>NC_090393.1:37049859-42334859 GCF_036365525.1 Heterodontus francisci
AGAGCACCTTAATGCCACACTCAGTCAAATGCTGCATTGATGTCAAGTGCAGTCATTTTCATCTCTGGAATTCATCTCTTTTATCCAAGTTTGGACCAACGCTGTAAAGAAGTCTGGAGCTAAGTGGCCCTGACTGAACCTAAACTGAGCAATGGTAAGCTGGCTATTGCTGTGAGCAAATGCCACATGATAGCACTGTTGATAACACTTTCCATCGCTTGGTTGATAATCGAACGACAAAAGCAAAATCCAGTGTATTGTCTAACTTTACATATTTAAATTCAGTAAATATTGTAGCTAGAATTACAACTAAATGAATGGATCATTCATTGTTTGAAGAAATCTACTGTTATCATTTCACTGCAGTTGTATCAATAACTTATTGTCCTCTCTGCTATTCATCAGGCGAACAACCTGCACACATTTCCTAATTTTGCTCTCTTCAGGAAGTAGAATAGCTTTTTAACATATCAAGTGTGGCATTTACAATAAACTTCAAATTTGTGCAGGCCAGAAGGATGGAATGATTAAATGAGCCACGAAGAATTTCTTTGCCGTAAACTTCAGATGAAGTAACTGCGCTATCTTTATTTTAATGCTAGACAGGCTATATGGATAATCACCAACATCTGTTTTACACTTAAGGATTATCAGCTAAGGTTCAAGGCATTGGCATGTTCATTTTCCAGGTCAAAAGTTTTAGATCACAGGAATCATCATCACAGGTTCTTGAACTTACACCAGACTAGGTTTAAATTTAGGCTGCGTTTGCTGACAATGCAATCACTAGGTGGCGCAGTACTAACACATGCACAAACGCAGCCTGTTCCACTGAAACGTCACTGTCTGCCACATTCAGGCAGCTGCCAGGATTAAAGATGGCACTGCTCAACTTATCAGAAAAACAACTTCAACCCAAAAATCTCCTCAAAGGTTGCCATCGCCACCTCCATCCCACCCCCAACAGTCCCCCACTCCCTCCTGCCATTGTTTCATTTGTATCATTTCTTGGATGTCTCCTGCTCAACATTTTCGATATTGACAAAGACAGAACTATGGTATGATACTGCTCCTCACTTCCCCAACCAGCCCCACCACCAACCACCCCCCCCCCCCCCACCCCACCAATCCTGCTCTCCAGCCGCTCACTCCCCACTTCCTCCCCCCCTCCCTGCTGTCGGGACACTCACTCCCTGCGTCCCCTCTCCCCAATCCCTCCAAACGCTAGCTCTAGGCCGTGCCATTTCCCCATTTCCCTCCTCTCGGCCACTCACTCCCACGTTCCACACTGCACTACTGAAGAAGCATGGCTGGCCGTGAAGGGTGACGTAGAAGCGCATGGCCGAGAGGAGGGAAGCGGCGTAGCCAAGAGCTAGCATCTGGAGGGATGGGGGGGGGGGGGGGGAGGAGAGGGAGAAGCGAGGAGTGAGCGGCTGGAGAGCGGGATGGAGGGGGGGGGTGGAGAGGAGAGAGACTGGGGCAGGGGGAAGCAGGTAACGTTGAGACCTGGAGCAAGTGGCCAAGGGGCTAGAGCATTTTCTTGCGCAACCGCCAGTTAGTCCTGGCAAGACGTAGGCTGCCCTGCGCAGTATTTCACTGAGCGTAGGAGACCGTTTGCACATGTGCGCAGCTTGGAGCGCTCTGATGACTTCAGCAGGCCACTGCATTGTCAGGAGTCACGTCATTAAATTTATGCACATTGCTAAGCTTATGAGGCAGCTTGGACTTGTACACCTTTGCATAAATCACAAAATAAAGGTATACAGTTATCAAACCTCTTGCAGGCAAAAGAAAAAGATACTGCAAATTCTCCCTGTGTCTGCGTGGGTTTTCACCGGGTGCTCCGGTTTCCTCCCACATCCAAAGACTTGCAGGTGATAGGTAAATTGGCCGTTGTAAATTGCCCCTAGTGTAGGGAGGTGATAGGGAATATGGGATTACTGTAGGGTTAGTATAAATGGGTGGTTGTTGGTCGGCACAGACTCAGTGGGCCGAAGGGCCTGTTTCAGTGCTGTATCTCTAAACAAATAAATAAACTACTTACAACTGATTTTGTAACCAACCCTCAAGATACTCTATCTGCTTGTTTCTCCTTGACTTTGCACTTGCCAATAAATATTACTTGCATTGTGCAGCATGTTTCCAGAGTGTCAATAAGGTCTTAACTACTTGCGCAGACAGGCCCTGCGTAACTGACGTAGTTGCAAGTTGCAAATAGGGGAGGGAAGAAAAGGATGGGCGTGGGAAAAAAAGGAGGGCTGTAAGAGTACTGGTTAACAGCTCTTACCCAGCCAACACAGAATATCGGAAAATGTTGGAACTAACAGAGTTCTGGTCTCCATATTATAAAAAGATATAGAGAAGCTGGAGAAGGTGCACAAATTGACAATAATACCACCAGAACTAAGAGGTTATGCTTACGAAGAAAGATTGAACAGATTGGGGCTCTTTACTCTAGAGAAAGGACTGAGGGGTGACTTGATAGTTCCTAAAGAATATGAAGGGGGAGGGAGAGAGAGAGGGGGGCGGGGGAGAAGAGATAGACGGGGGGGGGAAGAGATAGACAGGGGGGGGGGGTTGGGGAAGAGATAGACGGGGGGGGGGTTGGGGAAGAGATAGACGGGGGGGGGGTTGGGGAAGAGATAGACGGGGGGGGGGGTTGGGGAAGAGATAGACGGGGGGGGGGGGGGGGGGGGAGAGATAGACGGGGGGGGGGGGGGGGGGGAAAGAGATAGACGGGGGGGGGGGGGAAAGAGATAGACGGGGGGGGGGGGGGGGGGGGGAAGAGATAGACGGGGGGGGGGGGAAGAGATAGACGGGGGGGGGGGGGGGGGGAAGAGATAGACGGGGGGGGGGGGGGGGGAAAGAGATAGACGGGGGGGGGGGGGGGGGGGGGGGGGAAAGAGATAGACGGGGGGGGGGGGGGGGGAAGAGATAGACCGGGGGGGGGGGGGGGGGGGGGGGGAAAGAGATAGACGGGGGGAGAGAGATAGACCGGGGGGGGGGGGGAAGAGATAGACGGGGGGGGGGGGAAGAGATAGACGGGGGGGGGGGGGGTTGGGGAAGAGATAGACGGGGGGGGGGGTTGGGGAAGAGATAGACGGGGGGGGTTGGGGAAGAGATAGACGGGGGGGGTTGGGGAAGAGATAGACGGGGGGGGGTTGGGGAAAGAGATAGACGGGGGGGGGTTGGGGAAAGAGATAGACGGGGGGGGGGGGGAAAGAGATAGACGGGGGGGGGGGGGAAAGAGATAGACGGGGGGGGGGGGGGGGAAAGAGATAGACAGGGGGGGGGGGGGGGAAGAGATAGACGGGGGGGGGGGAAGAGATAGACGGGGGGAGAGAGATAGACCGGGGGGGGGGGGGGGGGAAGAGATAGACGGGGGGGGGGGGAAGAGATAGACGGGGGGGGGGGGGGAAAGAGATAGACGGGGGGGGGGAAGAGATAGACGGGGGGGGGGAAGAGATAGACGGGGGGGGGGGAAGAGATAGACGGGGGGGGGGGAAGAGATAGACGGGGGGGGGGGGGAAGAGATAGACGGGGGGGGGGGGGGAAGAGATAGACGGGGGGGGGTTGGGGAAGAGATAGACGGGGGGGGGTTGGGGAAGAGATAGACGGGGGGGGTTGGGGAAGAGATAGACGGGGGGGGAAGAGATAGACGGGGGGGGGGAAGAGATAGACGGGGGGGGGGGGGGGAAGAGATAGACGGGGGGGGGGGAAGAGATAGACGGGGGGGGGGGAAGAGATAGACGGGGGGGGGGGGGAAGAGATAGACGGGGGGGGGGGGGGAAGAGATAGACGGGGGGGGGGGGAGATAGACGGGGGGGGGGGGGGGGGGAGATAGACGGGGGGGGGTTGGGGAAGAGATAGACGGGGGGGGGTTGGGGAAGAGATAGACGGGGGGGGTTGGGGAAGAGATAGACGGGGGGGGGGGGGGGAAGAGATAGACGGGGGGGGGGGGGGGGGGAGAGATAGACGGGGGGGGGGGGGGAAGAGATAGACAGGGGGGGGGGGGGAAGAGATAGACGGGGGGGGGGAAAGAGATAGACGGGGGGGGGGGAAAGAGATAGACGGGGGGGGGGGAAAGAGATAGACGGGGGGGGGGGAAAGAGATAGACGGGGGGGGGAAAGAGATAGACGGGGGGGGGGAAAGAGATAGACGGGGGGGGGAAAGAGATAGACGGGGGGGGGAAAGAGATAGACGGGGGGGGGGGGAAAAGAGATAGACGGGGGGGGGAAAGAGATAGACGGGGGGGGGGGAAAGAGATAGACGGGGGGGGGGGGAAAGAGATAGACGGGGGGGGGGGGAAAGAGATAGACGGGGGGGGAAAGAGATAGACGGGGGGGGAAAGAGATAGACGGGGGGGGAAAGAGATAGACGGGGGGGGAAAGAGATAGACGGGGGGGGAAAGAGATAGACGGGGGGGGAAAGAGATAGACGGGGGGGGAAAGAGATAGACGGGGGGGGAAAGAGATAGACGGGGGGGGGGAAAGAGATAGACGGGGGGGGGAAAGAGATAGACGGGGGGGGGGGAAAGAGATAGACGGGGGGGGGGGAAAGAGATAGACGGGGGGGGGGAAAAGAGATAGACGGGGGGGGGAAAAGAGATAGACGGGGGGGGGGGGAAAGAGATAGACGGGGGGGGGGAAAGAGATAGACGGGGGGGGGGAAAGAGATAGACGGGGGGGGGGGAAGGGAAGAGATAGACGGGGGGGGAAGGGAAGAGATAGACGGGGGGGGAAGGGAAGAGATAGACGGGGGGGGGGGGGGGGGGGGGGGGGGGGGAGGAGGAGAGAGAAAGAATTTGACAAGCTCCATATGGGAGGGGAAAAAAAAAGAACCAAAAACCTATCTCTCGATCTGTCTGTGCCTGGAGGACCAGCCAGCAAATATTTATCCCTATGCCTTTGAGTGGAACAGGTTTCTAAACACGAGCATATTGACTCCACAAACTGCTGTCTGAATTGGATATTGAGAAATGCTCTATACAAATACAATTCACAAATTAAATTTTTAAATAACTAAAGGAACACCTGGGAGCACAGGTTTATTAAAGATAGTACTTATTACCATTCCCCCCCCACCCCGCCCCCCACCACCACTATCTCCATCCACATCAAATTCATTCCCCGCTCCTCATAACAGGAGCGTTAATGCTAACCCAATTTGCCCACTACATGGTGGAATCCTATAGCCACACGAAAAGCTGGGAAATGGAAATGCTGAAAAAAATTCAGTTGGGAAGCTTAACAGAGAAGCTGATTCACAGTGAATTACTCCTAGGTTTTCTATCTGTAGTTTGAAATTCTTTTTTGATTTTTCAACCATTTCCATAAAACAATACTTAAAATTACAACTTTCATTACATTACATTTGTCACTTACAAATACCATGGCATCTGAATGATATTAAAAGTTTATTCAAACTATCAAATTCTTAACATGTCCAATACATTTATTCTAAAAATAGTTGGTCAAAATTCACTCACCAAAATATAGTCACAGACTGAATTTTTGCTGACAGAAAATCTTATTTCTTGGAACAGAACACATTGAAACCTAAAAAAAAAATCATTTTATCTTTAATATTTTAAAAAATATCAGGGAATTCTTATTGCACCAATGTCAAGAGTATAACCAAAATGGTTCTTGCACAACACATTCAAAATGGCAAACAGGTACATATGTTGCTGTGCAAAACTTGTCACTGAAGCATTTTAAGACATAAAATCTGCTGTCATCAAATTTTCATATCGCTCCCTCAACTGCCAAGTCAAGATCATTAAGAGAACAACATGGACCCAATGGAAAACCAAGCACCTGACCTTTCCATTTGGAGAAATTTCCTTCCACATTTTGCTTTGTTCTCCCAACCATCCTTTATACATCTGGTATACATTGCTCGTAATTTCATGTGTCTTATGTGATATCATATTAGATGCTTTTGAAATTCAACGTAAATCACATCCATTGAATTTTCTTTATTAATTTTCTCCATTATTTCTTCAAAAAAGTTCTATAAAGTTGGACAAGTCCTTGCTGACTGGCCCTGATTAGCTTATATTTCTCCATGTGCTTACTAATTTCAGGCCATTAAAATAAAAGTTTCTAGATTACCAACTGAAGATTCATTTGTTTATAATATCCTTGCTTAGCTCAATTTAACTTTTTCCAGAGGGAAAGTGACACTTGCCACTCCCTAGTCCTCAGGTAGAATTTTCATTCTTAACAGAAACTAGGAAAATTATAAGCAAAAGCTCTTTTTTTCTCCAACTTCCTTCAACACCCTCAGATTTAAGAACCATTTATAAAGTGTATTTTATGTGTAAGTGTTTTGAAATGCTTGACAGAGACAAAACAAAACTGGATACCAAGACAAACAAAATGGTTAGAAGGGGCGACCAAAGCTGGTTGAAGAGCGGGATTTTTTAATGAGATGGTGACACAGTTGTGGCGAGGCAGAGGGTTCTCTGAAGGGAATTCCAGAAACTGAGACCTAGGAAACGAGGCATAATGGTGAGGCAGATGCACCGATGGTGTAACAGATTTGAGCAATGATAGAACACACTGCCACCAGGAAAAAACATATCTGTTCCAGCGTAGTAACTCCCTCAGCTTGATAAGCAATTTACACACATACAGCCCCTCCCCCCAATTCAAGGACATATAGCAAATGTTTTAGGTAAGATAAATTGTTTCTGGGTCTAGGAGCCATTATGCTGTATCTTAAATAATGAAAGCAAAACACCTTAATGTTATTAGAGAAACTGTATACTTGTTCATAAGTCAAGACAAAAGTAAATTCTACATTGAGTTTTCACACCTGAACTTTTGATTTCTGACCTATTCAAATTAGTTAGATGAAATAGCTCCATTTCTGTTCGCCAGAAGTTGCAGTTAAGCGAAAACGTAGGTATTGCAATTCTTTGGCTACAGACACTGAAGTGTTAAGTTAGCTAATGTTCAAAACAATGCGCATTCTGTCGACAAAAACTACAGCAGTAGAATTGCAGTTCTGCATTAAATTAATGGGTTGCAGTACAGGTTTCAATGCTAAATTCCATTACAGGCAGGTTTGTACAAAAGTAATATGCAACATTTTGAAGTGGTGAACCATTTTTAACCAAAATAGAGAAAGTTGTAACCCCACTTCCATTTTGTCACACAAGAGTCACCGCAAGACTACTGGCAGCTATACTTGTCTAGTACCAATACATGAGACAATGGATTTGAGTTTTTTTTTAAAAAAACTTCAGTACACAATATTTGTTTCATTATTTAATACAATTGTTTAATTTACTCTTTAATCAATTTGATAATACTTTATTTGAAAATATCATACCAGCCAATACTGCTGGACATAAAACTCCTTAATTTTCTTTCCTGCAGCTATTATATTCAATATTTCAAATTCAATACTGCAATAAACCTTGTGGCATTTGGTCATCTGATTAGGTTCTTATAAATGTTCTCTATGTAACCTTGCCATTACAAGAGAAAGGGTAGGAAATCTAATGTTCAGTCCGGTTTAAAACAATTTGGATACAAGGCTGTTTCCAGAGTGGCCAGTAAAAATTCTAGACTCTGCACTCCAGACCTGGTGTCTAACCCAAGAATTCAATCGCTAATCACTGTTTTTAGAATTTTTGACCCAAAGTCATTGCTCAGGAATTCAGTTCAGATCAACAGAATTTAAATCATTCCATCTTTAACATACAAAGACAAATTTATTGAACTGCTTGACCTTTGTTCAAAGTTAATGGCTGGATTTCAATATAGAGGAGTGTGGGGGTTTGGGAATGGGTTTGAAAACCAGTGGAACTGACAGTTCGTCGGGAAGCCGGCTCCAACCTGCCAACTTCCGGGTTTCACTGCAGCGTGTTAGGCTACATGTGAGCAACTCCTCAGGAGAGGCAGGTTGCCACTTAATACATGTTAATCACTCAATTAGAGCAATATTGAGGGGTTTTTAAACTTAACTGTGGGTCCATGGATTCCCTGGAACATGTCAGTGAAAGCAGGGCAAGCACACAGTGGCAACAGCAAGGGCTGAAGCCATGTGAGGAAAATATGGCAATAAGTTCTCAGTACTGATCGCTGCTTTCTTACTTGCTTGTGAGAAAGGGTTTGTTCACAGTAATTGTGCAGAGAGGATACTTTACACGCTTTTTGGGGCTTCTTAAAGACTTTTGGAGGTCTGACCTAAAAGATCAGCACAACTGCCACTTATGCTGGCTTGGACTAGATGTCAGATGAGGACCAAAATGGCCAGTACCAGCATGCTCGTCACAGACATGTAGCTCCACAGGAGAGAGGGAGCAACAAAGATGCAGCTTGCAGGAGGTTATATCCAGAGACGTATTCAAGCTCGACCACAACAGCTATGGAATTTAAAATCAATTAATTAAATAAAAATCTGGAATAAAAAGCTAGCATCCGTACTAGTGACCACAAAACTACTGGATTGTTGTAAAAACCCATCTGGTTCACTAATGCCCTTTAGGGAAGGAAATCGGCTGTCCTTACCCAGTGTGGCCTATATGCAACTCCAAACTGTCAGCAATGAGATTAACTTTTTTCATTCATTCGTGGGACGTGGGCATTGCTGGCTAGATGAGCATTTATTGCCCATCCCTAATTGCCCTCAAGAAGGTGGTGGTCAACTGATTAAAATGTGGCTGATACTTTTCAGAAACACGAGGAATGAGGCCCAAGACCGCTGCAGTGTGCGCCATATAACTACCAATATCCCCTCGAGCAAGCCACTGACATGCTAAAGGAGCACCTCAGGTGCCTGGACACAAGTTGCGACATGGCTAGAAGATCACCTCCAGTTCTCTGCCTCTCCTTTGTGTTCTGTGCTCTCTTCTCCTGCAGGAAGGGAGAAAATAAAAAGACCTATAAATGAGAGTAATGTGTGCACCTGATGGATAGAGAGCTTTTGTTGAGGGAGAGGCATGACATTGCATGGCTTGAGGGAGACTGTCAGTGATGGATGGGTAGATGGGGATATGAGGAAGTGCAGAGACAGAGAGGGATAGGTGCACTTGCAAGCTAAGTTGGTGTGAGGAGTGATGTGCTTGAGGAGAGTGTGTGAAGGGATTGGGGTGATACGCACATCAGAACGTAGATGTATGTGCCTTTGCTCCCATCTTTCGTGCCACACTTCGATCACTGAATCATTTCCTGCACTGGATCTAGGTGCATGGCACTATGCTCCTGCTGCTGGCCTCTTGCATCACCTGCAACCTCACCTTCTTGGTTCCCCCTACCACCGGCATCTTTCGCCTGTCACTAGGGAACACTTATCTCTATCCCAGTCCTCATAGCCCCGAGAAGCACATTCAGGGAGGCCTTAGTGAAATGGGGCACAGCCATTGACCGTCTACCTTCCATGGCAACGCTTTGTTCTTTCTTCTTCCCAACTCCAACTGCTTCAACTTGCATATTTGGAGTGTCCCTTTAAATGCTGGAGCTGAGACTGCATTATGCACATCATCACCAAGCCCACCGACGCTAACTGGCTGCATCTAACAGAAGAGAATAGGTTGTTTCTTTATACCAAATTCATTTCAATACTGAATGAACTTTTGGTGCTCTATTCTGGAATTTCATCAAGTTGCAGATTCAATTCAGAGCAACAAAAAAGCCTGCTCCGTTAAAGGCTGACCCATTTCTGAACACCTTTTTAAAACTGTTTAGCCTACTGCATTAGTGAAAGAAATATCTATTGCTGGGTACATTGCCTAATGGGAACTCCAATAATCATATGACTGCTCAAAGCCTATAGGAAAATTATCAATATGAACTGACTCCAAAGAGGAATTTTAACTCCTGGGCAGGAAATTGGTCTTGAGTATTTGGCCTGTCCAGGAGCTGGAGCATGAGGCCCAGCCATTTGTAATGGCCAGGTTTCATCAAGGAAATGGCCAAGCAGGCAAGAAGTGACTGTCCAGCCATTAAAAGCAGGTGCGCTGGAGACCACTGAATGGAGCACGGACATCAATGGCATCAATATGCATTTACACAGTACCTATAAAGTAGCAAAATAGCCCAAGGCACTTACATTCACAGTTTGCTTTTTTTTTAAATAAAAAAAGAGCTGTTTACTTGGCATACTTTCACAGTTCAGTTTGAGGTGGTGTTCCAGACAATCTTTTCTATACTATTATGTTCTTATTTACTATCTCATATTCCTCTGCAAGGTTATCTCAGCTAGCTTATTTCAAGGCAGAAAAGTCAAAGTTTCTCCAGACAAACTCGTACTCGACCAGAGTTAGAACAGCAGTGCGCGTAGGGATTTAGGGCTGGAGGGGGTTTCAGAGGTGTGAAAGAGCAATATTTAAAGGTAAGGAGTTTGATACTCTAGCTGAGAGATATAGCTAATGAAATTCAGAAAGGACAATAAAGAAACTCAGCAGCCAATTTCTACACAGCACAGACCAACAAACAGTAGTGACCAGATAAGGCATAAATTTTGGTCATGACAACTGGGGAAGTCCTCTGCTCTTCTTCGAAGAGTGCCAGAGAAGAGACACAATAACAGCTTCCATTTATACAGCACATTTAAAAGTAGCAAAATGTACAAAGCACTTCAAAGCAACGTAATTAGACATAAACTGATTTCCAGCCAAAGGAGGAGGCATTAGGACAGATGACTAAAAGCTTGGTTAAAGAGATAGGGTTTAAACAGCAACTTAAAGGAGGAGAGATAGGTAGAGACGCAATAAGGCTTGCATGAAAGCAGGGATTGCTGAAGAGGCAAGAGTTGGAGGAATGCAAAATTATTGAAGGGCTGTAGGGCTAGGAGGTTAAGGGGCGAGCGGAGGGACTTGAGCACAAGGATGAGAACTGAGGTGTTGTTTGTTATTGTATAGTTTCCTGTACTTGCTTTGACTAAATGCTCCAAAATGTTTCATATTTCAAATCACTGTTGTAAATGCATTGGAAAAATGAACTGCATTATAGAATATTCAAAGAATGGAAGGTAAACAAGTTTTCTTTTCAACTTCGTCACTGTTTCATTCACCATCATACTGTGCCCAAACCTAACAGTAAATTTGCAAAACTGCAAAGAGGTCTGCAAGCTGTTGTGTCTATAATACTTCAAACAATGGGTTAAGCAACTTTGGAATACCATTATGAATGAACAGCAGCGTCACAAAATGCAGCTCAAGGACATTTCGTTTTGTGCAAGCACTGAAACTGATTATAGGTACGATAACGATATAGTTGTGCCAATCTTTGGTTACTTGTCAACTACATTTTTTCCACTTTAATGCACATAACTGTGTCCTTGGTACCTCTCAGTTGTTCCATTCTGCACCCACCCCCCCAACCCTTTGTCTAATTCTCCTTGTTGAATTAATACACATCATGCACCTTCACAGTACCTCCTTCATGTGCATACTTGCTTCCCAAATGTCAAATCGATTTTAAAAGCACCCAGTCTAAAAACAGATCAAGCTTACATCAACATCAGTGAACACACTCAAAGATCCCTTTTAATTAAATGTTTGATGGGCAGCTTTTGAACCTGCCTGTCAGGACATCAAAGTACTTATTATCCTACACACACGCTACACTTGTGCAGCACCTATAATTTAATAAAACTTCCTACAGCATTTCATGTAGGAAAGAGATGGACTGAGCACTTGAGGATTTAGAAGAATTGGCTAAAGCCTGTCAAAAAGGTTAGTTTTGAGGGGACTGTGGATATGCAATCAAGGGAGATGGGAGAAGACAACTGGGTGTTGGCAAACATAAGCAAGTTCATCTTCTTTGCAAATAATATTTCCAAGTCACAGCATGTAGCAGAAGAATGGGCCAAGGATGGAACCTTAAGACCAAACAGAAGTGCAACCAGTTGAAGATGATTCACCAAAGTGGGCCACAAAAGAAATACATGCAGGAGGACACAGTGGTGATCATCTAATACTGGGGAAGAACAGTACATCACAGCTGCGGTGACAGAGGATGCCATTAATGACCAAGACTGCTGTGGGCAGGTCAGTGGTGAGCAGTTATTCAAATACACAATTTTGGAATAGGTGGGCACAGAGGAGAGTGGCAGCAATATGCTTAGGGTCTTAGAGAGAAAAGGCAGGTTGGTACAAGATGGTATTTGGAAAGGAGAGGAGAGAGCTTTTTTGAGGTCCAGTGATGTTGGTTTTGAAGGGGGTGGGCAACTATGCCTGAGTAAAGGTAATTATTTAGGATGTCCACACAATGGGATGAGGAACAGTAACTGAGTAGAGGGGAGCTGGGTGCCCAGAGTGCAGGAAATGGGTCTCATGGAGAAAATAAGCCAGTAAAGTGGCTGGGGGTGGTGGAAAGTACAGAAATAGGGGGAAAAAATGTTGAGTGATTATAGGATCAGGACTAAATTAAGAAAGACACTGCAAGGGATCAGGTATGGAAAGATAGTGGCTACAGACAGTCTCAATCACAGGAGACAAAGAAATTCCCAAGCTCTTTGCATCTCGTGCTGGAGGAGGAGGTTGGTCACCGAGAAGAGGAGTCCTACATCGTCATGCTCCAGAATGAGCCTCGAATATATAGGAGGATTTGGTAGTTGGGGAGATGCAGTATTCTTTTAGTTATTAAGGCAAATCTGTGACCAGACTTGTTTTCTGTTATTTGGTAAATATTGATCCAGTTTAAAATCTACAACTGAAAATGAAAATTACAGCAGTTTATATTAATGACAGATTCTATATTCGAAGCCTCAATGTAATTCTCAAGTATGTGAGCAGACATATTTAAACTACAAAAGATGCTGAGTATATTTGGGTATGTGCGGTTTTTTTTAGATTCTTATCCCCTTTGCTTCATGGCTAAATGCCTTGATTGAAATGCACCTATTTCCAGGCCACCACTAATGGTCCAGTAACTGACCATCAGGAGGCACCAGAGACTGATCAGGGATGACTGTGCCCTCCAATTTTAAATCCTCCTGTCATGGCTAAAAATCCAGCTAAGTTGGACTTAAATCTATGTCTATTCCTACTTTGAACACAACATGCCAATTATATTTTTAAAAAATACAACCTTAACAAACAGAAATAGTGGGGCAGCGCAGTGGTTAGCACTGCAGCCTCACAGCTCCAGGGACCCGGGTTCGATTCTGGGTACTGCCTGTGCGGAGTTTGCAAGTTCTCCCTGTGACCCCGTGGGTTTTCGCGGGGTGCTCCGGTTTCCTCCCACAGCTAAAAACCTGCAGGTGATAGGTAAATTGGCCATTGTAAATTGGCCATTTTAAATTGCCCCTAGTGTAGGTAGGTGGTAGGGAATATGGGATTACTGTAGGGTTAGTATAAATGGGTGGTTGTTGTTCGGCACAGACTCGGTGGGCCTAAGGGCCTGTTTCAGTGCTGTATCTCTAAATAAATAAATAGATAGATAGATAAAATATATCGTACATCTCAGCTAAAGACAAAAAAAGCTCCAACTTCAGAAATGCAATCTTTCAATCCTTATGCCTGGTAATTAACCAGTGAATCCATATTGCACCTTTATCAAAGTGTTTATATTCTTTAAAATGATGCCCAAAACTGTACACAATACTACAAGTGTGTATTTTATATTCTTTTGTATCCTCCGCCTTTCAGCACCAAACCGAAGATTTTGCTCGCCTCTATATCCCTATGACCAAAGCATGCGAACATTAAAGTGCATTTCCTCTTCCCCATTTAAAATTTAATTTTACATGTAGTTTTTGAATTTAATTTCTTTCAATGTTCAAAATCCATTGGATCTCCTGGACATTTAACAAACCTATGCAGATTTTGACCCCAACTGGCACAAAGTTTAAGACTGGGATTCTTAAAATATTCAAAATTTGTTGGAATGCTCAAGAGTTTTCTCCTGACACGTTAGGGTGCAGTTTCATAACTATCAGCATGACTTAGCTGCATTCTGAATTCACCAGGTTGAAAATGTTAAATGTTTTCAACCCTGATCAAGTTTTTCTGCACCAGAATAACTTATCTATTAATAGCACATCTGCTTCTGAGAGATATTTTCCACACCCAAAAATATTTGCATAAAATTGTTCAAAGACTCCAGAACAGTTATTTATATTACTATTAGGACCACTTGTTTCTGGGAACTGAGTAAGTCAAATTCTGTTTTTGTTTCATGGGATAACAGGATTTATAGCAGCATTTTGAGGTATTCCACAATTCCATCTGTTTATACTGATGCCCCGATCGGGCGGCACAGTGGCGCAGTGGTTAGCACTGCAGCCTCACAGCTCCAGTGACCCGGGTTCAATTCTGGGTACTGCCTGTGTGAAGTTTGCAAGTTCTCCCTGTGTCTGCGTGGGTTTTCTCCGGGTGCTCCGGTTTCCTCCCACAAGCCAAAAGACTTGCAGGTTGGTAGGTAAATTGGCCATTATAAATTGCCCCTAGTATAGGTAGGTGGTAGGGAAATATAGGGACTGGTGGGGATGTGGTAGGAATATGGGATTAGTGTAGGATTAGTATAAATGGGTGATTGATGGTCGGCACAGACTCGGTGGGCCGAAGGGCCTGTTTCAGTGCTGTATCTCTAAACTAAACTAAACATTGGATTTTGGTGACCAAGACAAATACTTCTTTCATTACATGAAATTCCAGAATTTTCTCAATTTGACTGTCAGCTTGATTCAGTTGACGATGCCCTTACCGTAAAGGCAGAGGTTGTGGCTCGAGTCCCAAACCGATGTCAACATAGATTATATGCCACATAAGCGATGAATTGTTGGATGAGATGTTGAGCCCAGGTCATTTGCCTATTCAGATCGTGCCATGGTTCATCTCAACTAACTTAAGGAAAAGTGGATCTTCTAATTGACATTCCTTACTCAAGGAACATCACCATCAACTGTTTAACTGGTCACTCATTACTATGTGCAAAATGACTGCAGCATGCAAAAATGAGTTAATTCTGAAGCATGCAGACATTTTCTGTGATAAGATGCTTTGTAAATTAAATTCTTTGTTTTGTTCTTGCTCTTACTTTTCTCACAGTAAACCACTCCTAGTATATTTAAAGCAACTTGCAATACTTCAAAGATCTGATGCATCACATGCATCTTACCACATATAATGTAGTTATGAAGCTGTTTTACCAGATTACTGAAACCAGCATTTAAATCCATTATTACTCAGACAACAATGTGTTGTACCTTTCAAATATACAGTACACAGATCAAATTTTAAGTTTAGTAGTACAGGGAGGGGAGAAGAAATTTCAACTAATGGTTGGCAGCCAGGAATTTGGGAAGTTTATTACATAATACAGTTGATAGACCCAAATTTTAAGAAAGTATTAGATTCAGAGCTAGGAATGCTACTGTTATCATGCAGTAAGGTGCACGCTTTTGGAAGGCAGGACTGTCTATTTTTCTTCCTTTTCACTCCCTATCACTGCTGCTCCCCCCCCCCCCTCCCAAAAAGGGGAATTCTTTTGATTGCCATAAGGCCACAAAGCATTATTAAAGTATATTGAAGGAATGTGAAAAAAAAACATAATTTGCAATTAAATAATCAGTCTGTATGACTATAATTATTTATCCCTTGTAGTTAAATCATGACCTTAACAGTAACAATTACCTATCAGGATTTATTTTAAAAAACTAAAAGGTCAACATTGGCACATTAAAGAGGGAAACCCACCCCAATATTTTCTGGCTTAAAAACAGGCCTTAAGCACAAAGAAATGAAATGTATTCTGCACTTTAGGATTCCAGATTTATGCAAGCACTGCAAAATACATCAAGTAAAAATAGGCTCTATATCAGGATAGTCCAACCTTTTCGCGTGGCGGGGGGCACATTCCAATTTTTGTCTTACATAGGGGGCAGGTGAGACAATTTCAGAAAGATAAAGGCATTAAAAATGATCTTACTATTAACCAAAATAACAAATGCTAACTTTTGTGAAGAAGCTTTAAATGAGATTAATTTGTTTACTTAATCATCACGATGTCGGACACTGATTTAGTGAGATACCTGGCAATTTTTGCTTGCACAAGTAGTCAATGTTTGCCCACACACTTCTTGTCGCAATGCAGAGTATTTCAGGTAGATGTTCATCTGTCAGGAATGATCTTAATCACACTTGCTCCAGCATCGTCCCCCTTTCTTGCTCCCTTGCTCCCCTGCCGTCTCCCTCGCTGCCCCCTCTAAAACACTCCTTTAATCCTACCTCCTCAACCAGGTTTTGGTCACCGAAAATAATAACTCCCTCTTTGACTTGCTATCAATTTCTGTCTCATTATGCTCCTGTGAAACACCTTGGGGCACTTACTACAGTAAAGGTGTTACATAAATGCAAGCTATACTGTCTTTTTAACCTTGGAACCAGAGTTCAAATCCATATGATATTGACTAGATGAAAGTTGAACGTAAAAATGTGTCATGGTACCTTTAGTTAATTTCTACATTCTGCAGCTCAAATAAAAACAAATCAGGTGATCTAGTTACATCTTTTGCCAATGTCCATTCATAATATCAATTCCCTATCAAGTGCATCCAATTTTTTTTTAAGTTGGAAAAAAAGTCTTCTACTATCCCTTCAAGGGCTAGCAAACTTGCCTTACAATTTCCACTGGAACTCAGGAGTAGGAAAAAAAATTTAAATTTGAAAATATTCCCCCTAAACAACTGTCCTCCCAATGAGAGGTGTCAAATTTTTTTTATAACTTTTCCAAGGCTGAAGTGCTGCTTGTTGCTTCCACTGGATCAGGAAGAGATGGAAGGAGTCAACAATTTGTATTTATATAGCACCTTTAACATAATAAAACACCCCAAGGTGCTTCACAGAGGCATTGTAAAATAAAATGACAGTCACATAAGGAGATACTAGGGCAGATGACCAAAAGCTCAGTCAAAAAGGTAGGTTTTAAGGAGTGTCAAAGCTGAACAATAAGACACCATATTTCAACATTTAGCCTTGGAAACATGAACATCGTAGTTCTAACTGGGTCGCAGAGAAAGGGTTTATTCCAAACAAATTCTTGAAAATGAGGCCACAGTCCATAGAAGCCTACAGCACAGAAGGTAATTTAATCCACTGTATTGTCTCTTTGCTAGAGCAATCCAAAATTGATCCCACTGCTCCACACTCCTTGTAGTCTTCTTCGCTTCAAATGTTTATCCAATGTTTCTTTAGACATTGCAATGGTCTCTGCTTCATCTGATCACTGTGCCAAAAGATTTCAATTCTCTGCATAAAGAAATTTGTTCTAACCCTTTATATTTTTGACCCCTTGTTAATGACTCTCCAACCGGACGAAATAGCCTTTTCTATCCAACTAAATAAACCTCATCATTTTTTAAATCTCATAACAATTTCTCCTGGGCTTCCCTGCTCCAGTAAAACAGTTTCAAAAGTTTTTCATCGGTTTAATCTGGGTGAATCTTTCAATATACGCACCCTATGGTTTTAATGTGCTTTATAGAATGCTGTACACCAAAGTGCAGTGTTCAAACTGTGACTTAACCACTGCCTTGCACCAATCTTTCCTTTTCACTTATGCTCCAAGTCTCAGTTTATAAAATCAGAAAGCTACTAGCCATTTTCATGGCTTCAATTACATGCTTTTGCACTTACAAGAAATTATTTTTGAACTCCTACATCCCTCTGTTCATCCACACCTTCAACGTCTTTCCAGGTTTTCTTCGCAAAATGCTTCACTGCACACTTCTCCACATCAAGTGGCATCATAAGAAGTGATAGCTCTGCTTACTCCACAAAAAGGATAAATGTAACCCAGATAATTATTGCCCTATCAGTTTCCTTACATCATCAGTAAGTGATGAAAGGAGTCAATAGTGTCCTTAAGTGATATCCACACACCAATAATCTCAGTACTGATGCTTAGTTTGAGTCCAGACCCCCACAGTTCCCAATTTCATCACAGCCTTGATTGAGATATGGACGCAAGAGAAGGGAGAGTGGTCACCCTCAACATTAAGGCAACTTGGACTAAGGAAGACACCAAGGAGCCTGGCGAACCCGAAGTCAATGGGGACCTAAATTAAAAATCAGTGGCTAGTCATCCCAGACACTAAGATGGCTGTGATTGTCAGCAATCAATCATCGCAGCCCCAGGCTATCACTACAGGACTTCCTCAGGAAAGTGTCTTTGGCCCAACCACCTGAGCTCCTTTATCAATAACTTTCCCTCTGTCACAAGGTCACAAGCCAGACCTTTTGTTAATGATTCCACAGTGCTCAACTTGATTCACAAATCCTCTGATAATGAAACAGCCCATTCAAGGCTACAGGAGGACCTGAATAACATCCAGCTTGGGATGAATGACTGCAGATAACATTCACAACATGGATGCCAGATAATAAGAATTCCCAGCCATCTTCCCTGACCTTCAAGAACACCAAAATTATCCATAAGAATTCCCACCATCATCTTAGGAGCGACCAGAAGGTTAACTGCACCAGCCATACCAATATGGTGGCTGCAAAAGTATTACATAAGCTTGGTATTCTATGATAAATGGCTCACTTACTGATCCTGCAAAGCCTCTTCACCACTTACAAGGGTCAGGTCAAGCATGTGATAGAATTCACTGCTCACTTGGATGGGTACAACAAAACTCCAGAAGCTCAACTCCATCAAAGACAGAACTGCTTGCTTGATCAGTGTCCTGGTCATTGAATTTAATATCCAACATCTCCAATCACAGTCCATACTGCAACCATCGTAGACCTATTACAGGATGCACTGCAAAAACTCAAAGGTTACTTCTACAGCATCTCCCAACCTTGGAACTTCTACAATGAGAAGGGCAAGAACAACAACGCCATGGGAACACCACCACCTCCAAGTCATACATCATCCTGACATGGGCATATATCTCTGTTCCTTCATGGACACTATTGTGGGAGCACCTTCAGCATTAAGGACAATAGCAGTTCAAAATAAAAGGACTGTCATTGCCTTCCCAGGGTAATCAGAGATTTGCAATAAACATTGCCTTACTAGCCTATCACACATCCTAAGGAAAAATATAAGACTAGGTGGGCTGTTCAGGAATTTCCAGAACAAAAAATGACCTTTAGTGTCTAGTTTAAGAAACAGAAAACTATTTGTTTTCACTTCCTTCTGTTTTACAGTTCCAAAGGAGTGGGTATTAAGGAAACCAAATGCATTATTAGCAAAAGGAAAAAAAATCAGAGGTAAACCCCTAATCCCACCTCCTACCCTGTCACTTTGGTTTCGGCCATCACGGTAACCCTACAGCGGAGATAAACTGAAAGGCTTACACTGATAAAAGTAGGAAAACCTCAAGTACAGTTGGCACCAACGCTCATTGTCAGGACCAAGTACTCTGTCCTGTGATGTATCCAATCTGGAAATAAATACTGATCAATGAATACCTGCTTTGCATGAGCGCTCATGTATGAAAAGAATGCTGATTTGCTATTTGATTCAATGGAATCACTTACAGACATCCTCTGTGTGACTCTTTAGTGATTTCCCATTTCTTCACAAGGCCACAAGGGAAAGAATGAGTTTTTTCTGTATTACATGCACCATGTACTATGAATAAAATGTATATTAACATGGTATAACCAAAAGAACTATAAAATATAAATATATTTCTCCTACTACAAACCTTCTTAGCACCCCGACAAATGCCAGTGCTAGACCTTTTCAATTTTGGTACACAGTCAAAATTAAACTAACGCAATATGTAAAGCAAGTTTTCTAAACTTTGGTACCAAAATGCACTTGAAAGCCAACCGCAAAGGAACACCCTCTATTGATATAGTAAAAATTTTCCAGCTATCTCAAAAACACATTACTTGACCTGACAAAGGCTTCTCATTAGTGTAAAATGATGGGATGGTTTCGTGGACTTGCATCCAATAAAACTGGATTGAGTCTGCCAAATTCATTTCATATAATCCCTAACTGACAGAAGAAAATTTCATTGCACCAATTGAGGCTGAGTTCAAAACTAAAGGTGAATGGTAATCTGTTAATCCCTTATTAACTACACAATAGTCTCTATTCTAGTGCCTGTTGACATTACCCTGAACACCACTGTTGATGTGACTTCATCATTCTCCATTAATTGACAACTATTTTCTCACACAGCTCTTTAGCCATTCAGGATTACAATTCATTCCAAATATATAACCACACATAATACTCAATGACAACATTGTTCTTTTTCAGCTTGATAAAAGAGTTCTTTTTATTTTCACAACTGAACTGGAGTAGCCATATAAATACCGTGGCTACAAGAGCAGGTCAGAGGCTAGGAATCCTGAGGCGACTAACTCACCTCCTGACTCCCCAAAGCCTGTCCACCATCTACAAGGCAGAAGTCAGGAGTGTGATGGAATACTCTCCACTTGCCTGGATGGGTGCAGCTCCAACAACACTCAAGAAGCTCGACACCATCCAGGACAAAGCAGCCCGCTTGATTGGCACCCCATCTACAAACATTCACTCCCTCCACCACCGACGCACAGTGGCAGCAGTGTGTACCATCTACAAGATGTACTGCAGCAATGCACCAAGGCTCCTTAGACAGCACCTTCCAAACCCACAAACTCTACCAACTAGAAGGACAAGGGATTAGAAGCAAATACATGGGAACACCACCACCTGCATGATCCCCTCCAAGTCACACACCATCCTGACTTGGAACTATATCGCTGTTCCTTCACTGTCACTGGGTCAAAATCCTTGCACTCCCTTCCTAACAGCACTGTGGGTGCACCTACCCCAAATGGACTGCAGCGGTTCAAGAAGGCAGCTCACCACCACCTTCTCAAGGGCAATTACGGATGTGCAATAAATGCTGGCCTGGCCAGCGTCACCCACATCCCATGAATGAATAAAAAAAAACTTACTTCACCGCTTCTGAAGCTAAGGCTCCAGCCACTTTATGCTTTAGTGATGATTTTTTTAATGTGATCCCTAACAATGAGTCTCAGCAATCTAATTAACCAAGGGAACTACAGCCACGAAGCTTGATTATGCTCTCAGCCAAAGGCCACACAAAAGCATTTTGAGCAACCTTCAATAACTGGAAGCAGGAACTTTGGTTCATTTTTTCAGCCTCCCTAGCCCAAACTACTGAGGCTATATGCGGTGTTCTCACCACCACAGCAACTGTGATCAATTAGCTAACGCGGGTCAACAATTTGCATTTAATAGCACCTTGAGATAGAAAACATCCCGAGGTACTTCATACTGGGAAGAGGAAAAAATACATAAAAGTAGACAATTACACAGTTGACTAAAATCGCATCTAAAAGATAGATCTTGAGGTTTCAAAAAACTTAAAAAAGAAATGGAAAGGCAGAGGGATATAAAGGAGGGAATTTCAGAGAGTCAGGCCTAGCCAGTTGATGGTTTTGGATGGTGAGGTAAAAAGGGTGAACACAGAAAAGGCAGAGTTAGAGGACCAAAGGATGTAGGAGGGGGCTTATGATTGGAAGAAGTTGCAAAGAATAGACTGGGATGAGGCTATAAAGCGACATTGATGAGGATTTTAACTTAAATTCTGGTAACCAGGGGTCCAATTGGATCAGCAAGGATGGGAGTGATGGCCAAGTCGGACTTAATGTTGTGCAAGATATGGCAAAATGAGATTGAACAAGCTGGGAGTTCATACGTGGCAGAAGGCCAGCACGAGTCTTGAGGTGACAAAAGCATGGATAAGTATCTGTGGCAGTGGAATGAGGTAATGGTGCAAAGGTAAGAGCAAACATTTTGGGGTTGGAAGGCAAGTTGTGTTTGAATTTCAGTTGTGAGTGGAACACAAGACAAATGATTTGCATAGCCTAGCTAAGCATGACTGGGGAGAGAATGGAGTAAGCAGCAAGGCTGCAGAGTTTAAGGTGGGATCCAAAAAAAGCGGCTTTGGTCTTCCGGATATTCAGTTTCAGGAAACATTGAATCATCGTGAGTTCAGACAGTACACAAGTGATTTTAGGGTTGAAAGAAGTAACAGAGAATTTGAAATAGATGCAACAACATGCATATGAGAAACTGACCCCCATGCCTGTGAATGATGTCACCAAGGGCAGGATGCAGGCAGATAATTGAGAAATGGAGCCAAGAAGAAACTCTTGGAGGGGTCTCTGGAGATGATCATGGAGGGTGGGACGAGAAACCATTGCTCGGATGTGCTGACTATGTTCTGACAATGAGGAATCGAAACACGCATGAGAAATTACATGCATCTGGGCAACAGGCAATAGAAGATGACATCCGAGCAATGGTTTCTCGTCCCACCCTCTATGATCATCTCCAGAGACCCCTCCAAGAGTTTCTTCTTGGCTCCATTTCTCAATTATCTGCCTGCATCCTGCCCTTGGTGACATCATAGTAGTTGACCATATCAAACGCTGCTGAGAGTTTAAAGTAGGGATAACGACACACTGTAGTCAATCACATTTTGCGACATTTATGATTTTCACCAGGGTGGTCTTGGTTCAGTGAGCAGGGCAGAAGCTAGCCTGAAAGTATTCAAACCAGAAAATTGTGTTTGCATTAGTTTATCAGACATGTAAAAAGGAAAACATGTAAATATACAAGAGTTATTGCTGGCATTTTAGCTGTGATTACTACAACGTGTTTATATAGTGCACTTAATGTAGTAAAATGTCCAAAGGTGCTTCACAAGAATAGAATAAAACAAATAGTGAAACCGAAGCAAAGTAAGTATTAGGACAGGTGACTGAAAACTTGGTCAAAGAGGTAGGTTTTAAGGAGGGTTTTAAAGGAGGAAAGGTGGAGAGATGGAAAGGTTTAGGGAGGGAACTCCAGAGCTTAGGGCCTAGACGGCTGAAGGAGCAGTTGCCAATAGTGGGGTGAAGAGAGTGGGGTATGCACTAGAGACCTGAATTTTTACAGGGTTGTAGGCTGGGAGGTTACAGAGACAGGGAGATCCCATTGAGGGATCGGAAGTGAATTTAAAAAAAAATTAGTTTCTGGACCAGGAGCCAATGTAGGTAAAGAACATTTACAAGGTTTGCCCTGATGGTTCAGGTGATCAATATAGTCAGCAGCTTAGCCATACAGATCAGAATGTTCCAGATTTAATCTTTGATCTATGCCAAGTTTGCTGATTTCTGTAGTCAGCGACAGGGGCACAACAGTTGGTCTCAGCAGTCCTGGTCAGGAGTTTAGAAAGTCAGACACAATTCCTGCCTCCAGACACTCTCAAGTGACTCACGATGAAATTACACATCTATTAAGGATAGAATCGTGCTCACCACTAATATGCTGCTGACACTTACTGTCTCAGCTCACATGTGAAGAATGGCTACTTCTGAAAGGTACAAAAGACCAACCACTGTTCTTCAAACTGAAGCCAAGCAATGAGCTAATACTTTTGGGAAGAGGGTTGAGAACTGGCAAAAGAATAAAAAGGCCAATTTACAAATCCCCACAAAAGTACTCATTTTATCTTTATGTAATAAAGCAAATAAGGCGCTTTTTCAGGAAAAAATACTATTTATACAGCCATTTGCCAAGGCCCCCATATGCTCACTATCACTGTATTCAGATGCACACTAAATTTCACCCTACCTGTTAGGGAGTTTGGCACAGAACTATTATATCTTTTTACCAAATCAGAAAGCAGTCAAAATCTAGTTAAAAAAGCTTCTTGGATTTAAAATTTTAAAATAGAGACACATTATCTAATGTGTCTAAAATAACTTTGGGAGAAGAAGCTCACATGACAAACAATTTAGTTCCTGCCTCCAATGGACTATGGATGCAACAGACTATGGGCAGGTTCATAAGTTATGTTGGATATAATTCACTACATGCTGATCATGATACACATCCATATAAGATGCCAAAAATCTGAATAGAACTCAAAGAAACCAAAGATCTGCAATAAATGTCTCCGGAAGTAGCAGTTTAATTGTTATATCATTATATTCATTACTTTTGAGCATATTTTATTGTAAAACTTCTGTTTATGATTCAATTAGTCAGAATGTAACTGTACTAATTATCAGAACCCTGAAATTGCAATCCAGAGACTCTCAGCTACAATAGTAGTGATGCATTAGCTAAATGGGTGTTCTTGTGCATGAAACACAAAAGGTTAGCATGCAGGTGCAGCAAGTAATTAGGAAGGCAAATGGAATTTTGGCCTTTATTGCCAAGGGGTTAGAGTTAGAAATAGGGAAGTCTTGCTACAACTGTACAGGATGTTGGTGAGGCCATGAATACTGCGTACAGTTTTGGTCCCTGTATTTAAAGAAGGATATACTAGCATTGGAGGCAGTTCAGAAAAGGTTCACTAGGCTGATTCCTGGGACTAAGGGGATGTCTTATCAAGAAGGGCTAAACAGGTTAGGCCTTTAGTCATTGGAGTTTAGAAGAATGAGAGGTGAGCTTATAGAAACATATAAGATTTTAAGGGGGCTTGACAGGGTACATGTTGAGAAGATGTTTCCACTAGTGGGGGAATCTCAAACTAGGGGACATAGTTACAGAATAAAGGGGCACACATTTAAAACTGAGATGCAAAGGAATTTCTTCTCTCAGAGGGTGGTTAATCTCTGGAATTCTCTGCCTCAGAGAGTTGTGGAGGCTAGGTCACTAAATGTATTTGAGGAGATAGATAGATTTTTGAAATCTCGGGGAGTTGAGGGTTAGGCGGAGCAGGCCCGAAAGAGGAGTTGAGGCCTGGGACAGATCAGCCACGATCTTATTGAATGGTGGGTCAGACTGGAGGGGCTGAATGGCCTACTCCTGCTCCTATTTCTTATGTTCTTATAATTCCATCAAATGAGAAAGTCAAGGGACTATCATTGCAAGAAAGAAAGAATTGCCTAAATATTACTTTAGAGAGAGTAAGATGGTTGAGAGTAATTTACAGGGATGCAATACATTTTAGTTAGCATTTCAATCATAAACCAGAAAAGCAAAGCTCTCTTGTTTACATCTTCAATTGCCCTTTAGTGTGTCACTATGCCCTCTAGACATTTAATTTAATACGCAAAAATACACACAAGTTTATTGAGGTTTCTTTAAATATTGCTATTGTGTTCACATACACTGTACATGGCTACCAGCAATTCATTCACGGGATGGGAGTTTATTCCATAATTGCCCTTGAGAAGGTGGTGCTGAGCCACCTTCTTACATACAACTGAGTAGCATGCCAGGCCATTTCAGAGGGCAGCTAAGAGTCAACCAATTGCTGTGGGTATTGAGTCACATATAGGCTAGACCTGGTAAGCATGACAGACTTCCTTCCCTAAAGGACATTAGTGAACCAGACAGAACATGGTAGTTTCATGGTCATCATTAATGATATGAGCTTTTTTTTTCTAAATTCCAGGTTTAATTAACTGAATTTAAATTTCCCAGCTGCTGTACTGCAAACAACTCATGTCTCTGGATCATTAGTCTACACCTCTGGATTACTAAAATAAAAATAGAAAGTGCTAGAAATACTCAGCGGGTCTGTCAGCATGTGTGGAGAGAGAAGCAGAGTTAACACTTCAGATCTGTGAACTTTCATCAGAACTGGCAAAGGTTAGAAATGCAATAGGTTTTAAGCAAGTAAAGTGGGGGTGAGGGGGAGTGAAAGAACAAAAGTGTGTGTAATAGGACAGGGGGCCAGAGAGATTAACTGACAAGGGTCATGGGGAAAAGGCAAAGAAAGTGTGTTCATGGTGTGGTGAAAGACAAAGCATTTGTGCAGAGTAAGTGTTAATGGCAGAATAATGAACAGCCCTAGCACAAACATGAAAAACTCAGTTTAAAAGGTAGGCACATGGTAAAAAAAGATAAAACAAAATAATAAGGGGCTAGTCATAGTCTGAAATTATTGAACTCAATGTTCAGTCCGCAAGATTGCAGAGTGCCTAATCGAAAGATTGTGCGCTGCTCTTTAAGCTTGCGTTGATGTTCACTGGAACACTGCAGCAGGCCAAGGACAGACATTTGGGCATGAGACCAGGAAGGTGTGTAGAAATGGCAAGCAACTGGAAGCTCGGGATCATGCTTGCAGACTGAGCTGAGGTGTTCCGCAAAATGGTTACCCAATCTGCGTTTGGTCTTCCCAATGTAGAGGAGACCACATTATGAGCAGCAAATACAGCATACTAAATTGAAAGTACAAGAAGTAAATCGCTGCTTCAACTGAAAGGAGTTTTGGGGCCTTGTGATGAGGAGAGAGAAGGTAAATGGGCAGGTATTACACCTCCTGCAATTGCAGGGGAAGGTGCCGAGGTGTTGGGGATAATGGAGGAGCGGACCATGGTGTCTCAGAGGGAACAATCCCTTCGGAATGCTGACGGGAGGGGAGGGGTAGATGCGTTCGGTGGTGGCACCATGCTGGAGGTGGCGGAAATGGCGGAGGATCATCCTTTGGATGTGTGGGCTGGTGGGTGGAAAGTGAGGACATGGGGAACCCTATCGCGGTTCTGGCAAGGAGGGGAAGGGGTGAGGGAAGAAGTGCGGGTAATGGGTCGTACACGGTTGAGGGCCCTGATAACCACACTGGAGGGGAGCAAGGGGGGGAATCCTCAGATGAGGGAAAAGGGAGACATGTCAGATGCACTGTTGTGGAATGTTGCGTCATCAGAACAAATGAGACGGAGAAATTGGGAGAATGGAATGGAGTCCTTACAGGAAGCAGGGTGTGAGGAAATGTACTAGAGGTAGCTGTGGGAGTCAGTGGGCTTATAATGAATAATAGTGGACAGTCTATCCCCAAAGATGGAGACAGAGAAGTCGAGGAAGGAAAGGGAAGTGTCAGAGATAGACCCCGTAAAGGTGAGAGAAGGGTGGAAATTGGAAGCAAAGTTGATGAAGTTTCCCAGTTCTGAGCGAGATCAGGAAGTGGCACCGATACAGTCATTAATGTACCGGAAAAAGAGTTTAGGGGAGTGGATGGAGGGCTGAGTAGGACTGGAACAACGAATGTTCGACATACCCCACAAAAAGAGAGACATAACTAGGACCCATGCGGGTACCCATAGCAAGACCATTTATTTGAAGGAAGTGAGTGGAGTTGAAGGAGAAGTTGTTCAATGTGAGAACAAGTGCAGGCAGAGGAGGGTGGTGGTGGATGGGGACTGGTTGAGCCTCTGTTCAAAGAAGAAGCAGAGAGCCCTCAGACCGTCCTGGTGGGGGATGGAGGTGTCGAGAGATTGGACGTCCACAGTGAAGAGAAGGCCATTGGGGCCAGGAAACTGGAAATTGTCAAAATGACGTAGGGCGTCAGAAGAGTCACAGATGCAGGCGGGAAGAGATTAGACCAGGGCAGAAAAGATAGAGTGAAGATAGGAAGAAATAAGTTCAATGGGGCAGGAACAGGCTGAAATGATAGTTCTCCCAGGACAGTCCTGTTTGTGGATTTTGGGAAGGAGATAGAAGTGGGCTGTTTGGGGTTGCGGGTCTGAGGTTGGAAGCTGTAGAGGGAAGATCTCCGGAGACAAGGTCAGTGACAGACCTCTGGATTACTAGTCTGGTAATATAACCACTGTGCTATCATATCTCCTTAACAAATATAAAATAGTGGCTGTAGCTTCCTATGAGGAAAAGGAAGGTTTACAATATACAATGTAGACCCAGGGTTGTAATAGCATTTTCTATAAAATTTTGCTGAAAAACAATTTATTACGCTTTAACATTGTCTGTAACAGGAAATTTATATCTTCCCAGTTGATTCAAAACATTTGTTTTAACTCCTTCCTATTCTGTACTTGTTACCTAGCAAAATTGTTATTCAAAAATCCCTACTCTGCAATTTAAAGTATACAAATTATAAGGTTGACATTTAACTTACAGTGGCTGATCAAAATGCATTGGAGTCATTTATAACTGAATATTCGAACTTCTGGAAAATACTCGTTTCATTAAGTACTTTCCTTATTGAATTTCTGAAATTCCATTTTATAAAGTTGTATCTTAATTAAAATTCTTTACTTATAAAATGCTCAAACATGAACTGTCATTACTATTCTTTGGCCTCCTTGTCTCGAGACAATGGGTATGCGCCTGGAGGTGGTCAGTGATTTGTGAAGCAGTGCCTGGAGTGGCTATAAAGGCCAATTCTAGAGTGACAGACTCTTCCACAGGTGCTACAGATAAAAATTGGTTGTCGGGGCTGCTACACAGTTGGCTCTCCCCTTACGCTTCTGTCTTCTTTCCTGCCAACTGCTAAGTCTCTTCGACTCGCCACACTTTGGCCCCACCTAGATGGCTGCCTGCCAGCTCTGGCGAACGCTGGCAACTGACTCCCACGACTTGTGATCAATGTCACAGGACTTCATGTCGCGTTTGCAGACGTCTTTAAAGCAGAGACATGGACGGCTGGTGGGTCTGATACCAGTGACGAGCTCGCTGTACAATGCGTCCTTGGGGATCCTGCCCCATCTTCCATGCGGCTCACATGGCCAAGCCATCTCAAGCGCCGCTGGCTCAGTAGGGTGTATATGCTGGGGATGTTGGCTGCCTCGAGGACTTCTGCGTTGGAGATACGGTCCTGCCACCTGATGCCAAGGATTCTCAGGAGGTAGCAAAGATGGAATGAATTGAGACTTCGCTCTTGGCTGACATACGTTGTCCAGGCCTCGCTGCCGTAGAGCAAGGTACTGAGGACACAGGCTTGAAACACTCGGGCTTTTGTGTTCCGTGTCAGTGTGCCATTTTCCCACATTCCCTTGGCCAGTCTGGACATAGCAGCGGACGCCTTTCCCATGCGCTTGTTGATTTCTGCATTGAGAGACAGGTTACTGGTGATAGTTGAGCCTAGGTAGGTGAACTCTTGAACCACTTCCAGAGTGTAGTCGCCGATATTTATGGATGGGGCATTTCTGACGTCCTGTCCCATGATGTTGGTTTTCTTGAGGCTGATGGTTAGGCCAAATTCGTTGCAGGCAGCCGCAATCCTGTCGATGAGTCTCTGCAGACACTCTTCTGTGTGAGATATTAATGCAGCATCGTCAGCAAAGAGGAGTTCCCTGATAAGGACTTTCCGTACTTTGGTCTTCGCTCTTAGACGGGCAAGGTTGAACAACCTGCCCCATGATCTTGTCTGGAGGAAAATTCCTTCTTCTGAAGACTTGAACGTATGTGAGAGCAGCAGGGAGAAGAAAATCCCAAACAGTGTAGGTGCAAGAACACAGCCCTGTTTCACACCACTCAGGATAGGAAAGGGGTCTGATGAGGCGCCGCTATGCTGAATTGTGCCTTTCATATTGTCATGGAATGAGGCGATGATACTTAGTAGCTTTGGTGGACATCAGATCTTTTCTAGTAGTCTGAAGAGACCACGTCTGCTGACGAGGTCAGAGGCTTTGGTGAGATCAATGAAAGCAATGTAGAGGGGCATCTGTTGGTCACGGCATTTCTCCTGTAGCTGGCAAAGGGAGAAGAGCATGTCAATGGTCGATCTCTCTGCTCGAAAGCCACACTGTGCCTCAGGGTAGACACGCTCAGCCAGCTTCTGGAGCCTGTTTAAAGCGACTTGAGCGAAGACTTTCCCCACTATGCTGAGCAGGGAGATTCCACGGTAGTTGCTGTAGTCACCGCGGTCACCCTTGTTCTTATAGAGGGTGATGATATTGGCATTGCACATGTCCTGTGGTACTGCTCCCTCGTCCCAGCACAGGCAAAGCAGTTCGTACAGTGCTGAAAGTATAGCAGGCTTGGCACTCTTAATTATTTCAGGGGTAATGCCAGCTTTTCCGCTGGCTAGAGAATCAATGGCATCATTGAGTTCCGATTTTGATGGCTGTACGTCCAGCTCATCCATGACTGGCAGAGACTGGGCTGCATTGAGGGCGGTCTCAGTGATGCCAGGGTTGGGGCCGACCATGACTCATGGCCCTCCTGCCTTGGGTGCTATGGCACTGGTAGGATGGATGAGAATGGTCAGAGACTGCTTGAGTTATGTACCTATCATAACCTCTGCATCACCAACTCATTCTTTCACACTAAACCCTGTCACCAGGTTTCTTGGAGGCACCCAAGATCACGTCGTTGGCACCAGCTGGACCTCATCGTCACAAGGTGAGCCTCTTTAAACAGCGTTCAAATAACACGCAGCTTCCACAGTGCGGACTGCGACACTGACCATTCCCTGGTGTATAGCAAGGTTCGACTCAACCCAAAGAAGCTGCATCATTCCAAGCAGAAGGGCCGCCCGCGCATCAAAACTAACAGAATTTCTTATCCACAGCTGTTACATAAATTCCTAAATTCACTTGAAAAAGCCCTTCAAAACACTCCTACAGGGGATGCAGAGACCAAGTGGGCCCACATCAGAGACGCCATCTATGACTCAGCAATGACCACCTATGGCAAACGTGTGAAGCGGAATGCAGACTGGTTTCAATCTCAGTTTGAAGAGCTGGAACCTGTCATAGCCGCTAAGCGCATTGCACTGCTGAATGACAAGCCCCCAGCGAGTTAACATCCGTCGCACTTAAAGCAGCCAGAAGCGCTGCACAAAGAACAGCCAGGCACTGCGCAAATGACTACTGGCAACACCTATGCAGTCATATTCAGCTGGCCTCTGACACTGGAAACATCAGAGGAATGTATGATGGCATTAAGAGAGCTTTTGGGCCAACTATCAAGAAGATCGCCCCCCTCAAATCTAAATCAGGGGACACAACCACTGACCAACGCAAGCAAATGGACCGCTGGGTTGAGCACTACCTGGAACTGTACTCCAGGGAAAATGTTGTCATTACTATATAACAAATAAAAAGGCAATATGCACAATAAACAAAAGCCAATTTGTTGCGAGGCCACAGTACTCTCCAGGAAATTCACATGATTTTAACCACAAAAGCAACATTCAAGGACCTTCCAAAAGTCATGAGCATAATACCGCACGCAAAACCTTTTCAGCAATTTGTAAACTTTGCCATTTGAATTCATATTGCCCACTGGTTTACCAGTGGCGCCCAAATCCCAAGAAAGAATAAAAAATTCAAGGTCATCAGGCACAGTCAATGTGGTTTTGTGAAAGGGAAATCATGTTTAACCAATTTATTGGAGTTCTTTGAAGAAATACGTGCTATGGATAAAGGGGAACTGGTGGATGTATTGTACTTAGATTTCCAAAAAGCATTTGATAAGGTGCCACATCAAAGATTATTGTGGAAAATAAAAGCTCATGGTGTAGGCGGTAACATTTTGGCATGGACAGAAGATTGGCTAGCTAACAGAAAACAGAGCAGACATAAATGGGTCATTTTCTGGTTGGCGAGATGTAACGAGTGGTGTGCCACAGGGATCTGTGCTGGGGCCTCAACTTTTCACAATTTATATAAATGACTTAAGATGAAGAGACCAAATGTATGGTTGCTAAATTTGCTGATGACACAAAGATAGGTAGGAAAGTAACTTGTGAAGAGGGCATAAGGAAGCTACAAAGAAATATAGATAGGTTGAGTGGACAAAGATCTGGCAAATGGAGTATAATGTAGGAAAATGTGAAATTGTCCATTTTGGCAGAAAGAATAAAAAAAGCATATTATTTAAATGGTGGGAGATTGCAGAGGGTTCTGGGTGTCCGAGTGCATGAACCACAAAAGATTAGTATGCAGGTACAGAATGTAATTAGGAAAGCCAATAGAATATTATTTATTGCAAGGGGAATTTAATACCAAAGTAGGGAGGTTATGCTTTACAGGGCATTGGTGAGACCACATCTGGAGTACTGGGTACAGTATTGGTCTCCTTATTTAAGTAAGGATGTAAATGCATTGGATGCAGTTCAGAGAAGGTTTACTAGACTAATATCTGGAATGGGAGGGTTGTCTTATGAGGAAAGGTTGGACAGGTTAGGCTTGTATCCGCTGGAGTTTTGAAGAGCAAGAGGCAACTTGATTGAAACATATAAGATTCCGTGGGGTCTTGACAGGGTGGATGTGGAAAGGATGTTTCCTTGAGGGAGAATCTCGAACTAGAGGTCGCTGTTCAAAAATAAGGGGTTGTCCATTTAAAGACAGAGATGATGAGAAATCTTTTCCGAAGGCCGAGAGTCGTTGGAACTCTCTTCCTCAAAAAGCTGTGGAAGTAGAGTCCTAGAATATTTTAAAGCCAGAGGTAGACAAATTCTTGATGAGCAAGGGGGTGAAAGGTTATTGCGGGTAGGCAGGAATGTGGATTTGAGGTTACATGATCTTGTTGAATGGCAGAGCAGGCTCAAGGGGCAGAGTGGCTTACTCCTGCTCCTAATTCGTATGTTCGTACAAAAACTCTCAGCACGATTTTCTTACTACTGCCTTTATGGCCGTCAGGTTTTGTTAAGATATTAAATTAGTGACTTTCACATGTTATAAAACACAAGAGGACAGTTGGTGAGGTTCGTAAAATATCAGCTGACATAAAGTGTTTTGCTTGAAAATAATACACTGGCTTTTACTGGATTTGTAAATGCTATACATACTGCGTTATAAATCTCAGTAACGACAACAGCTAGCTGAGAAGCATGTGATTTCTTAATAATATAGTGCGAATTACACATGGCTTTCTTTCAGTAAATATTAAACGATAATTATAAATTGGACATCAAAATAAAATGCTATTTATCTAACAATCCCGTGTACAACTTTACAAAAATAAAAATCGACCCTTAAATATCTACTTAAAGCATCACGGTTTTATTCGCCTGTTTACAATGTTTACCCGGTTGAATTACATACAAAGTCAACTGCAGAATGAACCGGAATAAAATGTACCAATCCTCCCGCTTGCATAAAAAAGTGAATTGGATGTTTAAACATTCGAACACGGAAAATATTAAAGCGAAGCGCAGAGATATTTCATTATCAATATACCGATGAGTTTTAAAAAAAAAATCCAGCCACGTTGGACAGCAGCGAATAGGAACTACATCAGCTGAGCTGCACTAAACCCCCACTCAACTCATCATCATTTAAGTGAGTGCAAGACATCCCATTCAATAAGCAGCGGCTGTTCCACTGAATTGACAAGCGGTCTCCAATCTATCGTGCATTGCTAGATAATGTCGCGTGGGGATTTTCCACTAAGGCATGAACAAGTCACCACAGAAATAAATGGGCAGACATTTTTTTAAATAAAGAAAAGGGAGGGGGACGGAGGGAAAGGAGCCCCTGTAATCGGCGCATATCCCTGTACGCTGTCAAGATGGAGGGCGGACACCCTGAAAGCAAACAACTTGTAAACTAACCTGAGTGCGAGAGCAGCCAGCGGCCTCTTCCCCCTCTCCACCCCCAAAACAAACAAAACAAAAAGGGAGATTCTCCCTCCGGGAACGCAGACGTTCCGATGATCGAACCTGCCCCTCTTTTTTTTCACCGAAGAATGAGCATGATGGTTTGTTATTATTTTTCTTGCCACAAGAGATGAGCTGCCTCCTCAGAACATGGCGGCGGGAGGGGAGGGTAACGTCAACTCAACACACGACGTCAGGCGCCGGCCGTCAGCGAGCACGCGCGCCTTCTGGCGGGAGCTAGCGCCCCCTCTGGTGAGTCGCGGCAGCGAGAGCCTAAGCGCAGCCATTTGTTTTCAAACTCATCCACCGCCACGTCAACGCCCTCCGAACCGGAAGCACTTGCTGGGTAGCCGGTCAGAAGGAGTCGAGTGACGGCGTTTGGAGATTCTCATGTTTTACTTAAAGTGAGGTTATTCAGAAATTTTACTTTTAAAAGAATCATTTTGTGACGTAACTTATTACATAGGACCCACTTCTTTGTCAAAAGGAAGGGTTTATAAATTGATTTTTTTTCTGAACTCGCATATTATTGTTCATGCGTAATATAGGAAAGAAATGTGTCTTGGATTTTGTACCTTAAAGGAGCAATTCTAGCTGGGGTCTTGAAGCAAAGCAGGTCGCGTAAAACACTATTATAAATACGGTCTCTAGGTAAATGAAAGCAAAACACTGCGGATGTTGGAAATCTGAAATAAAAACAGAAAGTGCTGGAAATATTCAGCCGGTCTGGCCATATCCGTGGAGAGAGAAATAGAATTGACGTTTCGAGTCGGCTATGACTTCTTCAGTTCAACTCTGTTCTGGCTGTTCAAGAAAGACATTAATGACAATTGTGATAAATCTGTGTCCCAGACCATCTTTCCTTTCCAGTTCTAAGAGTGATGTAGGACCATGTGTATGAGATGAAAATAGGAGGGAAACTGTTAATTTAAAAGCAAAATACTGCAGATGCTGGAAATCTGAAATAAAAACAAAGTGCTGGAAATACTCAGCAGATCAGTCAGCATCTGTGGAGCGAGAAGCAGCGTTAACATTTCAGGTCTGTGACCTTTAATCAGAACTGGCAAAGGTTAGAAAATAATTAGATTTTATGCAGGTGGTGGTGGGGAAGAGAACAAAAGCTTGATGGGGCAGAGGACAGGAGAGGTTAAATAACAAAGCTGTCCTGGGACAAAGGCAAAGAGTGTTTTAATGCTTGTGGTGAAAGACAAAGCATTCGTCCAGAGAGAGTGTTAATAGTGGAATAATGAGTAGTTCTGTCTACATGAAAAACAGGCACATAGTTAGAAAATAAAATAAAGTTTAAAAAAATATATATTTAAGAAAAGGCTAGTCATGCTCTCAAGTTATTGAACTCAATGTTCAGTCCGCAAGACTGTAGAGTGCCTAATCGAAAGATCAGGTGCTGCTCCTTGAGCTTGCATTGATGTTCACTGGAGCAGGCCAAAGACAGAAATGTTGACATGAGAACAGGGGGCTGGGTGTTGAAATGGCAAGCAACTGGATACTTGCGGTCATGTTTTTGGACTGAGCGGAGATGTTCTGCAAAACGGTCACCTAATCTGCGTTTGGTATCCCCAATAAAATGTTGGAAAAGGTTATGAGACAGGATTTATAATCATCTTGAAAAGAATAAGTTCATTAGCGATAGTCAGCACGGTTTTGTGATGGGTAGGTCGTGCCTCACAAACCTTATTGAGTTTTTCGAGAAGGTGACCAAACAGGTGGATGAGGGTAAAGCAGTGGATGTGGTGTATATGGATTTCAGTAAGGCGTTTGATAAGGTTCCCCACGGTAGGCTATTGCAGAAAATACGGAAGTATGGGGTTGAAGGTGATTTAGAGCTTTGGATCAGAAATTGGCTAGCTGAAAGAAGACAGAGGGTGGTGGTTGATGGCAAATGTTCATCCTGGAGTTTAGTTACTAGTGGTGTACCGCAAGGATCTGTTTTGGAGCCACTGCTGTTTGTCATTTTTATAAATGACCTGGAAGAGGGTGTAGAAGGGTGGGTTAGTAAATTTGCGGATGACACGAAGGTCGGTGGAGTTGTGGATAGTGCCGAAGGATGTTGTAGGGTACAGAGGGACATAGATAGGCTGCAGAGCTGGGCTGAGAGATGGCAAATGGAGTTTAATGCGGAAAAGTGCGAGGTGATTCACTTTGGAAGGAGTAACAGGAATGCAGAGTACTGGGCTAATGGGAAGATTCTTGGTAGTGTAGATGAACAGAGAGATCTTGGTGTCCAGGTGCATAAATCCCTGAAGGTTGCTACCCAGGTCGATAGGGCTGTTAAGAAGGCATATGGTGTGTTAGCTTTTATTAGTAAGGGGATCGAGTTTCGGAGCCACGAGGTCATGCTGCAGCTGTACAAAACTCTGGTGAGACTGCACCTGGAGTATTGCGTGCAATTCTGGTCACCGCATTATAGGAAGGATGTGGAAGCTATGGAAAGGGTGCAGAGGAGATTTACTAGGATGTTGCCTGGTATGGAGGGAAGGTCTTACAAGGAAAAGCTGAGGGACTTGAGGTTGTTTTTGTTAGAGAGAAGGAGGAGGAGAGGTGACTTAATAGAGACATATAAGATAATCAGAGGGTTAGATAGGGTGGATAGTGAGAGTCTTTTTCCTCGGATGGTGATGGCAAACACGAGGGGACATAGCTTTAAGTTGAGGGGTGATAGATATAGGACACATGTCAGAGGTAGTTTCTTTACTCAGAGAGTAGTAGGGGCATGGAACGCCCTGCCTGCAGCAGTAGTAGACTCGCCAACTTTAAGGGCATTTAAGTGGTCATTGGGTAGACATATGGATGAAAATGGAATAGTGTAGGTCAGATGGTTTCACAGGTCGGTGCAACATCGAGGGCCGAAGGGCCTGTACTGCGCTGTAATGTTCTAATTCTAATATAGAGGCAACCCCATTGTGAGCAGCGAATACAGTATACTAGATTGAAGGAAGTACAACTTAATCGCTGCTTCACCTGGAAGGAGTGTTTGGTGTCTTGGATTGTGAGGAGAGAGGAAGTGAAAGGGCAGGTATTACACCTCCTGCGATTGCATGGGAAGGGGCCGAGGTATTGGGGATGATGGAGGAGTGGACCAGGGTGTCGCGGAGGGAACGATTGCTTTGGAATGCTGACTGTAGGGAAAGGGAAGATGTGTTTGGTGGTGGCATCACGCTGGAGGTGGAGGAAATGGAGGGCAACTGTTAAATTATGTATAATGAACACAAGATAGATTTTATGATTCACTTAAGCATGTGGAGATGTGCATAACCCTTTTAACGTTATTTTCTCTCGACCTTTACAATTGTAATTTTCATTGCTCGAAAGAGCCAGCAGATAATTTATAAAAAAAACAGCAGCTACTTTGTGTCTAAAATGTCAATTTTAAGTTTACAAATATGTAACGTATAACTATTATCAGTAAATTCTGAAGGCCACGTTATAATCATTCATGTGAAATTTCCACTTAATGTGTTAAAAACAATAAGCAAATGTGTTTTTATAAAAACACGATGGAAATCAGAACATCCAATGTAACTATTATGTGCTAAATTTAATATTCTCTCAGTAACATTTGACTGAATTTATTCTCTCAAAAAATGGTGAAATCATCACTGAAAGATGAGTCAATTGTTAGTTATTGTGTTATATTAGCTGTTATATTCTTGGGCACACTCCAAACCTATTGGTGAGATCTGCTAAAGCAAATTGAAAAGAACCTTGCATTGCACAATATTAATGATGCTGAGGAGCTTGTTAACAGCATCTAGAGACTTCTTGAGTGATGTTTTATGCTGCTTTTATGGTTAGTTGAGTTGGAGGTGTTGTATATTCGCCAGCTGGTTTTGTGTATTGGTACCAACAGACAATAGAAAAAAATACAGTAAAGTCACAATGTTGCTCTGATGCTTTTAGCTCATTGTCTTATTGCTCTGTCACTACACAAATGTATAAGAGTACTGTAACCACCATTATTTTCATCCAACTTGTATAGCTCGAAATACTCTGTCCAGATATGATCCAAGTTTGGGAGGAGCAAATCTATAATCATACTGCTGAGAGTTTATCATAGTTTTAGGGGACAGAGTACAAAAAAAATCAATGCTTGCCAATAAGCTTTTTCATAGTCCAATTGGGAAACAAATTGCTTTTAATGTGACAGTATCATGCCCAATATGCTTTACTGGAAATCTAATGATAATGCTATGTCAGTCTGTGCACAGTATATCTGAATTGTGTCTGAAATTTCCTGATGTCTTGTATAGGTGGTATTCATTGGTTGCTGCTATTGCACCATTTTTTAAATAAACAACTGATTTTTTTTTCACTATCCAAGAACTGTCACTTGAGCTAAGCCAGAGGAAATGAATCCTTGGGGTGAAATTCCTCCTTTCAATAGTTTTATCAAAAAGGCGCATGCAAGTTCTGAAGAGGATTCCACGAATATTAGCAATTGGAATAATTTCATCAATTTCTCTCATAGTTTTTTATTCAGTTAGAAAAAAAACTTGCATTTATATAGTGCCTTGTCAAATTTCCAGGATGTGAAGTGTTTCAAAACTAATGAATTATTGTTACGTGTACAAACATGCCAACCTTTTTGAGTACAACAAGAACCCACAAAAACATTTTGGATAAGTAAACAGTTAATCTGTTGTTTGGTGTCTGAGAAAAGATTGTTAACATTAGGCAAATGTCTTGCATTTTGAATTGTGCCATAGAATATTTTATGATCAATAGAGAGGGCAGATAGCACCTCGATTAAACACCTCATATATGAAACCGGGTACACTGGCGATGCATCCCTCCGTACTCCACTAAAACAACTGTCTAGATTTTGTGCTGAAGTCCTGGAGTGAGGCTTGAACTAAGTCCGATGAGAGCGCTACCAACTGAGCTAATTTTTATACAATTAGTTTATAAAGGGAAACACCCACTTTTTCTGACCAAACACACCCCATTGACCTGAGCCGCAGTGCTTGCTGCCAACATGAGAGAACAGACCTGGACCAATGTGAGGGCACACAGCAGATGTTAGTACCTGAATTCTGGTTTAACCTGGTGTGAAGTGTTTATTTATGAATATGCATTAGTGTATATGTGGTTGGCTATTTATTGATGCAATTGGAACTGCATTTTTTGCAACAGGTATTGCCAATTTATTTACATTCTGGAAAAAGTTGACCGTGCATTTGTAACGATCCAGCATTTGAACAAGTGGGCAGCACAGTGGTGCAGTGGTTAGCACCACAGCCTCACAGCTCCAGCGACCTGGGTTCAATTCTGGGTACTGCCTGTGTGGAGTTTGCAAGTTCTCCCTGTGTCTGCGTGGGTTTCCTCCCACATGCCAAAGACTTGCAGGTTGATAGGTAAATTGGCCATTAGAAATTGCCCCTAGTATAGGTAGGTGGTAGGGAAATATAGGGACAGGTGGGGATATGGTAAGAATATGGAATTAGTGTAGGATTAGTATAAATGGGTGGTTGATGATCGGCACAGACTCGGTGGGCCGAAGGGCCTGTTTCAGTGCTGTATCTATAAATAAAATTTAAAAAAAAATAAATTTAAAAAGTTTCAACTCGCAGGTATTGTAGGTTGGTTTTGTGTATTAATACCAATATGCAATAGTTGCTTTTCGTGGGTTTTAGCTTATTTTGCCAAAATTGCCATCCAGAATTCAAAAACAAATGCAGTAACGTAATTTAAATGATTTTATTTGATACACTTCAAATTGACGTAGTTTCTTTTTTTTAATGCTGACATTAGGAAAAATACATCATGCCACTGACTCTGCCTCTAGATCAAATACAACTGTCTGAACTGGACAAAAAGACTGGGAAAGCCCAACAGTTACCAGCATTGGTGAGTTGTGTGCTTAAGTCCTACCTCTAATAGTAAACTATTATTAGCTGTATGAGTTTTAAATTTTTCCTCCCGTAATCTATCCTTGGATGTCCTCCTCCTCTTCATCCAAATGCTGCACTTTGGTGACATCATCTGAAAACATGGGGTAAACCTCCAAATATACGCTGACATACAACAAGCTGAACCCTTCCACCACTCCTCCCTCTATCTCTGTGCCTGCACACACCATCCCCCACCCCACCTGCTTTTGTGCTGTTAGACAATTTATCTTAGATGAGTCACCATTTCCTCTAGTTACATGTTGGAAAGATCAAAGCTATCATCCATGGCTCCCGTCATGAAACCTTTTTCTGGGCCACCAGTCACCTTTTTCCACTGACTGTCTTGGGTTGCTCTCAGCATCTCATTCAGTCTCCAGCTGTGCTTCAAACTCCCATATCCTCTCCATCCCAAAGACAGCATACTTCCACTTCTATAACATTGTCAGCTCTACCATTGTCCACCTGCTGATGAAACACTCATCCGTGCCTTTCTCACCTCCAGATTAGACCGCTCAAATGATTTCTTGGTTGGCTTTGCGACCTCGCTGCTGTAAACTTTGGCTCATTCAAATTCTGTTGCTTGTATCCTATCCCACTTACCCATCATTCCTGTCCTTGCTGACCTACACTGGCTCCTTCTTGCAGCAGTACCCCAGCTCCAACTTTCAGTTACCTTTTCTCGAAGTGATTGAACACCTCTGCTGCACACTGTGGACAGGAATTCCTGATCTCGTGAGAATTCTGATCTATGGACTGCAACAGCATTCAGTTGAAGTAACAGTACTCAGGAGGCAGAAGAGAAAGATCCAGCACTGAAGTGATGGGAAATGATAGGAAGAGTTGGCAATGGTGTTGTGGAAGTGAGGGGAGTGCGTTTGTGAACTGGGCAGAAGGGAAAGGAGGATTGGAAATGAGAAATGACAGCATGGAATTGGAGTGTTGTGCAAGAGAAGAATGCCAGGAGAAAATTGGAGGGATGGGGAAAGGAAAATGCCGACTTGAACTTGAACTGGGAACTGAAAGAAGATGATTGCTAGCTTAAATTGGAGGTGGGGTCTGGGGTTAGGATAGTAAAGTGCCACCTTGAATTGGGTTGATAAGGGGGAGAATAGTGCCAACAAATTTGGAAAAAGAAAACAAACTGTTGGACATCCTAAGCACGTTTATGGTGATGGCAGCAACTTTTTATATGTGGTTCACGGACTCCGTGATAAGCAACTATGTGGCCCACCAAGATAAAGTATGGACAACCCTGCTATAGTTAATGATGCTGCACAGAAACCCAGATGATGTCACATTTTGCAACATTGGGAAGCAGATTTTTCATTATGTATAATATAATGGTAACATGATATTACAAAGCAACTTCAACCTTTTTTTGGCCTTTTACCAAAGTTTTTTTCCACATTTTCTTCATGTAGAATGTTACTGGGACATGTGTGTGAAATACTTGTAGAAATGTGAGTTGACAAAAGCAGTTGACAATTTTTCAACATTAGATATCCATCAAAAGTTCTAAATAAAATTTCTGTCTCAAAACCACCTTTCTCTTAAGTGCATAAGCTTTCAGTTTTCACTTGGGCCACTGATGGAAATCCACGTGAAAGAAAAACTCTTTGTAGTAGAAGGAAATAAAAAATACGTCATGATTGGCCACATAATTAAATTAATAGGCCAGATTTTGCTGTTGTAATGACAGCGAAACTGTTAGCCTTCACCATCATTCTGTGAAACTGAACACAACTTCTGGTTTCCACACATGCACAGTTAAAGGCAGAAATCCAGAAATTGCTGTCAATGATTTCCCACTCTTCTACAGGGTGTGCTGTTCTCGTCCTCACAAATGGAAATCAATTAGGAATCACTGAATTGACAGGAGCTTAAACTTTTTATGCTATTATCCTCACTGTTAAAACCTTTGAAAATTTACGCCTTGTTGATTGAAGTGTAACTGGGTTCTTAATGGCATACTAACTTCATAATTACTGCTAAATACCCTCAATGGCTCCAAAAAGCTAATTTTATATTTATGGAATGTCCAATTTTTCCATTCCATGATAATTCCATAGATTTTTTAAATATAAAAACTTGTTTATGATATTTCAGCTTCTACCTTAATCCCATGTCTGTGCCCCAATTGTTATTTTGCTCCCTGTAAAATTATAAAAGTGAACAATAGGTAAAATCTGTCTGTTTCTTCTGCTTTGCTGACAGTTCTTCGCTGTGATTGGCTGCTTAGTTTGCTTGATGACATCACTTGCTGGTTGCCAAAAATCCCCTCTAGATAGCGCTAGAATGAAATTAGTGTCAGGAAAGGTGAAATCCACACCATCAAGCTCGCATGATCTTTGTGGCAGCATTCTTTGAGTCAGTGGTGATAGGTGTTGCTTTGCTGCTGACTGCAAAATACGGTCATTTTTACCACTTTTGAGTCTAACTATAACCCACATGTGATTCAGTCACTTCTGTGAGTTATCCAGTCAGTGTCTTTTGTGATATGATAAATATCTTCACATGCTTGGCCATGGTATATATTCTATCTCCTTCCATTTAAATAGAAAGGGAATGCCTTTGAGAGTGTGCCAGTAGCCCAGCTGAGAACTGACAAAATGCATTTAACGGTAACAAGGTATTTTGTGAGATAGTTTGGCATGTAACGAGTTTGTAACAATTTGGTTGTTAATCTGTATTTACATATTAAAAGAGAACCTGTAGGTATTATAGATTTTGCATCCAAAATTGTGGTCAGTTTTGATGTCACCTATCAAAGAAACCCTTCATTTGCTATCCTAGGAGATTTAGCCAGACTGACCACAGATTGCTTCTCCAGTTTACATTGTGTTCTGGGCAAAAACGAATACTGTGAGATTATTTGAGAGTAACATTGTCTCAGACCCCCAGATTATCTCTCCCTTGACTTTTGCCTAGAATTTTTCTTTTGCCCACCAAAACAGACAGGCCTTTGTTTTTCAAATGAGGTATTAAACCAAAATCTCTAACGTTACAAAACAGCATCCTTACAATTTCATATTAGGTATGAAGAGGGCTTCTGAAAACTGTGGCTATGTTGTTATGCGATCCAGGAAATGCCACTGTCCACAAAATTAATTTGTCTTTTTTCTGATTTTTCCCTCATTGTTCTTGGTTTTCATCTGATGCTGCTGCTTTTCTGGGGTTTGAATTGTGCTGCATTTTGTGCACAGGATCAGGAAATCCTATCCAGAAGGTATAGCAGTATTTAATCCACTGAAGTAGCAGCATCAAATGGGTGTTGGGAGTGGTGGTTAGAGACAAATCAGAGAAGACTGGCTCTTGGAAATGGTGGGATGGTGGGGGTGAGGGTAGTGGCGAACAGTGACTGTCTAATTGGGGGGAGAGAGAAGCAAGATTTGTAGCTCCATAAAGTAGAATGGGAGGATGAAATTAACAGTTTAGCAACAGAATACCAATACATATCCATAGTAGTCCACAGTTTCTCCAAAACATGAGAAAATCCTGCAATTTTTGTACCATTTTCGCAATGGTCCAGAGTATGAGCTAAATTCCTTTAGAGAGGTATTGAGCTCATTCCCTATTGTCCCGAAGATGATCACTCTGGCCAATTGTCTTCAAATAACTTTTTATACATGGAAGCAAATAATAAGACTATGCATGAGGGCATTTCCAATTTAATCCAGCATAAATTGGCTGCTTGTTACTAATAGATCCGGACAGTTCACTTTCTGCATGAAGAGGCAAACATAAGGTCACATACTTGGAGTTTGTTTGTACTTGCTTCAAAATATAATTGCGTTCTTTGTAGTTTGTTCTAATCTGAATGTAGTACCCAGAATGTCTTGTCAGGTGATGCAGGAAAAAAATGTTTGTGACCAATATTTCGACTCATTCAAAGTAAAATATACTATATTGCAAAGGCAAGTTTTAAATGATTCTTCTAAAAATTGAGAGCACGTGAGCGGGACCAGCAGGCACTTCAAAAGAGTGGCAGCAAAGAGCGAGCGAGTGGGACCAGCAGGCACTTCAAAAGAACGGCGGCGGGAAGCAGAGTGAGAGAGAGCGGGATCAGTAGGCACTTCAAAAGAGCGTCAGTAGAGAGCGATGAAGTGGGACCAGCAGGCACTTCAAAAAAGTAGTGGCGGGAAGCAGAGAGAGAGTATGCGGGCGGGACCAGCAGGCACTTCAAAAGAGCAGCAGCGGGGAGCAGAGAGAGAGCGCAGGTAGGACCAGCAGGCAGTTCAAAAGAGCGGCGGCAGAGAGAGAGTGAGCGGGACCAGCAGGCATTTCAAAAGAGCGGCGGCAGAGAGCGAGAAAGAGTGGTACTAGCAAGCAGTGTAAAAGAGCTATCCTATCCAGTCTAGGCCACCAGAGCAGACTGACCTCATTCTGAGGGGAAAAAATTCAAAAGTGTGACATCACAGGATTGGTTCGTGAATTTTTATTGTTTATTTCTCAAAGCTCAGGTAATTTTACTAATTGTAAGGCTTTATTTACTAATACTAGCAAAGCTCAATTGATTGGTGAATATTTCCTTAGTTATTTAAAACACAATCAGGACGTCAGGGCAGGTGATGTGTTGCAACTGCAACACATGGGAGCTGGTGGACGCCAGTGCCAGATCCATGGCAACCACGTCTGCAGAAAGTGCCTACAGCTCGAGGACCTTCAGCTCAGAGTCAGTGAGCTAGAGTCCGAGCTACAAACACGGCGATGCATCAGGCAGGGGGAACGATACCTGGGCACTTTGTTCCAGGAGGCAGTCACATACCATTGGATAGGGTCCTCTGATTTGGTCAGGGACAGGAGGGTGTGACTGCTATTAAGGCAGGTAAAGGGATTGAGAAGGCAGAAATGAAGAAGTCTCAGACCTTGCAATTCTCCAGCAGGTTTGAGGTTCTTTCAGCTTGTATGGATGAGAGCGAGGGCTGCAGGGTGGATACACAAACTGACTATGGCATCGTGGTACAGGAAGCCATTCAAGCGGGGTGGGGGTATTAAATAGGAATGTACTGGTAGTAGGGGACAGTACAGTCAGGGGGATAGATACCGTTCCCTGCAGCCAGGAGACAGTCCAGAAGGCTGTGTTGCCTGCCCGGTTCCAGGGTTCGAGACATCTGCTAGAGGCTGGAGAGGAACTTGCAGTGGGAGGGGGGGGGGATCGAGTTGTTGTGGTCTACGTGGGTACCAATGACATAGATAGGAAAGAGGTTCTGCATAGGAAGTATGAACAGCCAGGGGCTAAATTAAAAAGAAAAACCTTAAAGATAATAATCCTCTGGGTTATTATCATGAGCAAATTGGCGTGGGGTAGATAAGATTAGAGAGTTAAATGTGTGGGGCAAAGATTGGTGTGGGAGAAATGGGTTTCGATTCATAGGGCATTGGTACCTGTATTGGGGAGAGTGGGAGCTGTACCACTGGAATGGTCAACACCTGAACCATGCTGGGACCAGTGTTCTGGCGAGTCATGTAACTAGGGCAGTAGAGAGTGCTTTAAACTAAATAGTGGGGGGGGTGGGTGACGTATCAAGTCAGGGAAGATGTGGTAATTTAAAGAGAGAGGAGAGGCAAGAGAGCAAGATAGCAATAAGGATGATAATCAGGGTGTGACAAGAAGGGATAGTGCATACAAACTCAAAAAGTGAGCCAGCAGATAAGATTAGAGGTTATGAACAAATAGAGTGAGGGGAGGGTTCAGGAGAGGTGAGATTTAGAAATCCAAAGAGAAAGGCCGAGGCATCGGAACAGTATAGCGTTGTGGGTAAAGCAGATTGGGACAGAGTGTTTAACAGAAATTGTATATCGGCAAATAAGGTGATTGATGGGAACAGAAGCAAAAACAGAAATTAAAGGTTCTATGTGTGAAGTATCTGCAATAAGATAGATGAACTAGTGGCACAAATAGAGGCACATGATTTAGATCCAATCGCCATTACAGAGACATGGTTGCATTGTGATCAAGGTTGGGAAATAAATATCCCAGGGTGCACAATATTTCAGAAAGACACAATAGCAAAGGGTAGCACTGATGGTAAAGGATGACATAAGGGCATTTGTGAGAACAGATCTGGCATCAGAAGATCATGAAATAGAATCAATATGGGTGGAAATAAGGAATATCAAGAATCAGAGAACTCTGGTGGGAGTAGTTTATAGGCTCCCTAACAGTAGTTATACAGTTGGACAGAGCATTACACAAGAATTTTTTTTTTTATTTGTTCCTGGGATGTGGGCATTGCTGGCTAGGCCAACATGTATTGCCCATCCCTAATTGCCCTTGAGAAGGCGTTGGTGAACTGCCTTCTTGAACCGCTGCAATCCATGTGGGGTAGGTACACCCACATTGCTGTTAGGAAGGGAGTTCCAGGATTTGACCCAGCGACAATGAAGGAATGGCGATATAGTTCCAAGTCAGGATGGTGTGTGGCTTGGAGGGGTACTTGCAGTTGGCGGTGTTCCCATGCATCTGCTGCCCTTGTCCTTCTAGGTGGTAGAGGTCGTGGGTTTGGAAGGTGCTGTTGAAGGAGCCTTGGTGCATTGGAGCTTGTAACAAAAGCAATGTAATAATTGTGGGGGACATTAATCTTCATATAGACTGGGACAATGAAATTGGCAGGAGTGGTCCAGAAGATGCATTTGTAGAATGTTTTTGGGACAGTTTCTTGGAGCAATACATTGTAGAGCTAACTAGGGATAAAGCTATCTTAGATCTAGTATTGTGTAATGAAGCAGGGTTAATAAGCAATGTCATAGTAAAAGATCCACTGGGAAACAGTGATCATAATACCACTGAATTCCATGTTAAGTTTGAAAGTGATATGCTCCAATCACAAACGTGAATCTTAAACTTAAAGCCAATTATGTAGGGATGAGGGGAGAATTGGATAAATGGACTAAAAGGTATGGCGGTAAATGAACAGTGGGAAACCTTTAAAGAAACAATTCAAAATGTTCAACAAAAATACATTCCTTTGAAAAACAAAAATTTGTCGAGGAAAGACCCATCCATGGCTCACTCAAGAAGTTAAGGATAGTATTCTTCTTCTTTGGCCTCCTTGTCTCGGGAGACAATGGGTAAGCGCCTGGAGGTGGTCAGTGGTTTGTGGAGCAGCGCCTGGAGTGGCTATAAAGGCCAATTCTAGAGTGACAGGCTCTTCCACAGGTGCTGCAGAAAAATACATTCCTTTGAAAAACAAAAATTTGTCGAGAAAGACCCATCCACGGTTCACTCAAGAAGTTAAGGATAGTATTAGATTAAAAGAAAAAGACTTGCAATGTTGCAAAAAAGAATAGCAAGTCTGAGGATTGGGAGTGTTTTAGAAACCAGCAAAGAGCCACCAAAAAGTTGATTAAAAAGGGAAAAAATAGAATATGAGAGTAAACTAGCCAGTAACACAAAAACAAATTGTAAGAGCTTATATAGTTATATGAAAAGGAAGAGAGTAGCTAAAGTAAATATTGGTCCCTTGGAAGCAGAGACAGGAGCAATTATCATGGGGAATGAGGAAATGGCAGAGGCATTGAACAAATATTTTGTGTCTCTCTTCACAGTAGAAAACACAAGTTTCATGCCAGAAATAAACCATAACCTCGGGGCTAAAAAGTGAGGAAATTAAGAAAATTCATATCTGCTGAGAAAAAGTATTGGAGAAACTCAAAGGACTTAAAGGGTGAGCCATACATCAGTGGTAGGGAAATTATTAGAGAGGATTCTTCGGGACAGGATTTACTCCCATTTGGAAGCAAACAAACTTATTCGCGAGAGGCAGCATGGTTTTGTGAAGGGGAGGTCGTGTCTCACTAATTTGATTGAGTTTTTTGAGGAAGTGACAAAGATGATTGATGAAGGAAGGGCAGTGGATGTTGTCTACATAGACTTCAGAAAAGCCTTTGACAAGGTCCCTCATGGCAGACTGGTACAAAAGGTGAAGTCACACGGGATCAGAGGTGAGCTGGCAAGATGGATACAGAACTGGCTCAGTCATAGAAGACAGGGTAGCAGTGGAAGGGTGCTTTTCTGAATGGAGGGATGTGACTAGTGGTGTTCCGCAGGGATCAGTGCTGGGACCTTTGCTCTTTGTAGTATATTATAAATGATTTGGAGGAAAATGTAGCTGGTCTGATTAGTAAGTTTGCGGACGACACAAAGGTTGGTGGAGTTGCGGATAGTGATGAGGATTGTCAGAGGATTAGGATATATCGGTTGGAGACTTGGGCGGAGAAATGGCAGATGGAGTTTAATCCGGACAAATGTGAGGTAATGCATTTTGGAAGGTCTAATGCAGGTGGGAAGTATACAGTAAATGGCAGAACCCTTAGGCATATTGACAGGCAGAGAGATCTTGGCGTATAGGTCCACAGGTCACTGAAAGTGGCAACGCAGGTGGATAAGGTAGTCAAGAAGGCATATGGCATGCTTGCCTTCATCGGTCGGGGCATAGAGTATAAAAATTGGCAAGTCATGCTGCAGCTGTACAGAACTTTAGTTAGGCCACACTTAGAATATTGCGTGCAATTCTGGTCGCCACACTACCAGAAGGACGTGGAGGCTTTGGAGAGGGTACAGAAGAGGTTTACCAGGATGTTGCCTGGTCTGGAGGGCATTAGCTATGAGGAGAGGTTGGATAAACTCGGATTGTTTTCACTGGAACGACGGAGGTGGAGGGGCGACATGATAGAGGTTTACAAAGTTATGAGCGGCATGGACAGAGTGGATAGTCTGAAGCTTTTTCCCAGGGTGGAAGAGTCAGTTACTAGGGGACATAGGTTTAAGGTGAGAGGGGCAAAGTTTAGAGGGAAAGTGCAAGGCAAGTTCTTTCCCCAAGGGTGGTGAGTGCCTGGAACTTGCTGCCGGGGGAGGTGGTGGAAGCAGGTATGATAGCGACTTTAAGAGGCATCTTGACAAATACATGAATAGGATGGGAATAGAGGGATATGGTCCCCGGAAGTGCAGAAGGTTTTAGTTTAGGCAGGCATCAAGATCGGCGCAGGCTTGGAGGGCTGAATGGCCCGTTCCTGTGCTGTACTGTTCTTTGTTCTTTGTTATTTACATATCTTGTATATTAACTTCTTGTAATGGGAAACATGCCACTTAAAATTCTATTCAGTGTCTGCATTGAGCACTCAAATCATTACAGGCACCGTTTACTCTTTCTTAATCATGTGCTTTGATCCTAACTTCAAACAAAGGCCAAACAACAATGTGGGATAGTATTCTTTATTCCCCCTCCCATTTCTATGATGTTGGCAGATCTATCTTAACTTCCATGTTAAGTTAAATGGCATGTTGGCCTTTATTGCAAGGGGTTGGAGTATAGGAATAAGGAAGTATTGCTACAATTATACAGGGTTTTAGTGAGACCACATCTGGAATACTGTGTGCAGTTTTGGTCTCCACATTTAAGAAAGGATATACTTGCACTGGAGGCAGTGCAGCAAAGGTTCACTAGATCGAGATACTATTTTGTGGCGTTGTTAATTTTGCATCCTATACAATTACAGTAATATGCAGAGTGCTCACTAGCTAGTTTTCTGTTTGCCAATTCACATTTCCAAAATACAACTGTTCAAAATTAAAAATAATTACATTTGATCTGGAGAATAGCATCAATATGTAGATTCTCATAAGCTGGCAGAAGTATGAATCTTTTGTGAAAAACTTTTTTTTTACAAAAAGCATTATTAAGTATTTGTATACACAATGTAATGAGACTTAACTGAAAATGTACTAGTTCTACTTTTACTCATTAATTCTTCATATAACTATTGTCCACACAGTAATTTAATGATGTCTTCAGTGATGCTTCAATTATATACACAAGAACATAAGAAATAGGAAGAGTAGACCATATGGCCCATCGAGCTTACTCCACCATTCAAAACAACCATGGCTGATTAGATTAGATTAGAGATACAGCACTGAAACAGGCCCTTCGGCCCACCGAGTCTGTGCCGAACATCAACCACCCATTTATACTAATCCTACACTAATCCCATAATCCTACCACATCCCCACCTGTCCCTATATTTCCCTACCACCTACCTATACTAGTGACAATTTATAATGGCCAATTTACCTATCAACCTGCAAGTCTTTTGGCTTGTGGGAGGAAACCGGAGCACCCGGAGAAAACCCACGCAGACACAGGGAGAACTTGCAAACTCCACACAGGCAGTACCCGGAATCGAACCCGGGTCGCTGGAGCTGTGAGGCTGCGGTGCTAACCATTGCGCCACTGTGCCGCCCTTGGGATTCAACTCCAATTGATCTTGGGATTCAACTCCACTTTCCCGTCCGCTCGCCAAATCCCTTGATTCCCTAAGACACCAAAATTCTGTCTATCCCAGCCTTAAATGTATTCAACAATGGAGCATCCACAACCCTCTGGGGTAGAGAATTCCAAAGATTCACAACCCTTCGAGTGAAGTAATTTCTCCTCATCTCAGTCCTAAATGATCGACCCCTAATCCAGAGAATGTGCCTCCATGTTTTAGATTCTCTGACCTGCGGAAATAATCTCTCAGCATCCCTATCCAGTCCCCTTAGAATCTTGTATGTTTCAATGAGATCACCTCTCATTCTTCTAAACTCCAGAGAATACAGGCCCAATTTACTTAGTTTTTTCCCAAAAATATACTTTAATCATAAAGATCTGTATAAAAAAAAAAATTACAAAACAGTTCCAGTTTAACATTCCAGAAAGTGCAAAAGAAATCAGTTTTCTTCAATACGAACTTGAGTTTCCTCACAACCCTTGCCATTACATTTTACTTAGTCTATCATAAGACAACCGCCTCATCCAAGGGAGCAATCCAGTGAACATTTGCTGCACTGCCTCCAATACAAGAACATCCTTCGTCAAATAAGGAGACCAAAACTGTACACACTACACCAAGACCCTGTATAATTGCAGCAAGACATCCCTGCTCCTGTACTTGAATCCTCTCGCTATGAAGGCCAGCATACCGTTTGCCTTTTTAACTGCCTGTTGGACCTGCACGCTTACTATCAGCAACTGGTGTATGAGAACACCCAGGTCTCGTTGCATATTCCCCTCTCTCAGTTTATAGCCATTCAGATAATAATCTGCCTTCCTGTTTTTGCTACCAAAGTGGATAGCCTCACATTTATCCACATTATACTGTATCTGTCATGCATTTGCCCACTCACTCAACTTGTCCAAATCACGCTGAAACCTCTCTGCCTCCTCCTCACAACTCACCCTCCCACCCAGTTTTGTGTCATCTGCAAATTTGGACATTTAGTTCCCTCATCCAAATCATATTGTGAATAACTGGGGTCCTAGAACCGATCCCTGCAGTACCCCACTATCACTGCCTGCCATTTGGAAAAAGACCCGTTTATCTCTACTATCTCTATCCATCGCAATACACTACCCCCAATCCCATGCGCTTTAATTTTACACGCTAATCTCTTATGTGAGACTTTGTCGAAAGCCTTCTGAAAGTCCAAATAAACCACATCCACTGGCTTCCCCATATCAACTCTACTAGTTACATCCTCGAAGAATTCTAGTAGATTTGTCAAGCATGATTTCCCTTTCGTAAATCCATGCTGACCCTGTCCGATTCTACCACTGTTCTCCAAGTGCTCTGCGATAAAATCTTTGATAATGGACTCTAGAATTTTCCCCACTACTGACGTCAGGCTGACTGGTCTGTAATTCCCTGCTTTCTCTCTACCTCCTTTTTTATTGCCCTCAGAACTAGGGATGCTGTCATTGTCAACCACATTCCAAAAAAAATGTAAAAATTATCCTTCAGAAAAGGAGTGAAATGTTTAGCATATGTTTCTCTTCTTTCTTTACAAACACAGTTATACTTCTAAACAACTGTTGCTTGTGTATAACGTCATTTATGAAATGGCACACTGCTTTCTGCCCAAAAGAGTTTGACAAAGATGCTATTTGTATCACCAGCTATTTCAGTAATCGGGAAACTTATTTCATTCTCAAATGGGTTAAAAGAAGCAGGATGCTACCATTTTGCAAAGTGCAGTGAAGGGCAAGCTGACTGAGGCAGCAATAAGAATATCTCAAAAAAAATTCTAGGTCCAAGCATCATAAGATCAGAGTGAGCCTGTCGCTGACTATTCTACACAGCTCCACTCGTCAGAACACCTCCAATGATGAAGCAACCCATGCCTGTCTATAGCAGGATTTGAACATTCAGGGGTGGACTGACAAAGGTCTGGTAATGTCCACGACATGTAAATGACTAATGACAACATAAAAAGTCAAGCCATTTCCTCTAGCCTTCAATGGTGCTATCATTGCTGAGTTCTCCAACATCAATAACCACATCCTATGGGTCATCATTAACCAGAAGCTTAACTGTACCAGCGATCTTTCTTCCGTTTTACACTGTGGCTGTAAGTACAGAGCAGGGGCTGGGTACTCTGCAAGAAGTAGTTTACTTCTTGACCCCTGAAAGACACTCCTCCATTTATATTGATCAAGTCAGGAGAGTAATGGAATGTGCACCAGAATGGGTGCAGTTATGTTAAACATGCAAGAAACTTATCACCGTCCAGGACAGCAATTTGTTTGGTGCCCTTACCACTAAACTTTGTATGCATTCCCTCCATTACCCATATTCTGTGGCTGCAATAAGTATTATCTATTGGCTGCTTTGTAGCAATTCGTCAAGCTTACTTTGACAGAAAACCCACCCCCACTGCCATCCCTACTACCAAAAAGAGCAAGAGTTGCAAGGTCATGGGAATGCCAACACCTCCTAATATTCCAAGTCATGTACCACCTTCACTTGGACAAATACTGCCATTCCTTCATTGTTGAAGAGTTAACATTCTGAAATTCCGCTCTTAACAGAGTAGTGGGAATGCCATCAGCACAAGGACAGCAGTTGCTCAAGGAGAAGGCCAACCACCACAACCTTAGGGCAACTAGGAATAGGCGACAAAGGAAACATTGTCTGTTGCCCAAATCCAGAGAATATATTTTAAAAAGGCAATTTACCCCAGCTTAGTTGCCATACCACTGCACAACATACTTAGCCACTGAGTTATTGGGGACTTGAACCCAGAACCTTGTGACTCAGAAGCAAAAGTACTACCATCTTCAGCTGCTTCATCAATGACCTTCCTTCAATCATAAGGTCAGAAGTGGGGATGTTCGCTGATTGCACAATGTTCAGCACCATTCATGACTCCTCAGATACTGAAGCAGTCTGTGTAGAAATGAGCAAGACATGGACAATATCCAGGCTTGGGCTGATAAGTGGCAAGTAATTCGCGCCACACAAGTACCAGGCAATGACCATCTCCAACAAGAGAGAATCTAACCTTCTCCCCTTAACATTCAACGGCTTTACCATCGCTGAATCCCCCACTATCAACATCCTAGGGGCTACCATTGACCAGAAACTGAACTGCAGTAACCATATAAATACCGTGGCTACAAGAGCAGGTCAGAGGCTAGGAATCCTGAGGTGGGTAACTCGCCTCCTGACTCCCCAAAGCCTGTCCAGCATCTACAAGGCACAAGTCAGGAGTGTGATGGAATACGCTCCACTTGCCTGGATGGGTGCAGCTCCAACAACACTCAAGACGCTCGACACCATCCAGGTCAAAGCAGCCTGCTTGATTGGCACCCCATCTACAAACATTCACTCCCTCCACCACCGACGCACAGTGGCAGCATTGTGTACCATCTACAAGATGCACTGCAGCAATGCACCAAGGCTCCTTAGACAGCACCTTCCAAACCCGCGACCTCTACCAACTAGAAGGACAAGGGCAGCAAATACATGGGAACACCACCACCTGCAAGTTCCCCTCCAAGTCACACACCATCCTGACTTGGAACTATATCACCGTTCCCTCACTGTCGCTGGGTCAAAATCCTGGAACTCCCTTCCTAACAGCACTGTGGGTATACCTACCACAAATGGACTGCATCGGTTCAAGAAGGCAGCTCACCACCTTCTCAAGGGCAATTAGGGATGGGCAATGAATGCTGGCCTGGCCAGTGAAGCCCACATGCCCATGAATGAATAAAAAAAAATTGAGCCACGTTTGGCACTCCAGTAACAAAAATATTCACATGTGAGTGTGTGACTGTACAATAAGTATTTTGTTTTTGCCATTTCTGTTCTATTAGAGTGGATTTTAAGTTTTTTCCCACAGCCGTGGTTTGGAGCGATAACGATCAAACAATTTTGTTAAAAATAATTTTTGTAAAGGTGTGTAACAAGACTTGCATGATCTAATTCAGTCCAAAAGTTGCATTTTGATGTTTGAACAAATTTAATTTATTGTTCATCAGTTACCAAAAGTTTTCATAAACATCAACACAATGTTTCAGTAATTTATCCCTATGTTTGTTCATGCAATAACAGCATTAACCCCCTTCAGTGGTGTTGTGTAACCGAATATTGCCGCTAATATGGTGCAACTTTACAAATTTTTAAAATTTTGTTTATTTGTTGTTATTCTTACTGTTTGGACTGCTTTTAATAAATGACACCCAATTTTTCATTAACCTTTTTCAGTGAATTTTGTTTTCTTCCCATCATAATCAGTTGGCTTGAACTTTTTGAATAATACACTTTTAAATTGGAGTACAATCAGGGTCCAGCAAAGTGATGGATTCTAAATGGGACTGTAGAAAAAAAAATTGAGCTGTCCAACTCTCACCTTTTAGGGCTTGTTAAAGAGCAGTAAGAGTGTGGCAGTTGTGGAGACTATTTAGAAAATGGTTTATTACTGGAGCATTATAAATTAAGCAAATCAGGTCTGCAGGGTAATACATTTAATAAAATCAGTGTTCATGATTTTGTATATCTATATGTGTATTCAATATAGAGACCTTACAAGGTTTATTTTATTTTCTTCAAAAAAAAGCATCCAAGCAGGAAAGAAGATTGTTGCTTTGTGTTGTACAAGCCTCCACCTCAAGATGGCACACCAGCTCTGGTGGAAGAATTTCTGGAGCGTGCAAATTTCATTGCTGGTGATCTGGATTGGTTGCTAGCCCTTTCACATGATAAATTTTGGTGTCAGGTATTAAAATCTGTATTCTATGTCAAGTCATGTAATTTTGCAAGTAAATGTTCTCATTTTTAAATGTTGCAGTAGGCTGTGAGTAGTTTGTTCTGTTGGGGGGCTAAGGCTAGTGATGATCAATATGTTGCCAAATAACCACTTTGATTTGTAGTTATGAGATGTAAATAGAATATATATTGAGCTCAACATGTGAGATTAATTAGATGATCTTGAATAACATGACCACTTTGAAAAGTCCAGTTTGGAAGAGAAGTTTGTGTTCAGAAATTGTCTTTTATGTTTGTGCATGTGTACAATAGTTAAGTCATTTGTACAATGACTTTATTTAGTTTAGTGTGGAAAGGTGGAATTGCTTCATTTACAGATTAAGGCGTTGTAAATGTGTACTTGTAGAAAGGTTCTATCGGAGTAGCATAACCTAAGATAGGTGTGATGAAATTGCACTTTATTAAGTTGAAGATTATGTGATCATTTTATTTTCACATGATTTCAATGAAAACATTATGGAGCATTCACTTTCTCCCCTTATTCCCTTTAAAAAGTTCAACACAAGTGTGCATAAAGTAACATTTTAAACTATGGAGTTTATTTATTTATTTAGAGATACAGCACTGAAACAGGCCCTTCGGCCCACCGGGTCTGTGCCGACCAACAACCACCCATTTATACTAACCCTACAGTAATCCCATATTCCCTACCACCTGCCTCAGGGTAGTATCCTAGGCCCAACCATCTTCAGCTGCTTCATCAATGACCTTCCTTCAATCATAAGATCAGAAGTGGGGATGTTCGCTGATGATTGTGCAATGTTCAGCACCATTCGCAACTCTTCAGATACTGAAGCAGTCCGTGTAGAAATGCAGCAAGACTTGGACAATATCTAGGCTTGGGCTGATAAGTGGCAAGTAACATACGTGCCACACAAGTGCCAGGCAATGACCATCTCCCCTTGACATTCAGTGGCATTACCATCGTTGAATCCGCCACTATCAACATCCTAGGGGCTACTATTGACCAGAAACTGAACTGGAGTAGCCATATAAATACCATGGCTACAAGAGCAGGTCAGAGGCTGGGAATCCTGCGACGATTAACTCACCTCCTGACGCCCCAAAGCCTGTCCACCACCTACAAGGCACAAGTCAGGAGTATGATGGAATATTCTCCACTTGCCTGGATGGGTGCAGCTCCAACAACACTCAAGAAGCTCGACACCATCCAGGACAAAGCAGCCAGCTTGATTGGCACCCCATCCACAAACATTCACTCCCTCCACCACCGACGCACAGTGGCAGCAGTGTGTACCATCTACAAGATGCACTGCAGCTACGCACTAAGGCTCCTTAGACAGCACCTTCCAAACCCGCGACCTCTACCAACTAGAAGGACAAGGGCAGCAAATGCATGGGAACACCACCACCTGCAAGTTCCCCTGCAAGCCACACACCATCCTGACTTGGAACTATATCGCCGTTCTTTCTCTGTCGCTGGGTCAAAATCCTGGAACTCCCTTCCTAACAGCACTGTGGGTGTACCTACCCCACATGGACTGCAGCGGTTCAAGAAGACAGCTCACCACCACCTTCTCTAGGGCAATTAGGGATGGGCAATAAATGCTGGCCTGGCCAGCGACGCCCACATCCCATGAATGAATAAAAAAAAATCATCCCTGTTTATAGTGTAGCTGTTTAGAAACCCCACATAGGCTTATTGTTTATTCCAAGCCTGCTACAATTGTAAACTCTTTGAATGAGACTTAATTATGTGTATTCAGAATGGCATTTTAAGAACTTTTCTGTAAAGCAGTAGGCTGTTAAAATCAATATTTATAAATAGAAACTGCTTATGTAAGCTTGTCACATTGACATTATGCCTCTATACTGGTGATGGTGCTTTTAACAGATCCACTCAGAAAGTGGTGTAATTATCATGGTGAGTTTATATAGCTAGTTTCCATTATAAATGTGGACATAGGAATTTGTAATGGAAAAGTTGACGGAAGTGTAAGGCATTTTATTACACCAAAATGCAAATTTTTCTTTCTTGTTCACTTTTAGGTTATTTTCGATGAAACTCTGCAAAAATGCTTGGACTCTTTCGTACGTTATACACCCCGTCAGTACGATGAATTAGTGAATCCAAATCCAGCAGTAGCAGAGATGCAAAAACGTCTCCATCGCAGTGTTTTTATGACCTTTCTCAGGATGTCCACCCACAAGGAGTCCAAAGTATTGCAGTTTAATTTCTCTCCAGGATTTTTTTTTATATAATTTTTTTTAATGGAATGTTATATTTGTCTCTATTACTGCTACTGAATGTAACTGAGATCATGGACTGTTTCACTGAAGTTTAGGGAAAGTCAGCTGAGTAGCATTCACTTTTGTTAAATGTAGCTTTTTTTTTTGCCAATTTTATTGATGCACAGTCTTGTACATCCTCCAGCTCTTCATTTGTGAACTTAAAAGTATTTGCAGGTCAGTAGATCATTGGCGGCATCACTGATGATTCTGTCATTGCCTGGTGTCCACATACCTGCACTTTCAAGTAAGGTTTCACTGAATAACAATACTAATCTGTGACTAATTGTAAAGCTTGTTCACCAGACTGATTCCTGGGATGAAGGGGTTGTCTTATGAGGAAAAGTTGAGTAGGTTGGGCCTGTACTCATTGGAGTTTAGAAGAATGAGAGGTGATCTTATTGAAACATATAAGATTCTGAGGGGGGTTGACTGTGTAGATGCTGAGGGGATGTTTCCCCTTGGGGAGTCTAGAACTAGGGAGTACAGTTTCAAAGGAAAGGGTCTCCCCTTTAAGACGGAGATTAGGAGGAATTTCTTCTCAGGGTCATTAATGTTTGGAATTTTCTTTCCCAGAGAGGAGTGGAGGCTGGATCATTGAATATATTCAAGGCTAAGTTAGATTTTTGATCTACAAGGGAGTCGAGGGTTATGGGGGACAGGCAGGAAAGTGGAGTTTAGGCCACAATCAGATCAGTCATAATTTTATTGAATGGTGGAGCAGGCTTGAGGGGCCGAATGGCCTACGCTTGATCCTTGTTCTTATGGTTCAATGAGGCTGCAATCTGAGCATTCACGGTATTGTCTTTTTACGCACCGTCTTTCCCAATTTTTCTGTCTGTTAAAATTACTGTTTTAAAGAAAAAGTTTCCAACTTGATTATCTTCCACAGCGGCCAGCAAATTTGTTATATATGCTGGCTTGGTGCTAAGCCCAACAAGGTTACCGTCTTTTAGTGGAATTGTGAACTTCTTTGTAGGCAGCAAAAGCAGGTTTTATGTTTAATTGAAGTTGAGTGAAATCATTCTAGGCAATTGTTATAGGGTCAGCATATTAGGCATACTCATCAATACCAATGATTCGTGCTCCACCACAACTAATGTAATTTCTTTGCTAACTGTTCTAGAGTTGGGAAATGAGTGGAAGGACTTAAAAATCTTGGAAGATTGCCCCTCTAATGAATTTATTTTGGTTCGTTACCTTCTCGTGTTCATGTAGCAAATATAGGTGTGCTGAACAGGATTATTGTTCCACCTGAAAGTGTGGAAAAATTGAGAAGAGTTGTCGTCGCTGCTTAAGGTGGAGCTGTGTTTACGACAGCCCATCACATTAAGGCGACAAAATTAACACAGCTTGAGGTAATCAGTTTAATTGCTGTTTGGCAAGGCAAGTTTGTAGACTGAAAGTTTGCAAGTTTCCGGCTCCAGATCAGGAAAAATACTATGAAATGATTGCTGATTTATAATTTTTTGACTTTGAGGTGTGGCATTTCAAATGATATTTGCTTTCAAAATTTTAATAAATGTAGAGCAAAATTAAATCTAAATAGCAAACAGCTATATTAGCACGTCAGGCAATTAAATAACAATGAGTTGTACAGGGCTTTCTTAAAATCAAATTGTCAAAGCAAGTAGAATCCTTAACAAATTCAATTCCCAACCTAAACATATTTTTTATCGCTTTAGCAGAATATTTGTGTCTGAAGCTCTTTATGTCCATTTCAGAATATAACAGCAGGTTGGAGATTAATAGACTTCTTTAGTAATAAATAAAAGGTTGTTTAAAACTAGTTTGCTAGAGCTCTTCGGGAGGGTTTAAACTAGTTTGGCAGGGGGATGGGAACCGGAGCCACGGATCAGTGGATGGGGTAGCTGTTGAACAGGCAGATACCGAGTGCAGAGAGTCTGTGAGGAAGGTTAGACAGTTGACAGGGCAAAATTGCAGCCAGTATGATGGGTTGAAGTGTGTCTATTTTAACGCAAGAACTGTCAGGAATAAGGGTGATGAACTTAGAGCATGGATCAGTACTTGGAGCTACGATGTTGTGGCCATTACGGAGACGTGGATATCACAGGGACAGGAATGGATGTTGGATGTTCCGTGGTTTAAATGTTTCAGAAGGAATAGGGAGGGAGGTAAAAGAGGTGGGGGAGTGGCATCATTAATCAGGGATAGTATCACAGCTGCAGAAAGGGAGGTCGCCGAGGAGGGTTTGTCTACTGAGTCATTATGGGTGGAAGTCAGAAACAGGAAAGGAGCAGTCACTTTGTTGGGAGTTTTCTATAGACCCCCCAATAGCAACAGAGACATGGAGGAACAGATTGGGAGGCAGATTTTGGAAAGGTGCAGAAGTAACAGGGTTGTTGTCATGGGTGACTTCAACTTCCCTAATATTGATTGGAACCTCCTTAGTGCAAATAGTTTGGATGGAGCAGTTTTTGTCAGGTGTGTCCAGGAAGGTTTCCTGACTCAATATGTAGATAGGCCGACTAGAGGGGAGACTATGTTGGACTTGGTGCTTGGCAACGAACCAGGCCAGGTGGGAGAGCATTTCAGTGATAGTGATCACAACTCCCTGGCCTTTACTATAATCATGGAGAGGGACAGGAGCAGACGGGATGGGAAAATATTTAATTGGGGGAGGGGGAATTACAATGCTATTAGGCAGGAACTGGGGAGCATAAATTGGGAACAGATGTTCTCGGGGAAATGCACGACAGAAATGTGGAGGTTGTTTAGGGAGCACTTGCTGCGACTGCTGGATAGGTTTGTCCCGATGAGCCTGGGAAGGGATGGTAGGGTGAAGGAACCTTGGATGACAAGAGATGTGGAACAGCTAGTCAAGAGGAAGAAGGAAGCTTACTTAAGGTTGAGGAAGCAAGGATCAGACAGGGCTCTAGAGGGTTACAAGGTAGCCAGGAAGGAACTGAAGAATGGACTTAGGAGAGCTAGAAGGGGACATGAAAAAGTCTTGGCGGGTAGGATTAAGGAAAATCCCAAGGCGTTCTACACTTATGTGAGGAACAAGAAGATGGCCAGAGTGAGGGTAGGGCCGATCAGGGATAGTGGAAGGAACTTGTGCCTGGAGTCGGGGGAGGTCCTAAATGAATACTTTGCTTCAGTATTCACTAGTGAGAGGGACCTGGTCGTTTGTGAGGACAGCCTGGAAGAGGCTGATATGCTCGAACAGGTTGAGGTTAAGAGGGAGGATGTGCTGGAAATTTTGAATGATATGAGGACAGATAAGTCCCCGGGGCCAGACGGGATATAACCAAGGATATTCCGGGAAGCGAGGGAAGAGATTGCTGCGCCTTTGGCGATGATCTTTGCGTCTTCACTGTCCACTGGAGTAGTACCGGATGATTGGAGGGTGGCAAATGTTGTTCCCTTGTTCAAGAAAGGGAATAGGGATAACCCTGGGAATTATAGACCAGTCAGTCTTACGTTGGTAGTGGGCAAATTATTGGAGAGGATTCTGAGAGACAGGATTTATGATTATTTGGAAAAGCATGGTTTGATTAGAGACAGTCAGCATGGCTTTGTGAGGGTCAGGTCATGCCTCACAAGCCTTATTGAATTCTTTGAAGATGTGACAAAACACATTGATGAAGGAAGAGCAGTGGATGTGGTGTATATGGATTTTAGCAAGGCATTTGATAAGGTTCCCCATGGTAGGCTCATTCAGAAAGTAAGGAGGCATGGGATTCAGGGAAAGTTGGCTGTCTGGATACAAAATTGGCTGGCCCATAGAAGTCAGAGGGTGGTAGTAGATGGAAAGTATTCAGCATGGAGCTTGGTGACCAGTGGTGTACCACAAGGATCTGTTCTGGGACCTCTGCTCTTTGTGATTTTTATAAATGACTTGGATGAGGAAGTGGAAGGCTGGGTTAGCAAGTTTGCCGATGACACTAAGGTTGCTGGAGTTGTGGATGGTGTGGAAGGCTGTTGTAGGTTGCAACGGGACATTGAGAGGATGCAGAGCTGGGCTGAGAGGTGGCAGATGGAGTTCAACCTGGAAAAGTGTGAAGTGATTCATTTTGGAAGGTCGAATTTGAATGCGGAATACATGCTTAAAGACAGGATTCTTGGTAGTGTGGAGGAACAGAGGGATCTTGGGGTCCATGTCCATAGATTGCTCAAAGTTGCCACCCAAGTTGATAGGGTTGTTAAGAAGGCGTATGGTGTGTTGGCTTTCATTAACAGGGGGATTGAGTTTAAGAGCCGCGAGGTTATGCTGCAGCTCTATAAGGCCCTGGTTCGACCACACTTGAAATATTGTGTTCAGTTCTGGTCACCTCATTATAGGAAGGATGTGGAAGCTTTAGAGAGGGTGCAGAGGAGATTTACCAGGATGCTGCCTGGACTGGAGGGCATGTCCTACGAAGAAAGATTGAGGGAGCTAGGGCTTTTCTCATTGGAGCGAAGAAGGATGAGAGGTGACTTGATAGAGGGGTACAAGATGATGAGAGGCATAGAGTGGATAGCCAGAGACTTTTTCCCAGGGTGGAAAGAGCTATCACCAGGGGGCATAATTTTAAGGTGATTGGAGGAAGGTTTCGGGGAGATGTCAGAGGTAGGTTCTTTACACAGAGAGTGGTGGGTGCGTGGAATGCGCTGCCAGCAGTGGTAGTAGAAGCAGATACATTAGGGACATTTAAGCGACTCTTGGATAGGTACATGGATGATAGTAGAATGAAGGGTAGGTAGTTAGTTTGATCTTAGAGTAGGTTAAAGGTTCGGCACAACATCGTGGGCCGAAGGGCCTGTGTTGTGCTGTACTGTTCTATGTTCTATTGGGAAATGTTGGTTTTAAACAGATTTTATCATTTCCATGTTCTCTTTTAAATTATTTCAACTAACTGTTTTGTGTGAAAAAATACAGAAGAAATTCTGGACATGAGTAATTACCAATAATCAGTTGCCTTGGGTAATGAAACAAAATATTTGCCTGAAACCTGAAGTTATCTGATTAGGCAAATAAAGCATAAGATGTGCATGATTTGAATATGCCACTCTAGAATGCATTAATATAACTGTAGTGCAAGTACAAATGTCCCCCTGCATTATATCTGTGACAATTACTTTGGAAACATATTGCACCTCAAAAAGCCTTTAGATTAGTGCCTTATCACATGACTGCATTGCGTAATCTTCTGATGTACATATAGTGTTTGTATATTCTCATGTTATTAACTTTCCATCCGCACCCCATTCACCTACAAATATAAGAATATGCTACAAAGAAGAAACTAGCTGGTTCATCAAGCATGGTGCAGCTTCTAAATGCCATCAGCTCTACCCCCACGACCATGTTATTTCCTGAGGGAGGCCTAAAAGTAAAAACCTTAAAAGCCTGTTTAAGTTAATAGACGGTCTGGGAAATTTCTCTCTGACCCTGGAAGGCAGTCAAACGTTCCAGGAGACCACAAAGACTTGAAGGTACATCTTGAATAATCCACACCTATATATAATAGATCTGTTAGCCACTCTCTGAAACTTGGCCAGCTCTCATTTGAATGCTTGCAGTGAATCCCTGCTCTACACATGCTGGCAACTTGTTCCAGAGGTTGACAACTATCTGACAAGTGATATTTGCAAAATAGTTTCTGCTCTTTCCATAATTTCAAAGTTTATTGGCTAACTTTAGGACAGGGAAGTCCAATTAAATTGTGATGGTCTGAAAGGCGAAATGTATCTCTTTAATCCAGATACACAGGAACAATGCAGTGGAGCGCGACCTCAGCACAATAGAATCCTCACTTTGCGCATTCATCAATCTCACTTGTGTTACTTTCTCAAGCAAGATACTCATCGGTTTTGACATAAACAGTCCCTTTTGATTGCCTTTGTATCCAGGAACTGATTGGTTCTGTTTGTCTGTGGTTCACTTTTCTTCAGGTGAATCAGAATTCATTAACTTAACGGGTGACAGAAATCCTAGCCAATCTAAGTGCTCTAGAAACAGTAAATCAGGGTTTCTTGTTAATTTTCCATATTGAACCAAGATCTACTTGGCTCTTTGTAAGCTGCTGAAGATCCAGAGATGCATGGAGTAGCAGCTGTTTTGAGAACCCCAGGTAGATCCAGAGCTGTATTAGAACTACAATTGCTGCTCTTGTTGTGGATACACAACATTATCTTATGTTAGAGATTCTCTTGTGTCAATAGAACTGTTTCATTTGTGAAATTAGTCACTTTGAAGTGAAAACAGTTGCAGCGAGGGGATGCAACTAAAAGATGTGAGCAAAGGTCTGGGCTGCACTGGAGTGCTGACTTGGGGCTGCATTAGAGTGGTAAAGTGGGAGTTTTGTGACTGAGGGAGTTCGGTGAGGAGGGAGCGAGGAGCTCCTTTCATTTCCTACCTGTCCTCAAAGAGCATGAGGGGAGCCGAGAGTTTCCAAAGAGCACAGCTGACTGGTGAGTAAGGCCTGGTGGGTATTTTTCAAACTGGATTGAATTATAAGTCATTGTTTTATCAAGACTTAGTTGATTTTTTTTTATTATAATAGTCTTCTAAAGTTTTAAATTTAAAGGGTTTAGTCATGGCAGGAGAGCTTGCTGCATGTGGGAATCCGGGAACATTTCCAGTCCCCGGGACCAGCATGTGTGCAGGAAGTGTGTCCAGCTGCAGCTCCTGGAAGCTTGGGTTTCAGAGCTGGAGCTGGAGTCTGAGAGCATCGTGGATAGCACATTTAGAGAGGTGGTCACACTGCAGCTGAAGGGACTTGAGGAAGGAAGGGAATGGGTGACCACCAGGCAGTCCAAGAGAAACAGGCTGGTAGTTCAGGAGTTTCCTGGGGTCCTGCTTGCAAATCGGTATTCCATTTTGGAGGCTGATGAGGCTGGTTCCTCCAGGGAGTGCGGACAGAGCCAAGCTTCTGGCACCACAAGCCGGCTGTCTGGACAGGAAGGGGGAAAGAGAGGAAGAGCAATAGTAATAGGGGATTCTATAGTCAGGGGAACAGATAGGCGCTATTTGGCTGTCAGCGTGACTCCAGGGTGGTGTGTTGCCTCCCTGATGCCACTGGGATGTCACTGAACGGCTGCAGGGCATCCTGAAGGGGGAGGGTGATAAGGCAGAGGTCATGGTATATGTTGGTACCAATGACATAGGTAGAAAGAGGGATGAGGTCTTGCATCAAGAATTCAGGGAGTTAGGCAGTAGACTTAAAAAGCAGGACCTCTTGGGTTGTCATCTCTGGATTACTCCCAGTGCCACATGCTAGCGAGTATAGAAATAGGAGAATAGCACAGATGAATGCATGGCTTAAGAGTTAGTGCAGGAGGGAGGGTTTTAGATTCCTGGACCATTGGGACTGTTTCTGGGGAAGGTGGGACCTGTACAAGCTGGATGGTCTACATCTGAACCAGAGAGGGTCTAACATCCTTGCTGGCGGTTTTGCTAGTGCTGTTGGGAGGAGTTTAAACTAATTTGGCAGGGGGAGGGGACGCAGACTCCTAGCAGAATAGGGACACAGCTAAACACAGGAAAGCAAACAAGGCAGAGGGAATACAGCGGAAGTAAGTTTCAAGGGAGTAAGACCAGGATGGATGGCCTCTATTTTAATGCCAGGAGTATTACAGGTAAAACGGATGAGTTAAGGGCAAGGATTGACACGTGGAATTGTGATATAGTAGCCATCATGGAGACATGGTTGAGGGAGGGGCAGGATTGGCAGCTCAATATCCCGGGATATAGAATCTTCAGGCGAGGCAGAGGAGGGGGCATTGCAATATTAGTTAAGGAGTCCGTTACTGCAGTAAGGAGAGATGATATCTTGGAGGGGGCATCAAATGAAGCTTTATGGGTAGAGTTTAGGAATAAAAAAGGGACAGCCACATTGCTATGTGTTTATTATAGACCCCCAGATAGTCAGCGGGAAATTGAGGAGCAAATACATGTGCAATTCGCAGAGGTGTGTAAAAATCTTCTTCTTCATTGGCCTCCTTGTCTCGAGAGACAATGGGTAAGTGCCTGGAGGTGGTCAGTGGTTTGTGCAGCAGCGCCTGGAGTGGCCATAAATGTCAATTCTAGAGTGACAGACTCTTCCACAGGTGCTGCAGATAAAATTGGTTGTTGGGGATGTTACACAGTTGGCTCTCTCCTTGCGCTTCTGTCTTTTTTCCTGCCAACTGCTAAGTCTCTTCGACTCGCCACGCTTTAGCCCCGCCTTTATGGTTGCCCGCCAGCTCTGGCGATCGCTGGCAACTGACTCCCACGACTTGTGATCAATGTCACAGGACTTCATGTTGCGTTTGCAGACGTCTTTAAAGCGGAGCCATGGACGGCCAGTGGGTCTGATACCAGTGATGAGCTCGCTGTACAATGTGTCCTTGGGGATCCTGCCATCTTCCATGCGGCTCACATGGCCAAGCCATCTCGGGCGCCGCTGGCTTAGTAGGGTGTAAATGCTGGGGATGTTGGCCGCCTCGAGGACTTCTGTGTTGGAGATACGGTCCTGCCACCTGATCCCAAGGATTTTCCGGGGGCAGCGAAGATAGAATGAATTGAGACATCGCTCTCGGCTGACGTATGTTGTCCAGGCCTCGCTGCTGTAGAGCAAGGTACTGAGGACACAGGCTTGATACACTTGGACTTTTGTGTTCTGTGTCAGTGCGCCATTTTCCCACACTCTCTTGGCCAGTCTGGACATAGCTGAGGAAGCCTTTCCCATGTTTAATTCTGCATCGAGAGACAGGTTACTGGTGATAGTTGAGCCTAGGTAGGTGAACTCTTGAACCTCTTCCAGAGTGTGGTCGCCGATATTGATAGATGGGGCATTTCTGACGTCCTGTCCCATGATGTTTGTTTTCTTGAGGCTGATGGTTAGGCCAAATTCATTGCAGGCAGCCGCAAACCTGTCGATGAGTCTCTGCAGATGCTCTTCTGTGTGAGATGTTAAAGCAGCATCGTCAGCAAAGAGGAGTTCCCTGATGAGGACTTTCCGTACTTTGGTCTTCGCTTTTAGACGGGCAAGGTTGAACAACCTGCCACCTGATCTTGTGTGGAGGAAAATTCCTCCTGTGTAGAAATAATAATATGGTAATTATATTAGGTGATTTCAACTTCCCCAACATTATTTGGGATAGTCATCATGTTAAGGGCTTAGATGGAGTGGAGTTCTTAACATGTATGCAGGAGAACTTTTTAGCTCAATATGTAGAGGATCCAACAAGGGAGGGTGCAGTGCTGGACCTAATTCTGGGGAATGAAGCCGGACAGGTGGTTGATGTGTTGGTGGGGGAGCATTTTGGTGATAGCGACCGCAACATGGTACAATTTAAGCTTGTTATGGAGAAAGAAATAGACATGTTGCAAAAAAAGGGTTTTGGATTGGGGGAGAGCGAATTTTAGTAAAATAAGGAAGGATCTGGCCAAGGTAGACTGGAAAGAGTTACTTGTCGGGAAATCTACAGAAGAGCAGTGGGGGGCATTCAAAAAGGAAATGGGGAGGGTACAGGCCCAACATGTTCCCTCTAGGGTAATAGGTAGGAGCAACAAGCCCAGAGAACCATGGATGACCAGAAACTTTCTGGGTACAATGAGAAGGAAAAGAGAGGCTTTTAGCAAATACAAGGAGAGCAAATCAACGGAAGCATTAGTGGAGTACAGAAAGTGTAGGACGGAGCTTAAGAAAGCAATAAGGAGAGAAAAGAAAGGATATGAGAAAGCTCTGGCTGGTAAAAGTAGGGAAAATCCCAAGATATTCTATATCAATGGGAAAAGGGTAGGACCCATTAGGGACCAAGTGGGAAATCTGTGGGTGGAGCCAGAGGACACTGGTAGGGTGTTGAACGAATACTTCACATCTGTCTTCACCCAAGAGAATGAGGATGTAGATATAGAACTCAGAGAGAGAGACTGTGAGCTTCTTGAGTAAATTGTCATAGGGAGTGACAAAGTATTGGAGGTTTTGACAGGCTTAAAAGTGGACAAATCTCCAGGTCTGGACGATTTGTGTCCCAGGACGCTGTGGGAGGCGAGGGTGGAGATTGCAGGGGCCCTAACCCAAATTTTTAATTCTTCTCTGGCAGCGGGGGAGGTGCCAGAGGACTGGAGAACAGCTCATGTGGTCCCACTATTTAAGAAAGGTTGTAGAGATAAGCTAGGGAACTACAGACCAGTGAGTGTCACGTCAGTGATAGGGAAACCATTGGAGAAAATTCTGAAGGAGAGAATCTATCTCCACTTGGAGAGGCAAAATTTGATTAGGAATAGTCAGCATGGCTTTGTCAGAGGGAGGTCATGCCCAACAAATTTGATTGAATTTTTTGAGCATGTGACCAGGTGTGTAGATGAGGGTAGTGTAGTTGATGTAGTTTACATGGATTTCGCAAAGCCTTTGACAAGGTCCCACATGGGAGACTTATCAAGAAAGCAAATGCACATGGGATACAGGGTAACTTGATAAGGTGGATTCAAAATTGGCTTAGCTGTAGGAGACAGAGCGTGATGATAGACAGCCGTTTTAGTGACTGGAAGCCAGTGTCCAGTGGCGTACCACAGGGATCTGTGCTGGGTCCCCTATTGTTTGTCATTTATATAAACGACGTAGATGACTATGTGGGGGGTAGGATCAGTAAGTTCGCGGATGACACAAAGATTGGCCGAGTGGTTAACAATGAGGTTGAGTCTCTTGGGTTACAGGAAGATATAGACGGGATGGTCAAATGGACAGAAAAGTGGCAGATGGAATTTAACCCTGAAAAGTGTGAGGTGATACACTTTGGAAGGAGTGATGTGACACAGAAGTATTCAATGAATGGCCTGACACTGGGAAGTTCCGAGGAACAAAGGGACTTTGGCGTGTTTGTCCATAGATCTCTGAAGGCAGAAGGGCAGGTTAATAGGGTGGTGCAAAAGGCATATGGGACACTTGCCTTTATCAATCGAGGCTTAGATTACAAAAGCAGGGAGATCATGTTGAAGTTGTATAGAACTTTGGTAAGGCCAAAGCTGGAGTACTGTGTGCAATTCTGGGAAGAATTATAGGAAGGATGTGATTGCACTGGAGGAGGTGCAGAGGCGATTCACCAGGATGTTGCCTGGGATGGAACATTTAAGCTATGAAGAGAGGTTGGATAGGCTTGGGTTGTTTTCGCTGGAGCAGAGAAGACTGAGGGGTGACCTGATCGAGGTGTACAAGATTATGAGGGGCATGGACAGGGTTCATAGGGAGCAGCTGTTCCCCTTAGTTGAAGGGTCAGTTATGAGAGGACACAAGTTTAAGGTGAGGGGCGGGAGGTTTAAGGGGAATTTGAGGAAGAACTTTTTTACCCAGAGGGTGGTGATGGTCTGGAATGCACTGCCTGGAAGGGTGGTAGAGGCGGGTTGCCTCACATCCTTTAAAAAGTACCTGGATGAGCACTTGGCACGTCATAGTATTCAAGGCTATGGGCCAAGTGCTGGCAAATGGGATTAGTTGACGGGTCAGGTGTCTTTAATGCATCGGTGCAGACTCGATGGGCCGAAGGGCCTCTTCTGCACTGTATTATTCTGTGATTCTGGAAATGGAATAACTTCTTGTCTGCCTTCGGCTCTCTCCAGTGAGGGTGCCCAATTAACTGCAACTCACAAATATGACCCCACTGCAATTTATTTACTTTTATTTTTAAAATACTTTTGATACCAAGTACATTTTGCCATTTGGACTTAACTTCACTAGTTTATTTGAAGATTTGGCTGTCATATCAATTGGTGGAGAGCTAATTTGATGAGATTTAAGGAGCTCTATTCTCTATTTTGTGAATAACCATGCATATGTACCTTAGTATTTCAACTTTATTCATGTTATTCTTTCAATAGGAGCACTTTATTACACCTGAAGTTTTTGGAGAAATAATCTATGATGGCTTTCACTTTGACATCCCAAAGATCTTTGACTTGTGTGTAATATTTGGAAAAGGAAATGCTGCTCTCCTTAAGAAGATGATTGGTTAGTCTGAAGGAACTGTATTGCTTCTTTTGTAAAGGAACAAATTAAAATGATTTTCTGCAAGTTTCCTTTGGGCTTTAATTGTGTTTTTCCTTATCTGTAGGAAACATTTTTAACCAACAACCAAATTACTTCAATGATCTGAATGAAACGGTGCCCACTATCCTCCAGGTAAGAAAACTGATTTGTATATACTGTATTTGGCTATTTCACTATAAATGTAGTATAGATCTCCTAGGAAGGTTTTTGGAAGTTTGTAATGAAAGCAACACAGATGGAAGAAAACTAGCTGCAAACATTTACAGCTGGAAGATCTTTAAGGGAAATGTGTTGTTTTTACGAAGATTTAGCATTCTGTACTTTCCCCTTTGGAACATGTTTGAATCCAATCCTGATGTGAAGGCGTTGAATATGTGCAAGGCTGATTCAGACAGATTTTTGATCCACAAGGGAGTTAAGGGTTATGGAGGGCAGGCAGGAAAGTGGATTTGAGGCCACGATCAGATCAGCCATGATTCTTATTGAATGGTGGAGTAGGCTCGAGGGACTGAATAGCCTACTCCTGCTCCTATTTCTTATGTTCTTGTGCATCACACCTCTCTGTTGACTGTAGAGATCATATGTGAAATGAAGTTGAATATTCCCACCTCAACCTCTACTGGGCACAGTCCACAGAACAAAACAATTCTTCACTTATCAACACTTAATTATATACCTTGCAAGTGTCATAGTTTATCCAGAAAGTGCTTCATTACTTAAGGCCTACTCTGACGAGTGATGTTTTGAGGAGGCCTGATAGTACTAGTCTGTCATGTGTAGAGCAATTTGGTTGGTCCTGGGAGATTTGTAAGGTACAATATGAGCAATCTCTTTCTTGAGGATGGAGAAATGGAAAGGGTTATGCTGATGCCACGAGCAGTTGTTCCGAGGTTGGGGTTTAGGTAGGTTGTTGAGCCAATGTAGCAAGAGCTTCACTTCAAAATGCCCCATGTTGTACTTTGCCTCAGAATGTTTGACTTCCACATTGAGTGCAAAAAGTGGAAAATAGCAGTCTGCTCCTCGGCACGGACATCCATCTCCTTGAAGAGCAGAAAATTCATCCAAGTTAATCATTAAATAAAAACTGAACTGTGTAAATACAATAACGTGCGGTTTTATATGTTTAAAATAGCTGAACGGTATTGATGAATTTAAAGTTCTAATCCATTTCTCATCTCATTATCTTCAAGGTATGTAGTAGTATCTGTGAGAAGTGTGGCTTAAGATTGGAAAATCATTCCAATTGGCCTCAGAAGATTGATGCGCAAACCAAAGTTTCACTCATGGATATGCCTGTACAGGTGCTGCTCAAATTAAGATTTTTTTAAAAATCATAACTAAAACATATATAGCTTTACCTCTGTAAATGAGAAAGTAAGTTTAAAATAACTCCAGTTCATTACTCGCATTTCAAGAATTATAGCATAGACCCTCTTGTATTGTGTATATTTTATATAAATAATTTAGCCATGATGAATAAAATAGTAACTCATGTACTACTTGTAGCAATAAGAAATATTTCACTGTAGTGAAATTAATGACCAGTGATGTGTGAACCAAGAGGCCCTGTAATAGGTAATTAACTCTATCTGGTTTATATTTGTAACAATCAAACACATTGCTCTTCTGTACTGTTGACACTACACGCAGTGGTTAGTTAGCTTTGCTTTAATTTATTAGCAATTGTCTCCTGTTGTGTACATTCTTGCTAACACAATGCTGATCCACATTGTTATTAATAATAGACTTACTACTGTATGTAAGGGAGGAGTGCTTCTATCATGTGTACAGTTTGTTTTGCATTGACATTGTAGATCTTCCACAAACATGAGGGGTCCATCTTAAATAATTTTTTAATATCTACATGAAAGAAATTCTTCAAACCTGCTATTTAGTCAGTAAATCTAATGAACAAATAAATATAACATTCTCCAAAATGAATATTGATACCAGTTCTTCCAGCATGTACCACCACCTCTAGATTAAATGTTTGCCTGACTGCCTGTGTGTGTGTAATTGATTGACTCAGTGTTGTGGTACATAGTTTAACAATTGGTGTTAACATTTTACTTTGAGGACTGTGTGTTTGCCTGATCTTTAGATTTATGGATTAAACAGCAAAGCTTGTTGCACTCACTATTTTGTGTGGATATTAAAAGCTGTGTGAACCAGAAATCTTCTAAATAAGCGTATTCTGAGTTAGAAAACCTATGTATTTGGAGACTTGCAGCTTATGTTAGAAGTTTCTAAAGTTTTATCAACTTTTCCTAGTATTTTATGCAGATTAGATTGTACTTGTGAATAATGCAATGGCAAAGTCTTTGTTCTTCCAGGAATTTAAGGATATTTTGCTGTATCTATGCGATACCTGTACTACGCTGTTTGCATTCTTGGATATTTTTCCTGAAGCTAGTAGGACAATACAAAAGCATGACTTTATTCATAGGTATGGAAGCATATTATAAAATGTGTCTTGACTGGGATTTTAATTATACAAAAATGTCATTTAATCTTGTATCTCTGTTCTGAATGATAAGACCATCTTTAATTGTAAACAACATACATGTTATTTTCATGATTGCATCCTCCTGAATTTTTCCCTATCTTTCAAATTGAGAGTGGCTTGATTCCTCTTGAAATAACAACTTATGACTGTGTGACAATGTGGGTCAGCTTGCTTTGGCTTTTTGTGGGTGTGTTGGTGGTTGCTACTTTCTCCCTTTTGGGGAGATTACCTAGTTGAGATTGAAAATGTATTTTACAAAAAACTGTCCGGGAAGGCCCATCTTTTAACCCTTGACTTGGCACATTACGTATTGTGATTCCAGGCTGCTGTCAATATTGTTATCTGTTTAGTTTTACTACAGGGACAGACTATTTTAACTAGAACATACAAGCCAAGATAGTTTAGGAAAAACAAGGTTTTAAGAATGAATAAGATATACTGGAGTAATTTTGTCTAATTCTTCTTCATGAAAACTATTTCCTTTGTTTATTGCAGATTGACCTCATTTTATGAAGTAATTGTGCCTGAACTAGAAAATACAATCAAAAAGAGACGATTTGATGAAACGAGGTAAGATTTATTCCATGAAGGCTTAAAAAAAAACTCTTGGGTTTGGATCTCCTCCCTTTTTACTGTTTAATTAATCTAAACTTCATTGAGACATTATTATTCTACGAAGAGAATCTGAAATTCTCATTGCTCTATTTGTGGAACTCAGTGACAAATTAACCTAGAGCTACAGAATTTTACAGCAGAGAGCTAGGCTATTCAAGTCATTCTGCTTGCACCATCTCTCTGAAAGAGCTATCCACTTACTCCTATTGCCATGTTCTTGCTTTGTACCATTTTATTTTTTCTCATGTACTTATCTATTTTTTTTAAGCTATTATGGATTCCATTTCCACTACAGTTTCTAGTAGGATTTTCAATGGGCTGAATTTTTCTGCGGGCGTCAGGGCCATATGTGGGTCCCAAGGCCGCGCTTGTTGTCATGGCGCCAATCGGTGCAACTTCACGTGAGGCGGGTTCCTAATTGGCAGCCTCCATGTTTACCGTCCATTTAAGGATGGCAGGTGGGTTCCTGAGGCAGGAGGCCAATGAGAGGGCCCGCAGCATAGGCTGACCGGCAGCCCCATCAAGACGGTGGGCGCTGCTGAGGCAGAAAGGTGAACGCAAGGGTGCCTCAAATTGGAGGTACTCTCATAAGTCTGCTGAAAATCTGTTTATCAGCGTAAATCTTTTCTAAAACCTTCTCCAAGGCCTTGACATCTTTCCTAAAGTCAGGTTCCTAAAACTTATCACAATATTCTAACTTCTCTCTAACCAGTGATTTGCTATTAGGTTAGCTTTAGCTGTTTGTTTTGGTACGCTAAGCTCTGATTTATATTGCCTAGAATCCCATATAACATTTTTTAAAAACAGCTTTATCAACTTATTGTTCTGCCTTTAATTAACTTATGCATCGGAATTGTTATTTTTCTGCTCCTCTTTATAGTTTTGCCATTTCGTGTATATTTTCTGTTCCTCCCCAAGTGTACAGCTTCACATTTCTTTACATTAATTTCATCTAATTCTTATCTGCTCAATCTACTAACCTGCTCGCCCCTTTGAGTTAATTTACAATATTCTTAATAGTTAATCATGTCACTGATCAAGGACATTGCTGTGTCAGACTGTTTAGTTTTTTTTCCTTTGGCAGTGAAACTCATATTGGTGACTGAGAGATGACAATATTATACATAATGCTGGAAGGTTAAACTGAAGCTTCTGGTCGAGTACAATTTACATCTGTGGAAACTTCAAAACCTTGTTGCACTTGATTATTTTTATTTTATTTAGTAATGTGCCCATGATAGATTTTTACTGTTAACATGTTTGGTAATGAACACAAATAGGTATCTTCATTTTTTTTGCCGCCTTTGGTGAATTTTGTATTCAAGATGGAAGGTGTCAGTCCTGGCTGGTGCAATATTTTGTTCCCCAGTATCAGAATCAAACACATGCAAATCAGGTGTATCATTGCTATCTGCATACTAAAACTGTACTATGCGCCAATAACCTACCTGAACCCAAACACTCAAAGCATCCCTGCTGCACAAGAATGATTTTTTTGCACATCCATCACCAGGTATCTAGATGATATATGAACAGCATTGCCAATTTGTGAAGTACCTTTTGTTTTGCTCTTTAGTGAGCCCAGATTGCACCAGAACTGGGTTGGTACTGTTTAATTTCACAGGACTGTTGCAACCATGGTGAAAAAGGGAGATTTTCATTCCAGTGGTCTGGTCTGGTTTCATACCTGGATCTTTAAGGTCAAAGGCTGGTACACTGACCCATTCTGCCACCCAGTTTCTGTCACGTAACTTTTGAAATATTTAGAATCTTAAGATTATTGAAATATACTATTTGTAGGTAATTTAGAGGCCTGAAAGGAAGAGTGGAGGAGTAGAGATATTATTATGTAAAGCAAGAACTGATGCAAGATCAGTAGGTCAGAAGGTGTTACAATCTGACTGGCTTTCTGTCCTTCCTCCCCTCTGCCCCCACTGCCCCAAATCTATTAATGTTGGAAATGCATCTTTTTCTTCAGTTTGCAGAGCGACTTATGGAGGAGGCTCTCGCACTCCAAGAAAAAAATGATTGAAACTTTTCATCTCATCATTAACTACTTGTGCCTTCAGCCTATACTAGAAAATGGGTAAGGAAGCAGCAAATCTAAATTTATTTATTTTTGTGGGAAACTGTGTTGGCTCATTCACTGTAGATATTATGAAAGGTGTGCTTTCCAAATTAGATTTTGGATAATGTACATTTATTTTTCTGAAGCTGTGACTTTGTGTAGAGTTAAATTTACTAAATGCCAGTGCATCTCCTCCAGCTCATCCATGAGTGTTAGCAGACTGTTCAACTATGAGGACATTACAGACAAGCCTAATTCTATTCTCACATGATTTTCACACAACCACATCTGCTAGCAAGGGTCACCAGACAGTGTTCATGACTGATTTTTTTTTTTTAACTTCCAATTAGCTTCTGTGCCCACTTCAGTTGATCTGGTAAAGATTAGCCAACTTGGCATAGCCTGAGATTTGCTGTACTTACTAGCCTAACTGGCAGTCTGTTGTCAGTCATGGTTAGAAATCACATCAGTTACAGTCAGAATAGATCTCCAACAAGCCCACAAGGATATGCCCAAAGTCTGGTCAATACACTGGAGAGTTGGTGCCTCCTAATTTGTATGTTCTGACTAACAGGCTGTAGGTTGGAAAGTGATATACAAATAGAAGCCTCAATGGGAGAAAGTTGAATGGGAAGAAGTAGGTTCCACAATGTACTTCCCAGCTAATAGTAAGGTGACAACAGTAGGAGGTGTGCACACCAAATACCTAAAAGCTATTGTTGGTGGGAGTAGAATGGAACAGGAGTGATCTTTGAGAACTGTGTAAGGAATTAATGACTGACTTTGGAGGCCCTTCTCAAGCAAGTAAATGGTATTCTGTTGATCCAACTACGTATGCCTTGCAGAGCCTTGTTGTGGTTTCTATCAAGAAAATGAATCCTGGTGAACACAAAAACTACAAATAAACCTTAATGACATCAATGGCTCTTCAGTTGGTGTTCTAGGTACACCTTTTGTATGCTTTGGAGGAGCACCAAGCAATAAGAAAAGAACAAGTTGAATTTTACTATTAAGTAATATGTAGAGCAGTTGGTAATTTTATGTGAGATTGCCAATCATTTTAAGTCTCCTTAAACAACTTGCATTGTTTTAGTTTATCTTCATAAAGCTTTTTGCCTTCATGAAGAAACTAGAAGCTATAAGAGTGCATTGCCAATTCTTGCAGTTGTATGGGATATGCACTCCAACGTCTGTAGGGATAGAAGACTCACTGAACCAATCTCTTTTGTAAGGAATGAGGCACAACTGCCCATTGTCCTATACCTATATGGAATCATAAGGGTTAGCCTCAAATGGTTGTGGTGCTCCTTTACACATGATGTTGTGTTGCTGGCAGACTTGCCTGTGGTTCTAATGTACATTAGTCATAATCTTCAACAATGGGTTGTAATGGCGGCTGCCAACAAATAAAGTATTGATTTCCATGGCAAGAGGGAATTGCGATGGTATTGACTGGAAATTCTAGGAGACATCTGCCCCAAATCTGGATTTTTATTGGTAACTGGGGGTTCTTGGTGACGGACTTCGGTCTGGACGCAGTTTTCTGGAACCATGCTGTGGAGAGTTAAAGGGAGCTTTTTCAACTTTCCTCAGTGTTGGCAAATTTCCAGTGTACGTTAACCTTGTAGTATGTATGATGTGTGCAAACAGTTTTCTGTCATAGTTCAGGACTCCTAAGCATCCAATGGAAGGGCTTTCTCTTAAGTGACTGGCTAACTTTTTAAAATAAAATAGCCTATTGGGTATCCTAATTTTCTGGTTCAAATGTAGTTGAACAACTATCCATTGTTTTCAAAATGCAACTAAGGGAATAAAATAAGCCATTATTGAATGCCTGAATTTTTATTTTCTACAGCTGGACACAAATTAAACCAAGGCTGTTGTGTAAATGTATTGGCATTGACTAAATATATCTGCTTTGAGCAGTTACATTTTTTAATTCTGAGTTCCTGGAGCATTCATGAAAATAGACAATTCATAAATAGACAATTTATGATTGAGTTTCTACTTTCCACCAACACTAAACTTGAAGTGTAAATCAGGAGTTGGGGCCTGGCCTCATACCAAAGAGAACCAAGACTCCATGAAGTGGGTAGTCTTGCTTTGTTTCACTTTAGCAATACATGGTGTGTAGCTCTTGGCGATGTCAAACTTAGATTACAAAGTGCTCCAGGGAATTCCAAGGCACTTTATAAACCTAATACAAAAGCAAAATACTGCAGATGCTGGAAATCTGAAATAAAAAGAGAGTGCTGGAGATGTTCAGTATCTGTGGATAGAGAAGCAGAGTTAATGTTTCAGATGGATGATCTTTCATCAGAACCATTCTGATGAGAGGTCGTTGACCTGAAACATTAACTCTGCTGCTCTCTAAACAGATGCTGTCTGACCTGCTGAGTAGTTCCAGCATTCTCTGCTTTTACTTTATAAACCTACCTTTTCTCAATGTACTTTAATAAAAAAGCTTCTTTCATCATCCATTCAGGGAACAACTTGATCTATATTTGGATACCAGTCAACCATTGATTCCTCTTACACTTCACCTTCTTCTGACCCTATCTCTCTCAACTTCATTCCTTGCCAGATTTTCACTCTAACCATCTCCTAATCCTGAATGATCTGTCCATAGCAAAGATCTTTAATTCATCTCTCTACATGCACATACACTTCTGCACCTTAACTTAAAACTGCCCATTCTCTCTCTCTTTAACCCCAAAATAATCATGAAACAAATTTGATGCTATGACCATATATTGGAAGGAACTCTGCCTAGCTGATGCTGAATTTCAACAAGCAGCAATTCCTCCTTCTGGACACAACCCCATTACCAAACACCAGATCATAATTTCCCAGACTGTTGTCGATCTTATTTGTTCCCCCTTCCCACAACACACAACTGGAGGACTGTCCCAATACACTACTTTCAACCTGCTCATATCTCACTGAATAGTTTTCTTTTTAGCATAACTCTATTCTGTCCTCTGTTTTCAGAACTCCGCCTGTATTCATGACTCTCTGATGCCTTCTGCCACTTTGGGGCAAGGCAACCTGAAATCAGTCATCTCCTTTTGAGAATTTCAATATGCTTTCAATTTCCACCCATCCCTTCCCTTTTATGCAGTCACTCTCCAGTCCCGTGCTGGACTTCTCTCTACATTTTTTTCATTGGTCTTTCCGCAGTTACCGATTACAAGTCAACTATCTGAATTGTGCTGCTTCCTATAAAGAATATCCCTCTCTCATTGTGTCTCTCATTTGCTCTGATCACTCGTGTTCATACTAGAGCTTCGGCGGGGGGAGTGGGAAAAACAATTCTTATTGGCTGTGGGAATGGTGGGAAGGGGTAGAAGGGCAAATTTGATGAGGTTGGGGGGGAAAGTTCGTGTTGGGACTGAAATTCACTTTATTCCTATCAGACAATAAAAAATCCATTGTGGGGGTTGGGAAAGGGCCTCCAGGTTTTAGTATTCTTTTTCAATAAAATGTGTAGTGACAACCCTTTTAAAACTTCAAATTTATCCTAAGGGCTTGAATCCCTTTAAAAATGGCGCAGCGACGCCAGATGCCATTGCCGGGGATGGAGCAGCCGCCTCTTTTACATCATCGGAGTGGCCGCTGTACCCCTTCCATTATGAGCCCCTCCGCAAAATATCGCGGGAGCTCAGTGGCAGCGCTTCCATGTCGGAAGGCTGCTGAGTTCAAAGCGTACCACCACTATGTGTGGTGTGCTAATAAAATTCAGCCCCAGGGCTCCGATATTTGCAGATAGGGAATGCAGTGGAGAATTCCAAGCAGGGAATCCTGGAAGTACAGGTTTGCAGGATGCCTGGCTGAAATTACCAGCAGGATGCATTTAAAATTTTTCATCAGACTTCCCACCCTGCCTGCCTGCTAGGTGGGAAAATCTGCAGCAAAAGGCCACAGTCGGGGAGGGAGGAGATATCGCGGGGGACAGAGATCATGGTTGGCATGGAGAGATCAGGGTCCAGGTTGTGGCCGATGGAGGTGCAAGATGGGGAGCTGTTGGAGATTGACGGGAGAGACCAGTGAGATAGCGGGAGGTCAGGGTGGGGAGTGAATGGGACGATTTGGAGGTGAGAGATAGGCCAATCGTGGGAAGGGAAGCAGCTGAGCTCGTTGGTCCTGGAGGAAATAATCCTGCTCCTCATGCCCACAAGCAGTGCTGTAAATGCACTTATGGATCAACCCTTATCGCTTCCATTTACCTGCGGAGTTTCCCAGGTAGCACTGTAGCAGTTACATTGGAATCTGCAGCAAACCCCTACCTATGAAGTGGCACCTGCGCAAAACACAAACTGCAGCAGAGGAGACAATGTACCATATCTTGCATATTTGAGTTCAAGCCCATGGCAGATACCATGCACGCTGTTATCTTTCAGGGCTATTAAGATCTTAAAGCAACCAGTAGGACGGTAATCACGCAGATCAGTGCCTAATGGAATACCTGGAATTGATCTCCTGGATAATGCTGTCTTATCAGGTCAACAGCACATGCCAATCCTCCAGCTATCCACCTTAGAACACCATGCCAGTGGAACACAGGAGGAAATACCAGACTGCTGAGGAACAAGCTTTTGAGATGCAGACGGCAGAAGCTTTCTTCCAGGAGCCAGCTGCCGTGAGAGGAGAGCCATTCTCTAGGGAAGAGGGACTTCAGTTATGTGGAGAAGCTGGGGCTGTTATCATTAGAGAAGAGTAGATTGAGAGGAGATTTAATAGAGTTGTTCAAAATCATGAGGGTCTTGACAGTAGATTGGAAGAAACTGTTCCCATTGGTGGATGGTCGCAGACAAGAGGAAGCCAAATTAGATAATTGGCAAAAGAAGCAATGGCAACATGAAGAAAAGCTTTTTTTATGTATTGAGTGGTTAGGATCCAGCATGCACTGCCTGAGAGTGGTGGAGGCATATTCAATTGTGGCTTCCAAAAGAGAATTGGATAATTCTCTGAAAAGTGGGAGGGGGACTAGATGAGTTGCTTCTACAGAGAACTGGCACACACATGGCTTCCGTAAGTGCTGTAACCATTCTATGATTCTATTAACACCTGAAAGGCCTGGCTCTAATTGTTAGGCTATGTCCACTTGTCCTAGATTCCCCAACCAGCAGGAATAGTTTCTCTCTACTCTCAGTTGTGCCTTAATATCTTGAAAACTTTGATCAAATCACTTTTAACCTCCTAAATTTCAGGGAATACAACTCTAATTTGTGTAACCTCGCCTCATAATTTAACCCTCCGAGAGGATTGTTGAGTTGTATATTGTATTTGAATGTTGCACATCAAACTGTTCTTTTCCATATAAGAAAATTCCACTAAAGGAAATTGATTTGGTGAAATTGCTGTCATGAAGCACTTTTAATCGATTTTCTCCAGTAATAAGACCTTTTAACAGCTTTATTTTTCTTTTATGTAGATCTGAGCATATTCTAACTTTTATAGAAGATTTCCTTCAGATCTTTACAGCTCTGCTCCACCAAAAGAGGTAAGGACACAGTAAGCTTTGGAAAGGTTACAGAGAATGCCATCAACAATGTTTTTATGCGCTGCTTCTCATATGTATCTTGTATTTAGAACAATAACCACAACCTGCATTTATATACTGCCTTAAATGTAGTAAAACATCAAACAGGTAGGTTTTGGAGAGCATCTTAATGTGGGATAGAGAGGCTGAGAGGTTTAGGGAGAGAATTCCAGAGCTTGGGACCTAGGTGGCCGAAAGTACAGCCACCAATGGTGGGGCAAAGAGATCAGAGTTGGAGGAATGCAGAGTTGGGCTATAGGGCTGGAGAAGATTACAGGGATAGGAATGAGTGAGACCATGGAGGGATTTGAACACTGGGATGAGTATTTTTAAATTGAGGAATTTGTAAATTGGGAGCCAGTGAAGATCAGTGAACACAGCGATGAACAGGACTTAGTGTAGGTTAGGATACAGACAGTAGAGTTTTAGATGAGCAGAACTTGAGGGGGGGTGGAAGATGCAGCCAGCAAATAGAGCATTAGAATAGTCGATCCTGAAGGTAACAAAAGCATGAATGAGGGTTATGGCAGCAGATAAGCTGAGGCAAGGGCAAAGATGGGCAATGTTACATTGATGGAAGGAGGTAATCTTTGTGATGGGGAAGGACATATAGTCGTAAGCTCAGTTTAGAAGTTGAAATGCAAAGTTAAACAATTAGAGTTGCAGGCAAAAAATAAAATGCTCGAAATGTGAAACAAAAATGGAAAATGTTGGAAACGCAGCAAGTCAGGCATCATATGTAGAGAGAGGACGATGTTAAAGATGAACAGCTCAAAGAGGAACAGAGCCAGAGGAATGGGTGGGGAGAAAAAGAATGGCCTGCGATCGGGTCTTTCATTAGGTAGAAAACAGCTGAATAAATGATAGAAGTGATAATGGTGCAAAAACAACAGGAGACAATATTAGAGAAATTAGAGGAAAAAAATTATGTATCCGAGACCCAGAAGATGCGTGAATGCTTACAGCAGAATAGCAGTCCCAGAAAAAATGGGGGCAGTGGTTAAAGTCTGAAGATATTATAGTCAATGTTAAAGCGGTGCTGGCACAATGTAGGAGGCCTAGGGCAGAGACGTTTGTATAGGTTTGCTGCAAGGTTTGGATAAATCAACAAAATGTTTCTTTTTATTTTAGTATTGTTGACGTTGGTTTATTGGAAAGCCATGACTTGATTTTCTACAAGTCTTCCTGTGTTGCTGACAACTGCTTATCACCCTTGCCTGTAGCTGTACCCTTCTGTCACCTAATGTATGAGAAAAATATAAACATGCATTACTGAAATAAACAGACAACACAAAATAAATTCTGAATGTTTGTCTCGATCTGAATGCGTTTATAAAATCTCCTTTTGCAATATTAATACATATACTAAGTGCAAGGAAATTTCAGTACTCAGAGCAATTCTGAAGTACTAATAATTCATTTTTTTGTTTGTTTATCCAAACCTTGGAGCAATCCCATACAGAGGACGTAGAATTTCTAGTACTCAACTGCAATTTAATCCTTGATAAATCTTCAGTCTTGTCACAAGCATTCTTTTTTTTGTGAATCCCCTAGTTGATCAAGGACATGAGTACATTTATAGTTAACATCCAGAATGTTAGCTACTTCAAGCACAAAAACTGAATTTAAGCACAAAAACTGAATTTAAGCTCCTCGAGATTTTTTAAATAGTAAGTTTTATAAAATTTGTAGCATCGAACTATAAATTTTTTGGGGCAGTATTGGAATTGTAATAGACAAGGAATTGGTCGTCTTAAGGGATTGACTGCTTTAAAGTTTTTAAGAAATCTCTATGGAAAAAAACAGTCTACCTTGGTGAACCTCTTAGATGTAGTGTCAAATTCCCAAATGGAAGGTTAAGAGTTTAAGTACTGGCTCCAGGTGGTGATGGTGGTTATGCTTGCATGTTAACTTTGGGGGAGGGAGTTACTCCATTGCGCCACATAACTCCTACATTCACAATGTACAGTGGTAGCTGAGTCTCTAATTTAGTGGATGAGGGAAGGGCGATATTGTAGGACTAGTTATATGCTGTAGACCTGTACCTTCTGTACAACTATCACAGTCATTAATGAAGAAGCACATGGCTGATCTTTTTGTTCACTGGGTTGAATCTGCAGCTGCAGGAGGTAGGAGTGGAAATCTATAAGGGAGAAACAGCAAAGCAAAAAAGAAATCTTTGCAGTTTTATGAACCGTAATATAAATTTGCATGCCATGACAGATGATCCAGCTTACTACTTCAAAATTGGGAAGGACACATTTATTAAAATCAGTTATTTTTCTTTCCATCACCCAAAAAAAGCAAATATATTTGCAAAAATGTTCTCATAAGTCGTCATCTTTGCTTACTACTGATATCTATCTGTTCCAAAATTATATTTTAGCTAGAATTATACCAAATTATTCAGGTGTGTTATTAAAATTGTAAATGCTGTGGTTGTACACAAGAAATGTATGTCCTCAAAAAAAGTATGTTGTTACATAGAATTTCATTACTCTTTACACAGATTTCTGACAGACTATGATGAGCAGTTTCCAGTGGCTGATGATATCAGCCTTCTACAACAGGCATTTCCTGCACTGTATCCTTTCATCTTTGGATTGAAAATTTGTGACAGCAAAAATTGGAATTGCAGGTCTCGGTTAAGACTGGAGGAAGAAAAAAAAAGTTATTTTATCATTAAATAATGTGGCAAGATAATTCATTCCCTTATGGTCCTTATTATTTAGCTAACTTAATCTACATCTGTAGGTTTACAAATAATTTCTGTGGTATTATAATTTTCTTGTGAATAATTGGAGGAAACATATTTTTCCACTCCTGATACCGCAATGGAAATTACTTGGTAATAAGTGACTAAATGCAGATGGAAAGAATTGCAAGTTTCATGTGCAGTTTGACGGCGAATTGTCATTTTCCCTGCTTTATAAGATATATTACTACTTTAAGAAAACGCTATTGAATATATATTACAGGTATTGGAAAAGTATGACTCAGAACAATTGTGCAGACATGCTCAAAACAAGCACACTAATATGATGCACATAAGTCTTTGACCTCCAACCGTTTTTAGGTGACATACACAAACTAATGTTTAAGGGGAAGAGAAACATAATGGACACTGAGAGCAACAACTTATATATTGGAGCTACATTAAACAGCTGCCCTATGTTCTACAGGATGTTGATCCTAAATAAACTCAACCTATTTATGCACTTGTATTTTGTAGGATTTTTTTGCTTTTTTTTTCTATTTCTTGAATTCCCATATCAGTAGTGCAGACTCCAGGGCCCCACTGTGCATTTCTGTTTTCATGCCTGCCGAACGATCTGACATTAACTGACTGAAAAATGCATTTTCACAGTAGAAAATCTTGTCAATTTCTGTGGCTTTTGTTAACACTATATGTAATGGCAGTCAGGGGAAAAATGGCATCACTATTATAATGAACTTGTGGCACTCACATCCCCCAAAAATATATTTTTTTTGTTGGAGAGTGTTATGAGTATGGAATAGAAATTATTTAGAACTAATGTTGAAGTGGCATAGGAGGATGTTTTAACACAGGAAAACATATTAATCCTGTAAAGCAATTGAAATTAATTTATAGATATGCATTGGACTAGCAACAAATTGGGAAAAATATTTTGTGCAGTTTTTAAAAGTCAATATTGTAAAGAGAAGATTAATTATTTTTGTGTATGTTCTCAGCGTATGAAAGTCATTTTTTAACCTCTACTCATTTCAATCTTGATGAGTGTAGGGTGTGCATCAATATACACTTTGATTTGTATTCATCTTAACTTAAACCGCAGTGATGAAACCAGGACATCTTACATCATCAAAGCTGTTGACAGTGCCTGGGAAGTTAGTGGCAGGAAGAAGCCTACCTTTGCTGTGGGAAATGCTCACATTTCACATGCCTCTGATACCAGTCAAGTTTCAGCTGTAAATGGTGAAATAGAACAAGACCTTAAACAGCTAGAGTCCGAAAATGATGATTATGTAAGTTCAAATAGAGTAGGTTTAGTCTCTACTTCTAATGGCTCTGCGAGTTTATCCATTGAACAACTGAGCTTTCACAGACCAGGAAGGTAACTGGTTCAACCCAGTCTTCGCTGCCAGTAGGGGTATAATTGACATCCGTGGCTTTGGGTTAGGGAAGGGATAATTAACAAGAGTTCCTGTTCCTATCTAGTGACTGTTGCTGAAAGTCTGCATGTAAATATTTGATGAGGTCAAGACTGGAGTCTTATTGCCACTGTTGTTAAATCGGCTGCACTCACTGTCATCTCTCAAAATCTGAGATGATTCCACAGATGCTGGAACCCCTCTGGTACCTGAAAACTTCATATCACACTGAATAATCAATTTCTTCAGAAGAAAAAAATCTAGAGTTTTGTTCAAAGTAACACCATTGAAGCTGCAGAAAGGATGGGCGGCGCAGTGGTTAGCACCGCAGCCTCACAGCTCCAGGGACCCGGGTTCGATTCTGGGTACTGCCTGTGCAGAGTTTGCAAGTTCTCCCTGTGTCTGCGTGGGTTTTCGCCGGGTGCTCCTGTTTCCTCCCACATCCAAAGACTTGCAGGTGATAGGTAAATTGGCCGTTGTAAATTGCCCCTAGTGTAGAGAGGTATTGGGGAATATGGGGTTACTGTAGAGTTAGTATAAATGGGTGGTTGTTGGTCGGCACAGACTCGGTGGGCCAAAGGGCCTGTTTCAGTGCTGTATCTCTAAATAAAAACTAAATAAAATAAAACAGTGATTATATTGTGTGAACATGTTATTTCTGTGTAGTTCTAATAGATCACAAAGTCAGCTCAGTATTGAGTTATTCAAACTGGTATACCCTCAGTCTTCTGTGGCAGGCATGGTGGAGGGTTGGAATGGTGTATGGAGCAATTTGCTGAGGAAAGTAAAAATAATGGAGAGACTCGTTCATTCCCACCTCTGTTTACACTACATGTGTGATAATGGGGTGCTGAGACCCAGAATCTCAGCTGAAGCAACAAGTGCAATGAGAAGAAGCAAAAGTAATGTTCCTAAAAAGCCTGAGGCCAGCAATTCAAATCTACACTTTTGTTATCAAGGAGTTGAGTTTAATGGGGAAAGATGTTCATAGCGGACAAATGTCCTTCTGAAATTAAATGAATGGAGAAGGGGATTGAGAAAAAACTAAGAACAATGCTAAAGTTAGGGTTCAAATTGGTATTTGACAAATTGTAAGCTTTAGTTGACGGATTATTCTTTCTCTGTTCGTGATTTCCTTCTTCAATTTATTTATGAATTGTTGCTGTAATTCCACCCTTCCACCAGTGATGATACTGCAGTGCTTCCATTGAAAGGAGAGTGTAATTACACTGTGACAAGTTTACATAGCTAGTTTCCATTCTAAAAGTGGGTGTAGGAATTTATAATGGGAAAAATTGACATGAAGAGCATGCAGACTTAAAATGTCAAATTATTTTTGTTACTTTAAAGAATATATTGTGAGAATTTTAGTTCTGATAGGGTTTAGCAAAATTAAATTTAGTTAGATTAATAAATGAGTCAGATCAGATACTCATATGAAAAATGTAGCTTTTAGCCATTTACTGAAATTGTGTATTCCTGTTTTTGTAAATAGTGTGCAGGTGCAACAGCTGCCAAAATAACGGGAGTAGAGCTGGAATCTTTAATTTCTCAGGTGAAGGACATTTTACCACACCTTGGGGAAGGCTTCATCCTTGAATGTCTGGAAGAATATAATTACGATGCAGAAAAAGTAATTAATAACATCCTCGAAGATAAAATACTGCCTTCCCTTGGCAAACTGGACAGAACTCTTCAGAGGTAAGAAATCGAAATGCTGTTCTTTGGATTGAAGCTTTGTGTGCAAAATACCACCTTTTGTTTCCCCTTAAAGGCAGTCTTACATTGTTTTGAATGTTCTGTGATATTAAGAATTAGTAAATAAGTTTAGTTTGTCTTTGTGGTGGGCAAGCTCTTTGGGGTTTCTATTTCACTGAATATTTAGCTTATGATGATGACTTACCATTCTGAGAATGCAACTTTTTGAGAGCAAAGCTAATATTGGCACCTTTTGTTTTTTTTTGATTGCTTTATAAAGTTCTATCCGTAAAAGTGTAAGAAATAAAACACTTAATTTTACCTTATTTTCTTACGTAAATTAGGAGATAAAGCACTACACAAATGTAAGTTTTTCTTTTAGCATATACGACATTTTTTCAGCTTGCTCCTCACCATGGCTTCTCAATTTAATAAAAAGGTTAATTAGGTAATTGACTTATTCAAAAACTTAAAGGTCAAGTTCTTATGAAAGTTGTAAAAAACATAGAATGAATTAGGCTTATTAGCTTTTGATTCATTTTCTCCCCATTAACAGCATTAGTCAATTTCTCACTGCTGTTTTAATTAACAAATATCTTTCTTTAAACCATATTGTGTTCATTTTTAGCTTATGTGATGTAATAATTTTGAATAATACAAGCTAGATGTATATCACAAATTTTAGAGTTTATGGCAAAATATGTTTCACATTCCTTTAGACACTGGTCATATTTGGTAGCATCCCATTGATCAAGACTTTGTATTGCTTTAAGTTCTACCAAAAATTCTAAGATCCAGTATGTGGAGGGTCTAAGTTCAAGCTTTCCAAGAATTCTTAATTCCAGTGAAAGGAGATATCAGGTTGGAACTGTGTTTGTCTTATTGGCCCTGATTCATTTCCCAGCAATAATTGGTATGATGTTCACACCGATGCCTGAGTAGCATTAGGCAAAGTGTTCAATTGCCTTTGTGTAGTTAAGATGCTTTTAACTATATCTGGTATCTGGATTCTGTTTTAGGAACCTGGGATCCGTCAAATCCAAAACAACAAAGTTTATGTTGTTTTGTGTTTGATTATTTTACATCCTATGAGTGGACACAGCTAATACAGTTGATCTGAGTGTGAACCTGTGCTGTATGTAGCTAGCTTAGCTGTGTTTAAATACCACCTTGGATAGTTAATTATCCATAGGATTCTTTTATATTAAAAGTCTTGCATACAATGTGCAATTTCTGTAATTGTTACATTTACTTCCAATTATACTGCAGCCCTCAAGCTTTGTTGATTGGATCAATTTAAGATAACAGAAAATCACAATTGAAGAGTTAGGAGATGCATAAATCATAAGCAAGGGGCTTGATATACTTGTTGAAGGCAGTATGTACAATTTCCCAGAATGTATTCTTGGTATTTTCCCAGTCCCACTCTTCATTATTCAGTATCTTTTTTTAATATTTCAAGAAAAGCTACAGCACAAATTTTCATAAGTATTTAGGTAAAGTTTATATTGAGCGTTTTTAAATGGGCAATGCTTGCATTTGTGTGAGAAATACTTAATTGACCCAGTTCAAACATGGCTCACAGTACAGATTTGGGGAAGCATTTATTTTTGAATTTCAAACAATCTAAACTGGAAAAGACACAATTTATCTGTATAATAATATTTTAGTTTGTTTTTGAAAATTCTTTCAATACAAACTGAACAGTGAGTTTGCGTAGGATTTAATTAAACATTTTAGCAGTTATTTTATGTAGTTAATGTGACAAACTGAGACAGAGACAAACTGACTGTCCTGTTTACATTTACAATTGAGAAATGGTGAGGGATAAAAATTACATGCATACAGATAATTGAATACATATATTGATAAAGATCTTTCATTTACTGGTTTCATGCACCTTTGTCTATTATTCCAGGACCATGTACTAAAAACAGAATTTGACTTAGTCACCATAAATCGATGCCTTTTTGGTGATACATTGTGTATATGTGGCATGGTACCACTATTGTTTTAAAACAACATATTCTTTGTTTCACCATAAGCAGCACAAGACATATGATGCTTCTTAATAGTAAATAATTTAATGAAATTTTGCGATGACACTTGAACTAGGGCATCAGCTTCAGCATGTCTGCTGAAAGGAATAGCAATTTCTTTACAGGTCCTGATGTAAATTTTGTATTTCCTTTTTTCCCCACCCTCCAGCCTCCCAGGGCTTTAAATTGGTTCAAGGTCTTTGGAATGGCTCAAAAGTAAATTTCTACCGGGGCTGTTTCTAAAAGATCTGTGGAGTGCATGTACTCGAGATACTTCTGAAGTGAAGGGTTGTATGTTTTGAATAAAAATGTCTCCCAAGCTAATGTCTTTTTAATTAATGTGGAAGAGCTCCATAAACATGTTTATAATGGTACTTACCCTTACTGTTAGCTATTGCTTTAAAATTAAAAAGTAATGGATTGAATTAAAGGTTACTGCATGTACCCAACAACATAAAGACCACAGGAATTAAGCTCTAGGGTTTCTCACACTTAAAAGCAATCTATTTTAGACATTTAATATCCTTTGATTCCAACTCAATTGTATGACCTACTATAATTTGTAAATTCCTAAAACTTAGTTTTCTAATTTTCATCTTTCATTCTCCAGTGTCAAACATTAAAATCTCAATTTTAATTTCATAATTTTCTTAATGTCTTTATTGTCATAAATTGATAACCATACAATCTAATACCAGTCTCCAACAAGAGAGAATCGAACTATCTCCGCTTGACATTCAACAGCATGACCATCGCTGATGATCCCCCACAATCAACATCCTGCAGATTGTCATTGACCAGAAACTGAACTGGGGCAGCCACATAGAAACAGTGGCTACAAGAACAGGTCAGAGGCTGGGAATTCTGCAGCAAGTAACCCACCTCCTGAGTCCCCAAAGCCTGTCCACCATCTACAAAACCCAATTCAGGAGTGTTATGGAATACTGTCCACTTGCCTGGATGAGTGCAGCTCCAACAACACTCGGGAAGCTCAACACCATCCAGGACAAAGCAGCCCACTTGATTGGCACCCCATCCACCACCTTAAACATTAACTCCCTCCACCACAGATGCACAGTGGCAGCATTGTGTACCACATGCAAGATGCACTGCAGCAACTCACCACACCTCCTTCAACAACACCTTCCAAACAGGCAACCTCTTCCACCTAGAAGGACAAGGGCAGCAGACGTGTGGGAACACCACCTGCAAGTTCCTCACGCGCCATCCTGACTTGGAACTATATCGCCGTTTCTTCACTGTCGCTGGATCAAAATTCTGGAATGCCCTCCCTAACAGCACTGTAGGTGTACCCACACCAGATGGACTGCAGCGGTTCAGGAAGGCAGCTCACCATCACCTTAAGGGCAATTTGAGATGGGCAACAAATGCTGGCATTGCCAGTGACACCCACATCCCATGAAGCAAATTTTAAAAAGCTGACTGATAGCAAAACATTTTTAAAGGATGTCTTGTAGAATGTAATAATCTCCTAAATACAAATTATAAGTGCGGTGTTCTACGTAGCAGTGCTGAATAATTTTATGTTTTTTGTTTTCATAAGGCAGGTGAAAAAGGACCAGGAATCAATTCTGTCAACAAGAAGAAATGTTTATGACCATGATGAGTTTGATGTTTACAGCAAAAATTCTGTGGACATGTCCAAAATTTGGAAAGGCAAAAAGTGAGTTTGACACCCGAAATCACAACCTGTCATTTAATAGTTATTACAGGAGTGTTGGATTGAATCTTATTCAATGTTCCCTCTAAGCTGCATGGCTGTACAGCAACCCTAAAGTTTCCACATAGGCTGCACACAAGTTGGCTCCTTTAAGTTCCCGCGTAAGTTCAGGGCTACGCAAAAAAATTTAAAGAGCCGTGCAATCCAAAACAAAAGGGTGTGTTAATCCTAATGTATTATTGGTTGATTCAGAATTCTATGCACTTACCTAGCAAAACATGTTGCAAATCTTTTACAGTGCAGCTCTGTTTAAAAATTTAAAATGAGGCGAAAAGGGTACATTTGACACACAAATGATTAAATACCATTTCCCCTAGTAGCTCAGTGGTTGAATGCACAGCATGTAGTTCTCCGGTTTGATTACACGCGCGTATTTTTAAACTTTTCTCTTGTGTGCTTTTGTGCTTACTTCCTGATGGGACAATGGGGTCTGGTCTGCAGTGGTCTGAATAACCACTGACCATATCCCTGTATGACTGGGCATTGGTGTGGGGGGCAGTGGGGAGTTAATAGTGGTGGTGGATGGTAGTTGTTGTGATTCAACAAAAAGAAATCAAAACATTTTTTGTTTTTACCCCCAAAATTATATTCCTCTTCTCTGCACTACACAGTTGGGTAGCTCAACTACAAACTGATAAAATTCTACTGAGGCATGCACATCTCAGTGACCAACCCTAAGAATTAAACATGGTAGCTCCCCTTTCAATGTCTAACTTCAAGCTTCCAGAGCTTCTGCCAGAACGTGCATTTTAGTAGATTTGTGAGCAAGAACAAAACTACATAAGTGGGGTTGAGCCATTTGTGTTGTCTTTAGGAATATCGGTTGTGAATTAGCCTGATCTCTCACTTCGATTATAGCAACATCCATTCTGCTTCTCAGTGAGAAAGCACATTATATCTGTAGTTCTCTACTTGATGAATGCCTACATGGCCCATCAGGTTGAGGCAGCGAGCAGGTGGAAACTTTTCTACTGCCTTCAATTCTGAAATATTTGGGATTACAAATTCACATTTTATTTTGATATTTTCATTTCCATATTTAATCTTGCATGTATTTTATAATCTTCTGCTATGAATCCTAGATAATCTTTAAATTTGTAACTGTCTTTTTAAGCTGCCAATTATACTTTTAGAGGTTTACAGCTTATGTGTAAATATCAGCATGTTACCTGAGTAAGTTAAACCTTTGATAATCTAATGGATAAAGACATCACCTGGACTAGTAATAAGCTATACAGACCATTCGGTCCCAGCTTTCAATTCCTGGCTCATGCCAAGTTAATTGATCTCAATTAGGGCAGTAGTTGAGGTGGTACAGTTGGCTTTATTGCCCTTGGAGAAATGGCAGCCAGGTTTTCAGTTCCTGACAGTTTTCTACTGACCTCTGCTGGAAAATGTCTGTATGGATGTTGCATGAAGACAGGATCAAGTTTAACAAATGGCTAGCATGGGAACTAAGTAATCATGTACCATGTCAAATAGCCTGCCAGTGCTCTCTCTCTTAAAATTACACTGGCGAATTACCATAAAACAAAGTATCAGAGGGTTGTTGGCACTAGTAGAATAACACACCAAGAGTCAGCCCTGTGAGGAGGGAAAAGAGAAAAAGAAAGTTGGCAGCAGAAAATAGTGCTGCATCAAATTTATGTTTTTCTCTTCTTTAGACACTGGACCATGTGCAGACATGTTAAGTTGTGTCCTGTGAACTGTGATAATCTTTGTATATTTTGAATATCTTTATTATCTTTTGTTATCTTTGCGGGAGGACACCTCAGAGGGGTCGTGCAGCGAGGCAATATGGGTGGAGCTCAGGAATAGGAAGGGTGCAGTCACGATGTCGGAGGTTTTCTACAGGCCTCCCAACAGCCAGCGGGAGGTAGAGGAGCAGATATGTAGACAGATTTTGGAAAAATGTAAAGGTAACAGGGTTGTAGTGGTGGGTGATTTTAACATCCCCTATATTGACTGGGACTCACTTAGTGCTAGGGGCTTGGATGGGGCAGAATTTGTAAGGAGCATCCAGGAGGGCTTCTTGAAACAATATATAGATAGTCCAACTAGGGATGGGGCCGTACTGGACCTGGTATTGGGGAATGAGCCCGGCCAGGTGGTCAAAGTTTCAGTAGGGGAGCATTTCGGGAACAGTGACCATAATTCCATAAGTTTTAAGGTACTTGTGGATAAGGATGAGAGTAGTCCTCGGGTGAAGGTGCTAAATTGGGGGAAGGCTAATTATAACAATATTAGGCAGGAACTGAAGAATTTAGATTGGGGGCGGCTGTTTGAGGGTAAATCAACATCTGACATGTGGGAGTCTTTCAAATGTCAGTTGATTAGAATCCAGGACTGGCATGTTCTTGTGAGGAAGAAGGATAGGTTGGGCAAGTTTCGGGAACCTTGGATAACGAGGGATATTGTGAGCCTAGTCAAAAAGAAAAAGGAAGCATTCGTAAAGGCTGGAAGGCTAGGAACAGACGAATCCCTTGAGGAATATAAAGACAGTAGGAAGGAACTTAAGCAAGGAGTCAGGAGGGCTAAAAGGGGTCATGAAAAGTCATTGGCAAACAGGATTAAGGATAATCCCAAGGCTTTTTATACGTATATAAAGAGCAAGAGGGTAACTAGGGAAAGGGTTGGCCCACTCAAGGACAGAGAAGGGAATCTAAGGTGTGGAGCCAGAGGAAATGGGCGAGGTACTAAATGAGCACTTTGCATCAGTATTCACCAAAGAGAAGCACTTGGTGGATGATGAGCCTTGGGAAGGGAGTGTAGATAGTCTCAGTCATCTCATTATCAAAAAGGAGGAGGTGTTGGGTCTCTTGCAAAGCATTAAGGTAGTTAAGTCCCCAGGGCCTGATGGGATCTACCCCAGAATACTGAGGGAGGCAAGGGAAGAAATTGCTGGGGCCTTGACAGAAATCTCTGCATCCTCATTGGCTACAGGTGAGGTCCCAGAGGACTGGAGAATAGCCAATGTTGTTCCTTTGTTTAAGAAGGGTAGCAAGGATAATCCAGGAAATTATAGGCCGGTGAGCCTTACACCAGTGGTAGGGAAATTATTAGAGAGGATTCTTCGGGACAGGATCTACTCCCATTTGGAAACAAACAAACTTATTAGCGAGAGGCAGCATGGTTTTGTGAAGGGGAGGTCGTGTCTCACTAATTTGATTGAGTTTTTTGAGGAAGTGACTTCAGTAAAGCCTTTGACCAGGTCCCTCATGGCAGACTGGTACAAAAGGTGAAGTCACACGGGATCAGAGGTGAGCTGGCAAGATGGATACAGAACTGGCTCAGTCATAGAAGACAGAGGGTAGCAGTGGAAGGGTGCTTTTCTGAATGGAGGATATGACTAGTGGTGTTCCACAGGGATCAGTGCTGGGACCTTTGCTCTTTGTAGTATATATAAATGATTTGGAGGAAAATGTAGCTGGTCTGATTAGTAAGTTTGCGGACGACACAAAGGTTGGTGGAGTTGCGGATAGTGATGAGGATTGTCAGAGGATACAGCAGGATATAGATCGGTTGGAGACTTGGGCGGAGAAATGGCAGATGGAGTTTAATCCGGACAAATGTGAGGTAATGCATTTTGGAAGGTCTAATGCAGGTGGGAAGTATACAGTAAATGGCAGAACCCTTAGGAATATTGACAGGCAGAGAGATCTTGGCATACAGGTCCACAGGTCACTGAAAGTGGCAACGCAGGTGGATAAGGTAGTCAAGAAGGCAAATGGCATGCTTGCCTTCATCGGTCGGGGCATAGAGTATAAAAATTGGCAAGTCATGCTGCAGCTGCACAGAACTTTAGTTAGGCCACACTTAGAATATTGCGTGCAATTCTGGTCGCCACACTACCAGAAGGACGTTGAGGCTTTGGAGAGGGTACAGAAGAGGTTTACCAGGATGTTGCCTGGTCTGGAGGGCATTAGCTATGAGGAGAGGTTGGATAAACTCGGATTGTTTTCACTGGAACAACGGAGGTGGAGGGGCGACATGATAGAGGTTTACAAAGTTATGAGCGGCATGGACAGAGTGGATAGTCTGAAGCTTTTTCCCAGGGTGGAAGAGTCAGTTACTAGGGGACATAGGTTTAAGGTGAGAGGGGCAAAGTTTAGAGGGAAAGTGCGAGGCAAGTTCTTTCCCCAAGGGTGGTGAGTGCCTGGAACTTGCTGCCAGGTGAGGTGGTGGAAGCAGGTATGATAGCGACGTTTAAGAGGCATCTTGACAAATACATGAATAGGATGGGAATAGAGGGATATGGTCCCCGGAAGTGCAGAAGGTTTGAGTTTAGGCAGGCATCAAGATCGGCGCAGGCTTGGAGGGCTGAATGGCCCGTTCCTGTGCTGTACTTTTCTTTGTTCTTTACATATCTTGTATATTAACTTCTTGTAATAGGAAACATGCCACTTAAAATTCTATTCAGTGTCTGCATTGAGCACTCAAATCATTACAGGCACCGTTTACTCTTTCTTAATCATGTGCTTTGATCCTAACTTCAAAAAATAATTTATTACTACACAAACATGGCATTATCTGCTTCCTAGAGTAGACATCCTTTCTTTGGCAAGATTATCCATTCGAGCCAGCTTTATGGTGTTAACTCATACTCATTAGTAGCTGGATTGAAGCTGCACAAACTAATTTAGGATCTTTACTGTTGTCAAGGGAGCTTGTATCCAATTCATCAGTTTGGCCTGCATTAAAATTCAGATCCCAAATATGAAGACCAGTTCCAATTCTTCATTATTGTCATTTATGGTTTACTTATTATAGAACATTCACCCAGTCTGGGATGGGATACTTCATAGGTTGCTGAAAGTAGAGAGAGCAAAGGCTCAGGTCACAACCTTCCAATCCTCTTAAGATATGTGAGCGATGTTAGAGGACTGGATGATTGCAAATTTTACATCCCTGTTCAGAAAAGGGGAGAGGGATAAAACTGGCAACTGAAGACTCGTTCTAACATTGGTGTTGGGGAAACTTTGAGACAATAATTGTCGCATGAAAACTAGGAGTTCATAAATGACAGGATGGATTTTTTAAAGACAAATTATGTTTTACTAACTTTTTTGAGTTTTTTGGCGTAACAAAGTGTTGATGAAAAGTAGTACAGTTGATGTGTGTATGGGCATTTTTCAAAAGGCATTTGATAAAGTACCACATAATAGACTTGCTAGCAAAATTGAAGCATATGGGATTAAAGGGGCAATGACATTGAGGATACAAAACTGGCTAACAGGCAGAAAGCAAAGTGAACTGTTGTTTTCAATCTGGAGGGAAGTTGTCCCCCAGGGATCAGCATTGGGACCACTCCTCTTTTTGATGCATATTAATGTTCTGAACTTGGGCGTACAGGGCATAATTTCAAAGTTTGCAGATGACATGAAACTTGTAACTAAAGTAAACAGTGAGGTAGATAGTAACAGACTTCAGGAGGATGTAGACCGGCTGGTGAATTGGGAAGACATGACAGGTACAATTTAGTACAGAGAAGTGGTAAGTGATCATTTTGGTAGGAAGAATGAGTAATATCGACTAAATGGTAAAATTTTCAAGTGGGCACAGGAACATAGAAACTAGGGGTGTACTTGCACAAATCTTTGAAGGTGGAAGAACAAGTTGAGAAGGCTGTTCGGAAAGCATATGGGATCCTTAGCTTTATAATCAGAGACATGAGTACAAAAGCAAGGAAGTTACAGTATTCCTTTATAAATCACTGGTTAGGCCCCAGCTGGAATATGGAGTCCAATTTTGGGCACCACACTTTAGGAAGGATGTCAAGGCCTTAAAGAAGTTGCAGAAGAGATTTACTACAATGGTACCAGGGATGCAAAACTTCAGATATGTGGAGAGGCTCAGAAGCTATGGTTGTTCTCCTTAGAATAGAGAAGGTTAAGGGATGATTTAATAGAGGTGTTCAAAATCATGAATGGTTTTGATAGAGTAAATAAGGAGAAACTGTTTCTAGTGGCAGAAGAGTTGGTAACTATAGGACACAGATTTGAGATAATTGGCAAAAGAACCAGAAGTGAGATGAGTTTTTTTTTTAACACCATGGCTTGTTATGACATTGAATGCATTGCCTGAAAGGATGGTGGAAGCAGATTCAATAATAATTTTCAATAAAATTGGCCTACTACTTGAAGGGGAATAATTTTCAAGGCTGTGGGGGAAAAGGCAAGGGAATGGAACTAATTGAATAGCTCTTTTTCAAAGAGCTGACGCAGACATGATTGAATGAATGGCTGCTTTCTGTTGTATCCTTGTGTCATTCTATTGCAGTAACTTGGGAACAGTGTAACTTCCAAATCACCCTTTGTACTGTTACGAACGCTGGATTTCGTAACATGATAATGTTTTAAAAACTGATTTTTGAACGTTTAAGATGGAATCCAAGAAGTCAGGTGAAATTGTTGACACTGTTCCCTGCAGCAAAGAGCGAGGGTCCAGAAGGCTATGTTGCTTGCCCAGTGCCAGGGTTCAGGACATCTGCTCAAATCTGGAGAGAAATTTACAGTGGGAGGGGGAGGATCCAGTCGTCATGGTCCATGTAGGTACCAACAACATAGGCAGGACAAGGAAAGAGGTTTCTGCATAGTTACTAGGAGGAGCTAGGCAGCAAATTGAGCAGAACCTCAAAGGTAATAATCTCTGGATTATTACCTGAGTCACATGCAAATTGGCACAGGCCAAATAAGATTAGAGAAATGAATGCGTGGCTCAAAGACTGGTGTGGTAGAAGTGGGTTCGGGTTCGTGGGGCACTGGCAGCAGTACAGGGAAAATTGGGGGCTGGACCCTTGGGATGGTCTTCAGCTGAACCGTGCTGGGACCAGTGTTCTAGCGAGCCGCATAACTAGGGAAGTAGAGAGGGTTTTAAACTAAATAGTGGGGGCCAGGGATTAAATTTGGGAATATGTGGTAAATTTAAAGAGTAGAGACAAGGCAAGAGAGAAAGGTATTAATATGGAAAATGATAAACAGACCATGACAGGAAGGGACAGAGAGTATAAGCCTTCGGATAAATCAGCAAAAAATGGCTAGAGGTTACAAAGATAATTAAAGGACAAAACTAAAGGCTCTGTATCTGAATGCACGTAGCATTCGAAACAAAACAGATGAACTGATAGTGCAAATAGAAATAAATAACTACGATCTGATAGCCATTACACAGACATGGCTGCAGGACGACATAGATTGGGACCTGAATATTGAAGGGTACATGGCATTTAGGAAGGACAGGAAGCTAGGTAAAGGTGGAGGGATGGCTAAGTTAATTAATGATGGTGTTAGCGCAATAGAGAGGGATGACCTAAGTTCAGGAAACCAGGATGTAGAAGCGGTTTTGGTAGAGATGAGAAATGATAATGGCAAGAAGTCACTTGTGGGAGTGGTTTACAGGCCCCCTAACTAACCACACGGTAGGAGGGGGTATAAGGGAAGAAATAATGGGAGCTTGTCAGAAAGGTACAGCAATAATCATGGGGGATTTTAATCTACATACAGACTGGAAAAATCAGATGGGCAAAGGTAGCCTAGATGGGGAGTTCATAGAATGTTTTCGGGATAATTTCTTGGAACAGCACGTTCTGGAGCCAACCAGAGAGCAGGCTATACTAGACCTAGTATTGTGCAACAAGATAGGATTAATTAATGACCTCATAGTGAAAGTGCTCCTAGGCAGCAGTGATCATAATATGATTGAATTTTACATTCAGTTTGAGGGAGAGAAGAGTGGGTCTAAGACTAGTATTTTAAACTTAAATAAGGGCAATTATGAGGGCATGAAAGCAGAGCTAGCTAAAGTGAACTGAGAAAGTAGGTTAAAGGATAGGTCAATAGAGACGCAGTGGCAGACATTTAAGGGGATATTTCAGAATATACAGAATAGAAACATTCCAACGAGAAAGAAAAATTCCAAGGGAGGACCCACCATCCATGGTTAACTAAAGAAGTTAAAGATAGTATAAAAATTAAAGAAAAAGCATATAATTACGCAAATATGTGTGGCAGGTCAGAAGATTGGACAGAATATAAAAAACAGCAAAGAATGACAAAAAGATTAATAAAGAAGGAAAAATTAGAGTACAAGAGAAGGCTAGCTAGAAATGTAAAAACAGGTAGTGAGAATTTCTATAGATATTTAAAGAAGAAAATAGTTAACAAAGGGAGCGTTTGTCCGATAGAAAGCGAGTCTTGGGAATTAATAATGGAAAATAAGGAGATGACAGATGAATTGAACAGGTATCGGTCTTCACTATTGAGGATACAAGTAACATCACAGAAATAGCTGTAAATCAGGAAATGGAAGGGAGGGAGGAACTCGAGAAAATTACGGTCACCAGGGAAGTGGTACTGAACAAATTGTTGGAGCCGTAGTCTGAGAAGTCCCCGGGTCCTGATGGAGTTCATCTTAGGGTATTAAAAGAAATGGCTAGTGAAATAGTTGATGCGTTGGTTTTAATTTTCCAAAATTCCCTAGATTCAGGGAAGGTTCCATGAGATTGGAAAGTAGAGAATGTACTCCTTTATTCAAAAAGGGAGAGAGACAGAAAGCGGGAAACTACAGGCCAGTTAGCTTAACATTGTCTTAAGGAAAATATTAGAAGCTATTATTAAAGACATTATAGCAGGTCATTTAGAATAATTCAAGGTAATCAGGCAAAGTCAACATGGTTTTGTGAAAGGGAAATCATGTTTAATCAATTTACTGGAGTTCTTTGAAGAGGTAACATGTGCTGTGGAAAAAGGGGAACCGATGGATGTACTGTACTTAGATTTTCAGAAGGTATTTGATAATGTGCCATCAAAGGTTATTGCAGAATATAAAAGCTCATGGTGTTGGGGGTAACATATTGGTATGGATAGAAGATTGGCTAGCTAACAGGAAACAGAGAGTAGGCATAAATGGGTCATCTTCTGTTTGGCAAGATGTAACGAGTGGTGTGCCACAGGGATCAGTGCTGGAGCCTCAACTTTTTACAATTTATATAAATGACTTGGATGAAGGGACCGAAGGTATTGTTAAATTTGCTGATGGCACAAAGATCAGTTGGAAAATAAGTGTGACGAGGACATAAGGAGGGTACAAAGGGATTATAGATAGGTTAAGTGAGTGGGCAAAGATCTGGCAAATGGAGTATAATGTGAGGAAATGTGAAATTGTCCAATTTGGCAGGAAGAATAAAAAAAACATTATTTAAATGGTGAGAGATTGCAGAGCTTTGAGATGCAGAGGGATCGAAGTGTCCTGGTGCAAAAGATTAGTATGCAGGTACAGCACGTAATTAGGAAAGATAATAGAATGTTATCGTTTATTGTGAGGGGAATTGAATACAAAAATAAGGAGGTTATGCTTCAGTTTTACAGGGCATTGGTGAGATCACATCTGGAGTACTGGGTACAGTATTGGTCTCCTTATTTAAGGAAGGATGTATATGCATTGGAAGCAGCTCAGAAAAGGTTTACTGGACTAATAGCTGGAACGGGCAAGTTGTCTTATGAGGAAAAGTTGGACAGGCTAGGCTTGTATCTGCTGGAGTTTAGAAGAGTAAGAGGCAACTTGTTTGAAACATACAAGATCCTGAGGGATCGTGACAGGGTGGATGTGGAAAGGATGTTTCCCCTTGTGGGAGAATCTAGGACTAGGGGTCACTGTTTAAAAATAAGGGGTCGCCCATTTAAGACAGAGATGAGGAGAAATCTTTTCTCTGAGTCGTGAGTCTTTGGAACTCTCTTCCTCAAAAGACGGTGAAAGCAGAGTCTTTGAATATTTTTAAGGCAGCGGTAGATCGATTCTTGATGAGCAAGGGGGTGGAAGCTTATCGGGGGTAAGCGGGAATGTGGAGTTGAGGTTACCATTAGATCAGCCATGATCTTGTTCAATGGCCGAGCAGGCATGAGGGGCCGAATGGCCTACTCCTGCTCCTAATTTGTATGTTCACATCCACTCTGCTTAAGGACAAGACAGAATTCTTGGTTACCAGGACAACAGAGAACACCGATCAAAGACTTATTTTTTGAAAAACAGAGACTGCAGGGGTAACACCTGAAGCACAATGGCTTTCACCATCCCACACTTTCAAATTGTAAACAAGGAGTCAGTGATTCTGAGGATGCAAATATACCAGGCAGCTGCGAACACCTAGAAACAATGGAAGGCCTAGGTGGCTCTGCTGAAACCAGACTTCTGGACTTTACATATTGGAAAGGAAAATGAGCTATTGACTTTTGATTCCAGATAAATTTAACAGATTTTTTATTAGAATTAGAACATTACAGCACAGTACAGGCCCTTTGGCCCTCGATGTTGCGCCGACCTGTGAAACCATCTGACCTACACTATTCCATTTTCATCCATATGTCTATCCAATGACCACTTAAATGCCCTTAAAGTTGGCGAATCTACTACTGTTGCAGGCAGGGCGTTCCACGCCCTTACTACTCTCCGAGTAAAGAAACTACCTCTAACATCTGTCCTATATCTATCACCCCTCAACTTAAAGCTATGTCCCCTCATGTTTGCCATCACCATCCGAGGAAAAAGACTCTATCCACCCTAACTAACCCACTGAAGGCAGACAGGCTGTAAGAAAGGAAACCAATGATGGCAGCCTCAGAGCAGGCTGTAAGAAAGGAAGACAACCAGCGGTGGCAGCCTCAAGGGAGAGAGAGGAAACACCTGTTTAGGGAAGACTGATGCAGCGGAAGGCTGTGAAGGCCTGAACCTGTTTTGAAAGTTGAGGTTTGCGGAGAAGTAAAATACTCGGAGAAGGGGCGGCACAGTGGCGCAGTGGTTAGCACCGCAGCCTCACAGCTCCAGTGACCTGGGTTCGGTTCTGGTTACTGCTTGTGCGGAGTTTGCAAGTTCTCCCTGTGACCGCGTGAGTTTCCGCTGGGTGCTCCGGTTTCCTCCCACAGCCAATGACTTGCAGGTTAATGGGTAAATTGGCCATTGTAAATTGCCCTTAGCTAGTGTAGGTAGGTGGTAGGAGAATTGTGGGGATGTGGTAGGGAATATGGAATTAATGTAGGATTAGTATAAATGGGTGGTTGATGGTCAGCACAGACCCGGTGGGCTGAAGGGCCTGTTTCAGTGCTGTATCTCTCTATGACTCTAAGTGAGCGAAGAGGACATTGACTTTCAGAAATGTCTGGGAAATCCAACCCATTGTAACTGGGAAGAGTTTGGGACTTTTAACCGCAAAGATTTCGCTATCAAAGAAGACAGTAGCATATATGTGTGGCGTGAGGTTTTCAAGTATATTAATTAGTAAAGAAAATACCTTTATAATTTGTGTAGCAGCTACTACAAAGTACTATTTAGTTAAAGGGGGTTTCTTTTAGTTTAGTTGTTATAAAAGTCTTAAAACATGAAATCTTGTCACATAATTCTCAAATTGGTCTGGGGTTCATATTTTGTATTTTTAACGTTAATGTTCTCTCTGAGGTCATAACAGTACACACTGATCACTGGTTAATCTGAATGTATGAAGTAATCCCAAAGTACCCCAGTTAATTGTTGGAAAAGTGAGTGCTAGATGATTGTGTTATATTTTGCAGGAAAGGAAAAGAAGGAGTAACGCTGCTTGATGATAAGACACACATTGCACAGCAGAAGGAAAGATATAATGCCTACAGTATAGTAGTAGAGAAAGTGCCAGTAGAGGATGGAGTTCAGTTTTATGCAGGTGACTATGATGATGAATATGATGACACATATGATGGTAACCAAGTCGGAGCAAATGACGTTGATTCGGATGATGAGCTCATCAGTAGAAGGTAGGATGAATGGATGTACAATAAACATTATTGTAAAATGCAGAGATCTGGAAGAAACCATTTAACTTTACTGTATATTTTTAAATTGTTTTTCTATAAATTTTGATATTTCTGTTTAACTGTTAGAATATACTATTGTGATTAAGATTATACTTGGAAATGTTTACAGGTACTTTTTTAATTTTGGGTAGCAAGCAGCCTTACAAATGTAAAAATCCATCACTATGCTTAAATGTCTCTAAGTCAAACTACTGAAAAATCCACAGAAGTAGGGTTTTCCTTTGCTTCATATGGAGTTCACGTTCTCTCGGTCTGGAGAATTTAAGGTACAAGTTGGCAAGGAACCAGCTTAGGATCCAAAAAGTATGTTGCGTCTCAGCTAAAACTGCACAGTTTCAAAGAACTGGTAAATGTTCTGCAACTTGTTGAGCTAAAGCGTCTGTCCTTGAAGGAATTGGTTTTCAGGGTGGAACCAAGTGGGAAGAATCTCATCAGCCTCCAGACAAGTCTAATCACCGTTCCCATGAAGCTAGTACATAACCTCAGTTGAAGGACATTTAGGGAGAAAAGGGACCAAGAATATCTAAGCAATTTGTTATGTTGAACTTGGAAGATAGTTTAATGTATTGATAAAAATTAAAATAAAGTGTTGTCATCAAATTTAAAAGAAGAATTTAAACTATTATGGGGAAAGGACAGGGGAATGGCACTAAGTGGAAAGTTCTTTGAGAGCCATCATGGGCATGATGGGCCAAATGGCCACCTGTTCTGTAAAATTATATAATTTGATTTATTCTCTGTATAATTTCACTTCTTACAATATATCTGTAGTAATAGTCCAGCCAGAGTTACGTGGTCTGCCAATTTTCTGCCAACTAAAATAGAGTACGCTATGATATCCCGTACTATTACCTGTGCATTACTAGATGGTATAAGGGTTCATTGTTTGCCTTGTTGGTATGCCACCCCACTTGAGATCAAGTATAGGTTTGCCTTTGAAAGCAGATTCTTGGAGAGAACATGAATTACGAGTATTGGAAAGTAGGCTAAATAGTAACAGTAGATTTTAGTGAGCTAATTATTTTGATTTTAAAGGCAGCATGAGAGGATGTGAGTACAAACTTAATCAGCATCAAACAGGGCGGCACAGTGGCGCAGTGGTTAGCACCGCAGCCTCACAGCTCCAGGGACCCGGGTTCAATTCTGGGTACTGCCTGTGCGGAGTTTGCAAGTTCTCCCTGTGTTTGCGTGGGTTTCCTCTGGGTGCTCCGGTTTCCTCCCACATGCCAAAGACTTGCAGGTTGATAGGTAAATTGGCCATTAGCAATTGCCCCTAGTGTAGGTAGGTGGTCGGGAAATATAGGGACAGGTGGGGATGTGGTAGGAATATGGGATTAGTGTAGGATTAGTATAAATGGGTGGTTGATGGTCGGCACAGACTCGGTGGGCCGAAGGGCCTGTTTCAGTGCTGTATCTCTAAACTAAACTAAAATTGGAGATTAAAAGAATTTTATTAGCTTTGTAAAACAGGTTTCCAGCAAGAGCTGACCATGTGGATTAACTCATTTTGGGGGAAATGTTAACTATCAGATTAGGAATGGATGGAAGGTCATGGCTCATCTGGAGTACAGGATGAGGAGTTTTGAGCTCCTACAATGGACACTTTCCATTATAAACATGGACATAGGAATTTGTAACAGGTAGAAGTTTGATGGTGTGAGACCAAATGATTTTGTAGACTGGACATGCATACAAACAAGATTTTAATATGTCGGTTATGTAGAAGCTTAAACAACTAAAAGCGATTTGCTAGTGAAGTTGTATGACATGGTGTGGTATTATGCTGCATCATTTTTTTTCCTCAGGCTGTGTTGTTTGAAAATCAACTTCTTTTAAATGGATATATTTGCCTGTGTCATAGAGTTATACAGCACATAAACAGGCCCTTTGGCCCACCATGTCTGTGCCAGTCATCAAGCACCTAACTATTCTAATCCCATTTTCCAGCACTTGGTCCGTAGCCTTGTATGCTATGGCGTTTCAAGTGTTCATCTAAATACTTCTTAAATGTTGTGAGGGTTCCTGCCTCGACCACCTCTTCAGGCAGTGAGTTCCAGATTCCACCCACCCTCTGGGTGAAAATTTTTTTCCTCAATTCCCCTCTAAATCTCCTGCCCCTTACCTTAAATCTAAGTGTTTCTTTCACTTTACAATTTTCCTAGTTGCACCTCTTAGAATAAGGAAACCAGTGCAGAATTAAAAATAGGCTGTCGGAGTCAAGGAACCATCCTTTTTATGATACATTAGTCCAGCAGGCTGTTCTTTTAAAAATGGATTAGTGCATTAAAGATCAGTGTCATTCACTGATAAAATGGACTTTTATCAGCTGTAGATAAACTGCATTTCACTCTGTTATGGTTTCCCTAGACCCTTTACAGTCCCTCGTATACTGAGACAAAAAGAAGAGGACGAGGAAGATGATGATGATGAATCTGAAGAGGAAACACCAAAGGTAGCCCAAATGATATGCAACAGTGACATCTAATTAGTTGGGATTTAATACGTTTATAGAAGCCAGTGCGCACAAGTATTGCCATAAGCTTTTGCGGATACATGTTTTATATTATGATAAAAGCAGGACGCTTCTGGGTGGGGAAATTCAAATACTCCTTGTGACATTCTACTTCACATTGGTTCAAAATATGGACCTATAGCAATTTGAGATGGTTATTTCTAAGCCTGATACCATCTCCCATGTTCATTCCCATATGCTATTCAGTGGGTTATTTGGGAAGCCTATCATATTGAGTGTTAAACTATGCATTCACTATTCTAATAATATGCATTCCAATACTGCCAATTTCTTGCTTGAAGTACTTCAATTTAAGCTTTGATGGTCCCAGTATTCATTTAAAATATGTTTCCAAATTTTATTGCTTGAAATCCAGTTTATTCCTGCTTGTTTCACCTTTGTGCAACAGTTAAGAAAATTAATTACCTTGTATACAAATGATGAGATCACTTTGTTCAAAAATAGATTCACTTTATTTACAATCACTTTATAATGTAGATTAATCTTTGCTTCTATTTTGCCCATTTAACTAAATGAGATGTACTTTAAATTTCTCGCATTCTGTTTGTGTGTGGAAAAATTCCCTTTCATCTTAAAGACCAAAGTGTTTTGAACTTCCATTAGAACATAAAAATTTGTAACTGTAATCTACCCATAATATTTGTTGAATTCAGTAGTCATTCACATTGATTTTTGTTAAATTAGTAATTCAATTGAGAGGTACTATACTCTGAGGGGAGTCTGTGGAGAGAAGGAAAAAATAACTGTCTTCTGTCAGAGCCTTGCTGTTATCTTTTATAAGCAAAAGAACTCAAATGAGATTTTACTGTTTTCCACTAATTTTCTCCCAGCACCTTCAGTACCTTTGCGAGGACTTGTTACCTACTATTGCCAACCCATACATATTAAATGGGGGTAGGGGTGAGAGGCTTCTGTAGTGGGCCTGATTAATTATTGCCATGTCTCCATACCAGATAAAGGACTGAATCCACAAATATTTATAAACTGATGATTCTTAATTTCTGGCCTAAATTGTGATCATATTTGATTATATAAATACAAATGTGTACTGTGCTGATCACAAAGATAATAGAGATCCAGACAGCCATTTTGTTCATTCTTCCATAGAATTCTAATCCAAATAAAGCCATTGTGCAGAATGTCTGAAAATTAATGATGCTTTTGAAAGTTGACTGGCATGCAACCAAAAATCTATTTCTGTGAAATAAAAGCTTCTGTCGCCATCTGAAAATATAGAAAAATGTAACAAGATTGTTCTAATTTCTAGGAGGAAGGTCCAAAGAGGGATCTTTTTGTACAGGACCCAGCATTGCTAAGGGAAAGGGCAGAGGCAAGACGTGCTACCTTCAGTGCCAGAAGAGGGTAAGACTCTAGGCCACACACATGATTTTCTAAATGTTTTGAAATGACCGCTTATTATTCCTTTATTTTTTTGATTTTTCTCAGTCACATTCAACAGTCTCCAAACAAATGTTTAGGAGATGTTATTAATTTCAGCTGTTCCAAAGAATTTGTCTGTCATTGCTCTTGATTACTCTTTCTTTAACCATCCTTATTTTCATGCAAAACATCATACACAATTACAAGATTCTGGTGAACTTTAAAGAATTTTAGATAACCAAACCTAACGGAGTACAGCTTGAGATTGCTGAATGGCTGCCAGACCCTCAAAGCAAGCTGCAGCTTTGAACATGCTCCCAGTTCTCTCTCTCTCTGCTTTTTTTCATATATTATAGCCACACTGGTTCTTTAAATTTAGAAGGAAAGAACAACTGCAATCATATTTATGTTTGTTTCTTATTTATATTCTGTTTTTACTTACAAATCTGTATTTACTTCCAATTCATTTCTCAGGGAGGAAACAAAATTGTGAATCTTTACAAATTAAAATGAGTTCATAGTGTATCGTCTGGTGACAATGACTAATTCTAATGTTTGTTTCACTTGCCAAACAAAGTCCCAGCTGCTTTGACTTTTAACCCCTGATGCAGATAGTCATTTATTTTGGTGATACTCAAATCCCAGTTGTGTTGACAAATAATTTGTTGAACAGTTAGATCACTTAATAATTCTGAAAAACGACTTCAGGTTCCTGTCGAAGTTAGCCCTGGTCACTAAATGGCATGATTAATCAAATTTAAATCTTCAGTCTCCAAAAATGTTGGTCCTTTGTTCACTTATGTAAATCCCAAGTCAAAAGGAATGTGACAATGGTGAAGATTATTCTGAATTAGGAAAAGGTCTTGTATGGATAATCAGTAATGTCTTTTTATGGTTTCTGTAAGAGTTACTAGTTTGACATCCCACTTTTCTCCTTGTCTGAAGTTGGATGCCAATGCAACTGGCAACTGCCCTCCCAAGATTGGATTGATACCAGACGACCCAATGCTGTTAACTTAAGAACCCAGTTTCTTCCAACATCTCATGTGTGAATATCTACTGGAAGTGTCAAAGATAACTAACTATTGTCCCAGCTAATTATGAATAACTGCTTCCATAGTTGGCTCTAAACTCTTGCATGAGCTAATTAACGTATCAGTTCTCTCTTTGCCTTTGACACCCATCTGTGTCTCTGTCAAGATGACGTAAAGTATGCTAGACTGTTGAAAATTAACGCTTAAAAATCCTGCAGCTGAGTTCACAACAGGAATATGCAGCTTAAACCAAAAATCCCTGCTCTGTACAAAAGCCAAAAATCCCTAGGTGTGACATTCCCTTTTAATTCTTGTAATTCCTTAAATGCTTTATGATATTTATCTACATTAAAGGTGTGATATAAATGCAAATTGTTGTATTGCCCTCCCTACAGGGAGTATTAAATCTCCACTTTGCATTCACACTGTGTTGGCAAAAAGTGGATTTAGGAACTAGTATTTTATTAAATTCATACAGAAATCCATATTGTAGCATTCTGACTAACTGCAGTGGAAATCTAGCTCATTCCCACACTGCCTTTCCCAGATTTTCTTCCCTCCTTCACATAATTATCCAATTGTGATATTTTTAAGTATAGTTGATAGCTCTAAAAGAGGCAAGCAGGAATTAACTTTATCTATTCACTGCTACTTAAATAATATATTTATACATATTGCTTTGCAGGTTCAAACATGACAACTCTGCTGCTTTAGGGAATGCTAAAGGCCAGGGACAATCAAAAGAAACGCTAATGGAGAGAAGAAGGAAAGAGGCTAATAAATCCCTTCGAGCCAATCATAATCGGCGATCATTTGCAGATAGGAAGCGGAACAAAGGAATGATTCCATCTTGATTTATTTTAATTGTTGCCCCTAACATTTCCCCCATCTCCATCATGGAATTATTATTCCACCACACTTGCTCGCCTCCAACGGCCACTTTCTGCCAGTAAATTGGGCTCTCATTTTCCAAGACTTTTCCAAGCAGTGATAGCCAAACATGTTACACAGCAAGGCATGTATCCATTTTTCTGCTCAGGATAGTGTTCGGTCCCTGAAGTATTTTGCCTCATAATCTGTCCTGTCAACTGACAAATTTATCTTGGATGAGGTGGCAGGTTTGAGTGACAGTGAAAATTAGACTCAAATGAACACAGTGGTACTATAAGAATCTCAGCAATTGCATTACTGGAGTAATCTTCTTTGCCTGTTTACTGATACATAAAAGAAGTTACTCAATGTTACAATGTCTCTACTTATTTGGCCGTATTTGTTTGAGTCTGTCTGTAATTGAGAATGATGAAACCTATAATATCTTTTAATCTTTTAACAAAATAAAAGCAAAATAGTGCAGATGCTGGAAATCTGAAATAATAACAGAAAGTGTTGGAAGTACTCAGCAGGTCTGGCAACATCTGTGAAAAGAGAAACAGTTAATTTTTCAGGTCTGTGACCTTTCCAGCACTTTCTGTTTTTATATCTTTTAACACCCCTGACCATTATTGCTAGACCAGTGTAAAATCTACTAGCTGAGTTGATAGAAACTTTATGAACATTTCAAAAAAATTTAATTTTTTTGAACGTTTCCCTTTGGGTGTATTAATATCACAGCATTTCACAGCCCAAGAAAGTTTCTACACATCCTGCTTTCAGATCTTTCACTGGTGTTGGGTCTTGAATTGCTACCATTAGACATGGGTCAGCAGTCTGGGGTGTCCGGACTAATTTTTTTTTTACCCCTTGCTTAATGACTCAGCTTGGGAGAGAGATAAATAGGTGCAGATTTGCATCATACAGATGCATGACAGACATTTGCACATCAATGACTACACTGACCACATGATGGGGATTTAAAGCAAAAATTAAATGGGGATTGAAATAGATTTGACCCTATATTGTGGGGGTGGCTTTAGCACACAGACTGTAGATAATATACACAGTTCTTAACATTGATGCCACATCAGCATCAGATACACTCACTATTCCTCTGCACTATTGCTTGTTTTGCACAATCTGATGCCTTTGCTGTGGTTTGGAATAACCGTGGATATTTATATAATCCACCCTCTTAATTAAAATCAGTTTATTTGAGTACAATAGTTGAAAATATCTAATATAAATGCTCACAACAATCATTTTCAAATAAAGACTGATCCATCTGTTTGTGTGTGATGGTCTTATTTTTTTTTCCAGTTCGTTCTGGGGATGTGAGCATCGGTGGCAAGGCTGACAATTACTGCCCATCTGTAAGTGTCCTGATAAAACTGCATGTCTTACTAGGCTTCTTCAGAGGCCAGTTAAGACTCAATCACATTGTTAACCTAATTAAAGCTATTATTCAAGTTGCATTTCTTTAGAACCACTTCTATATGAAATGACAACAAACAATTGTGCATACAGTTTAAAATTTGCACATTTTAATTTTCATATCTAGCTGGATTTTCCCCAATTGGGGAATCACCTCTGGCAGCACTAAAGAAAATCATATCCTCTATTTGGTGTAAATAAAGATTGCCATGTAAAACAATAAATGAGCAATAGGAGGCCTGCAAGAAGGGGATGGTTCGGGTATGGACTAAACACATCTCCATGAGGAAAAGGAGGGGCATCCAAAGCTGGAGCTACCTGACTAAAATTAAGATTAAAATAAAACATAAAGGAGGCTTATGATGAGCTTCAGGTTCATAGTACAATAGAGAATCAAACAGAATACAGACGTACAGCAGAGAACTGAAAAATAGAGGGGCAAAGGGAATGAGAAAAGATAACTATGGACTGCTGAAGTCTTTCATGAACTATATAAAGTATAAAATGTCAAAGGAAGGGGGAGACTGAAAAGGAAATCATGAGGGCATAGCTGAGGTACTAAGTAAATACTTAAATCTGTTTTCACAAAAGAGGGCGCAGTGGTTAGCACCGCAGCCTCACAGCTCCAGCGACCCAGGTTCAATTTTGGGTACTGCCTGTGTGAAGTTTGCAAGTTCTCCCTGTGTCTGCGTGGGTTTCCTCCCACATGCCAAAGACTTGCAGGTTGATAGGTAAATTGGCCATTAGCAATTGCCCCTAGTATGGGTAGGTGGGAGGGAAATATAGGGACAGGTGGGGATGTGGTAGGAATATGGAATTAGTGTAGGATTAGTATAAATGGGTGGTTGATGGTCGGCACAGACTCGGTGGGCCGAAGGGCCTGTTTCAGTGCTGTATCTTCTTCTTTTGGGCCTCCTTATCTCGAGAGACAATGGATACGCGCCTGGAGGTGGTCAGTGGTTTGTGAAGCAGCGCCTGGAGTGGCTATAAAGGCCAATTCTGGAGTAACAGGCTCTTCCACAGGTGCTGCAGAGAAATTTGTTTGTTGGGGCTGTTGCACAGTTGGCTCTCCCCTTGCGCCTCTGTCTTTTTTCCTGCCAACTACTAAGTCTCTTCGACTCGCCACAATTTAGCCCTGTCTTTATGGCTGCCCGCCAGCTCTGGCGAATGCTGGCAACTGACTCCCACGACTTGTGATCAATGTCACACGATTTCATGTCGCGTTTGCAGACGTCTTTATAACGGAGACATGGACGGCCGGTGGGTCTGATACCAGTGGCGAGCTCGCTGTACAATGTGTCTTTGGGGATCCTGCCATCTTCCATGCGGCTCACATGGCCAAGCCATCTCAAGCGCCGCTGACTCAGTAGTGTGTATAAGCTGGGGATGTTGGCCGCTTCAAGGACTTCTGTGTTGGAGATATAGTCCTGCCACCTGATGCCAAGTATTCTCCGAAGGCAGCGAAGATGGAATGAATTGAGACGTCGCTCTTGGCTGGCATACGTTGTCCAGGCCTCGCTGCCGTAGAGCAAGGTGCTGAGGACACAGGCCTGATACACTCGGACTTTTGTGTTCCGTGTCAGTGCGCCATTTTCCCACACTCTCTTGGCCAGTCTGAACATAGCAGTGGAAGCCTTGCCCATGCGCTTGTTGATTTCTGCATCTAGAGACAGGTTACTTGTGATAGTTGAGCCTAGGTAGGTGAACTCTTGAACCACTTCCAGAGCGTGGTCGCCAATATTGATGGATGGAGCATTTCTGACATCCTGCCCCATGATGTTCGTTTTCTTGAGGCTGATGGTTAGGCCAAATTCATTGCAGGCAGACGCAAACCTGTCGATGAGACTCTGCAGGCATTCTTCAGTGTGAGATGTTAAAGCAGCATCGTCAGCAAAGAGGAGTTCTCTGATGAGGACTTTCCGTACTTTGGACTTCGCTCTTAGACGGGCAAGGTTGAACAACCTGCCCCCTGATCTTGTGTGGAGGAAAATTCCTTCTTCAGAGGATTTGAACGCATGTGAAAGCAGCAGGGAGAAGACAATCCCAAAAAGTGTGGGTGCGAGAACACAGCCCTGTTTCACACCACTCAGGATAGGAAAGGGCTCTGATGAGGAGCCACCATGTTGAATTGTGCCTTTCATATTGTCATGGAATGAGGTGATGATACTTAGTAGCTTTGGTGGACATCCGATCTTTTCTAGTAGTCTGAAGAGACCACGTCTGCTGACGAGGTCAAAGGCTTTGGTGAGATCAATGAAAGCAATGTAGAGGGGCATCTGTTGTTCACGGCATTTCTCCTGTATCTGACGAAGGGAGAACAGCATGTCAATAGTCGATCTCTCTGCACGAAAGCCACACTGTGCCTCAGGGTAGACGCGCTCGGCCAGCTTCTGGAGCCTGTTCAGAGCGACTCGAGCAAAGACTTTCCCCACTATGCTGAGCAGGGAGATTCCACGGTAGTTGTTGCAGTCACCGCGGTCACCTTTGTTTTTATAGAGGGTGATGATGTTGGCATCGCGCATGTCCTGGGGTACTGCTCCCTCGTCCCAGCACAGGCATAGCAGTTCATGTAGTGCTGAGAGTATAGCAGGCTTGGCACTCTTGATTATTTCAGGGGTAATGCTGTCCTTCCCAGGGGCTTTTCCGCTGGCTAGGGAATCAATGGCATCACTGAGTTCCGATTTGGTTGGCTGTATGTCCAGCTCATCCATGACTGGTAGAGGCTGGGCTGCATTGAGGGCAGTCTCAGTGACAGCATTCTCCCTGGAGTACAGTTCTAGGTAGTGCTCAACCCAGCGGTCCATCTGTTTGCGTTGGTCAGTGATTATGTCCCCCGATTTAGATTTGAGGGGGGTGATCTTCTTGATGGTTGGCCCAAGAGCTCTCTTCATGCCATCATACATTCCTCTGATGTTTCCGGTGTCTGAGGCCAGCTGAATATGACTGCATAGGTGTTGCCAGTAGTCGTTTGCGCAACGCCTAGTATGGGTGCCCCTAGTATGGGTAGGTGGGAGGGAAATATAGGGACAGGTGGGGATGTGGTAGGAATATGGAATTAGTGTAGGATTAGTATAAATGGGTGGTTGATGGTCGGCACAGACTCGGTGGGCCGAAGGGCCTGTTTCAGTGCTGTATCACTAAAACTAAAAAACTAAATTTCTCAGTTTAATATGGGACATAAAAATAGAACAGAATAAAGATAAGGATTGTTGTCAAAGTGGGTAATGTTGTCTAAAATGTTCAGCATAATTGAGAAAAACAACAATGGTGATACTATTACAGGAATTGATTGTTGAAAGTGAGCTGTACTTTGTTCACAGTATCAGTAGCAGATGTTCAACTTGTATTTATATACCACCATGTAGTAAAACAGCCTAAAGTGTTTCACAGAAGCATTACCAAAAAAAAATTGGCACTGAGCCACATAAGGAAATACTAGGGCAGATGACCAGAAGCTTGGTCAAAGAGGTCAGTTTTAAGGAGTGTTGTAAAGAAGGATAGAGGGGTTTAGGGAGATATTTACAGAGCTATGGCCTCGGCAGCTGAAAGTATGGCCACCAAGGGTAGAGCGATTAAAAGTGGGGATGCGCAAGGGGCTAGAATTGGTGCAGCACAGACATCTCAAATGGTTGAGGCCAGGGTGGTACTTGAAAACCGATGAGAATTTTAAAATTGAGGTGTTGCTCAACTGGGAGCTAATGCAAGTCGGAGAGCACAATGATGAATGGGATTTGCTGCCTATTAGAATAAGGTGGTGAAGTACCAACAGAAGTCCCACTGGGCTGAACACTACTGTGAGCTGTTAAATGAAGGACCCTCATCACTGGAGCTCGAGAAAGCCATAGACCGCCTAGCGAACAGAAGGGCACCCTTGAAGGATGGAATCCCAGCTGAACTGCTCAAACAAGGAAAATCCCATCTGTTGCCATATCTTTATGACCTTCTCTGCTAGAAAGTAGGCTCTGTTCCACAGGAGATATGTGATGCCAAAATCATCACTATACAAAAACAAAGGAGACTAACAACTACAGGAGCATCTCATTCCTGAGTGTCACGGGTAAGGCCTTTGCTAGGGTCATACTTAAAAGACTCCATTTTCTTGCAGACCGAGTGTACCTGGAAGTAGTGCGGTTTGCATGCTGGCAGATCTACTTTGGATATGATCTTCTGCATACGCCAGCTACAAGAGAAATGTAGAGAACACAGTACACCTCTTTCGTAGATCTCACTAAGGCGTTCAATACCATCAGTAGAGCAGGGCTGTACAAGATTTTGGGAAAAATTGGCTATCCATCGAAGCTCCTCCGTCTCATCTGCATCTTCCACGACACCATGCACTACATTGTACAGTTTGATGGCTCCACGTCCAACAGTTTCAGAGTAAAGAATGGAGTGAAACAGGGTTGCGTCCTAGCCCCCACTGTTTGGTATCATTCTTCTCCATGCTCCTGACCTTTGCTTTCCCTGCAGGCATGGAAGAAGTCTACTTGCACACTAGGTCAGACAGCAAGCTCTACAATCTATCAAGGCTAAAAGTGAAGACATAAACACATAGTGTCTTGATCAGAGAATTCCTCTACACTGATGACGCTGCGCTAGCTGCTCACACAGAAACTCAGCTACAAAGATTCATGGACTGTTTCTCCTATGCCTGTAACTTGTTCTCCTTGACTATAAGCATCAAGAAAACTGTGGTCATGAGACAAGATATTGCATCTCCACCCCTAATCACACTAAATAACACCCACTGGAAGTAGTTAGCAAATTCTGCTCCCTTGGGTCAACAAGACAATCTGTCCCTTGGTGCAGAGCTCGATACACATATAGGGAAAACAGCTACCACCTTTGGCCAACTTGCGAAAAGCACATGGAATAACATCAGGCTGACCCTTAGGACTAAGCTGATGGTTTATAAGGCCTGTGTTCTCAGCACCTTGCTCTATGGCTGTGCAACATGGGTGACTTACAGCTACCAGGAAAAGCAGCTCAATAATTTCCATCTTCACTGTCTGTGGCACATTGTGGGTGTATCCTGACACAAAATCACAAATGCAGCAGAGCTCTTAAGTCAGTTGGCACTAATCAGACACGTCCGCAGGATGGAAGACAGTTGCATACCCAAGGACCTTCTGTATGGTGAGTTTGCCGATGCCAGACAAGCAGTGGGGCACCCAAAGCTTTGCTTCAAGTATACTTGCAAATGTGACATGAAGGCCCTAAATGTAGACTATCGCACCTGGGAATCACCAGCTGGCAAAAGAGAGAAATGGCCACACATCCTGTGGACTGGTCTGCACTACCATGATGACCAGTTGCTACAGCCGCTTGGCAACAAACGCCAACATCAAAAACAACATGCAGCACTTGTGGTAGAATCTGCCTCTCAAAGATTGGCCTTCACAGCCATCAGCAAAGATGCACCAAGAGAAGACATCCCACATAAATATATTGTTTGCTGCATGTCCATTATCTTTTGTAGATGGAAGGATGCCGACCAGTTTTGGATCAGCTTAAGTTTATGTAAGATGGAAGGCTAGCCAGGAGAGTGTGGAACAGTCAAGTCTAAAGATAACAAAAGCATGGGTTAGGGTTGCAGCAGATGAGCTGAGGCAGAGGCTGGGTTGGGCGATGTTAGAGTTGAAAGTACATACGAATTAGGAGCAGGAGTAGGCCACTCGACCCCTCGAGCCTGCTCCGCCATTCAATAAGTTCACGGCTGAACTGATAACTCCACATTTCCACCTACCCCCTTTAACTTTTCACCCCCTTCCTTATCAAGAATCTATCTACCTCTGCCATAAAAATATTCAAAGATCTGCTTCTACCACCTTTTGAGGAAGAGAATTCCAAGGACTCACGACCCACAGAGAGAAAATATTTCTCCTCATCTCTGTCTTAACTGGGCAACCCCTTATTTTTAAACAGTGACCCCGAGTCCTAGTTTCTCCCACAAGGGGTAACATCCTTTCCATATCCACCCTGTCAAGACCCCTCAGGATCTTATATGTTTCAATCAAGTCGCCTCTTACTCCTCTAAATTCAAGCGGATACAAGCCTATCCTGTCCAATCTTTCCTCATAAACCAGCCCACCCATTCCAGGTTTTAGTCTAGTAAACCTCTGTACTGCCTCCAAAGCATTTACATCCTTCCTTAAATAAGGAAACCAGTACTGTACACAGTACTCCAGATGTCGTCTCACCAATGCCCTGTATAGCTGAAGCATAACCTCCCTACTTTTGTATTTAATTCCCCTCGCGATAAACGATAACATTCTATTATCTTTGCTAATTACGTGCTGTACCTGCATACTAACCTTTTGCAATTTATGCACTAGGACACCCAGATCCCTCTGCATCTCAGATCTCTGCAATCTCTCACCATTTAGATAATATGCTTATTTTTTATTCTTCCTGCCAAAGTGGACAATTTTCATACTTTCCCGCATTATACTCCTTTTGCCACTCACTTAACCTATCTATATCCCTTTGTCGCCCCCTTACGTCCTCTTCACAAGTTTACCTTCCTACCCATCTTTGTGTCATCAGCAAATTTAGCAACTATACCTTCAGTCCCTTCATTTAACTCATTTATATAAATTGTAAAAAGTTGAGGCCCTAACACAGATCCCTGTGGCACACCACTCATTACATCTTGCCAACCAGAAAATGACCCATTTATGCCTACTCGGTTTCCTGTTATCCAATCTTCTATCTATGCCAATATGTTACCCCCTACACCATGAGCTTTTATTTTCTGCAATAACCTTTGATGTGGCACCTTATCAAATGCCTTCTGGAAATCAAAGTACAATACATCCATCAGTTCCCGATTATCCACAGCACATGTAACTCCCTCAAAGAACTCCAGTAAATTGGTTAAACATGTTTATGTTTAGAGATACAGCACTGAAACATGCCCTTCGGCCCACCGAGTCTGTGCCGACCATCAACCACCCATTTATACTAATCCTACACTAATTCCATATTCCTACCACATCCCCACCTGTCCCTATATTTCCCTACCACCTACCTATACTAGGGGCAATTTATAATGGCCAATTAACCTATCAACCTGCAAGTCTTTGGCATGTGGGAGGAAACCGGAGCACCCGGAGGAAACCCACGCAGACACAGGGAGAACTTGCAAACTCCACACAGGCAGTACCCAGAATTGAACCCGGGTCGCTGGAGCTGTGAGGCTGCGGTGCTAACCACTGCGCCACCCTTTCACAAAACCATGTTGACTCTGCCTGATTACCTTTGATTTTTCTAAATGCCCTGCTATAACGTCTTTAATAATAGCTTCTAACATTTCCCCCAAGATAGATGTTAAGCTAACTGGCCTGTAGTTTCCTTTCTGTCTCCCTCCCTTTTTGAATAAAGGAGTTACATTTCCTATTTTACAGTCTAACGGAACCTTCCTTGAATCTAGGGAATTTTGGAAAATTAAAACTAACGCATCAACTATCTCACTAGCCACTTCTTTTAACACTCTAGAATGAAGTCCATCAGCACCCAAGGACTTGTCAGCCCACAGCTCCAACAATTTGTTCAGTACCACTTCCCTGGTGATTGCAATTTTCTTGAGTTCCTCCCTCCCTTCCATTTTCTGATTTACAGCTAATACTGGGATGTTACTTGTATCCTCAATAGTGAAGACCAATGCAAAATACCTGTTCAATTCATCTGCCATCTCATTATCCATTATTAATTCCCCAGACTCACTTTCTATAGGACAACGCTCACTTTAACTTTTTTAAAATATCTATAGAAATTCTTACATTTATCTTTATATTAGTAGTTAGCTTTCTCTTTTACTCTAATTTTACCTTCCTTATCAGTCTTTTTGTCATTCTTTGCTGTTTTTTATATTCTGTCCAATCTTCTGACCTGCCTCCCATCTTTGTGCAATTATATGCTTTTTAAAAAAAGTTTGATACTATCTTTAACTGTTTGTTAACCACGGATGGCAGGTTTCACCCTTGGAATTTTTCTTTCTCGTTGAAATGTATCTATTCTGTGTATTCTGAAATATCCCCTTAAATGTCTGCCATGCATCTCTATTGACCTATCCCTTAACCTAATTTGCCAGTTCACTTTAGTTATCTCTGCTTTCATGCCCTTATAAAAGTTTAAAATATTAGTCTTGGACCCACTCTTCTCCCTCAAATTGAAAGTAAAATTCAATCATATTATGATCACAGCTACCTAGAGGCACCTTAACTATCATGTGCTTGTGGAAGAGCAGGCAGTTGGTATCACTCTTTTGTGACAAAGAAGTCTATGAGCTCCTCCCATTTGTTGTTGGAGGGGGGAGTGGAGGTGGTGTGGGAAAGGGACTTAAAGAGATGATTAGTAATGGAGGAAAGAAGCTGGAGGTTGTCTTTGATTTCAGGGGTGAGCTGCTTTGGCAGAGAGTGCAAGACCCAATACTCCTTGATGTAGTCCAGCTGACTACATGTATAACATATCCTCACACGATCTTGATTTTGGAAAACAATTTACTTTTATTGGTGATATGCTGCAATATGGATCAATTTAAAATAATTACTATTGGCTCCAATGTGTTTTTATGTAAAAACAAAGTTAGAAATCTTAAAGATTAAGGGAATAAACACAGCATTAATAAAGGCTTTCAAAAATCTATTTCATGGAGCTAGGTTTTCTGCCATTTCCAGCAGTTGCTCTTTGATGCCCAGATTCTGGTTCCTTAGTGATTCCTGATTCATGTGCATCAGCTTCCAAGAAAAGCTCCAGCTTCCCTGCACAGGGTAACCTAAACTAAGACCAATGACACAGTTCACTTGCTGTTCTGGTGCTACTGTAACTCAGCTGGATCCTCTTCCATTGAGTTTAAAGACAACACAAGCTGTCATCTCTGCCCCAAAGGCAAACTGTGAAATAAGGTAAGGAACTGGCTATTTAAGTCTTATTTTTAAAAAATAGTGACGCAAGTGAGACTTCTTCATTCCCTGTCTGTGTCAGTCAAGTGTAAGAATAAACAATTTGCCTTTATATAATGCTTTTAACATAAAAACATCCCGAAGCACTTTACAAGCATTGTCGAATAAAATTTCACAATGAGCCACGAGATATTAGGCCGGATGACCAAAAGATTGGTCAAAGAGATAGGTTTTAGAGAGCATTTTGGAGGAGGAAAGAGAGGTAGAGGGGTTTGGGAGGGAATTCTTGGGCAGCTAAGGCACAGCCGCCAATGGTGGAGTGATTAAAATTGGGAATACTCAAGAGACCAGAATTGCCGAAGTGGGGAGATTTGGGGTGTTGTAAGGCTGGAAGAGATTACAGAGATAGGGAGGAACAAGGCCAGGGAGGGATTTGTAAACAAGGATGAGAATTTTAAAATTGAGACATTGCTTAATCGGGAGCCAATGTAGGTCAGTGAGCACAGGGAAGATGAGTGAACGGGACTTGGTTGTATTTAGAACTAGTTGTTGAAATGGAGAATTTTGATTCTTTTTTTTAAAAAAAGTGTCTATATTAATCTAACCCTAGAAAAATTATCCAATAATTTAAACAATACCAGTTTTTTTTTTAAAGCATTTTGGATCACCAGTTGCTTAAATCAATTCAGAAATGCATAATACACTCTGCGACAGTCAGACTTAAAGGAAAACCAATCCTTTGAATGAAAGAAAAAAATCTCTCATCTCAGTTGTCAGAAAGTACTTACCTTTTGGTTATTGATCAGTATGGCCAAAAATAATTAAAGGCAGAAAAATTGTTGAGAATTTATTAGATATTTAAATTTATTAGATATTTATATCTTTCAGTAATTATTTAACAAATGGACCCAGCATTGGTCCAATTACAGTAACAATCCATTTTTGCAGGGATTGATGAGAAACCATCGGTAAACAGTCTGATAAAGTTCATAGTCTCGGTGGTTGGTATAGCAATGCTGGGCTGTTCAACACTAGCAACATTCAAGGAGATGGAAAGCACCTTGCAGTATGGAATTCTATTTATTCTTCCTCATTTTTCTCATAATTGTGCTTGATGTGTTTCCAGAGTTTCTGCAAATAGAGAAAATATTTCACTAAATCTGCTTCTCACCATCACTAAAACTACATAAATATTCATTTGACAATCAGCTTTGAAACAAACACATGAACAGGGTGCAATGACAAGTAAATTTACAAGCTACATAACAGATTTAAAACTAATTTTCCTATTCAAATTCAGATTGAGAACTGAAACGGAATCTTCATAATTTCTTCTTCATTCTCCATGTGGCACCTTTGCCCAACAGATGGGCAGATAACTTGCCAAACCAAGAACCAATGATAGAGATACAAGTTGTATTGCATTGGCATAGTACACCAACATATCGATAGCAGCATATGCTCTTTGCTTTCACTTTTACAAGTGGAAGCCAATCACCTTCATATCATTTTTAAAGAGGGGCAAAGAATTGCATTATTACTGCATGCTGTCCACAAAATGCTGTTTAGAATAAGTGCCTCAAGCAATGATTTAAAAAAGCAGATGCAAGTATTAAAGGCCAAAACTTTGAAGCAATATTCAGTATGGTAAAAAGACACATATGTAGCAGATTACATCAACCTCAAACATCTCAAATGCACTTAATGTACAATGCATTACATTGAAGTGCAATGATTTCAATGGCAGGCAAAAATGAAAGCCACTGGGCGGCACAGTGGTTAGCACCGCAGCCTCACAGCTCCAGCGACCCGGGTTCAATTCTGGGTACTGCCTGTGTGGAGTTTGCAAGTTCTCCCTGTGTCTGCGTGGGTTTCCTCCGGGTGCTCCGGTTTCCTCCCACATGCCAAAAGACTTGCAGGTTGATAGGTAAGTTGGCCATTATAAATTGCCCCTAGTATAGGTAGGTGGTAGGGAAATATAGGGACAGGTGGGGATATGGTAGGAATATGGAATTAGTGTAGGATTAGTATAAATGGGTGGTTGATGGTCGGCACAGACTCGGTGGGCCGAAGGGCCTGTTTCAGTGCTGTATCTCTAACTAACTAACTAACTATGCATAAAGCAAGAAGCCCTAACAAAAATATGAATAACCAGCTAATCGGCTTTTCACAGCATTAGTTGAGGAAGGAGTGCTGGATAGGATACCAGGCAAACTCTGCTCTTGAGATATCCAAACCAAAACAGACCAATGGAGCCTTGGTTTAACCTATCTGAAGATCAGCACCTCTCTTTCATTGTGACGCTGCTTCAGTGTAGCAATGGAGTGTCAGCTTAGGTTTATGCACTGAAATCCTGAAGTGGGGATTAAATGCATAACATTCTGTTCGAGTACTGAACAGGGTAAGCATGAGAAAATAAATCAGTGATGAAAGCAGGAGCAGTTTGTAGGAATCAAGAGAAATGGACAATCTATAGGGAAGTTAGAGCAAATATTAAAACTGATAAGTAAAGGTATGAACCAAAAGAAAACAATCAGGAAATCGGAGGGAATGAAGGCTAAAACACAGAAATAAAACCATTCCCCACCCCCCCCAAAAGAAAGTCAGTCATTTATGACATAGGAAGAGGAGGCCATTCGTCCCATCGAGTCCATGCCAGCTCTTCGCGGAGCAATCCATTCAGTCCCACTCCCCCAATCCCTGTAGCCCTGCAAGCTTATTTCCTTCAAGTGTCCACACAATTTCTTCTTGAAATCACTGATTGTCTCCGCTTCCAACACGCTCGTGGGTAGCGTGTTCCAGGTCATTACCACTTGCTGCATTAAAAAAAAGTGCTTCCTCACATCCCCCTGCATCGCTTGCCCAAAACCTTCAGTCTCTGTCCCCTAGTCCTTGTACCAGTTAATGGGAAGAGTTCTTCCTTGTCTGACTTATCTAAGCCTATCATACTCTCGTACAGCTCTATCAAATCTCCCTCAATCTCCTTTGCTCGAAGGAGAATAACCCCAGCTTTTCCAACCTACCTTGTAACTAAAATCCCCCAACCCTGGAACCAGTCTGGTAAATCTCCTCTGCACCCTCTCAAGGACCCTCACATCCTTCCTAAAGTATGGTGACCAGAACTGGACGCAATACTCTAGCTGGGGCCTAACCAGAGCTTTATAAAGGTTCAGCATAACTTCCCTGCTTTTGTACTCTATGACTCTATTTATGAAGCCCAAGATCCCATATGCTTTGTTAACCACTCTCTGTATGTCTTGCCACCTTCAAAGATCAATGCACATGCACCCCGAGGACCCTCTGTTCCTGCACACATTTTAGAACTGCGCCATTAAGTCTATATTGTCTTGCCCTATTCCTTTTGCCACAATGCGTTACCTCACACTTGTCTATTAAATTCCATCTGCCACTTATCTGCCCATTCTGCTAGCCTATGTCCTGTTGCAGGCAGTTCATATCATCCTCACTGTTTGCAACTCCTCCAAGTTTGATGTTGTCAGAAAATTTTGAAATTCTACTCTGCATTCCAAGATCCAAGACATGTATATATAGTAAGAAAAGCCATGATCCGAGCACTGAACCCTGAGGAACACCAGTGTCTACCATCCTCCAATCGGAAATACAACCATTTACCACAACTGACTGTTTTCTGTCCTTGAGCCAAGTCAGCATAGGAAGAGATAAACACATTGCCTAAACCAGGTTTAATCAAAGAAGCTGATAAGTTACAATAACTGGATCCTGAAATTCCCTAAACCATTGTGCGAGCACTATAATCATAAGAACCACAGCAGTTCAAAAACCCACTACTTCCATCTCAGATCAATTGGCGAGGGGCAATAAATTTATCCTTGCCTGTGCTACCCACATCCTAAGAATATACAAAACAAACATATCCATATCGGGGAAAAAATTATACAAGAAAGGAGATTAAGAAGCACTGAAGATCTGTACAGGACAAGAGAAAGAACACCTGTGTTGGCATCCAACTTAAGGAATACACAATGATGTTAAGGTCAGAGTACAACCACTAGCTTTTCTAGACAGAACTGAACCTAGTAGAACGTATCTTCTAGGAAACAATCCAAAGGCCAAATATAAAATTCACAGAACTGTTATAGCACAGGACGAGGCTTATCGTGTCTGCACTGGCTCTCTGAAGGATCACTTTATTTAGTGCCACTCCCACACCTTCTCCCTGTAGCCCTGCACATTCTTCCTTTTCAAATAACAATCCAATTCTTCTTTGAATGCCTCAATTCAACCTGCCTCTACCACACTCACAGGCAGTGCATTCCAAATCCCAACCACTCACTGCGTGAAAATGTTTTCTCATGTCTCCATTGCTTGTTCTGCCAATTACCTTAAATCTGTGCCCTTTTGTTCTCGATCCTTCCACGACTTGCAACAGTTTTTCCCTATCTACTCTGTCCAGGCCCCTCAGGATTTTGAATACCTTTATCAAATTTCCTTTTAACCTACTCTTGTCCAAAGAAAACAGTCCCAACTTCTCCAATCTATCTACATAACTGAACTTCCTCATCCCGGAACCATTTTCGGGAATCTTTTCTGTACTCTCTCCAATGCCTTCACATCTTTCCTAAAGTGCGGAGCCCACAACTGGACACAATACTCCAATGGAGGCTAAACCACTGTTCAATACAAGTTTAACATAATTTCCTTGCTTTTGTTCTCTATGCCCCTATTAATAAAGCCTAGGATGCCATATGCTTTATTAACTGCTCTTTTAATCTGTTCTGCCACCTTCAATGTTTTATGCACATATACACCCAGGTCCTTTGCTCCTGCATCCCTTTAGAATTGTACCTTTTATTTTATGTTGTCTCTCTGCATTCTTCCTACCAAAATGAATCACTTCACAGTTCTCAATTATATTTCATCTGCCGCTTGTCCACCCATTCCACTAACCTATGCCCTTTTGAAGTTTAACACGATCCTCCTCACAGTTCGCAATGTTTCCATGTCACGTACCATCCGCAAATTGAGATTGTGCCCTGTACACGAAGGTCTAGGTCATTAATATGTATCAGAAAGAGCAAGGATCACATCACCAATCCCTGGGGAACTCCACTACAAACTCTCCTCCAGTCCAAAAAACAACCATTAACCACTACTCTGTTTCCTATCCCTCAGCCAATTTCATATCCATATTGCTATTATCCAGTGTATTCCATGAGCTATAATTTTGCTCACGTCTGTTGTGCAGCACTTTATCAAATGCCTTTTGGAAGTCCAGGTACACGACATCAACAGCATTACCCTCACCAAAAACTTCAGCAAGTTAGCTGAACACTGTGATCCCTGTGTGTGCGTGGGTTTCCTCCCACATGCCAAAGACTTGCAGGTTGGTAGGTTAATTGGCCATTATAAATTGCCCCTAGTATAGGTAGGTGGTAGGGAAATATAGGGACAGGTGGGGATGTGGTAGGAATATGGAATTAGTGTAGGATTAATATAAATGGGTGGTTGATGGTCGGCACAGACTCGGTGGGCCGAAGGGCCTGTTTCAGTGCTGTATTTCTAAACTAAACTAAACACCATTTACCCTTATGAAATTCTTGCTGGTTTTCCTTAATAACCCACATTTGCCCAAGTGAGAATTGATTTTGTCCCGAATTATTGCTTCGAGAAGTTTCCCCACCACAGAGGTTAAACTGAATAGCTGTTGTTGTTGCTGGGTTTATCTTTACACCCTTTTTTTGCATAAGGGTGTAATATTTGTAATTCTCCAGTCCTCTGGCACCACCCCTGAATCGAAGGAAGATTGGAAAATTATGCCCAGTGCCTCTGCAATTTCCACTCTCACTTCCCTCAGTATCCTTGGATGCAACTCAGCCGGTCCGGGTGCCTTAACAACTTTAAGTCCAGACAGCCTATCCACTACCTCCTCCTTATCAATTTTAAACCTTTCAAGCATCTGAATTACCTCCTCTTTCACCATGACTGGCACATCTTCTTCCTTGGTAAAGACAGATGCAAAGTATTCATTTAATACCTCAGCCATGCCCCTGCCTCCATGCATCAATCCCCTTTTTGGTCCCCAATCGGCCCCTCTCCTCTTACCACCGTTTTACTATTTATGTGCCTATAGAAGACTTTTGGCTTCCCTTTTATGTTAGTTACCAGTCTCTTCAGACTCTCTTTGCTTCTCTTATTTGCATTTTCAATTCCCCTCTGAACCTTCTATATTCAGCCTGGTTCTCAATTGTATTATCCATCTGACATCTGTCATAAGCAAACTTTATCTGCTTCATCTTAATCTCTGTACTTTTTGTCATCCAGGGAGAATTTGTTTTCCCTACCTTTCCCCTTTGTGGGAATATATCTTGACTTTTTAAAATGCAGTCCATTGTTCAGTTATTGTCTTGCCTGCCAACCTTTGATTCGACTTTATCTGGGTCAGATCCATTCTTACCCCCTTCAAATTAGCTTTTCCCCAGTTAATTATTTTTACTCTGGATTGTTCCTTGTCCTTTTCTATAGCCAACCTAAACCTTTTGATACACTGATCAGTGTCCTTGATCCTCTTGGCCCACTTCATTCAAAAGAACCAGGCCTGGCAGTGCCTCCTTTCTCGTGGGAATGGAAACATGCTGTAGAAAATTTTCCTGAACACAATCTAGGCACTCTTACCCCTGTCTGCCTTTTGCACTACTACTATCCCAGTCAAAATTCAGATAAAGTCCCCCATTATAACTACACCATAATTCTTGCCCCTCTCTCTAATTCCATTGCACATTTGTTTCTCTACATCTTTCCCACTTGTTGGCAGCCGATAGACTACACCATGCAATGTAATTGCACTTTTTTTTGTTTCTTAACCCTGACCAAAGATTCTGTCCTTGACCTCTCTGGGACATCCTCTCCAGCACTACAATGTTCGCCATAATCAATACTGTCACTCCTCCCCCTTTCCTATCTTTCCTGAACATTTTGTATCCAGGAATATTTAATACCCCTTCTTTGAACCAGGTCACTGTTAGAGCCATAGTATCATATTTCCACGTGGAAATCAATCAATCCCAAACCTCTTACCAACTACCCAGTACTATAACTATCCAGTCACGCCACTACCAATTATAACAACCGAAGGCGGTTCTGGGTTCATATGTAAGAATTTAAAATCTCAATTTCTTCTGACATTGGATTTCGAAGCAGTAACAGCTGAGGATTGTGAGGGGCCATTTCCTCCACTCTGAACAACAAAGTTATTCAGTGCAGTTCAGCTAAAGGGAAAGAGCCGGTGCCAGGGCGACTGAAGGTGAAGCTGCTCTCAAGGCCTCCTGCGGGTCACCTTCCCTCAAAGCCACCACTCCCAAGTTTCAGACTCACTCCGTCGTTGATGTGCTCAAACAGCGCATCTCCGGCTTGGTCGAACACCCTCTCGAAGAAGACAGCACCTAATACAATGCTGAGAGCAAAAGTAGAACTCCTCTTGAACACCATGGTGTACAGCTTCCTCAAGAACGCCATCTTTCCACTGCCTGCCGCCACATGCACCGCCTCCTGTAACCTTCCACCACCCCTAAAACCTTACGCGACAATTACAGCAGTAAAACATCCCTCCGCGGTCAATCCAAACACATCAACTCATAATACATCACAAACATTCGTTGAAGGGACTACAAAGGCAGCGCGGAATTATTTAGGGTTTATGTTTTGCGTATAAATACAGGAGTGTTATAGATCACCGTTTGGGTAAAGCTGTCCCTCTGTTCAGCAGATTCGCTAGCCGCAGTTGCCAGGGTGACTGGGAGCCGCAGATTTGCTAGTTTTTATTCGGGCCGCAATGGGCAAGACTTATTTCTGCGATTATTGCGGCAGATCATTTCAAGACAACCTCCATAATAGAAAGAAACATTTGCAGGGAGTTCAACATCAGAGGGCGAAGAAATTCTGGTTCGACTCTTTCCGAGGTAAATGGAGGGAGTTAGTTTGGTTTCGGGGCCTGGAAGATCCAGTATGATTAATGCCGGTGATAATTCAGGACCGCACTTGCATCCAGTTTATTAATAACCTTATTCATTGTTGGGTAGCTCAGTAAATTTATCCACAGTTTAGTGAGAGTACAGCTTGGTGAACTCTCGAACCGCAGTATGTACAGTACTGGAGAGGTTTGGTAGTTGTAGTTATATCGATTCGGAAGTTACTACAAAGGACAAGAAAAAGAAAGACTTGTATTTATATACTGCCTTTCTCAGCCACCGGACGTCCCAAAAGGCTATCCAGCCAATTAAGTATTTTTGAAGTGTAGTTACTGTTGTAATGTGGGCAACGTGGCAGCCAAGTTGTGTACAGCAAACTCCCACAAGCAGTGATGCGATAATGACCAGATAATCTGTTCTTGTGATATTGATTGAGGGATAAATATTGGCTAAGACGCCCGGGATAAGTCCCTTGAGTTCCGATGAAGGGTCACTGACCCGAAACGTTAACTCTGCTTCTCTTTCCACAGATGCTGCCAGACCTGCTGAGGGGTTCCAGCATTTCTTGTTTTTATTTCGGATTTCCAGCATCTGCAGTATTTTGCTTTTATTATTATGGGATAAGTCCCTTGTTCATCTTTGAGATATTGACATGAGATCTTTTACGCGCACCTGAGAGGACAGATGGGGCTTCAGTTTAATGTCTTATCCGAAAGGCAACATCTCTGACAGTGCAGCAGTCCCATAGTACTGCACTGGAGTGGGACTTGAACCCACAACTTTCTGCTACCAACTAAGTCACAGCTGATGCCCAGAGAGGGAAATTAAACGTTCTGCACCATTACTGCCAGGATAGACCACCAAATCCCAACTCAAAATGTGACAAATTATAAATTGGAGATTTCTGTCCCAATTTCTTGTGCCCAATAGTAACTGCTGTCAATTGTACCCCAGTGCATCCATGCTGGTGAGAATGCCATACTAAGTGGTATAAGTATTGTGTGATTTCCCACTTAATATAAGAAATAGGAGCTGGAGTAGGCCATAGATGATTGACCTCAACTCTACCTTCCTGCACTATTCCCCCATATCCCTTAATTCCCTTAGTACCCAAAAATCTATCAGTCTCTGTCTTGAATAGACTCAATGACAGAGCATGCACAACCCTCGGGTAAAGAATTCCAAAGATCTAAATCCCTTTTGAGTGAAGAAATTTCTCCTCGTCTCGTCCTAAATGGCTGATCCCTCATTCTGAGACTGTGACCCTAAGTTCTAGACTCTCCAGCCCTGGGAAATGTCCTTCCAGCATCTATCCTGTCAAGCCCCTTCATGTTTTAATGAGACCACCTCTCATTCTTCTCAACTCTAGGGAATTTTGGCTCATTCTACTAAATTTCTCCTCATTGGTCAATCCCTTCATCCCAGGAATCTGTCTAGTGAACCTTTGTTGCACACCCTCCAAAGCTAGTATATCTTCCTTGGGTAAGGAGACCAAAACTATATACAGTACTTCGGGTCTGGTATCACCAAGGCCCTATATAATTGCTCTAAAACTTCTTCACTTTTATACTCCAATCTCTCTCTTTGTAATAAAGGCTAATGCCATTTTCTTTAATAATTGCTTACTGTATATGTTAACATTCTGTGATTCATGTACAAGGTCACCCAGGTCCCTCTGAACACCAACCAACATTACCACCACTTAAAAATTCAGCTTTTCTATTTTTCCTTCCAAAGTCGATAACTTCACCTTTCCCCATATTATATTCCATCTGCCACCTTCTTTCCCACTCACTTAACCTGTCTATGTTCCTTTGCAGCCCTTTTGCATGCTTACAGCTTACTTTCCCACTTAACTTTGTACCATCAGCAAACTTGGATGCATTACACTTGGTCCCCTTAACTAAAGCATTCATCTAGATTGTAACTAGCTGAGGGACAAGCACTGATCCTTGGGTACCCACTAGTTACAGACTGCCAATCTGAAAATGACCCGTCTGTTCCTTCTGTCTGTTTTTTGTCTGCTAACCAACTCTTAATTCATGCTAATATATTTCCCCAATCCCTTGAGGCCTAATTTTGTGCAATAACCTCTTGTGTGGCAGCTTATCGAATGGTTTTTGACAATTCAAATACACTAGACTTCCTGGTTCCAACTTATCTGCCCTGCTAGTTACAACCTCAGGAAAAACTCTTGCAGATCTGTCAAATACGATTTTCCTTTCATAAATCTGTGTTGACTCTGCTGAATCATATTATGATTCTCTAAGTGCTCTGTTACCACATCCCTAATATTTGATTCTGGCATTGATGTCAGGCTAACTGGCCTATAGTTTCCTCTTTTCTTGAATAGTGGGGCTAACTTTGCTACCTTTCAATCCATCAGAACTGTTCTAGAATCTAGGGAATTCTGGAACGTCAACATCAATGCATCCACTATCTCTAAGTGTCACTTTTTAAAAATCCAAGGATGTAGGCCATTATGTCCAGGGGATTTGTCAACTTTTAAGTCTCATTAATTTCTCCAGTACTATTTATTTTACTAATAATATCCCGAAGTTCCTTCTTTTGACTCGACCCTTGATTCCACGCTTTCTGGAATTTTTTTTTGCATCTTCTACCATTGACTAGAAACTTAACTGGACCAGCCATATAAATACTGTGGCTACAAGAGTGGGCCAGAGGCTGGGAATTCTGTTGCGAGTAACTCACCTCCTGACTCCCCAAATCCTGTCCACCATCTACAAGGCACAAATCAGGTGTATGATGGAATACTCTCCACTTGCCTGGATGAGTTCAGCTCCAACAACACTCTAGAAGCTTGACACTATCCAGGCCAAAGCAGCCTGCTTGATTGCCACCCCAGACATTTACTCCCTCTGCCACCAGTGCACAGTGACAGCAGTGACATATGCAAGATGCACTGCAGCAACTTACCAAGACTCCTTCAACAGCCCCTTCCAAACCCCTGTCCTCTACCACCTAGAAGGTCAGGGCAGGCTACAGATGGGAACACCATCACCAACAAGTTCCCCTCCACGTCACACAACATCCTGACTTGGATCTATATTGCTGTTTCTTCACTGTGGCTGGGTTAAAAACCTGACACTCCCTTTCTAGTTTAGTTTAGTTTAGAGATACAGCACTGAAACAGGCCCTTCGGCCCACCGAGTCTGTGCCGACCATCCACCGTCCATTTATACTAATCCTACACTAATTCCATATTCCTACCACATCCCCACCTGTCCCTATATTTCCCTACCACCTACCTATACTAGGGGCAATTTATAATGGCCAATTAACCTATCAACCTGCAAGTCTTTGGCATGTGGGAGGAAACCGGAGCACCCGGAGGAAACCCACACAGACACAAGGAGAACTTGCAAACTCCACACAGGCAGTACCCAGAATTGAACCCGGGTCACTGGAGCTGTGAGGCTGCAGTGCTAACCACTGCGCCACTGTGCCGCCCTCAACAGCACTGTGGGTGTACCTCCACCAGGTGGACTGCATCGGTTCAAGAAGCCGGCTCACTACCACCTTCTCAAGGGCAATTAGGGATGGGCAACAAATGCTGGTCTTGCCAGTGATGCTCACATCCCATAAAAGAATTAAAAAAAAAAATTTTTACCTTAGCTAACTCTCCCCTCATATCTACTTAGTTTGCTTTATTCAGATTTATGGCTCTAGTTTTGGACTTCACTAAATCACTCTCAAACTCAATATAAAATTCCACGATGTGGTCATTATTTCCTAGAAGCTCCTTTACTGCAAGGTTATTAATTATCCCTTTCTCATTGCACAATGCTAGATCTAAAGTAGACTGTTCCCTAGTTGATTCCTGAATAATGGCTATTAGATCAAACCCATTGTTTTCTATCTCTGCTATTAATTCATCTTTTTTTGTAATACTAATTATATTAATAAAAGCTTACCATGATTCTTCTAACTGATACACCTATACTTAAGATCTTTGACAGCATTGACTTCTTTCACGAGGGACCTGCTTTTCTCACCTGACTCTGCCACCATCTGCTGGAAAGGGACTGGCAGCATAAAGCAAACTTACTCAACTGCACTCCAATTGTGTGGAGTTGGCATTCAAAACTATATTTCTTAAAGTTAACTTTCTAGCTTGTTGTGAATGTTGAAAACTAAACAAGGAGGCAAGGGAAATAATTGCAGAACACTTCAAAATGCTGGAAAATACACTAAAAAGGTATCAATCAAAATTTCCTGAGGGGAGAGGGCAGAATAGAGGAGTCAAGTCCTCAGACCCCACTAAAAATGTCTAAATTCATCACTACAGAAATTGCATTTTCTGTGTACTTTAGTTCTTTGTCTCTCTATAGTACAACTGATGGATAACTACAGCTTAAGTCATGACATGCATGTCCCATTGCACTCCTATTGTAACATACTCATTTCATATGTCAAATGTGGTTGTTGATTTTCAGTTTTCATAGAAATACAAACTGAATTGCAGAATGAGATACAAAAACATGAGTGAAAGTCCTGAAATCTGTTGTAATAAAAGGAATTTAACTTATTCAGTTACCTTGAATTAGTGGCCTTGGCAAAAGGGTGTTTTTCAGGGCTATTTTTCAGTTATTGATTTTTGAGTTTTGAGGGTTGGTATGTATGTTCTCGAGTGGGGCAGTGTTTGGGATCCTACAATTGACTGCAAAGCCTTGAGTTAGGCAGGAGAATATCAAGTTCCTGCACCTATTGCTACTCAGTAACTATTCAAAGTGCATGTAAAATTATAGAAATTGCAGCAGAGGAGGAGGTCATTTGGCCCTACATGCTGGTATGTCAACTGAAACTGTCTAATCCTTTTTCCTTTTTGTATTCATTTTCAAATACTTTACCAGTTCCCTTCTAGTTACTTCCTTTGTTCTTCTGGTGATGATCTTTAGAGACTCAATAAAATAGCAGCTTACAACTTCAGTTGGTTATCTGTCTGCAATCAATTTGTGTCTTAAATCTTTTTTTATTATTTTGAAAATCTCTATTGGATTCCCCTTTAACCTCTATTCCAGTGTAAAAGCCCCAACTCTTCAAGTTTTTCATCATTATAAACCTCTCATTCTTGGATTAATTGTAATGAATATTTACTTTCCTTTCTATGGTTCTAATATTCTTATAATGGGGAGCCCACAGCTTCATGCAAATCTCCAACCGTGGCTATGGTTTCTCTTAACAAAAAAATCAATTAAATTACCATTCATACGAACTCTCCGATTCACCTATATCTTTCCAAGTATACCATAATTTTATCCTTATTATGATCAGTTTTCCTACAACTGAAGCAAGACTAATTACAATCCCTTGGGTTATCCTTATTTTCTCTTTTTGAAAGGGGTGTAACATTTTCCACACTCTTGGCCTTAGCACATTTCCTGTTTTCAATTTGTGTGGAAATCAAGCAAGAATAGCATTGGGCCCTGCTGCATATCCTTTGCAGTTTAGGAAGGACATGTTTTTGATGTTTGATGCTAATGGGCGATCACTGCTGGTGGAATTGTACCTCCATGATGCTTTTGGGAAGGAAAGGAAGTCCAATTTAAATTGGAAGAAGCAGTACCTAAAAGACTTGCAGTTGATGTGAAATCTATTTTATTAACTTACAATTTTCTTCTCATTTATCAACCTTCTGCCTCCTTTTTCCCTCCTGCAAGTATTGATTCTTCACCACAGTACAATTACAGAGATGCTAATTGCCCTCTGGCACCTTTACCTAAACAACAGTTTTTTCTGTATGAGTCTTGATGGTGTCAGTAGCCTAAATGACCATGGTAGTAGGGAGGCATCACTGCCAAGCTTAAACCTACCTTGACTGATGCACGTTCAATAGAGGTTGCTGGATAATATTGAGTGGGACAACTGGTGGATTTTTCGCTCCTCTACCTAGCATGCTGGGGACAGTTGCAGCACCCCAATTATCACGCAGGCTGAGCTTCGTAAGTTGAAATGTGCTAATTATTTTGGAAAAGCAGTGATACATGTTGGCATGCTTACTTTTTAAAGTATTATGTATTCTGATTTTGGATTTCAGATAGTGCCACAATCTTGGCAGAAGAACTTGCCAAAAAGCCTTGCAGAAAGTTTCTACAATCGGGTAAGTGCAGAAATGTCAAAAAGGTAAAACATGAGGACTGAATAGTGCAGTGTGTTAAACACATTCACTATCACCTCTGGGACTTGTGTCTGAATCTAACTCAGGTTAATAACATAATTTTCTCTCCCTCTCTTCCCAGTGGCTGTAGGTCCGAAAGCACAAAAGTGCCACTAGGTTGGCAGTCAGTAGCATAATGCTCTCTTATTCCCAAGGCCACTGTTCTCATTAGAAGTGAGAATTTGAACGTTATGTGCTATAATATGTACATCTGAATTGTGGGGGGAAAAAAAGTAGTAGTTTTTTTTCTCTTTAGTTGCTGGAGTTACCAGTTCCCCTTTGGTACTGTACTTAAGTGACCATTATTCACATGAGCTTCAAAGTCACTGTCACCAGGTTATTTGACCACAGGAGGCTTCATACCTTTAGCTGATTCTGTCCTCATCTGCCATTGACTCAGTATACTTCCAACAGGGGTTCCTGGAAAGCAGTCAAAAGCAGGAGCCTTTGCTGATTTTTTTTTTTTCCCTTCCCTAATCCAGTGGCATTGAAACCAATGATACCTCCTGCACTGCTGTACTGGCTGAGTTCTGCTAACTCTGCATAGTCTGGGAATTGAACCCAGTTCGTATGGCTCAGTAACTCCCATGGATAAATTTTCTAGGTCATCAGGAGATCCTCTAGCAGGATAATCATAGATTTAATGCTTTCAAAACTTTAGGGTGGTCTCTGGGGAGGACAGTTAAAGGTGCATAATGTTAACTGTATATTAATTGGGTGTTTAGTTGTATTCAGGTGGTAGGCATTAATTGGGGATTCACTGAAACAGTGTGTTGGATATGGAGGTGCATGTTTGTAATGTGTGTCTCTGTAAATAAAAGTATATTAGTGTATAAAGACTAGGCTCCAGTTCTGACCTTCACCTGGCTGTCTAGAGTGCATCACGTAATGCTGGGGGGATGTCCTGGTGGCCATAAGTTAGTAGAGGGAATAATCTGATGTGGTGAATTAAAACTGTCATTCCACAACCCATTGTTCGAATGCAATTTCCCTCCCCTTCCCTGTAAGCTATATTGGGTCAGAGACATTGAAATTTGTTCTGTGCATCCAACAATAGTCTACTTTCACCAGAAAAGTAATGTTTATGATTACTAGAGGTTTTTTGGTTAATTACATTTAGAAGAAACCTCTAAGCAGAATGAGGTAGCGTTTCAACATGCCACCTGGATATAAAACTGGTGTTGTAGATCGGCTACTTGTTACTTTAATTTCTATTGACAGTTTCTGTAAGGTGGTCAGTCAGTTTTTCATGTGGATGGCATGTTGAAAATGTACCCAAATACCTAAATACTTTAGTGCGCGGTTATGTAGTGTAAAAAGAAAAGTACTGTTATATGGTGATCTGTGATTCCTTTTTTGTATGTGCTAACAGGAAGGCAGAACGAGGTACCTTATGACCTTATCCATTGTCGGGATACTGCCAACTCAACAATGCCTTGTTAAATTTTTAAACAGACTTTAAAAGTGGTCTGCACTCATTGGATGCTGGGTTCTTAAGTTTTGGATTTAACTTTAGGAAATGAAGCTGGGCAGGTGGAAGTGATGTCAGTGGGAGAGCATTTTAGTGGTAGTGATCATAATTCAGTTAGATTTAGCATAGTTATTGAAAAAGGACAAAGATAGACCAAGAGTAAAAGTTTTAAATTGGGCAAAGGCTAATTTTACTAAGCTGAGATGTAATTTGATGAAAATGGACTGGAAACAGCTACTTAAAGATCATGAGATCATAAGAAATAGGAGCAGGCCATTTGGCTCCTCGAGCCTGCTCTGCCATTCAATAAGATCATGGCTGATCTGATTGTGGCCTTAACTCCATTTTCCTGCCTGCCCCCCATAACCTTTGACTCTCTAGTGGATCAAAAGTCTGTCTAACCCAGTCTTGAAGATATTCAATGACCCAGCTTCCACTGGTCTCTGGGGAAGAGAATTCCAAAGATTAACGGCCTTCTGAGAGAAGTAATTCCTCCTCATTGCTGTTTTAAATGGGAGACCCCATGCTCTCAAGCTCTTCCCCCTAGTTCTAGATTCCCCCACGTGGGGAAATATCCTCTTAGCATCTACCCTGTCAAGCCTCCTCAGAATCTTCTATGTTTCAATAAGATTATCTCTCATTCTCATAAACTCCAATGAGTATAGGCCCAACCTGATCAACCTTTCCTCATTAGACAACACCTTCAGCCCAGGAATCAACCTAGTGAACCTTCTTTGAATTGCTTCCAATGCAAGTATATCCCTCTTTAAGTAAGGAGGCCAAAACTGTTCGCCGTACTCAAGGTGCGATTTCGCCAATGCCCTGTACAATTGTAGCATGACTTCCCTACTTTTATACTCCATGCCCCTTGCAATAAATGCCAACATTCCATTTGCCTTCCTAATTACTTGCTGTACCTGCATGCTAACTTTTTGTGATTCATGTACAAGGACACCCAGATCCCTCTGTACTGCAGTGTACTGCAGTATTCTGCATTCTCTCTCCATGTAAATAATATTCTGCTTTTCTACTTGCCAAAGTGGACACCTTCACATTTTCCCACTTTATATTGCATCTGCCAAATTTTTCCCCACTCACATAAGCTATCCATATCTCTTCACAGACACTTTGTGTCTTCCTCACAACTTGCTTTCCTACCTATCTTTGTATCACCCGCAAGTTTGGCTGCAATACACTTGTTCCCTTCATCTAAGTCATTAATATAGATAAATTATTAATATAATATGATAAATATTCATGTAGGTAAGTTAGAACAGTGGGAGGCATTCAAAGAGGAGGTAGAGGGTTCAGAACAAATATATTCCCAGAAAGAAAAAGGGTGGGGCTCCCAAATCTGAACCCCTCTGAATGTCAGAGTATACTGGGTAGGATAAAGCAAAAAAGGGAAGCTTATATCAGATATCGAGAGCTTAACACTGCAAAAAGCCTAGAGGAGTATAGAAAGTGCAGGGGTGAAATTAAAAAGGAAATTAGGAAAGCAAAGAGAGGGCATGAAAAAAATATTGGCAAGTAAAATAAAGGAAAGTGTAAAGATATTTTATACATCAGGTGGGCAAATGGAATTCGATCTAGAGAAGTGTAAGGTAACACATTTTGGGAGGGCAAACAAGGCAAGGGAATACACAATAAATGGTAGGATACTGAAGTGTAGGGGAACAGAAGGACCTTGGAGTGCATGTCTACGGATCCCTAAAGTTAGCAGGACAGCTACATAAGGTGGTTAAGAAGGAAAACAGAATACTTTCCTTTATTAGCCAAGGCATAGAATATAAAAGCAGGGAGGGTAAGCTACAACTATATAAACACTATTTAGGCCACAGCTATAGTACTATGTACAGCTCTGGTCACTGCAATACAGGAAAGGTGTGAACGCACTAGAGAGGGTACAGAGGAGATTTACAAGGATGTTGCCAGGAATGGAGAATTTTAACTGAGGATGGAATTGTTTTCTTTGGAACAGAGGAGGCTGAGGGAAGACTTAATTGAGGTGTACCAAATTCAGGGGCCTAGATAGAGTGGATAGGAAGGACCCAGTTCCCTGGGTCAATAACTAGAGGGCATAGATTTTAAAGTAATTGGTAGAAGGATTAGAGGAGAGCTGGGGAGAAATCTTTTCACCCAGAGGGCGGTTGGGATCTGGAATTCACTATCTGAAAGAGAGTAGAGGCAGAAACCTTCATAACATTTGAAAAAAACTTGCACCTGAAATGCCGTAACCCACAGGGCTATGGACCGAGAGCTAGAAAGTGGGATTAGGCTGGATTGCTCTTTTTCAGCTGGCACAAACACGATGGCTCGACTGACCACCTTCTGTGCTGTAAGTTGCATTCTGGTTTATAAAAAGATGGCTGGAATAGGCCAAGTGCAAGGAGAGGGGAAATATTAGAGCCTCCCTAGGATTCTTGTTGCTGGTCATATGCTGGCAATAGCAGAGATGTAGGAAGGGCTCAGTTATCCACCCTCTTGGCCTAGGAATGTTGTGCAAAGTAACCCCAAAACCCTATAATATCGCCTTTCAGTATTGCACCACATTCTAGTAATGTGATCTTTGCCCGTAAGTTTGGATCTTAACGATGGATTGTCGAGAATAGAATAATCAATGTAAGCACAAATGGGTCTGTGTTTTATCCACATGTCTTTGAATTTTGTCACCTGAAATTATGCTTTTGTTGAGAGGGAAGCAGACTGCTACCAGATCTGCACCCATGTATCTTTGGGCAGCCAACAGGAGATATGAGGTACTGCCTGAATAGGATACCCCATCTGATTTATCTACCTGCGGTCTCCCTTTCCTGTGTGACTCCAATTCAGAACTGTGACTATGCTTCTGTGTATTGGTGTCCTACTATAGCATATTGTCATTCTGATATTTGACCTTTTTTATTTTATCAGTTTATCTTCCATCCTTTTATTTTACTGGAATTATGTTAATTTTTTTTCCCTATAGGTCAGTGTGATTTTGGTGCTAACTGCAAATTTTCCCATATGACTGATGAAGATGTTCAGAAGTTGAGACAAAAAGTAGAAGGTACGAGCAAGTGAAACTATTGTGTAATAGATGTGAATTAAAGGAGTTTATGAAAACCAAGCATCCTGGCGATGTTTATCTTCAGATCATTGGATATAAACCAGTCACAAAACTATACTCAACAGCGGAACCTCTTTAATAAAGATTATTGTCCCACACCTCAATTTTCCTTGTTCCTGGTCCTAAATGATAGCACTTATAAGACTGTCTGCTCATAATATTCCGTTGATGCTATTGGCAGCCCCTTTCCCATTATATTGGTCCTCAGGACCCTTGCTGCTCTCTGTGCCTCTGGGTATTCATTTACAGCTTGCCAAACTTTGGGATGTCCAAAAAGCTGAGATTCAGTGCTGTTCTTTTTCTCTTGCTCACCTGCAAAAGAAAACAAGGAAATAATATTTAGTGGACGGGGCTGCCTCACCTTCCATACAGCACGTGAAAGAAGCATATTGAAATAAAACTATTTAATTAAATCTCTGGCTCCCCTACGGCTCAGTAGGCAGCTTAGTCCCCTGATTCCAGGTTAAATCCTTAGTTTCTGCTGATAGCATAGATCAGCCAGAGGTCAATACTGGTGCCTCAGTTGGCCTCTGTCCTTGTGTTGGGGAGGGAAACTGATTCTGAGGATTCTTGATCAGTTTCATGTTAAAAGTGCATGCATACGGATGTTGGATGTAGACAGGATTAAGCTTAAGTGTGATCCCCACCATGGTTATATAAGCAGCCATCTTACCATCAGGACTCATATATGCAAAAAATGCCCATATGCCACTGTATAGTTAGCTGTCGATGAACAGTCTACCTGAGTATCTCTGTATCAGTTTCATCCTTGTCAATTCCACAGCCAATTGATCTGATTTCAGCTACATTGACTTGAATATTATATCTTTCTCATCTGACTGGGAAACTCCATGGTGCTGTGAAGCCTAAGGAAATGTAGGTGACACAGCAGCCTATGAAATTTCTTCTTCATTCTCCTAGAAGCAAGATTAGTTTCTGCTGCAACAACTGATACATCAGTTGATTTACCAGCCCACAATTGCCCCACGCTGTACCTGAAAACTTGTCTGGCTTTTTTGTCTGGCGTGCAGTTATAATTAGCACTGAAAAGTCATTCTGTGTGTCTGGGTGACGCAACTATTGTAGAACAAATCCTATTTCTCTGAACTCCTGTTCAAGAGATTTATTTTTATGATTCCCAAACATTTCAACTTAAATGAGGTTTTACTGTGTTACTAACCTAAAATACTTCTAAGTTTTATAATTTGTAAAACTTGTGTTTCTGACAATGATTTCCCCCTCAGTTGTAGATATTTAATAAGTAAGTTGGCAACTGTATATGGTTGGGTATCACTGGTGAAAGTATCATCTGAATCACTTGTAGCTCCTCTGCTCTGAATTGTGGGTTTTTTCACTTAGATGTGAGTAATAGCAAGCATCCCAAGTCTCAGGTGACTGTGAAGGTTTATGGTTTAGCCCATTTTTCTTTAATATTTTCAGTGAAGGTTTGTTGCTCAGGGTTATCATCTTCTATGCTTCCTAGCCCACAATTTCCTACCAATTCACTTTAATGGACTTAAAATTGTAGGCTGGAAAGCCCAGAAGCCAGCAACTCCACAGGGTGTTGATAAAACCGACATGAAATTTGATCTATGCAGTTGTGTAAACAGATCTATATTGAGTTGCCTATTTCAGATGTTCACAAAATTAATGTTGCACAATACAAGTGTGGTTTTACAATTTTTTAAAATTCCAAGTGATATGACTTATTCAATGTGATGCAGTTCTATTTGGTTCACTTTGTTAGCTTATTAATTCACTGTGCCAGAGGCTAGTAAGGTTTGGGCTGTCAGCTGCAGTTTCTGCACAAAGTGAGCTCCTGTGCTAGCTAATCCACCGTAAGAATGTAGCAAGTGAAGAGAGCTTTCCTATCATAGAAACAATTATATTAATGAAATGTGCTTGGAGATTGCAATGAATCAAAATAAATCTCTAAGCCTTTCAGTAGATGGTGCTGTTGTGTTTTCCACAACATTTTACTTTCATCTCACGGTAGTAATGTGCAGGACTGGAAAAGGCCATTTAGATCCATCTGGCTGGCTCCAGAATTTTTTTTTAAAAAGTGTTCATTTATCTCATACTCAAGATGTCTTAAGATGCTTTACAACCGGTGGATCACTTTCTAAGTGCAGTTGTTTAGGCACATCCGGCAACCAGTTTGTGCATAGCAAGATCCCACAATAGTAAATCGATGAATCTCCAGATAATCTATGTTTGTATTCTTTGAGGGAGGAATGTTGAACAGTCTATTGGGAAAAGTCTCTGCTCTTTGAAAACTGCCATGGAATCCTGCAGCTACTTGAAAGTAGACGAGGAATCAGTTTAACATCTTATCCAATAGGTAGCAACTCTAACGTTTTTAGTACCATCTTTTTGCTCAATGTTAAACCAAGATCCAATTTGCCTGTTCAGTTGGACTTTAAAGCTTGCAGAACATTTTGGCAGTTCTCCCATCATCTTGCCCAACAACTCTCCCTCAAATGTTTGCTTAAAATTACTGATGCTATCGCGCCTGAGCAGAGCATTCTGAACATTCATCATCCTCTGTAAAACAGTTATAATTGGTCTAGTTATAATTGGTCTGTCCATTCTCCTTTGCTCTTCAGAGCTTCATCCCATGTCCCTCATTATCATTTTCAAGGCCATGGTAAGCTGTTATTTGTTCTTCAAGTTATTGATGCACTTGAGGATCTTGAATCCTTGTTCAACTTTCTTGAGGATAAACCAGTCCAGCTTCTGTAATCTCTCCTTGCAGCTTAGGTGTTTGATGCTAACTGAGACCTGTAACCAATAGCCCTTTCTTCAGGATCGCCTCTAACATTTACCTAGAGAGCTTCCCATTTTCATGGGCTCTCTGGCAGATGACAAGATCAATACAGATGAGAAAAGTTATTCAGCCCTTCCATTCAGAAAGAATCTGCAGTTGTTTTCCCCACACCCACCTCCCAATCAGAGTATCAAGCTGTTTCTTAACTGGTTGTTGCTTTCACTACTGTGTCCAGAAAATCATTCCATATACTGTGTAGAACATCCTAATATCAGTCTTAAATTTACTTTTAGCTAGTTTGAACCTATGTTCCTTGTCTGACTCTGTTGGTTTAATTTGGAATATTGTTCTGTATTCATCTTTTTTATACTCCTATGTAAGGTCTTTTGGTCTCTATCAAAGGCTGAAAAAATCTAGTTCTCCACATTTTTCTCTTGGTTCTATCCTCTAATGATCAGTCTTCTGCTATGCTCTTCACTACCCACTGAGATTGAAGTCTCACTTGTATCTTGAAGACCAATTGGGGTATAGTGCTCAATGTGTGGAGCTTGCACAGTTTACTTAAACATTACTTCCTCCAGTTTGTGCTATGTGTTTCCGTATTTGGTTTGCTCTATTGATTGCTGTTCTGCAGTTATTGCACATGGCAAGTACATAGTCTACTAGAAAGGTTGACACGGCCAAAGAATTCCTCAAATTGTCTTAGAAATTTTGCAAATGACAGCAGCATCTGCAACCTAGCCTAACTTGGAGATGGGTAGTGAGGATTCAGTAAGGCAGTAGGAAACTGTAAAAGAGTTAGCAATCACAAGAAGGAAATCAACAGCAGAAAAGTCAGATAAACAGGAAAAGCATTTTGTAAATTTGAGAATCTATTGTGGAATTCCCTTGAACTGCAAATAATCTTGAATCAAAGAAAAACACTGCATGAAAAACTGAGTGAAAGCACAAGATGGGAATGGTTTTACTGTTTTCGAACCTCCCCTGCCACCCCAATAGCTGTCCTTTGCACACACATCATTATATACTTTTTATTTTAGAAAAATTAAGCATGGGGTGAGGAAAATTGTTCGTTTTCTTGCAACAACTATGTGTAAGCAATTGTTAGTATGTACTTTGAAAGTTTTGCATCTGTTTCCATTAACATTGTTTGGACTGAATTTGTTTCAGAAGAAAATAAATTAGAACATGATGACAGACCAGCCCCTGATATTGATGAATGGTTGGCAAAGAGAACTAAAAGGAAAGAGAGCAATTCACACATCAGGTAATTCATATATATTACCAGCGAACTGCAATATTCTGCAAAATCTATGTCACAGTTGCACCAGAATGACTCAATTATCATGTTCACAAGTCAACAATAATTTGCAACTGAACAGATGGGCAATCTACCAGTGAACAAGTAACAGTTTCTTTTTAAAAGAAAAAATAGGGGCAAAAAAACCTCCAGATATCTCCTGCTGGTTTGTTTTGACCTGAAATAGGGGATTTGCAGCAGCTGCTTTTATACAAATACCTATCAACAACAATTATCTTCTGATTAATTTTTGCAGTAATTTGACTATGGCCTTAAAAAGACAGACCAACTAAACACAATGAAGACTTTGCAAGCAGAATCACGGATTGGCAGTTACACTTTTTTTTTGTAATTATTAAAAGATATATCCTCCAGATTAACCATGAGCCCCTCCATGGGTTATCCACATTTTATTATGTTATGTTCTGTTAAGATTGTTTTCCTTTTATAAAGTGAACAGGGGAATTTACATTTACAAATATATAAAAATTATGTGCTATCCAGAGAATTTGTTACAAGCGCAATAGTAATATATAAGCACAATAAAGGAATGGAATAACAAGTACTAGTGCTTTTATATTGGTCCTCTAACATCGAAGAACATGGAATTTTGCATGCTTTAAAAAAAAAACTATGCAGTTTTGTAGTTGTAACCATTTATATTTATAGAATCGATGTGCTTAGTAATGAGAACCTATAGTCCTGAAGAATGAGATGCTTTTCTATTCTTGCATCTGCAACCATAGGTCAGATATGATTTTTGTTGTTTTGTACACTCAGTCCTGTGATGACCACATGCAGTGTAGGATTGTCTAGGTGAGGGCAGTGATGAAAATGATGCATGTCATTATTTTTGTGGAGTCATGTTGAGTCAGTTTTTTTTTTTGTTTGGTTATTTTTAGCTAAAAAGAATGCAGTGTTTCCAGTTTGTTGAAGAACCCATTGATCACATTTATATTGACTTTTGACTGCACAAAAAAAACATGAATTCCCTTGGTGTCTTGTGTGCTTAGTTTTTTGTGTACATTTCAAATGTGGTAAAAAGACTACAAACCAGGGTTACTTTCACACTTTTTATGTGCAAATATACAAATTAAAGTGTCATAGTCATATGCTCTATACACATTACAGTAGGTTATTGATTTGCATTATATAAGGATGAGTTTATAATTTTATATTGTGCTTCACATAATAAATTTATTTGAAATGCAGTGACTTAAGTAGACAAACAAGGCAACCATTCAGCATCAGCAACGTTGCAACAAACGTAAGTGAAAATGAATTGGTAATGAACATTTTTTTATTGGCTGATGGAGTAATATTTGCTAGAAAACTGGGAAAACCCATTGCTTCTTGAATAGTGCAATGATGGAGTCATAGAGTTATACAGCACAGAAACAGGCCCTTCGGCCTATTGTGTCTGTGCCAGCCATCAAGCACCTAACTATTCTAATCCCATTTTCCAGCACCTGGCCCGTAGCCTTGTATGCTATGGCGTTTCAAGTGCTCATCTAAATACTTCTTAAATGTTGAGTTCCTGCCTCTACCACCTCTTCAGGCAGTGTGTTCCAGATTCCAACCCACCCTCTGGGTGAAAAGATTTTTCCTCAAATCGCTCTAAACCTCCTGCACCTTACCTTTTAAATCTATGCCCCTGGTTATTGACCCCTCTGCTAAGGGAAAAAGTTTCTTCCTATCTAACCTATCAATGCTCCAACCTATCAAAACAAGCAGATAGCGCTTCAGTTTTATTCCATATGCAATTAACATGTTTTCTGATACAGTAGCATGGTGGCCACTGAAATGGAACTCAAACCCTGGCTTGGGACTTGTACCCAATACCTTCTGGCACAAATGTCAAGAATAGTACCAGCTGAGCCATAACTTGTTTTTGTGTTTGACTTTTAATTGACCTTGTGCAACATATACCGTGATTAACTGAGGAAAACCACGTTTTACGATACATTTTGGAACATAGAAATGGGCCATTCAGCTCCTCGAGCCTGTTCCACCATTCATAGAGATTATGGTTGCTCTGCGACCTAACTCTACCCCACCTTTGCCCCACATCCCTTAATACTTTTGGATAACAAAAATATATTTAATGTAGATTTAAAATTGGCAAATTGATCTAGCATCAGTGTGCCTGTTTGTGGAAGAGAGTTTCAACTTTGACCACCCTTTGTGTGTAGAAGTGTTTCCTAATATCACTCCTGAAAGGTCTGTCTCTAATGTTTAGACTATGCCATGAGTCCTAGATTCCCCAACTGACATAAATAGTTTCTCTCCATCTATCCTGTCTTATCCCCTTAATGTCTTAAAAACTTTGATCAAGTCATCCCTTACCTTCTAAGTTCCAGGGAATATAACCCTTGTTTGTGTAATTTCTCCTCGTGATTCAACCCTGGAGTCCAGGTATCATTCTGGTATACCGACACTGCACTCCCTCCCAGGCCATTATATCATTCCTAAGGTGTGGTGCCCAGAGCTGCTCACAGTACTCCAGGTGAGGTCTAACCCAATGCTTTGTATAGCTGAAGCATGACTTCTACCCCTTTATTTTAATCCTCTAGATGTAAAGGCCAGCAACCCATGAGCCTTTCTAATTATTTTCTGGACCTCTTCAAGACATTTCAACGATCTATGTACCTGGACCTCAACTGTTCCTAGCTTTTCACAATTTAGAAAGTACTCTATTCTATCTTTTTCAAGTCTGAAGTGGATGACCCCACATTTGCCTACATTGAAATCCATTTACCACAGTTTTGCCCACTCACTTAATCTATCAATGTCTCTTGTAATTTTATGCTTCCATTTACACAGCTTATAATATCGCCTATCTTTGTGTCATGAGCAAATTTGGATTTTTTTTAAAATCCCATCATCTAAATCATTAATAAATACGGTGAATAGTTGAGGCCCCGACACAGATTCTTGCAGGATATGACTAGTCACAACCTGCCAATTAGAGTACCTGGCCATTAACCCTAATCTCTTGCCACTCAGCCAATTTCCTAACCAGGTTAATAATTTGCCTTCAATTCCATGGGCTTCAACTTTAGCTAACAGTCTCTTAAGAGGGACTTTATCAAATGCCTACTGGAAGTCCATATAAATAACATCTATAGACATTCCCCTGTCAAATACTTCAGTCACCTCTTCAAAAAATTCAGTCAGAGTCATCAGGCATGACCTACCCTTTACAATTCCAAGCTGGCTCTCTCTGATCAGCTGAAAATTCTTAAGTGTTAGTCTCCCTGTCCTTAGTTACAGACCCAACCACAGATGTTAGGCTGACTGGTCTGTAATTCCCTGATTTTTCCCCTCTCACCTTTCTTAAATAGCAAAGTAACATTCACAATTTTCTAATCTAAAGGAATGATTTCCGAGTTGAGAACTTTCGAAGATTACAGTTGGGGTATCTGCAATGTTCTCACAAACTTCCTTTAAAACCTTGGGATGGAAACCATCTGGTCCTGGGGATTTGTCATTCTTTAATGCCATTATTTTCCTCATTTGCTCTTTTATTTCGCGTTAACTTTGGTGAGTCCCTTTCCGTTTTAATATTTGTTTCCTTAGGATTTCCGGCATTCTGACTTCTTCCTCTATTGTAAATACTGATGCTAAGTAAATATCTAGCATGTCTGCAATTTCATTAGTTTCAATAACAATATCACCTTTATCAGTTTTCAAGGGTTCCACATTACTCCTGACCATCCTCTTTTTGCTAATCTAATTGTAAAAAAAAAATAGTGTTGATTTTGCTATCACTTGCAAGTTTCTTTTCATACTCCCATTTTATAGTTCTTATTATCTGCTTTGCCACCCTTTGCTGTTTTGTAATTTTCCCATTTGCTAGGATCTATGCTTTTTTGCTTTTTTTTTTGTATGCTCTTTTAGTTTTATGTTGTCTCTTGCCTCTTTAGTTGTCCATGGCTATCTATTTTTTGGCAAGTAGAGCTCTTGCCCCTTAGGGGTATAAACTGGAGTGTTTCACATTCTTTTTTGAACAGTCCCACTGATCATCTGTTTTATGCATTAACAGATTTGCTCAGTTTACTATGGACAGTCTCTCTCATCCCTTTGATGTCAGCTTTGCCTAAATATAGAATCTTAGTAGCTGTTTCATGTTTCTCCCTTTCAAACATTTCGTTGAACTCATTATGATTGCAATTAAATAAATGTTTATGCACCATTAGGCTGTTAACGAAATCTGGCTCATTACTCAATGCTATACCTAATATGGTATTATTTAAGGCATACCCCTTGTTGCTGTTAGGACATATTGCTGCAGAAAACTATCCCACACACACTCAAGAAATTCGCTATCTTTCTGATATGCTAGTCTACTTATCTCAATCTATATGAAAGTTAAAATCCCCAAATAAAACCTCTCTGACTTTGCTACATGCTTGTCTAATCTCTGCATTTATACAAACCAACACTTGGCAGCTACTACCGGGGCCCTATACACAACTCACAGTCGAGTCTTAAACCATTTTTAATTCATAATCCTACCCATGATGTCTCCACTGTCTGCTTACTTCTTGTTATATTCTCTCTTACCACTGAAGTGATTTCATCCTCAATCACAAAGGCTACTCCACCCCCCCCCCCCCCCACCCCACCATTTTTGTCTCCTTGATTTTTTTTTTTAACATCTTTTAGTTTTCTCTTTACATGTGGAGCCTAAAGCACAATTTCTAACTCTTGCTCTACTCTCTTCCTATTTGTTTGTTTTCAAACTGTTATCAATATTACCTGAGCCTTCATCATCTCACTTACTTGTTGAATGTCCTTGTTATCACCTTATTTATCTTTTCTGCAAAAATCCTGATTCCAGCCCATTTCAGGTGAAGCCCATCCCAGTGGTACTGGTGCCTGTGTCCCATGAAATGGAACTCCTCTTTCTCATACCACCCCTTCAGCCATCTGTTAATCTCCCTAATCTTCTTATCCCTATGCTAATTTGTACATGGCTCAGGTAATCCAGAGATTAGAACCCTTGAAGTCCTGTTCTTTCATTTGGCTCACAGTCCTGACCTGTGCCTTGTAAATGGTGGACAGGCTTTGGGGAGTCAGAAGGTGAGTTACTCGCTGCAGAATTCCCAGCCTCTGACCGGCTCTTGTAGCCACAGTATTTATATGGCTTGTTCAGTTCAGTTTCCGATTAATGGTGACCCCCCAGAATGCTAGTGGGGGATTCAGTGATGGTAATGCCATTGAATAACACGGGATGATATTTGGATTCTCTCTCGTTGGAGATGGTCATTGCCTGGCACTTGTGTGGCGTGAATGTGACTTGGCACTAATCAGCCCAAGCCTGAATGTTGTCTAGGTCTTGCTGTAAATGGATACGGGCTGCTTCATTATCTGAGAAGTCGCGAATTGTGCTAATCATTGCGCCATCATCCGCGACCATCCCGTCTTCTGACCTTTATGATGGAAAGTTCATTATGAAGTGGCTGAAGATGGTTGGGCCTAGGAAATCACCCTAAGGAACTCTTGCAGTGATGTCCTGGGACTGAGATGATTGACCTCCAACAACCACAACCATCTTCCTTGGTGCTAGGTATGACTCCAAACAGTGGAGAGTTTTCCCCCTGATTCACATTGACCCCAGTTTTGCTAGGGCTGCTTGATTGTCAAGGGCAATCACTCTCGCCTCCCCTTTTGAGTTCAGCTCTTTTGGCTGTAATGAGGTCAGGAGGTGGTTGACCCTGGTGGAATCCAAACTGAGCATCAGTGAGCAGGTTATTGCGGAGTACGTGCTGCTTGATAGAGCTATTGATGACCCCCTTCCATCACTTTGCTGATGATCAAGGGTGGACTAATGGGGCGGTAATTGGTTGGGTTGGATTTGTCCTTTTTGTGTACAGGACATACCTGTGCAATTTTCCAAATTGTCGGGTAGAGGCCAGTGTTGTAACTGTACTGGATCAGCTTGGCCAGGCCCGCGGCTAGTTCTGGAGCACAAGTCTTCAGTACTATTACCGGAATGTTGTCAGGGCTCATATCCTTTGCAACATCCTGTGCCTTCAGTCATTTCTTTATCACGTGGAGTGAATCGAATTGACTGAAGACTGGCATCTGTGATTTTTGGGGACCTCCGGAGGAGGCCGAGATGGATCATCCACTCAGCACTTATGACTGAAGATGGTTGCAAATGCTTCAGCCTTGTGTCACGAAAACATGCTAGGTTGAAGGATTTTTTTTTAATCCACCAGCTGGAAACCTGAACATGAACCACCCAAGCCATGCAAGCTTTGAACTCTGTCTGCTGACTGGTGCTTGCTTACTTAAGCCTGACAGGGGAGCTATTGTAGGTAGAGAACTTTCTGGAAAGAACAGACAGAAACATCTTTCAGCTACACAGTTTAGAGAAATTTCCGGAAAAAACAGACAGAGATCTCTCCATGGAATTTAGTCACGTTGCTGTCTCCCAGAGAACCACTGAATCAGTGGCCACCTTTTTAAACTGGAAGCTGGAGAACCACTGAATCGGCATCCACCTCTTCAAACCAGAAGCCTCAGGACTACCACATTCAGCCTGAAGCTAGCCAAGTCACCAACCTCCACAGACTGTATACCCCTTTTATTTCTCTGGACTTTAAATCAACCAATCCATCCGTCTCCACTCTAACATATGCACATGTATGTGAATGTTGGTGTATTTTATTATTTTACTTAGATCAGTTTACGTACAATAAAGTTAACCTCTCTTTGTTAAACTTGAAAATGATCATAGCGCATAAACAAGTAAACACTCACTGAATTGCCAAATATATCCATGCTTAAAAAAAAAGAGGGGAGCCCTTCGATCCCTCCTCACCTGGTCGTAACCCTTGTCTTTTGCACTGATGTGCTGGGCTCCTCATCATTAAGAATGGAGATATTTGTGGAGCCGCCTCCTCCTGTTAGTTGTTTAATGTCCACCGCCATTCACAACTGGATGTGGCAGGACTTCAGAGCTTAGGTCTGATCCGTTGGTTGTGGGATCACTTAGCTCTGTCTATCACATGCTACTTCTGCTGTTTGTTATGCATGTTTTCCTGTGTTGTCGCTTCACCAGGCTGACAACTCATTTTGAGGTATGCCTGGTGCTGCTCCTGGCATGCCCTCCTGCACTCTTCTTTGAACTAGGGTTGATCCCCCGGCTTGATGGTAATGGTAGACTGAGGGATATGCCGGGCCATCAAGTTACAGATTGTGGTCGAGTACAGTTGTGTTGCTGCTGATGGCCCACAGTGCCTCATGGATGCCCAGTTTTGAGTTGTTAGATCTGTTGGAAATCTATCCCATTTAGCACAGTGGTAGTGCCACACAACACGATGGAGGGTATCCACACTGTGAAGGTGAGACGTCGTCTCCAAGAACTGTGCAGTGGTCACTCCTACCAATACTGTCATGGACAGATGCACCTGCGACAGGTAGATTGGTGAAGACGAGGTCAAGTATGTTTTTCCCTCTTGATGGTTCCCTCGCCATCTATTGCAAACCCAGTCTTGCAGCTATGTCCTTTAGGACTCTGCCTGCTCAGTCAGTAGTGGTGCTACCGAGCCACTCTTGGTGATGGAGATTGAAGTCCCCAACCAGAATACATTCTGTGGCCTTGTCACCCTCAGTGCTGCTTCCAAGTTCAACATGGAGGAGTGCTGATTCATCAGCTGAGGATGGGGGGGGGTGGGGGGGTGGGTGGTAGGTGATAACCAGCAGGAGGTTTCCTTGCCCATGTTTGACCTGATTCCATGAGACTTTATGGAGTCTGGAGTCAATGTTGCAGACTCCCAGGGCAACCCCCTCCTAACTGTATACCACTGTGCTGCCACCTCTGGGTCTGTCCTGTCGGTGGGACAGGACATACCCAGGGATGGTCGTGGTGGTGTCTGGGATATTGTCTGTAAGGTGTGATTCAGTGAGTATGACCATGTCAGGCTGTTGCTTGACTAGTCTGTGGGTCAGCTGTCCCAGATGTTAGTAAGGAGGACTTTGCAGGGTCTACAGGGCTGGGTGTGTTGTTGTCGTTTCCGGTGCCTAGGTCGATGCTGGGTGGTCTGTCTGGTTTCTTTGGATAATGGCAAAGGCTAAAACTCCTTCAGCACTGTACTTGTGGTCCCTTTACCTGTCTGACTGACTTGCAGTCACACCTTCCTATCCCTGACCACAAACAAGACAAGCACAACCTCCTGGATCGAAGCGTCCAGGCAACTCACCCCCTCTGATACCCCGCAATGTCTGCACCTTGGACTCCAGCTCAACAACTGAGTTTTTAAGTTCCTCGTGATGCACACGCTCACTGTCAATCTGGTTGTCTGGAATCGCAGTGTTCTTCACAAACTCTCAAGTGCTGCAGTTGGGGCACAACATTTGCACTTCCATTCCTGTGTAACCTTGTTTATTCAATTAAAATTATTGGCTCTTTTAAACTTCTCCAGTTTGCGCTTTTTTGCTCTGCTCTGCTCCTTCGATTTTGTTTCTCGGCCCCTTTATTATGTACTTAACTCATTATTATATGTCAGTAATCTAATGAAAATTCAGAATACTTTAATGTTAGTATCCCCTATTAAATGAATTTTAATTCTATCTCACTAGATTTGATTACAGATATTTGTAACTTTTCTTTAAATGAAAGCTATGCTTTTGTCCTTGTTTTGCATTATTTATTTCCAACTTTAGGTTTTCCTGCAACCTATCCAGTGTCCTGCCAAGACTGCAGAGAAGCAAACTGCTACAAGGCTTCTCCCTTTGTTATTTTTGTGATCTGGTCCATAGGAATGACCTGGTTTGACTTGTCAAATTTTGAGTTCTGAAATGTTATTTTGTTCTTCCCATTGCTTTCACTTGCTGCTTTTTTCTGACAGCTAAAATCCAGTATGTTGCTCTGTGGGGAATTACAGAAACAAACCTAGTTTAACATTCAATGACATAGTGAATTAGTTTGCCACCATACAGCATGGTTAAGTTAGTCCATTTTTTAAAAAAAAATCACATGACATGTCAGTTATATAACAAAGCATACTGAATATAGAACGAAATATTTTCATTTAAAATTCTTAAACCTAAGGGACTAGATTTTGATCAACTTTGTGCTGCTAGAAGTATTCATTCTGAAGTGAGACATAGAGGTTGTAATTGGCTTTTCTACCACAGTTTGGGAAAGTGTCTGGGAGTATTGGCTCAATGCAGTCCAATCCTTCATTAAAGTTAATGATGCATTATGATCATGTCACTGCACAACATTCAATATAATAGTGTGTAAATACTCTTGAAGCTTTTCATTGAATACTTTTAGCTTTCAGGAGTTGTACATCTATGTGTTACAGGGATAACACACAAGAAATTTAGAAGAACTGCTGTCTTCTAGTGATGTGTCACCATGCATTTGTGCTTGTTGGCATGCTGTTTTGGTAGAAAAGGGAGTTTTTGTCTAACAGACTATGTGCATTTAAAGCATAATGAAAGATTTTTAATCCAGTGGGTATTCATTTGACCTTTTGTAGAAAAAAAGTGATGCCAATGTGTTGCGTTAACCCCAGCCAGAGTTACACTCATTATATATTGGTAATAGCTTAATTGACTTATAGCAAACGCCCAGCACAGACTTAGAAGAGGAATTAACAATGCTTCAGATCAGTTTACAACTGACTTATTATGTTACCACCAGTGCTAGGAAGTGGAAGTGCTCTTGAATGTCCTTGGGTGCTGTTGGCAGAAAGCATCTGCTTGACTGTTGAAAAGCACCATGTGAGTACCCTTCGGGGCTCTGTGGAGGAGTACCATTATCAAAAATGTTTGAGTCTTGTGTTTTTATATTGGTGATCTGTTTATGTAAGGCATGCAGTACTTACATCGCTTACAGCTCCTGACATTGTAAATGAGGTGAACTCCAATACCTACAGGAATGAGGAAGGATCTTGGCTCAGAAGAGCAGGAAGTAGAATCAGTATAGATGGAAGTAAGAAATAACAAGGAACAGAAAACACTGGTGAGAGTAGTTTATAGACCCCCTGACAGCTATACTGTTGGACATGGTATTGGCAAGCAATAAAATGAACTTGTAACAAAGATAATGCAATAATCATGGGGGACTTTAAACTTCATTTGGAATGGGCAAATCAAATCAGCAAAAATAGTTTAGAGAATGAGTTCTTGGAAAGCGTTCAAGACAGTTCCGTGGAACTAATTAGGAAAGGAAATTTTAGATCTTGTTGCCTTGTGTAATGAGACAAGGTTAATTAGTAATCTCTGGGGAAGGGTGATTTATAATATAGAGTTTCACATTCATTATTGACGTGCTTAAGTCTGAAACTAGAGTATTAAACTTTAAAAGGAAGAAAGTAGTGAAAGCAAAATACTACAGATGTTGGAAATCTGCAATAAAAACATAAAATGCTGGAAATACTCAGCAGATCAGGCAGCATCTGTTGAGAGAGAAGCAGGTAACATAGAAACATAGAAAATAGGAGCAGGAGTAGGCCATTCAGCCCTTTGAGCCTGCACCACCATTCAATACAACCATGGCTGATCGTCCAAACTCAGTACCCTGTTCCCGCTTTCTCCCCGTATCCCTGGATTCCTTTAGCCCCAAGAACTGTATCTAGCTCTTTCTTGAATATATTTAATGATTTGGCCTCAACTGCTTTCTGTGGTAGAGAATTCCACAGGTTCACCACTCTCTGGGTGAAGAAATCCCTCCTCATCTCAGTCCTAAATGGCTTACCCCTTATCCTTCTAAGGGACCAACACTTACTTTAGCTACTCTCTTCCTTTTTTATATACCTATAAAAACTCTTATTATCTGTTTTTGTATTACTGGCTAGTTTACACTTTTTTTTTAACCCCTTTTTGTCAACTTTTTAGTGGCCCCTTGCTGGTTTCTGAAATACTCCCAATCCTCAGGCTTGCTACTCTTCTTTGCAACATTGTAAGCCTCTTTGAATATAATACTATCCTTAACTTCCTGAGTGAGCAACAGATGGGTCTTCCTTGCTGAATTTTTGTTTTTCAATGTAATGTATTTTTGTTGAACATTTTGAATTGTTTCTTTAAAGGTTTCTCACTGTTCATATACTGCCATACCTTTTAGGCTATTTAACCAATTTACCTTGGCCAGTTCTCCCCTCGTATCTAATTAATTGTCTTTGTCTAAGTTTAAAATTCTTGTTTGTGATTGGAGTATGTCACTTTCGAGCTTAACATGGAATTCAGTGGTATTATGATCACTATTTCCAAGTGGATCTTTTACTATGGCAATCCTAATTAACCCTGCTTCATTACAGAATACTAGATCAAAGATGGCTTTATCCGTAGTTGGTTCCACAAAGCATTGCTCCAAGAAACTGTCCCGAAAACGTTCTACAAACTTCTCATCTCGACCACTCTTGCCCATTTTATTGTCCCAGTCTATATGACGATTAAAGTCCACCACAATTATTACAGTGCCTTTGTAACAAGCTCCAATAATTTCTTTTTTAATGCTCTGTCCAGTGGTATAACTACTGTTAAGGGGCCTATAAACTACTCCTACCAGTGTTTTCTGATTCTTGCTATTCCTTTATTTCCATCCATACTGATTCTACTTCATGATCTTCTGAGGCCAGATCCTTTCTCACTAATGTCCTTATGTTATCCTTTACTATCAAGGCTACTCCTCCTCCTCCTTTTCCATTCTGTCTGTCTTTCTCAAATATTGTGTACCCTGGAATATTTACTTACCAACCTTGGTCACCATGTAACTATGTCTCTATAATAGCGATTAAATTTAAATCATTTACCTCTATTTGTGCCCCTAGTTCATCTGTCTTATTGCAGATGCTCTGCACAGTCAGATAAAGAACCTTTTAATTTCAATTTTTACTTCTATTCCCTGCAACGACCTTATTGGCTGATTTTATGATTTGTTAAACTTTCTGTCCCATTCTGCTTGTCTTTACCCACAACACTATACTGTTCTGGTTCCTTCACTTTTCTCTTTGGATTTTTAAATCTCCCTTCACCTGACCCCCCCACAGCCTGTTAGTTCACGATCTCTAGCCTTAACTGCTGGAGCATTCTTAAGTTTGCACCCTCTGTCCCTTCCTGCTACACTCTGATTATTATTACCCTTATTGCTATCTTTCTCTCTGGCTTTCTCCTCTCTCTTTAAATTATCACCTCTTCTCTCACTTGATCCCTCGCCCCCACTATTTAGTTTAAAGCCCTCTTTACTGTCCTAGTTATATGACACGCCAGAACACTCGTCCTAGCACGGTTCAAGTGAACCACATCCCAATGGTACAGCTTCCACTTACCCCAGTACTGGCACCAGTGCTCCATGAATCAAAACCCATTTTTCCCACACCAATCTTTTGTATCCTCGTTCAATTCCTCCGATGTATTCAAGGTCTTTCTGTCTCAGTAGTTTAATGATGGTGCTGGCAGGGCTTCTTGCTTAGCTGGATCAATCTCACAGCTTCTCTGGCTGGAATGGCTTTTCTTCTCTCAGAAGTTACGACTTTTAATGTAAAAACTTAGCGGGTTTTGCTTTCATTCAGGTGACTCTATGCTCTCCCCTGGGGTGTCCATTCAGTGTCCCAGGATGTAAGGACCATTGTTACATAATGGCATCTGGACATAGTCCATTTTGATTTTTACACCTATTATCTTAGCCTTGGCTTTGGAGTCAGTCTGTCTGTAAAAGCCTTTGCTAGCCCAGTCTTTGATGATAGGAGTCATTAGCATGGGATGGGCTGTTTTTACATGTCAATGTGCCTCCTCAAGGTGATTCCAGACATTAATAATGGTCCCATCTTCAACAGACAAACCTGTTGATTGGCAGTACAGGAGGGGATCACCTAACATCACCCCCCCTCCCCCCATCCCCCCAAACCAGTAAAGTGTCCATTTTGTTGTAGCTTAGTTCAACAGTTTACTTTTATTTCATAATTCCTGCAGTTCATTTTGTATTTCATCACTATTCCCTCTGAGTGTGACACTTTGAATTTCTCCAATCAGGTTTTATCAAACATGGAGTTGTAGGAAAGGTGGTCACAAATTTGGGAGGCAAATGCACATTCAAGAATTTTTGAAGTGGAAAGGGAGATTGGACATGTAAGGGAGAGTTTTAGCTTTTTGACCTACTTTTGGGGGGTTGTGGAAGATGTGTCAGGAGCCTGTGGGAAGTCCAGGTTTCCCTGCACATTGTGGGGTTTGGATTCCCTGTTCAGAAGTCTTACTGATTTGACAGGCTTGGCTTCCATCAGGCAGGGCACACTGGAGAAGAGGCCGCAAGACCAGGTTGATCCTAGTCCTGACACTGGGTTGGTGGAGAAGGGGTGTCTGATCCCAGGCTGATTGGGGGCGAGAGGGGAGGGGGGGGGGGGGGGTGTTTAATGTTGGAGTGCTGGGAGGAAGCACTCCTGCTCCTCCTGGCCCAAAAGGAGTGCTCCCCCAAGGCTGGGAACACTTGGGTAACTTGGCCAGTCACAGTTAAACCTGCAAAGCAGGTTAAATCAGAGGCATCTAGCCTCATTTAAGCTATTTAAAATCCCTGCCCACCGCCTAAGTAAAAAGTAGAAATGGGTGGTTGGAGCTGTCTTCCCAACACTCTTTCATTTTTTGGCTGTTTAACCCCATGTCCTGTACTCTGCAGCCAATCCTACCTGCTCCTCAGTGTTAAAATTCCTTCCCACCCCCGCCTCCCCTATAATGAAGATTCTCAGCAGAAGGGAAGAAGACTGAGCCTACAGGAGGATAGGTACTGGTGTGGAGGCAGTGTAGCAGAGAATTAGTTTTACACAATAACACTCAGAAGCCAGCATAGAAGTGGAATTTGGCCTTCCAATGACTGGAAATGTCTGCTATCTACTAACAATTAAAAATGTTTCATTCAATGTTTCAAAAGTTTCTTGCCAAGCAGGTTACTCTGAATAGTCAGCCTTTTGAAAAGATGAAGTCTATAATGCTGGTAGTTAGTTAGCAGTGTTTCCAGAACTTATACATGTTCCTGTGGCTGAACTTGTTGCCCTACTTTCAGTTTGGTTCTCCATAATGTCTACATTCTGGAAAAGCTCAATGTATGTCCAAATAAATATGGTTTCTCAATGGAGTTTTGACACCAATTTTGTTAAATCTGAATAGCATAAAATGAACAGGGCAGAAGTAGATTGCAATAAACAATAATTGGATAGTCAAGCAAATTTAAAAGAGCCGAGACAGTAATTAAATGGATTTTGATTTAAAGTTACAAATCTATACCTTTTGAAATGAATAGTTTTAAATTTTAACATGGAGTAGTGACCTTTCTGGATTATTCTTAATTAATTTACTTTAACTTTCAGCCAATGCCACTGAGAATCAAAGTTTTGTGTTTTTTCAATATATTATCAATTGGAAATGTATACTGATTGATCAGTGGTGTATAAATTGAGTGCCATTAATGTTTTTCATTAGATTTTGTTACTAGAAACACTGTTGCTGTTGCATTACTGGTATCTTCAAAAGACTGAAGTCTTGCAGGAAGTGGCCTAACTTGAAATGGAATAAAAGGTTACAAGATCTTAAGTTTCTTGAAAACCTATTTAGCTAATTCTCCACTCCTGCCAATAATCATTTGTTTCCCTTTCCTCCTCCTTCCAAAGACTTGTTGGGGTGTAGCTCCATGGTCTTGGGAGTACCCTGCTGTACCTTGCCACAGTGATGTCTCCGTGTCTGAGCCCTAAACTCTGATTTTTGGCATATTACTTAACTGCAGAGGACGTTACAAACTTGTATCCATAACTGACCTCCAAACTTGCACTTGCAACAAGGAGTCAGTGGATAGCAATTGGAGTGGAAACCATGAGTGATTTTTGAACCTGGAATTTTCTTGGTTTGTATATGGATCAGCCATTGGGAAAGAATAATTCAGGTAATTTTTGCATAGCCTCTGTCGTCACGGATTTAATGTCTGTACTTAAATCATTAAAATGAATGCAGGTATTTATCCCAAAATATCAAATGGCCAGGTGTGAAATTAAAACTCTGGAAGTAAGCATACTTTCATGAAAACTTTACCCTACCACCACCTCTACTACCCACCCCCCTCCCTCCCCAATAATTATTTTGATCGCAGTAATCACAGTATTTAGTGAATTACTTAGTCTTTGCATCAAAAAATCTGAAAATTAGTGCAATAATTTTGAAAACTGTCAACCAATTTGTGCTAGGGAAAAGTCTGATCCTAAATGGGGGGATTTTAATTTCCATCTGGTAGGTTAATGTGGAAATTAATCTATGCTGTTGGTTTGAAGTTTTGCCTTCTCTTTTCCAGTAGGGTTGACAGTACTGTGAATTGTAATGTTGGTTTGAAGTTCTAAAGTTAGAACTATTCAAATTGGATGCACAGTATTTCAAGAAAAATGCAAAGGACCCAAAGCCAACCAGTGATTTGTTCAGTTACTTATCTAGTGTTTATGTTGCATTATGATAGCATGTCAACCATATTCTTTGCTCGATTATTGTAATTGATGTAATGCAATGATGAATTTAATTTTTTTTTTTACACAGTGGTTTGGAAGTGGAAAAAGAGGTTGACGAACCTGTTGTTTACTGGCTACCTCCAGGATATCATGCAGTCCATGAGCTACCTCCTTCTCTACATCCTCCACCTCCTGGAGGTTGGAAGACTGCACTGAATGTTGAATGGGGTTAATATCTAAAGAGATTTCTTTGTCAAATTTTTAAAAAAAGCATAATTGGTGATATATATACTTGGACTTGGTACTTTATTAACTGAGGAATGTTACCTTAATTGAACGATACACTTTGAAATTCAAAAGGGTTCCTAAGCAGCTCTATTTCTACATGTAAGCGATACATTGAGCACAATTACCAACCAATCAACCTGGTGTCGTCTTCAGCCATTGCAATGCAATTTAAGATTGCCTCTTCTATAATTTGCAGTGTTTGTCAATCATCAACAAAATATAAAACATTAATAGTAAATGTAATTTGGAGTAGATCTGATGGAAAATGTGAAACCAAGCAGTTATTTGTTTTACAACATGCCGGTTTTATCATGTGACAAAATTGGCTGACGTTTGTATTAATAAGTCACATCTTTTGCAAAGTGTTATAGCTAGTACTTACGGTAAAGATATTTTTAAGCAGTAAAAGCATTGTCACAGTTCTTGATTTTCTTCAGAATTCTCCATTTAGACATGCTGTGGAAAGCATCTTGAGTGTATGCCTAAAGCCACAGGTAAGAAATGCATTAGTGATATAAATGGTTATGAATTTTATGATACAGGAAAAAGGCTACAGTACGAGTTATTTGAAAAATTAATATTTCCAAATGATCTGTTTTCTTCCTGTTTGCATATGTAATACTTTTGGTGAAATATTTTGATATTGAAAGTTTACATATTGAATATTTTTGTTCCACTCTGTCAGAACCTGCTGTTTTTGGCTATAAGATTTAATGACATCAAGCTCATGTTCATAACTGCGATTTAAAAAGGTACCGATTTTTGCCTTCTCACTTCCTGCAGGTGTAGGAAAGTTGGTCATTACAAGTTGGATGTTATACATTTTTCTGAAGAGCATAGTAAGCTGACTCATATAACACATCACTTTTTCTGGGAAAGGGACCAAGAAAAGAGAGAAGCCAAAGCACAAAATAACAGCTCCATTGCAGCTGAGAACAATATGGTGTGCTTTGGCACACTTCACAGCTAGCATATCTATTTCTAATTTATTAAATGTACAGTTCATACTTTGTATACACATTGCCCATATTTTCTATGTCGCAATTTGCAGGTCAGCATTAATAATGGGGAAATCTTGAGTTAGGAGAACCTACCAATGTTTTAAAAATTAAAAAGATAAATCAAAATGGAATCACTTGTGATTTCTGGACATTTTTCCTCAATAACTAAAATTTTATTGAGCCTTAACCTGTATCAAAAGCCTGGGCTTTGACTGTATAAATATTTGTCAAAACATTGGAAGACTTTTCTGTGTTCCGAACATGTACAGTTTGCAGAATTTACCATCAAGCATCCTGTGAGAATCATGTTTCTATGATTTTTCCAAAAGACTTTGAAATGAACTAACAATTTAATTTTCAATTTTATTTTAGGCAAGTTTTGTCTAAAACTATTATGCATAGCTAGTGGACAGAAACCAGTGATGAATAGAACTGCTGGTTTCTTTGTTGATTCATGTTTGGTGCTCACAACCTCCAAAGCTTCATTTCCAGTTCTCTGATCCTAGGACCTGCTTAAGTGTTGCTAGAACCCTTCATCTTTTTATAGAATCTTAGAATCTTACAGCATAGAAGGAGGCCATTTGATCCGTCGTGCCTGTGTAGGCTCCTTGAAAAAGTTTTTTCCGATTTAGTCCCATTCTGCTCTCTCCCCATACCCCTGCAAATTTTCTCCCTTTTCCAAGTATATATCCAATTCCTTTTTGAAAGTTATTATTGAATCTGCTTCCACACCCTTTCAGGCAGTGCATTCCCAATCATAGTAACTTGCTGTGTTAATAATAGTAAAAAAAATTCTCTTCATCTTGGCTTATCTCGTAAATGGACTTGGCTTTATAAAAGTTGAGTTATCAAGGGTGAGAGAAATATTTGGTACAATATTCCTAAGACCCCACTCTTCCTGTTGCTTCTGCATCCCAAAACCGTGGCCAGAATTTTCCCAGCCCGTTGGAGGTGGGTTCAGGGGCAAGCGGGCTACTAAAGTCGCAGAAAAGAACATCTGGTCAGGATCCAGACATAATTCCATCCTTTTCTACTTTTCCACGGGTGCGGGGAACCCCTGTGGGTCTGGCAGGCACCCATTGAGGTAGCTTAAAAGGCAATTTAAGAACTTTTTAAAAGTCTGTGATGCCTCTTTGTCACCAGTGCATGGGTCATACATTGTGCATGCAACTTGCCAAGCTGGAGGAGGCGAGTGCGCAGTGAGAAGTCATTGCAGAGTGATGCTAATCTGATATGAGCAGTCTAAAGGGTGAAACTGGCAAGGCTGTGGTCTGCTCCTGTCATCACAAGCCTATCTTCAGCCTAAACTCAGTGATTTTGTTGGGGACAGCAACTTTGTGCAACTTATTGTAAGTGCCTTGGAGACCTCTGAGGGTTGTTTCAGCATGTTGCAAGTGGAACTTCCTTGTGACATGGGGTCTGCATATTCTCAAGTTCGTTGCATCTCACGGGAGGATGTGCAGCGTGCTCCAGCTCAGTAGTACCAGTGACAGGGGCAGCAACTCCAGCAGCAGCTGCTGGCTTCTCCACAGCCACATGCAGCTGGTCAGAACAGAGGGGATGGACACAAGGCTGCACCTCAAAGGAGGCAATACGCTCAGCACAGGGTCTATAGGTCAAGGGTAAGCTTCCTCAACCTCTCTGAACAGCAGTGCCTACAAAGTCTCCAGCTCTCGCAGCAGTTGGATACAGATCTCTGCAGCCTCTTGGAAGAAGTCCTCATCCAAGTGGAGCTGGTGTCCATCCATTGCCTGTGGCTGTCAAGGTGACCACAGTCCTCAACTTCTTTTCATCTGGTCCTTCCATTGCTCAGTTGCTGACATATGTAGCGTTATGGTCCCCATGGAGATCAATAAGAGAAAAAAACTGAATTTACTAAATGACCCCAATTTTAAAAAAAAGGACAAGGTTTCACTTTTATCACTTATATTGATTTTGGTTTGATTATTTAAGTTAAATGTGAATTAACAGTAAATCACTGTCAGTATATATTAAAAATTATACAGTAACTATCGATACAGTAAAGACAGATCTCATGGATTTACTGGGCAGGCCACTCAGCATATATGACACCAATTGCAGCCACAAAGTTGTTAAAAGCTCTGAACTTGGGTAGATCTCCATTTCCTTTCATCCAAGATGCAGTCACCGATTCTCAATCGACAGCAGTTCCCCTTCAAGCAGAACTCCACCGGTACTGTCTTCACCAAACTCCAGAACTTGAGTATTGCAGAAAATAGAGACATGTTGTTTAAGCTTTTTACCTTGCACTCATCAGGACAATACACAAGAATAACCAATGTAAGGGAAAACAACAACTTGTATTGAATGAGAAGAGAGTGCTGATTGGTTGGCAAGTGAAATCTGGTAGAGTTGTTGCCATGAAGAAAACACCAGTTTACAGTGACTGACAGTTATCTTCCAAACTTTGTTTAAAATTTAAACCATGCAGCTTGACTCTGGTTAAGGCATTGCCCTGAGGGGTGAACCAGCAAATGGCTATCACTTATTTTGTTCAGTTGAAACAGGCACAATGTGTGTACATGTTCTTTCTGTCTGCAAAGAACAGGGCCCTGTGTATTAATATATGTAGCTTCCAGTACACTGTGATCCTGGGACCTAGTCACAACACAATCCAGCAATATTGCAAAAAATTCTTCCTGCAAAACCTCAGCTGGCTTCCCCAGAACCACTGGAGATGCCAAAACCTTATCCTCAGCCAAGTCATTTCCTAGAAAAAATCCATACCTTCAGTAGGCAAACTCGGAATGACACCAACAGTAACAGGACCAGTGACTAGGTCACATTTTATATCTTCCCCTATATAAGGGAACGGGAAAATAATTTAAATCAATACCCTGAATTAACATCTTTTGCATACAGTGAATTACTGGGGCAAAAATTCACCTGCCAACATCAGTGACTATGCTGCCCCTTGTACCTCTAAGGATAACAATTGACTTGCCTGTTTCACCATACAAATGTGGAGATACTTCCCCTTCAAACAGAAAACTTGATTCTGATACGACCAGGTGAGAAAGGGATCTAGGGTTTCCCTCTCATGGTTTAACCATAACAGGGTTTAATTTTTTAAAACACTGTGTTTCAGCTACTCTCTCAGTGAATCCTTGTTCACTGCTTTCCACTTGTAAGGCAAATAAATCAATCAGACATGTTTTCTTAGATTTAAACAAGAAAGGTGGAAGTTTATTAACCTTAAACTCTAATCCAGTTAATGACTACAAATAAGTGACGTGACCACGCTAGCATGCATACGTGATAAACACTGCGCACAGATAGAGACAGAAAAAGTAGAAAGAATAAAGGGGAAAAGTTTGAGGCAATAGCTGGGTGTATTTACAGTCCTTTGAGTTCACTGAAGTCTTTGGTTGCCGGTAAGTCTTGCTGCTCGTTGGGGCCCATTGCACGCTTTAACTTGTTTTGATGTAGGAGTCTTTTCCCTCTTGAGGTTTAAGTGACTTCAGTGGGTCTAAAGGTTTGTGAAAAAGTGAGAGCGCACCAGCCAGGTGAGAGGCTGTCTTGTTCCAGCTTCAGTTGTAATCTGCAGTCTGTCTTCAAACTGTCCTGTGAGCACAATTCAAAACTCCAAGTTGGCCAGTATGTTAGTTACGTGACTAACCCCTTATTTGGGAATAACTTCTCCTGCGGTTTGTGGATTTCAAAGCTTGTGGTGGTGGGGGGGGGGGGGGTGGGGTGGGGTGGATCACCATCGCCCAGACCAATCTGTTAATTGAATCAACGAGAAGTTCTTTTGTCTCTCCAAGCACTGGCTCTTAGAATGCAAATATTCTCCAGCCAAATGTCTGGTGATCTCTTTAAATAAGTCATCCCTTCACTCCAGCAACAGTTTAAAATCGATGTTCATGTGACAAAATTAATATGCCTCATACTTGGCAGGTGGGGGTCTTCATGACAATTCACTCTATCAGTGAACGTTGGAGAACTACCTGCTTGTCATAAATGTTGCTCACTAGGACATTATTTCCTGGGGAAGCACCATTTGACTGTACAAATGCGATGGGCTTGTTTTTCCACTCCCAACACTCAGCCTTCACATGTCCTTTTTTATGACAAAAATAGCAAGTCGGTCCCCTAGTACCAAACTTGTCCTCCAGACTTTCTCTTTTACTAGCCTGAGGAGTGTCTGCGTCTTTACATTTTCCATCTATCTCAATAGAACCAGATCTCTCTTCCTTATCAAACTCCTTTCTCTAATAATAAAAGCAAAATACTGCGGATGCTGGAAATCTGAAATAAAATCAAGAAATGCTGGAAATACTCAGCAGGTCTGGCAGCATCTGTGGAGAGAGAAGCAGAGTTAACGTTTCGGGTCAGTGACCCTTCTTATCTAATATCTCTGAAAGGTTCCAAATTGGGGCCAGTGACTACTGTTCTTGTGAATCAATTCAAAAATCATCTGCTACTGAAGCTTCATTAATTTTACAAACTATGTTCTTCTGGGAGGGACTTTATTCCCAAAGGTACACTATTTTTGAATTCTTCCATCAGAATCACTTCCCTAAGGCTGCCAAAGACTTGTGTAACCTTCATTGATCTATACCACCTAGCAAATGCCATTTGCTTCTCTCTAGCAAATTCCACATGTGTCTGGTCCTGTTTCCTTTTTTAAATTACTGAATTTCTGGCTGTAGACCTCTGGTACCAACTCATAGACATTGGGAACAGCAGTCTTGGCTTTGTCATGATCCTGTGAATACTCTTCTGAAGAGATGAGTATACCTCCAAAGCATTCCCCATGAAAACAATCTGTAAGAACATTGTCCAAGATGATTTAGGCCAATTCAGATTCGTGGCAATTTTCTCAAATGACACTAAATATATTTCTACTCCCTCCTTGCTAAATTTGGGTACCAAGAGAATATTCTTTGCCAAATCAAAACTGAGGCGTTTACTCTGGGTCATCCTCACCTTTCAGCTCTCCTGCATGTTCACAGACTTTAAGCTTTTCCATTTCCAATTCTAATTTCTTCCATTCTAAATTCTCCCTTTCCCTTTCTAATTCTAATTCAAGTTTTCACATTTTGCTTTTTTTTTCTTTCCAATTTCATCCTGTCATTTTGCAAATTCAATTTTGGCTAGTTCTACTTGAAAACTAGTAGAAATGTCCTTTTTCTTTCTCAAGTTTCAATTGAGGATCCAATTCTTCAATGATCTCTGCCTTCTTGGCCCGTACTTTCAAGCTGACCCTTGCGTTCCATGCTACTGCTTTCAAATTATCTTTTGTCAACTATTCCAAGGCACTAAGACAAATCCTCTTTCTCCATAGAGGCCTGAGCATCAAAGGTACTCATGTTGATTTCCCACTGCATACAGCAAAAGTAAATGTGAAATCCTGTTTGTTTTAAATTCTGGAAAATTCCAGTGAAACCATTTCACAGCCTAATTTGGATCGATCCCAGAGAAACCTCCAATTTTGTTGTAATGCCTGTGGAGATTAACAAACCCAAAGAGCCAAATTTACTGATTGACCCCAATTTAAAAAAAACAAATGGCCAAGATTTCACTTCTATAACTTTAACAATCAAATCAAAATCAAGATAAATTAAACATGAATTAACAGCCAAATCACAGTCAATATATATTTTACACCTTGCACATTAACTACAGATTCAAGGTGATTGGTAGAAGGATTAGAGTGGACATGAGGAAAATCTTTTTCAGCCAGAGGGTGATGGGTGTCTGGAATTCACTGCCTGGATTGGTGGCGGAGGCAGAAACCCTCAACCCATGCACCTGAAGTTTTGTTTTATTCGTTCATGGGCTGTGGGTGCCACTGGCTAGGCCAGCATTTATTGCCCATTCTTCATTGCCCTTCAGAAGTTGGTGATGAGCTGCCTTCTTGAACCGCTGCAGTCCATGTGAGGTAGGTACACCCACAGTGCTGTTGGGAAGGGAGTTCCAGGATTTTGCCCCAGCGACAGTGATGGAATGGCGATATAGTTCCAAGTCAGGATGGTGTGTGACTTGGAGGGGAACTTGCAGGTGGTGGTATTCCCATGCATTTGCTGCCCTTGTCCTACTAGTTGGTAGAGGTCGCGGGTTTGGAAGGTGCTCTCTAAGGAGCCTTGGTGCTGTAACCAGCAAGGCTGTGGACCAGGTGCTGGAAAGTAGGATTAGATTGGGCGGCTAATTTTTATTTTTTTTAGCCAGCACAGACACGATGGGCTGTTTGGCCCTCTTCTCTGTCGTAACTTTTCTATAGTTCTATCAGACACAACAAAGCTAGATCTCATGGGCAGTCCACTCAGCATATATGGCACCAAGCCACAAAATTGTTCAAAGCTCTGAACTTACTCTGGTAGATCTCCATTTCCTTTCTTCCAAGATGCGGCCACAGATTCTCATCCAACAGCAGTTCACCTTCAACCTGAACGCCACGGGTATTGTCTTCTAAACGATGTACTTTTCTAGAACCTCCTCAGCTCGGCTCACAACAGTCTTGATGGCAAGGATCCACCAGTATTACCGTAAGTAATGGAAACAGCTGCAGCAACTTGTATTTGCCTATATCCAGTTCCTGGATCCAGCCTTCACTTTCTTCAGCAGGCCTGCAATTCACCCCTGCGTAATATGATCTCGGATGACTGTGTCCTTTTTAATCTGGTTCCAACCAGTTTCTGTTTCCCTGTAGTCTGAAGTTTTAGTTTCAGTTTCTGTTTTCCCAGAAACCTGAAATTTTAGTTTCCCTTTCAGTTAGCGTCTGTCTTTTTTTAAAAAAAAAGAACAAGCTTTGAAACCAAAAGCAGTGGACATAACAGAACATTCGACAAGTCACCTGCAGACAACAGCTTGCAGATGCTCCACCATTGGTCCCACAAACTGCAGATTCCAAATCTCTCAATCTGCAGCATACACCTGCATTAGCCACTTCACTGATGCATTGTTTACAAGGGCTTCCAACTGCATTAAATTTGAGACCGATGAGGCCAGTCAAATCCAGAAGGCTGTCGTCTTTGCTTGGGAATTCCACAGGTCCGGGGGTTGTAGATTCCATTGGCAGTCAATTTAGTTTAGAGATACAGCACTGAAACAGGCCCTTTGGCCCACCGAGTCTCTGCCGACCATCAACCACCCATTTATACTAATCCTACACTAATTCCATATTCCTACCACATCCCAATCTGTCCCGATATTTCCCTACCACCTATCTATACTAGGGGCAATTTATAATGGCCAATTTACCTATCAACCTGCAAGTCTTTGGCATGTGGGAGGAAACCGGAGCACCCGGAGAAAACCCATGCAGACACAGGGAGAACTTGCAAACTCCACACAGGCAGTACCCAGAATTGAACCCGGGTCGCTGGAGCTGTGAGACTGCGGTGCTAACCACTGCGCCACTGTGTCGCCCCAATGTGTCAATGTGCCATCAGAACAACCAGGCATATTTATCAATTGGAAGGGATTCCACTCATTTAACGTGCCCCTGGTATGTGACCACCCCAAGAGAATAATGCACTATGTTCCCAGCATCCAGGGAGCTGCCATGACTAATTCTTCCTTCAGGTTCTGCAACTGATCTCTCTACCAGATAGCCTCAGCAGTTGGCTCCTGAGAGACCAGGGGTACCCACTCAAGACCTGGCTGATGACCCCAGTGAGGAACCCCACTGCACAGTACAGGAGGGGTACAACCAGAGCCATATGACCACCAGGGCCAAGATGGACAAAGCCATTGACTTGCTCAAAATAAGGTTCTGTTGCCTAGCCCCATCTGGAGATGCCTTTCAAACACCCAAGCAAGGGTCTTCTGGATTGTAGTAGTGTGCTGTGCCCTACACAACATGGCACTGCAGAGAGGACTGGCACTGGCACAAGAGGAAGGTGGAGAGCGCCTGGCATCCTCAGAGGAGGCGGAGCATCCTGATCTGCCATTGATGCCTGCAGCCAGAGACCTGCCCGCCTGAGAAGCCCACAATGCCCTCAACCAGGCACACTTCACCTGAGATCTGTGCTTGCAGCATTGCATTGCTCCCATGAGGACCCATGTACAACACCCCACCCCCCACCAGCAGCATTCCTCCCTATTGCCACACATCCACCCACCCCTTTCACAGCTTTACCTCCTCATCAAGGTGGCTTGTACCATTCACCGCTATTTAACTGATCAGGGTCAATGGTGAATCAAACAAAATAGATGCCATGACAATAAGTAGTTCTTGAAAACTCATTCCTTCATTCAAATAAACAGCATCAGTATCACACCAGCAATATAATAAGCACGCATGTGATTCCCTTTGAGCAACCATGACCTTTTCCTTTTATGCTTTCCATTACCCTCTCTGTGGTGCTATTCCTGTGGCTTCAGCAGAGCTAGAAGCAACCTGCTCTGACACAAGATGCCCATGGCAGACATCCTCTGTTTTGGAGCCCGTGAGGACCCTACCAAAGACTGCCCCACCTGCATCTGTGCAGGGGCAGGCTCGGTTATCCAAGCAGGGCACAACAATGTGGGGCTCTGTCACAAGGGCAAGGGCTGTGAAGTGGGGGTGCTTTGAGGAGAGCCCCCACTGTCTTCAGCCCTTTCTCCATCTTCCCTCTCAGAACCGACCTGTACATCTCTGCTAACCATGAGTGGGAGAGCACTTAGCTGCTTTGAGTATAGTGTTCAGCCACCAAAGCGACTCTTTAATCAGTGCTATGCAAAGATGCCGCCAGAGTGTGCAGGCCATTGGTGTAGGCCAGCATGCACTCAATGGCCTACTGCATTTGACTCTCCATGAGGTTGGCCACTCTTTCAGTGCAGGTGGTCACCAGCCTGAGACATCACTGCACTCATGCTAGAGATGGATTCCTCCATTTTCTGTGCAAGGATGTGCAGTGTCTCAGGAAATTCTGACAGACACACATTTCTCGCTGCTTCACAAGTACCCATTTAGTGTTTGACTCTCAAGGTTCAGCATCTATGTCCAGTTGAGCAGTCCTGTGACCTCCGACGGGGACTCTCCACTGCTGTCCTCATCTTCAACACCTGCTCCTGCTCACATGTGATGTGCTGTTCATGATTTGCCATCCTACCTAACTGCTGGTGGAGAGTGCGCAAGAGTCATGTGACATTACATCCTCCGAGTGATGATCCTCTTCTGATGACTTCACAGGCTCCTCCCTTATCTCCTGTGCTGGCTCCGGTAATGCACCTGTGGGAGATGAAAGACATGAGTTCGTGGTGAACCTAAGAACAATATGCTTACAAGTTAGCATTGGCCAGATCATGGGAGGGTGGACTGATGGAATCGCATCCTGTCAGGCAAGCCCCCCCCATCTGCCAGGAATGAGGAAAATTAATTTTGCCACATGAACATTGATTTTGGACTGGTAAAGAAAGAACTTGCTTTAAAAAACAATTGGAGACCTCGGCTGGAGAGAGAGATTAGCATATCAACAGACAGTACTCAAAAGGACAAAGGGGCGATTCCCTGCTCTAATTTAATCCACAATCGACTTTTGATTACCAGACGTTGAAGGTGGAAAGGCTAGCATTCCAGGTGAACTGCTAAGATGGCCAAATACACAAACAGACGTGGTACACCCTTTCAAGGACGCTCACATCCTTCCGACAGTATGGTGGCCAGAACTAGACACATACTCTAGTTGTGGCCTAACCAGAACTTTACAAAGGTTCAGCATAACTTCCTTGCTTTTGTACTCAATACCTCTATTTATGAAGCCCAAGATCCCATATGCTTTGCTATCCGCTCTCTCACTATGTCCTGCCACCTTCAAAGATCTATGCGCATGAATCCCCAGGTCCCTCTGTCCCTGCACACTCTTTAGAACTGTGCTATTTAGTATATATTGTCTCTCCCCATCCCTTCTGACAAAATGCATCACCTTACATTTCTTTTAAATTCCATCGGCCACTTGTCCGTCCATTCTGCCAGCCTATCTCTGTTCTGTTGCAGTCGACTGGTATCAGTTATGGCTGGAGCATAATCTTTTAAGACCAAAAAATAACTAGAAACTCTGTAGATATCCTCTTGTTGGCAATGTAACAAAAATACACATTTTGAAAATGGTACAGGAAATTAAAAGAAGAATTAGCTGCATTTTGCCAAAAGAAGTTCATACTTCACTAATACTCGGGTTGCAAAACATTATAGCCCCAATTTTGTGAGAACAGCAAAATCAATAAAGTGCTGGTCCATGATTAGAGCCAAACTTGCTAAATTTTTCAAGGCAAACCCCTTACCTTCAATTCAATATGCTTCTAACACATGTGCACAAGAAGCAAGGCCTGAGGCTATCAAAATGGAACCAGCAGCAGTTCATGAAGTGCTGTTGCTCATCATTGAAAGTAAGTGCTGTTAGCAAAATCTGTGCAGTAGTAGCAGTGTTTCATTTTAGCAACAAGTCCTTTGAGATCTTGCTGCAGGAAATTAAGGAGGGTAGCCCTATTTGAAGCTGAACATAACCCATCTGTCAAAATAGAAGTCCAAGTGGCACAGATGGTAGAAACAAACTTCAGATGAAATAGATATGACCTTCAGCTTCATTAGATGAAGCACCAAGACAATTGTACCCACTTTAGATGCTTACTCTTCCATAGAACATAGGACCAAGAATAAAAAATGAAGCTTCTCCATCATTCAAATAGATGGCTGATCTGTACCTCAACTCCAGCGTTCCCTGTACCTTTTTCTTTTTCGAGTGCGCGGGCAATTTCTTTAAGTACGTGGCCCATGCAGTAATTTAAAGAGACCAACTTGTGTGCGGCCTGCGCAGGGACCTTCGGGTTGCAGCCATGCAGCTTAGAGGGAACACTGCTCAGCTCTATTTACCCACCTTTGTTTCATATTCCTTAAAACCTTTGCCTGGTTGAAATCCTTCCATCTACGAAAGATGATGGACGCATAGCAAGCAATCCATTTAGGTGGGGTGTCTTCTCTTGGTGCACCTTTGCTGATGGCTGTGAAGGCCAATCCTTGAGAGGCAGGTTCTGTCACAAGTACTGCACATGAAGCTGCCAAGTGATGCTGTGAGTTGTTGTTTTTGATGTTAGCGCCTGTTGCCAAGCTGCTGCAGCAACTGGTGGTTGTGGTAGTGCACACCAGTCCACAGGATGTGCCACCATTTCCCTCTTTCGGGAGCTAGGGACTCCCAGGGGCGACGGTCAGCATTTAGGGCCTTAACATTACGCTTGAAAGCATAATTGAAGCAGAGTTTTGGGCACCCCACTGGTCATCTGACCCACCGCCCCCACTGAGAGGGTCCTTGGGTATGCGACCGTCTTCCATCCTGCGTATGTATCTCATCCACTGAAACCACTTCTGTTTGATTAGTGCGAACGCACTTGCAAGCTCTGCCTTTGAGAGGACTGTCGCATTTGTGATTTTGTCCTGCCAGGATATACCCATAATGCATCACAGACAGCGATGATGGAAATTATTAAGCTTCTTTTCCTGATAGCTTAATATCCTTGCCAAACAAAACTCAGTCTATCTCAGTTTTGAATTTTCAATGGACTTAGTCCCAGCAGCTTGTGGGGGGAGAAAGTTCCAGATCTCTGCTATCCTTTGTGCTTCCTGACAACATCTTTGAAAAGCCTAACTCTAATCTTAGAATTATGTCCGCTTGTTTTGGATTACCCCACCAGAGGAAATTGTTTCTATCAACCATATCAAATCCTTCAATCATCTTAAACACTTCAATTAGTACACTCATTAATATTCTATATGCAAGTGGATACAAGCCTAGTCTATGCAATTTAACCCTTTTAGCCCTGGTATCGTTTTGGTGAATCTGCGTTGCACCCTCCTCCAAATCTAATATATCCTTCCCAAGTTGCAGTATGCCCAGAACTGAGCACCATACATCAGATGCAGTCCAAGTGGAGCTTTACATAACTGTAGCATAACTTCCACCACCTTGTATTCCAGCCCCTTGAGATAAGAGATAATATTCCATTAGCTGTTTAAATTATTTTTGCACCTATCCACTAGCTTTTAATGCGTTCTGTACATGGCCATCCAAATCTTGTTACTCCTCCACAGTTCCTAGCTTTTTCTTCTTCTTTGGCCCCCTTGTCTCGAGAGACAATGGGTAAGCGCCTAGAGATGGTCAATGGTTTGTGGAGCATCACTTGGAGTGGCTATAAAGGCCAATTCTAGAGTGACAGACTCTTCCACAGATAAAATTGGTTGTCGGGGCTATTATACAGTTGGCTCTCTCCTTGCGCTTCTGTCTTCTTTCCTGCCAACTGCTAAGTCTCTTCGACTTGCCACTCTTTAGCCCTGCCTTTATTGCTGTCCACCAGTTCTGGCGATCACTGGCAACTGACTCCCACGACTTGTGGTCAGTGTCACAGGACTTCATGTTGTGTTTGCAGACGTCTTTAAAGTGGAGACATGGACGGCCGCTGGGTCTGATACCACTGATGAGCTCGCTGTACAATGCGTCCTTGGGGATCCTGCCATCATCCATGCAGCTCACATGGCCAAGCCATCTCAAGCGCCGCTGGCTCAGTAGGGTGTATATGCTGGAGATGTTGGCCGCCTCGAGGACGTCTGCGTTGGAGATACGGTCCTGCCATCTGATGCCAAGGATTCTCCGGAGGCAGTGAAGATGGAATGAGTTGAGACGTCGCTCTTGGCTGACATACGTTGTCCAGGCCTAGCTGCCGTAGAGCAAAGGTACTGAGGACACAGGCTTGAAACACTCGGACTTTTGTGTTCTGTGTCAGTGCGCCATTTTCCCACACCCTCTTGGCCAGTCTGGACATAGCAGTAGACACCGTTCCCATACGCTTGTTGATTTCTGCATTGAGAGACAGGTTTCTGGTGATAGTTGAGCCTAGGTAGGTGAACTCTTGAACCACTCCCAGAGCGTGGTCGCCGATATTGATGGATGCAGCATTTCTGACGTCCTGTCCCATGATGTTCGTTTTCTTGAGGCTGATGGTTAGGCCAAATTCGTTGCAGGCAGCCGCAATCCTGTTGAGTCTCTGCAGACACTCTTCTGTGTGGGATGTTAATGTAGCATTGTCAGCAAAGAGAAGTTCCCTGATGAGGTCTTTCCGTACTTTGGTCTTCGCTCTAAGACGGGCAATGTTGAACAACCTGCCATCTGATCTTGTGTGGAGGAAAATTAGTTCTTCTGAAGACTTGAACGCATGTGAAAGAAGCAGGGAGAAGAAGATCCCAAACAGTGTAGTTGCGAGACCACAGCCCTGTTTCACGCCACTCAGGATAAGAAACGGGTCTGCGAGGCACTGCTAGGCTGAATTGCGCCTTTCATATTGTCATGGAGTGAGGTGATGATACTTAGTGGCTTTGATGGACATCCGATCTTTGCTAGTAGTCTGAAGAGACCACGTCTGCTGATGAGGCCAAAGGCTTTGGTGAGATCTATGAAAGCAACGTAGAGGGGCATCTGTTGTTCGCGGCATTTCTCCTGTAGCTGGTGAAGGGAGAACAGCATGTTATTGGTGGATCTTTCTGCTTGAAAGCCACACTGTGCTTCAGGGTAGACACGCTCAGCCGGCTTCTGGAGTCTGTTTAAAACGACTCGAGCGAAGACTTTCCCCACTATGCTGAGCAGGGAGATTCAACGGTAGTTGTTGCAATCACCGCGGTCACCCTTGTTCTTATAGAGGGTGATAATATTGGCATCGCGCATGTCCTGTGGTACTGCTCCCTCGTCTCAGCACAGGCAAAGCAGTTCATGGGGTGCTGAGAGTATAGCAGGCTTGGCACTCTTGATTATTTCAGGGGTAATGTCGTCCTTTCCAGGGGCTTTTCCACTGGCTCGAGAATCATTGGCATCAGCGAGTTCCGATTTTGTTGGCTGTTCGTCCAGCTCATCCATGACTGGCAGAGACTGGGCTGCATTAAGGCCGGTATCAGTGACAACATTTTCCCTGGAGTACAGTTCTAGGTAGTGCTCCACTCGTGGTCTATTTGCTTGCGTTGGTCAGTGATCGTTTCCCCTGATTTAGACTTGAGGGTAGGAGGGGGCGATCTTCTTAATGGTTGGCCCAAAAGTTCTCTTAATACCATCATACGTTCCTCTGATGTTTCCAGTGTTGGAGACCAGCTGAATACGGCTGCATAGGTGTTGCCAGTCATCATTTGCACAGTGCCTGACTGTTCTTTGTGCAGCGCTACTGGCTACTTTAAGTGCTATGGATGTTAACTTGCTGGGGGCTTTCTTGTAGTTCAATAGTGCAGTGCGCTTAGCGGCTATGACAGGTTCCAGCTCTTCAAAGTGATATTGAAACCAGTCTGCATTCTGCTTCTTACGTTTGCCAAAGTTTGTCATTGCTGAGTCACAGATGGCGTCTCTGATGTGGGCCCACTTGGTCTCTGCATCCCTTGCAGGAGTGTTTTGAAGGGCTTTACCAAGTGAATTTAGAAACTTATGTAACAGCTATGGATAAGAAATTCTGTTAGTGTTGATGCGCGGGCAGCCCTTCTGCTGGGAGTGATGTAGCTTCTTTGGTTTGAGTCTAACTTTACTGCACACCAGGGAATGATCGGTGTCACAGTCCTCACTGTGGAAGCTGTGATTTGGACACTGTTATATAGAGGCTCGCCTTGTGACGATGAAGTCCAGCTGGTGTCAACGACGTGATCTTGTGTGTCTCCATGAAACCTGGTGACAGGGTTTAGTATGAAAGAACGAGTTGGTGATGCAGAGGTTATGATAGGTACACAACTCAAGCAGTCTCTGTCCATTCTCATTCATCCTTCCAATGCCATAGCGCCCAAGGCAGGCGGGTCATGGTTGGCCCCAACCCTGGCATTAAAGTCCCCCAGCAGGAACAAATGTTCGGTATTAGGAATGGTACTAATGATATTATGGAGTTCCTCGTAGAACTGGTCTTTAACTTCAGGTGGGGAGCAGAGTGTTGGAGCATAGATGCTGAGTTGGTGTACTGGGCCAGAGGCGGTGAGCAGTCGGATGGACAGTATGCATTCAGAGCCATTTCAAGGTGCCTTTATCATGCTGAGCAAAGAGTTTCTGATGGCGAAGCCCACTCCATGCTGTCTTGGTTCTTCAGGATCCCTACCCTGCTGGTAGAAGGTGTAGCCTTGCTCTCTTAGAGATCCGCTCGCAGGGAGGCCTGTCTCCTGAAGTGCTGCAATCTCCACATTGAGTTGTTAATGATGGCAGTCTTCCGAGAGTCTTTGATTTGCGTAAGGTCTTCCAACAGGCCAGGACACACAGTTCTGATGTTCCAGCTTGCAAAACGAAGGGCTGGTACCTTCTTTCCTTTTTTTGTCGTGCGCTGTTACAACCCACTTGTCGGGCAATGACCCTGAGCTCCAAGCACCCATTGAAGAAGGTGGACTGTGGTGGGACAGAACCTTTCTGACTGGGGACTGCCTGGTTTGAGGCGGGCAGTAACTGTCCAGTGAGATGCAATGACATCTCCCACTGACAAAAGCAACCCGTGGCGCCCAGTCTCTATGCCAATTGAGCTGGCCTTATAACCCGTAACTGCTGCCTTCCGTGTTTTGGTCGCTGTGACGCGAGTATGGAGTGACCTCTCCATGGCACGTGCCTGGGCAGAATGTATGGAGGTTGTGCGTTGCCCAAGCATCAAAACCACCCTCTCGGCCTTCCTAATGGGGCCCAAAGGAGTGCAGAACACGACGTTTGGCACCGGTATGGCTGCAGGAACTGCCGGAAACATGCCAAAGGTGACACATGACCGCCTTAGGAGTTCCGCTCCAGATTTTCTTTTAGGGTTTGCTCCCTTAGCCTTGGTCTCTCCCGAGGCGCCCACAAGGCAGTGGGGTTGTTGGCTGCTATTCCTGAGCAGGGGCCCTAACTAGTAAACTGTGCGATTTCATGGAGGGAGCGGGAAGGGGTTGCGGAAGCATGCGAGGGAGGGGGGAAGGTGGTGCGAGGATGGCCTCCTCGATGTCTGCGTCCTCCAGGCTGACGCAGCGCTCGTGGTCGCCATCCAAAGGTTTAGGGCCTAGGAAACGCGCTCCGGCCGGTGTTGGGATCCTGGCGAGGAAAGCCGGTCCCTTGCCGCTCTGCGGATCCATTCGAAACCTGGGGAGAGGGCGTGCAAGCGGACCCCGCACTCAGCTACCCGGGAAATGTGTGCTCAAGAACCAGAAGGTAGAGGCCGGGCTAAGGAGAAAAGTTGAGCAAGCAAATCCAGAGCTCCCTGTTTTGGTGATATTGATTGAGTGGTGGATGTTGGACAGACACTGGGTAAATCCCTGCTCCCTAGCTTTTTACCATTTAGAAATTAATCTATTCTCCTACAGTCCAAAGTGGATGACCTGATGGAAGACATGAACCAAATCTCCATGTTCATTTCTTATACTCTTTTTGGAGAATCGTATTTACAGAAAACTTACCCTATATCATAACACCCTTTCATGTAACATATGTTGCATAGCAGTTTAAAGTTCGACTCAGAGAATACTGCCAGCAAAACAACAAACCAGTTACTTTTCAAAGGCCTGGCCAAGGACGGAGGTGGACTGGACATAAGGCAGCTACTTGGGTGCTCAGGCAGTTCCTAACATCTTAATCAATTCATTCTGCTTTCCAGCCAAGGCAGTACACTGATAGAGGGCCAGGACATTCAAAGAACCTGCTACACCAAAGTAACTGTTGCAATATCAGATATCCCCAGCCAAGAATCCATGGAGGCAGTTGGTGAATGCAAGACTGGAGCTTGATGTGATCAACCAACAATCATGGGCCACTTATTATTACAGCAAGAAAAGAATACAAAGAGCTAGCTAGGCAAGAGTTGTATCTTTTGTATGAGCAAGAAATTGGTATTTACTGGGCCTTTAGAACAGGTTTCTGACATCTTTTTAATCAACCATGAGCAGCCTGCAGCAGCTGGCAGAGAATGTGCACCTTTTGATATCATTGTAGTCAAACATACTATGAAGCACCTACAGGGGAATCACAAAGCACAGCACTACTTTCTCTCACAAGTGTCATTGGGCACCCACTTAGAAGTGTCTGCCGTTCCTGGATTTGATACACTAGGTGTTCAGCTGGAAACAGCGATGAGGTGGACTTAATCCACATTGGAGTGCTTACTCTCAATTCAAATCGCTGGTTATCCAGATGCTGGACTGCCCAGCACTTGGGATAAAGCAAAAGATTAGATTAGATTAGATGAAAAACCGTCCTCTAAATGTGTGTGTATTTCCTCCCGCTCTATCTCGGCTCCTCAAAGGATTGCCTGTGTGGCAGGGGGGGACTTCAGCCATTTCAAGACTCTGCACACAGAGACGTAAAGCCATTCTGCTAACCAGCAATACCCCATAACAACCTGCCACCAAATTTGCTTTTCATACAGAGAGCAGTCAGACAGTAGTGCTGTGCAATAACCTTAAGTTGCGATAGTTGCACACCTTACTCGGTCAGCAGAGATGGCACTTACTGACCTACTGCGGGTTTCCAGCATTTCCTGTTTTTGACAGATTTCCAACAGTTGCAGTACTTTGCTTCACATTACACCCCAATAATGCTCATTTCATGCCTCTAAACCTTCTTAACAATATTCAGTTAGTCAAGTAATGGCCAAAGCTGTTAATTTAGCTGTGAGTGCGAGAAACTAGGAAGCTGAGCAGAGCTGTAAATTTTTTAAACAGCATTTGGCACATTTACATTTTTGCATTTGAACAATCAGTTCATGGGGTAGCATAGTTCATTCTTCTCATCTTATCATCTCTACAAGTTTTCATATATTATCATCATCTAAGCCTTCATTCCAAAGTTTCAAGATGCATTTGTTAATGAGAATGAAATATTGTCTAATGAAATTCTGTATGCAGTTAAATATATTTCAGTTAGACAAGAATCAAAAGTCTGAAGGGAAAATTACTATTGAAGTATCATGGTGCTGGAGCAGAGCGCATTCCCTTCACTGACTGCTGTGCTAGGCCAGTAAATAATATATTTTCATTTGAAATAAATCATAAATAAAATAAACTGGGATTCATATGCTCATATCAGTTGATTTCACTCTTGACTTGCCCCATTGATTTTTGAGATGGAGCTCCACTGTACAGCTTAATCGCAACCAGAACCAAACATTTTTGTTATTTACATGGCCTGTGCCCAGCATGCCCCCAAGTCTCTGGCGGCTGCACCTCTGCTCCTGAAAGAGCCATTGTTCAGTTTCACATAATGGAGCCAGTTCATGAATGCACATTCCTATTACATGCAGAGCAGAAGTGATCTGGAAGCATAAGGATTACTGTAGTAAACTACTTTTTTTTTTAGAAAGTATAAAGCAGTACGTAAACAGTTTTTAATAGTTGTAAACAGTGGATAAGAGGATTGAGTTGCCAAATGTAGTTGCAGCACTGGATGACTGATTTGGAGAATGATACCCAGACCACTCTTGCCTTCCTCCAAGTGACTGGTCATGGAGGGCAATGGCAGTGAAATATGTATCACACTTCCTTATGAAAATATCTTTGAGTCCTGTATTATCCAGAATAATTTGCTTTTCCTCTTCCCACCCTCCATTTTCACCCCCGCCCATTTCTTATTAATCCTACCTCATGCAAAGTATAACATCTATACGTTGCACTGAGGGCTCTGTTCCAGCACTGTTGACAGTGAGCAAGTTATTTGTCACTTGTCAGTATTGATTCCTTAGGTATACCTATTATCAGGGAACATCTGTTGTGGTGGTTGGTGAATGCAATTACTTTGCAGCAATAGAAATGGTCTGTAAGTGGTGTGCAGGAAGAAAAAATGCGAATTAGTATGCTTTCTGTTGAGATCAGTTCTCAAGTTAAGTCTTTGCATACACCTGCCATTACAAACTGTGCTCATAATTCATTCATTTTCTACTGCGAAAATAATAAGATGTAGGTAGAAACTTGGAATTAAAATTGCCAAATAATATGACTGCTCAAATCTTTGTTAATAAAACTTCTTGTTATTAATACATTGTGCAGGCATCTGACAATAAATGACACGTGTTGATTAAAACAAAATGAAATTGTAGGGCTTGACGAACAAACTTGTTTTGCCATAGCTTTGTCTTGCTTTTCATTCAAGCCTGACCACTTATGTTGAGATTTGGAACCGCCACATATTGGCTCTTCTGCTTCCTCCAAGAATTGAATCACTTTATTTTTGGCTGAGTATAATTTGAATTATATGCATCAAAAAAGACCATAAATATGCCATTTATAGGTCTAATTTTGCATTAATGCAAAGTGATTTTGGATGCATAATGATGTAAAAGCATTGTTACAACCTGGTGAGAAAAGTGTCGAGGGGTCCCCTCTCAGCCTTCACCTAGTCTTACTGTAACAGGGTTTCATTTTAAACACACTGTTTTTAGTTCTCCCTTGGTGAATCCTTGTTCACCACTTTCCAATTACAAGGCAAAGAAATCAGCACAAACAGGCTTTCTTAGGTTTAAAGAAAAAGTTAAAATTTATTAAAACTTGATCTTAGACTCTAATTCGGTTAAAGCCTACGGATATACAATGCGCCCACTCTAGCATGCATACACAATACACGGTTCTTTGAGCTCACGGTAGAGTTCTTGATTGTAGGTAGATCTTGCTTTTCATTGGGGCCCAGTATTATTCTTAAACCTTGTTCGCTGAAGGAGACTTTTCTCATTAGGGGTTCAGATGTCTTCAGTGGATTTAGAGGCTTGTGAGAAAGAGACGGGAGCAGGCAGACAGGAGAGGCTTTGGCGAGCCAGCCAGGAGAGATTGTCTCAATCCAGGAGCATTCTGCTTTCTGCCCAAACTATTTGTACAAATTCAAAAAACGCAGGTTGCCCAGCAGGTTAGTCATGTGACTAGCTGGTTTGACCATGTCCATTTGTGTATTTGGCCATCTTAGTAGTCAACCTGGAATGCGAGCTCCCCCCACCTTCAACATCTGTTGATCAAAAGTCCATTGTGGGTTGAATGTGGCAGGGAATGGTCCTGTGTCCTTTCCAAGCACTGTCTGTTAATATGGAAATGTCTTTCCACCCAAGGGTCCACTGTGGGTTGAATGTGTCAGGGAATGGCTGCTTTGCCCTTCCAAATACTGTTTATTAATATGCAAATGTTTTTCAAGCCAAGATCTGGCAACTTTTTTTTTTCAAGCAAGTCCTTGTTTCATTCCAGTAATTGTTTAAAATCAATGTGCCTCATTCTTGTCAGGTGGGGGCCTAGCACGACAGCATTAATATAACTTCCCTTACAGAAAGTGACTGGTTCAAGACCATCTCGAAGAAATAGTCCTCAGTAATTGAGCGTTACATTGGGAGAATTTGAAAACTTTGCTGCACTCCATTGGTCTTGGGCTTTAGATACTGTAATTATGAATTTTAATATTAACAAAATGCTTCTAACATTAGTAATGGAATTATCATTCAGAAACTGGTGAACAAGCAACACCTAAGTTTAAAATTCCTTGTGTTCAAACACCTCCATGGCTTTAATCCTGGCTCCTCCAGCACTAAAACCCCTCTCCCTCTGAGCTGTCAGTTCCTCTGAGTCCAGCCTCCTGCGCATTCCCACCTCCCACTCCTACACCCTGCCATTGTCAGTTATGACTTCAGCCACGTATGTTCCACACTCTGAATTCTCTCCCTAAACCCCTCTGTGCCTCCATTCCTTCTCCTTAAAGACCCTGTTTTAAAAAGCCACCACTTTGGGGAAGGCTAGTCATTCTCTTAAACTGTTCTTCTTTGACTTGGCATTTTTTCCCCCTCACATCTCTAGGAAGGTCCTTGGGAATTTTATTTCTATATTTATAGGCACTATATAAATTGTTGCTGTTTGTGGTTGTTCTGGTAGTATTTGTACAATTGTTGTTGCTGCTGAGCAAGGGAGCTAGCAATGCTGCCTCCACAACACATTCTACAGATATCAATATGAGACCTATGATATAGTGAAATTGAACCCTTATTTACAGAAAATATATGCAAAAAGGCTAACATTACTAAAGCTTATGCAAAACTTTTGGGAGGATGTTTTCCACTGCTGTTTAATGGCAGTGGAGATGGATATTGAAATGAAGAGGGTTTTGTCAGTTCCCGATGTTGGTTTTCTGCCCTTTTGAAAAAAGTAAGTGAAATATTTAAGAGAATTTCTTCCCCATTGCTAGTGCTAATTAAGGCCTTACAAATTATCTAGCAGTAGAAACTGTTCATATGAATATAGCTTGAATGCATTGTGCTCCCCAACTGACCTGGAGTTTTTTCAAGAAGGGGTTGCCAAGATATGAAAGCAGCATTAGCACCCAGGGAATAAATGTTCAGGAGCAGAGGTGCAGCCCCCAGAGACTTGGGGGCATGCTGGGCACAGGCCATGTAAATAACAAAAATGTTTGGTTCTGGTTCTGGTTGCGATTAAGCTGTACAGTGGAGCTCCATCTCAAAAATCAATGGGGCAAGTCAAGAGTGAAATCAACTAATATGAGCATATGAATCCCAGTTTATTTTATTTATGATTTATTTCAAATGAAAAAATGTTATTTTCTGGCCAAGCACAGCAGTCAGTGAAGGGAATGCGCTCTGCACCAGCACCATGATACTTCAATAGCAATTTTCCCTTCAGACTTTTGATTCTTGTCTAACTGAAATATATTTAACTGCATACAGAATTTCATTAGACAATATTTCATTCTCATTAACAAATGCATCTTGAAACTTTGGAATGAAGGCTTAGATGATGATAATATATGAAAACTTGTAGAGATGATAAGATGAGAAGAATGAACTATGCTACCCCATGAACTGATTGTTCAAATGCAGAAACGTAAATGTGCCAAATGCTATTTAAAAAATTTACAGCTCTGCTCAGCTTCCTAGTTTCTCGCACTCACAGCTAAATTAACAGCTTTGGCCATTACTTGACTAACTGAATATTGTTAAGCAGGTTTAGAGGCATGAAATGAGCTTATTGGGGTGTAATGTGAAGCAAAGTACTGCAACTGTTGGAAATCTGTGAAAAACAGGAAATGCTGGAAACCCGCAGTAGGTCAGTAAGTGCGATCTCTGCTGACCGAGTAAGGTGTGCAACTATCGCAACTTAAGGTTATTGCACAGCACTACTGTCTAACTGCTCCCTGCAAATTTGGTGGCAGGTTGTTATGGGGTATTGCTGGCCAGCAGAATGGCTTTAAGTCTCTGTGTGCAGAGTCTTGAAATAGCTGAAGTCCCTCCCTGGCACACAGGCAATCCTTTGAGGGGCCTAGGTGGAGAGGGAGGAAATGCACACACGTTTAGAGGACGGTTTTTCATCTAATCTAATCTTTTGCTTTATCCCAAGCACTGGGCAGTCCAGCATCTGGATAACCAGCGATTTGAATTGAGAGTAAGCACTCCAATGTGGATTAAGTCCACCTCATCGCTGTTTCCAGCTGAACACCTAGTGTATCAAATCCAGGAATGGCAGACACTTCTAAGTGGGTGCCCAATGACACTTGTGAAAGAAAATAGTTTTTTTTTAATTCATTCATGGGATGGGGGTGTCACTGGCTAGGCCAGCATTTATTGCCCATCCCGAATTGCCCATGGGAAGGTGGTGGTGAGCTGCCTTCTTGAACTGCTGCAGTCCATGTGGGGTCGGTACACCCACAGTGCTGTTAGGAAGGGAGTTCCAGGATTTTGATCCAGTGACAGTGAAGGAACGGCTATATAGTTCCAAGTCAGGATGGTGTGTGACTTGGAGGGGAACTTGCAGCTGGTGGTGTTCCCATGCATTTGCTGCCCTTGTCCTTCTAGTTGGTAGAAATCACAGGTTTGGAAGGTGCTGTCTAAGGAGCCTTGGTGCGTTGCTGCAGTGCATCTTGTAGATGGTACACAATGCTGTCACTGTGCGTCAGTGGTGGAAGGGGTGAATGTTTGTGGATGGGGTGCCAATCAAGCAGGCTGCTTTGTCTTGGATGGTTTCAAGCTTCTTGACTCTTGTTGGAGCTGCACCCGTCCAGGCAAGTGGAGAGTATTCCATCACGCTCTTGACTTGTGCCTTGTAGATAGTGGACAGGCTTTGGGGAGTCAGGAGGTGAGTTACTCGCCGCAGGATTCCTAGCCTCTGACCTGCTCTTGTAGTCACGGTATTTATATGGCTACTCCAGTTCAGTTTCTAGTCAATGGTAGCCCCCAGATGTTGATATTGGGGGATTCAGTGATGGTAATGCCATTGAATGTCATGGGGAGATGGTTAGATTCTCTCTTGTTGGAGATGGTCATTGCCTGGCACCTGTGTGGCATGAATGTTACTTGCCACTTATCAGCCCAAGCCTGATTATTGTCCAAGTCTTGCTGCATTTCTATATGGACTGCTTCAGTATCTGAGGAGTCACGAATGATGCTGAACATTGTGCAATCGTCAGCAAACATTCCCACTTCTGACCTTATGATTGAAGGAAGGTCATTGATGAAGCAGCTGAAGATGGTTGGGCCCGGGACACTACCCTGAGGAACTCCTGCAGTGATGTCCTGGAGCTCAGATGATTGACCTCCAACAACCACAAACACCTTCCTTTGCGCTAGGTATGACTCCAACCAGCGGAGACTGTTCCCCCTTATTCCCATTGACTTCAGTTTTGCTAGGGCTCCTTGATGCCATACTCGGTCAAATGCTGCCTTGATGTCAAGGGCAGTCACTCTCACCTCGCCTCTTGAGTTCAGCTCTTTTGTCCATGTTTGAACCAAGGCCTTAATGAGGGCAGGAGCTGAGCGGCCCTGGCGGAACCCAAACTGAGCATCACTGAGCAGGTTATTGCTAAGCAAGTGCTGCTTGATGCCACTGTTGATGACACTTTCCATCACTTTACTGATGATTGAGAGTAGACTGATGGGGTGGTAATTGGCCGGGTTGGACTTGTCCTGCTTTTGTGTACAGGACATACTTGGGCAATTTTCCACATTGCAGGGTAGATGCCAGTGTTGTAGCTATACTGCAACAGCTTGGCTAGAAGCACGGCAAGTTCTGGAGCACAGGTCTTCAGTACTATTCCCGGAATATTGTCAGGGCCCATAGCCTTTGCAGTATCCAATGCCTTCAGTCGTTTCTTGATATCATGCTGAGTGAATTGAATTGGCTGCAGTCTGGCATCTGTGATGCTGGGGACTTCAGGAGGAGGCCGGGATGGATCATCAACTCGGCACTTCTGGCTGAAGATTGTTGCAATTGCTTCAGCCTTATCTTTGCACTGATGTGCTGGGCTCCCCCATCATTGAGGATGGGGATATTTGTGGAGCCACCTTCTCCAGTTAATTGTTTAATTGTCCACCACCATTACGGCTGGATGTGGCGGGTCTGCAGAGCTTAGATCTGATCCGTTGGTGATGGGACCGCTTAGCTCTGTCTATCGCATGCTGCTTACGAAGTTTGGCGTGCAGATAGTCCTGTGTTGTCGCTTCACCAGGCTTACACCTCATTTTGAGATATGCCTTGTGCTGATCCTGGCATCCCCTCCTGCACTCTTCATTGAACTAGGGTTGGTCTTCTGACTTGATGGTAATGGTAGAGTGGGGTATATGCCAGGCCATGAGTTTACAGATTGTGGTTGAGTACAATTCTGCTGCTGCTGATAACCCACAGCACCTCATGGATGCCCAGTTTTGCATTGCTAGATCTGTTTGAAATCTATCCCATTTAGCACGGTGGTAGTGCCACACAACACGATGGAGGGTATCTTCAATGTGAATGTGGGACTTAGTTTCCACAAGGACTGTGCTGTGGTCACTCCTACCAATACTGTCATGGACAGATGCATCTGTGGCAGGCACATTAGTGAGGACGAGGTAAAGTATGTTTTTCCCTCTTGTTGGTTCCTTCACCACCTGCCGCATACCCAGTCTAGCAGCTATGTCCTTCAGGGCTCGGTCAGTAGTGGTGCTACCGAGCTACTCTTGGTGATGGACATTGAAGTCCCCCACCCCGAATACATTCTATGCCCTTGCCACCCTCAGTGCTTCCTCCAAGTGGTGTTCAACATGGAGGAATACTGAGTCATCAGCTGAGGGAGGGCCATAGGTGGTAATCAGCAGGAGGTTTCCTTGTCCATGTTTGACCTGATGCCATGAGACTTGATGGGGTCCGGAGTCAATGTTGAGGACTCCCAGGGCAACTCCCTCCCGATTGTATACCACTGTGCCGCCACCTCCGCTGGGTCTGTCCTGCCGCTGGGACAGGACATACCCGGGGATGGTGATGGCAGTGTCTGGGACATTGTCAGGTCTGATTCGTTGAGTATGACTATGTCAGGCTGTTGCTTGACTAGTCTGTGGGACAGCTCTCCCAACTTTGGCACAAGCCCCCAGATGGTAGTAAGGAGGACTTTGCAGGGTTGACAGGGCTGGGTTTGCTGTCGTCGTTTCTGGTGCCTAGGTTGATGCCAGCTGGTCTTTACGGTTTCATTCTTGTTTATTGACTTGGTAGTGGTTAGATACAACTGAGTGGCTTGCTAGGCCATTTCAGAGGGCATGTAAGAGTCGACCACATTGCTGTGGGTCTGGAGTCAATGTAGGCCCGACCAGGTAAGGACAGCAGATTTACTTCCCTAAAGGACATTAGTGAACCAGATTGTTTTTTTAAAAAAATCGACAATGGTTTCATGGCCATCACTAGACTAGCTTTTTAATTCCAGATTTATTAATGAAATTCAAACTCCACCTTCTGCTGTGGAGGGATTTGAATCCATGTCCCCAGAGCAATACCCTGGGTCTCTGGGTTACTAGTCCAGTGACAATACCACTACGCCCCCACCTCCCCTACTAGTGCTGTACTTTGTGGTTCACCTGTAGGTGCTTCATGATATGTCTGACTACAATGATATAAAAAGTGCACATTCTCTGCCAGCTGCTGCAGGCTGCTCATTGTTGAATCAAAAGATGTCAGAAAGGACTTCTGATCTTACATCAACTTGTTCTAAAGGCCCAGTAAATACCTATTCCTTGCTCATACAAAAGATATATGACACAACTCTTGCCTTGCTTGCTCTTTGGTATTCCTTTCTTGCTGCAATGAGTTGCTACTCCTCACTTCTGAGTTGTACTCTCCTCAAACTCACAACCTACATTCCCTGGGGTGCTCAGATCTGTGCTGGTCCTTGTGACGGGCCGTATGCTTGACACAATCTACTGAGATGTGCCAAGCTCCATGGTGCTGCTTGGCTTCCCTATTGGCGGAGGAAAAGAAAGATGAATTACATTTCCTGAAACAATGCTTTGAAAGAGAAGCAAGATCATAAGGCAGGTACCTACTTCGCAAAGTTAGCCCCTACCGTGAGGATTAAGAAAATGAATTATTGCAGGAAGGATAATAATAAGTGGCCCATGATTGTTGGTTGATCACATCAAGCTTTAGTCTTGCATTCACCAACTGCCTCCATGGATTCTTGGCTGGGGATATCTGATATTGCAACAGTTACTTTGGTGTAGCAGGTTCTTTGAATGTCCTGGCCCTCTATCAGTGTACTGCCTTGGCTGGAAAGCAGAATGAATTGATTAAGATGTTAGGAACTGCCTGAGCACCCAAGTAGCAGCCTTATGTCCAGTCCACCTCTGTCCTTGGCCAGGCCTTTGAAAAGTAACTTGTTTGTTGTTTTGCTGGCAATATTCTCTGAGTTGAACTTTAAACTGCTATGCAACATATGTTACATGAAAGGGTGTTGTGATATAGGGTAAGTTTTCTCTAAATGCTATTCCCCAGAGAGAATAAGAAATGAACATGGAGATTTGGTTCATGTCTTCCATCAGGTCATCCACTTTGGACTGTAGGAGGATAGATTAATTTCTAAATGGTAAAAAGCTAGGAACTGTGGAGGAGCAACAAGAGTTGGATGGCCACAGAACTCATTAAAAGCTAGTGGATAGGGTGCAAAAATAATTTAAACAGCTCATGGCATATTTTCTCTTGTCTCAAGGGTCAGGGATACAAAGTGGTGGAAGTTATGGTACAGTTATGTAAAGCTCCACTTGGACTGCATCTGATGTATGGTGCTCAGTTCTGGGCATACTGCAACTTGGGAAGGATATATTAGATTTGGAGGAGGGTGCAACGCAGATTCACCAAAACGATACCAGGGCTAAAAGGGTTAAATTGCATAGACTAGGCTTGTATCCACTTGCATATAGAATATTAATGAGTGTACTAATTGAAGTGTTTAAGATGATTAAAGGATTTGATATGGTTGATAGAAACAATTTCCTCTGGTGGGGTAATCCAGAAGAAGTGGACATAATTCTAAAATTAGAGTTAGGCTTCTCAAAGATGTTGTCAGGAAGCACAAAGGATAGCAGAGATCTGGAACTTTCTCCCCCCACAATCTGTGGGGTTAAATCAATTGAAAATTCAAAACTGAGCTAGATAGATTTTTGTTTGGCAAGGATATTAAGCTACCAGGAAAAGAAGCTCAATAATTTCCATCATCACTGTCTGCGGCGTATTATGGGTATATCCTGGCAGGACAAAATCACAAATGTGACATTCCTCTCAAAGGCAGAGCTTGCAACTGCGTTAGCACTATTCAAACAGAAGTGGTTTCGGTGGATGAGATAGGTCTGCAGGATGGAAGACGGTCGCATACCCAAGGACCCTCTGTGTGGTGAGGTAGTGCGGGGGAGGACAGGGGACCAGTGGGGAGCGCAAAGCTCACTTCAATTCTGCTTGCAAGTGTGACATTAAGGCCCTAAATGCCGACTGTCGCAACTGGGAGTCAGTAGCTCCCGAAAGAGGGAAATAGCGACACATCCTGTGGACTGCTGTGCACTACCACAATGACGGTTTAAAATAACTTTCCTTTCAGTGCAGCAGCTTTTTCGGGAGCAGCGTGTGAGCGAGTGAGCAGCTGGGAAAGTCAGTTTGAAAGTAAATTTAATTTCCTTTTGTTTTTCGGCGGAGGCCAGGGGGCTGCTGGGTAAGTAAAACACTATATATTTGGGCGGTTTCTGAACCCGAGACACCACACTTGTAGTGTCTCCCACCCGCCCTCCTCCTCTAACCAAAAAAAAAAGGACTCGGTGGGGTGTTTATAAGGTAAGGCTTTTTCGATTTCTCTGGTTTTATTGTGATTGGTAAAAACTTTTCGTTCCTTTTTCATTTAACTAAGTTTAAACTTAAGATTAAAAATGGCAGGAGATCTCAGACCCATATCATGCTCCTCTTGCTCAATGTGGGAGCTCAGGGACATGGCTGATGACCCTGTCTCCTTCACGTGCAGGAAGTGTGTCCAGCTGCAGCTCTTGTTAGACCGCATGACGGCTCTCGAGCTGCGGATGGACTCACTTTGGAGCATGCGCGATGCTGAGGAGGTCGTGGATAGCACATTTAGTGAATTGGTCACACCGCAGATTAGGATTGCTGAGGGAGAAAGGGAATGGGTGACCAAAAGGCAGAGAAAGAGCAGGAAGGCAGCGCAGGAGTCCCCTGCGGTCATCTCCCTCCAAAACAAGTATACCGTTTTGGATACTGTTGAGGGAGATGGCTCACCAGGGGAAGGCAGCAGTAGCCAGGTCCATGGCACCGTGGCTGGCTCTGCTGTTCAGAAGGGCGGGAAAAAGAGTGGAAGGGCTATAGTCGTAGGGGATTCGATTGTAAGGGGAGTAGACAGGCGGTTCTGTGGTCGAAAACGAGGCTCCCGAATGGTATGTTGCCTCCCAGGTGCACGGGTCAGGGATGTCTCAGATCGGCTGCAGAACATTCTAAAGGGGGAGGGTGAACAGCCAGTTGTCATTGTGCACATAGGCACTAATGATGGAGGTAAAAAACGGGATGAGGTCCTACAAGCAGAGTTTAGGGAGTTAGGAGCCAAGTTAAAAAGTAGGACCTCAGAGGTAGTAATCTCAGGATTACTACCAGTGCCACGTGATAGTCAGAGTAAAAATGAAAGAATAGTCAGGATGAATGTGTGGCTTGAGAGATGGTGCAGGAAGGAGGGGTTCAGATTTTTGGGACATTGGGACCGGTTCTGGGGGAGGTGGGACTATTACAAATTGGACGGTCTACACCTGGGCCGGACTGGAACCAATGTCCTTGGAGGTGCTTTTGCTAACGCTGTTGGGGAGGGTTTAAACTAATGTGGCAGGGGGATGGGAACCAATTGAGGTCAGTTGACAGTGAGGAGGTAGTAACAAAAGCCTGTAAGAAACTAGATAATGAAGTCAGTGTGACTAAGGGGAAGAGCAGGCAGGGAGCAGATGATGAATATAAAGGGACTGGTGGTCTGAGGTGCATTTGCTTTAATGCAAGAAGTGTAGTTGGTAAGGCAGATGAACTTAGGGCTTGGATTAGTACCTGGGAGTATGATGTTATTGCTATTACTGAGACTTGGTTGAGGGAAGGGCATGATTGGCAACTAAATATCCCAGGATATCGATGCTTCAGGCGGGATAGAGAGGGAGGTAAAAGGGGTGGAGGAGTTGCATTACTGGTCAAAGAGGATATCACAGCTGTGCTGAAGGAGGGCACTATGGAGGACTCGAGCAGTGAGGCAATATGGACAGAACTCAGAAATAGGAAGGGTGCGGTAACAATGTTGGGGCTGTACTACAGGCCTCCCAACAGCGAGCGTGAGATAGAGGTACAAATATGTAAACAGATTATGGAAAGATGTAGGAGCAACAGGGTGGTGGTGATAGGAGATTTTAATTTTCCCAACATTGACTGGGATTCGCTTAATGTTAGAGGTCCAGATGGAGCAGAATTTGTAAGGAGCATCCAGGAGGGTTTTCTAGAGCAGTATGTAAATAGTCCAACTCGGGAAGGGGCCATACTGGACCTGGTGTTGGGGAATGAGCCCGGCCAGGTTGTTGAAGTATCAGTAGGGGACTACTTTGGGAATAGTGATCACAATTCCGTAAGCTTTAAAATACTCATGGACAAAGACGAGAGTGGTCCTAAAGGAAGAGTGCTAAATTGGGGGAAGGCCAACTATACCAAAATTCGGCAGGAGCTGGGAAATGTAGATTGGGAGCAGCTGTTTGAAGGTAAATCCACATGTGATATGTGGGAGGCTTTTAAAGAGAGGTTGATTAGCGTGCAGGAGAGACATGTTCCTGTGAAAATGAGGGATAGAAATGGCAAGATTAGGGAACCATGGATGACAGGTGAAATTGTGAAACTAGCTAAGAGGAAAAAGGAAGCATACATAAGGTCTAGGCGGCTGATGAAAGACGAAGCTTTGAAAGAATATCGGGAATGTAGGACCAATCTGAAACGAGGAATTAAGAGGGCTAAAAGGGGTCATGAAATATCTTTAGCAAACAGGGTTAAGGAAAATCCCAAAGCCTTTTATTCATATATAAGGAGAAAGAGGGTAACTAGAGAAAGGATTGGCCCACTAAAGGACAAAGGAGGAATGTTATGCTTGGACTCAGAGAAAACGGGTGAGATTCTAAACGAGTACTTTGCATCGGTATTCACCGAGGAGAGGGACATGACGGATGTTGAGGTTAGGAACAGATGTTTGATTACTCTAGGTCAAGTCGGCATAAGGAGGGAGGAAGTGTTGGGTATTCTAAAGGGCATTAAGGTGGACAAGTCCCCAGGTCCGGATGGGATCTATCCCAGGTTACTGAGGGAAGCGAGAGAGGAAATAGCTGGGGCCTTAACAGATATCTTTGCAGCATCCTTAACCACGGGTGAGGTCCCGGAGGACTGGAGAATTGCTAATGTTGTCCCCTTGTTTAAGAAGGGTAGCAGGGATAATCCAGGTAATTTTAGACCGGTGAGCCTGACGTCAGTGGTAGGGAAGCTGCTGGAGAAGATACTGAGGGATAGGATCTATTCCCATTTGGAAGAAAATGGGCTCATCAGTGATAGGCAACATGGTTTTGTGCAGGGAAGGTCATGTCTAACCAACTTAATAGAATTCTTTGAGGAAGTGACAAAGTTGATTGATGACAGAAGGGCTGTCGATGTCATATACATGGACTTCAGTAAGGCGTTTGATAAGGTTCCCCATGGCAGGCTGATGGAGAAAGTGAAGGCGCTTGGGGTCCAAGGTGTACTAGCTAGATGGATAAAGAACTGGCTGGGCAACAGGAGACAGAGAGTAGCAGTAGAAGGGAGTTTCTCAAAATGGAGACGTGTGACCAGTGGTGTTACACAGGGATCCGTGCTGGGACCACTGTTGTTTGTGATATACATTAATGATTTGGAGGAAAGTATAGGTGGACTGATTAGCAAATTTGCAGACGACACTAAGATTGGTGGAGTAGCAGATAGTGAAGGGGACTGTCAGAGAATACAGCAGAATATAGATAGATTGGAGAGTTGGGCAGAGAAATGGCAGATGGAGTTCAATCAGGGCAAATGCGAGGTGATGCATTTTGGAAGATCCAATTCAAGAGTGAACTATACAGTAAATGGAAAAGTCCTGGGGAAAATTGATGTCCAGAGAGATTTGGGTGTTCAGGTCCACTGTTCCCTGAAGGTGGCAACGCAGGTAAATAGAGTGGTCAAGAAGGCATACGGCATGCTTTCCTTCATCGGACGGGGCATTGAGTACAAGAGTTGGCAGGTCATGTTACAGTTGTATAGGACTTTGGTTCGGCCACATTTGGAATACTGCGTACAGTTCTGGTCGCCACATTATCAAAAGGATGTGGATGCTTTGGAAAGGGTGCAGAGGAGGTTCACCAGGATGTTGCCTGGTATGGAGGGCGCTAGCTATGAAGAGAGGTTGAGTCAATTAGGATTATTTTCATTAGAAAGACGGAGGTTGAGGGGGGACCTGATTGAGGTGTACAAAATCATGAGAGGTATAGACAGGGTGGATAGCAAGAAGCTTTTTCCCAGAGTGGGGGTTTCAATTACTAGAGGACACGAGTTCAAAGTGAAAGGGGAAAAGTTTAGGGGGGATATGCGTGGAAAGTTCTTTACGCAGAGGGTGGTGGGCACCTGGAACGCATTGCCAGCGGAGGTGGTAGATGCGGGCACGATGGAGTCTTTTAAGATGTATCTAGACAGATACATGAATGGGCAGGAAGAAAAGAGATACAGAAGCTTAGAAAATAGGCGACATGTTTAGAGAGAGGATCTGGATCGGCGCAGGCTTGGAGGGCCGAAGGGCCTGTTCCTGTGCTGTAATTATCTTTGTTCTTTGTTCTTTGACCAGTTGCTACAGCAGCTTGGCAACAGGCACTAACGTCAAAAACAACAACTCATAGCGTCACTTGGCAGCTTCATGTGCAGTACTTGTGGCAGAACCTGCCTCTCAAGGATTGGCCTTCACAGCCATCAGCAAAGGTGCACCAAGAGAAGACACCCCACCTAAATGGATTTTTTGCTGTGTGTCCATCATCTTTCGTAGATGGAAGGATTTCAACCAGGCAAAGGTTTTAAGGAATATGGAGCACGTGGGTAAATGGAGCTGAGCAGTGTTCCCTCTAAGCTGCATGCCTGCAACCTGAAAGTCCATGCGCAGGCCGCACACAACTCAGTCTCTTTAAATTACTGCATGGGCCACGCACTTATAGAAGAATCAGATGATTGACCTCCAACAACCACAACCATCTTCCTTTGCGCTAGGTATGAATCCAGCCAGCGGAGAGTGTTCCCCCTGATTCCCATTGACCTCAGTTCTGCTAGGTCTCCTTGATGCCATAATCGGTCAAATGCTGCCTTGATGTCAAGGGCAGTCACTCTCACCTCACCTCTTGAGTTCAGCTCTTTTGTCCATGTTTGAACCAAGGCTGTAATGAGGTCAGGAGCTGAGTGGCCCTGGCGGAACCCAAACTGAGCATCACTGAGCAGGTTAATGCTAAGCAAGTGCCGCTTGATGGCACTGTTGATGACACCTTCCATCACTTTACTGATGATTGAGAGTAGGCTGATGGGGCGGTAATAGGCCGGGTTGGACTTGTCCTGCGTTTGTATACAGGAGATACCTAGGCAATTTTCCACATTGCTGGGTAGCTGCCAGTGTTGTAGCTGTACTGGAACAGCTTGGCTAGGGGCGCAGCAAGTTCTGGAGCACAGGTCTTCAGTACTATTGCCGGAATATTGTCGGGGCCCATAACCTTTGCAGTATCCAGTGCCTTCAGTCATTTCTTGATATCACGCGGAGTGAATCGAATTGGCTGAAGTCTGGCATCTGTGATGCCGGGGACCTCAGGAGGAGGCCGAGATAGATCATTGTTGCAAATGCTTCAGCCTTATCTTTTGGGGATATTTGTGGAGCCACCTCTACCAGTTAATTGTTTAATTGTCCACCACCATTCACGAGCAAGAGCAACTTCATCTAGTCCCACTCCCCCACCTTTTACTAATAGCCCTGCAAAGTTTTTTTTCTCTGAAGTTAATTATCTAATTTCCTTTTAAAAGCCACGATTGAATCTGCCTCCACCACACTCTCAGGCACTGCATTACAAATCCTAACCACTCGCTGAGTAAAATCCTTTTCCTCATGTTGCCTCTGGCTCTTTTGTCAATCACCTTAATTCGGTGTCCTCTGGTTCTCAACTATTCCACCAATGTGAACAGTTTCTCCCTTTCTACTCAGCCCAGACTCTTCATGATTTTGAACACTTCTCCTCTCAACCTTCTGTTCTCTAAGGAGAACAGTATCCTTTCTATTGTACACAGTACTCCAGACATGGTCTACCCAGAGCTTTGATTAACTGTGTAGCTAAATATTGGAAATATTGGTCCCCGCCACAAATTCTGTTCCTTAGCCACTAACTTCCATTCCTCTCCTTGGAAATTCTGAGGCTGAATCAGACTGTTTGTAACCTTGGTGTCGTATTTGTCCCCAAGATGAACTTTTTACCAGATATCCGCACCATCGTTAAGACCGCCTACTTCCAGCTCTGTAATGTTGCCTGACTTTGCCCACGCCTCAGCTCATTTGCAGCTGGAACCCTCACCCATGCCTTTGTTACCTCTAGACTATTTCAATGGTCTCCTGGCCGGTCTCCCATCTTCTATGGCCACAAAGTTTAGCTCATTCCAAAACTCTGCTGCCTGCATCTTAATTCACACTAAGTCCTGTTCACCCACCACCTTGCTTGCTGACTTACATTGGCTCCTGGTTGAACAATGCCTCAATTTAAAACTTTTTATGCTTGATTTCAAATCCCTCCTTCCCCTCCCAACTCTGTAACCTCCTCCAGCCCTACAACCTTCCAAGATATCTGTGCTCCTCCAATTTTGTGCTATTGCACATCCCTGATTTTAATTGCTTCACCATTGGTGGCCATGCTTTCAATTGCCAAGGCCTTAAGTTCTGGAGTTCCCTCCCTAAATCTCTCCACCTCTCTACCTCTCTTTCCTCCTTTAAGATGCTCCTTAAAACCTCTTTGACCAATCTTTTGGTCATCTGACCTAATATCTCCTTAGTGTTAAATTTTGATTGATAACACTGCTGTGAAGTGCCTTGCGACGTTTTATTATGTTAAAAGCACTAGATAAATACAATTTGTTGTAGCAAAACTTCCTCCCCTTTTGTATTCTAGCTCTCTAGTGGTAAAAGCTAACATTTCATTAGCCTTATTGATGTTTTTTTGTACTTGACTACTACATTTTAGCCACTTGTGTACATGCAATTCTAAATCTCTTTTGACTTCCATTGTTCCAGCTTTTCACCTTTTAAAAAGTACTTGGATCCAAAATGGATGATCTCACACTTACCTGAGTTTAAATGCCACGCTTTGTCCCAATCACTTAAGTCATCAATGTTTCTTTGTAATTTTCTGACTGCAGCTCCAACAACACTTAAGAAGCTCATTGCCATCCAAGACAAAGCAGTCTGCTTGATTGGCACCCATCCACACATTCATTCCCTCCAGCACCAGCGCACAGTGGCAGCAGTGCGTACTATCTACAAGATGAACAGCAGTAACTCGCCAACGCTCCTTCAACGGATTTTACACCATCCCAGCGGGTCGGACGGTGGCGTGGGGGCGGTGTAAAATTGAGCGGGAGGTTCTGGGAGTCCTACCCGCCCCGCTCCCGCCTCCAGTCGTCTTTATGGCGGTCGGGCGAGTGGGAGTGGTGGGGGTGGGGAAACGGCCCACCTGCCCGAGACCAATCAAGGCCCTTAAATGGCCACTTAAGGGCCCTCGCCCGCCCCCACGGGTATTTTACCCTTGGCAAGCGGGCATGCTGGGGACGTGAAAGTCCGCCCAGCAATAGCTGCCGGCCTTTCCGCGCCCCGGGGGGGGAGTGGCATGGCAGTCGGGCACAGGGTGCCCGGTTGAGGTCCGCCCCCACTTCCCAAACCACCCCCAGGACCTGATGCCCCAAACGACCATTCCAGCCTCACCAGGGAAGGGCCGATTCCCCTGGTGAGGCATGCCCAACTTACCTTCGTTCCTGGATCCATCTGGTTGGCTGGGCTCCAGTCCCAGCAGTGGCCATCGCTCCCAGTAACGTTGCTGGGACTAAGAGCTGAGCTGAGACCTCCTCCCTCAAGTGGGTGGAAGTCCTGCCTCAGGACAGTTAAAGCCCGGGGACCTGTAAAATGCGGGACGGATCCCCGGGCCTAAGGTACAATCTAGCCCTATGTGTATTAATGGCTTAAGTAATAAAATAGACAGCCATATATCCAAGTTTTCCAATGACACAAAGATTGGTGGCATAGTAAGTAGTATAGATGGGAATTATTTTTAATTCGTTCTTGGAATGGGAGTGTCCTTGGAAAGGCCAGGATTTATTGCCCATTGCTAATTGCCCTCAAGAAGGTGAGCCGCCCTTTTGAATTGCTGCAGTCCAGGTGGTGTTGGTACACCCACAGTGTCGTTAGGGAGGGATTTTGAGGATGTTGACCCAACTCGCCAACGCTCTTTCAACAGCACCTTCCCACAATATCTACCACCTAGAAGAACAAGGGCAGAAAATGCATGAGAGCCCCACCACCTGCAAGTCCCCCTCCAAGTCACACACCATCATGACTTGGAACAGTATCACCATTCCTTCACTGTCTATGGAAGTAAATATCCTTGTAAAGATCATCTATAAATATATTAAGCACAGGGCAAGGAACAAGACTTTGAATTAATTAATCACATTTACATTATACAGCAAAGACCAGAAAATCACATTCTCTGCAGTGAAACAAGTTGACTACCTCTGTATCTCTAATTAAGTCATTCAAGAGATGAAGTAACACAAAGATTACAGCAGTGATCTTATTAATTTAAGATTTACTGAAGTGTACCTGAGAAATGAAAAACTGTTAAATAAGAAGTTCCCTGAGTTTGTGACCAAATTTAATCTTAATAGCCAATAGGCCCAGACTAATATCCTGAAGCAATGACATGTCAACAACCATGGTGATAAGGCATTTGGTGTAATAGATAAACAACATATTAGAATGGAATTTTAAAAATGGTAATTTGGCCCATTGGCCTAGCTTTGTCACTATTGGTATAGTTTAGACCCAAATAGCTAGTGATAGGTTTTAGATAGAGTCAAATGGGTGTCCACTGTTTGCTCTGAATTAGCTGACTGGTGGGATTGTAAAATGAGTGTAAATTAAAGGGATATGGACAATTAAACTAGAGCCCACGGCAAAAAATATGCAAGTCCTTGGAGAACCTCAATCCATTGTCAGCCTTTGCCAAGGCTGAAGGGGCAAAGGACAAAAAAGAAACAATAAAACAAAGAAATAAGGAATCCAAGGTGTATGCATGAGTCTGCAGGCAAATGATGATCTCAGTTATCAACCCTTGTTTGATACTGCAGGAGGTGGTTGCGAGGAGGGTAGCTGCCTGTGGCAGCCCAAGGCGTCATCCCTGTAGGTCAGCATTGCAGAATGTCTGCAAGGAATTGGAGCCAAGTTTCAGGTCACAGCTGACCATTACTGTCACTGGATGTATCAACCTCATGCTGCATCATAGTAGACAGCATCCCTGCAGCAGATGGTACATCTGTGTATCTGGCTCTCAGCCGAACAAGATTTTTGAAGAATGTGCCCCCTGGTCATTGACAGATAAGTTTCCAGGTTCTGCAGATATAGTTGATAGCATCTTCATGGATAGCAAATCAATTATTATAGCTTTGATGGCTAGGTTCTTTGAATTTTCATAATTTTGGATAAACTGGTTCAAGTTTTTTATTCAATGTAACAAGTGATTGAATTTGCAGATTTTGTATAGTGTTGATAATCGAATTTTAGCTGCTTGGGAACTGGAATTAATTACTTTCTGACAGCGTGAATTCAGTGTTATTTAAAAAAAATTCTATTAGTCAAAAAACATTGGGGGAATCTATACAGGAAATGTATGGAACTGGTTGGTTCAGTGCCAGTTCATAATTGGAAATATATCTACTGTTCTCCTTACATGCTAGCTTTGTTTCTGTCTCTTGCTCTCTAATCTGATTTTCTTCCTCTGTCCTGTAATTTTGTAATATTGCTGTTCTCCATCTCAGCTTGCTGCACATACTTACCTACCAACCTTTTTCATGCCATCTTTCGTACAATAAAGTTTCAGCCTTTAACTGAGTCTCTCCCAGTTGTACCCTCTGCCATATCACCTGCATCTGCTCTTACCTAATCCACATCATCACTGAAATCCTTATCCATATTTTTGTTACCTCCAGCTTTGACTTCTTTAACACCCTCCTAGCAGAGCTCCTGAGACTCACGAACTCCAATTCATTCCTGTACCATGCTACGCCCTTACCCCAATCTTTGATGATGTCCATTAACTCCCTAACTGCCCATGAATCGAACTTGGAATTTTCTAGTCCCTCCAAAGTGTTACCTCATTCCACTTATGAAACCTCCTCAACCCTACGTTCCATCTCATCACATGTCATTGAGTCCTCTTACTCTGGCCTGCTGTACACAACGCCCACCTTCCATTAACACCATTGGTGGCAGAGTCTTCAGCCATTTTGGTCCTTTTCTCTGGAACTCCTTCATAAACTTTCCACCTTGCTGATACTTTTCCAATCCTGAAAAGCCTTCTCAAGCTCCTTTTGACCGTGCTGTCTCTTAACTCTTCCACTGTTGCTTGACCTCCATTTCTCTTCTGTGAGACAACTCAGAATGTTTTCTACATTAAAGGTGCTATATAAGTGAAAATCGTTGTTGATATTGCTGCCACTGCAACATATTACAACTTACTCACCCCAAGTTAAAGACAGGGAGGGTTGATCTTCCTAGCCATGGGGCAAGCTGCTGCTATTAATTGTGATGTCATCAGTGCCAGGAAATTAGGTCTGGGAACTAAGGCCAGCAATACAGTAAGAAAGGTTGATAAAGAAACTAAGGGAATATGCAAAATGGCAGTTGTCCTTTCAAAATAACTTAATATAGGAAGCAAAATATGACTCAGTATGTGCTTACACCAAATTCCAACGTACTGAATGGAGTAGTTTTAAGACTCCAACTACAGTAGGCTAACTAATTCGCCCATTTTACATGGGTGCAAGAAATGAAGTTTGGCTGAACATTGTTAATTTTTACAGTTGGACCTCATTAACATAATTGCTTTTTGACAAGGAGGCTGATGATGGTCAGCAACGTAACTTCACTTTGTCCCAGTGTTTTTTTCTACTCTGCATTCTGGTGTGCAGTGACTTGGGCATGAGCCTAAAATCCCCCAGACTGCATTTGCCCATGATATGGTCCCACACTGCTCATGGAGCCTCACAATTTCAGGGCTAGTATGTTATTAATAACTGAAAGTCGAGGCGAATAGCCTAACTGTATTAAAGGGAGGCTGGGTAAGTACATGAAGGAGAAAGGAATAGAAGATTATGCTGATACTGTTAGATAAAGTAAGGTGGGAGAGTCTCATGTGGAGCATAAACACCGACTTGGACCAGTTGGGTTGAATGACCTGTTTCTGTACTGTAAAATTCTACATTAAAAAATACAATAACTTTAATTTGGGTTACTTACGTTTGAGGAATATTTTCAAAATCTTTCAGTTGTGACAATAATGTACTTTTTGTTAGGGTTGATTTTTAACTAATATTTTGTATCGCTAGAAACTGCATGTAAGGATTTAAGATCTAAGGTCACATCAAGCATTTTTCAATGGAAGGTCACTTAGCACTCAGACCGGATAGGTTTGGTGGATAGGGCTCTATAAGGTGTGAGTTCCTGGGACAAACACAATAGATTATCTGATATGTTACTTGTTTAATCAACCCAGTACCATAACGTTCATCACAAACATCCCTGCTGTTGGCTATCTATTCAATATTGGTGAATGGTTGTTTGATCTAATATAATTATGAGAGATTCAATCATCAGCTACCTATGTTTCAGTATTGTTGCAGAGGTGATCTCAAGCTATCTTTATAGAGAACAAAAATGAGACTGGAGCCTGGGGTGGTGCTTTTGATTGACAGGTTATCTGTCACCTTTTTCTGACAGACAGGGGAAGAAGGCTCTTGTTAAAGACCTTTCATATTGTACACCTTCTGATTGTTCATTATGCTAGAATCCTAGATTAGAACTAATTCTAATTGAAGATGTTTTAGGATTATTTGACTGTAAGTAAATTTTGGGAGATTCAAATGTTCGACCAAAGATCCTTTTTGATTTATATCTTTTGGTAATTATGAACTTTTGTTGTAATCATAAAGGTAAATGTATTGAGGGAAGGCATTCAGCCATCAAGCTCTTCCTTCCACAGAAACCTTAAATCTCTCCCTTCACAGTTTTTAACTGCCTCTTTAAAGATTCCAGAACATTTCCACCACTACCCTAACCGGAAGACTATTCCTTGTATTAACTACTCTTTGAGTGAAGCACTTCCTGACATGAATTCTGAACTTATGTTTTACAAGTTTGTACCTATCTTCCATATTCCCAGTGTGTGGTTTAACTTGAAGAGGTTATTGCTCAGGATTCACTTTTTACTCCATCTCTTATTCTATATACCTCTAATTTACCTCGTTTCAAGGCTGAAAAGCCCATTACCTCCCCATTCCCCCCACCCCCAACGCTTAACTTTTTAACATAATTTATTTGTGATTAGCCTTAAAATTTGCAGCATTTGCAGCTTTTTCTTTTTTTCTTCCAGATAAGATGTTAAATAACCATCTCAGGTGGGCACAAAAGATCCCCTGGCTCTATTTGAAGAAAAGCAGAAAAGTTCTTCAGTGTCCTGGCCAATATTTATTTTTCAATTAACATCAGTTTTTAAAAAAAACAGATAATCTGGTCATTATCACATTGTTGTTTGTGGGCCTTGCTGTGCATAAATTGTCTGCTGGTTTCCTACATTACAACAGTGACAACACACTTCAAAAGTACTTTATTGGCTGTGAAGCATTTTAGCATTCCTGAGTAAAGGCCTGCTACCCGGCGGGACCCGATGACATGTGTCGGGTTCGGGTCGGGCCGGGCCGCTCTTCCAGTTCCGACCTTCGGGCTCGGCTCGGGCCGGGTCCGGGTCGGACACACACAGTAAGAATTGCAGGTAAGTGTTTAAAGGAAAAAAACTTACCTGAGCTGCGAGTCCTGGACATCAAGCAGGGAAACTCTGAGTCTGCGCAGTGATCGTCTCTATGACGTCATCACGCTCATGTTGCATGCAGCTTCCTGAAGATTGGGAGTCGGAAGGTAAGTAAAGGCAGCATTGCAGGGGTCGGGTTGGCTCGGGGGAGAAAATGGAGGGACTCGGGCCGGGTCGGGCTGGGGTCTGATATGGTTCCGTCGGGATCGGGTTGGGGTTTTCTTTGGGTGACTTGAGCAGGCCTTTATTCCTGAGGTCCTTAAAGGTGCTCTCTAATTGCATGTTCTTACTTTCTTCTGATGATGTATCTTTACTTGTCAGTAATACATGAATTGAAGTTGTTCAATTCATTTATACAATAAGTTATCTATTAAATTTTGAACACCATGAGCAGTAATTGTGAATAATTCGGGGACCATGGACTAAACCTTCAAACAAAACAGAAAATCCACCATTATAGTCACTTAATTTAAAAAACAGAGGGAGAAAAGCTCCTCCCTTGCTTCAGAGTAATGTTCATTGTGATGTTTTATGGCCTCAAGGTAAAATGTGTCATGAAATGACATCTCATTTTGTGAGTTACCTGCTTGGGATTGAAATCACAATGCACTTTCTTCATGTCAAACAAGCTCAAGTAAACAGTAGAACAGAGAGTATCGGAGACTGTTTATTCTGTGGGGGAATGACTGACATGACTTGTGCCAAAAGGTAATACATCAGCAAACAAACAACACATTTCTTTTAAGTTCAACCTTGTGATTCAACAAGAAAATCACAAGCTTTTATAGTGGCAGGAAAATGTATGGCACAGATTTTTTTTCATTTCATTCATGGGATGTGCACCTCGTTGGCAAGGCCAGCATTTATTGCCCATCTCATGCCCGTCATGTATAAAGAGAAGCAATGACAAGATGACTTGAGAATCGACTGGGAGTAAAAAGAGTTTTTTTTTCATCGAAATCAATGTCATCAAATGTTCTAATGATGAATCAGTTCTCTATTTTGGGAATTTAGTTTTGTTAACTTTGCTACATGATTTTTGACTGAAGGAACTTGGCAAGTCCTCTGGATTTACAGAGAAACAAGAGAGAAAACAAAAATGTCAAGACTGAACTCTTTCTTTATTGAATTGAATCTGATCTGATGCTAACTTCACAACAACTCCCAAACTCAGGTATAATGTAATCTGCTAAACAGTCATTAAAGTGCCCCCTGTAAAAAACACCGAAAATATGCCATAATCAGAGAAGCACTAAAATTCTCTACTTTTTAGGGCTCAAGAATGACCATCTGAGGTTGTAGGGTTGGCTGCTGACAAATAGAAAATTGAAATATTAATGATTCTATTATCAAGTAATAAAGAAATCAATCCAACCAAGAACTGCTGTTCATCTTAAAACTTTGGCTTTTGAATTCAACCAGGTGCATTGAGCCATAGAGTCACCGAGACAGTATGGCACAGAAGGAAGCCATTTGGCCTATCGAGTCCATGCGGCTCACCACGGAGCAATCCAGTCAATTCCACTCCCCCGCTTGATCCCTGTAGTCCTGAAAGTTTATTTTCCTGAAGAGACCATCCAATTTCCTTTTGAAATCATTGATCATCTCTGCTTCCACCACCCTCGTAGGCAGCGAGTTCCAGGTCATTAGCATTCGCTGCATTGAAAAAGATCTTCCTCACATTCCCACTTTATTTCTTGCCCAGAACTTTAAATCTGTGTCCCCTAGACCTTGTACCACACAGCTTTTCTTTGTCAACATTATGTAAATCTGTCATAATATTATACACCCATATCAAATTTCTACTCAATCTCCTTTGCTCCAAGGAGAACATTCCTAGCTTCTCCAACCTAACCTTGTAGCTAAAATCCTTCATCCATGGAACTATTCTAGTAAATCTTCTCTCCATCCTCTCAAGGACCTTCACATCCTTCCTAAAGTGTGGTGACCAGAACTGGATGCAACACTCTAGTTGTGGCCTAACTAGAGTTTTCTAAAGGTTCAGCATAACTTCCCTGTTTTTGATATCAATACTTGTATTTATGAAGCTCGAGATCCCATATGCTTTGCTAACTACTCTCTCAATATGTCCTGCCACCTTCAATGATCTATGCACATGAACCCCCCCCCAGGACCCTCTGTCCCTGCACACTCTTTAGAACCGTGCCATTAAGTGTGTATTGCCTCTCCCTATCCCTTCTGCCAAAATGCATCATCTCACACTACTCTGTATTAAATTTCATCTGCCACTTGTCTGCCCATTCTGCTAGCCTGTTTATGTCCTGTTGCATTCAATGGATGTCCTTACTATTTGCCATACCTCCAAGTTTGGTATCACCGGCTAATTTTGAATTCCAATATCCAAGTCATTTATGTATATCAAAAAAGGCAGTGGTCCTAGCACTGACCCTTGGGGAACGCCACTGATTACCAGCTTCCACTCTGAAAAATGACCAATTACCATGACTCGCTGTTTTCTGTCCTTAAGCCAATTTATTTGTCCAAGCTGATAGTGACCCTCCTATGCCAGGATCCTCAATTTTGTTAACCAGCCTTTTATGTGGTAATTTATCAAATGCTTTTTAAAATCCATATAGACAACATCCATCGCGTTCCCCCTCATCAACCCTCGATGTTACTTCATCAAAAAATGTACTTGGTCGAATACAATCTGCCTTTTACAAATCTGTGCTGGCTCTCCTTAATTAACTCAAACCTTTCTAAGTGCCTGTTAATTTTTTCTCTGATTATTGTTTCTAACACCTTGCTCACCACTGATGTTAAAATGACTAGCCTAGAGTTACTAGGAATGTCCTTAAACCCTTTCTTGAACAAGGATGTCACATTTGCCACTTTCCACTCCACTGGCACCTCTCCCATATCTAGGTAAGATTGAAAATTATGGAAAGCCTCTGCGCTATCTCCACCCCCACTTCCTTTAGCAACCTGGGAGGCAAGCCATCCAGACTGGACGACTTACCCACTCTAAGCATAGCCAGCCTTTCCAGTACATCCTGCCAATCAATTTTCACCTCATCCATTACCTCTACCATCTCCGCTTGTACCAATATTTTGTCAGCATCCTCTTAGTAAACACCGATACAAAGTACTTATTAAGTATTCCAACCTTTCCTGTGTCTCTAAACAAATATCACCCTCTTAGGCCTCACCCAACTTCTTATTACCCACTTTTTACATGCTGGTAGAAGAATTTTGGAATTAAAACAAAAAAATGCTGGGAATACTCAGCAGGTCTAGCAGCATCGGTAGAGAGAGAAACAGTTAACATTTCAGATCAATGACCCTTCATCAGAACTGGGAAAAGTTAGAAATGTAATAGGTTTTAAGTAGGTCAAATGGGTAGGGGAAAAAAAGGAAGAGTATTTGTGAAATGGTAAGAGATTAGAAAGTGTAGATGGATGTAGGGTGTACAATCTGGCTTTCCTCGTCAATAAGTCACTGAAGGCTAACATGCAGGTGCAGCAAGCAATCAGGACGGCTAATGTTATGTTAGCCTTTAACGCAAGAGGGTTTGAGTGCAGGAGCAGTGAAGTCTTGTTTCAATTGTCTAAAACCTTGGTTAGACCGCACCTGGAGTACAGTGTGCAGTTTTGATCCCTTTACCTTAGGAAGGATATTATTGCCATAGAGGGAGCGCAACGAAGGTTCACCAGACTTGTTCCAGGATGGCAGGACTGTCCTGTGAAGAGAGATTGGGGAAACTGGGCCTGTATTCTTTGTGGGTGCGAGAGGTCATCGCATCTCTCTGGACAGCTACCGCATGCCTCAAACCGGGCAGCCCCTGGTCAGTAAGGTTCTGTCCCGCCACAGTCCACCTTCTTCAATGGGTGCTTGGAGCTCAGGGTCATTGCCTGACAAGTGGATTGTAACACTGCACCAAACAGCACGACAAAAAAAGGAAAGAAGGTACCAGCCCTTCGTTTTGCAGGCTGGAACGTCAGAACTCTATGTCCTGGCATGTCGGAAGACTTTACACAAATCAACGATTCTTGGATTCATTAACAACTCAATGTGGACATTGCAGCACTTCAGGAGACAGGCCTCCCTGCGAGCTGATCTCTAAGAGAGCAAGACTACACCTCCTACCAGCAGGGTAGGGATCCTGAAGAGCCAAGACAGCATGGAGTGGGCTTTGCCATCAGAAACTCTTTGCTCAGCATGATAAAGCCACCTTGAAATGGCTCTGAATGCATACTGTCCATCCGACTGCTCACCGCCTCTGGCCCAGTACACCAACTCAGCATCTATGCTCCAACACTCTGCTCCCCACCTGAAGCTAGGAACTCCATAATATCATTAGTAGCATCCCCAATAGCGAACACCTGTTCCTGCTGGGGGACTTTAATGCCAGGGTTGGGGCCGACCATGACTCATTGCCCTCCTGCCTTGGGCGCTATGGCATTGGAAGGATGAATGAGAATGGACAGAGACTGCTTGAGTTGTGTACCTATCATAACCTCTGCATCACCAACTCGTTCTTTTATACTAAACCCCGTCACCAGGTTTCATGGAGGCACCCAAGAGCACGTCGTTGGCACCAGCTGGACCTCATCGTTAGAAGGCCAGCCTCTTTAAACAGTGTTCAAATCACACGCAGCTTCCACAGTACGGACTGCGACACTGACCACTCCCTGGTGTGCAGCAAGGTTAGTCTCAAACCAAAGAAGCTGCATCACTCCAAGCAGAAGGGCTGCCCGCGCATCAACACGAGCAGGATTTCTCATCCACAGCTGTTACGTAAGTTTCTAAATTCACTTGAAAAAGCCCTTCAAAACACTCCCACAGGGGATGCTGAGACCACGTCAGAGACGCCATCTATGACTCAGCAATGACCACCTATGGCAAACGTGTGAAGCGGAATGCAGGCTGGTTTCAATCTCACTTTGAAGAGCTGGAGCCTGTCATTGCCGCTAAGCGCATTGCACTGCTGAACTACAAGAAAGCCCCCAGCGAGTTAACATCCGTAGTACTTAAAGCAGCCAGAAGCACTGCACAAAGAACAGCCAGGCACTGCGCAAATGACTACTGGCAACACCTATGCAGTCATATTCAGCTGGCCTCTGACACCAGAAACATCAAAGGAATGTATGATGGCATCAAGAGAGCTTTTGGGCCAACCATCAAGAAGATCACCCCCTCAAATCTAAATCGGGGACAAAATCACTGACCAATGCAAGCAAATGGACCGCTGGGTTGAGCACTACCTGGAACTGTACTCCAGGTAAAATGTTGTCACTGAGACCATCCTCAATGCAGCCCAGTCTCTGCCAGTCATGGATGAGCTGGACGTACAGCCATCAAAATCGCAACTCCGTGATGCCATTGATTCTCTAGCCAGCGGAAGAGCCCCTGGGAAGGACGGCATTACCCCTGAAATCATCGAGTGCCAAGCCTGCTATACTTTCAGCACTCTACGAACTGCTTTGCCTGTGCTAGGACGAGGGAGCAGTACCACAGGACATGCATGATGCCAATATCATCACCCTCTAAGAACAAGGGTGACTGCAACAACTACCGTGGAATCTCTCTGCTCAGCATAGTGGGGAAAGTCTTTTCTCGAGTCGCTTTAAACAGGCTCCTCTACGTTGCTTTCATTGATCTCACCAAAGCCTTTGACCTCGTCAGCAGATGTGGTCTCTTCAGACTACTAGAAAAGATCGGAATTTCACCAAAGCTACTAAGTATCATCACCTCATTCCATGACAATATGAAAGGTACAATTCAGCATAGCAGTGCCTCATCAGACCTCTTTCCTATCCTGCGTGGCATGAAACAGGGCTGTGTTCTCGCACCTACACTGTTTGGGATCTTCTCCCTGCTGCTCTCACATGCGTTCAAGTCTTCAGAAGAAGGAATTTTCCTCCACACAAGATCATATGGCAGGTAGTTCAACCTTGCCCGTCTCAGAGCGAAGACCAAAGTACGGAAAGTCCTCATCAGGGGACTTCTCTTTGCTGACAATGCTGCATTAACATCCCACACAGAAGAGTGTCTGCAGAGACTCATCAACAGGATTGCGGCTGCCTGCAACGAATTTGGCCTAACCATCAGCCTCAAGAAAACGAACATCATGGGACAGGACATCAGAAATGCTCCATTCATCAATATCGGCGACCAGGCTCTGGAAGTGGTTCAAGAGTTCACCTACCTAGGCTCAACTATCACCAGAAACCTGTCTCTCGATGCAGAAATCAACAAGCACATGGGAAAGGCTTCCACTGCTATGTCCAAACTGGCCAAGAGAATGTGGGAAAATGGTGCACTGACACGGAACACAAAAGTCCGAGTGTATCAAGCCTGTGTCCTCAGTACCTTGCTCTATGGCAGTGAGGCCTGGACAACGTATGTCAGCCAAGAAAGACGTCTCAATTCATTCCATCTTCACTGCCTCCGGAGAATCCTTGGCATCAGATGGCAGGACCGTATCTCCAACACCGAAGTCCTCGAGGCGTCAAACATCCCCAACATATTCACCCTACTGAGCCAGCGGCGCTTGAGATGGCTTGGCCATGTGAGCTGCATGGAAGATGGGGCAGGATCCCCAAGGACGCATTGTACAGCGAGCTCGTCTCTGGTATCAGACCCACCAGACGTCCATGTCTCCGCTTTAAAGACATCTGCAAGCGCGACATGAAGTCCTGTGGCATTGATCACAAGTCGTGGGAGTCAGTTGCCAGCGATCGCCAGAGCTGGCGGGCAGCCATAAAGGCGGGAAGAGACTTAGCAGTTGGCAGGAAAAAAGACAGAAGCGCAAGGGGAGAGCCAACTGTGTAACAGCCCCGACAACCAATTTTATCTGTAGCACCTGTGGAAGAGTCTGTCACTCTAGAATTGGCCTTTATAGCCACTCCTGGCGCTGCTTCACAATCCACTGACAACCTCCAGGCGCATACCCATTGTCTCTTGAGACGAGGAGGCCAAGAAGGTTCTCGAGTTTCGTAGAATGAGAGGTGATTTCATTGAAACCTACAAAATACTTAAAGGGATAGACAGGGTTGATGCAGGTAAGATGTTTCCCCTAGTTGGGGAGTCTAGAACCAGGGTACACAATTTCAAAATAAGGGGAAAGCCATTTAGGACTGAGATGAGGAGAACTTTCTTTACTCAGTGGGTTGTGAATCTTTAGAATTCTCTACCCCAGAGGGCTGTGGAAGCTCAGTCATCATAGAGTCATACAGCACAGAAACAGGCCCTTTGGCCCATCGTGTCTCTGCTGGCCATACAGCACCCAACTATTCTGATCCCATATTCCTTCAGTTGGCCCGTAGCCCTGTATGCTATGGTATTTCAAGTGGTCATCTAAATACTTCTTAAATGTTGTGAGGGTTCCTGCCTCCACCACTTCTTCAGGCAGTGCGTTCCAGATTCCAACCACCCTCTGGGTGAAAAAATGTTTCCTCAAATCTCCCCTAAACCTCCTGCCCCTTACCCTAAATCTATGCTTAATCATTGATTATGTTTGAAGCAGAGATTGACAGATTTCAAAATACCAATGACATAAAGGGATATGGGGATAGTGTGGGAAAAAGGCATTGAAGTGGATGATCAGCCATGATCATATTGAATGGCAAAGGAGGCTCGATGGCCTGAATGGCCTACTCCTGCTCCTATGTTCCTATGTCTGTGATAGGGCAGAAAACGGAAGACATTAAAAATGACAAAGGAGGTAGTGCAGCAAAGCCAAAGGGAGTAATAATGGGACAAGAGACAAAAGTTGTGTCCAAAAGAAGTGTGAATGGCAGAATAATGAACAGCTGCCATCTGAGAGCAAAACAAGAGAAAACAAGATTAAGACTGAAACATGCAAAGAATAGGCAACATTGGGAGCAGAGGTTACAGTCAGAAATTGTTGCCCTCAATGTTGAAACCAGAGGGCTGTAAAGTGCCTCATCGAATCCTGAGGTGCTGTTCCTCAAGCTTTTTGAGTTCCCTTTAATGTTAACTGCCATTCTGTTATCATATTCTTTCTTTGCCAGTCTTATTTTCCTCTTCACTTCTCTTCTCAACTTGTTATATTTGGCCTGATTCCTGTTTGAAGAATTCAATGAAGTTTGAACTACTAAAGTGTGTTTTTTTAAATTAGTGTAATTTATGAAGGACTTTAGATTGTAATGGGTAGTGTTTGGAGTAGAACGAGGCCCCTAGCGTAATTAGTATTTTTTAATTAAAGTATCTAAGCAATTGAAAGGTAAGTCATGGCAGGAAAGCTCGCACCCATGATATGCTTTTCCTGCGCAGTGTGGGAAATCAGGGACGCTTCCAGTGTCCCTGACGACTATGTGTGCAGGAGGTGTATCCATCTGCAGCTACTGACTACCCGAATTACGGAGCTGGAGCTGCGGGTGGATGCACTGTGGAGCATCCGCGTTGCTGAGGACATCGTGGCTAGCACTTTAGCGAGGTGGTCACACCATAGTTAATGGCTGCAAAGGCAGAAAAGGGCTGGGTGACCACCAAGTGGGGTAGTAGGCGCAGGCAGATAGTGCAGGAGTCCCCTGTTGCCATCCCCCTCTCTAACAGATATATCGCTTTGGGTGCTGTTGGGGGGATGCCCTCCCAGGGGAAAGCAGCAGCAGCCAAGTTTGTGGTACCAAGGATGGCTCTGTTGCACAGCAGTGGGGAAAACAGACTGGGAGAGCCATAGTGATAGGAGCTTCAAATGTAAGGGGAACAGACAGGCGTTTCTGTGGCCGCAAACGAGACTCCAGGATGGTATGTTGCCTCCCTGGAGCTAGGGTCAAGGATGTCTCGAAGCGGTTGCAGGACATTCTCCGGGGGGAGGGTAAACAGCCAGTGGTCATGGTACCTGTCGGTACCAACGACATAGGTAGAAAAAGGGATGAGGTCCTGCAAGAAGAATTTAAGGAGTTAGGAGCTAAATTAGAAAGCAGGACCTCAAAGGTAGTAATCTCAGGATTACTTCCTGTGCCACGTGTTAGTGAGTATAGGAACAGGAAAATAGACCAGTTGAATGCGTGGCTGGAGAAATGGTGCAGGAGGGAGGGATTTAGATTCTTGGGACATCGGGATTGGTTCTGGGGAAGGTGGGACCTGTACAAGTGGGACGGGTTACATCCAGGCAGGACCGGAACCCATGTCCTCGCGGGGACGTTTGCTAGTGCTGTTGGGGAGGATTTAAACTAGAATGGCAGGGGGATGGGAACCTGAGCAGGGAGACTGAGGAGGAGGAAACCAGGAGAGAAACAAAAGACAGGAATCAAAAAGGCATAAGTGGAAGGCATAAAAATCAAGGGCAAGAAACAAATAGGGCCATAGTGCGAAATAATGCTAAGATGACTAAGAATGTTAAAAAGACAAGCCTAAAGGCATTGTGTCTCAATGCACAGAGTATTCGCAATAAGGTAGGCGAATTAACCGTGCAAATCAATGTGAATGGATATGATATAGTTGCAATTACAGGGACATGGCTGCAGGGTGACCAAGGATGGGAACTGAACATCCAAGGATATTCAATATTTAGGAAGGACAGGCAAAAAGGGAAAGGAGGTGGAGTAGCGTTAGTAAAAGAGGAAATCAATACAATAGTGAAGAAGGATATTAGCTCAGAGAATCCTGATGTGGAATCTATAAGGGTGGAGCTAAGAAACGCCAAGGGGCAGAAAATGTTGGTGGGGGTTGTATATAGAGTCATAGAGAGATACAGCACTGAGTCTGTGCCTACCATTAACCACCCATTTATACTAACCCGCCATTAATTCCATTTCCATCTCACATCCCCACCTTCCCTCAATTCTCCTACCACCTACCTACACTAGGGGCAATTTACAATGGCCAATTTACCTGTCAACCTTGAAGTCTTTGGCATGTGAGACGAAACTGGAGCACCCAGAGGAAACCCATGCAGTCACAGGGAGAACTTGCAAACTCCACACAGGCAGTACCCAGAACCGAACCCGGGTCGCTGGAGCTGTGAGGCTGCGGTGCTAACCACTGTGCCGCCCATATAGACCCCCAAACAGCAGTGGTGATGTAGAGGATGGCATTAAAGAGGAAGTTAGAGACGCATGCAATAAGGGTGTAACTGTAAGTATGGGTGGCGTTAATCTACATATAGATTGGGCAAACCAAATTAGCAATAATACTGTAGAGGAGGAATTCCTGGAGTGCATATGTGATGGTTTTTTGGACCAATACGTTGAGGAACCGACTAGAGAACAGGCCATCCTAGACTGGGTATTGTGTAATGAGAAAGGATGAGTTAACAATCTTGTGCAGCGTCCCTTGGGGAAGAGTGACCATAACATGATAGAATTCTTCGTTAAGATGGAGAGTGAGAGAGTTGATTCCAAGACTAGGGTCCTGAATCTCAATAAAGAAAACTGAAGGTATGAGGCGCGAGTTGGCTGTGATGGATTGGGGAACATTACTTAAAGAGTTGGCAGTGGATAGGCAATGGCTAGCATTTAAAGAGCGCATGGATGAATTACAACAATTGTTCATTCCTGTCTCGTGCAAAAATAAAACAGGAAGGGTGGCTCAACCGTGGCTTACAAAAGAAATTAGGGATAGTTTTAGATCCAAGGAGAAGAAATATAAAATGGCCAGAACAAGCAGCAAACCTGAGGATTGGGAGCAGTTTAGAATTCAGCAAAGGAGGACAAAGGGATTGATTAAGAAGGGGAAAATAAAGTATGAGAGTAAGCTTGCGGAGAACGTAAAAACTGACTGTAAAAGCTTCTATAGATATGTGAAGAAAAAAAGATTAGTGAAGATAAATGTGGGTCCCTTACAGTCAGAAACGGGGGAATTTATAATGCGGAAGAAACAAATGGCAGACCAATTCAATACATACTTTGGTTCTGTCTTCACAAAGGAGGACACAAATTACCTCCCAGAAATGTTGGGGAACATAGGGTCTAGTGAGAAGGACGAACTGTATGAAATCAATATTAGTAGGGAAATGGTGTTAGTGAAATTGATGGGATTAAAGGCCGATAAATCCCCAGGGCCTGATAATCTACATCCCAGAGTACTTAAGGAAGTGGCCCTAGAAATAGTAGATGCATTGCTGGTCATTTTTCAGAATTCTACAGACTCTGGAACAGTTCCAACGGATTGGAGGGTAGCTAATGTAACCACACTATTTAAAAAAGGAGGTAGAGAGAAAACAGGGAATTATAGACCGGTCAGCCTGACATCAGTAGTGGGGAAAATGCTAGAGTCCATTATAAAAGTTGCACTAGCAGAGCACGTGGAAAACAATGACAGGATTGGACAAAGTCAACATGGATTTACGAAAGGGAAATCATGCTTGTTAAATCTACTGGAATTTTGTGAGGATGTAACTAGTAGAATAGATAAGGGAGAACCAGTGGATGTGGTATATTTGGACTTTCAGAAGGCTTTCGATAAGGCCCCACATAAGAGATTAGCGTGCTAAATTAAAGCACATGGGATTGGAGGTAAGGTACTGACATGGATAGAGAACTGGTCGGCAGGCAGGAAACAAAGAGTAGGAATAAACGGGTCTTTTTGCGAGTGGCAGGCAGTGCATATTGGGGTACCGCAGGGATCAGTGCTAGGACCCCAGCTATTCACAATATATATTAATGATATAGATGAGGGAATTAAATGTAATATATCGAAGTTTGCAGAGAACACAAAACTGGGTGGGAAGTGTGAGCTGTGAGGAGGGTGCAGAGAAGCTTCAGAATGATTTGGACAGGTTGAGTGAGTGGGCAAATACATGGCAGATGCAGTATAATGTGGATAAATGTGAGGTTATCCACTTTGGTGGCAAAACAGAAAGGCAGATTATTATCTGAACTGTGATAGATTGGGAAAGGGGGAGCTGCAGTGAGACCTGGGTGTCCTTGTGCACCAGTTGCTGAAAGCATTGAGGTGCAGCAGGCAGTTAAGAAGGCAAATGGTATTTTGGCCTTCATAGCGAGAGGATTCAAGTACAGGAGCAAGGATGTCTTGCTGCAATTATTCAAAGCCTTGGTGAGAGCACATCTGGAGTATTGTGTACAGTTTTGGTCTCCTTATCAGAGGAAGGATGTTCTTGCTATGGAGGGAGTGTAGCGAAGGTTCACCAGACTGATTCCTGGAATGGCAGGACTGATGTATGAAGAGAGTTTGGGTCGATTAGGCTTGTATTTGCTAGTGTTTGGAAGAATGAGAGGAGCTCTCATAGAAACCTACAAATTTCTAACTGGACTGGACAGACTAGATGCAGGAAGGATGTTCCCGATGGCGGGGGAGTCCAGGCCCAGGGCTTACAGTCTAAGGATAAGGGGTAAGCCATTTAGGACTGAGATGAGGAGAGATTTCTTCACCCATAGAGTGGTGAACCTGTGGAATTCTCTACCACGGAAAGCAGTTGAGACCAAATCATTAAATATATTCAAGAAAGAGTTAGGTATAGTTCTTATGGCGAATGGGATACGGGCAGAAAGTGGGAACAGGTTACTGAGTTTGGATGATCAGCCATGATCGTATTGAATGGCGGAGCAGGGCCAAATGGCCTACTCCTGCTCTTATTTTTCTATGTTTCATCTGACATGCATCATACACCTCTTTTTTTTGTGTTTCATCATATTCTCTATCTCCCTTGTCATCCAAAGAGCTCTGGCTTTGATTCCCCTACCTTTACCCCTTGTTGGAATGTAACTAGCCTATATCTGAAACATCTCCTCCTTCTATACTGCAGCCACTTGAGAATCATCTCACGGAAGAACTGGGAAAGGCAAAGGCACACTGAAGACAGGTACTAAGTGAATGCACAAAAGTGATTAATTTATTTTTGCATGCATTATTTAATGGATGAATTTATAAAATTGGATTTAGAATATGCATTTTCTTGTAGCTTTTATTTTTGCGTTATCAGAAAGACAATATGATGATGGCTGACAGAGAAAAGGTAAGGAATGTGGGACTGCTGGTGAATGGGGGTAGTGTGGCTGAGGCTGAGGTTACTCACATTGCTCATGAATAATCTGATCATGTAGAGCCTGAGCAGAAAGGCGTTGTCTGCGTTGTAGTCTCCCTTATTCTTCCTCTTCTTCCTCCACTTCCTTCTCCTATTTCCAGTGTTTCTGATCTTCAGCTTCTCACCAGATGGGTGGTGGTAAGGGCTGCTCCCTCATAACGACCAGGTTATGCAGCATACTACCAGAAATCATCATATCCATTTAGCTGAGTACTGCAGGGCTCCTCCAAAGCAGCCCAGGCAGCAGAAGCATTGTTTGAGGATGCTGATGGTGTTCTCTACAATGTTCCTGTGTCAGTATGGTTTCACTGTATGCCTGCTGTACGTGTGTGCACAGGTTCCTGATGAGTCATGAGGGGATACCCCTGTTGCCCAATAGCTAGCGTTATGCAGGCCCCTACCTGCCAAGAATAGGGCACATTGGTTTTGTCATATGAACATTGATTTTGAACTGTTACTGGAGCGAGGAAATGACTTGTTGAACAGAACAGCCGTGGCTGGAAAAAACATTTGCACGCTAACAGACGGTGCTTGTGTAGACAAAGGACCATTCCCCGACACATTTAACCCACAATGGATGTTGATCACTGGACAGTGAGGAGGTGGGAAAGTGCATTCCAGGGCCTGCTGGGATGATGCAATCCACAGGGGCCAGGACTGATTGGACCAGCTGGTCACATGACTAACTGGCCGTTCCAGGGTTTTTGAACTAGCCACAGAGAGTTTGAACTGACAAAAACTGTTCGTTCCTGGACTGAGAAGATCTCTCCTGTCTGTTCCCATCTCTTTCTCACAAGCCTCTGAATCCACTGATGACACATGAACTCCAAGAGAGAAAAGTCTCCTACAGCGAACAAGATTTAAGAAGAATACTGGGCCCCAACGAAAAGCAAGGTCTACCTACAATCAGGGACTCTACAGTGAGCTCGAAGAACCCATAACAAAAACTCCAGATTTTGCCTCAAACTTTACCACTTTATTTTTCTTCTCTTTTCTGTCTCCATTTGCATGTGTATATCGCGTATGCATGCTAGTGTGGGTGCGTCGTGTATCCGTAGGTGTCAACCGAATTAGAGTTTAAGTTTAATAAATATCAACTTTTCTTCTTTAAACCTAAGAAAACCTAAGACCAGATGAAGGCTGAGAAGAACCGCTAGACACCTTTCACACCAGGTCATAACACTAGCCTTAATTTGCTGCACTGGTTCAAGTACAGGTGGAACAGAGTACTGCTGCAGAATGGAAGTTTTGTGATTGCTGCCAGGCTAACAGGCATTCACTTGCATGATGCGCTGCCTGTGGTCGCACACCAACTGCACATTGTGGGAGTGGAATCCCTGCTGGTTGATGAATATGGCTGTGTTCAGATGAGGCACACACAGCAATCTATGTGCAGTCAATTGCACCCTGCACTTTGGGAAGCCTGCAATCTGTACAAAACCTTGTGCTTGCTCCTCCTGCTTGTCTCTGGAAAGAGGAAGTGACGTTTCTCATTGTATAGAGAGCCTCAGAGACCTCCCTTATGTAACAGTGCACTGCAAACTGCACGATGTTGCTTATATCTTCAGCAGCAGCGTGGAAGGAGCCAGAGGCATAAAAAGTAAGAGCCATGGTTACCTTAACAGGCCACAGGCAATACTATCCTTGCCCTGCTTTGAACCTGTGGTTGTGGCAGCAGCAAATGACAAATTTCACTCACACCCCCTTTGCAAAACAAAAAAGTCTCATGCACTGGTTGTCGCTGAAGTTGAGGTCAGAGAATTGCTCCCTTAAGACCCTGGGTGGATATGGTATCCTGTTGAGTGTCCTCCTCCTATTCTTCCTCCTCCTAACAGTTTGTCCTACTCAGTGCAACCTCTATTCATGCTCAACTCACAGGGGAAGCCTTGCCACGCCATTCTTGTTGGAAGAAACTTCTTTCAGCACAATGTTTGATATGACAAGAGAAGTACTGCAGACCACTCTCTGTAGAATATTCAAACTTTAGCCAAGTGTAGGAAAGCTGCAAAAACATATACAATTGCACCAACAGCCAGAAGAAATAATTCAGCAACTAACCTGTAAGTAGTTCACAACCCCTTTAAATAGTGCTGGTGGTGGGGTCCTTCATTCTATTTAACATTATGTTCAACTGTGCAAGGTTAAGATAAGGCGTAGGCTGGAGTGTAAAATTGCAAACTGGTAGTGGTGGCTTCAAGTCAGAGTTGCCTGCACAATCATGCCATCATCTCGCTGCTCTGCCTATTGCCGGTGGTTGTTAGGCAAACACACATATAAACCTCTTTACCAAGATGGCAGCCTGCAGATTTCCCATCAGATGTGTCTGCACATTTTTGAGTCTTAGTTGGCAACATAGCACCTAAAAAATAAAAGGGATGCTACACGGCTCTACTTAGCCCCCATTCATCCTTCTTCCACAAATGTGTCAGCTATGGCTCAGTGATAACAATCTAACCTCTGAGGAAAAAGGTTGTAGGTTCATGTTCCACTCCAGAGACTTGAGCACACAATCTAGATTGATACTCTGGTGCAGTATTGAGAGAGTGTTACACTGGGATGAGATGTTAAACTGAGGCCTTATCTGCCCTCTCTAATGGACGTAAATGATCACAGAACACTATTTTGGAGAAACGCAAGGGAATTCTTCCCTATGCCCTGGCCAACGTTTATCCCTCAACCAACACCACTAAAACAAATTATCTGGTCATTAACATGTTGTTGTTTATGGGACCCTGCTGTATGCAAATTGCCTGCCCCATGACTTGCATTACAACAGTGACTTCACTTCTTTCTTTCAAATGTAACTAGGTTGGTGATTTATTTTTGCAAGTGAGTTTTAATTGCCATATAACTTTAACATTCTTTGAGAAAAAAGACTTGAATTTATGTAACTCTGGACGCCGCAAAGTGTTTTACACCCAATGAAATATTTTGAAGCTTAGTCACAATAGAAATGCCCTAAAGGTTTGAATTAGCTTTTGTCACCTTTCGTCTTGCTATTTTTGAATGATTTCTATCTCCTAGTGATGCAGTGGAGAAATAATCATTCCAACGAAATGCCTTATTGCTGCTGTTTAAATCTCAATTGTCTACTAAACTAACATGCGCAAACTATTAGAGAACCAGATAAAGTGAGAGAGAAAAAGAAAAGTTTCATGCTTTCCTCTTGTCAAAACAAAGTCAAAGAATCAGGATTTCCCAAAACAATCCTGTCCAGACCCTGTCAAAAGCTCTAGATCCTAGTGCTTTAATTCCAAGTCCCTCTCCAGGTGCTCACTCAGACTGAATCTGACACTTCAACCTTTGTGTGCTGTCTGTTCTTCAGCCAACTTTTTTAAATTCATTCACAGGCTGGGGGTGTCACTAGCAAGGCCAGCATTTATTGCCAATCCCTATACAACTGAGTGGATTGCTAGGCCATTTCAGAAGGCAGTTAAGAGTCAATCACATTGCTGTGGATCTGAGTCACATATAGCCCAGACCACGTAAGGGTGGCAGATTTCCTTCCCTAAAGGACATTTGTGAACCAGATGGATTTTTATTACAATCCGGCAGTTTTGTGGCTGCCATTACTGATACTAGCTTTTTATTCCCAATTTATTTAATTAACTGAATTTAAATTACCTAGCTGCTTTGGTGAGATATGAATGCATATTTCCAGAACATTAGTCCACACCTACTGGATTACCAGTCCAGTAGCATAACCTATATGCTACCATACCCCATTACTAGGCCTGGCTATTTCACCTCTGCAATATTGGCTGCCCATGTCTCTGCTTCACTCTTCTATCAGCTGAAACTCTCACCCACATATTTTGTCACCTACCAGCTCAACTGTGTCGTCAAGTAATGAGCCCTAGTGAAGGCAGAGGCTTTCCTACAAGGAGGAAACAGATGTGATGTCCTGTTTACATGGTTACGCCTCTTAATCGGTAGTGAGAGAGCTGGAATTGCAGGGACTGCGGTCACCCAGATGTTATCGCAGCCAAAGTTTGTTATCTGGAAGATTTAGGAAGGGAAGAGCAGGAAAATGCAAAACAAAGAGATCTTGTGTGTCAGTATAGAACAGCAGCATCAGAAGTTGATGTCCTGAATTGTTTCAATTTTCCAGTTAAAGGAGGACAAAGCACAGTGATGAATGAGGGAAGAAAGATAAGGGAAGCGGCAGGTAAAATTGGGTTGAATTCTCATTCCTTTCAAATACTTAAAAATGTTTGTAACTTCAACATTAAATTTTCATTATAGTCTGAAAATTACTGTGTAATACTTTAGTATGAATGCTTAACCCATTTAAATGACAGCATTGCTCACTGTAACTTCTGAGCCTATATTTCCTCTTAGAAGCTAATGAGGAGATGATGACACCATCACTAATATTGAACCTTGTAGGAGAGGAGAGAAAGAATGAAAATTGCAGTGAAGAAAAAAAACTTCAATTATTGATGAGGTAACATCCTCATCCATCATCATTTTTTCATCTGTTCCAATTATTCTTAAAAACCAAATCTTCTGTGGAGAGTTTGCACAAAATATGCAGTGAAATGATAATATTTTTGTTTTTTTATCTCTTAAATGTACCACAGTAATTAGATTTGAAAAAGTAAATGGCAGTGCAACTTATCTTTAAGACCAGCTGTCCATAGAAACTGACTAATGTCTGTTCCAACAATAACCAAATTCATGTCTGCTCACTCACAATAATAATTTCTCTATTTAGACAGAGGCCAAAACATTTTCAAACCCTCGAGCATTTTTTGTTGAAATTCACATGACAACAAGGACTCTCTCCTCCGGTCCATACTTGAAAGGAAATCGATTTGACACAGCTGCCATGTTCACACTTTGCAGTTCCTCTAAACAAGTAAGGAACTGTTAAGGAATTTGACAGTACCACAGTGTGGAGGATAAGTATTTGTTTACCAACACTGTTAAGCATCTATTAACCCAAGATAGTATACTACAAATGTTGCATTTTATTTAAACTTTTAAAATATTTGTGCTCATTTAAATGAAATGTTATAACAAATTTTTGGTGTAACGTTTTTGGATCCATTCCCCAGGCACTTCCCAAATTGGCATAAGATGGATACCTAACAGGCAAACCTTCCATTACTCCTCCCAGTAGTTTGCCTTAATATAAATATGCAAACATACATATAAGTGTTGGACAGGAAAAGGCCAGCTGGTTCATTTATCCTGTCCTATTCAGTTAATGCCTTATGCATCACAACTGAGATAGTCCCTATGCACTAGGTTCACAGGGAAAAGGAGGTTTAAAAACTTTTAGTTGGCCAATTTATTCCTACACATTACATAAGAACATAAGAAATAGGAGCAGGAGTAGACCATACGGCCTGTTTTAGCCTGCTCCGCCATTCAACATGATCACTCTGATATTGGACTTCAACTCCACTTTTCTGCCCACTCTTCATATCCCTGGATTCCCCGAGAGACCAAAAATCTGTCCATCTTAGCCGTAAATCTATTCAATAATGGTGCATTTACAACCCTCTGGGCTAGAGAATTCCCAAAATTCACAACCCTTTGAGTGACAAAATTTCTCCTCATCTCAGTCCTAAATGATTGGCCCCTTATCCTGAAACTGTGCCCCCATGTTCTAGATTCCCCAGCTAGGGGAAACAATGTCTCAGTATTTACAATGTCTCAGTATTTACCCTGTCAAGCCCGTTCATAATCGTGAATGTTTCAATGAGATCATCTCTCATTCTTCTAAAATTCCAGAGAATATAGATGTAATTTACTCAGCCTCTCGTAATAGGGCGACCCTCCCATCCCAGGGACTAATCTAGTGAACCTTCGCTGTACTACCTCCAATGCAAGTATACCCTTTCTTAAATATGGAGACCAAAAACTGCACACAGTATTCCAGGTGTGGTCTCACCAAAGCGCGGTACAACTGTAGCAAGCTGTCTTTATTCTTGTGCTCCAATCCCCTTGCAATAAACGCCAGAATGCCATTTGCTTTCCTAATTGCATGCTAACTTCTTGAGTTCCTTGTGCAAACCTCACTGAACATCAACATTTACAAATTTCATGCCTTTTAAAAAATATTTTGCTTTTCTATTCTTATGACCAAAGTGAATAACCTCACACTTCCCACCTTGTTACCAACTCAGTTAACCTGTCAATATCTCTTTTCAGCCTCTTTGTATCCTCCCCACAGCTTGCATTCCCACCTAGCTTTGTATCATCAGGAAACTTAGATATATTACTCTCTGTCTCTGTGTAAGTCATTAATATGGATTGTAAATAGCTGAGGCCCCAGCACTGATCCTTGTGGCATTCCACTAGTCACAGCCTGCCAATTTGAAAATGCCCCATTTAGCTCTACTCTCTGATTCCTGTCCATTAACCAATCTTCCATTCATGCTAATATATCACCCCCCAACTTCATGTGCCCTTATCTTGCCAATTAACCTTTTGTGTCACACCTTATCGAATGCCTTTTGGAAATCCAAGTATACTACATTTATTGGTTCCCCTTTACCTACCCTACAAGTTACATCCTCAAAATTTCTACTATTTGTCAAGCAGGATTTCCTTTTTGTAAAACCATGTTGACTTGTTCTTATCATACTATGCTTTTCTAAGTGAATTGTTAAGACTTCCTTAATAATATATTCCAGCACTTTCCCTATGACTGATGTCAGGCCATCTGGCCCGTAGTTCCCTGTTTTCTCTCTCCCTCCTTTCTTGAATAAGTGGTGGCACATTTGCTGGGACTGTTCCAGAATCTAGGAAATTTTGGAAAATCATAGCCAGCCATCCACTATCTCTACAGCTATCTTTTAGAACCCTAGGATGTAGGCCATCAGGTCTTGGGGATTTGTTGGATTTTAGTCCTTTGAGTTTCATCACTACTTTTTCTCTGCTGATATTAATTTCTTTAATTTCCTCACTCTTATTAGCTGCTTGGTTACTTTCTATTTCGGGTATGTAACTTGTGTCTTCCACTGTGAAGACAGACACAAAATATCTGTTTAATGCCATTTCCTCATTCCCCATTATAATTTCTCCTGTCTATATGTCTAAGGGACCAACTCTTCCTTTTTATATACTTGTAAAAGCTCTTACAATCTGTTTTTATATTCCTGGATAGTTTACTCTCATATTCTATTTTGTTCCCTTTTTATCAACTTTGTGGTAACCCTTTGCTGGTTTCTAAAACACTCCCAAACCTCAGACTTACTATTATTCTTTGTCACATTATAAAATCTAATACTATCCTTAACCTCCTTAGTAAGCCACAGATGGAGCTTCCATACATTCAGATAAAATGACTTCAATTTTATTTTTTTACCACTGTTCCCTGCATGGACTGTACTCTAATGCACTATTACTGTTAAACTCTCTGTCCCTTCCTGTCGGATTCAGCTTGTCTTTACCCACATCAATATACTTTTCTATTGCCTCAACTTTTATCTTTGAATTTCAAAAGCTCCCTTCACCCAAGCCCTCCTCCACCTCTGTTAGTTTACAGTCATTTTTCCCTACTCTGACCATATTTGCTGGTGCATTCTTATGTTTGTACATTCTGTCCCTTCCTGTGACACTCTGGTTACCATTTCCTGTATCACTATCCTGCACTATTGTCTTGTCCTTTCTCTTTAACTTTCCAAAGCTCGCCTCACTTGAACCCTCTCCCCCACTCCCATTCCATTATTTAGATTAAAGCCCTCACTATGGCCCGCATTATACAACTCACCAGGACACTGGTCCCAGAGTGGTTCCGGTGATGACCATCCCACTGGTACAGCTCCCTCTTTCCCCAGTACTGGTGCCAGTGCCCCATGAATCAAACCCATTTCTCCCACACCAGTCTTTGAGCCACGCATTCAACTCTCTGATCTTATTTACTCTACGCCAATTTGTTCGTGGCTCAGGTAGTAATCCAGAGATTATTACCTTTGTGGTTCTGCTTTTTAATTTTAGCCCCTAGCTGCTCATACTCCCTCAACAGAACCTCTTTCTTAGTCCTACCTATGACGTTGGTACCCACATGCACCACAACAACTGAGAAGTGTAGAGGAAGTGAGGGACCTGGGAGTGATTGCTGAAGGTAGCAGGACAGGTCGATAAGGTGGTTAAAAAGGCATATGGAATCCTTTCCTTTATTAGCTGAGGTATAGTTGAGGTATAATATAGCTGAGGTATAATGCTATGTCCAGACTGACCAAGAGAGTGTGGGAAAATGGCGCACTGACACGGAACACAAAAGTCCGAGTGTATCAAGCCTGTGTCCTCAGTACCTTGCTCTATGGCAGCGAGGCCCGGACAACGTATGTCAGCCAAGAGCGACGTCTCAATTCATTCCATCTTCGCTGCCTCCAGAGAATACTTGGCATCAGGTGGCAGGACCGAATCTCCAACACAGAAGTCCTCGAGGCGGCCAACATCCCCAGCTTATACACACTACTGAGTCAGCGGCGCTTGAGATGGCTTGGCCATGTGAGCCGCATGGAAGATGGGGCAGGATCCCCAAAGACACATTGTACAGCGAGCTCGCCACTGGTATCAGACCCACCGGCCGTCCATGTCTCCACTTTAAAGACGTCTGCAAACGCGACATGAAATCCTGTGACATTGATCACAAGTCGTGGGAGTCAGTTGCCAGCGTTCGCCAGAGCTGGCGGGAAGCCATAAAGACGGGGCTAAAGTGTGGCGAGTCGAAGAGACTTAGTAGTTGGCAGGAAAAAAGACAGAGGCGCAAGGGGAGAGCCAACTGTGTAACAGCCCCGACAAACAAATTTCTCTGCAGCACCTGTGGAAGAGCCTATCACTCTAGAATTGGCCTTTATAGCCACTCCAGGCGCTGCTTCACAAACCACTGACCACCTCCAGGCGCTTACCCATTGTCTCTCGAGATAAGGAGGCCAAAGAGAGATAGAATATAAGAGCAGGGAGGTTATGCTGGAACTGTACAACTCATTGGTTAGACCACAACTTGAGTACTGTCTGAAGTTCTAGTCACCTCATTACAGAAAGGATGTAATTGCACTAGAGAGGGTACAGAGGAGATTTACGAGGAAGTTGCTAGGACTGGAAAAATGCAGCAATGAGGAAAGATCGGATAAGCTGGCGTTATTCTCCTTGAAAAAGAGAAGGCTGAGGGGGAGATCTGATTAAAATGTAAAAAATTTTGAGGGGCCTGGATAAAGTGGAGGTGAAGGGCCTATTCACCTTAGCAGAGAGGTCAGTTACTAGGGGCATAGATTTAAAGTGATTGGTAGAAAAATTAGAGGGTGGTGAGGGTCTGGAACTCCCTGCAGAAACTCTGAACTCATTCAAAAGGAGTCTGGATATGCACCTCAAGTGCTGTAATCTGCAGGGCTACGGACCAAATGCTGGAAGGTGGGATTAGAATAGGTGGATTGTTTTTCGGCCGGCACAGACACAGTGGGCCAAGTGGCCTCTTTCTGTGCCTTAAACTTTCTTTGATTTCTATGATCCTTCCACTCTCGCGCGAAGTTCCTGTCCAGTCCTAATGAGATGTCCTTAACCCTGGTACCGGGCAGGCAGCACAGCCTTCAGGAGTCATGCTGTCAGCTGCAGAGAACAGTGTCTATCTCCCTAACTATCCTGTCCCCTACTACAATTACATTCCTTTTTAACTCCCCCCATTTGAATGGCCCCCTGCACCACGGTGCTGTGGTCAGTTTGCTCATCCACCCTGCAGTCCCTGCTTTCATTCATACAAGCTGCAAGAACCTTGAACCTGTTAGATAATTGCAGGGGCAGAGGCTCCTCCATTGCTACCTTCTGCATCTCTATACCTGCCTCACTCGTAGTCACACCCTCCTGTCCCTGACCATGGAACAAATCAGAAGTCCTAGCCTAAGGGGCGTAACTGCCTCCTGGAACAGTGTCCAGGTAACTTTCTCCCTCCCTGATGCGTTGCATTGTCTGAAGCTCAGACTCCAGCTCATCAACTCTGAGCCAAAGTTCTTTGAGCTACAGACACTTATTGCAAATGTGGTTGCTGTGGATCACACTGGTGTCCACCAGCTCCTACATGCTACAGCTGCAGCACCTGCCATCTTTATTGTGTTTTATTTAACTAATTAGGTTTCAAGTTTAGAAATATCACTCAACTGTTTTCTGTAGGTATATTAAGTAGTTTAACTAGTTAAGCTATAAATTTAATGTAATACTTGTATTGCAGTACCGGTTTAAACTACTGCCCCTGTTTAAAGGGGAAAAAAATCTTAAACTCTCCAACCAATCACCTATCTGTTCATCTAATTAATGCCTTTGAACACTCATCAGCTACTGGGGCAGAAAACAGGTATAAAAAGCAGCACCTCCTTCCCCTTCTGCACTGAATTGCCAAGTTAGCACTTGTTCCTCTTCGCACTCAGCCCTCATTGTCTTCAGTCTGTGCTTCCTGATAGATTAGTGACATGTTCCATGATGTCAACATAATTCTTTTTGTGACATTTTATTAGCATGTTGAAATAAATATAAAGAAATACAACTTTTCAGGAAATAATTTCCCTTTTATTAAATAATTTTCTTATACCAAATTTTGAAACGTGTAACATTTTAATAAAAATAAATTAAACATAGATATATTTATTCAGTATTGCAAATAATTTATTAAAAATAAGTTCATGCACTAAAAGCAACTCACAAATCAGTTTTGCATATATTTAAATAAAATGTAAAATCCAGACTTTTAAAATACATGCATAACAAGTTAAGGAATAATTATTTTTGGTCTTCATGTTTTATTTAACGTTGTTAGACGTCAAATCTACCCAACATTTTCTTTTTACATATGTTTCAGTATTTAAAATTCATCCACTTTGAATGTTAAAAGTAATTTACAAGCCCATGATGTTCACTTCACTTGCTATGACTCACTTCAATGGAAATATAGTGACCTTGACATTACACTGTGCTGTATTTGCTTATTAGCACCTAAAGTGTTGGTCTGAAATTCCTCACCAAACTAGCAAAAGTATTAACCCATTTTTGTAAACACCCTAACGCCTCCATTAAAATAACAGAGAGTGGAATTTGAGATGAATACATTAAACGTTCATCTGAAATTATCGGACAAAATAATTTCAAGGACAATACCTTAGGCTCCCAGTACACTGTACTATTAACACAGGTCACACTGAGATTTTCACACTGGTGCTAAAAACACAGTATAACATAACCAATGGCAGCAAAATGCTTTAATGTATTGGTGCCAGTGACACCGACTCCAAGAAGTTGCCTTCCGTTGGTTTTGCTTTACAGACCTTCCAACTTAAGGAAAATATTGAGAAGGTAAGGTTTCAGCCAAATGTTGACGTTACAACAGATTTGCTGGGTGGGGTGGGTGGTCCTCAGAAGCTTTGGGTTGTTACTCTGTTCAATAAAAACACAGATGATTCTTCTGAAATGAGGCTGTTACCTTCAAAATGATTTACTTTGGTCATGACATGCATGGAAACCCACATTTAAGAATATCCAAATCAAGTCACTGAGAAATCTACCCCAGCCTGAAGAGTTTTTGATTGTCCATTATGGATTTTTTTTTCAGGTTTGCACTTGCTGCTGTTCAATATTCAGTGTATTAACACCTAATCTGTACTAATGCTTTGTCTTTCAACAAACCATTAACATATTGTTTGCCTTTGCTCCGTGACCTTTTGGTCAGCTATGTGGCCTGGTCCAATCTAGACCTCCTTTGTTATCTCTTGCCCCACCCCCACCTCACTTGCTTATAATCTGTGACTTTTCTAATATTTGTCAGTTCCGATGAAGGGTCACTGACCCGAAACGTTAACTCTGCTTCTCTTTTCACAGATGCTGCCAGACCTGCTGAGTGGTTCCAGCATTTCTTGTTTTTATTTCCAGAACTACTTCCTGCTGTCTGCCCAGCAAGTACCACCCTACTTGGGCATTGCTTGCAGAGCTATCCAAAATTGAGCGAAAAAAACCTCAGGCCCTAGTAGCAGATTTCATCGAAAGTTTATGGCACAGAAAGAGGCCACTTGGCCCATTGTGTCTGCGCCGGCCAAAAAGCGAGCCACCCAGCCTAATCCCACCTTGCAGCATTGGTCTGTAGCCTTTCAGGTTACGGCACTTGAGGTGCATATCCAAGCACCTTTTAAATGAGTTGAGGGTTTCTCCCTCTACTACCCTGTCAAGTAGTGAGTTCCAGACCAGCACCACTCTCTGGGTGAAAACATATTTCCTCACCTCCTCTCTAATCTTTCTACCAATCACTTTAAATCTATGCCCCTTGGTCACTGACCTCTCTGCTAAGGTAAATAGGCCCTTCACATTCACTCTATCCAGGCCCCTAACAATTTTGTACATTTCAATCAGATCTCCCCTCAGCCTTCTCTGTTCCAAGAAGAACAACCCTAGCCTATCAATCTTTCCTCATTGTTGCATTTTTCCAGTCCCAGCAACATCCTTGTAAATCTCCTCTATACCCTTTCTAGTGCAGTTACATCCTTTCTATAATGAGGTGACCAGAACTTCACACAGTACTCAAGTTGTTAACCCTCCATTGACCATTAGTAAGGCAGACTGGCTACTCAGTCCTCAACATTCCCCTGGAAGACCGCGGACCTGCCAAGTGCTGGTTTTGAATTACTGATACAAAAGTAAAATACTACGGATGCTTGAAATCTGAACTAGAAACAGGAAATGCTGGAAATACTCAACAGGTGTGTAGACAGAAACAGACATAAGAAATCAGAACTTGACAAAAGGTCACTAATCTGAAAAATTGGACAGGATTTTCATCCCATGTGGGGTGAGTACGGAGGAGGATGGGCAAGCGGGAAAATGCATGCTGCTGGCTGGTGTGCTGGCTTTCCAACAGCGTCCGCGTGCAGCAGGTAGCCAATTAAAGTAAGTAAATGGCCACTCGGGGCCAATTAACAGAGGCCTACTGGAGGCATTGGGGACTTGGCCATTGGCCTGGAGGAGGACTCCCGGCAGCAGACCCAGGGGTCAGCACTCCAGGCAAGCTTTGAAGCCCATTTGGGGGAAATCATTGCCAGGTGATTTTTCTCACACAGTGCGTGGTTATGACCCCCATTTGTCCCCAACATCAGGGTCCAAACCCAAATGGCAAAATCCTGCCCATTAACTCTGTTTCTGTCTCCACATATGCCGCCTGGCCTACTGAGTATTTTCAGCATTTTCTCTTTTAATATTGGATTACTGTGTTGACCACAGAGGTTTGGCTTGCTTCCCAGCTTCTTTTGCCAAGTATCTCATCTTACCCTATTACAATGAGGATAAGTTGGAAGGTCTGACTTCACAGTGTTTGAAGCCTGACTTTTAATTAAAAATTTAGTGGTATAGGAGGACAGCAACCTATTATCCGTTAATTAAAAGAGCTGGTTTTCCCGTAGAATCAGTAGAAAACTGACTCGCAGCACAGAAAGCTGTTAAATCGCACTTACGTACTTGTGAGTGTGCAAATGCAGAACCCTCCCTCAAAGAAAGTACAAGCGAACAATTTCCACTACTTTGACCAAAAATTGCATGGGACTAGTTTGAGACTTGTAAGAAGAAAAGTTGTGTTGCTGATGTTTAATTCTACAATCGAGCCCACCTCATAAAGACCAACATAAAGGTTACTGTTTCTTTAAAAATATAACTTTACATATTTGAAAATTGCATTTTTTTTTACACATTATATTACCCATTAGTTAGCAACATTAAAAAAACTTCTAATACACCTGCCCCTTTATTCAGGAAAGTAATAATGAAGAGCCCTTTCAACATATTATGATATACCATCCATAGCAACTTGCATAGTAAAAGCCCATACCATTTTGAAACACTCTTTGCAGACAACTTGGAATTCATTACTTGTTGACATTTGGCTACTTTCACTAGAATGATGAATCACAGTTATTGAAGTTCTAGTTAACCTCTGCCTGAAGCTTTTATCTGTTTAATGTGCAGCCAACACTGACAAGATCATCAAAGTCTTTGTTGGTGTCTCTGGTGGAATTCAGGCAGTGCAGTGGGAATGGAAAGCTCAGAAGTTGCCTCTTCTTACAGACTTCAAAATCATAACGATAATTGAAGAAATCTCAGTGGACAAAAATGCATGAGTAAGGGCTGCTCTCAATGAAGGCAGTTCCTTTTTCTATTCAATGTGTTTATCAGTTGTTTGGTTTTGATGAACTAAAGAGCAAAACAATCTGCTAAATTGAAGGAAAAATGGGTTTTTAGAAAATCCTAGAATCAGCCGCATAGTGATATGAGATAAATGTCCGTGACACTGTTTCTCACATATGAAATGCATAATCTTCTGAGGTTTGGTTTGATATTCAGGTTTTGCCAAGTCTTGTAAACATAAGGTGGCTTGGGAACAGATTTAAACTAGTTTACAGGGTTATATCTGATATATTTTCCTGTACATAAATATTTACTTCCAGTTCATATGCCAAGCATGTGATCTTGTCTGCACCTCTTCGTGCCCTTTAGAGTATTTCTATTCTCACCGCTCGATGGGATTTTGCTGGATTGAGAAATGGTCTGAACTCCAAATTCAGCACTAATTCAACCAGACACAGTTCACTACACACACAACAGGAAACAATGTAGATTATATGTACTATTACAACATAACAATCAACACTTCCATTAAATTGAACTTTGGATGTGCATAAGCAACATAGATATAAGTAGATTATTATTTTAGATAGGAATTACAAAAAGGGGATAATAGCATTTGCTTTACATTTTCAACAACTCTATCAATATAAATTTAAATTCGCACTTAATGAATTTATAGGGCAGTGAAATGGATCACTTACAGATGGCAATAACTTCTATATGGGGTGACTCGTTACCTGAACTTGTGTTGGGGGGGTTCAACTAACTACTGACATTGTAAATCATACATCACACTTATGCACAACTTCAACATAATTTGTTGTGTTACAGTTCTATTCATTACGTATGGAGGAGAACATGCAAGTTGCAAAATTAGAGGCATTCATAACTGATGTTCATAGCAACACTGGGATAAAGTAACATTGGTGCTACTGTTAAAGTAACCTTTTGCACACTAATGTAAACTTAAAACATCAAATAAAACATACACTTGCCTAACATGTATTTTATATATATTCATGCAGAGAAATAAATATATTGCACAGAAAACACTTTGGTGGGTCATGGTTCATACATTATACTTTCTCTGTTGTGTTACCTGTATTGTGATATCCCTACTCAATATTTAGAGTGGCTTAGCAGAGTAAGCCTACTGTAGGTGCCATTGGAGTTACGGAACACATCCTTAGTGATGGATGTCACTGAATCTTCCAGCTAATGCACAGGAAGAATGAAGAAATTTTAGGCCATTATACCTAAATCTGAAATTTCTTTCTATATTTTCTTACAAAATATGTATACATGCTTTTTTTTTCATTATCTAAAGCTTCTAACAAATTAGTAACAAAAACAAATGATAAATAGTTTAAAGTATTATAGTTATAAATGCCTTTAGTAGATGAGTTTGCATTTTTTCAGTTTGCTGTGACAGTATTGCACACAGTGCAGATGCTATTGCTGCAATAAATAAAACATCTTTAAGGTAAGTTACCAATCTAACAGTTCACTTTTGATTTCTGACTACTAATGTGTCCTTTAGTAACCATATCTGTGATGGCAGTGCATTGGGCTGAATTTTTAGATCTACTTCCCAACATGTTGGTGGTATAGTGGTGCAGTGGTTAGCACTGCAGCCTCACAGCTCCAGTGACCCAGGTTCACTTCTGGGTACTGCCTGTGTGGAGTTTGCAAGTTCTCCCTGTGACCGCGTGTGTTTTTGCCGGGTGCTCTGGTTTCCTCCCACAGCCAAAGACTTGCAGGTTGATAGGTAAATTGGCTATTGTAAACTGCCCCTAGTGTAGGTAGCTGGTAGGAGAATTGAGGAAAAGGTGGTAGGGAATATGGGATTAATGTAGGATTAGTATAAATGGGTGGTTGATGGTTGGCACAGACTGGTGGGGTTAGGGGCCTGTTTCAATGCTGTATCTCTCTATGACTGTATATTAACCTTACAATGGCATGGAAGAACTTACTGTCCCTTTCCACCATCACAGTGCTTATCTCCATTTTGCCAGGGTCCTCTGAATAAGTAACCTGGGTGACTACCTGTAGAAGGCAGTTGGTCCAGATACTGTATGTAAATTGGGGCCCTATAATGCCAACAATGCTTGGTGCTGTTTTTGGGCGAATGCATGCACCATGCATGCTTTTCACCCAATATTAGTTGGCAGCTGGGCTGAAGAGGAGCCAGTGAGTAATTTTACCTTTTATATTTCTGGGACCAGGAGGAACAAGAGTGCTCCAGAGGGCTGCCTAAAACCAGCCTAGGCCACTGCCACTTTGGAATCTCTCCCACCACCCCCCCCCCCCTCCCCACCCACCACCCCCAACCCCTGAAGATTGCCTGCCCCTGCCTTATCCCATCACAAGGTCAAAGCCCACCTTCTATGGACGTACCTCCTAGCAGCCTGGAGGCTGTTCAGCACTGCCTGATATTGTGGGGTACCTTGGGGCATTTCATTTTTCCATCTGCAGCCTGCTAGCCTGATGCTAATCAGGCTCTGCCTTCAAAATAGAACTGGCCTCCTACAGAAATGATCGGGCAGTTGGCCTGTGTAAACTGCCCGTCAGCCACCTGTAGTCCACTCTTGGAGGGAAATCAACCCCATTCAGCAGCATGTAATTTGATTAGCTGGGCTGCTGATGAGATAGCTTGTCAAGTAAAGACTTCCCTATCTGATTCTATCAAAGAATACTTGTGGTATAAACACATAAAATCTTTGGAACAGTTTCTTCCAGCTGGGTAATATTAGTGTTTCAACATTGCAGGGAGTTTTGAGTTTCACAGTACTTGAATTTACACCTTGGGAAACTAATGCTTAGTGTGTCTTTCAGAACGTTCTCTCTGCTATTTTAGCAGAGGCTTTAATCTGTTCAAAATAAAATAGCAGAGGGAGGGATCACTTATGAATGTGTAACACCTGGGAAATTTTCAGGGCCTAAGAATTAAACCACAGTGTTCAAAAGCATAACATTCTGAACATTTATGTCAGGTTGAAATTTACTTCCTTTAATACAAGCTATTCCATTGAATGATACCAAACATTGAGCAGATGATTTAATGGTCATGACTGCAACTCCACTCACAACACCACGGAACAGCTGATTGAGAATAGGATGTATCATAAATATTGCAGTAAACTAAAGGGAAATATTTGGAATTTAAGACATTTTAAACATTATCTTGAATTTTGCTTTAAGTAAAATATCAAATAGGCTTTTTAATTTTAACAAGAAATCATTTACATGTCAGTATTATTTAAAGTATTAAAGTAAATTGGGACTTTGAAGAAAGATTTAAATCTACTCTGTCTTTTGACATATACTGGGATATCTTGTTTCCTTTTTAAGTGCACTTCTTGCCCCTTGATTGGTTTTCGTAGATGTGATCACTGATACATCCCTAAGCAATAATGTTTTAATGCTTTTTATACATAATTACAACTATAGTTTATAGAAGTGATTAAGGGCAGTTCTACGACACTAAATCATTGACAATGCTAGATTCTCATACTTAAACCTAAACCACAGCGTTAACTGTGATGGTAACCTGAGTTGTTTGCTACAGCTCATTGTGCTATTTCATTAGCCTCTGTGTACCTCCAGATTCTCTATGAAATATGAAGATTGTCAACACTACAGAAAATAGCTTGAAATAGTAATAAAATTAAAGTGTTTATGTTTTGCTTTCAGATTTATCAAATAAATATTTGGTGTCTTGTTGAGATATGAAATAAAAAAAGCATTTTGTAAATAGCCTGTCTGTTCTGTCCTCAAATCCTTTCCTACCCAGTCATCTCTGTAATTTCCACCTTTTGAGTGACAATTGATTGTCATTGTTTTGGTGGAAGGAGAGGTTTAATATCTCACATGTGATATCATTGTAAGAAGCTTATAATAATACCACAGAAAATGATTGTGTACTTCCTACAAAGCTGACATTGGCTGACTGTCAACCATCTTCCAATGCAGACTGTATTTCCCTATCCAGTGTATTAAATTTAATAAGAAAAAGAATCCTTTCTCTTCTTAGAAGTCGTTAGGACCCTGAAACCTCCAACAATTTGGTTTGGTTTCCTCTAACGTTTTCTCATGTTCACATAGCAAACACCATCAACAGTGGCAATAAGATCCAATGCTGGAAATATCATTACCCTGTACCTCATAAACATGTTTTTCTTTCTTCCATAAATGAATAAAAGTTACTATAGTAAATTATGCAAAAATATATCTGTGCAATTTTAATTAACCAGGCTAGGTTTCTTCATAACATATTTTGCTAAAAAAGTAAAAGTGCTTTAAAACCGTTGACTTGAGGGTAGGGGCACGGAAACAGCATTCCGACAAATCGAGAATGAATCCAAACCTCTAACATTGCCATTAATTTCCTCCTTAAACGTGATGACAGAGTGAAAACCTGGCTTCAGGTAAAACAAGTTTTCATACTTGTCATTGGAACACTAAGCACAAGGTTTTAACAGGAAAAGATCAATATTTTTTTCTCTATCAAACCAGGTAAGTTTAGATAAACCTATATTTGTGCTCCTTCCCATTCTAGGATGTTTTATCTGTAATATTGCTGTAAAAACCATTGTATTTAATCCAGTAGTTGGTGCAAGTGTTTTTTTTACACTTTCTGAAATATAGTTTTGTGGATGAAAAAGGATAATTACAACGGGTTACACTGAAACCGTATTTAAAACCCAATCTGTACAGGTTTCATTGTTTTCTGATGGTTTTTACCTGGAACTGGCTATATTACCCTTCATTAGGAATTACATTTTAAAATGACATTTGTGCAATGCTAAAATATCAATGATGCACTTTAATGGTTCGTAAATAGCATCAAATTGTAGTATGTTAAGTTGTGTAATGCAAATTAAAGTGTACAACTTCACTTTCAACTAACAAAATAATGACTGTTGACACTTTGTGGAAAAACAGCCAAGTTACAGAATGGGGAGGCATTTGGTTGATGTCCATGAAAAGTTCAGATTCTGACACAAAAAAACAGCTGGCACCATGACTGTTTTTCTATGGAGGAAATGAGAATACAATATTCAGAACCCTTCCACTCACCAATCTGTTTTTTCTTCCCTTTACATGAACATGTTTGGATTCACTCAGCCACAATAAGAACTCCTCCAGTCTTCACTATAGGTCAATGCCTATTCAATAGTGTCTTGCATGCTTAGATTTCATCTGCCACTTAGTGATATCCTAATGGGTACTGTTCATCAAAATTGTAAAAGTTTCACAATAAAAGTTGTCACATCACTGTGCATTTGAAAATCCATGCATCATCATGCATCTAATTTCCTGTATTCCTGTATAGGCTGGATGTTCCTTCAGGGACTCCAAAATCAATAGGACTACCATGCAATCGGGCTGCTGTTTGTCAGTTTCTCAGAGTTGTCCAGGGGCAGGCTGATTTGAGGCTGTCCTCTTATTTCATCCCACTTCTCAGCACCTGATTTGCTGCTATGAGCATTACACTGATGATGAAAGCTATAGCGAATGCACAGATGAGACTCTTTCTTACACACGTCTGTTTGATCTGCTGTGTTGAGCATGCTGCAGATAGAAACAAAAGTAGTTTATTCTCTGAATTCACTTGAAAACTGCACTACTTCTTTCTGCTTAGAGCTATAGTGGCCTAGCTGAGAACTGATGAAATCTGCCCAGTGGAAGCAAATAAATTCAAATGCCAATTGAAAATGGTGACTTTCTGCTGGGGGCTCAAGCATGTTGTAAATGTCTATTGCATACAAGACACAACTATGCACATTTGCTCACTAATATATAATAGTACATTTATATTAGCAATACATATGTTTAAAAAGTCAAATATACTCAATGTTTTAAGTCTCAAGGGAAGGGAAAATTCAAAAGGTAAAGCACCTAATTCTACAGTTAATGCTACTCCATCACCAGAAGAACTATCGGTTGCCCTGGAAACAATAAATATACATTCCATACCTTAAAGTTCACAAGAAAAAAAGGTATGTAATTTAAAAATGTCATTATACCCATTTAAATATGTACTACAAGTAAAGTCTGACATGGTATGATTTCACTGAAATTGAGGATTTATATCATTAAAGACTGTTTAGAGGTCATTTTTGACTTTGCTTTTGGTATTCTAGAGACTCTGTTTCCACATTTCTCACCAATATTAATGAACCATTTCATTTTGATGGAAGGAGAAAGTTACTTTTAATGATGATTCTTAATAAGTTTGGAATCGTTTCGGAAGTTATTAATGAACCAAATCTCCAAAGATCACAAGCTTTTATGTACAATTGAATTCAATATATATTTAAGTGAGAGCATAATGGTAACTCAATTCTTCCATCAAGTCCTCTAATTTTCCTTGATGTTCTGTAGGAGATGTCAAGTATTCTATTAATTGCATTAACTTTGCTCTTGGGGATTCAAAAATGTTATACTGTCTACTTCGCATCAGTGGAAATGTGGAAAGAATTTCTACCAATTCCAACCTGCAAGTAAGAAAAGAACTTATGCAGTGATGTCTCCTTCTGTTGGGACAAATATGTAGTAACAGCAGACTTGAAATTATATTTAATCTTAAAGCCTACTTTTTCAGACTGGTGTGGTGGTGCAACATCTCAATGCTGTCAACCCTGTGCTACAGGCTGGTAAGGTGTGGGCATACCCTTGTAGCTCCTCATGTGGTGACTTCATGACCTCAAATCATGCCATGCGGATGAAGTGACGGAGTGAGTTCGTCCATATTGAAGGATGGTAAATCAGAGTGGGAGTCATTACGGTTTTCTCTGTGTAGTTCCAAGCTCAGATAAGGCAAGAGCAGAGGCCTAAAAGCCAGTTAGTCCCCTCATGCCACATAGTGTGGAAGAAGCCTAAAAGAACTAAGGAAACACAAGGCGGTATTTTATGCACTCCCCCATGGTGAGTTTGGAGGCAGGGAGGGCATTTAATCGTGCGGGATGGTGGCGGGTGGGGACCCCGCAACATTCCGTATTCCACCCCGATTATGTCCGTGGTGGGAAGGCCCACAAACGGCCTTCCCACTCTGCTGCCAATTGAGGCACTTAAGGGGAAATCAATGCCTAATTAAGGGCCTCTTCCCACTGCTGCTGTTATTAACCCAGTGGCGGGCGGACCTGTGGGGGTCACAACATGTAAACTTGTGCGGGATTGTTTGTGGTCTCCCAGTGGGTGGGGGATGGTCCCTCGTTCAAAGGCACTCAGTGCCTGATCAAAAGACCCAGCATCGGGAAGTGGGGTGCCCACTGAGAGCCACTCCCGTGTCCTGCTGCCAACCCCCCTACACCCCCCTTCCCTGCAACCCCCAGCCCACAACACCCGTCCCACTATCACACCTTTTGCTTAGGTCACTCCGTGATCCTGGGCCTCCAGTGGGTGCTGTCCCAGTGGCGCTGCCGAGCAAAGGATCTGCCAGCCTTTGATTGGCCGGCAGCTCTCGAAAGGCAGGACTTCCCATCCTCGGGGTCCTGTTCCCGGGAAAGCCCAGCTGGTAGCCTCTTAAGTGCCTGATTGGCTCGTCATTCAGCGGGCCTTCCCCAAAGGAGGCAATGCAGGTCATTCATCGGCTCTCCAGCCAGCAGCTGCGACCCCCATCGCCTCCATAAAATTCCCTCCACAATTTAAAAATGGAGCTACGGAAGATTTTTTTGTTACTATTTTCTATTGTTTAAAGAGCAAGTATTCAATCTAGTGGATTAAGTGGGGCATGAGATCACATTGGATAATATTCATTAGCAAAATACTGCTGGATATCTGAAGTAAAAAGAGAAAATGCTCAATATTCAGCAGGTCTGGCAGAATCTGTGGAGAGAGAGAAACAGTGTTAACGTTTCAGGTTGCTGACCTTTCGCCAGATCTAAAAAAACTATCACTCAGGCTCGCTTCCTGGCAGAGAACTTTTTCGTGATGTCACATGTCGCTGTGAAGTTAAAATTCTACACCCCTTACTGACCTCCATTCCTGGCGGGTCAGGTAAATTAAAATCCAGCCTGTTAACTCTGTTTTCTCCACAGATGCTGCCAGATCTGAGCATTTCCAGCATTTTCTGCTTTTATTGGAAAATAGTCATACATTTATCACATCTTATCAGAAAGTGTGACATTCATTCAGTCACACTTGGTGAATTTATGACAGTTGTAGAGATTTACTGGAAGACAGAAAAGATTGTGTGGTGTTATAGTGAACTTACTGTCAATGTCAACAGGACATTCATCTGGGTTTACAACATGGCCTGCCTCTTCTGTCATGATTATATTTTCTATGTCTTTCATTGACAAATGTTCACAGAACGCCTCATAAAGGAGTCTCTTCAGCTCTTCCACCGTCATTCTCTGCATATCGCACTGCAGGACAAACCAAATACATAAAGTTGGTAACCCCAGAGTAGTGACATCACAATATAATTATATCCATTAGACTGATAATGACAAAATTACAATTTGTCTCTTCCAATGGCACTCTGTGGTTTGCTGATAACAGTTACTTAATTGTAACTTGAGTTGCAGCCTTTGTTGAGTCTCTTGCCTTTTTCTGCTCATCTGGACATTTTGACTACTGCCCTGTTTCTGTAATAATGAATATTTTCTGGTAGTTAAACTGAATTCATATTTTCAATACAGAAAGAGCTTTATTGTACCAAAGATTATTATGACAGAATTCATTATAACCCTAAACCAAGGCAAGGTTTATATTTTTCATCCAGCCAACACCAGCAGGAATGACTGGATTAATGTCATTCTTGAGCATCATATTATTGTGTTACTTATTTAAAAGTGCTATTGTAGCATCACAAACAAAATCAGCAACGCACCAAGGCTCCTTAGACAGCACCTTCCAAACCCGCGACCTCTACCACTTCGAAGGACAAGAGCAGCAGATGCATGGGAACATCACCACCTGCAAGTTCCCCTCCAAGTCACACATCATCCTGACTTGGAACTATATCGCCTGTTCCTTCACTGTCGCTGGGTCAAAATCCTGGAACTCCCTTCCTAACAGCACTGCGGGTGTACCTACCTCACATGGACTGCAGCAGTTCAAGAAGGCAGCTCACCACCACCTTCTCAAGGGCAATTAGGGATGGGCAATAAATGCTGGCATAGCCAGTGACGCCCACATCCCATGAATGAATAAAAAAATAAATAAATATTGTGTCTAATTATGGTGCCGTGGAATAATAGGATGTGATTGTGTTCCGTGACTCCTTATACGATGGTGGCCTGAACTCAGTTGAGTTAGTGACTGACAGAGAGTGAAGACAGAGACCAGATAAGTTTTTTCCTCACAAGAAACAAATTAAGGTTACAGAGTGCTGTTGCTATGTGCCTCCTAGATGCTCATTATGTAGCAGCAATGGCAGAGGACTGGGTACAGTGTGGGAAAAAGAGTACTCCAAGGCAGAATTTTCCCAGGTCATTGGAGGCGGGTTCAGGAGTGAGAGGGGTGGTACATACGAACATACGAGTTAGGAGCAAGAGTAGGCCACTCAGCCCTTCAAGCCTGCTCCGTCATTCAATAAGTTCATGGCTGAACTGATTCCTCCACATTTCCACCTACCCCCGATAACCTTCCACCCCTTGCTTAACAAGAATCTATCTATCTCTGCCTTAAAAATATTCAAAGACTCAGCTTCCACTGACTTTTTGAGGAAAAAAGTTCCAAAGAATCACAACTATCTGAGAGAAAAAATTTCTCCTCATCTCTGTCTTAAATATCCTTTCCACATCCACCCTATCAAGATCCCTCAGGATCTTATATGTTTCAATCAAGTCACCTCTTACTCTTCTAAATTCCAGCAGATACAAGCCTAGCCTGTCCAATCTTTCCTTGTAAGACAGCCCACCCATTCCAGGTATTTGTCCAGTAAACCTTCTCTGTACTGCCTCCATTGCATTTACATCCTTCCTTAAATATGGAGACCAGTACTGTACACAGTATTCCAGATGTGGTCTCACCAATGCCCTGTATAGCTGAAGCATAACCTCCCTACTTTTGTATTAAATTCCCCTCGCGATAAACCATAACATTCTATTAGCTTTCCTAATTATGTGATGTACCTGCATACTAACCTTTTGCGATTCATGCACTAGGACACCCAGATCCCTCTGCATCTCAGAGCTCTGCAGTCTCTCACCATTTAGATAATATGTTTCTTTTTTTATTCTTCCTGCCAAAGTGGACAATTTCCCACATTATACTCCATTTGCCAGGTCTTTGCCCACTCACTTAACCTATCTATATCCCTTTGTAGCCTCCTTATGTCCTCTTCACAAGTTACTTTCCTCCCTATCTTTGTGTCATCGAAAAATGTAGCAACCACACCTTTGGTCCCTTCAGCTAAGTCATTTATATAAATTGTAAAAACTTGAGGCCCCAGCACATATCCCTGTGGCACACCACTCATTACATCTTGCCAACCAGAAAACGACCCATTTATGCCTACTCTCTGTTTCCTGTTAGCTAGCCAATATTCTATCCATGCCAATATGTTACCCACTACACCATGAGCTTTTATTTTTCACAATAAACTTTGATGTGGCACCTGATCAAATGCCTTATGAAAATCTAAGTACAATACATCCATCGGTTCCCCTTTATCCACAGCACATGTAACTCCCTCAAAGAACTCCAATAAATTGGTCAAACATGATTTCCCTTTCCCAAAACCATGTTGATTCTGCCTGATTACCTTCAATTTTTCTAAATGCCCTGCTATAACGTCTTTAATAATAGTTTCTAACATTTTCCTTAAGACAGATGTTAAGTTAACTGGCCTGCAGTTTCCTGCTTTCTGTCTCCCTTTTTGAATAAAAGAGTTACATTCGCTATTTTCCAATCTAACGGAACCTTTCCCGAATCTAGGGAATTTTGGAAAATTAAAACTAACACATCAATGATCTCACTAGCCACTTCTTTCAACACCCTAGGATGAAGTCCATCAGGACCTGGGAACTTGTCAGCCCGCAGCTCCAATAATTTGTTCAGTACCACTTCCCTGGTGATTGTAATTTTCTTGAGTTCCTCCCTCCCTTCCATTTCCTGACTTACAGCTAATACTGGGATGTTACTTGTATCCTCAATAGTGAAGACCGATGCAAAATATCTGTTCAATTCAGCTGCCATCTCCTTATTATCCATTATTAATTCCCCAGACTCACTTTCTATAGGACCAATGCTCACTTTATTATCTCTTTTTTCAAAATATCTATAGAAACTCTTACATCTGTTTTTATATTTCTAGGTGGCTTTCTCTCGTACTCTAATTTTACCTTCCTTATCAATCTTTTTGTCATTCTTTGCTTATTTTTATATTCTGTCCAATCTTCTGACCTGCCTCCCATCTTTGTGCAAATACATGATTTTTCAAATGGGACAGGACATACCCAGGGATGGTGATGGCAGTGTCTGGGACATTGTTCCGTGAGTATGACTATCCAAGCTGTTGCTTGACTAGTCTGTGGTACAGTTCTCCCAACTTTGGCACGAGCCCCCAGATGTTAGTAAGAAGGACTTTGCAGAGTCGACGGGGCTGGGTTTGCCATTGTCGTTTCCGGTGCCAAGATCGATGCCAGTTGGTCCGTCTGGTTTCTTTTTTATTGACTTCATAGCAATTAGATACAACTGAGTGGCTTGCTAGGTCATTTCAGAGGGCATGCAAGAGTCAACCGCATTGTTGTGGGTCTGGAGTCACATGTAGGCCAGGCCAGGTAAGGACAGCAGATTTCCTTCCTAAAGGACATTAGTGAACCTGATGGGTTTTTAGAACAATCGACAATGGTTTCATGGCCATCAGACTAGCTTTTAATTCCAGGCTGGAGGGAACATATTTCTGCTGCTGACGTCCTTGGTCACTTCCATCCATGCCTGCTTTATTGGAGAAGTTGTCCTCTTCCTCCTGTCCTTGGGAGAGCTCACCTCACTGCAGCCCCTCAGATCCTGCAGCAGAACCTCCAGGAAAGAACAAGAGACCCGGGGAGCAGCCTTCCCAAGTCTCCAGCCTGAAAAATCCAAGTGCTGCTGAGCTTTTCTGAAACATGGTGTTGTCCCTTTAATTAGAAATCCTTCCTTTGACAGAATGGATGTGTCAGCCACCCTCCCTCCCTAATTGGTTGGGGTGCTTGGAGACGGGCTGTAAGTTGGTTTGCTCTGTAAAAGAGAACCTGTTGGGCGCATAGTCCAGTGAGTTGAGTTCCAAGCCCGAAAATGGTCCTGAGATTGCGCCTGGGACTAAGTTGGTAAGTTTCCCCAAGTGATTGGGGAACCACAGTTAACAGTTTCCATTGCTGAATAACTCAAAGAGGAATCTGTAAAAATCATTATTGATATAACAAGAAGCAGTTTGTGGGGGGTGGGGTGACTGGCTGTGTATGTAAGGCAAGTAATAAAACAAAAACTTGTTCTTCAGCATGCTCTGTCCAGTTTTTGCTGAAATTGGCATTGGGGTCTGAAAACAGGCATTAAGCCCCTGATCAGCATCAATGGAAATGTGGAAAAGATTTCTACCAATATCAGCCCAAAAGTAGGAAAATTATTTCTGCAGTGGTGTCTCCAACTGAGTTTTGGGAAGTAATTTTAGTGACTTGGATGTCACTGCCCATCAGTTTAATGCATCTCTGTGGGGTGGGTGATGGGGAGATCATGGAAATTCATCCCCAAAACTTTTATGTTTTGCCTGAAATCGGGACAGCAGTGACCAATTTCTCTCCCACTGTTGTAGAATTCTTTTTCAGGTATACCAATCTGTCTGTTTATTTCCTTGTAATGAGATGCATTACTCAGATTGGTCATGATGGGAGAAGATGGTTTACTTTGAGATTCGAATCTATATAAATTGCACTTGTTAAGTTATAGTTCAAATTTCTGAGAAAATACATTTGCATAATCATAAGTGTAAAATCTTTATTTCCCATTAAAAAGTATTCATTGATGTATTTAAGAGAGGTAACCTGGTGCAGTTTTATTAAGATAGCTGAAAATGGGTACATCACCAATAATAACCATTTTTAGTAAGAGTATCCAGCTCTCCACCAGTGACTAACCTGATTTTAAAATCACAGAAATGTCTTAAAAAATATATTGAACCATTTAATAGTTTCATTGCTGTACACAAGTCAGTTTCTTCGTAAATTCAATATTTCTTGATGCGAGAACCTTTTAAAACTCACCTACTAGTGCCCACATGCCTAAGAAAATGAACACAATTTGAAGAGCCTTCCCTAATCAGAGCAATAGATGACATCTCAAAATTTCCCTATCCAGGTATTTCTACAGCAATACAATTTCAGACAGATAAAAGGCTTTGAAGACAGAAAGAGACAAATACAGAGCCTTGGATAAATCTGGAGAAGATTCCAAAAATTTGGAGCAGCATAGTTTGTGAAACCGGAATTCCAAGCTGAGAAGTTTAAGAAACTCTACTTGCCAAATAGATCACTGTATCACTTGTATGTCACAGTTAAGTTTCTGAGAACAGAAGTAAGATTCGTTACACGAGGCAAGAACAACATTGGAAGAAGGAAGAAACACTATTATGACAGACAAGAGATTCATCACATTGACGTCCTGGAGGCAGATACAAGCATTCTAGAGGGAGATGAGACCATCAACTCTACTGATTCAAAAGGATAAGGTTGGATAAGACTCAGGAATCATTGCTAGAGCTGCAATTGTATGAGCAATAAACTGAATAGACTTTTAATGTATATGAATTGTTATTCAAGCTGTTGACTTGCCAGCTATAAATTAAAATATAACCAAAACTTACATGCTGGCTTTATGTCAATGTTGGACATTGAGCATATTACAAACTTATTAGTATGTAGAGCCCAGCTGATGCTGAGTTATTGTGATATACTTGGTTGTAGAACTTGTTCATTTTTGTGCCCATTTCCTGGCAGAAAGCAGGAGCAAAAATTACCTATTTTGCAGGGCTATACCTGTGCCCCAAGAATGCATGGAAAACAGCATGATATTGGCATAATAATAAAAGCATAATACTGCAGATGCTGGAAATCTGAAATAAAAACAAAAAGTGCTGGAAACACTCAGCAGGTCTGGCAGCGTCTGTGGAGAGAGAGAAGCAGAGTTAGCGGTTCAGGTCAGTGACCCTTCGTCAGAGTTCTGATGAAAGGTCACTGACCTGAAACGCTAACTCCGCTTCTCGCTCCACAGATGCTGCCAGACCTGCTGAGTATTTCCAGCGTTTCTTGTTTTTATAACGTGATATTGGCCTTGGATGATCTTCAGGTGTCTGGGGCGGCCACCTAAACCAGACATTGGATCCTTGCCTAGGCTCATAAGAAATTTAGCATCTGTTTCAGGACCCATCAGGGAAATTAGGCTGTCCCTCTGGGCATTACCTGAGGCTGCTGCCAGTGAAGCAAACAGCCCAAAATTCTACCCTCTGAAAGGGTGAGCTGCCTGTGGAGGGACGACAGGTGTCAGCAACTCACCCAGTATATTTAGGTCAGCCTCAGGCCTCTCGCTTTGGGGGTGCATTGCTTAGGCAGCGCCAAGTCTGAGACCTGAAAGCTGGCCTAGTTTAATTTCTACCTCTTGGGCTGCCTTCGTAACATCAGATACTAATTCTGGCAGTTAATAACATCTACCTAATGTATTTGTAATGTTTAATATTGGAATTCTACTAATTGTATTATCATAAATGTGTTAGTCAAGAAATGTTAGTTCATGATTTTGTTGCTGAATTTCTCCTTGATGACTCTGTCAAAAGAGGTTAATTCCTTCATTCACTGGTGCCCTGACCATCTGGAGGGTGGTTGGCTATGTAAAGGTTAATATAATTTAGACTGGTTAATGGAAGATAGTTCAAGTGAGTCAAAATCAGGTATTCAATAATCTGCTAGATGTGAATGGCAAATCCCCAGATGGATTTTGACAAGAAGTCAAGATGAAGGGGTTCTATTTTAGGAAATATCCCTTGTCAGGTTTATGGGTTTACTGGCTGCAATATTCTTCCTCTTACATTTGTCACTACCTTTTTTTGTGAGTTCTGATGAACCATCCATCATCATAATGTTCTTATGATTTACTGTCAAAAGTAGAATAACTCTGGTGTCCAAAACAGACCTACTTCCATGTGCCACTATTTAAAACCAAATGCTGCACTTCTTGTTCTTGGGGTTTTTAACACAGACTCTCTTTTCCCCAGTGGTTTCATTGATGTTATGTGTAACTTGTGTAAATTGTAAAGAATCCTGAAGTCCTTTACCACTTGGATCATCAAGAGTATTCTTTCTCAAGTGGCACAATGACAATAGCATTGCAATGTATCAGAAACCAACTTGCTTGTTTATCCTTTGTCCTGGCTAAGTATTGCAATTATCCCTGGGTGCTTATTTCTTTCAGTTGCTTTGCTGGCAATTACTCAAGCTTTCAGTTTCACTTTAGATTCTTGTAAAAGCGTCTTTCCAGTTCCATGGGCCCATTTACTTGGGCTGTGAGAGAACAGGGGTGGGGGCTTGGATTTCCAGTTGGGAAACCTGGAAGTATGGATTTCCCGGATGACCTGCTGAAATTAACTGCAGGATGGCTTCCGAAGGTTGTTGGGCGGTAAAGCAGCTGGGCGGCAAATAAATCTGATATTGGAGTAAGGGAGGGGTGGCTCCAGTCAGAGATGGGGGTGGCATCGGGGGGCATCTAAGATCATCAATGGGGGAGTCTGAGATTGTGGGGGATGTCGGGGTGTGGGGGGCGGGTGTTTGGTGTTGGTCGATTGCATGGTCTGTAAAGAGGTTAGCTTATTGGACTGGGGGAGTGGACCGGTAACTCTCCTGATCATCCTGGTCCACAGGCAGTGCTGTAAATACCTCATGGATCTGGCCCTTCTCCGCTCCTTTTACCTGCCTAGATTCCCAAGCCCTGGGAAACCTGGCTAACAATAGTTAAAAATGGACATCTTGGTAAAATGGAAGCACGCAGCCACCTTAAAACCTTTCACTGACCAATCTGGCTCCTGAGAGTGGATTGGTTGCCTGCCTCCATTATTACCGGAAATGGGCGGGTTGGGCTCGGGTTTAAAATAAACTTATTCCCCACCTGCTCCCAATCCATTCATCCTGGGAGGTTAAAAATGTGCTGAAAGCCAATAATTATTTTGTCTCTGATCAGACTTTCTTTTAGAGCCCTGTGTAGCTGCATTTTCTAGACAATATGTAGAAGTATGCCATGTACTATAGAGACACCAGACCCTTGGTCCAGATTATTGAGAATACAGCGTTCATAAGTTTTATTCATTTCACCAACACAGAATTATTCCATCCTGCTATGAACAAACTCCATATAAGTCCTATCTTCATATGTCTCAAATAGATGACTATCAAGTACCTCCAGTGTCTCTCTGCCTACAATGGGAATTAATGTAGCAGTTCAGACATGTTTTGACTACTTGTTCAGATATGATCCCTTATCCGCCCAAAGCTTTTCCATACTACTTATTGCATTACATACCATCTCTAATTTAATTGCGGGAACAGATTTGAAAAATTCAACAGTGCTGAATATCATTTTGAAATTTTAGTTTGAAATTACATTAGCTAAAACAGTCACACAGAGCAGATTGCAGTCAAATAAAAACAATACAGGGTTAATATTTGGTTAGTTTAGATAAATAAACTACTTAGAGGGTTGGTAGAAGTAATGGAGAGGTTTGATGAGGGTATTGCAGTTGATGTGTATATGGACAACTACAACAACTTGCATTTACTTAGTGCCTTTAACATAGTAAGATGTTCCAAAGCGCTTCAGAGGAGTGTAATCAAACAAAATTTGATTCTGAGCCACATAAGGAGATATTAGGACAGCTTAAGACAAAACACTTTGTTATAGAGGTAGGTTTTAGGGAGCATCTTAAAGAGCTTAAAAATGTGCTGTTAATGTTCAGCAGTTTTCAATTAACCACATGCAGCAAACAATCATGAAAGTACTTTCAGAATAGAGGAACCGACAAAGAATCTCCTGTTCTTTATAATGGATGAAAAGATATAATCAATATTGATACAGTGGCCATGACACGTGTCATTGACTATGAAGAGGGTAATTGACCACAGGGGAATGATTGTCACCCACATACATGTACTATCAGCATGGCCTGGTGAAAATGAATAAAGACATGGTTTCCTGGTTGATCTTCTATCCTCTAACTGTAGCACCCCCATCACTACCCCTGAGGAAATTCACTAACTCAGCTCACATTAGCCTGCTGCATGTGACTGAGTTGCTCACTGAGTAAACATGCTGAGCAGCAGAACAGCTGGGAACTGTGTAGAATTTTAATCATCATTAGCAGGTGAACACTTTGGGGGCAATTTTAACCTAATCTGTCTGTCGGTAACTGACAGAATTAGGTGCAATGCTGGTTTTACGCCCAGTTTTACTCCCATTGTAGTTAATATTGAGTGGAGTGAAAAACTAGCATTCCACCCGACTCCATGGTCTTCCTGTCTCGTGGGTTAGGTTAAAATTATCCCATTGAGTTGCCTCATCTCCTTTGCTCCATTTGAGCATCATTGGGAAGAGGGGAACTGCAGCCCTCAGTCTGCTTCCTGAATGTTGTAAATACTTTGTTTCCTTGGGAGGAACAGATAGGCCTTTGACACAACTTGAGAATGTATTGCTTGGATTCTTATAAGCCCCTGAAACTCAGTGAAATTCTGTTATATTGAAGATCTTTCTCAATATATCCCTGATGTGTACGTAGCAAGAAAACTTGAGTTAAGCAACCCATGAAGAACCATTTTCTCTCAAAGGATGTCTATTCTCCCTCAGGTGTGTGCTTTGTTATTGAACAGAAAAGGAAATAGTATTTTTGGTCAGTGCAGACCTGAGGCTGGATTTTAATTGGTGCCTGGCTGACTGAAATCACCATATCCCATGGAAACTGAATGACAGACTAACTTGCAGGAGAATTCAATTCATTTGAAGAGACACAAAGAGATATATCTGTCCTGCTAGTTCCTTTCTTGTACCCATACTTTATACTTTCAAACTGCTGGTTAGAGGCATATTTATCCATTAAAGGCATGATGTAGCTGGTGTCTTATGGCTAACTATGAACTGCTTTCCACATATTATGAAGCCGTGTTCCCCCTCTCATTGCTACCTACATTCTTCTTCTTCTTCTTAGGCCGTCCCTTGGAAAGGAGAATGGCTTTCTTCCACTCCAGGATTGTGGGTCCTTAGTGACTGAATAGTCCAATTCTGGAACCACACAGTCTGCCACAGGTGGGGTAGGTGGTGTTTGGTGAGGCGAGTGAATGGGTGCTCGAATTTCCAAATGCTCCTTCCGCTGTTTGCACATGGTCGTTGCCTGGGTATGTCGATGTTATTAGAACTGGCTGGCACCTTCGCAGATGCTTCTTCTCCATTTTGGGTGGTCTCGGGCAAAGATTCCCACGAATCAGTGGAGATGCCACATTTTTTCAGGAAGGTTTTAAGAACAACCTTGTAGCGTTTCCTGTGCCCTCCTGGTAGCCTCTTGCCTTGACGGAGTTTGGAGTAGAAAGCTTGTTTTGGGAGTCTTGTGTTAGGCATGAGGACGATGTGGCCCACCCAACGTAACTGACTAGCCATGACCAGTGTCTCAATACTGGGGATGTTGGCCCAAGAGAGGACACTGATATTGGAGTGCCTGTCCTTCCACTGAATTTGCAGGATCTTGCGGAGGCACCGCTGGTGATATCTCTCCAGGGCTTTGAGATGTCTGGGGTACACTGCCCATGTTTCCGACATATGCAGGAGGGCAGGTAACACTTGGCCCTTGCTATCTACACTGAGTAGTGCCTAACACAATGGACTCATTCATAACGTTACTGGTTTCATTTGTGGGTCAATGTTGGCCTGTGATTGGACAAACTTTCTGTTCTCCTTCCTTCTACAAGTTATTTAAGTGAGGCCCAAGGACCAAGTTAAGGCAAGCCTTGTGCCTTCTGGTTGGCGCTATACAAATGCAAATTGTTGTTGTAATTACCTGCCATATTTTCAGCATTAAGATGTTGCCAATCATGCTATCATTAAGTGTTAACAAAGAAATAGAGTCATAGAGTTAAACAGCACAGAAACAGGCCCATTGGCCCATCGTGTCTGTGCCGGCCATCAAGCACCTAACTATTCTAATCCCATTTTCCAGCACAGTTGTCAATGGTTTGGCAAGAAGAGGTTAAATCATTCACTCAGTGATGTACTGGCCCTTTGGAGGGTGGTTGGTTTTGTGAAAGGTAATATAATTTGGACCAGTCAATGTAACACCATTCAAGAGAGCCAAATTTAGGCACCCAGTCTCATTGATGCTTGTGGGACCTTGCTGTGCTCAAATCAGCTGTTGCGTTTCTACAAAATTATCTTCCTCGCTTCCATTCAATGACCAGTGATTAGAACCTTGAGGATGCCTCCCACCATTATTTTGCATGACTGAAAGAAATTGTTTGGATATTAATACCCTACCAGGCTATTTACTCAAATAGATAACCAGAGATTGAAGACGTACTCTGTTGGAAATTGGATGCAGCTTTCTCACCCCTAGACAGACACTTGGCAAATACTTTTCCACCATTTTCTTTGCATTTTAGAAAAAGAAATCACTTTGTGGTTTGTTGTGATGCAGCTGCTCATCTGAATCCTACCAGATGGTGTGGTAATCAAGATTACAGCATAAACTCACAGGGGCATTTTTTTGTACCTCTGTGTAGAAAGCAAACATTATTTAAAAGCAGAGGATGTCATGAGCCTTCAGTGGCTAAACTGGGTCAAATCTGTGCATTCAGCAACATTAAGCTGAACGGGACCATTTTGATACTTGTTGAGTGGTTTAATTCTCTGTGTCGGTGCAAGTGCTAACTGTGTGTTATGCTCTAATGATTTTGTGCATTGACTTTAATGGAAGGGGTGCTAACATTTTCCCATGCATCTGAGATTACTCCTGGGAATACATATTTATAATGTATGGTAAAGCATAGCCACTCCAGGCGCTGCTCCACACACCACTGACCACCTCTAGGCGCTTACCCATTGTCTCTCGAAATAAGGAGGCCAAAGAAAGAGAAAAAAAATAAAGCATTATCCCAGCGTTAATGCTTTTTCTGGTTGCTTACTGTTTGTTAAGTGGCAATAAATGTGGAATGTATAAAGTTACTCATGATTTATGTAATTCTCACAGTACATTAATTTCATTTCTCCCATTTAAAGCTGGAATTGGAGCAACAGAGGCAATAGTCTGAGTTTGAGTGGCGGGCAGAACAGGACGTAAAAGGAGTATTTTCAGGTAACTACAGCTGGCTAAAACTGCAAATCTCTCTGTGCTGATGGGGATGTGATGGAGGAGGAAGGGGAACAGAAACAGCACAAGGACCTTTGAGACTATAGGTGATTTTGCAGGATTTGCTACTACCCTATGCACAGCAAGACCCAATGAAGAACAGCATGTAAAGTGGCTGCAACTTGACAGAGATGTGATCTCAGACCTATCTCAGCATGGAGCTACTGCATGCTTCCACACCACTGAGACTCCTGAGCACTCAGAGAAGCCAGTATATAATTAGCTGCTGCTTTATTGAGATAACAGATATCTTCTTCACTGTGTGTTATCATACATTGCGTTCAACAGGGACATGCAGCCCAAATTTTACGAGACGCAAGACATTCCCTCAGTACAATGTGGCATTGATTGCGCCAATGTCGCTATTCATTCCATCAGGAGAAAGGGTTATAGCTTACTCAATGTTCAGATGATAGGCTCATTTTCTGAGGAGTTCTCATGACCCACACATCTTGAAGGAATCAAGGTGGGGTGGTGAGGGGAGGGCAGAAAAGTGGGAAAAGGCAGAATACAAGCATGGTCCTTAGGAGACATAGCTCACCTGGTCCAAACATGGTGCTTTCTGAGATGCAGAGATGTGTAAATATTTTTAATTTGAAGTTGTTTCATTGCCATGAGTACCTGTGTTAAAGTATCAGAAGAATGAATTTTGTACCAGTATCTCATAGGGTAATTTCAGGGCCAGTGTGGAAAAAAAATACCCAACTCATAGCTATAAGAACGAATTAAACAGTTGGGCATTTTTCTCAGTTGCAGAATGTTGCTTGGACTTACGTTGATATTTTTTCCACTGATGCCTTACCTTCCAAAAAACATTATCAAATTCGGTCCCATGAAATTTTTCAGGAATTGCAGCTGATGACAGTTTGGGTCCAAGCAATGTCACAAATTCTTCAAAGTCCACCTGTCCATCACCTAAAGTCATAATGCATATAGTTAGTTCTGAAAATTCTAAATTAGTCATAACAGTAGCTAATGATAACATAACCTGAATCACATCACATTAATGTTAGTTAATGTTAGTACATTAGTATCAAGTAGTGGCCTGGAACTGCAATGAGTACCATGCTTGTCTCCCAATAACAATGACATGGGTTTGAGTCCCAGGGTGGTCTGTCACTTGTGTTCACCGGCCTCTGTTAAACAATGTGATATGTTGGCTTAGAGATTTGTTCATGCCTGGAAAGGGGTGCACAGAGTGTTGGCGGGAGGTGGGGGGGGGGGGGGGGGGAAGGGGGTGGGGGTGGGGGGCGCGTTCTGCACATGCTGTTTATGAGGGTGTAGGGATCACATGCAGTTGTATCAGGTGTGCAGCCACCGTTATCCTTGCTGCTTATTGGCTGCACACTTTTTTTTGCAGGAGGGTTTGGGAAATCAGGCATCTATGTCACCACTTAAAGGTAGCCGACACATTTTAAACAGGACATGCATTCATGTGTGAATTGAGTTTGTCACCTCCCTGGTACGGTGGTGCACAACAAACTGGAAGCTTATTCAACACAAGAGGTCAAAACAGCAACTGACTATCGAGCGGCTGAACCCTTTGGTCGCGTTCTTGCAGGGTTCTTGCTGACTGTTAGCACCACTGGGGCAGACAATCTTCCTGATAGAGACCTAAACGAGCTGTGGACCCTTATTTTCATATTACATTTAAGTTTTTTTTAATATTTCTAGTGTACACCCTGGATGCCTATGGACTAGCCCAATCCAATATGGTGGGTGGTGCTCTTCCAGTGTGGGACAGCCAGACACGAACACCCTCCATATTGGTTCCTTAGGAACCTATTTTACGCCATTTTAAAAATGTTTATGCCAGTGTCTGTGGTTCAGTTTAACAAACCCACCTGGTTAGAAAAAGCTTTTGAAACAGGAGGAAGCAAGGAAGAAAATTAAATACAGTAACACAGGGAAAATAATTAATGCCTACAAACTTCCTAATTCCTGTGTGCAATATTCATTAAAAATATTTTCATCTTGACTCAGAATATGTAGAAATAAATGATATTTACTGACATATTGAGATTTTACCAGCAATTGCTGCATTATTATAGCTACAATGTTAATAACAGACTGAACCTTCACTCTTGTATAGTTTAGCAAGGGACTCCTCCCTGCAGCTTCTGAAAAATACATTCCTGTAAATTGCATGCAGTAAATAATAGATTTTGTGCAGATTGGGGAGTGTTTAAACTAATTTGGCAGGGGGAGAGGAAAGGGAACCAGAAAATAGCAGAAAGGAGCAGAAATGAAATTAGTCAATACAGAGATATAAGAAGCAGTAAAATTAGAAACATTCTAAAAATTGCAGGTAGCAGATTGAAGAAAGGAGGTTTTAAATTATATATATGTCAATGTCTGTCGTGTAACTAATAAGGTTGGGGAGCTGCAGGCACAAATTGCTGTGTGGGATTATGACATATTTAGATTAATAGAGACGTGATGGGCTGGATTTTACAAGCCCTCTGGGGATGGGCTGGGAGGCAGGGGAAGGGCCTGGAAAATGGTGTGGGAAGGCAGGAGTGGTGTGCCTGTCATCTTGTGACCACCATGCCAACTTACCAGCAGCGGGGAGGACGGTGCTCCTGCCCAGAGGCCAGTTAAGCTACTTAAGTGATCATAAGAGCATAAGAAATAGGAGCAGGAATAGGCCATTTGGCCCCTCGAGCCTGCGGCTCCATTCAATAAGATCATGGCTGATCTGTTTGTGGCCTTAACTCCACTTTCCAGCCAGCCACCGCACCCCCCCATAACCCTTGACTCCCTTGTAGATCAGAAATCTGTCTAATTCAGTCTTGAATGTATTCAATGACCCAGCCTCCACTGCTGTCTGTGAACAGAATTCCAAAGATTAGCGGCCCTCTGAGAGAAGTAATTCCTCCTTATCTCCGTCTTTATTTTGAAACTATGCCCCACCTATGCCTCACCACCACCACCTTCTCAAGGGCAATTAGGAATGGGCAATAAATGCTGGCCTGGCCAGCGATGCCCACATCCCATGCATGAATAAAAAAAAAGTTATAGATTCTCCCTTCATCCCAGGAATCAGCCGAGTGAACCTTCTCTGAACTGCTTCCAATGCAAGTATATCCCCTCCCTAAGTAAGGAGACCAAAACTGTACACAGTACTCTAGGTGCGGTCTCACCAATGCCCTGAACAGTTGTCGCATGACTTTGCTACTTTTATACTCCATCCCCTTTGCAATAAATGGCAGCATTCCATTTGCCTTCCTAATTACTTGCTGTACCCACATGCCTTTTGTGATTCATGTACAAGGACACCCAGATTCCTCTGTACCTCAGCATTCTGCTGTCTCTCTCCATGTAAATAATCTTCTGCTTTTCTATTCTTCCTTCCAAAGTGGACAACCTCACATTTTCCCACATTATACTCCATCTGCCAAATTTTTGCCCACTCTCTTAACCTATCTATGTCTCTTTGCAGACACTTTGGGCTGGATTTTACCATGCCCACGACGTTGGGTGACAGGATCTCAATTTTAATAATTAAATCAATGATATGAACAAATTAAAATGAACTTACCCGCAATCTTCTGGGACTGCCGCAATCCTCAGTGTGGCGGCCCGGCACTCCCGCATCTTCAATTCCCCAGGTTAGATTTAAAAGGGGAGTGTTTTAGGGGGAAAGGGCAAATACCTAATATAATTTTCATAGGGGCATTGGAAAGGGGTATTACAATTTTATTTTGTAAATTTTGGGGGGGGGGGGGGGGGGGGGGTGGGAGGTTCACTTTAAAAATTCAAATTTGCCAGCAGGGCTGGCTGCCCTTTAAAAATGGTGCCAGCGTCTGCACACAGGCAGCTGATGCCATTGCTAGGGATGGACAGCCCGCCCCCTTCACGTGACTTGGGTGGTGAGCGGCCGCCCAGGCTATTTAAATGAGCTGCCATGCGGGAGATATATGCGGCTATACGGCATGCGGCCCCTGCAGGCGGGCCGCCAAGTTTTGACGGGCTGTCAAAATCCAGCCCTCTGTGTCTTCCTCACAACCTGCTTTCCAACCTACCTTTTGTTATCCGCAAATTTGGCTACAATACACTGGTCCCTTCATCCAAGTCATTAATATAGATAGTAAATAGTTGAGGCCCCAGCACTGATCCCTGTGGTACTCCACTAGTTACAGTTTGCCAACCTAAAAATTCCCCATTTATCCCGACGCTCTGTTTCCTGTTAGTTAGCCAATCCTCTATCCATGCTAATGTATTAACCCAACACCATGAGCTCTTATCTTGTGCAGTAACCCTTTATGTGTCATTGAATGCCTTTTGGAAATCCAAATACACCACAGGCTGGATTTCGAACTCATCCCGACTGCAGGTTACGTGGTACGGGGGGGGGGGCGCCGGAGAATCGGGGCAGAATCGCCTGCCGTGGAACCCAACGCTGAACCAGCGGCAGGGGGACCGCTGCCGTGGGGGAGGATGTCTTGGAAAAAGAAGTGGGGGGGGGGGGGCCCTCATTCGTGGGCAATTCGTGGACCATGGAGGACCCCCACAGGGTACAAATTCACCCCCCATTAGGCCCCGCCTCCTAGACCAAATTCCCACCCCTCCAACCCCCATCAACGGGGCCTTCTGGAGTGGCCCCAGCGACCCTGCCTCATCTGCCTCTTCTCAATGGTTCCAGCGCTGAGCGTAGGTCTGAGGTCTCTGCAGAGTCCTCCTTACTAACATCTGGGGGCTTGTGCGAATGTTGGAAGAGCTGTCCAACATACTAGTCAAGCAACAGCCTGACATGGTCATACTCACGGAATCATACCTTACAAACAATGTCCCAGACACTGCCATCACCATCCCCGGGTATGTCCTGTCCCACTGGCAGGACAGACCCAGCAGAGGTAGCTGCACAGCGGTATACAATCGGGAGGGAGTTGCCCTGGGAGTCCTCAACATTGACTCCAGACCCCATGAAGTCTCATGGCATCAGGCCAAACATGGGCAAGGAAACCGTGCTGATTACCATCTACCGCCCTCCCTCAGCTAATGAATCAGTACTCCTCCATGTTGAAAAGCACTTGGAGGAAGCACTGAGGGTGGTAAGGATGCGGAATGTACTCTGGGTGGGGGACTTCAATGCCCATCACCAAGAATGGCTCGGTAGCACCAGTACTGACCGAGCCCTAAAGGACATAGCTACTAGACTGGGTCTGTGGCAGATGGTGAGGGAACCAACAAGAGGGAAAAATATACGACCTCATCCTCACCAATCTGCCTGCCGCAGATGCATCTGTCCATGACAGTATTTGTAGGAGTGACCATCGCACAGTCCTTGTGGAGACGTCCCATCTTCACATTGAGGATACTGTCCATCATGTTGTGTGGCACTACCACCATGCTAAATGGGTAGATTTTGAACAGATCTAGCAATGCAAAACTGGGCATCCATGAGGCACTGTGAGCCATCAGCGGCAGCAGAATTGTACTCAACCACAATCTGTAACATCAAGCCTCAGCATATCCCCCACTCTACCATTACCATCAAGCCAGGGGACCAACCCTGGTTCAATGAAGAGTGCAGGAGGGCATGCCAGGAGCAGCACCAGGCACACCTCAAAATGAGGTGTCAACTTGGTGAAGCTGCAACCCAGTACTACTTACATGCCAAAGTGCGTATGTAGCATGTGATAGACAGAGCTAAGCGATCCCATAACCAATGGATCAGATCTAAGCTCTGCAGTCCTTCCACATCCAGTCGTGAATGGTGGTGGACAATTAAACAACTAACTGGAAGAGGTGGCTCCACAAATATACCCATCCTCAATGATGGATACTACAAAGGCTATGGGCCCTGACAACATTCCAGCAATAGTACTGAAGACCTGTGCTCCAGAACTTGCTGCGCCCCTAGCCAAGCTGTTCCAGTACAGCTAAAGCACTAGCATCTACCCGGCAATGTGGAAAATTGCCCAGGTATTACCTGTACACCAAAAGCAGGACATGTCCAACCTGGCCAATTACCGCCCCATCAGTCCAATCTCAATCATCAGTAAAGTGATGGAAGGTGTCGTCCACAGTGCTACCAAGTGACACTTGCTAGGCAATGGCCTACTCAATGACACTCAGTTTGGGTTCCGCCAGGGCCACTCAGCTCCAGACCTCATTACAGCCTTAGTTCAAACATGGACAAAAGAGCTGAACTCAAGAGATGAAGTGAGAGTGACTGCCCTTGACATGAAGGCAGCATTTGACTGAGTATGGCATCAAGGAGCCCTAGCAAACTGAGGTCAATAGGAATCAGGGGGTAAACTCTCCGCTGGTTGGAGTCTTACCGGGCGCAAAGGAAGATGGCTGTGGTTGTTGGAGGTCAATCATCTCAGCTCCAAGACATCACTGCAGGAGTTCTTCAGGCTGGTGTCCTAGCCCAACCATCTTCAGCTGCTTTATCAATGACCTTCCTTCAATCATAAGGTCAGAAGTGGGGATGTTCGCTGACGATTGTACAATGTTCAGCACCATTCAGGACTCCTCAGATACTGAAGCAGTCAGTGTAGAAATGCAGCAAGACCTGGACAATATCCAGGCTTGGCTGATAAGTGGCAAGTAACATTCGCGCCACACAAGTGCCAGGCAACGGCCATCTCCAACAAGAGAGGATCTAACCATCTCCCCTTGACATTCAATGCATTACGATTGCTGAATCCCCCATTATCAACATCCTGGGGGTTACCATTGACAAGAAACTGAACTGGAGTAGCCATATAAATACCATGGCTACAAGAGCAGGTCAGAGGCTAGGAATCCTCAGGCGAGTAACTCACCTTCTGACTCCCCAAAGCCTGCCCACCACCTACAAGGCACAAGTCAGGAGTGTGATGGAATACTCTCCACTTGCCTGGATGGGTGCAGCTCCAACAACAGTCAAGAAGCTCGACACCATCCAGGACAAATTAGCTCGCTTGATTGGCACCCCATCCACAAACATTCACTCCCTCCACCACCGACGCACAGTGGCAGCAGTGTGTACCATCTACAAGATGCACCACAGCAACGCACCAAGGCTCCTTAGACAGCACCTTCCAAACCTGCGACCTCTACCATCTAGAAGGACAAGGGCAGCAGATGCACGTGCCCCTCCACACCACACACCATCCTGACTTGTAACAAGATCGCTAGGTCAAAATCCTGGAACTCCCTTCCCAACAGCACTGAGGTGTACCAACCCCACATGGACTGCAGCGGTTCAAGAAGGCAGCTCACTACCACCTTCCCATGGGCAATTCGGGATGGGCAATAAATGCTGGCCTAGCCAGCAATGCCCAAATCCCAGGACCGAATAAAAAAAGAACCAGCAGTGGCCACTGCTCCCGGTGGCACTACCAATATTGCTGAGCTGCCAGCCCTGTGTTTGGCCGGCAGCTCTTGGAGGCAGCATCCCCGTCCCATTAAAGTTTTTAGGGGGACCGGGATCCCGCCTCCTTAAACTTTGACCCCAGAAGACTGGTGGATCGCTCCGGGAAAAATGCAGAGGTGGGGTTCCTCCCCACTTTTCGGCCTGGCGTTGGGAGCCCCACCTCCTGCACAAAATCCCCGCCTATATCTACTGGTTCCTCTTTATCCTCCCTGCTTGTTACATCCTCAAGGAACTCTAATAATTTTGTCAAACACGATTTCCCTTTCATGAAACCATGGTGACTCTGCCTGGGTGCATTATGATTTTACAATAGTCCTGTTACTACTTCCTTAATAATGGATTGTGACATCTTCCCAATGACAGATGTTAGGCTAATTGGCCTATAGTTTCCTGCTTTCCGCCCCCCTCCTTTCTTGAATAGAGTTGTTACACTTGAGATTTTCCAAACCGCTGGGACCTTTCCAGAAACTTTGGAAGATTACAACCAATGCATCCACTATCTCTGCAGCCACTTTTTTTAAGACCCTAGAAGGCAGGCCATCAGGTCCAGGGGAGTTGTCAGCCTTTAGTCCCATTAGTTTTCCTAGTACTTTCTCTCTAGTGATAGTGATTATTTTAAGTTCCTCCCTCCTTTTTGCCTCTTGATTTTCTATTATTCTTGGGATGCTTTTTGTGACTTCTACTGTAAAGACAGATGCAAAATACTTGTTCAAAGCCTCTGCCATTTCCTTGTTTCTCATTATGAATTCCTTAGTCTCATCCTCTAAGGAACCAATACTTACTTTTGCTACTCTCCTTTTTATATATTTGTAGAAGCTTTTACTTCCTGTTTTTATATTTATTGCTAGTTTACTCTCATATTCTACTTTTTCCCTTTTTTTTAAGTCATCCTTTGCTGGCTTCTAAAACGTTCCCAATCTTCTGGGCTACCACTGATCCTTGCAGTATTGTACACCTTTTCTTTCAATTTGGTATCATTCTTAACTTTCTTAGTTATTCATGGATGGTGCATCCTTCTCATAGAATCTTTCCCAATGGAATATATCTTTAAGAGTTATGAAATATCTCCTTAAATGTCTGCCACAGCTTTTCTACTGTCTTATCTTTAAACTTGTTTTCGCAGTCCACTTTAGCCAACTCTGTCTTCATAACCTTGTAATTGCCTTTATTTACGTTTAAGATACTAGTTTCAGACACAAATTTCTCATCCTCAAACTGAATGTAAAATTCTATCATGTTATGATCGCTCTTGCCTACAGGATCCTTTACTATGAGGTCATTTATTAATCCTGACTCATTACACATTACCAGGTCTAAAATAGCCTGCTCCCGGGTTGGCGCCAGAACGTGTTCTTCTAAGAAACTGTCCTTAATACAGTCTGTGAACTCATTCTCCAGGCTACTTTTGCCAATTTCATTAGTCTAATCAATATGAAGATTAAAATCATCCATGATTATTGCAGTACCTTTCCTACAAACCTGCATTATTTCTTGATTTATATTCTGTCCTGCAGTGGAGCTACAGTTCGGGGGCCTATAAACAGCTTCCACCAGTGGCTTCTTTCCTTCGCTATTTCGTATCTCCACCCAAACAGATTCTACATCCTGAGCCAGCATCATTACTACTGTAGTGATCTCATCCTTTATTAAGAGAGCTCCTTTTTCTTTCTTCCTATCCTTCCAAAATGGCAAATACCCTTGAATATTCAGCTCCCAGCTTTGGTCACTTTGCAACCACATCTCTGTAATGGCTATATCAGATCATACCCATTTATTTCTATTTGTGCTATGAATTCATCCATCTTATGAATGCTGCATGCATTCAGATAAAGAGTAATTTTTCCCTACTCTGACCTTATTTGCTGATGCACTCTTATGTTTGTATGCTCTGTCCCTTCCTGTCACACTCTAGTTATCATTATCGCTATCCTGCACTATTGCCTTGTCCTTTCTCATTAACTTCCTAAATTTCCCCACACCTGAACCACCCCCCACCCGCCCCACTATTTAGTTTCAAACCCTCTCTACAGCCCTAGTTATACAAATCACCAGGCACTGGTCCTAGCGTGGTTAAGGTGAAGGCCATCCCTATGGTGCAACTCCGTCTTTCCCCAGTACTGGTGCCAGTGCCCCATGAATCAAACCCATTTCTCCCACACCAGTCTTTGAGCCACACATTCAATTCTCTGATCTTATTTATTCTATGCCAATTTGCTTGTGGCTCAGGTAGTAATCCAGAGATTATTACCTTCGTGGTTCTGCTTTTTAATTTAGCCCCAGCTGCTCATACTCCCTCAGCAGAATCTCTTTCTTAGTCCTACCTATGTTGTTGGTACCTACGTGGACCACAACAACTGGATCCTTTCCCTCCCACTCCAAGTTCCTCTCCAGCCAAAAAGGGCTTCTTCCTGCCTCCACTGGCATTTTGCTAGCTAGAACACTGGTATCTACCTGACAATGTGGAAAAGTGCCCAGGTATGTCCTGTCCACAGGTATGCCTGGATGAGTACGGTTCCAACAATACTCAGGAAGCTTGACACCAATCAGGACCAAGCAGCCCGTCTGATCGGCACCCCAACCACCACCTTAAACATTCACTCCCTCTACCACCAACGCACAGTTGCAGCAGTGTGTACCATATACAAGATGCATTGGAGCAACTCACCACGCTTCCTTCGATAGCACCTTCCAAACCCGTGATCTCTTCTACCTAGAAGGATGAGGGCAGTAAGCGCATGGGAGCACCACCACCTACAAGTTCCCCTCCAAGTCACATCCCATCCTGACTTGAAAATATATCGCCGTTCCTTCACTGTCGTTCGGTCAAAATTCTGAACTCCCTCCCCATAACAGCATTGTGGGTGTGCTCACACCAGATGGACTGCAGCAGTTCAAGAAAGCAGCCCACCAGCACCTTCTCAAATGCAATTAGGGATGGGCAACAAATGCTGGCCTTGCCAGCGCTGCCCATATCCCGTGGAAGAATAGAAAAAATCACGGAGAGCTAGCATGGATTTGTTAAAGGCAAATTGTGCCTGATGAATTTGAATGAATTCTTTGATGAAATAACAGAGAAGGTTGATCAAGGTAGTACAGTAGACATTGTATATATGGACTTTTGGAAGACATTGGGCAAAAGTGCCACACAGAAGACTTATTAAGGAGATGAAAGCCCATGAAATTAACGGGAAAGTGGTGGTACAAATACAAAGTTGGCTCAGTGACAGTTGTTATGACCATGGCGGGAGGAGTGCACTGTTTATTCTAGTTCCACTTCTCCACAGGTCACAACATATATTTAAATTTTCCCACCTACTGATAGTCAATCATATACCCAATTTTTCCCAGAATAAAACACACTAACCAGGTTAATGAACAACAAAATTATCAGTTTATTATAGAACAGGTCTTAACCAGTAATGAAGTAAAGTATAAACACACAGATTGAAATTTTAAAGTTCCCTTTCTACCTTTGCCTCTCACACTCACACGCACACATATACTGGTTAACCAGAAAAATAAAAGGCATTTTTATTTAGAGCTTTGTTTCAGACAAAAAACACTTGAGCTGAATACTTGCTCATTCTTGGAGAAAACAGATGAGATATGTTGTCTTCCAAAACTGGAATACAGTCTGGCCTTTGAGTACACGTAGATGGGTCACAGGGATCTTTTAGAACAGTTCTTTTCAGATGGCATTGAGAATTAATTTAGCAGGCTTCTCTTCTAAGACAGGAGATGAGATGAGTTGACACACTGGACTTCTCAGGGTCTTTTCTAGAGGTGCTGGAAAGCTGAGCTGGTTTGTGGTCTTCTCTCCTTCCCTGGGAATTCTCTTCTCTCCTTGGAAGTTCTCTTTCTTTTTCTGCAGGCTTTTTAAAGAGACAGAACAGGCTGGGCTGAGCTGGGGTTCTGTCCTTCAGTTTATTTTAAAAACTCCAAGCCCTTTTAAACAGTTCATTTCCAACTACAAACAATTCAAAAGTCAAACTGGAAACAGAAGTCCATCTTCTGACCTGTCACTTCTCTGCACACATCTTTCCCAGTGACCAGGGTTTCTGTTCTATTTTTAACTTGAGTCATGTGACAACCAAATGTTGTCAACAATTCCTTTCAGTGTTCTCTTGATGAGCTTCTTAAAAAAAAAACTGCACCAACATTTGTTCAGTTTGACTATGAATTCTCAATTTTATTTTTATTTTTAATAAAAACAGAAGCATTTTCGTAGCAAAGGCTTGTGACAGAAAGGGTGGTGGTGGATGGATATTTTTCGGACTGAGAGGTGGTTTGCAGTGGTATTCTCCAAGGGTCAATTTTATGTCCTTTACTCTATTCAATTTTTATAAACAACCTAGACTTGAGTGTGGGCAGCAGCGTTATAAAGTTTTCAGATAATACGAAACTTGACAAAGAAGTAGGTAGGGATGAAGATAGTTTAGGCTTCAGGATGACTGGGAGAATGTCAAAATGGGCAGAAGCATGGCAGATGGAATTCAATGTGGAGAAGTGTGAAGAGATGCATTTTGGAAATCTAATATGGAAAGACAGTATTCTATAAATGGCACGATTTTGAAAAGTGTAGATGAACAGAGACCTCAGCATCCACCTAGACAAATCCTTAAAGGTGGCATAGCAAGTTGATAAGGTGACTAAAAAAGCATATGGGTTATTTGAGTTTATAAATCAGGATTGTCCAACACCTGGTCTGCGGGCCAGAGTTCAATCTGCCAAAGTTTTCCATCTGGCCCGCGGATGAAAACTGTACTCGGCCCTTCCTCCTCCTTGCTGTGCGGTTTCTGCCCTCGGCCGTTTGCTTTCAGCTTCAGGGGTGTGAAATTTCATCCAGCACACCATAGATTTCTATTAAAGTCAGCCGCCCCTGCTGTTTTCCCCTTAATGGTTACTTAAGGACCCTCACCTGCCTCCATGCCGATTTTACGTGTGGCTGGTCAGGCGGCTGAGGACTGAAGAAGCTGCCTGGCAAAACCAGGCGGCTTCAGAACGTCCCAGGGTGGCCCTCATGATTGGGCACCCTTTGCCCGATGGAGGGCCACCCTCGCCAACACAACCACCCCAAGACCCAACACGCCCCCTTTCCCCCAATTGACCAGCCTTGCCTTTCTGGGGCCTGACCGATTACTCCCGGCAAGGCAACCAAAACCTACCTGTCTTCCTAGTTCCCAGGCATCGTCCCTTCATGCTGGGCTGCAGTCCCAGGAGTGGCCACCACTCCCAGTGGCGCTGCTGGGACTAAGAGCTGCCGGCTCACTGATTGTCCGGCAGCTCTATTAGGCGGGTCTTCCTACCTCAAACGGATGGAAGTCCCGCCTCACACCAATCAAAGCCCGGGGACCCGCAGAATACAGGTCAGATCCTCGGGCAAGGTGGACACAGGTTCGCCACCGACATTTCAGTCGGTGGCCGACTTCCATCTGCCTACCGTAAAATTCCAGCCATAGAGGGATAGAGAGAGAGAGGCAGACACAGAGAGGGAGAGAGACAGACAGACAGACAGACACAGAGGGGGGAGAGGCGGAGAGACAGACATGGGTGGGGGGGGAGAGAGTAATCACGATCACTCTTGACAGGTAGATATCTCTGTGGAATACTCTGCACTGCTACATCAAATGTACGGGCAGACATTGACTACTTGTGCAAGTAATAACAATGCCAGGCATGTCACTAAATCAGTGTTCAACATGGTAAATTAATAAATTAGCCTTCTCATTTAAAGCTTGTTCACAAAATTGCACATTTTTTGTTGTTTTGATGAATATTAAAATACATTTCTAATGACTTTATCCTTCCAAAATTTGGTTACTAGCCCCCTATGTAGCACAAAATTTGTGATGTGGTCCCTCACACACAAAGGGTGGACACCCCTGTTATAAATAGAGAAATAGAATATAAAACCAAAGAGATCATGCTAAAACTTTACAATACTCCAGCTGAGGCCTAACAGTGGTTTATAAACAATTTTGGGTACCACACTTCAGGAATGATATAAAGGCCTTAGATAAGGTATAGAGGAGGTTTAGCAGAATGTTCCCAGGGATGGGGAACTTTAGTTGAGGGGAGGTTGGAAAAACTAGGACTGTTCTCCTTGGAACAGAGAAGGTGAAGAGGTGATCTAAGAAAGATTTTGAAGGTGATGAGACAGAAGATAGAGTAAAACTATTGCCTCTGGCGAGTTGGTTAATAAGTAGAGGTCATAGATTCAAAATCACTGACAAAAGATCTAGAAGAGAGATGAGGAGAAATGTTTTCACTCAGAGTTGTTGGGATCTGGAACACTCTACCTGAAAAGTTTGTGGAAGCTTATTCCATAAATAATTTTAAAAGGGACTTGGACAGGTACTTGAGGATGAGGAACTTACAAGGTTATGGACAAAAAGTGAGCACTGAGCGCAAGTGCTCTTTGAAAGAGCCAGCGCAGGCACCATGGGCCGAATGGCCTCCCTTCTGAGCTGTAATTTTCAATGATTCTATGGGATTATGTTTCTGTGAATTTGATTCTGTGAAATCTTTATCAATCTCAAGATCATCAGCTTGTCTCTGTTGGTAGTGCTCTTGCCTCTGAGTCAGAAGGTTGTTAACTGAAGTCCAATTACATAGATTAAGCACATAACCTAAACTGACATTCCAGTACAATACTGAAGGAGTGTTGCATTGTTAGAAGTGCTATCTGACAGCCGACATGCTAAATTGAGGTCCCTTGTGGTAGTTAAGATAGATAGAAAATATACAACTGGCCAACAATCTTTCCTCAGTCAACACACTTTAAATGGTTCTGATGAAAGGTCATAGACCTGAAACGTTAACTCTGTTTCTCTCTCCACAGATGCTATCAGACCTGTTGAGTATTTCCAGTAAAGGCTTGCTCGGGTCTGCAAATAAAACCTCCCAAACCCGACAGAACCACATCCGACCCGGCCCGAGTTCTTTGACTTTTTCCTGTACCCGACCCGACCACTGGAATATAATCAACTTTATTGAAGAGGTTGTGCTCTACCTTGGATGGAATTGCTCGAATACCAGACCTGGAATAACGATCTGACCCGACCCAAACCCGACATATGTTGGGCCAGTTGGGTTCGGGTCGGGTAGCCAAGCTCTAATTACCAGCACTTTCTCTTTTTATTTCAGATTTCAAGCATCCGCAGTATTTTGCTTTCATTTTATATGGTTATTCATCTTATTTGCTGTTTCTTGGACCTTGCTGTGTACAAATTGGTTGTGTATTTACAAATTCAGTGCATCTGAAATGTATTAGGGTGTCTGGAGACATGCAATGACACAATAAATATGAGTCCTAATTCTGGTCAACTCCCATTGACGCAATACTGATATTTTAACCAATAAGGATATGCAACATTATAAAAATAATATACAGATAACAATTAAATCAAATATATAGATAAAGGATCAAAATGCCTGGGTTAGTGAGGGTGGAAAGAGAGACTTCTGCCCCCAAAAGGGACAGGTGGTGACAGAGATTTGGGATGTATCCTGGATTTCCGCCCTGTTTAAGTTTTGCCCTATACTCCAGGCAGTGGGGCAGTTTTTGGCTGGCTTGCTCCACGTCCCCAACATATTAAAAAGGGAAATCACCATGAGCTATTCCAAAAATTGCTCCTAAAAAGGCCCACATGTAATTCTGGTAGTGTATATATTTGGAAGTCGCAATGCTACTACAAGAAACCATGCTCAAGTATTAGGTTAAATTGATATTTTTAGTCCACCAGCAAATAAAACTTATCACCATGTTACATTTATATCATAATTTGAGAACAAATGTTAAAAGCTGCTCCCATAATGCCAATACCGTAGCATTTAGGCTGCTACTTACTGCATGCTGTTAAGACATCATTGAAAACCTGTCACCAGTATATAACAGCATCTTAAAACAACTGGCACATTTGCAGTTGAGAAGATTGTTATATGCAAACTTCACTATCATCTTTGGAACTGACCGTGAATAAGAGTCCAAATCTAAATTATTAATGTACATTGAACATATTATTAAATGTTCATTACACTGACTTTCTGTGCAGATAGTCTTTCCCACAGATTGACCATTATATAAGATTGCTTTGCATTTTATTTTCGATTTAATTTATAGAAAGTAATCATATAGCAGTGAGCATCAGTATAGAGCTACAGTAACTGACTAATGAGTAATTTACAGAAGTGAGTGACAACATAAGCAATTACTGGATATAATTATTAATGACCGTTAAAGTAACAGCAAGAGAGCAGATGACTTCACTCTTCAGAAGGTACAGGTTCAAGTCTAAAGGGTTATCCTACAGATAATCAAATCTACCAGGCTCATTTATGAATATTTTAATGAATTCTTGTTAAAGCTGTCCAGCAAATGTTGATTATTTTACGTCTTTAGGAGGGAGCACCTTTAACATCCTTGCATGTATTAAGAATGAACATGCAGTTAAAAATCATAATCCAAAATAGTCCAAATTGATTGTCCTCTTTGGATAATCTGAATTTTGCCTATTTTGTTTCAGGTACCTGGCTTATTTCTCCTTTTCAAAGATGGTGGCAGGAACACACTGAGGTCAAAATGACTCTTTATGTGTGTTCCACCTTCAAAATGGTAGGTGTTTGATTTTGGACATGAAGGACGTAGTATGGTTATCCGTCTAAGTCCTTGGCAATCTAGTGATGAGTATGTGTCAGAGTTGACAGCTGGAGTGCAATATTAAAACTTCAAATCACCATTGGGAAGGATTCGGAATGTACCTGAACCTGGATCCCTAGTGCATAATGCAATTAATGGGAAGCAGGAACAGATGTGAACAGCAAAAATGCTGTTTGCCGCAATTCACACTGACACTGCAGTCCTTTTTTTTTACTGGGAGAAGAAAATATTAATGAAAACCCTATCTTGTCTTGCAGACAGTAGATTATTTTATTTGGTACATGCATTACTTGTTTGGTGAATTTTTGTGCTCTGCAAGGTAAGGGATATCCGTGCTGAGAAATTGAATATTTATTTTACTTTCGTCAGTTGGTATCAGAATCAAGTAATTCCTGTTCAGGGATTGTAAAACAAGAAACAAAGCAAAGATCTTCTAATCTATGTCAATAATTGGGGAAGACTTGCTCTTGTTACTATGTTTAGTGCTCATGGAGATTTCCTCTGGTCCCTACTTCTAGTAAAATCATTTCTGCATTCTTAAAGAACAGGTTTATGATTTTGCTAGAAACCTTCCTCCCCCCTCAAATGTGCCTTAACATCAACGTGAGAGGTTACATCCTGCATTCCCATTGTTAATTTTTCCATTTTCAGCATCAACTATTCTTCCATTTCATCCCAGGGAGATTACCAATTCGGTGTTAATTTTTCTACCAAGCTGTAGGCACTTGGTACAAACCCACTAGGAGCTGGGTTCAAATGGCTGCACTCCACCTCATGTAGGATCTTTACATGTGGCAAACATGCCATAACTGTAAATAAAAGGTAGCATTCCTGTTCATTTCCCTGGACAAACATATTGTGTTCCACAAGTATTACTGGACTGCAGGCAAAGCCAAAGCTTTCACTTGGTCTCAAAACTCCACACCCAGAGTAATATATGATTATTAGCTGTCAAGCAACCAAGGAATAGTAGTTGTAAAGGTTGTGGTATTCAGTCTTGACCTCTGTGCAGAATCAGGCTAAATGATTCAGCTTAGAGGCTGATACTGATCACCATAACCTTTATAAATACTATTCCTTTGTTACCTGATAGCCAATAATAATAGATCACTTTTTTAAATGTAAAATAAATTGTATGGTGGAGTTTGAACATGGTTAAGTAATGTTTCACAGGAAACTACTAAGAATCTGTTCTATAAGCTGGAAATACATGATAGTAAATTTTTTAGGATTGTATTGCAATATAGAATAATAGAATCGTTTAACACCGAAGGAGGTCTTTCGGCCCATCAAGTCTGCTCTGGCTCTTTTAACGAGCAATCCGGTTCGTCCAACTCCTTGGCCCTTTCTCCATAGTCCTGTAATTTTACCTCCTTCAAGTATTTATCTGATTCCCTTTTAAAAGGTACGAGTGAATCCGCTTCCACCATCCTGTTGGCAGTGCATTCCAAATCTTAACCACACGTTGCGTAAAAAAAGCTTTCCCTCATGTCACCTCTTGTTCTTTTGCCAATCACCTTAAATCTGTGCCCTCTGATTATCAACTCTTCAGCCATTGGAAACATTTTCTCTTTATTTATTCTATCTAAACCCTTCATTATTTTAAAGACCTCTATCAAATCTCATCTTGTTCAAAGCCTCTGCCATTTCCTTGTTTCCTATTATGAATTCCCCAGTCTCATTCTCTAAGGAACCAATACTTACATTAGCTACTCTCTTCCTTTTGATATACCTATACCTCTTACAATCTGTTATTATTACTGGCTAGTTTACTCTCATTCTGTTTTTTCCTTTTTGGTGGCCCTTTGCTGTTATCCAAAACACTCCCAATCCTCTACTCTTTTTTGCAACATTGTAAGCCTTTTCCTTTAATCTAATACTATCCTTAACTTCCTGAGTGAGCCATGCATGGGTCTTTCTGGCTGAGTTTTTGTTTTTCAAAGAAATGTATTTTTGTTGAACATTTTGAATTGTTTCTTGAAAGGTTTCCCACTGTTCATTTACCGCCATACCTTTTACTCTATTTACCCAATTTACCTTAGCCAGTTCTCCCCTTATATCTACTTAATTGGCTTTATTTAAGATTAAGATTCTTGCTTGCGATTGGAGCATGTCACTTTCAAACTTAATATGGAATTCAATGGTATTATGATCACTGTTTCCCAGTGCATCTTTTACTATGATATTGCGAATTAACCCTGCTTCATTACACAATACTAGATCTAAGATAGCTTTATCCCTAGTTGCCTCCACAACGTATTGCTCCAACTGTCCCGAAAATATTCTACAAACTCATCTTCTAGACCACTCCTGCCAATTTCATTGTCCCAGTCTGTATGAAGATAATCCCCACCCCCCCACCCACAATTATTACTTTGCCTTTGTTACAAGCTTCAATAATTTTTTTTTATTCATTCATAGAATGTGGGAGAATTTCTTAGTGCTCTGTCCAATGGTATAACTACTGTTAGGGGCTTATAAACTACTCCCACCAGTGTTTTCTGATTCTTGCTATTCCTTATTTCCACCCATACTGATTTTACTTCATGATCTTCTGAGTCCAGATCCTTTCTCACAATCCTCATATGTCATCCTTTACTATCAGTGCTACCCCTCCTCCTTTGCTATTATGTCCGTCTTTCTGATATATTTTGTACCCTGGAATATTTATTTCCCAACTTTGATCACCAGCTAACCATGGCCTGAATTTTATCAACACACTGCGCTTCGCGGTGGCGTGCTGCAAAGTCCCCCTGATATTACGCGCGGGGGCTCATTTAAATGGAGGGGTCAGAGCAGCCACCCCTGATGACGTAGAGGGGGTGGAGTGACCACCCCGGTGACGTAGAGGGGACAGCATCCGCCCCCCGGCAACGGCGTCCGATGCCACTGTGTAGGCGGCAGAGCCATTTCTAAAGGGCTTCAAGCCCTTCCGGAGACATTTAAATATTTAAAGGTGCCGGTCGATAAAAATTGCAAACAAGATTTGTCCACATCTGTAATCCCCTCACCACCACCCGCCCCTGCCCACGCATAAATACTTAGTTTTATGCCCGATCCCCCCAAAAATGTGAGTTCCCACTCACGACCTTTCCCCCCCGCTGCACTTCATTCCCTTTGACCCTAAACCCCTTTCCACCATCCCCACAGCCAATAAGGATTGTTTTTCCTGCTCCCCCCCTCCTGCCCTCATAATTTTAGTGCTCCCCCCTCCCCACCGTATGGAGTTCCAAAGGCACGCGGGTTACGGCTGGCGGCCGTAAAATCGGCGTGGGACAGTCGCTGGGAGCAGGTAAATTGATTTGCATTTTATTAACCTCATTTCAATATTTTAATGAAGGCCCCGCTGCCAAGCGGTTCCGGGGCCGCACTGAGGCTTCACCACCACCACTAATATCCAGTGGGGCCTTCTTGGCATCGTGGGCCGTGGTGGGCCGCTCCCGCAAGCATTTTACAGGCCTCTCCGCCACAATCCATGACGCCGAAGGGCTGATAAAATCCAGCCCCATTGTCAGTAATGGTGATTAGAATTAAATCATGTACCTCTATTTGTGCCACTAGTTCATCTATCTTATTGCAGATACTTCACACATTCAGATATAGAACGTTTAATTTCATTTTTTTGCTTCTGTACCCTTCTATCACCTTATTTGCTGATGTACTATTTCTGTTAAACTCTCTGCCCCTTCCTGTCCCATTTTGCTCGTCTTTGCCCACAACGCTATACTGTGGTGATGCCTTGGCCTTTCTCTATGGATTTCTAAATCTCACCTCTCCCGAACCCTCCCCCCGTTCTGTTAGTTCACAACCTCTAGTCTTATTTGCTGGCTCACTCTTGTGTTTTTACGCACTGTCACACCCTGATTATCATTATCCTTATTGCTATCTTGTTCTCTTGCCTTCTCCTCTCTCTTTAAATTAATATCTTCCCTCACCTAATCCCTCACCCCCACTATTTAGTTTAAAGTCCTCTCTACTGCCCTAGTTATATGACTTGCCGGAACACTTTCAGAGATTTGTGCACAAACTTTCCCAGGTCTGTCTGATCTTGCATCCCCTTTATAATTGTACCATTCAGCTTGTATTGTCTCTCCTCATTCTTCCTATCAAGATGTATCGCCTCACACTTTTCTGTTTTGAATTTCATCTGCCATGTGTCTGCCCATTCCACCAGCCTGTCTATGTCTTCTTGAGCTCGATTACTACCTTCCTCAGTGCTTGCTACACTTCCAAGTTTCATGTCATCTGCAAATTTAGAAATTGTGCCCTGTACCCCCAAGTCCAAGTCATTAATGTATCTCAAAAACAGCAGTGGCAAATAGCAAACTCTGGGGAACACAACTGTATACTTCTCTCCAATTCAAAAACAGCCATGCAGCCCAACTTTCTATTTTCTATCCCTTAGACAACTTTGTATTCATGCTGCTACGATCTCTTTTATCCCATAGGCTTCAATTTTGCTAACAAGCCTATTATGTAGTACTTTATTATACACCTTTTGAAAGCCAATATACACATCAACTGCACTGTCCCCATCCATCCTCTCCATTACTTCATCAAAAAACTCAAGTTAATCAAACACCATTTGCCCCTAAAAAAAAATTGTGCTGGCTGTCCTTTAATTGTTTTTGCTTGTCCAAGTGGCTGTTAATTTTCTCCTGGATTATTGATTCTAAAAGCTTCCCCATCTTTGACATTAAACTGACTGGCCTGTAGTTGCTGGGTTTATTCTTCTCCCCTTTTTTGAAAAGAGGTGCAACATTAGCAATATTCCAGTCCACTGGCACCACCCCTCTGCTTAAGTATTGGAAGATTGTGGCCAGCATCTCCACAATTTCTACCCTTACTTCCCATAGCAACCAAAGATGCATCCCATCTGGACCAGATCATCTATCCACTTTAAGTGCTTCCAGCCTTTTTAAAAATCTATTTATCTATTAGCTCTTGGGTCTAAAGGGATCAAAGGGTATGGGGCGAAAGCGGGAACAGAGTTGGATGATCAGCCATGATCATAATGAATGGCAGAGCAGCTTCGAAGGGCTGAATGGGCTACTCCTGCTTCTATTTTCTATGTTTCTATGTTACTATTTTTATCACACCCAGTATTCCAAAGCCTCTTTGTTTACCATTGCGTTGGCAAAATTTTCTTCCTTGATACATAGGAAATATCATACTGCATATTAAATTATAGTGGACTATTTTCTGCCTTATTGACATCATCCAATTTTCCTAATGATAGTAATGCTAGGAACGGGTGTGAGTTTTAAGAGGAAGTCTACTTTCTTATTAAGCAAATATGAAATATAAATGAGCTCTAATTGGATTTCATTAACCCTTCCCCAATCCCAATGACAGCAGTTGCCAGTTAAATTAGTGAAACAACTATTGTCCATTTTATGACGTTTTCCTGTGATAATTTTCCTGCTGTGTTTCCTGTCTGTTAATAACAAATCAACTCAACTCAATATTACAACAAAATACTTCAAAGGGTTCTGGGGTACCATGTAAATGTAATCCAATTATCCGTTCAATTGCAAATAAACTCGAATTGCTTCTACAGTACATCTGATATACTTTTTTATCTTGGAAATACTCAGCAGGTCAGGCTCCATCTGTGGAGAGAGAAACAGAGTTAACGTTTCAGACCTGAAACGTTAACTCTATTTCTCTCTCCATAGATGCTGCCTGACCTGCTGAGTATTTCCAGCCTTTGCTGTTTTTGTTTGATTTCCAGCATCTGCAGTATTTTACTTTTGTACTACTTTTTAATCTTACTGTATTGAACCAGCACAGTTCATTTCCAGTTACCAGGAACTCTTACATGTTCTGATCATGAAACCAATAGAATGATATCATTAGGATATAGAATGAAAAAAAATGATTTCACAATCTATAGCCTTACCCAGTAGTGCATGAATGATTGGTAAGAGGAAAAATTAGTGGAACAGGAAGAATTAATATGTACTGAAAATGGCCCAGAATTTGCTGGAGCAGGGCATCTCACAGTATATTCCGTTTGTTGCACTTTTTCCCCTCACCCTTCAGCTTGTGCTGCAAATTGCTGGCAGTATGAGCTGATAATGGTGCAGTGTGACGGCAACAGGGCATCTGGAATTTCAGTGAATGATGGGCCCAACAGTCTATTTCCATAATCAATGAGATTTAAGGATTGAGAAAGAAACAGCAGAACAATAGAGAAGGAGGGTGAATTAGAGTGAAATCAAGTACTGAAACAGAAATAGAGAGAAAGACTGAATTAAAAGAGAGAGAAAAAGAGACAGAAAGAAAAAGTAAGAAAAAAATTAAAACATTATAAATTTTAAAAGTCTCCAAGAACAATTTGCTGTCTGCAGGAATGAGACTGTACAGTTAGTAGCATTGCATTGTCTTTACACTTGTTAAGTCACCAGACCTAATATTCAGTGATGCGTTTAATCGGCAGTGTATGTGCAATTGCAGCAATTTTTTGAAACTCACAGGGATGTTGAGGGTGAACTGCTGTTTTTGTGAATTTAAAGGTGGAGGGGTGCAAACTGTCTAGTAAATTGTGACAATTTGCAACTCACGGGCTATTTCTTCCTCATTAATAATGCCATGAACATTAAACTTGCCGCTATTTTGGCAGCAAATTCTGGCCCAATATATGAGGATTTCTTTGTAAAGTACTTCCTGAATTTATTTGTAGGATTTGTTTTGTCTCTCGCTCTATCTTTCATTCTTGATTATCTTCAGATTTTCTTTTTCTGTTTAAATCTAAACTATTACTTAAGTCCTCCAAAGTGTTGCCAAGTTGTGAGATAAAAAAATCTACTTGTTTGACTGCAGCACACATCAGCCAGGCGAGCTTTGTTCATTCTCAGCTGGGTTACAAGACGGAACTTAATGTGATAATGAGATTTCCCACCTTGAGGGGAATGAGGAAAAAATGTGCATTATTCAGCTGTCCTACTTAAACTGTTCCTCCTGACAGCTAATCGTGAAGCAGCATTGATTTGTGGAGAATTCCTTGCAGCTTAATGCAGATATATTGTAGTAAGTCCTGCAAAGCATCTAATAGCTGAAAGAAATGGAAGTTCAAAATGACCATGCATAGGATAAAATGAAATGTTATAAGTTAAACATGATTGCATTGATACTTGGGAACATGCAGATCCCCCACTTAATATAATAGATTTATTATCACACTTTAATGCCAGTAATGTGTAGCTTGAATTATTTGCTAATCTTTCATACACTACTGGGCAAGGTTATAGACTGTGAAATCATTTTATTTTAATTCTATGTCCTAATGGTATTACTCTAATGATTGCAACATTAGAATTTGTAAGTATCCCTGCTTACTGGGAAAAAGATATGATAGTTCAATACTGTAAGGTAAAGGCTAAAAGTTTGTGACTGGGCGATTGGGAAATCGGAGGAACGGGGGTCAGTTCGGTGGTTGGGAGAGAAGAGCGAGTGGTGGCTAGCAGCAGCCCACAACTTCAATGTGGAGTTGGGAGAAGCACTCTTACTCCTCCTGACTCCACATTCATGTATATATTTTTTACAAACTTACCCTTTGAAAGCGATGGCTGTGTTCAGGGCAACCCAATTTTACACAGGGGGCCTCAACGGAGTAATTTGAATATGGAAATAGCTGAATGCCTGTTTCAGGCACTTACCCCAGATGCATTTTTTTTAACCTATACCAATATGGCAGGCTGGATCCTTCCAGCTCATAAAGGGCATGAGATTCCTGCCTGTCAATATTGGAAGCTTGGGTGAGGTTGCAAACATTTTTGGGTATTGTTTAATGCATAGTTATCTTTCTTTTTAAACCTACATGAAAACCTGCTGTCTGTTTATTTGACCCTTAAAACACTCAGGGCCTAAAACACTTAAAAAGCTATCTACGATAAGTTGAGAGGTGAAAAGTGCAACTCACCCCATACCATTTCCCACCTGTCAGTAACAGTAAGGAGACATGCCTGCCTTGAGACTAACTCCCCTTTCAGTGGCGGCTGGAGCTCCCTCTCCTGGCTGCCACTTTCCCTTTTTGCCACGAATCTGCCTCGCAACTTGTCCCTGGATTTGGCCCATGGGATGGAGGAAGCCTTTTGATTTTATGCCTAGATGCTCTGTGGCATGAAGGAGAACTGCTTGCACACATGTCAGGTGCAAGGAGATGTAGTAAGCAGTTGTTCCAAAGTGAGAATGAATTAAGCATGATGCCAGCTGATAGAAACATTTACTTCCTAAAGTCAAGCAACACACTTTGGATTTTATCTTTAGCTGCTTTTTAGAATACAATATATGAATATGAAATTGAATTATAATAATTTTACTGAAAATGTCAGTTTGAGTACAATATTACTTTTTGGATAAAAGCTCATTTGACAATATGCCAGATACATAATATATTTTTAAAGAAATCCAATGCTGTGAGATGAGACTCAGTATTCAATAACTGAAGCAGAAGGGTTATGGCTCATTAGTTCAAAGTTGGAGAAAATAATGTAAAACATTGATTGTTTCTCACAACAAGAAATGGAGTTAGGAAAAGATCAATTAAAACAGAAAGAAATCTAATACTTGCTCCATTAATATTCCATTCCCATTTTTTTAAAAACAAAAAGCTATCTGATCATTTCAATAGGCTAACCTTAACTGATTTACATAGAAGGTCCTTGCAAACAAATTTACCATGAACAGGCAATAAAGTGCAAACTATATAATCAATGAAATATTTGAATTCATTTAAATCATAGTTATTTATGTTTAAAAAATATTTCAGGATGACAAAAGGTCTTGACCTGACATTTCTTGATTCATAAAAAACAGCTGTAAAGCTTTAATAGTCCTTAACAAGTCAATGCTTCCACCAATAATTTCCTGAACACATCTTCACATGGGGGCAAGGTTCAGGGTATTGGTAAAAATAGAAGAAACGTGTATTATTGCTTTCCATCGATCCTGGTCACCCTGTTTGTTCAATCTATTTTTTAAATTTTAAAATAACTAATACACCCAATGAAAATATGGCCATTTGACCTAAATGAATTGAATTAATTGAGCTTAGTTAAATTGGGATAAAACTGTACATTCTTACCAAACCACAGATGATTCATCATTAATCTTTGAAGCATTTTTTTCATAATGCTATCAGTGTCAAATATTTTGTCATCCACTCTTTAATTGACAGATTGCATTAAGTGCTGGCAACCATAGCATTAAACTATGTTAACGTTTGAACAGATATTTTTAAAGTAAAATGAACAGATGGACCAATAGAGTACGTTTATCATTTTGTAATTTGTTTTCAAATTAAATAAGTTAAAATTAATGTAAAGGATTAATTTGGCTTCCAATAATAATGGCTCATCCTAACAAAGTACACATTGAAAACACAGCACAAGACAGTGTTAGAATTAAACTGTTTGAGATATAAGGCCCGACTTCTAATTCTAAGTATACCCCAAACTATTTAAAGCACTTGAACAGGGACTGGTAAAGGAAATCTGTCAGGTCACAGTCTGCAGAACTACTCCAGCATTGAGACTTACTTTGTCAGTACTTAAGATCCTTAAGTGTAATCATTTGTAGACTTAATATTCTGGAAAGACGAGATCAAATGGATTGAACAGATTTTTCATCCAAATCTATCTTGCAAACTGGAACAGATTAGGTTGACCTTTAAAACTACTAACATTTTCAAACTATTTCATTTGCCTGAGCAGTAAATTTTGGGTAAGGAATTTGGGTATCTTGACTTAGTTTTCCAAAAATAGATTATTGTATTAACTGAACTTCATCTTTATATAAAGATATCTCTAATACTAAGATATTGGTATTGAGCATCCTAGTATTCAATTTCCATGCTGAGGACCACTTGCATCCTGATCTTAATGAACATTTTCTGGGATTTTTGGCTCCATTATGTCCCATAGAAAATGTACTCGAGGTGCAATGTAGCACAATTATGGAGTCACAGGGTCATAATGGCACAAAAGGAGGCCATTCAGCTTATCGAATCCATGCCAGCTCATTGGGAAGTAATCCAGTCAGTGCTATTGCCCCACTATATCCTCATAGCCCTGCAAGTTTATTTCCTTCAAGTGCCCATCCAATTTCCTATTGAAATCATTAATTGTCTCTGCTTCCACCACCATGTATGCAGCGAGTTCCAGGCGATTACCACTCACTGCGTAAAAAAGTTCTTCCTCACATCACCCCTGCATCTCTTACCCAAAACCTTTATCTGTGTCTCCGAGTCCTTGTACCATCAGCTAACGGGAACAGCTTTTCTTTGTCTATCTTATTTAAACCTGTCATAATCTCATTCACCTCTATCAAATCACCCCTCAATCTCCTTTCCTCCAAGAAGAACAGTCTCAGCTTCTCCTACCTAACCTTGTAGCTAAAATCCCTCACCCCTGGAATCATTCTGGTAAATCTCCTCTGCACCCTCTCCTTCTTCTTTGGCCTCCTTATCTCGAGAGACAATGGATAAGCGCCTGGAGGTGGTCAGTGGTTTGTGAAGCAGCGCCTGGAGTGGCTATAAAGGCCAATTCTAGAGTGACAGGCTCTTCCACAGTTGCTGCAGAGAAATTTGTTTGTCAGGGCTGTTACACAGTTGGCTCTCCCCTTGCCCCTCTGTCTTTTTTCCTGCCAACTACTAAATCTCTTCGACTCGCCACACTTTAGCCCCGCCTTTATGGCTGCCCGCCAGCTCTGGCGGACGCTGGCAACTGACTCCCACGGCTTGTGATCAATGTCACAGGATTTCATGTCGCGTTTGCAGACGTCTTTAAAGCGGAGACATGGACGGCCGGTGGGTCTGATACCAGTGGCGAGCTCGCTGTACAATGTGTCTTTGGGGATCCTGCCCCATCTTCCATGCGGCTCACATGGCCAAGCCATCTCAAGCGCCGCTGGCTCAGTAGTGCGAAAAAGCTGGGGATGTTGGCCGCCTCGAGGACTTCTGTGTTGGAGATACGGTCCTGCCACCTGATGCCAAGTATTCTCCGGAGGCAGCGAAGATGGAATGAATTGAGACGTCGCTCTTGGCTGACATACGTTGTCCAGGCCTCGCTGCCATAGAGCAAGGTACAGAGGACACAGGCCTGATACGCTCGGACTTTTGTGTTCCGTGTCAGTGCGCCATTTTCCCACACTCTCTTGGCCAGTCTGGACATAGCAGTGGAAGCCTTTCCCATGCGCTTGTTGATTTCTGCATCTAGAGACAGGTTACTGGGGATAGTTGAGCCTAGGTAGGTGAACTCTTGAACCACTTCCAGAGTGTCGTCGCCAGTATTGATGGATGGAGCATTTCTGACGTCCTGCCCCATGATGTTCGTTTTCTTGAGGCTGATGGTTAGGCCAAATTCATTGCAGGCAGCCGCAAACCTGTTGAGACTCTGCAGGCACTCTTCAGTGTGAGATGTTAAAGCAGCATCGTCAGCAAAGAGGAGTTCCCTGATGAGGACTTTCCGTACTTTGGACTTCGCTCTTAGACGGGCAAGGTTGAACAACCTGCCCCCTGATCTTGTGTGGAGGAAAATTCCTTCTTCAGAGGACTTGAACGCATGTGAAAGCAGCAGGGAGAAGAAAATCCCAAAAAGTGTGGGTGCGAGAACACAGCCCTGTTTCACGGCACTCAGGATAGGAAAGGGCTCTGATGAGGAGCCACCATGTTGAATTGTGCCTTTCATATTGTCATGGAATGAGGTGATGATACTTAGTAGCTTTGGTGGACATCCGATCTTTTCTAGTAGTCTGAAGAGACCACGTCTGCTGACGAGGTCAAAGGCTTTGGTGAGATCAATGAAAGCAGTGTAGAGGGGCATCTGTTGTTCACGGCATTTCTCCTGTATCTGACGAAGGGAGAACAGCATGTCAACGGTCGATCTCTCTGCATGAAAGCCACATTGTGCCTCAGGGTAGATGCGCTCGGCCAGCTTCTGGAGCCTGTTTAAAGCGACTCAAGCAAAGACTTTCCCCACTATGCTGAGCAGGGAGATTCCACAGTAGTTGTTGCAGTCACCGCGGTCACCTTTGTTTTTATAGAGGGTGATGATATTGGCATCGCGCATGTCCTGGGGTACTGCTCCCTCGTTGCAGCACAGGCATAGCAGTTCATGTAGTGCTGAGAGTATAGCAGGCTCGGCACTCTTGATTATTTCAGGGGTAATGCTGTCCTTCCCAGGGGCTTTTCCGCTGGCTAGAGAATCAATGGCATCACTGAGTTCCGATTTGGTTGGCTGTATGTCCAGCTCATCCATGACTGGTAGAGGCTGGGCTGCATTGAGGGCAGTCTCAGTGACAACATTCTCCCTGGAGTATAGTTCCAGGTAGTGCTCAACCCAGCGGTCCATTTGTTTGCGTTGGTCAGTGATCATGTCCCCTGATTTAGATTTGAGGGGGGCGATCTTGTTGATGGTTGGCCCAAAAGCTCTCTTGATGCCATCATACATTCCTTTGATGTTTCCGGTGTCAGAGGCCAGCTGAATATGACTGCATAGGTGTTGCCAGTAGTCGTTTGCGCAGCGCCTGGCTGTTCTTTGTGCAGTGCTTCTGGCTGCTTTAAGTGCTGCGGATGTTAAATCGCTGGGGGCTTTCTTGTAGTTCAACAGTGCAATGCGCTTAGCGGCTATGACAGGTTCCAGCTCTTCATTATGACATTGAAACCAGTCTGCATTTCTCTTCGCACTTTTGCCGTAGGTGGTCAAAGCTGACTCATAGATGGCACCCTCTCAAGGACACTCAAATCCTTCCTAATGTATGGCAACCAGAAAAGGACGCTATTCTCTATTTGTGGCCTGACTAGAGCTTTATAAATATTCAGCATAACTTCCCCGCTTCTTGTACCCTAAGCCTCTATTTTAGAAGCCCAAGATTCCATATGCTTTGCAAAATAGTCTCTCAATATGTCCTGTCACATGCAAGGAAGTGTGCACATGCTCCCCAATGTTGCTCTGTCCCTGGACACTCTTTAGGATTGTGCCATTAAGTCTATATTGCCTCTCCCTATCCCTTCTGCCAAAATGCATCATGTCACACTTTTCTGAATTCAATTCCATCAGCCATTTGTCTGCCCATTCTGCTGGGCTATCTATGTCCTGTTGCAGTCGATTGGTATCATCCTCACTGTTTGCCACACCTCCAAGTTTGGCATCATTGGCAAATTTTGAAATTTTACTCTGTATTCTAATATCTAAGTTATTTATACATATTCCAAAAAAGCAGTGCTTCTAACACAGAACCCTGGAGAAAACCACTGTCTACCATCCTCCAGTCTGAAAAACAACTATTTATCATGACTTGCTGTTTTCTGTCCTTAAACCAATTTTGTATCCAAGTCAACGCTGACCCTCCTATTACATGAGCTTCAATTTTATTAACCAGCCTTTTATGTGGTACTTTATCAAATGCTTTCTTAAAACCCATATAGATAACATCCACAGCATTCCCTTCATCAACTTTCTCTGCTACTTCATCAAAAAATTCAATTAATCAAGCACGATCTGCTGTTTACAAATCCATGCTGGCTGTCTTTAACTGAAACCTTTCAAATTTCTTGTTGATTTTTTTCTCTGATTTTTGCTTCTAAAACCTTACCCACCACTGATGTTAAACTGACCGGCCTGTAGTGACTAGGAATATCCTTTCACCCTTCCTTAAATAAAGGTGTCACAGTTGCCAGTTTCCAATCCTTTGGCACCTCCTCCATATCTAGGGAGGTTTGGAAGATTATGGAAAACCCTTCCACTATCTCCACTCCCACCGTTTCGCAACCTGGGAAGCAAGCCATCTGAACTGTCAACGTATCCACTCTGAGCATAGCCAACCTTTTCAGTGCATCCTGCCTATCAATTTTTACTCCATCCATTAGCTCTGCCATCTCTACTTCTACTGCAATTTTATCAGCATCCTCTTCCTTAGTAAACACCGATGCAAAGTACTCATTAAGTATTCTAGTCTTCCCCTGCACCTATAAGCAGATAACACCTCCTTTGTCACTAATAGGCCCCACTTGCCTCTTACTACCTGCTTACTATTTACATGCTGATGGAAGATTTTTGGGTTCCCTTTCTATTAACTGCCATTCTATTCTCATATTCTCTCTTTTCCAGTTTAATTTTCCTCTTCACTTCCCCTCTTAACTTATTGTATTTGGCCTGGTTCTTGCTTGAAGAATTCACCTGACATGCGTCATACACCCTCTTTTTTTTTTGTTTCAACATATTTTCTATTGCCCTCATCATCCAAAGAACCCTGTTTTTGGTTCCCCTACCTTTCTCCCTTGTTGGAATATACCTAGCCTGTACCTGAAACAGCTCCTCCTTAAAGAACTTGGTGATATTTCAAAATGTTCCTATCTGTTAAGCTTATTAATGTCTGATTAAAATGTCTTATTTTTGATTTAACTAAGTAACTGAATGCTTTATGGTTTCCTCATAAATGACCTTTGGCAAGTCTTTACCAAGCAAAATTTAAAGAACATGTTTGCTAATGTTTGTTAATTCAATTTTGGAGAAGTAGGAATCCTCAAAGCAACACTAAACACAGACAAATGTCTTCTTTGCGCTTTCTATCTACATCCATGTCTATAATTTTCCTAAAAGTAGAAAAGACAAGAATACCATCCCTAAATGTCTTGTCTACACCGTGAATTTCCATAAGCAAACAACACAAGAGAAATGAGGCATTGTAAAGAAAAGAAAAAGACTGGCATTTATATAGTATGTCAACATGTTCATTCACAGTGTCTGTATGCGAGTGGGGCAAAAAGAACAATGCACGTATACTTGTAGGGATGCACAACACCGCTCAAATATTGACTTTCTTCATCAATTGAAATTGAAACAACACTGTTCAATGTATACCTGGATTTTTAAAAGGAAAATCAGTTGATAGATTTCTGGCATTATGTTAAAATCATGCTTAAAGTAAATAGTGGTATAGAGGGACCTAATTACTTTCTGTATTTTTCACTATAGACCTAGAAACAACCTAAAAATAAGACACAATGGGTAAAAATTGATCATTTGTACACTGACCGACCAACATATGGTCAATAGCAGTCCAGATGTTAAGACTACTTTGAGCAGTATTAATGTCATTTAACAAATTTCAGTATAGGTTCAACACAGCAGTAAGTCTTTCAACCAATAATTAGGGACAGGTGTTACACATGCAATTAACTTAAAAAACTTAATAAATCATGCAATATCACTGCTGGAGCTGGTTGTGTTGAAACCTTTGCTGCTGCCTCAACCTTACTGTGGCCCTGACCCATCATTGAACAGCTTAGAAATCCAGTACTGTATTGGGCATTTGCTGCAACACCTGAAAGTGTAGGTGCTCATAATAAAGGAGGCACAAGGGCCTGAAGATGTAAAATCCATTCTGATGTTTCCGTGCCTTTACAAAGTTGAGAGAGGCTGGGAATATGGAGGAGTTATTTCTTAGCATCTGGCTAAATGTTCCTAATATCGCTGGTTGCTCATTACATGAAGTAGATTATTGTTCAGTTATTCAGAGACATGAACCTCTGAAAGCATTCTAAAACTGAAGCTACTTTCAATTAATTGAAATTTTTAGTATGAGGTTAAAATATTTTGGAAATGTGCAATTCATTGAATTATGATGATACATGAAAGAGCTTCTACACGAGAAAATAGAGTCAATGCATTACCGCTGAGTGACAGTATCAGCTTTGCACTATAAAAACTTTTGCCATTTAATCTCTCCTGCCTTCCACTCTATCACAGACCCTTTTGTTCTTCCCACCCTCCCCTGTTTCACTTGCTCAAAACCCATTACATTTCTAACTTTAGTCTGTTCTAATGAAAGGTCACAGACCTGAAATGTTAACTCTGTTTCTCTCTCCACAGATGTTGCAAGACCTGCTGAGTATTTCCAGCATTTTCTGTTCTTATTTCAGACTTCCAGCATCTGCAGAATTTTGCTTTTGTATCATGTTGGCTTGATGCCAGCACCCTTGTTTCTGAGTCATGAATGTTCACACTTATGCCAGAATCCGAGCATGCATTAGTGCAGCAGTGAGGGAGTGCCGCACTGTCAGATGTGGTGTATTTTGGTTGAATTGTTAAGCCAAGGCCTTGTCTGCCTATTTGGGTGGAAGTAAAAGAACTGGTGGCATTACTGAAAGAAGAAAAAGAAAAGAGTTAACAAAGTGAGCATTGGTCCTATAGAAAGTGAGACTGGGGAATTAATAATGGATAATAAGGAGATGGTAGATGAATTGAACAGATATTTTGCATCGGTCTTCACTATTGAGGATACAAGTAACATCCCAGAATTAGCTGTATGTCAGGAAATGGAAGGGAGGGAGGAACTCAGGAAAATTACAATCACCAGGGAAGTGGTACTGAACAAATTGTTAGAGCTGCAGGCTGACAAGTCCCCGAGTCCTGAATGACTTCATCCTAGGGTGTTAAAAGAAGTGGCTAATGAGATAGTTGATGCGTTAGTTTTAATTTTCCAAAATTCCCTAGATTTGGGGAAGGTTCCATTAGAATGGAAAATAGCGAATGTAACTCCTTTATTCAAAACTACCGGCCAGTTAGCTTAACATCTGTCTTAGGCAAAATGTTAGAAGCTATTATTAAAGACATTATAGCAGGGCATTTAGAAAAATTCAAGGTAATCGGGCAGAGTCAACATGGTTTTGTGAAAGGGAAATCATGTTTGACCAATTTATTGGAGTTCTTTGAGGGAGTTACATGTGCTGTGGTTAAAAGGGAACTGATGGATGTATTGTACTTAGATTTCCAGAAGGCATTTGATAAGGTGCCATATCAAAGGTTATTGCAGAAAATAAAAGCTCATGGTGTAGGGGGGAACATATTGGCATGGATAGAATATTGGCTAGCTAACAGGAAACAGAGAGTCGGCATAAATGGGTCATTTTCTGTTTGGCAAGCTGTAATGAGTGGTGTGTCGCAGGGATCTGTGTTGGGGCCTCAACTTTTTACAATTTATATAAATGACTTAGATGAAGGGACCAAAGGTATGGTTGCTAAATTTGCTGATGACACAAAGATAGGTAGGAAAGTAACTTATGAAGGGGACATAAGGGGGCTTCAAAGGGATATCGATAGGTTAATTGACTGGGCAAAGACCTGGCAAATGGGGTATAATGTGGGAAAATGTGAAATTGTCCACTCTGGCAGGAAGAATAAAAAAGAAGCATATTATCTAAATTGTGAGAGATTGCAGAGCGCTGAGATGCAGAGGGATCTGGGTGTCCTAGTGCATAAATCGCCAAAGGTTAGTATGCAGGTACAGCACATAATTAGGAATTGAATACAAAAGTATGGAGGTTATGTTTCAGCTATGTAGGGCATTGGTGAGACCAAATCTGGAGTATTGTGTACAGTACTGGTCTCCTTATTTAAGGAAGGATGTAATGCATTGGAGGCAGTACAGACTAATACCTGGAATGGGTGACCTGTCTTATGAGGAAAGATTGGATAGGTTAGGCTTGTATCTGCTGGAAATTAGAAGAGTAAGAGGTGACTTGATTGAAACATATAAGATCCTGAGGGGTCTTGACAGGGTGGATGTGAAAAGGATGTTTCCGCAGGTGGGAGAATCTCGAACTAGGGATCACTGTTTAAAAATAAGGGATCACCCATTTAAGACAGAGATGAGGAGAATTTTTTTCTCTGGGAGGGTAGTGAGTCTTTGGAATTCTCTTCCTCAAAAGGCGGTGGAAGCAGAGTCTTTGAATATTTTTAAGGCAGAGATAGTTAGATTCTTGATAAACAAGGGAGTGGAAGGTTATTGTGGTGTGTTTGTGTGTGTGTGTGTGTGTGTGTGGGGGAGGGGGGGGGTAGGTGGAAATGTGGCCATGAACTTATTGAATGGCGGAGCAGGCTTGAGGGGCTGAGTGGCCTACTCCTGCTCCTAATTCATATGTTCGTATGTAAGAGGGGAGTTCTCCCAGTATATAGGCCAGTACTCGACCCTGAATCAACAGCACCAAAAGTGGTCTAAATGGTCATTTATCTCTTTTGCCATTTGTAAGACTTTTCAGTGTACAAATTCGAGGTTGGATTTGCCTATATAACAGTAACTATACTTCAGAAGTAATTAATTGCCTGTGAATCACTTTGGGACATCCTGAGGATGTGAAAGGTATTAGATGCTACATAAATGCAAACTCTTTCTTGCATACTTCTCTGTTCGCCCTTGAATTTCCTCATTAACAATTCAAATCTTCTGAAGAAACCATCTGTGTCCTCAGGATTATTCAAATTTGGAAGAAGGTTAGATTTAGTAAATATATTATGTACAAGGTTATGGACCGACTGTACCAGGCCACACTTACCTGCTTTGCAAATATGACCATCTGTTCCAATGTGAGATCAGCCTGTGGCTTTTTCTCCTCATCGTGCCAATGAGGTTCATTTGCGTTAGATTTTTGTCGCTTCGTCTTCTGTTGGCGCAATTCGTACTGGCATTGACATTGTGGCTTATTCATCACCAATTCTGACTCCAGTTTGAGTACTTCAAGTTGTTTCCCCTTTTTGGGCATTACCTTAACCTATTCTGGTCGAATTTCAATGTTAAAGAACCTGCCTGACCTGAGAGCGACATTTTCCTATCTCGCTGCCACCAGTTGTCCTGATATCAAGTTTTGCTTAGAACAGTAACGGGGTTTCCCTCAACAAATCTCATCTCTTATTGTCTCCAGAAGCGGTCATTAAGCCCGCAGACTAACAATGGTCCGCATTTGCAGCAATCTGCCTCACAGTCTTTTGTTATCCTATCATTCAGTTTGATGTAGCAAATTATCCGCAGCGAGTGTGCAGGCTATAATAATATCTTTATTTGCAATTTTGAAACACTATGAAGCATCTGAAAAAGACAACACAACAGTACAACAATTGACTGGACAAGTATTTAGCGACGCACATAAGAGATGAATTGCCTTTTGGCATCTTCGAATAAAGGAGAACATCAAATTTGCTGCTCAGAGCTTCTGAAAAAAGCGCGGCAAATTAAGGCTCTTTCCCCTCGATCATTAGGACACAGTTGTGCTCTGAGATTGACTTACTTTTCAATAGCCAAAGACCAATCTTCCTATCCAATGTTATCCTCTTGACATTAGAATTCCGGCCAAGCAGATCCACATTAATAAACGCAATTTGCAGCGAGGTTGGATAATCAGCCCAAACATGACGAGATTACATCCGGACAATTCAAAATGCTTGAGGCTGATGCACCTCAAACATATAAGCACTTTGCCGTTCAGAACCTCTTAGATACACTTATCCTGCAGTAAACAATGGTCGGGGAACTGGAGACCATTTCCTTGATACCAGCTAAACACAGTGGGCTCAGGAAAGCGGTCATTGGCATTTTAAATTGCAGATAGCCACTAACTCCCATTAAAAAATACCCAATCTTATTGGAGCTAAGCATCATTGCCTGGGACCCGCCATTGCCAGATAACATCATGGATTTAAAGTGAGAATGCAGTAAACCTTCCACCTTTTTTATTTTCCACCTTCTTTGCAGTGTGGTTTATTTGCTTTGCTAAACACTCGCATCTACAGCAGCACTTCAACATGAACACCCTGTTCAAATTTTATTTAGTTTTGTTTGTTTGATTGAGTTGGATCATATTTGATGTGAAATCTGTGGCTTTCCCAGGCCCTTATTTATATGAATTGGCAGCTGTGGACGTTAACCTTTCCAGAACCCACTTAGCTCCCTGTTTTCGATTCTCTGGTTAGATGGGATCGGGTTCTAGTGCAGTAGAAAGCCAACGTTTCAGAGCAAATCAACGAATGACCAATTCAGCAAACATTTCCCAATAACTGAACTCGACAGGCACCAGGTCATCGACAAATTATTTCTGCTGCAGCTAATGGAAGTTGATTAACAGCCAATGCGAACTCTTGAATTTAAATCATTGTGTTGATTGAAATATGTCTAACTGAATCACAGCGCATATTGTTTTTAATCACTCTGACACTTGATGAGAGAGTGATGGAATGCAAGAAGTTGTACTCTGCCTCCTACCGTCCATATCCAGTCTCTGTATGATCACCTCCAGTTCCACCTCGTTCGGCATGTAACCCAGTGATCGCATCGCCATCCCCAGTTCCTGCTTCGAGATAAAGCCGTTTCCATCGCGGTCAAAGACTTTAAAAGCCTCGCGAATCTCTGTTGGGAGAAGCGAGGTTTAATGAAATTCATACTGAGGTTAATGTATAATCTGTAAGACGCGCTAGCTCATTTATAACATTCTGGTTCTATCAAGTTACACCAACGACTGGAACATGTAGACAGGAGTCCAAAAGCTCGCGTCATTTTGGATGTAATTTTTCAGTGGTCTTAGGTTGTTGATGACTTGGAACAGTTTTACAAGATTCATTCTCCAATCTGTTGCTCTCTCGAACATTTACCTGTGCAACTAATTCATGAAGACGATCGTGACAAAATTCTCAAAGGAGCAACTGATTTCATGGATATATGCAGATATTCGTGTATATATTTAGCAGCAGGCTATTAAGAGAGATAGATAAATGTGAGATCGCTCCATTTAAACTGCTTTAATTCTATGATAAAATTCCAACCACTGTTTAAAGTTATCCACAGAGCGGAAACAGATGAATAAGAAATCCAACAACACGTTCGCACGTTGGCACAAGACCTGTTCATGCGCCCAGGGAATGTTTTTTGATTTGCCTCTAATATCTATGGATTATTTGAGTGATTGATATTTAAGGCTGGAGACATCGAGCCTTTGGTGTAAACTGTCCAGCTTAGCCCTAAGATGCATTCTGAATAGATTGTCCCCAACAATAAAAGCAATTAAATCGATATGGACAAGGCAAATTGGTCCCCCCACTAATGGCAAATGAAAACTGTACCAGCAGACGCGCAGTGAATGCCAATGCTCGGTATTCCAACCAAACACTCGGCCCCTTTACCCATTATCTTAATTTTCCCTGCATTTATTCCAGCTGTGATTGTGGCAATGTTTATCACGGGGGTTCTGCCTCTGTTTATCTTTCGCTATCTAATGCACTCGCTCTGTCACTCACCTGTTTATAAACGCTTCTATCTCATACAATGAAACATTTCCACAGAATCCTCTATTTTACTGGGAAGAGATATCGGCTCCCTCTCAGCAACAGTTTTTAGGATGTGATAGTGCCGTTAAACGCAGGTTGCTGGTATGGCATAAAACAAACATGTCACATAGGTAACACGGCCAAGATGTGTAATGAGAGAGATGGATAGCACTAACCTTCCAGTTCATCCTCAGGTATGTCTATAGGGTCTTGGTTGGTGAGGATATCAGGGATCGTATAGATACCCCTGTACATTAAAGTCGCAGTCACTGGGTGCATAGGCATTTTTAATCTCTAGATCACAAAGACTCTTCACCCTGATCTTCATGCGGCGAGTTTGAAGGAACCTTCCCTCTCTGTCACTTCCAGTGAATCAGCACTCGGGAGCCAAACGAAAGACATGATGGTGTGGCATTAATTTCTGCGAAGGAATCCGCTGCAAGGCTCCATTCATTTCCTTGCGGTTAAAGGAGCTCCGAGCCCGGAACCCCCCTCTCTGGTTTGTCCCCGCTCCCCCACACTCTCTGACACGTGGCTTCACTCAGGCAAATTCCATCTGACACTGACTGGGAACCGGGAAAGCAGCTTGGAAATCAATCAGATCACACAGTCTGCAGATCTGCTCCAGCGCCCAGACTTACTTGATCTGTAGTTGGGTTCCCGAATTGTGATCCTTACTGTGAGGTTTCATATCCGAACAGAGCAGAGCAGAGCAGCTCTCCCTCCTCCCAACTCTTCAAATCAATACACCAGGCTTTGCAAAACATGAATGATTAATTTTGAAACTCAGTTTATTTTACTATCACATTTATACCAATCGGATCTAACAGAAACGCCAATCGACCGTATGCAAACAAATGGCAACGGCTGATAAATATAAACACCTCTCAATGTTTGTTTTCGGTACGAATCTTCAATCTGGTTCACGGGAGGCTGGTAATAAAGCCCGGTCTCTGGAGCGGGAAAGGGTCAACACCACAAGAACTACCAGAAGACCATCTGAAATGTTCTTTCAGCTGAACTGGGGGCAGGATGGGATCAAAAAGGAAAGGTACAGATGTTTAACACTGATCTCATGAAATCCAACCAGTTAAATCTGAAGGGGACGATAGAGTCTCCCCAGTTCAAATGGGCACAGATGGATTGTAAATGTGAGAAGCCAGCAACACAATGAAACCGAGGAAAACTGTACTTTCCGGCGATTTTACTTCTAAATTCATACACGAAATTAACTGTTATGTAACACACCGTTCTGCACTCAATAAAGGAGGATCTGCGAAGCTTTCGCTGCTGTAATCCTTAAACGCCCCCGTCCTGGGAATATCCTCAGTTTCCAATGATCCGCTCCAAAGTCCCATCATCACTATGCTGTCTGGTACATTCTTAGAGATGGTCTGTCTTCACATTTTCAGGTAGTGATCACTGTTCATCCAACGAAAAGTCTCCTAATCCCTTCACTGGTATAATACTCAATTTCCAAGTAGGCACAGTATTTGGAAGTAACATACTGTACTAAGCATGCCTTTAACAGTCTATTGGCTTTGCAAAGTGGAATTAGAATAAGCAAGCTGACTAAGAAACAGCTCATACCTAACCCCAAACTTATGACGACTCCCAAAGTATCCCAGCTTTTTCCGACCAAGTTTTAAACTTTATCTGAACCCCCTAGTATTATTCTTGGCCAGATTAGAAACAGATTACAACCAGAATCAATTAAATTTTTCTTTTAAAAAAACCTATTATTTTCAAGATGTTAAGTTTTGCAGTCTTAGTGCATTTTATAATTAGGGACGTGATGATCCACTTGCTCTTAAAATGAAGGTGATTATTATGAAAAAGCAAGAAATAAACCGAGCCCAGGAATTGATATTGGTTCGAAAAATAGTTGCGGTGAGGACTGAGATTTATAAAGCTGATTGACGCGGACCAGTCAAAAGAGCCCATTTAGACGGTTCTCTCTAAAATATGAACCAGTTATTTAATAGGCAAAGTCATGCTTGATTCACATGATTCAATTGGACTGGGATACTTTCACAAGTAAACCATGTTATCTTAAGTATTGTAAAGAACACTTTAGAGGATGATCTGTATGTGTGCACTGGTAATTTTTTTTTAACACTGGCATGTTTTGGAAGGACCATAGTTACCAGTGTGATTTCATTTTAAACATTTCTATTAGAAAGGAAAAAAATCACAAGAAGAACAAATATAAGTTGCAAGATAGATAAATTGTCATTGTTCAAATTAAAGAACACAATTGCTCTCTATTAACAGGGTGGTGTTAACATAGGCTTAATTCAGAGAGGTTAGACTGAGATAGAATGGAAACAATGGTAGAAGCTTAATATTAAATAACATGCTATTGAGCCATGATTATGAGAAGTAAATTAGTTACCAACTCAACAATTATCTCAGAAGAAAATTAAAATTTTCTTTATAGTTGTAATGATTTATTTCAATTACTTGATCTGCGCCTTTCTAAGTCATAGCTCGGTTATATTGCAAACCTATTCTAATTTATAGGTGGGTTGCATCACACCTCATTCTTCAGATTGTACCAACTGTGGGTAGATTTTGAATTAGGTGAAACATGTGTTCTCAACAAAACTATGAGATATTTTAAGATGACTTTTAGTTCTTAACCATTAAAATGTTCTGCAAATTTATTATCAAGCATTTTAAATAGAAAACTTTGCTTCTTATTATCTGATTGAATTATTCTTAAGGGATAACTGTCAAAGCTGTCACAAATGCCACAATGTTAGTTTGTTTAAGAATTAGGATGGCAAAACTATAGAAGGAGTAGTGAAGAAAAGAGACGTTAAGATACAAAGCCTTTCAAAATGAGAGAATAAATCAGTGAAGCTGTTTGCAAAAATCATATGGGTTTGCTAGGTTTAATAAAATGGGCATCAAGTACAAAAGAAAAGTGGTAATGCTTAACCTATATACACCATTGGTTAAGCCACAGTTAGAATATTATGTCCAGTTTTGGGTACTTTACGTTAGAAAGGATGTCAGGGTAAAGGAGATGGAGCAGTATCATAAAATCATAGAATCATAGAATGATACGGCACAAAAGGAGACCATTTGGCCCATTGCGTCTGTGCTGGCTCTTTGAAAGATCTTTCCAATTGCTCCCACTCCCCTATTCTTTCCTCATAGCCTTGCAAATTTTTTTCCCTGTTTAAGTATTTATCCAATTCTCTTTTGATGATTACTACTGAATCTGCTTTCACCACTATTTCAAGCAATGCATTCCAGATCAGAATAGCACTCTGCATAAAACAAAATTCCCAAGATACCTCTAGTTCTTTTGACAATCACCTTAAATCTATATCCTCCATGAAACCTGGTGACGGGGTTTAGTATAAAAGAACGAGTTGGTGATGCAGAGGTTATGATAGGTACACAACTCAAGCAGTCTCTGTCCATTCTCATTCATCCTTCCAATGCCATAGCGCCCAAGGCAGGAGGGCCATGAGTCATGGTCGGCCCCAACCCTGGCATTAAAGTCCCCCAGCAGGAACAGGTGTTCGCTATTGGGGATGCTACTAATGATATTATGGAGTTCCTAGCTTCAGGTGGGGAGCAGAGTGTTGGAGCATAGATGCTGAGTTGGTGTACTGGGCCAGAGGCGGTGAGCAGTCGGATGGACAGTATGCATTCAGAGCCATTTCAAGGTGGCTTTATCATGCTGAGCAAAGAGTTTCTGATGGCGAAGCCCACTCCATGCTGTCTTGGTTCTTCAGGATCCCTACCCTGCTGGTAGGAGGTGTAGTCTTGCTCTCTTAGAGATCAGCTCGCAGGGAGGCCTGTCTCCTGAAGTGCTGCAATGTCCACATTGAGTTGTTAATGATGGCGGTCTTCCAAGAATCATTGATTTGTGTAAGGTCTTCCGACATGCCAGGACATAGAGTTCTGACGTTCCAGCCTGCAAAACGAAGGGCTGGTACCTTCTTTCCTTTTTTTGTCGTGCTGTTTGGTGCAATGTTCATTCATGATTTTGAAAACCTCTATCAAATCTCCTATTCTCTCCACATAACTGAAATCCCTCACCCCAAGTACAATTCTAATAAATCTGTTTTGCACACTTTCTAGGGCCCTGACATCTTTCCTCAAGTGTGGTGCCCAAAAATGAACACAATACTACAGCATGGCTACCTGACCCAAACCCAACGGGACCAGACGACATGTGTCGGGTTCGGGTTGGGTTGGGTCGCACTTTCGGGTCCGGCATTCGGGTTCGACTTGGGTCGGGCTGGGTCGGACACACTCTATCACCACCTCAGGTAAGTGGCTCCAATGTTAATGTACTTTTTGGATGTGAAAGGTTGTTTAGTTGTAGTTTTTTAAGCTTGTGCAGATAAGAAACAAAGTGAAAAACGGAAGCTAGGTTAATAGATGGTCGGGTCGTGCGCAAGAAAAAATGAAAGGGCTCAGGCCGGGCCGAGCTTGGGGTCAGATGTGGTTCAGTTGGGCTTCAAAGCCAAGCTTTACACAATACTCCAGATGAGACCTAATTGGTATTTTATAAAGGTTTGTCATAACTTTCTTGTTTTTGTACTCTATGCCGCTATTAATGAAACAAAGGATTCTATATGCTGTGTTAACAGCCTTCTCAAATTGTTGTGCCACATTCAAAGATTTGCATATATACGCCCCCAGGTCTCTCTGTTCCTGCATATACTTTAAAATTGTACCATTTAGTTTATATTGCCTCTCCTCTCTTCCTACAAAAATGTACCACTTCATACTTCACTGCAATAAATTTAATCTACCATGTGTCTGCCCATTTCATGAAGTCTGCATATGTGCTCCTGAAGTTTGTTACTATCTTTCTTATTGTTTATTACATTTCTGAGTTTTGTGTCATCTGCAAATATTTGAAATTATGCCCTGTAAACTCAAGTCCAGATCTTTAATATCACAAACAGCCCTACCCACCAACTTCATCCCTCTACTGGCAACTGTCTGAGACTGAAACAGACTGGTTGTGACCTTGGTGTCGCATTTGACTGTGACCTGAGCTTCCAGCCACATATCCGCAGCATCACCAAGACCACCCACTTCTGCCTCTGTAATTCGCCCAACTCTGCCATGCCTCAGCTCAACTGCTTCTGAAACCCTCATCTATGCATTTTTACCATTAGACTTGACTATTGCAATGCTCTCCTGGCTGTCCTTCCATCTCTCACCCCTCCATTAACTTCATCCAAAACTCTGTTGCTCAGATCCCAACTTGCACTAAGTCCTGTTTGCCCATTAATCTTGTGCTCACTGACCTACTTTGGTTCCCAGCCTGGCAAGATCACAATTTTAACATTCTCATCCTTGTTTTCCAGTTTGTTTATGGCCTTGCCCTTTCCTATCTCTGTAATCTCCTCCAGCCCTACAACCCTCTTAGATCTCTGCGCTCCTCCAATTCTGGGCTCTTGCTTATTTTAATTGCCTCACCTTTGGCAGCCGTGCTTTCAATTGCCAAGGCCCTAAACTCTGGAATTCTCTCCCTAAACCTCTCTGCCTGTCGACCACATTCTCCTCTTTAAGACACTCCATAAAACCTACCTCTTTTACTAAGCTTTTGGTCATCTGTCCTATATTTTCGAAGTCCTATGATGTCAAATTTAGTTTGAAATGCTTCTGTGAAGTACTTTGGGATGCTTTACTACATTATAAAGTTTAAATTTAAGTTATTATTGTTATTCCAATACTGGCCCCTGTGGAGCAGCACTGTAAACTTCCTTCCCGTCTGAAAAACAATCATTCACCACGGCTTTCTGATTTATGTCCCTTAGCCAATTTCATATCCACACTGCCAGTGTCCCTTCAACATGATGAGCTTTAACAATGCTTACAAGTCTGTTATGTGGTACCTCGTCAAATACCTTTTTAAAAGCCATATACATAATAGCAACCGCATTACCCCCATCAACCCTTTCTTTTACTTCATCGAAGAACTCAATCAAATTAGTTATAACCAATTTGCCTTTAAGAAATCTATGCTGACTTTCATTTATTAGCCATAATTTTCCAGGTGCCAATTAATTTTTTCCCAGATTATTGTCCCTGTTAATCCCAATTTTGAACGGGGTGTAATGTTTTCTTTCCGTCAGTCCTCTGGCACCACCCCCATATCTAAGGAGGATTGGAAGATTGTGGCCGGAGCCTCCATAATTTCCACCTTTACTTCCCTCATTAACCTAGGATGCATCCTATTCAGATCAGGTGACTTTTCTACTTTAAATACTGACAACCTTTTAAGTACCTCCTTCTTATTTTTATCTTATCCAATTTCTCTTCTACCTCCTCTTTTATTGCTACATTGGCAGCATCCTCTTCTGTATTGAAGACAGATGCAAAATACTCATTTAGTACCTTAGGCATGCTATCTCCCTCCACAAGCTATGAGGAGGGATGATATGATTAGATTAGATTTTAGATTAGATTAGAGATACAGCACTGAAACAGGCCCTTCGGCCCACCGAGTCTGTGCCGACCATCAACCACCCATTTATACTAATCCTACACTAATCCCATATTCCTACCAAACATCCCCACCTGTCCCTATCACCTACCTATACTAGTGACAATTTATAATGGCCAATTTACCTATCAACCTGCAAGTCTTTTGGCTTGTGGGAGGAAACCGGAGCACCCGGAGAAAACCCACGCAGACACAGGGAGAACTTGCAAACTCCACACAGGCAGTACCCAGAATCGAACCCGGGTCCCTGGAGCTGTGAGGCTGCAGTGCTAACCACTGCGCCACTGTGCCGCCCTGTTGTTGGAAGGTTCATCAAATGAGGCCATATGGATTGAGCTAAGGAACAAAAAAAGGCAATTACACTACTGGGAGTTTACTATAGACCCCCAAACAGTCAGAGGGAGTTGGAAGAGCAGATATGTAGGCAAATCTCTGAGAAGTGCAAGAACAATAGGGCAGTAATATTAGGGGATTTTAACTACCCCAATATTAACTGGGATAGTTTTAGTGTGAAAGGAATTGAGGGAGCAGAATTCTTGAGGTGCATTCATGAAAACTTTTTTGTCCAGTATGTAGCAAGTCCAACAAGAGCGGATGTAGTTTTAGACTTAGTGGGAGAGCATTTTGGTGGTAGTGATCAAAATTTAGTCAGTTTTAACATAATTATGGAAAAGGACAGAGATAGAACAGGAGTTAGAGTTCTCAATTGGGGCAAGGCCAACTTTACTAAACTGAGGAGTGACTTAGTGAAAGTGGACTGGAAACAGCTACTTGAAGGTAAATCAGTGTCAGAACAGTGGGAGGCATTCAAAGTGGAGATTCAAGGGGTTCAGAGTAAACATGTTCCCACAAAGAAAAAGGGTGGGACAGCCAAATCTAGAGCCCCATGGATGTCAAGGAGCCTACAGGGCAAGATAAGGCAGAAAAGGAAAGCTTATATCCGACACCGAGAACTCAATACTACAGAAAGCCGAGAGGAGTATAGAAAGTGGAGGGTGAAATCAAAAAGGAAATTAGGAAAGCAAAGAGAGGGCATGAAAGAATATTGGCAAGCAAAATCCAGGTGAACCCAAAGATGTTTTATAAATACATTAAGAGTAAGAGGATAACTTAGGAGAGAGTAGGGCCCATAAAAGACCAAAAAGGTAACCTATGTGTAGGGGCGGAAGATGTTGGCATGGTTCTTAATGAATACTTTGCGTCTGTCTTCACAAAAGAGGGGGATGATGCAGATATTGTAGTTAAGGAGGAGGAGTGTGAAGTATTGGATGTGATAAACAGGGAGAGAGGAAGTATTAATGGGATTGACATCCTTGAAAGTTGATAAATCACCAGGGCCAGATGAAATGTACCCCAGGCTGTTAAAAGAAGCAAGAGAGGAAATAGCAGAGGATTTGATCATCATTTTCCAGTCCTCACTGGATACAGGTGTGGTGCCGGAGGATTGGTAAACTGCTAATGTTGTACCTCTGTTTAAAAAGGGAGTGAAGGATAAACTGAATAATTACAGGTCAGTCTAACCTCAGTAGTGGGAGAATTATTGGAATCTATTCTGAGAGACAGGATAAACTGTCACTTAGAAAGGCACAGGTTAATCAAGGATAGTCAGCATGGATTTGTTAAGGGAAGATCATGTTTGACCAACTTGATTGAATTTTTTGTAGAAGTCGAGGGGCTGGTAAAATTCAGCCCTATGATTCTATGATACTAAGCTTTCCTTTTTTATTACAAATCAGCCCCACCCTTCATTTGGCTACCCTTTTACTATTTATATGTTTATAAAAGACTTTTGGCTTATATTTTATCTTAGCCACTGATCTCTTTGTCCCTATCGTACCTTTTTTAGATCTCCTCTGTACTTTCTCTATTCAGATTGGTTCTCTACTGTATATCAATCTTACATTTGTCATCAGCCTCATTTTTCTTTTCGTCTTTGTATCTTTAGCTATCCATGGAGCTCTACCTTTGGATGGCCTTCCTTTCCCCCTTATGGGAGTGTGTCTACCCTGTCTCCAAACCATTTCTTCTTTAAATGTCTACTATAGTCCAATTACTATTTTGCCTTCCACTTTTAAATTCTAATCCACTTGGGCCAAATCCCTTTTTGACATGCTGAAATTAGCCCTCCTCCAGTTAAATATTTTTATGCTTGGCCTTTTCCATAACTATTCTAAACCTGATGATATATGATCACTGTTCCTCAAATTCTCCCCGAGTGAAACATGCTCCCGTTGCCCCACTTCATTCCTAAGAACTAGATCCAGCCCTGCCTCCTTTTTCACTGAGGTAGAAACACATTGATCAGGAATGTTCTGTTGTGCATATTCAAAGAATTCTACCCCCTCTTTACCCTTTATACTCTTACTATCCTAGTCTATATCAGGATAATTGAAATCCATGTAGTTGTTGCATCTTTCTGTATTTTGTGCGCAGATTTACTCCTCTATTTTCTTCCTGCTATTTGGCGGCCTATCATGTAGACCCAGGAGCATAAAAGCTCCTCTATTTTTCCTAATTCTAACCAAATAGATTCTGTCATTGACCCCTCAATTACATCATCTATTTCAGTGCTAGAATAATTTCTTTGATCAATACTGCCCACCCATCCTTTCCTCTTCCCCTGTATTTCCTGAGTAACTATTTTTTGCAAGTGGAAGCCTGTGACTAGTAGTGTACCGCAGGGATCGGTGCTAGGACCCTTGCTGTTTGTAGTGTACATTAATGATTTAGTTGTGAATATAGGAGGTATGATCAGTAAGTTTGCAGATGCTACGAAAATTGGTGGTGTCGTAAATAGTGAGGAGGAAAGCCTTAGATTACAGGACGATATAGATGGGCTGGTAAGATTTGCAGAGCAGTGGCAAATGGAATTTAATCCTGAGAAGTGTGAGGTGATGCATTTTGGGAGGACTAACAAGGCAAGGGAAAATACAATGGATAGTAGGACCCTAGGAAGTACAGAAAGTCAGAGGGACCTTGGCGTACTTGGCCATAGATCACTGAAGGCAGCAGCACAGGTAGATAAGGTGGTTAGGCAGGCATATGCCTTTATTAGACGAGGCATAGAATATAAGAACAGGGAGGTTATGATAGAACTGTATAAGGCCACAGCTGGAGTACTGCATACAGTTCTGGTCACTGCACTATAGGAAGGATGTGATTGCACTGGAGACGGTGCAGAGGAGATTCATGAGGATGTTGCCTGGGCTGGAGCATTTCAGCTATGAAGGGAGACTGGATAGGCTAGGGTTGTTTTCCTTAGAGCAGAGAAGGCTGAGGGGAGACTTGATTGAGGTATACAAAATGATGAGGGGCATTGATACGATAGATAGGAAGAAACTTCTTCCCTTAACGGAGGGATCAATAACCAGGGGCATAGATTTAAGGTAAGGGTCAGGAGGTTCAGAGGAGATTTGAAGAAAATTTCTTTCACCCAGAGAGGGTGGTTGGAATCTGGAACACACTGCCTGAAGGGGTGGTAGAGGCAGGAACCCTCACAACATTTAAGAAGTATTTAGATGAGCACTTGAAAAATCATAGCATACAAGGCTACGGGCCAAATGCTGGAAAATGGGATTAGAATAGATAGGTGCTTGATGGCCGGCACAGACACAATGGGCCGAAGGGCCTGTTTCTGTGCTGTTTAACGCTATGACGCCATTAATTTCACTATTCTTCCCTTCTTTAAACGAGGTTTCTGTGTATTTCACTATATTATAATCCCGCGTGGTGATTTGTGCCTACAGCCAACAAACTTTATTTACCATGCTATGTGCATTTATGCACATGCACTCCAAAACCAACTTAGATTGCTTTGCACTTGCCCGCTGTCTGATCTCTGCTATTTCTGAATATTCTTTACTCTAGTGCTATTCATGTCTCCCAGTCCTCCTTGCCCTTGTTTTTGCTCTCAAATGCTTCATCCTGGTGCCCATTCCCATCTGTCATGCTGGGCTTCCACCTGCCAAGAATGAGGTATATTAATTTCGCCACATGGACATTAAATTTCAAATTCTTGCCAGGAAGAAGAGACGGTCTGTTACAAGGGCTGCCAGACACTTGGCTGGAAAACATGTACATACCAATAGGGACAAGAAAGGTTACATCCCTTATCCATTTAACCCACAATGGACTTTGAGTACCGGACACTGAAGGCAGGGAAGCACATTCCAGACCCTGGTAAGATGATACAATCCGCAGAGCCAAGACATGGTCAAACCGGTGAGTCACATGACTCCATGGCAACCTGGGGTTTTCTAAAGGGTACAAACAGTTTGAACTCAGAATGTCTGTTTGCTCCTGGACTGAAAAGACCTCTTCTGCTCGCCACAGCCTCTCCTGTCTGCTCCCATCTCTGTCTCACAAGCCTCTGAATCTGCTGAAGATGCACGAACCCCAAGAGAGAAAAGTCTCCTACAGCAAACAAGGTTTAAGAAGAATACAGGACCCCAATAAAAAGCAAGATCTACCTACAATCAAGGACTCTACAGTGAGCTCGAAGAACCATAACAAAAACCCTTCAGCTATTGCCTCAAACTTTCACTTTACTTTCTCTTCTGCTCTTTTCTGTCTCTATTTGCATGTGTGTATCGCATATGCATGCTAGCATGGGCGCGTCATGTATCCATAGGCGTCAAATTGGAGTTTAAGTTTAATAAATTTCAATCTTCTTTAAACCTAAGAAAACCTGTTTGTGCTGGTTTCTTTGTCTTATAATTGGAAAGCGGTGAACAAGGATTCACCAAGGGGGAGCTAAAAACACAGTGTGTTTAAAATTAAACCTTGTTATGGTAAGACCAGGTGAAGGCTGAAAGTGAACCCTAGACCCCTTTCTCGCCTGGTCATAACATAAATTTGGGGGCCACCGTCTGGGATTTTACCCACAGACAAACAAGAGAAATTGGAAGTGGGAAGCCAAATTGTTCCCAAACAAAAAGAGCAAGATTTCAATACAGGTTTTCTTGTGGTTGTGTGTGCTTGAATATTAATATGTCTGCAACTGAAGCTATTAGCTCCCTAAGCCAGGGTGAAGTAACTTGGGACAAGTTAAAAGCACTGTCTATGGAGGAGTTGAGGAAAATGGCTGATCAGTGTGGGATCACTGTACGTGGCAAGGCTAGGAAGTCTGAACTCATAAGGCTAGTGGCCAACCATTTTTCTCTTGAATCTGAAGAAGCAGAAACAGGGTTAGAAATGGACTCTGACAGGGTATTGCTAGCAAAGATACAATTAGAACAGAGGAAACTTGAATTTGAGGAAGAGAGAGAAAGAAAGAGCCTTTCAGAAGGAACATGAAGACAACGAGAGAGAGGACAGAGAGAGGGAGAGAGAAAGAACCCTCCAGAAAGAATGTGGAGAAAGAGAGCTGAAGCTGTAACTTGAGAAAACTAGGGGGCCACAGAGTAACCCCAGTGAAAGCATGGCCAATATGGAGCAGTGTAATTCAGAGGTGGGTACAAAATTGTTAAAACTAGCTCAACTGATCCCAAAATTCAATGAGGAAGATGTAGAAGAGTTTTTTGTGTCCTTTGAGAAACTGGCAAGGCAGCTACAATGGCCAGTTGAGTCTTTGCCTCTTTCATTACAAAGCAAGCTAACCGGAAAAGCCCATGAGATTTATTCCCTGTTGCCAGATGAGAGTTCATCAAATCATGAACTGACAAAACAACGCTATCCTCGGGGCATATGAATTAGTACCCGAAGCCTATCGCCAAAAGTTTAGAACCCTCAAGAAGCAAGTTGATCAACCTTACTTGGAGTTTGAGAGAAATAAGCAGCTGGCTTTTGACCAGTGGCTGAGGGCTCTTAAAGTACAGCTCAGCTGTGAAAATCTCAGAGAAGTAATTTTGCTAGAGGAATTTACAAACTCTCTCCTACTCTCCATAAAGACACAGGTAGAGGAACAGAAGGCTCGTGGAGCTCGACAAGCTGCAGTTCTGGTCGATGAGCTTGCTCTCATTTATAAGTCAGTTTCCCAGGGAAAAATCTTTCCTAACCATCCCCACAAACTTAAAAAAAACAAAGGGTGGGAAGGTGATAGAAGCCCAAGCAGTTCTTGGGGGGAAGGAAAAGCCGTATACACCATTATTTTATTTCTACCTTTTCAATAACATACTAAGTATTAGTGTTATGTAAATAGTATGAAATACATTGCTGTAGGTCTTTTCACATCTTCACGTCAAGGTTTCTTTGATGTTAGCAGTCATATCACTTTTGTACTCTGCACTATGTTTCTAGATAGAAATTCTAGCCTTGCAGCAATACCTATGTACATTTTTGCTAAGAGTTGTAACTTCTTTTAGAGATGCTTTTCTCATTGTAAAATAACCTGATGGAATTTGTAATTATGGATCTGGCAATCTAATTTTAATTTTTTTCCTTTAGTTTGAAGAATAAAACTAGAAAAAGGTAAGCATATATCTTTATCTTTACAGTTTTTACTTTGATGAAAGGATGAGTAAGGAAAGTTTGTGGTCAATTCTTCCAAAGTTCTTTACATGTATAAGAATGAAGCGATTTTATTTATATGTTTATGACTATAAGTCAAGTAATATAAATGAATGTAAAGCATTCGGAGCCTTCAGATTATTTTGTGCTATATGTTAGGTCACAAAACAGCTGAGGCACCTGTAGTGAGGTCAGATATCTCATGAAATTGACCCTGGGGATTGTTGAGATTGCAGAATAAATTGTCAGGGTTTCTGTGGGATTGCCACTGGATAAGTCCATGGACCCATGTATGCTCCTGTGAATGATGGATAAATTTATATTTTGGATTCATACAACAAGCAGAATTTCAGATGATACAGAGTTTTCTAAATATGAATGAAGTTTTTACCCTCTGAAATTCTGGGAATATGTTTTGAATTGATGTAATGTTGAAGTGGAGTTATAGCAACTTTTCTGTTCTTGCTGTAAACAAGGGCAGAGGTTAAATGCAAGCAGCTTTTGTGATGCAGCTGTTGTGGTAAAATGATAGATATTCCGTCCAAAATTGTAGGAGATGGACTCTGGCATGGTGTACGCCATTCTCTCTACTTCATTTGCCTTAATGTCTTTAGTCTACTAAATCAGAAAATCAGCTTTCTCTGCATTCAACAACCAAGTCATACCATTCCACTATTTCATTATTAATTACAAGATGAATCAGCCATTTATGAATAATAGAAGTCGCTTTTGGGTACAATGCAAATATATCCAACATGGATATATCTATGGAATCAGAACCTCCCATCCCCAGAACAAATTGTTAAAATCATGAATAAACTAACACTTATTGCAACTATTATGCATGTAATCACACAAAGCTAATCCAGTGTATGAACTATAGAGTAGTGATAATGGGAGACTTTTATGACCCCAATATTGTGTTAAGGGCAGAGATGGGGAGGAATTTCTGAAGTGTGTTCAGGAGAAATTTCTTAATCAGTATATTTCCTGCCCAATGAGGAAGGACGCATTGCTGGATCTAGTCCTGGAAAATGAAATGGATCAAGTGGAGAATGTTACAGTGGGGTAGCATCTTGGGAATAGTGATCATAGTATCATAAGGTTTAGATTAGAAGAACAAGGAGCAGTGTAGAATAACCATACTAAGGGCTAATTTCAGTGAATTGAGGAGGGATCAGGCCTGGATAAATTGGAGTCAAACACTGACAGGCAGAAATGTAAAGGAACAATGGTAGCCCTTCAAAGAGGAGATGGTTCAGGTACAGTCTTGGTGCATTTCCACAAGGGGAGGGCAACCACATCCGCAGCTTCCTAGATGACGAAGGGTTAGAGAGTCAGATGAAGCATATGACAAATGCCAACTTGATAATACAATGGAGTATCAGCTTGAATATAATATGTACAGAGTGTCATGGAAGTGTAGTTTTTTTTCCTCTTAAAAAAACTAAAGGGGGGGGGCAGTGAAAATTTAAGACTGAGAGTTGTTCTCTCTCTCTGAGCACAGTGTGCCAGCAGCAAGCCTGTTTCCTAGGCAACAGCAGAAGAGAGAGGGGGGCCATCTGCTGTATTGTATCAGTTGACTGTATAAAGACTGGCTAGAACCAGTTTGATCTGGAGACCAGTGAAGCATGCTCACTGAAGGAAGGATCTATCTCTCTTAGCAGAAAATCTACATTGATCTTCAGGCTGTGTATTGCCTAAGGAGAGAAAAACACCCTGGAAAAGGACATTGGCATCGCTGGAGGTAGAAAATTCCTTTTTATTTCCAATCTCTAAGACGTCTTTGCCTCAGGAGTAACTTTCCATTGCCTTTTTGTGTTTCTGGGAGTTCTGGAATTCTCAGTCAAGTTTCTACTGATAGACTGCCAAGTTAAAAATCCAAATAGACCTGTTGCTATACTCCTTGTTGAAAGAACTGTGTGACGCCTGCTGCAACCGAAGTGCTTTGAACGCCTATCCATTAAAGACAGTTGGTCGAATTCACCCGGCAACTTCGAGTGGCATCTGACTGTTCGGCTCTGGTACACCTCACCGAACCAGGAATGTAGCCCACAAAGACTTACAACCCAGTTATTTATTTATTCCTAAGGAACAGCTCTAATTTTATTGAAACTGGTTAACCGTTGCTTTTTGAATGTATGTGTGTGCATGACGGTTGGGGCAGCACAGTGGCGCAGTGGTTAGCACCACAGCCTCACAGCTCCAGCAACCCGGGTTCAATTCTGGGTACTGCCTGTGTGGAGTTTGCAAGTTCTCCCTGTGTCTGCGTGGGTTTCCTCCGGGTGCTCCAGTTTCCTCCCACATGCCAAAGACTTGCTGGTTGATAGGTTAATTGGCCATTATAAATTGCCCCTAGTATAGGTAGGTGGTAGGGAAATATAGGGAAGGTGGGGATGTGGAAGGAATATGGGATTAGTGTAGGATTAGTATATATGGGTGGTTGATGGTCGGCACAGACTCGGTGGGTCGAAGGGCCTGTTTCAGTGCTGTATCTCTAAACTAAACTAAACTAAATAAGAAATTATAAGGTCTTTAGACATAGGTTTATCTCAATATTGTTTAAGATTTAGTTTATTACTAAATAGTTAATTTGTTGTTGTTCAAAGATACCTGGTTTGGTCTGTTTTATTCTGAGGAGGGCGGCGGGTTAATAAAATGTTTAATTTGGCTAATTTCCAGTAGGTGAGAAAACTTTAGTAATATGTTGTGACCTGTGGAGTAATGGGACTGAATTGACAGTACATTACTCTTGCCTCAGTCGTAACAAGAGGAAAAGTGAAAAAGGAAATAAGAGGGGCAAAGAGACAATACAAGAATAGATTGATGGCTAACATAAAAGAAAATCCAAAGGTCTTCTATAGGCATATTAACAGTAAAAGGGTTGTCAGAGGAGCAGTGCGGCTGAATAGGGACCACAATGGTGATCCTTTTTGGAGGAAGAAGACATGGTTGAGGTACTAACCAGGTACTTTGCATCAGTGTTTACTAAGGAAGAGGACTTTCCCAAAACAAAGATAAACAAGGAGGTTGTCGGGATACTGGATCATATAAAATAGATAAAGAGGGAGGTCCTAGAAAGACTGGTAGTACTTAAGGTGGGTAAGTCACCCAGTTCAGATGGGATGCATCAAGGTTACTGAGGGAAGTAAAGGTAGAAATTGCGGAGGTGCTGGCTGCACTTTTCCAATTCCCCTTAGATACAAGGGCTGTGCCAGAGGACTGGAGGATTGGGAATGTTACACCATTGTTCAAAAAGGGAGAAGGATAAACTTGGTAATTACAGGTTTGTAAATTTAACCTTAGAGATGAGGAAGCTTTACAAAACAATATTTGGGGAGAAAATTAACAGCCATTTGGACAAGCATGGACTAATAAAGGAGAGCCAGCTTGGATTTGTTAAGGGCAAATCATGCTTGACGAGCTTGATTGAGTTTTTTGATGAGTTAACAGAGAAGATGGATGGGGCAGTGCAGTTGATTTAATGTACATGGAGTTCAAAAGGCATTTGATTAAGTACAACATGATAGGCTTGTTGACAAAATTGAGGCCCATGCGATAAAGTGGCCTTAGCAGTGTGGATATAAAATTGGCCAAGGGATGGCAAACAGAGAGTTGGGCTGAATGGCTGTTTTTGCGGACTGGAGGGAGGTATAGAGTGGTGTTCCCCAGGGTTTAGTACTATGATCACTGCTGTTTTTTATATGCATTAATAACTTGGACTTGGGGGTAAAGGGCACAAGTTTGAAATTTGCAGATGACGTTAAACTTGGACATATAGTGCACAGTAAGGAAGACCGTAATAGAATTCAAGAGGACATAGGCTGGCTGATGGAATGGGCATGGCAGATGAAATTCAAAGCAGAAAAGTGTGAGGTGATGCATTTAGTTTGGAAGAATGAGGAGAGACAATACAAGCTAAATGGTACAATTTTAAACGGGATGCAAGAACCTGGGGGTGTTTGTGCACAAAGCCTTGAAGATGGCCGGACAGGTTCACAAAGCAGTTAATAAAGCATGCAGGATCCTGGGCTTTATAAATAAGGGCATAGAGTACAAAAGACAAGACATTATGCTAATCCCATATAAAGCACTAGTTCAGCTGCAGCTGGACTGTTGTATCCAGTTCTGAGTAGCTTAGCCAATTATGGATCCATACTGCTACTTTAGGCAGGAGGTGAAGGCTTTGGATAGTGCTTGAGACGATTCATCCAATCTCTCTGTAAGTGTGCACTGTTCTGGTTGCCATATTATAAAAAGGATACTGAGGCACTGGAAAGCATGCAAAACAGATTTGCAAGCATAATGGAAACGTGAGATTACACTTATCCAGAAAGGCTGGGTCTCTTTTCTCTTGAAAAGAGAAGGCTGAGGACACTGTAAAGATGACAATTGATAGCGGTTTTAATATTATAAAAGGTTTTGATAAGTAGACAGAGAGAGGCTGTTTCTACATGTAGGGAAGAGCAAAAATAGAGGCCATCAATATACGATAGTCACCAAGAAATCAAACAAGGAATTCAGAAAGATCTCCTTTACCCAGGTGAGTGGTGAGAATATGAAATTCACTGTCACAAGGATTGGTTGAGGCAAATAGTACTGAGAGCCAGGGAATGACACTAACTGGATTACTCTTTGAGAAAGCAGCACAGACTTGATGGACTGAATGGCCTCCTTCTGCACTGTATGATTAGAATCATAGAATAGTTGTCATTGACTGCACGCATGTGGCAATCAAGTCACCCCCAGATCACTCAGGAGTGTTTGTGAACTGCAAGCGTTCATCAATGTACAGCTGGTAATCAATCATGAAAAGATGTTTATGCAGGTGTGTGCAAGATTCCTATGTAGCTGCCATGATGCTTTCTTGCCAGGTATGAGCAGTGATGTGCTGCAGTAGGCTTGAGAAAGCAGAATGATGGGGTCGGATGATGTACACACAAACACAGGATGTAATTGAATGTGAAAGTGTACTCGCCTTTCCTATCCTGATTAGGTCATTAAAACTCTTTTGGCACTGTATACAGGAGAGTGACAGACTTCTTCCTTCCACCAGTGGGGAAGAGTATCTCCCTGCAGGCCCTTACAGACCTCACCATTAAATTCTCAGAGACATCGGCAAAGTGAGGGGCTGACATTAGGACTCTATTACTACACTTACTTCTTTTGTTCCCCCTCCTCCATGATCCATCGACTGTCATCTTTGCAGTGTCCCTTGAAGTTGAAATCAACTCACGTAGGTTGTCATCACACCCGCTCATGCGAATTGGTAGGGAAACTCAGAAGTCATATGCAAATGCAGTGGCTGGATTAAAAAGGCACTGACAGACTTACTTCCAGATTCCTGCGTGCTACTGAAATGACCCCCCCCCCATCCCCCCAACCCCACCGTGGTTCAGTATATCATTACGTTAAAACTACCCCCAGAAACCCATATTGGTGTGAAAGTCATCATCTTTCACATTATTGCTGGAAACATTTGTGTGAAATTGCGTATTTGAGAAATAAAAGTTAAAAAGAACAATTACCATTACAGTTGAAATCAATTAATGGGAATGTGCTTAATGTCTGCATATATTTATAGAGGACATTATTCTCTGGCACCAATTTATTCCCAGTGTATTTGAAACACGGTTAATATATTTCACTTAGTAAGTTTCAGCAGAACCCCACAGATAAAAGATGAGAATGCAAGATCTTTAAAGTAGAAGATAGATTAAACCTGAACACTTTAGACTGCAGATTAAAAATTACATTTGAAATGAATGACCTTCAAATAAATTCATATATTGGATGTACGTACTTTTTTTCATTGAGTTTACTAGATTAATAGATTTTACTTAGAGATTCCATATTATAGTACCATTTTCCAAGAATATTAATTCCAGTTCCAGTGTTTAGGGATATGTAAAAAAATGTGCAAAAAGTGAATGTGTGAATTTTTCTGGGTCTAAGGTATTTTATATAATCATATCAACCTTTTAATATTTGGATTCTGTGTAGATGCATTGGAGGTCTGGATTTCATACCCAGCCTATCATTGGTCTGAATTACTTTGAGACTAATGGATATACGAGACTATTATAAAGCAGCAGTTTAATTGAGGAGATGTAAGAGTATGTACAATTTATAATTATATTCTTAACTCTGATTGCACCCTTCTTTTAAGCAATTGTATATCAAACATTATATTTCCCACTAGAATTTGCTGGAGTGTGACAGTTATAGTCTTCCCAGAAAGATGAACAGTGGAGGAATTTAATCCTCAAAGCAGAGATAAAAATGTCAGAATACCATGTAATAAAACAGAATTTCATCATTTGGTCACCGCAAAGCAGTGGCCCTGATAACCTTGTGCATTGCATCCATATCAGCCCATGTTTATAAAAAGAAAGACAATAAGCAGGAAGGAAGGAAAGAAAGAAAGTAACAGACAAACTTGCATTTATATAGAGCCTTTCATGACCTCAGGACATCCCAAAGTGCTTTCCAACCAATTAAGTGCTTTTGAAGTGCAGTCGCTGTTGTAATGTAGGAAACTCAGAAACGTATACATATAGTAAATGTGATATCTTACCTCTTAAAGTTGACTCAATTTAGTGGGGAAAAATAAATACATTCCCATCTCAGAATGTTACATATTTCTGTCACAAAATTTGTTATTATTTATAGATTTTATGCATTATTTTACCATTTTAGAATCCAAAGCATCAATACTTTGGAAGGATATATTTAAGATATATTTATTTTTGCATGGACAATAGGGAGAAAATTGGATAGCCCCTAAAAATGAACGTGAGGGGTTGTGATTTACAATTAATCCACGCCTGTTTATCGATGCAGGCATCATGCAAACCTCTGGCTGCAGCAGGCGCTGGAAGTGGCTGGGGAAGAGTGTCCGAGTAGAAACGACGCAGGATAATGGCTCAATATTGGAGGCCTTTGTGCAGGAGGTGGATAGAAGGAAAGAGGTCCTCTATCCATGTCATGCTGCCGGCATAGGGGGATAGAAACTACAGCACCCATGACTTGGAGCAAGTGGTCCTAAAGTGAGAAACAATGCCTTCGCCATGTGTCATCTCACTTCCTGAAGATTTAATCAACTTCAGCTAGCATTACAAACCTCAACACTTCTACTAACTCAGTTACATCCAGTAGAAATCAGTTGGCAATTAATCTGAAAGTGGCTATGATCCCTTTAAATAGTACTGGTATGGGGTACTTCCTGCTGCTGAATGCATGTTCAGATGTGTGAGGTTAGGAGAGGGCATTAGCTGGAGAGTTGAAGTCGAAAATAGCAACGATAGAGTAAAATCAGCATTACACCTTGACTGACATCATGATCTGCCTATTCTGCATACTTCTGGCACACCCTCCCAGTGCCTGTGCTAATGACCCACCCAAAATGGCAACCAGCGCAACTCACACTAGAAGTATGCAATCATGGCATGGATGCCAATTTGGACCCGAAGTGGCACCCATACCACTCAAAATATGGGCACTATGCAACTAAATTTTGCGGCCAATGAATGGAAACTAGACTTTGTTGAAACATTTCTGTTTTCACTTGACAGCATGGGGGCAGTGTGGGGGGATGGGGGGGGGGGGGTGGAATTTTATGAGCATAAAATCGACTGGGATGGTTGGGGAGGGAGGGTGTGGGGGGGAGGGGTGTTCCCTCCACCATCCCTCATCTGCCAAAATTTAGTCCAGGGTGGGAAGGCCAATTGAGGCCCTTAATTGGGCAATTAGCCTCAATTGAGAGCCTCATCCTGCCGCCACCGCCGCAATTAGCCATGCAGTGGGTGACCCTGTCGCTGCACAGGAAGCATGCGGGGTGCTTTCCGGCTTTGGGGATGAGAGGTGTGCTGGGGGATTTGTCCCATGTTAAAAGGCACAGTGCCTGAACAAAGAACCTGGCACTGGGAAGTAGATAGGCCCCACTGAGAGTCACCCCCCTGCCGTTGCTAGCGACCCCCCTAGACGCTCCTTCCCCCTGACCCCCAACCGGCGAGACCCCTCCCAACCTGACCTACCTGTGGCTTAGGTCCAGCACCACTCCTGGGTCTCTGGTAGGTGCTCCTCCGGCAGGAGCCACTGCCGCTGTGATGGCACTGCTTAGTGGAAGCGCTGCCAGCCTCTGATTGACTGGCAGCTCTCCAAGGTCGGGACTTCCAGCAATGGGGTCCTTGATCCTGTGGAAGGCCCGCCCCTATCCACTTAAGTGTCTGATTTGGGGGGCTTTCCCGAGAAGAGGCAATGTGGGAACTCAGCGTCCCTTTTTCCAGAAGTCGAGACCCCCGTCGCCAGCATAAAATCTCGGCCGACAAGTTACTTTCCCTTTGCTGTTATACTGCATATCATCTTTATCCAGCTCCTGGCATTAGGGGTTATTGTGTTCTGTAATGGAGGGTGATATATTTTTAAAGTATAAAAAGCAATAACTCTGTCTTCATGAGTAAATCCATTATCAAGGGGAACAGAAACACAAACACTATAGATAGGTTCCACACTAATGTCATGCCTATAATGTTCTTAAAGGACTCCAAAATGCCATCTCTAAACAATCTGAGCTCTGGGGCACTTTCAAAAGCAATACATTAAGGCAACACGCTCTCCACACTCTCTAAAATGTAATGATGATGTCTGACTGTTTTGTTTGCGATAATTGAAGTGTTACAGAACCTGGGGGTGATTTATATCTGCTTTCCTTTCATTCTACTACAGACAAAGATGGAATGAGTTGCAGCACCTCCCATTGTTCCTCTGATGGAAATCATTCTTCAGTAGAAATAGTTATTTTTCTTGCAGTTTGAATAATAGATGCAACAAAACTCAAGACTTCCACATCCATGTTTTGGTCGTTAACTAGAAATATCTCAGTTGGAATGGTTCAGCATTTTATAACCATTTATTTTCTGTTCATGCGATCAAAAGAGAAGTCACAAAAGCTGAAAAGCATGCATTAAAATAGAATTGCTAATGGTTTTGAATTGGACTTTCTTCAGAACCAATGAGGGTTCCATCTGAAACAATAATCTTTCATACTGTTGTCCATTTTAGATAGAATTGTATAAAATGTAGAGCACCGAAACAAGCCACTCGGTGCAACTGGCCTATTCTGATGTTTTTGCTCCACATGAGCCTCCTTTGAGCCCTGAGCCTTCACCTAACCCTATCAGCATATCCTTCTATTCCTTTTTCTCTTGCATACTTATCTAACTTCCCCTTAATTGCATCAATGTTATTCATCTCAACTACTCCATGTGGTTGCAGGTTCTACATTCTAACCACTCTCAGGGTAAAGAGGTTTCCCCTGAATTTCTTATTTGATTTATTGGTGATGATCTTCTACTTATGACCTTTAGTTTTGGACACCCACACAAGTGAAAACATCTTCTCCATATCTGCCCTATGAAGCCCTCTCATAACTTTAAAGACCTCTATTAGATCACCTCTCAGCCTTATCTTTTAAAGAAAAAAAGAGCCCCAGCCTACACAGCCTTTTCTAATAGTTATAACCTCTTAGTTCTGGTATCATCCTTGTAAATCATTTTTGCACCTTCTCCAGTGCCTGCATATCCTGTTTGTAATATGGAGACCAGAACTGCGCACAGTACTCCAAATGTAGTCTAACCCAAGTTCTATACAACTTTAACATAAATTCTCTGCTTTTCAATTCAATTCCTTTAGAAATGAACCCCAGTGTTTTGTTTGCACCTTGTATTGCCTTGTTAACCTGTGTTGCTACTTTTAGTAATTGTGAATCTATATCCCTGGATCCCTTTTCTCCGATACCTAATTTAGATTCTTATTTTCCAAGGAGCATGTGGCCTGCTTATTCCTCCTAGCAAAATGTAGGATTCAGCATTTTTTAACTATCTCTTCATGATAGATAAACCTTCAATACTTTACTAACAAATTTGTACTCCCAGATTATCATAGAACTGAAAAATCATCACTCTGTGGCAATATAGTAAAATCATTATTCTATATGAAAGAAATACTGAACAAAATACTATCCTGGGATGACACAAAGCTAAATCACTTTATTTCCTGTTATCTGTATACTGGATTACATAAATGCTGAAATTGAGAGGTTGCCATGCTGGCATGGAACTTTGCTAGATATGAGTCTGCTTCGGGTTACATTGCTATAATCAGCAGTACAGCCTCACAGTTTTAGTCCCATGGTCTCATATTGTACTGGTCCCTCCCACACATAGAGCAATGCGTTACAAATCAAAGGAAGAAAAACATTTATAATTAAATGGAAAATTAAACACCAATGAGTTTGACAAATATTGATTTAATACATATATGGACAGAATATATCTTCCTCTTTTAGGAAAAAAATGTTCAATAATGTTTTTTTGTTGTAAATTTTAATCATCGGCTGTGACAAAGATGAAGCATTTTTGTCTAAGATTTATCTTGGTATCAGCTTCTTTAATCCTGTCATGATACATAAAGGGTTAAAAAAAAAGCTTCAATCGGACCAAATTTAACCCTGCTTAGCTCAGTGCAACTATTCATGATAATTGGTCAATTTGTTTGACTTGTCTGAAGACAAGCCCAAGCCATTCAATTCAAATTCAAACAATTTTTGCAATTTGTTCAGAGATCTGTTTGATTGGCAGCTTTTTTAAATAAACAGACAATTACTTAAATGTGCTTGAAATCTGTCATTTTTGGAAAGTTTATTTCACCCTGTGTTTCCCAAATTGGAGAGGCGTTTGAAAGCTTTGAAGAGAGATAGTCAGACCAGATTGTTTATTTCGTGAGAAAAGGAAAAGAACCACTGCATCAGAATATAATTTACCATCATTTAGCATAATAAATATTAAGCTTAACAACAACTGTAAAAGTATGTTGTTTATTGCTATTATTTATTTGATACATTCAACCTTGTTTTCAGATCCTTGCATTTTTTTTTGCTCCTCTTTATCTCTGTAATCCCCTCCAGCCCTACACCCACCGAGATCTCTGCATCCTTCCAATTCTGGCCTCTTGCACATTCTCGATTTTCATCACTTTGCTATTGGCAGCTGTACGTACAGCTGCCTGGGCCTTAAGCTCTGGAATTCCCTTCCTAAACCTCTCCGCCTCCCTTCCTAAACCTCTCTCCCTCTTTAAGATGCTCCTTAAAACCTACCTCTTTGACCAAATTTTGTGGTCACCTGTTCGAATATCTACTTAGGACATTTTAATACATAAGAGGCTCGATATAAATACAAATTGTTATTGATCGTCTCCTTGCGCATTGCTGCCAAACCACATGATAAACTAATAGCTGAAATGAGCTAAGATGATTCTTTGTTTGTTCCAAGGGCACACTACAAATTGATCTAGATATCTGTGAGAGTGCAAATATTTTCTTGTGATCTAGAGAGCTAAATCTCAGAGGGTAGAGCGGGACTTAAACCAACAAGATTCCGCCAGAATCCCCAACCTGTACCATCCTTCTAACATCCAAAATCGGGGTGCTAGAAAGGTCATAAAAAATCCTAAAGTCTGAAGTACAGGGGGTGGACAATCTTTGCATAATCATACTGTGTTAGAGCAATTGTATGAAGTTTTTTTTTTGTATATTTTGAAAAATGAGAGAAGTCATTTCTCCAACTGGGAATCACTACAGTAATCTGCAGTCAATGATAATTGCAGATGAAAGCAAAGCTTGCAGTAGAACAACTGCATCCAATTTTCCCATTGGTTTTTGCTCAAAAAGTGAAAAACAGCTGCGCTGAAGCTACTAGATATGTCGTTAGAACAGCTGAATTAGTTAAACTTGTTAGTTTGCACATTAGAATTTTTAGTCATTGAGAAAAAAGATTGCAGATCAAAAATTTTCATGAAGCATTTTGAGTGACTTATGGAAAAAAGGTAACAGTGCCAAGTGAGTAAATTGCACAATCACAGGGTGAAGTGTTTACATAGGTTGTTTCCATTATAATTGTGGACATAGGAATTTAACTCGGAAAAAATTAACACTAAAGTGTGGCAAAGAGTGACAACAGAAGTAAAGTTTTGTAGCTGGGAAGTGCATGCCGATGCAATGTTTTTATTAAGATGTAGATTGAACTTATCATTACTAACTAGGGAGTAAAAATAACAAAAGTAAAATGTAAAGCAGAAAAGTAGTTTACTTGTAAGTGAAAATACAGCAAAAAAGCAGATTTACTGTAACAGCAATGTGATATGAAAAGTATCTATGTGTTTTAAGTCCCTCATTCTGAGTGATAACTTCTAGTACTGAATTCCTGATGTAAGTTATTGTTGCTCCATGTTTCAATTTATCATTTTCGGAAAAAAGTGCTTGAAAGATTTGAAATTATGATGATTTTGAGTTAAATTTTTGCCACTTAATAACCCAGCAAATTTTATTTTGCGAAACTCATTAGACTCATTCATCAAATGTAATCGTTAAAAATATTGCTTTAACTTCCTTTAGTATTGGTTTTCAGTGCAATACAATACATGACAGCAGATAACATTCAAATATCGGTGAAGCCAATAATCTCTATGACAGCTCCCTACTTCATGCAATTTTGATACACAAGGAATGAATTCACAGTATTCATGAGTTCAATTTCACAAGAAAGGGCTGAAATATGAGACAGTCTGTTAAAAAGATTTAAATTTAGTGATGTTCTGTCAGCTCTCTGGGTCCGTGGTATGAACTGGCATGCTGGTAGTGGAGGCTATTGCTTGTCTATATAAATGAGTCTCCAAATCTTCTCAAATGAATCATCTCTTGTGGCATTATTGAAGGGCTGCTTGATATAATGGTAACAATTTTTAGCTAAGGATATTTGTAAGATGTCTTTGTTTGTTGAAAAGGTAACATGTTTTTCCAGTGCTCTCATCTTTTACCCTGAAGTTTCTCAAGTGCCTGTTTGATAGTTTCCAGCAATCCTGTGGTATCTCACTGCAGCAGTCACTTTTCATCTGTGAACTTTGACAATGAGTTATGGCAAACTATTTGACTTTGGAGTGCAACGCAGCCAGGCTCTTGTCTATTTTTGTCCCATTTCATCCATGCACACTTCCTAGCAGATGCCACTGGATGACTTTTCCTCTCTCTAACCCGGTGCACTGATTGTAGGACAATTGAGGCCAATTGTAGGACCTCAACTGCTATACCCGTTAAGAACAACTTATTCAGCATGAACCAGGATTTGAATCTGTAAGTGTGAAATCCTGATCAGTAGTGCTCGTGCTACGGTTGATGTTTGATGTCCAAAATGGCATCCGTACAGCATACACACACTTTCAGGATGAATCACACCGGATGCCATATAGGTGAGGGCTTTAGCCCATGTGCAGTGAACACCTGCCAGAAGTATGCAGAGCTGGCAGATCATGATGCACGTTCAGCAGCAGGAAAGACCAGGGGTACTAAAGGATCATCAATTATTTTAAGGTTAGTGCTGGTTGATTTCTTCTGGCTGTTGCTTTGATTGTACAAGTGTCTGATGCTTTCCGTTCTTGTCTTGTTGTCAATGTATACAGGAAGTGGTGTGGCAGGTGCTCAAGCAGAGGTTGGTGACTTCAAGGTTTCTGCACAAACCAGTTGCTCCCAAACATGGGTGCACTAATAGCCATTCTCTTTGGTATACAGCGCATTTATGGAGAATAAACAGAGGCCAAACAGCACAGGACAAGCTGCTAGAAGAGGGAGGAGGAGGGGGAGAAAGGCTCTCAGCAAAGACTATATCCACCCAGGGTGTCCAGGAAGAAATTCTCCTACCTGAACCTTAGTGAGGAGCAATATGCATTGTCTATGCTTCAGTAAAGACATCTTCACTAAAATCTTCCACCTGCTGCAGCCACATCTGCAACGACAGAGCAGGGCGAGGACAGCTTTGCCAGTGGATGTAACCATGGTGATAAACATTTCTGTAGTTGAGATCAATAGCATTGATGCAATTAAGGGGAAGTTAGATAAGTACACAAGAGAGAAGAAGATGGAATAAGAACATGGTTTTGCTAGGATTGAAGGCTTCCCCAAGCTGTAGGATGCTATTGACGGCACACACATTGCTTTGCGGGTGCTGCATGCCAACTCTGCCCCATATTGCAATCGAGAGGGATTGACTCCTTCAACATCCAGCTGATGTGTGACCATATGCAGCGCATCATGCAAGCCAATGCTCAGTATCCTGGCAGCTACCATGAGGCTTTCATTCTGTGGCAGTTCACTGTGCCAGCTGCATTTGAAGCAGCAGGGCAAATCAAAGGGTGGTTACTGGGCAACAAGAACTATCCACTGACCACATGGCTGATGACTCTGGTGCACAACCTACACACAAGTGGGCAGTATGCATACAATGAGAGCCATGCTGCTACAAGAAAAGTGATAGAGCAGACCATTGGCATGCTGAAACAACACTTCCACTGTCTGAACTGCTCTGCAGGAGCCCTGCAGTACTTGGCAGAGTGGGCATCAAGATTCGTCATGATCTGTTGAAGCTCTTGCCACCAGCTATGTGGCGAGCAGTTGAGGAGCAGAAGTATAATGGAGAGAAGGAGGAGGAGGAAGATGAAGAGGAGAAAAAGGAAGAAGAGAGGAGACAACCTGGACAGCTCCTTTCTCGTTGGAATGCCTGTGAAGAACTCATCCAGGTACAATACAAAGAACAAAGAAAATTACAGCACAGGAACAGGCCCTTCGGCCCTCCAAGCCTGCGCCGATCCAGATCCTCTATCTAAACATGTCGCCTATTTTCTAAGGGTCTGTATCTCTTTGCTTCCTGCCCATTCATGTATCTGTCTAGATACATCTTAAAAGACGCTATCATGCCCGCGTCTACCACCTCCGCTGGCAACGCATTCCAGGCACCCACCACCCTCTGCGTAAAGAACTTTCCACGCATATCCCCCCTAAACTTTTCCCCTCTCACTTTGAACTTGTGACCCCTAGTAATTGAATCCCCCACTCTGGGAAAAAGCTTCTTGCTATCCACCCTGTCTATACCTCTCATGATTTTGTACACCTCAATCAGGTCCCCCCTCAACCTCCATCTTTCTAATGAAAATAATCCTAATCTACTCAACCTCTCTTCATAGCTAGCGCCCTCCATACCAGGCAACATCCTGGTGAACCTCCTCTGCACCCTCTCCAAAGCATCTACATCCTTTTGGTAATGTGGCGACCAGAACTGCACGCAGTATTCCAAATGTGGCCGAACCAAAGTCTTATACAACTGTAACATGACCTGCCAACCCTTGTACTCAATACCCCGTCCGATGAAGGAAAGCATGCCGTATGCCTTCTTGACCACTCTATTGATCTGCGTTGCCACCTTCAGGGAATAATGGACCTGAACACCCAAATCTCTCTGTACATCAATTTTCCCCAGGGCTTTTCCATTTACTGTATAGTTCACTCTTGAATTGGATCTTCCAAAATGCATCACCTCGCATTTGCCCTGATTGAACTCCATCTGCCATTTCTCTGCCCAACTCTCCAATCTATCTATATTCTGCTGTATTCTCTGACAGTCCCCTTCACTATCTGCTACTCCACCAATCTTAGTGTCGTCTGCAAACTTGCTAATCAGACCACCTATACTTTCATCCAAATCATTTATGCATATCACAAACAACAGTGGTCCCAGCACGGATCCCTGTGGAACACCAGTGTTCACACGTTTCCATTTTGAGAAACTCCCTTCCACTGCTACTCTCTGTCTCCTGTTGCCCAGCCAGTTCTTTATCCATCTAGCTAGTACACCCTGGACCCCATGCGACTTCACTTTCTCCATCAGCCTACCATGGGGAACCTTATCAAACGCCTTACTGAAGTCCATGTATATGACATCTACAGCCCTTCCCTCATCAATCAACTTTGTCACTTCCTCAAAGAATTCTATTAAGTTGGTAAGACATGACCTTCCCTGCATAAAACCATGTTGCCTATCACTGATAAGCCCATTTTCTTCCAAATGGGAATAGATCCTATCCCTCAGTATCTTCTCCAGCAGCTTCCCTACCACTGACGTCAGGCTCACTGGTCTATAATTACCTGGATTTTCCCTGCTACCCTTCTTAAACAAGGGGATAACATTAGCAATTCTCCAGTCCTCCGGGACCTCACCCGTGTTTAAGGATGCTGCAAAGATATCTGTTAAGGCCCCAGCTATTTCCTCTCTCACTTCCCTCAGTAACCTGGGATAGATCCCATCCGGACCTGGGGACTTGTCCACCTTAATGCCTTTTAGAATACCCAACACTTCCTCCCTCCTTATGCCGACTTGACCTAGAGTAATCAAACATCTGTCCCTAACCTCAACATCCGTCATGTCCCTCTCCTTGGTGAATACCGATGCAAAGTACTCGTTTAGAATCTCACCCATTTTCTCTGACTCCACGCATAACTTTCCTCCTTTGTCTTTGAGTGGGCCAATCCTTTCTCTAGTTAACCTCTTGCTCCTTATATATGAAATAATACTACAAATAATAATAATACTAATAACCACACCCCAATTTCCCATTCACCAACAGTTCCACACCTTACCTCCCCTCTGCTGACTATCACAGTGTCCTCTTGACCAAATTGCAAAAATAAAAGCCACCACATCCCAACCAATTTTATAAATGAAAACATCCAATATTCCATACTAAAATGAACTAATCACCCTTGTTCATTCCCTTAGTGCTTGTCTTCTGTTGCCTTTGCCTGTCCTAGTGCTCCTACATAGTGCTACCCCATTGGCTATAGTATGGCTGGCAGTAGGCTGATGATTTTCCATACAGGAGACTGCAGCTAGCCTTGGAGGACAACCTCAAGCAGCTCTGGGCCTTGGAGCTTCTCAGTGCTCCAAGCATTTCTGTGTGCATACCCATCAGCTTTATTCTGTAGACTGCCTCATTGAAGTGCTCATTTGAGACCTCTGTAGCAGAATTTGTGTGCGACCTCACTGGAGAGATGGACCTTCATTATCCTTGCCCCCTTTCCCAGCTTCTGACTGCACCATCTCGGTATGGACAGCAGCAGTCTGGGATAAAAGCAAAATACTGCGGATGCTGGAAATCTGAAATAAAAACAAGAAATGCTGGAACCACTCAGCAGGTCTGGCAGCATCTGTGGAAAGAGAAGCAGAGTTAACGTTTCGGGTCAGTGACCCTTCTTCGGAATTGACAAATATTAAAAATGTCACAGGTTATAAGCAAGTGAGGTGGGGGTGGGGCAAGAGATAACAAAGGAGAAGGTGTAGATTGGACAAGGCCACATAGCTGACCAAAAGGTCATGGAGCAAAGGCAAACAATATGTTAATGGTGTGTTGAAAGACAAAGCATTAGTACAGAAAAGTTGCTAACGGACTGAAGATTGAACAGCAGCAAGTGCAAACATGAAAAAAAACAGTGGGTGAGCAAACTGAACAAACTAAGATGAAATGAAATAAATGCAAAAAAAAGGTTGTAAAAAGTGTAAAAAAGAAAAAAGAAAAAACAACTGAAAATGAAAGTAAAATGGGGGGCCCGTCATGCTCTGAAATTATTGAACTCAATGTTCAGTCCGGCAGGCTGTAGTGTGCCTAATCGGTAGATGTGATGCTGTTCCTCGAGCTTGCGTTGATATTCACTTGCTGCTGTTCAATATTCATATCCCTTTATGTCATTTATATTTAGAAATCTGTCAATCTCTACTTCAAACATACTCAATGACTGAGCTTCCACAGCCCTCTGGGGTAGAGAATTCCAAAGATTCACAACCCTCTGAGTAAAGAAATTTCTTCTCATCTCTGTCCTAAGTGGCTTCCCCTTATTTTGAAATTGTGTCCCTTGGTTCTAGACTCCTCAAGCAGGGGACACATTTTAGCTGCATCTACCCTGTCTATCCCTTTAAGTATTTTGTAAGTTTCAATGAGATCACCTCTCATTCTTCGAAACTCGAGAGAATACAGTTTCCCCAGCAGGCTAGGTTCAAGCAGTGCAGCTAACTTTAACTGGTGCTGGCTCACTATACTGACCCCCTATAATGGCATCCAGCCAAGCAAGAGTGCAGCTAACACTGGCTGGAAGCTGCAGCCATTTAAAGCAGCAGGCAGCCCAAGTTGGTGTGCTGCGTGCTTTGTAATCAATGGCTGCAAGTTAGTTGTATTACAATCCCCATCCCAGTTTGGGAGAGGTGGGTGGGGTGCAGGAGGCTATTGAATTTAGTTCTCGAGATATTTTGATTTGTATGACTTGGTGCCACACCAGGAGCTGTTTTTATCCACCTAGGCAGTGGGTTGCTTGTTATTTCATTGCAAATACGACTTGAATAATTGCCTCCTGTAATAAATTTAAAAATGCCCAAAAAACCTCATGGAATGAATTTCTATTTATTTTACCTTAAATGTACTCATTTGTACTTTCCATCCACTTCTGTGCTTCCTCCTTTATCTGAACCGAAAAGGTAGCCTGGTTTCCAGAACTGGCATTTGTTATCAATGTTCCCATGTGACTGGCTGAAGTAACTACCTTTAACGAATTAGGACTCATCCGACTAGCCTTTGCTCCTCTCCAGAGGCTGATACCTCTATGATTGTCAAATGCTTTACCTGGTAGCTTAATTGGGAATTGTTGAAATCCAGATAATGAGGGAAGTTCATTTTGAAAATCAATTGAGTCTGTGTCTCAAATCTGGGCTGTCTGAATTATGAGACACAAAGAGGAATTGAGCTTAATGCAGGTTCAGTATATACCCCCAATGGGAAATTGCTTTACTTAACAAATAAAACAGCTCTGGTTGACAAAGGAGATGAACGATAACATAAAACTAAAGGAAGAGCATATAAAAGTGTAAAGAATAGTGTAGATACAGAGGACTTGGAGAGATATAAAGAACAGTAAAGGAAGCCGAAAATGATAGTAAGAGCTGCAAAAAGGAATATGAAAAGAAACATGCAAGTGATATCATGATTAACACTAAAACTTTTCAGAATTATATTAGAAGAGAAAGGGCAGACAAGGATAATATGGGCCATTTAAGAACAGATGAGGGTAATGCTGCAAAAGAAAATATGCTGGAATTTAATGCCACCTCCCTCCCCCACCCCTCCCCAGCAGGAGCTCGCTAAGAGGTGGAGGGGGAGGTAAAATCATGTGGGACACATGGGCGCCGTGCCCATTGCCTACCCCACCATTGCTATTTACCAGCAGCAGGGGAGGTGGCAAATGGCCCGCATGCCCGTCAATTGAGGCCTTGAGGCTAATAGAGGTCCTTAGGTGGCCACTTATTGGCCACTTAATGGCCATTTCCCAGCACCATTGGTGTTTGACCAGTGGTGGACGGGCACTTCAGCACCTGGGGAGGCAGCCCAATAATACCAGGCAGCATGGCCACCTCCCACTAAAACAATCCCCCTGCCCAACAATCTGACCCCCCTGCTCTTCGCTGGGGCCTAGCCGTTGTCCCTATTAAATATTTGGTTCTTTATGCTGCCACCGTATAGAGTCTAGCCAGAGAGGTTCTTAGACTGTAGTGTTTAAACATTAATGTTTATCGTATAGTAACAATAAACACTCCACACTAGCCTGTGTCTCCTTCAAAAGCCACGCTGTAACTATTCTCGACTCTCTCCCACATGTTCTCTTACCTCACCATGGTGGGCAGTAATCTTTACATTCTCTCAGGATTAACCCTTTGATACCCTTATATTACAATCCCTCAGCGAGGCCCCACTCCTCTTACCTTTTCCCAGGCCGGCGCCCATCTTGGCTTCTCTTGTCGGTTGCAGTCCCAGCATTAGTCACCATTCCCGGTGGCACTGCTGGGACTGAAGAGGTGCTGGCCCTCTGATTGTCTGGCAGCTCTTGGAGGCTGGACTTCCTGCCTCAGAGGGGCAGATGCCCTGACTGAAGCCAATTAAGGGCCTGAGCCACGCAAAATAGCAACATGTTTTTCAGGCCTGGTGGAGGTGGGTTTGCCCCTGGCTTTCCAGTCAGTAGGTGGGGCCACTGCCTCGCCGTTAAATTCCAGCCTAAGGAAATGGCAGACGTTTTGAACAATTACTTTGTGCCAGCCTTCACAGTGGAGGAAGAGGATAATATACCTGACATTCCAGGGAAGCTAATAACAAATCAAGGACTGAAACTCTCTAAAGTTAATGTAAACAAGAAAATAGTATGAGAAAAAATAATGACACTAAAAGAGGACCTGATGGTTTCCACCTCAGAATGTTATGGAAGTAGGTGGGGAAATTGCAGATGCTTTACACATAATCCTCCAAAGCTCTCTCAATTCAGGAATTGTGCCTTTAGATTGTAAAATTGCAAATGTATCTCCATTATTTAAGAAAAGTCTGAGAGAGAAGCTAGGAAATTACAGACCTTTTAGTCTAACATCTGTCATGGGGAAGTTATTGGAATCTATAATTAAGGGCAGACTAAATGATTAGAGAGACCTAAAGGATTGGCCATGACTAACAAACCTATTTGAAATTTTTCAGTAAGTAACTAAAATAGTAGACAGTGGAATATATGTGGATATAGTTTATATGGACTTCCAGAGGACATTCAATAGGGTTCCACGTAAGAGACTGTTAGCTAAAATTAAAGTTCATAGAATTGAAGGCAACTATTGACCTAGTTAGGCAACTGGTTAGGTGGAAGAAGACAGAGAGTAGGAACAATTGGGTACTTACTTAAATTGGAAGAAAGCGACTAGTGGTGTCCCCTGAGGATCTGTGCTGGAGCCTCAACTAATCACTATATTTCTTAATGACTTAGATAACTTAATAGAGAGCCATATATCCAAGTTTGCCGATGAAACAAAGATTGGTGGGATAGCAAGTTGTGTGGACAGGAGTATGATGTGGCAGAGACAGTGATAGATTAAGTGAATGGGAAAAACTGTAGCAGATAGATTTCAAGAAAGTAATTTGCAGGTAAGTGTGAGGTTATCTATTTTGGACCAAAAAAGTGTAACTCTAAGTATATTTTAAATGGTGAAAAGCTAGGACCAATGGAAGCCTAAGGAGATTCAGGGGTCCGTGCATACAGATCACTGAAGTGTAGTGGTCACGTATAAAAAAAATAATCATAAAGGTTAGTGGAATGTTAACCTTTATATCTAACAGGTTAGAATGTAAAGGGAAAGAAGTTCTGCAGCAGCTATACAAAGCCATTGTTAAATGACATCTGGATTACTGTGTACAGTTCTGAACACTGTACCTTAGAAAGAATATATTGGTTTTGGAAGGAATGCAGCGCAGATTTACCAGAATGTTACAGAGCTCCAAGGGTTAGATTATGAGGAGAGATGACATTCCCTGGAATATAGAAGGTTAAGGGATGATTTGATTGAAGATTTTAGGATTTTGAAAGGATAGATAAAAATAAACTTTTTCCAGTGGTGGGGGAGTCTAGGTCAAGGGGACAAACCTTAAAATCAGAGCAAGGCCATTCAAGAGAGAAATTAGGAAACACTTCTTTATGCAAAGGGTGGTAGTAGTGTGAACATAAGAACATAAGAAATAGGAGCAGCAGCAGGTCATTGGGACCCTAGAGCCTGCTCCACCATTCAGTAAGATCATGGCAGGTCTGATTGTGGTTTTAACTCCACTTTCCTGTCTGTCCCCCATAACCCCTGACTCCCTTGTAGATCAAAAAATCTGTCTAATTCAGCCCTTGAATATATTCAATGATCCAGCCTTCACTGCTCTCTGGTGAAGAAAATTCAAAGATTAGTGACCCTCTGAGAGAAGAAATTCCTCCTCATCTCCATTTTAAATGGGAGATCCCTTATTTTGAAACTGTGCCCTCTAGTTCTAGATTCTCCATGAGCAGAAACATCCTCTCAGCATCTGCCCTGTCAAGCCCCTTCAGAATCTTTTATGTTTAAATAAGATCACCTCTCATTCTTCTAAAATCCAATGACCCAACCTGCTCAACCCTTCCTCACAAGACAACTCCTTCATCCCAGGAATTAGCTTAGTGAAGCTTCTGTGAACTGCTTCCAATGCAAGTATATCCTTCCTTAAGTAAGGAGACCAAAACTGTACACAATAATCTAGGTGTGATCTCCCCAGTGCCCTGAAGAGTTGTAGCAAGACCTCCCTACTTTTATACTCCATCCCCCTTGCAATAAATGGGAACATTCCATTTGCCTTCCTAATTACTTGCTGTACCTGCATGCTAACCTTTTGTGATCCATGTACAAGGACACCCAGATTCCTCTGTACTGCAGCATTCTGCAGTCTCTCTCCATGTAAATAACATTCTGCTTTTCTATTATTACTTCCAAAGTGGGCAACCTCATATTTTCCCACATTATATTCCATCTGACAAATTTTTGCCCACTCACTTAGCTTATCTATATCTACTTGGGAGGCCCCACCCACCGGCCGAAAAGTCAATGGTGAGCCCGCCTCCACCGGACCTGGGGAGCCACGACAGGATCTTGCGCTCCTCAGGCCCTTAATTGGCCTTGGGCTGGACTTTCACCTACTTGAAGCAGGAAGTCCCGCTGAATGAAGCTGCCGAGCAATCAATGGGCCGGCAGCTCTTAATCCCAGTAGTGCCACCGGGAGCTGTGGCCACTGCTGGGACTACACCCAGCCATCAGAAGCAGGGTGAAGGACAGCCCCGAAACGAAGGTAGATTTTAGGGGCCTCGCTGGGGACAATCAGCCAGTTCCCGGCGAGGCAAGGGGGTCCGGTTGGGGGGTGGCGGCGGAGTGTTATGCTGTGGGGGCAGTAGGGGCTTTGGGGGCGGCCGTCCGTGGGGCACAAGGTGCCCGATCAGGAGGGCCCCCCTCAGCCCACAAGAAGGCCACCAGGTTTTACCCGGTGGTGCTCTTGGGGTAAAAACAGAAACTGCTGGAAATACTCAGCAGGTCAGGCAGCATCTGTGGAGAGAGAAGCAGAGTTAATGTTTCAGGTCTGTGACCTTTCATCAGAACTGGCAAAGGTTAGAAAAGAATTAGGTTTTAAGCAAGTAAAGTGGGGGGGGGGGGTGGAGGGGAATTGTGGTTGATGTGGAAGAGAACAAAAGGGAAGGTGTGTGATAGGGCAGAGCGCAGGTTAGATTAAATAACAAAGCTGTCCTGGGACAAAGGAAAAGAGCGTATTAATGCTTGTGGTGAAAGACAATGCATTATTCCAGAGAGAGTGTTGATGGCAGTGTAATGAGCAACTCTATCCACATGAAAAAACAGGCACATGGTTAAAACATAAAATAAAATAAACTAATAAAAAAAGAGAAATATTAAAAAAAAGGCCAGTCACCTTTTGAAATTGTTGAAGTCAAGGTTGAATCCGTGAGGCTGTATGGAGCCTAATATAAAGATCAGGTGCTGCTCCTCGAACTTGCATTGTTGTTCACTGGAACACTGCAGCAGGCCAAGGACAGAAATTTGGGCATGAGAGCAGGGGGTTGGGTTTTGAAACGGCAAGCAACCAAAAGCTTGGGGTCATTCTTGTGGACTGAGCAGATGTGTTCAGCAAAGCGGTGATCCAATCTGCATTTGGTCTCCCCAGTATAGAGGCGACTGCATTGTGAACAGCGAATACAGTATACTAAATTGAAGGAAATTCAAGTAAATTGCTGCTTTATCTGGAAGAAGAGTTTGGGGTCTTGGATGGGGAAAGGGGAGGTTAAAGGGCAGGCATTACGCCTCCTGCGATTTCATGGGAAGGTGCCATGGGAAGGCAACGGGGTGTTGGGGGTGATGGAGAAGTGGACCAGGGTGTCGCGGAGGGAATGATCCCTTCGGAATGCTGAAAGGGGAGGGTAAGGGAAGATGTGTTTGGTGGTGGCATCACACTGGAGGTGGTGGAAATGGCAGAAGATGATCCTTTGGCTGTGGAGGCTGGTGGGGTGGAAAGTGAGGACAAGGGGAATGCTGTTACGGTTCTGGGAGAGAGGGGAAGGGTGAGGGTGAGGGTAGAAGTGCAGCAAATAGGACCAATGTGGTTGAGGACCCTGTCAACCACGTTGGAGGGAATTCTCAGTTGAGGATAAAGGAAGACATGTTAGAAGCGCTGTTGCATTATCAGAACAGATGCGTCAGAGAGGGAGAAACTGGAAGAATGGAATGGTGTCCTTACAAGAAACAGGCTGTGAGGAAGTGTAGTCAAGGTCGCCGTGCGAGTCCGTGGGCTTATAATGAATATTAGTAGACAGCCTATCCCCAGAGATGGAGACAGAGAAGACAAGGAAGGGAAGGAAGTGTCGAAGATAGACCATGCAAAGGTGAGAGAAGGGTGGAAATTGGATGCAAAGTTCAGGCGAGAGCAGGAAGTGGCCCCGATACAGTCATCAATGTACTGGAAAAAGAGGTGAGGGAGGGGGCCTGAGTAAGACTGTAACAAGGGATGTTCGACATACCCCACAAAGAGACAGGCATAACTAGGATCCGTGCGGGTTCTCATAGCAACAACTTTTACTTGAAGGAAGTGAGTGGAGTTGAAGGAGAAGTTGTTCAATGTGAGAACAAGTTCAGACAGGCCCCACAAAACTGCACACCCGCCCACTCACTTGCTTAAAACCTAACTCTTTTCTAACCTTTGCCAGTTCTGGTGAAAGGTCACAGACCTGAAAAGTTAACTCTGTTTCTCTCTCCATAGATGCTGCCTCTCATGCTGAGTATTTCCAGCACTTTCTGTTTTTATCTCAGATTTCCAGCATCTGCAACATTTTGCTTTTATTTTGGTGTTCTTGGGGACTTTGTTGTCCGTCTGTTGTGGATAAAGTACCAGCGGCGGTGGGAGGAGGCCCTTAAGTGGCAGTTAATTGGCCACTTAAAGGCCTTGATTGTCCTGGGGCAGGCGGGTGATTTCTCGCCACCGCCCCATGTAAAATTGCAGCGGGGGCAGGAAGGCGTTGGGAACTGGCCCCCCCCCCCACCACCCACCACCACCTCCAACTTAATTTTACGCTCCCCCCCCCCCCCCGGTCACCAGCATGCTCGTTGGGGGGGCCATAAAATTCTGGCCTTGGTGTCCTCACAACTTGCTTTCCTACCTCTCTTTGTATCATCCTCAAATTAGACCACAATATACTTGGTCCCTTCATCCAAGTCATTAATATAGATTGTAAGTAGTTGAAGCCCCAGCAGTGATCCCTGTGGCATTCCACTGGTTACAGTTTGCCAACCTGAAAATGCCCCATTTATCCCGACCCTCTGTTCCCTGTTAGTTAGCCACTCTTCTATCCATGCCAATATATTACCCCCAACACCATGATACCATGATCTCTTATCCTGTGTAGTAACTTTTTATGTGGCACCTTATCAAATGCCTTTTGGAAGTCAAAATACACTACATCTACTGGTTCCCCTTTATCCACCCTGCTTGTTACATCCCGAAAGAAGTCTAATAAATTTGTCAAAAACAATTTCCCTTTCATAAAACCATGTTGACTCTGCCTGATTGCATTATGATTTTATAAATGTTCTGCTACTACTTCCTTGATAATGGATTCTAGCATTTTCCTAATGACAGATGTTAGGCTAACTGGCCTATAGTTTCCTGCTTTCTGTTGCCCTCCTTTCTTGAATAGAGGTGTCATGGCTGATCTTTTCGTGGACTCAGATCCACTTACCCGCTCTCTCACTGTATCCCTTAATTCCTTTATTGTTCAAAAAGATATCTACCTTAGCTTTAAAAACGTTTACTGAAGTAGCTTCAACTACTTCACTGGGCAAGGAATTCCATAGATTAACAACCCTCTGGATGAAGAAGTTCCTTCTCAATTCAGTCCTAAATCTGCTCCCTCTAATCTTGAGGCTATGCCCTCTTGTCCTAGCTTTACCTGCCAGTGGAAACATCCTCTCTACTTGTATCTTATCTATTCCCTTCATAATTTTATATGTTTCTATAAGATCCCCCCTCATTCTTCTGAATTCCAATGAATATAATCCCAATCTACTCAGTCTCTCCTCATAAACCAACCCCCTCAACTCCGGAATCAACCTAGTGAACCTCCTCTGCACCCCCTCCAGTGCCAGTACATCCTTTCTCAAGTAAGGAGACCAAAACTGCACACAGTACTCCAGGTGCGGCCTCACCAGTACCTTATACAGCTGCAACATAACCTCTTTGCTTTTAAACTCAATCCCTTTAGCAATGAAGGACAAAATTCCATTTGCCTTCCTAATTACTTGCTGTACCTGCAGACCAACCTTCTGCGATTCATGCACAAGGACACCCAGGTCCCTCTGCATTGCAGCATGCTGCAACTTTTTAACCATTCAAGTAATAATCCTTTTTACTGTTACTCCTACCGAAATGAATGACTTCACATTTATTAACATTGTATTCCATCTGCCAGACCTTTGCCCACTCACTCAATGTATCTATGTTCCTCTGCAAAGTTTCACAGTCATCTGCAGACTTTGCTCTGCCACTCATCTTAGTGTCATCTGCAAACTTTGACACCCTACACGTGGTCCCCAACTCCAAATCATCTATATAAATTGTAAATAATTGCGGTCCCAACACCGATCCCTGAGGCACACCACTAGTGACTGATTGCCAGCCAGAATAGCACTCATTTATCCCCACTCTCTGCTTCCTGTTAGTCAACCAATCCTCTATCCATGCTAATACTTTACCCCTAACGCCATGCATCCTTATCTTATGCAGCAGCCTCTTGTGCGGCACCTTGTCGAAGGCCTTTTGGAAATCTAGGTACACCACATCCACTGGGTCCCCATTGTCCACCTTGCTCGTAATGTCTTCATAGAATTCCAAAGGATTTGTCAAGCATGACCTGCCCTTCATGAACCCATGCTGCGTCTGCCCAACGGGACAATTTCTATCGCGATGCCCTGCTATTTCTTCCTTGATAAATAGACTCAAGCATCTTCCCCACTACAGAGGTTAAGCTAATCGGTCTATAATTCCCCATCTTTTGTCTACCTCCCTTTTTAAACAGTGGCGTCACATCTGCTGTTTTCCAATCTGCTGGGACTACCCCAGAGTCCAGCGAATTTTGGAAAATTACCGCCAGTGCACCTGCTATTTCTCCCGCCATTTCTTTTAGTACCCTGGGATGCATTCCATCAGGGCCAGGAGACTCATCAATCCTTAGCTCCATTAGCTTGCCCAACACTACCTCTTCCGTAATAATGATTGTTTCCAGGTCTCACCTACGTTCGTCTCTTTGTCAATTACTGGCATGTTATTAGTGTCCTCCACTGTGAAGACCGATACAAAATACCTGTTCAATGCCTCGGCCATTTCATCATATCCCATAACTAAATTCCCCTTCTCATCCTCTAAAGGACCAACGTTTACTTTAGCCACTCTTTTTCATTTTATATATTTATAGAAACTTTTGCTATCTGTCTTTATATTCTGTGCTAGTTTTTTCTCATGTTCTATCTTACTTTTCTTTATAGCTATTTTTGTGGCTTTCTGTTGACCTTTAAAGTTTTCCCAATCTTCTAGTTTCCTGCTGTTTTTGGCCACTTTGTATGCCTTCTCTTTCAATTTGATAGCCTCCCTTATTTTCTTAGACACCCATGGCAGATTACCCCTTTTCTTCCAGTCCTTCCTTTTCACTGGAATATACTTTTGCTGAGCACTTTGAAAAATTGCTTTGAAAGTCCTCCACTGCTCGTCAACTGTCCCACCATAAAATTTTTGTTTCCAGTCTACTTTAGCCAAGTCCTCCCTCATTCTATTGTAGTCCCCCTTGTTCAAGCGTAGGACCCTGGTATTGGATTTTATCTTCACACTCTCCATCTGTATTCTAAATTCAACCATACTGTGATCACTCCTTCCAAGAGGATCCCTAACTATGAGGTCATTAATTATTCCTGCCTCATTACACAGGACTAGATCTAGGATAGCTTGCTCCCTCGTCGGTTCCATTACATACTGTTCAAGAAAACTATCACGGATACACTCAACGAACTCCTCCTCAAGGCTACCCTGACTGAGCTGGTTCGACCAATCTACATGTAGATTAAAATCCCCCATGATAATTGCCCCGTACCATTTTTACAGGCATTAGTTATTTCTTTGTTTATTGCCCGCCCCAATGTGATGTTATTATTTGGTGGCCTATAGACTACGCCTATCAGTGACTTTTTCTTCTTAGAGTTTCTAATTTCCACCCAAATGGATTCAACCTCATTCTCCATAGAACCTATATCATCTCTCAGCACCGCCCTGATGTCGTCCTTGAATATCAGAGCTACACCACCTCCCTTACCTTCCTGTCTGTCCTTCCGAATAGTCTGGTACCCCTGGGTAGTTAACTCCCAGTCGTGACCAACCTGTAACCATGTCTCCGTAATGGCTACCAAATCATATTCATTCGCGATGATTTGTGCCGTTAACTCATCAACCTTGTTACGAATGCTACGAGCATTCAGGTAAAGTGCCTTTATGCTAGCTTTCTTACCCTCATGATTTCCAACATCTCTAATAATATCTCCTGAGTTATCCTTCCTTTCTGCTTCTTTCATAGTCTGCCTTGAACTTCAACCCTCCTGCACACGTTAACCTGCTGCTTACCTTTTTATTTATCATCATACTCCCTGTCGTTTTCCCTTTCCCTTCCCCCGACTCACTAGTTTAAAGTCCTAGAGACCACCCTATTTATCCTTTTCGCTAGAACACTGGTTCCAGATCGGTTCAGGTGGAGACCGTCCCATCGGTACAGATCCCCCTGGTTCCAAAACTGATGCCAATGCCCCATGAAATGGAACCCCTCTTTCCCACACCACTCCCTTAGCCACATGTTTACTTCCCTAATTTTCTTATCCTTAAGCCAATTTGCACGTGGCTCGGGCAGTAATCCGGAGATTATGACCCTCGAGGACCTGTTCCTTAATTTCGTTCCTAGTGCTTTATAATCCCTAGACAGGTCCTCCATCCTAGCCTTGCCTATGTTGTTAGTCCCAACGTGGACCACAACAACTGGATCCTCCCCCTCCCACTCCAATATCCTTTCAAGCCGGTCAGAGATGTCCTGCACCCTGGCACCGGGCAGGCAACACACCATGCGGGACTCCCGATCCGGCTTGCAAAGGATACTATCTATCCCCCTAATTATAGAATCCCCTATAACTACCACTTCTTTTTGCTCCCCCCTCTTGAATGGCCTTCTGCACCATGGTGGCGTGGTCAGTTGGCTCATCCTCCCCGCAGCCCTTTTCCTCATCCACACAGGGAGCAAGTATCTCGTACCTGTTGGATAAGGTCAAAGGCTGAGGCTCCTCCACTCCTGAACTCAGGATCCCCCTACCTGCCTCACTTGCAATCACACCCTGTTGTCCCTGATCACTAACTGAATTTGAATTACTTAATCTACCAGGTGTGACTGCCTCCTGAAACAAAACGTCCAGGTAACTCTCCCCCTCCCGGATGTGCCGCAGTGTTTGAAGCTCAGATTCCAGATCATCAGCTCTGAGCCGGAGTTCTTCCAGCAACCAACACTTGCTGCAGATGTGGTCACTGCCGTTCACAATGGGGTCAGCCAGCTCCACATCATACAGCTACAGCACATCACCTGCCCAGCCATCTCTACTTAGTTAATTACTTTATTACTTTATATAAATGTATGAGTTAAATACTCTGATACTTCTCTGCTATGGTCTTTTTCAAATAACCAATTAATAGATAAATCAAAAAAGAAAGTAAAATTTTAACCAATCACACGATACAGAAGAAATAGAAAAGCTTACCTTATCAACACACCAGAATCCTTTTTTTTTGGTAAGTTTAAGACACTAGTTTCAGACCCAAACTTCTCACCCTCAAACTGAATGTGAAATTCTATCATGTTATGATCACTCTTGCCTAGAGGATCATTTACTATGAGGTCATTTATTAATCCTATCTCCTTACACATTACCAGGTCGACCAGGTCTACAAAAAGCCTGCTCATGGGTTGGTTCCAGAGCGTCTTTTTCTAAGAAACTGTTCCTAATGCACTCTATGAACTCATTCTCCAGGCTACCTTTGCCAATTTGATTAGTCCAATCTCTATGAAGATCAAAATCACCCATGATTATTGCAGGACCTTTCAACAAGCCCCTATTATTTCTTGATTTATATTCTGTCCTACAGTGTAGCTACTGTTTGGGGGCCAATAAACTATTCCCACCAGTGACTTCTTTCCTTTGCTATTTCTTATCTCCACCCAAACTGATTCTACATCTTGATCCTCCGAGCCAAGATCATTTCTCACTACTGTACTGATCTCATCCTTTATTAACAGAGCTACCCCACCTCCTTTTCCTTTCTTCCTACCCTTCTGAAATATCAAATACCCTTGAATATTTAGTTCCCAGCCTTGGTCACCTTAAAACCATGTCTCTGTAATGGCTGTAGCATATCCATTTATTTCTATTTATGCCATCAATTCATCCATCTTGTTATGAATGCTGCGAGCGTTCAGATAAAGAGCCATTCATTCTGTATTTTTACCATTTTTCCGCACTCTGACCTTATTTGCTAGTGCACTCTTATGTTAGTATTGTCATGCTGGACCCCATCTGCCAAGAATGAGGCACACTAATTTTGTCATGAACATTGAATTTAAACAGTTACTGGAGTGAAGAAAAGCCTTGTTAGACAGATCAGCTGTGGCTAGAGAAGACATTTTCATATTAACAGATACTGTTTGGAAGGACAAAGCAGCCATTCCCAGACACATTCAACCCACAATGGACTGTTGATCACCAGATTAATAAGGTAGGGGAGCTCGCATTCCAGTTTGACTGCTCAGATGGCCGAAAAACAAACAGACAAGGTCAAACCAGCTAGTCACATGACTAACCTGCTGGACAACCTGAGTTTTTAAAATTTGTACAAACAGTTTGGTCAGAAAGCCGTTTGCTCCTGGACTGAGAAGATCTCTCTCCTGTCTGCTCCCATCTCTGTCTCACAAGCTTCTGAATCCACTGAAGAGACATGAACCCCAAGAGAGAAAAGTCTCCTACAGCGAACAAGGTTTCAGAAGAATACTGGGCCCCAGTGAAAAGCAAGATCTACCTATAATCAAGGACTCTACAGTGAGCTCAAAGAACCGTAACAAGAACACTTCAGATATTGCCTCAAACTTTTCCACTTTATTTTTCTTCTGCTCATTTTAGACTCTATTTGCATGTGTGTATTGCGTATGCATGCTAGTGTGGGGTGTTTTGTGTATCCGTAGGTGTTAACCGAATTAGAGTTTAAGTTTAAGTTTAATAGATTTCAACTTTTCTTCTTTAAACCTAAGAAAGCCTGTTTGTGCTCATTTCTTTGCCTTATAATTGGAAAGAGGTGAACATGGATTCACCAAGGGAGAACTAAAAACATGGTGTGTTTAAACTTAAACCCTGTTACCATAAGACCAAGTGAAGGCTGAAAGGGAACCCTAGACCTCTTTCTCACCTGGTCGTAACAGTATCCTCTGCCCCTTCCTGTTACACTCTGGTTTTCATTACCCATACCGCTACCCTGCACTATTGCCTTGTCCTTTCTCATTAACTTTCTAAATTTTCCACCACCTGAACCCTCCCCCCACTATTTAGTTTAAAGCCCTCTCTACAGCCTTAGTTATACGATTTGCCAGGACACTGGTCCCAGTGCAGTTCAAGTGAAGACCATCCCAATGGAACAGCTCCCTCTTTTCTCAATATTGGTGCCAGTGCCCCATGAATTGAAACCCACTTCTCCCACACCAATCTTTAAGCCACATATTCAACTCTTTGATCTTATTCACCCTATGCCAATTTGCTCATGGCTCAGGTAGTAATTCAGAGATTATTACCTTTGTGGTTCTTCTTTCTAATTTATCCCCTAGCTGCTCATACTCCATCAGCAGAACCTCTTTCTTAGTCCTCCCTATGTCATTGGTACCCCATGGACCATGACAACTGGATCCTTCCCCTCCCACTCCAAGTTCGTTTCCAGCCTCGAGGAGGTGTCCTTAACCCTGGCACTGTGCAGGCAACACAGCCTTCAGACGTCACACACTCTCGGCTGTAGAGAACAGTATCAATCCCCCTAACTATACTGTCCCCTACAACTACTACATTCCTTTTCACTCCCCCCACTTGAATGACCCCTGTACCACGGTGCTGTGGTCAGTTTCCTCATCATCCCTGCTGTCCCTGCTCTTGCGCATGCAAGTTGTAGGAGCCTCAAACCTATAATAAAAGCAAAATACTGCAGATACTGCAGATATCTGAAATAAAAACAAGAAATGCTGGAAATACTCAGCAGGTCTGGCAGCATCTGTGGAGAGAGAAGCAGAGTTAACGTTTCAGGTCAGTGACCTTTCAAAGACTAAAAAACCTCAGAGTCTCAAACCTGTTGGACAAGTGCAAGGGCTGAGGCTCCTCCATTGCTACCTTCTGAATCCCCATACCTACCTCACTTGTAATCATACCATCCTGTCCTTGAGAACAGACCAAATCTGAATGGAACACTCTCCTACAAAAAGTAGTCGATGCTAACTCAATTAATAATTTAAAATCTGAGATCGATTTTTGTTAGCCTAGGGCATTAAGGGATATGAAGCCATGGCAGGTGATAGAGTTAAATTACAGATCAGCCTGATTGCATTGAATGTAGAACAGACAGGTGGAGCTGAATGCTTTACTCCTTTTCCTATGTGCCATTCCGACAACTTGTCAGTTAGTAGTAATATTGCAGTCATTGCAACAGTTTCTACAATGTTAACCTCTTTGATGTTGCTCAGTTGATGCCTTAGACTAACAAAAGAAGAATAGTCAGCATTTGGGCAGACATTCTAAGCCTCGATATTTGGGACGCTAACTACTAGAAGCTTTATTTACAAGGTGTTGGTAAAAAGATCGTTGTTATCTTTTTACTTGAGTTGTGCCAGAAATGGTCCACAGTGAGCACAGTGAGATGTTCGTATTATTCATACTTTTATTTTTCTTCAGAAAAGATAGCAATTTACAAGCGAAGCAGGTTCAACAAATAGAATACAACACATTTAAGCATCCGTGTCCTCACTGTACTACACTACACTACTTTTACTACAATTCTTCGTTACACTAATTCACTAATTTTAAAATGCAAAATGTCTCCCTTTATATGTTTCTTGTTCCCTCATAAACTTGAATCTGCCTCTTTCATTTTGTTGGTTTCGTTCTGCCATCTGACCTAACGTTGCTCCTCCCTTTCATCAGGCTTGAAGACCTGCACATATCAGTTTGTTTTCATTTGCTATCTGTCTGGTTTTTGTGTGGAAATTGTAAAGGAGCAGCTGTGTCTTTAATAACTTTTGTCTTTCAAATTTCCACAGCCAAATGCTTTCTTTCTAGCAGACTTGTCAGGGTCCAGTCACAATTACAACTTAACTGAACAAGCACCTTATTTTGCAGCAATATATTTTCATTCTACATGCTAGGCTAGCTTTTAAATTTCCCAGCTATCTTTCTGTTAGGCTAATTTTCTAACTTCCCAGGTACTTCTCTTTTTCTTTAACCCCATGACAGCACCTTCCAAACCTGCGACCTCTACCACCTAGAAGGACAAGGGCAGCAGTTGCATGGGAACACCACCACCTGCAAGTGATGGTGTGTGAATTGGAGGGGAACCTGCAGGTGGTGGTGCTCCCACGCACCTCAAAAGGTCGTGGGTTTGGAAGGTGCTGTTTAATGAACCTTGGTGCGTTGCTACAGTGCATCTTGTAGATGGTACACACTGCAGCCACTGTGCATTGGTGGTGGAGGGAGTGAATGTTTATGGATGGGGTGCTAATCAAGCGGGCTGCTTTGTCTTGAATGGTCATAGAGCACTGAAACAGGCCCTTCAGCCCACCGAGTCTGTGCCAACCAACAACCACCCATTTATATTAATCCTACATTAATCCCATATTCCTTATCACATCCCCACCATTCTCCTACCACCAACCTACACTAGGGGCAATTTACAATGGCCAATTTGCCTATCAATCTGCAAGTCTTTGGCTGTGGGAGGAAACCGGAGCACCTGGTGGAAACCCACACGGTCACAGGGAGAACTTGCAAACTCCACACAGGCAGCACCCAGAACCGAACCTGGGTCACTAGAGCTGTGAGGCTGCAGTGCTAACCACTGCGGCCACTGTGCCGAGATGATGTTGAGCTTCTTGAGTGTTGTTGGAGCTGCACCCGTCCAGGCAAGTGGAGAGTATTCCATCACACTCCTGACTTGTGCCTTCTAGATGGTGGACAGGCTTTGGGGAGTCAGGAGGTGAGTTACTCACTGCAGGATTCCTAGTCTCTGACCTGCTCTTGTAGCCACAGTATTTATATGGCTACTCCAGTTCAGTTTCTGGGTAGATGCCAGTGTTGTAGCTGTACTGGAACAGATTGGCTAGGGGTGTGGCTAGTTTTGGAGCACAGGTTTTTAGTGCTACAGCTGGAATGTTGTCAGGGTCCATAGCCTTTGCAGTATCCAGTGCCTTCAGCTGTTTCTTGATATTACATAGAGTGAATCAAATTGGCTGAAAACTGGCATTTGTGATCTTTTGGACCTCAGCTGGCTGAAGATGGTTGCAAATGTTTCAGCTTTGTCTTTTGCACTGACGTGCTGGTCTCCACCATCATTGTGGATGAGGATGTTTGTGGAGCCTTCTCCTCCAGTTAATTGTCCACCACCCCCATTCATAACTGGATGTGGCAGGATTGCAGAGCTTTGATGTAATATGCTGGTTGTTGGATTGCTTTGCTTTGTCTATCGCATGCTGCATCCACTGTTTAGCATGCATGTAGTCCTGTGTTGTAGCTTCACCAGAATGTCACCACTTGGAAGATGCACTTAGGGTAGCAAAGATTCTAGGTGGGGAATTTCAATGTCCATCACCAAGAATAGCACAGTACCACCACTAGTGACCAAGCTGGCCCAGTTCTGAAGGACATATCTGCCAGACTGGGCCTGGTGAGACAACTAACAAGAGGGAAAAACCTACTCGACCAATCTACCTTTTGCAGATGCGTCTGTCCATGACAGTATTGGTAGGCGTGACCACCGCACAGTCCTTGTGGAGACCAAGACCCATTTTCACACTGAGGACACCCTCCATTGTGTTGTGTGGCATTTTTAGGTATGCCTGGCACTACTCCTGGCATGCTGTCCTGCACTGTTTATTGAACCAATGTTGATCGCTTGGCTTAATGGTAATGGTAGCGTGAGGAATATGCCGGGCCATGAGGTTCCAGATTGTGGTTGAATACAATTCTGCTGCTGCTGATGGCCCACAGCACCTCATGGATTCCCAGTTTTGAGTTGCTAGATCTGTTTTGAATCTATCCCATTTAGCATGGCAGAGTTCGTTGTCTCACCATCTGCCACAGGCCCAGTCTGGCAGATATGTCCTTCAGAACTGGGCCAGCTTGGTCACTAGTGGTGCTACCGAGCCATTCTTGGTGATGAATGTTGAAATTCTCCACCTAGAACCCTTGCTATCCTCAGTGCATCTTCCAAGTGGTGTTCAACATGGAGGAGTACTGATTCATCAACTGAGGGAGGGCAATAGGTGGTAATCAGTAGGAGGTTTCCTTGCCCATGTTTGATCTGATGCCATGAGGCTTCATGGGGTCCAGAGTAAATTTTGAGGACTCCTTCGGCCACTCCCTCCAGTTTGTGCTGCCACCTCTGGGACATTGGCTGCAAGGTATGATTTGATGAGTATGACTATGTCAGGCTCTTGCTTGACTGGTGCGTGAGCCAGCTCTCTCAACTTTGGTACAAATCCCCAGATGCTGGTGAGGAGGACTTTGCAGGGTCAACTGGGCAGGGTGTGCCTTTGTCATCTCCAGCCCCTAGGTTGATGCTGGGTGCTCTGCCTGGTTTTATTCTTATCCAATGTTTCTGCAGTGGTTTGATACAATTGCGTGGCTTGCTAGGCAATTTCAGAGGGCAGTTAAGAGTCAATCACACTACTGTGGGTCTGGAGTTGCATATAGGCCAGACTGGGTAACTACAGCAGATTAGTGATCCAGATGTGTTTTTACAACAATCTGGTAGTTTCATGGTTACCATTATTGAGACTAGCTTTTTAAATTCTAGATTTATTAAATAATTGAATTTAAATCCCATCAGCTACCACAGTGGGATTTAAACTCATGTCTCCGAAGCATTAGCCCAGCCTCTGTCTTACTAGTCCAGTAACATTACCACTATGCTGCCATTCCTGTTACGTAATTCCATATTCTCTCTGATTGTTGTTTCGGGCTGGTGGACATCAGCAATTATATAATGACTATTCATAGCTTGTCCCTGTTGGATAACATCAAATACAGCACTTATTCTCCATCCAGCTTCAACTTTTAGTACAATTTACACTGATCTCCATGGTACCACATATATTGTGGTTATTTCCTTTGTTTCAGGATAGCCAATTTAAGATCTGTTTCTTCTAAATTATCCATAACCTCAATTAGACCTTCCCAATTGGCCTCCCAGTGTCCTCTTTAAAGGAATAATTTTAGCGTTTGCTTGATCTCCTATTTAGTGATTAATGTAACATGGGGGGTGGCCATCCCTGGTGGTGTTGAGATGGCAGCATCAATCTTCTCCGCTGCATGTAGCAGAGAGGATGCTAAGGTTTGTTGGAGGTTCTGGAGGAACTGGTCGTGAGTCTGTCATGTAGCAGTGGGGAGTGCGACCCAACGGAGTGCGCAATCTGCATTTGCCAACCTGTCATGAGCTCAAATGGACTGTGGCCGGTAGAGTGAACAGGCGATGTGCGAATGGCCATTAAAACACTAGGCAAGGCTGTGACCCATTGTTATGACCTCAGTGAAACCATTAACATTAAAATACAAGATATGAACCACCCCCACCCTCCCCAGATCAATTTAAAGGATTACACAACAAGATTTCATGTTTTAAGACTTTTATCATAACAACTGAACTAAAAGAAATCTCCATTAATTAATTGGTACTTTGTAAGTAGTTGATACCCCAAATTAGAAAGCAAGGTATTTTCTTTACTTGTTAAAATACTTGAAAACCTGACACCACACTTATACATTACACAGTCCTCTTTGGTGGCAAAATCTTTGCGGTTAAAAGTCCCAATCTCCTTCCAGTTGCAATGGGTTGGATCTCCCAGACCTTTTCAAAATTAATGTCCTCTTTGCTCACTTCTCTGAGCACTTTCGACCTGGACGTCCGTGAATAAGGTGAATGCTGATGATCCTGCTGGTCTTCTACTTCTCCGCAAGCTTCAACTTTCAAAACAGGTTCAAGTCTTCACAGCCTTTCGCTGTATCAGGATTCTGAGAGCGGGTGTTCCTCTCTCCCTCTCAAGGTTGCCACTGCTTTTTGTCTTCCTTACCACCTGCTCTGAGGCTGCAACCGCTGGGTTTCCTTTTTACGGCCTTCTACCGTCCGAAAATCTGTTAAATTTAGCTGGACTCAAAAGCCAATAACATTGTCCTGTTCCAATATGCAAAGTCCAGAAGTCTGGTTTCACAGAGCTATCTGGGTCTTCCATTGTTCCCAGGTGTTAACAGCTGCCTGGTATATTTGTATTCTCAGAATCACTGACTCCTTGTTTACGACCTGAAAGTCTAGGAAGGTGAAACCCATTGTTCTTCAGGTGTTACCCCTGCAGTCTCTGTTTTTTTCCAAATAATGTCTTTGATCTGTGTTCTCTTTTGACCTGGTAACCAAAATTTCTGCCTTGTCCTTTAGCAGAGAGGTCACCTGACCTCTGGCCTCCATCTTAAATTTTTAAAAATCACCATTTTAAAAACATTATCATGTTACAATGTCCAGTGTTCATAACAGTGATTCATTGGTTTTAGGATTGATTTCATCAGCTCCCTTCATGACAGCTTTTTTTAGTGTTGTTTCTATGGAGTGATTAAAGCTCTTTACCATATCACTAGACTTTGGGTTGTAGGCGATTGTGGAAATATTATTCTACACCGACAAGATGACAAAGCTTTGCATTACTTCTGCCAGAGAACCATTATCACTCTCTATCCCTTTTGGAAAGCCCCATCTGGCAAAGATCTGTTCCCACAAAAGTTTAGCTGTGGTTACTGCATCATTTTACAGGCTGCAAAAGCTTCAATCCACTGTGTAAACATATCTATGACTAATAAGGTACATCGAACCACAGCCTTTTGCTTTGGGTAATGGGCCTGTATAATCAATCTGCAATGTTTCGTATGGGCCATCTTTCAGATAGTATGTGCCCACCAGGATCTTTCATTTGGCAGGGGCCATATTCATTTGTGCATAGATGAGGCACAGGTCCACATGGTGCTGGACATCTTGGAACATTATCAACCACCAATAATAAATATGTAACATATCGAAGACTCAAGAAATGGAAGCATGCCCCCAATTTGATGCATATACAAAATTAATTCTTTTATGAGGGATAGAGGTGTGACCCAAGTCAAATTAGAGTCATACTTGTGGTACAAAACCTCATCCTGTTGGAGGATTGAGTCCTCACTTGATGCAAAGGACAAGGAAAAGTCTTTCCCATGGTGTATGGCCTCTTTTGCAATAGCCACATCAGGGTTAGTCCTGACAAGTTTTTAAATCAGATATAACTGGAGTCTGTCGAATCTTTGGGTGGATCCCATGGAATCTCCTCTACAGTAGATTTCCAGGTGGGTAAATCTGGCTGGTTTCACCTGACACCCGCAACAGCTCTTGCTGCTGATATGCCTTCTGTAATGACCGTGGCGGGAGGATTGCACTGTTTATTCTAGTTTCACTTCTCCACGGGTCACAACATATATTAAAATTTTCTCACTTACCCATACGGTCAATCATAGACTCTATTTTTATCCCAGAACAAAATACACTGACCAGGTTTCTTTAATAAACAACAAAATTATCAGTTTATTATAAAACATGTCTTAACCAGTAATGAAGTAAAGCATAAGTACACAGATTAAAATATTAAAGTTCCCTTTTTACCTTAGCCCCTCACACATACACACACACACAGGCACACACAAACCGTTTAACTGGAAAAATAAAGGAATTTTTGTTTTTAGAACTCTATTACAGGCAAAAGAAACATTTGGGCTGAATACTTGCTCATCTTTGAAGAAACAACGGATCTGTTGGATTCCAAAACTGGCATATAGTCTAGGCACCAAGTACATGTGGAAGGATCACTGGGATCTTTTAGAACAGTTCTTTTCAGGTAGCATTGAGAATTAATTTAGCAGGCTTTTATTCAAAGACAGGAGACAAGATGAGTTGACACAGTGGACTTCTCAGGTCTTTTGGAGAGGTGCTGGAAAGCTGAGCTGGATTGTGGTCTTCTCTCCTTCCTTGGGAATTCTCTTCTCTCCTTGGAAGTTTTTATCCTTTTTATAAAGTTCAACCCCAACTCAAAACAATTCAAAAGCGAAACTGACAACAGGAGGTCAACCTTTTGACCTCCCTCAATCTTGACCTGTCACTTCTTTGTAAACAACTTTTGGTGTCCAAAGTTATCTGTTCTTTATTGAGCTGGAAGTCAGGTGGTTTCCCGGAAAGGGTTGTTGTTGTTGCTGGAAGTCAAGTGGTTTCCCGGAAAGGATTGTTTTCCTCACAAGACCTCTCAGTACCCCTTTTAAAAAACATTTCCAGGAACTGTTTTTCAAAGTCAAACAGCCTTCACATGACCTCCTTTGAAAACCCCAAAGTTTAACATTTCTTCAATCTTTCAAAAACAAATCCTCAAAAAATATATATTTAACCAAACACAGAGGCACTTTCGTAACACTTCACCTTACAAATAATAATTTGTCCTGAATGTTTGCCAGCAATATCCCAAATCATTTGTAGTTAAGAATGATGGGTGAGCAGTTTCCCTTCTGCTGGGCAGAAGCTGTGATTTTGCCAGATAGGTAGGCATTCTGTGAGGGAATTACAAACAAAGAGCTGCTGAATAGATGGTGATTTTATCAGTAACGGTTTGAGGGGTGTGAGCACAGCAATAACCTTAGTTTTCTGGGCTGAATATTGTGGTGGACATTTAATAATACTATGGCTGTCATGTGGAATCCAACATGCAGCACCAGTCTGATACTGTCTGTATTCATGAAACTGGCACCCATCCATATAAAACCTAGTGGAATCTATCAGTGGTGTGGCTTTAATAGGTTTGCTGGCCACGGCCTCTATCACCTTACAAATATGTGGGACTCCTTCATAGCACACCAAACCAGCCAATCTGTAGTTGTGAGATTGCAAGACAATAATGTCTTTGCTTTGTAACTCCAGAATCCATTTATTCCATCTTACTGGGGACACTCCCTTAACTTGGCCCTTTATCAATAATGCTACACGTGTATGTGGGGTGTGTAGAATTATTTGATTAAACTCTACTAGATACTCTGTATGCTTAACTAACTAGTGGACCCTTGATATCTGCTTAGTACACCGATGGAACGACCTTTCGACAGGGGTGAGTGTGCACAAGGAATATCTGACTGGAATACCTTTTCCATACACCTCTTGCATTACTACAGCAGATATACATCATTCTGACACTGCCACTTCCATAATGAAAGGCTTTGAGGGATCTGGGCCCTGCACAGTGAAGCCTGCATGAGCGCTTTTTTAAGACTTTCAAATGCTTGATGGGATTCCGAGTCCCAACTCTCAAGAGTGTCTTCTTTAGCAGGGTTACCCTGTAAATAATGATAAAAGGGGCTGCTATCTCATTGAAACCCTCAGTAAATTCTCTGCAAAATCCTACAACACAGAGGAAAGACCAGAAAGCCATAAATGAATGTAGTCTTGGCAGTTCTATCATAAATCGTACCTTGGCTGATCAGGGGGTTTCCTTACTGCTTAATTTTAACACCCAAAATTGTTAGTTTTCGCACAAGCACAGCCTTCTTTGAATTGATCTTAAACCCAGCCTCTTCTAAGTGGCTCAAAACTTCCTCTAGCAGGAGGGAATATTCTGCCATTGACTCCAACTGCAATATGTCATTAACATACTGAATTACATGATCAAGTCATGAACATGACTGCAATGCACCTGCCATACATTGATGAAGCAAAGAGGATGAATTATGACATTTCTGGGGTAGCCCTACTTAACTATACATTTGTTCTCTAAAGCTAAGCACACTGGAATGCTGCAGAATCCATTCGAGATGTCCAAGGTTAAATAGTCGGTAGCTATGACCTGTAACCTGGAGACCATATAAGGATAATTAGTTACTAATAGACTGGCACATGGGGTATACTGGTGGTAATCAATAGTAATTCTGCAAGAGCCATCAGTTTCCTTGCAGGCCATCTGCGAGCATTATTCTGGGAAACACATTCCTGTAGTAAACCCTGATCTAATAGGGACTTAATAACTTCCCCAGTTGCTTGTTCCCCTTCCTTTGGACACAGAAACTGCTTATGAGGTGTTGGATTCTCACTGTTTACTGCTATCACCATATTTGTCACCCTCGCACAATCATGCTTACATTGTGCTCAAACTTTCTGATGTTTCCAAATTATATCTGCGAGACATTGATTGGACCTCTGTTATAATCTGGAAACACCATAGACCCCTAGGCCTTTTATAGTAAATACTGAATGTACACCATGTACATTGGCCGGCACATGAATTCTCCAATTGGGTCAACAGTTTATTTCATCTTTAGAGGGTCCTTCTTTACATGTTTTGCTGCATAGTCTCCTGTCCACACCCTCCATGGGGGTGGGGGATGGGGGTGGCTCAGGTCCCTGCCAAATCATATGATTTGCAACATCATTGATCAATCTCCCTTTTCTGATTCCATCAGACCCTAAAATTGACGCCTCATATGTGGCTGCCATATACAATGGTAATTCAAATTTAATGTTGCCCATTTCCTATTGGAGGGAAACATTCATCTCCTCTGAGATATCTGCCCCCACCCAACTCCCAATAATGGCAACCAATGCCGGCTAGAAGGGAAATCCTTATGGTGAGCAATGGAATAGGAAACTTGGTCCATATGGTTTGTCTCATGAAGGAAAACCTCAGCTGGCAGTGCACCTTGTATTAACCTACAAACATCTTTTGTCTGTCAGACTGTAGGTCACCTGCAATGCCCATGTCTAACAGTGGGGTGGGGTTGCCTACACCCTCATACCTTGGCAGCTGTGTACCAATCTGACACAATTCAATAAGAGTTAAATCCCTATTGATTTGCTGGTCCTCATATTTGTAAGTTGTCATTCCAGTACTTGTGTCAACTTTGCCCTTGGTCTTTACCCTCTTAGCTACTACGGGGGCCATTTGCACTTGTGAGATGCAGACCTTGAGACCAGAGACATGGCTTTCATCATTGGAGTGACAAGGGGCTTGTGGCATGACTTGATGTTCTCACTCTGTCGTTCCCCTCACTCTTTCACTCTTATATTCTTGCAAGCACTGTCAGAGTGCCTACACAACCCTTAAAGTGTTCACTGAAAAGGACCTCATCATCATCATCACTATTATACTCCTCTTCATCCTCTTAATTGCCTAAAGAAAGGGCTGCCACCCACACCTTTAACTCCTTAATCTTTTTCTTATTCTGCTTTCTTCTCTGACACTGCTCTTTCCATTTCCACACTACCTCCCTGTCCTTGTTCTCATGTGACAAGTTTCATGATGCTTGATAGGCTATATGGGTGCATAAGTGAGTCATTTCCTGGCACTTATCCAATTGTTGACAAGCTGTCATTTCCATTCTGCCAACATAGTTTCCAATTTGGTTTTCAAACTTTTTATCTTTGTCTGAAGGGTCTGGTACTGGTAGTTTGTTCCGAGTTCGGATTTTTAGCGTCAGTGTACCTTTTATTCAGATTAGTTACTATTTGCACCATGGCCATCACACAGTTACCCTTTCTCACCTCTTTTTTTTCATTCTCATTACAGTTAGCACACTTAATGGGAAATTCTCCAATTGGGTCAACAGTTTATTTCATCTTTAAAGGGTCCTTCTTTACATGTTTTGCTGCATAGTCTCCTGTCCACACCCTCCGTGAAGGTGGCCCCGTTATTATTTTTACCCATTTTATTACAGCTGTACTATGTTTGGCCCTTTTTGGAGGTGAGCAGTCTCCCCTATATTTTTTCCCTACAACAACCCCACTTGTGCTTGACATATATAAAGGTTAAAGTTTATATAGTATCTGTTCTACTTCCCAAATAAATTAGGTACTACTCACATGTTCATTATCCTGTGCTCTGCAGCGTAATTGTCATGGTAAGTTGACAACTGTGGAAGTAGTCTACTTCCTATCCTGGAGCTTGCTCAAGATTGAGTTCTTGGTGGATGAAGGTTCACTTCAGTCCGATGCCGATGACTCCCCAGTTTTCAAAACAAAAAGCTGCAAGTTCAGACCAGGGCTGGCTTGCCAAGAATGTCGGTGAAAGGATGGGTACTCTCTTTTTACTTGAGTAGTGCCAAAATGGTCCATGCTGAGATGTTTGTCTCAGTCCAACACTTCTATTTTTCTTTGGCAACGATAGCAACTTACAAGTAAGTGATGCAGGTTCAATAAATAGATATGGCACATTTAAGCATCCATGTCCTCACTGTAGTGCACTACACTACTGAGATTACACTACTTCACTACACTAATTCACTACTTGTAAAACACAAAATCTCTCCTTTTGTAATGTTTCTTGTTCCCTTGTAAGCTTGAATCTGCCTCTGTTCATTTCATTGGTTTCATTCTGCCATTTGACCTAACATGGCTACTCCTTTTCATCGGGCCTGAAGACTTGCACATAGTCTTTTCCCCTATCAGTTTGTTCTCACCCACTATCTGTCTTGTTTTTATGTGAAAATATAAAAATTCATACTTTCGCAGCCAAATAAGGGCAATTATGAGAACAAAGAACAAAGAACAGTACAGCACAGGAACAGGCCATTCAGCCCTCCAAGCCTGCGCCGATCTTGATGCCTGCCTAAACTAACACCTTCTGCACTTCCGAGGCCCATATCCCTCTATTCCCTTCCTATTCATATATTTGTCAAGATGTCTCTTAAACGTCGCTATTGTATCTGCTTCCACCACCTTCCCTGGCAGCAAGTTTCAGGCACTCACCACCCTCTGTGTAAAAAACTTGCCTCGCACATCCCCTCTAAACTTTGCCCCTCGCACCTTAAACCTATGTCCCCTAGTAACTGATTCTTCCACCCTGGGAAAAAGCTTCCGACTATCCACTCTGTCCATGCCGCTCATAACTTTGTAAACCTCTATCATGTCGCCCCTCCACCTCCGTCGTTCCAGTGAAAACAATCCGAGTTTTTCCAACCTCTCCTCATAGCTAATGCCCTCCAGACCAGGCAACATCCGGGTAAACCTCCTCTGTACCCTCTCCAAAGCCTCCACGTCTTTCTGGTAGTGTGGCGACCAGAATTGCACGCAATATTCTAAGTGCAGCCTAACTAAGGTTCTGAGGGCATGAAAGCAGAGCTCGCAAAAGTGAACTGGCAAAGTAGGTTAAGGGATAGGTCAATAGAGATGCAGTGGAGTTACATTTAAGGGGATATTTCAGGATACACAAAATAGATACATTCCAACGAGAAAGAAAAATTCTAAGGGGAGGACCCACCATCTGTGGTTAACTAAATAAATTAAAGATAGTATCAAACTTAAAGAAAAAGCATATAATTGTGCAAAGATGGGTGGCAGGTCAGAAGATTGGACAGAATATAAAAGACAGCAAAGAAAGACTAAAAGATTAATAAAGGAGGAAAAATTAGAGTACTAGAGAAAGTTGTCGAGAAATATTAAAACAGATAGTAAAGGTTCCTATAGATATCTAAAAAGAAGAATTAACAAAATGAGCATTGGTCCAATAGAAAGTGAGTCTGGGGAATTAATAATGGATAATAAGGAGATGGCAGTTGAATTGAACAGGTATTTTGCATCGGTCTTCACCATAGAGGATACAAGTAACATTCCAGAAATAGCTGTAAATCAGGAAATGAAAGGGAGGGAGGAACTCAAGAAAATTACAATTACCAGGGAAGTGGTACTGAACAAATTGTTGGAGCTGCGGGCTGACAAGTTCCCGTATCCTAATGGACTTCATCCTAGGGTCTTAAAAGAAGTGGCTAGTGAGATAATTGATTCCCTAGATTCGGGGAAGGTTCCATTAGATTGGAAAATAGTGAATGTAACTCCTTTATTCAAAAAGGGAGGGAGACAGAAAGCAAGAAACTACAGGCCCGTTAGCTTAACATCTGTCATAGGGTAAATTTTAGAAGCTATTATTAAAGACGTCATAGCAGGGCACTGAGAAAAATTCAAGGCAATCAGACAAAGTCAATATGGTTTTGTGAAAGGGTTAACCAAATTATCGGAGTTCTTTGAAGAAGTAACATGTGCTGTGGATAAAGGGGAACTGGTGGATATATTGTACTTAGATTTCCAGAAGGCATTTGATAAGGTGCCACATCAAAGGTTATTGTGGAAAATAGAAGCTCATGGTGTAGTGGGTAACATATTGGCATGGATAGAAGATCGGCTAGCTAACAGGAAACAGAGAGGAAGCACAAATGGGTAATTTTCTGGTTGGCAAGATGTAACGACTGGTGTGCTACTGGGATCAGTGCTGGAGCGTCAACTTTTTACAATTTATATAAATGACTTGGATGAAGGGACCGAAGGTATGGTTGCTAAATTTTCTGATGACACAAAGATAGGTAGGAAAATAAGTGAGAAGAGGACATAAGGAAGCTACAAAGGGATATAGATAGGTCAAGTGAGTGGGTAAAAATTTGGCAAATGTAGTATAATGTGGGAAAATGTGAAATTGTCCATTTTGGCAGGAAGAATAGAAAAGAAGCATGTTATCGAAATAGTGAGACATTGCATAGTTCTGAGATGAATGAATAATAGAATGTTATCATTTATTGCGAGGGAAATTGAATACAAAAGTATTCAGTTATACAGGGCATTGGTAAGACCACATCTGGAGTACCGTGTACATTATTGGTCTCCTTATTTAAGGAAGGATGTAAATGCATTGGAAGCAATTCAGAGAAGGTTTACTAGACCACTACCTGGAATGGGTGGGTTGTCTTATGAGGAAAGGTTGAACAGGCTAGGTTTGTATCTGCTGGAGTTTAGAAGAGTAAGAGGTGACTTGATTGAAACATATAAAATTCTGAGGGGTCTTGACAGGGTGGATGTGGAAAGGATGTTTCCTCTTGTGGGAGAATCTAGAACTAGGGGTCACTGTTTAAAAATAAGGAGTCGCCCATTTAAGACAGAGATGAGGAGAAATTCTTTCTCTCAGAGGTTTGTGAGTCTTTGGAATTCTCTTCCTCAAAAGGCGGTGGAATCAGAGTCTTTGAATATTTTTAAGGCAGAGGTAGATAGATTCATGATAAGCAAGGGGGTGAAAGGTTATTGGGGGTAGGTGGGAATGTGGAGTTGAGGTTACAATCAGATCAGCCATGATCTTGCTGAATGGCGGAGCAGGCTCGAGGGGACGAGTGGCCTACTCCTGCTCCTAATTTGTATGTTTGTATGTTTGTAAATGCCTTCTTTCTGCAGACTTGTCAAGATCCTGTCACAATTACAACTTAATTGAACAAGCACCTTATCTTGCAGCAATTCTTTTTCATTCCACATGCTAGGCTAGCTTTTAAACTTCCCAGTCACCTTTCTGTTTGGCTAATTTTCTAACTTCCCTTTTACCCCAAGTTCCAACATTAGGACAATTGAGAAATAATTGACAACTAACAGTTGGTAGGAATCTCACCTCCGAGTCAGAAGGTTCAAGTCCCATTCCAGGACTTAAGGACAAAAATCATCCTCCTGTGCAGTACTGAGTGAGTGCTGCACCATTGGAGGTGCTGTCTTTCAGATGAGATGTTAAACTGAGGCCCCATCTGCCCTCTCAGGTGAACATAAGAAATAGGAGCAGAAGTAGAGCCTGCTCCGCCATTCAATATGATCGTGGCTGATCTTGGCCTTCAACTCCACTTTCCTGCCCTCTCCCCATTTCCCTTGATTCCTTGAGAGACCAAAAATCAGTTTATCTCAGCCTTAAATATATTCAAAAATGGAGCATCCACAACCCTCTGGGGTAGAGAATTCCAAAGATTCACAACTCTTTAAGTTTAGAAATTTCTCCTCATCTCAGTCCTAAACGATTGTCCCCTTATCCTGAGACTGTGCCCCCATGTTTTAGATTCCCCAACCAGAGGAAATAACCACTCTGTGTCTAACCTGTCAAGCCCCTTCGGAATCTTATATGTTTCAATGAGATCACCTCTGGTTCTTCTTAACTCCAGAGAATATAGACCCAATTTACATAGCCTCTCATCATAGGACAACCCCCTCATTCCAGGGATCAATCTAGTGAACCTTCACTGTACTGCCTCCAAGGCGAATATATCCTTCTTTAAATATGGAGACCAAAACCGCACACAGTATTACAGGTGTGGTCTCATCAAAGCCCTGTACAATTGTAGCAAGACTTTTTTATTCTTGCACTCCAACTTAGCTTTGTATTGTCAGCAAAGTTACTTCTCCCCAAAGTCCTGGCCAATACTTATTCCCCAATCAACATCTTTAAAACAGGTTATCTGGTCATTATCACATTGCTGTTTGTAGGAGCTCGCTGTGAGCAAATTGGCTGCGGCATTTCATACATTTACAACAATGATTACACCTCAAAAGTACTTCATTGACTGTAAAGCACTTTAGGACATCCTGAGGTTGTGAAAGACTTTATACAAATGCAAGTCTTTCTTTTCTTCTTTTAATTTCTTTTTATGTATCTGAATAAAACAAGGTACAGTTGGACAAGAAATTTAAAAAGAATGAAAATATTTGCCTGTTTTTATCAGTTTATGCTGCAGGAACAGTTCATGTAATTGCGCTTCTGTTTTGACTAACATTCATGGAAAAACAGTGAAAGCTCTCAGCAATGTTTGCATCTCACATAATGCTCAGAACTAAATTCAGATGGAAGCTAGAAAGCCACAAATTGAGTATTACCCTGAGACTGCTGGCAGGTCCAGAGAAATGACAATCTTCCAGGCCAGCCAGTTCAAAGTGTGACTGAAATAAGAGGAACGTTAAATTGTCCAAGTCCAAGTAAGGTTTTTGTACCAGCTATGCTATGACACCATTCATACGCGAGGGAATGAAACATCCAGAAATCATGCCAGGCTTTATAAAGAACAAACTTTTAAAGGAAACAATGAAGAAACAGAGGATAATCAATAGAAAAGAAGTAGAATAGGGATAGATATTTCAGGTGAACATCAAATTTACGTTACTTAATGTTTGATAAAAATCTCATGCTATGTATCAACACGCATGCAAACAAATAGCTCAGTTGGCTATACCACTTGTGTGTGATACAGAACGATACCAACAGTGCAGGTTCAATCACTGTACTGACTCTGGTAGTTTATGGAGACTTGCCTAGCCTTGTGGAGTGGTGGCCCTCAAGCTGTATATTACCAACTGTGTCTCTCTCTAATGGGGAGGCCCTTTGGGAATACAACTATATATATAATACACATTTATATCAACTTATGTGGAACTCTAATGACATCCCAAATTACTTTAAATCCACAAACTATTTTTGCAATTTAATCACTGTTGTAATGTTGGGAAACACAGCAGCCAATTTGCTTACACCAATGTCCCACAAATAGCAATAAGACAAAGGACCAGATAATCTGTTTTAGTGATGTTTGTTTGGGGATATAGGGAAAACTCTTTGTATTTCTTTGAATAGTATCATGGGATCTTTTATGCCCACCTGAGAGGGCAGTTGGTTCCTCAATTTAGTGTGTCATCCAAAAATGGCACCTCCAACAGGGCAGCATTGCCTCAGAACTGCAATGAGGTGCCAGCACAGGTAATGATTCAGATCCGAATGGTTGAAAGCTTCTTAAAAATTTAAAAATATATGTTTATTAGAATTATTTAATGAGATGTGCCGTCACTCATTGATTGGTCAGAATGTTACACAAATAAAGGGCTCAACCTCAAACAAAAGAAGTCCAATTGATAGCATAGTGAACACTGGGGTGGGGAATTTTATCTGGGTGACGGGGGTATTGGCCATTGGCTGAAGTGCCGGCGAGAGCCCCATATTGCCTCCTCTGGGGAAGATCTGCCACATTACATGCCAATTAGGCAAACAGCGATAGGCCTTCCCTGGGATAAAGGACCCTGGCAACGGAAGTCCTGCCTGCTGAGAGCTGCCAGCTAATCAGAGGTTGGCAGCTCTATCACTGAGTAACCCCACTGTGGAGACAGTGGCTGTTGCCGGTAATGGACCCACTGGAGGCGAGGGACCCAGGCCAAGGATGAATCAGAGTGGGAGGCGTTTCACAGGGTGGGGGTCGTGGCGAAAGGCAATCGGCTGCAAGAGCAGTGGGCTGGCTGTCAGTGAGCAGCCCCTTTCCGATGCTGGGTCCCTCGATCAGGCACTTAGTGCTTTTTAACGAGTGAACACCCCCCCCGCCCCCCCACATCTGCCCCAACTCCCCCCAGCAGAACTGGCAAGCAACCTGCACGGATTTGCCAGATGTGCTCCGCATATGGCAGGCCCACTTGGCGCTATGCTAATACTGGCAGAGGTGGTATGAGGCTCTTAATTGGGCATTAATTGCCCACTTAAGGGCCTCAATTGGTGGTGGGGTGTGAAGGCCGTCCATGGGCCTTCCCACCACAGACTTAATAGATGCAGAGGTGGGAAGGTGGCAAGGAGCCCCCGCCACCATCCCGCCTGATTAAATGCTCTCCTCACTTCCAAACTCGCTGCGCAGGAGAGCATAAAATTCTCCCCTACATGTTTCATTTCATTGTCTTCTCCTCACTCGATTTTACTTATAGTTGCTGGTACAATTTGCAATACCAGAGGCCCATTGCAATTCCAGAATTCTGGAATTCAATTTCACAAATCTTAGGATCATTGGTAGGGTTCAGTATATCTGTTAGCACCATCTTCACCTTTCATATTCACCAACTTATATTATTACCAGACACGTTGCTCCAGTAAATTCCTTTTTGCTTCTGAAGCAGGTGGAGAGTTTAGCACTGCCATCGTCATCCTTCACATTCAGGGCAAGAGGATAACCAGGGAAAGAGTAGGGCCCATTAGGGACCAAAGTGGCAATCTGTGTTTGGAGCCGGAGGACGTAGGTGAGGTTTTAAATGATTGCTTTTCATCTGTATTCACTACGGAGAAGGACGATGTAGATGTAGAGATCAAAGAGGGGGATTTTGATAGACTGAACATATTAGCATTGAAAGGGAGGAGGTATGAGCAGTTTTAGCAGGCGTAAAAGTGGATAAATCCCCAGGCCCAGATGAGATGTATCCCAGACTGCTGTGAGGAGAATCACCAGGATGTTGCCTGGGCTGGAGCATTTCAGCTATGAAGAGAGACTGGATAGGGTTGTTTTGCTTAGAGCAGAGAAGGCTGAGGGGGGACCTGATTGAGATATACAAGATTATGAGGAGCATAGATAGGGTAGATAGGAAGAAACTTTTTCCCTTCGCGGTGGTGTCAATAACCGGGACATAGATTTAAGGTAAGGTGCAGGAGGTTTAGAGGGGATTTGAGGAAAGATTTTTTCACCCAGAGGGTGGTTGGAATCTGGAACACACTGCCTGAAGGGATGGTAGAGGCAGGAACCCTCACAACATTTAAGAGTATTTAGATGAGCACTTGAAACACCATATCACACAAGGCTATGGCCCAAGTGCTGGAAAATGAGATTAGAGTAGTTAGGTGCTTGATGGCTGGCACGGACACGATGGGCCGAAGGGCCTATTTCTGTGTTGACTCTATTCAGAAACTCATGAGGTGTTCACATGCCAGCTTCTCCTATCTCCTCACCCTTGCTCTCTGCAATTGTCTCTATGTTTCACCAGTCCCTCTCTCCCCTGTGCCTCACAACACTCCCTCTGACCCAAACTATCTCTTCCGTTCTGGCTTCTTTCCACGCTCACTTCTGCATCTCTCCCTCAGTACCTTTATCTGGTTCCTATGATTGGGTCTACTTCACCGTTACTGTCACAGTGAGTTGAACCTTAACTCTCAAAAACGGGTGGGTTGGACTTGAGCCAGAGGTTGAATTGCAGAAAATCTGAAACAGAAATCCAAGCCCTCTGATTGTGCCAGCAGCGGCCAATTATGAGGCTGCCTCTGGTAAAATCGCCAAGCCAGTCTTGCTGCCAGAAAGTGCGGGCCCGGAGCCCCCATTTGGTACCGATTTCGGGGTCTGAAGACCACAGCCCTTTTCGTCTTTAAATAATGGGTACTACAGAATAGTGGTTATGTTACTAGACTAATAATCTAGAGAATGAGTTCAAAGCACACCATAGTAGTTTGAGAACATAGGCTGGGATTTTAATGGCACGCTGTGTATCCCAACATCAGCACCAAATGCAGTTCCTGAGCCTGTGCAGGCAAGAGATGGGGCCATGGCAGCAATTTTACTGGCGGCACCCAGTTAAAAGTCTGCTTTCGTGACCGCATTCCAATTAAGGATGGTGGCCTGCCTCTCTGAGCGCTCTGCACCACCACCGATAGAGGTGGCTGCTACTGAGGCTGCAAGGAGAAGGAGAGGGTGCCTCCATGCTGAGGTACCCTCGAAAGGCCAGTAAGGCAATCATGGATGTGCCAGGGCCAGGCAGTCAGGCCGGCCCCAGCAATTGGAGAGGTGACCCCTACAGTGGTGCCGTCGGGACTACAGGTGTGGTCATTGCCGGTGGGACCCTCCTTGGGCCATGGAACCTCCGGAAAGGAAGGTCCCACCCCCTGGAAGCCACTGGGAAGCTGCCTCGATATAGCTTGCTAATTCACTATGTGGCGGGGGACCATTCTGCGACTTGTAAAATCCCAGTGGCCTAGTGAAATGGCCATCAAAAGGCCAATTAATTGGATTAAATAGCTGCCTGCCTCCAGTTGGCGGGTAGCTGAGCCACTGCCATTCCTGCCACTGGGAATATCTCCTGGCAGCGGAAACATGTCAGGCTTCCCTCCCCATGTGATTTTACCCCAGTTTCCCAGTCCATCTCCAATTCAAAAAGAACTCCAGAAATTAAAAAAACACTATTAGGAAAAGTGACCATGAAGCTGTCGGATTGTTACAAAAACCCAACTGCTTCACTATAACCTTGAGGGAAGGAAACCAGCCATCCCTACCCAGCCTAACCTTTATATGACTCCAGTCCCACACTAATGTGGTTGATTTTTAACGGCTCTCTGAAGTGGCTTCGTTCAGTTGAGGTCAAGCTGTTCAGTTGTATAAAGAAAAAGGCTCACCACTACATTTTTAGGCAACTAGCCATGGGCAACAAATGCCGTCCTTGCCAGTGACTCCCACATCCTGCGACTGAATTAAAAAAATGACCTGGGGCTACAAGATATTGTGTCCTGGGATTGCAAATCCTAATTGGTAGTAATTCTTTTGATCAGCTGAGTGCCATATTATAAGTGGAGAAGTTGCTGAAAATAAATTTTATGAATTCATGATAAATCTAAAACAACTTGAGATGTGTGAAAGAGGATAGAAAAGAAAGAAGAATGAGAAGATGGACTTCCATTGTGATTTGACAGACATTTTTTATCAATTACTATTGTTTAAAACAATAGCTTCTACCTTTGAACTGAAGGATTGTTCCCTATGCAGAATAGAGCAAAGCTGCCCTCTTTAAATGTTTAATAAGTTCACCCGATCAGTATATGCAGACTGTGAAGATGCCACAATCAGGCAACTATATTAACGTTTCTGAATAAGTTAAATTCCATTTTTAATGCATGGGATTTGGGGCTTTTGCTAGTACCTTGCAATTAAATGCCACAATCCTGTCCATTTCCATTTATTTGCTGTCACTAAATAATTCAAATTTGTTTGAACTTGCAGGGGACATTAAGGGTTTTACTGATGTTTTGATGATTCGTTTTTTTTCATGAAGTAACAGTGATTTTGTCATGATTGAACTCATCTATTTTATATTGTAAGTGGGGCACAGACAGATGAATGTACTTTAGTTATTCAGCTATCTTACATTTATATAATGTATTAATCTAAAGAAACTAAGGGCTGGATTTTACCAGCCCTCTGGGGACGGGCTGGAAGGCGGGAGGGCAGGGGTTGGGGGAGTGACCCATAAAAAGGTGAGGGAAGATGGGGGGGGGGGGGGCGGTGTTGGAGTGCCCTTTGTCTTCCTGCTGACAAGCCATCTTGCCAGCAGTGGGGAAGGCGGCGAACTTCCCACCCGCCCACAGGCCGATTGAGCAACTTAAATGGCCAATTAAGGGCCTCTTCCCGCCACTGCTGGCATTTTACCAGCAGCAGGTGGGCCCTCCACCACATGGGAAAACTGCCAGGTAAACCCTGGCAGCCTCTCAGCAGGCTCAGAGTGGGGCCCACCAAAGGCATCTTCCCCTTTCTTCCCCTGTCAGCATTCCGAAGGGATCGTTCCCTCCGCGACACCCTGGTCCACTCCTCCATTACCCCCACCACCTCGTCCCCTTCCCATGGCACCTTCCCCTGCAATTGCAGGAGATGTAATACCTGCCCACTTACCTCCTCTCTCCTCACTATCTCAGGCCCCATACACTCCTTTCAGGTGAATCAGCGATTTACTTGTATTGCTTTCCATGTAGTATACTGTATTTGCTGCTCACAATGTGGTTTCCTCTACATTGGGGAGACCAAACACAGACTGGGTGACTGCTTTGCGAAACACCTCTCTCAGTCCGAAAGCGTGACCCCGAGCTTCCGGTTGCTTGCCATTTCAAAACTGCCCCCTGCTCTCATGCTCACATCTCTGTCCTGGGATTGCTACAGTGTTCCAGTGAACATCAACGCAAGCTCGAGGAACAGCATCTCATTTACCAATTAGGCACACTACAGCCTGCCAGACTGAACACTGAGTTCAATAATTTCAGAGCATGACGGGCCCCCCCATTTTATTTTTATTTTTAGTTATTTTTTCTTATTTCTTTTTTTCTTTTTTTGTGTTTATTTTATTTTATTTTATCTTAGTTTGTTCAGTTTGCCTACCCACTGTTTTTTTCCATGTTTGTGCTGGTGGCTGTTCAGTTTTCAGTCCATTAACACCTTATCTGTACTAATGCTTTGTCTTTCAACACACCATTAACATATTGTTTGCCTTTGCTCCATGACCTTCTGGTAGGTTATTCTCTGTGACCTTGTCTTATCTACACCTTCTCCATTGTTATCTCTTGCCCCACCCCTGCTTTACTTGCTTAAAACCTTTCACATTTCTAATATATGCTTGTTCTGAAGAAGGGTCACTGACCTGAAACGTTAACTCTGCTTCTCTCTGCACAGATGCTGCCAGACCTGCTGAGTATTTCCAGCATTTCTTGTTTTTATTTCAGGGTGGGCCCTCCTATTTTGGAAGTCTTTGGCTCACGGAGTGGCCCCCTGGTGGCAATGGCCACTCCCAATGCAATGGCACCTCCTGCTCTCACCAACCCCCCACTCCACTCGCTGGGGCCTGTCTGACTGGCCCTGGTGCCCCAGACCCTACTTACCTGGTTGGGAGGGCACTGTCCTCCGATGGTGGCTTCTTCCAGGTGCAGTCCCAGCAGTGGCCACCCAACGGGCAGCTGTATTTCATAGGGATGGCTGCCCCGGTGGCAGCCAATTAGTTGATTGCCACCGACAACATGCAACCCTGGTTCCTGCAGATCGCCAAAGCGGGGTCACTCTCCTGCTTTCGTGCCCGTCAGTGGGATCCTCACCGCGAGAACAAAACTCAGCCCTAAAACATCCAGTACTATAATTCCCTATGTTTATCACAGCCCCAAAGAAAAGTATTTTCAATCACCTGTTTATTTTGAATTTGTGGCTCCATTATTTATTTGCACACTTTGCTGCTGTAGGAATTATAGCCTCAGCATTCATGCCATCATAGAAAACTAGCAACAGCAAACCCAACAACTTGGTAACAGTTGAACCAGTCCCAGAAAAGCTGACAGCTCAAACACAGCCTTGAATATAAGGCTTATGACACATGAAGATGAGCAATTACACTGTGAGTGCAGTGGGATGTGGACGTCATAATTTAACCTGTAGATAAGGTATACCCAACATTTGACCCCTTTTAATGTAGGACGAAATCGTAACGTGCATTGCAGCAGTGGTGAATTTAGAAATTGCTGACAGGCAATGTGAGTGCTGAAGGTGTAAAATTTAATTTCTGGGGACATCTTGGGTCAAACCATTCCAGAATTTTGATACTTTGTTTTCTACATATTTCAACATTTGGAGGGGATTTATAGTTTTGCCTTTCAAGCTAAAGATAGTTTTCCTGCTAGTATTAGAGACAATTTGAATATGAAAATAAAAATAGCTGTATATATTTCAATAAAACTTTAAAAGGTAAAGTTAGAATAAATGGGATAATACACTGTTTTAAAATAAGAACAGAGGAAGGTTTATATAAATGCATTCAACCTTCATCCAAGCTTATCACCAATAGTAATTTCTGACCTCTTTTGCTCTTTTGAACTTTTTGTTATTATTTACCTCTATCAACAAAAGCCATTATACATTGCAATCATTTTAACAGAAGTAAAATACATGAAAATATGGTTTTCAGGATTAGGCTTTGAAGCCTATACTTAGCTCCAATTGCTGACTTAACTTACAACAACAGATTTACAGCGTGGAAGGAAGTCATTCAGGCAGTCATGTCTGTATTGACTGTTTGTTAGAGCAAATCAAATCTAATTGTTCTATGGTTGCCTTAAGAGTAATGTCCCTGTAAGAGCTCAGTATGTTAATGAGCTAAGTACCAGGATGTAGTCATGTGACTACAAGCCACAGTCAGTTTGCAACTGTAACACCTGGATGAAGGTTCTGTAAGTAGCATGCTCTGTACTGTACATATTAGTTTAGCTGTTAATATACCTGTTTGAGATCTTCAGCAAACTGGATTCCATGCATCTCACTTATGTTGCATCAGACAACATAAAGAACTCATTACACTAATCACCCTCTCCATAGCCCTGTATCATCTTCTGCTGCAAATATCTATCAATTTTTCCTTAAAGACGCAAATGGTCTTTGACTCAGCCGCTCCCTGTGGCAAAGCATTTCATGCTCCAACATCCCTCTGTATAAAAGGATTTCTCCTAATCTCTCTTCTCTTACTTGGTGATAACTTTAAATTGATCAGCCCTTGCCACTGACTCCACAAACAAAGAGAATAGGGACAGGCAATTTTCTCTAACAGAATTCGACATAAATTTAAAAATCTCTATGAAATCTGCTCTTAGCCTTTTCTCTTCCAGTGTTCTGAAAAATAGATTCAAGTGATGATGAAATCATACATACCAATTGAATGTAACACTTTATATGACAATTGTCCTATAGATAACTTGTTAAATGTAGAATAGAATGCATGTGTGGTTGTGTGTAAGGGGGGGGGGGGTGGGGTGGGGTGGTGTGGTGTGGTGGTAGGTTATTTGCACAATACACTCATGCCTGTGACACTTTGTAGTTAATTGGTGCCTTTGATTTGTGTGATCATTTCTAGCAAAGGTCTCCATTACATATCTTTGAGTATCAGCTGTGGCTCAGGTGGTAGCACTCTCACCCGATTCACAATGTTCCAAGTTTAAGTCCCACACCAGGGCTTGAGCACAAAAATCAAGGCTGACACTCCAGTGCAGTACTGAGGGACCACTGCACTTTTGGAGGAGCTGTCTTTCGGATGAGACATTAAACTGAGGCCCCACCTGCCTACTCAGGTGGCTGTAAAAGGTCACATGACATTATTTCAAACAAGAGCCGGGGAGTTATTCCTGGTATCCTGGCCAATATTTATCCCTCAATCATCATAAAAACAGAAAATCTGGTCATTATCACATTGCTGTTTGTGGGAGTTTGCTGTGTGTAATACTGGCTGCCATGTTTCCTACATTACAACTGTGACCACACTTCAAAAAGTATGTAATTGGCTGCAAAGTGCTTTGAGAAGTCTGGTGGTCGTGAAAGGCAATATATAAATGCAATTTTTAAAAAACTTTTTTCTTTGAAGTTTTTTCAGTGACCTTCAGTAGTTTGCAGTGAGGTTGTGAGACCATTGCATTATCCAGCTCTTGCTGTACATTGATCCCTTTATATTTTTTTTCTTAACTGAAGATTTATCCATGAATACTGCCAAGGATCACTGCACACCTGAACAGATAGCTATGACTATAATGGATTGAGAAACATTTCAGCATCCTGACTACCTTTACCCAGGAGAAAACTGATGATCAAAGATATTAGCAGCTCAAAGAAAGGAAGGCCTGTGTTTATGTAGCATTGTATCACAGTTCACAGAAGCATCTTAAATTGCTTCATAAGCAATGGATTACTTTAAAGTGTAGTGACTCTTATGTAGGCAAATGTGGCAGGCATTTAGCACACAGGCAGATCCCACAATCAACAATGAGATTGATGACCAATTAAGTCTTGTTGGGGATTGTTGAGGGAGGAATGCTGATGAGGACATGGGGAGAAACCCCTAACTTACTGCAACTAGTGCCATGCAATCTTTATTGCCCAATTAAAAGAATGAGGCTTCAGTTTCACGGCTAATTCAAAAGTTTCCACATTGGACAATGCAGCTCTTCCTCAATACAGCACTGAATGCTAGCTTCGATTCTGTGCACATGTTCTGGAATGGATCTTGACTGAGATGAGGTGGTGAATCATTGAGTCAAGTTGATGCTTCAGCTAAGCATGAGTATTGCACTGCACAGGGATCATCTTGTTTGGAAATTTACCCCTATGGTGACAACCTTTCAGTTGTCTCATGAGGTGAGTTAATGTTTCAGGTCAGTTTCTCTCTCCACAGATGCTGCCAGACCTGCTGAGTATTTCCAGCACTTTCTGTTTTTATTTCAGATTTTCAGCATCTGCAGTATTTTCATTTTATCTTAGATTTTGTTCTTATTTGTCAGATAAGTGAGGCTGAATTTTATTTACCTGCTGCCGGGAGTGGCGGCGGGCAGAAAAGATGGCAGCCTGCATGGACGGGCCGCACGCCGCCATGCTTCTGTGATCTAGCGCGCGGCATCATTTCCATACGCAGAGCGATCGCCCCCTCCACAATCATGTGGCGGGAGCGGGTTCTGCGATGCCAGCAACGGAGTCAGCTGCCTCTGTGCAGGCACCAGTTTTAAAGGGCTGCCAGACCTGCACAGAGAATATAAAGTTCAACCCTGGAAGCCCCCCCACCACCACTACACTGTACATAAATGTGTGAATCATCCCCCCCCCCCCACCCAATACACAGAAAATAAATGGTAGCCCTGATCCCCCCCCACCCACCAAAACATTCAAATCAAATAGTTGACCTCTTCCCCCCACACAACTGCACAAAGTGCAGAGGTCACCCCTTCCCCCCCCCCCCACCCCTACACGAGAAATGCAGAATTAACCTTGTTGCACCCCCCCCCCCCCCACCACATTCAAAATCCTAAGTTCCCCTCCCCCTTCCCCAGCTCAGTGGCTCCAGCTTTCCCTGGATGGGAAAGTGAAAGTGCGTGAGTGCCGGCCATCGCACGGAAGGTAGCAGATAGCCAGTAAGATCGCGGTGAATGGTTTGTTAATTTATTCATGTCCTTTATTTCAATAATTAAAGTTGGGTCCCATCGCCAAGCGGCAGGAGGTCGCCATGGAGCCTCGCCGCTTTCAGGAAGATCAGGCCAGGCAATCCTGGTGTGGGGCTCTGTGGCAGGCCACTGCCTCAGCGATCCTTTGGCACCCCCCCAGCCCCGGCCATGGAGCTTGGCATCAGGAGCTCAACAAAATTCAGCCCATGTTCTTTCGGGAGACCTGAACTCAGCTGGTGAAGAATGAAAACCAGAAAAATGTATATGCTAATCGCAGAACAATATTTACTTCACTGAGTTATTCCATACAAACCTGCCAAGCAGATCTTATGTATGAGAATGAAATCTGAAAATCAGGATTTCTGCTTTGATATGGAGTGTAAAGAAAGTTTTGGCACTAAGTCTACTTTCTGCCATAATTTCAACCAAATTAGTATTTTTGACTATTTCTCTTTGTCCTACACTTGACTGGGATCATATTAATAGATCATTTGATGATGGCTTTGCACATATGCAAACATAATTTTTATTTTCATTTTTTTTGCTCTGTGTTCATCGTGTGAACTTTGCATCACTTGTTGTAGGACAGATAAGACAGCTTCCAGGTAAAGCATGTATTAATATTTAAGAATTAAATTTGGAATGTGTGTATGCCAGCAGCATAACAATATTGTTTACTGAGATTTGCTAAGAAGTCTACAAAGCAGGTCTCATGTATGGATCTACGTTAATGGAATGTATAAAGTATGTATGTCAATAATGTGAATATATTTACGTTTACAAGCTAAACCATATGAATATTCTTGTCAATCATTTGTGAGAATGATTTGATCTCTCTTCTAGCCATTCTCAGAAACATGACTAAATACTGAATTTTTATTTCATAAATTATAATTCCCTACCTACTTGGTATGATTTTGTTAATTAGATTTATTAAAATTGTATATTAGTTTAGATTTATACAGCTCTCACCTTGAGTAATAACAGCAATGAAAGATAATTTTACTCAAACTTCAACATGCATATATAGGGAATGAAATATGAAAACTACAGTTAAGTAGTATTTAAGTGATTCAGGTACGCTGCTGTCGTAAATCATCCCTGACACAAGGACTCCATGGTGATTTGAATGTGAATTAGGTATTCAGGTTGGAGCAGAAGGAATCTAGGTGGTTATACTATTGACACCCTCCAATCTTACTGCCAATATTTTGCATAAATCCCTTCTTTGCAGAAAGAGAAATGAAGGATGAGTATGTGTTTCTTGTTTAATGACAGGTGTTTTGAAAATAAATGCTTATATTATTTATTAAGGTCATCCTTTGGCGTGATATTTAATTAACATGATATATGATGCAGTAACAGTAGTCTTGGATAGCATGACTTGAATATATAAAAATTCCACAAATCTTAAACAGTAGTTATGATAAACCATTGGACCAGGTTTTGTGGTCAGTGGTGAAAGAACAGTGCTCGCCCTTCATTTTGCTGACAGCTGCCCACAAAGTTTTTGCAGGCTGTAGGGTGCAGGGTTTCTTTAATCCAGTGCCTTTTTCAGTGTGGCATCCTCTACAGGTGTCTGTGAGCAGGGCAAGAAACAACGAGTCCCTTCATCCAAGCAGATTGAAGTATCCTCAGTAAGACATGCTGGGCCGAAACTTGATAGGGACTGGCTGCATAGACGGTGGGAGGATGGGGGCATTTCTGTCAGGAAACCTGGAAGTCCAGGTTTCCCCGCATATTGTGGAGTTTTGCCTCCGCAGTGTGAGTAATTTTGCTTTGACAGAATTCCTGCCTGGAAGTCAGCCTGATTGACAGCTTTGGTTTCTAGTCCAGTGGGGAGCACTCCAGAAGAAGCCACAACTGCAAATAGGGAGCCTGCTTCTGCTAGTGGCACTGTCAGGGTGGTGATGGTTGGGCGTGCGATGTCTGATTCTCCAAATTGGGGCTGAACACGCCCTCAACATTTTGGTGATCCGTGGCAAGGGGGGCCTGAAGGTAGCTCTGGATGAGGCCTGTCACGGACCTCTCGCCGGCAGGGCCTGGCCCGATCCTCCCAGTGGTGGCGAGGCTCCCTGGCGGCCCCCTTGCCGCTGGGCGACGGGAGCACAATTTAAATATGCAAATCAATAAAGTTGATCAATTTAAATACACTTACCTGCAGTCTTGAGGGCCCGCCGCGATCTTTGGCACGGCGGCCGGCACTCCTGCGCCATCAGATCCCCGTCCAGGGACATGTGGTGCCGCACTGGTGGGGAGGGCAGAGGAGGTAGGTTTGTCAATGCGGGGGTGGGGGGGTGGGAGGGAGGTCAAATACACGTAATGTGTGCAGTGGGTGGTGGGAAGGGTTGAGCCTTAAACTTTGTACAGTTTGCGGGGGGAAATGTCAGATGTAAAAGGTGTTTTGGGGGAAGGGCAAATAGTTATTGTACTTGTTTTTGGGGGGAAGTGGGAAAGGGGCATAAGAAATTTATTTATTTAATTTTGGGGGATCTTTCTTTAAAAATTTAAATATGCCAGCAGGGCTGGCTGCCCTTTAAAGATGGCGCCAGCACCTGCACACAGGCAGCTGATGCCATTGCCGGGGACAGACAGCCCACCCTCTCCATGTGATTGTGGGCCACTCCGGCTATTTAATTAAGCCACTGCATGGGAGATCACAACAGCTCTTTGGCGTACAGCCCGTAAAGACAGGTTTGCACTTCTTGAGCTTGCTGCCGAAATCAGTGGCGGGCTCTTAAAATCCAGCCCTTTTATTGGGGATGTACGGGTGCAGGGTGAGGGTGGGGTCTGATGCGGGGTGGGGTGTGGAGGAGCTTAGGAGGGCGGAGGAAGCACTTAACTTCTCCCTGAAGCTGTCTTTGCCTTTGATCAGCTGTCAGGTATCCCGAGGGCTTGGAAACGTGGTTTACCAGGGTTAAACCTGCAAAGTAGTTTAATTCAGAGGCTGCCAGCCTCATGGGAGTGGATGGGTTGGAGGTGGGTTTGAGATTTCTAAAGTTTTAACATCTCACCCAACCCCAATCCATCCGTTTTTGGAGGTTAATATTTAGATTAGAGTCTAAATCAGGAAGTATAAAGCATGAAATATAAATTAGATTTAAATCATGTAAAGATTGGAAAATACTGATGAGACTAAGGGAGAGAGATAAAAGAGACAGACAGAAAAAATTTTAATTTCTAAAAAATTCTCTATCACTTGTGAAGGAATAAGACCCAACACTCGTAGAACCAAATGTTTAGGGCCAGAGAGGTTTTTCAGCAGTAATTATCACTTATCACAGCATTAAAAATTCATTTGCTCCTGAATGCACCAGCCTTAACTTTAATGGGGAGCTAGTGAGTAAGTGCCCAAATTTTATGCCATTGCATTGATTTCGGTGCTGAGTCTATTGCTGAGGATTGCCCTGTGGAGGAGCAGAGTATCTCTGACACAACTTCTGGATATGTCCACTTAATTGTGCATATGCGGAGGCCAGAAGTTTCTGTCTTATTTACCCCGTTATAATGGTGAGTGCTGTAGCTATTATTCTTTACTCAAAATCCAGCCAATTATAATGGGACTCCATAAGTTTATTCTTTCTTTACCAGAGAAGTGGTCTTTCTGAAGCCCCAATCTTAGTAGCTAATGGGTTCCATTAAAAACTTATGCATGAATATATAAAAATTAAACCTATAAAATGAATATGTCCAATAGCATAACAATATTTAATTCAGTGACCTATGTTACAAGATTGTCAGGCAGATCCCATGTTCGAATTTACAAGAATAAAAGGTGAAAACTGAGGTCTCTGCTTTGATAAGAACCTACCTTCTGCTATCATTGCAATAGCATCAGTTTTTAATGGAACCCAGTAGGGTTAGATAAGATATCACCCATTTTTATTTGGTAGTAACTCTTTGCATCCTTGACTTTAACAGTTTTGTTTAATTGTTGGGAAAGTTCACTTTGGACATGTTATGTTCTTTAGTCTCCATGTAAATGGGAAGGTTCTCCATTGTTGTCTTTGTCTACCCAGCCGGCCAATAAATTAGACAATCAAAAATCGGATATGTGGGGTTCTACAAGAGTACATATACTGTCTGCATATAGGAATTATGATGTTCTAAGTTCCAAAGTTCACCTAGGAAACTGGGAATTCTAAAGGATTGTGTTAATTATTCAAAAAAGATTAAATAAAAGGGGAATGGGGTCAGAAATAGAACCCCTTTGTTAGAACGAATATAGTACAGCTTTATAATTCTTACCCTATAAATGAATCCTGGACCCGTGTTTGGTAAGTGAGTGAAGACAGTACTATTTAGGTAATCTCTTTCACAGGTTTGCAGTTTGATGTAACTACTGAATGTCTGCAAGACTTTATTTTAAAGATACAGACCAACTTAAACTCAATCTAAACTTGAGCTTCAAACTAAAAGGCCCTAAAAAATACAAAGTGTGGATGTTCTTGAATTATCTCAAACAGGCCCAACTTTGAGTTTTGAATTCATTGCTTGCCTCAAACACACAAGAGCCTAGATTTTTACAATTGACATTATTTTAAATCTTGTGGTCCACTGGCACTAAATTAAAACCAATCTGAATATCTGGGTGTTAGCAGATGCTTCTGAAGTTTGGCAAGCCAGGTTCCTGGAGAGGTGAAAAGGGGTAGTAGTTGTTACTCCTATCTCTAGGTAGCTATTAATTTTTACTTCCCCTTCTTTATCTCCCCCCCCACCCCCCCTCCCTCCCCCTCCTCCTGCCTGAACATGCTTATTTTTTCCTGCAAACGGTTCAATAGTTTCTGCAGCTCCCTTGCATCATGTCCAAGAGCTCACTCTCCATGAGTGGGCCTAGGTATTTGATTATGGAGCCATCAAAGCCAAGCATGATCCAGTCCTCATCCTACAGCAAATTGTTGGATGTGGATCAGAAGTGGGAGCCAGGATTGATTTTTCTCCTGAACCGAGTCTGGGAGTCCTGACATTCGTGTCCCTATTAGCAAGCAGCTGAGATCAGCTCACTCAGTTGATAATGAATTTCAGACTTTCCCGACCTATACAGATTAGTACCAGACCTGGTGGTGCATTCACCAACTAAACCACCAGCAGAACTAGAAACTAGCATGTTTAAAGCTTTCACCAATTTTGGGCATAAACCCAAATGAGACACAATTGGTCTTGCATCACATGGATCATCTGCCACTACTTGAGGTGTACTGCAGATTAAAACCTATCTGACTTTCTATTTTTATAAGAACTCAAATTAGTATAATGTGGTAGGTTATGAACTGGACTTGTTCCTATTTGATTCTATAAATTCAGTTTGAAGGAAATGTTGACACAGAGCCACATCTCTTGTTAAATGCTGAAATACTTTCTTTTGAAGCTATTTTTTGAAACTGCATTTGTTGTGCATTTATACAAACACGTATGTGCATTATGTTTAAAACTTAGTCGAGTAAGAGAAAGATGTATTTGAAGTTTAGTTTGATTCACGTAAAGATTCCTCTTTCCCCCCAATTTATTTTTATCAGCTACATAATTCTGTTAATACAGGCTCTTATGATTATATAAATTCTTATCAAATACATTTTGTGCAGTCCCCTAAGATGTTTTTATGCTAGAAAAATATCTATACACAGAGGGTGGTTATAATGTGGACTTTTCTGCCACAAGCCATTGCTGAAGCAAAGTCCTCAAGTATTTTCAAAGGAAATTGGATAGTTGCTGGAAAAGAGGAATATCAAAAGCTTTGGGGAAGGAGCAGGAGAGTGGGATTAAACAAGATGGCTCCCGTGGAGAAACAAACCAATGCCGACTTAATTAACTGTGTGGTCTGCTCCTGTGTTGTAACATCCTGTCACTTTGTTACATTACCTATAAAATCAGTGACAGTCAGGCAAGTGACAAAAGCTTTGGCTTGTTATGTGTTAGTAGCCTTTTCAACTGGAGCATGTTTCCAAATAAATGTTACCAATCAATTTTTAAATTTGGTGTGGGGAAATACATATTCTGTGTTTTCCTATTTAATTAAAAAAAATCCCCCTAATTATCAATTTTGGTAATCAGCATTTAATAGTGGAAAGATGACAGTGGCGAAACTTCCTCTTGTGACTGTACATAAATCATCACCTGGGCAGATTGCGAAGAAGGAAACGAGGTGATGGGGAATCTGACGCCTGTAACAGAGCCAGTCGATCTTCCATCCATTTCAATTAATAACAGGAAATTAGTATAGGGCCTGATGGAGGTGTGCAATCCTCCCTGCCTGATTTGCCTCTGTATGCTTAGCACAGGTAATTAATTTTCCCTAAACACAAATGAGGCAACTATGCCCCAAATCCTTTACTGACCAATTTCACTTAAAAGCAAGTTTTTGGTTAGAATGCTGTTCTTTTCAGATTGGCTGTTTATTACCATGGCACTAGAACTTTTTTCATGTTTGTCACAACTAACATTTTGAAAAATTTGTTTTGGCCAGAGTATCAGTGACACCTTTACAACTGTAACAAATCCAGAAGTTTCCCCTGTTTAGTTCTTACTTTGTTTCCATGTTTATTGTAATCCAAATTGAATAACTACAAATAACCTGATTAAGATTTAAAAAGAAAATACTATAACAGCAGCATTTAGCAGCCCAGTCTTTCACAACCTGCAGCATGTCTGCAATCAAACTACTCATTTTCCAATGTTAGCTAATTGTTAATATACCTAAATTACACATTTAACCTGATATGTAATATTAAGCTTTACTGATATTATAACACCCCTTCCTATTCTGTACATTTTTTCGCCTTCCTTATTAACTTTCCTAGTGTTACACTGAATGGGTGACCCATGAGGTCTCTGTCAATTCCAGTCGTAGAACAGCCATTAGGCATACTACATAAACTGACACCTCTTTCAGGAGTATGTTCCACTGAGCATGATCTTATTCAACCAAATGATTCCAGTGCAAACACTTAGCAATAATATTTTGCACCTGGCGTCTGTGTTTGTCAGTCAGTGAACAGGGAAACAAAACCAAAGTAACAAGGAATTGCAAAGGATGTGCATAAAACACAGCCATATAACTATTATGACAATAAATCTCTTGGGATAAAGTTCTTTGTAAAAGATGAAAGTGAGATTAGAAAAGGAGCTGCCAGCAAAGAAAACAATTGACTGAGGTATTCCTTAGGAGCAGCAGAAAATAGACCAAATTGTATACCAAGATTGTTTTCTTACTGTTTTTAAGGCATTAATCCAAGTTGGGATATAGTTACTGAATGCTGGCTGCTTGCATTACTTTACCCAAGTGATCACTCTTCATGTGTAGGTCTAGACAGACAGTAAGAAATTTGAACCGAACTGACCAGGCGGGAAACCCATGTGTTCGGATGGAATGCTTTCTGTTGACTTCAGTGGAGAGTAAAGTCATGTTGTACAACCAGCGCTGTATCTGATCTCATCAGTTTTCTGATAGATAGCCTAAGGTTGAAATTGCCCCCAGCGGGACAATTTTAACCCTATCTATTGGGGAAACTGGCACATTGCAAAATAAAATTGACCGCCAATGTCTCAGCTGGGTCCTACTGTCCTTGATCTTAACCTGCTCTTCTGAGCTGATGGCAAAGGCAAGGACCTTCTTTAAATATGGAGATTGTGGTCTGATATCATTCGGTTCCGAATGCTATTTCATCTTTGACATGAGTGGGGAACCTGCTGGGGCTTCCCCACCAATTGAACATAAGTGAGAAGGGGATTGGAAGGAGACGAGATCTTACAAGTTAACATTTTATACATATGGGCCCCACAAAGAAAGTTTCGACTTGCATACTCCCGACTGCACCCCACACCTCCCTTCCCTCCTGCGAACCCCACCCCTAAAATTCCAGCTCGCTACACATGGCTACAACTGCTTCCTGCCCAGTTTGGGCCTGTAGCATATTACTGAAGGCCAGTGATTTAAATTGCTGTGGCATCATTCTGCTAAAAGCAATAGGTTCAGGCAGGGGAATTAAATTGCCTCCTAAGAGTATAATGTGGCCAAATGAAAAATGTTTTTTCCATTCAGTGATGTAGTTATCACATTGGCCCCTACATGGCATGTTCCCAGTTCCCACACTTCCTGCCTGTCGAAAGAGGAGTTCCATGGGACTTTTTCTGCTGTGCCACAAGCCTGTTAAGGGACATTTTAAGACATCCAAAATAAATCATAATGGAAAAGATGAAATATTCCTGGAAGATTCCTCAGGCCATTTCTGGACACATTTTTCCTTTTCTTGTTATATTAAACATCGTTTGTGGTGTATTGAGTGAGCTTAATTTAAGTGTTGCTTTCCAGTTTTACGTTGAATGTTTCAATTCAGCTATCTTAAAAGTTAACAACATGGTTTGATAGGAGGCCACCATCATCCCCATTTCTATGCTTCTATTTTATTTTCTACCTTTCAAATATCATGAAGCCAGATAGTTTGAGCCTAAATATCCATGTGAAATCCTATTGTTGTGATGGCTAGTACATGGGGTCACAGTCAAAACAATGCTGACCACATTTAATTAGAATTTTTTTTTCTCTAACTCTGATAAATACTTTGCCTCTACTCTGCACCTCACCCTGATGAAATCACTAAATCAGGTCATGTATTGATTTTACTTTGCTATAGCTCAGCACAGCAATTTAAGTTTTAAAGGAAAATATGTATTCACTTTGAAAGTATTGCTCATTAAGACATGCTCTGTCTTGAATTGTACATCTTATTTATTTAAAAACTCTGCTTATGGTTTCAACAGAGAGATGACAGAAAGTCACAATCAAAATAGAAGCTATTCCACTTACTGGTTGAGGAATAATGCAAGTGCCTCAACTACCCACCAAAATGGAAAATTGCCCAGGTATGTCCTGTCCACAAAAGCAGGACACATCCAATCTGGCCAATTACCACCCCATCAATCTATTCTCAATCATTAACAAACTGATGGAAGGTGCCACTAATAATGATATCAAGTGGCACTTACTAAGCGACAACCTGCTCACTGATGACTAATTTGGGTTCCACAAGGACCACTCAGCTCCAGACCTCATTACAGCCTTGGTCCAACCATGGACAAAAGAGCTGAATTCCAGAAGTTAGTTGAGAGTAACTGCCCTTGACATCATGGAGCATTTCACTGAGTGTGGCATCAAGGAGTCCAGTATAATTGAAGTCAATGGGAATTGGGGGAAACTCTCCACTGGCTGGAGTCATACCTAGCACACAGGATTAGTTGTTGGAGTCAATCATCTCAGCTCCAGGACATTGCTGCAGGGGTTGCTCAGGGCAGTATCTGAGGTCCAACCATCTTCAGCTACCTCATCAATGACCTTCCCTCCATCATATGGTCAGAAGTAAGAATATTTTTTGATGATTGCATAGTGTTCAGTTCCATTTGCAAATCCTCAGATAGTGAAGCAGTTTATGCCTGCAAGCTGCAAGAACTGGAGAACATTCAGGCTTGTGCTGATGAGTGGTAAGTAACATTTGTGTCAGGCAATGACCATCTCCAACAAGAGAAAGTCTAACCATCTCCCCTTGACATTCAATGGAATTACTATCATCAAATTCCACCATCATCAAATTCCCCCACCATCAACATCTTGGGTTCACCATTGACTGAAAACTTAACTGAACCAGCTACATAAATACTGAGCCTACAAGAGTCAAAGGCTAGGTATGATGCATCGAGTAACTCAGCCCCTGATTCCCCACAGCCTTTCCACCATCTACTCTGTAATCTCCTGCTGCCCCACAACCTTGCAAGAAATCTGAGCTCCTCTAGTTCTGGCCACCTGAGCATCCCTGATTTTAATTATTTCCCATTGGTGGCCGCACCTTCAGTTACCTAGGCTCTAAGCTCTGGAATACCCTTCCTACACCTCTCGCCTCGCTTTCCTCTTTTAAGACACTCATTAAAACCCAGCTCTTTCACTAAACCTTTGGTCATCTGACCTAATATTTCCTGATGTGGCTCGTTGTCATATTTTGTTTTATAATGCTCCTGTGAAGCGCCTTGGGATCTTTTATTACATTAAAGGTGCTATATAGATATAAGTAGTTGTTGATGATGTACAAGGGACAAGTCAGAAGTGTGCCAAAATACTCTCCACTTGCCTGTTTGAGTGCAGTTCCAATAACACGCAAGAAGTACGACACTATCCAGGACAAAGCAGCTCCCTTGATTGGCATCCTATCCACCCCCTTAAACATTCATTCCCTCCATCACTGGCACACCATGTCTGCACTGTGTACCATCTACAGCAACTCGCCAAGGCTTCTTCAACAGCACCTACCAAACCTGAAACCTCTACCATCTAGAAGGACAACAGCAGCAGGTGGCTGGGGATGTCACCACCTCCAAGTTCCTCTCCTAGTCACACCCATCCCTACATCGAAATATATTGCTGTTCTTTCATTGTCAAACTGGGTCAAAACCCTGGAACTCCCTACCTAATGGTACTGTGGGAGTACCTTCACCACAGAGACCGCAGTAGCTCAAGAAGATGGCTCACTACCACCGTCATGAGGGCAATTAAGGAAAGGCAATAAATTCTGGCCTCACTAGTGATGCCATGAATGAACAAAAAAGCATGAGTAAATTCTGATGGCTGTCAATATCAGTGGAAGTTTACTTTGTGCTCAACACCACTCTATTGGCACTTGGTTCCTGGTAGAACCAAATCCTTCAAATGCCAACTATATAAATCCAATAAAAATCTTCACAGGCTGTGAATGGATGTTCACATCTTGAAAACACTTCATTGTACAAAGCATTGGTGGCCTAGTGAGGTGATGCAGTGCAGAACTGCTGGTGCTCTGAGGGTTTGAATCAGCATTGCAATCTGACCACTGGTATGTTCAAATGAAATGTGTTGATTTTACACACATCATAAATAATCTTGTATGTCAACTAAAAATTGTAAGATCTCAGCAGATCACATGGAGTGTTTTACATCAGTGTTTAGCATAGCAAGAATACCTTGCATGTTTACCGTATGTAGATATGCTGGTTATTAGAGTGTCCTCTTCCCCTGAAATTAGGTAGCTAGATCTCTTTGTAAAGGAATACTTCACTCAGAAATGGATTGAGAATTGAGAAAGCTGCCTGCCAAAAGTGACAGGTAGTCCTGTCTTAATGTAATAACTACCTGCACGGAAGCCAGATCTCTAATTGTGTTATTGGAACTCCCCTTCTAAAGATACAACAAAATAATTTTTACAAAGGTTATATGGCTGAAATTTATTAATCATTTAAAAAATGTAAGGGAGAACTTGACTCCAATCTTGCTAGGCTTTGTTCTTAATTCAAACAGGTAAAATTCTCTTTTCTGCTTGACACAGAAATTTTAAGAATGTTTAATTTGGTTTGCTGCATTTGCTTGGTTGTCAGTTGGCTTTGGGTTCACCCAGTCTGGCCACATTATCACTGACATTTTCTCTCCAAAGCCCATTCCATCAGTTGATGTAATTTCTTATGATGTGCGCAAATGTGCATTGACTATTCAATAAACACAGATAAAAATGATTCAAAGTAACTGAGCTTAATGAAATAAATGCAACTGCTGCACTTCAGATTAATTATTTAACCCAGCTTTTGTTCTGCTATCTGGCACATGTGCCGATAAACCGTGTCAAAAATGGTATTTGCTGAAAAACTAATGGTTTTTTCCCAAATTAAAAGTGCCATTTGTTCCTTCTTATCACATTATTTTCCCCAATTTTCTCTCCTCCTTATTGAAGGTTAGGGTCAGTAGCACAGGTAGGTTTCTGACACATCACCCAATTCGTCAATCTTCATGTGTGAGCCTATGAGTGTTGGAAGAGTATTTGGCCGTGGAAGGCATCAAAGTGGAACCTAATCTCACTTAATAGCTACATACTGTCTAGTGGGTGTTACTAAATAATGATCAGAACAGCAGATAGTGTCATCCCAGGGGCACTAAGGCAGTCATCGCAAGATTGTGCAGTTAGCTTCATGGAGGAGGCTCCGAATGTCCGAGTGGACTATGTAACGGAGGAATACTGGACTTTTTTGATGCAGGAGGACTAACAAGACATGGAGGTAAGATGCATAATGGATTATGGGAAATAAGTATGTACCACTCATAGAACCTAAGGGGGATGTCTGAAAGATGTTATGTGACTTAAAATAATACAAAGACATTACTACAAACTGGTAGAACACATTTATGAATGTAAAGGATAATTATAGTTATTAAGAGGATATGCAAAACAATAGACACACACACACAGATGATCTGAAGGCTATAGCATAAAAGGTGGTACATACATATTAACCAAGAAAACTAGCAAACATTGACATACAGATACTAAAAAAAAAAAGAGTGGGGCTGGTTAAGGACCAAAAAGGAGATCTTCTTGTGGAGGCAGAGGGCATGACTGAGATACTAGATGAATACTTTGGATCTGTCTTCACAAAAGAAGAGGATTCTGCCACTGTCACATTAAAGGAGGAGGTAGTAAAGGAATTGGATAGGATAAAATTAGATAAAGAGGAGATACTTAAAAGGTTGGCAGTGCTCAAAGTAGAAACATCATCCAGTCTGAATGGGATGTATTCTAGGTTGTTGAGGAAAGTAAAGGTGGAAGTACTGGGGGCTCCGGCCACAATCTTTCAATCCTCCTTAGATATGGAAGTAGACCAGAGGACTGCAGAGTTGCAAATGTTATACCCCGATTGAACAAGGAGGAGGAACAAACCTTGTGACAGAAACCACACCTGCCAAAATGAGACATATTAATTTTGTTACATGGAACATTATTTTTGAACTGTTACTGGACGTTGAACAAACTTACTTAAAAAGACCATAGAACGGTGGCTAAAAACATGGCTGCACATTTGCATTTTAATGACAGTGGCATGGAGAGACAATGGGAGTACTCCCTGTTTCAATTAGCCAGATGGGTTTTGTCAATAGTGATGATCAGGAGACATTGTGAGTCTTTGAGCCAGCATTCCACCCACCCCACCCCCCCACCCACTGAGAGTATCTGGTAAGCTTGGAGGAATCCACAAATCCCGCAGGCGAGGCTGCTCCAAACAAAAATTTAGTCACATGACTAACCTGCTGGCCACCTGGAGCTTTTTGAATTGTACCTGACAGAAAGAAAGAGACTGCAATTGAACTTCAAGAAGAGAGCACTCCCTCTCTCTGTCTCGCTCTCTCTCTCTCACACACACACAAAGTTCCAGGGGCCCACAAAAGAAACTCGAGCCTCAAGACAGAGGATTCCTGCAGCCTTCTGGTACCAGCTAAACCAGTTTGAAAGTGTGTACTGGGCCCCAACGAGAAATGCAAGACTTAACTTCAATCAAAGACTTTACATCCAACCCAGAACCAGTTACTGAATTCCATCTATTACTTAAAAACCTTCCCCCCTTAATTCTTTTTCTTCCTCTGTCTCTATTTGTGTGTGTTTATTGTGTTTGCGCGGTTGTGTCACGTATTCTTAGTAGTTTTAACTGAGTTAGAGTTTTAAGGTTAATAAACTTGTACCTTTCGTGTTTAAAATCTGAGAAAACCTGTCTGGTTGATTTCTTTGCAATTACAATTAGAGAGCAGTGAGCAAGGATTCACTGAGGGGGAAGCTAAAAACATGGTGTTTTAAAAATTAAACCCTGTTATGGCCAAACCAGGAAAAGGCTGAGAGGGGATCCCTGGACCCCTGGCTCACCTGGTTGTAACAACCTGATAACTATAGGTTAGTCAACCTAACATGGGAAAACACTTAGAGACCATAATCTGGGACAAAATTAATTGTCACTTAGAAGATCATTGGTTAATAAACAACACCATAGATTTGTTAAAGGCAAATCTCGTTGGACTAACGTGATTGAGTTCTTCATTTAAATGATTGAGAGGATTGATGAAGGTAGTGCAGTTGATAAAAACAAAATACTGCAGATGCTGGAAATCTGAAATAAAAACAGAAAGTGCCAGAAATACTCAGCAGGTTAGGCTGCATCTGTGGAGAGAGAAGCAGAGTTAACGTTTCAGGTCTGTCACTTTTCTTACCTTTGCCAGTTCTGATGAAAGGTATTAGGTTTTAAGTAAGTGAAGGTGGGGGAGGGGTGGTGGAGGAAAAGAGAACAAAAGGGAAGGTGTGTGATAGGGGAGAAGGCGGGAGAGATTAAATAACAAGGATGTCATGGGACAAAGGCAAAGAGTGTGTTGATGGTTGTGATGAAAGACAAAGCATTAGTCCAGAGAGAGTGATAATGGCAGAATAATGAGCAGCTCTGTCTACATGACAGTCACATGGTTAAAAATAAGATAGAAAATAGAAAAATACGAAAAAGGCCAGTCATGCTCTGAAATTATTGAACTCAATGTTCAGTTCGCAAGGCTGTAGAGTGCCTAATCGAAAGATGAGGTGCTGCTCCTTGAGCTTGCATTGATGTTCACTGGAACACTGCAGCAGGCCAAGGACTGAAATGTGGGCATGAGAACAGGGGGGTGTGTTGAAATGGCAAGCAACCGGAAGCTCGGGGTCATGTTTTCGGACTGAGTAGAGGTGTTCCACAAAGCGGTCACACAATCTACGTTTGGTTTCCCCAATGTAGAGGCGACCGCATTATGAGTAGCGAATACAGTATACTAAATTGAAGGAAGTACAAGTAAATCGCTGCTTCACGTGAAAGGCGTGTTTAGGGCCTTGGATGTTGAGCAGAGAGGAGGTAAAAGGGCAGGTGGTACACCTCCTGTGATTGCATGGGAAGGTGCCATGGAAAGGGGGCGAGGTATTGGGGATGATGGAGGAATGGACCAGGGCGTCGTGGAGGGAACGATCCCTTCGGAATGTCGACAGGGGAGGGGAAGGGAAGATGTGTTTGCTGGTGGCATCACACTGGAGATGGCAGAAATGACGGAGGATGATTCTTTACATGTGGAGGCGGGTGTGGTGGAAAGTGAGGACAAGGGGATCGCTGTCATGGTTCTGGGAGGGAGGGGAAGGGGTGAGAGCAGAAGTGCAGGAAATGAGTCGGACACAGTTGAGGGCCCTGTCAACCACAGTGGGGGGGGGGGGGGAATTCCTCAGATGAGGATAAAGGACAAGTCAGAAGGGCTGTTGTGAAAGGTTGTGTCATCAGAACAGATGCGTTGGAGATGGAGAAACTGGGAGAATGGGATGGAGTTCTTACAGGAAACAGGGTGTGAGGAAGTAGAGTCAAGGTCGCCATGGGAGTTGGTGGGCTTATATTGAATATTAGTGGACAGTCTCCCAGAGATGGAGACAGAGAAGACGAGGAAGGGAAGGGAAGTGTCGGAGATAGACCATGTAAAGGTGAGAAAAGGGTGGAAATTGGAAGCCGTAATGGAGTTGACGTTGCGCCTACGGACTTTCAAAAGGCGTTTGATAAAGTATCACATAATAGACTTGTTAGCAAAATTGGAGCCCATGTGATTGAAGGGACAATGGCTGCATGGATACAAAATTAGTTAAGCGAGCGAAAGCAGAGAGTAATGTTGAGCGGTTGTTTATCAGACTGGAGGGATTATACTGTAGTGTCCCCCAGGAGTCAGTATCTGGAGCACAGCTCTTTTAAAAATTATTTAATCACCTGTGCTTGGGTACATGAGGCATAACTGTAAAGTTTGTAGATAACACAAAACTTGGAAATGTAGTTAACAGTGAGGAGGATAGTAGTAGATTTTAGGATGACACAGACAGGCTGGTGAATTGGGCAGACACATGGCAGCTGAAACTTAATGCAGAGAAGTGTGAAGTGATACATTTTGGTACAAAGGATGCGGAGAGACAATATAAACTAAATAGCGCAATTTTGAAGGGGGTCCACGAATAGAGAGTCTGGGGTGTAAAAGTAGGCAGCTTTTAAAGGTAACAGGACAAGTTGATTAGGCTGTTTAAAAAAAGCACGCGTGATCCTTGGCTTTCTAAATAGAGGTATGTGGGGGTTTTTTACTTACTTGACCCACAGTGGGACGGTCGGTCAGAAACTTGTGGGGAACCCACAATTCAGGAATCCCCCACATGCTGTGGAGTTTTAACTTTACTGATTGGTTCCCCGTTGGAGGCCAGCCTGATTGACAGGGACAAAGCCTCATTATCATATTTAAAGTACCAACCTACCTCCTTGGAGCAGGTTGGCTGCCTACCCAACTTCCGTCCTCAATTAAAGCCGGGAATGGGCAGGTTTGGGGCAGGAAACAGATTTTTCAGACTTTAACCACCCCCCACCTCCACCTGAAACAATGCACCTGTTTTTTCAAATTATAATTCACCCCTTGGGGGACGAAAACAAAGAGGTTATGCTAAACCCTTATGAATCACTGGTGAGGCCCCAGCTGGATACTGTGTCCAATTTTAGGAACCACACTTTAGGAAGGATGTCAAGGCCTTGGAGAGGGAGCAGAGGACATTTACTAGAATGGTAGCAGGGGTGAGGGACTTCAGTTATAAGGGGAGGCTAGAGAAGCTGGGACTGTTCTCCATAGAGCAGAGAATGTTAAGTGGAGATTGAATAGAAATATTCAAAATTATGAAGGGTTTTGATATAGTAGTATGGCAGGTAGGTGGATAACTAAAGGACACAGATTTGAGGTGCTTGGCAAAAGAACCAGAGGTGACATGAGGAAACAGGTTTTTACACAGCGAATTGTTGAGATTTGGAATACACTGCCTGGAAAGGTGGTGGAAGCAGATTCAATGGTAACATTCAAAGCAAAACTGGATAAATACTTAAAGGGAAAAAAATTACAGGGCTATGGGCAATGAGTGGGATTATTGGATATCTCTACTATGGAGCTGGCACAGACATGAAAGGCCGAATTGCCCTCCTTTTGTGCCTTATCAATCTATGATTTTATGATTCCTCCTTCTTCCACATCACCCATCCTCAATTGAATTAAAAATCTGAGAAATTCATAGACTTTTTGTAGCCAGAGTTGATACCATCCATGTAGCTGCTGTTGTCTTCTTCAACTGCTCCTTAACTTTCTATTCCTTCTCAAGTTTCAACTCTCCCTTCTGACCTCCCTGCAAACAGTTCTGAGGCCCCTCAGCCCTTAGCATATTTATATAACCCTTGAAGCTTACCATTTGCTCACTCGATTCCCTTCCACTTTCGCTTTGAATTCAAATTCACTTCAATATTATGTTTGATGACACCATCAACCTGTATCTTCTGGCATTGCCAATACCACCAATATAACCTATTTCCTCAAGAAATCCACTCAATCCTTCCATTCTGTGCTACTAATACTCTATCTCCAATTTCCCTTTCTTTCCAAATTCCTGAAATGCATCATTGTCTTAGAATTACACTTCAACTTCTTCCTCCACTCTCTAACTGCCTGCCTACCATCAAGACATGATTGAATCAAAATTTCCTCCAGCTTAATGTTGGCAAAACTGAAACTATCCTCTTCAGATCTCAGCAGCACATATGTGCTTCTGGCCTTGACTCCATCAACCTTTGTGGCTGCCATCTCAGAGTGTGCCAGGAAGAAAAGAACTTTGTGTGCTGCTCAAGCATAGCCTAGCTTCCACATCTGATCCTTTACCAAAAAAGCCTTAGAGAAGAATCATAGAATTTTATAAAACAGATGGAGACCTTAGTTCCATTGCCCTGCCTTTCCCCATTAATTCTATATTATGATGAGTGGTCGTGGAATTCCAAAGATTCTGAACCAATAGGTGGCACTGCCAATGTTACATTACATGACACATTGAAAGCAAAGGAGCATGACCTAATGTTAAGTGACATCCCAATGTGCCTTGAATAATTGTAGCTATTTGTCCCTTGTCACTGAAAGCATCAAATGAAGTAGGTAGTATTTTCAAGAGTATGATCAATTGGAGTTAGTTGAACTTCTATTAAAAAGAAGAGGAGTAAACACGTTTCTCATAAAACTATGCATGCAAATTACTGAAAGATTGTTGTCAACACAGGAAATAATTTAAATGGATAGATTTCCAGGACAAAAATATAAAACTGTTTTGGGTCCATAAGTTCACCATCTACAAGGCACAAGCCAGGAGTGTGATGGAATACTATCCACTTGCCTGGATTTTATTTTATTTTTTATTTAGAGATACAGCACTGAAACAGGCCCTTCGGCCCACCGAGTCTGTGCCGACCAACAACCACTCATTTATACTAACCCTACAGTAATCCCATATTCTCTACTACCTACCTACACTAGGGGTAATTTACAGGCCCCCTAACAGTAGTTATATTATTGGACAGAACATTAAATGCGAAATTATTGGAGCATGTAAAAAAGGAAATGTATTAATTGTGGGGGACTTTAATTTGCATAAATACTGGGACAATCAAATTGGCAGCAGTGGTCTAGAAGATGAATTTTTAGAATGCTTTCATGACAGTTTCTGTATTGGAGCAATACGTTTTAGAACTGACTAGGGATAAAGCTATCTTAGATCTTGTATTGTGTAATGAAGCAAGGTTAATAAGCAATGTCATGGTAAAAGATCCACTGGGAAATAGTGATCATAATACCATTGAATTTCATGTTAAGTTTGAAAGTGACACATTTCAATCACAAACAAGAATCTTAAACTTAAACTTAAACAAAGCCAATTACGAAGGTATGAGGGGAGGACTAGCTAAGGTTAATTGGGTGAATAGAACAGAAGGTATGGCAGTAAATGAACAGTGGGAAACATTTTAAGAAACAATTCAAAGGGTTCAACAAAAGTACATTCCGTTCAAAAACAAAATCTCGTCCAGAAAGACCATCCATGGATCACTCAGGAAGTTAAGGAGAGTATTAGACTAAAAGAAGAGGCTTACAATGTTGCAAAAAATAGTAGCAAGTCTGAGGACTGGGAGTGTTTTAGAAACCGGCAAAGGGCCACCAAAAAAGTTGATTAAAAGAGCAAAAATAGAATGAGAGTAAACTAGCCAGAAATATACAAACAGATTGTAAGAGCTTTTATAAGTACATAAAAAGGAAGAGAGTAGCTAAAGTAGACATTGGTCCCTTAGACGCAGAGACAGGAGAAATCATTCTGGGGAATGAGGAAATGGCAGAGGCATTGAACAAATATTTTGTGTCCGTCCTCACAGTAGAAGACACAAATTCTATACCAGAAATAGGCAGTAACCTAGGGGCTAAACAGAGTGAGGAAATTAAGAATATTGATATCAGGCAAGAAAAAGTATTGGAGAAACTTGAGGGACTAAAATCTGACAAGTCCCTGGGACCAGATGGCCTACATCCTAAGGTTCTGAAAGAGATAGCTGCAGAGATAGTGGATGTGCTGGCTATGGTTTTCCAGAATTCCTCAGATTCAGGAGTGGTCCTTTCAGATTGGAAGTTGGCAAATGTTACGCTGCTTTTCAAGAAAGGAGGTAGAGAGAAAATAGGGGACTACAGGCCAGTTAGCCTAACATCAGTTGTTGGGAAGATGCTGGAAACTATTATTAAAGAAGTCTTAACATTGCACCTGGAAAAGCATAGTATGATTAGAACAAGTCAGCATGGTTTTACTAAAGGGAGGTCCTGCTTGACAAATTTATTATAGCTTTTTGAGAATGCAACTAGTAGGGTAGATAAAGGGGAACCAGTAGATGTAGTATACCTGGATTTTCAAAAGACAATCGATAAGGTGCCACATAAAAGATTAATAGGCAAGATAAGGGCTCATGGAGTTAGGCGTATTATATTAGCATAGATAGAGGATTGGTTAACAGACAGGAAGCAGAGAATGGGCATAAATGGAGCATTTTCAAGTTGGCAGACAGTGAATAGTGGGAGTTCCCCAAGGATCAGTGCTGGGGCCTCAGCTATTTACACTGTATATTAATGACTTGGATGAAGAGACAGAGTAATGTATCTAAGTTTGCTGATGATACAAAGCTCGGTGGAAAGGTAAGCTGTGGGGAGGATGTAAAGAGGTTGCAAAGAGATATAGACAGGTTACGTGAGTGGGCAACAAGATGACAAATGGAGTATAATGCAGGGAAGTTTAGTTTAGTTTAGAGATACAGCACTGAAACAGGCCCTTCGGCCCACCGAGTCTGTGCTGACCGTCAACCACCCATATATACTAATCCTACACTAATCCCATATTCCTACCACATCCCCACCTGCCCCTATATTTCCCTACCACCTACCTATACTCGGGGCAATTTTTATAATGGCCAATTTACCTACCAACCTGCAAGTCTTTTTTGGCTTGTGGGAGGAAACCGGAGCACCTGGAGAAAACCCACGCAGACACAGGGAGAACTTGCAAACTCCACACAGGCAGTACCCAGAATTGAACCCGGGTCGCTGGAGCTGTGAGGCTGTGGTGCTAACCACTGCGCCACTGTGCCGCCCTAAGTGTGAAGTTGTTCACTTTGGTCGTAAAAATAGAAAAGCAGAAATTTTTTTGAAAGGTGTGGAACTTGTAAGTGTTGATGTTCAGAGAGATTTGGGGGTTCTCGTACAAGGAACGCACAAAGTTAACATGCAGGTGCAGCAGGCTATTAGGAAGGCAAATTGCATGCTGGCCTTTATTGCAAGGGGATTGGAGTACAGGAATAAAGAAGTCTTACAGGGCTTTGGTGAGACCCACCTGGAATACTGTGTGCAGTTTTCGTCTGCACATTTAAGAAAGGATATACTTGCACTGGAGGCAATGCAGCGAAGATTTATTGAATTAGTCCCTGGGAAGAGGGGGTGTCCTATGATGAGAGGCTGAGTAAATTGGAGTTTAGAAGAATGAGAGGCAATCTAATTGAGACATACAAGATTCTGAAAAGGCTTGATAGGGGAGAAGCTGAGAGATTGTTCCCACTGGTCAGGGAACTATTATTAAAGAAGTGTTAACATTGCACTTGGAAAAGCATAGTACGATTAGAACAAGTCAGCGTGGTTTTACTAAAGGGAGATCCTGCTTGACAAATTTATTTTGGTTTTTTGAGGATGTAACTAGTAGGGTAGATAAAGGGGAACCAGTATATGTAGTATACCTGGATTTTCAAAAGGCATTCGATAAGATGTCACATCCAAGATTAATAGGCAAGATAAGGGCTCATGTTGGGGACACAGTCTCAGGATAAGGGGTCAATCATTCAGGACTGAGATGAGGAGAAATTACTTCACTCAAAGGATTGTGAATCTTTGGAATTTTCTACCCCAGAGGGTTGTGGATGCTCCATCATTGAATACATTTAAGGCTGGGATAGATAGATTTTTGGTCTCACAGGGAATCAAGGGATTTGGGGAGCGGGCAGGAAAGTGGAATTGAAGCCCAAGATCAGCCATAATCGTAGTGAATGGCGGAGCAGGCTCAATGGGCCATATGGTCTACTTCTCCCATTTCTTGTGTTCTTGTGTCCAAAAACACTCAGGAAGCTCGACACCATCCAGGACAAAGCAGCCTGTTTGGCACCACATCCACCATCTTAAATGTTCACTCCCTCCACCACCAGTGTGTACCGTATACAAGATGCACTGCAGCAATTCACCACGCCTCCTTCGACAGCACCTTCCAAACCTGTGACCACTTGCACCTAGAAGGTCAAGGGCAGGAGACGTGTGGGAACACCACCATCTGCAAGTTCCCCTCCAAGCCATACACCATCCAGACCTTGAAATATATCACTATTCCTTCACTGTTGCTGGATCAAAATCCTGGAACTCCCTCCCCAATAGCACTGTGGGTGTAACTACACCACATGGACTGCAGCAGTTCAAGAAGGCAGCTCACCACCACCTTCTCTAGGGCACTTTGGGATGGGCAACAAATGCTGGCCTTGCCAGTGTTGCCCACATCCCATGAAATGAATAAAAAAAAAACTTTAATTAATGAATTCCAGTTACATCATAACTAGCTAATTAAGCATATATGCAAATATAATAATTTATTTGTTTGAAGCCATTGACTTTCATGGTAAATCAGAATAACTTTTCTCAGGCTTGCACAAACAGTTCCCCAATCTCTCCAAATCTGTTGCTAAACAAGAAGTTGACCTCAGGAATGACACAGTCTTCCGACCACATTACATTTTATAAGATGTTGTTACTAATAAAGAACCAAATATTTAATTGTCATTAGTTGTATGTTTCTTTTCCATTTACTTAGTGCCTTGTTGTGCTATCATTAATCATGCAGTCTATTACCACACAGAGATTTGGCCTTCAATGTTTCTTAGTAAATACCACAGCATTTATCTGGACCTTATGAAAGCTTTGGGTTATTACATTATTTTTGTGTAAAACATGCACGACTCACTGAGTTAATGACTCCTTTCATCATTCCCAAAAGGGGCTGCTTGATGGAACTGGAGCAGAATATTTTTACTTAAGACTCATTGAGCCGTTCTCTGGAATCTTTCCAATTTATATCAGTGCTGTCAGTTGTTATCTTCTTACCCTGGAGAGAAAGTTGGATTTAGGTTGTACGTGGCTCTGCAATATAACTTGTTAAGACACCAGAAACAAGATTTATTAAATGAATGGCAGAAGTAATCAAAGTATTTGATCTGAAATTGAATTTTTGATGCAAACCCACCTGAGGAAAATAATAAAGAACACAGGATTCCCAAGTGGAAAGATTAAGAATTTATTTTAAAATGTATTTATGTTCTAGATGCTACACAGTATTTATTGTGACCAAAGACTGAAGTAGTTGCATTCTTGAAAATCAAACTTTACCTGACATTCAGAGAGTCGACACTGATTTGCAATACTTCTCACCTATTCTTCATTAAGTCTGAAAAAGGTGCTTGTTTGTCGCATTTTTAAATCTAAGACGTGACTGGAATACAGAACACTTTGGGTTGGAATAATCTTAACAGGCTGTACTGTACAAAACATTCAAATTTAAACAACTGAGAAAACACTAAAGCTTTTGAGATATGTAACACAGTTTCTGTGCGGAACACACTTAGTTAACAATTTGCAGTTCTATTTGTTTGACATGTTAATTGCAACTTTAATATTTCAGAACCTGTCCTGTAGATTGAGACTGGTTGTTTGCTGTAGTATATAGGCCTGAAAGGGTTAATGTTTGGGACCGTGAGTAAACCCCTCCCACTGTAGTGGGACGATGATGTAATAGTCACATAGGTATTAGGCTGAGAGAAGAAGCCAGAAGCAGCACGAGGTATGCTGGCTAGACAGGCTTGCGGAGAGTGTAAATAGTTATATAATAAGAGTTATTCTTTAGCCCTGCAAAGAACCTGAGACTTCTTTAAACAACACTCGACCTACGCGACAACAATACATGGGTAAACAACCAAAGAATTTAAAGAAAAATACTTGCTGGTACAGTAGAGCCTGAAGACTGAAGAAAACTGCTTACCTGCAGAAGAGGCTGTGAAGTGCTCTGGAGCTGCTCTGACATGGACAGTCGGGGAGTCAGTGCATAGAAATACAGGCTGCACCACAGAAGTGTGGTGGCCTGCAAGATGAATTCAGTGATTGGGCAAGTCATGATCCTGACAGTCAGGGATCGGGTAAGAAGCCTTTTGAAAACGTTGAAGTAATTTCCTAACGGCATTGTGCACAGAAAGAAAAGAAAACGTGGAAAAAAACAAATCCTGTCCTCGGGCTGAACGCGAGGACGAAAAATGGGAAATGCCCGAAAAGTGTGGGAACTCCCGAGAAGAGCGGGGACACCTCCATTAAAGCAAACAAGCCTAAAAGAAAAAGACAAAATTTCTTAAAGAAAGGGGAACACCCTAAATAAAAAAATAAAAAAAGAGTTTAGCAATGAATGGATTCGAAACATATGATGCCTGAAACCTTCCAGAATTGGGAAGGACCCAATCAGATACAGAATTGGTCAATGTGGAGAAAAAGATTTCTAAGATTTAGGATAGCTTCTCAGCTACACACTAAATCAGAGGCTGAGCAAGTTAATACTCTTTTATACTTCATGCGTGCCACTGCTGATGACGTACGCAAGGTATAAATGAAGCTTCAGACAAATTTGAAGACGTATTACAAGCAGTCGACAAATATTTTAATTTGAAAAGTACTAGAATATGGAAAGAGCAAAGTTTAATGAGAGTCCAGAAGTTAGGTGAATCTGTGGATGCTTTCATTAATAATTTGTACAGATTGGCTGAGGGATGTGAGTACAATGAACTGAAGTCTGAGTTGATCAGGGACCGAATAGTAATGGGAATAGCTGAGGAGTCCTTGTCAGACCTCTTGCAGTCCAAAGACAACCTCACACTCGAGAAAGTGATTCAGATGGTGCAACAGACAGAAGTCCGAAGACATAACAGAGCTACTCTGAGACCTAAAGAAAGATCTTGGATCAGAAAAAATCCAATGACGGTTCAGTTCCTGAAGCCCTGGATGGAAAAGCTATCTCCGGATAAGAAGGTACACACAGGTGAGAGAGTGCCAGACACTGGGAAACCGTGCCAGTGCTGTAGAGCCAGAAAGACCCACAGATGTGATCACTGTCCTACTAATGAAGTAGAATGCTTTAATTGTAAAAAGCCAGGCCACTTCCGAAAGATGTGCCAGAGCAAGACCTCTTCTCTCAAATTTGCAAAACAAAAAGCCTTCACACACAGAACGGTGAATAAGGTGGAACAACTTCCAGTGAAAGATAAACCAGGAGACTTCCTAAGGGAAATGAACAACCCAAATCAAGGATTTTGGATGGCAGACATCTATGTCAATGGACATATTACTAATTTCAAATTGGACACAGGTGCACGTGTCACAGACCAAGTGCCATGGTTGATGAGACATTGCTTACAACCAGCGGACACACAGTTGCATGGTCCAGGAATGATCCAACTGAACGTAAAAGGTAAGCTTCAAGCAACTCTCCAATATAAAGGAAGACAGATTATGGAAGGCCTAAATGTTTTGAAAATCCAAGAATTTTCCCTGTTAAATAGAAAAGCGTGCTTAACCTACATTTACTCGAAAAGGTGGATGAAATCAAACAGCCAAGTCAAACAGTCAGCTTCAAGCAGACTATACGTACGAGACCATATATGTTCAGGGAAAGAGTGCATCAACAGAAGTTTGCATATCAAGAACAATGGTAAACCATCAGACTCAACAGGACATGAACTTTGTGAATGAGATAGAGTAGAAGTCGTATTCACAATATACTGCACAACAGTGGCCAGCAAGTATACAGAAACTGTAAGAAATTCATCATGCCCAAAAGCAGGATGAAGAATGTACTCATACACATCAATACTGCACACAGGGTTGGCCTCGAGAACGTCCTAGTGCTAAGATCATGAAAACTTTCTACGAATTCAGAAAACACTTCACAATTATCAATGATTTGCTGGTGTATAATGACAGACTAGTCATTCCGAGTTCACTCGGATTGGACAGTTTGGAGCATCTACATCAGGGCCATGTGGGCATAATAAAGGGCAGAGCATGGGCTCAGTCATCAGTGTGGTGGCCAGGAATATCCAAAGACATAGAACATATGCTCTTGAACTGCCAAGTAGTACAATACATGGACTGAAACAGAGAGAACTTCTGATTACAACAGAATTTCCAGCCAGACCCTGGAAATGGCTAGGGATGGGTTTACTTATGCACAATGGAAAAACCTATATAATTGTAATGGATTATTTCTCACGAGGGATTGAAGTGAAAAGATTATACTCAACAACAACGGAATCTGGTATCAGAACTTTGCAGGAGACCTTTGCGATGCGTGTTATCCCCGATGAAGTCGCGTCAGACAATGGACCACAGTTGGCAAATGAATACTTCACACAATTTGCAAGAAAATGGGGATTTGACCATCTCATGAGTTCAGCATGATATCCTCAGATGAATGGCAAGGCCAAAAGAGGAGTAAGAACCATAAAGGTATTGTTGAAGAAAAATGAAGATCTTCCAACCGCATTTATTAACAATTGATCTACTCCGTTGTTGTGTGGACTATCACCTTCGGAGCTGTTGATAGGGAGGAAGATAAAAACCCAACCTTCCATTTTGCCAAGAAAACTACTTCTGGGGCTAGACATCAAAGTCTACCCAAAAGTCCAAGATAGAGAGAAGTACTAAAGGAACCAACAAGCTCACAATTACAACAAAAGATTTCGTACCAGAAACTTACCTCAGCTGAAGGAAGGTGAGAAGGTATGGATACGAGACCTAAACTGGGAAGGTGTTGTCATCCAAAAAGATGAAAATTATTAGAGATCGTGTCTAGTATGCACGGCAGAAAGTACTATACGACAAAATAGGAGAAACATTATCCCTATTCTACAGAAGTAACAATCTATCGTTTATCTCGCCGAACCGATGATGAGCAAGAAACCCAGAGGATAGTACAAACATTGGTCAAGGCCATCCAAGTCATCCAAAAAGACTTTTAAACAAGACTATCGATCTTCTGAACCTGATGAGAACAAAATTAGGGAGAGTCGCAAAGCCTGCTGATAGGCTGAATTTGTGCTGGACAGATACTTGGGAGGAGATAGGGTAGTAGGTAAAGTCAAAATGAATGAATGTGTATATATATAAAAAATAGACAGGGATAAAGACTTGGGGACAACTTCATTAAAGCAAACAAGCCTAAAAGAAAAAGACAAAATTTCTTAAAGAAAGGGGAACACAATAAATAAAAAAAGAGTTTAGCAATGAATGGATTCTTTAGTCCGACAAAGAACCCAAGACTTCTTCAAACAACACTCGACCTATGCTACAACAATACACATTTTCAATTATCAGTAACCCAACGCTCATCAAAAGAGTTGCAGTTCCTCTCCCATATTAGCTACCGTTGTTTTAACACTAATAATATAGTTCAGCTGCATAACCTCTGCTGCATTGTGCCAGGCATTTTCTAATCAGCCCGGAAGAAACTCGAATATTAGAATCCGTGTACAAGATGAGGGTCTGAACATTTGCCAACCTGTCTGTATATCTGTAAAATACACCAGCAGTTAACAATCTATTGTATTGGATTCATTTTGTATGAGGTGTAGAAAACTGCAGCTTATAAATGCTTTAAAACATTACAAAGTTCAGCCTTAAGGCTGTAACATAACAAAATGTTGTTATGTACCTTTACATTTGACCCAGAGTTTGCATGAATTGGAGGCTTTCTGTGCACGTACAGTGAAGTGCAAGTTTTGTTGCCTAAAATAGTTTTTGTAGAATTTTTACATTATATTACATTCTTCTTCTTTGGCCTCCTTGTCTCGAGAGACAATGGGTAAGCGCCTGTAGGTGGTCAGTGGTTTGTGAAGCAGCGTCTGGAGTGGCTATAAAGGGCAATTCTAGAGTGACCGACTCTTCCACAGGTGCTGCAGATAAAATTGGTTGTCGGGGCTGTTGCACAGTTGGCTCTCCCCTTGCGCTTCTGTCTTTATTCCTGCCAACTGCTAAGTCTCTTCGACTCGCCACACTTTCGCCCAACCTTTATGGCTGTCCGCCAGCTTTGGCGATCACTGGCAACTGACTCCCACGACTTGTGATCAATGTCACAGGACTTCATGTTGCGTTTGCAGACGTCTTTAAAGTGGAGACATGGACGGCCGGTGGGTCTGATACCAGTGACGAGTCGTTGTACAATGTGTCCTTGGGAATCCTGCCATCTTCCATGCGGCTCACATGGCCAAGCCATCTCAAGCGCCGCTGGCTCAGTAGGGTGTAGAAGCTGGGGATGTTGGCCACCTCGAGGACTTCTGCATTGGAGATACGGTCCTGCCACCTGATGCCAAGGATTCTCCGGAGGCAGCGAAGATGGAATGAATTGAGACGTCGCTCTTGGCTGACGTACGTTGTCCAGGCTTCGCTGCCATAGAGCAAGGTACTGAGGACACAGGCTTGATACACTTGGACTTTTGTGTTCCATGTCAGTGCGCCATTTTCCCACACTCTCTTGGCCAATCTGGACATAGCAGCGGACGCCTTTCCCATGCGCTTGTTGATTTCTGTATCGAGAGACAAGTTACTGGTGATAGTTGAGCCTAGGTAGGTGAACTCTTGTACCACTTCCAGAGCGTGGTCGCTGATATTGATGGATGGAGCATTTCTGACGTCCTGTCCCATGATGTTCGTTTTCTTGAGGCTGATGGTTAGGCCAAATTCGTTGCAGGCAGCCGCAATCCTGTCGATGAGTCTCTGCAGACACTCTTCAGTGTGGGACGTTAATGCAGCATAATCAGCAAAGAGGAGTTCCCTGATGAGGACCTCCCGTACTTTGGTCTTCGCTCTTAGATGGGCAAGGTTGAACAACCTGCCATCTGATCTTGTGTGGAGGAAAATTCCTTCTGAAGACTTGAACGCATGCGAGAGCAGCAGGGAGAAGAAGATTCCAAACAGTGTAGGTGCGAGAACACAGCCCTGTTTCACGCCATTCAGGATAGGAAAGGGTTCTGTTGAGGCACCGCTATGCTGAATTGTGCCTTTCATATTGTCATGGATTGAGGTGATGATACTTAGTAGCTTTGATGGACATCCGATCTTTGCTGGTAGTCTGAAGAGACCACGCCTGTTGACGAGGTCAAAGGCTTTGGTGAGATCTATGAAAGCAACAAAGAGGGGCAATTGTTGTTTGCGGCATTTCTCCTGTAGCTGGTGAAGGGAGAACAGCATGTCAATGGTGGCTCTCCCTGCTCAAAAGCCGCACTGTGCCTCAGAGTAGACACACTCAGCCAGCTTCTGGAGCCTGTTTAAAGCAACTTGAGCGAAGACTTTCCCCACTATGCTGAGCAGGGAGATTCCACGGTAGTTGTTGCAGTCACTGCGGTCACCCTTGTTCTTCTAGAGGGTGATGATATAGGCATCGCGCATGTCCTGTGGTACTGCTCCCTCATCCCATCACAGGCAAAGATATTACATTGCATAGCGCTGAAGTGACACAAAATGGGCAATATTGGATTGGCCGCCCGTTCTACACAGCACCTGATATTCAATTCTATTGACTGCAATGGAACTGAATATTGGGCACTGTGTATAACAGATGGCCGATCTGATACTGCCCACTTTGTGCCACCATCTGAGATGAGTCTCTACCCTTAGTGTCACTTTTTAATTTTTTTTAGAAGTTTTCTGATACATCACTCAAAAAACGATCAGATTCAGAACCATATGTGGCTCCTCCTCTATCTAGCTGTGTGTATAATTGAAGGAATATAAATATGAGTATTATCTGTTTTCAGACTTTATACAATTGACAAAGTTGTTGAAGGATTTCTTTTCTTACTCTTTTTAATACTTCAGCAAAACGCGTGACAGCTAACAGTTCCCTTCTTGAAGTGGTATTCACAATTCTGATCCAACACCATCTATTTTGTTTACCAAGCCAATATTGCTCCTCTCTTTACACATGAACTATTGCATTGAGTGCTGTCATTAAAGCACAGTGACATTCATTTGATAGCAAAAATTAAGGTTTATATTCAGGATTGCACAAAATCACTTTATCACCAGGAGACGGAATAGCCACATGGCCATGGGTTGCAATGATGTCACAAGCAAGCGACACAGATATTTTCATTATTCAATTCCATTGTAATCATAAATGTTCACAAACAAACAAACATGAGAAGGTTTTCGGAATATACTTTCACAAAGATCGAATCCTTTCCAGAAAATGATCCACTATTTCTCAGGATTTGTCATTTGTAACATGATATCGCGGACTCATTTAAATCAAACTCTTGCATGATATGTTAAGCTATTCAATACATTTAAAGCAAAACAAGCAGAATTTAATGTACCTGCATATCATCCAGTAGCATGAAAAATTCAGAGAAACTGTACAAATGTCAATATTACAGCTACTTCTGAGAGAAGCATAGAGCAGCAGTCCAATCAGTGAAAGGACCATTCATTTGTGCCCCTTAATGAATAATTACACACTGGCTGTGGACTGCTGGCTCTTGACAGGAATATTATTTTCTCCTCTTATTCAGACAAAATTCTTATCCACATACCTTATATCATTGATTTACAACCAAAATTGTTGTATTGTTTGAAAAACATGAAATAAAACAAATGCTGCAATTAATTTTAACAAGACTGCATGCCAGATATACCTTTGTAGACTACTGAGAGTCTTTATTACTGGGCAAATCTCATTTGTTTCTATTCATTAAAATAATAATTATTGGATGTTTGTTCTAATCATTGGAGTTTCAGAGCATGAGCTTTCACTCATTAGTGTAGGGAGAGAAATTAAAGCTATTTTTAGTGCACTGGTTAACACGTTATTGTATAGTTACTATTTGCAATATATTTATAGAGAAGTCAATATGTCTATTATAAACAGGTCCACAACTGCAACAGAATATAAACAGGAACTTGATGGCAACAGAGGAAGTCAAACCCAAGAGATATATGTGGGAATTGATTCTTTAGTGCTGTGTGTATATTTCGACATTTTTAGTAATATTTTCCTGAGAAAACTTTGAGGCTATTTTACTTCATTCCTTAAGATAACTTTATTTATAAAGTGCCTGAAAATTTCACAGTCGAGGAACACAAGATGAAAGTACGCATTGCAGGGAGATGAGCAGGCACCAGACCATGTATACAGAGTTGTGAACAAAAAAATGAAAAGAACGACTTGCATTTATACAGCACTTTTCACAACCTCAGGCCATCCCAAAGTGCTTTACAGCCAATGAAGTACTTTTGAAACATAGGCTGGAATTTTATGAGCCCTGTAGGGATGGCAATGGAAGTGGGGGGACCATAACATTGCGGGGGAAGGCAGGAGGTGGAGTTCCTGTCACCTTCCCAATGCCATGGAATTTCGTCAGGGGCGGGGAAGGTCGAGGATGGCCTTCCCACCCAGAGGCCAATTAATGGCCACTTAAAGGCAGTTTCCTGCTTCCATTCCCATTTCATTAGCGTTGAATGGCTCACCGCTGCATGGAGACTCCACCAGGTGAGATCTGCGGGTTCCCAGTGGATTTGGGAGGAGGGGGTCCCTCGGGGGAAATCCGTGGCCCTCCCCCCGTCCTCCCCCATCATCAGGGCCTGTCTGACTGGCCCCAACAACCCCAACCCCAATTACCTGGATCCCGGGGTCTCCGCCATGTTCGCTACTGCAGTGGCCAGTGCTCCCGATGGTGCTACTGTTACTGCTATCAGCCCATAGTCTTTATTGCAATGTAGGAAACACAGCAGCCAATTTGCACACAGTGGTTTCGATTTAATGCGGCCCCCTGAGGCGGGCTAGGAGGCAAGGGGCCCATTGAACTGCGATGGGAGGCGAGGGGTGGAGGGCCTGTTGTCTTCCCGTTGCACCGTGATTAAGTAAGGGGCGGAAAAGGCTGACAACAGCCTTCCAGCCCAGAGTCCAATTGGGGCCCTTAAAAGGCCTATTATCAGCCAGTGAAGGGCCTCTTACCCCCACCGCTGGAATTAAGCCAATGATGGGGTGGGCCTCCACCACGTGGGGTGGTTGCCCAGTAAAATAAGGTGACCACCCTGCAGGCCTGTGGGGTGCCCTCCTCTCTGGGCAATCTGTGGCCCATGGAGGGCCCCCCGGCAGAAAACAACCTACCGCCTTGCGCAATACCACACCCGCACACATCGCCTATCCTCCCTCCCCACATCGCTGGGGCCTGCCGGAATCGCCCCAGCAACCCTACCTCACTTACCTGAAGTCTGGGTCTCCAGCGCTAGGCCTGGTTTCAAAGCCTCCTGTAGTACCGGCAGTGGCCACCGCTCACAGTGACACTGCCAATATACTAAGCTGCCTGCCCTCTGATTGGCCAGCAGCACTGGGAGGTGGGATCCTCGTCTTTAAAAGGACATTGACCCCAGCGCCGGGCAGTTAATTGCACCAAATGGCCGAGGCGGGGTTCCCACTGTCTTTGCGGCCCAGTGCCGGGAGCTCTGACGGCTTTGCTAAATCTGGCCCAGCAAACGTCCACAACAACAATGTGATAATGACCGGATAATCTCTTTTTGTGATGTTGATTTGAAACAGGGTGGACAGAGCCTCGGGTTAACATCTCATCCGAAAGACAGCATCTCCAACATTGCTGCACTCCCTCAGTAGGTTACTGGAATATCAGCTTACATTTTAGGGCTCAGGTCCTGGAGTGTGACATGAACCCATAACCTTCTGACTTTGAGACAAGAAAGCTACAGAACTAACTGTTGTAGACCTTTGACATTTGCAGCTAAGTTGCAACATTGTGACAGCACTGCCAATTGTTGTGTGTGCCTGTGGCTCTTTCCCAGCTAGCATTGCTAATGTGTTGCTCAGACATGTATCAGCCATGTGATTGATGTGTCAGGCAGCATGGACAGTATGTTCAGCTACTTTCCCACTAAATAGCATTTCCAGGGGGCACTGATGGGTGCCATATGCTCATTCTGGGCATTAGTAAATGATACGATTCTATTACAATGAAAGAAACAGCTCACATTTCAATAGCATCTTTAATGTCCTCCAGAGATGCCAAAATGTTTCTCACTTCTGAAGTGCAGTCACTGTCATTTTGTGGGCACACATAGTAACTAATTTGTTAAATTAAGGAAGCCCCCACAAACAGCAATTAAATTAATGCCCAGTTAATATTTTTAGTGGTATTGATTGAGGGGTAAATGTTGGCTAGGACACTCGGAAAGCTCCCTTACTCTTTGAATAGTACCATCTTTTATATCTAAACAGACTAAGGGTTTAACGTCACATCCAAAAGGCAGCACCTCTGATAATACAGCACTCCCTCAGAACTGCACAGAAGTGTCAGCCTAGATTATATGCTCAAGTTCCAGGAGTAGCGCCAATATCCATAACCTTCTGACTCAGAGGCAAGAGGGTTACCATTGCAACAGGTTGATACTTGGATGGTTTGAGGTATCTAGTTATTGGAAGATATGAGTGTGGAAAAGTTTTCCATTCTAAGTTGCAGCTTAAATATGTGCCCGGGTGAAGTATGTGCATGAGCAGTAATAAAAGAGCTGGAAGATTATGAAAATGTTTGTTTGGCATTGGCAAGTAGTAAATATGGAACAGGCTAGCAACCATTATTTTGTGGCATGCAATCATGGGTCATCTACCTAATACATGGTACAGTTGGGCAGTCCTAACTTGTCAGGCCCCTTAAAGTATGCTCTCCTCTCTGGTATTTGTTCTCAGGTCCTGCAGGTACTGTATACAGCTTTAAGGCATCTCCTGCCAATCATCGTGCAATGCAGTCTGTGGGGAGGTGAATGGAAATAAAAATCGGGAGAGTTGTAAAATGGGCTGTCGACTTGCTGTCACCTATTTTACACTGTTGCACAAAATCAAGATCTACCTGATAGAATTGGCTGGGAGTGTGCTACAAGATTTTGATGGCATCCATAAATTTTCAGAACCTGAGAATGCATTTCTGTCTAACACGCATTCTTAGGGCGCTGTTTGTTTATATAAAATCCACAATCTTTCATTTTCTTTTAACTTCATAAATTACAGGTTCACTGCTGTTTTTCCACATAGGTTCCATATTTTCATGCAGCAATGTTAACTGCTCCTATTGGGACATTTTTACTTCTCTTCCAATTTAGATTTTATCTCCCATTTTTGAATAAATTTTGTCTTCATGCTGAAAGCGAATGCACTTCCTGCACGCTCCCCCAACCTACCCCCACTCAAATTCTAACCACTAGTAAAATAAAGGATTCCTATAAGAAGTTTTTTTTATTAATTCATGGGATGTGGGCATCTCTGGCTAGGACAGCATTTATTGCCCATCCCTAATTGTCCTTAAGAAGGTGGTGGTAAGCTGCTTCTTGAGCGATGGCAGTCCATCTGGGGTAGGGACACCCACAGTGCTGTTAGGAAGGGAGTTCCAGGATTTTGACTGTGACCGTGAAGGAACAGCGATATAGTTCCAAGTCAGGATGGTGTGTGGCTTGGAGGGGAACTTGTAGGTGGTGATGTTCCCACGCATCTACTGCTCTTGTCCTTCCAGTTGGTAGAAGTTGCGGGTTTGGAAGGTGCTGTCGAAGGACCGTTGGTGCATTGCTGCAGTGCATCTTGTAGATGGTATGCACTGCTGCCACTGTGCGTCGGTGGTGGAGGGAGTGAATGTTTGTGGATGGGGTGCCAATCAAGCGGGCTGCTTTGTCCTGGATGGTGACGAGCTTCTTGAGTGTTGTTGGAGCTGCACCCATCCAGGCAAGTGGAGAGTATTCCATCACACTCCTGACTTGTGCCTCGTAGATGGTGGACAAGCTTTGGGGAGTCAGGAGTTACTTGCCACAGAATTCCTAGCCTCTGACCTGCTCTTCTAGCCACGGTATTTATATGGCTACTCCAATTCAATTTCTGGTCAATTGTAACCCCCAGGATGTTGATAGTGGGGGATTCAACAATCGTAATGCCATTGAATGTCAAGGGGAGATGGTTAGATTCTCTTTTGTTGGAGATGGTCATTGCCTGGCACTTGTGTGACATGAATGTTACTTGTCACTTATCAGCCCAAGCCTGGATATTGTCCAGGTCTTGTTGCATTTCTACACACACTGCTTCAGTATCTGAGGAGTTGTGAATGGTGCTGAACATTGTGCAATCATCAGTGAACATCCCCACTTCTGACATTATGATTGAAAGAAGGTCATTGATGAAGCAGCTGAAGATGGTTGGGCCCAGGACACTACCCTGAGGAACTCCTGCAGTGATGTCCTGGAGCTGAGATGATTGACCTCCAACAACCACAACCATCTTCTTTTGTGATAGGTACCACTCCAACCAGCAGAGAGTTTCCCCCCTGATTCCCATTGACACCAGTTTTGCTAGGGCTCCTTGATGCCATACTTGGTCAAATGCTGCCTTGCTGTCAGGGGAGTCACTCTCACCTCACCTCTGGAGTTCATCTCTTTTGTCCATGTTTGAACCAAGGCTGTAATGTGGTCAGGAGCTGAGTGGCCCTGACGGAACCCAAACTGAGTGTCACTGAGCAGGTTATTGCTAAACAAGTGCTGCTTGATAGCACTGTCGACGACACCTTCCATCACTTTACTGATGATAGAGAGTAGACTCATGGAGCGGTAATTGGCCAGGTTGGACTTGTCCTGCTTTTTGTGTACAGGACATACCTGGGCAATTTTCCACATTGCGGGTAGATGCCAGTGTTGTAGCTGTACTGGAACAGCTTGACTAGGGGTGCGGCAAGTTCTGGAGCACAGGTCTTCAGTACTATTACCGGAATGTTGTCAGGGCCCATAGCCTTTGCAGTATCCATTGCCTTCAGTTGTTTCTTGATATCACACGGAGTGAATTGAATTGACTGAAGTCTGGCATCTGTGATGCTGGGGAGTTCAGGAGGAGGCTGAGATGGATCTTCCACTCGGCACTTCTGGCTGAAGATTGTTGCAAATGCTTCAGCCTTATCTTTCACACTGATGTGGAGGGCTCCCCCATCATTGAGGATGGGGATATTTGTGGAACCACCTCCTCCTGTTAGATGTTTAATTGTCCACCACCGTTCACGACTGGATGAGGCAGGACTGCAGAGCTTAGATCTTAGATTAGCTGCAGGGTAACGTTTTCTGTACTCCCCACCAACAACGTGACTTGATTCCAAGCATTCCAACCTGAAGACACTACCTCTTTACTGTACTAATGTAATATTTTCATTTCAAGTCCTCTATTTTAGTGGTAAAATTACAACAGATCTAACCGCAAATCTGAACTACACTGTTGGTCTCCATTGTACCTTCTCACTGCAGCTACTGGTACCTAAATTGAAACAAATGTTGGGCCATACATGGAAGGTAATATTTAATATATAAGCATATACAAGAAAAGACATGTACATGCACAATTAAAATAACAGATTTCCTCATCAATACTAATGAGCATGCTCTGTGAATCTATGTATATACATTTGAAAACTGAGCCCAGAATGCGAGTTCACAAGGAAGATATCGAAGAAGGTGGCCATTTGGCCAATTCTTGCTCATCCATGCAGGAAGAACCTATTTAATAGAATTTTTGCCTCTACTACCCTTCCTGGAAGTCTATTCCATACATTGCTTTTTGTGCAAAGTACTCTCTCAAGTCATTCCTAAATTTGCTTTTCACCTCTTTGAACCCATATTATATGAATGAAACCCCCAATAAAGTGCCAATTAGATTTGAATGATGAATGGATTTCATCTGTCCATTCCAGCCCTGTGGAATCTGGTTTGAGACTATCCAAATGTGTTTCACTTACATGCCTTACGGCTACAAATGTCTTTATAAATGCTTCTTAGGAGCAAAGAAGAAATTTTTTATCTCTTCAGTCCAGCCTCGATTAATCCCTAGCGTAAAAAGTGTTTAACCCTTGTTTCACCCAGCCCTCGGTAATTGTAATTCATATCATGAATGATGATGCTTTTTCCATGATGCATTTTGGTTCTTTCCTGAAGCAAAGCTGAGTCTTGCTGTCAGGACGAAAGGTTGAGCCAAGGACTAAAACAATTAGAACAATTAAAATAATTAAATGGGAAAGTATCGCAGGTCAGGAAGTTGAATTGTCATTGTGTGTTGCCAGGATTTTGATCTCTAAGAAAAATTTAACATGCAAAATGAGGACATGTAAAATGTTTCACATAGAACATCATAATGCAAGCTTTACTTACACAGAATTAACTATTATTTTTCCTGCAAGTTCACAAAAATTGAGCACTCAAAGACTAAAAGAAAAATAAATTTATCTTGTTGAAGCAACCCAAAGAAATAAGATAAAAGATGTAAATATTGAGTGATGTATTGAAGTCGTATGCTACTGAGGAATAAAATACGATTAAATGCTTTAAGGAAGTAATTCAATAAAGAAATCAGTGCCTGGATTGTTAGGATTCCTTCAATTCATTTTTCCCTTTATCTTTTCCTCTTGGATGGGAGATCAGGATACTGGTCCAAGACTTCTCGATGACTGCTATTGATACAATTTTATACTGACTGAAAAGAACTCGTTTTATAAGATGACTTGTGCTTCATATTTATTTAGCCAAGATGCATACCCTGAACAGACTAAACATAGAAGGCAGAAGGGGATTGCATCTCAGTGTAGGCTGTGATCAAAGCCAGGCATTCTGAGTCGTATTTTTTATTGCTAGTTGAATGGGTTGCTAAAAGGTACAATGCTGCTAAACATTTCAGCAATTAATTAAACCTATAATACGATAGAGTTCCTTTTATTCTACCAAACAATTGTTGTCATCAAACATTACTTCGTAGTATAACATCTTGTTATTCACTCATTTCAACCTTGGGGTCTGCTATAGACTTTAGTTGTTCAACCAGATTTCTCAATTTAAGTCTTTTTGTTTCCTTGATTTTTGAGTCCGACGTGAGGGGGTGGGGCTGAGGTGGATGGGGAGCTGAGAAAGTTGGTTATCATGGCAAAATGTAATCAGGAGCTGTTTCTGGACAAAATCAGCATTCAACAAAGTACGCGTTTCTTTACCCTATTCCCATGTGTGCTACAATTTCATGGATGTATTTTTAAATTATCCGATTCACCTTTTTCCACCTCTGTAACATTGCCCACCTCCATATAATTTCTCCTGTTCTGTCACAGGAACCCTCATCCAACCTTTATCACCTTTTGGCCGGACTTCGCCAATATACTTTTGGCTTCAACTTATCCAAAATGGCATAACTGATGCCCTCTCCCTTTCCATCAACCCATTCCATTGAAGTTTCATTGCTCTCCTATGCTCCAGTGTGTTGATTTTAAAATTCACATCCTTGTTTTCCAATCTTTCCATGGCCTCGTCCCACCCTCCCTTAGCAATCTCCTCCTGTCCTCAATCCTACCATGCATGCTGTGCTCCTGGACTTCTTGCCCTGTGTTCCTTCCGCTCCAATGTCAGTTTCTTCAGCCTTTGAACTCTTGCCTTCTGGGATTCACTATCAAGTTCCCTTCACATGAGCAGTTCACTCCTTGCTTTCAAAAATCTCCTCAAAATCCTACTCTTCAACCATACCTTTGGATCATTATCCTATTCGGTCCTTTCCTCTCCCACTTCATCATGTCAGCATCCAAGGTATCCTTAACCTACTCATTGCAAAATGTTCTGAGATGTCTTCCTGCACATGAGGAACACCAAACCAATACAAAAGTGTTGGGGTAAATTTTCAAATTAATGTTTGATGTTTTGGATTGGCTGCCAATTTAAAAAAACTAACTGATTTTCATTTCCATTGAATTCAATGGATAAGTTGAAAATCAACCTCATTGTGTTGCTGCTCTTCTTAATTACTTACTCTTTGATAGTTGGTTTTTGGTTATATTGGTTATAGATAAATCATGAATATCCATGAATTTTCATGGATGTTCTTCATTGGTCAGGTAGTCATGATTGTTCCTGACCATCGGTGCTTATTAAATGGTACTTTTTAACTTCTGAGGAATGTGGACTAAATGTTGTAGTGACTAGTTCACCAAATTTACTGAAAATGCATCCAGATCAAACTAATTTTAATGGATTCTCAAGTGAAGAAAGATCCTGACTTGTCGGGTAGTAACTCAGCACTTTCATGAATGTTCTCACTAATGTTCCCAGACCCTGCTAAGAAAATCCAGAATGAAAGAAACATGCAATTATTTTTGTTTATTTTCATTTCAAATAATTTATTGGGTAACTAAAGGACAATTAGCCACTGAGATAGACACAGGAGCGTCATAGAGAGTCATTTACAGCACAGAAGGAGGCCATTCAACTCATCAAGTCCATATCAATAATCACATTCAAATATACTTTTATCTCTTTCCAAATATCTGAAGTATCTGCATGCATGTTCATAATATGAAATACAATAAATAAGTGTCTTTTATCTTCACTTAATTCTGACTGTTCTTAAAATGAATATTTGTATTGTTTAAGCTCATCAGGAGTGATCTCAGTAAAGCTAAAAGACATGTTACAGAAAGAAGCATTGGTTCTGTGGCTGCAGATGTAAGTTATATGCATTCTCTTATCATAGCAACCCTGGGGAACAGTCAGTGTCGCTTTGTCACTTAGCAGTAAAAGAAAATTTAGATAGAAGCAGAAATAAAATGGTCTGTATTATAGACATCTTAAACCACTTCAACAAAATCAATTACATTGTAAGAGCAACATTTAATAACAGCCCAGTAAGATCAATCAATACATTCAAATGCATTCCAACATATTCACCTTGCACCAGAATTTCCCTTTCATTTAAAGGAGAGGAGGTAAAACCCAGCCTGAGAGTGGACCTGCGGTAGAGCAAGGGGAGTGACCCAGGGTAAAACCAGACCCGAGAGTGGACCTGCGGGAGAGCAAGGTGTGTGACTGGAAACAAAACAAGGCCTGAGAGTGAACCTGACGGGGAGTGAGCCAGGATAAAACCCAGCCCAAGAGCAGACCTGCAGCAGAGAGAGGGGAGGGACCCAGGATAAATCCAGGCCTGAGAGCAAGGGGAGGGATCCAGGATAAATTGAGACTGTGGACCTGCAGGAGAGTGAGGGGAGGGGCAGGATAAATCTGGGCCTGAGCGGACCTATGGGAAAGCGAGAGGAGGGACCTAGGATAAATCCAGGATTGAGTGGACCTGCAGGAGAACAAGGGGAGCAACCCAGTATAAATCCAGGCCATAGCGGATCTGCAGGAGAACAAGGGTAGCGACCCAGGATAAATCCAGGTCCGAGCGGACTTGCGGGAGAGCGAGGAAAGCAGTGAGTCGGGAGCTGGAGCTTCAAAACCAACAAAAAAAAATCAAGGAGTGATGTCATAGGACAGCAGGTGATTGGTTGGTGAGTATTGCAGTTTTACTTTTGCTCTTTAAGCTAGGAAGGTGTACCATACTCAGTGCTAAGTATCTGTAACTTGCTATTTATTAAATTCATAAACATGTGAATCTATATAACTAAAATAATTGATTGAACAATAATTTTAGCTAATTATACAAAATAAACAGTTTAGATAGGCATGTCAGAGCAGATGGTGTGCTGTAGCTGCAGCATATGGGATTTTCTGGACAGCATTGCAGTCCCAGATAATCACATCTGTGGTAAGTGTCTGCAGCTTGAGGAACTTCAGCTCAGAGTTGTTGGGCTGGAGTCTGAGCTGCAGATATTGTGGGCATCGGGGAGGGGGTAATTACCTGGATACTTTGCTCTGGGAGGCAGACACACCCCTTAAGTTAAGTAGTAGTTTAGAGTTGGTCAATGGTCAGGGGCAGGAGGGTGAGACTGCGAGCCAAGTTGGCATGGGGATCCAGGATGTAGTGCTGGGGGAACCCCAGCTCTTGCCTTTCTCCAACAGGTACAAGGTACTTGCTGCCTGTGCAGATGAGAACAAGGACTGCAGGGTGGATGGGGAAACTAACCATAGCACGATGGTGCTGGAGCCCATTCAAGTGCAGGGAGTGAAAAGGAATGTTGTAATGATAGGGGACAGGAGTGTCGGGGGAAATAGATGCTATTCTCTGCAACTGAGACTTCCAAAGGTTGTGTTAGTTGCCTGGTGCCAGGGTTCAGGACATCTCCTCACAGCTCGAGAAGAACTTGTAGCGGGATGGGGAGGATCCCCTCATTATGGTCCGTGTGGGAACATAGGTAGACATAGGTAGAATGAAGTTCTGCGCAGGGGGATTTATGAGCTTGGTTCCAAATAAGCAGAACCTCAAGGATAATAATCTCTGGATTACTACCTGATTACGTACAAATTGGCATAGGGTCAAGCAGATTAGAGGATTAAACATGTGGCTCAAAGTGATGTGGGAAGAAGGGGTTCCAATTCACAGGGCACTGGCACCAGTGTTCAGGAAAGAGAGAGCTGCTCTGTTGGGATGGGCTCCACTTAAACTTAATCAGCATCCTGGTGAATTTTATAACTAGGGCAGTGAATAGGACTTTAAAATAAAAGAGGTGGGGGAGGGGCCAGGTGAAGCGAGATTTAGAAATCTAAAGAGAAGGAACGAGGCAACAGTGCAGTGTAGCTATTTGGTTAAAGACAAGCAGAGTGGGACAGTAAGAGATAGAAAGTTTAATAGTTATCGTGCATCAGCAAATAAGGTTCACACAAAGAATAGTGGTAAAATTAAAGGCACTTTATCCGAATGCACAAAACATTCGTGATGAACTAGCAGCACAACTAGAGATAAATGATTTAGATCTAAATATCATAACATAGACATGACAGCCTGAGCTTCTGGATGCACTGGTGGTCAGACATGCTGAGAGAGATGATTCTCTGTCTGTAGACCTATATTGGGGGTCTCACCTTCCAGATGAATCTCAGAGTCCATCCCATCTGCCTTGTGGAAGGGCATGTGGCTGAGAGAAGGCAACTGGTACTGCTGCTGGTGTTGCTCCTGCTCCTGCTGCTGCGTGTGGCCTCTGCTCCTGACCCTCAGCAGAGGTGGACAGTGGAGCTGCATAATCTTCTCCCATGCCGTTCTGAAAGCTGGCAGCAGGAAAGGGCAGCTGAATGAAGTGCTCGACAGGCGAATTGCCTTCCAACAAGTTGGCAAAAACCCGCCAATCAGTGAAAGCATTCTCTGAGAGAAGTGTTTTGAACAGCAGTCTTACACATGGCCAAGGTTAGGGTTCTTCAGTGTAATTGATCAAAGCCCTCCCAGCTTGTTAGTTTCACTGAAGAATTTCTTCCTTCTATGCACTCACCTTCTGCAACCTGTGGGGCTGCAGATGCAATGTGGAACTACTGCAGTGTTGGGCAAGGGGGAATCTCGGCACAAAATCGCTCCTAATTGTCTTCTTAAGTACTTCAATTGGCTTCCTGCCAGACCCCCAGGATTTCCTGTTGCAGTTGCAACCCACCCTGGGAAAGCTTGAAGAGAGTGGGAACACATGATCCCGACCATGCCCCCAACCTGCCTCCACCAGCCTGGTAACATTCAACCAAAGGTGACCAATGTTGGGAAATAAATAATCCACGGTCCACAACATTTAGAAAAGACAGGCAGAATGGAAAGGGTGGAGCAGTAGCCCTTAGAATAAACGATGTCATAAGGACAGTAGTAAGAAAGAAACTTGGCTCAAAAGATCAGGAAGTAGAATTAGTATGGGTAGAGGTTAGAAATTACAAGGATCAGAAAATGCGTGCGGGCGTAGTTTATAGGCCCCCTATTAGTGGTCATATTGGGCAGAGCATTAAGCAAGAAATAATTGGAGCTTGCATCAAAGTTAATGTTATAATCTTGGGGGACTTTAAACTTCATGTAGAGTGGAACACAACGAATTGTCAAAGGTAGTCTGGAAGATGAGCTTTTAGAATGCTTTTGTACAAGTTTCCTGGAACAATACATTGTGGAACCAACTAGGGGTAAAGATATCTTAGATCTAGTATTGTGTAATGAGGGAGGATTAATTAGTAATCACAAAGTAAAAGTTCCTCTGGGACAGTGATCATAATACAACTGAATTCCATATTAAGTTTGAGAGTGACATACTTGAGTCCAAGACAAGAATCTTAAACTAAAACAAAGCCAATTGTGTAGGTATGAGCTGACTAAGATTGATTGGATAAATAGACTAAAAGGTATGGCAATAAATAAACAGTGAGAAGCATTTGAAGAAGCGATTCAAAATGTTCAACAAAAATACATTACATTAAGAAACAAAAACTCAGCATGAAAGAACCATCCATGGCTTACTATAGAAGTTAAGGATAGAATTAGATTAAAAGAAGTGGATTATAATTTTGCAAAAGATAGTAGTAAACCTGAAGATTGGGAGTATTTTAGAAACCATTAAAGGACAACTTAAAAAGTTCATAAAAAGGGAAAAACTGGCCAGAAATATAAAAACAGATTATAAGAGCTTTTACAAGTATATAAGTAGGAGAGTAGCTAAAGTAAACATTGGCCCTTTCAAGGCAGAAACAGGAAAAATTTTCATGGGGAATAAGGAAATGACAGAGGTGTTGAACAAATATTTTGTGTCTGTCATTACAGCAGAAGATACAAATTACATACCAGAAATAGAGGGTAACCAAGGCGCTAACAAAAGTGAGGAACTTAAGGTAATTAATATCAGCAGAGAAAAAGTGTTAGAGAAAATTAAGGGACTAAAAGCTGACAAATCTCCAGAACCTGATGGCCTATATCCTAGGATTCTAAAAGTGGCAGCTGCAGAGATATTGGATGTGCTGGTTATGATTTTCCCAAAACTCCTTGGATTTTAGAATGGTTCCAGCAGATTGGAAGTTAGCAAATGTAACAGCACTATTCAATAAAGGAGGGAGAGAGAAATCAGAACAACATGCCAGTTAGTGCGACATCAGTTGTTGGGAAAATGCTGGAATCTGTTACTAAGGAAGTTTTAACAATGCACTTAAATCATAGTGTGATCAGAAGAGTCAATTTGGCTTTACAAAAGGGAAATCATATTTAACAAATTTATTAGAGCTTTTTGAGGATGTACGTTTTACGTTTATGTATGTACCTGCCTTGTGGGCGTCTCGGGAGAGACCAAGGCTAAGGGAGTAAACCCTAACAGAAAATCCGGAGCGGAACCCCGTAGGCGGTCATGTGTCACCTTTGGCATGTTTCCGGCAGTTCCTGCAGCCATACTGGTGCCAAACGTCGTGTCCTGCACTCCTTTGGACCCCACCAGAAAGGCCGAGAGGGGGGTTTTGACGACTGGGCAACTCTCAACCTCCATAAATTTGCCCAGGCATGCGCCATGGAGAGGTCACTCCATAACCACTGACCACCTCCAGGCGCGTATCCATTGTCTCTCGAGATAAGGAGGCCCCAAAGAAAGAAGAAAGAAAAGAAAGAACTAGTAGGGTAGGTAAAGGGCAGCCAGTTGATGTAGTAGACTTGGATTTCCAAAAGGCATTCGATAAGGTGCCACATAAAAGGTTAATTTTTAAAATTAGTTTCATGGGATGTGGGTGTCACTGACAAGGCCAGCATTTGTTTTCCATCCCTAATTGCCATTGAGAAGGTTGTATGAGCTTCCTTCTTGAACCACTGCAATCCATCTGGTGCGGGTACATCCACAATGCTGTTAGGGAGGGAGTTCCAGGATTTTGACCCAGTGACAGTGAAGGAATATATTTACAAGGCTGGATGGTTTGTGGCTTGAAGGGGAACTTGCAGGTGTTGGTGTTCCCATGCGTCTCCTGCTCTTGTCCTTTTAGGAGGCAGAGGTCATGGGTTTGGAAGGTGCTGACGAAGGAGCCTTGGTGAGTTGCTGCAGTGCATCTTGTAGATGGTACAACTGCTGCCACTGTGGGTTGGTGGTGGAGGGAGTGAATGTTTAAGGTGGTGGATGGGGTGCCAATCAAGCGGCTGCTTTGTCTTGGATGGCGTTGAGCTTCATGAGTGTTGTTGGAATTGCACTCATCCAGGCAAGTGGAGAGTATTTCATCACACTCCTGACTTGTGCCTTGTAGATGGTGGGCTGGCTTTGGAGAGTCAGGAGGTGGGTTACTCACTGCAGAATTCCCAGCCTCTAATCTGCTCTTGTAGCCACCATATTTATGTGGCTGCTCGAGTTCAGTTTCTGGTCAATAATAACAGCCAGGATGTTAATGGTGGGGGATTCAGTGATGGTAATACCATTGAATGTCAAGGGGAGATGGTTAGGTTCTCTCTTGTTGGAGATGGTCACTGCCTGGCACTTGGGGTGTGGTGTGAATGTTACTTGCCACTTATTAGCCCAAGCCTGAATGTTGTCTGGGTCTTGCTGAATATGGACAGAGACTGCTTCAGTATCTAAAGAGTCACAAATGGTACTGAGCATTGTACTATACTCAGCAAACATCCCCACTTCTGACCTTATGATGGAGGGTAGTTCATCAATGAAGCAGCTGAAGATGGTTGGGTCTAGGACACTATCCTGAGGAACTCTTGCAACAATGTCCTGGGGCTGAAATGATTTGCCTCCAACAACCACAACCATCTTCCTTTGTGCTAGGTATAACTCCCAACAGTGGAAAGTTTTCCCCCGATTCCCATTGACTTCAATTTGGCTAGGGCTCCTTGATGCCACATTCGGTCAAATGCTGCCTTGATATCAAGGGCAGTCACTCTTACCTCACCTCTTGAATTCAGTTCATTTGCCCATGTTTGGACCATGGGAATGAGGTCAGGAACCGAGTTGCCCAGGCGGAATCCAAACTGAGCGATAGTGAGCAGATTGTTGCTGTTTAAGTTGCGCTTCATAGCACTGTCGACAACACCTTCCATCACTTTGATGATGATCGAGAGTAGACTGATGGGGTGATTGGCTGGATTGGATTTGTCCTGCTTTTTGTGGACAGGACATACCTGGGCAATTTTGCACATTGCCGGGTAGTTGCCAGTGTTGTAGCTGTACTGAAACAGCTTAGCTAGGGGTGCGGCTAGTTCTGGAGCACAAGTCTTCAGTACTACTGCCAGGATGTTGTTAGGGCCAATATCCTTTGCTGTATCCAGTGATTTCAGTCATTTCTTGATGTCACGTGGAATGAATCGAATTGGCTGAAGACTGGCATCTGTAATGCTGGAGACCTCAGGAAGAAGCCGAGATAGATCATCCACCGGGCATTTCCGGCTACAGATGGTTGCAAATGCTTCAGCCTTCTCTTTTGCACTGATGTGCTGGGCTCTCCCATCATTGTGAATGGGGATGTTTGTGGAGCCTCCTCCACGGGTTAGTTGTTTAATTGTCCACCGCCATTCACCACTGGATGTGGCAGGACTGCAGGTTGTGGGATTGCTTAGCTCTGTCTATCGCATGCCGCTTCCTCTGTTTAGCATGCATTTAGTCCTGTGTTGTAGCTTCACCAGGTTGACACCTCATGCCTGGTGCTGCTCCTGCCATGTTCTCCTGCACTCCTCATTGAATAACATAATGGGCTGAATTTTATCAGCCCCTCGCTTCATGGGTTGTGGCGGGGAGGCCCGTAAAATGCTAGCGGGAGTGGCCTGCCTTGACCCATAACGCCGAGAAGGCCCTGCTGGATATTAGCGGGGGCGGCGAGGCCTGGGTGTGGCCCCACTGCTGCTTGGTGGCGGCGCCTTCATTATAATATTTAAATGAGCATTAATAAAATTCTAAATAACTTACCCGCCAATGGTAGGTAGGTAACTCCGTTGGAGTTTCGAGGCGAGACACTGGTGGGGAGGGGGAGGAATAAAATTATCAGGGCGGGAGTGGGGGAAGCGGGGAAAACTATTCCTATTGGTTGTGGGGATGGTGGGAAGGGGTTGAGGGTCAAAGATACTGAAGTTCGGGGGGAAAGTTCAGAATGTCCAAAAGTGTATTTTTGGGGGATAGGTCTATTTATGTGTTTAGGACTCAGTGGGGGAGTGGGATAGGGGATTCAATGTTACATTAAAGGTTTATTAATGTTTTTAAGCTCTCCGGCACCTTTAAATATTTAAATATATCCAGAAGGGTTTGAAGCCCTTTAGAAATGGTGCCCATGAAGGCGCCGGACGCCATTGCCAGGGATGCGGCGGCCACCCCCTCTACGTCATCGGGGGCGTGCGGCCACCCCCTCTATTTAAATCAGCCCCACATGTAATATCGTGGGGGCTGTGTGGCGGCACATGGCAGCGTGTTGATAAAATTCAGCCCAATGTATTAGCATAGATGGAGTATTGGTTAATCGACAGGAAGCAGAGAGTAGGGTGAAATGGGGCATTTTCAAGTTGGCAGACTGTAACTAATGGATTGCCGCAAGGATCAGTGCTGGGGCCTCAGCTATTTACAATCAATATTAATGACTTAAACGAAGAGAGTGAGAGTAATGTATCCAAGTTTGCTGATGATATAAAGCTAGGTGGGAATGTAAGCTGTGAGGAGGCGACAAAGAGATATAGACAAGGTAAGTGAGCGGGCAACAAGGTGACAGATGGAGTATCATGTGGAGAAGTGTGAGGTTATTCACTTAGGTCGTAAGTATATAAAAGGAGAATATTTTTAAACAGGTGTGAAACTTCTAAATGTGATGTTCAGAGAGACTTTTGTGTACTCATACAAGGAATGTTCTTATGTACTTCAAGGTCTTTCTTTCATAGATCTAATAACCTGCATCAGAATGGTTACTGCATATGATTTTGCTATGGGAGATTTTATATATAAAAAAAGAAAGACTTGCATTTATATAGCACCTTTCACAACCACCAGATGTCTCAAAGCACTTTACAGCCAATGAAGTACTTTTTGAAGTGTAGTCACTGCTGTAATGCAGGAAATGTGGCAGCCAGCATGCGCAGAGCAAACTTCCACAATCAGCAATGTGTTAATGACCAGATAATCTGTTTTTGTGATGTTGATTGATGGATAGATATTGGCCAGGACACTGGGGATAACTCCCCTATTCTTCTTCGAAATAGTGCCAGGGGATCCTTTACATCCACCCGAGCAGGCAGATGGTGCCTTGGTTTCAAGTCTCATCCAAAAGATGCACCTCTACATTGCAGCGCTCCCTCTGTACTGGAATAGCAGCCTTGATCTTTGTATTCATGTCCTGGAGTGGGACTTGAACCCAGAACCTTACAATATAGAAGTGAGAGTGCTACCAACTGATACACTAATATAATATTATGATTACATGAGTAGGACTGACAGAAAGCTGGCTAATTAAGCTGTAACCAACAAGCTACTTAACCTGTATAAATGAGTAAAAACTTTGTGAATTCAGATAAGTGAACACAATTTTGGAGAAATGGCTTAGCGATAGGTTGGTAAAACCATGTCACCAACTGGGCCATTAATGCCCTTGTTAATTATATAGTGAAGCACAAGGAGGATTTTTTCAGTCAAGCAGCAGTGCCCACAAGTAAGGTGCAGAGGTAAACTGCATAACCATGCGCTGTAAATCAGGTGGACTTGAGGTTGACAACTAATGCAGAGCTGGAAGGCAAGTGAGAAGAAATTCTTGACTTGCAAATGGGCACCAAGTTAAAGGAGAAATAAAAACAAGAAATGCTGGAACCACTCAGCAGGTCTGGCAGCATCTGTGCAAAGAGAAGTCACTGACCCGAAAAGTTAACTCTGCTTCTCTTTCCACAGATGCTGCCAGACCTGCTGAGGGGTTCCAGCATTTCTTGTTTTTATTTCAGATTTCCAGCATCCGCAGTATTTTGCTTTTAAGTTAAAGGAGAATATTGCTGTGAAGTAACTGTACAGATCAGAGATGGAGTCAAAGTGATTATTATAGATATGTGGGCAGAAATCTCTGTACATGGAGAAATGTTAAAAAGGTCGGAAAGATTGCAGTGCGATGAAAATATCAGGCTAATGTAAAATATATTATGCATGCGAGAAAGACAAAGGAAATGTGCTGCAGGGAGGGATTTTTCTCTGAAAAATTACCAAGCCATTTTTGCTCAATTCCCATGAGCGCCAGCTTGAGTCAAACAGGAGTCTCTTAATACATGCAAATCGTGGTCCTATGATGTCGATGCCTGCTCCCAGGTTTTGGGAGATTGTGTGAGGCACTTGTTACAGAAGACATCATTTAGACCCTGTACTGATTTTAACTTGAGATTGCACAATTCATGGTGTGGGCCAGCAATGCCAGTGAACCCTGGTGGCATTCAGGAACAGAGCCATTCTGCTGATTTCAGTATTTTAAATTAAATGATCCCCATTGCACCACCTCGCTGTCTCTTATGCTTTGTCTGCAGAGCTGAATGTATGCAATTACTTAAACAGCAAGGAGCAGTAATATTACTTTATTAAAAAAATCATGGTGCCTGAATGAGTACAGTCCATTAAAAGGTCTGATTTAACTGCAGCTGCAGTTTCAGGACACACTTAATACAATGTAATGGAGGTGTAGGCAACTCAGTGTATCAAATCATAGGTTTGGAAGTTAACAGAATAAGAAAAGCCACATAAAGAACATGTAATTTTTGATTAGCAATAGGTTACTGTGTGCAGTTTGAAATTGATTGAAATTTAAAGGGGTTGCCATGACAGTTTAAAGGTGGAACATTTGATGATAGAAATTCTACAGTTGTCTAAGGGTTGGGTGAACCTTTCAGAGGAAGAGAGAAATCTGAGAAGTGAATGAACAATTTCTTGTCTACCAGAAAACTAACGCCAGCTAGTGTTCATTCTGAGGAACATTAATTAGATTACATATTGGGTGCTTTACATTGCCATACACTATGTTCAGGCTGTTAGCGGGTGTTTATTCCGCAAGACATTCCTATCCCCCCACACCTCCCCCACATCCAATCTGAGTGTCAGCTGTGGCTCAGTTGGTAGTATTCTCTGAGTTAGGAAATTTGTTGGTTCAAGTCCCACTCCACTAAGGGCAACACACCAGCTCACTTCTGAGGGACTGTTGCATTGTCAGAGGTGCCGTCCTTTGAATAAGGTGTTAAACCGATGCCCTGTCTGCTCTCTCAGGTGGATGTAAGAGATCCCACCTGAGAGGGCAGATGGGGCATCTACACCTGAACAGCACATGTCTAATTAAAACCAGGAGACCACCAGGACGATTAGCGAGCACATCATAGGATGCTGTAATAGAGGTTCAGGCATCTGAGGGCTCCCATTAAGATGGCCCACTAAAAGTATCGCACTGTATCCTGCTGTACTGCATCCTGCACAATCTCGCAATGAAGAGAGATCTGCATTTGGAGGAGGTGCTGCTGCAGTCCTCATCAGCGGAGTAAGATCAGGAGCAAGGCAAGGCAGTAGAAGGAGAGCCAACTCAACGCATGCAGCAATAAGTGGGAGGGACGAATTAATTGCTTGATCCCAGTGACCATCCTGAGCTGCTTTGCAACCTTACACAAAGCCCCTCTGCATGAGCAGTCCACATTACATCCTTTCATCCTGCACTAAAGTAAATTCAAACCATTCCAACCAATTCGACATCAGTTACATACTGACAATGCAGACTCAGAAGCTGCTGATGAGTAAACTGTAGACCAAAGGTGATTAACGTATTGGCATACATAACAATTGCCTTCCATTCATTTTACACCTAAATGATCAGACCACCGTGTTTTTCTTAAAAAGTTTGCTAACTCTACTACTCATGAGATGCTCATTTAGCGGTCTCAGCAAAGCTGGTGGAAGGCCGCTGTTCCTCCTTTTGGCCGATGACTCCTGGGTGCTTGAGGCTTCACGGATCTGGCTGGCAACCGCTGCACCTCAGCTGGCATGCTGGTATCAAGGCTGGTGCTGGTGATGGACATTCTGAGAGAAGCCAACACATGCTGCTCCCATTGAGCCACTCCCACTGCCATGGGGATGGGACTCAGCACTTCCATTCATCTGTGGGAAAGCAGACTGCAGGAGATGAGTGACTCCTCCTAAGCCCCTATCCATTTGCTCCATCAATCTGTCCAAGGTGGATATCTGCCTTTCCAAAGCCCCCGTCTATTCTGTTAATCAATCTCCCCAGTGATCCCCTTTCTGAGGTCCTGGCTGCATGTCCCTGGAGATGACCAACCTCTTCTGGGTAAGATTGCAGAGTGTTGATGCCATGTGAGATGACACCACGGAGGTTGGGAGAGGATTCGTCCATACTTTCAGCCATGGTGCTGAAACTCCTTGGCCTTCCAATACAACTCTCACATGAGTCAAGCAGTTTTCTTTTCACGTGACATTCTCACCGGCAGAGGTCGGAGAAGATTCGCCCTCCAACAACTTCTCTGCTGGGCTGTACCCGTCATCAGTACCTGTTACTGCTCATTTGTTTTTGGTGTAGCTCTAGGTGCAGATCCCTCCTGCCTTGAGCACCATGTCAATGTCTGGCCTGTTGCTCAGGAGCAATACAGCACGTGATGGTACATCCTCAGGAGAATTCAACTCCTCTGTCTTCTCTGCTTTGGTGATCTCTGACTGCTGAGAAGGGCCTAAAGGGAAGGGGCAAAGAGTTAGGATGTCACAGAGGAACTGGAAATGAGGAGGTTACAGTCTTGAGAAAGCAGCTTGGGAGTTGAGAAGTTTACTGAGGTGAATGAAGGTTTACAAACTGAGGTAAGCTGCCTGCTCCGATGTGCTAGCTCTGTCTTGCCCAGTTATCTAAAGTGGTAATGAGTCTGTGGAGAGGGTGGGGTGTTAAAATAGTTCAGGTCTTGCACTGGCGATGTTACATGTGATTGTTTACCACTTCAACCACTCCCTACGCTGCAGTTACCCCACCGAAAGCCTGAATTAAAATCAAGGCTATAATTTGAAGGTGGTACATAAGGAGTGTTGAGCAAATTGTGCACTAAAGATAATATGCAGTTTATTGAACAGAGAGCTGAAAGGGTAACAGTGAAATTCAGCCCCAGGACTGCTTTAGGTTAACATTTAATCTTCCACTTTAAGTGTTTTATTTATTTTCTGTTATGAATACTGGGCTGTGAATGTCCATCAAAACTACACAGGCAAACTGACTGTAAATTTTAAATGGATTTTATTAATGACGGGCTTTTCCTGTATCTTTGTGAATGAGAAGCAAAATTCGTGAAACCTCAAGATGCAGGCTCATAAAGGGAGCTATTCTGAGATCTTGGTGCACCCGGGGAATTTTATTGCTTTCTCCTTTGTGGAAGAAAAGATCATAACCACAATGCAGGAAAGCACAGAAAAGTATTTGCTTGAAGGGGTTTCTAAAATGAAAAGAAAAAAACAACTAGGTCATATCTGAAATTATGTTCAGTGAAGCATTGGATGGAGCATTATAGGAAATTAATGGAATTCTAGAGGTTTGGCCTCTTTGATATAATAGTTAAGCGCAACCAACAAATCAGAACAATGCAATACAGTAGCTTCTTGCTGTAGCACTCTCTAATGAAAAGTGTTTTTTGATACAACACATGAGCTTAAGTCAGCCTGCCCGTAATAGACATAATGGTCTGCAACTAGTGCCAGCTCACATCTCGCTCTGTTTATGCTGGTGGAATGTCTGGGAAGGGGATTTTCGATGGGCCTCTGATTGGCTGCCTGTTTGTAGTAGTAAACCCTTTTTAAATTTGCAAATCGGAGTCCTATGACATACATAGAAGGCCAGTTGTAATGTTGAGTGGAAAATGGGCATGCCGTGGCTCTGCCCATTTGTCCACGGTGGTAATTTCAAAAAATGACCACGCATCCTTTTTGATTTCATTTTTGTGAGGTCGGCAGGAGCAGGAGAGCTTGTGTGGGCTCACAATCATACTGCGGGCTGCTGTTGCCTCATGCTTGCACACCCATTTCGGCCATGGACGATTCCCCCTCTGGTCCTATATGCCCACTGGTCGGCCAGCTGGGCATCAATACCGGCCAGAATTCCTACACTGACCAACTGTCAAGTGGCAGCGGGACATCCATTCAGGGCATGCCTGTCACCAGGGCTATTATTATGAGGCCCAATTCTTAAAGTGGCTCAAGCCTTACTGTTATCCAAAAGACAGCCATCTTATTGGCATTTCTGTGAAAGTTCTAATTCTTTTGATCGTTTCTTCCCATTACCACATTTTTCCTTTTTTTTTGTCTGCATTGTTGATCCATGGGTTTCCATTTTTTTAGGTTCCAGGTGCTGCCAACTTTGGCTTGATGTATTACATCGCAATACTGAATGGGGGGTTTTGAATGAATGATATCTGTGTATCAATCCCATTGTATAAAATGTAAAAGTGCTTCTTTAACACGATTTAAAAAAAAAACAGGAAACCTGTTACTCTACATTGGTAAGTAAATGGGATTGAACTGCCCGAAATAGTTTAGTACGTTTTAAGCAGCACCTACAACGATTGTTATAGTGCTGTCAAATGTTTAGCACTGTTTGCCTGATATAGGTGGCTGCCTGGTATAAGCTTGTACAGTGTAAGTGGCAGGGTCTGTGTTATTATACAATTAAATTAAGAAGATCACTTTTCACTGCACGAATCTGATGGGCACACATTCTAAACTCTATCCTTATTGCTTGTCAACCATGTTTGACAAACCAGTTCAAAATCTGCCTGTGAACTGAGAACTCTCATCCTTTTTTTACTTCATTCACTGGATGTGGGCAGTGCAGGCAAGGCCGGCATTTATTGCTCATCTGAGTGGCTTTCTAGGCCACCCACACTGCTGTAGGTCTGCAGTCACCAAAAGGCCGGGTAAGGATGGCAGATTTCTTTTCCAAAAGGATATTAATGAACCAGATTTTCTTTTAATGACGATCTGGTAGCTTCGTGGCCAGCATTACTGAGACAAGCTTTTTAATTCCAGATTTATTTAATTAATTGACAATTTAAATTCTCCACCTGCCGCGATTTGAACTCATAGGCAGGATTTTCAAAGGGCCATGGGGTTGGGAACTGGAGTGGACATGATTTGAAGATTGCAGTCCCAGAGGAACCCCACTCCTCCGGGACAATTTTTAATGTCGGTTTGGGTGGGGAAACGGGAACAGGAAACAGCTTCCCTCCAATTAAGGGCCCATTAAGCTCCTTTAGGCGCTTGTTAACGGGCTGGGAGGTCGGAACTGCAATTTTGGAAAGGGATTCCAGCGAACTTGAACAGTCTGGTATGCGTTAGTGCACAGCAAAGAGGTGTTTCTTAAAATGTTTAAAATTATTGGGGGTCCCGGTATCCCGCGCGGGGATGTGAGCAGTACCTTTGATTTGGCCGTTTTGCCTTCGTTCCATTTCATATTTTACGATGTTGCTCTGAGGAACTCCTGCTCTCCTTGGCAAGGCAACAGCAGGCCTGGTTTACTTTTGCCTCAATTGGGTGTCGACCTCACTTCCTGGCCAATCAGACATTTAAAATAGCATCGTGTGAGCGACGCAGTGGAGGTGCGGGGTAGGGACCAGGAAATTATCTGGGTGTTAGGTTCCCAACCCCGGATTGAAAATCAGGCATCATGTCTGCAGATCATTAGTCCAGACCTCTGGATTGCTAGTCCAGTATCATTTGCTACCGTATCCCAAATCTGATGGATTAAACTGCCCAAAATGATTGTAGAATTCTTAACATGAAACTAGGAGAGATTATCCAAAATTGTGTCCTCCTTTTATTGAAATGTTCAAAGTGGAAGTGTTCAAAGTCTTCACTTAAGAATTTTTAGGATTAGGAAAAGGCCATTAAATTTAGCAGCCCTATGTCTCTTTCAAACAACGCATCTACTACCCATCTTCTCATCATTTCCCTTGAACTCTACTTTCTCCAGGAAGACATTTAGGCATCACAACCCCATTTATATAGTCTGTTTCTAAAGACTTCCCCGGTAACTAATTCCATAGCTCCATTATACTTAGGGTGAATAAGATTTGCTTGGTTTCCCTTCTTACTCCTAACTTCCTAATTATTAACTCATGCTCCCTCAAACTAAGGAGGATTTATAGTCCATAGGTTCATCTGAGAAGATTCACATTGCATTTTCCATGATTATATATCTTATGTTTTCGTTTGTACTTTATTGTTGTAAACTACACACAATTTCCAGCTGATGAAATGTGAACAACCACGAGGTAGAATTATAAGTCTTTGATGGCACTTCCAAACTTCCTTTCTAAATTTGATATATACCAAGATGTCACTGGGAAAAATGTTCAGAAGCCATGGCAGTGAATACGTGATTAATAACTCTGCTGCCCAGAAACACAGCAGAGGTTGCTAAGAGCTGCTGTAACTGTAGAATTTGAAACCCAATACTGATAGACAAGCCCATATATGAGCTGTCATGGTTGGCATCCTTCCGTCTACGAAAGATGATGGACATGCAGCAAACAATCCATTTAGATAGGGTGTCTTCTCTTGGTCCACCTTTGCTGATGGCTGTGAAGGCCAATCCTTGAGAGGCAGGTTCTGCCACAAGTGCTGTACGTGAAGCTGCCAAGTGACGCTGTGAGTTGTTGTTTTTGATGTTGGCGCCTGTTGCCAAGCTGCTGTAGCAACTGCTCATTGTGGTAGTGTCCACCAGTCCAGAGGATGTGTCACCGTTTCCCTCTTTCGCCAGCTAGTGACTCCCAAGTGCAATAGTCAACATTTAGGGCCTTCATGTCACAGATGCAAGCATCCTTGAAGCGGAGCTTTGGGTGCACCACTAGTCGTCTGGCTCCAGCTACTTCACCATACAGAAGGTCCTTGGGTATGTGACTGTCTTCCATCCTGTGGATGTGTCCGATCCACCGAAGCCGCCTCTGTTTGATTAGTGCCAACACGCTTGGGAGCTCCGCCTTTGAGAGGACTGCCACATTTGTGATTTTTGTCCTGCCAGGATATACCTATAATGCGCCACAGACAGTGAAGATGGAAATTATTGAGCTTCTTTTCCCGGTAGCTGAAAGTCGCCCATGTTTTACAGTCATACAGCAAGGTGCTGAGAACACAGGCCTTATAAACCATGAGCTTGGTCCTAAGGGTCAGCTTGGTGTTATTCCGTGTGCATTTTGCAAGTTGGCCAAAGGTGGTAGCTGCTTTTCCTATGCATGTTTCAAGCTCTGCAACAAGGGACAGATTGTCACTGTGGACCCTAGGTAGCAGAATTTGCTAAGCACTCTCAGTGGGGTGTTATTTAGTGTAATCAGGGGTGGAGATGTAACACCTTATGCCATGGCCACGGTTTTCTTGATGCCTATAATCAATGAGAGCAAGTTACAGGCAATGGAGAAACAGTCCATGAGCCTTTGCAGTTGAGTTTCCATGTGAGCTACTAGCACAGCATCATCAGCGTAGAGCAGTTCAGGGCGTGTTGTGTTTTTGTCTTTGATTTCAGGCTTGTTAGATTGTAGAGCTTGCCATCTGACCCAGTGTGCAAGTAGACTCCTTCCATTTCTGCAGGGAAGGCGAAGGTCAGGAGCATGGAGAAGAAGATGTCAACAGAGTGGGGGCTAGGACACAACCCTGTTTCACTCCATTCTTCACTCTGAAACTGTCGGAGGTGGAGCCATCAAACTGTACAGTGCAGTGCATGTTGTCATGGAAAGGAGCAGGTGAGACTGAGGAGCTCCGTGGACAGCCAATTTTCCCCAAAATCTTGTAGAGCCCTGCTCTGCTGATGGTGTCGAATGCCTTAGTGAGATTTACAAAAGTAAGGTAAAGGGGTATACTCTGTTCCTTACACTTCTTTTGTAACTGGCGTTTGGAGAAGATCATATCCACAATAGATTTGCCAGCACTGCGCTTCCGGGTATACTCGGTCTGCAAGTAAATGAAATCTTTTACGAATGACCCTAGCAAATGCCCTCCTTGTGATGCTAAGGAGTGAAATGTTCCTGTAGTTGTTACAGTCTCCTCTGTCACCTGTAGTGTGATGCTTTTGGCATCACGCCTCCCCTGTGGAACAGAGCCTACTTTTCAGCAGAGAAGAAGAAGCTCATAAAGGTGTGGCGATGGATGGGACTTTCCGTGCTTGAGCAGTTTGGTTGGCCTTCTTGAGCTCCAGTGATGATGGTCCTTCATCTAACTCATCCATGACACAATGTTGCAGGAGAGCATCGAGCGCAGACTGGGAGATATCTGACTCACAGAGGTTGCTTAGAGCTGCTGTAACCGCAGAATTTGAAACCCAAAACTGATAGACAAACCCACATATCAGCTATCATACCGCAGTGTTTTCTGACAGATCTTTCCCTCCTGATAGTCCAAGGATGCATTTCCAATACCCTAATGTTATATTGCAATGCTGATTTAACTGCCAGATGGACAAATCTTTAAATGCTGTTTCAAATTCTTCACTCTTACTTGATATCAATGTCAATTACATTCTATTGCTCATAAATCACAATACCCATTTCTTTATTTTCCAATTTATCTCAACTGCAAAACTTGTTGCCTACAATTTTGGGAATATTAAGCATTTTGTGTGAAGTGTATTGCACTTAAGTAACTAATAAATAGAAATTGATTGGAAAGTGATATAAGCGATTAAGTTTCATAAAAGCACCACAGCAATTGATTTCAGTCAGAGGACTGTGGTATCCAATTCTACAGGGAAGGAAGGACAAAGGAAAACTAAAACAACATGACTGGGAAATTTTTGTTGGCTACAGGAAGGTTGGACAGGTCTCACGAATAAGCAGTGTCCCTTCAGGCTGGGCAATCTATTTTCTGGGCAAATGACTTGTTCAGAATATTTACCAAAACTGACTTAAGTTGAGTGATTAATGTGCAACAATAAATCAAATGAAAGGTGAAAAATGGACTGTACACAATGCAACTTGTATTCCCCACTGGTGGAAGGCCTTCTCTATACCGAAACTGTTTGTGACAACTTTGGTTTCTGATGGCCTTTCTCTCTGACTGGCACAAGCCTCAAACTGTTCACAGCAAATCAACTAGGGAAATGCTGGTAATGTCATTGCAGGGAAATATAGAGCCATTAAACAAACCCCGAAGGCAGCTGATAGAAATAAGCCAATTTGAAAATCCAGCATACAATGTAAATCATTTTCTAATTGTTCAGGTGATGCAAGTAAGATGAGTTGGCAAATAGGGAAATAACATTAAATTCTTATAGCTTAATACAGGTATTTGCAAGATTTCCAGGTCTGAGATTTACATGAGCTGTACAAACCTTTCCTTCAATTAATAACTGCATCAGAATTTCTCTAGAGGACTCTTGATTGTCTCATTGGGTAAGCAGTGCCCTGTGGTGTGTGAAAGAAGCTGAAAATATCTCTCCAGATCTGCACATTGGCCCCAAGCAGCAGGTGAGACTGTGGTTTGCTAGGGATGCTAGATGATTTGAGAAAGGAAATATTGCCCAAAGATACATATGAGCAGCTGACAACATTGTGATAGATTCCTATGTGGACTGGAGCTGTGCATTCCAGCAGCAGAACAAACATTTGTATAAGGATACCCCATCCAATTCCTACTTGAGGCTTAGATAACTTTGAGATCTACCATTGACTGCAGCTTTCCCAGAGAAATTATGAAATGTTGATTCAGTTAAATTATTGTAATTATGACGGAGCTTTTCTATCTTCGGAATGGTTGGGGATTGCCTGTGACTACCACATTGGCTTGAGCAACTTGCTTGACATTTCATTTAAGTACTTGCTTTGTAAATTTGGAAATAGCTTAGTTAAGGTTTCAGGTGTAGGAATGTACCCATCCATGTTATTGGTATTGTTGCCTTAAATTTCTTGGCTGTAAAATTTGATTCGGTAGCGCCTGTAGTTTTGGTGCTACAGATGCCATCTGTGCCACGTGTGCACACTACTGGCATGGGTGGTGCCAAATGCCATATTGTGGAGGTCAGAAGTGCAGGCATAGAAGCACACACTGCAATAAGGAGAGCAGGCAGCTTGCAACATCTGTCCGAGTGTAACACTGATTTGATGCCAGGGCTGTCATTTCTGACCTTGCCACTCCAGCTAACACCCTCTCTTAAACATACACAGCTGTGCACGCATTCATCACCAGGAAGGACCCCTTACCACCTCAATTTAAACAGTTCATCAACTACTTTCAGGCTAGTTGCTGATTAGTTTCTGGCTCTGTCTGAATTTGTAGAAGTGTTTGGTGGTTTGCAGAGTTGTTTAAAGTTGGTGAAGTCAGCAGGGAGTGGTACTGCACATGGAAAAAGCTTGGTTTTGACTTCAAGGATTCTAGTCAGACCACGTGCTTCCAGTCATGGGTGCTTTACTTATCATCCCCCTTGGGCTGCAGCACAAGAGAGAGATTGGGCAGAAGCAGCACAGCAGAGGACAAGTTGCTCATAGTGGGAGAAGGAGGAGGAATAGGAAGGCTCTCAGCAGGAGGCCTTATCTACTCGGTCTTTCAGGAGTATTTCTCTTACCGCAACCTAAACCAGGAGCAGTGTGCCAACCCCATTTTACAAATAAGGTGCTCACAGAACTCTGCCACTCTTGCATGCAGACCAGCAACCACAGAGTAAGGCAAGGACAGCACTGCAAGTGGCTGTGAATGTGACCCTGATCCTGAATTTCTTTGTGTCGGGATCCTTCCAAGCTGGAGCACGTGACAAGTGCAACATTTCCCTACAAAACCTACAACATACTTAAAGGGATAGACAGAGTAGATGCAGCTAAGATGTATCCTCTGGTTGGGGAGTCTAGAACCAGGGAACACAATTTCAAAATAAGGGGGAAGCCACTTAGGACTGAGATGAGGAGAAATTTCTTTACTCAGAGGGTTGTGAATCTTAGGAATTCTATACCCCAAGGGCTATGGAAGAGCAGTCATTGAGTATGTTTAAAGCAGAGATTGACAGATTTCTAAATACCAATGACACAAAGGGATATGGGGATAGTGTGGGAAAAGCATTGAAGTGGATGATCAGCCATGATTGTACTGCATGATGGGGCAGGCTCAATGGGCTGCGTGGCCTACTCCTGCTCCTATGTTCCTATGCTCCCAGTTCACCATCCACTGCTGCATCAGAGAGGTGATGGGTGCTTTCTGTGTCAGGAGACAGGAGGCCATTGTCTTCTCTCTAACCAGAGAGAAGCAGGCAGAGCAAGCACATTGCTTTGCCAGTATAGTGGGCTTCCCCATGTTGCAGGATATCATTGACTGCACGCATGTGGCTTTGCGGGCGCTACATCTAAATGCTAATATGTACTGAAACTGCAAAGGTTACCGCTCACTGAATGTCCTGTTGGTGTGTAACCATACTTTGCCACGATCCCAGCAGCAATCATGATGCATTTATTCTGTGCCAGTCCGCTGTTCCCTCAGTATTTGAGCCCTGACATCAAACCAGTAGGTGGCTGCTGGGCGACGAGGCTATCCACTTAGCACTTGGCAACTGTGTGCAACCCAACCACATGTGGCCAAGCTTGCATATAATGAGAGTCATGCTGCCACATGAAACATCATAGAGCAGACCATTGGGGTGCTCAAGCAACTGCCTGGACCGCTCAGGAGGAGATTTCCGTACTTGCTGGACCATGTCTCCCAATTCGTCATGGTTTGCTGTGTCCTGCACAACCTCACTAACATGAAAGTACAGACCCTGCCACCAGAGGTATGACGAGCACATGAGCAGGAGAAAGAGAGGGAGGAGGAATACAATGATGAAAAGAAGGAGCAGGAGGAAGGGAGGAGATAGCCAACATGCCCCCTTCTCGGCGGGCTGTCTGTGATTGCTTTACTCAACTATGGTTCCACTGGGCACAACCCGAAAGGCACCAGCAACGGCACTGGTGGAGTGGCAGTGAGGGGAGGACAAGTGCTATCATCCTGAAAGAGGGCAGCAGGTAAGATGCTCCATGGAGTCAGTGCACTTTCCAGGGCAGTGCCTCAGCAATCCCAGTAATTTATTTAAAGACAGATTGCTAGAACGCTGTGGGACTCTACAAACCCCTTTGAACATTGGTATCTGCAGCCAAGATGAGAACTGTCTGCGATTGCATGACCTGCATGGTCTCCAAGCTCTGCACAAAGCTGTGTCAAGTTGTTGCTGGACTCCTACATTCTGCTTGACAGTGGCCACAGGCTTACTGGCAGGCCTGCCAATGCACAAAGCACTTCATTGTGCATGCTCATCAGCTTTTTGCTGTAGGCCGCCCCATCAAAGTCCTCATCTGAGTCCTCTGCAGCAGAACTTATGTATGACCTCACCCTCAGGGGAGCTGACACCTGCTTTACCCATTCCCTTTGCCGAGGTTGCAGGCCGTTCGTGCCCAGTGACTCACTGGGCTGAATTTTATCCAGCTTGCAAGAGCAGGATTGGAGGTGTTGGTGATGGCGGGGTGGTGGGGGGGGTGCGGTGTAGTAGTGGGGGGGGGGCGGGGTGGGCTGGTGGTTGGGGGGAGGGTCCGAAAAATCGGGAGGAGAGGCGGTCACGCAGAAACCCAATGTATGATGTCCATTCCGGATTTTGTCAGCAGCAGGAAAAGTCCAAAGTGGCGTTGCCACTAAGATACAGAAGCATTGCAATTATAATTGCTGAACAGGTATTTACCATGTATTTGCATCAACCTGACTCAGATTTTATGGGGGATTTCCTACTTAGTGAACTGCATGCGGGGATCTTCAGATCCCCCGTCATTTAAATGTGGCGGCACCAAGACAAGGCTTCAGTGTTGCCATGGGAAGGCAGCCACGGGAAGTGTTGGATGAATCCAGGTAGGGGAAACAGGAGGGTGTTATATGATCGCCTTATGAGTGATGTCTTAAGATCTCGGTGTGCTAATGAGCTAAGTACCAGGATGTAGTCATGTGACTACCAGCCAGAGTCACTCTGCAACTGTAATGCCTAGAGGAAAGTTCTGTAAATAGTTTGTTCTGCACTGTACATACTAGTTTAGCTGTTGATAAATCTGTTTGAGACCCTCAGCAAACTGGACTCCATGCATCTCATTTATGCTGCATCAGACTACAGGTAAAACAGCTGTGAAAACTGCCCTTCCTATTGCCAAAAGGGAGAAAGTTTAAAAGAAATACTGGCCCAAACAGTGCAAAGAATAAAGAACTTACCTCCAGCTGTAGAAGACAGAGCACAGAATGACAGGCTGCAAATCAAATCCTGTGATCGGGTAAGTCACTGTGCCAATGGTCAAAGAATCCCCATTTGAAAAAACAAGCTTTGAAGTGCTTAAAAAATTGATTTATTTTCTCTCAGAACCTCCGTGGGAAAGAAAAAAATGGGGAAAACTCAATTCCTCTCCCAGGCTGTTTGAGGTTAGCGCCATTACAGGAAGTGACCAAAAAAAAAGTGCGGGAAACCGCCAAACGTTGCAGAGTCTCCATTCACGCAGCCACAGCTATAAAAATATCATTAAACCACTTGAATGTGAAGAACAAAAACAAACTCTAGCAAAAAGCAATTGAACTGCCGATTGAACAGATGTTTAAACAGAGAAGCGTAAGTGCTACAAGCAAGATAAACAGAGAACACTATCAAACACCTGCTACTCTCCATACAAGCAGTTAGTCTAAATAACAGTGAGTTTCTGAAAGGGGAAACAGCCCAGAGGCATAGAACAAGTCTTAAAACAAGTTTCAAGCAAAAGAACACCAGAAAGATGGCTGCCAAATTTCCCAGCATGAACTGGAAGGCCTTTGATATCCTATTCGAGTTCAAACTTTTCAAACAAAGAATGCAGTTATGCTTCACAGACCAAGCGACTGTAGAACCAGATTAACAATTGTAAATGAGGGGTTATACAGTATCACTACCTCTGGCTTAACTGAAGAGGACCAGAAAGATCCCACAAAGATATGGAAAGTGCTAGAAGATCAGCTCCGATTAAGAGTGAATTTTAGAATTGATGTCCTACAGGCAACAGCCACAGGAATCAACAGATTAGTTCGTCAGTATATGCAGTAGTAAGGGCAATGAATGCGAATTTTCAGAAACTGAGCTGTCAGAGTGACTAATGGTGTGATTATTTCCACAGCAATGAAGCATTTCAAAAAGACCTCTTGGAGGAAAAAGAAAGGTCACAGCATTTATGCGCTGCTAGAAGGTAGCAGGAAATACGAAGCCATTGTAGCTGAACAACAGCACCTGCAAGCACTAGATGCAGTCAACAGTATCGGCATGATAACCAGGTCAAAAAGAGCCAGTAAGCTGTGTGGTAAGTGTGGTTGGTCCCACTCACCGCGAAGTTGCCCTGCATTTCATGATCTGTGCAAAGCGTGCGGTGCCTATGCAAGAGGTCTGGCTCCAAAGAAGCAGCCAGAAGTCACAGTAGGACACAAGCAAACAGAAGGCAGGTGCAGCAGCATGGCAACAGCAGCAAGGAAAGCACCAGAGACCTGCGTAAATACAAGCCGATACACAAAGTCCACAGTGAAACAAACCTGAGGCAAGACTCGGGGCGGAGCAATTCTCAATCAGAAGATGAGCAAATGTTTCACATTGTGAACCTGACACATTGTGTTGATGAAGTCAAACAACTAGAAGCTTTTGCTACTATTAACATCATGTGCCCAAAGAAAGTTGGCAAAAACACACTCAGGGTTAAGATTGACACCGGATCTAGTGCAAATATCCTACCAGTCTGAATTCCGAAGGATATACACTGGAGTCATTGGAAATCAATGCTACAGCTGACAACTGCCAAGTTATCTGCATCCAATTGGTCACCTATCCCTTGCAGTGGCACACTAAGAATGCAATGCAGCTATGGCAAATTGGCATGGAAACCACAAATATTTTACCTGGTAGAAACAGGCGGACCAGCAGTGGCAGGACTACCAACGTGTAAGGACCTCAACATCGTGACCATCCACAAGATCACCAATGTACCCATTACAGCAGAAGAGACCAAGGGTACCTGCATTGAGTCAGTCCAGGGCTCACAACAAGTGTACCCAGACAAGTTTGACGCCATGGGAAACTTGGAGAATATCACCCCTTCTCAGAGATGCCACACCAAGAGAATGAAGATATAAACTCAGATGGTATAAGTTCTTTGTCAACAGGCAGTGTTTCTTCGTGTGCCAGTGACTCAGAAGAGATTAACTACAGAGAAGCAAAGGGTAGCAGTGGGGAGCATTGCCGAAACCAGCTCGCTGACTGTGGCCAGCATCAAACGGTGCAGTCTGAAAACCCAGCAACAGCACAACAATGCCACGCCTTCACTTCTGCTCTCTAGAGAACTGCCAGCACCACAATGAGTCAGAACAGAGAGGTACCTCCAACAAATCCTCAACCATGAGCCCAAAGCCTTCAGACGCAGAGGATAAGGAGAGGCAAAGGATACGCAATGTCCTGAACAGGCAGAGGAGGAATGAATTGAAGCATAGGTGCCGGAACTTTCCAAGAATGACAAGGCCTCAAAAGTTTGTCATCCTCAGAAAAGCAACAGAGTATGTTAGCAGGCTGAAGGCAGAGCAACAGCAACTGAATGCAGAGAGGGAGAAACTTCAGCAAGAACAGCAACAGATGAGATGCAAACTCCCCGAGCAAAAGTTGTCAAACTACCGAAACGATATATGGACTTTCAAGCCTCTGCACTTGTAAATTTCACAATTCCTATCATTATATCTGTAAATTTTATAATCTATATCCTGTATAAGTAATTTTGATATCTAATTTTATGTGTTTTTACTTATAGCGTACGAGACTTATCTTTGGAAAGAAAGGGGATGTTGTATGATCGCCTTAAGAGTGATGTCCCTTTAAGATCTCAGTATGCTAATGAACTAAGTACCAGGATGTAGTCATGTGACTGCAAGCCAGAATATCATTCTGCAACTGTAATACCTAGAGGAAGGTTCTGTTAATAGTTTGCTCTGTACTGCACATACTAGTCTAGCTGTTAAATAAACCAGTTTGAGATCTTCAAATTGTACTCCACATATTTCATTTATGTTGCATTAGGCAACATAAAGAACTCATTACAGAGGATATGGCAGCTATTGTCCAACAGCGGTGCAGCCCGTCAAGGCAAGGGTGGGCATTGAAGGGGTGAAGCCTCGAGGCAAGGGTGGGTGCAGAGGGGTATTAGCCTGTGTTCAGAGGGGTGTGGCAAGGGGAAGTCTCCAAAGGCAAGGTCCTTTGTCCAGGTGCAAGGTGTCATCGATTGCACACATGTGACCATCGAGGCTCCCGCGGAGCACCTAGCGGCCTTTATCAACAGGTAGGGCTTTCATTCAATCAACGTTCAACTGGTCTCTGACCACCGAAAGCATTTCTTGCAGGTGTGTGCCTGCTTCCCAGGAAGCAGCCACGATATCTTCATACTTCGACAGTCCCAGGTGCCACAGCTTTTCCGCCCCACCCCCGCCCCCACCACTCGCCTTCAGGGATGGATTCGCGGGAACGAGGGCTACCCATTGAAGACATGGCTACTGATGCCTGTGAGGAACACTCGCACTGCATCAGAGGAGAGGTACAATACCTGCCACGGCTCCACCTGAGCGACCATCGAGCAGGCCATTGGGCTGCTGCGATCATGAAGCAGTTGTACCGGAGGTGAGGGCAATTGAAAAATGTACAAGATAGGCTTGGGACAATCTCATACATACCTAGTTTCTGCTATCATGATGCTCGTTCCACGTGAACGCAACAAATACTCACCTCACTGTATTCCGTATGTCGCCTCTTTCCTATCGCACTCCCATGCCTTGTGCCCAGGCTCACCAGGTGCACACACAGAGCTATGAAGCTGACCATACATAGCCTGCCCCTGCACTGGCAGCCCATTGAGGGAGCAAGGGTGAAGGTGGCATCTGATAGGACAACAGGGAAAGAGTAAGAGATTCTCAACAATGAAAGTAACCTCCATTTATTTAAATGTTCACGATACCCAATAACAAGACCAAGTTGTGCACACCTGTGAAACTCCATGTGCGTTTCGGTGCTCTTCTTCACGCACTTCTCTGAGCTTCTACAAAGTGCTTCCTCCTGCACTAGCAGCTGAGGTGAAAGCAGGCTGCTGAACATGTGCCCCATGACCTGGGATGACATTGGCCGGTGTCTTCTGGTTGTCTGAGGCCAGGAAGGCCCCGTTTGGTTGAGGGGCTCCCACACAGGTAGTCACAGATACTGGAGCTGGGCTCACTGGCGGAGGGGCTGAGCAGCCACTGTCCTCACTTAAAGCGCCCTGAGGGGAGCCCCCAGATGCGGAGGTCAGCCTCTCCTCCTCCCTTACAAGCCTCACCTGAACCTCCCTGCTGACCATAGGTGGACAAGGACCTGGAGAAGACACCAGGCGCCACCTCCCCCTCTCACCTTGCCACTGCTGCATTGAGCTCATGGTCAAGGCGATGGTGTACAGGTCTGCATGCATCTCTGGGATTTGGCTCTCCAGAAGGGTCGCCAACCTCTCGATGGAGGAAGCCATATGCTCGTATGTCTGAGACATGGCAGCACTCATGACATGTCTGGACTCCTCCATTGTCCGTGCGTGACTGTGCATTGCCTCTGGCAGCTCTGCCAGATGTTCCCTTGCCTCTCTATACAACTCCAGCATGTTCTGTGTTGCTGACACCAGAGGCACATCATCAGTTAGGGGTTCAGCATGGGCCAAGCCTTTGACTGTCAGTGGCCCTGCCTGCCAAGGCCTCTGTCAGCTACTCGGACGCTTATGTGGTGCTCTCACCTGCTTGTGCCCCTGCATCATAGCCCAGGTGCATACCCACCGATGTGTGGGTATCTGCACTGGTGGAGGGTGCAGGAGAACAGTGTAACGATGCACCCCCTGAGGATTCTTGCTCCTCATCCTCAGAGGACAACAGGATTCCAGTGGCACCAGCCAAGGGTCTTCCCTCCAAGGTGCCACAACCTGCATGAGAAAACATAAACATTTATGGATTCTGCTGCGTGGATCTGCCCAGAACAACAATGTGTGATGCGGTTCTCTGGAAGGATGATTGTGGGCATATGAACACAATACCTCCTCATTCTTTGGGGTGGATACTCCAGTCACCCTGTTTGCTATAGAACAGCTGCACTGGGAACCCGCTAGTTCCAGGACCACCTCCTATGCCAGGGTCAGTTCTCGGATGACCGGGGTCCCACTTTGCCGTCTTTGCCCTTTCCCTAGTGTTATGGGCCATTTTCTCCTAAGAGTAGAAAGAGGGAAACTATTAGTCTTCCCATGGAGACCATCAGGACACTTGCTCTGGTGGCAGCCCTTTGGCCCCTAATGGGGGCAGCGAATACCTCCCCCTCACATCCGCTCTCTAGGGACAAATGGGGGGTAAGCTAAGACAGAAGTCTGGCTGCCTTGGAGATACACCCATGCATTTGGCATGATTTGCTGTTGCCTCAGCCCCTTGCCACCCATTTTTCAGCTGCTCCCTGACCATGTCACGCTCCCTCCCGTGTGGACACATGCAAGCCACAAAGATGAGATGGGTGTGGAGGCCTCACCTTGGCGGAGAAAAGGAGGTCATTGAGCCTCTTGCGGAACCAGACCCAGTTTCGGAGGGTGACCCCATGGCTGCTGACCACCTCTGCGATCTCTGTCCAGGCTCGCTTGGTCAGGTTGGAGGGGCTCTTCCTGCGGTCCCTTGGGAAGAGGAGCACCTGCCTTTCCCCTACAGCCTGAAGGAGAATCCGCAGGGAGTCATTGCTGAAACGTGGGGCCACCTGGTCTCTTCTGCCTGACATGGTCCCTCTTTGGATTCCGGTCAGCTTCTGGCCTTATGAGGCCTTGGTCAGCAGAACAGGGTCTCCAGCCAGTGGGGTCAGCAGAGCAGCAGAGGGACTCCAGGCAGGGGGGGTCAGCAGAGCAGCAGAGGGACTCCAGCCAGGGGGGTCAGCAGCACAGCAGCATCAAAAGCAAATCAGCAGGAAGGTCAGTCAGTGAAGCAACAGTTTAAGCAGGGCTGGCAGTGTTTTAAATATGGCGCCAGCTCCACTGACAACACCATTGACGTCTCGCCACCCACCCCTGTCCTCCAATGGGACGGGCCCCGCGCCTTCTGCATTCAAATGGGCTAGTTGCCACGTGATCACAGTTGGCGATGCTGGCAACCTCATCCGATCCTACCACCGAGACCCGCGATGGGCTGATAAAATTCAGCCCAGGGTGTGCAGATCCCGCCTCTATGCTAGCCTCTTAAGTTCACACAATGTTGGTATTTTTTTATTCGTTCCTGGGATGTGGGCGCCGCTGGCTTAGGCCAGTATTTATTGCCTATCCCTAGTTGCCCTTGAGAAGGTGGTGGTGAACTGCAGTATCTGAGCTGGTGGTTGAGAGTGTGAGAGCCAGCATTTTTCATCATCGGTCCTGTTCCTCTTGTACTTTACATCCCTGCACCAGTGCTTGACCAAGTGGCAGTTCTTGAGTATCTGAAAGGAGAAAGGCACACAGGTAGGGTTGCGGTAAGGGAAGTGGGGAAAGCCGTGCATGCTTACACTAGCAGCAGCTTGTATATCAGAAGTGATTATTGGATGATTGGGGAGTGGGATGTGAAAAGGTGCCACTGCTAGCTAAAGCCTCAGTTGTACATGCTCCCATGATGGCGAGCACCATCTCCTCCCTGGAGGTAAGGACATACAGCCATGCATGTCCCCTGCTGATTAGGTGTTGCTGCATGTGGTTGTGTGCTGTCTTGTCCTGCAACAGAGAGGGAAGTAAGTGAAGTGTGGTGTAATATGTTTGGATGATGTGGCTGTCACAATTGAATAGCTGAAAGTGTGTGCCAGCTGAGAGTTGTGGGTGTGAAGCTTGCAGCAGTGCTAAGTGTGTGAGGGTGACGTGAGGTTATGAATGGTAGGTATGAATCGAGCTTGATAGAGAATGTTGGTGGGTGAGTGGAGCACACTCTCTGGCCTGTTGTGACATTTTCACTCTTCCTCCTGTTTAGAGACCCTTGCGCAAACAGTTCCAGCAGCTGCCTGAGCCAGAATGCACCTTGCCTTTAAGAGGTGCAGGCTGTCTTTAAGTAATGCAGGTCTCGCATGAACTTGGGCTCCCTGCTGAGGTGTGCAGCCATTCAGCAGTATATCTAGCACTGGGCTGTATTCTACGAGAATTCAAATTAGCAGGCAGCACAAAGTGTGCGGACTGCCTGTGTTGAAATGGTACGAGCACTGGGTGATAACGGTGTGCTGCACACCATTAACACGCCCTTTGCCTTTGCTCCATGACCTTCTTGTCAGTTATTCTCTGTGACTCTCTGTCCTATCAACACCTTCCCTTTTGTTATCTCTTGCCCCACCCCTGCTTTATTTGCTTAAAACCTATTACATTTCTAACCTTTGCCAGTTCTGATGAAAGGTCACTGCCCTGAAATGTTAACTCTGCTTCTCTCTCCACTGATGCTGCCAGACCTGCTGAGTATTTCCAGCATTTTTTTGTTTTTATTTCATCTTTGAAAACTGATTTGGTAGCGATTTTAATGGAGAGATCCAGAATGTTGTTCATCATACATGTTTTTTTTTTCTGGCTTAATTCAGCCTTCTTTAGAAATTCAAGTTGCAATGGTTTTCACAAAAGGTTGCACTTTTGTACAGAGAGAATAATTATATAACTGACACATAGAGCAATAGTCTTCAAACATTTCTGTGTGAGTGACCCCACACAAGTTGACTTTGGACCATTACCCTAACTTCTCAAAGACAATTTTCAGCTATCCGATATTTTTTGCTATAGTTACAAAGAATTATTGTTTGTTTATTAGTATGCAGCGGCCAAAATAACATGTCAGTAAGTGTACAGGTATACAAAAATGACAGGACAAGCAGAAGCATCAGAAACTCCAGGACCCTCTTGGAATCATGTGGTAAACCCCTTGGGGTTCTGTTTGAACATCTGTGACTAACAGCATTGAGCTAAAGGCCGGCGTGGGCCTGCAAATGAAACCCGACCCGAGCACGGCAGAGCCACTTCCGACCCGACCCAACCTGACCATCAGTTAACCTAGTTTCTGTTTTTCACTTTGTTGCTTATCTGCACAGCTTAAAAAAACTGTAACTAAACAACCTTTCAAGTCCAAAAAGTACATTAACATTGGAGCCACGTTCCGGAGGTGGTGATAGAGTGTGTCTGACCCCGCCCGACCCGAACCCGAATGCCGGACTCGGAAGAGCAATCCAAACCCGACACCTGTCGTCAGGTCCTGTCTGGTTCGGGTCAGGTAACCATGCTCTACATCGAACCTTGCAGGTTCTTGTTTCTGTGCAGTTGAGATTCAAGCAAACACTTAGGTAAAATCTTCCGGGTCCCTGGGTCGGCAGGAGGGTGGGGTGGGGTGAGGGGGTTGTGGTGGTGGGGGGGAGAAGCTGGGAAAATAGCAGGGAGCAGCATCGGGATGGCTCCCCAATGTATTCCCACTGCCCGGCAAGTTTCCCCAAGGCAGGTTGGAATGCGGATCGGCTGCCTGCTGCAAGCTGGTGGGCAGCCAATCTGCCTATTTATGGCCCCCAATCCGGGCCATTTAGATCGCTTACCTGCCTTTTGCCAGGTGTGGAGGCCACCAGCTTAATGGAGGCAGCTTCCCTGTGGCAGTCCAGGGCCATTGGAGCCAGAGGCTCTGTGCCCTAAAGAGGGGGCAGCAGGCTCGGGACCCCTATTTGGAACCCAATGTTGGGGTCCCGGAAGCCTGCGGGAAAATCAGGCTTCGGGATAACTTTAGTCAACTTCAATTTTGAATGCAGCTTAAGAACTGAGAAAATTACTATTCTTTCCAGCCTTAGCAGTTTGTAGCACAGCAGGAGCTTTTTTTTTTAATTCTTGTGGGCGTCGCTGGCAAGTCTAACATTTGTTGCTTATCCATAATTGCCCTTCAGAAGGTGGTGGCGAGCTGCCTTCTTGAACCAATGCAGTCCATGTGGGGTAGATAGTTCCACAGTGCTGCTGGGAACAGAGTTCCAGGTTTTTGACCCAGCGACAGTGAAGGAACGGCTTGGAGGGGAATTTGAAGGTGGTGGTGTTCCCATGCATCTGCTGCCCTTGTCCTTCTAGCTGGCAGAAGTCTCAGATTTGAAAGGTGCGGTCGAAGGAACATTGGCGGGTTGCCGCAGTGCATCATGAACTGCTGCCACTGTGCACCACTGGTGAAGGGAGTGAATGTTGAAGGTGGGGGATGGGTTGTTTTGTCCTGGATGATGTTGAGCTTCTTGAATGTTGTTGGAGCTACACCATCCAAGCAAGTGGAGAGTATTCCATCAAGCTCCTTACCTATGCCCTATAAATGATGGACAGGCTTTGGCGAGTCAGGAAGTGAGTTATTCGCTGCAAAATTCCCAGCCCCTGACCTTCTCTTGTAGCCACAGTATTTATATGGCTGGTCCAGTTCAGTTTCTGGTCAATGGTAACCCCCAGGATGTTGATGTTGGGTGATTCAGCGATGGTAATTCCATTGAACATCAAGGGGAGATTGTAAGATTCTGTCTTATTGGAGAAGATCATTGCCTGGCACTTGTGTGGTGAGATTGTTACCTGCCACTTATCAGCCCAATCCTGAATGTTGTCCAGGTCTTACTGCATGCAGGCATGGACTGCTTCATTATCTGATGGGTTGCAAATGGAACTGAACACTGCAATCATGAAAATCCCCATTTCTGACCTTTTGATGGAAGGAAGGTCATTGTTAAAGCAGCTGAAGATGGTTGGGTCTACGTCACTGCCCTGAAGAACTCCTTGTTAGAAATTATAAATATGCTCAGAATAAACATATATTTAATAGTCAGCTTGAAATAGGTAAAGGAACAGGTAGGTGCTAGAAGTTTCATTTGACTGGAAACTGCTTATGATTTGTTTCCCTAGAAAGAAAGCTGGTGGATGATTGTTCTTAGATGATGACAGCTGTACCTAGTCCAGAAAGGGGCCCTGGTCAGATGAGGCCTAGTGGGAGAGCAACTGGGCAAATACTTAAAACTAACAACCACACTATGAAGTGGTGTTGGGCTTTTCATTTAACCTTGCCTAAAACTAAGATGCTTTCTGAAATACATAAGTATGTGGAAGTAGAAATTATTTCAGTGAAAAACACTATGGTTCAACACTCTGAAAAGAAACGAGGACATTGGACTGAATGGCCATTTATTAACAGCTTGTTAACAGGCCTTATGAACAACTTTGGGCATAAATAAATGGTGATAGAACAGATATGGATAATGAAACTTTTGGGAGTTAGTTTGGTAGCTGGAGATGGATTGATACTGGGGAGGATGGAATTGATCAGGGAGAACAGCTGAGATGAGATAAGGAAAGGATTATGTAAGGGCCTGATTGATCAAAGGCAGAAGGTACATGCAAAGGCTCAATAAGTTAATGGCAGATGAATAACATTAAAGGCAGGCTTTTATCCTATCATTTAGACAAAGAACTTGATGTTTTAAAGGGTATTTCGAAATAAAATAAATCTTTATGAGACCATAATACCTGTCAATAATCCATCCAGGTCCACCCCTGAGAAAGGGTACAGAATCATAGAAAGGTTAAGGCACAGAAAGAGACCACTTGGCCCATTGTGTCTGTGCCGGCTGAAAAATGATCCACCTCTTCTAATCCCATCTTCCAGCATTTGTTCCGTAGCCCTGCAGATTACGGCACTTGAGGTGCATATCCAGATTCCTTTTGGATGAGTTGAGGGTTTCTGTCTCAACTACCTGTTCAGGCAATGAGTTCCAGACCCCCACCACCCTCTTGGTGAAAATGTTTTTCCTCATCTCCCTTCTAATTTTTCTACCAATCACTTTAAATCTATTCCTCCTAGTCACTGACCTCTCTGCTAAGGTGAATAGGTCCTTCACTTTATCCAGGCCCCTCAAAATTTTGTATATTTTAATCAGATCTCCCCTCAGCCTTTTCCATTCCAAGGAGAACAATCCCAGCCTATCCAATCTTACCTCAGAGCTGCATTTTTGCAGTCCTGGCAACATACTTGTAAATCTCCTCTGTACCCTCTCTAGTGCAATTACATTCTTTCTGTAATGAGGTGACCAGAGCTGCACACAGTACTCAAGTTGTGGCCTAACCAATGAGTTATGCAGTTCCAGCATAACCTCCCTGCTCTTATATTCTATACCTCGGCTAATAAAGGAAAGGATTCCATATGCCTTTTTAACCACCTTATTGACCTGTCCTGCTACCTTCAGGGATCTGTGGATATTCACTCCTCTACACTTCTCAGTATTTTCCCATTAATACTCAGCAGGTCTGGCAGCATCCATGGAGAGAGAAGCAGAGTTAACATTTCATCTGTTCTGATGAAAGGTCACAGACCTGAAACGTTAACTCTGCTTCTCTCTCCATAGATGTTGACAGACCTGCTGAGTATTTCCAGCACTTTCTGTTTTTATTTCAGATTTCCAGCATCTGCAGTATTTTGCTTTTATTCAAGGCTTCTCCCATCCTGCTTGTGCCTGTTTGAAAGCCTCCAAGGTTCTCCAATATCTGCATGGTGACAAGAGCCGCAAAATTTGGCTCCATAGAGTCGGCTCCCACAGCCCTATGGAAGCCAGAGAAACTGAAAATGGCAGGTGCATTGCTTCCAGCCACTTCTAGGATGGCCCTTGTTGTGTGCCATGTTTGTGAGGGTGCCAGCACAGGCATGCCATACATGCGCCGGAAACATGTAGAGTGGGCAGATCATGATGTTAAACTGCCTTTAAGGTCCATTTAACACCCTCTCCTAATCTCTCCCAGCTGGACATGCATTCAGCTGCATGAGGGCCCCCGACTAGTGTTATTTAAAGGGAAAGCCATCCAACTTGCAGGAGAAGTGCAGTTGACTTACTTTGGCTTTTGCAAAGTTTGTGGAAGTACTAGGTGCATTCTTGGAGGGGTTTTGGTGACTGGTTTGATTTTGAAGGGCGTGTTGCTGAATCCTTACTGAGAAGCCAGAGAATTTTCTTGCCCTTTCAACAGAAAGCCTGCTAGAGTTATAAGGGCCTCCTTATAACTCTGGGAAATGCATGCTGGAAGTGTTAAATTCAAAGGACCATTTAATTCCTTTGAACAGATCCTCATTTGCATCCATTTATCACCTTAAACGATATTTAAACGGAAGCCCTGTCTGCTCTCTTTGGTGGATGTAAAAGATCCCATGGCACTACTTTGAAGAAAAGAAGAGGAGTTATCCCTGGAGTCCTACCCAAGATTTATACCTTAATCAACATAACAGAAAAGATTATCTGGTCATTATCACATTGCTGTTTATGGATATTTGCTGTGTGCAAATTGGCTGTTGTGTTTCCTACATTACAACAGTGATTACACTTCAAAAGTACTTCATTGACGGTAAAGTGCTTTGAGATGTCCAGAGGTCATGAAAGGTGCTATGTAAATATAAGTCTTTTTTCTTCATTGCCCACCTGCCTAAGCTAATGATCACGCTGACTCCAGTAGGTTACTCCCACGTAGCCAATTGTGCCTCAGTTAAACATGGAAATCAGCACGTTGGAGTCAAGTTGTGGTCACATTTCTTTTTGTTGAATTTAACTCATCACCCAACCCCAAACCACCCACTTCTGCCTGTTAAAATTCCCTCCTTTAAAATCTCAGTAAGGTGGATGTTGACACTGTGCCGGTGCTTCAAGTTAGATGTGACCTAATCCTCTTGGGACATGAATTTGATTTTGAAGGGCGTGTTGCTGAATCCTTACAGAGAGGTTGGAGAGTTATGATTAGGATTATGGATATTGCACTCGGGCAAGAAAACAAGGGTGTCTTCCCCAGGATTGCATTTATGTATTTGTCTCAGACACCTGGCTACCAAACACATTGCAATCCATTCCTCTTAATAGAAAGTTAAATCTCCAATTTAATTTATCGTTTTAACCAAAAGTGGTTTCATTCAGACTTCCTAGGGTTGTAATTTGTCTTTCTGTTGACGTCAATAGAAAAGGAAATTGGGTAGAGTGTAAAACGTGCTGCTGATTCACAATCACCTGCTTGATGGCTGCTGTCCAAGATGAGTTTCAGCCTCTTTAACTGTTAACTGATACAAAACCTTGTGCATACTAAGTCTAACTTGCTGTCTGGTAATGCCTAGGAGTATAGGAACAGGAGTAGGCCATTGAGCCCCTTGAGCCTGTTCTGTCATTCAATGTGATCATGGCTGATCTGCGACCTAACTCCACATGCACTTCAGAGTAACCACTAAAGCAGCACATTATTCAGATCAATTCCTTCGAGATCTTCAAAAGATCTGCCTGTTGTATCTACCAAGAAATAAGATATTACAATCTTCTCTAAAATGCCAGAACAGTTTGACTCAGCTTGCTGCTGAGAGCAACATGTGCCCAATTATAGATGTACAGATGTAAAGTGGGGAAGTTCTATTGTCAAATAAAAACAGAAAAAGCTGGAAATACTCAGCAGGTCAGGCAGCATCTGTGGAGAGAAAAACAGAGTTAACGTTTCAGGTCGATGACCTTTCATCAGAATTCAGACAGCTCTATTGTGATACGGTTCCTGGTACTGCCTGTGTGGAGTTTGCAAGTTCTCCCTGTGTCTGCGTGGGTTTTCTCCGGGTGCTCCGGTTTCCTCCCACAAGCCAAAAGACTTGCAGGTTGATAGGTAAATTGGCCATTATAAATTGTCACTAGTATAGGTAGGTGGTAGGGACAGATAGGAACAGGTGGGGATGTTTGGTAGGAATATGGGATTAGTGTAGGATTAGTATAAATGGGTGGCTGATGTTCGGCACAGACTCGGTGGGCCGAAGGGCCTGTTTCAGTGCTGTATCTCTAATCTAATCTAAACTGAACACACAGATCACATCTCTCTCTTCATGCTTGTTGATGCGGTAATCGAAGACTACTTTCCATTCAACTGAGAAAGCAATCGTACTCCAAAAACAGTGGTGATTCTGCAGCCAGTGTGTCACCGCACTTATGATCCTTTTCAAGTAATGTATTGGTGAAGCACTCCAGTGATACAAAACCTCATGCTTGATTGTGGTTCATCTGTTAACCCATTGAATACTGAAGAAAGATGTTTGTACCAAACAACAGTTTAAAAAAAACCTCATTGGTATAAAATCAAGGGCAAGCAAATCAGATTAAATGAGGACATCATCCTATTGAGGATTTAGCTCCCAATCCAGTTTAAACAGAATTCACTCTCATAAGGCCACTTGTATCAAGATTTAATTGCCCCCTGCCCAGTTGATGCCCCTCCTCAGGTTACTAATTCATGCTGGCCATGAGTTGATGGGATCAACAGTCCTCCAGTAAATCATTTATGTGGTCAGTATTCAAGTGTGAGTCTAGGTGGCAGGAATTTGACAATGGAGGAGCCTCACAGCCATTTCTGTGCTCACCTAGAGATCTATGGCACCTATTTACCTATATTCTGATGGGGATTGTTGTATAATGATCAGGAGCAAGAACCTTGTCTGTTTTAGTACACCAATTGGTACCCAAGGTGAGGTGAGTTGGCTCAGAATAGACCAGTGTTCATCCTGGGGCCCTCCTGGTCTAGATAGCTCAAAACCACAGAAGCTGGTGGCTTCTTCCACTGCGACACCAGTGGAGGTCTTGATGCTAAATTTTCCACCCAGAATATAGTGAATTAGAAATGCCTATTATGTAAATTGTGTAGGTACTTCCACAGATATGATGGCTGCAATATTTATGGGAGGAGGGGAAGGTGTAGGAAGACTAAAAATGGCCAGCAAGATCAGGGATGCAGCGTTCCTAAAGGCAGAATCTTGTTATCATTTTTTCATCCATTTCCTGCCTGGCACATGACCAAATTGACAGCTGATAGGAAGAACCGATGGGAGGAGGCTGTACCCTTGGGGATGGTCTCTGGCAATCAGGAAGGGGAATGGTTACCATTAGAGTAGGGCAGGGAGAGGGACTGAAATCATTAGGGGGAGAGAGAGGCCACGATCAGTGAGGGGAAAGAGAGCAGTTTTGTGATTGGTTAGTTTTAAAAAAAATATTCACAGCCGTCAGTTTCACAGCTGACACATGCTGGGAGTGGGAACAGCAGATTTCAAACTCAGGACAAGTTCGGGGTTGTCCGCGAGCTTTGTTTAAAAAAAAAACTGCAACTCATCGGAAAACCTCGAACTTATCCTGAGTTCGGAAGCTGCTGTTCCCGCTCCTGTCAGCTGTGAAACCGACAGCTGTGAATTTTTTTTTAAAAACTAACCAAAGTCGGACTTGTCTGGAGAGAAGATTCAATGGGAAGTTTCTCATTTCTGAAATTACCAGCTGCGGACCACAAAATTTTTATCATGTACTCTGGTGTCCATGTACGGATACGTTGCCAACTGCTGGTATTGAGGCGCCTCTAACAGAAGCAGGTCCAGTGCCTGACCTTGAAGCTCCAAGACACGAACAGCAGCAGCTGGCCAGGCCAAGATGGGCACAAGTATGCCAGACAGTCTACAGGACTCCCATTACCTACCTCCAGATGTCCGAGTGACACTGTCAGCAAAGCCTACAGCTCTCTAGGTAGATCGTCACAGACTTATGCGGCCTTCTGCAGGATGATTTGCGACCTATGTGATTTGGGGGTCAAGCTATGCCAGTGGCTATAAAGATTACCTTGGCACTAAACTTCAACACATCTGGATCATTCCAGGGATCCACCGGGGACATGTGTAGGGTCTCCCAGGCTGCAGCGCACCTCTGTATCAAGGAGGTGACTAATGCCCCGCTCAAGAGGGCCAGCGACTATGTGTGCTACCAGGCTGATCCTGACAGGCAGGCTGAGAGGGCCGTTGGTTTCGGGGCCACAGCTGGATTCCCATGGGTGCATGGTGTAATAGACTACATGCATGTGGCCATCAAGGCTCCTATGAACTAGCTAGCTGCCTTCATCAGGAAGGCCTTCCATTCAAACAACGTTGAACTGGTCTGTGACCACCGAAAGCATTTCCTGCAGGTGTGTTCTTGCTTCCTGGGAAGCAGCCATGATGCCTACATACTTTGACAGTAGCAGGTGCCACAGCTTTTCAGGCCCCTTGCTTGTCATCAGGGGTGACTTCTTGGGGCAAGGGCTACCCATTGAAGACATGGCTCCTGACACCTGTGAAGAACCCTCGCACTGCAGGGGAGAGGTACAACGCTTGCCACAGCTCCACATGAGCAACAATCAAGCAGGCTATTGGGCTGCTGAAGATGAGGTTCCGCTGCTTCGATCGTTCTGGCGGAGCCCTGCAGTATGCCCCGTCGAGGGTCTCGCGTATCGTGATGGTCTGCTGTGCTCTGCATAACCTAGCACTACAGAAGGGGGAAACATTACAAGAGGAAGATATGCCTGAGTGACAAACATCCTCTGATGAAGAGGACGCGGAGGAGAGACAGGGCCAAGCAGCTATGGAAGATGATAACATGGCAATGGAGGCCAGATATGGTGATCAACGCGCAAAGGAGGCAAGAGACAACCTCAGAATGACCTGATTGCAGCCACCCTGATGTCCACTCAGAGAATCCAATAAAGACTTACCTTCATGCACATAGTCTTCCTCCTCCTTTCCATCTATGTTCCCTGAATGCCAAGCAGCCCTAATGCACGTTAGTGCCCATGGGAGAGCATATGTTGATTAGATCTGCAATCACATTGCCATGATAATGAGGGCTGTGGTCACATTGACACTGCACTAAGAGGTAGGGTGGAATGCAGAGGCTCACAATTAAGGCATGTTGGAAAATGGGTTCCACACAATGATGGCTAATGATTGGCACAAAAGAACAGTTAATTACATTCCACATAACATATTGGCGACCCCCATGAATACCCAGATGTGGCTAGGTGCTTTTCTTAATATGTTTGTGGATGTTCCTACACTGTAACCCCTGTGCTAGCAGCTGTGCTGCAAGCAGGCTGCTGATCAGGCTGCCCCTTGGCCTTTCATGACTTCAGCAGTTGTCCTCTGGGTGCCTGAGGCCTGGAGGGCCCTGGCTGCCTAAGGGTTTCCTGCACTGGTGCAGGACTCTCTCCAGGCATTGCAGCTGCTGGACCTGGGCTCACGGGCAGAGGGGCTGAGGAATTGGTGTCCACAGAGAATCCTGACGGGAGCCCCCAGATTTGGAGGGCAGCTTCTCCTCCTCCCTTTCAAGGATCGATGGAACCTCCCTGCTCATCAGAGAAGGATTAGGAGTGGGGATAGTCTCCAGGCTCCTGATCCCTCTCTTGCCTTGCCACTGCTGATTTAAGCTCATGGCCAAGGCGAGGGTTTGCAGGTCCTCACACAACTGTGGAATCTGGCTTTCCATGAGGGTTGCCGACCTCTCGATGGAGGAAGCCATGCACTGGCATGCCTGGGACATGGCAGCAGTCATGGCATGGATGGACTCCTCCATTGTCCGCTCATGGCTGTGCATGACCTCTGGCATCTCCGCCAGATGTTGCCTTACAATTCCAGCATGCCCTTTGCTGTTGACAACAGATCATCAGCCTGGGGCTCAGCATTGACCTAGCCACCCACAGTCCTCTGATTGTCAGAGGCCTCAGCTGTCTCAGTTCCAGCCTGCTGCTTGGGTGCGACCCTGATTTTAAAGCCGAGCGGTTTCCCACAGAGTTGAAAGTATTGGCGCTGGTGGAATGTGCAGGAGAGTCATGGGATGGTGCATCCTCTAAGTGTTCCTCTTCCTCAGGGGTTGACAGGTGTCCCCCTGCAGCTGCAGTCGACCTGTGAATGCTGACCTGCAATATAGAACAAAAACATATGTGGGTTCGGCTGCACATATCCCATTATGGCAAACATGCCTGAGGTAGCTCTCCATCATTAATGGATTTTTTGATGAGCGGCAATAATCACTCTCTTGCGCAGGGACCCCAGTCTCCCTGTCTGATATAGTGCAGCTGCCTTGGCTCTCTGCTGATTCTAAGGCTTCATCTTCGGCCTGGCTGAGAGGACATATGTTTGGGATACTACCACCGCTCCTGGCCGCCTCCCTCCTATTCTGTGCCCTCTTCTCCTGCAAGAGGAAGGATGTTGAGATTATAAATTGACATACCATGTGCTCCTTGTCACCAACTGGGGGGTGTGATGCATCTCATAATGACTCACGGTGTCAAGGAATTTACTTGGGCTGAGCTATGAACGAGGGTAGCTTGTTTCACAGATGCAGCCATGTATCTGCCATGGTGATGTTATAACCTCGCTGTCTCTTGGATGGCAGTGGCACCCTCACCATGATGAGCACCCTGTAGTGACACTCAAACCCCAGAAAGAAACTTTGGAACATGGCACTCACCTTGGCTGAATGCAGGAGGTCATTGACCCTCTTCCTGCACTGCACCCAGTTGCGTTGGTGACCCCATGGTCGCTGATCTCCTCTGCGATCTCTGTCCAGGCTTGCTTGGTCAGGTAGGAGGACCTTTTGCCATCGCTGGGAAAGAGGATCCTCCTACCTTTCCTTTGCAGCCTGGAGGAGAATCAGCAGGGAGGCATCACTGAAGCATGGGGCCACCCTTGCTCTGACATCTGAGATCCTCTCTAGTCTTCCTAAGGGGGATAATTGTTGAAGTTGACAGCGATGTGAATTTCTAAGCGTCTGTGGACTGCAACGAAGAAGTGAACGCAGGGCTGACAGGCCTTTAAAAATGGTGCCAGCACCTGATCCGATGTCTGCTAGCGCTGTGATTGGCGTCTCGCCTGCCACTCCCACCACGTGATTGAGGGTGAACGCCGCCTCCATTATGTTAAATGGCCGCCTGCCGCATAATCACAGTGGCGCATTTGCACAGGTGACACTCAGGGCTGCCGCCATTTTGCACTCCCGTTGCCGAGACCGACATTGGACTCATTAAATTCAGCCCACTGAGTGTGAAATCAGACTCCAAATTGAACTGTGGGAACCCTCTTTAAACATCTTAATGTAATGTTCCACCTCTTCAGGCAGGACACTCGGATACCATGCTATCTGCCATTGTCTAAAAGATGCATTGGGGACACAGTCCCCATATTTAAGTGTTTAACCAACCTCACCCCTCCCCCAACCTGCTTGTGCCCAATGTGGTGGGAGGGAGGTAATATTGAGGCCAACGTGACTGATGAGTTGTGCAGTTTTGAAGGCATTCAGTTCTTAAAGTTAAGTAGTTAGCAATTGCCTTTGGCACTGGTAACAGGAGGTGGTGCTTATAAACTATTCAAATCTTGAATAAGTCTCAAATGAGTTCAGAGAACGTGCAGATGCAGACATCTCCTTCATGTAGAGAATACTGTACCAAGGGCAATCAGATGCAGATTCTGCTTCCCTTCTACATGACATTGTACTGTTATGGAGCTTCAATATGCTGTTTAAAAAATCCCATTAACTGTATATGACTCCAATGACTATAAAATGATCAGTCAGTTTATGATATGTTGTGCCCCACTCAGCCGTAAATGTGATACCACTGGGGTGAGAGAATTTTCGAAAAGAAATATCAAGTAGGTTGTTCTTCAGAATTTAAAGCCACACTCGCCTATTACAGAAACATAGAAAAATGCAGAAACTATAGCTCCAAGGTTACGGGTGTCACTGGTTATGTTTTTTTTATGAGTAGCTTCCTAAATACTGCTCAGAATTATAAAGGAAAACGATTGTCACAGCTGTTGGCTTTATTACATTAACCCCTTTTGTAACTAATAAGTAAATGTTGACAGTTTAGCCCTTGTGATACTCGTCTTATAGTTGAAGAACCACCATTCTCATCACGAACCTTGTTCACAACATGTGTGACAAAAGTAAGAGGTCTGATCAAAATCCATTTATTTTCTGTCACTAAATTTTGCTGTTCAGACGGGCAATTCATTTCAATTTTCTAGATTAGCTGTTTCCATCTACACTCAATTCACACATCACAGCCTTTGACCACCTGAAGCATTCAGTGTTGATGTGTGGGACACCCAATCAATAACACTAAAATGTGCTTCATTTAATTAATAAAAAATTCATGGAAGAGAAGTCACTAGGCTACATCACAGTGCTAAATGTAACAAACAGCTCGAAGCTGAATGTAGGGCAATTTATGTGCTTTGATGCATAACTCTACAAAGTTCCTTCAAATCCCTGCATTTGCACAAACAAGGAATGGTTCAGGAGGATGAGAAACTTTATTAATGACACTTTATGTATTGCTGCATTCATTTGACGTATCATAGTCTAATACACTCACACAACCATGTAACTTTGGTGTTAATATGATATGGGACAGTAGGCCAATGTTTAAAGCATTCAGAGTTTGAGGTATCCTTTGTGTTTTAAATACCACACTAAGGGCTGAATTTTATTATCCCAATGCGCAAAATGGTAGCGGTTCCGCCTGTGATGTTAGCATAATGATGGCAGCCGTCCTCCCCCCGCCCCCACCCCACCCCCCCCCCAATCACATGGCAGGGCAGCATTGGTGACGCCGTTCATGGCATCACCTGACGTTGGAGCAGATGCTGGTGCCAGCTTTAATAGGCTGCCAGCCCTGCATTTACTCTCTGTGTTCTTTCGGGTACAGATTCCTGAGGCTAAAAGTCTGTGCTCTTCAGAACGTTACTTTATCTTCAAGCAGCCCCCATCATTACAACAATGGCAGATGGACAATCGAGAGCGGTCCCATGCTTCAGTGATGCCTCCTTGCTGATTCTCCTCCAGGCTGCAAGGGAAAGGAGGAGGTCCTTTTCCCCAGTGATGGCAAGAAGAGGTCCTCCCACCTGACAAAACAAGTTTGGATGGAGATTGCAGAGCAGGTTAGTAGCCGTGACATCACCCATCATAACTGGGTGCAGTGCAGGAAGAGGGTCAATGACCTCCTACGCTCAGCCAAGGTAAGTTGCACGATTCCAGATAGCTTATTGTGATCTACTTGCCCACAAGCGTAATGCCGCATGGTTGCCACAGCCATACTAATGATAGGAAGGTCATAGCATAATGATGGCAGATGACTGACTGCAGAAGTGAGACCAGTCTCCCTCGTTTCTAACTCAGCCCAATTGAGACTCATGACAGTTAGAGTCAGTATGAGAGCAGAGACATCCCCGAGGTGCAGCTATTAGGCCGATGTTAGTATTTATGTGATGTAGATACGTTTGGAACGACAATAGCTGCGTCCTTGATCTTTCAGGAGAAGGGGGCTCACAACAGTGGGGAGGCGGCCAGGACCAGTGACAGGGTGCCCAACCTGCGGACTCCAGCTCAGGCCAAAGAGGAGGCGCTCGGGTTAACTGAGAGCCAAGGAGCATGTGCCATATCCGACGTCAAGCTCAGGGTCCCAGCTGAAGAGAGAGATTATTGACAAACACAGAATTAATCGAAATTACATTTTATACAGATACACAATGCTGTCATCATTGGGGCAAGTGTACCATTACACCAAAATGTCTGTTGTTTACACTATACTTTGCTGCTCGCAAATGATTCCAAACAATAATGTAATGATGACAACCTCTGAGGAAGTGCTACACTTAGAGGATGCACCGTTCCATGACTCTCCTGCACCCTCCACCAGTGCAGATACTCTCACCTTGTTGGGTATCTGATCGGCAGTAGATTCAGGGTCACAAACTGGTGAGAGATTCACCTGGGTGCCCAAGTAGCTGGCTGCGGCAGAAATAGCCAAGGTCTTACCTGGCAGGGGAAGAAACCATGATCAGTGGCCTTTGATCCTGTTCCAGGTAGGTTTTCCAGTAAAATGGCTGTAACCAATTCTAGAGCTTCAGGCCAGGGAGCGCATAACACTATTCGAGTGGTGGTGAAGGATAAGGAAGGAGATGCACTGGTTGATCGTACCTTCTTCATGAAAAATCCTTATTGATTGCCGTGGATTCCAAGCTGCGGACATCTTCTTCCTGCAGGACCTCCCCAGCAGTGGATATTTCAACGTGACGTTCAAGAATGTGGCGGGATGCATCAAGTTCCTGAAGGTGTTCAAGGAGAAGGGAAACCAGACTCCGCTGTCGATCCTCACAGTGGAGCCACTCTTCACGCTGCCGTCACAATGTGACCGGGTGGTGACAATCCACCTCTACAACCCCCATGTTCCTGTTGTGGATGTACTCAACTTCCTCACCAGGTACGTCGAGGTGGCTGGCAGCAGCACTGATGTCAAGGACCCATTTGGGATTTGAACCAGCAAGTGGCAGGTCAAGGTGACTTTGAAGGTCGATGCCAACGGAGCCATCATCCATCCTCCCTCCAGCTTCACTACCGGGGGAAGTCGAGGCTTCTTGGTCTATGCAGGGCAGCCCAGAGTTTGTCGGACCTGTGGCAAATCTGGTCACGTTACAGCTAACTGCAGCACGGTTGTCTGCAAGAACGGCAAGAAGGAAGGCCATCAGACAAGGACTGTAAACAGAGTAAGTGCTGCAACTTGTGCGGTGAGGCAGGCCACCTCTACAAAACGTGCCCCAAACGCTGCCTCAGTTATGCTCAGGCGGCAACATCCAAGGAAAGGCCAGGAGAAGGAATGGTGAACACGTCTGGTGCTGGGAAGGAGACAAGTAACCCTCTTTGCAGCGAGGAAAGGCTACCTGAGAAGGAGAAGAAAGGGGAGGCAGCTGAAAACAGCGACCCAACACCTACCCTGTGCCAGGAAACCCCTCCTCTACAGACAGAATCAATGGAGGAGGAGGCAGCAGATGGACAAACAGATCAGTGGCAGGTGGTACAAAGGAGAACCACAAAGAAAAAACTCCAAAAAAGGAACAGGCCACCACCCAAACCATTGACGAGGAGGATACCGTCTGAGACAGACTACGGCAGCTCCTCCTCATTGGATGAGGAAGGGCCGGAATGACGGCACCTGCAAAAGAAGCGACAGAACTCAAAGGAGCTGGAAGATAAAGCCCCCCAGCTCCGGGGCACTGGAAGCTGTGATGGGCCCAGCGCGCCCCAAACCCAAAGCACTGAACCTAGCGACATGCCCAGCACGTCCCAGCTCCAGGACACCGAGAACAAAGAAGCACCTGGCACACTCCAGCTCCGGGAAGCCGGGAGCAGTGATGCTTTTGAGGAGGAACAGAGGGGAAAGACACCAACAGCAGAGGACAGCCCCAGCCTTGCTGCCTACAAAACGCCCCCCCCGATGTCACCTCAGCGGAACAAACCCTGCATGAGAAACCAGGAGGGGTTTCTGAGCACAACGAACGTGAAACAGCTTACATACACTATGGGTATGCAGGAACATACAGAAGGACTGGGACTAGCAAGGACAAATGGTGTGGGAAGCAACAACTAACTTAAAAATGGGTATAAAGATTGCTTCAATTAACGTGCGTGGCATTAAATCCACTACGTGATGTGTTTCAACCTTGGACTACCTCGCCAAGGTCAAAGCCGACCTACTGTTTCTGCAGAAGTGTGGAATACCACACCTCAGCACCTATAGGCAATGGTTGCGATGGTGGTCCCATGGGCCATCGATCTGGTTAGGGGGTAATGATTCCCGTTCCTCCGGCCTGGGTATTCTACTGCAGGGAGGTAACTTCACCGTCTCCGAAGTTAAGGAGATGGTGGGTGGTCGCCTCCTTGTAGCAGATGTAATGTACAATAATGCTCCACTCCGGTTGATCAACATGTACGCCCCGGTCCCACTGCTGCTGGCAATGTCCAGGACCGTCATTCTAGGCAGTGACTTCAACTGTATCATCGATGCAGCTGGACGATCCAGCAATGACGACAGCAAACTGGACGCTACGTCCAGATTCAGAATAGAAACAGTAAAAGATGCCAAGCTGCACGATGTCTTCAGCAACCCTGCAGACGGAGCGCAGCGTAGATACACCTGGTCAAGATCGGACAGGTCTGCCCGTTCCAGGATTGACTTCCTGTTTGTGTTCCGTACTGTCACGGTCAGATCCACCGACGTCAAGCCAGTGTTCTTCTCCGATCATTGCCTCTTACTGGCCGACTGTCACTTACAGGGCGACCAACGGGTTGGCAGGGGGATATGGAAGCTCAATGCTACACTGCTAACCCCAGAGAATGTTGAGGAACTCAAAAGGGATTATAAAGGTTGGAGAACCGTGAAACCCCTCTTTGAGTCTCCAGTTCACTGGTGGGAGGCGATCAAGGAGAACATCAAGCAGTTCTTTATCTCCAAAGGTGTTCAGACAGCGAGAGACAGAGGGAAATGTCCCAATTCCAGAAAAGAATGCAAAATCTGCTCCGGCTGCAGTTGATGGGGGTCGAGGTCAAGGAGGATCTCCAAGAGGTGAAGAGCCAGCAGGCCTCGCTCTTTGCCACGGAGGCCTCCAAGATCATCTTCCGGTCCATAGTCCGCTCTGTTGAGCAGGATGAGACGTGCTCGCGTTCCTTCTTCTGTTATCAGCAGCCTGAAGGAAGAGGATGGCTCGGTAACGTCTTCGCAGTCCGACATACTAAGGATCAGCAAATCCTTTTATGCTGGGCTGTACGACGTGAAGCCCACAGTCAGCACGGCTTCCCAGTCCTTCCTGTCATCTTTCAAGGAGGTCTTAAATGACAGCATGGAGGGAGAGACTGGACAAACCGCTAACTCTGGATGAGCTGACAAATGGCGTCAGGTCCTTTGAGATGAGGAGAACTCCCGGAAGCGACGGCTTACCGGTCGAGTTGTACTCGGCCCTGTGGGACTGGGTTGGCCCAGACCTGCAAGATGTATACGAGAGTATGCTTCTGGCCGGCAGCATGTCAGAATCCATGAGGAAAGGCATCATCACCCTCATCTACAAGCAGAAGGGGGAGAGGGTGGAAATCAGAAATTGGCCCATCTCACTGCTTAATGTTGACTACAAGATTCTGTCCAAAGTCATAGCCAGTCGGGTCAAGTCTGCTCTGGAGTTGGTGATTCACCCTGATCAGACCTGTACTGTACCCGGCAGGAAGATCTCCGACAGTCTCGCGCTACTCAGGGATACGATCGCCTATGTACGGGACAGGAGGGTGGACACCTGCCTCATCAGCCTGGACCAGGAGAAGGCTTTTGACAGGATATCGCACACCTACATGATGGACGTGCGCTCCAAAATGGGGTTTGGGGACGGAATCTGCAATTGGATCAAACTGCTCTGCACAAACATCAGTAGCGCAGTCTCAATCAATGGGTGGGAATCAGAAAGTATCCTGATCCAATCTGGAGTTAGACAGGGCTGTCTGCTGTCCCCAGTCTTGTTTGTTTGCTGTATTGAACCTTTTGCTGAGTCCCTTAGGAAGGATGCGGTCATAAGAGGGATGACAATTCCAGGCAGTGGAGGCACTCGGGTAAAAACCTCCCTGTACATGGATGATGTCCCCGTCTTCTGCTCAGACCCGCTGTCTGTTCACAGACTGATGAGCATCTGCGACCAGTTTGAACTGGCCTTTGGAGCCAAAGTCAACCACGGCAAGAGTGAGGCCATGTTCTTTGGGAACTGGGCCGATCGATCCTTTGTCCCCTTCATCACCAGGTCAGACTACCTGAAGGTGCTGGGGATATGGTTTGGAAGGGCTGGGGCATGCGCCAAAACCTGGAAGGAGCGAGTAGCCAGGTTACACAATAAACTGAGCATGTGGGAGCAGCGATCTCTCTCCATTGTGGGTAAGAACCTGGTCATCAGGTGCGAGGCGCTCACCTTGTTGCTGTCTGTGATGCAGATCTGGCCCATACCCCACTCCTGTGCCATGGCGGTCACCCGAGCTATTTTCCGCTTTATCTGGAGAACTAAAATGGACCGTGACCGGTGGGACACGCTGTTCAAACCTCTGGATAAGGGCAGGAAAAATGTACCCAACGTCGCCCTCATCCTGATGCCCACTTTCGTGTGCGGCTGCATCAAGCTGTGCATTGAGCCCCAGTATGCAAACACCAAGTGTCACTACGTGCTGAGGTTTTATCTGTCCCCGGTGCTACAAAGGATGGGTCTGGTCACATTGCCGCGGAACGCTCCATCCATTTGGACCGTGCCGTAGCACCTATCCTTGGTGGGAAAGTTTCTGTGGGAAAACACCTTTTGACCACCAATCCATCAGGCAGTGGTCTGCACGGAATGTCCTCAAGGCCCTTCGGTAAAAGGAGATGGTGGATCCGGTGGGATGGTTCCCCGAGCAGACTGCCAAAGTCATTTGGCAGAATGCCCCAATCACCAAAACTTTTAAACAAGCACCAAGATGTAGCTTGGCTGGTGGTGAGAAGGGTCCTCCCCATCAGATCCTTCCTGCATGCCCGGAGTCTCACCCCCTCCGCACGCTGCCCTCGAGGTGGCTGCGGTGGGGAAGAGACAGTTGCCCACCTCCTTCTGGAATGTGTCTTTGCAAAGCAGGTGTGGAAAGAGATGCAGTGGTTTTTGTCAAGGTTCATCCCAAGCAGCTCTGTAACACAGAAGTCTGTGCTCTACGGGCTGTTCCCAGGGACGCACACCGAGATAAACATCAACTGCTGCTGGAGGACCATCAATTCGGTGAAAGACGCTCTTTGGTCTGCCCAAAACTTGCTGGTCTTCCAGCGCAAAGAGTTGTCCACGACTGAGTGTTGCAGAGCGGCACATTCCAAGGTCCAGGACTATGTGCTGAGGGACGCACTAAAGCTTGGGACAGCTGCTGGAAAGGCTCAATGGGGAAAGACCACTGTGTAAGGTCCTCCCGCCATAGTGAACTGAGGGGCTGGACCCATGGGGAAACCCCTCAGGCTGTATCCACCAGATATGGGTTTGCTGTAAAATGTACATGGCATGTAAAATGGAATGGAAGGGTTGTGAGGCAACGCACTCCTGTATCGAGGAAAACTGATTTCCTTTACACTTTTTGGAATGTCAACTTGGTTGTGTTTTGAACTGTTTTATAATGCATTTTTTTTACAGATTTTTATGAATAAAGTATATTTTTTGGGAAAAAAAAAAGAAATAGCAAGGTCTCTGACAGTTGGAGGACTGTGGGTGTCCAGGCCCACGCTGAGCCCCAGGCTGATGATGGACCTCTGTTGTCGACAGCACAGGGCATGCTGGAGTTGCAGGGAGAGGTAAGGCAACATCCGGCGGAGATGCCAGAGGCCATATGCAGCCATGAGTGGATGACTGAGGAGTCCATCCATGCCATGACTGCTGCCATGTCCCAGGCATATGAGCGCATGGCTTCATCCATCGAGAGGCTGGCGACCCTCATGGAGAGCCGCATTCTGCAGATGCGTGATGACTTGCAAACCCTCGCCTTGGCCATGACTTCAATTCAGCAGTGGCAGGGCGAGAGAAGGACCAGGAGCTGGAGAGTTTACTCGTACCTCGTTCTTCTCCAGAGAGCAGGGAGGTTCCAACGAGCCTTGAGAGGGAGGAAGAGAGGATGCGCTCCACATCTGGGGGCTCCCCCCAGGGCAATTCGAGTGTGGATACGGGCTTCTCAGCCCCTCCGCCAGTGAGTCCAGTTCCAGCAGCCGCGTCGCCTGAGGACAGACCCTCACCAATGCAGGAAGCCTTCAGGCAGCCGGGGCCCTTCAGGCCTCAGGCATCCAGAGGGTGACCGCCGATGTCATCACAGGCCAAGGGGCAGCCTGATGAGCAGCCTGCCTCCAGTCCAGCTGCTAGTGCTGAGGTTATACCACGAAGGAGCACCCGCAAACATATTAAAAAGATACCTTGACACACATGGGTATTCACGGGTGAGACAGATATGTCATGTTTACTTTAATTAAATGTGTTTTACTGCCAATCATCAGCCTTTATTGTTTGAAAACCACATTTCACCATGGAGTGATTGTGTCTCCTGCACTTCCATCATAAACCTTACAGCATTGCCAATGGCTCAATTTGTTGCTGCCATTCATGCTGGAGAGACAGATATTAAGGAGGCAGGTATAATGTATAATAGTATAATGTACATAAGCTGTTGCTGGGTAGATTATGTATATAGACCTTAAGCATCATCACAGGATGTGATATCATGAGTCTGAACCTCATGTTGCTCAGTGTTCATGGAGACAACTTAGAGATAAGACCCCTGTAAATAAAGTCCTGTTACTTTGACTCAAACTCTACTATCCTCAATTATTGCTAACAGCACACTAACAATATATTATATGGTGGCAGCGGTAAAAACGACTTTTGTAGCATAGAAAACAGAAGAGATTGAAAACGTTGAGAAAAAACATGGAAAGGTCGATAACCTTACCAGAAAGCTTCGAGCAGGTGGTGGGGCCCAACCCAGGTCAAAGCGTGGCTGAGATGGATTCGAAGATGCAACAGGTACATTTCCACATTGGGTTAATGGCACGACTAGACAGAGAACATACCAGCAGTTTGCTTTATTTCATGGGAGACAGTGCAGACGACATTCTGGGGATAGATGAGAAAGAAACCGAATATGGTGAAATAATTAAAACATTGGAGGATACTTTCAGATCAGGAAGAATGTAATCATGGAAAGGGCTAAGTTCAACAAACGCACCCAAAAAGTATGTGAAACTATCGATTCATGTACTAATGATCTGTATGAAGTAGCTGAGGATTGTGACTACAGGAGTCTGCGAGAGGAATTGATTGGGGACAGAATAATCATCGGGGTTATAGATGAGGTGCTGTTAGACCAGCTTCAGTTAAAAGAGGATTTGCCTTTGAAAAAAGCCATTATATTGAACAGGCAGGTAGAAGTCCGAAAGTTTAATTGATTACTAGTGCGGAGGGATCAGGGGAGTCCAGCCTCGAAAATTCTGGAATCAGTTGAGTTTTTCGAGAAGACAGAGAATTATGGTGCCAGAAATTCCAAGAGGCGGGAAAGACACCTACAGGCAGCAACACTGAATTGTAGTAGGTGTGGCTAGGAGTGGCACCGGCGGGAAAATTGCCCAGCCTGGGAAGCTGAACATTTCTGGTGCAAGGAAAGGGGGCACTTCCAGCAAGTCTGTCGCAACAGAAAGCATATGCTGCAGACCAGTAAAAAGATTGAGGAAATAATGTGGGGACAAACAAGTAACACTCCCTTCCTTGGAGAAGTACAAGAGAAAAATGAAGATTGTTGGGAAGCAGAAATCTTAGTGGGGGAAAATAAAACCAATTTCAAGTTAGATACAGGAGCAGTGGTTTCTATCCAGTCTGACCAAACACCTTGGTTGAGGAAGGAAAGGCTTAGAAAAACCAGCAAGAAATGATATGGGCCAGGAGGGATTTAGTTGAAGGTTGTAGGAGAAATACAGACAACCTGAACACACAGAAATAACACCATTCCAGAAACCCTATATGTTATTAGGAACGAAGCCTGTTCGCTACTCAGAAAGCTTCTCTAGCCTTACAGCTGTTAAGCAGGGTGGAAGAGATCAAGGGACAGGAGAAACAGCTCAGTGATTTTAGAGCTGAATGCCCTAAATTATTCAAAGGTTTTGGGAAATTAAAAAGAGAGTATCTTATTACTATCAACAAAGAGGCAGAACCGATATGTTTGTTCACACTGAGAAAGGTCCCACACCCGCTCCTAGAAAAGGTGAAGAAGGAAATTTGATGCCATGCTAAACCAAGGAGTTATCTCCACAGTGACTAAATCCATGAGGTGGCACTCTGAGATGGTTCCAGTAAGGAAACTGAACGGGTTGATAAGAAATTGTGTGGACCATACCCGACTCAATAAAGTGGTAGAGAGAGAAATTTACCGTATGGTGTCACTTGACAACAGCCTTGCCAAATTGAGAAAAAGCTCAATATTCACCAAGTTGGATGCAAATAATGGGTTTTGGCAGTTGCCTTTAGATGAGGAGTCTAAATTGTTAACTACTTTTATCATGCTCTTCGTCAGATTCTGCTTCAACAGATTGCCATTTGGAATTGCGTCGGCACCAGTGATATTCCAGCAGATGATGTCAACATTCCTGGAAGGCTTGGAGGGAATCATCTGCCACATGGATGATGTTCTCATTCATGGAGCAAACCAAGAAGAGCACGACACAAGGGTAAGAGTGGTATTACACAGATTACAAGAGGCAGGGCTTATATTAAATGACAAGTGCATATTCTCACAGTTGACAGTGAGGTTCCTTGGCAACATAATGGATGGATTGGGAAGCACGATAGATCCACAGAAGATGAAAGCAATAAAATATTTACCAGAGCCAAGGAATATAACAAATCTACAGCGATTCATGAGTATGGGTTAACCAGGTGGGGAAATTCCTACCAAATCTAGCAACTATTAACAAGTCTCTACGACAACTGCTGAAGAGCAGCAATGCCTGGTGCTGGGGAGACAGAGAAAAATTATTTTGAGAGGATCAGAGGAATGTTGACTTCACCAGAGGTTTTGGCACATTATGATCCGGAACTAATGACCACTATTGTAGCAGACGGATCATCAACAGGATTAGGTGCAATCCTGTTCCAGGTTCAAAAAGATGGACGACGTAGGTCTGTGTACTTTGCCTCTCGTTTGTTGCCAGAGACAGAATGAAGGTACGCAGTGATTGAAAAGGAAGCATTAGCAGCAACATTGGCGTGTGAAAAATTTTCAGACTGCATACCGGCCTCAAGGTTAAGATCGAAACTGACCACAAGCCACTAGTGACGTTGCTTAATTCCAAGGAGTTAGCAAAATTACCCCCAAGGGTGCAGAGGTTTCGACTACAACTAATGAGATATGACACAACAACTGAATATGTCCCAAGGAAGCATCAGGTGACCATTGACACATTATCGAGAGCATCAAGTAATCTACCTGAACTGGGAGATGTCTCATTTCTGGAGGAAGTGGCAGTCTTTGCTTTAGCTATAACCGAAGATTTGCCGACAACTGCTCAAAGATTACACCAAATTAGAAACCTACAGAAAGAGGACGGAGTCTGCGAAAAGTGACAGTTTTGCCAAGAAGGTTGGCCAGAATATATGCCGAATAATCTAATCCTAAGAAAACATCATGAGCAACGAAGCTGTCTTACTATTGTCAATGACTTACGTGTCTATGACGAAAGATTAGTTATTCCAAGGGCTTTAAGCTTAGACGTCCAAGAGAAACTACACCGAGGGCACTTAGGAATCACCAAGTGTAGAACAAGAGCGAGGAACTCGACAAGGTGAACGGGGGTTTCCGAGGAGATTGAAGACATGATTTCCAGATGTATTACATGCGCTACTACCAAACAGGACCCTGGAGAGTCACTAATGTTGTCTTTGTTTCTGTCCAGGCCGTGGGAGCAGCTGGGAATGGACCTGTTTGAATATAAGGGGAAGATTTTCCTTTTTGTCATTGATTATTACTCTAGAGGGTTGAAATCAAACCAATATAGGGCCAGACTTCTGAAGCCTTAATCAAATCACAAAAAGAGATTTTCACCACACATTGGCATTCCAGACCTAGTGATCTCTGATAATGGTCCACAATTCGTGAATGAAGCCTTCTTGCAGTTCCCAGAAACATATGGGTTTGCCCATGTTATGAGTTCACCGAGGTACCCCAGGGCAATGGAGAAGCAGAGAGAGGTGTTTGAAACATGAAAATGCTACTGAAAAAGAATGAGGATTTTCAGCTAACACTGTTAAATTACCGATCAACACCACTCCAAAGCAGGCTGGCTCCATGTGAATGGGCAGGAGGTTGAGGACAAAACTACCCATAATCCCAAGTGCCCTTCAGCCACATTTCACTGCTGAGGGTTGGGAAAGGGTGAGAGTGAGAGAAAAGAAAGAAAGGTCATCTCAAATGGAGAATCATGATAGACATTACAGAGCAAAAATAATTCAAACAGACCTCTACGACCTGGAGATTTGGTATGGATTAAAGATCAGGGTCGATATATTAGTCGGGTACTGCAAGGATCAATACTTGGGACCCATCTGTTCACAGTAGATATCAATGATTTGGATGTGGGGACCAAATATAATATTTCCAAATTCAGGATGTCACAAAACTAGGTGGGAATGTTTGTTGTGAGGAAGATGCAAAGTGAATTCAAGGGGATTTGGACAGACATATTGAGTGGGCAAGAACATGACAGAATATAATGTGGAAAAACATGAGGCTATCCACTTTGGTAGGAGGAATAGATGTGCAGAGTATTTCTGAAATGGTAAGAGATTAGAAAGTGTAGATGTACAAAGGGATCTGGGTGTCCTCATCAATAAGTCACTGAAAAGCTAACATGCCGGTGCAGCAACAATTAGGAAGGTTAATGGTATGTTAGCCTTTATCACAAGAGGATTTGAGTACAGGAGAACTCTTGCTTCAATTGTATAGAACCTTGGTAGACCGCACCTGGAGTACTGTGTACAGTTTTGGTCCCCTCACCTTAGGAAGGATATTATTGCCATAGAGGGAGTGCAACGAAGGTTCACCAGACTTGTTCCTGGGATAGCGGGACTGTCTTATGAAGAAAGATTGAGGAAACTGGGCCTGTATTCTCTTGAGTTTTGAAGAATGAGACGTGCTCTCATTAAAACCTACAAAATACTTAAAGGGATAGACAGGGTAGATGCAGTTAAGATATTTTCCTGGTTGGCGAGTCGCGAAACAGAGGACACAATTTCTAAATAAGGGGGAAGCCACTTAGGACAGAGATGAGGAGAAATTTCTTTACTCAGAGGTTTGTGAGTCTTTGGAATTCTCTACCCCAGAGGGCTGTGGAAGCTCAGTCATTGAGTATGTTTAAAGCAAAGATTGACAGATTTCTAAGTACAAATGACATGAAGGGATATGGGGATAGTGTGGGAATAAGGCATTGAGGGGGATGATCGGCCATGGTCATATTGAATGGCGGAGCAGGCTCGATGTGCTGAATGGCCTTATGCTGCTCCTATGTTCCTATATAGGGAAGCGATTGTAGGACTGAGAATATGGAGATTTCTCAAAGTCCAGACAGACTAGGATTTGGATAAGGAGAAATAAAAGATCTTTGGTACTGACATCTCCGAAAAAACAATTGTTTTGATCTTTCCCCAATCAGCTACCGGAGAGAGCTGGTGAACTGGTGATACAACCAACAACTGATCACCCAGACGACAGAGAAAACAGAGAACCTGAGTCATCCACTAGTTCCACCCACCTGCAGGAAGGTGAGTGAGAAGAACTGAAAGACTCAATACAGCAAACAGGTGAAAGAAGAACAGGCTATGGCAGAGTCGTGAGAACCCCACAGCATTACAGACCTGATGAATGAAGTCAGAGACTTGGAGAGAGATGTAGCATAACGTACATAAGCTGTTGCTGGGTAGGTTATGTATATATACCTTAAGCATCATCACAGGATGTGATGTCATAAGTCTGAACCTCGTGTTGCTTAATGTTCATGTAGATACCCTAGTAAGAAGACCGCTGTAACTAAACTCCTGTTGCTTTGACCCAAAGTCTACTATCCTCATTTAATCCTAACAGCACACTGACAATATAGCATAGAGACTACATGCATGATGTTGAGTTCTGGTAGCAAGCATATTTATTGAAATTCATGGATTATGAAAATTATTATTATTAGTCTCTGCCTTGCCTCCTCTTGTGCACTGCTCCCCATGACTGGCCTCCATCCTTTGATTTTCCATGCGTGCTTGGCCTTGTGCACCCTCTGTGTCCTCTTCATCGGAAGATGTCTCATAATCTCATATTTCTTCATCTTACAAGGCCTCCTTGCTCTGTAGTGCGATATTGTATAGAAAGCACAGACTACAATGATGTGCACAAGCCTATCAGCTGCATACTGAAGTGCTCCACCAGATCTATTGAGGCAGCGGAACTGCATCTTCAGCATGCCATTAGCCTGCTCGATGGTCGCTAGGGTGGATCCTTGGCAAGTGTAGTAAAGCTCTTTTGCATCATTGTTGGGGTTCGTTACTGGTGTCAGAAGCCATGTCTTCAAGCCAAATCTTATCCCCAAGATTCCACCCTTGAAAGCGAGCAGGGGAAGTGAAAAGCAGCAGCACCTGGGGAACCGGTGAAAAAGGGATAAGTCATGGCAGCTTCGGGCACATACTTGTAGGAAGCGCTTTGTGTGGTCGCCTACCGGTTGGATATTAATTGAATGAAACCCCTTTCTGTTTATGAAGGCAGCTGGTTGGTCCATGGGAGCCTTGATGGCCACATGCATGCAGTCGATCACACCTTGGACCTGTGGGAATCCCGCAATGGCCTCAATCTCAGCCTGACTCTCAGGGTCTGTCCTACAGCATACAAAGTCGCCGGCCCTCCCGAACAGAGCATTGGTCGCCTCCTTGATGCGGTGGTGCACTGCGGTTTGAGAGACCCCCACATCTGTCTCCAGTGGATCCCTGAAATGATCCAGCTGCATATAAGTTTAGGGCCATGGTAATGTTGAGGGCCACAGGCATAGGGTGACCAGCAAAACCATTGGTCGCAAATCATCATTCAATAGTGCGCAGAGGTCAGTGACGGCCTCTCTGGACATCCACAGTTGTCTCTGGCAGTTTCGCTGAGACATCTGCAGGTATGTCAGCTGTGTCCTATAGACTTACCGGCCTATGTGGGCTCTACTTTGCCTTGGCGGCTGTTGCTGCTGCTTGCGTCCAGGAGTTTCCTCTTGAGCCTCAGCTGCCTCTTGGGCCCCCTTCCAGTGGAGACACCTCGGCACAGCATGGGGATCCAGGAAAACAGGGTGAATCATACCTATCTCTATCCTTCTTGGACCTTCGGCTTCCTTCAAAAGGTAAAGTACACCTATCTGGGCAAGGATTTGTGTTAATTTTGGTTTTGCAGGTTTCCTGCATTGACTGTATGTTATGGATTGATGTTGCCCTCACAACTTTTTAACAAGTGCGAGCCATCATGACCATACCAATACCACTTAAGTATCCTGGACTGGACACCCGACAAAAAACACATACACAGTTGCTGAGCTCCCTGCTCCCAACAGTATCCACTTGCAGAGTTCCCCCTCCCAACAGTATACAATTGCCGAGTTCCCCCTTCTCTTCACACACACACAATGTATCTGCAGATTAAACTTTGCGGCATTGTCCGATTTAAAAACCACTTCCCCTAGGTAACAACTGTTAACTTATCAAACCTCTGGAGGTGCAGAGGATTCTCGCCTCCAGATGCCCGATTTTCAAAGACGGGGAAGTGAAGGCACATGAGTGTCACACGTCATGCAGACGATTGTGAACGCCTGGCAGGATTTGTGGCAAATTAGATGCAAATTCATGCAAAATAGTATGCAATAGATTTAAATTACGATCCCGTCGGGGCGCGGCGGAGTTGCTGCCACAGAACTTCGCCGCCTCCGAGAAAATTGGCATTATGACGTCGGGTTCCGTGGTGGATGACCTCGCGCCGATTCTCTGGCACCTCCCGGCCAAAAAACCCATCTTCTACAGGACCATAAAATCCAGCCCCACTGACTGAGATATCTTCACTGCTTTCCTCCCTTAGCCTCTGCAGAAAATAACATCTCATCTTGGTGACTTCAATCTCCATTTCAATTCATCATACCCTCTCTCCTCTGAATTTACTACCCTTCTGTCCTCCCTTAATCTCTCCCTCCATGTAAACTCCCCTACACATATTCATGGCCATCCCCTCAACCTTGCCATCTCATGTTGCCTCTCTACTCCCATTGTGTCAATCACAGATAAGACCATCTCTGATCACTTCCCTGTATCTCTCTCCACTCACATCCCCCTTCACCCTCCCAACCTAATTTCCTACTGTGCCCATCCCAGAAAAACTTTCTTCCAATTCACTTACTGCAGCACTTTCAAATTCCCAACTGTGTAGCCTTTGGTCGTCCAATTCTCCATGACATTCCTGCAGCTACTGATCTGCTCAATCACATCCTCATCTCCACCTTTCATGCCTTTGCCCCTATTAAGACAGTTACTCTTTCTCTCACACCCTGGTCATTCCCCCGGTAAAGCCCTCATCTCCAGTCATGTAAGTTCAAGGGGCACAAACCTGAAAGTTTATGACAGACAAGTAGCTTAGCGAGTCATTGCTAGGTCTGGATGGACCACATACAGCACTATAGGGTATTGCTTTCCCCTGCTAAAACTATTCACTCTTCCAGGATTATCTGGGATTCAAAGATAGCCCTCCGCTTCTGTTCTCCATGACAAATCATCTTCTTAAATCCCTCTCCCCACCCTTCCACCCTCACCTCCAACAACAAGTGTGAGGAGTTTGGAATTCTTTGTCATTAAGTTTGAGATCATCCATTCAGCTGCCTCTGCCACATCCATCACTTCCCTTAGCCCAAGTACAACATTCCCTAATGTTCCCTCTGCCCTAGCTCCAAACCCGCAGCTTTCTCTAATTTCTCTGCTATCTCTCTAATGCCCTCTCTGAGCTCATCTTGTCCATGAGATCCACCTCCTGCCCCCTCGACCCTATTCCCACCGAACTTCCCTTACTGATCCCATGTTATCTGATATTGTTAACTGTTCCTTCTCTTCAGGTATTGTCCAACTCTCCTACAAATCGACCATTATCACCCACTGCTCAAAACATCCACCTTTAACCCATTTGTCCTTGCAAACTACTACCTCATCTCCAACCTCCATTTTCCTCTCCAAAGTTCTTGAACGAGCTGTTGTCTTCTAAATCCATGCCCATCTTTCCCACAATACCATGCTTGAACCCCTCCAATCAGGTTCCACTCCTGCCACAGCACTGAAACAGTCCTTATCAAAGTCACAAATGACATCTTATGTGACTATGACCAGGATAAATTACACATCTTTATCCTTCTCAGCCAGGCTGCAGCCTTTGACATAGCTTACCACACCATTCTCCTTCAGTGCCTCACCTCTATTATCCGACTGAGTGGGACGGCACTCACCTGGTTCCATTCTTATCTATCTAATTATAGGCAGAGAATCACTTGCAATGGCTTCTCTTCCTGCTCCCGCACCGTTATCTGTGGCGTCGCCCAAGGATCGATCCTTGGCCCCCTCCTATTTCTCATCTACATGCTGCCCTTTGGTAACATCATATGAAAACACAGGGCAACATACAGTCAACTCCATCTGTGTGTGACCTTGTGAAGCCTTGCCAAGTTTGTCTTTATGCCAAAATGTCTTCCACTCATTTCTAAAGAGAAATGCTCTATAATGAGAGAATTTTCTGTTGCCTAGTTTCCCAGCTGATGTATACAATGTAAATTATGTAGCAGATGAATGGTCCAGAATTGTACCTTTGCAACCTGCTGAGCAGTTAGCTATTCTTGCAAATTTATAATTTTAAAGGAGCAGTTGAGTATAATATCTCCTTCCTCTTTCTGTTAAATCTGGAAAGGATCACCAGACCATCTCTTAGTCTAATTTACTGTATTCCAGGATCTCAACTCCCTCAGTTTTTCCTCCTTCTGTTTATCTATAAGCTCTTAAAACTCTAGCTTGGCATCACCTGCTTCCTGATTTACTTTATCCTTTACTCTTTCCAACCTTGGTGGTTCCCTGCATTTATCAAGACAAGTAGTAGAGAGTAAGCTGCTTGCTTTTGATCAGAACAACCTCTGCCAGCACAAGTACGTGGAACCAAGTGTGAATGGAAGGTGCTTTAACATCTACTTTAAGTTGAAATTGTGTCGAATTGGCAAAGCCAGAAGAGGTATAACTGTTCTCTTCGTTGATGTGGATGGTCATCCTCATGCATTGGTGTCTATCGAATGTAAAGGTTATTGCTATTGTTCAGGCAATCACCTTGCTTTGACACACTAGCCTTTGAGCAGGTGCCTAAATTTCACAGAAATTAAGGGTTTAAAAAATAGCACATTTCACGTATTAGCAGTTTGGTTTATATTGCTGTGGAGCACTGGGTGAATTAAGCTTGCAATTTGTACAAAGATTGCACTCTATTTTCATGGCAAAAGAAGATTGCTTCTTCCTGATAAGAATTTTATCTCAAGTTCTGTAGGAATGCAAAGAGTCTGGTCTGACTGGATTGTTTGATTAGCCACTTGCAAACTTATTCCAGACCGATAGTGCCATATTAGACTGCTCAACATCTCACCTATAATGGCTCCTTTAAATAATTCTATTTGAGAATAAACAGCTGTTTAATAGTTTAACTTATTTTAAAAAGTCCCTGTGGTGGTTAATGTTATCTCTCTGCTGAAGTGATGTGAGATAAAGTGGACCTTTTCTGTAGCAGTTTGGTACAACTGAATGTCTTGCTCGACCAATTCAGAGGGCAGTTAAGAGTCAACTACATTGCTGTGGGACTGGAGTCACATGTAGGCCAGACGAGTTAAGGACAGCAGATTTTCTTCCCTAAGGGAGCCAGATGGCGTTTTACAATAATCTGGTAGTTTCATGGTCACCATTACTGAGACTAGCTTTTAATTCCAGATTTATTAATTAATTGAATTTAAATTCCACCAGCTGTCATGGTGGGATTTGAACTCATGTCCCCAGATCATTAGCTGGGGCCTCTGGATTACTAGGCCTGTAGCATTACCACTATGTCACTGTCCCCAGTTCATCACCAATTTCTCAAGGGCAAGTAGGGATGGGCAACAAATGCTGGCCTTGCCAGCGATGCTCACGTACCATGAAAGAATTTTTAAAAAGTGGAGTAGTATAGATTATCCAGGAGCATAGTTACAAAAAAGGGATGTTTCCCTGTAGCATACTATACTTTGATATTATAAACATATAGTGTTAGTTTCAGATCATTGGACTGTGGGTTCACTTCTTGCCTTTTGCGATGAAGATCGGTAAAACATATTTAGAATGAACTCAATTTGTCTTACTACTCATATTCCTTTGGTGGAGTCTATTACTATGGGCCTATACTTTACCTTCGTTATAACCAGGTGAGAGGGGTCGAGGGGTTCCTTTTTAGCCTTTGCCTGGTTTCACCATAACAGGGTTTAATTTTAAAACACGGTGTTTTTATCTCCACCGCACCCCCCCCCCCACCACTCAGTGAATCCTTGTTCACGCTTTCCAATTGTAAGGCAAAGAAGTCAATTCAGATAGGTTTACTTAGATTTTAAACAAGAAATGTAGAAGTTTATTAATCTTAAACTCTAATCCGTTTGCCAACTACGAATATGCGATGCGACCACACCGGCATGCATACGCGATAAACACACACACAGATAGAGACAGAAAAGTAGAAAAGACAAAAGGGGAAAAGTTTGAGACAATAGATGGGTTTCTATTTTAATGTCCTTTGAGTTTGTTGTGAAGTCTTTGGTTGCCGGTCAGACTTGTAATTCTTTGGGACCCAGTGCACGCTTCAACTTGTTTTGAGGTCGGAGTCTTTTCTCTCTTGAGGTTTACGTGTCTTCCATGGGTCTGGTGGCTTGGGAGAAAGTGAGAGAGAGAAGCTTCCTTGCTCCAGCTTCAGTTTCAACTCTGCTTTTCTCTGTGGCACAATTCAAAAAAACTCCAGGTTGCCCAGCAGGGTAGTCGTGTGACTAGCTAATTTGGCCACTTCTGATTGTGGATTCTGCCATCTTAGCAGTCATCCTGGAATGCGAGCATCCTCACCTTCAATGTCTGGTTATCACAGCCCATTTTGGGTTAAGTGGACCAGGGAATAGTCCTTTTTCTCTTCAAGCACTGTCTGTTAGTATGCAAATGTTTTTCCAGCCAAGTGCCTGGTGATTTTTTTTAACAAGATCTTTCTTCACTCCAGCAACAGTTTAAAATCAATGTTCATATGACAAAATTAATATGGCAGGTAGGGGTCTGCATGACACCTTGTTTTCTCAATATATATAAAATGGATGCATAAGATCTTGAAAAGCGAGTGGAATCATATCAGTGTAATTGTTAAAGTTCTCGTTGCAGTCTTTGTAAATTAGTTTTCTTGCACTGTATCGTCAATCTATAATTAGTTAATGGGTATGTATGAAGGAAAACTCTTCAGATTCTCTGTAAACACGTTCCTTCATTTGTCATCAGAGCTGCTTATTATTTTGCATCAGAGCAGTTGCTGTGAGCTTGAGAGCTTCACAAAGAGCAATACGTTTAAATATTTTATGAAACATTCATCCACATAAAATCTAATGGCAAAAAGGCACCCTGCAAACTAATAGCCAATAATTACACTTTCAATTAGTGTTCTTTTAATTGTTTTTGTTTTAAATTTGTTTTTCTTAGAACACTAGAATTAGGAGCAGGAGTAGGCCATTTGGTCTGCCATTCAATATGATCATGGCTGATCTTCTACCTCAACTCTGTCTTCCCACACTATCCCCATATCCCTTAATTCCCTTCATACCCAAAAATCTATTGATATCTGGCTTGAATATACTCAACGACTGAGCATCCACACTCCTCTGTGGTAGAGAATTCCAAAGATCCACAACTCTTTGAGTGAAGAAGTGTCTCCTCATCTCAGTCCTAAATGGCCGACCCTTTATTCTGAGACTGTGATCCCTAGCCTAGACTCCTCAACTAGGGAAAACATCTTGCCAGCATCTACCCTTAGACTGGTCCTCTCCCACTGCACATCCACCTTGTATATTAGTCCAAAAGCAAAATACTGCGGATGCTGGAAATCTGAAATAAAGACAGGAAATGCTGGAAATACTCATCAGGCCTGGCAGCATTGTAGAGAGAGAAAAATAGTGTTAACGTTTCAGGTAGATGACCCTTCATTAGAACTGGGAAAAGTTAGAAATGTAATAGATTTTGAGCAAGGGGAGAGTGGGGGAAAAAAAACAAAAGGGTATGTGATAGTGTGGAGCACAGGAGAGATTAAATGATAGAAAAGTTAGTCATGCAGGGCCAAAGGGAGTGGTTTTTGGGGGCAAGAAAAGAAACAAAGAAACCAAAGGCCCTCTGATTGGGCTGGCAGCTTTGAGAGGCAGGCCACCGTCCTTAATGGGGCAGTGGTAGCGGCAGCGACCTTTTAATTGGCCACCACTGGTAAAAATCCCCTCCGCGGTTCTGCTGTTCACTTGCATTGTCTTGGGACCAGCATTGGGTCCTGGAGGCTGGAACCAGGATGTGCTGATAACATTCTGGCCAATGTTTCAGGTCCGTGACCTTTCATGCAGGAGACCAACAAGGTTAGAAACAGGAAAAGACAAGATAAAACAGGAAGCGGGGTGATACTAAGCTAGAGTTTGAAAAGCCTATCGATTATAAAAAAGAAGGAAATACTCAGCAAGTTGAGATCTGATGAAAAGTCACAGACCTGAAACGTTAACTCTGTTTCTTTCTCCACAGATGCTGCCAGATCTGATGAGTCATAGAGTCGTACAGCATAGAAACAGGCCCTTCGGCCCACCCCGTCCATGCCGCCCATAATGCCTATCGATACTAATCCCACCTGCCTGCATTAATTCCAAATCCCTCTATGCCTTGCTCATTCAAGCACCTGTCTAGATGCCTCTTAAATGTCGCTGCTGTTCCTACCTCCACCACCACCTCAGGCAGCTCATTCCAGATACCCACTATTCTTTGTGTGAAAAATTTACCCCTTTGATCCACTTTAAACCTCCTCCCTCTCACCATAAAATCTATTCCCTCTAGTTTTTGTCACCCCTACCATGGGAAACAGACTCTGGCTATCTACCCTATTTATGCCTCTCATAATTTTATATACCTCTATCATGTCCCCTTTCAGCCTCCTTCGCTCCAGGGAAAACAGACCCAGCCTATCCAATCTCTCTCTTTATAACTCAAGCCCTCCAAACCAGGCAACATCCTTGTGAATCATTTCTGCACCCTCTCTAGCTTAATCACATCTTTCTGTAGTGCGGCGACCAGAACTGCACACAGTACTCCAAATGCGGCCTAACCAACGTTATGTACAACTGTAACATGACGTCCCAACTCTTGTACTCAATGCCTCGGCCGATGAAGGCAAGCAAGCCATACGCCTTCTTCACCACCCTGTCTACCTGTGTTGCCAATTTCAGGGAACTATGTACTTGCACCCCAAGGTCTCTCTGCTCAAGGACACTCCTCAGGGCCCTGCCATTCACTGTATATGGCCTGCCCTGGTTTCACTTCCCAAAATGCATCACTTCACACTTGTCTGTGTTAAATTCCATTTGCCACTCCCTTGCCCACTTTCCCAATTGATCTATATCCTGTTGTAACCTTAGACAACCTTCTTCACTGTCCACTATACCACCAATTTTGGTGTCATCTGCAAACTTACTAATTATGCCCCTTACATTCACATCCAAGTCATTAATATATGTGACAAACAACAGAGGGCCCAGCACCAATCCCTGTGGCACACCACTGGTCACTGGCCTCCAATATGAAAAACAATCCTCCACTAGCACCCTCTGCCTCTTATCATCAAGCCAATTTTGTATCCAATTTGCTAGCTCACCCTGGATCCCATGTGTTCGAACCTTCTGGACCAGCCTACCATGCGGGACCTTGTCAAAGGCCTTGCTAAAGTCCATGTAGACAACGTCCATCGCCCTGCCCTCATCAATCCTCTTGGTCACCTCCCATGCACAAACTAACACACTGACTATCCCTAATCAGACCTTGCCTTTCCAGATGCATATAAATCCTGTCTCTCAGAATCCCTTTCAATAACTTTCCCACCACTAATGTAAGAACCTACAATCAACACCGGGACCGACCGGCCGTGTGGGTGATTGTAAGTGTTTTCAGCCAACTCGTAGTGATCTTGGTCTGAGGGTTTTGGAACAAAAGTGTAGTGTTTTTGCCTGAAATTTGTAAGTTTGAGCCAAGTCGTAGTGACTTTGTTTTGGGTAACTGGGAACAGTGGTCAAATTGCTGAAGGGTTCAGCTGGGAATTGGGTGTCAATTTTAAGTTACTGCAGGAGGCTTTGTACTGAGGACAGTTTAGTGTTATTTCTGTTTCAACTAACTATAGAAGTGTCTGTATTAGGGATATTATTGGATTCAATAAAATAACACTTCATGGTTAAGCCAAACCCTGTGTTGTGTGCAATTTTGTTCTTGTAATTCCTGAAGTCCAAGAACTGTAACAAGTGGGTATGGGAACGGAACCTCTTACAAAGGTCATTGCCAAAAGAACCAGAGGTGACATAAAGGGTGGTGGAAGCAGATTCAATAGCAACATTCAATAGGACTGAGGAAAGATCAAGGGAGTGGGATTAATTGGATAGCTCTACCATTGGGCTGACACAGTCACAATGGGCTGAATGTTTTCCTGTGCTGTATCATTCTACGATTCTTTAATGTTGCTCATAGATATATTAAAGGTTATTTTAGGGTGCATTATATTAAGGTAGATTAAAAGATGAGACCTAAACTCTATGGACTGCTTTCTTAATTATTTGGACTAGTAATGTTCTACGAGGAACTCCATAATATCATTAGTAGCATTCCGAATACCGAATATTTGTTCTTGCTGGGGGACTTTAACGCCAGGTTTGGGGCTGACCATGACTCATGGCCCACCTGCCTTGGGCGCCATGGCACTGGAAGGATGAATGAGAATGGACTGAGACTGCTGGAGTTGTGTACCTATCACAACCTCTGCATCACCAACTCGTTCTTTCATACTAAACCCTGTCACCAGGTTTCATGGAGGCACCCAAGATCATGTCGTTGGCACCAGCTGGACCTCATCGTCACAAGGTGAGCCTCGAGAAACAGTATCCAAATCACACGCAGCTTCCACAGTGCGGACTGTGACACCGACCATTCCCTGGTGTGCAGCAAAGTTAGACTCAAAATAAAGAAGCTACATCACTTCAAGCAGAAGGGCCGCCCGTGCATCAACACTAACAGAATTTCTTATCCACAGCTGTTAAACAAGTTGCTAAATTCACTTGAAAAAGCTCTTCAAAACACTCCTGCAGAGGATGCAGAGACCAAGTGGGCCCACATCAGAGACACCATCTATGACTCAGCAATGACCACCTTTGGCAAACATGAGAAGCAGAATGCAGACAGGTTTCAATCTCACTTTGAAGAGCTGGAACCTGTCATAGCTGCTAAGCGCATTGCACTGTTGAACGACAAGAAAGCCCCCAGCAAGTTAACATCCTTACCACTTAAAGTAGCCAGAAGCGCTGCACAAATAACAGCCAGGTGCTATGCAAATGACTACTGGCAACACCTATGCAGTCGTATTCAGCTGGCCTCCAACACCAGAAACATCAGAGGAATGTATGATGGCATTAAGAGAGCTTTTGGGCCAACCATCAAGAAGATCGCCCCCCTCAAGTCTAAATCAGGGGAAACAATCACTGACCAACGCAAGCAAATGGACCGCTGGGTGGAGTACTACCTAGAACTGTACTCCAGGGAAAATGTTGTCATTGATACCGCCCTCAATGCAGCCCAGTCTCTGACAGTCATGGATGAGCTGGACGAACAGCCAACAAAATCGGAACTCAGTGATGCCATTGATTCTCTAGCCAGTGGAAAAGCCTCTGGAAATGACTGCATTACCCCTGAAATAATCAAGAGTGCCAAGCCTGCTATACACTCGGCACTCCATGAACTGCTTTGCCTGTGCTGGGACGAGGGAGCAGTACCATAGGACATGCGCAATGCCAATATCATCACCCTCTATAAGAACAAGGGTGACCGGGGTGACTGCAACAACTACCGTGGAATCTCCCTGCTCAGCATACTGGGGAAAGTCTTCGCTCGTGTCGTTTTAAACAGACTCCAGAAGCAGGCTGAGCGTATCTACCCTGAGGCACAGTGCGGTTTTCGAGCAGAGATCCATCATTGACATGCTGTTCTCCCTTCGACAGCTACAGGAGAAATGCCACGAACAACAGATACCCCTCTACGTTGCTTTCATTGATCTCACCAAAGCCTTTGACCTCGTCAGCAGACGTGGTCTCTTCAGATTACTCGCAAAGATCGGATGTCTACCAAAGCTACTAAGCATCATCACCTCATTCCATGACAATATGAAAGGTACAATTCAGGATGGCGGTGCCTCATCAGACCCCTTTCCTATCCTGAGTGGCGTGAAACATGGCTGTGTCCTCACACCTACACTGTTTGGGATCTTCTTCTCACTGCTGCTCTCACATGCGTTCAAGTCTTCAGAAGAAGGAATTTTCCTCCACACAAGATCAGGTGGCAGGTAGTTCAACCTTGCCCGTCTCAGAGCGAAGACCAAAGTACGGAAAGTCCTCATCAGGGAACTCCTCTTTGCTGATGATGCTGCATTAACATCTCACATTGAAGAGTGTCTACAGAGACTCATCGACAGGACTGCGGCTGCCTGCAATGAATTTGGCCTAACCATCAGCCTCAAGAAAATGAACATCATGGGACAGGACGTCAGAAATGCTCCATCCATCAATATCGGCGATCACGCTCTGGAAGTGGTTCAAGAGTTCACCTTCCTAGGCTCAACTATCACCAGAAACCTGTCTCTCGATGCAGAAATCAACAAGCGCATGGGAAAGGCGTCCGCTGCTATGTCCAGACTGGCCAAGAGGGTGTGGGGAAATGGCGCACTGACACGGAACACAAAAGTCCGAGTGTTTCAAACCTGTGTGCTCAGTACCTTGCTGTATGGCAGCGAGGCCTGGACAACGTATGCCAGCCATGAGTGACGTCTCAATTCATTCCATCTTCGCTGCCTCCGGAGAATCCTTGGCATCAGGTGGCAGGACCGTATCTCCAACGCAGAAGTCCTCGAGGCGGCCAACATCCCCAGTATATACACCCTACTGAGCCAGCAGCACTTGAGATGGCTTGGCCATGTGAGCCGCATGGAAGATGGCAGGATCCCCAAGGACGCATTGTACAGCGAGCTGGTCACTGGTATCAGACCCACTGGCCATCCATGTCTCCGCTTTAAAGACATCTGCAAACGCGACACGAGGGCCTGTGACATTGACCGCAAGTTGTGGGAGTCAGTTGCCAGTGATCGCCAGAGCTGGTGGACAGCCATAAAGGCAGGGCTAAACAGTGGCGAGTCGAAGAAACTTAGCAGTTGGCAGGAAAAAAGACAGAAGTGCAAGGAGGGAGCCAACTGTGTAACAGCCCCGACAACCAATTTTATCTGCAGCACCTGTGGAAGAATCTGTCACTCTGGAATTGGCCTTTATAACCTCTCCAGGCGCTGCTTCACACACTACTGACCACCTCTAGGCACTTACCCATTGTTTCTCGAGATTAGGGCGGCACAGTGGCGCAGTGGTTAGCACCGCAGCCTCACAGCTCCAGGGATCTGGGTTCGATTCTGGGTACTGCCTGTGTGGAGTTTGTAAGTTCTCCCTGTGACCACGTGGGTTTCCACTGGGTGCTCTGGTTTCCTCCCACAGCCAAAGACTTGCAGGTGATAGGTAAATTGGCCATTGTAAATTGCCCCTAGTGTAGGTAGGTGGTAGGTAATATGGGAATAGGTGGTAGGGTTAGTATAAATGGGTGGTTGTTGGTCGGCACAGACTTGGTGGGCCGAAGAGCCTGTTTCAGTGCTGTATCTCTAAATAAAAAAATAAATCAATAGGCCAAAGAAGACTGTTCTATGCTCAGTGATGTTTTTGCTTTAGTATTGCTTGGTGGAAATTGCCGATATTAAATCTCATTTGGTTGAATTGTCATTAATTATCAAATAGCAACATGATTTTATCAGACACATTAAGCATTTTTATGTATCTATCAAATAAACAAAATATAAGCAGTAGTTGGAGAGAGTAGTAACCTAATTGGAATAGCATTCGAATGTGACATATTCAAATGTGTCTGCTCAGCGCTGTTTCTTCAGTTTAGGAAACCCCCCAATGAGGGAACAGCAGTAAGAAAAGATTTCCAAACTGTCAGGACCACAAAATTGAACAAAAATGGGAGAGTAGGGTTGGATGATGAAAGGAACAGGGAGAGTGTGGACTGATGTTGTGAGAAGCAGGGAAAATGTGGCTAAACATTGAGAGGAGCAGGAAGAGTGTAGCTGGACATTGGGAGAAGCAGGGAGAGTGTGGCTGGACATTGGTAGTGTGATAGAGTCTTTGTGTGTAGAATGAATTCTATACCCGCTTGTGTATTTATTTGGAGCCAGTCTCTGATTTGAAATTGAAACTAAAGACTTCCAGGTCTGGGGAGTCAATCTCAGGTTAGACAAACAGTCCTATGACTGAGAACAAACAAGCAGTTTTTTTTTACCAGTAGCATGTGATTTGAGCTTAGGTTTCAGTAGCACAAGGAGGGTCTGGAGGGGGTTGCAAAGCTGGGAGAGTTTAAAGAGACTGAAAAAGCAGCAGGCTGGAATGGCTGTTTTGGCTATGAGAGGGTGTCATGTTGAACAGTAGAATGCCTCTGCTAAGAGATGTAAATTAACAAGTGGATTAAGAAAAGATTGTCCAATGGTGGAAGGCCTTCTGAGTGGACAAGTCACTGAGTTTGGAACCTGTTTTCTGGTCTGCTATGAGGAGTTAAGCAGTTTATTTTTGGCGCTTCCAGAAAGGCTACTTGGACTAAACAGTTTACAAAGCGGCTGATTGAAGCAGTTGATTTGGCAATGGGCAAAGGAGCCTGGATTCTGAGGACTGACCCTTGGAAGATACAAGTGGCTACTATTGTTTTTGGTGTCTTAAAGAGTTATCTAAAGGGTGGACCAATGAAGCTACACCACCAGGACTATTGTGAACCAAAGCACAGAATTTCTAGAAGGGTGCACAGTTTTGGTGGAGATGGTATCGGTAGGGTTCGGATTGCAGAGAAACTGTCATCGAGTGGAAATCGGTGTTTGCAATTTGGGAGATGGGAATCTGGAGATCTGCTTGAAAAATTCAAAGAACAGAAGGACTTTGTGACAGTTTGCTGTCACTCTGCCAATAGGACTGCCAAAGGACTTGCGAGATACATCCTTGTAGCAACTGATAGTTAACATATAACCTTTAAGATATACATATATCAATTTTGGTTGAACTGTTAGTTCATGTTTAATTTATGTTAGTTTTGGTTTGGGTGTTATAGTAAAATTTACAAAAGTGAAATCTTGTCCATTTGGTTTTTGTTTCCTAAATTGGGGTCAGTTGGTGGATTTGATTTTTTTGGTTTGTTGGTGTGCTCAACAGGGATCAGAACAGTAGGAGCAGGGAGAGTGTGGTTAGAGATTTGGAGGAGCAGGGAGAGTGTGGTTAGATGTTGGGAGGAGCAGGGAGAGTGTGGTTGAACATTGGGAGGAGCAGGGAGAGTGTGGCTGGATGTTGGGAGGAGCAGGGAGAGTGTGGCTGGATGTTGGGAGGAGCAGGGAGAGTGTGGCTGGATGTTGACAGGAGCAGGGAAAGTGTGGCAGAATGTTGACAGGAGCAGGGAGAGTGTGGCTGGACGTTGCGAGGAGAAGCGAGAGTATGGTTGGACGTTGGTCAGTTAGGTGGAAAGGAGAACAACCTATATCTGCTAATATCTTGGAATGAACTTTAATCCACAACCATTTGACACAGAGACAAAAGTATTGCCACTGACACAAGGCTAAAATATCAAACAAAATAAAATTATAATGTCTTATCTCTTTCAGTTACATACAAAATTCTTGTTAAACTATATAGTGATTGGCTGTTTAAATAGTTGTTAATGATTCTATGGTATGTGGTACAGGAAATCAATCATCTGCCAAGTCAAAAATGAAGTTTAAGGTAAGGGGCAGGAGGTTTAGAGGGGATTTGAGGAAAAGATTTTTCACCCAGAGGGTGGTTGGAATCTGGAACGCACTGCTTGAAGAGGTGGTAGAGGCAGAAACCCTCACAACACTTAAGAAGTATTTAGATGAGCACGTGAAATGCCATAGCATACAAGGCTATGGGCCAAGTGCTGGAAAATGGGATTAGAATAGTTAGGTGCTTGATGGCCAGCATGGGCACGATGGGCCGAAGGGCCTGTTTCTGTGCTGTATAACTCTATGACTCTAGGAGTCAGGCTGTTCTTGAGAAGTAGAGGCTAATTTTCCATTTCTTCACTGTTGATGGAGATCCTTAAAGTGTAAACTCATAAAACTACTCTTGTCCTCTCTCTTTGCTGTTAAATTTTGTTTAGGGAGATAAGGAAAGGATCTTATTGTCCCTTAAAGTATGGGATCATTAACTGATGGTGGTGATGGGGAGGAAGTCCATTCTAGAATAACAATACATGGACTCGGTGGAATAGTTTTGATGGGCTGAATAGCTTTTTCCTCACTTTGGACTTTGAGACAGATTTTTCTGTTCATACACTTGAGGCGATTGGTTAACTTCGGTGCAGTGAATATAGCAAAGTTGGGCAGGAGGAACATCTGTCCAAAGTTTCTGTCTAGTAACTTGAATGGCTGTGTATGAGTGCACATTCCTCCTTGCCAATTTTTATTTACTGTGCTCAGGCAACTCAATAGCCCCAGGCACAGGAAAACCAGTCTCTATATACTTATTAGTTCCAGTTTCACAAGGATTGAGTGGGCAAGTCCTGATGAAATAACTCAATTTGCCAGAAAGGACTGCTCCTAGGTGATGTTATTGTTTTATTGACAGGAGCTCATTATCTCTCACTGTTTCTCGCGGAGCTGAACATAAACAAACTTCATGTGAAAAGAAAGAAAAATTGAAATTCACTTGTTTTAAATCTTCATCACTGTCCTTTTGCAGTGGAAGCGCAATGATGTGTCCTTATAGAATTGATTATTGAAGTATTTTATCAGCTTCATGATTCCTATCATTAGCTGCCTTGATGCTCTATTCAGATGCTTATTTGAGAGTGAAGGCTGAAGATTATAATTTTCTTTATTTCAGTTAGATTATCCTCCTCATAAATATTTTCTACCTTTTCTTGTCGTTGAATTCCTATTTTTATATCTAGTACATTAGCATTCATGCAATACTCAAAACCCATTCATTTGTCAATCGAAAGGAAATGTAATCAAATATGTACAAAGCATAGCATTTGGTTTGAGTAAATCTAATTACCATACAATTGGCAATCTTGTTTGAATGAGAGAAATTTCCCGATTATTATGATGTAAAACTTTCAAATTCAGTAAGATTTCTGAAGGGATTCATTATCAAATGAGAGTTGAAGTGTGAAGAATTCAAAAGTAACCTTGAAATTCAATTCTGCAAAATGTCACATCGCACGTGTGCTCACACATACACACTTGCCAATCTACTTACATTGCAGGCTGGCTAGTTGCTTTGTCTTTATTCTTGCCCAAGTTAGAAAATAAGTTAGCTATAATTAATTGGCAAGTGAAATTTTCTGCCTGTGAGTTGAGGACAAGTTAACCAGAAAATACCTGCTCAGTTTCTACATAGATCTTGATAGAATCCTGCATCTAATCCCATACCCAACCTTTCAGTTCCTTCCAACACCACAAGGGCGGGTCCCTATTTTCCCAAACAAATATGAGTACTGTCACTGACCCAAGGTTAAAAGCATCATTAGCTTCTCATAAGAACATAAGAAATAGGAGCAGAGGAGAGCATCCAGCCCCTCGAGCCTGTTCTGCCATTCGTATGAGCATGGATTATCTTCTATCTCAACTCCACTTTCCTGCCTGCTCCCCATATCCCTTGAATCCCTGAGAGATCAAAAATCCATCAATCTCAGTCTTGAACATTCTCAATGATGGAGCATCCACAACCCCCTGGGGTAGACAATTTCATAGATTCACAAACCTCTGAGTAACAAAATTTCTCCTCATTTCAGTCCTAAATGATAGACCCTTTATCCTGAGACTGTGACTGGTGTTCTAGATTCCCCAAGCAGGGAAACAACCTGTCAGCATCTACCCTATCAAGCCCTCTCAGAATCTTATATGTTTCAATGGGATCACCTCTCATTCTTCTAAACTCTAGAGAGTATAGACCCAATTTACTCAGCCTCTCATCATAGGATAACACTCTCATCCCAGGAACAAATGGAGTGAACCTTCACTGTTCCGCCTCCAAGGCAAGTTTATCCTTCCTTAGATATGGAAACCAAAAGTGCACACAGTACTCCAGATGTGGTCTCACCAAAGTCCTATCCAATTGTAGCAAGACTTCCATATTCTTGTACTTCAATCCCCTTGTAATAAAGGTCAACATGCCATTTGCCTTCCTAATTGCTTGCTGAACCTGCATGCTGACTTTCTGTGTTCCTTGTACGATTAGAAGTTTCATGCCTTTTAAAAAAATTCTGCTTTTATATTCTTACTACCAAAGTAAATAACCTCACACTTCCCCACATTATACTCCATTTGCCACCTTGTTGCCCACTCACTTAATGGGCTAGATTTTAAGTGCCCCCCGCAGCAGGGTCTGACAACGTCCATCCCGTCCAGAGGCCAATTGAGGCCCTTAAGTGGCCGTTAATTTAATCAGGGGTGGGGGAGGGCCTCCGCCACTTGGGGAGATCGCTCAATAATATGGAGGCGACCTCCTTGTGCGTTTGGGTGGGTGCCCTCCTCTGTGGGCAATCTGGGCCCACGGAGGACCCTGTTGGAAAAAAATTCCAACTCTCTGGGCTCCCTATCACCTGCAACACATGCCCACCCTCCTCCATGACCTCGCTGGGGCCTTCTGGACTGGCCCCGGTGATTCTGCTTCGCCTACCTAAGGCCCAGGTCTCCAGCGTTGGGCCTGGGTCCAAGACCTCTGCAGTACCAGCAGTGGCCACCATTCCTGGCAGTGCTGCTGATACAGCTCTTGGAGGCAGGATCCCTGTCTTTAAAGGGGCGGGTATCTTGGTGCTGGGCAATTAAGTGCAGGAACAACTCAAGATTGTGGCGGGGGTAGGGGGGGGGGGGGGGTGGGGTTGGGCTCAGAAAGGCTGAGGCGGAGCTCCCCTGCCTTTTCAGCCTGTCGCCAGGAGCTCTGCCGTGCCACAAAATCCAGCCAAACCCGTCTATACCTCTATGCAGCCCCCTTGTGTTGTCCTCACAGCTTAAGTTCCCACCTAGCTTTGTATCAGCAGCCAACATGGAAGCATTCCACTTAGTCCCCTCATCTAAGTCAGATATAGATTGCAAATAGCTGAGGCCCCAGCACTGATCCTTACGGCATTCCACTCGTTACAGCCTGCCAACTTGAAAATGCCCCATTTATCCTTCTTCTCTGCTTCCTGTTCATTAACCAATCCTCCATCCATTCTAATATATTACCCTCAACTCCATGAACCCTTATCTTGTGTGTTAACCTTTTGCGTGTCACTTTATCGAATGCTACATTGACTGGTTCACCTTTATCTACCCTACTATTTACATCCCCAAAAAACTCCAGTTTATAGCTTGCTGATGATCTCCTTTTCCTTTTCAGATGTCGGCATGTTCCACAATGATGATTCATGAAATGTTCACTTCTGACCGGAGAATCCATCGCAAAAAATTTAGTGTTGTGCCTGGACTTCAATCTTTTTCACTCACTGGACGCATGTCATGTTGTGGGTTGAAGTCGCACTCCAGAATGAGCAAAAATCTAGGCTGACACTCCAGAGCAGTACTGAAGCTGTGCTGCACAGTCAGAGGTGCCGTCTTTCAGATGAGACATTAAACTGAAGGCCTGTCTGCCCTCTCAGGGGGACATCAAAGATCCCATGGCACAATTTTGAAGAGCAGGGGAGTTATCCACAGAGTCCTGGTCAATATTTATCCCTCAATCAACATCACAGAAACAGATTACCTGGTCATTATCACATTGTTGATTGTGAGAGCTTGCTGTATGCAAATTGGTTGCTCCATTTCTTACATTACAGCAGTGACTGCACTTCAAAAAGCACTTAGGAACTTTTGAACATAGGAACAGGAGTAGGCCATTTATCCCCTTGAGCCTGTTCTGCCATTCAGTGAGATCATGGCTGATCCGCAATCTAACTCCATACACCCACCTTTGTTCCATATCTCTTAATACCCTTGGTTGACAAAAATCTATCTCAGGTTTAAAATTAACAGTTGATCTAGCATCAATTGCCGTTTGTAGAAGAGTGTTCCAAACCTCTACCAATCTTTGCGTGAAAAAGTGTTTCCTAATTTCACTCCTGAAAGGTCTGGCTCTAATTTTTAGACTACACCCTCCTAGTCCTAGATTTTCCGCTAGTGGAAATAGTTTCTCCCAATTTACCCTATCTGTTCCCTTTAATATTTTGAAAACTTCGATCAAATCACCCCATAACCTTCTAAATTACAGGAATACAAACCTAGTTTGTTTAATTTCTCCTTATAGCATAATCATTGGACTCCAGGTATCATTCTAGTAAATCCATGCTGCATTCCCTCGAAGGCCAACATATCCTATCTTTCCAGTGCAATCTAACTTTGTATAGCTGAAGCATGACTTCTCTATCCTTGAATTCTATTCCTCTAGATATAAAGGCAACATTCCATTAGCCTTTTTGATTATTTTCTGTGCGTGTTCATGGAAACACTGATCCTTGCAGGACACCAATGGTCACATCCTCCGAATTAGAGTATCTGATCATTACCCCTGCTCTGTCACCTTCTGCTCAGCCAATTTCCAAACCAGGTCAATAATTTGCCTTCAATTCCATGAGTTTCAACTTTAGTTAACAGTCTCTTATGAGGGACTTTATCAATGCCTTCTGGAAGTCCTAATAAATAACATCCATAGACATTCCCCTCAATGATCTATGTACCTGGACCCCCAAGTTTCTTTGGACCTCCACTGTTTCCAGCTTTTCACAATGTTATGAAAGTGTTTCCTTTTTTCATATTTTTTGAGGACTCGTGTTTTAGAATTGTGGAAATGGATTCATTTTGAGGACTGCAGAGATTCCACAGATGTTGGACTTTGTTTTTTTTTAAATGTCACTGGAAGGACTTTGGAACATGGTTAAAAACACACTTACTGGAAGTTACATATCTTCAGCTAAGTAAACAGCAAGAACCTTGATGACTACGGAGAGTTGTTTACAGAGAAATGACATGTCAAGATTTAGAAACATAGAAACATAGAAAATAGGAGCAGGTGTAGGCCATTCGGCCCTTTGAGCCTGCTGCATCACTTATTATGATCATGGCTGATCATCCAATTTAATAACCTGTTCCCGCTTTCTCCCCATACCCTTTGATCCCTTTAGATCCAAGAGCTATATCTAACTCCTTCTTGAAAACATACTGCTTTCTGTGGTGGCAAATTCCACAGGCTCACTCTCTGGGTGAAGAAATTTCTCCTCATCTCAGTCCTAAAAGGTTTACCCCGTATCCTTAGACTATGACCCCTGGTTCTGGACTCCCCCACCATCGGGAACATCCATTCTGCATCTACCCTGTCAAGTCCTGTTAGAATTTTATAGGTTTCTATGCGATCCCCCCTCATTCTTCTGAACTCCTGCGAATATAATCCTAACCGACTCAATCTGTCCTCATATGTCAGTCCTGCCATCCCAGGAATCAGTCTGGTAAACCTTTGCTACACTCCCTATATAGCAAGAGCATACTTCTCAGATAAGACCAAAACTGCACACAATATTCCAGGTGTGGCCTCACCAAGGCCCTGTATAATTGCAGCAAGACATCCCTGCTCCTGTACTCGAATCCTCTCACTATGAAGGCCAACATACCATTTTTCTTTTTTACCGCCTGTTGCACCTGTATGCTTACCTTCAGCGACTGGTGTACGAGAACACCCAGGTCTTGCTGCATATTCCCCTCTCTCAGTTTATAGCCGTTCAGATAATAATCTGCCTTCCTGTTTTTGCTACCATAAGTGGATAACCTCACATTTATCCACATTATACTGCATCTGCCTTGCATTAGCCCACTCACTCAACTTGTCCAAATCACCCTGAAGCCTCTCTGCAAATCCTCACAACTCACCCTCCCACCCAGTTTTGTGTCATCTGCAAATTTGGAGGTATTACATTTATTTCCCTCATCTAAATCATTAATATATATTGTGAATAGCTGGGATCCTAGCACCGATCCCTGTGGTACCCCACTAGTCACTGCCTGCCATTTGGAAAAAGATCAATTTATCCTTACTCTTTGTTTCCTGTCTGCCAACCAATTTTCTATCCATCACAATACACTACCCCCAATCCCATGTGCTTTAATTTTACACGCTAATCTCTTATGTGGTGGTCAAGAGTTGGTTTCGTTTTGGATATTGTTTTGAGTCAGTTGGGATTGCAGCCTGCTGAGAGAAGCACCCAGCTCACCTTTTCTCCACCTCTCTGAGAAACCCTGAGAAACCCCTGATGCCGTATTTCTCCTGGAAAGCCTGCCAGACTAATCCTCGACATCGCCTGAAGAGAACAGCTCCAAAAAGATTACAGTGCCAGCCATCTTCACTTATTTGGGGTGCCAGAATAAAGGGACAACTAATAGCATTCCATATCTTTTCCTTTTCCTTCAAGGATTAACAAGTATTTGGCCAAAGTATTTTTTTGTCCTTTTTGTAAAGCGATCTCTGCAGAGAAAACTTCTTTATTTTTTCTTTAACCTGTGTGTGTGTGTGTAGGTGTGTGTGTCTTGGGCTAAGTTAGAAGGGAACTTTCATATTTCAATCTGTATGTTAATGCTTTGCATCTTTCCTGAATAAGTCTTGTTTTATAATAAATTTATAATTTTGTTGTTTATTAAAGAAACCTGTTTGGTGGATTTTATTCTGAAATAAAAATAGAGTATATAATTGGCTGTATTGGTAACTGGGTAAACATTTAAATATATGTTGTGACTCGTGGAGAAGTGGAACTAGAGAAAGACAGTGCACTCCTCCAGCCTCGGTCATAACAACAATTAGAGAGTACCTTGTTCTATCCTTTTTAGGTCCAAAGTGGATAGCTCCACATTTGCCTACATAGAAATCCATTTGCCACAGTTTTGCCCATTCACAATCAATCAATATCTCTTTGCAATTTTATGCTTCATCTACACTGCTAACAATACCGACTATCTATGTGGCGTTGGCAAATTTGGATATGTGGTTTTCTATTCCATCATTGAAGTTGTTAATGAATGCAATGAATAGTTGAGGTCCCAATACAGATCTTTGCAGGACACCACTAGTCACATCCTCCAAATTAGAGTACCTGATCATTATCCCTGCTCTGTCACCTTCCGCTCAGCCAATTTCCGAACCAGGTTAATAATTTGCCTTCAATTCCATGAGCTTCAACTTTAGCTCCCGGTTTCTTATGAGGGACTTTATCAAAATGCCTTCTGGAAGTCCTAATAAATAACATCCATAGACATTCCCCTGTCTATTACTTTAGTCATCTCTTCAAAGATTGCAATCAGATTCAACAGGCATGACATATCCGTTATAAATCTATGTTGGCTCTCTACGATCAGCTGAAAAATTTCAAGTTGTATCCTTAATTATAGACTATCAATTTCCAGACAGTGCCTTCATTGGTTGTAAACTGCTTTGAGATGCCCTGAGCTTGTGAAAGGTTCTATATATATATATATATATATATATGCTAGGCGTTCTTTCATCCAATAATAATCTAGTCAGTATAAGGAATGTACCAAGTTTATGAATAATATCTCCAGTGTTATCAAATGAGTTTGGTATAAAAAGCACAGTATTTGAGTCAAAAGCAATAAAAGAATGCAACACCTGTTCAAAAAACATGTGCAGTTCCAGTGTCCATCCGCTTCAGCAGCAGTTACTGAGAAACCAGTAATCAGATGGTGATTATACTGTCCTCAATGCAATCTGAAAGACTATTTTAAGCCAAAGCTTTAAAGTAGAAATGCCTCTAAAGACTTAAGAGCTAACAAAGTATGTTAAGGAAAGCAAACAACTGTTGTCTGAAAATATCTCACATCTTTGATATTAAAAAACTATTCCCCTGGAGACATCATTTCACTACAGTGCTGTGGAATTGAACAGCTAGGACTGATGATTTTATTTTATGTCGCATGCTATTAATACCTTCCTTCACCAACTCACACTTGTGTGTTTACATTTGTATATCAATTACTGTCAGGATTTCTGAATGAATATATTACTTTTTGCATGCATTCTCTGCTAGAACAGAGGCTTCCCGATGGTTTTGATGTACAGCTTTTCGCCCATTGAACGGATCGCTTTTTGTAGAACATACCTAGCCAGAATCCAGTATTTTTTTTAATTAACATCATCTAGATTTGATAAGTGAGTTAAAAAGTGACATTGGCATTATGACAGATTGTTAAAATACATCTGGGGAGATTTTTTTGCATCCTTCTACTTTGGACAAGTGCAGCACATGTAAGCTGCACTGAGCACCCAGGCTTAGCCACATCTGATTTTGGTAAACCAGCACATTATTTTTGTCATGAACATTGATTTTAAACTATTGCTGAAGTGTTTGAAAGGACAAAGGGGCTATTCCCCACTCCAATTTAACCCACAATGGATCTTTGATCACCAGGTATTGTGTGTAGAGGAGACATTCCAGGGTCTGCTAGGACAAGACAATCCACAAAGCCAGAAGTGGTTATACCAGTTGATCACGTGACTAACTGGCTGTTCCAGCGTTTTGAACTCAGAGACTAGAGAGTGTCTGTTTGCTCCTGGACTGAGAAGACCTCTCTCCTGTCTGCTCCTCTCTCTTTCTCATAAGCCTCTCATTCCACTGAAGACACATGAACTCCAAGAGAGAAAAGTCTCCTACAGCGAACAAGGTTTAAGAACAATACTGGGCCCCAATGAAAAGCAAGATCTACCTACAATGAAGGACTTTACAGTGAGCTCGAAGAACCGTAACAACAACTCTTCAGATATTGCCTCAAACTTTTCCACTTTATTTTTCTTCTGCTCTTTTCTGTCTCTTTTTGTATGTGTGTATCGTGTATGCATGCTAGCGTGTATCCATAGACGTTAACCAAATTAGAGGTTAAGTTTAATAAATTTCAACTTTTCTTCTTTAAACCTAAGAAAGCCTGTGTGTGCTGGTTTCTTTGCCTTATAATTGGAAAGCGGCGAACAAGGATTCACCAAGGGGGAGCTAAAAACACGATGCGTTTAAAATAAAACCCTGTTACAGTAAGACCAGGTGAAGGCTGAAAGGGAACTCCAGACCTCTTTCTCACCTGGTCGTAACATTGTGCAGAGCAAAGGAAAGTTGCCTCCTGGTCTTTATTTGACTATAATTTCTATCCACTGTGACACTAAGGATTTTCAAGATTGAGGAACCATCAGGAAATGACAGGTTTTCTTTTTTTTCTGTGTTCTTTTTATATGTTTTTAAAAATGAATTGTTCAGTTGTGACTGTCAAACATGTCTGTGGAAAATTGAAGGCACCACATTACACAAGGTCATAGAAAGCATTAAACTAGCTTCTTTTCTTCCTGTTGCTTTTCTCTTTGAAGGCAGTGACTGCTGCTGGGGTATTTTCCACCAGTGATTGCAGTCCGTTGCTACCTCACTCTTGTAGACATCTTTGATTGCGAGTTTAGATAGTCAGCAGACAATTTCATAATGGTGGTGTCACAGCTGGAGAACTGTTTGCTCTTCTTCGAGTAGCAATAACCTGAAGCACTGGAACAGGCAGACAAGGTCTTGGTTAAACATCTCATCCAAAAGATAGCACTTCCAGAATACGGCACTCCTTCAACACTACAGTGACGAATGCATGACCTTCTGATTTACAAGTGAGAGCACAACCAATTGATCATAGCTGACAGGAATGGGAATCTGACACTTTTGCCTTCCCTAACCCAGAGATCCTGAGGCCAGTTTATGGCTATATGTTTGAGATAGCAATGAGCTGCCAGCATGAATACAAACATAACCCAGTATGATTTACTGCCATTATTATGTCAGTTATGCGTTAAGTAATTATAGACCAGAATTTGAACCCAGTCTGTATGGCTCATTACAATATCACATGGGTATTTACCCACAAGACAATAAAGAATACTTATGCCTTCTACATTTTTAATAATACCTCAGCTAATTCAAGATTGTGAACTCCTTCGCCTTGTTCCTCGATCCCAGATCCTTATTAAACTGCAGTAAGAATGCAATGTACTTGACATATCACTTCTGACAACCATATTGGCTCTGAACGAGGAATGCAGGTCAGGGACACGGGTAACAGTTTGGCTTTTAAGACTGACATCACAATAACCTAGATACCCTGTAGTAACATTTTGCCTGCCGGGTGCATCATGTATTTTGCATCATCAGCCACCTACTGCATCAAGTTAATAAATTAAACATTTATTTTAAGCAGTTTTAGTTCACTGTGTCTACATATTGCCAGTTTCAACAACAAAAAGCCTTCATATCTCTACTTAAATCCCTCTTCAAACAGAATTAATGGAAACAAAGATTCCTAAATGATTCAATGCCATTTACTACATCAGTATTTTGAGATACTGCTCGACTACATATTTGCCACAGCACTTGGAAGTCAAAAGTGGTAACGTTTAAAAAAAAATACCTGTGAGGTTACAGAAACTCTGGAACTGTGATGACAAAACCATTAAACTCGAGAAATCACTGCTAGAATTGCTACCTTTAATGGAGTTTTCATGTAGGTTTTCAACCCTAAAAAGCATTAAATTCTACATGGGCTTGCATATTTAAAAAAATCACTTTGCTGACTTACATTTGGCTAAATGTTAAAACTCTCAACAGCTGGATATTTACAACTTTTGTTTAATGAACAATCCTTCTAAAAATGTCTGTAAATGAAAATCAAAAATTTTCCTTTGAAATGCGTAAGGATGTGACATAGTGCACACAATAATGTTACATGGTACATCATTTGCTGTTCCCATTGCACAGTATATCTAAAAGATATCAGTTTTGGGACTTTTAACACAGAGTGATCGAAGCTTTTCTTTTTGTGAACCACATAGGTGCACATCATTCAGACTTGGGGGCTCATATGTACATTTTAAAGTCATATTTCTGTTAATTGGCATATATGAGAAGTTTCTGATGCTAACAGATCTTGGTGTTCTAATTTTAGATTTATCCATCAGTCGGGGTGAGGTGGAAACCATCAGGTCCTGGGGACTTGTCACTCTTTATGCAAGGTCCCACATACAGCAATGACAGACAATTATTTTAAGAATAATACTGCTGTATGAATTAAATAAAACACACTAGGAACAGAACTAATGAAACAAATACTAGAAGTGAGATGTTTTGATAGGGAGAGGCCAAATGAAGGCCCCAGGAAAAGAGGGGCTAAAAATTGGTTTCCTCCCATTTTTGGGCACGGGCATCCTGATTCGCGATCTGCCTGGTCCCATTGTGCTGCCTGCTTATGAGAATGATTGTAGCGTTCATCTGACCATGACCCATACTGCTGGCTGGCTGAATGCTCAGCAGGAAGCCTAGTAGTGTGCATGACTAACACGTGTTCAGCTAACCTGCAGTTCTTAAAGGCAGACTGCCCCACTTAAAGGGGAGCTGCACTCAATAGAAGGAAGCTGCTGCTGACTGTCTGTAGTGCAGTTGGCTGCAAGTAGAAGCTTAAACAAATGGAGCCACCAGGGAAGCGAGAGGGCTGCCAAGTTCACCAATGTAGCACTGGAGGCCTTAGTGATGGAGGTCGAAATGAGAAGAGAGGCCATGTTTCCATGGAGGGACAAGGAGGCCCTCAAAAAACATTCTGCGAAGGGAATTCTGGCATTCAGGCTCAGACTGCTGCCATCATGGCTGCTGTTCCCAGTACTCAAAGGGGCTTGCAGGCTCTCACAGCAGTCCAGAAATCTGTTCTCCAACAAATACTAGGATTGCTGAGGTGCCACTCCAGGAGAGTGGCAGTGGCACCATGAAGCATGAACCTGCTGTCCGTTCTCCGGATGACAGCATTCATGCTCCCACCACTGCTATTCCACCAGTGCTGTTGCATTGTTGAGTTTGTATTAGTAGCATTGTAGGGCATTCTAGAGAAAGTCTGAGACTCCAGTAAAGGTCAACTAACAACTCTTTATTATTTACAGTTACTATATACACTCTCTGCAGGCCACCTAAGCTAGCATCCTTTGTGCTGCTATATCTTCTTCTCAAGCCTATCACATGTGACTGTTACATCATTGCTTGTACAGTGAGAGTGGTCTTTCTCACTGTCTTCGGTATTAACCCTTTTCATCCTTACGTCTGTATGCTTTTTCTGTTCCTCGAAGTGTTTCCCTGGCATTGGCTCAACCAGATGGATGGGCATTGGACTCCTCATTAACACTTTGTTTTCAGCTCGTAGGATGTTCCTATTCTGTTTGCCAACTGCAACCTGTTTAACAATTTGAATGGCCTTTTCCAGTATAAGGTCTTCCTTGGATTGTAACAGGTCTGGCAAGGATTCATCCACTATGCCAATGACTATCTTGTCTCTGATTAGTTCTGCTTTAATTCACCATATTCACAACCTTTTGCCAATCTATACAGGTCATTAATAGAGGAGTCAACAGATTCACCAATCATCATCACCAACCTGCTTATTAAATTTGGCTCTTTCCAAGATTTTATTGGTTGGGAGGTTAAAATATTTATCAACGGCCTGGAGTACCTCTTCAAATTTATAGGTAGCCTCATTGAACCATTGTCGGACAATTACATCGTCTACAATCGCTCCTACTGAATACAGAAGGGTGTTCACTTGGTCTGCTTCAGATTTTGTATGGAGTTAAGAAGCAATTCTGAACCTTAAGGACGTTTTTCTCCAAACTAGCCAATTTTGGACCTGATTGGGACCTTCTTGATTCTGAAAACATTCAGGCATTCACAATTTTGGATCCATATTGCTTTCTTTTGTTTGCTAGTGTGTTCCCCTCTAATTTCATCGACATGATGGTTTGTGCACAGTCGTACACCAATCGCACATTAATAGAGTAGAACACCTTCCGGTTCCTGTTCCTCGCCCCATTGGCATGTGACGCCTACAGAGTCATATGCCTGCAGTCAATGGCTCCCTGCAGCATGGGGAATCTCACTATCCTGGCAAAGCCATGCACCTACTCATCCTGCTCCTCTCTGATTAGAGGTAAAACAATGAACTTGCCTCTCCTCGCATACAGGTCCTCTATCAATTCTGAGATGCAGCGATGGATGGTAAACTGGGATATGCTCGCAATGTCTTCTGCTCCCACCTGGAAGGATCCAGTCATGTAGAAGTCTAGAGCGACAGTGAGTTTGATGCTCACTGGCAGTGCCATCCTTGCCCTGGTGTGAGGCTGCAGGTCCTGTGGAAGGAGGTGGCACAGTTGCCTGACCACCTCCTTGCTGAATCTCAGGCCCCTCAGGCATTACTCATGGCTGAGGTGAGGTAGGAGAAGTGATCTCTGAAAACCCATGGTGAGCCTCCCCTCCTCCCTCTGCACAGAGCTTTGCCTCTAAGCTGCCTCTGCTCTATTTCGCTGTCATGTTGCAGACCCAGAGGCATTAGAACTACAGACCCCTGCAGCTTCCATACCTGTTGCGGCCTTTTTGTGGACTGGTCACCAAATCCTTTGCCCTCCCTGTGAGGATTCAGTAACACTCCCTGCCAAATCCAGCAACTCACCACAGCACCTCCAAAATCATTACACTGTACTTCCACAAATTTTTCAACAGAAGAAGTTAGTTTAAATCATCTCACCTGCAAGTTGGATGGTTGTCCATTTAAATAGCATTAGTGGGTGTGGAGAATCCTCTTGTAGCTGAACACATGTTCAGTTGTGAGTGATTAGCACAGGCATTCACTGGACCTGCACGGTCCAAGTTTCGAAAACGTTTGTTAAATCAGTCGGAACGGCTGTTTGATGTAACGATCTCCCCACGTTGAAAGCTTCTGGTGCACACATGGCACGTTCACGCCAGCATCATTTCCAGCATGGGGCGCCACACGGGTTGTGCAGGAAGTGGCCAAAGTACTCTGCACATGCCATGATCTGACTTTGGGTCATCCGTAGTGTCGGTACCAGTGATGCTATGGAGCCCAATTTCAGGGTCCACATTTCATCCCTTTCCCCCACATCCCTTGCTCACGATCACACCTACATCATACCCTGAAACCCTTGGTTCTATTTCCTCCCCTTCCAAATTTCCATCCTGTTTCCATGTGCTAAGAGGATTTGTTTTTTAAAGGGGGGGAGGAAAGAGGGAGTGGACCTGATGGCTGCAGGTTGCGAGGGGAGATTTTCCCTCTCTTCTATGTCTGTAACACTTCGTTATTGTTCCTTTTCTCATTACACTTTTGTTGTTACTTTGTTGATCGACCAAAAATAAGACAGCAACAAATGAGAATTAAAAGGTTTATGGTATGTGTGAATGAGGAAAGTGGCAGGAAGATTATCAAATGAGAACTACTAAGCATTTCTGAAGTCTGCTAACCAGTAAGGGGAATCTATGATTATAAGAGAAAAATAAGTTGCATTTATATAGCACCTTTCACATCCTCAGAACGTCCACAGAGTTTCACAGCCAATGAAGTACTCTTGAAATGTAACCACTGTTATAATGTAAGCAAATGTGGCAGCCAATTTGCATGGTCCCTCAATCAGAAATGTGATAATGACTGGATAATGTGTTTCAATGGTGCTAATTGAGAGATAAATGTTGATCAGAATATCAGGAGAAATCCCCTGCTTTTCAACTAGTAGCATGAGCTCTTTCACATCCGCTAAAGAGGGCACACAGAACCTTAGTTTAAAGTCTCCTTTGAAAGCCAGCACCTCTGAAGTGTCTGCCTAGATCTTGTGCTCAGGTCTCTGGTGAGGGACTTTGAACCCATGACACTCTAACTCGGAGGCAAGACTGTGCTACCATTAAACCGAGAAAACAAAACAATTAAATCACTTCAAAAACTAACAAGTTATTTTTTGTCTGTTAAATTTGTATTTTTGAAAATAAACAAAATAAAAGCCTCAAAGAATTACTTATTTAGCAAAAATGTGATTAAATTTACTTATCGAATTGTATTTTATGCTCTTTAATACTTTCTGGCAGAGGCAGGAAACACCAAATACTTCAGAGGCAGGAGCTGGGGAATGTTGAACTCAGATATAGCTCAGGGAGAAGCAACAGTGACCAATGTTTAAAAAATGAAAAGTGCACTTACTGCTTTAGTCATGGTGGAAGAAGCCTGGGAGTTAGGTATACTCGGGAGAGGTGGAATTCGCTGCTTCTATGAGGTTGAAATGCATTAAGCACTTCAACCCAGAAGGGGAAGCTAACCCAGAAGTGACGGAAATGCTATATTGGTTACTTAAAAAATAAATTCAGGCCATAAAGCACTTCAATCAGGGTCAGGAGGGAGCACGGAAGGTGAAAGCAGGAGCTAAGAGGTGGCAGTGGCTACTTTGGACTAACATAAATGCATTAACTGGTTTACTGTGAGGAAGCTCACAAGTGATAAAGCAGCCTTGCCTCCTTTCGAAAAACATAAAGCACTAAATGCTTTAACTTTGCTAAGACTGGGTGGAAATATCGGAGAGGCATCAGTAGCCACTTTGTAAATTTAAGGTGAGTTAACAACTGTAATGGCAAGAGAAACCCAGCAGTGAAAATATGGCAGTGATCTCTTTAGTCAAATGTAAGGTTGTCAAGTGCTTTAATGCGGGCAGAAATATCCCCACCCTCCCATCCTATCCCGAATATAGTTTCTTGAACATTTAAGCCCTCTTTTACATATATTGTATATTTATTAAAAAGCCATTGCGATGGATATTTGGTTGAGTGCATTCTCGGGCCCAAACTTCACACTGCGCAACTGCGCCTCATTAACATCTTATGTGCGAGCTACCAGCATCTGTCGCATCTGCACAGGCAGCTCATGCGATTGAAGAATGTGGCATCGGTTCCCAAAATTGGGGCACATTACACCCATTCCCCACCCCCACCCCCACCCCCATCCTCTGTAAAACACATGCACCAGTTCCAGTTTCTGTATTAGAAACCTAAAATGCAGAAAATGCACACCAGGTTGCTCATTATCTGGAAATGAGAAGTAGGTTAACATTTCAGATATAATAGATTTTAAAAAGTCACTAGTCTATTTTTGACTCACATGAGAGATATGGGGGGGGAAGGGGGGTGAAAATAGACGCAGGCAGGGATGCAAACATTGCATTTATACCACACAGCTGATATACTGTTCCCTTATAGTCAATGGATCTGAATATTGGGCGGAGCGTATAACTGGCGATCAATGCAATACTGCCCTTTTGTGTCTCTGTCCTTGTCTAATTTCACCCCATGAACATTCATGCACATGACAGTGAAGTGATACAACTTTTTGCACATAATTGTTCCCAGTGTCAAGCTATGTATACGGCAGGAAGAACATGTAGCTAGGATATTTGTAGAGTTAATTACCATGACATAAACTATCTTGTAGACATCCTTTTAAATATTGTGATGTTTCTATGCATTATTGACCATGCAAGTAAAACCCTTGAATGGTAAATCCCTATGATTTCTGATGGGATTTATCACTAACAAGGTTTTACATATGAATATAAACTGTATGATTGCTAATCTGCTCTCAAATGAACATCATCAAGCAAAAATGACTTTAGAGATTAGAAGTATCATTAGTGATAAAGAGCATGAAATGATTGGTTTATAGACAAACCCGTTTAATTGCAACTGCTCAGGAAGTCACAAAAATCAAGGCTGGTCTAGTGCTTAGCAACTTTGCCTAAATTTGTTACAGCATCTTACAAGGATAAATCCAGTATAACATCTTAAAAATTTAAGTTGAGTTTTTTTTTAATGCTACATCAGGAGCAGGTTTGTTACTGTCCACATTTTCACAGCACAGCTTTTGTAAACAAGATTGTGTCTTACTTTCCAGTGGCACAGGTATCCATTTGATGCTTTAAATATTTCCACACCGAGTGTTTTGGGAAGCTCATTAGCTTTAGCTTTCAAAAGGCATCTGGCTGCAAGGATTTTCTGGGCATTTTTTCGATTTAACCACCTAAACATTATTTCATCAACATCGGTCTTTTTACTTTAAAGCTTTCCTTTCCTATCCTGGTTCTCAATCCTTTCCCAGTCCTTTAAAATGCCCGCTTTTCTTTTCAGAGTTTTAGACATCTGAGATTCAGAAATGCCATGCTTCTGTGCGACCAGCTTTTGAATCTTCAATTCCTTTACACTGTTCAAAAACATCCATTTGCTTGCACAATGACTATTCCCAGCACTTCTGCTGTTGAGCCATCTTGAAATTCAACTTCCTCCCTCACCCACACAACACTAACAAACATTCCAGATGAATGGAAACTGGGTCAGAATGGATTTTAGGCACATTGGCCACCGAACCCAATCAGATGGAAGCTTTGGTTTCAAAGGTGACAAGTTTTGTTAAAGCGGGTTTTCTGTGTGCCATACTGCATATGAGCAGGAATTTAAATGAATTAGATTGCAATAAAACAAACTTATCACAATTGGAAATACAAAGAAAAAGTGGGAGTATAGAAACGGTTGCATTTAAACATGAACTGCAATTAAGCACGTTGGAAATAAACAGGTATGACTGTATTCTCCAAATTTAACAGTGTGGTTCTTTCAATTTTTCTTGTACCATGCTATAGTAAAACATTTGAGTATTTGTTTTGGTTTAAATAAACAGTGTAAAGATTAAGGAGTGAGGGGACAGTCAAAAGGTTATGCTATCTTTTCCTAGCATACTTAAAAATTTGAAGCATTTATAAATACTTCACTGCATAGTCCAAGATGTCTGCATTGCTGGGGTCAATGCACGTTATTTTAGTTTTAAAATGTCATCTGTGATTTTTTTTTCGTGTTGCCAGAATAAGCTGAACAGTAGACCAAGGATGAATGCTTAGTAACCTTTTAAAATCATATAACACGCTGGGTCTCTGAGTCATTGATTTAGGCAATTGTCTGAGACCAATTTCTAGCATTCTACATGCACTTTCGCTTCATCGCCAGATATCTTCCATTCAGCTTAACAAGCCCAATTAACACATACCCCCTCACACAAGCAAGGAGATCAATAAAGGAATAAAACTTAAGTTTATATTCTAAAGGTAAAACCAACATAAAATGCAGTTTCTTTGGCTGTATTATCACACGCCTAAAAGGATACTACAGAATCTCTGCAAATCTATCACATCTTAATGATAATGCTGTGCCTATGGGAATATATGTATGAATGAATGTGGCGTTTCTCCTGGCATTCTGATTGCTCTGAGCTAACCATCTGGTGTTATCTGACATGTGCTTAGAAGGGACCAATTAGATCCCACAAGCATCAGAGCGTAAAAGTGTTCTGATTCGGCTACAAAGCAATTCCCCTCACTATCTGTGAACACGGCTACAGAAGATCCACTAGTCACTGTAATAATTCAACACAAGGTTATCAGACCAGCAGGGTTAAAGAAGGGAATTATCCATTGGGTGATGTTATGCTTTGTGACTGGTAATGGAAAATGTAGTTAGGATGTAATGATTAATGGTTGTGGTGACGAAAAAGAATCATTGTCAGGTGACCATAAAAAATATAGTTTGGAATCCTTCACGAGCCTAGTTGAGATAGAGGAGGCACAGCCAAGCATTTCAGGCTTAGGAGGAGTAGGCACACTGTGGTATTTGGTGAGGGAAGTTATCATTTGGAATCTTGCCATTGGGAATCAGCTGTGTGAAGCTGCTAACCCAAGAGCTGTGCTTGTAAAATAGGAAGTATGCTTGGCCCGTGGTCTTCCTCATCTTCATTAATGACTCAGTGAAAAGTGAAGTTAAAGAATGCCCCTTCCACAGAGTGAGTAACTTCCCTTTTGAAAAATAGTGACCTGAATTTTTGTAGGTAGTTCGTAAAGTAGCTATTGTTATATTCAGTGCTGAGATGGTCAAGTCAATGACCATGTTGATTCAGACCATTGTACCTTTTGCTCATGTCGCATTTACAAAGGCACCAAAGTGCTGTTCAGTAGCAAGAACTTAGCTCAATGGTTTGGTAAATACTTGAAAAAATAGGTGAGTAAGATGACTAGAAAATTGGAAATTCTCAAAGGTTGACCCTACTTACCAAAGTCAGCAATCTTCATGCAGAGTCCAGATGTGACCATTCTGCAGAGTCTAAATGGAATATTGTTCCCTGTTTGACAGACTGCAGCGAAGACTCTTGCTTGACGCGGTATAGCCCAAAGCCATTGAAACCACAGCAGTGGATAAAATTATGCTGGAGGCAACCCATTTCAATGATGTAACCAGGTTGGCAGTCTGCTACAAGTTCCTAATGCATTATTCATACTCCATCAGGGCAACCTGTAACCGTGGAGTTAAGTTCCAAATTGGGAAAGATTTTTTTCGAGTGTAGTATGTGTGTATATATATATATATATATATATATACCTTTTCGTTGTGCAGCTTTTCCAGGAGCACAGGCATTGCGAGCGAGGAGTGAACAGCTGGGAAATCAGTTTCATCGGGAGTTTCGGTGGAGCAGGGACTGCTGGGTAAGTAGAAACCTATATATTTGGGCTGTTTCTGAACCCGAGACACTACTCTTGTAGTGTCTCCCACCCGCCCTCCTCCTCTTACCAAAAAAAGGACTCGGTTGGGTGTAGGTAAGGTAAGGCTTTTTCTATTTCTCTTCTTGTTTCATCGTGTGATTGGTTAAAAACTTGGGAATTTAGAATAGTGGGAATGGAGGTTAAGGCAGTTGAATGTTCCTCCTGCAGAATGTGGGAGGTAAGGGTCGCCAAGGGTGTCCCTGCTGACTGCATCTGCGGGAAGTGCACCCAGCTCCAGCTCCTCGAGGACCGCGTTAGGGAACTGGAGCTGGAGCTGGAGGAACTTCAGATCATTCGGGAGGCGGAGGGGATTATTGAGAGGAGTTATCGGGAGGCAGTCACACCTCAGGTAAAAGAAGAAGGTAGATGGGTTACCGTCAGGGGAAGGAGAGGGAACCAGCAGGCAGTGCAGGGATCCCCTGTGGCCGTTTCCCTCAACAACAGGTATACCGTTTTGGATACTGTTGGGGGAGACGACTTACCAGGGGTAGGCAATGGGATACAGGTCTCTGGCGCAGAGTCTGTCCCTGTTGCTCAGAAGGGAAGGGGTAAGAGGAGCACAGCATTAGTCATTGGGGACTCCATAGTTAGGGGAACAGATAGGAAGTTTTGTGGGAACGAGAGAGACTCACGGTTGGTGTGTTGCCTCCCAGGTGCCAGGGTACGTGATGTCTCGGATCGTGTTTTTGGGATCCTCAAGGGGGAGGGGGAGCAGCCCCAAGTCGTGGTACACATAGGCACCAACGACATAGGTAGGAAGACAGATGGGGATTTAAGGCAGAAATTCAGGGAGCTAGGGTGGAAGCTTAGAGCGAGAACAAACAGAGTTGTTATCTCTGGGTTATTGCCCGTGCCACGTGCTAGCGAAGTGAGGAATAGGGAGAGAGAGGAGTTGAACACGTGGCTGCAGGGATGGTGTAGGAGGGAGGGTTTTGGTTTCCTGGATAATTGGGGCTCTTTCTGGGGTAGGTGGGACCTCTACAAACAGGATGGTCTTCACCTGAACCAGAGGGGTACCAATATCCTGGGGGGGAGATTTGCTAGTGCTCTTCGGGGGGGTTTAAACTAATTCAGCAGGGGGATGGGAACCTAAATTGTAGTTCCAGTGTGCAGGATGTTGAGAGTAGTGAGGTCAGGGATAAGGTTATAAGGACACAAGAGGGCACTGGCAAGCAAGAGCTTGGTTTAAAATGTGTCTACTTCAATGCCAGGAGCATCCGGAATAAGGTGGGTGAGCTTGCAGCATGGGTTGGTACCTGGGATCTCGATGTTGTGGCCATTTCAGAAACATGGGTAGAGCAGGGACAGGAATGGATGTTGCGTGTTCCGGGATTTAGATGTTTCACTAAGAACAGAGAAGATGGTAAAAGAGGGGGGGGTGTGGCATTGTTAATCAAGGAAAGTATTACAGCGGCAGAAAGGACGTTTGAGGACTCGTCTACTGAGGTAGTCTGGGCCGAGGTTAGAAACAGGAGAGGAGAGATCACCCTGTTGGGAGTTTTCTATAGACCTCCGAATAGTTCCAGAGATGTAGAGGAAAGGATAGCAAAGATGATTCTTGACAGGAGCGAGAGTAACAGGGTAGTGGTTATGGGGGACTTTAACTTTCCAAATATTGACTGGAAATACTATAGTTCGAGTACTTTAGATGGGTCTGTTTTTGTCCAGTGTGTGCAGGAGGGTTTTCTGACACAGTATGTAGACAGGCCAACCAGGGGCGATGCCACATTGGATTTGGTACTGGGTAATGAACCCGGCCAGGTGTTAGATTTAGAAGTTGGTGAGCACTTTGGTGATAGTGATCACAATTCGGTTAGGTTTACCTTAGCGATGGGCAGGGACAGGCATATACAGCAGGGCAAGAATTATAGCTGGGGGCAAGGAAATTATGATGCGATTAGGCAAGATTTAGGATGCGTAGGATGGGGAAGGAAACTGCAGGGGATGGGCACAATCGAAATGTGGAGCTTATTCAAGGAGCAGCTACTGCGTGTCCTTGATAAGTATGTACCTGTCAGGCAGGGAGGAAGTTGTCGAGCGAGGGAGCCGTGGTTTACTAAAGAAGTTGAAGAGCTTGTCAAGAGGAAGAAGAAGGCTTATGTTAGGATGAGACGTGAAGGCTCAGTTAGGGCGCTTGAGAGTTACAAGCTAGCCAGGAAGGATCTAAAGGGAGAGATAAGAAGAGCAAGGAGAGGACACGAGAAGTCATTGGCGGATAGAATCAAAGAAAACCCTAAGGCTTTCTATAGGTATATCAGGAATAAAAGAATGACTAGAGATAGGTTAGGGCCAATCAAGGATAGTAGTGGGAAGTTGTGTGTGAAATCGGAGGAGATAGGGGAAGTGTTAAATGAATATTTTTCGTCAGTATTTACAGTGGAGAAAGAAAATGTTGTCGAGGAGAATACTGAGATACAGACTACTAGGCTAGATGGGATTGAGGTTCACAAGGAGGAGGTGTTATCAATTTTGGAAAGTGTGAAAATAGATAAGTCCCCTGGGCCAGATGGGATTTATCCTAGGATTCTCTGGGAAGCCAGGGAGGAGATTGCAGAGCCTTTGTCCTTGATTTTTATGTCGTCATTGTCGACAGGAATAGTGCCGGAAGACTGGAGGATAGCAAATGTTGTCCCCTTGTTCAAGAAGGGGAGTAGAGACAGCCCTGGTAATTATCGACCTGTGAGCCTTACTTCGGTTGTGGGTAAAATGTTGGAAAAGGTTATAAGAGATTTATAATCATCTTGAAAAGAATAAGTTCATTAGAGATAGTCAGCACGGTTTTGTGAAGGGTAGGTCGTGCCTCACAAACCTCATTGAGTTTTTTGACAAGGTGACCAAATAGGTGGATGAGGGTAAAGCCGTGGATGTGGTCTATATGGATTTCAGTAAGGCGTTTGATAAAGTTCCCCACGGTAGGCTATTGCAGAAAATACAGAAGTATGGGATTGAAGGTGAATTAGTGCTTTGGATCAGAAATTGGCTAGCTGAAAGAAGACAGAGGGTGGTGGTTGATGGTAAATGTTCATCCTGGAGTATAGTTTCTAGTGGTGTACCGCAAGGATCTGTTTTGGGGCCACTGCTGTTTGTCATTTTTATAAATGACCTGGATGAGGGTGTAGAAGGGTGGGTTAGTAAATTTGCGGATGACACGAAGGTTGGTGGAGTTGTGGATAGTGCCGAAGGATGTTGTAGGTTACAGAGGGACATAGATAGTCTGCAGAGCTGGGCTGAGAGATGGCAAATGGAGTTTAATGCGGAAAAGTGTGAGGTGATTCACGTCGGAAGGAGTAACAGGATTGCAGAATACTGGGCTAATGGGAAGATTCTTGGTAGTGTAGATGTGCAGAGAGATCTTGGTGTCCAGGTACATAAATCCCTGAAAGTTGCCACCCAGGTTAATAGAGCTGTTAAGAAGGCATATGGTGTGTTAGCTTTTATTAGTAGGGGGATCGAGTTTAGGAGCCACGAGGTCATGCTGCAGTTGTACAGAACTCTGGTGCGGCTGCACCTGGAGTATTGCGTGCAGTTCTGGTCACCGCATTATAGGAAGGATGTGGAAGCTTTGGAAAAGGTGCAGAGGAGATTTACTAGGATGTTGCCTGGTATGGAGGGAAGGTCTTACGAGGAAAGGCTGAGGGACTTGAGGTTGTTTTCGTTAGAGAGATGGAGGAGAAGAGGTGACTTAATAGAGACATATAAGATAATCAGAGGGTTGGACAGGGTGGATAGTGAGAGCCTTTTTCCTCGGATGGTGATGGCAAACACGAGGGGACATAGCTTTAAGTTGAGGGGTGATAGATATAGGACAGATGTCAGAGGTAGTTTCTTTACTCAGAGAGTAGTAGGTGCGTGGAACGCCCTGCCTGCAACAGTAGTAGACTCGCCAACTTTAAGGGCATTTAAGTGGTCATTGGATAGACATATGGATGAAAATGGAATAGCGTAGGTCAGATGGTTTCACAGGTCGGCGCAACATCGAGGGCTGAAGGGCCTGTACTGCGCTGTAATGTTCTATGTTCTATGTTCTATGTTCTATATATGTATATATATATATATATATATATATATAGAAAAGTTATTTGTTCTATGTTTCCAACCCCACACTGTATACTTAAAAGCGGCATGACTGTCTTATTCTATTAAAAAGTAATTACTTCATTCTCTTTGAAACTGACAAATTATCCTCAGCAATGAAATTCTGACTCCTGTAATAACTAAATTTGTGTGACTGAAGTTTTGTTCTTCTGGTTATTTTCTTTTACTAATGTCAGGCCAGTATGCATTAAATCAACCAGGTGATATGTCCTAATTCAATCTAAAGTGTCACTCATGCTGAAGGCCTATATTTATATGTTTAATATGTTCATGATGTTCAGTTTGTTGTATCATTGTGTTTGAAGTAATTCATCATTGGGTTTATGTGAGCTTCATTAGGTTAAAATAATGAGGCAAATGTGCCTTGAATATAACCATTACGTTAATGGGTTTATCTTCTCGTTAATATTCCACGGGGTTGTCATCTTAATATTGTCGTCTACTCTTACATGAATGCTGAGAATGTACAGTATTGTCACAATTCAAACATTGTTAGGCTAATGTGATCATGGTTTATTCACTGAGTATTTGCAATCAATTAAAAGCTCACAATAAATGGATTTTTGTCTGTTTTAGTTCTTGGTTTCGGAAGGCTACTTCAGACGAAAGAATTTTATGAGTATTCAGTAGGTATATTTCCTATGAATAAACCTTAATAAACATTAAGCATTTTTTGTCTCTTTATTATTTATTGGATTCTTCCTTGCTGGTCACATCACACACAGGGTTAAATTGGATACTGCTGGTTGTGTAAGCTGCAGCGAACAAACATCCCTGACCTGAGGACAAGGCAGAGATGTATCTCAGTACAGAAAACCCTTGATATGAGTGGATGAATTGCTGCCATTGTCCTTGATGGAACCTTTCTCTGAAATCATTCAAAGTGTTAAAAATTGATGAGTGGGTCAAGCCATTCAATTACGTTGATTTGTCCTTGTCTGGGCAGGTGCTATTTTGAATCCATTGCATGTCTGACCATTTTAATGTTGTTATGAAAAATACTGACTTAATGTCTTTAGGTCTAGGATATCTTCAAATGAATCTGGAGCTATACTTTGGGAGGTATAACACAATGACAGTAGTCAATCAATAGCCATCAGAAGTAGAAGGTCAGTCAGAGGATTAAGGGGAGCAGATAGACATGTAAGAAGTAAAGGACTCTTGCTTCATGGGTAACAGTGTCCTGGCAAATCATATAACTAGGGCTGTAGAGGGGGATTTAAACTCAATAGTGAGGGGCAAGGTTTCAGGTGAGGGGAAGTTTAGAAAGTTAATGAGAAAGGACAAGGCAATTGTGTGGGTTAGTGATATGGGTAATGACAACCAGAATGTGACATGTAGGGACAGGGCGTACAAACAAAAGAGTGCACCAGCAAATAAGGTCAGTGTAGGGAAAATGGTAAAAAGGCAGAATTAAAGGCTATTTATCTGAATGCACACAGCATTTGTATCAAGCTGGATGAACTGATAGCACCAGTAAAAATAAATGGGTATGATATGATAGCAATTACAGAGACATGGTGACCAAGGCTGGGAACTAAATATTCAAGAGTATTTGACATTTTGGTAGGATAGGAAGAAAGGAAAAGGAGATGGGTGGCTCTCTTAATAAATGATGAGATCAGTACAGTAGTGAGAAATTATCTTGGCTTGGAGGATCAAGATGTAGAATTAGTTTGGGTGGAGGTAAGAAATAGCAAAGGAAAGAAGTCACTGGTGGGAATAGTTTATGGGCCCCTAACAGTAACTACACTGTAGGACAGAATATAAATCAGGAAACAATGGGGGCTTGTAGGAAAAGTGCTGCAATAATTGTGGGTGATTTTAATCTTCATATAGATTAAACTAATCAAATTGGCAAAGGTAGCCTAGAAGATGAGTTCACAAATCGTATTAACAATAGTTTCTTAGAATAATATATTCTGGAACCAACCTGGGATGTGGTAATATGTAATGAGATAGGATTAATAAATGACCTCATTGTAAGCAATCCCTTAGGCAAGAGTTATCATAACATGATAGAATTTCACATTCAGTTTGAGGGTGAGAAGTTTGGGTCTGAGACTAGTGTCTTAAACTTAAATAAAGGCAATTACAAGGGTATGAAGACAGAGTTAGCTAAAGTGGACTGGGAAATTAAAGTTAAAAGGTAAGACAGTAGAGAAGCAATGGCCGACATTTAAGGAGATATTTCATAACTCTCAACAAAGATATATTCCACTGAGAAGGAAAGAGTCTATGAGAAGTATGTACCATCTGTGGCTAACTAGGGAAGTTAGGGATGATATCAAATTAAAAGAAAAGGCATACAATGCTGCAAAGATCAGTGGTAGACCAGAAGTTTGGGAAAGTTTTAGAAACCAGCAGAGGATGGTTGGAAAAAAAGAGGGAGAAATTACAATATCAGGGAAACTAGCAAGAAATATAAAAACAGGCAGTAAAAAGGTCTACAAATATATAAAAAGGAAGAGAGTAGCTAAAGTAAGTGTTGGTCTCTTACAGGATGAGACTTAATTAATAATGGGAAACAAGGAAATGAACAAATATTTTGTATCTGTCTTTACAGTAGCAGACACAAAAAGCATCCCAAGAAAAGCAGAAATTCAAGAGGCAAAAGGTAGGGAGGAACTTAAAACAATCACTATCACTGGAGAAAAAGTACTAGAAAAATTAATGGGACTAAAGGCTGACAAGTCCCCTGGACCTGATGGCCTGCATCCTAGTGTCTTAGAAGTAGTGGCTGCAGAGATAGTGGATGCATTTGTTGTAGTCTTTCAAAAATTCCCTAGATTCTGAAAAGGTCCCAGCGGATTGGAAAACCGCAAATGTAACACTTCTATTCAAGAAAGGGGGTAACTATAGGCCAGTTAGCCTAATGTCTGTTTTAGAGAAAATGCTAGAATCCATTATCAAGGAAGTAAAAGCAGGACATCTAGAAAATTATCATGCAATCAGGCAGAGTCAACATGGTTTTATGAAAGGGAAATCATGTTTGACAAATTTATTAGAGTCCTTTGAGGATATAACAAGCAGCATGGATAAAGGGGAACCAGTAGATGTAGTGTATTTGGATTGGATTTACAAAAGGTGTTCGATGAGGTGCCACATAAAAGGTTACTAACACAACTTGGTGACTCATGGTATTGGGGGTAATATATTGGCATGGATAGAGTATTGGCTTACTAACAGGGAACAAAAAGTTGGCATTTTTGGGTTGGCAAACTGTAACTAGTGGAGTGCAACAGGGATCAATGCTGGGGCCTCAACTATTTACCATCTATATTAATGAACTGGATGAAGAGACCGAATATATTATAGCCAAATTTGTGGATGATACAAAGACTAGTAGGAAAGTAAGTTTTGAGAAGGACACAAGGGCAGAATTTTATACCACCCCCCACCCCCCCCAGGAGAGGACTTGGAGATGTTGGGGGGGGGGGGGGTAAAATCAATTGGAAGGGGGGCACTATTTCCGTCATCTACCCACCCCCGCTGCAATTTTACCAGCGGCGGGGGAGCTGGAAAACAACCCGCCCACCCCAGGCCAATTAAATGGCCAGTTAATTGTCACAAGGGCCTCTTCCTGCTGCTGCTGGCATTTTACTAGCAGCGGACGGGCCGTTCACCACCTGAGGAGCCACCCAGTAATACTTGGCGGCCTCCTTGTGGGTTGGATGGGTCATTCTTGATTGGGGACTCTGTGCCCCACAGAGGGCCCCTCCAGCATCACGGGCTGCCCCTGCTAAAACTACATCCCCCCCCACCCCCCACCCGCCCTAGACCCCGATCCCCACTCCCCTTGCCAGGATGCAGCCAATTGTCCCCAGTGAAGCCCGAACCTCACTTACCTTCCTGAAGGACAATGTCCATTGTCCTCTTCTTGCTGGGTGCAGTCCCAACAGTGGCCACTGCTCCCTGTTGCGCTGCTGGAACTGAGGAGCTGCCAGCCCTCTGATTGGCTAGCAGCTCTTGGAGGCGGGACTTCCTTCTTCAGAGAGGCGGCAGTCCCAGCCGAGGCCAATTAAGGGCCTGGGCCACGCAACATTGCAGCGTGGCTTCCGGCGGAATCATGGAAAGTTTAAGGCACAGAAAGAGGCCACATAGTCCATCATGTCTGTACCGGAAGTGGGCTCACCCCCGACTTTTTAGCTGGTTGGTGGGGCCACGGCGTCAACATAAAATTCTAACCAAAGTGTCTGCAAAAACATATAGATAGCTTAAGTGAGTGGGCAAAAATTTGGCAGATGGATTATAATGGATTATAATGGGAAAATGTGAGCTTTTCCATTTGGCAGGAAGAATGGAAAAGCAGAATATTATTTACATGGAGAGAGAGCACAGAATGCTGCAGTACAGAGGATACATGAATCACAAAAAGTTAGCATGCAGGTACAGCAAGTAATTAGAAAGGCAAATGGAATATTGGCATTTATTGCAAGGGGGATGGAGTATAACAGTAGGGAAGTCTTGCTACAACTGTTCAGGGCACTGGGGAGACCACATCTAGAGTACTGTGTACAGTTTTGGTCTCCTTGTTTAAAGAGGGATATACTTGCATTGGAAGCAGTTCAGAGAAGGTTCATTCAACTGCTTCCTGGGATGAAGGGGTTCTCTTAAGAGGAAAGGTTGGCCAGGGTTGGGCCTATACCCATTGGAGTTTAGAAGAATGAAAGGTGATCTTATTGAAATATATAAGATTCTGAGAGGGCTTAACGGGGTAGTTACTGAGAGGATATTTCCCCTTGTGGGGGAATCTGGAACTAGGCGCCACAGATTCAAAATAAGGGGTCTCCCTTTTAAAATTGAAATGAGGAGGAATTTATTCTCTCAGAGGGTTGTTAATCGATAAAATTCTCTTCCCCAGAGAGCAGTCGAGGCTGGGTCATTGAATATCTTCAAGGCTGAGTTAGACAGATTTTTGATCTAAAAGGGAGGCGAGGGTCATGGGGAGCCGGCAGATAAGAGGAGTTGAGGCCACGATCAGATCATTCATGATCTTATTGAATGGTGGAGCAGGCTCGAGGGGCTGAATGGCCTACTCCTACTCCTGCTCCTATTTCTTATGCTCTTATGTTCTAACATGATGTTGCGAGTTAGTACAAGGAAAACATCTTTGTTGTCACGCAAGCTCAGACTGCACTCATGCACGTTCCACTTGCTGCAGTTAAGGCTCAGACTGCTGCCAGCATAACTGTGGATACCAGTGTTCAAAGGGACTTGCAGGGTGTCACAGCAGTGCAGCAATCTGTCCTCCAACACATTGCTAGGATTGCTGAGGCGCCATCCCAGGTGTGGAGCTGTGACACTGTAGAGCACGAATCTGATGTCCTCAAAGGATGACAGCAATCGCCCTCCCACCCCTGCCACTCCAACATTGCCCTTGGTGCTGCCTGTCAGTCAGCCAGCCCGCCCAGACCTCTCTTGCCCATGTCGAGATGGTGCAGTCCGAAGCTGTGCCTTCTAGAGCTGTTCGAGATCATTCTGCAAGGCCATCTGCAGTCTCCCCCACTGAAAGTCAGCAGCCTTTCACCAGCCATGCTGCAGCCACTGGGGTAGCTCTGTGTAGAACGTCTAGGACAAGCAAAGGCATATGGAAGACAGGCAGTGGATGAATGTACAAGACTAATTAGTTTGCATGCAGTATGGTGATGTTTGATTTATAAATTTGGATTGGAATGTTCGTTTTGTGGTTTTTATTTTATTTTTTATTTTGGCATTGTGGCCAAGGGATGCTGTTATGGTCAGGAACAGAGTGAAGGTAAGGTGAGGAAGTGTTGGTGAATGGGGAATTGGTATCGCAGTCGGATGAGTTGATCACGGACAACAGGGCCTGAAAAGAGCTGTCTTGGTTAGCTCCTGCCTTCCATCTCCTCCTCCACTTCTCCCTCCTCCACTTCCTCTCCCTCCTCTTCCTCCTCCTCGTCAGCTGGCCACCTTATAGCTGGTGACAAGGGCTGTGCCCTTATCATGGTGCAGTTTGCAGCAGAAACCATGAATTGGTGCATGCTCCAGTGACTACTGCAGGGCTTCTTCAGAGTGGTTCAGGTAGAGAAAGCATTGCTAAAACACCCCAATGGCCTACTCAATCACAATTCGTGAGGCAGTGCATTTTTCATTATATGCATGCTGCCCACGTGTATGTGGGTTGCATATTGAAGTCATGAGCCATGTAGTCAGCAGATATCCCATGTCACCCAGTTGCCACCCTTTGGTTTGTCATGATGGCTGGCACAATGGACTGCCATAGAATGAAGGCATCATGACTGCTGCCAGGATATTGGGCATTGTCCTGCATGGTTTGTTGTGTGTTGTCGCTGGATGTTGAGGGAGTGGAATCCTTCTGGTTGCCGGACAACTCAGAGATGACATGCGGTGCTCGCAAAACGACGTACATGCAGTCAATGGCACCCTGCACCATGGTGGAGACTGCAATGCACATGAAGTTGACCACTTGCTCCGCATGCTTTTCTGTGGTAGGAGTAAATGAAATGTATTCAGTTCTCTTGGAATACAAAGCCTTAGTGACGTACCTTGTGCAACAGTGGACAGCAAAATGGGGGATGTTGCAAATATCACCTGCTGCACCTTGGAAGGAGCCAGAAGCACAAAAGTTCACGGCCACAGCTAACTGCAACTGTCATCTATCCTTGCCCTGCTCTGAGGCTGCAGTTGTGGCTGCAGCAGGTGGCAGATTTCACTGAGGACCTTCTTAATGAATCGGAGGCATCTGACACATTGTCCCTCACTGACATTCAGATAAATGAATTGCTCCCTGAGCATCGCTGAGAGCCCTTCTCCTCCTGCTGCTTGTCTCTCCTCCAGCAGCTTCTCTGGCTCTGTGCCACCTCTGCTTATTCTTCCTGTCCTGCTGTATTCCAAGGGGAATGCAAATGACTGCCCCCATGCTGGGAGCAAGTGATTTGTGCAGAATCCTTGAAGTTAGGATAAAATCCTTCAGTACATGCCACACCGCCACCACCACTTCAGCGACTTTAAACAACTCTGGAAACCAGAAAACACTTCCATGATCACAGCAAAAGCTAGTAGCTTTCAGTAACTAACCTGAAAGTAATTGCGGTTCCTTCTTGCTGCTGAACACATGCTCAGCTGTGTGAGGTTAAGAATGGGCATTAGCTGGAGTGTTAAACTCCACAGTTACAGCGCTGACAGACATCACAAGCTAGCTACTCTGCATGCGTCTGGCGGATCTTCCCCGTGAACGTGCTGACGCCTTCAGCAAAATTCCATCCAGTATGACCAGCATCAGGAATGTGCGCGTGCCCCGCAGACACCATTTGGCAGACAAAACGGCAACCATAGCAGTGAAAAAAATGGGCATGATGCAACCAAATTTGGCAGCCCGGGTATTTGCGTCTGTAATTTAATTTGATTATTTTTAACCCACATGAAGGTAGTTTAGCAAGTGATATTTTCTGTCATGTGAGACTGATGACATAGTGGAAATCTACTGCGATCAGGATTAATTGCTAGAGTTAGGCTACATTTTCTAGCAAGGCAGACAATGAGAAATTCCACATCATGAGATGCAATTCATTGACAGAATTTGCCATCAGATAATTTGATTTAAAAAATGAACTTTGAATAACACAACCTGCAGCAATTGGTTTACCTTTAATATGGTATTGAGTGTTTTTCCCCTTTTCGTTTCAAGTAACTTTTCCTAATCAAGAGCTCATGGTGGCTTAGAGAGGTTACTGAGCTTGGTTTTATGAGGAAACTTAATTAACATCAGCAAGTAGATTCACTGTTCCGGTTATTTTATTATTTCATATCCGTATATTTATTCTGCTCAGTTCACTCATACTGTCTTGCTCAATAACACATCCCAATTCTCCTGATATAATCAGCACTCAGCACACAGATAAAGAGTATTCAGAAATCTAATGAAATAGGCATGTAAAAATAAAATAATCATATTTTTTTGACAATATGATGTTTAAAGGGGATACTGAGGGCGAGACTCCTTTGAAAGAGCATTTGTTGGGAGTTATTATCAGCAGAAGAGACAATTAATGTAGTGAGTTCACTGGTAACAATCTACAAATGTGTTCGACAACTTGAAAAAAACAACAGAAAGTGCACAACGTTTCTCATCTGCCAGGATCGGCATGTTTGATATAGGCTGTTTCTGCAGCTGTGCACTTCCACCCAACTGCACTCTGACCCTGTTACCTGGGCAACAGATTGTGCAGGGACAGACGTGTTTAGGCTCAATATTGTATCTGTCACTGTACCTGATTTGGGAATGTTATTAGATTGGCAGGACTGAATGAACTTCTGATGAGCTTCTTTTAATACAGTATTTTTTTTAAAGAAAAGTAGCTTTCTTATGGTATGAAGGTATCTGCTAGTTTTACATTAAATAAGACTAAAAATTGTTTCATATAAAAGTACTTTGCTACACCACAGTGCAAATCCAGTCTCAGCAATTATACCAGATTTGTAATTTGCATCTGAGGCTGGCAGGCATCCAATGGGTACCTGTTCTATGTGGACATTTTTCCCAGTGGGAGTAAGAATGCATTTAAATTCTTGATGCTGTATTTTTGACTGTCTAATATGCTGACAGGAAATAAAAAGGCTGTTTGGTGGCCTGGCGTCCTAGAGGTTGATAAAGCAATGCATTTTTCAATTCTAATGTCCTGCTTTAGTGTTTTGGTTGGAGATACTGCAGACTTTAAAAGAACAGAAAGGATATATATATAATGGCCCAGATTTTGCAGTTAGTGGCGAAGAAACTGCGCCTAAAAGAAAGCTTCTCACCAAGATCTAGCGACCTCAGTGGCGTGATTTTCCCCTTTTCCGGCAGCAGTTGAAATCTGGTGCCAAGTCAACGGGATCTCAAGGCTTCCAGCAAGCAGGGTAAACAGCCAATCACGTTGAAGTATGTACACAAACAGCAAGCTAGGAAGCTAAATATAGCTTTTTCGTTCGCTTTTAATTTGAATTTTCAGATAGCAAAACAAATGATTCTGATTGGATTAAAATAGAAGCTAAAACGAAGGTAAACAAACCTTAAACAAATTATCAGTTTAAAAATATGTGGAATCTTTTACCAGAATGGAGAAAGTTGGTATTCCACAAATATAAAATTAGCTTTTTACAGAATTGTTACAGTGCAGAAGGAGGCCATTCGGCCCATTGTTTCTGCAACGTCTCTCCGAATGAGCTAGTCACCGAATGCCATTCCCCACCTTCTCCCTGTAACCCTGCACATTCCTCCTTTTCAGATAACATTCTAATTCCCTTTCGAATGCCTCGATTGAACCTGCTTCCATTTAGGCCCAATGAAGGTGTTTAGCAGTAATTATGAAGTTAGTCACCATTAAAAATCCAGTTACACCTCATTCAACAAGATGTAACTTTTTCCAGGGTTTTCACAACGAGAATAACAGCATAAAAGAGGACGTTCTTAATTCATAGGTTTCCCAATTGATTGCAATCTGGGCAGGATTTTAACAGCGTACCCTCTGGAGAAGCGTAGAATCACTGACAGTATCTTCTGGATTTTCGCATTTAACTACAAAGTGGGGATTCCAGAAGTTGCTGTCAGTTTCAGAGGAGTAATGATAGAGAATGCTGAAGTTTTGCTGTTACTACCACCACAAATTCCAGGCCTTTTGTATAATGTTTCTTCATATACTAGTAGTGGTCTCCTTGTGTCGATGTTGCCTCTGGTGAGACTGGTCAGCCATTAATTTTAGGTTTTGATCAGCTTAGACCTGTATTGGTGTTGCTGCTGGTGGCTCATCAAACCCAGTTAAGATTTACGAGTCCTTCTACAGATATCAGAGCATTACCTGATGTGAAAACATGGTCTGTTTTCCTAGACCTCTCATTGGATCTTGCTTTGACAATTCTGATCTTTTTGAGTTGTTGTATTTCCCATTCTGTCCTTAAATGTGACTTCCCAGCAAGCAAGCTGAACTCCGCAATGTTTGAGGTTGTGCTTCAAGTTTTCTTTGAAGCATTTTCTTGGCTATCCAGGGAGTTTCTTTCCCTCTTCCAGCTCTGACAACAGCAAAGTTTTGGAGTGGAGGGTGCGTGGGGTGAGGAGAGAGGGGCTGTGGTCTGACATTGTCATCGCATGCCTGATATTATCCGATTGTTCTTTATCAGCAGAGCCGGTTGCCCAGTTCCTGCACTGGCATTTTATGTGGAATTTTCCTCGCGTTTTAAGCATGTATTAGACCATTTAAATTTGTAGAATAGGCATGTCTGCTTGAAGCATGGTAAACATTGGTACAAGCCTGCAGTTTGGTAGCATGTATGTCAGCTTGGCTCAAGTGGTAGCACTGGCCCCTTTGAGTCAGAGGTGGTGAGTTTAAATCCTGCATCAAGATTTGAGGTTATAACCTAAGCACCATTCCAGTATATTGTGAGGCAGAGTTGCACTGTTGGAGGCATTGTCCTTTGAATGAGCAGCTAAACACCCGATAAAAGTGGATGATAAAGATCCTATGTATTGTTCAAAGAAGGACTCTTCTATTGGCTTATCCTGTAGGCTGCTATTTATGGGTGAAAGCTTTCATTAACATCATTATTTTTATGGATTGCTCCTTAAATGACATATGCAAATTAATCAATGGAACAGCTGACCATCATAGACAATTGAAGGTTTTTGATGATTGTGCACAGTAATATAATATTCACTTGAATGTGAAGACTAAAGACAAGCTGGGATTGACCAAAGAATCAATAGAGCTGCTTCACCTCCATTCTGAGCACATTAGTGGTAAGAGCTCAACTATATATGTGGGGAATATAAAAAAAATGATTTTGTTTGTTTTAAAATTTTGATTACTCTCCATTTCTACATTTCAGACTTTAGGTACAAGTGGGTTCTATCATTCTACTTGAGTCCTATTCCATTGTGGCACAGTGGCGCAGTGGTTAGCACCGCAGCCTCACAGCTCCAGGGACCCGGGTTCGATTCCGGGTACTGCCTGTGTGGAGTTTGCAAGTTCTCCCTGTGTCTGCGTGGGTTTTCTCCGGGTGCCCCGGTTTCCTCCCACAAGCCTAAAGACTTGCAGGTTGATAGGTAAATTGGCCATTATAAATTGTCACTAGTATAGGTAGGTGGTAGGGAAATATAGGGACAGGTGGGGATGTTTGGTAGGAATATGGGATTAATGTAGGATTAGTATAAATGGGTGGTTGATGTTCGGCACAGACTCGGTGGGCCGAAGGGCCTGTTTCAGTGCTGTATCTCTAATCTAATCTAATCTAATTGTGTATACAAACGAGCTGATCCAGGAAACTGTGATGTAGATACCACTCCTGACCGCCAGCGATCACAAATATCTTTGGCTTAAATGCGGCGCAGTTCCTGGAAATTCGCCGCACGCCACCACGCACCCTCCCCCCACAACCAATGTACAGTATGAAATATGAAATTCTATTCTATGCAGTAATGACTATTAACTCCTTTTATGCAGCTTGTTTTTTAGCTATTGCCAAGTATAATGAAACCACGATACCCTAACCCTAACCCTAACGAGTGTAAATTAGCTCTGGATTACCACTACTACCATAATTCTGCTATATTTAGATGCCTTGCTGGAGGAGTACTGAGTTTATTGTTAACATTATGGAACTGAAGCAATGTGAATGGCTTTTTTATTTCATTCAGTGCCAAAGAAAGCATCAGTGTAAATGAAAAGATGAAGGAGAATTGCTGGTCCAGATCTAATCTAAGGTTTCTAACAGGTGTCAAAAATCGATGGAGAATTATAATAGCAATTATCTGTAGAAGTCACAGTCCTATTCACTGAGCGAGTCATCCTTCTTCCCCCTTTACAGAAACTTAGCTAAACCTTTTGTCAGTCAAGAGTGTTATATAGTATAATATGCAAATTCTATCCAATGCACTACACAACAATATCATATATAATTACTCCATCTAATTACTATTTCCTGTTTTACACTGTCTTGCCTTTTATTTTCAACCTTGGTAATGTCCTGGACTATGACTCTTTGGACTTTCATCATTGCCTTTTAATTTAAAGCAACAAGCTTAAGTTTAACTCAAGCTCCGATTTGAAGTCATGAGTGCAGTGTGGGGGTAGGAACAAGCAACAAGCTTGTACTGCGTCCCAGAGTGAGGGCTAGGTCATTTTTACATCTCTATTGCCACCTTAGCTGAGATAAGCCTACTCAGACCAGATCGAAACTGGGGACTCTGAAGATATATTTCAAAGTTTTTACTTGAAACAAATGACAAGGATATTTGAAAGTGTTAAATGTCTCTTTGTATTTATTAGTGTTTTTTTTAACTGTGACTGTACCTCTTACTCTAGTCTGCTCCAGAGCAACATGTCATAGAGACTCTAATCAACAGGGATCTTATTGATTGCAAACAGGCCTCTCACAATGGGGAAGGTTTATTTTGGTTTGAAATTGTTGCGCATTTCTTTGAAGTTTAGCTTGGTGGCATTTGACTTTGAAAGTAATTTATTAATCTTCAAACACTTCTCATCTGCTTTCTTCTGCCTTTTTTTCATGTTTCGGTGGCCATAATTCTGAGTCTATGCAGCACACATCTCTATCCAGGTACTGAGGCCTTTTTGATGAGGAAATAACAAGTGAAAGGATGGAAAGAAATCAAAGCCAGAAACCAACCCAAACAACTTAAAGCAAGTTCTAGTGATTTATATTGGAGAACAGTTCTTCAGTAACAGCTTCCAGCCACGCTACTGTAAAAAAACACCCTTTTAATATAAAAGCAGGATGCTTTCTTTGGCAGTCAGATTAATTTTAAAACAACTGTACATGCACAACTGTTATTTATCTCATAGCAATCATAATATGACAGAGTTCAATGTAGTGTTTGAAAGGGAGAAACACAAAACAGCTACTAAGATTCTAGATTTAGGTAAGGCTGACTTCAATGGGATCAAACAGAGACTGTCCACAGTAAACTGGGCAAATCTGTTAATGGGTAAAATAACAGAAGGTTAGTGGGAGGTATTCAAAAAAGAATTTAATGTGATACAGAACCAGTTTATATTAAAGCCTGGCTACCCTACATGAACCCGACCAAACCTGACTACATGTGTCGGGTTCGGGTCAGGTCGGGTCTGTATTCTGTGTCCAGCAATCGGGCTTGGGTCGGGTTGAGCTGGACTATACGGTTTTGTTTCGTATTGTTTTTGTTTTAATCTATTTTTTTCTGTTTCAATAATATGTTTGCTATTTTCGGGTCGGATCGGGCATGAAAAAAAATTAAAGGACTTGGGCCGGGGTCAGGTTCGGGTTGGCTGTTGTCGTGTCGGGTTTTAATCTTATACCTGAGCCAGGCTTTAGTTTATATCCCAAAAGGGCCAGAGCTCTACTTGCCAAAAAGTCAACCATGGAAAACTACAGGGGCAAGAGACAACATAAAACTAAAAGCATACAAATGTGCAAAAAAAAGCACAGTTTCTGGCAAATAGGAAAGATACGAAACACAGCAAAGGGTGACAAAGCAGACAGTAAGAGCTGCAAAAAGGAAGTATGAAAAGAAACTTGCAAAGGATATCAAAATCAAGACAAAATTTTTTACAATTAGATTAGGAAAAAGAGGGTGGTCAGAAGCAATGTGGGCCCCTTGAAAACTGATAACGGTGATGTTGTCATTGAAAATAAGAAAATTGCGAACATGCGGAATAATTACTTCGCATCAATATTTACAGTATAGCAAGAGGTCAGCATACTAGACATTCAAAGGAAACTATTATTGGATCTGGGACAGGGTCTCTACAAAATTAACATAAGCAAGATAACAGTAATGGAGAAAATAATGGCACTAAAGAGCGACAAATCCCCAGGACCAGATGTTTTCCATCCCAGGATTTTAAAAGAAGTGTTGTGTGGCTCTACCACTGTGCTAAATGGGATCGATTTAGAACAAATCTAGCAACTCAAAACTGGGCATCCATGAGGCGCTGTGGGCCATCAGCAGCAGCAGAATTATATTCAGCCACAATCTGTAAGCTCATGGCCTGGCATATCCCCCACTCTATCATTACCAACAAGCCGGGGGACCAACTCTGATTCAATGAAGAGTGCAGGAGGGCATGACAGGAACAGCACCAGGGATACCTAAAAATGAGATGTCAGCCTGGCAAAGCTACAACACAGGACTACTTGCATGCCAAACAGCGGAAGCAGCATGTGACAGACAGGGCGAAGTGATCCCACAACCAACGGATCAGATCTAATCTCTGCAGTCCTGCCACATCCAGTCATGAATGGTGGTGGACAATTAAACAACTAGATTAAATTAATTAAACAACTAACAGGAGGAGGAGGCTCCATGGATATCCCCATCCTCAACGATGGGGGAGCCCAACACATCAGTGCAAAAGACCAGGCTGAAGCATTTGCATCCATCTTCAGCCAGAAGTGCCGAGTGGATGATATGTCTCGGCCTCCTCCTGAGGTTCCCAGCATCATAGATGCCAGTCTTCAGCCAAACCGATTCACTCCATGTTATATCAAGAAATGGCTGAAGGCACTGGATACTGCAAAGGCTATGGGCCCTGACAACACTCTGGCAATAGTACTGAAGACTTGTGCTCCAGAACTAGCCACTTTCCTAGCCAAGCTGTTCCAGTACAGCTACAACACTAGAATCTACCTGGCAATGTGGAAAATTGCCCAAGTACGTCATGTACACAAAAAGCAGCATAAATCCAACCCAACCAATTACTGCCCTATCAGTCTACTCTCAATCATCAGCAAATTGATGGAAGGGGTCATCGACACTGCTATCAAGCAGCAATTGCACAGCAATAACCTGCTCAATAACGCTCAGTTTGGGTTCCGCCAGGGCACTTAACTCCTGACCTCATTACAGCCTTTGTCCAAACATGGACAAAAAAGCTGAACTCCAGAGTTCAGGTGAGAGTGATTGCTATTGACATCGAGGCACCATTGACCGAGTATGGCATCAAGGAGTCCTAGCAAAACTGGAGTCAATGGGAATTAGGGGGGAAACTCTTTGCTGGCTGGAGTCATACCTAGCTCAAAGGATGATGGATGTGGTTGTTGGAGATCAATCATCTCAGTCTAAGGAGATCACTGCAGGAGTTCCTCAGGGTAGTGTCCAAGGTCCAAGCATCTTCAGCTGCTTCATCAATGGCCTTCCATCCATCATAAGGTCAGAGTGTGGATGTTTGCTGATGATTGCACAATGTTCAGCACCATTCTTGACTCCTCAGATAATAAAGTTCACGCCACATAAGTGCCAGACAATGACCATCTCCAACAAAAGAGAATCTAACCATCTCCCCTTGATGTTCAATGGCATTACCATTGCTGAATCTCCCACGATCAACATCCTGGGGGTTACCTTTGACCAGAAACTGAACTGGACCAGCTACATAAATGGCATAGTGACAAGAGCAGGTCACAGGCTGGGAATTGTGTGGTGAGTAACTCACCTCCTGATTGTCCCATGCCTGTTCACCATCTACAAGGCACAAGTCAGGAGTGTGATGGAATACTCTCCACTTGCCTGGATGTGTGCAGCTTCAACAACACTCAAGAAGCTCGACACCATTCAGGACAAAGCAGCCCGCTTGATTGGCACCCCACCCACCGCCTTCAACATTCACTCCCTTCACCACCGACGCACAGTGGCAGCAGTGTGTACCATCTACAAGATGAACTGCAGCAACTCACCAAGACTCCTTCAACAGCACCTTCCAAGCCCGTGACCTCTACCACCTGGAAGGACAAGGGCAGCAGATACATGGGAACACCACCACCTGCAAGTTCCCCTCCAGGCCACTCACCATCCTGACTTGGAACTATATCGCCATTCCTTCACTGTCGCCTGGCCAAAATCCTGGAACTCCCTTCCTAACAGCACCATGGGTGTACCTACACCCCAAGGACTGCTGAGATTCAAGAAGGCAGCTCACCACCATCTTCTCAATGGTAATTAAGGATTGGCAATAAACGCTGGCCTAGCCAGCGACACCCACATTCCATGAACAAATAAAAAAAAGGTGGGAACATTGCAGATGCCCTAACTGTAATCTCCCAAAGTTCTCATGATTTGGGAAACATTCACTTAGATTGCAAAATCGTGCATGTGACTTTGCGATTGGAGAAAGGTGAAAGAGAGAAACTAGGGAATTATAGACCTGCTAGCCTAACATCTGTTGTTGTGAAATTGCTGGAGTCTAAACACAAGGATAGGGTAACTGAACACCTTGAAAATTTTCAGCTGATCAGAGAGAGCCAGCATGGATTTGTAAAGAGTAGGTCATGCCTGACAAATCAGACTGAATTTTTGAAGAGGTGACTAAAGTAGTGGGTAGGGGAATGTCTATGGATATTATTTATATGGACTTCCAGAGGCATTTGTTAAAGTCCCTAATAAGTGTATTAGCTAAAGTTGAAGCTCATGGAATTGAAGGCAAATGAGCAAAACTGTGGCAAATGGATTTTAATGTAGGCAAATGTGAGGTCATCCACTTTGAACTTAAAACAGAAAGAACAGGGTACTTTCTAAATGGTGAAAAGCCAGAAACAGTGGAGATCGAAAGAGACTTGGCAGTGCAGGTACATAGATCATTAAAATGCCATGAACAGTGTTATGGCATGACTGAGCAGGTCGAAGCCCCCAATCAAAATATATCATTCTGACTGCGGTGGGAGCAATGCACTACAATTCAGTCCCGCTGCCCCACAGGACGCATAACATATATCTTTAAGCTTTCCAAATCAAAGAAAGCAGCAGCCGAATTAATCCATCTAGTAACCCCTGAATGAGGTATACGGCATGCTTGCCTTCATCGGTCGGGGCATAGAGTATAAAAATTGGCAAGTCATGTTGCAGCTGTACAGAACCTTAATTAGACCACACTTAGAATATTGCGTGCAATTCTGGTCACTACACTACCAGAAGGATGTGGAGGCTTTGGAGAGGGTACAGAGGAGGTTTACCCGGATGTTGCCTGGTCCGGAGGGCATTAGCTATGAGGAGAGGTTGGAAAAACACGGATTGTTTTCACTGGAACGACGGAGGTGGAGGGGCGACATGATAGAGGTTTACAAAGTTATGAGCGGCATGGACAGAGTGGATAGTCAGAAGCTTTTTCCCAGGGTGGAAGAGTCAGTTACTAGGGGACATAGGTTTAAGGTGCGAGGGGCAAAGTTTAGAGGGGATGTGCGAGGCAAGTTTTTTACACAGAGGGTGGTGAGTGCCTGAAACTTGCTGCCAGGGGAGGTGGTGGAAGCAGATACGATAGCGAAGTTTAAGAGACATCTTGACAAATACATGAACAGGAAGGGAATAGAGGGATATTGGCCCCGGAAGTGCTGAAGGTTTTAATTTAGGCAGGCATCAAGATCGGCGCAGGCTTGGAGGGCCGAATGGCCTGTTCCTGTGCTGTACTGTTCTTTGTTCTTTGAGGTGAACCAAACCAGGTATCTTTAGATATCAACAAATTAACTGCTTATTAAAAAAACTAACATCTTAAACACTACTAAGATAAACCAATATCTAAGGACCTTATAACTTATTTAAAAATCTAACTCCCACATTCGCAAACATATACCTGAACTATCAGAAGTTTGGTGTTTAATTAGCTGCCTGAAAAAAAATAGAATAACAATAAAGTCTTTGCAGACATACGGTCCTGATGAAGTGGAATCTTCGAATGTGGAACAGTCCGAGGTTCCTTGAAGTCTTCTAAGGCCTGATGAATCCGACGATAGGAGTTCAGCAATTATAATTCAGCAGTTGAAGCATCAAACTCTTCTTTTTTCCAGTGATGAATACGTGGATCAACAAATAGCTTTTTGTTAAGAAATAATTAATCTGGCTTGACTTTTCAGAATTCTGCGAGAGAATAATAAATAGGGTTTAAATAGACCGAGAGAGAGCTCTCCTCTTTCCTTCATGTGCCAGACCAATCTGTGTCCCAACTGTCTCTGAACAAACAGTTTTCAAAGTCAAACGGCAACATTGTATGTCCTGTTGTCCCTCTCTGTATGGTTGTATCCAGGCAATCAAGATGCACCTTCACTTGGTAACTTCTGAACTGACTGCCTTAAGGAAGTACTGAGCTCTTACAGCCTTGAAGGCACACTACTTATTTCCCAAGGATAAAAAAAAACGGGATCGTGACAACAGACACAGAAAATAATTTTTAAAAATCGTGGATTGCTGGTCTTTATACCTCGAGGAATACAAGGGGGTAGACGCCATGTTTCAGCTATACAAAGCCCTGGTTAGACCACACATGGAGTACTGTGAGCAGGTCTAGGCATCACACCTTAGGGAGGATATATTGGTCTTGGAGGGATTGCAGAATGATACCTGGATTCCAAGGGTTAAGTTACGAGGAGAGATTAAAGAAAACTAGGGTGGCATTCCCTAAAACTGAGAATATTAAGGGGTTATTTGATCAAAGTTTTCAATATATTAAGGGGAACAGATAGGGTAGATTGGGAGAAACTATTTCTGCTAGAGGAGGAGTCTAAGAATAGGGGGCATAGTCAATAAATTAAAGCCAAAATTTTCAGGATTGAAATTAGGAAACACATCTTCAGGCAAAAGGTTTTAAGGATTTGAATTCTTCAAATGGCAGTTGGTGCTAGATCAGTTATTAATTTTAGAAATAGATTTTTGTTAGCTAAAGGTATTAAGGGATATGGGGCAGTGGTGGGTATATGGAGTTAGGTGGAAGATCAGCCATGATCTCATTGAATGGCAGAACAGGCTCGAGTGGCTATGAACCACTCCTGTTCCTATGTTCCCATGTTCCATTAAACCTGAACATTCCATTATTCCATCCAACCATTTTTTTTTGCCTTCTTTATTATCATCAGTTTTTTCCAGTCTGTTTGATCACAAAATCTCTGAAAACCCAGCCCTGTGAATAAATGATCCAATAAGGATCTGTGAGGGGCAACTACCAGCTTCATAAAATATAAACAACTGTACATGTATATTTAACTGCATTTCTCCCGCAATTGTCTTTTTTGTTATCACTTTCCTCTTGATTTCTTGCAGAAATGTAAATCTATGTTGGTTTGAATAGACGAATGGAGCAAATTTCAAAAACACAAAAATAGAAATATGCTAATGTTTTTTGGGAGGTACAAGTTCCACCATAGGCACCATAAATTAAGAGCACATTAATTTTTCATTTTTGCCCAGTATTGTAGAAATCATTCTAGTTTGCACAGATTTCCCTGTAGGGAATATTTTTTTCAAAGGTCTTTCGTTAGTTGCATATTTATAAGGGAAATGCAATTAACCTAGAGGAAGAGTGGAATAGTACAATTTCCTGTACCCTTTACCACTATTTGTGTGCTGTAAATGGGTATTTGAAAGTTAAATTTCAGAACTTGGAGGGGTATTCCAAAGTAAACATAACATAGGGTAGACACACTTTGGGGCCTAAATTTCTTAGCAACTCAAACCAGGCCTGATTATGGCAGCGTGCAACAATGGTGCGCTGAAAGCAAGAGGATCTCAGGCATCACCCGAATAAATTGGGTGATGTGCAGACGAGATGAGGCATCTTGATGCAGCTCAACTGTTGGAGGCTTACAAATTTCAGCCTGCACTGAGGCCTAGAGTTAAGTCTGGAGAATGGGGGGAAGTGATTGGAAAATTGGGAAGGGGGTGAGGGTGATTACATAGCATCTGCAGTTGTTTTGTGGAGCCAGGAGATGCACTTGAGCACCTTTTTTGAGCTGCCGCAAGACCTAAAATGCCAGTCAGAACTTGCACATCGTAACTGCCAACTAGGGCAAATGAGCCCAGACCTGAAATGAGTGCAGGAACCTGAATTCAATAATGAATGAGCCCAGTGCTTACTTCAGGTAGTGAACAAAGCCACCTAAAAAGAAATACTGGCTAATTTAGCAGAGATCCAAACCTCTTTGCAGATCAACCTGCTAAATTGGTTATCATTGTGCCTGTTTTAGGCCCATAAATTTAGAAACGTTTCTCTCTAAATTCTGTGGGATGCATTTGATAATAGATGCAGATGTAAGATTCCAATATGCAGTTTTGAAATAATCTCTTGTTAGTTTAGATGCTTCCCTTCCCCGCACACTCCCCCGAAGACCTGCACTTCTTCCTCAGTTACAGTTTCAGGGCTGTTGATTACCCACCAGCAGCTTGCCTAAGTGGGAATTATTCATGTGCTGGGCAGTATCGGTAGGCTGTTGAACCACACACAACATCACAGTCATGCCGAATCCTGCCCTCACTCAACATTGGCATGGAGTTATGCAGGCCCCCACTTGCCAAGAATGAGACACATTAATTTCGCCACAACAACATTGATTTTTAAACTGTGACTGGAGTAAAGAAAGAACTTGTTTCTTAAAGAAAAACACCAGACCCTTGACTGGAAAGATACTTGCATAGTAACAGACAGTACTTGGAAAGGACGAAGGGGTCACTCCCTGCTCCAATTTAATCCACGGTGGACTTTTGATTACCAGACGTTGAAGGTGGAGAAGCTAGCATTCCAGGTTAACCTTTAAGATGGCCGAATACGCAAACAGGCGTGGTCAGACCAGTTTAGTCACATGACTAACTGGCTGTTGGAGTTTTTGAATTTGAACTTGCCACAGAGTTTTAAAACTCAGAAAGCTGTTTGTTCCTGGACTGGAAAAGACCTCTCTCATGTCTGCTCTCATCTCGTTCTCACCACCTTCTGAATCCATTGAAGACATATGAACTCCAAGAGAGAAAAGTCTGCAACAGTGAACAAGGTTTAAGAAAAATACTGGGCCCCAGTGAAAAGCAAAATCTACCTACAAGCAAGGACTACAGTGAGCTTGAAGCACAGGAACAAAAACCCCTCTTCAGAGATTGCCTCAAACCGCTCCATTTTATTTTTTCTTCTGTTATTTTCTGTCTCTATTTGCATGTGCATATCGTGTATGCATGCTAGCGTGGTGTGCGACATGTATCCATAGGGGTTAACCGAATTAGAGTAAGTTTTAACAAATTTCACTTTTCTTCTTTAAACCTAAGAAGGCCTGTTTGTGCTCATTTCTTTGCCTTATAATTGGAAAGTGGTGAACAAGGATTCACCAAGGGGAGCTCAAAACACGGTGTGTTTAAAAAATTAAACCCTGTTACAATAAGACCAGGTGAAGGTTGAGAAAGACCCCTAGACACCTTTCTTACCTGGTCGTAACAATGGTCACTTTGTTACGAGTGAGGTGGGAGGAGTGCACTGTTTATTCCAGTTCCACTTTTCCACGGGTCACAACATATATTAAAACTTTTTTCCCACTTACCGAAATGTTCAGTCATAGACTCTATTTTTATCCCAGAATAAAACACACCAACCAGATTTCTTTAATAAACAACAAAATGATCAGAATATTATAAAACAAGTCTTAACCAGTAATGAAATAAAGCATAAACACACAGATTGAAATATTAAAGGTCCCTATTTACCTTAGCCCTTCACACTCATACACCGGTTAACTGGAAAAATAAAGGGATTTTTATTTTTAGAGCTCTATTACAGACAAAAACACTTGGGCTGAATACTTGCTCATTCTTAAAGAAACAGCAGATGAGATACATTGTGTTCCAAAACTGGCATACAGTTTGGCCTCTGAGTGCATGTAGACGGGTGACTGGGAACTTTTAAAACAGTTCTTTTCAGACGGCTTTGAGAATTAATTTAGCAGGCTTATCTTCAAAGACAGGAGACATGATGAGTTGACACAGTGGACTTCTCAGGGTATTTTAGAGATGTGCTGGAAAGATGAGCTGGGTTGTGGTCTTCTCTCCTTCCTTGGGAATTCACTTCTCTCCTTGGAAGTTCTCTTCTTTCTTTGGAAGTTTTCTCCCTTTTTATACAGTTCAACCCCAACTCAAAACAATTCAGAAGTGTAACTGACAACAGGAGGTCAACCTTTTGACCTCCATCAATCTTGACCTGTCACTTCTTTTTAAACAACTTCTCCAGCTGTCCAAAGTTCTCTGTTGTTTATTGAGTTAGAAGTCAGGTGGTTTCCCAGAAAGGCTTGTTGTTGTTATTGCTGGTAGTCAGGCGGTTTCCCAGAAAGGCTTGTTTTCCTCACAAGACTTCTTAGTGTCCCTTTTAAAAAACATTTCCAGGGTCTGTTTTTCAAAGTCAAGTGGCCTTTACATGACCCCTTTGAAAACCCCGAAGTTTAACATTTCTTCAATCTTTCATAAATGAATCCTCAAAAAATATTTAACAAAACACAGAGGCACTTTCATAACAACGTGCAAGGCCAGGGAGTGGGGGGGGGGGGGGGTGCAGCTGGGGGGTGTCACTGTATAATAATTAGGAGTGGGAAATCTGTTGCATTTTCATTTCCATAACCAGTCAATTGTAACAACTTTAATGCTGGCTCGTCTATGATCAGTTAACACCCTACAAACTGGGACCTTCTTAAACTCTTTAGTTAAACAAGGTGAGCCACTGGGGGAGCCAATGTATACTTCTGCATGGTAATTCAGTTTTAGCCTTACGTCATTAAGCCTTACGATATTACATAGTATCGTTAATGCACTTTATGTATGCAGATCATTGCAGTTGAGATGTGGGCACCCCCTAGCTGCAACAAGTAAGGGAACACTTTCTATTAAATTGTGGCTGCTGGGTTGGCTTTACCATCAACTCCACTGAAACCAACCATTACAATAAGCCACACAAACTTGATATATTTACAAACATGCAGTAAAAGACCAGCCATTCCATCAAGCTTGCACCACACTCTTGATGCCTGCAGCATTATGACCAGGCATTTCCTAACCATTCATAGCTATGCCATCTCCTGAGCTAAGCAAAAAAAAGCAAAAAAAGCCAGGGCCAATAAGGAGGGGGGAAAAAAACTTGAAAACTCAACTTTAGCTGCTAGGATTGGTTGCCCGATTTTCTTTTCCTGACTTACAGTGGCAATGTGGTACTGTGAGGGAAGATGTCTGGCTGGAAATTTCCTGGCCTTCCTGTTAAATTCAAAATTACGTTTTGTTTCAACTACTGTGTGGTAGTCCCCTTGTGTACCTTCCCTAACTGAGAACATGTTTTTGAGGCGTAGGCCCAGCTATCTGCCAATATTGTTGTCTAACAGACGACAAGGTGTGATTCATGAGCTGTCCAGCATGATTTACTCTCCGATCCTTCCTCTCTTCCTAAGGGGAAGCACTTGACCCTGATGCTATGTCATAACTCTGATGGCACACCTAAGATTGAAAAACTCACCATATGAAGAGTCACCATTGTGACCTTGATTCCTGTATAGGCGTTCCAACATGCCAACGTGCTACCAATCTGAAGCTTTTCTTTTTGTTAACAAGTTTTTTTTGCTGTCTGGGATAGGACGTGTCCTTGATAAATGTGTTGCACCAAGTTTATGGGGTGTCAGCTGGTTTCCAGGTCTGGCATTTGTTCTTCCAATCTGATTAGCACAGATACATGGGAAGACTTATTCAATTTTGTTTCTCTGTCCATGATACACAGGAGATCAGGACATAAAGAAACAGCAGCCATATCTGGGTATATAGATACACTGCAGATACTGGAAATCTGAAATAAAAACAAGAAATGCTGGAAATATTTAGCAGGTCTGGCAGCATCTGTGTAGAGAGAAGCAGAGTTAACATTTCAGGTCAGTGACCCTTCACCAGAACTGGTAAATATTAGAAATGTAATAGGTTTTAAGCAAATAAAGCGGGGGTGGGGCAAGAGATAACCAAAGAGAAGGTGTTGATAGGACAAGGTCACAGAGAATAACTGACCAGAAGGTCATGGAGCAAAGGCAAATGGTATGTTAATGGTGTGGTGAAAGACAAAACGTTAATGCAGAGAGAGTGTTAATTGACAGAAAAATGAACAGCCTGGCCCTAAGCACAAACATGAAAAAAGGTGGGTAGGCACGATAAAAACAAACTAAACTAAAATAAACAAATAAAAATAAAAAATAAAAAATAACTAAAAATAAAAATAAAAAGGGGGGCCCATCATGCTCTGAAACTATTGAACTCAATGTTCAGTCCGGCAGGCTGTAGCATGCCTAAGCAGTAAATGAAATGCTATTCCTCAAGCTTACGTTGATCTTCACTGGAACACTGCAGCAATCTCAGGACAGAGATGTGGGCATGAGAGCAGGAGGCATGAGTTGAAATGGCTAGCAACCGGAAGCTCGGGGTCGTGCTTTTGGACTGAGCAGAGGTGTTCTGCAAAGCGGTCATCCAATCTACGTTTAGTCTCCCCAATGTAGGGGAGACCACATTGTGAGCAGCGAATACAGTATATTACATTGAAAGAAGTACAAGTAAATTGCTGCTTCACCTGAAAGGAGTGTTTGGGGTCTTGGATAGTGAGGAGATAGGAGGTAAATGGGCAGGTATTACACCTCCTTTGATTGCATGGGAAGGTGCCGTGGAAAGGGGACAAGGTTGTGGGGGTAATGGAGGAGTGGACTAGGGTGTCACGGAGGGAATGATCCCTTTGGAATGCTGACAGAGGAGGGGAGGGGAAGATGCGTTTGGTAGTGGCATCACGCTGGAGGTGGCAGAAATGGTGGAGGATGATCCTTTGGATATGGAGGCTGGTGGGGTGGAAAGTGAGGACAAGGGGAACCCTGTCGCAGTTTCGGGAGAGAGGGAAGGGGTGAGAGTAGAGGTGCGGGAAATGGGCCGGATGGGGGGGGGGCGAATTCTAGGTTGAGGAAAAAGGAAGACAAATCAGAAGTGCTGTCGTGGAAGGTTGCAACATCAGAGAAGATGTGTCGGAGACAGAGAAACTGGGAGAATGGAATGGAGTCCTTACAGGAGGCAGGGTGTGAAGAATTGTAGTCGAGGTGGCTGTGGGAGTTGGTGGGCTTATAATGTATATTAGTCAACAGCCTATCCCCAAAGATGGAGACAGAGAAGTCGAGGAAGGTAAGGGAAGTGTCGGAGATGGACCATGTAAAGGTGAGAGAAGGGTGGAAATTAGAAGCAAAGTTGACAAAGTTTTCGTGTTCGGTGTGGGAGCAGGAAACGGCACCGATACAGTCATCAATGTACCGGAAAAAGAGTTGGAGGAGGGGGCCTGAGTAGGACTGGAACAAAGAACGTTCGACATTTCCCACAAAAAGACAGGCATAACTGGGACCCATGCGGGTACCCATAGCAACACCTTTTACTTGAAGGAAGTGAGTGGAGTTGAAGGAGAAGTTGTTCAATGTGACAACAAGTTCAGCCAGGTGGAGGGTGGTAGTGGTGGATGGGGACTGGTTGGGCCACTGCTCAAGGAAAAAGCGGACAGCCCTCAGACCGTCCTGGTGGGGGACCTCTACACCTCCATCCCCCACTCTCAAGGCCCCAAACGCTCCTTTCAGGTGAAGCAGTGATTTACTTGCACTTCTTTCAATTTAGTATACTGTATCCACTGCTCACACCGTGGTCTCCTCTACATTGGGGAGACCAAACGCAGATTGGGTGAGCGCTTTGCAAAACACCTCCGCTCAGTCCGAAAGTATAACCGCAAGCTTCCAGTTGCTGGCCATTTCAACACATGCCCCACATCTCTGTCCTGGGATTGCTGCAGTGTTCCAGTGAACATCAACGCAAGCTCATTTACCGATTAGGCACGCTACAGCCTGCCAGACTGAACATCGAGCTCAATAATATCAAAGCATGATGGGCCCCCCCTTTTATTTTTATTTTTAGTTACTTTTTGTTTTTTGTTTTTATTTTATTTGTTTATTTTATTTTAGTTTGTTTAGTTTGTTTCTACTGTGCCTACCCACAGTTTTTTTTTCATGTTTGTGCTTGGGGCCAGGCTGTTCATTTTTCTGTCAATTAACACCCTCGCTGCACTAACGCTTTGTCTTTCACCACACCATTAACATACCATTTGCCTTTACTCCATGACCTTCTGGTCAGTTACTCTCTGTGACCTTGTCCTATCAGCACCGTCTCTTTTTTTATCTCTTGCTCCACCCCCACTTTATTTGCTTAAAACCTATTACATTTCTAATATTTGCCAGTTCTGATGAAGGGTCACTGACCTGAAATGTTAACTCTGCTTCTCTCTCCACAGATGCTGCCAGACCAGCTGAGTATTTCCAGCATTTCTTGTTTTTATTTCTGGGTATTTACAAATAGGAAAGACTGTATCAGAACTAATGAGGACTAATCAAAAATGCTTATCTCCAGATCCATCAAAATTGGAGAAATGCTAGAGACCTTTATAATGCAAAAGGGTGCTACAAATCACAAACTGATCTAAACATTTGGACTTGTGTTTATTTCTGGGAGTAAGGTATGTCAAAATAGATGACATTTTTAAACCGAAGTGAGTGCAACTTGACAGGCGTGTGAAGAATTTGTCTCCTGCAGATTTGCAGGTAAGTGGAATTGACAGTTTCTTGATTGTTACAAGAGAGCTGGGATATGTAAAAGCCCTGCATATGTAATGTGTAGAATTGCTTTTTATAATTTTTCTATGAAAGCTGATCTGGGTCAGCAAAGCAAAATAATATGCAGATGTGCCACAGACACAACAGTTGCCAAGCACACAGAGCAACCTGTATTTAAAAAAAAAGGATATTCCTTGTTATTCAAAGTTATCATTGTGAATTTAAAAGCTGTCATTTCTAATTGAAATTCACATTGCATTGAACTATAACTTAGCCCGTATGCCATGGATTAAACTGATGTCAGAGACTTGCTGAGATCTCTAGTTCTTCATCCAGCTATCATTATTCCGTTATCACAGAGCTATCACCATGCCATCTGCTCCAATATCTGAAGCTGTCAGAGATTTTTCTAAAGGTTAGGTCTGGTCCGTTGACCATCGACTGTTGCTGTGGCATGTGAAGTGCAGCTAAACCTTCTGATAGGGCACATGACTAATTTACCAGAACATATTTTAGTTGCATCCCGAATATAATCCCACATAATCAAAATGACCAGATTTGCAATGATTCTGCCTCAGTTTATTTAGTTATTCATTCTGTAATTAAGTCTGAATTAAGGCAACACTAAACACATTGTCTCTCGAGATAAGGAGGCCCAAAAGAAAGAAAGCTATTTGTTGCTAATACTGTAGAATGAGGTGTCATTCTGTGTGCTCAAGGGGATATTGCCTTTAAATTAAGCTTATCACAAGCGTTCCATTGCGTGGAGTGTATTATTTTTAAATAGGGTGTCTCAACATCAGTACTTTTCAAATGAAACTGTTACAAGAACTAATGATGACATTTATCACACCTTTGGGTCTACAGATCATTCCTATAGATTTTTTTAGATTAGAGATACAGCACTGAAACAGGCCCTTCGGCCCACCGAGTCTGTGCCGAACATCAACCACCCATTTATACTAATCCTACACTAATCCCATATTCCTACCAAACATCCCCACCTGTCCCTACATTTCCCTACCACCTACCTATACTAGTGACAATTTATAATGGCCAATTTACCTATCAACCTGCAAGTCTTTTGGCTTGTGGGAGGAAACCGGAGCACCCGGAGAAAACCCACGCAGACACAGGGAGGACTTGCAAACTCCACACGGGCAGTACCCGGAATCGAACCCGGGTCCCTGGAGCTGTGAGGCTGCGGTGCTAACCACTGCGCCACTATGGAGAACTTTTCTTCAAGCAATGAATGCTGATATCACAGGCAGACGTGTAAGGGAAGTGTTATTGATCAAACGATGTGAGGGACTTGAACTAATCAGTATAGTTAAAATGAAATGGCTGCTGATGTGTTCATGATTGTATTTATACTGATGAGGTTCAGCTTCATTATACTGTCAGACCCAGTAGCTCCGCCTGGCCAGTTCCCCTAATTATATCAACTGGGCTCACTTTGCAAATAAAACAATTTCAAATCTCAACAGAAATAAACAGTCAGAGCATAAAAGTGATCCTATTTTTTGGGGAATTACTTGGTAAAGATGTACTGATGGTGAGCATCCCTCTTTAAGAGCTACTATTGCTCAAAGTTTAGAGGATTGTGGAAGAGTTTTATGAGTTTTATAAGGACTGCACAGTGTGTCCTATAGTTATAGTTCAGAACCTGCTGCCACCAGTTGCAGGTTCTTCCGGGTTGTGTGAAATTACCTCTGATTCCTTGGGAAGTTTATTATTTTTTCTTTCCTGTTGTTGAAGTGTCATCTGATTTTACTTACCCATGTGCTAGAGGTTTCTAATGATGATAAACTTCTGTTTGTTCTTATTGTTCAACTTCCTGAATTCCTAATATGGTTATTTGTAATACTTGATGTACAGATAATTTTTTCAAAATAAAATCAATGAAACAAAAGTATTTTCATGCAAGTAAAAGTTTCTAATTCTCTATTATCTTTACAAGATTTATTTCAGTGTTGTCGTGGGACCTTGCTGTGGGTAAATTGGCTGCTGCATTTCCGACATTATAATTTCAAAAATACTTCATTGGCTGTAAAGAACTTTGGGACGTTCTGAGATCGTGAAATGTGCTATATAAATGCAAGTTCTTTCAGTGCATTGTGTAAGTCAAACTTATACCTTTAGTATACAAAAATAAAAATTGCCCCATCAGAAAATATTAAACCAATGTTATGACTATCCTTATTTAATTAGTATCCATCCATCTCAATTAATCTATGCATATAAAAACTAAGCTGATCATGGTATCATGCAGTTCTTAATTACACACCAAAGAAATGAGTTTATGGAGATACTAGGGCTTAAGCATTACTGGGCTATAGAACACATCATTATGGTTGTCATGGCTATCATAATAAGGGATATAAGAAGATGTGTGAAAGAAGCTGCTCTGTGTTTTAGACCTATATCCTGGTATCAGGCTATTGTTGCTGATGATTTGAAAGAGATTTAACTGAACTGTTTTAAGGTAGTGAAATAATATGGTCTACAATGCACTAATTTTACCAAATAAAGTCTCACTAAATTAGTGGCATCATTATGATAACAGTACTGAATCAGGTAATTTCACAAGACCTGTCTGGCAGAACTCCTTTGGTACTTTTTTGTGATATAGGAGAAGGTTACAAGTTAACTTTCTTCTTCACTTAGAGTTGGGTGGGGAGAAAAATTTTAAAATAACAGTTATTTATATTTGAAAGACTTTAAAATTAAAAAAAAGCATTTAATTTGTCCCACTTGGCTGTATTTCTGTCAAGTTATAATATGACTAAAATTACAGTTTTGCACCTTGCCGGTGTTGGCCTGGGGAAGCTATTCCAATGCAGCTGGACTGCAGGGAAATGTGCTGGGGGCCTGAGCCCTGGCCCCTGCTGCCCATTACACGGTGGTAAATACAGGTCATTCGGTGAGGTGGTGGTAGGCCTCACCGCCTGCAGTCTTTCTCATTCTCTCCCATATTATGCTAATCATGGAGGAGACTCCAACCCAAGATGTCTCAACCCTGCCCCACCATCATACATGAACCAAAAACTCACACCAACAGCCAATGCTGCACAAATGTGACATTTCCATTTCTCATACCAGCTATCCTTGTGGCCGAGGTGAGATGGTCAATTTCATGTTAATTGGTGTGGCATATATCAGCTGTTTTGAATTGTGAGGTTGCACCCACTAGAGACTGGAATGAGAATGCTGAAACTGATTGCCTTTAGCATCCTCAGAGCCAAATGAGAAGGCACTTGCAGCTTGCTGTGCCAGTCTGGCTTGCACTGGAATCCATCTGGCCCTCAAGACTCATGATCTGTACCATGAGTAATAAAGCTTTTTGAGTGAAAAAAACTGATATTTCAATGATCTTGACAGGAAAGGAAGGCTTAGGCCAGCTGGGGGGTGCGTGTGGGATGGGTGAGCAGGGGTCAGCTGGATTGGAGGGGGGCAGGGTTTCTATCGGAAAACATGTATGTTCCAGATTTAACTCCAAAGCAGGTGTATTTGTTTTCCGCAGGTTCCCCCACCCCTGGAAATCAGCCTGATTGACAGGTTTGCCTCCCAGTTGGATAGGAACACTCTGCAGCAGGCCGCAGAAGCAGTTAGGGAACCCACAGCTGCTACTGTGGTATGGGGAGATCTGCTCCCTGACCTCAGGGGAAGATCCATTCTCCAACCCCGGGCAATTGGCGTGTCAGTTCTCAGGGTGGTCCAATCCCCAACTCCAGGAGGATCCAAACCCAAGCAGTGTCTAAACCCCAATCTTGGGAGAGCCTTTGTATGGGAGAGGGGTCTGATATGGAGGAAAATTGGGGGACCAGTGGAAAGTACTCCTGCACATCCTGGCTCACAAGTAAAGGCATTATCTTCTCCCTGAAGCTGCCCTCACCGCCCTTCAACTGCTGGGTTTCTCAAGGCCTGGAAAACCTAGGTGGCAAGGGTTAAATCTGAGGCTGTCAGCCTCACTAAAATATTTGATTTGACAACAAACCTCCAGGTTGATTGCCCATCCCTTGACTTGCCTCCATTAAACCCAGAAGTGGACAGGTTGGAAGCAGGTTGCAGTCTGGTTTGATATTTTTAAAGTCATAACATCTCACTTGACTCCAACCCAGACAATTTTGACCATTAATATTCAGTCCAATGTTTCAGAGGGAACATACATTTCTCTTTTGAATATCACAATGCTACTTTGATGTTAACACAGTTTCCTATTTGCAAGATTATGATTTATGAGGTCATCCTTAGTAAAATATAAATAAGATCAATTTTATAACTTCTAGGGAGATCAGGACTTCGAACTGGCAATGCGGAGTCCTGAAGCTTTGTTACTTTGAAAATCTGGTGTTTATCACAGCCTCTACAAATTTACCACACCAAATTCATAAAGAACTTTGATTCATTGGAATTACAATTAATTGGAAACTGTGAATAGAAAATGCAAAGAAGATTAGAGTGAAACAGCCTCTACCCACCCATTATTAAGAGTGCGAAGCATCCCTTGTTTCTCAAATTTTTATAAAATATTATTCTTCCTTTCTATCAGCATCTGTACAATGCTCATTTCAAATTATTTTTCATGATTTCGGACAAAGCCACTTTCACAAGGAAAAACGTTTTTCACAAAGAATATTTATTAGATATAGAACAGCGAAGTACAGCATATGTAGGAGATCATAACAACAGAAAGAAAGAATCTGCTTAAAATCGATTGCTGTAAAACATTTACTTTTTTGTCAGCAACTGAGTTATCTTATCTTCCCAGTGTTAGAAAACAATGCTTTTTTGTTATCAAAATTCAAAATTCATATTTACTTTGGCTGAAATAAAATTACGCAATGAAGAAGATAATGAAATGTTGCAAAAGTGTATAAATGTGACACAGAGCGTGCTAATCTCACTTTTAAACATTTCGATGTGACATACATTCAATGAATTTCTTTGGACAAGTGTTTTTTATTAGTTCATGTGACGTCAGCATCACTGAAAAGGCCAACAGTTATTGCCCATCTCTCACTGCCACCTTCTCAAACCACTGAAGTCCACGTGGTGTAGGTATTCCCACAGTGTTTCATTTTCTGATGAACACGTGCAGGGATATCCTGGGGCTGGAATGATTGGCTCCCAACAACCACAACAATCTTCCTTTGTGCTAGGTCTGATTCGAGCCAGTGAAAGAGTTTTCCCCCGATTCCCAGCGATTTCAATTTTACTAGGGTTCCTTGACACTCGGTCAAATGCTGCCTTGATGTCAAGGGCAGTTACTCTCACCTCACCTCTGAAAGTCAACTCTTTTGTCCATATTGGACCGAGGCTGTAATGAGGTCTGGAGCCAAGTGGTCCTGGTAGACCCCAAACTGAGCATCAGTGAGCAGATTATTACTGAGTAAGTGTCGCTTGATAACACCTTCCATCAGTTTGCTGTAGATTAAGAGTAGACTGATGGGGTGGTAGGTAATTGGCTGGTTTGAATTTATCTCAGTTTTTGTGGGCAGGACATACCTGGGCAATTTTCACTTTGTTGGGTAGATGCCAGTGTTGTACTGGAACAACTTGGTTAGAGGCACAGCTATTTCTTGAGCACTATTCTTCAGCTGTATAGCCGGGATATTGTCGGGGCCTTACTCCTTTTCTGCAGCCAGAGTTCAGCCATTTCCTGATATAACATGAAGCAAGTAGAATTGGCTGAAAACATCCATCTGTAATGGCGGGGATCTCAGGAGGAGGCTGAGATGGATCATCCGCTTGGCATGCTGGCTGAAGATGGTTGCAAATTCTTCAGCCTTTTCTTTCACACTGACGTGCTGGGCTCCACCTTTATTTTGGATGAGGATGCTCATGGAGCCTCCTCCTCCTGCCAGTTGTTTAATTGTCCACCATCATTCACAACTGGATGTGGCAGGACTGCAGAACTTTGATCTGATCTGTTGGTTGTGGAGCCTGTTAAAAGAAGGCAATTCAGGCATCCCATGTTTTAAAGTCAGCATCTTGTAGCCTTTTCTTTTCTGGAGTCATATTGTTGTTTGTTGGCACTGCAATGAATGACTGGCACAAGAATCAATGGATCTCTCCCTGGATATTTCAACAGTTGTGAAAATTTTGTTTAAAAAATCCACCAATATTTATTGAACAATCTATCACAAAACCATATTCAGTAATCAAGAATTGAGGGAAGAATATCAGAATGAGTTTTTAAGTTTGTGATTTCTTATACAGTTTTAATTGTAACTCAACTGCTCCATGATGTATATGGCTACATAACGTAAGTGTTTTTAGTTTGCTATGATTGAATTGTCTTTGAATATGTTAGGCAGGCAGTGTTTGTTTTATATGCCTCTGCATAGTCTGATATATTATCTGTTACAACTACTAACTCTCATTGGAAGCATCCTCACATTGACAAGTCAATTTGGCAATCTTCCATTGGATTTAAGTAATAAAATAGGTTCCGCTAAGTGTTCCTTACTGCCACTGTTTCAAATTATTGTTTGCAATTTATGTTGTGAACAAGCCTCCCTACACTCTGTTTGTGTACTATTGTGATTTCATCCAAATGCTGGTTATGTTTAAAAAGATTTAGATTGACTTGGACGGATGATGTACGAATGTGGGGATAAATTGGATAGTCCCAGAAAACAGATGCAGGGATCACAATGCAATGTTACCCCACAACTGCTCAATGTAACGCAGGCAGCACACTATCTTGAGTGATTGCTGGGCTGAATTTAGTGGAGCTGGCGGGGGTCCTGATGCTGGGCTGCAAGAGTGAGGGAACAAAAGTGAGGGAACTCCATCTCGGCCTTTTGGAGCCCTGCCAGTGCAATTCGACAGCACTCAGGTAATTAACTGCCCAGCGCTGGGGTGCCCATCCCTTTAAGGACAGGGATCCCGCCTCCCACAGCTGCTGGCCAATCAGAGGGCTGGAAGCTCAGGACTATTGGCAGCGTCACCGGGAACAATGGCCACTGCCGATACTATACAAGGCATGGGACCAGGTCCTTTGCTGGAGCCCCGGACCCCAGGGGAGTGTCGAGGGGTCACCAGACCAGTCCGGCAGGCCCCGCCAATGTGGGACGGGGGGTTCATTGAGAGTGGGGGGGGGGGGGGGGTATTCACGGAGGGGCGGCCTTTGCTGCTGGGGGCTCTCCATGGGCCATAGATTGCCCATGGAGGAGGCACCCCCCCAACCACGCAGGGAGGCTACATTGTTTTACTGGGAACCCCCCCTGCAAGGCAGAGGCACCCCCCGCCTGTGGTAGAATTCCAGCGGCAGCGGGAAGAGCCCCTTAAGTGGCGAGTGATTGGCCACTTAAGGGCAACGATTGGCGACTAGGTGGGAAGGCTGTCTTCGGCCTTTCCCGCCCCTGACTTAATTGCAGAGCGATGGGAACGTGAAAGGCCCTCCCCCACATCTTCTGTCGCTATTCTATGGGGCCCCCACTTCCCTGCCTGTCTCCCAGGGGCCCATTAAATTCTGCATGCTGCATGGAGTGTACGCTAACTGCACTATTCATTGGCTGAACACATCAGCAGGAGGCACAAAATCATACCTTGCTAGCACCAGTTAAAGCTAACCTGCACCTCTTAAAGGAGAGATGCATTGTGGCTGGAGCAGAGGCTGGCAGTCGTGCAGGACATGAATTTGACCTGGAAACAGTGAAGAATGACACGACATGGAAGAAAGTGGGCTCCAAGGTTTTTGGATGCTGTAGTGGATGTCTTGGAGGGGGTGGAAAGTAGGAGAGATGTCCAGTATCTGCACGGGGCCAGGAGGCCCTCCAGCCACAAGTTCAAAATGCAGCACGAGCAGATAGCCAACTAAACAACCATGATAACCATATTAGCCAAACAGATTGCATGATACTCACTGATACACTTCCCTCCCTCTTGCAGAACAAGGTGGCACACAATTTGAGACAGCAGGAGGCACGCCTGTGTGTCCTAACCCGGGGAAGGGATGGTGTTGGCCATTATTGGGACACCTACTGCTGAGGCCGTGGCCGCAACCATTGAAGATGACAATACACTCATACCTAATCCACCTTTTGTCATCCCACTTCCCTCTTACCCCCACTCTCTTCTGATTTACAAGCTGTAGATGTTGTAAGCATGCACCTCTTACATTCCTCCACTCCCCACACCACAACTTAACCTTTGTACCTTTTTTCTTTCAGTTAATCAGGAGGTACAAGCTGGCCAGGCAGTGGAGGAACAGCAAGAAGAAAGGGATGATGAAGATATAGCATTGCCGATTTATTACACACTCACAGCCACCAGCTCACATACTGACACTGTGTGTATCTTATATTAAAGGCAAGATTTGCACATGGTGAGACACTGGGCACAAGTGGGCTGCAGCAAGGGCTGGAGGCAAGGATAGTAATGGTGCCAGTTCACCAGAGGGCATGGTCGCACACAAGTTCTGCTGCAGAGACTCATATCAGGACTTTGATGGGGCAGCCCACAGAAGAACGCTGATGGGTATGTGCACAGAAAGGCTTGGTGCATTGGCAGGCCTGCCAGTAAGCTTACTGTCACTGTCAAGGAGCATGGAGGGTTCCAGCACCAACTTGGCACAGGGCTTTAATGCAGAGCTTGGAGCCCATCCTTTCCAGCATGGTAGCAGTTGCTCCATGGAGCAAAGACCTGCTGTTCTCTTTCAGGATGACAGCTTTTGTCCTCCCACCCCACTACTCCGCCAGTATCCTTGCTGAGCCCAGTAAGCCCAGACTGCTGCTACCCACATTGAGATGGTACAATCCACAGTTGGGCCTTCTCGGCCCAGAGCTGCTCGATGTTGTCCTTCAAAGCCATCTGCAGTGTCCTTCACTGAAAGTCAGCAGCTTTTCATCAGCTATACTGCAGTCATTGGGGTAGCATTGTGTAAGAGCACTAGGATGGGAAAGACACATAGAAGACAGTGCACAAGGATGATTGGTTGCCTCCTGTATGTAATATGGCAGGAATTCATTTATAAATTTGGTTTGGAATGTTTATTTTGTGGTGGCTTTTATTTTTGCATTGTGGCGAAGAGGATGCTGTAGTGGTCAGTGACAGAGGGGGAAGTTAAGGTATGGCATTGTTGGTGAAGGGGGAATTGCAGTTGCAGTTGCTCGTATCACACTTGGATGGGGTCTTCACGCACAGCTGGGCAAACAAGGGCTGCCTAGGTTGTCTCTTCTTTCTCCTCCTCCATATGTTCCTATTCCTCAGCTGCTTGCCGTAGAGCTGCTGGCAAGGCATGACCCATCATGATGATGAGGTTGTGCAGCATGCAGCAGTTTGCAATGATTCTTGACACCCACTCTGCTGAGTACTGCTGGGCTCCTCCAGAGCCGTCCAGGCAGTGGAAGCATTGTTTCAGCATGCCAATGGTCTGCTCTATCACGTTTCATGTGACCACATGGCTTTCAATGTATGCATGTTTCGCACATGAGTTGCACACCAGCGTCATCAGCCATGTGGTCAGCGGATAGCCCTTGTCGTCCAGTAGCCACCCTTGGGTTTGTCATGGTGGCTCAAATGCAGCTGACATAGCAGACTGCTACAAAATGAAGGCATTGTGACTGCTGCATGATTCGCTCCCTATAGTCACATACCAGCTGGGCATTGAGTGAGCAGAATCGCTTTTGCTTCCAGTATATGGTAGAGTTGACATGTGGTGCCTGGCAAATGATGCGTGTACAGTCAATGACATCCTGCACCAAGCCATGTACTTGTCTCATCTGCTGGTCTCTGGTAAGAGAGAATGAAATGTAGTTAGTGCTCTTTGAAAGAGAGCCTCTGTGACATTCCTTATGCAACAGTGGATAGCAAACTGCGAGATATTGCAAGTATATCCAGCTCCAACCCAGAAGGAGCCAAATGCATAAAAGTTCATCACCATGGTCACCTTCACAGCCACTGGCAATGCTCTCCTAACCCTGCTGTGAGGCTGCAGTTGTGTCTATAGCAGGTGGCAGATTTCAGTGAGGACGTCCTTACTGAATACTTGGGCGGATATGGTATCCTGATGACAGCCCTCTCCCCTCTTTCCCCTTCCAGTAGCTTGTCCTGCTTTGCCTGGCCTCTGTTCATTCTCCAAGTAACTCTTTATTCCAAGGGGAATGCCATACACGTTTGGGAGCAAAAGGTTTATGCAGAAGCCTTGAAGTCAGCAAAAAGTTCTTCCACGCTTGCCACACCACTCTCTGTAGTCTTTTCCAATTTGAAACAACTCTAGTAAGCACCAAACACTTGTAGATTCATAGCAACAGCCAGAAGAAATCAACCAGCAGCTAACCTGTAAGTAGTCAATGGTCCCTTTAAATGATACTGGTGGAGGGTCCCTGTTGCTGTTGAACATGTATTCAGCTGTGTGAGATTAAGAGAGGGCATTAGCTGGAGCATTGAGCACCAAAATGGCACCACCGGCATCAAATCAGCATTGACTTCATGATCTGCCTGCTCTGTATACTTCTGGTGGACGTTCATTGAGCACACACTAACACCCTCACCAATATGGCATCCAATGCAATTGGCCCCACAAGTGTGCATATGCACCACGGACATCATTTTGGAGTTCTAGTGCCCAAAAAATGGGCGCTAACAAGCCCAATTTCTTGCCTTGTGTCTTTACATACCCTCTGATAGCACAGTAACACTACAACATGGTGCAAATAGGATGATTTTTTATGCAGTGTGTGTTGCCATATTTTATAATGGAATATAATGCTGGCACTATTTGCTATTTGAATATACTCTGTTACCACAGTGCAGTGTGTGTACATGTAATTTATTTGTGGTTGTATCTTTTGCAACTGAAATGGTAATTTGAAGGCTTTTTTTCCCTTCCATTTTCTTTACTCCTCTCCTGAAGAAGCTGACGCAAGATGGGGCACGGCTCTAGAGAGACACGCATTCCTCCCAAATGACCATTTTTTGTGTGTGAGTTTGGATAATGATTACCAGCCACTCAATTATAGTGGTGATCACAACCAGCATCCACTTTCCAGCAGGGGTACTTGGCTGATTGTTTTTCACTTCCTCCCTAGTCCAGTGACTCTGGAGCTAACTGTAAAACCAGTGTTGTCCCAGCTAGTTTAAATTTTAATTTAGAGGATAAAGGCAGTAATCAGAACAGTGTTAATAAAATCCTTGCAGACTGGAAAGGTGTTTTTTTAATAATATACCTAGAGCATAATTTATCGCAAGATTACTGAAAGTTCCTTCATCACAGAGCGCGCACGGATAAAAAGTGTATTCCTCCAGGATTGATAGATGGTCAATTTTTTTCTTATGGATTGGTTCAAGTTTATTGCTTCCAGCATGTTGGAGCTTTTAAGCAAATGTGCTAAGACCTGAGCAAGATGTTGAAAGAGGATTAGGAGTGTCAGGCTGCCAGGGGTTTTGCTTTACCCATGCCATTGAGGGTACCAGCAGCATTCACCTAGAGTGCCACTGGCACATTTCAAAGCACAGCTACAGCCACTACAGGCATCAGTTATCCCTCAATGCTAAAGTAAGAATAGGATGCTTCATTACTTTCAACTCCTGAAGAGCAACCAAAGACAAATTGGAACATTTGTCGCAATGCTGGTTGTCCAACATTTAGGGAGCTACTGTTTCCACCAATATGCCCCTTCTGGGCACTGGAAATGTTGTAACTTGATAAAGAGCATGAGCTTTTGCTTGAAAATGTGAATAGGTCGAGCCCTTCTATGTAGACATCAAACGCAAAGAACTAAATATATGAGTTGGAGTTTTCTTCATTCTTAATTAACAAAGAAAGAGTTACAGCTCACAAACAGGAGATAGCTTCTGGAATGGTTCAGTGTTCTTCAGTCTTTTGTGAAGACACTGTCATAACTCCAGATACGGTGTAATGAATGGAAGGTGAAATGAAGGAGACAAACCTGTTTTCATAGCAAAGCGTTTTGAATGTTTCCCCTATTAACGGAGCCTATCGGGTTCTGTGAACCTTCACAAATTGTATCTACACTCTTACTTTGTAGGTGCATAAAGTCATGTTCAAGATGGATTGATATCAATGCAGCTGGGCTGACAGCTACTTCAGAGAGGAGTCCATCACTGCTGAAATCTCAGCTATTGGGCAGGTTGCCATAATGGTTGAGTGGTGTTTCTGCAATTGGACAGCTGCTCCTTGGCACAGATGTAACCCCAAAAGCAAGACAAAAAGAGACAGCATCCCATGTATTGTGGACAGTTGTTACATTTCCAATATTTGAATAACATATTTCGATTAATGTTAACAAGCTAACACTAAAGCAAACTGCTGGAGATGCTGGAAACCTGAAATAAAAACAGAAAATTCTGGAAGTACTCAGCAGATCAGGCAGTATCTACAGAGAGAGAAACAGAGTTAACGTTTCAGGTTGACGACAGTGCATTCGAACTGGAAAAAATTTGAAAATTCACAAGTTTTGAACAAGTACAGAGGCAGGGAAAGGGGGAGGGGAGGAGAGGAAATAAGACAATGGCCAGAATCTTACCAGATCCCAGGTTTTCCCACCTCCCGGATCGAAAATGGGTCTTAAGCCCACGCGGACGGATGGCAAGACCCACAGCGGGATTTTATGGGCGGTGGCCAATTAAGAGGCCTCCTCTGGAAGTGCCGTTGAATTGAGCATGGCAGCCCACCTCTCAGAGCTGCCGGTGTAATCAGAGGGCTGGCAGCTTAGCAGCCTCAGCAGTGCTGCTGATAGAGGTGGCCGCTGCTGAAACTGCAGGGAGAGGAAGAGGGTGCCTCCATGTTGAGGTGCCCTTGAAGGCCAGGTAATTTTTTTTACTGTGCCGTGGGCCATGGAGCGGCCATTAAGGAAGGCCTCCCCCACCCCAGGAACCTGCTGGAAGGCAGCCACATTTTACCTGGTGGTCTACCCACATGGTGGGGGCCCATCCTGATGCCAGTAAAATGCCGGTGGGGTGGATGGTGGCCGGTAATTGGCCATTTAATTGGTTTAATTGGCCACTTCCAGTATGCAGGCAGCTGTGCCATTGATGTTCCCACCATTGAGAATATCCTGTGGCTCCCCTCCCTTTCATCACCATTTTACAAGGCCTCCTGCCTCCCCACCCATCTCCAGAGGGCTAGTAAAATTCAGCCCAATAGAGTGGAAGACAGGAGAGATTAAATGGCAAAAAGAATGATGGTGCAGGGCAAAAGGGTTTGGTAATGATCCACATGGTTGTAAAGTGCCTAATCAATAGGTGAGGTGCTGTGCCTCGAGCTTTCATTGAATTCATTGGAACAGTTTAAGACAGAGAGGTTAGAGTGGGAGTGGGAAGGAGAATTCAAATGGTAAGTAAGCTCAGGATCATGCATGCAGACTGAACAGAGGTGTTCAACAAAGTGATCACCCAGTCTGCATTTGATCTTTCCAATGCAGACGAGTCCGCATCGTGAATAGCAGGGGCTCTGGACGGTGGGAAGGAAGCTGGCGAAAGGGTCGATGTTGCATCTCCTGTGCTTGCATGGGAAGGTGCCCTGGGAGGGGAATGGATGTTTTGGGTAATGGAAGAGTGGACTAGGATGTTGCTGAAGGAATGGTTCCTTCGAAATGCTGAAAGGGGAGGGAAGGGGCAGAAGTGGTTGGCGGTGGCATCATGCTGCAAGTGGCTTAAATGGCTGAAGGTGATCTGTTGAATGTGAAGGTTGTTGGGTTGGGAGGTGAGGACAAGGGGAGTCCTATACTGGTTCTGGTAGGAAATGGAATGGGTAAGAGTAGAAATGCAGGAAATGGGATGGTGGAGACCCTGTCTACCAGTCTGGAGGGGAATACTTGATTGAGGAGAAAGGAAGACATATCGGAACACTAATGTGGAAGGTGGCATCGTCAGAACAGATATGTTGGGGACGGAGAAACTGGGAAATTGGCATGGAGTCCTTATAGGAAGTGGGGTGGGAGGAAGTGTAAACAAGGTAGTTGTCTGTTGCTACATGGTAACTCCACATGCACTTCTGAGTTTCTGCAGATATATGTAGTTTTGATTGTGATACAATTATTGACCAGACTTAAGCTGACTTAATTTGAATGAGATGGTCCAGACATAGTCCAAAATTCGCATTTTTAACATCCTCCTCTTTGAGACGTTGACCTCATGGTTAGACAAATGCTTCTTTCTCGGCTTTATCTCTCACTCCTAGTTACCATTCTTTTTGTTGAATTTTGATGATTTTCAGTTCTAATGCTTTGCTTAAGACTTAATTTGCCTACAGATTGTGTATAGAAGATAATGCCAAAATGTGACCTTTGGATTGCTTGTCTCCAGCTATCATTCAGACCACTCAAGTATCGGAGTTCCGAAGAAGGGTCACTGACCCGAAACTTTAAGTCTGCTTCTCTTTCCACAGATGCTGCCAGACCTGCTGAGTGGTTCCAGCATTTCTTGTTTTTATTTCAGATCTCCAGCATCCGCAGTATTTTGCTTTTATATCACTCAAGTATCAGCTTGGCTCTGTGATAGTGTTCTTTCCACTGAGTTAGAAGATTTTTAGGCTAAAGTTAAGCTCCCGGACTTGTTGCGTTGTCAAAGGTGTTGTGTTTCAGAAGAGATGTTAAACTATGCAGATGGATGTAAATGATCCCATGGCACATTTTGAAGAAGAGCAGGGGATTCTGCCGATGTCCTGGTCATCATTCATCCCTGAACCAACGCCATCAAAAGAGATTAACTGCTCATTCATCTCACTGCTGGGTGTGGGACCTTGCTGTACTGGTATGTTTGCCTATAAAGCCAGTGGCGACATTTCAAAAAGTAGTTAATTGGTTGTGAAGCACTTTTGGATGTCCTGAGGATGTGAAAGGTGATATGTAAATACAAATATTTCTTTCCACCTTAATGTTGTTTGGAGGTAGGCACTGGGGATACAACAAAGACTTTTGACTTCTCAAATTTGAACTATATTAGAATTTCATTGGCTCGGATTTTGTGCTGGTAATGACGGCAAAACTGTCAGAATTCACTGTCATTACTCCTCTAAAACTGACAGCAACATCTGGAGTCCACACATGCGCAATTAATGTGGAAATCCAGAAGCTGCTGTCAGTGATTCTACACTTCTCCAGAAGATGTACTTTTGTGCCCCCACCCCCCGCCCCCGAAAACAATCATTTAGAAATCATTGAACTGACAAGAACTTTCACTCTTAGGCTTTGACTCTTGCTGTAAAAACCCTGAAAAAAGTGAGGTCTTGTTGAATGAGGTGTATCATGTTTTTTAACTGTGTATTAAGTTAATAATTACTGCAAAATACCCTCACTGGCCCTGAGACAGTAATTTTATATTTGTCCAATGTCAAATTTCTCCATTAGGATAAGAAATCCCACATAGTTTTAAAACATTAATCTATAGGGGAGATGGTGGCGTAGTAGAAATATCACTGAACTAGTAATCTAGAGGCCCATGCTAATGCCCTGGGGACATGGGTTCAAATCCCACCGTGGCAACTGGTGGAATTTAAATTCAATTAATTAATAAAAATCGAAATTGAAAGCTATTCTCAGTAATGGTGCGAAGAAACTAGCATCAATTGTCATGAAAACCCATCTGGTTCACGAATGTCCTTTAGGGAAGGAAACCTGTCATCCTTACCCAATCTGGCCTATATGTGACTCCAGACCCACAGAAATGTGGTTGACTCTTAACTGCCCTCTGAAATGGCCTAGTAAGCCACTCAGTTGTCAAGGGCAATTTGTGATGGGCAACAAATGTTGGCCCTGCGAGTGACACCCACATCCCATGAAAGAATAAAAAAAAATTCTTTCAGAATTTTGTTTATGATGTTTAGCTTCAACCTTAATCCCATGTATATGTCCCAATCATTTAATTTTCTATCTGTAAAATTTAAAAATTAAAAGTGAAGGGATTCAATGGTTTTTACTTCCCGGTTTACTGTCTGTGAAAATACTTCAATGTGTTTGGCTGCTTACTCTATTTGGTGACAACACTCCTGCTGGACACTAGGAGAACCCCCTGACTTGGTGCCAGATTCAAACTGACATCAGTGAAGGGGAAATCCGTGCCACAGAGATTACTAGCTCTTTGAAGGTAGCTTTCTTCGAGGTCAGTGGCATGCTCTGTGCCACTGACCATAAAATCCAGCCATTAAGTCTGCGAACACAAAGTAGGTAACTAATCTTTTATAATGGGTGCCTGTGATCAATTTTAAGATAGTCTTCTAACTAAACCAGGGTTCCTAATTATGTCATCGAACATGGAAGCATCTATTAGTTTTTAAGATTTTGAACTCTGAAATTAGATTCAAAGGCTTCAAATCACTGTTACTTTTATTTTAAATGCAAAGTTTTTGGTTGGCTTTATTCAATTTTCAGAATGATTTTCCATTTCGCTCATGGCTCATGGTGCAGATGTTTGTGCTGGTCCTCTCCATATTATTGATGTGTGATACCATGCATGCTAAAGGAGTAGTAATCATCATTGCTTATTAATTCATTCAATGAGAAGTAATTTGTCATTTGTCAAGATCTAATATGGTCAGCATATATATTCATGTCACTTTTTTTCAGTTATTTGCCTCTTTTACAAAGAAACTGTACTGATTATTTTTGGCACTTAGTCTCAGCACTTAAATTTAAATTTTTCATTACATTTTACAGCTTTCCAAGTTATACTGTGCAGTTCTCAGTTTGGCTGCTCTTACCCTGGATGCACTGTCATTCGTGATCAGGTGCAGCGATTGATAAAATAGCAAGACTATCACATCTATGATAAGCATTGCTATTTAACAGTTAGCCGTGCATGGTTCAGTAGTAGTGCTCTTGCCTCTTAGATTAGCTCAAGTCCCACTCCAGACCGCAAAATCTAGGCTGACACGCCAGTATTGAGGGAATACTGCAGTATCAGAAGTGCCATCTTTTGGATGAGACGATAAACCTAGGCCTTGTCTGTCCTCTCAGGTGGACATAAAAGATCCAGTGACACTATTACGGAGAAGAGCCGGGGATTGCTCAATGGTGTCCTGGCCAATATTTATCCCTCAACCAACATCACGAATAAATGTCATCTAGTTATTATCTCATTGCTGTTTGTGGGACTTCGCTGTGCACAAATTGCTTGCTGAATTTCCTACATTACAACAGTGGCTACACTTCAAAAGTACTTCATTGGCAGTAAAGTGCTTTGGGGCAACCTAATGTTGTGAATGGTGGTATATAAATGCAAGTCTTCCTTTCTGGAAATGGGGTCGGTCTGCAGGGGGCAGAAATATGCAACTGCAGTTGTTTGGCTGGCAGGGACCCAAAATGATGGGCCTATTGGAGATACACAGCTTTTATAAAAAATTATTTATTCTCTGTTCGCACCGTACATGTCAACTGGGGATGGTGGGCATGGCACATGATAAACCCTTTGGTGAGTAAGCAACTATCTGAAAAATTTTCAGGGTAAATTCTTCCGAGATGCCTGGAGCTGGAACAGATGCTGGATTGGCCTGGGTCTTATGAAGCTGCTCACTAATGCCATCTGTATCTGATATCAGCTGAACATCTCCCTAATGATCTTGGAGATCTAAAATGACAGATCTCTACAGAGCTGGGGAAATAAGTATTGCATCTAAAATAGCTCTCACAGAGACAGTTTATTTTACTTTGCTGGAAAAAAGATCATTTCATTTTAAAAGTGCCCTCTGCTTTAAGCAATGTTCTTATTTTAGAAGTATGTTTTAAAGAGTGATTACGATAGAATCCGTTGTTATCAATTCCACTATTAACTGTTCCATCCTACCAGGCTGACTTCTTTTAAATTAGGTGCTACTAGTAATCAATGTTATGCTAATCATTGCTATATTCCAGAAAGCCAGGTGGCGAAGGATCCAACTGGATGTCACGGAATCTGCAGTCTGCAGGACTCATGGGGGAGCATGTGCAAGCTGTTGTCTGAACAGATGACTTGTTGAATGTTATGAACATACAAATTAGGAGCAGGAGTAGGCCACTTGGCCCCTCGAGCCCATTTCACTATTTAATAAGATCATCCTGATCTGATTGTGACCTCAACTCCACATTCCCATCTACCCCCAATAACCTCCCCCCCCTTGCATATCAAGAATCTATCTACCTCTGCCTTAAAAATATTCAAAGACTCTGCTTCCACTGCCTTTTGAGGAAGAGAGTTCCAAAGACTCACGACCCTCTGAGAGAAAAAATTTCTCCTCATCTCTGTTTTAAATGGGCAACTCCTTATTTTTAAACAGTGACCCCTAGCTCTAGATTCTCCCACAAGGGGAATCATCCTTTCCACATCCCATGAATGAATAAAAAAAAGCCTAGTCTGTCCAACCTTTCCTCATAAGTCAACCTGCCCATTCCAGGTATTAGCCTAGTAAACCTTCTCTGAATTGCTTCCAACGCATTTACATCCTTCCTTAAATAAGGAGAGCAATACTGTACACAGTGCTCCAGATGTGATCTCACCAATGCCTGTATAACTGAAGCATAACCTCCCTACTTCTGTATTCAATTCCCCTTGCAATAAACGATAACATTCTATTAGCTTTCCTAATTACTTGCTGAACCTGCATATTAACCTTTTGCAATTCATGCACTAGGACACCCAGATCCCTCTGCATCTCAGAGCTCTGCAATCTCTCACTATTTAGATAATATGCTTCTTTTTTATTCTTTCTGCCAAAATGGACAATTTCACATTTTCCCACATTATACTCCATTTGCCAGCTCTTTGCCCACTCACTTAACCTATCTATATCCCTATCCTTCACAACTTACTTTCCTACTTATCTTTGTATCATCAGCAAATTTAGCAACCATACCTTCGATCCCTTCATCCCAGTCATTTATATAAATTGTAAAAAGTTGAGGCCCCAGCGCTGATCCCTGTAGCACACCATTCGTTACATCTTGCCAACCAGAAAATTACCCATTTATGCCTACTCTCTTTTTCATGTTAGCTAGTCAATCTTTTATCCATGCCAATATGTTATCCCCTACAACATGAGCTTTTATTTTCTGCAATAATCTTTGATGTGGCACCTTATCAAATGCCTTCTGGAGATCTAGAGTCAGACCATCCACCAGTTCTCCTTTATCCACAGCACATGTTACTTCTTCAAAGAACTCCAATAAATTGGTTAAACATGATTTCCCTTTCACAAAACCATGTTGACTCTGCTGATTACCATTAATTTTTCTAAGTGCCCTGCTATAATGCCTTCAATAATAGCTTCTAACATTTCCCTAAGACAAATGTTAAGCTAACTGGCCTGTAGTTTCCTGCTTTCTGTCTCCCTCCCTTTTTGAATAAAGGGGTTACATTCATTATTTTCCAATCTAATGGAACCTTCCCCGAATCTAGGGAATTTTGGAAAATTAAAACCAACGCATCAACTATCTCACTAGCCACATCAATTATGACCCTAGGATAAAGTCCACCAGGATCCAGGGACTTGTCAGCCCGCAGCTTCAACAATTTTCTCAGTACCACTTCACTGGTGATTGTAATTTTCTTGAGTGCCTCCCTCCCTTCCATTTCCTGATTTACAGCTATTTCTGGGATGTTATTTGTATCCTCGAGAGTGAAGACCACTACAAAAAACCTGCTCAATTCATCTGCTATCTCCTTATTTTTCCTTATTAATTCCCCAGACACATTTTATATATAGGAATAACACTCACTTTGTTAACTCTTTCCTTTTTAAAATATCTATAGAAACTCTTACTATCTGATTTTATATTTCTATCTAGCTTTCTCTTGTACTCTATTTTTCCCCTCCTTATCAATCTTTTAGTCACTCTTTGCTGTTCTTTATATTCTGTCCAATTTTCTGATCTGCCACCCATCTTTGCGCAATTATCGACTTTTCATTAAGTTTGATACCATCTTTAACTTTTTTTAGTTAACTACGGATAGTGGGTCCTCCCTTTGGAATTTTTCTTTTTCTTTGGAATGTATCTATGCAGTGCATCATGAAACATCCCCTTAAATGTCTGCCACTGCATCTCTATTGACCTGTCCCTTAACCTAATTTTTCAGTTCACTAGCTATCCCTGCTTTCATGGCCTCATAATTGCCCTTATTTAAGTTTAAAATGCTAGTCTTGGGCCCATTCTTCTTCCCCTCAAACTGAATGTAAAATGTAATCATATTATGATCGCTGCTACCTAGGGATGCCTTCACTATGAGGCCATCAATTAATACTATCTCGTTGCACAATATAAGGTCTAGTATAGCCTGCTCTCTGATTGGCTCCAGAATGTGCCGTTCTAAAAAAACTATCCCCAAAACATTCTATGAACTCCTCATCTAGGCTACCTTTGCCCATCTGATTTTTCCAGTCTATATGTAGATTAAACACCCCCATGATTATCGCCATACCTTTCTGACAAGCTCCCATTATTTTGTATTTTATACTCTGTCCTACCATGTGGTTACTGTTAGGGTGCCTGTACACCATTCCCATAAGTGACTTCTTGCCTTTATCATTTCTTTTCTCTACAAAAACTGCTTCTACATCCTGGTTTCCTGACTTAGGTCATCCCTTTCTAATGTGCTAATACCATCATTGATTAACAGAGCCACCCCTCCACCTTTTTCTAGCTTCGTGCCCTTTCTAAATGTCGTGTACCTTTCAATATTCAGGTCCCAATCAACGTCATCCTGCAGCCGTGTCTCTGTAATGGCTATTAGATCTTATTTATTTCTATCTGTGTTATCAGTTCATCAGTTTTGTTATGACTGCTACGTGCATTCAAATACAGAGCTTTGTCCTTTTATTATTTCTGTTTGGTGCACTGACCCTGTCTTGTTTCACTTTTTGAGATGGACTGTGAGGTACTGGGACAGGCTGTGAGGAACTTGGACTGACTGTCTTAACAGAAACTGAAACAAAAACTTCAGATTTCTGGGGAAACTGAAACTGGTTGGAACCAGATAAAAATAACACAGAGACATCAGAGCTCAGATAGCAGGAGGGTGCACTGCTGGCATGTTGAGGAAAGTGAAGGCTGCATCCAGGTGCTGTTTCTCTTACTGAGAGTAATTGATTAACCAGACCCGGCCATACAGTGCATAGGGTTGTCACTGAAGGGCTGGGATAAAGGTAGTTCTGGTAGATCCACACCTTCATGCCTGTTGTGAGCAGATCTGAGAAGGTTCTGGAGAAGTGTGCCATTTTGGGTGAAGCCGGTACCCGTAGAGTTCGGGATTGAAGGGGAACCACTGTCAGATGAGAATCGGTGGCTGCATCTTGGAAGAAAGGAGCTGGAGATCTACCTGAAGAAGTTCAGAGCTTTGAAGAACTTTGTGGCTGTAATTGGTGTCATATATACTGAGTGGACTGCCCAGTAAATCCGTGAGATCTATCTTTGTTGTATCGGATAGTTACTATGCAATTTGTAATACGTATGATTTGTCTGTTAATTCCTGCTTAATTTATATTGATTTTGGTTTGATTGTGAAAGTAAAAGTTATAAAAGTGAAATCTTGACTTTTTTTAATATTTGGAGTCATCCAGCAAAATTGGTTCTTTTGGTTAACATAGAAACATAGAAAATAGGAGCAGGAATAGGCCATTCGGCTCTTCGAGCCTGCTCCGCCATTCATCATGATCATGGCTGATCATCCAACTCGGTAGCCTGTTCCCGCTTTCACCCCATACCCTTTGATCCCTTTAAACCCAAGATCTATATCTAACTCCTTCTTGAAAACATACAATGTTTTGGCCTAAACTGCTTTCTGTGCTAGCAAATTCCACAGGCTCACCACTCTCTGGGTGAAGAAATTTCTCCTCATCTCAGTCCTGAAACGTTTACTCCGTATCCTTAGACTATGACCCCTGGTTCTGGACTCCCCCACCATCGGGAACATCCTTCCTGCATCTACCCTGTCAAATCCTGTTAGGATTTTATAGCTTTCTATGAGATCCCCCCTCGCTCTTCTGAACTCCAGCAAATATAATCCTAACTGACTCAATCTCTCCTCATACGTCAGTCCCACCATCCCAGGAATCAGTCTGGTAAACCTTCGCTGCACTCCCTCTATAGCAAGAGCATCCTTCCTCAGATAAGGAGACCAAAACTGCACACAATATTCCAGGTATGGCCTCACCAAGGCCCTATATAATTGCAGCAAGACATTCCTGCTCCTATACTCGAATCCTCTCGCTATGAAGGCCAACATACCATTTGCCTTTTTTACTGCCTGTTGCACCTGCATGCTTACCTTCAGCGACTGGTATACGAGAACACCCAGGTCTCGCTGCATATTCCCCTCTCTCAGTTTATAGCCGTTCAGTTAATAATCTGCCTTCTGTTTTTGCTACCAAAGTGGATAACCTCACATTTATCCACATTATACTGCATCTGCCATGCATTAGCCCACTCACTCGACTTGTCCAAATCACCTGAAGCCTCTCTGCATCCTCCTCACAAGTCACCCTCCCACCCAGTTTTGTGTCATCTGCAAATTTGGAGATATTATATTTAATTCCCTCATCTAAATCATTAATGTATATTGTGACTAGCTGGGGTCCTAGCACTGATCCCTGCGGTACCCCACTAGTCACTGCCTGCCATTCGAAAAAAGACCCATTTATCCCTAATCTTTGTTTCCTGTCCACCAACCAATTTTCTATCCATCTCAATACACTACCCCCAATCCCATGCGCTTTAATTGTACACGCTAATCTCTTATGTGGGACTTTGTCAAAAGCCTTCTGAACGTCCAAATAAACCACATCCACTGGCTCCCCTTCATCAACCCTACTAGTGACATCCTCAAAGAATTCTAGTAGAATTCTAGTAGTGGTTTGTTGATCTCCACGGGAAGCATAACATTGAGCCAATCTTTACACACTTTTATAAGCATTTATTTACAAGAGATACACATTTTAAACATGCACCTCCTAACCCAACAACCACAGTTTCAGTCTGCTCCGGTACATAGGAGCACCAGTGAATCCCCACTTAATTCCCACTATCTGTTTACAATTAAATACAATTAACCATCACGACTAAAATTAACCAAATTGCTCAATAAAATAAACTATCCATTTCAAGGAAAAATATAAATTATTTTTCCATTTTTAATGTACTCGTGCTAGTCACTTCTAAGGACGGTACAGTGGCACAGTGGTTAGCACCGCAGCCTCACAGCTCCAGCGACCCGGGTCAATTCTGGGTACTGCCTGTGTGGAGTTTGCAAGTTCTCCCTGTGTCTGTGTGGCTTTCCTCCGGGTGCTCCGGTTTCCTCCCACAAGCCAAAAGACTTGCAGGTTGGTAGGTAAATTGGCCGTTATAAATTGCCCCTAGTATAGGTAGGTGGTCGGGAAATATAGGGACAGGTGGGGATGTGGTAGGAATATGGGATTAGTGTAAGATTAGTATAAATGGGTGGTTGATGGTCGGCGCAGACTTGGTGGGCCGAAGGGCCTGTTTCAGTGCTGTATCTCTAAACTAAACTAAATTATTAAGAACTGGTACACATCTCATCAGATTGGTAATATAGTACTCCATTTTCCAGAATCAGCCTATTTATTTGGATTTGGCTGGGTGCAGGAATGTGGAACTGGAAACTTGTGTATAGGTGAAATTTAAAGGGATGTAGCTAATTAAAGGGAAGTGGCAAAACAGGAAGACAAAACATAAAAAAGTGTGAAATATGAGCAGGTGTAGGCCCTAATGCCCATCGAACCTGCTCTACCATTCAATAAGATCATGACTGAACTTTTACATTAACTGGAACTTCCCATCCTATCCCCATATCCCTTGATTCCCTTAGTGCCCAAAATCTATCTCTGTCTTGAATATACTTATCAACTGAGCATCCACAGCACTCTGGTGTACAGAATTCCAAAGATTCAGTCCTAAATGGCTGACCCCTTATCCTGAAACTATATCCCCTAGTTCTAGATCCTCCAGCCAGGGGAAACAACCTCACAGCATCAAACCTGTCAAGCCCTCTAAGGACTTTATGCATTGCAATGCAGTCACTTCCCATTCTTTTAATTTCCAGAGAATAGAGGCCCTCTCTGCTCAATCTCTCCTCATAGGACAACCCTCTCATCCCAGGAATCAATTCAGTGAACCTTTGTTGCACACTCTCTAAGGTAAGTATATCCTTCCTTAGGTAAGGAGACCTAAACTATACACATTACTCTAGGTGTGGTCTCACCAAAGCCCTATATAATTGCAGACTTCCTTACTCTTATAATCCAACCCCCTTGCAGTAAAGGCTAACTACCATTTGCCTTCCTAATTTCTTGCTGTACTTGCACATTAACCTTCTGTAATTCAGGTACAAGAACCCCTAAATTATTCTGATTACCAACAATTGCTAGTCTCTCACCTTCTAAAAATATTCTGTTTTTCCGTTCATCCTACCAAAGGGGATAATTTCACATTTCCCCACATTAACTCCATCTGCCACCTTCTTGCTCAATCAATTAACCGCTCTACAGCCTCTTTGCATTGTCCTCACAGCTTATGTTCCCACCTAGCTTTGTATCACCAGCAAACTTGAAGACATTACATTCAGTCCCCTCATCTAAGTCATTGATATAGATTGTAAATAGCTCTGGGCCAAGCACTGATCCTTGTGGTACTCCACTAGTCACACCCTGCTATCCTGAAAATGATCCATTTATTCCTACTCTCTTTTTTCTCCATTAACCAATTGTCAATCACTGCTAATATGTTAACCTCAATCCCATAAACCCTAATCTCGTGTAACAACCTATTGTGTAGCACCTTATCAAATGCCTTTTGAAAATCCAAATATACAAAACGCTGGTTCTCCCTTATCTACTCTGCTAGTTACACCCTCAAAAAACTCTAATAAATTTGACACACATGGTTTCTAGCTAATTCTGGAAGATCACAAGCAATGCATCCATTATCTCTGCAGCCCAGTCTTTTAAAATCCTAGGATGTAGGCCATCAGCTCCGAGGGATTTGTTGTTTTTATTTTCATTAATTTTTCCAGTACTTTTTCTTTACTAATATTAATTACTTTAAGTTCCTCACTCTCACTAGACCCTTGGTTCCCCACAATTTCCAAAATTATTTGTGTCTTCTATTGGAAAGACAGCTATGAAATACTTGTTTAATATCTCTGCTATTTCCTTACTCCCCATAACAATTTCTCCTGTCTTTGCATCTAAGGATCCCACATTTACTTTTGCTAATCTCCTCCTTTTTACACACTTGTAAAAGATCTACAATCTGCTTTTACATTTCTTACTGGTTTACTCTCAGAGTATACTTCCTCTCTCTTTATCAATTTCTTGGTTATGTTTTGATGATTTTTAAAACTGTCCCTATCCTCAAGTTTACGACTCTTTTTAGCAGCATTGCAAGCCTTTTTTTGTCCCTAACTATCCTTAACTTCTCTAGTTAGTCATGGTTGTACCACTTTTCCAGTGGAATTTTTTACTCCTCAAGGGAATGTATATTCATTGAAAATTATTAATTAATTCCTTAACTGTTTGCCAGTGCTTATCTACCATCATGTCTTTTATCTAATTTCCTAATTCCAAGCCCTTGCAGCTTTTGGAAATACTTAAAAGACTGTAGTGAGAGAGGGCTAAGATGTGTCTGGAAGAGAAAACTCAACATACAAGAAACACAACTCAGAAATGGCCTGACAATTGTCCACTCAGTCTTTGTATTGAGCTCTTAAAATGTATTTCCCTATAAGCTCAGTGTCTAGCAACCCTGGGCACTTATATAGGGAAATAACAAAGATTTTTTTTTGTTTGTGGGTGTTGCTGACTAGGCCAACATCTGTTGCCCATTCCTAATTGCCCTTGAACTGCGTGGTTTGCTAGGCCATTTCAAAGGGCATTTTAAGAGTCAACCACATTGCGTGGGTCTGGAGTCACTTGCAGGCCAAACTAGGTAAGGATGGTAGATTTCCTTTTCTGAGTGAACCAGATGTGTTTTTATAACAACTGACAATGGTTTCATGATTATCATTAGACTAGCTTTCAATTCCAGATTTATTAATTGAATTCACCATCTGCTGTGGTGGGTTTTGAACCCGTATCCTAGTCTAATAACATTACCACTACGCCACTGCTCCCCCCCACTTCCCCTGCACAATGAATGCTGGAATGTCATTAAATTAGGTGCACATCTAAATAACATTACCCGACCTTAATTTAAATATCACGATGAGGGTCTCACCTGTTTCAGGTGGAAATTTCAGTTAAATGCAGACATAAAAGGAGTCCAAACTCAGCAGCAATCTGGCAGAGCAAATATCTGCTGAATTTTCCATTCCATTACAGACCACAAAGCATTTAACATGGGGTGTAGAGGAGACTAATATCAGCGCCATTGACTCCCATTTCATTTCAAATGCTTTCAAACTTGTCTGTACGCAAGAAACTCTTCCAAATACTGGCATACACTCAGGGGTGAGGGGGGGGGGGTGGGGTGCGGTGGGGGTGGGGCCAAAGTAGGGTGGGTGCTTGGGGAGAAGGAAAGTATGACAGAGTGGCCTGCCATCATTTCCAAAATACAGTAACAACTACACAAAGTAAAACTGTGGTACCATTTCAGAAAAATTGTTTTATTTCATATATAGCCAAAGAAATAATGCACTGGTGAGTCAAGATATACAGAAAAATACAATAATCTGATGAGCTGGTGTACCTCCAGAGTAAAGGCCGGCTATCCGACGGGACCCGAAGATGTGTCGGGTTCAGGTCGTGCGGGTCGCAGGTCCGGGACCGGCATTTGGGCTTGGGCCCAGTCGGGCTGGGTCGGACATGCTCTATCATCACCTCCGGTAAGTGGCTCCAATGTTAAGATGGTTTTGTTGACAGTTATTTTAAGCTTGTGCAGACAAGCAATAAAGTGAAAAACGGAAGGTAGGTTAACTGATGGTCGTGTCGGGTCAGGTCGGGTGTGGGAAAAAATGAAAGGACTCGGACGGGTCAGGCTCAGGGTCGGGTGTGGTTCTGTCGGGCTTGGGTCGGATTTCATTTGCAGACCCGAGCCGGCCTTTACTCCAGAGATCTCCTCACAGATTATCAACAAGCTAGGGATCTCTATTTGAAAACCTGTGGTTTAAGCAAAGTAAGCTTGGAGAGTGACAAATGTGACACTCCTATTCAAGAAAGAGTGTAAGGACAGGCCGAGTAACTAGAGACCAGTTAGTATAACATCAGTGGTGGGTAACGTTTTAGAAGCAATAAACAGGGAAAAAAATCAACATGTACTTGGAGAGGTTTGAGTTAATTAAGGATAACCAATAAGGATTTGTAAAAGGCAGATCATGCTTGACTAATTGAATTTTTTGATGAAGCAACAGAGATGGTTGATGAAGGGAATGCAGTGAATATTGTCTATATGGATTTTAAGAAAGCGTTTGATAAAGTACCACGTAAATGGCTGGTTAACAAAATTGAGGCTCATGGAAGAGGAGGGTCATTGTCCAATTGGATAAAACATTGGCTTAAGGACAGAAAACAGCAAGTCATGGTAAATGGTTATTTTTCAGACTGGAGGATGGAATACAGTGGTGTTCCCCAAGGGTCAGTGCTAGGACCACTGCTTTTTTTGCTATATATAAATGACTTGGAACATGGAATACAGTGTGGAATTTTAAAATTTGCCGATGATACCAAACTTGGAGGAATGGCGAACAGTGAGGATGATACAAATTGCCTGCAACAGGACATAGATAAGCTAGCAGAATGGGCAGATGGAATTTAATATAGAAAAGTGTGAGGTGATGCATTCTGGCAGAAGGGATAAGGTAAGGCAATATATACTTAATGGCGCAGTTGTAAAGAGTGTGCAGAAATAGAGGAACCTGGGGGGGGGGGGCATGTACATCGATCTTTGAAGGTAGCAGGACATATTGAGAGAGTGGTTAGCAAAGCATATGGGATCTTGGACTTCATAAACAGAGGCACTGAGTACAAAAGCAGGGAAGTTATGCTGGACCATTATAAAGCTCTGGTTAGGCCCCAACTAGAGTAATGTGTCCAGTTCGGGTCACCACACTTTAGGAAGGATGTGAGGGTCCTTGAGAGAGTGGAGAGGAGAGTTACCAGAATGGTTCCGGGGATGGGGATTTTAGCTGCAAGGTTAGGATGAAAAATCTGGGGTTGTTCTCCTTGGAGCAAAGGAGATTGAGGGAGATTTGTTAGAGGTATACAAGATTATGACAGTCTTAGATAAGGTAGACAAGGAAAAACTGTTCCCATTAGCTGATGCTACCAGAACCAAAGCCAGAGATTGAAGGCTTTCGGCAAGAGATGCAGAGAGAATGTGAGGATGAACATTTTTACATAGCGAGTGGTAATGACCTGGAACTCGCTGCCCATGAGGATGGTGGATGTGGAGGCAATCAATAATTTTAATAGGAAATTGGATGGGCATTTGAAGGAAATAAACTTGCAGGACTACAGGAATCGAGTTTTAGTTTTTTAGTTTTAGAGATACAGCACTGAAACAGGCCCTTCGGCCCACCGAGTCTGTGCCGACCATCAACCACCCATTTATACTAATCTTACACTAATTCCATATTCCTACCTGTCCCCACATTTCCCTACCACCTACCTATACTAGGGGCAATTTATAATGGCCAATTAACCTTTCAACCAGCAAGTCTTTGGCATGTGGGAGGAAACCGGAGCACCCGGAGGAAACCCACGCAGACACAGGGAGAACTTGCAAACTCCACACAGGCAGTACCCAGAATTGAACCCGGGTCGCTGGAGCTGTGAGGCTGTGGTGCTAACCACTGCGCCACTGTGCGGGAAGTGGGACTGATTTGATTGCTCTGAGGACAGCTGGCACGGACTCGATCTTTAAAGCATTTTAAACTCAAAAAAGCGAAATGATGGAGGTATTTCTAGTCAACTTTCTATGTATTTTCTTGGATATAAAAAAAAGGGAAGGTCTGTACTGTTTCCTCTGTGCCATAAATAACTCTATGACTCTAAGCCATTTGAAACTAAACTGGTGAATTCAATTATAGTAAACATGACTGTGTTAATTATTACTTATACCAAAAGTCCAAGTGCTGTTATGATATAGAGTCAATTATGATAGGCAAGCAGTGGCCAAAGGGAATTGGAATTTATTTATTTCCATGTGCAAAGATTTTATAAAATGTATCTTTGGCTGCAGCATGCTTAAAATAAAACAGTTTCATGGGGTTCCCTGAAGTCACAGGCAGTCAGAGTCTCTAACTGTCAGATAACTGCTCAGTCTTGTAAACCCTGCCTACAGAAACATGATGATGTGGGCGAGCTCCTTTTTAATAGTGCCAGAAAAGCCAATGTTTCCGTATATTCAGGCAGGGATGCCTTTCTAAGATAGGCACTGTGCACTTCTCAGAAATCCATATATAAAGTAGGGTGGGATGTTAAATGAGGTGAAATGATCCATTGTACTTTCCACTAGAATATAGAATTCTGCAAATTACAAAAAAAGATATAACTAATACTTCCCCGAAAATAGGAGACATCCGTGTGACATCTCTCCAAAACCTCTTTAATGCAGCAAAGTATATTTCAACATTATCCCAATATGTAGTTTACCATTGAATCCTACAGGATTAAAAAAAAAATTTTCCCCACATAATCAAGCCCCTTTCAAAACGTATCTGTATTTATATATTTCTTGTTGGTAACAACCTCATATTGCCTGCAGGAACTTTACTTCTATACATGTCTTTGAATGCTATTTGTTTGCACTACACAGTCATCTAATCATACAGGGCTGAATTTCAGCATACAAAATCATGTGGATTAGGTTCCGGTCAGATGATAAAATTTTTAATATCTATGCCCCAACCCGCCTCCAACATGCCCACTTCTGGATTTTAATTGCGAGGGACAGGGGCTGGCAGCCAACATGCTCCCATAATTTAAATAATTTAATGAGGCTTGTAGTCTCTGATTTAACCTGCTCTGCAGATTGTACAGCGGCCAGCTGGGTTTCCAAGGCCCAGGCAGTTGAAATGAGGCAAGAAGAGCTTCAGGGAGAAGGTGAGTGCCTTCACAGCACTGCTTGTGTGCCAGGAGGAGCAAGACTGCTTCCATCCCCCCAGTACCCCACCACCAGCTGCCAGCTCCGTTGGCATCAGACCCTCCCTCCATACAAAGACCCTGGGTTTGGGGGACCAACCTCTCCACAGGATTGTGAATTGGACCCACTATGTGGGATCGGACAGCTCTGGGGGTCAGGGATTGAATTACTGCCTCAGATTTGACTTCTCTCCTGGGATCTGGGATCGGACAGACCCCAGGATTGGAAACCCACCACCCCCCTCGCCAAACCCCCTCACCCTGGGATTGGACAGCACCCCCGAGATGGGGAATCGGACCTACTGGGTCCTGCAGCCTACTTCATAGATTTCCCCACCCAATTTGAAGCTAAGCCTGTCAAGCTCCCCCGACATCAGACACCCCACCCCTTCCCTTCCAGGGAGGGAAGCTTTCAGGGCCAAAAGATGCATGCAGTAGCCCGTCCAAAACTCCATTCCCCCGTCTACGTAACCTTCCCCTGTTCATATCGAAGCCATAGTTTGCTTTTGTAGGCAACTTTTACAATATCACCAGAAGTGTCTCTCCCAAATCAACAGGGAACTCAGAACACTGGAAATGACTCGACACTTTCTTCCCTGATCCTACTCTGCCAAATTGACCTTCTCCTTTTGCTGACAATATAGTTTAGAAACCAACCAGCTGGGATTTGCCACGAAAAGTTTGCAAAAGACTCTTCATCACCTACTTTTTGAAAATACAATTGGTTGCATATTAAGACTCCGCCACCAAAGTAGGAAGCGCATGTAAAAAAAATGCGGCCCGCACGAACAGGGTCCACATCACAGAGCTGTTGTGATTTCAAACGCAGCGGCTCATTTTCATGGCCGTGGCACCCGCCTCTCGCAATGACGTGGAGCGGGCGGGCGGGCGAGCCGTCCCCGGCCACGGCATCCGGTGCCAATGCGCAGATGCCGGCGCCATTTTTAAAGAGCTTACAGCCCTCAATGTACATTTTAAAATGAAAGGGCCTGGTAATGTCAAGTTTCATAAAGCTGAATAAAATAACCTAACCATGCACTCTCCCAGCCCCCCAATGGCATATTGCAACATTCCTGTCCTTTTCCTCTCCAGAATACAGATATTGAAAATTTTCCTCCCGCCTGACAAAGTTCAGCACCTTTAGGAGCATAGGAACATAGCAGCAGGAGTAGGCCATTCAGCCCACTGAGCCTGCTCCGCCATTCAACACGATCATGGCTGATCATCCACTTCAATGCCTTTTTCTCACATGATCCTCATATCCCCTTTTGTCATTTGTATTTAGAAATCTGTCAATCTCTGCTTTAAACATACTCGATGACTGAGCTTCCACAGCCCTCTGGGGTAGAGAATTCCAAAGATTCACAACCCTCTGAGTAAAGAAATTTCTCCTCATCTCTGTCCTAAGTGGCTTCCCCCTTATTTTGAAATTGTGTCCCCTGGTTCTAGAATCCCCAACCAGGGGAAACATCTTACCTGCATCTACCCTGTCTATCCCTTTGAAGTATTTTGTAGATTTCAATGAGATCACTTCTCATTCTTCAAAACTTGAGAGAATACAGGTCCAGTTTCCCCAATCTCTCTTCATAGGACAGTCCCGCCATCCCGGAAACAAGTCTGGTGAACTTTCATTGCACTCCCTCTATGGCAATAATATCCTTCCTAAGGTAAGGGGACCAAAACTGCACACAGTACTCCGGGTGCGGTCTAACCAAGGTTCTATGCAATTGAAGCAAGACTTCACTACTCCTGTACTCAAATCCTCTTGCGATAAAGGCTAATATCATTAGCCTTCTAAATTGCTTGTTGCACCCGCCTGTTAGCTTTCAGTGACTTATTGACAAGGACACCCAGGTTCCTTTGTACATCTGCACTTTCTAATCTCTTACCATTAAAGAAATACTCTTCACATCTGTTCCTCCTACCAAAGTGGATAACCTCACATTTTTCCATTGTATTCCATCTGCCACATTCCTGCCCGCTCACTAAGTCCGTGTGTGTCAAGCCTGTGTCCTCAGTACCTTGCTCTATGGCAGCGAGGCCTGGACAACGTATGTCAGCCAAGAGCGACATCTCAATTCATTCTATCTTCGCTGCCTCCGGAGAATCCTTGGCATCAGGTGGCAGGACCGTATCTCCAACACAGAAGTCCTCGAGGCAGCCAACATCCCCAGCATATACACCCTACTGAGTCAGCGGTGCTTGAGATGGCTTGGCCATGTGAGCCACATGGAAGATGGCAGGATTCCCAAGGACACATTGTACAGCGAGCTCGCCACTGGCATCAGACCCACCGGCCGTCCATGTCTCCGCTTTAAAGACGTCTGCAAACGCGACATGAAGTCCTGTGACATTGATCACAAGTCGTGGGAGTCAGTTGCCAGCGATCGCCAGAGCTGGCGGGCAGCCATAAAAGCGGGGCTAAAGTGTGGCAAGTCGAAGAGACTTAGCAGTTGGCAGGAAAAAAGACAGAAGCGCAAGGGGAGAACCAATTGTGTAACAGCCCCGACAAACAATTTCTTCTGCAGCACCTGTGGAAGAGTCTGTCACTCTAATATTGGCCTTTATAGCCACTCCAGGAGCTGCTCCACAAACCACTGACCACCTCCAGGCGCTTACCCATTGTCTCTCGAGACAAGGCCAAAGAAGATATTCCATCTGCCATATTCTTGCCCACTCACTAAGTCTGTCCAAATCCCCTTGAAGCCGCTTTGCATCTTCCTCACAACACACATTCCCACCTAGTTTTGTGTCATCCGCGAACTTGGGAATACTACATTTGGGCCCCACATCCAAATCATTGATATATATTGTGAACAGCTGGGGCCCAAGCACTGATCCCTGTAGTACCCCACTAGTCACAGCCTGCCAACGTGAGAATGACCAGTTTATTCCTACTGTCTGCTTTCTGCCTGTTAACCAATCCTTAATCAATGCCAGTATATTACCTCCAGTCCCATGTGCTTTAATTTCGCTAACCAACCTCCTGTGGGGGACTTTATCAAAAGCTTTTTGAAAATCCAAGTATACCACGTCCATTGACTCCCATTTATCAACTCTGTTAGTAACATCCTCAAACAATTCCAACAGGTTTGTCAAACATGATTTCCTGTTCATAAATCCATGTTGACAATGTCCAATCAGAGTATTATTATCCAAGTGTCCATTTATCACATCCTTTAGAATAGATTCTAGCATTTTCACAACGACTGATGTAAGGCTAACAGGTCTGTAATTCCCTGTTTTCTCTCTCCCTCCGTTCTTAAATAGTGGGGTGACATTTGTGGCCTTCCAATCTGCAGGAACCGCTCCAGAATTTATATAATTTTGGAAGATGATCACCAATGCATCCATTATATCCATAGCTACCTCTTGCAACACTCTGGGATGTAGAATATCAGGTCCTGGGGATTTATCAACCTTCAGCCCCATTAATTTCTCCAATACAACCTTCTTACTAATACTAATTTCCTTCAAGTCCTCATTCCCCCTAATCCCTTGGATCTCTAATTCTGGGAGAGTTCTTGTATCTTCCTCAGTGAAGACAGACACAAAGTAATCATTTAGCTTCTCTGCCATTTCTCTATTCTCCATTATAAATTCTCCTGACTCTGCCTGTAATGGACGCATATTAGCTAAACATTTCCTTTTTACATACCTATAGAAGCTTTTACAGTCCATTTTTATATTTTTTGCTAGCTTACATTCCTATGCTATTCTCCCTTTCTTTATCAGTTTCTTGGCCCTCCTTTGCTGTATTCTAAAATCTTCCCAATCTTCAGGTTTACTACTATTTCTGGCAACTTTATAGGCCTTTTCATTTAATCTTATACAATCCTTAACTTCCTTTGTTATCCACAGTTGACTGCCTTTACTTTTGGGGTTTTTGTGCCTTGAAGGAATGTATAGTTGTTGTAAACTATGTAATATTTCTTTAAAGACTATCCATTGCCTATGTACTGTCAGACCTTTTAATGTATTTTCCCAAACAACCTCAGCCAATTTGCCCCTCATACCTTTGTTCAAATTTAACACCCTGGTTTCAGATTGAACTTTCAACAGAATGTAAAATTCTATCATATTATGGTCAATCATCCCTAAAGGTTCTTTTACAACAAGATTATTAATTAGCCCTTTCTCATTACATAATATTAGATCTAAAATAGCCTGTTCTCTCGTCAGTTCCTCAACATACTGCTCTAGAAAACCATCCCTATCACACTCCAGAAACTCCTCCTCCACAGCATTCGTGCTCATTAGGTTTACCCAGTCTATATGCAGATTGAAATCACCCATGATTACTGTACGTTCCATGCTACATACTTCTCTAATCTTCTGATTAATGTCCTCTACCCTTTCCCATCACACCCACCGACCAATCCACAGTGTTGTAACCCTCCTTCCCCCTCCCCCCCCCGTAGAGAGAAAAGAGGCTCCTTCCCCCCTCCCCACAGGTGTCGTGCCTCATTACCCCGAACGGGGGGATACGAAGGGATGGCATTGTCGGCCGCCCGAATGAAGATCGGTACGGCAATAAAGGAGGTGACGGGACCTTCATGAATTCAGGTATGTAAATTTATTTCCATATGGAAATCGTGGTCCCATCACTGAGCGGTGGGACGGCCACGACGAGGCCTCGCCACCACCAAGATCGGTATGGGGCCTGCTGCAGTTCAGGTTGGTGGCGGGCCTCCGCCGTACTGATCTTCATTGCCCTCCTGCCACTGTTCCCGACAGCGGGTTGGCTTTAAAATCCAGCCCAATATATTATACACCAGATGGTCCTCATCAGTTATATATAGTTTATGTTACTAACTCAAGTATCCAATACTCTAAGTGTGTTGCTTTCTAAGCTTTCCGATACTGGCAGATATCCTCAAATTTTCTGATTTTCAATTTTTTTTAAATTTATTTATTCACGGGATGTGAGCATCACTGGCAAGGCCAGCATTTATTTCCCCTTCCTAGTTGCCCTAGGAAAATAGTAGTAAGCTATCTCCTTGAATTGCTTCAGTCCAAGTGATGAAGGTGCTCCCACCGTGGTGTTAGGTCGGGAGCTCCAGGATTTTGACCCAGTTACAATGCAGGAATGGTGATATATGTCCAAGTCAGGACATATATCAGTGAATTGGAGGGGTACTTGGAGGTGGTGGGGTTCCCATGCATCTGCTGCCCTTGTCCTTCTAGATTGTAGAGGTCGCAGATTTAGAAGCCTTGTTGACTTTCTGCAGTGCATCTTATAGATGGTACCTACTGCTGCCACTGTGCAGCAGTAGTGGAGGGAGTGAATGTTTAAGATGGTGGATGAGGTACCAGTCAAGTGGGCTGCTTTGTCCTGGATGTCTTGAGTTTCTTAAGTGAGCTTGGAGATGCACTCATCCAGGCAAGTGCAGAGTATTCCATCACACTTGTGCCTTGTAGATGGTGGAAAAGCTTTGGGAAGTCAGGAAGTGTGTTACTTACTGCAGAATACCTGGCCTCTAATCAGCTCTTGTAGCCACGGTATTTATGTAGCTGTTTCAGTTAAGTTTTTGGTCAATGATAATCCCCAGGATGTTAATAGTGGGGGATTCAGCAATGGTAATTTTGTTGAATATTAAGGGGACGTGGTTAGAATCTCTTTTGTTAGAGATGGTCATTGCTTGGCACTTGTGTGGCATGAATGTTACTTGCCACTTAACAGTCCAAGCCTGAATGTTGTCCTGGTTTTGTGACATGCAGCATAGAATGCATTGTTATCTGATGAATTCGAATAGTGTGGAACATTGTGCAATCATCAACGAACATCCCTATTTCTGGAGGGAAGGTCATTGATGAAGCAGCTGAAGATGGTAGGGCCTAGGACACTACCCTGAGGAATTCTTGCAGTGATGTCCTGGGCTGAGATTTTTGGCTTCCAACAACCACAACCATCTTCCTTTGTGCTAGATATGACTCCAGCCAGTGGAGAGTTTTCCCCAATCCCCATTGTTTTACTAGAGCTCCTTAATGCCACACTTGATCAAATGCTACCTTGGTGCCAAGGGCAGTCACTCTCACCCTACTTCTGGAATTCAACTGATTTGACCATACTTGGACCAAGGCTGCAATGAGAGCTGGAACTTAGTAGTCCTGGCAGATCCTAAGCTGAGCATCAGTGAGCAGATTATCGACTAGTAGGTGCTGTTTGATAGCACCGTCGACGACACCATCCATCACTTTGCTGATGACAGATTATGCTAGTGGAGCGGTAATTGGTAGAATTGGATTTGACCTGCATTTTGTAGACAGGACGCAACTGGTCAAGGTGCCATTGTTTTAGCTGTACTGGAGCAGCTTGGCTAGAGGTATGGCTAGTTCTGGAGTTATTCAGAACTACAACTGGATGTTGTCAGGGACCATAGTCTTTGCCATATGCATTGCACTCAGCCATTTCTTGATGTCGTATGAAGTGAATCGAATTGGCTGAAGACTGTCGTCTGTGATGGTGAGGACCTCAGGAGGAGGTTGAGATGGATCATCCAGGTGTCACGTTTGGTTGGAGATGGTTGCAAATGCTTCAGCCTCGTCTTTTGCACTCATGGGGAGACGGTGATGTAGTGGTGTTGTCACTGGGCTACCGACCCAGAGTATTGTTCTGGGGACGTGGGTTCGAATCCCACTGTGGTAAAATTTGAATTTAATTAATAAATCTGGAATTGAAAGCTAGCCCAGTGGTAATCATAAAACCATTATTGATTGTTGCAAAAAGCCATCTGGTCCACTAATGCCCTTTAGGGAAGGAAATCTGCTGTCCTTACCTGGTCCAGACCCCTAGCAATGTGATTGACTCTTAAATGCTCTCTGAAATGGCCTAGAAAGCCACTCAGTTGTATTGAACTGCTACTCATGTCCTGGGCTGCTCTATTGTTGAAGATGGGGATGTTCATGGAGCCTCCTCCTACAAGTAGTTGTTTAATTGTACACCACCATTCACAACTGGATGTGGCAAGACTACAGAGCTCAGATTTGATCTGTTGGTTGTGGAATCGCTTAGCTCTGTCTATAGCATGCTGCTTCCGCTGTTTGGCATGTATGATGTTCTGTGTTGTAACTTCACCAAGTTGGCATCTCATTTTAAGGTATGCCTGGTGCTGCTCCCACACTCCTCATTGAGCTAGGGTTGGTCTCCTGGCTTGATGATAATGGTAGAGTGAGGGATATGCTCAGCCATGAGGCTACACATTGTGGCGGAAGGCTCACAGATATTCTCCTTTCCAGCTTATGTGATCACACAATAGGGGAATATTTCCTGAAAAGCACAGTTTTTGGGTTGGCCTTGTTAATAGCTCAGAATGGAGTTGAAGATACATTTGTTATAGAAGTTGTTATGACCAGGTGAGAAAGGCATCTAAGGATCCCTTTCAGCCTTCACCTGATCTTACTGTGACAGGATTTCATTTTTTAAACACACCGTACTTTGAGCTCAACCTGGTGAATCCTTGTTCACTGCTTTCCAATTATAAGGCAAAGACAGAAACGAGCAGAAGAAAAATAAAGGGAAAAAGTATGAGGCAGTCTCTGAAGGGGGTTTGTTACTGTACTTTGAGCTTGCTGTAGAGTCCTTGATTGTAGGTAGTCTTGCTTTCCGTTGGGACCCAGTATTCTTCTTAAACCTTGTTCACTGTAGGAGACTTGACTCTCTTGGGGTTCATATGTCTTCAGTGGTTCTTCAGTTTCGTGAGAAAGAGATGGAAGCAGACAGGAGAGAGATGTTGCCAATCCAGGAGTCAGGAGCTTTCTGAGTTCAAATTCTCTGTGGCAAGTTCAAATTCAAAAAAACTCCAACAGCCAGTTAGTCATGTGACTAGACTGGTCTGACCACGTCTGTTTGTGTATTCGGCCATCTTAGCAGTTAACCTGGAATACTAGCCTCTCCACATTCAATGTCTGGTAATCAAAAGTCCATTGTGGATTAAATTGGAGCAGGGAGTGGCCCCTTAGTCCTTTCCAAGCACTGTCTGTTACTATGCAATTATATTTCCAGTCAGGGGCTTGGCAATCCCTTATAATAGGCCTTCTTTTCTTCCCAGCAACAATTTTAAAATTTGATGTCCATGTGGCAAAATATCTGTGCCCCATTCTTAGCAGGTGGGGGCTTGCATGACAAAGTATTATGGCACAAGCTCATATTCTATTATGGCACAAGCTCATATTCTATTACCTCACTTGGGATTGTAATTAGGTTAAATCTATATGCAAGAAAAACAGTATTTAAATTATTGGTGGAATACATTAAATTATGCTCACCCTAGATGCTCGAGTTATTAGATTGTTCGATTCTTAAATATCCTTTTGGCATGACATCAGTTTATTAGCCTAAAGGGTTGAAGTGATTGGAAAATGTTTTTTGGGTATATCAACCTGGAAAATGCTCTCCTGTTTATCACATTATGCATTTGAGGGCACCTTTATCCTGATCCTTATTTGGGCTTTTTTTCATTGGATTAGCAATTTTTCATTGGGCTTGGAGCTGTTTCAGGCACTACTCCTGAGGAAAGAAAATCTTCTATTCTAACTAAAAGGTTAATTGGAGGAGCAGGTACATCTTATAAGTAATGCCAGAATGTGGGCCCTGGAGGTTGTCTGTCATTTTAGTCTGTGATTGAGAAATGCTGCCAGACAGGAAACTGGCTGATATCAGTATGCGGATCACCTAGGAATACTTACTGAGTTACTGGAAATGCAATATGGTATTACAATAGTGATAATGAATCCTTGGAAATGATTTTCTACAACCACTATTGGCTCAAGCAATTGCATATTCAGCCCATTACCTAGTTCTATTTAAAGAAAACACCAACAATAACAATAGTCCATTGGCATAATTAATCTAAAACATTCACATTTAACAGTATGGATGAATTGTTATAACTGTCAAAGATGCAACATAACTTTCCACAGTCTGTTTGTATTTGAAAGGTCTAAATCAGAAGCTCCCCTCCCTCTTCATCTGCAATGTACATCAGATGTGCAACATCAAGTGACTCCAGGCTTTGATCAATCCAGCTATTTAATTTGCATACCAGCTTTGGGATGTTGCTGAATTAGGATATATTTAGGAACATGAAACAAGAGTAGGTCATTCAACCCCTCGAATCTGTTCTATCATTAAATAAGACCATGGCTGCACTCCATCCACCTGCCCCAGCTTCCTATCCCTTTATACCCTCAGCCAGCAAAAATCTATCAACCTCAGATTTAAAATAATTAATTGAGCTAGCATCCACTGCTTTTTGTGGGAGAGAGTTCCGCACTTCTACTGTCCTTTGTGTGAAGACATGTTTCCTGACTTCCTTCCTGAATGGTTTGGCTCTGATTTTAAGGTTATATCCCCTTGTTTTAGACTCCACCAGTGGAAAAAGTTTCTCTCTATCTGTAGTATAAGGACACATCAGGGTTAATGTTGGAAACAGTGAGAGCAATCCCTCCCACTGTCAGGGTAATGATGTAACAGTCACATGGGACCAGGCTTGGGGAAGAAGAGGTAGCAACACAAAGGATGCTAGCTAAGGAGGTTTAAGGAGAGTGTAAATAGTAATGTGTATATATAATAGAGTTGTTAGTTGACCTACTATAGACACCTAGACTTTATCTACAATGCCCTAGATATGCTACAACACACAACACTACCTATCTACCTTAAATATTCCTTTCAAAATCCTAAAAATCTCAATCAAATCACTCTTTAAACTCTACATTCCAGGCAATACAAGCCTAGTTTTTATAATCTCTCCTCATAATCTAACGGTTGGATTATATTCTGATGAATCTGCACTGCATTCCTTCCAAGGCCAATTTTACGTTTCTAAGATGCGGTGTCCAGAACTCTACACAGTACTCCAGATGTGGTCTAACCAGGGTTTTGTAAGCTGTAGCAAAACTTCCTCTCCTTTAAATTCTAGTCTTCTAGTTATAAAGGCTAACATCCCATTCACCTTTTAATTATTTTTGTACCTGACCTGTAAGTGAGAGAGGGACATATTGAGGTTGTCACCTTCAACAAACAGTTCGTGAGTAATCCTGGGCTTGGATAATCTCAGTCATGGGCTTATCCTTAGCTGTTCTATTTATAGGAGATACACGTTTGCTGGAAAGAACTAAATCTATTTTTCTTTTCCTTCCCTGAGCGGGAGTGCAATGTGAGCTTAATCACTCCAATGAAAATCAACAAAACTCACCCAGGGAGAGTAGTCAGACTCAAATGTCATTTCAGGCTGGTATTCAAGACCTTGTGATCTAGTTATCTCGAGTGCCCAGGGTTGCTCCATTATTCTCTTTTCTCTTTCCTCCTTAATGCATTATCTCTTTAACACTCTGCCCAACAATTTTCCAAAAAGCCTTTCATTTCTCATAGCATGCAATAATATCCTATTCAGCCTCTTCGTATCAACTGATATAAATTGTAATGTCTAGTTTTAAATGAAATAAAATTTCACAATTATAATTTTCCTGAAAATTCAAAGCTTTTTTCTCTCCTCCTTAATGGAAACCTCTTCTTGTCTCGATATTCCACAGTAAATTATAACCAAATTAAGACTGAAAAATAACATTGAGGTTATTTTGTGAGGTGTCTTATGAATATACAACATAATTTGCAATTAGAACCATCACTGCATCACTTTTTTGACATCTGTGTAATGTATGTATTGTGTATTTATCCTGCCTATATTGTTTTTCTACAGCCCACGATTTTCTCCGATGTCAGCTGCTAATTGGCTGGAGGGCAGGTTTTTGGCATCCAATTAGCGGCGTTGGGTACGGGATGGAGGCAGGATTTGTAAAATTCAGGCCCAATTTAAAGGCATGAGTGCAGTCACTACTGTGGCAACCATTTTGTAGCAGCATGCAATCTCCAGGAAGAGCGGCAGAGACCTGGCACCTGGGGAAGGGCTGCCCCACACATCACTGATGCAGCCCTTGAGGTGCTGTTGGAGTCTGTGAGAGGGAGGAGGGAGGTCCTATTTCCAGAGAGTGGCAGGAGCAGGCCACCCAGCCAGACAAAGCAGGCCTGGCTGGAGGTCACAGAGTGTGAGCAGCAGAAGTGTCATGTGGAGGAACTGGGTGCAGTGCCACAAGAGGTTTATTGACCCTCATTGCTCTGGCGAGGCAAGTGCAACACAAGACCCTGTTGACAGGCCTTCAGATCTGCAGCCACCAGCAGCCACACCAGCTGGGCAGCCTAAGGCCGCATGGTGCTCCTTAACATGGGAGAAATGTGCCCAGGGTACTTGCTGACCCCTCAGCAATGCTCAGAGCCCTAGTGTTATTGAGGACCTGGCAACATTGATACATGCTGCTTCTTATGTAAATGGGCCACTGGCATTGGTCAAAGACCAGCATTACCTTATCTCTCTCTGTTTTGTCCTGGCAGCAAAAGAGGGCACATAATGTGTGGGACAGGGCTTGCACAGGAGGAGGAGTGCCCCAGCTCGCCATCCTCACTGCTATGGAGGAAACAGTGATGGAAATCGCCAGGGTGACCCAGCTGGAACATCTGGGCGATGGAAAGATGGGAATAACTGGAAGAGGGGGTGAAAAGATATCAAGATCTGTAAATGAAGGGGGTGGAGTGCACGCTTCCTCTTTTGACAGCGTATCAAAGATTCAGCTGTACTGGAAAGCCTCAGCACTGCAGAGGCTACTGCTGTCACAGGCTAGTTTTCATGATTGCCTTCTTGTGTCTCCCACAGGGTCAGTCGTGAAGGGTGAGTGCCAAAGTACAGTCGCATGACCAAGGCATCTCAAGCTTCCAAGACAGCATAGCCAACACCATCACAACATACAAGTCTAGATATACTCACAGCGATGCGTCCTCGTAAGCAGTTAGAAAGGGTGGTACTGGGTGAAGCGCACGGCACTAGTGAGTAGGAGGGGGTGAAAGATGCAGAGGCAGCTGTGGGCAGTCCCCCTCAGAGAATGGAAGACAGACACATGTTCAGCTGGCTGCAGATGCAGGGCCTCAGGAGTCACAAGAAAGGAGGCTCTACCTTGACCCACATGTCAGAGTTTGCTGTGGTCATGGGCTGAGAATGAAGGAGTCCATCCAGCTCATGGCTCAGGACTTTGAACGCATGAGCTCCTGCGTTGAGAAAGTGTCCATCCTCATAGAGAACCATATGCGGCAGCGCTCTTGAGCAGATACAGGAGCAACACACTGACATGCATGTATGTGGCACTCTGTAGTGGTGCTGATAGTGCGAAGATGCATGGAGTGGATGGCAGTTGCGCCCCAGCTAGTGGTCCCCACCAGCGATCCAGAATACCATCCAAGGGCTGCAGCAGTCACCAAGGAGGATGAAAGTGCCACCCCTCATGGGCTGCCATCATCATCATCGACCTCCTTGCCTCCTCTGTCTGAGGGACCATCTATGCAGCAGGGCCCTGTGATGGAGGCTCCTCCTGCATTGATGCCGGTGCAGCAGCCTCTGGAGGTCCCCAGCTGGAACCTCCATGATGGGGACAACTGCCATGGGCATCTGAGCTGCAAGCAGGCACAAGAGAGCAGGCTGCCTCCACCCCATCACAGAGGGAGCACTGCGTAAAAGTGGCTGAGAGCAGAGGTCACCGCAGCAGCTGAGTGGTTCACTGGGGTTTATTTCACTTGTGAATGTACACTTTGTTACTTTTTGCTAACAATGTAAATCTTGACATGTGACTCCAGACCTGCAAGCTTCCATTCTTTGATGGCAAAACTCGAAAAGAGGAATGAAGTGCTGAAGAGGAGCAATGGTCTTTGAAAGGGACGTTGAGACTGCTGGACAGATGAGCATCATTCATTGGTGGTAATGGTGGATCAATTCAAGGCTGTGTCTTCAATGGAAGTGTTCTCACAGGCAACTCAAAGTGAGTTCCAGAGCATGCAGTCCTGCTAGGTTTGAAGTGCTGAGGTGAAATGTGCCTAAATCAGATGCTCCCTGATGAGATCTTCGAGTCTGACGCCAGGCCCGGCCCGGCCACCTCTTTGCATAGTCTGAGTATCTCTCTGCTCTGCATCGTACTCTTCCTCCTCTTCATCCTCTTCCACCTCCTGCTCCTCCTCTTCTTCCAATGGTTTGTGTCCTTCCAGGTCCACTCCTGCTGGATAGCCATGTTATGGAGAGTGTAGCAGAACACCACAATGTGTGAGACCCGTGCAGGATTGTACTGCAGGGCGCCACCCAACTGTTTCAGGCACCGGAACCACATTTTCAGAATCCCAATGGCCTGCTCGATTGTGGTCCTTGTGAGCAGGTGGCTTTGGTTGTAATGCTTCTGTGGTACCATCTTGTCTCCTAAAGGGATGAGTAGCCATCACTTTAAGGGATATCTCTTGTCCCCTAGAATTCATCCACAAAGTTTGGGTGATGGCATGAAGAACTGCAGCACCCTAGATTGCTGATGGATGAAGACATCGTGGCAGCTAACAGGATAGTGAATGCATGCATGCAGGAAGCTCTTGTTGTGGTCACAGACCAGTTGAACATTGAGGGAGTGGAAGCCTTTCCTACTGAGGAATCTCATTGGCCGCTCACTCAGTGCCTTCATGGCCATTGCAATCAATGATGCCCTGCACCTGTGAGAATCCAGCGATGGAGGTGAATCCCACTGCCCTTTGTGCTTGCAAGGCCCCATCTGTTTGAAATTGTATGTACTGCCCTGGTCTCACAACTAGGGCATCAGTTACCTGCGAGATATAATGGTGTGCTACCACTTACGTGATCCACTGCTGATCCTTGGAAGGAGCCAGAGGCAAAGAACTTCAAGGCCACAGTGACTTCGACGGCACAATCTTTGAGGGCACAAATCTCAGAGACCAGCTGCCTAGATAGGCGCAACCCATCATCGACTTCAATGTGTCAGCTCTGCCATCAGCCGACTGAGGAAGAGGGCATTCGAGGACCAGGACCTCAAACCTGGGACGAAGGTCATAGTGTACAGGGCAGCAGTGATCCCTGTGCTCCTATACGCTTCAGAGACTTGGACAATCTACAGCAGGCAATTCAAGGCATTGGAGAAATACCGCCAATGCTGTCTCCACAAAATCCTTCACATTTGTTGGCAGGATGGGGGAGTCTAATGTCAGCATCCTCTCTCAAGCCAACATTCCCAGCATAGTCCAGGTGCAAAACCAGCTTTGCTGGGCGGGCCACATCATTCGCATGCCTGACACAAGGTTCCTGAAGCAACTACTCTACTCTGAGCTGCGCTGGGGCAAAAGGCTCCCAGGAGGACAGAAGAATCATTTTAGGGACATTCTCAAAGCATCCCTGAAGAAATCCAACATATCCGCCAACTCGTAGGAGTCCCTGTCCCTCGACCGCTCAAAATGGGGAAGGTGCTGAGCACCTCCTAAGATTTCAATGGGAGCACGAGGAGTCCAAGTCCAGGCAGTGGAAGGAATACACAGCACCCCCAAAGTAACTCACCTATCCAACTCTTCACACATCACCTGCCCCACAGGTGGTAGAATCTGCAGTTCATGCATTGGATTTGTTAGCCATGTTAGAATTCACTGAACCCGGGTGGAAGCAACTCATCCTTGGTCCCGAGAGACTGCCTAAGAAGAAGAAGGTTCTCCAACATATCCATGTAGTTACTTCTTTGGCGATACACGCAATGCTGTACGTATTTCCTCCGTTGCCTTCCTACCCCTTGTTCCTCTCCTCTGCCCTCCTCATGCCCGAGGCTCTGCATCTGCTGCTGGGGATGTTGATCCTCATCGCTAAAAAAAAGGTCACAAAATAAAGGATGCAAGATTAGATATTAATGTTGGTGAATTGTTTTAGGCTCCAAATTTCAACAAGGATTCTACCGATCTCCTGTTGTAATTTTGTCAGGAGAGTGACAGATCCTCCAAGAAAACAGGGCACACAGAGTTATGTGAGGTCTTACTTCTAACTTATACTTGACAGAGCTTGGGGGTTAATTTTGATATGGAGCGTCAATAGGGTAGAGGTGGGCAAAGCATGAACCGTGCCCAAAGGAAGTAGCATCACGGGCTGGTGCCATTTTCATGGTCCTCATCTGAATTAAACCAACAAGCTATGTTAAAGTTAAACCAAACTAAACATAAACGTAGGATGCCTTAAAAATTTCAAATAAAGTTTCTTGCAGTTAGGATATGTTCCATTTTCTGCCTGCTGCATTCAGCTCCTAAAGGTGCGAAACAATCTTAAAACGGCATTTCCGGTCCCTCTCGCAAAGAAAATCTTAACTTCTTAATTTACCGGTCAAACAAGTCATCAGCTCTGCAGCCTGACCTGTGTGTGACCCCACCTTTCACTTCAGATCTTGCAGTCCTCAAGTAACAAGCACCAACACCTGATTTTTCTGCAGGGATTCTCCTGATCTTGGCCAAACATCCAAGAAATGGCATAAGTGGCTAAACATCACCATTTACACTATTTTTCCAGGGTTTCCATTGAAGATATGGTAGTAGATCAAGAGAATCTTTTCCCCTGACACTTTAGCAGCAGAATAATGCAATGTACAGTATGTGGCGTAATGTTTCTGTCCTTATAACTATGCCTCATCTGTCCTACTGTGAGCAGCAAGGCAGCAAGCCCACAAGTATTACAAAAATTGAATTAATAAAACTATTTTTAAAAACTATACTAGGCTCACTGAAGTGAGAGGTATCAGTGCTAGGAAACGAAACATTTTTGCCACCCAGCACTCGATTCATGCTCCTTTTGAGAGCAACTCCCCACTGGCAGCACAAGATAGGAGAACTCACTCCAATGTTTTAACCTGTTTAAACCAGACAACAAAGCTGAAGCTAATAAATAACGTTGACATTTCTAAAAATATGTTGAATGGAAATTTGTGTTTATCGCAAAACATTTATTGTAAAAAATACTTATTGTTGAATGATAAAAATCATAGGCTCTACCAAAGGTCCAGGAGAATGATAAGTGTAAGCCAGGTGATAAACAAGGATGCTGAATCTCTATCAGGAGCTCAAGGACAGTTATGTGATGGGCAATGTGTCTCTCACTTTGCTTGGGCTGAATTTTATGCCCCCGGTGGGGTTCCCGACACCCCACCAAAAGGCAGGGAGTGCCCTCTAACACGATTCTACGGTACGGGCTCCGGGATCCCTGTCCCTTTAACGGTAAGGACCCTGCCTCCAAGAGCTGCTGGCCAATCACAGGGCCGGCATCTCAGCAGTATTGCCAGTGCCATCAGGAGCAGTGGTCACTGTCGGTACTACAGAGGCCTTGGACACAGGCCTAGCACTGGAAACACAGACCTCAGGTAAGTGAGGTGGGGTTGCCGGGGCCAGTCCAGAAGGCCCCGGCAATGGGGTGGGGGAGGGCGGGCATTTGGTACAGGGGGAGAGGGGTTCAGGGAGGTGGATGGTTTCCCAATGGGGGCCCTCCATGGACCACAGATTGCCTACAGAGGAGCCACCCCCTCCCCCCAAAGCCAGCAGGGAGGTTGACTCGTTTTACTGGGTGACCTTCCCATCTGGTGGAGGCCCCACCCCCGCCACTGTTTAAATCCCAGTGGTAGTAGTTAGAGGTCCTTATTCGGGTGTTAATAGGCCACTTAAGGGCCTCAAGGGCCTATCCTGCCCCATCTGCCCCACATCTCCCATCGCAGTTCTATAGACCACCCCACCTCTGAACCCATCTCCTGGGGGCCCATGAAATTTAACCCAAGCTGTTTCAAATGATCAACGGTCTTGTCAGAAAGAGCAAATCTGTTTTGTTTTCACAATCCAGGAGTGAAAGCAAATCAAACATCAGTTCTACTAATTTGCAGCTTTTCCCAAAGTCCCTGTGTTTCTTCCTCAAAGGTTATCCTTTGAAATGGGATATGATTTCATACCATATGTGATCTATAATGCTAAGTGTAAACCTAGTCCTACAATACTTCATGACTGTGGGTGTATGACCTGTAGTACTCTGTTGGGTATGTCTTCTCCGATGTCTGCATTGATTGGTCTGAACTCACCCTTTCCTCATGTGTAATTTCATATCAGCCATTTTTTCTTGCTATTTATGAGAGACCGCTTTTCCTTTCAGATCACAGCAGTTTTGTGTGACATTTCCTGTCAAGCATGACTGTATGACCTAAGGTGAGTGAGTCAGAGATGGTGGTTAGTCACTGCTATTAAGGGCATCAAACTCCTCAGAGAGCTGCCACTTTGTTTTTTTCTTCCTTTGCTTTGTTGAACCATCATCCATTAGGTTGATTTCCACGGCATCTATTTGAATAGAAGCCTTTAGATGTGAACAGATGGAGATTTTGCAAGTTCTTATGGGCACGAGTATGTGCTTTGTACATAATTATATATTCAAATTTACAGCATGTGCTTAATGAATGATAAACTTGCTGTTGCCTGCAAAATCTCCACAAACAGCAAGTCTGGCAAAATAATGGTACACAACAAAGATTTTGTTGCATTTTCAGGCTTATATTTTAAAATCTACCTGACAGTTTAGATATTAATATCCTTTATTCCTGTTTGCAGAAGGTTCAGTTTAGTTTCACAAGTGAAAATTTAAATCTGGCTCCATTTAAACAATGGCAGCAATTAATGTTCAGTAAATAACTAGGCAAATGCTTATCAATCATTAGTGGCGCAGTGGTTAGCACCGCAGCCTCACAGCTCCAGCAACCCGGGTTCAGTTCTGGATACTGCCTGTGCGGAGTTTGCAAGTTCTCCCTGTGTCTGCGTGGGTTTCCGCCGGGTGCTCCGGTTTCCTCCCACAGCCAAAGACTTACAAGTTGATAGGTAAATTGGCCATTGTAAATTGCCCCTAGTGTAGGTAGGTGGTAGGAGAATGGTGGGGATGTGGTAGAGAAAATGGGGTTAATGTAGGATTAGTATAAATGGGTGGTTGTTGGTCAGCACAGACTCGGTGGGCTGAAGGGCCTGTTTCAGTACTGTATCTCTAATAAATAAATTAGACGCCACATTCTTCAATTTACATGTTTTTTTCCAAATGTATTCTCACCAGGAATATCATCAGTAAGACAAATGTGGCAGCAATGTGATGGCATACAAATCAAAACCGATGATACGGTTGCTGTATAAGGTGTCAGTCAGTTCTTACTGGAGTATTACATGTACAGTTTTGCTTATGGTATTATTCTTTGGAAAGCTCAGTGGTGAGCAAGACAGAAGGGCCAAGAAATTGGTTTTGTGTTGGAAATTGGCTTGAAGTGGGTGCCTGGAACCCAAGCCTAATGATGTCAGCCTGAGTCTTGATCCAAACTAAGCCTCAGACCTTGGGCCTTATTCACATCACACCAGCCAGCTGTGACAATCAATTGGGTGCCCCAGTGCACTTCATGGTTTGGAGAATTCATGCATATCCAGTGCTGAGTTGGGCCAGCAGAAATGTCCTGACGAGGGAGGCGAACAGGAGGGGGAAAGCCCGAGTTGGCAGGGGATCGCTGCATTGATGTAGAGCCAGGCAAAGCACTCCTGCTCTTTCTGACACTACAGTATCTTAACTAAATAAAATTTACCCATCTTTCTGACAGTGGCCTCCTGTGGTCCATTTAAGGACTGCTTGTTGGGCCACTGTAGACCCAGAAAAGCTATGCTGCAAATGTTCAGTCCAGTTTATGCCACATTTGGCAGCAAGGTCTAAAAGAGGTGATAGGTTTCTGATTGGAACATTCATGATGCATATAAAAATGTTTTAGGTGGACGCTCCAGACATTTAGAAGTTCCCGGCTGCATTTGGCAACTGATACACTTCCAGCGGAGATCAGGCACAGAAAATTATGCTAGGAAATTGGTCTCCCAACTCTAATCGTTCACTTAAAAAATAGAGTCTTGGCCAATATTTATCCCTCAATGAAAACCTAATACAGAATATTTGGTCATTATCGCATTGCTGTCAGTGGGATCTAGCTGTGCACAAATTGCCTGCTGTGTTTCCTATATTGCAAGAGTGACCACACTTCAAAAGTACTTCATTGGTTATAGTGTTTCTGGACAACCTGAGTTTGTGAAAGGCACGATAAAAATGCGAGTTCTTTTTCTTGTAATCTTAACACAATGTAATTATGCAAAACCCAGCTAATGCTGAGGTACACTTGAGTTACTATTGAGCTCATGATGATTTGGATTCATATTATTAACAGTTGGTGTGTGATGTGGAGGGAAATTTGCAAGTAGTAGTGTTCCTATGGGTTTTCTGCCCTCATCCTTATAGGCGGCAGAGGTCATGGGTTTGGGAGGTGGTATCGAAGAAACCTTGGTGAGTTGCTGCAGTGTATATTGTAGATGGTACACACTGTAGCCACGTTGCGCCAGTGAGAGGGGAGTGGATGTTTATGGTAGTAGATGGGGTGCCAATCAAGTGGACTGCTTTGCCTGGATAGTGTTGAGCTTGTTATAGCTCCAGGCAGGAGGAGAGTATTGAATCATACTCCAGTCTTGTGTCTTGTAAGTGGTGGACGGGCTTTGAGGAGTCAGCAGGTGAGTCACTGCCAAAGAATACTCAGCCTCTGACCTGCTCATGTAGCAGATGAAAGGTTATTGACCTGAAACTTTAACTCTGCTCTCTCTCCTCAGCTGCCTGACCTACTGAGTATTTCCAGCATTTTCTGTTCTAATTTCACACTTCCAGCATCTGCAGTATTTTGCTTTTGTATTTATGTGGCTGGTCCAGTTAAGTTTTGAGTCTGATTTTTCCCTGATCGCCAATAGCAATACTCCCCAATACCTAATTTTGTGATGGTATCAATTGTATTGTTTTTTTGTTCTCTGGAGGTGGTCAGTGCTTGAAAAGGTTACATTTATTACCCACCCATAATTACCCTGAGTATATTATAGTAAGCCACATTCTTGAACTTCTGCAGTCCTTGTGGTGATGATGTCCCCACAATGGTGTTGGACAGGGAGTTCTAGGATATTGACCCAGCATTGATGAAGGAATAGTGGACAATATAGGTCGAAGTCAGGATAGCATTTGACTTGGAAGTTAATGTGGAGGGAATGATATTCCCTTGACATTACTGCTGTTGTCTTTCTCTGTGGTAAAGAATGCAGGAGAGGAGGTGCTATTGAAGTACCTTTGGTGAGTTGCTGCAGTGCATCCCATAGATAGTACATATTGCAACCACAGTGCCTGAAGGATGGATATGTGTTATTGTAGGTCAATAAGCAGTGTTAGTTAATGCATCTTGATGTCCAACTTCAACTTTGATGCTGCTGGGAAGTAGGAGTTAATTACACTTCACTAAGTGTTATACAGCACTCCTGTTGTGATTGATTTGGCTTGGCTAGCAATCAATATAACTTTGACTGGGTTTGTGGGACATTCCAAAGACAATCAAGGTAATTTAAAATCCTTAGACATGAATAGTAGATTGCAAAAGCAAAATACTGCAGGTGCTGGAAATCTGAAACAAAAAGGTATCTCCGACATTTTCTGTCAGTGGTAGATTTAAGCAGGTTTTTCAATCTACATTTTAGGGAAGGGGGAGAGAGTCATCTGAAATCCTTAAATCAATTAGATTGCATATTTGAATTTTGGATACAGCATTTCTTGCACATTGTGTGGAGCTTAGAATTCTTAAGTAGATTCTTATGTAGAAGGTGTGTGCTGTGTATGGAAGTATCTTCTGTTGGCTGGTGTTCAGTGAAACACGAGGCAGTCAGTTCGTACTAAACAGAGTTGCCAATTGGCACTCACCATCTCTCCTTGCTCTTTTCCACCACTGGAATTGACAAACATTATGCACAGTGCTTAACCAGTGACCCATGATGAACTTGAAAATTCAGAGTTAGAAATTGCTGATCTGTTCTTACTAATTAGACTTGGTAGCCGAACTCTACGATAGCCTAAAGTGCAGCTTTCAATTGACTTGCGGAAGGCAGAATTCTCTCCATTGCATTGAGGTTTCCAATGTCTCATTCTATTTTTCGACTCTGTACAATCATGGAAAAGGGCATTTATTGGAACTATTTCTGGCATTTGGACATTGATTGGGTAGATGCAATCCATGTATAAAGGGAACATCAGGACCAAAACTGGGATTTGGAGAAGGGGCAGGAAAATGAGACTCTAATTATATTAAAATACTTGGGTGGGGTGGGGCGGGGGCACAGCCTGGGTGGGGGATGGTATGGGTGCATCTCCCTCAATCCTCAGTGATTGCGTCATTGGGTAAAATGCATCATTGTATAAGAGGATTAGAGAAATTCCCTATAGAACTGTTGAAATCTTCAGGAGTTTGCAAGTTCCTTAATGTAAAAAAAATTAATGCTTCACATACTGTTGTTGGCTAAATCATAAAGCTCTGCTGTGCAACCTGCTAAGGTGTCTTTGGAGGCCAGAAGTAGATAAATCAAAAAATATTATGATTCCTTATAACTATTACATTACGTTTAAGAAGTTCCTGAAATAAATCGTTCTAGTAAATCTTCATAGGAGTTTCAAATCTTCATAGGATATTTCGGCCAACTATTGGCTTTGTTTCTTCAATTTCTTCAATATGTTTGTAAAGTGTATTATTACTTCATTCCACTCACAGATCTTTCAGCAGAAATGTTGTTGTTCATTCTCATTTTCAGAGGAATTCACCCTGGTGTTTTTATTTGCTGCAGGGATTTGTGGTCATACTTTTGTTTCCTATGTGGATTTCCAATGACATCTTTTCCCTTGCAGGGAAAGCACACTGCGTTGGCACTTCCCAATGGGGATTTTTTCTGCCACTGTTTCATTCCTCACTGGAGATCAGCATGATACATACTCGCTTCTTGCAACAATTTGTCATGTGATTGTTGTCATAACACTGTCATTGGCATTCCAATTTTTTACATCAGCTGAACATGACAATTCTGTTTCTTGAAGCAATTCCGAAATATCACACAAAGGGTGCCCTGATTTACTGTGACATAATTGTTTCTTGCAGGGAGTGATAAATGTACTGTTGTTTTATACCACTGTAATTTGCTAAAGTATTCTGTTTGCTTGCTGGGAGTTAAAATAACTTAACTGTGATATTCTTCCTCCTTACAGTGAAGTGCTGCTATACTGTGTTTTCTCACTGCAAAAACACACTGTAATATTTGTGATGCTTGAATTGTGAACCTCTGTTTAGCTTGCAATTAATCTGCACAGGAATATGAGGGTCAAAAAAGTGCACACTAAAGAAAAGTAAGTTTTATTTTTGTACTTTTATATTTAGTCTTATCGAATGATGAACGGCATAATTTGGCTCTCGAGTAGTGAATTTCTTAATTGCCAAAATAATGCCTACCAGTAGTTTAAAAAGTATCTTCATAGTCACAATGGATGATTGAAGCTCTAATATTCAAGAATCTTGCAAGCTTTTTTTCCATGTGCAGTTCAGAACTTGATATCTATGGATGTTAAAGGCTGAAACAAATCTACTTTTAAAGCTATGGCAGCAATCAGTACTGTAAATAAATAAACATCTTTACAACAAGAAGATACTTAATATACACAGATTAGTGTATGTTGTTTGAATACTCTGGTTCCTGCTAACGTAGTCCAAGATGAACAATTAAAGTTCAGGATTAAATAATGACAGAGTTGTCTTTAATTGCCTTCATTGCAGCTTCAGAGAAGTGGAAGAAATTGACGAGCCTCTAGTGGGTTTATTAACTCCATTCTGCATTTCCTCTCTTAATGGCGTTCTTATTTAATTCTCTTCTTCTAAAATGATTAAATATTCTTGAAAAACATTACTTTGATGTCTTGTTGCCTCCAGTCTCCCAATTGGTGAAAAATGAAGCCTTTGAATATAAAGTAGCTGAATACTTTTCATCATTATTATTTTAGGGGACAGCCTTCAGTGAAATTATCATGACTATTTACGTAGATGAGAGATTCTAATGTGTATATTCTATTAGTCCAATACCATTTACTTTGTGGAGTGGATGTAGGTCAACTTTTAATGGTTAAAATGTCTGGGAAGTTTATACAGCAATGTTCCACTAATGAATTACAACTTAAGGCAATTTACGTAGTTAAGGTATCTAGGTTACCTGATCAAACACAAGAATATAAATTGAAACGTTCTAAGATTGGCAGAGCCCTAAGATTAATTAGCTTAACTCTCACATGCTACTTTGAGCATAATTTATATAAAATCATTTGACCTGTCATGGCTGCAGCAAGTATCCATGTTCTTGCCATCCCTCTAGTATGTATTTCTGGTCTCCATATCATAAAAAGGATATAGAGGCACTGGAGAAGGTGCAAAAAAGATTTACAAGGAAAATGCCAGTACTGAGATATGTCACGCACACTGGAAGTACAATGATACAACAATCATGGACTTACTCTCAAGCGTTTTGAAAAATGGACTTTGTCTTTAAAAAAAAATCTTTATTTTAAAAAGTGAACAATACTCCAAAATGGTCACTGAAGAAAAAGGGGATTGTCCTTTTGCATATTCAAACAGCCTGACAAAGGCAAAGGACAAATCTTCAAAGCTAAAAGATGTCAATGGAACCCATCCTACACCTATCCTAAAACATTCCAGATTTGAATGTCTTCTTCTGAAACAAAGGAAGTGTGAAGTAGCCATATCCTGGGCCATTGTGTGATCACCATGGGGAACAGATGAGAACCACTCCTACCAGGAGGTGAGAGGTGACACAGTTTTACCTTAAAAAAGAGAGCCAGAGAGACAGAGAGAGACCCACCCAGGATAGAAGCAACTTGTAACAGCTGGTGTTCCAGCAAACTAGAAAGCACATGCCCTGCTGAAAATATCTGACATCTATATTATACAGCAGTGAGAACTAGAAGTAACCCATCGTCTTCAACAGAACCTTCAATCAAGTGAAAAATCTACAATCATCTCATGCCTGCATCCATTTAGAACTTGATTCACGAGAGAATTCAACAGGTTTATCATAAACTTTCCCCCCACTGAAAATGCCTTCCTTTTTCCCTTCTCTTTCTGCCTCCTCATGTGTTGTATGTGTGTGAGTGAATGTGTGAGTGGATGCAGTTGCGACAACTTCGGGATAAGGCGTATTAATCAATAAACAATTTACTTTCTGTTTTTAAAACCTACAAGAAAACCTGTCGCTGTCTGGTTATTTGAAAAATAAAACACCAAGGGGCTAAATTCTAATACAAATACACTTGCTGCGATTAGGTGGGGAGTTGAACAGTGGGAATCACCCATGGCACACCATGTGGCCATAACAGAGGTTAAACAGGGTTCTCTTCTCTAGAAAAAAGAAGACTAAGGGGAGACCTGATAGAGATCTTCAAGATTCTGAAAGGGTTTAATAGGGTAGATGTAGAGCAGATGCTTCTACTTCTGGGGGAGATCAGAACTAGAATCATAGAATGGTTACAGCACAGATGGAGGCCATCTGGCCCATCATATCCATGCCAGCTCTCTGCAACAGCAATTAAGCTAGTCCCACCCTGCCAACCTTTCCCCATAGCCCTGCAAATTTTTTCTCTTCAGGTGCTTATCCAATTCCCTTTTGAAAGTCCCAATTGTATCTGCCTCACCACGCTCTCAAGCAGTGCATTCCAGATTGTAACCACTAGCTGCATAAAAAAGTTTTTCCTTGTGTCGCCGTTGGTTCTTTTGCCAACCACCTTAAACCGGTGTCCTCTGGTTCTCGACCCTTCCACCAACAGGAAGTTTCTCTCTACCTACTCTGTCCAGACCCCTCATGATTTTGAACACCTCTATCAAATCTCCTCTCAACCTTCTCTTCTCTAAGGAGAACAGCCCCAGCTTCTCCAATCTATCCACGTAACTGAAGTCCCTCATCCCTTGAAACATTCTTGTAAATCTTTTCTGCACCCTCTCTAATTCTTTCACATCCTTCCATAGTGAAGAGGAGGCGGTTGGGACCAGGAAACTGAAAATTGTCAAAATGACGTAGGGCATCAGAAGAGTCCCCACCTCAATGAATTTCGCGCTCGGCATGACGTTGAGCTCTTCTTCCGTCGCCTCCGCCTCCGGGCTCACCTCTTTGACCAGGAGTCCTCCCCCCGCCCAGCAGACCCATTTACCCGCCTCCAGCATTCTCCCTCTACCTGGACCCCTCTCCCTGGCCTCTTACCCGCTCTTGATCTCTTCATTGAAAACTGTCGGTGAGATATTGGTCATCTCAATTTCTCTGCCCCCCTCACTCACTCTAACCTGTCCCCCTCTGAACTTGAGGCACTCCGTTCTCTCAGGTCTAACCCCGACATGGTCATCAAACCGGCAGACAAGGGTGGTGTTGTTGTTGTATGGCGTACCGACCTCTATCTTGCAGAAGCTCAACGCCAACTCACAGACACTTCTTCCTACCTCCCTCTGGACCATGACCCCACCACCGAACATCAAGCCACTGTCCAAAGTACTGTCACTGACCTCATCTACTCTGGAGATCTTCCCTCCACAGCTTCCAACCTCATAGTCCCGCAACCACGGACAGCCCGCTTTTACCTCCTTCCCAAAATCCACAAACAGGACTGTCCTGGCAGACCCATTGTGTCAGCCTGCTCCTGCCCCACTGAACTTATTTCTTCCTATCTTGACTCTATCTTTTCTCCTCTGGTCCAGTCTTTTCCCACCTACATCCGTGACTCTTCTGATGCCCTACGTCATTTTGACAATTTTCAGTTTTCTGGTCCCAACTGCCTCCTCTTCACTATGGATGTCCATCGCTCTACACCTCCGTCCCCCACCAGGACGGTTTGAGGGCTCTCTGCTTCTTCCTTGAACAGAGGCCCAACCAGTCCCCAACCACCACCACCCTCCTCCACCTGGCTGAACTTGTTCTCACATTGAACAACTTCTCCTTCAACTCCACTCATTTCCTTCAAGTAAAAGGTGTTGCTATGGGTACCCGCATGGGTCCTAGTTATGCCTGTCTTTTTGTGGGATATGTCGAGCATTCTTTGTTCCAGTCCTACTCAGGCCCCCTCCCCCAACTCTTTTTCCGGTACATTGGGGCGGCGCAGTGGTTAGCACCGCAGCCTCACAGCTCCAGCGACCCGGGTTCAATTCTGGGTACTGCCTGTGTGGAGTTTGCAAGTTCTCCCTGTGTCTGCGTGGGTTTCCTCCGGGTGCTCCGGTTTCCTCCCACATGCCAAAGACTTGCAGGTTGATAGGTTAATTGGCCATTATAAATTGCCCCTAGTATAGGTAGGTGGTAGGGAAATATAGGGACAGGTGGGGATGTGGTAGGAATATGGAATTAGTGTAGGATTAGTATAAGTGGGTGGTTGATGGTCGGCACAGACTCGGTGGGCCGAAGGGCCTGTTTCAGTGCTGTATCTCTAAACTAAAACTAAATTGATGACTGTATCGGTGCCGTTTCCTGCTCCTGCCCCGAACTGGAAAACTTTATCAAATTTGCTTCCAATTTTCACCCTTCTCTCACCTTTACATGGTCCATCTCTGACACTTCCCTTCCCTTCCTTGACTTCTCTGTCTCCATCTCTGGGGATAGGTTGTCTACTAATATCCATTATAAGCCCACCGACTCCCACAGCTACCTTGACTACACTTCTTCACACCCTACCTCCTGTAAGGACTCCATTCCATTCTCCCAGTTTCTTCGTCTCCGACGCATCTGCTCTGATGATGCTACCTTCCATGACGGTGCTTCTGATATGACTTCCTTTTTCCTCAACCAAGGATTCCCCCCCACTGTTGTTGACAGGGCTCTCAACTGTGTCCAGCCCATTTCCCGCACCTCTACTCTCACTCATTCCCCTCCCTCCCAGAACCGTGACAGGGTTCCCCTTGTCCTCACTTTCCACCCATCAGCCTCCATATCCAAAGGATCATCCTCCACCATTTCCGCCACCTCCAGCGTGATGCCACTACCAAACGCATCTTCCCCTCCCTTCCCCTGTCAGCATTCCGAAGGGATAGTTCCCTCCACGACACCCTGGTCCACTCCTCCATTACCCCCACCACCTCGTCCCCTTCCCATGGCACCTTCCCCTGCAATCGCAGGAGGTGTAATACCTGCCCACTTTCCTCCTCTCTCCTCACTATCCCAGGCCCCAAACACTCCTTTCAGGTGAAGCAGCGATTTACTTGTAATTCTTTCAATGTAGTATACTGTATTCGCTGCTCACAATGTGGTCTCCTCTACATTGGGGAGACCAAACGCAGACTGGGTGACCACTTTGCGGAACACCTCCGCTCAGTCCGCAAGCAGGACCCTGAGCTTCCGGTTGCTTGCCATTTCAACACTCCCCTCTGCTCTCATGTTCACATCTCTATCCTGGGCTTGCTGCAGTGTTCCAGTGAACATCAACGCAAGCTCGAGGAACAGCATCTCATTTACCGATTAGGCACAGTACAGCCTGCCGGACTGAACATTGAGTTCAATAATTTCAGAGCATGACGGGCCCCCCATTTTACTTTTATTTTCAGTTATTTTTTCTTTTTAACATTTTTTACAATTTTTTTTGTATGTTTATTATATTTCATCTTAGTTTGTTCAGTTTGCTTACCCATTGTTTTTTTCATGTTTGTACTTGCTGCTGTTCAATCTTCAGTCCATTAACACCCTATCTGTACTAATGCTTTGTCTTTCAACACACCATTAACATATTGTTTGCCTTTGCTCCATGACCTTTTGGTCAGCTATGTGGCCTTGTCCAATCTACACCTTCTCCTTTGTTATCTCTTGCCCCACCCCCACCTCACTTGCTTATAACCTTAGACATTTCTAATATTTGTAGTTCCGAAGAAGGGTCACTAACCCAAAATGTTAACTCTGCTTCTCTTTCCACAGATGCTGCCAGACCTGCTGAGTATTTCCAGCATTTCTTGTTTTTATTTCAGGTTTCCAGCATCCGCAGTATTTTGCTTTTATACAAGTATAGAAATGGTTTGTAAATGAAAAAATTGAGTATTTGTTTATATGAACCATTCTCCAGAAGCAACATTGATTCTGTGTTCAATCTGCTGGTGCAGTACTATGAGTAGGATCTGGATTTTGAATGAAGGGAGCATTCAGCCATAATCTATGTGGGCAAAGTTGGATAGCCCCTGAAAATCGGCGCAGCGATCATGATGCATAATTAATTCACGCCCATTCCTTGCGATGCAGCCAGCACATAAACTTCATGCTGCCTGCAAATTAACAGGATTGTAGCGTCCAGCCAGCGCCAGACACCCTGTTGAGTGTCTGCATGTCTCAGTGGCAATTCCAAGTTCATGCAAGGCTACCATCACTTAAAGCTAACCTGCCTGCACCTCTTAATGGGGAGGTACATTCTGGCTGCAGTAGGTGCTGGAAGTAGCTATGGAAGTGTCTTTAAGAAAGACGAAGACTGAATAATGGCGCAATAGGGTAGCGAGTGAACTGCAAGGTTGTCCGACTGCAGCACTAGAGGCCTTGGTACAGGAGATGGACAAGGCAATAGAGGTCTTCCACCATAGGTGACCAGGAGGCCCTCCAGACAGATAGTTTTTTAGGCAGTGGGAGTAGATAGCCATCACGTTCAATGTCAGGAGTTTAGCCCCGAGGACCTGGGTGCAGTGCTGCAAGAAGTTCAATTACCTCACATGAGTGGTCAAGGTGAGTGAATGCATTTTCAAATGCCATATTTCTTACAAATGAACCATTAGCCTCACACACTGCTCAATTCACTAAACCCCTTCACTCACATACCAATAATCTCTAGCAAGCATTACTCAAACCTCACATTCATAGCTTCATCTCAGCCTCACATACTTCACACTGCTGCAAGCCTCACACCCATATCTCACACCTTGTACACATTGCCAGCTACTCAACCATGACAGACACATCAGCCAACACGGCTTTGCGCATAGTTTGGAGCCCATACTTTTCAGTATGGAAGTGTTGCTCAACTCCATCACCACACTTATGGACCCAACCATGATACAGCATCTGATGGCCAACGTCTCAGCTTCCATTGCAACTCAAGCAGCAGCTACACAACATTTGGGTGCTTAAAGTGAAAGCTCAGACTGAAGTCATGCAAGTTCAGCTGGATGCTATACAAGCCCGGAATGCTGTGATAATAGTTCCAGATGCCAATGTGCAAAGGAGCTTGGAGAGTCTCACAGCAGTCCAGCAATCTGTAAGGATTGCTGAGTTGTTGCCTGGGGGAGTGGCAGTGGTTCTGTGGAGAGTGAACCTGCTGTCCTCATTCAGGGTGACAGCATTCATCATCCAACCACAGTCATTCTGCCTGTCAGCTAGCCAGCCCAAACTGCTACTGCCCATGCCGAGATGGTGCAGTCCAAACCCAGGCCTTCTAGGCCCAGAGCTTTGCGAGTTCATCCTGTAAGGTCATCTGCAGTCTCCTCCACTGAAGATCAGCAGCCTTCCACCAGCCGTGCTGCAGCCACTGGGATAGCACTGCATACGCGCAGTAGGACAGGCAAAGGCACACAGAAGACAGGCACTACAGGAATGCACAAGGGAGATTAATTGACTTTTGTATGGTATATTGGATGGTTTGATTTATAAAGTTGGTTTGGAATGTTTGTTTTGTGGTGGCTTTTATTTCAGCATTGTGGCCATGAGGACACTGTGATAGTCTGTAACAGAGGAAAGGTTAGAAGTTGAATTTTGTGGTGCTGACAGGGGTCCCGGCATTGGGCCTAGAATGCGAGGGGAACTCCACCTCGGCCCTTTGGAGGACACCCCTCCAACCACCCTGGCTCCATTTGATGGGGCTCGAGGAATTAACTGCCCAGCGCCTTGGTTAATCTTGGATCCCACCTCCCTGAGTTGCCAGCCAATCAGAGGGCTGACAGCTCAGTCGTATCAGCAGCGCCACCGGGAGCGGTTGCCACTGCCAGTACTATGAGGCCCAGGACCAGGCCTATTTCCTGAGCCCGGCACCCCAATTATGTGTGGAGGGGCCAGTCCGGCGAGGGGGGAGGGAGTGGGGGGGATTATGGTTGTTGAGGGCAGGGAGGCTGTTCACACAGTGGCGGCCTTTGGTGCTGGGGGCCCTCTGTGTGCCGCACGTTACCCCCTAACTCAAGCCCTCAGGGTGGCCACCTTGTTTTACTGGGCGACCTCCCCATGTGCCAGAGGAACACCCCCCCCACCCCCCCACCGCCCCTGCCGCTGATAGAATAGCAGAGGTGGCCTCTGGATGGGAAGGCCATATTCAGCCTTTCCTGCCACCAACAAAGTCACATGGTGACAGCCACTCTAACCGCCACTTTTATGGGCCAACCCGTCTCCGTTCCCATCCCTAGGGGCTTCATAAAATTCCGGCCAAGGTGTGGGACTGTTGGTGAATGGGGAATTGTGTTTGTGTTGACTGGTACCGCAGTCGGTTGAGGTGATCACGGCCAGCCTGGCAGGAAAGGGGATGTGTTTATTGTCTCCTTTCTCCCTCCTCCTACTCCACCTCAGCTGCTAGCCATATACCTGGTGGCAACAGCTGTGCCCTCATGCTGGAGAGGTTGTGCAGGATGCAGTAGAACATGACAAATAACGGCACATGCTCTGCCGAGTGCTGCAGGACTCCTGCAGGGTGGTCCAGACAGTGGAAGCGTTGTTCTCATCAATGACATTTTGTTTGGCAGCATGGGCTCTCATCATATCCATGCTGCCCACATACAATCATAGAATAGTTACTGTCTGCTGTTATTCATTTCCATTGAAGTCAGTTTCCATATGTAAACTGATAATACCCAGTTCTACCCCTCCTCTACCACTCGTGACCTTACTCTGTCTCTAAATGTTTTCTTTTATCTGGTCTTGTGTTACGACCGACTGCTCCTGTCAAAGCCCCCAATCAAAATATATGATTCTGATTGTGGTGGGAGAAACGCACTGGTAACTCAATCCCGTTGCTCCACAGATCGTCTAACATATCATTTAAAACTTTCCAAATTAAAGAAAGACCCAGCCAAATGTTACCGTCTTTTAACCCCCCAAAAGAGGCTAACCAAACCAGGTGTCTTTAAATCAACAAATTAACTCTTTAATTAGAAGAACTAAATTCTTAAACACTGTGACGATATAAACAACATTTAAGATAAGAAAAATTAGAGTCCTTGCAAATTTGCAGTCCAATGTTGCTTGAAATCCTCACAGAATGTTGCTTGAAGTCCTCACAGAATGTTGCTTGAAGTCGTCACAGCCATCTGATGGGGAAAAAGGTTCTTCTATGTAGAACAGTCCATAGTCTAACTGTAGCAGTAGGTGATGCTTCCTTCCTCGACGATGAATTTCAACAATTAACAACTTGCAAACACTTTCGATAGAATCAATCTGACTTTAGAGTTTTTGAGGGATAAAAGATTGTCACAGCCTAACTTCCCTTCCTTTAGTTTAAATTATCAGAGATCTCCATTTTGGCTTGACCTCTTTTTTAGAATGGCAAAACAGAGATCTCTGGTAATTTAAACTGAAGGAAGGGAAGTTAGACTGTGACAATCTTTTATCCCTCAAAAACTCTAAAATCAGATTGATTCTATTGAAAGTGTTTGCAAGTTGTTAATTGTTGAAATTCGCTGGAGAAGGAAAGCATCACCTACTGTTGGAGGTAGACTATGGACAGTTCTACTGTGGAAGAACCTTTTTTTCCTGCATCGGATGGCTGTGAGGACTTCAAGCAACATTCTATGAGGACTTCAAGCAACACTGGACTGTAAATTTGCAAGGACTCTAATTCTTTCTATTTTAAATGTTGTTTATATCTTCATAGTGTTTAAGAATTTAGTTCTTCTAATTAAAGAGTTAGTTTTATGATTTAAAGACACCTGGTTTGGTTAGCCTCATTCGGGGGTTTAATAGACAGTACAATTTAGCTGGGTCTTTCTTTAATTTGGAAAGTTTTAAGTGATATGTTAGGCGATCTGTGGAGTGAAGGGATCGGATTAACAGTGCGTTTCTCCCACCATGATCAGAATCGTATATTTTGATTGGGGGCTTTGACAGGAGCGGTCGGTCATAACATGGGGCTGAGATGATTGGTTTGCAACAACCACAAGCATCTTCCTTTGTACTAGGTATGACACCAACCTTAGGAGAATTTTCCTCCTGATTGCCATTGACTTCAGTTTTGCGAGGGCTCCTTGATGTCACTCTTGGTCAAATGCTGCCTTGCTGTAAAATTGTCTCACTGCTTGTCTGATATCCAGTACTGGATGAGCAGAAATTACCCAGAATTAAATATTGGAAATTTTCTTTGGTCCACGTCCCAAATTCTGTTCCTTCACCACCAAATCTATCCCTCTCCCTTGCAACTGTCTGAGGCTGAACCAGACTCTTTGCAACCTTGATGTTTTTTGACCCCTAGATGGACTTCCTACCTCACATCTGGACCATCACTAAGACCACCTATTTCCACCTCCATAACATCGCCCGACTTTGACATTGCCTCAGCTCACCTGCTACTGAAGCTGTCATCCATGCCTTTGTTACCTCTAGAACTGACTCCTGTAATGCTACTTGAAAAACTATCCAATAATGCCAAATTGTGTTACTGAGCAGTAAACATATAAGGAATTGCAGCATCTCCACCCAATTTTCAGCTCTGCTTCTATAGATGATGCATTAAGGCAGCCACTAATGGATGATGAAATTTATCAATACATTGGGTTAGGTAGGAGTGTAACCGTGAGACCTGAAACATGGAGAAAAATGGAGTGGTCAATGTGTCAAAGCCAAAGAAGAGGCTAAGGATGGACAGTGGATCACAGTGACAGTAACACAAGGGTCCTGAAAGCTGGGGATGGTTGTCCCAGTCTCGTAATTAAATTTGATTGGGAGATTAGTTGAACCCTGAAAGAAAAAAGTAACAGCTGGAAATTTGATCCATTCTACTGGGGGTTGGGGGGTGGAGATCCACCATCTTTCTGCCAGAGTTATGGAATTCCAGGGCTAAAGTGACTTTAACCAGGCCAGTCTTAGTGCTGTGGGATGGCCAGCAACTGGATTAAAGTGACTAAAACAGGGAGTAGAGTGAGTGTATTCAGGACCTTGCACAGAATGGGCTAATAACAACTACAAATGCTGGAAATCTGAAATAAAAATGCTCAACAGGTAATCAGCATTTGAAAGATAGTGCAATGTTTCACGTGGGAGTACTGAAGGCCGGTTGTATTGATCAAGTATTTTATATTGTAATTTAAGGAAATAGAAATTGCAGATTTATTGGAATAAGATATAGAGCGAGTAGAGTCTGATGTGCTATTATTGCTTTTTGAAATGTGCATGACAGTCTTCACTTACACACAAGACACAATACGATTTTGACTCTCTAATGTTTGTGAACAGGTTGTGTTGTCTGTTTTCCTCAGTCTGCCATCTGGCATGTTACTGTAATGTGAAAGCTATTTAATCAATATGTCCTTCACAATGTAAGCAAAAAGGTTTTCTATGCGAGCAGGAGCCTGAGTAAAGGACAGTGAAGCATCAACCTGATGAGACATTCCCCAAAAGCAGGCTTACCTTATTTTGTTTGCAAGTTGAGAGTAATATAATAATTCATTCCTTTCTCTTGTGGTAGGATTTAAGTGCCAGCTTGTCTCAGTCGGTAATGCACTCAGCACTGAATCAGAACATTGTGTGATGGAACCCCATACTGGGGCTTGAGCACATAATGCAAGTTTAGGACTGAAGGAGTGCTGAATTCTCTGAGGTATCATTATTTGGCTGAAATGTTAAATCAAGGGCCTGTCCACCTGTTTCAGTGGTTAAAATGGATGTTAGGTGTTCCAGGACACTATTCAAAGAGACAGACAAGATTACATAGTACCTCGACATCTAGGCATCACCTTCTCAAGGGCAAGTAGGGATGGGCAACAAATACTGGTCTTGCCACTGCGCTCACAACTCCTGAAAGAATTTTAAAAATGAATAGATCCATATTCCTCCCGCTACAAAAAAATAGATTGGTCACTCATTGCATTGCATTTGTGGGATCTTGCTATGATCAAAATGGTTGTCGCATTTATGTACAAGGCAACAATCACTGAATTTTAAAGTGATTCATTGTGTGAAGCACTATGAGAAGTTTCTGAGAAAAGTAGCAAGGGTTGATATAAAATCAATCCTTTCTCTAAATAGGAAATTAAGTTAATAGCTTGTTAATGGAATGTGTCAGTATTTCTGTCTGGTTACAGTTACAATAGGGAATGGAGACACCTGGGCTTTTGCCAAAGCTACTCTTGAGCTGCATAATAGGCTTAATAGCTGGAGTGTCTGGTCCTCTGATTTTCCCTCCTGCCCAGGGTAAAGCACAAGACTCTGCTTGATGACCTTCCTTAGTGGCCCAGCTAAGATCAGAACCTCATCATGGAGGAAATTGTAGTGGCAAGCCTGAGTCCTACCAATCTGTGGCACTCTACCTTGCAACACTAACACAATGGGCCAGATTATCTTGGAGACCTGTGCCATTATAATAGCACAACTATGTCGTTACGACCCTCAAACGCCAGAACAGAAAGAGGAAATTATGCAGTAAGCAACTTATAGCTTCGCTTAAAGTGTTCCATGGCTTGCTGTGGACTATTGTGACATTATCCCATTTTTATAACAGTTAGAAACTAATTTGCACAGCTTTGTGCATCCCCCCCATCCGCTATTGAAAACGCTGTCTAGAGTCATAGAGTCATTACAGCACAGAAGGAGGCCATTCAGCCCATTGAGTCCTTGTTGGCTCCCTGTAGAGCAATCAATTCAGTCCCATTTCCCCAGTCTATCCCCATCGCCCTGCAAGTTTATTTCCCTCAAGTGCCTATCCAATTTCCTTTTGATATCATCGATCATTTCCACTTCCACCAGCCTTATAGACAGCGAGTTCCAGGTCATTACCACTTGCTGCGTAAAAATGTTCTTCCTCACATCCCTCTTGCATCTCTGACCAAAACTTTAAATCTGTATCCCCTAGTCCTTGTACCTTCAGTTAATGGGAATATCTATCTTTGTCTATCTTATTTAAACTTGTCATAATCTTGTATACCTCTATGAATTCTCCCCTCAATCTCCATTGCTTCAACATAACCTTGTAACTAAAATCCTTATCCCTGGAACCATTCTGATAAATCTCCTCCGCACCCTCTCAAGGACCTTCACAATCTTCCTAAAGTGGTGACCAGAAATGGACATAATACTCTAGTTGTGGCTTTATCAGAGCTTTATAAAGGTTCTCCAATTTTGTAAATACGTCTATTTATGAAAATCAAGATCCCATATGCTTTGCTAACTACTCTCTCAATATACCCTGCCACCTTCAAAGATCTATGCATGTGAACCCCCAGATCTCTTTATCCCTGCACACTCTTTAGAACTGTGCTACTTAGTCTATATTTCCTCTTCCTCTCCCTTCTGCCAAAATGCATCATGTCACACTTTTCTGTATTAAATTCCACCTGTCACTTGTCTGTCCTTTCTGGAAGCCTATCTATGTCCTGTTGCAGATGATTAGTATCATCTTCACTGTTTGCCGCACCTCCAAGTTTGATATCATTGGCAAATTTTGAATTCTGTACTCCAATATTTAAGTCATTTATATATATCATATATGTCCTAACATTGAACATTGGGGAAATCCACCGTCTACCAGCGTCCAGTCTGAAAAACAACCATCTACCATGACTTGCTGTTTTCTGTCCTCAAGCCAATTTTTATCCAAGTTGACACTGATCTTTCTATTTCATGAGCCTCAATTTTGTTAACCAGCCTTTCTTAAAATCCATATAGACAACATCCACTGCATTCCCTTCATCAACCTTCTCTGTTACTTCATCAAAAACTTCAATTATATTAGTCAAGCATGATCTGCCTTTTACAAATCCATGCTGGCTATCTTTAACTAACTGTAATCTCTCCAAATACCTGTTGATTTTTTCCCCCTGACTATTGTTTCTAAAAGCTTACCCACCACTGCTGTTAAACTGACCAGCTTGTAGTTACTAAGAATGTTGTTACACCCTTTCTTGATTACGAGTGTCACATTTGCCATTCTCCAATCCTCTGGCACCTCCCCCACATCTAGGGAAGATTGGAAGATTGCAGCAAGCCCTTCTGCTATCTCCACCCTGACTGCATTTAGAACCTGAGATGCAAGCCATCCAGACCAGGTGATTTATCCACTCTAAGCATAGCCATCCTTTTCAGTACATCCTTCCTATCAATTTTCACCTCATCCATTACCTCTATGATCTCCTCTTCGACTGAAATTTTGTCAGCATCCAGCCTTGCCCTGCAGCTCGAAGCATATATCCCCCTCTTTGTCCCTAATAGGACCGACCCTGCCTCTTACTACCAACTTACTATTTGCATGCCAGTAGAAGATTTTTGGGTTCCCTTATATGTTAACTTCCATTCTATTCTCATATTCTACATTTGCCAGTCTTATTTTCCTCTCTGATTCCCCTCTCAACATATTGTATTTGGCCTGGTTCTCACTTGAAGAATTCACCTGACATGTACCATACACCCTCTTTTTTGTTTCATCATATTCTCTATCTCCCTCATTATCCAAGGAGCCCTGGCTTTAGTAAGATCTACTTTAGATTGTTCCTTGCTCTTCTCCATTACCAGTCTAAACCTTATGCTATGATGACCAGTCTTACCCAAGTGTTCCCCCACAGACACTTGGTCCACTTGGCCCATCTCATTCCCAGCATCAGATCCAGAAATGTCTTCTTCCTAGGTGGGCGAAGAACATACTGGTCAAGGAAGTTCTCCTGAACACATTTCAGAAATTCATGTCCTCCTTACCCTTTACTCTAAAATTATCTCAATCCATACTTGGGCAATTTAAAGTCCCCCAATATCATCACTCTATAGTTCTTGCACATCTCTGTGATTTCCCTGCTGATTTGCTCCTGTATCTCTCTCTCTCACTATTTGGAGGCCAATAGAATACCCCCAGTAGCGTGATCATACCCTTTTTGTTTCTCAATTCTAACCAAATGGATTCTGTCCTTGCCCCCTCCAAGGACATCATCTCTTTCTAACACTACAATGTCTTCAGTACTGCTACCCCACCTCGCTTTTTCCCTTTCCTATCTTTTCTGAACACTTTGCATCCTTAAATATTAAGCTTCACCATTATTAAGCCACTTTTCTGTTATTGCCACTACATCATATTCCTACACAGCTATTTGTGCTTGTAGCTCACCAACCTTATTCACCACACTTTGTGCATTTACACACATGCACTGTAAACTGGTCTTTGTATTCCTTGAAGTCCTTCTTAGTCTGCTCTTATCTAATGGGTGGCACAGTGGCGCAGTGGTATGGGTGGCACAGTGGCGCAGTGGTTAACACTGCAGTCTCACAGCTCCAGCGACCCGGGTTCAATTCTGGGTACTGCCTGTGTGGAGTTTGCAAGTTCTCCCTGTGTCTGCGTGGGTTTTCTCCGGGTGCTCCAGTTTCCTCCCACAGCCAAAAAAGACTTGCAGGTTGGTAGGTAAATTGGCCATTATAAATTGTCCCTAGTATAGGTAGGTGGTAGGGAAATATAGGGACAGGTGGGGATGTGGTAGGAATATGGGATTAATGTAGGATTAGTATAAATGGGTGGTTGATGGTCGGCACAGACTCGGTGGGCCAAAGGGCCTGTTTCAGTGCTGTAATTCTAAATTTAAAAAAAATAAAAAAAGTATTGTACTATTTCCTCCTCTAGTACTATCCAACACTCTCACTCCTTTATGAACCTTATTTCTTTTTTCTACTCCTATATGCTAGTGCCTATCTCCCTGCCAATTTAGTTTAAATTCACCCCAACCACACTAGTGAACCTCTCCATGAGGATAATGGTCCAAGACCTGTTGAGGTGCAACCCATCCCTTTTGAATAGATGCTTCCTCCCCAGAACTGGTCCCAATGCCCCAAAAATCTGAAACCCTCCATCCTGCAGCATTCCTCAAGCCATGCACTGATCCTCCTTTCTTCTGATTTCAACACTCACCAGCGTGAGGCACTGGGAGTAATCCAGTGATTACTACCTCGAGATCATACTGTTTACCTTCCTCCCTAGTTCCTGATAGTCTGACCATAGGACCTCAATAGTTGCCCTCTCAAGTCATTGGTACCACAACTTCTGGCTCACTCCATTCTCCCTGCAGAATATTCTGCACCCTCTCCATGATGTCCTTTACCCTGGCACCAGGGAGGCAACACACAATGCAGGACTCACGATGACAGTTATAGAAACACCTGTTTGCCACCCTAACTATGAAATCTCCTAAAATGACTGCATTTCAACTCTTTGCTTTTCCCTCCTGTGAAATCCGCTGCCCATTTATGCCATGGTCTAGACTGTGCTCCTTCAAGGTGTCATCACTCCCAGCAGTCTCCAACGCTGAGTATTGGTTTGAGAGAAAGACGCACTCTGAAGACTCCTGTGCTTCCTGCCTCTTCCTAGTCTTCCAGATGGCCACTACATCTACTATCCTGAAGTCTCTCTGCCTGTTAGGTGGCCACTTCCTGGCGTGTACAACCTAAGAAACTCTCAGCCTCTCTGATGCTTCTTATGGACTGCAGCTGCCGCTCAAGCTTGGAAATCCTATGATCCGAAATTCCCGCATGGTGCAGGAATTTCAAACAACAGGTCTCAGCTGCCCATACATGATCTAAATAAATGACGATTTTGCAGGATTCTTGCCATTTTTCTCGCTGTTAACACTTAAACTTAAAAATAATGGCATTTTTTTGCAACGGCGACAGGGAGAGCGAGGTGGCAGCTGGGTAAGTGAGTTTACAACTTATATAAACTTACCTTTTTGTTTTGGCAGTTTCTTTTTGCAGCAGCGACAGGGAGAGCGAGGTGGCAGCTGGGTAAGTAAGTCCTATATATTTGGGCAGCGGCTGAACCCGAGACACTACACCTGTAGTGTCTCCCACCCGCCCTCCTCCTCTAACCAAAAAAAAAGGACTTGGTGGTGTGCAGATAAGGTAAGGCTTTTTCTATTTTTTTTTCGTGTGATTGGTAAAAACTTTTCATTCCTTTTTCATTTATGTAAGTTAAGACTAAGTTAAGCTTAAGATTAAAAATGGCAGGAGGTCTCAGACCCGTGTTATGCTCCTCTTGCTCAATGTGGGAGCTCAGGGACACGGCTGATGTCCCTGACTCCTTCACGTGCTGGAAGTGTGTCCAGCTGCAGCTCTTGTTAGACCGCATGACGGCTCTGGAGCTGCGGATGGACTCACTTTGGAGCATCCGCGATGCTGAGGAGGTCATGGATAGCACATTTAGCGAATTGGTCACACCGCAGATTAGGATTGCTGAGGGAGAAAGGGAATGGGTGACCAAAAGGCAGAGAAAGAGCAGGAAGGCAGTGCAGGTGTCCCCTGCGGTCATCTGCCTCCAAAACAGGTATACCGTTTTGGATACTGTTGAGGGAGATGGCTCACCAGGTGAAGGCAGCAGTAGCCAGGTTCATGGCACCGTGGCTGGCTCTGCTGTTCGGAAGGGCAGGAAAAAGAGTGGAAGGGTTATAGTCATAGGGGATTCGATTGTAAGGGGAGTAGATAGGCGGTTCTGTGGTCGAAAACGAGACTCCCGAATGGTATGTTGCCTCCCAGGTGCACGGGTCAGGGATGTCTCAGATCGGCTGCAGAACATTCTGAAAGGGGAGGGTGAACAGCCAGTTGTCGTTGTGCACATAGGCACCAATGATATAGGTAAAAAGCGGGATGAGGTCCTACAAGCAGAATTTAGGGAGTTAGGAGCCAAGTTAAAAAGTAGGACCTCAGAGGTAGTAATCTCAGGATTTCTACCAGTGCCACGTGATAGTCAGAGTAGAAATGAAAGAATAGTCAGGATGAATGCGTGGCTTGAGAGATGGTGCAGGAGGGAGGGGTTCAGAATTTTGGGACATTGGGACCAGTTCTGGGGGAGGTGAGACTATTACAAATTGGACGGTCTACACCTGGGCCGGACTGGAACCAATGTCCTTGGGGGTGCGTTTGCTAACGCTGTTGGGGAGGGTTTAAACTAATGTGGCAGGGGGATGGGAACCAAATGAGGAGGTCAGTGGACAGTAAGGAGGTAGTAACTAAAGCCTGTAAGGAACTAGATAATGAAGTCAGCGTGACTAAGGGAAAGAGTAGACAGGGAGCAGATGATGAACGCAAAGGGACTGGTGGTCTGAGGTGCATTTGTTTTAATGCAAGAAGTGTAGTAGGTAAGGCAGATGAACTTAAGGCTTGGATTAGTACCTGGGAGTATGATGTTATTTCTATTACTGAGACTTGGTTGAGGGAAGGGCATGATTGGCAACTAAATATCCCAGGATATCAATGCTTCAGGCGGGATAGAGAGGGAGGTAAAAGGGGTGGAGGAGTTGCATTACTGGTCAAAGAGGATATCACAGCTCTGCTGAAGGAGGGCACTATGGAGGACTCGAGCAGTGAGGCAATATGGGCAGAACTCAGAAATAGGAAGGGTGCGGTAACAATGTTTGGGCTGTACTACAGGCCTCCCAACAGTGAGCGTGAGATAGAGGTACAAATATGTAAACAGATTATGGAAAGATGTAGGAGCAACAGGGTGGTGGTGATAGGAGATTTTAATTTTCCCAACATTGACTGGGATTCACTTAGTGTTAGAGGTTTAGATGGAGCAGAATTTGTAAGGAGCATCCAGGAGGGTTTTCGAGAGCAGTTTGTAAATTGTCCAACTCGGGAAGGGGCCATACTGGACCTGGTGTTGGGGAATGAGCCCGGCCAGGTGGTTGAAGTTTCAGTAGGGGACTACTTTGGGAATAGTGATCACAATTCCGTAAGTTTTAGAATACTCATGGACAAAGACGAGAGTGGTCCCAAAGGAAGAGTGCTAAATTGGGGGAAGGCCAACTATACCAAAATTCGGCAGGAGCTAGGGAATGTAGATTGGGAGCAGCTGTTTGAAGGTAAATCCACATTTGATATGTGGGAGGCTTTTAAACAGAGGTTGATTAGCGTGCAGGAGAGACATGTTCCTGTGAAAATGAGGGATAGAAATGGCAAGATTAGGGAACCATGGATGACAGGTGAAATTGTGAAACTAGCTAAGAGGAAAAAGGAAGCATACATAAGGTCTAGGAGGCTGAAGAAAGACGAAGCTTTGAAAGAATATCGGGAATGTAGGACCAATCTGAAATGAGGAATTAAGAGGGCTAAAAGGGGTCATGAAATATCTTTAGCAAACAGGGTGAAGGAAAATCCCAAAGCCTTTTATTCATATATAAGGAGCAAGAGGGTAACTAGAGAAAGGATTGGCCCGCTCAAGGATAAAGGAGGAAAGTTATGCGTGGAGTCAGAGAAAATGGGTGAGATTCTAAACGAGTACTTTGCATCGGTATTCACCGAGGAGAGGGACATGACGGATGTTGAGGTTAGGGACGGATGTTTGATTACTCTAGGTCAAGTCGGCATAAGGAGGGAGGAAGTGTTGGGTATTCTAAAAGGCATTAAGGTGGACAAGTCCCCAGGTCCGGATGGGATCTATCCCAGGTTACTGAGGGAAGCGAGAGAGGAAATAGCTGGGGCCTTAACAGATATCTTTGCAGCATCCTTAAACACGGGTGAGGTTCCGGAGGACTGGAGAATTGCTAATGTTGTCCCCTTTTTTAAGAAGGGTAGCAGGGATAATCCAGGTAATTATAGACCGGTGAACCTGACGTCAGTGGTAGGCAAGCTGCTGGAGAAGATACTGAGGGATAGGATCTATTCCCATTTGGAAGAAAATGGGCTTATCAGTGATAGGCAACATGGTTTTGTGCAGGGAAGGTCATGTCTTACAAACTTAACAGAATTCTTTGAGGAAGTGACAAAGTTGATTGATGAGGGAAGGGCTGTAGATGTCATATACATGGACTTCAGTAAGGCGTTTGATAAGGTTCCCCATGGTAGGCTGATGGAGAAAGTGAAGTCGCATGGGGTCCAAGGTGTACTAGCTAGATGGATAAAGAACTGGCTGGGCAACAGGAGACAGAGAGTAGCAGTGGAAGGGAGTTTCTCAAAATGGAGATGTGTAACCAGTGGTGTTCCACAGGGATCCATGCTGGGACCACTGTTGTTTGTGATATACATAAATGATTTGGAGGAAAGTATAGGTGGTCTGATTAGCAAGTTTGCAGACGACACTAAGATTGGTGGAGTAGCAGATAGTGAAGGGGACTGTCAAAGAATACAGCAGAATTTAGATAGATTGGAGAGTTGGGCAGAGAAATGGCAGATGGAGTTCAATCAGGGCAAATGCGAGGTGATGCATTTTGGAAGATCCAATTCAAGAGTGAACTATACAGTAAATGGAAAAGTCCTGGGGAAAATTGATGTACAGAGAGATTTGGGTGTTCAGGTCCATTGTTCCCTGAAGGTGGCAACGCAGATCAATAGAGTGGTCAAGAAGGCATACGGCATGCTTTCCTTCATCGGACGGGGTATTGAGTACAAGGGTTGGCAGGTCATGTTACAGTTGTATAAGACTTTGGTTCGGCCACATTTGGAATACTGCGTGCAGTTCTGGTCGCCACATTACCAAAAGGATGTAGATGCTTTGGAGAGGGTGCAGAGGAGGTTCACCAGGATGTTGCCTGGTATGGAGGGTGCTAGCTATGAAGAGAGGTTGAGTAGATTAGGATTATTTTCATTAGAAAGACGGAGGTTGAGGGGAGACCTGATTGAGGTGTACAAAATCATGAGAGGTATGGACAGGGTGGATAGCAAGAAGCTTTTTCCCAGAGTGGGGGATTCAATTACTAGGGGTCACGAGTTCAAAGTGAGAGGGGAAAAGTTTAGGGGGGATATGCGTGGAAAGTTCTTTACGCAGAGGGTGGTGGGTGCCTGGAACGCGTTGCCAGCGGAGGTGGTAGACGCGGGCACGATAGCGTCTTTTAAGATGTATCTAGACAGATACATGAATGGGCAGGAAGCAAAGAGATACAGACCCTTAGAAAATAGGCGACATGTTTAGATAGAGGATCTGGATCGGCGCAGGCTTGGAGGGCCGAAGGGCCTGTTCCTGTGCTGTAATTTTCTTTGTTCTTGATGACCAGGCAGCTTTGTGTTCCATTACCCATAGAGATCGATTTTTAAAAAAATCACTCGAACAATTAATCCTTGTTGAGGCCAGGGAACAGGCTCAGCTCACCGGTGGAATCTCTGTGCTCAAATTCAAGATGTGCTTTAAATGGAAGCAGGCCAACCGTTTCCACCTTGAGGAAATTGGCCTGTTGGCTGTCGCGCTTTGGATAAGTGCCATAGTTAAACTTTGCATTAAAAGATGATTTTAGAACTTACAATTGCCACCAAGTGAATGTACTCGTTGTTACGACTGAAACGGGAGGAGTGCACCATCTTTCTCTAGTTCCACTTCTCCACAGGTCACAACATATATTTACATGTTTACCCAGTTAGCAATACGGCCAATTATATACTCTTATTTTTATTTCAGAATAAAATCCACCAACCAGGTTTCTTTAATAAACAACAAAATTATCAATGTATTATAAAACAAGACGTATTCAGTAAAGATGCAAAGCATTAACGCACAGATTAAAATATAAAAGTTCCTTTCTAACTTAGCCCAACACACACACACACTGGTTAAAGAAAAAATAAAGAAGTTTTCTCTGCCGAGATCTCTTTACAAAAAAGACAAAAAAAAACTTTGGCCAAATACTTGTTAATTCTTGAAGGAAAAGGAGAGGATATGGAATTATATCAGTTGTCCCTTTATTCTGGCATCCCAAATATGCATAGGTGGCTGTCAATGGGATCTTTTGGAGCAGTTCTCTTCAGGTGACATTAAGGATTAGTCTGGCAAGCTTTCCAGGAGAAATGCAGCATCAGAGCTTTCAGCTATCACTCTGGATTTTCAGGGTTTCTCAGAGAGGTGAAGAAAGGCTAAACTGGTGTCTTCTCTCTTAGCAGGCTGACACCCAACTGACTCAAAACAATATCCAAACGGAAAGCAACTCTTGACCACCATAAATGTTGACATGTCACTTCTCTGTAAACAACTCCCCCTCGTCACCAAGGCTCTTGCTGTTTACTTAGCTGAAGACATGTGACTTCCAGTAAGTGTGTTTCTAAACCAAGCCCCAAAGTCCCTCAAGTGACCTTTTTTAAAAAAAAATTCCAGCATCTATGTAATCTCTTCAGTCCTCCAAAGGAATCCATTGCCACACTTTTAAAACATGAGTCCTCACAAAATATTAAAAAATGGAAGTACTTTCATAACATTGTACATCCAGTACATTGTGCAGCATTTGCATTACATTATCTTATCAATAAGCTTCAACTTGAATTCCATTGATGTCCCCGGATCAGTCAGGGCCGATTCAGCTTCAGTAGAGCTGGTTTCCATTGAAAATATTGGCTGTTGATATGGCATTTGTTAAAACCAGAGGTTCATTATGAGCATGGTTCAACAGAGTGAAGTATACTGTCTAGCACTGCAAAATTAAAACCTGAACCAGTAATCCTTAAATTTGGCCTTCTGCCTTCTTTCTGCTGCCACAAGGAATGAGCGCTGAAGAGAGATTACTGGCACTGCTGCCTTTACTGTTACAGTGATTGTTCTCAGCGGCTCATTGGCAGATGCATACTGTTCCTTTTTCTTATACCTTTTCAAGTAGTTTCACATCATTAAATCATCATTTATAAATTGCTCATGTATTTTTGCTTTTTATAATTAATTTGTGTTGTATTGCCAATTAGGGTCCATGTAAAATGCAATCCTCAGGCACTGCTGAGTACAAATTGGCATCCCTTTCTGTTGAATTGTTGAACATAATGATCGACAGCATCGTTATAGACACATTCATTTAAGTTTCCCTCAATGCAGGAACATTTGTGACTCTGACTCTGTATTAATTCAAGTTTTTTTCCCTCAGTATTCAGTTTAAGAACAGTCCGTTGTAACATATGGAGTTTCTATCAAGTCCGTGAATGGAACAGGCCCACATGTTGGTGTGCAATTACTTTTCATGTCAGATGTGGCTCAGTGGATGGTGCTCTCACCTTTGAGTTAGACGGATATAGGTTCAAGTCCCACTCTAAGACTTGAACGCAGTAATCAAGCTGATGCTCCACTGCAGTACTGAGGGAGTGTGGCACTCTTGGAGGTGATGTCTTTTGATGCCCCGTCTGCCCTCTCTGGTGGGTGTAAAAGATACCGTGGCACTATTTTGAAGAAGAGCAGGGTAGTTATCACTGGTATAAAAGAAAATTACTGCAGATGCTGGAAATCCGAAATAAAAATGGGCGGCGCAGTGGTTAGCACCGCAGCCTCACAGCTCCAGCGACCCGGGTTCAATTCTGGGTACTGCCTGTGTGGAGTTTGCAAGTTCTCCCTGTGTCTGCGTGGGTTTTCGCCGGGTACTCCGGTTTCCTCCCACCAAGACTTGCTGGTTGATAGGTAAATTGGCCATTATAAATTGCCCCTAGTATAGGTAGGTGGTAGGGGAATAGAGGGACAGGTGGGGATGTGGTAGGAATATGGGATTAGTGTAGGATTAGTATAAATGGGTGGTTGACGGTCGGCACAGACTCGGTGGGCCGAAGGGCCTGTTTCAGTGCTGTATCTCTAAATAAATAAATAAAAACAGAAAGTGCTGGAAATACTCAGCAGGTCTGGTAGCATCTGTGGAGAGAGAAGCAGAGTTAACGTTTCAGGTCTGTGACCTTTCATCAGTTCTGAAACATTAACTCTGTTTCTCTCTCCACAGATGCTGCCAGACCTGCTGAGTATTTCCAGTACTTTCTGTTTTTATTTTATATTAGTTATCACCGGTGTCCTGGACAATAATTATCACTCAATCAACATCACAGAAACAGATTATCTGGTTGTTATCACATTGCTGTTTGAGGAACCTTGCTGTCCACAAATTTAGCTGCCGCGTTTTCTACATTACAAGTGGGTACACTTCAAAAGTACTACAAGTAAAGCATTTTGGGATGCCCGGATGTTGTGAAAGGCGCTATATAAATGCAAGTCTTCCTTTCTTTCTTTTCTCTTGTCTCACCTTGGATATTTGTGAATGAGTATATTTGACTGACAATTTGATTACTAAACCCTGTAAAGTTATTAAAGTTTACTAATATTGCAATACCAGTTGCTCAGATTGATAAGGCAAACAATCTCATGACTGTTTTCCCAAAACATATACCTGAACAGTACAATTTCTACAGATTGTGATGTAATTTGAAAACACTGTAATTTTGATATTTATTGGCAAGTGAACTGTAGGTTAAAAGCCAATTACTTTTCAAACTTTATTTGAAGGGCAATTGATAAGGTGGTTAGCATTACTTTGATTTTTTAAAACAAGTAAATAGGGTTATTTTGACACAAACAACCCACCTTTATGAACATGTCAAACAAAACAAAATTAAGGATGGTATACTTAAATTATGAAATATGGAACCAATTCTGAATTTCTTAAATCCTTTTGTTTATTTCTATATTCTTTTAAAGCGACCTATTTGTGTTTTCTTACTGGCATAGTGTCAAATAAACCAAAATCCAACAAAAATACATGGGCAAACACTTCTGTAAAGCACACACGGGGGAGGCGGTGGCGTACTGGTATTGTCACTGGACTAGTAACCCAGAGACCCATGTATTGCTCTGGGGACATGGGTTCGAATCCCACCACAGCAGAAGGTGGAATTTGAATTCAATTAATAAGTCTGGAATTAAAAGCTAGTCTAATGATGGCCATGAAACCATTGTCGATTGTTGTAAAAACCCATCTGGTTCACTAATGTCCTTTAGGGAAGGAAATCTGCTGTCCTTACCTGGTCTGGCCTACATGTGACTCCAGATCCAAAGCAATGTGGTTGACTCTTACAATCAATTTGTATTGGTAGGGCTGCAAAAATGAATGACATCTTGATTGACCCAATATTGTTGTTTTGTTTCAGTAGCTTCTAACAAAGGCTTAATATGCTCATATTTTTTGAGTTTTACTTTGAAGGCCTTATGATGGCTGAGTCACAGACATTCATAAATGTAAATCTTATAATTACTTGTAGCAAGCACTAGGACACAGTTGTGCTGTGCAGCAACACAAAGGGATGTCTACCAAAATGTGTTTTGAAAGATGTGCGGGCAGTAGGTGTTAGGAACTCATTTAATGTCCCAAAAATTATGCCACGAAACAATAGTGTGCCAGAAACAGTTACTTATTAAATGTTCTAGTAAAAATGTACTATACACAAGTAGTAATAAATAAACAAATGCAAACCAAAAACAAATGAAAAAGAAATTGACACCATGAGCTGGCTAATTGGGTATCGTGATGCATGATGTGAGCATTACTAATGCGCAATCCAATTATTACAGGAACCTGTGGTATGATTTGCAATGGCTAAATGGGATATGTTGGAAATAAATGAATATCTGCAATTTAATAATCTGTTTCCGTATGAATGACATTTGCAAATTGTGTTCCTACAAACTACATAACACTTATCCAGAGGGATAATGTTTTTTCAATGAAGTAGAGGTCTATAGAGAAGCAATGATAATAGTGGATGTATGAAGGATCTTGCATGGCTACTGATGCAACGTTCAATCTAATATACATTCAGCCAACCCCTGAGACATTTTGAGGAAGTGGCATCCCAATTGGACTGTGGAAGCTTGGTTCAGTACTAGAACTCTCAACTCTGAATCAGTCATAAATTCAAGCCTCACTGCAGTGACTTGAGCACAAATCTAGGTTGATACTTCAGTAACCTACTGAAGAAATGAAGAAGGGTCCGAAGAAGGGTCACTGACCCGAAACGTTAACTCTGCTTCTCTTTCCACAGATGCTGCCAGACCTGATGAGTGGTTCCAGCATCTCTTGTTTTTATTTGAGGAAATGATGCATTATCAGATTTTTTGATGTAACATAAGGCACCATCTACCTGTTGAATTGACAGAAAATATCCAATGATACTATTTGAAGAAAGAGCAGGGGAGTTCTCCAGGTGTCCTAGCCACTATTCATCCATCAACCAAAATTACCAAGGAAAGATATATTAATTGCTGTTTCTTGGAGGAAACCATGTTGTATGCAAGATAGGCTGAATTTAATGAGCCCGCCGCCAATCCCAGTGGTGGGCCTGGTATAGGGCACTGTTCCCATTCATCACATGGGTGCCCGCCCCACCACGATCACACAGCGGGTGGCCATTTTGCATAGAGGGGGCGTCGGTTCCCCCCACCCCCCCCAATCATGTAGTGGGTGAACGAGACGAGTCGTTGATTACGGCCTCAGATGACTCCAGAGCAGGTGCTGGCACCATATTTAAAGGCCTCCCTGCCCTGCATTCACTCCTGTCCTGGATACGTTGTCAACTTGGTGCAGCCTACAACCTTGTTCGCCTGGTTCCTGAATTCCCCATCCCCCGAGGAGGGCAGTAGATGATGTCTGAGGAAAGACACAGGGTGGCCCCACGGCAAAATCTCCTCCAGGCTCTAAGGGAAAGGTAGGAGGTTCTCTTCCCCAACATTGGTAAGAAGAGGTCCTCCTGCCCGACTAAGCAAGCCTGGGTGGAAATCGCAGAGGAGGCTAGCAGCCATGGGGTCACCCAGTGCAACTCATCAATGCAGGAAGAAGGTCAGTGAGCTCCTGCGTTCTGCTAAGATGAGTGCTCCACACCAATTGCCTTTCTGAGCATTGCATGTGCGTGACATGGGAGGGGAGCATCGCTGCGGCATCGGATAAGTGGCTAGGGTTCTGTCTCTTCCTGCCAGATGCATGGCTGTTTCTCGGCCACAGACCATCTTCCTTCCTAGCTCACCCCACTTTCCTCCCCTGACAGCAATTGTCAGCATGAGAGAAATCAGATTCGCCATTAAGGGACGAGGGGCTGAAATGAGCTGAATTGTCATGTTGATCTCTGTGACATTCTCGATCATCTCCATCCTTTCTCTTGCAGGACAAGAGGGCCCATCTAGGAGGGAGATGGGCTGGACAGGTGGAGGACCCCCAGATCTACGTCCACTCACCCCTGCCAGTGAAGAGGCTTTGGAGCTGGGGGGCACCCAGGGCAGCCGCTCAATTGCAGATGGGAAGTTTGGAGTTCCTGTGCAAGAGAGTGATGATTGCCTCCTGTTGGCATTCACATTAATGTTGGAGACCCACATAACGCTTGGTTGGCATCAGGAGATCCGCACTGGCTAACCGGTCTCAGGGATAGGCAGCCACAGGGGAACAGTCATCTACCACTGTGGAGGAGGACCACTCAAAGGTTGGACCATTCCATGACTCTCTTGCACCTTCCACCAGTGCAGATACTTTCACCTTGGTGGGTACACACTCGACTTTATAATCAGGGTCACAAGCTGGTGACAGCACCACACACGTGGCTGAGCAGCTGGCTGAGGCTGAGACAGCCGAGGCTTCCAACTGTCAGAGGGTTGTGGGTGTCCAGGCCCATGCTGAGCCCCAGGCTGATGACAAGCCTCTGGTGTCAACAGCACAGGGCATGCTGGAGTTGCAGAGAGGGATAGGGCAAAATCTGGCAGCGATACCAAAGGTCATGCACAACCATTAGTGGATAATGGAGGAGTCCATCCATGCCATGATGGCTGCCATGACTCAGGTCTATAAGAACTAGGAGCAGGAGTAGGCAATTCAGCCCCTCGAGCCTGCTCTGCCATTCAATATGATCATGGCTGATCTCACCACGGCCTCAACTCCACTTTCCTGCCCGTTCTCCATAATCTTTCAACCTTTTACTAATTAAAAATCTGTCTATCTCCTCCTTAAATTTACTCAATGTCCCGGCATCCACCGCACTCTGGGGTAGTGAATTCCACAGACTCACGACCCTTTGAGAGAAGTAATTTCTCCTCATCTCTGTTTTAAATCTGCTACTCCTTATCCTAAAACTATGACCTCTTGTTCTAGATTGGCCCACCAGAGGAAACGTCCTCTCTATGTCTACTTTGTCAATCCCCTTAATCATTAAGGTTGGCGACCCTCATGGAGAGTCAGATCCCACAGATGCACACAGACCTGCACACCATCACCTTGGCCATGAACTCAATGCAGCAGTGGCATGGTGAGAGAAAGAACAGGAGCCCGGAGGATTCTGCAGCTCCTAGTCCTTCTCTAGTGAGCAGGGAGGCTCAAGAGAACCTTCAAAGGGAGGAGAGGCTTCCAGCCACATCTGGGGGCTCCCCTCAGGGCACTCTGAACGTGGCCTCCAGCTCCTCAGCCCCTCCACCAGTGAATTCAGCTCCAGCAGCTGCAACATCTGAGGAGAGTCCTGCACCAGTTCAGGACACCCCCAGGCAGCCAGGGCCTTCCAGGCATCAGGCAGACAGAGGATGCCCTCCGAAGTCATCACAGGCCAAGGGACAGCCTTATCAGCAGCCTGCCTCCAACCCAGCTGCTGTCGCCCGAATCACATCACATAGAAGCACACGCAAACATATTAAGAATAGCCACACTTTGGGTTTCATGGGTGTACGATATACGTTTTGTGTTAAATAATTAAAAGATCCTTTGTTCAAATCATTAGGCTTCATTGTCTGAAAGCTATGTGCCATTATGCCTTAATTGTGAGATGCTGACCTCCCCCTTTCCCCCTTACTGCAATGCCAATGTGACCACAGCCTTCATTAATATGCCAATGTGATGAGAGCTCTTGTTAACATATGGTCTCCCATGGGTAGTAGCGTGCATTATGTCTGCTCGCAAGACAGAGACCACAATTGGCAAGGAAGCGACAGAGTTCAGGCATTAAGGTGAGCCTTTGTTTCACTATCAGGAAGGCTGCAAATGAGTCATTATGAGGTTGGCTCTTGCCTCCTTTGCACCTTGTTCTACCCGTTTAGCCTCCTGCCTTGGCACCTGACGATGTGCCAATTCTGTTGGCACAGTCACTGATGGACCTCAGAGTCCAACCTTGATGATGGCTCACCCTCTGTTCCAGCAGTGTGAGCAAACAGACCCATCACACAGCAGTTTGGCAAACCTATACTGACACCTCCCCCCCCAACAACACCCCACCCCCCACCCCAATCCCACAGTTAGGCCCCTTGCAGAGCCCCCGGTACACCAAACCCCCTTGCAGAGTGCACAGCAACCCCAGACCCATTTGCAGAGCATGCAGCAATGAGCTCCCACAATAGCCTCCACACCCCCATCTTCCCCTATGCAGCAATGCTCCAGGCTGCCTACCTGTTGCATCAATGTGCCCTCAAACACATGTAAATATGCATTTCAGCAAAGGTTCCCGTCATGTTGCGGTGACAATGCCACCTTTGTGCTTTCCCACCACTGACAAAATCCAGAACCAATGTCATGACGCCGGATTTCCAGGTGGACGGCTGTGTAGCAATTCTCCATCCCCCCGATGCCACCATATCCGTTCTCAACAGCCACACAAATTCTGCCTGTTGGCTTACATGTTTGCCGACATAACATGGACTACACTTCAGAATAACTTTGGGATGTCCTAGGGCATAATGCTAGTTCCTTCCTTCCTAATAACAGAGGGTTGACCAATGAAGGAAGACTGGAATAAGTTGAGCTCTTCAGCCTTGTAAGGAAGCAACTGAAAGATAATCTTATAGCAGCATATAAGCTAATATATGGTATAGAAAATGTCAATCTGGAGGATCACTTCAAGATACAAGGTTAAGAGGGTACAAGTTCAAAGTGGTAAAAGGAAAATTTTGCGCTGAGTTCTTCTTGATGGAAAGAGCGATTAATATTTGGAATTGACTTTGAGATAGGGTAATGGAGGCTATAACCTTGGAATAATTGAAGAAACAGTGCATGCTGTGAGGAGACTTCAGATTTTTCTGGATGGATGAGGTATGATCAGTTAAATGGGTTTCTTTGTGCAAGCTGATTATGATGTCTAAATGTGAAAAAGGAATCTTCCTTCAGTTTTATTGAAAAGTAAACTAATCGTTTCCTGGCTAGATAGCCATTTAAAATTTGCTTGTACGGCATGAATTCCATCTTCCCAAAGCAGGATATAGGTTCACTGCTCACAGATCTGCCAGTGTCACTCCTTAACAATGATAATCATTCATTTTGGTTTATAAATGTAAGCTGTTTTGATGACTGCCAATCCAGAAAATAAATGTATTTTCAAAGCTTTGAGTGAATTTGCAATCTCTATCACCTTTGTTGATGATAAATGTCACTCTTTACACTTCCTTCATGTTGTCAGCTGTCTATTGATATAGAAGTACTTTTGTTTGCGTACCAAATCTAAGATTGCATGTAAATTAGTTATTTTGTTGTGACTGGATCTGTACCTGTATCTATTAAAAATGCTGACCTAGATTCTGTCTGAGAAAAATGTATCGAATATAAGAAATTGCCAATTTTCATTTCTTTGGAGAGCTTGCAAGGGAACTAGAATTGTTTTTTGAATGGGTTCCTATAAAAACCCAGCAAGCTGATGGCTAACTCTCAGGGGGCTGAGAGCTGTTTGTTTGTGTGTTTCAATTTTCTATTGAATGTGCCCTCCTCTTCTGTTTCAGTGAGGATTCTGTGTAGATTGATATTCTTTTAGATACAATTTATCCACTTTTCTTTGTTTCTACAATTACTGGAAGATTCAGGGTTGATGCTGCGAGAGATTTTGTAAGATCATTGGTGGCTTTCCCATTGCTTTGGAAAGTTGGAGGATTAGAGAAAAGCGTGAAAATTGATTAGTTAGATAAACATATTGGGCAAATACTGAAATGGAAATTTCAGCCAAAATGTGTAAATTAAATAGGACTGGTTACTTAATGGCATGGGTTTGGTGAAAGAAATTTACATTAAATAAAAATAGTGGTAATTTGATGGTATTGGTTTTGGGATAGTTAGTGCATTAAGCAGGCATGAATTTATTAATCAAATAAATCTAGCTGCTATTTATTTGAAGATAATTGCTATAAATGGTTTGAATTAAATAAAATTTAAAAACAAAATACTGTCTGAACATATAAAGCCTGAACATTACTTAATTAAATAAATGGACCAGCGGTTTAACCAAAAAGAAATGCATTAAAACGTATTAATGAAATATATACAAGGAACAAACAGAATATGGTTGGGCAAGATATATTAATGAAACAAAATGAGCAAATATTATCAAATTAGTTATGAAGGTGCCAGGGTTAGCCAGGAATATTTAAGTATCTTTTCTTTTAAATATAATCACATCTGCAACTAAAATCAGTTTTTTAGTTCCTTGTTACTACAAGGTGGGTGCAGGACTGGAGGAGGAGGGGTAACAGCAAATTAGCTGTTGTCCATGTTGGCTTTTCTCTGTTAATATTACCTTTGGCTTCTTAATATTGTTGTCTGGTGCCTAACATTCCCCTTTGTTCTCATTCATAGTTGTAATATCTCCCCAGGGCTGCAGCTCACAATCATGCAACCCACTGGTCATTAATATCCCTCTCTGCTCGTCCAATATCTCCTTTATAGTGATTCCAAGGACCTGAATATGCCCCTCTGGTGTTTTGTTGCTCTTAATTTCCCCATAGTCTTGAATGTACAGTATTTCTGTTTCTGCTTACTCCCTATTATGTAACCCTTTCTCTATTGATGGTCTTCCTAAACTCTATGACTTATCCCTCAAATTTTACCCTAATTTGTATAATATGCCCTCTGATCCATAGTATCATTATCTATGAGCACCTGCCTACCTAATATAAGAATGTGTCCCTCTTGTGATCCTTTGCCCCATTAATATTCCCTTGTGGGCTTGCAATATCTCCCTCTACTCCTTGCTCCCTAACATCTCTCTCCTGTACTCAGTAACATCCTCTTCATTATCAGTCCCAAACTTCTCAGTCAGAGGTCAAGGATTGAAGTCCCACTCCAAAGACTTGAACCAATAATCCCGACTACTGCTTCCAGTGCAGTTTTGAGGGAGTGCTGCACTAAGGGAGGTGCCACTTTTTGGATGACATGCTAAACTGTATGTTCTCTCAGGTGGACGTAAATGATCCAATGGCACTATTCAAAGAAGAGCAGAGGAGATCTTCCCAGTACCTTGGTCAATATTCGTCCCTCAACCACATCACTAAAACAGATTATTTGATCATTATCACATTGTTTTTTGTGTGGCTACTTTCCTTGTTCATGTGAAATTTAAAGCACATAGGAAGAATCAACAATATTTTTATATGTGTAATGTTATTTTTATTTTTACTTTTGTGAAATGTCATTGTTCATAACAGAAAGCATAATAGTAGGTATATAGTAAAGAAATATGATCACTTTTTAAGTTTTCTACCAATAGTGATTAAAATCCTAAAACACCAACTATCATCACAGGATCCTATCATCATAGGATTATAGAATCATAGAATGATTACAGCACAGAAGGAGGCCGTTTGGACCGTTGTGTCCTTGCCAGTTCTCTGCAAGAGCAACTCAGCTACTCCCCCGCCTTTTCCCCATAGCCCTGCAAATTTCTTCTCTTTAGATAATTTTCCACTTCACTTTTGAAAACCATGATTGAATCTGCTTCCATCACACTCAGGCAGTGCACTCCCGATCCGAACCACTCGCTGCGTAAAAAAGTTTTTCCTCATGTCGCTGCTGCTTCATTTGCCATTCACTTTAAGTCGGAGTCCTCTGGTTCTGGATCCTTCCACCAATGGGAACAGTTTCTCCCTATCTGCTCTGTCCAGACCCCTCATGATTTTGAACATTTCTATCAAATCTCCTCTCAACCTTCTCTTCTCTAAGGAGAACAGCCCCAACCTCTGCAATCTGTTCTTGTAATTGAAGTCCCTCATCCCTGGAACCATTTTCATAAATCTTTTCTGCACCCTTGCTAATGCCTTCACATCCTTCCATAGTGTGGTGCCCAGAACTGAACTCAATACTGCAGAAGAGGCAGAATCAGTGTTTTATAAAGGTTCACCAAAACTTCCTCAGTCTATTTTATAAAGACCAGGTTCCAATATGCCTTTTTAACCACTTTTTCAACCTGCCCTGCACCTTCAATGACTTGTGCACATATACCTCCAGGTCTCTGTTCCTGCACTCCCTTTAAAATTGTACCCCATATTTTCTATTGCCTCTCCTCATTCTTTCTACCAAAATGTATCATTTCACTCTTCTCTGCATTAAGTTTCATCTGCCATGTGTCTGCCCATTCCACCAGCTTGTCTATGTCCTTTTGAAGTCTATCACTATCCTCCTCATAGTTCGCAATACCTCTAAGTTTTGTGTCTTCTACAAATTTTGCAATTGTGCCCTGCACACACAAGTCTAGGTCATTAATATAGATCAAGAAAAGTAGTAGTTCTAATACCGACCTCTGGGGAATCCTATTATAGACCTTTCACCAATCCGTCAAACAACTGTTCACCACTACTCTCTGTTTCCTGTCACTCATCCAACGTTGTATCCATGCTGCCACTGTCCCTTTTATTCCATGGGCTTCAACTTTGCTGACAAGACTGTTATGTGACACTGTATCAACCACCTTTTGAAGGTCCGTGTACACCACATCAACTGTGTAACCCTCATCGACCCTCTTTGTTACCTCATCAAAAAACTCAATCAAATTAGTCAAACATGATTTGCTTTTAAAAAATCCATGCGGGCTTTCTTTAATTAATCCATATTTGTCCAAGTGACTGTTAATTTTTTCTCAGTTTATCGTTTCTAAAAGCTTTCCCACCACCGAGGTTAAAGTGACTGACCTATAGTTGCTGGGATTATCCTTACACCCTTTTTTGAACAAGGTGTACATTTTCAATTCTCCAGTCGTCTGGCACTACCCTATGGGCTGAATTTTGTTCTGCCCTTGCAGGCAGGCACGCAGGTGGGAGGGAGCAAACAAAATGGCAGCGGGTGCCATTCCCAATGTTGCCCGGCCCCCCCTTTCATTTTGGCTGGGAGGAGAAGACTGGAGAGAGCCTTCCCGCCAAGGCCAATTGAGGCCCATTGGCCATTTAAGGGCCTCTTTCCGTACCTCAATTTTGATGAGGATGGAGGGGCCTGCTGCTGGGGTTCCTCCTATGGGGACAATCCCAGCTGTGATTGATGACCCCCCCACTGTGAAGACACCTCCCCCACCCTCACCAACATCCCCCCACCTCATTACTGGGGCCTGCTTGAATGGCCCCAGAGACCTCAACCTCATTTACCTCTCCTGGGGTCTTCCTCACTCTTCTCCTCTCTTCGTTACTGCAGGGCCTCCTGCATTACGGCAGTGACCACTGCTCCCAGTGGCGCTGCCAGTCCTGCAGAGCTGCCAGCCTTCCGATTGGCCGACAGCTCTGGAGGCAAGAGCTCATCCCTTAAAGGGACAGCCTCCACAACGGTGGGCAGTTAATTGGCTGCCCACCATTAAATAGCTACAGGGGTCCGACGGTAGGCCAAAACAGGTTCTCCCCACCACCACCCCCTGCCCTCCACCCCTACATCATCTGGCCCACCACAGGGACCTTCATCATCAGAATAAAATGTCACCCAATTGGAAGGTTATGCCAGTGCTTCCGCAATTTCTGCTCTTACGCCCCTTAGTAACCTCAGATGCATCTCATCCGGGCCTGCTAACTTATCAAATTTAATTACAGCCGGCCTTTCTAATACCTCCTCTTTATCAATTTTTAGTCCATTCAGTGTCTCAACTACCTCGTCTGAGCTGATGTGTTCCTGTGGGGAATGTTAGACCTTGATCTGTATCTTCCCTTCCCAGTCTAGGTGTAAGCAACAGTACAACCAAAGTCCTTTCCACTTTCACATTCTTGTCACATTCTTGCCTGTCATATTATGGAAATAAAAATCCTGCCACTCCATCGCCCTTTCATATTCCCTTCCTTATTCAAGACCTCCATACATCCACGGGCTTTCACGTCACAAAATGAGTGGCTGGGGGTGAAACTGATCTTGGGCATTAGCCCAAACTGGCCAATAGTGAATCAGCCGCCCATTTTAAACCCTGCCCAATTTTTCTTCCATTGGATTCAATAGAAAAATCAATCAAGCGGGTGTAAAATGGGCGGCCAATTCCCTATTGCTCTTTTTAAACTATCATCCAAGATCAGTTTTGCTTCTGCTGTGTCAAGCCACAGCACACATTCTACAAAATCAGAATATTATCTATTCTCCTCTATGCATTCAGCTTACTTATTTCATTGCAGCAGCTTTTTCGGGAGCAGCGAGTGAGCAGCTGGGAAGCAGCTTTTTCGGGAGCAGCGAGTGAGCAGCTGGGAAGCAGCTTTTTCGGGAGCAGCGAGTGAGCAGCTGGGAAGGTCAGTTTGAAAGTAAATTTAATTTCCTTTTGTTTTTCGGTGGAGGCCAGGGGGCTGCTGGGTAAGTAAAACACTATATATTTGGGCGGTTTCTGAACCCGAGACACCACACTTGTCGTGTCTCCCACCCGCCCTCCTCCTCTAACCAAAAAAAAAAGAACTCGGTGGGGTGTTTATAAGGTAAGGCTTTTTCGATTTCTCTGGTTTATTGTGATTGGTAAAAACTTTTCGTTCCTTTTTCATTTAACTAAGTTAAGCTTAAGATTGAAAATGGCAGGAGATCTCAGACCCGTGTCATGCTCCTCTTGCTCAATGTGGGAACTCAGGGACACGGCTGATGTCCCTGACTCCTTCACGTGCAGGAAGTGTGTCCAACTGCAGCTCTTGTTAGACCGCATGACGGCTCTCGAGCTGCGGATGGACTCACTTTGGAGCATGCGCGATGCTGAGGAGGTCGTGGATAGCACGTTTAGCGAATTGGTCACACCGCAGATTAGGATTGCTGAGGGAGAAAGGGAATGGGTGACCAAAAGGCAGAGAAAGAGCAGGAAGGCAGCGCAGGAGTCCCCTGCGGTCATCTCCCTCCAAAACAAGTATACCGTTTTGGATACTGTTGGGGGAGATGGCTCACCAGGGGAAGGCAGCAGTAGCCAGGTCCATGGCACCGTGGCTGGCTCTGCTGTTCAGAAGGGCGGGAAAAAGAGTGGAAGGGCTATAGTCGTAGGGGATTCGATTGTAAGGGGAGTAGATAGGCGGTTCTGTGGTCGAAAACGAGGCTCCCGAATGGTATGTTGCCTCCCAGGTGCACGGGTCAGGGATGTCTCAGATCGGCTGCAGAACATTCTAAAGGGGGAGGGTGAACAGCCAGTTGTCATTGTGCACATAGGCACTAATGATATAGGTAAAAAACGGGATGAGGTCCTACAAGCAGAGTTTAGGGAGTTAGGAGCCAAGTTAAAAAGTAGGACCTCAGAGGTAGTAATCTCAGGATTACTACCAGTGCCACGTGATAGTCAGAGTAAAAATGAAAGAATAGTCAGGATGAATGCGTGGCTTGAGAGATGGTGCAGGAGGGAGGGGTTCAGATTTTTGGGACATTGGGACCGGTTCTGGGGGAGGTGGGACTATTACAAATTGGACGGTCTACACCTGGGCCGGACTGGAACCAATGTCCTTGGAGGTGCGTTTGCTAACGCTGTTGGGGAGGGTTTAAACTAATGTGGCAGGGGGATGGGAACCAATTGAGGTCAGTTGACAGTAAGGAGGTAGTAACAAAAGCCTGTAAGGAACTAGATAATGAAGTCAGTGTGACTAAGGGGAAGAGCAGGCAGGGAGAAGATGATGAATATAAAGGGACTGGTGGTCTGAGGTGCATTTGTTTTAATGCAAGAAGTGTAGTAGGTAAGGCAGATGAACTTAGGGCTTGGATTAGTACCTGGGAGTATGATGTTATTGCTATTACTGAGACTTGGTTGAGGGAAGGGCATGATTGGCAACTAAATATCCCAGGATATCGATGCTTCAGGCGGGATAGAGAGGGAGGTAAAAGGGGTGGAGGAGTTGCATTACTGGTCAAAGAGGATATCACAGCTGTGCTGAAGGAGGGCACTATGGAGGACTCGAGCAGTGAGGCAATATGGACAGAACTCAGAAATAGGAAGGGTGCGGTAACAATGTTGGGGCTGTACTACAGGCCTCCCAACAGCGAGCGTGAGATAGAGGTACAAATATGTAAACAGATTATGGAAAGATGTAGGAGCAACAGGGTGGTGGTGATAGGAGATTTTAATTTTCCCAACATTGACTGGGATTCGCTTAGTGTTAGAGGTCCAGATGGAGCAGAATTTGTAAGGAGCATCCAGGAAGGTTTTCTAGAGCAGTATGTAAATAGTCCAACTCGGGAAGGGGCCATACTGGACCTGGTGTTGGGGAATGAGCCCGGCCAGGTTGTTGAAGTTTCAGTAGGGGACTACTTTGGGAATAGTGATCACAATTCCGTAAGCTTTAAAATACTCATGGACAAAGACGAGAGTGGTCCTAAAGGAAGAGTGCTAAATTGGGGGAAGGCCAACTATACCAAAATTCGGCAGGAGCTGGGAAATGTAGATTGGGAGCAGCTGTTTGAAGGTAAATCCACATGTGATATGTGGGAGGCTTTTAAAGAGAGGTTGATTAGCGTTCAGGAGAGACATGTTCCTGTGAAAATGAGGGATAGAAATGGCAAGATTAGGGAACCATGGATGACAGGTGAAATTGTGAGACTAGCTAAGAGGAAAAAGGAAGCATACATAAGGTGTAGGCGGCTGATGAAAGACGAAGCTTTGAAAGAATATCGGGAATGTAGGACCAATCTGAAACGAGGAATTAAGAGGGCTAAAAGGGGTCATGAAATATCTTTAGCAAACAGGGTTAAGGAAAATCCCAAAGCCTTTTATTCATATATAAGGAGAAAGAGGGTAACTAGAGAAAGGATTGGCCCACTAAAGGACAAAGGAGGAATGTTATGCTTGGACTCAGAGAAAACGGGTGAGATTCTAAACGAGTACTTTGCATCGGTATTCACCGAGGAGAGGGACATGACGGATGTTGAGGTTAGGAACAGATGTTTGATTACTCTAGGTCAAGTCGGCATAAGGAGGGAGGAAGTGTTGGGTATTCTAAAGGGCATTAAGGTGGACAAGTCCCCAGGTCCGGATGGGATTTATCCCAGGTTACTGAGGGAAGCGAGAGAGGAAATAGCTGGGGCCTTAACAGATATCTTTGCAGCATCCTTAAACACGGGTGAGGTCCCGGAGGACTGGAGAATTGCTAATGTTGTCCCCTTGTTTAAGAAGGGTAGCAGGGATAATCCAGGTAATTATAGACCGGTGAGCCTGACGTCAGTGGTAGGGAAGCTGCTGGAGAAGATACTGAGGGATAGGATCTATTCCCATTTGGAAGAAAATGGGCTCATCAGTGATAGGCAACATGGTTTTGTGCAGGGAAGGTCATGTCTTACCAACTTAATAGAATTCTTTGAGGAAGTGACAAAGTTGATTGATGAGGGAAGGGCTGTCGATGTCATATACATGGACTTCAGTAAGGCGTTTGATAAGGTTCCCCATGGCAGGCTGATGGAGAAAGTGAAGGCGCTTGGGGTCCAAGGTGTACTAGCTAGATGGATAAAGAACTGGCTGGGCAACAGGAGACAGAGAGTAGCAGTAGAGGGGAGTTTCTCAAAATGGAGACGTGTGACCAGTGGTGTTCCACAGGGATCCGTGCTGGGACCACTGTTGTTTGTGATATACATTAATGATTTGGAGGAAAGTATAGGTGGACTGATTAGCAAGTTTGCAGACGACACTAAGATTGGTGGAGTAGCAGATAGTGAAGGGGACTGTCAGAGAATACAGCAGAATATAGATAGATTAGAGAGTTGGGCAGAGAAATGGCAGATGGAGTTCAATCAGGGCAAATGCGAGGTGATGCATTTTGGAAGATCCAATTCAAGAGTGAACTATACAGTAAATGGACAAGTCCTGGGGAAAATTGATGTCCAGAGAGATTTGGGTGTTCAGGTCCACTGTTCCCTGAAGGTGGCAACGCAGGTAAATAGAGTGGTCAAGAAGGCATACGGCATGCTTTCCTTCATCGGACGGGGCATTGAGTACAACAGTTGGCAGGTCATGTTACAGTTGTATAGGACTTTGGTTCGGCCACATTTGGAATACTGCGTACAGTTCTGGTCGCCACATTATCAAAAGGATGTGGATGCTTTGGAGAGGGTGCAGAGGAGGTTCACCAGGATGTTGCCTGGTATGGAGGGCGCTAGCTATGAAGAGAGGTTGAGTAGATTAGGATTATTTTCATTAGAAAGACGGAGGTTGAGGGGGGACCTGATTGAGGTGTACAAAATCATGAGAGGTATAGACAGGGTGGACAGCAAGAGGCTTTTTCCCAGAGTGGGGGTTTCAATTACTAGAGGACACGAGTTCAAAGTGAAAGGGGAAATGTTTAGGGGGGATATGCGTGGAAAGTTCTTTACGCAGAGGGTGGTGGGCACCTGGAACGCGTTGCCAGCGGAGGTGGTAGACGCGGGCACGATGGAGTCTTTTAAGATGTATCTAGACAGATACATGAATGGGCAGGAAGAAAAGAGATACAGAACCTAAGAAAATAGGCGACATGTTTAGAGAGAGGATCTGGATCGGCGCAGGCTTGGAGGGCCGAAGGGCCTGTTCCTGTGCTGAAATTATCTTTGTTCTTTGTTCTTTTGTTCTATTTCCAGTAATTGCTGTATAAATCCATCATGAACTCATCCATGCATTTTGCCTACTTTGTCCATCATAACCCTGAGGGATCCCTTTGGCTGAGACTCCTCAGTGGATGGATTCTTCGTAAACCAGGCTGGGACCAGTGTCCTGTTGAATCGAAAACTAGGGTGATAGATGGGGCTTTAAACTAGTAAACATGATGAAGGATTAAGGTAAGGTTAAATCTATAAGTCTGAGGAGAAAAGTCAAGGCTGTACTGCAGAGATGCAGTTTGAGTAAAATCAGGAAGGGACAGAGACTTCAACAAGGGTAGAACATTATCAGCAAAGGCCACATGAAGAAAAAAGAAGTAAAATGTTAAAATATGAATGCAGAAAAGCATTTGTAGCAAGATGGATGAATCAGTGGCACAAATAGAAATGAATGGGTTTGATCTAATTACAAAAACATGGGGCAGATTTGGGTGGCCAAATGGGGGTGGGAACTGAGGCCTGCAGGTGCGTAATTTCCCGATGCCAGCCGTCGTGCCAGTTTCTTGACGCCATTCTGGCAGTCAGCGATTTTTGTGACGGGGGAAGATGCCAACCCGCCCGATTCTGAGGAATGACCAATTAAATCTGTTAACGAGCTTGTTGTCAGCTCGGTAAGGGCTAGTCTGCAATTTTTGTGGAAGGCACAGGATCCACACTGGATCTGGAACAGGCCAAGTTAAAGGAAACAGCAATGCAGTGGGGGATCAATCATGGCCCCGCCATTCAATGGGATGGGCTCATAAAAGGGTTCATAGCTGAGGTGTGGGAGGGGGATTCATCCATTGTCATCAGGTGAGCAAAGTTAGCAGAGAAAGTAGTCTGTGCACGCTCAGTCAGTTGAGGGGTTCATGACCCTCCAGGGATCGTGGGGTCTTAAGAGTGGGATACAGTAAGCATTGTGAGTGCAAGCAAGGCAACAGCTGGACATGAGAGCCCAGTTATGAGGAAGCAGAGGAGAGGAATGAGGGACAGGAAGGCAACGAAACCCAGACCCCCAGCATCGAGTGTACTGGCAAAGAAGATACGTGGAAATGTCAGAGAATCAGTGCCCCAGGAGACTGCGCCTCTCTAGGCAGATGGTCACTGAGGTCTGTGCCCTTGTTGAGGAAGACCTCAGACCTCACAGCACTGCTCGTCATGCCCTGGCAGTAGCCATCAAAGTCCCTGTGGCCTTGAACTTCTTTGCCTCTGGCTCCTTCCAAGGATCAGCAATGGACTGTGGTGGCGTTTCATAAGCGGCAGCACACCACTGCATCTCCCACGATACTGATGCCCTATTTGTGAAAGCAGGGCAGTACATACAATTTCAAACAGATGGGGCCTCGTAGGCAGTGGGATTCACCTCCACCGCTGGATTCCACCAGCTGCAGGGCATCATCGATTGCATCCATGTGGCCATCAAGATGCCAAGTGAGCAGCCAGTGAGATTCCTCAACAGGAAGGGCTTCCACTCCCTAAACGTTCAGCTGGTCTGCAACCACAACAAGTGCTTTATGCATGTATGCATTCGCTATCCTGGCAGCTGCCATGACACCTCCAGCCTCCAGAAGTTCAGGGTGCCGCTGCTCTTCATGTTACCACCAAAACTTCGTGGATGGCTTCTAGAGACAAGGGATGGCTACTCACACCTTTACGAGACTCCGAGATGGAGGCACAGAGGTGCTACAACCGAAGCTATCTGCTCACAAAGACTGAGCAGGCCATCGGGCTTCTGAAGATGCGGTTCCGGTGTGTGGACCAGTCAGGTGGCACCCAATAATCCACTCCTGCAAGGGTCTAACACATTGTGGTGGTCTGCACTCTCTATAACATGACCCTCCAGAGGGGAATGGGCCGTGAAGATGGTGAAGCGTTAGATCGACACAGTTCACCAGAGGAGGAGGAAGATGCAGAGCAGAATGGTGTCAATACTGTGCAGGGAGGTGGCCCAGGTCATTTCAGAAGTCAAAGCTCTCATCAGGATGGCGTGGATGCCAAGGCACATCTGATCCAGGCATGGTTCACCTCAGCGCTACTCATCCAGGAGGACTGCATGCTCTGATGCTCACTTTGCTGTCTGTGTGGGAGAACGCATTCATTAAACACTCAACTTTGAATAGTTCTATTCTTGACAATGCATGGTACACATCTCTCCAGTGGTCTCAGTTTTACCTTCCACTTGTATGTTTTGATAAAGCTTTTTTCTTTTGTCTGACAACAGTCTAGTGGCTCTTTAGAAGAAATCTCACTTCTGCTTTTCTTCTCTGGTATTGCAATGTTCATGTACAAAGTGATATAGTGTCCTAGTGCATGATTCGCAAAAGGTTAGTATGCAGGTACAGCAAGTAATTAGGAAAGCTAATAGAATGTTATTGTTTATTGTGAAGGGAATTGAATACAAAAGTAGAGAGGTTATGCTTCAGTTATACAGGGCTTTGGTGAGACCACATCTGAAGTATTGTGTACAGTATCGGTCTCCTTATTTGAGGAAGGATGTAAATGCATTGGAAGCAGTTCAGAGACGGTTTACTAGACAAATACCTGGAATGGGTGGGCTGTCTTACAAGGAAAGATTGGACAGGCTAGGCTAGTATCTGCTGGAGTCTAGAAGAGTAAGAGGTGACTTGATTGAAACATATAAGATCCTGAGGAGTCTTGACAGGGTAGGTCTGAAAGGGATGTTTCCTCTTGTGGGAGAATCTAGAACAAGGGGTCACTGTTTAAAAATAAGGGGTCGCCCGTTTAAGACAGAGATGAGGAGAATTTTTTTCTCTCAGAGGATCGTGAGTCTTTGGAATTCTCTTCCTCAAAAGGCAGTGGAAGCCGAGTCTTTGAATATTTTTAAGGCAGAGGTAGATAGATTCTTGATAAGCAAGGGGGTGAAAGGTTATTGGGGTCGAGGGGAATGTGAAGTTGAGGTTACAATAAGATCTGCCGTGACATGTTGAATGGGTGAGCAGGCTTGACGGGCCAAGTGGCCTACTCCTGCTCCTAATTTGTATTTTTGTATGATCACTTCTTTAAGCCTTTCTATCACAGGAACATATTATAACACAGTCATCATCATGGGGGAGTACTAAAATGGTAACTAAAAATTACAGCAGGTAATGAAGATTTAGTAAAAAAAACTTAGTCGTTTCGAAAGTCATTTGCATTCCACCTGTATATTCTGAGCCTGTACAGAAAAGAAAACAGAATAATTGTGTTGAAAGAAAGATCGAGTATGACTATGGGGATTCATTTTCAATGTGATTGAAGTGATTTAATTAAAACAATTATTGTTAAACTCTCCTAGAGGCTAAGTGGGTAAATCACTTCATGGTGTAGAACTGAGGAAGAAGGTCCTAGGTTCAATCCCTGATCTGTTTGAGTTAAGTAATATCAGCCAAAATGCTACAGCAGCTTTATTATCCCTGGTGCAGGGAAGGAAAAAATAGGCTTTATCCCTGCTCTGTACTGAATTAGCTGATCTTAGCTGGAGTCCATCCAACTCTCAACACTTCAATCTTTCACAGAAGAACTTAACACTGACTGTCGGGGGTAAACCCGCTTTGTGGATTGGTGCCTAATGTACAGCTCACCCCAATGTTATGCACTCTGCCCCATTGTTATACACTCTGCCCCATTGTTAAACATCCTGGCCCAATGTTATACACCTGCCCCATTATTATACACTCTACCCCATTGTTATATACCCTGCCCCAATGTTATACACCTGCCTCATTATTATACACTCTACCCCATTGTTATATACCCTGCCCCAATGCTATACACCTGCCTCATTATTATACACTCTACCCCATTGTTATATACCCTGCCCCAATGTTATACACCTGCCTCATTATTATACACTCTACCCCATTGTTATATACCCTGCCCCAATGTTATACACCTGCCGCATTGTTATACACTCTGCACGATTGTTATACACTCTACCTAATCGTTATACACCCGTCCCATTGTCACACACCCCACCACATTGTTATATACCCCATCTGATAGTTATACACACCGCCCCAATGTTATATATCCCACCGCATTTATATACACTCTGCCCCAATGTTATATACCCACCCCACTGTTATATACCCCACCCCATGGTTATATACCCTACCCCATAATTATATAGCCCACCCCAGGGTTATATAGCCTGCTCCATTGTTGTACACCCACCTCATAATTATATACCCCACCCACTGTTATACACTCCGCCCCATTGTTATACAGCCTGGTCCATTGTTATACACTGACTCCACTGTTATGTACCTGCCCCCTCGTTATACAGCTGCCCCACTTTTATACACCCACCCCATTGTTATACACCCCACCGCATTACCATACAACAAGCCCTGTTGTTATACACCCCGCTCCCCCCATTGTTACAACTCCCCCCCACCCCCCACCACTTGTCCTTTCTATGAAAGCCCATCCATAAAGCCATGGTACCTCTTGGTAAAATTTAACATTTACCCCACTGTCTTCTCCACTATGTCTGCCAGATCATCTGGGCAATCTTTCCTCTGTCTCCCCTCAGTTCACCTTGGCACTCTTCTCTCCTTTAAATCCATTTAAAGCAGTACTCTTCCTCTGCTCTCTTGGTCAAATCTGGCACTCTTGCCAGAAATGGATTTTCCAATCTGTGTTTGCTTCTCGCAACCAGGCTAGCAGTGAACAGTTTCCGAAAATATATCCCCTTTTGACATATCCCCTCTTCACTGAACTGTACAAAACATCTCCAGAACACATTCTTAATATAAGGTTTTCTGATATAGTAGAACCTCTGATGAAAGTGTATTATTGATGGCTCCCTTACTTACCAAGTCACCTTGCAAAACAATTTTGAAGATGGCTATGGTGAACCATTTGAAAGTAAATAAGAAGCCTTACTTTCACTTTTGACCAGTATCTATATTTCTTCTTTTACTTAGGGATGAATTTGCATGAGTTGGTTATTCATTTGGCCAGAGATGGAATATAAGCAAAAATTGGATGAATTGCCAAAAGTTCCTTCTTACATTGCTCAAGTTTGCCCCCTATCAACCTAATCAATGAATAGCACAGTCAAGATCTCTGGAAATGTCTCCAAACTAGAAAGCCTTGTAGCTGTCCAGAGAATGCATTAGTAAAGCGTAGTTTAAAAAATGGATCCATATCTCAGAAGATCGTGAATGAGTAAAGTTGGAACTGGATGCTGTCATGGTGTACACAGTTCAGTCATTTCTTTCTCTCTGATATCTTTAGGGCAAAATGTAAAGAAATGGTTTACCCCACTCACAAGTTCTCCACCTGTCTTCCACCAAGCCATCACAGAATTATCGCTAGTGTTCTCCAAACTCCCCACCTCCCCCATTTCGCACAACTTTGCTGATTTATGTGTGCCTGAATTTGTGGACTTCACACATGTGCCAACACCAACAAATTGCACAATGCCAGCTTGTCATGTTTGACTTGTGCGCAGATTGTACAGATTTATATAGGCACAATAACATTTCAGGGAAAAACTACAGAATGTTGTTTTGAGGCCTGTCACTGGACATGCTGATGGGGCTGTAGAAACATTTATGTTTGGTATTTATGCTCAAGTGTTTCAAGAGGTTAAGAATAATGTTATCGCACAACTATTACAAACTAAGTAGAAGTAGTTGGTACATTTCTTCAAGCCAATGATAACCAGCATTTTTGCAGATTCTAAATGAAATCTTGAATAATTCTGATTACCATTTCCATTTTAGCCTTTTATGGTCAGGGACTCTACCCTGTTAATGCAGATTTGAATTGATTTTGAATATTGGATACACCTTGCATTGTCCTTAATAGTACATTAACACCTTGATGTTGTCCCTGTTTGTTGCATTTTTCAATACAAGATACATTCTTTATTTCTTTGAACAGCACAGAAGTAAATGGATGCTGTTGACTGTTTCTGTTATTTTAGAGGATATTATGGACCCTTTCTGTCCATTTATACCCACACCTCTTTTGCCAGCAGTGACTTTCTGGGGTAAAGTCTGAAAACCCCTCTCATATCTCAGCAGAATTTCCATTTTCTATCTGTGAGAAAGTGTATGTCAGCAAACAGTTCCACTATAGGGGACATATTGCTAAGCCTCATCCAAATATTCTAGTAAGGGTCACTGGATAACTATTAGGAAAGGGAACTGTGGCTAATTTTTTTTATCTCTCCTCTCTTTGACAAGACCAATTGCAATGGTCCACCTACTGCTCTGGCTGAGCTGATCTAATTTAGTACAGAGCAGCAATTGAACCCATGACAGAGCTCAATATCCCACCATACTTAGCTTTCAGGAAAATGTTTGGACCATTATGGGCGGCACAGTGGCGCAGTGGTTAGCACCACAGCCTCACAGCTCCAGCGACCTGGGTTCAATACTGGGTACTGCCTGTGTGGAGTTTGCAAGTTCTCCCTGTGACTGCGTGGGTTTTCGTTGGGTGCTCTGGTTTCTTCCCACAGCCAAAAGACTTGCAGGTTGATAGATAAATTGGCCATTATAAATTGCCCCTAGTATAGGTAGGGGAATTGAGGGAAGGTGGGGATGTGGTAGGAATATGGGATTAATTTAGGATTAGTATGAATGGGTGGTTGATGGTTGGCACAGACTCGGTGGGCCGAAAGGCCTGTTTCAGTGCTGTATGTCTAAATAAAATAAAATTATGAAAGCTACAATCATATTAATTCATCTAAGAAGGAATTCCAGAACATGTCTGAAGTGATTTCATTTAGAATCTGCAAAAATGCTGGTTATTATTGGCTTGTCCAAATACTCTGTTTCTGTCTGAACATTTAACTACTGTAATTAACTGATCTCTTTCTGAAATTCTCATTAGATATGGCAGGGGTTTGTTAATATGCTATTTTTTAAAACTGTTTTTGTTGTGAGATGACCTTAAAAGGCTGTAGGTGAAGTTTACCAGCGGAAGTGATGTTGTTGCGGGTGTACCCTGACAGAGTAAGATATGTGTAGATGTGGCTCCTGTAGTAACTGTGTATATATCTGTTCTAGTTTAAGTTATAATAAAAACCCACATATTCTTTGGATATTACTTGGAGCCCTGTGAATCTTACAATAGTTTACATACCAAAGGAACAAATAATATTACAGTTTTATGGCAGACATAACTGACAGGAGAGGTGTCTGTATTGCATTTTATTTAATTTTAATTTGATCACACAGCAATTAACTATTTTCCTGAAAAGAAAGTCATTTTGCATAGGAGTATAATTATGTGAAATTATTATCACAGTTTCATTGACAAAAACACAGCTCAGAAGAAAAATGTTGACGGATAATCCATTGAAAATTTAGTTACAACTAAATCTACTGGAGAAAATACAGCTGTTTAATTAACATATTACCCTGATGTGCTAATTTATTGCAGACAAGCAATTGATTCGGGTTCTGGTATGCATAACTCAGTACCTCACATAGTTAATACATAGTTGTACTTGTTGCATCTTCTGTCAATAAGGTAATTTTAATTGGATAAGAACAATACATGTGCATTAAGGTAAACACTTTAAGGTGCGAAAAGATTCAATTGTGTCCATTAAATATGTAACTATGTATTTCCTGTAGTATGCGAAGGAGGAAGTTGGTACTGCATCCATTAGTACGGTGAGTAATCTAGACACTTGTAATTTGCATAAATTAATGTCGGAAGCTATCTAAAATCAGGCAGAAAACAACCTACAATCAGTTATTCTGTTTAAATTGTGATTGCTGATTATACACATTCAGGCAAAGACCGAGTAAATGACCCAACAGACAACAGACATAACAGTGAAAGTACCAGGCAGGTAGTGCATGGACAGTGATTGATTTTAATATTTAAAAGTTGAATATGACAAAATTATTAACATTTCACATACTGAAGAGTCTTTTCCATTCTCAAAATATGCCCTAACTTTTGGTATTTGCAAAAATGTTTTTTTGTGTAGTGTCACCTGTTTTATCATCATCCTCTTTAAATCTCTCCATGGCCTCAACCCTCCCTATCTCTATGATCTTCTCCTGTTCTCTGTCCCTGTGTGCACCCTCTAGTTCTCCAGCATCTATTGGTCCTTTGGCCATATTACCCACACCAATTGCAATACCCTCTTTCAGCATCACTTGTCATCTTCTTCCCTACTTGTTATATATTGGGAGGAATATTTGTAAAGAGAGACAGACACCAAGATGGGCAGATCACATATTTCATGACATCACACACTGGACATGCTTCTATCATAGGAATACATTACACTGCTTCACTCTTTTTAACAAAAAATAAACTATTTACAGGTACACTAGCCATGCAACTTCAAAAACAAACAAATCTTTGTGAATATGCACACTTGACAATATATTAATGGACACTTTTTCTTAAAATGATATCTATAATTCAAGTCTAACAACTGGTTTACAAAGTCTTCCTGATCTTCTCACAAGTTTTGTTGTAGAGTCAGGTTTTGGACTGTCTGGTTTCAGTTCAGGACTTACAGAAGATTTTGTTTCTTTTTGTGAAACTGGTACTTCAGACCTGAAGTCTGAACTGGATCACACGCTGGCGAAAGCACGCTATCAAGTGGATCATGCTCAAGTTTTGGATCATCCTCACTGGGATCATGTGATCTACGCTACGTGAACACTTTTCACTTTTCCACCAGTTTTAATGAAGAATGTCTTAGTACTACAAACTTCTACAACATTTCCCACATCCCACTTGTGTGACTTGTGAGGGGGTCTCAGAACAGTGTTCATTTCTCCTGAAATGACATTCTCTGTTGTTTGTGTCAAACTGAACTTTCTGACTGAACTGTTTTCATTCAACTTTAGCAGTCAAATTTGGTACACTAAACTCAAGCATGTTCTTAATCTTCACTTCATTAAGAGCTCAGCAGGTGTATACCCTATATTTGAGTGTGGAGTTGTTCTATACTTCAGCAGAAAATTAGCTGATCTCTGTTTCATGCTGCAACTTAAACATCCATGCAGCGCTTGCTTCTTGAGAGCTTCCTGGACTATTCTCACAGATCTTTCTGCTGCTCCATTTGACGACGGATGATAGGGAAAAGTGAGGGTGTGTTTTGAAATTAAGGACCATTATCTGAGACAAGCTTCTCCGGTAAGACATGACAAGCAAAAATAGACTGCAACTCGTCTATTGTCCTTTCAGCATTGGTGTTTTGACCCATATGCTTTACTTCGATCCACTTAGAGTGACTGTCAAGAAGCACCAAGAAATGTCATTTTCCTTTTCGCAAAAGTGTACATGCACTCTTTGAAAAGGATGAGTTGCCCATGATCTTGGTTGTTAAGGAGTTTTTGGTGGTTTATTCCTGCCGTTTTGACAAATTAATACATTTGCTAACCAATGATTCTAGATCACCATCTTCTTTCTTCTTTGGCCTCCTTGTCTCTAGAGACAATGGGTAAGCGCCTGGAGGCGGTCAGTGGTTTGTGAAGCAGCGCCTGGAGTGGCTATAAAGGCCAATTCTAGAGTGACAGACTCTTCCACAGGTGCTGCAGAAAAATTGGTTGTCGGGGCTGATAAACAGTTGGCTCTCTCCTTGCGCTTCTGTCTTTTTTCCTGCCAACTGCTAAGTCTCTTCGACTCGCCACGCTTTAGCCCCGCCTTTATGGTTGTCCGCCAGCTCTAGCGAACGCTGGCAACTGACTCCCACGATTTGTGATCAATGTCACAGGACTTCATGTCACGTTTGCAGACGTCTTTAAAGCGGAGACAAGGACGGCCGGTGGGTCTGATACGAGCTCGCTGTACAATGTGTCCTTGGGGATCCTGCCATCTTCCATGCGGCTCACATGGCCAAGCCATCTCAGGCACCACTGGCTTAGTAGGGTGTATATGCTGGGGATGTTGGCCGCCTCGAGGACTTCTGTGTTGGAGATACGGCCCTGCCACCTGATGCCAAGGATTCTCCGGAGGCAGCGAAGGTGGAATGAATTGAGACGTCGCTCTTGGCTGACGTACGTTGTCCAGGCCTCGCTGCCATAGAGCAAGGTACTGAGGACACAGGCCTGATACACTTGGACTTTTGTGTTCCGTGTCAGTGCGCCATTTTCCCACACTCTCTTGGCCAGTCTGGACATAGCAGAGGAAGCCTTTCCCATGCGCTTGTTGAATTCTGCATCGAGAGACAGGTTACTGGTGATAGTTGAGCCTAGGAAGGTGAACTCTTGAACCACTTCCAGACTGTGGTCGCCGATATTTATTTCTGACGTCCTGTCCCATGATGTTCGTTTTCTTGAGGTTGATGGTTAAGCCAAATTCGGTGCAGGCAGCTGCAATCCTGTCGATGAGTCTCTGCACTCTTTGTGTGTGAGATGTTAATGCAGCATCGTCAGCAAAGAGGAGTTCCCTGATGAGGACTTTCCGTACTTTGGTCTTCGCTCTTAGACGGGCAAGGTTGACCAACCTGCCACCTGATCTTGTGTGGAGGAAAATTCCTTCTTTTGAAGACTTGAATGCATGTGAGAGCAGCAGGGAGAAGAAGATCCCAAACAGTGTAGGTGCGAGAACACAGCCCTGTTTCATGCCACTCAGGATAGGAAAGGGGTCTGATGAGGCGCCGCTATGCTGAAATTGTGCCTTTCATATTGTCATGGAATGAGGTGATGATACTTAGTTTTGGTGGGCATCCAATCTTTTCTCGTCGTCTGAAGAGATCACGTCTGCTGACGAGGTCAAAGGCTCTGGTGAGATCAATGAAAGCAACGTAGCGGGGCATCTGTTGTTCACGGCATTTCTCCTGTAGCTGACGAAGGGAGAACAGCATGTCAATGGTGGATCTCTCTGCTCGAAAGCCACACTGTGCCTCAGGGTAGACATGCTCAGCCAGCTTCTAGAGCCTGTTTAAAGCGACTCGAGCGAAGACTTTCCCCACTATGCTGAGCAGGGAGATTCCACGGTAGTTGTTGCAGTCACCGCGGTCACCCTTGTTCTTATAGAGGGTGATGATATTGGCATTGCGCATGTCCTGTGGTACTGCTCCCTCGTCGCAGCACAGGCAAAGCAGTTCGTACAGTGCTGAAAGTATAGAAGGCTTGGCACTCTTGATGATTTCAGGGGTAATGCCGTCCTACCCAGGGGCTTTTCCGCTGGCTAGAGAATCAATGGCATCACTGTGTTCCGATTTTGTTGGCTGTGTGTCCAGCTCATCCATGACTGGCAGAGACTGGGCTGCATTGGGGGCGGTCTCAGTGACAACATTTTCCCTGGAGTACAGTTCCAGGTAGTGCTCCACCCAGCGGTCCATTTGCTTGTGTTGGTCAGTGATTGTGTCCCCTGATTTAGATTTGAGGGGGGCAATCTTCTTGATGGTTGGCCCAAAAGCTCTCTTAATGCCATCATACATTCCTCTGATGTTTCTGGTGTCTGAGGCCAGCTGAATATGACTGCATAGGTGTTGCCAGTAGTCATTTGCGCAGCGCCTGGCTGTTCTTTGTGCAGCGCTTCTGGCTGCTTTAAGTGCTACGGATGTTAACTCGCTGGGGGCTTTCTTGTAGTTCAGCAGTGCAATGCACTTAGCGGCTATGACAGGTTCCAGCTCTTCAATGTGAGATTGAAACCAGTCTGCATTCCGCTTCACATGTTTGCCATATGTGGTCACTGCTGAGTCATAGATGGAGTCTCTGATGTGGGCCCACTTGGTCTCTGCATCCCCTGTGGGAGTGTTTTGAAGGGCTTTTTCAAGTGAATTTAGAAACTTACGTAACAGCTGTGGATGAGAAATTCTGCTGGTGTTGATGCGCGGGCGGCCCTTCTGCTTGGAGTGATGCAGCTTCTTTGGTTTGAGGCTAACCTTGCTGCACACCAGGGAGTGGTCGGTGTCACAGTCCACACTGTGGAAGCTGCTTGTGATTTGAACGCTGTTTAAAGAGGCTCGCCTTGTGACGATGAGGTCCAGCTGGTGCCAACGACGTGATCTTGGGTGCCTCCAAAAAACCTGGTGACAGGGTTTAGTATGAAAGAATGAGTTGGTGATGCAGAGGTTATGATAGGTACACAACTCAAACAGTCTCTGTCCATTCTCATTCATCCTACCAATGCCATAGCACCCAAGGCAGGAGGGCCATGAGTCATGGTTGGCCCCAACCCTGGCATTAAAGTCCCCCAGCAGGAACAGGTGTTCGGTGTCGGGGATGCTACGAATGATATTATGGAGTGTCTCGTAGAACTGGTCTTTAGCTTCAGGTGGGGAGCAGAGTGTTGGAGCATAGATGCTGAGTAGGTGTACTGGACCAGAGGCAGTGAACAGTCGGATGGACAGTATGCCTTCTGAGCCATTTGAGAGTGGCTCCATCATGCTGAGCAAATAATTTCTGATGGCGAGGCCCACTCCATGCTGTCTTGGTTCCTCAGGATCCCTACCCTGCCAGAAGAGGGTGTAGTCTTGCTCTCTTAGAGATCCACTCGCAGGGAGGCGTGTCTCCTGAAGTGCTGCAATGTCCACATTGAGTCTACTGAGCTCGTTGTTAATGATGGCGGTCTTCCGAGAATCATTGATTTGTGTAAGGTCTTCCGACAAGCCAGGACACATAGTTCTGACATTCCAGCTTGCAAAACGTCGTGCTCTGCACTCCTTTGGACCCCACCAGGAAGGCCGAGAGGGGGGTTTTGATGCTTGGGCAACTCACAACCTCCATACATCCGCCCAGGCATGCGCCATGGAGAGGTCACTCCATAGTCACCTCACAGCGACCAAATCAATATGGAAGGCAGCAGTTACGGGTTATAAGTCCAGCTCAATTGGCGTGGAGATTGGGCGCCACGGGTTGCCTTTGTCGGTGGGAGAGGTCATCGCATCTCACTGGACAGCTACCGCCCGCCTCAAACCAGGCAGCCCCCGGTCAGTAAGGTTCTGTCCCGCCACAGTCCACCTGCTTCAATGGCTGCTTGGAGCTCAGGGTCATTGCCCGACAAGTGGACTGTAACACCGCACCAAACAGCATGACCAAAAAAGATCACCATCTAGACCAGGTCAATAAACAAATCTTCTGGCTACAGATTTCATGCTGACTATAAACATGTGTTCAGTGTGATGTTCTGACTGAATCTTGCCTCTTAAAGAACTAGGTATTACTACTCTGTGACCCCACTTAATGCATCCCTGTTCACATGACAACTCGTTACGTCAATTGTGGAACGGTTTCAGTTCATCACCTTTACACTGGTCAAACTCTGTCCAATCAATCAAAGTCTGTTCATAGACTCTGTTTAAAACTAGGTCTTTCTGAGTTTCAGCTGCAGTTTCAATTGCAGTGATTGGAAAGTCCTCATTCCAGCTCCTGTTGTGAAGATTGCACCTTCACAGCCTACTTTTGAGTCTTCATGCGGCAAACGCGACAGTGTGCCAGCTATAGCATTCTCCTTTGAACAACGATATTCAATGTTGTAGTCATACTGTGAGAGCAGGTACAGTCCACCACTGTATCCTTGATGCTGCCATCCTTAGTAATGCAGACTTTGGACCCAGAATCCCTGCTTTGGGTTTATGACCTGTAACTAGAGTAAAGTTTCTACCCAACAAAAACTGCTGAAACATTTTGATATCAAAGATGATTCCAAGCGCTTCCTTTCTATCTGTTCATAGTTAAGTTCACTCTTGGTCAGGGTACATGACGTGAATGCTATGGGTTTCTCTTGCCTATCATCCATGACATGACTGACCACTGCTCCAACTCCATAGTTTGAAGCATCGCACGCTAGCTTCAGGTTATGATTTGTGCCATTATGAATGAGTATTGCATCACTGGTTAAGCTTCCTGTACATGCATCAAAAACATTGTTGTGCTTTAGAACATTCCCATTTCACATCTTTCTTCAACAACTCATGTAGTGGAGCTCACACCGTTGCAAGCTCAAGCAAAAATCATGAGTAGTATTGGACCATGCTGTAAGATTAGATAAAATAGGGGTGGGAACAGACATGGCAGCACGAAGCTTGTTGTGAATTGGCTTTATTGAGATAAAGGTAAGGACAAGTTTATTAAGTTTTCAGATAAACCATAGTCACAAATTCAGGTAGTGATTAACAGTCTAACACAGATTATACTACCCGCATTAGAGACTGGACGGCAAAGCACTTGACTAGTTTCTTTTGCAGCTTTGGGGTCCTCAAGCTTTTTTGATGTCTGTCTCTCTCTCTCATAGTTTCTCTTGTTGTTTGAAGATTTTCGCAGTGATACAGGGACGTAGGCAAGGCTTCTTTTATCCTGGCTTCTTTCCAATTAACTCTCCCTTTCCCCAATCAGTGAATCGTCTTGTATTAAAGGTTGCCTTTCTTAACCAATCCAGGATAATTCTTTGGCTGTTGCTAACCTTTTGGATTTATGAGGGCAATATCCCTTTGTGTAGATTGCTTTATCTCAATGTTTTTACATTTCGTGGTCCATTATCTCATTACAAGACAAATCTACATTTTATTCTCACAGAAGCTGTTTTCACTGTCTGCTCTCAAGGTCTTACCATTTTACAGCAAGTAGGCATTTTAAAACTTGACAATCTCCCAGAATCCCTTGACCATGACATCTTGTTTATACTGTGACCTATTTTCTAAGTTTTCCCACTTTACAATACTACAAAGAATGGTTCTAATAAAGCTAAATGTTAGTTAATTATAATAACTTAGTTGTTAGTTTATAATAGCTAAATTTTAATAATTAGTATTCTGGTTAGTAACATTTTAGTAACTTAATAATCTTACAAAAATCTAAGCTCAGACACATCTTTTGGCTTTGGGCCATTGACTATTGCCACAATCTTCTCTTTCAATGGCTGAATTCCTTTTTCATTGATTTTCAGCCAAGGGACACTACCTCGGATTGCACAAAAGCACACTTGTTCCTTTTCAACTTCACATTGTGATCATTGAGCCTTTTTAACATTTCATCCAACACTTGAAGATTCTATTCCTCTGTTGCAGTCACGATCAACATATCCTAATTACACAAGCAATGTGGCTCTCCTTGCAAAATCATATTCATTGTAGCTTGGAAGATTTTTGGAGAAAACTTTACACCACAGGGCAACTTCATATAGGAGTATAATCACATGTGTGTTTATCGTGACTCTCTCGATCCACATTGGAACAAATCCAACGTCGTGAATGGCTTGGATCCCGCTAACAAATCTTGAGAAATCAGTAGTGGATACTGCTCGACATCCATTGCCTGGTTGATTGTGACATCGTAGTCCCTACATAGTCTTATGGCTTTTGTCTGACTTGGACACTGCTACAATTGGGTTGCTCAATCACTGTGATCAATTTTCACTGGCACACCATTCCTCTCTAGTTTTTATAGTTTCTCTTCAAACTGGGTTTTGAGAGCATGAGGAACTTACCTAGCCTTGCAATATACTGATGTTGCATCAGGCCTAATTCAAAGGAGTGCTTTCACACCGATTAAACATTCATAGCTATCCTCGAAAATGTTCCTGTAACTCTTCAATAGCTGATCAAGCTTCGTGGTTGTCTCAACTTGGAAAATATGCTTCCAGTCTAACTTCAGCTTGCAAAGTCAGTCTTTGCCCATTAACATTGGTTTGTTGACATATCTCGCTACAACAATGGGCAGCTTGAGGGACATTGCAATCCATTTGTTTGCACATTTCTAACACCTGACCAGAGTAGGTTTTCAACCGAACTGTGGTCTCAGTTAAGAGGTACATCACTAAATTTGCTCTCTTATGTGTCTCTAATCATAATGGAGAAAGCTGCAGCTGTATCGATGAACATGGTGATGTACTGTTGATTTACCAATACCTTTGTACAAAAGTCTCTGTCATTTGAGTGATTGCTAGTGACATAAATGCTGTATAACCCTAACTCCTCTTCGCTTAAGTACTATGGATTCACTTCAAGATTGTGAATTCCACCCTTGTTATGTTCCTGCTTTCCATTGCTAATAGAAAGGGTTCTCTTTCCTGCTTTGGCCTTCAATTAGCAAGCAGTTGCAATATGGCCTATCTTTTGGCAATTAAAGCATTTGGCATTTCTGTACTGACATGCCTGTGCTGTGTCGTTGCCATTACAGTGATAACAGGCCATTAAACTTTTATCAACAGCACTATTCTGATCAGGACTCCCCGCTTTAGACTTGGCAGAAGCCTTCTGACAGTGGACAGAAGCTGTCCTAGTCACTTGCATAGGATGAAATTTCCAAGCGTTCTTTGATGCATCTCTATAGAAAGAACAATCTAACGCACTAGTTCAAACATAAGATTTTGTGTGTTTAGTAACTTAGTAACTTCAACTAGTTTCTTTCCTCCACAAATCCACACACAAATCTGTCTCATCGGCGGCACAGTGGCGCAGTGGTTAGCACCGCAGCCTCACAGCTCCAGCGACCCGGGTTCAATTCTGGGTACTGCCTGTGTGGAGTTTGCAAGTTCTCCCTGTGACTGCGTGGGTTTCCTCCGGGTGCTCCGGTTTCCTCCCACATGCCAAAGGACTTGCAGGTTGATAGGTAAATTGGCCATTATAAATTGCTCCTAGTATAGGTAGGTGGTAGGGGAATATAGGGACAGATGGGGATGTGGTAGGAATATGGGATTAGTGTAGGATTAGTATAAATGGGTGGTTGATGGTCGGCACAGACCCAGTGGGCCGAAGGGCCTGTTTCAGTGCTGTATCTCTAACTAAAAAAAAATGCATGACCTAAGAATGTACCAAAATTTCAATGTAATGCTCAATTGTACATTGCCAGAATGTGGTCACCAACTGTTTCGCTACTTCTCTGTGTCTTTCCACTATCTCTATTGGCTTAGGATTAAAATGTTCCTCCAAATTGGTGATAATTATTTTGAATGGCACATCTTTTCCCTTGTCGGGGGCAAGAAGGTTTGTTAGCACAGCATAAGATTTCGGGCCAATCTCCATTAGCAAAATTGCTTTCTTGCGCTCAAGAATTGCCTTATTCTGAGTCTGGGCCTCTTCACTTTCACCCTCAAGTTCTAATATATTATTAGCTCTGAAGAACATGTCCATTCTCTCAACCTATGAACTGAATGGTTCTCAAGCTCTATCATACATTCCTACTCTTCCGATGTATCCTGTAGGCACAGCCATTTTGTCCCATTTTCAAATGTAACAGTGACCCAGTGGACACTTTACTGTGGCTGTCCACAGAAGCTAAGTCAGCCTAATCAGAACAAACACAACTAAGCCAGTGGAGTAGAGGTATGCAAAGGACACCCGACGCGAGCCCGAATTCCGGACCCGACACATGTCATCGGGACTCGTCGGGGTCGGGTCGGGTGGCAGGCCTTTACATCAGTACATGGGTACCTGCTACCTGACCTGACCCCGATGGGATCCGATGGCATGTCTTGGGTTCAAGTCGGGTCGGGTCAGGCTTCCGGGTCCAGCATTGGGACTTGGGTCGGGTTTCCTTTGCACACCTCTACAGTGGAGTCAGTCATTGAATCCAATAGACACTAGGACCCTGTAGAATCTATTCAACTGAGTGCAGCCACACATTTTCAGAAACAATGATGTTCAACATAATCTAGTTGAAAATCTTCACCATCCAAGCAGGTAGGTTGCTGGGAGCTATCTTATTTTGTTCATCATGGTCTCTACAGCTGCTTGCTGCAAATTATTCTGCACTTTAATCCCATTCTTGTTGTCAAATTCTGTTATATATTGGGAGGAGACAAACACCAACATGGTCAGATCACATGTTTAATGATGTCATCACACACTGGGCATGCTCATAACTTAGGAATACATTACATTGCTCTAAACAATCTTTTTGCTCAACTGTGCTTTTGTCCTCTCCTTCCCTTCTTCCCTTTAGCCCTCTACTAAGCCCATTCCCCTTTGGCTCTTTCTAGCCCTCTTCTGCTCCCCCCTGTTAATGTCCCCTCACTATCGCTGTTTTATTATGTAGTTGAGGATAAGATGATTGTGAATGTAATCATCACAAATAGTACAATGGCCCAAATTTTATGGTCAGTGGTGGCTATGGCTGCTGACCTCGAAGAAAGCTGCCTTAAAAGATCTATCAATCTCTGTGACGTGGGTTTTCCCTGTTCCCGATATTAATTTTATTCCAGTGTTAGCGACAGGGGATCTCCGGCATCCAGCAGCACTAATGTCATCAAGCAGCATAAGCAGCCAATCACATTGAAGAATGCTCACAGACAGCAAACCAAGAAGTAAAAAGCACTGAATATCTTTCATTTTTTATTCATTTTACAGAGAGTGAAATAAAGATTGGGTCTTACACATTGGATTGAGGTAGAAGCTGAAATATGATAAAACAGACTTGTAAAAAAATAATTTTTATTGTTTTATAAATCTATGAATTTTTTTATCATGATGGAGAAATTTGGCACAATTACACCATAAGTTTTTCAGGACAGAGAAGTTACTCAGCAGTAATTATTATGCCATTAAAAACCCAGTTACACCTCATTCAACCAGTTACAACTTTTTCAAGGGTTTTTACAGCGAGACTAACAGCGTAAAACGTGGAAGTTCATGTCAAATCAAGTGTTTTCTAAGATTTCCATCTGCAGGGTCTTCGACAGTGTAGCCTGTGGAGGAGCAAGGAATCAATAGCAACTTCTGGATTTGCACACTTAGCTGCGCATGTGTGAATGCCAAAAGTTGCTGTCAGTTTCACTGCTGTAATGACAGTGATCGTTGACAGCTTCGCCATTATTACAACAGCAAAAGCTTTTCCCAGTTCTGGTAAAAGGTCACCGACCTGAAAAGCTAACTTTTTTTCTCTCCACAGATACTGTCTGACCTGCTGAATATTTCCAGCATTTTCTGTTTTTATTACAACTGCAAAACCTGGGTCATTAATTTCTTTAGGAATAATAACATTACATTAATGGTGCTTGACTTAACATAGCATAACTCAGTTCTGAATTACAATATTGCAGCCTCAGCTGAATTCCATTGATTACAATATGTCAGCAATGTTCTGCTTAAACAATTACGTTACGTGCTTTGCAAAGCTATCCTTTTCAGTGTATATAGGAAAACATGGGTGGACCTTCAAGAGGCCCTGTGCCATGGCTGGACCTCACATGCATTGTGAATACTTTGCTGTGATTTTCCATCCATTGACATTAAAAAATTACCAGCTGCTTACAAGACCCAGCCGCTGACATTGAGTCTTAGAAAGCTCAGTCCTATGTCTTGTACAATGTTCATGCAAAACATGCATTAGCACCAAGTTTTTATCTTTTTATCTCTGTACATTATTTGAGAGTTTTCCAAGACCAATAAGGTCTCATCAAAGGCCTTATTGGCAAAATAGTTATGAAGAAATTATCCCTCCAGTGTTAAGTTAGGTACCATCTTTTCTTACGATCCAATGTAGCCATCCACCATAAGCTGTTATGCAATTAAACTTGAGACTGATTGCAAGCTATATGTGATCGTAATCATATTTAGCCTGACTTTATTGTAATAAGATCATGTCTATTGCATTTTGCCCTGATGGAACAAATCATCATAATATTGTACCACATGAAATATTCAATACCTGAAAGAAGAAAGGATTGCCTAGTAAGGAAAATGGTCCACTAGAATAAAGAAAAACGAAAAGGGAGAGAAAAGGGGCAGAGAGGGGAGAATGTATGCTGGGAAGGGCAACATTTTGGAGTAGATAATGTAAGAGGGGGGAGAGTGAGCCACTGCGCACAGTGGCGCAGTGGTTAGCACCGCAGCCTCACAGCTCCAGTGACCTGGGTTCAATTCTGGGTACTGCCTGTGTGGAGTTTGCAAGTTCTCCCTGTGTCTGCGTGGGTTTCCTCCGGGTGCTACGGTTTCCTCCCACAGCCAAAAGACTTGCAGGTTGATAGGTAAATTGGCCATTATAAATTGCCCCTAGTATAGGTAGGTGGTAGGGGAATATAGGGACAGGTGAGGATGTGGTAGGAATATGGGATTAGTGTAGGATTAGTATAAATGGGTGGTTAATGGTCGGCACAGACTCAGTGGGCCGAAGGGCTTGTTTCAGTGCTGTATCTAAAAATCTAAATCTAAATCTTTCTCACTATATGCATTTTGTTGCCCTAAATAGGTCTTGCAGCGCTAAAATTACTCTCTTCCTGACTCTCAGAGGCTCTGTCAGATAAAGCTCCAATTTTCCAAGTCCAATGCAAAAAACTTGGGCTGTCTATGTGGCAGGCTTGTCTGCAACAGTAGCTCAGGGAGAGAGCTGTGCTGAATTTTTTTGGATAATCCTTAAGTAATGTGATGTTTTGACTATGGAAAGGTAAGTATTGGAATGCTTGACAAGGTTAGCCATTCATAGCAGAACCACACAGGCCCTCTTTATCCCCCTGCTCTTTGTTCCAGTAATTAAGCTCTAACCATCCAGTGTGAGACAACCTGGATATTAAAGGATTAAATGTTAAAAGTCAAAATATCCCTATAAACTGATGTAAATAATTTAGTGATCTTGCCTCCCGAGCTTTGGCAAACAATCTGTGAGTTTTGGTAATTCTTGAAATATAAGATCAATAAAGAGTAATGATGATCAGAGAATTCATTAGTGTTTCTTCAGTTTTTGATTGTCTGGCTGACAATTATTAGCTCTGATTTAGACATTCCAATCAAAGATAGGGCTGAATTTTACCGGCCCCTCAACGCCGCGGGCTTTCGGTGGGGGCAGTTGGGGCTGCAGGGGCAGCCCTCCATGGGGCACAGGGTGCCTGTTCAGGAGCTCACCCACCCAGCCCGCAGAAAGGCCACGAGGTTGTACCTGGCAGCGTTCTGGAGGTCTGAGCTGGCAGTCTGCTGTGGGTAAAATACCAGCAACGGCGGGAGGAGGCCCTTAAGTGGCAGTTAATTGGCCACTAAAGGGCCTTGATTGGTTTGGGATGGGTAGGACATTTCCTGCCGCCGCTGCCCCGTGTAAAATTGCAGCAGGGTCAGGAGGCATCGGGAACGCCCGCCCCCCCCCCCACCCCACCCCCGCTTCTGGCTCAATTTTACGGCCCCGCCCTGCCACCAGCCCGCTCCTGTGGGGAGCCGTAAAATTCCGGCCAATATGTAAAAATAAATTCTAAATTCCAAACTGAAATCAGAAAGATTCAGAACAAAAAGATAATTATGCAAAGAACAAACTCAAAACTCTTTCCTGCCAATGGAAAAGAAACAGAATAAAATATATGTTAAATTCGTTCATCCTGATGGCTACTCTAAATGATTGAGTAGATGTCACATTTCAAGTGATTACAGCACTTGGCTGTTAGCTAATTCTTTTATCAGATATCTATTCCCTATCCCAGTGTAGAACCCTCTCTGTCATATTTTATAACCTGGCTACTGCATCAAATTTTAAAAAAATATAGGAGGAAAAATTAGATTGGGCCAGAAAACAGGTGGGGCAATCACAATGCGCCATTAACCTTTGCCCATTTGTAGTGATGAAGGCAGCATGCAAACTTGATGCTGTCTGCTAATTTAAATGATACCACCTGCAGCCCAGTGCTAAGCATGCTACTGAGTGGCTGCAGGCCTCAGCAGGGGGCTCAAGTTCATGTGTGGCCTGCACTACTTAAAAGCAGCCTGCACCTTTTAAAGGCAAGATGCATTCTGGCTGCAGCAGCTGTTTGAACTATTTGTGGAAAAGTCTCTGAGCAGAAAGAAGAATGGAAATGGTGCAACAGACCAGAGAGCGTGCTCCAAGGTACTCCGATGCAACACTGGAGGCCTTGGTGCAGGAAGTGGACAGGAGGAGAGAGGTCATCCTACCTCAAGGAGCCAAAAGGCCACCCAGACAGTCACTAATAGGGCAGTCGGAGCAGGTAGCCATTGCAGTCACTGCAAGCAGTCTAGCCCTGAAGATCTCATACAGTTCAGGGCGAAGTTCAATGACCTCACATGAGTAGTGAAGGTCAATGAATACCTCTTCAAATGCCATATCCTTACAAATGAACTACTAACTTCACACAGTGTTCAATTCACCCCACCCCCTTTACTCACCAAGCATAATTCAGATCTCACATTCATAGCACCTAACACTGCTGCAAGCTTCACACCCATATCTTTCATCTTGCACACACTGCCAGCTATTCAACTCTGACAGGCATATCATCCAAACACATTGGACCAAATTCACTGACACCCTTCTCTCTCTCTTGCAGGACAAAGTGGCACACATCCTGAAGCAGCAGAAGCTAACCAGTGGGGGCAGGGATGGCTGCACGACCTCATCCCCAATGGAGAAGATGGTGCTCACCACCACTGGTGCGGCCATGACAGAGGCTGTGGCCAAAAGCGTGGCTGAATCCATAGAAGATGATGCTGTGTTCCTATCTAAGCCTCTTTCTCACATCTCACTTCCCCCCTCATCCCTCATCTCTGTTGAGTTACAACCTGCAGATGGTGTAAGCAATCACTTCTTGCTTTCCCTCCCTTTCTTCATCCCAACAAGAACTTCCACCTGGTCAAGCCTTGGTGCGAGAGTGTGAAGCGAAAGAGGAGCAGGACAGTGATGAAGAAGAAACAATGTCAATGGATCTCACATTTGCAGCCACCAGCTCAGATACTGGCACTGCACGAACTTTAGAGTGTAGCATAAAAGTGGCATCTGCACGTGATGAGTCACCGAGCACAAGTGACCCGCAGCCAGGACAGGGGGAAAGGACAGCGCAGGTGCCCGCTTCCCGGAGGGTGAGGTTGCACAAAAGTTCTGCTGCCGGGAACATAGATGAGACCTTCGATGGGGCAGGGTACAGACAAAGGCTGATGGGTATGCACACAGAAATATTTGATGCATTGGCAGGCCTGCCAGAAAGCCTAATGTCTCTGTCAAGGAACATGGAGGAGTCCAGTTCTAACTTGGCACAGGTTTTTGTGTAGGGCTTGTAGCCCATTCTGTCCACGGTGGAAGTGGTGGCCAATTCCATGAGAACACTTGCGGACCCTGATGGCCCATGTCTCAGCTTCCATTGCCGCTCAAGCAGAAGTCACTCTGCTGCAGTGAAAGCTCAGCGTGAGGTCATGGAATCTCAGCTTGTTGTCATGCAAACCCAGCTTGGTTCTATGCAGGCTCAAATTGCTGCCTTCATGGCTATGGATATCAGTGCTCATAGGGGCCTGCAGGGTCTCCAGCAATCTGTGCTCCATGGGAGTGACAGTGACTCCATGGAGCACAGACCTGCTGTCCTCTCTCAGGATGACAGCAGTCTTGCTTCCATGACTGCCGCTCTGCCTGTGCCTCTGCTGTTGTCTGTCAGCCAGCCAGCCCAGACTACTGCCACCCACACCAAGGTGATGCAGTCCAAAGCTGGACCTTCCAGGGAAAGGTCATCTGCAGGTTGTCCCACTGAAAGTCAGCAGCCTTCCATTAGCTATAGCTCAGCCACTGAGATGACACTGTGTAGGAGTATTAGGCCAGGCAAAGGCAGATGCAAGACTGGCATTAAGGGAACTCAGAAGGGCGATTCATTGGCTTTTGTATAGAATACTGGATGGTTCATTTGATAAAGTTGGTTTGGAATGGTTGTTTTGTGGTGGTCAAGCGAATGCTGTGATGGACTGTAACCGTGGGTTGGTACATTGTGGCACTGTTGTATAATGGGCATTTGGGGTTGTGTTTAGTGCAACTGTAGTTGAATGAGGTGATCACAGACAGTCCAGCCAGAAAGGGGATCTGTTGGTTGCCTCCTCCCTTCCTCCTCCCTCTGCTCCTGAGCTGCTCACTGTATCCTTGGTGGCAAGGGCTGTGCCCTCATGATGGTCAGTTTGTGGAGGATGCAGCAGACCATTACAAATAGGTGCACGTGTTCTGGCAAATACTGCAGGTTCCTCCTGAGTAATCCAGGCAGTGGATCCATTGCTCGTGCACCCCAATGGTCTGCTGTCTGATGTTTCATGTGGCAGCATGACTCTCATTATATGCAAGCTTGGCCACTTGTGGTTGAGCTGTGGAAAGGAGTCATGAGCCAAGTGTTAAGCGGATAGCACTTGTCACCCAGCAGCCTCCCTCTGGTTTGACGTGGTGGCTCAGATACTGAGGAAGCAGCGGACTGGTGCAGAATGAAAGCATTATGACTGCTACCAGGATAGCAGGCATTCACGAACATGATACGCTGAGCATGGTCACACATTAATTGCGTATTCAGCGAATGGTAACCTTTGCAGTTGCGGTACATCTCAGCAGTGAGATGTGGCGTCTGCAATGCCACACGCATGCAGTCGATGGCACCCTGCACCATTGGAAGTCCACTACCCTGACAAAGCCACATGCACGCTGCATCTGCTTCTCTCTGTTCATAAAGAGCATCTGTCACTTCTCTGATGATGCAGTGAACTGCGGACTGGGAGATGGTGGATATGTCACCTGCTCCAGCTTGGAAAGATCCCATGCAAGGAAATTCAAGGGAATAGTCTCCTACACAGTCACTTGCAGTGCCATCTTTGCCCTGCTCTGTGGCTGCAGGTCTGCCTGCAAGAGGTGGCAGAGCTCTGTGAGTATCTCCTTCATAAAATGCAGATGATGCACACACTGCTCCTGGCTTAGGCTGAGGTTAGAGAAAGCTCCCAGAAGACCCTAGGTGGATAAGGCCTTCTGCTGAGAGCCCCTTTCCACCCTTCCTCCTCCTCCACTCTCTGTGAGCAACCTGTCCTCTGCTGTGCTGCCTCTGCCCAATCTTTCTCTCGTGCTGCAACCCAAGGGGGATGGTAACGATAGCACTCATGACTGATCCCTTTAAATAACGCTGATGGAGGTTCCTTCCTGCTGCTGAACACAGGTTCAGCTGTGCATGTTTGAGAGAGGGTGTTAGCTGGAGCAGTGAGGTCGAAAGTGGCAGCATTGGTGTCAAATCAGCAGTACACATTGACTGACATCGTGATCTGTCTCCTCTACTTACTTCCAGCGCACGCTCCTAATGCCCGCAATAATGCCCGCATCGAGATGCCGTTTGCCTTGAGCTGCACTGGTAGTGTGCTTGCGTGGTGCACCACAATTTTGCAATCAAAACGGCACTTGTAGTGCCAAAACTACAGGCACTACAGAGCACAATCTTTTGTCCACATTCTTAATAATGTTTAATGATCCACAGAAAGCTGTTTTTGATGAAGCAGTCTGAATTCAGGTAACATTTGTTTTATTTAACATGCTGCTGCTGATTATTATTTTATTGAATATCATCACCGATATTTTTTCTTGACAACTTCAGGCACTAACACAATCGCATAGTGTTCTGCAATTTAATGCTCAATTTAAAGCTAAAGTGGCAGAGGTTCAAATATCTTCTAGATCAGATTGTGACTAAAATATCAAACATGAACATGGGTTACCATCCATGTATTAGAAAGAACATTTGTTGAAAGTGTTGCTTCTGGTGTGTCCTGTTCAGTATCTGCCAAAATGAGAAATTGGATTAGATTCATTCCCTTTTTCTATGTCTTATACTCTCATTTCTTCGACAAATTAATATTGCCTTATGGTGTCCTATTTAACCCAGGACTGAGCTTCCAATCCCATATCGTCTCCATCACAATGCCACCTACTTCCACTGTTGTAGCATCACCCACCCCTGCCTCTACCTCAGTCCATTTCTGAAACAGTCACGCACGCCTTCATCACCTCATGACTTGTCTATTTCAATGATCTCCTAGGGTCAACCTCCCATCTTCCATCCCCCGTAAACTTCAGTTCATCCAAAACTCTGCTGCCTGTATCTTATCCTGCACCAAGTACCTTTCACCCATCATTCTTGTACTCGCTGAACTACATTGGCTTCTGCCGCTGCACCCCCCCTCCAGTGCCTGAAAGTTAAAATTGTCATCCTCATGTTTAAAACCCTTCCTCACTTTGCCATTCCTATCACTGTAACTTTCTGCAGCCTTAAACCCATCCATAAACTCTCTGTTGCTTTGACTTTGTCTTCTTATGCAATCCTCAGCTGCCAATTTACTCCCACCATTGGCATCGATGTCACCAGCTGCACTGGAACCATGCTTTGTAACTCCCTCCCCAAGCCCCTCTATTTCTCTAGCTCCTTCTCTTCCTTTAAGACCCTTTTTAACAGCCACCTCTTTTAGTCAATCCTCCTAAAATATTCCTCTTTGGCACCCTGTCCAAGGCAAGCATATCCTTCTTCAGGTAAGGAGACCAAAATGCTACACAGTACTCCAGGCATGGTGTCACCAAAGTCATGTACAATTGCAGCAAGACTGCCTTATTCTTGTACTCTAAAGCCCTTGCAATAATTGCTAACAGACCATTCGAGAAACTTTTAAATGTTGGTGTCCAAGAAACACAGAAAGTTAACATGCAGGTACAGCAAACAATTAAGAAGGGAAATGGTCTGTTAGCCTTTATTGCAAGGGGTTTAGAGTACAAGAGTAAGGAAGTCTTGCTGCAATTGTACACTGCTTTGGTGAGACCGCACCTGGAGTACTGTGTAGTTTTGGTCTCTTTACCTGAGGAAGGATACTTGCCTTAGACGTTGCAACAAAGGCTCACTGAATTGATTCCTGGGATGAGCCAGTTGTCTTTGAGGAGAGATTGAGCAGAATAGACCTATACTCTCTGGATTTTTGAAGAATGAAAGGTGATCCCATTGAAACATATAAAATTCTGAGAAGGCTTGATAGGGTGGATGCTGAGAGGCTGTTTCCACTGGCTGGAGGGTCTAGAACTAGGGACATAGTCTCAGAATAAATTGACAGCCATTTCGGACTGAGATGAGGAGAAATTTCTTCATACAAAGAATTGTGAATTTTAGTGATTCCCTATCCCAGAGGGCTGTGGATGCCCCGTCATTGAGTATATTCAAGACTAAGATCGATAGTTTTGGATTCTAAGGGAATCAAGGGATACAGCAATGGGGTAGGAAAGAGGAGTTGAGGTCAAAGAACAGATCTTACTGAATGGCAGAGCAGGTTCAAGTGGCCGAATGGCCTACTCCTGCTCCTATTTCTTATGTTCTTATTTATCAATGTTTTGGAAATTGCTTTTCCCATTTTTGCTCATTATGCTCAGACCTCATCCCTAACATTGTTTTACGCCATCCCTATAGGAAGAAGAAAGACTTGCATTGACGTAAACCAATGGGGGGGCTTTGTGCAAGGTGTAGTTGGTTCTTTTACAGAACTGCTTTGTATCAATGGGACTGTGGAAGGGGGAGGGCACAGGAAGAATGGCCATTGCATGTGCTTCTAACACCAATCCACTGGTGCATTCTAAGTCAACCTTACATTAATAAGGATATCCCTGGCATCCCAAGCCGCAACCTGAACAACTGTCCTCATCACCTTCCTCCGCTTAGTCTTCCTCTTCCTCAGGATCATCTGCGCTCTACACCTTGTTCCTCCTGCTGGTCCAAATCTCGCTGCTGCGCTATATTATACAGAGCACGCATAACAGAACCATTCTAGACACGCTGGCTGATGCACACTCAATGACGCCTTCAGATGTGTCCTGGTACCTGATGCACATTTTCAACATGCTGATGGCCTTTTCGATCACACATCTGGTGGCCAGATGGCATTAGTTGTAACATTGTTGGTCTTTCTTGGTTGGGTTTCTGACGAGTGTAATCAGTCAAATTTAAAGTGGGGTATCCCTTGGTCTCCTAGCATTCACCCCTTTAGTCTGCTTGCTGGTCCTAAGGTGCCAAGGAGCTTGCACTGCTGCAGGATGGAAGCATCATGGGCAACATCCAGGAATCTTGTGCACACCTGCAAAAATGTCCTTGTAATTTCACGCTGCTTGCACACAGATGGAGTGGAAGCCCTTGAGGTTCATGAATATTCCTGGTTAATCTGGAGGGTGTGAATTGCCACATGTGTGCAGGGATGACAGGAAGATACCCTGCACATGTGGGAAGCCACACAGAGTTTCAATCCAGAACATCTGCTCATTCTGATTGGCATTATTGCAGGCAAAGTTCAATAACTGTCGGCTCTGGCAAACAACCCAGCAGTTACGTTTTAAGCCATCTACCTGACTTACATATCGAAGTTTGCGGGCTGCCAACTGGAAGATCTTGGATATATTTCCAGCAGAACCCTCGGAGGATCCAGAGGCAAAAAGTTAAGGGTGGTGGTGACTTTGACAGGCATTGGCAATGCATGAGCACCAGGTCCAGCTGGAGGCAGGTCATCTTTCAGGAGGCTGCAGATGTCTGACACCGCCTGACGTGGGGCAAACCGAGCTTCCTAAAGCACTGCTATTCCAACATCTCAAGGAAACTCAGCCTCTGCCTGTACACCCTGTGTCATGGGTAGTGCTTCGTCTGAGTTGCACTTCTTCTCTGCTGCTCCGCCTGTAGGTCTCTCAACTGCAGGTTGCTGCTGCTGCTGGTCATATTACTGCTCCTCTGAAGTTCAATCTAACAGCCAAGGCACCACCCAGCCTGTTGTCATTCAAGAAACATCCAAAGTGTAGAAAGCAAACCCTCAGCAAAAGTACTGTGAACAAACCCTGTCCCACTAACAGGGAATTAAACAGCTGTGAATACTGAGTATTTATTGCAGTTTTTGCTTGAGTTTTAATCAGCCTCTCTCAACTGCTGTTGTGTTCCCATCTTGCTTTTACAAGCGAGTTTCAGGAAGCCCAGGAAACCTTTGGATGCGATGTTAACTTTAAAAGTGCATTGAAATATCACTCCAATTGAGTGATTGCCATATGTTAAAGTCTAACCAGTCTAACGCACTCAAGTGAAACACAGAAGTCAGCAGATTGGAGCTGACTTCCCAATACACACATATTTTTGCCTCTATTAACCCACTCCTCCATCTATGCACAAACTCACACATTCCTCCAGGTTAAGATCACCCCACTCCCGCATAATATCATTATTCATTTGCAGTGTGATGTGAAGAAACTGCAAATATTGTGTATACATGTGGATTAAAGTCAATTTTGCATAAATGTTTGTCATAAATTAATTGTGTGTTGCAACAGCACTGCTTCAATAATCAAATGTTATCATTGGGTACCATGGCATAGTGGTTATGTTAGTGGAGTAGTAATCCAGAGGCCCAGACTACTGATCTGGAGGCATTAGTTCACATTACAATAACTGGGGAATTTAAATTCAATTAATTAAATAAATCTGGAATTATTTAAAAAAATGCTTGTATCAGTAATGGTGACCATGGTTGTCATAATAACCCACCTATTTCACTGATGTCCTTTAGAGAAGGAAACTTTCAGTCCTTACCCAGTCTGGTCTATGTGTGACTCCAGACCCACCACAATGTGGTTGAATCTAAACTACCTCTGAAGTAAAACAAAAACAAGAAATGCTGGATTCACTCAGCAGGTCTGGCAGCATCTGTGGAAAGAGAAGCAGAGTTAACGTTTCGGGTCAGTGACCCTTCTTCGGAACTGACAAATATTAGAAAAGTCACAGATTATAAACAAGTGAGGTGGGGGTTGGGCAAGAGATAACAAAGGAGAAGGTGCAGATTGGACCAGGCCACATAGCTGACCAAAAGGTCACGGAGCAAAGGCAAACAATATGTTAATGGTGTGTTGAAAGACAAAGCATTAGTACAGATTAGGTGTGAATATACTGAATATTGAACATCAGCAAGTGCAAACCTGAAGAAAAACAACCTGAAAAAAACAGTGGGTGAGCAAACTGAACAAACTAAGATGAACTGAAATAAATACAAAAAAAGATTGTAAAAAATGTAAAAAGGAATGCCAAAAAAAAAAAGGAAGAAAAAATAACTAAAAATGACTAAAAATGAAAGTAAAGTGGGGGGCTGTCATGCTCTGAAATTATTGAACTCAATGTTCAGACCGGCAGGCTGTAGTGTGCCTAATCGGTAGATGAGATGCTGTTCCTCGAGCTTGCGTTGATGTTCACTGGAACACTGCAGCAATCCCAGGACAGAGATGTGAGCATGAGAGCAGGGGGGAGTGTTGAAATGGCAAGCAACCGGAAGCTCAGGGTCCTGCTTGCGGACTGTGAATCCAGCATTTCTTGTTTTTGTTTCAGATTTCCAGCATCCGCAGTATTTTGCTTTTACCTCTGAAGTAGCCTAGCAAGCCACTTGTAGTGGTTCAAGAAGGCAGCTCACCACCACTTTCTCAAGGGTAATTGGGGATGGGCAATAAATGCTGGCCTGGTTAGTGATGTCTACATCCTGTGAATGAATTTAAAAAACAGTTAAGGCTCATAAACAATGAAAACAATTGTCTTTCCACTCATTGTTTTGGATTCAGGAAATAAGAACAATGTATTTCATCTGTCAGATGGCAATGTGCTTTTACATTGTACCTGAATATATCTTATATCTACAATCATTGTCTCAGTTTCTAGTTTAAAGGAGGGCTTGTGAAAAATTAACTACATAATCCTTCTATTACAATATATTGTCTTGAAAAATTGAACCTCTGTAATAACCTGTTGCATGACGACTAAATATTTCCACACAAAAAAAAACTGCTGTCAATATACTGCGTCTGTTTTTCTAAGCTAGTTTCAAGCAGCAGAAGAGTGGGTGTCTCGAGTCTTATCTCATTCTGTTGATCCTGCTCCCTGGGGCATGCTTGTCAGTAGTGGATTATCTTAAGTTGTTCTCAGCACAGACCTGTCAGTGTTCTGTCACACGGCCATAAGCCAAACTGTGCTATTCAAGCTGCTGGAAAAGCAATATTTCTGCAAACATCCATTACAAAGGCCCAGTTTTCCACATAAAATGCAGTGATTTTTATTTCTTTGGTGGGAAGAATATTCAAATGAACCCCTGGTTTGCTGCAAGTTATTTTTGTTTTCCCTCTTTCTGCGCTCCTGACAATGTGTCATATTGTTCAGAACAATTGGCCATTCCACACCAACAAAATAGGATTTGCAAATATAATGTTTTGCATCATATTGTGTGTACAGTACCTTTCTGCAAAGGATCTCTCCGACTTTCACATTTTTATGATTGAGCGCAGTGTGTTCTGCTGCAGGGTACAGTAAACAAAATGTTTCAAGCCTGTCTGTCTTGAGAATGCAGCTCGCTGCATTTCCAGAATGAACTGAAGGGATAAAAGCGTGGTGGCACAGAAGATTAATGTACTAACAATCTGTGCTGTTGAGTTTTAGGGTATGACAGTGTGACAGTAATTGAAGACAGAAATCGGAGGGTAGGCTGCTCTTACGTAACTGTGGTTAAAGAGCAGCACCTGCTGAAAGGAGGTGAAAATAATTATTCAATTTCAAACTAGTCGTTTAAAAATGCAAAGCTGAGATTGCATTACTTGCAGGAGTAGCGTTACACCACCAACTGAAATGCTTGTCTGAGGCAATGCTTTTGACATTTAGGTTTAAGCCCAAAGAAGCTGGATGATGATTTCTTCCTATGGCTACATTCATAAATAAGCTGCATTGACAGAAATTTCATGATGCAAACACTACTGCAGCAAACTTCATTGATTCATCCCATACAAACGTGGTTGCAACCATCCACATTTAAATCATCCTTTTGGAAACAATAACTGACACTAGCAGGGAAATAAATGAAGCAGGGGAAAGGGACGCGTTCGTAGTTATTGTTGGCAGCACCACTGCTCGTAGCAAATATAAATGCTGCTCTATTATATAGGCCTACAATGTAGTATTCCCATTGCTGATGTAAATGGACCTTCTCCAGCCATTTGATAAAGTCCACTTGCTAATACTTACCATTAACTAATGTGCACCTGCTTTCTGCAGTTATTGCTGTAAGAATCTGCACCTTACAGTCACCTCAATTCGGGTAATGCTTTATAACTTAGACTGATACTCAAATTCAAGGCTTCACACACATTGTGTACATGGTAGCTTCTTCAAATATAGCTTACCAGCAATTTAAGTCTTAAATTGTAAATTAAAAGTTATTTAGCTCCAAAGGTGCTGAAGAACGGGTTTGCATTGAATACTGAGATGAAAATTTTCCCATATAAATTTCTAGCATGATTGACCACATAGTTTCTTAATCTTGTGTGAGGCTTGAAAAGTGCAGACAAATATCGACCAGGCAGTAATGAATCATTCTCAAACCTCCTTGGAGCAAAGTACTGAGCCTGGGATTCTTGATATTTTCCACATTTGATCTAATCTAAAATTGTATCAGCAAAAAGGTTATTTATTAATACAAATGATCAAATTGTCAAGAAACCCCGATATGCCAAATGAGAAATATTAATTTCATTGGTTGGAAACTTACTTTAGACTTTCAATGGAGAAAATCTTGCAGTTAACGTTTAAAAAAACTGGCAGCCAAGGTGGCCACCGCAATTTGCATCTGAAACACCATTTCATATTCAAAAGATCCACCAGAGGTTTGAGCAGCATGGACCCAGGACAATGGCTTGTGCTAAGTGATTGAATTACCTAAAATGGCTTCATTAACATAGTAGTCAAGGCAATCCTAACACCTTGATTTTGAAAGAGCAAAACTCCTCCAAGTGTAAATTGGAATCCTGGAACATGTGGAGCCAATTCCTTATCATAAATTTCATTAGAAGGTTCCAGAAAACCTGAAGCAGGACTGTCTGTCCATCTCAGGGGAATGCTTCCATTGGCAGAAGGGTCGAGAAACTGCTTCCATTGGCAGAAGGGTCGAGAAACGATTTTCCCTTGGACAAAGAGACAAGCAGTATCTCAGACTGTGCAGCAGGAAAAAGCTGCATGCCTCCTTTTCTCCCTCTCTCCTCAGATAACACAAGTTTGAAAACCATCTGCGACTGTGGACCCTCCAAGCTGACTGCTACAGCCAGAGACCAGGGGAAGAGGGCCACCTACCAGTCTGCCTTCAAGAAAACCTGAGCAAAGCAGGCCGACCACAAAGTGCACTTTGACCAGCCGAGGACTTTAAGAATACAACTTTAGCTGGAAGACTACCGGATCATCCACTTCACAGACTGTGTATATTTGAGTTCCATTTGTTAGTTGGACTCTAATCCAACCACCAAATCTGTTTTTCCCTCTGTAATCTATTTGTGTGTGTGTAATTCTCGTGTGTATGCATACATAACTGTGTAGCGTACTTTTATTATTTTTAAATCGGGGTTAAATTGCTAAGTATAATAAACTTACCTCTTTCTTGTTGAAACTCAAGAAAACCTGTCCGATTGGTTCTTTCACGATCACAGTAAAGGAAAAAGGTAAAATACTCAAAGAGGTGTTAAGCACAACCACAGTTAAAAAGGAATAAACCCTGTTGCAGTCAAATGAGAGGAAGGGCAAGAGGGAAGCCTGAGACCACCCCCCCCCCCCCCCCCTCCTCATATGGCCATAACAAAATTGAGGGGTTTTCATGTATTTGGTTAAAAAACATGTAGGATCCTAGGCTTTATAAATAGAAGCATAGAGTTCAAAAGCAAGGAAGTTATGATAAACCTTTATAACACTTTGGTTCGGCCTCAACCAGAGTATTGTGCCAAATTCTGGGCACGGTACTTTAGGAAGGATGTGAAGGCATTAGAGAAGGTGCAGCAAAGATTTACGAGAATGGTTCCAGGGGTGAGGAACTTAAGTTACCTGTATAGATCAGAGAAGCTCAAATTGTTCTGCTTAGAAAAGAGAAGATTGAGAGGAGATTTGATAGAGATGTTCAAAGTCATGAGGGGTCTCAACAGAGTAGGCAGAGAGAAACTGCTTCCATTGGCAGAGGGTTGAGAAACGATTTAAGGTTGTTGGCAAAAGAACCAACATGAGGAAAAACATTTTTATGCAACAAGTGGTTAGAATCTGGACTGCACTACCTGAGAATGTGGTGGAGGCGGATACAATTGGGGCCTTCAAAATTGAATGAAAGGAATTGGATAGGCACGTGAAGAGAAAAAATTTGCAGGGCTACAGGGAAAGGACAGGGGAGTGGAACTAGCTGAGTTGCAGAGAGCCGTTATGGATATGACAGGCCTCTTGGCCCCCGTCTGTGCTATAACCATTCTATGATTTTATTTGTAAATTAATAATAACCAACTTATAATCAGAAAATAACTTGTGCATCTGTATGTAACATTTAATGAAACATCAGCGTGATAAGATTACTTGCTGAAAAGGTAATAGATTTTTATGTGAATTATGTATTTTCTGAGTTCAGGGTATACATTCAAATAGCAATATTTATAAAATTTGCATAATGTAGTGTAGTATGAATATTAATGTAGGACTTCTTGTAAGACCAGTAAAATGTATGTCTTCTGCTTCACACTTGGACGGATTTTCTGATCCTTGTGCTGAAGTGGCAACACTGGATTAGAGCACAGCAAGCTTTGTGCTTATTGAAATCCTTATACAATTTCCTTAGATAGTTAAATATTCACAGCAAGTTCCTGGCCTGATTGGGAGTGAGGAAATAATGTCCCACATCAGCGGCGTAGGTATGGATGAGGCTGATTCATCTGAGGATATGATGTTCTGTTCCACATGTACACTGATGACACCCAGCTCTACCTCAACAGGCCCTTTCTCGACCCCTCCACTCCCTCTGCGTTGTCACGCTGCTTGTTCAACATCCAGTCCTGGATGAGCAAGCAATTTCCTAACAGTTAAACATTGGGCAGACCAAAGCCATCGTCTACAGGCCCTGCCACAAATACCATTCCCTAGCCATCAATTCCATCCCCCAATTGTCTGGCCTGTAATTAAACACAAACTATACAAAATATTACAGAATTAGTTTAGGCAAAGAGCAACATAACAAATAAACAGAATCTTCAAATGCAGTGCAGTGTCAGCCAGAATTTAAGTCAACATTAAGAGCTTTGAGGCAAACATAATAAATTGGTGAAAAAACTATAATACATTGTCTGGTTGAACATATATTGCTTATGGCACTCTCTCACTAGTAGATAAAACACGTATCTCAACAATAAACCTGCTCTGTGCTATAATATGCTTTTGGTATGGTTCCAAAATACATTGTAGAAAACAGTTACAGCAGTCATTTTAAAGAAATATGATTGTCAAGCTGTATGTTGTAGTCTTCTGTGCTGCCTTTTTATGTCATGCAGCTAAAACTATGAATCCTATATGATGGATAGCCAGATTGGTTTACAGCATCTAGAAGCTCAGCCTCAGCTCATTCAACCTCTAGGGTGTTAGAGTCCTTGCTGCTTTCTTTCTATTAACAGATGTGGGGTGCAAAAGTGGGATTGGTAGTGCTCATTGTTGGGTGCTATGGGGCACCATTTTGGGAATCAGAATGATATCCAATGCGCGTCAGCACACACTCCTGCCGCAAATCAGATGCCAGCTTGGTAAACAAGAGGAGTTCTTTACCCATGTCTGAAGCAGGCGTTGGTTCATCTGCATATGCAAATAAGGGGCCTAATGCTGTCTTCTGGTCCCTGCTGAAGCTTGGGTTTGCCCTGAGGCAGCTAGTGTTGATTGTCTCTAGAAAAGACACTAACACCATGTAAGTTAAAAAAAGGAAGTACTTACCATAATCGCAGCTGCTGCCAGGTTCCCAGACTGATTCATTCATGCCTTTGTTACCTCTAGACTTGACTATTCCAATGCTATGCTGGTTGCTCTCCCACATTCTACTCTCCATAAATTTGAGGTCATCCAAAACTCTGCTGCCCATGTCTCCTATCACGTTCTCCTATCACCCCTGTGCTCGCTGACCTACATTGGCTCCCGGTCAAGCAACATCTTGATTTTAAAATTTTCATCCTTGTTTTCAAATCCCTCCAATGCCTCGCCCCTCCAGCTGCACAACACTCTGAGATATCTAATTCTGGCCTCTTGTGCATTCCTGATTTTAATCGCTCCACCACTGATGGCCATGCCTTCAGTTGCCTGGGCCCCAAGCGCTGGAATACCGTTCCTACACCTCTTCACCTCGCTTTCCTCTTTTAAGACACTACTTAAAACCTACCTTTTGGTCATCTGACCTAATATCTACTTTTGTGGCTTGGTGTCATACTTTCCTTCATAATGCTCCTGTGAAGCACTGTGGGATGTTTCATTGTTGTTGCTGTTGATATTCAGGACCCCTCACTCGATCACTCCCTGGGTCTCCAGACAGCACTCCTACCCCGACAACAGTACTCCTGGGGTTTGTGGATCTTCCAACCCATCCCTCACTGAACCCCAATCATTGACTCTGAGGTTCACCAGTTCCTCCTCTAGATCCCCACAATCCTGTGCAACTTCCTATCACAACCTATGTTGTGGTATCTACCTTGTAATAAGAGCCAAGGCATGAACTACACAGCTCCTCGGACCCCCCACTTTAATACTGTGCAGGGAAGAGGCCAAAAATAGGTGCACCCAAATTTCTAGACCCTGGGGTTTTCAGCTAACAAAGGTATTTCTTATGGTTCAGGACTAAAGTACCCAGTAGGATTAGATAATTATTAACATCAAATGACACATTCAAAAAGGTATCAAAACTGTATTCTTGCTGTAATAACTCAACAATAACAAAACACTCTGTTTTTACATTGAGCCTATACTGTACTTTGACCATGTCACTGCAGTGTTTGGATCCAAACTGTTGACAGGTTGATGAGGACTAAGATGATCAAAATAAAAAGAAAGACTATTCATCACATCTAGCTTTCTTCACCAGTTAAGTCTGCATATGTCCCAACGTGGGATGGGGCCCGGATAATACCTGCAAGAGAGGCCCGTCACAGGCCTCGACGTCGGGAAGGTCGTGCCCCATATTATCGGCAGCGGCAAGGCCTCGTGGCACGCCCCCCCCCCACCCGCCACCCCACCCCCCACACCCCTCGGCCAGACCTGCTGAGTATTTGCAACATTTCTTGTTTTTTTTGTTCCAGCTACATGTTTCTCTAATCTTAATATTTCATTTTATACTATTGTCAGGTGGTTTGAAGACAACTCCCTGCAGAGTCTTGTATCCTTTGCTGTTCCTCTGTTCTACCCAGACTGTTTCCACTGCCTATCCACCCTCATTGAAATCCTTCCTTTCCACTTCTGTAATGTATCCTTTATCAATGTTACTATTCCTCTCCATGAGCCAGCTATTGATGAAGGCCAGCATGCATTTGATCGATTGCCACAATTGATGCTCATTGCAGGTAGCCACTCTTCCCATAGACAAGACAATGCAAAGGCCTACGACACCATAACACCCACAATTGAGATGAACTCCTCTAATCTCTCTGCAAGCTTGCAGAGTGCAGCTGGAAAACCTTCCAGTATATCGCACCAGCTGAACAGAGCTTGGAAAGTTCCTCAAAAGGCGGTGGAAGCAGAGTCTTTGAATATTTTTAAGGTAGAGGCAGAGAGATCTTGATAAGCAAGGGGGTAGAAGGTTGCGGGGGTAGGTTGAAATATAGAGTAATCAGTTCAGCCTTGAACTTACTGAATGGCGGAGCAGGCTCAAAGGGGCTAGTGGCCTACTCCTGCTCCTAATTCGTATGTTCGTATGTAAAGTCCTGCAGCCTCCGACACAGACTGTCCACTGCTGTCCCACCATCTCTTTCTCACGTGATAGAACATAGAAAAAGTACAGCACAGAAGGAGGCCATTCAGCCCATCGTGTCCACACCGGCTGAAAAAAACAGTCACCTAAACTAATCCCACTTTCCAGCACCTGATCCATAGTCCTGCAGGTTACAGGACTTCAGGTACATGTCCAGGCACCTTTTAAATGAGTTGAGGGTTTCTGCTTCCACCACCATTCCTGGCAGCGAATTCCAGACACCCACCACCCTCTGGGTGAAAACGTTTCCCCTCATGTCCCCTCTAATCTTTCTACCAATTTCCTTAAATCTGTGTCCCCTGGTTAACTGACCTCCCTGCCAGGGGAAACAGGTCCTTCCTGTCCTAGCCATCTAGGCCCCTCATAATTTTGTATGCCTAAATCAAGCCACCCCTCAGCCTCCTCAGTTCCAGGGAAAACAACCCTAGCCTATTCAATCTTTCTTCAAAGCTGCAACCTTCAAGCCCTGGCAACATTCTTGTAAATCTCCTCTGTACTCTCTCCAGAGCAATTGTGTCCTTTCTATAATGCGGTGACCAGAACTGCACGCAATACTCCAGCTATGGCCTAACCAACATTTTATACAGTTCCAGCATCACATCCCTACTTTTGTACTCTATACCTCAGCCGAAAATGGAAAGCAATCCATATGCCTTTTTTCACCATGCTATCCACTTGTCCTGCCACCTTCAGGGACCTGTGGACATGCACTCCAAGGTCTCGCACTTCTTCTACCCCTCTCAATATCCTCCTGTTTATTGTGTATCCCTTCGCTTTATTTGCCCTCCCCAAATGCAATACCTCACACTTGTCTGGATTGAATTCCATTTGCCACTTTTCCACCCACTCAACCAAACCATTGATATCATTCTGGAGTCTAAGGCTTTCCTCCTCACTATTAACTACAAGGCCAATTTTTGTGTCATCAGCAAATTTTCCAATTATGCCTTCCACATTTAAGTCCAAATCATGAATATATACCACAAACAGCAAGGGATTCAACACTGAGCCCTGTGAAACGCCACTGGAAACAGCTTTCCATTCGCAAAAACATCTCTTGACTACTACCCTTTGTTTCCTGCCCCTGAGCCAATTCTGGATCCAACCTGCCACCTTCCTTTGTATCCCATGGGCTTTCATTTTACTGACCAGTCTGACATGTGGGACCTTGTCAAATGCCTTACTAAAATCCATGTAAACCACATCCACTGCACTACCCTGATCAATCCTCCTTGTTACTTCCTAAAAAATCTCAATGAAGTTAGTAAGACATGACCTTCCCCTAACAAATCCATGATGTGAGAGTCACCAGGTGAAAACCCAACCATCTGCCTTTCCAGTCCTACTGAAGTGTGGGTATCTGAGCTGGTGCACGGTCTGCATGAGCTCCATGATGGTGCATGTTTAGAGTGAGTGATCTGCTCTGAGGAGTCATCATTATCCTGCATCACCTTCTGTGGGATGCTTGAAGACCCTGTGGGAGATTAAAATCACGTATTAGATCTGTCAAGGAAAGAATGTTTGACGTGTACATGATCATATTTCACTCACTGCTGAATTCAAGTCAAACATGAGTGTGTGCGGTATGCCATGTGGTTGTCTGATATTTAATTCTGTCACCAGGTAGCTGGGAGGTCCACATCTCCCTATCTCTGATGGACAGGCACGCTGAGATTCTGCTAACCTCCAGCACCTACCCCTCTGTAGATGTTAATAGCAAGATTGCTGGAGGGGCACCTCCAGTACTCCCCATGGTGTTCTGTGCTCACTTCTCCTGCAAGGAGGGCAAGAGACCTATGAGTGAGTGTAATGGAATGTGTTGAATGGATGGATGGAGAGCATTTGTTGAGGGTGACTGAGGGAGAGGTGTGACATTGCAGAAGGTTGAGGATGAGTTATCAGTGATGGATGGACAAATGGGAATGTGAGGAAGTGCATAGATAGAGAGGGATGGATGTACCTGCAAGTTAAGGTAGCATCAGGAGTGATGTGCTGGAGTAGGCTGGAGAAGGCAGAGTGAGGGGTGATGCACACATCAGGATGTTGGGAATATGTCACTGCACTCACCTTTCCTGCCCTGCTTAGGTCATAAAACTGCTTTCAGCACTGAAACCACAAGCTTGGCACCATATTCCTGCTGCTGACCTCATGGAAAATCTCCAGCCTTCTATGTTTCACCTACCGATTTCTTCCTCCCATCAGTAGTGCACAGTATCTCTTTGCGGACCCCCAGTATCACATACAGGGAGATGTCACTAAAATGAAGCACAGCCTTAGGGCACCTGGACTCTATTCTGCCAATTCTTTCTATTGTGTTCTCAACTCCAAACTCCAACAAATTGCATATTTGGAGTGTGCCTTTAAATACTGGAGTTCAAATCACCTCAGGCGGTCCACCATCCCACCCTCTGATGCTAATTTGTCAGGAAACCTGGAAATAATATGGTAATGCAGATGCTGGGTTAAAAAGCCCAACTGACAGATGCACTGCACTTACTTCCAGGTTCTGAGATGTATAGAAGCAATTGGTTAGAGGTTTGTTCTTAGGTTGCTCAGTGCTATGAGTCGCGAGGCCTAATACTACTTTGCAAAGTGCTTCCATTAACACATAACTTTTTTGGAAAATGTCACAGCTCCTTGTGTGCTATTACTAGCTATTTTATTTAAATGGGAATTCAATTATTTCTTGCGAAAATGCTTCTCCACCTCTCTTAAAAAATTATAAACTTGGTTTCTCCTGAATTCTCTATTCGATTTATTAGCCCCTATCTTACATTTATGGTCCCTAATTCTGATTTTACCCATGTAGAAAAATATTCTCTATGTCTACCATGTTGAACCCTTTCATAATTTTAAAGATCTCTATCAGGTCACCTCTTAGTCTTCTCTTTTCTAGAGAAAAATGTCCCAGCCTGTTCAATCTTTCCTGATAGGTATAATCTCTCAGCTCTGGTATCATCCTAGTAAATTTTTTTCTGCACCTTTTCTAGTGCCTCTATATCCTTGCATTTATATAGCACCTTTCATGATGTTAGGACATTGCAAAGTGCTTTTCATCCAATAAAGTACTTTTTGAGGTCTACTTCCTGTAACAATGTAGGAAACGTAGCAGCCAATTCACACACAGCAATGTCCCACAAACAGCAATGAGACAAATGACTGGATAATCTATTTTAATGATGTTAGTTGAGGGATAATTGTTGGCCAGGATACCAGGGAGAACTGTCCTCCGCTTCTTTGAATAATGCCATGGGATCTTTTACTTCCATCTGAAAGTGCAGATGGGGCCTCAGTTTAACATCTCCTCTGAAAGACAGTTTCTCAATACTGCAATGGACAGTCAGTGAGTCCCTGCTGGTCTGTTTTCTTTTAAGAAATGCCCTGTGTGATCCTGTTTGAACCCCTCACTTGCTGAATTTAGCAATACAAAAATATAACTTAAAAATGCAGTACAGACAAAAGGTGCACCCTACACCAATGACCCACTAAGCTGCATGGGTGAGCAGCCATGCCACAGCCTGAAAGGTACTGCACAGGCTGTGCTCTGTGGTAAACAATGTGTGCATGAAGCCGAGCAAAACAATTAGAGAGCAAGCACTGAAAAAAAAATGGATCATGACAGCAACTAAACTTTAAATGAAACTTTGCCCTTGACCAGCTGAGTGCATGGTAGGTGCTATTTTTTGTGGTCGTGTGACTCAATAAAGGAACAATTAGTTAATTTTGTGGATCTTCATATACCAATCTTCAGGGGTCATACACTTCCCAGACACTGTGACGGATAAAAAGCAAACACAACCCTTTTGAGTCACACATATCTCCACTGCTGCTTTCATAGTGTTACTGGATGAAGGCAACATGAGGTCACACAGGTATATTAGGAATGAAAATACAAAGGTAGTTCTACATTAAATGTTACCTTTCCTATACCAGGATAGGTGTGCACAAACTGACTGCCATTTCACAATGTTCCCTTCCTGACAACCACATCAGTTAATGAATCTGTTATATTCCCCCTTCGATTCACAACATTCTTTCAGCAATCCGAAACTTGCAAAAAAGCACAGAAAATGAAAGGCTCACATAAATGATTTGAGAAAAATGTGCAACTTACAGACAACAAGGCAAACAATGTAGGATAAATGTCTCCCCCTAAAAGTAAAGATAAAATAAGGCTAGAAATTTCCATGGAAGATTATTAATGATGAACGTTTAAAACATTCACATGATACTCTTCGATTCATTAATTTAATGGGTCCATTGAACCATATATTTAAATAGCTGATCATCACCATTAAACACACAGAAGAATGTCGTAGCAAATTTCATTCACTAATGTTACCAACAACCTAATCTGTAGTGTTTTAAAATACAACGCAAAACAACACATGATTGAGAACATTTGGCAACAGATTGTATTTGTGAGTAAATTACTAAAATGCAGAATTTTTGAATAGGATAAGGTATCTATCTCTTTAAGACTGGTAGCAAAACTACAGACGGAACCACTCACTGGCTGGAATTCGCAAATGTCGGTGCCGAACTCGCTTCCGCCCAGCCTGGGGATCTGTCCCATATTTTACAGATCCCCAGGCTTTAATTGGCATGAGGTGGGACTTTCACCCACTTGAGGGAGGAGGTCCCGCCTCAGTGAGCTGCTGGCCAATCAGCGGGCCGGCAGCTCTTAGCCCCAACGGTGACTACTGCTGGGACTGTAGCCCAGCCGACCGAGGAGGATACCAAGGAGCCAGGACTGAAGGTAGGTTTGGGCTGCCTCACCATGGGAATCGGTTGTGCCCTGGTGAGGCTAGGGTGGTCGTTTGGGGGGAGGGGGGGGCGTCTTGGATCCAGGGGTTGGGTTGGGAGCCGGGGCGGCCCTCAATCGGGCACCCTGTGCCCGATTGTCAGGCCCCCCCCGCCCCCCCGCCCCCCCGCGGGGTGTGCAAAGGCCGGCAGCTACAGCTGGGCGGCCTTTCACATCCCCGGCACACCCGCTTGCCATGGGTAAAATACCCGTGGAGGCGGGCGAGGACCCTTAAGTGGCCCTTAAGTGGCCGTTAATTGGCCATTGAAGGGTCTTGATTGGCCTCAGGTGGGCTGGCTGCTTCTCACCCCCCACCCCCCGCTGGACCTCTGTAAACTTGGTCAGAGGCGGAATTGGGGCGGTTAGGCCTCCTGGAGCCTGCTGCTCAATTTTACGCCGCCCCCATGCCACCATCCGACCCACTGGGGAGGCGTAAAATTCCGGCCACTGTGTTTCTTTCCTCATTTCCCCTTCCCCGTCCCAGTAATAAAGGCTTAGATATCTTCAGTGTGTATACGACAGGTACTGAATGGATAAAGCACTTTTAAGGCTCCCCTGATGTCTAAAAGCAGCATGTAGTTAATCCATCAGACCAGAAGATTCCAGGTTTGACTCCTGATTTGTACTGAAGGAGCTGATTTCAACACGATGACTTTAGGGACGCTGCAGTTGGTTTCAGCACCCCTGATTTGAAAGGAAAAAAATCAGCCAAGTTTTCCATTTCCATTGACTCCTGTTGAAAAGTGTTTGTCTGCATGTATATTTCAGGTAAGGTTAGCATATGGCTTGGCTGTTATGCCCTCCATCTCATGGATAATAGCTTGCCAGTACTAATTGTCCAGGCTCACACATGAAGAATGACCACTTGGAGGAAGTGCTAGAGGGTGGTCATATTCAATCAAGGGTCATAACTTCAGATGAAAAAGGACATGTTAAGCATTCAACCACTAATCATCTCCAACTATAATTCCTTGCCTTTTTTCATCCTTGTAGTGCAGAATCATTCAATTTAGAGTCATAGAGTGATACAGCACTGAAACAGGCCCTTCGGCCCACCAAGTCTGTGCTGACCATTAGCCACCCATTTATACTAATCCTACATTAATCCCATATTCCTTACCACATCCCCACCACCTACCTACACTAGGGGCAATTTACAATGGCCAATTTACCTATCAACCTGCTGTCTTTGGCTGTGGGAGAAAACCAGAGCACCCAACAGAAACCCACACAGTCACAGGGAGAACTTGCAAACTCCACACAGGCAGTACCCAGAACTGAACCCAGGTCACTGGAGTGGTGAGGCTGTGGTGCTAACCACTGCGCCACTGTGCCACCCTGTCTACTTTCATATTTTCCTATTATGCTTATTCTATAGAAATAGTGGTCTTACCATTATATGCGTTTTAGAAAGTCTGATATTTTCTTCTTCCCTTAAGTTTCCTTAGGTCAGACACAGCTGGATTGCAAGGCAGATAACCTGCTTCTAGGGTACAGTATTTATTAATAATGTCAACAGTAATTTCTAAATATACAGGCTTTAATGATGTTGTATGTAAAGTATGACACAGTTTGAACTGGTAGGCCTGAACTATAGCACCTGCCCTTAAATATTATGGCACAGCTGTGAACACAGTGTCCATGGATGGGAGGTTTACATTTCATTGAGTCCTGCCTCGTCTCTTCTAAGTTGGAATCATAAATTACTGATATTAGTTGCAAGCAGAGGAAAGCAAAATGAACAATAAATATATTTGTTTTAATTCCAAATGCTCCTGTCTGGTTTTGTACTGACTATAATTTCAGCAATTTGGTTTGTTTTTGGATCTATTACCAAATGCACAACATTTGTCATTCGAGCAATACCAGATTGTAAAGTAACACTTCTCATTTTTTAATCAGATTTATAAGTACCACAAGTAAGTAGATAGGAATGTATTTTATATCATAGATTTCATAATTAAGTTAGTGAACCATTCTTTTTTAACTCCACACTGATTAGCACAATAGGATACATTTTATGAATTTGCACTCCCTGCACAAGCTTCATGCATAGGGACTGCGATTCGATAATTTGAGTGTGCGGGTCAGGAAGCATTACAGGAAAAAGGTCCAAATTGCCAATATGTCCTCCCAGCAGGGAGTTTCATAGGCTAGAAGTGAGTAAAGCCTACCCTAATAATTCAGTCTCTGGGTTTTGCTGATATAACTAAACTGCTCAAGTTTGATTATTTGCTATTTGATGTGATATAAACTGCTTGATTGAATTGCTATCTCATAACTCAATACCAGCCATTAGTGATAACAGAAAAATCAGTAATCTGCCCATGTGTTGAGGGATATTTTTCTCATTTACTTCTATTTGTTTACAGGATGTGGGCGTTGCTGGCAAGGCCCATCCCTTGTTGCCTTGGGAAGGTGAGAAACACTGCGGCCATGGTGCACCTGTATTAGAAGGAGTAAATGTTTAAGGTGGTTGATTGGGTGCTGCATGCGGGCATGGACTGCTTTATTATCTGAGGAGTTGTGAATGGAGATGAACACTGTGCAATCTTCAGCAAACATTCCCATTTCTGATCTTATGTTGGAGGGAGGTCTTTGATGAAGTAGCTGAAGGTGGTTGTGTCTAGGACGCCGCCCTAAGGAACTCCTGCAGTGATGTCAGATGATTGGCCTCCAACAACCACAATCATCTTTCTGTGTGCTAGGTATGACTCCAGCCAGTGGAATGTGTTCCCCTAATTCCCATTAACTTCAATTTTATCAGAGTTCCTTGATACCACACTCAGTCAAATGCATCCTTGTTGTCCAGGGCAGTCACTCTCACCGCACCTCTGAAATTCAGTTATGTCCATGTTTGGACCAAGGCTGTAATGAGGTCTGGAGCTCAGTGTTCCTGATGGAACCCAAAGTGAGCAGGTTAGCATGTTATTGGTAAGTGCCACTTGATAGCACTGTCAACGATACCTTCCATCAGTTTGCTGATGATTGAGAGTAGGCTGATTGGATAGTAATTGGCTGTATTGGATTTATGCTGATTTTTGTGGGCAGGACATACCTGGGCAATTTTCCACTTTGACTGGTGGGTACCTGTGCTATAGCTGTACTGGAACAGCTTGGCCAGAGGTGTGGCTAGTTCTGGAGTACATGTCTTCAACACTGCAGCCAGTTTGTTGCTGGTGTACATGGAATTTACTGTATCCGGTGTACATAGAATTTACTGTATCCGGTGTACATAGAATTTACTGTATCCGGTGCACTCAGCTATTTCTTGATATCATGTGGAGTAAATCAAATTGCATTTATATAGTGCCTTTCATGACATCATGATGTCCCAAAGTGCTTTACAGCCAGGCACTTTTGAAATGTAGTCACTGTTGTAATGTAGGAAATGTGGCAGCCAATTTGTGGACCATCAGCTCCTATGAAAAGCAATGAAATAAATGGCCAAATCATCTGTTCTAGATGTTGGTTGAGAGATAAATGTTAGCCAGTACACTGGGTGAACTCCCCTGCCCTTCTTCAAATTGTGCCATGGGAACTTTTACATCCATCTGAGAAGGCAGATGGGGCCTTAGTTTGGTGTCTCATCTGAAAGATGGCACCCAGAACAATATAGCATCCTTCAGCACTGCACTGAACTGCCAGCTTAGAATATGTGCTCAAATCTCTGGAATGGGATTTGAACCCACAACTTTCTGAGGCGAGGGTACTACCACAGAGCCAAAGCTGATACTGAAAGATACAAGGTTAATTTTTGGTCCACGCACAGACGAAGAGGGCAGTAGGTGGAACATGTTTGGCATCTTCCAGACCTCATGAGAACTTGGGATCTGCTTCATTTTAATTAACAAACTCCCTTAATGGGCCTAGCACTGGAAGCTCACCAGAGGGAGGGCTGCTAACAAGGATTGGTGAGAAAATGTTAAGGGATGTAGCCATTTAAAGGTAAATGACCACCCAAATGTCACAGGCAAACTCAAGTGACCAGCACAATTAGGGTGGAGGCAGGAATTGGAGTCTGCGGACATGTGACAGACAACTCCCTGTTTGATGGCCTGGTAAATGAAGGTGCTGCTGCATGAGGGAGGTAGACCGCGTTTGCCACTCCAAGCAATCCTCTTCAAGGGTGAGAAATACAGCGCATCTCCCAGGAGTGGAAGCATTGGCTGGCCACTTGTAACCTTGTATGCCACAGGCAGTTTCAATCATATGGTGTAGGCTGGAAGCAGGTGTCTTTGCAGCAGAAACTGGCATCCTGCTGACATGAAATCTTTGGAGCAACTACCCCATGATCACTGCCAGGGCCGACAGATAAGGTTGATGGCTGCATGGCAAGAGCATCCAGTCTGGCAGCTGCCTTCTTTCATCCAGTAGCAATAATTGCATGAAATATTGTAAGTGGGGGGCTTCCAATGCATCCAACACTTGGCAAAAAGTGATTTGCCAAATGGCATTGCATGTGGTGCAGCTTGATGCCATGGTGCCCCTTTAGATAATTGTGACATGGTTGGAGACGCATCACAGATGCCATCTTCTTTAAGAATGATCTTGCTCTGGAGCTCTTCGAGACAGCTTTTACAGTCAGTTTCTCAGTGGCACTGGTAACAATGGGTGGAATTTAATTGGAAGGGGGGAAATCCTGACATCAGGTCCATATGCAGGTCCCAAGGCCGAATGGGTGGGCAGCGGGACAACATTGGCAACTTTCCTGGAGGCAGCCTCTTAATTGGCTGCTGCCAGGCCTGCTGTCCGATTAATGATTGTGGCCAAGCTGTTGATGCAGCCGACACAATCAGAGGAACCCCAGCAGCACCACCGGGAGATGTAGGTGCTGTTGAGGCAGGCAGACTGGAGAACATTTGAAGGTGCCCCCAAGGAAGTCATTTGAGTTGAAAAAATTAGCCAAAGGTGGTAGGCCATGCCGATCAGAGGGAAGACCCCTTCAGATGTGTCTTTGGGGCTGTGGGCACAGCCTTTCCTGCCCAAGGCCAAGGCGTGGAGCCTCGGGCTCCGACGCCCCCCCCCCTGCCCCCGCACCCCTCATGACTTGGCTGGGAGGCTGCCTCCATGCAGCTGGCGGCCTCCCCACATGGCGGGAGGCTTCTCCGCTGCAGGCAAAATGCCAGCAGCCCAAGAAAATAGGCCTTAATTGGGCCGTTAGTTATTCAGATTGGCCACTCACCTCCAGTCAGCGGTCAGCCGAGTCGCTGCCATTCCCGACACGGCCCACCCGCATTTTACCAGCCCACCCACCTCCCAGCCTGTCACCTCGGGGCCAGTAAAATCCCAACCAATCAATTTGCCACAGACCATAAGTATTCCCAAAATGATCCACTTCTGAAAATGCCAGGAATATTACTCGAAAAGAAACATTAACTTCATACACAGCAAAATAAATCACTTCTTAAATTTATGTAGGAAACGTTAGCTAAACAATAAGAAAGATTGGAAAAAAATATTGTTCCCTTCTGTCACAGGAGTGTTGTTGGCCAGGATTCCTCCCCCCAAAAAAGGACCTTGTTAGCATGCAGGGTGCATACTTAATTAGAACCCAGCAATAAATAAAGAACGCAGCAGAAAACCTGGCAGGACAACTTCCACAGCTGGTGGAAAATCGTCCTAATATTTAAAATACTATCTAACACCATTTTACAACATTTGTTTAAGATGTAAATGTCTTTCCTTATTCTTTCATGCCCAAAATCTCCTGGGACAAAATTTAATGGCAGGGCTTCGTATGACAAATATATACTTCTGGAACTGGAGCAGAGAGAGGTCAGTGTGACTGATTCACAGCCCTATCAATTTTCCATTCATTAGGAATAACAAGATAGAAAATTGCATGGGCTGTAAATTTGGCACGCATCCTATTTCTTATGTGCGCCTGAGATGTGAAGCTCTTTGCCAAGGCTGCTAAATCGTAAATAGTGGGGTGGGGTTTGGGGGGGAGCAGGTGAAAGGGAAGGGGAGTAATCATGCCAAGTGGCAGTGGTGGCCAAAGGAGGTAATGTCAGTGATCTGGTGGATGAAATTTGGGGTGTTTGTTGGTGATAGTTAGGCAGCAGTGCTGGCACACCTCCAGCTTGTAATGTGCATCCACCGTATCAGGAGACCATTTAGCCGTGAAAAACAGGACGACTTTCTAGGGAATTTTTCTGCCCTTTACTTGCTGAGGTGGATAGTGTTGTTGCTGAAGCTGTTGTTTGCAGCACTGCCCAAGAATATTGTTTGCATTGACCAGTCTCCAGTGACGGGCGAATGATTTGCAATAGCTCAGTCTGGTTGGCAGACTCCATTGGCAAAGACCATGACCAGCATCAAAGTGCTCATAAATATTCCCCTTTGGTCCTGGCACAAACTTCAGTTCTTCTCAGTGACATAACAGAAACCTAATCCCAAACAGCACTTTTAGCTTAGAATTTTTATTTTACTGATAAAACATTTGCTATTAGTAAATATTTTTCTTGGTTGTCACAATGTACTCTAGATATTCTAGTTCTTTAGGATCTGGGTGAAAACTATAACCCCATAATCTTTTTTTCTCTCACACATACGCACACACAATTTATTATCAGAACCTAGAAATATCTATTTAATCAAGGCCCTCAAGAAACTTCCAACACAATCCCCAGGCCCCAGATAAAATGGTAACATTTTTCATCAGCCAAACTCACTACTTGTGCACTGTTTTTAGTCCCACTGGCTCAGCACAGGAGCATTTAATTGGCCACATTGTCACATGGCAACAATTTTGAGCTTGACTTACAGGTGACAGGCCCACTGGCCCCTTTAATCTGCAGAAATTGCAATCTGGATGCCTTAAATTGATCAACAGTCAGTTAACAACTTCAGTTTTTCTGTTGTCAATGCCAGTCTGTATCTCAGAAACAGGTGTAAAAACTTGCAACTTTCCCCCCAACGACAAACATGGCAGTCTCAGGGGGTTACTGAATAGTTACATCATGTTTCAATTTTATAAAATTCCTCCCAGAAACAACTTTCAAAAATAAAACATGAAAACTTGAAATAATAATATCCGCCAATTTGATTTTAAAACCTGAAAACATTCACAAACATCCAAGAGGATTTGTTTAAAAAATATTTACTTGCTGATATTTAGTTCAGATAGGATTATTCAAAAGCAGAAAACCATCGTTAATATTTTCCATTTGCCCAGTATAAAGAGCCCAGGTTTTGTGGTAGGATTAATGGTGAGGCTCTCAATGCTCTCCCTTACTATGAATAAATCAAACAGTAACGTACAGCATCAGCACAAGTGCAGTTAATCCCAGAAATCAGGAAGTTGCTGTCCAATTTGCCTTCCTCCTCCGAGGTTTTGCTACCTGACCAAGAGACTCATCGTTGAAACACATGAAGGGCATAAAGTTGTGGTATTTACACACTAACTACCCACTAAACACACCAGAAAATATTAGGGCTTATCCATTTAAGTATAATTTAATTTTTAACAGGCTGCTATGTCCTAATTAATACCAAACAACCTCTCTGGCCCTGATAATTTGCTTTTACAAATGTGGAGTATCATTCCTTTTAATTATTGTTGGAGATCTTTTTTAATTAAAATAAAACTTTTTTACTTTCTCTCTATTTTATCTCTCTCTCTCTCAATACCATTTTTCTTTCTCTCTATTTTGCTTTCTGTACATGACTTTTCTAAGAATTATATACACTAACTTATATTTCCTGGTTTCGACTCTGGTATGCCTCAGCAAGGTTTCTTCAATCTGATTAGTTGGAGAGACACACTGCTCATACAGGTCCCATATCCTCTGTAGACGGTGCTGTGCTGTTTTGGCCTCTCAATGACTATAAGTTACCATGCAAAATATCACAAGATGTCTGTGTGTAACTGAACGTAATGAATGGTGAGTAATGTTCCTTTGTCATTGGCTGCAAAATTGGGGCCATTAATATGTTTTGTCAATAAATTGAATAGATGTTCTTGGTAATTTAGGATGGATGAATTAATCTTACATTAAGTAGCAACCATTTATTCCAGGTTAATTTCAAATACATATATGTAACTATCTGACTTAAGACATAATTCATCAATTATTTATCATGATTTGGGAGTATTGTAATTAGTTTTACCTAATATCATTAGTTTATAGCTCTCAGGTTTAATTTATTCCACAATTGTCTTTCTCTATAACAGTTACTGTTCACAATTAACAGACAAACTGGCCTGGCTGTGCTACTTTAAAAAAAAAAACTTTTCTTAAATCACTTTACCACTATGAGCAAGTCTGTCTAACTGCCAGCTCTACAGAAGGAATTAATAGCAGCATTGTGCAAATCCCTTAATTCAGTGATTTAAAACTTTGATTTATTTTTCTCCTAAATATTTTTACCCTCAACGTGTGTGTCTGGTAAGCATGCAAAGAATTTCAATCTGGTTAGAAGGTACAGAATCAGATTCATTCCACAACATATTTTTCCATGTGCATGTTTTTTAGGACTTCACTTTCTCACAAAATAGACACATAAAACAGGCTCATTGCAAAGGGCAATTCAAAACAATTTTGCAGTTTTTGGGTACTGCAAATTAGTAATTAATTAGTGCCAAAGCAGCAAGAATGAAATGTGAGTATTATCGTAGACATTTTTGCATTAAGCCATGCTTATTATCACTGAGGAAACAACCTTTTTCATTGTTGCAATAAATTCTAATAGACTGAGAGATTGTGCAAAAGGTGTTGGTACATGGGGATTGGGGTTACATTTTTGTCTATCTGCAAGGAAAGAAACTTCCTTTTCCCATATCTTGATAGCCAAAGGCAGACTATTTGACTCTCAGGATTTCACCAGAAGCAAGCAAATTCCGACATCAGGACCGAAAGTGAATGAGGTGGCCTCGTGGGTGGACAGTGGAGTTATGAATGCGATATTCTCAGGGCCAATCAATTAGTGGCTGGCAGGCGGGGTTACTGGCCAGTTAGGTGGCGCGGGAGGCTGGGATGTTCCAGCTTAGGCAATGCCGGCGCCATCTTTACAAGGCAGCCAATAGTACTTCTATATGCAGCAGCCCCAGAGGGAAGAGTGAGGGAGCCCTGGTGACTGCATAAATTGATGACTTGGCCAAAGGAAGATCAAGGGTTGTGCCACGATTCAATGATGCCTCCCTGGAGATACTACTGCAGGCTGTAAGGGCATGGAGGGAAGACCTGTTTCATTTGAATGGCAGGTGGAGACTGGCTTACCAACCAAGCAGGCCTGGATGGAAATAGCAGAGGCGGTCAGCAGCCTTGGGATTGGCCCCCATACCTGGCAGCAGTGGTGAATGAGGGTCAATGACCTGATGCATTCTGGCAAGGTGAGCAGAGCACATAATAAGCTTGCAGCCTAAAATGTGATAGAAGATGTGTATAAAACTGGAGAAAGGGTTGCCCACCCAGTCAATGGAGATGCCCAGCCATCAGCATTGGCTGTCAGCTGGACGTTAGTCTCTCTGTGCAGGACATCAGGATGTTGATGATGGGGGATTCAGCAATGATAATGCTGTTGAATGTCAAGGGAAGATGTTCATATTCTCTCTTATTGGAGATGGTAATTGTCTGACACTTGTATGGCACTTATCAGCCCAAGCCTGAATGTTGCCCAGGTCTTGCTGCATGCGAGCACAGACTGCGTCAGTATCTGAGGAGTTGCAAATGGGCAAATGGTACTGAACACTGTGCCGTCATCAGCAAACATCCCCACTTCTCATGTTACATTGGAGGAAAGGTCCATGATGAAGCAGCTGAAGATGGTCAGGCCTATTGGACACTACCCTGAGGAACTCCTGCAATAATGTCCTGGGGCTGAGATGTTTGGCCTCCAACAACCACAACCATCTTCTTTGTGCTTGCTAGGTATGACTCCGACCAGTGGAGAGTTTTCCCCCAATTCCCATTGACTTCAATTTTGCTAGGGCTCCTTGATGACACACTCGGTCACATGCTGCCTTGATGTCAAGGTCAATTACTCTCACCTCACCTTTGGAATTCAGCTCCTTTGTCCATACTTGGACCAAAGCTGTAATGAGGTCAGGAGCCGAGTGGCCCTGGTGGAACCCAAACTGAGCCATGGATGTGACAGGACTGCACAGCTTAAATCTGATCCGTTGGTTGTGGGATCGCTTAGCCCTGTCTATGGCATGCTGCTTCCGCTGTTTGGCATGCAAGTAGTTCTGCAGGCTGACACCTCATTTTTAAGTATACCTGGTGCTGCTCCTGGCATGCCCTCCTGCACTCTTTGTTGAACCAGGGTTGATCCCCCAACTTGATGGTAATGATAGAGTGGGGGATATGCAGGGCCATGAGGTTACAGATTGTGGTTGAATACAATCCTGTTGCTGCTGATAGCCCCCAGCACTCATGGATGCCCAGTTTGGAGTTGCTAGATCTGTTCTAAGTCTATCCCATTTAGCCCGGAGGAGTGCCATACAACACGTTGGAGGGTGTCCTCAGTGTGAAGATGGCACTTCGTCTCCACAGGACTGTGTGGTGGTCAATCCTACCAACACTTTCATGGACAGATGCATCCATAACAGGTAGACTGGTGAGAACAAGATCTAGCAGGTTTTTCCTCCTGTTGGTTCCCTCACACCTGCCGCTGGCCCAGTCTGGTAGAGATGTCCTTCAGGACTTGGTCAGCTTGGTCACTAGTGGTGCTACTGAGTCACTGTTAGTGATGGGCATTGAAGTCCTCCACCCAGAGTACATAATGTGCCCTTGCCACCCTCAGTGCTTCTTCCAAGTGGTGTTCAACATGGAGGAGTACTGATTCATTAGCTGAGGGAGGGCAGTAGGTGGTAATCAGGAAATTTTCTTCTCCATGTTTCACCTGATGCCATGAGAATTCAAAGTCAATGTTGAGGACTCCCAGGGCTACTTCCTTCTAACTGTAAACCACAGTGCCACCATCCCCAGTGCCAATGGGACAGAACATCCCCAGGAATGTTGATGGAGAAGTCTGGGACATTGGCTGTAAGGTATGATTTGGTGAGTATGACTACATCAGGCTGTTGCTTGACCAGTCTGTGGGACAGGTTTCCCAATTTTGGCGCAAGTCCCCAGATGTTAGTTTGGACAACTTTGCAGGGTCGGTCTTTGTTGTTTCCAGTGCATAGGTTAATTTCAGGAGGTTTGTCCCATTTTATTCTTATTTGATTGACTTTTCTTTAGCAGTTTGATACAACTGAGTGGCTTGCTAAGGCATTTCAGAGGGCAGTTAAGAGTCAATCACAATGGTGTGGGTCTGGAGTCACATTTCGGCCAGACCAAGTAAGGATGCAGTTTTCTTGCCCTGAAGGACATTAGTAAATCAGATGGATTTTTGTGACAATTTCATGACCATTATTCATGAGACAAACATTTTATTCCAGATTAATTAATTAATTAAACTTAATTTCCTCCAGCTGCCGTTATGGGACTTGAACTCATGTCTCTGGGCCATTAGTTTGGGCCTCTGGATCACTAGTCCAGTAACACTATTACTATGCTGCCATCGGCTCATTGGAATTATGCCACCCTACGCCAAGGTATAATGAATCAGAAATGACAGAACATATATATTATAAATAAAATTCTGCACAAACTGCTGACAACTGTGGGATTTATTTTGATCCATTGCTTGTCAACGAAGTAGCTTATAGGGAATCCAGGCTGACTATTTATTTATGGGAATGTTATGATAGAAAAAATTATGTCTACCTTGCAATTCAAGCCAAACAGATTTGAAGAGTGAAGGTATATGAAGGAATGGTAGAGAAATGCAGTTGAGGTACAGCTTATGACACGATCTGATTGAATTCCCAGGACATCATTGCAGGAGTTCCTCAGGGTAGGGTCCAAGGCCCAACCATCTTCAGCTGTTTCATCAATGACCTGCCCTCCGTCATAAGGTCAGAAGTGGGGATATTCGCTGATGATTGCACAATCTTCAGCACCATTCGTGACTCCTCAGATAATGAAGCAGCCCGGGTCCATATGCAGCAAGACCTGGACAACATCCAGGGTTGGCCGATAAGTGGGGAGTAATATTCGTGCCACACAATATGCCAGGCAATGACCATCTAAAAAAAGAGAGAATCTAACCATCTCCCCTTGATGTTCAATGGCATTACCATCACTGAATGCCCCACATCTTGGGGGTTACAACTGACCAGAAACTCAACTGGACCAGCCAGATAAATGCTGTGGCTACAAGAGCAGGTCAGAGGCTGGGAATTCTGTGGCGAGTAACTGACCTCCTGACTCCCCAAAGCCTGTCCACTATCTACCTGGCACTAGTCAGGAGTGTGATGGAATACTCTCCACTTGCCTGGATGGGTGCAGCTCCAACAAAACTCAAGAAGCTCGACACCATCCAGGACAAAGCAGCCCACTTGATTGGCACCCCATCCACCACCTTCAACATTCACTCCCTTCACCATCGATTCACAGTGATAGCAGTGTCTACCATCTACAAAATGCACTGCAGCAACTCACCAAGGCTCCTTCAACAGCACCTTCCAAACCCACAACCTCTACCACCTAAAAGGACAAGGGCAGCAGATGCATTGGAACCCCACTACCTACAAGTTCTCCTCCAATTCACACACCATCCTGACTTGGAACTATATCGCCGTATAAAATCCTGGAACTCCCTTCCTAATAGCACTGTGGGTGTACCTACAGCCCAAAGACTGCAGTGGTTCAAGAAGGAAGCTCACCACCAGCTTCTCAAGGGCAATTAGGGATGGGCAATAAATGCTGGCCTAGCCAGCAACGCCCACATCCCATGAACAAATCAAAATAAAATCTGATTGAATGCCTAAACAGGCTCAAGGGGCTGAATGGCCCACTCCTGTTCGTCTGTTCCTATGTTTCATCCATCAATTTCATAAAACGAAATAAATCAAATTGGGTAGAAGGAAACAAGTGCTAGAAATTACTAAAATAAAAGCAAAAAGCTGTGGATGCTGGAAATCCGAAATAAAAACAGAGAGTGCTGGAAATACTCAGCAGGTCTGGCAGCATCACTAACTGTTCTGATGAAGGGTCACCGACCCGAAACGTTAACTTTGCTTCTCTCTCCACAGATGCTGCCAGACCTGCTCAGTACTTCCAGCACTTTCTGTTTTCATTTTATGCTAGAAATGACTGTTGGTGATGTTATATGCTTACCATGCACAAAGGCCTTTTTAAGATAAGTATTCTTTCACCATTTTGTGCAATTTCTGAAGGCTCAGTTTCAGAAATGAATCAAATACAGTATTATTGGCTGTTGGGAAGAATTTTGGCAGAAGCTGATGCTGTATGTATTACATTGCGGACTTCTACAATGTCATTTTTCAATTTCTAGAAAGATATATACTAACAGATGTAATCTGCAGTGCAGTTCGATCACAGAACTAGTCATATCATTCTGTTTGCCCCTGTTTATAAAGATTGGTTCAGACAATAAAACTTTTCTAATAAGGATGGAAAAAAATAACTAATTTGAAACTATTCACGCAATTAATTCCACCTTTATGACAATAAATATGAGCTTGCCCTTAGGGTATTTAACAGCATTTAAATCTTTTAGTTCAAACATCTACATCAACAATAACAACTTATATTTATATAGCGCCTTGAACATAACAAAATGCTCCAAAGCACTGCACAGGTGTGTTATAAATTAAAATATGGCACCGAGCCACACAAGGAGATTATTAGATCAAATGACCAAAAGTCTAGCCAAAGTGATATGTTTTCAGGAGTGGCTGAAAGGAGGAAAGCGAGGTGGAGAGGTGTAGGGAGGGTTCCAGAGCTCAAGGCCCAGACAACTGAAGGCATGGCCACCGATGGTGGAGCAATTAAAATTGGAGACGCTCAGGGAAGAATTAGAGGAGCGCAGATATCTCGGAGGTTTGTGGGGCTGGAGGAGATTACAGAGATAAAGAGGATCGAGGCCATGGAGGGATTTGAAAACAAGGATGAGAATTTTAAGATCAAGATGTTGCTTCACCGGGAGCCCATGTAGGTCTGAGAGCACAGAGGTGATAGGCGAATAGGACCTGATGCAAGTTAGGACACAATAGCAGAGTTTTGGATGATCCCAAGTTTTCGGAGGGTAGAATATGGGAGACCAGCCAGAAATATGTTGGAATAGTCACGTCTAGATGTAACAAAGGCAACGATGAGGGTTTCAGCAGCAGATGAGCTGAGCCAAGGGAAAGAGTCAGGCGATGTTTCAAAGGTGGAAATAGGTGGTCTTAGTGATGGTGCGAATATGAGGTCGGAAGCTATCTCGGGTCAAATGTGACACCAAGCTTGTGAATAAACTGGTTTAATCTCAGACAATTGCCAGGGAGAGGGATGGAGTTGTTAACTAGGAAACAGAGTTTGGAGCGGGGACCAAAAACAATGGTTTCAGTCTTCTCAATATTTAATTGGAGGACATTTCTGCTCATCCAGTCCTGGATGTTGGATAAGCGGTCTGATATATTTAGCAACAGAGGACAAATCAAGAGAGCTGGTGGTGAGGTAGAGCTGGGTGTCGTCAGCATACATGTGAAAATTAGCACTGTGCTTTCAGATGATGTCACCAAGGAACAGCATTGAGATGAGAAATAGGAGGGGGCCAAGGATAGATCCTTGGGGGACACCAAAGGTAATGGTGCTGGAGCAGGAAGAGAAGCCATTGCAAGTTATACTCTGGACATGATAAGACAGATAAGAATAAAACCAGTTGAGAGAAATCCCACCCAGCTGGACAACAGTGGAGAGGTGTTGGAGAAGAATGGTGTAGTCAACCATTCTTCTACAGAAGGTCAAGAAGGAAAAGGAGAGAAGGTTAACCTTTGTTACAGTGACATATGATGTCATTTGTGACTTTGATAAGAGTCATTTCGATACTGTGGCAATGCGGAAACCTGATTGGAAGGATTCAAACCTAGAGTTCTGAGAGAGATAGGATTAGATTTTGGAGGTGACAACATATTCAAGGACTTTGGAGAGGAAAGGAGGTTGGAGATGGGATCGAAGTTTGCAAGGACAGTTGGGGGGGTCAAGGGCTGCTTTTTTGAGGAGAGGGGTGATGACAGCAGATTTGAAAGAAAGAGGGACAACACCTGAAGAGAGAGAACCATTCACAACATTGGTTAACGTAGGGACCAGGAGGGGAAGTTGGATGATCAGCAGTTTAATGGGAATAGGTCAAGGGAGCAGGAGGTGGGTCTCATGGATAAGACACATTGTCAAAATAAAAACTGCCTCTTGTGTCTGAAGAGAAGCTTGACTGCAGGTTTTGTAGTTATGGATGGGAACAATACAGCTCCAACTGTTTTCTTGGAGTCAGAGAAGATTCCATTTGGAGCCAAAATCGGTGCCACAACTTTACTCTTCTCTTCATAAACTCAGAGTAGATTTTAATTCTTTTGATCAATCTTATTAGAAAAGAGGTAATTTTTAAAAATTCCTTCTTGGAATATGGGTGTTGCTGGAAAAGGCTGGAATTTATTGTCCATACCTGGTTGGTCTGAGAAGGTGGTGGGCTTAATGCAATTGGGAGACTTGCTTGGGCTCTTCAGAGGGCAGTGAAGAATCAATCACATTGAATTGGAGTTACCTACAGGCAAGACTGGTTAAGGATGGCAGTTTCCTTCCTTAAAGGACATTAGTGAACTAGTTAGGTTTTTATAACAATCCAATAGCTTCAGTCTACTTAATAAAGGCAAAATACCGCAGATGCTGGAAAACTGAAATAAAAACAGAAAGTGCTGGAAATACACAGCAGGTCAGGCAGCATCTGTGGAGAGAGAAGCAGATGAAAGGTCACAGACCTGAAACATTAACTCTGTATTTCTCTCCACAGATGCTGCCTAGTTTCAGGTTACTGTTTACTAATAGCAACATTTGAAAAAAAAACCTGAATTCAAAATCTCAAACTGCCATGGTGGAATTGGAACTCAGCTACTCTGGTAGCTAAGTCTCTGAATTAATAGTCCAATATGTACAGTATGTCATGGAACTGTATTTTTTTCTCCTCTGTTTGAGACAGTGGGCCTTTAAGACTCTGTTAAAAACAGTGTACCTTTAAGACAGAGAGAGAAGCTTTTGGATTTGTGAGGCACAGTGTGCCAACTGCATTTTGTTACCTAGGTGACAGCAGGAGAGAGAGGTCACATAGAGTAATGTTTCAACTTAATTGTGTAGAAAAAACAGCAAAAAACATTTTTTGAGAGACACCAGCGATGCGTGCTACTAAAGAAATGAGCTATCTATTTCTCAGCAGAAATTCTACAAGGTGCTACAGGCTAAGTTAATTGCCTCATGAGGAAAAAAACCCTTTGAAGAGACCAATTGTATTGCTGGAGGTTGCAAAATTCCTTTTTTTAAACTTCCAATCTAAGAGTGTTTGCTTCAAGATTGACTCTCTCTTGATTGATTGTGTTTGCTGGAATTCACAGTAAAGTTTTGACTGAGAGACTGTTGGTTTTAAAATTCAAGTAGACCTATTGCTGTGCTCATCATTGGAAGAACTGTTTGACGCCTGCTGCAGCCGAATGCCAATCTACTAAGAGACTGTTTCAATAAAATTCACATAGAGACTTCGAGTGGCATCTAATTATTTTTACACTAGGATACCTCACCCATCAGGAACGTAACCCACAAAGACTCATAACCCAGTTACTTATTTATTCTTAAGGAACAGCTAATTTTTAAAACATCACTTTTTAAAAGAAACCGATTAACTGTGATTTTTGAGTGTATGTGTGTGAATGGGGGAGTTAGGTTAAAATAAGAAGTTATAAGGTCTTTAGACATAGGTTTATCTTAACAAAGTGATTGATGACAACGCTACGTCATCAGAATGCGCCGCGGTGCGCACATGCGCACACGGTCTCGGGCCCTCTGCGCATGCGCTGCGGTCCGGATTGCCAGGACCAGTTTGCGCATGCGCAGACGACGTCATCGCGTAACGTCATCTTCCTCGGGGAACACGCCAGGTTGGTCTTTGCGCATGTGCAAACTCTTATCTTAATAGTGTTTAAGATTTAATTTTTAATAAATAGTTAATTTGTTGTTGTCTAATGATACCTGGTTTGGTCTGTTTTATTCTGGGGGTTCCTAAAGGGTTTAATTTGGCTATTTTCCGGTTGGGTGGGAAAACTTTAATAATATGCTGTAACTTGTCGTGTGATGGGATTGGATTGACAGTGCCTTACTCCCGCCTCAGTTGTAACAAGTAGCATATTGGCAGATCGAATATAGCTCTGGCACAAGGACTATATGTTGGCTACAATATACTACATACTTTACAAACCTGCACGGAACTCCAGTCTTGCTCACGTTTTTCACCCTCATTTTGTTACCAATCTTCTCCAGTCCTTCTGTGCTGAAGATAAGAACTCTTTCATAGGAAACATTTCTTCCAAGTGTGTTAGTCGCACTCTGGTACCCCACCCCAAGTGCCCATTTTCCACATATGAGGACTAGATAGCAAGGTCCTGAAATTGAGTTGTGCTAGATTTGCGCTGATGAAGCTTCAGCTACTCCCTCCAATGCTATGCAGAGCTGAATTCTCCAGAATTTTGTAGGTCTGTTCATTTGCATATTCATTGGAGGCACCATTGGTGCAAATCCCGGGTAAAACAGTATTAATGTGCTGTAGGGCCAGGGTTGGAAATTAGAGAGAAGCCTCCAAAAAGCCAATTCTTGCTGAAGATTACAGCAGCAGATGGGAGAGCAGCAGGTGAATAGGAAAATGTTTGGATCACTCAGCTCACTGTCAGTTAGCTGCACTATATGATTCATCAGTGATTTTGTCCCACTTTTCAAGAATGTCTAACACTGCAGGATCTGGTGCTGGCAGCGACAGGAGGGACAAAGCATGACAAGGAGGAACAGAAGAAGAGATCACAGTTTATGTCACCACGACCTCAAAATCCTCCTGGATGAGATTGAATAAAGAAGAAGCAGACTGCCATGTACCCATGGCAGGAACCCACAGAAGAAAGTGCCATGTAGAGGGAGGTGGCACTGGTATTGAATGCCAATTCTCTCACCTTCAGAACTATAGGTTATTGGCAATGGCCTGACCAGACACTGGACCACCCTCTCTCTTTCGACACCCTGGGTACTGTCCACTCTTCTTCCTCTAAAATTAACACTGCCCAACTGACACCTCATACCACACTCTAGTTAAGGCTGGAATTAACTCAGGATCTTACATCTCCCCTAACAAAATTATGAAACCCCATCCTCCAAATTAATACGTTGATACTTCCACCCCTCTTATGTCAGCTATCCAATGCCACCTTGAAAACAATCCTTTAGCATTCATCTAATTCACCCAAACTTCTTACAGGATAAGTTTACACACAATGACAAAGGTAGGGCACCAGAGTGGTCGGACACACCTGACATCAAGAAACTTATCCCCACGAAGAACAGACCATGGAGCTAACACAAGGTCAGGAACATAGTGCCAGCACAAGGTTAATGCCTGTACAGGTATACAATTGCCACAATATCTGTGTAACGCACCATACAGGTCACAAGCTTTCACTCCCTTCTCTGCCTTCTTAATCCCAAGGCAGCAGTGCTCACCCTTGCTTAGCGTGTAAATTCCTTTCCTGCAGATATACCATAGCAATGGGAGGAGGGTGGGGAGGAGCAGACAATAAGGAAACAGGAGAAGATAATAACGAAAAAGAGGAGAAAGAAAAGGATGAGAGATAGGACTTCTTCCTCATGGAAAACAAAGGCAAGAAGGGTGGTGGATGAAGAAGGAAAGGACATTGAGGAGAAGTCCACTTCGGAGTTCTGCATCTACATCCTGCCCCATCTTCCTGTGCCTGAACCCCATTGACCTCATGATCTGTGTCATTTTCTTTCTGCACCAGTTCAGATATTTTTAGCCAGGGGCATTAATGTTAGTCAGGATGTGGCTACAGGTCATTCACAGAGCAAAAGGGAACCAGAGGAGTGGGAAGTGAGTGAAAATGTCCCAACAACCCAATGGAAGCTGATGAGGGAAGGCTGCCTATGGCTTCAGACTCTGCAGATTCACTGGAATCTGCAAGAGACTCCTACCTAAGAGGCAGTCAAGGACTAGTCAATATATCCAACTACACAGAAGCACAGACTGCTACCTTGATGACAATAAGGGAGAGAAGAGATAGAACCCTGCATAGCGGCTCCCAGAGGACAGGATGCAGGCTTCTGTCTCTCAGGCCTTTCAGAATCTGTAGCTACCGTTAGATCAGCCAGCCCACTCATCAGTGAATGCACAGATCCGGGGACCAGCGGAGTGGCAATGGTTAGAATCAAGTAGTGCGAGGCTGCTGTCACTCAGGATAGCGGGCCTCTCCTGGAAGAGTTTTCTGGGCCCCGCCGCCACAACCCCCGATGCCGGAGGACTCATAAAATTCAGCTCGATATGTCCTTTATACTATGTTATACACTAGCCTGATTCAATCTGGGTACTATGTTCCCATCACCCTTTTTGTTGTTTGATGACTCTTTTTTCCACCCTTTCACAGACTTTCCCTTTTGTTCTTTCCTCCCCTCAAACCTGCATCTTCTGTCCCTGCCTACTTATTTAAAAACATTTTTTATTCTATCATGGGCTGTGGGTGTCGCTGGCAAGACCAGCATTTGTTGCTCATCCCTAATTGCACTTGACAACTGAGTGGCTTGCTAGGCTATTTCAGAGGACATCACTGCAGGAGTTCCTCAGGGTAGTGTCCTGTGCCCAACCATCTTCATCTGCTTCATCATTGACCTTTCTTCAATCATAAGGTCAGAAGTGGGGATGTTCGCTGATGATTGCACAACGTTCAGCACCATTTGTGACTCCTCAGATACTGAAGCAGTCCGTGTAGAAATGCAGCAAGACCTGGACAATATCCAGGCTTGGGCTGATAAGTGGCAAGTAACATTTGCACCACACAAGTGCCAGGCAATGACCACCTCCAACAAGAGGGAATCTAACCATCTCCCCTTGACATTCAACGGCATTACCATCGCTGAATCCCCCACTATCAACATCCTAAGGGCTACCATTGACCAGAAACTGAACTGGAGTAACCATATAAATACCATGGCTACAAGAGCAGGTCAGAGGCTAGGAATCCTGAGCGAGTAACTCACCTCCTGACTCCCCAAAGCCTGTCCACCATCTACAAGGCACATGTCAGGAGTGTGATGGAATACTCTCCACTTGCCTGGATGGGTGCAGCTCCAACAACACTCAAGAAGGTCGACACCATCCAGGACAAAGCAGCCCGCTTGATTGGCACCCCATCTACAAACATTCAGTCCCTCCACCACCGACGCACAGTAGCAGCAGTGTGTACCATCTACAAGATGCACTGCAGCAATGCACCAAGGCTCCTTAGACAGCACCTTCCAAACCCGCGGCTTCTACCAACTAGAAGGACAAGCGCATCAAATACACGGGAACACCACCACCTGCAAGTTCCCCTCCAAGTCACACACCATCCTGACTTGGAACTGTATCGGCGTTCCTTCACTGTCACTGGGTCAAAATCCTGGAACTCTCTTCCTAACAGCACTGTGGGTCTACCTACCCCAAATGGACTGCAGCGGTTCAAGAAGGCAGCTCACCACCACTTTCTCAAGGGCAATTAGGGATGGGCAATAAATGCTGTCCTGGCCAGCGATGCCCACATCCCATGAATGAATAAAAGAAAAAAAAATTAAGAGTCACATGTAGCCAGTCCAGGTAAGGACAGCAGATTTCCTTCCCTAAAAGACATTAGTGAACCAATGGGTTTTTACGACAATCAACAATGTTTTCATGGTCATCATTACTGAGGCTAGCTTTTTAATTCCAGATTTATCAATTGAATTTAAATTCAATTTTGTTGAAAAAAGAGTCATCAAACAACAAATTCAGCTATCATGATGGCATTTGAACCCATGTCCCCAGAGTATTAGACTGGGTCTCTAGATTGCTAGTCCAGTGACATTACACGATGCCACCTCCTCCCCTGTTGCATCACTTCTTCCAGTTCTGAGAAAGGTCATCGATCTGAAACAATGGCCCAGATTTTGTGTTCAGCAGTGAAGGAAGGGCACTCTCCATCCACCTTGCTGAGAACAGCCCACATAGGCCGGGATCTTACGGGCCCCCGGAGGCGGGATCAGATAAGGGGGGTGGTGGCAGCACAGAGTATTGTGACAGGCGGTGGGGGTGGACAGCAGGTTGGAGGGCCCGTCACCTCCCCGTTGCCCAGTGATCTTCCTGGGGGCGGGATAGGCCGACGACGGCCTTCTTGCCCAGAGGCCAATTCAGGGCCTGTTCCCACTGCTGCTGGGATCTTACCAGCGGCAGGGGAGGGGGGCCTCTGCTGCACAGGGAGGATGCCTTGTAAAACGAGGTGCCCTGCCTATAGGCTTGGGGTGTTCCTCCTCTGTGGGAAAGTTGCGGCCCATGGAAGACCCCCACTGGAACAACTTTACTCCTTAGACCCCCCCCCCCCACTCCTCCTGACCTGAATGACCACCGCCCACCCCCCCTTGCCGGGGCATTCCAGATTGACTCCGGTTGCCCCGCCTCACCTACCTCTGTTCCAGGGTTCCACCACTGGGCCTGGATCTGAGGCCTCTGTAGTACTGGCAGTGGCCACCGCTCCCAGAGGCGCTGCCGATACTGCTGAGCTGCCGGCCCTCTGATTGACCAGCAGCTCTTGGAGGCAAGATCCCTGTCCTTTTAAAGTATTTAAAGGGACAGTGATGCCAATCCTAAAACTTTGAATCAAAAAGACCGGAGGATCGCTCTGCGGGGGGCACAAAAAAGCGCTCTCCTTGCTGCTGTTGCCCTATTGCCATGCCTGTCTTCTGTTTGTTTATGCCCTACTTTGACTTCTGGCTGCGTCTTTGGAGCCAGATTTCTTGCATACGTGGGTCCAGTGTCCTTTTGCATCGCACGCCTTTCACAGGTCTTGAAATGAAGAACAATGTCGCGGTGAGTGGGACAAACCACACTTACCACACAGCTTACATGCTCTTTTCAACCTGGTTATCATGCCATTACTGTTGGCGATACCTAGTGTTTGCAGATGCTGCTGTCCAGCTAAAATGGCTTTGCATTTCCTGCCATCTTCTAGCAGTGCATCAATGCGGTGAACTTTCTTTTTCCCCAAGAAGTCTTTCTGAAACGCTTCAATGGGTGACGAGACAATTACCAGCTCCATTAGTCACACTGACATCTCAGTTTCTGAGAAATCACATTCATTGCCCTTACTATGGCTACCGATAAACTGGTCTATTACTTCCTGTGGCTGTTGCCTGTAGAACATCAATTCCAGGCGGTGAATTCTAAAATTCATTCTTAATCAGAGCTGATCTTCTAGCACTTTCCATATGTTTGTGGGATCTTTCTGGTCCTCGTAAGATAAGCCAGAGATATTGATTCTGTGCAACCCCTCATTTCCAACTGTTATCAATATTTTCACAGCCTGTTTCTCTGGTTCTATGATTACTTGGTCTGTGAAGCATAACTGCATTCTTGGTTAAAAATGTTGGAAGGCGGATAGGATATCCATGGCCTTCCAGTTCATGCTGGGAAATTTGATATCAATCTTCCTGCTGTTCTTTTGCTTACAATTTGCTTTAAGTCTTGTTCTATGACTGTACTGTTTCTCCTTTAAGAAACTCCCTGTTATTTAGACTAGCTGCTTGGATTGAGAGAGGCAGGTGTTTGACAGTGCTTTGTGTTTACCTTGCTTGCAACATTCAAGCTTGTCTGTTAACACAGCTGTTCAATAAGCAGTTCAATTGCTTTTTTTAGAGTTTTTTTGCAGCACTTAAGCTTATCTGTTTACTCAGCTGTTCAATAAACAGTTCAATTTTTTTTACTAGTGTTTGTTTATGTTCTTCATGCTGTGGCTGTGTGAATGGAAACTTTTCTTCACAATCATGTGGTTTAGTGAGTTTTTAAAAAACTGTGGTTGTGTGAATGGAAGCTCTTCAGTGATTCCAGTTTTCCCGCACTTTTTGCAATTGGACACCTCCTTTAATGGCGCCGGCCTCAATAAGCCTGGGAGAGGAGTCGGATCTGCCCCCTTTTCTTTACAGAGTCTTTAGAAAAAAAATGAATCTTTTAAGCACTTCAAAGCTTGTGTTTTTAAACCAGTATCCCTCGAACGTCGGCACAACGACTCACCCAATTTACTTGCAGCCCGTCGTTCTATGCGCTGTCTTCTACAGCTGGAGATAAGTTCTGTTTTCTGTCCATTGTTTGGGCCAATATTTCTCTTGAACTTCCTCTCTAGTGGTTGTAGGAATGGTCATTTTCAGAGTTGTTTTACCCATGATCTTCAACTTAGACTTTGCCTTCTCACCACAGCTGCCACCATATAATGAGTTCTTTATGTTGTCTGATGCAACATAAATGAGATGCGTGGAGTCAGTTGGTTGAAGATCTATAACAGGTATATTACAGCTAAACTATTATATATAGTACAGAGCAAACTATTTACAGAACCTTCCTCTAGGTGTTACAGTTGCAGAATGACTCTGGCTTGTACACATGACTGCATTCTGGTACTTGGCGTATTAGCATACTAAGATCTTAAAGGGACATCATTCTTAAAGGCAATCACACAACACACCAGACCTAACCTGTTATGGTGACTTTAGTGGGGAAAGACTAGGCACATACCATAACTTCAGCCATGGCATTGATTTCAGTGCCGAGTCTATCAGCGAGGACTGTAACAGCACACCCTGTGAAGAAGCAGGGTACCTCTCACAGCAACTTCTGAAATTCCATGTTTAAATGTGCATTTGTGTATGCTAGAAGTTGCTGTCCTATTTACTCCATAATGAACTGAGTGTTGTTAGCCTGTTTTTAACGCGAAATCCAGGTCATTATCTCCATTTCCCCCTTCCTAAGATGCTACCTGACCTGCTGAGTATTTCCAGCATTTTTTGTTTTTATTTCAGATTTCCCACAGCCACAGTTCACTCCCAATCTGGCACTTTAGCCTAGCACACACACAAAACTATAAGGAAATCAGTGAAAACAGGTCTAACTAGAACCATCTCTTAAACTCCATTTGACAACAAGGCAGTTCAGATCTAAAAATGATGTGATGCAAGAGCTGTTGCTCCCAGCTGTTTGTTCTTTATTCTACAACATGGAGGAAGTGATAGATGGAGATTAACAAATGATGCATCTACAGGCAGTAGATAGCGTATGTTGCATATCAATTTTATCATTTCTCAGCTAAACACCCATGGAAATATTTCACATCAATCTGCTCAGGTAGTACTTTATTAACAAGGCGTAAGGTATCCACTGTAATGCCAGTAGCTCATGTACTGTGCTATCATTAAATATATCAATGTACACACAGGTGCTCCTATAATTGTTGTTTCTTGCGGAGGCTGGAATTTTTGACTGGATTACGAATGTCTGTACTAACGAATACAACACCCCTGCTCAGGTATGGGACAACCGGATGGACAGTCATTCTGTTTGCTCTGTACACTTCTCCCAACAAGATGCTTTCATCCAAATCTCAGAAGTCCATCCCTCTCCACTGCACTAGTTGAAATTCTCTATTTGCCACACTAGGTACACTTTGGATTTCTCATACTGACCCCAAACCAAACTGAGTTAGATTGTGGACAGTTTTATAATGCTCTCAAACCTGATAGGGATTGGCTTCAAGCTGCCAACACTCACTTTATTAAGAACTCTCCCAGTTGGGGTAAGAGACAGAGACAGAGAGATAAATTTTTGTTTTCAGCACATGGGTGGCAATCTGGCGGAGTGGAGTGCCGGTGGGTTATAGAACCCATCCAATTTTCATTCCATTGGGTAGTTCCCAGCTACCTTTATGCTCTCCATCACTCTCATGGGAATTCATGTCAGCTAAGCGCTGGTATTACTGTCACTGAGGGCCTTAAGAGGCCCTGGTACCTAAACAGGGGAAGGTAATCCATCCCAGAGCGGTTGATTATCTTCCCCAAGAGGTCCACTTGCTCTGTTGGGAGTGGGAGATGCCAAAAGCAGGATTTAATTTGGCCCTTTGCCAAGCCTCCTCTCTGCTTTTAGAACAGCTGTGACATTCTGGGGTTTAAGCTGTTCCCACTCCAGCCTCAAAAATGTCCCCTCTCTGGTATTTGGTGCGAGGTCTACAGCATGGGATAGGTAGATAGGATTCCATTTTGCCATATTTATGCCGATGGTGTAGCCCGCCAGGAATTTCGGAATCTGTATGTCCTTGGGTGAATAAAGTATTGGTGAATCCAGTGTCTGGTGTTGATGGACAGATTTAGTAACTGATTGTGCTCAATCCATTGGCACGTTTAGACATGCTATGAGATATTGGGGTAAAGCTTGATCTATTTTCGCCTGACAGGAGAATCCAATTTAGGACTGTCTTCCTCTCCAGCAGTGGCCTTCGGGTATGTTTCAGGAGGGGGTTGAAGCAGGCGATTGGGAAGAGGAGGGTGCTGATTGTGATGCCTACAAAGTCGAGGGAACACTCCAGCTCCTCCTGGCTCCGCAGGAAGGATATTTTTTTCAAGTTATCGACCTCGGGAATTTGCGCTGATCATCGAGAACTAATTTCTCCAAGGAGCTCTCAATAGGTATTAAACCCCTAATTGACATTTTGAAGGTGCCAAACAACTGTTTTAGGCTTCCACATGAGAAACCTAAAATAGGGCTTTCACAAGTTTAGCAGATTGGGCACTAGCCATTCTACTGCTAAACTGATACGCATGGCAGATGATTTATGCTTGCTAAATGGCTGCAAATGCATATCAATCTCTACGCCATATTATAGTAATCTTAAATAGGGAAAAACCGAATGCTGAATTGTTAGCACACAATTGTAAATATTAGCACTTTAAACATTTAATACACAGAGCATCAGGTATTCAGAGCATGGGTTTAGAGCTTCAGCAACACAGACTGATTAAAAAGATCTGCTCCCTGGGGTTAATCTCCATGCAATGCACAAATTTCACATTCCACAAGTCTAGCAGTATCAAAGGCTCTCATGCTGCCTTCACCACGAATGAGACCCATATTCATTCTGCTGATTCCTGGAAGTGAGTTTCATCCAGTTATTTTCAAGCCTGATGTAAAATTGGCAATACCAGCTGATCTTCGGTCTTTCATTTTACATTCAGCATCTAACTGTATGTAACTTCTGGGAGCTGTGGACTTCGTCCAACAAAGCTTCGAGTGCTGGATTCAGAGCTCTGCAAAGCCGACTGATGAAGTAGCTGAGAGCAGTTGAGTTAATCCCCATGTATTTCACACTTTGCACGCCAATCAACATTGAAGATTTATAGATTCTGCAAAGGCAGTTAATTAAGGAGCTGAAATCAATGGAATTAATTCCATGCATTTCACGCTTTGTAGATTTCACTTGCTTGTGCAAGGTGTGATATGCATGGGGATTGACAAACTGTAAATTGATGGGCATTCCAATATTGACACTACTTGGATTTGGAACATCAGGCATTTATTCCAATAAATTCTGGTGCACTTGGGGCTCTGAGCATATCTGACACTGCTTGTGTTCATTTGCACTGCGGTTAATAAGGAGTTATCACATAGTAGTGTCATGCAGCTCTTTCTTCCTGTCTTGGTCTCCTAGCTATCAACAAAGTATTGTCTATTTAGCAAACGGAAGCAAAGGTCTGCCTTTATCAGACTGGGTCACACTAGTGCCCAGCTCCTTTGAGCTGCCTGTATTCAGCAGGTAATATGCAATGGTTGGCAGCAATATGCGTTTATTGCTGCCAACATTAAATATCTATCCGACTATCTATATATAGTAAATCTCATGTGGTATTGCTCATGGTACTTTAAAAAGTTCAAAAACATGTTCCAAATATTGAGAAATTATGCTAACTGCAGCAGGACTCAGGAGAGGTTGAGAGGTGTCAGGAACTGAGAGATGTCAGGAGTAAACCCCAAACCTTTGGGAGTGGGACAAAGGAGCTGCTACAATGTCATTGCTGGTTGGAGGACTGTGTCATAGCAGCTCATCATTGATAAAGTTGTAGGGGAATTCCCAATACAAATGTTGACTTGAAATGTTGAGAACATTTGACCTAAAAGTGGTTCTCAAAAGCTATGACAATAAGAAGTTATGTTTTTTGAAACAAGAAATGTATGCGTCAAGATCACACACATGTATATTACACTCTTCAGAGTGGTCTTCAAGATTATGAAGGGTTATGATAAGGTAGGTAGTGATAGAATACTTCCAGTGGTTTGTCCTATTCCTATGCCCTATTCCCATACCCTTTTAATCTTGTCTTTATCAAATATTTGTGAACTGCCCTTTTAAAATTTACTATGAATTCTCCTTCTATAATTTTTTCCAATAGGCAATTCCATGAGCTAACAACACTATATATTTTTTAAAATTCTCCTAACTCTCTCCCTTTTTTGTTATAGATGGTCTTAAATTTACACCCACCTGTTATTGACTTATCATTTATCTTATCAAAATCCTTCATAATATTGATCATGATCCATTCTCCTCTTAAACTTCACTGCTGTAATGAAAAATGCCCCAATTTCCCTAGTCCACAGTTTGAAAGTAATTCTAGACACAAATCCACTTATCACCTAGTTAAGACACTCCAGTTGTCTCAAAAGACTCTTCACAGAACAGTAGACAGTTGTGTTAACTAATCCCATAACTGAGCTACCAATACTCTTAACAAATTTGCAATCAAAATGTACTAGCACACAAAAATGCAATGGTCTGGAGTTTCCACTCGATTGTGCTGGTTCCCTCAGCGCAATTCGTGCTGAAATAGGCATAACCGACGCAAAAGAGTCATGGACTTATTTGCCATTAGGCCAACTCTAATTTCTGCGATGTTTTGTACCCACAAAATTGACATGTGCCAGGGTGAATTAATCACCATTGGAAGTTTCCTCTAATTGCACTTATTTGCAGGCCTTCAGGGAGGCTTTAAAATTAAGCTGGTTCTTTTACGCACAAGGACACAAAAGCTATTTTTTAAAGTTTTTAAAAACTAACTAACGTAACCTAATATAACTAGAAAATTTCAGTAATTTAAAATTGGTTACTCAGAGCTCATGGGTTGACTGATAAAAACACTTGCTTTTTGTGATAAATCTATTTTCAACTATTTTATTCAAACTGCACCAAGTTGCAATTTTAAATATATGAATGATTTTTTTTAAATTACCTTTTAGCACACTGCCCAATTGGGCTGGTTCACAGAATCACAGAATCACAGAATAATACAGTGCAGAAGAGGCCCTTTGGGCCATCGAGTCTGCACTGATACATTAAAACACCTGTCCTGTCTACCTAATCCTATTTTCCAGCACTTGGCCCATAGCCTTGAATGTTATGACGTGTCAAGTGCTCATCCAGGTACTTTTAAAAGGATGTGAGGCAACCTGCCTCTATCACCCTCCCAGGCAGGGCATTCCAGATCGTCACCACCCTCTGGGTAAAAAAGTTCTTCCTCAAATCCCCCTTAAACCTCCCGCCCCTCACCTTAAACTTATGACCCCTCGTAACTGACCCTTCACTAAGGGGAACAGCTGCTCCCTATCCACCCTGTCCATGCCCCTCATAATCTTGTACACCTCGATCAGGTCACCTCTCAGTCTTCTCTGCTCCGGTGAAAACAACCCAAGCCTAGCCAACCTCTCTTCATAGCTTAAATGTTCCATCCCAGGCAACATCCTGGTGAATCGCCTCTGCACCCCCTCCAATGCAATCACATCCTTCCTATAATGTGGCGACCAGAATTGCACACAGTACTCCAGCTGTGGCCTTACCAAAGTTCTGTACAACTCCAACATGACCTCCCTGCTTTTGTAATGGCAGATTTGGTTCATGGCAGATTTTTTAAAATATTCTTTCACAGAATGTGGGTATCATTGGCTAGGCCAACGTTTATTGCCCATCCCTCATTGCCCTTGAGAAGGTGGTGCTGAGCCACCTTCTTGAACTGCTTCCATCCATAGGGTGTAGATACCCCCACAGTGCTGTTAGGAAGGAAGTTCCAGGATTTTGACCCAGCGACAGTGAAGGAGTGGTGATATAGTTCCAAGTCAGGATGGTGTGTGACTTCGAAGGGAACTTGCAGGTGGTGGTTTTCCCATGCATCTACTAGACCTTTCTCTAGCGGTTTTGGACAACTGAGTGGCTTGCTGGGCCACTTCAGAGGGCAGCAGATTGTTACGACAATCGACAATGGTTTCATTGTCACCATTACTGAGACTAGGATTTTTAAATTCCAGATTTACGAATTGAATTTAAATTCCTCCAGCTCCCATAGTGGGATTTGAACACATGTCCCCAAAGCCATTAACCTCTGCCTCTGGATTACTAGTCCAATGACATCACTACGCCACTGCCTCCCCTCCAAAGATATGCAAATGAGTTTGTGCAGAAAATCAAGCAAAAATACTTCACAAAACGAGTGGAATTGTGGGCACAATTTACACCGGAATCAGCAACTGTGCCCAAAGCAGAATCTTCACTGTCTCTGTAAAAGGTTCCTCCACAATAGCAAAACCAACCATCCATAAGGAATTGGATTCTGCTCCAATTCGACAGTAAAATAAATTTAAAGTGACCAGTCATACAACATCTAGGGATATTAAAAATGTAGAAACTTTATGATTTGAAATATGACAGAATTCCCCATCCATCACAGTTATTTGTAATAATTTCCCCTTTGAACTAATAGTTGAACTGAGCTCTTTGTGTGCAATGAATAAATCAAAATGTGTAGCATTTAATTTGTCTTCATTATGCAGCTTTTCTTTAGGGATTAAGACTAGCATATAAATACTGTGTATAAAATTGAAGCATGTATTGTTACAGACACTGTGTGTCCTTCGTCCACACATGCTGTATTGAAAAACTATTCACAAAAAACCTTCAGTATCTTTAAACAAATATTAGCCAGAAGGCATGACTGACGCCAAAGTTACAATTGCTACTAGTTTTCATTCTATGCTTTAATTTCTGGGAAGAAATGATGGGTGAAAAATTTAACCAAATTTGCCCAAAATAAGCAGCAAGTCAGCAAAATGATTACACTGCATGCCAGAAAGTGCCTGCCCAAGGCCCAAGCCAAATTCATCAGTGGGCCTCATTTGAATGGAAGCAGCGAGCTGTGGGTGCCAAACATCCCACCAAGCTGGCCCTAACGGGCTGGGGAGGAAGGAGAGGTAAAGCTCCATGGGCAAGTTTGAGCCAGTAGCTCCTGCTCTTTTGGCTCCACAAAAGAATATTACCTTGAAAAGGTTTTGTGGACATTCTGGAGGGAAAAATCATTCAGCTGAGACTAATACGTGAACGAACATAAAAATAACCGCTCCATTTTTGTATATGATGAAGAGATGTCCACTTGTAAATGTGGAAAAGACAAAGGATTTAAGTAAGTTATTTTCTGGAATTTTGTTTGATTAATCTTTGGGGAGGGGCAAGGGGAAACATGGTAGAATCTTTTCCTAGGAGATTAAGCAGAGGCTACGTGTAAGATTTGTGGAACATGAAAGCTTGATAAGCCACTGTTTCATACACTCTGACTTGTTCACTAATCTCTGCAATGAAAGTACTGATAATCAATTGGAGCTCTAAGAATAAAGAATCCCATATGACTGAAATAAGTCATTTATGGGAGACATGTAAAGCTGTAAATATTTTCATTTCAATAGTGGGGACCAGACTCAATACCAGCTCAGACTCATAGGAGGAACATATCATCTACCTAATGGATGTTTAAGCATCCATGAAATTAGTTTGTCTGTTTCAATGGACATGAATCCATAACATAGCTGGCAACTAATAGGACAATATCACACAAATATGGCATTAAAAAGCCTTGTCCATAAAATGGTCATATCCTCTTGACTGAGTGGAGAATGCTCTTTTTAATTAGGATTAGAAACTTATTAAATGAGCTCTACATTGTGTCTAACTTTAGCCATCTCTGATGCTCAATTCAAAAGTAAAAAAAAGGTTCCGTTTTCAGACCTATTGTCCCACACCATGACGAGCAACAAATTCACAAAAACAAGAAATGCAAACTTTACTAATTACAGCCTACAAAAGTGAGGTTATTTGTACTTTGGGTAATTATCATGATAATGATATCATTATGCATTAAATGATTAATCTCCTGATAAGCCTTAGAATAGATATTCTGCAAATCCATTAATATAGTGCAATTGTAGGTAAACATAATGACTTGACATTTCCTAGTGTAAACTTATGACATATAAATTTACTTTCTCCACTTACTATATCACTTTGGAAAAACTCAATTGTCTTGTTTCTTTTAGTAAAATAATAACCCTAATAGAACTTTTCCAGACGAGCAACAATAGGAATTTGGGCCACAACATTCTTTTCCAAGCAACTCCCTCTTGCATTCTCATCACGACAGTTTTATAACCTGTAGATTCTAAATTTCATTGGTGATTCACAAGATGGCCTTGTAAATTGGTGGGCTGATTGGGCAGAACAGCTTGAACAGACTCAATTTATCATTTGATTCTGCAGTTTGCATTGAATTACTGAAAATCCCAAGGTTGAATGCTCCATGGCAAACAGGTCTAAGTGACAAAATGTAAATGAGACAGGAGCAATAATTTATCAAGAAACACTCTTGTAATACGATTTCTACTGGTATAACTAAGTATACTCATCCTATGGCCATTTCAATTTAACAAGGCAATATTTAAGATAATAAATGATGGTGTTGAACAGAACATACAAAGTTACTATCACGTTCTTGCAGTTATAATTTGATATTGGAGATCAATCATTCCAATTAGTTTCAAAAGCTATACTTCAGGCTTGTGAATGTCTGGTCTACAGCCTTTATCCATTGCTATCCCTCAGAGTTCTGACCTTGGCCTACTTCTTTATATACTATACATAAATGATCTTCCTAATGTTTGTTTCATAGCCTTAGTCTTTTTGCATAGTTGCTAAAGATCGCTTCAATGCCATGCCTTTATCAGTTCAGTCTAGCATTTTCTCAAGTTTCTCAGTCATTGGCTCATTACCAACTTACATTTAACTGGAATAACTCACAAACTACAATTTGAAATAAAAGTTTTTTTCTGATTTAGGAGGGTTTCATGCTTGATGCATATCGTCCATAAAACATTTTTGAGTACTACTTGAAAATAATTCCCTGGATAATTTTGCAGGCATGGAAAAGCTTCAGAAAATCATTCAAAAAACGCTTGATTTTTCACTTACAGTTAAAGCAATGTTTAAATCACTGAACTTCAATTATCATCCTTAATTGGATAGTTTCGCTATAATTGCATTTTCTCATTTTTAAATTTTGATTGAATTTTGCATAAGAACGTAGGAAATAGGAAGAGTAGGCCATTTGGCTCTTCGAGCCTGCTCTGTCATTCAATAAGATCATGGCCGATCTTCTACCTCAGCTCCACCTTCCCACACTATTCCCATATCCCTTAATTCCCTTAGTACCCAAAAATCTATCCACCTCCATCTTGAATATACTCAACGACTAGCCCTCTGCAGCTCTCTGGGGTAGAGAATTCCAAACAACACTGAATGAAGAAATTTCTTCTCATCTCAGTCCTAAATGGCCAACCACTTATTCTGAGACTGTGGCCCCTTGCTCTAGATTCCCCAGCCAAGGGAAACATTTTTTCAGTATTTTTTCAATCCCTTAACAATTTGATATGTTTCATTTAGAGATGAAAACTTAAGAGTGTCTTAAGAGTGATGTCCCTTTAAGAACTCAGTGTGCTAATGAGCTAACTACCAGGGTGTAGTCATGTGACTACAAACCAGCGTCCCTCTGTAACTGTAGCACCCAGATGAAGGTTCTATAAATCGTTTGCTCTGTACTGTACATAATAGTTCAGCTGTTGATAAACCTGTTAGAGATCGTCAGCATAACTGGACTCCAAGCATCTCACTTCTGTTGCATTAGACAACATAAAGAGCTCATTACATGGTGGCAGTTGTGGTGAAAAGACAAAGTCTAAAGTTGAAGACCACAGGTAAAACAGCTTTGAAAACGATCTTTCCTACAGCCAAAAGAGAGAAAGTTCAAAAGAAATACTGGCCCAAACAGTGGAAAGAACAAAAAACTTACCTCCAGCTGTAAAAAAAAACACAGAACGACAGGCTGGAAGTAAATTCCTGCGATCGGGTGAGTCATTATGCTGACAGTAGAGGGATGCTGGTTTAAAAAAAAAGCTTTGAAGTGCTTAAAAATTGATTTTTTTTCCAGAGGCTCCATAAAAAACAAAATGGAGAAGACCTGATTCATCTCCGAGGCTGATCGAGGTCAGCGCCATTGCAGGAGGCGTCTGATAGCAAAAAAGTGCGGGAAGCCCCTGATCACTGCAAATTCTCCATTCACGCAAAAATCAATAAACCACTCAAGCATGAAGAAGAGTTTACATTCACTCAGCCACAGCTAAAGACCCATTAAACCACTCGAGCATGAAGAACATGAGCAAACTCGAGCAAAAATAAGTAATTGAACTACCTATTGAACAGCTGCGTAAACAGACAACTTAAGTGCTACAAACAAGGTAAACAGATACCACTACCAAACACCTGTTCCTCTTCATCAAAGTTAGTCTCAATAACAGGGAATTTCTTAAAGGAGAAACAGCAGATAGTGAAAGTTAAATATAGAGCAGAAAGCAAAAGAACAGCAGAAAGATGGATATCAAATTTTCCAGCCTGAACTGGAAGGCCATTGATATCCTATCCAAGTTCAAAGTTTTAAAACAAAGAATGAAGTTATGCTTCACAGACCAAGTGATTGTAGAATCAGAGAAGAAGTCTGCAAAAATACTAATAGCAGTTGGAAATGAGAGGTTATGCAGAATCAATACCTCTAGCTTATCTGAAGAGGATCAGAAAGATCCCGCAAAGATATGGAAAGTGCTAGAGGATCAGCTCCAATTTGGAGTGAATTTTAGAATTCACCACCTGGAATTGATGTCTTACAGGACATCAGTAAATGCCACAGTAAGGGCAACAAATGTGACTTCTCAGAAACTGAGCTGTCAAAGTGACTAATGGAGCTGGAAATGGTCTCAACGCCTATTGAAGGATTTCAGAAAGACCTCTTGGGGAAAAAGAAAGGTCATAGCATCGATACGCTGCTAGAAGATGGCAGGAAATACAAAGCCATGCAGCTGGACAGCAGCACCTGCAAGCACTAGGTGCAGACAACAGTATTGGCGTGATAACCAGGTTGAAAAGAGCAAGCAAGCTGTGTGGTAAGTGTGGTTTGTCCCACTCACCGCGAGGTTGTCCTGCATTTCAAAACCTGTGCAAGGTGTGTGGTACAAAAGGACACTGGGCCCACCTATGCAAGAAATCTGGCTCCAAAGATGCAGGCAGAAATCACTGAAGGACACAAACAAACAGAAGACAGGCACAGCAACAGGGCAGCAGCAGTAAGGCAAGCTGCAGAGACCTGCGTAAATGCAAGACAACACACAAAGTCAACAGTGAAACAGACCTGAGACAACATTCAGACAGAAGTGATTCTCAGACAGAAGAGGAGCAGGTGTTTCATATTGTGACCCTGACACATTGTGTTGATGAAGTCAAACAACTGGAAGCTTTTGCTACTATTAACATCATGTGCCCAAAGAAAGTTGGCAAATACACACTCAGGGTTAAGATTGACACTGCAGCTAGTGCAAATATCCTACCAGTTTGAATTCTGAAGGAGATGTACTGAAGTCTTTCGAAATTAATGATTCAACCGACAACTGCAAAGTTATCTGCATATAATTGGTCACCTATCCCTTGCAGTGGCACACTGACAATGCAATGCAGCTATGGCAAGTTGGCATGGAAATCACAAATATTTTACCTGGTAGACACGAGCGGACCAGCAGTGGCAGGACTACCAATGTGTAAGGACCTCAACATCGTAACTATCCACAAGATCACCAAGGTGCCTATTACAGCAGAAGAGACCAAGGGTGCCTGCATTGAGTCAGTCCAGGGCTCGCAACAAATACACCCAGACAGGTTCAACGCCATTGGAAACTTGGAGAGTATCAGCCCCTTCTCAAAAACACCACACCAAGGGGATGAAGGTCCAGATTCAACTGGTGAAAGTTTTTTGTCAATAGGCATTGTTTCTTTGCGCTCCAGCAACTCAGAAGAAGAGATTGATGTTGCAATCACTGAGAAGCAAAGGCTGGCAGTGGGGAGCATTCCCAAAGGGAAATCTCCAAGGACCAGAACATGCTCACAGACTCTGGCCAACATCAAACGGTGCAGTCTGGAAACCCAGCAACAGCACCACAATGCCACACCCTCACTTCTATTCTCTAGAGAACCGCCAGCACCGCAATGAGCCAGAATGGACAGGAACCTCCATGAGGCCAATATTCCTCCCCCAACAAGTCCTCAACCTTGAGCCCCAGACCTTCAGACATGGAGGATGAGGAGAGGTGAAGGACACACAATATTCTGAAGGGGCAGAGGAAGAATGAGTTGAAGCATTTTTGGCTCTTTGAGATGAGGTGCCGGAACTTTCCAAGAAAGACAAGGCCTCAAAAATGGTCATCTTGAGAAAAGCAACAGAGTATATTAGCAGGTGAAGGCAGAGCAACAGAGACTGAATGCAGAGGGGGGAAAACTACAGAAAAAAACAGCAACAGATGAGACACAAATTCCCCGAGCAAGAGTTGTCAAAGCACCAAAACGATATATGGATTCCTAAGTTTCTGTACTTTTAAATTTCATAATCGATATCCCCTACAACTAATTTTGATGTTATCTAATTTTATGTGTTTTTTACTTGTGGCATACCAGACTTACCTTTGGAAAAAAGGAGATGTTGGTGTGATCGCCTTAAGAGTGATGTCCCTTTAAGAACGCAGTATGCTAATGAGCGAAGTACCAGGATGTAGTCATGTGACCACAAGCTAGAGTCACTCTGCAGCTGTAACACACAGATGATGGTTCTGTAAATAGTTTGCTTTGTACTGTACGTAATAGTTTAGCTGTTAATGAATCTGTTAGAAATCTTCAGCATAACTGGACTCCACATATCTCACTTATATTGCATAAGAGAACAAAAAGAACTTATTACAAAAATCTGCTGTCAATTCAGGAAATCTCTGGGAAATTCCTCTCTTGTCCCTTAAGGCAGTAAAGCAAAGCTTGAGTATTATTCTAGCCCTTGATGCCAGTGATTCTGCTGTAATTTTCTGATGACTCTATAATGACAAGTAATGAGGCAGCGGCCACAGTCCTGGCCCTTTTATCTTTAAACCTACTAATCATTCTGTCATAATTAAACTTCAAAAATCATAGAAGAAAATGCATCAGGGAGGGGGAAAGTTACCTGGGCACTTTGGGCTGAATTTTACCAGCCCCTCAATGTTGGGAGTCGTGGCAGGGGGGCCCGTAAAATACTTGCAGGAGCGGCCCGCCACAGCCCCTGACGCCGAGAAGGCTCCACCGCATTTTACTGGCGGCAGCGAGGCCTCAGTGTGGCCCCCCGCCACTCGGCGGCGGGGCCTTCATTTAAATATTAAAATCAATGAAAAAACATGCAAATCAACTTACATTGTCCCGGCGACCGTTCCACGTCGATACTATGGCCGCCGGCTGCAACTCGCTCCATTCAGAGTTCCGAGGCATGACACTGGTGGGGAGGGGGGAGGAGTGAAAATTTCAGGCCGCGAGGGTTGGGGGGGAGTGGAAAAAACCTTTTTGATTGGTGGGGGGATGGTGGGAAGGGATCAAAGTATAAAGTCGTGAAAAGTTGGGATCTAACAGTAAAATAACTGAACTAAAGGTTCTGTATCTGAATGCCCGCAGCATTCACAATAAAGCAGATGAATTGTCAGCTCAAATTGAAATTCATATGTATGACTTGATAGCCATTGCAGAGATGTGACTACAAGGAAACCAAAGCTGGGACCTGAATATCCAAAGGTATGTGACATTCAGGAAGGACAGGAAGCTGGCAAAAGGTGGTGGGGTAGCTCTGCTAATTATAGAGAGTGTTAGTACTATAGTGTGAAATGACCTTAGTTTTAAAGATCAAGATGTAGAATCAGTTTGGGTGGAACCAAGAAACAGTTATGGGCAGAAAACATTGGTGGGAGTTGTTTATAGGCTGCCAAACAGCAGTGTTAATTTAAATCACAGTATAAATCAAGAAATTAGAGGTGCATGTAACAAGGGTAATACAGTAATCGTGGGGGGTTTCAATCTACATATAGAATAGGTAAACTTTATTAGTACTAATGTTGTGGAGGACAAATTCTTGGAATGTATTCGAGATGGTTTTCTAGAGCAGTACGTTGAGCAGCCAAATAGGAAATGGGCTATTTTAGATCTAGTATTGTGCAATGAAAAAGGGCTAATTAATAATCTTGTAAAGGAGCCTTTAGGAAAGAGTGACCATAATATGACAGAATTTTACATTAAGTTTGAAAGTGATGTAGTTCAATCAGAAACTAATGTCTTAAAACTAACCAAAGGAATCTATGAAGGTATGAGGGGAAAATTTGGCTATGGTAAATTGGGAAACTACATTAAAAGTTATGACGGTAGACAAGCAATGGCTAACATCTGAGGCACTAATACAGTTTACAACAAAAATATATTCTTTTAATGCACAAAAACCCAGCAAGGAAAGTGTTGCAACCGTGGCTAATGAAAGAAATCAAGAATTGTATTAGAGCAAAGGAAGAGGCGTATAAAGTTGCTAAAAAACAGGTAAGCCTGAGGATTGGGAGCATTTTAGAATTCTACAAAGGAGGATCAAGAAAAAGATTAAGAAAGGGGAAATAGAATATGAGAGTAATCTAGCAAGAAGCATAAAAACAGACTAAAATTTTCTATCGGTATGTAAAAAGGAAAGGATTAGCAAAAACAAATGTGGGTCCATTACAAGCGGAATCAAGAGAATTTATAATTGGGAATAAGGAAATGGCAGAAAAACTAAACAAATACTTCATGTCTGTCTTCACGGAGGAAAATACTAAACACCTCCCAGAAATAATGGAGAATCAAGGGACTAGTGTAAATGAGGAACTGCAAGATATTAATATTAGTTTAAAAAAGTACTAGAGAAATTAATAATATTTAAAGTAAATAAATTCCCTGGACCTGATGATCTACATTCCAGGGTGTTGAAAGAGGTGGCTGTAGAAATAGTAGATTGATGGTCATCTTTCAAAATTCTATAGACTCTGGAAAGCTTCCTGCAGGAAGCTTCCTTAAAAAAGGAGGGAAAGAGAAAATGGGGAACTACAGACCTCAAATCTAACATCAGTCGTAGAGAACATGCTAGAATCTATAATACAGGATGTGATAACAGGGCACATAGAAAATAATGGTAGCATTGGGCAGAGTCAACATCAATTTATGAAAGGAAAATCATGTTTATCAAACCTGTTGGAGTTTTTTGAGGATGTGACTTGCAGAATAGATAAGGGAGAACTGGTGGATGTGGTATATTTAGATTTTCAGAAGGCTTTTGATAAGGTTCCGCACAAGAGGTTAGTAAACAAATTAGAGCACATGGGATTGGGGGGAATATACTGGCATGGATTGAGAACTGGTTAACGAACAAAAAACAGTGTAGGAATAAATGGGTCATTTTCAGGTTGGCAGGCTGTGACTAGTGGGGTACCACAAGGATCAGTGCTTGGGCCTCAGCTATTCACAATCTATATTAATGATTTGGATGTGAGAATTAAATGCAATATTTCCAAGTTTGCAGATGACACAAAACTAGGTGGAAATGTGAGTTGTGAGGAGGATGCAAAGATGCTTCAAGGGGATTTGGAGCGGCTAAGCAAGTGGGCAAAAATTTGGCAGATGGAATACAATATGAAGAAATGTGAGGTTATCCACTTTGGCAGAAAAAAACTGAAATATAGAGTATTTCTTAAATGGTGAGAGGCTGGGAAGTGTTGAACTTCAAAGAGACTTGGGTGTCCTTGTTCATGAGTCACTGAAAGTTAACATGCAGGTACAACAAGCAATTAAGAAGGCAAGTGGTATGTTGGCCTTTATTACAAGGGGATTTGAGTATAGGAGTAACAATGTCTTACTGCAATTATATAGAGCTTTGGTGAGACCATCATGTTTTGGTCTCCTTACCAAAGGAAAGATATACTTGCCCTAGAGGGAGTGCAACAAAGATTCACAAAACTAATTTCTGGGATGGTGAGATTGCCCAAGAGGAAAGATTAAATGGAAGGGGCCTTTATTCTCTGGAGTTTCAAAGATTGAGAGGTGATCTCATTCAAACATACAAAGCTCAACAGAATAGATGTAGGAAGGATGTTTCCCTTGGCCGGGGAGTCTAGAACCAGGGATACAGTTTCAGAATAGGACAGGCCATTTAGAACTGAGAAGAGGAGAGTGGTGAATCCTTGGAATTCTCTGCCCCAGAGGACTGTGGAGGCTTAGTTGTTGTGTATGTTCAAGGCTGAGATCGACAGATTTCTACATATTAAAAACATCAAGGAATATGAAAACATCATGGGCAGCACAGTGGCGCAGTGGTTAGCACTGCAGCCTCACAGCTCCAGCAACCCGGGTTCGATTCTGGGTACTGCCTGTGCGGAGTTTGCAAGTTCTCCCTGTGACCGCGTGGGTTTTCGCCGGGTACTCCGGTTTCCTCCCACAGCCAAAGATTTGCAGGTTGATAGGTAAATTGGCCGTTATAAATTGGCCCTAGTATTGGTAGGGGAATTCTGGGGATGTGGTAGGAATATGGGATTAATGTAGGATTAGTATAAATGGGTGGTTGATGGTCAGCACAGACTCGGTGGGCCGAAGGGCCTGTTTCAGTGCTGTATCTCTAAATAAAAAAAATAAATATGACGATAGTACAGGAAAATAGTGCCGAAGTAGAAGATCAGCCATGATCTCATTGAATGGTAGAGCAGGCTCAAAGCCTGAATGGCCTACTCCTGCTCCTATTTCTTATGTTTAGTTTAGTTTAGAGATACAGCACTGAAACAGGCCCTTCGGCCCACCGAGTCTGTGCCGACCATCAACCACCCATTTATACTAATCCTACACTAATTCCATATTCTTACCACATCCCTACCTGTCCCTATATTTCCCTACCACCTACCTATACTAGGGGCAATTGCTAATGGCCAATTTACCTATCAACCTGCAAGTCTTTGGCATGTTCTTAAGAAATCATAGAAATTTACAGCAGGGAAAGAGGCCATTCGGCCCATTGTGTCCGTACCAGCTGAAAATTAGTCATCCAGCTTAATCCCACTTGCCAGCTTTTCCAGATTTCGGTGTGTAGCCTTGTAGGTTACAGTACTTCACGTGCATATCCAAGTATTTTTAAAATGTTATAGGGGTTTCTGCCTTTACCACCCTTTCAGGCAGTGAGTTCAAGACCCCACCACCCTCTGGATGAAAAAGTTTCCCCTCGATTCCCCTCTAAACCGCCTACCTCTTACCCTAAATCTATGCCTCCTGGTTATGGATCCCTCAACCAAAGGGAATAGGGCCTTCCTACCCATACCATCTGGACCCCTCATATTTTTATAGACTTATTAGGTCTCTCCTCAGCCTCCTCTGTTCCAAAGAAAACAGCCCTAGACTATCCAATCTTTCCTCATAACTAAAATTCTCCAGTCCAGGCAACATCCTCGTAAATCTCCTCTGTACCCTTTCTAGTGCAATAATATCTTTCCTATAGTGCGGTGACCAGAACGGCACGCAATACTCCAGCTGTCGCCGAACCAGTATTTTATACAGTTCCAGCATAACCACTCAACTGTTATATTCTATGCCTCGGCTAATAAAGCAAGTATCAGGTTTGCTAACTATTAATACCTTTATGCAAAACCATTACAGTCCTATTATATGCACTCTCATATAACAAGCTGCACTTTCTAAACTCAAAAATTCTTAGATAAAATACTGGACTGTTTCAAGAATTGACATGTAATAAATGGGCCTATATGTATAATACATTAACAAAGAAAACTTGCACGGACAATCCCATGATTTAAAATTGACTAAAGTGCTGGTCTTGGCGTCAGATTAATGCTTCAGCTCTTGTTCAAGCTGGCTGCCACTATAACTGTCACCAGAGCAGTGTTGACAGCTCTAAACAACAGGAGCTGTCTGCACTGCTTTTCACAGCTTCTCTTCCCTGAATTCCAGCAAGACTTGACTCAAGTGAAAGAAGTAACTCTGCATTTGCTGGACTATTTGTCCCTGGATGTTTCCCTCTGTCTTATGGACAAAGGGAATCTATACATAGCAATAGTGTATGATGATACAGTGAAATGCAGGACACATTAGCATAGAATGCCTGCCGTCTCTGTTCGGACATGGTACAAAGAACTATATTATTTTTGTTGACTGCATTTTCATCAACACAGAAGAAGATTCCATCAGCATCAGCAGCTTTTCAGTGCTAGTCCTAAGCGACATTATTGTGTGATTTTGGAGGACTATTTGACTGTAAGGGTTATCACAGCTGTGCCTGAACCAAATTGTGCCCTCACCTAACATTTCAGTGCTGTATCTCTAATCATACACATTTATAATTCAATCAGGGGTAATTATCAGGAATGGAAAGCCTCTCCAATATTTCTCTCTCTAACTCAAAGACACCAAGACCAATTTATAATGCCTCTGCCACAGCCCCAGTTGTAATCAGCTAAAAGTAGATTATCAGTTGAATTTGGGACCTTCTTGGTCTGCAAGGCTCATCTACTCATTGGCTAAACAGGCTGAACCATTAAAAGAAAGATTTTGTAAAAGGCCTTTGGATGAGAAATCTGTTATGCTCTAAGTTGAATGGGGAAATAGTATGAATGGACAGGGCCCTACCGAAATAACATGCATCGGAGGCCACAACAGTCTTTATGAAACTCTCGTTTTATGAGGTATACATAGAACCATAGAACTGTACAGCACAGAAGAGACCATTCAGCCCATAGAATCTGCACCAATTCTTTCAAACAGCAATCCAGTTACTCCCACTCTCCTCTTCTTCCCCATAGCCCTGCATTATTCACTTTCAAATGTTTGTTCAATTCCTTTTTGAAGGCTACTATTGAATCTGTATCCACCACACTATCAGGCAGTGAATTCAGGATCCTAACCACTTGTTGTGTTAAAAAGGTTTTTCCTCATGTCATCTTTGATTTTTTTTGACAATCACCTTCAATCTGTGCCCTCTCGTTATCAACCCTTCAGTTATTGGAAACAGTTTCTCTTTATTTACTCTTTCTAAACCCCTCATGATTTTAAATACAATACTATCGTTTTATTTACAATTTACAACAACACCAACTTACTGATTCTTATGTTCTTATCTTTACAGCACAGTGCCATCACATACCTGCAAAAGTGGGGAAGCCCACAGTTCAGACTAAAGATAAATAATTGCTGGAGGACCAACTTCAATAGAGTGAGAACAATTCTGGCCCAAGTAAGTTGGAAGAAGGTTGGCAGGCAAAACTGCAATTGAACGATGGGCTGCCTTTAAAGAGGAGATAGTTCAGGTATAGTCAAGGTACATTGCCACAAGGGGGAAGGTAAGGCAAACAAAGCCAGAGCTCCCAGGATGACAAAAGAGATAGAGAGTAAGATGAAACACAAAAAGGGTGCATATGACAGATGTCAGGTGGATAATACAATTGAGAACCAGGCTGAATATAGAAGGTTCAGAGGTGAAGTGAAAAACCAAGGAAGAGAAACATGGAGACAGTATGAGAAGAGACTTGTGGTGAACATAAAAGGGAATCTAAAAGTCTCTTACAGACAAATAAATAGTAAAATGATGGTAAAAGGAGGAGTGATTGTACTCTGCAGGGCCTCCTGCAGTACTGGTTGTGGCCACTGCTTCCTTAGGCACTTCCAATTGGCGGGCAGCTCTGGAGGTGGGAGTTGTTCCTTAAAGGGACAGCATCCCTGAATGCAGGCACTTAATCGCCTGCCCGCCATGAAATACCACCGGGTGTCCAACAGAGGGCCAACCTGCTGCCGATCCCCCGTTTCCAGAATAAAATTCGGCCCGACAAGTCGCCAGGACTGGATAGGATGCATCCAAGAATACCTAGGAACATAAGGGTAGAAATTGCGGAGGCACTGGCCATAATTTTCCAATCCTTCTTAGATACAGGTGTGGTGTCAGAGGAATGGAGAATTGCAAATTTTACATCCTTATTCAAAAAAGGGTGCAAACTCAAGCCTAGCAACTACAGGCCAGTCAGTTTAACTTCGATGGTGGGAAAGCTTTTAGAAATGATAATCTGGGACAAAATTAATAGTCACATGGACAAATGTGGATTAGTTGAGGAAAGTCAGCATGGATTTGTTGAGGGCAAATTCTGTTTAACTAACTTGCTTGAGTTTTATGAGGTAACAGAGAGGGTTGATGAGTGTAATGCAGTTGATGTGGTGTACATGGACTTCCAAAAGGCATCTGATAAAGTGCCACATAACAGGCTTGTCAGCAAAGTTATAGCCCATGGAATAAAAGGGATAGTAGCAGCTTGGATACAAAATTGGTTACGTTACAGGAGTAGTTGTGTTTTGTTGTAGTAGTTGTGAAAGTTTGTTTTTCGGACTGGGGGAAGGTATATTGTGGTGTTCCCCAGGGCTCAGTGTTAAGACCCCTGCTTTTCTTGATATATAGTAATGACCTAGACTTGGGTGTACAGGGCACAATTTCAAAATTTGCAGAGGATGCATAACTTTGAAGTATTATGAACTGTGAGGAGGATAGCGATAAACTTAAAGAGGACGTAGACAAGTTGGTGGAATGGGCAGACAAGTAGCAGATGAAATTTCATGTGGAAAAGTGTGAAGTGATTCATTTTGGTAGGAAGAACAAGGAGAGGCAATATAAATTAAAGGGTACAATTCTAAAGGGGCTGCAGGAGCGGCAGGACCTGGAGGTATAAGTGCACAAATCATTGAAGGTTGCAGGGCAGGTTGAGAAAGCGGTTAATAAAGCATATGGAATCCTGGGCTTCATAAATAGGGGCATAAAGTACAAGGACAAGGAAGTTATGATAAACCTGTATAAAATATTGGTTTGGCCTCAACTGGAGTATATGCCCAGTTCTGGGCACCACACTTTAGGAAGGATGTTAAGAGATTAGAGAGGGTGCAGAAAAGATGCACAAGATTGGTTCCAGGGATGAGGAACTTCAGTTACGTGGATAGGTTGGAGAAGCTGGGCTGCTGTACTTTGAGAAAAGAAGATTAAGAGGAGATTTGATAGAGATGTTCAAAATCATGAGGGGTCTGGATAGAGTAGATAGGGAGAAACTGTTCCCATTAGCAGGGATCCAGAACCAAAGGAAACCAATTTAAGGTGGTTGGCATAAGAGGCAACGGTGACATGAGGAAAAACTTTTTTATGCAGCAAGTGGTTAGGATCTGGAATGCACAGCCTGAAAGTGTGGTGGAAGCAGATTCAATCGAGGCCTTCAAAAGGGAACTAGATAATTATCTGAAGAGAAAAGAGTTTGCAGGGCTACGGGGAAAAGGCAGAGGAGTGGGAGTAGCTGAATGGGTCTTGTAGAGAGCGAGCACAGACACGACGGGCTGAATGGCCTCCTTCTGTGCTGTAACCATGCTATGATTCTTTGATAGCTGAGTGGATTTCCTAAGTTGGATTTGCACACTTGCGTAGAAACAGAAAGGTTTCATTAAGTATTTGGTGTATAGATGCCTCAGAATTTATCAGCAACTCATAGCCTAGGTTGGGGCCAGAACTAACATGTGAGACAGTGCACCAGAAAACAACATTGTCTGCTCCTATTAGAGTCAGTGGTATTATATAATTGGAGTCAGGAGAATTGCATTGAAGTCAATGTATTGGAGTCAGAGTACAAGGATGAGTGCTATAGTTATAATGCTGTACATTAAAGAAAGCTAGTTATCTTTTTATTACAATGTTAGTAACATTCTATGACTCCTTCCTAATTTTTCAATTATTATTTTCATTATTTCTCTTTTTTTTATTAAAGTTTCTAGGACCATGTAGCTCTTCCTGATAATAATTTGAAATTATCCAGAAACAGATGAAATGTCAATTTGATTAAATTGGCTGTTATACCAGATAGATGGAGCCTGGTTTCAGATAGACAGGATGATGCAGTGGCAGAAACCACCTTCCATCATTTAGATCCAAAATGTTTTGAGATTTCCTTCCCTTCACATTATGATCATGCTTAGGACTCAATTAATTTGAATTCAATCTCTATTAACAATTGCTCTTCTTGTATAAATTAACCAGTGCCTTTTTATTTACTGAAATAGCTAGGCTGGCTCTTTATCTATTCCTTGCAAGTAAACAGTTCAGCTTGACACTCACATTACCTACACACAGATAATCCAATTTGACAGAGAGCCTAATAGACAGTCAATGTATCTTTCTTGTTGACATGATATCAATTAGCACTTTGAGGGTGGTCCAATTTTCTTGCTCCTTTAGTTGGAAACAAACAGTTGTCTGAGTTCGATTGATCGACCTTTTAATTGTCTGAAAGAACCCATTGATTTATTGGGTACAGCTGAAAGTTAATGAGGACCAACTAGAAAAATAGAAATTGAACCCAGTGCAGCTCCAACACCTGTTTCCAGAGCTGTGTGTTGTTGAAATGTCATTCTTTTCGAAAGTTTTGCTTACTTACCCTCAAGCAGTAATTGTGAACCTTTCATTAAGAGCACTATGAAGGTGCTACTTTATCTTTGGTGTAAAGATGGGGAACTCTTTTTACCACATACTAAACATCATCAGACATTAGCCGATATGGAGCACTGCTACCTCTTATTCAAATCCAATAAAATATGTGTACTGCTGAGAGGCAGGATGCAAGATCACACAGCATTTTTCCTGCACAGTGGATATTTGATCCCCGCCATCATGACAACATCACACAGAGATCAAATTCTTCCCCACTAGAAGAGATGCAGTATTACAGCCTGAACCAACATGGCTCCCTCTTACATATCTTGTATTAGCTGACTACTGAACAACAAAGATAGATTCTGTTAGTGTGAATTTGGAACTAAGCAATGACCGAAACAAAAAAGAATTTTTAAAGATGGAAAGAATTGTAATGTACGGGTTATCAATTTCACTGTCACGTTCTATCTGATTTTTCATTCTGGAGGTGATTGACCAGTGTGCTCCATACTATCCAACCTTAGCCAGGTGATTGTACCAGGCCTTGAAGGCACACCTCCTCATTCCATCATACCATCTAACCACAATTTGTTTTTGCATGTCTCAATCTATTACGTCAACAGTTCCAGACAGTAACATCTTCAGTAATCTTCCCTGACTGCTGAATTATGCACCCACAGTCTATCATTTTGCTCAATAGCCTCATCATTTCTCTTGTACTATCTCAAGGACCCTCTCATTAGTCATTCTTGTCCGACACAATTTCAGCATTTGTCAGGAGCACCCGCATTCAAATGCCTTTATTCTAATTATTTCAGCATTCAGGGTCCAATTTTCACATCCATATAATATGAATTCCATGCACAGCTTCCAACAAGCATCGGTAGAGAGCTGTCAGGATGAGAAATCCTAGCAGGTTTTTCTCCTCCCCATCACTGGGGTCTTGAGGCCAATTGTAGCATCCTATTGCTGTCCTTCAGCTGAGAACAGTGAAATTAGCACCAATACAACACTGAACCTGAGATCTTCTATTCTGTGTGGTTCAATTTTAAGGAATACCAGGTTTACAGCTTGCTTTTGCATTTGTCGAAACATGATGGACGAATAAGCGTACATGATAATATATTTTGCTCAATGCATGTGATACTTAAGAATTCTATTTCTCAGCATCAATCTGATTACTTTGACCATCTGACGTTATTAGGTGATACAAGTATAAAATTTATCTACTTGCCCTATTTTCATTGTTAGCACCGGGTGAGGAAGGCACCCTTCTCTCACCTTTACTGGTTTGGCTGTAACAGGGTTTAACTTTTAAAAACACAGTGCTTTTAGCTTCTCCTCAGCGAATCCTTGCTCACTGCTCTCTAATTGTAATTGTAAAGGAACCAATCTGACAGGCTTTCTCAGGTTTAAAAAAGAAAAGTGTAAGTTTATTAACTTTAAAACTCTAACTCAGTTAAAACTACTAAAAATACACGGTGCAACCATGTTAGCATGCATACACAATAAACACACACACAAATAGATACAGAGGAGGAGAAAGAATTAAAGGGGGAAGGTCTGAAGTAGCTTATGGAATTCAGGTACTGTTTTTGGTTTTGCTGTGAAATCTTTGATCGAAATTAACTCTTACAGTTCTCGTTGTTGCCCATTGCACACTTTCAAACTTGGTTTGCTGGTACCAGTAGGCTGCAGGGGTCTTCTGTCTTGAGGCTTAAGTTACTTCCTGGAACTTTACATGAGAGAGAGCGAGACAGAGAGAGAGAGAGAGACCTTGCTTCTCTTTGGTCTTCAAAATTGCAGTCTGCCTCAAAACCATACTGTGATGCACAATTCAATCAATTCCCAGGTTGGTTAGTCAGCAGGTTAGTCATGTGACTAGCTCTTTGTTTGAAACAGCATCGCCTGCAAAGATTGTTAATTCTTCAAAGCTTACTAGACACACTCAGTGGGCGGGGGGGAGGAGGCGGGAGGGGGGGTTGTGGAGTGCTGGCTCTTACAAGAGACAATGACTCTCAATGTCTTTTGATCATCACTATTGACAAAACCCATCTAGTTAATTGAATCAGGGAACACTGAAAGTATTTAAAGAAGAGGTAGATAGATTTTTGAAATATCTAGGAGTTGAGGGCTATGAGGAGCTGGCACAAAAGAGGAGTTGATGTCTGGAGCAGATCAGCAATGATATTATTGAATGGCGGGGCAGGTTTGAGGGACCAAAAGGCCGACTCCTGCTCCTATTTCTTATGTTCTTATGTTCACAGGACATATAGCCATGCACCAGCATAAATACTCGCACTTTCATGGGTCCAGTTAAAGAGTTAGTTGGGTTTTCACCTGGTTATTCACAATTCACAAATAAGCACAAGTAGATGCTAGTGGCAGGGACAGCTGTGGAGAGTCTGTGTCAGGGACCACGAACGTCTCCAAGCTCTGCTCAGCTGCACACAGATGCTAAACTCCGGGCCATCATTGAGAAGAAGGATAGAGATACAAGAGCAACTTTGCGAGGTACTGACAGATGTACTACATACACTCTCCATAGCAGCAGAGAGGACGAAGGAGTCCAACTTGAGCAGTAGTGGACAGGTAACACAGGTAATGGTGATAATGCCTGTCATGGATAGGGTAGCCGCATCCATGGAGCTTCAAACACAGGTCTCAAATGAGTCTGTGCAGGCCATGAATGCAGCCATCAGGAGATGTCCCCCACCTTACACAGAATGATAGAGGTAGAGGTAAAGAATTCTAGACATTCACTACCGTCTGAGAGAAGAAATTCTTTCGCATCTCAGTTTTAAATGTGTGTCCCCTTATTCTGTTACTAGGTCCCTTAGTTCAAGATTCCCCCACTAGTCGAAACATCTTCTCAACATCCACACTGTCAAGCCCCCTCAGAATCTTGTATGTATCAATAAGATCACCCCTCATTCTTCTAAACTCTAATGAATAAAGGCCTAACCTGTTTAGCCGTTATTGATAAATCAACGCTTATCCCAGGAATCAGCCTAGTGTATCTCTTTTGAACTGCCTCCAATGCCAGTATATCGTTTCTTAAATGCGGGGACCAAAACTGTCCGCAGTACTCCAAGTGCAGCCTCACCAACACCCTGTACAGTTGTAACAAGACTTCCCTATTTTTAAACACCAACCCCCAAGCAATAAAGGCCAAAATTCCTTTGCTTTCTTAATTACTTGCTGCACCTGCATGCTAACTTTTTGTGTTTCATGCACAAGAACAGCCAGATCCCTCTGTGCTGCACTTTTTTGGAATCTCTCTCCATTTAAATAATAGTCTGCCTTTTGATTCTTCCTACCAAAGTGCATGACCTCACATTTTCCTACATTAAACTCCATCTGCCAAGTTTTTGCCCACTCTCTCAACCTATTTATATCCACTTGCAGATTCCTTATGTCCTCATCACAACATGCTCTCACACCTATTTTTGTATTGTCAGCAAATTTGGATATATTACACTCTGCCCCCTCCTCCAAGTCATTAATATAGATAGTAAATAATTGAGGCCCTAGGACTGATCCTTGTGGCACTCCACTAGTTACGTCTTTCCAACCAGAAAAAGGCCCATTAATCCCGACTCTCTGTCTTCTGTGAGTTAACCAATCCTCAATCCATGCTAATACATTACCCCCAATACCGTGAGCTCCTATCTTAAGCAATTATCTTTTATGTGCACCTTATCGAATGCCTTCTGTAAATCTAAATACACTACATCTACCGGTTCCCCTTTATCAACTCTGCTTGTTATATCCTCAAAGAACTCTAGCAAATTTGTCAAACATGATTTTCTTTTCACAAAACCATGTTGACTCTGTTTGATTGCGTTAAGCTTTTCTAAATGTCCTGCTATTTCTTCCGTAATAATGGACTCTAGCATTTTCCCAACGACCGATGTTAGGCTGACTGGCCTATAGTTTCCCGCTTTTTGTCTCCCTCCCTTCTTGAACAGGGGCGTCACATTAGCGGTTTTCCAATCCGCTGGGACCCTCCCAGAATCCAGTGAGTTCTGGAATATTTCGACTAATGCCTCCAATATCTGTGCAGCCACTTCCTTTAAAACCCTTGGATGCAGGCCATTAGGTCCTCACGACTAGTCTGCCTTTTTCCCATTAATTTGTCAAATACTTTGTCCCTCGTGATAGAGGCTGTTATGAGATCTTTCCTCCCATTAGCTCCTTGCTTATCTGATATCTGTGGGATGTTTATAGTGCCCTCCACCATGAAGCCCGATGCAAAATATTGGTTTAAATTATCTGCCATTTCCCTGTTCCCCGTTATCAATTCTCCAGTCGCATCCTCCAAGGGCCCCACGCTCACTTCAGCTGCTCTCTTTTTATATACCCGTAGAAGCTCTTGCTGTTTGTTTTTATATTTCTTGCCAATTTACATTCATAATCAATTTTCTCCCTCTTTATTAGCTTTTTAGTCATTCGCTGCTGGTTCCTAAAAAATTCCCAATCCTTTGGCCTACCACTAGGTTTTGCTGCTTTGTATGCCTTACTTTTTGATTGGATACTCTCCTTGACTGCCTTTGTTAACCACAGGTTGTTCATCCCTCTCATCGGGTCCTTTTTGACTGGGATAAATTTTTGCTGAACGTTATGAAATATCTGCTTAAATGTCTGCCACTGCTCATCCACTGACCTTTCCCTTAGTCTATTTTCCCAGCCCGCTTTCTTCATACCTCCGTAATTGTCCTTGTTTAAGTTGAGGACACTGGTTTGAGACCTGAGTTGCTCGCTCTCAAACCGAATTTGAAATTCTACCATGTTGTGATCGCTACCTCCTAGAGGATCCTTAACTACGATATCTCTTATTAATCCTACCTCATTACACATTACTAGATCTAAAATAGCTTGTTCCCTGGTAGGTTCTGCAATGTAATGCTCTAAGTAACAATCCCCGATGCACTCTATAAATTCATCTTCCATGTTACCTCTGCCAATCTGATTTGTCCAGTCAATATGCAGATTAAAATCACCCATGACAATTGTAGCAGCCTTCTTACACGCCTCCATTATTTCCCAATTTATACTTTATCCTATAGTAAGGCAACTGTTCGGGGTCTATAGACAATTCCCACCTGTGACTTCTTCCCCTTGCTATTCCTTATTTCCACCCAAACTGATTCCACATCACGATCTATTACACCTATATCACTACTCATCACCGCACTGGTACCTTCCTTTATTAACAAAGCTACCCCATCTCCTTTTCCTTTTTGCCTATTTTTCCAGAACGTTGAATACCCTTGAATGTTGAGTTCCCAGTCTTGGTCACCCTGCAACCACGCCTCTGTAATAACTATCAAGTCATATTCATTTATTTCTATGCCATCAACTTACCTATCTTGTTACAAGTGCTGCGTGCATTCAGATAAAGAGCCTTAAGTTTTGACTTTTTACCATTATTACTCATTCCGGTTCTAATTTCTGCTGCACTCTTCTGCTTATATTTTCTGCCCCTTCCTGTCACACTTTGATTATCGTTTCCCTCTTCACAACCCTGCACCTCTGCTCTCTCAATTCTTTTTGATTTTTTAAACTTCCCTTCAATTGAACCCCTCCCCCACTAATTAGTTTAAAGTCCTATCTACAACCCTAGCTATACGATTCACCAGGACACTGGTCCCAGCATGGTTAAGCCCATCCCAATGGAGCAGCTCTCTCCTTCCCCAGTGCCAGTGCCCCATGAATTGGAAGCCATTTCTCCCACACCAATCTTTGAGCCATGCGTTTACCTCTCTAATCTTATTTACTCTATGTCAATTTGCACATGGCTCAGGTAATAATCTGGAGGTTATTACCTTTGAGGTTCTGCTTTTTAATTTAGCCCCGAGCTGCTCATAGTCCCTCAGCTGAACCTCTTTCCTAGTCCTACCTATGTCATTGGTACCTACATGGACTATGACAACTGGATCCTTCCCCTCCCACTCCAAGTTCCTCTCCAGCCCAGAAGAGATGTCCTTAACCTTGGCACCAGGTAGGCAACACAGCCTTCAGGACTACCTGTCTTTGCTACAGAGAACAGTATCTATTCCCCTTACTATGCTATCCCCTATTACAACTACATTTCTCTTTTCTCCCCCCACTTGAATGGCACTCTGAACCACGGTGCTGTGGTCAGCTCACTCATCCCCCCTGCAGCCTGCACCCTCGTCCACACCGGGAGCACGAACCTCGTACCTATTGGATAAGGATAAGGGCACTGGCTGCAGCTCCTCCAAAGCTAAATTCTGGATCCCCATACCTGCCTCACTCGCATTCACACCCTCTTGTTCCTGACCATGGTCCAAATTTGATGTAATTAATCTAAGGGGTGTGACTGTCTCCTGAAGCACAGTGTCCAGGTAACTCTCCCCCTCCCTGATATGTCACAGTGTCCACAACTCGGACTCCAGCTCTTCAACTCTGAGCCGAAGGTCCTCAAGCAGCCAACACTTGCTGCAGATGTGGCCACTGTGGATCACACTGGCATCCACCAGCTCCCACATACTACAGCTGCAACACAGCGCCTGCCCAGCCATCTGTATGCTATTTAATTAATTCATTTGGATGTTCGATACTTGGATGTTTGATGCTGCGTTTGATTTAAATTAAGTTAAATTAAAAGTACATGTTTAAACAATCAATTGAATTAATACTTCTAGTCCTGCACAGTGTTTATACTCTTATTATAACACTTATTGTTACACTACCATGATTGAAAAATTTTTAATTACCCAGCTCCTAATGTGAACCAATATCCTCCCTGCTGGTCCCTCTCGCTCTATATATATATTATGATAAATTATAAAATCTGCCTTAGTTTTTAGTTTTTATACTAATGAATTGATCAAGTCTTATTTTATATTTGATTAACTTAGATTAAATTAAAAGCTTACTGGTATACTCACCCTGGCCTGCTTTCTGTTTCCCCGTGCTCTCTGTTCACGTTTCGATTTTTGATTTGCCTCCAAACCTCCCACTCCTCTCCCACTGCTTCTCTCCGAATCTCCGAGGTTCTGGCATCCGCTGAGGAATCATCCTCCTGCATCTCCAACAACTCATGCTCTATATGAAGGGCCTGGAAGACAAAAGAAAGATGTGAATTAGTTGTGGCAAAGTAGCAAACTTGACAATCACTATGCTCAGGCTTCTCATTTTTCAGTTATTGATGAAATAAAGTCAACATACGTGTGCCAGAGATAATTGTAATTTGGTCAAAAGTTATCTGCGAGCTTCCTATCCTTCCATCTCCAATTCAAAGAGGCATGGTGTGCCTTTTATTTCCATGGCCATGTCCTCTGCATCAGTAAGTTGCACAACTTATGGTGGGAAACTTACAGTCCTGTCACTCCACCTTGCTTTTAGTGCTCTCTTCTCCTACAAGGGTGAAAGAACAGACCTGTGAGTGATTGAGGGTCATGTAGTCACCCTATGGATGCAATTCATTCAGTGAGGGTGACTATCAGACAGATGCATCATATTGCATTAGGATTGGAGTCAATAGCAGTGGTGGATGTATAAATGGGGAAGTGAGGAAATGCATAGAAAGTGAAGAATGGGTGGTACTGAAACATAAGTGGGTGTGAGGAGTGATGTGATGGGATTAGAGAATGGAGCGGTGTTAAACAAATGAATTTATCTTTCCTTAACTTGTTTTTTTCCTGCGCTGAATTCAATACTGGGCACAATGCTCCTGCTGCTGACCTCCTCAGCCACCTCCAACAACACCTTCTTGGTGACAGCTGAAGGTTTCTTCCTTACATTGCTGGGGAAAATGAGGTCCCTCTTGCTCCTCACTGCACCCAGTAATAATTGTAGTGTAGTTTCATTGAATCAGGGTGACACCCTTGCTCTCTGTTCATTCGTTCGCAATCCCTTTTAGCTCCTCCAAATTCCATTGCTGCATGGGCCCTTTAAATAGTGGACATCAGATCACATCATACCCATTGTGCAGCTTGGAGTGGCAAAAATTGGAAGGAAAGATTTTTAATGACTAAATCAAGTTGAAATTGGAGAATCCAACCCACTAACTTTACTTCCAGGTTTCGCAAATGCAATTTCTCCACCCCATCTCTTGACATTTAATGGCATTATGATCACTGAATCCCCCACTATCAACATCCTGGGGGTTACCATTGACCAGAAACTGCACTGGAGTAGCCATATAAATACCGTGGCTACAAGAGCAGGTCAGAGACTAGGAGTTCTGCGGCAAGTAACTCACCTCCTGACTCCCCAAAGCCTGATCACCATCTACAAGGCACAAGTCAGGGGTGTGATGCGATTTTCTCCACTTGCCTGGATGGGTGCAGCTCCAACAACTCAAGAAGCTCGACATCATCCAGGACAAAGCAGCCCACTTGATTGGCATCCCGTCCCCAAACATTCACTCCCTCCAACATATCCTCACAACATTTAAGAAGTATTTAGATGAGCACTTGAAACACCATAGCATACAAGGCTACGGGCCAAGTGCTGGAAAATGGGATTAGAATAGATAGGTGCTTGATGGCCAGCACAAGCATGATGGGCTGAAGGGCCTGTTTCTGCGCTGTATAACTCTATCACTATGAATCCACCACCGACGCACAGTGGCAGCAGTGTGTACCATCTACAAGATGTACGGCAGCAATGCACCAAGGGTCCTTAGCCAGCACCTTCCAAACCTGCGACCTCTACTACCTAGAAGGACGGGGCAGCTGATGCATGGGAACACCACCACCTGCAAGTTCCCCTACAAGCCACGCACCATCCTGACTTGGAACTATATCGTCGTTCCGTCACTGTCGCTGGGTCAAAATCCTGGAACTCCTTTCCTACCCCACATGGACTGCAGCGGTTCAAGAAGGCAGCTCACCACACCTTCTTATGGGCAATTAGGGATTGGCAATAAATGCTGGCCTGGCCAGCGATGCCCACATCCCATGAAACGAATAAAAAAAAAATCCCACCTCACCTTATTTGCAACCTGCCTTCACATTAATATCGGGGCCAATATGGACAAACATCAGAATCAGTGTTTCAACATACCAGTTGTACGTTCTACCATAATTTGGGTAGAGGCAAGAGCTTTATAATATCTGCATCCATGTCTGTTCAAGGAGTCATTGCCCAAGACTACAGTTGGTATCCTTGGTTCCCTAGCAGCCCACTGTTCAATCTGCCTACTCCGTCAAATAATAGTTGCACGGTGGACTTACACAAAATGACGCTACCATGACTGCTCCCAGAGCATCTTATGTTTATTTGTATTATTCTGTTTCTGTGGTCCAACACAAGCTGCACGTTAATGGTGTGAAAAGTTTTTCAGTCCTGTATGCTGCGAGAATTTTACTGGGGATCCTGATGGCCACATGTGTACTATTAATGTGACCCTGCACTTTTGGAAAGCCTGCTATCTGCTCAATGTGCTGCAGCTGATGTTGTTGCCTCCTTTCCATGGGGGATGTGATGAAAGTGCTTCTCCGAGAAAACAAAGCTTTTTTCACTTGTCTTAGGCATCAGTGGACTGAAGATTGGCTGCTGCAGCAAATGTCACTTGTGGGTGGGATGGATTCAGTCATGTAACAATTTAATAGGGTAGTAATATTCACAGCCATGGACAGGGTTGTCCCTGTGGTAGAAGTTGTGTGCAGGTCAGACTCAAAATTAATCTCTCCTGAAATGTACTTGGGGAAGGCAGGTCTCTTCAGACAATCTTGAGTGTTTCCAGGTCGGAGGTCTTGGCTCTTGGGATGGGGCAGAGTGGATAACAGATGCTAAGGTGCAATCATACCTGCTTTTGTTCCCTCTGCACAAAGCCTCCTATCTCATCCAAATCCAGCACTGCCACTGGAATGCAATACAGTTCCTATGCTGAGTACTGCTTGCTGTCAATGAAGCAGCTGCTGTCAAAAACAGTTAGGTGGAGAACAAAATAAAACCACAAAGCTTTACCATAATATTAAAGTCAATCACACTTTTAAATGAAGAGCAGGAAATCCCAGTGACAGCTGCTTCAAATGTTGAGAAACATTTAAGGAGTCAGCAGATTGTTGATTTCAACATGGGACCAATTTTAAATTAATTGATGTAATGACGCTGGTGCTAGCTCTGTGCAAAACCTTCAGATATTGGGTAATTTTCCAGCTCACTGAATTTGGCATCCCAGGAATCAGGCATTTGGGCCTCATTTCCTAATTCAACACAGTTTGCTCCCGGAGTGAGTGGATATGTTATCTGACTGCATGATCATTGAGTCAGCTCTTATAAGCACAAATAGAACTGTGTTTCTGGGCTTTTAAACCAAGATTACCCAGCCATTGCTAGAGTTGCTCTGGTTGCAATTGGATCATTAGAGTGGAACCAAGCAAGGGTCCTCCCATGGAACAGGAGGGCACCGGAGAAGGATTGTGTGCTCAATTGTGTCTAATGCTGCAGAGAGATCAAGAAGGTCAAGGAGAAATAATGCAACATGATCACAGTCACAAAGAATGTTGGTTGTGACCTTAGTTAAGGCCACTTTGGGATTCAAATAGGGAGTTGTGGGAGTGGTGGATATATTTCTGGGAGGTCTAATTGTGACTTCTGTGGCCTGGCTAAATGGATCGCCTGTATAAAATGTAAGTCAGATTGAGTTAAAAGAGCTCCTTTGATTAACTGGTGAGATTTACTCACCGTGGAGGCACATTAAGCAGTTTAGTACATTTGGAGAGAAAGTGCTCAGCACCGAATGTTGCAGACTGGCACATTCCAAGGTCCAGGACTACGTGCTGAGGGACGCACTAAAGCTTGGGGCAGCCGCAGCAAAGGCTCAATGGGGAAAGACCACAGTGTAAGGTTCCCCCACCAAGCTGGACTGAGGGGCTGGATCCATGGGAAACCCCTCGAACTGTATCGTTAATATTCTGAATTGTTGTAAATGTAAAACTGTAATTGACATGACAATTGTGAAACGGAAGGGTTGGGAAGAAACTCATGACAGGATTGAAGGAAACTGATCTCCCTTGCAATGTTTGTATTTTTTGGTGCTGTTTGGAAACTGTTTGGCAATGTAATTTTTACAGATTTTTATGAATAAAGTATATTTTGGAAAAAAAAAATTGTCACAGAGGGCTGGATTTTGTTGTGCTGGTGGGGCTCCTGGTGCTGGGCCGAAAGGTGGGGAGAATCCTGTCTTGGCCATTTGGAGACCCCCCCCCCAGCACGATTCTATGTTGCCTGGGCAATTATCAGCCCGGCACCAGGATCCCCATCCCTTTAAAGAGGGGGATCCAGCCTTCAAGAGCTGCTGGACAATCAGGGCCAGCAGCTCAGTAGTAGCAGAAGCACCATTGAGAGTGGTGGCCACTGCCAGTACTGCAGGGGCTTTGGACCCAAGACCAGCACTGGAGCCCCGGACCTCAAGTAACTGGCCCCGGCAACGGTGGGGGAGAGTGGGCATTGAGTGCAAGGACAGTGAGTCTGGGGAGGTGGAGGTTTTTCCCTGTGGGTGGGCTCTGTTGGCCACAGCTTGCCCACGGAGGAGCTTCGCCTCCCCCACCCCCCAAGCCCACGAGAGGCCACCTTGTTTTACTGGGTGACCTCCCATGGTGGAGGCCCCCCCCCCATTCCCCCACTGCTGGTTAAATCCAAGCAGTGGCAAGAAGAGGCCCTTAAGTGGCCGGTACTGGCCACTTAAGGGACTAAAGTTTTTTTTAATTTCCAAAATATACTTTATTCATAAAAATCTGCAAAAATTACATTGCCAAACAATTTCAAACAGCACCAAAAAATACAAACATTGCAAGGGAGATCAGTTTCCTTCTATACTATCATGAGTTTCTTCACAACCCTTCCCTTTCACTATTGTCATGCCAATTACAGTTTTACATTTACAGCAAATGAAAATATCAACGATACAGTTCGAGGGGTTTCCCATGGATCCAGCCCCTCAGTTCAGCTTGGTGGGGGTCCTTACACTGTGGTCTTTCCCCATTGAGCCTTTGCTGCAGCTGCCCCAAGCTTTAATGCGTCCCTCAGCACGTAGTCCTGGACCTTGGAATGTGCCAGTCTGCAACATTTGGTGGTGGACAACTCTTTGCACTGGAAGGCCAGCAGGTTTCGGGCAGACCAAAGGGCATCTTTCACCGAATTGATAGTCCTCCAGCAGCAGTTGAGGTTTGTCTCGGTGTGCGTCCCTGGGAACAGCCCGTAGAGCACAGACTCCTGTGTTACAGAGCTGCTTGGGATGAACCTCGACAAAAACCACTGCATCTCTTTCCACACCTGCTTTGCAAAGACACATTCCAGGAGGAGGTGGGCGACCGTCTCTTCCCCACCACAGCCAACGCGGGGGCACTGTGCGGAGGGGGCGAGACTTCGGGTGTGCATGAAGGATCTGACGGGGAGGGCCCTTCTCACCACCAGCCAAGCTACGTCTTGGTGGCCTCTGGGTGGGAAGGCTTCGGTCTATCTCTGCAAATTGCTTTGCAAAGGGGAGACGACGGGCCCTCCGCGCCCCCACCTCTTCTCTGTGCCAATGCCATTTTTTTCTTGTGTGTCCATTTGTAATGGGAGCAAGGGACCATACATGGTCAAAGGAGCTGAAAAACTGTCTGCTTATTGCAGTGTGTGGTCCATCTTTTTAGCACTATTGTTTTGATCGGGGATTATTTACATATGTTCTTTTTATTAATGTTTTTGCAAAATAATTGAAAGCAACTTTTTAACATTTCTTCAAGTAAACTTGTTTTAAAAGTGTGCTAAATATGGTATTCCATGGTTGAGGCAATACAAAAGTAAAGGTGGCATGTCAGGGAGATACATGGTCCAAACAGAAACCACCCCCCCACCCTACTCCACCCCACCTGTTCCCATTATTTTGTCAGTCATCAAACATGGGATCTGTAACACTGGCACTCTGTCATTTGCCTACTGCTCTACTTTATGCCTCCAAGTTGGATTTTCTATCCATTCATTCCAGTCTCTTCTTCCCTCTGTAGACATAACGTAAGCATAAAAAATTTCCAAATCCTTTTGGAACCTTCAAAAATGCTCCAACAATATTTTATCCCAGTATTTGGCCACTTCCCTTAAGTGAGCACATCCCTTTAATTTGGAGCTGCAGTTCTTTCAGGTCAGCATGCTCAGAATATACTTCCCACAGTCCATTGTTACAGTGCAGTGTTTCTCTAAATATTTTCTCCTCTATGAATTTAATCAGTGCCTTCTACCGCTCACTGGATTATTGCCTCATTTTCGGCAATCAAATTGAATCAACATGAAACGTGCTGCTAAAACCCTCAGCAAATACCTTTGTTACCTCTAAATGTCATTATTCTAACGCACTCCTGGCTGGCCTTCCATGTTCTACTCTCTGTAAACTTGAAGTCACCCATAACTCTGCTGTCATCTCCTAACTTGCATCAAGTTCCATTCACCCATCGCCCCTGAGCTTGCTGACCTACATTGGCTCCTGGTTAAGCAACACCTCGATTTTTAAAATTTTCACTCTTGTTTTCAAGTCCCTCCATGGCCTTGCCCCTGCCTATCTTTGTAATTTCTTCCAGCCCCACAACCTTCTGAAATATCTGTGCTCATCTAATTGTGGTCCTTTGAGCATCCCCGATTTCAATCACTCCACCAAGAGTGTTTGTGCCTTTGGCTCCCAAGCCCCTAAGTTCTGGAATTCTCTTCCTAAACCTCTCCACCTCTCCTTCCTCCTTTTAAGATGCTCCTTAACACCTACCTCTTTAACAGAGCTTTTGGTTATCTGCCCTAATATCTCCTTATGTGGCTGGGTGTCAAATTTTGTTTCATAATGCTCCTGTGAAGCGCCTTGGGGCGTTTTATTATGTTAATGGTGCTATAAATACAAGTTATTGTTGGTATTAAATAACACTGAACGCTGAGTAGCAGCATTCTATAAAACAGGGTCCCAAACTCATACCAGAAGATGTATAACAATGGAATAAACAGAATTGTGTAACAGGAGTGATATATTCTACATACAACTCACTCATATTTATGGTACTTATGAATTATGGACGTTCTATGGCTGTGAAATAACTGCTATAATTCAGTCACTTGTGAGATATCCTCTTTCGCTCTCAGAAACGCTTTAAAATACCTGCTAGCTGCAATTCCATTGAGAATAGCTATTGGAAAATAACATTTTTATGATCAGATAAGAAAGACCCAGGGGCCTCGAAATCACATAAAAGAAATCAATCGTGCAGAGCACATTAACTTTACACAGTTTGCACTTCCACAGACATGGTCTGAAGCATTCCGATATCTATTCCATATAATTGCTCTTGGTGCTGCATAACCCTACTACTACAGATAAGTGCAAAATAAAAATTGCAGCATAGGTAATAGCCATATAGAATTAAAATATTATTTCCTAGGAACTCTACAGAGAATAGCACATTACACAATGTGTAGTTATTGTAAAGAAAAGGTTTTGCCCATGTGCGTGAAACAAGAATTTAAGAAGTATTGTAACTGACTGGAGTTGATTTGGTGAAAGCGTCATATTTGATGAATGAAAGAAAGCTTAGATAAACAGACTATACCGAGCAAATGTTTCTGTATTCCACATTGCAGTGCAATTGTCACTGGAAAGATCCGTCCTTAACAAAAGAAACAACAAGGTTGCAGGCCTACAAAAATAAGCTCTTAAAATGTTAAACTTCATAAAGAATTCAAGTTTGATATATTTGTGAAAACTACCAAGTATCCAATTTTTGGCTACTGGTAAGAGAAGAAAATAGCTGAAAGGTTGAATGACATAATGGAAAGAAAGGTGGCATCAACTTAGAATGTTTTTCATTCAGTGATTTTCTTTGCTCCTCTCCTAAAGGCAGTGACGTGGTGGACTGTGGTTTCACTGGCTACAGTACCTCATCGAAATGGCCATACCTCATGTGCAAAGCAAGACTATGAGCATTATTTGAATTTAGGAACCATGATTGTCAAGTCCAGACTTGTCCTCTTCCAACACCCACACATTCAAACCTTCTAACAGTGTTCGCCAGCCACTAGCACTGTGTCCACTTTGACAGAGTATGCATCTACAGAGTACTTAACACGGGAATTTGGTGAGTGAGGGAATTCCTCGCAGTGGAGGGAAGAGGTGCTGTTCTGGTCTTTTAAAAGAACAAGGAGTGGTCCAGGAGAGAGAGCAAGCTGAAATCTAGAGGCATTATTTGCGTGAGCAGTTAGGTGATTGATTGGTGAGTTTTACAGTCTTTTTTCTCTAAACTAGGACAGCATTTTAAACCAGGACTGGGGACATATGCATTAAATTTATAGCTTGACATAGCTACAAATAATATTCATTGAGTGACATTTCAACACTTGAAACCCTAATTAGTTAAATAAAAGACAATAGAGATGGCAGGGCAGGTGATGTGTTGCAGCTGTAACATGTGGGAGCTGGTGGACACCAGTGTGATCCATGACAGCCACATCTGCAGTAAGTGTCTGCAGCTTGAGGAACTTTGGCTTCGAGTTGATGAGCTGGATTCCGAGCTTCGGACACTGTGATGTATCAGGGAGACAGAAAGCTAGCTGGACACTTTATTCCAGGAGGCAGGCACACCCCTTAGGTTTACTTCAGATTTGGACCATGGTCGGGGACGGGAGGATGTGACTATGAGTGAAGCAGGTATGGGGATCCAGAAGATAACAATGGCAGAGCATCAGCCCTTAAACTTGTCCAACAGGTTTGAGGTTCTTGCAGCCAGTGTGGACGAGAGCAGGAACCAGAGACGATGAGCAAACTGACCACAGCACCATGGGAGCCATTCATGTTAGGGGAGTAAAAAGGAATGGAGTAGGAGTAGGGGACAGTATAGTTAGAGGGATAGATACTGTTCTGTGCAGCCAAGAGCATGCATCCCAAAAGCTGTGTTGCCTGCCAGGGTTAAGGACATTTCCTCAGGGCTGGAGAGGAACTTGGAGTGGGAGGGGAAGAATCCAGTTGTTATGGTCCACATAGGTACCAAGGACATAGGTAGGACTAAATGAGAGGTTCTGCTAAGGGAGTGCGAGCAGCTAAGGACTAAATTACAAAGCAAAACCACAAAGGTAATAATCTCTGGATTACTACCTGAGCCATGAGAAAATTGGCATAGGATAAATAAGATCAGAGAGTTGAATGTGTGGCTTAAAGATTGGTGTGAGAGAAATGGGCTTCGATTCATGGGGCATTGACACCAGGACTAGGGAAAGTGAGAGCTGTTCCATTGGGACGGGCTTCACTTGAACTGAGCTAGGACCAGTATCCTGGCGAATCGAATATCTAGGGCTGTAGAGAGGGTTTTAAATGAAATAGTGGAGGTGGGAGGGTTCAGGTGAGGGGAAATTTAGAAAGTTTAAGAGGCAATAGTGCAGGGTAGCAATATGGGTAATGATAACCAGATGGAATGTCATTGGGAAAATGTGAGATTTTACACTTTGGTAGGAAGAATAGAAAAGCAAAATATAATTTGAATGGAAAGAGATTATAGAATGCTGCAGTACAGAGGGATCTGGGTATCCTCATACATGAATCACAAAAAGTTAGCATGCAGTCACAGCATGCTAGGAAGGCAAATGGAATGTTGGCCTTTATTGCAAGGGGGATGGAGTATAAATGTAGGGAAGTCTTACTACAACTGTACAGGGCGTTGGTGAGAGCATACCTAGAGTACTGCATATAGTTTTGGTCTCCTTATTTAAGGAAGGATAAAGTTGCATTGGAGGCAGATCAGCAAAGGTTCACTAGGTTGATGCCTAAGATGAAAGGGTTCTCTTATGAGGAAGGTTGGGCAGGTTGGGCCTATAACCATTGGAGTTTAGAGGAATGAGAGGTGATCTTATTGAAACATATAAGATTTTGCGGGGGTTTGACAGGGTAGATGCTGAGATGATGTTTCCCCTTGTGGGGAAATGTAGAATTAGGGAGCACAGTTTCAGAATTTGGGGTTTTGGATTTAAGATGGAAATGAGGAGGAATTTCTTCTCTCAGAGGGTCATTAACCTTTGGAATTCTGTACCCCAGATAGCAGTGGAAGCTGGGTCTTTGAATGTATTCAAGGCTGAGTTGGACAGATTTTTGATCTACAAGGGAGTCAAGAGTTATGGGGGGCTGGCATGTAAGTGGAGTTAAGGCCACAATCAAATTAGCCATGATCTAACTGAATAGCGGAGCAGGCCTGAGGGGCCAAATGGCCTACTCCTGCTCCTACTTCTTATGTTCTTTTGTTCTTATCAGTTCGGTATATTGGCAAAGCACCACTGATGCCAACTCTAGTTTATCACTGAGCACTGCCATTAACTCAACATAGCTCAGTTATCAAACCTTGACCTTTCTCAGTATCGTCATCCACCTCTTTCATATAGTGCACTAACGTATGGGGAAACAATGTCAGAATATCTACATGAGAACACTTGAAAGGAGAAAGGGCCACTTTCACCATTAAGACCATACCTTCCTCAGATTATGTACAATCCTTTATAATCTATCCAAACTATAAAATCTCAAGAGGAAGTGTTTTATAAACTTGTCCCCTGCCCTCAAAAGGTAAATCAAGTAAAACTTTATACATAAAGCGAAATACTGTGGATGCTAGAACCCTGAAACAAAAACAGATGTTGCTGGAAACACTCAGCAGGTCAGGCAGCATCTGTGGAGAATGAAAAAATAGTTTTTTGCTGAGTTTTTCCAACATCTTCAATTTTTGTTCAAACTATTTTACATAATCATAACACAAATACGCTTTATTATGACAACTAGGCCACTGATATTCCTTGGCGTATAACTTCCATGGCTTAACAGCAGAAGAACCCTCATCTTTTGCAGTGTTAATTAAAGTTATCTGTAGTCATTATTCTAATCTTCAATATCACTCCTAATCAGATATTCACCTAGTTCTTTGCTAAAGCTGTTAATTAACACCACATTAACGGCTTTGTCTGGGCATCTATTTTATATATTCAACATTTTTGACAACAAGTCTTTATATCCTCGCATCTTACTTGGATCTTGCTAATTGTTCGTCACTTTAATTCTATGCTCACAGTCACACTTAAATAAAGTGCGTGCTTCATTCTTCTCCATATATATGCATTCTTTTTGCAACATTCTATTTTTTACTTCCATTGAAAACATGTCTGTGGGTACTTGGTGCCTTAAGTCTTATAGAATCATCCCAGTTGCCCATCCTTGAACTGTTTCCAGTGCAAAAGTGTTCAAAAAGCACATAAATTATTCTAAAGCTAGCATTGCACACCATGAATCAAGATCACATCTAGTTTCCAGATGAAATAGGGCTAGAAGGCAAGGGATAATTACCTGAGTATTTATTTTTAAAAAGAGTGGTAATTAGATCCAGGTGACTATGCCCATTAACCTAAAAAATAGGTATAATGGAAACTGCACTAAGTTATAAATTGGAAGAATATCTGTGGAGCAACAACTTAATAAGAAACAGGATGGCATGGATTTAGAATGAGAAGATTCTTCCTGACAACTCTCCTTGATTTCTTTGAGGATTCTCCTAGCTTCTATCTCCTCCTCCACATCCCAATCATCCTCCTCACCAAAGCATAGGAACATTGGAATTGAAGGAAATCCAGTATTTTCCTCAAATTAACTTAGCTTTTTAAATTCAGTGCAGAATTTAGAAACCCCATTAATGCCTTAGTTTTCAAGAGGATCAGTTATTGGCAGTCACTTCTAGGCTTTACTTCCTTACAGGATTACTAATAAGTGTGAACAAAGCCTCCCAATGTATTCTCATTTTTGGGACTTCATCCTGCTCTCAACACCATCACCATTATATAGTTGATGTTTCCCATGCGCAGGAACTTGGCAGAAAATGGCCAGATTGCTTGCCTTTATTTTTTATTTATTTATTTATTTAGAGATACAGCACTGAAACAGGCCCTTCGGCCCACCAAGTCTGTGCCGAACATCAACCACCCATTTATACTAATCCTACACTAATTCCATATTACTACCACATCCCCACCTGTCCCTATATTTCCCTACCACCTACCTATACTAGGGGAAATTTATAATGGCCAATTTACCTATCAACCTACAAGTCTTTGGCATGTGGGAGGAAACCGGAGCACCCGGAGGAAACCCACGCAGACACAGGGAGAACTTGCAAACTCCACACAGGCAGTACCCAGAATTGAACCCAGGTCGCTAGAGCTGTGAGGCTGCAGTGCTAACCACTGCGCCACTGTGCCGCCCATTTACATGCAGTCACATGGGCTTAGGGTAGGGAGAGGTGGTCACAGCGCGAAGCGATAAAAATTCTGATAGCCATATTTGTGGTAGACTTTGTGGTAAGCTGTAAGAGACAAATGGTGAATTAAAATTAATATTGGTAAGTGTAACATTTTTCAGAGTAGTCAAAAATGTTCATCGCAGATATTCAATAAGTGGAATCAGTTGGCAAAGGGCACTTTGAAAGGGGCCTAATTTAAATGGACAAAAGACGAGGTAGAATAGACTTATGATGCACTGATCAGCCATTCTGCACGTGAAGAGCCCAATCATGGAATTTTAAATTAGTGAAAGATATCAGAAATAACTTCTTTACTCAAGTGGTGATAGATATTTGGAATAATTGGTCAGACAAGGTAGTAGAGGCAAAAGTGTTAGTGATGTTCATGGTGTAGTTGGAGGTGTCAGCTTCAAAGGGCTTTTGGCCTTTTCTTGTTTGTAAACTTTCTTATGTTCCTAATGCAAGGGCAAGCAAAAAGACAATAGAAATAATAGGTCTCAGTTCTAAAGTATTTAATGTTGGCCTTAATATTAATAAAATAAGCAAGTCAGAACTCATTTGTCACATAACAGAGAGAATTAAAATATGTTGATTATAATGCAATTGTTAAAATACCAATAACATCTTATTGCAGAAATTAGAAAACTACATTGAAACACAATCTTAGAAGCTTTCATCTGCCCAGAAAACATCACTTTGTAACTTGTCAAGAAAACATGCTATGCTGAATGAGGTTTTTTAATTCATTGGTTGGAAACCTACATTAAACTTTTAAAAAGGAAGGCCAGAATCTTATATTTAACTTTTTAAAAACTGGCAGCTAAGATGGCCACCACAATTTGCATTGAAATACATCACATTCCAGGACATCAAATTGAAGACGCATGTTAACAAGGCTCCCATCCAGGACAATGGCTTGGATAGCTGAGTAGATTATCCACTATCACCCTGGTTAGCAGGACATTCAAAGCCATCTTGGAGCATTCATTTATGGAGACGTACCTCCAGGGTTTAAACATCGACACAATACAACCTGAGAGAGACTTGGGCTTTAGACTTTGGACCTCATCAAAAAAAGGTACTGAGAGAACCATGTGACAGTCTCCCCAGTCTGTGTAAAACTTGGAGTTTTTGTTACACACAACAGACAAGCTTTTGAGAGCCAACTTGTGTAAGACCCTGGTGAGGCTGTGTCTCTCTCCCTCTCTCTCTCTCCAGATATCATTGCAAGTTTCCAAACCTGTCTGAATCCAAGTATACCATTTCTACAGACAGAAATCCCAGGGGATAAAGCCACCTACATCTCTGTCTCCAAGAAAACCCTGAACCAAGTTGACCAGCTACAAGTGCACTTCTACCAGCCAGAGACTTCGGAACCACAAATTCAGCCAGAAGGCAATTGAATTACCAGACCACACAGACTAAATATTATTTTTACTTGTTCTGGACTCTAATCCAAACCAAACTATTCTTCATCACTCTGTAACCTATTTGTGTGTGTGCGATTCTCGTGTGAGTGTGAGAAAGTTGGAGTGTAGTTTTTTACTTAGATCAGGTTTAGATAGTAAGTAAAATAAACTAACCTCTTTCTTGTTTAAACTCATGAAAACCTGTTCTTTTAAGATCATAGCACATAAAGGGTTAAATACTCACTGAATTGATAAACACGTCCACTGTTTAAAAAGGAATAAAGCCTGTTGCAGTCAAACAAGGAGAGGGACAAGAGGGAGCCTTTCAACTGCTCCTCACCTGATTGTAACAAACTCTAAACATTATGAAGGCTGACTCACCTCTAATAATTGCCTGAGATCCAATTTCAAACGAAAGACATTTATTGGTGTAATGAATGCTATAGGTGATATGTGATCTTTGAAAGTAGCAGAACCTCAGAGAGTATGACTTTGACTGATTGGCCCATGACAGCTTGGCCCAGTGCCGAGTGGAAAGCTGAGACTGCTGTCAGAAAGAAGTATCATCATGATCTCTGGATTATGCATCATGGCCACATAAAGTTCTAAAACTTCAAGTGAAATATGAAGTGTGTTTTCAAGACTGAGTGCAAAGAATACAAATTGTTTAGTTTATATAATTAAGCAAAAAACAAAAAAGGTTTGTAAAAATATTGAAAATTAGATTTACAGATGCAGATACCAAGTTGCCAGGCATTAATGAAACAGGATTTTTATAAAATGATCTGCGGGATTTTGTAATATTTACTTAAAGATGTGTTATTCCACATCCATTGTAAACTAGTTAAATTTATTAACCAAAAAATAAGTTCTTTTTAAACGGTGTTGGCAGATTCTAGTTGCTAGATATTCAATATTTTGTAATAAAAACAGAAAATGCTAGAAATGCACAGCAGATCTGTCAGTGTCTAAAAAAAGACCGGCAATGTTTCAGATGTAGACGTTCCATCAGAACTGGAAACTTGGAGATAAACAAGCTCCTTTTATAGGACTGACACAGTGAAGACAAATGGGAGGGACTCTTGTCAGAAAGAGGCAATTAATGGATTTAATCACCTTCAAACAGGTTTTATTGGCTTTTGTTTCCCTGTCTAGCACATTTTGTTTGTTGTGAACAAGTATTATTTTTCTGGTTTTAGTGAATGCTGAAGACTTTTTAAAATTAGCAATATTTTGACATTTTTCAATAAATCTGATATTCTGAAAATCATTTTTGAATTCGTGTAAGCATGCTGAGTAACTGATTCCAATTAACAGAATAAGAATAAATTAATCACAAAAAGAATCCTGGCAATGATGATTTCATGCAAACTGGTCCATTATAATTCCTTCCTGATGAGTTAAATATTTTACATGAGGTGAAAATTACAGTTAAAATCCCACAGCATGGCATTAAATTTAATCTAACTTTTAAAATTGAGAGCCAAGAATCATACAACTGAGACTTTAAGTGAGGGTGGTAAATATATAATCAAATAAGTGCTAGGCCCTAACTGAGTGTCTATTTAAAAATTAATTGAATATATTTTACCTTATACTAGGTTTTACAAAAACAATCTCCATCTTCACTGAGATTAAAGATGTTTTCGGAATATTACCTTTTTTATATCTTTCACAACTTATTTTATTTGCTTTCATATCTAAAAGTGTTAACAGTGATCACTTGTGAAGCGGACACTCCCTTGCTGACACTTGGTCTGGTGTGAACCAGTTTCTTTAAAAATGCTTTCATTTTCATACCCTTACACATATTCTGGACAAGCCCTCAAGTTAAGTTTCTGAAAGGTAATTCTTAAAAGATAAAAGGGACAGTCGCTCCTGACCTGAATGCCAGTACACTATAAAGATAAATTGGATCAGTACTTTACAAGTCAAGTGATGTAAAGGATGAAGTGTCAAGTGTAACTCTAGTTGCCTGCAGTTCTGTATCCTGATGACAGCAGTAACTGCAGTTCACCTCCCCATCAATATTTTTTGCTTTATTCTTTTTTCTGAAGCAGACTTCAACTAATTATAAAACAAGGCTCCATATAATAAATGTTATAAAACAAGAGCTATTAACAAAACTAAGGGGTGCAGATTACATAAAACACAAAACCAAACTACATTTTTAATATTACATACAACAGACGCAAATTTATTAATATAAGTAGATTCATGTTCCACCAGTAACTTCCCAGTTTTGGAGCTGCCTGTGATAACTGATCAGTCATACCAGCAAGCATATATTAAAAATATTTATAATGTATTCAACTTCACATCACATGACTAACAGCTTATTGACTTTCAGTGAAACATCATTGTTTTTGCTTTCTTTTTGGGCTTGGCGTTTCATTTACACCTCTGTGAAGTGTCTTGGAACATTTTTTGTGCTAAAGATGCCATATAAATGCAAGTTGCTGCTGCTGTTAACTGAGGGGTTCTCACTGCCTCAGCCTGTTTACCAATCAATATGAAGATTAGAAGTTAGTCAGGAGGCCACCCAGATTCAGAAGTATCTGATGATTTCCAGGAGGACGAAAGGTAAATAGGTTCTCTCTCAGACTCTAAAGTGAGATGTCTAATTCAATTGATCAACCCTTGCTTTTATGAGCTTGTAAATAAAGCCAGTTAATTCCTTGCCTGTGCATTAGGTGACCACGAAAGCAACAGAGCTCTACCAATAGTGAATTTATCGGATGGTTCAAAGCTCACCTCTCTTGTTGACATTACGTCAGAGTTTTGTCACTTATATTTTAAAGTTTATAAATGGCAGAATGTATCTATCCTTTTGCAATTAGGGAACAACCTACTGGCCTGCATATTTCTTGTTTGGATGAGAACTGGGATTTTTCCATCACCTTCAAAGAGGTTATTCAAACTATTGAGTGTTTGCATTCTGGAAAAGCTGCAGTCCAGATGGCAGTCTGGCTGACTTCTAAAAATAGCTTCCTCCAAAATGATACTTCCTTCACTCAGTGTATTTCCAGGTTTTCAAGTTTTTGCAAGTTCTATTTCCAAGTTTTGTGTTATCCACAAATTATGAAATTGTACCCTGTACGCACAAGCCTTGGTCATTAATATATATCAAGAAAAGCAGGAGTCCCAGTAACAATCCCTGGGAACCTCACCTTCCTTCAGTCCGAAAAATAACTGTTCGCCACTACTCTTGGTTTCCTGTCACTCAGCCGACATTGTATGCACGTTGCCACTGACCCTTTTATTCCATGGGCTTCAACTTTGCTGGTGAGCCATTCTAACCCATGGTCCCTTTAATTAGAAATCCTTCCTTTGATAGAATGGATGCATCATCCCGCCCACCTTCCCTGATTAGCTGGGGAACCCAGAGATGGGATGAAAATGCCGTGACACAGTTAATGACCCTTGGCCAAGCCTGTTCCAGGTGTCAACATATTCCCAACCTGCTACTGGTCCCACTGTTTGGCCAGCGATTAAGTTGGGAAAATTCTGCCTCTTTTCTGAGCTGTGAGAGCAATAAATTGAAGATGACATAGACAGGCTGGTGGAGTGGGCAGACAAATGGCAGAAGAAATTTAATGCAGAAAAGTGCAAAGTGATTCATTTTGGTAGGAAGAAAGAGGAGAGGCAATATACATTAAAGGGTACAGTTCTAAAGGGGGTGCAGGAGCAAAGGGACCTGGAGGTATATGTGCACAAATCAGTGAAGGTTGCAGGGCAGGTTGAGAAAGTGGTTAATAAAGTATACGGGATCCTGGGATTTAAAAATAGGGGCATCAAGTATAAAAACAAGGACGTTATGATAAACCTGTATAAAACACTAGTTCTGCCTCAACTGGAGTATTGGGTCCAGTTCTGGGCACCACACTTTAGGAAGGATGTGAAGGCATTAGAGACGGTGCAGAAAAGATTCACGAGAATGGTTCCAGGGACGAGGAACTTCAGTTAAGTGGATAAGTTGGAGAACCTGGGGCTGTTCTCCTTGGAGAAGAGAAGATTAAGAGGAGATTTGGTAGAGTGTTCAAAATCATGAGGCGTCAGGACAGAGTAGATACAGAGAAACTGTTCCGATTGGCAGAAGGATCCAGGACCAGAGGACACCGATTTAAGGTGACTGGCAAAAGAATCAGAGGTGACATGGGGAAAAACTATTTTAGGCAGCGACTGGTTAGGATCTGGAATGCTCTGCCTGAAGGTGTATTGGAGGCAGATTCAATCGAGGCCTTCAAAAGAGAATTGGATAATTCGGTGAATAGAAAAAGTTTCCAGGCCTATGGGGAAAAGTCAGGGAGTGGGACTAGGTGAGCTGCTCTTACAGGGAGCCGGCACGGACACGGCCGGCTGAATGGCCTCCTTCCATGCTGTAGATATTCTATGATTTTGATTCTTTTTCTGAAGTTGGCATTGAAATTAGTTGAAACAATGTCAGTACCAAAATATGGAATCATTGGATAGAGAATGGTGTTACGACCAGGTGAGAAAGCGGTTTAGGGGTTCCCTCTCAGCCTTTGCCTGGTTTAACCATAACAGCGTTTAATTTTTAAAAACACTGTGTTTTCGCTCCCCCCTCAGTGAATCCTTGTTCACTGCTTTCCAATTGTAAAGCAAAGAAATTAATTAGATAGGTTTTCTTAGATTTAAACAAGAAAGGTGGTAGTTTATTAAGCTTAAACTCTAATCTGGTTAATGACTATGAATACGTGACGCTCCCACGCTAGCATGCATATGTGATAAACACACATGCAGATAGAGCCAGAAAAAGTAGAAAGAATAAATAGGAAAAGTTTGAGGCAATAGCTGGGTTGTAATTACAGTCCTTTGAGTTTGATGTGGGGTCTTTGGTTGCCGGTAAGTCTTGCCATTCGTTGGAGCGCAGTGCATGCATTAACTTGTTTCAATATAGGAGTCATTTCTCTCTTGAGGTTTAAGCAACTTCAGTGGGTCCGGAGGTTCGTGAGAAAGCAAGACAGAGCCAGCCAGGAGAGAGGCTCTCTTGTTCCAGGTTCAGTTGCAATCTGTCTTCAAACTGTCCTGTGAGCACAAGTCAAAACTCCAAGATGGCCAACAGGTTAGTCATGTGACTAACGCCTTATTTGGGGAAAAATGCTTCTGTGGTTTGTAGATTTCAAAGTTCTCAGTAGGGGTGTGCAGTACTATCTCTTACACCAACAAGATGTGGATCACTATTGTCCAGACCAATCTCTGTTAATTGAATCAGTGAGCAGTTCTTTTGTCTCTCTAAGCACTGTGTCTTAGTATGCAAATGTTCTCCAGCCAAATGCCTGGTGATTTCTTAAAACAGTCATTTCTTCACTCCAGCAATAGTTTAAAATTATTGTTCATATGACGAAATTAATATGCCTCATTCTTGGCAGGTGGGGGTCTTCATGACACCTCCACACCCAGCGGAATTAAATGCGATTTTTTTTTAAAAGAACATTTCATTAAAAGCGACGAGAGAGAAGATAAGTACAGGAAAACACACATGTATCTCTCTCATTCATTCAGAAATCCTAACAGTTGTTACAGCCTGTCTTTTCTTGGTAAAAGTGCTGCTCTAAACGGCCCTTTTTGGCATCCTAATAAACATGTGGTTTTTGGGGAAGTTTTTCAATTTGCACATTTCTATGACTGCCTAGGATGTCTTTGTTCTTGTTGAGGTCTGCAGTGGGAGGGTTAGATTTAACAAAGTGATTGATGACAACGCTACGTCATCAGGATGCGCCGCGGTGCGCACATGACGTCATCGCGCGTAACGTCATCTTCCTCGGGGAACACGCCAGGTTGGCCTCTGCGCATGCGCAAACTGGTCCTGGCAATCCGGACCGCAGCGCATGCACAGATGGCCGGAGCCCGTGTGCGTCAATCTTCCGAAAGCTTCGGCGCGAGTTTTTGAAAATGGAAGGAGAGGTTTCGTCGGGCATTTTATCTCGATTATTTTGGACATTTGCTTCATTTTTATTAGACAGAGGAGATTGTTCCAAGGTAAGTTGCTCTGAAAATATTTACATTGTCTGGGGCACCGCACCCAATTTCATCTTCCTGCCATGCGGACTTCATTTGGAAATTGATTTTGGAAATTCAGCTTTAGTTGTCTCTCCCATTTTCCTGCCAGTTTCTCTTACTCATTCACCTTTCTATTTTAGTGCGAATTTATCTTTCTAATACCATTTCAACAACTACCTGAGACAACTGTTGAAAATTACCAGCACTTCCAAATCTTTCCAGTTTAAAATAAAGATAATTTGCAGCCTATTTTGTACTAACATTTAGCATACTTGAATCATGACTATTACCAGTTGTTCTTCATTCTATCCTCATTCCAGTTTGTCCTGTAGAAAAGCTTGCTTACATTCCCTTTCCGATTTTGTTGAAGGATCTCCACTCGAAATGTGACTAATTGGTTTAGGTGCCAGTGGATCACCTGCATATTTCCAGAAGATTCTGTCTTTATTTCAGATTTTCAATACTTGCACCTTTACCTTTTTGTTTCTGAGGACATTGTTGGATCAGAGGAAAGGTGAAAGTTAACAATTCAAAAATAAATTGAAAAAAACTATCCAATATATAAGCGAGACTAGCTTCAGCAGAGCAATGAACCCAATGATACATTTAGCACACATCATCCTGCAGGCAGACCAGCAAGGCCTGCATTATCCTGCTGCATTGGAAGCTTAGACAATAACCAGCCCAAGCCATCACCAGCAACGCAGAGTAGAACTTATACCACACAACATGCAAGTAGGAATTGCATGGAGAGTGATAAATGAGGTCTTGATACCAAACTGTTTACAATCCTTTCTTTGTGTTGAAGTAGGAAGCTAGACGCAATAAGATTAAAGTTATGAAATAAGTGCTTTTACTACTGCAACTCCGTAAATGGTATACTTTTCAATATTCCTGAAGTTACAGAGATCTACCAATCAATACAAACTTTCTTTCTGTAGATGGAATATAACTGTGTGAAAATTTTGTTTCATGGTTATCAATTATACATAAAGAAGTTGACATGAAGCTAGACTTAAAGTTGTAATGTAAGATATGGGCCAGACTTTTTCCCTCGTCGGACGGGTGCCGTCCACCGACAGAAAAGTCGGTGGTGAACCCACCTCCACCAGGCCTGGGGATCCGGACCATATTTTGCGGTCCCCAGACCCTTTAATTGGTCTGAGGCAGGACTTCCACTTCAATGAGGCAGGAAGTCCCGCCTAATGGAGCTGTCAGCCAATCAGCAGCTCTTAATCCCAGCAGCGCCACCGGGAGTGGTGGCCGCTACAGGGACTGCAATCCAGCTGAAGATGTCGGGGTGCCCAGAGAACAGGTAAGATTTTGAGGCCTCGTCAGGGGCAATCAGTTGGGCCCTGGAGAGGCAAGGGTGGTCGATTGGGGGTATGGGGTCGTGTTGGGCATTGAGGGTGATTGGGGCTTCGGGGGCAGCCCTCCATCGGGCAAAGGGTGACTGTTCAGAAGGAACCCCCCTACCATCCCAGGCCATCGGAAAGCCGCCTACTTTTAACAGGCCTGGGTCGCCCACTAGCCAAGGGTAAAATCCCCCTGGCAGCGGGTGAGGGCCCTTAAGTGGCCGTTAACTGGCGGTGGAGGTGGCAGCGGGTCCGGAAAGCCCCCCCCCGAGCCTCCTGCTCCATTTTACGCCAACCCCCCCGTCCGCCACCATCCCGCTCTTTGGGGGGGGGGGGGGCCTAAAATTCCAGCCATGGAACTAAAGATCTGGTGAAAACGTTATCCTACTCTTAATCTTGGTTAACTTATTAAATTTCAATCACTTTGCAACTCTGATATGAGACTTCAGTCACCATTTCAACCCTAACTAGACACATTTATGTCAAATAACAAGCAGATATCATAGCCGCTAAGCGCATTGCACTTTTGAACTACAAGAAAGCCCCCAGCGATTTAACATCCGCAGCACTTAAAGCAGCCAGAAGTACTGCACAAAGAACAGCTAGGCGTTGCGCAAACGACTACTGGCAACACCTATGCAGTCATATTCAGCTGGCCTCAGACACCGGAAACATCAGAGGAATGTATGATGGCATGAAGAGAGCTCTTGGGCCAACCATCAAGAAGATCACCCCCCTCAAATCTAAATCGGGGGACATAATCACTGACCAACGCAAACAGATGGACCGCTGGGTTGAGCACTACCTAGAACTGTACTCCAGGGAGAATGCTGTCACTGAGACTGCCCTCAATGCAGCCCAGCCTCTACCAGTCATGGATGAGCTGGACATACAGCCAACCAAATCGGAACTCAGTGATGCCATTGATTCCCTAGCCAGCGGAAAAGCCCCTGGGAAGGACAGCATTACCCCTGAAATAATCAAGAGTGCCAAGCCTGCTATACTCTCAGCACTACATGAACTGCTATGCCTGTGCTGGGACGAGGGAGCAGTACCCCAGGACATGCGCGATGCCAACATCATCACCCTCTATAAAAACAAAGGTGACCGCGGTGACTGCAACAACTACCGTGGAATCTCCCTGCTCAGCATAGTGGGGAAAGTCTTTGCTCGAGTCGCTCTGAACAGGCTCCAGAAGCTGGCCGAGCGCGTCTACCCTGAGGCACAGTGTGGCTTTCGTGCAGAGAGATCGACTATTGACATGCTGTTCTCCCTTCGTCAGATACAGGAGAAATGCCGTGAACAACAGATGCCCCTCTACATTGCTTTCATTGATCTCACCAAAGCCTTTGACCTCGTCAGCAGACGTGGTCTCTTCAGACTACTAGAAAAGATCGGATGTCCACCAAAGCTACTAAGTATCATCACCTCATTCCATGACAATATGAAAGGCACAATTCAACATGGTGGCTCCTCATCAGAGCCCTTTCCTATCCTGAGTGGTGTGAAACAGGGCTGTGTTCTCGCACCCACACTTTTTGGGATTTTCTTCTCCCTGCTGCTTTCACATGCGTTCAAATCCTCTGAAGAAGGAATTTTCCTCCACACAAGATCAGGGGGCAGGTTGTTCAACCTTGCCCGTCTAAGAGCGAAGTCCAAAGTACGGAAAGTCCTCATCAGAGAACTCCTCTTTGCTGACGATGCTGCTTTAACATCTCACACTGAAGAATGCCTGCAGAGTCTCATCGACAGGTTTGCGTCTGCCTGCAATGAATTTGGCCTAACCATCAGCCTCAAGAAAACGAACATCATGGGGCAGGATGTCAGAAATGCTCCATCCATCAATATTGGCGACCACGCTCTGGAAGTGGTTCAAGAGTTCACCTACCTAGGCTCAACTATCACCAGTAACCTGTCTCTAGATGCAGAAATCAACAAGCGCATGGGTAAGGCTTCCACTGCTATGTTCAGACTGGCCAAGAGAGTGTGGGAAAATGGCGCACTGACACGGAACACAAAAGTCCGAGTGTATCAGGCCTGTGTCCTCAGTACCTTGCTCTACGGCAGCGAGGCCTGGACAACGTATGCCAGCCAAGAGCGACGTCTCAATTCATTCCATCTTCGCTGCCTTCGGAGAATACTTGGCATCAGGTGGCAGGACTATATCTCCAACACAGAAGTCCTTGAAGCGGCCAACATCCCCAGCTTATACACACTACTGAGTCAGCGGCGCTTGAGATGGCTTGGCCATGTGAGCCGCATGGAAGATGGCAGGATCCCCAAAGACACATTGTACAGCGAGCTCGCCACTGGTATCAGACCCACCGGCCGTCCATGTCTCCGTTATAAAGACGTCTGCAAACGCGACATGAAATCGTGTGACATTGATCACAAGTCGTGGGAGTCAGTTGCCAGCATTCGCCAGAGCTGGCGGGCAGCCATAAAGACAGGGCTAAATTGTGGCGAGTCGAAGAGACTTAGTAGTTGGCAGGAAAAAAGACAGAGGCGCAAGGGGAGAGCCAACTGTGCAACAGCCCCAACAAACAAATTTCTCTGCAGCACCTGTGGAAGAGCCTGTCACTCCAGAATTGGCCTTTATAGCCACTCCAGGCGCTGCTTCACAAACCACTGACCACCTCCAGGCGCGTATCCATTGTCTCTCGAGATAAGGAGGCCCAAAAGAAAATTCATGATAATATCTATTTTTAACATTTTAATATTGGTTCAATGACATGTACGGCAACCATTTTATTGTAAATTTACAAAAATGCATTTAAATGGAATGGAAAAAATTCTTACATTTTGAAAAAAAATGCATTCATTAAAAACAGTAACTGTGAAGACTTTTACAGCACTGTAGTAAGGACAGTAGGTGGGGGTTGTAAATTGGGTGCACTAAAAAATGGAATTAATTTTCTTAAGAAAATAATATTCTCAAAGTAAAATCAAGAGTGTAAAACTAAATGTGATTTATTTTTTCACTATCATTACTTTTCTTGAATTCAGATGCTACTATTTTTAGATTCACTCGAAGAATTTTGTAAATAAATGCAGACTTGTCAATTTTGTAAATACATGTCTTGAAGTATGATGCATGATATTCTGAAATAAATTATTTCAGTCACTCATGAGGCTACTGAAAGTCTGGATAGAATGCACCGTACAATTTTACAGAAATCATTTCATCGATGCCACAAAAACCACACATTGTACTATCGTACAATGAATTCCATATTTACATCTTCTGCAATCACACTATTTTCTTGAAACGCTTTCAGACTTTTCCTGTAGTATGTGCAGATAGGACATCATAAAGTAGGAATGCTTGTTCTCCCAATCTCTAGCTCCTTTTATTGTTACAAAAATTGGCTATAAGAAAAATCAAGATTTTTTAAATCATGTCCTTCAGATACATATAAAGATGACTTAAATCATCTACTCATGAGAAAATGGTCCTAGAGTCAATGAAAGCTTCGCAAAGTTTCAGGTACAATTGCTCTCAAAATAACATTTCCGAAAAGAAATTGTTTCAGAGAATCTTCCTTCAGTGACAATACACTGTGCAAGGCTGACATCGAATTTGCCCAATTTCTGGAGAACACCTTTCATTGTAGAGCACTGTAAACTGAATCTGTAATACAGCAATAAGTAAGCTATTTTGCCAATGTGACTTTGATCATAGTTACAAATTTATAAATAGGCAATTCTCAGCAATTTAAATACACTTTTGGGGCATATTTATCTTTCTACAGTTCAGATTAAATAACATTTTGGGACTCAACCTCTTAGAAAGCTTGGAGTTCAAATTGCAGAGCACAAGTATTTCCATATGCATTGTACACCAAAAGAATTAGACCTTTGAACATACAAAAGATCATTAGCTTGCTAAATGCTCAACCCTTCTTTCATACAAGAGCCAGTAAAAAATGGCAAGAAATCAGCTTTAAGTAAAAAGGTACTAAAGTTGAACATTTCCTCATTCGGAGCCTTCATGAAATTAACTAAAAATGCATCTGAATATTTTGGTTTTGGTTCAGAAATGCTACGGCAGTCTTCAAACAGTTACAAAACTGTCTCATTAATAAGGGATCATTTAAAAATAGCTTTGTTATCAATCAACTACCACATCTCAGTAGATTATCAAAGCACATTACATATGTCACCAAAAACCCACTTTAAAGTTGGCTTTGATAGGAAGCATCTGATCCAATGCTGTCTTCTGAATTAGCTAGTAAAATTTCTGCAATTGTCATGCCTGGCTTGAGACAGCAACAAATGCAAATAACATTTCATATATATGCAGGATGGTTTGCATGCTGTATTCTTCTGATTTGATGCACCCAACAGAGTATGATTGAGATTAAGACTTCAGCTGCAGCATATTGGCTGTGTTGCTCATAAATGTTTTTATATTTCATCTGCATAGCATAACACCCTCCAAACTCTACAGTAAAGTGATGGAAGGTGTCATTAACAGTGCCATCAAGCGGCACTTGCTTAGCAATAACCTGCTCAGTGACGCTCAATTTGGGCCACTCCCCTCCTGACCTCATCACAGCCTTGGCTTCATGGACAAAAGAGCTGAAATCAAGAGGAGAGGTGAGAGTGACTGCCCTTGACATCAAGGCAGCATTTGACCGAGTATGGCATCAAGGAGCCCTAGCAAAACTGAGGGTAATGGGAATCAGGGGGAAAACCTCCGCTGGCTGGAGTTATACCTAAAGCAAAGGAAGATGGTTGTGGTTGTTGGAGGTCAATCATCTGAGCTCCAGGATATCACTGCAGGAGTTCCTCAGTCCTAGGCCCAACCATCTTCAGCTGCTTCATCAATGACCTTCCTTCAATCATAAGGTCAGAGGTGGGGATGTTCGCTGATGATTGCACAATGTTCAGCACCATTCGTGACTCCTCAGATACTGAAGCAGTCCATGTTGAAATGCAGCAAGACCTGGACAATATCCAGGCTTGGGCTGATAAGTGGCAAGTAACATTCGTGCCACACAAGTGCCAGGCAATGACCATCTTCAACAAGAGAGAATCTAACCATCTCCCCTTAACATTCAATGGCATTACCATCGCTGAATCCCCCACTAGGGGCTATCATTGACCAGAAACTGAACTGGAGTAGCCATATAAATACTATGGCTACAAGAGCAGGTCAGAGGCTAGGAATCCTGAGGTGAGTAACTCACCTACTGACTCCCCAAAGCCTGTCCACCATTTACAAGGCACAAGTCAGGAGTGTGATGGAATACTCTCCACTTGCCTGGATGGGTGCAGCTCCAACAACACTCAAGAAGGTCGACACCATCCAGGACAAAGCAGCCCACTTGATTGGCACCCCATCTACAAACATTCACTCCCTCCACCACCGACGCACAGTAGCAGCAGTGTGTACCATCTACAAGATGCACTGCAGCAATGCACCACGGCTCCTTGGACAGCACCTTCCAAACCCGCAACTTCTATCAACTAGAAGGACAAGGGCAGCAAATACATGGGAACACCACCACCTACAAGTTCCCCTCCAAGTCACCCACCATCTTGACTTGGAACTATATCGCCGTTCCTTCACTGTCGCTGGGTCAAAAACCTGGAACTTCCTAACAGCACTGTGGGTCTACCTACCCCAAATGGACTGCAGAGGTTCAAGAAGGCAGCTCACCACCACCTTCTCAAGGGCAATTAGGGATGGGCAATAAATTCTGGCATAGCCAGTGACGCCCACATCCCATGAATGAATAAAAAAAAAGTGCAAATCAGCAGCAGATAAAAACAAGATCAGCATGCACATATAACATTTCAGTTATTTGTACACAACTGGTAATAATAGTGATGTCATACGGATGATATTAAGTGAATCAAATAAATACAGTGGAATTTATAACGCATATTTCGGGAAGACAGTAAACCATAATCTCTTTTTGGTCATTGCAAGTTTGTTTCCCCATGCATTAGTTTCATGCCCAAATGATCTTTCACATCTGAATCAGTGACTCCTGGGCAGACATAAGGCAACGAGATGTGTAGCATTAAACTACAATTCTTCAAAGAAGGCCACTCGGGATTTAGTATTTTGTAGATTAAGCTGTATGGAAGTAAAAATGCAATTAGAATTTAAAAAATGTAAAATGTGTACATTACACATAATAGTGGAATGATGCATTTTTACTAATAACCCATATTCACAGCCATCAATATCATGAACCAAATGCAAATTGGGTAACCGCTTTGTGGAACACCTCCACTCAGTCCACAAGCATGACCCCAAGCTTCCGGTTGCTTGCCGTTTTAATTCACCACCCTGCTGTCACTCCCCACATTTCAGTCCTTGGCTTGCTGCAGTGTTCCAGTGAAGCTCAACACAAGCTCAATAAACAGCACCTTATCTTCTGATTAGGCACTCTGGGCTCAACACTGAGTTCATCAACTTCAGAGCATGACTGCCATTTTAATTTTTTTTTTTACCATGTACCAGTCTTAAACCAGGCTTTCAGGTTTTTGCTTTTGGACAGAGCTGTTTATTATTCTGCCATTAACATTCTCTCTGGACTAATGCCTTGTCTTTAACTACGGCTATTACTACTCCCTTTGCCTTTTATTCCATGAATCGTTGTCATTTAATCTCTCCTGTCCTCCACCCTATTACAGGCCTTCCCTTTCGTTCTCCACCCACCCCACACCCTTTCACTTGCTCAAAGTCTATTACATTTCTAACCTTTGCCAGTTCTGATGAAAGGTCACAGACCTCAAACGTTGGCCTGAATTTTATAAACTCGCCACCATTCTTGAAAGAAGGCGCAGCGCACGTGCGACTGGTCTGCCACTGAGCCCTCGAAATGTTTCATGCGGGGGCTCATTTAAATGGATGGGGTGGAACGGCTGTCCCCAATGACGTAGAGGGGGTGGCCGCTCCATCCCTGACAATGGCATCCGGCACCAGCACGCAGGCGCAAACGCCATTTTTAAAGGGCTTCAAGCCCTGACTGCTAGCTTAAATTTATAAAGAGAACAGCACTTTTAATTTAAATAAAAACAGTCAAATAAATATCAAAGCCCCTCTTCCACCCCCACAATGATCAAACAAGATATTTATTTCCCTCTATCCCCCGAAAAACCATTTTTGCAGGTCCCAACCTTTCACTCCCAAACATTATAATCTTTGCCCTTCAACCCCTTCCCACCATCCCCTCAGCCAATGGAAACAGTTTTCCCCCCTCCCCTGCCCTGAAAATTTCTCTCCTCCCCACTCCCTACCAGTGTCACACCACGGATCTTCGAATGGAGATCCGAAGGCGTGGGAGTTCCGGACGGCAGTTGGAATATCGGCATGGGACACCATCGCCTGCAGGTAAGTCAGTATTCTTTAACTGTAATATCATTTGCATATTCAGATGAAGGCTCCACTGCCAAGTGGCAGGGGGCTGCACCAAAGCATCGCTGCCGCCGGTAAAATGCGGTGGGGCCTTCCCAGCGTCAGGGGTCGTGGCAGGCCTCTCCTGGAAGAATTTTCCAGGCCCCCCACCTTGACCCCCGATGTTGGACGGCTGGTAAAATTCAGCCCGTTAACTCTGTTTCTCTCTCCACAGATGCTGCCAGACCTGCTGTGTATTTCCAGCACTTTCTGTTTTTATTTCAGATTTCCAGCATCTGCAGTATTTTGCTTTTCTGGACTTTGTTTTGTTCCTCTCCATTTTTAGTTTTTAAATCCCTCTTCGTCAGTCCTCCCACGCCGTACATCACTGTAATTCGATAGGCCAAACAGGTCATAGGCATTTGTCAAAGTAGCTCTGTAACTTTCTGCTGAGAACTGTGTGATAGTCATTGAAATTTCCTGAGGAAACATCTCCTGACATCCTTCTGACTGAGGTTAGAAACTTACTATGTAGAGAATTGCAGTTTTGAGCCCATGTCATCCCATTGCATTCAACTATACATCACTGAGTCATATATTTCAAAAAGATGTAGTTGGAAGCTACTATTTATAAATGGGAGAGGATTACTTCCTTTCAGTACCTGGCTATGTATTTCCAAATTCAGACATTTAGACAGGGAATTGTGTATACTTAAAATCTACATTTCTGATCAAATTTTTCCATTGTAAATACCCGTGTTCACATTTGTATTAAAAACTACTCATGTCAGGTACTTCATAGTATCTTCCTCTCCCTCCCCTTTCCCTTGTGGAGGGGTTACAGTGCCCCGATCAACAGGAAGGCATAAGTGGTATTGTGACATAAGCAATTCACATTTTAAATGTGAACCCATCAGGTAAAATGACTTACAACATGACAGGATAAATTAGGCAATATAATAAGACAATCTTTCGATACCTTACTGCCAGGCCTGTGAAATATACCGGAGCTAATAAATATAAATGAACATAAATACGAATTGGATTAATACCAAACAGAAGACTGGCCCTCTTTGAGATACTGTATTTTCTTTCAAAGTCTATTTGGAGTTGTCATGATATATTTCATTTGCATAAATGAAGTATTATGAGTCCAATTACGCAAGTACCTTGCCAGTGATTGTTTTTATCAGGCTGCAAAAATTGAAAAGCTGAACTATTTTCAATCTGCATTGCATGCTACATCAAGCTTCATGTGGCTCTGCTAGGATTGTTTTATACCTTCCACCAAGTGCATCAACTGTTTCATGGTTTTTAGATTTTCAAACCATAAACATTTCTGCAGAAAAGCCCATTCAATGTGACCTTATGTTCTAAGGAGGTTCTTATGTCAATAAGCATAATTTTGCAGCAGCACGTTAGTCATTTAACATGGAGCTGACTGCGTCAATTACAAGGCTAGTTAATTGAAATCAACTTTCTGTCAGAAGGAAAGCACAGGAAATTATTCCCAAGTGATATGTTAATCAATAAAGTATTGTCTTAAAAATGGAGCAATCAAAGGACTAAGTACAATGACTTTTTCTTTATTGCAGATAGGAAACCAATTTCTGTTGTAGGATCCATGATGACCTAATAATTCTAGCTATGTATGTCAGTTTTCCATTGATTTATTCTGAAATAGTGTTAGTCAAAGAGATCATTATCCATTCGCATGCTACTCAGGGTTCGCTACTGTGTCTTCATATGGATTTTTAAGTTTTCAGTTGTGACCCTGTGGTTGGAATATTCCCCACCAACATAATACAATTGCACAAAGATTTGCTATATTGCATATTTTCACTCCAGAATTTTCATTAGCAAAGAAACAAAAAAGTGAAAAGAAGCTGAAAATAAAGGTAATTTCTTTCAAATTAATGTGCTATACATGTTAGGTTTTTTAGAAAACATACTTGGACATAGACGAATTAAAAATAAATGTGTTTTGCATTTCTTGATTGACAAAGCGGGATTATTAGAATATATAATACAACTCAGCACATCCCACGTGAGTACATCAAACACCATGACAGTGGCAAAGACAATGGCAGACCACCCGGGTGGGCCGCATGTCGCGGAACCACCGCAATATTCAGTGCAGAGGCTCATTGAAATAGCCAGGGCGGACCACCCACCCCGATGACGTGGAGGGAGCGGGCTGTCCGTCCCCGGCAATGGCGTCTGCTGCCTTTACGCAAGCGCATCGCCATTTTTAAAGGGGTTCGAGCACTACATTTCAATTTAAATATTTAAAGAGAGATTGAAGGAAAAAAAATTAAAAACCATTTATTTCGCCCCTCTTCCATCCTCTGCAATAATCATATGATTAATTACTTGCCTCTTTCCCCCCCCAAAACACTTACCTTGTCCAGCTGACCTTCACCCCCCCCCCAACAAAGTGCATAAACTTTACACTATAACCTTTCCCACCATTCCTTACACCAATAATATGACTTTGACCCCACTCCCCCCGCCATCCCCCACATTGAGAAACTTACCTGCTCCCCCTCCCCACCAGTGTTCCACCTCAGTTCCCCGGATGAGGATCCAAAGGAGCAGGAGTGCCGGCCACTGGCACGAAGATCACTCCGGGATAGACGGCGGGAGCGGGTAGGTAACTAATTTGTTTATTTTAATGAATTTAAATATTTAAATTGGGCTCCCGTCGCAGAGCAGCAGGGGGGCTGCCATGAGGCCTCTCCACCGCCGGTAATATTGGGCCGGGCCTTCCCGGCATTGAGGTCCATGGCGGGCCTCTCCCGGAGGCATTTTCTGGCCCATCCCCACCCTCCCGCCACAACTCCCGATGTTGGAGGGTGTGTAAAATTCAGCCCCATGTTGGTAAATTGCACATTGAAACAAAGCAGGCTATCCAGGGGACTATCAATCTTTTCTGCGACTGAAATGCAACATTACCTGAAACAGTTCCTTTCATCATAGTGGCTTGATACTAACTTTAGATCTCTCATTCCATTTAATGCTATATAAATAAAATTATTCAAACCTCTGTAAAAATGTTCAGGATCATTACATTCCCTTTACAGAGTTTTTTGTAAGGGGCAAATCAGGTCCTACACAGGTCCTACACAGGTGCTACACAGCCTTCTAATAGGGTCGAAAATAGGGTCAGAGATGAGTGTACAAGCTTCTAACAGGAAATGTAGCAGACACTATTTTGGTAAAGGGGACCTAACAACCACCGGCAGCAGGCACAGAAGGCACATTATGATGTCAATAAGTGTGCAACACTACATTTCAGCCTGTAGCCTGTCCTAACCTCTCACAGCTGAACACTGCACTGAAAAAAATGAAGGACCCCCATCAGTGCTATTTAAAGGGATAATGAAGTACTTCCAGATTATTTGCTGGATTATTTCTTCTGTCTGCTGGGGCAATTGTACACAATTTTGGAGCTTTCCTGTACTTGGTTAAAGTTTGAATTTAAAAGCTTCAGTTGAAACAAGTTGCTTCCAAACATGAGTGGCCTGGTAGGACTTCCTCTGGGAACTGAGCATGGCTGAGAGAACAAAGAGAGGTCATGCAGAGCAGGAGAAGATGCAAGAAGAGGGAAATAGAGGGGTGGGGGGGGGTGCAGGTGGCGGTGGAGAAGTGCTCCCAGCAGGTAGCTGTATCAGCTAAGTCTTTAGGGAACAATTGTTTTACCTTAACCTCAGCAAGGACCAATTCTTGACATATGTTCACTTCACAAAAGAGGTCATACTGAATACTGCCAACTTCTACTACCTTTCGCATGGGGGGGGGGAGGGGGCCACATTACAATTTTTGCCTTACATGGGGGTGGGGTGCGGTCCTCCCCCTCTCTCTCTGCCCCCCTCTCTCTCTCTCTGTTCCCCTCTCCATCTCTCTCAATCCCCCCTTTCCCTTTCTCTGTCTCTCTGTCCTCGTCTCTCTCTGCCCCCTCTCTCTCACTCCGTCCCCCTTTCCCTCTCTCACTCTCTCTGCCCCCCTTTCTCTCTCTCTCTCTCTCTCTCGCTGACAGTTACAGAGAGCAGGAACACTCAGCAGATGGTTGATCAGATTTTTTAAAAAATCTCAAGTCATTTTCACAGCTGACAGATCCTGACATCGGCAGCAGCAGTTTCTGAACTTCAGGCAGATTCAGGGTTTTCCAACAGCCTTTTAAAAAACTCTAAATCTGTTCAAAGTTCAGAAACTGCTGTTCCCGATGTAAGGATCTGTCAGCTGTGAAACTGACTTTGATCTTTTTTAAAAGCCGGTCTGACAATGCGGAATTTCTCTTCTCCAGTCACGGACCCCTGGGGAAGATGAAGAACGGCCCCGGGCACAGTTTACACTCACGGGCCGGATGGAAACCTTTGGTGGGCTGTATGTTGGTCAACCCTGTTTTACATGGATTGCAGGCTTTGGTGCAGAGTGCCATTGACTGCATACAAATTGCCTTGTGTGTGGTTCATGTGAACTCGGCCATTTTCATGAACTGAAAGGGATTCCATTCCCTCAATGTGCAGCTGGTGTGAGGAGTCCGCAGAAGGCCTTGGAGGGTGACCTCAAGCAGCCAAATAGCCCAGCTTCAGATTGCACATTCTCAGTCTGGGCTGCAGAAGTCTGGACTGGCCAGCTGACAGGCAACAGCAAGGGTAGTGGTGGACTGGAAGGGGTGGGAACAGGAACTTTGTCATCCTGAGAGAAGAATGCAGCTTTGTGCTGCATGGAGTCACTGCCACTCTGCTGTGACACCCTGGAAGCCCCTTTGAACAGTGGTAGCCTGAGCTTCCACTGCGACACTCAGACCTATGGTGGAGCTGTTTTGTTACAATGGAAGTTGTGACATCATGGTGGGTTTCACAAGTGTGTTGATGGAGGGGACCACCTGATCCATGTTAGAAACAATGGGCTCCAGGGTCTGTGCAAAGCCCTGTGCCAAGTTATCATCATAGAGATACAGCACTGAAACAGGCCCTTTGACCCACCGAGTCTGTGCTGACCAACAACCACCCATTTATACTAATCCTACATTAATCCCATATTCCCTACAACGTCCCCACCATTCTCCTACCTACAATAGGGGCAATTTACAATGGCCAATTTACCTATCAACCTGCAAGTCTTTGGCTGTGGGAGGAAACCGGAGCACGCGGCAGAAACCCAAGCGGTCACAGGGAGAACTTGCAAACTCTGCACAGGCAGTACCCAGAATCGATGGTCGCTGGAGCTGTGAGGTTGCGGTGCTAACCACGGCGCCACTGTGCTGCCCTGGTGCTGGACTCCTCCATCCTTCTTGGCATTGAAAGCAAGCTTTCTGGCAGGATTTCCAGTGCACAAAGCAATTGGTTATGTACATCAATCAGCCTTCTTCTGTAGTAAAACAGATGAAGATACAACCTTCCCCTAAGGTGAGCTGGCACCTGTGCTATCCTTTGTCCACCACCCGCACCCACCGCGCCGCCCCCCCCACCACTGCCCTAGTGCCTGCACACTTATACCAGGCGTCTCACTAAGTGCTGATGCCTCCTCTATCCTAGTGTCTGAGCTGCTAGCTGTGAGCGCAAGATCGATTGTCGGTATCTCTTCATCTTCACTCTCATCTTCCTCTTCCTTCACTAACTGGGGAGATTGCAGTTCTCAGTACCTGAAATGAAAAAGGGACTGGGGTTGGGTTGTGGTTAGGGGAGTGAAGAAAATAAGAAGTGCATGATTATACTATCAGCAGCTTCTGAGTCTGAAGAGATTTTGGGAGGAGCAAAAGAAGATGAGGTGTGCAAATACCTCTTCATCAATCTCTTCAGCCCTCCCAGTGGCCACAGCCTCAGTGATCCTTCTTCCCATGATAGCCGCACTGTCTTCTCCATGGGGGTTAAAACATGCAGACGTGCTTGTCCTTCTCCATTTCTTTATTGCTGCCTCTTGTCATGATAGAATAGCTGCCAGTGTGTGCAAGCTGATTTGTGGATGGGAGGCTTGCAACAGTGCTAAATGTCTGAGGGTGAGATAAAACATATCAATTGAAAGGTTGAGTACTGATTGATAGAGATTGTTGGTAGGTGGTGATGCGGGTGTAGAGAACTGAGCAGTGAATGAGGCTAGTGGTGCAGTGGTACGATATGGCATTTGAAGAAGAACTCAGTCACCTTGACAACTCGTGTCAGATTATTAAACTTCTTCCTCCACTACATCCATGAAGCAAAACCCATGGCATTTATCTCCACTGCTATTTGTTCACGCTGTTTCCCAAGCATATGTCTCAAGGACCACCTACACCCTTGCGGATACAGGACATCTCTCATTCTTTCCATCTCTTCCACCAAAACCTCCAGTGCATTGTCTGAAAACCTTGGTGCTTGCTGTCCTGCATGTTCAGTCATTGCCCAGATCACAGCCCAGATCGATTCTTGAAAAAAAATCTCCCAATGCTTCTTACAGCCACAATGTACCTCCCTTTAAAAGGTGCAGGCTGGCTTTAAGGAGTGCTAACCACATGTGATATCAGCCCTTTGCTGACATGTGCAGCCAATGAACAGTGTGCACACTGTTGGCTGCATGCAGCAATCATTTAAAAGAGCAGTCAGCACAAATTTAACGTGCCAGGTTAATCATGTACTGCAATCTTCAGGGATTAGTCAATTCCCCCCCACTATCTTTACCATTTGCTGCACATGCTTCTTACCAGTTAGTGGTTCAAAGTTGTCTACTCTCCCAGGATTCTTCTGTACTACAGTTGTCAATACTGCACAATATAAATCCAAGAACTGATCAGTGAATGCTTTTCAGTCTGTACAGCTGTCTAGAGTTATCCATTGCACTTGCTACTTTTCACTGCAGTAACTGGCTTTCCAAATCAATACGACACAAAAACATGGCACTATACAGGTGTCCATAATTGTTCAATAGGTCTATTCAAAACAGGACAAAAAGCTTTCATGTCTTCCTTTGCCCTGTGGAAATAAAGTCACTTGGTTTACTTGCAACAGAAAGCCTATGTGAAATGTATTGCCAAACTCTCTTTACTGCAAGATCGATTTGTTTTACTTGGATATGTAGTTTCATGAGGAACAAGTAGAGACTGAACCAGATATAGGAACCCAGCCAGTTTCTGTGTAACAGTGTAAGTGCTCATTTTAATCCTAAATAGATTTTCCTAATTTATATCTACAGTGACCAATTCTTGTTTTCACACAACTTCTTTTAATTAGCTACATTTAGTCACTTGTAATAATCCTGAAGGACTGGACTGTGAGAAGTTGAATTGTCTGGGAAGGAGAGAGGGAAATTAGGTATAAATGGCAAAACCCAGAAGGTTCTGTGGATGGACAGAGAGTGAAAGACAGAGAGAGACAGACAGACAGAGAGTGAAAAAGAGAGGCATTTCATCTTGAGATGAGAATGAGTGAAGGAGAAACAGAGATCGCTATATGCTTTCCGAATAAGCAGTAAAATGAGGTCGTTTGCAAGAACATTTGATGTGTTTCCCCAGCAAGAGATGAAAGAGCTCCAGAATGTCATGATGAACCCACAGCAGGAAATACCATAGCATACAAGGCTACGAACCAAGTGCTGGAAAATGGGATTAGAATAGTTAGGTGCTTGATGGCCAGCACAAACACGATGGGCCGAAGGGCCTGTTTCTGTGCTGTATAACTCTATGACTCTATGACCTCCCCTCCTACTTCTCTAATTCAGGGGCTGTCAGCTGTAGGCCTCTCCATCAAGGAACATTTCCTTCTTATAGGGGTTCAATGGTCTGACATTGCCTGATCCATCCTCTGTTGCCTGTCTGAATCACATATTATTGGCTGTATTCCTCTGAAACAAAAATATTGTAAAATAGCTGTTTTTCGGATACAGTGGAACCCAGATGTGAACAAGCAAAGCATGCAGATATGCTGACAGATGCTCATGTTAAAGTAGAAAATCCAAGATTTTCCATTCAAGGATGTGCATTTAAGTGAGGTTGTGAGTGAAGGCCCATTTTCAGGTGCAGGATGGGAGTGTATAGGTGCCAATGGACAATGCTGAACAGCAAGGAACCAGTGTGGCATGCCCAGCAAAGACATATTTAAGATAGGAACTTTATTCAATGTGGAATCTTTGTAATTGACTGCCAGGGACTGCTGATGGGTGAGGGATGGAGTGTGGTGCACTAAGTAGCACGACAGGTTGGTGGTGTAGTGGATGAGAGGCTGGTGGTGTAGTGGATGAGAGACTGGTGGTGTAGTGGATAGGAGTTGGTCTTTGAATATCACTGCCCTTGATTACCTGCCTGAGGTCATTGCACTTCTTCCGGAACTGCTTCCAGATCCTCGGGGCCAGACTCTGGGCAGGCAGTTAGCAGCAACTCTTTTTCACTGAGTGCAGCTCCCCATTAAGAAGCGGAATACCTTTAAGAGGAGCAGGCTGACTGCACCATGCGATATCAGTGCATGATGTTCGGCCCCTTGCAGAGCAGGCAGCCAGTAACATGGGTCCCACTTGGGCCAACACTACAATCCTGTAAACGAGGAGGCAGCACCATGTCTGCATACTGCCTGCCTCAATGGAAATGAGCAAATGGCGAATTGCAACCCCAATGCCTGACAAGGGGCTTTAATGAATTTTTAGCAAAAGTGGATTAAGCTATGGCAAATTCTAACCACTGACTATCCTTTACAATACTGCAATACAATTAGTGAACATTAATAGGAGTATTTGTGCTTGGCTCCATGGAAAATACACTAAAATAATTACAGGTTACTATTCACTGACTGATCTCTGCAAAGATCTGAACTTAAATGCTATATATAAAATAAGATTCAGCATGACTTATTGATAATTCATAACTAATTCACTGCTTGTAAGGACTGTTTGGTGTTCTTAATGATTACTGCATGACCAATTCATCAAGCTCAATGTCATGTAAGCTGGTCCTCCTACATTGGTGGTCTAAAGATTGTGCATTTGACAGAATTCATGTTTGAACAGTTTTACCATTTCTACAATAAAATTAACTTGGCAGAATTGTGCTTCAGGCTTTAACAATAGCGATTAAAGCGATTGAGAACTATTTGGGAAGGAATGCTTATTTAAAATATAGAATCCGAATCCTTCCATTATTTGATAATGTATATCAATACTGAATATTTAATTTGTTCTGGTGAAAGAAATCTTATCTATTAGCAATTTGAAGTGTGGAAGTTAAATGTCTGAAAATTATGGGAGTATTTCAGTATAAAAATGCAAAATGCAGCCAGTATTAAAATTTTAGCTTGTTCAGTGAATAATGTGAATGAAGACAACTTTGTGACTGCAGAGACTATCGGCCAAGAAGCCAGTCAGACGGCCATCTGCTTTGCTAATCTTCTACTCCATGGTGATAGCAACATGTCAAAACAATTAGAAGATGCCCTTCTGTTCACATTCAATATTCAGGGCACATGGGAAACCTTTCCACTGAATTTGTTTTAAATCTTCAAACTAATAGTGTTTAAATGATTGTTTTGGGTACTATTAAAGCCTCACTCTGAGTTTTCAAAAGGCTTATTTATGGATGCGGGCAATATTATTTTAACTCATTCAAGACATAGCGCCACTGTATGGTGTACTGCAAGCTTACAAAGGATACACTGTAAAGGTTACACTGGCAAAGAAAAAAAATTGTGTCTTCAGTGGTCTAAGGTTTAAGGCCAAAATCATCTCATTAGACCTTTTCAGAGTGTCGTACTTGTTGCCTGTTTCCATGTTCTCATTATGTTTGACATCCGGAGGCGTTTCCCACTCTTCTAGCTTTAGTGCTTCAATCTCGGTCTTCAGTTCATTCAACTGTTCCTGGAGATGTTTACTCTTCTCCATGTATTCAACCCTGTAAAAATGTTTTGAAAGGAGAAGTCAGTACCCAATGATAAGGTACCTTTATAAAGTAGCAATTCTACAGTAACACTTACACTAACAGCTGCAAGCAACAAATTCAATATATAATAACTATGTGATGATGCAACGGAAACAAAAGCAATCGCATATTGTAGCAACAGTATAACCTAGCAACTTGAAAAAAAAGCCTTGGGATTTGTAGCCATGGAGTGATACTGAGCTTTTCTCATATTAACATCCTGAAGTCTCAGTGAACAGTTTCAAGAAGTTTTATGACTGGAATATCTTGTAAAATGCTGGTCGACCTTAAAAGCAGTAACCTCTGGAGGTGTCAAAACTGCTGTGGAGTATATTGGTGTAAAAATGATGTTTTTTGGTTAGCATATAATAGCTTGATATTAATGATATGCGTAACATAATGACTGATAAAGATTTCAATATGTGTAAGCACTATTTCTTGTGAATGGAGGAATCTTGGTATTTCTGCCTTTTCCACTATGTATCCTGTCAATACTGTAGGAAAGAGTGGTATAACTTAGTTTTTAAATTAAGACAATTTAACATATTTCAATCTGTTGAAAGTTAAAACACGGAAGGCAATTGAAACTGGTTTCTTACATCATCAGAAAACTGCTGTGAAATCAGATATTGAATCATAAAATCATAGAAATAAAAAGTAAATCTGTAACTGCTGAAAATCTAAAATCCAAAGTGTTCCACCCAAAAGATTAACCTATTTTTGTTTTTTTTTCCTACAGTGCTGATAGCCCTGCTGTGCAATTGCAACATCCACTGTTTTGCATCACAAGATAATGTTATATTTTGAGCACCAGTAAAGTTTGAGAGAAGGAGGGATGCAGAATGAATTTCCCACTCCACTCAATTCCCAATCTTGGCCACTATGTTACGGGAAGGTGAAAAGATGGAGGGGTGGGGGTAAGAATTGAATGGAAAGGTATTTTCTGTCTGTGCAAACTAGGGACACAACTCATCCACCCATTCTTTTCTGTTGAAGGAGGTGAGTAGCTCAGCAAGACATAAGGAAAGAAACGACAAGCAAAGGGATTTCACACTGTTACGGGGAAAGCTATTGCATGCCTGCGACAGGAAAGCTGACAGAGATAAATATTACCAACAGTATCTGGAGAAGAGGTCAAGTGATTCAATACTTAGCCCTCTAAGGGGATTCGCAAAATCACAACTTTAATCACATTTGGAGCTTAAATGACATGATGGGGAGTATTAAACTAATCTCTGTTCTTGTAATAATTTTCAATAAAATCACTTACATTATTGTAAAATGAATTATTTTTTAAACACAATTATGCTGTTACCTTTTGTATAAGCCAAATGTAACAATGGAACATTCCATTTATTTTACTCATGAATTAAAAGGATGCAGACCCCTGACTTGTGAAATCAAATACATATTTTACTGTTCTCCACAGTGTATGTTACTTGTTTCACCCTTGTTCCAATTTATTCTATGGTTTAAATGTTTGCACATTCACAGTCAGACTTTATATATTGTGAATGGTACATTTCCAATTTTGCACATTCATATGAGAATTAAACCTTTCACAAGTTAGTTCTGATTAGATTAGATTAGAGATACAGCACTGAAACAGGCCCTTCGGCCCACCGAGTCTGTGCCGACCATCAACCACCCATTTATACTAATCCTACACTAATCCCATATTCCTACCAAACATCCCCACCTGTCCCTATATTTCCCTACCACCTACCTATACTAGTGACAATTTATAATGGCCAATTTACCTACCAACCTGCAAGTCTTTTGGCTTGTGGGATGAAACCGGAGCACCCGGAGAAAACCCACGCAGACACAGGGAGAACTTGCAAACTCCACACAGGCAGTACCCAGAATCGAACCCGGGTCCCTGGAGCTGTGAGGCTGCGGTGCTAACCACTGCGCCACTGTGCCGCCCTCATTTGGCAGAAGCTCTCAGAATGGCTCTCAGTTCACATTGTAAAAATATCCTTGCTGATTTTTGCAGGTAGACAATTAATAATCTTCCTTTTGTGTGTATTCTTATTTGAAATGCATCTATTTCATTCTCAGAAGATTATGTGGTCCTAAAATGGCAGTGTTCAAACAAAAAAAAGGATAGTGATGTAATCAATAATACAATATAATACCGGCACTACAAAACTAAGCATCATGCAGTCATCAGCATTGACAGATGTTCAAAATAAGAAAATTGTTTCCCACATTTATATAGGGATACAAACAAGTAACTGTTGAAGTCTAGCTATATTGATTAGGGTGTCTCTACAACTGAATGCTTTTTTGAATGGGTATAGGAAGAACAAAAGACGTTTATGAGAAATTGGAGCTAAGACTAATTCCCTACTTATCTCAATTTAGAAAACAATAGGCTCTTTTCTGAACAGCTGATTAGATCATCAGTGATCATATTGCAAATTAATCCAAACTATGAATAATTCTGTACACCAGCAATTTTCAACTTGTTTTACCTTTCCTGTATTTCAGATTCAATAAAATGTAGTTACTAGGCAGCCAAGTTGAAAATAATTTTCTATATGATTTAGATATATCTCACTAACCAGTGTTAAAATATTGATCAAAATTCAGAAATAAAACAAGGACACCGTTGATCCAGATCGAATGAACCCCGGCATTTCTGACATTTGCCCAGTCTGGGGACTTCAGTTAATGAATAGGATTTTTCCAACTTGCATCCTTCTGAAGTGGAATCAGAATGAACCTCTAACCTGAAGCATAAAATCCAAATGCTTTGGGCTACATGTCTATCTTAGAGGCTCAACCAAGATAAATGGTTTAAAATGTGGTATTCGTTTGGAATTCTGTGGAAGAGGAGGATTATTAGAGAATGCTAAAAAAATCTCCACAATAGTACTGCCGTGAAATAATGCTGAAATCTCGGAGAGCCAGACAAATGTATTACCTAAATTGCTAACTAGCCATACAGCTTCACTTACTTCTACAAGCTGTAAACACACACATGTACAGAAGATAGTACACATATAAGCTAATGTTAAAAAATTAATATTTGAAATCATTTGTGTTGTCAAACATATTTGGCACAGATTGTACTGTATATCTTTGGAGAATGCTCATTTTTTTGAAAGCCAGCGTGGATTTTCAGCACAGAACACTATTACATTCAAAGACATGGATATTAAAGTCTTTGATTTCTGGGTCAGATTTTAATCCATCCTATCATGGAGCAAATAACAACACAATATATCAAGGCAAAATGAAAGCAGAAGCCAATTGAAATGGCACAGGTTTATTTGTGGTAACAGAAGGATCTTTCAGGATTCAGATGTGTCGAACTTTCTTCACTAGTCGGATGCATACGGTTTTCACAGAATATAACAAAATGATGTTTGTGCCTTTTGTGTTGAGTTTATGGAGGACTCAGAGGGGGATAAATTAGGTCATGTGGTGCCGCGCATTTGGCATTACGCAGACTTGCAAATGGGGCCTGAGATGTGTGCGCACACTTCCAACAGGATGACTGGCAGCATGCAGGGCAGCAAGATGATGAGTGAATGAGTGCAACTCTGATTTGAAACCACAGCTGTCATTTTCCAATTCCTCACTCCAGCCAGTACCCTTATCTTAACCTCAAATAGCTGAACGCTACATTAAACAGAATGAAGGAACTCTGCCAGCACTATTTAAAAAGGATCATTAAATATTTAAAAGGATCATGAATTACTTACAGATTAGTTGCTGGATTATTTCTTCTTGCTGCTGGTGCAATTGCACATGTTTCTGGAGCTTTCTTATACTTGGTTAAAGTTTGACTATTCTATGTCCGGCTGGTATTGCAGTACTTTTATCCTCATAAAATATTGTGCTGCAAGAAGTTGCTTCCAGACGTGGGTTGGCCAGTGGGGTTTCTTCTGGGAATTGAGCATGGCTGGGAGAATGAAGAGAGGCCACGCGGAGCACAAGCTGCTGGAAGATGGAGGAGGAAGCAAAGTTCAAGAGGAAGCACAGGAAGAAAAGAAGGAAGGGAAGCTAAAACATGTCAACCCTTCTGTCCAGGTTCTACCTAATAAGATTTTTCATGAGTGATACCAGTAGGCTCAACTATACCTCTCCATTCATCAAGAGTCCCATGCTCCTCACCCTTCCTGTATCAATGAGCATCACATCATCCTCTTTCTGACAAAACATAAATAAAAGCCACCAGTAAATGCAAATTCAAATCCGATTGTATTAATTCACCCATTAAATAAGGCATACAAAGTGAAGCTAATCACCCTTGTGAATTCCTTTAGTTTCTGTCTTCCATGTGCCTTTGTCTGTCCTAGGGTTCCTACACAGTGCTACCCCAGTGGCTGCAGTATGGGAGATGGAAGGCTGCTGACCTTCAATTGAGGAGATAGTAGATGATCTTGGAGAACAATCTCAAGCTCCTCTGGGCCTAGAAGGCCCAGCTGCAGACTGCACCATCTTGGCTTGAACTGCAGTGGTCTGGGCTGGCTGGCTGACAGGCAACAGCATGGGCACTGGCGGATTGGCAGGGATGGGAGCAGGAGTACTGTCATTTTTTTCAGAGGAAAGCAGGTTCCCTTCCCATGGACACACTGCCACTTTCCTGTGATGCACCTCGGCAATCCTGGTGACCTGTTGGAGAACAGATTGCAGGACTGCTGTGAAGCCCTGGAAGCCCCTTTGAACAACAGTACCCGCAGCCATGATGGCAGCAGTCTGAGCTTGCAAGGCAGCAGTCAGATCTCTGATCGAAGTTGTTTGTGCTGCAATGGAAGCTGTGGCTTCAGCCATAAGAAGCTGCATCCTGATGGGTTCCACAAGTATGCTTATGGAGGTGATCACCCATTCCATGTTTGCAAGGATGGACTGCATAAAGTCCTGTGCCAAGTGCAGCTGGATTCCTCCATGCTCCTTGACTTTGTGAGCAGGATTTCTGTCAGGATTTTCAGTGCACCATGCAACTGGTATTGTACACCCATCAGCCTTCTTTTGTAGCCTGGCCCATCAAAGTCCTTATCTGAACCTCCACAGCGAGTGTGCGATCTCACCGTCTGGCAAGCTGGCACTTGAGGTATCCTTAACCCTTGCCCTGGCTCTGGTGCAATTATACCTGGTGCCTCATCACGTGCAGGTGCAGCCTTTAAAGTATGTGCAATGTCACGATCTGAGCTGGTGGCTCTGAATGCAAAATTGAGTTATGGTGTCTCTTCATATTCACTATCTTTTTCCATTTCCACCTCTAACTGGGAAGATTCCCGTTCTTAGGTATCTGAAATGAAAAAGGGACAAGGATTGAGCTGTGGTGCGGAAAGAGGAGAAAGTAAGAAGTGTCTGCTTACACCATCTACAACTTATCATTCAAAGATGATTATGGGATAAGGACAAAGTGCGAAGAGAGAAGGAACATTAGGTTATGCAGATACCTTCACCATCGATCCCTCTAGCGTCACCAGTGACCACGACCTCAGCAATGCTCCTACCCATGAGAGCCAGCAATGTCTCTTTCACTGAGATTAAAACATGCAGGTGCATTGGTCTTCCCCCAGTTCATTACTGCTCCCTCCTCTTTTGTGCCACATTTTCCTGCAAGAAAGAGGGAAGTGTGTCAGTGAGTGTCCTCCAATATGTTTGGGTGATGTGGCTGTTATGGTTGAATAGCTGCCAGTGTGAGTTGTGGGTGTGAGGCTCTCAAAGGTGCTACATGTGTGAGGGTGTGGTACACAGTATCAATTGAGTACTGATTGATGGTCATTATTGTAGGTAGGTGCTGTGAGTGTAGAGAATTGAGCAGTGAATGAGGCTAGTGGTACAGTTGATAGGATATACCAATTGAAGATTAAACTCACTCACCTTGACAACTCCTGTTAAATCATTAAACTTCTTCAGGCACAACATCCATATTCTTGGAATCATACTCTTGGCAATGACCACCACTGCTACTTCTTCCCATTGTCTCCTGTGGAGACAGGGATGATTCTCCTTCTCTCCACATCTTGCACCAATGCCTCCAGTGATTTGTTAGAAAGCATTGGTGCACACTCAATTGCAGGTTGATCCATCTTGACCAAATATTTCAAAATCAGATAACTTCCTGACACCACTTCCAGCAGCCACAATGTACCTCCCATTTAAAAGGTGCAGGCTACTTTTAAGTAGTGCTAGCCATTCATGATATCGGTCCCCTGATACTGCATACAGCCATCACTTTCTCCATGCCCTTGATTATCCCTTTTGATTCTAAATGAAATAGCAAATATAAGTGTTCCTTGGTGGTCTAGTGATTAGGATTAGGTACTCTCACTGCCACAGCCTGGGTTCAATTCCTGGTTAGGGAAATGTATTTTCAGGATGTTTTAGATGGGCTGGTATGATGGACAGAGCAGTGACAAATGGAATTTAATCCTGAGAAGTGTGAGGTGATGCATTTTGGGAGGACTAACAAGGCAAGGGAATATACAATGGGTGGTAGGACCCTAGGAAGTACAGAGGGACCTTGGTGTACTTGTCCATAGATCAATGAAGGGAGCAGCACAGGTAGATAAGGTGATTAGGAAGGCATATGGGATACTTGCCTTTATTAGCCGAGGCATAGAATATAAGAGCAGGGGGGTTATAATGGAACTGGATAAAATGCTAGTTAGGCCACAGCTGGAGTACTGTGTACAGTTCTGGTCACCACACTGTAGGAAGGATGTGATTGCACTGGAGAGGGTGCAGAGGTGATTCACCAGGATGTTGCCTGGGCTGGAGCATTTCAGCTTTGAAGAGAGACTGGATAGGCTAGGGTTGTTTTCCTTAGAGCAGAGAAGGCTGAGGGGACACCTGATAGAGGTATACAAAATTATGCGGGGCTTAGATAGGAAGAAACTTTTTCCCTTAGCGGAGGTGTCAGTAACCAGGGGGCATAGAATTAAGATAAGGGGCAGGAGGTTGAGAGGGGATTTGAGAAAGATTTTTTTCACCCAGAGGGTGGTTGTAATCTGGAATGTACTGCCGGAAGGGGTGGTAGAGGAAGGAACCCTCACAACATTTAAGAATTATTTAGATAAGCACTTGAAACACCATGGCATACAAGGCTATGGGCCAAGTGCTGGAAAATGGGATTAGAGTTAGGTGCTTGATGGCTGGCACGGACACGATGGGCCGAAGGGCCTGTTTCTGTGCTGTATAACTCTATGACAATAGGAGCACAGACTGATACTTGATTATTAGCTAAAACATTGAATTATTTGCCTCAGAATGTGTGCAATAGTGTTTACTTTTAATAAGCAGAGGGGGAGTATTGCCATTTTCCTTTTGGAAGGTGGCAGATTACCGGTGCCCAAAGGTGTTGCTCATGATTCCAATGCCAAATCCCCAAATTAAGGAGAAATATAATGAGACAAGAGAGGCATAGCATTCTTGTTTGGCATTTTGCAAATGAGAATTTGATCACAATAACTTTAGAGGCTGGAAATATTTTCTTTCCGCTTCAGCCTATGCAATACGGAAACAGTCTGTAATGTCAGAGGTCATCAACCTGCCAGAAGACCACAATGACCGTGGAGGTAAGGAAACAAAACTAAATGGGCAGAGTGATGGAGCTTACATGGCCATCATAATTACTTCCTTGTAATGGTCACTGGACACTATTACCAATATTACACAAAACAATTAACAGACTGAGAACGTTAGTATGCATGTGCATGGTCTTTTTGTGTACCTGCTGGGGACAAATCTCACTTTTGGGCATAGTATGACAACACATTTTAATCTCTTATTTAATCTTTGTAGTTACCTCATACATACATGGAAAATGTTGCACATAAACTCATACAATACAACATTCACTCAAAATATGCTGACGCACTAACTCATGTCAACATCCAAGCAAATTAAAAGATTACAATTTCATAAACCTGCACTGGGAAAGGGATATAATAGCTTTAATATCTACCAGGAAAAAATAAATAAAGGAATAATTTTTCTAGTCCTTGCAGTAATAACATATGCTAATTCATAAAACTGTGTTGCTGTTCTGAAAGTTTTTATACAGCTTGTTATATGTGCTGGCAGATAATTGGGACACATTTTAATAGTAGTTCCAATTAATGGCTAAGAGTGGGGCTAAATGAATACTGTTATCTGCTATAAGTAGTCATAGATTTCAACGTTTCCAAAGGTTAGCTATGTTAGGAACAGGGAATCACAGGGCTAAATTTCCCTCCCACTGCCAGGCTTGTGGCGAAGCAGGACTTCTGCCTGCCCAGGGGAATCTACTGCTAACCAGGTAAAGTTTTCTGCTCTGACCATCAATATTTATGCAGCACAGAATGTCAGCAGTAAATCCACAGCCTACTGGTTTACTGCAACCAGGAAGGAGAGATATTGAGTGGTGCTAAAATGCTGCAGTTGATTAAAGGAGTTCAGATTTTTGACATTGCACAGAATAGTTAGTAACGAGTGAGAAGAATCCTCAATTGGTAGATGAAGTCAGTAACAGGAAGGGCTCTCAGATTTACTTATGCTTTGGGGGATGTCCGAGCAGAAACAGGTCCAGAAGTGCAGGTTTCCTGGAGACTGAAGGCAGGAAGATCCATCAGAGGGTAGACCAAACTTCATGGAAGGAAGTGGAAGAGGCAGAGTGTGCACTCTCCATCACCTCACAAGCTGTCAAATGCTGCAGGAAGCAGTTTAAGGACCTCACAAGGTTGGACAAGTGAAGACACTTCTGCCCTGCACCTGAGGCGTGACATACATGCTTACCTTTGATGGCCTTTTGATCTCCTTGGATGATAGGAAACAATAACAAAGCATGTTAATTCCAAGCCACTGTGAGAATTCATGTTACCTGCCACAATTGGTTCGTTCATCTTAAAGGAGATTTAAGTGCAGAGTGCACTTGCAACCATGATAACATTCATGCTATCCAAGCTATTATTTGGGTAATAAATGTTCTTACCAGTCACATTCCTTTAACGCTGCATTTTCTCTTATTGCAAAGGAAAGGAACTGCTACTGGAAAGGAGTACCAATTGTGAAAATATTACATCCACATGAAGAAGCTCATAAAAAAACAAACAGGAGCAGCTGTATGAAATGGGGAAGTAGGAGGTGAGGTGCCTAGATTAGGTTAGTAAAGGCCAGGCAAGGGGTAGCACAGGTCATTTCAGATTTACATGGAGTATCAAAGTACAGCAGCAGCCATGCACTCAGTCACTATTTCTTGAAGGAGTCGCATAAGTGTTTACACAGCTAAATAAGCTTCTTTATTTTTGAAAACCTAGGATTTTTGAAGAAGTGGTCTGCCATTCTCTTGAACAGCCAGGACTTATCAAGAACCACAACTCTTGGTCCTTCATCTCCATCTCCATCATGGTATATCTGCCAATGCGCCAGCCTAGAGGCACTCACTGAGGACAACGCAGTTAGTGAGTCAAAGGGTTTTCACAGGGTGAAGTGTTGAGCACTATGCTTTAAGGAGCTGTGAATGTAAGAGGGTGAGAATGTTGTTCCTTCATGGATGGTGGAGAAATGATCACCTTGGCTGAGAAGCTCAGTCTTCAAAAAAAGGAATGATTCAGGAGCATAAATCTCATGGAGACAATGGAGACTGTTTTGAACATATGTATGTTCGATTGATTCCCTTGCCAAACAAGAATCTATCTACCCCCGCCTTAATATTATTCAATGACACTGCCTCCACCAGCTTCTGAGGCAGAGAGTTCCAAAGTCACACAATCCTCAGAGAAAAAATTCTCCTCATCTCTGTCCTAAAAGTGCGACCCCTAATTTTAAAACAGTGCCCCCTAGTTTTGGACTCGTCCACAAGAGGAAAAATCCTTTCCACATCCACCTTGTCAAGACCATTCAGGATCTTATATACTTCAATCAAGTCTCCCCTCACTCTTCTAAACTCCAGTGAAAACAAGCCCTGTCTACCCAACCTTTTGTCATAACACAACCTGCTCATTCCAGGTATCAATCTAGTAATCCTCCTCTGAACCGCCTCCAACGCATTCACATCTTCCTTCATAAGGAGACCAAAACTGCACACAGTATTCGAGATGTGGTCTCACCAATGCCCTGTATAACTGAAGCATAACATCCTTACTTTTATTTTCAATTCCTCTTGTAATAAAGGATAGCATTCCATTAGCCTTCTTTATTACTTGCTGTACCTGTATACTAACTTTTTGTGTCTCATGCACTAGGACACCTAGATCCCTCTACACCTCGGAGTTCTGCAGTCGTTCTTCATTTAAGTAATACTCTGCTTTTTTATTCTTCCTGCCAAAGTGAACAACTTCACATTTTCCCACATTATACTCCATCTGCCAGATTATTGCCCACTCACTCAACCTATCTATATCGGTCTGCAAGCTCCTTATGTCCTCTTAACATACTTTCCTACCTATCTTTGTGTCATCTGCAAATTTAGCTACCATGCCATCACTCCCCTCATCTAAATCATTGATATAAATTGTAAAAGGTTGAGGCCCCAGCACAGACTCCTGTAGGACTCCGCTCGTCACATCCTGCCAATCAGAAAAGGACCCATTTATGCATACTCTCTGTTTTCTGCCAGCCAGCCAATGTTCTATCCATGCTAATATGTTACCCACTACACCATGAGCTCCTAATTTGCGCAATAGCCTGTTATATGGCACCTTGTCAAATGCATTCTGGAAATCCAAGTACAGTACGTCAACGGGCTCCCCTTTATCCACGCCACATAGTACTCCTTCAAAGAACTCCAACAAATTGGCTAAACATGATCTCCCTTTCACAAAGCCATGCTGACTATTCCCGATTACCTTGAATTTTTCTAAGTTCCCAGCTATAGCCTCCTTAATAATCGATTCTAACACCTTCCCCATGGCCTGGCCTCTAGTTACCTGTTTTCTGTCTCCCCCCCATTCTTGAATAGAGGGGTTATATTTGCAACTTTCCAGTCTGATGGAACCTTTCCAGAATCTCGCAAATTTTGAAAATTTAACACCAACGCATCTACTACCTCATTAGCCACCTCTTTTAAGACACTAGGATGAAGCCCATCATGACCCAGGGACTTGTCAGCCCGCAGCCCCATCATTTTGGTCAGTACCGTTTGCCTGGCGATTGTAATTTCACCAAGTTCCTCTCTTCCTTCCACCTCCTGATTTACAGCTATTACTGGAATGTTTTTGTATCCTCTATAGTGAAGACAGAAGCAAAATATTTGTTCATTTCATCCGCCATTTCCTTATTATCTACTATTAACTCCCCATTCTCACTGTCTAGAGGACCAACACTCACATTACTTACTCTTTTCCTTTTTAAATACCTGTAGAAACTCTTGCTATCCTTTTTTACATTTCTAGCTAGCTTCCTCTCATACTCTAATTTCTTTCTCCTGATTAACCTTTTAGTCATTCTCTGCTGTTCTTTATATTCTGACCAATCATCTGACCTGCCACTTATCTTTGCGCAATTATATGCCTTTTCCTTAAGTTTGATGCATTCTTTAACTTCTTTAGTTAACCACAGATGGTGGGTCCTCCCCTTAGAAATTTTCTTTATAGCAGGAATATACTTATCCTGAGTATTCTGAAATATCCCCTCGAATGTCTGCCACTGCTTCTCTATTGATCTATTTCCTAGTCCAGTCACCCAGTTCACTTCAGCTTGCTCAGCTTTCATGCCCACATAGTTGCCGTTATTTAAGTTTAAAATACTAGTCTTAGGTCCACTCCTCTCTTTTTCAAACTGGATGCAAAATTCAATCATATTGTGGTCGCTGCTATCTAGAGATGCCTTTACTCTGAGGTCATTAATTAATCTTTTCACATTACACAATACCAAGTCTAATACAACCTGCTCTCTGGTTGGTTCCAGAATGTGCTGCTCCAAGAAACTAACTCGAAAGCATTCTATGAACCCCTCATCCAGGCTACTATTGCCAATCTGATTTTTCCAGTTTATACGTGGATTAAAATCACCCATGATTATTGCCATCCCTTTATCACAAGCACCCAATATTTCTTCTTGTATACTTCGTCCTACATTATGGTTACTGTTAGGGGGCCTGTAGACCACTCCCACTAGTGACTTCTTTCACCTACTATTCCTCATCTCCACCCAAACCAATTCTACATCCTGATCTCCTGAACCAAGGTCAACTCTAACTATTACACCAATGCCATCCTTGACTAAGAATGCTAGCTTCTTATTCTTCTTCTCAAATATCTCTCAATATTCAGGACCAAATTTTGTTTTACTCATTCATGGGATGTGGGCTTCACTGGCAAGGCCAGCATTTATTCCCCATCCCTAATTGCCCTTGAGAAGGTGGTGGTGAGCTGCCTTCTTGAACTGCGGCAGTCCATGTGGGATAGGTAATTTCACAATGCTGTTAGGAAGGGAGTTCCAGGATTTTAACCCAGTGACAGTGAAGCAATGGTGATATAGTTCCAAGTCAGTATGGTGTGCGGCTTGGAGGGGAACTTGCAGGTGCTGGTGTTCCCGTGCAGTTGATGCCCTTGTCCTTTGAGGTGATAGAGGTCACGGATTTGGAAGGTGCTGTCGAAGGAGCCTTGGTGCATTGCTGCAGTGCATCTTGTAGGTGGTGCACACTGTTGCCACAGTGCTTCAGTGGTGGAGGGAGTGAATGTTTGTGGATGGGGTGCCAATCAAGTGGGCTGCTCTGTCCTGGATGGTGACGAGCTACTTGAGTGTTGTTGGAGCTGCACCCATCCAGGCAAGTGGAGAGTAATCCATCATGCTCCTGATTTGTGCCTTGTCGATGATGGATAGGCTTTGGGGAGTCAGGAGGTGAGTTACTCGCCTCAGGATTCCTAGCCTCTGATCTGCTCTTGTAGCCACAGTATTTATATGGCTACTCCAGTTCAGTTTCTGCTCTGGTAACCCCCAGGATGCTGATAATGGGGGATTAGCAATCATAATGCCATTGAATGTCAAGGGGAGATCCTTGTCACCCTGCAGCCACGTCTCTGTAATGGCTATCAGATCATATTTATTTGCTTCAATGTGCGCTATCAGTTCGTCTACTTTGTTATGAATGCTACATGCACTCAGATACAGAGCCTTTAGTTTTGTCTTTTTGTTATCTTTGTAACATCTAGTCTTGACTGTTGGTGTGTTATTAGGTTTTTTCTCTCTGTCTCTTCCTGCCATTCTCTGACCTTTATTTCCCATCGTGCTATTCTGCTCTCCTGCCTTGACTCTACCCCTTGATTTTCTACATCCATTCAAGCTTGATCCCTCACTCACCTTGATTAGTTTAAAGCCCTCTCTACTTCCCTAGTTATACGGTTTGCTAGAACACTGGTCCCAGCATGGTTCAGGTGCAGATCGCCCCAACGGTACAGCCGCCACTTTCGGCAGTACTGGTGCCAGTGCCCCATGAATCGAAACCCACGTCTCCCACACCAGTCTTTGAGCCACATATTCATTTCACTAATCTTATGTGCCCTCTACCAATTGGCACATGGCTCAGGTAATAATCAAGGGATTATTATCCTTGAGGTTCTGCTCTTCAATTTGGTGCCTAGCTCCTCATACTGTCCAAGGTCCTAGTCCTAACTATGTCGTTGGTACTTACATGGACCACGACCACTGGATCCTCCCCCTCCACTCCAAGTTCCTGTCCAGCCCTGAACTGATGTCCCAAACCCTGGCCCTGGGTAGGCAACACAGCCTTCTGGACTCACGCTCTTGGCTGCACAGAACAGTGTCAATCCCCCTCACTATATTATCCCCTACTATCACTACATTCCTTTGTGCTCCCCCAACTTGAATGGCTTCCTGTACCATAGTGCAATGGCCAGTCTGCTCATCCACCTTGCACACCTCGTTTTCATCCACAGAGGTTGAAAGCACCTCAAACCTGTTTGACAATTGCAAAGTCTGAGGCTCCTCCACTACAGTCTGCTTGGTTCCTTTACCTGCCTCGCTCACTGTCACATCCTCCTGTCCCTCACGGCTGACCAAAACAGATGACCCTGTACTAAGTGGTGTGACCGACTTCTGGAACAAAATGTCCAGGTATTTCTCCCCCTCCCTTATGTTGTGCAGTGTTTACAGTTTGGCTTCCAGATCAACGATCCTGATCTGGAATTCCTCTAGCTCCTTACACTTTCTGAAGATGTGTTTGCCCTGGATTGCCTTGGCATCCAAAAGCTCCCACATACCACAGCTGCAACATAACACCTGTCCTGCCATTGTTACTTATGCTATTAGTTAATTTACTTTAATTATGTAATCACTTTCTTAATTAACTCTCACTGTCTCCCAATATAAGCTTAACTAGTATTACCAAATAAAAATCTTACAATTTCTAAAATTACCTGAGTTTTGAAAGATAAAAGATAAAACATCAACAACGAATCATCTACCTTGGAGTTAAAGGAAGAAGATTCACCAGCTGCTGGAGGCTAAAAAAGATCGGAAAAGGAGTCCCTCTTTCCCCCTCTGCACCATGTTCCCACATGCACCAATGTATACGGTCGAAAGAAGAACAGATAAAGAAGAAATATTTTATTCTGTATACGGTTGAAGTGATACTGAAATAAGGAGAATTCACTGCAAGCATCTGCAACACGGTGCAGGAGGTTTCTCAAGACATGCAGGACACTCTGTAGAGAGTGACAGTCAAGCAGACCTTTGGAGCAAAAAGGTACCAGGAAGAACTTCTAAGTATACTAGTGACTTCCAGAATGGTACCTATCATTGCTCAGATAGATGCTTTGATGATCAATCTGAACAAACTTTCATAGGGATTCCAAGACTTTACTGGGATTATTTCTAATGACAATGACTAATAGCATCAAACACTGTGCTATGGACAAGGGCTGCAAGGAGTGATAACTGATGTTGATGTTTTTCATGATAGTGACAATGTCCCTAAACCTTTAAGGTCTCCTCCAAAGCCATCCTCGAGGGAGCTTCAAGACTTCGGCCTAGCTCCGCTTGACAATGCAACAGAATGACAAATGGAAGCAAGTCACTCAGAACACCAGCTTCGCCAACAGGAGAGTCACCTTAACAAAGAAGACAGCTGCCAGAAAGGGCAGACATGGTGGTAAGAAATAGCTGCAGATAGAATGCAGGAAAGTATTGGAACCCGTTGTTGAATTTTAATGCCTGTTGTGGAAAGTAAAAATTATTTGACCTTATGGACATCAGAGTTTATTTCTGGGGATGTTTACGACTTAGTGAACTTGGATGATGACATTCAACTTCTATGAATGCAAGGTACAGAGACCTCTGAAAATGGATCTATTTTTCAGGTACTTGTGGATGCATGAGTAGGGAAGAAGAACAGATAAAGAAGAAATATTTTATTCTGTTTCTCAACTTGCATTTAGTGAAGGCACTCAGCTATAGGTTGCTTCCTTCTTAATGACTCTTGCTCCACTTCTTTTCCTTGCTTCACCTTTCTCCTTATGTGGGTAAAGACAGCCTTTCCCTCTTCTGAATCAGCATTATCTGTTTCAGATTCAGAAAATACTGGTTCTTTCTGCGTAGTGGTTTTATGCAGAATGCAGTCATCAAGTAACATTGGTTCTGGGAACTCTTGCTGGGTTGTATTGCAGAGCATCACTAGATTTATTCAGGCACCTAAACTGAGACCTCCAAATGGCTATGGCCTGCTCTATTCAAACCTTGCCCAGTCTGTGAATGCCTTATTGGAGTGAAAAGCCAAGACTAAAGAGATATCCTTGATCACCACAATAAAACGATCATGACAACTTTCTAGGCAGCAGGCATAGCATGCAGGATAAGGTGGCATCACACACTTTCTGGATGATTACTGAATTAAAACATTTCCTATCAATTAAATTGAGGGGATTGCCAATGTCACATGAATTACCCTTGCATCTGTGGGAACCCTGCCTAACTAAAGAACTGGACTGCTCACTCTCTGTTTTATAGGTCTGTAAATCTTGTGGAATAGGTAGCTATGTATGGGAAACAAATGGTTTCTGTGATTCCTCACTATAAGATCTTCCAAACTAGTGTCTCCCATTTATTCTTAAAACATAGGAATCATTGGGAAATCAATTTATCCCATCGAAAAGGAAAATGCTTTATCTCGTGTGTATTTGAAATGGTTGGAGAAGTCTTCTGAGAAGCTCCAGAGCAGCAAACAGCAAAAATCAATGTCCAGAAAAAGTTACATAAAGCTTTAGATATCAGAACCAAGGTAGCCTTCTCAATGCTACATCAACAACTTTTATTTACATAGCACCTTTAAGGTGGTAGATATGTCCCAATGCGTTTCACATGGGCAGATCCAACTCATGATGTGCTGCCACTACTGCCTCTAAACCAGCTTGGCGGTCTCAGAGGTTAGGTTTGGGACACTAACTGGGAAAAGTGCTGTAGCGATCAGTTAAAAGCAGTGGGGTGAGGTCAGAGTGAGCAGTACTGCAGAATGGTGGTTTTAGTTCAATAAAAGTTTGCTGGCCATTTTTTGAAGTGTAAAGTGGTAAGCTCTATCACCCACTTTACTTTGCATACAAGTAAACAGAAATCACAATAAACAGAAAGCAGGCCATGGAACCCAACCAATCTAAAGTGGTGTTTATCCTTCGCACAAGCATATGCCAAACCTGGTCCCATATCTCTTTATCTTCCTTTCCTCCCGTAACCAGCTAATACATTTTAAATGTAGACATGGCCTCTGCTTCAATCACTAACTCCAGATGTGCAGTCAGCAGCTTCCCATCCTTCATATAAAAATGGCTCTGCTGCTGTCTATCCTAAGTCTCTTACAGTTTCCCGTTTTTACTGTCCCAGCAATACCCAGAAATACATGGTAAAAGGAAGGAAAATCCAGCTATTAAAGTTTTATTGTTACATTTCACTCTAATTCATAGAATAATCTTGAAACAATCAAACATAAAGGTGAGAGGGTTCCTATTTTGGTTCTAAGCCGAAAACATTTCCCACAAGGATTGATTATGCCTCCATGTACATATGATTTGAATTTCTCTCGTGAGCCATCAAAATATTATACCAAGCATGTATTACTTCATCCTGAGTTTTTGTGATTATTATCTAGAGAAATAAGTTCAGAAGTAATTGGCTAAAGTACAGCCATAAATCTTCATCAATGCCTCCTCACTCACTGGAATAACCTTCAATCAGTCACCTTAGAGAGCAACCGTATTGAAGACATCACAAGACTTAAACACTTTTATTTCTGTTTTAATGCTTTGGTCTTCATCAAGGTGAAGTATTAAAGTACACTATTCTGCTTTTGGCATCCATTTTCATTAAGAGTATTCCTCTCTTTACTCTGGCCCAACAAAATCACCATAACCCCAGTCTCAGAAAAGCACCACTACTGCAGCAATGTGACATGCTCATTTCTCATGCAAACTCTCCTTATGGATAGTCTCAGGGAAATTGCCAACAACTGTCAAATGAATTTTATGCTGCAAGACAGGCACTGGAAATGAAAGGACAGTTTGCTAATCCACTGAGATATTGAGGCCCCTAGCTTTAAGTACTTTAAACAGAAACAGTAATCAAAATTTAATTTACATTCATTTAATAAAGCACTAATTTAGCTTTCTCATAAACAAATTAACTCGAGCCAGCACATTTGTTAGAGAAGATTTTGCATCTCCAATTTCTGCTTAGTTTAATGTTTTCATTATATGCAATATATGACAGATCATATACTGATCATAAGATCATAAGAACTAGCAGCAGGAGTAGGCCATCCGGCCCCTCGAGCCTGCTCCGCCATTCAATAAGATCATGGCTGATCTTTTCGTGGACTCAGATCCACTTACCCGCGCTCTCACCGTATCCCTTAATTCCTTTATTGTTCAAAAAGATATCTACCTTAGCTTTAAAAACATTTACTGAAGAAGCGTCAACTACTTCACTGGGCAAGGAATTCCATAGATTAACAACCCTCTGGGTGAAGAAGTTCCTTCTCAATTCAGTCCTAAATCTGCTCCCTCTAATCTTGAGGCTATGCCCTCTTGTCCTAGCTTCACCTGTCAGTGGAAACATCCTCTCTACTTGTATCTTACCTATTCCCTTCATAATTTTATATGTTTCTATAAGATCCCCCCTCAATCTTCTGAATTCCAATGAATATAATCCCAATCTACTCAGACTCTCCTCATAAGCCAACCCCCTCAACTCCAGAATCAACCTAGTGAACCTCCTCGGCACCCCCTCCAGTGCCAGTACATCCTTTCTCAAATAAGGAGACCAAAACTGCACACAGTACTCCAGGTGCGGCCTCACCAGTACCTTATACAGCTGCAACATAACCTCTCTGCTTTTAAACTCAATCCCTTTAGCAATGAAGGACAAAATTCCATTTGCCTTCCTAATTACTTGCTGTACCTGCAGACCAACCTTCTGTGATTCATGCACAAGGACACCCAGGTCCCTCTGCATAGCAGCATGCTGCAACTTTTTACCATTCAAGTAATAATCCTTTTTACTGTTACTCCTACCAAAATGAATGACTTCACATTTATTAACATTGATCAGATGATAGAGAATTGGGAAGAATGGGAAGAACAAGTATACTCTTGGTATGAAAATGGGATTAGAGAGTCAGTTAGGAAGAAGATATTAAACTATAATTTTGCATAAAAATTCAGATAAAAACTTTATTGAAAATTTCTATACAGGAAGATAAAGTCTACAAAATATATACTGGATCCTTCTCTAAAGGATGCACTTAACATGGGGTCACTCAAACAGTTGCTGATCTAGCATTCTCTCTTCTGCGAGTTGGAAAAGCAAGCCAAAGTAAGCCAAGGAAAAGACACTGCACTCGAAATTTCAGAAGTTCGCAACCCACATAATTCAGACCCCATTCTAACATAAAACAGTTATAGAACCTGTCATCATCTCCTCACCAATTGACCAATACCTCAATGGCCACATTTTACTGTCAGAAAACAGCTGGAATGTCTATCTGATGTGTTTTGTAATCCATATGTGTGTAACAATTTAGACACATACTTGAATCTTGTAAAGGCTAATAAAAAACTAACAAAAAACAAAAAGAAATTGCTGCTTTCATTGTTGTATTTTTACACAGGCAACTTCATGTTCCATTTAACTCCACAGGATAAATTCAGTCGATTTTACAGAACTGATAGCTCAGTTACACAAGGACATAAGAAACAGGAGCAGGAGTCGACCACACAGCCTGTGGAGCCTGCCCTGCCATTCAATATGATCATGGCTGATCTTGAGCTTCAACTCCACATTCCCGCCTGCTCCTCATATCCCTTGAATGGTGATAGACTGGGAAAGGGGAGGGGCAACGAGACCTGGGTGTCCTTGTACACCAGTCGCTGAAAGCAAGCATTCAGATGCAGCAAGCAATTAGGAAGGCAAATGGTATGTTGGCCTTCATTTGCAAGAGGATTTGAGTACAGGAGCAAGGATGTCTTACTGCAGTTATACAGGGCCTTGGTGAGACCACATCTGGAGTATTGTGTGCAGTTTTGGTCTCCTTATCTGCGGAAGGATGTTCTTGCCATGGAGGGAGTGCAAAGAAGATTTACTAGGCTGATTCCTGAGATGGCAGGATTGATGTATGAGGAAAGATTGAGTCAACTAGGCCTATATTCACTAGAGTTTAGAAGAATGAGAGGGGATCTCATAGAAACGTATAAAAGTCGAACAGGACTAGACAGGCTAGATGCAAGGAGGATGTTCCCAATGGCTGGGGAGTCCAGAACCAGGGGTTACAGTCTCAGGATAGGGGGTACGCCATTTAGAACCAAGATGAGGAGAAATTTCTTCACTCAGAGGGTGGTGAACCTGTGGAATTCTCTACCGCAGAAGGCAGTGGAGGCCAAATCATTAAATACATTCAAGAAGGAGATAAATATATTTCTTAATGCCAAAGGGATCGAGGGATATGGGGAGAAAGCGGGAACAGGGTACTGAATTAGACGATCTTTTTCGAATGGCGGAGCAGGCCCAAAGGGCCGAATGGCCTACTCCTGCTCCTATTTTCTATGTTTCTATGATTCCCTGAAACCCAAAAATCTGTCTATCCCAGCCTTAAATATATCCAACAATGGAGCCTCCACTATGCTCTGGAGTAGAGAATTCCAAAGATTCGCAACCCTTTGAGTGAAGAAATTTTTCGTCATCTCAGTCGTAAATGCTCAGCCCCTTATCTTGAGAGTGTGCCCCAGCGTTTTAGACTCCCAAGCCAGCAGAAACCACCTCTCAGTGTCTACTCTGTCAAATCCCTTCAGGATCTTGTAAGTTTCAATGAGATTATCTCTCATTCTTCTAAACTCCAGAGAGTATAGGCCCAATTTACTTAGCCTCTCATCATAGGACAACCCTCTCATCCCAGGGATGAGTGAACCTCAGTGAATACAATGAACCTTTGCTCTACTGTTTCTAATGCAAGTATATCATTCCTTAAATATGGAGACCAAAACTGCACACAGTATTCCAGGTGTGGTCTCACCAAAGCCCTGTACAATTGTAGCAACACCTCTTTATTCTTGTACTCCAATCCCCTTGCAATAAAAGCCAACATGCCATTTGCCTTCCTAATTGCTTGCTGTACCTGCATGCTAACTTGGTATACATTGTGCGAGCACACCCAAGTCTCTCTGAACATCAACATTTATGAGTTTCACGCCTTTTAAAAAAAAATTCTGCTCTTCTATTCTTACGACCAAAGTGAATAACCTCACACTTCCCCACATTATACTCCATCTGCCACCTTGTTATCCACTCACTTAACCTGTCTAAATCTCTTTGCAGCCTCTCTGTCCTCCTCCCAACTTGCATTTCCACCTACCTTTGTATCATCAGCAAACTTAGATACATTACTCTTTGTAAATAGCTGAGGCTAACTTTTGATAAAAATCGAAAGATTATTTAGAATAAAAAATCTTCATGAGCAAAGACATTTACTGTAAGTAGTTACATAGAACATAGAACAGTACAGCACAGTACAGGCCCTTTGGCCCACGATGTTGTGCCGAACCTTTAACCTACTCTAAGATCTAAGTAACGACCTACCCTTCATTCTACTATCATCCATGTACCTATCCAAGAGTCGCTTAAATGCCCCTAAAGTATCTGCTTCTACTACCACCGCTGGCAGCGCATTCCACGCACCCACCACTCTCTGTGTAAAGAACCTACCTCCGACATCTCCCCGAAACCTTCCTCCAATCACCCTAAAATTATGCCCCCTGGTGATAGTCTTTTCCACCCTGGGAAAAAGTCTCTGACTATCCATTCTATCTATGCCTCTCATCATCTTGTACCCCTCTATCAAGTCACCTCTCATCCTTCTTCGCTCCAATGAGAAAAGCCCTAGCTCCCTCAATCTTTCTTCGTAGGACATGCCCTCCAGTCCAGGCAGCATCCTGGTAAATCTCCTCTGCACCCTCTCTAAAGCTTCCACATCTTTCCTATAATGAGGCGACCAGAACTGAACACAATATTCCAAGTGTAGTCGAACCAGGGCCTTATGGGGCAGGATGTCAGAAATGCTCCATCCATCAATATTGGCGACCACACTCTGGAAGTGGTTCAAGAGTTCACCTACCTAGGCTCAACTATCACCAGTAACCTGTCTCTAGATGCAGAAATCAACAAGCGCATGGGAAAGGCTTCCACTGCTATGTCCAGACTGGACAAGAGAGTGTGGGAAAATGGCGCACTGACACGGAACACAAAAGTCCGAGTGTATCAGGCCTGTGTCCTCAGTACCTTGCTCTATGGCAGCGAGGCCTGGACAACGTATGTCAGCCAAGAGCGACGTCACAATTCATTCCAACTTCGCTGCCTCCGGAGAATACTTGGCATCAGGTGGCAGGACCGTATCTCCAACACAGAAGTCCTCGAGGCGGCCAACATCCCCAGCTTGTACACACTACTGAGTCAGCGGCGCTTGAGATGGCTTGGCCATGTGAGCCACATGGAAGATGGCAGGATCCCCAAAGACACTTTGTACAGCGAGCTCGCCACTGGTGTCAGACCCACCGGCCGTCCATGTCTCCGCTATAAAGACGTCTGCAAACACGACATGAAATCCTGTGACATTGATCACAAGTCGTGGGAGTCAGTTGCCAGCGTTCGCCAGAGCTGGCGGGCAGCCATAAAGACGGGGCTAAAATGTGGCGAGTCAAAGAGACTTAGTAGTTGGCAGGAAAAAAGACAGAGGCGCAAGGGGAGAGCCAACTGTGCAACAGCCCCAACAAACAAATTTCTCTGCAGCACCTGTGGAAGAGCCTGTCACTCTAGAATTGGCCTTTATAGCCATTCCAGGCGCTGCTTCACAAACCACTGACCACCTCCAGGCGCGTATCCATTGTCTCTCGAGATAAGGAGGCCCAAAAGAAAAAGAAAGGTCGAACCAGGGCCTTATAGAGCTGCAGCATAACCTTGCGGCTCTTAAACTCAATCCCCTTGTTAATGAAAGCCAACACACCATACGCCTTCTTAACAACCCAATCAACTTGGGTGGCAACTTTGAGCGATCTATGGACATGGACCCCAAGATCCCTCTGTTCCTCCACACTACCAAGAATCCTGTCTTTAAGCCTGTATTCTGCATTCAAATTCGACCTTCCAAAATGAATCACTTCACACTTTTCCAGGTTGAACTCCATCTGCCACTTCTCAGCCCAGCTCTGCATCCTGTCAATGTCCCGTTGCAACCTACAACAGCCTTCCACACGATCCACAACTCCAGCAACCTTCGTGTCATCAGCAAACATGCTAACCCAGCCTTCCACTTCCTCATCCAAGTCATTTATAAAAATCACAAAGAGCAGACGTCCCAGAACAGATCCTTGTGGAACACCACTGGTCACCGAGCTCCATGCTGAATACTTTCCATCTACTACCACCCTCTGTCTTTTATGGGCCAGCCAATTTTGTATCCAGACAGCCAACTTTCCCTGTATCCCATGCCTCCTTACTTTCTGAATGAGCCTTCCATAGGGAACCTTATCAAACGCCTTGCTAAAATCCATATACACCACATCCACTGCTCTTCCTTCATCAATGTGTTTTGTCACATCTTCAAAGAATTCAATAAGGCTTGTGAGGCATGACCTGCCCCTCACAAAGCCATGCTGACTGTCTCTAACCAAACCATGCTTTTCCAAATAATCATAAATCCTGTCTCTCAGAATCCTCTCCAATAATTTGCCCACTACCAACGTAAGACTGACTGGTCTATAATTCCCAGGGTTATCCCTATTACCTTTCTTGAACAAGGGAACAACATTTGCCACCCTCCAATCATCCGGTACTACTCCAGTGGACAGTGAAGACGCAAAGATCATCGCCAAAGGCGCGGCAATCTCTTCCCTCGCTTCCCGTAATATCCTTGGGTATATCCCGTCTGGCCCCGGGGACTTATCTGTCCTCATATCATTCAAAATTTCCAGCACATCCTCCCTCTTAACCTCAACCTGTTCAAGCATATCAGCCTGTTCCACGCTGTCCTCACAAACGACCAGGTTCCTCTCACTAGTGAATACTGAAGCAAAGTATTCATTTAGGACCTCCCCTACCTCCTCCGACTCCAGGCACAAGTTCCCTTCACTATCCCTGATCGGCCCTACCCTCACTCTGGCCATCCTCTTGTTCCTCACATAAGTGTAGAACGCCTTGGGATTTTCCTTAATCCTACCCGCCAAGACTTTTTCATGTCCCCTTCTAGCTCTCCTAAGTCCATTCTTCAGTTCCTTCCTGGCTACCTTGTAACCCTCTAGAGCCCTGTCTGATCCTTGCTTCCTCAACCTTAAGTAAGCTTCCTTCTTCCTCTTGACTAGCTGTTCCACATCTCTTGTCATCCAAGGTTCCTTCACCCGACCATCCCTTCCCTGCCTCATCGGGACAAACCTATCCAGCAGTCGCAGCAAGTGCTCCCTAAACAACCTCCACATTTCTGTCATGCATTTCCCTGAGAACATCTGTTCCCAATTTATGCGCCCCAGTTCCTGCCTAATAACATTGTAATTCCCCCTCCCCCAATTAAATATTTTCCCATCCCGTCTGCTCCTGTCCCTCTCCATGACTATAGTATACATTGCGTGCAGAGTACAGAAACTGGCTATTCAGCCCAAATAGTCTATGCTGGCGTTTATGCTCCACACAAGCCTCCTCCCACCTTACTCCATCTAGCCCGATCAGCATATCCTTCGATTTCTTCCTCTCTTATGTGTTTATCTAGCTTGCCCTTAAACGTGTCTGTGTTATTTGCCTCAACAGCTACTCGTGGCAGCATGTTTCACAATTCTTCTATTCTTTGGGTAAAGAAGTTTCTCCTGAATTCCATATTGGATTTATTAGTGACTATCTTATATTTATGACTTCTAGTTTTGCACTCCACTACAAGGGGGAAACATTTTTTTTATGTTTACCCTATCAAACCCTTTCATTATCTTAATGCCCTGAGCCTTTTCTTCTCTAGAGGAAAGAGCCCCAAGCACATTCAGCCTATCCTTTCTGGTGAATCTTTGTTACTGTTTCTCCAATATTCTTTTTATAATATGAGACCAAAGGCCAGATTTTCAAACCCCGCAGACAGCAGGAAGGGCAGCAAGCACAATTTGAAGATCACGTTCTCAGAGGTTGGCACTGGGTCCCGCTGCCTCCGGAACGTGATGCTATTTTTAAACTTCAGACGGCAGGGAGAGATCAGGTTGGGTGCCTCCACCCAATTAATTGCCTGTTGAGCCCAATGAAGAGCTCATTAGCAGGTTTGTCAGGAGCAGGGAGCTATTTTTAAATTCTGGGAATGGGGAAAACACCATGGGTGAAACACAACAGCATGATGAAGATGTAAGCATTGCAGAGGGACATGAGGGCTATGGGAAGAGCTGGCTGATTAAATTAAAGCAGAGGCAGCAAATACAGCTTAGCTGCCTCAGATGTGTCTTAGTGCTGATATTGTTGAAGCTGGAAGAGTTAAATGTTACATTGAAGAGTGCCATCAAATTGGATAGGGAAGTGAGCCCGTTGGAATCATAGTGGCAGTTAGGGTTGGCACGGGAAGGCCTGGTGAGCATTCAAAACCCAGCTGACAAAGGTTAAATGGGAACAGGCAACTCTTACATTGGACAGAGCAGCCAGGATGAGCTGCGGCTGATGAAACCTCCTGGACAGCAGGAGGCCAGAGGAGAGCAGCAGGGGACTGCAAGGGGAGGAAGGTGCTATCCAAGACATCGGGTCTACTGCCCAACAGTCAGCTACCTGCAAATGACAAAGTGCCAGTGATGTAGGAGGCATGTGCTTATCCAGGCAGATGGCCTTGGACCTGTGTGCTGTGATCCACAATGACCTGAGGCCTCACAGCCCCCACTGCAGCCCCTACCTGCAGCCGTCAAGGTCTGCATTGCCCTGAACTTCTATGCAGCCCGTCCGTTCCAGGGATCAGCTGTGGACCTCGGTGACATCTCACAGTCAGCATCATATTAGGCCATCAGGCAGGTCACAGATGCCCTTTTCAGAGGACAGGGACTACACTCATTTTGACACAGATGGGCTTGTGTTGGCACAGAGGACACTAGGGTTGAATGCCATCGATGGATTCCTTCAGGTGCAGGGCATCATCGATTGTATCCATGTGAATATCAAGGAATCCAGCGAACGGCCAGTGAGATCCATCAACAGGAAGGGCTTCTACTTCCTGAACATCCAACTGGTCTGTGACCACAACAAGAGTTTCCTCTGAGTATTTCCAGAATTTCTTGTTTTTATTTAAGAGTTTCCTCCATGTGTGTGCTCGCTTTCCTGGCAGCTGCCATGACTCCTTCATCCTCCACTAGTCCAGGATTCCTTGGTCCTTCACTCCATCCCCCAAAGTGCATAGCTGAATCCAAGGGGACAAGGGAAAATCCCTTGAAGAGATGGCTACAGACCTCTGTACAGGAGCCCCAGACAGAGGCACAGAGGTGAAACAACCAATACCACCTGCTCAGCAGGCCAACCATTGAGTAGGCCATTGGGTTTCGGAGGATGTGAATCTGGTGCCTGGATCGGTCAGGTGGCACACTCCAATACCCTCCTGCAATGATCAATTGAATTCAGGAAAAATATATTTTGCTAAAAAAAGAACAGTCTCGGTCATTGTGGTGATTTGCTGCGTTCTCCATAACATGTCTTTCCAGAGAGGTGTGGACTTTGAGGACAGTGAGGCCCTGGAAGGAGACAGCTCATCGGGGGAGAAGGAGGTAAGAGAGGAGGAGGAAGAGAGGCGGAGGGGGGATGACACGGGAAGGCCTGGTGAGCGTTCAAGGCCCAGCTAACGGAGGTCAGCTGGGAACAGGCGAATCTGACATTGGACAGAGCAGCCAGGTGAGCTGCGGCAGATGTACCCTCCTTGGCAGCAGGTGATCAGGGGAGCCCAGCAGGGGGCTGCAAGGGGAGGAAGGCACTACCCAAGATGCTGGGTGCACAGCCCAAGAGTCAGTTACCTGCAAATCATAGAACAATTATCTCCACCTTTCTATCTTAAATGCCTTTATATCTTCTTTGATCTTTGCTTCTAAAGTCATGTTCACCTTGTAGGTTTCCCTGGTAAATACTGTGGCAAAGTAACTATTCAATATTTCTGCCATTTTTCTGTGAGTTATTACCTGTGAGTTTGTCTTGTGCATCCATAAGTTGCCCTACCCCATCTTTATTTTCTTTTGTTATTTATGTATCTGTAGAATGTTTTACTATTACTTTATGCATTCCTCGATAATTTAATTTCGTATCTCCACTTTGCTCTCCTAATTGTTTTTTTTTAGTTTTTTCCCAATCTCTTCATATTCCCTTTTGTCATCCTCTCCTTTATTGTGTGCGTTTAGTCTATGCCTTTTTCTTTAGATTCAATTTTACCCTTATTTCTTTATTCATCCATTTTTTTTTATTCTTTCATAGGATGTGGGCATCACTGGTAAGGCCAGCATATGGTGTCCATTCTTAATTGCTTTTGACAACTGAGTGACTTGCTAGGCCATTTCAGAGGGCAGTTAAAAGTCAACCACATTGCTGTTGGTCTGGAGTCACATGTAGGCCAGACCAGGTAAGGATGACAGAGATCCGTCCCAAAAGGAAGTTAGTGAGCCAAATGGGTTTTTACGACAATCGATGATAGTTTCATGGCACCATTACAAAGACTAGCTTTCAATTCCTGATTTTTTTTACATTAATTAATTGAATTTAAATTCTGGCAGCTGCCATGGTGGGAATTGAGCCCATGTCCCCAGGGCATTAGCCAAGGCCTCTAGATTACTAGTTCAGTGACATTACCATTATGCCACTATCTCATACATGGTGAGTCTGTTCTTTTTTAGCAAAATATATTTTTCCTGAATTCAATTGATCATTGCTTTAAATATTTTCCACTGCTGTTCTATCCCTTTGTCCTTTTTTTCCTTTTTTCCCTCATCCTCTCAAAATTAGCTTTCTTTCCAATCTATTACTGAAGTCTTTCTTAATTATGCCTAGCTGAAACATTATTTAAATCTTATTCCGTTATGATTACAATTGCCTAGATATTCTCTTATGCTTACTTATCTGCTCGTGTTCATTTCCAGTTCTGGATCCGCTCTTGTTGGGTTTCTCACATTCAAGGTAAGGAAGAGTCCTGAACTCACTGTCAAAACTCCATTCCCTTTCCCCCTTTTTCCACCTCTTCTTGCCAATTTATTTGAGAATATTTGAAACCTCCCATGTTTATTATTTTATATCTTTCACAGATTTGCCTACATATCTTTTCCTTCATTTCCCTTCCACTATTAGGTAGTCCATAGATTACCCCCAGTAATCCCATTGATTCCTTCTTATCCTTTGTCACAATCCATTAGGATTCCATTAGGGTTAGGGTTAGGGTTAGGGTTAGGGTTAGGGTTAGGGTCAATCTTAATGTTGGTTATGAACCTTTTTCTACTGCCATATGTTATCTCTAATTAGTTCAGCTACCTGACAATCTTCTTCCCTATCCTTTCTCAATACATTATATCCTGCAATATTTAATTGCCAGTCTTGTTCTTTATGTAGCCATGTTTCAATTATATCCCAATGACATCTGGCTCCTTACTACAAATTATTGCTTCTAGTTCCCATTTTGGATACTTTGCACATTGCTGTACAGACAATTTGATTTGTTAAAAATAAAGTGAAGGGAATAAAAACAGTCATTTTATAATTATGTTTTGTAACTATATTAGTTAAATATAATTTGCAAGGCTACGGGAAAAGGCTGGGGGACTGAGACAAGCTGAATTGCTCTTGCAGAGGGCTGGCGCACTGGGCTGAATGGCCTTCTTCTGTGTTGTAACTATTCTATGATTCTATTCTATAACTCTATCTGTTCCCTGACTATCTGTGTTACCCTTCTCCTTTACCTTGGTCTGTGCTTTTACTCTCATTTTCTATTTCTTTTATCTTCAGGCTTATATTATTTTCATGGATCCCTCCCTCATCTTACTAGTTTGAAGTCCTATCCACAGTTCTATTTATCCTTTCCACTAGGACACTGGTTCCATTCTGGTTCAAGTGGAATCCATCCCAGCAGTACAGCTCCTTCTGTCCCAGTACTGGTGACAGTGTCCCATAAAATGGAACCCTTCCGTCCCACATCAACCTTTCCGCCATGCTGTTCTGTCTATCCCTACGCCAGGCAGCATATGGCTCAGGTAGTAATCTTGAGATTACCACCTGTGAAGTCCTTTTTTAAAAACATTTACTTACTAACTTCTTATATTCCTTTGCAGGGCCTCTTCCTTTTTCTTCCCTATGTCATTGGTCCCAACATGGACCACAACAACTATCCAGAAATTCCTCCCACTCCTTAATGTGTCAGAGTCTCTCTAACTCACATTCCAGCTCAATCACTCTGAGCTGGAGTTACTTAAGGCAGACATTTCCTGCAGATGTGGGAAAACGTGATAGTCTTGCTGTCCACAAACTCCCTGATACTGCAGTCCTGCGACATCACCTGTGCTGCCAGCTCCAATCTATTTATTTAATTAGCTGCAACTTATATCTAGAACTAATAGAATCACTTCAGATCTAGTATTAATTAGCTGACAGATTGGTTGGATTGATAATTATTTAGTAATTAATTATTCTGATTATTTATGTATAGCAGATACTTATTTAATGCAAATTGGATCTGTTTAGTATCGGTTTCCTCCACTTCGTTTATTTAGTCCCCTTAGATCTATTTAGGCTATTTAGCTTCTTAGGTCTATCTGTTTACCTAAAGGATATTATGCTCTTAATACTCACGATAAATTAATCGTGTGGCTGTAATCCCTCCATCCCTCACTCTGTGATGACTATGGTGTCACTTTTTGAACGTTTCCCTGTTTGGTATTAGCTGCTGCATTTCCGTCTCCGCTGCTTTTAAACTGTTTGGGCTCAAGATTTCTACTTTTTTTAAGTTATACTATGAATAGGCATATGCTATTCAGCCCCTCAGGCCAGTTCGGCCATTCATTCAGACCAAGGCTAATCAGTACCTCAACTCCATTTATCCAGCTTTGATTCATATACCTCAATATCGTTACCTGACAAAAATCTGTCTCGGTCTTCAAAATTTAAATTGGCACAACATTCGCAGCCTTTTTGGTGGGGGGAAAGAGTTCCAGATTTACATCATCCATTGTGTGAAAAAACAGATAGGTATGATTTTGGATTTTACTTATCTAATACACACATTTAGCAAAATATATTTGAAGGGCTGATTAGCGAAGTCCAGGATGTATGCATTTCTGTGTGAAGTGTTCTAAACAATGTACTTTTCTGGCCTTAGCCAAGAGGTACGCTTTGGAGTAAAGCTACTGCCCATATTTTAGTCAGTTTTCCAACTATGAAAGAGCTACCTTCATTTTTTTTTAAACACCATTTTCTTGTTTAAATCTAATATCTAATGCATTCAATATAGTGCAATTTAAAGAATTTGTGCCAACATCTATTCATGAAAAGGCAAAACTCTCTTCTCTTTTTCTATCTCCACCGTAAGTCGTTTCATGTCAGTGTCTTTTAAATCAAAAATGAAGCTTTTAGTCCCAAAGTTAAGACTTGGGATTTCTATTGGCAAGGAATTTGTGCTTGAACTCAAAGGCTGCAAATTAATTATAAATAAAAATGTAGTTAAACATGAATAAAATCATTTTTATTCTGTTCTGTACTTCAGTAAATCACAATGTTTTATGGTGTAATACATTTACAGAGCTTATGAAACAGGTGGTATTTGTTTAATAAGACAAGAATCAACTTATTGAAGCTGATGGAATTCAGTATTGGTAGAGTTCTGCTCTTGTTGCACTGCAGTAACATTTAAAAGCAGTATCTAATGAGAGAATGTTGTGTTCCAACAGCACCGAGTTATCCAAAGTCTCCACACACTGTCCTAAAATCAAGGAAAAGTAGAGCTGCACTCATTGTAGTTTGAATGCCACTGAAATTCTAATTGCTACTTTTTTAATGTGAATTTTGTAAGGTTCAGAGGACTGCTGGGAACTTTGAAATTTAAAATTAAAGCTTAACAAGTTGTCTTCCTACAATTTGCAGTTATACTACAACTAAGGTGAAGTTCCAATGGCAAAAAGCAAAGACCTGCATTTATATAGTGCCTATCGCCACCTGAAGATGTCTTGAAGCGCTTTACAGCCAATGAAGTCTTTTTGAAGTGCAGTCACTGTTGTAATGTAGAAAATGCAGCAGTTAATTTGTGTACCTATAATTACAGGGAATATTCAGCACAGAAACAGGCCATTCGACCCAACCAGTCCATGCTGCAATTTGGGCTCCACTCAAGCTTCCCTTCTGCTTCATTTGCTTATCTAGCTTCTGCTTAAATGCATCCAAATTATTCACGTCAACCACTCCATGTCAGCGAATTTCACATTCTCACCATTTTCTGGATAAAGGAGTTTCTTCTGAATTCCCTATTTGATTTCTTGGTGACTATCTTATATTAATTGACTGTAGTTTTGCTCTTCCCCACAAGTGGAAACACTCTCTGTGTTTACTCTGTCAAAATCTTTCATAATTTTAAAGGCCATTATTAGGTCACCCCTCAGCCTTCTCTTTTGAAAAGAAGAGACCCAGCCTGTTCATCCTTTCCTGATAGGTATAACCTCACAGTTCTGGTTCCATCCTTGTAAATCTTTTCTCACCCTATCCAGTGTCTCTATATCCTTTTTCTAATATAGCGACTGGAACTGTACACAGTACTCCCAAGTGTTATCTAACCAAGGTTTGATACAAGTTTAGCATGATTTCTCTACTTTTCGATTCTATCCCTCTAGATAAATACCCTCATGCTTGGTTTCTTTTGTTATGGCTAGTGACTTGTATCACAACTTTCAGTGACTTGTGTATTTGTACACCTGAATCACTTTGCTCCTTTACCATTTTAGATTCTTAGTTTGTAAGTAATATATGACCTCCTTACTTTTCTTACCAAAATGTAATACCTCACACTTATCTATGCTGAAATCCATTTGCTAATTAAACACCCATTCTGCAAGTTTACTCGTCTTCTTAATAACATGGTCCAACAAAAGCCAATGGGATTATGACTAGATAATCTGTTTTTAGTGATGTTGGTTAAGAAATAAATATGAACAGGACACTGGGAAAAACTTCCCTACTCTTCTTCGAAATAGTGCCATAGGATCTTTTACTTCCACCTGAAAAAGAAAGAGATTTAATGTCTCATCCAAAATATGGCACCTCTGACAATGCTGCATGCTCTCAGTACTACGCTGGAGTGTCAGCCCAGATTTTGTCTCTGGAGTTGAATCTACAACCTTCTGGCTCAAAGACAAGACACTGATTTGATTTTAGTTACACTGCCAGTTTTGTGGCAATGCAAAATACAATTAGCCAAAAGGAGTTAAAAGTTGTACGTCAATAAATTAAATTGTAAAGAGAGTACTGTGTATGAAGACTTGCTGGTGATCTCAGTAAGTTTTTGGTTGGCTTTTCGTTCAGACTCTTGTTCGTCCTGCAAATTCTGTTTCAATTGTTCAGTATCTTTTGCTCTGTATCGAAAGCAAAACAAAAGGCTTGAGATAAGCTATTCTTCAAATGTAATGCATCTTGATTTTAAGCATGCAATGGTATACCATATTGAGTATAAATTAACTAAAAATGGGAAAATATTAGAAGTAATAATAAAAGCAAAATACTGCGGATGCTGGAAATCTGAAATGAAAACAAGAAATGCTGGAAATACTCAGCAGGTCTGGCAGCAACTGTGGAGAGAGAAGCAGAGTTAGCATTTCGGGTCAGTGACCCTTCTTCAGAACTGGCAAATATTAGAAATGTCAAAGGTTATAAGCAAGTAAAGCGGGGGCGGGGCAAGAGATAACAAAGGAGAAGGTGTAGATTGGACAAGGCCACAAAATAGCTGACCAGAAGGTCATGAAGCAAAGGCAAACAATATGTTAATGGTGTGTTGAAAGACAAAGCATTAGTACAGATAGGGTGTTAACAGACTGAAAATTGAACAGCAGAAAGTATAGACATGAAAAAAACTGGGTAAGCAAACTGAACAAACTAAGATTAAATAAAATATACATACAAAAAAATGTAAAAAATGTAAAAAAGAAAAAGAAAAAAAAGAAAAATAACTAAAAATGAAAGTTAAATGGGGGGCCCATCATGCTCTGAAATTATTGAACTCAATGTTCAGTCCGGCAGGCTGTACTGCGCCTAATCGGTAAATGAGATGCTTGCGTTGATGTTCACTGGAACACTGCAACAATCCCAGGACAGGGATGTGAGCATGAGAGCAGGGGGGTGTGTCGGAAGCTCAGGGTCCTGCTTGTGGATGAGTGGAGGTGTTCCGCAAAGCGGTCATCCAGTCTGCGATTGGTCTCCCCAATGTAGAGGAGACCACACTGTGAGCAGCGAATACAGTATACTACATTGAAAGAAGTGCAAGTAAATCGCTGCTTCACCTGAAAGGAGTGTTTGGGGCCTGGGATAGTGAGGAGAGAGGAGGTAAATGGGCAGGTATTACACCTCCTGCGATTGCAGGGGAAGGTGCCATGGGAAGGGGACGAGGTGGTGGGGGTAATGGAGGAGTGGTCCAGGGTGTCGTGGAGGGAACGACCCCTTCGGAATGCTGACAGGGGAAGGGAGGGGAAGATACGTTTGGTAGTGGCATCACGCTGGAGGTGGCGGAAATGGCGGAGGATGGTCCTTTGGATATGGAGGCTGATGGGGTGGAAAGTGAGGACAAGGGGAACCCTGTCACGGTTCTGGGAGGGAGGGGAAGGGGTGAGGGTAGAGGTGCAGGAAATGGGTCGGACACGGTTGAGGGCCCTGTCAACCATAGTGGGGGGGATTCCTCAGTTGAGGAAAAAGGAAGACATATCAGAAGCGCTGTCATGGAAGGTAGCATCATCAGAGCAGATGCGTCGGAGATGGAGAAACTGGGAGAATGGAATGTAGTCCTTACAGGAGGCAGGGTGTGAAGAAGTGTAGTCAAGGTAGCTGTGGGAGTCGTTGGGCTAATAATGGATATTAGTAGACAACCTATCCCCAAAGATGGAGACAGAGAAGTCAAGGAAGGGAAGGGAAGTGTCAGAGATGGACCATGTAAAGGTGAGAAAAGGGTGGAAATTAGAAGCAAAGTTGATAAAGTTTTCCAGTTCGGGGCGGGAGCAGGAAACGGCACCGATACAGTCATCAATGTACCGGAAAAAGAGTTCGGGGAGTGGGCCTGAGTAGGACTGGAACAAAGAATGCTTGACATATCCCACAAAAAGACAGGCATATCTAGGACCCATGCGGGTACCCATAGCAACACCTTTTACTTGAAGGAAGTGAGTGGAGTTGAAGACAAGTTCACCCAGGCGGAGGAGGGTGGTGGTGGATGGGGACTGGTTGGGCTTCTGTTCAAGGAAGAAGCGGAGAGTCCTCAAACCGTCCTGGTGGGGGATGGAGGTGTAGAGCGTTTGGACGTCCATAGTGAAGAGGAGGCGGTTGGGGCCAGGAAACTGGAAATGGTCAAAATGACGTAGGGCGTCAGAAGAGTCACGGATGTAGGTGGGAAGAGACTGGACCAGCGGAGAAAAGATAGAGTCAAGATAGGAAGGAATAAGTTCAGTGGGGCAGGAGCAGGCTGACACAATGGGTCTGCCGGGACAGTCCTGTTTGTGGATTTTGGGAAGGAGGTAGAAGCGGGCTGTCTGGGGTTGTGGGACTATGAGATTGGAAGCTGTAGAGGGAAGATCTCCAGAGGAGATGAGGTCAGTGACAGTCCTGTGGACAGTAGCTTGATGTTTGGTGGTGGGGTCATGGTCCAGAGGAAAGTAGGAAGAAGTGTCTGAGAGTTGGCGCTGAGCCTCTGCAAAATATTATAAGTATTTGAAGGCAAGGTAAATATAAAAAGTATTTCATTAGCAATATTACATAATAATAACATAGCAGATATGCAAACCCAGATATATGCATTTTCATGGGCGGTGCAGTGGTTAGCACCGCAGCCTCACAGCTCCAGGGACCCGGGTTCGATTCTGGGTACTGCCTGTGCGGAGTTTGCAAGTTCTCCCCGTGTCTGCGTGGGTTTTCGCCGGGTGCTCCGGTTTCCTCCCACATTAAAGACTTGCAGGTAATAGGTAAATTGGTCGTTGTAAATTGTCCCTAGTGTAGGTAGGTGGTAGGGAATGTGGGATTACTGTAGGGTTAGTATAAATGGGTGGTTGTTGGTCGGCACAGACTCGGTGGGCCGAAGGGCCTGTTTCAGTGCTGTATCTCTAAATAAATAAATAAAATTAAAAATAAAATAAATAAATAAAAGTGCATCATCAGTACAACTTTACAGGTCTGGGGCTCAATTTCACCGGCCCCTCAACGGCGCAGGTCGCGACACGGGGGCCGGTAAATTGCATAATACCGGCGGCGGTGGGACCTTGGTGCAGCCCCCCATCGCATGGCGACGGCAGGACAATTATCATATGGTAAAGAGTACTTACCTTTGCTGATCATGCAGCCCGCCACCTCTCCACTGCCACTTCCGGATTTTTCGCTGAACAGGCGGCTGTCACGTGCCGTCCCGTTCACGATTCGAAAAGCCAGCGGGTCCTCAGAGGCAGAAGTTGTCACCAGCGAAGGTAAGTTCTGTTATTCAGGGGTCTCACTCTGCATTACAGAAGGGAGGAGGGAGGGGGATACTCAGGGGTCTAACGCTGCTTTCATAAAGGGAGGAGGGAGGGGGGTATTACAGGGTCTCACTCTGCATTCTTAAAGGGAGGAGGGAGGGGGGTATTACAGGGTCTCACTCTGCATTCTTAAAGGGAGGAGGGAGAGGAGGATACGCAGGGGTCTCACTCTGCAATCTTAAAGGGAGGAGGGAGAGGAGGATACGCAGGGGTCTCACTCTGCAATCTTAAAGGGAGGAGGGAGAGGAGGATACACAGGGGTCTCACTCTGCATTCTTAAAGGGAGGAGGGAGGGGATCATTACAGGGTTCTCACTCTGAATTCTTAAATGGAGGAGGGAGGGGGGTATTACAGGGTCTCACTCTGCATTCTCAAAGGGAGAAGGAATACACACGGGGTCTCACTCTGCATTCTTAAAGGGAGAAGGAATACACAGGGGGTCTCACTCTGCATTCTCAAAGGGAGAAGGAATACACAGGGGGTCTCACTCTGCATTCTTAAAGGGAGAAGGAATACACAGGGGGTCTCACTCTGCATTCTCAAAGGGAGAAGGAATACACAGGGGGTCTCACTCTGCATTCTTAAAGGGAGGGGGTCTGGGATTACTGGTGGGAAAGCTCTGCTGGCATGAAGGGAGGTATCGTGTACCATCCCTTCGTTACCAGTGTACGCTCTGTGTTTGTGAGCGGGCAATGGCACACTAGGCATCCTGTGTGTGGGGAGGGTGCCAGAAAGGGCAGGAGCATTAAGGTTGTATGGATGGTGGGGGAAATCAAGGATCTTGATGTGGTCATGTTGTGCCACTCTGAGTGTTGGTCAAGATGGGCAATGCCACGACATGCTACATAGTTGATCCAGGAAAGCAGCTGATGTACCCATCAACACCAATCCCTGCCCTGTTAGGAACCTTCAAATACATGAAGGTATCAAGTTTATGTATCACATGGAAATAGGTATGGCTCATCCTACATTGTGTGATCCTCTGCTCGTGAGGATCGGTATGCGACAGAGACAATATCAACGGGCAGGTATGATCCACATAGAGGTCCCTTGTCATGAGCTGCAGTCCCCAAGGTGAGCTCGCCATTACGTTTGCCGTGCATCTACAGGCCCCACATGACATGCCACCGGATGTCAAAGCACCAGTGTCAGAGGAGATTGCGCATATAGAAAGGGTGTTGACATGTCTCTATACCCTGCTCAAGGATGACCTGCAGTCCATGGGCTCTGATGGGCATGTCATGCCTTTGTTCCTCAGAGTGACAGCGGTTCTCAAGCCTAATGCCTCTGCAGCTTTTTAGGGGCCCACCAGAGACCTTTGTGGGGTCACACTGTCAGCAGTGCACCGCTGCATCAGGGAGGTTACTAATGCCTTGAGCCTGAGAGCCAGTGAGGATGTCCGCTTCAGGACTGACTCTCAGCCAGGCCCAGAGGGCCATTGGTTCTGGCACCATTGCCGGAGAACCATAGGTTGTAATGTTCATTGACTGAACTCAAGTGGCCATCAGGCCTACTGCCAGGCTACCACCTGCAGAGGTCACTATTAAAGGAGCCCTCTCAATCTAGGTGAAGGTGGCATGTGAACACCACAGATGCTTGTAGCAAATGTGTGACCACTTCTCAGGCAGCTGTCATGACACCTGGGGGTCTTGCGCCAGTTCCAGCTGCCACCACTGTTCACTGAACTGGTTCAGATGGAGGGGTGACTTCTTGGAGATAAGGGCTATCCTTTGCAGACATGGCTCCCAACATCAGTGAGAGACCCCACCATTGCTGCAGAGGAGAGATAGAACGCCAGCCACTGAGCTACATGAGCCACCACTGAGCAGGAGATCAGCATGCTGAAAGAGCACCTCCAATGCCTGTATGGATAGAATGATGCCCTGTACTACAGGCCGAAAAGGCCAACTCCTTTCTTTGTTGCTCTGCACAACTACGCACCCAATAGGGACCAGGCCTGGCCTTATGAGGACTATGAGGACGCTGAGGATCTCAACATGTAAGACCCATGGGAGGGCAGATGGCACCCAGGCTCTGCACGCAGGGCTAGCAGTGAGCTAGGGATGTACGGAAGTGGCTTATCAGACAAAGGCTCTCTGCTCCATAGGAACCGACATGAGCTCTGCAAGCCACACATCACCCTCGCTCACCTGCTGTGCACCACTCCACATCTGCAGCATCCCTGTGTAAACCATTAGAGACAGCAGCTGACTGAACCAATGTCCATGTCACTGCATCCATGGAGACGCTCATGAGTAATGGTGGCATGGCAATGATGTTATTGCATATGTCGGCTTTTCTGAAGGGCCAACGGTGCAAAGGGATGTAACATTGATGCTACATACTGGCACACATCATTCACACAGAGAAAAAGACACACACGTTGGTGAGGAACATTTAGTGAAAGACGTATTTACATTGCTGTAACACCCGTGCATTCCCATTTGTTTCAGTGTGTTCTCTGTAAACCTCTGTAATACCTTTTATGGTTTATTTAAGTCTCATGTCCTGGAATGTGCAAATGTACAATTATTCACCCAGGTGCGGCACGCCTACAAGAAGGAATGTTACACTTGAGTGGGAGAAGAGGATCTCAACTTCACAGGACACTGGGACACAGCAGGGTAAGTATGTGGTGGCAAAGCGGAAAGTGCTGGCATCACTCAGCAGGTCAGGCAGCATCTTGGAGAGAGAAGCAGAGTTAACTTTCAGGTCTGTGAATTTGGACAAGTTAACTCTGCTTCTCTCTCCACAGATGCTGCCTGACCTGCTAGGTTTCTGCAGCACTTTCTGCTTTGCTGCCAGATTGACAGCAGCCCCACTCTTCAGCAGTCAGGTAAGTATTTCTTTGACAGCTGTCAGGAAGCAGGTGCTGGGGTGCTGTCAAAGACTCTCTCACTGCGCCGAATGTCCCACCTCTCCCCACGTAATATGGAGGGGGTGGGGGGCACACAGCCTCTATGGAAATGAACCCTCGCGATTAATATTGCGGGGGCTCGGCGGCGGCCGGCGAATGCAGGCACACCATTGAGTTCAAAGGGCACTGCCGCAGAGCACGGTGCCCCCAATAAAATTCACCTCCTCGTGTGTAAAGATATCCTCACAGCTCACATGAACCTTCAACTAGTAGGATGAGCAGTCTAATCTTCAAACTTCTTCACAACAAATTTCAAATCCAACGTATGATTGGCTAAAAGAAAATCATTTTGGAGAAAAACAAGACAGACAATTACGCTAGTATTTTCAGGAAGGTGGGGATGGCGTGAGTGAGGCCAAAAATGGGCAAAGACTGAGGACGCTGAGATCCTGCCAACCTGCGTATCTCACCTAGCGGCTGGCCAAATGGGCAGCCTGGCCGAGTGATGGGAGGGAACATCAGTGGCACAAGGCCGCAGACTTGGAGACAGTTCCCAACAACTGTGAGGTTGGAGAGGCTCATGGTCAGGAGAAGGGAGGTCAACAATACGAAGGGTGGAGGCCAGGAATCGTGCGGGGTGGGGGAGGGATTGGTGAAGAGGGTGAAAAGAGGCCAGCGATCGAGACGGGAGGGTGGTAAGATAGGCAATCGGGAGGGGAGGGGTGACGAGGCCGTCAAACGGGAGGGTGAGAGGCATAATGTTTCCTTGAGAGATCTGTGGCAGAGCATGCCTGTTCCTCCTAGCCCACAAGGAGTGCTGAAGAAGCACTTACCTTGTGCAGCCAGAAACTCCCACCTCCCTTTCATTGCAGAGTTTTTTGACCCTGGGAAAATTGTTCAGGAATAGTGCATTTTAACTCTGCCTCCCAATTGCAATGTGGGTGAGCAATTTAAATATGTTAATGAGTGCCCTGCCTCTTCATGGGGACACTCAGATGCCACAATATCCGCCGCTGTACCCATCCACCCCACCGGCCCTCTCCTGCCTGCAGTGGGGAAGTTCATAGCAAAACCAATGTCTTTATTTTGGATATCAGCTAACAAATGCATCCCACTATGGAAGGAGGTTTTGAGACTCAAACCCACAAATAAGAAGTTGCTGATATAGTCACAAGGCAATCAGAAAATATTTATATCAGGTTTTTTCTCCTTAAGTGCATCTCTAATTTCCTAAAGGGCTGAAAAACACACTGCAGCTTTATTCATAACTACTGAAATCTCCATCAATTCACAAGACTAGGCTCTTGCCAACAGAGTGAGATATAAGGACTAACAGTTTCTTCCCTTTATGGGATGAACACCTCTAGCATCACAAGTGAAACAAATCAACTAGTTTGATGAACAGGGCAAGAATATTGGCCCCTGTTCAGGATGAATCTGCAGTTAAAGACTGACAGTCAACAATGTGTACTGTTGCTGAACACATTTCTGCCATTATATAATGACTGAAATGTTTACCGTCTCTCAGATTCTTTGGCCATTTTAGGCACCAACACTTCTGCCTCCAGCACTTTCTTCTCCATCAGTCTTTTTTCTTCCTCTGTTCTTAAAGCTGCAACTTTTAATCTGTGCATCTCTTGTTCATCCCCTGCTCCCTCCTGGGCCAATAATTTCACCTCCTCTGCTGCAATCTGGGATTTTCCTGCCAGTACGTCTGCAGTCTCTTCAAATCTCAGCTAATGACAGACAAATCCTCAGATTTAACTACTTACTCAGAATTCAAAATATCCAAGGCTTTTATCGACATTGGTGTCACTTTACAAGGCATCTTTAGGAATACTAATAATTTTGATTACCAAAGCCTCATTTGCCAACTTTGCCTCGTCCTGAAGCTCTAATAATCGGTGCTCCAGTTCATCCCCTGCTTTCTGCATCCTCCTTCAGCTGTTTCTCTTGTGCAAGGCTTTGACTTCCCATATACCAAATGGTAAGGAAAAGCAGTGCTTAATGCATCTGTCTATCAAGATCCATAATGGGCAGGTTAAGTAAAACCATATCCTTATTATTCAGAGAGGAAAAGAAAAAATATGTTGTGTTAATTCTTTTTAATTATTTGAGGCTTGGTTAAAATATGTTTAATCATATAGGTTTCCGTTCAGCTACAAACAACAACTTCAACAACAACTTGGACTTATATAGTACCTATGACATAATAAAACATCCCAAAGTTCTTTACAGGAGTTTTATAAAGCAACATTTGACAGAAAACCAAATAAAGCGATATTAGAGCAGATGACCCAAAGCTCAGTCAAAGAGTTTTAAGGAGCGTCTTTAAAAGAGGAAAGAGCAGTTGAGAGGTGGAGAGGTTTAGAGAGGGAATTCCAGAGCTTAGGGCCTAAGCAGAAGAAGGCATGACTACCAGTGGTGGAGCAATTAAAATCAGGGATGCTCAAGAGGCCAGAATTAGATGAGCATAGGTGTCTCGGTGGGTTGTGGGCGAGAGGAGATTCCAGAGATAGGGAGGGGCAAAACCACGGAGGGATTTGGAAACAAAGATGAGAATTTTAAAATCGAGGCGTTACTTAAACGGAAGCCAATGTAGGTCAGTGAGTACAGGGGTGATGAGAGAATTTGATGCGAGTTACAGGCATCAGAGTTTTGGATGACCTCAAGTTTACGGACAATAGAACGTGGGAGGCCTGCCAGGAATGCATTGGAATAGTCAAGTCTAGAGTAACATGGACATGGATGAGGGTCTGCAGGGGCACAGTCAGGCAATGTTACAGAGGTGGAAATGGCCAGTCTTAGTGCTGGCGCGATATGTAGTCAGAAGCTCAAATATGACACCAATGTTCTGAGCAGTCTGGTTCAACCTCAGACAGTGGCCAGAGAAGGGGATGGAGTCAGTCGCTAGGGAAGAGAGTTTTTAGTAGGGTCTGAAGACAATGATTTCAGTCTTCCCAATATTTAATTGTAGGAAATTTCTGCTTACAAAGTACTAGATGTCAAACAAGCAGTCTGACAATTTAGAGATTACTTCAAAAGAACGCTTCTATAATTTCTTAAATGTAATATTGATGTAATGAAGCCTTGACTTAACCGTTGCACAATGACCAAATAATCTACAGAGACTAAAACCGTCATTTTAAATTATTTTATACATTGCAAGTGCATATTTTATAGTCAAACATTTAAATCATTAAAGATTTGTGCTTTCACTGCGAAAACTTAACGATTTGGCATATTTTTACTCTTCATCTCTTCTGTTCAGTGTCAAAATTAACTTAAACTGCAATTTATCCATTAACAGCATTTGATTACAAAAAACTATTTTGTTAATTGATTTTAAAAGCTTAGTCTGTGATTTCTACTGCACTCACTAAATGAAGGTTTACAAAAGGCTTCAGAAGCAATCTGCAACTTGAGTTCTACCTGTCCTCCCCTCATCTTAGAATTGATTAAATCACCAAACATGGATTGTACACAATGTAGATCCAAGAAAAATTTAAGTAATGTAAGCATAATTCATCGCCAAAGAATAGACATCAAAATTGTCAGCGACAATCTCCACAATATCATACAACAATCTGGTCATTGAATTATTCCAGTTCCTGACAGGAATAAGAGTGAGTAAATAACAGTTATTACCATGAACAACTATTAAAGGACCCTCCAGATCACTGCTAGTCCCAGCACTAACCCCTGGCCCAAAGGTCTCAACCTCTGATCTCTCTCCTCCCCTGACCCTTAGATCCCCAAACTCCAGATTCACCGGAATAAAAAACAGGCCTGAAATGTAAACTGTGTTACTCTCTCCACAGATGCTGCCAGACCCCCTGAGTATTTCCAGCATTTTCTGTTTTTATTTCAGATTTCCAGCATACATAGTATTTTGTTTTTGTCCAGGCTCATTGGCTTTGACCCCTAATCATCCCTCCTCCTGGCCCCAATTTCACAAGACATTGCTTACTGATGCAAACCCCAGCCCTGGCCATCAGTTGTTGTCCCCTTCTGCAGGACCCACAACCTGCATGCACTCCCCATGCAATCGCCACCCCCCCCAACCACCTCACCTCCGGAGCCATTATTCACCTGTGAATCAATGAGGCACTAGCAGCGGCTCAATCTTCCACCACTCACCTTCTTGGGGCTGGATTTTGTGAAGGAGGCAGGTGTCCCGGCGCCGGGCCGAAAGGTCGGGGGCAACCCCGCCTCTGCATTTTTCAGGACCCTGGAGCGATCCTCCGGTCTTTGGCCGTCAACGTTGAAGGAGGCGGGATCCCTGTCCCTTTAAGCACTTAATAGGGGCAGGGATCCTGTCCCCAAGAGCTGCTGGCCAATCATAGAACCGACAGCTCAACAGTATCGGTAGCGCCACTGGGAGCAGTGGCCGCTGCCAGTACTGTAGAAGCCTCAGACCCAGGCCCAGCGTTGGAACCCCGGACCTGAGGTAGGTGAGGCAGGGTTGCCGAGGACAATCCAGAAGGCCCTGGTGGGGGGGGGGGGGGGTGGGGGTTGGGCGTTCATTCCAGGGTATGGTGGTCCTGGGGCGACAGGAGTCCTCCGTGGGCCATGAACTGTCCATGAAGGAGGGACCCCCCCCCCACCACCAACCCACAGGGAGGGCACCTCATTTTCCACGGTGCCCTCCTCGCGTGGCAGAGGACCCACCCAGCCACTGGTAAGATCCCAGTGGCAGTGGGACGAGGCCTTCATTGGCTGTCAATAGACCACTTAAAGGCCTCAATTGGCCTCTGGGCAGGAAGGCCGATGTTGGCCTATCTCACCCCAAGAAGATTGGGTCTGGCAATCCCAGTGTCGGGTTCCGTGACGGCCACTGCCATGCCGATTCTCCGCCCCCCTCCCCATCCCCACACCGACATGGAACCCGCCGTTGGGAGGACAACAAGACCCAGCCCTTGGTCTCTGCTCGCGGTGCCATTCCAATGCAAATGAAGGAAGGAAGGCAACAACAGGACTGCATAAAGGGAAGTCTTTATTGGTGAACCTACAAGTGGCAGTACGGATCAAAGGAAACGTGAGTACATTAAGGGCATCACGAGCTTCCCTTGCACGTCTCTCCTGTTGTCCCCTGGAGTCCTTCATCTGGCTTGGCCAGCTTCCTCCTCCACATCCTCATCGTCTGAGGAGGCGTCATGCTCCTCTCTACCTTCAATGTTCAACACCTCCCTCTTTTCTAGCACCAGGTTGTGCAGTGCACAGCAGACCACCACGATACATGAGACCCTCACTGGAGCTTACTGAAGGGCTTCACTGGGCTGATCTAGGCACCTAAATCTCATCTTGAATAGACCACTGGCCTGCTCAATAGTTGCTCATGTTGTCCCATGGCAGATGTTGAACCTCTCCTCTGCATCTGTGTGTGGGCTCCTCACAGACATTAGTAGCCGTGTCCTCAGTGGGTAGCCCTTGTCTCCAAGGATCGATCCCTGAAGGTGCAAAGGAGGCCGGAATAGCTCTGCCACCTGGCCTCAAAATGTAAGCATTGTGGCAACTTCCCGGGAAGCGTGCACAGACCTGCAGGATCCATTTACACTGGTCACAGACAAGTTGTACAATGAGGGAGTGGAAGCCCTCCCTGTTGATGAAGACCGTTGGTTGGTGTGCAGGAACCTTGGCCACATGCGTGCAGTCGATGACAACCTGCACCTAGAGCAATCCGGCAATGGCCCTGAAACAGATGGACCTCTTAGTTTGAGAGTTGGGATCCATGCGGAAGCGCACATAGTTGCCTGCCCTTCTGAAAAGGGCACTGGTGACCACTTTGATACACTGTTGGCCCGTGACTGTGAGATCCCACATGCTCTCAGTGGACCCCTGGAATGATTCAGAGGCATAGAAGGTCAGTGCCACAGTGACCTTCAGTGTCACTGGCATTGGATTTTCACCAAGTCCCCCGGGGCACAGCTCGTCCTGCATCATAGTGCATAGGTCAGTGACGGCCTCCCCGGAGAGATGGAGTCTTCATTGTTACTGCCTCTCAGACATCTGTAGGTAGTTAAGCCTCAACTGGTAGACCCGCTCTGGACGGTAGCTCCTTCTGCATGGGGGAGGCTTCTGGATTTCCCCTCTGCACCCTTCTCCACCATCTGGAGGTCAATGCTGACCCTCCTGTCGGCTCACAGGACGTTGCGGTACTTCTGCCAGTACCTGGACCTCCCTCCTACTCTGCAGCGCCTCCTCCTCAATGGGGTCTCCAAAGCTTGGATGAATGAGACCCATGATAGGTGACCTCTCCCTGTGTTCAAGGTCTTCACTCCCCTTCCTTCCCTCCACTTGTTATTTCTGATGAGGTGGCACTTGCCCATTGCCCACCTTGGTATGGCACCCCCAAAATGCTGGCACCTTTGCTACACTCCTCAAACAATGCCCGATGCCCGCCCTGGCAGTTGGTGCTGCCTCTCCTGATGGCCTCCCCTTATAGCCAACAAAGAGGTCTCGCCTCTATGTTGCCTCCGTCAACCAGGCAAGGCTCTGAAGCCCCTCAATTCCCGGGTACCGTAAATAAAATTTAAAAGTAAAATTAAAATCACTGCCAATAGACCTCTTAACTACCTTAATTGCCTGCCGGCCGCGTCAGTGTCGGCTCTCCACCCTCCATGTGTGCCACAATCCATAAAATCGGGATGGGACATCACGAAGTCAGATGATGTCTTCCGTCCTGATTTAATATCCTCCCCACCTCCGTTCCCATACCCAAAGCCCGCATAAATTTCTTCCCCTGGTCTTTCATAACCTATATCTCTGAGGAACCAATCTCCTTCTCTATCAAAGAACTGTATGCTTGATTACCTAAGAATGATACAAGAAAGCATATGGCATGCTTGCCTCCATTGGTCCCAAGAAGGCATACGGCATGCTTGCCTTCATCGGTCGGGGCATAGAGTATAAAAATTGGCAAGTCATGCTGCAGCTGTACAGAACCTTAGTTAGGCCACACTCAGAATATTGCGTGCAATTCTGGTCGCCACACTACCAGAAGGACATGGAGGCTTTGGAGAAGGTACAGAAGAGGTTTACCAGGATGTTGCCTGGTCTGGAGGGTATTAGCTATGAGGAGAGGTTGGATAAACTTGGATTGTTTTCACTGGAACGACGGAGGTGGAGGGGCGACATGATAGAGGTTTACAAAGTTATGAGTGGCATGGACAGAGTGGATAGTCAGAAGCTTTTTCCTAGGGTGGAAGGGACATAGGTTTAAGGTGTGAGGGGCAAAGTTTAGAGGGGATGTGTGAGGACAGTTCTTTACACAGAGGGTGGTGAGTGCCTGGAACTTGCTGCCAGGAGAGGTGGTGGAAGCAGGTACGATAATGACATTTAAGAGGCATCTTGACAAATACATGAATAGGATGGGAATAGAGGGATACGGTCCCCGGAAGTGCAGAAGGTTTTAGTTTAGGCAGGCATCAAGATCGGCGCAGGCTTGGAGGGCCGATTGGCCTGTTCCTGTGCTGTACTGTTCTTTGTTCTTTGATACTTCATGCATATTTTTCAAGAAGCAGGCATTCACATACATCATTTTTTGACTATTCTGTTCATACTATTTGCACATCAATGAAATAATAGTCCTTTCTATTTAGGTTGTTAAGCGATAAGCTTCCTATGCCACTATTGGTCCCAGGTCATCTTCTCCTCCCGCTAAACTAAGATATTTCCAATGTTTTCAATGGCTGAAGGGTTGATAATGAGAGGACACAGATTTAAGGTGACTGGCAAAAGTACCAGAGGCAACATGCGGAAAAACCTTTTTACACAATGAGTGCTTAAGGTTTGGAATGGGTGGTGGATACAAATTCAATAGTAGCCTTCAAAAAGGAATTGGATAAATATTTGAAGGAGATAAAATTGCATGGATAGAGGGTAAGAGCAGGAGAGTGGGACTAACTGAAAGAGCCTGCACAGACTCAGTGGGCCAAATAGCCTCCTATTGTGCCGTACGATTCTTACATGATTCTACGTGGCAGCAGCCAATGCGCCATGGTGTACACTAAAAAAGCACCAAAAACAAAGCTCCTGAATGTCCTATGACGAAAAGTATAGCTAGCAAACAAAATATTGCAGCCACAATAAAATGCCAGAATAATTTAGGAATGATTGGTGTCCTCAAGGAACGAAGGGAAGTGATTTAGTAACCTTGGACAGCCTGGTGAAATGGGCAGACACCTGGCAGATGAAATTTAATGCCAAGAAGTGTGAAATGATGAGAAATATGATGAGAGGCAGTGTAACTCAATGGTACAATTCTAAAGGTGATGCAGGAACAGAGAGGCCTGAGGGTTCACATACACAAATCTTTGAAAGTGGCAGGATAAGCTGATAAAGCTGTTAAAAAAAAAATCTGTGGCTTTGTAAATAGAAGCATAGAATACAAAAGCAAAAAGATATGTTAAAACTTTATAAATCATTGATTAGACCTCAGCTAGAGTATTCTGTCCAATTCTAGACACCACAATTTAGAAAGGGTGTCAAGGTCTTGGAGAGGGTACAGAGGAGATTTACTGGAATGGTATCAGGGATGAGGGATTTCAGTTATCTGGGGAGAATAAGGAAGTTGTGATAGTTCTCCTTAGAGCAGAGAAAGTTATGGGGAGATTTAACAGAGGTGTTCAAATTATGAGGTGTTTTGATAGACTAGATATTTCCACTGGCAGCGGGGTCAGTAACCAGAGGACACAGATTTAAAATAATTGGCAAAAGAAACCAAGGGGGGCGGATGAGGAGAATTTCTATTGCGTGGGGAGCTGTGATGATCTGAAATACACTGCCTGAGAGGCTGGTGAAAGCAGATGCAATAGTAACTTTCAAAGGAAATCGGATCTTTACTTAAAAAGGTAACATTTGCAGGGCTATGAGGAAAGAGCAGGGGAGTGAGACCAATTTGTAGCTCAGAGAGCTGACGTATGCTCAATGGGTGAAATGGCCTCCTTCTAAACTGTATGATTCGAAATGGTGATAGCTGTTTGAATGTGAATAATGATGAAAATACAGCACTGCAGAACAACACAAGAGTCTCACACACGACCTGTTAGACTCAATGATGTAAGAGCAATTGTGCATTGGGTAATAAATTATGAGGACCTGGGATACTGTGGAAGGCCATGGAACTAAGAAACATCTGCAACTAAGATAGAAAAATGAATCAATATTTTTAGACCTTGCCCCAACTTACTCAATTAAAAAATAGGCTCAAACTACTCTCCCCTGCCTCCTCCACCCTTACCTACAACAGCATGCGAGAAGGTCATGTACTTTGTCATTAAGACTGCGACTGTCCATTCAACTGCCTCTGCCGCTTCCCTCCCTTCCCCCAGCCACCAGGCCAAACATCCCCTAAGTTTCCCCCCTACCCTAGCCCTGAACTCGCATCTATCTCCAGTTTCTCTCCTATCCCTCCCATGCCCTCCCTGAGTTTATCTTGCCCACGAGACCCACCTCTTGCTCCCTCAACCCTATTCCCACCAAACTGCTGAGCACTCAACCTCCTTTCCTGGACTCCATGTTAGTTGATATTGTTAACAGTTCTCTCACCTCAAATAGTGTGGCCCTCCTCTTCAAATCTCCCGCCAACACCCCTCTCCTAAAAATAAAACACCCTTGAGCCCTCTGTCTTTGTAAACTACCTCCCCACCTCTGACTTCCTTTTCTAATGTCCCTGAATAAGTTGTCGCCTCAAAAATCCAAGCCCATTTTTACCACAACTCCATGTTTGAATTCCTCCAATCAGGTTTGCGGCCCTGCAACAATACTGGAAAGGCTCTTATCAAAGTCACAAACAGACTTTCTTATGACTGTTCTACATGAGGCTGCCAACTTTCTGTCTTCAGAACATAGGAACAAAGGAGAAGGAGTAGGCCATTCAGTCCATCGAGCCTGCCCTGCCATTCAATACGATCATGGCTGATCATTCACTTCAATGCCTTTTTCCCACACTATTCTCATATCCCCTTATGTCATTTGTATTTAGAAATCTGTCAATCTCTGCTTTAAACTTACTCAATGACTGAGCTTCCACAGCCTACTGGGGTAGAGAATTCCAAAGATTCACAACTCCCTGAGTAAAGAAATTTCTCCTCATCTCTGTCCTAAGTGGCTTCCCCCTTATTTTGAAATTGAGTCCCCTGGTTCTAGACTCCCCAACCAGGGGAACATCTTAGCTACATCTACCTTGTCTACCCCTTTAAGTATTTTGTAGGTTTCAATGAGATCACCTCTCATTCTTCAAAACTCTAGACAATACAGGCCCAGTTTCCCCAATCTCTCTTCATAGGACAGTCCTGTCATCCCAGGAACAAGTCTGGTGAACCTTCATTGCACTCCCTCTATGGCAATAATATCCTTCCTAAGGTAAGGGGACCAAAACTGCACACAGTACTCCAAGTGCGGTCTAAACAAGGTTGTATATAATTGAAGCAAGACTTCACTACTCCTGTGCTCAAATCCTTTTGCGATAAAGGCTAACATACCATTAGCCTTCCTGATTGCTTGCTGCACCTACATGTTAGCTTTCAGTGACTTATTGACAAGGACACCCAGGTCCCTTTGTACATCTGCACTTGCTAATCTCTTACCATTTAAGAAATACTCTGCACATCTATTCCTCCTACCAAAGTGGATAATCTCACATTTTTCCACAGTATATTCTATCTGTCACATTCTTGCCCACTCACAAAGTCTATCCAAATCCCCTTGAAGCCGCTTTGCATATTCCTCACAACACACATTCCCACCTAGTTTTGTGTCATCTGCAAACTTGGAAATACTACGTTTGGTCCCCACATCCAAATCATTGATATATATTGTGAACAGCTGGGGCCCAAGCACTGATCCTTGTGGTACCCGACTAGTCACAGCCTGCCAATGCGAGAATGACCCATTTATTCCTACTCTCTGCCTTTCTGCCTGTTGATCAATCCTTAATCCATGCCAGTATATTACCTCCTATCCCATGTGCTTTAATTTTGCTAACCAACCTCCTGTGGGGGACTTTATCAAAAGTCTTCCAAAATTCCAAGTATACTACGTCCATCAACTCTCCTTTATCAATTCTGTCAGTAACATCCTCAAAAAACTACAACAGGTTCGTCAAACATGATTTCCCATTCATAAATCCATGTTGACTATGCCCAATCAGATCATAATTATCCAAGTGTCCATTTATCACATCCTTTATAATAGAGTCTAGCATTTTCCCAATGACTGATGTAAGGCTAACAGGTCTGTAATTCCCTGTTTTCTCTCTCCCTTCCTTCTTAAATAGTGGGGTGACATTTGCGACCTTCCAATCTGCAGGAACTGCTCCAGAATCTATAGAATTTTGGAAGACGATCACCAATGCATCCACTATCTCGATAGCTACCTCTTTCAACACTCTGGGATGTAGAATATCAGGTCCTGGGGATTTATCAACCTTCAGCCCCCTTAATTTCTCCAATGCAACCTTCTTACTAATACTAATTTCCTTCAATTTCTCATTCTTATGCCAAAATCATGGTGTGAGGGTCCATATTTGCTCGCAACTAGTTTAAGAATTTCACATTGGGCTCCTGCAGCCAGCAACAAAAGCAGACATTCGTCTGATCAGCTTGCAGTGACTTTGAATTCTGATCCCACTAGTTAAAGAAAAATTGCAATACCAAATAGCTTTGACAAAAAAATTTTCAACTCCAGTTGCATGAAACATTGTAAATAAATTGTATTATTATACACATATCAGGCTGATGTTGAGCAACTCAAACCAAGCCTGACAGGTCACAGAAGACAGATCAGATTACACCTATGCTGCAGAAATTGCAATCCAGGCCAAACTGAAAATCCACCTTCCAAAGAGCTCTCGTTTTTTTCTCAATCAGACTTTTAATATTACACATTGCTACTTTTTTAATCCAGTCTAATTTATTGCCTACCTGTTTCCTAACCTTCTCTTCCCTTGCCTGGGTTTTCATTTGTTGGACCTCCAAAGAGTCCACTCTTCGCCTTTGCATGAACAAGTCATGCGGCTGAATTTTACCCTGGTCGGACGGGAGCTGTCCACCGACCGAAAAGTTGGTGGCGATCCTGCCTCTGCCTGGCCTGGGGAACCAGTCCCGATTTTATGGTCGCCAGGCCCCTCATAGGTCCATCTCATTGAGGCAGGAAGTCCCGCCTAATGGAGCTGTCAGCCAATCAGCAGGCTGGCAGCTCTTAGCCCCCAGCAGCACCACCGGGGGCGCTGGCCATTGCTCAGACTGCAACCCAGCTTTGCAAAGAAGAGGAATGATCTCACTGGGGGTGATCGGTCCGGCCCCGGCAAGGTAAAGGTGGTCGGTTGTGGGGGGAGGGGGAAAATCAAGGGGCGTTCTGGATCTTGGGGGTGGTTGGGGCATCGGGGGTAGCCCTCCATTGGGCACAGGGTGCCTGACCAGGAGGGCCCCCCAGCCCCAGGTCATCAGAGAGCCGCCTGCTTTTGTCAGGCAGCTTTTGTCAGGCCTGGACCACCCAACCAGCCAAGGGTACAATCCCCGTGGTGGCGGGAAAAGGCCCTTAAGTGGCCGTCAATTGGCCACTTAAGGGCCTTGATTGGCCTGGGGTGGGTGGGCCATTTCCCGCCGTCACCACCTCAATAAAAACGGCGGCGGAGGCGGGAGTGGATCGGGAAGGGCCGCCCGAGCCTCCCACTCCATTTTATGCACCCCCCACCACCCGTAACCAGGGAGGACGTAAAATTCCGGCCATGGCTTCCAATACAAAGATGCAAAACCTAAAGTATGTGAGGAATATTATTTTAAATCAGTATCTGAAAGTTACAGACAATTCTGGAAATACTCAGCAGTTCAGCCAGCATCTGTGAAGAGATAAACAAAGTTAACATTTTAGACCGATGACCTTTCATCTAAACATATGAAAGGTCATCAACCTGAAGCTTTCTCTCTCCACAGATGCTGCCTGACCTGCTGAGTATTTCCAGCACTTTTGTTTTTTATTTCAGATATCCAGCATCTTGAGTATTTTGCTTTTGTCTGAATGTTTACCTCTGATTGAGAAAATTATCAAATCTTTATCATTCTAAAATCTCTAGTTGTTGCTCCATAAGCATTTTTCAGCATCAGCTGTGATTCAGCATTGATAAATAATATATAATATAAAAATGTTGACATGATACCTTTTCTACCCATTACTCAAGCATTTCCCAAAACAATAAGTGCTGCCAATTGTCAAAATACTAAAATCTAAATAACAGATCTTTGAAAATTGAACAATTAGAGGAATAATTACTTGCCATTGTTGACCTCGTCAGCAGACGTGGTCTCTTCAGAATACTAGAAAAGATTGGATGTCCACCAAAGCTACTAAGTATCATCACCTCATTCCACGACAATATGAAAGGCACAATTCAACATAACGGCATCTCATCAGACCCCTTTCCTATCCTGAGTGGCGTGAAACAGGGCTGTGCTCTCGCACCCACACTTTTTGGGATTTTTTTCTCCCTGCTGCTCTCACATGCGTTCAAGTCTTCAGAAGAAGGAATTGTCCTCCACACAAGATCAGGTGGCAGGTTGTTCAACCTTGCCTGTCTAAGAGCGAAGTCCAAAGTACGGAAAGTCCTCATCAGGGAACTCCTCTTTGCTGACGATGCTGCTTTAACATCTCACAGTGAAGAGTGTCTGCAGAGTCTCATCGACAGGTTTGCGGCTGCCTGCAATGAATTTGGCCTAACCATCAGCCTCAAGAAAACGAACATCATGGGACAGGACGTCAGAAATGCTCCATCCATCAATATTGGCGACCACGCTCTGGAAGCGGTTCAAGAGTTCACCTACCTAGGCTCAACTATCACCAGTAACCTGTCTCTAGATGCAGAAATCAACAAGCGCATGGGAAAGGCTTCCACTGCTATGTCCAGACTGGCCAAGAGAGTGTGGGAAAATGGCGCACTGACACGGAACACAAAAGTCCGAGTGTATCAAGCCTGTGTCCTCAGTACCTTGCTCTATGGCAGCGAGGCCTGGACAACGTATGTCAGCCAAGAGCGACGTCTCAATTCATTCCATCTTCGCTGCCTCCGGAGAATACTTGGCATCAGGTGGCAGGACCGTATCTCCAACACAGAAGTCCTCGAGGCAGCCAACATCCCCAGCTTATACACACTACTGAGTCAGCGGCGCTGGAGATGGCTTGGCCATGTGAGCCGCATGGAAGATGGCAGGATCCCCAAAGACACATTGTACAGCAAGCTCGCCATTGGTATCAGACCCACCGGCCGTCCATGTCTCCGCTTTAAAGACGTCTGCAAACGCGACATAAAGTCCTGTGACATTGATCACAAGTCGTGGGAGTCAGTTGCCCGTGTTCGCCAGAGCTGGCGGGCAGCCATAAAGGTGGGGCTGAAGTGTGGCGAGTCGAAGAGACTTAGCAGTTGGCAGGAAAAAAGACAGAAGCGCAAGGGGAGAGCCAACTGTGTAACAGCCCCGACAAACAAATTTTTCTGCAGCACCTGTGGAAGAGCCTGTCACTCTAGAATTGGCCTCTATAGCCACTCCAGGCGCTGCTCCACACACCACTGACCACCTCCAGGCGCTTACCCATTGTCTCTCAAGATAAGGAGGCCAAATTGCTTTTCCATTATGAAAAGTTTTCCACACATATAGAAATGAAATTACTCAAACAATGTATAACCTCTCCTGTATATATTAAACCCAGGACCAAGAGGCAGTTCTTACTGCATGTGAAGCAAATTCCTCCCAAAAAGGGAAATTAGATAAAGTTTGCCACAATTGTGGAAGCAGACAACCCAGCCAGAAGCTAATATCTGTTTGCTGAGATCGGGGGCTGAATTTTAAGAGCCCTCCAATGTCAGGGGTTATGGCGGGGGGGCGGGGGGGACCTGGAAAATTATTCCGGGAGAGTTCCACCTCGACCCCTGACACCAAGAAGGTCCCGCCGCATTTTACCGCTCGGCAACAGGGCCTTCATTTTAATATTAAAATTAATTTAAGACATGTAAATAAACCTACCGGGTCCAAACGGCCATCCCATGCCAAGATTCCGACCACTAGCCGGAACTCCGGTGCCTTCAGAATTCCGTTTGGAGTTCCAAGGCAAGACACTGGTGGGGATGAGGAAGAAGTGAAATTATCAGGGTGGGGATGGGCGGAAGCAGGAAAAACACTTTTTATTGGCTGTGGGGAATTTGGGAAGGGTTTGAAGTGCAAATGTGACGGGGTTGGGTGGGGGCAAGTTTGGGTTGGGAATAAAGTTAATTTTCGTGATATAGGCCAATAAAAAAAACATTGCGGGGGGGTGGTGGGGGAAGGGCCTCCAGCTTTTAATTTTTTTTAAAGATAATGCACAGAAATATAACTTTAAAAATGAAATTTTTTCCTAAGGGCTTGAAGCCCTTTAAAAATGGAACCAGCGTCTGCGGGGTGATGTCCGCCGCCGTTGCCGTGGACGGAGTGACCACCCCCTCTATGTCATTGGGGGCAGCCATTTCTTCCCCCTCCATTTAAATGAGCCCCCGCTCGAAATATCGCGGGGACTCAGTAGCACGCAAGTCGTGCATGCGCCCCGCCTTCTTTTTAAGCTTGCCACTGAGGTCTTCCATAATTATATGAACAAGAATATTGTGAAAAGCATATCTAGGCTGACACGCTGATTTTCCTCCGAGAAATATTCAGTATTGGAACATTTTCATTTTACAATATTGTAGAAAAAAACTACAGTATGTTCAACTGCAATAAAAGGCAAGCAAAAAGTTCAAAAGTTTTATTTTTAATAAATGCTGTTTGATATAAAATTCACACAAAATATTGAAGTGACACTGTATTGATCTTAAATAGATACATTTTATAATTGATTTGCGTTATACTGTTGGTTGCCTAAGATTAAATTTAAGGCCTAAACAGTTTGAAAATAATATTTTAGCTTGTTTCTTAGAACATTATTGGATTTTCAAAGAACACCTGTTTTCAAGGGCTGTTTGAAATAGGCTCAGTTTTCATCTACCCGCAGATAGAATCCATTTGATGAAACACCAAAGCCATATAGTAAGCAATTTGAGTAAAAGCAGCCCAGAGAAATAAATCACAGAGATTTCAATTCTCACCTAATACTGCACATCATTATAATATCAACAGATATTGGATTACTGGCTATCTTACTTACCAACTTATTGACTCATCATTTTGAAGAATTAGACTTGAAAACATCAGTCTTTCTGTCTAAAGGTTTGATAGCAAACTGGAAAAGAACATATTCATTTAAATGAATGAGGAAATTCTCCTTCAATTGAAGTTGCAAAAAGAGGCCTTTGTGAATTATTATATATAATTATAATTATATTATCAATCACTTAATTAATAGTCTGCCACAACTGCTCACTATTCCAGGATCCAGAAAGCACATTGACTACGCCCAGCTCTACCTCACTCTTCCCCTGTTGCTGAACTATCAGACTGCTTATCTGACATATGGTACTGGATGAACAGAAATTTCCACCAATTAAATATTGGGAAGACTGAAGTCATCATTTTCGGTCCCCCCCCCCTTCAAATTCCCTACCCTAGCTACTGACTCCATTCCTCTCCCTGGCAACAGTCCAAGATTAAACAGTCTGTTCGCAACTTTGGTGTCACATTTGACCCACATTTCACTAAAGCCACCTATTTCCGCCTCCGTAACATTGCCTGATTTTGCTCTTGTCTCAGCCCATCTGCTGCTGAAACCTTCATTCATGCCTTCATTACCTCTAGACTTGACTACTCCAATGCATGCCTGGCTGGTCTCCCATATTCCAAGCCCCGTAAACTTGAGGTCGTCCAAAACCCTGCTGCCTGTGTCTTAAATCACGCCAAGTCCCATTCACCTATCACCCCTGTGCTTGCTGAGCTACATTTGCTCCCGGTCAAGCAACATCTTGATCTTAAAGTTCTCTTCCTTGTTTTCAAATCCCTCCATGGCCTCGCCCCTCCCTCTCTCTGTAATCTCCTCCAGTCCCAGAAACCTCTGAGATATCTGCATTCCTCTAATTCTGGCCTCTTAAGCACCCTGATTTTAGTCGTTCCACCATTGGTGCCGTGTCTTCGGTTGCTTAGGCCCTAAGCTCTGGAATACCCTCCCAACACCTTTTCACCCCTCTACCTTGCTTTCCTCCTTTAAGACACTCCTTAAAAACCTACCTCTTCAACCAAACTTTTTGTCATGTGATCCAATATCACCTTATGTGGCTCAGTGTCATATTTTGTTTTATAATGTTCCTGTGAAGCAGCTTGGAACGTTTTATTACATTAAAGGCTCTATATAAATATAGATTCTTGTTGTTGATCATCCTGTAAAATCAAAATAATCCCTGGTTTCTGTTCTTTACTGCAAACCATCTTCTTAAATAACTCTAGCCATCCTCACCTCCAACAGCAAGTGTGAGGAGCTCATGGATTTCTTTACACTAAAGATTAGGACCATCTGATCAGTTGCCTCTGCCACTTCCCTCCCTTCTGCTTGTCCACTGAGCCAAACCTCCTCTAGATATCCTCCTGCCCTTGCTCTGAACTCACATTGTTCTCTAGTTTCTCTACTATCTATCCTCATGCCCTCTCTGAGCTCATCTTGTTCACCTCCTTCACTCTCGACCCTATCCCCACTAAACTGCTGATGACTCAACTGCCCTTCCTGGCTCACATGTTAATTGATATTGTTGACAGTTCTCTCTCCTCTAAGACCTCTCCACAGTCATCCTGCTGGGTGGGACTTCACTTGCTTGATTCCATTCTTAACTATCTAATCTTACCCAGAGAATCAGCTGCAATCGCTTCCTTTCCCACTCGTGTGCCATTATGTCTGGTGTCCCTCAAGGATCTATCTTTGGCCCACTCCTATTTTCCATCTACATGTTGCCCCTTGGCAACATCATCTGAAAACACAGCATTACTTTTCACATGTACGTTGACAACATCCAGCTCTACCTCACCACCACCTCTCTTGACCCCTTCACTGTCTCTAAATTGGCAGGCTGCATGTCTGACATCCAGTACTGGAGAACAGAAACTTCTTCCAATTAAATATTGGAAAAAATGAAGCCAACATCTTCAGTCCTCATCACAAACTCTATTCCCTAGCCATCTACTCCACCCCTCTCTCTGGTAACTATTTCAGACTGAACTAGACTATTCACAACATTGATGTCATATTTGATCCTGAGATGAGCTTCCGACCACATATCCACACCACCACTAAGACTGTCTATTTCCACCTCTGTAACACCCCCCCCCCCACCCCGATTCTGCCCCTGCCTCAGCTCATCTGCTGCTGAAACCCGCATCCATGCTTTTGTTACCTCTGGACTTGCCTATTCTGACGCAGGCCTCCCAGATTCTACTATCCGTAAACTTGAGCTCATCCAAAACTTTGCTGCCCATGGCCTAACTCACACCAAGTCCCATTCACCCATCACCCCTGGGCTCACTGACCTAGACTGGCACCAGGTTAAGCAAAGTCCCGATTTTAAAATTCTCATCCTAGCTTTCAAATTCCTGCACAACCTCACCCCTTCCTTTCTCTGTAATCTCCTCCAGCCTCACAACTCTTTGAGACATCTGCACTCATCTAATTCTGGTCTTTTGAGCATCCCCAATTTTAACCTTTCCACCATTTAGTGGCCATACCTTCAGCTGCCAACACCCCAAAGCTTTGGAATTCTCTCCCCAAACCTCTCCACCTCTTTATTTCTCTTTCCTCATTTAAAGATGCTCTTTAAAACCTTCCCTCTTTGACCAAGCTTTTGGTCATCTGCCCTATTATCTCCTTATGTGGCTAGGTGCCGAATTTTGCTTTATAATGATCCTGTGAAGTGTCTTGGGACATTTTGTTACATTAAAGGCACTATAGGAACAAATCGTTGTTGTTTCATATTTGCCAATTCAATAGGGCTTGTGAAATTGCCTGTAGTTGATTTTCACTAAATACTTTAGGCACTTCAGAGGTAAAGAGATGGCCATGATGGTGTCTTAAGCTGAAACGCCAGTTCATCTCACATTTAGCGCAAGATGCCATTTGGTAAAGCAGTTAAAGTCAGCATTATTAACAGCCCCCAGAGGATTGTTAAGAGGCTGATTGACAATTAGATTGCCTACCAGTGCTCATTAAAGAGGCTGCATGCCATTTCGGTGAATAATGTTTCATTTAACAACCACTTCTAACAGTGACCAGCTGAATAGGAGTAAATACCTAAAAACAGTGAGTGCTGTGCGACTCTACATCTTATAGGATGCACCTGGAGAAATGGTGTGCTTGGTCACTAAAGGGTCCCCCTTGGTCTGCAAGAGAACAGAAACCAAGACTTGAGGCCAGGCGGAGCTGCACAAGAGAGTGACAGGAGGGCAAGGTAGACTGCTTCCTCCTTGCCGATCAAGTTCATCCTTCCACCTCTCGACTTCCTCCACCAGGACCTCCAGAACCTATGTGGCCCTCTCACTCAATCCCTGAACCATCCTGAAACCCGTTCAGCACCTGTTTTCACTTTTTCACCCCCCCAACCCCTGACTTTATAATAGCAAATGAGATATTGGGCTGAAATTTATAGTCCCGCCGCCGAGACTGGCAGCGGACAAAAACAATGGCGGCCCGTCCGCGCAGGTCGTACGTCACAGAGCTGCCGCGATATTAAGAGCAGCGGCTTATTTAAAGAGCCGTGTCGGATTGCCCACCCCGATGATGTGGAGGAGGCAGGAGGTCTGACCCCGGCAATGGCATTAGCTGCCTTTACGCAGGTGCTTACACCATTTTTAAAGGGATCCAAGTCTGATTGTTAAATGTAAATATTTAAAGACGAATTGATTTTTAAAAATTAAATAAATTTATCTTGCCCCTCTCCCACCCTCCCCCCCCCAATAACCATAGAATTAATTACTTTCCCTCTCAACCCCCTCAGAGCACTTAGCTTGTCCACCTGACTTTCCTCCCCCAAAGTGCATAAACTTTACACTATAACCCTTCCCATCATCCCCTACACCAATGACATGGCTTTGACCCCGCTCCCCCTCCGCACTGAAACACTTACCTGCTCTCCCCCCTTCACCACCAGTGTTCCAGCTAGGTTCCCCGGATGGGATCCGAAGGCGCGGGAGTGCCGGCCGTACACTAGGACAGATGGCGGGAGCGTGAGGTCATTAATTTGTTTATTTAAATGTAATTTAAATATTTAAATTGGGCTCCTGTTGCCGAGCGGTGGTGGGGTGGGGGCAGGAGTGCCAAGAGGCCTCGCCACCACCGGCAGTATCAGGCCAGGCCTTCCCAGCGTCGAGGTCCGTGGTGGGCCTCTCTCGGAGCAATTTTCCGGCCCCCCCCGCCCCACCATGACCCCTGAGGCCGGGAGTGGAGGGGGGGGTCTGTAAAATTCAGCCCCTTCTGTCTGGTTGCTGTTTAGTGATGGGAAATTCCAACCAAACAAAAAACACATAAAACTATAAAAGCAAAAGGTGCACTACACTTCCATTCAAAAAAAATCCCCCACAAAAAATAAACACATGTAGTATATATGTCAAAGTCTAGTACCTGACCATCATACCCCAGGCATCACATTCTTTTTTTTAAAAAAAGCCAATTATTGACTTGCAACCTGAAATTTATAAGCAATTTACTGACCTATAATTCACCTGACAAAGTCATAAGCACCTAGAATTACCTGGATCCTTGAATACTTGAACAATGACATTAAATAGATAGGCCAGTTAGCAGCTAAATATCACAACAGCACTCTTGACCCTTGACTACCTAGAATGCTGGAAGATCTGCTAGTCGCTCAGAAAATATAATGGTAATTCAGGACGTCAAAAGAATTTTCCATTTTCCCCCTATTTTAATTATCTCCTGTGTAATATTACTTGTTCCTTTGATATGTGAACTATTGTAAGACTCACAGAACTCCAAGCAATAGCCAAAGAAAGCGTGGATTTTTATTATATTTTAACTGGAACATATATATATATATATATATTATATAATATAATATAGTCCAGAGTGTCTGCAGCCACGGCATGCGGTAAGTCCATTGAGGTGAAGAAGGAGCTGCGGGACCCGAGAGAAGTCCTGTGAAAAGGTGCCCCGAACACCCAAAACATCCACGAACGGCCCCCCCGGCCGCAACTTCAAAGCGCCCGCGGGAGATGGCTCGGAGAGCATCTGCAGCGCACTGTCGGCAATGCTGCATGCCTTTATTTAAACCACTGCAAAAAAAAAACCCTTAGCAAATGTAATCACCTCTAAGTCTGCCAAATGATGCTTCACCTCCCGAAGGACGTGGATGAGCTTTCCGGACGTCGATGGTGGGCACTGAGGAAATGGCTTATTACCTGCACCAGATTCCACCCCCCCTCCCCCCACCTTTACCCCCCTTCCACCCCCCCCCCACCCCCGTCCCCTTCCCTGCTCCACCCTCTCAGCTCACCCCCTCACAACCCCGTCCCAGCCCGCCCCCCCCTCGCACCATCTTCACCCCGCACCCCCTTCCCCTGCACCCCCCCCCACCCCCTCCCTCTACCCCTCCCCCTTGCATCCCCTCCTCCCACCGGCACCATCCTACACCTGTGTAGGGGCCCCAACAACCCCACTGCCTTGTGGGCGTCTCGGGAGAGACCAAGGCTAAGGGAGTAAACCCTAACAGAAAATCCGGAGCGGAACCCCGTAGGCGGTCATGTGTCACCTTTGGCATGTTTCCGGCAGTTCCTGCAGCCATACTGGTGCCAAACGTCGTGTCCTGCACTCCTTTGGACCCCACCAGAAAGGCCGAGAGGGGGGTTTTGACGACTGGGCAACTCTCAACCTCCATAAATTTGCCCAGGCATGCGCCATGGAGAGGTCACTCCATAGTTGCCTCACAGCGACTAAAACAACACGGAAGGCAGCAGTTACGGGTTATAAGTCCAGATAAATTGGCGTAGAAACTGGGCGCCACGGGTTGCCTTTGTCGGTGGGAGAGGTCATTGCACCTCACTGGACAGCTACCGCCCGCCTCAAACCGGGCAGCCCCCGGTCAATAAGGTTCTGTCCCGCCACAGTCTGCCTGCTTCAATGGGTGCTTGGAGCTCAGGGTCATTGCCCGAAAGGTGGACTGATACACCGCACCAAACAACATGAAAAAAGGAAAGAAGGTACCAGCCCTTCGCTTTGCAAGCTGGAACGTCAGAACTATGTGTCCTGGCCTGTCGGAAGACCTTACACAAATCAACGATTCTCGGAAGACCGCCATCATTAACAACGAGCTCAGTAGATTCAATGTGGACATTGCAGCACTTCAGGAGACTCGCCTCCCCGCGAGTGGCTCTCTAGCAGAGCAAGACTACACCTTCTTCTGGCAGGGCAGGGATCCTGAAGAACCAAGACAGCATGGAGTGGGCTTCGCCATCAGAAACTCCTTGCTCAGCATGATAGAGCCTCCCTCAAATGGCTCGGAACGCATACTGTCCATCCGACTGCTCACCACCTCTGGTCCAGTACACCTACTCAGCATCTATGCTCCAACACTCTGCTCCGCACCTGAAGCTAAAGACCAGTTCTATGAACAACTCCATAACATCATTAGCAGCATCCCCAACACCGAACACCTATTCCTGCTGGGGGACTTTAATGCCAGGGTTGGGGCCGACCATGACTCATGGCCCTCCTGCCTTGGGCGCTATGGCGTTGGAAGGATGAATGAGAACGGGCAGAGACTGCTTGAGTTGTGTACCTATCATAACCTCTGCATCACCAACTCGTTCTTTCACACTAAACCCTGTCACCAGGTTTCATGGAGGCACCCAAGATCACGTCATTGGCACCAGCTAGACCTCATTGTCACAAGGCGAGCCGCCTTAAACAGTGTTCAAATCACACGCAGCTTCCACAGTGCGGACTGCGACACCGACCACTCCCTGGTGTGCAGCAAGGTTAGACTCAGACCAAAGAAGTTGCATCATTCCAAGCAGAAGGGCCACCCGCGCATCAACACGAGCAGAATTTCTCACCCACAGCTGTTACAAAAATTTCTAAATTCACTTGTAACAGCCCTTCAAAACACTCCCACAGGGGATGCTGAGACCAAGTGGGCCCACATCAGAGACGCCATCTATGAGTCAGCTTTGACCACCTACGGCAAAAGTGCGAAGAGAAATGCAGACTGGTTTCAATCTCATAATGAAGAGCTGGAACCTGTCATAGCCGCTAAGCGCATTGCACTTTTGAACTACAAGAAAGCCCCCAGCGATTTAACATCCGCAGCACTTAAAGCAGCCAGAAGTACTGCACAAAGAACAGCTAGGCGTTGCGCAAACGACTACTGGCAACACCTATGCAGTCATATTCAGCTGGCCTCAGACACCGGAAACATCAGAGGAATGTATGATGGCATGAAGAGAGCTCTTGGGCCAACCATCAAGAAGATCACCCCCCTCAAATCTAAATCGGGGGACATAATCACTGACCAACGCAAACAGATGGACCGCTGGGTTGAGCACTACCTAGAACTGTACTCCAGGGAGAATGCTGTCACTGAGACTGCCCTCAATGCAGCCCAGCCTCTACCAGTCATGGATGAGCTGGACATACAGCCAACCAAATCGGAACTCAGTGATGCCATTGATTCTCTAGCCAATGGAAAAGCCCCTGGGAAGGACAGCATTACCCCTGAAATAATCAAGAGTGCCAAGCCTGCTATACTCTCAGCACTACATGAACTGCTATGCCTGTGCTGGGACGAGGGAGCAGTACCCCAGGACATGCGCGATGCCAACATCATCACCCTCTATAAAAACAAAGGTGACCGCGGTGACTGCAACAACTACCGTGGAATCTCCCTGCTCAGCATAGTGGGGAAAGTCTTTGCTCGAGTCGCTCTGAACAGGCTCCAGAAGCTGGCCGAGCGCGTCTACCCTGAGGCACAGTGTGGCTTTCGTGCAGAGAGATCGACTATTGACATGCTGTTCTCCCTTCGTCAGATACAGGAGAAATGCCGTGAACAACAGATGCCCCTCGACATTGCTTTCATTGATCTCACCAAAGCCTTTGACCTCGTCAGCAGACGTGGTCTCTTCAGACTACTAGAAAAGATCGGATGTCCACCAAAGCTACTAAGTATCATCACCTCATTCCATGACAATATGAAAGGCACAATTCAACATGGTGGCTCCTCATCAGAGCCCTTTCCTATCCTGAGTGGTGTGAAACAGGGCTGTGTTCTCGCACCCACACTTTTTGGGATTTTCTTCTCCCTGCTGCTTTCACATGCGTTCAAATCCTCTGAAGAAGGAATTTTCCTCCACACAAGATCAGGGGGCAGGTTGTTCAACCTTGCCCGTCTAAGAGCGAAGTCCAAAGTACGGAAAGTCCTCATCAGAGAACTCCTCTTTGCTGACGATGCTGCTTTAACATCTCACACTGAAGAATGCCTGCAGAGTCTCATCGACAGGTTTGCGTCTGCCTGCAATGAATTTGGCCTAACCATCAGCCTCAAGAAAACGAACATCATGGGGCAGGATGTCAGAAATGCTCCATCCATCAATATTGGCGACCACGCTCTGGAAGTGGTTCAAGAGTTCACCTACCTAGGCTCAACTATCACCAGTAACCTGTCTCTAGATGCAGAAATCAACAAGCGCATGGGTAAGGCTTCCACTGCTATGTCCAGACTGGCCAAGAGAGTGTGGGAACATGGCGCACTGACACGGAACACAAAAGTCCGAGTGTATCAGGCCTGTGTCCTCAGTACCTTGCTCTACGGCAGCGAGGCCTGGACAACGTATGCCAGCCAAGAGCGACGTCTCAATTCATTCCATCTTCGCTGCCTTCGGAGAATACTTGGCATCAGGTGGCAGGACTATATCTCCAACACAGAAGTCCTTGAAGCGGCCAACACCCCCAGCTTATACACACTACTGAGTCAGCGGCGCTTGAGATGGCTTGGCCATGTGAGCCGCATGGAAGATGGCAGGATCCCCAAAGACACATTGTACAGCGAGCTCGCCACTGGTATCAGACCCACCGGCCGTCCATGTCTCCGTTATAAAGACGTCTGCAAACGCGACATGAAATCGTGTGACATTGATCACAAGTCGTGGGAGTCAGTTGCCAGCATTCGCCAGAGCTGGCGGGCAGCCATAAAGACAGGGCTAAATTGTGGCGAGTCGAAGAGACTTAGTAGTTGGCAGGAAAAAAGACAGAGGCGCAAGGGGAGAGCCAACTGTGCAACAGCCCCAACAAACAAATTTCTCTGCAGCACCTGTGGAAGAGCCTGTCACTCCAGAATTGGCCTTTATAGCCACTCCAGGCGCTGCTTCACAAACCACTGACCACCTCCAGGCGTGTATCCATTGTCTCTCGAGATAAGGAGGCCCAAAAGAAAGAAATATAATATACACACACACAGAGTTACTGCATGAGCTACATCTAAACACATCTCACTCTGTCGGACTACATCCACAACTCCCTGGTCATGTGTGATATAACATTACTTCATCTGGTGACCTTCACTTACAGATTCTTAAGGTGGTCCTTCCCCTAACATTTTAGGGATTTCAACAACAACTATAGTTCTTTCTGGTATGGAAATGTTTCCCTAACCACTCCTGTCTTTACTTGTCCTCTTATTCCTATCCTATGCTTCATTCTCTTAATTGCCACAGCCGTGCATTCACTCCCTTTCCAGAGCTCTTGTTCTTTACTTAATCCCTCTTTTGTGATTATTTTAAGATTTTTTCTACTGCATATCAGTGCAATTTTCTCAAGCCATAATTAACTACTTAATGCCCTTCAACACTTTTGGCACTTGTGTGATATACACGTTAAAGATTTTTCCAAGAATATAATTGTTTAGTATTCCTTGGTGTTAGATTTTTCCCATTACTGACATCCTTGGAACCATCAGCGATGAGCTCCAATGTGCAGGGAACAAGTGGAGGTCACAGAACAAAGAAAATACTCTTAACAGGACTGAAAAGAGACAGCGAGAGAAGAGGAAGAAAACAATTGGTAGATATGAAAAAGGCAGAATTTTAAAAAAAGATTTAAAAAGCATTCAAATAATCAGTAATGATGAGGAGGAAAAAGTGAGAAATACAGTACCAACAAAGTAGGAAGCAGACACATTAAGAAGTATTTATTTTGCCCCTCCAATGAGATTTCATGACTCAAATTGTGGGTTAATGATGGCTTGCTATCTCTGACTATTGCGCACTTGATGGACTAGATAGTATTTTCTAATTCTTCTTTTATCTTTTAAATTTAGAGACACAGCACTGAAACAGGCCCTTCGGCCCACCAAGTCTGTGCCGACCATCAACCACCCATTTTATACTACTCCTACATTAATCCCACATTCCCTATCACATCCCCACAATTCTCCTACCACCTACCTACTCTAGGGGCAATTTACAATGGCTAATTTACCTATCAACCTGCAAGTCTTTGGCTGTGGGAGGAAACCAGAGCACCCGGCTGAAACCCACACGGTCACAGGGAGAACTTGCAAACTCCACACAGGCAGTACCCAGAATCAAATGTAGGTCGCTGGAGCTGTGAGGCTGTGGTGCTAACCACTGCGCCACTATGTACAAGTGTAAATATAGAGAAGCTATGTTATGTGGGCTTCACTCAATGGGAGGGTATAATGGAGAATTGTGTAGTGTCCAGCCTCAGGAGGTTGGAAGAACAGCCTTGCACCACTTGTAGCATTCTATTTCACACTACTTGGGCTTGGCACTATGTAGTGCTGTGTGTCTGTTGTGAATGTCCATTAATTTCTATTTTCGTAATTCTCTCATTTTTCTTCTCCTCATTGTTTACGGGCGATGTCTTCTTGTTTACGATGCCAGGAACCAATTTGCCAGCATCTGAGTCAGAGTCACAGTGCTGCCTCAGAGAAGGAACAGCAATTCTGGAAACTCAAAGTGCGGTATGTAAAAATCAGAAATTGCATTCCAGACCCCAGCCTATCCACAAGCCCTGTCATGGAAGACATACAAGTGATATTAAAAAATTCATCATGTCCCAAAACAAAGCAACAACTTGCCTCTTTATCACTATAGGAAATATTATGAACTTCATTCCATGGAAAAGATATTTTAGGTGTCAGTTTGATCTCAGGATCATAAATATGAAGGCCAACGGCATCAACTCCAAGCAGCAAAGCTGTTCCCTTCTTGTTCTAAAAATGGAAAAGATAACAATTGCACAAGTACAGCATGGAAATACAATTGACTAAAACTAACAATAACTATAACTGTACAAAGGAAATAGAATGAAGATTTTCTCCCAGAACTTTTCCAAGTGGCATTATATTACTGAATCTTAGCCACTATTGCAGGAGTTACTTTTCCAAATATAGCATATTATCTATGAATTGATTGCATTTGTTATCTACTTAATATATACCAATTCTCTTTAAATACTACCATACCATAAAAGTAACACTGAATAACTCCACTTACTGATATATATCAATTAATTCCAGTTCCCCTATGATACTTGTGCTTTCTATTTACAGATTATACATAGATTTTATTTTACATAAGTTTAAACTTCTTATTTAACTATTAACTCGGATTAGTAAAACAGCACCATAAAAACACAAACATAACTTTTATTTTCAGTTATCATGACACATAATTTTCACGGAGAGCTAGTAGACTGGGAGGTTTACATTCTCTGCCATGATATATGCGGTCACATTTTTAAAATATTTCTCTACTGCACAGACTTCAACTCAGAAGAGATGATTGTGGTGGGAGAGGTATAGTGAGGGCGCTAGGCTCCCATTCTTATTTCCTACCAGCACTGTTTGCCATTGCTTTTTTCACTTTATGGCATAGCACTGAAATAATAATAAATTAAATATTCATCAGGTGGCACGTAGCAATGTAAGTAAAATATCAACTTTAATCCATAATGTTAAGAATTACAATTATACTGGAATAAAATCTTGTCCATTACCAAGTCAAAGGATATTAAGATTTGTGCTCCTTAATGATAAGACTAGCAACTATTTTTCATTCATTACTAATACACATAGAATCTACTGTCCACTTTATTCAGGATAACAAACATTTCAAGGAAACTCCTCGAATTAGCACAAAAGAATCATCAATTTCATCATTTTGGCCAGAATTGTATTCACGTGGCAGCGCGTTTGAACTCGGCAGGGTGCCCACATTCAGCCGCCGCCGAGCCCCCGCGATATTACGCGCGGGTTTCATTAGCATCACTGCGATGCGCCGCCCCTCCCACACACATTATGTGGGGGAGGCGGGATATCCTGCGCAGTAAGGAACCTTTTGACAGCTGTGCAGCAGGTGCTGGGTCCCTATTTAAAGTGCCCCAGCACCTGTTTCCTGACAGCTGTCAAAGAAATACTTGCCTCACTGTTGAAGAGTGGGGTTACAGCCTGACATGCTGAGTTTCCCCAGCACTTTCTGCTTTGCTACCACATACTTACCCTGCTATGTCCCAGCGGCCTGTGAAGTTGCAATCCTCTTCTTCCACTCAAGTGTTACATTGCTTCTTGTAAGGCGTGCGGCATCTGGGTGAATAAACAATTTCTCATATTCCAGGACGTGAGACTTAAATGTACCATAAAAGGCAAATACACAACAGAAATAAATTGAAGAATACTGACATAGTATGGGCTTCTGATCATCTGACTGTGAAAAGCCGCAGACTAATAAGCATTTGGAATCTGTATTAATTTCTCTGCTAACTGTTATGTGAAAAGCCATGTAACTGCAATTAAATGATCTTTGTAAGAAAACAGGAAAATATGTTCATTTTCTAGCTGCATTGCCAACAAGAAATATTACACCGGTAACTATGATAGCTGCTGCAGAAGCAAAGTGTTCATGAACATATGTTGATGTGTAATAATTAAGAAACCATGACAACAGTACAGATTTCCTCACTAGTCCTGCATTGATTTTCAAATATGTGCAAGACAAACCTTGCAGCCAGAAGTTAAAGCAGTTACACGGTGGAGTCACCTTTGCATATAAAGGACAACACCAAAAGTCGAGATGGCAGAGGGGTACTCTAGGGTGGCCCCACAGTTCAGCGAAGCTTCTCTGGTCACTCTCCTCCAGGCTGTGTGGGCAAAGCGAGAGGTCCTTTTCACCAGCAATGGTAAAAAGAGGCCCTCCCGCCTAACAAGGTAGCCTGGCTGGAGATGGCAGAGGGGGTGAGTAGCCATGGGGCCATTTCAATGCCGGAAGGGGATGAACGATCACTCTCCCAGCCAGCCGGGGCCCTCTAGGCCTCATGCGCAGAGGGTACGACTGCCAAAGTCATCCACAGCCAAAGGGCCTTTGTCATGAAGACCCCACCTGCCAAGAATGAGGCTTATTAATTTTGTCATATGAACATTAATTTTAAACTGTTGCTGCAGTGAAGAAATAATGTGTTTTACAAGACAGCACCAGACACTTGGCAGGAAGGACATTTGCATACTAAGAGATAGTGCGTGGAGAGACAAAGAACTACTCCCTGGTCCAATTAACCCAAATTGATTTTGATCACCAGACATTGAAGGTGCAAGGAAGCTCACATTCCAGAGTCTGCTGAGATGAATGAATCCACAAACACAGAAGTGGTTAAACCAGCTGGTCACATGACTAACTAGCTGGTCCAGGCTTTCTGAATTAGACACAGGGCAGTTTGAAGACACAGACTGCAGAGTATAACTGAACCTGGAACAATACAGCCTCTCTCCTGGCTGGCTCTCTTTCGCTTTCTCACAAGTCTCCAGACCCACTGAAGACATGTAAATCTCAAGAGGGAAAAGACTTCTACCTCAAAACAAATTAAAGCGTGCACTGGGCCCCAACGAACAGCAAGACTTACCGGCAACCAAAGACTGAACATTAAACTCAAAGGACTGTAACTATAATCCAGATACAGCCTCAAACTTTTCCCCTTTATTCCTTCTACCTTTCTGTCTCTATCTGCATGTGTGTTTATCGTGTATGCATGCTAATATAGTCGCGTCACTCGTAGTCATTAACTGAATTAGAGTTTAAGATTAAAAAACTTGCACTTTTCTTGTTTAAATCTAAGAAAATATGTCTGATTTCTTTGCTTTACGGTGAACAAGGATTCACTGAGGGGGAGCTAAAACACGGTATTATAAAAAATTAAACCCTGTTACAGTTAAACCAGGCAAAGGCTGAGAGGGAACCCTTAGACCCTTTTCTCACCTGGTCGTAACAGCCACCATATCAGCAGCCTTCCTACAGTCAGGCTGCTAGCGCAGAAGGGGCACCATGTAGGAGCATCTGCAAGCATTTCCAAAAAGCATCGTGGCAGAAAGGCCGAAACCAAAATTGTCTTCACTCACATATGCGTTGCTTTTACTGTGTGAATGAAGTGTGCCAGCATGTACCAATCGTGGCTCCTCCCATTACATCATTGGCCTTTCAGAACTGCCAATGTATGGAATAACATCATTGCCATTCCGCTATCACTCATGTGCATCTCTACGGATGCAGTAATATGGACAATGGCTCACTCTGCTGCCAGTAATGGTGGACCCAAAGATGTTGCAGATGCGGACTGCTGCACAACAGGTGAATGAAGGTGCTGTGTGATGTGCTGAGCTCATGGTGGTTCCGATGGCATGGAGAACCTATGATCAAAGAGGCGCTGCCGCGCATCCCTAGATCACTGTTCACCCGGCATGCGGTGCCCAGATGCTCTCTGTCCTCCCATGTGCCTTTCCTGCTGTAAGTCTTCAGCATCCTCATCGTCCTAGGATGAGTCCTGCTCATGTCTCTCCTCATCATGAAAGGCCTCCCCCTATTCAGTGTGTAGATGTGCAGAGCACTGCAGACCACAATGATGCGACCTACTCTTTCCGGCTCATACTGCAGGGCACCACACAATCTATCCAGGCAACAGAATCGCATTTTCAGCATGCCGATTGCCTGCTCAATGGGGGCTCTTCTGGCTCTGTGACTGGCGTTGTATCTCTCTTCTGCAGCAGTGCTGGGGTGTCTCACTGGTGTCAGGAGCCATATATGCAAGGGGTATCCCTTGTCTCCAAGAAGACACCACTCCATCTGAGACATTTCAATGACCAGCAACGGCATCTGGGACTGGGGTGCAGGATAAAGGCATCATGGTAGCTGCCTGGAAAGCGGGCACAGATCTGCATGAATCGTTTCCAGTGATCACATACGAGCTGCACATTGATTGAGTGGAAGCCCTTACGCTTTGCATATTCAGCTGATCACCCGGCAGGAGCCTTAATGGCCACTGCTTGTGCTTGTGGCTGTTCAGTTTTCAGTCCATTAACACCCTCTCTGTACTAACGCTTTGTCTTTCAGCACACTATTAACATATCGTTTGCCTTTGCTCCATGACCTTCTGGTCAGTTATTCTGTGACCTTGTCCTATCTACACCTTCTCTTTTGTTATCTCTTGCCCCACCCCCGCTTTACTTGCTTAAAATCTTTTACATTTCTTATATTTGCCAGTTCTGAACAAGGGTCACTGACCTGAAACGTTAACTCAGCTTCTCTCTGCACAGATGCTGCCAGACCTGCTGAGTATTTCCAACACTTTCTGTTTTTATTTCAGATTTCCAGCATCTGCAGTATTTTGCTTGTATTTTAGGGCAGAGATTGCTGTTGAGTGGTACATCAGGTGCTTTCATGCAGCAGCTATGTGGCATGGCATGGCATTGCCTGTCTTAGCTCCCACTAAGAGTGGCACCGCATGACCACATAAAGATTGTACAAGCTGCATCGATTGGCGCACAAAACATATAAGCTTCACACGCCTACCATCTCTGGCACTCTCCCCACATGCCCGTGGCCCGCAAAGTGACAGCGGCTCTCAATTTTTACGCCTCTGCATCATTTCAGGGGCCTACTGGAGCCCTTTGTGGGGTCGCACAATCAGCAGTGCACCGCTACATCAAGGAGGTCACCGATGCCCTGTTCCGGAGGGCTGGTGACTATATCCACTTCATGACGGACCCTGAAAGCCAAGCCCAGAGGGCCACCGGTATCAGTTCCATTGCGGGATTCCCACAGGTACAAGAGGTTATAGATTGCACCCATGTGGCCATCAAAGCTCCCGCCAGGTGACCAGCTGAATATGTAAACTGTAAAGGTTTGCACTCAATCAATGTGCAGCTCGTATGTGATCACCGGAAATGATTCAAGCAAATCTATTCCCCTTTGTAGGGTCACACAGTCAGCAGTGCACCGCTGCACCAGGGAGAGCATCAATTCTATGCCCTGTTCTGGAGGGCTGGTGACTATATCCGCTTCATGACGGACCCTGAAAGCAAGGCCCAGTGGGCCACCAGTTTCAGCTCCACTGCAGGATTCCCACAGATGCAAGGGGTCATAGATTGCACCCATGTGGCCATTATGGCTCCTGCCGGGTGATCAGCTGAATATGCAAAGCGTAAGGGCTTCCACTCAGTCAATGTGCAGCTCATATGTGATCACTGGAAACGATTCATGCAGATCTGTGACCGCTTTCCAGGCAGCTACCATGACGCCTTTATCCTGCGCCAGTCACAGTTGCTATTGCTGTTCACTGAAATGTCTCAGATGGAGTGGTGTCTTCTTGGAGACAAGGGCTACCCCTTGCAGACATGGCTCCTGACACCAGTGAGATGCGCCAGCACTGCTGCAGAAGAGAGATACAAAGGCCACCATTGAGCAGGCAATCGGCATGCTGAAAATGTGATTCCGCTGCCTGCATAGATCGGGTGGTGTCCTGCAGTATGAGCTGGAAAGAGTAGCTCGTATGGTTGAGGTCTGCTGTGCTCTGCACAACTACACACTGAAGGGGGGAGGCCTTGTAGGATGAGGAGAGACATGAGCAGGACTCATCCTCGGACGATGAGGATGCTGAGGACTTACAGCAGGAAAGGCACATGGGAGTACAGAGAGCAACCAGGCATCGCATGCAGGGCGAGCAGTGAGCTAGGGATGCGCGGCAGCACCTCATTGATCAAAGGTTCTCCACACCATCGGAACCATCATTGGCTCTGCACACCACACAGCACCTTCATTCACCTGTTGTGCAGCAGTCCACATCTGGCAGTTCTGAAAGGGCAATGATGTAGTGAGGAGGCATGATCGGTACATGCCGGCACACTTCATTCACACAATAAAATCAATGTACATGTTAGTGAAGACGATTTTGTTTTCGGCCTTTCTACATTGTTGTGTCCATCATTTGTGTCATGATGCTTTTTGGAAATGTTTGCAGATGCTCCTATGCGGTGCCACTTCTGTACTAGCAGCCTAACTGGGGAAAGCTGCCGATACGATGGCCCTTTGGCTGTGGATCACTTTGGCAGTCGTACACTGTGTGCACGAGACCGAGAGGACCCCGGCTGGCTGGGAAAGTGATCGTTCATCCCCTTCCGGCATTGGAATGGCCCCATGGCTACTCACCTCCTCTGCCATCTCCAGCCAGGCTGCCTTGTTCAGGCGGGAGGGGCTCTTCTTACCATTGCTGGTGAAAAGGACCTCCTGCCTTGCCCACACAGCCTGGAGGAGAGTGACCAGTGAAGCTTCTCTGAACTGTGGGGCCATCCTAGAGTACCCCTCTGCTATCGTCAACTTTTGGTGTTGTCCTTTATATGCAAAGGTGACTCCATTGTGTAACTGCTCTAACTTCTGGCTGCAAGGTTTTTCTTGCACATGTTTGAAAACCAATGCAGGACTAGTGAGGAAATCTGAGCTGTTGTCATGGTTTTTCAGCTGTTACACTTCAACGCATGTTCACAAACACTTTGCTTCTGCAGCAGCTGATCATAATTACTGGTGTAATATTTCTAGTTGGCAATGCAGCTAGAAAATGAACATATTTTCCTGTTTTCTTACAAAGATCATTTAATTTCAGTTACATGGCTTTTCACCTAACAGTTAGCAGAGAAATTAATACAGATTCCAAATGCATATTAGTCTGCGGCTTTTCACAGTCCGATAATTAGAAGCCCATAGTATGTAAATATTCTTCAATTATAGGACGGCACAGTAGTGCAGTGGTTAGCACCACAGCCTCACAGCTCCAGGGACCTGGGTTTGATTGTGGGTACTGCCTGTGCAGAGTTTGCAAGTTCTCCCTGTGACCGTGTGGGTTTTTTCCGGGTGCTCCGGTTTCCTCCCACAGCCAAAGACTTGCAGGTGATAGGTAAATTGGCCATTGTAAATTGCCCCTAGTGTAGGTAGGTGGTAGGGAATATGGTTCTATTTCTGTTGTGTATTTGCCTTTTATGGTACATGTAAGTCTCACATCCAGGAATGTGCAAAATTAAGATTATTCACCCAGGTTCAGCATGCCTACAAGAAACAATGTATCACTTGAGTGGAAGAAGAGGATCGCAACTTCACAGGACACTAGGACACAGCAGGGTAAGTATGTGGCAGCATAGTGGAAAGTGCTGGAGAAACCCAGCAGGTCAGGCAGCATCTGTGGAGAGAGAAGCAGAGTTAACTTTCAGGTCTGTGAACTTCAGGCAAAACCCAGACTGCTGTTGAACGTTTCTTGCATTTTTTGCAGAACTGCACTAGTAGAAGGTAGGATTACATTTCCATGAGAGGTAAAGGAAAGAACTTAATGCTCCATAAATAAAGAACAGTTGACTGGGTTGGGTGGAAGTCTTTTATAGAGTAATGAATAGAACAGGCTTAATAGCTTGAATGATCTTTTCCTGCTTCTTAGATCTACCTGCTTATGGTCTGTGAACACACAGATGCTTCTGCTTTGGTGTGAAGATAACTAGCTGCAGCTTATTTCCCATTTTGTTTTTATCCCCATTGCTTTTCCTTACAGAGCACTCTTCCAGAGAGGGGCTGAAGGAAAATAAAGGGAAAACCGTTTGAATAGTGAATTCCTCTGTGATTTGTCAATATTACACTCTGCTGTAAGAGAAACGAGCTGGATAAGATCAGACTTTTCCTCCCTTGCTGAGCTAGAATATTTTGCTTTTAAGTGCTTTTTTGGTAGTTCAACCAAGAACATAAGAAATAGGGCAGAAGTAAACCATTCGGCCCTTTGAGCCTTCTCCACCATGCAATGATATCATGGCTGATTATCTACCTCAACTCCACCTTCCCCACATCCCCTAATCCCCTTAGTATCCAAAAATCTATCAATCACTGTCTTAAATAGATTCAACGATTGAACAGCCAGAACTCTCTGGGGTAGAAAATTCCAAAGATCTACAACATTTTTCCGTGAAGAAATTTCTCCTCATCTCAGTCGTAAATGGCCACCCTTTATTCTGAGACTGTGTCCCCTGGTTCTAGATTCCCCAGCCAGGGGAAACATCCTCCCTGCATCTATCCTATCAATCCCCTTAAGCATTTTATGTTTCAATCAGATTACCTCTCAATCTTCTCAAATTCTAGGAATATATACTCCTCAATCCCTCCTCCCAGAACAATCCCCTCATCCTAGGAATCAGACTAGTAGAGCTTTGTTGCACTCCCTCCACGGCAAATATATCCTTCCTCAGGTAAGGAGACCAAAATTGATCACAAGCTGACAAGAATCATCCAACTGAAACAACTAACATTTTACATACTGTGTCAGGAACCAAACTTGTCATCCGGCCAGAAGTTAACCGTTTAACTTTTACATTACCGTGAAACCCACTACTATAAAAGTATTTGCAAGAAATCACAGCTTGCTTCACTCTACTTTGCAAGTTAATTTGTACTCACCTCCATTGATTCCTCCTGCACAATACTATATCCCAAATGTGAGTGCAAGCAGACAACAGCTCGACATCTGGCAATGGTGCTTTGGAATAGATACTGATAGCCACTGGGAGTGGTAATGATGGCCGGGGTGATATTGTTGATGATAGGGGGTCGGGGGGAGGCAAGGTAACAGGGATAATCAGGGGAGCAGCAGCCAGCTGTGGCCCACTTTCTTTGAATGGAAGGTTGGGGACAGCTCCCTCATCCTCCCGGTTCCACATTCAGGTAAATATATTTTAAAATCTTAATCTTGTGAGTTGCGACCTAACAGGCTGCCCCTTTGAGCCACCTGTAAAGCTACAAATAGATTTGATTTATCAGAGTGGTGCCAGCTGCAGCAGGGCAAATGAATCTTGTATTGGGGGCCTTAGACTGACATTAAGTCCTTATTTCCATATGCAAAGAATTAACATCTGTTTCAGGCAATGATACTGCAAGCCGATTGTTTTGGCCTTTACCAATATGGCAGCAAGTGCAGTTCTGGCTTTGGAGGTTTGGGAGGCCATTTCGTGTCTGAACATATATCTAAGCCAACGTTTATTTTGATGTGTCTATGCCATATCTAATTCTAAGCATTAAGTCCTCATTTACAACAACGATAACATATTTATGTAGCACCTTTGGCGTAATGAAACATCCCAAAGTGCTTCACAGGAGTAATATAAAACAAAATATGACACCAAGCCATGAAATATTAGGTCAGTTGACCAAAAGCTTGCTCAAAGAGGTAGGTTTTCAGGAGTGTCTGAAAGGAGAAAAGCGAGATGAAGAGGCGGAGTGGTTAGGGTCTAGGCAACCGAAGGCATGGTCACCAATGATGCAGAAAATAGAATCAGGGATGCTCAAGAAGTTAGAATTAGATGAGTGCAGATTCCTCAATGGGTTGTGGAGCTAGAGGAGATTAAGGAGATAGAGAGGGGTGAGGCCATAGAGAGATTTAAAAGCAAGGACGATAATTTCAAAATCAAAACGATGCTTTACCAGGAGCCAATGTAGGTCAACGAGCACAGGGGTGATAGGTGAACGGGACTTGATGCAAGTTAGCACACAGGCAGCAGGGTTTTGGATGACCTCAAGTTTACGGAGGGTTAAATATGGGAGACCAACCAGGAGTGCATTGGAATAGTCAAGTCTAAAGGTAACAAAGGTATGAATGAGGGTTTCAACAGCAGATGAGCTGAGATACGGACGAAGTCAGGCGATGTTACGGAGGTGGAACGAGGCGGTCTTAATGATGGCGCAAGTATGTGGGAGCACATTTAATAGTAAAATACCATCCAGTCATTACAGATGTCTTTGAAATAATAAGGAGTTAACATTTCAAAACAATTTAGGTAGCATATGTCCTCTAGTCTGAAAGTGCCTGCTACATACTTGATTTGTTAAGTTACCATGTAATTGTCAAATCAACACAGTCTTTCAGATGTTAAAGTGTGTGTGTGTGCAAGAACTGAATTACCACACTGATGAAAGGTCAGAGACCTGAAACGTTAACTCTGTTTCTCTTTCCACAGATGCTGCCAGACCTGTTGAGTATTTCCAGTATTTTGTGTTTTTATTTTAGATTTCCAGAATCCACAGTATTTTGCTTTGGTTTTAATTAACATATTAATTGCTACAAATAGGAAAGCGTTAAATCCAAATATTATATGCTGTGCAACTGGGAGAAATTGATTCAGCTTTATCATTTCCACAAAAATTCTTGCTGTTATATAGAATTTTCTTTGGAATTTTTATGTAGTAACTCTAAAGAACACATTATTTAGAGTTATGGGGTAATTTTTTTCTTGTACAAATGTATTTTGCAGTGTGTTAAATCATTTCATGCACACACACTTGGACATCTGAAAGATTGTGTTGATTAACAATTACATTGCAATATAATAAATTAAGTATGTGGCAGACGCTTTTACACTTAGAGGACATGTCCTATCTAAATTGTTTTATTTCCAGCTTGAAATGTTGAAATATTATTTCAAAGACATCTGGCATCATTGGACAGTATTTTACAATTAAATGAGCTCCCTCTGTTGAATAATGTGTGCTGGAGCTAATTTGAACTCGATGTATAAGCCTGGATTTTAGTTCATTTCAAAGAGACTTGGCCATATTAAAATTATCTAAATTTGAAGAACTTGAGTGCCATTCTGCTGTGGTTATAAGCCCAAGGTTTAGTGAGGGTTGGCACTTAAATGGCCTCATTACATTGAAGAAGGGTTTCAGGAGTTTGGGTGAGGCAAAATAATTGTTATTTCGACGATCTCACACTACAGGATTGTTACCTCCTGTCACTCCAGTAACCAGCAACACTTGGCAGTCATGAAGGAGCCATGATCCTCCTGGAGGTTGCGCATGCAAATATGCAGACTGTAAGTGGGCGATGAGGAGGTTGAAGAGGGGGAATATAACATGACTGGAGAGGAAATTAAATTATAAATGTGCATTTCATTTTTAGAACATTTGAGTTGCTGCAGAGATGACAAGATAAATTTTGAAACAATAAGGAAAATATTATAAAAAGACTTACTCTGATAGAAAAATAGCTTACACCATACATTTCAAGATGTTGTGCTATCTTCAGGTATTCCATTTCTGCTTCATCCCTGGACAAAACGTATCATACACTTACATCGCAAAACTAAGCAAACACATCTGTAACTAAACACAGCATGAGGCAATTTTATACCTGAATTGCTGATCTACAATACAATTTCCAAGATGCGTCAAAACTTCTCAAGCAAGTCAAGATGAGTTTTCAGTTGTCTGCAATCATTGTAGAATGATTTTTGTAATGATGCATGCCTCTCTTCCCTCACCCCTCCTCACAATCAGCTTCATCCTCACTTCTAAATTGATCTCACAATAATCTGTAAGCAGTATGAAGCAATCACTCAATGACAGTAGCTGTTTTCAGTTATTTCTAATCCAAAACACTATAATGCCACTAGGATCGGTACATAGCTGCAGCTCTGTAAATTGTATTCACCTAACTGGTTACCACAGCTTTGTGCTATGCATCGGAAACACCAATGAAAATATATTGTATAATATATATATATGTATGTTAGGGATTTACTACTTTATGAATTTGTAAAAAGTATAGGGAACTATGGAAGATTTTGATTCAATAACCACCTCTAACACCAACTCGCAAACATATAGAGTAGTGGAACAGCAAATGCTTTCTACAAGAAAGAATGAAAAAGGAAGTGGAATAAAAATAGAAAATGCAGATAACACTCAGCAGGGTCTGTGGAAAGAAAAACAGAGTTAATATTTCAGGTCAATGAAATTTCAAGAAGTGAATGAAAATGAAGTAGATTTGGGAGAAATTAAATTAGAAAAGAAGTTTAAAAAACAAAATAAAAGTCCTGCATTGTACATGAGGCAAGGTCGAAAAGGGATCATAAATTATTCACCTTAAAAGGGATTCATCCAAAGTTACATCATCGGATTATAGGAAATAGGAGCAGGAGTAGGCCATTTGGCCTGTCGAGCCTGCTCCGCCATTCAAACATTCTGGTGAATACAACTAAATAGTTAGCTCATTCAGTGTGCTAACACGGGCGCAGTGAGCCAAATAGCTGTTTGTATTGTAAAATTCTGAGATCCCATGCTCGAAAGTGTTACAGGATGTGAGTAATGGTGTGTACTATGCCTAAGACGTTTAAAATGTTTTATAGATAATTGTTCAAAGTGGTGAATTTTTCTGTAATTCTCTGTATAAAAAGGATTATAGATCTAGAATCACAAATTCAATATATTTTCAGTCATTAATTAAAATGGAAGTATGGTGAACTAATGTTAAGAAATATAAATTATATTCAATTTTCTCATAAATCTTTTTGATTTACCAATAGCCAAATTATATGTTGGTATTTCAAATACAGCAATAAATGGACTTTTAAAAAGTGCAAGTGATCTTAAATGTACCAAACAATAGCAGCTTTCAGCATATTCTCTGACCAGCAGTGCTGTTTACCATACTGCCACTTTTCTGATATCTTTATTTTATTCCCTGACACTGCTTCAATTTTCCCCTCTCTGGAGCACTGCAAACCTATGAAAAGTCCAATTTGGCCGGCTGCCTTAAGACTGTGGCAGATTCAGACCCAAGCGCCTACACTATTCTTCCCAAGGGCACTGTTTCCATCATTGCTATCATACAAAAATACAGCCAATATCACAAACCATTAACAGCTCCTACACAATGGCTCGTGCTCAAAAAACATCTATACACCCAATATTTAAATGGACTTTTCCCCCCCAGATCATTAATTCTGGTAATTACTTGATGCACCAACATATTTGAAAATGCACTCTTTTGTCTAAATCTTTAGCATTTGCATTAGTTTGCATTAGTTGAGTGGTGCGGAGCAGCATATCAGATATTATTGGGCCAGATTTTGCAGAAAACAAATGGCACCCGAATAACACACAATGTTATTAATGCGCAAATCAACTAGCAACTTGAAGTGAGGAAGACATAACCCGTAAATTGTAAATTGACACAAGCTGCTGGCCTATTTGCGCACATCCATTGTTAGCTTCGCAAAAACAGCATCTCATGCATAACCTCCCCATGATTTTCATGAAGCTGCTACATTTTTACATTAATTATGCATTAAAGTTGCCACAGAAATAAGTCGTTAAAAGGCTACTAGCAAGACATGATAATTGTTAAATGCTCCTAATTAACCTCTCTTGCCCAGAAAATAAACAATTATAAGCATGGATCCCATTTCTCAGGCTGTGAATTGTTTTAGGAGAGTTTAAAAATTCAAATTTAAAATGCTTATTTTTGTGTCTCTTTTTCTTCTCTCTCTTAATCCAATCTCTCTATTTCTCTTTCTGAATGTGATTTGGTATTGAGTTCACTCATACTAATGTACCCTCCTTCCCAATCCTTCCTCTGTTTATTTCTCATTCCTTAAATCTCATAGGTTAAGGAGATACACTGCTTGTCTTGTTGTTCACCAAGATCCCAGGTCCCCCGATGCCTTTGCTGCACCATTATCAGCTCACACTCCCAGCAACTTTATGGGAAAACATTCTAAAACCTGAACATGCATGAACAAGTCTAACTAACAGCAACTACCTGTATTTATATAGCATCTTTTAACATAGTAAACATCACAGGAACATTATCAAACAAAATGTGCCACCGAGCCGCATGAGGAGATATTAGGGAAGATGATCAAATGCTTAGTCATAGAGATGGGTTTTAAGGAGCATCTTAAAGGAGGAAAGAGAGGTGGAGAGATTTAGGGAGAGAATTCCAGAACTTAGGGTCTTGGCATCTGAAAGGCGACCACAGTGGAGGAGTTATTAAAATCAAGGATGCTCAAAAGGCCAGAATTGGAGGAGATATCTGGAAGGGTTGTGGGGCTAGTGCAGATTACAGAGATAAGGAAGGGCGAGGCCAGGGGGGATTTAAAAATAAGAATGAGAAATTTAAAATTAAGATGTTGCTTAACCAGGAGCCAAGGTCAGCAAGCACAAGGATGATGGGTAAACAGAACTTGCTGCTAGTTAGGACAGGGGCAGCAGAGTTTTAGAAGATCTCAAGTTTACAGAGGCTAGAACGTGGGAGGCCAGCCAGGAGTGCATTGCAACAGTCAAGACTGGAGATAGCAAAGGCATGGATGAGGGTTACAGCAGCAGATGAGCAAAAACGGTCTTAGTGATGGTGCAAATATGTCGTCGGTAGCTTATCTCAGGGTCAAATATGACACCAAAGTTATACGTGGTCTGGATCATCCACAGACAGTTGCCAGGGAGAAGTTTGGAGTGGGTGGCTAGCGAACAGGGAACAGCAGGGATGCCATGACTGAAAACAATGGCTTCAATTTTTCCAATATTTAGTTGGAGGAAATTTCTACTCATCCAGTATTGAATGTCAAACAAGCAATCTGACAACTTAGAGACAGTGAAGAGATTGAGAGAGGTGGTGATGAGGTACAGCTGGGAGTCATCAGCATATATGTGAAAACTGACACTGTGTTTTCAGATCATGTCGCCGAGGGGCAGCATGTAGTTGAGAAATAGGAGAGGATAGGGAGGGTGAAATTGGGACAGTAGTTTGAACATGCATGAAAATAGGCCATGTCATTAGATGCCCCATGCCAGCAAAATTTGGACTAATAGTTAGAATTACTTATGTCAAATGATTCTATTTTAGATTTTTTCATGCCCCTAGATGTTCAGTTAACTTACAGTGAGAAAAAAAAATCACAATAGTGTGTCTGGTCCATCAAAATATATGTATACTAATAAAAGGCACAAATAGGAATCATTAACAAAAATATGTAAAGAAATTAATTTGACCATAAAAACTGATCAGAGCCAATAATAACAGAACAGTAAGTTTGCTGGATAGTGAAGATGTGCATGCTGTATAATCGCAAAGGGTTAAATCTGTTCAAAGTGCATTACATGTTGCTGCTTCAATAGAAAATGCAGGCAAGATTTCTAGCTTTAGCCTTTTTGTGGAGCTGTTTGTCAAAACATCAGTCCCATCTAAAATGTAATTTCTCCAACTCAGTACTGGTTGACATATATTTGGATTATGCAACCTGAAATGATAAGGTCAATAAGAATCTCTGTCTATGTTACAATGATTGTTACCAACATGGTGTAGTACCCATCAGCATTTTTACTTTACCTGTGTAATGAAGCAAAGTGTGGGGGAGAGGGGAATTACATATTGCTTTTGCATAATTATCTTGCTGTGACTGACAAGATAAGAAGGTACACTAATTATACTTAACTTAGATATCATCTCTTGTAATTACCCGTACTTCTATAATTTTCTTTTTTGTACAACAATGCATAGCTGAAGGCAACTTCATTCAAGATAGAGGTTGCACAATCTTAACTTTGCTGGTGTTGTACGTAGAAAGTCTTGAGAAATTGCATCAATATAGAATGGGCAAATCACAGAGTTCCCATAATCTAAGACCAGCAACTCTGATTCACCAAGCCATGGCTAACTGTATATGAGAATTTATCTGTAAAAGCAACAAAATTTCAGGCAATGATATTCTCTTGAAGTAAATGCTGTGGGCACAAGTGTGCAAACCGTTTCTATCCATATGGAACACTGAGTATAGTTGTAGCAGGGATAGGCACCAACATGTTACACCACAGACATTTGACAAAATTATTGACTGAGCCACAGACATGGGGAAAATTAATCTGAACATAAAGTGTATAGCCAACCGAATGCCATCAAAACACAATCCGATTTAAAATGCATTTGTCCCTATAAATAAAGTAGCTATGCATACAAATGTCAATGGAGAGCAGCACAACTGTATCAGCTAGCTAGCAAACTAAACAGTATGCAATGCCAATGCAAATTGCTTTTGTTGTCAGAATAGACCTTCAGTTCATCACAGTGTTCCCTGAAATCTAAGTATTGAAATTTCAGCACTCAGCAATAAAGTTCTTGGTTTACTGTTTTTACAATCAATGCTAATCTTTTAAGTTTTATAAAACTTTTATAAACCATGTTTTAAATTTGGTGTGATGATAACTTTAGGAACCTGACAGAAACCAGTAATAATAACTTCTATAGTTTTTAAAACTTCTACCTTATCATAAAACTCAAATCAGTTTCCATCCTAGTGGATAGGAATGTGCACCCACCTATGTTAACCACATCACTGTAGCTGAGGCATCTGTCAAATTTTGAGGAGGTGGGACAAAAAAGGAAAAGGGGGGCAAAGTCTTTGAATCAGCATAATTAACTTGCAGATGCACAAGATTGGGATTTAATTTTCAATTTCATAATTTTAATTGCATTATTAGAACATCAAACCATGGCATGTTTTACTGACTTATACAAATTGTATAAGAGTTTTTAAACAAATATTTTTCTCTGAAATGCTCTTCCTTTCTGAAGGCACGGATTCTCTTTAGTAGAGTACAGTTCCATGGGAAACGGTTACTCTTCAGCATGTGTTTCAAAAATGCAACATTCATAAAACCACCACCTTCTGCATTGTTCAGTATCCATTGAAGGGAGTTCAATATTGCTGAGAGTGCAGTTGCAGGACTTCAATGCATGCACCAGTACTGAGAAGAATTAGCTAAGCAATTATAGCAAGTGGTGTAGTCAAGGGACACCACTCAGAAAATAAACACCACTCTCTTTACCTGCTCGCCCCTCAGCCTCAGCCTCTCTTCCCTCTCCCTCTCCCCTGCAGCAGCCATTTCCACCCATGCACTCACTCCCTGAGCTGCCCAAAATCAGTAGGGGCGGCCAATCCCAGCATGCCTGCACCACGAACCGCCAATTAGCACTCACCCCGAATGGGCAGCCCTCTGTCAGTCACACAGGATTGGCGGGCCGTGGGTCATATGTTGAACAACCCTGACCTAACCCGATGCCCTGATGATCCCAATCCTTTCTTACTTTCGTTCCTGGTAATTTAAATGGCTTGTTCCAAGCCTTTAAACTTGCCGCTAGGTTATTTTAAAATACAAATTTGAAGGCTTGAAGCAAGTCATTTAAAATTAACACGGACCGCAAAATCTTTACCACAGACACTGGTGTCCGTGTACCAGCATGTTATACAGCACCAAAACAGGCCCTTCGGCCCACTGAGTCCACACTGACCATCAACCATCCATTTATACTAATCCTACATTAATCCCATTTTCCCTCTCACATCCCCACAATTCTCCTACCACCTACCTACATTAGGGGCAATTTTACAATGGCCAATTTACCTATCAACCCACAAGTCTTTGGCATGTGGGAGGAAACCAACACGGTCACAGGGAGAACTTGCAAACTCCGCACAAGCAGTACGCAGAACCGAACCCGTGTCCTTGGAGCTGTGTGGTTGTGGTGCTAACCACTGCACCACTGTTGCTAACCCCTGAGTTATAGCACCTGTTGTGTTCTTGGTACAATCATGAAGATCTGGCCTCAACAATTCTTGAAATGTTTCTCCAGTCATAATCCTATTAAGGGCTGAAGCTGGGGCAGAATTCTCCAATTCTGAAAAGGTTATAGTACAGTGCATAATGATTATGTTACTAGATTAGTAATCCAGATGCCAGAGAATATGAGTTCAAATCCCATCATGATTGCTTGAAAATTTAAATGCAGTTTTTTTTTTAAATCTGTAAGATAAAAAATGGTATCTGTAGAAGTGACCATGATGCTGTTGGATTGTCTTAAAATCAACTGATTCACTAATATCCTTTAGAGAAGGAAACCTCCCTATCTAGCCTATATGTGATTCCTGTTGCACACTAGTGTTGTTGACTGTGAAGTGGCCTCGCAAGCCATTCAGTTCTGTGTATCAGGGCAACTAGGATGGCCAATAAATGCTGGCCTTGTCAGTAACCTGAATAAAAATGAATAGAAAACATGGATCACGGTACAGAGGATTATACCATTATAGTAGCTGTTTGTCTTTTGATGAACATAGAACATAGAACATTACAGCGCAGTACAGGCCCTTCGGCCCTCGATGTTGCGCCGACCTGTGAAACCATCTGACCTACACTATTATAGAACATAGAACATTACAGCGCAGTACAGGCCAGCGGAGTTAATCATTCTTTACAAGATGGTGTGAACAGTAAAGAAAACATCACTTCTCATGATATCTACCAGGTCATTGATGAAGATCAGCCAAGGGATTTTTTTTCTCTGAAGGCTCCTTGTGTAGGCATTCCAAAAGGTTTATGGTAATTTGCCATAGCCAAACTGTGACAACAATGATCAGTTCTGTTGTTTTGGCTTTGCAGAGGTTTCTTTAATTCATTAATTAAGATAGATGCTTCCCCTGGCTGGAGAGACTAGAACTAGGGATCATTGTCTTATGATAAGCAGTTGGCATTTAGGGCTGAGATTAGGAGAACTTTCTTCACTCACACGGTTGTGAATCTTTGGAATTCTCTACCTGAGAGAGATATAAATGCTCAGTCATTGAGTATATTAAGATTGGGATCAACAGAAATTTGGACACGAAGGGAATATGGGGACAGGGCATGAAAAGAATTGAGGTAGATCATCAATGATCTTAATGAAAGGTGGAGTAGGCTCTAAGGGCCGTATGGCCTTCTCCTGCTCCTAATTTTTTTTAATTATTCGTTCGTGGGATGCAAGCATCACTGGCAAGACCAGCATTTGTTGCCCATCCCTAATTGCCCTTGATAAGGTAGTGGTGTGATGCTTTCTTGAACTGCTGCAGTCCATGTGATATAGGTACACTCACAATGCTGTTAGGGCAAGAGTTCCAGGATTTTAACCCAGCAACAGTGAAGGAGGGGCAATATAGTTCCAAGTCAGGATGCTGTGTGACTTGGTGGGGAACTTGCTGGTGATGGTGTTCCCATGTGACTGCTGCCCTTGTCCTTCTAGGTGGTAGAGATTGTGGGTTTGTCAGGTGCTGTCCAAGGAACCTTGGCAAGTTGCTGCAGTGCATCTTTAGATCATATACATTGCTGCCAGTGTGCCTGAGGGAAGGTGGTGGATGGGTGCTAAATATACAGACTGCTTCTCCTGGATGTGTCTAGCTGCTTGATTGTTGTTGGAATTGCACTCATGCAGGCAAGTGGGGAGTATTCTATCACACTCCCGATTTGTGCCTTGTAGATGGTGGACAGGCTTGGGGGAGTCAGGAAATGAGTTATTCACTGAAGAATTTCCAGCATCTGACCTGCTGTTGTAGCCACGGCATTTATAAGCATTTATATGGCTGGTGCAGTTAAGTTTCTGATCAATGGGAACCCCCAGGATATTGATGGTGGGGAATTCAGCAATGGTAATGCCATTGAACGCCAGGGGGGGATGTTTGGATTTTCTTTTGTTTGAGATTGTCATTGCCTGGCAATTGTGTGGAGTGAGTGTTACATGCCACTTCACAAGCCTGAATGTTGTCCAGGTCTTGTTGCATTTCTACACTGACTGCTTCAGTATCTGAGGAGTTGTGAATGGTATTGAACATTGTGCAATCATCAGTGAACATCCCCACTTCTGATCTTATGATGGAAGGAAGGTCATTGATGAAGCAGCTGAAGATGGTTGGGCCTAGAACACTACCCTGAGGAATTCCTGTAGCAATGTCCTGAGGCTGAGATGATTGGCCTCCAACAACCACAACTATCTTCCTTTGTGCTAGGTATAATTCCAACCAGTGAAGAGTTTTCCCTTTGATTCCCATAAACTGCAATTTTGCCAAGGGTCTTTGATGCCATAGTCAGTCAAATGCTACCTTGGTGTCAAGGGCAGTCACTCTCACCTCATCTCTGGAATTCAGCTCTTTTGTTCATGTTTTGACCAAGCTGAAATGAGGTCTGGAGCCGAGTGGTCCTGGCGGAACCCAAACTGACCATCAGCATTACCATTGCTGAATTCCCCACCATCAACATCCTGGGAGTTACCATTGACCAGAAACTGAACTGGGCTAGCCATATAAATGCTCATAAATGCTGTGGCTACAAGAGCAGGTCAGAAGCTCGAGATTCTGCGGTGAGTAACTCACTCATTTATTGCTAAGTAAGTGCCGCTCGATAACACTGTTGACGATACCTTCCATCACTTTGCTGATGATTGAGAGTAGACTGATGGGGTGGTAATCGGCCGGATTGGATTTGTCCTGCTTTTTGTGTACAGGACATACCTGGACAAGTCTCCACAGTGTTGGGTTGATGCAGTATTGTGGATGTACTGTAACAGCTTGATTAGAGGTGCAGATTGTTCTGGAGCACAAGTCGTCAGTACTACAGCCGGATGTTGTCAGGGTCCATAGCCTTTGTTGTATCCAATGTGTTCAGCCTTTTCTTGATATCATAAGGAGCGAATTGGTTTGGCTGAAAACTGGCATCTGTGATGCTGGCGACCTCAGGAAGAGGCCAAGATGGATCATCCACTTGACATTTCTGGCTAAAGATGACTGCAAACGCAATTGTCTTGTCCTGTCTTGTCTTTTGCACTCACATTTTTGGCGCCACCATCACTGAGGATGGGGATGTTCGTGATCCTCCTCAGGTTGACACATCAATTTTAGGTATGCCTGGTGCTGCTCCTGGCATGTTCTCCTCCATTCCTCATTGAACCAGGGTTAGACCCATGACTTGATGATAATGGTAGAGTGAGGAATATGCCGGGCCATGAGGTTACAATTCTGCTGTGGCTGTTAGCCTACACCTCAGTTTTGACATCTGTTCTCAACCCTGGTGGTAGTGCCACACAACATGATGGAGGGTGTCCTCAGTGTGAAGACAGGACTTTGAATCCACAAGGACTGTGCGGTGGTCACTGCTACCAATACTGTCATGGACAGATGCATCTGCGACAGGTAGGTTGGTGAGGATGAGTGTGGTAGGTTTTTCCCTCATGCTGCATCTTTCACCACCTATCACAGGCCCAGTCTGGCAGAAACTTCCTTCAGGACTTGGCAGCTCGGTCAGTCGTGATGCTACCAAGCCACTCTTGATATTGGACAGTGAAGTCCCCTGCCCAGAGTACATTCTGTGCCCTTGCCACCCTCAGTGCTTCATCTAAGTGGTGTTCAACATGGAGGAGTACTGACTCATCAGCTGAGGGAGGGCGGTAGGTGGTAATCAGCAGGAGGTTTCCTTGCTCTTGTTTGACCTGATGCCAGGAGACTTCATGGGACCCAGAGTCAATGTTGAGGAGTTCCAGAGCCACTCCCTCCTGACTGTATACCACTGTGCCACCACCTCTTTTGCATCCTGCCAGTGGGGAAGGACATGCCCAGAGATAGTCATGGAGGATTCTGGGATATTGGCTGTAAGGTATGATTCGGTGAGTATGACTATTTCAGGCTGTTTCTTGACTAGTCTATGGGACAGCTCTCCCAATTTTGGCACAAGTCCCCAGCTGTTAGTGAGAAGGATTTGCAGGGTCGACTGGACTGGGTGTGCCTTTGTCATTTCCAATGTCTAGTTCAATACCAGTTGATCTGTCCAGTTTTTTTCGGAATTGACTCTTGTTTAGTGGTTTGAGAAAACTGATTAGCTTGCTAGGCCATTTCAGTGGACATTTAAGAGTCAACCACATTGCTGTGGGTCTGGAGTCACATATAGGCCAGATCGGGTAAGGACAGCAGATTTCCTTCCCTGAGGGACATTAGTGAACCAGATGGATTTTTACAACAATCCAGTCGTTTCATTATCATTCAGAAATTAGCTTTTTATTCCAGATGTATTAATTAATTGAATTTAAATTCCCAACTGCCGTGGTGGGATTTAAAATCATGTCTGCGGAGCATTAACCTGGACATCTAGATTACTCTCCAGTGACATTCCTGCAATGCTACCATCCTACTTCTTAACTAGTCACCAGGAGTTTATAGCTAGCTGATCAGAATCTACCCAAGTTCAGCATAATACAAATAGGAACATAGGAACAAGAGTAGGTCATTCAGCCCCTCAAGCTTGCTCTGATCTGTACCTAAGTTTAATTTATCTGCCTGTGCTCAATAACCCTTGAGAACAATACCTAACTAAAATCTATCAATCTCAGTCTTGAAAGTTTTCGTAGACTCAGCATTTACAGTTAAAGATCTTTATTATCCTTTAGGTGAAGATGTCTACCTCTAATTTTAAGATTATGCCCATTTGTTCAAGAGTCCCCCAGCAGAGGAAATAAATTCTCTTTATCTATCCTATTGAATGCTTTTATCATTTTAATCTTGGATCCAAAGTGGATGATCTCACACTTCCCCACAATGACTTGGATGAGATGTTAAACTGAGGCCCCATCTGCCCTCTCGATAGATGTAAAAGATCCCATGGCACTATTTTGAAGAAGAACGGGGGAGTTATCGCCGGTGTCCTGGTCAAAATTTATCCTTCAATCAACATCACAAAACATATTAGCTGGTCATTATTATACTGCTGTTTGTAGGAGGTGGCTGTTCACAAAGTGGCTGCCAAGTTTCCTACATTACAACAATGACTACACTTCAAAAGTACTTAATTGGCCGTAAAGCATTTTGAGACATCCGGTGGTCATCAAAGATGCTATATACTGGTAACTGCAAGTCTTTCTCTTTTTTAATGAAGGATTAAAGGGGGTGAAATTGGTCTATGCCAGCTGCACATAATTGGCTCATCGTGAATCATCAGCCAGTGTTGCCCATTCTCTTAATCTGTTTATGTCTCTTTCTAACTTCCTGCTCCCATCTACACTATATTATGCACCTCCCAATTGAGTGTCATCTGAAAACTTTGATAAACAGCTCTCTGAAGGTTAAATTTGGTCTATGCCAGCTGCGCGAAATGGGCTTATAGCAAAACGTAGCAGCCAATTTTTCAACGCGACTGATCTTTCCACTGAAGTTTCAGTGCTGTATCTCTAATCTAATCTAAAAAAAAAGAACCATAGTTCAAACTTGTTTTGGAGACTTGTTTCCTAGTTCCACTGCCGCTTTTCATTGGTTTGAAATTAATAATCTTGGCAATATTTTCCAAGTCAATGGAAAATAGAACTGGTGGGGTTGAAAAATTAGCTGATTATTCGTGATGAGCCAATTACATGCAGCTGACATAGACCAACTTCACCCCCTCTAATCCTTCATTAAAAAAAAGATTTGCATTTACCAGTACATAGCATCTTTCATGACCACCGGATGTCTCAAAACGATTTACAGACAATTAAGTACTTTTGAAGTGTAGTCACTGTTGTAATGTAGGAAATTTGGCAGCCAATTTGCGCACATCAAACTCCTACAAACAGCAGTATAATAATGACCAGATAATCTGTTTTGTGATGTTGATTGCGGGATAAATTCTGGCCAGGACACCGGCAATAACTCCCCTGCTTTTCTTCAAAATAGTGTCATTGGATCTTTTACGTCCACCGGAGAGGGCAGACAGGGCCTCAGTTTAACATCTCATCCAAGTCATTGATAAATATGGTGAAAGATTGAGACCTGGGAACACCACTTATCACATCCTGCCATTCAGTGTATGTGCCCTTTATCTCTGTTACCTCCCTCCCAAATAATTTCCAACCCATGTCGTAAAGCTGCCTCCAATTGCTTGCCTTTTCAATTTTGTTAATAATCTCATCAAATGCCTTCTGGAATTCCATCTAGAAATCATTCATAGGCATTCCCTTATCCACAATGTTAGTGACCTCAAAACATTCAACTAGATTAGTCATGCATGATATAACCTTTACAAATTCATGATGACTCTCTCTGATCTGCTCAAATTTGTTTAAGTACTCAGCCGCTCTGCATGTTCGTTCAAGTGCATTCGAGCCAGTTCTTTTTAAATGTGGTCAACAGTTAGTTGAATCCAGGAAGTGCTGGTTACGCGGGGATATTTAAGGAGCTAAATCTGCTTGAATTAAAGACTGTTTGGAACTTCCAAGAGATACAGTGCAGACCAGCACAGCTCCCAAATTGATAAGAAATACAAGAAGGATATAAATGGTGTAATTAAAAGTTATTTACAAAAGAACAGCTCAGCATTTAGATCGAAATGTATTATTTGAGTTACCAGAGAGAATTTCTGCTGTCAATATATTAATGACCTTTTGTTAAATACAAGGGGACTGATATTGTGATAGTCTCGCATTAATAGAAGATAGGAAAGAGATCCTATGGAGGCATAGGATAATTCCAGTAGTTAAAATAATTAACAGAAATAATCTACTGTTTGTTATTCTGGGCAGGTTACTGAAAACTTATTTATCTATAATCTCTAGTGAAAATACTCTTAAAAGCAAAGGGAATTAGGACTTGCCTATATAAGAGTAATCTGAGATACGGGAGCAGAAAAATCTGGATAGGAAAGATGGAAGAGATCCAAAAATATAATAGCAACATTACTGTCATGAGAACACTGCATGTCCAATTCAACAATTTGTAATGCTCCTGAGGAACTGGGCTGTGGGAAGGTGGCTCCTCCCATGCCTAGCAGCATAGGAACAGGAGTGGACCATTCTGTCCATGAGCCTGTTCCACCATTCAATTAGCTCATGGTTGACATTGTGGTAACATCATCTGACTCCAACCCTGCCTCAATCCATCTGCCACTGATACCCTCATCAATGCCATTGTTACTACTAGACTTGACTATTCAAACGTATTCCTGGCCACCCTCCCATCTTTCAACTTCCATAAACTTAAGCACATCCCATTTTGCTGCCCATATCCCAACTTGCACAAAGTCCTATTCACCCATCACCCTTGCGCTCGCTGACCTACATTGGCTCCCATTTAAGCATCCTTGTGTTCACATCCCTCCATGGGCTTGTCCATCCCTATCTCTGTAATCTCCTCTAGTCCTACAAGCTTTCAAGATCACTGTGCTCCTCCATTACTAGCCTCTTGTGCATCACCATTTTAATCGCTCCATCACTGGCAGCCATACCTTCAGCTGCCAAAACCCTAAGTTCTGGGATTCTCTCCTTAAACCTCATTACCATCTTCATCTCAGATTTTGTGGTCAGTGGTGAAACAACCACACTCACCACTCATCTCGAAGAAAGCTGCCCACAAAGATCAAGTGATCTCTATGGCATGGATTTCCCCTTTCCCAACATCAGAATGAATCACCAAGTCAAGGGAATCTGCAGGCGTCCAACAACAGCGATGTCGTCAAGTAGGGCAAGCAGCCAATCATGATGAAGTATTCTCACAGACAGCAAATCAGAAAACAAGAACTGAATTTCCCACTTTAAGATTAACATTTTGCATAGAGTGAAATAAATAATTGGAACATACATATGTTATTAAGGTAGAAGCTGAAATATCATAAACACATTTGTTTAAAAAATTGAAGTTTTTATCATAATGGAGAAATTTGACATTCCACAAATATAAAATTAGTTTCTCTTTTATGTACAGTGAGGCTGTTTTTTTTAATTTATTCATTCACGGGACGTGGACATCACTGGCTAGGCCAGCATTTATCGCCCATCCCTAATTGCCCTTGAGAAGGTGTTGGTGAGCTGCCTTCTTGAACCGCTGCAGTCCATGTGGGGTAGGTACACCCACATTGCTGTTAGGAAGGGAGTTCCAGGATTTTGACCGAGCAACAGTGAAGAAACGGCAATATAGCTGCAAGTCAGGATGGTATGTGGCTTGGAGGGGAACTTGCAGGCGCTGGTGTTCCCATGCATCTGCTGCTCTTGTCCTTCTAGGTGGTAGAGGTCGTGGGTTTGGAAGGTGCTGACTAAGGAGCCTTAGTGTGTTGCTGCAGTGCATCTTGTAGATGGCACACACTTCTGCCACTGTGCGTCGGTGGTGGAGGGAGTGAATGTTTGTGGATGGGGTGCCAATCAAGTGGGCCATTTTGTCCTGGATGGTGTCAAGCTTCTTGAGGGTTGTAGGAGCTGTACCCATCCAGGCAAGTGGACAGTATTCTGTCACACTCCTGACTTGTTCCTTGTAGATGGTGGACAGGCTTTGGGGGGTCAGGAGGTGAGTTACTCACTGCAGGATTGCTAGCCTCTGACCAGCTGTTGTAGCCGTGGTATTTATATGGCTATCCCAGTTCAGTTTCTGTTCAGTAGTTATTCTGAATTTAGTATGCTATTAAAAACCCAGTAACACCTCATTCAAAAAGGTAATTTCTTCAAGTGTTTGAAAATAAGATTAATAGTGTAAAAGGAAAAGTTCTCGTCAGTTCACTGATTTCTAATTTATTGCCGTCTGGGGCAGTATTTCAGCAATGCATCCTGTGGGGAAGCATAGAATCACTGACAGTAACTTCTGGATTTCTATATTTAACTGCGCATGTGTGGGCTCCAGACCTTGCTGTCAGTTTGAAAGGAGTAATGACAGCAAACCAGGACAGATTCACCGTTATTACTACTGCAAAATCCAAACCATCATGTCTTTCTCCCTTTAAGATACCCCTGAAAACGTACCTCTTTCATCTGCCCTAATATCCTCCTATGTAGCTCGGTGTCAAATTTTGCTTGATAATTCTCCTGTGAAGCACTTTGCTACACTTTACTACATTAAAGGTGCTACATAAATGCAAGTCGTTGTTGATCTGTTTCTTAACTCTATTTACCAACTTTGGTTCCATAGCCCTCAATATCCATACCTAACAAAATTCTACCCATCTCAGCTTTTAAATTTTCAATACACCTTGCCTCAACAGCTTTGTGGGCAGGAGTGTTTCACATTCCATCTCACCTTTGCGTGAAGAAGTGTTTCCTATCGTCGTCCATGAACAGTCTTGGTGTAATGTTAAGACAATGCTCCCTTGTTCTGGTCTCTCCACCCAGCACCCCCAACATCACCCCCAGAGGAAATAATTTCTTGCAATCTATAAATTGTTTAATCAGATTAAATACTTCAACTAGAACACCGCTTTATCTTCTATACTCATGAAAATATAAGCCTAGTCTATGCAAACAGTCCTCATAATTTAACCCAAGGAACAGGATAGAAAAATTAAGTATTCTAAGTAGTCCTCTGTGCTATTGTACAAGGGGAGTCAAGGCCATGTGGCCATGTGCAGTATTCAAGATTGAGTGGGATTAGAGGGTAGCTGGAATAACTAAACCTAGGCGGGCAAAGGGGCAGATGAGAGGATGAAGAGAGAAACAAAAGGGGTATGAAAGAGGATGGACAGAAGGTGGGGAAGGAAAGGAAGGGAGTGAGTGAAGGAAGGATGGAAGATGAAAATGGGAATAAAAGGAGTGGGTGAAAAGGAAGGTGGGGGGGATGGGGACAGGGGTTACAAGGCAGGGAATCTACCTCAGCATGGAGGGATGGAGTGACAAACTGCAGGGGTTGGGTTGGAGTGAATTGTTCTTCCTTTCTTCCCAGCCCTAAATCTCTTCTCATGGGTAAGCTTAGCCCATTTTGTGTCCTGGCAGATTTCAAGGACCCAGTTGTGTGAATCGCCAATGCTAAATGCATTTACCAGCGGCCGGGGATTAGAATCAAACTTATGATACACACAGAAGCAAGTATATGTTAGGCATGTTACACACTACTAGGAATCAAGTGTTGGAGGTGGCAATTTGCGTAAAATCAAGAGGGGCTCTCAATTTGTCCAAAGAGGATGGCCAGATGGAACTCCTTGTATGGGTCCTGACCAGGAGCCTAATAGATGGATTAGAGTGTGCTGGCAGAGTTTTAAGTTCAACATAACCATTTATTCAATACTGCCACATAATCGATTATTAAGTACCATATGCTAATGCATATGCTTTCTCTCAGGATGACACAGCTCCACTGTTGAGTTTGAACCTTAGACTTTTAACATAATTAAGACAATTGCAGTGCCATCTGTAAGTGGGAACAGGTCCTGCAATTGAGTCTTTACAATTTAAGATAAAAGTAAAACATTGCGGATGCTGGAAATTAAAAATGGGTTTTCCCATCGACAAAGCCCGACATTGAAATTTTCAATGTATTTTGAGATGCTTTGTTGCAGCCCATTCTTCGTGTCTAATATATAAATGTTAAGGCAAAACTCTGACAGTTCTGTGAAGGGGAGGAAAGAGAACTGCAACAGGCAAACTGCTAACGGTTGCTGACTTATATAATTGCTGTTTATTATTATTAACTACACTGGGTTCTGAATACATATATAACCAAATTTGGAGTTTAGTGCAGAAGAAATTGAAAACCTTATTAATGCCTAAACAAAAACTGTCCATTTCAACAAAAAGAGATCCCAGCAACTTTCCATTGCCAAATTGTGTCGAGTCAAGCAATCTTTTGACTCAAAGAAGCAGCAGTCAGAAATTAGTCTTCTTGCTGGAATCAAGGAGTCATGGAAAGAAAGAAAATAATCCTGTAAAAAAATGATTTTTTATATTTATTATGTTCAAACAGTTCAAACAGGGAGGGGGGGCGACACAGTGGCGCAGTGGTTAGCACCGCAGCCTCACAGCTCCAGGGACCCAGGTTCGATTCCGGGTACTGCCTGTGTGGAGTTTGCAAGTTCTCCCTGTGTCTGCGTGGGTTTTCTCCAGGTGCTCCGGTTTCCTCCCACAAGCCAAAAGACTTGCAGGTTGATAGGTAAATTGGCCATTATAAATTGTCACTAGTATAGGTAGGTGGTAGGGAAATATAGGGACAAGTGGGGATATTTGTTGGGAATATGGGATTAGTGTAGGATTAGTATAAAATGGGTGGTTGATGTTCGGCACAGACTCGGTGGGCCAAAGGGCCTGTTTCAGTGCTGTATCTCTAAAAAAAATGTCTTCAGTATATGGCTTTTACACATTTAATACAGCAAATGGAAATTTTCCATGTTTAGAGAAGAACAAATTCCTGTTAAATTTATAAAATTTTCTTTATGAAACAGAGGATTAGTGTTTATTGAAAATATATGCCAATGCAGGACTTAACACCAAAAAATGACAACTGGCTAGTCAGACATTATAACATTTAATTTTGATATTTCTGGTACAAAGTTTCTAGATTAAGGGGAATGAGTGCAGTTACAGCCCATTGTCGTATGTTTTTGAACAAGTCTGGGGCTGAGGAACCTAGAATCATAGAATGGTTACATTAGAGAAGGAGGCCATTTGGCCCATCGTGTCCTTGCTGGCTCTCTGCAAGAGCAACTCAGCGAGCCCCTACCTTTTCCCCATAGCTCTGCAACTTTTTTCTCTTCAGATAAATATCCGATACACTTTTGAAAGCCATGATTGAATCTGCCTCCACCACACTCTCAGGCAGTGCATTCCAGATCCTATTCCTCATGTTGTCTTTGGTTCTTTTACCAATCACCTTAAATCGGTGTCCTCTGGTTCTCGACCCTTCTGTCAATGGGAACTGTTTTTCCCTATTTGCTCTGTCCAGACCCCTCATGATTTTGAAAACCGCTATCAAATCTCCTCTCAGCCTTCTCTTCTCTAAGGAGAACAGGCCCAACTTCTCTAATCTATCCACATAATTGAAATCCCTCATTCCTGGAACCATGCTCGTAAATCTTTTCTGCACCCTCTCCACTGCCTTCACATCCTTCCTATAGTTCCAAGTCAGGATGGTGTGTGACTTGGAGGGGAATTTGCAGGTGGTGGCGTTCCCATGCATTTGCTGCTCTTGTCCTTCTAGTTGGTAGAGGTCACTACACCTTTGGCAGCATCTTCTTCCTTAGTAAAGACAGATGCAGATTTAGTACCTCAGCCATGCCCTCTGTCTCCATGCATAAACCCCCTTTTTGGTCCCTAATCGGCCACACTCTTCTTTTGCCACCCTTTACTATTTATATGCCTATAGAAGACTTTTGGATTCCCCTTTATGTGAGCTGCCAATCTCTGTTCATGCTCTCTTTTTGCTTCTCTTATTTCTTTTTCACTTCCCCTCTGAAAATTCTACATTCTCACTTGTATTGTCAATCTGATATCTGTCATAGGCACCCTTTTTTTGCTTCATCTTATTCTCTATCTCTTTCATATGAACATACGAATTAGGAGCAGGAATAGGCCACTCGGCCCTTCGAGCCTGCTCCGCCATGCAATAAGTTCATGGCTGAACTGATTACTCCACATTTCCACCTATCTCCGATAACCTTCCTTTCCTTGCTTTTCAAGAATCTATCTACCTCTGCCTTAAAAATATTCAAAGACTCTGCTTCCACCGCCTTTTGAGGAAGAGAATTCCAAAGACTCACAACCCTCTGAGACAAAAAATTTCTCCTCATCTCTGTCTTAAATGGGCGATCCCTTATTTTTTAACGGTGACCTTTAGTTCGAGATTCTCCCACAAGGGGAAACATCCTTTCCACATCCACCCTGTCAAGACCCCTCAGGATCTTATACGTTTCAATCAAGTCGCCTCTTACTTTTCTAAATTCCAGCGGACACAAGCCTAGCCTGTCCAATCTTTCCTCGTAAGACAGCCCGCCCATTCCAGGTATTAGTCTAGTAAACCTTCTCTGCACTGACCCCAATGCATATACATCCTTTCTTAAATAAAGAGACCAGTACACAGTACTCCAGATGTGGTCTCACCATTGCCCTGGATAGCTGAAGCATAACCTCCCTACTTTTGTATTCATTCCCCTTGCGATAAATGATAACATTCTATTAGCTTTCCTAATTACGTGCTGTACCTGCATACTAACTTGTGCGATTCACTAGGATACCCAGATCTCTCTGTGTCTCAGAGCTGTGCAATCTCTCATCATTTAGGTAATATGCTTATTTTTTATTCTTCTTGACAAAGTGGACAATTTCACACTTTCCCACATTATACTCCATTTGCCAGGTCTTTGTCCACTCACTTATTTATATCGCTTTGTAGCCTCCTCAGGTCCTCTTCACAACTTACTTTCCTACCTATCTTTGTGTCATTAGCAAATTTAGCAACCGTACTTTCGGTCCCTTCATCTAAGTCATTTATATAAATTGTAAAAAGTTGAGGCCCCAGCACAGATCCCTGTGGCACACCACTCATTACATCTTGCCAACCAGAAAATGACCCATTTATGCCTACTCTCTGTTTCCTGTTAGCTAGCCAATCTTCCATCCATGCCAATATGTTACCCCCTATATCATGAGCTTTTATTTTCTGCAATAACCTATGATGTGGCACCTTATCAAATGCCTTCTGGAAATCTAAGTACAATACATCCACCTTTATCCACAGCACATGTAATTCCCTCAAAGAACTCCAATAAATTGGTTAAACATGATTTCCCTTTCACAAAATCATGTTGACTCTGCCTGATTACCTTGAATTTTTCTAAATGCCCTGCTATCACATCTTTAATAATAGCTTCTAACAGTTTCCCTAAGACAGATGTTAAACTAACTGGCCTGTAGTTTACTGCTTTCAGTCTCCCTTTTTGAATAAAGGAGTTACATTCGCTATTTTCCAATCTAATGGAACCTTTCCCAAATCTGGGGAATTTTGGAAAATTAAAACTAATGCATCAACTATCTCACTAGCCACTTCTTTAACACCCTAGGATGAAGTCCATCAGGACCAGGGGACTTGTCAGCCCGCAGCTCCAGCAATTTATTCAGTACCACTTCCCTGGTGATTGTAATTTTCTTGAGTTCCTCCCTCCCTTCCATTTCCTGACTTACAGCTAATACTGGGATGTTACTTGTATCCTCCATAGTGAAGACCGATGCAAAATATCTGTTCAATTCATCTGCCAAAATCCTTATTATCCATTATTAATTCCCCAGACTCACTTTCTATAGGACCAACTGTGTTAACTCTTTTCTTTTTTAAATATCTATAGAAACTCTTATTATCTGTCTTTATGTTTCTTTGTTTCTTTTCTAGTCATTCTTTGCTGTTTTTTATCTTCTGTCCAATCTTTTGACCTGCCTCCCATCTTTGCGCAATTATAGGCTTTTTCTTTAAGTTTGATACTATGTTTAACTGTTTTAGTTAACCATGGATGGCGGGTTCCAACATTGGTATTTTTCTTTCTCTTTGAAATATATCTATTCTGTGTATTCTGAAATATCCCCTTCAATGTCAGCCACTGTATCTCTACTGACCTATCCCTTAACCTGATTTGCCAGTTCACTTTAGCTAGCTCTGCTTTCATGCCCTCATAATTGCCCTTATTTAAGTTTAAAATACTAGTCTTGGACCCACTTTTCTCTCCCTCAAACTGAATGTAAAATTCAAACATATTATGATCGCTGCTACCTAGGGAATTCATCCATGGAGTCATCCTACCTTTTCCCCTCGTGGGAATGTACCGCGACAGTACCCAAACTATCTTCTCTTTAAAGGCAGCTCATTGTTCCATTACAGTTTTGTCTGCCAATTTTTGATTCCAATTTACCTGGGCTATATCCGTACTCACCCCATTGAAACTGGCTCTCTCCCAATTAATTATATTTACTCTGGATTGCTCCTTGTCCTTTTCCACAGCTGACCTAAACCTTATGATACTATGTTCACTGTCCCCTAAATGTTCCCCTACTGACAGTTGATCCATTTCATTCCCCAGAACCAGATCTAGCAATGCCTCCTTCCTCAGTGGACTGCGAACATACTGCTGTAAAAAATTATCCTGAACACACTTTACAAACTCTTCCCCCTCTCTGCCCTTTGTACTATTACAATCCCAGTATATATTAGGATAATTATAGTCCCCCATTATAAATATCGTTTTTGCACCTCTCTGTAATTTCCTTGCAAATTTGTTCCTCTATATTTTTACGACTTGTTGGTGGCCTATAGAATACATCCAGTAATGTAACGGCACCTCTATTGTTTCTTAGCTCTAACCAAGTAGATTCTGTCCTTTACCCCTCTGGAACATCCTCACTCTACAGCACTGTAATGTTCTCCTTAATCAATACTGCCATCTTTCCTCTTTTTTCCCTTCCCTATCTTGCCTTGTATCCATGAATATTTAGTACCCTGTCCTGCCTTTTTTGGAGCAAGGTCTCCGTCATTGCCACAACACCATATTCATACTTGGCTATCAGCGCACTGACCTTATTTACCACATTCTATGTGTTTACATATATGCACCATAAATTTAATTCAGGCATTATTGCATTCCCTCTTACTCTGACCCCACCTCTTACCTTACCATTTATTACTCTAGTGTTATCTGTCTTTCCCAATTCTTTATACACCTTATTTTTCCTCTCTAATGTTACCTCCTGGTTCCCATCCACCTACCAAGTTGGTTTAAACCCTCCCCAAAAATACTAGTAAATCACCCCACAAGGACATTGAACCTGAGCACAAATGGCTCATTCTTTGCAATGCGGAAATTAATAAACACATGCATGTTGAAGGTGAAATAGGAGAAAAAAAAGAGGAGGAAATCAGAGGAGGCAGTTTTGTCAGTGAAAAGATGAGCCTGGGGTTATTCTTTCCCTTCAGGATAATCCTGGAATAGTGGGAAATTTGGATGAGGTGGTATCTTTAGGCGATTGACCAAGATCTGGCAAAGGACAACCAGACAGGTTTTTTTATCAGGCACACTCCAGCCTGCAATACTCAGACCTAAAGGAAAGGAGATGGAAATTATATCAAAGAACGTGATGGATTGGGAGACAGTGGGAGACTGGGAAGGGATGAGTCGATCAAAGGCAGATGCAAGGAAGTAGCAAAGCATCTTGAGTACAACAGCTGTGTTAAGCCAGGTTGAGGTCCAGTATTGAGAGAGTTTGGACAGGGAGCTGGGGGATAGTTTGTCCCAGGGATAGAGGGTAATGGTGCAGAAGTTAGAAGCAGGTAGGATAGCGTGATTGTTCAGCCCAAAAATGAGGGGTGGTGAGGGCAGCAGTCAAAGTCCAGATTTGGCTGAATTGGTACAGCACAGCCATGACCACTTCCTCCACTGCTGTGCTGCTGTTCACGTTAGACGCAAAACGGAAATGCGATCAGGAATTTAAAACATCAGTGAGTAAGTTATTTGTAGTCAATTTTGGCCAAGTCCAGACATAAAAAATTTGCCAACCTCAGTAATGGCAGAGAGGAGGGCCACGATCCCTCTGACCCTCAGTGGCTTTACTCATGATGATAGAATTACACACGGACTCTGGATGAAGCAGGTTTGATGGGCTAAGCTGTCTTTTCTTGACCAAGAAATTTAGCTGTACTAAAGAATAAGCATACATTTTATCCCCACAGAATAACCTTTTATGCCCTTTGTATCACATAATTTTCTGGCTTCGTAAACAACTCTCTCAAGAGCCTGCAGTGGAACTCAAATCAGCTGAATCACAGTGTCAAGGATGGCTCATCCTTAGTCCTTCTGGAGAAGCACCTTACCTCCAATGGCACCTCCAACAGCCCAACTGAGATCAGAAACCCACTACTTGAAGAAATATGGCAAATAACCTACACCCTACCACTTTATCATGCAATGCATTATGCTGCAACAAAGATCCATTTAATGTTGGGTATTGAGACATATAGGGTTAGTGAAGCAGGACGTTGCTAGCAAAATGGTTTAAACTATAAATTTTCAGCATGAGGTATGCAATTACGCTGTTAGATTTGTTTGCAAATAAATTTCTGCATTTCTTTTTGTAATAAACCAATCAAAATGCAATTCTGCAAAAGACAGGAGAAATGCCAATTGAATTTTGCCTCTGCTGTGAGTCTGTTTCAACTATATATCCGAGAAATTGAATCCAAATAAAAGCATGCCTGTTTCCACAAGCAGCCACCTTTTTAAATAAATAGTTCAGTTGTCTCCCTCCCCCTGTATAATTCTGCATGAAAAGTTTTTAATAAGGTATTAAGAAGCAAAAACCTGAAGCGATGTCCACTGTTTCTGTGAGTTCATTTTAGGATGTGATCATTATTCAGTGATATATAGATGAACAAGAACTCCATTACTGCTTTCTGCTATCCCACACCATCTACTTTTCATAAAAATGAAAGCACAGAGGATTGTATGGACCCTAAGAGAAAGCAGAAGAGGAAGAAAGAGTAGACAGACAATAAAATATAATGACAATAAAGGAAGGCTCATGTTTAATAAAGCAAAATAGTAAATGAGGAGGGAAGAGATGAACTAAGCAAGATTGTTTATAAATACATTGATTAATGTTAATCATCCCTTTACATATGTTACTCAAAACACTGTAATTTTCCCAAGTATGAGCATTCCTAAGCAAACACAGTAATTTATTATTACAATAATAAATTGACAAAAGAACAATTGCTCAGTGGAATTTTAGAACAATGCCTATAAGATTTGAAAAACTTCTCTTAAAAGACTATAGGTGAGAAATCCATGTCTGTAGTGCAGGCCTGGTGCTGTTCTGATGGGGCCGCTGCGCTGCCGGCCATTGCCTATGTGCCTTGCGCCGGTATCCGCAGCATGTGCCACAAGGCTGTGAATCTGTGCTATCCTGACGTCACACACCCCACCAGCTGATGCGAAACCAGGATACTAAATTGGTCCCAGGCAACAGATTTGTCAATCACTCAGAAAACAAGCACTAAGTTACAAGATGGGGCCTGCACGAGCTTTCCTTGAACAGCCAAGCACCCAAATTGCAGGTAATGTAATTTTTAAAAGCTTCTACTATTGTAAAATGTCTGGAAGTATTCAGGAGTGCTTTGGAGGTGTTGTGGTGAGTTCCTGGATTTACCAGACATTGTTGCTGCATCCTCACAGGGTTATCAGTCCATACAGAGGTTGCAACAGGTAGGGGGACAGCAGTGGTAGTGCCTCTGGGTCTGCAGCACGACAGAGAGATTGAGTAGAGGCAGTGGACAGAGCAAACTCGGTGCAATGCCCTCTGCCAACTTGGAGCTGGACTCCTCCATGCTCTTCGACAGTGACAGGAGATTGTAAGGCAGGCCACTTGTGCACCAGCATCTTGGTGCACCCATCAACTCTCCTGTATGCCACCCCATCAAGGTCCTTATCCAAGTCTTCTGCAACTGAACTCATCTGCGACTTTGCCCTCCGTGAGCTGGCAAAGAAATCATCCTTCCCCACCACACCCCAGCCTGGCTTCAGCCCACTCATGCCAGGATGACTCACCACGTGCTGATCCCTACTCTATCCTTGCCTCCAGTACGTGCACTGCCAGTGGCCGGAATTTTACGTTTAGGCAGTGGCCCCATGAACCGGCAAAAAATGTGGGGGAGAGCCAGCCTCCACTGGGCCTGGAAGCCATGCAGCAATTTTGTATGGCCCAGGCCCTTAATTGGCCTCGCTCGAGACTCCGACTCCTCTGAGGCAGTGGGTCCTGCCTTCAAGAGCTGCTGGCCAATTAGAGGGCCAGCAGCTCTTCAGTCCCAGCCGTGCCACAGGGAGCGGTTGCCATTGTTGGTACTGCACCTAGCAAGAAGAGGACAATGTACATCGCCTTTCAGGAAGGTAAATGGGGTTTGGGCCTCACCAAGGACAATCGACTGGGCCCCTGCAAGGGGGTGCGGGTCAGACTGTAGGGCAGGATGGGTAGTTTTAGCAGGGGTTACTGGGGATGCCCTCCAAGGGGTACACGGTGCGCAGTTAGGAGGTGTTGCCCCCCCCCCCCCCCCAGCTCACAAGGAGGCTGCCAAGTATTACTGGGCAGCTCCTCAGGTGCTGGTGCCCATCCGCTGCTGGTAAGATACCAGTGGTGGAGGGAGGAGGCCCAATTAATTGGCCACTTAAGGACCTCAATTGGCCTGGGGCTGATGGGTCGTTTGCCACCTCCCCCACTGCTGGTAAAATAGCAGAGGGGATTGCTAGGCGACTGGCATGGTGCCCCCAACCTCCCATTCAATTTTACAACACCCCCTCCACCACCATCACCACCAGCCCACTCTGGGGTGGGGGGGTGGGGGTGGGAGGTGGTGGTGGTGGGAAACATAAAATTCCGGCTAGTATCTGAGGTAGTGGCTGGGATTTCACGTTGGACAAACGTGAGCCGGCCACTGACTGAAAAGTCAGTGGCGAACCTGCTTCCGCCTCGGCTGGGGATCCGACGCACATTTTACGGGTCCCTGGGCTTTAATTGTTCCAAGGCGGGACTTCCATCCACTTGAGGGAGGAAGTCCCACCTCATTGAGCTGCCGGCAGTCCCAGCAGCGCCACTGGGAGCGGTGGCTATTGCTGGGACTGCAGCCCAGCTGAAGACATGGAGCTGGGAGTCCAGCTAAGTTTTGGTTGCCTCGCAGGTGGTAATCGGTCAGGCCCCGGCGAGGCAAGGGTGGTCGAGTGGGGGGCGTGTTGGGTGTTGGGAGTGGTTGGGGTAGCGGGGGCGGCCCTCCATCGGGCACCTTGTGCCGATGAACAGGGCCCACCCCCAGGGCGATCCCCAGCCACCTGGTATTTCCAGGCGGCTTTTCGGGGTCCTTGGCCGCCTGCTTGCCATGCGTAAAATCTGCATGGAGGCGGGCAAAGACCCTTAAGTGGCCATTAAGTGACCACTTAAGGGCCTTGATTGGCCTGGGGCGGGTGGCCCGTTTCACGCCCCCACCACCCTTTGTATAGTGGCGGCGTAGGTGGGATCGGGTCGGGATGGCCTCCTGGACCCTCCCACTCCATTTAACGCCACCCACCACCCCACCCCAACCCCGCCCGCTACCATCCCGCTCACTGGGATGGCGTTAAATTGCGGCCAGTGTGTCTGCCAGTGGCAGATCAGATGATGGGGCCTCTTCAATAGTGTTCTCTGCTGTTGTGTTCTCTCTTCCTCCTGGGGCTCCTTTGGCTGGCCAGGTGACAGTTCTTGGCTGTCTGAAAGCATAAATCAAAGGGGAAAGTTGGTGTGAGGGAAGGAGTTTCTTTTTTAATTAATTCACAGGTTGTGGGCATCACTGTCAAGGCTTGCATTTATTACCCATCCCTAATTTTCCTTAAGTGAGTGATTTGCTCCAACATTTCACAGTGCTGTGGGTCTGGATTCCACATAAAGGCCAAACTGCAGGTTTCCTTCCGTAAAGGTCATTACTGAACCAGTTGGGTTTTTACAATAATGCAGTAGTTAGATGCTTACCATTTTTGATACTAATTTTTTATTCCAGATTTATTTATTAACTGAATTTAAATTTCCCAGATGTCATTGTGGGATTTGAACTCCTGTCTCTGGACCATTGGTCCAGGCCTCTGGATTACTTGTCCAGTAACATAACAGCTACTATGGTCAGACCATCGTCAGCTTGCGCATCATGCTAGATGGCAGGATGAGGGTGTGATAGGAGTTGAGGAAGAGCGTAGCATCATCCTCAACGTTCTTGGTGACACTGGATGCCATGGGCTGTGTCGCAGCCTGCCCCACAATTTGAGAGCTATCTCCTCCATAGGGCTCAGGAGGTGCAGGCATCCTTGACCCCGCCAGCTCTGCTCTGCTCCAGTAATAATAAAGACAGAAAATATTGGAAATGCTCAGCAGGTCTTTCAGCAACCTGAAAAGTTAACTCTGTTTCTTTCTCCACAGATGCTGCCAGACCTGTTGAGCATTTCCAGCATTTTCTATTTTTATTTCAGATTTCCAGCATCCACAGCATTTTGCTTTTGTAAGAATGTCAGTGATTGTGTAGAGCTGTGTTTGGGTGATGTACATGTCATAACTGGAGGTATGTGGAGCCGACAAGAGGTGGGTGTGAGGCTGGCAGCATTGGTAGGTGTGTGAGGGTAATGTGGAGTAACTGGATGTTAGATGCTAATCACAAGTGCCAAGACGAGCTTGTGGGTGAGTGATGCATGTTTGGTACATTGAACAGTGTGGGAGGTTGGTGATATGATGGGGAAGAGGTGTCATGTGAAGATACATTCACTGGCCTTGACCACCCGCGTGAGGTCATTAAACTTCTTGTGGCACTGCTGCCAGGTCCTCGGGGCCAGACTTCCGGACTTGGCTTCCCATTCCCACTCTTTTCTGAGGGTGCTTCTTGAAGGTCTCCTGGCCCCCACAAAACCATGGCATCTCTCCTCCTGCCCATCTCCACTACTAATGCATCTAGGGCCACTTCAGTCATCTTCTCTCTCTCTGCCCCAGTGTTTCATTTTCCATGTTTTAAATTCCAGCATTATTTAGTCCAACTTCCTTTTAAGAGGGACAGATTGCCTTTAAGAAGACTGTACTGGCTGCGCGACGTGTTCTCAGCGCGATGCTGTTCAGCCCCTGCTCAGTGCAGAAACAGGCAATCAGCAGCTAAATGAGGTGAGAGCACCAAGTTTGCATGCTGCCCGCTTCTAACAGATCCGGCGTAGGCAGGTCGCAAATCGCAATCCCCTCACCCAAAAAAGGGCAAATGAATTGTTGGCACTGTATATTAGCATCCCTTGTCAATCACTGGAACAAGTTTATTTCACATAGCGCAACATGCCGCCCCAAATAATCAGCTGAATGGGGCAGCAAAGCAGATTTTCACAGGGATGGAAATGAATGTTAACATATTTTAATTTTAAACACAAAATCTATTCACGGTGACACAATTTCAATGTATCTAGCAAGAAATGCAATATAAATTCTGTGTCTCAGGGCCACGGCAGTTCATTTTTCAAATTACTACTTAAACCAATGGCTATAGATTTCTAGGGCTGTATGACAAATCTTGCTGGTGTAATTACATTTTAGAAGCCATTTCCATTACTGTGCTATGGTATTTTTAATACAGATGAAACAATAACTTCCATTCACGTGGAAAAAAGGAAACTACTTGAAATATTCACACAGACATATTAATCAATGTTACTGCTTGTCAGTATTTAAGCAGAAATTTCTTTCTCTTGCCATTCATACCAGAAGTGCAATACATTCATACCATACAGTCCTGTTTTTCCAAGGTTCCATTGATAGCAAGCAGCCTCACTGGTGGCATATGTGGGTTGGTTTTGTCACAGGAGACCCAACTTCAATGTCTCCACTTCTTGGCTGTTCTACAGATAACTTCAAGGACGGGGACAGCTCTTCACATAATTGTCAAAGTCACCAGAGCATCGAGCTTCCATATCACAAGATCTTTCCAAGCCCCTGCAGGGGATATCTGCCGGATAAGCTGGACTGAATCTCTGTACTGTATAAAGCAAAAGTTTGGCAGTGGAAACGTCAGTTTTCAGTGGAAAGGAGATACCAACTGGGAAGGCAACAGGCAGGTTTTCTAAGAGTCTTGGGAGTTGCAGAAGGAACCCATGTGGTTATTAGAATTCTGTTCACCACCCAAATACATGCACCATCAGGAAGGGATGCAATTTCATAAATATGGAATGGTCTCAGACCACTGAAATGAGATCCTTCATAGTAATGCCCATTATCCAAGCAGCAGCCAAGCTGTCACAATGCAGTCTAAAGTGCTTGCAGTTTTTTGGCTGTACCAAAAGGGTGAACTGGACCACCCTTTGCTGATGACTACAATTAGAAACACCGACACACAGGCAAATTCAATGAGATCCATGCCACTAGCTGAGTTACTGTCAAAGCATACTGTAGAAAGACTGAAGTAACAATTCCCTTGTGCTACTCTGGAATATAGGGCTAGAAATTCATCTCGGGCAATGGCACAAAATGGGCATTATTGATTGACTACAATGTATCGGGTTTTTTTTAACAACTCATAGAATCATATAGCACTGAAACAGGCCCTTTGGTCCACTGAGTCTGTGCCAACCAACAACCACCCATTTATACTAATCGTACATTAATCCCTTATTCCCTACCACATCCCTACAATTCTCCTACCACCTACCTACACTCGGGGCAATTTACAATGGCCAATTTACCTATCAACCTGCAAGTCTTTGACTGTGGAGGAAACTGGAGCACCCGACAGAAACCCACGCAGTCACAGGGAGAACTTGCAAACTCCACACAGGCAGTACCCAGAACTGAACCCAGGTTGCTGAAGCTGTGAGGCTGTGGTGTTAACCACTGCGCCACCCCAAGGTATCTCGTTCAGGCTGGAGGCAGGAAGGTGGGAGGGCCCATAAAATTGTGTGGAAGACGGGTGCCATTCCCGTCACCTTCCTGCCCCTGCTGCAATTTTATGAGCAGATGGGGAGGTGACAAATGGCCAGCCCGCCCGAGGCCAATTGAGGCCCTTAAGTGGCCAATTAATTGCCACTTAAGAGCCTTCCCCTGCCACCACTGGTATATTACCAGCAGCAGATGGGCACTTTGTCAGCGGTGGAGGCTGCCTAGTAATACCAGACGACCTCCTTGCGGGCCCGAGTGCGGGGGATAGGGGGGGGCCTTCCTGATTGGGAACCCTGTGCCCCACAGAGGGCCCCCCCAGCAGCTCCTGTCACACCCGCTAGTGCACCTCCCACTGCCCTCCTGATTGACCCCCACCCCCCTCACTGGGGCCCAGCTGTTTGTCCTTGGCGAGGCTCAAAACCCCACAACATTTTTGATGCCGGCATCAAAGATCCTCCTGAAGCTGGGTGCAGTCCCAGCAGTGGCCACTGCTCCAGGTGGTGCTGATGGGACTGAGGAGTTGCCGGCGCCCTGATTGGCTGGCAGCTCCTGGAGGCAGGACTTACTACCTCAGAGGGACGGAAATCCTGCCCAAGGCCAATTAAGGGCCTGGGCCACGTAAAATCTCTGCATGGCTCCCAGGTCTGGCGGAGGCGGCTCACCCCCACCTTTAAAGCGTCATTAGATTAGAAAGGCATCATCTTGTCTGTAGTAGCATTATGTATTTCGAATTCATCACAAAATTATTTCGACATCAAAATTAGTTTTGCTAGCTTCCTTAATGACTGATTAGGTAAATATCTTGTGAATCGCACAAATGATGAATATTCTAGATTTAGTTCTATGCCAAATCGGAACTCAGTGATGCCATTGATTCTCTAGCCAGCGGAAAAGCCCCTGGGAAGGACAGCATTACCCCTGAAATAATCAAGAGTGCCAAGCCTGCTATACTCTCAGCACTACATGAACTGCTATGCCTGTGCTGGGACGAGGGAGCAGTACCCCAGGACATGCGCGATGCCAATATCATCACCCTCTATAAAAACAAAGGTGACCGCGGTGACTGCAACAACTACCGTGGAATCTCCCTGCTCAGCATAGTGGGGAAAGTCTTTGCTCGAGTCGCTCTGAACAGGCTCCAGAAGCTGGCCGAGCGCGTCTACCCTGAGGCACAGTGTGGCTTTCGTGCAGAGAGATCGACCATTGACATGCTGTTCTCCCTTCGTCAGATACAGGAGAAATGCCGTGAACAACAGATGCCCCTCTACATTGCTTTCATTGATCTCACCAAAGCCTTTGACCTCGTCAGCAGACGTGGTCTCTTCAGACTACTAGAAAAGATCGGATGTCCACCAAAGCTACTAAGTATCATCACCTCATTCCATGACAATATGAAAGGCACAATTCAACATGGTGGCTCCTCATCAGAGCCCTTTCCTATCCTGAGTGGTGTGAAACAGGGCTGTGTTCTCGCACCCACACTTTTTGGGATTTTCTTCTCCCTGCTGCTTTCACATGCGTTCAAATTCTCTGAAGAAGGAATTTTCCTCCACACAAGATCAGGGGGCAGGTTGTTCAACCTTGCCCGTCTAAGAGCGAAGTCCAAAGTACGGAAAGTCCTCATCAGAGAACTCCTCTTTGCTGACGATGCTGCTTTAACATCTCACACTGAAGAGTGCCTGCAGAGTCTCATCGACAGGTTTGCGTCTGCCTGCAATGAATTTGGCCTAACCATCAGCCTCAAGAAAACGAACATCATGGGGCAGGACGTCAGAAATGCTCCATCCATCAATATTGGCGACCACGCTCTGGAAGTGGTTCAAGAGTTCACCTACCTAGGCTCAACTATCACCAGTAACCTGTCTCTAGATGCAGAAATCAACAAGCGCATGGGTAAGGCTTCCACTGCTATGTCCAGACTGGCCAAGAGAGTGTGGGAAAATGGCGCACTGACACGGAACACAAAAGTCCGAGTGTATCAGGCCTGTGTCCTCAGTACCTTGCTCTACGGCAGCGAGGCCTGGACAACGTATGCCAGCCAAGAGCGACGTCTCAATTCATTCCATCTTCGCTGCCTTCGGAGAATACTTGGCATCAGGTGGCAGGACTATATCTCCAACACAGAAGTCCTTGAAGCGGCCAACACCCCCAGCTTATACACACTACTGAGTCAGCGGCGCTTGAGATGGCTTGGCCATGTGAACCGCATGGAAGATGGCAGGATCCCCAAAGACACATTGTACAGCGAGCTCGCCACTGGTATCAGACCCACCGGCCGTCCATGTCTCCGCTATAAAGGCGTCTGCAAACGCGACATGAAATCGTGTGACATTGATCACAAGTCGTGGGAGTCAGTTGCCAGCATTCGCCAGAGCTGGCGGGCAGCCATAAAGACAGGGCTAAAATGTGGCGAGTCGAAGAGACTTAGTAGTTGGCAGGAAAAAAGACAGAGTCGCAAGGGGAGAGCCAACTGTGCAACAGCCCCGACAAACAAATTTCTCTGCAGCACCTGTGGAAGAGCCTGTCACTCCAGAATTGGCTTTTATAGCTACTCCAGGCGCTGCTCCACAAACCACTGACCACCTCCAGGCACATATCCATTGTCTCTCGAGATAAGGAGGCCCAAAAGAAAAAAAAAGAAAGAAGTTCTATGCTACTCCAGATGACAGTGACAACGTGGCCTTGGGATAGGTGAAAATCATTTTATTCTCTGCCATACATTGTACATTGGTTTATTTTGCAACTTATTACAATATATGATAACGATTAAAGGATGGATATGTTAAATACACCTAATAAAGAACTTGTACCATTTTTGTACAATAAAACATGCAGTGAAAGACATAAGTAAGGTAAAATACTAGCCTTCCATAAAAGAAAAACTCAATCAGGATTCTACCAATGCATAAAGAGCTGTGATTTATAAAACCACTGTAATTTTTGACTTGCACTATGATAGAATCACAAATATAACCTAGAAATTACTGATGGCAGAAAAATGCTGAATTCTTTCATAACACACTCCTTTCTCCACTATTTTATCAAAGTCTTTGGGCTGAATTTTCGGAGCCACCCTGAGTTGGGAACGGGGGTGGGAGTGTGGGGGCGCGAAAATACTAGCAAATCAATTTCAAGGCACCGATCCCATCGTCGGCAATACTCACCGGGCGGGTGGGGGGGTGGGGTGGTGCGTGGGGAGAGTAGGACAGGAATCACGCTCTCCTTCCAATTGAATCCAATTAAACTTGTTAAAAAGCTTGTTTAAAGGTTGTCAGAGGATGAAGTTCTAATTTTTAAATGGGCGGACAGCTTACCCATGCCTTCAGAAACTGACCAGCCGAAAGCAGCCCAGTCATGGCTTCCCAGGGCATCACCCCAGCCCCATAAGAGGGTCAATGAGGCAAATAGGGACTGGCACTTGTTAAGGGGTGCCCTTGGTGTTTCACTGGTAGCAGGCAGGGGGGCACTCAGCGCGCAGGCTTTGAATGGGGTCAACACACCCCTGGCATCGTGGGGGCAGAAGAGCAGGGGGCAAGGCTGCCAAAGACAGTTGGTTGGCCACCTGCTCAGAAGGAAGGCTCCAGCTGGAAATGGGGGCACGACTGTCAGATTTTGGGCCCAGTGACGTTGAGGAGCAACATCCTCCACAGGAAGGGTAGAACCCTGAGCATCAGGAGGGCACAGGAGAGGAAAGGTGGGCATGAAGGCAATGGAGGCCAAAGAATCAACACAGAATCGACCACCAAGGACGGAGTTATTTGGAGATGACCTAGAAACAGTGCTGCAAGAGACTGCGATTCTCCCGGCCGATGGTCACAGAAATCTGTGCCCTAGTTACCAAAGACCACACAGCACTGCTCACTATGCCCCGCCAGTAGCCATCAATGTCACTGTGGCCTTGAGCTTCTTCGCTTCTGGCTCCTTCCAAAGGTTAGCTGTGGATCTTCGTGACATCTGGAAAAGTGGCTGCACACCACTGCATCTCACTTGTCACTGATGCCCTCTCTGCCAGAGCTGGACAGCACATTCATTTAATGACAGACCTGGCCTCACAGGGGCAGTGGACATTGGGTTTCAACTCCATCGCTGGATTTTCACAGATGCAGGGCATCATCAACTGTACCCATATAACCATCAAGGCACCCAATGACCAGCCAATGAAATCCATCAACAGGATTACGAGTTCAATGACATTACCACTCTTCCAAACAGGACAATGAGACCCTGGAAGGAGACAGCTCATTGGGAGAGGAGCAGGAGCAAGAGCTAAGAGAGGAGAAAGGATTGTAGAGAGAGATAATGCTGAACAGAGAGGTGTCCTGCTGCATGACAGTGACCACCTCCTTCCATCCTCCAGCAAGAGGACCTCTCCCTTCTCTCTCACAGCCTCCAGTATTAGATCCAGATCAGCATTGATGAAGCAAAGGTCTGCCTTGCCCCAGGTGCCAGGCCTCCAGCTCCCTGGTGCCATCTCACTTCCCTCCGGTGCAGTGAAAGGCTTTGACACAAACAGCAGATCTCTCCCTCAGGCCTCAGTGATGGCTGCCGTGGGATACCTATATGAGTCCCACACTTCATCTGACCAGTCTCCGTTCCTGCCCCCACTGACTCTAAGGGGACAGGAAACCCATCTCCATACCAATTAACGGCTCACCCCAGTGAAAATCTGAACTTTAATGAGTTTCCCACCAGAGGCAGGTTACTGACCCAAAAACAGACCGACTCCTGTTCCCTGCCTCTGGCCAAACTTCAGCCCTTTAACTCATTTAAAATAAACAGGTTAATGTCTGGATTAAAACAGTGGATAGAGGAAGTATATTTAATTATTGCAGATTGCAGTGTATAAGTAGACCCAGTGTTTAAGACGACCCCATTTTTCTGGCCCCAAAAATCATGTTTTTGCGTATACTCTGTGTCGAAGTTGGCCCCCCTTTTCAGCCATAACATGTTATACTCACATTAGTAGTCAGTCTCAATTTTGCACCCGATAAATGCATGTTTTACTTACCTTATAACTGCAAGGGTTCAAGCAGGCGATACGGGCTGTGTTGCGAAGATGCGCGGGGGTTTAAGGCACGCCAACACAGAGCAGATCCCACGTGGCGAACGACGAAGAGAAATGGGTCCTCTAGTAAAACATATGACGTATGAAGCTGCTTTCAAGCTAAAAGTCGTAACATTTGCTAACTTGTCAAATAACTGTGCTGCAGTGAGGGATTTTGGTGTTAGTGAAAAACTGGTGCAAGATTGGAAGGAGCATTCCACCCTGAAGAGGATGCCAAAGACCAAATGTGCCATGAGAACAGGGACCAATCACTGGCCTGATTTTGAGAAGCAGGTATCGGAATGGGTCCTCAAAAATCGTCAGAATGGTTACATCGTCACCAGAAATGCAATGCGTATATACTGACTTAAGTGGGCCTAATCAAACCGAATCCAGCAAAGATTTCAGAGCAACAGCTAGTTGGCGTAGCCACTTTCTAGAATGAAAATGTCTAGTGTTGCAGCAGAAGACCAAAATTGCTCAGAGACGAGCAAAAGATCTCAATGCCAAAATTACCAGTTTCCTGTGATTCATCATCAAACAATGGCAAAAACGCTTTGATTGTGGTTAAAGGTATCTTTGTAGAATAAATTTATTTAATAAATTGTGCCACATTAATTTAATAATGAATTACAGGTGTTACATTTTCTTTTCACATTTCAAAATGGCAACCACCCACACCCACAATGGTGGATTACATTTTATACTCAGCATATAAGTCGACCCCCATTTTTGGAACGATATTTGGAGGCTTCAGAGGTTGACTTACGTGCCGCAATCTACGGTATATAAATAATTTTCCAATTATTTTCCAATACTTGTACAAAGAAGCCATGGTGAACACATATTTAATAAGGAATTAAGGACTGAGGATAAAGGCACAGCAAACTGGATAAAAGACTCCCAAAAAGTACATATACAAGATAGAAAACCACTTCCCAATTCTGCCTCCATAATGTCTTATATTTTATTTTAGAATGGTAATCAATGTTTCCACATAATAAATAAAGGACCAGGAATGCCAAATGATGGAAAAAACTTTATTTAAATGCACTTATCAATAACAAAGCAATACCTACACAGTAAAGGGAAATCATTAGTAGTTAACTTCAGTACTGATGGGTCCATATTTTGCAGTAAGAATAATCAAGAGACCATCAACATGTCCATTATTAAAGTGTAAACCAGATAGCAACTTTTGGCGTCCACAGATGCACAGTTAAACGCAGAAATAGGAAGGTGCAGTCCAAGTTGCCTGCTGCTCCAAAAGCTTTGCTACACTGGTACTTCACCAAGAGACTCAATATACACATACATGCAACAGCGTGAAATTGTGGTGCTTGTCCACTAAATACCCACTAACATCAACTAAACACTCCAGAAAAAGTTAGAGTTTGTCCAATTCAAGTGTAAATGAATCTTTAATGGCGTTGCAAGTCTTATGATGTAAATAATAGTTAACTGTTAATCAATAAAGCACTGGGAAAGTTGTTGCACTAAGGCGTACTTGTATGTTTCCATTCATGTTGGCGAAATGCAGGAGAATGGGAAGTGAGCGTTCGCAGAGCAATGGAGTGTGCTGCTGAAAGATGTGTTATGTGCAGACTCCGGAGCTTTCCTGCCCCTCCTTCTTCACCCCTGCGGCCCTGCTCTGCCCAGGGGTCTACCTCTGCTCCAGCAGATGTTGTTCCTGATCGCTGATTGGACCAAACTCGGAGAAGCTTGATCCCATTTCCTCTTGTGCCCTTCTTTGGTTGGCACTGGACCGTGGGTCTGCCTGAACCCACACCCCCCTCCACCACTCCCCCCACCCCTCAAGCTCTTATCAAGTGTGCAAAGATATGCAGGATATTTCTTATCACTGAGCGCAGCTGCTTGCCTGTGAACGAGGGCCATCTTTCAGGCTTCCTCCTTCAGTGCTGCCTCTTACTTCTGTCCCACTGTTCCAGATTGCTTCCCACTATGCCACCGCCTCCTCCTCCCTGCCATGGTTTTAATGGCGCATTGAACCCGCCGCTTAGAACCCAAATCCAAGTCTGGCCCTTAAAAGAGCTGCCAACAAGCTAGTTGATATGCTTAACTGGCCAATTACACAGGGTGGATGGGATGCCTCTTCCAGCTCCCGTCATACCATTCAAATTCTAAATGTAATAAAAGCAAAATACTGCAGATGCTGGAAATCTGAAATAAAAACAGAAAGTGCTGGAAATACTCAGCAAGTCTGGCAGATCTGTGGAGAGAGAAACAGATTTAACGTTTCAGGTCGGTGACCTTTCATCAGAAATGAAGGGCCACCGACTTAAAATATTAACTCTGTTTCTCTCTCCACAGAAGCTGCCAGACCTGCTGAGTATTTCCAGCAGTTTTTGTTTTTATTTCAAATTCTGAGTGTGCCAGTTTTGCATGGGGAAACCTGCACACCAACCTGAGGGCAGGTTTAAGTGACCACCTGCCCCCATCCCGCCCTCACTGATGATTTGAAATCCGCCTTGCATGTCTCCGTAGGGTTCTTCAATCTGAATAGTTGAAGAGACATACCATAGCTTGCTCTGTGCACATTGATCCCAGTTCCCCTGTAGAGGTCGCCATGCTGTTTTGGTTCCAATTACCACATACTGCAGTGTAAAAGCCCACAGGAAGTCTGTAGGCAAGTGTAAGTGCAATGAATTCATTTGCTACTAACAGCAAAATCCGGGCTACTATCCTTTCAGAAAAATAAGATGGTTTCAATTAGAACCATCAGTTAAAGTACCCCCACAAGGCCAAACTCTGAGATGAGTGCCACAGTATCACTGGCGGTCGTTCCAATAATGGAAATAGACAGGTTGTCAGATAACTCTGAGTAAGTTTGGCTAGCAAGATTCTGCATGAAGGGTGAAAATTCAGAGGAGTATAGTCAACAGATTGAGAAGAAATCTAAACTATTTGGCTACCTCCTTGTCAAAACGCATTATATGATGCATGGATAAAATATCCATATGCAACTTGTTATTCAGTCTGTGCAGTTTCAAACATATGTTCAATGTTTGGTGCCCTCAGTGCTGTATTAAAACGAAGTAAAGCCATTCAAGGGGTAACTACTGACCCCTGTAGTAAATGGTTTCCAGCTACAACAAGAAAGAATCCTGTCTTTTTTCAAAATAACCTGTTGAGTATATTCTAAATAAGATGTCATGCTCTTGTGGGCTGCTCTATGATCCTCAGATTTTGAATGAGATTGCACACTGTCACTGATGCCACCCTTTCTTCTTCCTTCTTGACTTCATCCTATTTCTCAGATATCATGATAGTTTCTTCACAGGAACCAGATATGGTTTAACTGTCTAATAATCTGTGTAGGTATGAAAAAATGATATATGAAAATGTAACTTCAGACATTAAAGCTTTTTATATATAAAGAGATTGCCATATACACCACTAATCTGCATGTGGTACATGCAGGAATATATAAAGGCAGCAAGAAGCATGTGCTTAAGATGATGCTTAATAGACTTTTGCCAAATATATCATATTAACTTACATTAGGTATAGTTTATACTTTAAAGAGTGAATTACATGATAACAATGTGTGTAAATAACTTACCTATATTCTGACGTAGTGGATGGACTCTGCTCCATGATCATGAGTTAGAAAAGTATGGTTATTTTTCTAACAGCTGTAAGGAAGACATTTACTTTTAGTGCACAGCCCTGCCTTTGCTGTTGTTTTGTTGATTTTTATTATGGATCAGCTTAACTCTGTCATCTTGTTGAATTTATTTCAGCCATTTCCGAGGGTCACCCTTTAATTGTTGGATTTTAGACAGGCATTTTGCTATCAATTGACTCTAAATACACTGCTTTTGTTTTTGAAAGAACAGGATTACTTTTTAATCCTTCTAATCCATTCTTTCACTAACATACATAGATTAATTGAATGTAACAGAACAGAAATTGATGATTCAAGTTTATGCCAGTGTTTTTCACAATGACCCAAATAATTAACTTCATTAACCGCACTCCCCCGTGCCTTTAACATTACTCTTTTTCAAAACAAACTTATGGTCTCTGCTTCTAAGCTGCTGACTTTTGAACGGAGTTCACTAACTGGCTTATGTTTTCTGCACATGTTGGTAGCCAGTTTCTACCATATATAGAAATTTATGTAGTGACATCAATTTAGGTCAACTGGTTACACAAAATTAAACCAATGAGCATGTGCTGGAATCTGCATTGAAAGTGGCTAAACTAGGATAATGACAATAGCATGTCATTATGGGTTGGGAAAAAGAGAGGGAAAAAAGAAACAAATCAGCACAAGATGCCTATGGTTACATCATATCCTGTGACCAGATGTTCATCCAGCGAGTTGTCTACATCTCAGTATACAGATGAATATAACTTGCATTATTACTATGACAGTATGTATTGTTACAACCAAGTGAGAAAGGTGTCTAGGGGTGTCTTTCAGCCTTCACCTGGTCTTACTGTAATAGGATTTTATTTTTAAACACACTGTGTTTTGAGCTCCCCCTTTGGTGAATCCTTATTCACTGCTTTCCGATTATAAGGCAAAGAAATGAACATAAACAGGCTTTCTTAGATTTAAAGAAAAGTGAAATTTATTAAATTAAAACTCTAATTTGGTTAACGCCGACGGATACACAACGCACTCACACTAGCATGCATACATGATACACACATGCAGATAGGGACAGAAAACAGCAGAAGAAAAAATAAACTGGAAAAGTTTGAGGCAATCGCTGAGGAGGAATTTTTGTTACTGTGCTTTGAGCTCGCTGTATGGTCTTGCTTTCCGTTGCGGCCCAGTATTCTTCTTAAATCTTGTTCACTGTAGGAGACTTTTCTCTCTTGGGGTTCATGTGACTTCAATGGATTCCAAAGCTGGTGAGAAAGAGATGAGAACAGAAAGGAGAGGCTCTTTTCAATCCAGGAGCCAAGAGCTTTCTCCCAGCTCAAACACTGTCTCTCCAACTTAAAACTCCCCAGGTTGGCCAGCAGTGTAGTCATGTGACCAACTGGTTTGACCGGGTCTGTTCTGTGTATTGTATGGGAGCAGGGAATAGCTCCTTTGTTCCAACACTGTCTGCTAATATGCAAAAATGTCTTTCCAGCCAGGGGCCTGGCAATTCCTTCTAACAGGCCTTCTCTTCTTCCCAGCAGCAATTTGAAATGTAATGCCCACATGGCGAAATTAATGTGCCTCAGTCTTGGCAGGTGGAGCCTGCATGACACATCCACACCCAGGGGAATTAAATGTGATTTGGAAAAAAAGGCGCATTTCAATAAAAGGGTTAAGAGAATATTTTTAAGATACAGAAAACTATGCATTCCTCTCATTCATTTCCATTCATTCATGAATCCTAAAACTTACTAAAACTGTCTTTTCTTGGTACCAGTGCTGCTTTAATTTCCCCCTTTTTGGCATCCCAGTAAACATGTGGTTCTTTGGGGAAATTTTTCTTCAGTTTGCCCATTGCCATGACTGCTTAGGGTCTTTGTTCCTGCTGAGATCATTTTTTTCAGGGGAGCCAGCAGTGGGCGGGTCTATCCTGAACTCTTTTTCAGTGCTTTGCTGAATCATGCAAAGGCTTTTGACTTCAAGGGATAGGTGACTCCCATTTGATCATGGCCTGATCCACTACACATTCAGGGAAATTGCAAAGGACTGTCTCCTGCCACTGCCCTAGTCTCTCTGACCTCCTGCAGTTTTTCTTTCACTACTGGGGGGGGCTACCAGCTTCACCCACACCAGATCACTATCTAGCAGTAGGTCAACCCCATCCACAGGCAAACTAGGGACAATCCCTACAGTCATCAATCCCGAAACTAGGTAAAACTCCAGGTGCACCCGGTGTACAGGTACAGGCATACACTGCCCTCCAATATCATTCATCACCATTTTGGTGTTCACTGCACACTCTGGGGGAAAGGTAAAAGGGATCTGGTGGCCCTTGTGGCCCTGAGAATTACTAATGGCTTGCTTGACCCACTCAAGGGGTATGGGGTTACTTTCCCTTCAAACACAAAACCTTGATAACCCTTAGGAATCCCATTAAATTGTCCCGCACTTGCAGCCGTAAGCTTCCTAGGTCTCACTCTTATTGCAGTTAAAGCCACAGCTTGCTCTGCTGTGCTTTCCATCAGGTTCCTGTCTTCACTGAGTGGGTGTGCACTGATTAACCCTACCGGTTTTCCCCTTAGTTTCCAGCAGTCAGCTTTTAAATGCCCTGCCTTATTACAATGGAAGCACACAGGTCTCCAGGTCTCACTCTTGCTCACAGCAAGTTCCTTTTTGGCTGCAGGAGTATCCCCAGTGTCTCCTGCTTTTCTTTCCCTCCCAGGACTGCCTGGGCAGATATCACCTTCCCACCCTTTGTCCCTTTCAGATTTGTGGTGGTGATTAGGAAAGGTTCTCCCCTGGGAAACTGACTTATAAATTAAAGCAAACTCATTGGCCAGAACGGCCGCTTGCTGGGCTCTCTGAACCTGCTGCCCCTCTACATGGGTCTTTATTGAGAGCGGGAGGGAGTTTTTAAATTCCTCTAACAGAACTACTTCCCTGAGATTCTCATAGCTGAACTATACTTTAAGAGTCCTCAGCCACTGGTCAAAAGCTAGCTGCTTACTTCTTTCAAACTCCAGATAAGTTTGATTAGCTTACTTTTTGAGGGTTCTAAACTTTTGCGATAGACTTCGGGTACTAATTCATATGCCCCAAGATAGCATTTTTGGTCAGTTCATAAGTTGATGAACTCTCATCTGCCAACAGGGAATAAACCTCATGGGCTTTTCCAGTTAGCTTGCTTTGCAGTAAAAGAGGCCAGGTCTCAGCTGGCCATTTTAGCTGCCTTGCCAGTTTCTCAAGAGACACAAAAAATGCCTCCACATCTTCCTCATTGAATTTTGGAATTAGTTGAGCGAGTTTTCGCAATTTTGTGCCCAGCCCTGAATTATGCTCCTCCATATTGGCCATGCTTTCACTGTGGTTACTCTGTCACCCCCTAGTTAACTCAAGCGGCTTCAGCTCTCTTTCTTCGGATTCTTTCTGGAATATTCTTTCTCTCTCTCTCTCCTCCCTCTCTCGTTCCTTCTCCTGTCTTTCTCTCTCTCTCTCGTTCCTTCTCTTGTCTTTGTTTTTCTTCACGTTCCATCTGGAAGGCTCTTTCTTTTTCCCTCTCTCTTTCCTCAAATTCAAGTTTCCTTTGTTCCAATTGTATCTTTGCTAACAATACCCTGTCGGATTCTGATTCTTACGTTGCTTCTGCTTCTTCAGATTCAAGGGAAAAATGGTTGGTCACTAGTCTTAGGAGTTCAGGCTTCCTAGCCTTGCACGTACAGTGATCCCACACTGCTCAGCCATTTTTCTCAACTCGTCCATAGACAGTGTTTTTAAACTTATCCCAAGTAACTTCACCCTGGCTTGGAGAACTACTCGCTTCAGTTGCCGGCATGTTAGCATTCAATCACACACGACCACAAGAAAACCTGTATTAATCTTGCTCTTTTTAGATTGGAAACAATTTGGCTTCCCACTTCCAATTTCTCTTGTCTGTGAGTCAATTCCGGATGCTAGCACCCAAATTTCTGTTACCACTAGGTGAGAATGTTGTCTAGGGGTCCCTCTCAGCCTTCACCTGGTCTTACAGTAACAGGGTTATTTTTAAACACACCGAGTTTCGAGCTCCCCCTTTGGTGAATCCTTATTCACTGCTTTCCGATTATAAGGCAAAGAAATGAACAGGCTTTCTTAGGTTTAAAGAAGAAAAGTGAAATTTATTAAACTAAAACTTTAATTCGGTTAACACCTATGGATACACAACGCGTCCACACTAGCATGCATATGCGATACACACATGCAGATAGGGAAAGAAAAGAGCAGAAGAAAAAATAAACTGGAAAAGTTTGAGGCAATCGCTGAGGAGGGCTTTTTGTTACTGTGCTTTGAGCTCGCTGTAGAGTCGTTCATTGAAGATAGGGTCTTGCTTTTCATTGGGGCCCAGTATTCTTCTTAAACCTTGTTCACTGTAGGAGACTTTTCTCTCTTGGGGTTCATGTGTCTTCAATGGATTCCAAAGTTGGTGAGAAAGAGATGAGAGCAGACAGGAGAGGCTCTTTTCAATCCAGAAACCAAGAGCTTTCTCCCAGTTCAAACACTTGTCTCTCCAACTTAAAACTCCCCAGGTTGGCCAGCAGGGTGGTAACGTGACTGACTGGTTTGACCGGGTCTGTTCTGTGTATTGTATGGGAGCAGGGGATAGCTCCTTTGTTTCAATACTGTCTACTAATATGCAAAAATGTCTTTCCAACTAGGGGCCTGGTAATTCCTTGTAACAGGCCTTCTCTTCCCAGCAGCAATTTGAAATTTTATGTCCATGTGGCAAAATTAATGTGCCTCATTCTTGGCAGGTGGGGGCCTGCATGACAGTATCAATACAAGATAAGGCAGAGGCTAAATCTTGTATTTAATAAGTAATAAAGCTGTTGAAAGGAGACTCTTGGATCTAGTAATTAACAAAACAAAGCAGAAGCCAAATTGTAAGACCTGGCAGGAGGTCATACACAGCACTCCTACGAATAAAGGCTCCCATACCAAATATCCAGTTATTTTCCCTTCCACGAGAAGAACAGGGGACTTGCTGTACCTTTGGTCTGCGTCTGAAGACAATTGGTGAGCTACCAGGTGTCTGAGAAGCAAAAACGTCGAATATGTTGGAGGATTCAATAAAGATTTGCGTCAACCTGGTTCCACTGTAACTGCCTGCAAGGTTCCTAAATGATTTTTGTTGTAGACCTGAAGGTAAAAATTACCAATATCCTAAGAAAAACCTACCAGATTAACTAGGGGATGTACAAACAGAAAGTGCTGGAAATACTCAGCTGGTCAGGCAGCATCTAATGAGAGAGAAGCAGAGTTAACGTTTCTGGTCTGTGACCTTTCATCAGAACCAACAGTTCTGAACATCAGTTCTGATGAAAGGTCACAGACCTGAAACGTTAACTCTGCTTCTCTCTCCACAGATGCTGCCTGACCTGCTGAGTATTTCCAGCACTTTCTGTTTTTATTTCAGATTTGCAGCATCTGCAGTATTTTGCTTTTAACTAGGGGATGTCATGGTTTGCTCAAGCTGTGAATGGTGGACTTACAACTGAGGCACAAGTCATTGTACAATGCATGTATTCTACAAAAATGGCTTATATTTTAGTAGGATTTTGGAGCTGGTACCAGGGGAAACTAGATCTGCCTCATTATCAAAAAGCAAGTAGTTCATTTTTGATTTTTAAACAGTTTAATTTGTATAATTAAGACAGTCTGTAAATTAGCCTAAGAAAAATATTAAATCATGCACTATAATTAAGTGATAAAGCAATTACCCAATATTTGCCGCCCACTTATTCTTAATGCCCAGAGACAAAAAATGCTGCAGGACATTTTTAAAAATATATCTGCTAATCTGGTTACTGGTAAAGCAAACCCTTTTTGATATCGGTTGCAGATAAAGATAGAATAGTTACACAGGATTCTCTTTAAATTGTTGACGCAGCGTAGCATACGAACATATACATACGAACATACGAATTAGGAGCAGAAGTTGGCCACTTGGCCTCTCTAGCCTGCTCCACTATTCAATAAGATCATGTCTGATCTGTTTGTGTTTCGAATTCCACACTCCCATCTACTCCCGATGACCCTTGATTCCCTTGCCTAACAAGAATCTATCTACCTCCGCCTTAAAAATATTCAATGACCTCACCTCCACCACCTTCTGAGGCAGAGAGTTCCAAAGTCACACAACCCACTGAGAGAAAAAATTTCTCCTCATCTCTGTCCTAAAAGGGTGGCCCCTAATTTTAAAACAGTGCCCCCTAGTTCTGGACTCACCCACAAGAGGAAACATCCTTTCCACATCCACCTTGTCTAGACTTATATACTTATATCTTATATACTTCGATCAAGTCTGCCCTCACTCTTCTAAACTCCAGTGAAAACAAACCTACTCTATCTAACCTTTCCCCATAAAACAACCTGCTCATTCCAAGTATCAATCTAGTAAACCTCCTCTGAACCACCGCCAATGCATTTACATCCTTCCTTAAATAAGACCAAAACTGTACACAGTATTCAAGATGTTGTCTCACCAGTGCCCTGTCTAACTGAAGCATAAGATCCTTACTTTTATTCTCAATTCCTTTCATAATAAAGGATAGCATTCCATTAGCCTTCTTTATTATAATATAAAATAAAAACAAGAAATGCTGGAAATACTCAGCAGGTCTGGCAGCATCTGTGGAGAGACAAGCAGAGTTAACGTTTCAGGTCAGTGACCCTTCTTCAGAACTAGCAAATATTAGAAATGTAAAAGGTTATAAGCAAGTAAAGCAGGGGTGGGGCAAGAGATAACAAAGGAGAAGGTGTAAATAGGACAAGGTCACAGAATAGCTGACTAGAAAATCGTGGAACAAAGGCAACCAATATGTTAATGGTGTGTTCTTTATTACCTACTGTACCTGCATACTAACTTTTGCACTAGAACACCTAGATCCCTCTGCACTTCGGAATTCTGCAGTCGTTCTTCGTTTTTGTATTTTTCCTGTCAAAGTGAACAACTTCACGTTTTGCCACATTATACTCCATCTGCCGGATTTTTGCCCACTCACTCAACCTATCTATATCTGTCTACAACCTCCTTATGTCCTCTTCACAACATATTTTCCTACCGATCTTTGTGTCATCTGTAACAGTTTTCTATAAATGGCTACACTCACAATCGAATGTTATTTTTTTTTCCACAAACTGCAAAATGTTATTCCCATCTTCATTTATGAGTTTATTGTAAATACTTCACTAGGATTATCCATTATTAATAAGATATGCAGAAGATTAGACACACAACAACAGTGTTTTTTTTCTGTATCTGGCTATCATCTCTACAAACATTAGCAAATACATGCAGCAAGGTCTCAATATCAAATCAAAAGTATTCAATTTATAGTATGTCACTGAGGCCAGCAGCCTTGCTTTGATTTAAATGAGTTTTGCTGGTGAAAAACAAATTTGGTTGTGGCAATTTCAGCCACTAGCACAAATCTGCTGTCTATGAACAAATTAGAATCTAACATTGCAATGAGGCAACAGAATGACTGAGGAGGCTCAATGCTGGATATATTATATTTTATATTATATTAGAGATACAGCACTGAAACAGGCCCTTCGACCCACCGAGTCTGTGCCGACCAACAACCACCAGCACAGCTGATTAAAATAATGAGGCAACAGTCTCCTTTTCCAGAGCAGAATCTATTCAATCAAAAAGTACAATCATGTGTACATTTTCTTTTAAGATAAACCATTTTAAAAATTACTTTGAGTGAATTTTTGGGGAAGAAGGAGGAGATTCTATCAACATGAAATTTAAGCATATGACAAATCAATCACTGAGCCATTCATAAATTTTGATTTAATTCAAATCAACTAACATTGTTATAATTTTTGCATGCAATTTATTTAGAATTTAGCTTATTGTACACACCCTAGTATTCTAGTAAAACAAAAGAGTGTTTTTATAAAAAGGAGAAAATAAAGATAGGTTCAAGACCAGCTGAAGTCAAAGCTCTCCTGAATCACGCCTCATGGTTGATTTAAAAAAGGACTGATCATCAAAGAAATTTACATAACTAAGCCACATCAAAGACGATGGATAAAATGTGCCAACCATTCCTGAGCTTTATTCAAAGTAACTATAGCCTTTGTTGTAAATTTACTCTCCGTACTCTTCCTTATTTTTCGAATAAAAGCATCTTCCACATACCACAGAAGTTAACCCACACTGCCGACAGGAGAATCAAAATGAACATACAACCTTTAAGAAATTTTTGATATAAATTACATCACTCCACTAGGTTAAAACTTTCCCTTCCTGCACTGTACAAAGCAACCTCCCCCCAACCTGATACATCAATTCTTTTCTAGAACAGTCATATGTGTAACATAATAAAGAACAATATGTGAATCTTTAACAAGCTGAACAGGAAGTTTAATGTGTGGATTCTTGAAATACCCTTCACACCTTTAGCAAACCAGTGTAAATTCCACAGCCCAGACAAAACTATATTCATCTGATATGGGCATGCTTTGAGTGATATCAGTGTTGACAGTTTCTGTACTAGACAGTACCAGGGGCTTTTCTACCATCAAAATTGACAACATAGCCACTTCGCAGAAAGCACTTAGCATAGACGATATTGAGCTGCAGAAGGTACAGAGCAGCACAATCAAAATTACACCCTTAACCTTACAGATGATCATAACTGTTGCTCTATTTCATAATACATGAACACCCAAAGAAACTTAATGATTGATGTCTTGTCTTGTCTTGCCAAGAGTTTTCATGGTTCGCCTTTGAAGAAACTCAAGAAACACGCATGCAAAGAACATGAATATCTAGTTGTGATCTCAAGGGAATATACCACAGGTTACACTAACATATAAATATTGAAAAGTACTGGTACACTCTTCTACAAAAGATGCTCAGACTGCTAACAGGAATGCCTGGTACCACTGTGCTCCATACAGTATCTAAGACAAGACCCTTCCTGTGAATTCAGATCTGCCTCAGGTAACGAGTTGATTTTAGTGGTGTTTGTCACTCCTTTAAGTGGTCTGGTTACGTCCCTTTTTTAAAAATGGAAGTTGACTACCACTGCCCTGCACCTGCTAGCAAAGAAATGGGATGCGGGAGTACAACAATGAAATTTGTTTCTGATCTGAACCATAATTCCCATGTCCTAGGCACATGTATTCTTTTAGTCACGCTGAAGACTAACAGAGTTAACACTAGGAGAAGCATTGTTTGACTAGGGTTCGAAAACTGCTTTTTTCCCTGGTAGACAAAATACACAGACCACCAATTATGACTGTACAGTCAATTCAACTTCTGTCTGCATACCATTACAAAAATAGAGAACATCCATACACTAGCCCACCTTTTTACCTAATGTAGGAAAATAGAATTACTCAGTTATCTCTCCTCCTGACAGCACAGAGATTATTTTGCAGTTCTTTTGCTGCCTTATTCCTTTCACACACTTGGCTGACTCGCAGGGTAGGGGGCAGAATTTGAACCCCAAGGATAGGTGGGTTGGGAGTAGTGGGTAGGTAAAAATATTTAAATCCCAAAATCAACCTTACAGCTTCCAAATTTAACAGAGGCAGGTCAGTGGAGAGATGGCAACCAACTCACTCGCAGAAGGTGGGTCGGTCACTGAAATCTTTTAAGGAAGTTGCGTGCCTCCCTTTTAACAGCAGTTTTATTTTTAATTAATGGAGGTTGGGATTCCCGAGCTCAGGAATCCTAGCAGATGAATCATGAGGTAATTGCCTTTATTGCACTTCTTATGGGCCAAGGAGTAGTTGCGTTTCCTCCAGGTTCAAAAAGTTTACTTGCGCATGATCAGATCCCCACAATCAGCCAACACCCACAATGTCTGATTCACCCCCATGAACCCTCAACCCCATTACTGAATGCCACCGCACCCTCCCCCCCCCCCCCATGATGTCTTGAGTCCCACCCCCCCCCTCGACAATGCCCGACTTATCTGATATCTGTTCCCCGGCTACTTTTCCACCTGACAGGCAACCAGCTGTTAATATGGCTTGTTGGTGGGTGGGAAATCTGTTGAGAAAATTTGAAAGATGTCCTGTAGTTAACTTCTGGGTTGACCGTCCGAAAATCCTCTCCCCATTCTCTTCCTGGCCCTGAGTAAATATCCAACACCTAGATGTAGCATAATTAAATATCCTGTTAGATATCTTCTGTCTTTATGTTGTTTAATCCTTGCCAAAATTATAAACATAAATGCTGATCACAGGAAGAAAGAGGATACAACAATATGCAAACTCAACAAACTGAGTAAGCAGAGGAAAGAACAGATACAGCAATCCACAGCAAACCTCTAAATGGGATGAAAAGTGAGTGTCAGGAGGATTCAGTTCTGGCCACATGGTATCAAAAGATCTTGAAAGATCTACAGCCATATTGATTCTCCCTGTTATCAACCTGGATTTCCTCTTGTAACATGCAGAGATTCTGAATGAGGAAAAATGTTCAAAATGCACTGCGCTATTAAATTTGTAAAAGTAGTACTACGATCTATTCAATATCTGTAGAAAAAAATAAATGTTTGGTGATCTCTTGTAGCAGCTCTTCTTCTGTAGTCTCAAGATAGAACTTGGCAAGAAAATAGAAAATGACTGGTTCTTCTTTAGAAACCACATGATCCAGGACCTACTAGATACCAGAGATTAGTTTTGGAAATTACCCCTTTCTTTTATCACAGAATCACAGAATTGTTACAGCACAGACAGAGGCCATTTGGCCCATCGTGTACTTGCTGGCTCTCTGAAGGATCAATTTACCTAGTGCAACTCCCCCGCCTTCTCCCTGTAGCCCTGCACATTCTTCCTTTTCAGATAACAATCCAATTCCCTCTTGAATGTCTCAATTGAGCCTGTCTCCACCACACTGTATTCCAGATCCCAACCACTCGCTGCTTGAAAAAGTGTTTCCTCATGTCCCCATTGCTTCTTTTGCCAATTACCTTAAATCAGTGCCTCTTGATCTCGATCCTTCCACCAATGGAAACAGTTTTTCCCTATCTACTCTATCCAGACCCCTCATGATTTTGAATACCTTTATCAAATCTCCTCTCAACTTTCTCTTCTACAAAGGAAACAGTCCAACTTCTCCAATCTAGCTAAGTAACTGAATTCCTCATCCCTGGAACCATTTTCTGGAATCTTTTCTGTACTCCCTCTAATGGCTTCACATCTTTCCTAAAGTGTGGCGCCCAGAATTGGATGCAATACTCCAGTTAAGTCCAAACCAGTGTTTTATACAAGTTTAACATAAATATCCATTGTAAAGATAAAAGTTATATTAAAACAAGAAAAACTTCAATACTTAAAATATTCACCTTTTTGTATATTACCTTTTTATCCATTTTCAATCATGTAATTGTGTCATTCACTGCATATTGCAAGCCAAAGAACCATGATTCTCTCAGTCCAGTTGTCCAGCAGACCAAATCAAAAAGCTCCTTACCTTTCCACTTTACCTAAAGTACATTGAAGAAAGTGCACATTTTAAAAATTCCACTAACATCTCATATCTTTCACTGACAACAGTAATTTCTAAAGCAATACACGCTTAAAGTTTGATCATAAAGATGAAAAATACATTATAATGTATTTAATATTGTTAAAATGTAAACACATTTATTAAAATTACCATTGAAGTCAAGAAGAGTTCCACAAAAATATTTTTAAAATATAGGAAAACCTGAGAAAGTAGAAATATTGAGCTTTGAACTTCTTCATAGGAATTATAGCAATATAGGTGAAGCCATTTACTTACAGTATGAAACAAAATAAAATTATATTTGGTGCACAATGTTTGACACTCTTCCCTTTCACTGATACCTAGGATTGAATCTACCACAGACTGATGAAATGAAAGTTTCCTGTCTGCTGGCTGTTACAGCCGAATATGAATTGAGTTTGGCCATGGGGTCACGGCACAAACTAGCAGTAATTGGCAACTTCACTTGAGAGAGTGTCCAGTGTGGGAAATGGAACATGACACACTAATACAGTAACTCCAACCTGTCACGAAAGTGGAGAACTTAGAATTCTAGTCTAGTACAGTTGTCGTCAGTTCAACCAGGATGTAACGGCACAGTGAAGCACTTGAAATTCCAGTATTATCCTCATTCTCTTCTTCATCTAAGCCCCACCCTTTCATTTGTCCAAGTTTGATGTAAAACATCTAGATGCCCAGATTATCTGCAAATACCTCAACATTAGATGCTTACGTTAGGACTGACAGATATTACTCATTCTAAATCAATGTTTGCAAAGTCTGTCAAAGTCTAAGCAATTTGTGTTGTGCTCAGTCTGAATGTATTGCTTCATCCCAATTCTAATCAAATCTGATTTCTAAAGTTACCACTTCAAAATGAAAGAATGTTCGTTAAAAATCATTAATTGGAGAACAATTTGCACAAGTGATATTTGCAGTGATATACTAGAATTCACATTATAGATTAAAAACTGTGCAAGATTGTAAGTTCAAACAAGGTACAGGAAATATTTGAAGAACAGGAGAGAGATGAGTAGTGGAGGGAAGTGGGGGGAGGGAGGAATGAAGGAGGGGGTCTCTGGTGTCTTCTGTCTCTGTTTGTTTCCAAATCCAATCATTCATACGGCTTATTATTTGACACATTTTGTGCATTAAGAACCATGATTTTAAACATAACTTGACAGCTCAGTCTCAGTTACTGTTAGGGAAGATATGCATAAACCCTGGACTTAACATTGCTCTTTATTGGGAATATGATCATGCAAGCTGAGAACTGCATGTGCAAAAAATAAAATCACATCTAAAGTATACTCAACACCTGCACTTTCAGATATAAGATACAGAAAGGAAATATTTAATGTCTATTTTATTGTCAATTGAGGCTGTCCCCTTAGATTAACTGTACCATAGAATATAAACCTGTCAAATTGTGCTCCACACAGATCATTCTTTTAAGCAAATGTAGTTTAAAAGTTAAAAATTAACATTAAAAAATTGTAGTGTTTCTTTATCATATTAAGTTGCTTGTAACAAAATACCACATTGTTTTCCCTTTCTTCCCTACTCCTCAAAGTTTCTTACACAATCAATGATATGCTTTTCTATCACACACTGGGCTGGATTTTGCTATCAGCGGCAAAGCAAGGGCGCTCACCAATAACCTTGAAGAAAGCTGCCCACAATGATCTAGCAATCTCTGTGGCATGGTTTTCTCAACAGTTAAATCAGGCACAAAGTCAAGGAGATGTCTTGGCGTGCACCAACAGTGATGCAGGTAAGCAGCAAATCACACTGAAGTATTCCCGCACAGCAAACCAGGAAGATATCAGCACTTAATATCTTTCACTTTTTAATTTACATTTTTAGCTAGCAAAGCATATGATTATGATTGGATTAAGATAGAAGTTAAGATAAAAATAGACTTTTTCTCTAAGAAAAAATATAATTCTTTTAAAAAAGTGGAAATTTTTATTATGGAGAAATTTGACATTCCACAAATACAAAATTGGTTTGTCAGGGCCATTAAAGGCGTTTAAAAAACAGGACCTCTAGGGTTGTAATCTCGGGATTACTCCCTGTGCCACGTGCCAGTGAGGCGAGGAATAGGAAGATAGTGCAGCTAAACACGTGGCTGAACAGCTGGTGTAGAAGGGAGGGTTTCAGATATCTGGACCATTGGGATCTCTTCAAGGACAGATGGGACCTGTACAAGAAGGACGGGTTGCATCTAAACTGGAGGGGCACTAATATCCTGGCTGCAAGGTTTGCTAGCGTCACTCGGGAGGGTTTAAACTAGTGTGGCAGGGGGGTGGGAACCAGAGCAGTAGGACAGCTAGTGAAATAAATGAGGACATAGTAAATAAGGCCAGTAGGACTAAGAGGAAGAGCAGGCAGGGAGATGTTGCTGAGCACAGCGGGACTGGTGGTCTGAAGTGCATTTGTTTCAATGCAAGAAGTATAACAGGTAAGGCAGATGAACTTAGAGCTTGGATTAGTACTTGGAAATATGATGCTGTTGCTATTACAGAGACTTGGTTGAGGGAAGGGCGGGATTGGCAGCTAAATGTTCCAGGATTTAGAAGCTTCAGGTGGGATAGAGGGGGATGTAAAAAGGGTGGGGGGGTTGCATTACTGGTTAAGGTGAATATCACAGCTGTACTGCGGGAGGACACCTCAGAGGGGTCATGCAGTGAGGCAATATGGGTGGAGCTCAGGAATAGGAAGGGTGCAGTCACGATGTTGGGGGTTTACTACAGGCCTCCCAACAGCCAGCGGGAGGTAGAGGAGCAGATATGGAGACAGATTTTGGAAAGATGTAAAGGTAACAGAGTTGTGGTGGTGGGTGATTTTAACTTCCCCTATATTGACTGGGACTCACTTAGTGCTAGGGGCTTGGATGGGGCAGAATTTGTGAGGAGAATCCAGGAGGGCTTCTTGAAACAGTATGTAGATAGTCCAACTAGGGATGGGGCCATTCTGGACCTGGTATTGGGGAATGAGCCTGGCCAGGTGGTCGAAGTTTCAGTGGGGGGGCATTTCAGGAACAGTGGCCATAATTCCATAAGCTTTAAGGTACTTGTGAATAAGGATAAGAGTAGTCCTCGGGTGAAGGTGCTAAATTGGGGGAAGGCTAATTATAACAATATTAGGCAGGAACTGAAGAATTTAGATTGGGGGTGGCTGTTTGAGGGTAAATCAACATCTGACATGTGGGAGTCTTTCAAACGTCAGTTGATTAGAATCCAGGACCAGCATGTTCCTGTGAGGAAGAAGGATAAGTTTGGCAAGTTTCGGGAAGCTTGGATAATACGGGATATTGTGAGCCTAGTCAAAAAGAAAAAGGAAGCATTCGTAAGGGCTGGAAGGCTAGGAACAGACGAAGCACTTGAGGAATATAAAGACAGTAGGAAGGAACTTAAGCAAGGAGTTAGGAGGGCTAAAAGGGGTCATGAAAAGTCATTGGCAAACAGGATTAAGGAAAATCCCAAGGCTTTTTATACGTATATAAAGAGCAAGAGGGTAACCAGGGAAAGGGTTGGCCCACTCAAGGACAGAGATGGGAATCTATGTGTGGAGCCAGAGGAAATGGGCGAGGTGCTAAATGAGTACTTTGCATCAGTATTCACCAAAGAGAAGGACTTGGTGGATGATGAACCTAGGGAAGGGAGTGCAGATAGTCTCAGTCATCTCATTATCAAAAAGGAGGAGGTGTTGGCTGTCTTGCAAAGCATTAAGGTAGATAAGTCCCCAGGGCCTGATGGGATCTACCCTAGAATACTGAGGGAGGCAAGGGAAGAAATTGCTGCGGCCTTGACAGAAATCTTTGCATCCTCATTGGCCACAGGTGAGGTCCCAGAGGACTGGAGAATAGCCAATGTTGTTCCTTTGCTTAAGAAGGGTAGCAAGGATAATCCAGGGAATTATAGGCCGGTGAGACTTACGTCAGTGGTAGGGAAACTATTAGAGAGGATTCTTCGGGACAGGATTTACTCCCATTTGGAAACAAACAAACTTATTAGCGAGAGACAGCGTGGTTTTGTGAAGGGGAGGTCGTGTCTTACTAATTTGATTGAGTTTTTTGAGGAAGTGACTAAGATGATTGATGAAGGAAGGGCAGTGGATGTTATCTATATGGACTTTAGTAAAGCCTTTGACAAGGTCCCTCATGGCAGACTGGTACAAAAGGTGAAGTCACACAGGATCAGAGGTGAACTGGCAAGATGGATACAGAACTGGCTCGGTCGTAGAAGACAGAGGGTAGCAGTGGAAGGGTGTTTTTCTGAATGGAGGGATGTGACTAGTAGTGTTCCACAGGGATCAGTGCTGGGACCTTTGCTATTTGTAGTGTATATAAATGATTTGGAGGAAAATGTACCTGGTCTAATTAGTAAGTTTGGGGACGACACAAAGGTTGGTGGAGTTGCGGATAATGATGAGGATTGTCAGAGGATACAGCAGGATATAGATCGGTTGGAGACTTGGGTGGAGAAATGGCAGATGGAGTTTAATCCGGACAAACGTGAGGTAATGCATTTTGGAAGATCTAATGCAGTTGGGAGATATACAGTAAATGGCAGAACCCTTAGGAGTATTGACAGGCAGAGAGATCTGGGCATACAGGTCCACAAGTCACTGAAATGGCAATGCAGGTGGATAAGGTAGTCAAGAAGGCATACGGCATGCTTGCCTTCATCGGTCGGGGCATAGAGTATAAAAATTGGCAAGTCATGTTGCAGCTGTACAGAACCTTAGTTAGGCCACACTTAGAATATTGCGTGCAATTCTGGTCGCCACACTACCAGAAGGACGTGGAGGCTTTGGAGAGGGTACAGAAGAGGTTTACCAGGATGTTGGCTGGTCTGGAGGGCATTAGCTATGAGGAGAGGTTGGATAAACTCGGATTGTTTTCATTGGAACGACGGAGGTGGGGAGGGGGGGCGGCGACATGATAGAGGTTTACAAAGTTATGAGCGGCATGGACAGAGTGGATAGTCAGAAGCTTTTTCCCAGGGTGGAAGAGTCAGTTACTAGGGGACATAGGTTTAAGGTGCGAGGGGCAAAGTTTAGAGGGGATGTGCGAGGCAAGTTCTTTACACAGAGGGTGGTGAGTGCCTGGAACTTGCTGCTGGGGGAGGTGGTGGAAGCAGATACGATAGCGACGTTTAAGAGACATCTTGACAAATACATGAATAGGAAGGGAATAGAGGGATATGGGCCCCGGAAGTGCAGAAGGTTTTAGTTTAGGCAGGCATCAAGATCGGCGCAGGCTTGGAGGGCCGAATGGCATGTTCCTGTGCTGTACTGTTCTTTGTTCTTAATACTAATTATGAAGTTAGTAGGCCATTAAAAATAAAGTGATATGTCATTAAACAAGGTGTAAGGTTTTCAAGGGTTTTTGAAATGAGACTAACAGCATAAGAGTGGAAGTTATTGTCATTTCCATTGATTGAACAGTGCACCCTCAGGAGAAGTGTGGAATAACTGAAAGCAACTTCCGGATTTCCACATTATTCTGCACATGTGCGGGCTCCAGAAGTTGCTGTCAGGTTCTGTGGAGCAATGACTTGAAGGTTGAGAGTTTTGCTGTCATTAGCACCACAAAATCCAGCCAATTGAGATTGATGCATTCTAAAACCAAATGTAGGACAAAAGGGAAAATAAAATTCAATTTTTTTCAACCGTTGCCCCTTATAGTAGTTTCACCAAATGCTCTTGTGCCTCACTAAGCAGCAGTATTTGGAAATATTTTAAGTATCTTCCAAATAAAGAGGCTAATACAAGGCCAAATCAAGGATTCAATGCACAAATTATAAGCTCTCTCTGAAGTATTGCAACAGTTCACCATCAATGCCAACGTCCATCCAAATCTGAATAATCCACAAAAACAAAACATATATAAAATAAAACAAGAAATGCTGGAAACACTCAGCAGGTCTGGCAGCATTTGTGGAGAGACAAGCAGAGTTAAAGTTTCAGGTCAGTGACCCTTCATCAGAAATAAAACATATGTTGTACTATTAGCTGAAATTGTGCACTGAAAAAGGCAAGAGGAGTTAATTCCAAAGTACATTTTGCTATAAAAGCCCTTATCTGCTTGATCTGGCCACTCCAGTCTCCATTTAGCTGCTGGGCTTCCGAAGCCCTGGGAAACATGGCTGGCCAGAATTAAATTTAAATCAGGCTTCCAACTGCACTGCTGGAGCCCAGTTCAAGTATAATAATGAGCTGCTCAACCTCTCGAAAGCAGGACACAAACACAGCATGCAACTTGCTGCTGTAAAAGTGGCAGCAGGTGCATACATGGCAGGTTAGGGTCACGTTTGAAGAAGTAACATTTGTTGTAGATAAAGGGGAAGTGGTGGATGCACTGTACTTAGATTTTCAGAAGGCATTTGATAAGGTGCCTCATCAATGGTTCTTGCAGAAAATAAAAGCTCATGATGTAGGGGATAACATATTGGCATGGATAGAAGATTGACTAGCTAACAGGAAACAGAGAGTAGGCATAAATGAGTCATTTACTGGTTGGCATGATGTAACGAGTGGTGTGCCACAGGTATCAGTGCTGGGACCTCAACTTTTTACAATTTATATTAATGACTTGGATGAAGGGACCAAAGTTGCTAAATTTGCTGATGACACAAAGATAGGTAGGAAAGTAAGTTGTGAAGAGGACATTTGGAGGCTACAAAGGGATATAGATAGGTTAAGTGAGTGGGCAAAGATCTGGCAAATGGAGTATAATGTGGGAAAGTGGGAAATTGCCCCTTTTGGCAGGAAGAATAAAAAAGAAGCATATTATCTAGATGGTGAGAGATTACAGAGCTCTGAGACGCAGAGGGATCTGGGTGTCCTAGTGCATGAATTGCGAAAGGTTAGTTTGCAGGTACAGCAAGTATGTCAGAAAGCTAACAGAATGTTATTGTTTATTGCGAGGGGAATTGAATACAAAAGTAGAGAGATTATACTTCAGTTATACAGGGCATTGGTGAGACCACATCTGGAATACTCTGTACAATATTCGTCTCCTTATTTAAGAAAGGATGTAAATGCGTTTGAAGCAGTAAAGAGAAGATTTACTTGACTAATACCTGGGATGGGCAGATTGTCTTATGAGGAAAGGTTGGATAGGCTTGTATCTGCTGGAGTTTAGAAGAGTAAGAGGTGACTTGATTGAAACATATAAGATCCTGAGGGGTCTTGACAGGGTGGATGTGGAAAGGATGTGGGAGAATCTAGAATCCCCTTGTGGGAGAATCTAGAACTAGGGGTCACTATTTAAAAATAAGGGGTAGCCCATTTAAGACAGAGATGAGGAGAAATGTTTTCTCTCAGAGGGTTGGGAGTCTTTGGAACTCTCTTCCTCAAAAGGTGGTGGAAGCAGAGTCTTTTAATATTTTTAAGGCAGAGGTAGATAGATTCTTGATATGCGGGGTGGGGGGGGGGGGGGGAAAGTTTATGGGGGGTAGGTGGAAATGTAGAGTTGAGGTTACAATCAGATCAGCCATGATCTTGTTGGAGGGGCCGAGGTGACCTACTCCTGCTCCTAATTCATATGTTTGTATACGTTTAGCGATTTTTAATTTTAACTCCCCACTACCACCATCACCCTCTATGCTCATCATGAGTGGACGGGGGGGGGGTGTGCGGTGGTGGGTACAGTGTTAATATATACCTTAATTAATTATTTAAGAACATACATTTCTTACTGTATCGGCATGTAGATACAAATTATTTCTGAACATAAGAAAATATATAGGAGGTAAACTAGAAATTAGAAAAGCCAGTGTTATTTATAACAGAACTATGGTCATTTGTAAATATGAATCTTTACATTCTTGTCACACACAACTGTAGTACTGAAAACTAGCAGTCAATATCTAATATTCTGAAGATGTTTTACATGCCCAATAGATGCTGCAAATAAATATTTTAGAACCGTTGAGGAAATCATGAAAACTCAATCAATTTTGTGTGCTCAGTGCATGACTATGCAAGCAAAGATAATTGAAGTATGAAAACTATTTTTTTTTCTGAAGGTTTGTCCATAACACATTTTAGATGTCTGAGAGCAAGAAATAATACACCAGTAATTAGGTAATTGGCTGACTACAGTGGTAGGGCTATCATCTCCAAGCCAGAAGGTCATGGGTTCAAGCTTATTTCCAGGACTTGAGCACAAATCTGGATTGATCTCTCTGGGAACAACAACAATTTACATTTATGTAGCACCTTTAACATTCCAAGGTGCTTCACATGGAGAGCTATGAACCAAAATTTGATACCAAGCTACATAAGGAGATATTAGAATGCTGGTTAGGCCACAGTTGAAATATTGCGTACAGTTCTGGTCACCACATTACAGAAAGGACATAATTGCTGTGGAGAGAGTACAGAGGAGATTTACAAGAATGTTGCCAGGGCTCACAAGTTGCAGCTATAAGGAAAGATTGGATAGGCTAGGGTTATTTTCCTTAGAACAAAGGAGGCTGAGGGGTGACTTAATATTTTTTTTGATTTATTTAGAGATACAGCACTGAAACAGGCCCTTTGGCCCACCAAGTCTGTGCCGACCATCAACCACCCATTTATACTAATCCTACACTAATCCCATATTCTTACTACGTCCCCATATTCCCCTACCACCTACCTATACTAGGGGCAATTTATAATGGCCAATTTACCTATCACCTGCAAGTCTTTGGATGTGGGAGGAAACCGGAGCACCCGGCGAAAACCCACACAGACACAGGGAGAACTTGCAAACTCCACACAGGCAGTACCCAGAATTGAACCCAGGTCGCTGGAGCTGTGAGGCTGCGGTGCTAACCACTGCGCCACTGTGCCGCCCAATAGAGATATACAAAATTATGAGGGGCCTAGATACAGTTGACAGGAAGGACCTGTTTCCCCTAGCAGAGAGGTCAATTACCACGGGGCACAGATTTAAGGTGATTGGTAGAAGGATTAGAGGGGACATGAGGAAAAACTTTTTCACCTAAGAGGATGGTGAATGTCTGGAATTCTCTGCCAGAAACGGTGGTGGAGGCAGAAACCGTCAATTCTTTCAAAAGGTATCTGGACATGCACCCGAAGTGCTGTAACCAGCAAGGCTATGGACCAGGTTCTGGAAGGTGGGATTAGATTGGGCGGCTAGTTTTTTCGACTGGCCTGGACACGACAGGGTGAATGGCCTCCTTCTGTACCATAATTTCTCTATGGTTCTAGAAAAGGTAGCCAAAAGCTTGGTCAAAGAGGTTGGTTTTAAGGAGTGTCTTAAAGGAGGAAAGCGAGGTAGAGATGGAGATTACTGAGTGTTGCATTATCTCATGGCATTCTAAGTGCAAACTTTTAAAAGAAACATTAAAAATTAGGCCCAGTCTGCCTTTTTAGGTGGATATAAAAGAGCACAAGGAACTATTTGAAGTACAGCAGGGGTATTCTCCCAGTGCTCTGGCTATCATTTAACACTCAACCAACTGCATTACAAACAGCTTAACCTATCTTCATGTCATTGCTATCAGAAGAACGCTTGATGTGTGCGAATGGAATACTGCATTTACCTATGTAACAAGTGACTACATTTCAAAAAATGACTGTGAAATGCTTTAGGATGTTCTGAACCAACAATTTAACCTGTTCAAAATTTCCAGATGGGCATTTGAATTGCTTTGTGCACACAGTTGCTTTAAATGTACAAATGATATTCTATACTATCTGGCAAATTGCGTCTGACAAACTGAATTGAGTTCTTTGATTAACTAATGAAGAGGGTTGGTGAAGGTTCATATGTATATGGACTTTCAAAAGGTATTTGATAAAGTGCCAATTAATAGACTTGTTCGCAAAATTGAAGGCCATGGGATTAAAGGGACAGTGGCTGCACAGATGTGAAGTTGACGAAGAGACAGAAAGCAGGGGGTATGGGTGAACAGTTGTTTAGCAGACTGGATGGTGGCCCCTGGGGCCAGTATTAGGGTCACTACTCTTTTTGATATATATTAATGACCTGGACTTAAGTATGGGGTTATAAAAGTTTTAAGATGACATACAAATGGGAAATGTAGTAAACAGTGAGGAAAATGGGTAGCAGACTTCAGGAGAACATAGACACACTGGTGAAATGGGCAGATACATTGCAGGTGAAATTTAATGCAGAGAGATGTGAAATGATGCATTTTGATAGCAAGAATGAGGAGCGGCAATATAAACTAAATGGTATAATTTTAAAGGGGGTGCAGAACCAGAGACACCTGGGGGTTCACAATGCACAAATCTTTGAAGGCAGCAGGACACTTTGATAAAACTATTAAAAAGCATGCAGGATCCATGGCATTATAAATATAATGGTACCTGGAATGAGAGACTTCTGTTATGTGGAAAGTCTAAAGAAGATAGGATTAAGGGGAGACTTGATATTGGTGTTCAAAATTATGAGGGATTTTGATGGAGCAAATAAGGAGGAACTATTTCCACTGGTAGGCTGGTTAGTAACCATAAAAAACAGAATTAGAATAATTAGCAAATAACTGGGGTGGGGGAAAGAGATCAGTAGATTTTTTTTTAATGTGATGAGTTATAATGATCTGAATGCACGGCTTGAAAGAGTGATGGATGCTGATTCAATAGTAACTTTCAAGAGGGAATTGGATATTTACTTGACAGGGAAAATTTTGGACGGGTGTGGGACATACGAGCATAGGAAATAGGAGCAGGTGTAGGCCATTTAGCCCTTCGAGCCTGCTCTGCCATTCAATGAGATCATGGCTGATCTTCTACTTCAACACCATTTTCCTGCCCTTATCCCTTGATGAGCCTCCACAGCCCTCTGGAGCAGAGAATTCCAAAGATTCACGACTCTCTGAGTGAAGAAATTCCTCTTCACCTCAATCCTAAATGGCCTACCCCTTATTCTGAGACTGTGGCCAGAATTTAACGGCCCCCCACAAGAACAGACTGGTAGCAGGGCAGGCCGTAAAATTGTGCGGTAGGCGGGGGATGCCGTTCCTGACCCTTCCTGCCCCGGCTGCAATTTTATGCAGAGCGGCGGCGACGAGAATCAGCCTGCCTGCCCCAGGCCAATCAAGGCCCGTAAGTGGCCAATTAACTGCCACTTAAGGGCCTCCTCCCGCCGCCGCTGGTATTTTACTAGCAGCGGCCAGGTGGCAAAGGTCCCCAGAACACCGCCAGGTAAAACCTGGCGGCTCTCTTGCAGGCTGGGGCCCTCCTGATCGGGCACCCTGTGCCCCACAGAGGGCCACCCCACCATGAACCAACTGCCCCCACTGCACCACACTCCCCCCCACCACCCCTCACCCCACTCCCAAACAAATCCCCTTGCCTTGACGGGGCCCGGGCGATTGTCCCTGGAGAGGCCCTAAAAACTTACCTTCTTGGCGGAACCATTGTCCCTCTTGCTGCCGTTGGCTGGGTGCAGTCTCAGCAGTGTCCACCGCTCCCAATGGCGCTGCTGGGAGCAAGAGATGTCGGCCCACTGACTGGCCAGCAGCTCCATTAGGCAGGACTTCCTGCCTCAAGGAGGTGAAAGTCCCACCCAAGGCCAATTAAGGGCCTGGGGAGGAAAAAATACTGGCATGGCTCCCCAGGCCTGACAGTGGAGTGCTCGCCCCCAAATTTTCAGCCAACATAAAATTCAGGTCTGTGTCCCCTGGTTCTAGACTCCCCAGCCAGAGGAAACATCCTTCCTGCATCTACCCTGTTGAGCTCTGCAAGAATGTTGTATGTTTGAATGAGATCACCTCTCATTCTTCTAAACGCCAGAGAATAAAGGCCCAGTCTATTTAATCTTTCCTCATAGGGCAATCTCTCCATCCCAGGAATTAGTTTGGTGAGCCTTCGTTGCCTCAGGTAAGGAGACCAAGAGTGCACACAATACTCCAGGTGCTGAATCACCAAGGATCTATGTAATTGCAGCAAGATATCTTTACTCCCATACTCAAATCCTCTTGTAATAAAGGCCAACACATTCTTAATTGCTTGCTGTACCTGCATGTTAGCTTTCAGCGACTCATGGACAAGGACACCCTTTGAAGTTCAACACTTCCCAGCTTCACACCATTTAAGAAATACTCCGTATTTCTGTTTTTCCTTGACATGATGAGCAGAATGGTCTCATTCTGTGGTGTATGATTCTATCTGGACAGTACATTATGAGCTCCTCCCAACCCCACCACTCCCAACCACCCCCAACCAGTTTGTCAGATAAGTCCCAGGAATATCTGGCACCAGATTTTTTAGTGCACCCGTGTTGAGATTTGACACTGAACCAAGGGTCATCCAAAATTTGCATTTCTTTTCAAATATAGCAGTACTCTTTTACTTACCCTTTCTGCCCATAAAAGCATACTATTGGAAAAAGAGCAATTTATATGAAAAAGTGCATCTGAAACATAAACCCCCTCAACTCTATAGTGCTTTGCATAATGTGAAAATCATGGATAAATTATGACCATCCCTGAGCAATAAAACATGTGTTTACAATTGAAGAGAGATTCATTTTGAATTATATGGTGGGACAAACATATTTTAATACTTCAATATGTTTTTCTGAATGTATATCTCCTCTGATATTATTGGCAAGATTAATCCATTTAAGATATGTGTGTTATCAGGCAAGGAGAATTTCAGATGAACAGTTTCATATGTGATTACCCCACAGAATAATTTCAGGGCAAAGTAACAGAATGTGCTTTCCCAATCTATAGATTAACATGCTAATTATTTTACATGCAGTATAACATTTACTTCGAAAGCAAATTGGAACCTTTCATTTAGAACAGGGCTGTCCAACGAACGACCCGCTGGCCAGCATTCAGCCCGCCAAAGGTTTCCAACCAGATCAGAGAGAGAGGGAGATGCAGAGAGAGGGGGAGGGACACAGACAGAGAGAGGGGTCAGAGAGAGAGAGAGAGGGGACATGGGGGGACGACATACGGGGGAGATGACACACCGGGAGGGGGGGGGGGGGGAATGACAGAGCAGGGGAAGAAACGACACAGGGTGGGTGGATGACACAGAGAGGTGAGGGAACAATACAGAAGGGGGGGATGACAGAGGGGGGTCAGCACAGAGAGGGAGGAACACAGAGAGGAGGGGGACACAGAGAGGAGGGGGACACGGGGGCGGCACAGAGGTGGGGAACACACAGAGGTGGGGAATACACAGGGGGGAACACACGGGGGAGAACACACAGAGGGGGGAGGCACAGAGTGGGGGGGCGACAGGGGGTGGAGGGCGACATGTGGTGGGGGGGGCGACACGGGGTGGGGGGGCGACAGAGGGTGGGGGGGCAACACAGGGGGCAGGGCAACATGGGAGTCGACACGGGGGGGTGCAACACGGGGGGTGCAACACAGGGGGAGGGCGACACCGGTGGGGGGGGGAACACGAAGCGGGGGACACGAAGGGGGGGACACGAACTGGGGGGACATGGGGGAGGGACACGGAGGGGGAGGGACATGGGGGGGAGGGTCACGGGGGGGACATGGGGGGGAGGGACACAAGGGGGGACACGGAGTGGGGGACACGGAGGGAGTGACACGGGGAGAGGGACACACAGAGGAGGGAAGAGAGACACAGAGAGAGAGAGAGAGGAGGCAGAGAGATCAAGAGCACTCCTAACAGATGGACATCTATCCAGAATACTCCACATCGCTACAACAAGTGTGCAGGCAGACATTGACTACTTGTGCAAACAAAATAAATGCCAGGTATCTCACTAAATCAATGTCCAAAATAGTGAAGAGAAAGTAAGTCAATAAATTAGTCTTCTTGGTTAAAGTTTCTTCACGAAAAATGCACATTTGTTGTTGTTTTGATTAATAGTAAGATAAATTTTTAATGCCATTACCTTTCCGAAATTGTCTCACCGGCCCCTACATAAGACAAAAATTGTAATGTGCCCCCCTCCCACATGAAAAGGTTGGACACCCCTGATTTAGAATAATTATCAAAAATGACTACAATTACTTCTGCATTTCAGATTTGGTCATCAATTCAAATGGTTGGTGATGTGTAGCATTTTTTCAACAGGCATTACAAATCAATTTACTTTACTACTGATTTTTGATATTAATTCTTACAATATTTGAAGCAAAAAGATTATTCATGTTGCAATCAGATTAGACATTAATATCATTACTTTAATCTGTGAAAATTATGTAACAGATGCTGTCATTTCAATATGCAATAAAATCTTATTTTTTTCCTAAGTTGCTGATGGTGTATGGATGAAAGCAGAAATGGTAATTTAAAAGATACTGCTGATTATAGCAAATCTTTTGATGTGGAAAGTAAAATGAAAATTTAAAATACAGGGTCTTACACTAGATACAAGTATTCCTACAGGTACAAGCAGGTTAATAATAAAGAATGTTTTAGTCTGAATGATAATTTTGTAATTTGAGATAACTTGTTGACATTATAGTTATCGTCTTACAATCAATGAAATTCCCAAACTAAATTACAACCTTATTACTCACTACATACATCTCAAATTTTCATTTCAATATATTTTCCTTAATAAAATGAAAACAGTGCTCCGTTAGTGCACCTCAGATGCACAATAACCACCTTAATTTTCAGGACAAGGGTCAGGGAGCAAGCTGTCAAACTGTTGACTGTAAATCCTGATTCTCTAATACAAATTCAAATTCTCTTTTTCTTATTTCATCTTTCAAATTGCATTAGATGCACATTTCCTTTCCAAGTTCTATCTTAGCTCTGTGAATTTGGTTTCCTACTCTCCACTACCTTCCTCCCCTTGCTTTAATACAGCTTTGGCTCCATTTTACCACTCTGTTCCCAGCTCAATCTGCTCTCTTCCAAGCTATGCAATCCTTTTCCTGGCCCTGTTCAACTCTGACTCAAGCTTTGCAATTCCTCTTTATCCACAAACGCATTCTATTATCTGTAGAAAGCAAAAAAAAACTGCAAATACTGGATATCTGAGTTGGACAGAAAATACTAGAAATGCACAAGTTGGATGCTGACAATAGATCTTGTTTTTTTTTCATCTTAACAGGCGATACTGATCCACTGTGCAATTTCAGCATGTTTACATTTTTGTATTTTATAATGTTGCTCATCTAAAACGTAATCTTTCGTTTTATCATTTTGGTCTGATATTTTCTGGTTTATTGCAGGTTTTCTTTAAATAAGAGTGGATGCCAGGAGCAATCTGCAAAGATTAAGGCTGGAATGGATAAGAAATGCAGATAATTAGATGAGCAGCAACACGTAACACAAATTACTGGAGAATCAGTAATGACCATCGTCCTGAAACAGGTTGGAAGACAGACAGATGAAATCCCCCCAGAAATACAAGCCACATTTTGAGATGTCGAAGTAGCATGGAGCAGATCTTCACCCTCAGGCTGGTATTTGAAAAGTACAGACAGTACAGGAAACATCCGTTCATATGCTATGTTGATTTTTTTTAAGCGTTTCATCAGTACCCAGTAAAATAAACTCTACTTACTGGAAAGCTTTTATAGGAATTGTTTAGGCTAGGTCAAGGTGAAAAGACAAAATAGTTCAAGATGAAGATGGGATGACAATGCGACACCACCCCCCCCCCCATATCTAAAATACCATAAAGGAAATGATAACTATCACACCTGCAGAGGGCTGGCAGCAGTAATTAAAATATCTGGGCTGCAGCTTAATAATCAAGGCTGCTATAATGATATTTATTTTATTGACAGTGCAAGAATGGTTACAAACCATCCCTTTCACAATAATCCATAAACATCCCAGCAAACTTTATAATATATAAAATTAAAACAGAAAACTGCTGGAATATTCAGCAGGTCTAGCAGCATCTATGGTGAGAAAAACAGACTTAACACTTCAGGTCAATGACTTTTCATCATGATGGATTTCCAGCATCTGCAATATTTTTCTCCAGCCATCTTTGCTATAATTTTAATAAAAATACCATCAGAGCTCCTAAACACAACTTTTAGGAGACAATGGCTATCTTCCTGCTCTTTCAGTAGCCACGTCTTCCAGCCTCTTCATAAAACATTTTCCTGTAATTTTTGTGAATCCTCTTTTCTGTACTGATTCTATAGTTAGAGCACCTCAAAGCAGAACACTGATCATTTCGGGTTATTATTCTCCTCCATCCTCATTCTTAATAATCCTGGGAATGAACCTCAGAGCATTCCTCCATTTTGATCAACCATTATCACTGACATCAAGTCTTATCCCGACCAGTCAGATTCTTAGTTCCCTTCAGGCCAAAAAGGCGAAGAGATCTTAAAATGTCCCAAAGCACCATCCACCAAACAGTACAATTCTATGTTGTTTTTTCCAATCTCCTTTAGGATATCTTTCTTCCTACTTGGAAATTTGTTCATGTTCTCTCCATCCCTAGTAGGGTGATCCAAAATATCCTTTGAATTAGCACTCTGTTGTCCTTACGTCAGTACTGTCTACAATTATGGAAGCTGCTAATTATCTCTCACATTGAAACTCCTGGCATAATCCATGATTACTGGTGTGGCTTTCAATCTGGCTATTCCACCTTGTCGTCTAATGCTGTGTAACTCTGGAACACTGCTCTTCAACAGTTTTGGTACCCATTGCCTTGGCTTTAGACAGGATCATGTATCAAGCATTGAGAAATAAGTTATCACATGGCCTCACAACAAAGCTACAATCATGTTCTCTAGTTTCCTCTCAAATTGCACATTTTTGTACTTGATTTGTTTTCCATTAGGTTCTGCAGGGGTTTCCATCCACACTCCTGCTGTTTCTTATTTGTTACAGTTACTTTATTACTGAATCATGGTGCCCTGGCAGGAAACATTTTTCACCCAAAGAACTAAGAAAGAAATTGAAGAGGTACAGGTCTACTTAAAATAGGCATCATGGCTGCTGAATATCCTGCTGCTCCAATTGATGAACTGCCAATCAATGCTGGGCTGCATTTTACAAGCTCGCCACCGATCTTGGCAGCGAGCCTCAAAGATGGCGGCCCACACACACAGGCTTTACTCTGCGAAGCCACCGCGATAATGCAGCGGCTCATTTACATGGTCAGGGCAGACCCTCCCCACCCCCCCCTTACCCTCCCCCGATGACGTGGAGGGGGGCGGGCAATCAGTCCCCGGCAATGACGTCTGGCACCACTGCGCAGGCGCCGATGCCATTTTTAAAGGGCTTTCAGCCCTTACATTTAACTTAAATTTTTAAAGGAATAGGCACTTTACATTTTATTTGAACATCCCCTCTCCCACGCACCCCCCAATATCAATTTACTTCATTCCTTGCCCTCTAACCCCCTCTAAATACTTACCTTGTGTATCTGACCTTCTCTCTCCCACAAAGTGCATTAACTTTTTCTTTCAACCCCTTCCCCCCACCCCCTCCACCGATCAGAATAGTTTTCCCCGCTGCACCCCACATTGAAATACTTACCTGTTCCCCCATTCCCACCAGTGTCCCACATTGGATTTACAAATAGAGATTGAAGGTGCCTGAGTGCCAGCTGCTGCAACCAATATGGCAACGGAATGGATGGCGGGAACGGGTAAGTATTTAATGCATTCATTTGCAATTTTTTGACTATGGTAATGTTGATTCCATCGCCGAGCGGTGGGGGGGCCACCACGAGGTCTCGCCGCCACCGGCAATGTGGGGCTGGGCCTTCCCGGTGGCGAGGCCTGTGGCGGGCCTCTCCCGGAGACATTTTCTGGGCCCACCACCCCCCCCCCACCCCGCCACAACCCCCGACATCGGGGTGCCGGTAAAATCCAGCCCTCTGTAAATGATCGAGCAGCTTGCCTATGCAATTCAAATGAGGCCCAACCATCAAAATGGTCTGGTCTTTCGCTGATGCTATCATATAATCCAGTATTCATGCTGCTGCCTCAGTGAGTTATTAATATCAAATAGTAAGATTTGGACAAAACAAATAATATAAAGTTTACAAGATGACGACCCCTATATGGTCTCAGTGGAGGCTTGTGTTCTAATTGTTATGTAGTATTTTACAAGCTAATTCTTAAAACTTTACTCCAGGGTGTAATGACTTTCAATGACTGCCATCTTGTGGTTATTGCTGATGATTTAGAGACACTAACTCCATCCCCTCCAAATTTTTACTAAAATTCTTATAATGGAACAGATGAAGATTTAGGACAGCAATTGCTATTTGAACAGACAATTTTTGGCTTATATGAAAATTCATAAAAGCTAGCTTGCAGATTAATTAGACCGTAAAAAAGCAAACAAAACACGAGGGTTAGAATAGAAAAGCAGAGCAGTTATGCTAAACTTGTGTCAAACCTTATTCAGACCATATTTGGAGTACTGTGTCCAGTTCTGGTCACCATATTATAAGATAGAGATGCACTGGAGAGGATGCAAAAAAGATCTACAAGGATGATACCAGAAATGTGGAGATAAACCTATAAGGATGGAATGAGCATGCTGGGTCTCTTTCCCCCTGAAAAGAGATGGCTAAGGGGTGGCCAATCAGAGGTTTATAAAGTTATGAAAGGTTTTGATTGAGTAGACACAGAGGACTGGGTTTAAAATGGCGGCCCGCAAGTACAGGCCACGCGCCGTCACACCACCACAATCTAGCATGCGGCGGCTCATTTAAATATGCAGGGTGGGCCAACCCCCCAATCACGTGGCGGGGGCAGCCTCAGCGACACCGTAATAGCATCAGCTGCCTCTGCACAGGCGCTGGCACCATTTTTAAAGGGCTGCCAGACCTGCACAGACACTGCAGATTTGAACCCTTTACTCCTCCCCCCACCACCACTGCACTGAAAATAACCGTCTGACCCGTCCTCCCCCTCAATACACTGAAAATAAATGGTCGCCCCATTTCCCCCCCCCCTCCCCAAACACTTAAATTGCCAAGTTGACCCCTCCACCACCACCACCCCCCCACAACTGCAGAAATTGCAGAGGTCACCCCTTCTCTCCACCACCCCCCCCACCCCCTACACTAGAAATGCAGAGTTGACCCCGTTCTCCCCCCACCAAATATACTAAAAATCCCAAGCTCCCCCCTTCCCCACCTAGGTCGTGCCAGCTTTCCCTAGACGGGAAAGTGAAGGCGCGTGAGTGCCGCTCGTCACACGGAAGATCCCGGACAGTCGGTAAGATCACGGGGAATTGTATATAAATGTATTCATGTCCTTTATTTAAATATTTAAAGTCAGGTCCCATCAGATATAATTCCTTCCATAAAAATTGGAATGCACTGGTACATAGTAATGTTAATTAGAATTTACAAGTTAGCCCAGTGCAATTTTGGACTGTATATTACAGAAAAGCAACCACACATGAATTTGACAAGCGGCTGATCTCAGACCTAAGAGAGTACTATGAAGGAGGCCGGGGGTGAAGAGACATTATTGTGAAGCAGTAAATCATATGGCTTTATAGTTCATTAATTTAGAGCACTGATTCCCATACACCTGGTTATAACAGTTTCTCGGAGTCATCATTTATCTGGTAGTGATCTAGAAAGCCAGACTAAGTCAACTGGAAGATGGACATTTTAAGCAGCACTTTGAAAACGAGGCCGTAGAATAGAAAACGCCACTGACACAGGGAGGAAAGCATGCAAGGAAACATTGAAAAGAACAACGCCTAAACATACAAGGGTGGATTTTGACATCACCTGATTTCTGTGATTGTATGAAAGTCTTGTATGTGATTCCTATTCTGCATAAATACAGCACAAAACTGTAAGCACACAAGAAATTACAAGCACTGAATCAAATCATAGTACCACCAGGACAAAGTGTTTTTTTTTAAATTAAACATGAACATTCTTCGTTGTGACTAAATCTGATTTCAATATTACTTGGTAAATATGCTATTGACGTCCTGCAAAGGCAGGTTAAAATAATGTTTCGATCCTCCAATGATTTAAAAGAAAGAAAAGTCATTCAGATGGAATGAATGCTGCCAAAGGCAAAGAGTTAAGAATTGGATCACTGGGCTGCCACTGATTTTGAAAGCAAGCCAGTCAACTGCATCAAGCACTAGTCCATTCTATTACAGTTACTATCCACAGAAATAAAATATCGACAGACATTTTGATAGAAAGCTCTGCCCTGTAATATTGCTCCCTTAATTTCACCCTCGGTGGCAAACATCAACAAACTGTATTACTAGACACATACATTAAATGAAGCACAGCATTTAGAATAATCAATAAAATATTAGAAGTTCTGATAAACTTTCAAACTTGAGCATGTTTTACAGATATTAAAATTCAGATCAATTTCAGAGCACTGATGTCAATTCAGCAACAATTGTTAATCACAGTAGTACCAAATCACAAGCAGTGGGCTGGATTTTAATAGCCTGCCGCCGCTGTCGGCAGTGGGCAGAAAAATGGCAGCCCGCATGTGCAGGCCGCACACCGCAGAGCCGCTGCGAGGATTAGCCAGGGTGGCCTGCCCCCCCGCAATCATGTGGAGGGGGCGGGCTGTCTAATGCAGCAATGGTGTCAGCTGTCTGTGTGCAGGTGCCAGTGCCCTTTTTAAAGGGCAGCCAGCCCTGCCAGCAAATTTAAATTATTAAAGATACACCCTCCAAAATGTATCGAATAAAATCCTATGCCCCTTTCCCACCCCCAATAAAAATTACATTAAGTATTTGCCCTTCCCCCCCTCAAAAAACACTTAACTTTGAAATCAAACCAACCCACCCCCCCAGACTGTACAAAGTTTAAAGTTCACCCCAACCCACTCACCATCCCCTACACTCATTACGTTTATTTGACCCTGTCCCCCACCACCCCTCACCGCACTAAAAATCTTAACTCTCCCTCCTCACCACTGCTTTCCTCAGACGGGGAATTGAAGGCACAGGAGTGCTGGCCGTCGCACTGAAGATCGTGGTAGGCCCGGAAGACTGGAGGTGAGTGTATTTAAATTTATTCATTTTATTGATGTACTTATTGAAATTCAGTTCCAATCACCCAGCGATGGGACAGCTGCCACAGAACCTGACTGCCGCCGGGAAGATTGGGCTGGGCCCTCCTGGCGTCGAGCTCCGTAGTGGGCCAGTTCCGAAACTATCTTCCGGACCGCAACCCCCCACCCTCCCCACTCCCCCACCACCACTCACCAGGGAGCCCGACGTCGGAGGCCCGGTAAAATCCAGCCCAGCGTCTTTGTTTGTTTCTTGCATTTAGCCTGTAAATTTATTAGAAAGATTTTTTTCACCCATGTTTAAAATCACAACAAATTTAAATCCACTATCACCCTCACCATAAAATTGAAAATAAATGTTTTCTTCCTTTTTCCTTCTCTCTCCTATTGAAAGGGACAGACACAGACTCGGTGGGCCGAAGGGCCTGTTTCAGTGCTGTATCTCGAAAGCGTTAATTCCATGTTGAGGTGCAGTTCCAATGTGGCCTGTTGCTTTCTTGTACTTTGCCCATGTGGCCACTTTTATTTGTGAAACTGAACCATTTGTTGCTGTTTTTTCAGCCGTGTGGGCATTACAGCTGACCCAATCTGCCTTATCTGATGTCCACACACCTGTAATATTCAGTAACCTGTGCTGGAAGTGATCAGGAACCAGAATGCTGGTTCCACTTCCTTTTCCCTAACCCAGGGATGCTAGACCATATGTAGTACTTCTGCTGCCATTTTGGCTAAGATCAGCTAAAATAAGCCTGGACATCCCACTTTATACAGCTTAGCTATTCACTGAGCCACCGGGAGTTCGAGGGATACATTTCAGTTTCCAAGTTATAGAAACATAGAAAATAGGAGCAGGAGTAGGCCATTCGGCCCTTCGAACCAGCTCCGCCATTCATTATGATCATGGCTGATCATCCAATTCAGTAACCTGTTCCCGCTTTCTCCCCATATCCTTTGATCCCTCTCGCCCCAAGAGCTATATCTATGTAATTCTAGTTCTCAGCAAAATTGTTGCTTCTTGAAATGTTAATGTTATTTTCTACACACTTACAAAGGTGTCATAAGCACATGTGCCCTCCAGCAATCAGTATGTGCTCTAAATGAAAAAGGAGTAAGTTTAAGAATTCAGAGCCTAGTTCTCTTAATCCACTGTGTCCAGCTATTTGGCAGGCAAAATTAGTGATACTACTGGCATGCTGTAAGTACTGATTATTCACAATATAAGCCTGATGATTTCCTGAATAATATGGTAGTCAACATTGCTCCTTACCACATATCAAAGACTATCTACTTTTATCTTGATGCATGAAAAACTTCTATTTTATGCAAAAGCAAAATACTTCTGATGCTGGAAATACTCAGCAGGTCAGGCAGCATCTGTAGAGACAGAAACAGAGTTAACTGGTTGGATTTTAAAGCCCCTCTGCCGTCAGGAACTTTGGCTGGGAGGCAATGAAGATGGGTATAGCGGAGACCCGCCACCGACCCCGATGGTGGCAGGCCCCGTACTGATCTCGGCGGCAGCGGCGATGCCTCATGGCAGCTACCCCATTGCTCGGCAACGTGATCACGATTTACATATGGAAATTAATTTACATACCTAATTTAATGAAGGTCCCGTCGCCTCCTTGATCGCTGCACTGATCTTCATTCGAGCGACCACAACAATGCCGTGCCTTTGAATCCCCGTTTGGGGAAATGAGGCGCGAAACCTGTGGGGTGGGAGAAGGAGGATTTCTTTCTCTGTGCAGGAGGGGGGAGCAGGGTTACGGATTGGTCAGGGCTGTGATAGGAAGGGGTAAAGGACAAAGGTGCCAAACTTTTTGGGAGGGAAAGGTCAAACTTTAAATATCTGTATTCCTGGGGGGAAAAGGGCAGGAATGTTGAGATATGCCATGGCGGGGGTGGCGGGAGAGTGCATGGTTAGTTTATTTTATTCAGTTTAATGAAACTTTAACTTAACTGGCACTTAAAATTTTAAATGTGCATTGAGGGCTGTAAGCCCTTTAAAAATGGTGCTGGCACCTGCGCATTGGCGCCGGACGCCGTTGCTGGTGCCGGCTCACCTGCCCGCTCCACGTCATCGTGGGGGGCAGTGCCATGGCCATGCAAATGAGCCGCCACGTTTGAAATCATGGCGGCTCCATGATGTGGTGCCCGTGCGTGCAGGCCGCATTTTTTTTTACATCCGCTGCCTACTTCGGCGGCGGAGTTTTTAAATGCAGCCCAATGTTTCAAATCTGTAACCATTCATCAGAACTTGGAAAAGTTAGAAATGCAATAGTTTTTAAGCAAGTGAAAGGGAGGAGGATGGGAAATAGAACAAAAGAAAAGGTCTGTGATAGGGCAGAAGACAGGAGAGACTAAATGCCAAAAGCTGGTGGTGCAAAGCCAATAATGAGACAAGTAAATAAACAAAATGTGTGTCTAGAGAGGTGTGAATGGCAGAATGATGAACAACTGCCCGCTGAAAGCAAAAAAGAGAGTGAAATAAAAGCCAGCTGAGAACAGGAAACAAAATTGGGGCAGAGGTTATGGTCTGAAATTGTTGAACTGAATGCTGAGTCCTGAGGCTGTAAAGTGCCTAATTGAAAGATGAGGTACTGTTTGTCAAGCTTGTGTTGTGCGTCATTGGAACACTGCAGGAGGCCAAGGACAGAGAGGTCAGTGTGGGAACAAGTCACAGAATTAAAATGGCAGGCAACCCGTAAGCTCAAGGTCATGCATGCAGACTGAATGGAGGTGTTCCACAAAGCTCTCCCAGGGTAGAGCAAACCACATTGTGAGCAGCAAATACACTATACTAAATTGAAAGAAGTACAGGTAAATTGTTGTTTCACCTGGAAGGAGTGTTTGTAGCCTTAGATGGTGAGAGGGGAGGAGGTAAAAGGGCAGGTATTGCATCTCCTGTGCCTGTATGAAAAGGTGTCATGGCCCAGTTCTGGTGAAAGGCCATCAACCTGAAACGTTATTTTTTGCAGCGGCGACAGGGAGAGCGAGGTGGCAGCTGGGTAAGTAAGTCCTATATATTTGGGCAGCGGCTGAACCCGAGACACTACACCTGTAAAAAAAGAAATAGAAAAAGCCTTACCTTATCTACACACCACCGAGTCCTTTTTTTTTGGTTAGAGGAGGAGGGCGGGTGGGAGACACTACACCTGTAGTGTCTCCCACCCGCCCTCCTCCTCGAACCAAAAAAAAGGACTCGGTGGTGTGTAGATAAGGTAAGGCCTTTTCTATTTCTTCTTTTTTTCTCGTGTGATTGGTAAAAACTTTTCTTTCCTTTTTCATTTATCTAAGTTAAGACTAAGTTAAGCTTAAGATTAAAAATGGCAGGAGATCTCAGACCCATGTTATGCTCCTCTTGCTCAAAGTGGGAGCTCAGGGACACGGCTGATGTCCCTGACTCCTTCACGTGCTGGAAGTGTGTCCAGCTGCAGCTCTTGTTAGACCGCATGACGGCTCTGGAGCTGCGGATGGACTCACTTTGGAGCATCCGCGATGCTGAGGAGGTCGTGGATAGCACGTTTAGCGAATTGGTCACACCACAGATTAGGATTGCTGAGGGAGAAAGGAAATGGGTGACCAAAAGGCAGAGAAAGAGCAGGAAGGCAGCGCAGGTGTCCCCTGCGGTCATCTCCCTCCAAAACAGGTATACCGTTTTGGATACTGCTGGGGGAGATGGCTCACCAGGAGAAGGCAGCAGTAGCCAGGTTCATGGCACCGTGGCTGGCTCTGCTGTTCCGAAGGGCGGGAAAAAGAGTGGAAGGGCTATAGTCATAGGGGATTCGATTGTAAGCGGAGTAGATAGGCAGTTCTGTGGTCGAAAACGAGACTCCCGAATGGTATGTTGCCTCCCAGATGCACAGGTCAGGGATGTCTCAGATCGGCTGCAGAACATTCTGAAAGGGGAGGGTGAACAGCCAGTTGTCGTTGTGCACATAGGCACCAATGATATAGGTAAAAAACGGGATGAGGTCCTACAAGCAGAATTTAGGGAGTTAGGAGCCAAGTTAAAAAGTAGGACCTCAGATGTAGTAATCTCAGGATTGCTACCAGTGCCACGTGCTAGTCAGAGTAGAAATGAAAGAATAGTCAGGATGACTGCGTGGCTTGAGAGATGGTGCAGGAGGGAGGGGTTCAGATTTTTGGGACATTGGGACCGGTTCTCGGGGAGGTGGGACTATTACAAATTGGACGGTCTACACCTGGGCCGGACTGGAACCAATGTCCTTGGGGGTGCTTTTGCTAACGCTGTTGGGGAGGGTTTAAACTAATGTTGCAGGGGGATGGGAACCAAATGAGGAGGTCAGTCGACAGTAAGGAGGTAGTAACTAAAGCCTGTAAGGAACTAGATAATGAAGTCAGCATGATGAAGGGGAAGAGTAGGCAGGGAGCAAATGATGAACGCAAAGGGACTGGTGGTCTGAGGTGCATTTGTTTTAATGCAAGTGTAGTAGGTAAGGCAGATGAACTTTGGGCTTGGATTAGTACCTGGGAGTATGATGTTATTGCTATTACTGAGACTTGGTTGAGGGAAGGGCATGATTGGCAACTAAATATCCCAGGATATCGATGCTTCAGGCGGGATAGAGAGGGAGGTAAAAGGGGTGGAGGAGTTGCATTACTGGTCAAAGAGGATATCACAGCTGTGCTGAAGGAGGGCACTATGGAGGACTCGAGCAGTGAGGCAATATGGGCAGAACTCAGAAATAGGAAGGGTGCGGTATCAATGTTGGGGCTGTACTACAGGCCTCCCAACAGCGAGCATGAGATAGAGGTACAAATATGTAAACAGATTATGGAAAGATGTAGGAGCAACAGGGTGGTGGTGATAGGAGATTTTAATTTTCCCAACATTGACTGGGATTCACTTAGTGTTAGAGGTCTAGATGGAGCAGAATTTGTAAGGAGCATCCAGGAGGGTTTTCCAAAGCAGTATGTAACTAGTCCAACTCGGGAAGGGACCATACTGGACCTGGTGTTGGGGAATGAGCCTGGCCAGGTGGTTGAAGTTTCAGTAGGGGACTATTTTGGGAATAGTGATCACAATTCCGTAAGTTTTAGAATACTCATGGACAAAGACGAGAGTGGTCCGAAAGGAAGAGTGCTAAATTGGGGGAAGGCCAACGATACAAAAATTCGGCAGGAGCTGGGGAATGTAGATTGGGAGCAGCTGTTTGAAGATAAATCCACATTTGATATGTGGGAGGCTTTTAAAGAGAGGTTGATTAGCGTGCAGGAGAGACATGTTCCTGTGAAAATGAGGGATAGAAATGGCAAGATTAGGGAACCATGGATGACAGGTGAAATTGTGAAACTAGCTAAGAGGAAAAAGGAAGCATACATAAGGTCTAGGCGGCTGAAGAAAGACGAAGCTTTGGAAGAATATCGGGAATGTAGGACCAATCTGAAACGAGGAATTAAGAGGGCTAAAAGGGGTCATGAAATATCTTTAGCAAACAGGGTTAAGGAAAATCCCAAAGCCTTTTATTCATATATAAGGAGCAAGAGGGTAACTAGAGAAAGGATTGGCCCACTCAAGGACAAAGGAGGAAAATTATGCATGGAGTCAGAGAAAATGGGTGAGATTCTAAACGAGCACTTTGCATCGGTATTCACCGAGGAGAGGGACATGACGGATGTTGAGGTTAGGGATAGATGTTTCATTACTCTCGGTCAAGTCAGCATAAGGAGGGAGGAAGTGTTGGGTATTCTAAAAGGCATTAAGGTGGACAAGTCCCCAGGTCCGGATGGGATCTATCCCAGGTTACTGAGGGAAGCGAGAGAGGAAATAGCTGGGGACTTAACAGATATCTTTGCAGCATCCTTAAACACGGGTGAGGTCCCGGAGGACTGGAGAATTGCTAATGTTGTCCCCTTGTTTAAGAAGGGTAGCAGGGATAATCCAGGTAATTATAGACCGGTGAGCCTGACGTCAGTGGTAGGGAAGCTGCTGGAGAAGATACTGAGGGATAGGATCTATTCCCATTTGGAAGAAAATGGGCTTATCAGTGATAGGCAACATGGTTTTGTGCAGGGAAGGTCATGTCTTACCAACTTAATAGAATTCTTTGAGGAAGTGACAAAGTTGATTGATGAGGGAAGGGCTGTAGATGTCATATACATGGACTTCAGTAAGGCGTTTGATAAGGTTCCCCATGGTAGGTTGATGGAGAAAGTGAAGTCGCATGGGGTCCAGGATGTACTAGCTAGATGGATAAAGAACTGGCTGGGCAACAGGAGACAGAGAGTAGCAGTGGAAGGGAGTTTTACAGAATGGAGACGTGTGACCAGTGGTGTTCCACAGGGATCCGTGCTGGGACCACTGTTGTTTGTGATATACATAAATGATTTGGAGGAAAGTATAGGTGGTCTGATTAGCAAGTTTGCAGACGACACTAAGATTGGTGGAGTAGCAGATAGTGAAGGGGACTGTCAGTGAATACAGCAGAATATAGATAGATTGGAGAGTTGGGCAGAGAAATGGCAGATGGAGTTCAATCCGGGCAAATGCGAGGTGATGCATTTTGGAAGATCCAATTCAAGAGTGAACTATACAATAAATGGAAAAGTCCTGTGGAAAATTGATGTCCAGAGAGATTTGGGTGTTCAGGTCCATTGTTCCCTGAAGGTGGCAACGCAGGTCAATAGAGTGGTCAAGAAGGCATATGGCATGCTTTCCTTCATCGGACGGGGTATTGAGTACAAGAGTTGGCAGGTCATGTTACAGTTATATAAGACTTTGGTTCGGCCACATTTGGAATACTGCGTGCAGTTCTGGTCGCCACATTACCAAAAGGATGTAGATGCTTTGGAGAGGGTGCAGAGGAGGTTCACCAGGATGTTGCCTGGTATGGAGGGCGCTAGCTATGAAGAGAGGTTGAGTAGATTAGGATTATTTTCATTAGAAAGACGGAGGTTGTGGGGGGACCTGATTGAGGTGTACAAAATCATGAGAGGTATAGACAGGGTGGATAGCAAGAAGCTTTTTGCCAGAATGGGGGATTCAATTACTAGGGGTCACGAGTTCAAAGTGAGAGGGGAAAAGTTTAGGGGGGATATGCGTGGAAAGTTCTTTACGCAGAGGGTGGTGGGTGCCTGGAACTCGTTGCCAGCGGAGGTGGTAGACGCGGGCACGATAGCGTCTTTTAAGATGTATCTAGACAGATACATGAATGGGCAGGAAGCAAAGAGATACAGACCCTTAGAAAATAGGCGACAGGTTTAGATAGAGGATCTGGATCGGCGCAGGCTTGGAGGGCCTGTTTCTGTGCTGTAATTTTCTTTGTTCTTTGTTATCTGTTTTTCTCTCCAAAGATGCTGCCTGACCTAATGAATATTTCCTGCATTTTCTGTTTTTATTTCAGATTACCAGCATCTGATGTATTTTGCTTTTGTATTAGTATTTAGTTCACAGCGACATCTCTTCCAGGAATGCCTAACTTGAAGAAGTTCTGCTCTTCCCTCCAACGGGATTTCCATTTGTCTCTCTTACCTTAATTACCTTCACTGTCTTTTGTTTCCCTTCTCGTGCTTGATCAGGTATCGACCAAAACCCGCTCTCACAACCTTCCTCAGCAGCCATCTCCGGCACTGACTTATTCCATATGGATTCCAACTGAAATTTCACCCTTCACGTTTCGGATCCACTCTCAATTACAGATATCTCCTAGACATTGAGCGTTTCTTGAAATGCTGTTCATGCTGCATCCTGAGATCCACACTCAATGTCATACGCTGCCACGTGCACACCTTTAATCTCTCTCTTCAGCAGCACTGACTCGCTACCTCAAAGCTGTCCTGGTCTGGATGGCTACTTGTCAGCCAGTTGTAGACATGACGGGCCCAATGGCCTTGTTCTGTGCTGTAAATTCCCATGATACTAATTTCTAATTGAATGGCTTGTTGGACCTCCAGAGGGAAAAGTGTTAATCACGCTGTCGTGAGACTGGAGTCGCATATAGGCCAGGCTGGGTAAGGGCACTAAGTTTCATTCATGTTACTGAACTAGTTGATATTTTTACAACAATCTGCCAACTTCAGTCACTTTTACTGAGATCAGCTTTTAATTTTTTTTTTTAAGTAATTCAACTTCTCAAACTGCCAGGATTTTAAACTCATATTCTCTGGATTATTAGTCTAGCCCTCTGGATTACTAGTCCAGTACATAACCACCACATTACCTTATCCCTACTGATATATAATGATGTTTTACTAAAATTCCATCCACAAAGTAGGTGGCGTGAATTCTTCAGCCTAAGTTTATGATAATTATATTTGATAATATGAGCCTTACTAACAAGTTAGATAATACACTTGTCAATTTAGCTTAGCTGGTTTCACTCTCACCCAGGTCAGCAGGTTATGGGTCTAAACTCCAAGCTGGTACTCCAATGATGATCTAGTCTGACACTTCAGTGTAGTACTTAGCAAGTGCTGCATTTCCAATGGTCCTGTCCACCTGTTTGACTGGTTAAAATGGACATAAAAATCCCATGGAGTATTTGAAGATCCTGGTGTCCTAATTAATATATATCCCTTAAAAGACAACCAAGAACAGATCAACTAATCAACCTCATTTGCAGCTTGTGGAACATGGCTGTGAACAGATTGACTGCTGTGTCTATTCTAACAAGGATGACCATCCTTTTAAAAGTAACTCAGTGCATGTGAAGTGTTGGGTGTGAAGCTCTTTGAGATGACTAGAAAAATGTGATAGGGCATCCGAGAAATACAGGTTCTTTTTTTTTCTTTCTTCCTCTGAGTGAAGGAATTCATTCTGAACTCTTTGATTTTTAATAGGCTTCTGTGTTATAAGTGTCAATTATACAGGTTTGTATGTTTTAACATTACTTATACACTGGTACATTTTAAGATAGGTTTAAATTTAAAATGACAACCCAAGATCAACCTCACTAAATTATTTTGGTTATTTAATTGGTCAGTTTCTGTCATGTATCAGTGTGGGCTTTATAACTTACAAAAAGTTGACTGCAGTGTTTTACCACATAACATCATTGATTGCACTTCAAAAAGTACTTCACTACATGTGAAATGTTTTGGAGGTGACAAGGCATTAATATATAAGTCCTTCTTTCCTTGCACTGTTCCCTGAAGGCTGGAGTGTATGCGACGTAATGCATAATCTGTATCTCTCAAGGCAACAAAGACTAACTGCTGTTAGGTCAACACTGTGTTCATACAAAATTAAGTTAATAGGCTGCTGTTGCTGCTAAATGAGTTCATACCAGGGATATGCACCAATGCATTGCACCATTCACAAAATTATTGACTCAGCCAAGGACCTGAGGGTGATTAATCTGTATATAAAGTATACAACCAATCTAATGTCATCAAGACACAGTCCAATTTAAAACACATTTCTCCCTATAAATAAAGTAGCGAAGCATACAAATATCAATGGAGAGCAGTACAACTGCATTAGCTAGCTAGCAAGCAAAACAGTATGCAATGTTAATGCCAATTACTTTTGCTGCTATAGGTTATTTTAAAACACAAGATTAAAGACTTGAAGCAGGAGTGCCCAACATTTTCATGTGGGGGGGCCACATTACAATTTTTGTCTTAAATAGGGAGCCGGTGTGAAAATTTTGGAAAGAGAAAGGAATTAAAAATTTATCTTACTATTAATCAAAACAACAACAAAGGTGCATTTTTGTGAAGAAGCTTTAAATGAGAAGACTAATTTATTGACTTACTTTCTGGTCACTATGTTGGACACTGATTTAGTGAGACACCTGGCATTTTTTTGATTGCTAAAGTAGTCAATGTTTGCCTGCACACTTGTTGTTGTAATGCGGAGTATTCTGGATAACGTCCATTGTCAGGAATGTTCTTGATCACTCTCTCGCCCACTTCTTTCTCTCTGTGTCTGTCTGTCTCTCTCATTGTGTCATCCCTCCCTCTCTGTGTTGCCCCGCTCGCTCTCTGCCCCCTTTCTCTCTCCCTGCACCCTCTCTCTTTCTCTGCCCCCTCTCTCCTCTCTCTGCCCCCTCTCTCCTCTCTCTCCTTTCGCTCTCTCTCCCCCTTCTCTCTGTTCTCTCTCTCTGCTCTCCCCTCTCGCTCCCTCTCTCTGTCCCTCCCTCACCCTCTCCCCCCCCTCTCTCTCTCTCCCCCTCTCTCTGTCCCCCCTTGCTCCCTCTCTCAGTCCCTCCCTCCCCCTCTCCCCCTCTCCCTCCCTCTCTCTCTCCCTTCCCTCCCTCTCTCCCTTCCCTCCCTCTCTATCTCTCTCTCTCCCTTCCCTCCCTCTCTATCTCTCTCTCTCCCTTCCCTCCCACTCTCTCCCCCTCCCTCCCTCTCTTTCTCATCCTCCTTCTCTCCCCCTCCTTCTCTCTCTCTCCCCCTCCCTCCCTCTCTCAGCCAATCCCTCTCTCTCTCACCTCCCCCCTCTCTGTTACCTTCCCTCCCTCCCTCGTCCCCTCCCTCCCTCTCTTCGCTCTCCCTGGGCACCACACCTTAGGATGGATATATTGGCCTTGGAGGGAGTGCAACGTAGGTTCACAAGAATGATATCTGGACTACAGGGGTTAAGTTACAAGGAGAGATTACACTAATTAGGCCTGTTTTCGCTAGAATTTAGACGGTTAAGGGGTGATCTGATCGAAGTCTTCAAGATATTAACAGGAAAAGACAGGCTAGATAAAGATAAACTATTTCCACTGGTTGGAGATTCTAAAACTAGGGGGCATAGTCTAAAAATTAGGGCCAGACCGTTCAGGAGAGATGTTAGGAAGCACTTCTTCATGCAAAAGGTGATAGAGGTTTGGAACTCTCTCCCACAAACAGCAGTTGAAGCTAGAACAGTTGTTAATTTTAAATCTGAGATAGATAGATTTTTGTTAAGCAAAGATATTAAGGGATATGGGCCAAAGGCAGGTATATAGAGTTAGGCCGCGGATCAGTCATGATCTCATTGAATGGTGGGACAGGCTCGAGGGGCTCTCTACCCCTCTCTCCCTCCCTCCCTCTCTTTCCCCCTCCTGCTCTCTCTCTCTCCCCCTCCCTCCCTCCCTCTCTCTCCCCCTCCCTCTCCTCCTCCCTCCCTCTCTTTCCCTCTCCCGCTCTCTCTCTCTCCCCCTCCCTCCCTCTCTCTCCCCCTCCCTCTCCTCCTCCCTCCCTCTCTCTCTCCCCCTCCCTCTCTCTCCCCCTCGCTCTCTTCCCCACCTCTCTCTCTCTCTCTCCCCCTCGCTCCCTCCCCCTCTCTTCCTCTCTCTCTCCCCCTCCCTCCCTCCCCCTCTCTCTCTCCCCCTCTCTCCCCCTCCCTCTCCTCCCTCCCCTCTCTCCCCCTCCCTCCTCCCTCTCCTCCCTCCCTCCCCTCCCATCCCTCCCTCTCTCTCTCCCCCTCCCTTCCCTCCCTCTCTCTCTCCCCCTCCCTCCCTCTCTCTCCCTCCCTCCCTTCCTTTCACTCTCCCCCTCTCCCTCCCCCTCCCCCTCCCTTCCTCTCTCTCCCTCTCTCTCTCCCTCCCTCCCTTCCTGTCTCTCTCCTCCTCCCTTCCTCTCTCTCTCCCCTCCCTCCCTCACCTCCCACCCCTCCCTCTCGCCCCTCCCTCCCCTCCCTCTCTCTCGCCCCTCCCCCCTCCCTCCCCTCCTCTCTCTCCTTCCTCCCTCCCTCTCCTCCCCCTCCCTCTCTCCCTCTCCTCCCCCTCTCCTCTCCCTTTCTCTCCCCCTCCCCCCTCCCTTCCTCTCTCTCCCCCTCCCTCCCTCTCCTCCCTCCCCCCTCGCACCCTCCCCTCCCTCTCCCCCTCTCTCCCCCTTCCCTCCCTCTCCTCCCCCTCTCTCTCTCTCCTCCCTCCCTCCCCTCCCTCTCTCCCCCCTCCCTTCTTAGAGAAGCGTGCATTCGACAAAATACATAGTCACAATTTCAAATACTGAAAATACAATTTAGATATGTTTAATAACTTTCTTTTGAGATTTATCCATTTTCATGTCTTTATTATGTTCCAAACCTTGGCTGGAATTCTCTCCCCGCACCCTGTCCCCCGCAGGAGTGGACTGGAGACGGGCCACGTCGTAAAATTGAGTGGGTGACGGGGGGGGAGGGGGGGGGTTCCGTTTCCATCGCCTTCCCACCCCCGCTGCAATTTTACGAGGGGTGGCAGTGGTGAGAAATGGCCTGCCCACCCCAGGCCAATTAAGTCTCTTAAGTGGCCAATTAAGAGCCTCCTCAGCGGGCAGTTCAGGAGCCCCAGCAGGCCGCTCAGTAAAACCTTGTGGCCTCCTTGCAGACTGGGGGGGAGACCCTCCTGATCGAGCACCTTGAGCCCAATGGAGGGCCCCCACAGCCCAGCTGCACGACATTCCTTCCCACCCCCACCCCACCAACCGAACCCCCTTGCCTCGCCAGAGCCCGGCCAATTGAACCTGGCGAGGCCCTACATACCCTTTTTCCAGAGCGGCGTCCTTCCTGCTTCTCTCCCTGGCTGCAGTGCCAACAGTGGCCACTGCTCCCAATGGCGCTGCTGGGATTGAGATGCCAGCTCACTAATTGGCCAGCAGCTCTTGGAGGCGGGACTTGCTGCCTCAGGGGGCAGAAGTTCTGCCCGTTGCAAATTAAGGGCCTGGGCCATGTAAAATCATAGCGTGGCTACTAGGCCCAGCGGAGGCGGGCTTGCCCCTGACCTTTTGGCCGGTGGGTTGGGCCTCCCCCCAACATAAAATTCCAGCCCTTACTTCTGGCATCAAATTTATAATTGCATGCTGCCTTAAGATTTTTAACGTGCCCCTTCCATGCAAAATTGGTGTTGCAGATCGGTCACTAATTATCGAAAGTGTTCAATTTTAATTTCCAGTGCCCATCTACAACACTAATTTTACGCCCAGGCACCAAATTGAAAATCTAAGCCATTGGCCATAATTTTAACAGTTAGAACAGCTCACAAAGGGGGAGCCCGGCAGCAGGTCAGAAACCCAAAAGGTGCTGGTGCAGGCTCTTCTGTATCTTTTTAACTCCCACTTCTGGGTTCCCTGACCAAACGGAACAGACAGGTGCGTTAACAAGTTAAAGGCTCTCTAATTAAAGGCACCCCAGCAGAGGTCAGAATGGGTCTATTGAAGAATTGTCAAGACAGAAAAAGCAAGTATAATGATGGAGACTTAATGTGGGAAGGCTTCTCCCTGGTTCTGAGGCACCCCTAGACGTTATTCTCTGGGTTGTATGGACCTACAGAGAAACACTCTTCCCAGCAGACAGAAAGAAGAGGCCAGCATCTGAAGCCAAGTAGGCGTTAACTCGAAGTGGCTCAGGATGTCAGCAGCATGATTGTGGTACCTTGCACCTAGATACAATGCCGAAAGAGGTTCGATGACCTCATCAGGGCAGGAAAGGTAAGTGGCATCCCATATTAGATTAGATTAGATTAGAGATACAGCACTGAAACAGGCCCTTCGGCCCACCGAGTCTGTGCCGACCATCAACCACCCATTTATACTAATCCTACACTAATCCCATATTCCTACCAAACATCCCCACCTGTCCCTATATTTCCCTACCACCTACCTATACTAGTGACAATTTATAATGGCCAATTTACCTACCAACCTGCAAGTCTTTTGGCTTGTGGGAGGAAACCGGAGCACCCGGAGAAAACCCACGCAGACACAGGGAGAACTTGCAAACTCCACACAGGCAGTACCCAGAATCGAACCCGGGTCCCTGGAGCTGTGAGGCTGCAGTGCTAACCACTGCGCCACTATGCCGCCCATATTAAAGTGCCAACCGCAACACTTTGATTTCCCGAGCATTCTTCTGCAGAGCACTCATGTCTCCATTGTCCAGTCTTCTCCATTGTTGCCTCCCATCTAGCAAGTGGCCATCAGCCTTGAGGAATATGGTATGACGAGAATAGATATCAAGTAATAGGTCTCGCTAAGATGTAAGTATTATTGACTCTGGAAATGCTTTGTGTTTGGAGTGGGTGGAGGGGGTTCAATGGGTTCAGCATTGGTGTGCTATATGGCTTCACAAACTCAGGTTAGCTGCATCATATGTGTACAAGTTGGTTGCATGCATCTCTGACAGCTAGGCAAGAGGCTGCAGGGACCCATGGCCACATCAGGCTTCTCCCCCTCCTGCAGCTCCAGTCCTCTCGGCAGTGCTATATTTTGCAAGGCACAGCAGACCACTACCATTCAGGACATCATTGCTGGTACATATTGAAGGGCACCCTCAAATTTGCCCAGGCACACGAATCGTATCTTCAGCAATGCAATGGCTTTTTGCTCACATGGCACAAGTTATACCTTTCCGGTTTATCATTTGTAGGGTTTCTCACAGATGTCAATCAGCCACATCCTTCGAGGGTAGCCCTCGCCTCCAAGGAGCCATCCGCTAACTCTGTTTGGTGGTACAAAAGTCTGTGGAACATGTGACTGGCGCAGAATGAAGGCACCATGGCAGCTTCCAGGATATTTTGCACAGACATGCATAAATGCCTTCTGGTGGTTACATAGTATAATGCAGCACAGAAAGAGGCCATTCGGCCCATCAAGTCTGCACTGGTTCTTCTGAAGAAGAATCCAGTTGATCCCACTCCCCTCTTCTTTCCCCATATCCCTGCAATTTGTTCTCCTTTAAATATTTATCCAATTCCCTTTTGAAAGCTGTTATTGAATCTGTATCCGCACTCGAACTGACAGTGCATTCCAAATTCTAACCATTCGTTGCAAAAAAAGAATTTTTCTCATGTTGCCTCTGGATCTTTTACCAATAACCTTAAATCTGTCCTCTTCAGTTCTCAAACTTTCAGCTACGGGAAACAGTTTCTCTTTATCTACTCTATTTAAACCCATCATGATTTTAAACACCTCTATCAAATCTCCTCTTCGTCTTCTCTGCTCTAAGGAGAACAAGCCCAGCTTCTCCAGTCTATCCACATAACTGTAATCCCTCATCCCTGGATATCAGACATAATTCAGGCATGCTTCCAATAATATTTCTTCACTCTCACTGTAAAAGACGGCTTTCATAATTGGCCCCCCAGGACTGAAACTTAGCATTATGTGCTTGATATACAATGAAAAATGTATCACGGGCAAACCATTCTTGCTTTTATTGTAAACTTGTCACTGCATAGTCTATAGGATTCCATTAATTCTCATGTCACTGCAGAAGACAATCTCATGGCCAGGTAGTAAGGGGTGTGGGTGGTTCCCACTGTTGTCATGCAGGCCCCCACCTGCCAAGAATGTGGCATATTAATTTTACCACATGGACATTAAATTTCAAATTTAATGCTGGGAGGAAGAGAAGGCCTATTACAAGGGCTGCCAGACTGGCTGGAAAGACATTTTTGCATATTGACAGATGGTACTTGAAAGGACAAAGGGGCTATTTCCTGCTCCAATTTAACCCACAATGGATCTTTGATCACCAGGTATTGTGTGTAAAGGAGACAGTCCAAGGTCCGCTAGGACAAGACAATCCACAAGGGTCAGGACTGATTAGGCCAGCTGGTCACATGACTAACTGGCTGTTGCAGGTTTTTTCTGAACTTGCCACAGAGAATTTGAACTCAGAAAGCTCTTTGCTTCTGGGCTGAGAAGACCTCTCTTCTGTCTGCTCCCATCTCGTTCTCCTGGAACTCCAAAATCCACTGAAGAGACATGAACCCCAAGAGAAAAAAGTCTCCTACGGTGAACAAGGTTTAAGAAGAATTCTGGGTCCCAACGAAAAGCCAGACTACCTACAATCAAAGACTCCACAGCGAGCTCGAAGCACAGTAACAAACCCCCTTCAGAGATTGCCCCAAACCTTTTCACTTTATTTTTCTTTTGCTCTTTTCTGTCCCTATTTGCATGTGTGTATCACGTGTACATGCTAGCATGGGCATGTCGTATATCTTTAGGCGTTAACCAAATTAGAGTTTAAGTTTAAGAAATTTCACTTTTCTTCTTTAAATCTAAGAAAGCTTGTTTGTGCTAATTTCTTTGCCTTATAATTGGAAAGTGGTGAACAAGGATTCATCAAGGGGCAGCTCAAAACATGGTGTGTTTAAAATTAAACCTTGTTAAAGTAAGACCAGGTGAAGGCTGAGAGGGACTCCTTGACCCCTTTCTTGCCTGGTTGTAGCACTCTTCACCTCCAACTGACCACAGCAAGCGTTTTTGTTACTAGGGTTTTAATCCCTTGTGTTTTATTTGCCAAATAAACAGACAGTGACAAGTTTTCTTATAGGTTTAAAACAGAAGGTTAACTATTTATTGAACACACTTCATTCCCAAAATGGTCACAACCACACCCATGCATGCATTCACTCGCGCGCAAGCACAAACACATGCATGGACATGCACGTACACGGATAGATAGAGCAGAAAAGGGTAAGTGGTTTGAAGTGAGGTAGGTGTTCAGGGTCCATGGTGAACCTGTTGAATCTTCTCAGAGGACAGTTTATCTTTTAAAGTTGCAGGGCTGGGTAGTTTGTAGATTTTCTGGTGGTTGAGACTTCAGTCTGGAGGCAGTGGTCACTTTCAGTCCTCCGCTGCATCAAGTTGAATGGTAGAATTTGCAGCAAGGCTGCTTCTTTGGTTTTTGATGAATCTCTCATAGCTCCTGGCTGGACAAGCTTTTTGTGATGTTGATGTGATCTCTCCTCCCTCTCTTTCCAGAAGCCTACATTTTAAGGTAAAAATCTTTCACATTTGCCTTTATGAGGAGACTTATGGCCAACACTGTGATGACCAACAATGGACCAGGATGTGGCTACTTCACACCTTCTTTGTTTCAGAAGAACCCATTCAATTCAGGAATGTCATACCAGCTGAATGATAATGGAGCGGAATCCATTTCAATTGAATAGTCCTGGATGATCTGACGGTGCCTTGATAGCCACATGTGTGGGAATCCAGCCATTGCAGAAAATCCAAAAGCCCTCTCATTCTAACTGGCCTCATCAATGGCCAAATGAATACAAATGGCTGCCCTGGCAAATATGGCATCAGTCACCTGGGGGATGCACTTGCATGCAGCAGATTGTGAAAACCTGCATATGTCACCAGCACATCCTTATAAGTTCCTGGAGGCAAAGAAATTCAGGGCTGTGGTGACCTTGGCAACCATTGGCAATGCGTGCCCACCTGACCCACTTGGAAGCAGGTCTTGTTCCAGGAGGCTGCAAATGTCAGCAATGACCTGCAGAGGAAGTCTGAGTCTCCTGAGGCACTACTGCTCAGTCATGACCAGACATCTGATCCTCTGTCTTATGCCCTGTGTTGGGGGTATTGCTTCCTTTGAACGAGAGCTCTGTGTTCATCCCCTCTGTCCTGCAGAGCGGCAGGTGGTCAAATGAGAAGCAAATGTTGCTGGTGCTGCTCCTCATCAGAGGTCCAAGGTACAGCTGCATAAGTTGCTCTCATGCTGCAGTGAAGGCTGACAGCAAGAAAGTGCATTTCAAAGTTAACAAAGTCAAAGATAGCATAAATCACCTCCAAAGCAGTGAAAGTACACTCTCTGAACAAATCCTGTGGGCAAAAGCCTTTCAGTAGATAAGGAAGCAACTGCCCAGGTTCACTTTTTAAAGGCTTTCCAGCCTATCAATTTCACAGCCCTGTTAATCCCCGCTATGCTCTCGCCTTGTTGACCCTAGCAAGTTTCAGACAGCTCAGGAAACCAATGTCCTAGCGGTTAAAGCCAGAAGGTAGGATTAAATCTTCATTCAATTACAACTTTACATATTATAATTGCCAACCTGCCTGCCTCACGGGGCTTTCCCATGTGCCTCCAAATAGGCACAGTTTAATTCAGAAAGTGAGCAGGATCATATCGGGTTTCCAACACATCAGCCTATTTTAATGTTATAATTCCCTGCATGCATCAATACCCTTCACCCTTAACAGGTTAATATTCTCCCCATTGTCTTTCAGAACAGCTCAGTCATTAGATACCAAAGATGAATCTGTAGTTCTTTTGATCATGTAGTGATCAATTTAAACCCTCTAAGAGACCATCTACAACTGTCACCATTTTCACAAGTGTGCAAGAGGTACTTTAGGTGGATAAGTTTATTACATTTTGTGCTTTATTCCCACCTTCACCATTCTGTACATATTTGTCCAGCACATTCCACCTCCCTCGGAACAATCTCTGCAACTGAGATGGACATCAAGCCTCAGCTCCATCAAGCCGACGAGGCGCAAAATGCCCACTGGCAAAGAGTGATCAAAGATTGGGCCACTGCTAGCATTGCAATTGAGCATGCAATATCACAATAAACAAATTTTATAAATTCTATTTTCAATATGTTATTTGCCAGAGAATGAGGAGTTAACCTCAAATTCAACATACTGACAGAACAGAACTGTGCATAATTTATATAGAATACCAGGACTATAATTTACTAAATACTCTGATAATTATGCTATTGCTTAAAAAGCCTTCAGCATTTTGCCACTTCAAGGCAAACATTAGATCTTTCAAAAAACAATTAACCACACACGATGAATGAATTATATCCAAGAGGTGTCAATCATGTAATTCCTCACAGTTCATCAATCCCAACTTCTCCTCCTGGCTCCTATGTTAGCTGATCTTGTGAATGGTTCCCTCTCCTCAAGGCTCCATCAAATCTGCTGTTATCACCCCTCTCCTCAAAAAGCACCTTTGACCCCTCCGTCCTTGCAAATTACCGCCCCATCTCCAACCTCCCTTTCCTCTCCAAAGACCTTGAACACATTGTCCCTTACAAGTCTGTGCCCATCTTTCTCAAAACTCCATGTCTGAACCCCTCCAATTGGGCTTCTGCCCCCAGTACTGAATCAGCCCTTATCAAAGTCACAAATGAAATTCTACAGTGACCATGGTAAACTATACCTCCTTGCCCTACCTGCAGCTTTCAACACGGCTGACCACACCATCCTCCTCCAACGCCTCTCTGCCATCCAATTGGGTGGGACTGCATTCTCCAGATTCCATTCTTATTTCTCCACAGAATCACCTACAATAGCTTCTCTTCCCACTCCCACACCATTACCTCTGGAGCTGCCCAAGGATCTATCCTTGGCTTCCTTCTATTTCTCATTATATGATGTGATGTCATTCGAAGACACATCAGGTTCCACACGTATGCTAATGACACTTAGCTCTATCTCACTACCACCTCTCTTGACCCCTACACTATCTCCAATTTGTCACACTGCTTGTCTGACATCCAGTACTAATTGAGCAGAAATTGCCTGCAACTAAATATTGTGATGACTGAAGCCATTGTCTTCGGTCCCCACCTTAAAATCTGTTCCCTGACAACAGTCTGAAGCTAAACCAGACTTTTCGCAATCTTGGTGTTGATTTTGACCATGAGATGAATTCCCAACCACATGTCCACTCCATCACCAAGACTGGCTCCTTCCACCTCCGTATCATCCGAATCTACCCCGCCTCAGCTCATTTGCTACTGAAACCCTCAGCAATGCCTTTGTTTCCTCTAGATTTGACCACTCCAAAGCTCTCCCAGCTGGCCTCCCATTTTCCACCCTCCTAAACTTGTGCTCATCCAAAAGTCTGCTGCCATATCTTAATTCGCATCAAGTCACCTTCGTGCATCACGCATATGCTTGCTGATCTACAACTGTCTCCTGATCCAGCAATGTTTCAATTTTAAAATTCTTATCCTTGTTTTCAAAGCTCTCCATACTCTAATCTCCTCCTGCCCTTCTAGGCTTAGAGATCTCTGTGCTCCTCCAATCCTGGCATCTTGCACATTCTGGCTTTTAATTGCTCCCCCATTGGCAGCCATGCCTTCAGTTCCTAAGCTCTGGAATTCCCTCCCTCAACCTCTCCATCTCTTACTACTCTTTCTCCTCCTTTAATAATACTCTTGTGAAGTGCCTTGGAATGTTCTTCTACATTAAAAGGCTCTATTATAAATGCAAGTTGCTGTTGCTTTCTGCAAGGTGTTGCAAAATTTGGTAAACATCAGTCAGCTTTAACTTGTCAAGATTTTATGCATTCTTTTTTTTTCTAAATACAGAACAAAAACATGCACAATTTTGCAATAAATGCTGTAGTAGATTTTCCTTCTGGACTGAACAGACCAATTTTAATGTGAAATATAAAATGAATTCTAAACTTAAAATCATCCTTTTTTATTTAAGTTTCTCATGGCAAGCCTGTCTCCTCCTCATGACCTCCTTTGGTCAAAAGGGCAAACCTAGAAACTCATCTTTCCAAAGGTGCTTGTGATCAGGTAACTAAAGCTCACAGAAAAGAAAAACAAAATTCAGTTTTTCCCTTCAAGTTTAACACTGCTACCATAAGGTGCACCAGCTAGTTGTTTGTCCAAGAACTAGTTATATAAACCAGATATGAGGCAGAAGTTATATTGCTTCAGTGATTTTAAGAAAAATAAGCTTGGGCCAGCCACCGCAAAGTCTCAATGAGGAAAGGCCACTGAGTCAGGCCATCCCGCTATAGTATATCGAGGGGCTGGAACCCATGTAGATCTCCTTGGGCTGTCTGTATCTAAATATGTTTTTGCTATGTAATGCAAATGTACATTGCATATAAAATGGAATGGCAAGAGTTGTGACGCAGCTCATGTTCTGTATCGAAAGAATCTGACCTCTATTGTATATTTCGAAATGTCAAATTTGAACTATTTTGAACTGTTTTGTAATTTTTTTTTTAATTTTATGAATAAAGTATATTTTTGGGGAAAGAATTAAGCAAATGACAAGACCTACTGTTCTAAAACAGGCTGTGGATTGTACTTTCCTTGGCCATGCTTGCAATTACGCATTCTGGTAAGCAAAATCTGCCTCACAAGTAATAATTAAAGTTAGAGAGCACAGATGAAAGTCACAGAAGATGAAAGTTGGAAAACATTAAAAAATACACCGTAGTAAGTTTATAAAGTATCTAGAAGATCCAACAGGCCCCCTGAGCAGCTCCTAACCCAACTTCACCTCATATTGGAGTCTTCTCAAATGTCTTTTACACTGGTTGGTTTTTGGGCGGCACAGTGGCGCAGTGGTTAACACCGCAGCCTCACAGCTCCAGCGACCCGGGTTCAATTCTGGGTACTGCCTGTGTGGAGTTTGCAAGTTCTCCCTGTGTCTACGTGGGTTTTTGCCGGGTGCTCCGGTTTCCTCCCACCACCAAAAGACTTGCAGGTTGACAGGTAAATTGGCCATTATAAAAATTGCCCCTAATATAGGTAGGTGGTAGGGGAATAGAGGTGGGGATGTGGTAGGAATATGGGATTAGTGTAGGATTAGTATAAATGGGTGATTGATGGTCGGCACAGACTCGGTGGGCCGAAGGGCCTGTTTCAGTGCTGTATCTCTAAATAAATAAAAATGCATACTACAGTCACATATGGATAAGATACCAGAGTTATGCTGTCAATTTTTCATTAATCTATAACCAAAACCACATTACAGCATCATCTTTAAAATTATGAAAGATTTTGATAATGGATACAATGTTTCCACTTAGAGGAAGAGCAAAACCAGAGGCCATCAATATCAGATAGCTAACAAGAAATCCAATAGGAAGTTCAGAAGCACTTCTTTACCCAAAGAGTGGTGAGAGTGTGGAACATGTTACCACAGAACTGCAGTGTTGTGTCCAGTTCTGGTTACCAGACATTAGGAAGGATGGAAGGCTCCTTGAGGGGGTGCAGAGGAGATTTACCAGAATGGTTCCAGGGACAGGGGATTTTAGTTACAAGATTAAGTTGGAAAAGCTGGGGTTGTTCTCCTTAGAGCAAAGGAGATTGAGGGGAGATTTAATAGAAGTGAACAAGATTATGACAGGCTTAGATAAATTAGACAAGGAAAAGCTGCTCCCATTTACTAATGGTACAAGGACCAGGGGACACAGATTGAAGGTTTTGGGTGAGAGATGCAGGAAGAATAAGAGAAAGAACTTTCTTATGCAGCGAGTGGTAATGACCGGGAAATCGCTGCCCTCCAGGATGGTGGAAGCAGAGACAATCGATGATTTCAAAAGGAAATTGGATGGCCACTTGAAGGAAATAAACTTGCAGGGCTACAGGGATCAAGCGGGGGAGTGGGACTGACTGGATTGCTCTGTGGAGAATCGGTATGGACCTGATGGGTCGAATGGCCTCCTTGTGTGCCGTATATGACTTTATGACTCTCTATGTCAGGGAGTGGTTGAAGTGAATAGTACAGATACATTGAAGGGGAAGTCAGACAGGCATATGAGGGAGAAGGGACTAGAAGGTTATGATGATAGATGAGGAAAGATGGGAGGAGGCTTGAGTGGAGCATAAAGGTTGGCATGGACTGCTTGGGTAGAATGGCCTATTTCTGTGCTGCATATCTTATGTAATCCTATGTAATAAAACTAATGGTATAACTGCACCATAAGGAACAGGTAGTCCTGGGACTTGAGCCGATGCCCAGCTGGCACAGATGTCATCACAGTTATTCCTACATTACTACAGATAAATCAGTTCATTTGAAACATACAAAACAAATTCTTGAGATTGTTGCATTATTTATCAAATATTTTCCAGTATTCACTTTTTCAAGGATACATTGAAATTGCTTGATTCAATTATTTAAATATCTGTAGAATGATACACCATTAAAAAAGCAGATTTGGGGGGGGGAAACGGTTTAGTATTAACTGCATTAGACGTTTTTGTTTGCTTCCCTTACAGTCTTTATGCAGGATATACCAATTTCATCCAAATGCAAGCTTACTTTCAAGTTTTTGGACCACACTAACTCAGCATCTTGCCAACATCATAAAATGAAGAATGGCATGTAAATAATAATCTACAGGTGAGGGAAAATGTATTCATGCCATAAAAATGGTATAATTATTTATACAATCAAGCACAAAGCTGTCTGTGTTTCACATGGAATTTATTTACCATTACGTCAAGGATGTTCAGAATAAATTCCATGGACCAAATGCACCCCTCAAGCCCTCACAATCCAACCAACGACCCTCAAGGAACTCTTCTATTTGTGCTTTGATTTCTTAAATCAATCGTTTACCTTGTTCTGAAAAAACTGTTCTTCACACTACTGCTGCGTTAACAGGCAAATCTTAAATCGGAACTTCAAGATCTGTCAGTAGCCACAGCTTTGAGGTAAATATTAATTAATGCGAACACTGATTTAAACTTTATAGTCCCATATTTTCTGGATCTCAATTACATCCAAATTTGTTACGGTTTCTGCAAGATCTTGCCAACGGGAACATATGCCCAAATTTCCTGTCGAGCTGATTTGCCTACATCCGAGCATAAAAACTGCCATAAAACAAGTGTAATTAGTGCTACCAATAGGTATAATTGCAAGCTGTCTTCTGCCATGGTACCTTAGTATGAGCCTCTGCTGCTCCAGTTCCATTATTATACAGAACAGCTGGCAAAGCCAATTGAGAAGGTTGTTCCAGCTACTTAATTCCTCTGAACACATGGAGGGTGGGGCAGCAATCGGAATACTTTTGGGTGCACGAAGATTCAAAGCACTTTGGTTAAGTGTAGCATAAGTCTCTGTAAGACCCAAAAAACTTGTCAACCTGATTCTTTCTTCAAGAAAGTAAGAGTACTTTGTTTAAATCCATCAACGTTCTGTAAAAAAAAAAGAGGATGTGTATTTCCTTGCAGTGAAGTAAACCTCCAAATTCCATACAGTTCAAATTGCATTGTATCTAATCAGCTCAGTCCAAAACACGCTATTTAAATTACAGAACACTAATGTTAACTGCTGTCCACCTGTTGCCCTTGAAACAAATCTGATAAAAAGCAGCATCACACACTCCAACTATATGTATTATAAGGTATAACACAAACTGAAGTGCGATCAATAGAGCAATAAACAACAAGAAAAAAACTGCAATGTTTGCAAAGATCTCTTAAAAATGTTACAAACCAGTACTGCCAGGTGCATGCCCTCCTCTTTCTCCTTCCCATCACTGCTTACGAATACCAGGAATCCAGCAGGGACCCAAACCTCATATTTCATCCTTTAGTTCTGTCAAACCTCATTACCCCTTCATAATTCTGCCAAATCCCACATTTTTCCTCCAAGGTGATGCCAGACATTCTCCCCAATGCTGCCAAATCCCAGCAGATCCACTGCGGTGCTGTTAAAACCCAGACCTTCACGGAGTGCTACAAAAACTCAAGATCCCTGAGGCCTATCAAAGGCAAGGACTATTTCAACTTTAGCCAAAATGCAATATCACTCTCACTGCAGCTAAACTCCATTCTCCTTACCTGGTACTACTAAAATATCAAGGTATGGAGTTTCTGCTAAATTGCGCTATTTTTTCCGGCGCAATTTGTCCAGAACCACTGCAAAGCATAGAATTTTAAGTGCAACTCAAGTTTCTGTGATCTTTAAAAACATTCCTCTATAAGCAGGCCCCTCCCAGAAAACGGTCCATGCACCCAGGTGAATTTTTTTTTATTCACTCAAGATGTGGGCGTCACTGGCAAGGCGAGCATTTATTTTCCATTCCTAATTGCCCTTGAGAAGGAGGTGGTGAGCCTTCTTGAACCACTGCAGTCTGTGCAGTGAAGGGACTCTCAGTGATGTTAAGTAGGGCATCCAGGATTTTGGCACCGATGATATATTTCCAAGTCAGGATGGTGTGTGACTTGGAGAGGAACTTGCAGCTGCTGATGTTCCCATGTGCTTGCTGCCCTTGTCCTTCCAGATGGTAGAGATTGCAGGTTTGGGAAGTGCTGTCGAAGAAGCCTTGGGGAATTGCTGTAGTGCATCTTGTAAATGCTACAAACTGCAGTCACGGTGCACCAGTAGTGAAGGGAGTGAATATTTAAGGTGATCGATGGGGTGCCAATCAAGCAGACTGCTTTGTCCAGGATGGCATTGTGTTTTGTGAATGTCCTTGGAGCTGCACTCATCCAGGCATGTGAAAAGGGATTCCATTACACTCCTGACTAGTGCTTTGTAGATGGCAGAAAGGTTTTGGGTAGTCAGGAGGTAAGTCACTTGCTGCAGAATACCTGGTCTCTGACCTGCTCTTGTAGCCACAGTATGTATATGGCTGGTCCAATTAAGTTTCCAGTCAATGGTGAGGGATTCAACAATGTTAATGCCATTGAACATCAAGAGCAGTTGGTTAGGTATTATAAAGGATGTGATAACTAGACACTTAGAAAATATGATTGGGCAGAGTCAACATGGATTTGACAAACCTGTTGGAGTTTTTTGAGGATATTACTTGTCGCATAGATAAAGGAGAACCAGTGGATATGGTGTATTTGGATTTTCAGAAGGCTTTTGATAAGGTCCCACACAGGTGGTTAGTAAATAAAATTAGAGCACATGGGATTGGGGGGTAATATACTGACATAGATTAAGCATTGGTTAACAGACAGAAAACAGAGAATGGGAATAAACGGGTCATTCTCAGGATGACAGACTGTTACTAGTGGGGTACCGCGAGGATCAGTGCTTGGGCCACAGCTGTTCACAATCTATATAACTGATTTATATGTGGGGATCAAATGTAATATTTCCAAATTTGCTGATGACAGAAAATTAGGTGGGAATGTAAGTTGTGAGGAGGATGCAAGGAGGCTTCAAGGGGAATATAATGGGAATAAGTGTGAAGTTATCCACACTGGCAGAAAAAAACAGAAAGACCGAGTATTTCTTAAATGGTAAGAGCTTGGGGAGTGTTGATGTCCAAAGGGACCTGGGTTTCCTTCTCCATTAAAGCTAGTATACAGGTGCAGCAAGCAATTAGGAAGGCCAATGATATGTTGGCCTTCATCACAAGACATTTTGAGTACAGGAGTAAAAATGTCTTGATGCAATTGTATAGAGCCTTGGTGAGACTGCACCTGGAGTATTGTGTACAGTTTTGGTCTCCTCATTTAAGGAAGGATATACTTGCCATAGAGGAAGTGCAACAGAAGTTCACCAGACTAATCCCTGGAATGGCGGGATTGTCTTATGAGGAGAGACTGAGGAAACTGGGCCTGTATTCTCTAGAGTTTTGAAGAATGAGAGGTGAACGCATTGAAACTTACAAAATTCTTACAGGACATGACAGAGTGACAGGGTGGATGTAGGAAGAATGGTTCCCCTGACTGGTGAGTCTAGAACCAGGGGACATAGTCTCAGAATAAGGGGTAGGCCATTTAAAACTGTGATGACGAGGAATTTCTTCACTCAGAGGGCAGTGAATCTTTGGAATTCTCTACCGCCGAGGGCTGTAGAAGCTCAATCATTGAGTATGTTCAAGACAGAAATCAGTATATTTCTGGATACTAATGACATCAAGGGTGGCACAGTGGCGCAGTGGTTAGCATCGCAGCCTCACAGCTCCAGTGACCTGGGTTCAATTCTGGGTACTGCCTGTGTGGAGTTTGCAAGTTCTCCCTGTGTCTGCATGGGTTTCCTCCGGGTGCTCTGGTTTCCTCCCACATGCCAAAGACTTGCAGGTTGGTAGGTTAATTGGCCATTATAAATTGCCCCTAGTGTAGGTAGGTGGTAGGGAAATATAGGGACAGGTGAGGATGTGGTAGGAATATGGAATTAGTGTAGGATTAGTATAAATGGGTGGTTGATGGTCGGCACAGACTCGGTGGGCCAAAGGGCCTGTTTCAGTGCTGTATCTCTTAAAAAAAAATATGGGGATAGTGCAGGAAAGTGGCATTGAGGTAGATGATCAGCCATGATTTAACTGAATGGCGGAGCAGGTTCGATGGGCTGAATGGCCTACTCCTGCTCCTATGTTCCTATTTTCTATGCAAGGTGGCTAAAAAGCACTATTCAGTTTATAAATTTAAACTGAAGACAAATCAATATATTTTTCAAGTTCTAATTAATATAATGCAATGGAGTTTCACAAAGCCTTCTGCAGAATGTTGTTCTATATTAAATTTTCATATTAGATAAATTCTGTTCCCACCCCAAAGAAGTCTCTTTTTCTCCTGAAGATTTCACTACTTTAGCTAAGGAGCACTTGCTTAAAAGATATAAAAGTATAGTCTCAATCTCTTAATTGCCATTTCTTGGCTGTTTTAGAAATCGGTTGAAGATTTTGTTACTTTCACATCATAATGCAAATTCTTAACAGTGGTCATTTCCCACAATACTGTTATACACACATGCTGTAAATTTCCTGTCATCACAGTTGAATGCAAGTATTCATAGCTTCCACTATGTGGCCAAGCCAACTAAGATCTGTTAAATTACAGTAGTTCATTGCAAAAATGCTGATATATATTGAACAGTAGATATCTACTGCAAAAATGTCAATTTTTCCTACATTTTACTCTCAGATATGTGTATTACCGTTTTGTTAAGGGAGGAACCAACTGCAAAAACAAAGGACAAAAGATCACCTAACTTTCCAAAAAGACTGACTTCAATCACTTAAAATGGATCAATATTCCCAACTTTTTGCAGCAATGTAGCCTGTTGGACGATGGTGCTGGTTCTCCCATTGGATCTGCCTCTCATTGTTCAGCAAACACGTTAATCCTGCTGTTTTACTACAGTCAAAAAATATAGACTAGAACAGGGGTCTGCAACATGCAGCTCTTTAACATTTCATTTGCAGCTCCCAACCTTTTCCAGTTGGATTGTATTATCATGAAAAAAGCCTAAAAAAGTTATGGCAAGATATGTTTTCATCGTGAGAATAAAAGACTAATCATTGTGCTGCACTTTACAGCTAAAAATTATTACTTTAACAAAAATCATCATCGTGCTCTAACTAAACCTGATATAGCTACACATGGTTATAGATAATGCCTTTGGTTTGAGGAACAGGTTTTATAGTTGTGATCATTATTGTTTATAATAAAGCTGAGACGATAAATTATTCTGAATGTGCTTTTAGAAGCTTTTCTTTAAGTCACTAGAATCAATATCTGAAAAAATATCTTAATTCTACACATCTTAAGTTAAAGTTTGTTTTAAAGATGACTTTACTGACAAAATTATAGCAAAAAAAATCCATTTATTACAAGATCTGTCATAAAAATACAAAGACAAAAAGCATTCTCAGTTTTATATGTGAATTTCTTATTTGGTATTCAAAATGGAAACATGCTGTTTTTCCATTAAATTAATGGTGCTTCACCATTTTTACATTTTCTTTTCAAACATGCTTATACATAATTCATTCAAGTTGACCCATAAAACCTGAACATGCATATACTGGGGATATGAAGAAAAAATTTTTTTTTAAATGAGGCAAATACACGGTTATTCCCAGTTAGGTCTATTTTAAATTAGATTTTTTTTCCATTGATACATAAATTCAATATGTTACTTATAAAAATGATGCATTCTACCAGAAAAACTTGGCACTTTGCCATTTATTTGGTTTAGAAATGCCGAATTTTCGTCTTGCGGCTCCCAATTGTTTTTATTTAAAAAGGCTCTTCTGGCAAAAAAAAAGGTTACTGATGCCTGCATTAGATGATATGGGATCCTGCTGAATGAATTGCACAGGAAGGTTGGAACTTCTCTCGGGTATGGTAATTATAAAACAAAACACACGGAAACAAATTCATGGGGAAGTACTTTATTATTATTATATACTTTTTTTTATAGGAAAGGTTTTCCCCAGGGTAATGTTGTCCTTTGAATTCTAACAAATTGTGGGGGCTCAAATGATGATAAACTACTCCAACTTTCTGCTCATACTTCTGAACTCCTTTTAACGTATTCTAAGCCGGCTAAAATTCTGTTTGTCGTGTCTTGATTACAAAACAGAGTTCTATATTTTTATCTTTCTCTAAAGAAAACCATTCAACATGGTTATAACAAGAGCGTGCTGACCTTCTGGAGGAGCAGACATGCTGTCAAAACAGAAGGTGACAACAAACACCGGCAACAAGTGAGTGCAAAGTACAGTTTACCTCGCAGCTAAACTGCACCTCATCTTCTATGGTAAGAATCCGAACGCTGAAGGTTTTCATCTGCTTCCTCTTCAAGGAACTGAGCATGTTAATGGGCATCAATCAGCAGCAGCGTTGATGGAGCCGTCCCGCTGGCGGTTGCTAGGGCAGTGAAGGGTTTCTATGGTGACTTTTAGTTTTCAATGAGATGGCTTTCCTTTGCCACCTTCGTGTTATTTGACTTTCCCCCTTCCTCAGCGCATAAGACGTTGCTCTCCCCGCCAATGATTCCTGATAAACTCCGAACTTTATCTCCCCTGAAAAATTACTATAAATAAGGCGGCAGGGACGCGGCCTTCAGTTTCCATTATCCATCGACAGAGTCCCCGGCTCCGGCCGCACTCCTACTTTATCGGTGCTGCTGTTAAAGTGTGCTTCAACAATATGGCAGCTGACAGGAGCGGGTTCACTCCAGAATCTCCTGCTCTTTTACCTCGTCTCTCCTCACTATCCAAGGCCCCAAACACTCTGTTCAGGTGAAGCAGCGATTTACTTGTACTTCTTTCAATTTAGTATACTGTATTCACTGCTCACAATGTGGTCTCTTTTACACTGGGGAGACCAGACGCAGACTGGGTGACCGCTTTGCAGAACACCTCTGCTCAGTCTGAAAGCATGACCCCGAGCTTCCGGTCGCTTGCCATTTCCGCACCCCCCCCCCCCCCCCCCAGCTCTTGTGCCAACATTTCTGTCTTCGGCCTGCTCCAGTGTTCTAGTGAACATCAACACAAGCTCGAGGAGCAGCACCTGATCTTTCAATTAGGCACTCTACAGCCTTGTGGACTGAACATTGAGTTCAATAACTTCAGAGCATGACTGGCCTTTTTTTAATATTTTATTTTTTAACCATGTGCCTGCTTTTCATGTAGTCAGAGCTGCTCATTATTCTGCTGTTAAGAATCTCTGGACTAATGCTTTGTCTTTCACCACAAGCTTTAACACATTCTTTGCCTTTGTCCCAGGACAGCTTTGTCATTTGATCACCCTTTGCCCTAATCACCACGTTCTCCTTTGTTTTCTTCCCCACCCCCCTCCATTTCACTTGTTTAAAACCTAATTCTTTTCCAACCTTTGCCAGTTCTGATGAAAGGTCACAGACCTGAAACGTTAACTTTGCTTCCCTCTCCACAGATGCTGCCAGACCTGCTGAGTATTTCCAGCACTTTTTGTTTTTATTTATAGCAAAGAAAGCATTATTTGGCGAGATGGTCAAAGATGGGTTTTAAAGAGGAGAGATAGTGGAAAGGCACAGAGGTTTAAGGAGGAAATTCCCAAGCATGGGATCGAGGCAGTTAAAGGTACAGTCACCAGTGGTAGGACAACAAAGAGGAGAAATGAACAAGGGGAACAGAATTCAGTGGTGTTGCAGGGCTGGAGGAGGTTAAGGATAGGGAGGAGCAAAGACATGAAATAAATATGAGTGATGAGAATTTAAAGTTTGAGGTTTTGGGGAAAAAAAGAGTCCATGTAGGATGCAGTCAGTGGTGTATTACTACGAATATTTGAATATGACAAATGAGAAAATACCTAGTGGTCCATCCAGCCTGTCTTATGTATCATGATACAAACACTGCTCACTCACTGGAGCCATGTAATCACCTAGGAGAGGCAAAAAGAATTCAATAATATTCATCTCAGAGCCCACCTTAGATGATTGAAACTAGTCTGGGATTACATTAACCCTCTTTAAATTACAGGACACTAACCTATTGTACGGGCCGACATCCTCTCCAACCAGAAACAGGTCCAGCTCTTGTTTGAAGGAATATAGCAAACTAGTATTTAACGTATGAGCCGACAAATGTTCCACAGCTCCACTATTCTCTGGCGAAAGAAGAACAACATCGCACCCAATTGTTGTTTTACATATCCGTATTACTGGGCAGAAGTTGTTCAATGTAAGAACAAGTTCAGCCAGGCAGAGGAGGATGGTGGTGGATGGGGACTGGTTGGGCCTCTGTTCAAGGAAGAAGCGGAGAGCCCTCAAACCGTCCCGGTGGGGGATGGAGGTGTGGAGAGATTGGACATCCGTAGCGAAGAGGAGGCGGTTAAGGCAAGGAAATTGTCAAAATAACTTAGGGCGTCCAAAGAGTCACAGTTGTAGGTGGAAAGAGACTGGACCAGGGGAGAAAAGATAGTCAAGATAGGAAGAAATAAGTTCAGCAGGCAGGAACAGGCTGAAACGATAGGTTGACCAGGACGGTCCTGTTTGTGGATTTTAGGAAGGAGGTAAAAGCGGACTGTTCGGGACATACTGTGTTTTGTTTATTCAAAATGAAAGTTACCTTTTCAGAAAACAGAAATTATGTTTGCTCCCTCTCATGGTTAGAAAACTATTGTTTTACATAATTTGGAAAAAGTACCATAAAGATTAATTAGTCATTGCAAAACAGATTCAACTAAAGGTAAGTAACTTTAAAAAACCTGGAGAGTGGAGGACTCTTTAACTATTAACACTTCACATCCAGTACAACATTGGCTAGATATAAAACAGAGAGCTTTACTCCAACCCCTTATTTCACCAGTATAAATGTTTCCATTTCTCTCAATATCAATCCTTGTGACTAGAACAATTTTCAATTTGTACTGAATTGTGCTTTAAGCCCTAGATTATACACTTGACTGAATGCAAATCCAAGTCTCAGATGTGAAAAAATACTGTGCTAGTCCATTGCCCTGCACAGCTTCAGATGGCTTATATTGTGCGCTTTTAGATGATAAAGGCTGCCACTTCAATTTGTATTCTAAGTTTATTGGTTCTTCTGTAAACATCAATTAAAATGTTTCATAGACACTGGTAAATACTGCATTGCAAGCAAAATATTTTGCTTAACACTGAGCTTTGTATAATTTGGGCAATAAACAGTTTAACTTCCGGATGACATGCTCCAATAATATTCACTGTCTATTCAATGTCCCTAGTCAAACAAACTGTAAATCTTTGATGAATTTCATTGGACACCATTGTCATGACTGGCTGATGAATTACAATAAGCTATTCATTTACCATTCTGATCAAAGTTTACTAAATCATAGGTATGAGTTCAGTGAATCACGTTGAATCTGACCCAGTGACTATCTTGGATAGGTTAGTTTTCTGACACAACCTATATCTTCTCGTGTCCTTTCAGATTTTGATTTCATACTCTGGAATTATTCCAAGGTGATTACTTTTAAAATAGGAAATTTGAATTAATGGCTAGGAAGAGTCAATTTGAACAGGGGCTGGATTTTCATTATCAAAGGGGGAAACAGAAACTGGTTCGGGCTTTGGGTCAGCAACCCACCTCCTGTGAGAAACTGATTCAGATTGCAATTTTCAAAAGGGTAAGCCCTTAAATGGTATGGAGACAGGTTTCCTGTCCACTTAGAACCAGTGGGATTGAAAATGGCAGTAGGTCAATTCAAGTGTCGGGCTCACGTAGACACATACAGCAGCCATCACTGCGGCTGCTGGTTATCCTGAGGGAGAGATCTGCCTTCCACAGAACCAGAGAGAAGTGAGATGTCACAGGGGAGTTGGAGGACTGGCACTAGGGACAGGCCTGGCCCTCACTTCATCGATGCCCACCTGTATCTAATGCTCTAATGCTGTCTCTGTTCAGTGTTATCTCACTCTGCCACTCTTCCTCCTCCTTTCTTACCTCCTGCTCCTCCCCCCAATGAGTTGTCTCTTTCCAGGGTCTCACTGTCCTCAAGGTCCACACTTCCTTGGAGGACCATGTTATGAAGAGCACAGAAGACCACCATAATGACCGAGACCCTTGCAGGAGGATATTGGAGGGTACCACCCAACTGATCCAGGAACCAGAATCACATCTTCAGAGACCCAATGGCCTGCTCAATGGTTGGCCTGCTAAACGGCTGGCATTGGTTATTTCGCCTCTTTGCCTCTGTCTGGGGCTCCCATAGAGAGTTCAGTAGCCATCTCTTCAAGGGATTTCCCTTGACCCCTTTGATTCATACACACACTTTGGGGGATGGAGTGATGTACCAAGGCAGCCCGAACTGGTGGATGATGAAGGAGTCATGGCAGCTGCCAGGAAAGCGAGCGCACACATAGAGGAAACGCTTGTTGTGGCCGTGGACCAGCTGGATGTTGAGAGAGTGGGAGCCCTTCCTGTTTATGGATCTCACTGGCTGGTCGCTGGGTGCCTTGATGGCCACATGGACGCAAGCGATGATGCCCTGCACTGGGGGAATCCAGTGATGGGGCTGAACCCACAGCCTTCTGTGCCTGCAGAGGCCCATCTGTGTCACAATGGATGTAGTCCCCTGCCCTCCTGAAATTGGCATCTGTGACCTGCCTGATGGCCTGATGAGCTGCCAACTGCGTGATGCCACCTAGATCCACAGCTGATCCCTGAATGACACGGTTGCATGGAAATTTAGAGTGATGGAAACCTTGATGAGTGCAGGTCAGGGACCTACATGGGAACCATGAGGCCTCAGGTTACTGTGGATCAGAGTACACAGATCTGAGAACATCTGCCTGGATAGAAGTAGCCTCCTACAGCACTGGAGCTCCGTCATTTTCAGGTGGCTGACTCTTGGGCTGTGCACCCAATATCTTGGGTAGCGTCTTTCAACCCTTGCAGCCCTCCACTGTGCTCTGACTGTGCTCATCCTGGCTGCTCTATCCAATGTCAGATTAGCCTGTTCCCATCTGATCTCCCTCAGCTCGGCTTTGTGCGTTCACCAGGCCTTCCCCTGCTGGCCTCAGGTGCCCAAGTGATGCCAACGGCCTCAAATCTCTCTCCAGATTCCTGCCACTCACCTCTGAGAAAAGCAAGTTTTACAGCTGCAGCAATGGCCACTCTGTGGAACGTTTGAAGCAGCTGCGCTTTACCTTTGACCTCTACAGTATTTTAATCAGCCCTTCTCTTAGCCCTCATGTCCACCCACCGACCCACCCCACCGGCTGTGTTCTCGTCTTGAACACTCTGTTGTGTTCCCCACATAGCTTCCTCCACATTCCCAGACTTTAAGAATTAAAAACTGCTGCTGACAAGCCTGTTAATGAGCACCTCAATGTGCTCAACAAGCAACTAGTTGGAGGTGTGCACCCATCACGTTCCCTCCCTCCCTGTGTACCTTTAAAAATGGTGTCGCATTTCAGGGACAGCAGGTCCCAGTGCCAACCTCCGAGAACGTGATCTTTAAATCATGCTCGCCTCCACACCCGCACTCCGTGGGCTTTGAAAATCAGGCCACAGAACTCACTTGGGAATGTGGGGTTTCAAATATTTCTTGCCTTCACTTTTTCTTTTTCTGGCTTGCTCACACCTTCATAAACCTTTTGGATTCCTTATGACTTTGCTGAACTGAATCATCTGGTGTTATTCTCTCTTCATCTTGGGACCCTTCATTACATTATGATTGAGAAAAAAATTAGGATCTAAAAGTTTAATAAATTGTATCCAATAAAGAATTTGAAATGGTTCTAATCCATACAGGTAAATTCAATACACTTACATTCACTATGTCTTTCATTATTCATAAATACCAGTTTAGAAGCTCAAAACTGCCTCACTTCTTCAGTATTGAACTTAAATAATGAGTATATAAAATTCTGAATAAGAACATAAGAACAGGAGTAGACCATGTATTCTAATCAATCAGATCTTGACTGGTTGTATAAGCCAATTTTTCTCCATAATATGTACCTGAAGATAAAAGCACTTTTTTTTTCCACAGGTCTGACTGACTACTTTTCTCAGGCCTGAATTTTCCAACACTACTATCTCTCTACTCCTCAACACCAGCAAATGATCTTAAAAATCCCCAAGCGGCGCAGTGCAGCATCTAATGGTGAAGGACAAATTCAATCCCAATCCCAGTCCCTGTTGGGATGCCAAAATTAAGACTTGAAAAGACCACTATAGTGCATCTGGCAGTCCCAAAGGTACTATTTGCCACTTCGCAATCTCCATCAGCCATTGAACAGCAATAAACTACTTCCCCACAAGGGGGGTAAATTGGAATCCAAATCAATATAAGCCATCGTCATGTTCTTCATACACCTGATAAAGGCTTTACCCTGATCTCATCTGCAGTACTCCAGCCTGGCTCATTAATGGTACTTGATTTTTTTTTCTGATTCACCTCCTGATAACCCTGCAAGTCAATGTTCTAACAGATAGAGTACCTCTGGTTGGACACGCGGCAGATATATACCCAGGATCTGTGTTCTTAATTAGCGATTTAATTGGCCAAACTGTAGCATCCATGGAGGTTCATAAGGCTTGACTCTTACCAATTTGTGCCTAATCTCTCGACTTAGGTACAAGGAGACAGTTTACACACCATATTGGCTATATAGAAATTCTACCAATGTGAATTTCTCTGAAGCCTGATGTAACACTTTAGGACTTTTATCTATTTGGCCTGGGAGGAATTTTGGTTTATTTTATATTATTACATTATTGAAGTACAGCCAGGTCCATCTTATAAAGGATTAACGCCTGCACTACACAAGCCATTTGGGCAAAGGTGGATATATGGAGTTAGGTCGCAGATCAACCTTGATCTTATTGAATGGTGAAACAGCCTCAAGGAGCTAAATGGTCTACTCCTGTTCCGATGTTCTTATGTTCCTAGAATGTTGCATAATATGGAATGCGAAATGGAAGTGCCACCAAATATTGTACTTTTACATTTTACATAAGCTTTGAGATGATGGGAAGTCATTGTCATGTCATGTGTTCCGTCTTTTTGGAAAGCAGATTGAAAAGCACTCAAGCGAGATCCAGTTAATTGTAAACCAACAAACTGATTTATGTTACACTGAATACCTGAATGATCAGAATTCATTTTTTCAGTGAGATCATCTATTTCCTACTGATCAATCAATGACTTCAATTGGAAATTGGATGGCCACTTGAAGGAAATACACTTTCAGGGCTATGGGGATCAAGGGGGGGAGTGAGACTGAATAGCTCCATGGAGAGCTGGCATGGACTCGATGGGCCAAATCACCTTCTTCTATGCCACACATGACTCTATGACTCCTCCAAACATAAAACAACAAAATATGCAATTCTTCCTCCATTGTAAGCTAAGTCCCCAAATCATCTACAAGTTAGCTGTCCCTAAACTGACTGACACAAAGATTTCAAGCACTATGAATTCACTCTACCATACTCAAGCCCATGGGCTGAATTTTGTGGAAGACGGTTAAGTCTGGCTACTGGGAACAAAGCTGGGAGCCGACCTCACTCCGGCAAGTGACAGGACCCTGGGTGGCATTTTGCCAGTGGCGGGGGCGTCCCGCTACCCACCCCTGCCCCTCCCCCCCCGAGCTGCCAGCACAATCAAAAGGCCAGCAGCTCACCATTGCCATCGTTAGTGGTGGCCACTTCTGAGGCTGCATCACAGTGGAGAGGGCACTTCAATGCTGAGGCACCCTCGAAGACTGGTGAGCATTTTTGGGGAAGCTAGGGCCAGGCAGGCAAGCTTCGGTGATCAGGTGTGGGGGGTTTGTTCTGGCATTGGTGCCTTGGGGTACAGGTGCCATGGATCGCACATCAGCCATCATGGATGGCCCACCACGCCCCCCAGGAACTCACTGGGAGGCTGGCAGGGTTTACTTGGTGCTCTCCCCATCCGGCGGCAGGCCCTCCCATTGGGGGAAAAATGCCTGCAGGGGCAGGAAGTGGTCCTTAATTGGTTCAATTGGCCACCCAGTGGGCGGCCCCGCCATTAAGGTTTCTGCCGTGGCAGTGAGATGATGTCGATGTCCACTCCTGACGCCTTCCCCCACCATATTGCCAGTCCTCCCACCTCCTATCCTGTCCTCAAAGCAGTGGGAAAATTTAGCCCCACATGTACGTTTCCGACCAACCCACACTCATTGCCAGAGGTAGCCTTTAACTATTCCAGAATGCCTTCTCTCACAGAGATAAAACAAAGATAACTTGAAGGATTTTGGAACTTTTGATCACATATCTTAAAGAAGACTAAAATAATGAACTTGGAATGAAACCCTCATTTCATTCTCAACTGTCAGCTTGACCAAGGTCAGGATGCATATTATCCAGGATGCTGAGAGAGAAACCCATATGTGTTAGCCAGATGGAATGGAGCCTTCATAAGAGTCTACCTAAGAAACAATGCAGAGATAAGGAAGCAAGTGCTGAAAACTGATTCTTTGATGTTTGAGAATAAGACAGATTTTGGAACGGAAACGATATAGAAAGGTTCATACTATAAGAGTTTTGAGGAAAACCATGGATGACATCAAAACAAGATGTCACAGGAAAGGAACCTTTATTTTCTTCCCCAGACAAAGAATCTGGTCAATGGTTTGCATTGCTGAGAAAAGAGACATGTTGTCGAAGCTTTTTGTCTTACACTCATCAGGACAGACACAAGAATGCTAAATTCCAAAGGGAGCAACAATTTATACTGCATGAGAAAACAGTGCTGATTGTTTGGCAAATCGACTCTGATTGGTCGATGTGTTGCCATGGAGAATGCACCAGGGAATTATTGTTTCCTACGCTTTTGTTTAATTCAAAAAAGGCACAAAGCCTGGACATGCTCCTTTTGCCTGCAGAGAGTAAGTCCCTGAATACAAATATATGTAGCTCCTAGCAAGCATAAGTGAACCACATTGCGATCCCAGCTGATAATCTTAAATTGGTTGTTAGTATAATTCTTAGCACACTTGGTGTTGTTCAGCAAGTGCTGTCCAATCACAGAATCACATCTAATGTTAGACATTATGTTCTCAGTTTTGCAAGTACAGGCTGGTTGAGTATGTTCAGTACTCTGCCTATTGCAAACATCCCTTTGGCTGTTCGTACTCAACTTCTGTGATTGGACGTATGTCATGATGGTGAGACAGTACTTGTCAAACATTGAAATCAAACTGTTAAGGTTCATTCCACACAATTAATCAGAATTAATCACAAAATCGCAGACTCTGAGCAGCTGATAGAAGTAAATGAATCACCTTGTACTTAAAGGTCTGCTTGGGTCTACAAATGAGACCCAACCTGAGCCCGACAGAACCCCATCCGATCCCGAGCCCGACCATCAGTTAACTTACCTTCCGTTTTTCACTTTGTTCTTTACCTGCACAAGCTTGAAATAACTGGAGCAAAACCACCTTTAAAGTCCAAAAAGTAAATTAACATTAAAGTCACTTACCTGAGGTGGTGATAGAGTGTGTCCGATCCGGCCCAGCCCGACCCAAGCCTGAATGCCGGACCCGGAAGTGTGATCCGAACCCGACAAATGTCGTCGGGTCCCGTCGGGTTCGGGTCAGGTAGCAGGCCTTTATTGTACCTCACATGCTCATGTGATGAGGGTCCTGAGGAACAGAATGTGGTAGATCAAGGGCTAGCTAGTGGTAATCTGAGTAATCATGACTGATGGAAATCACACCTGCCAAATGGAAACATTTTAATTTTGTTATATGGAATATTACTTGAACCTTTTTTACTGGACATTGCACATAAGTTGTTTTAAAAAACCAACAGAGCTAACCAGCTGAAAACATGGTTGCATATTGGCATTCCGAGAGACAGTTGCAAAGAGAGACAATGGGAGTGCTCTCTGATTCAATTAGCGAGATAGATTTTGTCAATAGTGATGATCAAAAGACTTTGAGAGCCATTGATTTTGTAAGAGACAAACCTCCACAGCCATCCACCGTCCCCACCTCCCCCCGCCCCACCTCTCACCCCAACGAGCGTCTGGAAGACTCTGACGTCCAAGAAGTTTCTATTTCAAACCAAGAGATGGTCACATGACTTACCTGCTGGCCAGCTGGGGAATGTTTGAATTTTGCCTCACATAAAGGTAACAGACTGCAAGAACAAAGGAGGAAGGTCTCCGTTCTCCCTGTCTCCCTCTCAAACAAAGTCTCAAGGACCCATGGTAGAAGCTTAAGCTTCAAGACAGAGCACCTCTTCAGTCTTCTAGTACCAAAGAAGAAAGTCGGAAATTGTGCACCAGCCCACAGCGTGAACTTCAAGACCTCAACTTTTATCAAGGACATTTCCACCCAGTAACTGAATTCCATTCATTGCCAACTCTACTTCAACATCTCCCCCCCACCACCCCCGCAATTCTTTCTTCCCCTGCTGTATCTATTTGTGTGTGTGTGTTTCTCTCGTATGCATGTTAGTGTACTTGCGTCGCAAATTTTAGTAATTTTTAACTGAGTTAGAGTGATAAGGCTAATAAACTTACCTTTTTCTTGTTTAAACCTAAGAAAACCTGTCTGATTGGTTCATTTGCAATTACAATTAGAGTGCAGTGAGCAAAGGACTCACTGAGGGTGGTAAGCTAAAATCACTGTATTTTAAAAGTTAAACCCTGTTACGGTCAAACCCGGAAAGGGACAAGAGGGGAGCTGAGATCCCTTCCTCACCAGGTCGTAACTGAAATTTGGGGGCTAGTGTCTGGATTGGACCCACAGACAAATTTTTTGATTTTATTTATTTTATTTAGAGATACAGCACTGAAACAGGCCCTTCGGCCCACTGAGTCTGTGCCGACCAACAACCACCCATTTATACTAACCCTACAATAATCCCATATTCCCTATCTACACTAGGGGCAATTTATAATGGCCAATTTACCTATCACCTGCAAGTCTTTGGCTGTGGGAGGAAACCGGAGCACCCGGCGAAAACCCACGCAGACACAGGGAGAACTTGCAAACTCCGCACAGGCAGTACCCAGAATCGAACCCGCGTTCCTGGAGCTGTGAGGCTGCAGTGCTAACCACTGCGTCACTGTGCCGCCCAAATGAGAAATTGGAAGTGGGAAATCAAATTGGTCTCAATCAAAAAGAGAAAAGACTTCAATACAGGTTTTCTTGTGGTTGTGTGTGCTAGAATACTAACTTGTCCATGACCAAGACATGTACACTCCCAAGCCAGGGTGAAGTAAGTTGGGATAAGTTAAAGGCACTGTCTATGGGAGGGTTGAGGAATATGGCTGAGCAGTGTGGGATCACTTTCCATGCCAAAGCTAGGAAATTGGAACTCCTAAGACTTGTGGTCAACCATTTTTGATTCTCTATAGAGAAAATCCTCCTGACATCCAACCTAGTTCTATCCTCACATATTGTATACTCATATCGCCTGACTCTCCCTGAGGTATCTAATTCAAATAGTGAAAAAAGGTCCTGCATTTATATAGTGCCTTTCACAACCATCAGATGTCCCAAAGTATTTTACAGCCAATTAGCCCTTTTGAAGTGTAGGGCAGGCTTTTAAGAGCCCATTGCCGATCTCGGCGGCGAGCTCAAAAAATGGCGGGCTGCACACGTGGGCCGCACACCAAAGAGCCGCCGCAATCTCAAGCATGGCAGCTTATTTAAATAGCTGGGGCAGCCCACCCCCCCCCCCCCCCCACAATCTCATGGAGGGGCAGGCTGTCCGTCTCCGGCAATGGCATCAGCTGCCTGTGTGCAGGCGCTGGCGCCATTTTTAAAGGGCAGCTAGCCCTGCTGCCCAATTTAAATGTTTAAAGCCCCAAAATTAAATAAATAAATTTCTAATGCCCCTTTCCCAGCCCCCACAATTACAATTACAATAACCATTTGCCCTATCCCCCTCCCCCAAAACACTTACCTTTAACATCTGAACTTCCTCCAAGACTGCACAAAGTTTAAGGTTCAACCCTTCCCACCTTCCCCTCACCAGGGGTCCTCAACCTTTTTACCAAAGGGCCATTAACAAACATGTACTCACCCTCCTGGGCCTGATGGAGGAATAATTCTCTGAAACCCTCAGTGTGATTTATGCGCTTGCTTCTCACTGACTAAGCGGCCAATGTCTGGGGTCATGTTGGAGACAGCAATGCACACTCCAGTGTGCAGATGATCATCAGATAGTCGTGATCTGAACCTTGATTGGCAATCCTCACCCGTGAAAATGTCTGTTCACAAATGTACTTGCTGCTGAACCTAGAAATAAAGCCCCGCACAATTTTTTCAGACATGAAAAATTGTCACTTGGGAGGTGCTTGTAGAATGCAATCAAATCACGTTCATTGTACTTGTTCTTGGAGATCAATGAGTTCTATTTGTACAGATTCTGGTGCTGAATCAACACTGACAGCAAACAGATTTTCAAAAATCATGTCGGTGGAAATCATGGAATCTCTCAGAAAACTGCTCTTGTAGCAATCTAACCTTTTTCACTGCCATGCCCCTTGGAAATTCCTTTCCCAAAGTTTGGCTCTGTTTGAGAGTTGCACAAGCTGGAAGATGATCAAGTTTGCCCTCAGCTAACTGCTTATTAAACAGCCGCAGCTTCATCTCGAACCCTTTCACATAGCTGTATAAATCGCAGATTACCTTCTCTTTGCCCAGCAATTTGATGTTGAGATCCTTTATGTGCTGAGTCAGATCGGTTAGAAAAGCGAGCTTCCATAGCCACTGGCTATCAAAACGTTCTTTCACAGACCTGCCTTTTTCAGTCATGAATGTGTCGATTTCAGTGCGCAGCTCCAAAAATTTTTTGAGCACTCTGCTGCGACTGAGCCACTGACTGTCATTGTGGTAGAGCACGTCGCTGTACAGTGCATCAGTTTCTTCCAAATAACATTGGAATTGTCTATGGTTGAGTGCACGAGAATGGATGAAATTTACCGTTGACACTACGACTTTCATAACCTCATCGCAGTCTAGTGCCTATCCACAAAGTGACTGTTGATGGATAATGCAGTGTAATCCGATTGGTTTTGCTATGCCCATTGATTCTAATGGCTGTTAATTCTACCCATCAACCCGGCATTTTTCTCCGTCATGTTCCTTGCCCTGTCAGTGGTAACACACTTCAGATTTTCCCACTTTAAATCCAGACGCTCAGGTGTTTTGCTGACGTTCATAAAAATGTCTGCCCCTGTAGTAGTGTCTTTCATACTATGCAGCCCTGCCAGTTCCTCAGTAATGTTGAACAATTCATCAATCCCACGAATGAATACAAGCAACTGAGAAAAAACATCAAAATTTTGGGCATAACCTTGTAATTGTGTCAACAGGTCGTCACCTAAGTCCTCTACTCTTCTAGTAACTGTGCTAGCTGACAGACACCACTTTGAAGAGATCTCGCTTTTCTGGGCATATTTCCTTGACTACTTGTAGCATGCACTGCTTGATAAACTCTCCCTCTGTAAAAGGCTTGCTGCCCACTGCTATTAGCTGAGACACTTGGTAGCTGGCTCTAACAGAGGCAACGTTTTCCTCAAATTTCTTTTTGAAGAGGGTTTGCTGGCCTGCGAGGGATTTTTTTCAACTGCTCAAATTTTTCCTTCCCGTATGTTCAGAGAACCCATCCTGGTGTTTTGACTCGTAATGCGTTCTATTGTTATATTCTTTGTAAACCGCAATGGTTTCTTGGCATATCAAGCAAATAATTTTATCTGTGTGAGGGACACAAAAATATTCATCTGACCACTTTTCATTAAATTTGCGACATTCTGTATCAATCTTTCGTTTCTTAGACATGATGGTTTCTGATGTGGTACTTGAAAAGGACGACAATAAAAATATTGAAGTCTGATGTAGAGTAGGAACTGTTGCAATGCATTCTGTTTAATAGGCCTATTCGCTACTTGCCTTTGATTGGTTGGCCTCAATAGTTGTGCACTTTACAGTTGAACCAATGAGAGTAGAGAAACATCAATGCGTCATGGGCTTGTGTTTTTTTCCGCTGTGCCTGGTCAGATTTATACCCATTTCTATAGGTCATGCTTATTAAATTGACCGGTGCGGTCAATTTCTTTTTAAGCATTTGTCGGGGGGCCGGTCAGAAAAATTAATTGGGCCGCATTTGGCCATACTTTGGGGACCCCTGCACTACACACACTACGTATATTTGACCTAGTTTCTCCCACCCTCCCCCGCACTGACAAACGTACCTCGTCTCCCCTCCCCATCAGTGTGGCACTGTGTTTCCCCGGACGGGGATCTGAAGACACAGGAGTGCCGGCTGCCGCACTGAAGATTGCAGCAGGCACTCAAGATTGGAGGTAAGTGTATGTAAGTTCATTAATGTTATTCATTTGCATATTTAAATTGTGATCCCGTTGTCCAGTGGTGGAGGGACCGCCATGGAACCTCACCGCCACCAGGAGGATCAAGCCGGGCCCTCCCGGTGTCGAGGTCCATGGTGGGCCTCATTCAGGCCTTGCCCCTCCCCACCCCTGCCACGGATCACAACATCGAGGGCTTGGTAAAATCCAGCTCACAGTCAATATTGTAGTGAAGAAGACATGGCAGCCAGTTTGCACACGTCAAGCTCCCACAAACAGCAATATAATAATGCGCAGATACCCTTTTTTTGTGATGTTGTTTGTGGGATAACTATTGGGCAGGACACCAGGGATAACTCCCTTGTTCTTCTTCAAAATAATGCCATGGGATCTTTCATGTCCACCTGAGATGACAGACGGGGTCTCGGTTTGTCGTCTCATCCGAAAGACAGTGCTGTATCTCTAAACTAAACTAAACTAAACTAAATAGTTTGGTGTTCAGTCTAAGACTCGTAAGTCTCTTTCCATATCATCTATAGCTACTTCAGCACCATTCATGGAGTATGCATTTTGCTTATTTTTCCATCCTCTGTGCAATACTTTCTGTTTGCATTCAATTGCATTCATCATTGATCTGTCCACATACACATTTTGTCTAACTCACTTTGTAATCTGAGCTGCTTCCTCCAATTCCATTGCCCCACTTGGTTTGGTAAATAAGCAAATGTAACCACTTTGCATTGAATTTATGAATCAAATCCATATGTAAATGGGAAACAGTAGCCCTAATACAGAGCCCTGGGGCACATCACTGCTACTTCCTTTCCAGCCTGACACCATTCCCCAATAAGTAATGATTGATTTCTACCTTTCAGCTAGTTTCCTATCTATTCCTAACATTTACCTTGGATCCCAATAGATTTTAGTTTGATTAATGGTCTTTCATGAGAAGGTTTATTGGAGGTCTATTGAAGGTTTACTGAGGGTCTATTGAGAAGGTCTATTAAAGTCTCAGTATGCTATGTTATAGAGCTTTTTACAGCTCACTTGGGATGTTACTTCCTCAAAGTCAAGGAGATTAGTCAGGCATGATCTTTGCCATCTAATTCCAAATTGGTTACCGTTAACCAGGTCATTATGATATAAATACTCAAGTTTACTCATGAAAGTTGTTTCCATTATTGAACACAGAATGGAGGTGAGAGGAATGGCTCTGTAGTTGCCTTTTTTGACTATAAGCACTAATACATTTTTGAATATGAGCACCACAGTGGCCTATTTCCAATGTACTGGTACCTCCCCAGTGTCCAGTGATTCCATCAAAATGGTACCAGTGCTTTACACATCTCCTCCGTAATCTCTTTCCACTGTATAGGATAAATAATATCCACCCTTGGTGATTTTTTTTGTTTTGGTCTCTTTTGTCCTGTCTAAGACTTCCATCAGATTTGTATAGAAGTAATTGCATTCACTTTGATTATCTGTTTTTAGGAGGTCATGATATTCATGTATTCCCTTATGACTATTTGGATAAAGTATTCATTCATACAACAATCTTGTGCCACTCATCAGACACTGGCTGACCAAAAAAATACTTCAGGATGAATTTTGCTGTAGCAGTGCATCTAATGGTGTCTGCCATTAGTTTGACTTGCTCTTGTATGTTTAGGTTATGAATTTTTTATATGGCAAATTGCTGAAAGTGTGAGCGCTAATGGCGAAATAAGGGAAACAGGACATCTGGAACCTAAGTGAGATCGGTGTATCTCAACAATCAGATATATGGACTGTAATGGTAACAGTGAAGAAAGTGTAAATTAGAGTGAGTGAATTCAATGTCAAATCAGGTACAACAAGCTAGCGAAATAGAGAGGAAAAGAAAGATTTGATTGAGATACAGAAAGGAATTGTTTTTTAAAACTGACATTTTTTTAAATCTCCAACAACAACGAGATTGTAACAGTTAGTTTTCAGTGCCAGAGAAGTTAATTGACACTAATTAACACTTACGTCATATAGGTACTTACACTTGAAATAACAAGACTTAACGTTCTACAGCTTACCTTCCGGGAGCGGAGCGGAGAGGAGTGGACCTGAGAGGAGAACACTGAGAAAGGAGCGGATAAATAGAGCCTGAGGATCGGGGCCTAGACACTTACCTTCCGGGAGCGGAGCAGAGTCCAGGCCCGCCGGAGGTTGGAAAAAAGTCAACTGTGACATCCCAGGAAAGCTACAAGGTGATTGGTTGGGTAAGTAGCAGCTGTAAGTGCATGGAAATAGCTTTAAAAAAGGGGAAAGTTTTTTTTGAAAAAAACCTCAAAACCTACCATATAAGTGATAAGGTTAGTACTACTAAAGTGTGTTTTTTTTAATTAGTGTAATTTATTATGGACTTTAGATTGTAATGGGTAGTGTTTGGAGTAGAACTAACATAATTAGTGGGCTGGATTTTACCTTAGGTGGATGGGAATTCACCACCGACGTGAAAGTCGGTGGCGAATCCGCTTCTGCCGAGCCCGGGGAACCGACCCGTATTTTACGGGTCCCCAGGCTTTTAATTGTCCCGAGGCGGGACTTCCACCCGCTTGAGGGAGGAGGGCCCGCCTCAGTGAGCTGTCGGTCAATCAGCGGGCCGGCCGCTCTTAGTCCCAGCAGTGCCACCAGACTGCAGCCCAGCTGTGCCATGGATCCAGGAGGAGGTAAGTAGGGGCATGCCTCACCAGGGGGATCGGTCCTTCCTTGGTGAGACTGGAGTGGTTGTTTGTGGGGACGGGGGCGTCTTGGGTCCCGGGGGTGGGTTGGGAGGCGAGGGCGGCCCTCAATCGGGCATCCTGTTCCCAACTACCATGGCCCCCATCTCCGGGGTGCGGAAAGGCTGGCAGCTATCGCTGGGCAGCCTTTCATGTCCCCAGCATGCCCGCTTGCCACGGGTAAAATACCCGTGGAGGCGGGCGAGGGCCCTTAAATGGTCGTTGTGGCCACTTAAGGCCTTGATTGGCCTCAGGTGGGCGGGCCATTTCCCACCCAGGTTCATGGCACCATGAGTGGCTCTGCGGCACAGGAGTGACAGGGCTATACTGGTAGGGGATTCAATTGTAAGGGGAACAGACAGGTGTTTCTGCGGCCACAAAAGAGACTCCAGGATGGTATGATGGCACAGTGGCACAGTGGTTAGCACTGCAGCCTCACAGCTCCAGGGACCCGGGTTCGATTCTGGGTACTGCCTGTGTGGAGTTTGCAAGTTCTCCCTGTGTCTGCGTGGGTTTTCTCCGGGTGCTCCGGCTTCCTCCCACAAGCCAAAAGACTTGCAGGTTGATAGGTAAATTGGCCATTATAAATTGTCACTAGTATAGGTAGGTGGTAGGGAAATATAGGGACAGGTGGGGATGTTTGGTAGGAATATGGGATTAGTGTAGGATTAGTATAAATGGGTGGTTGATGGTTGGCACAGACTCGGTGGGCCGAAGGGCCTGTTTCAGTGCTGTATCTCTGGTGCAAGGGTCAAGGATGTCTCTGAGCGGCTGCAGGGCATTCTGAGGGGGGAGGGCGAGCAGCCAGTTGTCGTGGTACATATCGGTACCAACGACATAGGTAATAAAAGGGATGAGGTTCTACAAGCTGAATATTGGGAGTTTGGAAGAAAATTAAAAAGTAGGACCTCAAAGGTAGTAATCTCAGGATTACTACCAGTTCCACGTGCTAGCGAGAGCAGAAATAGCAGGATATATCAGATGAATACTTGGCTGGAGAAATGGTGTAGGGGGGAGGGATTCAGATTCCTGGGATATGAGGACTGGTTCTGGGGAAGGTGGGACTAGTACAAGCTGGACGAGTTGTATCTGGGCAGAACTGGGACCAGCTTCCTCAGGGGGATGTTTGCTAATGCTGTCGGGGAGGGTTTAAACTAGAATGGCAGGGGGATGGGAATCTGAGCAGGGAGACAGAGGAGAGGGAAACAAGATAGAAATGAAAGACAGACAGGTAAGAAACAAAAGTGGAAGGCAGAGTAAACAAGGGTGAGAAACAAATGGGGCCGTAGTGCAAAATAAAGCTAAGATGACTAACAATGTTAAAAAGACAAGTCTAAAGGCATTGTGTCTTAATGTGCGGAGCATTCACAATAAGGTAGATGAATTAATAGTGCAAATAGATATAAACTGTTAAGATTTAGTAGCGATTATGGAGACATGATTGCAAGGTGACCAAGAATGGGAACCGAACATCCAGCAGTATTCAGTATTTAAGAAGGACAGGCAAAAAGGGAAAGGAGGAGGGATAGCGTTGTTAGTAAAGGAGGAAATCAATTCAATAGTGAGGAAGGATATTGGCTCGGAAAATCATGATGTGGAATCTGTGTGGGTGGAGCTAAGAAACACCAAGGGGCAGAAAACGTTGATGGGGGTTGTCTATAGGCCCCCAAACAGTAGTGGAGATGTAAGGGATGGCTTTAAATGCTAGCATGCATAGGTGATACACACATGCAGATAGAGACAGAAAAGAGCATAAGAAAATAAACTGGAAAGGTGACTCAACCGTGGCTTACAAAATAAATTAGGGACAGTATTAGATCCAAAGATGAGGTATATAAAATTGCCAGAAAAAGCAGCAACTCTGAGGATTGGGAGCAGTTTAGCAAAGGAGGACAAAGAAGTTGATTAAGCGGGTGGAAATAGAGTGAGGGTAAACTTGTGAGGAACATAAAAACTGACTGTAAAAGCTTCTATAAATATGTGAAGAGAAAAAAATTAGTGAAGACAAATGTAGGTCCCTTACAGTCAGAAACGGGGGAAATTATAACGGGGAACAAAGAAATGGCAGAACAATCAAACACATACTTTGGTTCTGTCTTCACAAAGGAGGACACAAATAACCTCCCAGAAAGGTTAGGGAACCAAGGGTCTAATGAGAGGGAGGAACTGAAGGAAATCAGTATTAGTAAAAAAATAGTGCTAGGGAAATTAATGGGGTTAAAGGCTGACAAATCCCCAGGGCCTGATAATCTACATCCCAGAGTACTAAAAGAAGTGGCCCTGGAAATAGTGGATGCATTGGTCATTTTCCAAAATTCTATAGACTCTGGAGCAGTTCCTACAGATTGGAGGGTGGCAAATGTAATCCCACTATTTAGAAAAGGAGAGAAAAAACAGGGAACTACAGACCAGTGAGCCTTATATCAGTAGTATGGAAAATGCTGGAGTCTATTATAAAGAATGTGATAGCAGAATACCTGGAAAGCATAAATGGGATTGGGCAAAGTCAGCATGAGTTTAGGAAAGGGAAATCATGTTTAACAAATCTACTGAAGTTTTTTGAGGATGTAGCTAGTTGAATAGATAAGGGAGAACCAGTGGATGTGGTGTATTTGGATTTTCAGAAAGCTTTTAATAAGGTCCCACATAAGAGGTTAGTGAGCAAAATTAAAGTTGGTTGACAGACAGGAAACAGAGAGTAGGAATAAACGGATCTCTTTCCAGGTGGCAGGCAGTGACTAGTGGGGTACCGCAGGGATCAGTGCTTGGGCCCCAGCTATCCAACTTGGGTGAGGGAACTAAATGTAACATTTCCAAGTTTGCAGATGACACAAAGCTGGGGGGGAAGTGAGCTCTGAGGAGGATGCAAAGAGGCTCCAGTGTGGTTTAGACAAGTTGGGTGAGTGGGCAAATGCATGGCAGATGCAGTATAACATGGATAAATGTGAGATTATTCACTTTGGTTGTAAAAACAGAAAGGCAAATTATTATCTGCATGGTGATAGATTGGGAAAAGGGGAGGCACAATGAGACCTGGGTGTCCTTATACACCAGTCGCTGAAAGCAAGCATTCAGGTGCAGCAAGCAATTAGGAAGGCGAATGGTGTGTTGGCCTTCATTGCAAGAGGATTTGAGTACAGGAGCAAGGATGTCTTACTGCAGTTATACAGGGCCTTGGTGAGACCACATCTGGAGTATTGTGTGCAGTTTTGGTCTCCTTATCTGAGGAAGGATGCTCTTGCCATGGAGGGAGTGCCATGGCACAAGTCCCCAGATGTTAGTAAGGAGGACTTTGCAGGGTCGACAGGGCTGGGTTTGACGTTGTCGTTTCCGGTGCCTAGGTCGATGCCGGGTGGTCTGTCATGTTTCATTCCTTTTTATTGACTTCGTAGCAGTTAGATACAACTGAGTGGCTTGCTAGGCCATTTCAGAGGGCATGTAAGAGTCAACCACATTGCTGTGGGTCTGGTGTCACATGTAGGCCAGACCAGGTAAGGACAGCAGATTTCCTTCCCTAAAGGACATTAGTGAACCAGATGGGTTTTTACAACAATCGACAATGGTTTCATAGCCATTAGACTAGCTTTTAATTCCAGATTTATTAATTGAATTCAAATTCCACCTTCTGTTGTGGTGGGATTTGAACCCATGTCCCCAGAGCAATACCCTGGGTCTCTGGGTTACTAGTCCAGTGACAATACCACTACGCCACCACCTCCCCTTTCTCTTCTCTTACCAAATACTTTAAGTCTGTGCCCTCTCGTTCTCGATTCTATCACGAGTGGGAACAGTTTTTCTCTGTCTACTCTGTCCAGACCACTCATGATTTTGAAGACCTCTATCAAATCACCTCTCAGCCTTCTCTTCTCCAACGAACAGTCCTAACTTCTCCAATCAATCTTCATAACTGAAATTCCTCATCCCTGGAACCATTCTCATGAGTCTTTTTTGTACTCTCTCCATAGCCCTCACGCCTTCCCTCAAGTGCGGTGGCCATAATTGGACGCAATACTCCAGCTGAGGCCGACTTAATGTCTTATACAAATTCAACATAACCTCCTTGAGTCAAGGCAATCATAATTGTTTTCTTCCCCTCCTTACATTAAAAAAGGTTCCTTGATGTATTTAAGAGTGGTAACCAGTGTATTTAAGAGTGGTAACCAGGTGTATTATTATTAATATGGCCACAATTGGGTTATCTAAAAAAAAATAAGCATTTTTAGTATGTGTCCAATCCATCACCTGTGAATAACCATTTTTAACAAACTGAAAATGATTTTGAAGAACTAACAGAATGATTTACTAGTTTCATTTGTGTACATTAGTCAGTTTCTTAGAAATTAAAAAATAATAAAAGCTTTAAGGGGCTTGCCAGTGCCTCTGCACCTAAAAAGAAACAGTTTAATTTGAAGATCCTCCTTGAAGGGCACAATTGGCATTAATTTGTTCTGAGGGCATGCATGATTTTGAGAGTGGGGCCATTTTCAATCAGGAAGTTTTTTAAACCTATGTTTAAAAAAAGTTGTGAAAACTCTATTTGTGCTCGGCATAACTTGCTTTTGAAATTCCTTGATTTTTTATGCTGATTTGGCTGTTTTCAGCAAATAGCATCTCAATAAAAACTCTATCCCGCATTAAAAAGGATACAATCCAGAAATTCCAGTTCTGAAGTGTTCTCGATTTGACATACTCATCAAACATCTCCTGTGTATGATGAAATCGTTGCCGTGTTATTGGGACACCAGTGGCAGGAAGCTGTTGTTGGCAGGTACTGAAATTCGGAATTTATAGTTACAAATTACTACCAATTATTCAGTCAAATAATTTGATGAGCACAACCAACTTCTAGAACAAAACAAAGTATAATACAATTTAACTACCCAATGACTCAGTAAGTTTATTCAATGAATAGCTGAGCCATACAAACCAGGAAAAGTCCCAGGCTCAATCTGCAGTCTATGCAGAGTTGGCTGATCCCAGTCAGGTGTAGGGGTGAAATACTAGGTGTTTTTTTTATATAGTGCTTATGTGAAGCGCCTTGGAATGTTTTATTACATTAAAGATGCTATATAAATATAAGTAGTTGTTGTTGGGTTATGAAAGAGCAAAATTAGCCTGCGTTCTGCTTCCTAATTATTATCCATGCCTCCTTTTAGAAGTGCATCTGTACACATCAGATGAAGACTGGGCTTGACTGCTGACACAGTCATTTAGATGCGGCACCAGAGGAGCCAACACATTCAGAAGTGGACAGGACAGAAAATGGAAACTATCAGTACACAGAACATGCATTGGGGGCAACAATGCTGGATTTCTTTTTTAAAAATCCAGCAAAACGTTTACCCACTTGATTGATGCATTCAGCTCCTCAATTTCTTCCCTGAGACGTTTTGCTTCATCCTGCAACTGTGTCTTTTTATTAGAATTAGAATTAGAACATTACAGCGCAGTACAGGCCCTTCGGCCCTCAATGTTGCGCCGACCTGTGAAACCATCTGACCTACATTATTCCATTTTCATCCATATGTCTATCCAATGACCACTTAAATGCCCTTAAAGTTGGCAAGTCTACTACTGCTGCAGGCAGGGCGTTCCACGCCCCTACTACTCTCTGAGTAAAGAAACTACCTCTCACATCTGTCATATATCTATCACCCCTCAACTTAAAGCTATGTCCCCTCGTGTTTGCCATCACCATCTGAGGAAAAAGACTCTCACTATCCACCCTATCTAACCCACTGATTATCTTATATGTCTCTATTAAGTCACCTCTCCTCCTCCTTCTCTCCAACGAAAACAACCTCAAGTCCCTCAGCCTTTCCTCGTAAGACCTTCCCTCCATACCAGGCAACATCCTAGTAAATCTCCTCTGCACCCTTTCCAAAGCTTCCACATCCTTCCTATAATGCGGTGACCAGAACTGCACGCAATACTCCAGGTGCAGTCTCACCAGAGTTTTGTACAGCTGCAGCATGACCTCGTGGCTCCGAAACTCGATCCCCCTACTAATAAAAGCTAACACACCATATGCCTTCTTAACAGCCCTATTAACCTGGGTAGCAACCTTCAGGGATTTATGTACCTGGACACCAAGATCTCTCTGTTCATCTACACTACCAAGAATCTTCCCATTAGCCCAGTACTCTGCATTCCTGTTACTCCTTCCAAAGTGAATCACCTCGCACTTTTCCGCATTAAACTCCATTTGCCATCTCTCAGCCCAGCTCTGCAGCATATCTACGTCCCTCTGTACCCTACAACATCCTTCGGCACTATCCACAGCTCCTCCAACCTTAGTGTCATCCGCAAATTTACTAACCCACCCTTCTACACCCTCTTCCAGGTCATTTATAAAAATGACAAACAGCAGTGGCCCCAAAACAGATCCTTACGGTACACCACTAGTAACTAAACTCCAGGATGAACATTTGCCATCAACCACCACCCTCTGTTTTCTTTCAGCTAGCCAATTTCTGATCCAAAGCTCTAAATCACCTTCAACCCCATACTTCCGTATTTTCTGCAATAGCCTACCGTGGGGAACCTTATCAAACGCCTTACTGAAATCCATATACACCACATCCACTGCTTTACCCTCATCCACCTGTTTGGTCACCTTCTCGAAAAACTCAATAAGGTTTGTGAGGCACGACCTGCCCGTCAAAAAACCGTGCTGACTATCGCTAATGAACTTATTCTTTTCAAGATGATTATAAATCCTGTCTCTTATAACCTTTTCTAACATTTTACCCACAACCGAAGTAAGGCTCACAGGTCTATAATTACCAGGGCTGTCTCTACTCCCCTTCTTGAACAAGGGGACAACATTTGCTATCCTCCAGTCTTCCGGCACTATTCCTGTCGACAATGACGACATAAAGATCAAGGACAAAGGCTCTACAATCTCCTCCCTGGCTTCCCAGAGAATCCTAGGATAAATCCCATCTGGCCCAGGGGACTTATCTATTTTCACACTTTCCAAAATTGATACCTCCTCCTTGTGAATCTCAATCCCATCTAGCCTAATAGCCTGAATCTCAGTATTCTCCTCGACAACATTTTCTTTCTCTACTGTAAATACTGACGCAAAATATTCATCTAACGCTTCCCCTATCTCCTCTGATTCCACACACAACTTCCCACTACTATCCTTGATTGGCCCTAATCTAACTCTAGTCATTCTTTTATTCCTGATATACCTATAGAAAGCCTTAGGGTTTTCCCTGATCCTATCCGCCAATGACTTCTCGTGTCCTCTCCTTGCTCTTCTTAGCTCTCCCTTTAGATCCTTCCTGGCTAGCTTGTAACTCTCAAGCGCCCTAACTGAGCCTTCACGTCTCATCCTAACATAAGCCTTCTTCTTCCTCTTGACAAGCGCTTCAACTTCTTTAGTAAACCACGGCTCCCTCGCTCGACAACTTCCTCCCTGCCTCTCAGGTACATACTTATCAAGGACACGCAGTAGCTGCTCCTTGAATAAGCTCCACATTTCAATTGTTCCCATCCCCTGCAGTTTCCTTCCCCATCCTACGTATCCTAAATCTTGCCTAATCACATCATAATTTCCTTTCCCCCAGCTATAATTTTTGCCCTGCGGTATATACCTGTCCCTGCCCATCGCTAAGGTAAACCTAACCGAATTGTGATCACTATCACCAAAGTGCTCACCTACATCTAAATCTAACACCTGGCCGAGTTCATTACCCAGTACCAAATCCAATGTGGCATCGCCCCTGGTTGGCCTGTCTACATACTGTGTCAGAAAACCCTCCTGCACACACTGGACAAAAACTGACCCATCTAAAGTACTCGAACTATAGTATTTCCAGTCGATATTTGGAAAGTTAAAGTCCCCCATAACAACTACCCTGTTATTCTCGCCCCTGTCCTCTCCTATTGTAGTTTTGCTATGTATTCCACAGTTTTCTGCAGTGTGGCTGCATTGCTAATCTACAGGAAGGATGAAAAGCATCTGGTTAAAATACAAGCTGGATTAATACCAATCCTGGGAACTGAGAATTTTTTTATCCCATCAGAATCTTTTTTCCCTCATTCTCCTCCTTCCCATTTCACTTTTCTCAGTTTAACACATTTCCTAGTTTTCCCCACTTACTTCGTTTCAACATCATTATCTTTATCCTGATATCAACTGATTTGCTCATTTGGCAACAGATTCTGTCCCATAATCACTGTAGTTATTTCCTTCTGTTTGCATACAGAGCAGATCAAACTCCGTGACTTCATGGGTTAGAAAGGACACTTACCGATTTGTGCACTTAGACCAATGAGGGTACGATATTTTTACACTATTCAGGAAGCAGCTTCCGAGATGTTTAAAGAGCCTGGAAGAGTTAGAACTGTGGGTAAACAAAAAAGCAGCAAGGAGTAGATGCTAATAGACCAGACCAGACCAGGAATAGCTAAGCAGTAAATGAGACAGAGTCTTAGGATGAGTGGGTAGGTAGACTTTTACTGCATAGCTGGGCTTAGATTTTCTTTTTTCATGCAACAGTTGGACTCCTAAAAATGAGGGGGAAGGAACTGGGATTTCTGCTGTGGAAAGGAGAAAAGGTGGGGGGGTAAGTTCACTGCCTAAAATTCTTTTGTGGGGACTCAATGAATTGCACCACATGGTTCTAACTCTCTGCTCCATAGAAGATTGGACACTTCTGCCATATTCCACAAACCTCTCCCATAATCCAAAAATCCCAAACTGGCAAAACTTTGCAGATTCTGTGTGATTGTAATAGTTACAATCCAGATCCAATTTAAATGGGTTACTGAGGCATAAATTGGCCTTCAAACCATCATGGCTCATCCACAAACAGGCACCCAGTGAAGAGCAATATGAAATTAGTCAACCACCCTACCGGTTTTACATTAGACTGGGATTTTAAAGTGGTCACTAGATTGTGAAAAGTGTCAAAACACATTTTGATGTTAAATCGCCTCTTCTGTTCTGCTGAAATGTGGGTCATTCTTCGACTCTGTAAAAAAAAACTACAACTATATTATAATACCCAATGGTCATTAGACCAAACTAGGGTTCCTACTACAGATCACCAGACTTACATACTTCACAAATATGGAGATTGTAGAACAGGATTGGGCTCACATTTAATATCTAACGTGGCAAGAAAAGGGGAGTAAAAAGGTTCCAGTAACAGAATACATCAATTTGAGAAGATAATACTATGGGGTAATAGGATAGAGATTCTCATCCTTTCAGATTCTAACTTTCGTGAATAATTCCAAAGTGTTTGCCTTCACTACCCAGAAATCATCTGGACATCTGTCCTGAACTTAACTCGTATAAGTTATTATGTACGTTTCCTTGCTCTACCATCACAATATAAATTTATAACCTGGATTATCTGACAAATAGTCAGGCAGACACAGAAAATGGGCAATCCCACTCTGCTAGACCACTGCCCACTTCGTGTCCGGTATATTTTTTGATGCATTGAATCACTAATTTGGGAGTTCTAGTTTTGTACACTATTTTTCACTGTTCAGGCATGCAAGACATCCAATGTAAAGTACACCTTTGTGAGGTGGGCATCCATGGTTTCGAGGCGACAGTAAGTAAATCACTAGGTCATGGAAAGAATACAGTAATAGTAAAAGAAAATGGATTTTTGCCATTTCTGAGTTTTTTACCTGTTTCTTTCTTTGTCCTGCTGGTACTTGAGGCTCTCATGAGCCAATGTACAAATTACTTTTTTTTTGCACCTACCATTAAACACACACCATGGATTTCTCAATGCAAATCCCCCTACCTGGTGCAATTAGCATGAAGACCCGCAGTGGCATGGACGCAGGCCCTAATTTCAAGAGATGTGCTGTTTTCACCTACCAGTGCCTGCACCTGCAGGCAGAGGTAAGAAACTGTAATTTGCTAGACGATTATTGCAAGCAGACGCTCCTCTTCCCAAAGGAAACTGGGGCAGCAGGGCCAACAGCATTCTTAAGACATGTCAAGACCCGATTAATCATAATATTGGATGCTTCTTCGGAAGCATCCAAATAAAGCACATCATTCTTTCAGCAGTAAGGCATAAAAGGCATTGTCAGGATAATCAAAAGCTAGTGTGCTAGTTTATTCACCAAGATGCCAAACATTTCCACAGATACATATCGGGCACATCAACCTGATAATGACAAGGAAGAACGATCTTCTCAGGGTCTGATTCTGTCGGAGTGGCAAATACAGATCTGTGTCATTTACTGCAAGGGCACTTGAAACCACTAGGCAGCATATGGCTAAACACATCCAGTGACCTTAACAGCTGCTATGGCTAAAACATGGTTCCATCTCCTTCACAGAATTGTTACAGTGCAGAAGGAGGCCATTCAGCCCATCATGTCCGCACTGGCTCTCCAAAAGAGCAGATCTCTCAGTTCCATTCCCCCGCCTTCTCCCCGTAACCTTGCACATTCTTCCTTTTCATATAACAGTCTTATTCCCTTTTGAATGCTTCAATTGAATCTGCCTCCACCACACTGTCAGGCAGCGCATTCCAGACCTTAACCACTCTGTGAAATTTTTTTTCCTCATGTCACTATTGCTGCTCTTACCAAATACTTTACATCTGTGCCCTTGTGTTCTCGATCCTTTCACAAGTGGGAACAGTTTCTCTCTATCTACTCTGTCCAGACTACTCATGATTTTGAATACTTCTATCAAATCACCACTCAGCCTTCTCTTCTCCAAGTAAAACAGTCCTAACTTCTCCAATCTATCTTCATAAATGAATTTTCTCATCCCTGGAACCAGTCTCATGAATCTTTTCTGTACTCTTTACAGTGCCCTCAGGTCGTTCCTAAAGTGCGGCGACCAGAACTGGACACAATACTCCAGCTGAGCTTATAGAGGTTCAACATAATTTCCTTGCTCTTGTACTCTATGCCCCTATTAATAAAGCCCAGGATACTGTATGCTTTATTAACTGCTCTCTCAACCTGTCCTTCAATGACTCATGCACATATACACCCAGGTCCCTCTGCTCCTGCACGCAGCTTTACAATTGTACCATTTATTTTATATTGTCTCTCCATGCTCTTCCTACCAAAATGAATCACTTCACATTTCTCTGCATTGAACTTCATCATTCCACCAACTTGTCTATGTCCTTTTGGAGTTCTACACTATCTTCCTCACAGTTCACAATGCTTCCAAGTTCTGAATCATCAGCAAACTTTGAAATTGTGCCAAATACACCAAGGTCTAGGTCATTAACATATATAGCAGGGAAAGCAAGGGGCCCAACACTGACCCCTGGGGAACTCTACTACAAACCTTCCTCCAGCCCAAAAAACATCCATTAACCATTACTCTGTTTCCTGTCACTCAGCCAATTCCATATCCATGTTGCTACTGCCCCCTTTATTCCATGAGCTACAAGTTTGCTCACAAGTCTGTTGTGTGGCACTGTATCAAACGCCTTTTGGAAGTCCATGTACACCACATCAACAGTATTGCCCTCATCAACCTGTTACCTCCTCAAAAAACTCCAGCAAGTTAGTTAAACATGATTTTCCCATACGAAATCCATGCTGGATTTCATTAATTAACCCGCATTTGTCCATGTGACTATTAATTCTGTCCAAAATTATTTTTTCTAGAAGTTTCCCCACCACCGAAGTTAAACTGACCAGCCTGTAGTTGCTTGGCTTTTCTTTACACCTTTTTTGAACAAGGGTGTAACATTTGCAATTCTCCAGTTCTCTGAAACCACCCTCGAGTCTAAGGAAGACTGAAAAATTACCATCAGTGCCTCAGCGATTTCCATCCTCACTTCCCTCAGTATCCTTGTATGCATCTCATTCGGTCCTGATGTTTTATCCACTTTATGTACAGACAGCCTATCTAATACTTCCTCTTTATCAATTTTAATTGCCTGGGTTGCATCTTCTTCCGTGGTTAAGACAGATACAAAATATTCATTTAATACCTCAGCTATGCCCTCTGTCTCCATGTGTAAATCCACCTGTTGGTCCCTAATCAGCCCCACTCCTCCTTTTACCACACTTATTCTATTTATATCTCTATAGAAATTTTTGGGATTTCCTTTAATACTAGCTGCCAGTCTCTTTTCACATGTTCTCTTTGCTTCTCCTATTTGCTTTTTCACTTCCCCTCTGGATCTTCTATATTCAGCCTGGTTCTCAATAGTATTTTCTACCTGATATCCATCATAAGCACACTTTTTCTTCTTTATCTTAATCTCTACCTCTTTTGTCATCCAGGGAGCTCTTGGATTTGTTTGCTCTACCTTTCCCCTTCGAGGGAACATACCTTGACTGTGCCTGAACTATCTCTTCTTTGAAGGTAGCCCATTGTTCAGCTACCGGTCTTCCTGCCAACTTTTGACTCCAATCTATTAGCCCCAGCTCCATTATTAACCCACTGAAGTTGGCTTTTCCCCAGTTAATAATTTATACTCTGGATTGTTCTTTGTCCTTTTTCTTAGTCAGCCTAAACCTTGTGATACAACAATCACTATCCCCGAAATGCTCTCCTACTGATACTTGATCCATTTGGCCCACCTCACAAGAACAAGGTCTAGCAGTGCCTCTTTTCTCGTTGGACTAGCAACATACTGTTCTCGAAAATTTTCCTGAAAACACTCTAGGAACTCTTGCCCCTCACTCCCCTTTACACCACTACTATTCCAGTCTGTGTTTGGATAATTAAAGTCCCCCATTATAACTACCCTATAATTTTTGCACCTCTCTGTAATTTCCTTACAAATTTGTTCCTCCACATCTTTCCCACTAGCTGGTGGCCTGTAGACAACACCGAGCAATGTAGCTGCAACATTTTTGTTCCTTAACTCTAGCCAAATTGATTCTGTTGTTGACTCCCCCCACCTCCGCCCCCCCACCAACCACCCCCCCCCCCCCCCCCCCCCACCGGCCAGGACATCCTTTTTCTTCAGCACTGCAATGCTCTCCTTAATCAACACCGCCACCCCAACCCCTTTTTTCCCTTTCCTATCTTTCCTGAACACCTTGTATCCAGGAATATTTAACACCAAGTCCTGCCCTTCTTTGAGCCAGGTCTCTATTATTGGTCTATAGTATTGGTGGCATGGAGCAGCATAGATGATCTCATCAGTAATCTCAGGCATTTTAACAGCTAAACAGGATGCCAGGGGCTGTCACGTGCTTGCAAATGCATGTCTTTATCTTGGATTTACTTCCCCTTCATTTTTGCCTATTTCTTTTTTGCTCCCTGTCTCATCAACTTTGGCAAAGGCTGATAATGGGTTAAAATGCCTTTTAAAGCTTTCAGAATTTGTTTTTCCCCATTTAAATTTCAGTTGTACTTTATTTTCTATTGCAGCCACCTGTCAGAATCTACGCCAAGTTCTGCTACTAAGGTGACCTGGGAAAATTAGAGGGAAACAGCACATGTCCATTTGAGTCTGTTGAGCACATGCTCAGTCTCTTCCTTTGGGGGTGGGTGGGGCTGCATGTGAGAGCAAAAGAGAGAGACAAAGCGGAGGGAGAAAAAAAATCAGTGAAGATCAGAAATTTGCTGTATTTCTGAATTGTTTACTTCTAATAATGTTCCAATTTGACAGAAAAAAGTTCTTAGAAAACCTTGGGTGGGTGCAAACAACTTCATTTCAATTAAGTAACATTTAACTTCCAATGCAAGTCTGCAAGTGATTTCCTGAACATGAGTTTTCCAAAGCAGAAATTGTAGGAAATGTGGCAGAGGCACCCCATTCATAAACGGAGGAAGAAAAGTAACAGTTGTCCTACATTGTTCCCATGCACCTCCTAGTAATTATATAACAGCTTCATACCAGGTTTGGAAGCAACTCTGTAGCCTTCCCCAAAACTGAGGTACATGTAAGTTTAGGAGGAGAGACTTTTGCTTGAGAGGTGAAACACAAAAAGCTACTTCAAAAATTAAGCAACAAGATTCAGAAAATTTGTTACCTTAAATGCCACAACTGGTTGATCTGGTTTAGGTTTTGTAGAATTGTTTATGGGAGACTTTGGGCTTGGGATTCTTTCTGAAGTTGCTGGAGATCCTTGACCTGAATTTGGTCGGTCCTGGCCTGAAGAAAAATAAAGCTAACTGTGTGTGTATGCTTTTAAATTATTTTGACAAAATTACTTACATTAACATATCGAGTACTTTGCCATTAAAAATATTTTGATCAGCCATCGTTCTAAGCGTTAGGATAAAAAATAAATTCAAGAAAGGGAACAGTTTATTTATTGATACAGCACTGAAACAGGCCCTTCGGCCCACCGAGTCTGTGCCGACCAAGAACCACCCATTTATACTAACCCTACAGTAATCCCATATTCCCTACCACCTACCTACACTAGGGGCAATTTACAATAGCCAATTTACCTATCACCTGCAAGTCTTTGGCAGTGGGAGGAAACCAGAGCACCCGGCGAAAACCCACGCAGTCACAGGGAAAACTTGCAAATTCCACACAGGCAGTACCCAGAATTGAACCCGGGTCCCTGGAGCTGTGAGGCTGCAGTGCTAACCACTGCGCCACCCTAACTAAGGCTCTATCAGTAACTTATGGTCAAATATAGCCAGTAAATGTAAACTTTTTAAAAGGCTTTTGGAGGACTCAGGACATTATACTGGAAGAGCATGTTTGGATTTATTTGCAGCAGCTTCTTGCAAACTGCAGAATTCCTTTAGAGGAAGAAAAGAACTTGCATTTATGTAGTACCTTAGGATGCCCCAAAACCCTTAAACAGCCCAAGTATTTTTTGAAGTGTAGTCACTGTGGTAAAGTAGGGAAACCTCAGCAGCCATCAGCTGCTCAGGAGGCTACCTCACTATAGGGATGGAAAAATGGGGATGGATTGCAGCCGTGCCTGATCTTGTCTTCAATCAAAATTCACAGTTGCGCCTCATCTGTAATGTGGAACAGGAACCTTGGCAATGCAGAGTACTGGGCTAATGGGAAGATTCTTGGTAGTGTAGATGAGCAGAGAGATCTTGGTGTCCAGGTACATAAATCCCTGAAAGTTGCTACCCAGGTTAATAGGGCTGTTAAGAAGGCATATGGTGTGTTAGCTTTTATTAGTAGGGGGATCGAGTTTCGGAGCCACGAGGTCATGATGCCGCTGTACAAAACTCTGGTGAGGCCGCACCTTGAGTATTGCGTGCAGTTCTGGTCACCGCATTATAGGAAGGATGTGGAAGCTTTGGAAAGGGTGCAGAGGAGATTTACTAGGATGTTGCCTGGTATGGAAGGAAGGTCTTACGAGGAAAGGCTGAGGGACTTGGGGTTGTTTTCGTTAGAGAGAAGGAGGAGGAGAGGTGACTTAATAGAGACATACAAGATAATCAGAGGGTTAGATAGGGTGGATAGTGAGAGTCTTTTTCCTCGGATGATGATGGCAAACACGAGGGGACATAGCTTTAAGTTGAGGGGTGAAAGATATAGGACAGATGTCAGAGGTAGTTTCTTTACGCAGAGAGTAGTAGGGGTGTGGAACGCCCTGCCTGCAACAGTAGTAGACTCGCCAACTTTAAGGGCATTTAAGTGGTCATTGGATAGACATATGGATGAAAATGGAATAATGTAGGTCAGATGGTCGGCGCAACATCGAGGGCCGAAGGGCCTGTACTGCGCTGTAATGTTCTAATTCTAATTCTAATTCCAAATGAGGGATTTCTGCCACCACTTCCCCCCAACATTGAGTAATTGTAGCACCCCCACTGAGATCTGCTAACTCAAGACCAAGATTCAAACTTGGAACTTCTTGATCTGTGATGTTAATCATTACACTTTCAATTGATATAGTCATTGAGTTATCAGGTGCTCACAATCAGTTTCGTTTAATATAGATGATAGACGAATATAGGAATGCATGGCTGGAAAAAAAGAGTGGTTCAACTGGCAGTCCCAGATGGCTCCCAAAAGTTCTTCTCCAGTCCTGAAAATTGCATAAGACAAATGACTATTGGAAAAAAAAACATGGAGACTGCGAAATTCTACTGGGGGTAAACACTCATCTGTGATGTTCAATATATAAATTGAAAATGAAATATTCCCTAAGATGTGTTGACTAACCAACAGTTTCTGTAAATCACTAATCTTTCTTCAAAATAAATCACAAATAACTGAAAAATTCAGACCCCAATTTAGCTTCAGGTGGTTGCTTACTTGTAGGCGTGGGTGAAGGTGCCTGTTTGTTTGAGGTTGGAGGTGTGAACTGTTCAGCTTTGGACTGCAACTGGACCGCACTCTGGACTGTATTTGAAGTGAACAACTGCGATATGTTTGACTTAGCAGGTTGTGAGGTTTGCCGTGATGTGCTCATCGCTCCTGGTTGTTGTGCTGGGCCAACTAAAATACTGCCATGAAAATCTGTCACACCTGTGGCCTACAACAAGATAAGCCATTAAAAAGATGTTAATTTTTAACATATATATTGAAGTTCAATAATATTCCCTGAAAATCTGACAACTTTAAACATCCCAAGTTAAAGCCAAACGTTCTGTAAAGCAGCTGTCTGATCAGTACCCATAAAGACCCGACAGGCAGATGCTAACAGTTAAAAATATCCTATTGCAATTTTTCAATAGTCCAGAAACATTTACAAGATACATACAAAATCCAAATACAACTACAAGGATTATATGATTAATAGCCATCAGTAAATCATGCACTACAATATGCACAAGGACTTCTTTCTGTTTTGACGTATAAACAGAGAAACTGACATGCCCCACATCAATTAGCACTTCTCTGTCCTTTGCGCTTGTTTTTAAACAAAAAAGAAAACCTCTCAAGAAGGTGCTTGTGCTATTAGGTGTGGGATAGAAACAGAAGGAAAGCGGGTAAAGGGCTTCATGTCAATCCACATCTGTTGAGTGAACAGAAGAGTTTGTGCATCTGGTGTCAGCCCTTCATTAGAAGGGTTCTAACAAAAAGGTCTATACTTAAAACTTCAATCCATCTGTTCATTCCACAGATGCCAACTGACCCAAAAGTGTCCAACATTTGTTTCAGATTTTCACCATCAGTAATTTTTGCTTTTGGTTTAAAGAGCTTTAAGTTTTTTTTATTAAACTGAAAAAATAAAGTATAAATAAAATAGATTAGACAGAAAAAGGGTTAAAATAAAAATGGGAGAAAGCAAAATGGTAGAGTGGGTGAACAGGAAAATGGGGACAAGACAATGGGGGTTCAAACATATTTATTCAAAAAAATAAATGTTTATTTTTGAAATTCAGGGTTAATATTCGACTAATAAAGTTAGTTCTGGCACTTCAGTAGTTTTATTACAGTATTACTACTCTTATTTTATCATGACATGTCAGCTGACAACTTACAAAACTGTCTAGCTCAGCAAGATAGTTACTTCTCTTACACTATAACACTTCAATATTAAAATAAATCCAAAAGATTTGAGAATTCTTGTTGTCCATAGGGACAAGGTAGGCTGGCATATTGGCTTAGCAGGCAAGAAACAGCAGCCGAGGAACAAAGAAACAGAAGTAGGCCATTCAGCAGCTTGAGTCTGTAATGCCATTCAATTAGATCATGGTTAGTCTGTATCTTAATTTCACTAACCCATCCTTGATCCATATGCCATGAAACCTTTAATGGATGCTCTCAATCTTAGTAAGGAAAAAGTTCATAAATTCCTCTTACTTGTCAGAGGTGAGGGCGGAGGGGGCATGGGAGAAGGATTTAAGGAAACGGTTCTTTGTGGAAGAAAAAAGCATGCTGGCGAAAAGAAAAATCCTGGCACAGTGGGTAATTCTGGCTAAGAGTGATTAGTTAGGAGTATGCACCAGCTATGGCTCAGCTGGTTGCATTCTTGCCTCTGAGTCACATGGTTGAGTTCAAGTCCCACTCCACGGCTTGAGCACAAAAATCAAGGCCGACACTCCAGTGCTGCACTGCTGGAGATGCCATCTTTTGGATGAGATGTTAAACCGAGGCTCCATCTGCCTGCATGGTGGGGGTGGGGAATGAAAAAGATTCCATGGCATGATTTCAAAGAACAGGGGAGTTATCCCTGGTGTTCTGACCAATATTTATCCCTCAATCCACATCGCAAAAACTGATTATCTGATCATTATCACATGGCTTTTTGTGGGAGCTTGCTGTGTGCAAATTGGCTGTCACATTTCATATAGTATAACTATGACTACACTTCAAAAGTACGTCATTGTAAAGGGCTTTGAGGCGTACGGTGGTTGTGAATAGCGCTATATAAATGCAAGTCTTTCTTTTTATGGAATTGCAGTTATAACTTAATGGGAAAGTTCTTCTTTCTTCCAAGGGTGAAAATGTAAGGAAGAGAGTTTGAAAGGGAATAAAGGTATGTGGATGGCAAAGGATATAAGAAAGCTAGCCAAGTCTGTGATAGAAACCATGGGAAGCTACAGGTAATGGCAAAATTAAGGGGGTGGCTGTGACTACTGGCTGGAAATTTTTCAGAGAGTGAGAAGTTTAGGAATGACAGCGAATTTGCAGGAAAGAGAATAAGGAAGCTGAGGTGGAGATTGAAATCACTGGGAATGGAGAGTTGTTGAGTGCAGAGGCTTCGGGAGAAAAGGAAGGAGAATATCTTGGGGAGAAACTGGGGATGGTAGACAACAAGGATTTTAAAGGATTTCATTTACAATAAATTAGAATATTTCTCTTCAGTTTCTAACACTTTTCAGTTTAGCAGTTTTTCTTCAACTAATATTCAAGAACAAGAGCACATTTTCAAAAGCTTTATTATAGCTAGGCTGTGTATGATTACACACTTCTTACAGTTTTGATAGTCCTTTATAAACCAGAACAAATATTGAACTTGGAGGTGGCGGGACCACAGGGAAAAACAGCCAAAGAGGAGAAACAAGAAAGCAAAAAAATAAAGAAAAATATGAGGATAGCAGACACAGATAAAACAGAAGCCATATTCTTCAACTATGTGCAACACCATGGATACCTGACTAATATTAAACCATATCTGCATGCACTTTGATTTTAACACCCGTTATTCTTTCTTGCTTCAGAAATGATACTATAACCTCTCAGCCTTGTACAACAAACATGGCTAAAAGTCAGACAATTTTCTCCAACTAACCACAAACAAGCCCACAGGAGATTCATGAGCAACATATAAAAATCCTTGACTTTACAATGTTACAATACCCCCAGTGATTTGAAACTAATGGGCAATTGTTACAAATTCAAATCTGCTGTAGATACCTTCACAGGTTCAGTGGCATCAGTCACTCCCAGTCTGAGCATCTTACTTTTATGGAAATTGATATATTGTCATATATTTACTTGCACAATAGCGTAACTTGGGTATGTGACACTATCATCTTTGTGATCTAGACAGGATAGCATGTATCTTTCGCTTAAGTGCTTTTTCAAGTGCTATTCACAATATATATTAGTGACTTGGGTGAGGGAACAAAATGCAACATTTCCAAGTTTGCAGACGACACAAAGCTGGGGGGGGAATGTGAGCTATGAGGAGGATGCAAAGAGGCTCCAATGCGATTTGGACAAGTTGGGTAAGTGGGAAAATGCATGGCAGATGCAGTATAACATGGATAAATGTGAGGTTATCCACTTTGGTTGTAAAAACAGAAAGGCAGATTATCTAAATCGTGATAGATTGGGAAAGGGGGAGGTGCAACGAGACCTGGTGTCCTTGTACACCAGTCACTGAAACCAAGCATTCAGGTGCAGCAAGCAGTTAGGAAGGTGAATGGTATGTTTGCCTTCATTGCGAGAGGATTTGAGTACAGGAGCAAGGATGTCTTACTGCAGTTATATAGGGCCTTGGTGAGACCACATCTGGAGTATTGTGTGCAGTTTTGGTCTCCTTATCTGAAGAAGGATGTTCTTGCCATGGAGGGAGTGCAAAGAAGATTTACTAGACTGATTCCTGGGATGGCAGGATTGACGTATGAGGAGAGATTGGGTCGACTTGGCCTATATTCATAAAGTTTAGAAGAATGAGAGAGGATCTCATAGAAACCTAGAAAATTCTAACAGGACTAGACAGGCTAGATGCAGGGAGGATGTTCCCGATGGCTGGGGAGTCCAGAACCAGGGGTCTCAGTCACAGGATACGGGTTATGCCATTTAGAACCGAGATGAGGAAAAGGTTCTTCGCTCAGAGGAACCTGTGGAATTCTCTACCTCAGAAGGCATTGGAGGCCAAATCATTAAATATATTCAAGAAGGAAATAGATATATCTCTTAATGCCAAAGGGATCAAGGGATATGGGGGAAAAGCAGGAACAGGGTACTGAATTAGACCATCAGCCATGAACTTTTTTGAATGGTTGAGCTGGGCCAAATGGCCTACTCCTGCTCCTATTTTCTATGTTTGTATGACAAGTTTAGTTCATATCAACCGCGCAAATACAGCAACTTGACGAGGCAGGCAATGACATGTCTCATTCATGAAGGTAATGGTGCAATGTTGCAACTTCTGGATATTCTGTTTAACCACACATCTGCCCCTGAGCTGAAATTGGGTGGACGAGTTACACAAAAATGGCGAACGTCCCTAGGCTCACTGTTACTTTGAGAGCAAAATCCGACGCCAAGAGGAATGATATCTATCTACATATATATATATATATATATATATGAGTGTGCGTATATAGATTTTAAAGTTCAGTCCTATATCTTATCAATGTTTAATTGTTCACAAATTGGAATATTGTGTTTGAAAAACATAAATTTCAGATGAAAGTGTTATTTCCAGAGATTTATTACATGAAGACTCCAAAGCACAATATTGTTACTATAATATTTCGACATTATTTCTAAAATACCAGATGATATATACTATATACAGATAGATAGGAACATGACCAGAGCATTTTCCATTTCCTGCCTATGTGCACTGATGTGGCGCTCACGTTCCCTGCTGAACGACGTTCACCGACAGGACTTTGGCAGACCTTGGAAGAAAAACACACAAACGCCGACCTTCCCAGCCAGAAAAACAAGAAGATGGCGGCGATGTGGCCTGCTCGGATGTGGAAATCGTCGGCATTGCTAACACGGAGTTCGGTGGCTGTGACTTTCAGCAGGTAATGTCGTACTTTCCTGCCGGCTGCTGTGTCCCTGTGCTGGCAATGTTATCTGGCCGCTGGCAGAGAACCTGCGAGAGAGGTCCCAGTACTGAAGCAGTTGATATTTCTGTTTATGGGATTATTATCGCGTGTTTAATGTGTCCCATTCAAAACAAAAACACGATTTTCCTTCAGAACCTTGTGAAATGCAACATTTAAAGTTTGTGCTTTGACACATGTTTATAATTCTAACAAAGTCAGTTATATTTACTCAATATTTTGTTCTTAGCTACAAATAAGAACTTACTTTAATGTGAGCCTAAAGTATTTGAATTCTACTCCCTCACTCTTTAACAAACGTTATGAAATGAGTAGAATTCCTGAGCTGTTTTGATTTTTGAACTAAATTTTAACCAAATTCCCTGTTTTGTAGCTGTTTTTTTTTAATTGTGATGAATTGACTGTGAAAAATTGCTCACTTTCCAAAGTAATTTGTTAAAAAAAAAAATCGTGTCTTCTAATTAAGTAATCTGATATTTACTGTCTGTAGCTCTGGGTGCATTCATACTGTAACTACATTGGTGTATGAGGTTTTGCTTCACACCAACACTAGTTATCGTGTAAATGCAGCCTCAATCCGATGTCATGGTTCAGCCTGGCACTGAAAGAAAATGGAATAAGATTTTATGGAGTAGTTAAGCAAACTATGCTTCCCTTTGGAGACAGTTTGGGCCTTGACCCTCAATTCAATTCAGTTTAGTGTTGATGGAAAACTGTTTTCGACTTCACACTGACATTATGTCAGCATGATGGTGAATGAATACATCAAGGACAGGTACTTTAACTCGGGTATCAGGTCCTGATCTGACACTTAATTACAGTCTAGCCAAGTAATGCAAGCGCTGGCTGCAGAATAACTCCAGTCCAGTGCAAAGCCACATTTTAAATGTCCTTAAGGGAATCCATCAACCTCTTGTAGTTATGATTCGGGCTTCTTTAGATGCTATTCCTTACGTCCAACTGCTTCCATTGGCAATGTAACTGAAACAAGGCCTTGTGTGAATAGTAATCTAGGATTGCATAGCCATTTATTATCTGGATAACACAGAGCATTTAATCCTATCCATTAATTCAGAGGATAATTAAAAAGGTCACATCAGACTCTCTCATGACAGACTAAACTGCCAAACGCTAAAGATGATTTACAGCCTGTAAATCTAGGTAATACATTAGCTTTGAACCAGTGCATGTGAAAGTTAAATAATCAAATTGGTCAGTTTGGCTCCTTTGAATTATATTCTTTTGCGGATATTTCAGACAATTGGTAGTTCAAATAATTACAATCTTGAAAGTGTGTGGACATTCCTGTCCACAGCGTCTGCTGCAATCAGCCTAAAAACATTACTAGCTATTGGATCCTCCAATCCAGACCTCCCACCTCCCTCACCACCCACAATTTCTCTCTCGTTCTACAATACACCTACCTACTGTCATAGGCTTCAGCCTTGTGAAGCAGGCTTCCCACCCAAAAGGCCGCCACCCTGTAAATCAGGCTGCCTGTGGTGAGATCTGACAGGAAAAACAATTAAAGGAGCCATGTAGTTAAATTCTTTTAAGTGGTTAAATGGTTTTCCAACCTCACAGCTGCATTCCCTTCCACCCCACCCCTAACACAGAATTCCCCTCCAGGATAAAAGTCCATGCCACAGTATCTCCTTCAAGACCAAGATGTTTTACTTACAGTTATCAGGTGGTTCAATTCCATATACACAAACAATAGTAATGGTTTACTGTCTGTGGTGTCTGACAAGAGCTGTCTCTGCTGAAGCTACTCTGATCAGATTATGTTGTGGCCTGTTGACATAATGTAATTGTTTTTAGTACTTGGATAACTTCAGACACATATCTATTAGTAATCAACATTATTAGCTTGGATGGCATTTTTTCTGATATGCATCAAACAAAGCTGCAAGAAGAGAGGGCAGTTTCCTAGCATGCCTCTGCTGAAAGCAATTTTGAGGGAGGTGCCTTAAAATAACTTGCTTTTGTTACGACCAGGTGAGAAAAGGGTCTGGGGTTCCCTCTCAGTCTTTACCTGGTCTTACCATAACAGGATTTAATTTTAAACACACTGTTCTTAGCTCCGCCTTGGTGAATCCATGTTCACTGCTTTCCAATTATAAGGCAAAGAAACCAGCACAAACAGGTTTTCTTAGGTTTAAAGAAGAAAGGTTGAAATTTATTAAACGTAAAGATTAGAATTAGAATATTACAGCGCAGTACAGGCCCTTCGGCCCTCGATGTTGCGCCGAGCTGTGAAACCATCTGACCTACACTATTCCATTTTCATCCATGTGTCTATCCAATGTCCACTTAAATGCCCTTAAAGTTGGCGAATCTACTACTGCTGCAGGCAGGGCATTCCACGCCCTTACTACTCTCTGAGTAAAGAAACTACCTCTCACATCTGTCCTATATCTATCACCCCTCAACTTGAAGCTATGTCCCCTCATGTTTGCCATCACCATCCGAGGAAAAAGACGCTCACTATCCACCCTATCTAACCCTCTGATTATCTTATATGTCTCTATTAAGTCACCTCTCCTCCTCCTTCTCTCCAACGAAAACAACCTCAAGTCCCTCAGCCTTTCCTCGTAAGACCTTCCCTCCATACCAGGCAACATCCTAGTAAATCTCCTCTGCACCCTTTCCATAGCTTCCACATCCTTTCTATAATGCGGTAACCAGAACTGCACGCAATACTCCAGGTGCGGTCTCACCAGAGTCTTGTGCAGCTGCAGCATGACCTCGTGGCTCCGAAACTCGACCCCCCTACTAATAAAAGCTAACACACCATATGCCTTCTTGACAGCCCTATTAACCTGGTTAGCAACCTTCAGGGATTTATGCACCTGGACACCAAGATCTCTCTGCTCATCTACACTAACAAGAATCTTCCCATTAGCCCAGTACTCTGCATTCCTGTTACCCCTTCCAAAGTGAATCACCTCACACTTTTCCGCATTAAACTCCATTTGCCATCTCTCAGCCCAGCTCTGCAGCCTATCTATGTCTCTCTGTACCCTACAACATCCTTCGGCACTATCCACAACTCCACCGACCTTAGTGTCATCTGCAAATTTACTAACCCACCCTTCTACACCCTCTTCCAGGTCATTTATAAAAATGACAAACAGCAATGGCCCCAAAACAGATCCTTACGGTACACCACTAGTAACTAAACTCCAGGATGAACATTTGCCATCAACCACCACCCTCTGTCTTCTTTCAGCTAGCCAATTTCTGATCCAAAGCTCTAAATCACCTTCAACCCCATACTTCCGTATTTTCTGCAATAGCCTACCGTGGGGAACCTTATCAAACGCCTTACTGAAATCCATATACACCACATCCACTGCTTTACCCTCATCCACCTGTTTGGTCACCTTCTCGAAAAACTCAATAAGGTTTGTGAGGCACGACCTACCCGTCACAAAACCGTGCTGACTATCGCAAATGAACTTATTCTTTTCAAGATGATTATAAATCCTGTCTCTTATAACCTTTTCCAACATTTTACCCACAACCGAAGTGAGGCTCACAGGTCTATAATTACCAGGGCTGTCTCTACTCCCCTTCTTGAACAAGGGGACAACATTTGCTATCCTCCAGTCTTCCGGCACTATTCCTGTCGACAATGACGACATAAAGATCAAGGACAAAGGCTCTGCAATCTCTTCCCTAGCTTCCCAGAGAATCCTAGGATAAATCCCATTTGGCCCAGGGGACTTATCTATTTTCACACTTTCCAAAATTGCTAACACCTCCTCCTTGTGAACCTCAATCCCATCTAGCCTCGTAGCCTGAATCTCAGTATTCTCAACAACATTTTCTTTCTCTACTGTAAATACTGACGCAAAATATTCATTTAACACTTCCCCTATCTCCTCTGATTCCACACACAACTTCCCACTACTATCCTTGATTGGCCCTAATCTAACTCTAGTCATTCTTTTATTCCTGATATACCTATAGAAAGCCTTAGGGTTTTCCCTGATCCGATCCACCAATGACTTCTCGTGTCCTCTCCTTGCTCTTCTTAGCTCTCCCTTTAGATCCTTCCTGGCTAGCTTGTAGCTCTCAAGCGCCCTAACTGAGCCTTCACGTCTCATCCTAACATAAGCCTTCTTCTTCCTCTTGACAAGCGCTTCAACTTCTTTAGTAAACCACGGCTCCCTCGCACGACAACTTCCTCCCTGCCTCACAGGTACATACTTATCAAGGACACGCAGTAGCTGCTCCTTGAATAAGCTCCACATTTCGATTGTTCCCATCCCCTGCAGTTTCCTTCCCCATCCTACGCATCCTAAATCTTGCCTAATCGCATCATAATTTCCTTTCCCCCAGTTATAATTCTTGCCCTGCGGTATATACCTGTCCCTGCCCATCGCTAAGGTAAACCTAACCGAATTGTGATCACTGTCACCAAAGTGCTCACCTACATCTAAATCTAACACCTGGCCGGGTTCATTTCCCAGTACCAAATCCAATGTGGCATCGCCCCTGGTTGGCCTGTCTACATACTGTGTCAGAAAACCCTCCTGCACACACTGGACAAAAACTGACCCATCTAAAGTACTCGAACTATAGTATTTCCAGTCGATATTTGGAAAGTTAAAGTCCCCCATAACAACTACCCTGTTACTCTCACCCCTGTCGAGAATCATCTTCGCTATCCTTTCCTCTACATCTCTGGAACTATTCGGAGGTCTATAAAAGACTCCCAACAGGGTAACCTCACCTCTCCTGTTTCTAACCTCAGCCCATACTACCTCAGTAGACGAGTCCTCAAACGTCCTTTCTGTCGCTGTAATACTCTCCTTGATTAACAATGCCACACCCCCCCCTCTTTTACCATCTTCTCTGTTCTTACTGAAACATCTAAATCCCGGAATCTGCAACATGCATTCCTGCCCCTGCTCTACCCATGTCTCCGAAATGGCCACTACATCGAGATCCCAGGTACCAACCCATGCTGCAAGCTCACCCACCTTATTCCGGATGCTCCTGGCGTTGAAATAGACACACTTTAAACCAGGTTCTTGCTTGCCAGTGCCCTCTTGCTTCCTTGTAACCATATCCCTGACCTCACTACTCTCAACATCCTGTACACTGGCACTACAATTTGGGTTCCCATTCCCCTGCTGAATTAGTTTAAACCCCCCCGAAGAGCACTAGCAAACCTCCCCCCCAGGATATTGGTACCCCTCTGGTTCAGGTGAAGACCATCCTGTTTGTAGAGGTCCCACCTACCCCAGAAAGAGCCCCAATTATCCAGGAAACCAAATCCCTCCCTCCTGCACCATCCCTGCAGCCACGTGTTCAACTCCTCTCTCTCCCTATTCCTCGCTTCGCTATCACGTGGCACGGGCAACAACCCAGAGATAACAACTCTGTTTGTTCTTGCTCTAAGCTTCCACCCTAGCTCCCTAAATTTCTGTCTTAAATCCCCATCTCTCTTCCTACCTATGTCGTTGGTGCCTATGTGGACCACGACTTGGGGCTGCTCCCCCTCCCCATTAAGGATCCCAAAAACACGATCCGAGACATCACGAACCCTGGCACCTGGGAGGCAACATACCAACCGTGAGTCTCTCTCGTTCCCACAGAACCTCCTATCTGTTCCCCTAACTATGGAGTCCCCAATGACTAATATTCTGCTCCTCTTCCCCCTTCCCTTCTGAGCAACAGGGACAGACTCTGTGCCAGATATCTGTACCCCATTGCTTACCCCCGGTAAGTCGTCCCCCGCAACAGTATCCAAAACGGTATACCTGTTGTTGAGGGAAACAGCCACAGGGGATCCCTGCACTGCCTGCTGGTTCCCTCTCCTTCCCCTGACGGTAACTCATCTACCTACTTCTTTTACCTGAGGTGTGACTACCTCCCCATAACTCCTCTCAATAACCTCCTCCGCCTCCCGAATGATCCGAAGTTCATCCAGCTCCAGCTCCAGTTCCCTAACGCGGTTCTCGAGGAGCTGGAGTTGGGTGCACTTCCCACAGATGCAGTCAGCAGGGACACTCTTGGCGACCCTTACCTCCCACATTCTGCAGGAGGAACATACAACTGCCTTAATCTCCATTCCCACTATTCCAAATTCCCAACAAATCTACTGAAAAACCAAAAAAAACAAAAAGTCAAAACTTGTTAGGTTAGCAATCCAACGGACAGAATTTCCTAAATAAAAAGCTTACCTTATCAACACACCAGAGTCCTTTTTTTATGGTTAGAGGAGGAGGGTGGGTGGGAGACACTACACGTGTAGTGTCTCGGGTACAGCCACCACACAAATATATACCTTTTTCCTTACCCAGCAGTCCCCTGGTCCTCCGAAAACAAAAGGGAATTCACTTTTAAACTTACGCTGAAATTGACTTCTCAGCTGTAAGCCCGTTCACGCACCTCCGTTGCTATCAACGCTGCAGTCACCGAAACTAAAAGAAAGAGATTCTAAACCACACAAATATATACCCTTTTCCTTACCCAGCAGTCCCCTGGTCCTCTGAAAACAAAAGGGAATTCACTTTTAAACTTACGCTGAAATTGACTTCTCAGCTGTAAGCCCGTTCACGCACCTCCGTTGCTATCAACGCTGCAGTCACCGAAACTAAACTCTAATTTGGTTAATGCCTACGATACATGATGCGCCCATGCTAGCATGCATACATGATACACACATGCAGATAGAGACAGAAAAGAGCAGAAGAAAATAAAGTGAAAAAGTTTGAGGCAATCTCTGAAGAGGGTTTATGTTGCAGTTCTTCGAGCTCACTGTAGAGTGCTTGATTGTAGGTGGATCTTGCTCTTTGCTGGGGGCCAGTATTCTTCTTAAACCTTGTTCCCGTGTCTTCAGTGGATTTGGAGTTCTGTGAGAAAGAGAGGGAGAGCCAGACAGGCGAGGTCTTCTTCAGTCCAGGAGCATACTGCAGTCTCTCTGTTCGAAATGCGTTGTACAATTCAGAAAAACCAGCCTGCCAAGCAGGCTAGTCATGTAACCAGCTGGTCTGACCACGTCTGTTTGTGAATTCGGCCATCCCAGCAGTCATCCTGAAATTTGAGCTCCCTCACCTTCAATGTCTGGTGCTCAAAGTCCATTATGGGTTAAATTGGATAAGGGAAGTAACCCCTTTGTCTCCACAAGCACTGTCTGTTAATATGCAAATATCTTTCCAGCCAAGGGCCTGGTGATTTTTTTTTTAAACAAGTCCTTTCTTCGCTTCAGCAACAGTTTTCAAATTAATGTTCATATGACAAAATTAATGTGCCTCAGTCTTGGCAGGTGGCGGGGGGGGGGGGTCTGCATGACACTTTTAAAGCTAAGAAATGCCATCCAAAGAGAGGAACCATTAACATTTTACAAAAATAGTTCACTGTTACCAAAATAACCTTTTTAAATTAGGATAAAAGAAATGCTTCTCTCTTAATTTCTCAACATTAAATTGTCAGGAGAACAGAGCACTGCACATATGTCAGTGCACATGCGAACAGCTGTTTGTCACTTGACCTCAGAGGTTGTCAGACTGAAATCAGTATATAGTATAATGAGTCTTCTAACTGTGTGTAACACTTAGATATTAGTCTTAGATTGGTAAATACAGTATAAATTGAGCATATCTTCCAATAGAATAATTTAACCTTTTTATTGCCTTTCATGGATTTTCAGATTGTGTTATGAAAACCTGATTGTAGGCAAATCTGTAGCAACTTTGTGCTGTATTGTTGGGGGATACAATGAGATGGTTGCTCTGCTGATTATGCTCTTTCTGTTCACTGATAAGATAAATTATTTTGCAAGGCTTAATTGCATGATGAGAATGCTCCTTTTAAATCACTTAAGATTAAATGCATCAAAATGGAGATTTTAATCCTTAACCAGTTTACCTAGTCATCTTGCAACTTATTTATTCATGTCCTTTGCTGTGATCACATTGCCGACTGTTGAAATTTCTGAAAAAATGTTGCAGAACCTGGCATACTTCAAGTTTTGCCATGGAAAATGTAGCAAGTTCCGAAAGTGGACACTATTTACTTTCTGTCATTAAATATTGCACAACATTCATTTGGCAATCAACTCCATAAAGACTGTAAGAATCTTGCTACACTGAACTTGCCTATCTTGTTCCTCCTAAGCTCCAGATACATTGCCCTACACGCTGCTTCTCCTCCCTTCATTCTCACATTGGTAAAATCCAGACTTATCCCACCATTTTCTGTTCTAACTCATTTTTCCTAGAATTTGAAAACTGTGAAATTCTTCATTTGTCTTAATCTAACAATCTAGACTTTTAAGGGATGATTTTGTGATCCCCACCAACTGTGAGGTTCCACACCAGGAGTATCACCTTAAATTGACCCCTTAAAACTAAAGCTTCCAGCTACCTGAACAGACAGTTTTGATTTGCCTAATCCTTTATCCCATTCATTTTTACTTTGCTGCATTAGGGGCATTGGCCCCTCAAGTAGACTTCTCAAAAATTAAAAAAGACTGGTAGGGTTGAGCATGCAATTCCTGCTTCAAAGCCAGTGTCATGGCAAATGTAAGCTGGTCACGGCATGTAAACATGGTAGGGGGAGGCATAGGGGAGCATGTATCTGTGTGATGTTGTACTTGCTGCCTCTCTCTGTTGGTACAACTCAAGTCTGGAAATCATCCTGTCACCCTGTAGCACTTGGACAGCATGCTTCTTGTCTGAAGTATTTTTCACTTCAGTGTGTACACTTCAGTGTCTATACACTGGCCTGTAGGAGAGAAGCAGCCAATAATTACACTCCTCTGTTTCTATATAAACGCACAACTTTTTTGTGCTTTCTGCAGGGAAAATTGCAACGGAGAGCAACAGGATAAAGGGTGGTTTCGATCATTTTTTGTCCACAAAGTAAATCAGAGGAAAGATGCTCACTCCAATCTTCTTTCCAAAAAGGAGACCAGCGGCTTGTTTAAAATGCAATGTAGGTGCAAACCATTCAATCCATATCTTTAATTACTATATCAAAAGTCAACTGATAGTTCAACTCATACGAAGTTTTTTATTTTTTATTTTTGTCTTAGTTCATAATGTGAAGCCAGAATGTCTGGATGCCTACAACAGTTTGTCGTAAGTTCCCTACCTGTCAAAAAATTACTTGATTTTATGTGGATGTGCCTTCTAATGCAGTATGATATGGCATTTTGTGTATTATTTTCTAAGATGAATTCCTCTAACCCAGTTGTTAGTTCTCTTATTTTGAATTAAATTTAGTTTATTTTTCAACAGAAAACCCAATCGCCTAGCACTGAAATACTTCCTACGTACTTAACTGGGTTAAATAAAATACCTCAGCAATAATGAAACGATAGATGCTTTATGCTTAGAGCTTGTTTAGGTCAGATTACAAATGACCATTAACCTGCTCCTGACGTTTGCACTTGTAAATCCATCTCCCTTATCCTGGTAGCAGAATCATGAATCCATTTTTTTGGGGGTCGTGGTTTTCTCAAGCTGAGGAGCTCGATTTAGTAGGGTAAAAGATTGCCAGTCTCCTAGAATCTGACATAAGCAAGTGTTAGTCTATAAATAAAACTACAAACTTTATCCAATTATTAGGACCCAATCTTGCCTGTCACTATGCCGCAGAAATCCTGTACACAGCACCGAATGGATGACACAAAACTTGGTGGGAATGTGTGCTGTGAGGAAGATGCAAAGTGGCTTCAAGGGGATTTGGAAAGACTTAGTGAGTGGGCAAGAACGTGGCAGATGGATATAATGTGGAAAAATGTGAGGTTATCCACTTTGGTAGGAGGAACAGATGTGCAGAGAATTCCTTATATGGTAAGAGATTAAAAAGTGTAGATGTACAAAGGGGCCTGAGTGTCCTTGTCAATAAGTCACTGAAAGCTAACATGCAGGTGCAGCAAGCAATTAAGAAGGCTAATAGAATGTTAGCCTTTATCACAAGAGGATTTGAGTACAGGAGTAGTGAAGTCCTGCTTCAATTGTATCGAACCTTGGTTAGACTGCATCTGGAGCAGTTTTGATTCCCTTACCTTAGGAAGGATATTATTGCAATAGAGGGAGTGCAACAAAGGTTCACCAGACTTATTCCCGGGATGGCAGGTCTGTCCAATGAAGAGAGATTGGGGAAACTGGGCCTGTATTCTCTAGAGTTTCAAAGAATGAGAGGTGATCTCATTGAAACCTACAAAATACTTAAAGGGATAGACAGGGTAGATGTAGCTAAGATGTTTCCCCTGCTTGGGGAGTCGAGAACCAGGGAACACAATTTCAAAATAAGGGGGAAGCCACTTAGTATAGAGATGAGGAGAAATTTCTTTACTCAGAGGGTTGGGCATCTTTGGAATTCTCTACCCCAGAGGGCTGTGGAAGCTCAGTCATTAAGTATGTTTAAAGCAGAGATTGACAGATTTCTAAATACAAATGACATAAAGTGATATGAGGATAGTGTTGGGAAAGGGCAATGAAGTGGAAGATCAGCCATGATCATATTGAATGGCTGAATGGCCTACTCCTGCTCCAATGTTCCTATTTCCTATGAACAGAAATAGGAGGTATGAGGTTTTATTAAATTTCAATAACGCTAACTAATGTATATTCATAAAATACGACAGATAAATAATTTCTTGGCTTGATTAAACATAGCGCAGCAGTAACTTGCCATTGTGTGCAAATAGTTCTGCATGTTGTTTAAATGTAGTATCCTGTGTTTTATCTACCCCTTATTTTATATGAATGCTTTCATTTGACTTCTAAATAATAAATTGTATTCCAATTTAAAGTAATCTTTTAATCCTTTCTAACTGCACTAACACCCTGCTGGATAACATTTATTCAGCTATCGTTATGTGTGCTCCCCCACCAAATATCTTAGTCATTTTGTATATGGTTGATCTTGGGCTGTGGATGATGCTCACAAGACCATAACTAATGCCCATCTTTGGTTGCTGTTCTTGAACCACTGCAATCCTTGTAGTGATGTTGATTCCAAAATCATGGGAGGTGGAGAACTCCAAGGACTTGGGCCATTGATGGTGAAGCAACAGTCTAAGATAATGCATGGGCTATTTTCTTTCTCTTTCTGCTTTTTTTTAAAGCAGCTGTTTTACAACTCAGCCACCTTCTAAACTATTCCATAGGACATTAAGAGTCACTGACATATTGTGAAACTGGTGAAGGGCATTAGTAAACCAGTTAGATTTTTCCGACACTCTGGATGATAGCCCACAAATTAGCAATTTTCACAACTTGCTGCACTGGGATTTACACAATCTGTGGGTTGCTAAGCTATTGTTCCAATAATTCCCAGTGACCGTTGCCTTTCCTAGCTGTGTTTGGTGTTGTGCAAATTTTGTCTAATTTCTTCTACTTGACTCATTCCAGTTGGTTCATACAGAACTAACGTACTGTCGTTTCCTCACAGCAACCAGCAGAGAAAAGAACATCGAGGTCTTTTCAAAGTCCAACAGTGCCTTGACTATGATTATTTTCAAAAATCTAAGCATACTTCTTTTATAATTCGTAAGCACGGTGCAATGAAAAAAAGGCATTATAGACTTGTCTGTTTACAGTTGTATAAGTTACTTCAATGTCAGCCCCTTGTGCTTCAGGCGATGCTTATTTCTGTCCAAGAAATGTTACCATCTGCCTTTCTGAATTTCAGTAACTTAACACATTATTTCACTCAAAAAATGTAGCACGATTTCTTAATAGTCATGTGCTCTGACCTTTGTGCCATAGACACCTAATCTTTCACATCCTGGCAAATTATTTATGAATAAACCTTTGCACTAAAAGCTTGTTAACATTCTTTGTGGTTTCATTTACTCTTCAAATATTAGTGACCACATTATTTTGTGCTGCCCATATTTCTACAAGTATCAGGATAATTGACGGTAAAATTAGAGCCCCACCATATTAATACATTTATTGAGGGATTGCATGCTTTTGGAACTAACTTCATTTTTCATATAATGTTAAAATGCCAGTAGGCTGTCTATATTGATATTTATCTCCACTGAAAGATCCATCTGATGTGCCTAGATATAGATTGTTTGCCTTTTGATGAAAAAGTTCTTTGTTAATGACCACAGAGAGCAAATATTGCAAAAGCTACACAATGATTCCGAATACCCGTGTGAGATCGTTGGGAGCTGGAATACCTTGTATGGTGAACAGGACCAAGCAGGTAAGCTTGCCGTTTAGCCTTGATTCAATTTGAACGCTATATTTAATGTTTCCTCACTTTCCCTCTTAACCTTTAATGGTTCCAACCATAGTCTTTTTTTCAGTTATCATCATTCTTGGCCTCACTAGGATAGATTTTCAACTTGCCACTCGAGTCTAAAATTGCCTTTGCGAGTCAGCCGCCTGTTACAGAAACTGTCCAGTTTTCATTTCAGTTGATATCAATGGAAATTAAAATCAGGTGGTTTCTATAATTGGCACTGATCCACACTGGTTTTACACCCAGGCGGCGAGTCAGAAAACTACCCGACTACTTCCTCTGAGGCTGAAGCTTCCCCCAAGTAAGTTTGGTCTTCTCTTTGATACCAAACGCTCCTTTTTCCTTCAACAATTCATTGGAGTTCAAGACTTGAAGACTGTTTCCATATCTGCTGTGCTAAGGCCTCTCTAACACTCCTGAAGAAAAACATGTCATGTTCTTGTTGGGTAAGTGTTCGCACTCTCAGTTCCAGCCATTAACCTTCCTTTGTCACAATATTTTTCCCTTTCTTTACCTTGTCAATACTATATGCTCATTGTTTCTCTAAACTTTCCTCTCTTCTTCTACCCAAGTTATAAATGGACATTCCTGCATACTCTTGCTTCTACTGTTCATGTCGTTGAAATAAAACCTCACTGCAGCATCTCCTCATTCAACTCATTCATTCTGCAGAACTGTGGAACTACTCGCCTCCATCCTTTCCTTCCTGCATCAATTTACAGCTCTTAAAACCAAAGCCAATCACTAATTCTTGATTTGCCTCAGCTATTTTATTCTTTCTAACCTTGGTGGTGCCCTGCAATCTGAGTGTGGGCTTTTCACTTTGGTTTCTTAGTTTGAAAATATGTTTGTTTTCATACAAACTCTTCAGTATGCTCAAGTTTACATGAGCCTGCTTTTCGTCTACTGACCAAAAGGGACTTTTAAAATTTCAGAAGTGCATACGTTGGCTGAGAGTCTACAGTGAATCACTAATTGCATGTGCAACATGTAGTCAGACAATAAGTTACCTGGTGCCAACTATGTACAATTAAATTGCACTGGCAAGATAAACCATAAAGGTTGCACTGTATTAAATAGAAACACAAAATGCTGGAAATACTTAACAGGTCCGGCAGCATTGGTGGGGAGAGAAACAGAGTCAGCGCTTTGAACTTTGGGTTAACTCTGTTTCTCTCTGCACAGATGCTGCCTGACCTGCTGAGTATTTCCAGCATTTTCTGTTTTTGTTTCAGATTTCCAGCATCGTAATATTTTGCCTTTTACATTTTTTAAAATTCATTCATGGGATGTGGCCGTAGCTGGCATTTACTCATCCCTAATTACCATTGAGCGGGTTGTGGTGAGCCACCTTCTTGAACTGCTGCAGTGCGTGTGGTGTAGATACACCCACGGTACTGTTTGGTAGGGAGTTCCAGGATTTTGACCCAGTGATGATGAAGGAACAGCAATATCTTTCCAAGTCAGGATGGTGTTTGACTTGGAGAGGAACTTCCAGGTGATGATGTTCCCATGCTTTTGCTGCTCTTGTCCTTCTAGGCGATAAAGGTCGCGGATTTGGAATGTGATGTCGAAGAAGCCTTGGCATACTGCTGCAGTAAATGTGGTCATTGCCTGACACTTGTGTGGCACAAATGTTGCTTGCCACTTATCATCCCAAGCCTGAATGTTGTCGAGGTCTTGCTGCATGCGGGAACAGACTGTTTCATTGTCTCAGGAGTTGCAAATGGGACTGAGCACTGTGCAATCAGAAGCAAACATCCCCACTTCTGACTTTATGATGGAAAGAAGGTATTGAAGAAGCGGCAGAAGATGCTTGGGCCTAGAATATTGCTGAGGAACTCTTGCAGCAATGTTGTGGGGCTAAGATGACAACAACCACAACCATCCTTCTTTGTGCAGGAGGAGGCGGAGGTGGATCATCCATGCTTGCATGGATGGTTGCAAACACTTCAGCATTATCTTTTGCATTCAAGTGCTGGGCTCCGGCATAATTTAGGATGGGGATGTTCATACAGTCTTCTCCTCCCATTAGTTATTTTATTGCCCACCTCCATTCATGACTGGTCTAGGCAGGACTGCAGGGCTTTGATCTGATCCATTGGTTGTTAAATTGCTTTTCTCTGTCTTTCACATGCTGCCTCCACTGTTTAACATGCTTATAGTCCTTTATTGCAGCTTCAGCAGGTTGGTATCTCATTTTTGGTATGCCTGGTGCTGCTCTTGGCATGCTGCCCTACACTCCTCGTTGGGCCCCTGGCATGATGATAATGGTAGAGTGAGGAATATGTCAGGCCACGAGGTTACAGATTTGTAGGGAAATACAGTTCCTTTCTTTTATTCTTTCAAGGGATGTGAGCATCGCTGGCAAGGCCAAAAGTTGTTGCGCATCCCTAATTCCCCTTGAGAAGATGGTGGTGAGCTGCGTTCTTGAACTGCTGTAGTCTATGTGGTGTAGGTACACTCAAAGTGCTGTTAGGGAAGAGGTTCCAGGTTTTTGATCCAGCAACAGTGAAGGAACAGTAATATAGTTCCAAGTCAGGATGGTGTGTGACTTAGAGATGGTGGTGTTCCCATGCGTCTGCTGCCTTTTAGGCGGTAGAGGTTGTGGGTTTGGATGGTGCTGTTTAAGGAGGCCTGGTGAGTTGCTGCATTGCGTCTTGTAGATGGTACACACTGCTGTCACTTTGCACTGGTGGTGGAGGGAGTGAATGTTTAAGGCAGTGGATGGGGTGCCGATCACGTGGGCTGCTTTGTCCTGGATGATATTGAGCTGCTTCAGTGTTCTTGGAGCTGCATTCATCCAGGCAAGTGGAGAATATTCCATCACACTCCTGACTTGTGCCTTGTAAATGGTGGACAGGCTTTAGGGAGTCAGGAGGTGAGTCATGCACTGCAGAATTCCCAGCCTTCGATTTGCTCTTGTAGCCACAATATTTGTGTGGCTGGTCCATTTAAGTTTCTGGTCAGTAGTAACCCCCAGGATGTTGCGGTGGAGGATTCAGCGATGGTTATGCTGTTGAACATTAAGGGAAGATGGCTAGATTCTCTCTTCACTTGGCACTTGTGTAGCATTAATGTTACTTGCCACTTGTCAGCCCAAGTCTGAATGTTGTCCAGGTCTTGCTGCATGCAGGCACGGACTGCTTCAGTATCTGAGGAGTCTTGAATGGAATTAAACTCTGTGCAATCGTCCGTGAACATCCCCACTTCTGACCTCATGATAGAGGGAAAGTCATTGATGAAGCAGTGATAACTCCAACCAGTGGAGAGTTTTCCCTTTGATACCCATTGACTTTAATTTTGCCAAGGCTCTTTGATGCCACACTCAGTCAAATGCTGCCTTGATGTCCAGGGCAGTCACTCTCACCTCACCCCAGGAATTCAGCTTTTTTGGTTATGTTTGGATCAGGGTGTAATAAGGTCTGTGACCGAGTGGCCTGACAGAACCCAAACTGAGCATCGCTGAGCAGGTTGTTGCTGAGTAGGTGCCCCTTGATAGCACTGTCACTGACACCTTCTAATGCTTTTCTGATGATTGAGAGCAGACTGCTAAGGCAGTAATTGGCTAGATTGGATTTGTCCAACCTTTTGTGGATAGCATATACCTGGACAAATTTTCACATTGTTGGGTAGATTTCTGTGCTGTAGCTGTATTGGTTCAGCTTGGCTAGAGGCACGGCGAGTTGTGGAGCAAGTCTTCAATATTACAGCTGGGATGTTATCGGGGCCCATAGCCTTTTCTGCATCCTGTGCCTTCAGCTGTTTCTCGGAGTGAATTGAGTTGTCTGAAGACTGGCATCTGTGATGCTGGGAACCTCGGGGAGAAGCCAAGATGGATCATTCACTTGGCACTTCTGGCTGAAGATGGTTGCAAATGCTTCAGCCTTTTCTTTTGAACTGACATGCTGCCCCTCCCCCCCACCCCGCCCCCATCATTGAGGATGGGGATGTTTGTGGAGCCTCCTCCTCTGGTTAGTTGTTCAGTTGTCCACTACCATTCATGACTGGATGTGGCAGGACTGCGGAGCTTTGATCTGATCCATTGGTTGTGGGATTGCTTAGCTCTGTCTATCGCATGCTGCTTCTGCTGTTTAGCATGCATGTAGTCCTGTGTTGTAGCTTCACCAGATTGACACCTCATCTTTAGGTACACCTGCTGCTGTTCCTGGCATGCTCTCCTGCACTCCTCATCGAACCATGGTTGGTTCTGGGCCATGATGTTGCAGATTGTGGTTGAATACAATTTCTGCTGCTGCTAATGGCCCACAGCACCTCATGGATACCCAGTTTTGAGCTGCCAAATTTGTTCTGAATCTATCCCATTTAGCATGACGGTAGTGCCACACAACATGGTGGAGGGTATCCTCAGTTTGAAGACAGGACTTTGTATCCACAGGACTATGCAGTGGTCCCTCCTACCAATACTGTCATGGACAGTTGCATCTGCAACAGGTAGATTGATAGGGGCGAGGTCAAGTAGATATTTCCCTCGTGTTGATTCTCTTATCACCAATCACAGGCCCAGTCAGGCAGATATGTCCTTCAGGATTCGGCCAGTTCATCAGTAGTGGTGCCACCGAGCCACTCTTGGTGATGGACATTGAAGTCCCCCACCCAGAGTATATTCTGTGTCTTTGCTACCCTCAATGCTTCTTCCAAATGGTGTTCAACATGGAGGAATACTGATTCATCAGCTGAGGGAGGGCAGTAGGTGGTAATCAGTAGGACGTTTCCTTGTCCATGCTTGACCTGATGCCATGAGACTTCAATGTTGAGGACTTCCAGGGCCACGCCCTCCTGACTGTACGCCACAGTGCTGCCACCTCTGGTGGGTCTGTCCTGCTGCTGGGACAGGACATAGCCAGGGATGGTGATGGAGGAGTCTGAGACACTGGCTGTAAGGTACGATTCGGTGAGTATGACTATGTCAAGCTCTTGCTTGACTAGTCTGTGGGACAGCTCTTCCAATTTTGGCACGTCCCCAGATGTTAGTGGGGATGACAAAGGGTATGTCTTTGTTGTTTCTGGTGCCTAAATTGATGCCAGGTGGTCCGTCCTGTTTTATTCTTTTGCTGTAGCGGGTTGATGCAACTGAATGGCTGAAAGGAAGTTAAGAGTCACCACATTGCTGTGGGTCTGCAATCACATGTAGGCCAGACTGGGTAAGGATGGCAGGTTTCCTTCCCTAAAGGTTCACATGAGTGAACCAGATGAGTTTTTCTGACAATCCAGTAGTTTCATGATCACCATTATGGTTACTAGCTCCTTTGTTCCAGTCTTATTTAATTAACTGAATTTAAATTCCCCAGCTGCCGTTGTGGGATTTGAACTCATGAATCCGGATCAGTAGTCCAGGCCTCTGGATTACTAGTCCAGTAACATAACCACTATGCTACTGTACCTCAGCAACGATTCATGATTGTGAAGGAAGTCCTTAAAATGCCCGTGGCATATAATTTATTACTGAATATTACCAGATTTCTTCTTTCATACTGTAACACCTTTTTTGTGTATACGGCAAATTTGTCATTTTTATTTTGCACAGTGCATTTGTGGCGGTTTTCTGGTGGTTATCCTGCTTTGACAGATGCTATGGAGAAGCTAAGACAGAATAAGGTAATAGATGAAAGCCAATCCCTCAGTCATCCAGCCTCAGACAATTAAGTTTAGTTTCATTTATGAAGTCAACATTAGTCTGTACACATCCTTGTATTTTTCTAATGGGTAGTATGTAAATGAGCAACTATGTGTTGGGTAGAAGAGTGGATTAAGACAAATGGGCTAATGCTGTTACTGTGTGCTTTCTATTACCATAAAGATATGCCAATGTAAAGGTTACAAATGACTGACACTTTTAAACAAATTTCAGACCGCCAGACATTACTGCTGGTTTGTCCTCCTCAACCTCATTGCATCAATTGATACAAGTGAACACTCCATCCTCCTCCATCATTTCACCTCCATGGCAGTACCGTAGCTTGGTTCCACACCTACCTGTTCCAATGCAGCATGTGCATCTCTTGCTGTGGCTTCTTCTACGATGACTTCTCCTCCTGAAAGTGCATGTACACCTGAGGTGTGGCCCCTTTTCTGCATCTGTATGCTGCCCATTTGTGACATCATCCTTAGGTACAGGGTCAGCTTTCATATGTATATTGACACTCCACTCTATCTCTTAAACACAACCCTTAATTCCACAGCCACCAGTGTTACATCCAACTGCTTTTCCAATATCAAGTCATGGATGATCTTACCACAACTCAATATTGACCAGATTGAAGCCATCATGTTCTCCCATTAAAAGCCCGCACCCTAGTCCTTTATTTCATCCCTCCTTCTGGCTGTTCATTCAAGCTTAACCCTCAGTGCCAGAAACTGAGCTCCAAACCCCATATAATAGCAATCAAGATCTGCTTATTTTTATCTCCATCATCATTATCATCATCATCATCATCCTGTTCAGCTCCTACTTCATCCATTGCCACTGAAATTCTCATCCATATATTCATCCCTGTTAGACTCGATCATTCTAATACTGTCCCAGTAAATCTTGGTCTCCCTGTATCCACTTGTCCTTCCCAACTTCCATTTGATCCCCAACACCCAATCCATGCCCTCATCTACAGGTCATTCATTCCGTGGCCTTATCCCTCATTTCTGGAACCTCCCTTTTTGCCAGCATAGTTCTATTGCTTTGCTGAATCATAGTCGTTTATGGCACACAGAAGGAGGCCATTCGGCCCATCAAGTCCATGCTGGTGCTCCACAGAGCTATCCAGTCAGCCCCACTCCCCTGCTCGATACCCATAGCCCTGTAAATTTATTTCCTTCAAGTGGCCATCTAATTTCCTTCTGAAGTCATTAATTGACTCCGCTACCACCACCCTGGTGGGCAGTGAGTTCCAGGTCATCATTATCTGCCGCGTAAAAAAAAAAGTTCTTTCTCATATTCTCCCTGCATTTCTTTCAATCTGTGTCTCCTAGTCCTTGTACCTTTAGTTAATGGAAACAGTTTTTCCGTGTCTAACTTATCCAACTCCGTCATAATCTTGATTGCCTCTATTAAATCTGCCCTCAATCTCCTTTGCTCTAGAGAGAACAACCCCAGCTTTTCCAACCTAACCTTGTAACTAAAATCCCTCATCCCTGGAACCGTTCTGGTAAATCTCCTCTGCACCCTCTCAAGGACCCGCACATCTTCTTAAAGTGTAGTGACAAGAACTAGTTGCAATACTCCAGTTGGGCCGAACCAGAGCTTTATAAAGGTTCAGCATAACTTCCCTGCTCTTTTACTCAATGCCTCTATTTATGAAGCCCAACATCCCATAAGCTTTGCTAACCACTCTCTCAATATGTCCTGCCACCTTCAAAGATCAATGCACATGCACCCCCCAGGTCCCTCTGTTCCTCCACACTCTTTAGACCTGTCATTAAGCATATATTGCCGCACCCTATTCAATCTGCCAAAATGCATCACCTCACACTTGTCAGTCTTAAATTCCATCTGCCACCTGTCTGCCCATTCTGCTAGCCTATCTATGTCCTGTTGCAGGTGGTTCATATCATCCTCACTGTTTATCACACCCCCAAGTTTGGTGTCATCGGCAAATTTCAAAACTCTACTTTTTTTATATATATAGCAAAAAAAGTAGTGGTCCTAGCACTTGCGGAACACCACTGTTTACCATCCTCCAGTCTGCAAAACAACCATTTACCACAATTCGCTGTCTTCTGTCCTGAAGCCAATTTTTTTATCTAGTTGGACACTGACCCTCCTATTCCATGAGCCTCAATTTTGTTAACCAGCCTTTTATGTTGTACCTTATCAAATGCTTTCTTAAAATCCACATAAGCAACATCCACCGCATTCCCTTCATCAACCTTCTCAGTTACTTCATCAAAAAATTAAATTAGATTAGTCAAGCACGATCTCCCTTTTACAAATCTGTGCTGGCTCTCCTTAATTAACTCGAACCTCTCCAAGTACCTGTTGATTTTTTCCCCTTGATTATTGTTTCTAAAACATTATCCACTATTGATAAACTACCTGGCCTGTAGCTGCTCGGAATCTCTTTACACCCTTTCTTGAGTAAGGGTGTCACATTTGCAACTCTCCAATCCTCCAACACCTCTCCCATATCCAGGGAAGATTGGAAGATTATGGAAAGCCCTTCCACTATTTCCATCCCCCCTTCCTTTAGCAATCTGGGATGCAAGCCATCCAGATCAGGTGACCTATCTGCCCTGAGCTTAGCCAGCCTTTTTAGTACCTCCCACCTCTCAATGTTTACTCTATCCATTGCATCCACTCTCTCCGTTTCTTCTGATATTTTGACCAATTCTACTTTCTTAGTGAACACTGAAACCAAGGTACTCATTAAGTATATTAGCCTTGCCCTGTGCCTGTAAGCATATATTGCCCTCTTTGTCCCTAATAAGCCCCACTCCACCTCTTACTACCCGCTTACTATTTACATACCGGTAGAAGATTTTCGGGTTCCCTTTTATGTTGACTGCCATTCTATTCTCTCTCTGCCAGTCTTATTTTCCTCTCCACTTCCCCTCTCAACGTATTGTATATGGCCTGGTTCTCACTTGGAGAATTCACCTGATATGCATCATGCACCCTCTTATTTTGTTTCATTGTAATTTCTATCTCCCTTATCATCCAAGGAACCCTGTTTTTGGTTCCCTTACCTTTCGCCCTTGTTGGAATGTACCTGAAGCATCTCTTCCTTAAAGATAACCCATTGTTCGGATACAGCTCTTCCTGTCAGTCTTTGGTTCCATATTACCTTGGCTAGATCCCTTCCCGTGGTGTTTTAATTAGCCCTCTTCCAATCTAGACATTCTACCTTGTATCGTTCATTGCTTTTCTGCATTACTAGTCTAAACCTTTATGATACGATGATCCCTCTTATCCAAGTGCTCCCCGACAGACACTTGCTCCACTTGGCCCACTACATTTCCCAGAATCAGCCATTCTGACCCCAACACCAGAATATTTTCTCCAGACCTCTCTGTCTTCTTGTCTCCTTCAAAATCCTCCTGAAAACCTACCCAACTGATCGTGCTTTCTGTCAGCTTCTCTAATTCTTCCACCAACACTGCACAATGTCTGGTTTTACATCTGTCAAGTGCTTTGCAATGTTTTACAAAGTTGAAAGTGTTACATAAATAAATGCAAGTTGCAGTTGTGTAAAAATACTGGTTTTCCTGTCAGTTTATTGGAAACTTTGAGACTCTTTCTTTCTAGTGTATTCCTAGATTGAGCATCTGATTATTAATGTTCAAGATGGTGACTTTGGATGATTGACTGTTTTCCATATGTTTCAGGAATATTTGGAATACCGAAAGGAGAGGAGCAAGATGTTGCTGTCTCGTAAGAATCAGTTACTCTTGGAATTCAGTTTCTGGAATGAGCCATTACCAAGACCGGGTCCTAATATTTATGAACTTAGGACATATTATTTAAAGGTAGAATTTAATGTACAGAATATTGTAGAAATCAGCGCTAGATTGAAAAGGCGGGGGAATGGATAGCTGTATCAGGGAACTGGCACAGATCCGATGGGCTGAATGGCTTCCTTCTGTGCTGTAAAATTCTGTAGCTCTGAATTTCCTCAGAGTGCCTGATCAGGGTTTCTGATGCACTTCCGGTGAAGATTATAGCAGTAGAACAGGAGCAACTCCCAGGAAATTCCCGACGTATTATTTTATACACCAGTTGAACATATGTAACTACGTGAGAAAAAAACAAGTGATCTTTCCACTAAAATTGCTCTGAAATTCTACTCCAGAGTACACATTGTGCTGCAACTTACATTTCATCAAATATAGTATTTCTTTAGAGCAGCGCCAGTAAACTGGAAATGTGAGCTGTGTGTGATATGTTAACTGTTTTTTGGTGGAAAATGCTTTGAGATAGGCTGCATCTTTGAATAGCATTCTCCATCACCATCTAATAACATGGAAACCTACATGTTAGTCTCTGCCAGTCTCACTCTCTATGAGAGTGACTTTGGGTGACTCGTTCCTTTTTTTCTCCCCTCTCTGTTAAGAAGCAGCAATCCTGCACTCGGTTCCACCCCATGGAAGATTTCAGCAGGTGGGGAATTGTGGAAACAAACTTCCTTCTGACTATTGTGTGATGGCACCAGCTCAAAAAAGTTGCAGGGTATCCCCAAGAACATTTTAGTGGCTGGTATGAAGGGGGGAGTTTTTGGTAACAGTGAATCACCAGATCATTTTGAAATTATAAATGGGAGGCAACATTATAGCGAGAGATATATGTGAAAAAAAATATTCTACTGCGGGCCTGCAACAGAGAGTTTCCATCCACTACTTCCATTCACAAGCACCTAACTAGTCACAGTGTGCCACTGGCACAGGCCTAGAAGCAGATCCTTACTGGTGTAGGGAGACTTGAAAGGAGAAAGAATAAAAATTTATATATTTTTTTTCTCCCAATGCACCATCTTAACCATGTACTCGACTTCTAAATGGAAGAAAACAGAAAATGCTTGTTACACTCAGCAGGTCAGGCAGCATTTGTGGAGAGAGCAACAGTTAATGGGCAGGATTTTCCCTCAGGCTTCAGGACCCCAACGTCAGGACCAGATGGGTGTCATGAACCCACATTTGCTGGAAGTCAGACTAGGGGAGCTATTTTCCTTGAGGTGGTTTCCTAAATGGCTGCCTCTGTACTCACTGTCCTTGCTGATCCCAATCAGAGGACCGGCAGCTGTAACGCCTTGGTAGCCCCACTGGGAGGCCCCCGCCGGGGTATAAATTTTAAACTATAAATTCAGAAAGGCCAAGCAGGCAGACCCGTCGGGGTGGAGGGAAACCCCTCCGGCGGCAGCGTTTGTGTCATGTGTGTAACCTGTGCTGCCGACAGACCCCTCTTCAGGGGATGGAGCCTGTGGCTCGAATGGCCACCCAGCCTGCCTCATGTGGGGGCAGGGGGGGGCGGCCACACCACTGTCGATGTAATGACAACAGGGCGGAAAAATGGCTCCTAATTGAGGCATTAATTATTTAAATTGGCTCCCCGCCTCTTCAGGCAGCCAATCTGCATCCCGGCCTGCCTCTGGGAAACTTCCCTGACCTGACACATCTCCCCACTATGTTCCTGACCCCCAACTCTCTCTTCCCCAACCCTGCCTCCTCCAAGCCCGCCACCCCTGGCCCAGGAAAATTAAGCCCAATGTTTTAGATCGATGATCTTTCATCAGAACTGGATAAAGGTAGAGATGGTAACAGACACCTGTCATTTTAATTCTCTACCCCAGTCTCGCTCAAATCTCTCTGTCCTTGGCCTCATACCCTGTTCCAATGAAGCTCAATGCAAATTTGCAGAGCAGCATCTCAACTTTCGATTAGGTACATTACAGCCTTCTAGACTCAAAATTGAGTTCAACAATTTTAGATCATAATCTCTGCCCCTATATTTTTTTGGATGGCGGCTGTTGGTGATAATTCTGCTATTCCCATCTACATCTGTTTTAGACCCATCTTTAGTTTCTTTTTTGTCTCATTACCTTCTCCTTTTGCCTTGCACCATCATCCCTTTAGTCATTTAATCTCTCCTGCCTTCCACTCGATCACATTGTTCTTTTCCTCTTCCCCCCCACTTCTTTTCCATGTCTCTGTACCTCTTTAAAATTTGTTACCATCTCTAACTTTTCCAGTTCTGGAGAAAGGTCATTGACCTGAAATGTTAACTGTTTCTCTCTGCACAGATGCTGTCTGACCTGCCAAGTGATTCCAGCATTTTCTGTTTTTACTTTAGAGTTCCAGCATCCACAGTATTTTGCATTTCCATTATTGTCCCACACGGAACCTCTGTATGGCATTTGTTTATTATCAGCGTCATATACGCAAAGCAGACCATTAGAAAGGTCAAAAATCAGTGTATTGATTGGGATTGTCATATTCTCAGCTGTAAGTTAAAGTGGGTTTGTTTCAATTTATTAGGATGGGGCAAATAGCTTTTACACCTTACTAGAACTCATTACATTATTTGCTTGAAGAAATTTATTTTATTCCAGCAATTATCAGTTGTACAGTGAATCTAATGTCATTTTTTTCCCCCCTTTGTAGCCTGGGACCATGATTGAATGGGGTAACAACTGGTAAGTAAGTGTTTACAGGTCTATTAAATTTTAATGGGTTGTAATTGTTGTTTGACATTGATCTGAGTAAGGGGAGGTGTGCGTGAAATTTGAGACATTCAACTGCAGCACCAACGACGTGTTCCAAACTAGTACTAATGTCAATCATGAGTGTAACCAAACTGTTAGGTGACATTGAAAAACTGAATATTTTCCTGTTCGTGTCACAAAATTGTTACAGCACAGAGGTGGCCATTTGGCCCATCATGTCTGCGCTGGCTCTCCAAAGGAGCAATTTACCTAGAGCCACTCACCAGCCTTCTCCCCATAGCCCTGCACATTCTTCCTTTTCAGATAACGATCCAATTCCCTCTTGAATTTCTCGATTGAACCTGCCTCCACTATACTCTCAGGCAATACATTCCAAATCCTAACCACTCGTTACTTGAAAAAGTGTTTCCTCATGTTGCCATTGCTTCTTTTGTCAGTTACATTAAATCAGTGCCCTCTTGTTCTCAATCCTTCCACCAATGCAATCAGTTTTTCCCTATCTATTCTGTCCAGACCCCTCCATAATTTTGAATACCTTTTATCAAATCTCCTTTCAACCTCTCTTCAAGGAAAACAACTTCTCCAGTCTATCCACACAACTGAAGTTCCTCATCCCTGGAACCATTCTCATGAATCTTTTCTGCAGTCTCTCTAATGCCTTCACATCTTTCTTAAAGTATGGCACCCAGAACTGGACACAATAATCCAGTTGAGGCCGAACCAGTGTTCAATACAAGTTTAACATAACTTTCTTGCTTTTGTTCTATATGCCCTTATTAATGAAGTCTAGGATGCTGTATGAACTGCTCTCTCAACCTGTCCTGCCACCTTCAATGATTTATGCACATATACACCCAGGTCCCTCTACTCCTGCATCTCTTTTAGAATTGTACCCTTTACTTTATATTGTGTCTCTACATTCTTTCTACCAAAATGAATCTCCTCTTCACTTCTTTCTATTAAATTTCATCTGTCACTTGTTCCCCCATTCCACCAACTTGTCTATGTCCTTTTGCAGTTCTTTGCTATCCTCCTCACAGTTCACAATGCTTCCAAGTTTTGTAACATCCAAAAATTTTGAAATTGTGCCCTGTACACCAAGGTTTAGGTCATTAATGTATATCAGGAAGAGCAGGAGTCCTAACTGGCCCCTGGGGAACTCCACTATAAACCTTCCTCCAGTCTGAAAAAACATCCATTAACCACTACTCTGTTCCAGTCACTCAGCCAAGTGCGTATCCATGCTGCTACCGTCTCTTTTATTCCATGAGCTATAACTTAGCTCACAAGTCTGTTGTGCAGCACTTTATCAAATGCCTTTTGGAAGTCCATGTACACCACATTAGCAGCGTTACCCTCATCAGCCTTCTCTGCTACCTCATCAAAAAACTCCAGCAAGTTAGTTAAAACGATTTGCCCTTAACAAATCCGTGCTGGCTTTCCTTAATTAACCTGCATTTGCCCAAGTGACCATTAAGTTTGTCCCGAATTATCGTTTCTGGAAGCTTCCCCACCACTGAGGTTAAACTGACCAGCCTGTAGTTGCTGGGCTTATCTTTACGCCCTTTTTTGAACAAGGTGTAACATTTGCAATTCTCTGGTCCTCTCACTTCCCTCAGTATCCTTGGATGCTCTCATCCAGTCCTGGTGCCTTATCAACTTTAAGTACAGACAGCCTGTCCAATGCCACCTCCTTATCAATTTTAAACCCTTCAAGGGTCTTAATTATCTCTTTTTCACTGTGACCTGTGCAACACCTTCCTTGGTAAAGACAGCTGCAAAGTATTCATTTAATGCTCAGCCACGCCCTCCTGCCTCCATGCATAAATCCCATTTTTGGTCCCCAATCAGTCGCAATCCTCCTTTTACCACCCTTTTACTATTTATATGCCTATAGAAGACTTTTGAATTCCCTTTTATGTTTTAACAGCTATTCTCTTATTTGCATTTTCTTATTGTTTTGGAAATGATAATCAGAGAAAATGTCAACGGACACTTAGAGAGGTTTGAGTTAATTATGGATAGCCAGCATGGATTTGTAAAAGGCAAATCATGCTTGACGAATCCAATTGAATTTTTTGATGAAGTAACAGAAAAGATTGATGAAGGGAATGCGGTGGATGTTGTTTAGATGGATTTTAAGAAAGCATTTGATAAAGTACCACATAAAAGGCTCAGTGTCCAATTGGATAAAACATTGGCTTAAGGACAGAAAACAGCGAGCCATAGTAAATGGTTGTTTTTCAGACTGGAGGATAGTAGACAGTGGTGTTCCCCAAGTGTCAGTGCTGGGACAACAGCTTTTTTTTGCTATATATATAAATGACTTGGATTCTGGAATACAGAGTAGAATCTCAAAACACAAGAGCAGAAGAAATAGGAGCAGGAGTAGACCACACAGCCCATCAAACCTTCTCCGCCATTCAAAAACAATCATGGCTGATCTTAGGATTCAACTCCACTTTGCCGCCTGCTCGCCATATCCCTTGATTCCCTGAGAGACCAAAAATCTGTCTATCCCAGCCTTAAATATATTCAACGATGGAGCATCCACAACCCTCTGGGGTAGAGAATTCCAAAGATTCACAACCCTTTGAGTGAAGTAATTTCTCCTCATCTCAGTCCTGAATGATCGACCCCTTATCCTGAGACTGTGTCCCCGTGTTTTAGATTCCCTGACCAGCGGATCTTTTAGTGTCTATTCTATCCAGCCCCTTCAATGAGATCACTTCTCATTCTTCTAAACTCCAGAGAATACAGGCCCAATTTACTTAACCTGTCATCATAGGACAACCCCCTCATCCCAGGGACCAATCTAGTGAACCTTCGCTGCACTGTTTCCAATGCAAGTATATCCTTTCTTAAATGTGGAGACCCAACCTGCACACAGTATTCCAGATGTGGTCCCACCAAAACCCTGTACATTTGTAGCAAGACTTCCTTATTCCTGTACTCTAATCCCCTTGAAATAAAGGCCAACATACCATTTGCCTTCCTAATTCCTTGCTGCACCTGCATGCTAACTTTCTGCATTCCTTGTACAAGCGCATCCAAGACTCTTTGAACATCGACACTTACAATTTGCACACCTTTTTAAAAATTATTCTGCATTTCTATTCTTATGACCAAAGTGCATAACTTCACACTTCCCTACATTATACTCCATCTGCCATTTTCTGCCCACTGGCTTAACCTGTCTCCATCTCTTTGCGGCCTCTCTGTGTCCTTGCCACAGCTTACCTTTCCACCTACCTTTTGTATCATCAGCAAACTTATATACATTACTCTCTGTCTCCTCATCTAGGTCATTAATATAGATTGTAAATAGCTGAGGCCCCAGCACTGATCCTTGCAGCACTCCAATATTTACCGCCTGTCAACTTGAAAATGCCCCGTTTATGCTGACTCATTGCTTCCTGTCTGTTAACCAATCGCCTATCCATGCTAATATATTACCAACTCCGTGAACCTTTATCTTGTCAATTAACCTTTTGTGTGGCACCTTATCGAATGCCTTTTGAAAATCCAGGTATGCTATATCTACTGGTTCCCCTTTATCTACCCTACTAGTTACATCCTCAAAAAACTATTATAAATTTGTCCAAGATTTGCATTTTGGCAGAAGGAAGAAGGAGAGGCAATGCATACTAATTGGCATAGTTCTAAAGAGTGGAGGAACAGAGGAATCTGGGGGTGCGTGTGCATCGATCTTTGAAGGTGGCATGACATATTGAGAGAGTGGTTAGTAAAGCATATATGGGATGTTGGAATTCATAAATGGAGTACAAAAGCAGGGAAGTTATGCTGAACCTTTATAAAGCTCTGGTTAGGCCCTAACTGGAGTATTACGTCCAGTTCTGGTCACTACACTTCCGGAAGGATGTGAGGGACCTTGAGAGGGAATGGTTCCAGGGTTGGAGGATTTTAGTTACAAGCTTAGGTTGCAAAAGCTGAGTTTGTTTTCCTTAGAACAAAGGAAAAGGAGGGGAGATTTAATAGGTGTACAAGATTATGACAGGCTTAGGTAAGTTATACAAGGAGAAACTGTTCCTATTAACTAATGGTACAAGGACCAGGGGACGCAGATTGATAGTTTTGGGCAAGAGATGCAGGGGGGAATATGAGGAAGCACTTTTTAATTAAGTGTGTGGTGATGACCTGGAACTCGCTGCCCACAAGTGTGGAATCAATGACCTCAAGAGGAAGTTAGATGGCCATTTGAAGGAAATAGACTCGCAGGGCTATGGGGATCGAGCGGAGCCGTGGGACTGACAGGAAAGCTCTGTGAAGAGCCAGCCTGGACTCAATGGGCTGAATGGCCTCCTTCTGTGCTGTAAATGACTCTGTGACTCCCCCTGTGAACCTACTATATTTAGCCTGGTTCTCGTATTATGAACCTGACATTTGTCGTAAGCACACTTTTTCTGCTTCTTCTTACTCTCTATCTCTTTCATCATCCAGGGTGCTCTGGATTTCTTTGCCCTACCTTTCCCCTTCGTGGGAATATACCTTGACTGTGCCAAAACTATCTCTTGTTTGAAGGCAGGCCATAGTTCAGTACCCTTTTGCCTTCCAACCTTAGATTTCAGTTTATCTTTGTCAGATCCATTCTCACCCCATTGAAGCTGGCTTTTCCCCAGTTAATTATTCTTACTCTGGATTGTTCCTGGCCCTTTTCCAAACCTAAACCTTATGATACGATGATCAGTGTCCCCTGAATGTTCCCCTACTGACACTTGATCCACTTGCCCACCTCATTCCCAGGAACCAGGTTGGGCAGTGCCACCTTTCTCATTGGACTGGAAACATACTGCTGTGGAAAATTTTCCTGAACATACTCTAGGAACTATTTCCCCTCACTGCCCTTTACTCTACTGCTATTCCAGTCTAGATTCGGATAATTAAAGTCCCCCATTATAACTACTCTATAATTTTTGCATCTCTCTGTAATTTCCTTTTTAAATTTATTCCTTTACATCTTTCCCACTAGTTGGTAGCCTATAGACTACACTGAGCAATGTAATTGCACCTTCTTTGTTCCTTAGCTCTAGCCATAGATTCTGTCCTTAACCCCTTTGGGACAGCTTCTTTCCAGCACTGCAATATTCCCATTCATCAATACTGCCACCCCTCCCCCTTTTCTTCCTTTCCTATCTTTCCTGAACACTTTGCATCCAAGAATATTTAATCCCCTACCCTGCCCGGCTTTAAGCCAGGTCTCTCTCATAGCCACAACATCATATTTCCACATGTCAATCTGTGCCTGTAACTCGCCAGTCTTATTTACCACACTCGCATATTCACATACATGCACAGTAACCCTAATTTATATTTTATTACTTTCTCACTTCCTCTGACCCCATCTAATAACTTACTATCCCCTACTTCAGTGCTATCTGTCTCTCCCAGTATTCTGTGAACCTTGGTATTCCTCTCTGATGTTACATCCTGGTTCCCACGCCCCTGCTAAGTTAGTTTAAACCCTCCCCAATAGCATTAGCAAATCGCCCTGCAAGAAAATCAGTCCCAGCTCTATTTAGGTGAAATCCATCGGGCATGTACAGGTCCCATCTTCCCCAGATCTGGTCCCAATGTCCCAGGAATCTACAGCCCTCCCCTCCTGCACCATCTTTCCAGCCACGCATTTATCTGCTTTATCCTCCTATTTCTGTACTCACTTGCGCGTGGTACTCAGCGTTATCTGGAAATTACTACTTTTGAGGTCCTGCTTGCTAATTTTCTACCTAGCTCCCTAAATTCTGACTGCAGGACCACATCCCTCTTTCTGCCTATGTCATTGGTACCAATGTGGGCCATGACTGCTGGCTGTTCACCTTCCCCCTTCAGGATGCTCTGCAGCCATTCAGTGACATCCTTGGCCCTGGCACCAGGGAGGCAACACAACATCCTGTATTCACGTTTGCGGCCATAGAAATGCCTGTCTATTCCCCTAACTATCGAATCTCTATTGCTATTGCTCTTCCAGTCTTCTTTGTGCCCCCTGTGCAGCTAAGCCCATTGTGGTGTCATGGACCTGGCTCTGGCTGCAGTCCCCAGATGAACCATCACTTTCCTCAGTATTCAGAACTGAATACCGGTTGGACAGTGAGATGCACTTAGGAGACTCCTGTATTATCTGCCTGTTTCTTCTTGACTGTCTGTTGGCCACCCATTTCCTCTCTCCCTGCATACTCTTAAGCTGTGGGGCGACCACATCTATAATCATGCTATCCACAAAGCTGTCAACCTCACAGATGCACCACCGTGATCCCAGCTGCTGCTCAAGCTCCGAAACCCAAAGCTCGAGCTGCTGCAACTGACGACATTTCCTGCACATATGGTTATCCAGGACACCTCAAGTGTCCTGGAGTTCCCACCTAGTTCAGGCTATGCAGTCTAGAGGTCAGAGCAACCCTGCCATTCCTATATCTAATAGATAATAAACATTAGTACTACTAATATACCTTACTATTACTTATAAACCTTACCACTTAAAAATAAAAGGGAAGACTCACCAGCTGCTAACTTCTCTTCAGTTGACGTCTCTTAAATATAGGGAACCTACCCCTTATTATCAAAAAAATTGAAATGTTTAATTTTCCAGGTCCTTAGACAAACTTCCTAACTTTGGAGAATGGTAAACAAAGCTACAATACTCACCTGCTAATCAATTCACAGCCTTCCCGTGATGTCAGTTAGATTTTGTTTTTGTTTCCTGTCTCGCTTCAGTGATCCCAGTCTGCTTCACAATGATCCCAGTGTAAAATCTCGTATAAAAATGGTTCGTAAACATGCAGTGATTTTTTTAAAAATTCATTCCTGGGATGTGGGCCAGGTCAGCATTTATTACCTATCCGAAATTTCCCTTGAGAAGGTGGCAGTGACCCGCAAACTTCAACTGCTGCAGTCGCTTTCAGTACGTTAGGTAGCTGTTAGGGAGGGAATTCCAGTATTTTGACCCAACGACAAAAAAGGAACGGCGATATAGTTCTAAGTCAGGATGGTGTGTGGCTTGGAAGGGAACTTGCAGGTGGTGTTCCCATTTCCCTTGCATCTGCTGCCCTTGTCCCTCTAGGTGGCAGAGGTCGTGGGTTTGGAAGGTGTTGTCGAAGGAGGATTGGTGAGTTGCTGCAGTGCATTTTGTAGATGGTACACACTGCTGCTACCATGTGCTGGTGGTGGAGGAAGTGAATGTTTGGTGGATGGGATGCCAATCAAGCAGGCTGCTTTATCCTGGATGGTGTTGAGCTTCTTGAATGTGGTTGGAGCTGCATCCATCCAGGCAAGTGGACAGTATTCCATCACACTCCTGACTTGTGCCCTGTAGATGCTGGACAGGCATTGGGGAGTCAGGAGGTGAGTCGCTTGCCACAGAATTCCCAGCCTCTGACCTGCTCTTGTAGACACAGTATGGTTCGTCCAGTTAAGTTTATGATCCAAGGTAACTATCAGGATGGTGAGGGATTCATTGATGGTAATGCCATTAAGGGGAGGTGATTCGCGCTCTCTATTGTTGGAGATGGTCATTGCCTAGCACTTGTGTGGCACGGATGTGACTTGCCACTTATCGACCCAAGTCTGAATGTTGTCCAGGTCTTGCTGCATGTGGGCACAAGTTGCGCCATTATCTGGGAAGTTGTGAATGGAACTGAACACTGCAATTATCAGTGAACATCCCCACTTCTGACCTCATGATGGAGGGAGGATCACTGATGAAGCAGCTGAAGATGGTTGGGCCTAGGACACTACCCTGAGGAACTCCTGCAGTGATGTCCTGGTGCTGAGTGATTGGCCTCCAAGAACCACAACCATCTTCCTTTGTGCTAGGTATGACTCCAACCAGTGGAGAGTTTTCCCCTGGTTCCTGTTAAGAACATAAGAAACAGGAGCAAGAGTAGACTATACAGCCTATCGAGCCTTCTCCAGAATTCAGTGTAATCATGGCTGATCTTGGGCTTCAACTGCACTTTGCCGCCCGTTCCCCACATTCCTTGATTCCCTGAGACACCAAAATTCTGTCTATCCCTGCCTTAAATATATTCAATGATGGAGCATCCACTGCCCTTTGGATAGAGAATTCCTAAGATTCACAGTTCATTGAGTGAAGAAATTTCTCCTCATCTAAGTCCTAAATGATCGTCGCCTTATCCTGAGACTATGCCCCCCATGTTTTAGGGGAAACAACCTCTCGGTGTCTACCTTGTCAAGCCCGTTCAGAATCTTACAAGTTTCAATGAGATCACCTCTCGCTCTTCTAAATTCCAGAGAATTTACTCAGCCTGTCATGATAGGATAACCCTCTCATCCCAGGGACCAATCTAGTGAACCTTCACTGTACTGCCTCCAATGGAGGTATGTCCTTAACTATGGAGACCAAAACTGCGCACACTACTCCAGGTGTGGTCTCACCAAAGCCTTATAACGTTGTAGCAAGACTTCTTTATTCTTGTACTCCAATCCTCTTGCAGTAAAGGCCACCATGCCATTGGCCTTCCTAATTGCTTGCTGTACCTGCATGCTAATTTTCTGTGTACCTTGTACGAGCACACTCTAGTCTCTCTGAACATCAACATGTACAAGTTTCACGCCATTTAAAAAAAATCCTGCTCTTCTATTCTTATGGCCAAGTGAATAACCTCACACTTCCCCACATTATACTCCATTTACCCCCTTGTTATCCACTCACTTAACCTGTCTATATCTCTTTGCAGCCTCTCTGTGTCCTCCTCACAGCTTGCATTCCCACCTACCTTTGTATCATCAGCTAACTTAGATACATTACTCTCTGTCTCTTCATCGAAGTCATTTATATAGATTGTAAATAGCTGAGGCTCCAGCAGTGATCCTTGTGGCATTCCACTAGTCCCAGACTGCCAACTTGAAAATGCGCCATTTATGCCTACTGTTTGTTTCCTGTCTGTTAACCAATACTTCATCCATGCTAGTATACTGCCACCAACTCCATTAGCCGTTATCTTGCCTATTTGTTTGACACCTTATTGAAATGCCTTTTGGAAATTCAGGTATACTACATCTACTGGTTCCCCTTTATCTATCCTACTAGTTACATCCTCAGAAAACTCTAATTAATTTGTCAAACATGATTTTCCTTTCGTAAAACCATGTTGACTTTGCCTGATTAGACTGTGCTTTTCCAAGTGAATTGTTAAGACTTCCTTTATAATTGATTCCAGCACTCCGACGACTGATGTCAAGCTAACTAGCCTGTAGTTCCCTGTTTTCTCTCTCCCACCTTTCTTGAATAGCGATGTTACATTTGCTACTTCAAATCTGCTGGGACTGTTCCAGAATCCATGGAATTTTGGAAAATCATACCCAGTGCAACCACCATCTCTGCGCTATCTCCTTTAGAACACTAGGATGCATACCATCAGATCCTGGGTATTTGTTGGATTTTAGTCCCTTAAGTTTCTTCAATACTTTTTTCTACTGATATTAATTACCTTAATTTCCTCACTCTTACTAGTCCTTAGATAACCATCTATTTCTGGAATGCAGCTTCTGTGTCTTCTACTGTGAAAACAGACACAAAATATTTGTTCAATGTCTCTCCATTTCCTCTTTCTCCGTTATAATTTCTCCTGTCTCTGCTTCTAAGGGACCAACGTTTACTTTAGCTACACTCTTCCGTTTCATTTACTTGTGAAAGCTCTTACAATCTGTTTTAATATTCCTAGATTGATTACTCGCGTATTCTATTTCTTCCCTTTTTATCAACTTTTTGGTGGCCCTTTGCTGTTTCCTAGAACACTCCTAATCTTCAGACTTGCTAGTACTCTTTGAAATGTTATAAGCCTCTTTTAATCTAATACTGTCCTTAACTCCATGAGTAAGCTATGGATGGATCTTTCTTGCTGAGTTTTTATTTGTCAATGGAATGTATTATTGTTGAACATTTTGAATCGTTTCTTTAAATGTTTCCCATTGTTTATTTACTGTGATACCTTTTAGTGTACTTGCCCAATCAACCTCCACCAGCTCACTCCTCATACCTATGCAATTGGCTTTGTTTTTAAAAAAAAATTCTTTCAAGGATTGTGGGCATCGCTAATTGCTCTTGACAACTCAATGGCTTGCTAAGCCATTTCAGAGGACAGTTAAGAGTCAACCACATTGCTGTGGGTCATCTGTCACATGTAGGCCAGGTAAGGATGGCAGATTTCCTTTCCTAAAGGACATTGATGAATCAGATGGGTTTTTACAACAATCAATGATAGTTTCATGGCACCATTGCTGAGACTAGCTTTCAATTTCAGATTTTTATTAATTAATTGAATTTAAATTCCACCAGCTGCTGTGGTGGGATTTGAACCCACGTCCCCAGGCATTAGCCTGGACCTCAGGATTACTAGTCCAGTGAAATTACCACTGCACCGCTGTCTTACCTGTCTAAGTTTAAGATTCTTGATTTTGATTGGAGTATGTCACTTTCAAACTTACCATGGAAGTCAATTGTATTATGATCACTATTTCCCAGCAGATCTTTTACTATGAGATTACTAATTAAACCTGCCTCATTACACAATACTAAATCTAAAATAGCTTTACCCCAAGTTCGTTCCCCAATGTATTGCTCCCGGAAACTGTCACAAAAACACTCCACAAACATTGGCTTTAATTTTACTAGGGCTGCTTGATGCAACACTCGGTCAACTGCTGCCTTGGTGTCAAGGGCAGTCACTCTCATCTCACCCCAGGAATTCAGCTCTTTTGCTTGGATCAAGAGTGTAATGTGGTCTGGAGCCAGGTGGCCCCAGTGAAACCCAAACAGAGCAGCAAAGATCAGGGCATTAGTGAGTAAGTGCCGCTTGATAGAACAGTCGATGACCCCTTTCATCGTTTTGCTGATGATTGAGAGTAGACTGATGAGGCAGTAATTGGCCTGATTGGATTTGTTCTGTTTTTGTGGACACGTCATATCTGTGCAATTTTCCACATTGTTGGGTAAATGCCATTGTTGTACCTGTACTAGAATAGTATGGCTAGGAGAAGGCTAGTACTGCAGCACAAGTCTTCAGTGCTACAGCCGGGGTTTTGTCGGGACCCATAGCCTTTGCAGTATCTAGTGCCTTCAGTCATTTCTTGATATCACATGGAGTGAATTGAATTGGCTGAAGACTGGCATCTGTGATGCCGGGGACCTCAGCAGGAGGCCAAGCTGGATCATCCACTCAGCACTTCTGTCTGAAGATGATGACAAATGCTTCAGCCTTGTATTTTGCACTAATGTGCTGGGCTCCTCCATCATTGAGGATGGTGATATTTGTGGAGCCCCCTTCTCCCATTAGTTGTTTAACTGTCCACTACCACTTCTTCTTCTTTGGCCTCCTTGTCGCGAGAGACAATGGGTAAGCGCCTAGAGGTGGTCAGTGGTTTGTGGAGCAGCGCCTGAAGTGACTATAAAGGCCAATTCTAGAGTGACAGACTCTTCCACAGGCGCTGCAGATAAAATTGGTTGTTGGAGCTGTTACACAGTTAGCTCTCCCCTTGCGCTTCTATCGTTTTTCCTGCCAACTGCTAAGTCTCTTTGACTCGCCACTCTTTAGCCCCGCCTTTATGGCTGTCCACCAGTTCTGGCGATGTCACAGGACTTCATGTTGCGTTTGCAGACGTCTTTAAAGCGGAGACATGGACGGCCGGTGGGTCTGATATCAGTGACGAGCTCGCTGTACAATGCGTCCTTGGGGATCCTGCCATCTTCCTTGCGGCTCACATGACCAAGCCATCTCAAGCACCGCTGGCTCAGTAGGATGTATATGCTGGGGATGTTGGCCACCTTGAGGACTTCTGCGTTGGAGATACGGTCCTGCCTCCTGATGCCAAGGATTCTCCAGAGGCAACGAAGATGAAATGAGTTGAGATGTTGCTCTTGGCTGACATATGTTGTCCAGGCCTCGCTGCCATAGAGCAAGGTACTGAGGACACAGGCTTGAAACACTCAGACTTTTGTGTTCCGTGTCAGTGCGCCATTTTCCCACACCCTCTTGGCCACCACCATTCCTGGCTGAATGTGGCAGGACTGCAGTGCTTTGATCTGATCCATTGGTGTGGGATCATTTAGTTCTGTCTGAAGCATGCTGTTTAGCATGCATGTGGTCCTGTGTTGTAGCTTCACCAAGTTGGCACCTCATTTTTAGGTATGCTTGTTGCTGCTCCTGGCATCCTGGCATGCTCTCCTACACTCTTCATTGAACCAGGGTTAGACTCGTGACTTGATGGTAATGGTAGAGGGAGGGATATGTCAGGCTATGAGGTTGCAGAATGTGGTTGAGTAAAGTTCTGCCTCTGATGGCCCACAGCACTTCATGGATGCCCATTTTGACCTTCTAGATCTGTTCTGAATCTATTCAGTTTAGCACAGAGATATGTCACACAACTCAATAGAGGATGTCTTCGGTGTGAAGATGGAACTTCATCTCCACAAGGACTATGCGGTGGTCACTCCTACCAATACTGTCAATGACCGATGCATGTGTACCTGTAGATTGGCGAGGACAAGGTTAAGTAGGATTTTCCTTCGTGTTGGTGTTCGCGCCATTTGTTTCAGGCCCACTCTGGCAGATATGTCCTTCAGGGCTCAGTCAGTAGTGGTGCTACTTAGCCGCTCTTGGTGATGCACATTGAAGGTCCCCACCCAGAGTACATTCTGCGCCCTTGCAACCCTCAGTGCTTCTTTCAATTGGTGTTCAAAATGGGGGCGTAGTGATTTATCAGCTGAAGCATAGGACATGAGATGCCATGAGACTTCAAGGAGTCAATGTTGAGGGCATTCCTTCCTGACTGTATAATACTGTACTGCCTTTGGTGGGACAGGATATTGCCAGGGATGGTGATGGAGGAATCTGGAACATTGGCTGAAAGGTATGATTTTGTGAGTATGACGGTGTCGGGCCATTTCTTGACCAATTTGTGGGACAGCTCTCCCAACTTTGGCACAAGTCCCTGGATGTTAATGAAGAGGACTTTGCAGGGTCGACTGGTCAGGGTGCGCCTTTGTCATTTCTGGTGTTTTGGTCAATGCCAGGTGGTCCATCTGATTTTATTGCTATTAGAATTTTTCATTTTGGATACTAGTGAGGGTGATGGTTTCTCAGAGGAGTGCAATCAGAGCAAAGTTTGCGACACCACAGTCGACTCAGCTGCACAGGAGGGGAGGACGAAGAGTGGAAGAGCAGTAGTGATAGGGGATTCGTTAGTTAGGGGAACAGATAAGCATTTCTGCAGCAGTAAACGTGACTCCAGGATAGTGAGCTGCCTCCCTGGCGCAAGGGTCAAGGATGTCACAGAGCGGCTGCAGGACATTCTTCTGGGGGAGGGTGAACAGCCAGAGGTCGTGGTCCACATTGGCACCAATGACATAGGTAAGAAGGGGGATGAGGTCCTGAAAGCAGATTTTAGGGAGCTAGGAAGGAGATTAAAAAGCAGGACTTCAAAAGTAGTAATCCCAGGATTACTCCTAGTCCCAGGTGCAAGTGAGCATCTTCTTCTTCTTTGGCCTCCTTATCTCGAGAGACAATGGGTAAGTGCCTGGAGGCGGTCAGTGGTGTGTGGAGCAGCGCCTGGAGTGGCTATAAAGGCCAATTCTAGAGTGACAGGCTCAAGTGAGCATAGGAATAGGAGAATTGAGCGATCGACCACATGGCTGGAGAACTGGTATCAGGGGATGGGAACCTGAGAGGGAGCTCAGATTGGAGGGAATCCAGGGTTATCAGGTAGATGGGAGTGTGGAATTCGAAATACAAACAGATCAGCCATGATCTTATTGAATGGCGAAGCAAGCTCGAAGGGCTGAATGTCCTACTTCTGCTCCTAATTCGTATGTTCGTAAGGAAATGAAAGAGAAACAGCTGGTTTTATTGCAATGCCCATCCCCTCCCAAATCAGTAAATGAAATAAAGGACCTGGTATTCTATCTTCTCTAGTTGCCAAAGATGTAGAACAAATAATAGTCTGCCCATTCCAGAGCCTGTGCTGCATCAGAGTGGTAGTTTTAAACAGGCACACAGGCTTGCTTAGCACCAGACTCCTAGGTAAGCTGATTTATTGAGCAAATCAGAACATCAACTACTCCGGTGGCTTCCTTTAAACGGGCCTGTGAGTCCGCCTGAAATTCCAGATCATGCTGTGCAACAGCATATTCACTGTATCTAGACTCATTTGTCAGCTTTCCTGACAGATTCTGGAGTGGGAGGAGAGGGGTGAAAGGTAGCTAAGCAGCCGGAGCTGGATGAAGCTCTATCCAGGCCCCATAGCTGGGTAATGGAGTTGAGATGGGTCCTCGTGTTTTGTGGTGCAGCAGAGATTGAGCTGCACCCTAATACTGCAGTGAAAGACTGCTTTGGGAGTGTATTTTAGGTTCTCTGTGAAGCTTACGTTCTTGTTGGTGTTTGAGTGAGTCAGTGGCCAAAACTATGGAAACGAAAGCCACAAAAGCTCCAACCTGGCCTGCCTTTAATGACGTTAGTCCAGATCCATGTTAGTCACTAATGTAATAATCAGGTAAGTCACGGCCTTAGCAACAACCAATGAGGCTGTGAGAACATGGCATGAATAAAATTGTCACTTGATTACTACTGGCCAATGAGATTGTGTAAGTTTATCACTATTTGAATAGCCGTGTGATCAGTATTGCCCGATGAGATTTCCAGAAAGCGACACACAGTAATCTATTTTATCTTGATGAAAAGCAAAGTTCCAGTTCTTCCTTGATGATTTGCTCTACTTCAGAGTGAAATGTCCAGCCCATATCGAACTGAGGCTGTTTTGTTCTTAGTTGAGCTTCTGTGATGAGCAAACATTGTAGATGCCTTAACTATAATCTTCCAAAGTTCTCTCGATGCGGGAACTGTTTCTTTTGGGCAAGAAAATTGTGCATGTTACTCTGCTCTTGAAGAAAGATGTGAGAGGCAAACCAGGGAATTGTAGACCAGTTAGCCTAGCATCTGTTGTCAGGAAATTGCTTGCATCCATAATTAAGGATAAAGTGACTGAACATTTTGAAAACTTTCAGCTGATCAGAGACAGCCAGCATGGATTTGTAAAGGGTAGATCATGCCTGATGTACCTGACTGAATTTTTTGAAGAGCTGACTAATGTCTATGGATGTTATTTATATGGTCTTTCAGAAGGCATTTGATAAAGTCTCTCACAAGAGATTATCTAAAATTGGAGCTCATGGAATGGAAGGCAAATTATTGACCTGGTTTGCAAATTGCCTTAAAATCTAGAGGAATAGAATACAAGGGGTAGAGTCATGTTACAGCTATCCAAAACTTTGGCTAGATCACACCTGGAGTACGGTGAGCAGTTCTGGACACTACACCTTAGAAGGATATACTGGCCTTGGTAAAGTGTAGATTTACCAGAATGATACCTGGACTCCAAGGGTTAAATTATGAGGCGAGATTACACGAACTAAGGTTGTATTTCCTGGAAATTAGAAGGTTAATGGGTGATTTGATGAAAGTTTTCAAGATATTAAAGGGAACAGATAGGGTAGATGGAGAGAGAAACTATTTCTGCTGGTGGGGAGTCTAGAACTGGGGGCATAGTTCAAAAATTAGAGCCAGGCATTTCATGAGTGAAATTAGGAAACACTTCTACACACGAAGGGTGATAGAAGTTTAAAATTCTCTTCCGTAAATGGCAATGAATGCGAGATCAGTTGTTAATTTTAAATCTGAGATTGATAGATTTTTATCAACTAAAGGTATTAAGGGCTATTGGGCAAAGGCAGATATAGGAAGTTAGGTCACAAATCAGCCATGATTTCACTGAATGGTGGAACAGACTCATGGGGGAAAATGGTCTACTATTCTTATGTTGCTATGACCAGGGCATTCCAGCCTGAAACTGCCCAGTTGAGAAGTAGGGGTCTTGAATCATTGCTGCCTAACTAATGGCAGAACTTGTGCCCTTTCTCTTTCTGATTTTTTTTTTAATACAAGAAACTTGTCATTTATCAAAAGCTTTACCAATTCTTATTAAACATTGACTACTAGTTAATACAACCTTTGGAACAATTACATTCCTTTCCATTTTAAAACTGCTTGTACTTGTTGGGAAGCTTCAGTTCCTTTTTCTGCTAGCATCTTGTCAACTGCATACTTATGTGATCCTAGAAAAAGGTTTGTTTTACATTGCTGCCCTATTGCTGCATAGCCTTTTAGCGACATGAGGAAAAACTTTGTCACACAGCCAGTGGTTAAAGTCTGGAATGTACTGGCTGAGAGTGTGGTGGAGGCAGGTTCAATCGAGGCATTCAAAAGGGAATTAGGCTGTTATCTGAAAAGAAAGAATGTGCGGGGTTACGGGGAGTGGCACTAGATGAATTGCGCATTCAGAGAGCTGGTGCAGACATGATGGGCTGAATGGCCTCCTTCTGAGCTGTAACAATTCTGTGATTCTGTGAAATTATTTAACAACAATTTTCATTTAATGCAGAAAAATAATAAAGAGCTTCACAGAGGCATAATTAAAATATAAATGTTGAGCCAAAGAAATAGATATTAGGAGGGATGACCAAAATCAAAGGGGTGGTTAAAAATTGTGGGTTTTAATGAGGGTCTTAAAGGAGGAGAGGAAGTAGGAGAAGCCGAGGGGTTTAGGAAGGGAATTCCAGGTTATGAGGTCTATGTAGCTGAAGGCATGGCAACCGATAGTCAGCTGTAGAGCTGCAAAGAAGCCAGAATCAAAGGAATGCAGAGTCGGGGTGGGCTGGAGTAAGGAATTGTAGGGCTGGAGGAGGTTACAGAGATGGGGAGCGGTGACAGCCTGGAGGAACTTAAACATGAGGATGAAAATTTTAAATTCATGGTGTTGTGGCGCTGCAAGTTAGTGTAGGTCAATGAGGACACAGGTGATGGGTGAGCAAGACTTGATGCGAGATGTTATACGGGGAATGGAATTTTGGATACCCTGATGTTTATGGAGGGTGGAGTTTGGGATGTTGGCCAGAATAATTGAGTTTGGAGGTGACAAAAGCATGGTGAAGATTTCAGGATCAGATGAACTAAGGTAGAGGCAGAGACGAGCAACATTACGGAGTTAGAAGCAGGTGATCATTGACATGGTGAGGATATGGGGTTAGAAGCTCACCTCAGTGTTAAATAGGGTGCCAAAGTGGCAAAAAGTCTGGTTCAGCCTAAAATAATTGTTAGGCAGGGGTATGGAATAAGTGCATGCCAAAACAATGCCTTTGGTTGACTTAATGTTTATCCAGAGGAAATCCAAGACTGAAAGTTGGACAAGCAGCCTGACAACACAGAGGCAGTAGAGAGGGGGTGAAGTGCTCAGTGGCTTAAGTCTACATGTGGGAATGCTGCATTGTTGAAGGGGCAACCTTGGCATCCTATTTGATACTGAGATGAGCTTCTGACCGCATACCTGCTCCATCACCAAGATCGTCTACTTCCAGTTCTGTAACATTGCCCATCTCCACCACTGCCTCAGATCACCTGCTGCAGAAGCCTTCATTCCTACCTTGGTACTTCCAGACTCAGCTATTCCAGTACTCTCCTGGCCAGCTTCCCATCTTCATAAGCTTAAGCTCATCCAAAACTCTGCTGTCGTATCCTAATTCACACTAATTCCCATTCACCCATCACCCCTGTACTCCCAGTCCAATAATGCCTCGACTTTAAAATTCTTATCTTTGTTTTCAAATCCCTCCATGGTTTGGGTCCCTCCCTATCTTTGTAATCTCCTCCAACTCTCCATGATCTCTGTGCTACTCTAATTTTGACCTCTTGTGCATTTCTACAGTTTATCCGCTCCACCAATGGTGGCCATGGTGTCAACTGCCTAGGCCCCAAACTCTGAAAATCCTTCCCTAAACCTCTCTGCCTCTCTACCTCCCTCTCCTTTAAGACACTCCTTAAAACTTACCTCTTTGACCAAACTTCTGGTCGCCTGTCCTAACACCTCCTTATGTGGCACTGTCAAATTTTGTTTGATAATGCTCCTGTGAAGTGGTGTGCAACATTTTACTAAGTTAAAGACATGCTATGTAATGTAGTTGTTGTTTGAATGAGGTTCTAAATTGATCCACCTGTTCTGGGTCAGGTGACAGTAAAGGTATCTTGGCATTATTCAGGGAGAGCAAGAAACTCTCTCAGTGAGCTCTTCTTCCTTGCTGTACCTCTCATCACCTTCAAAACCTGCCTTAAAACCTATCTCTTAGACAGCATCTTTAGCTAGTCTCATAATCTCCCTCTGACTCTTGCTTGGGTCTGATTCCACCCTCACCTCCCCCACCCCTCCAATTGTAAAGCATTTGGGGACATCCATGCAACATTTGCCTGCATGTGTACAGCTCTAACACTGGAGAAGTTCAACACCATCCAGAACAAAGCAGCCCGCTGGATTGACACCCTTAAGCTCATCCAAAAGTCAGTTGCCCCTATCCTAATTCACACCAATTCTCATTCACCCATCACCCTTGTGCTCACTGACTTGGGTTGGCTCCCAGTCCAATTACGCCTCGACTTTAAACTTCTTATCCTTGTTTTCAAAACCCTCCATGGTTTGCTCCCTCCCTATCTTTGTAATCTCCTACAACCCTCCACGATCTCTGTGCTCCTCTAATTTTGGCCTCTTGTGCATCCCAGATTTTAATCGCTCCACCATACCGTAAGTATTCACTCCCTCCACTAACCACGCAGTGTGGCTGCAGTGTGCACCATCTACAAGATGTACTGTAGCAACTCACCAAGGTGCCTTCAACAGCACCTCCAAAATCTACGACCGCTACCATCTAGAAGGCCAAGGGCAGCAGATGCATGGAAACATCACCACCTGCAAATTCACCGCCAAGTCACACAGCATCCTGAACTGGAAATATATTGCTGTTCCTTCAGCATTGGATCAAAATGCAGGAACTCCCTAATAAACAGCACAGACTGCAGTGGTTCAAAAGGTGGCTTATGACCACCTTCTCAAGGGCAACTAGGGATGGACAATAAATGCTAGTCTTGCCAGTGATGCCCATATCCCACCAATGAATAATAAAGAAAAATTTCAAGTGCTATATAAAGTATAATTTGTTGAGCAGGAAGTTTTCTGATTCCTATTTTATCTTTCTCAACAAAATCACCAAAAACATTCACACAGTGATATCTGTGGCATCTTGGTGATTGTGTTTGCAGTAGTACTTTAAAGTTTATGTAAGCAAAGTAATTGTTTTACACTAAGCGTTTTGGGATGTTGGAGACGCAACCTCAAAGCTGTGGAACTCCTTACCTTTCATCAACAAACAACAGTCTGTTAAAACTAAAGTTTGATATTACCCAATCAGTGACTGCTGACTTACCTTGACTTCAGTTGTACTCCATTAAACCTTTGTGGTATCCTGCTTTGGCATTTCGCCAAGTCTCTCAATTCAAACAGTGTTGCTGAATAAAGTGACGTGCTGTCGAAGCGTTATGGCTTGCAGTCATCAGGACAGTCGTAAGAATGCCAAATTTCAACGGGAGCACCAATTTATGCTGCATGAGAAAAGGAGTGCTGATTCGTTGGCAAGTTGACTCAGATTGCTTGAGGCATTGCCATGGAGAATGCAGCAGGGAACTATTGCCCCCACACTTTTGTTTAATTCAAAAAAGGCACAATCCCTGGACATGTTCCTTTAGCCTGCAGAGGACCGGTCCCTGCAAATGAATATGTGTAACTTCTAGCAAGTGTAAGTGAACCACAGTGGCCTCGGCCAATCTGAGTCAACATGCCAACCAATCAGCACCCCTTTTCTCATGCAGTATAAATTGTTGCTCCCTTTGTAATTTGGCATTCTTGTATCTGTTCTGATGAGTGCGAGGTGTCCAGCTTCGACAGCGTGTCTCTTTTTTTCAGCAATACTCAGTCTTGTTCCATTCCAGTCTGCTTACTACAAGGAGACTGACACACGACACCCTGTCTCCATGCCATGAGAGTTAGGCACCTAGCTAATATGTACCTCAAGCGGCCTCACTGACAATTAGGCTGAAATAATGTTACACTGATGCTGTGGGCAATCACAATAATGTGCCAAGTATCATTTATGAAAGCCTTTACCACAAGCCATTCTTAAAAACTCTAACTACCAAAGAAAAATAAACCATCAGAAAAGGCCATTCAGCCCATCTCTCCCTGTCCATTTAATAACATAACTCTCGCATTTCAGCTTCTATTTTGAATCTCCCGAATGATTTTGCCTCTCCAGTGTCATGTCACATTAGTCCAGCATTTATCATTCTTTGAGTAAAAGTTTTATTTTAATATTTCTTTTGAATTTATTTTGTTTTCCCATTTAAATTTATGTTCATTGGCCTTCCTTTCCTAGCTTAGCTTGAAATTATATTCTCACTTTACCTTACTGATAACATTTAATATTTTATATGCATGGATGAGATTATCCCTTCTAGATGAGAAACATAGAAAGATTTACAACACGGAAGGAGACCATTTGGTCTATCGTGTCCTTGCCAGCTGAAAAAGAGCTGCCCAGCCTAATCCCACCTTCCAGCTTTTGGTCCATAGCTCTATAGGTTATGGCACCTCTAGTGCATATTCAAGTGTGTTTTAAATGTAATGAGGGTTTCTGCCTCTACCACCCTTTCAAGCAGTGAGTTCTAGACTCCCACCATGCTCTTGATGAAAAAAATTCTCCTCAACTCCTCTATAATCCCTCTAACAATTACTTTAAATCTATGCCTCTTGGCTATTGACAACTCTGCTAATAGAAATAGGTCTGTCCACTCTATCTAGGCCTCTCATAATTTTACACCTCAATTATTAGCACTGCGAGCTCACAGCTCCAGCGACCCGGGTTCAATTCTGGGTACTGCCTGTGTGGAGTTTGCAAGTTCTCCCTGTGTCTGCGTGGGTTTTCGCCGGGTACTCCTGTTTCCTCCCACCACCAAAGACTTGTAGGTTGACAGGTAAATTGGCCATTATAAATTGCCCCTAGTATAGGTAGGTGGTAGGGGAATATAGGGACAGGTGGGGATGTGGTAGGAATATGGAATTAGTGTAGGATTGGTATAAATGGGTGGGTGGTTGATGGTCGGCACAGACTCGGTGGGCCGAAGGGCCTGTTTCAGTGCTGTATCTCTAAATAAATAAATAAAAATAAATTAAATCTCCCTTCAGTCTCCTCTGTTCCAAAGAAAGCAACCTCAGCCTATCCAATCTTTCCTCAGAGCTAAAATTCTCCATTCCTGGTAACATCCTCATAAATCCCAAAAGTACCCTTTCTACTGCGGTCACATCCTTCCTGGAATGCAGTGACCAAAATTGTATGCAGTACTCTAGCTGCAGTCTAACTGGTGTTCTTCACAGTTCTAGCATAACCTCCCTGTTCTTATACTCTGGGCCTCAGGCAATAAAGGAAAGTATCCTGTACGCCTTCTTTATCAGCTTATCTAATTTTTCTGCTACCTTTAGGGATCTGTGGACATGCAGTACAAGGTCCCTCTGTTCCTCTACACCTCTCAGAATCCTACCATTCATTGTGTATTCCCTTGCCTTGTTTGTCCTCCCCAAATGCATTACTTCACACTTCTCCAGATTGAATTCCATTTGCCATTTTTCTGCCACCTGACCAGTCCATTGATACCTTCCTGCAGTGAACAGCTTTCTTCCTAACTATCAACCACATGTTCAATTTTCATATCATCTGCAAGCTTCTTAATCATGCCCTCTCCATTAAGTCTAAATCATTGATATATACCACGTACATCAAGGAACAAGTGCCGTGCCCTGTGGAACCCCACAGGAAACAGCCTTCCAGTCACAAAACACCCATAGACCATAACCCTTTGCTTCCTGCTACTAGCCAACTTTGGATCCAACTTGCCTCTTTCCCTTGGATACCATGAGGTTTTAATTTTGTTACCAGTCTGCATGTGGGACCTTGTCAAAAGCCTTTCTAAAATCCATGTAGACTGTTCAGCTTGAGCTTCTCTCATCTTTCATCATAGCTCATCCTCTATGTGGTTAGCATTACTCTTTGTCTGCACTCTTTCCAATATTTGTATTCTTTTTTGTGACAGGGTGCCCAGATTTGAATACTGCTGCAAATGTGGTTAGTGCATGTGTAGCATCCGCACAATCTCTGCAAACTTTGTTCTTTGGCTTTATATTCCAGCATTCATTAATTACTTTGCCACATTGTCCAGACATTGAAATTGATGAGTCTACCATCATTTGCAGTTCCTTTCTATGTCACTACTTGTTGCAATGGAGCAGCAATAAAGCATAGAATGAAATTATTGTAATGCATTGTAAATGAGGCATGATTCCAAATAATTAATAAATATAAAGTTTTCTTCACGTCAAGATTTGCCAATAATCAGTACTAGGCCAGGACAATAGACATTGCAACTTTAGTCTTGTTTGAAACATTTTAAAACTTTTGATTGTCCTAGGGCACGAGCCATTCGATTCCGCCAGGAAAACAATGAAGCTGTTGGTGGATTCTTTTCACTTGTAGGTGACCTGTATGTGGTGCATCACCTTTGGGGTAAGTTGAATGAAATTTTGTTTCCCGATAGTCTTTGTGAGTTTGGGATAGATTTTAAATTTGCCATCCAGGTGTAGAACTGGAGTTGTGGATCAGCCGAATCTGCGTCAATCCCCAATGAACATTTTACAGCTGGGCAGTAAATTGAAAAATCTACCCTTCCCTCTGATTGAATCAAATATTTAATTTATAGACATTCTGTCCAATATATTAATATGGCAGTAGTTAGCAAAATTGTTGAATTTAACTGTTTGGATTTTTTGAGATCTCAGACACTTGCATTTCTCACACGAACTGACTTAAGAGGTTAAGGATCACATGGTATGTCGACATGATTTGTTTAAACAAAAATCTCCTCATCTCCCCTCTGGTTCTTTTGCCAATTATCTTAAATCTGTGTCCTCTGGTTACCCACCGCTATTAGAAACAGTTTCTCCTTATTAAGGCCACCAAAACCTTTCAAATTTGATTAAATAATGAACAAAATACTTACTTTTTTTTCTATGTTGCCAATCAATTCTAGCTTACAAAGACCTTGCATCCAGGCAGGAAACACGGGATGCAGCCTGGCAAAAGCCCGGATGGGATGAGTGTGTCTATTATACAGGTAACCTAGAGCCTATTGATTAAGCACTAAGAACTCCTACAATAAAAATAAAAACAAAAAAAAATTGGAAATTTAATTGAAAAGACTGCAGATCTTTCTAATAAAGTGAAGGCGAAATAGTACAGAAAAAATGAATTAAGGATCTTATATTAAAAAAAACTAAAGCCTGCCTGCACCTTGTGAGTACCAATAAATATGCATCTTTAATCCAGAATCAGAAACAGGACATATTCTATATTTCTAGCCCTGTCAGTGCATCTTGTTATGATCATTGCATATTGTTGCCCTATTTAATCTGTTGCAATAGTTACAAAGAGAACAATCTAATATGTTTCTTGTAAGTAAGGTTGCCTTACAATTGATAGCTAATAATGGAGGGATAATTGTGGCACTTCTGTGGAATTTCTGTCCTATTGGTGCTTCATTCTATTGGAAGAATATATCAAGCAATGATGACAGCAGTTTTGCTCTAATCTGGTGTACAGTAATGCTTTTGGTAAAAGGACTCATCAGGGTTCCGCTAAACATGAGCCATGGTCCAGATTTTTGCCCTCAGTTATGTTTCATTACAGATACAACCTTTAAGTGACACTATAAATGGTTTCCTCTCCTCAGCCACTGTTCCTCGACTTTCAAAACTGCCATCAACACCACGCCACCTCAAAGACCTCCCCTCAACCCTCTGTTCTTACAAGCTACGATCCCAACTCCAAACTCCTATAACATGTTGTCACCTCCCAAATCTGTGACCACTTCTCCTGCAAATGTCTGTTGCATTCTCTGCAGTCAGGTTACTGCCCCACCCTCAGCACTGAAGTGAGCCCAAAGTCACGAATGATATTCTCTCTGACTGTGGTGCATTGTCCCTATTCATCCACTTTGCAGCCCTAGACACAGTTGATCACACTATCCTCCTCCAAAACTATTGGTCAGCTCATTGGAATTTCCTCAAATGCTTCTTGTAGCCAGAGCAGCTCTATAAATGGCTTCTTTTCTCACCCCTGAAAACTCACATTGGAAGTCTCTCTATATCATCCATGGCCCCTTCCTCTTCCTCATCTACATGCTGTCCATTGGTGACATCATCCAAGACATGGGGTCAGCCTCCACGTGTACATCTGTGACATCCAGCTTTACCTCTCCTGACATCTCCACTGTCCAACATTCAGTTTTACCTGAGCCATAATTTCCTCCATCTATAAATTGGGAAGACCAAAGTCTTAGTCTTTGGCCTCTCCCACAAAAATTCAAAGCCCTTCGCAGCAACTCTGTCGCTCCTCCTTGAGCCTAACTCAGACTGTTCAGAGCAGCATCTTATTCAAATCTGAAATGAGGTTCTGACCTCTTATCCTCCCATCCTTCACATTCCATAAACTTCATCTTGTCCAAAACGAAGTCTCACTTGCCCATCACCACCATCCTCGCTGATGTATATTGGCTCCCAATTCTCCCAAGCCTCAAATTTAACATTTTCATCCTTCGGTTTAAATTCTACCATGGCTTCACCTATGTAATCTTCCCCAGTGCCACGATTCTGCTCTTAAACTCTTCTTTCCTCCGAAATTAGTCCCTTGTGTATTTCCTGCTTTTGCCCCACCATTGGCAGCCTTACCTTCCACTGCCTAGGCCCTATGCTCTGGATTGTTTTCCTCAAACCTCTCCACCTGCATCTCCTTTAAGATCCTTAGACAAAACAACATATTTGTACAGCACCTTTAACGTATGAACATACAAATTAGGAGCAGGAGTAGGCCACTCAACCCCTCGAGCCTGCTCTACCATTCAACAAGATCATGGCTGAACTGACTGTAATCTCAACGACACATTCCCGCCTACCCTCAATAACCTTTTAACCCCTTGCTTATCACAAATCTATCCAGCTGTGCCTCAAAAATATTCAAGGACTCTGCTTCCACCGCCTTTTGAGGAAGAGAATTCCAAAGACTCTCAACCCTTTGAGAGAAAGAATTTCTCCTCATCTCTGTCTTAAATGGGCGATCCTTTATTTTTAAAATGACCCCTAGTTCTAGATTCTCCCACATCTAAAGGCGCTTCACAGGAGCATAATAAGACAAAAATTGAGACCAAGCCAAAGGAGGAGATATTAGGAGGGATGACTGAAAGCTTGTCAAAGAGTGAGGTTTTAATGAAGGCCTTAACAAAGGAGAGTTTTAAGGAAGGAATTTTGGAGCTTATGGCCGAGATGGCTGAAAGCCAATGGTGGTGTGAGGGAAATGGGAGAAGTATAGAAGCCCAGCGTTATAGGGCTGGAGGAGGTTACAGATGGCTGAAAGCATGGAGGAATATTGCCCAGGTATGTCCTGTACACAAAAAGCAGGACAAATCCAACCCGGCCAATTACCGCCCCATCAGTCTACTCTCAATCATCAGCAAAGTGATGGAAGGTGTCATCAACAGTGCCATCAAGCAGCACTTGCTGAATAATAACCTGCTCAGTGACACTCAGTTTGGGTTCCGCCAGTGCCACTCAGCTCCTGACCTCACTACAGCCTTGGTTCAAACATGGACAAAAGAGGTGACTGCCCTTGACATCAAGGAGCCCTAGCAAAACTGGAGTCAATGGGAATCAGGGTGAAAACTTTCCGTTGGTTGGAGTCATACCTCGCACAAAGGAAGATAGTTGTGGTTGTTGGAGGTCAATCATCTGAGCTCCAGGACATCACTGCAGGAGTTCCTCAGGGTAGTGTCCTAGGCCTAACCATCTTCAGCTGCTTCATCAATGACCTTCCTTCAGTCATTAGATCAGAAGTGAGGATGTTCACTGATGATTGCACAATGTTCAGCACCAGATACTGAAGCAGTCAGTGTAGAAATCCAGCAAGACCTGGACTATATCCAGGCTTTGGCTGATAAGTGGCAAGTAACATTCATGCCACACAAGTGCCAGGCAATGACCATCTCCAACAATAGAGAATCTAACCATCTCCCCTTGACATTCAATGGCATTGTCATTGCTGAATCCCCCACTATCAACATCCTGGGGGCTACCATTGACCAGAAACTGAACTGGAGTTGCCATATAAATACCATGCCTACAAGAGCAGCTCAGAGGCTAGGAATCCTGTGGCGAGTAACTCATCTCCTGACTCACCAAAGCCTGTTCACCATCTACAAGGCACAAGTCAGGAGTGTGATGGAATACTCTCCACTTGCCTGGATGGGTGCAGCTCCAACAACACTCCAGAAGCTTGACACCATCCAGGACAAAGCAGCCCGCTTGATTGGCACCCCATCCATTAACATTCACTCCTTCCACCACCGACGCACAGTGGCAGCAGTGTGTACCATCTACAAGATGCACTGCAGCAACGCACCAAGGCTCCTTAGTCAGCACCTTCCAAACCCGCGACTTCTACCAACTAGAAGGACAAGGGCAGCAAATGCATGGGAACACCACCACCTGCAAGTTCCCCTCCAAGCCCCACACCATCCTGACTTGGAACTATATTGCCATTCGTTCACTGTCGCTCAGTCAAAATCCTGGAACTCCCTTCCTAACAGCACTGTGGGTGTCCCTACCTCACATGGACTGCAGTGGTTCAAGAAGGCGGCTCAACACCACCTTCTCAAGGGCAGTTAGGGATGGTCAATAAATTGTGGCCTAGCCACCAACGCCCACATCCCATGAATGAATAATTAAAAAAAAAAAAGGATGAAAATTTTAAATTTCAGGCAGTGATGAATGGGGAGCCAATGTAGGCCAAAACCCATGCCTTTGACTAAGCTTTTGGTCACCCTCCTATTATCTCCTCCTTTGGCTTAGTATTAATCTTTTTCCATACACTTCTATATTAAAAGTCCTATATAAATGCAAGTTGTTGATATTATGATGTCTGAAATGTGTTGCAGTAATGAGCAAAACTGGACTCCAACTGCCTGTGATTTAAAACCTTAACCTAAGTTATACAAGAGTTTATTTCGTATAAAATGTATCCATTATATTGAATGACAAAGAATAAGTGATGCATTAACTTTATGTGGTGAAATAGTTAACTTTACTCTTGTGTCTCAATTCTTACAGTTCCCTTGATCCGTTACATGGAATCGAGGATTATGATTCCGCTGAAAATCTCCACTTTACAATGATGATCTCTTTGTTTTCTTGGATCTTGTATTCCAATTGGACAATAATCCTGCACAGATTAAATATGTCATCAGTGTTCTCAAATGTTAGCCTTCACCTAAAATGTAAGCCTTCCTCGTGGAAAGATTGGTGTTTACTAGATATATATAGTAGCAGATTGCACTTAAGCCAGCATTTACAGAATCACAGAATAGTCTGTCATTTGAGAATATCCCATTTCTGTTATTAGTAATTGTAATGCTGGATTAATTCCATTTTTCTAACATTCTAATGTGTCAATTTTGAGGTGTTTACATTGGCACAAAGACTACTGCTGAGTTGAAGCACATATTATTTTATTTTCTGTTAGCATTTTACTGTATGTGGCCATTTATCACATCCAAAGGGACTGTATTTAATGTACAGGATCACTGATGGTTTTTACATGTCTTTCTAGATTCTATTAAAGATTGACGGCAGGAAAGTGAATGCATTGCTCACTTGAAAGTTACTGAATGGTATTAAAATATTTAGAAATGTCCTAGTAATAATCCACGTGGGTAATTTTGGAATACAATGTACTTTGTTATGTGGTGTCAAGTATCTACAACAAATTACTCTCACACTTCCTCTAATTCCTTGAAATGTACCTTTTTTAGTGGATGTTTTATACAAAACCTTCTTCCCATTCGATAATATGGTTTGAGATGGTTCTAATAACTGATTTCGTGAGTTGCCATCAGAAAACTAGACCACTGAAAATTAAGGCCCACAAATTGGCTGATATTGAAAACAAAACTTGGTGCTGCAATAAGTCAGGATTTTTTTTTTTGAATTGAATTCCATTTGAAGCTGCTTATGTGACTGATGCTATACTCAATGCATATTTTATAATCTGATGAGAGATGATTTAATGCATCAGGTGTTGAGTGGATCTTAAATTATTTCATAATCTGTTTACAGCTGAAGTTTTGACAATGTGCTGTTAATTTCTTTTTGTGATCAATGTTTGTGATGTATTTTTAAAGAAAGTGTACAAATTTTAACTCTAAAACTAATTAAAATATACATTTTGCGGTATTTTGTAAGCTTGCAATTTTCCTACAGTAGTATTTAATGAAGAAATCGTTCTTATTTGGAGAAAATGGGCAGCTATTTTAAAATGCTCCCTTTGTTCAAAAATCATCTAACATTTTTACAAGCAAAATTTGCTTCACGTGGCAGTAGTTTAGTATGCTGGTAACTAAAGGGTCCAAATTTGGATCCCAGCCTCAGCTCATTTTTAAACCACACTATCTTCAGTGGACATTTCTATCCATTACATAGAATTTTAGAATACAGAAATAGGCCACTTGGCCCAACACGTCAATTCCAGTGTTTATGCTCCACTTGAACCTCCTCCCACCTTACTTCATCTCACTTTATCAACATAGCCTTCTATTCCTTTCTCCCTCTTGTGTTTATGCAGTTTCCCCTGAAATGCATCAATGCTATCCGACACAACCACATGCAGTAGTGAGTTCCACATCTCCCCACTCTCTGAGTAAAGTTTCTCCTGAATTCCTTACTGGATTTGTTAGTGATTATTGTATATTTATGACCCCTAGTTTTGGACTTACCCCCCCCCCCCCCCGCCCCCACACTCACCACAAGTGGAAATATCTTCTCTACATCTACCCTATTGAACCCTTTCATAATTCTGAAGATCTCTATCACGTCACCTCTTCGTCTTCTCTTTTCTGGAGACCGAACCCGTTCAGTCTTTCTTGATAGTTGTGGTGAATCACTTTAAGTTAGCTAAATGCTAATTAGCTTTACAAGTGGGTGGTCCATTTGTTTAGTTTAGTTTAGAGATACAGCACTGAAACAGGCCCTTCGGCCCACCGAGTCTGTGCCGACCATCAACCACCCATTTTATACTAATCCTACACTAATTCCATATTCCTACCACATCCCCACCTGTCCCTATATTTCCCGACCACCTACCTACACTAGGGGCAATTCATAATGGCCAATTTACCTATCAACCTGCAAGTCTTTGGCATGTGGGAGGAAACCGGATCACCCGGAGGAAACCCATGCAGACACAGGGAGAACTTGCAAACTCCACACAGGCAGTACCCAGAATTGAACCCGGGTCACTGGAGCTGTGAGGCTGTGGTGTTAACCACTGCGCCACTGTGCCGCCCCTGTGTTTTTCTTCCTTTCAAAATAATTTTATGCTCATCAAGGTGAGGAACATTAGCTCAGGAGAATGGAACACTTTTTCTATTTCAGACTCCTAGTGCCACCATCAAACATTTCTGGATCAGGCATCGTACAATCAAATGCAGAGTAAAACTCGACTTCTGAGTCACAGCCCCAACCTCTCAAGAGCATCTTCCACTTGTAACACTGATATTTTTCCATTTCCAATTTTTCTGTCAATGCTGCTTTTTTGCCAATTTTTCACTTTCCTTTTTTGATTGCACTCTCCCTTACTGGGTATGAGGACTGGCAGCTGTCTCGTATTTTACCTTAACCAAGTATGGAGGGCATCATAATTGCACTGACTTCTGTCCAGACTTGATATTAACAAATGGACATTTTTAGCAAGAGTCACCAGATTGGTGTCGGGTGTGAGAAATCAGACAGATAATTATCCCTCATTGGTCCAGAGATACTGAAACCAATTCTTGTACCCCAGTTACTGCCTGGTTGAGATCAACTACTCAGCACAGACTGGGCATTAAAACCTGTGACTTCCTGGTTTCTGTTACTTAGACATTGAAAGCAATATTGTTTTCCTATGTGCACATACCACACATACCTGACATAATCTTGATCGTCCAGATATTTCTAACCTTCACTTTCTGTTAAAATGACCAACTTTCTCTCCTTCCTTCCTCTGTTAATCGTGTTGACTCCCTGCTGGGGTAACCATCGGCTCATGACTCTGGTGCGCAACCCACCTGGGCAGTATACATATAATGAGAGTCATGCTGTCACACGAAGGGCTGGATTCTATCAAGCCCTTGTGCTGGGGGGAAGCCAGAAGATGGATCCGGCAGAGGCCTGCCCCGGAGGCCGACGCCAGGAGGACCCAGCCCGATCCTCCTGACGGCGGCGAGGTGCTGGGCGACGGGGCCGGGATTTAAATTAATGAGAAGAATAAATTTAAATCCACTTACCTTGAATCTTCAGGGCCTGCCACGATCGTTGGCGTGGCAGCCGGCACTCCTGCACCTTCAATTCCTGTCTGGGGAAAGGCGGCGAAGTACTGGTGGGGAGGGGGGAGGAGCTCAGATTTACAAGGGAAGTGTTTTTGGGGGGGGGGGAAGGGCAAATAGTTAATGTAATGGTTATTGGGGGTTGGGAAAGGGGTGTTAGAAGTTTGCTTCATAATTTTGGGGGGCTGTATTGCAAAAGCTGTCATACTGAGAGAGGAAAGCAGGTATGTGCCCCACAGAGCTACTGTCACTCCTCTGAGCTTGCACTGCAGAAATCCTAGCAATGTGCAGAGCACAAATTGCTGGACTGCTGTGAGACCCTACAAGCTCCTTTGAATCCTGGTATCTGCAGCCGTGATGGCAGCAGTCTGAGCTTGTGTGGCAGCAAGTGAGCTTGCATAGCAACAGGCAGAGATTGCATCACTTCAGTCTGAGCTTCCAGTGCAGCATTCAGATGTCGGGTGGCTTCTGCTTGTGCTGCAATGGAAACTAAGACATCGACCACCAGATACTGGATAATGTTTCGGTCCATAAGTGTGGCAGTGGAGTTCACCACCACTTCCACACTGGAAAGGATGGGCTCCAAGCTCTACACAAAGTTCTGTGCCAACTTGATGCCTGACTCCTCCCTGCTCCTTGACAGTGAGGTAGGCCTACCAATGCAGCAAGCATTTCTGTGTGCATATCCATGAGCCTTGTTCTGTACGCTGCCCCATCAAAGTTCTCATCTGAGCCCTCTGCAACAGAACTCATGTGTGACCTCGCCCTTTGGTGGGCTGGCACCTGCCCTACCCTTTCCCCTGCCCTGGCTGCAGGTCACTCATGCCCGGTGTCTCATCATGTGCAGATCCTACCTCTAAGCTATCCACTGAGGTACACGCAGTATCAGTATTTGAGCTGATGGCTGCACGTGTGAGACTGAGTGACGATACTTCTTCATCATCAGCCTCTTCCACTTCTTGTTTCTACATCACTGTATGGCCAGGTTGCAGTTCTTGGGTATCTGAAAGGCACAAGGATAGGGTTGCGGTTAAGAAATGGGGTGGGGTGGTGATGGAAAGCAAGAGGTGCAATACTTAGACTATCTCCAGGTTGTATATCAGAAAAGATGGTGGGATTCAGGAGAGGTGGCATGAGGGAAGGAGGATCATGTATGAGGATAACGTCATCTTTGGTGGTTTCAACCCCACCCTCTGGCCTCAGTCACGGCCACTCCAATGATGGCAAGCACTGTCTCCTCCATTGGGGTGGGGACATGCAGCCGTGCCTGTCTCCTGCCTAGTTGCTGCTGCCAGTGGTTCTGTGGCACCTTGTCCTGCGAGAGAGATGGAAGTGTGTTAGTATGGTCCACAGTGCTTTGCAGAATGTACCTGGCAAGGTTGAATAGCTGACACTGCGGCAAGCTGTGAGATATGGGTGTGAGGCTTGTAGCAATGCAAAGTTTGTGAGGTCATAGAGTCATTAGGGCTCAGAAGGAGGCCATTCAACCCATTAGTCCGTGCCAGCTCTCTGTAGACCAATCCAGTCCCCCACTCTATCCCCGTAGCCCTGCAAGTTTATTTCCCTTAAGTGCCCATCCAATTTCCTTTTCATATCATCGATTGTCTGCTTTCACCACCCTCGTAGGCAGCAAGTTCCGGGTCATTACCAATCACTGTGTAAAAAACAATTCCTCCTCACATCGTCTGCATCTTTTGCTGAAAACCTTAAATCTGTGTCCCCCAGTCCTTGTAGCATCAACTAATGGAAACAGTTCTTCCTTGTCTAAGCCTGTCATAATCCTGTCCAGCTCGATCAAATCTGCCCTCAATCTCCTTTGCTCCAAGGAGAACAACCCCAGCTTCTCCAACCTATCTTTGTAGCTAAAATCCCTCATACTCAGAACCATTCTGCTAAATCTCCTCTGCACCCTCAAGGACCCTCACATTCTTCCTAAAGTGTGGTGACCAGAACCAGACAGAATACTCTAGTTGTGGCCTAATGAGAGCTTTGAAAGGTGCTGTGCAAATGACTACTGGCAGCACAGTCATATTCAGTCGTATGCAGTCGTATTCAGCTGGCCTCCGACACCAGAAACATCAGAGGAATGTATGATGGCATTAAGAGAGCTTCTGGGCCAACCATCAAGAAGATCGTCCCCCTCAAATCTAAATCAGGGGAAACAATCACTGACCAATGCAAGCAAATGGACCGCTGGGTGGAGCACTACCAAGAACTGGACTCCAGGGAAAATGTTGTTACTGAGACCGCCCTCAATGCAGCCCAGTCTCTGCCAGTCATGGATGAGCTGGACGAACAGCCAACAAAATCGGAACTCAGTGCTGCCATTGATTCTCTAGCCATTGTAAAAACCCCTGGGAAGGACGGCATTACCCCTGAAATAATCAAGAGGGCCAAGCCTGCTATACTCTCAGCACTCCATGAACTGCTTTGCCTGTGCTGGAATGAGGGAGCAGTACCACAGGACATGCGTGATGCCAATATTATCACTCTCTGTAAGAACAAGGGTGACCACAGTGACTGCAGCAACTACCGTGGAATCTCCCTGCTCAGCATAGTGGGGAAAGTCTTCGCTCGAGTCATTTTAAACAGACTCCAGAAGCTGGCTGAGCGTGTCTGCCCTGAGGCACAGTGCGGCGTTCGAGCAGAGAGATGCACCATTGACATGCTGTTCTCCCTTCGCCAGCTGCAGGAGAAATGCTGCAAACAACAGATGCCCCTCTACGTTGCTTTCATAGATCACACATAAGCCTTTGACCTTGTCAGCAGACGTGGTCTCTTCAGACTACTAGAAAGGATCGGATGTCCACCAAAGCTACTAAGCATCATCACCTCATTCCATGACAATATGAAAAGCACGATTCAGCATAGCGGTGCCTCATCAGACCCCTTTCCTATCCTGAGTGGCGTGAAACAGGGCTGTGTTCTCGCACCTACACTGTTTGGGATCTTCTTCTCCCTTCTGCGCTCACATGCGTTCAAGTCTTCAGAAGAAGGAATTTTCCTCTACATAAGATCAGGTGGCAGGTTGTTCAACCTTGCCCATCTTAGAGTGAAGACCAGAGTACGGAAAGTCTTCATCAGGGAACTCCTCTTTGCTGACGATGCTGCATTAACATCTCACACTGAAGAGTGTCTGTAAAAACTCATCGACAGGTTTGCGGCTGCCTGCAACAAATTTGGCCTAACCATCAGCCTCAAGAAAACAAACATCATGGGACAGGATGTCAGAAATGCTCCATCCATCAATATCGGCGACCACGCTCTGGAAGTGGTTCAAGAGTTCACCTACCTAGGCTCAACTATCACCAGTAACAGAAATCAACAAGCACATGGGAAAGGCGTCCACTGCTATGTCCAGACTGGCTAAGAGAGTGTGGGAAAATGGTGCACTGACACGGAACACAAAAGTCCGAGTGTTTCAAGCCTGTGTCCTCAGTACCTTGCTCTACAGCAGCGAGGCCTGGACAACGTATGTTAGCCAAGAGCGACGTCTTAACTCATTCCACCTTCGCTGCCTCCGGAGAATCCTTGGGATCAGGTGGCAGGACTGTATCTCCAACACAGAAGGTCTCGAGGCGGCCAACATCCCCAGCATTTATACTGAGCCAGCGGCACTTGAGATGGCTTGGCCATGTGAGCTGCATGGAAGATGGCAGGATCCCCAAGGACGCACTGTACAGCGAGCTCGTCACTGGTATCAGACCCACCGGCCGTCCATGCCTCCGCTTTAAAGATGTCTGCAAATGCGACATGAAGTCCTGTGACATTGATCACAAGTTGTGGGAGTCAGTTGCCAGTGATCGCCAGAGCTGGCGGACAGCCATAAAGGCGGGACTAAAGAGTGGCGAGTCGAAGAGACTTAGCAGCTGGCAGGAAAAAAGAAAGAAGCGCAAGGAGAGAGCCAACTGTGTAACAGCCCCAACAAAATTTTATCTGCAGCGCCAGTGGAAGAGTCTGTCACTCTAGAATTGGCCTTTGTAGCCACTCCAAGCGCTGCTCCAAAAACCACTGACCACCTCTAGGCGCTTACCCATTGTCTCTCGAGACAAGGAGGCCAAAGAGAGATAAAGTTTCAGATTAACCTCCTTGCTCTGAAGCTATGAATGTGCAGTATGTGTTGTGGTTGATAAATATTGGTGGTAGGTAAATGATGGGGTGTGGTGCATTGAGCAGTGTGTGAGGCTAGTAGTTCAGTTGGTGGCATATGGCATAGAACATAGAACATAGAACAGTACAGCACAGTACAGGCCCTTCGGCCCACGATGTTGTGCCGAACCTTTAACCTACTCTAGGATCAAACTACCTACTACTATCATCCATGTACCTTTCCAAGAGTCGCTTAAATGTCCCTAATGTATCTGCTTCTACTACCACCGCTGGCAGCGCATTCCACGCACCCACCACTCTCTGTGTAAAGAACCTACCTCTGACATCTCCCCGAAACCTTCCTCCAATCACCTTAAAATTATGCCCCCTGGTGATAGCCCTTTCCACCCTGGGAAAAAGTCTCTGGCTATCCACTCTATCTATGCCTCTCATCATCTTGTACCCCTCTATCAAGTCACCTCTCATCCTTCTTCGCTCCAATGGGAAAAGCCCTAGCTCCCTCAACCTTTCTTCGTAAGACATCTGAAGAATTATTCACTGAATTGGACCACTCGTATGAGGTCATTAAATTTCTCACAGCACTAAATGCAGGTCCTTGGGACTACATGGCTTGTGTTGGCCCCAATGGCAGTCTGCTCCCAATGTCTTCACAGTGTTCATTTGGAGGGCCACCTGGCCCCCAGTGGATAGAGGATCTCTCTCCTCCCGTCCACCTCCTGCACCAAGGCCTCCAATGCTTTGTCAGAGAATCTTGGAAACTGATCTCTGTCATGTTGTGCCATTCTTTTGTCTTTCCCAGGTCAAACTCACTTTTACAATAACTTCTCGCACCTGCTGCAGTCAGAACCCGCCTCCCCTTTAAGAGGTGCAGACTAGCTTTAAGTAGTGCAGCCAAGCTTGAACTCATGCTAACCTCTCATGATTTTTCAGGTATGCAGACACTCAACACCACACATAGCGCTGGCTGTACTCTACAATCATGTCAGTGCACAGGCAGCACAAAGTTTGTGTGCATTGGACAGAACAGGCGCGGGTTAATTGTGCATTGAGATTCCCATTCCTGTTTTCAGGGCTATTGAATTTTGCCCCCAAAATGTTTTATTTTTACGTAGATCCCTTTTTTCAATTTATTTCTGGCCTTATGATATGGTGTTAAGGCAGTCAATTAATTTTCATCTTGTGAAGAAAGCACAGGAATGAGGGTGGAAGTGGTCGGGGGTGGGGGGGCTGGATTGGGAGTGCCCATGTACAGTAGGTTAGCACAGTGCTTTCCACCTCTAGCACCTGGGTTTGATTTTAACCCATATTGATCTAGACTGAACTAGGGAGTTTGATGTCTGACCCTGAGGCCTAATGAAAGATTTTTTTCCTCTCCACTGGCTGACTGGGTCCTATCTTAGGGCAACCTCAACCTAGTTCAGAATGGACATGTTCCCACAGCACAAAATATGTGCTAAACTAGCACTAACTGCCAATTCCACTCAGAGGGATCACAAAATCACTAAAAATAAACATGCTTTTATTAGTATGGAAAACTAAAAATGAATGTCATGGTGGCTGATTTTTTTCCCCAAAAGTAAACTTTATTCATAAAATTTGTAAAAGTACATTACATAAAGTACAATACAGATCAGTTTCTTTCAATAGAGTACATGAGGTGCCTCACTACACTTGCCATTACAGGTTATATTTACAATGTACATTTACATTTCATGTCAAACATTCTCTCGTGCATGCAGCCCGAGGAGTTTTACACGGGTTCCAGACCCTCGGTATACTATTGTGGGAGGACCTTACACAGTAGCCCTTCCCCATTAAGCCTTTGCAGCGGCTGCCCAAGTTTTAGTGCATCCCTCAGCATGTAGTCTTGGACCTTGGAATGTGCCAACAGCTCTACACTGGAAAACCAGCAAGTTTCGAGCAGATGAAAGTGTATCTTTCATCGAGTCGATGATCCTCCAGCTGGTAGCTGATGCACGTCTAAAGCTGGGTCAAGAAATATTGCTGGTGTGAGTGAACTTTCCTTTTAACTGTAGTCAAACTGATCCAGGAGTGCTTTATGGTGAGACTTGATTCCAAAGGTAGAACTGTTCCATTGCCATTGCTAAAACCTCTCATCTTGAGTAGAAAAATTAACAAGAGGGAAGAAATGGAAAATAAATCAGACCTGAAGCCACAGTTTTGGACTTGGCAAGAGAAAGCAATCTTACTTGACTGGACCAATGGCCTTTTCACATTACCCATTTCTATAAAAGAACAGAAAATGCTGGAAACATTCATCAGATCAGGCAACATGTATGGAGAGAGAGACAGAGTTAATGTTTCAGGTCAATGACCTTTCATCAGAACTGGAAGATGTTAGACCAGTGGTTCTGAAACTGGGCTCTGTAAAGAATTTCTAGGCAATCCATGCAACAATGTGAATGGGAGCCCTTGCTGTGATGGTGCGGGTCGGGTGCGTGCTGCTGGGCATTATTTTAATTTCCTTCATCCGCTTGAGTGGCGCAGCCAAGAGCTCACACACTAGGGAATTTGATGTAGACCCAGGGGTACTCACACAGTGAGACACTGGTAAGCAATCATGGAGCAAGCACTGGGCTGAGGAAGCTCAGGAAACAGACACGTAACTGTATTTGTGGGGCCTTGGACTGACTGAGAATTCTGAGAGGAGACCAGAAACACCAGGAATGGATTCACAGGGTTGGGGCTGCTGAACGGTAGAGAGGAGCTGCCAAGTCAGCCTTGACCAGTGGTCTGGAATGACAATCAAGTTGAGCTTCATTCACTGAGTACAGAAGCTGGGCCTGTGTCTTGACGCAATGGCAGAAATCCCACACACCAGGCACCATGTTAGTGATATTCCAGCACAGTCTGGTGAACAGCAGAGAGGGAGGAAAAAAACCTGAAACACTCAGTAACTGTGCAGTGAGTAGGCAGGTAGTGGAACGTTACACCTGAGTACAGCGCCAGTCTTCCTAACAGAAGCCACCAAGCCTAATCCAACTCCAGGAAGAGCAGGGAGGTGCCCTCCAGTGAAGTATTCAACAGGCATATTGCTGAACTTGTCGGATTTCCTTTCAGCTGAAGGAAAGATAAGAGTTTTTACATCATCAATCACATCAATGTTCACTATATCGGACAGCCCTGGCATGTCCCTTTAACAGGACACTGATGAACTTTGTATTCTTAAATGTAAATAGGCAAGGAGTTTATAGTATTATCATTTACATAGGAGTGGGGAGGGGGCATGGTTACTAATCCATTTGAAAAGGGGTCTTTCAACTAAATAAGTGTGAGAACCACTTAGACTTCCTCCAGCATCTCGCAATCTGATAAAATGTCAGCCATCTGAAACAGTAGCTTCAGGGTGGCAGGCTTGAAGGCAGAGGGGCCAGAAAACAGGGGGGGGAGTCACTTCGGGACAGCCCCTCAGTACATTCCAGCCGCCGGGGAAGTTCCCAGGGGCGGGCTGGGAAGCGGGCAACCAATTTGCATAGTTAAGGCACCAATTAGGGACAATTTTGCAGCCTCTCCACCATTTGGCTGGTGGCAGAGCAGCTCCCCGCCATGTGCAGAGGTTGCTAGCTCAAAGGAGGTGGCGTCCAGCAGCAGGTCAGGGGGGGGGGCATCGGACCCAGAGGTTCCATGCCTCACAAAAGGCTGCAATCATGGCCTACACCGAGGCAGTGGAGGGGCTTGCCCTCCACTCCAATTCACCTACCAGACTATATAATTATAGATGTGCAGGCCAGCGAATGCGCCTCCATGTTGAGGCGCCCTCACAGACCCCGACCTGCCTCAACAGTGCCCGCTTCATCCGGTGGCACTACTGAGGCTCTAGAGCTGGTAGCCCTTTGATTGAGCCAGCAGCATCAAGATCCTGCACGTAGTCCTATTAAGGATGGTGAGTTCGGAGGCCGCCTCCTAGAAGATTGCGATGCTGGCTGCTGGCAAAAGTGGGCTTGGGACCCCCATTTGGTCCTGATGTCGGGGGGTGGGGGGGGGGGGGGGGAGTTTCCCGAAGCCTGTGGGAAGATTCTGTTCATTAACTCTGGTTCTCTCCCCACATATGCTGTCTGATCCTGGAGTATTTCCAGCATTTTCTTGTTTTTATTTCAAATTTCCAGTACCCGCAGTATTTTGCTATCATGCCCCTGTTTCCTTCTATATCATTTTCTGAGCTTGGTCAGATCTGCACTGCTCAGCCATCCTTTACATTCGAAATTGGGTCACACGCAGGGTGGAGGGCGCTTCAGGTCCCAATCCAGGCAGCATCAACGTTCCTTCCTTTCGGTGACATGTTCAGTTCACCTGAAATTGCAAAGTTTTGTCATGTCCGCTTGAGAACGAAGTTAACCTGGTTGACAGTCTTGCTGCGAATTTATCTGGCGGAGGATTGCTTGGGTTCACTTCATTTGGCTACGCAATGCATGAGTCTGAGTCTTGAACTGTAAGCAGCACTTTACTTGTTGACCGCATAGTTGCATTAGGCGATACCTTTGTCCACGAGAGAGCGTTTCGGAAGTGGGTCATGTTGCCCAAGTAACGAGGCTTCCCATCCCTATGGTTACCTGGTCAAGGGCGAAACAGACACAACATTCCCGGTGTTCTGATGTCCGCCTCTGTCGCAATTGTTTCAAATTTTAGCAAACTCCATAAAACGTTGTAAGAAATGGACAAATCTTTCGGAAACTATTTCGATGCCATATTCGAAGACAAACTGGTGTAAGTCAAACGTGAACTAGTTCTTTTCGTCTTGCATAATACTTTGCAAAATTTGCTGCTTTGGAGCAATGGTGTTAAGGAATTTCTATATGATTAACATTAACAATAGCTCGGGATAGAATACTGCGTCACTTTGGATTTGCAAACAGAGTTTTTTAAGGTTCACCAGGAATGTATTTAATGGCATAATAATTCCAGTGCTGTCTTACTGCTAATACAATGCTGTTAGAATGGACACGTTATTTGCAGTAACTGTGAGTGAAATGGAAGTGAAACTTGTAGATGCATATTCAAGAATAAGAAAGTAAAGGACTTTAGTTATGTCGGGAGAAGCTGGGATGTTCTCTTTAGAGCAGAGAAGGTTAAGGGGAGATTTAATAAGAGTTATTCAAACCATTAAGGATTTTGATAAAGTAATGTGAAACTGTTTCTGGTGGCAGAAGGGACAGCAACCAAAGGGCACAGATTTAAGGTACTTTGCAGAAGAATCAGAGATGTGATGAAGAGAATTGTTTTACACAGCGAGTTGTTACAATCTGGAATGCACTGCCTGAAAGGGTGGCGCAAGCAGATAAAATAAAAGCTTTCAAGGAGAAACATCCTTTCAGCAGCCAGTCCCCTCAGGATCTTATATGTTTCAACAAAATCACCTCTCATTCATCTACTTCAATGGATACAGACCCAACCTGTCCAACCTTTCTTCACAAGATAACGCTCTCATCCCAGGTAACAGCCAAGTGAACCTTCTCTGAACTGCCTCTAACATATTTGTATCCTTTCTTAAATAAGGAGACCAAAACAGTACACTGTACTCCAGATGTGGTCTCACCAATAGTCTTACATCCCTACTTTTATATTCTATTTCCCTTGCAATAAACAACAACATTCCATTTGCCTTCCTAATCACATGCTGTATCTGCATACCAACCTTTTGTGATTCATGTACCAGGACGCCAAGATCGCTCTGTATCTCAGAGTTCTCCTTATCTGAGGAAGGATGTTCTTGCTATGGAGGGAGTGCAGCGAAGGTTCACAAGACTGAATCCTGGGACGGCGGGACTGATGTATGAAGAGAGATTGGGTCGATTAGGGTTGTATTTGCTAGAGTTTAGAAGAATGAGAGGGGATCTCACAGAAACCTACAAAATTCTAACAGGATTGGACAGACTAGATGCAGGACGGATGTTCCCGAAGGCGGGGCAGTCCAGGACCAGGGGTTACAGTCTAAGGATAAGCCATTTAGGACTGAGATGAGGAGGGATTTCTTCACCCAGAGATTGGTGAACCTGTGGAATTCTCTACCACAGAAAGCAGTTGAGGCCAAATCATAAAATATATTCAAGAAAGATTTAGGTATAGTTCTTAGGGATAAAGGAATCAAAGGATACGGGGAAAAGCGGGAACAGGGTACTGAGTTTGGACAATCAGCCATGATCGTATTGAATGGCGGTGCAGGCTCAAAGGGCCGAATGGCCTATTTTCGATGTTTCTATGTTTCTGTAATCTCTCTCCATTTAAATAATATGCTGCTTTACTATTCTTCCTGCCAAAGTGGATAAGTTCACATTTTTCCACATTGTACTCCATTTGCCAAATTTTTGCCCATTTAGTTATCTATCTATATCCCTTTGCAGACTCCTTATGTCCTCTTCACAACTTACTTTCCTACCTATCTTTGTGTCATCAGCAAATTTAGCAATTGGTACTTTTTGGTAATTTTTAATAAAACTTGATATGTACAATTTATGATTTACTGCTCCTACAGTAGCCCAATAATTGCATTATAAATGTTTTGAATGTATACATCATTTACCCTTTGAAAAAAAAGTTTCCTGAAAATTAATAAATTGAATTCTGTTGGTCTTATTGTATTCACCGGTGCTTCTAATGTAATTTTTTGAAACTAATGATTTTAGCAGTAAGATGTGAACATCAAGGTGGCAGTACCAACCACTCATTTCTTAGCCAATAATTGTGAAATTCTTCCAAAGGGATTGTGTTGGCAACTCTGTCTTCACAGTTAGGTGGCTATAATTAATATATATAGAAAAGTTTGATCATGAGCCTGTGAGTCCACAAAATCCGAAAGTGCCTTTACCTGTTTGAGATAACATTTTGTTTTTATGTTATCAATGGGTGTATCTCATTATATAAGGACATAACATAAGAACATAAGAAATAGGAGCAGGAGGAGGCCATTTAGCCCTTCGAGTCTTCTCTGCCATTCAGTGAGATCATGGCTGATCTTCTACTTCAACACCATTTTCCTGCACTATCACATATCCCTTGATGCTTTTAATATGTAGAAATCTATCAATCTCAGTCTTGAACATACTCAACAATTGAGCCTCCACAGCCCTCTGGGGCAGAGAATTCCAAAATTCACCACCCTTTGAATGAAGAAATCCCTCCTCATCTCAGTCCTAAATGGCTTGCCCTTATTCCAGACTTCCCAGCTAGGGGAAACATCCTTCCTGCATCTACCCTGTCGAGCCCTGTAAGAATTTTGTATGTTTGAATGAGATCACCTCCCATTCTTCTAAACTCTAGAGAATAAAGGCCCAGTCTCTTTAATCTTTCCTCATAGGGCAATCCCTCCATCCCAGGAATTAGTTTTGTTGCACTCCCTCTATGGCAAGTATATCTTTCCTCAGGTAAGGAGCCCGAAACGGCACACAATACTCCAGGTGCAGTCTCACCATTGCAGTAAGACACCTTTACTCCTACACTCAAATCCTCTTGTAATAAAGGCCAACATTCCATTTGCCTTCTTAATTGCTTGCTATACCTGCATGTTAGCTTTCAGTGACTCATGAACAAGGACACTCAAGTCTCTTTGAAGTTCAACACTTCCCAGCCTCTCACCATTTAAGAAATACTCCGTATGTCTGTTTTTCCTATCGAAGTGGGTCACCTCACATTTCTCTGCACTGTATTCCATCTGCCAAATCCATCTGCCAAATTTTTGCCCACTCGCTTAGCCTCTCCAAATCCTCTTGAAGAGTCTTTGCATCCTCCTCACAACTCACACTTCCACCTAGTTTTGTGTCATCTGCAAACTTGGAAATATTACATTTAATCCCCACATCCAAATCATTGATCCAGATAATGAATAGCTGGGGCCCAAGCACTGATCCTTGCGCTACCCCGCTAGTCACAGCCGGCCAACCTGAAAAAGACCCATTTATTCCTACTGTCTGTTTTCTGTCCGTTAACGAGTTCTTAATCCATGCCAGTATATTCCCCCCCAATCCCATGTGCTCTAACTTTGTTTACTATCCTCTTGTGTGGGACTTTATTGAAAGCTCTCTGAAATTCTAAATATACCACATCCATGGGTTCCCCCTTATCTATTCTGCTTGTTACATCCTCAAAAAACTCCAACAGGTTTGTTAAACATGATTTCTCTTTCATAAATCTATGTTGACTCTGCCCAATCCTACCATTATTTTCTAAATGTCCTGTTATCACATCTTTTATTATAGGTTCTAGCATTTTCCCTATGACTGATGTTAGACTAAGAGGTTTTTAGTTCCCCATTTTTTCTCTCCCTCCTTTCTTAACTAGTGGGGTTACAATTGTCACCTTCCAGTCTGCAGGACCCATTCCGAGTCTTTAGAATTTTGGAAGCTGACCACCAATGCATCTACTATCTCTACAGCCACCTCTTTCAACACTCTGGGATGTAGATCATCAGGTCCAGGGCATTTATCTATTTTAAGTCCCATTAATTTCTCTAGTAATTTTTTAAACTAATATTAATATCTTGCAGTTCCTCATTTAAACTAGTCCCTTGATTCTCTGTTATTTCTGGGAGTTTTTAGTATTTTTTGCCATGAAGACAGACACGAAGTGTTTGTTTAGTTTCTCTGCCATTTCCTTATTCCACATTATAAATTCTCCTGGCTCCATTTGTAATGGACACACATTTGTTTTTTGGTAATCTTTTCCTTTTAACATACTTTTACAGTCCGTTTTTATGTTTCTCGCTAGTTTACTCTCATATTCTATTTTCCCTTTCTTAATCTTTTTCTTGGTCCTCCTTTGCAGAATTCTGAAATGCCCCCAATCCTCAGGCTTACCATTTTTTAAGGCAACTTTAAACGCTTCTTTCTTTGATCTAATACAATCCTTGATTTCTTTCGTTAGCCATGGTTGGAACACATTCTTTGCTGAATTTTTGTGCAATGAAGGAATGTATTTTTGTTGTAAACTATGTATTAGTTCTTTAAATGTTAGCCATTGCCTGTCTACTGTCATACTTTTTAACGTAGTTTCCCAATCCACCACAGCCAATTTGCCCTTCATAACTTCATAGTTTCCTTTGATTAGATTTAAGACCCTAATTTCTGATTGAACTACATCACTTTCAAACTGAATGTAAAATTCTATCACATTATGTTCATTCTTTCCTAAAGGCTCCTTTACAACAAGATTATTAATTAGCCCTTTATTATTGCACAGTTCTAGATCTAAACTAACCCGTTCCTTAGTTGGTTCCTCAACATACTGCTCTAGAAAACCATTTCACATACATTCCAAGAATTTGTCCTCCACAACCTTAGTACTAATAAAGTTTACCCAGTCTATATGTAGATTGAAACCCCTCCCATGATTACTGTATTACCCTTGTTACAAGCACCTCTAATTTCCTGATTTATACTTTATCACTGCTGTTTGGTGGCCTATACTCCCACCAATGTTTTCTGCCCCTTGCTGTTTCCTAGTTCCACCCAAACTGATGCTACATCTTGATCTCTAGAACTAAGGTAATCTCTCACTACAATATTAATGCCCTCTTTAATTAATGGAGCTACCCCACCACCTTTACCCAGCTTCCTGTCCTTCCTGAATGTCATGTGCCCTTGGATATTTAGGTCCCAGCTTTGGTTTCCTTGTAGCCACGACTCTATAATGGCTGTCAGGACATACATATGAATTTCTATTTGAGCTGACAATTCATCTGTTTTATTTAGAATGCTGCGGGCATTCAGATACAGAGCCCTTAATTCAGTTTTTTTTACTGTATTTATAAACTCTGGCCCTATTTGCTGGCACACTCTTAATTTTGCAATCACTGTCCCTTCATGCCATACTCTGATCATTACCTTTATTGCTACCTTGATCTATTGCCTTGTCATTTCCCTTTTAATTTACTCAATCTCCCCCTACATGATCCTTTCCCTCCTCTATTTAGTTTAAAGCCATCTCTGCTTCCCTCATTATATGACTCGCTAGAACACTAGGCCCAGCACAGTTCAAGTGAAGTCCGTCCCAACGGTACAGCCCCAGTTTCCCCAGTACTGGTGCCAGTGCCCCACGAGCTGGAGCCCACTTCTCCCACACCAGTGTTTGAGCCACACATTCATCTCTCTAATCTAATTTGCCCTATGTCAATTTGCACACAGCTCAGAGATTAATACCTTTGAGGTTCTGCTTTTTAATTTAGCACCTAGCTCTTCATCCTCCCTATGCAGAACCTCTTTCCTATTCTATCTATGCCATTGGTACCTACATGGACCACGACAACTGGATCCTCCCCCTCCCACTGCAAGTTCCTCTCCAGCCCTGAGCAGATGTTCCAAACCCCGGCACCAGGCCGGCAACACAGCCTTCTGGATTCTTGCTCTCAGCTGCAGAGTACAGTGTCCATCCCCCTAACTATACTGTCCCCTACTACCACTGCATTCCTTTTAACTCCCCCCATTGGAATGGCTACCTGTACCATCCTGCCATGGTCAGTCTGCTCATCCACACTACAGCCCTTGCTCTTGTCCAAGCTGCAAGAACCTCAAACTTGTTGCTCAATTGCAAGGGCTGAGGCTCCTCCACTCCCATCTTCTCAATCCCCTTACCTGCCTGACTCGCAGTCACACCCTCCAGTCCCTGACCATTGGCCAAATCAGATGGCCCTATCCTAAGGGGTGTGACTGCCTTCTGGAACAAAGTGTCCAGGTAACTTTCCCTCTCTCTGATGCATCGCAGTGTCTGTAGCTTGGCCTGACTCTGAGCCGAAGCTCCTCGAGCCGCAGACACTGCAGACATGTTTGCCGTGGATCATACTGGCGTCCATCAGTTTCCACATACTGCAGCCACAACACATTACCTGTCCTGCCATCTTTATAATGTGTTAATTAATTTATTTTTCTTAATTTATAATTAATAACCTCATTACTACTGAGCCCCACTTCTAGTAAGCATTACTACGGCTGGTAAACCTTACTACAACTAATAAAACCTGACTAATAAATCACCTGAGTCTCAGAAGATTCTTATGGTTACTATTCTCATAAATGTTATACTAATCCCAATTAAAATTCCTTAGTTTAGACAAGAGAAAAGGAGATAATGTTCACCAACCAATCACTAACCTTCCATGCTGGAATGTCACATGTCAATTCCTCTTCCCCCTCCTCACCAAATTCCCACGTGAACCAAATTCCCACCTTCTCACTCTGACTACGTCTCACTCTGGTGAAGTCTCCACTCCACATGTCCGTCACTCCACTGTCTTGTGTGGTCATCAGTGGGTAATAATGAAAGCAATTTTCTCACAGGTCTCAACTTCTTACTGAGTTTTATTTTTGTGAGAATGCAGTAGAGTCAATCCTCTCAAGCAGAACTCACAGTCAGGTGAATGATTACTCGGAAAGAACAGCAACACAAAAGAGGGAATCTAATTGCCTAAAACATACAGGATGCACTTAATCAGTAACTCTCAGCCAATAATGTACCAACCTACAAAACCTCATGAAACAGGCCAATGTTCTTGTCTTCCTTAAAAAATTCTCAAAACTGTGCTTTTTTGTAGTTCTGGTTGATCTCCTGAAGTTTAAGGGATCGATATTTTTAAAGTCTGTTTTTAGCTGGCTAATCATGGTGAGAATTTCAGAACCAGGAAATAAAGTATTTTATTACTTGGGCAGTTAATGATTGACTCAAAGCACAGCCAGGTCAGTCCTACCACGGGTTAGATGCAGAATAAAGCCCCATTGATTTTTTTTTAAATTTCCAAAATATACTTTATTCATAAAAATCTGTAAAAATTACATTCCCAAACAGTTTAAAATACCATCAAGTCAAAAAATACAAACAGTGCAAAGGTGATCAGTTTCCTTCTATACAATTATGAGTTGCCTCACAACCCTTCCATTTCACACTTGTCCTGCCAGATACATTTTTACATTATACAGGAGACAGAAATTTTCCCGATACAGTTCGAGGGGTTTCCCATGGATCCAGCCCCTCAGTTCAGCTTGGTGGGGGGACCTTACACTGTGGTCTTTCCCCATTGAGCCTTTGCTGCGGCTGCCCCAAGCTTTAGTGCGTCCCTCAGCACGTAGTCCTGGACCTTGGAATGTGCCAGTCTGCAACATTCGGTGGTGGACAACTCTTTGCGCTGGAAGACCAGCAAGTTTTGGGCAGACCAAAGGGCGTCTTTCACCGAATTGATAGTCCTCCAGCAGCAGTTGATGTTTGTCTCGGTGTGCGTCCCTGGGAACAGCCCGTAGAGCACAGACTCAAGCCCCATTGATATTGTCTGAAAACTTGTCTTAGCCTTAGCCTCACAATAACACTTTGTACTGCATAGATGTGATCTTTTCATTTCTCACAGCAGTCAACTTTTTGGTCAATCTGAGCGAGTTCGTTAATTATATCAAAATAGTCGTTTAGTAGTACAGACTTGAATATTGTTGAAAATAGAGAAATGTTGTCCAAGCTTTTCGTCTTGCACTCATCAGGACAATCGCAAGAATAACCAATGTAAGGGAAAACAACAACTTATAGTGCATGAGAAGAGAGTGCTGATTGGTTGGCAAGTGAACTCTGATTGGTAGAGGCGTTGCCATGACGAATGCACCAGTTAACGGTGACTGACCATTAACTGATGAGCTTTGTTTAAAATTTAAACCAGGCAGCTTGACTCTGATTGGTCAAGGCATTGCCCTGAGGAATGAACCAGCGAATGGCTGTCACTTATTTAGTTCAGCTGAAACAGGTGCAATGTTTGTACATATTCTTTCTGTCTACAAAGAGCATGGTCCTGTGTAGTAATATGTAGGGTCCTGTGTAGGGTCCTGTAATATATGTAGCTTCCAGTACGTAGCTGCCAGCTCCAGTACACTGCAATCCCTACTGACAATATTAAATTGGTTGTCAACGTAATTCTTAGCAGTCTCTGGATTATTTAGAAAATGTTGTCCAATCGCAGAATTACATCTAATATTGGACACTGTGTTTTCAGTTTTGCAAGCATGGGCTGGTTGGGTACGGCCCGTACCTTGCCTGTTACGAAGGGACATGTTGTTTGATACAATCCGCCAGTCTTTGAAACGTACGGCCTATATACCTAGCATCACACTGGCATTGAAATTCATATATCACATTACTCATTTGTGTGATAGGCAGAACATCTTTTTGGCTTGACAGCAGCATCCTGTTAGTGGCAGACACCACACGTGTTGCTACTGCACAGTAGCAGCGTGAAACAGCTAGCTTTATCGGTTGCTCAAATTTAAGATTGTCAGTCGGGCTCACAGTGTGGTGCATTTGCACGTATTAGAATCATTGAGAGATACAGCACTGAAACAGGCCCTTCGGCCCACCTAGTCTGTGCCGACCATCAACCACCCATTTATACTAATCCTACATTAATCCCATATTTTATATCACAACCCCACCTTCCCTGAATTCTCCTACCACCTATCTACACTAGGGGAAATTTACAATGGCCAATTTACCTATCAACATGCAACTCTTTGGCTATGGGAAGAAACTGGAGCACCCGGCGGAAACCCACACAGTCACAGGGAGAACTTGCAAACTCCACACAGGCAATACCCAGAACCGAACCCGGGTCGCTGGAGCTGTGAGGCTGCAGTGCTAACCACTGTGCCACTGTGCCGCCCCTTGGGGTATTGGAAGCTACATATATTAATACACAGGGCCCTGTTCTTTGCAGACAGAAAGAATATCTACAAACATTGCGCCTGTTTCAGCTGAACTAAATAAGTGACAGCCATTCGCTGGTTCATTCCTCAAGGCTTGATCATTCAGAGTCAACCTGCCTGGTTTAAATCTTAAACAATGCTTGGCAGTTAACTGTCAGTCACCGTAAACTGGTGCATTCGCCATGGCAACGCCACTGCCACTCAGAGTTCACTTGCCAACCAATCAGCACTCTCTTCTCATGCACAATAAGTTGTTGTTTTCCCTTACATTGGTTATTCTTGCGGTTGTCCTGATGAGTGAAAGATGAAAAGCTTGGACAACATTTCTCTATTTTCAGCAATATATCAAAATATTGGCACTTTTGTGCTGGGGATCTGCATTTGTTGAGAGTACCCAAACTGATTTCACATAGGACCTATACAGATGGCAGAAAAAGAGATGAGACTTAGATCACAAGAGCTCAGACCATATTAAAACTCATAAATGAGGAACAGCCATGCCATCCTGGGAAGATTAATTTATCAAGATAAGCTCCCATTTCTTGAAATATTTTGAAAATAACTAGATTTAAACATGGTTAAGGTAGTGTACTTGGCACTTTCTTGACTATTTTCTATAGATTGGTATTGGAAAACTAGTTACATTTAATTCTGGATTTTTAAAAGCATTGTGTACTCCCAATAAAAAACGTAGCTAGACAAAATGTGGTTAATGTGCTAATTGGAAGTTGCTTCTCCACAAGACTAAGCAATAAGGCATACTATAGGTTTTCTGGGGATTTGGAAACACATCACTCACCATTATGTTGGAAAACCATTTGCTCTCTTCATCCATGAGAGGGGCAGAGCACAGACACCAAGAAAGGCAATCAACCTTTTGGGAAACAGGATGCTGTACAGGCAATCAAGCAGCAAAAGTCATAGAGTCATAGAGTTTTACAGCACAGAAACTGGCCCTTCGGCCCAACGCACCTGTGCTGACAATCAAGCACCCGTATAATCTAATTCCATTTTCCCGCACTTGGCCTGTAGCCTTGTATGCTATGACGTTTCAAGTGCTCATCTAAATACTTCTTAAATGTTGTGAGGGTTCTTGCCTCTACCACCCCTCCAGGCAGTATGTTCCAGATTCCAACCACCCTTTGGGTGAAATTCTTTTTCCTCAACTCCCTTCTAAACCGCCTGCCCCTTACCTTAACTCTATGCCCCCTGGTTACAGACCCATCCGCTAAAGGAAAAAATTCCTTCCTATCTCTTCTATCAATGCCCCTCATAATTTTGTATACCTCAATCAGGTCCCCCCTCAGCCTTCTCCGCTCCAAGGAAAACAACCCCAGCCTATCCAGTCTCTCTTCATAACTGAAATGCTCCAACCCACGCAACGTCCTGGTGAATCTCCTCTGTACCCACTTCAGTGCAATCACATCCTTCCTATAGTGTGGTGACCAGAACTGTACACAGTACTCCAGCTGTGGCCTAACCAGCATTTTATACAGCTCTAACATAACCTCCCTGCTCTTATATTCTATGCCTCGGCTAATAAAGGCAAGTATCCCATATGCCTTCCTAACCACCTTATCTACCTGTGCTGCTGCCTTCAGTGACAAGCCCCCCAAGGTTCCGCTGACCCTCTGTACTCCCTAGGGTCCTACCATCCATTGTATATTCTCTTGCCTTGTTAGTCCTACCAAAGTGCATCACCTCACACTTCTCAGGATTAAACTCCATCTGCCACTGCTCCGCTCATTTTACCAGCCCATCTATATCTCCCTGTAATCTAAGGCTTTCCTCCTCACTATTTATGACACCATCAATTTTCGTGTCGTCTGCGAACTTACTGATCATACCTACTATACTCACATCTAAATCATTAATGTACACTGCAAACAGCAAGCGTCCCAGCACCGATCCCAGTGGTACCCCACTGGTCACAGTCCTCCATTTGCAAAAACAACCCTCGACCATCACCCTGTGCCTCCTGCCACTAAGCCAATTTTGGATCCAATTTGCCAAATTACCCTGGATCCCATGGGCTCTTACCTTCTTAACCAATCTCCCATGCGGGACCTTATCAAAAGCCATACTGAAGTACATGTAGACCACCTCAACTGCTTTACCTTCATCTGCACATCTAGTCACCTCCTCAAAAAGTTCAATCAAATTTGTTAGACACGATCTCCCCCTGACAAAGCCATGCTGACTATCCCTGATTAATCCCTGCCTCTCCAAGTGGAGATTAATCCTGTCTCTCAGAAATTTTTCCAATAATTTCCCTACCACTGACGTTAGACTCATAGGCCTATAATTACCTGGTTTATCTCTGCTACCCTTCTTGAATAATGGTACCACATTTGCTGTCCTCCAATCCTCTGGTACTGTGGCCAGAGAGGATTTGAAAATTTGTGTCAGAGCCCCCTGCTATCTCCTCCCTTGCCTCACTGCGAAGATATTTAATCCATGGGTTGTTGGACAGAATACAGAGGGCTGTTCTGTTTCACTTGAGCTGATTCCTCACTGAATTGGATAGCATTGCCTGCTCTTTATTTCGTATCATTACATGAATATAGGTTTTACCAATTGAACTAAATGGCAGTTCATATTGCTGTGTACATTTCACCTTATTGTGGAATATAGCAGCTCATGGTTTGAACCAAACGTCACCTCATCTGTTGTTTATTCTGTCTGACTTGTGAGAGATTGAAGAAAAATTCTGTGCAAAAGACCTGAGAATCTGATCCAGATTGCAATGGGGATAGTATTGTTAAATCACCAGGTTACTGTATTGTATAAATATGGTACAGTGACTGATGCCACTGAACTCTTGAAAGTATCAATAACACACCTGAATTTATGATTATGCTGTAAACCCAACGGTCATTTGGTCAGTGTTTAATACAACACTGGCATGATGTTGAGTCTGTCTGTTCTGTCGCTGACCAATGCGTTGAATTGTAATGGTATGATTGCTGCCAAGCTGGAGTATGTGGCAGCAAAGGCAAACGTTTACCATTCATACTTCCCCTTTACAAATTAAAAATAAAAGCAGAGTCCTTATTTTTAAATCTGCTGTTTGGAAGTTACTTTATCTGTGTGTTAGCAACAGGATCCCAGTATTAATGATTTTGCTTGGAAATCCAGGTCCTTTTGGTTAAAAAAAATAATTTTTTAAATATCATGGAACTTGCCATATATATTAACTAAAGGACTTTGTATTAACGGGTCAATTCATAAAGACTTGGTATAACCCAACAGTTAATCTTGGAGCAAAGGAGTTGAGGGGGGATTTGATAGAGGTGTACAAGATTATAACAGGCTTGGATAAGGTAGACAAAGAAAAGCTGTTCCCATTAGCAGATGGTACAAGGACACAGACGTAAGAGTTTGGGCAAATACAGGGGAGATGTGAGGAAGAACTTTTTTACACAGCGATTGGTAATTGTTGTGTTTGATTGCTCAGTGATTGATTGCTCTGTGCTGTAAGACTGCTCACTATGCTGTCAGTCAACCCTGAGGGGGTGTGGTTCCAAAAAGTGAAACTAAGGCAGACCTGGGCAGAATAAAAGCCTACACACACAGTAATTGTGAGTCTGGTTTCTTCATGCTTGTGGTATGAAACATAACAATAATGAGCTGGAACTCGCTGCTGAGGAGCAGGGACAGGCACCAACATGTTGCACCATGGATATTTGATAAAATGATTGACTCTGTATATAAAGTGTATAGCCAACTGCCATCAAAACACAGTCTGATTTAAAATGCATTTCTCCCTATTTAGAAATACCTGGTATTGTTTTTGCTTGCACAAATTGTCAATGTCTGCCCGCACACTTGATTAGCAATGCAGAGAATCCGGATAGATATCCATTTGTCAGGAGTGATCTTCATCTCTTTCTCTCCCCTCTTGCTCCTTCTCTCTCTCTTTCTCTGTCAATCCCTATTCCTATTAATACAATAAGTTAAATCAAACCTTCCATTGACTGTTTTGAAAATTTACTTCATGTTGTGTATAATACTGTGATGTTAAGCTGAGAATGAAAAGAGTAATGATATATATGAAATTTAAGTTGAAGTTTCTGTTTTTCCTTCAAAGCAAAATGCCAGAGCGGGAAGCGATCTCTATAACTAGTGCCACTTCATTATTGGAGAAAAGACGAGAATTGGCCGAGGTGGAAGCAGCTCTTGCTAATCAAAAGGAGGTAAAAGAAACTGACTGGGCAAATGTTAAATCTGTTTTTATAAATCAGAAGGGAATATACAGATATATGATATTAAATATCTCCTTTTTCAATTGGCTTTTCCCCCCAAAAGAACCAACATTCTACTATATATTGAAGCAGTTTATGAATTAGCAAATGCTGTTGAACACATATAGTCATTAGTCCAGATCATTGGTTTTGCAATCTGTATTCTATCATACTTTATTATAGCTTATTTCACTTAGCAACGATGCCATTTACACTGTTACAGTTGTCTCACAATCAGTACTCCATTTAGAAAATAAACCTTTGAACAGTTAGAGTTTATGATTAATCTTAACCCTTAGAAAACTAACGTCATTCTGACAGGAGATTATCCAGCAGCTATCTGACCAATTAAGTATTTATCACCTTGGGTGGTTAATTGTTCAATAAATTATCAATCTTTTAAATGGTTATCTCTTCAATTCTGACACTATTAGTGATTTTCTTATTTTAAAATCATGTTCTTTTATTTAATGATGCAGAATTTCAATCCTCTCTGTAGTATATGTTTCTCTCATTGTGTGACCTAGAATACAACACCATTCATCACAAGTTGAAGAGACTAGTGTTTAGAAATTGGAGTTAAAACAACATAGTTATAAATGAACACATTTCAAGGATTGTAGTTATAGATTTATAGATGTCTCACAAGCAGTTAAGCAATTGTCTTGGATATTGCTGAAAATCAGAGTTCATTTCCCAACCAATCAGCACTCTCTTCTCATACAGTATAAAGTTGTTGTTTTTCCTTACATTGGTATTCTTTCAGATTGTCCTGATAAGCGCAAGACAAAAAGCTTCAACAACGTGTCTCTATTTTCAGCAATACTCAAGTTCTATACTACCAAACGACTAATTGTCTTGGAATGAAATGGCAACCATAAGGGGAAATATAGCAACTGTGGTCTCTGGAAAAGGAATGGCAGTATAATGACAGACCCATGTGTTGTGACAGGACCCATTAAGTACCAAGAATGTGGTTCAATTAGGATCTTCTTGTTTTTAAACTTTGAATATTTTTCCCCCTTTCTCCAAAATCATCCTTTCTTAAGGAAAGTAGCTCAAGGTCCCTCGATCACCCACATTTCTTTCTCGATATTGTTTGTTAAAGAATGGAGGACATATTTATATATCTTAGCATGTCTCTCAGAAATATCAAAGCACTTCACATATAACAAAAGACTTTGAACTGTACTGATTGCTGTTATGTAAGCAAATGTGGCAGGCATTTTGCATATCAGGGGATAACCAGTTAATCTGTTTTAGTAGGGTTGGTTGAGAGAGAAATGTTGGCCAGAAAACCCTGCACAAGAACTCCCTGTTCTTTTAGAAATAGTGGCATGAGATCTTTAGCATCCACCAAAACTAATGGAACAGGCAGGTGTCACCTTGGTTTAATGCTTCATCTAAAAGGGCAGCCACTGTAATATTGCTTCATTCTTCACTACAGTGGAGCATAGTTTCTAAGCATAGGCCCTGGATTGGAGAACCCAGGACCTTCATGCCCACAAGCAAAAGTACTGCCAAGTGAGATAAGTTGCCAAATAAAGACTGGGGACAACATAAAGACCAGAGATAGATATCTTATTCTAAGCATGGTCCAAAACTAATTTTCAATATAGAATTACTAAAACCTCCTTGGTTTGGGTGCTTTTTGTTATACATCCTATAATATAGTTGTCTCATTGTGCACCTGTCCTCCCTTAACAGTCTGCTTAAAACCTGCCTCTAAGACCAAGCTTTTAGTTACCCCTCCTAATACTTCCTTCCTTGGCTTGGTGTCAATGTTTGTCTGATCATGTTCCTGTGAAGTGCCTTGGAACATTTTCCTACATTAAATGTGTTATATAAATGCAAGTTGTTGTAACAGATTCAGTGATTAGTTGCTATGTTGTGCCTACTATGTGTCCCATTCAACATTCTTTAAAGTTTGTCCTTTATTTTGTAACCGTATTTACTGTTTTTGGCACCGACGTACAGTATATTACACATATTGCACATGCTGTTATGTGAGGCAAGGGAGGCGATAGCAGGGGCTCTGACACAAATTTTCAAATCCTCTCTGGCCACAGTACCAGAGGATTGGAGGACAGCAAATGTGGTACCATTATTCAAGAAGGGTAGCAGGGATAAAGCAGGTAATTATAGGCCTGTGAGTCTAACATCAGTGGTAGGGAAATTACTGGAAAAAATTCTGAGAGACAGGATTAATCTCCACTTGGAGAGGCAGGGATTAATCAGGGATAGTCAGCATGGCTTTGTCAGGGGGAGATTGTGTCTAACAAATTTGATAGAATTTTTCGAGGAGGTGACTAGATGTGAAGATCAGGGTAAAGCAATTGAGGTGGTCTACATGTACTTCAGTAAGGCTTTTGATAAGATCCCGCATGGGAAATTGCTTAAGAAGGTAAGAGCCCATGGGATCCAGGGTAATTTGGCAGATTGGATCCTAAATTGGCTTAGTGGCAGGAGGCAGAGGGTGATGGTCAAGGGTTGTTTTTGTGAATGGAGGACTGTGACCAATGGGGTACCGCAGGGATCGGTGCTGGGACCCTTACTGTTTGTAGTGTACATTAATGATTTAGACGTGAATATAGGAGGTATGATCAGTAAGTACGCAGATGACATGAAAATTAGTGGTGTCGTAAATAGTGAGGACGAATGCCTTAGACTACAGGACAATATAGATGGGCTGGTAAGATGGGCGGAGTAGTGGCAGATGGAATTTAATCCTGAGAAGTGTGAGGTGATGCACTTTGGTAGGACTAACAAGGCAAGGGAATATACAATGGATGGTAGGACCCTAGGGAGTACAGAGGGTCAGAGGGACCTTGGGATGCTTGTCCATAGATCACTGAAGGCAGCAGCACAGGTAGATAAGGTGGTTAGGAGGACATATGGGATACTTGCCTTTATTAGCCGAGGCATAGAATATAAGAGCTGGGAGGTTATGTTAGAGCTGTATAAAATGCTGGTTAGGCCACAGCTGGAGTACTGTGTACAGTTCTGGTCACCACACTATAGGAAGGATGTGATTGCACTGAAGAGGGTACAGAGGAGATTCACTAGGATGTTGCCTGGGCTGGAACATTTCAGTTATGAAGAGAGACTGGATAGGCTGGGGTTGTTTTCCTTGGAGCGGAGAAAGCTGAAGGGGGGACCTGGTTGAGGTATATAAAATTATGAGAGCATTGATAGGATAGATAGGAAGGAATTTTTTCCTTTAGCGAATGGGTCAGTAAAAGGGGGCATAGATTTAAGGTAAGGGGCAGGAGGTTTAGAGGGGACTTGAGGAAAAAACTTTTAACCCAGAGGGTGGTTGGAATCTGGAACACACTGCCTGAAGGGGTGGTAGAGGCAGGAACCCTCATAACATTTAAGAAATATTTAAATGAGCACTTGAAAAGCCATAGCATACAAGGCTACGTGCCATGTGCGGGAAAATGGGATTAGATTGGACGGGTGCTTGATGGTCAGCACAGGTGCATTGGGCCGAAGAGCCTGTTTCTGTGCTGTGAAACTCTATGACTCTATATTTATATTGAATTTCATCTCACAATCAAACATCAGTGTTCTGTTTCACTGCCTGTTACCATCCAATACAATTTTGTGTGATCAGCAAAGTCTACAGATGCTGTTTTGGTGAGGCTATGGTGCACTGAATTGCAGTATCAACTCATAGTGCCCTGGAATGATGGCCAACAGCCATCTGTGATCTGTCACACCAGTGAGTTACCAAATCTAGCCACATGGACATAGGCAAATGCTTAGCAGAAATCAGGCATTTCCCCATGAGTGGGAGGGAAAATTGGAGGGAAACTGTTCAGTGAACACATTTCATACCTTCTAGCAACTGTGGAGCAGGTTGCTCTCTACTGTAGTTGGTTTATAGCCCATAGACAGGGGAGATAATAGCTTGAAAAAAAGAGGGGTTTGTAACTTGAGAGTTCATAAAACTTCCTCTAATCACTGTAATTGCCAAATGTCATGTGATCCCAGCAACTTAACTAGTCAGTCCTTCATATAGTAAGATCTGGTTATCTGTAAGAAACTTCTGCATATATTTTTTTTAAAATCGTATTTCTCCCTTGGTAGGAATTCCAGGTAAAAATCAAAATGTTGCAGCAGAGAAGAGAGGAACTAAACAAAAAGGAAGAAGAGCTGAAACTCTCAGTTTTGAAATTTGATAAATTCTTGCAGGTAAACATGCAACATGGACTGGCCAGACCATTTGGTTATATGAGCTGGTTTTGAAAATCAAATGGCAAAAATCTTTGAATTTCGTGATGATTCTTATTCTGTAACTCTTCTTACTTATTCAGGCGTAACTCTTGGAGCATGGAGCTGGCCTGCTGTCAGTATCTCGATAAATAGATCAGAAATTAAGTGATGTCAAAAGTAGCAGTAACATTTCTATATTCACATGTGTTGCAATCAAAGGGAGGTAGAGAAGGAGATGCTGCAGATACTGGTCCTATCCAACAGTCATGATGTATTCTATACCTGTGAGGTTAAAGGTTAAGGGTGCAAGGAGGATGGCCAGAATGCTACAATGGAGCAGGAGGCAGTCTGAAGGTGTTGGGGGTGTTGGGGGGGGGGGGTGCGGGGCGGGGGAGGAGCAGAATAGAAAGGTTTTAGTCAGAGGGGATTTGATAATTAGGAGGATTGACAGCATCCTTTGCAGTCATGACAGAGTCCAGGAGGGTGTGTTGCCTATTTTGTGCAAGGGTAAAGGATATCTCGCAGCAACTGGAAAGGAACTTGCAAAAGGAGGGGGAGACGATCCAGTTATCATGGGTCCAAGTCGGGACCAATAACATAGGAAAGAACAAAGAGGAGGTACTACTTAGGGAGTATGAAAAGCTAGGAAACAAATTACAAAGCAGGACCCCACGGGTGATAATCTCTGTATTACTACCCAAGCTCCATGCTGATTGGCAGAGGAATAAGTAGATCAGGAAGGTGAGTTTGTGGCTGCAAATGCAGTGTGGGAAGGAAGGGTTCCATCTGGGGATACTAGAACCAGTACTGGGACAGGAAGGAGCTGTACTGTTGGGATGGGCTTCACCTGAACAGGAATGGGACAGTGTTCTAACGGGAAGGATAAAGAGGGCTCTGGATAAGACTTTAAACCAGAAAGACGGGGGTGAAATCTAGTGCAAATAATATAAACCTGAAGGTAAGGTAAATCGGTGATGAGAGTAAAGGTCAGAACAATGTAAGGAATAAGGGTAACATAAACAATCAAGGAAGAGGTACCATAATAGAACATAATTTTAAAACGACTGTTAAAAATCAAGTGAGAAGAATGATCAATAAAAACAATTAAATTGCCTGGACAGCAATGTGCACAGCACTCAAAACAAAATGGAAGAACTAGAGGCAGGAATTCATAGCAAGGAGCTGGATGTAGTAGGAATAGCTGAAAGATGGCTACGTAATAAAACAGGCCAGCAATTAAATATTGCAGGGTACAAATTTTTATTTAATTCATACATGGGATGTGGGCATGGTTGGCTAGGCCAGCATTTATTACCCATCCCTAATTGCCCTTGAGAAGGTGGTGAACCGCTGCAGTCCATGTTGGGTAGTTACACCCACAGTGCTATTAGGAAGGGAGTTCCATGATTTTGATCCAGCGACAGTAAAGGCACGGTGATATAGTTCCAAGTCAGGATAGTGTGTGGCTTGGAGGGGAACTTGCAGGTGGTGGTGTTCCCATGCATCTGCTGCCCTTGCCCTTCTAGGTGGTAGAGGGCATGGGTTTGGAAGGTGCGGTCTAAGGAGCCTTGGTCCATTTCTGCAGTGCATCTTATAGATGGTACACACTGCTGCCGCTGTGCATTGGTGGTGGAGGGAGTAAATGTCTGTGGATGGGGTGCCAATCAAGCAGGCTGCTTTGTCCTGTATGGTGTCGAGCTTCTTAAGTGTTGTTGGAGCTGCACCCATCCAGGCAAGTGGAGAGTATTCCATCACACTCCTGACTTGTGCCTTGTAGGTGGTGAACAGGCTTTGGGGAGTTAGGAGGTGAGTTACTCGCCACAGGATTCCTAGCTTCTGACCTGCTCTTGTAGCCATGGTATTTATATGGCGACTCCAGTTCAGTTTCTGGTCAATGGTCACCCCAGGATGTTGATAGTGGAGGATTCAGCAATCGTAATGCCATTGAACGTCAAGAGGAGATGGTTAGATTCTCTCTTGTTGGAGATGGTCATTGCCTGGCACTTGTGTGGTGTGGAAGTTACTTGCCGAGGTCTTGCTGCATTTCTACACAGACTGCTTCAGTATCTGAGGAATTGCGAGTGGTGCTGAACATTGTGCAATCATCAATGAAAATACCCACTTCTGACCTTAAGATTGAAGGAAGGTCATTGATGAAGCAGCTGAAGATGGTTAGGCCTAGGACACTACCCTGAGGAACTCCTGCAGTGATGTCCTGGAGCTGAGATGATTGACCTCAAACAACCAGAACCATCTTCCTTTGCGCTAGGTATGACTCCAATCAGCGGAGAGTTTTCTCCCTGATTCCCATTGACTTCAGTTTTGCTAGCACTCCTTGTTGCCATATTCAGTCAAATGCTGCCTTGATATCAAGGGCAGTCACTCTCACCTCACTTCTTGATGAATTAATGATTGAGAAAGACATAATTAAGACAAAGACTAAAGTAAGTGATTAGAAAAAAGCTAATGTTAAGGGAATGAAAATGAAATTAGGGATGATAAAGTAGAAAGAAATTGACAAATAAAGAGAAAACTATAGGAAATACTTAAAAAGCTGATCTATCGAGTTTAAGAAAAATGTATTCCACTAAAGAAATTGGAAGTCTATGACTAAAAAAATTGGAACTAACCAATAATGAAACACCATGGATGAAGAGATAAGGGCACATTGAAACACAGGAAAAAGGCATATGCTAAGTACATAGATAATAAAGCAAAGGATGACAAAATATGGAGATAGAACATAGAACAGTACAGCATAGTACAGGCCCTTCGGCCCATGATGTTGTGCCGAACCTTTAACCTACTCTAAGATCAAACTAACTACCTACCCTTCATTCTACTATCATCCATGTACCTATCCAAGAGTCGCTTAAATGCCCCTAATGTATCTGCTTCCACTACCACCATTGGCGGCGCATTCCACGCACCCACCACTCTCTGTGTAAAGAACCTACCTCTGACATCTCCCCGAAACCTTCCTCCAATCACCTTAAAATTATGCCCCCTGGTGATAGCCCTTTCCACCCTGGGAAAAAGTCTCTGACTATCCACTCTATCTATGCCTCTCATCATCTTGTACCCCTCTATCAAGTCACCTCTCATCCTTCTTCGCTCCAATGGGAAAAGCCCTAGCTCCCTCAATCTTTCTTCGTAGGACATGCCCTCCAGTCCAGGCAGCATCCTGGTAAATCTCCTCTGCACCCTCTCTACAGCTTCCACATCCTTCCTATAATGAGGCGACCAGAACTGAACACAATATTCCAAGTGTGGTCAAACCAGGGCCTTATAGAGCTGCAGCATAACCTCGCGGCTCTTAAACTCAATCCCCCTGTTAATGAAAGCCAACACACCATACGCCTTCTTAACAACCCTATCAACTTGGGTGGCAACTTTGAGCGATCTATGGACATGGACCCCAAGATCCCTCTGTTCCTCCACACTACCAAGAATCCTGTCTTTAAGCCTGTATTCCGCATTCAAATTCGACCTTCCAAAATGAATCACTTCACACCTTTCCAGGTTGAACTCCATCTGCCACTTCTCAGCCCAGCTCTGCATCCTGTCAATGTCCCGTTGCAACCTACAACAGCCTTCCACACGATCCACAACTGCAGCAACCTTCGTGTCATCGGCAAACTTGCTAACCCAGCCTTCCACTTCCTCATCCAAGTCATTTATAAAAATCACAAAGAGCAGACGTCCCAGAACAGATCCTTGTGGAACACCACTGGTCACCGAGCTCCATGCTGAATACTTTCCATCTACTACCACCCTCTGACTTCTATGGGCCAGCCAATTTTGTATCCAGACAGCCAACTTTCCCTGAATCCCATGCCTCCTTATTTTCTGAATGAGCCTACCATGGGGAACCTTATCAAACACCTTGCTAAAATCCATATACACCACATCCACTGCTCTTCCTTCATCAATGTGTTTTGTCACATCTTCAAAGAATTCAATAAGGCTTGTGAGGCATGACCTGCCCCTCACAAAGCCATGCTGACTGTCTCTAATCAAACCATGCTTTTCCAAATAATCATAAATCCTGTCTCTCAGAATCCTCTCCAATAATTTACCCACTACCGACGTAAGACTGACTGGTCTATGATTCCCAGGGTTATCCCTATTCCCTTTCTTGAACAAGGGAACAACATTTTCCACCCTCCAATCATCCGGTACTACTCCAGTAGACAGTGAAGACGCAAAGATCATCGCCAAAGGTGCAGCAATCTCTTCCCTCGCTTCCCGTAATATCCTTGGGTATATCCCGTCTGGCCCCGGGGACGTATCTGTCCTCATATCATTCAAAATTTCCAGCACATCCTCCCTCTTAATCTCAACCTGTTCGAGCATATCAGCCTGTTCCACGCTATTCTCACAAACGACCAGGTCCCTCTCACTAGTGAATACTGAAGCAAAGTATTCATTTAGGACCTCCCCTACCTCCTTCGACTCCAGGCACAAGTTCCCTCCACTATCCCTGATCGGCCCTACCCTCACTCTGGCCATCCTCTTGTTCCTCACATAAGTGTAGAACGCCTTGGGATTTTCCTTAATCCTACCCGCCAAGACTTTTTCATGTCCCCTTCTAGCTCTGCTAAGTCCATTCTTCAGTTCCTTCCTGGCTACCTTGTAACCCTCTAGAGCCCTGTCTGATCCTTGCTTCCTCAACCTTAAGTAAGCTTCCTTCTTCCTCTTGACTAGCTGTTCCACATCTCTTGTCATCCAAGGTTCCTTCACCCGACCATCCCTTCCCTGCCTCATCGGGACAAACCTATCCAGCAGTCGCAGCAAGTGCTCCCTAAACAACCTCCACATTTCTGTCGTGCATTTCCCTGAGAACATCTGTTTCCAATTTATGCTCCCCAGTTCCTGCCTAATAGCATTGTAATTCCCCCTCCCCCAATTAAATATTTTCCCATCCCGTCTGCTCCTGTCCCTCTCCATGACTATAGTAAAGGTCAGGGAGTTGTGATCACTATCACCGAAATGCTCTCCCACCGAGAGATCTGCCACCTGGCCTGGTTCGTTGCCAAGCACCAAGTCCAACATAGTCTCCCCTCTAGTCGGCCTATCTACATATTGAGTCAGGAAACCTTCCTGGACACACCTGACAAAAACTGCTCCATCCAAACTATTTGCACTAAGGAGGTTCCAATCAATATTAGGGAAGTTGAAGTCACCCATGACAACAACCCTGTTACTTCTGCACCTTTCCAAAATCTGCCTCCCAATCTGTTCCTCCATGTCTCTGTTGCTATTGGGGGGTCTTTAGAAAACTCCCAACAAAGTGACTGCTCCTTTCCTGTTTCTGACTTCCACCCATAATGACTCAGTAAACAAACCCTCCTCGACGACCTCCCTTTCTGCAGCTGTGATACTATCCCTGATTAACAATGCCACTCCCCCACCTCTTTTACCTCCCTCCCTATTCCTTTTGAAACATCTAAACCCCGGAACATCCAACATCCATTCCTGCCCCTGTGATATCCACGTCTCCGTAATGGCCACAACATCGTAGCTCCAAGTACTGATCCATGCTCTAAGTTCATCACCCTTATTCCTGACACTTCTTGTGTTAAAATAGACACACTTCAACCCATCATACTGGCTGCAACTTTGCCCTGTCAACTGTCTAACCTTCCTCACAGACTATCTGCCTGTTCATCAGCTACCCCATCCACTGATCCGTGGCTCCGGTTCCCATCCCCCTGCCAAACTAGTTTAAACCCTCCCGAAGAGCTCTAGCAAACCTCCCGCCCAGGATATTGGTGCCCCTTCAGTTCAGATGCAACCCGTCCTTCTTGTACAGGTCCCACCTTCCCCAGAAGGTATGTATCCCAATGATCCACATATCTGAATCCCTCCCTCCTACACCAGTTCTGTAGCCACGTGTTCAGCTGCACTCGCTCCCTGTTTCTAGCCTCACTAGCACGTGGCACCGGTAACAATCCTGAGATTACTACTCTGCTCGTCCTGCCTTTCAGCTTCCAACCTAACTCCCTATATTCGCTTTTCAGGTCCTCATCCCTTTTCCTAGCTATGTCATTGGTACCGATCTATACCACGACCTCTGGCTGCTCCCCCTCCCCCTTAAGAATCCTGTGGACTTGATCCGAGACATCCCTGACCCTGGCACCCGGGAGGCAACATACCATCCGGGAATCTCGTTCGCGACCACAGAATCTCCTGTCTGTTCCTCTAACCATTGAATCTCCTATCACTATCGCTCTCCTATTCTTCCCCCTTCCCTTCTGAGCCACTGAGCCAGGCTCAGTGCCAGAGACCTGGCCAATGTGGCTTTCCTCTGGTAGGTCGTCCCCCCCAACCGTATCCAAAACGGTATACGTATTATTGAGGGGAACGGCCACAGGGGATCCCTGCACTGTGCGCCTATTCCCTTTCCCTCCCCTGACGGGGAAAGAAGTTAAAAAAAACAATTAGGAAGGCAAAGATAAACTACAAAATTAAATTGTCAAGGAACATAAAAAGAAGTTGCAAAGTATTCTACAGACATATATCTGAGGACCATTTAAGGATAAGTGAAATGGTAACAATGAAATGTCAGAAATATTGAATAATTACTTTGCCCAGTATTTGACAGGGAGACTAACAAGGTGGATAACAACCTAGCAAGGGAGATAGAACAAGTCCAGGGAACTATCGACCAGTTAGCTAACCATTGGTGGTAGGAAAGATAATGGAGTCTTTACTCAATGATGTAATAGAAAAACAGCTGGAAAACAAAAATATTAAGAATAGTCCGTACAGATTTCAAAAAGGAAGGTCATGCTTAGTCATCCTTATTAAATTCTTTGACAAAGTAATGGAAAAGGAAAATAAGGGTAATGCAATATATTTGGATTTTCAAAAGGCCTTCCATAAGGTACCACATAGTACACTTTTGACTAAGCTCAGATCATGTGGAGTTTGGGACAGTTAGCAGAATGGATAGTAAGCTGGCTACAAATCTGAAAGCAGAGAGTAGGGGCTAAGGTAGTTAGACTAGTGGAAGGTAGAAAGTGGGAAAGTGGTGTTCCACATGGATCAATACTAGGACGACTTTTGTTCAACATTTACACAGATGATTTGGACTCTGTAATCAGGAGTACAATTTCAAAATATACAGAAGAACTGAATTGAAAAGTAGGGAAGTTATGTCAAACTTGTATGGATCCTTTGTTGGACCATATTTTGAGTACTGTGCACAGTTCAGGTCTACATATTACAAAAAGGATATAGAAGCAAATAATATCTCAAGGATAATACCAGAACTGAGAGGCTATCACCATCAGGAAAGACTGAACAGACTGGGGTTCTCTTCTCTAAATAAGTGAAATCTGAGGAATTACCTAATAGTTGTTAAAATTATGAAGGGTAGACATAGAGAAGATGTTTCCAATTGAGGGAGAATTCAAAACTAACGGTCATGAATATTAGATAGTCACTAATAAATCAAATAAGAAATTCAGGAGAAACTTCTTTACTCAGAGAGTGGTTAGAATATGGAACTTGCTACCACAAGGAGTAGTTGAGGTGAATAGCATTGAAGCTAAGTGTATGAGGGAGAAAGGAATAAAAGATTATGTTGATAGGATTTGATGAAATAGGGTGGGAAGAGGCCCATTTAGAGCATAAACAAAGGTATAGACCAGTTGGGCTGAATGGCCTGTCTCTGTGCTCTGAATTCTGTGTGATTCTATGTACTACAAGACTGAAAAGTAGAACTAAAGTAGGACTATTCAGTAGTGGCCTCCGTTCTTCTGCGGTTCACTTGAGCTTTTAAGCAGCTTAGGCTTTTGGTCTTCTAAGTGCTATTGAGTCCATCCCTAGTGCTCTAAGATTTGTTAAAGCGAGGGAGCATGGTTATTTTAAGATGCCAGCAGGTTTGCTTCTTTAAGGGGGAGGGAATCTGTTACTATAGTTATTTCAGAGGGGATCAGAAGGTCCACCGTGTACTATTGTTTCCAGCAATACTTCCAGTTTTGGGGATTGTGTGGAGAAAGACATGACTGCCGATCTTGGTATTCCCCCTTTTTACATCTTTATTTTGGGGCCATTAAGGTTAACCTGTCATACAGGGTTTCCAGAGGTCAATGCCAAAGGTTTTGAGTTGATTGATTTCAAAGACCATGTACAACATACTTTTGGTCAAACATGCAAGATATTTCTGAGCCAAGGATCTGGCTGTACAGTTGTGAACCTGGTACTCCAAAGTTGCATGTGGTGATTTTGATTTTGGAAGGGATGTGTCGCTCTGTTTAAATAGTGATTGTGAACGTGCAGTTAGGCCATCACTGGGATAGGGAAGCAATATCATTTGCTCATCTTAATTAAAGGAATAATTTAGGATGAAACCCAGATAAGGGCCACCAATCCTGGACCATTCATTAGGCCTGAAGTAGAAATGTAATTTAAGGAGGAGATTAGATTAGATTAGAGATACAGCACTGAAACAGGCCCTTCGGCCCACCGAGTCTGTGCCGAACATCAACCACCCATTTATACTAATCCTACCAAACATCCCCACCTGTCCCTATATTTCCCTACCACCTATCTATACTAGTGACAATTTATAATGGCCAATTTACCTATCAACCTGCAAGTCTTTTGGCTTGTGGGAGGAAACCGGAGCACCCGGAGAAAACCCACGCAGACACAGGGAGAACTTGCAAACTCCACACAGGCAGTACCCAGAATCGAACCCGGGTCCCTGGAGCTGTGAGGCTGCGGTGCGAACCACTGCGCCACTGTGCAAAATAAACATTTATAGATGTGGCAGAAATTTGTGCAATAACGTCTGTTACTTTTCCTCTTCTCCCTCCTAAGGAAAATGATGCCAAGCGAATTAGAGCAAAGAGCAAAGTAACTACTGAAACGGAACTAGTCAAACAGAAAGCGAATGATATTGTTAGATTAAATTCAGAACTGAGCGCTCTTATCAGAAAGAGAGAAAAACTGAAGAAGAAAGTGGACTCATACACCATTTATCCAAAATTCTTGGAGAAAGTAATCAAAATGTCAAAGGAGGTAACTGAAGAGAATGTATTGCTTTAAACACCGTTTACATAAATGCTTGTATGATACAAGTAGACCAATTTGGCAGGGAACTTAACTGACACAAGAATAGCTTGCACTTTCATAGCATATCTAATGAATTAAAACATCTCAAAGTGCCTCACAGAGGCAAAAATAACCAGATACCAAATAGTGCTGGGATTAGGTGATGACGGAAGGCAATGTCAAAGCAGTAGGCTTTGGGAATTGGTGGAGAGAGATAATAAATGGAGACTATTCCGGAATATGGGCTAAACTGGCTGAATGGTCCTCAGCCAAAGTTGGAACAGGAACAGAGAGGGATGCAAAGGAGGTCAGAGTTGGAAAATCAGTGAGTGTGTGGTGGAATATTGGTCTGACGGAGATAGGGAGGAGCAAGATCTTGGAAAAAGTAGTAGATGATGGCAAGGATTTTGAAGTCAATGGGCTGGATTTTAAGAGCCTGCCGCCGATCTCAGTGGTGAGCTCAAAAACATGGTGGCCTGCCCATGTGGGCCGCACGCCGAAGAGCCGCCGCAATCTCCCGCGCGGCGGCTCATTTAAATAGTCGGGGTGGCCACCCCCCTCCCAATCACGTGGAGGGGGCGGGTTGTCCATCCCCAGCAATGGCATCAGCTACCTGTGCGCAGGCACTGGCGCCATTTTTAAAGGGCAGCCAGTCCTGCTGGCTGATTAAAATTTTTTAAGAAGTATGCCCCCAAAAAATATACAATAAATTTCTAATGTCCCTTTCCCACCCCCAGTAACTTTTACATTAATTATTTGCCCTTCCCCCCACAAAACACTTTATAACTGTGATCTTCCCTCCCCACCGAAGACTGCACAAAGTTTAGAGTTCACCCCTTCTCACCATCCCCTACACCCACTGCGTTTATTTGACCCCATCTCCACCCGCCTGCCCACAGAAAATCTTAACTCCTCCCCCTCCCCTCCAGTGTCACATCGCCTTTCCCCGGAAGGGGAATTGAAGGTGTGGGAGTGCCGGCCACCGTGCCAAAGATCGTGGCGGGCCCGAATGATTGAAGTTAAGTCTATTTAAATGTATTCATTTTATTAATTTAAATATTTAAATTCAGGTCCCATTGTTCCAACGGCAGGGGAGTCACCACTGAGCCTGGTCACCACTGGGAGGATCGGGCCGGGCCCTCCTGGCGTTGTGGTCCGTGGCGGGCCTCTTTTGGACCCATCTTCAGGCCCTCCCTGCCATGGATCGCAATGCTGGGGGGACAACAAGATCCAGCCCAATGAGTTAGTGAATGTGGAAACTTTGAAGGTTAGCAAGAATGGGGTGATAAAGGAGTGGGACCCAGTAAGGGACAGGATGCAAGCAGCAAAGTCTTGTATGAGTTGCACTCTGTGAAGAGTGGCACATGGAAGGCCAACAAATAGAATAGAGCATGGAGTCAGCATGTCTGAAAGTGATAAAGTATATATAAGCATTTCAGCCTCAATGGTGGGGCAGAGATGAGTAATGTTACAGAAGTAGAAATAAGCAGTCTTGGTGCTGGTGAGAAGTTGATAGAACCTTCTTTTTAAGATGAATACAAGTTTCATTAAATGTCACATTTGTTTTTTCTCAAACTGTTTGTAACTGAACAAACTGTTTCTGATTTTCGATGTTGCTTTTTAAGTTTCAGGATATCAGAATGGTGAACACACGTTTTGAGACTTTGTTTATTACGCATGACCTTCTATTCGGAAAATACCAGGCAGATCAAGAACTCATGAAGACAGCTAAATCCAATCTAAATAAATTCATAAAAGAAAAGAACAAAGATATTATGACATACCATAATACCCTGGCTGCACTAACAAGTCGGTTGGAAGCAGCCAAGGCTAAAACTATAAAAGGGGTAGGTATTTACTAGGAATTAAGTAAGTCAATAAGAGCTGATTCCCCCGATCTCAGCCAACTGAAATGCTAATGTTGGATACCCTCCAACTAACTCTTAAGATTAAATATAAAAATCCACAGTGAGCAGTTGCATTTATAAAATTCGTGCATTTAATTTTTCTTCATACTCTGGTACAAAATAATTATTGAGGAAGACAGTGGAGTAGTGGTAATGTCACTGGACTAGTTACCCAGAGACCCAGGCTTGATGTCCTGGGTACACAGGTTCAAAACCCACCATGGCAGCTGGTGAAATTTAAATTCAATTAACCAAAAATCTGGAATTAAAAGCTAGTCTCAGTCATGGAAACTGTCATCAATTGTTATAAAAACCCAACTGGTTCACTAATGTACTTTAGGGAAGGAAATCTGTTGTCCTTACCTGGTCTGGCCTACATGTGACTCCAGACCCACAGCAATGTGGTTGACTCTTAAGTGTCCTCTGAAATAGCCTAGCAAGCCACTCAGTTCAAGGGCTGTTAGAGATGGGCAACAAATGCTGGCCTGTCAGCGATGCCCACATCCTGTGAAAGAATAAAAAGAAAATTGCAACATATTGCTGTTTTTGTCTGACTGTTGCACAGATTCCAGAAGCTGTGTATATCAGAATTGTCAGCTTAAAGATACATTTCATTTTAGATCATATGTATATATAAAGACCCAGGAAAGAAATCTTTCAAGTTTGTTCCAAAAGGCACTGGTTAACTGAGATAACAGATCAGCTTCAACTTCACCATGAAGCCCCAATTGTAAACTACAGTCAGGCAGTAATATATGCTGGTTTGACAAAAGTAGAAAATTCTACCTTAGCTGATACAAAGTAAACTTTACAAGTTATTGCTTTATTTTATCCTGTTGACCAAGATGCATTGGGCACGAAATTCATTTGCCCTGATTTTCTGGGCACGAGGGCTGCAATTTGTGGCATGTCCGCACTCGATCTGATCGAGCTGGGTAAGACACAAAATTGATCCACCCACCTCATCTGAATGATTCTGAAGCTAGTTGCTGTGCCTCAAACACTGCTTTCTCCTTCTCAATGCTGCCGAGAACTCTGCACACAGCAGGAGGTGGTGGCAGCATTGCTGCAAACCACGTGGTACAGGAAGCGTGCCCTTTCTTAAAAGCAGGCTGTCTCTTAAAGGGAAGCTGCAGAAAATGATTACTGCAATGGAAAATCTTGCAAACTGAACACCAGGAGCAGGCAGAGGAATCCAGACCAAAGGATGCGGCACTAGAGGCATTGGTGGTGCAGGTGGGCAGGAGGAGAGATACCATGGTCCTGCTAGGAGTCCAGAAGACCCTCAAGTACCAAGCTCAGAATGGATTGGAGGCAAGTGGCCAGGAAGGTCCACGCCCAGAGTCTGAAACCGAGTTCCCAATGTCAGTGAATACATCTTCACAAGTTGGATCCAAAATTGGCTCAGTGAAAGGAAACCAAGGGTAGTGGTCGACAGATGTTTTTGTCAATGGAAGGCAGTTTCCAGTGGCATTCCACAGGGCTCAGTGTTGGGTCCCTTGCTGTGTGTATTTGGACTTAAATTTGGGAGGCATGATTGGGAAATTTGCAGATGACACAAAAATTGGCCGTGTAGTTGATAGTGAAGAGGATAGCTGTAGACTCCAGAATGATAGCAATGGTTTGTTTGAGCGGGTGGAAAAGTGGCAAATGGAATTCAATCCGGAGAAATGTGAGGTAATGCATTTGGGGAGGGCAAACAAAGCAAGGGAATACACAATAAACAGGAGGATATTGAGAGGGGTAGAAGAAGTGAGAGACCTTGGAGTGCATGTCCACAGGTCCCTGAAGGTGGCAGGACAGGTAGATAGAGTAGTGAAGAAGGCATATGGAATGCTTTCCTTTATGGGCTGAGGTATAGAATACAAAAGCAGGGACGTAATGCTGGAACTGTGTAGAACGCTGGAATATTGTGTACAGTTCTGGTCACCGCATTGCAGGAAAGACATAATTGCTCTGGAGAGAGTACAGAGGAGATTTACAAGAATGTTGCCAGGGCTTGAAAGTTGCAGCTATGAGAAAGGATCGGTTAGGATTGTTTTCCTTAGCACAGAGGAGGCTGAGGGGTGATGTAATTGAGGTTTACAAAATTGTGAGGGGCCTGGATAGAATAGACAGGAAGGACCTGTTTCCTCTAGCAGAGAGGTCAATTACCAGGGGGCACAGATATAAGGTGATCGGTAGAAGGATTAGAGGGGCCATGAGGAAAAACCTTTTCACCCAGAGGGTGGTGGGTGTTTGGAATTCACTGCCCGGATCGGTGGTGGAGGCAGAAACCCTTAACTCATTTAAAAGGTACCTGGACATGTACCTGAAGTGCTGTAACCTGCAAGGCTACTGACCAGGTGCTGGAAGGTGGGATTAGATTGGGCGGCTAGTTTTTTCAGCTGTCGCAGACACGATGGGCTGAGTGACCTCCTTCTGTGCTGTAATTTTTCTATGGTTCTACATGACATCTCCTACCCAACACACCACCAACCTCTTATGCTGCTCAATGCACCACACCCCCATCACTTATCCAGCAGGGCTCCCTGATACTCAACTCACGTCTAACATTCAGGTACTCTATCTCACCCTCACACACCTACCAATGCTGCCAGACCCACACCCACCTCTTGCTACCTCCAGCTATTCCATGGTGGCAGGCACGTCATCCAAACACAGCACTACACGACCACTGACATTCTGCCCATCTCTTGCAAGACAAGGTGGCACACAATAGAAGGAAGCAGAGCAGATACAGCAGGGGACAAGGACTCCTACATCTCCTGAGTGCTGCAGAGGTGATGGTTCTCTGCATCATGGCGCCATCGGCGACGGAACCTGCAGCATCTAATGTTGCTGAGAAGATTGAGGATGATAGCATCTTCCTGCCTTATGCCCCTTCTGAACTCCCAGCTCACCGTCATCCTGCTTTCTTGCATGATGAGCAAGCTGCTGATTGATGGGTGTGACCGTGGACCTCTTGCTTTCCACTCCATTCCCCCCTTCCCTCACAACAACCTTCTCCTTCTGAGTTGCTGCTTTCAGACACTGAAGGACAGCTGCCTGCCCAGCTACAGCAGCCCAAGGAGGAGGAAAGAGAGCAACAGCACAGCACTAATAAAGAGGTCCTGTCACTTGAACTGACACTTGCAGCCACCAGCTCAGACACTGGCACTGCAGATCGATGAAGACGTGGTTGTGGTTCAGCGCGTTCCTCTTATTGATGATCGACATCATGTTCGCTAATCAGAAAAGGAAATGTATCTGTGTAGTCATGATCTTCGAAATCTCCAGGTCTGCTCCCAATCAGGCATCTCACGTTCCACTTGGTGTTGTCATCCAAGAGATAAGTGTTGGGACTGAGCATCCGCTTAATCTGCTTAGGCCACGATATAGTTAACGTGAATTTGTGGTTGCAATTTGAATGTTTGATGCGATCCCAATCTCTGTCTATAAATCATAGTTTCCTTGCGCATGTTTGTCATGTCGCTTCGCGATTCTTCTGCTTTTGCTCTGACATTTCCATTGGATGGCAATGACGGGTGAAGAATGGTCAGCGGCATGCGAATGTTGCGACCAATCATAGCTTTGGCCAGTGTCTTTCCGGTCAAAGTGTGGGGTGGATCGATATTTGCCAAGTAGGATATGAGTGGGTTGTTCAAACGTTTTCCCTTCCGACATGCTAGCTCTCAAACTGTCCTGGATCACCCTGTTGAAACGTTCAACAATACCATTTGATTGCGGGTTGTATTGCGATGTCAGATGGTCGTGAATTCCTTAGCTTGCGAGGAATGTTGTGAACTGACTGGAAACAAACTGTGCTTCAGTGTCTGTAGTGACAGTCTCTAGCAAACCCCACTTTGTAAACAACTTGTCTAGAATGTCCATGACCGAAGTGGTGGTTATGGAATTTGTCGTAGAGATTTCCGGTCACTTGCGATGTAGATCATGAAGAGCAAGCAAAAAACATTGATTGCTAGGGGCTGCATGCACTTCTCCAAAAATACCTACTTGGGGTTGTTGCCATGGTTTTGTTGGCATGGGGTCAGTTGTAGAGGTGTGGGACACGGTTGAACAGATATTTTCCTGAGTGTGCATGCTACGCAGTTTCTGATGAACTTTTCTATGCGGTGATTTATTGCTGGCCACCGGACTGCTTCACAGGATTGTTGTTTCATCTTAATGACACCTGGATGTCCTTCATGGGAAAGATGCAACACCCGATGCTGTTGCGCTTTCAGGATAACCGCTCGAGGTCCACTTGCGATACAGTTGTCATCAAATAACGAGAGCTCATTGAGTACTAGAAACATGGAAACATTGAAAATAGGAGCAGGAGTAAGCTATCAGGCTCTTCAAGCCTGCACCACCATTCTATATGATCATGGCTGATCATCCAAACTCAGTACCCTGTTCCCACTTTCTCCCCATATCCCTTGATTCCTTTAGCCCTCTTCTTCTTCTTTGGCCTCCTTGTCTCGGGAGACAATGGGTAAGCGCCTGGAGGTGGTCAGTGGTTTGTGGAGCAGCGCCTGGAGTGGCTATAAAGGCCAATTCTAGAGTGACAGACTCTTCCACAGGTGCTGCAGAAAAAATTGGTTGTCGGGGCTGTTACACATTTGGCTCTCCCCTTATGCTTCTGTCTTTTTTCCTGCCAACTGCTAAGTCTCTTCGACTCGTCACACTTTAGCCCCGCCTTTATGGCTGCCCGCCAGCTCTGGCGATCACTGGCAACTGACTCCCACGACTTGTGATCAATGTCACAGGACTTCATGTCGCGTTTGCAGACATCTTTAAAGCGGAGACATGGACGGCCGGTAGGTCTGATGCCAGTGGCGAGCTCGCTGTACAATATGTCCTTGGGGATCCTGCCATCTTCCATGCGGTTCATATGGCCAAGCCATCTCAAGCGCTGCTGACTCAGTAGTGTGCATAAGCTGGGGATGTTGGCCACCTCGAGGACTTCTGTGTTGGAGATACGGTCCTGCCACCTGATGCCAAGGATTCTCCGGAGACAGCGAAGATGGAATGAATTGAGACGTCGCTCTTGGCTGACGTACGTTGTCCAGGCCTCGCTGCCGTAGAGCAAGGTACTTTAGTCCTAAGAACTATATTTATAGAAACGTAGAAAATAGGAGCAGTATGGGACCAGTTCTTCCTCTATTTCGCGAGGCTAGTCAGTTTTTAGGTACTGGTTTACTTTCTGCCCCCATCTCTGCCTTTAGCTTCTCTCACATCACAAGATTCGCAGTCGCATGCAAAATCACCGCGACTACCTCGGCTTCGATGGTACAAGTTGCTTCACTATCGCTAACACTGTCCGTGATAGTAGTGTAGCTAAGCATGTCAGCTACTCGATTGCATGAACCTGTGAGGGACTTGACCCTAAAGTTGTACTGAAGAAGACAATCAGACCATCAGTAATTGCGTAGAGGTCGATGACCAGATCCAGAAGTGGCTAACAATGTAGTTGGCACTTGGTGATCCGTGCGGAGGGTGAACCTCCTACCATAGAGATACAAGTGCACAAGCATAGATGCAGGTTAGTACTTCCCGCTCTCCAGTGGAGTATTTGCGTTCAGCTTCCAACAGCAGGCGTGGTGTGTACGCGATCAGTCATTTGCTTTCAGCAATGTAGTGTGAGAGTGCAGCTTCTATCGCATTTCCTGATCCGTCTGTTGTGACATATGTTTCTGCATGTGGGTTAAAATACGTAAGGACTGGTGGAGATGCTACCTTCGCCTTTAATGTGTCAAATACTGTTTGCTATGTGATTGTCCATTCCTATTGTGTATCTCTGTGCAATGCTTTCAAAGAGGCTCTGCGATCCTCACGTACTGGGGCACAAATTGGTGATAGAAGTTGGTATTGCCAAGGAACGACGCCAACTCTTTCGCGTTAGATGGGGTCGGAAGTCCATGAATGACTTCGACTTATGTAGGCCTTACTCCAGCTGCTGTCACTTTGTATCCAAGAAAGTCAATCTCTAATGCCGTGAATGTGCATTTGTCCTTGCTGAGCGTCAAATTGCGTAGTGCAAGTCGAGCTAGCATTGTGGATAACCACTGATCATATTCTGCTTTGTCCTTTCCATGGGTGATGACATTGTCGAGAAGGTTGAGCATCTCTTTGACCTCTGACAAGACTGAAGAGACAATATTCTGGAATGCGCTAGGTGCTGAATTTAGTCCATAGGGCACTGTGTAATTCTGAAACACACTGCTGTGTGTATAATGAAGGCTGTAAGATGTCAGCTTTGCTCCGCTAGTGGTATCTGAAGATAGCTCTGGTGCATGTCATACTTCGTGAAGTCTGTGGATTATGAAATTATGCTGATAGTTTTGGGATTATAGGAAGCGGGGTCTTGTCCAGAATAATTGCTTTGTTCACTGACTTCAGGTCAACGCATTGAATAAGTTCTCCATTTTTGCATTGTGCAATGACTATGTTCAATATCCATGGGGATGAATTGATGCACTCAACGATACCATCTGCTTCCAGTCGTTACAGCTCCTGTGACACTTTGGCGCAGATTGCGAATGCAACCGTTTCAAATTTTGTGAAACAGACGGAATTGACTTGTCAATGCAAGGAGCGTGACAGTACCCCTTAATCTCCTTAATCTCCCCAAATCTGGTGAATAAGGAAGGATACTGTTGTGCGTAGTCTGTATCATCAATGACATTAATGTGTGCTCCAGTGGGGTCTGCATGATTGAAGTCAAGCTTATCGAACAGGTCTACCCCCATAAGGCTTCTGCTCATCAACTTGTACAGGTTGACATTTTTGTAGCACACTGGAACCATGATCTTTCCAAAGACTGGGGTAATTGAGTCATCTTAAGCTTGAAGGGTGTCTGTCGCAGGAGTGAGAAAAAGTTGTGAAAAATAACGACGGTAGAGATCTTCACTCAATATGGATACTTCTGCACTCACATCAATGAGGAGCGACACTGAAATGCCCATGATTGCGACTGTGCAATCCTTGAACATAGGAGCAGAAGGAGGCTATTGAGCCCATTGAGCCTGCTTCGCCATTCAATACGATCATGGTTGATCATCCACTTCAATGCCTTTTTTCCACACTATCCTCAAATCCCCTTATGTCATTTGTATTTAGAAATCTAATCAATCTCTGCTTTAAACATACTCAATGACTGAGCTTCCACAGCCCTCTGGGGTAGAGAATTCCAAAGATTCACAACCCTCTGAGCAAAGAAATTTCTCCTCATCTCTGTCCTAAGTGGCTTCCCCCTCATTTTGAAATTATGTCCCCTGGTTCTAGACTCCCCAACCAGGGGAAACAACTTACCTGCATCTACCCTGTCTATTCCTTTAAGTATTTTGTAGGTTTCAATGAGATCACCTCTCATTCTTCGTAACTCTAGAGAAATCAGGCCCAGTTTCCACAATCTCTCTTCATAGGACAGTCCCGCCATCCCAGGAACAAGTCTGGTGACTTATTGACAAGGACAACCAGGTCCCTTTGTATATCTACACTTTCTAATCTCTTACCATTTCAGAAATACTCTGCACATCAATTCCTCCTACCAAAGTGGCTAACCTCACATTTTTCCACATTATATTCCATCTGCCATGTTCTTGCCCACTCACTAAGTCTTTCCAAATCCCCTTGAAGCCACTTTGCATCTTCCTCACAACACACATTCCCACCTAGTTTTGTGAAATCCGCGAACTTGGAAATACTACATTTGGTCCCCACATCCAAATTATTGATATATATTGTGAACAGCTGGGCCCAAGCACTGATCCCTGCGGTACCCCACTCGTCACAGCCTGCCAACACGAGAATGACCTGTTTATTCCTACTCTCTGTTTTCTATCTGTTAGCCAATCCTTAATCCATGCCAGTATATTACCTCTTATACCATGTGCTTTAATTTTGCTAACCAACCTCCTGTGGGGCACTTTATCAAAGGTTTTTCAAAAACCAAGTATACCATGTCCATTGACTCCCCTTTATCAATTCTGTCAGTAACATCCTCAAAAAACTCCAACAGGTTCATCAAACATGATTTCCCATTCATAAATCCATGTTGACTATGCCCAATCAGATCATTATTATCCAAGTATCCATTTATCACATCCTTTAGAATAGATTGTGGCATTTTCCCAACAACTAATTTAAGGCTAACAGGTCTGTAATTCCCTGTTTTCTCTGTTCCTCCCTTCTTAAATAGTGGGGTGACAGTTGCAACCTTCCAATCTGCAGGAACCACTCCAGAATCTATAGAATTTTGGAAGATGATCACCAATGCATCCATTATCTCCATAGCTACCTCTTTTAACACGCTGGGATGTAGAATATCAGGTCCTGGGGACTTATCAACCTTCATCCCCATTAATTTCTCCAATACAACCTTCTTACTAATACTAATTTCCTTCACTTGCTCATTCCCCCTAATCCCTTGGATCTCTAATTCTGGGAGAGTTCTTGTATCTTCCTCAGTGAAGGCAGACACAAAGTATTCATTTAGCTTCTCTGCCATTTCTCTATTCCCCATTATAAATTCTCCTGACTCTGCCTGTAATGGACCCACATTTGTCTTAGCCAAATGTTTCCTTTTTAACATACCTATAGAAGCTTTTACAGTCCGTTTTTATATTTTTTGCTAGCTGACATTCATATTCTATTCTCCCTTTCTTTATCAGTTTCTTCGTCCTCCTTTGCTGTATTCGAAAATGCTTCCAATCCTCAGATTTACTATTATTTCTGGCAATATTATAGGCCTTTTCTTTTAATCTTATACAATCCTTAACTTCCTTTGTTATCCGTGGTTGACTGTCTTTACTTTTCGGTTTTTTTGCGCCTTGAAGGAATGTATAGTTTCTGTAAACTATGTAATATTTCTTTAAAAACTATCCATTGCCTAGGTACTGTCATACCTTTTAATGTATTTTCCCAATGCACCTCAGCCAATTTGCCCCTCATATCTTCATAACTTCCTTTGTTCAAATTTAACACCCTGGCTTCAGATTGAACTACCTCACTTTCAAACATAATGTAAAATTCTATCATATTATGGTTAATCATCCCTAAAGGTTCTCTTACAAGAAGATTACTAATTAGCCCTTTCTCATTTCATAATATTAGATCTAAAATAGCCTGTTCTCTAGTCGGTTCCTCAACTTATTACTCAAGGAAACCATCCCTAACACACTCCAGAAACTCGTCCTCCACAGCATTGGTGCACTTGAAGTTACCACCGTACCTGGAACCGTGAGCTTTACTGTTCACGATAGTATACACGTGCCATCTTTTGCTCTCAGGAATAGATTCCTGCACCTGAGGAACTGACAAAGCCTTCTTCGACAACTTGCATACCTTTGTGAAATGACTCATCTTTGACTATGAGTTGCACTTTTTCCCTCGTGCCGGACATGGTGTTTTGAAACCATTGTACTCCTACAATTTGGGTGCATTTTTGAGGGTTCCTGACTGTGATAGAGCAAGTGTTGATGAGCCTGCTGAGGTCTCTTTGTCTGTAACTCTTGCACTTGAGCTGATTGGGCAAGCTGTGTCTGTGACTCTGAGCCTGAGGGTATATTTTTGTGTAACGTCTTTGAATCTAACATGGCAGATTGGATTTGGACAGCCAAGATTGTGATCTTTTCCAAAGTCAAACCATCATCCTCCATGAGTAGGCATTCCGTAATACATGGGATTGATGTTTTTTCAATTAGTTGGTCATGAATTAGTTCATTAGTTAGTGTGGCAAATTTGCACATAGAAGCCAACTGACACAATGCTGCCACATGTTGTTTATGGGCTCACCATTTCCCTGGCATCTCTGGCAGAATGTGTGTTATCCAATCATCACATTTTTCTTTGGACCAAAGTATTTCTCGCGAGCACTTACTGCCTTATCGAATGTAGACGTGCAGTCCATTAGCTGCTTGAATATACACTGGTCCTCTGCTCTGAGGCAGTGCATGAGTGTCACCTTCTTGCAGGTTGCTGCTCCATTCATACCATCCATACCTGTAACAAGCAAGTAAGTTTCAAACCCAGAAATCCATCTGCCCCACAATGGGAGAATCTCCCGGTGATGACAGAAAAGGTGTTGCGGTCAGTAAATTTAAGTTACCTGCCATCTTTATCACCAGATGTTATGTTTCGTACCTTCAAGCATGAAGAAACTAGACTCTGAATTTGTGTGTGTGTAGGCTTTTATTCAGATTGCTGTCCGGATCAGTCCTAGTTTCACTTTTGGAACCACATCCCCTCAGGGTTGACTGACAATATAGTGAGCAGTCTCACAAACACAGCACAAAGCAATCAATTACAGAGCAATCAAACAGAACAGGTGGTAAGTGCAGTATTGTGTAAAATACCTGCAAACGATTGTTTCATACAGATGTATTGCAAAAGGCTATGTAATCAAGTTTTTGTATTGGTATTTACACATCAGCTACAAAACAAAGAGAAATTATAAACACATTGCTTTATGGTGTGTTTATTTTATAGAATATTGCTGACTTGGTTCAGGGTGGCTAAAAGATGAATTAAATATCACGGGGCTTTAAAAAGAGTTGGAGTGAAGTTCCATCTGGTAATAAATATTAAGCATGCTGACGTTTTTGCTAAATTTTATGAGATGAGGAATTTCACACCTAGAGTGACTTAATTCAGGATAGAAGTAATTATAGGATGCAGATTATTGGGGGTGTAAAATACAAATTTGTAATTCTCCAAAGAAAGCAAGAGAAAATCAATGGGTGAATCCTTCTGGGCTTTTCTTAAATACCTTATAGTATCCAAATGTTTATATAATGTAACTGAAGTAAAACTTTTTATAGGGAAAGGAAAGTCTACTTTATTGCTCAAACCCCTTTGCAGTAGGACACAATATCCACACAAGTATACATTTTTAAAATAGGGTACTTAGGAATGAAATCAGGAAGCACTTTTTATACAAAGACTAGTGAGATCATGGAACTCTTTCACCCAAAAGGTTTTGGATGCTGGGTCAATTGCAATTTTCTAAGGCTGAGATCGCTAGGTTTTTGTTGGGTAGTGCTGTCATGGAATATGGAGCAAAGGCAGGTAAATGGAGCTTGAAGCATATCAGCCATGATCTAATTGAATAGGCTTAAGGGGCTGAATGGCTTACTTTTGTTGCTACGTTTCTATGTAACCATAGAATAAAGATAAAGATTGCTGTTATAAACTACACACTATGGCCTGAATTTTGTGGTAGAAATAATGGTGATTCTGTCAGTGCTCATTGTTATTAAGGAGAAAATCGAACAGCACACATGCAGTTAAATGTGGAAATCAGGAGGTTGCTGCAGAGATGCCCTGCTCCTCCAGAAGCTTCGCTATGCTAGTACCCTCACCAAGAGACTCAGCATTCACATATATGGAACGGCATGAAGTTGCTGTACTTGCCCACTAGATACCCACTAAACATGGCAGAAAAAGTTAAGGTTTGTCCGTTCACGTGTAAATGAAATTTTAACGGCATATTAAGTCTTTAATTACTGCCAAACAATCTCTCTGGTACTGAAATTTTACTTTTACTGTTGTGGAGTCTTATTCCCTCAGATTTTAATTATTGTTGGAGATTTTAAAAAAATAATTTCTTTTTACTTTTTCTTCCTGTTTTACTTTTCTCTCTCTTAATCCCATCTTTTTTTCCCACTCTTTTTTTGTTTCCTGTACATGATTTTACATTGAATTCAATATTCTAACTGACACTTATTGGTTTAAACTCTGCGTGGCTCAGTAAGAATTATTCAATCTGATTGGTTAAGGAGACCCAGGTTCAGGTTCTCCTGTAGAAGGGGCCGCACTATTTTGGCTCTCTCTAATTACATGTAAAAGCCCACATAAAGTTTGTGGGCAAGGCCAATTTTACTAAACTGAGGAGTGATTTAGTGAAAGTGGACTGGAAACAGCTACTTGAAAGTAAATTAGTGTCAGAGCAGTAGGAGGCATTCAAAGGGGAGATTTAAGGGGTTAAAGTAAACATGTTCCCACAAAGAAAAAGGGTGAGACGGCCAAATCTAGAGCCCCATGGATGTCAAGGAGCTTACAGGGTAAGGTAAGGCAGAAAAGGAAAGCATATGTCCAACTCCGAGAACTCAATACTACAGAAAGCCGAGAGGAGTATAGAAAGTGGAGGGGTGAAATCAAAAAGGAAATTAGGAAAGCAAAGAGAGGGCATGAAAGAATATTGGCAAGCAAAATCAAGTGAACCCAAAGATGTTTTATCAATACATTAAGAGTAAGAGGATAACTTAGGAGAGAGTAGGGCCCATAAAAGACCAAAAAGGTAACCTGTGTGTAGGGGCTGAAGGTGTTTGTATGTTTCTTACTGAGTACTTTGGGTATGTCTTCACAAAGGAAGGGGACAATGCAGTTAAGGAGGAGGAGTGTGAAGTATTGGATCTGATAAACATAGGGAGAGAGGAATTATTAATGGGATTAGCATCCTTGAAAGTTAATAAATCACCAGGGCCAGATGAAATGTACCTTAGGCTTTTAAAAGAAGCAAGCGATGAAATAGCAGAAGGTCTGACCATCATTTTCTAGTCCTCACTACAGGTGTGGTGCTAGAAGATTGGAGAACTGTAAACGTTGTATCTCTGTTTAAAAAGGGAGTGAGGGATTGACAGAATAATTACAGGCCAATCAGCCTAACTTCAGTAGTGGGCAAATTATTTGAATCTATTCTGAGAGACAGGATAAACTGTCACCTAGAAAGCCACAGGTTAATCAAAGATAGTCAGCACGGATTTGTTAAGGGAAAATCTTGTATGACCAACTTGATTGAATTTGTTGAAGAAGTAACAAGGAAGATAGATGAGGGTAGTGCAGTTGATGTGGTCTACATGGATTTTAGCAAGGCTTTTGACAAGGTCCCACATGGCAGACTGGTTAAAAAATTAAAATTAGGTGGGATCCAGGGAAATGCAGCAAGGTGGATACAAAATTGGCTCAGTGACAGGTAACAAAGGGTAATTGTTGACTGCTGTTTTAGCATCTGGAGGGCTGTTTCCAGTGGCATTCCGCAGGGCTCAGTACTGGGTCCCCTGCTTTTTGTGGTGTATATTAACGATTTGGACGTAAATGTAGGGGGCATGATCAAGAAGTTTGCAGACGACACAAAGATTGGCCGTGTGGTAGATAGCAAGGAGGATGGCTGCAGGAAGATATTGATGGTTTGGTCAGATGGGCAGAACAGTGGCAAATGGAATTCAGCCTGGAGAAGTGTGAGGTGATGCATTTAGGGAAGTCAAACAAGGCAAAGGAGTACATGATTAATGGGAAAATATTGAGAAGTGTAGAGGATGTGAGGGACCTTGAAGTGAATGTCCACAGATCCCTGAAGGTAGCAGGACAGGTCGATAAGGTGGTTAAGAAGGCATATGGAATCCTTTCCTTTATTAGCCAAGGTAGAGAATATAAGAGCAGGGAGGTTATGCTGGAACTGTATAACTCATTGGTTAGGCCACAACTTGAGTACTGTGTGCAGTTCTAGTCACCTCACTAGAGAGGGTACAGAGAATGTTATGAGGATGTTGCCAGGACTGGAAAAATGCAGCTATGAGGAAAGATTGGATAGGCTGGAGTTGTTCTCCTTGGAACAGAGAAGGCTGAGAGAAGATCTGATTGAAATGTAAAAAATTTTGAGGGGCCTGGATCGAGTGGAGGTGATGGGTCTATTCACTTTAGCAGAGAGGTCAGTGACTAGGGGGCATAGATTTAAAGTGATTGGTAGAAAAATTAGAGGGGAGATGAGGAAACACTTTTTCACCCAGAGGGTGCTGAGGGTCTGGAACTCACTGCCTGAAAGGGTAGTTGAGGCAGAAACCCTCGACTCATTCAAAAGGAGTCTGGATATGCACCTCAAGTGCCGTAATCTGCAGGGCTAAGGATCAAATGCTGGAAGGTCGGATTAGAATAGGTGGATCACTTTTCGGATGGCACAGACACAATGGGCCAAGTGGCCTCTTTCTGTGCCTTAAACTTTCTATGATTCTAAGTTTAAGTGTAACGAATGGCAAGTGATGTTTATTGGCAGCCATCCACACAATCTGGGCAATATTATTTCGAAGGTATTTTGCCAGAATAAAATTTCAAGTGATCAAGAACTTATTTTTATTGAATATCATAAATTAACTTGCACAGTGATCTGAACAGAAATATTGTAATTCTATCTTTATCTAATTTTATAGGAATCCATATGGGTACATATTCAAAATACAGCAGCCAAAAGGACTCTTGTCTTGGGTATGACAAAGATGGCAATTTTTAACCTTTACATGCATGTAAGAAAAGCAGACATGCAATTTGGCACCTTATCAGAGGACACAGATATGCAGCTTCAGGCGGTAAGTTGTGCTAGTTATATATGAATCATATTTGTTCCTAATCTATGTTCAAACTTTTTCCTATGTTTTTACAGAGGTGATGGGACAGTTATAGTATATTTTTTCCCAGTTTTCTAATTTCCTGAAGTGCTGACCTATGCTTGGGTGCAGTTCCACCATTGGTGACAATCCTCTGGTACCTTGCTTAAATCAGCATTCGTCATGTAGGAGTCTGGTGAGCATTAGCAGCCTATATTTACCTTGAGGAGAATCACAGCTAAACCCAATAATATCATCACCAAATAATCACTTAGCAACTGTTGCCACTGGATAGTGGTCAAGAATGGAAACGCTTGGATGATTTCCTCTCTCTCACAGAAACCAATTCTGAAACTCCTACTGCCAATCTATCTGAAATCCATTCAGGACAGAGAATCAAACAGAGGACTTTTATATCTGGATTACTTTACAACCTGATCCATTGAAGGAATTGGCAGATATTCTGTTTTTTTATCCTACGGATAAGCTATACTGGTAACATAAGTTTGCAGTATGTACGTGGATTGGCGGACAAGCAGGCTGAACCATAAAACAGAAGTGCACTGGTGATTTCCCACAAAACAAACTCTTCATCTTGCCTGGGTCATTTGGGCAGCTGTCCAAGCCAAAGTCAAAAAGCATGCCGTCCTTAACGTCTTCAGACACTTTTATTTCATTTTTGAGGCCATGATTCCTGAGACCAAGGATCCTCGACTGAAATGGACAAATTTTTGTTAGATAAGGTTATCAAGGGGTATGGAGTAGAGGCGGGTTAATGGAGTTAAAGTACGCATCAGTCATGATCTAATTGAATGGCAGAGTAGGCTCAAGAGGCTCAATGGCCTACTCTTGTTCCATTGATCCTTTTCTCCTTTTCCTGTTCCCTGGGTAATTTCGTGCCATGAACCATTTGCAAATTGGTGCTTTCATTCAGGGTTGCATTAACATTGGTCTGAAACCAACTTCCAGAGAGCAGTCCTAGGTAGCTTTCCCTCAGGATTTTATTCCTTCCTTTCCTGAGGCACAGTGGTTAGCACCGCAGCCTCACAGCTCCAGCGACCCGGGTTCAATTCTGGGTACTGCCTGTGTGGAGTTTGCAAGTTCTCCCTGTGTCTGCGTGGGTTTCCTCCGGGTGCTCCGGTTTCCTCCCACATGCCAAAGACTTGCAGGGTGATAGGTTAATTGGCCATTATTAACTGCCCCTAGTATAGGTAGGTGGTAGGGAAATATAGGGACAGGTGGGGATGTGGTAGGAATATGGAATTAGGGTAGGATTAGTATAAATGGGTGGTTGATGGTACGCACAGACTCGGTGGGCCGAACGCCCTGTTTCAGTGCTGTATCTCTAAAACTAAAAAGGGGAGGAGATAGGATAAATGAGTGCCAGAGACACTTTGGGCAGGATTTTCCCATCGGCTTTGGGACCTGGACATTGGAACAAAATGGGGGTCCTGAACCTCACTGGGAGCCAGACTAGGGGAACTATTTTCCTGGGTGCAGCCTCTTAATTGACTCTGCGCTCACCATCCTATTAAGGACAGTAGGCGGGCTCCCGATGCTGCAGGCCTAATTAGAGGGAGATGGGCGCTGCTGAGGCAGGTAAGAGACCTTGAGGGCTCCTCAAAATACAATAGAGGAAAGGCTGTAGGCCCCTCAGATTGGAGAGGAAACCTCTCCGATGGCTTGTTGGGGCCGCGGGGATGGCCTTTCCTGCATGCGGCCCCCTCTTTGGTAGATGGAACCTCTGGTTCCAATGGTCCCCTCGACTGCTGCAGGGAACCTGCTAAATGGTCCCTAATTGGGGTCTTAATTACTTAAATTGTTTGCAGGGGTTCTCCAGTCGTCTGCCATAACGTTAGTGCAAAATCCACAGGAATCCTGGAGAAACTCTGTTTATTCCATTTGTCCAGGATTCCCTTGCAAATTCTATCAAAGTTACAAGGGAGAACCCTTGTGGAAATTAAACCCATATAGCTGTAACTAATTTTATGGATTAAAAAATGAGGCTATATTTTGGAGATTATAAATTGTAAAACTCAAATCACCCACCGAATGTTTGTTCCAGAATGAAAGTAAATGCTCTTTCTTGAAAAGGCGACACTATTTAGCATAACAAAGAATAAGGAACACTGCATGTGTATCCATTTATCTCAATATTGGAATCAATAGCCAGCCCTCACAAGTTTACTGACATGGGTCATTGCATAGTGACCAAAAATGGGAACTCTGACTTATTTTTTCCCCTCCATTCATAGCCCGGGGCACTAATGCTAATTGAAGGTCACTTCCGCTTGGATGAAAACAGCTGATTCAGCACAGACCAGGGGTTGAAGGGATCAGCATAGTGAATGTATGTACTGTATGATTCAGGAATAGATGTGACAGAGGCTTTTAATTAGAGATCGCCAGGAGCTGACAAACTGGTTAAAATCAGGGCAGGGATGTCCAACTTTTTGGAACAGTGGGACTGGATTACAGGCCGGCTCGGGTACAAAACTGAAACCCGACCCAGGCCCGACTCGACCACAGCCAACCCGAACCAGAGTCCTTTAATTTTTTTCGTGCCTGACCCAACCCGACACGGATATTGTTCATCCGTTCCGGCATCAGGCTATCCCTGCAGATGGAGTTGTGGGGAATCATGGGTGAGCCTAATCCCATGAGTTCCCGGAGGCAGCACTGTCCAGCCCGACCCGAGCCCAAATGCTGGACTTGGAATATAGACCCGACCTGAACCTGACACATAGTCAGATCTAGTTGGATTTGGGTCGGGTAGCCAGGCTTTAGACTGGATCCATATGTTACAAGCATTGAGTAAACGCCACCTATGCTAAAAATCCATGTCAGCCATGCGCTAATAATCTAGCTCTTATTTAGAATTAAATAGATTCTTCACTTATCCTTTTTCTCTTCCTGGATGCTCCATCATTTCTTTGCTCTCTGCTGCTGTTTCGATTGCACTGGCTGCCCAATTTTCAGTATCCTGTTCCGACCTTTTTAAATTTCCTAGACACAAGAGCTGCTTACTGATGGGTCAATTTGAAACAATGATGTTGCAGTATTTTTTAACCAATCAGAAGAAACTACACCCCCAGAACATAAGGAGTGATAAGGCCAAGTTAATTTTTTTTTTCCAAAATTCATATTTAGATCTACAGTTCTGAATAACAGCTGTATATTTACACAATTAGCAGCCAGGATTCTCATCCATCAGCATCTAATGTGCTGTGCTAGAATATGTGTTTGTCAGAAATGTATTGGATGTGGGTATGAGCAGAGGGAAAGGCAATAACAGATTAATAGTCACTAGACCTAATGTGTAGACATTTCAGATGAATAGATGATATTTAGAAATGTAATTATATGTGGACTTGACCAGTTCTGTCATTTTTCTAATTTTGAGTTGTCCGTTAAAACCATTTTAAAATGAATGAAAGACACTGATTATTTTTGCAATTCTCTTGCAGGTTCAACAATACATCCTGGAATTGAGGGATATTATATTTGACCTCAAGAAAAATGAGTTTAGTTAGCTGACCTTCAATTGTACCAATATTATAATGATGCAAGTTACCTTTTATGGTCATTGCTTAGTATCGAAATAATGCAAAATTAATGAATAAGTTTTACATTTGTCCTATTACGATAATAAATGTATCCATGTGTATTTATATGGCATAGAGGTACAAGTCAAAATATTATGTTGAATATACTCTGAAGTTCACATCTACCTGTATCAACCATGCAGAAATACCTTAAGGGACTTCCTGAGCTCAATTGATTCTGCAAAGTTTGCAGAATAGAAGGAATACCATAATCATGTATATAGATGTGCTAGGTACTCATCAGAAAACAAGGCAAAACTTGTTAGATCTGGAAATTAGGGGTCTGACCCAGGCACCTTGAAACCAGTCAAGAATATGGCCAGTATTATGTACTGACATTTGAGTCTTCATTTACCATGAGTATGAAGCCTCAAAGTGGAAAATATTGGCTTAGTTTTATAAGTTGGATTCATACATGTGTTGTATAGGAGGGACTGTTGCATTAGTATAACTCAGCTAAAAGCAACTTTGATTGTTTCGTCTTACCTGCTCACTGTATGTAAGTGGCCTACAACACCAACTACTAAATCATTAATTGGTTGGACAGAGGTTCATGTAGGCTGCATTTTCCCAAATAGTGAATTCTGATTTTCTCTCAGTTCAGCACAGGGAAATGGTGATTGGAGCAAACTACCTGACAACCACAGTACAGAAAGTACAGTACAGAAAGACAAAACAGTACAGTTCACCTGACCTGCTTGTGGTTCTCCTCAAAGCTAGTTACACATTCTTAATATAAAAACAGAAAATGCTGGAAATACTCAGCGGGTCTGGCAGCATCTGCGAAGAGAGAAACAGAGTTACTGGGGGGACTTTTGATGCGCTCCTCCACGTCGGATTTGGAGGTGGGGAGAGCATATAATCGAGTCCCCGTTTCCCCCCGCCCCAATCAGCCTCCTGCCATCACCCAAATTAAGTCCAGGGTGGGAAGGCCTGTGAGTGGCCTTACTACCCTGCCACCAATTGAGGCCCTTAAGTGGGCAGTTAGTGCCAAATTAAGGGCCTCATCCCAATGCTGTTGGAATTAGCCCAGTGGTGGGCAGGCCTGGTGCCGCCGCTCAGAACACGCCAAGCAAACCCATGTGGGAGTGCTGTCACTTCATCACTGATGGCAAAATCCAGGCGAATATATTATACACAAATTTTAATGTCATTTGTTCTACATGAATCTAAAAGGTAGCTTGATGTTTACTAGCTAATACAATTTGTACACCTGTTAAAGTCCCAGGTAACTACTTTCTGAATGCTGTATAGGAATGAATATGCTTTATGTCACACAATGATGATAGCTGGACATGCTGAAAGTATCATACAAACTGCCTAAAAATAAACTTTAAAAGCCACAAAAATAAAATTGTATATTTTTAATAAAGAAAACAATATCAATACTGTAATCTAATTCCAAGTTTAATGTTGGATTAATTCTTTGGAAATAAACTGAATCCTGTTATACATAATTTTTAATGTTATTTCCATATATAGGTAACTTTACCTTCTGCAAATATTTGAAAATATCAGTGTTACATTAATGTGTGTTCTATTCTGTAGTAGTTTGCATATATAACCATCACTGCAAAGCAATTCATGTCTGTGAAGCACTTTGTGACATTTTAAACATAGTAAGGCACTAGGTATTGCAAGTCTTTCTTTCCACATCCCTCACTTTCAATCTACACAAAAAATCATTTAAAAAAAAGACTACTTTATTGAAAATGGACTGCTACAATTGACAGTTATTAAACTCAACAGGAAGAGTGAGCTAAACCATCAGTGACGATTTTAGTACTTACTGTGCATGTGTTCATTTTACTTGTACTAAATATTACAGATACAGTTGAGGAGTTTCTTTAAGCTGGTTTTTAAGTTCTTAAGAGTGTGGTTGTTACTGGGCATTTATTGCCTATCACTGAGGCCAGTTAAAAGTTCTACCTGGACCCCTCACCCTGGCCTCTTACCCGCTCTTGATCTCTTCATTGAAAACTGTCGGCGAGACATTGGTCGTCTCAATTTCTCTGCCCCCCTCACTCACTCTAACCTGTCCCCCTCTGAACTTGAGGCACTCCGTTCTCTCAGGTCCAACCCCGACATGGTCATCAAACCTGCAGACAAGGGTGGTGCTGTTGTTGTATGGCGTACCGACCTCTACCTTGCAGAAGCTCAACGCCAACTCACAGACACCTCTTCCTACCTCCCTCTGGACCATGACCCCACCACCGAACATCAAGCCACCGTCCAAAGGACTGTCACTGACCTCATCTCCTCTGGAGATCTTCCCTCTACAGCTTCCAACCTCATAGTCCCGCAACCCCGGACAGCCCGCTTCTACCTCCTTCCCAAAATCCACAAACAGGACTGTCCCGGCAGACCCATTGTGTCAGCCTGCTCCTGCCCAACTGAACTTATTTCTTCCTATCTAGACTCTCTCTTTTCTCCGCTGGTCCAGTCTCTTCCCACCTACATCCGTGACTCTTCTGACGCCCTACGTCATTTTGACAATTTCCAGTTTCCTGGTCCCAACCGCCTCCTCTTCACTATGGACGTCCAATCGCTCTACACCTCCATCCCCCACCAGGATGGTTTGAGGGCTCTCCGCTTCTTCCTGGAACAGAGGCCCAACCAGTCCCCATCCACCAACACCCTCCTCCGCCTGGCTGAACTTGTTCTCACATTGAACAACTTCTCCTTCAACTCCATGCATTTCCTTCAAGTAAAAGGTGTCGCTATGGGTACCCGCATGGGTCCTAGTTATGCCTGTCTTTTTGTGGGATATGTCGAGCATTCTTTGTTCCAGTCCTACTCAGGCCCCCTCCCCCAACTCTTTTTCCGGTACATTGATGACTGTATCGGTGCCGTTTCCTGCTCCCGCCCTGAACTAGAAAACTTTATCAACTTTGCTTCCAATTTCCACCCTTCTCTCACCTTTACATGGTCCATCTCTGACACTTCCCTTCCCTTCCTCGACTTCTCTGTCTCCATCTCTGGGGATAGGTTGTCTACCAATATCCATTATAAGCCCACTGACTCCCACAGCTACCTCGACTACACTTCTTCACACCCTACCTCCTGTAAGGACTCCATTCCATTCTCCCAGTTTCTCCGTCTCCGACGCATCTGCTCTGATGATGCTACCTTCCATGACGGTGCTTCTGATATGACCTCCTTTTTCCTCAACCGAGGATTTCCCCCCACTGTGGTTGACAGGGCCCTCAACCGTGTCCGACCCATTCCCCGCACCTCTACCCTCACCCCTTCCCCTCCCTCCCAGAACCGTGACAGGGTTCCCCTTGTCCTCACTTTTCATCCCACCAGCCTCCATATCCAAAGGATCATCCTCCGCCATTTTCGCCACCTCCAGCGTGATGCCACTACCAGTCGCATCTTCCCCTCCCTTCCCCTGTCAGCATTCCGAAGGGATCGTTCCCTCCGCGACACCCTGGTCCACTCCTCCATTACCCCCACCACCTCGTCCCCGTCCCAGGGCACCTTCCCTTGCAATCGCAGGAGGTGTAATACCTGCCCCTTTACCTCCTCTCTCCTCACTATCCCAGGCCCCAAACACTCCTTTCAGGTGAAGCAGCGATTTACTTGTACTTCTTTCAATGTAGTATACTGTATTCGCTGCTCACAGTGTGGTCTCCTCTACATTGGGGAGACCAAGCGCAGACTGGGTGACCGCTTTGCGGAACATCTCCGCTCAGTCCGCAAGCAGGACCCTGAGCTTCCGGTTGCTTGCCATTTCAACACTCCCCCCTGCTCTCATGCTCACATCTCTGTCCTGGGATTGCTGCAGTGTTCCAGTGAACATCAACGCAAGCTCGAGGAACAGCATCTCATCTACCGATTAGGCACATTACAGCCTGCCGGTCTGAACATTGAGTTCAATAATTTCAGAGCATGACAGCCCCCCACTTTACTTTCATTTTTAGTTATTTTTTCTTCCCTTTTTTTTGGCATTCCTTTTTACATTTTTTACAATCTTTTTTTGTATTTATTTCAGTTCATCTTAGTTTGTTCAGTTTGCTCACCCACTGTTTTTTTCAGGTTGTTTTTCTTCAGGTTTGTACTTGCTGATGTTCAATATTCAGTATATTCACACCTAATCTGTACTAATGCTTTGTCTTTCAACACACCATTAACATATTGTTTGCCTTTGCTCCATGACCTTTTGGTCAGCTATGTGGCCTGGTCCAATCTGCACCTTCTCCTTTGTTATCTCTTGCCCAACCCCCACCTCACTTGTTTATAATCTGTGACTTTTCTAATATTTGTCAGTTCCGAAGAAGGGTCACTGACCCGAAACGTTAACTCTGCTTCTCTTTCCACAGATGCTGCCAGACCTGCTGAGTGAATCCAGCATTTCTTGTTTTTGTTTCAGATTTCCAGCATCCGCAGTATTTTGCTTTTATAAAAGTTAACCACATTATTTGACTTTAGTCCCACTTCTCTCGGCCAGACCTTGCAAGGATGCCAGGTTTCCTTCCTTAAAAAGAACATTAGTGAACCAGTTGGGTGTTTAATGATATCTTCATGGCTACTTCAACTGATTAAAGAAAAACTGAATTCCATTTCTCAAACTGACATGATGAGATTTGCATTATTAATCAAGGCCTTGATTAAGAGGCCTGGAACATAACCACCACACAACTTCATCTATTCTTAGCCCCATTAGCAACATTCATTGTTTATCTTGACTTATAAAAACTCTAATATAAAATCAAAAAGTGCTGGAAATACTCAGCAGGTTAGCAGCATCTGTGGAGAAAGAAGCAAAGTTAACGTTTCAGGTCAGTGAACCTTTCATCAGAACTCAAAGAAAGCCACTGACCTGAAACGTTAACTTTGCTTCTCTCTCCACCGATGCTGCCAGACCTGCGGAGTATTTCCAGCACTTTTTGGTTTTATTTCAGATTTCCAGCATCTGCAGTATTTTGCTTTCATTATAAAAACTCTAAAATTGTTAACCTATTTCTAAAAATCATGAAGGGAAAAGTATTTTAAAGTACGAACAGGAGCTGCATGTTCATGAAAGAACTGATACAATTTGTCTCAAGTTGTCCTCTGTGTGCTCCAAAAAAAGTTATTTTTTTAGCTGATTACTTGAAGTGGAGAGAGAATAGTATACTATGACCCAAGTTAGATTACAAAGTATCTAGCTAACATCAAATTATGATAAACTAACACTACAGCAGCACATATATCCAGTTTATGTAACTGTAAAACTCAACATCTACAAATTGTGCAGTCGGGGTAACACAAGAACTTAAGAAATAGGAGCAGTAGGCCATTTGGCTCCTTGAGCCTTCTCCGCCATTCTGTTAGATCATGGCTGATCTGATTGTGACCTTAACTCCACTTTCTTGCCTGCCTCCCATTGCCCTTGACTCCCTTGTACATCAAAAATCTAAGCCTTGAATATATTCAATGACCCAACCTCCACTGCTTTCTGGGGGAGAGAATTCCAAAGATTAACGACCCTCTGAGAGAAGAAATTCCTCCTCATCTCCATCTTAAAAGGGAGATCCCTTATTTTGAAACTGTGCCCCCTAGTTCTAGATTCTCCCACAAGGGAAAACATCCTTTCAGTATCTACCCTGTCAAGCTCCCTCAGAATCTTATGTTTCAATATCATCTCTCATTCTTCTGAACTCTAGTAGGTATAGGCCCAACCTTTCCTCATAAGACAACCCTTTCATCCATGGAAGCAGCTAAATAAACCTTCTCTGAACTGCTTCCAATGCAAGCATATGCCTCCTTAAGGAGACCAAAACTGTACACAGGAGTCTAGGTGCAGTACAACCAATGCCCTGTACAGTTAGGGTTGTAGCAAGACATCCTTACTTTTATACTCTATCCCTCTTGCAATAAATGCCAACATTCCATTTGCCTTCCTACTTACTTGCTGTACCTACATGCTAATCTTTTGTGATTCCCAGATCCCCCAGTACTGCTGCAGTCTCTCCCCATGTAAATAATATTCTGCTTTTTTAAACATTCTTCCTGCCTAAGTGGACAACCTTGCATTTTTCCACATTATACCCCATGTGCCAAATTTTTGCCCACTCACTTAATCCATCTACATTGCTTTGCAGACACTTTGTGTCCTCCTCACAACTTGCTTTCCTACCTATCTTTGTATCGTCTGCAAATTTGGCTACAATACTCAGTCCCTCAATTCAAGTCATAAATATAGATCATAAATAGTTGAGGCCCCAGCACTCCAATAATTACAGTTTGCTAATCTGAAAATGCCCCATTTATCCTGACAGTTTCCTGTTAGCATGGATAAAGGATGGGCCAGCTAATATATTAACCCCAACACTATGAGCACCTTTTAAGTGGCACCTTATCAAATGCCTTTTGGCAATCCAAATACACTACATCTACTGATTCCCTTTTATCCACCCTGGTGGTTACATCCTCAAAGAACTCTAATAAATTTGTCAACATGATTTCCCTTTCATAAAACCATGCTGACTCTGCCTGATTGCATTATGATTTTCTAAATGTCCTGCTACTACTTCTTTAATAATGGATTCTAGCATTTTCACACTGACAGATGTTGGACTAACTGGCCTATAGTTTCCTGCTTGCTGTTGCCTCCCCCCCTCCCTTTTTCTTCATTAGAGGCGTTACATTTGCGGTTTTCCAATCCACTGGGATGTTTCCAGAATCTAGGGAATTTTGGAAGATTACAACCATAGCATCCACTATCTCTGCAGCCACTTCTTTTAAGATCCTAGGATGCAGGCCATCAGTTCCAGGGGACTTATCCACCTTTGAAGTGCCACTGAAGTTGTAGTTAGAATGTTGGATTACAGTGGAGGGAGCTGTATCATACCAGTACTTCCAGAAGTTTGCTCATGCTTGGTAACTATTCAGAAGAGATTTAAAACTAATTTCTAACTAATTCAAAAGAAAATCTTGATATTGCAATAACTGTAACTTTGAATTGAATAGACCCTCTTCCACCCCCAAACAGTGACACCACGCTAAAAAAAGGCAACAATCAGAGAAAATTTAGTTCAAGAGGAGATAACATTGAAGGCACAAGATGAAAGCCAAATTGGCCCATTTCACTATTTAAATCATCTAAAGAAAATTAACATAAATCATACAAGGAAAAAAGCCATGCACATGCAAGTGATCAGATTGAACGCCATTAAACTTTTTGGATGGTAACTAAGTTACTTGTACCACATCAGTTACCTGGAAAGCCACATGTATAATTTCTCTGTTGATTATATATTTGGATACAGTTCATAATAACAAAAGATGCCACCCACAGAAATTTTCAATTCTGTTTCTTCACTGTGCCAGGATACTTCAATTTCATCACTATTTTGCTCGGTTACAGAATTTCAGTAAAATATTTACACAATACACAGCAGCAATTTATTTTTCAGGGTGTAGTTTATGATAGCATCCTGAATGCTCATTATCTGAACCATAGCATTTTAGTTTAACACAGTGACAAAATGGCTTAAAATAAAAAAAATCCATCTTTTACAGTGGGCTGATACGGTACAGACAGAAAGTACATATTTTAGAAATACTCAAAATACCAAATAAAACTATTGTGCCGAGCTAGGTACCCCTTTTTATTAATAAATGTGCATAGTCAGTCTTCAGACCACAATGTTAATCTGGAATATTTCAATGATGGCAGTGGCCTTCAGGGTAGTTTTCTACAAAACAAGTTTCATTATAAACACAGTCTTTATGTTGCAGCTTATACAATCCTATGAAAGTCAATGGGCTGGATTTTATGCACCTGCGCGGCGGGCAAAAAAAAACGGTGACGCGGCACCATGCCACTGTGATCTTCCTTGTGGAGGCCCACGATAATGTGCCGGTTGGGTCGCCCACCCCCCCCACCCCCCTCGCCAATCAGGTGGAGGGGGCGGGCTCTGACACCGGCAATGGCGTTAGCTGCCTGTGTGCAGACGCTGGCGCCATTTTTAAAGAACAGCCAGCCTTGCTGGCTAATGTACATTATAAAAATTTTTACCCCACACTGTACCAATCAAAAATCTATAGCCCCTTTCCCATCCCTCCCAATAACAATTAAATTCACCCCTTCCCACCATCCCCTACACAAGTACTGTAAATCTGACCCTGTCTCTCCCCCCAACCCAGAACTAAAAATCAAAAGCTCCCACCTTCCCCACCACTGCGGTGCCTGCTTTCCCCAGATGGGAAAGTGAAGGCGCGTGAGTGCTGGCTGCCGTTCAGAAGATTGTGGCCTGACGCTAAGATTGGAGTGCATTTTATTTAAATCTATTCATGTGCTTAATTTGAATATTTTAATCTGGGCCCCGTCACTCAACGGCCGGGGTGGGGGCCAAGCAGCCATGCAGCCGCCAGAAAGATCGGGCCCAGTCCTCCAACTTCAGGCTCCACGGCAGACTACTGCCAGAACTATCTTCCAGCGCCCCGCCATGGAGCCCGCGTCAGGAGCTCAGTAAAATCCCAGGCAGTATGTTCAACCAGCTTTAAGGCATCGTTACATTCCTTTTCCCCCGAATAAATTTTTATTTGATTGCCTTCCTTGTTACTAACGCAAGTAAGCATCAGCCAGCAGCACATCATTATTGTAAATGGCAATAAAATCACATAGTCCGGTTCTGTAGGTGATTTTTTTAGTATTGTGGATTACATTTTTTTCCGCATTTTCCCTTTGCCTCTACCAAACGCCATGCTCTTCATTTCTCTTACACGTTGATGATTCTTAAGCTTGAGTTTCTTCATTCCTCCCCGTTGCAGGAACTGATTTTTTTCTTTTTTCTTTCTATTTTTCAGAATTTCAGCTTTGGTCTTCAGCTCTGAGCACACTCCATGCTGTTGCCCTTGTTTTCTTGGGAAGGAACTAGAGTTTCCTCTTCCACCTGTAATGTTATACATGTTGATTATTCTTTATCATAGTACAATCAGAACATTACATTATAGAAACTGGCAATTTGACTCATCATGTTTGCGCTGGTATTTTTTTCTAGGAGCCACCTACTCTACCCATACTCTTCAATATAGCATTCCTTTGGAGAAATGTGGCATGACACCTGTGGGAAAGGGGGGAGACTTTTTTTCTCTGTATGGGAGGGGCGAAGTGGGGTTAAAACGCTGTGGATTGGTTGGGGTTGGGGGGGGGGGGGGTGATGGAAATGGGTAAAGGACAAAAGGTGACCAACTTTTGGTGGGGGGGCAGCGGGGAGTCAAAATTTTTATTATAGGAATTCTGGGGGGGGGGGGGTGGGGAAAGGGCAGGAATGTTTTAAAATGCCATTGGGGGGGGGGGGTGGAGGGGGAATGAATTTAATGGTAATTTAATTCCATTTTTTCATAATTGAACTGACTTGGCCCTTTAATGTTTAAATCTCCATTGAGGGCTGTAAGCCCTTTAAAAATGCCGGCAACAGCTCGCCTGTCCCCTTCATGTCATCGCAGAGGGGTGGGTGCCGTGGCCATGCAAATGAGCTGCCGCAATTGAAATCGCAGCGGCTTCGTGACGTGACGCACGTGTGCATGGGCTGCATTTTTTTTTTTACATCCGCCGCCTACTTCAGTGGCGAACTCTTAAAATGCAGCCCTGTCTCTCCATAACAGTAACTCCTCATCCCTGCTAGGATATGAAGGTCTGCAGCCTTTCACAACAGTCATCATAATTTGCCATACTTACAATTTGGTGTCCTCAGCAAATCTCAGTATTGCTCCCTCAAATCCTACATCAAATTTATTTCTGTATATGGAAAGAACAGGTCCAATAGGATCCAAATCCAGATTCTTGCACGTATGCAAGAACTTCCCAACACATCCAAGTGGAACAAATCTTTCCAGTCCAACTAATTTCCTTTTGCCCTGCAACCATCCCTTGATTCACAAGGTCACAGTTTTAATTATTTTTCTGTAAGCCTCTTATATGATAGCTTATCGCATGAAAATGCATGCAAACCACACAAATTAGATTTCCATCAAAAAAGATTGGTGCATTACAGACACACCAATTTTCGAATTCCTAAAAACTAATTTTTGTTCCACTTATAAACTTCTGATTGGAAATTAGATCCAAGGGTAAAAAAATATCATCTGTTCTGAATTTTGATGTTATATCACCACTTTAAATAGGCTGGTCTTCCGTTTTCTGGAGGTCCAGTGATATATGAAAATGCTGCGTTCTCTTTCCTACAGCATCCGTCATTCAGCATCCCACAGCCCTCATATCTGGCATTGTGTGCGACTCACCACCACCCCAGCTCTCCTGCCCTGCACATCCCACTTCACTCTAATCTACTTGCTGCAGTATTCTCTTTAACCCTATTCTGCTCTACTGCCTGTTTTCTGTTGTGCTTTGCTCCAAACATCTCCCTGCCATGTGCCCTTCTCCAGCTCAAAATGCAACATAATAAACATCACAACTACACCCTAGTCCATCCATGAGAAGTACTAAGGGAGATCAGCTACTAAATGATCATTTGGTAAATGATATTTACCAAACCAAAATATATCATGCATGACATGGCAGAAATATGACATGTTATTGCTGAAAATGCAAACTTCATAAATATTATTTACTTAATTCTTTAAAGATGTGCTTAAGATGTACAGAACTTTGTTTTTCAATAGTCCTTCCCAAACCTTTTCTTAGTTATTTACGTAGTTATAGGAATTTGAGAGAGTAAATAACAGATTAGGCAATCCATCTGGCTGGTACAAAAAGTCTCTCAGATCATCTACTCTATTAAATATCTATCTAATTGTCCCTCAAATTTTAACACACTATCTGCCTCACTGTTTTCCTGGGCAGTCCATTCCACACACGCATTGCATATTATGTAAAGTATTAGGGACAGATGGTTTAGGAGCAGGAGTAGGCCATTCAGCCCTTGCAGCCTGCTCCACCACTTGATATCATGGCTGATCTGGTTGTGGTCTCAACTCCACTTTCCTCTCTGCCCCCATAACCCTCGACTCCCTTGTCTATCAAAAATCTATCTAACTCAGTCTTGAATAAATTCAAATGACCAAGCCTTCACTGCTTTCTGGGGGAACAGAATTCCACAGAATAACTACCCTCAGATAAATAATTTCTCCTCATCTCCGTCTTAAAAGGGAGACCTCTTATTCCTAAACTGTGTCCCCTAGTTCTAGTCTCCCCCACAAGAGGAAACATCCTCCCAGTATCCACTCTATCAAGTCCCCTCAGGATCCTTTATGTTTCAATAAAATCACCTTTCATTTTTTGAGCCTCCACTGGGCATAGGCCAAACCTCTTCTACCTTTCTTTATAAGATAAGCCCTTCATCCCCAGAATTAGTCGAGTAACCTTCTCTGTACTGCATCTAACACAATTATATCCTTTTTCAAATAAGGAGACCAACACTGTACACTAACATTTTGTGATTCATGTACCAGGACACCCAGGTTCCTCTGTACAACTGAGTTCTGCAATCTCTCACCATTAAAATGGTATGCAGCTTTTCTATTCGTCCTGCCAAAATGAACAAAGTCAAATTTTCTCACATTTTTCCCCATTCACTTAACCTATCTATAATCACTTTGTAGACTCCTTACCTCCTCTTAACAACCTACTTTCCTTCCTATCTTGTCCTCATCGGCAAATTTAGCTACCATACACTTGGTCCCTTCATCCAAGTCATTTATATAGATTGTAAATAGTTGAGGCCCCAGCACCGATCCCTGTGGCACTCCACTTGTTACAGTTTGCCAACCTGCAAAATACCCATTTATCCCTACTCCTCTGCTTCCTATTAGCTAACCAGTCCTTTATCCATGCTAATATGTTACCTCCTACACCATGAGCTCTTATTTTGTGTAGCAGCCTTAGATGTGGCACCTTATCAAATGCCTTTTGGAAATCCAAGTACACCACATCTACAGGTTCCTCTTTAGCTAGCTTGCTTGTTACTTCCTCAAAGAACTCTAATAAATTAAAACTATTTCCCTTTCACAAAACCATGTTGACTCTGTCTGATCCCATTATGATTTCCTCAGTATCCTGCTATAACCTCCTTAATAATGCATTCTAGCCATTTCCCTATGACAGATGGTAGGCTAACTGGCCTATAGTTTCCTGCTTTCTGTCTCCCTCCTTTCTTGAACAAAGGTGTTACATTTTCTATTTTCCAATCATCTGGGACCCTTCCAGAATATAAGGAATTTTGGAAGATTATAACCAAAGCCTTTACTATCTCTGCACTCACTTCTTTTAAGACCCTTGAATGCAGGCCATCTGGTCCTGGGGACCGGTCAACCTTTGGGTCTAATAGTTTTCCCAGCACCTTTTCCCTTGAGATGGTGATTGTTTTAAGTTCCTCTCTCTCTTTCGCCTCTTGATTTTCAAGTATCTTTGGGAAGTTTTCTCAATCTTCTAGTGAAAATAGACATAAAAAACCTGTTCAACGCTTCCACCATTTCCTCGTTTTCCCATTATCACTTCCCCAGACACTCTCTCTGTGCACCTGCCCTCCTGAGTCTATGTCCCCATTTCTAGAATTTGTGACTATCTTAAATTGAACCTCAATTTAGCATATCTATTTCCTTCCGATATCATTTCTAGTTAAAAATTTTAATATATTTCACAAGATTATAAAACAAATGCTCAAGGGCAGCACTACAACAAGTGAAAAGATATACAATTTTAACAAAATGTTGAACTGCAGCAATACTTTGAACCTAAGTACTACCATAGACTTTCCTTACTCTTAATGGACTATAACAAATTTTGCACCAATAAACATTCAGTAGCACAGTTCTTGGTCTAATACAAGGATGTTTGAAACAAAAAAATTGCATTGAAAATATATTTACTAACATTTAGTTTTTAACCAATACTTTGGCACATAAAGATAACAAACGTTAATTGGACTGTTCATTGGAATATTGTGAATGGCAGCTAGTTTATTAAAAAAAAAGTCCCTTTATAAAAAGTAGCCTTACCTCGGCTACCTTTCTTATGCCTGTGATTCCTTTGCTCTTTTCCACTTTCATCATCGGACATTCTTTCATCAACCTTGTACTTTTTCTTCCATTCCTCATAGCTATATATTGCTGGTCATGGAAATTGAGATATTTTGGATGGTTATTTTTGTTTTTACCATTTTACGCTCAAATCTTGAATATGTACTGGCTAAAAATGAGTGAAATTTTAAACAAAAAAAAGTCATGCTGCTCAGTTGGGTATAAATCATTTCTGAAGCGCTCAGGCAACATTTGTTTGAATTCAAGATTATAGAAAAGTTCTTTTGACGTAAGTTACAGCACTTGTAAAATTTCTACATTTTCTCCCTTAACTACCTTTTAAAAGTTACCAGTTGTTTTTCAACAGTTATACTACTACCATAGGTGACTGTGAAAGGGGACAGTGGTACATTTAATTAGTGGTCAAAATATATATTCATCTGAATCACAGAATGATAAAGAACAGGAAATGGCCATTTGGTCCATCCTGCCAGTATCTGCTCTTTGGTAGACCTATCCAATTAATCCCACTCCCCTAGTCTTTCTCCATAAGCCATGTAATTTCTTTCCCCTTCAAACATCTATACAATTCTTTTATGGAGTGTTACTATTGACTCTGCTTCCACCATCCTTTCAGGCAGTGCATTCCAGATCACAACAATTTGCTGTGTAAAAACATCTTTCCTCATGTCGCCTCTGGTTCTTTTGTCAATTATCTTAAATTTGTGCCCTCTGGTTATTGACCCTTCTGCCAGTGAAAACAGTTTCTCCTTATTTGCTCTATCAAAACTCAAGATTTTGAACACAAATTTCCTTAACATTCCTGCTTTAAGGAGAACAACCCAGTTTTTCTAGCCTCTGAACAGAACTAAATACCCTCATCTCTGGTTCCATTCTAGTATATCTCTTTTGCACCCTCTCCCAGACCTTGACATCCTTCCTAAAATGTAATGGCCAAGATTGAACACAATACTCCAGCTGAGGCCCAACCAGTGTTTTATATAAAGGTTTGAGCATAACTTCCTTGTTTTTGTACTCCATTCCTCTTTTAATAAAATCCTGGATCCCATATGCTTTTCTAACAGTCTCTCAACTTGTCCTGCCATCTTCAAAGATTTGTATACATACCCCCTGTATTTTTTTGAATTTGCTTTGATCTAGAATTTCTGTTCTCTATGACAAGTTATATTTAGGCTATTTTCAGCCTCCTTGAGTCCAAAGTACTAAATTGTCATGTACTTGTGGGGATTGGTTCAGATGTACCCATCTGAATGATGTGCCAATGGTCTTGATTCCTAACACCAGGTAATGTGATGATACCCTCACATAGCAAATTTCAAATTTAAGCCCAATTCTTTAGAAGAAAAAAGGGACTATGAAACATAGCCTGTAGATTTCTCTTATATAAGGGATGGGGGATGGAGAAGGAAGGAGCTAAGGATGTCTGCCTTCATTACAACAGCAGACCTCTGGATGCAGACCATTTGCCTATCCTTCTGACTGAGGAATTGCACATGGTGTTAAAAGGTGGGAATATAAACCAAAGCACATAGAGACTGATAGGGAGGCTGTTCAGCCCATCTTAGTTCCTCCGTCCATTGACAACCCTCCCCACATCATAACATCCAATTGGTTCTAAAATCATTCCAGGGTTTTTGCCTCCACTATGTAGTTTGGAAGCCAATTCCATGTATTGATCGTTGTTTGTAAAGAAAAACATCTTGATATAAGTAAGTTTGCTATTACTTTTCTGAGACCATTTCCCCATGTCCTGTTCTTGCAATTTAGTTGAAAGCAATTTTCCAGATGTATCTTTTGTATACATATACAAAATCACTTCTCTGATTTCAAAGCCAAAAAGCCCAAGTTTCGCCTGTCTTTTTTAAAAAAATAACTCAACCTTTGACACCGGGATCAACCTTGTGTCTCTCTGTACACAGCCTCCAGTGCTTGCAAGTCTCCTTTATATCTACTTGATCAGAAGTGGACACTGTATTCAAGCTGTGGTCTCACAATGGAACAGATGTAGGCTACCCAGCCCTTCAGTTCCATCAATTAGATCATGGGTGATCTGTACTTCTATTCCTTATACCTTCCTTTGTTCCATATCCCTTGACACCCTTGCCCAATAAAGATCTATCAATCTCAGTCCTGAAATTTTTAATTGATCCAGCATTCACAACCTTTCGAGTAGCAAGTTCCATATTTCCATTAGCCTTTGTGTGAAAAGTGCTTCCTGATTTCATGGCTTGGCCTTACTCTAATTTTAATATACCCCCATGTTCTGGATTCCTCACCAGAGGAAGTAGTTCCTCAGTACCTACCCTAATCAATTACTTTTTTATGTTAAATACCTAGATTAGATCACCCCTCAACTTTTTAAAATCATGGAAATACAAGCCAAGCTCTTGCAACCTGCCCTCAATTAAAACATTTTAGCTCTGGTATCATTCTGGTGAATTTCCACAGTATTCCTTCTAAGGCCAGTGCATCTTTCCTGAGGTTTGGTGCCCTAAACTAATACTGACCAAAGCTCTGTACAACTAATGTATCATTTCCTGATCAGAGTACTATACAATTTCACTTCTCCTAAATGAGGAGCTCAAAACAATGCGATACAATTTGATCTACTTCAGATTTAGGTTAAAACAAGCTCCAACAAAAATGTAATAGTGAGCGAAATGAAGCCCAATAAAAAGGATACATGTTTTTTTTGTATGAAGCATTGATGTATCTTCCACTTTCAGTCTTTATTTTCTTATTTTCCTTGCCATTGTTCCTGACAAATCGCTTCTTTTTACGGTCCCTACAAAAAAATTTCAAGAAATATTCGTGAATTGAATTCCTAGTCTTCTTGAGATTAGCACCTACAGCACATTAAAAAAAACTCTATTTAGAAATTCATCAGAGTATTGACAGCTTCAATCTAGGCAAGTAAAAGGAAAGAACAGTTGGCCTAAACTGGTGTTGAAACTGCCATTAGACAACAGTTCAGGCTACAGCATTACTATTATTAATTTTGTTTCAAAGGCTGTTTGGAATAAGACATTTCTCATTTACAACTTCTTTTCAAAAAAATTATTTGGTAGAATAAAAAAAAATCAAGGTGACCAAAGACCTAATAAGTGCAATGGGAAAGGTGATGGGGAATTTTCTAATGTTTTGCAGTACATGAATTTTTAATGGATCAGAATTGCTTTCAACAAGTTTGTGAATATCTCAACTATGCAAGTTAGATTGTCTGTAAAGGGGGAAACAAAGTGGGGCATTTACCATAAATTAAAAATTAAAGAAATCAATTCAAAATGGGACTAAAGGTTGCATTTTCCCCCCACCCATAATTAAGCATTCTCCTCTTCTTATTGGCAGATAACATTAAAAAAATGACATGCACACATTTGTGAGGACAAGAATACTTGAGAATGTAAGATAGATGCAAATCAGGGATCATTTATAGGTAATTTATCTAAAATGTGGGCTTCCCGAGGCCCCGCATGCCACTGTAGTGGTCTCAAATCAGTAGCCTGTCGTAAAGATCTGCCCTATATCTCAGATTAATTTGAGATTACTGGCTTGTACATTGTATATTCCTAGCAACTTTTGGCAGTTTGGCAAAAGAAGATTCTACTCACATTATGTGCAAGTGATTAAATTCTGTCTATTCAAGATCTATTTTGAACAATGCCCAGTAGCAGGCATCAAATAAATTCACTAGCAGTTATGGCATGAAAGTACATTATAAACAATTCTTACCATTTCAGCATTTGTTTCTTCTTTTGCATATCTTCTGCTTCATCTGCCATCAAGTCCAACACAGCTCCAGATGCCTCCTGCTCAAAGGTGGTACCCTCCCCACTTAAACTTAATCTAGGTTCAAATGAAATAAAAACATGGGTTAAAAAAATTCCTGTATAACTTCAATGAACTATACAATTGAAAACATTGGTTTGACAAGCAGAGTAGTAAAGAAGGGATATTGCTACTGTGGATTCCATTTCCAGACAAGTAGCCACTACACACATTTTCAGATTTAACGATCACACAGGATCATTTAACTATGGACACCAACTATACCCTTGCACTCTCTGAAATATTAGATACAGTGTACAACATAGAAACAAGCAATTTGGCCTAACTAGTCTATTCTGTCACTTATACTCCACATGAGCCTCCTTTCACCTTACTTCTTCTAACCCTATCAGCATAACCTTCTGTTCTTTTCTCCTTCAGGTGCTTGTCTAGCTTCCCCTTAAATACATCTATGTTACTTGTCTCAACTACTCCTTCTGGTAGCATGTTCCACAATCTTACCACTCCTTGGGTAAAGAAGATTCTCCTGACTTCCTTATTGGATTTAATAGTGACTATCTTATATTTATAACCTCTAGTTGTGGACTCTCCCACAAATGAAAATATTTTCTTTATGTCTATCCTGACAAATCCTTTCATTATCTTAAAGAGCTCTACTGGGACACTCCTCAGTCTTCTCTAGAGAAAACAGCCTCAGCCTATTCAGCCTTTCCTGATCAGATCTGGTATCACCCTTGTAAATCTATTTTGCACCTTCTAGATCCTTTTTATAATATGTAGACTATAAATATACACAGGACTCCATGTGGTCGAACCAAGGTCTGACATAAGTTTAACCAACCTTGCTACTTTTCAATTCTGTCCCTCTAGAAATATACCCCAGTGCTCAATTTACTTTTTTTTTAAACTGGCCTCATCAACCTACGTGGCTCCTTTTAGAGATTTGTGCATATGTACCCCTAGATCCTTTTGATCCTCTATCCTGTTCAGACTCTTATTATCTGAGTAGTACGTTGCCTCTGTGTTCTTCATACAAAAATGCACCATTTCACACTTATCTATATTGAAATGTATTTGCCAATTGCATACCCATTCTGCAAGTTCAATAATACTGTACAAAATAGATGTAAAGAAGTTTTTTTCTTCACAAATGAACTGTTTCCTTCATTTCATTTTAGTCACAATGGGAGAGATATCTACAGATATTTATTATTGGTTGTCTAACCAATAAGCATTCCATTAGATTAGGAAGGAGACCACCTGTCCAATTTTTTGCCTCTAACAGATGAGTAAGCTCAATCCCCGATGAAACATGAGGTGCAACTGTTTATGTACACCTTCAAATCAAAATAAGTTTCTGATTGTGCAAGACTACTGCACTGCAAACACGGAATCATAGTCAAACACGACCTATCAAGTTAATACAGAGGAGGAATAAATAAATATAACCATATTTATGGGCCATTTAAACCCATGCCACAATGCGGTTCATTCACTATTGCATGGTAAACTAACTGGCATAGATATTTCAGCATGGTGTGGCACTGGCACTTCACTGATCCCCCTTTCCAGTCATTAACAGTGTCTTACCAGTGCTTTATTATTTTATCACCTCTAAATAATGAGAAAGACCCTTTGAAAGGGAATGTAAGGCAGAATCAAGGAATACAGTTGGAAAAATGTGCTGAAAATGCTGTAGCAAAATAGTGGGCAAATAAAACAGAAAAGTGCATAGAAAGCCTAAAACATGGAAAAATATAAAATATTAGAAAGATACAAACAAAGGAAAACCAGGAAAAATTGTTTTAAATTCTCTGGGCTACACAACCAAAGCAAACAAAACTAATTTTCACCACACTTCTGTAGAAATGTGCTGCCACTTGCTCAATACTTTCAGGCTATGATGTGGTTGAGATTGGGTATCGAATTGTGTGGATCAATGCCAAACATTTCATGACACTATACAATGGACTCTAACAAATGACCTCAAAAAAAATCACAGAATCATAGAATATAGCCTAGAAGGAGGCCATTTGACCCATCCTGTTTTTTGAAAGTTATCCAATCATTTTCATTCCTGTGCTCTTGCCACATAGCCCTGCATACATTTTCCCCTTCAAGAATTTATCTAATTTGTTTTGCAAGTTACTACTGAATCTGCTTCCACTTAAATTTCTGACAAATTCCAGTTTCTAACATCATCTATCCAATTGTTCCACTAGTCATCCAAAAGCTTAACTTATTCCAAATGACTATTACCACTGTTTTTGTTAGCAGCAACAGGATTGGATACCTATGAAACACAGTAAGCAGGCAATTGATTAAAAACAGCAGTCTATTCCAGCTAAGAAAAGTTCCCAGGATTGTAGGTTAAAGAGTCTCTAAGTGGTTACCCTCTTTCAGAATTGAAGTCTTTTGGTCGGTAGGGGATATAAAATTCCTCATCCCTTCCACACTCTTTCTTCTTTTTGGAAAAATGATCAGTGGATTGTTTATTCTTCCTCTTTCTCCCCATAACTTCAGAGAACACAGTCTGTCAATATAAAATACAACATAAATTAACAATGACAATGAAAAATAAAATATTGGGGGGGCGGGGTTGGGAAGAGAAAAAACAGTTTAGGAGGGGTAAATTTAAAAGACAAAACACATATTACATCACAGAAAAAAGATGCATTAAGTAACGCATGTCATCTTTCATACAACTGCCAACCCTATTTTGGAACTGGCACACTTTGGGCTGAATTTTATAAGCCCGCCGCCAATATTGGTGGCGGGTGAAAAAAATGGCGGACCGCCCGTGCAGGCCACATGCCAAAGAGCTGCCACGATTCCAATCATGTTGGGGGGGGGGGGGGGGGGAGGAGAGAGGGGCGGGCTGTCAATCCCCGGCAATGGCGTCAGCTGCCTGTGTGCAGGCGCTGACACCATTTTTAAAGGGCTGTCAGCCCTACAGGGATATTTAAAGTGATATTGAATTGAAATAAATAAATATATTTCTTTTGCCCCTCTCCCAACACCCCCAATGTCAATTTAATTATTGTTCTTCCCCCCCGCCCCCACAAAACACTTACCTTCACAATCTTACCTTCCTCTGCCAAACTACACAAACTTTAAACTATAACCCTTACCACTAGCCCCTACACCCATGGGGCTGAATTTACGCCGCCCCAGCGGGTCAGATGGTGGTGTGGAGGTGGCGTAAAATTGAGCTGGAGGCTCCGGGAGGCCTACCCATCCTGCTTCCGCCCCTGGCCAGGTTTACGGCGTCGGGCAGGGGGTGGGAAACGGCCTGCCCACCCGAGGTCAATTAAGGCCCTTAAGTAGCTACTTAACGGCAGGTCGGTGCATGGCAATCGGGCACAGGGTGCACGATTGAGGGCTGCCCCCGCCTCCCAACCCACTCCCGGGACCCAGGACGCACCCCCCGCAAACGACCATCCCAGCCTCACCAAGGAATGACCGATCCCCCCCCCGGTGAGGCATGCCCCTACTTACCTTCCCTCCTGGATCCATGGCTTCGGCTGGGCTGCAGTCCCAGCAGTGGCCACCGCTCCCACTGATTAGCCGGCAGCTCACTGAGGCAGTGCCTCCTCCCTCAAGTGGGTGGAAGTCCAGCCACGGGACAATTAAAACCCGGGGACCCTTAAAATGCAGGACGGATCCCTAGGCTAGGCGGAAGTGGGTTTGCCACCAACTTTTGCATCGGTGGCGAATTCCCGACCGCCTAAGGTAAAACCCAGCCCATGATGTTCATTTGCGACATGTTATTCATAGAGCCAACCAAAGCAGGAAGGCTCCAGATTCAATCCCTGGTCTGTCCTGAGTTAGCTGATCTAAATAGGGTGGCAGTTGGGGCACAATTGGCTGTAACATCTAAAATTAACGTGGATTTTTTTTTTTTTTTTTAAACTGCTGTCACCACCAATACTCCCTACTAAAAGACATACATCAAATGAGGACAGAAATCAAGCTAGGCTGTGATGGCCCCCATTGAAAATAAGCCTATTACCAGCTGTTGTCTATCTCATAAACCGGAGATAAGTAACGTCTAAGTTCATTCCATCTGAAAGAAATAACTATTTAACCTCAATGTTATCTTCATCAGACTCCTGACCGGCAGGGACATCTGCTTCCATTGGGCTCGGTACGTTCTTGGGTGCAGCTGCTTGCTTTTCTTGCTTTAACCTTTGAAACTTCTTTATAACCTGTCTCTGCTTATTTCGTGTCACCCTCATAATCTCACTTGCGGTGGTTTTGTTTGTAGAATTAACTTCAAAAATGGTCTGCAAAATATAGAAAGAAACTGTAGCACATGCCTTAAAACAGATGAGATGGATTAAAAACATTTATGCACAAAGGAAAGGATTTACTCACAGATTTTGCTTTATAGTTTTTGATACTGTTTATAATCTTTAGTCTTTGAAGTTCTGTATCTTCTATGTTAATACCTTAAAAACAGGAAAACATACAAGCTTCTAATTTTATTAGATCAAAATTTCATTGTGGCACATCTACCTAAAACACTACTATGGGCGATATTCTTTAAAAAAAAAAATACTTTACTGAAAAAAATAAAAGTTACAACCCTGTCCTTCAGGAAGCTGTCTGTTGTGGGTAGTTCTCAAACACTGGAGCCAAAGGCTAAAGTGAATTTGTTTAGCAGGGATAGTCAATCGTTTTTCTTTTTAAGCATGGGTTGATGTCCAAGGATATAAGTCCCAAAAATTGTTTTGTAATTTTTGATCTTCTACTGCTTCATGTTTGCAGCAATATTCTGAAACCTACTCCTTGCTGTACATTTTTTTTTTAAAAAAGGTTGCAAACTTACAAAGAACAAGTATTTTGTGACTATAGTAGTCCCTCAATATGACTATATCACCATAGTGACCAGCTTTGTTTAACTCACCAAATAACGGATGAATGCCCAGTGTCGAAAAATCCAAATCTCTAACTCTTTTTACAGATTCTGGAGAAGGATTTGGCCTTGACTTCAGATACTGCACGTAAGCATTCTCCGACACTCTTTTCAGATTCTGAAGATCTTGTGAAGCTTTATGGTCTGCTATAAGTAGTGATTCCTCATCATCTATCGTATTCTGGGGTACCCTGCCATATATTCCATTTGTACCTGAATATGCAAAAAGATTTAAAAATTTAGTCGATGGCAGAATGAGACACAATGTTTAGTAACAATTCACAGTAAAACCTGCTGCAATGGGGTCATAAAAGTTCCATCCCTTCAATCATTGCTTAGCTAACAATGTCTTGGTACACTTGTGCCCCAGGAAGCTAATGGTTAGTCAATGCTAAGTGTTAATTGTAATGTTTAGACTTAAAAAAGATAGAACTTTTATGAAGTTGGAATATTTGATTCAGTCTAGCTTCAGGTTCAAATGTAGGTGATATTAAGTTTATACCACAAGTTCTGGACTGTATTTGAGAGGAGAATGCTGCAGTGCCAACATCTTACACATGGCTTAATACTGTACAGAAGACATAGTTGAATTTTCTACCGAAATCAGATTAGCCAAATCAGTACTTGAAAGACTAGATATGTATTTTATAAAGTAAGCCTAAATAAAATTGATGACTGCAATTTTTTCAATTGCAGTTTGCAATAAAAGTAGAATAAATAATTTCTGAAAGTCTAAATTTTACTTTCTCTAAAAGCCATGAACAACCTGGTGGATTCACTAGACTTAGAAATTAAATGCATTATGCATTATTAAAAATAAGCAAAACAAACTTTACTAGATATCCAAAACACAGAATTACCTTCAGAATTCTCATCTTGGCTTGCAAATTTGAGGGGTCGTCCAAGGAACAAATGTAAATCATAAACAAATGGAATTTCATCCTGGGCTACCAGTGAGTAGGCGGTGCCACTTCTGCCAGCTCTGGCTACTCGACCTGATTCACAATTAACAATTTTATATGTCAGCTGTTACTTTATAAACGACATTGCTTGTTATCTTAAGGACATGTTCTAATAAATAGAAAAATTAGCACACAATAATTTAAATCTACAAAATCTATGTACATAAAAGCCTACGTGTTTATCAGTTAATATTGACACTACAATAAACTTCCAAATGCTGCACACTTCAAAATGAAAAACCTCTTAAGAGTTCAAACTACAACTTAACAAGGTATGTACAGATCATAAATGTTCCACTTCCACCACAATTATACATACTGTATCGATTTTTCCCCTCGGTAGCTGGCAAACATATCTGTGAGTATAGCATGCATTGTTTATGGTAAACTGATACAAAATATGGATTTTAAATATTCACAATATTCTTTTGAATCACTTCAGTCATTTGTTTTAGAAAGGTTATATAGGGCAGGCATTTGCAGAACACAATCACTACTTAAAAACTTACAAAGCTTTAAACCCAAAGAAAATTTGAAACATCCTAGGCAAGACTACTTGATATTCGATAAAGTCCAAGTTCTCTCCAGATTTATCAGCATAAAAAAAGATTATGTTCATGAAAAGGACAGGAAGAGACCAATGGTCCATCAAGTCAATAACCAGCTCACACACCATTAAACCCAACTGCGCCCTCCCTTCAGTCTGGCATTTCAAGTTAATTCTCAGTTTTGAAAATCTTTAACTTTCTTACCAACTCTATGCAAGAAAAGCTTGGCTTTGGATGGAAAGTTGTAGTTTATGACATTGTCTAACATGGGAATATCAATACCACGAGCTGCGACATCAGTGACAATCATCACCATACATTTTCTGTGAACAAATTTTCCAATGTTGATTTTTCTTGCTGTTTGGTCTAGAGCACTGTAGCTGTGTGAACAGTCAATACCCTGTTTGGTGATCAGCTGGTAGAAACAAAAGTAATAAGTGCAAGCACATGCAGTCTTAGGATAATGCTTTCCTACAAAAAAAAACTATTACATGCTGGAAATAAGTGATCAATGACAAACGTATCTTTTAAAGTACAGTAAGGCTTCATAAAGCCTAATCTTTACATAGTAAAAATGTTCTATACATGATTATAATAAAAGCAAAATACTGCGGATGCTGGAAATCTGAAACAAAAACAAGGAATGCTGGAACCACTCAGCAGGTCTGGCAGCATCTGTGGAAAGAGAAGCAGAGTTAACGTTTCGGGTCAGTGACCCTTCTTCGGAACAGAAGGGTTCCAAAACCCTTCCGAAACGTTCCGAAGAAGGGTCACTGACCCGAAACGTTAACTCTGCTTCTCTTTCCACAGATGCTGCCAGACCTGTTGAGTGGTTCTAGCATTTCTTGTTTTTGTTTCTATACATGATTGTTCTGGGAGCAAGTGCTGATGGGTGAAACTATGCTTTTACCATCATCTTACAGTAAACATAATAATAAAGCTGAAGTTAAGTTGCTACTTCTGTTTCAATGTAAATCAACTTCAGGTATACACCTGCATAAAAGTTACAGTATAATTTAGATGCAAGGTCCCAATCTGATTCCCAAACACACTAAAGCCAACCAAGGACAGCAACATCCAGGAGGCCACCTCACAGCGCTTGGGCGTTGCATTAATCCAATGCGGATACTTTTTAAAAAATGCTCATAACCTAGTGGACCCCTGGACAATTTATATACTTCGTATGGAGTCTTTTTAATGTAATGATGAAGGGGCATAGTTTGAATTGTAGCCAGGAACAAGCCTGACATAACTCTGACCTGGTCAGCTTTACTTCATACTCTGTTGCTATCGCCTTAGACTTGTATATAGTACTACTGCAGCCTAAAACGCAAGATTGGTGGATCACTGACCAATTGCAATTCTCAATGGTTAGTCAACTACAATCACAAAATATTATCAAGTATTATTTACCCTCTGATGCAGAGTTCAATTTTGCAGACTATGGGTGTGGCTTTAATAAGACAACAGATCTTGGATCGGAGAGCACACAAATTTTTGAAAATATATTGATAACTGGCACCAAGGAAACAGACTAAACAACTCTAACGAGTAACTGTACCCTTATGCTTGAAGCGTTTTAAGTCACAGAATGGTGTCAGATATTAATTGCATCCTTTATACAATCAACATCACAATTTCCCCAACTGTTGACTCAGACCTATTCTGGGAGGTGCACAGAGGAAAGGATTGCAATTATTTTTTACTCTCCCAGGATTTATCTGCCAGACAGATTGCCATTTTGAAATTTAACATGGTCTTAGTAGTCAAAGGCTCTGGTAAAGGAACTTCAGATGCTGTCAAGTTAGGCTGAATGCAGATCCTTGAGAAATGAAAAGATGGCTTTCATTCTTTTGGCTAGGGCTGGCATTTAGTTTGAACAGTATTTGCGTACCTTCACATTTAATACAAACCTCTTTTAAGTATTCCACATGATGTTTGGTAGCAGCAAAAATGACTGTCTGTTCTTGAGGTTTTATGATATTTCTCAGCAAGTGAAGCAGAACAGCTGCCTTATCATCAGCCCGTACGTGGAAAAATGCCAACTGTAAAATACCAGATATAATATTTTAGTGCAGATGTTTGTGTTTTAACTGTGTTATGTTCAAAAAGACACAAAGTCCTGGTCCTTAAAACCACATACAATACTAGACAGCCAGATTTGTTAATTCTTAATCACATTGATCAACATCATTTGAAGCAGTCTGATCAACCAACAAATTATACCATTTACCGTCACTTTTTAATCATCTTCCATAACTGATCAAACACTTTCACCAGTGCAAATTCCATATAGATCTGAACAAACCACCTCTATTATAGTATAAATCTACCTGTAACAATCTCTTCAATCTAAACATTTCCTCTTTACAAGACAGTTAATTTATTTTAAGTGATTCCAAATGGGTAAGAACTATTATTTTACCATTAGTGCTGTAATAAACTGAAGTCAGCTTTTGCACAAATGAATGGTGAAATATAGATGTACTTACTACAACTGTCCACAACATAAAGATACACCAGCATGCAAGTTTAATCTTCGAAATACAATACCCTGCACGGTTATTACTTTGAAAGGTTAAGTGCACAATCTTTATAATTTTGTATTTGTACATGACATACCATTATAAAAAGATTCTTACCTGTAACTGATCATTCAGTTTCGTGTCCACATCTAGTCGGATTAGAACTGGTTCTGTTAAACCTGGAACATGCATTTAAAAAAAAATTAAATAGCTTTTTAAAACTTACAAACAAAAAACAGACTATCACTACAAAATTTGATTTTAAGCTTTAAAAATATTATAGTTCTCCCTAACAAGAGAATACCAGATAAAGGCTACACATTTTTGAGCAGACAGCTTAAAGGAAAGTGCAGGCATATATTTAAGGTTCCATGTGCGTACTGTATAATGTTTAATATAGTAAAAACAGGAATGCATCACATTAAAATTTACTACATTTAGGGCTTTTAATGGGAGACACAACTGTATTAATTTTCTCCCCCAATTTCAGGTACAAAATCTTACATTGTACAGAACTCAAATGTTAAGCAAAATTATCAAACAACTTTTTCCACATGTACAAGACCCCAAACTCATTGAAATATAATGCAAAGTATCACATTTATTCCACATTATAAATATATAGCCTCAGACGGCTCTCGGTCGAGCAGATGTTTGAGTCCATAAATAGTCCTACCACCACTATACCGTCTTGCAATTGAATTGTTTGGGCATTTTCTGGGAAACACAGGGACCATCTATTTGGCAGCCATAATGTTAAAAACACAGAAGCATGATCCCATAATTTCAGTTAAGCATTTCAGCACTTGCTTGTTCAACAATAACTTTACGATGTATCTGTTCTATTGAGCAGACAAAAATATAGACAAACATTTCAATTCTTAACTAGTCTGTGACAACTGTTTTTGAAAATGGGGTTTCCCCATAGGATTTGATTTTTCATTAAAATATTTGCAGATCAGTAGCCTGAAAATAGAAATTTATTTAAAAATAAGGATTTACGTTACAATGATGGGTAAAGCACTTTGTAGGTACCAGCAAATTAGCTTTCAAAAGGATGAGACAGTGCGGCACCTAATATAACTCTGGAAAGAACACATGCCCTGCAACTTTGGGTCAAATGTTTAACCCAAACATTCCCTTCATGCAGGGTCTACATTTCAGTTCGTAAGCTCTCTATGGAGGTGGAACAAAACTAACAGTTTAAACTAAAACTCTATAGTTGCATTTAGATTTTAACCAACACTTGATTTGAAAGGCGTTCACAGAATCACAGAATTGTTGCAGCACAGAAGGAGGCCATTCAGATCGTCTTGTCTGCACCGGCTCTACAAATGAGCGATTCACTTAGTGCCATTCCCCCTGCACATTCTTTCTTTCTTTTCAGATAACAGTCTAATTCCCTTTTGAATGCCCTGATTGAACCTGCCTCCACGACACACTCAGGTAGTGCATTCCATATCCTAATCACTCGCTGCGTGAAAAAGTTTTTCCTCATTTTTTTTCTGCTTCTTTTGCCAATCACTTTGTCCTCTCATTCTTGATCGTTTAACGAGTGGGAACAATTTTTCCCTATCCATTCTATCCAGATCCCTCATGATTTTGAATACCTCTGTCAAATCATCTCTCAGCCTTCTCTTCTCTAAGGAAAATAGTCCTAACTTTGCCAATCTATCTACATACCTGAAGCCCCTCATCTTTGGAACCATTCTCATGAATCTCTTCTGTACTCTCTCCAATGCCTTATCATCGTTCCTACAGTGCAGAACCCAGAACTGGACGCAATCGTCTGGCTGAGGCCGAACTAGTGTCTTACACAAGTTCAACAGAACCTTCTTGCTCATGTGCTCTATGCTCCCAATAATAAAGCCTAGGACACTGTATGCTTCATTAACTGCTTTCTCAACCTGTTCTGCCACCTTCAATAACTTATGCACATATACCCTCAGGTCCCTCTGCACCTGCACCTCCTTTAGAGTTGTACTTTTTATGTTATATTGTCTCTCCATGTTCTTCCTACCAAAATGTATCACTTCACATTTCTCCGCATTGAACTTCATCTGCCACATGTCCGCCCATTTCACTAACTTGTCTGCCCATTCCACCAACTTGTTTATGTCCTTTTGAAGTTCTACATGATCCTCCTCACAGTTCACAATTGTTCCAAGTTTCGTATCATCTGCAAGTTTTGAAATTGTGCCCTGTACACCAAGGTTTAGGTCATTAATATGCATCAGGAAGAGCAAGGGTCCCAACACTGACCCCTGGCGAGTTCCACTACGAACAGTCATCCAGCACGATTAACCACTACTCTCCTGTTTCCTGTCAGTCAGCCAATTTTGTATCCATGCTGTTACTGTCCCTTTTATTCCATGAGCTATAATTTTGCTCACAAGTCTGTTGTGTAGCACTGTATCGAATGCCTTTTGGAAGTCCATGTACACCACATCAACAGCATTGCCCTCATCAACCCTCTCTGTTTCCTCTTCAAAAAGCACAAGATTAGTTGAACATGATTTTCCCTTAATGAATCCATGCTGGCTTTCCTCAATTAACCCGCAATTGTCCATGTGACTATTAATTGTTGTTTCTAGAAGTTTCCACAGGACCGAAGTTAAACTGACTGGCCTACAGTTGCTGGGCTTATCTTTACATCCTTTTTTGAACAAGGGTGTAACATTTGCAATTCTCTAGTCCTCTGGCACCATCAGAGTTTAAGGAAGACTGGAAAATTATGGCCAATGCCTCTGCAGTTTCCACTCTCACTTCCCTCAGTATCCTAGGATGCATCTCATCTGGCCCTGGCATTTTATCAACTTTAAGTATAGACAGCCTATCTAATACCTCCTTCCTTATCAATTTTAAATCCTTCTAGTGTATTAATTTCCACTGTGGCCTGGGTAGCATTTTCTTCAGATGCAAAGTATTCATTTAATACTTCAGCTATTTCCCCTGCCTCCGTGCGTAAATCACCCTTTTGGTCTCTGATCAGTCATACTCCACCTTTTACCACCCTTTCACTTTTTAAAAATTTTTTGTTCATGGGATGTGGGCGTCACTGGCTAGGACAGCATTTATTGCCCATCCCTTATTGCCCTCGAGAAGGTGGTGGTGAGCTGCCTTCTTGAACTGCTGTAGTTCATGTGAGGTAGCTACACCATACGAACATACGAATTAGGAGCAGGAGTAGGCCATTCGACCCCGCGAGCCTGCTCTGCCATTCAATAAGTTCATGGCTGAACTGATTACTCCAAATTTCCACCTACCCCCAATAACCTTCCACCCCCTTGTTCATCAAGAATCCATCTAGCTCTGCCTTAAAAATATTCAAAGACTCTGCTTCCACTGCCTTTTGAGGAAGAGAATTCCAAAGACATGACCCTCTGAGAGAAAACATTTCTCCTCATCTCTGTCTTAAATGGGCGACCCCTTATTTTTAAACAGTGACCCCTAGTTCTAGATTCTCCCACAAGGGGAAACATCCTTCCCACATCCACCCTGTCAAGACCCCTCAGGATCTTATATGTTTCAATCAAGTCGCCTCTCACTTTTCTAAATTCCAGCGGATACAAGCCTAGCCTGTCCAGTCTTTCCTCGTAAGACAGGCCACCCATTCTAGGTATTAGTCTAGTAAACCTTGTCTATACTGTCTCCAAAGCATTTACATCCTTCCTTAAATAAGGAGACCAGTACTGTACACAGTACTCCAGATGTGGTCTCACCAATGCCCTGTATTGTTGAAGCATAACCTCCCTACTTTTGTATTGAATTCCCCTTGTGATAAACAACATTCTATTAGCTTTCCAAATTATGTGCTGTACCTGCATACTAACCTTTTGCGATTCATGCACTAGAACACCCAGATCCCTCTACATCTCAGAGCTCTGCAATCTCTCACCATTTAGATAATATGCTTCTTCCTGCCAAAGTGGACAATTTCCCACATTATACTCCATTTGCCAGGTCTTTGCCCACTCACTTAACCTATCTATATCCCTTTGTAGCCTCTTGTCCTCTTCACAAGTTACTTTCCTACCTATCTTTGTGTCATCAGCAAATTTAGCAACCAACTAACAAACAGTGCGGTTAGGATTTATATGCCTATAGGAGGACTTTGGTATTCCCTTTTATGTTAGCTGCCAGACTCTTTTCACACTCTCTTTGCTTCTCTTATTTGCTTTTTCACTTCCCCTCTGAACCTTCTATATTCAGCCTGGTTCTCCATTGTTCTTTATCACAAAATTGAAAAAAAGGCCTGTGATTAATTTTTTCCCTCTTCTAACCTTCTCATGACAATTTTCTCTCTTCTGTTACTGAAGCCTCTTTACGGAGGCATAGTTACATAGGCACCAGCCACACTAATACCTCACTCAGTGCCCATTCTTCATGTATCAATCTAGATATTGTCAGCAAAGGGAATTGCCTCTGAACCCGACTTACTTTCATTGAACAGCCAGACATACGTATTTCAAGCAGGGAGTGCTGGATAGTAATCCAATCCCTAACCAAGAGGTACAAAAAACAAGTGTAGCATCATCTACCACCACCACAACCGAAGTCAGCTAACAGCACAAATTGGGGATTGAACCTGGAATCTTCCTGTTCTTTGTCCAAGTTATCCACTGCCTTATCCAGCTGAGCCAGAGGTTAATTTGCAATCAACAAGTTTTTTTTTCTTAAAACAAAGCCCTATTTTATCCATAAAATTTTAGGTATAACTAACATAGAGAACATTAACAGGTAGTTCCTGCAAAATTCTGACCTAAATGATTGCAGTTTTAAAGCAAGGCTATTAAAATCTTTACCAGCACGTGCAAACTCCACCAGTTGCTTCGGCAGTGTGGCTGAGAACAGCAAGGTTTGTCTGGAATCTGGTAACCTTTGGATAATCTCTTGCAAGTGTTCTGCAAATCCCATCTCGAACAATCTGGCATAAGAAATTTTTACAGCAGATTTCAGTGGTGTATCATCAGCAAACAGTTCTATTCTCTACATCCTCTCTGCTGTCCTTGTAGGATATTTTACCAGAAAAAACAAGCTGACTATTGACATATTTACAAATAGTGTCATTCACCAATGATTGCACATGGAGCAGCATCAGAGGACAGTCATTGCAATCAAATTAATCTTAGTGTGGCAGTACTTTTATATACAATACAGTTCTCACTTCCTTAATTCACAATTATGCTTCAGTGATCAGTACAATCTATAATTAACCATAAATGTAGACAATTACTTTTCTCCAGTGTGCCAGTAAGACAGGATTGGAGTTCTTTGTATGCTCTTCTTTTTGCTGTTCCAGAATAAGTTCTACTTGTTTAGTAATAATGACTCATTCTTATTAGACTGAAAGAAGCTCAACATCATCCAGGCCAAAAGAGCCCACTTGGTCAGCAGTGCATCCACTAACTTAAAAAACCAATCCCTCCGCCGCTAGCATACAATGTCTACAAAGTGTATTATCTGCAGGCTGCACGGCAACAAATCATCAAGGATGCATCAGAAGCACCTCTCACACCCGCAAACTCCACCACCTAGGAGGACATGGACAGCAGACGCACAGGAACACAATTACCTCCAAGTCACACATCAACCTGACCTGGACATATATTGCCTTTGCATTATTGTCGCTGGGCCAAAATCATTGAAATCCCTAACAGCGGTAGGAGAGTACCTTCATGACATGGACTGTAGTGGCTCAAAGCCCACCAACAGCTTATCTAGGGGAACTAGGGATGGTAATAAATCATTTTAGACAGTCCCTTAGGATCCAGAATGACTTGCTTCCACTCCGGTTCTGTGCAGTTTAATATGGCCAACAAGTCCAATGTGCGATCTGCAAAATCCACCACATGTGGGGCAGGTGGCGTTTGAAGGAGCAGGTAAATGAGTTACTTGGGGGACTGTGCGCTCCTTCTGCTGCCTGGACTTGGCCCCCATATGCTCCGAAAGTCTTGAGGTGCTCGGTGTCCTCCCAAATGTTCCTTCTCCATTTTGGGCGGTTGCGAACCAAGGATCCCCATGAATCGGTAGGGATGTTGGATTTCTTCAGAGATGCTTTGAGAATATCCCAAGATGTCTCTTGCTGCGACGATGTTTTGAATACAGCAGTTGCTTTGGAGCATGGTATCAGGCATGCAAACATGACCTGCCCAGCGAAGCTGGTTTTGGGTGATAAGCTTCAATGTTGGGAACACTGGCTTGGGAGACGATGTTAACATTAGACCACCTACCCTGCCAACAAATTTGAAGGGTTTTGCAGAGACCGCATTGGTGGTATTTCTCCACTGCCTTGGAGGTGCCTGCTGTACATTGCTCATGTCTCTGAAGCATATAGGAGCATGGGGATCACTGCTGCCCAGTAAACCATACTGCACGCTGAAGCTTGATGACCGATGCTGGAGTGACCTTGATTTTGGCGTGGAGGTGACAAAAGTTGAATAATTTCCTGCCCATCTTATAAATTATCTCCAGTCCTTTGGGGAGTTTGCTGGAGGTGAGACGCAGAATTGTGGCAAGAAAGGTGGAGACAAAGGTTGGTGCGATGAAACAGCCTTGTTTGATGCCAGTTTCTACCAAGATAGGATCTGTGGTGGGTCAAAGAACAATACAGCACAGGAACAGGCCATTCGGCCCTCCAAGCCTGCGCCGATCTTGATGCCTGCCTAAACTAAAACCTTCTGCACTTCCGGGGTCTATATCCCTCTATTCCCATCCTATTCATGTATTTGTCAAGATGCCTCTTAAACGTCTCTATGGTACCTGCTTCCACCACCTCCCCTGGCAACAAGTTCCAGGCACTCACCACCCTCTGTGTAAAGAACTTGCCTCGCACATCCCCTCTAAACTTTGCCCCTCTCACCTTAAACCTATGTCCCCTAGTAACTGACTCTTCCACCCTGGGAAAAAGCTTCTGACTATCCATTCTGTCCATGCCGCTTATAACTTTGTAAACCTCTATCATGTTGCCCCTCCACCTCCGTCGTTCCAGTGAAAACAATCCGAGTTTATCCAACCTCTCCTCATAGCTAATGCCCTCCAGACCAGGCAACATCCTGGTAAACCTCTTCTGTACCCTCTCCAAAGCCTCCACGTCCTTCTGGTAGTCCTGTTAGTAAGGATCACGGCTTGCATGTCATCATGTAGTAAGCGAAGGGTGGTGACAAATTTCTGAGGGCAGCAAAAATTTAAGGAGGACTCTCCATAAACCCTTGCGATTGACGGAGTCAAAGGCTTTCGTGAGGTTGAAAAAGGTCACGTACAGTGGTTGGTGCTGCTCTCCGCATTTTTCCTGGATTTGCAGCACAGTGAAGAACATATCTGAAGTGCCACTCAATGGGCAAAATCCACATTGTGACTCTGGGAGGAGCTCTTCGGCCACTGGCAAGAGGTGGTTGAGGAGGATCCTTGCAATGATCTTCCCTGAGGCAGACAGCAGGGAGATTCCCCTGTGATTACTGTGGTCAGACTTGCCTCTTTTCTTGAAGATGGTCACAATTACGATCAAAATCGTGGCATTAAATACTGGTCTTTCCAGTGACATCCATAACCAGACGATTGATTCAAAAATTCACTAAATGTGATCATAGCAATTTCAAAATGCACATCTTTCTACTGAAAGCATTAGCTAATTACAAGCAAGATAACAACTCTGCCCTAAAAATCAAAAACAGGTTAAAACACGTGGCAATATAAAAATTGTACTGAATACCATTGTATCTCCCGGAAATAAATTCCATTACGACAAGCATCAGACAAAAGGCCATTCATTTGTCCAGTTACGACCAGGTGAGAAAGGTGTCTAGGGGTCTTTTACTGCCTTCATCTGGTATTATTGTTACAGGGTTTGATTTTTAAACACAGTGTTTTGAGCTCCTCCTTGGTGAGTTCTTGTTCACTGCTTTCCAATTATAAGGCAAAGAAATGAGCACACCAGGTTTTCTTAGGTTTAAATAATAAAAGTGAAATTTATTAAAATCTAATTTGGTTAACACCTACATATATACAACATGCCCACTCTAGCACACACACGTGATACACACATGCAAATAGGGACAGAAAAGAGAAGAAAAATAGAGAAGTTTGAGGCAGCCTCTGAAGGGGGTTTCTTGTTACTGTTTGTGTTTCCAGCTCGCCGTAGAGTCTTTGATTGTAGACAGCTCTTACTTTTCGTTGGAGCCCAGTATTCTTCTTAAACCTTGTTCATGTAGGAGACTTTTCTCTCTTGGAGTTCACATGTTTTCAATGGGTCTTCTGTTCCGTGAGAAAGATATGGGAGCAGACAGGAGCGAGGTCATAGAGATATACAGGACAGAAACAGGCCCTTCGGACCACCAAGTCTGTGCCGACCAACAACCGCCCATTTATACGAATCCTACATTAATCCCATATTCCCTACCACAACCCCACCTTCCCTCAATTCTCCTACCACCTACCTACACTAGGGACAATTTACCATGGCCAATTTACCTATCAACCTGCTAGTCTTTGGCTGTGGGAGGAAACCGGAGCACCCGGCGGAAACCCACACGGTCACCAGGAGAACTTGCAAACTCCGCACTGACAGTACCCAGAACTGAACCCAGGTCGCTGGAGCCGTGAGGCTGTGGTGCTAACCACTGCGCCGCCCTGAGGCGTTCTCAGTCCAGGAGCAAACAGCTTTCTGAGTTTCCTTCACTCAGCAAATTCAAATTGCCCAACAGTTAGTCTGTCATGTGACCAAACTGGTCTGACCACTTCTTCTGTGTATTGGGGAAGCAAGGACTGGGTCCCTTGTTCCAACACTGTCTGCTAGCATGCAAATGTCTTTCCTGTCAGGGGCCTGGCAATTCCTTGTGATAGGCCCTCTTTTCTTCCCAACCACAATTTTAAGTTTTAATGTTCATGTGGCGAAATAACGCATGCCTCAGTCTTGGCAGGTGAGGGCCCGCAGGACAGTCTTCTCTTACCACATTAGCAAATGCAATTAAGTTTACAAAGAACAGTTTTAAACCACCAACACTATGAAGAGTTAAAAGACATTAAACGGGAGGGTAATTTAGGAGACATTTTATATTTTAACTTTCACAGAACATTTCAGAAAAAATGTGTTATGATTCAGGAAAGCAGTACTAGCTTAAAACCGAAGCAGGAGGGAGACTAAAATGGTCTATGTGCATTTGGAGAAGGTCACCTAAGATGTCAAGATGTATAATATGTTTTTTTTGATCACCTGCTGACAATCCAAGTGCAATCTGTTGCGCTTATATTTTTAGTATGGGGAGAATTGATTGCTGCCAAGGAAGTCCGAGTTAGCTGATCTGGACTGTCAATTTTCTTTCTTTTCAAAACTTCTTATATACAAGCAAAACGTGCATAATCTTTCATAAGCTTTCTTATAATGGAAATTCATTTTTAAAAATAGAAATATAATAAAGAAACCTCAAAAATAAAGCCATTTGTAATAGATTAAATGATCATCCTTCAGACTTTTGGGTTGTGGTTCATAAAAGTAGACAAATTATCCAATCTGAAAACTACATCATAAACCCTTGCCTTAAAACTGTACCTCTATACTAAATTCAGATGATCTGCTTTCTATCAATCTTGGCTTAGTGCATGCTCACTTCTGGGTTCAGAGCCCCACTTGACTCCAAAATGTCGAGACTGACACTTCAGTGCAGTACTGAGGGAGTGCTGCACTGTTGAACGTGCTGCCTTTCAGAAGAAAGGTTAAATCAAGGAGAAGTCTGCTTTAGCAGGTGAGCACAAAATGACTTTACAGCGTCATTTGAAGAAAAGCAGGAGCGTTCTCCCAGAGTCATAAACTACATTTATCTCACAACCAACATCTATAACATGATCTGATCATTTATCACATTGCTGTTTGTGGGACCTTGCAGTGTGTAAAGTGGCTACAGTGGCTCCTACAATCGAATAGTGACTACACTTAAAAAATACTTCAGTGATTTTAATGGCTTTAAGACGTCCTGATAGCATTATATACAAGTACAAATTCTCTTTCTCCATTAAAACTCAAAAATATGCATACTATCAAAAACTAGCAATATAATTCAGCAATAATAACAAGAGGAGAAAATGGTTGATCAATTTTACCTGTCTGCTTCATCAAAGACCACATACTCAACATTGTGTAGCTTCAGGTTCATTTCCACAACTACATGCATTAAACGACCGGGTGTGCCAATTATTCTGCAAATTGAAAAAACAGAACATAAAGGGTGGAATTTTGTGTTGCCGGGGGTCTTGTCATGAGAGGAAACAGATGCTGAGATCCCTGCATTGGCTCTTGTACGCAAGGCCCACCGAATTTAGTGCCAGACACTAACTGGACAGCGCCGGGCCTTCAGTGCGATTTAGGACCCTGAAGCCAGAAGTCCCAGCCTTGCAGAGCTACTGGCCATCCGAGGCCGACAGCTGCAGCGCCACCACAGAGCAGTTGGTTGCAGCTGTAGCTGCAGCCAGACATCGTAGAGCGGCGTTGAAACCAGACTCAAGGTAGGTAAGAGCAGGAGGGGTATTGCGGGGGATGGGTGGTCGGCAGCAAGGGCAGGGGGGTGGCCCTCAGCTGGCCACCCCTCTTCCGATGCCGGTTCCTTCGTTCAGGCACTAAGTACCTTTGAACAAGGGGACCCATCACCCCCACCCAAGCCAGGAAGTAGCCCGTACGGCTTTTCGTGCCGTTCTTCCCATGCGGTGATAGGGCCGCATCCGCACGAGTAATTGTGGCTGCGATGGGAAGAGGCCCTCAATTAGGCTTACATTACCCAGGTAAGGGCCTCAATTGGCTACGGGGTGGGAAGGTCGTTCACAGGTCTTCCTGCCCTGGACTAAATTTCGGCAGAGGCACCCAATTTTGTGCTCTCCCCATCTCCAAACCCACGCGGGAGAGCGCATAAAATTCCACCCAAGCTGTGCAGGTTATAAATCTACATAAAATCAGTACCGAGGTGTGTAAACATTTAAGGTACTCATTAATTCAACTGTTGCATATGTTATATTCACTGGCAATTGCTTGAATACTTAAATGACCAAACTGCTCAGCCAAAGTCCTAGAGACAATTAGTTTACCATTGGTTGGATGTAAACGATCTCATGCGCTGTTTTGAAGAGCAGGAAATTATCTCCAGTATTATTTATCCCTCAAATCAACATCACAAAAACAGATTATCTGGTCATTATCATATAGCTGCTTGTGAGAGTTTGCTGTGGGAAAGTTAGCTGCCGTGTTTCCTACATTGCAACAATAACTACACTTCAAAAAAACTTAATTGGCTATAAAGCACTATGGGACCACTGGTAGTTGTGAAAAGCACTATAAAAATGCAAGTCTTTCTTTTAACAAGTGATATGCTATGAGTTTATCAAAAAATAAATGTAGTTATCTCCTAAACAACACTACATTTAAGAGACTTCAGCAGGTAACCCGACTTTTGTAGTGGTTTATTTTTGTCAGCCACAAGAATAGAAATGATTTAGAAAACCTGAAGCAAAGACCAGAAAGACATCATTTGAATGATTCAATTTTAAGATATTTTTCTGTAATTTTGTTTATTTGTAAATTAGCCCTAATTTTCAGTTTGCCCTGACCGAATTACTTTTTGTTGCTAAAGTTGACCTGCCCCAATGCCCTCTAGATCCACTGATCAGGAGGGACAAAAGACCACCATGCGCGATTATCCTCTCTGTATAGAAAAAGCACAGTCTCTGCTCAGCTAAAAATCAGGAACTGAGCGCAAGAGTTAGGCCTATGCTCATCCTTTCGTGCACAGCTTTGAGCACTCAAAGATCAATTCCATTAGTGAGCCCCGTAGCTTTTTTCTCCCCAGGTACACTGGGGGACATTACTGATTCATCATTTCTACTGTGGCATTCTCTTACATCAATAAATGTAAAATTACCTGAGCTCAATTATTTGCTTAATTCTTTATGGGAGATAATTCTAAAAGTCATAGAATTCGATAAATTTGTTTTCCAAAAGGAATCTCAGGGAGCTGAAAACCTTTCCTCCTTAATAATACACAAAGCGAAGCAATATTACATCACGAGATACATTTGACACTGAAAGATTTGAACAAATAAAATTAAACTAATTCAAGGAATTATCTTCGAGTGATTAGTCATCATCAAACAGCATTTTAAAAAAAAGTTAACTTACACGTCAGGGTTTTCATGAAGTGCTTCAAATTGATCCTCCATTCTAAAAAAATAAAGTACCAGATATCCGATGACATTTTTGGCTTTGCTTAGTTCAATTAAATTACACCATCAAAACTACAGATTAACACCCAAAAAGGAACTCACTTGTCTCCGCCCAAGATTAAAGCTGTTTTGAAGCCAGCAAATTTTCCAAGCTGCAAATTCAGATAGCAAAAATTATATGCAATACAGATTTTTATTTTGAAAATGTATGGTATATTTATTCAACTTAGGCATAAAGGATAGTCAAATAGGAGGCTCTATAACCGGTATTAAATAAATAGTCCAAAATAAAACAATCTGAAATATGTAATACACAAATCTGGACCACAATTCTTATTTTTGACAATATTTGTGTATTATTTATACAAAGAGTGTAATCTTTTCTTAAATATAAGCAGGATAAAAGATAAAACATCATACTAATTGGAATCAATATGCGTGTGAAGATGAAGAAAATATTCTCTGGATTTATCAATTAAAATTAGCATTAAAAAGTAGCTGCACACACTATCAAGGTAAACTGTACTGAAGTAAGGAAATATCAAATAGCACCATTCTCTGTATCAGTAATGTAACCCTAGTTGTGTGTTGTCCAGTTCATTTTATAATTAGGGCTACACCAAGTCACAGTCAAATTTTACAAATTTCATGGTCACAGCATTTTAAGAATCATGAATTTCACAATTTCACATATTTAAATTGTAAATTTCAGTGTCGCAACAAACCATGAAAATTATCTAATTAAAACAAAAAAAAAGCAAATAAAAACAAAAAATGCTGGAAATACTCAGCAGATCTGGCAGCATCTGTGGAGGGAGAAGCATAGTTAACGTTTCAGGTCAGTGACCCTTCATCAGAACTGTTCTGATGAAGGGTCACTGACCTGAAACGTTAACTCTGCTTCTCTTTCCAGAGATGCTGCCAGACCTGCTGAGTATTGCCAGCAATTTTTGTTTTTATTTCATATTTCCAGCATCTGCTGTATCTTGCATTTATTTAAAAAAAGACAAAAGGAGGTTTCTGGTTTCAAATGGCATTTATTGTATACTCAAAATCTATTGTAAAAAGTGGACAGTAAATAGGTGACTGAAGGCAGTGGTTGAATGTGAGCATGGAGCAACCTGCAACTGTCGCTTTTAAATTATAATATACCAAACTGTAATTGCGAGTGAAAGTAAGCAATTTTCTGTGAAGCTGTTGGAATGTTTGAGAACTGTGATAAGATGCTATATAAATACTAATAGTGTTTTCTTTCCTTGATGAATTATGTTTCCTACAACAGTGATTACCCTCAAAAAAGTAGTTTATTGGCTGTAAAGCACTTTGAGATGTTCAGTGGTTGTGAAAAGCGCTATATAAATCCAAATTTTTGTTAATGCGATTTATAAGTTTGAGAAGCTTGTATTTTGATTTTTTTTTTTTAAAATACCATCTTAGATATGCTTTTCCTTACGTTTACTTCTTGCTGGCTTGCCTGACATGAAGGAGCTGGACAGAGGATAATCATGTCCATGCAAAAAGACACACTACAGTCGCCCCAATGTGCTCACATTTTACCCACCATTTACATAAGTTTGAGTAATATACATTTTTTACAGTTTAAGTTCTGCTGGAATAGTAAGAATTTATAAATTATTTAGAAAAAAGCACTAAAGACACCTGCTGTCTTCTACTGTAGCAATATGAATGCAACAAACAATTAGGAACTGAATAAGTGATAGATTCCATGCTTGCTATATTTTATTAATCTAAATCTATATATCTCAGTATATAAATTGAAAGGAAGCATTTTACCTCTTTTGTGAACTTCATGGTTTGTAATGCCAGTTCTCTAGTTGGAGTCAGGATTAAAGCTCTAGCTCCTGTCTGGGCATTATGCACCTTCAGCTGTTCAAACAATGGAATAAGAAATGCCGCAGTCTTACCGCTACCAGTCCTAGCCATAGCAACGACATCCTTGCCATCCAATATCACCGGGATTGTCTAAAACAGGGAACAGATCATCACCTCAAAAGAAGTTTCTGAAGCGAGTCCTCAAGCTAACACTTTCCAATAGTGATAATTAATGGATCCTTTTCTAAAATATAGCAAGTTTATCTACCCCCTTAAAAATTCTACTGTCAAAATGATATTGCTTTTTTTTCTCAAATTTGACAGTTCTTGCCCCACAGGATGAGCTACTAATCACAGCTGGGCAGTCAGTGCAGATAAAAACAAAGCTCTGGTTCTGAAGGTCACAGACCTGAAATGTTAACTCTGTTTCTCTCTCCACAGATGCTGCCAGACCTGTTGAGTATTTTGAGCACTTTGTTTTTATTTCAGATTTCCAGCATCCGCAGTATTTTGTTTTTATTTCAGTCAGTGAAGATGCTGTGTGGAGAGGTAATTCCCTACAAAGATTATTTAAAATGTACTGAAATTAATAGAAGAGTAGGTCAAGGCTGTTGTTGCACACCTATTTGTGCCTAGCTCAAGATCAGCATAAGTCTGAGAGTAGACTGGTTGCTTGTCATCTCTGCTGAGGGAAAAGAAGTGTCCATGGAAAGAAAAATTTAAAACTACGTTCATCTGATTGACAGCTGAGATGTGACTGAGATTGCAGTTAAAAATATAAACCTGGCATGTGTTGCAACTGTTTACAGATTTAAAAATTTCAAAAAGTTTCAAATATTAACTACACATATCTTCTATTGAGAATACCTCTAAATATGGAATATATACTTTATATATCTAAAAACATTAAATGTAGTTATCATCTAGTAATTTTTTAATGGCAACCTTTTATTTTTGCAGCTAACGATGAATATTTGGTGCAGTATAAAATATTTTCTTTCATTCATGGTAGTGTTTCTTGAGTGTGCTAATTTAGAACAGAAAAAAAATCAGTGTAGCAATGACTTTAATATTAGCACTACTATAAGTTACCTTTCTCTGAATTGGTGTTGGTACTTTGTATCCTTTCTTAATTATGCCTTTAAAAACAGGAAAGCTTAAACCTGTAGAAAAACAAAAGTTATCAATTTTGTGATAACCATTTTGCACAAATATTAAAAACCAACATATCATTTCTGCATAATATCTGTTCAGCATTGGTAGGTAGTTGTGGCGTGTTGTCTGCACATTCTGCTACTAGAACATCTCTGCAATGACTATCACCATGATGGCATGAGACTAACCAGTGAGCCCGATGTGAATGTCTAAAGCACCTAGAAACAAGGTAAATAGTTTAACATGGCTCATTTTGAAATGTACAAAATCAAGTGCTTTATTCCAAAAGGCAAATGGAAGGATTTGCAAAGAAATCAGGTTATGAAAATTAAACCCATCATCCTACCACATCTTTTGATTCAAATTCTTAGGATATATGCAATTCTTGTCTTCAAGACATTGGGCTGGATTTTACGTCAGGCAGACAGGAGCTGGTTACCGGCATAAAGGTCGGTGGTGAACCCGCTTCCGCCCAACCCAGGGTTGGGTCCCCGGGCTTTAATTGTTCCGAGGCAGGACTTCCACCCACTGGAGGGAGGAAGTCCCGCCTCATTGAACTGCCTGCCAATCATTGGGCCGGCAGCTCTTAGTCTCAGCAGTGCCGCTGGGAGCGGTGGCCACTACTGGGACTGCAGCCCAGTCGAGGACATGAAGCCAGAACTGAAGGTAAGCTTGGGTTTGCCTTGCTGTTGGAATCGGTCGCGACCCGGCGAGACCTCATGGTGCGCTGAGAGGCTGCCAGGTATCACTGGGTGGCCTTTCACATCTACTGGACACCTGCTTGCCATGGGTAAAATACTCATGGAGGCGGGCAAAGGCCACTTCAGGGCCTTGATTGGCCTGGGGCTGTTTCTCGCCCCCTGCGGCCCATGTAAAGTAGGGCGGAGTTGGGAGCAGGCCGGGAAGGCCCCCTGGAGCCCCCGCTCAATTTTACGCCACCCCCCACCATCTGGCTCGCTGGGGTGGTGTAAAATTCTGGCCATTACTTCTGTTGTCACATCTTTGCTTCAATAAATACCTACGGTTACAAAGTAGAAACTATCAATGTAGAATTATCATTCTGTAGATACACACATCTCTCAGTGGTGGCTCTGCAGCACTTCAAATGTACATTCCTCTATACTCCTCAATTTATACAGTATTTGCCAAACTACCCTATTTCTCTGCTTCCCAAATTGCTACAAATGTTGCTTTTTATCACTAATAATATTAAATGAAAGTATTACATAAATTTAAGAACAGAATGTACATCTTTAAAACAGACTGAATTACATTTTTGCACCTTAGTCTAAATATTCTTCATCCTCTAAACCCGTTTAATTTACACTTGCTCTTGACTCACGGTTTACATTTGCAACAGTACAGCTAGTAACGGTTTTGTTTTTGCTTTCGCTTTCAATCCAAAAACTGTTCTATGTTGCATATAATTTTAAAGTAGATGAATATACACGTGTCTATGACTTGAAACCAAGGAGATAGAACACACAAGAAAATTCTGGATAAATCAGCATCTTATAATAAAGAAGTTTTAATATTTAATATTTGTTAGGAGAAATACCATTTTATGCTCTTGCTAATAGCATATTCAGGTTGATGGAGAAGTTGTTGATGAGATGAAGCCCCCACTGTGACAACTCAACTCTACTTTTAAAAAATGTTGTAGAGCACAGTTCTACATAAACTGAGCACAGCACACTATCTAAAACAGGGGTGTCCAACCTTTTTGCGTGAGGGGCTGCATTATAATTTTTGTTCTACATGGGGGCCGGTGAGCAAATTTCGGAAAGAAATTAGAAATTTATTTTACTATTAAGCAAAACAAAAAAAAATGCGCACTTTTGTGAAGAAGCTTTAAACAAGACGACTAATTTATTAATTTACTTTCTCGGTCACTATGTGGAACACCAATTTAGTGAGATACCTGGCACTGCTTTTGTTTGCAGAGGTAGACAACGTCCGCCCGCAAGCTTGATGTAGTAATGCGGAGAATTCCGGATAGATGTCCATCTGTCAGAAGTGATCTTGATCATGCTCTCGCTCCCTCTAGCCCTGTGTGTGTGTGTGTGTGTGTGTGTGTGTGTGTCTCCCCTTCTGTGCATGCCCCTGTCCCTCCCTCTGTGTGTATGTGCATCTCTCTATCGGCATGCAACTCTCTCCCTGTGTATGTGTCTCTGTGCCTCTCTCTCTCTCTCTGCCCGTGTCTGTCTGTCTCTCTCTCCCCGAGCTGAATTTTACCAACCCACCGATGTCAGGGGTCGTGGCAGGGGAGGGCCCGGAATATTCTTCCAGGAGAGGCCTGCCACGACCCCCGACGCCAGGTATGTCCTGCCCCGTTATACTGGAGGCAGCGGTGGGACCTGGGTGCGGCTCCTCTGCCGCTTGGCGGCGGCACACCCCAATTACATATGTAAAGTGCTACCTACCTTTCCTGATTATGCATCCTGCTGTCTCACTCCACAGTTCCGCACTTTTCGTTGAACGGGCGGCTATCATGTGCCATCCCTCTCTCTTCCGCCCCCCCTCCCCCAAATGTGTCTCTCTCTCTCTTTTCCCCCCCATGTCTCTCTGTATCTCTTTCTCTGTGTGTCATTGTCTCTCTGTGGGGTTCAAGTACGGGAGAAAGTAATTAAGTCTGAATCAGGGTTAATGTGCATGTATGTGAATGCATGGAGTGTGGTTAATAAGACTAGTAAGGTATATTTGCAGATTGCCATGTGGAAATATGATGTTGTGGCTGTAACAGAGACCTGGTTCAAAGGAGGGCAGGACTGGGTACAAGGTGTTCAGGAAAGATAGGAAGGGTGAAAAAGAGGGCAGGGTGGCAGTATTGATTAAGGAGAGCATGGCAGTGCTGGGGAAAAAAAAGATGTCCCATCGGGGTCGAGGCCATAATAAATTTGGCTAGAGCTAAGGAACAAAAAAGGTGCGGTTACATTGCTCGGTGTTGTCTGTAGGCCACCAGCTAGTGGGAAGGACATGAAGGAACAAATTTGCAAAGAAAGTGTCTCAAACAATCAAAAAAATTCAGGTAGCTGAAATTGTTGGGCATACCCATGGACTGAAAGCCTCCTGACTTCTTCTTCTTTTTATTCTGTTGCCGGACCATCTCTCTGGTGTCTGGTTCCACGTCAGATGGGCAATCGGCTGAAGGAAAGCTTGGCAAATATCTGGTGCTGTGCTGTGAAAGTAATTAAAACCAGATTGATTTCTGGATAATTTTTGAATATAAACAAATATCTTTACCTGTGATACCAATGAGCTAAAAGAAAAATTTTTGGACAGGGAGCTATTTCTGAAATAACTTCATTTACAACTAATTAAATCCTGACAAAATCCATTTCTGGTATACTTTCAAACCAAAAGCAAACTCTTCAGTGCAAATCCTCTCAAGTGATTATGCTAGCCCAGGCATTGCTTACTTTACCTGACAAATCTCTGTAGGGCACTGAAGCAATGAAAATTACCTAAAAGGTCCTAAGTGACATTAGTTTTGACTAGATGGTAACAGATGACTTGTGATCGAATTATGTCACCGCAGTGCAATCCGTTTCAAGAATCTAGTCCTGCAGATAGATTTTAACAAGTAAGCTCACAGTAAGTATAAATCTACAGTGATTCATATTGGGAGTCAGTTCATTAACTAGGATAAATAGCCACTGACTCAGTGGAATTATAAAACCAGCTACCCTTAAGACTTTGATTCACAGGCTTTAAAAAAGGCAAGAAAGCCCCCATATAGAAACAGGGGTTAAAAGTCCTTTCTCAAAAATGCTAAATGTTAGTGCAAAGTAGCTTAGATTTTAACAAGAAATGCTGGAAATACTTAGCAGGTCTGGCGGTATCTGTGGAGAGAGAAGCAGAGTTAGCGTTTCAGGTCAGTGACCCTTCATCAGAACTGGCAAATATTAGAAGTGTAATAGGTTTTAAGCAAACAAAGCAGGGGTGGGGCAAGAGATAACAAAAGAGGTGATGATAGGATAGGGTCACAGAGAATAACTGACCAGAAGGTCATGGAGCAAAGGCAAATGGTATGTTCATGGTGTGGTGAAAGATAAAGCGTTAGTACAGAGAGGGTGTTAATTGACAGAAAAATGAACAGCCCTAGCCCCAAGCACAATCATGAAAAACAGTAGGTAGGCACAGTAGAAACAAACAAAAATAAAACAAATATTAAGGAAAAAATAACTAAAAATAAAAATAAAACAGGGGGGGCCGTCATGCTCTGAAATTATTGAACTCAATGTTCAGTCCGACAGGCTGCAGCATGCCTTATCGGTAAATGAAGTGCTGTTCCTCGAGCTTGCGTTGATGTTCACTGGAACGCTGCAGCAATTCCAGGACAGAGAAGTGGGCATGAGAGCAGGGGGTGGTGTTGAAATGACCATCAACTGGAAGCTCGGGGTCATGCTTTCAGACTGAGTGCAGGGAAAAAGAATAGAATATGTTGATAGGGTCAGATGAAGTTAGGCGAGAGGAGGCTCATGTGGAGCAAGAATATCAGTATGGACTATCAAAGAACTGTTACAATGCAGAAGGAATCCATTTGGCCCATCATGTCTGCACTGGCTCTTCGAATAATCAATTCACCTAATGCCATTCCCTTGCCTTCTCCCAGTCACCCAGCACATTCTTCCTTTTCAGTTAACAGTCTAATTCCCTTTTGAATGCCTCGATTGAACCTGCCTCCACCATACTCCCTGGGCAGTCAGCTCCCGAGGGAGCTCCAAAGCAAGTGTACGCAAGTCAGCCCTGATCGACCGTGAGCTACACAAGTTTGCTGTCGACATTGCTGCTCTACAAGAAACCATATTAGCCGACACTGGCTCTACTTGAGGGGATAATTACATCTTTAACTGGAATGGAAAGATTGAAGATCGCTGTGAACATGGTGTAGGCTTCGCAGCTAGAAACCGGCTGACAGTCAATTGAACCACCAGTACCAACCTCAGAGCGCCTCATCCCCTCCTGCGGTTATCGTCCGATGGAGGCACAGTCAACATCATATGCGTCAACATACCAACTCTGAATGCCAGTATCTCCGATAAAGGCATTTCCATCACTCCCTCGGTGACGTTCTGAGGAACATCCCAAATGATGAGAGGCTATTCATCCTGGGTGACTTCATGTTGGGGCAGACAGTGATTCATGGCCAATGTGCCTCAGTCATCATGGGGTGGGGATGATCAACAATAATGGACAACGCCTTCTTGAGTTTTGTGCCCTGAATGAACCCTGCATCACCAACACCTTCTTCCATGGCAGACATCACCACAAGGTATCAAGGCAGCACCAACTAGACCTAGTCATCACGAGGAGGCGCGATCTTCCCAGTGTTCTTCACACCCGCACCTACCATAGTACAGATTATGACACCGACCACTCTCATCGGCAGCAGAGTGAAGGTGCACCACCGAAAGCTCACAGCTCCAAACGTGATGGCCTGCCACGCATCAACATCCTTCACATAAGCAATGATGCCAAATACCAGCACTTCGCACTGTCGCTAGAACACTTGCTACCCAACAAAGCCTTAATTGGAAGCATCGATGCTGGCATCAAAGAGCTTAATGACGTCCAAGCTTCAATCACCTACGAAGCAGCAGAAGCATCATTTGGTAAAGGCGGAACCCGCAACAAGGGCTGGTTTGAGACCTACTCTGATGAGATGCTATGTCATTGATGCAAAAAACAAAGCCTACATGATGCACAACATAAGACGCTGCATGACCTGAAGGTAGCCAAGACAGCCGTGCAATGAAGAGGGAAATATTGTGCAAACAAACTCTGGATCATCTTATGTCAAGAAATCCATATAGACAAAGGAAACCTATGAACTACGTAGGAAGGGATCATGAGGGTACTTGGCCCTGCCATCACCGAAGTTGCTCCCCTGAAGTTGGCAGATTGTGAAGTACTCACCAACTGAAGTAAACAGATGTCCCACTGGGCTAAACACTACTGTGAGCTGTACCCGTGAGTCAGGCATCTCCCAGCCTGCACTCGTCGCTCTCCCGCAATTTCATGTTATGGATGAGTTAGATATAGAACCCTCATTACTGGAGCTCGAGAAGGCCATAGACCACATAGCAAACAAAAGGGCATCCGGCAAAGGCGGAATCCCAGCCAAACTGCTCAAGCATGGAAAGTCCCATCTATTGCCACACTTTTATCATCTACTTCGCTGTTGGAAAGTAGGCTCTGTTCCACAGGAGAAGCGCGATGTCAAATCATCACACTATACAAAAACAAAGGCAACATAGGAGACTGCAACAACTACTCCTTAGCGTCATGGGGAAGGTCTTTGCTAGGGTCATGCTTAAAAGACTCCATTTACTTGCAGACCGAGTGTACCCGGAAGCACAGTGTGGGTTCCATGCCGGAGATCTTCTGTGGATATGATCTTCTCCATATGCCAGCTGCAAGGAAAGAGTAGGGAAGAGTATACCCCTTTCCCTTACTTTCACAGATCTCACTAAAGCATTCCAAGTGAGTTGGAAAAAATCTAACAGAGGCGGCTTCGGTGGATCAGACAGGTCCACAGGATGGAAAACAGTCACATACCCAAGGACATTCTGTATGGTGAAGTGGCCGAGGCCAGACAACCAGTGGGGCGCCCAAACCTCCACTTCGAGGATGCTTGCATGCAATACATGAAGACCTTAAATGTTGACTATCGCACCTGGGAGTCACTAAAACAGCGACACATTTGTGGACTGGTGTGCACTACCACAATGACCTGTTGTTACAGCAGCTTAGCAACCACTGCCAATGTCAAAAACAACAACTCACAGTGCCACTTGGAAGCTTCACGTGCAATACTTGTGGCAGAACCTGCCTCACAAGGATTGGCCTTCACAGCCATCAGCAAAAGTCCACCAAGAGAAGACACTCCACCTAAATGGATTGTTTGCTGCATGTCCATCATCTTTCACTGATGGAAGCATGCCAACCAACCACCACATTCTCAGGCAGTGCATTCTAGATCCTAACCGCTCGCTGCGTGAAGTTGTTTTTCCTCATGTCACTTTTGCCAATCACTTTAAATCTGTGACCTCTTGTTCTCGAGCCTTTAACAAGTGGGAACAGTTTTCCCCTTTTCCACTCTGTCCAGACAACTCATGATTTTGAATACCTCTATCAAATCTCCTCTCAGCCTTCTATTCTCCAAGGAAAACAGTCCCAACTTCTCCAATCTGTCTTGATACCTGAAGCTCCTCATCCCTGGAACCATTTGCATGAATCTTTTCTGTTTTCTTTTGGGCCTCCTTATCTCGAGAGACAATGGATACGCGCCTGGAGGTGGTCAGTGGTTTGTGAAGCAGCGCCTGGAGTGGCTATAAAGGCCAATTCTGGAGTGACAGGCTCTTCCACAGGTGCTGCAGAGAAATTTGTTTGTTGGGGCTGTTTTCTGTACTCTCTCCAATACCTTCACATCATTCGTAAAGTGCTGCACCTAAAACTGGACGCAATACTCCAGCTGAGGCTGAACTGGGGTCTTATACAAGCTCAACATAATGTCCTTACTCTTGTACTCTAGGTCCCTATTAATAAAGCCGAGGATACTGTACGCTTTATTAATCGCTCTCAACCTGTCCTGTCACCTTCAATAACTTATGTTCATATACCTCCAGGTCCCTCTGTTCTTGCACCCTCTTTCAAGTTGTACCCGTTACATTACATTATCTTTCCATATTCATCCTACCAAAATGAATGACATCACATTTCTCCGCATTGAACTTCATCTGCCACTTGTCCAACCATTCCACCAACTTGCTTATGTCCTTTTGAAGTTCTACATGATCCACCTCACAATTCACAATTGTTCCAAGTTTTTTTATCATCTGCAAGTTTTGAAATTGTGCCCTGTACACCAAGGTTTAGGTCATTAATATGTATGAAGAAGAGCAAAGGACCCAACACTGACCCCTGGGGAACTCCACTACAAACCTTCCTCTAGCCCAAAGAACATCTATTAACCACTACTCTCCTGTTTCTTGTCACTAAGTCAATTTTGTATCCATGTTGTTACTGTCCCTTTTATTCTATGAGCTATAATTTTGCTCACAAGTCTGTTGTGCGGCTCTGTATCAAATGCCTTTTGGAAGTCCATGTACACCACATCAACAGCATTGCCCTCATCAACCCTCTCTGTTACCTCTTCAAAAAACTCCAGCAAGTTTGTTAAACATAATTTTCCCTCAACGAATCGGTGCCGGCTTTTAATTGACCCGCATTTGTCTATGTGACTATTTATTTGGTCCCGAATTATTGTTTCTAGAAGTTTCCCCACCACCAAGGTTAAACTGACCGGCCTGTAGTTGCTGGGCTTATCTTTACATCCTTTTTGGAACAAGGGTGAAACATTTGCAATTCTCCAGTCCTCTGGCATCATCCCTGAGTCTAAGACTGGAAAATTATGGCCAGTGCCTCCACAATTTCCACTTTCACTTCCCTCAGTATCCTTAGATGCATCTCATCCAGCCTTGGTGCTTTACCAACTTTAAGTACAGACAGCATATCTAATACCTCCCTTCTTATCAATTTTAAATCCTTCAAGTGTTCTTGTGACCTGCTCTTTCACTGTGGCCTGGGTAGCATCTTCTTCCTGGGTAAAGACAGATGCAAAGTATTCACTTAATACCTCAGCTATTCCCCCGCCTCCATGCATAAATCCCCCTTTTGGTCCCTAATCGACCCTACTCGACTTTTTTACTATTTATATGGCAAAAGACGACTTTGGATCCCTGTTATGTTAGCTGCCAGTCTCTTTCCTTATTCTCTCTTTGCTTCTCTTATTTGCCTTTTCATTTACTCTCTGAACCTTTGATATTCAGCCAGGTTCTCCATTGTATTATCTACCTGACATCTGTGATAAGCACATTTTTTCTTCTTCATTTCTATCTCTTTTGTTATCCAGGGAGCTCTAGATTTGTTTGTCCTACCTTTCCCCTTCAAGTGTGCCTGAACTCTATTCTGAGGTAGTCCATTGTTCAGCTACTGTTTTTCCTTCCAATCTTTGGCCCAGAGCCATTCTTACCCCTCTGAAGTTGGCTTCCCCCCAGTTAATTATTCTTACGCTAGATTGTTCTTTGTCCTTTTCCATAACCAACCTAAAGCTTATGATACAATCAACACTGTCTCCTAAATGTTCTCCTGCTGATATCTGATCTACTTGGCCTACCTCATTGCCAAGAACCAGGTCTCGCAGTGCCTCCCCACTCATTGGGCTGGAAGCAGTGCCTCCCCTCTCGTTGGGGACTAGTTGAACTGAATGGCTTGTTTCTGTGCTGTACATTCCATGTAATTATTTTAACTACTTTCTTTGAAGCTCTTAAGTGCAACTTTTTGAATATACATCATATGTTAGCATTTTGCAGTCATTGGAGATGGGAAAGATCAGAGCACCAATAACCCCTTTTTAAGAAATAAACTAAAATATTTGCGATCAACAGAAATGCAGGCAGCAAACAGTCACCAATTGGGAACGTTGCCCTTTACTATCCATGTGGCTTGCCAACCCTGCCAATGCTCATTTTCCCCATATCTTCCTGTATATCCAACTGCTGGTTAGCTGTGACCAGTTTTCTAGGCTGCCAACTATAGCGTACAATTTCTTTCACTGCCCCCAAGATGCACTGGAACAGGAACATTGAAAGGAATCCAACTTCTTAAAGCTCAACGTAAGCTGAAGGATCAGCCCTTCATCTTTTGATTAGACACTTTACAGCCTTCCGGACTCACCAATGATTTCAACAATTTCAGATTGTAACTTCTGACACCCTTTTTTCCAGACAGCAACTGTTGCTGATGGATCTATTACCATTCACACCTCCACTAGAATCTTATGTCTTTACTTGTCCCATTACATCTTCTTTTGTCTTGCATCATCACCCCTCCTGTCATTTAATCTCTCCTGTTTTTCACCCCATCACAGGCCTTCCCTTTTCTTCTTTCCCTGCCTCTGTATTTGCTTAGAATCTGTCACATCTCCAATTTTTTTCAGTTCTGACGGCAGGTCATCAACCTGAAATATTAAATGTTTCTCTTTCCACAGATTCTGCTTGACCTGCTGAGAATTTCCAGCATTTTCTGTTTTTATTTCAGATTTCCATCATCCGCAGTATTTATCTTTATCCGAGCTATCGCCCCCACCAACTCGATACCAGCAGAAACCCATCACTCGGGCCCGCTGCTCCCCAGTCACCAACCTTGCCCACACCGTCATCCTCCTCGGTTAAAGGAGCCAACTGGAACTCCCCGCCGTCACTCTCTACGTCCACGTCCCGGTGGTGGGGCTGAGAGTGGGCTCGGGGCTTCCTGCGTCTGTTTGGCCGCTTCTTCTTTTGCGCCATAGCTCCTCACAAAATTCAAACCAAGCAACAGCCTAAATCGACCAAATACACGCGCCGCTCACGCGAACAGAGCAGCCGCCATGTCTCCCGGCAACGTCACAGGTCAATGGCCGCACCCACTCGCTGTTACTAACAGGGGGATAGGAGGACAGACTTTCAAATTCTTTTGGAACAACACTCAAAAATATGTCTATTTCCTAATTTCTCTAAACTGACAATGACTGATATACAAAGTACCTTTTAACAGTTCATGATTTTTTCTGTCTATTATCTGACTGTTGTGTAATGTAATGATTCCCCCCCCGGCTGTGGGTCGATCCTGACTCTGGTGTTCGCTGCCGCGCAACGGGTGGCGCGTGACGGGGATGAGCGCCAGGACTGTGCAGGTGAGTCAGCGCATCAGTAACTTACCTGGACAGATAGTACCCGGACTTTACTGTGATCAGGGTATGCAAAAGCGGCGGTGCGAATATTGCTCGGGTGTGACCTCACTCAGCAATCTGTTCAGTGACCCCGGCAACTTCCGTGGAAGTCTTTTTTTTAAAGAAAAATCAGTGCTGACGTTTCGGTCGGTGGAAGGCTCCCCGTTCAGCAAGCGTTAAATTCTGGCCTTTGCCATTTTTCACTGAATTAGCAAGTGTCAGAACTGAAATGAGCATTTCACCTTGTTCCACGCCTCTCATTTAAAATCCTCCTTCTTCACCACCCACCCAAGTACCAGAAACATTTTCTCACCAAGATAGTGTTATGAAAGCCGGATATTGTAACATGATTGTATTTTTTAAACTATGTCTTTGGAAAGTTTAAAGTGGAGTCTGAGAAGTCAGGTGCTTAAGGACAAGACAGAAATCTTGGTTGACAGGACAACAGAGAACACAGATCAAAAAGTTTTTTGAAAAACAGAGATTGCTGGGGTAACACCTGAAGCACAATGTGTTTTGTCCACCCAAACTTTCAGATTGTAAAAAAGGAGGCAGTGATTCTGAGGATGCAAATATGTATGGCAGTTGTTAATACCTGGAAACAATGGAAGGCCAGATGGCTCTGTGAAACCAGACTTCTGGAGTTTACATATTTGAAAAGGGCAATGAGCTGTGGACTCCTGTTTCCAGATAAATTTATCAGATTTTCCGAAGGCAGACAGGCTACACAGAAGACCAGTGGTGGCAGCCTTAGAGCAGGTTGTAAGATAGGAAGACAACAAGCAGTGACAGCCTCAAGGGGGAGAGAGGAAATATCTGCTCTTAGAAAATATTGATACAGTGAAAGGCTATGAAAACTTGAACCTCTTTTGAAAGTAGAGGTTTGCGGAGAAGTAAAAGCCCAACAAGATCTCCAGGAGGCATCTTATTCACGGGCATCCATTTCGAAAGTGCTCGGAGAAGTGAGCAAAGAGGACATTGATTTTGAGAAAGGTTTCGCAGATACAACCCATTGCAACGGGGAACAGCTTGGGACTTTTAACCGCAAAGATTTCACCATCAAAGAGGACTGTGTGACGTATAAATGTGTGAGGTTTTCAAGTGTTTTAATAAGTAAATACCTTTCTTTGTGATTTGGAGTATCAGCTACTGACAAAGTACTATTTAGTTAATGGGGATTTCTTTTCGTTTAGTTTTTAAAACATGAAATCTTGTGTAATTCTTTAAGATGGTCGGGGGGGGGTGGTTTCATATCTCGTATTTTTAATGTTAAGAGTCTCATTGAGATTGTATCAATACCATCAATGGTTTCTTCCCTCAGTCTCTGCACCAAGTGACTTCTCATCCTCGGTGACTTCAACCTCCATCTCAATTCATCATGCTCCCTCTCGTCTGAGTTTACTTCCCTCCTATCCTCCCTTAATCTCTCCCTCTATATATTTATTTAGAGATACAGCACTGAAACAGGCCCTTCGGCCCACCGAGTCTATGCCGACCAACAACCACCCATTTATACTAACCCTACAGTAATTCCCTACCACCTACCTACATTAGGGGCAATTTACAATGGCCAATTTACCTATCAACCTGCAAGTCTTTGGCTGTGGGAGGAAACCGGAGCACTCGGCGAAAACCCACGCGGTCACAGGGAGAACTTGCAAACTCCGCACAGGCAGTACCCAGAATTGAACCCGGGTCGCTGGAGCTGTGTGAGTGCGGTGCTAACCACTGCGCCACTGTGCCGCCCCTAAATATAAACTCATTACAACCACCTGATTGACCTTACAGGGCCTCGCTACTTCCAATGTTCCAGTTGCAAATAAGGGCCATTTCTGATCACTTCCTTTTACTGCTCACCACCCACAACCCCTTTTCCCCTCCCAATCCTACTTCATTTTGAGTCCACCCTGGAAAAAACTCTCTCTCAATTCACTTACAACAGCAGTTAACAGTTAATGGCGCAGTTAGCGGTTCTCCCAGGTACTGTTGCCTCTCCCTCAAATCTGTTATCATCCCCTTTCTTCAGAAAAACAGCCATTAACTATATCCAACCATGTCCAATCAGCAACCTCCCTTTTTGCTCAAGCCCTTGACATGTTGTCGCCTCCTGGAACTCCACATTTGAATCGCTCCAATCAGGTTTCCATCCCTGCACAGTTTCATGATGGCTCTTGTCAAAGTCACAAATGATATTCTCTGTGACTGTGACAAGGGTAAACTATCTCTCCTCACCCTTGTTGACTTGGTGGTGTTGGGCTAGGGCACCAGGAAAACTCCCCTGCTCCTCTTTGAATAGTGTACAAATAGATCTTTTACGTCCAAATGAGCAGGCAGACAGGTCTTCTGTTTAATAGAAGCTGAAAGATGGCACTTCAGACAATGCAATATACCCTCAGAACTGCTTTCATTATATAAATGCCACTGCACTGTTCTAAATTTACTGACAAAAGATTGTAAACAATTGTTGGCTGTAATCAAATTTTATTTTAACAAGTGCTCAAGAAAAATATGCATTATGGAGTTTAGGTTAGGCTGAACAATAATAGATCCGATAGATGAAGAGACATTACCTGCAACTGACAGATATACAGTTGCATGGTCCAGGCGGGACACAAATGCGAGTAAAAGGCAAACTGCAAGCAGCCTTTCAGCATAAAGGAAGACAACTGGTAGAGACCTTATACATCTTACACAAGCAAGGATTTTCTTTACTGAACAGGAATGCATGCTTGGAACTGCAGTTGATTGAGAAAGTAACTGACGTCAAGCAAACAAAGGTAAAAATTCATTCCAATCATCAGCTGATGCACTAATGAGGGCAACCGTAGATCCTGCATCACAGGAAGACGTGAATTTCATATGTAACATAGAGTCATATTCCCAACACACAGCACAAAGTTGGCCAGCAAGGACATAGAAGTTACGAGAAATACAAGCACAGAAGAATGATGACGAGTGCAGTCACATTAGACAATATTGTACACATGGGTGGCCACAAGAAAGTCCAAGAGGGAGAAGACGTTCCATGAGTATAGGAAATAATTTACCATAATTGATAATAACTAATAGTTAATTTATTAGTTTACAATGACAGAATTGTTATTCCCACTTCAATGAGATCCGATATCTTGGATCGATTATAGCAAGGCCATTTGGGTATAACCAAGTGCAAAACAAGGGCACAATTTTCAGTATGGTGGCCTGTGATATCTAAGGATATCGTGACCATGATCAACAACTGTCAGACATGCGTGATACAGAGGTCAGAACAGCACAAACCACTGTTGACTACCCAATTTTCAACTAGATCTTGGCAAAGGCTAGGCATAGGTTTATTCATGTTTGGTGGGAAGTCATATATTATCATTATCAACTACTTTTCCAGGTGGATAGAAGTCCAATGATTACATTGTACAACAACCAAGGTAGTTACCAAAATCCTTCCGGATATTTTCGCGACACATGGGATTCCGGATGAAATATCAGACAGCTGACCACATTTCGCGAACAAATGTTTTACCCAGTTTGCCGTGTAGATGGGCTTTCAGGATCCTATGAGCTCACTGAGGTATCCACAGTCCAATGGCGGGGCAGATGAGATGTGAGAACCACAAAATCTTTACTTAAGAAAAATGAAGATCTTCCTATCTCACTCCTAGTTTATCGTTCAATGCCATTGCTGTGCGGATTATCACCAGCAGAATTACTAATTGGAAGGAAGTTAAGAACACAGCTTCCAGTATTGCCTCAACAATTAATGCCAGGATTGAAGACTCAAGACCACAAGAAAGTTCGAGAAAGAGAAAGCTCCTACAGAAGGAAAACAAACCCAGAATTACAATAGGAGATTTCGAGCGAAAAGTTTACCCAAATTAAACGATGGTCAAAAAGTTTGATACATGACCTGGAACGAGAAGGCACAGTAATCTATAAACATGATGACTCTCAATGATCATATGTTATATGAATGAATGAAGGGAACATATGAAGAAATCGGAGGAGTTTCATTCCTATTCCGCTAAAGCAACAGCCAGTAATCCATCTGCAATTTCCAGATGAAGATGAACAAATCCAAACTGAATGGAATACTACAACCTGTAGAAATGAAAAACCAAGTCAGTAATCCAGACTTCCTCCAATGACTACTGATCATCCCAGACAGATTACAACCAGATCGGGGAGAGTTGACAAACCTCTGATGAGACTGAATCTGTAAAGTCAGAGATTTGGGTGGGTGGGGGGAGGGGGAAGAGTAGTAGAGAAGTCACGTATGTATATATTGGAAAAATGTTGGATAAAGACTTGGGGGTGGGGGGGGGTGGAGATGTAGTATACGGATGGAAAGGGTTAATACTGAAGACAGTGAGAGAGACCCTTCCCACTGTACAAGCGATGATGTAACAGTCACATGAGATGGGCTTGAGAAGAGGAAGGTATAGCAGCACAAACAATGCTAGCTTAGATGGCTTGCAGAGAGTGTATATAGTAACTTAATAATAAAGAGTTGTTAGTTAAGCTTTACCGGAGTCTAAGACATTCTCTAGTATGCCCTACAATGTTACCAATACAAATACAATTAAACCCAACAGGCCTTGCATAGAATTTTACTCATATTTGATACCTAAAGTGACGAGAAATAATCTTACTACTGAAAACAATTTTAAAATTTAGAATTCTCCCTCTTGTCAATTAAGCAATATTAAATACTAGAGCTATGGGTTAGCAAATGAAGTTGTTTTCGAGAAACAATCCATTGTAATTGTCTCAAATCACTGCTCTATTAGTTCTGTTATTAACAATAAAAGAAAACTAACAGGAGTTTTCAGTTACCTTTATGGAAATACTAGGAAAAGCAGTCTTTGGTCAGACATGCTATTTAAATTATTAGTCATGTATTATATTTGGCATGTATGCCACGCTCTTCTTTGGGTATCACTAACATACCTCTAGGTGGTGCCTTGATAGGTTTTTTCCACTATAAAACTGCCAGTCACACAGCCATACCTGCAACTGCGCACTTCTACCACTAGATAGAGCTCCAAAAGCTGAAGTTACTCAGTTATCTAGAAATGTTGAGATCACATTGTTTGACATCTTGGTTTGCAGCAAGAAATGTCTTTTTCTTATATATATGGTTGACACTTGAAACGTGAAACATTCAAAACTTATATAATGACAGGAAGTCACGACCAAATGAAGACTTAAGATCAAGCAGGATTAGAGGGATGGGGGAATAATTGCACCCAAATGGTGAAAAGGTGATAGGGGGGGGGGGGGGGGGGGTAGATTGGCAGAGATGTGGATAGGGAGAAGGGGAAGGATGGGAACAAGGAGGAGGAAGTACATGAGAAGAGGTTCAGTAGGAGGAGGGAGTGGACGATATTTGATTGATTAGTGGTGGGGGAGAGGATACTGTTTCCCAGGCCAAACTGCTGCATGGTAGGCTGGGGGAAGAATCTGAGAGCAGATTGAGTTAGCAACTGTTTCTCTGTTCAATGAGGGTGATAAAGTGAGCCTGTTTTTCCCTTGTTCCGTGGGAAAAGTGTCGAAAGTCTGAGCAATGCTCAATGGTGGGAGAAAGGGTTTCCAGAGCTCATGCACTGCTCAGGGGTGGGGTGAGGGTGTACATGGGTAGTATGGAAAAGGGCTTTGGAAGTCCTCATGAAGGCCATGGTGATACTTAGTTTTGGGGGTGTGGTTGTTGGCTAAATTGGTGAATTGGAGTTAGACTCTATTGCTGATCAGTGGAGGAGGCTCTCACACGCGTTCAAGTCTTCAGAAGAAGGAATTTTCCTCCACACAAGATCAGGTGGCAGGTTGTTCAACCTTGCCCGCCTAAGAGCGATGACCAAAGTACGGAAAGTCCTCATCAGGGAACTCCTCTTTGCTGACGATGCTGCATTAACATCTCACACTGAAGAGTGTCTGCAGAGTCTCATCGACAGGTTTGCGGCTGCCTGCAATGAATTTGGCCTAACCATCAGCCTCAAGAAAACGAACATCATAGGACAGGACGTCAGAAATGCTCCATCCATCAATATCGGCGACCACGCTCTGGAAGTGGTTCAAGAGTTCACCTACCTAGGCTCAACTATCACCAGTAACCTGTCTCTCGATTCAGAAATCAACAAGCGCATGGGAAAGGCTTCCACTGCTATGTCCAGACTGGACAAGAGAGTGTGGGAAAATGGCACACTGACACGGAACACAAAAGTCCGAGTGTATCAAGCCTGTGTCCTCAGTACCTTGCTCTATGGCAGCGAGGCCTGGACAACGTATGTCAGCCAAGAGCGACGTCTCAATTCATTCCATCTTCGCTGCCTCCGGAGAATACTTGGCATCAGGTGGCAGGACCGTATCTCCAACACGGAAGTCCTCGAGGCGGCCAACATCCCTAGCTTATACACACTACTGAGTCAGCGGCGCTTGAGATGGCTTGGCCATGTGAGCCGCATGAAAGATGGCAGGATCCCCAAGGACACATTGTACAGCGAGCTCGCCACTGGTATCAGAACTACTGGCCGTCCATGTCTCCGCTTTAAAGACATCTCCAAATGCGACTTGAAGTCCTGTAACATTGATCACAAGTCGTGGGAGTCAGTTGCCAGCGATCGCCAGAGCTGGCGGGCAGCCATAAAGGTGGGGCTAAAGTGTGGCGAGTCGAAGAGACTTAGCAGTTGGCAGGATAAAAGACATAAGCGCAAGGGGAGAGCCAACTGTGTAACAGTCCCTGCAGCACCTGTGGAAGAATCTGTCACTCTAGTATTGGCCTTTATAGCCACTCCAGGCGCTGCTCCACAAACCACTGACCATCTCCAGGCGCTTACCCATTGTCTCCCGAGACAAGGAGGCCAAAGAAGAAGGAAGAGGTTTGCAAAGTTAGAATATAGGAGCAGGAGTAGGCCATTTGGCCCCTCGAGCCTGCTCCGCCATTCAACTAGATCATGGCTGATCTACTTCAATGCCATTTTCCTACACTATCCCCTATCCCTTGATATATTTTAATATCTAGAAATCTATTGATCTCTATCTTAAATATATTCAATGACTGAGCTTCCACAGCCTTCTGGGGTAGAGTATTCCACAAATTCACCACCCTCTGAGTGAAGAAATTCCTCCTCATCTCAGTTTTAAATGGCCTACCTCTTATTCTGAAACTGTGTCATCTAGTACAGATCCCTCCCACCACACCCCCCGCCCCCCACCAGCCAGGGGAAACATCCTGCATCAAGCTTATCGAGCCCTGTAAAAATGTTGTATGCTTCAATGAGATTAAAGGATATTAGTAAACCGGATGTGTTTTTACAGTAATTGATAGTTTCATGGCCCCATTACTATGACTAGCGTTCTTGAATTTATTAATTAAATTTTAAATCTACCAACTGCCGTGGTGGGATTTGAACCCATGTCCCCAGGGCATTCGCCTGGGGCCTCTAATTACTCATTCAGTGACATTACCACTATGCCACCATGTCCCCTATAGATATGTATGTGGGGAGGTGGTAGGAGTAGCTGAGGTAATGTCTAAAGGGGAGGGCTTAGGAGGGATAAAGTAATGCTCAGTAGGAGGGGTGATCAGGTCCTGTTCAAAATGTTGCTGGGGTTTTAAGGCTCATGGTACTGGTTATTGAAGGAGACACTGAGGACCATGTGGTTTTTAGTTTGGGGACACAGGGTGGTGGGATATGCTGGAAGCAGTCTGGCTAGAAATTGCGGGAAGTGCGGAATGATTGACAAGTGTGTGTAATCGAGCTGGAAAGAGCACCTCATTTTCTCTTTCTGCCAGAGGACAAGATCTCGGGAGAGATTTGTGGACTAGGAATGATCCCTTCGGCTCCCAGGTCTCAGACTATCATAGTTCCTTACTGAGGAAGATCCTTTTTTTATTCATTCATGGGATGTGGGTGTCGCAGGCCAGGCCAGCATTTATTGCCCATCCCTAATTGCCCTTGAACTGAGTGGCTTGCTAGGCCATTTCGAGGGCATGTAAGAGTCAACCACATTGCTGTGGATCTGGAGTCACATGTAGGCCAGACCAGGTAAGGACAGCAGATTTCCTTCCCTAAAGGACATTAGTGAACCAGATGGGTTTTTACAACAATCGACAATGGTTTCATGGCCATCATTAGACTAGCTTTAAATTCCAGATTTATTAATTGAATTCAAATTCATTTTCTTAAGCTGATTTTGTTTTTGTATTTGATTCTTCAGACATCTCGCATGCCCGTTTGGATTCCTTCCTCCAAGAACAGTTGTCTTTAGGTGTTTCACTTCAGTAGTGTTGGGAAATGCTCCTGCATTTTTAGTTTAAAAGCACATCAAAGAAATGAGATTATTGTACATTATTTAACAAACGAGGTGGGAGGAGTGCACTGTCTTTTCCCACTTCTCCACAGGTCACAACATATATTTTAAAATGTTTACCCGGTTACCGATACGGTTAATCATGTACTCCACTCTTCATTGCATGATAAAGTACACCAATCAGGTTTCTTTAATAAACAACCAAATTATCAGTTTATTATAAAAGCAAGACTTATCCAGTAACAAAGCAAAGCATTAACACACATTGAAATATGAAAGTTCCTTTTTTAAATCCCCCACATAAACTCACACACACACACTGGAAAAAAAAGACATTCTTCAGAGCTCTGGTACAAAAAAAAAGACAAAAAAAGAATAGCCAAATACTTACTCATTCTTGAAGAGAAAAAAAAGACTTGGAAAGATGTCAGTTGTCCCTTTTGGTCTGGCGCCTAGTACACATAGATGGGTCACTGTGATCTTTTCTGGAGCAGTTCTTTTCTGGCGGCATCAATAATTTGGCAGGTTTTTTCCTGCTTCTCAGGAGGGCGGCACAGTGGCGCAGTGGTTAGCACCGCAGCCTCACAGCTCCAGGGACCCGGGTTCGATTCCGGGTACTGCCTGTGTGGAGTTTGCAAGTTCTCCCTGTGTCTGCGTGGGTTTTCTCCGGGTGCTCCGGTTTCCTCCCACAAGCCAAAAGACTTGCAGGTTGATAGGTAAATTGGCCATTATAAATTGTCACCAGTATAGGTAGGTGGTAGGGAAATATAGGGATAGGTGGGGATGTTTGTTGGGAATATGGGATTAGTGTAGGATTAGTATAAATGGGTGGTTGATATTCGGCACAGACTCGGTGGGCCGAAGGGCCTGTTTCAGTGCTGTATCTCTAATCTCAATCTAAACAATAATGTTATTGATGTTTCCATTGATACCATAGTGTTTTCTTTGTGGAGGGGTGATTAGCTGGGATTTTGTAAGTGTATTTTTTGAGCTGCCATGTTGTGTTACATGGCACCCCAGTTGTTTTCAACCTGTCATGTAATATTATGCTGACAGCATCATCCATCAGTACAGTACCTTTGAACTGCTGAGACTATTCACTGTTTTTATTATTAGTTAAAGATTGGTACACAAGGAATGTTTCACTGATTTCTATATTAAAAGCAGCCGAGGCTTCCCCAATGGCTTACTGAGGTTAGCCGGTGAATCTCTGGGCCACAAGAATAAATAAGCTCCTAGGTTTGTTTGCTGAATTAGCTGATCAGCGTGCGTATTGTTACAAGAACTATAATTTGTAATTATTATATATCTTAACAATTTTCAGAGCATCATAAGGTATTGATGTATGGAATTACTGAAAATATAGTATATCAGAAAAATTCTCTTCCTTTTTCTTGTCTTTAGACTGACTTCACTATACTTGAAAAGACCAGAGTGGCCAAACCAACAAGTCAGAATCCATCTCGAGGAGTAGGCATGTCAGCTGATTTAGCAGTCACTGGTGTTCAACCTAGTCGTGTAAGTCATAAGGGATACAGTCATTATAGAGTTAGAGCAAAGACTTCCTATGTGGATGAAACCTTATTTGGCCATTCTGATGGGCTTCAGAGTTCAGTGGCTGAATTTGAACCACCATGGGGTTCTACATCTCAAACTGGTTCTCGACAACCATTATTGTGGAGTCCAAGTTCACAAATGAGGCCGAGTACAAATGGAGAAATTGGTCCAGTTCCAACCCCTGCTAAGTGTGGTGGCATGCCAGTAAAAAAGAACAAATACAGGTAATGACAGGCAAAGTATGAAGTCTAGTGAAATATCGAGGTGCCTTAATGACAACTGACGTGAGAATGATAAATGAAGTGTTGGGCTGAATAGAGTGGGAAGAGAAAGCAGGTGATGCAGGCAGTAAACCCAACTCAACGCTTTCTGGATCGGGTTTTATTCCAGATCATATAACAGAATTGTGGAATTTTGCACACGGGTCATCTTGGTCCGTCAAGTCTGCAGTAGTATTTTCCACCACAAGTCACTAGTCAAATCCCTGTTCTGCTTGTACCCCATAAGGTTTTAAAAAATTCAAGCAACTATCTAATTTTTTTTTATAAAGGGCTTTATGGACTCTGGTTGAACAGCAGTTTGTGGCAGAGAATTCCACATTCTGGTTACTCTGTGTAAATAAATTTCTTCTAACCTCCTCTTTAATTCATATGAATTAGGAGCAGGAGTAGGCCACTCGGCCCTTAGAGCCTGCTCCACCATTCAATAAGTTCATGGCTGAACTGATAACTCCACATTTCCACGTACCCTTGATAACCTTCCCCCCTTTGCTTATCAAGAATCTATCTGCCTCTGCCTTAAAATTATTCAAAGTCTCTGCTTCCACCGCCTTTTGAGGAAGAGAATTCCAAAGATGACCCTCTGAGAGAAAAAATTTCTCCTCATCTGTCTTAAATGGGCGACCCCTTATTTTTAAACAGTGACTCCTAGTTCTAGATTCTCCCACAAGGGGGAAACATCCTTTTCACATCCACCCTGTCAAGACGTCTCAGGATCTTATATGTTTCAATCAAGTCACCTCTTACTCTCTAAATTCCAGCGGATGCAAGTCTAGCCTGTCCAATCTTTCCTTGTAAGACAGCCCTCTCATTCCAGGTATTAGTCTAGTAAACCTTGTCTGTACTGCCTCCAATGCATTTACATCCTTCCTTAAATAAGGAAACCAATACTGTACACAGTACTCCAGATGTGGTCTCACCAATGCCCTGTATTGTTGAAGCATAACCTCCCTACTTTTGTATTCAATTCCTCTCGCGATAAACGATAACATTCTATTAGCTTTCCTAATTACATGCTGTACCTGCGTACTAACCTTTTGCGATTCATGCACTAGGACACCCAGATTCCTCTACATCTCAGAGCTCTTCAATCTCCCACCATTTAGATAATCTTTTTTATTCTTCCTGCCAAATTGGACAGTTTCACATTTTCCCACATTATACTCCATTTGCCAGGTCTTTACCCACTCACTTAACTTATCTATATCCCTTGTAGCCCCCTTCTGTCCTCTTCACAAGTTACTTTCCTACCTATCTTTGTGTCATCAGAGAATTTAGCAACCATAACTTCGGTCCTTTCATCTAAGTCATTTATATAAATTGTAAAAAGTTGTGGTCCCAGCCCAGATCCCTGTGACACACCACTCATTACATCTTGCCAGAAAATGTTTCCTGTTAGCTAGCCAATCTTCTAACAATGCCAATATGTTACCCCCTACATCATGAGCTTTTATTTTCTGCAATAACCTTTGATATGGCACCTTATCAAATGCCTTTTGGAAATCTAAGTAGAATACATCCACCGGTTCCCCTTTATCCACAGCACATGTAACTCCCTCAAAGAACTCCAATAAATTGGTTAAACATGATTTCCCTTTCACAAAACCATGTTGACTCTGCCAGATTACCTTGAATTTTTCTAAATGCCCTGCTATAACATCTTTAATAATAGCTTCTAACATTTTCCCTAAGTTAGATGTTAAGCTAACTGGCCTGTCGTTTTCTGCTTTCAGTCTCCCTCCCTTTTTGAATAAAGGAGTTACATTCGCTATTTTCCAATCTAATGGAACATTCCCTGAATCTAGAGAAGTTTGGAAAATTAAAACTAATTCTTTTTGTGATTTTAAGGTGCCCTTAGGTACCTTGTTATGGACCAGTGGAAAAATAGGTTATTTACCTTATCATAATCTTGACAACCCCTATCAAGTGGCCCATCAAATTTTTTAAGCTCTAGTGAAAAAAAAATAGTTTCCAGTCTCACTTATAACTATCCATGTTGCAATTTTCCTTTCCTTTTATATATTTCCGATAATGGGTTCCCCAAAATTATACACAATGCTCCCAACTATGGCCTAATTAATATCTTTGTAAAGTTCAAAATTATCTCCCTTATTTGAATTCTGTGTCTTTAGATACAAAACCTACTTAACCTATTTGCATTTATCTTTAGTAACATGTATATCTACAAATGTTTACAGCATTTAAAATCTTATCAATTAACATGTATTTCTGTTCATTATTCTTATTTCCAAAGTGTATTACTTCACATGTTACCAAGTTGAACTACACTCACCACCTATCTGTCCTCCTGCAATCTTTCACAATCTTTTTTACATTTAGCCATACACACAATTTGGTGTTTCAAACACATTATGACATCCGTGCCTGTTCAAAGAAAAATGGAAATTGTACTTTGGTTTATCCACGGATTAAAGAAAAGAGACAATAGGTTATATGTTTAAGATGATTTGGTCTCTAATTTTCTTCTGATTCAGCAAATCTTGGTAGTATCCTTTCATCTTGGTCCATATAGTTCTGAGTTAGGTTCCATTATGTCAAGGAGATAGAGGGCTGGCAGTCATCATATAGACCTCAAGCTTTTTGGAAGTCTTTTATTGCATGTTCTGTAATTTAACCTGGTAGAATCATAGAATAATATAGCACAGCAGGCCATTCAGCTCATTGTGTCTGTACTGACTGATTAAGTGAGCTATCCAATTAGTCCCATTCCCCTGCTCTTGCCCCATAGGCCAGCAAATGTTTCCTTTTCAAATACTTATCCAATACCTTTCTGAAAGTTATTCTTGAATCTGTTTCCACCATCCTTTCAGGAAGTACATTCCAGATCATATATATTCCTCATGTCACCTCTGGTTCTTTTGTCAATTACCTTAAATCTGTGTCTTTTGGTTACTGATCTTTTGTCAGTGGAGACAGTTTTTCTTTATTTACTCTATCAAACCCTTCATGATTTTGAACACCTCTATCAAATCTCCCCTTAACCTTCTCTGTTGTAAGGAGAACAACCTCAGCTTTTCCCTTCTTTGCACATTACTGATGTCTTTCATCCCTGATACTATTCTACTAAGCCTGCCCTGTACCAGAGTTTTCCATTTGTTAGTGAATGAAGATTGTCTTGTGCTTTGCACAGAACCCTAATCTATTATTCACAACTTTAAAAAAAATCCTGTGAGGTTTCCCCAAGTGTTTTGTTATCATCTGATACAACACAAATTTGAGTTTGTTACTCAAGGAATGACACTGGCCTAATTTTGTGGCTTTTTCTTCCTACTCATTGAAACTTAACTTGAGAAGGCATGGGTGCAAGTCACCTCTCAGCAAGGGAATTGTACATAAGGAAAGAAAAAGCTAAGAAATTAAAGCTTATCTGAATTGTAGCCGGACTCTACAGCAATATATAGTGTTTTCTTTACAAATTAGTTTCAGTTTGTTTTGTTGAGAAATAACTTGCTAGGGGAGAAATTGGACTCTGTAGCGTCCATGTTATAGGCACTAATTGGGGTCCTAAAGGTCGAAATTCATGTCCTAGGTGTTCACTCACACTTTCAATGGGAAGAGTGCCAGATGCCATCCTGGTATAGTAAGTATGTGCATATAAGCTAATGACAGCCAGCAGCATGCAAAGCAGGTAGATTATGGCGTCAATCAGTGTGCAATACTAATTTGACGCCAGCACTGCCATTTCGAATACCATGCTCTCTAACCTCCCACAGCTGAACATATGTTTAAAGGCATGAAGGATTCTCCCACCAGCACTAATTATACAGTCATACAGTCATTTATGGCACAGAAGGAGGCCATTCGGCCCATCGAGTCTATGCTCGCTCTCCCTAGAGCAATCCAATCAATCCCATTCCCCCCATTCTACCCATAGTCCTGCAAGTTTATTTCCTTCACGTGCCCATCCAGTTTTCTTTTGAAATCATTGTCCCTGCTTCCACCACCCTTATAGGCAGCAAGTTCCAGGTCATTACAACTTGCTGCATAAAAAACGTTCCTCCTCACATTCCCCCTGCATCTCTTACGCAAAACCTTAAATCTGTGTCCTCTAGTCCTTGTAGCATCAGCTAATGGAAACAGTTCTTCCTTGTCTAAGCCTGTCATAATCTTGTACACCTCGATCAAATCTCCCCTCAATCTCCTTTGCTCTGAGGAGAACAAGGGCGGCACAGTGGCGCAGGGTGGTGCAGTGGTTAGCACCGCAGCCTCACAGCTCCAGCGACCTGGGTTCAATTCCGGGTACTGCCTGTGTGGAGTTTGCAAGTTCTCCCTGTGTCTGCGTGGGTTTCCTCCAGGTGCTCCGGTTTCCTCCCGCAGCCAAAAGACTTGCAGGTTGATAGGTAAATTGGCCATTATAAATTGCCCCTAGTATAGGTAGGTGGTAGGGGAATATAGGGACAAGTGAGGATGTGGTAGGAATATGGGATTAGTGTAGGATTAGTATAAATGGGTGGTTAATGGTCGGCACAGACTCGGTGGGCCGAAGGGCCTGTTTCAGTGCTGTATCTCTAAATCAAAAAAAAAATCAAAATCAACCCCAGCTTCTCCAACCTAACCTTGTAGCTAAAATCCCTCATCCCCAGAACCATTCTGGTAAATTCCCTCTGCAACCTATCAAGGACCCTCACATCCTTCCTAAAATGTGGTGACCAAGACTGGATGCAATACTCTAGCTTGTGGCCTAACCAGAGCTTTATAAAGGTTCAGCACAACTTCCCTGCTTTTGTACTCAATACCTCTATTTACGAAGCCCAAGATCCTATTTGCTTTGCTAACCATTCTTTCAGTATGTCCTGCCACCTTCAAAAACCTATGCATATGCAACCCAGGTCCCTGTGTTCCTGCACGCTTTAGAAATGTGTCGTTAAGTCTATATTGCCTTGCCCTATCCCTTCAGGCAAAATGCATCACCTCACATATCTCTATATTAGATTCCATTTGCTACTTGTCTGCCCATTCTGCTAGCCTATCTATGTCCTATTGCAATTGATTGGTATCATCCTCACTGTCAGCCACACCTCCAAGTTTGGCATCATTGGCAAATTTTGAAATTCTACTCTATTCCAATATCGAAGTCATTTATATATGGCAAAAAAAGCAATTAATTAAAGGGATCATGCACTACTTACAGGTTAGTTGCTGGATTATTTCTTCTGGCTGCTGGTGCAATTCTTCATGATTTTCGTGCTTTTCCGTACTTGCTAAAGTTTCAGTAGTCTACAGGGAGTGGTCTGGCTGGTGCTGAACTACTATTTTGGTGGTTTAAAGGCTTGTTTTGAAACAAGATGCTTCCAGATATGAGAGGCCTGGTAGGCCTCCCTCTTGGAATTGAGTCTGACTGGGAGAATGAAGTAAGGTGACACACAGCAGGACAAGTTGCTAGAAGAGGGAGGAGGAGGGATGAGAAGGGTTCTCAGCAGCAGGCCATATCCGCCCAGGATCTTTAGGAAGCAATTCTCTTATCTGAAATTTAGAGAGGACCAATGTATGAGATGTCTTCACTTCACTAAAGACGTTGTGACAGAAGTGTGCCCAACTGCTGTAGCCTCAACTCCAACCTCAAAACTGGAAAGGACTGCATTGCCTATGGCTGCCAAGGTGACCGTGGCTCTTGACTTTTATGCATCTGGTTCCTTCCAGGCAGCTGTTGGAGATATAAGCAACATTTCTCAGTTTGCATTACACTACTGTATAAGGGAGGTCACTTAGGCTGTCTATACAAAGAGAGACAGCTTTCATCTCATTCCTGCTTGACAGAGACAATGGTGCAAGTGACATTGACTGCACGTACATTATTTTGTGGCATCTCATGTGAATGCTGTGATTTTCCTGAACCAAAAAGGATTTCACTCCCAGCTGATGTGTGTCCACAGGCAGCGAATCATGCAGGTGAATGTCCATTATCCTGGCAGTGGTCATGATTCCTTTATTCTGCAACAGCCCTCTGTGCCAGCTGTATTTGACCCACCACGGCAAATCAAAGGCTGGCTACTGGGCAACAAGTGTTATCCACTGATGACATGGCTTATGACTCCGGTCCAGAACCCATGCACACACACACAGCTGGCTTACAGTGAGAGCCATGCTGCCACAAGAAACACAATAGAGAACACGATTGGTGCCCTTAAGCAATGCCTCTGGTGCCTGGACCACTCTGGAGGAGGCCTGCAGTTATTCTGCTGATTGGGTATCAAGTTGTGTGATAGTATGCTGCATGCTAAATATAATATTTCCAAGTTTGCTGATGACACAAAACTAGGTGGGAATGTGAGTTGTGAGGAGGATGCAAAGAGGCTCCAAGGGGATTTAGACAAGCTAAGTGAGCGGGCAAGAACATGGCAGATGGAATGTGATGCAGAAAAATGTAAAGTTATTCACTTTGGTAGGAAAAACAGAAATGTAGAGTATTTCTTAAATGGTGAGAGATTGGGGAGTGTTGGTGTCCAAAGGGACCTGGGTGCCCTTGTTCAAAAGTCACTGAAAGCTAACATGCGGGTGCAGCAAGCAATTAGGAAGGCAAATGGTATGTTGGCCTTTTTGCAAGAGGTTTTAAGTACAGGAGTAAAGAAGTCTTTCTGCAATTGTATAGAGCCATGGTGAGACTGCACCTGGAGTATTGTGTCCAGTTTTGGTCTCTGTACCTAAGGAAGGATATACTTGCCATGGAGGGAGTGCAATGAAGGTTCACCAGACTGATTCCTAGGATGGCGGGAAGTCCTATGAGGAGAGATTGACGAGACTGGGCCTAAATTCTCTAGAGTTTAGAAGAATGAGAGGTAATCTCATTGAGGCATACAAAATTCTTACAGGGCTCGACAGGGTAGATGCAGGAAGGATGTTTCCCCTGGCTGGGGGTCTAGAACCAGGGAACACAGTCTCAGAGTAAGAGGTAGGCCATAAAGGTCTGCGATGAGAAATTTCTTCACACAGAGGGTGGTAAATCTATGGAATACTCTACTCTAGAGGGCTGTGACGGCTCAGTCATTGAGTATGTTCAAGACAGAGATCAATTGATTTTAAAAAAAATTCATTCATGGGATGTGGGCATCGCTGACTAGGACAGCATTTATCGCCCATCTCTAATTTCCCTTGAGAAGATGGTGGTGAGCCGCCTTCTTGAACAGCTGCAGTCCATGTGGGGTAGGTACACCCACAGTGCTGTTAGGAAGGGAGTTCCAGGATTTTGACCCAACGACAGTGAAGGAATGGCAATATAGTTCCATCAGGATGGTGTGTGGCTTGGAGGGGAACTTGCAGGTGGTTCCCATGCAACTGCTGTCCTTGTCCTTCTAGGTGGTAGAGATTGCGGGTTTGGAAGCTGCTACCTGAGTAGCCTTCGTGCATTGCTGCAGTGCATCTTGTAGATGGTATACACTGCTGCCACTGTGCGTCACTGGTGGAGGGAGTGAATGTTTGTAGATGGTGTGCCAATCAAGCAGGCTGCTTTGTCCTGGATGATGTCAAGCTTCTTGAGTATTATTGGAGCTGCACCCATTCAGGCAAGTGGAGAGAATTCATTCACACTCCTAACTTGTGCCTTGTAGATGGTGGTCAGGCTTTGGGAGTCAGGAGGTGAGCTACTCGCTGCAGGATTCCTAGCCTCTGACCTGCTGTTGTACCACGGTATTTATATGCCTCCGCCAGTTCAGTTTCTGGTCAATGGTAGCCCCCGAGATGTTGATAGTGGGAGATTCAGCGATTGTAATGCCATTGAATGTCAAGGGGAGATGGTTAGTTTCTCTCTTGTTTGAGATAGTAATTGCCTGGCATTTGTGTGGCGTGAATGTTACTTGCTACTTATCAGCCCAAGCCTGGATATTGTCCAGGTCTTCAGCATTTCTACACAGACTGCTTCAGTATCTGAGGAGTCACGAATGGTGCTGAATATTGTGCGATCATCAGCAAATATCCCCACTTCTGTCCTTACGATTGAAGGAAGGTTATTGATGAAGCAGCTGAAGATGGTTGGGCCTAGGACACTACCCTGAGGAACTCCTGCAGTGATGTCCTGCAGCTGAGATGATTGACATCCAACAACCACAACCATCTTCCTTTGTGCTGGGTATGACTCCAACCAGCAGAGAGTTTTCCCCCGATTCCCATTTACTCCAGCATTGCTAGGGCTCCTTGATGTCAAGGGCAGTCACTCTCACCTCACCTCTTGAGTTCAGCTCTTTTGTCCATGTTTGAACCAAGGCTGTAATGAGGTGAGGAGCTGAGTGGTCTTGGCGGAACCCAAACGGAGTGTCACTGAGCAGGTTATTGCTAAGCAAGTGCCGCTCGATAGCACTGTCAATGACACCTTCCATCACTTTACTGATGATCGAGAGTATACTGATGGGGTGGTAATTGGCCGGGTTGGACTTGTCCTGCTTTCTGTGTACAGGACATACCTGGGCAATTCTCCACATTGCCGGGTAGATGTCAGTGTTGTAGCTGTGCTGGAACAGCTTGGCAAGGGGCGTGGCAAGTTCTGGAGCACAGTACTATTGCCGGAATGTTCTCAGGGCCCATAGCCTTTGCAGTATCCAGTGCCTTCAGTCGTTTCTTGATATCAGGCAGAGTGAATTGAATTGGCTGATGACTGGCATCTGTAATGGAGGAGGCCGAGATGGATCATCCACTCGGCACTTCTGGCTGAAGATTGTTGCAAATGCTTCAGCCTTATCTTTTTCACTGATGTGCTGGGCTCCCCCATCATTGGGGCTGGGAATATTTGTGGAGCCACCTCCTCCTGTTAATTGTTTAATTGTCCACCACTATTCATGACTGGATGTGACAGGACTGCAGAGCTTAGATCTGATCCGTTGGTTATGGGATCGCTTAGCTCTCTCTATCGCATAGCTCTCTCTATCGCATACTGCTTACACTGTTTAGCATGCAAGTAGTTCTGAGTTGTAGCTTCACCAGGTTGACACCTCATTTTGAGGTATGCCTGGTGCTGTTCCCGGCATGCACTCCTGCACTCTTCATTGAACCAGGGTTCATCCCCTGGCTTGATGGTAATGGTAGAGTGGGGGATATGCCAGACCATGAGGTTACAGATTGTGGTTGAGTACAATTCTGCTGCTGCTGATGGCCCACAGCGCCTCATGGATGCCCAGTTTTGAGTTGCTAGATCTGTTCAAAGTCGATCCCATTTAGCACAGTGGTAGTGCCACACAACACGATGGAGGGTATCCTCAATGTTAAGAGAGGACTTCGTCTCCACAAGGTGGTCACTCATACCAATACTGTAATGGACAGATGCATCTGCGACAGGCAGATTGTTGAGGACGAGGTCAGTTTGTTTTTCGCTCTTGTTGGTTCTCTCACTACCTGCCGCAGACCCAGTCTAGCAGCTATGTTCTTTAGGACTCGGCTGGCTCGGTGAGTAATGGTGCTACCGAGCCACTCGGTGATGGACATTGAAGTCTCCCACCGAGAGTACATTCTGTGCCCTTGCCACCCTCAGTGCTTCCTCCAAGTATGAGGATTTCTAGATATTAAAGCTAACAAGGGATATGGGGACAGTGCGGAAAAATGGGGTTGAAGTAGGAGATCAGCCGTGATCTAGTTGAATGGCGGAGCAGGCTCGAGGGGCTGAATGGCCTAATCCTGCTCCTATTTCCTATGTCCCTATGCTACACAACCTGGTCATAATGAGGGATCAGCCCTTGCCACCAACTATCAGGTGAGAAGCTGGGGAGCAAGAACATGAAGTAGAGGTGGAGGAATTTCAACAGGACATGGAGGAAAAGGAACGGAAGATGCAACATAGTCAAACCCTTTCTGCCCTAGCTCTTTGTGATCAAATTATTCATGGCAATACCAGTAAATTCAACTACAACTACCCATTCACAAACTCTACTTTTCTATCACTAATCATCACATCATCCTCTTACCGACAGAAAATGCACATTCCAATCCAAATTTATGTATTAAATCATGACACAATGCTACAAAAAATAAACTAATCACCATTGTGATGCCCCTCCCCATGATGGCCAGCACTGTCTCTTCCATAGGTGTTAAAATATGCAGGCGGGCTTGTCCTCCTCCAATTCTTTGCTTTTACTTCTTGTTTTGCACCACCTGCAAGAAAGAGGGAACTGTGTCAATGTCATCCAATATATTTGTGGTGTGGCTATCATGATTGAATAACTGCCTCTGTGTGCAAGCTGAGAGCTGTGGATGTGAGGCTTGCAGCAGTGCTATGTGTGAGAGTTTGAGGTAGAGCATATGAATAGTAGGGTTGAGTTCTGAGATTGTTGGTAGGTAGGTTATGGTGAATTAAGCAGTGCATGAGACTATTGTGGAGTTAATAGGATATGCCGTTTGAAGATGAAGTCACTCACCTTGGCGACTCGTGTGAGATCATTAAATTTCTTCCTACACTGTATCCATGTTCAATGAACAACACTCTTGGCATTGAGATCTTCCGCTGTTTCTTCTCAATGCCTCCTGAGCATGTGTCTGGAAGGCCTCCTGCCCTCTGGACTGGATATAGGATGTCTCGCCTTTCCACCTTTTCAACCAAGGCCTCCAGTGCATTGGCTGAAATCCTTGATGCTTGCTCTCTCACATGTTCAGCCATTACTAAGTGTATCACATCACTGATTCAGTTCTGGAAAAAGCTTCCATCACCGTTACCACAGTGCACCTCCCCTTTAAGAGGTGCAGGCTACCTTTAAGTTGCGCTAAATACTTGTGATATCAGGCCCCTTATTGTATGTAGTCAATGAACAACATGGGTAATGTTGACATTCAATTAAAATTTAACATGCACCACCACCCATATCCAAGTTCTCGTCCAGTATCTTTACTTCTTCAGAATTTGTACGTGTAAAAGCATAGAACAACCTTTTGTAAAAACATATAGTCAAGTCATTTGTACCAAATTTATTTTATCAAATGTTCTTTGGATTAGAAAATATAAAAACCAAGTCCAAGTAGTTTTTTCACATTCTATGATGATTCCTGCATCATGTAATGAATTCCAGTTTAAAGAGATGCCTTCAATGATTATTCAGAAAGATAGTGATACACTAGAAGGCACTAATGAATTAGTAATTCTTTGTTCAAATTATGTAGCCATGATTAGTTTTCAATTTAAATCTGGTTATTTTCAGTCATAGTACCGATAGCTTGTAATATCTTGAGGCCAGTTACGTCGAACAGTCTTGCGAAGTTATGTGTTTCATTAGTTCAGCATCTGTGTTCTTAATCATCTTAGAAAATTTTTGGATGACCTGAAGGAACAATTTCCAGAAACATTCTGTTTAATCCAAAAGAGTGAAGTTTATCCTGCATCATGTGAAGAAAGCCATCTTGGAATATTGGCTAAGAAATTTCCTTATTATTAGAAAATTCAGATGTACAATAGTACAATCCATCTCAATAATTAGACCACAGGCAAAACTAGTGCAGCCGGAATGTAGTTTAAAAAAAATTGTAATTGACGTCTCGTACATTTATTGAATATTGTATTCTCTTTATTTTCTTCTTTAACCAAGGTTAAAAAGCTGTATGCCCAGTTACTGTGATGAGTCTCTTTTTGGCCCAAAGCAAGAGGACCCAGGTTGGGAGGCACCATGGACTGCAAAAGAAGATAAAATAAAGACTCGTCCACTCCTGTGGACTCCTTCAGTACATAAAATTAGCTCAAATGCACTTTGTTCTAGTAGCACCCAGTTCTCATCTGCCAAAAGAAATCCAGTGAAACCACATTATCCAACCACAAGAGAATCCTCTGCTGACTTTATTGCTGAATACAGAGGTAAAACAGATTACTGGAAGAGACCAAATAGTGATAACGACTCTGCTAAAGACACCCCTATTCGAGAACGAACACAGTCTTTAACTAGGATGCGCATCACCAGAAAAAGAATTGTGAAAGCAGATTCCACACAGAATACTACTAGAAATACAGAACAGTTGCAGTGTAGACAAATGTCAGCTTTTACTGTACTCTCAGGACCACAGTACTGCAATAGACAGAGACCAGGTAGTCTGTCAGATTATGTTTCATGTGGCCAACCCAAGGCAGCAGGTTCCATCAAGTTAAATCCACCCTGGAAATACTAAAGCTGACATTTTATGGGATTGGTATAAAGGAGAATGAGGTATTTCTAAAGCCACTTTGGGGTAGGAAGGTAGCTAGATTTTCAGATTTCTAAGGACCATGAAACAATTGTGTCTTTTCTGTGTGTCAAAAAGCCTACTAATTATGAATATTTTTCAAAAATCATGTTCATTTCAGTGATTGGGCAAAACTGTGGCAAATGAAGTTCAGTTTGAGGAAGTGGGAGGTTATCCACTTTGGATCCAGGAAAGACAAATCGGAACATTTTCTTAAAAACTGGGAACTATGGAAGGTAATGAGATTTATGCTTCCAGGTCACAAATCATTAAAAGATAGTGGACAGGTAGAAAAATGAACAAAAAGGCTGATGGAATGCTGGCCTTTATCTTAAGGGATGCAAAGGGGAGGACATTATATTGAGCCTTGGTCATATGGCATCTGGAGTACTTCTGTCAGTTCTGGGCCCTGAATTGAAATTGAAATTTTCAAGGCTGAAACTGAGATTTTTGTTGGGGAGGAATGTCAACCTCTGTGGAACAGAGGCAGGTAAACAGAGTTGGGATGCAGATTAGCTGTGATCTGATTGAATGGCGAAATGGGCTCAAGGAGCTGAATAGCCTACTCCTATTCCTAATACATTGGTAGTTTTTAGCAGAATATTTTCATGATTGTTGTTTCACTGCAAATGGAAGTGAAGGATTCACAGACTCTAGTTGCAATACACAGTAACAGTGATGCAATGCGTTGCCTATTAAAACTCCACTCTTGTCCTTTCCCTTTCACCAGATCACTAGGATGTAATAATCTATTGGCACTAATGCACATTTAGAGGCACAATTAAGGTCCCCATGTCAATCTACTAATAGTCTTGATGAAAGTTGCAGCAAGCCTATGATAGAAAACATCAACGGTGAATTGAAGGTTTGCGCTTTAATTAGCTTTTGGTCCCCTCGTCGTTATAACAGTGTCTGTTCGCACAAAACAAAACATAGGGCATCCAAAGGGCAGAATGAGCAAAGTAATGTTAAGATAACAAAGCTTTCAGAAAGGATATGTACAAGTGGAACTGTCTTCAAGAGCAAATAATACTGTTTTTCCCCTCTATGAGGTATAATCGGGAGATGACGGGTTGTGATCAATGCTGCCCATCCTTGATGTCATTGGAATAGAGCTTCATGATGTTGTAGAACATGAACTGGTACAACTGCCTTTTGCCAAGTTAGCACAGGTTAAATTTTTATCTACCTATACCAGTACTCCACAGTCTCTAGGAGTTTCCTCGGATAATAATGCCCAATTTAACTTCCTCTAAAGTGAAGTTAACTTTTTTTCTTCCCACCCTGGGGTAAGTGTCGGCTTTTGTTTGATATACATCATTCTCTGCAACAATGCAGAAAATGTTTTATAAAATTTATACATGGTTTACTGCAGTGTTCCTGTTTGAAGCGAATATTTGATTCAGCTTGACTCTGGTGCTTCTACCTCGGCGTAAGAAGGTGATGGGTTCAAGCCCTATTACAGGATTAATACAGGAAGACATTGAACCAAGGTGCCATCTGCCTGCTCAGGTGGATATAAAGGATCTTGGGTGTTCTGGCTGACATTTATCTCATAGCTGTTTGTGGAGCCTTGCTGTGTGCATATTGCCTGTCATATTTGCCTGTAATTCATTGGCTATAAAGCACTTGGGATGTCCTGACGATGTGAAAGATGCCATATAAATGCAAATTCTATCTTTTTCTTTCTTTCATGGTAAATGGTAACTTAATAATTTTACAAGTTTCCGGCACAGAAACTGACTTATTTTTAAAAACCATATCCAAGGGTTTGTAAGCTACTTATATGTTTCATAATTGAACCTACATTGAAATTGGTACATCAATTATTAAACTGAGTTTTTTTGCTATTTACCTTTTTTATTGAATATGATTCTAATAATGCACTTGTGCCAAGTAATTTAAAAATTATACAGTGTAAATCATGTTCAAGTTATTGGCAGAAATATATGTTCAAGCAAATTTTTATTTAAACTAAATAAATTGAGTCAGTTTGTGGATTTTTTTAATCTTTTGTGCATCATTCTATTAGTAAATGAATTATTGCATGTTTTCAGACCAAAGATTAGGTGCATATACGGAGTGGGACACTTTATAAAATCTTCAAATATATTAGCAAATCTCCTGCAGCATAATTCGCAGGCTGAGGATGCCACACCACAACATCGTATGGGTGTGGGTCCCTATTGAGATTGGGGTGGTTTCATTACAAAAAAGGGAGAAAATTTTAACATTTAAGCCTGGGAGCAAAGAACAGGTAGGTGAAGAGTGGGACACGGGCTTTTTCAATCAAGTTTGAGACTTGCGGAGGTCTGGTCTTCTACGTGAGCGTGCTGTGAACAGAGTTGCAGGTAATCTCCATTGTATTTTTCGCAGCTTTTCTTAATCAATTCACTTCAGAATTCACAATACTGTTGAAAAAACTTTTATGGTGTAACAACTCTCTTGGAAAATATTTTTTGCCACAATGTTATTGGGTAGAAGTCTTCTTCGTAGAATATAATTTGAGGAAAATGGTTTTCTCTAATGTGGTAGTGAATAATGGAAAGTAAGAAACAACCATTTGGGAGAAAAAGACACCATTTGATCAATGACTGAGGTAAGTGTTCGACTTATGTGTGTATGTGTACATCTAACACACAAGAAAAGTTAAACATAGTTTAATTTTTGGAGGTTACAGGATATGTTATTTAAGTGCATACAGTAATCGTTATAAGAGAAATATTACAAAAAAAACTTGGGAGGATGCATGCTTTTTTTCCCCACACCTTTCTGTCGCTCATTCTGCTCTTGAATCTCCCCCTTGCCTTCATTTTTTCCTTTTGCCTTTCCCCTTTTTCTTTTTCTTCAATGCTTTCATCAATTGGCGCACTTTGTAACCTTTCCAGAAAGCCTGGATTGTGACAGCTGCTTTTCCCATGAGGTATGCTTGAAGCTCTTTGGCCTTTTTTTGCTCTGCCTTAGTCTGTCTTTCTTCCACAATCTGAATATATTCCGGTTCAAGTGTGCTAATCTTTTGTTCCAGCTCAAAGAGCAGAACCGTTTCATTTTTGTGTATTTTGAGGAGGTGTTCATATTCATCCTGGTAAAACACACATTTTTAATCCATTTTAGTAATTCATTGGTATTAACACTGTGTGGAGTACTTAATGATTATAGGAACTACCAAACAAATCTGCTGCTTTGGTGCCAGTGTTTTTTTAAAATTCATTCATGGGATGTGGGCATCATTGGCTATGCCAGCATTTATTGCCAATCCCTAATTGCCCTTGAGAAGGTGGTGGTGAGCTGCCTTCTTGAACCGCTGCAGTCCATGTGAGGTAGGTACACCCACAGTGCTGTTAGGAAGGGAGTTCCAGGATTTTGACCCAGCGACAGTGAAGGAATGGCGATATAGTTCCAAGTCAGGATAGTGTGTGACTTGGATGGGAAATTGCAGGTGGTGATGTTCCCATGTATCTGCTGCTCTTCTCCTTCGAGGGGGTAGAGGTCGCGGGTTTGGAAGGTGTTGACTAAGGAGCCTTGGTGCGTTGCTGCAGTGCATTTTGTAGATGGTACACACTGCTGCCACTGTGCGTCGGTGGTGGAGGGTGTGGATGGGGTGCCAATCAAGCGGGCTGCTTTGTTCTGGATGGTGTTGAGCTTCTTGAGTGTTGTTGAAGCTGCACCCATCCAGGCAAGTGGAGAGTATTCCATTCACACTCCTGACTTGTGCCTTGTAGATGGTGGACAGGCTTTGGGGAGTCAGGAGGTGAGTTCTCGCCTCAGGATTCCTAGCCTCTGACCTGCTCTTTTAGCTACGGTATTTATATGGCTACTCCAGATCAGTTTCTGGTCAATGGTAGCCCCTAGGATGTTGATAGTGGGGGATTCAGCAATGGTAATGCCATTGAACGTCAAGGGGAGATGGTTAGATTCTCTCTTGTTGGAGATGGTCATTGCCTGGCACTTGTGTGGCACGAATGTTACTTGGCACTTATCAGCCCAAGCCTGGATATTGTCCAGGTCTTGCTGCACTTCTACACAGACTGCTTCAGTATTTGAGGAGTCTCGAATGGTGCTGAACATTGTGCAATCATCAGCGAACATCCCCACTTCTGACCTTATGATTGAAGGAAGGTCATTGATGAAGCAGCTGAAGACGGTTGGGCCTAGGACACTACCCTGAGGAACTCCTGCAGCGATGTCCTGGAGCTCAGATGATTGACCTCCAACAACCACAACCATCTTCCTTTGCGCTAGGTATGACTAACGAGCAGAGAGTTTTCCCCCTGATTCCCATTGACCTCAGTTTTGCTAGGGCTCCTTGATGCCATACTCGGTCAAATGCTGCCTTGATGTCAAGGGCAGCCACTCTCACCTCACCTCACCTCTTGAGTTCAGCTCTTTTGTCCATGTTTGAACCAAGGCTGTAATGAGGTCAGGTGCTGAGTGGCCCTGTCGGAACCCAAACTGGGCATCACTGAGCAGGTTATTGCTAAGCAAGTGCTGCTTGATGGCACTGTTGATGACACCTTCCATCACTTTGCTTATGATTGAGAGTAGACTGATGGGGCGGTAATTTGCCGGGTTGGACTTGTCCTGCTTTTTGTGTACAGGACAGACCTGGGCAATTTTCCACATTGCTGGGTAGATGCCAGTGTTGTAGCTGTACTGGAACAGCTTGGCTAGGGGTGCGGCAAGTTCTGGAGCACAGGTCTTCAGTATTATTGCCGGAATATTGTCAGGACCCATTGCCTTTGCAGTCTCCAGTCGTTCCTTGATATCATGCGGAGTGAATCGAATTGGCTGAAGACTGGCATTTGTGATGCTGGGGACTTCAGGAGAGAGCCGAGATGGATCATCAACTTGGCACTTCCGGCTGAAGATTGTTGCAAATGCTTCTGCCTTATCTTTCGCACTGATGTGCTGGGCTCCCCCATCATTGAGGATGGGGATATTTGTGGAGCCACCTCCTCCAATTAGTTGTTTAATTGTCCACCACCATTCACTGCTGTATGTGACAGGACTGCAGAGCTTAGATTTGATCCATTGGTTATGGGATCACTTAGCTCTGTCTATTGCATGCTGCTTATGCAGTTTGGCATGCAAGTGGTCCTGGGTTGTAGCTTCAACAGGTTGACACCTCATTTTGAGGTATGCCTGGTGCTGCGTCTGGCATGCCCTCCTGCACTCTTCATTGAACCAGGGTTGGTCTCCTGGCTTGACGGTAATGGTAGAGTGGGGGATATGCTGGGCCATGAGGTTACAGATTGTGGTTGAGTGCAATTCTGCTGCTGCTGATGGCCCACAGCGCCTCATAATGCCCAGTTTTGCATTGCTAGATCTGTTCGAAATCTATCCCATTTAGCACAGTGATAGTGCCACACAACACGATGGACGGTATCCTCAATGTGAAGGTGGGACTTCGTCTCCACAAGGACTGTGCGGTGGTCACTCTTACCAATACAGTCATGGACAGATGCATCTGTGGCAGGCAGATTGGTGAGGACAAGGTCAAGTATGTTTTTCCCTCGTGTTGGTTCCCCCAGCACCTGCTGCAGACCCAGTCTGGCAGCAATGTCCTTTAGGCCTCGGCCAGTTCGGTCAGTAGTGGTGCTACCGAGCCACTCTTGGTGATGGACATTGAAGTCCCCACCCATAGTACATTTTGTGCCCTCAGTGCTTCCTCCAAGTGGTGTTCAACGTGGAGGAGGACTGACTCATCAGCTGAGGGAGAGCGGTAGGTGGTAATCAGTAGGAGCTTACCTTGCCCATGTTTGACCTGATGCCATGAGACCTCATGGGATCCAGAGTCGATATTGAGGACTCCCAGGGCAACTCCCTCCCTACTGTAGACCACTGTCCCACCACCTCTGCTGGGTCTGTCCTGCCGGTTGTACAGAACATACCCAGGGATAGTGATTGCAGTGTTACCTGTAAAAATATTAATCAACTATTAATTAGACTTCTATTATAACCTCTATTACCTATGTCTTATTCTGTCAAAAGTTGCATTCTTCCTACAAGTCATTGAAGAACACTAACTTCATAGTTATTGTACAAAGAGAAAAGAGAACATCCCTTCGGGATCTCTCATTATCCTTTGCAATAAAATGTACCTGCTTTTCTTGTAGGTCAGCATCATACTTCTGGATCCAGTTTTCGATCTCTGTTTCAATTTTGTATTTTCGCTAAAATAAGTCATAAAGATGTAATGTCAAACTCAGACAACAAAAAAATAATCCAGATAACTAGAAAATTAACTGTTACATTAAATTCTGAAATTGATTATTGCTAAGCTGCTAATAGCGTTCACTAATATTGAATAACAATAGTTTTCTGAATTGGCTGGAACATGTCCCACAGTAATGCAAAATGAAAAGTGGTATTTTACTGATCTTAAATGTATTATCAGTTTTGATTCTCATAAATAATGTTGGAACAGTAGTGGTAGTCACAGCGGTTCTTTATTTGAGGTCTCTACGTCCTTTTCCTTCTTTAAGATGCTCCTTAAAACCTTGATCTTTAACCAAGTTTTTGGACATCTGCCCTTAAACCTCATTATGTGGCTTGGTGTCACATTTTGGTTTATGATGTTCCTGTGAAGCGTCTTTATTACTTTAAAAGGCACTACATAAATACAAGTTGTTATTATAGTCGTGGTGGCAGCAATGGAATTACTGCAAGCATCTATTTTATTTATTTATTTAAAGATACAGCACTTAAACAGGCCCTTCGGCCCACCGAGTCTGTGCCGACCATCAACCACCCATTTATACTAATCCTACATTAATCCCATTACCCTCTTACATCCCCACCTTCCCTCAATTCCCCTACCAATACTAGGGGCAATTTATAATGGCCAATTTACCTATCAACCTGCAAGTCTTTGGCTGTGGGAGGAAACCGGAGCACCCGGCGAAAACCCACGCGGTCACAGGGAGAACTTGCAAACTCCTCACAGACAGTACCCAGAATCGAACCCGGGTCGCTGGAGCTGTGAGGCTGCGGTGCTAACCACTGCGCAGCTTTCTTAAGCTTATTGTGACCACTAATTTTTGGAATTTGCATAGACAAGAAATTGAATGCATGGCAATTGCAATAGTGAAGAGTTACAGAAAGGAAAAGAGAAAATAGTGTCAGGCAAACCCCCCACCTGCCAAGACTATAGCACACATGATTTTGCCACATTATAACTTAAAATTGCAAGTCCTTGAATGAAAAGACAGTTGTATAGTAACTAGCATAGTTGGAACAAGGGACAACGGACCATGCCCTGACCCATTCAACCAACAATGGACTTCTAATTTCCAGATGTTGCAGGTGGTGGGAGCTAGCATTCCAGATTGACTGCTAAAGTAGCAGAATCCACAAACACAAAAGTGGTCAGACCAGCTTTAGTCACATGACTAGCTGGCTGTTGAGATTTGAACTTCCAACAAGGGATTTGAACTCAAAGCTCCTGGCTCCTGGTTTGAGCAGACTTCTCACCCGCCTGCTCATCTCTCAGAGAACTGAATTTTGTGAAAACACGTGAACCTCAAAGAGAGAAAAGTCTCCTACGTGAACAAGGTTTAAAAATACTGGGCCCCAACAAAAAGCAAGGCCACCTTCAATCAAGTCAGCTCGAAGCACGGTAAACAAGAAACTCTTCTGAAATTGCCTCAAACCCTTCTCTACTTTCCTCTCCTCTTTTCTGTCCCTATTTGCATGTGTGTATCGCATGTGCATGTTAGCGTGGGTGCCTTGTATATCCGTAGGTGTTAACCATATTAGCATTTAAGTTTAAGATTTAATACATTTCATTTTTTTTTCTTTAAACCTAAGATAAACCAGGTGTGCTCATTTCTTTGCCTTATAATTGGAAAGCTGTGAACAAAAGTTCACAAAGGGAAATCTCAAAACACAGTGTATTTAAAATTAAACCCTGTTTCAATAAGACCAGGTGAAGATAGTAACAGACCTCTAGACACCTTTCTCACCTGGATGTAACAATAGCATAAATTTATTATAAGAATGCAAGTGTAGGAATATTAAAAATAAAGAACTTGCAGAGATAAAATGAATGGTAGTCTAACTCACTTTGCTTTGCTACCTATGTCAGCTGGGAGTTGAGCAGGAATGGTGTGTGTCCTGAACTTTACACAGCTGGTGATCTGCAGGTTTGTTGGGTTTTTGCTAAGGTATAGAGTATTAATATTATTTGATAACTGATTTAATATTGAATTCTTTACAAAGGGTTTGAGTACTCTGTTTTATTCTAACCACAAATAATTTTTATCTATAGTTCTGGCATGTTGTATTTTTATTTTAGATTTCCAGGTTTGGAAGTTTTTCTATTTTTATTCAAGCTTTGCAGATATTAATAGGTATTTGGCAATCAAATTATATTTACATAGTGCCTTTAATGTGAGAAAAAGTCCCAAGACACTTCACAGGAGCATTATAAAATAATATGACACTGAGTAACATAAGATGATATTAGGTCAAATAACCAAAAGCTTGGTCAAAGAGGTAAGTTTTAAAGGAGTGTTTTAAAAGGAGGTAAGTGAGGTAGATAGATATAGGAAGGGTATTCCAAAACTTGGGGTCTAGACTGAAGGCACGGCTACCAATGGTGGAGAAATTAAAGTCAGGGATTCACAAGAGGCCAGAACTAGATTATCATAGATATCTTGGAGGGTTGTGGGGCTGGAGGAGATTAGAGAGATAGGGAGGGGCGAGGCCTTGAAGACAAGGTTGAGAATTTTAAAATCAAGACATTGCTTCACCGGGAGCCAATGTAAGTCAGCGAGCGCAGCAGTGATAGGGGAACAGGAATTGGTGCGAGTTAAGCAGCAGAGTTTTGGATGACTTCAGGTTGACAGTAGAATGTGGGAGGCCAGCCAGGAGTGCATTGGAATAGCCAAGTCTGGAGGTAATAAAGGCAAGAATGAGGGTTTCAGCAAATGAGCTGAGATCGAGGTCAAGTAGGCAATGTTACAGAGATGTAAATAGACAGTCTTAGTGATGACACAAATATGAGGTCAGTAGCTCATCTCGGGGTCAAATGTGACACCAAGGTTACGAACAGACTGGCTTAGTCTCAGACTGCTGCGAGGGAGGAATGGAGTCAGCAGCCTCACAGGAGAGAGGAGGGGTCAGCAATGTGTCCATACACGGAAACCAGTGTCCATGGTAAAAAAATTTTGAGGTTTGTGGTTTCCATCCAGCCCGCCAATCCTCTGTGACGGACAGTGGTCTGCCCGTGGCTCAGCTTTGATTGATGGCTGTCATATTAAAGTGTACATCAGGCGGAGGCAGGATCCGCGTTCAGCGGACGGCGCCCGCCTGCGATTGCTCGATGTCTTAGACTGACAGTAGGCTGCCTGGTTGGGATGAGTGCTGATTGGTGGTTCACGGCACACTGGGATCGGCCACTGTTTTTGCACGGTTCAGGAAGTGAGAGGGAATGGCTGCTACAGGGGAGACGGAGAGAGAGACTGAGGGGTAAGCGGGAAGTGGGCCAGGACACAGAGGTGCGGAGGGAGCACGTTGAGAGTCAGGCACCCCATTACACAAGCACCGACCCAGGGAGTTGGCAGAAGTGGATGGACACAGAGATAGAGATCACGATCATTTGTGACAAATGGGAATCTATCCAAATTCTCCACGTCGCTACATCAAGTGTGTGGGCAGACATTGACTACTTGTGCAAGCAAAAACAAAGCCAAGTATCTCTCTAAATAGGGGGAAATGTGTTTTAAAATCGGGCTGTGTTTTGATGGCATTAGGTTGGCTATACACTTTATATGCAGATTAATTGCCCCATGTCCGTGGCTGAGTGAATAATTTTGTCAAATGTCCATGCTGCAACATGTTGGTGCCTATCCGTGATACAGGGTAGAGAGCATCACAACTGAAATAAAAGCAAAATACTGCGGATGCTGGAAATCTGAAATAAAAACAAGAAATGCTGGAACCACTCAGCAGGTCTGGCAGCATCTGTGGAAAGAGAAGCAGAGTTAACGTTTCAGGTCAGTGACCCGAAACGTTAACTCTGCTTCTCTTTCCACATATGCTGCCAGACCTGCTGAGTGGTTCAGGCATTTCTTGTTTTTATTGCATCACAGCTGAGCCTGATTGCTGTATTCACCTATCATCTTCAGGCATGCACTTCCAGCAGGTGTCACTAGATCGCAATCAGGAGCAGGGATGTTAGCCAATTTTTCATTTCCTAAAACTGGGTGATAGGACTAGTTAGCTGAAATCTGTTAGCACAGCACAATTTGGAGTTTAAACTTTCCAAGTCTGTATCTGGCACAGTGCTCAGCAACTCAAACCTATCATGGGAGAGTCTTCTTCTTTGACCTCCTTGTCTCGAGAGACAATGGGTAAGTGCCGAGAAGTGGTCAGTGGTTTGTGGAGCAGCGCCTGGAGTGGCTATAAAGGCCAATTCTAGAGTGACAGACTCTTCCACAGGCGCTGCAGATAAAATTGGTTGTCGGGGCTGTTACACAGTTGGCTCTCTCCTTGCACTTGTGTCTTTTTTTCCTGCCAACTGCTAAGTCTCTTCGACTCGCCATTCTTTAGCCCCACCTTTATGGCTGTCTGCCACCTCTGGCGATCGCTGGCAACCGACTCCCATGACTTGTGGTCAATGTCACAGGACTTCATGTCGCGTTTGCAGATATCTTTAAAGCAGAGACATGGACGGCCGGTGGGCCTGATACCAGTGACTATCTCACTGTACAATGCATCCTTGGGGATCCTGCCATCTTTCGTGCGGCTCACATGGCCAAGCCATCTCAAGCGCCGCTGGCTCAGTAGGGTGTATATGCTGGGGATGTTGGCCGCCTCGAGGACTTCTGCATTGGAGATACGGTCCTACCACCTGATGCCAAGGATTCTTCGGAGGCAGCGAAGATGGAATGAGTTGAGACGTCGCTCTTGGCAGACATACGTCGTCCAGATATAAATAATATAGAGTAAGATATGACAGAGCAGGTTGTGTGTCTGGACTGCAGTATGTAGGAGCTTGTGGCGGAAAGACTATTCAGAATGAACAAATCTGCAGTTGAATCTCAAGCTCAGAGGCTTGGAGCTGGAGTGCGACTTGGAGATACTCTGATACACAAGGTAGGGGGAGCAACATCTGCACAATTTGCTTCAGACTTTGGTCACACCTTATAGAGAACAGGGCTTCTGTGACTGATAGTGTAGAGTAAGGGGAACTAAGCCAAGATAGAGAACAAGGTTCCGCAGAAACTGATCCTATTCAACAGCTTCGAGGAGGAGCAGAGGAAGTATACTGTGGTAGTTGTTGGGGAAACAGATATCATCCTGTGTAAGTAGGATCAAGAGTTCCACATGGTATCTTGTGTTCTGGTGCCAGGGTGAGGGACATCTTGAATCAGCTTTGAAAGGATATTGGAGAGAGGAGGGCGGATCTTGCTGTTGTGATCCATGTTGGGACCAACAAGGTAGGGAAGAGTAGGCAACAGATCCTGTTTGGAGAGTACCAGAAACTAGGAGCTAAATGAAAGAACAGGAACACAAAAATTTGAATCTATATTTTTATTACCCTAGGCATGAGCAAATTGGCATAGGGATAAGCAAATTAGGGAGCTGTAAAAGGTAGTATGAATATAGTTCAAAAATAAACAAAAAGGGAAAAGAGTAGAGTAACAGTCAGAAATTGTGCTTTAAGCATTCCAGATAAAGGGAAAATAAAAGATGTGAAATGATTAAACCAGGAAAAAGTAGTAAGAAACATGCAAGTAAAACAGAGCTGAAAGTGTGTTAGGGTGTGTGGCCCATAGAAGTGTTCTTTATACAAATACACCAAGTAGAAAGGAACAAATTGAAGGAATTGTGGGCACAAATTCAACTTGGAGAGTATGATATGGTGGCCATTACTGAGACACGGCAGCAAGAGAGTCAGTACTGGAACCCGAATACACCAGGTTCTAACGTCTACAGGAAAAGGTAGGGAAAATGGTAGAGGGGAAGGAGTAGCTTTAGTGATTAAGGATGATATCACTTCAATGATTAGAGGATATTACAAGAGTTCAATCAGACAGTGGAGATTTTATGGGTAGAATTAAGAAATAGAAAATGATTTCAGACTGTTGTTGAACTTGGGTATAGGCCCCCAGTAGCAGCTGTGAATTAAGATTGTTATATCTTGTCTAATCTCTGCATTTATGCAAAGGCAGAGTGATTTTAACTTTTATATAGATTGGAACAAGCAGATGAGCATACGTCAGAAAGGTAGTGAAGTTCTCCAGTGTGCCTGGGATAGTTCTCTGCAACAAGGGGCTGAATTTTATTGAGGGGAGAGAGCCCACCGCCGGAACCGAAAGCTGGGGGTGATCCCTCTTCAGCCAGCAGTGGGACCCAGGGAGGTATACTGCCGCGGGCACCAAATTACGTGGCCACTGCTCAGGTCGCTGTCCAATTAAGGATGGCAACCCACCCCCAAAAGCTGCCAGCCCAACAAAAGGGTCGGCAGCCCAGCAGCCTCAGCCATGCAAGCGCTGGCAGTAGCCATTGCTGAGGCTGCAGCTGCAGGAAAAGGGCACCTCAATGGCCAGGCACCCTTGAAGAAAGGTAAGTGGGGTTGGGGGATGGATTGGATGGGGGCCGGGGGAGGTCGCTGAGCGCCAGTGGCATCATTGCTGCTGGAAGGGTGCCCCTCTTTGGGCCATGGAGTGCCCATAAAGGAAGGCGCTACCCACCCTCCCCAGCACCCGCTTGGAGGTCATGTTGCACTGGGCCGTTTGCCCAAGCATTTTGATGCAGAGCTCGATACAGACATTGGGAAAGCAGCTACCACCTTGGCCGACTCCCGAAACGCACATGGGAGAACAAGAAGCTGACCCAGAGGACCCAAGCTGATTGATTATGAGGCCTGTGTTCTCAGCACCTTGCTGTATGGCTGTGAAACATGGGCAACTTAACAGCTACCAGGAAAAGGTCAATAATTTCAATCTTCGCTGTCTGCAGCACATTATGGGTATATCCTGGCAGAACAAAATCACTAAAGCGGTAGTCCTCTCAAAAGGCAGAGCTCCCGTGTAGTTGCACTAATCAAACAAAGGTGGCATGGGTGGATTGGACACATCCGCAAGGCTCTTTTGTATGGTGAGGTAGCCGAGGCCAGTCGACCAGTGGGGCTCCCAAAGCTCTGAATCAAGGATCCTTGCAAGCATGACATGAAGGCCCTAAATGCTGACTATCGCACCTGGGAGTCACTGGTTGGTGAAAGAGGGAAATGGCGACACATCCTGTGGACTGGCGTACACTACCATGCTGACCACTGGCTACAGCAGCTTGGCAACAGACACCAATGCTGAAAACAACAATTCAGTGTCACTTGGCAGCTTCACATGGGGCACTTGTGGCCGAACCTGCCTTTCAAGAATTGGCCTTCAGAGCCATCAGCAAAAGGTGCACCAAGAGAAGAAGATACCCCACCTAAATGGATTGTTTGCTGTGTGTCCAGCTTTTGTAGATGGAACCTCCCCATTCCGATGCAGGTAAAATGCCCACTGAGATGGGAAGTGGCCCTTAATCCTTAATTGACCATCTAATTGGCCTCCTAGCAGGTGGCCAATCCATCAACTTTCTCACCACTGGCAAAATGGCATGGCGGCAGGAAGACACAGCACCCCTCCATCCCAACGTCTTCCGGCACCATTTTGCCAGCCTTCCCACCTCCCAGTCCATTGGCAAAGGGCCTGGAAAATTCGACCAATATGTCCTAGAACCAAGAAGGCAGGCCATATTAGATATAGTAATGAGCTAGATTTATGGCCTAATGGTGCATGAACATTTATCTAATGACCATCATAATATGACCAAGTTCAACATAGTATCTGTTTTGCGTTTCTCCCTTTCAAACACCAAGATTCTAGATTTAGGTGAGGCCAACTTCAATGGGATGCGACAGAAAGTGTTCACAGTAAATTGAACGTCTATTAATGGGTAAAATGACAGACAAGTATTCAAAAAAGACTTTAATACGATACAGGACCAGTTTATAGTGCTAAGGGGCAAAAGCTGTACTTACAAAAAAAAAAGCAGCTATGGATGACTAAAGAGGTAAGAAATAACATAAAACTGAAAGAAAAAGCACGCAAAAATGCAAAAGCAGCACAGATCTTGGCAAATAGGAAAGATACAAAGAATAGCAAAGGATGACAAACCATAAGAGCTCCAAAAAGAGAGAGTATAAAAAGAAACTTGCATGGGAAATCAAAATCAACATAAAAATTTCTTACCATTATAGGTCAGGAGAAATGTGGGCCCCTTAAACTGAATGGTGATATTGTCAATGAAAATAAGGAAATGGCAGACATACTGTAATTATTTTGCATCAGTACTTGCAGTAGAGGAAGACATCAGCTGATCAGAGATTCAGCATGGATTTGGAAAGGATAAAACAGGTTGTATTTTTGAAGATGTGACTCTTTAAAAAATTCATTCATGGGATGTGAGCATCACTGGCAAGGCCAACATTTGTTACCCATCCCTGATTACCGAGAAAATGGCGGTGAGCCGCCTTCTTGAACTGCTGCAGTCCATTCGGTGTAGGTACACCCACAGTGTTGTTAATGAGGGAGTTCCGGGATTTTGACCTGGCGACAGCAAAAGTACAGTAATATAGTTCCAAGTCAGGATGGTATGTGTCTTGAAGGAGAACTTGCAGGTGGTGGTGTTCCCATGTATCTGCTGCCTTTGTTCTTCTAGCGGGTAGAGGGCGTGAGTTTGGAAAGTGCCGTCAAAGGAGGGTTGGCGAGTTGCTGCAGTGCATCTTGTAGATGATGCAGACTGCTGGAGGGTGAATATTTAAGGTAATGGATGGGGTGCCGATCAAGGGGGCTGCTTTGTCCTGGATAGTATTAGGCTTCTTGAGTGTTGTTGGAGTTGCACTCACCCAGGCAAATGGAGAGTATTCCATCAAACTCCTGACTTGTGTCTTGTGGATGGGGACTCAGGAGTTACTTGCCACAGAATTCCCAGCCTCTGACAACTTACCTTCAGGAGCAGAGAGCAATTGGACCTCTTCCAGCACGCCGGAGTTTTGAAAAAAAAAAGCCAACAGTGACGTCGCAGGAGAGCTGCAAGGTGATTGGTTGGTGAGTCACTGCTGTTAGGGAATAGCTCTAAATAGCTGGGTAAGTATCTCAGGTAAGAAAAGTTTAAAGTAGTTTTTTTTTTTTAAGTGAGTTCTATAGTAATGAGGACCAGGGAAGAAGGGCCCTAGGGTAACTGATATTATTGGACATTAAGATTTTCCAGAAGGTTTAATTTAATTTAAAGTGTTAAGTCATGGCAGGAGAGCTCAAAGCCCTGGTGTGCTCCTCATGCTCCATGTCGAAAGCCAGGAACATTTCCAGTGCCCAGGACCAGCATGTGTGCAGGAAATGTATCCAGCTGCAGCTCCTGGAAGCCCAGGTTTCGGAGCTGGAGCGGCAGCTGGGAACACTGTGGAGCATCCACGAGGCGGAGAGTATCGTGGATAGCACGTGTAGAGAGGTGGTCACGCTGCAGTCTCAGACCCCACAGGCAGGAGGGGAATGGGTGACCACCAGGCAGAGCAAGTGGACGAGGCAGGCAGTTCACAAATCTCCTGTGCTATTCCCCTGCAAAACAGGTATACTGCTTTGGATACTGTTGGGGGGAATGGCCTCTCAGGAGAAAGCAGCAACAGCCCAATTCGTTGTACCACAGTTCGCTCTGCTGAACAGGGGAAGAGTAAAAAGTGTGGGAATGCAATAGTTATAGGGGATTCAATTGTAAGGGGAATAGATAGGTGTTTCTGTGGCCGCAAAAGATGGTACGTTGCCTCCCTGGTGCTAGGGTCAAGGATGTCTCAGAGCAGTTACAGGACATTCTGAAGGGGAGTGTGAACAGCCAGTGGTCGTGGTACACATTGGTACAAACGACATAGATAAATAAAAAAGTATGAGCTCCTAAAAGCAGACTATAGGGAGCTAGGAAGTAAGTTGAAAAGTAGGACCTCAAAAAGGTAGTGATCTCAGGATATATCGGATGAATATGTGGCTGAAGAGATGGTGTGAGGGGGAGGGTTTTAGTTTCCCGGGACAGGTGGGACCAGTACAAACTGGATGGGTTACACCTGGGCAGGACTGGGACTGATGTCCTAGGGGGAGTATTTAAGCTAAAATGGCAGGGGGATGGGAACCTTTGCAAGGAGTCAGAGGAGGGGGGAATCAAAGACCAGAACAAAAGACAGGGGAATAAGAAAAGTGATAGGCAGAGAAATCAAAGGCCAGAATCAAACAGGGCCACAGTGAAAAATAGTGGGAAGGGGACAAGTAATTTTAAAAAGACAAGCCTGAAGGCTTGGTGCCTTAACACACGGAGCATTCGCAATAAATTGGATGAATTAATCACGCAAATAGATGTAAACGGGTATGATAAGGTCGGGATTATGGAGACATGGCTGCAAGGTGACCAGGGATATTCAGAATTTAGGAAGGACAGACAAAAAGCAAAAGGCAGTGGAGTTGCATTGCTGGTTAAAGAGGAAATTAACGCAATAGTGAGGGAAGAAAGTAGCTCTGACGATGTGGAATCTGTATGGGTAGAGCTGAGAAACACTAAAGGGCAAAAAACATCAGTGGGGGTTGTATATAGACCCCCAAACTGTAGTGGTGATGTTGGGAATGGCATTAAACAGGAAATTGGAGATGCATGCGATAAAGGAACATCTGTAATTATGGATGACTTTAATCTGCATATAGATTGGGCAAATCAAATTAATCACAATACCGTAGAGGAGGAATTCTTGGAGTGTATACGGGATGGTTTTCTGGACCAATATGTTGAGGAACCAACTAGAGATCAGGCCATCCTAGACTGGGTATTGTGTAATGAGAGGGGAATAACTGAATCTAGTGGTGCGAAACCCCTTGGGGACAAACAACCTTAATATGATAGAATTCTTCATCAAGATGGAGAATGACGTAGTTGATTCTGAGACTAGGGTCCTGAATCTTAGTAAAGGAAACTACGAAGGTATGAAGCGCGAGTTGGCCATGACGGATTGGGAAATTTTACTTAAAGGGTTGACAGTGGATAGACAATGACAAACATTTAAAGAGCGCATGGATGAACTACAACAATTGTTTATCCCTGTCTGGCGCAAAAGTGAAACAGGAAAGGTAGCCAAACCATGGCTTACAAGGGAAATTAGAGATAGCATTAGATCCAAGGAAGAAGCATATAAATTTGCCAGGAGAAACAGACCTAAGGATTGGGAGCAGTTTAGAATTCAGCAAAGGATTGATTAAGAAGGGGAAAATAGAGTACGAGAGAAAGCTTGCGGGGAACATAAAAACTGACCTGTAGAAGTTTCTATAGGTATGTGAAGAGAAAAAGATTGGTGAAGACAAATGTAGGTCCCTTACAGTCAGAAACAGGGGAATTTATTATGGGGAACAAAGAAATGGCTGACCAACTAAATGCATACTTTGGTTCTGTCTTCACAAAAGGAGGACACAAATATCACACCAGAAATGTTGGGGAACACGGGGCTTAGTGAGAGCGAGGAACTGAAGGAAATCAGCATTAGTACAGAAATGGTATTGGGGAAATTGATGGGATTGAAGGCAGATAAATCCCCAGGGCCAGATGGCATGCATCCCAGAGAACTGAAGGAAGTGGCCCTAGAAATAGTGAATGCATTGGTGGTTATCTTCCAAGATTCTATAGACTCTGGAACAGTTCCTGCAGATTGGAGAGTAGCTAATGTAATCCCACTATTTAAAAAGGGAGGTAGAGAGAAAGCAGGGAATTATAGACCAGTCAGCCTGATGTCGGTAGTGGGGAAAATTCTAGAGTCCATTATCAAAGATTTTATAGCAGAGCACTTAGAGAACAGTGGTAGAATTGGGCAGAGTCAGCATGGATTTACGAAAGGGAAATCATACTTGACAAATCTACTAGAACTCTTCGAGGATATAACTAGTAGAGTTGATGAGGGGGAGCCAGTGGTTATGGTTTATATGGATTTTCAGAAGGCTTTTGACAAAGTCCCACATAGATTAGCATGTAAAATTAAAGCGAATGGGATTGGGGGTAGTTTATTGCGATGGAAAGAAAATTGGTTGGCAGACAGGAAACAGAGTAGCGATAAATGGGTCTTTTTCCAAATGGCAGGCAGTGACTAGTGATTGCAGGGATCAGTGCTGCGACCCCAGCTATTCACAATATACATTAATTATTTAGATAAGGGAACTAAACGTAATATCTCCAAATTTGCTGACGACACCAAACTGGGTGGGAGGGCGAGTTGTGAGGAGGATGCAGAGGGGCTTCAGGGCGATTTGGACAAGTTGAGTGAGTGGGCTAATGCATGGCAGATGCAGTATAATGTGGATAAGTTTGAGGTTATCCACTTTGGTAGGAAAAACAGGAAGGCAGATTATTGGAACGGCTATAAACAGAGAGGGGAATATGTAGCAAGACCTGGGTGTTCTCGTACATGCAGGTGCAACAGGCGATAAAAAATGCAAATGGAATGTTGGCCTTCACAGTGAGAGGATAGAGTACAGGAGCAAGGATGTCTTGCTGCAGTTATACAGGGCCTTGGTGAGGCCACACCTGGAATATTGTGTGCAGTTTTGGTCTCCTTATCTGAGGAAGGATGTTCTTGCTATAGAGGGAGTGCAGCGAAGGTTTACCGGAATGATTCCTGGGATGGCGGGACTGACATATGAGGAGAGATCGAGTCGGTTAGGATTATATTTGCTGGAGTTCAGAAGAGGTTGGGGGGGATCTCAGAAACCTATGAAGTCCTGTTAGAAATTTGACAGGGTAGATGCAGGAAGGATGTTCCCAGTGATGGGTGAGACCAGAACCAGGAGTCATAGTCTAAGGATACGGGGTAAACCTCTCAGGACTGAGATGAGGAGAAATTTCTTCACCCAGAGAGAGAGAGTGGTGAGCCTGTGGAATTCACTACCACAGAAAGCAGTTGAGGCCAAAACATTGCTTGTTTTCAAGAAGGAGTTAGATATAGCTCTTGGGTCTAAAGGGATCAAAGGGTATGGGCGAAAGCAGGAACAGGTTACTGAGCTGGATGATCAGCCATGATCATAATGAATGGCGGAGCAGACTTGAAGGGCTGAATGGCCTACTCCTGCTCCTATTTTCTATGTTTCTATGACAAGCTCTTGTAGCCACAGTATTTATATGGCTGGTCCAGTTAGGTTTCTGGTCAATGGGAATCCCCAGGACATTGATGGTAATGCCGTTAAACACCAAGGGAGATGGTTAGATTCTCTCTTGTTGGAGATGGTGGTTATCTGGTACTTGCATGGCATGAATGTTACTGGCCATTTATCAGCCCAAGCCTGAAAGTTGTCCTGGTCTTGCTGCATACAAACATGGCCTGCTTCAGTATCAGAGAAGTTGAAAATTTTACTGAACACTGTGCAATCAGCGAACATCCCCACTCTGACCTTATGTTGGAGGGAAGGTCATTGATGAAGTAACTGACGATGGTTGGGCCTAGGACACTAAATTAGCAGACAGGGGAATGTCAATGGACGGTATTTATGTGGACTTCCAGAAGTCATTAGATAAAGTTCCTGTTAAGAGACTGTTAGCTAAAGTTGAATCCCATAGAAAATGAAGGCAAATTATTGACCTAGTTGGGAAATTGGCTGACAGGCAGGAAACAAAGAGTAGATAATGTGCAGGCACTCGAATTGGCGGGATATGACTAGTGGTGTCCTGCATCACTCTGTTGGCACCTCAACTATTCACCATATTTAGTAACAACTTAGGGATGGGATAGAAAGCCACATGTCCAAATTTGTCAATGAAACATAGATGGGCAACAATGTAAGCAGTGTAGATGGAAGCATTCCAAAGAGATATTTATAGATTAAGGAAATTGGCAAAACTGGAAAATGGATTTCAATGTCGGCAAATGAGGTCATCCACTTTGGACCAATAAAAGGGATAGAAAGGGTGCTTTCTAAATGGTGAAACGCTAGAAACAGTGGAGGTCTAAAGAGACTTGGGAGTCCAGGTACTTAGATTAAGATGCCATGGACAGGTACAGAAAATAATCAGTAATGCTTATGGAATGCTGGCCTTTATATCTACAGGACTAGAATACAAGGGGTTAGAAGTCATACTTCAGCTATATAAAGCCCTGGTTATACCACACTTGGAGTAATGTGAGCCTCCAAGGGTTAACTTATAAGGAGAGATTACACAAACTAGGGTTGTTTCCCTGGAATTTAGAAGATTAACAGATGATTTAATCAAAGTTTAAGATATAAAAGGGGAACAGATAGGGTAGATAGAAACGAGCTATTTCTGCTGCTTGGGGAGTCTAGGACTGGAGGGCATAGTCTATAAATTAGAGCCGGATCATTTAGGAGTAAAATTAGGAAACACTTGCACACACAAAGAGTTGTGAAAGTTTAGAACTCTCTTCCGTAAACAATTGATATATCACTCAGATTTACAGTCCTAACTAAAGGTAGTAAGGGAATTGGAGCAAAGGCAAGTATTTGAAGTTAAGTCGCAGATCAGTCATGATCTCATTGAATGGTGGAACAGACTTGAGGGGCTAACTGGCCTACTCCTGTTCTTATGTTTGTATTTTTGTTTAAAACTCATAAGCTACACCTGGTCATCAGAAATAATTATGTATTCCTACAAAAAGCGCAATTTACATTGTGTGGTTGTATTAGATAATGGCCGTTATTGGAGCTTGGCACTATACCTTTCTTAAAGCTGCCTCAGATGCTCTGTGTTCTGTTATCATGTTGTTCAACTGAGTTCGGAGCTGAGATATTTCTTCCTGGTATTTGGCAATTCTCCCTTCTGAATCTTTCTGATCAGCTAGCTGTTGTTTTTCTGCATCTTGTTTAACCTGACGAATGTAATCTTCCGAGAACAAGTCAAGTTGAAGCAGGTTGTTTTTCAGCTTTCTAATTATCTCGTTCTTCTTCAACATCTGGTCATACAAGTTAAAGTATACAAGAGGTGAAAGATACACTTACTTAAAATGCATTTTTATTGTACTAAAATAGGATTTTTAAAAACACAGCTGATTAAATATACCAATGAATATAATGTTCTATCCCTTGGCATTATGGACAGGCTAACCAGATAAACTAACAGTTAGTCCTCTAATTTGTGTCTCGCACTGAATTAGTCACCTGTTCGCCTAGCTACAGTGCTTGCAAATACAAATTTAATTGCAGCTTTAGGCCTGGAAGATAGATTCCACTGCCCTTTTATCTTAAAGCCCTAGTTTAAATCTTGCTCCGACTGCTGAAGTGAAAGTGCTCTGTAAAATAGCCAATATTCTAAATGGATTGGAATTAGAAAGTTTTGTTTTTCCCTGAATTCATTCCGGTTACTTCTTTCCTAAAGGTGACCACTTATATTCCATAGATGGTGGTATCCCTTTGCTAGATTGCCCAAGTGGCTGTTCTTTGGAGAGAAGAGGGAACATCCCAGCCAAAATCACATTGTCTTCACCCCATGCCCATATACCTCTAATTCTAGCAGTATCCACGCCCTGGGCAGGGGTGCTAAAGTTAGTTGCAGCAAGCATTCTCTTTGGCTGACATTGGCTAACACACTGCAACCCAGAGATCAATTCTGAAAAATTATGTTTTGTATGGTTCAGTGCTGCACAATGGGATTATTTAACTATTGATCCATTAGGGATACAAATTTAAGTTGCTAACAGCAACTTGCACGTATAGTCCTTTTTAAATGTAGAAAGATGTCTGCAGGTACTTCAGAAGCATAATGGAATAAAAATGGACACCAACCCAAAAGAGATAGCTAAGGGTGGGTAATGAAAAGCTTAGTCAAAGAGGTGGGTTTTAAGGGAAGTTTTACAGGAGGAGGGGGAAATGGAGGGAATGCAATAGCATACACCCTGGGCAGCTAAAGGCACAGCCACCAATGTTGGCAAGGGGAGGGAAGATGCTCAAGAGGCATGAGGGTTTGGGATCGGAGAGTTGTACTGCTGGAGCAGATTCAAGCTCTGGAGTGGCGTGCTAATAGAGATTAAACATTGGGTGAGATTATCTCATCTACCAGTCAATGTGAATTCACTCCCCAGGATTGCCTGTAATTGATTAATTGACAGCCTTACTTATGCCATAAAGTTGACTTGTGTAATACAAGGACAGGAGAAGGTAAGTTGAGGTTAAAGTACATCGTTGGTTCAATTTCTAAAGTATGCTTTATTTAGCAAATAACCTATGCTATATATGAGATAGTTGCATCTGAGGCTGAGATTATGCAAAAAGTAAAAATGCTCAATTAGATAATTCAATAGGCACAATAAGCAAAAAAAATTGCAATTGAAATAACAGTTCTTGCTCAAACTGTTCATATTAAATCAGAGGTTAACTCTTGCTTAATAGAGTGGTGCCAGGTATTTGGGGAGAATGGGAATTCACCAGTAATTAGTGGGTGAGTAGCACAGATAGTGTGTTACCAAACTTAAATTTAACCTCGTTTTCTTAATTCAAAACTTTATGTAAATACTGCAAGTCAGTGCATTAGCTGTAAGGGTTAAGTGTTACTTATTGTGGCTGGCAGTTGACTGATCAGTTATAACTAGTGTGTATTTTTAAAAGATATATATTAGAGGACTATCTACTAAATGGGTGAATGTGAAACAGTGGCTTACTGCATAGAGTGACTATAGGAATCGGGTGCAGAGGGGAAGGAGGTGTTAAGTCATTTAAACCAAGGGACAACAGTAAATCTATAAAAATCAGGGTAATTAATTAAATTTAAGGGGATAAAATTAAAATTAACTAAGTGGGGATACCAACATTAAAGGGATTTGAATTGCATAAAAATATCTGGTACAGTCAAATAATAAATGGGACTAAAGGGGATACTAAATATAGCATAGAGTTTTAAACAAAATGATGGGACAGATAAGAGCCATTTCCTGCAATTCCTGTGCCATGTAGGAACTCCAGTGCAGTTCATGTGTCCTTAGTAACCACATGTGCAGGAAATTCTTCCAGCTGCTAGAACTCAAGCTCAGGGTTTCAGAAGGTGGTCACTGTACAGTTACAGATAAGTCCAAGAGAAAAGTAAGTGGGTGGCCAATCTGCAGGATAGGAAGAGGCAGGCTGTAGAGGTATCCACTGGAAGTGTGGTGCTCTCAAACCAGTTTTCAGTGGGGAATACTAGTGAAAGCAATGACACCTCAAGGGAGTGCAGTCTAGAGCACATCCATCACAACATGGAGCAAATGACTGCACAGGTGGGCACAGTGAAGTGTAGAAATGTAGTGGTCATAGGGGATTTGATAGAAGCATTGACAGGTGCTTCTGCAACTGCTGATGAGTCTTGTATGGTGTGTTGCCTCCTGCTGCCAGAGAATAGATCAGAGGGTGCAGAACATTTTACAGGGGAAGGGAAGCAGCCAGAAGTCATGGTCCATGTTGGAATGAATGATGTCGGTAGGAAAAGGATTGAGGCCCTACAGACAGAGTTTCAGGAATTAGGGAGGAAGTTAAAGAGCAGGACCTTAAAGACAGTAATCTCTGGATCATTCCGTGCCATGAGCTAGTGAATATATGAGCAGAAATATAAAAGACAGGTTAACACCTGGCTGAAGAAATAGCGCAGATTCCTGAAGTGGTAAGGACCTGTACAAGATGGACGGGTTGCACTTCAATGCAGCTGGGACCAATGTCCTCGCAGGGAGGTTAACTAGTGCTGCAAAGGAGGGTTTAAACTAATTTGGAAGGGGAGGGTCACCAGGATGAAGCATTAGAGAGGAGTTGCAAGGTGCACAGAGGATTGGGAGAGATGAACAGCATAATAAACAGTTCAGAAATAGGAGGGAAATGTGAGGCAAGCAAAGATGGGTTAAGAGTGCATGTATGCAAGTGCTGGGGGCATGGTAAAAATGATTGGTGACTTACAGGTACAAGTAGCCAAATGGGAGTATGATATAGAGGCAAGAACAGAGGGAGGAATGCGCTATGGGGTAAAAGCAGGGGAGTGGGAGTAGAGGCCTGCTACCCGACCCGAACCCGACGGGATCTGACAACATGTCGGGTTCGGGTCAGGTTGGGCCGGACACACGGCAAGTGATCTGCTGCTAAGTATTGAAATTTTTTTTTTTAAATTACCGGAGCTGGGAGTCCGGGATGAAATGGAGTCTGCGCAGTGAGCGAGTGATATCACAATGACGTCATCACACATGCGCTGCAGCTTCGTGGCGATTCCAAGTCCGAAGGCGAGTAAAGGGATGGTCGGGTTGGGTTCGGGTCGGGCTCTTTTACCCCTGACCTGAGCAGGCCTCTAAGTGGGAGTAATTGGATAGCTCTTCCAAAGAGCTGGCATAGGCACGATGAGCTGAATGGCCTCCTTCTGTGCTGTATCATTCTATGAATTGTGCACCTGCTAAAATTGTAATAAATACAGTTAACAGATGACAAAATTAATAAAGCTCTGAACGATGGTGAGATAACTAGAAGTAAAACAGACAACTGCAGCAGGGCACTGAAGCAAAGTGTTTTACTTAATCACAAATCTGTTACATTCTGAATTATGCTCTGTAGGGCTGCTTGTGGTAACATTATTAATGATTTTGGGGGGTGGGGCGGGTGGGGTGGGGAGGAAGGAATGGGGGTTGGAAACAAAATTCTGCTATCTCCATAGATTGTGGATTTGAGTGTAAGCTATTAATGTCAGAAAAATGGTCTGGTTGATTGTCCAGAGGGTTTCTAGATTAACATAACAATGGAAACTGATTTTTTTTAAAAAATTGTTGTAGTCTGTATATTTGTGATTATGATATGCCTATCAAGTGTTAGGTTTTCTTCTTGCAGGGGTTCTTTGAATAAAGAAATCATTCGTATTTGAAAAAGAATACTAGTATCCTGTTTGGGATAACATTAAAACTTAATTTGTGGATTTTTAAAATTGGTTGTACTCAAATGTTAAAAACAGTTACTGTTGTTCGTGGTGGTGAGTTAGGTGCAGCTATCAAACACACAGGAATTAACTATACAATACAGCAACCCAGTTTATTATTTGCTGAACCATTGCTTAAATGCTATTGGTGTACAGAAATGTTGCTCTATCAAACTGCTCCCACAGGATGTTGATCTACTGTGTTCATGAGAAACTAGCTACTGACTGTGTTACTGAACAGTCAATAAGTAAATCAAAAGTAGTTTATGGCAAACTAATATGGCTGAAACCATTGTGAAATTAAAAATGAGGCATCAGGGTGTATATAAGCTGAATTTTGTCTAAATTACGTATTCTGAATTAAAATACAAGTTTATAAGGTTGAATAATAAGCAATTTGCATGACTATAATGAAATCAGAAATGCATGTACAACAAATAGTCACAGTTTGGGGTTCAGTGACTGTTTTTTCTATGAAAAAGATTTGGACCATAAAGGATTGTGTGTTTTGTGCAGAAGCTTCTGAATCATAGTTGCCCAGATGGCCCATGTTGAGTGGGCTATCCAAAAGGCAGAAGAAAGGTGATGTTAATCATGGAAATGTTTGTGCAGAAAAACACCTTTGGCCACAAGTCCATCAGGCAGTGGCCCACACTTAATGCCCTGCGGGGGAAAAAAAAAAAGAGATGGTGGATCCTGTCTGATGGCTGTAACGATTCTATGATACTTTCTATAAAGTAGACTGTCAAAAGTCATTTGGCAGAATGCCTCATTGCCAGAACTTTCGAACAAGCACCAAGACGTAGCTTGGCTAGTGGTGAGAAGAGCTCTCCACATCAGATCTTTTATGCACACCCGCAATCTCAGTGCCACCGCATGCTGTCCTTGAGGTGGCTACGGTAGGGAAAAGACTGTCACCTACCTCTTTCTGGAATGTGCCTTTGCAAAGAAGGTGTGGAAAGAGATGCAGTGGTTCATCCTGAGTAGCTTCATAATACAGAACTCTGTTCTACGGGCTGTTCCCAGGGACAAACAACTGCTGCTGGAGGACCAGTAGACGATGCTCTTTGATCTGCCCGAAACTTATTAGTATTCCAACACAAAGAGCTGTCTATGCCTTAGTGTTGCACACTGGAACATTCCAATGTCCATTACTCTTTATACTCTGCTTCCTCTAGGTATGCCCCCTCCCCAGTTAACAACTTGCATCTTTCATCAGGAAAGACGGCAAGTGTCTTCAGTACCTGCCAACTCCAAAGTTTCAGATGTGCCCTGCTTACCATTCTACGCCATTATAACTGTTGTGTAACCATAATAAAATATAGTACAGATTATATGAAAGCTGACACTTCAACTTGTGCACATAATGCAGTATGTGGTGATGGACACATTAAGCTGGGGCAGTTGTTGTAAAGGCTCAATGGGGAAAGGCCACTGTCTAAGGCCCTCCTGCCACAGGACACAAAAGGCTAAAGCCTGTGTAAAACCCCTCGGGCTGTATGCACTAGAGAATGTTTGTCATGAAAAGTAAATATGACCAGTAATTTTAAAAAAAGTGTAGTGAGGCACCTCATGTACTGTATCGAAAGAAACTGGTCCTAATTGCATTTTATATAAAAAGGTCAAATTTGAATTGTTAGGTCATCTACTTTTACAAATGTTATGAATAAAGTATATTTTTTTTGGATAAAAAGTCATTTTAACAGAAGAACAAAAGAACAAAGAAAATTACAGCACAGGAACAGGCCCTTTGGCCCTCCAAGCCTGCGCCGATCCAGATCCTCTATCTAAACCTGTCGCCGATTTTCTAAGGGTCTGTATCTCTTTGCTTCCTGCCCATTCATGTATCTGTCTAGATACATCTTAAAAGACGCTATCGTGCCCGTGTCTACCACCTCCGCTGGCAACGCGTTCCAGGCTCCCACCACCCTCTGCATAAAGAACTTTCCACGCATATCCCCCCTAAACTTTTCCCCTCTCACTTTGAACTTGTGACCCCTAGTAATTGAATCCCCCACTCTGGGAAAAAGCTTCTTGCTATCCACCCTGTCTATACCTCTCATGATTTTGTACACCTCAATCAGGTCCCCCCTCAACCTCTGTCTTTCTAATGAAAATAATCCTAATCTACTCAACCTCTCTTCATAGCTAGCACCCTCCATACCAGGCAACATCCTGGTGAACCTCCTCTGCACCCTCTCCAAAGCATCCACATCCTTTTGGTAATGTGGCAACCAGAACTGCACGCAGTATTCCAAATGCGGCCGAACCAAAGTCTTATACAACTGTAAGATGACCTGCCAACTCTTACCCTGTCCGATGAAGGAAAGCATGCCATATGCCTTCTTGACCACTCTATTGACCTGCGTTGCCACCTTCAGGGAACAATGGACCTGAACACCCAAATCTCTCTGTACATCAATTTTCCCCAGGACTTTTCCATTTATTGTATAGTTCACTCTTGAATTGGATCTTCCAAAATGCATTTGCCCTGATTGAACTCCATCTGCCATTTCTCTGCCCAACTCTCCAATCTATCTATATTCTGCTGTATTCTCTGACAGTCCCCTTCACTATCTGCTACTCCACCAATCATAGTGTCATCTGCAAACTTGATCAGACCACCTATACTTTCCTCCAAATCATTAATGTATATCACAAACAACAGTGGTCCCAGCACGGATCCCTGTGGACCACCACTGGTCACACGTCTCCATTTTGAGAAACTCCCTTCCACTGCTACTCTCTGTCTCCTGTTGCCCAGCCAGTTCTTTATCCATCTAGCTAGTACACCTTGGATCCCATGCGCCTTCACTTTCTCCATCAGCCTGCCATGGGGAACCTTATCAAACGCCTTACTGAAGTCCATGTATATGACATCGACAGCCCTTCCCTCATCAATCAACTTTGTCACTTCCTCAAAGAATTCTATTAAGTTGGTAAGACATGACCTTCCCTGCACAAAACCATGTTGCCTATCACTGATAAGCCCATTTTCTTCCAAATGGGAATAGATCCTATCCCTCAGTATCTTCTCCAGCAGCTTCCCTACCACTGACGTCAGGCTCACCGGTCTATAATTACCTGGATTATCCCTGCTACCCTTCTTAAACAAGGGGACATCATTAGCAATTCTCCAGTCCTCCGGGACCTCACCCGTGTTTAAGGATGCTGCAAAGATATCTGTTAAGGCCCCAGCTATTTCCTCTCTCGCTTCCCTCAGTAACCTGGGATAGATCCCATCCGGACCTGGGGACTTGTCCACCTTAATGCCTTTTAGAATACCCAACACTTCCTCCCTCCTTATGCCGACTTGACCTAGAGTAATCAAACATCTATCCGTAACCTCAACATCCGTCATGTCCCTCTCCTCGGTGAATACCGATGCAAAGTGCTCGTTTAGAATCTCACCCATTTTCTCTGACTCCATGCATAATTTTCCTCCTTTGTCCTTGAGTGGGCCAATCCTTTCTCTAGTTACCCTCTTGCTCCTTATAGATGAATAAAAGGCTTTGGGATTTTCCTTAACCCTGTTTGCTAAAGATATTTCATGACCCCTTTTAGCCCTCTTAATTCCTAGTTTCAGATTGGTCCTACATTCCCGACATTCTTCCAAAGCTTCGTCATTCTTCAGCTGCCTAGACCTTATGTATGCTTTCTTTTTCCTCTTAGCTAGTTTCACAATTTCACCTGTCATCCATGGTTCCCTAATCTTGCCATTTCTATCCCTCATTTTCACAGGAACATGTCTCTCCTGCACGCTAATCAACCTCTCTTTAAAAGCCTCCCACATATCCAATGTGGATTTATCTTCAAAAAGCTGCTCCCAATCTACATTCCCCAGCTCCTGCCGAATTTTGGTATAGTTGGCCTTCCCCCAATTTAGCACTCATCCTTTGGGACCACTCTCGTCTTTGTCCATGAGTATTCTAAAACTTACGGAATTGTGATCACTATTCCCAAAGTAGTCCCCTACTGAAACTTCAACCACCTACCTGGGCTCATTCCCCAACACCAGGTCCAGTATGGCCCCTTCCCGAGTTAGACTATTTACATACTGCTCTAGAAAACCCTCCTGGATGCTCCTTACAAATTCTGCTCATCTAGACCTCTAACACTAAGTGAATCCCAGTCAATGTTGGGAAAATTAAAATCTCCTACCACTACCACCCTGTTGCTCCTACATCTTTCCATAATCTGTTTACATATTTGTACCTCTATCTCACGCTCGCTGTTGGGAGGCCTGTAGTACAGCCCCAACATTGTTACCGCACCCTTCCTATTTCTGAGTTCTGCCCATATTGCCTCACTGCTCGAGTCCTCCATAGTGCCCTCCTTCAGCACAGCTGTGATATCCTCTTTGACCAGTAATTCAACTCCTCCACCCCTTTCACCTCCCTCTCTATCCCGCCTGAAGCATCGATATCCTGGGATATTTAGTTGCCAATCGTGCCCTTCCCTCAACCAAGTCTCAGTAATAGCAATATCATACTTCCAGGTACTAATCCAAGCCTTAAGTTCATCTGCCTTACCTACTACACTTATTGCATTAAAACAAATGCATCTCAGACCACCAGTCCCTTTGCGTTCATCATCTGCTCACTGCCTACTCTTCCCCTTCGTCATGCTGACTTCATTATCTAGTTCCTTACAGGCTTTAGTTACTACCTCCTTACTGTCGACTGACCTTCTCATTTGGTTTCCATCCCCCTGCCACATTAGTTTAAACCCTCCCCAACAGCGTTAGCAAAAGCACCCCCAAGGACATTGGTTCCAGTCCAGCCCAGGTGTAGACCGTCCAATTTGTAATAGTCCCACCTCCCCGAGAACCGGTCCCAATGTCCCAAAAATCTGAACCCCTCCCTCCTGCACCATTTCTCAAGCCACGCATTCATCCTGACTATTCTTTCATTTCTACTCTGACTAGCACATGGCAAAGGTAGCAATCCTGAGATTACTACCTCTGAGGTCCTACTTTTTAAACTTGGCTCCTAACTCCCTAAATTCTGCTTGTTGGACCGCATCCCGTTTTTTACCTATATCATTGGTGCCTATGTGCACAACGACAACTGGCTGTTCACCCTCCCCCTTCAGAATGTTCTGCAGCCGATCTGAGACATCCCTGACCCGTGCACCTGGGAGGCAACATACCATTCGGGAGTCTCGTTTTCGACCACAGAACCACCTATCTACTCCCCTTACAAATCGAATTCCCTATGACTATAGCCCTTCCACTCTTTTTCCCGCCCTTCCGAACAGCAGAGCCAGCCACGGTGCCATGAACCTGGCTACTGCTGCCTTCCCCTGGTGAGCCATCTCCCTCAACAGTATCCAAAACGGTATACCTGTTTTGGAGGGAGATGACTGCAGGGGACACCTGCGCGGCCTTCCTGCTCTTTCTCTGCCTTTTGGTCACCCATTTCCTTTCTCCCTCAGCAATCCTAATCTGCGGTTTGACCAATTCGCTAAACGTGCTATCCACGACCTCCTCAGCATTGCAGATGCTCCAAAGTGAGTCCATCCGCAGTTCCAGAGCCGTCATGCGGTCTAACAAGAGCTGCAGCTGGACACTTCCAGCACGTGAAGGAGTCAGGGACATCAGCTGTGTCCCTGAGCTCCCACATTGAGCAAGAGGAGCATAACACAGGTCTGAGATCTTCTGCCATTTTTAATCTTAAGCTTAACTTAGTCTTAACTTAGATAAATGAAAAAGGAAAGAAAAATTTTTGGAAACTTCCATAAAATAAACAGGCACTGAGACCACTTAAGGAAGTGACTGACATCACTGTACTTGAGCAGGTATATGTGGTAATCCTATACTTATAAAACAAACCAAATGTTTATACATTACTCTTTATACTCTGCTTCCTCTAGACATGCCCCCCTCCCCAATTAACAACTTGCATCTTTCATCAGGAAAGTCCGCAAGTGGCTGCAGTACCTACCGACTCCAAAGTTTCAGATGTGCCCTGCTTATCATTCTATGCCATCATAACTGTTGTGTAACAATAAAATACAGTACAGATTATATGAAAGCTGACCTTCAACTTGTGCACATAATGCAGTATGTGAAACATCTCTACTTATCTTTTATACATATACAGGAATCTGCAGCTAAAATCTTAACTATAAAAAAAGGTGCCAGATGTTAGCGTATTATTGGCTTTTATCGTGTATTCTACACACCAAGCCTGGCCCCAGATAGTGATATTAAAACTGGTTTTAAAATCTGGTGTTTAACTTTAGGCTTACATTTATGCACCCTAAACTTAGAGGTATGAATTATAGTATGTTACAACTTATGGCATTTGTTGCCAAGGTACCACAAGACAAATATATGTAAGGGTTTACCTCATTTTCTTTATCTTGGATGGCTGCTGCCAGTTCTGCCTCCAAAGTGTCAATAATTTTTGTGTTTTGCTGGTCTCGCATTATGATGTTTTGCACATACTCAAATTTTTCTTTTTCCTCAGTGGGGGCTATCAGAAGTCTCTCAAACACAAAGTCTCTCAGTTCCATTAGCGCCAGAGTGAGATCTACACAGATGTGTCTTCGGGCTCGACATTCTGTTTGGATTATTTGACGTGCTGATGGATTCCCCTGAAAGAGCCGAAGGATGTTTTTAACTGAGCTACAAAAGGCCTGCTGAAGGATTTTAAAATCTTGCTTTTTCTCTCTGAATTTTACTTGGTGTATTAAAAGCTGACTTTCTTCTTCAGGAGATTCTTCCTCGGGCAGTTTGTCAGCAGCAAAATCCAGATGTTGCTCTAGTCTGCTATGCTCCCTTAGAGCACATGTCAACTCTAAACCAATAGCAACACTGAACCTGTTGAGGTTGGCAACTATATGGGGAAGCAAAGTGACTATTTCTATTTTCTCAATAGTCTTTTCAACTACAGAAATAATCCGTTCTGCTTCAATCGATGCAAGCTTTTTTCTAACTGGTTCCAAGATTTGCAGTGCATCCACTTTGGGTGCCATCTTTTGCATGGATACACCATAATCAATTGTGGTTTTACTGATAGTCTGCATATTTCTGGCTTCTAACTGATGATCCTGGATCAGGGCTTCACTTGCCATTTTTCACTTCAGTTGATTTTCCTCGAGATCTTTAAATCTGCAGTGGGCTCTACTGCTGAAAAATATAACGATGTATTTTCTAATGTCTGTAGTAAGTTTCTTTTCAAAATCTTTCCTTAGCACTATAGATGGGTACAGCACAGAGGGAGATCATTCAACCATGGTGTTTATACTATTAGTCAAAAGCTAAACATAGTACTCTGTTCTTTTCTCATATTTCTATATCTATTAAGAAATACACATTATTTAAATGAGAGTTTAACAATTTTAGACATTAAACACTAATGCAGGTGCATTAAATGGATGCTGGACTAGAACCACTGGGAGTAGATGTACAGGCTGGTGTTTCAAGTAGGGATCCCTATCGGAACATTGCCAATGGGATGGTCTGCAGCCCTGGCATCCACTGGCCTTTCTTCAACCTCTCTATAATCGAGGCTGGCCAGACCCAGCACCTGCACTATTTTGTTTCGACTTACTTTATGACAACCTTCCAAATTTGACTTGATTTTTCCCCTCATGACCTCATCTTTTTGCAGATAAAGAAAGACCTGCATTTATATAGTGTCTATCATGACCACAAGATTCCCAAAGCGTTTCACGGTAGTCGGTGCTTTTGAAGTGTAGCCACTGTTGTATGTAGGAAACAAACAGTAATGTGATAAATATACAGAATATACAGCAAAGAAACAGGCCATTCAGCCCAACCAGTCCATGCTAGTTTATGCTTCCTTTGAGCCTCCTCCCATCCTTCCTCATCTAACTTTAACTCTATCAAGATAACTGTCTACTTCTTGCTCCTTCATATGCTTATCTATCCTCCCTATAAGTGCATCTGTACTATTAGCCTCAAAAAGTTCCACATTCTCACCACTTTGGGTAAAGAAGTTTCTTCTGAATTCCCCCATTTGATTTTTTGGCTCTTATATTGATGTTCTAATTGATGTTCTAGTTTTAATTCTCCCCACAACTGGAAACAGTTTCTGTAATAAAAGCAAAAATACTGCAGATGCTGGAAATCTGAAATAACAGAAATGAATAGATATACTCAGTAGGTAAGGCAGCATCTGTGGAGAGAGAAGCAGAGTTAATGTTTCAGATCTGTGACCTTTCATCAGAACAGTCCATTGCAGTTTCTGTATCTAAACATTTCAGAATTTAAAGATCACTATTAGGTGACCCTCAGCCTAGGAAGAGAGATCCAGCCAGTTCATCCTTTCCTGAGGTGTATAACCTTGCAGTTCTGATATCATCCTTGTAAATTTTTTATGGACCCTCTCCACACCTCTGCGTCTATTTCCTTTTTATAATGTGGCATCTGGTATGGTACACAACAAGTGTGGTCCAACCAAGGTTCGATACAAGTTTAACATAGCTGCTCTAACTTTTCAAATCTGGAAATAAACCCTTGTGCTTGGTATCCTTTTATGGCCTTATTGATGGGTGCCACAATTTTTTAGTGACTTGTTCCTCTACCCCATTTAGATTTTTATTTTCTAAGTGATATACAACCTCCTTATTCTCTTATTGGACTATAATACCTCATCCTTAACTATGATGAAATTCATTTGCCAATTATATGCTCACTCTTCAAGTTTCTTAATGTCTAATGTGTTGCAGTCCTCCTCAGTATTGACTACCCCTCCCAACTTGGTGTCATCTGCAAATTTAGAAATTGTCTTTTTGATTCCAAAATAAAATCGTTAGAAAAAATTCTGTTCACAATTTATATTATGCAATTTCGGTTGAGGGATAAACATCAGCCAGCGAAAACTGCCTTTGCTCTTCTTTGAAATAGTGCCATGGGATCTTACATATACCTGAGCAAGTAGATGGAGCCTCAGTTTAGTACTGCATCCAAAACATAGCACATCTGACAGTGCAACACTCCCTCAATACTGCCTAAGAGAGGGAATTTAGATTATGAGCTCAAGTCTCGAGTCAATCTTTAACCCACAACCTTTTGACATTAAGGCTAGAGTGCGACAACTAAGCCACAAATAAATTGGGGTACTAGCAGGGGATAGACTAGAACTGTTACATGACTACTAAAAATTTTAAGTAAGAAGCATGTCAGAAAGAAGATATTCAATGAAGTAAATGTGGACAACATATTACATAAAATGATATTGATCTGCTAAGAGTTGTATAGTAAGAATCCAATATTTGAGGGAGAGAGAGTCATTAAATATACTTTCACAACAGAAGTAACTTACAATAAAAGTACGTTATAGCGAATCAGAGTTTAAAAATAGGTTAGTATATAAAAGGAATTTTTTATAGATTTGCGTTTTATTTATTTATTTTTATTTAGAGATACAGCACTGAAACAGGCCCTTCAGCCCACAGAGTCTGTGCCGACCATCAACCTCCCATTTTATACTAATCCTACCACATCCCCACATTCCCCTACCACCTACCTATACTAGGGGCAATTTATAATGGCCAATTTACCCATCAACCTGCAAGTCTTTACTGACTTTCCCCTTTCACTTTCCATAAACTTGAGCTCATCCAAAACTGCTGCTCATGTCCTAACTTGCACCAAGTCCTGTTCATCCGTTACCCCTATGCTAACTGACGTACATTGGCGCCTGGGCTGGGAATGCCTCAATTTAAAAATTGTGTGTGTTATCCCTCAGTATGATGTGACATCCCCCACCCTACAACCCTCTGGAGATCTCTATATTCCTCCTCAATGATGGGGGAGCCTAGCACATCAGTGCAAAAGAAAAAAGGTTGAAGCATTTGCATACATCTTCATCCAGAAGTGCTGAGAGGATGATCCATCTCAGCCTCCTCCTGAGGTCCTCAGCATCACAGATGCCAGTCTTCAGCCAATCCAATTCACTGCACATGATAAAGAAATGGCTGAAGGCACTGGATACTGCAAAGGATTATGGGCCCTGACCACATTCCAGCAATAGTACTGAAGACTTGTACTCCAGAAGCAGCCATGCCCCTAGCCAAGCTGTTCCAGTACAGCTACAACAGTGACATCTACCGGGCAATGTAGAAAATTGCCCAAGTATGTCCTGTACACAAGAAGCAGGACAAATCCAACCCAGCCAATTACCACCGTATCAGTCTACTCTCAATCAGCAAAGTGATAGAAGGGGTCATTGACAGTGCTATCAAACGGCACTTGCTCAGCAATAACTTGCTCATTGATGCTCAGTTTGGTTCCACCAGGGCCACTCAGCTCCCAACCTCATTACAGTCTTTGTCCAAAAATGGACAAAAGAACTGAACTCCAGAGGTGAGGTGAGTGACTGCCCTTGACATCAAGGCAGCCTTTGACCGAGTAGGGCATCAAGGAGCCCTAGAAAAACTGGAATCAATGGGAATCAGGGAGAAAACTCTCCACTGATTGGAGTCATACCTAGCACAAAAGGAAGATGGTTGTGGTTGCTGGAGGTCAATCATCTCATTCCAGGGACATCTTTGCAGGAGTTCTTCAGGTTAGTGTCCTAGGCTCAACCATCTTCAGCTGCTTCATCAAATGACCTTCCTTCAATCATAAGGTCTGAAGTGGGGATGTTCGCAGATGAGTCCACAATGTTCAGCACCATTTGGGACTCCTCAGATACTGAAGCAGCCCAGGTTCTGATGCAGCAAGACCTGGACAACATCCAGGCTTGGGCTGATAAGTGGTAAGTAACATTTGCACCACAAAGTGCCAGGCAATGACCATCTCCAACAAGAGAGAATCTATCCATCTTCCCTTAATGTTCAATGGCATTACCATCACTGAATCCCCAACTCACCTCCTGTTTCCCCTATGCCTATCCACCATCTACAAGGCACAAGTCAGGTGTGTGATGGAATACTCTCCACTTGCCTAGATGGGTGCAGTTCCAACAACAATTAACAAGCTCGATACCATCCAGGACAAAGCAGCCCACTTGACTGGCACCCCATCCAGCACGTTCAACGTTCACTCCCTTCACTACTGACGCACAGTGGCAGCAGTGTGTACCATCTACAAGATGCACTGCATTAGCTCACCAAGGCTCCTTCAACAGCACCTTCTAAACCCATGATCTCTACCACCTAGAAGGACTAGGGCAGCAGATGCATGGGAACACCATCACCTGCAAGTTCCTCTCCAAGCCACATACCATCCTGACTTGGAACTGTATTGCCATTCCTTCATTGTTGCTGAGTCAAAATCCTGGAACTCCCTTCCTAACAGCGCTATTGGTGTACCCAAGCCCCAAGGACTGCTGTGATTCAAAAAAGGCAGCTCACCACCACCTTCAAGGGCAATTAGGGATGGGCAATAAATGCTGGCCTTGCGAGTGATGCCCACATCCCACAAATGAACGAATAAAAAAAAAATTCTTGTCACTTGCACATTCCTGGTTTTCATCGCTTCACCAATTGTGGCCTTCAGCTGCTTAGGCCCTAAGCAATGAAATTTCCTCCATAAACCTCTGTGCCTCAAGAACAAAGAACAGTACAGTACAGGAACAGGCCATTCGGCCCTCCAACGCTGCGCCGATCTTGATGCCTGCCTAAACTCAAACCTTCTGCACTTCCGGGGTCCGTATCTCTCTATTCCCATCCTATTCATGTATTTGTCAAGATGCCTCTTAAACGTCGCTATCATACCTGCTTCCACCACCTCCCCCGGCAACAAGTTCCAGACACTCACCACCCTCTGTGTAAAGAACTTACCTCGCACATCCCCTCTAAACTTTGCCCCTCTCACCTTAAACCTATGTCCCCTAGTAACTGACTCTTCCACCCTAGGAAAAAGCTTCTGACTATCCACTCTGTCCATGCCACTCATAACTTTGTAAACCTCTATCATGTCGCCCCTCCACCTCCGTCGTTCCAGTGAAAACAATCCGAGTTTATCCAACCTCTCCTCATAGCTAATGCCCTCCAGACCAGCCAACATCCTGGTAAACCTCCTCTGTACCCTCTCCAAAGCCTCCACGTCCTTCTGGTAGCGTGGCAACCAGAATTGCACACAATATTCTAAGTATGGCCTAACTGAAGTTCTGTGCAGCTGCAACATGACTTGCCAATTTTTATACTCTATGCCCCGACCGATGAAGGCAAGCATGCCGTATGCCTTCTTGACTACCTTATCCACCTGCGTTGCCACTTTCAGTGACCTGTGGACCTGTACACCCAGATCTCTCTGCCTGTCAATACTCCTAAGGGTTCTGCCATTTACTGTATACTTCCCACCTGCATTAGACCTTCCAAAATGCATTACCTCACATTTGTCCGGATTAAACTCCATCTGCCATTTCTCCGCCCAAGTCTCCAACCAATCTATATCCTGCTGTATCCTCTGACAATCCTCATCATTATCCGCAACTCCACCAACCTTTGTGTCGTCCGCAAACTTACTAATCAGACCAGCTACATTTTCCTCCAAATCATTTATATATACTACAAATAGCAAAGGTCCCAGCACTGATCCCTGCGGAACACCACTAGTCACATCCCTCCATTCAGAAAAGCACCCTTCCACTGTTACCCTCTGTCTATGACAGAGCATGGTAGACGCAGGCACGATAGCGTCTTTTAAAGATGTATCTAGACAGATACATGAATGGGCAGGAAGCAAAGAGATACAGACCCTTAGAAAATAGGCGACAGGTTTAGATAGAGGATCTGGATCGGCGCAGGCTTGGAGGGCTGAAGGGCCTGTTCCTGTGCTGTAATTTTCTTTGTTCTTTGAGCCTGTTCTGGATCCATCTTGCCAGCTCCCCTCTGATCCCGTGTGACTTCACCTTTTGTACCAGTCTGCCATGAGGGACCTTGTCAAAGGCTTTACTGAAGTCCATATAGATAACATCCACTGCCCTTCCTTCAATCATCTTCGTCACTTCCTCAAAAAACTCAAATTAGAGAGACACGACCTCCCCTTCACAAAACCATGCTGCCTCTTGCTAATAAGTCCATTTGTTTCTAAATGGGAGTAAATCCTGTCCCGAAGAATCCTCTCTAATAATTTCCCTACCACTGACGTAAGGCTCACCGGCCTATAATTTCCTCTCTCTCTCTCTTTTAATTTTGCTCTTAAAACCTACCTATTTGTTCCACACTGGTCTTAAAATCTCCTTATGTGGCTCAGTGTCAAATCCTGTCTGATAATGCTCCGGTTAAATGCCTCGAAATATTTTGCTACATTCTTTTTTCTTCTTCTTTGGCCTCCTTGTCTCGAGAGACAATGGGTAAGCGCCTAGAGGTGGTCAGTGGTTTGCGAAGCAGCACCTGGAGTGGCTTTAAAGGCCAATTCTAGTGACACTCTTCAACAAGCGCTGCAGATAAAATTGGTTGTTGGGGCTGTTACACAGTTGACTCTCCTTGCGCTTCTGTCCTTTTTCCTGCCAACTGCTAAGTCTCTTCGACTCGCCACCCTTTAGCCCCACCTGTATGGCGGTCCACCAGCTCTGGCGATCACTGGCAACTGACTCCCGTGACTTGTGATCAATGTCACAAGACTTCATGTCGCGTTTGCAGAGGTCTTTAAAGCGGAGCCATGGACGGCCGGTGGGTCTGATACCAGTGACGAGCTCGCTGTACAATGTGTCCTTGGGGATCCTGCCATCTTCCATGCGGCTCACCTGGCCAAGCCATCTCAAGTGCTGCTGGCTCAGTAGGGTGTATATGCTGGGGATGTTGGCCACCTCGAGGACTTCTGCGTTGGAGATACGGTCCTGCCACCTGATGCCAAGGATTCTCCGGAGGCAGCGAAGATAGACACAGGCTTGAAATACTCGGAATTTTGTGTTCCATGTCACTGCGCCATTTTCCCACACTTTTATCCAGTCTGGACACAGCATCGAACGCCTTTCCCATGCACTTATTGATTTCTGCATCGAGAGACAGGATACTGGTGATAGTTGAGCCTAGGTAGGTGAACTCTTGAACCACTTCCAGAGCGTGGTCTGCGATATTGATGATTGGAGCATTTCTGACGTCCTGTCCCATGATGTTCGTTTTCTTGAGGCGGATAGTTAAGCCAAATTCGTTGCAGGCAGCCGCAATCCTGTCGATGAGTCTCTGCAGACACTCATCTGTCTGGGATGTTAATGCAGCATCGTCAGCAAAGAGGAGTTCCCTGATGAGGACTTTCCGTACTTTGGTCTTCGCTCTAAGACAGGCAAGGTTGAACAACCTACCATCTGATCTTGTGTGGAAGAAAATTCCTTCTTCTGAAGACTTGAATGCATGTGAGAGCAGCAGGGAGAAGATCCCAAACAGTGTAGGTGCGAGAACAGAGCCCTGTTTCAAGCCACTCAGGATAGGAAAGGGGTCTGATGAGGCACCACTATACTGAATTGTGTCTTTTATATGGTCATGGAATTCATATTGCTACATTAAAGGAATTATTTAAATACAAGTTGTTTGCGCTGAGATTAAACAGAAAAGGCAATATCCATTCGTTTACTTCCACACGAAGGTTCACTTGTATTTGTATTGGTAGTCAAGATAAAGAATGCATTATTTGCCTTGTGATCACAGTCTATGTGCAGAATCCTGTCAAGATAGAGAATCATTTAAATCAGGAATTAGACAAAGTTTTTTTTAATACCAAAGACTGACATTTAGTATTAATTTCCAGATCAAAACCACGCATTGTAGTCAGTAATCACTTTCTAACCTGTAACTATCTAAGAAAAAGAATAACTTGTGCTTTGCATGGTTACCTGGAAATGAGCAGTCGGTCTCAGCCCCAGTACCAGGTCAAGATGCAATTAATATAGCAGGCGTCGATCAATCATGATCAGTGCCTTGCAATATAATGGGTTGGTTTGACTCAAATTATGGACTCGGGCAAGGAGGACCCATTGTTCCAAGGTCAAGGATATAACTTTGGATAATAAAAGCAAAATACTGCAGATGCTGGAAATGTGAAATAAAAACAAGAAATGCTGGAAATACTCAGCAGGTCTGGCAGCATCTGTGGAGAGAGAAGCAGAATTAACGTTTCAGGTCAGTGACCTTTCATCAGAACATATATAACTTTAGAGTCGACTGGTACCTAATGCTACGATACTCAGCTCTCCCTCAAACAGGATGCTCACTGGGCGACAATTAATCTATTCTCGTAATTAGCATCCGCTGACACCTTGACTTCAGCCGCTTGGGACCACAAGTAGTCCCTCCGCTTCCCGATGTAAGATGGACAGCTGCAGCTCGCTTCAATGGGATGGCAAATCACATCATAAAACCCCCGTTTCTGCTCTCCACCGCCGACTGCACATCCCTGGCGGTGGATCCCTACCCCTCAGCAGCGAACAAGCGCACTCACCCACCTTCGCCCTTCTATTTGTTAGCGTCAGTTATTCCGTTGCTAAGATACACGCGACCTTTTCCCTCTGACCGCGTGACCCCGGGCTTTTCAGACGGACGTCGGAGTCGGAGGAACGAGACAATCGGCGGGGGCGGAGCTACAGCGAACCTGTTGGACGCCACTCTTTGATTGACGTCCCTATTGGAGCGCGCTTGCCATTCCGACCGTCCCTCTGGACCAATCAGCGGCCAGTGGCGAGGCAGGCATCCGCCCCCGACCCCCGCGTGAAGCTGGGTTGATCGGCGGCGAGAGTTTGTTGTGCGGGGACGGACAGGGTGATGGCGGTGGCATTGCCTGTTGACGATGACGTCCCTTTAATCTTGACAGACGACAACACAGGGATCAGCGCCGACTCAGACAGAGACGAAATTCCCAACGAAAGTAGGCATTATGATCGGTTACACTTTTAAAGGGACGTAACTTTCTTGGCCTCGGTGATTGTTATGTTAGTTTGCATCTTGTATTTCCGTTTCATTGAATTAAGTTGTGTGAAATGCTGCTCAGTGTAATGTCTGTGGTTCTCCCCCCTCCACCCCACTCACAATTGGCGATAACTCACTGGAATCTGCTTTAGCGCACCGGCAGCTACGGGTTTAATGTCAAACAGCAAATAAAAACAGAACATTCTGGTAACACCTATCAGCATCTGTGGAAGAAGGGTTAACGTTTCAGGTTGACGACCTTTCGTCAGAACTGATTGCAGAGCGGGGTTGCAGGTCTAGAGGCGATACACAATGAAAATAACTCAGTAGTCGTTACCATACTTTACCGTAGAATCAGAGAAAGATTATAGGACAGAAGGAGGCCATTTGGTCCATCATGCCTGTGCTGGCTCTTCGAAAGAACTATCCAATTAGTCCCTTTCCCCATAAGCCTAGAAAATTTGCCCTTTCAAGTATTTATCCAGTTGTCATTTCCAAGTTATTATTGAATCGGTTTCCACCATCCTTGCAGGCAGTGCCTTGATCATAATTCACTAAAAAAAAAATCTTATTTTTTCTCGTTCTTTTGCCATTATGGCAGTGTTTGATTTTCACATTGTTATTGTCTTCAATGCAGAGTTTATTAATAAGCTATAATCATCATTTTACAGCTGTTTCAGCAAATAGGGATTTGTATTGATTTTTTGGGGGATTTGACTAGTTTGGGAGCAATTCGTCCCGCCTATTTAAGCATAGGGGCAAACTTATTGTGGCACATTGATCTTTTAATGTTTATTTGCCACCTCCATACTTTCACCTATATAAAACTAATTGCTATCAATTATTAACTATCCTGTCACTTAAAGACATAGCATTTTTTTTCTGAAGGAAATATTCTACCCCTTGAGTATACGCCTGGTAGACGTGTGCATTGAATACTACGAGACTCTTGAAAGTGAACAGTCTATGGGCTGAAAAATCACCTGAAAGAAAGACATGTATACCATAGAAGTAGGCTATTTGGGCCAACTTGTTTGTGCTAGCTCTTTGCTAAAGCAGTCCAAAACTATTGCTACTGGCCCACAGTCTTCTCATAACCTTATAGCTTTCCCTTTGCTTTAAATATTTGATTTTTTTGTAAAAGTTGCAATAGTCTCTGCCACAGCCACTCCCTATGTTAAAACATTTCATGTTCCAGTAAACCTTCACAAAGAAATTCATACCAAAATCCGTCCTAGTAATTTTTAAATTGTCAATTCATCCCTGGAAAACCTGGCCGATTAAATCCTTCATAATTTTAAAAACCTCAGCTTCACTAGAAATGTTGTTTCTCGACTCCCTTCATAACTGTAGTTTACATCGCTAGCATTAGCCTGATGAATCTACTGAATTTCAGTGGCTTTAATATCCTTTCAATAACGACTCCTATGTTTGCACTGAGTACTCCAATGATGACAATGTTTTTGTATAAATTCATAATCTTCGTACTCTTCCCTCATTTATAAAAGCCAAAGTTCAAGTGCCCATTTTTAATGGCTTTATCTACTTGCATTCATAGGGACATATGAATTAGGAGCAGAAGTAGGCCATTCAGCCTCTCTAGCCTGCTCCATCATTCAATAAGATCGTGGCTGATCTGTTTGTCTCTCGAATTCCACATTCCCATCTACCCCCAATAATTTTAGATTCTTGTTAGGCAAGGGAATCAATCTACCTCTGCCTTAAAAATATTCAATGACCTCACCTCCACCACCTTCTGAGGCAGAGAGTTACAACATTACACAACCTTTAGAAAAAAAATTCTCATCTGACTGAAAAAGGTGACCCCTAATTTTAAAACAGTGCCCCTAGTTCTGGACTCACCCACAAGAAGCATCCTGTCCACATCCACCTTGTCAAGACTGTTCAGGATCTAATAAAACTTCAGTCAAGTTTCACCTCACTCTTCTAAACTCCAGTGAAAACAAGCCCAGTCTGTCCAACCTTTCCTCATAAGACAACCCGCTCATTCCAGGTATCAATCTAGTAAACCTCCTCTGAACCACCTCCAATGCATTTGCATCCTTCCTTAAATAAGGAGACCAAAACTGCACACAGTATTCGAGATGTGGTCTCACCAATGCCCTGCATAACTGAAGCATAACATCCTTACTTTTATTTTCAATTCCTCTCATAATAAAGGATAGCATTCTATTAGCCTTTTTTATTACTTGCTGTACCTGCATGCTAACGTTTTGTGACTCATGCACTAGGACACCTAGATCCCTCTGCACCTCAGAATTCTGCTGTCATTCTCCATTTAAGCAATACTCTGCTTTTTTATTCTTCCTGCCAAAGTGAACAACTTCACATTTTCCCACTTTATACTCCATCTGCCAGATTTTTGCCCACTCGCTCAACCTATCAGTCTGCAACCTCCTTATGTCCTCTTGACAACATACTTTCCTACCCATCTTTGGGTCATCTGCAAATTTAGCTACCATGCCATTGCTCCCCTCATCCAAGTTGTTGATATTCTAGCCTGCTCCATCATTCAATAAGATCGTGGCTGATCTGTTTGTCTCGAAGTAGGAGTTCTTCAGGGTAGTGTCCTAGGCCCAACAATCTTCAGCTGCTTCAGTGACCTTCCTAAGGTCAGAAGTGGGGATGTTCGCTGATGATTGTACAATGTTCAGCACCATTCGTGACTCCTCAGATACTGAAGCAGTCCGTGTAGCAATGCAGCAAGACCTGGACAATATCCAGGCTTGGGCTGATAAGTGGCAAGTAACATTCGTGCCACACAAGTGCCAGGCAATGACCATCTCCAACAAGAGAGAATCTAACCATTTCCCCTTGACGTTCAATGGCATTACCATTACTGAATCCCCCACTGTCAACATCCTAGGGGCTACCCATTGACCAGAAACTGAACTGGAGTAGCCATATAAATACCGTGGCTACAAGAGCAGGTCAGAGGCTAGGAATCCTGAGGCAAGTAACTCACCTCCTGACTCCCTAAAGCCTGTCCACCATCTGCAAGGCACAAGTCAGGTGTGTGATGGAATACTCCCCACTTTCCTGGATGGGTGCAGTTCCAACACTCGAGAAGCTCGACACCATCCAGGACAAAGCAGCCTGCTTGATTGTTTGTAGCTGGGGTGCCATTCAGTCCCTCCACCACAGTGGCAGCAGTGTGTACCATCTACAAGATGCACTGCAGCAATGCACTAAGGCTCCTTAAACAGCACCTTCCAAACCCGCGACCTCTACCAACTAGAAGGACAAGGACAGCAAATGCATGGGAACACTACCACCTGCAAGTTCCCCTCCAAGTCACACACCATCCTGACTTGGAACTATATTGCTGTTCCTTCACTGTCGCTGGGTCAAAATCCTGAAACTCCCTTCCTAACATTGTGGGTGTAACTACCCCAAATGGACTGCAGTGGTTCAAGAAGGCAGCTCACCACCACCTTATCAAGGGCAATTAGGGATGGGCAATAAATGCTGGCCTAGCCAGCAACGCCCACATCCCATGAACGAATAAAAGAAAAAAAATTATGAATTGTAAAAAGTTGAGGCCCCAGCATAGACCCCTGTGGGATTCCACTCGTCACACCCTGACGATCAGAAAAGGACCCATTTATGCATACTCTGCTTTCTGCCAGCCAATCTTCGATCCATGCTAATGTTTTACCCCGTACACCATGAGCTCCGACTTTGCTCAATAACCTGTCATGTGGTACCTTGTCAAATGCCTTTTGGAAATCCAAGTACAGCAGGTCAACGGGCTCCCTTTTATCCACGGCACATGTTACTCCTTCAAGAAACTCCAATAAATTGGTTAAACATGATTTTTCCCCTTCACAAAATCATGGAGTATTCCAGGTTATCTTGAGTCTTTCGAAGTACCCAGCTATCGCCTCCTTAATGATTGATTGTAAAATCTTCCCCACAACAGATGTCAAGCTAACTGGTCTATAGTTACTTGTTTTCTGCCTCCACCACCGCCCCCAAAATTCTTGAATAGAGGGGTTATATTTGCTACTTTCCAGTATCGAGCAAATTTTGAAAAATTAACACCAATGCATTTACTACCTCATTAGCCAACTCTTTTAAGACCCTAGGATGAAGCCCATCACGACCCGGGGACTTATCAGCCTGCAGCTCTATCAGTTTGCCCAGTACCACTTCCCTGGTGATTGTAATTTCACCAAGGTCCTCTCTTCCTTCCACCTCCTGATTTACAGCTAATGCTGGAATGTTTTTTGTATCCTCTATAGAAAAACAAGTAAAATATTTGTTCATTTCATCTGCCATTTCCTTATTATCTATTAACTCCCCATTCTTGCTCTCAAGAGCAAGAACACTCACTTTACTTACTCCTTTCCTTTTTAAATACCTGTAGAAACTCTTGCTTTATGATTTTTACATTTCTAGCTAGCTTCCTCTCGTATTCCAATTTCTTTCTCCTGATTAACCCTTTAGACATTCTTTGCCATTCTTTATATTCTGACCAGTCATCTGACCTGCCACTCATCTTTGCACAATTATATGCTTTTTCCTTAAGCTTTCCTTAACTTCTTTAGTCAACCACGGATGGTGGGTCCTCCCCTTAGAATGTTTCTTTATAGTAGGAATATACTTATCCTGACTATTCTGAAATATCCCCTTGAATGTCTGTCACTGCTTCCCTATTGATTTATCTCCTAGCCTAGTAACCCAGTTCACTCAGTTAGCTCAGCTTTCATGCCCAGATAGTTGCCCTTAAGTTTAAAATACTAGTCTTAGACCCACTCTTCTTTCAAACTGGATATAAAATTCAATCATATTGTGGTCGCTGCAACTTAGAGGTGCCAGAGGTCATTAATTAATCCTGTCATATTGCACAATACTAAGTTGAGTGTAACCTGCTCTCTGGTTGGTTTCAGAACATACTGCTCGAAGAAACTCTCTCGAAAGCATTCTTTGAACTCCTCATCCAGGCTATTGCCAATCTGATTTATCCAGTTTACATGTAGATTAAAATCACCTATGATTATTGCCTCATGCCCCACGAACCGAAGCCCCTTATCACAAGCACCCAATATTTCTTCTTGCAGACTTCGTCCTATGTTGTGGTTACTCTTCGGGTGCCTGTCGACCACTCCGAGTGACTTCTTTCCCTACTATTGCTCATCTGCACCCAAACCAATTCTACATCCTGATCTCCTGAACCAAGGTCATCTCCAACTATTGCACCAATGCCATCCTTGATTAAGAGTGCCACCCCTCCACCTTTACCTAGCTTCCTATCCTTCTTGAATGTCCTATACCCCTCAATATTCAGGACCCAATCCTTGTCATCCTGCAGCCACATCTCTGTAATGGCGATCAGATCATATTTATTTTCTTCAGTGTGTGCTATCAGTTTGTCTACTTTGTTATGAATGTTACAGATACAGAGCCTTTAGTTTTGTCTGTTATCTTTGGAACATCTAGTCTTGACTGTTGGTGTGTTATTAGGTTTTTTTTCCCCCCCCCTCGCTGTCCTTTCCTGCCATTCTCTGCCCTTCATAATCCAGATTACTATTCTGCTCTCCTGCCTTGACTGTACCGCTTGGGTTGCTACATCTACTTAGGCTTGATCCCTCACCCCCCTTATTTAGTTTCAAGCCTTCTCTACTTCCCTAGTTATACGGTTTGCTAGAACACTGGTCCCAGCACTGTACAGGTGCAGACCGCCCCAACGGTACAGCCCCACTTTCCCCAGTACTGGTGCCAGTGCCCCACGAACCAAAACCCACTTCTCCCACAGTCTTTGAGCCATGTATTTATTTCACTAATCTTATGTACCCTCTGCCAGTTAGCACGTGGCTGAGGTAATAATCCAGAGATTATTACCCTTGAGGTTCTGCTCTTCAATTTGGTGCCTAGCTCCTCATACTGTCTAAGCAGAACCTCTTTTCTACTCCTACCTATGTCATTGGTACCTACATGAACCATGATAATTGGATCCTCCCTCTCCAAGTTCCTGTCCATCCCTGAGCAGATGTCCTGGACCCTGGCACCAGAGCCTTCTGGACTCACGTTCTCCACTGCACAGAACAGTATCAATTCCCCCTCGCTATATTATCCCCTACTAACACTACATTCCTTTTTGCTCCCTTCACTTGAATGGCTTCTTGTACCACAGTGCCATGGCTAGTCTGCTCATCTACCTTGCAGACCTCACTTTCGTTCATACAGGTTGAGAGCACCTCAAGCCTGTTTGACAATTGCAAAGTGTGAGGCTCCTCCACTGCTGTCTGCTCAGTCCCTTTACCTGCCTCACTCACAGTCACCTGCTCCTGTCCTTCACTCCTGACCAAAACAGATGACCCTGTTCTAAGAGTCTTGACCATCTTCCAGAACAAAGTGTCCAGGTATTTCTCCCCCTCCCTTATGTTGTGCTGGGTTTGCAGTTCGGCTTCCAGATCAATAATCCTGATCCGGAATTCCTCTATCCGCTTAGTGGCAGGAGGCATAGGGTGATGGTCGAGGGCTGTTTTTGCAATTGGAAGCCTGTGACTAGTGGTGTACTGCAGGGATTGGTGCTGGGACCCTTGCTCTATGTAATGTATATTAATGATTTAGACATGAATATAGGAGGTATGATCAGTAAGTTCACTGATGACATGAAAATTGGTGGTGTCGTAAATAATGAGAAGAAGGAGAGCCTTAGATTACAGGACGATATAGATGGGCTGGTAAGATGGGTAGAGCAGTGGCAAATGGAATTTAACCCTGAGAAGTGAGTTGATGCATTTTGGGAGGACTAACAAGGAAAGGGAATATACAATGGATGGTAGGACCCTCGGGAGTACAGGGGGTCAGAGGGATCTTGGTCTACTTGTCCATAGATCACTAAAGGCAGCAGCACAGGTAGATAAGGTGGTTAGGAAGGCATACGGGATACTTGCCTCTAAGAGCAGGGAGGTCATGAGTTTGCTGTACAAAATGCTAGTTAGGCCACAGCTGGAGTACTGTGTACAGTTCTGGTCGCCACACTATAGAAAGGACGTGTTTGCACTGGAGAGGGTGTAGAGGAGATTCACCAGGATGTTGCCTGGGCTGGAACATTTCAGCTATGAAGAGAGACTGGATAGGCTGGGGTTATTTTCCTTGGAGCAGAGAAGGCAAAGGGGGGACATGATTGAGGTGTACAAAATTACAAGGGGCACAGATAGGGTAGATAGGAAGAAACTTTTTCCCTTAGCAGAAGTGTCAATAACTGGGGGCATAGATTTAAGGTAAGGGGCAGGAGATTTAGAGGGATTTAAGGAAAAACTTTTTCACTCAGAGGGTGGTTGGAATCTGGAAGGGGTGGTAGAGGCAGGAACCCTCACAACATTTTAGTAGTATTTAGATGAGCACTTGAAACACCATAGTATACTAGGCTACGGGCCAAGTGCTGGAAAATGGGATTAGAATAGATAGAGTTGATGGCCAGCACGGACACGGTAGGCCACAGTGCCTCTTTCTGTGCTGTAACTCTATGACTATGACTTTCTGCAGACATGTTTGTTCTGGACCACCCAGGCATCCAAAAGCTCCCACTTACCACCTATCCTGCCATTGTTACTTGTGCTGTTAGTTAATTTACTTTAATCGTAGAGAGATACAGCACCAAAACAGGCCCTTCGACCTACCGAGTCCACGCCGACCATCAACCACCTATTTATACTAATCCTACATTAATCCCATTTTTCTGTCTCACATCCCCACCTTCCCTCAATTCTCCTACCACCTACCTACACTAGGGGCAATTTTTACAATGGTCAATTTACTTATCAACCCACAGGTCTTTGGCACGTGGGAGGAAACCCACACGCAATCACAGGGAGGACTTACAAACTCCACACAGGCACTACCCAGAATTGAACCTGGGTTGCTGGAGCTGTGAGGCTGCAGTGCTCACCACTGTGCTGCCCTTTCTTAATTAACTCTCACGCTTTCCAAATCTACAAAACTTAACTAGTATTAGTAAATAAAACCTTACAATTCATAAAATTACCTGAGGTTTGAAAGATAGACAATAAAAAACTTACCAACCAATCACCTACCTTGGAGTCCAAAGAATAATCACCAACTGCTGAAGGCTTTAAAAAAAAGAAAGGAACCCCTTTCTTTCCCCTCTGCACCAAATTCCCAGCTTCAGTCTGGCAATGTCTCACTCAGACAAAAAATCTCCTCTCACTGCATTGAGCTAAGAACTGGTCTGCTTTACATAGAGATTCGGATGATTCAGTGGCTCAGCTTCTGGTACAATAATTAGCACCTATTAAACCTAACTACTTTCAACTGATTGACATAACTGCAATTGCTGGCTGCTTCTTGTTTAACAAGGCTATTTACCTAACCAGGAGATTTCATAGCCTGACTCTTAATCTAAAATTTCAGCTTGACAAAAACTTCCCAGAACTTACCACATGCACCAAATTTCCTGCTTCACTCAGGCAAATGTGTCCTTTCATTGCGTCCCCTCACTCCCAGTTATGCTTTCAACAACAATAATTTATATTTATATTGCTAACCAGTCTCTTCATGAGCGACAGCAACTTACATTTCCATACTATTAACATTGAAGGACATCACAAGAAGCTTCACAGAAGCATAACTAGACACAAATTGGCACCGAACCAAAGGAAGAAATATTAGGAGAGGTGACCAAAGGCTTGGTCAAAGAGGTGGGTTATAAGGAGGATCGTCAAGTAGGAGAGAAAGGTGGAGAGATGAAGAGATTTTAGAATGCAATACCAGTGAGTAGGGCCTAGACAGTGGAAGGCACAGTTGCCAATACTGGGGCAAAGGGATTTCAGAATGCAGTTGGAGAGACATATAGTTCTTGAAGGACTGGAGGATGTTAGAGAGATAAGGATAAGATGAAAGGATTTGAACATGAGGATAAGAATTTTAAATTAGAGGTATTTGAGGGACCAGGAGCCAATATAGTTCAGTGTGCATAGGGGCGAAGCATGCGTGGGACTTGGCACAGGTTAGGATATGGCTAGCCTTAACTCTTTTACAATCCTTCTCACTAAATTTCCTACTTTTGTATCACCAGCAATTTTGAGACTTTGTTCCTTGCACCCAAGTCTAAATCACCTATATGTACTGAAAACAAAAGTAGATCCAACAGACTCCTGGGGTAAACCACTTCCAAACTTTCTACTGTCCAAGCAGCAGCCATTTAACCACAACTCTATTTGTTGTCTGTCAACCACTTTCTCTCTATGCTGTTGCATTTCGTCTTACACCATACACCTGAATCTTTCTAACAAGCCTCGTGAAACACTGGAAATTGCATTTATCCAAAATCCAAGGCATCCCCTTTATCTATCCAGTCAATCACCTCTTTGAAAATCTCTGTTAAATTGTCAAAGATGACTTGTCTTTTACTCTTTTTAAAAATTCTTAGTAGTTTTATCTCAAATTATGGATTCAAACTTTTTATACAGATAATGTTAGCCTCCTGCTTCTTGTCTGTAGTTGTCCTCTCCTTTCTTGAGCAAAGCCATTCTTCAGTCCCACAACAATTTGTAATTTAAGGTGGTTTGAAAAATGCTGGTTTGAGCCTCTGTTAATCCTTTTTGGACTTCTCGCAACATTCTAGGATGTATGTCATTTGAGCCTGGTGACTTAAGCACGTTGAGGTTTGCTATTCTTTTCAGTTCCATTTTCCTCTGTAGTATATCTAATTTCTCAATTCCATCATTATTTGTAAAAGGAAATGTGCAATATATTTATTTAATGGCCGACAATTTGCTGGAGTGGGGCATCTCACACAGGCCCAGTTAGTTGGACATTTTCCCCTCACCTTTCAGCTTGAAAGAATTGTGCTGCAAATTGTTGGAAGTGTGAGCTGTTAAAGATATGGTGAAGGCAACAGGGCACCTGGGACACTGGTGAACGATGGGACCACCAGTATTTCCTTAAGCAATAAGATTTAAGGAGTGAGAAAGAAACAGGAATAATAAAGAAAATAAGGTGAATGAGTCAAATTGGGTACAGAAGGAGAAATAGTGATAGCAAGGAAAAGTAACAAAGAAAAATAATATTTAAACTTTTAAAAAAATCTTTAGGAACAATTTACTACCTGCAAGATTGAGACTCCACAGTTTCAGCTGTTTCCTTCCTACACTGGAGAGGTTGCAATGCAGGAACATAAATCTAGTCATTAAAAAGGTACTTGCACTGTTAATCACCAGCCCTAACTTTCTGCATCAAATTCAACTGGCACTTAATGTGCAAATATGACAATCTTGGTCGAATTCCCACTTTCATAAGGCTAATCTCACAGATTAATTCTTCAAGCTAGAACCAGGCTAAATACAATAAGTTGAGGGGGGAAGTGAAGAGGCAAATACGACTGGCAGAGAGAGAATATATGAGAATAAAATAGCAGTTGCCATAAAAGGGAACCCAAAAATCTTCTACCAGCATGTAAATAGGTAGTAAGAGGTGGGTTCGGCCCTATTAGGGACAAAGAGCTTAGAGGTGCAGAGCAAGGCTAAATTACTTGATGAATACTTTGTATCAGTGTTTACTAAGGAAAAGGATGCTGACAAAATATCAGTAGAAGCAGAGATGATTGAGTTAATGGATGAAGTGAAAATTGATAGGCATAGCCAGCCTTTCCAGTACATCCTGCCTAAGAGTGGCAAAGTCGCCGAGTCCGGATGGCTTGCATCCCAGGTTGCTGAAAGAAGTGGGGTTGGAAATAGCAGAAAGGCTTGCCATAATCTTCCCCAGATATGGGGGAGTTGCCAGAGGATTGGGGTGTGGTAAATGTGACACCCTTATTCAAGAAAGGGTGTAAGGACAGTCCTAGTAACTACAGGCTGGTCAGTTGAACATCAGTGTTGGGTAAGGTTTCTGAAACAATAATCGGGGGAAATAAATCAGCAGGCACTTAGAGAGGCTTGAATTAATTATGGACAGCCAGCACATATTTGTAAAAGGCAGAGCATGCTTAACTAGGGGTTGTTCTCCTTAGAGAAAATGAGATCGAGGGGAGGTTTGATAGAGGTGTGCAAGATTATGCCTACCTTATCTGAAGTTGTCAGAGAAAAGCTGTTCCCATTAGCTGATGGTACAAGGACTAGGGGACACAGATTTAAGGTTTTGGGCAAGAGATGCAGGGAGGAGGCGAAGAAGAACTTTTTTTTAATGCAGCAAGTGTTAAAGACCTGGAACTCGCCTATGAGGGTGGTGCAAGCAGAGACAATCAATTATTTCAAGAGGAAACTGAATGTGCACTTGAGGGAAATAAACTTACACTGCTACTTAGGGAGCCGGCATGAATTTGATGCGCCGAATGGCCTCCTTCTGTGCCGTTGATAACTTTGACTCTAATAGTCCAGAAACCTGTGAGGATTCACAACTCATGGGGTACCTCTGTGACCATAAGTTGCTCGACAACTTCTTTCTTTTTTCTTTTGGGCCTCCTTATCTCGAGAGACAATGGATACACTTACATATTAACAAACAGTGTATGCATTAAATATGCTGTATTTTGGCAACAAGTTCCACCAAAATCTCCAATGTACCTTCATCCTCCACAATTAGATTGCTGTCTTCGTCCATGAGCTGGAGGCACCTGTTGCCTATGAAACAATAAGGGTCAGTGGGGAAGGCAGGAATTGACCAGGAAAAATCATTTTAAATTGCTATCCCTGTGCTTGGGTGTTAGACTAAGGAATTGATTGGATTAGGGGATTCAGTTTTTTTAAGTATAAAGTAAAACTTTTTATTTAGAACTGTTTGGATTAGCATGCTGTGCTTTCAGTCAACCTTGATGCAGTTCTGCTGAGTGTTGGCCTCTGCAGAAAACTGATCTCAAAATACCACTGAATTTGCAAAGAGAAAAAAAATGGTTGAATAAGAAAATACTGGAAGTGCAGGTAGTTCGATTAGCATCTAAAAGAAATATAGCTTATGGTCTTGAGTATGATGCAGCAAACTAAATTAGCAGTCTCATTTGGAGACTGTACTATGGTAGTTTAGAAAATGGAAGTATATTTTTGGAAAAAAATTTCATTTGTAAAATTTGTAAAATAAATTACAACCCAATTCAAATTGGACATTTCATAAAGAACATCAGTTTCTTTCAATACAGTACATGAGGTGCCTCACTACCCTCGCCATTTCAAGTTCTTTTGACAATGTACATTTGCATTACACACACCAAAAAACATTCTCGGTGCATACAGCCCAAGGGGATTTACACAGGTTCCAGCCCCTCTGTATACCATGGCGGGAGGGCCTTACACAGTGGCCTTTCCTCATTGAGCCCTTGTGGCAGCTACCCCAAGCTTTAGTACATCCTTCACTAATCCCCTGCCAGTGCAACACTCGGTCATCGACAGCTCTTTGCACTGGCAGACCAACAGGTTTTGGGCAGGCCAAAGTACGTCTTTCACTGAGTTGATGGTCCTCCAGCAGTAGTTGATGTGTATCTCGGTGTGCATCCCTGGGAGCAGCCCGTAGAAAATACTCTTCTGAAATTGGGCATCTAGCCATGTTATGCCTTACCAGCTTTATGCTGACTGTGTGGTGTATTTTAACCCCCAATGGTGGAAACTCTGCTGGGGTCAGTAAGTAGAGCAGGAGACATAGCAGTGGTTTCCCAGGCTGATCTGGGCAAGTACAATTTTAAATTCCAGGTAGCAAGGGCATTCCCCCAAAGTCAGCAGCTTCCCTCAATAAATATTCAGATCAAGCTCAGATGACATCATTGAGCTTTGAATCAAAATTAACCTGAATCGTGAGTATAGGGGCAGTGATGGTTTCCCTGCCAGGCCAAACCTGCCGAGAGCTAGATCTAGTGCACCACCTGCTACAGGCTGTTCCTGCCTACTCTTAAAATCGACCTCTGTTATGTGCAAAGTGAGATTGTGTTTCACTCTTAGTTTTAGTTTAGTTTAGAGATACAGCACTGAAACAGGCCCTTCGGCCCACCGAGTCTGTGCCGACCATCAACCACCCATTTATACTAATCCTACACCAATTCCATATTCCTACCACATCCTCACCTGTCCCTATATTCCCCTACCACCTACCTATACTAGGAGCAATTGCTACTGGCCAATTTACCTATCAACCTACAAGTCTTTGGCATGTGGGAGGAAACCGGAGTACCCGGAGGAAACCCACGCAGACACAGGGAGAACTTGCAAACTCCACACAGGCAGTACCCTTCCTCTATTCCTCATCTAGGTCAGGTACTATGACAGAAGCAATTGTCAATGCTATGCCTTGAAAATTGGGCCAAATATTTATTTATTTAGAGATATAGCACTGAAACAGGCCCTTCGGCCCACCAAGTCTGTGCCGACCAAGAACCACCCATTTATACTAACCCTACAGTAAGCCCATATTCCCTACCACCTACCTACACTAGGGGCAATTTACAATGGCCAATTTACCTATCACCTGCAAGTCTTTGGTGGTGGGAGGAAACCAGAGCACCCGGCGAAAACCCACGCGGTCACAGGGAGAACTTGCAAACTCCGCACAGGCAGTACCCAGAATTGAACCCGGGTCCCTGGAGCTGTGAGGCTGCGGTGCTAACCACTGCGCCGCCTAAATAATTGCAGATGTGTGGGAAGGCATTGCTACAGATTGCTCCATCTGTGTTTCAAGATAGTGAGCCAACAGAGATCTGGGAATGGCTGAAGTAAATAGTTTCTTTATTAAGGGTATTAATATTTTAGCATTTTATGTTAATAGTATCATAATATTTGCTAATCTGTTGGCATTGATGTGAAGCAATGGCATAATTTTCTTTTCATCAGTTCATGGGCTTGTTTCAGTTATGGCAAGCTGTAATTTATCAATGTGTTTTAGAACAGTGTTTATGGACATGACTTGTAATGTACATTGCAAATTTCACAAACATCAAATTGCCATTTCAGTAAATTTATATCTTCAACCAATTTGAGGAGTAATTTCCTTACATAAAAATTCCTCTTGAAAAAAATGTAATTTTCAAAATCATACCTGGGAAACCTCCAAAGTCCTTGAACATGTCGCCTCCCAAATCCATGCACTTCTTTCCCAGAAATTCATGCTTGAATCCTTCCAATCAGGTTTCCTCCACTGCCACAGTCCTGAAACAGCTCGTATCAAAGTCACAAATGGCATCCTATGTGACTGTGACAAAGGTAAACTTTCCTCCTTGTTCTTCTTAACCTTTCTGCAGCGTTTGACATGGTTGACCACACCATTCTCCAACATCTCTCTACCATCGTCCAGCTAGGTGGGACTGCACTCGCCTGGCTTCATTCTTATCTAATTGTAGCCAGAGTACCACCTGCATCGGCTTCTCTTCCTGCTTCTGTATCGAGTCCCCCAAGGATCTATCCTTGGCTCCCTCCCATTTCTCATCTACATGCTGTCCCTAGGCAACTTTATCCAAAAACATAGGCTCAGTTTTCACATGCACGTTGGCAACACCCCATTGTACCTCACCTCTTTTGACTCTGCCACAGTCTCAATTATCAGACTGCTTATCAGGCACAAACACTGGATGTGCCTTCAGCTGCCTGGGCCCTAAGCTCTGGAATTCCTTCCCTAAATCTCTCTGCCTTTCTACCTCTTTTACCTTCTTTAAGACACTCCTTAAAATCTACCTCTTTGACCAAGCTTTTTGACATCTGCCCTAATATCTCCTTATGTGGCTCAGTGTCAAATTTTACTTTATACCGGTATAACTTAGGGATATTTTATTCCAGTGTGATGTAATACAAGTTATTGTTGAATTTGTATTATGTCTCTACACAGAAAAATGTCATAGCCAACAAGGAGATTGCAGTGTATAATTTTGTACTCATTAGATTTTCAAAGAAAATGACAGACACCCAAATATTTAGGATCTGCAACCAAGATGTGTTTTACCACATCCTCCCAAAACACAGATTTGATCCTACACGTGGTAGCGAATCTTTATGTCAACCCACCAGGGAAAGGGATGCGATGCATAGTCACAGCTCCTTGTCATAGCTCAGTTCCAAGATGGCATGGGAAGCAAATGCACCACCCTCCCTGGCCCCCTCCCAAAACTGCACCAGGTTTTACTGTTGAGTATTCCATGTGACTGTTTTAAAAGGGCATTATTATCAGCACTAACCTGGTCAAGTTTCATTCGGTTATCAGAATTTACTGCGCTTTTTATTTACTAACATGGTTGTTCATCTTTACTCCTCCCTCAGATGCAGGTGTTGTTCAACAGTACAAAGCCTGCATGTGGTTAACCTCCTCCCAAGCTCTGGCAGTACCAGTGGTGAGACCGCATCTGGAATACTGTATACAGTTTTGGTCTCCACATTTAGGAATGGATGTACTGGCATTGGAGGCAGGGCAGAGAAGGTTCACTAGATTGGTCCCTGGGATGAGAGGGTTGTCCTATGATGAGAGGCTAAATAAATTGTGCCTGTATTCTCTGGAGTATAGAAGAATGAGAGGTGATCTCATTGAAACATGCAAGATTCTAAAGGGGCTAGTTAGGGTAGACACAGATAATTTCTGCTAGTCGAGGAATCTAAAACATGGGGGCACATTCTTAGGATAAGGGGCCAGTCATGTAGGGCTGAGATGAGGAGAAATTTCTTCAAAGGATTGTGAATCTTTGGAATTCTCTACCCCAGAGGGGTGTGGATACTCCATTGTTGAATACATTTAAGGCTGGGATATACAGATTTTTGGGGTCTCGGGGTCTCAGGGAATCAAGGGGTATGGCGAGCGGGTGGGAAAGTGGAGTTGAATCCTAAAGTCAGCCATGATCATTTTGAATGGCGGAGCAGGCTTAATGGGCCATATGGTCGACTGCTGCGCCTATTTCTTCTGTTCATGTACCACACTGGAAATGGCCAGTGTGACTGTGCATACAACAATGGCCTGGTGACTGTTTTTTTTCTTATTCCATATCTTTCACCCTCCTCCCAGTTGACTCAAAATATTAAAAAATGGCAATCCGGTGATCAACAGCTAGACTAATGGCCTGCTACCTGACCCGAACCCCATGGGACCCGACGACATGTGTCAGGTTCGGATCAGGTCGGGTTGCACTTCAGGGGCCGGGTCGGACACGCTCTATCACGGTTAAGTGGCTCCAATGTTAATTTCAGTTTTGGACTAGAAAGGTGGTTTTGTTACTGTTATTTTAAGCTTGTGCAGATCAGCAACAAAATGAAAAACAGAAAGTAAGTTAACTGATGGTCGGGTCGGGTCGGGTCAGGCACAGTAAAAAATGGAAGGACTCGGGCCGGGTCAGGCTCGGGTCAGACGTGGTTCTGTCGGGCTCGTTTTTGCAGACCCAAGCAGGCCTTTAAGCTAGACAATTATAGCTAGTCAAAATAACTGGAGTCAGAATTCTATTACAAACATATGTTGTTGGGGAGTAACTGATCAATGACATTGTTCCAGTTTAGGTGGTTAATTAGGTGTATGGGCATTTACTAATCTATGTCCTTCTCGTGGATCTGTGATAAATAACTTTTTTTTAAAAACGCAAACTATGTTTTGCAGCTAACAATCTTCAGTTAACCAAAAATGTGCGTTTCAGTCTGTAATCATGCTATGAGCTATGCACTTAATGCTTATTGTGCAATTTCCTTTGTGCTCAACAAAAACCCTGCAGCAAACTTTTCATCATTCTGACTTTGAAGTGTGCATGCTAGATCATATGCCTGGAGTGTATAGATACTGCAATTTGATAATAAATTATACCATGGCAACAGATCATTCAGTCCAACCTGGAATGCAGGCTTCTTTTTCTTTCCTTCAATCATCTATCTATTCTGAAATGTTGATATGTTCTCTGCCTCTATTAGTACCTCTGGAACTCTGCTAGTGCATTCCACTGCCTCGCAAACCTTTGTAAAAGTTTCTTCTTTCTGCCCTAAATCTCTTGCATTTTATCTTATATCTAGACACCTCAACCACTGAATTGTTTTTCTTTCTGCTCTGGCCCACCCCTTCATTATTTAACACACTATCAAATCAACCATTAATTTCTTCACTTACAACAACATTTTTCAAGTTTGTTATCCCCATTATATTGCCTCACACCAGGCAGCATCCTAATGAATCTGAGCTGTACCTTCTATATTGCCTCAACATCCTTCCTGTAGCAGTCTAAAACCGCATATAGTAGTCCAGCTATGGTGTTACTCTGGTGTAATATAGATTCCCCATTACATCTCTACTTTTATAGTCTAAAGCTCTTGCCATAAACCAAGTATTAAATTAGCATTTTCTTAAGGCCTTCTTTCAATATCTTGTGAACTAGAACCCCCAAATTCCTCTCTGCCCTTCCACGTCACCTCGCTTTACTTAGTTCAAATTCATTTAACAAAATGACCACCTCAAATTTACTGACATTGGATTCCATTCTCCACCTTTTTATTTCATCTTATCAACATCCCCATGCAGTTTATTTTGGTCATCAGAATTATTTACCATGTCTCCTATTTTAGTAATGATTATTTGTATCAGTGTATCTTTTTGTCTTCTTGCTTCTACAGATTTTGTTTCAATTTTGTCTGTTGGCCTCTTGGATCTTTAACTTTTATGACTGGAACTTTAATTCTTTTTTTCCTTCTGCAGGTATATCAGATAACTTTTTTCCCCTGGGGTAACTTAATTTTATTATGTAAATATATACAGAACAGTGAAATCACTGTGCCAGTTGAGTACAAAACCTGAGACTTGGGCATTGTAATCTGAACCCCATGTTTTACGGCATTAAAAAATTTCATTTCTTCCTTTTCATTTTCTGCAAATATTCACAATTCCAGTAAATGTTTGCTATTTTTTTTAAAGGATAGAATTAGCCTTGCATTGTATACAAATATGATCTTACTGATTTTATAATGTTGTACTTTTGCTTTTCAATTTGACTTCATGAATTCTACCTGATGAACCTCAAAAGCTTGTGGGCAGTAATGTTTCCTGTACTAAATGGCTAAACAAAATATAATCAGTATACTGCAACAGATTTGAATATTATTTCTATGGTGTGACTAACCATAACTCATGATTTTCCTGTTTGAATTGTGTGGTTTGCTTTGCTGTTGGAACAGTCCAGATATAGTTAAACAACTGAATATTCTCTACGTAAGTAAAAGCTAATCCACATGCCGTGAAGAATGACAAACATTTATCTAATTCTCTCCCTCCCCATCCTGTATTCCTAGGAATGCTTGCTATCTTATAAACAAGGACACACTGATGTTGTAAATTATATTGATTACAATGTTGTTACTTAGCAATACAAGGGCGAGGTCAAAACAGCTGCAAGCTAAACTCAATCAGCTAAAAAATATTGTGGGAACAAGACAATTGTATATTATAAAATAATATACATGCCTAAGGTATTGTAACATGCCCGAAAAAGCACCTCAAAGACACCTATACATGTTTAATAATACCATACATTGTTTCCTTCAAATACCTTTATCTTCCTCTTATTCTTTTCCCTCCTAACCTCCTCCTTAAATCTTCTTCTTATTCTATCTCCATTTCTTCCCTGGCTGATAGATTGAGCAAGCAGTCAATCTGTCACTTAATATCAGGCCACTGTCACACCACATCCCTTATGCACAAAAAAACACTTGAAACAAAAGTAATAACAGAACAACAGAAAGCCACATAATTTTTTTGTGCCTTTCATGGGATGTGGGTGTCGCTGGCCAGGCCAACATTTATTGCCCATCCCTAATTACCCTTGAGAAGGTGGTGGTGAGCTGCCTTCTTGAACCGCTGCAGTCCATGTGGGGTAGGGACACCCACAGTGTTATTAGGAAGAGAGTTCCAGGACTTTGACCCAGCGACAGTGAAGGAACAGCGATATAGTTCCAAGTCAGGAGGTGTGTGGCTTGGAGGGGCGCTTGCAGGTGTTGGTGTTCCCACACAACTACTGCTCTTCTCTTTCTAGGTGGTGGAGGTCGCGGGTTTGGAAGTTGCTGCCTGAGTAGCCTTGGTGCATTGCTGCAATGCATCTTGTAGATGGTACACACTGCTGCCACTGTGTGTCGGTGATGGAGGTAGTGAATGTTAGTGGATGGTGTGCGAAGGAGCGGCCTGCTTTGTCCTGGATGGTGTCGAGCTTCTTGAGTGTTGTTGGAGCTGAACCCATCCAGGCAAGTGGAGAATATTCCATCACACTCCTGACTTCTGCCTTGCAGATGGTGGACAGGCTTTGGGGAATCAAGAGGTGAGTTACTTGCTCAGAGGATTCCTAGCCTCTGACCTGCTCTTGTAGCCACGGTATTTATATGGCTACTTCAGTTCAGTTTTTGGTCAATGGTAACCCCCAGGATGTTGATAGTGGGGAATTCAGTGATCGTAATGCCGTTGAATGTCAAGGGGAGATGGTTAGATTCTCTCTTGTTGGAGATGGCCATTGCCTGGCACTTGTGTGGCGCGAATGTTACTTGCCACTTATCAGCCTAAGCCTGGATATTGTCCAGCTCTTGCTGCATTTCTGCATGAACTGCTTCAGTATCTGAGGCATCGCGAATGGTGCTAAACATTGTGCAATTATCAGCGAACATCCCCACTTCTGACCTTATGATTGAATGAAGGTCATTGATAGAACAGCTGAAGATGGTTGGGCCTTGGACACTACCCTGAGGAACTCCTGCAGTGATGTCCTGGAGCTCAGTTGATTGACCTCCAACAACCATGACCATTTTCCTTTGCCCTACGTAGGAATCCAACCAGCGGAGAGTTTTCCCCCAATTTACATTGACTCCAGTTTTGATAGGCTCCATACTCGGTCAAATGCTGCCTTGATGTCAAGGGCAGTCACTCTCACCTCACCTCTTGAGTTCAGCTCTTTTGTGCATGTTTGAACCAAGGCTGTAATGAGGTCAGGAGCTAAGTGGCCCTGGTGGAACCCAAACTGAGCATCACTGAGCAGGTTATTGCTAAACAAGTGCTGCTTGACTGCACTGTCAGTGACACCTTCCATCACTTTACTGATCGAGAGTGGACTCACGGGGCGGTAATTGGCCGGGATTGGACTTGTCCTGCTTTTTGTGTACAGGACATACCTGGGCAATTTTCCATATCGCTGGGTAGATATTAGTGTTGTATCTGTACTGGAACAGCTTGGCTAGGGGCGCGGCACGTTCTGGAGTACAGGTCTTCAGTACTATTGCGGGAATGTTGTTAGGGCCCATAGCTTTTGCAGTATCCAGTGCCTTCAGTCGTTTCTTGATATCACGCAGAGTGAATCAAATTGGCTGAAGGCTGGGGACTCCAGAAGGAGGCCGAGATGGATCACCCACTCGGCACTTCTGGCTGAAGATTGTTGCAAATGCTTCAGCCTTATCTTTTGCACTGATGTGTTGGGCACCCTCCTCATTGAGGATTGGAATATTTGTGGAGCCACCTCTTCCTGTTAGTTGTTTAATTGCCCACCACCATTCACGACTGGATGTGACCGGACTGCAGAGCTTAGATCTGATCCGTTAGTTGTGGGATCGCTTAGCTCTGTCTACTGCATGCTGCTGACGCTGTTTGGCATGCAGGTAGTCTTAGGTTGTAGCCTCATCGGGTTGACACATCGTTCTGAGGTATGCCTGGTGCTGTGCCTGGCAGCCCCTCCTGCACTCTTCATTGAACCAGGGTTGATTCCCCGGCTTGATGGTAATGGTAGAGTGGGGAATATGCCGGGCCTTGAGGTTATAGATTGTGGTTGAGTACAATTCTGCTGCTGATGATGGTCCATAGAACCCACTGGTTTTTTTCATGTTTGCACTTGCTGCTGTTCAGACCGTTAACACCTTTCCTGTTCTAATGCTTTGTCTTTCAACACACCATTAACATATTGTTTGCCTTTGCTCCATGACCTTTTGGTCAGCTCTGTGGCCTTGTCCAATCTACACCTTTTCCTTTGTTATCTCTTGCCCCACCCCCACCTCACTTGCTTATAATCTGTGACATTTTTAATATTTGTCAGTTCCGAAGAAGGGTCACTGACCCGAAACGTTAACTCTGCTTCTCTTTCCACAGATGCTGCCAGACCTGCTAAGTGGTTCCAGCATTTCTTATTTTTATATCATAGAACCTCATGGATGCCCAGTTTTGCATTGCTAGATCTGTTTGAAATCTATCCCATTTAGCACAGTGGTAATGCCATACAACATGATGGAGGGTATCCTCAATGTGAAGAAGGGACCTCGTCTCCACAAGGACTGTGCGGTGGAAACTTCTACCAATACTGTCAAGGACAGATGCATCTGCGGCAGGCAGATTGGTTAGCATGAGGTCATGTATGTTTTTCGCTCTTGTTGGTTCCCTCACCACCTGCCGCAGACTCAGTCCAGCAGCTATGTCCTTTGTGTTGTGTGAATAAAGGAAACATGAGGAAAAATGGAAGGAGAAACAGAGTTAATGTTTCAGATCTGATGAAAGGTCATGTACCTGAAACGTTAACTCTGTTTCTCTCTCCACAGATGCTGTGTATTTCCAGTATTTTCTGTTTTTATTTCAGACTTCCAGCATCTGCAGCATTTTACTTGAGGAAATATGGATTCATTTCAAAAGATTGCAATTTGCTGATCAACAGGAGAAACTCCTCCTCCTCCCCCCGCCACCCCCCAGGAAATTATTGTTTTATATACCTTCTTCTTCTTTGGCCTCCTTGTCTCAAGAGACAATGGGTAAGCGCCTGGAAGTGTTCAGTGGTTTGTGAAGCAGCGCCTGGGGTGGCTATAAAAGGCAATTCTAGAGTGACAGACTCTTCCACAGGTGCTGCAGATAAAATTGTTTGTCGGGGCTGTTACACAGTTGGCTCTCTCCTTGCGCTTCTGTCTTTTTTCCTGCCAACTGCTAAGTCTCTTTGACTCGCCACACTTTAGCCCCGCCTTTCTGGCTGCCCGCCAGCTCTGGCGATCGCTGGCAACTGACTCCCACAACTTGTGATCAACGTCACAGGACTTCATGTCCTGTTTAAAGCGGAGACATGGACTGCCGGTGGATCTGATACCAGTGACAAGCTCGCTGTACAATGTGTCCTTGGGGATCCTGCCATCTTCCATACAGCTCACATAGCCAAGCCATCTCAAGCGCCGCTGGCTCAGTAGGGTGTATATGCTGGGGACGTTGGCCGCCTCGAGGACTTCTGTGTTGGAGATACAGTCCTGCCACCTGATGCCAAGGATTCTCCGGAGGCAGCGAAGATGGAATGAATTGAGACGTCGCTCTTGGCTGACATACGTTGTCCAGGCCTCGCTGCCATAGAGCAAGGTACTGAGGATACAGGCTTGATACACTCGGACTTTTGTGTTCCGTGTCAGTGTGCCATTTTCCCACACTCTCTTGGCCAGTCTGGACATAGCAGTGGAAGCCTTTCCCATGCGCTTGTTGATTTCTGCATCGAGAGACAGGTTTCTGGTGATAGTTGAGCCTAGGTAGGTGAACTCTTGAACCACTTCCAGAGCATGGTCGCCGATATTGATGGATGGAGCATTTCTGACGTCCTGTCCCATGATGTACGTTTTCTTGAGGCTGATGGTTCGGCCAAATTCGATGCAGGCAGCCGCAATCCTGTCGATGAGTCTCTGCAGACACTCTTCAGTGTGAGATGTTAATGCAGCATCGTCAGCAAAGAGGAGTTCCCTGATGGGGACTTTCCGTACTTTGGTCTTCGCTCTTAAACGGGCATGGTTGAACAACCTGCCACCTGATCTTGTGTGGAGGAAAATTCCTTCTTCTGAAGACTTGAACGCATGTGAGAGCAGCAGGGAGAAGAAGATCCCGAACAGTGTAGGTGCGAGAACACAGCCCTGTTTCACGCCACTCAGGATAGGAAAGGGGTCTGATGAGGCGCCGCTATGCTGATTTGTGCCTTTCATATTGTCATGGAATGAGGTGATGATACTTAGTAGCTTTGGTGGACATCTGATCTTTTCTAGTAGATTAGAGAGGCCACGTCTGCTGACGAGGTCAAAGGCTTTGGTGAGATCAATGAAAGCAACGCAGAGGGGCATCTGTTGTTCGCGGCATTTCTCCTGTATCTGGCGAAGGGAGAACAGCATGTCAATGGTGGATCTCTCTGCTCGAAAGCCACACTGTGCCTTAGGGTAGACATGCTCAACCAGCTTCTGGAGCCTGTTTAAAGCGACTCGAGCGAAGACTTTCCCCACTATGCTGAGCAGGGAGATTCCACGGTAGTTGTTGCAGTCACCACAGTCATCCTTATTCTTATAGAAGGTGATGATATTGGCATCGCGCATGTGCTGTGGCACTGCTCCTTCGTCCCAGCACAGGCAAAGCAGTTCGTAGAATGCTGAAAGTATAGCAGGCTTGGCACTCTTGATTATTTCGGGGTAATGCCGTCCTTCCCAGGGGATTTTCCGCTGGCTCGAGAATCAATGGCATCACTGAGTTCCAATTTTGTTAGCTGTATGTCCAGCTCATCCATGACTGGCAGAGACTGGGCTGCATTGAGGGCGGTCTCAGTGACAACATTTTCCCTGGAGTACAGTTCTAGGTAGTGCTCCGCCCAGCGGTCCATTTGCTTGTGTTGGTCAGTGATTGTGTCCCCTGATTTAGACTTGAGGGGGGGCGATCTTCCTGATGGTTAGCCCAAAAGCTCTCTTAATGCCATCATACATTCCTCTGATGTTTCCGGTGTCGGAGGCCAGCTGAATATGACTGCATAGGTGTTGCCAGTAGTCATTTGTGCAGCGCCTGGCTGTTCTTTGTCCAGCGCGTCTGGCTGCTTTAAGTGCTACGGATGTTAACTCGCTGGTGGCTTTCTTGTAGTTCAACAGTGCAATGCGCTTAGCGCCTATGACAGGTTCCAGCTCTTCAAAGTGAGATTGAAACCAGTCTGCATTCTGCTTCACACGTTTGCCATAGGTTGTCATTGCTGAGTCATAGATGGCATCTCTGATGTGGGCCCACTTGGTCTGTGCATCCTCTGTAGGAGTGTTTTGAAGGGCTTTTTCAAGTGAATTTAGAAACTTATGTAACAGCTGTGGATAAGAAATTCTTTTTTTTTATTCATTCATGGGATGTGGGCTTCACTGGCCAGGTCAGCATTTATTGCCCATCCCTAATTGCCCTTGAGAAGGTGGTGGTGAGCTGCCTTCTTGAACTGTTGCAGTCCATTTGGGGTAGGTATACCCACAGTGCTGTTAGGAAGGGAGTTCCAGGATTTTGAACCAGCGACAGTGAAGGAACGGCGATACAGTTCCAAGTCAGGATGGTGTGTGACTTGGAGGGGGAACTTGCAGGTGATGGTGTTCCCATGTATTTGCTGCCCTTGTCCTTCTAGTTGGTAGAGGTCGCAGGTTTGGAAGGTGCTGTCTAAGGAGCCTTGGTGCATTGCTGCAGTGCATCTTGTAGATGGTACACACTGCTGCTACTGTGCGTTGGTGGTGGAGGGAGTGAATGTTTGTAGATGGGGTGCCAATCAAGCGGGCTGCTTTGTCCTGGATGGTGTCGAGCTTTTTGAGTGTTGTTGGAGCTGCACCCATCCAGGCAAGTGGAGAATATTCCATCACACTCCTGACTTGTGCCTTGTAGATGTTGGACAGGCTTTGGGGAGTCAGGAGGTGAGTTCGCGCCTCAGGATTCCTAGCCTCTGACCTGCTCTTGTAGCCACGGTATTTATATGGCTACTCCAGTTCAGTTTCTGGTCAATGGTTGCCCCGAGGATGTTGATAGTGGGGGATCCAGCGATCGTAATGCCATTGAATGTCAAGGGGAGATGGTTAGATTCTCTCTTGTTGGAGATGGTCATTGCCTGGCACTTGTGTTCTGCTAATGTTGATGCGTGGGCGGCCCTTCTGCTTGGAGTGATGCAACTTCTTTGGTTTGAATCTAACTTTGCTGCACACCAGGGAGAGATCAGTGTCGCAGTCCGCACTGTGGAAGCTGCATGTGATTTGAATGCTGTTTAAAGAGGCTTGTCTTGTGACGATGAGGTCCAGCTGGTGCAAACGAAGTGATCTTGGGTGCCTCCAAGAAACCTGGTGACAGGGTTTAGTATGAAAGAACGAGTTGGTGATGCAGAGGTTGTGATAGGTACACAACTCATTCATCCTTCCAATGCCATAGCGCCCAAGACAGGAGGGCCATGAGTCATGGTCGGCCCCAACCCTGGCATTAATGTCCCCCAGCAGGAACAGATGTTTGGTATTGGGGATGCTACTAATGATATTATGGAGTTCCTTGTAGAACTGGTCTTTAACTTCAGGTGAGTAGCAGAGTGTTGGAGCATAGATGCTGAGTAGGTGTACTGGACCAGAGGTGGCGAGCAGTCGGATGGACAGTATGCGTTCCGAGCCATTTGAAGGTGGCTCTATCATGCTGAGCAAGGAGTTTCTGATGGCGAAGCCCACTCCATGCTGTCTTGGTACTTCAAGATCCCTACCCAGCCAGAAGAAGGTGTAGCCTTGCTCTCTTAGAGATCTGCTCTCAGAGAGGTGTGGCTCCTGAAGTGCTGCAATGTCCACATTGAGTCTACTGAGCTCGTTGTTAATGATGGTGTGCTTCTGAGAATCGTTGATTTGTGTAAGGTCTTCCGACAGGCCAGGACACATAGTTCTGACGTTGCAGCTTGCAAAACGAAGGGCTGGTACCTTCTTTCCTTTTTTTGTTGTGCTGTTTGGTGCGGTGTTACAGTCCACTTGTCGGGCAATGACCCTGAGCTCCAAGCACCCATTGAAGCAGGTGGACTGTGGCGGGACAGAACCTTACTGACCGGGGGCTGCCCGGTTTGAGGCGGGCTGTAGCTGTCCAGTGAGATGCGATGACCTCTCCCACCGACAAAGGCAACCCGTGGCGCCCAATCTCTATGCCAATTGAGCTGGACTTATAATCCGTAACTGCTGCCTTCCATGTTGTTTTGGTCGCTGTGAGGCGACTATGGAGTGACCTCTCTGTGGCGCCTGCCTGGGCGGATGTATGGAGGTCGTGAGTTGCCCTAGCGTCAAAACCCCCCTCTCGGCCTTTCTGGTGGGGTCCAAAGGAGTGCAGAGCACGACATTTGGCAGTGGTATGCCTGCAGGAACTGCCGGAAACATGCCAAAGGTGACACATGACCGCCTTCAGGGTTCCGCTCCAGATTTTCTGTTAGGGTTTACTCCCTTAGGCTTGGTCTCTCCCGAGACACCCACAAGGCAGTGGGGTTGTTAGGGCCCCTGCTCAGGGATAGGTGGATGCGGTGGGAGGAGGTGGAGGGAAGGGGGTGCGGTGGGGGGGGTAGGGGATGCGAGGGGGAGGGAGTGGGAAGGGGTGGAGGGAAGGGGGTGCGAGGGGGAGCTGGGAAGGGGGTGCAAGGGGGAAGGGGGTGCGAGGGGGGTGAGCTAGGAGCGGGGTGCGAGGGGGGAGCTGGGAAGGGGGAGCGGGGGGTGTGGAGGAAGGGGGTGCAGGTAATAAAACATTTCATCAGCTCCCACCATTGCCCTCTAGTGATCTGAATGCTGGTGGGGTACCTTCATTAATTGGTTAGTAGTAATGCACTTAAGAAAGGACCTCATCAGGGAAATCGGACTCTCGGTGAACCTGTTCGCTTCCATCTGCATCGTCTTCGTCAACAAGTGGATTGCGACCCTGGCGAGCAGGCCAGCCCACAGCCTGCACGGCCTCCTCGATATCAGCGTCCCCCAGTGTACAGCATGGAAGGAGACCTTGCCTTTTATATATATCGGAATAAATAAATGTTTCTTTCTAATTTGAGCACAGTAATTATTTCTGACCATTGTGGTTTTTCTTTCTTTAATGTCGACCAGTTAGAGCTGCAGAGACTCTCTAGATTCTTTCAGTGTCATTATATTTGGCTGCTGGATGTGTGCCACCACACCCAAGAGAGTACTTTGCACAATAGGGTACTTCACCTAGTAACCCAACTAAGAACAGACTAAATTCACTCCTAACTCCTTTTGTCTGAATGGACGGTCAAACATATTCTTAATGTGAGCTGTCCTTTTCAGAAGGCAGGGTTATTAAAATGGGTGACAAAGCTTGGTTAAAGAGGTAGATTCTAAAAAGTGGCTTAAAGAAGTAGAGAGGCGATTAGGTTTAGGGAGGGAACTTCAGAGTTTAGGGTCTTGACAGCTTAAGAAACGGCCAACAATAGAATCATAGAAAGTTTAAGGCACAGAAAGAGGCCACTTGGCCCATCGTGTCTGCGCCAGATGAAAAACGATCCACCCATTCTAATCCTACCTGCCAGCATTTGGTCCATAGCCCTGCAGATTACAGCACTTGAGGTGTATATCCGGACTCCTTTTGAATGAGTTGAGGGTTTCTGCCTCAACTGCCCTTTCAGGCAGTGAGTTCCAGACCCCCACCACCCTCTCGGTGAAAACATTTTTCCTCATTTGCCCGCTAATGTTTCTACCAATCACATTAAATCTGTGCCCCCTAGTCACTGACCTCTCTGCTAAAATGAATAGGCCCATCACCTCCACTCGATCCAGGCCCCTCAAAATTTTGTACATTTCGATCAGATCTCCCCTCAGCCTTCTCTGTTCCAAGGAGAATAACTCCAGCCTATCCAATCTTTCCTCATAGCTGCATTTTTCCAGTCCTGGCAACATCCTCGTAAATCTCCTCTGTACCCTCTCTAGTGCAATTACATCCTTTCTGTAATGAGGTGACTCGAACTGCACACAGTACTCAAGTTGTGGCCTAACCAATGAGTTATACAGTTCCCGAATAACCTCCCTGCTCTTATATTCTCTACCTTGGCTAATAAAGGAAAGGATTCCATATGCCTTCTTAACCACCTTATCGACCTGTCCTGCTACCTTCAGGGATCTGTGGACATTCACTCCAAGGTCCCTCACATCCTCTACACCTCAGTATTTTCCCATTAATTGTGTATTCCTTTGCCTTGTTTGACCTCCCCAAATGCATCACCTCACACTTCTCTGGGTTGAATTCCATTTGCCACTTTTCTGCCCATCTGACCAAACCATCAATATCTTCCTGCAGCTATCCTCCTTGCTGTCTACCACATGGCCAATCTTTGTGTCGTCTGCAAACTTCTTGATCATGCCCCCTACATTTACGTCCAAATCGTTAATATACACCACAAAAAGCAGGGGACCCAGTACTGAGCCCTGCGGAATGCCACTGGAAACAGCCCTCCAGATGCTAAAACAGCAGTCAACAATTACCCTTTGTTACCTGCCACTGAGCCAATTTTGTATCCACCTTGCTGCATTTCCCTGGATCCCATGTAATTTTAATTTTTTTAACCAGTCTGCCATGTGGGACCTTGTCAAAAGCCTTGCTAAAATCCATGTAGACCACATCAACTGCATTACCCTCATCTATCTTCCTTGTTACTTCTTCAAAAATTCAATCAAGTCGGTCATACAAGATTTTCTCTTAACAAATCCATGCTGACTATCCTTGATTAACCTGTGGCTTTCGAGGTGACAGTTTATCCTGTCTCTCAGAATAGATTCAAATAATTTGCCCACTACTGAGGTTAGACTGACTGGCCTGTAATTATTCGGTCTATCCATTGCTCCCTTTTTAAACAGAGGTACAACGTTAGCAGTTCAATGGTGGGGAGTAGGAAGCGAGAGTTGCACAAGAAGCCAGACTTGGAGCAACGCAGAGTTGCTGGGCTGGATGAGGTAACAAAGATAGAGAACAGTGAGGCCATGGAGGGATTTAAGGATATAAATACAAAGATGAGAATTTCAAAATCGAGGCAATAGAGTCAGTGTAGGTCAACAGGCACTGGGTGATACTGAATGGGACTTGGTTCAAGCTGTGATACAGTCAGCAGTTTTGGAGGAGTTCAAATTTATGCAGGGTGAAAAATGGGAGGCTGGCTCGGAGAGAATTAGAATAGTCGAGTCTGGAGGTAACGAAAGGCACAGATGAGGGATTCATCAGCAGATCGGCATGTACAGGGACAGAGACAGAGACAGGCAATGTTATGGAGTTGGAAGTGAACTTTCTTTGTGATGGATAGGTTTGAGGTTGGAGGCTCAGCTCAATGTCCAATTAGGCACAAAGATCTTGAACAGACTGGTTCAGCCAAAGACTGTACCCAGGGAACATAGGAACAGGATTAGCCATTTAGCCCCTCAAGCCTGTTTCACCATTCAACAAGATCATGGCTGATCTACAACATAACTTCTTATACTTACCTTTGCCCATATCCTTTAATATCTTTGGTTAACAAAAATTTTCAATCTGAGGTTGGTAGATTAACAATTGATCTAGCATCAGTTGCCATTTGCGGAAGAGAGGTCCAAACTTCTACCACCCTTTGTGTGTACTAGTCATAGCCATAGAAATACAGCACTGAAATAGGCCCTTGGGCCCACCGAGTCGGCTGTGGTGTTTTCCAATTTCAGTCCTGAAAGGTCTGGCTCAAATTATTAGACTATGTCTTCTAGTCCTAGACTCCCCCAACCAGCACATAGTTTAGAGTCCTTTTGACTGCTTCCCCCCCACCCAACCACTATTTATCATTCCTGTTAGGAACCTGGTTCCAGCCTGGTTCAGATGGAGCTTCTCCCAACGGTACAGTTCCGTCCTGTCCCAAATCTGGTGCCAATGTCTCATGAAACAGAACATCTCTTTTCCCACACCACTCCTTCAGTCACATTCATCTCCCTCATCTGCTTATCTCTACACCAGTTTGCACATGGCTTGGATAATAATTCAGAGATTATAACCCTTCAGGTCCTGTTCTCCTAGTTCTGGTACTCTCCAAACAAAATCTTGTGTCTACTGTTCCCTGTGCTGTTGGTCCCAGCATGGATTAGAACAATTGGGTTCACTCCCTCCCCACAATGTTCTCTTTAAGCCAGTTCAAGATATTCCTCACCCTGATGCTAGGTAGGCAGCCTACTACATGAGACTCTTGAACCTATTTTCAAAAGGATGCTAGTTGTCCAAAATAGTAAAATATTTTACAGCCACATCAATAAAAAAAGGAAGGCTGGGATAGACAGGATATTACCACAGGTAACAATAGAGAGATGGCAGAAATATTATTTCACTTCAGTATTTACCAGGGAGATAGAACAGGTAGACATAACATTGAATGATGAGATGAGTAATGAGACAAGTGTATTTAAAATTTAAAAAATAATGTATTTAATAAACTAATCAAACTCAAAGAGGATATTTTAAAAGAATCTAGGGAAGAGATAGCAGAGGGATTACTACATATATTTAATAAACTGTTTAGAAAAAGGTTTAGTGCTAGAGGACTAGCTGATAGCGAACACAATTCCTATATTTAAAAAGGGGAGACAGAACATGCCCAGGGTATTAAATATAATATTATTATTGCTTAACATCGGTGGTAGGAAAATTAATGGGATTCCAACTAAAGGAGAGAATAGAAGAACATCTGGAAAGAAAATAATAATGAATAGTTAACATGGATTTCAAAAGGGAAAAATCTTGTTTGATCAACCTTATTGAATTTTTTGTAGAGGTAACAGAGAGTAGACAATGGTAATGTAGTAGTTGTAATTTATTGTATTTTCAAAAGGCCTTCAATAGGGTGCCTCATAATAGACTAATGAATAAGGTCAGAGAATGCAGAGTCAGAGGACAAGTAGCAGAATGGATTGCTTGCTGGCTTCAAGACAGAAAGTAGCGCTGGGAGTAAAGGGTAGTTATTCAGACTGGCAGAAGGTGGGATGTGGTGTTCCACAAGGATCAGTGCTGGGACCACTGCTGGTTCACAATTTACATTAATGGTTTGGACTTGGGACTCAAAAGCACAATTTCTAAATTGTGGTCGACATCAAACGGCCGGGTGGTGGGGCAGGGGGAGTGGAATAGTCACTGCTAGGAACTGCAACAAATTGCAGGAGGAAATTAATCATTAATTAAGAGTGGGCAAATAATTGACAAATGAAGTTCAACAGAGATAAATGTGAAGTAGTACATTTTGGTAGGAAGAATAGGGAAGTTATAAGTCTAGGTGGGGTAGAGGAACAAAGGAATCAAAGTTCAAATACACCAATCACTAAAAGTTGCACTATCGGTTAGAAAGGCCATAAAAATGCAAACCAAGCACTGGGCTTTATTTCTAGAGCGATAGAATTAAAAAGTAGGGAAGTTATGCGAAACCTGTATCGAACCTTTGTTAGACCACACAGAGTACTGTGTGCAGTCTGGTCACCATATTATAAAAAGGATAGAGAGGCACTGGAGATGGTGCAGAGAAAATTTACAAGGATGACACCAGAAATGCATGGATACACATGTCAGTAAAAGATGATGATTCAAACACCATAGCTAAGCGACGTGCACAGAACAAAAAAAGCATTAGATGAAGAAAGGGAGAAGAGAGAGTATGAGTATTATTCTCGTGGGAAATTTGCCAGGGATATTGATGACTATGTGCGTTAGTTACAGCATTAGTGGTCCATTGCTTTGTCAAATGTTCAAAGTGTAATTTGTCAATACAGTGCCTGCCTAAAAGACGTAGTAAGAGGAAATAAAGATTTCTACTTGCGAAAAAAAATGAACTGGAAGGGTTTCTTTTTTTTCTCTTGATAAAAGTTTGAGGGTGAGGTCCTAAGAGAGGTCTTTAAAATTATGAAAGATTTTGAAAGAATGGATACAGAGAGAGTGTTTCCACTTGTGGGGAAGAGCATAACTAGAGACCATCAATACAAGATAATCACCAAGAAATCCAATAGGGAATTCAGAAGGAACTTCTGTACCCAAAGAGTGGTGCAAATGTGGAATTGGCAGGGATTTGTTGAAGTGAATAGCATAGATGCATTTAAGGGGACGTTAGACAAACATATGAAGGAGAAGAGAATAGAGAGTTATGATGATTGATTTAGATGAGGAAAAATGGCAGGCAGCTCAAGTGAAGCATAAATACCTACATGGACCAGTTGGGCCGAAAGGCCTGTTTCTGTGCTATATATCCTATACAGTCCTTATTGAATCCTCATCAACATTACACTCCCCTGCACCCTAAAGGCCTGCTAGGGTATGCATTTGAAAGCCGACCCAGGCCCAACCTGACTACATCCAACCCGAACCCGACCCGTGCCCAAGTCCTTTGATTTTTTTCCCGCACCTGACCCGACCCGACCCGACCCAACTACCGGAATTAAGTTAGTTATATCAAAGAGGTTGTGCTCTAGCTTGTCCAAATGTTGTGATCCTCCGTTCCGGAAGCAGGCTATTCCTGCAGAATTGTTCAGATGGAAGCAGACGAGTGTGGAGTATGGATGCTCGTTTCTCGCCTTGATGTCCTGGCTGTTCGAATTTTGAAGCTTACTTCCCTTTCCCTCTTTGCGCAAAAGGCAGCACTGTGTCCGACCTGACCTGACCCAAGCCCAAATGCCGGACCCAGAAGAGAGACCCGACTCAACCTGAACCTAACATATGTCTTCGGGTCTGGTCGGGTTCGGGTCAGGTAGCCATACTCTGCTGCACCCCACCCCAACCAACCTTCCACATTTACGATGCCATGGCCTATATTCTGGCTATCCCTCTGATTAGTCTTTATTCTTATCTTCACAGGTAGCAAGTAAATTATACCTGTTGAATAGAATCAGTTTTTGCAGATACTTATTCTCTGTCTCATCTGGGTTCCACTTATTCTGCACACAGTAACCTTATTCTGAACCTCGGGTCACAGTAACCTTATTCTGAACGTGCACCTCTACAGTCTGAAGCAAACTGTTTGGATGCTGTTCCCCCTCTCTTATATGTCAGAGTGTCTCCAACTTGTACTTCAGCTCAATAACTCTGAGCCGGAGAGATTTAAGACAGAGACCTCTACTGCAGATGGTTTCACTTGGGACAGCCCATAAAGTCCCACATACTGCAGTCCAGATACAGAACCTACTCTGTCATATCTTAGTCTAGATTATTTATATCTACCTTTTAGTTTGTTGCAAGTTTTTTTCTTTTACTACACACAACTTACACTAAGCACTAAAACACTAAAAAATTTTACATACTTACTGTCTCAAGCTTACACAAACCACTACAAGTATTGGAAGGAAAAAGCAACATCATCTTTCCTGTCTGCACCAAATTCCAACTTTTACATTCTTTTTAGATAGCACTCCTTTTGCAGCCAATCTGACTGGGCTGGATTTTACATTGGGCGGACGGGAGCTGGCCACCGACATAAAAGTCAGTGGTGAACCCACTTCCGCCCGGCCTGGGAATCCGTCCCACATTTTACGGGTCCCTGGGCTTTAATTGTTTCGAGGCGGGACTTACAACCGCTTGAGGGAGGAAGTCCCGCCTCATTAAGCTGCTGGCCCCTCTTAGTCCCAGCAGCGCCACTGGGAGAGGTGGCCACTGCTGGGACTGCAGCCCAGCCGAGGACATGGAGCCAGGACTACAGGTAAGTTAGCGTTGCCTTGCCGTGGTGATCGGTGGCACCCCGACGAGGCAAGGGTGGTCGTGTGGGGGGAGGGGGGTGTCTCGGGTCCTGGGGATGGTTTGGGGAAGTGGGGGTGGCCCTCAATCAGGCACCTTGTGCCTGTTTGTCAGGGCCCACCCCCAGGGCGCTGAGAGGCCGCCAACTTTCACTGGGTGATCTTTCATGTCTCCCGGTCGCCTGCTTGCCACTGGTAAAATCCCCGTGGAGACGGGCAAAGACCCTTAAGTTTCTACCCCTCCCGGACCACGTAAAGTGGGGCAGAGGCGAGAGTGGGTCGGGAAGGCCTCCCGGAGCCTCTTGCTCAATTTTACACCACCTCCCCCCGCCACCATCCGGCTCACTGGGGTGGCGTAAAAGTCCGGCCACTATTTACTTCTAGAAACCTTTTGAGCCACACCCATGTTACAAGTGTTCACTCAGCTTCCTGCTGGTAATTAGCACCTATTTGAGCAATGGCATACAGCTGATTGACAGTTAACTGCCTCTGACTGGCACTTTCTGTTAACTAGCTTGCAGTTTCTTTTACAGTTTTTAACGTTCTAATTTAAAGTCAAAATGTTCAACTAAGTTTGAGATATCATCATCAGTACCTACCAGAGAAATCCCACTGTCACCAAATTCACAGCTTTTACACTGCACACCTTTTATGACCACTCATTAAGGAGGGGGATAGAATCTGTGGCTAGCGAACTGAATTTGTGTATACCAAAATTATTAGTGCCATTTATATTTGTTAAACCTCAAAACTTTGCCGGATAAAATGTGTCCTATGTTGGGTCGTTAAATAAAGAATATTTGGTGCAAATTATTTTGTTTTAATTTGCATGTATGTGGTGGTCATAACTCACAATTTCTCTGCTCATGGTTTGGTCAGTGTTGCTAATGGAAGTAAATATCCAAACATACATGGAACCATGTATAAACCCTCTGAATAAATTAATTACAGATTCCAGTCAATCCTTTTGATATGTTCCTTTTTTTTTCTCCTTTCAACATTGTTCATATTATGTCTTTAAGTCGACACTATAAGGTGTTTGTCAGTGAATGCATTATGCTTGTTGCAACACACATTCAGCTTTGAGTAGCATTTAAACTGCCAAATGAGTCATAAATTCTGACAGATTAAATTATTTCTGAATGGAAGGTGGCTGCCCCAAAGTTGGAGTGCTTATGGAAAAGCAGTTTGAGTACCTGAGATCATTTTATCAAAGAGTATCCTGTACTTTCTCTACTTTGTAGTGAACTTGAGATGGACTGTAATTTTGTAGATTGCTTTCATTGCAGCTTAAAGTCTTCAGGTGTTGTTCATCTTTCTTCAGAAATCGCTCTTTATTTGTGTATAAATCTACCATTGCCTCATAAAATGTATCTGCAACCATCAAAGAAATTTTTACTTACTAAAACAATCATTCCTCCATTGTGTGCAGTTGATTCATGTTTTATTTACTTTCATGTAAATTTTGTGCTGGTCACATCAAGAATTCCAGTGTCAGGTATAACATGGGTTGATACAGAGAAACAGCTTCCGGTTCTTAATCTCAACCCAGAAAGCACTTTTCTGCTTCCAAAACACAAGCCAAACTGTTGCTTTCCTCAGTGAAATTGAAAATTGGTGTCAGTTTTGGCCCTTACCTCATAGGAACTGGATTAAAAGTGTTCAGACTTATTTTGCGTACGAACCTTACTGCTGATTGAGATGGCTTTTGTTCTGTCAGTTTGAGCTGGGTTTTAACAGGTTCCGGAGGTGAAAGGCCATATAATTACCTACAGAAACCCAGTTCCTCATTCTATTAATTTATGTTTTAATACACTATATAGTAAATGGGCAGAACTCTTCCAGGTAAGTTCAATATGGAGAGTGCAAAGTAGTGAGCTACATTGTCAAATCAGTAAATTCTGACTATGAGGCATCAGGTTGAACATTATAGTGCTCTGGTCAAACCACATCTGCTGTGTTGCATTTGGTTCTAGCTAGCAAGACACAAGACATTTCAAAGCCCCTGAAGAAATGCAGAGAAACTCTGTGAGGCTTATTCCTAGTATAAGAGCATTGAGTTATGAGGACAACTTAGAAAAACTGAGGATTGTAAGCTTTCAAAGTGAATGAGAGGGAACCTTGTAGAAGTTTTAAAAATACTAAATAGAAGAGAAAAGGAAAATCTAGAGCACAATTTTAAGTTAAATCCAGACTGCAGGACAAGGGATAGGTTTCATTATAAACTGGTGACAGGCATGTTCTGGACTGCTGAAGCATTTTGCATGCCAAGAGTGATCAGTACCTGTGGTAAGGGACCATAGCTCTAAGGAAGGAAACAGTAAACAGCCTCTGTCAAATGTGAAGGGTGCATTCAACAAAAACTTCACTGAGGAGTTACTAAAGGCCTGCACCCTTTATATGACAGTACGTTTTTCTAGATGGCTATTCTTTACAAAGTATGGTAATCTGGCCTGGGTGCTATAAATGGAAGGAAAGTTGGTGCTTATGAACTGTGTTGGCCTTATTAAAATGAGACAAGAAAGAGCACTTTTTCCAAATGGGACATTGCCTTCAGAATTCCTGTTGGCCCAAGGGGCCTTGGCTTCATATCAAGTGAGGGAAATCTTCAATAATATACCTGTTTTCTTTTACTTTCTTAAAGGTTTCCTTGACTTTTGCCTAGAAGGGGCAATATTCCATGCCTGTCATTTGCAGTTGTATGTCAGTGTAGACTGCAGTCCCACAAACATTTGTATGATTTTTCTGTAGAAATAATGGAGATGGCTAACAGTGTTCACCATTATTAAAGTGTAAATTTGACAGCAAATTCCAGAAACTACACATGCTCAGTCAAATGTGGAAATCAGGAAGTTGCCATGCTCCTCCAGAAGCTGCATTATATCAGTACCTCCAAGAGACTTGGCATTGATATACATGAAGTTGCTGTACATACATGATAAATACCCATTAAACCTGCCAGAAAAAGTTAGGCCTTGTTCATTCCAGTGTAATTACATTTTTAAACAGTGTGATAATCTTAATAACTGCCAAACAACCTCTCTGGCACTGAAAATTAACTTTTACAAGTTTAGAGTTTCATTGCTTCAGATTTTAATTATTGGAGATTTAACTTTTTTTACTTTTGCTTTCTGTCTCTTTTATTTATATGATCCCATCTTTCTTTCCCTCTCTGTATTTCACTTTCTGTACTTAACCAACACTTCCTGTTTCAGTTTCTACTCTGTTTGTTAACAATTCTTCAATCTGATTGGTTAACGAAATGCACAGTTACTTGGCCAGTTTACACAGGTCCCAGATCCCCTGTAGATGGCACACGCTAATTTGGCTCTTTAATCACAGTACGCTACAGTACAAAATCTCCTTAAGAGTCTGTGGGCAAGTGCAATGAATGGCTGGCGGCATTCGTTTGCTGCTGAGAGCAAAGTCCTGTCCAGTGTCTCTGAGTTGTAATTTCCCTTTTTTTTTGATGAATGGCATTTGGCTCTGTGGTAGGGCTGAAGGAAAGAACAATGGTAGTGTGGCTGGTGAAAGCAGAAAAGGATATCTTCCAAATGGGGAAAAAATACGTCAGATATAATCAGCAACAATTGTAACAATAAATAGAAAAATATCAAAGTACCAATTTTGGCAGAGGAGTGTGACGGATGTCAAGAACAGGCAAGAACTGTAGATGGCCGTTGGGAGTGGTTTTAGGACTTTTTTGTCTTTTGCAGTGAGGAAGTCATGTGGTTCTGGTACAAGTAACTTCAAAGGGTACACATCTTGAGATGCATTTTCTCAAATCAGTAACAGAAGGGCTATTGTTTGAGCATGTATGTTGCCAAGGATTTGGTTAAAGGTACATCGCATCTACAATGCATGCTTGACTGTTTGCTACTTTCTGGCTGATAATGCCTCAAATGCAACAGCTCTCCAATTACCAACTTTTGGTTTCTGAGCTACTAATTTGTTGGCCCCAAAGCAGTTTAAGAAACTGAAAGTCTGCTGTGGTACCTGTCTATAGATACCGAGGATGAGCAGGTTTTTTCTGAAAGAGAAAATTTGAAGTTTGCGCAGTTCAGTCATATTACGTTTCAGGTCACTTCAGATGTACACTTTGCAGTTTTCTTACAGTAGGAATTCCTGGTGGGTTGTACTATAAATGAATGCTTAAAATCAGGAATCAATGAGGGAAGCAGAACTGCCTTTTTACTAGCCAGAAAAAAAAACCCTAATGAATTTCTATAGCAGCAGGCCTGTAATGTGTACTTCAGCTTTTGATTTACAAATAACAAACAAGTGAAGGCTGCTAAGTTAAAATACAAAAACACTCTTTATAGTCTTCACTGTTACACCGCTGGACACATATTTCTATTTCCTGATTGCAATACTGATGTACCTCCTGTGTTTTCACTTGATTAACCCATACCCAATGAATAAACTGAAGTGTTTACCTCACAGAAGAAGCATTTTGTAGGTTAATGGCATGCATAAAATATTTACTGTTTTGTTACGTAACCATCTCAGCTCCTTTCATGTTGAATATGCTGTTCTGGAATCCATTTATACTTTGAACAGTGCAGCTGAAGTTATATGATTCAGCACGTAGCACTGATCTTTTCACATTGTTAAGACTACTGTGGTGCAGCTAGCAGTATGAGTGGTTTTAACCATTCAACAGTTTGAAGGAGGTTTCACTCAAGTAGACAAATTAACCACATGTACAGATCAATGAACAAGAAAAGTATTTTGCTGTTTAGTGTAATCACATGACTCGTGTATGCTCATTGTGGAATCAGGGTTGTAATCGTAAGTTTTGATACTTGTTAAAAAAAGAAGTATAAGGCACCTTGTTTTCACTTCTGCAATAATGCAACATGCAGATATAACTTGTTCCTGCTCCACTGAATTTAGTGACAGTCCTTTGCAAAGGTCTTCATTCTTTGGAGAATTTGAAACAAATGGTATGTTTTATGTTTATGTTTGTCCTAGTCACAATTAGATAGATTTAACTTTTTTATTTCGCTTTTAGTTAAGTGTTGCATGGGCTAATGCAAGGAATACTGACTGAGGATAGAGCATTCTGCAATCTTGTAAATTTTTATAAATCTTGCCTTATAAAATCTTGTAAAAATCTTGTTTTTGTACTATTACTTGAAAGGAAAAATATCTATTTTTTCAAGCCTGGTAAAGTATTAAATGAGTTTTTTTTTTATAAATTTGTGATTGGTGCAATAAATGGTACTGATTAAACTGAGGGAGAAGAAAACTTAAGTGGAGATTAAATTATGTCTGCTACTAATTCAAATTAATTTTTACACTGAAATGTGAAGTATCCAGTAATTCCAACACAGCAGAGTGAGAATTTAGTGAAAACAAAACAAAATCAGAAAATTTGAGTTAAGCACCATTGAATTAAGAGGAGTTAACTATATTTTGGATTATAAATATAAATTCAATCTAGCTTTGTAATATACTGTATGAACATCTGAAACTGACAAAAATCTGGTGTAGGAACCAATCAACTTGGTACAGTTCTGCACAGCTGATAAACGTGAATATTCTTGAGATAAGACTCACGAGAAAGCATTATTTAGTGTCTCGTAAAGGTTAACGTCTCACTGAAGTATTATTAATGACCCTATCATCATGAAAAAGGCCAGAGACAGAAACAAGATAAACAGACGGTTGACCATGTGTAACGATATCAAAGACGCACAGGCATAAGAAAAAGATAAATGAATATTCTCCCCCTCCCTAGGAAGGTTAATTTGTTTTGTTTTCTAGGACACAGATGGGAATTAAGAAGAGAAATTCAATGTTGTAAAAAGATCTGGAAGCTTCATGGGAAGAAGTCAGTTTAAAAGATAGTTAGTATCAAAAGAGTCTAGAGCCTAGGTTATGGTTATACATAGAAACAGGACCAGGCCATTCAGCCCCTTCAACTTATTCAGTTAGATCATGGCTGATCTATACCTCAGCGCCGTGACTGCCTTTTCTCCGTATCCCTTGATATCCTTATCTGACAAAAATGTATCGATCTCCGTCTTGAAAATTTTAATTCATTTATATCCCATACTCCCATGGCAGCTGAGAAATTTAAATTCAATTAATGAAATGAAAGCTGGATTTTTTTTTAAAAAGGTACTATCAATAATGGTGGGCATGAAACCACAGGATTGTCGAGAAAAAACCATCTGGTTCACTAACGTCCTTAGGGAAGGAAATCTGCTGTCCTTACCCAGTCTGGCCTATATGTGACTGCAGACCCACAGCAATGTGGTTGACTCTTTTAACTGCCCTCTGAAATGGCCCAGAAAGCCACTCGGTTGCATTCAAGAAGGTGTCTCACCACCACCACCACCTGAGGATAATTAGGGATGGGAAACAAATGCTGGTCTTACCAGCAATGCCCATATCCCATGAATTTTTTTTTTTTAAAACACAGCCTTTTGGGGACGAGGGTTCCAGATTTTTGCTACCGTTTTTTATGAAAAAAATGCTTCCTGATTTCACTTCATAACTGGGTTGGCTTGAAATTGAAGATATGCCCTCTTGTTTTAGATTTCCCCGCCAGAAGAAATAGTTTGGTTGCATCTCCCTATCAGATTCCTTTATCAATTTAAACACCTTGTTTAGATCACCTCTCAATTTCCTAAATTCAAGGGAATGCAAGCCACGGTTATGCAACCAGCTGTCTTAACTCAAGCTTTTAAGCCCTGGTATCATTCTGGTGAATTTGTGCTGTTCCCACTCCAAGACCAGTAAATCTTTCCTGAGAAGTGGTACCCAAAACTAAATACAGTACTCCTGATGGCGCTTAACCAACTGTATAAGTAAAGCATAATTTATAAGGGCCAACATTCCCCCTATTACTCTGTCCCTGATGATAGACACCTTGTATTTCTGAAACCTGTACAAAACAATTATATGATTTTTGTTGTTACGACCAGGTGAGAAAGGTGTCTAGGGGTCCCTCTCAGCCTTCACCTGGTCTTACCATAACAGGGTTTAATTTTAAACACAGCATGTGTTTAGCTCCCCCTTGGTGAATCCTTGTTCACCACTTTCCAATTATAAGGCAAAGAAACCAGCACAAACAGGTTTTCTTAGGTTTAAAAAACAGAAATGTGTGAACCATACAAAATAAGGAACCTCATGTAAAACCCAGGTTAGGTACATTTACTTATGAGAGTAACAACAAACCTCTTATAGACACTTTTTAGATGCAGCTAAGTTCCACTTGCATATTATATTTAACCTCACAGTGGAAACTTTCCTCAAAGTTTCCTGACAGTGACTCAGTAAGTGCACCAGATGGCTTGGCATTGACCCATACAGGCCAGGAATCTTGCAGGTTTGATGCTTTGCCAATACAGAGTTAGCCGATTTCAACCAGGGCAGCAATGAGGATGTTGACTGTTGACCTCAGTATCCATAGACTGGGATGGGATGAGAGACACAAAGAGCAATTAATCAGGGTTCCTGCACCTAACCCCTGTCCAATAATCACACTGGAGAGTGCACATCTGTGGAAACTGAAGACAGGGATTAATTTAGCAGTGTTCTTCCCCTCCCCTCCCTCAATCCCCAGTAAATAGTATGCTTGTGCTCTCTGTCCAGATCCCCACATGAAGAGAAGCTGCTGCTACATCTGGAACTGTGTTCCATTATGGATCTCCACTTTTAGGATACGAAAATTGGAGAAGGAATCCATGGTCCAGCAAATGCATTGTGAGCCTCTGTACTCCCTAGGGTCCTACCATCCATTGTATATTCCATTGCCTTGTTAGACCTCCCAAAGTGCATCACCTCACACCTCAGGATTAAACTCCATTTGCCACTGCTCCGCCCATCTTACCAGCCCATCTATATTATCCTGTAGTCTTAGGCTTTCCTCCTCACTATTTACAACACATGGCGGGCGGGCAGCGATAAAGGCGGGGCTAAAGTGTGGCGAGTCGAAGAGACTTAGCAATTGGCAGGAAAAAAGACAGAGGCGCAAGGGGAGAGCCAACTGTGTAACAGCCCCGACAAACAAATTTTTCTGCAGCACCTGTGGAAGAGCCTGTCACTCTAGAATTGGCCTTTATAGCCACTCCAGGCGCTGCTCCACACACCACTGACCACCTCCAGGCACTTACCCATTGTCTCTCGAGATAAGGAGGCCAAAGAAGAAGAAGAGAAGATTTACAACACAACCAATTTTCGTGTCATCTGCAAACTTACTGATCATACCTCCTATATTCATGTCTAAATCATTAATGTACACTGCAAACAGTAAGGGTCCCAGCACCGATCCCTGCGGAACCCCACTGGTCACAGGCCTCCATTCACAAAAACAACCCACTACCATCACCCTCTACCTCCTTCCACTAAGCCAATTTTGGATCCAATTTGCCAAATCACCCTGGATCCCATGGGCTTTTTCTTTCTTAACCCATCTCCCATGCGGGATCTTATCAAAAGCCTTACTGAAGTACATGTGGACAACATCAACTGCTTTACCCCGATCTACACTTCTCGTCACCTCCTCGAAAAATTCAATCAAATTTGTTAGACACGATCTCCCCCTGACAAGGCCATGCTGACTATCCCTGATTAATTCCTGCCTCTCCAAGTGGAGATTAATCCTGTCTCTCAGAATTTTTTCCAATAATTTCCCTACCATTGATGTTAGACTCACCGGCCTCTAATTACCTGGTTTATCCCTGCTACCCTTCTTGAATAATGGTACCACATTTGCTGTCCTCCAATCTTCTGGTACCTCTCCTGTGGCCAGAGAGGATCTGAAAATTTGTGTCAGAGCCCCCGCTATCTCCTCCCTTGCCTCACATAGCAGCCTGGGATACATCTCATTTGGGCCTGGGGATTTATCCACTTTTAAGCCCACTAATACAGTTAAAACTTCCTCCTTTTCAATGCTAATTTGATCGTATATCACAATCACCCTCCCTGATCACTACACCTACATCGTCCCTCCCGATAGTGAACACAGATGAAAAGTAATTGTTCAAAACCTCACCTATGTCCTCCGGCTGTTTTCAGCACTCTGAATCTGCCATACGCCTCCTTTTTTTTTCTTATCCAATCCTCTATATCCCTTGACATCCAGGGTTCCCTTGACCTGTTGGTTCTACTCTTCACCTTTACAGGAACATCCATTTTGATGTATGTGTTTCTAATAAGTTTGGTTGTACTATTTTAGGAAAGATTTTGCCAGTTGTGTTGCATGCTGTAGGTAAAAAGGATGGGGAGACTAACTATTATTTCTTGGGTCACTCGTAGAGTGAGTACCTGCTCAAGTAGCACAATTTGTTTTATCTTTCTTCTTCAGTTTTCTTCCCTCCTCTCTCCTTAGTGCATTAACATGTAGTTGAGGGATGGTTCCACAGGCATTTGTCGTCCTCTGATGTCTTGCCAAAATGGCCTTTACACCTGGGTGGTCCTGACAGTGTGTCAGCCAATGCTTTGACTGAAAGGAACCATTGAACCTAATCCTGACCTCCTCTGCAGTCCATTTGTGCATTTGCAGTGGAAGTTATTGAATAGTGATCAGAAGCAGGAGTCTCGTCTTGGAGTCCATAGTACCACAGTCCTTGCTGAGATCAGCACCAAACAAGGGATTAGTCAGTCCTAGGGCCTTGCTGTTCAGTATAGCTCAGCTATTTACTGGATAAGCTCACTGACAGAATTTTTAATAACAACCTCTCAACCATGAATTAAAATTAGCTCCCATCAGATGTTCAGTACACTGTAACCCTCAGATAGTCTTTCTGGCCTTGCTATATAATGTTTTCCTAATGGAATAACAAAACTACTTGCAATAATTTTGTCTGACCTTGATGAGAAATACAGACAAGAGGCAGCCTTGTCACAGTGGGAGGTTCTCGCTCCACAAATGCCAATGCCAGCTTGGATCATCGCCAACTTAAAGCTCAATGGCACAATATGATGGCCCAGAAAATGATCCTGCTAAGTTGAAACAGTGCTGTAACATTTTGAACTTTAAAAAGAAAGTATTCTTGATCTAATTAAAATGCCACAACTTTTGGTGGGATGTGGAAATGTTCTTTTGCAACACTCTTGAATTGCAATTTCTTTACTTGGTAAATATTTTTATTATATTCCATTCACAAAAATGCTGTACACTTTTTGGGCTGCATTTTACATGTCACAGAGCCACCGTAATATTCAGTGCGGCCGCTTATTTAAATAGCCAGGGCGCACCGCCCACCCTGATGACGTGGAGGGGATGTGCTGTCCATCCCCGACAATGGCGTCAGGAACCATTGTGCAGGTGCCGACACCATTTTTAAAGGGTTTCGAGCTATTCCATTTAATTTAAATATTTAAAGAAATAGTCATTTTAAATTGATTCAAAAAATTAAATAAATGTTTCTAGCCCCTCTCCCACCGCCCCCCCAATAGTCATACAATTCATTCCTTGCCCTCTTCCCCCCCTCACAAAATACTTACCTTGTGCACCTGACCTTCCCCCCCTCCCCACCTACTACAGTTCATAGACTGTGAACTTTACCTCTTCCCACCATCCCCTATACCAATTGGATGAGTTTGACCCTGCTCGCCACCCCCCCCCCCACCACACTGAAACACTTACATCCTCCCCCTTCCCACCAGTGTACCACATTGGATCCCTGGATGGAATTCTGAAGGTGCGGGAGTGCTGGCCACTGGCAGCAATATCCCTCCGGGATGGATGACGGGAGCAGGTAAGTTCCTCCTCTGCAACCTTTTGACCAAGGCAATCACACCTTCCTCCTCCAATGCCTGTCTTTCATTGTCCTGCCCTCCTCACTTAGTTCCATTCTTGCCTATCCAATAGTTGCTTACATTTGGAGTCCCAAAGATCTTCCTTGCCCCCACCACCATCCTCCCCACCTCCACAATCTTCATGATCTACATGCTGACTCTTAATAACATTATCTGAAGATATGGAGTGGGTTCCACATGTACGCTAAAGCACTCAACTCTGTCTCTCCACCACCTATCTTGAACATTCCTCTGCACTCATTGCGAGCTACAAATATCTAAAGTTAAATATGGGAAAACTGAAGAGATTAAGCAGGCTTCACCCCACGGGCTTCAGGACCACACTGTCTACTCAAGTGGTGGTCAGAAGCCCGCACAGTGTGGGGAAGAATCATTCATCTGTGATTTTCTCTGAATTGGCCAATTAGTGGCTAGTGGGCAGGCTTGCCATCAAACTAAGGATGGCGAGCAGGCTCTCGATGCTGGAGGGCCAATAGGGTGCCTGCAGCTGCAGCGAAAGGCAGGCAGGTAGGGAGGGCCTTTAAGCCTGCCTGAAGGGCTGGCTGCCTCCCCAACCCATCCCACCCCCACCCCTGGCCTGCTGTCAGGAGGCTGCCTCCAGGCAGTTAGGCTGTTCCCCAAGGCCTCTGGGGACCTGGAGTCTGACTGAAAAATTCCATTCAGCCTCCGACAATAGGCTTTAACAGGTCTTTAATTTATGAATTGCTTACCTGCCATGTGTGGGTGGGTAGCCCTGCAGCCCCGCCTCTGGAAAAATGGCCATGGGGCCGGATGGTGCAGGAAAACCAGCACACGGCTGGCAGCGCGAAATTCTTTGCTTACCTGCCTCTTTACCCACCCCAGTTGGGGCCTAAAAGTTCTGTTTATTGTCTTCAACCCCCATCAAAAATCTTGCATCCTTGCCACCAATTTCATCTACCTCCATGGCCATTATCTCGGTTAAACCCAGACTGTTTGTAACCTCTGTATTCTATTTGTTGAGCTGAGCTTCCCATCTTTGTAACATCACCGTCTCCGCCCATCCATGCATTTTTCACCTCCAGACTCTGCTTCCTGTATTCTATTCTGCACCGCCCAATATCTGCTATCCTATCCCTGTGCTCGCTGCCATACATTGATCCCTGGTCCCCAAAACCTCGAATTTAAAATTCTCATCTCCGTGTTTAAATCTCTCATGACCTCAACCCTCCCCTTATTTGCAACCTCTCCAGACCTACAACACTCTAATTACTCCACGCTCCTCCAACTCTGACCACGTGGGCTTCCTGAAATCCTTCTGTTCCACCATTGATAGCCATGCCATCGTCCATCTAGACCTCACACTCAGTTTATTTGATGGGCAGTGCCTGGCACATCTGTGATGACAGTTTGCTAATTTGATATTTTAAAACTTTATTGTAACATTCTTGTAGTGAGTGTACCGAGTATAACAATTTTTTGATCCAACTGATAGAAGGTACCTGGAGTAAGGTGTAAGGTTCTCTCTTTACGGTGACTGGGGGTGGTGTGGTAGGATATGATACACATTCACTCACCCTTCTCATGAACCACAGGCTATCCAATTTGTTTTAAACAATGAACTTTTGAAGGAAGATTCTTGGGCACATTTCGGGTAAGTTCTAGGGGATGGAAAATTGGGAGATTCAATTGAAATATCTGAGGAGTCAAATTGTGTTGATTTTGCATTTGGTGAAAGCATTGATGTATTTGATACCACTTATTATTCAAACACTGTTCTTTGTGCAAAAAATGAAGATTCACTAAATTTGAGAGAAAAGGTTTTAGAAAAGCTGTTAGGTGAATTTAGAAGAATACATCAGTGTCAACTCTATAGTCGAAAAAGATGATAACAGTGTATTCCGAGGCCTGTTTTTACACATGGACAGCTTTATGTAGCTTTTTCCAGAGTGGGAAGTTTTGACTCTGTTATAAATCTTTGGTGAAAGAATAACTAGAGATCCTCTGTTTTAACGAAGTCTTCTTTGGCCTCCTTATCTTGAGAGACAATGGATAAGCGCCTGGAGGTGGACAGTGGTGTGTGGAGCAGCACCTGGAGTGGCTATAAAGGCCAATTCTATAGGGACAGGCTCTTCCACAGGTGCTGCAGAAAAATTTGTTTGTCGGGGCTGTTACACAGTTGGCTCTCCCCTTGCGCTTCTGTCTTTTTTCCTGCCAACTGCTAAGTCTCTTCGACTTGCCACACTTTAGCCCCGCCTTTATGGCTGCCCGCCAGCTCTGGCGAACGCTGGCAACTGACTCCCATGACTTGTGATGAATGTCACAGGACTTCATGTCGCGTTTGCAGATGTCTTTAAAGCGGAGACATGGTCGGTCGGTGGGTCTGATACCAGCGGCGAGCTCGCTGTACAATGTGTCTTTGGGGATCCTGCCCCATCTTCCATGCGGCTCACATGGCCAAGCCATCTCAAGCGCCGCTGACTCAATAGTGTGTATAAGCTGGGGGTGTTGGCCGCCTCGAGGACTTCTGTGTTGGAGATACGGTCCTGCCACCTGATGCCAAGTATTCTCCGGAGGCAGCGAAGATGGAATGAATTGAGACATCGCTCTTGGCTTACATACGTTGTCCAGGGCTCGCTGCATTAGAGCAAGGTACTGAGGACACAGGCTTGATACACTCGGACTTTTGTGTTCCGTGTCAGTGCGCCATTTTCCCACACTCTCTTGGCCAGTCTGGACATAGCAGTGGAAGCCTTTCCCATGCGCTTGTTGATTTCTGCATCGAGAGACAGGTTACTGGTGATAGTTGAGCCTAGGTAGGTGAACTCTTGAACCACTTCCAGAGCTTGGTCGCCAATATTGATGGATGGAGCATTTCTGACGTCCTGTCCCATGATGTTCGTTTTCTTGAGGCTGATGGTTAGGCCAAATTCGTTGCAGGCAGCCGCAAACCTGTCGATGAGACTCTGCAGACACTCTTCAGTGTGAGATGTTAAAGCAGCATCGTCAGCAAAGAGGTGTTCCCTGATGAGGACTTTCCGTACTTTGGTCTTCGCTCTTAGACGGGCAAGGTTGAACAACCTGCCACCTGATCTTGTGTGGAGGAAAATTCCTTCTTCTGAAGACTTGAACGCACGTAAGAGCAGCAGGGAGAAGAAAATCCCAAAAAGTGTGGGTGCGAGAACACAGCCCTGTTTCACGCCACTCAGGATAGGAAAGGGGTCTGATGAGGCACTGCTATGTTGAATTGTGCCTTTCATATTGTCATGGAAAGAGGTGATGATACTTAGTAGCTTTGGTGGACATCCAATCTTATCTAGTAGTCTGAAGAGACCACGTCAGCTGACGAGGTCAAAGGCTTTGGTGAGATCAATGAAAGCAATGTAGAGGGGCATCTGTTGTTCATGGTATTTCTCCTGTATCTGACGAAGGGAGAACAGCATGTCAATGGTCGATCTCTCTGCACGAAAGCCACACTGTGCCTCAGGGTAGATGCGCTCGGCCAGCTTCTGGAGCCTGTTTAAAGCGACTTGAGCAAAGACTTTCCCCACTATGCTGAGCAGGGAGATTACACTGTAGTTGTTGCAGTCACCGTGGTCACCTTTGTTTTTATAGAAGGTGATGATATTGGCATCGCGCATGTCTTGAGGTACTGCTCCCTCGTCCCAGCACAGGCAAAGCAGTTCATGTAGTGCTGAGAGTATAGCAGGCTTGGCACCCTTGATTATTTCAGGGGTAATGCTGTCCTTTGTACTGTTGCAATAAAGATATTGATTTGACCGCATATGTTTTTTGGGTCTCTGCTAGCAACGGAGGGGTGGCATGGGAAGGATGGAATGGCTTGGGATGGGAATGGCATAGGAGGGAGGGGATGGCATCAGAGGAGTGGCATGTGAAGGATGGGATGGCATGGGAGGGAGGGGATGGCATCAGCGTGGTAGCATGGGAAGGATGGAATGACATGGGAGGGAGGAGATGGCATGAGAGGGATGATATGAGTGGAATGGATGAAATGATGGAATTGGAGAAGGAAACTAATTTGATTGAAAATGTTTTGTGGGTCTCTTTGAGTATAAGAATCAAGTTCTATTAAGTTGTATCATTATGCAGATGCTAATGCTCTCTGAGTAGTGAGTCCTTGTTGTTTGAAATGCTCATTGTTATTTCATCAATGAAACACGTTTTCCCAGTTTTTTCTCTTTCTTCTTCCCCATCCCCAATGTTAAGAAGGCACCTACATTATATTTGGTGTCGATCAGCTGGTTCTAGCTCTTGTAAGACAGAGTGATGGCGTTCCCCTTTTGTAATGCATAATGAATGAAATTCAAGTCACATTTACAAGGATAATGCCTGACCTGCTTGGCCTGTTGCTATTTGAACCATCCACTTTCTGTCCCCTTGATAGATGGAGGAGGATATGACATTATCAACACTGAAGTAGTTGCAACACCAGATATTCGAGACTACAGAGTGAGCTATGGTTCTTTGAAACAAGTCTGGGAGATGAACTATCAGGAAGCAGCCATCTACCTGCAGGTATGGAGTCTTTTAATGACAATTGATCATGCTCATATTAAGCTATAAAGAATGAAATACTCAATCGGTATGAAGTATGTATAGGGAAGGGAACTTTTTTAGTTGGCAGTGGTATTGTTGTCTGTTGTGAAATTGACATAACTTTTATCATAAAAGCAAAAATGTTGAGCTCTAATTACAAATAATCCTGGTAATGATGATCTTGCATCTGTTCTGTTCTTGCTGGATTACTTACCTTGACATCCGTGCCATGGGGGTACTAGGTTTTCTGAGGTATGTTAGTTGCAGGCACTGTGCGGCTTTTTTAAATTGCAGGACTATGGAAATTAAAATGCCCTTATAAAATACAATTAATATATAATAAATTGAATGGTAGATTTGGGAGTGTTATCAAATTGAGCACAAGTGACATCTGATTCTTGTACTCCAATTGAAACATTGGGCTGAATTTTATGAGTGTGCCGCGCACTGCGGCAGCGTGCTGTGAAGTTGGCGGCCTTCCGACATGGAAGTGGCGCCGCACAGCCCCCGTGATATTACGCACAGGGGCTCATTTAAATGTCTATGTCATTGGGGGAGGCCGCCACATCCCTGGCAACGGCATGGGGTGCTACTGTGTAGGCACCGGTGCCATTTTTAAAGGACTTCATGCCCTTCGGGATATATTAACATATTTAAAGGTGTTGATATGATTTAAAAAATTAAGAAACATTTAATTTAACATTGAATCCTCTCTCCCACCCCCCACTGAGTCCTCAACACATAAATTGACCTATCCCCCCCAAATATACACTTTTTGAAATTCCTAACTTTTCCCCCTGAACTTCAGTATATGTGACCCTCAACTCCTTCCCACCATTCCCACAACCAATAGGAATAGTTTTCCCTGCTCCCCAGCCCTGATAATTTTATTCCTCCCCCCTCCCTACCAGTATCTTGCCTCAACTCCAACGAAGTTCCAAAGGCGCACGAGTTGCAACCGATTGGCCGTAAAATCGGCGTGGGTCGGTCGCTGTCGGCAGGTAAGTTAATTTGCTTGTTAACTATCCTCATTTTAATATTTTAATGAAGGCCCCGTGGCGGTGGGGTGGGGGGCCGCACCGAGGCCTCGCTGCCGCCGCAAATATCCAGCGGGGCCTTCTCAGCATCATGTGTCGTGGCAGGCCTCTCCCACAAGCATTCTACGGGACCCCCGCCACGACCCACGGTGCCGAGGGGCTGTTAAAATTCATCCCATTTTTCGACTTCTCTTAATTGTTTTGCCCCTACCTCCTTCCTTGTTCTTTTCCGATTTTACCATTGAAGTTTGTAACTTTTACACAGTGGAACAAGTTTTTTTTCTGATATTATTTCAATCGTATGAATAGAAGAGGGGATTTTATAAAATTGTAATGTTTTGATTTTTTTTACTTCAATGTTTGCCTTTTGTTTGTTGAAAATAATGCACCTTGGTAGGTTCTGGTATCTTCATTAAACTGTTGTTATAGTGGGTTAGGCACTGTTGTATTGCCCCTGGCTCCCAGTGCAAGGGTCTCTCACAGCCAGTGGCAACTCCAGAGTAAAATTGATGTACTTTATTGGGTAGTGGTGGCTGGCCTTATAAATTCAGCCAGTTTAACTTGGGCTTGCTGCTGGCTTTGTGAGATCTGTGTTCACTGCAATGTAGAAGCAGTAGAGCTGTGTTAATGCTGCCTGTTGTAACATGCTGAAAAGGTTTGGTTGATTTGCAAAGTCAAGGATCTAAACTTGAGAGCATATTTCAACTTTGAATATGTAAATGGAGTTCATCACCCCTGTAGTTTGGTTTAGTTCAGTAGAGTTGATGTTAAATATCTCCTTTTTAAAATTGTTTTAATATACTGTACTCGTCAGTGCTGAATGGAATTTAAGAATTTTCTTTAGGTTGTGATGGTAACATTTCTGAACACTCCAAGGGCAATTAAAACACAATCAGATGCAGAGTAAGGCTTCCATAATTCTTCCCTAACAATGTGCATTAACTTGAGAATTCCCTGTCGTACAGTCCGAGAGTTCTATTTTATACAGGAATCAACCTTTCGGCTCGTTAGGTGAGATTCAGCCATTAGTTCTGAATTATAGGCAGTTTTTATGCTGCAAACCTATGCCTACTAGAAGCCAGTTGGTGACTTTCCAAGCGCACTTCATTTGGAACCCTTACAAGTATGGAGAATGAGGCTTTGATCTTGGGGCTAAATTCAAACTCAAATCCCAGAGGTAAAAGGATTTTGCCAACCCACACTACCAGAGCAGTTTGTTTCTCCTTCTTTGTTTCTTTTTAACAAAACTGTGAAGTTTTAGTTCACACATTTTCAAAAACAAATAAACAAATAAAAAGCTCTGCAGTTTAATATAACTGACCTTGTATTGTAATCGAACATAAGATAGTAGCACAACAGCATTGATTTAATGTATTCCTGGTGTTGCTGAAATGGACAGGAAAGCCTTTGGCTCAGGAAGTTCTGGTTACAGCCATGCTAAATGTAGTACAAAAAGGCTGCAACTAAGTATGAGATCACTTATTTCTTTTTACCAGAGAGTACTGATTAAATCATAATGTACAGATGATGACCCCAATCACAATTTACAAAAAAGAATGCATTGCATTACAGCTTGTAAAGTAATTGTGCACATCTTCAATAGAGCTGGCAAATGTTTGGCAGTGTTCCATGTAGATTTTAATTTTAATAATGTGTTTTTGTAAGTCATGATTGAAATGATCCAGTCTAAAATCTTGTGTGCTAAACTAGTGTTATCCAGTTTTAATTCATTCAATGGAAATCCTTAAATGTTTTATTGCATTGGCTAGTTCTGTTCAATGTTTTTTTCTTTTACTTTTTTTTGAACAAAACTACTTGCTGTAACAAAGTATTACTCATTATTAACAGTCAGTATATTGCTCTGTATAGAATGACTTGCAGTGCCATTAACCTTTCACTTTGATTTCAGTTATTGATTTTAAGTTGGCAGATTTGTAACAAGATGATGTGCTCATATGTAAAATGTTGAATATAATACACGACACTGTGCAAAAGGTGCAAAGATTATATTGGCAAATGTTAGAAAAATCTATAAATCCTTTTTTAAAAACTGCTTGTGAAAATCAGGCTTCCTGTATAAGATTACAATATATAGTGCAGAGCCCAGAATATGAAGATTCCAAAGGTGCTCGGTATTTGTTGTACAATCATTATTTTTGAAATTAAGCCCCTTACTCTAACAGTGGCTAAGTAACAATATTAAAACAAAAGCTTTGCAATGTCTTTAAGGGTCAAAATGATTAAATTAGTTAATTTAACCCTTTCTTTACAAGTCTTGTTCATCGGGTTTTCATAGTAAAAAATAAGTTGTAACATGCTGTTTACAGGCTGAGGTCTTGAAGGACAAATTTATTTCTCCTCTTGTGCTGCAGGTGGGGAGTGTCACAACTTTTATAGCACCTGGTAATCCTACTAAGATAAGGAGTTACTTAGTCTCTTGCACCCTCAGCAGTAAGAATGTTAAATTGTTTACAGTTTTCTTTTTACTTTGTCACTTTCAGGAGGGAGAAAATAATGACAAGTTCTTCACACATCCAAAAGATCAGAAAGCCCTTGCAGCCTACCTCTTTGTGCACAATCACATATTTTATGTGATGGAGCTAATTTCTGGACTGCTGTTGTTGATACTCTCGCTATGCGAGGCTCCAGCTGTTCCCTCACTCCGACTCGACATTTATGTATGTTTTGTCTTCAATTCTTGTGAGATAATACCTGTTCCTTTTTAGCTTATAATATTTTTCTTCCAAGTATTTGTTGATATATTATGCCTGAATTGCTTGTTCAGGATTGAAGTCTGTGCTGTGCTAGTTAATATGATTCTGTTAATTGATGTGAACAAATTTGGCTTTATATAAAACAATGGACTGTATTGTTACATAATGCATGAGTCCATATCTCTATATGCTGCACCTTTTAAACCTGCTAGGTAATAGGGAATGATGAGAACATGACCTTGTTGTGAAATGAAATGTGATCAGTATAGCAATTGGATTTTTTTAGCACAAAAAGGATGTCACTGAATATGAAACATTCTTGAGTGTCACATGCAGGAAGATATTTCTTTATATTTTATATCAAGGAGGAAAAAAATAGAAATCATACAGAAGGGGAAAAGAGGAAACCAATGAGATTAGGGGAGGAAACTGAAGGAATAGGCAAGAGAAAAGTTTTGAGGAGGTTTTTGAAAGCTGGAGAGCAGTGGTAAGACTGGGATATATTGGGAGGGAGTCCCAGAAGGTAGTGACTGAATGAGAAGCTAGCAGTTTGTAGAACTGAAAGACTGCGGAACAAGGAGTAACTTGTCAGCGTGTTTTTAAGATAAAGACCATTTTGATTACTTTTTGTAATTGTGCACTGGCATTTAGTGATTGTGTGCAGGGACACCTAAATCCCCTTGCTCCTCCACAGTGTCTAGTCTCTGCTTTAAGAGAATATTCAGATTGTCTTTCTTAGATGTAAAGTGGATGACTTCACACTTTCCCAAATTGAATTCCATCTGCCATAGTTTTGCTTACTCACTTATGTCTGTTTATGTCCTTTGCAACATTCTGCTCCCATCAACGCAATTTACTGTGCCTCCTAACTTCATGTAATCTAAAAACTTTAATATACAACTCTGTATTCCTTCATCCAAGTTGATATATATGATGAAAAGCTGAGTCCCAGTACAGATCCCTGGAGAACAGCACTTCTCACATCCCCCCAATTGGAAAATGTTCCATTTAGCCCTCTGCTCTGTCCCCTTCTTCCCAACCATTATCAACCCATACGAACAATGATAGACAGGTAAAGATTCTCTGATCCATTCAACCTGTTCCACTCAATTGAGATACCTTCTGTGTTACAATATATACACTCTCCACCCCATCTGAAATCATGTAATCTCCTGGGGGCGAGGATAAAAAACAGATTGAAAAAAAACAAGCCAATTTGGGTGAAACATATCTGGAAAATTCCTCTCCAGCCTATCTAGGTGATCGAAGTTAGTTCAGGAGCTAACTCTGGCTCTGAATTCCCTGAAGTACCTACCTTTTGTAAGAGATAATGCCCCAACCCCAGAAACAGGTCCAGCTCTCGCTTGAAGGAATCCAGTGAGTCAGCGTCTATTGCATGGGACAGCCTCCGGTTCCAGATTATTTGGGAAAAATACTACTTCCTGAGGTCTAACAAGATCTGGGCTCACAGGACTTAAAGTTGTGACCCCTGGCCCTTCCAAGCCTATTTTATTGGAGCAACCTGTCAATTGGAACACAATCCATTCCCTTAATCTCTTATAAACTTCAATCAGATCACCCCTAAGTCCATGCTCCTCTGAAATGTAGAGACCCAATTCTTTCACGATAACTATGATGCCTTATACTGGAAATTAGTCTAGAAGCCCTCCTCTTGCGCCCTTTCCAAAATCTTCACGTCACTCACCATGTGAGGATACCAAACTGGACACAGTATTCCAAGTGAGACCTGACCAAGGTCTTCTACAAGGATAAAATAGCATGCCTCGTTTTGTACACAATTATTCTATGTATTTGCCCCAACACCCTCTCTGCTCTAGCTCTCACTTCACAGCATTGCTCATGTATCTTTAGAGATGTATCCTCTAGAATACCAATTCCAAAGGGTGGTGCAGGAGCAGTGGGTCCTGGGGGATATATGTGCACAAATATTGAAGGTTGCAGTAATATAAAAGCAAAATACTGTAGATGCTGGAAATACTCAGCAGGTCTAGCAGCATCTGTGGAGAGAGAAGCAAAGTTAATGTTTCAGGTCTGTGACCTAGGTTAGAAAAGAATTGGGTTTTAAGCAAGTGAAGGAGAGGGGGTGGGGGAGAGAACAAAGGGGAAGGTGTTTGATAGGACAGAGGGCAGGAGAGATTAAATAACAAAATTGTCCTGGGACAAAGGCAAAGAGTATGTTAATGCTTGTGGTGAAAGACAAAGCATTAGTCCAGAGCGAGTGTTAATAGCAGAATAATGAGCAGCTCTGATTACATGGTGTAAAAATAAAATATTTTTAAAAAGGCCAGTCATGCTCTGGCGTTATTGAATTCAATGTTCAGTACGCAAGGCTGTAGAGTGTCTAATCGAAAGATCAGGTGTTGCTCCTCGAGCTTGTGTTAATGTTTACTGGAACACTGGAGCTGGCCAAAGACAGAAATGCTGGCATGAGAACGGGTGAGGTGGGGGGAGTGGGGGGTGGCGGTGCAGGGAGGAGTGTTGAAACGGCAAGCAGCCGGAAGCTCAGGGTCATGCTTGTGGACTGAGCGGAAGTGTTCCACAAAGCGGTCACCCAATCTGCGTTTGGTCTCCTCAATGTAGAGGAGACCGCATTGTGAGCAGCGAATACAATATACTAAATTGAAAGAAGTACAAGTAACTCGCTGCTTCACCTGATAGGAGAGTTTGGGGCCTTGAGTAGTGAGGAGAAAGGAGGCAAATGGGCAGGTATTACACCTCCTGCAATTGCATGGAAAGGTGTCGGGGTAATGGAGGAGTGGACCAGGCTGTCGCGGAGGGAATGATCCCTTTGGAACGCTGACAGGGAGGTGAGGGGAAGATGCTTTTGGTGGTGGCATCACGCTGGAGATGGCGGAAATGGCAGAGGATGATCCTCTGGATGTGGAGGCTCATTGGGTGGAAAGTGAGGGCAAGGGGAACCCTGTTGTGGTTCTGGGAGGGTGGGGAAGTGGTGAGGGCAGAAGTGCGGGAAATGGGCCGGACACAGTTGAAGGCCCTGTCAACCACAGTGGGGGGGGAAAAGAAGTCATATCAGAAGCGCTGTTGTGGAAGGTAGCATCAACAGAGCAGATGCATTGGAGACGGAGAAACTGGAAGAATGGAATGGAGTCCTTACAGGAGGGAGGCTATGAGGAAGTGTAGTCGAAGTAGCTGTGGGAGTTGGTGAGCTTTTTATGAATATTAGTGGACAGCCTATCCCCAGAGTTAATGCCCATCACGTACATACAAGTAAGCACAATTAATATACAATTAACACTCACCATCATTACTGTGTAAAACTGACAACAGCTTCTGGTGTCTGCACATGCACAGTTAAACATGGAAATCTGGAAGTTGCCTTCAGTAATACCCTGCTCCTCCACAGCGTGTGCGGTTGCAGTCTTCGCAGATGCAATCAGCACAGAATTAGTGATTTAATGTGAAATTTAACTTTTTATACTAGATAAGTCATGTTGCCCCATGTTCAGTCTTTGTAACACAGCTTCTTTGATGGTGGCATTGATAGGAAATTGCAGTCTGTATTTTGGAATGTCTATGCTTACCATATTGGGAGCTTCTGCATAAGAGCCTGGCTTCTGCTGGTGTTTTGTGTGGAACATTGTGTTCAGAATGGAAACTTGCTGTGAGAGGAAATGGGAGTCCAGTTTCATGTCCTGTAACACTAAGACACCAATCTACAGAATCATGAGAATGTCTAATACCTATCCACCTTGAAATGTCTTTTTTTTATCAAGAAGTTGCTACTTGATTATATATATATATGAAACTGATGTTTGTTTAACTCTTTAGCAGTCTGTTTTGTTTAAAATATTTTATTTTAAACTTGTTTAGGTGCATGCCACATTGGAATTGTTTGCACTTCTCACAGTGGTGTTTGAACTTGGTATGAAGATGAGGTGGTTGGGCTTTCAGACCTTTATTAGGCACAAAAGAACTATGCTGAAAGTAAGTGTTTTTATTTAATATATTGATAGTTTATGAGATATAAAGGCAACATAAGAAAATGAAATGAGCAGGAGTAGATCATCAGCCCTTTGAGCATGCTCCACCAGTTAATAAGATCACAGCTGATTTACATCTACTCCACCTTTCCCCAAGATCCCCATATCCTTTGACTTCCTTAATATCCAAAAATCTGCTGATCCCTGTCTTGAATATAATCAATGACTGAACATCCACAGCTCTCTGGGGTGGAGAATTCCAATGATTCATAACCTGTTGAGTGAAGAAATTTCTCCGCATCTGTGCTTTAAGAGAATGTTCTGATCCGTCTTCTTTAGATCTAAAGTGGATGACCTCCTAAATTGAACTCCATCTGCAAAAGTCCTAAATGTCCAACCCCTTATTGTGAGATTGTGACCCCTAGTTCTAGACTCCCCAGCCAAGGGAAAAATCCTTCCAGCATCTACCCTGCCAAGCCTCTGAAGAATTTTGTATGTTTCAGTGAGATCATCTCTCATTCTTCTAAACTCTCGGGAATAAATGCCTAGTCTACTCAATCTATCCTCATTGGACAATCTCCTCATCCCTGGAATCAGTCTAGTGAACCTTCATTTACTCCCTTTCAGGCAAGTACATCCTTTCTTGGATAAGGATACCAAGCTTGTTCACACTACTCCAGATTTAGTCTCACCAAGGCCCTATATAATTGCAGTTAGACTTCTCCAATCCCTTTTTAGTAAACATGGAAAGATTTATAGCACAGGTGGAGGCCATTCAGCCTATTATGTCCATGGTGGCTAAAAAAGAGCTATCCAGTATAATCCCACCTTCCAGCCCTTTGTCCACACACCTGTCGGCTAAGGCACCTCAAGTGCATATCCAAGTGTTTTTTAAATGCAGTGAGGGTTTATACTACCCTTTCAGGCAGTGAGTTTCAGACTCTACCACCCTCCGGGTTAAAACATTCCTCCTCAACGCCCCTCTAATCCTTCCACCAATTACTTTAAATGTATGCCCCCGGTTATTGACCCCTCTTCCAAGGGAAAAAGTTTCTTCCTAGCCACTCTACCTAGGCCCCTCATAATTTTATACACTTCAATTAAATCTCCCCTTAGCCCTTCTATTCCAAAGAAAACAAAACCAGTCTATCCCGTCTTTTATCTAAAATTCTCCATTCCTGAGCACATCCTTGTAAATCTCTTCTGTATTCTTTTTTGTGTTATCTCATCCTTCCTGTAATGCGGTGACCAGAACTGTACACAGTACTCGAGCTGCATTCTTAACTAGTGTTTTATACACTTCTAGCATTATCTCCCTACTCATACACTCTAGGTCTTGGTCATTAAAGAACAGTATTCCGTGTGCGTTCTTGACCACGTTATTTATCTGTCCTGCCACCTTCAGGGATCTGTAGACATACACTCCAAGGTGTCTCCATTCCTCTACAATTTTCAGAATCCTGCCATTTAGTGAGTATAGCCTTGCCTTGTTTGTCCTCACATTATGAGGTAAATGCATTACCTCACATTTTTCTGGATTGAATTCCATTTACCACTTTTCTGCTCACTTGACCAGTACATTGACCTCGTCCTGCAGTCAATAGCTTTCTTCCTCACAATCAACTAAATGGCCAAATTTCATATCATCTGCAAATTTCTTAATCATCTGCAAATTTCTTAATCATGCCTGCTGCATTTCAATCTAAATTATTGGCATATACCACAAACAGTAAGGGACCCAGTATTGATCCCTGCAGAACTCCACTGGAAACAGCTTATCAGTCACAAAAGCATCCGTCAAACATAACCCTTTGCTTTCTGCCATTGAGCTAATTTTGGATCCAACATGCCACTTTCCCTGGGATCCCATGAGCTTTACATTTACTAATCAGTCTATCATGTACAACCTTGTCAAAAGCCTTGTTGAAATCAATATGGACTACATCAAACGTGCTACCCTCATTTACCTTCCTTGTTACCTCCTCACAAAATTCCATCATGTTAGTCAGACTGTCCTTGATTAGTCTGTGCCTCTCGAAATGACGATTTATACCATCTCTCAGATTTTTTTTCTATAATTTACCCACCACTGAGGCTAGGTTGACGAGCTTGTAATTACTTGGGCTATCCCTTCCACCATTTTTAACAGTACAGCGTTAGCAGTCCTCCAGCACCGTGCTTGTAGCCAGAGAGGTTTGGAAAATGATGGCCAGAGCCTCCCCTATTTCTTCCTTTGCTACCATTTTCAGCGTGGAATGCATTTCTGCATTTTATCTGAGTGTGGTGATCTATCCACTTTCAAGGATGCTAAACACCTTAATATTTGCTCACTCACTCACTTAATATGTTTATCCCATCCAATATTTCAGATTCTTTGGGCTGAATTTTATGAGTCCTGTAAGGACGGGAACAGAGGTGGGGAGCCCACAAAATTGTGAGGGAAGGCAGGGAGCCCTTTGCCTTGCCTTGCCTGCACCCAGAGGGCAGTAAAGGCCCTCAACTGGCCAATTAGTGGCCACTTAAGGGCCTCTTCCTGCCACAATGGGATTTCACGAACGTCAGAGGGACACGCTGCTGAGTGGAGAAAGTGCCAGGTGAGACCTGGCAGCCTCCAAGCGGGCTTGGGGGCGGGGTCCTTCTGGGGGCAATCGATGGCCTATGGAGGATCTCCCTGGCAGCGATGGCCAGTCCCATTGCAAGACTTCCCCCCCACCCCGCCCTCACCAACACCTCTACCCTCACACACTTGCCAGGGTCAGTCAGGCAGGCCCCAGCGACCCCGACCACACTAAGATACGTCACAGGCTCTCCGATATCTTCTGAAATGTGGGCCTCCTGCAGTACCGGCAGTGGCCACCGCTGCTGGTGGCACTTCTGGTACTGCAGAGCTGCCGGTCCTCCAATTGGTCAGCAGCTCTGGAGACAGGCGCTCGTCCCTTAAAGGGATGGCATCCCAACTGCAGGCAGTTAATTAGCTGCCTGCTGTGAATTCCACTGGGGTCCAAAACAGGGCCGAGGGAGGCTATCACTCTACCTTCCAGCCTGCCGCTTGATCCCCACCGCCAGGATAAAATTCAGTCCCTCCTCCTTAACTACAATGCCTGCTTCACCCACTCTTTTGTGAAAACATATGCAAAGTATTCATTAAGAACCATGCCCATGTCTTGTGTCTCCACACACAAAATTACATTTTAGCCTCAATTGCCCTTACTCTTTCCTGAGTTATCCTTTTGGTCTTTATGTATTTATAAAATATAGCAATTAACGTACTATTTGCTTTCCTAATTGCTTGTTGTACATGCATTTTAACTTTCTGTGATTTGTGTACAAGGATACCCAGGTCCCTCTGAATACCAACATTTTCCAGTTGCTCACCATTTAAAATATATTCCTTCCTATTTTGCATACCAGAGTGGATAACATCACATTTTTTCACACTGTGTTCCATCTGCAATATTCTTGCCCCACTCACTTAACTTGTCTAGGTCCCTTTGCAGTTTCTTTGCATCCTCCTCATAGCTTACTTTTTCACTTTGTATCGTCAGCCAGCTTGAAAACATAGCACTTGGTCCCTCATCTGAATCGTTGATATAGATTGTAAATAGCTGAGGCCCACACACTGATCCTTGTGGTACCCCACTAGTTACAGCCTGCCAACCCAAAAATGATCTGTTAATTTCTACTCTCTCTTTTCTGTTAACAGACAGAAGCTAATATCTTATCCACAATTCCATGAACCCTAATTTTGTGTATTAAACCTCTTCTGGGGGACATTATTGAATGCTTTTTGAAAATCCAAATACCATACATTCGCTAGGTCCCCCTTATCTACTGTGCTTGTTACATCTCAAAAAACTCTTAATAGAGTTGTCAAACACAATTTCAGTTTTGTAAATCCGTGTTGACTCTGCCCAATCAGGTTATGATTTTCTAAGTGCCCTGTTAGCACATCCTTAATAATAGATTCTTGCATTTTCCCAACTACTGATGTCAGGCTAACTGGCTTATAGTTCCCTGTTTTCTTGTTCCCTCCTTTCTTGAATAGTGGGGTTATGATTGCTACCTTCCAATCTATGGGGACTGTTCTAAGGAATTCTGGATCATAGGAACATAGGAGCAAGATTAGGCCATTCAGCCCATTGAGCCTGCCCTGTCATTCAATATGATCATGGCTGAACATCTAATTCAGTGTCTTTTTCCCACACTATCCTCATATTCCCTTATGTCATTTGTATTTGGAAATCTGTCAATCTCTGCTTTAAACATACTCGATGACTGAGCTTCCACAGCCCTCTGGGGTAGAGAATTCCAAAGATTCACAACCCTCTGAGTAAAGAAATTTCTCCTCATCTCTGTCCTAAGTGGCTCCACCTTATTTTTAAATTGTGTCCCCTGGTTCTAGACTCCCCACCCAGGGGAAACGTCTTAGCTGCATCTACCCTGTCAAAACCAATGCATCGACTATTGCTGTAGCCATTTTTTTTCAACCCTCAGTTGTAGGCTATTAGGCCCATGGTAGTTTCGGCTTTTCTCCTGTATTATTTCTTTAATACCAGTTTCTTTAAATTCCTCATTCTCACTGGACTCTTGCTTCTCCACTATTTTTGGAATTTTTTTTGTGTCTTTTACTGAGAAGACAGATACATAGTATTCATTTAATGTCTCTGCCATCACTTTATTTCTCCCGTCTCCATCTCTAATGGGTCCACGTTTACTTTCATTAATCTCTTCCTTTTTACATACCTACAGAAACCTTTACAATCTGTTTTATGTCTCTTGCTAGTTTACTCTCATTCTGTTTCCTCTTTTATCAATTTCTTGATCATCCTTTGCTGAATTCTAAAATCCTCCAAATCTTAAGGCTTACTACTCTTTTTGGAAACATTATTACTCTCTTACTTTTAATCTAATACTATCTTTAATTTATCTTGTTAGCCACGGTTCGGACCACTTTTCCCATGGGGTTTTTATTCCTTGAAGGACTATATATTCATTGCAAATTATGAATTAATTCTTTAAATTTAAATTACTTATCTACCATCATATCTTTAATGTAGTTTCCTAATCTACCTTAGCCAACTCGCCCCTCATACCTAAGTATGCTTTGTTCAGATTAAAGACCCTAGTTTTGGATTTAACTAAATCGTGCTCCAACTCAATATAAAATTCTATCATATTATAATCACCTTTCCCTAGAGGCTGCTTTGCTACAAAGTTTAATTAACCCTGACTGATTGCACAATATAAGATCTAATTATCCTGTTCCCTAGTTGGCTGCTTGACATACTGATCTAGAAAACTATCTTGAATGGATTCTGTGAACTTGTCTTCCTCACTATTAGTGCAAATCTGGTTTGCCCAGTTAATATGGGGATTACTGTATGACCCTAGTTGCATGCACCTCTGATTTCCTGATTTATACTTTGCTCTACACAACAACCGCTGTTAGGGAGCCTGTAATCTCCCACCTGAGTTTTCTGTCCCTTGTTTCTTAGCTCCATCCAAACTGATTCCAAATCTTGATTTTCCAGGCCAAGATCCTTCCACTCTACTGTCTTTATCTCATCCTTTATTATCAAGGCTACATTTCTATTTTGCCCATCTTTTCTAAAAGTCAAGTATCTTGAAAGATTTAATTCCTAACCTTGGTCATTCTGCAACCACATCTCCATAATGGCTATTAGTTCAAACCCATTTATTTCTTTCTGCGCTATTAATTAATCTATTTTGCAGCGAATGCTTTGCACATTCAGAAAAATTGCCTTTTAGCTTCAACTTTTTCCTATTTTTCTCTGATTTTACCTTAGTTGCAGTGAGCTATAACCTTTGTTAAGCTCACTGTCCCTTCCTGACTCGCTCTGCTTATTTTTTTACCTAAATCGCTACTCTGCCCTACAGCCTTGATATTTCTCTTACTACTTTTGAATTAACACTTTCCTGAATCATCCCATTCCCCCTTGATCAGTTTAAAGTCTTATCTACCACCCTAGTTATTCGATTCGCCAGGACAGGTTCCAGCCCAGATTAAGTGAAGCCCATCCTAACCGACCAGCTGTGTTTTTCACCAGTACTGGTGCCAGTGCTCCAGGAATCAAAACTCCTGTTTCCTGCCTCCCATATCACTTTTTCAGCCATGCATTTAAGCTTATAATCTGTTTGTCCCAATGCAAATTTGCACACGGCTCAGATAACAATCCATAGATTATTATCTGTGAGACTTTGCATTTTAATTTTAACCCTAGCTCTTCAAACTGTCTCTCAGCAGACCCTCATTTCTAGTTCTTCCTATATTATTGGTTCCTACATGGACCACGATAACTGGAACACCCCCCTCCCACTCAAAGTTCTTCTCCAGCCCAGGGGAGATGTCCTTAACCCTGGCACCGGCAGGCGAATCAACTTTTGGAACTCACAGTCGTGGCTGCAGAAAGCAGTATCTGTCCCCTGACTATACCGTCCCCTACCACCTTTTCAATTTCCCCACTTGAATGGCCTTCTACACCATGGTGCCAAAGTCAGTTTGCTCATCCACCCTGCAGCCTTTGCCCACATCCATACAGGCAGAAGAACCTCATACCTGTTGGATAAATGCAAAGGTCGAGGCTCCTTGGAACAAATTTATTTGTCACTTGGACAAATTTGGATTAATTGAGGAAAGCCAGCACTGATTTGTTAAAGGCAAATCGTGTTTAACTAACCTGCTTGAGTTTTTTGATGAGGTAACAGAGAGGGTTGATGAGGGTAATGTGGTGTACATGGACTTCCAAAAGACAATTAATAAGGTGCCACATACCTGTATTGTCAGCAAAGTTAGAGTCCATGGAATAAAAGGGACAGTAGCCGTGTGGATACAGAATTTGCTGAGTGACAGGAAACAGAATAGTTGTGAACGGTTGTTTTTCGGACTGGAGGAAAGTATATAGTGAGTTTCCCCAGGGTTGCGTTGGGACCCTGCTTTTCTTGATAAATATTAATGATCTAAACTTGGGCGTACAGGGCACAGTTTCAAAATTTGCAAATTATGCAAAACTTGGAAGTATTGTGAACTGTGAGGAGGATAGTGATAAACTTCAAGAGGACATAGATTTGCTGGTGGAATGGGTAGACAAGTGGCAGATGAAATTTAATGCAGAAAAGTCTGAAGTGATTCATTTTGGTAGGAAGAATGAGGAGATTAAAATATAAAATTATGTAATGTAAAATAAATGGTAGTATTCTAAATGGGGTGCAGGAGCAGAGGAACGTTGCAGGACAGGTTGAGAAAGTGGTTAATAACGTGTGTGGGATACTGGGATTTATAAAGTACAAGAACAAGGAAGCTATGATAAACCTGTATAAACACACTGGTTTGGCCTCAACTGGAGTATTGTGTCCAGTTCTGGGCACCACACTTTCGGAAGGATGTTAAGGCACCAGAGACGGTGCAGAAAAGATTCACGAGAATGGTTCCAGGGATGAGGAACTTCTGTTATATGGATAGGTTGGAGAAACTGGGTCTGTTCTTCTTGGAGAAGAGAAGATTAAGAGGAGTTCAAAATCATGAGGGCTCTGGACAGAGTAGATGGGGAGAAACTGTTCCCGTTGGCCAAATGATTCAGAACCAGAGGACACAGATTTAAGTTGATTGGCAAAAGAAGCAACAGCCAGTGATTAGGATCTAATGCACTGCCTGAAGTATGGTGGACCCAGATTCACTTGAGGCCTACAAAAGAGAACTGGATAATTATCTGAAGAGAAAAAAATTGCAGGGCTATGGGGAAAAGGCGGGTGAGTGGGACGAGGTGAGTTGCTCTTGCAAAGAGCCAGCACAGACATACATGATGGACCGAATAGCCTTTTCTGTGCTGTATCCATTCTTTTTTATTTTATTTTATTTATTTTTATTTTATTTAGAGATACAGCACTGAAACAGGCCCTTTGGCCCACCGAGTCTGTGCCGACCATCAACCACCCATTTATACTAATCCTACACTAATTCCATATTCCTACCACATCCCCACCTGTCCCTATATTTCCCTACCACCTACCTATACTAGGGGCAATTTATAGTGGCCAATTTACCTAACATCCTGCAAGTCTTTGGCATGTGGGAGGAAACCGGAGCACCCGGAGGAAACCCACGGAGACACAGGGAGAACTTGCAAACTCCACACAGGCAGTACATAAATTGAACCCGGGTCGCTGGAGTTGTGAGGCTGCGGTGCTAACCACTGCGCCGCCCTATGATTCTATGACTACACAAGAGGTTCCCTTACCTCCCTGACTCGATATCACACTACCTGTCCCTGACCACGAACCACACCTGGACCACTACCTAGCCTAAGGATGTGACTGCCTCCTGGATCAGTGTCCAGGTAAGTCTCCTCCTCCCTGATGCTTTGGACATCAGCTTAATTACTCTGAGCTGAAGTTCCATGAGTTGCAGACACATAGCACAGATGTAGTTGTCCAGTCCCACAGTGCTTTCCGCAAACTCCCACGTGCTGCAATTGTGGTACACAACCTGCATTGCCATCTTTAATGTAGTTAACCAAATACCATATGCCCTTTTAATTTTTTTCATCAGTGAATAAAATACAGCTTTGTCTGATGATTTGTTTGGGTAGATTTTCCATAACCTCTGACAATCCTAAGAAACTCAGTTTTATGTTTGGATGGAATCTTGTTACCTTAATGATGAATGAATGAGTTGAGGTATTGGAGTATATTACTGCCACTTAAATGATTAATTTTTTTAATGGGGGTTTGCTGAATGGGAACACAAGGATAAAGAGAGCAAATTATTCTCCACTCGCGTTCTCATTAAGAAGCTTTCAGTTTTTTGCAATGCTTGTTGAAGTTAGCCAGAATTCAGTTATTCAGCATTGCTAATGGCCCAATATCACTAATAATTTGATTTTTACATGTATACACCACCCCACCTCATTAGAAGATTTTTAGTTAAGCACTGTGGGCCAGAAATTGCCGCAATGGCAGGTTTGGCAGCAAGCAACATTAATTGGACATTTAGGCTCACCATTGACAACTCAGTATATTTGCAGCACAAATTTCTGGAACTGCCAATCCAATAAAGGTGTAACAATGTCAATGTTGTGTCTGGGACCTCATGAACATCCTGCCCAATGACTTATCTCCCTGATCAATGAAAGAAAATAATAGAGTAAGAAACAGAATGAAGGATAGAGACAGCAATAGAGTGAATTAGAGTCAAATGCAATATAGACACAGGAAAGAAGAGAGGAAGTAAGAGGATTGAAATAGAGAGAAAAAGATACAGAAAGGAAAAGTAAGAACAATATTAAAATGAACAAGCAGAAGGGGAGGAACCCAATTGTGTTTGGGAATTCTATTATTTTTGAGCTGTTAATCAGTAAATGGCAGGGTAAGTGTTCCAAATGTAGAAACATTCTTGACCCAAGTATAGAACTTGTGGCCCTGTCCATAATGATCAAGAACAGTGGAACACCCAGTGGATATGCCATTGCACTGTTAACATAGGAATCACTAGATGAGAAAAGACCGAGGTCCATCTAATTCGCCGTCTACCATTCTGGTAGTTGCATGATACAAGGATAATAAAGTTATTAACTAATCTTAGCAACCAATCTCTATCAATTAGTCTGCAACATACCTAGAAATAATGTGAAAAACCCCAGTGCTGGAGAGCTTTGCGAGCCATAAGTCAAAAGTCATTTCTTCCCCCACAAGCATGCTACGCTTACCTCATGCTAGGTCTCAATTGATTCATGTGCTGTTTCCTAAAATGTCATGTTCTGAAATAAATCCATCACATTTGTATTTGAATAAGTGACCCTTTTCTGAGTGTTGAAACAACTTTTGAACTTTTAAAAATTATTGCTTTCCAATATTGAAAGGAGTGTGGATGGCATGACTGGCACAAAAAGACTGCCAAGACAGATGGAATGGGAAATCTCACTACCCGCTGGAGTGAAACTCCACAGCTCCACTAATTCCTTCATGGGCCTTCAAGATTGAGTGTTATGTGTCATTACCAGGATCCTCTATCAGCCCAAAAGGGGGAATAATTCATACTAATGACATAGAGCAAAGAATAAAGAACAAAGAACAGTACAGCACAGGAACAGGCCATTCGGCCCTCCAAGCCTGCGCCGATCTTGATGCCTGCCTAAACTAAAACCTTCTGCACTTCCGGGGTCCGTATCCCTCTATTCCCATCCTATTCATGTATTTGTCAAGATGCCTCTTAAACGTCTCAATGGTACCTGCTTCCACCACCTCCCCCAGCAACAAGTTCCAGGCACTCACCACCCTCTGTGTAAAGAACTTGCCTCGCACATCCCCTCTAAACTTTGCCCCTCTCACCTTAAACCTATGTCCCCTAATAACTGACTCTTCCACCCTGCGAAAAAGCTTCTGACTATCCACTCTGTCCATGCCGCTCATAACTTTGTAAACCTCTATCATGTCGCCCCTCCCCCTCCGTCGTTCCAGTGAAAACAATCCGAGTTTATCCAACCTCTCCTCATAGCTAATGCCCTCCAGACCAGGCAACATTCTGGTAAACCTCTTCTGTACCCTCTCCAAAGCCTCCATGTCCTTCTGGCAGTGTGGCGACCAGAATTGCACGCAATATTCTAAGAGCTCTATCAATTTCATGATCAGCATTATGTTCAATGGGGAGCCTCACAGCGAGAACAAGCATTTATCGGCTTCGGCGACGCTAACAGTGTAACAGTGGAGAGGTACAAATCGCCCAGCAGTTTGCGGAGGATTAGAACTCACGGCATATCTCTTTACTTTGCAAATTGATGTATTTTTTTTTAATAAATTAGTTAATGGCATGCAACGTTAATATATCATTCTAATTGTGCAACTGCCTAGTAATTTCTGGCCCTATGGCCCTGAATTTCTACTAGGCTACTCCAGTTTCCTACCATTACTTCAGCAAGAGATTGATCGAACTTTCAAAGAAATTCAGGGCCTATCTGTTACAGCTTTCACATTTTACCTTTTTTAAAAAAGTAGATTCTAGATGTATACGTCGTCGTGCATATCAATATACTCGAGCTGTACCTTGGGGAATGGAGTATATTTTGTTAAGACATTTATTTCACCTTTATAAGTAATTATTCATTCAATACTTTTAACACGCTAAACCCCAGGCAATCTCTTTTTTTTTTGAGAAGTTTAACCTTGTTCCTTTTCTGGTACTTTTGCAGAGTGCAGTTTTGTTTGTACAGTTTATAGAAGTCATCGTGGTATTAATCAGACAGACCTCGCATGTCCGGGTAACTCGAGCTTTGCGGCCAATCTTTCTGGTAGACTGCAGATATTGTGGTGCGGTGAGAAGGTAAATTTACAGCAATTAGTGTCAATTCTTTGTCAAGAATTCCATAAATACTAGGTATGTCAAAAATGCATGAATCAGCAAATTGATGCTGAGCTCCAGCATGAACCTGGAATGCATATCTTTAAGTGGCACTTCCAGCACACGTTTCCTAATCAGGGTTTTACATCAACCATGTTCTAGCACTTCCTAAAAATTCTCACTGAGCAGAGTTCTGTTTGTTTTGAATAATTGGTTTTAATTAAATGTAATCACTTGATTTCATGTGGAGATAATTATTTTCAATATTTGGGAAACACCAATGGCACCAAAACCTCTATCCTTTCAGTTACCGAAACTTAGTAAAACGAGTGAACAGCTTTGATCTAGTGTGAACCCTAATTGTTGTGACCAAATTACATCGTACATCTGTCAATTATAAAGTATTTTTTAAGTTTACAAAAGCCAAAACTGTTTTTTGTCCACTGACTTGAATGCTGGAGTAATAAACTTTTATATAAAAATGGTGGCTGATTTCATTGGGTATTACTTCAGGTTAATACTTGAAATAATTGGGTTGAAAATCTAGAAGCTATATCGCTTTGCTAAGTTAATGTTGGGGAAATGCTTGGCGGAGGCAGAAGGGGGAAATTTTAAACAAAGAATAAATTCTTGCAAATTTATGAAATTCCTATTGCATCATCCTCTCTATAAAAATAAACAGTTTGCATGGTTCCATATATTTTGAACAAAGACAATGTAAGGCCAAATTGAAACTTATTAACTAGTTGACCCCTCCTATGGTTCTTAACAAAATCCTCATTTGGAACTAATACTTATCTACTAGAAGGTGTGAAAAGTTAGTTCTAACTAATTTTTATTTTCTGATTTCCCAGAAATTTGCGTCAGATCTTCCAGTCTCTTCCTCCCTTTATTGACATTTTATCGTTACTACTTTTCTTCATGGTCATTTTTGCCATTTTGGGTAAGCTCTTACCTGCCTAGTTTATGATTTATCTTTACTCTGCATTGTCCCTATCTAAATAGTTCTATATATATATTAAACTCACATGTTAGAGTTAATCATTTGAAGCATTGGGAGTAATTGATCCATCTGATTTTGTTTTGATATTTTAGAGCTAGAAAAATATTAAGCACGGATCGTGAAATAATTAAACAACCAATATATGTAAAGAAGCTAATTGTTAATAGAGGAAGTATTATTGAGAAGCTGGAGGCATTTTGTAAATGAGGCTGAGTGACACCTACTTTGGGCTGAATCTTAACTCGCAAAATGAGTGGGTCAGGTGAGATTTTAAAACTTTAAAAATCTCAAACCCAAGTCCAACTGCCTAGTATGAGGGAAAACCCAAACTTACAGGCTTCCTGATAGAAACTCTGTTCTCTGCCTATGCAGCCTGATTCTGCCAAGATTCAGGCCAAAGTGTGATTAGAATGTTCAATAGCTGTTCGGGTAGATGCAGACAATATACTATAGGGGGAATTATACACTGTCCCCTGCATTGGGTTTGGAGGTGGGGAGAGCATGTAATCGGACGGGATGGTGGTAGATAGTGCCCAAACGAGGGACCCGGCATTGGGAAGTGGTGGGGGGGGGGCCTGCTGAGAGCCGCTTCCCTGTCCTTGATGCCGAACCCTTCCCCTGCGATTCCCACACCGTGAAGTCCCTCCCGCTGAGATTTACCTGTGGCCTGGGTTCAGGGTCTCAAGTGAGTGCATTATCGGCAGCAGCCACCACCTCCTTGGTGGCACTGCTCAGTGAAAGAGCTGCTGGCCTCTGGCCAACATCTCTCAGCAGGCGGGACTTCCGCCACCATTGTCCTTGATCCCGGGAAGGCCCGCTGAAGTCCACTTAAGTGCCTAATTGGCACTTGATCCAGTGGCCTTCCCCAGAGGAGACGACGTGGGACTCTCACCGACGCTCGAGACCCATGTCGCCCAGATAAAATCACGGCCTATGTGTGAAATGGAGGGTGAAGTGTGAGGAAGGGGTATGAAATCTATTTATGCTTATATCAGGGACCAATACATTATGATAACACCTGTTTTAAAGTCTGTTGTATGCTGGAAGGGATCAGTAGTGGTCCATCTACTGCAAATAAAATGGTACTATTTCATTGATGCTTCCTGCTCAGGTGAAACTGCTCCAGGATGCAGTGGGTTGCCTTGGTAACATACCTTATTGGGGTGGCTTTTAGTGAAAGTGGAAACTCCAAATGGTTGGTTTCTATGAAGGGAAATGAGTCAGGAATCATGAGAAGATATTTCCAGTTGTAAAAAAAATATAAATAGTATCTAAGGCTTTCCTTTACCAAGTATATTAGTCAACTTTTCCTTCTTTGAAGAGGGCAGATGTGTAGAGATTTAAGGAAAAGTTGTTTGCAGCCTCAGCAGTGGCATGGGGCTTGCAAAATTTATCCAATAGTGTACATTAGACTGATCACTGATATTGGTGATTGCGATTTACAGGATGGTGATTTTGTCTAAATGGATAGCTGCATGCATGTAAATAAAGTCATCAAGTTAAAGTGAAGCAGTGGGCACCAGTTAAGATCTGGAATCAAATCAAAAAGACGGCTTAATGTGAATGAGGAGATCGTTGTCAAGAATGGACAAAATGTGACTGTGGTCCTAGCAATGATATAAGGGCATACATTCAGATCTTATATTCATTTTTTATTCATTCAAGGGATGTGGGTGTCGCTGGCTAGGACAACATTTATTGCCCATCCCTAATGCCCTTGAAAAGGTGGTGGTGAGCTGCCTTCTTGAACTGCTGCAGTCCATGTGGTATAGGTACACCCACAGTACTGTTAGGAAAGGAGTTCCAGGATTTTGACCCAGAGACAGTGAAGGAACGATGATATTGTTCCAAGTCAGGATGATGTGTGGCTTGGAGGGGAACTTGCTGATGGTGGTGCTCCCATTCATCTGCTGCCCTTGTCCTTCGAGGCAGTAGAGGTCATTGGTTTGGAAGGTACTGTCTAAGGAGCCTTGGTGTATTACTGCAGTGCATCTTGTAGATGGTACACACTGCTGCCACTGTGCATCAGTGGGGGAGGGAGTGAATGTTTGTAGATGGGGTGCCAGTCAAGCAGGCTGCTTTGCCCTGGAAGGTGTCGAGCCTCTTGAGTGTTGTTGGAGCTGCACCCATCCAGGCAAGTGGAGAGTATTCCATCACACTCCTGACTTGTGCCTTGTAGATGGTGGACAGGCTTTGGGGAGTCAGGAGGTGAGTTACTCACTGCAGAATTCCTAGCCTCTGACCTGCTCTTGTAGCCACGGTATTTATATGGCTACTCCAGTTCAGTTTCTGGTCAATACGAACCCCCAGAATGTTGATAGTGGGGGATTCAGCAATTATAATGCTACCGAATGTCAAGGGGGATGATTAGATTCTCTCTTGTTTGAGATGGTCATTGCCTGGCACTTATCAGCCCAAGCCTGAATATTTTTCCAGGTCTTGCTGCATTTCTACAGGGACTGCTTCAGTATCTGAGGAGTCATGAATGGTGCAGAACTTTGTGCAATCATCAGCGAACATCCCCACTTCTGACCTTCTGATCAAAGGAAGGTCATTAATGAAGCAGCTGAAGATGGTTGGGCCTCGGACACCACCCTGAGGAACTCCTGCAGTGATGCCCTGGAGCTGAGATGATTGACCTCCAACAACCACAACCATCTTCCTTTGCTCTAGGTATGACTCCAAACAACAGAGAGTTTTCTCCCTGATTCCCATTGACTCCAGTTTTGCTAGGGCTCCTTGATGCCATACTCGATGTCAAGGCAGCAAATTAAACAATACAAGAAGTCCAGATGGGGCAAAGTACACTTGCGCCAATGCACTGGACCAGAGCATGGATTAATAGCTGTGATTATTAACATGTGGTCCAAACATTCGATAAGGCCTATTAACAGGTATGCCGATCATGATGCGTGAGTAACAGTCCCTGTTGAAAGTGGCTGCACACTCAGCAGAGGGCCCACGTTTGTGTGAAACTAGCCTTATTAAAGCCAGCCTCGAGCTCTTAAAGGGATATGCATTCTGGCTGCAGCAGCTCATTCAACTGGCTGAAAAACACATTAACAGCAGATCAGAAAGAGGGTTTCTAGTTTCTCAGATGCACCACCAGAGGTTGAAAGGAGGAGAGAGGTGATCTTTCAGCAGAGGGCCAGGAGGCTCTCCAGATTTGCACTGCAAAGGGAGTGGGAGCAGATAGCCATGGAGGTCAACGCCAGGAGTCTCGCCCTGAGGATTTGGATACAGTGCCGCAAGAAGTTCAGAAAGAAAATCTTAGATTTATGTAGCGCCTTTCATGACCACCGGATGTCCCAAAGGGCTTTACAGCCAATTAAGTACTTTTGAAATGCTGTCACTGTTGTAATGTAGGAAAGGTGGCAACCAATTTGCACACGACAAGCTCCCACAAACATCTATGTGATAATGACCAGATAATCTGTTCTTGTGATGTTAATTAAAGGATAAAAATTGGGCAGGACACTGGGGACAACCCTCCTGCTCTTCCACAAAATAGTGCCATAGGATCTTTTATTTCCACCTGAGAAGACAGATGTAGCCTTGGTTTAGCATCTCATCTGGAAGATGGCACCTCCTACACTGCAGCACTCCCTCAGCATCACACTGGACTGTCAGCTTTGCTTTTTGTGCTCAAGTCCTGCAGTGGGGCTTGAACTGACAACCTTCTGACTCAGAGGCAAGAATGCTACCAACTGAGCCACAGCTGATGAGTGGTCAAGGTCAGTGAATGCATCTTCAAATGCCATATCCTACCAGCTGCACCCGACTCAATGCATGAAACCCCCATCACTCACCTATGAACAACCTGTGGCAATCCTGAAATCATGCCTAAGATTCTTATGCGCCACCTCGCCTTCTCACACTCACTGCTACAAGCTTCCACATAATGCTGGTTATTCAGCTATAACAGGCACATCACCCATTGCCATACACTCACTGACGCTTTTCCTCTCTCTTGTGGACACAGTGACCATAACAGGAGGCAGCAGCAATGAACCAGCGAGAGAAAGGCACGGCTACATCTCCTCACCCCCTTGGAGGAAACAGTGATTGGTATTATTGAGGTGACGATCACGGAGACCATGGCAACTGGCATCACTGAGGCTATCCAAGATGACAATAAGTTTCTGCCTTATACACCTTCTCAAATCTCACCACCCTCATGGCACAATCTAGGTGGTGTAACCATACACCTTTTGCTTTCCACCCACCCCGCCATTTCTTATCCAAACCCTCCCCTTATGCATTTATGCTTTCAGATACTCAGGAACTGTGGCCTGGCCAGCCAGTGGTGGCTGAAGATGAAGGCCCAGAGGAAAAGCAAACCTCTGAGTAAGAAGCTTGATTTGACACTTGTAGCCACCAGCTCAGATACTGGCACTGCGCAAACCTTAGAGGGTAATATCGAGGCAGGATCTGCATGTGGTGAGTCATTGGGCACGAATGGGTGCAGCCAGGTCATGGGAAAAGAATAGTGTATGTTCATGCTCCCTAGAGGCCAAGGTTGCAGATGAGTTTTGCTGTAAAGGACTAAGATGGGGACTTTGATGGGGTGGCATACAAGAAAAGGCTGATTGGCATGCACACAGATATGCTCGGTGCATTGTTCGGCCTTTCAGAGAGCCACCTGCCACTGTCAAGTGGCATGGAGGAGTCACAGGGCTTCGCGCAGAGCTTGGAGCCCATCTTTCCCAATGTGGCAGTGGTGGCCAACTTCATGAGACCACTTGCGGAAACAGCCGTAATGCGGCATCCGAAGACCAATGTCTTAGCTTTCATTGCAGCACAGGCGAAAGCCACGCAAAGCGGAGTGCTGCAGTGAAAAGCTCCAACTGAGGTCATGAGATCTCTGCTTGTTACCATGCATGCCCAACTTGGTGCCAGGCAGGTACAGACTGCTGCCATCATGACTTCAGGTGCCAGTGATCAAAGGGCCAGGCCGGGTCTTGCAGCCGTCCACCAATCGGTGATTCCCCGGGGAGTGGCAGTGGGTCCGTGGTGCATGACCCTGCCGTCCTATCTCAGGATAACCGCATTTGTGCTCTCACCACTGCCACTCCACCAGTGCCTTTGCTGTTGCCTGTCAGCCAGCTAGCCCAGACGCTGCAGTCCATGCCGAGGTAGTGCAGTGCGAAACTGGACCCTCAAGGTCAAGGGTGTCCTGTAAGGCCATCTGCAGTCTCCTCCATTGAAAGTGATCAGCCTTCCACCAGGCTTGCTCCAGTTACAGGGGTAGCACTGGTCAGAGCACTTGGTCAGACAAAGGCAAGACGAGCATTATTGGAATGCACAAGGGTGAATAGTTGAGTATTGTTACTTGGATTATTGGAAATGCTGTTGGATGGAATTGGAATGGAATGGTCTGTGGTGTTTTTATTTTAGCGTTGTGGCCAAGAGGACGGTGTGATTGTCCGTAACTGTGGGATGGTAAGGTAGAAAAATGTTGAACATTTGGAGATTTATTCGGAGAACTGGAGTCTGAAGAGACGCTCATAAATGGCCTCTCTGGACCGTGAAAGTGCCAGCTGCCTCTTCCCTGCCTCCTCTTCCTCCAGAGGTGGTTGTCAAAGCCCTGGTCGGAAAGGTTGCACCGTCATGATGACCAGTTGTGGAGGCTGCAGCCACGAATTGGGAGACGTGCTCCGGCAAGTACTGGAGGGCACCTCCCAAGCATTACAGGCAGCAGAGCCATTGCTTTAGGACATTGATGATCTGCTCCGTGACGTTCCTAGTTGCAGCATGGTTGTCATTGTAGGATCACTGGCCACATGTGGTGGAGTTGCGGAGGGGTGTCATTAACCACGTGTATAGTGGATAACCGTTGGCACCGACAGCCAACCTCTGGTTCGACATGGTGGCTCAAAGATAGCTGGAACTGTGGACTAGCTCAGGATGAGAGCATGACTACCACTAGGTTAGCAGGCATTCACCAACATGATTGGGTGTGACCGCACACCAATTGCACTTTGAGTGAGTGATACCTCTTGCAGTTTTGGTACATCGACCCATTGACAAGGCCACGTGGGTGCAGTCATTGATTCCCTACACCATTGGGAAGCCTGCCATCCTGGCAAAGCCACCTGCATGCTCCTCCTGCTTCTCTCTGCTGAGAGAGAAGGCAATGAGGTCCCCTCTCCTGGGATATAGGGCCTCTTGTACTTCCCGAATACAGCTGTGGACGGTGAATTGTTGGCAGTACTCTAGCCTGGAAGGGTCAGCTGATATGGAAATTGAGGGCCATGGTCATCTTGACGGCCACTGACAGTGCTAATTTCACCCTGCTCTGGCAACAGTCCAGATACGAAAGGTGGCACAGTTCTATGACAACCTCCTTGCTGAAGCAGAGCAGGCGAACAACCCTGTTCCTGGCTGAGGTGCAGATAGGAGAACTGGTCTCTTAAGACCCCAGATGGGTACAGCCTCCTTCTAAGAGCCCTTCTCTTCCACTGTCTGCAAGAAGCTTGTCAACTTGTCTTCTTTGCTGCCTCTACTGCATCTCCCTCTGATGCTGGAGCCCGGTGGGAGCTGCAACTATAGCCCCAATACTGGGAGCAAGTGGTGTTTTCAGAGGCCTTTCAAAAGCACCCAACTTCTTCCAAAACTCCAGCAACACACTCTTCTGACTTACAGAACTCTGTCAACTCCACCAACACAGTACATCCACTAACTCTGCAGCTGCTAGTAGGTAGCGAAAAGCACCTCACCTGAAAGTTGAATGGTGAAGTCTTTAAGTAGTGCTGGTGTGTGTGGGGGCGTGGAGGGGTCCCTTGTTCTGCTGAATGCTTGTTCTGCTGTGCGTGTTTACAAGAGTGCAATAATGGGAACGGTGAGATTGAAAATGGCCAATCAGACATCAGATCAACGTTATACACTTACTGATGTCACTATCTGCATACTTCCAGTGCATGCACAGGACACTCGAGCTATTGCTCTCCATGACATGGCAATTGGCATAGGCCACGCTGGCTGCTGTAATGGCAGAACTACCGGCACTATGGAGCCCAATTTTGCAGTTTGTGAGGTGTCAGTTCCAGATGGGTGGGGTAAAGAGGACACCAGGTAACACAGATTGGAGGGTGAACCTACCTGTGCCACTTGTGTGTTGCAAATGGTCAGTTCTAGAACCGTTACTTTGAAATCTAGGTACAGCTGCAATTAGAATCCAGAAAACTGGGAAAGACCTGGAATTGGGAAAGTATTACACGTATGAAGTTTAAAATGGGCTTACTTGTCTGAGGATGTAACTAAAGCTGCAGTTACACCATCTTCTAGTACGTGACACCATTTTTTTGTTATTTTTGTTTAGGGTTTTATTTGTTTTCTGCCAATCCATTGGATCCAGTAAGTAATCACAATCTTTAATTAAAAATGTTTGTTGGTTATGTCTGTCTACTATCAAATTCTTCTGTTTGAATACACTGTGAATATAGTGAATATTCTAATAGAATGCACATTGATGCTACATTGTATATAGTTCCTAGTTAGTTTTCAGTATTGTAGGGGTCTTCATCTTCTACTGTGCACATTGGCAGATGTACGTCTCTGTGACAATGCGCTTTGGGATGTGAGTATTAGATGGGTGCTGGGCAGATAGTGAAGCACACTGGCTTAGAGAAGGGTGGTCTTCCAGATCCCCCACAATACTCTCCTTGTGGTGCCCTGTAAATGAGCTCCGTGAACACACAGGGAGGCTCGAGTGGAGCATAAATGCCGGCATGGACTGGTTAGGCCAAATGGTCTGTTTCTATGCTGTATATCCTAGAGAATCCTATGTATAGTTATTAGGCAGCAGTTTTAAATAATTATGTGTAAAGTTTTGCTTGATTCACTGTAATTTGAGGTCTATTGTTTCAAATAAGTATGATTCAGGAACACTTAACCCCTTCAGCCTGTTCCACCATTCAATCAGATCATGGCTGACCTGACTCCATATCCCCTAATAAGCTTACGAACGTCAGAATAAAACAAATAGGATCAGGAGTAGACCCCTCGAGCTAGCTCGTGATTTACACTGATCATGGTTGATCTTCTGCCTCAACTCCATTTTGCTGCCAGCTCCCCAGATCCCTTGATTCCCTGAGAGACCAAAAATCTGCCTTAAATATACTCAACGACGGAGCATCTACGACTCTCTGGGGTAGAGAATTCCAAAGATTCATAACCCTTTGATTGAAGAAGTTTTTCCTCATCTCAGTCTTAAATGAGTATAGGCCCAATTTACTCAGCCTCTCTTCATAGGACAACCCTCTCATCCCAGGAACCAGTCGAGTGAAACTTGGCTATACCGCCTCCAATGTAAGTATATCCATCCTAAAATATGGAGAATAAAACAGCACACAGTACTCCAGGCGTGATCTCACCAAAGCCCTGTCTAATTGTAGTAAGACTTCCTTATTCTTGTACTCCAAACCCCTTGCAATAAAGGCCAACTTACCATTTGATTTCCTAATTGCTTGCTGTACCTGCATGCTGACTTTCTGTGTACCTTGTCCGAGTACACCCAAGTCTCTTTGAACATCAACATTTAAAAATTTCACACCTTTTTAAAAATATTCTGCCTTTCTGTTCTTACTACCGAAGTGAATAACCTCATACTTCCCCACATTATACTTCATCTGCCACCTTGTTGTCTGTTCACTTAACCTGGTTATATCTCTGCAACCTCTTTGTGTTCTCCTCACAGCTTACATTCCCACCTAGCTTTGTATTGTTAGGTTAACACAAAGCTATCAATCTCAAATTTAAAATTAACAAATGGCCTAGTGTCAACTGCTATTTGCAGAAGAGATTTCCAAACTTCTTCTACCCTTTGTATGTCGTAGTATTTCCTAACTTCACTACTGAAAGGCCTGGCTCTATCTTTTAGGCTATGTCCCCTTAGTCATAAACTTCCTGACCACCGGAAATAGTTTCTCTCTATCTACCCTACCAGTTCCCAATAATATCTTGAAAGCTTCAATCAATCATCCCTCAACCTCCTAAATTCCAGGGAATACTGTTACGGCCAGGGGGGAGATGGTGTGGACGATTTCTACTTTTCATCTCTCAACTAACTGTAGACAGTGTTTTTTTTTAAAATACTGTTTTAGTCCCTGAGTGTTTTAGATTTAAAATAAACTGACAGGTTTTCTCGTAGGATTAAAAGATAGATAAATTATTTATTAAACAGTACCCAAAACAATTTGCAACCTCACCCACTCACACATGCACCCAAAAGGAGATAGAGATTAGAGGATGGCATGCATTTAAGTCTGATTGTTGTTAAAGAAAAAGAGTTCACTTTGAAACCTCCGTGGTTTTCTGGGAGGAATTTTTTTAACAGTGGTGCAGGCCTGCTGTTCCTTTTCTTGATTCACTGAAGCATTGCAGACTCCTCTGGTTAAGACTCAGTCAAAGTCAGTGGCAAGAATCCTGTTGCAATTTCTCAGGTGGGGAGTTTTCAGGGTCACCTTGCAGCCTCTGCTTTAGTTGTTTAAAAATATTACAGGCAGGGTCTTCTTCTTAGCTGGAATGGATCTGTCAGCTTCCTGGCTGGCTGGATTTCTGTGTCTGTCTTTCAGAGAGCTCTTTTTTTTTAAAAAAACCTTATAAGGCTTGGTTTTGGTCAGGTGACCATAGAATTTCTCCCTTGCTATGTGCATACAATGTTTTTGAACATGTGGCCATTGTTATGCAATGCAGTTTGAATATGGCTTATCTTGATAAAGTGGTGTTATGCCTCACCTATTATCTTTGCTTTGAATCTGGAGTCTCCCTTTCTGCGAAGGCCTTTGTCAACTCAATTCTTGAAGATAGGAGCCATTTAGCTTTGAATGGGCTGTTTAGCATTTTAATGTGCCTTCCGCAGGACTAGTCCAGACATGATGATGGGTTTAGTCTCCAACAGTCACTGTGTATATATACTGTACAGGAGAGGTCACATGACCTCTTACTCCATCTTGTCTGCAGCAAAAGTGTGTCCCTTTTTTGGAGTTAAGTTCATCAGTTCATTTTTACATTTCATAATTGCTGCAGTTCACTTTAGTTCAGACCTGTTCCTTGCGTGAGCTTGCAATACAGCCATAGTTAGTGTAATCTCACCTTGTAATTTAACTCTTAGAGTCCAGCTATCATTCTGGTAAATCTACATTACATTCTCTCCAAAGCCAATATATCCTTCCTCAGGTGTATGTTTAGTTTAGTTTAGTTTAGAGATACAGCACTGAAACAGGCCCTTCGGCCCACCGAGTCTGTGCCGACCATCAACCACCCATTTATACTAATCCTACACTAATCCCATATTCCTACCACATCCCCACCTGTCCCTATATTTCCCTACCACCTACCTATACTAGGGACAATTTTATAATGGCCAATTTACCTACCAACCTGCCCAGAACTGAACACAGTACTCCAGGTGTAGTATAACTAGGGCATTGTATAACTGTAGCATGACTTCTACCCCCTTGTGTTCTATTCCTCTAGTTATAAAGGCCAGCATTCCATTAACCTTTTTGATTACCTTCTGCGCCTATCCATGACATTTTAACAATCTATGTTTCTGGAACCTTAAGTCTCTTTGGACCTCCACTGTTTATAGCTTTTCACCATTTAGAAAATACTTTGATCTGTATTTTTAAGATCCAATGTGGATGACCTTATGTTTGCCTATATTGAAATCTATTTGCCACAGTTTTGCCCATTCACCTAATCTATTATTATCCCTTTGTAATGTTATGCTTCTGTCTACACTACTTACAGTGCCACCTATCTTTGTGTCATCAGCAAACTTGGGGATGTGGCTCTATCCCATCATCTGCGTCATAATAAATACATATATTGAATAGTTGAGGCCTCAACATAGATCCCTGTGAGACATCACTAGTCACATCCTGCTGTTTAGAGTATCTGTCCATTATCCCTACTCTTTGTCTCCTGCCACTCAGCCAATTTCCTAACCAGGTCATAATTTGCCTTCAATTCCATGAGCTTCAGCAGAACTGACTCTTAAGAGGGGCTTTATCGAATGCCTTTTGGAAGTTCATATAAATGACATCCGTAGGTGTCCACTACTTTAATCACTTCATCAAAAAATTCAATCACATTTGTCAGGCATGACTTACTCTTTACAAATCCATGTTGATTCTCTCTGATCGGCTGAAAATCTTCAAGATGTTCAGTCACTCTATCCTTCATTGTAGACTCTACTAATTTCCCAATTTCTTAATTAGCCAAAATTTTAAGAAAAATACAGTTCAAAAAGGTGTTGCCCAGATTTTGAGGTCAGCGGCGAAGCAGCAGCACCACTGCCACTGACCATGCTGAGCAATGCAAAATTACTTAGTTCGTTGGCTGCAGAGAGAATTTCAGCTTCTTGCTGTGGTGTGGTCCACCAACCAGAGGATCAGGGAGGCCTTGCAGCAAGGTGCATTCCCAGTGAAGCCATGCCCCTAATGGCTGAGACATACCCATTGAGGTCAGTTGAATGAGGTCCCACTTCATATAGAAGAGGGGCTACTCAAACAATTCCAGACATAGTTTTATTATGCACAAGGTGATGAAAAAATCCAACATATTTTTCAATGATTACTTTATATATATTAAGGATAAAGGAATGTCTGAAAGTAGGTTAGTATTTTTACCGTGATCTCTTTGGTGCTGTGTTGATACAGAGCAATGGGGTAGACCTGTTCAGTTCAACATAAACTGCCATTTAACCATTCTCTCTAAAATAAAAACCAGGATTTAAAATCAAGTTGTATTTACATCAGATGCCTTCGATTTGTGCACAGGAGTTTAACTCACCTTTCTCCAAATGCACTGAAGTGTGACCTCATTTTTTTTTTGCTAAACTTTCAATTAAAACAATTTGTATATTTAAAATTTTGTACAGATTATGCTAGAATAATGCCAGGTTAAAGGGGCCCCACAATAACAGAGAACAAGGGGGTTTTCATTTATTATTAACACTTTATTAAATAAATAAAATCACATTACAATGATTATTTTAAAAATAAATCACAAAAGCTTAACCATCAAGTAATGATACTGCAATTATCACATTTTCTTGTATAATTCTAAAATACGACAATTATCTAGTTTTTAGTAATTAATATGAATTTAATAATGAATTTCTTTTCAGCCATTCATGTTGATTCCCTTGAAACGAGATTGTTAAACAGGAGGCTAAACTTGTTCCCACTTATGCTTTTCTGTGGTTATGAAAGAGGCTGTAATTATCCTAAGTGTTGACATGCCTTTTATTAAATTTCTAAATGCTTATTATCAGTACTGCAATCTAGGGTAAAGTTGTATGCGTGTTAGGCTATAGTTATAACCAGGATGAATTAACCCTCGCTTGCAGTCTCAGTCATTGATTCTGATCCCCAAATATAGTGAGTGACTGCATTCAACTCTTTTTCTGTTCCCTAAAGCTGTTAATGTTACTCTAAAATAAATCTCTGAATACCACTACTGTGCCCAGGTCTAAAGGCCTACTCGGGCCTGCAAATGAAACCCGACCCGAGCCCAACAGAACCACATCAGACCCGAGCCCAACCCGGCTCGAGTCCTCTCACTTTTTCCCACACCCGACCTGGCTCGGCCACTGGAATAAAGTTGATTATATTAAAGAGGTTGTGCTCTACCTTGGATGGAATTGCTCACTGCAGACTAGTGCGGAGTGTTTCCTGCCTTGACATCCTGGCTGTCACTGTGTCCGACCCGGCCTGACCTGACCCGAGCCCGAATACTGGACCCGGAAGAGCGACCTGACCGGACACATGTCGTCGGGTCCTTTCGGGTTCGGGTTGGGTAGCCAGGCTCTAACCGGTACCGTCTTCCTGCCAGCAGCAGCTCTTGAAGGTCTAACAATCGTTCAAGATTAGAGCTCAGTGTTTGAGACTTCGGTACTTACAGTAATTTACTTCTGGTATGAATGAAATCAAAATCATTTAAAAGTTGCCTCTGAATGTTAAACAGAAGCTGTACTTTCCTTGCATATAATTTAATGGTGTTTACAAATGCAGATGCGCTCCCAAGTAGGCTCTGATCCCGCTGACACCGGCTCTAAATAAATCAACGTTAAATCCAGCGCTGGTTGTGGCCAATCAGCCCAAATTGATGAAATACGAGTCCCTGCAGTTTTACAAGGCGGCCCAGCGGATTGTCATTGGAGGCTCTTCCAGACCCCATTGAGGCGCACTACAACTTTCGGTTTTCAGTGCAAGTGTGACCTCCGGAAGTTGTGGTGCAGTTCCAACTCGTAATAGTGTCAAACATATATTAGGACCACAAAATCCATGCCATGACGTTTTTAGTTTGATAGTAAGTGATTATAAGAGTTCAATTTTTCTGACTGTGCTGTCTTATTTTCTCCTGCAGTATTTTAGCACTCCAGAAGACAGCCTTGTCAGTTTGTTTGTTCTACTAACTACAGCTAAGTGAGTCTGCAAAACATTTCAATTGAACTTACAACAGAATAACAATACCTGCCCTTTGCAACAGTAGTCATTCCCAGGGGGAAGGGCTTTAAAGAGCAAAATGAGTTTTATTACCTTTTTTATTACCAGGTGCTAGAATAAGTTACATTCATGTCGCATGTGGAAAAATTCCAAACCACTGGAACCTATGATAATAGCAGGCTGTTGGTTAATGTAGGATGGTGGCATAGTATGTTGAGGTACCAATAGGGAAGTAGGATGTAGATGTCTGTCTGATTTTTAACCTGGTCATTTATTACTGTCAAGCTGAGGCAGAGGCATTTCACAGAGAGGAAATAATATCACTATGATCCATGTTTTGCTTAAGAAAATTGCAATGCCTGTTTGGTTCATTGGATAAATGCATTGCATGCTATGGTACTGAGCTAAACAAACTGGGTAGGCCCCAGGTTCGATCCCTGATTTGTGCAAATTAAGCTGACCTCAGCTGGGAAGGCAGAGGGAATGCTGCAGTTAAATCCAGAAGGGAAACCTCAGGTGGGATTTTCTTTTTCTCGAAACCTTTGATGGAAATTTTGTGTTGGGGGAGGATAGAAACAGACTTAGCTGTGATGTCCTTAGCAGTCAGATAGTCCAGAATCTTACATCAAAAATAGCCTCTTGGTGTGTCCTAGAGAGCTCTTGTATTAAACCCTAACATGAGTCACTGACTGCAGGAGATGAGGGAAGAAAAAAGGATAAGGTTGGGGTGGGGGTGGTAAATTGAAGCAGTTGCCTTTTATCTTTTCTAAAAAAGGATAATTCTATAGTTTTCCAGATGTGATGATGCCAGCCTATTCCAAAAATCCTTGGTCTTGTGTATTCTTCATTGTGTACTTATCTATTGAGCTCTACTTCATCATGAATCTGGTATGTTTTTGAATAACATTAATCAAGAACTGAGAATATATATTCATCCATTTTAAGATCTGTAGCTTAATGAACTGTGAATTTATCTTGTTTACTTTACTGAGGTTATTTTTATCTTGTATTTTGTTCTCAATTTTCCAGCTACTTGCTGTGGTGTTTGATACATTTAATGACGTAGAAAAGAAGAAGTTCAAATCACTCCTTTTGCACAAACGATTAGCAATAGAACATGCCTTCCGTCTTCTGGTCAGCAAACGGGTGAGGTGTTCCACAAATACTTGTCTACTTTCAAAATGCAGTCTAAGATTTTAGATGATTGAGCCTATTATTTAATATTTCATTTATTGTACAAAGTTTTAGCATAAATCTGTGAACATGTGGTGGAGATCTTGCAAGTAATGACCTAACTGGTTTGTCATTGAACCTAAACCACATATAACTCCCGTCTGGCTTTAAGTAAGGACCACAAAACCTTAGACCTTTGTTAAGGAGGAACTGTATATTCAGGCTTAGCGTTGCAAGCTAAAACTCATGCAAAACATGCACAAGAATGTTTAAATATAGGGGTAATCAATTAAAATTCAGTTTATTGAAATATGTGTCAGTATGTCTTCCATGGACTAACTATTGGAGTGTTAGAGTACAAATATGCAGAGCTTTATCACATCTCTCAAAAATGTATAAAGAATTACAATGAAGTACAGTGCACTTGTAGTGTAGGTTTTCTTAAGCAAGTGGTATTTTCTGTTTAAAAAAAGTATCTGTAATGATAATCAGTACACTATATCTAAATCCTGCAGTGTGCTTTACTCATGCTAAAAATAATGGATGTATCACTGAATTTTCTATGTCTGATGAGATTCTCATTGAAACAATTAAAATTGAGTCCTATAGGAACCCTTGTAGTATAGGTGGTTTTTCAGCAAAATCCTTCCACCTAGATCACCTGAACAAGAGACTATTCTGAGTGCTTCAAATGCTTTCCACTACTATACAATAATACACGACCAGTTTACAGACTGCTGCCTACCTGTTATGCTCAACAACTTTCACTTCAACTTCTGTTTATTGAGACTGATTAAGTGCTGAGCGTAGATGTAAAATATCATCATTAAATGGAGAGGCAAAAGATTAGTGCAAGTACTTGTGAGCTTTAGTTTGCCTGTTAAGTAAATAATAAGATTTTTTTAAATTTGAAAGTAAAACTTTTCGTCTTGATAGGACATCAATATTACAGGGTGTCTTCTATAACCTGAATAAGTAAGCTCTTATATGTAGACTTTGAGAGCAGGTTTTGTTTAAAATAAGCATGTTTCTCCTGTCCTGAAGACATAAATTTCTTCCTGGGGTACAATTCCATGATTGGGCGCCCTCCATTACTTAATTTAAGTGCCTGTTATTTATATGTGAGCTTTGACCATGTCCATATAGTTGTGCATAAAACAGGAGTTTCTCGAGAGCAATCAGAAGCTGATTTTTTTTTCATATCAACCAAGAGAAACTGAGGCCGTTTGTAGGTGTTCAGTACTGTCCCCACTGAGAATTCATTCAGCATCTAGATCAGGATTTAACTTGGGGCTTTTATGATCTGTGTGACCTAACTCCTTACAGAGAAGCTTAATGTACAATCAATGTTACACAGACGTCTAACAGTCTAATGTATCTTTATGCGGTAATTCTTTATTACAGAGGCCTAATGGCACTTCCTTCAAGCAATTTGAGGGCTTAATGCGATTCTACTCTCCAAGAATGAGTGCTAGAAATAAATATCTCATCTTCAAAGCACTGAAGAAAAGCAATACTGAGTTACTGGGGTAAGGATTTTCAGGCATTATACCCTAATTATCAACTCTTTTTGAAAATATTTTCCTCTCTTAAATTAATACTTTTATGACGAGGTGAGAAGTAGTCTAGGGGTTCCCTCTCAGCCTTTGCCTGGTTTAACCGTAATAGGGTTTAATTTTTAGAAAAACACTGTGTTTTAGCTCTCTCTTAGTGAATCCTTGTTCACCGCTTTCCAATTGTAAGGCAAAGGAATCAATTCAGATAGGTTTTCTTAGATTTTGAAGGTAGATGTTTATTAATCTTAAACTCTAATCCGGTTACCGACTACGAATGTGCAACACGACCATGCAAGCATGCATTCGCGATAAACACACACGCGGAGACAGAAAAGTAGAAAAGAATAAAGGGGAAAAGTTTGAGGCAATAGCTGGGTTTCTATTTTACTGTCCTTTGAGGTTGCTGTGAAGTCTTTGGTTGCCGGTCAGACTTGCAATTCGTTGGGGCCCAGGGCACGCTTCAACTTGTTTCGAGGTTGGAGTCTTTTCTCTCCTGAGGTTTACGTGTCTTCCATGGGTCCGGTGGCTTGGGAGAAAGTGAGAGAGAGAGGCTTCCTTGCTCCAGCTTCAAGTTCAAACAGCCTTCTGAACTCAAACTGTCCTGTGGCTAGTTCAGAAAAATCCTGAACCAGCCAGTTAGTCATGTGACCAGCTGGTTTAACCAGTCCTGGCTCTGTAGGTTGTATCATCTTAACAGGGCCTGTTAAGGTGCTTTCTTACACCTTCAATGTCTGATGATCAAAGTCCATTGTGGATTAAGGGGAATAGTCCTTTGTCTCCACAAGTACTGTTTGTTAGTATGCAAATATCCTTCCAGCCAAGTGTCTGGTGATTTTTTTTAACAAGTCCTTTCTTCACTCCAGTAACAGTTTAAAATCAATGTTCATCTGATAAAATTAATATGCCTTGTTCTTGGCACGTGGGGGTCTGCATGACAATACCTTTAGTATGCAGTATGCCTGCTGAGGTTATGAGTGTGTGAATAATCTATGTATTTAAAATAAATATCTATCCCACAGAATAGAAGATTTTTACAACTTCTATGAAGTTACTGGATTAAAATGGAAAGTAAGTAATGTGTAAATTTTACAATTTGCTTTCTGTCTCACTATAAACTGAACACCAGCCTGTTTGTTGGTAAATGCTGAGCTGCTGGACAGGAATTCAGTTTTCTTACTCTATACCATGATTTATGCTCGGAACTACATCACGGCGATACAAATTTGGTGCGAAACTCCAATATACAATAAATGATACTAAACTTCTGGTGGACCGCTGTCTCAGTGTTTTCCCAAAATGGACTATGGTCTAATCAACAGTATGTGCAAGATAAACTATATTCAAGGTATCAGGAAGATCTTACTGAAGATATGTGCTATTACTTTATTGCCTCATTTTGGAAATAAAGTAAAGCATAAAAGTGCCTTACACAATTCAACAGAAAAACTGTAAGATGATTTAATTTTATAGATTTTCTCAATATACTCCCCAATGCTTTGGTTGAACGGGAGTGTAAGTCAGAGCTATAGCTTATCATAGTTGCACCAGTTCTTGACCCATACTCTTTTATGTCCAACTCCCCATGGTGAACATATCCTAATAGGTCATCCTTTGTATTAAATCATTTATGTAACATCTTAGCACCGACTATACTGTTGAACAATGTAAAACCAACATGTGCTGCAATTGATTTCATTTAGATATTGCTTTTTCCACCCCCTAGGCAAAAAGAAGTGGAGACTACTGGTTTTATGACCTTCCACATACTCCATTTCTTATTTTTAAAGGTACTGTTACTGTGGATTACCTATTGAAATAACCAGATTCTTGCAGCGCAAGCTATAAATCTGTTTTAGAAAATCAAAATTATCACAGTGACTTTTCAGGGTGTTCAATTAATCTAATTCCAGATTTACTTTTAACTGTTTTTATTGAATGAATTTATATCTATTGTGTGCATTGTAATTTTAATGAGTTTCAAAGCTTAGATTGATCTCATGGCTCAGGTAATATCTGCTAATCGGTTTAGTTTTATGGCTAATGATGTCATCTGAGCCCCAAGAAAAATTCAAAATTTGTATTTTTTTGCTTCTTGAAAAAACATAGGCGTCGCTGGCAAGATTGGCATTTATTGGCCATCCCTTGTTGTTCTGAGATGGTGGTGGTGAGCGCTCTGTTTAACTGCTGCAGTCCATATGTCGAAGCTACTCCCACAATGTTGATAGGCAAGGACTTCCAGAATTTTGATCCAGCAGTGATGAAGGAAATGCAATGTATGTGCAAATCAGGATGGTGTGTGACTTAGATGGGATCTTGGAGGTGATGGTATTGCCATGCATCTACTGTCCTTGGTATCCCACAATTTAATTTTAGTGTCATAATTTCTAGTATAATTTGAATAGTTTCAACTTCAGACCCAAGTACAAATACCGTTTTATTATATGGAGCTTTGAGGGCTGGAACTTGATGTCTGGATGATTTCCGGGTCCCGACCCCGCGCCACAACTGCATCACTCACGCGACACTGTTTTGAAATGTACATGTCCTAATTGGGCTGGCAGTGAGCTCAATGCCCAATTAGTGGCGCTCAGCATAACCAGGAGGCAGGGGATGCCTGCAGAGTTCGAGCGGCAAAGGCAGATGGCAGCCATGATGGGGCCTGCTGCTGCCTTGCATAAGAGAGCAAGCTGCACCTTGGAGGGTCAGCAGCCTCACTGAGCACAAAAGTGGCCAATGGAAGGTAATGCACATGATCCAGCGCAAAATCCCCCAGCTCCTGAAATTTTTCAGCCTCAGAAGAAAAGTTACCTCTGCCTGCATTGAACCCAGCAGCTGTGCCGAACATGCACCCACTGATGGGTTTGCCAATTTTTACTTCAGAAATTGCTCCTCAAAGAGCTTAATGGGCTGTTAATTGGAGGCAAGCACGTTCCCTGTTTCCCCACCCTTCCTTTGAAAATTGTGTCGTATTCTGGAGGTGGCAGGATCCAATGTTGCCGTCTGGAAATGCAATTTTCAATTTGAGCCCACACACCTTCTGACCTAGAAAAAAAGACATCGAAAAATTATGGCACGGAAGGAGGCCATTCAGTCGGTCATGTCCGTGCCGGCCAAAAAACTAGCATCAATATAATATATATTAAAATATAACTGGCAATTGAAAACCCTGGTCTGAAATTTTGAATAAAGAGGTTGTAACCTACTGTGAATTATAAATCCTCTAATTATTTTTTACTTTTGTAGGAATTAATATCCTTGTGAAGTCCAGAGCATTCCAATATGCCATGTGTGAGTAGATGTATTTCCTAGTCAATTTGTCATACTTAATCCATGCTGGAAAATTTGTAATAAAAAAAGTTCAGCTTTATTAATTAGAGTTGCAACAAAGCCTTGGTGTGGTAACATGAGTGCAGTTACTCAGTATGTATTGGCTGGATTCTATGGAGGCCTCGACTTCGGGATCCATGGCGGGGTGGGGTGGGGGGTGCATGAAGATGGCCATGGACCTCGATGCCGGCATTGCCCGGCCCAATATTGCTGGTGGTGGCGAGGCCTCATGGCAGCCCCTGCCGCTCAGCGACGGACCGCCATTTCAATAAATTAAATCACCTGAATAAATAACTCACCCGTCACCTCCTGAAGTCCCGCCGCAATCTTCACCTTGGCAGCTGGCACTGTCACACCTTCGGATCCCTGTCCGGTGAAATGAGGCACAACACTGGTGGGGAGGACGTACGATTCTCAGTGTGGGAGTTGGGGGACGGGGTCAAATGAATGTCATAGGTGTAGGGGATAGTGGGATGGGTTATAATTTAAAGTTTGTGCAGTTTTGGGGGGCGCGGGGAAGGTCAGATTGTGAAGGTAAGTGTTTTGGGGGGGTGGGGGGGAAGAGCAAATAATTAATTTAAGGCTGTGTTTGCTGACAACACAACCACTAGGTAGCGCAGTACTTGCACATGTGCAAATGCAGGCTCTTCAACTGGAACATCAGTGTCTGTGACGTTCAGGCAGCTGCCAGGATTAAAAATGGCACTGCTCAATTTATCACAGGAAATGCTTATGGCTAGATCGTTCCAGCAAACTAACTTTATATTAAAGTTGGGTGGAAGCCTGGTAATATGCTATCTAGTTATAGGATACTAACTGTAATCCTCAGATCCATTTAATATTCCAGTAATCCTATTAAATACAAAAGGAATTTTATTATTGAATTTCCACTGGAAGATAGTGAATTGTCTCCCCAATCGAAAATCGGGTAGTCAATTCGTTATTGTGATTTGTTTATATGACTGACCAGGACTGATTTTACCCGAACGCAGCTACTAACTCCCACCCCACTACCAGCTGTCCCCCCTCGGCAACTTGCTTTCTCCCCCTCCTCCCAATGGCCGCTTCACCGCACCCTCCCCCCCCACCCCACCCCCATCAGCCGCTCGCTCCAGACCATGCTGCTCCCCCACACTCCCCTGGCCAATTGTTTCCCGCTTGTGCCTCCCCGTTCTCCAGTCTGTTGCTTGTTCCCCCCGACAGCCGTTAGGTCTAGGCCACGCCACGTCCCTCCTCTCAGCCACTCACTGCCACGTTTGATCAGTCTCCACACGCCGCCCGAAGAAGCAAGGCGGGCTGCAAGGAGTGACATAGGACCGAGTGGACGAGGGGAGGGAAATGGCGCAGCCTGGAGCTAGCGGCTGGCGGGGGCAGGGAGTGAGCAACAGACCGGAGAGCAGGGTGGTGCAAGCGGGGAACATTTGTCCAGGGGAGTGGGGCGGGGGGTGGCGCAGTGAGGTCTGGAGCGAGTGGCTGAGAGGAGGAAGCCTGGAGTGAGTTGCCAAGGGGGAGGAGCAGCTCGTGGGGCGGGAGCGAGTGACAAGGATCGAGCTCCAGCCTCAAAGTCTCCCATTCAGCCATTTCCTCCAGTCGAGTGAGGGGCTGGATACCCGATGACGCTTTATGATGCATGCATGACAATGGACCAGGTGCAGATACGCAATGACGTCATCCCGCGCGTGCGCCGCTTAGTCCTGGCAAGATGTAGCTGCACATCTTGATGCACTCTGATGACATCAGCGGGCCGTGCGCTGTCAGGAATCACTTCAATTTAATTGATATTGGGGGGGGTGGGAGAGGAGAAAAAGAAATGTATTTATTTTAATTCAATTTCACTTTAAATATTTAAATGTCCCAGTAGGGCTGGCACCCCTTTAAAAATGGCGTCCGTGCCTGCAAAGTGATCGGGGCTCGGCCCGCCCAGGCTGTTTAAATGAGCCGCTGTGCTTGGAATTGCAGTGGCTCTTTGGCGTGTGGCCCACACGGACGTTTCACTGCTTACAGAATTCAGCCCCATGAAAATATTTGTCCCCACATAAATTGTGAGATTTTCATGCCCTTAATATTTTCTTTATTTTTCATTGTAATTTTTATCGGTTTCATAATGACTGTCAGAACAAATGGAAAAAGAAACTTTTCTATATAAAACCGACCACATGAACACGTCTCTTGTTATTTGATTAAGTGAATTGGCTTCGTACTGATCAAAATCTAATTACTCGTGGCTGAAATGTACTTGTTTTCTGGTTGTGCAATCTGTTAGCTGTATTTGTACAAAAATAATCTACATACTATTAAACAATGTTTTTCAGTAAGCAATAATTTTATGAACATTGAATCCGGGCCTTTTAAACTCCCTGACTACTACCTTTAGAGCGAAACTTTGAACTTTGGTCACTACATTGGATCGGAATTTGCAATAGTAATGATGGTGAAACTTCCAGCAACTTTTGGAGTCCACAAATGTGCAGTTAAGAAACTGCTGTCAGTGATTCTTCCCTTCACGGCAGGGTTGTCAAACCTTTTCGGGTGGAGGGCCGCATTACGATTTTTGCTTGGCCCGGGCGGCCGGTGGGCAAATTTCGAAAGGAAAAGGCAATAAAAATTTATCTTACTAATAAAAACAACGACAAAGGGAAATGGGAAATTTCCCATCTCCAGCCACGGACCCCTGGGGAGGATGAGGAACGGCTCTGGGTACAGTTTGCATCCGCAGGCCATCTAAAAACCTTTGACGGGCCGGATTCTGGCTCGTGGGAGGTATGTTGGATAACGGTGCTTTAGGGTACACCATTGTAGGCCCCCAGACTACAATCAAGTAGAAATAGCTGAACTGACAAGAGCGTCCCCTTTTACACTATTAATTTCATTGTAAAAACACTTGAAAAAGTTCCAGCTTGTTGTATGAAGTGTAACTGGGTTTTTAATGGCAGATTAAGTTCATAAATATTGCTGATAAACCTCTCTGACCCTGGAAAGCTAATTTTATATTTGTGGAATGTCAAATTTTTCCATTTCTGATTTTTTTTAAGTCACATTTTTAATTTCTTTAAAGTTTATGATATTTCAGTTTCTACCTTAATCTCATGTGTATATTCCAATCATTTATTTCACTCTATGTAAAATGATATTTAAAAAGTGAAAGCCAATCAGTGCATTTTGCTTCCTGGTTCCCTGTCCGTGAGAATACTTCAGTGTGATTGGCTGTTTACCCTGCTTGATGACATCATTGTTGGTAGATGCCTGGAGATCCCATAGACTTGGTGCCAGATGACATTGGGAAGGGGGAAATCCACGCCACAGAGATTCCTAGATCTTTGTGAGCAGCTTTCCAGGGTCAGCGTCAAGTGCCATTGCTTTGCTGCTGACAGAGAAATCTGGGTAGATTTTTTGTAATCCTTAAATCATTAATCAGAATCTCACCAATAATAAAGGTTGAATACCTCTGCCTACTCTTTAACTTCATCCCAATTTTAAGAAAACTTAAGACACCTGAGTTGAGCTAAAATATAAGGTGCCTATTAGTGAATTGGGGAGAGCTGTAAGGATGCAGGAAGACCATCAATAATGACTATTAATCCGGGGGAATCTATATAATGTTGTGGCATCATTTTAGCAAATATCTATTAGATATATTTGTAGATTGAAACTGATAAAATCTCCCAAGTAACCAGTGTTCTGCTTTCATATTAATGGTTACAAAAAGGAAACAGATGTCTTCTGTCTTTTCAGCTGCAATTGGATTCCATTTTAAGTATCAGATTTCAAATATCGACAAAAAAACTTTCCAAAGCAGTAGTAATCTACTCTTATGGTATTAATTAAATTACATTAAATCTGCTTTATTAAGATATATCATTTTAGTGGTGACCCAAGTTTCTTAAAGTAATTAATTAATCCTTACTTACAAGGCATTAGCTTTGGTTCTGTCCTCAATGGTAAAATGGCTTTTGAAAGGGTGTTTCTGTAGCGATTGGAAGGTTTGATTTTGAGAGTATAAAACAGTAAATCCATATTACACAATTAAATTTCTCTACCTAGAAGAATATGACAGGACTTTGCCTTGACTATGTCATTTGTATGCATTGTTGAACAGACTATAATAATGTTAGTAGGGGGAAATGCAAATCATAAAATTTCAATGTATGGAAGTAATGTATTATTGCACTGTATACACGGGGCTGAATTTTTAGGCCCTGATGGGGTGAGCATGGAAGCTGGTGGGCACATAAATTCACACCACCAGCCAGTGTGCTGGCTTACTAGTTCCATCCCGCCCCCGGGCCATTTGCCCGGAGGTGGGATGGGGGAGGGGGCCAGTTGACCTCAATAAAGGCCTATTGTCAAATGGTCGACTGGAATTTTCCAGATGGCCTCCAGGTCTTCGGAGGCATGGGGAACAGTGTCTCTCCCTGGAGGCAGCTTCCCGGAGGCAGACTGGGGGGGCCAGCATTTCAGGCAGACTTGGAGATCATCCCCACCTGCCTGGCTTCAGCTCCAGCCACAGGCCACCTTGTCACAATGGTGGCCCAGTTGCTGAGGCCATTTTTAAATTTAAAGCTATAAAATTTGGAGAGATAGGGTGCCTGTAGATTGGAGTGCCCTCTTCCTCACTTACCTGAAAAGGCAGCCTGCTGCTACTTCAGTGCTGGAGGGCCTCCTATTGTTCCTTCCAGGTTTGAGAGCCCACCAGCTGTCCTTAATTGGATGGTGCGCCTGTTCTCTGGCCACTAACTAGCCAATTCAGGGAAAACCACAGTGCGGGCTTCTGACCCCATTTGACCATGACCAGCCCATGGGGAAAATTCTGCCCATACTGTTGCCAGTGGGGTGTTCTTTCTTTTGGGCCTCCTTATCTCGAGAGACAATGGATACGCGCCTGGAGGTGGTCAGTGGTTTGTGAAGCAGCGCCTGGAGTGGCTATAAAGGCCAATTCTGGAGTGACAGGCTCTTCCACAGGTGCTGCAGAGAAATTTGTTTGTTGGGGCTGTTGCACAGTTGGCTCTCCCCTTGCGCCTCTGTCTTTTTTCCTGCCAACTACTAAGTCTCTTCGACTCGCCACAATTTAGCCCTGTCTTTATGGCTGCCCGCCAGCTCTGGCGAATGCTGGCAACTGACTCCCACGACTTGTGATCAATGTCACACGATTTCATGTCGCGTTTGCAGACGTCTTTATAACGGAGACATGGACGGCCGGTGGGTCTGATACCAGTGGCGAGCTCGCTGTACAATGTGTCTTTGGGGATCCTGCCATCTTCCATGCGGCTCACATGGCCAAGCCATCTCAAGCGCCGCTGACTCAGTAGTGTGTATAAGCTGGGGATGTTGGCCGCTTCAAGGACTTCTGTGTTGGAGATATAGTCCTGCCACCTGATGCCAAGTATTCTCCGAAGGCAGCGAAGATGGAATGAATTGAGACGTCGCTCTTGGCTGGCATACGTTGTCCAGGCCTCGCTGCCGTAGAGCAAGGTACTGAGGACACAGGGTGTATTGCCTGTTAAAATATACACACAATTTTGGTTAGCCATTTTTCTATAAAGTTAACTTTAACCTGTTAAAACATGGCAAAAGAACCAGAGGGAAGATGAAGAGAAATTGTTTCATGCATCAAGTTAACAAAATAAAACTTACTTATGAGTAAATTATAGGCTTTACCGAATTTCTGAGTTTCATTGTAGACTTGCAATTCTATATGCAACTTCTGAAATAAAGTATAAATGTTGGAGCCTGTGAACCAGTATTTGATATACATCTATCTTTCTGTTTCAGATGTTGTCATTGCTGTAAATGGAATTTGGATACTGGCTGACACGCTCATGATCAAAGGTATCAAAACGACTTTACAAACCGATTTTTGTAATACCGGTGGATCGTTTTAGTCAGAACTGTTTAATGAATGTGCTTTGTATAATTAGATTATATTTAACTATATGCCACACATGTCAACGGGAAATAATATGAAATTGATCAGAATATCCAAACAAGCCGGACATTAATATTTTCTGTGTCTGTTTTCTCTGCCAGTTTTCCTCCTTCCCTTCATTTTCCTAACTCATTGCCTCCAAGGTTCCACTGTTGTCAGGTGCCCTCTAGTACCTTGCTTAAGTGGCTATTCTTCATGTGCGTGCCTTGAAAGCAAATGTTGCAAGGCAATTTGAGTAGAGAGTAGCATGGGAGAGGCATCGCAGAATTCACACCACTGTATTATCAGCAAGTCCCACTGGGCAATGATTAGGAGTGGGAACCCTGGCTGACTTTTGCCTCCCTAATTCAGTTGTCTTGGAATGATAGCACTTCACTGCTCAGCTGAGATGATCTTATTCAGCACAGACTAGGGAGTCAAATCAGGTCCTTTTCTGGCCTTTCAGGTTCACTGGATAAACTCTGCCATGAGAAGAGCAAGTTGAATATTAATTTTTGTTGTTAGAGATATTGAGGTTGATTTTTAACTTGCCAACTGGGCATTAAACTTCAAGACAGATTTCAGTGGAAATGCAAATTGTGTGGTTTTTGTAATGGGCAGCTGAGTGGCTACACCAATTTTACATCCAGGAGGTAAATTGAAAATCTAACTCAACCATTCTTTCCAAAACTGCAGATTTCTTGCATGATACAATTGTTCATCTATCACCGTTTATATGTAACCCTGGGTTTGAAATTTTACTTTTTATTTTGTTTTCTTTGGGGTGATTGCATTATCCCTGCTGTAGATGGTGCCTTTTTCCTTAGGATTGTGCCCTGGAGTTACATTGTATTTCTCACAAGTAAGTGGCCTTTCTTTTATTATTGAATTATCTTCCAACTTCTGATAGCTTTTTTGTTGTGCTTTTTACATTCCTTCTATTGCATATGACCATATTATAGACTGGGATTTTTCCCTCAGCGGGCGGGAGCCGTCCACTAACTGAAAAGTCGGTGGCAAACCTGCTTCCGCCTGGCCTAGAGATCTGACCCGCATTTTGCGGTTCCCCGGCCTTTAATTGTTCTGAGGTGGGACTTCTACCTGCTTGAGGCAGGAAGTCCTGCCCAGTGGAGCTGCTGGCCAATCAGTGGGCCGGCAGCTCTTAGTCCCAGCAGCACCACCAGGAGCAGTGGCCATTGCTGGGAATGCAGCCAGCTTCAAGAAGAAGCTGTCAGGGAGCCCTGGAACCACGGCAGGTTTTTGTTGCCTCGCCGGAGGTGATCGATCAAGCCCCGGCGAGGCAAAGGTGGTCGATTGTGGGGACGGGGGTGGTGGTGGCGTGTTGGGGGTGGTTGGGGCAGCGGAGGTGGCCCTCCGTCGGGCACAGGGTGCCTGATCATGAGGGCACACCGGCTCCCCCTACCGGCGTCAGGGAGCCACCTGCTTTTGTCAGTAAGGAGACCAGTATTGTACACAGTACTCCAGATGTGGTCTCACCAATGCCCTGTATAGCTGAAGCATAACCTCCCTATGTTTGTATTCAATTCCCCTCGCAATAAAAGTTAACATTCTATTAGTCTTCCTAATTACGTGCTGTACCTACATACTAACCTTTTGTGATTCATGCACTCGGACACCCAGATCCCTCTGCATCTCAGGGCTCTGCAATCTCTCACCATGTAGATAATATGCATTTTTATTCTTCCTGCCAAAGTGGACAATTTCACACTTTCCCACATTAAACTCCATTTGCCAGGTCTTTGCCCACTATCTACCCCACATGGACTGCAGTAGTTCAAGTAGTTCCACCACCTTCTCAAGGGCAATTAGGGATAGATAATAAATGCTGGCCTAGCCAGTGTCGCCCACATCCCAGGAACGAATAAAAAAATAAATCTTCCTTCAATCTCCTTTGCTCCAAGGAGAACAACCCCAGCTTCTTCCAGCTAACCTCGTAGTTAAAATTCCTCATCCCTGGAACCATTCTGGTAAATCTCCTCTGCATCCTCTCAAGAACCCTCAAATCCTTCCTAAAGTGTGATGACCAGAACTAGTTGCAACACTCCAGTTGGGGCCTAACCAGAGCTTTATGAATGTTCAGCAGAACTTTTATCTTATTGGAAGGAAAGATTTGACAGAAAACGTAGGAGAGGGGAGCAGAGGAGAAAATGGATGACAGATATAATGGACTGGAGACAGTTGACCTATGCGGAATCTGTAAGGGCAGCACAGGACAGACAGAGGTGGGGAATCATGGTAGTCAACCTTCTGGGAAGAAGATGACACCAACAAACGATCGAATAATTTCCCTGCTTTTGTACTCAATGGGCTGAATTTTTATTTCCAAGACGGTACGGCGCGCGATGTGCGCTGCAGAGCCACCATGATATTTCGTGTGACGGCTCATTATCATGGAGGGGGCAGACCGCCCGCCCCTGGTGATGTAATGGGGGCAGGCGCTTCATCCCCGGCAACGGCGACTGGTGCCAACGCGCAGGCGCCATTTTTAAAGGGCTTCAGGCCCTTCCGTTACATTTTACTGTTTGAAGTGACAGGTCGGTAAAAGAATTAAAATAACAAGCTATTCCAGTCTCCACCAACCCCTCCATGACTAATTAGTTTATTATTTGTCCTCTTCCCTCCATAAGAAGTAAATTTTTGCTCATGGCCTTACCCCCTGAACTTTAACCTTCAACCCCTCCCCACCATCCCTCAACCAATCGCATTCGTTCTTGCTGTTACCCCCTCTTCTCCCCCACCCCTCCCCCCCAGCTCTGAAACCTTCAGTCCTCCCCATTCTCTACCCGTGTTTTGCCTCGGATCTCCAAACAGAGATCCAAAGGCATGGGACTTCCGGTAACCAGCCAGAATATCGACATGGGACGGCTGTCGCGATGAGGTAATAATTATTAATTTATTAGCATTGATTTAAATATGTAAATGAGGCTTTTGGCCAAGCAACAGGGGGGCCACCTGACGCCTCGCCACTGCTGGTAAAATGGGGCGTGGCCTTCATGGCATCAGAGCCCGTGGTGGGCCTCTCCCAGAGGTATTTTCCACCCCCACCACCCCCGACATTGGGGGGGTTGGTAAAATTCAGCCCAATACCTCTATTTATAAAGCCCAAGATCCCATATGCTTTGCTAACTACTCTCTCAATATATCCTGCCACCTTTAAAGATTTATGCACATGAGTCCCCAGGTCCCTGCACACTCTTTAGAACTGTCCCAGTAAGTCTGCATTGCCTCCTCTTATCCCTTCTGCCAAAATGCATAACCTCATACTTTTGTGTATTAAATTCTATCTGCCACTTGTCTGCCCATTCTGCTAGCCTGTCTATGTCCTGTTGCAGTCGATTGGTTTCATCCTCACTGTCTGCCACATCTCCAATGTGGTACCATCTGAAAATGTTGAAATGTTACTCTGTATTCCAATATCCAAGTCATGTATAGATATTTTTAAAAAAAGCTGTGGTCCTAGCACTGACCCTTGGGGAACACCATTGTCCACCCTCCTCCAGTCTGAAAAACAATAATTTACCACGACTCACTATCCTCTGTCCTTAAGCCAATTTTTTAATTATTCTTTTTTGCTCCATAGGAATAAAATTCTTACTTTAATGCTTGGCCATCACACCATTCTGCAAGTGCAAGATGGACTGGAAGGCAACCCCTGCTTTTAAGGAATTTTCTTGGGAGTGATTTTCTTTATTTGGTCCTACTGTTATAGAACAGCTGCAATTAGGAGATGGAGGCTGCATTTTAAGTGCACTATTAACACTGGTTGATGTTACTTTTGTTCTATTAGTCTTTTGGAATTGAGCGCAAGTTTTATTTCAGGTTCTTCAGATCTATTGGGCTGAATTTTATCAGCTCCTCGACCCCATGGCTCACGGCAGTGAGGTCCGTAAAATGCTAGCGGGAGCAGCCCGCCTCGACCCATGAGGCTGAAAAGTCCCCGCCAGATATTAGTGGCAGAGGCGAGGCCTCGGTGCAGCCTCCCCACCACCACGTGGCGGGGCCTTCATTACAATATTAAAATGAGAATATTTAATATTCAAATGAACTTAGCTGCCAACGGCAGCCGTCTCATGCCGATTTTATGGCTAACCGGAAGTGAACCACACACCTTCAGAACTCTGTTGGAGTTCCGAGGCGAGATACTGGTGGGGAGGAGGGAGGAACAAAATTATCAGGGCAGTGGGGGGAGTGGAGAAAACACTTATTATTGGTTGCAGGGATGATGGGAAGGGGTTGAGGGTCAAAGGGAACAAAGTTCGGGCAGAGAAAGTTCGGGATATCAATAAAAGTTTTTCCTGGGGAAAGAGGGTAATTTATTATTGGATTACCCATTGGGGGATGGAAGATGGGATTTAAAGTTGAATTTAAATTTTATTTTTATTTCCCAGAGACCAGGACCTTTAAAAATTTAAATGTCACTGAAGGGCTTGAAGCCCTTTAAAAATGGCACCTGCGCCTGTACGGTGGTGCCGGACACCGTTGCCGAGGACGCAGCGGCTGCCCCCTCTACATCATCGGGGTGGCCACTCCGCCCCTCCATTTAAATGAGCCCCCGTGTGTAATATTGCGGGGGCTCTGCGGTGGCACTTCCGTGTCGGAAGGCCGCTGCTTTCACAGCATGCCTCCACGGAGCGTGGTGCGCTGATAAAATTCAGCCCATTTTTTTTTGTTGTACCATTTATAAGTTAAGATACCATTACTTTTTTTAATGTGTCTCCGTGACAATGGTCAGGGAGTGGAGATGATTTACTGCCCAGTATCTGTGTGAGTGATACATGTGTACCCGGTCTTTCCACACAAAACTTTACCCATGTATCAGTTCTGTGGTAAAGTGGGAGAAAGGTATTTCACCATAAAGATAGTTCTTTTCTCCCTCCCCCTTCATAACATTTTAACCTCCCTTGAAGTTTGCTCCATGTCCTGATTGAGAATAATTTCCCTCAGAAGTCTAAGGATAGGTCATTGTAATTGATCAAAATGGTTGTGGATCTGGGTCATGTACAATAATGGAGGCTTAACATTTTTGCCGATTTGTGTGAAAATGGGATTGCGATATTGGCATGTTTTAAATGCTTTGTATTCTTAGAACTGTTCACACCTCCGCAGCGGAATTAAGCATTGGTGTTGTGCTTACATGGTATATGAGGAAAAACACCATACTTGCACCTGTGGAAATGCATAAATGAAAATTGAGGTTTTGACCACTTGTGGAGGTTGCAAAGCAGCAATAAGTTCTCCATAGCAATAGTAAGGATTTTTTTGATCCTCGTTAGAACAATTGGAGATTGAAAAACCATTATCTGAATTTGTTAAACAAATCTGCTAAAAGACAGTAATGTCATTTGATATTTTGAGTACAAGTGCATACAAAGTTAAAACTGTGGTATTTCCTGTTAGATCAGTGCCAAAAAGAAAAATTTACAAATGGCTATTGTAAAGTTCACTTTGATTTAATAATCTCTTTTTATACTTCAAATCATCCAACCTTAGCATTGCAATGAATATTTACTCATGCAGCAACGGTACATTTATGTTTTGTGTAGTTTACGGGGTAGAAATGTTACTGAAAATCACTGGGCTGGGACCATCTGAATACTTCACATCTGGCTGGAATCTGTGAGTATGGAACAAATACTAAATGGCGTGCAAAACCAATAATTTGTAATCTTGTTTCTCATGGCACGACCTTTTCTTAAGGACATCTGGAAAAATGGTGTAAACAGGATTAACTTGTATAAACATGATTTTTTAAATTAAAATTTTGTGTGCAATGTACACTCAAACAGTTGGTAAATTACATACTTTATTCAAAGCAATGCAATGACAGATTTGCTGCAACTATGCAGTTTGATCTCTCAGGATTATTAAGCTGCTGTGTGTCTTGGGACAATGTGGCAAATTTGAGTGAATGTAGTTACAGAGGATGGATCTCTTTATTTTGCTTGTTGTATCATACTTAGCTCCTGCATGAAGCTAGTACCACCACCCTCACCATTGTTTGATTAGAAGTCCAAACCTTTCAAAATGTGCAGCTATAAATTCTGTGAACATTTGAATTGCTGCTAACTATTACTATTTTCAGTTCCTCCAACCATTTGAGGAATTTAGCAGCAAGGGTTTCAAAGAGTAGTCTTGAAGAATGACAAAAGGCATTCAGCTAAACTGTATCCATCCAGCCATCCAGTCCAGTATTCAAGTGCATTTTAAATGTTCTATTGGTTTGAATCTATGACTTTCCCTGCAGAATATTCCAAATATTTATCATGTTTGAGGAAAGAAGCTTTTATAATATATCTGATTTAAAATTGCTTTTTATTAATTTGAATTTATGACCCACTAGCCTGATTTAATTTGAAGTAATATTTTGGGTTTATCATATCTATTCCAATTAATGCTTTATACATCTCAATTGCCACTATAAATCCTACCAGGCCAAATGTATATGGGGAGATGGGTGGATGTGCTTCAAATGTTGGTAACTTTGGTCATTGACATACAGCTTAATACCACATGGCATGCTGTATTGAGAGCTCTCTTTGATGATTTTAATGTCATGTCACTAATGTATGTTTAACTCTGCAGTAACTGCTTACTGCTAGTAAAACAAGAACGCCAGTTGTTAGGGTGTTGGTCCAGGTTTTTGGTGCTTTTTTTGTGCTGTTATAAAACCCTATAACATTTCTTTAAATGTGGCTTGAAAGCAGACTTTATGTATATTTCTTGAAAGTTATTATAAAGTTTGTTGGGTGGCACTGTGATGGGAAGCAAGTTTATTTATGTCCTTCTTCTTACCTCACTCTTCTGAGCTTCTAATCTAAGCAAGAATGTATCTGTCATCTTGGGCATATATTGCCAGGTTGCCAGTGCGTCTCCTACTAACTGATTCAAGAATTGTATTGACCTGAAGCAAAGTTGACTGGCTGTATTGTCAACTGAAGGAGGTGTATATCCTGGTGAACCAAGCATGGGGGAAGGAGAGAGTTTCGGGACTTGATCATTTACACTTTGCTTAATTGTTAATACCCTAAATCTCAATTTTGTTGCCTGTTGCTACACACCAGCAGAAGTTTCATGGCTATCAGCATTTTTGGAAATGTGATCCAGGGTGGTAAACATGTCTTCTTTTGTTTTGTCTCTACCTGATTTGGAATGCCTTGCCTCCCTGAGGCAGTTTATGCAGCTTGTCAAGGACAAACAAAATGTTTCTGAGCAAGTTAAGCACAGTTGCAGTAATGGGCAGTCCTTGGGACTCGTTACTTTCAAGTGCCACTACTGCTTGGGTCACTTCGTATTGTCAATGCTAAATGGTTTTGATGGTTCAGCGGTTGATAATTTACTCTTTTCTGTTGGGTAACATTAAAAACATCAGGCATCTTTTCATTGTGCTTTAGCCTCAATTGATTTTGTTGCAATGTTGACTAATTTTAGGTTTTTTTCTATGTAATAATTATTCAGTTCTACCCTCTACCACCTTGCTCGGCCCCTCTACTGCTTCTGTGTACTCAGACTGCTTGTCCACCATTCAATCCTGAATGATCTGCATTTTCTTCGGTTGATAAACACTGGAAAGACTGAAACCATCGTCTTCTGCCTCCACCACAACCTCCATACCCTTACCACTATTTCCATTCCCCTTCCTAGACATTGGCCAGAATTTTACCCTTGGCGGATGGGAGCCGTTCACCGACCAAAAAGTCGGTGGCGATCTCGCCTGTGCCTGGCCTGGGCATCCAGACTGCATTTTGCAGTCCCCAGGCCCTTAATTGGTCTGAGGCGGAACTTACAGCTTACTGAGCGGTGGCCACTGCTGTGACTGCAACCCAGTTGAAGACAGAAGATGTCGAGGAGCCCTGGAGAACATTTAGGTTTTTGGGGCCTCGCCGGGGAAATCGGTCGGGCCCCAGCAATGCAAGGGTGGTCGATTGGGGGGGGGTGGGATGGGGGGTGCTTGTTGGGCATTGGGGGTGGTTGGGGCATTGGGGGCACCCCTCCATCAGGCACAGGGTGCCTGATCAGGAGGGCCCCCCTCCCCCGCACTCCACCCCAGGCCGTCAGAAAACTGCCTACTTTTAAAAGGTGGCTTTTCTCGGGCCTTGGCCACCCGCCAGCCAAGGGTAGCGGGCCACTTAAGGGCTTCAGTTGGCCGTTACTCACCACCACCGCCCTGCAAAAAATAGCGGCAGAGATGGGAGCAGGTCGGGAAGAAACCCCCAAGCCTCCCACTCCATTTTACGCACCCCGCCCCCACCCGCGACCATCCTGCTCTTTGGGGGGGGCTTAAAATTCCAGCCATTGTTTCTGATGGATACAGACTGTTTGCAACCTCAACATCCTATTTGACCCAAAGTTTAACTTTCAATCTCATATCCTTCCTTCACAAAGACCACCTACTTCCATCTCTGTAATATCACCTGCCACTGCCTCATTTTAGCTAATCTGCTGCTGAAACCATTTTCATCTCTAGATTCGAGTATTCAAATGCTGTCCTAGCTAGCCTCTTGTCCTTCACCCTTCAGCTCATTCAAAATTTTGCTCTCTGTATCCATCCTATGCCAAGACCCACTTTCCCATCAGCTGTGCTTACTGATCTACATTAGTTCTTGGTCCTTCAGTGACTCAGATTTAAATTTCTCATTCTCTCTGTATTTCTCATCCCTATCTCTGTAATTACTGCAGCCTTACAACTCTCCAAGAACTCTTAGGTTTCTGCAACTCTGAGCTCTTATGCAAACCCCACTCCCTTTTTCCCCAATCATTGGCAGCCATGCCTTCAACTGTCTAGACCCTATGCTCTGGAATTATTTTCCTAAACCTCTCCACCTCTGCATCCCTCTCAGAGCCTCCTTAAAACCCACCTCTGACTAAACTTTTGGGCATCCCTCCTAATATCTCTTCCTTTGATTTGGCATTGATATTTGTATGATTACACTTCTGTGAAGCACCTTAGGATGTTTTTCTATGTTAAAGGCACCATATAAATACAGGCTATTGTTCTGGAAAGCTTTTACATTTTCAAGGCTAAAAGTAAATGTACAATAAATATATAAATGCTGTGGCGATTTTTGAAGATGAAAATCAAACTTCAATAGATTTGGCACAAAGATAATTCTGCCACCTCTTTGACTCTCTACCTCTCTTTCTTCCTTTAAGACACTCCTTAAAACCTATGTCTTTGAATAAGTTTTTTTTCATCTGCCCTATTAACTCCTTATGTGGCTTAATGTCTAATTTTGCTTTATTTAGCTCCTGTGAAGCTCCTTGGGATGGTTTATTATGTTAAAGGCACTATATAAATATAAGTTGTTTTGTAGAATATTTAGGTTTGCGAGTTGCAACGTGAGTGATGATGATGAGCATACCTGCTGGAAAAGGACTCTGCTATGGTGTACCAGTGTGAGACACATACATACATTCTGGTTCAAAATATCACCCCCTTTTCAAAAAATCTACATTCTGTTGCTGCAAATTTCCATCATCTGTCCTGCCTGGTCCCTTTTTTGGCATATACACCAAGGCAAAGACATATTTTCCTATTGGACACAGTCAAAAGTTTAGAAGAAACATTCAAAAGCTTTTTAATCTATTTCCTTACAAAAACATAAGTTGCATTAATAGTTTTAGAATATATAATTGTTACATATTTATGACTATTATAATTGAAGAGGACCCCAGAAAATTGAAATTTTGCTAAAAGTATCTGGTTCAAATTTGCTTTTGTAATATTTACTGCACTATAAGGTGTGTGTGTGCGCATGCGTGCATATTTTATATTTAAAATATAGCCTGGTGGTCTGTGCTATTACTTACACTGCAAACAACATGAAATACTTTCATATTTTAGGTTTGATTTCCTGGTCACTGTATTTGCATTTGTTGGAATAGTCGTCTTAGCTTTTGATATGGAACCATTCTACTTCATTGTCATCCTGAGACCACTTCAGCTGCTAAGGTTAGTAACCAATTCGTTGCCTGTATTTATCTCTTTCAGATAGGCAATTCTACTTTCCTAATTTACAAAGTGCTGTTTTTTAAATTTACCTTGATCGTGAGAAAATGTACTTGGCTTTTGATTCTGAGATTTATGCCTTTAATACATTTTTTTATTATGACCTTGTTTTTGGATTCTTGTCTGAGAAAATAGACATGCATTTGCAGTTGAAACTAGGAACAATATTTACACAACCAGACAAAATACACCAAAAAGTTCTAATTTCATTCATATTTCTATTCAATAGATGTGCTAAACTGTTACTTTGAAAGTTGTTTTATTCAAAAATGAGTCAAGTAGTATACAAGTTTTGCATTCCCTTCTTTGAATTACTAGGGGTAGATTTTCAACTTACTGCCTGGGGTTATGGAAACAGTCCAATATTCATTTTCACAATTGAAATGAAGATCGAGCGGCTTCTAGAATATATGGCTGATCCACAAAGCCAATTTTACACCTGGGTGGCAGAATGATAATCTATCCCTTTGGGTTGAAATTGTAATATAAGGTCATATCCACTTAATACAAGAAGGACAATTTTATTTTGTAGTATTGCTTTGAGCTATTAGGAGTCTAAGTTGCTGAATGATCTTAACTCCAATTTCCAGATTATTTAAGATTAAACGGAGATACAGGGATGTTCTGGACACAATGTTTGAACTACTTCCCAGAATGGCCAGGTATAGTCCATGAATTTATACAATTTTCAATTTTTAAAACAGTTCTTTTTTTCTATAAACTGTAATTTTTTTTTCCCCTGCCTTCCAGTTTAGGGTTGACGCTCATGATTTTCTACTACTCGTTCGCAATTGTGGGAATGGAGTTTTTTGGTGATGTTCTCTATCCTAACTGTTGCAAGTAAGTGTATCCACGGTGTTAAGAAATATTTAACTGTAACCTATATAGATTTTCACTGCAACACAAGAACTTGACCACAGAGTATCGCAACTCTTCAACTCCTCTCCCCCGCACAGAAATGTATATTCCATGAAAGTAACTAAGACTTAGAAAAGCTTGTGCTTTTTTTCAGCAGAATGATTCCTATCTGTGCCTTTGGAACACTAAGTAACAGATTTGGAGTTTTGGCTATACTTAAATTTTTTCTAATTCAACACATTCTGAATTTGTAAATTGCATACAATCAGCACACTCCATTAATTTGTTACAGCCTTTCTGTCAGATCTGTTGCATGTCCCTGCTGTTTACCATTCTGCCCAGCTTTCTGATTTTGGTGCTGTACCCCCTTTTGTTGTCCTAGTGAAAAAAAGCACTGGGATTTTTTTTAGCAGATGAACTATCTCAGCTTTCATAGCAAAATGAAAGTCCTCTTGCCACTAAAGATAATAGTACTGTTACATTCCTGCTATATGATAGTGGTATTGCACAACCTCTTGATTAAAGTTTATTCTCGGGATGAGGGCATTGCAGGCAAGGTTGGCATTCATTGCCAATTCCAAGTTTCCCTGAAGGTGCTGGTGGGCCACCTTCTTGAACCACTGCAGTCTGTGTGGTGAAGGTGCTCCCACAATTCTGTTAGATAATCTTTTTAGGGCTTTGATACAATTGAGTAGCGTTCATTCTGTTATGATGTGTTATTGTGGAAACAACCAGTGCTCAGTCTCAGTACCAGTTGGACAGCTGAGTAGATTGTGATATGTAGCATAAAGTGAGGTGAGTTGAGCACATGGAAGGGAAGTCAGATCTAGGCATGGAGCAGGCAAGGGCAAATCGGAGTCATTGGCAGAAGCAACATAATTTGAGTAGACACTGTTTTACATTTTAATTTTTCCAATTTCAGTCATTTAAACATGGCCTGTGGTTAAAACAACATTTAGAGATGCATATATGATAATCCTGTAAAATGCAATTACCTGGATTTATTGGCGGTACAGTGCAGCTCATTTATAGGAAACTGACTTGTTTGTCCATTTTTCCCAATGCCTGTTGTGAACACACAAATCAGATTTTGTTTACCATAACCTAAAGTGATTAGGATTGTCTTCAGTGTTTAATTAAATATTGTACAGCTCATATTCTCCCCAGATCTTTCCTGGCAGGCAAACTCAAATCCTTTTGTGTTGCTTTCTCCCTGTCTCACTCAATTCGTGTATACATTGAAACACTTTTACATTGAGCTCTGCACCTCAGTACCCCCGACAAGGAGAACTACCAAAGGGCTAAATCTATGTGGGGATTCTAGGGGTCTGAAAGGTTATCAGATTTTTGAATTCATAAGTTTTTGAGCACATTGATCCAGATTTTGTTATGAATGGCGATGGAATGGCTTTTGCCATTCACTTCGTGTACAGTTGCTGACAGATTTGTCGCAGGCTTGTCAGTGGAGACTTTTTGTTATTGGGCGTCTACTCCAATGTGGCACACTCTCCGGGAGATCTGTGACATCCGTGGGCAGGGCAAGCATCAAGAAGGCACTTCTACCAATCAGATTGAAGAATTCACACTGAGACTGTAAAACAGGAAGTAACAGACAGGAACTATAAATTACATTTAAAATCATTGTGCAAGAAGCAAAATAAAGATTGGGGCATACACATGGGATTAGGGGGAGGCATAAAAGAGAAAAACAGAAAAAACTATAAATAACGTTTCTTTTTAAAAAGAAATCTACGACAGATTTCCATGTTTAACTGCAGATGCTGTCAGTTTTACCCTCTAGTAACAGAAAGTGCTGACAGCCTTGTCGTTATAAATACAGCAAAATCCCTGTCATTTTTCTGTTGCAGTAATTTTTAAGGAGAGGCTTTCTGCAATTAAAGCGCTATTTTTCTTTTAAGTAGCTGACTCTGTCTGTCATAAATTAGGAATAAGGGTTTCCAGGTCAGTATTTGCAGGGGTACCCCAAGCAAGATTTGATAACCATCATCCTAAAAAAGCAAGAAATAATGTACAAAACCACTCCAGTACTCACTCTCAGTGATTCTTTACCTCTGCATTAGTGATATCCAAATTCTTCCTGTAATTAAAAAAAAAACTTACAATATATCAAAGCCACAAAAACGCTGGTTGTGCACAAGATTTATCCAGAACCAATAATCCTGTCTGAAAATACCAAGGAAAAATATATGCACATTACCATGTTTTGACTGGGTGGATGCAGCTTACTCAGTTTATTACACTGTTTAGAGAAACCATGCCTATAATAAGTGGAGTTTAATGTATTGGCAATTACAGTTGTCCATCTTGATTCAGTGGTGCACACTTGCTTCTAAGTCATAGAATTGTGGGTTCTAGCCCCACCTCAGAAACTTAAACCTATCATCTAGGCCGATACTTCAGTGCAGTGCTGATAGAGTGCTGTGGAATTGGAGATGCTACCTTTCAAACGAGATGTTAAAGTGAGATATCATCTGCCTTCTGATTCTCAGTACCCATTTGATGAATAGAAAGGGAATTCTCCTAGTATCATGGCCAACATTTATGCCTCAACCAAATTGACTAAAACAGATTATCTAATCATTTAGCTCATTGCTGTTCGTGTGCAAATTGCCTGCTGAGTTTCCCAACATTACAGTAATGTTACTTCAAAGGTACTTCATTTACTGTGAAGCAGTCAATAATTAGACAAGAAAGGTCATGCATTTAGGCATGTAAAGGCTGAGAAACATTGAAATTAAGCTCTGTTGAAATGCCCATATATAAAAAATATACTCTCATTGAGTTCATAAAGATATGCCACTATTACATCATCTACTTTGATACTTTGGTCAAACATCCAAGGCACTATTGTGAACTAGAAGCACCATCTAGTGGATAAGTGAAGAATTACTGCTGTCCCAAAACATTTTTACAGCCAATTAAGTGCTTTCATTCCTTACATGTATTCTTCTAGAAAATCTAGGAGTTTGCCTGATGGATTAATAGGCAATTGCTTATTGTGCCATACAGAACAAAAGGTTTCAGATTTGTTTCCCAGCCTGTGCTGAACTAGCTGACCTCAGTTAGGGCAGATATTTGGGCACTGCAATTGACTTCAGTGCCCCTCGTCAAAAGAAGTAAAATATCAGGCAAGGTTTTCATTGCTGCTTGACACATAATGACTGATGCTGGAAAGTGTGAATATGCAGGTGTAGGGTGAAGACAGCTTGGCTGCAATAAGTTCCAATGTTCAACCATCTGCAGAAACTCACCATCTATTGATATAAGTGGAGAATGATCCCTTAGAAATCAGACCCCAGCAAGAGCCTTTTTAAGAGAGGAAAGAAAAGAATTGGAGCTATGAGGAAATTCTAGCAGGATACCTGTTCATGTAAAAAAATGATGTCAAATATCTCAAAATACCCATCAAAATATTGGTTTTATTAATATTTGAATAAAGTTACTTCTATTAGCAGAAAGAGTTTTTTTTTCAGGTGGTTTGAGGGAGAAGTACATTGTAGAATACACTTGAGAACTTGGTCCAGATTTTGCAGTTGTAATGATGGAAAAAACTGTCATTGTACTCTATTACAACTGTGAAACTGACAGCAACTTCTGACGTTTGCACATGTGCATTTAAATGCAGTAATCCAGAATTTGCTGTTAGTGTTTGCCTGTTCCTCCACAGGGTGTACAGTTGAAGTCCCTGCAGATGGCAATCTTTAGAAATCACAGAAGTGACGAGGACTTCCCTTTTTACACTGTAATATCACTTTTAACACACTCCAAGAAAGTTAGGTGTATCTGGGATTTAATGGCATACTAAGTCATAACTACTGCTGAATGACCTCTTTGGCCCTGGAAAACTAATTGTATATTTGTGTAATGTCAAAATGTTTCATTATGATTAATTACATAGTTTTTTAATACAATATATTTGTAAAAGTTTGATATTTCAGCTTTTAATGTGTATGTCCCAATCTTTATTTTGGTCTCTGTAAAACTGATAAAAATGAAGGATAATCAGTGCATTTTGCGTTCTCGTTTACTGTCTGTGAGGATTCTTTAATCTCAATGGCTGCTTACCCTGCTTGATGACATTACTGTTGCTGGACGCCTAAAGATCGCCTTAGCTTCGCAACAGATTCAAATTAACCTTGGGAAAGGGGTAATCCATGCCACAGAGATTGCTAAATCTTTATGGGCAGCTTTCTTCAAAGTCAGCAGCGAGCACAGTCACTTCATTGCTGACCACAAAATCTGGGCCTTTATTTCCATTCAGAAAGGAAATTATTATACTCTGCCTCAGTTTGCCTGCCAGCGTAGGCTATCCCACACTGCAGGAACGTATGGAGACGAGCTGTTAAGTAGGGAAGGAAAACCTGCATTTAAAATAAAATAACTCATTAACATTATTGTTTTAGTGGTAGGAAAACTACTCCATTTGCTTTTCTTGATAAACAAAAATGTAGCTGAGCAGAAATAGATAGGAATGGTTCATATCGACAGGATACCATTGAATGTTACTCCTACATTAGATGAAATGCGATCAACTTAACAGTTTAAGTCATACAATAATACCATAGTAATTTTTGGAGTCTTTTAGTTGATACTCAAGTCACTTTGCCTCTATGACCCTCGAGAATATGACCCAGTTCTTTGTCTACAGTAATAGCATGGTCGCAGATTTTTATCGCTGGGAAAATCGGACCATTGGTGACAGAACTGTGATACAAGGGTACTACTCTCTCAATAACTTCAATAACATCCTTAACAGTTTTGGTGAGTAAAGATTAGTTGTTGCTTTATTTAGGACAGCATGCAATAAAAACTCAGAAAATAATCACATCTTTTTCCCTTTTTTAACAGTAACTTTGTTTGAGTTGACTGTTGTAAACAATTGGTATATAACCATGGTGAGTTTTCTTGAGATTAAGCATCTTTCCCAAAGATTCCACTGAATTACTCCATTAAATGTAAACGTTTAAATGTAAATGTAAAGAGAAATTAGCTGTAGCTCTCTCTTCACAGGAAGGAGTGGTATCTCAGACTACACACTGGAGTCGCATTTACTTTATGACTTTCTATATTGTAACTATGGTAAGTAAAGGTGCCTGTAGTTGTTTTGTTCTTCCTCAATACTACAGTATTTATAATTTATAACTTTAAAATTGTTCACTAATGAACAATAGTAAAAATGTGACATTTTTCAATTCATAAAGGGTTTTTGAGGTTAAGGAAAACTATCAGTCGCAGTAAAAACAGAAAATGATGGAAAGACTCAGCAGGTCTGGTAGCATCTGTGGAGAGAAAAACAGAGTTAACGGACTGAATTTTACACCGCCCCAGCGGGTCGGATGGGTGGCATGGGGGCAGCGCAAAATTGAGCAGGAGGCTCCGGGAGGCCTACCCGCCCCGCTCCCGCTTCTGGTCAACTTTACGGCGGTCAGGCGGTGGGGGGGGGGGGGTGCGGTGGGGGTGTGGAATGGTCAGCCCACCTGAGGCTGCCTCCATGGGTATTTTATCCATGGCAAGCAGGCATGTTGGGGACGTGAAAGGCCACCCAGTGATAGCTGCCGTCTTTCCACGAGCCGGGGGGAGAGGGGGGCCATGGCAGTCGGGCACAGGGTGCCCGATTGTGGGCCGCCTCACCTCCCAACCCACCCCTGGGAACCAAGATACCCCCCTCCCCCCAAACAACCAGGGAGATTGGTCGTGCCCTGGTGAGGCATGCCCAACACTCCCTCCTGGCTCCATGTCGTCGGCTAGGCTGCAGTCCTAGCAGTGGCCATCGCTGCTGGGACTAAGAGCTACCAGCCCGCTGATTGGCCGGCAGCTCACTGAGGCAGGACTTCTTCCCTCAAGCGGGTGGAAGTCCTGTCTCAGGATAATTAAAGCCCGGGGACCCAGTGGCATCAGTGGCGAATTCCCATCTGCCTAAGGTAAAATCCAGCCCAACATTTCAGGTCTGTGACCTTTCCTCAGAACTGGGAAAAATTAAAAATGTAATAGGTTTTGAGTATTGGAAAGGGGAACTGAGAAGAAGAACAAAAGGGAAGGTCTTTATTAGGCTGGAGGGCAGGAGAGATTAAATGGCAAAAGGTTTCATGGTACAAGACCAAAGGAAGTGGTAATGGGGAAGTAAAGAAACAAAAGATGTTTGTCGAGGAGGTGTGAACAGTATGATCCTGAACAACTGCTGGCCAAACACAAAGTAAAGGAAATAAGAGAGAAGACAACCAAACAAGCAAAGAAACACAAAACAAAATGGGGGCAGAGGTTATGATCAAAAATTGTTGAATTCATTGTTGAGTCCAGAAGTTTGTAAGGTGCCAGTTGAAAGATGAGGTGCTGTTCCTCAAGCTTGCGTTGAGCTTCATTGGAACACTCAGCAGCTAAGGACAAAAAGGTTAGAGTGGGAGAAAAGTGGAGAAATAAAATGACAAGGCAACTGGAAACTCAGGATCACACTTGCATACTGAATGGAGGTGTTTCACAAAGTGGTCACCCAGTTTTCTTTTGGTGTCCCCAGTATAGAGAAGACCGCATTGTTAGCGGCGAATACAGTATAGTAAATTGAAAGAAGTACAAGTGAATCGCTGCTTCACCTGGAAGGAGTGTTTGGGGCCTTGGATGGTGAGAAAAGAGGAGGTATAAGGGCAGGTGTTGCATCTAATTTACACTGGGGAAACCAAAAGCAGTATGGGTGACTGCATGGCAAAACAGCTCTGTTCAGTCTGCAAGTATGACCCTACTCTTCCAGTCATCTGTCATTTTAATTCTCTGCCTTGCTCCCACTCTGATCTTTCTGTCCTTGGCCTGCTGCAGTGTTCCATTGAAGCAAAATGCAAGCCTAGGGAACAGCATCTTTCAACTGGGCACTTTACAGCCTTCCGGACTCAACATTGAGTTCATAACCTCTGCCCCCATTTTGTTTTGTGTTTCTTTGCTTGTTTTGTTGTTTTCTCTCATTTCTCTCTCATTTACTTTGCATTCAGACGGCAGCTATTCAGGATCCTGCTGTTCACACCTCCTCTAGACACTTCTTTTGTTTCTTTACTTCCCCATTACCACTTCCTAAGACTTTCCGCCATGGGCGGCACAGTGGCGCAGTGGTTAGCACCGCAGCCTCACAGCTCCAGCGACCCGGGTTCGATTCTGGGTACTGCCTGTGCGGAGTTTGCAAGTTCTCCCTGTGACCGCGTGGGTTTTCGCCGGGTACTCCGGTTTCCTCCCACAGCCAAAGACTTGCAGGTTGGTAGGTAAATTGGCCATTATAAATTGCCCCTAGTATAGGTAGGTGGTAGGGGAATTGTGGAAAGGTGGGGATGTGAGAGGGTAATGGGATTAATGTAAGATTAGTATAAATGGGTGGTTGATGGTCGGCACAGATTCAGTGGGCCGAAGGGCCTGTTTCAGTGCTGTATCTCTAAATAAAAATAAATAAACCTGTTGACATTTAATCGCTACTGCCCTCCACCCTATCACAGCCCTTCTCTCTCGTTATTCCACCCACCCTCCTCCTTTTCAAAACCATTACATTTCTAAGTTTTCCCAGTTCTGATGAAAGGTCACAGACCTGAAATGTTAATTCTGTTTCTCTCTCCACAGATACTACCAAACCTGCTGAGTGTTTCCATCATTTTCTGTTTTTATTTCAGAATTTCTGCATTCACAGAATTTTGCTTTTGTATCAAGTCTTATAGCACTCTTCATGAGTAGAATTGCACTTCTTTTCTTTTTTAAAGTATTTTTTTCTCTGCTTTTCAAAAGTCTGGATGACAAATTTCTACAGTCAACGACCATGTGCCTCTGATTCAGTTAGGCTGAGCCATAATACATAAGTCAGTGTTTCCATTCAACCCACTGTCAAGGAGATCGGATCCCTTGCTTGTTCCTGGTGGAAACTGGGCAATCAGTAACTTCGATTATTAGTGCAAATGAATGTCTGGGAAGATACAGCTTATAGCACTTGAAATAAAGCCTTTTGAAACCCACAAATACCTCTATTCAAGAAGGGAGGAAGACAGAAAGCAGGAAATTGTAGGCCAGTTAGCCTAACATCTGTCATAGGGAAAATGCTTGAATCCATTATTAAGGAGGTAATAGCAGGACATGTAGAAAATCATAATACAATCAGGCAGAGCCAACGTGGTTTTGTGAAAGGGAAATTGTGTTTGACTAATTTATTAGAGTTCTTTGTTAAAGTACCTAGCAAGGTGGATAATGGGGAACCAGTAAATATGGTATATTTGGATTTCCAAAAAGCATTCGATAAGGTGCCACATAAAAGTTACTACACAAGATGGTGTTGGAGGTAACATAGTAGCATGAATAGAGAATTGGTTAGCTAACAGGAAGTAGAGAGTCAGGATAAATGGGTTGTTTTTAGGTTGGCAAACTGTAACTAGTTGAATGCCACAGGGATCAGTGCTGGGGCCTCAACTATTTACAATCTGTATTAAGGATTTGGGTGAAGGAACCAAGTGTATGGTAGCTAAATTTGCTGATGACACAAAGATAGGTAGGAAAGCAAGATGTGAAGAGGACACATGGATTGAGAATTGGTTAACAGACATAAAACAGAGTAGGAATAAACGGGACAGTCTCAGGTTGGTTGGCTGTGACTATTGGGGTACTGCAAGGATCAGTGCTTGGGGCCCAGCTATTCACAATCTATATCAATGATTTGGATATGGGGACCAAATGTAATATTTCTAGGTTTGCTGATTACACAAAACTAGGTGGGAGTTGTGAGGAGGATGCAAAGAAGCTCCAAGAAGATTTGGATAGGCTAAGTGAGTGAACAAGAACATGGCAGATGGAATATAATGTGGAAAAATGTGAAGGTATCCACTTTGGTAGGAAAAATAGAAATGCAGTGTATTTCTTAAATGGTGAGAGATTGGAAGTGTTGATGTCCAAAGGGACCTTGATGTCCTTGTTCATAAGTCACTGAAAGCTAACACGCAGGTGCAGCAAGCAACTATGAAGGCAAATGGTATAATGGCCTTTATTGTAAGAGGATTTGAGTACAGGAGTAAAGTCTTGCTGCAATTGTACAGAATCTTGGTGAGACCGCACCCGGAGTATTGTGTACACTTTCGGTCTCCTTACCTGAGGAAGAAGTTGCCGTGGAAGGAATGCAACGAAGGTTCACCAGACTGATTCCTGGGATGGCGGGATTGTCCTATGAGGAGAGATTGAGGACACTGGGCCTGTATTCTCTAGAGTTTAGAAGAATGAGAGTTGATCTCATTGAAGCATACAAAATTCTTAAAGGACTCGACAGGGTTGATGCAGGAAGGATGTTTCTCCTGACTGGGGACTATTGAACCAGGGAACACAGTCTCAGAATAAGAGATAAGCCATTTAGGACTGAGATAAGGAGAAATTTCTTTACTCAGAGGGTGGTGAATCTTTGGATTCTCTACTCCAGAGGGCTGTGGAGTCTCAGTCATTATGTTGAAGACAGAGATCGATAGATTTCTAGATATTAAAGATATCAAGGGATTTGAGGATAGTGTGGGAAAATAGGGTTGAGGTGGAAGATCAGCCATGATCTAGTTGAATGGCAGTGCAGGCTTGAGGGGCCAAATGGCCTACTACTGCTCCTATTTCCTATTTTCCTATGACAAAGGGATTTAGATAGGGTAAGCGAATGGGCAAAAATTTGGCAGATGGAGTACAATGTGGGAAAATGTGAGCGTGTCCACTTTGGCAGAAGAAGAGAAAAGCAGAATATTATTTAAATGGAGAGAGACTACAGAACTCTGTGGCGCAGAGGAATCTTGGAGGGTTGCGGGGTGGGGTGAGTCCTGGTACATGAACCACAAAAAGCTAGCATGCAGGTATTGCAAGTGATTGAGAAAGCAAATGGAATGTTGGCCCTTATTGCAAGGGGAATGGAGAATCAAAGTAGAGAAGTGTTGCTGCAGCTGTACAGGGCCTTAGTGAGACCGCATCTGGAATACTGTGTACAGTTTTAGTTTCCTTATTTAAGGAAGGATATAATTGCATTGGAAGCAATTCAACGAAGGTTCACTCGGCTGATTCTTGGGAAGAAAGGGTTGTCTTATAAGGAAAGGTTGAGCAGGTTGGGCATATACTCATTGGCATTTAGAAGAATGAGAGGTGATCTTATTGAAACATATAAGATTCTGAGGGGATGGTTCCCCTCATGCGAGAGTCTAGAACTGGGGGCATGTTTTAAAAATAAGGGGTCTCCCATTTAAGATGAATATGAGGAGGAATTTCTTCTCTCAGAGTGTCGTTAATCTGTGGAATTCTCTTCCCCAGAGAACAGTGGAAACTGGGTCGCTGAATATATTCAAGGCTGAGTTAGACATATTTTTGATCTACAAGGGAGTCAAGGGTTATGGGGGGCAGACAGGAAAGTGGAGATAAGGTCACAGTCAGATCAGCCATGATCTTATTGAATGGTGGTGCAGGCTTGAGGGCCCGAATGGTGTACTCCTGCTCCTATTTCTTATCTTATAAAACTCAAGTCCAAATGGTGATGGTTCTTATAGTCTATTTAGAGGGCCTCACCTACTGAGAGGAGCTTCAGTAGGGGTTAAATATTTGATTATTAGTACCAAAGGTTGACATATTACTCTTTTATCTTCCTCCACCTCCCACAGAACTACCAGCAATTAATGTACACATTGCAGGTAGAAGGAAACATCCTACAGCACCAATAGGCTACAGGAGTTGTTTATTACTAGGCCATATGTACTCCACTATCCCTTTGGACTGTATAAATTTAAATATATTAACACATTAGCCTTTGTCTGTGTTACTCCAACCACAGATGGTAGCTACTCACTAAATGGAGAATAATGGGCCAAAATCCTGGAACTCCTTTCCGAACAGTACTGTTGGATGTACCTACACCACATGGCCTGCAGTGGTTCAAGAAGGCAGCTCACCACCATCTTCTCCTGGACAATTAGGGATGGCAATAAATGCTGGCCTAGCCAGCAAAGCCCACGTCCTGTGAAAGAATTTTTAAAAATTAGTGTAATGTTTAATATGATGGCAGATGGATACCAAGAGACATTTTAGCTATTGGTATATGGGTTTGACATCTTTTTTCAATGGACAAGCATATCTCAATTTGAAGTGTTTCATTTGGGTAAATATTGAACCATGTTTCGTTCAGAATTCCTTCTTAACTTCTGCCATTTTTTAAAGTGTAGTGTTTTTGCAAATTTCAGCATTAATTTCAATGTTGATTGGTTTATAAATTCTTCATTTATATTCCCAACTTTACACATAACAGTCTATTGGTGCTGGTCTATCTGTCCTTCCAGTGATAATGTGGATGTGGCATGCATAAGAGACTTACAACAAAGTTCAGGGCATGCGAGGACAGGGTCCAGATAGCAGAACGGATTAAAGGATGACTACACTTCAGAAAATGGAGGTTAGGAATTAACAGAAGTTTCTTAGACTAGCAGAAAGTGGGAAATGATGCCCCACACGGATCCATGTCAGGATCACTGTTGTTCACCACATAAATCAATGATTTTCATGCAGATATCAGGAGTTTTGGGATGGAATTTTACAGCAGAGTGAAGACCCCGCCCACCGGCCAAAAAGACAGGGGCGAGCCCACCTCCGTCGGGCCTGAAAGCCACGCTGTAATTTTACATGGCTCAGGCCCTTAATTGGCCCTGAGTGGGACTTCTGCCTCTCTGAAGCAGGGAGTCCCGCCTCTTAAGAGCTGCCAGCCAATCAGCAGCCTGGCAGCTCCTCAGTCCCAGCAGCGCCACCAGGAACGGTGGCCACTGCTGGGACTACACCCAGCCAGAAGAGGACCGTGGACGTCCGCCATCATAAAGATGAGTGCGGCTTTGGGCCTCGCCAGGGACAATCAGCTGGGCCCTGGTGAGGTGAGTGGGGGTCGTTCAGGAGGACGGGGGAGGTGCTTCAACAGGGACAGCTTGTGTTGCTGGGGGGGGGCCTTCTGTGGGGCACAGTTTTTACATTTAATTTCTTAGCTTCCAAGGAATAAGTAGTTTCCTTATTCTTCTTACCAAAATGAACCACCTCACACTCGCTGTATTGAATTTCCTTTTCTATTGCTGTTTATCTGGTTTTACTGGGTGGTGTCCACAGGTGTTGAAGTCAAGTAAGTAAAATACCAGGAGTAGCGGGAGGAGGCTCTTAAGTGGCAATTAATTGGCACTTAAAGGCCTCAGTTGGCCTGGGGTGGGCGGGCTGTTTGTCAACTCACCCACCGCTCATAAAATTACAGTGAGAGCGGGAAGGCAATGGGAACGGCACCCGCCACCTCCCACACAATGTTATGCCCCACCCATGCCACACCACCCCTACCCCGCCTCAACCTCCAGCCCACTCCTGGGGGGGGTGTAAAAATTTGCAGGTGATGCCAAATTGGGGTTTATATTAATTGGAGGACTGCATCAAATTACGGGAAGGCATAAAACAGGCTTTTAAAGTGGATGGATAAACAACAAATAGAAAAGGAAATTCAATATAGCAAGTGTGAGATTGTTCATTTTGGTAGGAAGAATAAGGAGACCACTTATTCCTGGGAAGGCAAGAAATTAAATGTGGTAGAGTTGCAAAAGGATCTGGGACTACAGGTACTTAAGTTGCTAAAACAAGATAAGGGCATCTTTTTCTTCTTCTTCATTGGCCTCCTTGTCTCGAGAGACAATGGATAAGCGCCTGGAGGTGGTCAGTGGTTTGTGAAGCAGCGCCTGGAGTGGCTATAAAGGCCAATTCTAGAGTGGCAGACTCTTCCACAGGTGCTGCAGATAAAATTGGTTGACTGGGCTGTTTCGCAGTTGGCTCTCTCCTTACGCTTCTGACTTTTTTCCTGCCAACTGCTGTCTCTTCGACTCGTCACGCTTTAGCCCCGCCTTTATGGTTGCCCGCCAGCTCTGGCGATCGCTGGCAACTGACTCCCACGACTTGTGATCAATGTCACAGGACTTCATGTCGCGTTTGCAGACATCTTTAAAGCGGAGACAAGGACGGCCGGTGGGTTTAATACCAGTGACGAGCTCGCTGTACAATGTGTCCTTGGGGATCCTGCCACCTTCCATGCGGCTCACATGGCCAAGCCATCTCAGGCACCGCTGGCTGAGTAGGGTGTATATGCTGGGGATGTTGGCCGCCTCGAGGACTTCTGTGTTGGAGATACGGTCCTGCCACCTGATGCCAAGGATTCTCCGGAGGCAGCGAAGCTGAAATGAATTGAGATGTCGCTCTTGGCTGACGTACGTTGTCCAGGCCTCGCTGCCGTAGAGCAAGGTACTGAGGACACAGGCTTGATACACTCGGACTTTTGTGTTCCGTGTCAGTGCGCCATTTTCCCACACTCTCTTGGCCAGTCTGGACATAGCAGTGGAAGACTTTCCCATGCGCTTGTTGATTTCTGCATCGAGAGACAGGTTACTGGTGATAGTTGAGCCTAGGTAGTGAACTCTTGAACCACTTCCAGAGTCTGGTTGCCGATATTGATGGATGGGGCATTTGTGACGTCCTGTCCCATGATGTTCGTTTTCTTGAGGCTGATGGTTAGGCCAAATTCGGTGCAGGCAGCCGCAAACCTGTCGATGAGTCTCTGCAGACACTCTTCAGTGTGAGATGTTAATGCAGCATCGTCAGCAAAGAGGTGTTCCCTGATGAGGACTTTCCGTACTTTAGTCTTCGCTCTTAGGCGGGCAAGGTTGAACAACCTGCCACCTGATCTTGTAAGGGCATACAGGGTGCGAAATTCGTAGGTGTAGTGCTGCTGGAGCTGGCATTGTATAAGCCTTGCTTCTTCCTGGGGGTGTGCAGTGGGGATACTATCACATACTATCCTGATGTCACACAGCCCTACCAGCTGATGAAACACCAGACTTCCTAATTTGGACCATGCAGGTCCATTGAACAAATTCACACATCTCTCTACAAAGATCAAGCATTAAGCTGAAAGGTGGGCCCTGCATCAATGCCATTTAAAGGGCCAGGCACCCAAATTGCTGTTAAGGTAATCTTCATATCCTGTTGCAAAGCGTCTAAAATTACTGTGGAGTGTTCCTGGAGGTGTTGTGGTGAGTTCTTAGATTTGGCAGTGAGTGTTTCTGCATCCTTACAGGCATGGCAGAGGATTGGGTGACCTGCTCACAAAAAGGTTGCATCAGGTATGAGGCTTGCAGTTGCAGTGCCTGTGGGTCTGCAGGAATACAGGAAGATGGAGCAGAGGCTGCAGAGAGGATAGGCTCTTTGCAATGTCCTCTGCCAAGTTGGAGCCAGACTCCCCCATGCTGCTCGACAGTGACAGAAGGCTGTCTGGCAAGCCAACCAATGCACCCAGCATCTCAGTGTGCATGCCTACCAACACTGTCCTGTATGCTGCCCCACTATGGCCTTCATCTGAGTCCCCTGTAGTAGAACTCATCTGCGACCTCACCCTTCGGTGAGCTGCTAAACAAACCATCCTATACCCCTGACCTGGCTGCAGCCCAGTTATGCCCACTGGCTCACCACATGCTGATCCTAACTGTATACTTGTCTCCAAGGTATGCGCAGTGCCAGTATCTAAAGTGGTCACTGTGAGTAACATAGAGTCAATTATGGCACAGAAGGAGCCCATTCAGCTCATCAACTCAATGCCAACTCGCCACGCAACTATGCTGCCAGTCCCACTCCCCTGCTTGATCCCAGTAGCCTTGCAAGCCTATTTCCCTCAGGTGGCCAGCCAACTTCCTCTTGAAGTCATTGATCGTCTCTGCTTCCACCACGCTTGTGGGCAGTGAGTTCCAGGTCATTACCACCTGCTGTGTAAAAAAAAAAGTGCTTCCTCATATTAACCTGCATCTTTTGCCCAAAACTTTCAATCTTAATCCCTAGTCCTTGTACCATTTGTTAATGGGAACAGTTTTTCCTTGTCTAACTTATCTAAGCCTGTCATAATCTTGTATTAAATCTCCTTTCAGTCTCCTTTGTTCTAAGGATGACAAACCCAGCTTTTGCAACCTAACCTTGTGACTAAAATCCTCTATCCTTGGAATTGTTCTGGAAATCTCCTCTGCACCCTCTCAAGGGCCCTCACATTCTTCCTGAAGTATGGTAACCAGAACTGGATGCAATACTCCAGTTGGGGCCTAATCAGAGCTTTATAAAGATTCAGCATAACTTCCCTGCTTTAGTACTCAGTGCCTTTATTTATGAATCCCAAGCTCCCATATGCTTTACTAACCACTCAATATGACCTGCCACCTTCAAAGATCAATACATATGCACTGCCAAGTCCCTCTGTTCCTCCACACATTTTAGAACTGTGCCATTAAGTATATATTGTCTCTCCCTAATCCTTCTACCAAAATGCATCACCTCACATTTGTCAGTATTAAATTCCATCTTCACTTCTCTGCCCATTCTGCTAGCCTATATATGTCCTGTTACAGGCGATTCTTATCATCCTTACTCTTTGTCACACTTCCAAGCTTGGTGTTGTCAGCAAATTTTGAGATTCTACTCTGTATTCCAAGATCCAAGTCATTTTAGAGATTTTAGAGATACAGCACTGAAACAGGCCCTTCGGCCCACCGAGTCTGTGCCGACCATCAACCACCCATTCATACTAATCCTACACTAATCCCATATTCCTACCACATCCCCACCTGTCCCCATATATTTCCCTACCACCTACCTATACTAGGGGCAATTTATAATGGCCAATTAACCTATCAACCTGCAAGTCTTTGGCATGTGGGAGGAAACCGGAGCACCCGGAGGAAACCCACGCAGACACAGGGAGAACTTGCAAACTCCGCACAGGCAGTACCCAGAATCGAACCCGGGTCCCTGGAGCTGTGAGGCTGCGGTGCTAACCACTGCGCCACTGTGCCGCCCCATATCAAAAAAAGGATGGTCCCAGCACTGACCTTTGGGGAACACCACTGTTTACCATTCTCCAGTCAGAAAAGCAACCGTTTACTACGTCTCGCTGTTTTCTGTCCGTAAAGCCAATTTTTTATCCAGTTGGACACTGACCCTCCTATTCCATGCGCTTCAGTTTTGTTAACCAGCCTTTCATGTGGTACCTTATCAAATGTTTTCTTAAAATCCATATAAACAACATACACCACATTCCCTTATCAACTTTCTCTGTTACTTTAGTCCATTTTTAAGCCACATTTCCATTATTGTCACTACATCATATTCCCATACTGCTATTTGTGCTTGTAGATCACCAGCCTTATTCACTACACTTAGTGCCTTTACACACATGTATTGTAATACTTTCTTTGCATTCCTCATAGTCCTTCTCCGTCCACTCCCATCTAATACGGAACTACTCCCTTCGCTAGTACTGCCTAATACACTCTCTCTGACCTCACCTAATACTTTGCTATTTTCTGCTCTAGTGCTATCTGTCTCTTTCAACTCTCTCTGTACATTGGTATTCCTCTCTTATATTAACATCCTGGTTTCCACAGCTCTGCCAAGTTAGTTTAAACCCTCCCCAATAGCACTAGCAAATGGCCCCACAAGGAAATTTGTCCCAGCTCTGTTCAGGTGCAACCCATCTGGCCTGTATAGGTCCCATCTTCTCCAGAACTGGCCCCAGTGCCCCAGGAATCTAAAGCCCTCCCTCCTGCACCATCTTTCCAACCACGCATTCTCCTATTTCTATACTCACTGGCGTGTGATACTGGGAGTAATCTGAGATCACTGCATTTGAGGTCCTGCTTGTTCATTTCTTGCCTAGCGCACTAAACTCTTTCTTAAACTCCCTCTTCCTACCTATTTTGTTGGTAACAATGTGGACCACGGCTTCTGGCTATTCACCCTCCACCTGCCCCCCCCCCCTTCAATGTGCTCTTAGCCACTCAGTGACATCCTTGACCCTAGCACAAGGGAGGCAACACACCATCCTGGATTCACCTCTGTGGCCATAGAAACGCTTGTCTGTTCCCCTGACTATCGAATCTCCTTTCACAATCGCTCTCCCAGTCTTCCTTGTAACTGCCTGTATAGCTGAACCACCTGTGGTTCCATGGCCTTGACTCTGGCCCCAGATAAACCATCACCTTCCTCCTTATTCAGAACTGAATACCAGTTGGAGAATGAGATGCATTCAGGGATCTCCTGCACTACCTGCCTGTTTCTTCTTGACTGTCTGGCGGTCACCCATTCCCTCTCTGCCTGTATACTCATAAGCTGCAGGGTGACCACATCCAGAAACATGCTATCCTCAAAACTTTCAACCTCACGGATGTACCGCAGTAACTGGTGCTGCTCAAGTTCAGATCAAGTGACGGAGCCTCTTCAGTGCTTTGCAGTTGCTCTCTCTCCTCTTCCTGGGGCTGCTGTGGCTGGGTAGGTGGTAGTTCTTGAGTGTCTGAAAGCAGAAAATCAGAAAGGGAAGGTTGGAGGTGAGCGCAGAGTAGGGTGGGAATCAAAAGGTCCATGGCGACACCATCTGCAGCTTGCTCATCATGTCAGATAGCAGATGAGTGTGAGCTGGGAGTTATAAAGGAACATAAGGCAGAAAGATGCTGTCATCCTCAATGTTCTCAGCAACATCGGATGCTCTGTCGCAGTTGGCCCCTTGATGCTGAGAACCATTTCCTGTGTAGGGCTCAAGAAATGCGGGGCACCCTTGCTCCCGCCAGTTCAGCTCTGCTTCCTTCTATTGTATGCTGCTCTTGACCTGCAAGAAAGAGGGAAGAATGTCACCGATTGTGTTGTACTGTGTCTGGATGATATGCCTGCCATGGCTGAGTAGCTGAAGGTATGTGGAGGCAGCAAGAGGTGAATGTGAGGCTGGCAGCATTGGTAGATGTGTGAGGGTGAGGTAGAGCGTCTGGATGTTAGGCATTAGCCCTGAGTGCTAGGGACTGCTGCTTGGTGAGTGATGGGTGTGTGGTGTATTGAGCGGTGTGAGAGGCTGGTGGAACAGTGGGTAGGAGATGTCATGTGAAGGTGTATTCACTGACCTTGACCACTCGCATGAGGTCATTGGATTTCTTGTGGCACTGCTGCCAGGTCCTTGGGTCGAGACTCTGGGAATTGAACTCCCTGGCCATCTGCTTCCACTCCCTTCTGAAGGTGTTCCTTGAGGGCCTCCTGGCCCCATGTGGAGCCATGGTATATCTCCAATTATCAGGGAAGATTGAGCAGGCTGGGGCTCTCTTTGGAAAAGAGCTTAAGAGGAGAATTGATAGAGGTATTTATAACTTTCAAAGGGTTCAATCAAGATAGATGTGGAGAATCCATTTCCACAGATTGCAGAACAAGGACGTATAACTATAAGAATGACCAGTAACAGATTAAATTAAGAATTTTGAGCAAGTTCTTTACACAGAGAGTACTGAGAATGTGGAACTCGCTGCCACATGGAGTGGTTGAAGATAGTTTAAATGCATTAAAAGGAAAAGCTGACACATACACGTGGGAAAAGGGATTAGAGAGATATGGGGCAGGGGAGAAAAAAGTGATTAGAGTTGAAGGAGGGTCATATGGCCACCAGCATAGGCAAGTTGAACTGTGGTCAGCTTTTGTGCTCTAGATACTATGGAATTTCTATGTAACTCAAATTTCAATGTCTTAAGTAATAACTTTTTTATTCTATCAGTTGCATTGAACTATTTTAACTCATCGATTTTTAACTAAACCATATAAAGGATATATTTTTCATTGTTCTCAAATTTTGGAAAAAGGTATTTGCATAAAGTAGTAAAGACTACACAGTGAGGCCTCCATTATCTACGCTTCAGTTGTCCGTTTTCCCTATCATATGAAAGCATGGACCTCTTGCAACAAGATCAGCTGTTCTACATTTTGCAGCCACCATAACTCCAGTCACCAGACTAACTACAGATCCAAGAAAGGCAGCCAAAAGTGCCAAAAACTACCACCCAGCCACAGTGGTGAGCACTAAAGGCAGCATGTGCTCACCTCCAGTGTTCAAAGTGAGCAGCCTCCATAGCCCTGACCTGTACGTATTGGTGGGGAAATTGTTTTTTTTTTTACAGGTTCTCTGGCAGGTCCTGCAGGTAGAAGTCAGGGGCGGGAATGTGCAGGAGCTGTATGCCACCAGAGTAGCTGATTAATGACAGCTGTGGCCATACCTGTTGATCATGCTGGCAGATGTACTGAGGCTGAATGATGTTGGGAGAGCACTGAGGCAGGTAGGTGGGGAGAGGCAGAGCAATTAGCAGTATAGTAATTTGGGGACCCTTGATTATGTTCTAGTTTCTACATGCCATGAGTCCTCACCATTGTGGTAGATAACAGAGAGTTCATTTCATACTTGTCTGTTTTTTCATTAGAATTAGAAAAAAAATGAATCATTGGAAATACTGCCCATTCTTGGGTATACCACAATTTATATGGTTAAATAGCTAGGAGAAAAGAGAGAAGAAAAATAATCTTGTAAAAAATATGTTAATCCCAAAGGGAGGAACAGTGCTATGAGGAAATAATTATCATTATTTTGTAGATCTGCTTTTGCCTTCTGCTTTTAATTGTGCTTAGCAATGTGCCACTTCTATTTTTAAAAAATCTCTGCTGCTTTAAATCCTATTTTTATTTGTGTAAATTTTATTTAGAAACATTTAATTTTATCGGAATTTAAGTTCTGATCAAGTTTAAACCACACATGACTGCCCTTAGATGTTGATTAGTGATAACTTATAATGTAACCCACTTAACATATTGGTGGTGCGATTAACCCAAGCCCATTCCGTCCAATGCAGGCAGCATGCAAACATCATTGCTACCTGCTGATTACCATGATTGAAGTGTGCAGCCAGCACTAAAAGCGCTGTTGAGTGGCTGCACGCCTCAGCAGAGAATTCAAATTCATGGGAGGCTAGCACCACTTAAAGCTAGCCTGTACCTCTTAGAAGTGGAAGTGGTTGGGGAATTGTGTCCAGGCAGGAAGAACACTGAAAAATGGTGCAACAGGGCAGAGAGCATGCTCCAGTGTTCTCTGTTGCAGCACTGGAGGCCTTGGAGCAGGAGGTGACAGGTCATGCATCCACAAGGGACCAGGAGGCCCACCAGACAAACACTGCAAACGCTTTGGGAGCAGATATCTGTCGCAGCCAATACCAGCAGTGTAGCCCCGAGAACTTGGTTGCAGTACCGCAAGAAGTTGAATGACCTCACACAAGTGGTCAGTGTATCTTCAAATGCCACGTCCTTACAACAAACCACCAGCCTCACACACTGCTCAATTTACCAACTCCATTTTGCTCACATACCAACAACCTCCATCCGTCACGATTCATACCTTACATTCATAGGTTCACCTCACCCTCACACACTTAGCACGGCTGCAAGCCTCACATCAAGCCTCACACCAGTTATTCAACCAATACAGGAACATCATCGAAATAGATTGCACCACACTTACTGGCACACTTCTCTGTCTCTTGCAGGACGAGGTGGTGGACAACAGCAGGCAGCAGCACCTAACCGGCGGGGGCAGGCACTGCTGCATGTCCACCCTGCTGGAGGAGATGGTTACGACCGAGGTCATGGCTAACAGTGGGGCTGAAACCATAGAAGATGATGTTATGCTCATACCTAAGTCCCTTCACATCCTACTACCCCCTCACCCCACAGCCTCATCTGATTTACAAGCTGCAGATGGTCTAAGGATGCACCTCTTGTCTTCCCTCACCCACCTCGCCACAACCCTAACCTTATGCCTTTGTCCTTTTAGATGCCTAACAACTACAAACTGGTTAACCAGTGTGCAGGAGGAAGAACTGGAAGAGGAAGAGGACCTATGATGAAGAAACATCATCACTTGATCACACACTTGCAGCCACAAGCTCAGATACTGACACTGCACATACTTTAGAAGGCAGCTTAGAGGCAGGCTGTACATATGGTGAGACACCAGGTATGAGTTGCCTGCAGGCAGGGCAGTGGGAAAGGGAGGGTGAGGTGGCACACAGGTTCTGCTGCAGACAGCTCAGGTGAGGACTTCGTTGGAGCAGCACACAGAAAAAGGCTGATGGCTATAGACACAGAAATGCTTGGTGCATCGGCACACTTGCCAGAAAGCCTGTGGTCATTGTCAAGGAGCATGGAGGAGTCTGGCACCAACCTTGTACACAGCTTTGTGCAGAGCTTGGAGCTCATTCTTTCCAGCATAAAAATGGTGGCTAACTCTGTACATACATACAAAGCAACACTAGTGGAACCCAACCATGATGCAGGGTCTGATGCTCGATGTCGCAGCTTCCATTGCAGCACAAGTAGAAGCCACCCAATGGCTGAGTGCTGCTGTGAAAGGTCCGACTGAAGTCACACAGGCTCAGCTTGTTGCCACTCAAGCTCAGACGACTGCCATTATGGCTGTGGATACCAGTGTGTAAAGGGGCTTGCAGTATCTCACAGCAGTGCAGCAATCTGTCCTCCAACACATTGCTAGGATTGCTGAGTCACCGCCCCAGTGGAGTGGTAGTTGCTCTGTGGAGAACAAATGTGCTAGCCTTTCTCAGCATAAGAACATTTATCCTCCCATCACTGCCACTCCACCTGTATCCTTGCCAGACAGCCAGCCAGCTGCCGCCCATGCCAAGCTGGTGCAGTCCAAAGCAGGGCCTTCTAGGGCCAGAGCTGCTCAAGATCATCCTGCAAGGCTATCTACCGTTTCCCTACTGAAAATCAGCAGCCTTCCGGCAGCCATGCTGCAGCTTCTGTGGTAGCACTGCATAAGAGCACTAGGACAGGCAAAGACTAATGGAATGCACAAGGGTGATTAGTTGGCTTTTGCATGAAATATTGTATACTTTGATTTATAAAGGTGTTTTTTAACAATTATTTTCATGGGATGTGGGCATCGCAAGGCCAGCATTTGTTGCCCATCCCTAATTGCCCTTGATAACTGAGCGGCTTGCTAGACCATTTCAGAGGGTAGATAAGAGTCAGCCACATTGCTGTAGGTCTGAAGTCACATGTAAGTAGGGATGGCAGATTTCCTTCCGTAAACCATATGGGTTTTTACAACAATCAATGATAGTTTCATGGCACCATTACTGAGACTAGCTTTCAATTCCAGATTTTTATGAATTAATTGAATTTAAATTCCACCTGTTGTCGTGGGATTTGAACCTGTATCCCAGGGCATTAGCTTGGGCCCCTGAATTAGTAGTTCAGTGATATTACCACTACACCACCACCTCCCCTTGGTTTGGAATGTTTGTTTTGTGGTGGCTTTTATTTCAGCATTGTAGCCAAGAGGTCATTGTGATAGTCTACAACAGAGGGAAAGTAAGTGTGGGACTGTTGTTGAATGGAGAATTGGCGTTGCATGCACTGGTACCGCAGTCAAATGAGTCGATCACAGTAGGTCAACACAGTCGGAAACAGGGATTTGTTGGTAGCCGCCTCCCTGCCTCTTCCTCCTCCTCCTCCTCAGCCGCTCTCCATATACCTGGTGACGAGGACTGTGCCTTGATGATATGAAGGTTGTGCAGGGTGCAACAACCACGACATATTGTGACACTAGCTCTGGCGAATACTGCAGGTCTCCTGCAGAGCGGTCCAGGTAGTGGAAGCATTGCTTAAGTACCGCAATGGACTGCTTATCCCTTGTGGCAGCATAGCTCACATTATAGGCATGCTCCCCACATATGAATGGACTGCTCACCAGAGTCATGTGTCAGGGAGCCAGCAGATAGCTCTTGTCGCCCAGTATTCAGCCTCTGATATGTCATGGTGGCTCAAATGTTGATACGGTGGACTTATGTAGAATGAGGGCATCATGACTACATCCAGGATAGCAATGACCTGCATGATAGCAAAATATGGTTGCACACCAGCTAAACATTGAGGGAGTGAAACCCTTTCCAGTTGCTGTACATCTCTGCTGTGCAGGTACTGCATGTAAATTCAATGTGTGTGTGGTCAATGGCACCCTACACTATGGGGAAGCCTGATAGCCCAGCAAAGCCACGTGTTCAGTCCTCCTCCTCCACCTTTTAAATAGCGCTGGTGGGTGCTTCCTGCTGCTGAACGCATGTTCAGCAATAAGAAAAGAGGGTACTAGCAGGAGCATTGAGGTCAAAAATGGCATCAAATCAGTGTTACACACTGACTGATGTCATAATCTGCCTACTCTGCATTATTTCCAATACACGCTTCCAAGTGTCCCTGCTATCAGCCTGCTGTGATGATTTCTAAATGATTCTAAAACTGAGTTTATTTTTCATAATAATCAGTTGTAACTTCTCAGATTTTTTTTCTTATTTAGGTTGTACTTACTATCATTGTTGCCTTTATTTTGGATGCATTTCTATTCCGCATGAACTACAGTAGAAAAAATAAAGATGAGGAAGGTATGTCATCTATATGAATTTCCATTACTGATACTTTATTTTTGCTGTTTTGTCTTTTATCTTAATGTTACTTGTGTTCAGTTTTTGTTTTGTACTTAAATGTGATCAGTTAATACCAAAGATTGGTATAGTGGGTCATGCTCTAATTTTATGCTTTTTGCAACAAGATTTTGTATGTACTTTGCATTCTGATCTTTTGTCTACAACAGATGAAAATGGAATTGTTTTTGAGACTGAGGTGGACAAAGAGGAAATTGATAGACTTCTTGAGTTCAACAGACAGAACGGGTCCCCATCTTCTGAGATTTCCGGACTTTTTAAACTGTCATCTCGAATGGCAAACAATGATGTACGTATTTATGCAAAATCCAGTTTCCCTTTCTTGCATTCATCATTCCTCTTTTGTTTGAATGTTAAGTATTTGTCATTATTCCTTAATAATTATTAAATGTAGGTAATATTGCGATTTCTAAATCTACATCTGTCCTACATATCCAGGATGACTAAAGGAATATATAGGCAGCAACAGACATTTTTATTTTGTGGATTGGTGGAGTGGGGATGTTTTTTATTTTGATATTATCTCATGTCCTGTGAATGTAAGCAAGTCAAATAGCCTGAAAAGAACTGTGTTCCTTTCCAACTGTGTATTGCTGGGTTTGCCTTTTTTTATTTGTGTAGTATCATATTTCATGGAATGTTAACTTTGAAATAATTAAGAAATATGTCAAGACCCTTGCCATCCATGAACTTATTGAAGATGATTGCATCGACATCATGGCCTTAATAAAAACCTGGCTGAGGGGTGATGACTCCTTTCCCCTTAATGAAGCCTCCCCACCTGGCTACATCTTCCACTACTTGCCCTGCCAAGACTGGCGCGGTGGTGGTGTGGCGCTTATCACCAGATCACACCTTGGCCTGACCCCCTACTCCTCTGGCACTTTCTCCTCTTTTGAGCATCTCACCTTGTTCCACCCCTCTCGCCTCTCATTCAAAATCATTGTTTCTACCACCCTCCCAAGTACATTTAAAATTCTCTTGCTGAGCTTCTTGTTACAACCAAGGCAGGAGGAGTGCACTGTTAATTCAGTCCCACTTCTGCACAGGCCACAGCATATTTCTTAAATTTTCCCACTTACTGAAACAATCAGATATGATATTTTCCCTAGAAAAGAACACACTAACCAGGTTTTTTTACTGAACAGCAAAATTGACAGCTTAATATAGAATAAATAAAATGAAGTAAAACATAAACACACAGATCATTTTTTTAAATTCCAATATTAAATTTTAAAAGTTCCCTTTTTTTATCTTAGCAGCTTAACGCACGCACACATATATGTGTACTGGTTACAATTAACAAGGGATTTTTGGATCAGAGCTCTGTTACAGCCAAAAAGCATTTGGGTTAACTACTTGCTCATTTTTGAAGGAAACAGCAGATGAGATATGTTGTTCCAAACTGGCATACACTCTAACTTTGACTTTCTATTCATCACAACATTTCTGCAGCTTCTGATTTGCTCAACCACACCCACACCTCCACCTATGATGCCCTAGTCCACAATAAAATCCTTCCTTCTCCCACCCTGGCCAGTCCCCCAGTATGGCCCTCATGTCCACTTCCTTATGTCCAAGGGATGCAGACTTGACAGGATATGGGAGACATCTGGTTTATCCATACACTGCCAAATCTGGCTGGACCAGATAAAATACTTTCGGGTCCTGCTCTTGTCTGCTAAAATGGCTCACTGTTCTAGTATCATCCTAGAATGCAAAGATAACCCCAGCTTCTTTTCTCTACTGCATACCGCATTCTTAAACTTCTCTCCCTTGTTCCTTCCATTGTCATCTCCTACAATAAGTGCAAGGAGCTCACGGATTTCTTTGTCACTAAGATGGAGACCTTCCAATTAGCTTCCTCTGCCAGGTTCCTTCCTCCAATAGACCACCTGGCCAAATTCCTCTAATGCTTCCCCCCTGCCCTAGCCCTGAACTCACATCTTTCTCTAGTTTCTCTCCTATCTCTCCCCATGTCCTCTCTGAGCTTATCTTGGCGATGTGAGCCACCTCCTGCTCTCTCGATCCTGTTTGCAATAAACTGCTGAGCACCCAACTTCCCTCCTGATCCTATGTTAGCTGATAGTGTTAACAGTTATCTCTCTTCAAGTGTTGTCCCTGTCTCCTTTTAAATCTGCCGTCATCACCTCTCTCCTCAATAAAACAATACTTGACCCCACTGTCCTTTCAAACTACTGTCCCATCTCCAACCTCCCTTTCCTGACCAATGTCCTTGAATGTGTGGTTGCCTCTCAAATCCATTTCCACCTTTCCCAGAACTCCATGTTGAATCCCTCCAATCAGATTTCTGCGCCTGCCACATTACTGAAACAGCTCTATCAAAGTCACAAATGGGGGTGAATTTTACAGACACCCTGATGTCCGGGATCATGGCGGGGTGGGGGGGCAGGAAAATGCCTCCAGGAGAGGCCCACCATGGGCCTCGACACCGGGGAGGCCCGGCCCCATATTGACGGCAACGGCAAGGCCTTATGGTGGCTACCCCGCAACCCCCTCCACCGGCGCTCGGTAGTGGGAGCTACATCTGAATATGTTAATTAATTTAAATTAACGAATAAATGACTTACCCGCTCCCGCCATCTGCTCCGGTGTGATATTGTTGCTGGTGGCTGGCACTCCCGCATCTTTGAATCACTGTCTGGGGATCTGAGGTAGAACACTGGTGGGGAGGGGGGAGCAGGTACGTTTTTCAGTGCAGGAGGGGCGGGAGTGGTGTCAAAGTAATTTAATTGGTCTCGGGGGTGGTGGGAAGGGGTAAAGTTTAAAGTTTATGAACTTTGGGGGACTGAAGGTCAGAAGCACAAGGTAAGTGTTTTGGGTGGGGGAAAGGGCTAGTAATGAATTTTATGGTCATCGTGGGGGTGGGAGAGGTTTGGGATAACTTTATTTAACGTTTTAAAGACACTTTCCTTTAAATATTTAATTAAATGAAAAGGCTCGAAGCCCTTTAAAAATGGCGTCAGTGCCTGTTTAAAGGCTGCTGACACCATTGCCGGGGACAGACTGTCGCCCCATCCATATCAGCGGGGGGCGGATGCGGTCTGCCTCATTTAAATGAGCTGCCACATTTTAATATCGCAGCGGCTCCGCGACATCTGGTCCGCGTGGGCAGACTGCCATAGTTTATGTCCGCTGTCTAAAATGCAGCCCATGACATCTTATGTGACTGTGACAAAGGTAAACTTTTCCTTCTCGGCCTGTCTGTCAACCTTTGAAATGGTTGAGCACACCATCCTTCTCCAACACCTCTCCACTGTCATCCAGCTGCATGGGACTGCTCTCACCTGGTTCCATTCTTATCTGTCTAATCGTAGCCGGACCACCACTTGCAATGGCTTCTCTTCCAGCTCCCACACTGTTACCTCTGGTGTCCCGCAAGGATATATCCTTTCTCCCCTCCTGTTTCTCATCTATATGCTGCCCCTCGGTGACATCATCCATAAGCACAGCATTATTTTTCACATGTATGCTGATGACACCCAGCTCTGCCTCACCACCACCTTTTTTGATCCCTCCACTGTTGCTAAGCTATCAGATGACCTATCTGCCATTCAGTACTGGAGGAACAGAAATTTCATCCAGTTAAATATTGGGAAGACTGAAGCCATTGTTTTTGGTCCCCGCTCCAAATTCCATTCCAATGCTACCGATTTCCTCCCTCATTCTGGAAACAGTCTGAGATCAAACCAGTCTGTTCCCAACCTTGGGACGGGATCTCTCTTAGATCGTGAAGGCAGGAAAGGGACCAGGCAGTCTCTTAACCCGCCCCCAGGTTTGGCGTGCTGGTTTCCCAACGTGAAACCGGCATGCTCAGAGTTCAAATGATCACATCGGGAGCGGGATGTGGCAAGCCAACCGCTTTATGTAGATGGCCACTTAAGGCCATTCTTTAAAGAGCTTGTCAGCTCGTTGAAGGGCCAGTTTTATGTTTTGCTTCTAAGGTGCAGGTTCAACGCACCGTCCATACCGGGACATGGAGGAGGAGGCAGTGACACAGCAGGGAGCAATCTGGAATGCCAGGACAGAAGCGAGAGGTAGAATTGAAGAGGGAAGGCTCATAAAAAGCTCTCATTCACTGGCACCCAGTTGTGCTCACTGTACTGTTGACGAGGGAATTTTGGGGGTCTGGGTTGGTGTTCCATGGAGAGGGATGGGGGGTGGGGGGGTGGTGGAGGCGGGGGAGGAACGGTCCATCTGCTGATGGGTCTCACAGACTCATGCCAGGGCTGGGGAAAGAGGTCAGGAGACTCCACATTCTACTGCCAACAAAGAAAGGGCATTAGAGGAAATGGGATCAAACTTCTCTGAACTTGCTCCAACCAGCAATGAGGAGCAGCATCTGCTGGAGCACAGGCAGATCCCTGGGCAACAGGGGTGAAGGGATCAGGACAGAAAGGCTGGAAGGCTCCAGACTGTCTACCTTACACAATCTTCACCAGTACACTCCATCACTCTGCTAACCCTCACTTCCCATTCTCTTGTGTCTCGCCAACATGAAATGAAAACACACAAGTCAGCCTTAGTGCAACAACTTTCCCAGTGCTTCGACACTTAATATTTCACTATTATTTACTTCAGAAACACTCAAGTGACCCACGAAGTGACATTACCGATGCAGTGGCCTGCGCTCATGGCCACTCCTATGAGGTGCTCCCCCTATGGCTCAGGATGAGGGGACTACCTGCTGATGCCTAACTGGGCCTGAGATACCCATGGCAGTCAGCCTTGGCATGGAGGTGCCTAGGAGGCACCTCCAAAGGTTGCTGCACGATCAGTGATGCGGGGCCAGCCTCTGTCACAGGGCGTGACTCCACAAATGCTTTGCCTGTCGGAGATGCTATGGAGGGCAGATGAGGAAGACGGTGCCCCGTGAAGGGTGGGCCCCTTAACATCATTTGTCGCATCCTCGGCCCTCTCATGGTCCCCTTGATCGCTGGCGGGGACCACTAGCTGAGGTGCAGCTGGCATTCACTATGCTTCATTGTGCCACTGACTGGTCAATGCTACAGACTGCAGTATGCATTCCATGCATGTCAGTGCGCTGTTCCTGCATCCACTTTGAGTGCTGCCACACATGACTCTCCATGCGGTTGACCATTCTTTCAACAGAGGAGCTCATGTGCTCAAAGCACTGAGATATTGTGAAACACATGAGATGAATGGACTCCTCCATTCTCATCCTATGACTCTTCAGTGCTTCAGGTAACTCTGACATGTGGGCACACATCTCATGCTGGTTCTCACATAGAGCTGCCTGTTTCGTGACTCCCTAGGCTCTGCATCTCCACCCTGCTGAGCAGGGCTGGCCCTATCCTCCATCCTCTGTCTCCCCTGAATCCTTCAGCTCTGGTGTGTGGTGCGCTTCACTCTATGCCACCCTCTCTAATAATAACCCACCAAGTGCAAGAATCTACGCTGGTGGAGGGTGTGCAGGAAATGTGTGATGCCGCAGGTTCTGAAGTGTCATCCTCTTCTGAATCCTCGGGAAGTTGTTGTCTTTGAACTCCTGCCCCTCCGCGGCTGGCCCTGTGGGAGACATAACAGAAGATGGTTATGAGCAATCAGGACAGTCAACAGATGTTCACACTGCTAAAAACAATGAAACAGCTTATGCATTCACAGCTCGTTGCACGGGGTGTATTGACATACATCCCCTAAACATGGAGATGTTGAGATGTTTTCACCCTGTCGACAGTGTACTGTCATTTCTCTGTCCCCAGTGTCTCTGTGACTTAATGCTCTGGCCAGGTCAAGGGCCAGCTCCTCAAAGTGCAACAACGACACTATCTGTGGCAGTCCACCATCCAGGCGTCCCCTCTCATTTTCCTTGGTGTTCAATCCCTTTGGCCCGCGAGGTGAATAAAGATGTAGTTAGGACAATGCCTTTCTCCCTCACCAGTCACTGCTTTTCAGTTGCATACGCTACTGCAGTCTGCACTCCAGCCTCCTGTCCAGCTGCACCAGGGTTCTGACCTATGCTTATCGATCATCAATGCTACTGAGCACACATCTCTCCCATGGTCAGGCAATCTCTATGCGCCCTCAGTATGCGCCTCTCTTTTGCACTATGGTGACTGCTGACCAGGAGGCATGCAATCTGGGTCCATCTTTTGACTCACCTGTCCAGACCTGAGAAGGTCATTGAAATATTTCCAGTATTGCACCCATTTCCTCCTCACCACTCCTCTGCTGCTGACTTTGTTAGCCACCCACAGCCGAGCCCTGTTGGTGAGCCTTGCAGGCTTTCTGTTCCCACTGGCAGGAAACAGGATGTTTCTTCTCTCAGTCACCGCCGCCAGCAACACCTCCAGTGAGGCGTTTGAAAACGGTGGGCTGCCTGGCACAGGGAGCCTCCTTTCTCAATGCCCTTTGCTTTTCACTTTCATCCTTGTCTTGGGTGAATAGCAACCTCAGCAGTCATAGAGTTATACAGCACAGAAACAGGCCCTTCGGCCCATCGTGTCCATGCCAGCCATCAAGGACCTATCTATTCTAATCCCATTTTCCAGCACTTGGACCATAGTCTTGTATGCTATGGTGTTTCAAGTGCTCATCTAAATACTTCTTAAATGTTGTGAGGGTTCCTGCCTCTACCACCCCCCTTCAGGCAGTCTGTTCCAGATTCCAACCACCCTCTGGTTGAAAAAACTTTTCCTCAAAACCCCTCTAAACCTCCTGCCCCTTACTTTAAATCTATGCCTCCTGGTTATTGACCCCTCCGCTAAGGGAAAAAGTTTCTTCCTGTCTACCCTAGCTATGCCCTTCAGAATTTGTATACCTCAATCAGGTCACCCCTCAGCCTTCTCTGCTCTAAGGAAAACAACCCTAGCCTATTCAGTCTCTCTTTATAACTGAAATGTTCCATCTCAGGCAGCATCCTGATGAATCTCCTCTGCACCCTCTTCAGTGCAATCATATCCTTCCTATAGTGTGGCGACCAGAACTGTACACAGTATTCCAGCTGTGGCCTAACTAGTGTTTTATACAGTTCCATCATAACCTCCCTGCTCTTATATTCTATGCCTCGGCTAATAAAGGCAAGTATCCCATATGCTTTCCTAATCACCTTATTTACCTGTGCTGTTGCCTTCAGTGATCTATGGACATGTGCACAAATGTCCCTTTGTACTTCCTAGGGTCCTACCATCCATTGTATATTCCGTTGCCTTGTTAGTCCTCCCAAAATGCATCACCTCACACTTTTCAGGATTAAATTCCATTTGCCACTGCTCTGCCCATCTTACTTGCCCATCTATATCGTCCTGTAATCTAAGGCTTTCCTCCTCAGTATTTACGACACCACCAATTTTCGTGTCATCTGCGAACTTACTGATCATACCTCCTATATTCACGTCTAAATCATTAATGTACAGTACAAACAGCAAGGGTCCCAGCACCGATCCCTGCGGTACCCCACTGGTCACAGGCTTGCAATCGCAAAAGCAACCCTTGATCATCACCCTCTGCCTCCTGCCACTAAGCCAATTTTGGATCCAATTTGCCAAGTTGCCCTGGATCCCATGGGCTCTTACCTTCTTGACCGATCTCCCATACGGGACCTTATCAAAAGTCGTTTTGAAGTCCATATAGACTACATCAACTGCTTTACCCTCATCTACACACCTAGTCACCTTGAAAAATTTAATCAAATTTGTTAGACATGATCTCCCCTGACAAAGCTATGCTGACTATCCTTGATTAATCCCTGCCACTCCAAGTGGAGATTAATCCTGCCTCTCAGAATTTTTTCCAATAGTTTCCCTACCACTGATGTTAGACTCACTGGCCTGTAACTATCTGGTTTATCCCTGCTATCCTTGAATAATGGTACCACATTCGCTGTCCCCCAGTCCTCTGGCACCTCCCCTGTGGCCAAAGAGGATTTGAAAATTTGTGTCAGAGCTCCTGCTATCTCCTCCCTTGCCTCACGTAACAGCCTGGGTTACATCTCATCTGGGCCTGGGGATTTGTCCACTCTTAAGCCGCTAAAACTGCTAATACCTCCTCCCTTTCAATGCTAATTTGTTCAAGTATATCACAGTCCCCCTCCCTGATCTCTACACTTACATCATCCTTCTCCATAGTGAACACAGATGAAAAATAATCATTTAAAACCTCACCTACGTCCTTCGGCTCCACACACACATTGCCACTTCAATCCCTAATGGGCCCTACTCTTTGCTTAGTTATCCTTTTGCCCTTAATATACTTATAAAACGCCTTAGGATTTTCCTTCATCTTGCCCGCCAGGGTTTTTTCATGCCCCCTCTTTGCTCTCCTTTATTACTTTTTTAAGTACACTTTCTATACTCCTCTAGGGCCTCCGCTGTTTTCAGCCCCCTGAACCTGCCATAAGCATCCTTTTTTTTCTTATCCAATCCTCTATATCCCTTGACATCCAGGGTTCCCTGGACTTGTTGATCCTACCCTTCACCTTTACGGGAACATGTTGGCCCTGAACTCTCACTATTTCCTTTTTGAATGACTCCCATTGGTCTGATGTAGACTTTCCTACAAGTTGCTGCTCCCAGTCCACTTTGGCCAGATCCTGTTTTATCATATTGAAATCAGCCTTCCCCCAATTTAGTACCTTTATTTCCGGTCCATCTTTGTTCTTTTTCTTAACTACCTTAAATCTTACAGAGTTATGGTCACTATCCCCGAAATGTTCTCCCACTGACACTTCTACCACTTAACCGGCTTCATTCCCTAAGATTAGGTCCTGTACCGCCACTTCTCTTGTAGGATTTTCTACGTGCTGGCTTAAAAAGCTCTCCTGGATGCACTTTAAGGATTCCGCCCCTTTAAGTCTTTTGCACGAAGCCTAGCCCAGGTAATATTGGGGAAGTTGAAATCCCCTACTATTATTACCCTATTATTTTTACACCTCTCTGCGATTTGCCTACATATTTGCTTCTCTATCTCTCCTTAACTGATTGGAGGCCTGTAGTACACTCCCAGCAAAGTGATTGCCCCTTTTTTAAGTTCTACCCATATGGCCTCATTTGAGGAATCTTCTAAGATATCATCCTTCCTTACTGCAGTAATTGACCCCTTGATCAATAGTGCAAAGCCACCTCCTCTTTTACACCCCTCCCCCTATCACGCCTGAAGATTCTAAACCCTGAATATTGAGCTGCCAGTCCTGCCCTTGCCTCAACCATGTCTCTGAGCAATAATATCATATTCCCATGTGTTAATCAACGCCCTCAATTCATCTACCTTACTTGTAAGACTCCTTGCTTTAAAATAGATGCAACCCAGCCTTGCATTATTCGTTTGTGACTTAACAGGTCTATATTTGTCTGCCATCCAGACTGACTTAGTTTCTCTTCTATATTTGGCTGTGCATCACCCCTTACTGTACCTCCACTCTGTACCCCATCCCCCTGCCAAATTAGTTTAACCCCCCCAACAACACTAGCAAACCTCCCTGTAAGGATGTTGGGCCTGTTCCGGTTCAGGTGCAACCCGTCTGACTTGTACAGGTCCCACCTTCGCCAGAAACAGACCCAGAGATCCAGGAAACTAAAGCCCTCCCTCCTGCACCATCTCTTAAGCCTCGCATTCATCTACTCTATCCTCCTATTCCTATACTCACTGGCATGTGGCACTGGGAGTAATCCAGAGATTACAGCCTTTGAGATCCTGTTTTTTAATCTGCTATCTAGCTCCCTAAATTCTTGTTGCAGGACCTCATCCCTCTTTCTACCTATGTTGTTGGTACCAATGTGAACCACGACCTCTGACTGTTCACCCTGCCCCTTCAGAATGTCCTGCAGCCACTCCTCGACATCCTTGATCTGAGCACCAGGGAGGCAACATACCATCCTGGAGTCACGTTTGTGGCCACAGAAACGCCTATCTGTACCCCTTATGATAGAATCTCCTATCACTATAGCTCTCCCACTCTTTTTCCTCCCCTCCTGTCCAGATGAACCATCCGTGATGCCACAGACATGGCTCTTGCTGCATTCCCCCAAGAAGCTATCTCCCCCAACAGTATCCAGAGCAGAAAATCTGTTAGGAGGGAGATGGACCCGGGGGACTCCTGCACTACCTGCCTAGTTCTTCTACTCTGCCTGGCGGTCACCCATTCCCTTTCTGCCTCAGCAGTCTTTACCTGCGGTATGACCACCTCCCTGTACGTGCTATCCACAATGATTTCAGCCTCGCAGATGCTCCACAGTGTCCCCAGCCACTGCTCCAGATCCGAAATGCGGATTTTGAGTAGCTGCAGCTGGAGACACTTCCTGCACACATGTTGATCTTAGACACTGGAAGTGTCCCTGACTTCCTAGATTGCACAGGAGGAGCACCCCAGGCTGCCAAGCTGCACTGCCATGACTTACCTTTAATTTACTCCCTTAAATTGCTCAAAAATTAGAGATTATTTACACTAACAACCTTGATTCCCTAAAAAAACGATACTTACTATAAATTTTTAAAAAACTGTAGACTTTATCTTTTCGTTTAGATCGGGCCCGCCGCTGTCTATACCCTGCCCTCTTCCCGCCACTGCTAATTGGGAGGCAAATGCGACTCTAAGTCAATTACCTCTTTTGCATTTCATAATTGCAACACGTACACATTGCACACAAGGTCAGGACCGAGAAATGACAGACATCAGAGTCCCGAAATAAAAACAAGAAATGCCGGAACCACTCAGCAGGTCTGGCAGCATCTGTGGAAAGAGAAGCAGAGTTAACGTTTCGGGTCAGTGACCCTTCTTCCGAACTTTGGTTTTTGTTTTTATTTCAGATTTCCAGCATCCGCAGTATTTTGCTTTTATTATCAGAGTCCCGACCCTGGAATGTAAATCCTACCCTTGGTATCACACTTTACCCCGAGATGAGCTTCTGACCTTATATTTGCACCATCACTAAGACTGTCTATTTCTACCTGAGTAACATCGCCTGACTTCACCCCTGTCTCAGCTCATCTGCTGCTGAAACCTTCATTCATGCCTTTGTTACCTCTAGACTTGACTATTCCAATGCACTCCTGGCTGGTCTCCCACTTTCTACCCTCCGTAAACTTGAGGCCATCCAAAACTCTGCTGCCTGTGTCTTAACACACACCAAGTTCTGTTCACCAGTTACCCCTGTGCTTGTTGACCTACATTAGCTCCCAGTCAAGCAAAGTCTTGATTTCAAAATTCTCATCCTTATTTTCACATCGCTCCATGGCCTCGCCCCACTCTACCCTATCTCTGTAACCTCATCCAGCCCACCAACCCTCCAAGATATCTGCATTCCTCTAATTTTGGCCTCTTGAGCATCCCCAGTTTTAATCGCTCCACCATTGGTGGCGACGCCTTCAGTTGCTTAGGACCCAACCTCTGGAAAGTCCTCCCTACACCTCTCTGCCTCTTCACCTTGCTTTCCTCCTTTAAGGCGCTCCTTAAAACCTATCTCTTTGGCCAATCTTTTGGTCATCTGACCTAATGTCCCCTTGTCTGGCTCGGTGTCATACTTCCTTTTATAATGCTCCCGTGAAGCACCCTGGGATATTTTATTGCATTAAAGGCTCGACATAAATACAAGTTGTTATCTCAAATTGAATACAAAATTTGACAAGTTACATGTTTACCACCAGGTAGCTGTTTTAACACATGTATGACATTCACTTTGACAGATGATGTAATCATGACATGCTTTCATGATCATCTATTAACATAAATTATTTTTAACTCCTGCAATGTCTTAACGAGTTTATTTAGAAAGCACTGAGCCATGCAGACTCAGAGAGTCTTGAATCCAATCTTTAGTTGCTGCTGACTTACCCGGTTATAGCATCGGCATTACAAAATGTCATGGGGATAGAAGAATCAAGACAAGGTTCCTGCATGTGAGCATTATGTAGTGGTCTCTGCTGCAAGTGCACAGTGGACATTGGGTGAGGCAAGATGCATCATAACTGTGATACCCTTTTCCCTCATGGTTGAATAGCTTGCTGTCAAGGCTAACTCATGAACAATGGTCATCTTGGGCGAGGCAATGGAAGGTGGCAAGCATTCTTGGAAGTGTATCCTTGCAAGGTGTACAAACCTTCAGTAGAGGAGGAAGGAAAGGAAGGGGAGAAAATTGTGGGGGAAAATTAAAATGTTTTAGCAGTGTATAAATGTTTTATTTTTAACTCCCCAGCCTTAATAGTTGGATGTTTGCTTGTTTCCCTTACAAAATGTTCTTAGAATGACTTGGGTCAGGTCATACAGTACAGAGTTTGCGAAGAAGAAGACCTGAACAGCCCAAAGAGCCTTTTCTCACCCCATTCTTAACATTCTTATGACATTGGTTTGAATCTGTAGCAGTCCATATGGTGAGCCCCTGATTTAAGCCATTCCCCAAGAAAAGGGGCAGTTTGAAAGCTTTTCACCTTTGCTGTTCTTACATACGACTTAATGCACCCCTCGAAGTGGTAATTATGGTAGCTGATCTAGAAGCAAGTTGCCGGCTTCTACTTTTTGCTGGGAATGTTGTATGGCATTGGATGTACCGAAAAGGAAGGAGAAAGGGAAGATAATCACCAGGACCATTGATGAGTATACCTGTTAACTATTAACTGTTTCATATTGAGGGGAATTTTAAACCCCAAAAATTGTTGAGTTTGAGTTAGGTGGAGTGTGAAAATTAAAAAATCTGAAACCTGACCCCCAACCTGCCCACTTCTGATTTTGAAGGGGGCGGGTAATGCAGGAAGTGGGTTGGTCATTTAAACATTATAATAAGGCTGCATACCTCAGAATTAGCCATTATTTTCAATGTAACCCAGACTGGCCTAGTTTCCCAGACCTCGAGCCAATTGTTGACTAAGGGAAGCCAAGTACTTCTGCATCCAGAGGTAAGTGCCTTTCCACTAACATGCTGGATCCAGTTGACCTGCTTCATCCACCCTGCTGATCTAACACATCCCTACTCCTGAAGCCTCATTTCTTCTATCACCCATCCTTCCGATCAACCCCACCTCGCCATTCCACTTCCCCCGCCCCTCCTGCCACCCCCCATCCAAGGCTCCTGATTGTCCCCTGCCCACCTGCTTCCCAAGGCTTCCAATCTCCAACACCTACTTTTCTAATCCCATTGCCCCTCCACCCTGAGGCCTCCACTACCAACCCCTTCTAATCTCCCCAAGTGGCCTCTGCTCTCCTCAAACCTGAGGCCTTTCCAATCGCTTCCACAACCGAGTTTCCCGATCTCTTTTCCCCCGGCCCCACCAAGGTCTCCGATACATCCATTCCTTCCTTTTTGCTCCCTGGCTGTGACCTAGTGTCGAAAGCCTCCGCCCGGCCTGACAGCCAGCCAGCTTGCCCCTCAACATGCCTTCCTGTGATCAGGAAACGGAGGCAGAAAATGTTAACAAATTCGTTTCATTAGAATCGGTAGGATCTGAGGGAAATCCATTCTTGCGTGTTTTCCAACCTCAAAACAGCCCCTCCCTCCTCCCAGTCCGCTTCCTCCCCACCTCTGAGCTAATATCGGGGTCTATGTGTTTCGTGTCTGAAGTAACGTCTTTTTCAAGAGGACATTTAGGACTGTCTTAATCTTTATAAAATGAAACTATTTCTTGTTTTATTACAGCAGCTTAAAATGGTTTTTATTGGTAGAAGATTAAGAACTAAAAGTGATCTGAGCATTAAAATGTATGAAGAGGAGATTCAGGTATGACAATCTTTACAATGATGTGCACTATGTTATGTTTACCAAATGGACAAACCCATTTAGATAATTTGACTTGCTGAAAATAGAGACATGTTGTCGAAGCTTTTCGTCCTGCACTCATCAGGACAATACGCAAGAATAACCAATGTAAGGGAAAACAACAACTTATACTGCATGAGAAGAGAGTGCTGATTGGTCGGCAAGTGAACTCTGATGGGCAGAGGCGCCGCCATGGGTAATGCACCAGTCTACGGTGACTGACGGTTAACTGCCAAGCTTTGTTTGAAATTTAAACCAGGCAGTTTAACTCTGATTGGTCAAGGCATTGCCCTGAGGAATGAACCAGCGAATGGCTGTCATCCATTTTGTTCAGCTGAAACAGGCGCAATGTGTGTACATGTTCTTTCTGTCTGCAAAGAACAGGGCCCTGTTATTAATATATGTAGCATCCGGTTTTTTTCATGGGAAAATGCGTACACTGCGAACCCTACTGACAATTTTAAATTGATTGTCAGCATAATTCTTAGCACACTGCGGATTATTTAGCAAGTGTTGTCCAATTGTGGAATCACATCTAATGTTGGACACTGTGTTTTGAGTTTTGCAAGCACGGGCTGGTTGGGTACGGATTTTATCTTGCCCGTTGCCAATAGAAGACACATGTTGTTTGATACGATCCGCCAGTCTTTGGGACATACGACCTATATACCTGTCCAGATCAGAAATTACCAGCTACGATACAAATAAAGTAAAGGCGATTTTGGTGGGTTCAATTCTTAGAATTTGTTTATGGCATGTGAGTTGCAGCTCAATTTGTTCTCATGAAAGATGCAATGTGTTAAAGGGCATGAATTATTAATTATGCTGCACATCTAAATGCATTGTCAAAAAAATTGAACTTACCATGTCAGTTAGATGCTGATACAATTTTTGCCAGCTCCTGTCTCTCACAATGTACAGCAATAAAATTGTCTCCATTTCCAACAGGAATGGTTTGAAGAGCATGCCCGGGTAAACCAAATGCAGCATGATCAACCACTGGAATGTATCTTGAACTCCAGCACTCACCAGCCTTCTGCAAAATTACGACAGCGAGCTCAGACTGTAACTTAGAAATGTAACCTACTTATCCACTATGCAATAATTATTCAGTGTTACTTTATATTTTGTGATTTGCACATATGCACTTGGGGAGGTTTTGCCAGTTGTAAGAGCACTGTGTTGGCAGAATCCTGGCAAGGGCTAGAATAGTGAGGGATAGTGGCCATATTATTGAGAAATCCTTATCTGATCACTTTTATCTGTGGTAAGTTACATGTGACATAGTAACTCTTTTAAATGTGTCAGCAAAATATGTAACAGTTACTTTAGGTTTCTTTCAGTTTTAGCTTCTGTCCAGTACTTTCATTTGATACTTGGCCTTAACAAGCAAGTGCTCTCTCGATAGCTAATCTCAGTACTTTAGTATAAGACCTATCCAATCAGCACTTTGTTTATTTGTAGCAAGTCAGTTCTCGTTATCTATGAGTCTATTCATATGATGTAATATTCTTGTAAGAATCACTCTCTCCGGCTTGTCAAAATCTAATTTCCAAGGCCACTTCTATTCATAAGCCATAGTGTTAAATGCAGGGAGACAGGTGAAAGTATTATTGGAATTTTAGCCTAACAGTATAGAAATGTAGTGATTTCAGATACTGTTGCCACTACACTTGGGAAATTAGACTAAAAGTTCAATTCCTTTTTTTTGGAAGCTTAGCTTGATGCTAAATTCATTTTTGACTACTGTACATATGTACAAAATCCATGCTCTGTGAGCACATTATACATGATGTGTCTTCAGCTTACAATGCTTCTCTCATTGGAGCAGATTGTGTTATTTGCTGAAATCTGTGTATGTTTCAGGCAGTGCAAAAGTTAATATCTGTTTCTTGTTCACAGAAGTTTTACATTAGATGGTCGTGTGTCCCCTGTTCCCCCCCCCCCCCCCACCAAATTATAGTTTGCTAAAACCAGGAGTAATGCTTTTTATTTAAATCACTTTTTATGTTTAATATATTTTTGTGTGCTAGTGAAACTGAAGGAAATAGCTCCACTGAAGTACTTTATTTTGGGGACAGGGTGCATTTCCAGTTATCTAAAGTGAAGTGAGAGATAAAATGGTAAATTTGTGTTGGTTACTTCGCGTTTGAGTGCAGTGACACAAGGCATTTCACACGAGTAATGTAAACCTTTTGCACATTTGTTTTAATAAAACTGAAACTATACAGCATGAGCAAATACTCCATAAGCCAACTTAGAGGCAGGTGAGGGGCAACTCCAGGCTAGAGTTGTATAATACCAATGTGGAAGTGGATAACCCTCGGGTTATCAAATGGCTAGGGTAGGACATATGACATTGCAGATTGTGCTTTGTCTGTGCAATGACTGGGCTTAATGTAATTCCTCATTCTTTGTTTGCGAACTTGGGTTCAATGCAATAACATGAAGTGGTTTTGTGTTAGTGCTGATGCTCTGCCTATTTTATGGCAGTAGGTGTATTAGCTATAAAATTGAAGATTTGGTTGTTGCAAAATTATAGGGAATCCAATAGAGAATAAAGAAGAATAACTGAACTCAATCGAATGTACATGGAAACGATCAACAAGGAGAATTGTGTGTGATAAGGATCAAGAAAATATTAAATTTAGCTAGTTGGTGCGAAATATAGATACTAAGCCATTACTCTGAATCAGGTTTACCCACCAGAATACAAACTAAATGAAACATGGCATGTTAATTTTAAAGTTGCAAAAACAAGCAGCATTCAATAGCACAGAGAGCTTAGAACACTGCTTTCATCTCTGGATTTTTTGTTTCAAATCCATTAGCCAATCTATTAACTTAATCCTTTTAAGATGTTTTAGATGAGAGCTTTCTAGTGAAAGATAATTAACAATAATGTAAAATAAATCAGAATTGCAGAGTTTTTAAAAAAGTTTTTAAATATCATGTAATAGCTACACTTGGACAAATGCATCTGCTGCCCATCCCAATTACTCTCCTGCCATACATTAACAAAGGCAAATTGTTAAGGAGGATTGCCGTCTTCCAAGAATAACATACATAGTTCAGGCATGAACATTTATGTTTTGAAGTATTTATTTTATTAATACATCTTTTAAATGTATCTCATCTCACTCTCATTTGAAGAGGACTGGATTTTTATACATATCAAGGAAAATCCTATCTTGACCTGTGCAAGTTGTTAATTTAGTCAAGTATTTAAAGTTTTGACAGAAATCATATCCTCTTTATATCCTTGATTAACTAAAGCAGTTAATGTTGCACATTTCAAAAAAGACTTAGCATTTCCACTCTTGAGAGACAGTCCTTCCCATGCCCTTAAGATCAGACCCACCATCGTATTTGCATTTTCTGGTCTGTAGAGTTAGCCCTGTTAACTAAGAAGTATTTTGCTATATCTTTCTAGTACGTGAAGTATTTTGATTTTTAACATTGCTCGGTTTGTGTGTACTAATATTAACCAGTTAAATACTGATGTCATGGTTTTAATGGTGCCAATTTTTGCACATGAAGCAATTCTCTTTTGAGATGGGGGAGTTGATTGCTTTGTTTGCAGTTATAATTTTTTTAAACAATTGCCACTACACAGGCAATTCCAAAATCAAAATAACTTTACCAAGCGTCACCATGCTTAAATATGTTCATAAAATCATAATTTGTTTTAAAACATGGCTTAAGTATATTGTGTTTAACCTTTGCACTGTGGAATATTTCCCAGAACGTACTATTTTATCTGGATCAAATAGCAATAATTTGCTTTAAGATACATGTGTTGAATAGTAAAACACATTACTTTAATATTACAAGTTATTGTTCTTCGTGCAAGAGTAATGTGAGGGAATCGCTTTCAACGTAGTGTTTCAATAGCTATGGTCAAAATTGCATCTGGCTTTGAGTAATTCATCTGTTTTTATGCATTATTTAAATATAGTAGATCATCTGTTTTGACTATCCATTAGGTTAGGTAAGATATAGTAAAACAGAGGGATTGAATGTACTAATCGTATGCATATAAAGCAGTTTGTAGCATAGTTTATTTTTGTAAAGTACAGCTTCTCTTGTCTACATAGCTATCCAAGGTAGATTACAAACCAAGTCATATATGAGTTACCACCTCATGAGTGGGTCATGGTTAATTATATTCTGTATTCTAAACATATTAACAGTTGTAGAGGGATCAGGGAATTGTACCCAGTTGTAGTGGCAAAAGAAGAATCTGGTTTGAATTATCTTTTTTTAATTATCTTTATCATCTTAGCTCTGCATATACCTACTCTTTCTCTGGGTACAGTTCAGTCCTGAGCTATGTATTGTAAAACCCATAATGAACAACTGAGCTTGCTTCTGTGTTTCATTCTCACTTTGGGCTTAATTTTCCATCTAATACTGCAGCAATTGGAGTGTTTTCACCAATGTAGACAGATATTGCCTCAATGGCAGTAGCAATACCAGACTATTTGTGGAGTAATTTTGGAGTTCTTCTTCACCAGCCTTCCAAAAATTTACCAAAAGTTAGTATTGAATCATAGAGTTATACAGCACAGAAACAGGCCCATCGTGTCCGTGCCGGCCATCAAGCACCTATCTATTCTAATCCCATTTTCCAGCGCTTGGCCCATAGCCTTGTATGCTATGGTGTTTCAAGTGTTCATCTAAATACTTGTTAAATGTTGAGGGTTCCTGCCTCTACCACCCCTTCAGACAGTGTGTTCCAGATTCCAACCACCCTCTGGGTGAAAAGGTTTTCCCTCAAATCCCCTCTAATCCTCCTGCCCCTTACCTTTAAATCTATGCCCCCTGGTTATTGACCCCTCCGCTAAGGGAAAAAGTTTCTTCCTATCTACCCTATCTATGCCCCTTATAATTTTATATACCTCAATCAGTTCCCCACCCCCTCAGCCTTCTCTGCTCTAAGGAAAACAACGCTAGCCTATCCAGTCTCTCTTCATAGCTGAAATGCTCCAGCCCAGGCAGCATCAGGTGAATCTCCTCTGCACTGTCTCCAGTGCAGTCATATCCTTCCTATAGTGTGGCAACCAGTACTGGACACTGTACTTCAGCTGTGGCCTAACTAGTGTTTTATATAGCTCCATCATAACCTCCCTGCTGTTATGTTCTGTACCTCGGCTAATAAAGGCAAGTATCCCGTATGCCTTCCTATCCATCTTATCTACCTGTGCTGCTGCCTTCAGTGATCTATGGATAAGTACACCAAGGTCCTTCTGACCCTCTGTACTTCCTAGGGTCCTACCACCCATTGTATATTCCATTGCTTTGTTAGTCCTCCCAAAATGCATCACCTCACAATTTTCAGGATTAAATTCCATTTGCCACTGCTCTGCCCATCTTACCAGCCCATCTATATCGTCCTGTAATCTAAGGCTTTCCTCCTCAGTGTTTACGACACCACCAATTTTCATGTCATCTGCGAACTTACTGATCATACCTCCTATATTCACATCTAAATTATTAATGTACAGTACAAACAGCAAGGGTCCCAGCACCGAGCCCTGCAGTACACCACTGGTCACAGGCTTCCAATCGCAAAAGCAACCCTCGACCATCATCCTCTGCCTCCTGCCACTAAGCCAATTTTAGATCCAATTTACCAAATTGCCCTGGATCCCATAGGCGCTTACCTTTTTAACCAATTTCCCATGCGGGACTTTATCAAAAGCCTTACTGAAGTCCATGTAGACTACATCAACTGCTTTACCCTCATCTACACATCTAGTCACTTCCTCGAAAAATTCAATCAAGTTTGTTAGACATGATCTCCCCCTGACAAAGCTATGCTGACTATCCTTGATTAATCTCTGCCTCTCCAAGTGGAGATTAATCCTGTCCCTCAGACGTTTTTCCAATAGTTTCCCTACCACTGGTATTAGACTCACTGGCCTGTAATTACTTAGTTTATCCCTGCTATCCTTCTTGAATAATGGTACCACATTCACTGTCCTTCAGTCCTCTGGCACCTCTCCAGTGGCCAGAGATGATTTGAAAATTTGTGTCAGAGCCCCTTCTATCTCCTCCCTTGCCTCACATAACAGCCTGGGATATAGTTGAATGCTCAACTGTTCGCAACCGTGTTATTATATTTGACACCAAAATGAGCTTCTGACCACATATCTGCACCATCCAAGACGGCCTATTTCCAGCTCTCAAAACATTGCCTGACTCGGTTTCTGCCTCAGCTCATCTGCTGCTGTAACCTTCATCCATGCTTTTGTTACCTCTAAACTTGACTATTCCAATGCGCTTCTGGCTGGCCTCCTATGTTTTTACCCTATGTAAACTTGAGGTCATCTAAAACTTTGCATCCCATGTCCTAACTCATACCAAGTCCTGTTTACCCATCACCCCTGTGCTTGCTAACCTACTTTGGTTCCTGATTAAGCAACGCCTTAATTTTAAAATTCTCCTTGTTTTCAAATCCCTTCATGGCCTTCCCCTCCCTATCTCTGTAATCTGATCCAGCCCCAAAACCTTCCAAGCTATCTGCACTGCTCTAATGCTGGCCTCTTGAGCATCTGTGCCCTTCTGCTGCGAAGGTCCTAAGCTCTGGAATTCCCTCCCTAAACCTCTCCACCTCTCTTTCCTCCTTTAAGATGCTCCTTAAAACTTGCCTCTTTAACCAAGGTTTTGGTCATCTCTAATATCTCCTTATGTGGCTCAGTGTCAAATTTTGCTTTATAGCGCTCCTGTGAAGTACCTTAGGATGTATTGTTTCATTAAAGGTGCTATATAAATACAAGTTATTGTTGCATTGAAAAGGTTCAAAAATTGTACTCTAGCGCTCTTTGACCCAACCAGATCTCAGTATTAATGTGTAACTCTGCAGCTGGCATCCATTGGGCATCAAAATGGACACCACAGCCATAAATTTCTGCTGCTGGTATAAATGTAAAAGTGCCAGCCAGCACTAAGATTAAAATATCCCATTATTACTCAAGCACACTTTGTGCATGCATTTGTAATAACACTCAAGTGGAAAAATCTGCCCAGTGGATAGGTGCTGCTGAAGGTTCTGTTCCTAGTAAGCACACAAAATATGTTTCTGAAAAAAAGGTATTTAATTCATACTGAACATTATTAAAAACATGCCTTTTAACATTACCTTTGGTTTTATTTCAGAATTCTAAAGGTGAGAATATTTAAGATGGTATGCTGCCTATTTTTTTCCATTTATTTATACTTCTATCCTCACTTTTTGGAATACTGAATATACTGTATTTTGCTGCAATGTTATAAAAACTTTGTAATTTATTTTGCAAAGTAATTGGAAATAAAATGCTTCAAAAACTTTCTTTAAAATCTGTATCCTGATTTCCTTTTTTTCCTGCTTGCATCACTTTGTGAGAAATCTGTTTGGTTTTATCAGGCCTTCAACACTGTTTCACATCTTAGTTTAAGAGTTGGAGTCACTGCTAGACGTTTTCCGACAGGATGGGAGTGTGCTCCATCCAGCTTAGAAAGTAACTGAATCATGAGCTATACACACAGTACTGGAAGTAGGTCCCACATCTGGCTTCATCTACTGTACTGTTACTTGTGTTGGGCAGCTAAGTATGATGTACATTAAATAATGCCACCTCATGCTGACCTCACCACATACTACATTGGATGTGGCTATGTCTGTCTTTGTGGACCAAAATCACATGCAACACTCCAGAACTCCTACCTGCTGGTGCTGCTATTGTATGACAGCACTATGCACTTGAGTGGGAGAAAATGTGGGGAGCAGTGCTTGGTGATGAAAGAAATTGGGGAGGGGAAGAAAAGATGAGAACTGTGCTTTGGAAAGGGAAAGAAGGGAGATGCCAGAACCATGTTGGCAGTGGAAGTAGAGGGAGAGATAAGCCGAGAATAGCATTAGGGGAAATCTGTAAAGTGTTTTGAAGAACCTGCATAGCATCAACCTGTTTAAAAACCCAAATGTTTTAATTTTTTCTTATAAAAACATTATGAAGCATAAAAAATTGAAGAAGAATGCACCATTTGTGTTTTAGAAATACAACATTTTCTATGGGAACACACATTAAGACCTTTAGAGAAATGCAACACTAATTGGGAAGGCAGCTTTAGAAGGACTGTGACAATTGTAAATTTGCTCCTTACATTCCTGACTGCAAGGTTCCCATAGGCCTGGACTTGAATCCCCTAGACATTTTTTTTTTAAATTAAAAATTTTATAACATTTCTTTCTGAATTAAATTCTGATACTGCTGGGGAAAAAAGGTTTAAAATACATAAAGAAAACAAAATAGTTTGCAATAAAATGGAGTAAGGGTTTGCATTTATTCTAGATTTCAAACTACTGAAAAACATAGCAAGTGCTGTAAAAAATTTAAATTTACTGAAGGGCCAACAAGTTCTCAGATTCTTCCTCTTCCCCCAAAAATAACGTGTTTTGAATGTATGCGCTTTCAGGCTTTTGTGTATTTAAAGTGAAGGAAGGTTGTGTATACCTACAGTTAATGTTATAAGTCACACTGCGCTTTGTTTTATTACTGCTTTCACATCTCGTAGACTTTTATTCAGGGTATTTTTTTGAATGGTCAATTTTTTAAACTAGTCTTCCAGGTTGGTGCGTATGCAGACATTGGCCAGTGTTTGCAGTGAAACGGATGAGTATGTTCCTGTGCAAGTTTGCTCGGAGGTGTCAAGGAAACTGGACTGCTGATTGCACGTGGCAAATCATTCTGGTATATCTTCTTACCAAAGTCAATCTGTAGACCAGTGGGGGGAGGTGGGGAAAGAAAGGTGGAGGGGAAGAGCAGGGAGGAGATGGGTGGTTGATGGTCGGCACAGACTCGGTGGGCTGAAGGGCCTGTTTCAGTGCTGTATCTCTAAACTAAACTAAACAAGAAGCAAATTTAGGGTACATTGTGCCAGCTCCACATACTTGATGGGTTCAGGGAGGTGTTGTAGCCCAAATAGAAATTAGGTTGTCTGCTGGAGAACAGTTTGTTCACAGTGTGCAAGTAATAAAGGTGTTAAAAAAAAATATCGAATGAAGTTAGAATTTTTTGTCAACCTCAGTTTATGCTAAAGACACACCCGGTTTTCATTCTACCTCATCTGCCTTCAGTTGGTGTAAAAAAAAAAATCCCAAAGATTTACTGAAAAGCAGAGGAGTTCTGATATTGTGGCCAACATTTATCCCTCAACTACCACCACAAACTGTTTAATTGGTAATTTCTTCCACTGTTGTGGGACTTGGAAGCAGTGTACAAATTGGGTGGAATTCAATGGGTGCCCGGGAGATTGGGCGACCCATAGAATAGCAATGGAAAGCAGGGGCAGAGGACTTGGTGCCTTCCCAGTGCACAGCAATTGAGTTGGCAGCAGGGAAGGCCAAAGAATACTTTCCTGGCCAGAGGTCAGTTGAGGCCCTTAAGTGACCAATCACTAGCCACGGGAATGAAACCAACTGTGGGGGCCTCCACAACGCAGCTATGTCAGCCAGTAAAACAAGTCCTTAAAAAAGGGACAAGGACCCCGGTGACTGGCAGTTAAGTGTTCAAGCGCTTTTGAATTGTGCCTGGGGACTCCAAAAAGGTCAAAACAGGGTTCCCTTCGCCTTTTCAGGCTGGCACGAGGACCATTGGCTCAACTAAATTCAGCCAATTGGCTTGCTACATTACAACAGGGACTACATTTTGAAAGTACTTCATTGATTGTGAAAAGTGCTATGTAGCTGCAAGTTCAATCTTTATGGTGAAAGGCACAAAAATTCAATTGCCCCTAGATATAAGTGCCATCAGTCTAACCTATGAAAAGATAAAAGCACAACATTTCAGGAGCAGGCCCAATTTATGGATTTGATCCTTTTAAGATGTATACTGCCTCAGTAACTTTTATTCACATCTTAGATTGATTTTTGTTTTGGGAAGCTATAAAGCTATACTTCAAACTGCCAGAATGAGATTCTCTGGTCACCAACATATTTTTGACCCCCCCCCCCACCCCAGAGTCAGGGATACATACAATTGATCAGATGGTTTCCCCCATGAGTCCCTGCTATGCAATTTTGATGGAGGAGGCAGCAGAGAATGTAGGAAAGAGAAACAGCATGAAAATGAGAACAAACCCATTGCTACCCACCTCCAATTGAGTTTGTAACCTCTAGATCTTGAGCAACTGGCAGAGGAGCTATGCAATCACTAACTTTGCTTCACTAAGAAAGCCCTGGATGAATTAAGTCATCTTCTGCGTGATGCCCTACAGTCGAAATCAAGTGCCTGGATAGCTATGCCCGTGGCTATTAAAGCCACTGGTTCTCAACTTGTACATCACATACTCCTTCTAGGTTGTAACTGGGACCTTTAACATAAACCAGGGTCCAGGATTGCAATACAAACAGGTCTCCAATACTATTGCCAGGAGAGCTAGGGAATTCCTGCATTATACAAACGACTCAACAGTAATAGGAGGTACTCAGTTTTACTATGCTAGTTTCACAAAAACATTCAGGTCAGAGGATATTCGATGTTGCACTACAGACATCTACTCTGAACCTATTCAACTAGAAATTGCCAGAACCTTGATGCAGCAAGAGGGATTTACACCTGCTGCAATCAGGAGCCTAATCTAACAAAATGCCAAGAATCCATTAATTTAGATATCAATGGGAGAAGGATGGAGTGCTCCTAAACAGGGGATGGGCTGTAGATATGCTGAGAGATGGAAAATTTGAGAAGGGGGCAGAGGAAGCAGCTTTCATATTTAAAGGGCTATATCCAATTCAAGGGCCAAGAAAGCTTTTGCAAGACTGAATAAAATGGTTGCTACGGAAGCAGTAGCAGACCCCTTAAAGAATTTTAACCAGAGTCTAAGAACACTAGTTTTCACTTTGCTAAACCTGGCTCCCACATCAATTGTCACTATAGGCAAGGAGGTGCATAAAAAAATTAAGTATATTTGGCAGATGGCCCCAGCTAGATGGACAAACACTTTCTAAATGTGATTCCATAAGAGTGGTTGGACTGTTTTATTAAAATACCTTCCAAAAATAGCTATATTTACTGCTTCAAGTCGTGGAATTCAAATGGAAACCCATCAGTTTTTAAGCAGTACAAATTGATGGACAAATGTTTGCCTCAAACATGAATTCAGCATTGCCTTTGAATGGGTGAGGAAAGCATGATGTAAATAGTGTACACACACACACACACACACAGTGGAAACAGGTGGTTAGACTCTGCCCTCAAGTCAAGCTTTTAAAATGGAGAAGGCAAATAATGCAGGCTAAACTTGTGGCATACAAAAAAGGTGTCCAAATTATGCTGTGGAATGTCAAGAAATGCAACAGACATTTTTAACCATGGGCAAGAACGAGGATCAAGGTTCAAAATGCATTGCAAGCATCAGGCTACTTCACCCCCCTCCCCGTCACTCAGCAACCAAGAGTAGGAGTGAGGGAGAAAACAAAAGTCCCTCATGTGAATCTGGATTGAGTACTTTGCAACTTAGTCTGTGATACTGTTCATCAGCAAAATCACAAGCAGCTCTACCAAAAAGGTTCACCAGAATAAAGGCAGTAAAGCTGTATGCACCAAAACTTGCACTATTAAAAACCAGATTGGAGAAAGATGCACATATCAAAGTAGCACCATAATTGGGGTTCCAGTTACTAATGATGTCAGTCAATCAGTCCATCGACCAACTAGATCGATCAATGGGGATCAAAAATAATCTAAGTCTCCAAACACAAAGCAAATGTTCAAGAAAAAATATCGAGAGAGAGAAAAAAAATCAGCAAGAAGCTTACTTGTGCTGAACTACATGGTTCCAACTGGTTAAACTCTAGCAAAATCTTTTACCTACTTGGATCTTGAGGACCATGGCTTAACAGCCTTTGCCAAAGCTCTCTGGACTTTAACAGATGGGGCATGTTTCCTGGTTAGGAAATAAACACCATGCAGATTTTGCAGTACTATGGTTGAAGACTCTTGTGCATGGTGTCAGAGACCTAGTTATTCCAGGTCCTATTGTGAACAGACATTTATTAGCAAATACATTTTAAAAAAAGTTCTTAAAATATTAAAATCGATCCAGATCAGGTTTTCTAATGGCCAGGCTATAGCCCAGCATGGACAAATTTCAGGCAGGTTTTGGTATATGGAAGCAAGATACATCAACAGCATCTTCAATCTGAACTAGGAGGGAGAAATTATTTTTATTGTAAATATCCACATTTTGTACTTGAGCTGTTGGCATCTCATTTAAATAGGATGTTTGAGAATGCAGAAACTAACCAATTGTACCAGGCAAAAGTATGTAGTTCCACACCACTGTATAAATGTGAAGACCTTACATCTGCAGCTTGATAAAGTGCATGTCTTTGGAGATCTAGGTCCTAAATGTCAAGACTTTTTGAATTAGAAATATTGCCATTTCCATAATGCAAGTGAACAAGCACCAAAAGCAACTTCTGAAAGTTAAAATTTATTTCATAAAAAGTTGTACAATAGCAAATCATGAAATACAAAATTCAGTTCTGGAATCAAGTATGGTCCCCTAATGCTGTATAAACACAATAGGGCAAATTTTAAAGCAAGTATTTCCCTTTATTAAATCAGTTAATCTATCAGTCAGATGAGGTAATCTTAAGAGGGAAAATATCTCAGTAACAATACTGTAAAGTGCCCACTTATCCATACAATAGTACTAAATTCAAGTAAATTAAGTTCAGATCAGTGGCAGGTCCTGTTTGATTTCAGTTAAGAGGGAGGGGGGCAATCCTCACCCCACTTGAAATTATATCCAACATAGATGGGGCCACCATGAAGACATGGAGTGGTTGAATTTGGAGGTGGTGGGGGAAAGAAATTAAAATAAAAAGGATTTTTAAGCCATGAAACAAAGAAATGTTTACATCACCAGGTTTCATATATTCCACCACCTTCCAGCCATTAATGTTAAGGAACCAGTCAAGCAGTAGCACAGACTTCAGAAAGGCAGATTGTTAATACTTTTAACCCCTTCTTCCTACTCCCACCCTCAGATGTGGACATTACAAAATATTTTTTTAAAAAGTGAATTTACTTGAATTCAAGAGTTTAACAACTGATATCTTTGGTGCAACTTAAAACTAATGTGCATGTTGTGTTTTACCAAATTCAAACAAAGATTCACATATGACAGCAGAACCATAGTCTAAACAAGAATCTATTTGTATACAAAATGTGAGAACAGTTTGTTCACATCAGCCTGTACAAAAATGCTATGTTTTAAACATGTATAATGTCAGCTTCAGTTAATAGTGCTATTATAACAAATACTATGTAATAAGAGACCAGAATAATGCCATATGATTGACCGAGTTTAAAACGTTGAACTGGGATAAATATAAATGACATAACCAGACTTAAGCCTAGTGATCCAACTAGAACCCAATCCAGGAGGCCATCTCGCTTGATCTGGGGAAAAATAAAAAACGTTAGTAAATCTAGCTTAAGTACAATTATATTGAAGACTTACTGTATTATGCATTTTGAAAAGAAATTTGACAATGAATTTGATCAAAATACTAGCCAGGTTTAAATGTACAATTCACATGCAACATTAGTTTTGAGTATTTCAAATATAAATATAAAATGTGAAACAGGATTCTAGGCTGCTGTTTACCAATTGGAGGATAAATTGGGTCAAAGGTCATTTTTTTTTTTTTGCAAAGGAGAACTCCACTAGCAGATGTGATGACTTCACATGCAGATCATATATGCTTCTGAAATACTGCTGAAAAGAGTTTCACTACAACAATGAGTAAGCCACGCCCAAGGGCAATTTGAAGCACCCCAAAAAAAAAAGAGCATTTCAAGCCCCAAAAATCTATGACTGTAGGCTGTTTAAAGACAGCCCAGGTTCAAACACCAAAAGACAGACAACTGATTTTTTTTTTTTAAAAAGGCACATCCAAAAATCCTATAATTTACACAGCAACTAGTTTCCAATAAGTCACTGAAAGCCAACATGCAGGTACAGCAAGCAACTGGGAAAGCACATGGTGTGTTGGCCTTTATTGCAAGAGGATGAGTACAGGAGTAAAGAATTGTTGCTGCAATTATAGAACCTAGAGAGCACACCTGGAATATTGTGTACAGATTTGGACTCTTTACTCAAGGAAGGATATACTTGCCAAAGCAGGGAGTGCAAAGGTGGTTCACCAGACCAATCCCTGGGATGGTGGGTTTGTCTTGGGGAGGAGAGATTGAGGAAACTGGGCCTATATTCTCTCTGGTTCAGAAAAGTGAGAGGTGCTCTCATTTGAGGCATACAAAATTCTTACAGGGCTCGACAGGCTAAATGCAGGAAGGAAGTTGCCCCTGGCTGGGGATCTGGAACTAGGGAACAGAGACTCAGAATAAGAGGTAGGCCATTTAGGACTGAGGAGGAAGAGGAATTTCTACAGAGGGTGGTAAGTTTTGAAATTCTCTACCCCAGAGTAGAGGCTCAGCCATTGAGTATATTAAAGACCAAGATCAACAGATTTCTCACTATTAAAATACATCAAGGGATATGGGGATAGTGCAGAAAAATGGCATTGAGGTCGATGATCAGTCATGATCTAGTTAAATGGGGCGGGGGTGGGAAAAAAAAAGGAGAAACAGGCTAGAGGGGCAGAATAGCCTACTATGGCTCCCATGTTCGGAATAAATATCAGACTAAAAATGAATGTCGTTCATTTAGTGGGAATGCAAAAAAGTCAGGATACTGTGCATCCATAGTTCAGGAAACACTTTGAACAATCTGAATACACACCAACTCCACTAATTCAGCATGGGATTAGAAGTGGAGCAAACATTAAACAACCTGTGACCTTCCTGGTTGTATAACAAGCTTTTTGTATTTCATCTTTCTTGAAACACTAGCCTTCAAGTCATTCACAATCCTCTAATGCCTCTACTGTTCCCTTCCATGTGGCCCTTCTTACTGGAAGTAACTGTAACCAGAGCATCTCAAGCAATGGCTTCTCTTCCTGCATCATTACCTCCAGTCACCCAGCTCCTCCAGCATTCCATCCTTGGCCTCTCCTCTTACAAGATCTGGAGTCATGGGACCAACATGTACATTTAACACCAAGCTCTACCATCTATTCTGTCACACTGCTTGTCCAAAGTCCAGCCTTGACACAGTTTAACTTTCTTCCAGATAAGTATTACAAATGAAGCAGTAGTCTTTGGACTCAACCACAAACTTCTGGCTATTGGTTCCATCCTCCCTCCCTGTTCAATTACCTACATTGGTTCCTGGTCCATTCTACTGAGCTGACCTTCCAACTTTATATCCTCTGTCATGAGGAACCAGCACTTCCATCCTTCAAAAGTACTTCATAGCCTGTAAAGTACTGGAATGTCCTGAAGTTTGTCTTTATTCTGTTTTACTAGTACTGAAATCCTTATGCATCTTTGTCACTTCTAGATTTGACTACTCTAGTGGTGTCCTGGCCTGCATCCCATCCTCCACTTCTAAACTTCAGATCTAGAACTTTGCTATCTGGATCCTATGCCATACCAAGTCTCATTTGCTCTTCACCCTGGTTCAATTACCTACATTGCTTTCTCAAATCTAAAATTCTCGGTTTAAAAATTCCATTGCTTCACCACTCCTCACCTCAAGCTTGTTCAAATTTATTGTGCATCTTCTCCCTCCTAGCAGTAGTAGCTGTGCCTTCAAGTTGCATAGGTCCACTTTGGAATTTCCACTCTTCCCCCCCCACCGATAAAAAATTACATCTCCATGTTCTCAAAATACATCTTAACTCTGTTGTCAATGCGGAGTTTTTTTTTTACACAAAGGACTATGGAGCTTATAATCCAGCGAAGCCCCAGTCACACTGTACACATCACAAACTCCAACAGTAAATGCTTTGCATTTTCAAAAAATATTGAACTTTACTCTTCGAGGGAAGTGTACAAATGATACAAAATAGATTCAGGCGAAAGATAGAATTGGCACATACCTCCAGAACATTATTATTGTAGGGCATCTGAAGTAAGGAGCTTAGGCCAATACCAAACAGCATATCTAGAGAAGGAGTTAAGGAAGCACACAACTTGCAATAGCCATTAGAATTTACATTTTAAATATACAGAAAAAAAAAAGTGTTAAAACAAATGCAAAGGATACTAAATATTATTCCACCAAAGCACGCAGCAATAGCCATACGTGGGTACCCCTGTCGGGCTATTGAGATGTCAGAGAATAAATCTGAAAGTTCAATAGAAATTTTATTCACATTTAAAAGCCTTCCTGCAACCAAAATCTCAAAATATAAAACACAAGAAATAGAAGGAGGAGACCATTCAGCCCACACCACCATTCAATGAGATCATGGCTGACCTATTTCAACACCACTATCCCCAAATCCCTTAAAGTTTTTAAATACGTAGAAATCTATTAAGCTCAGTCTTGAAAACACTCAGCGAAATGAGCCTTCATGGCCCTCTGGGGCCAAGAATTCCAAAGGTTCACCACCCTGAGTGAGGATATTCCTCATCAGTCCTAAATGGCCAGCCCCTTATTCGGAGACCATGCCCCCTGGTTTTAGACTCCCCAACCAGGGGAAACATCCTTCCTGCATCTATCCTGTTGAGCCCTGTAAGAATTTTGTATGTTTGAATGAGATCACCCCTCATTCTTCTAAACTCCAGAGAATGATTACATTGTATATCTTCTTCTTTGGCCTCCTTGTCTCGAGAGACAATGGGTAAGCGCCTGGAGGTGGTCAGTGGTTTGTGAAGTAGCACCTGGAGTGGCTATAAAGGCCAATTCTAAAGTGACAGACTCTTCCACAGGTGCTGGAAATAAAATTGGTTGTCAGGGCTGTTACAGTTGGCGCTCCCCTTGCGCTTCTGTCTTTTTTCCTGCCAACTGCTAAGATTTAGAATTAGAGATACAGCACTGAAACAGGCCCTTCGGCCCACCGAGACCATGCTGACCATTAACCACCCATTTATACTAATCCTACACTAATCCCATATTCCTACCACATCCTCATCTGTCCCTATATTACTCTACCACCTACCTATACTAGGGGCAATTTATAATGGCCAATTTACCTACCAACCTGCAAGTCTTTTGGCTGTGGGAGGAAACCGGAGCACCCGGAGGAAACCCACACAGACACAGAGAACGTGCAAACTCCACACAGGCAGTACCCAGAATTGAACCCGGGTCGCTGGAGCGGTGAGGCTGCGGTGCTAACCACTGCGCCATCTCTTAGACATTGTATATAGGTTTCTATAAACTTAACATTTGTGCATGGTGTTCCCAAAACAGCCACTGCACTATAAAGCAGGTTAGAGGGGAGAAAAATAGCAGTAAGAGAAGAGAGAAAAAAAACCACCTTAAAAAAAAAAAAATTCAATTTAATCCTGGTCATGCCCATTGTTCCAACCTTCATTGCAAAAAAGCCAAAGTCTTAAACTGGGTGTGAAAAATTTATATGCCTTCAGATAAATTAAAAATCATGGTCTTAATTTAAAAAAAAAAAAATTTATTAAGGCTTTTCATTTGCTTTACATGGTCTAGAAATACATACTTATAAAGCAGAGCCAAGGAAAGAAAGTTTAAAAAAACCAACCACTAAATGTCAGGTTGTTTGAGTGGTAGCAACACTCCCATCAGGCAGAGGTCAGGGAGATCACATCCCATTGCAATGCAGTACCGAGTGCTGCCAGAGCTGCTGACTTTCAGACACTGGAGGCCCAGTCTGCCTATTCAGGTCAATGAAAATCTAACATGCATTTATACAATAAGACATCGGAGATCATGGAAAACAAAAGCGCTTTACTGCCAAGTACATACACTTTTTTTTTTTATAAAAGTACATGATAAAATCTAGCCAATATGCACGAAGCAAGGTGCCAAAAACCACAATGAGACATGACCAGTGAATCAGTCGGTCAAGGTATAAATGTTGGACTGTACACCAAGAGGAACAGGTTTGTTCTTCAAGTAGTGCCACAATCTTTCACATCCACCTGGAAGGCCAAACAAGGCCTTGGATTAAGTCCCAATCAGCAAGACAGTACTTTTAACAATGCAGCACTCCCTTGGTATTGCACTGAGGTATTAGCCTAGATTATGTGCTCAAGTCAGACCCAGGAGATTGTGCTACCAGTAAAGCAAGGCTAAAAATCTTGATCCCCAAGCCCATTGGAATAATTTGAAATGCAAAGAGTTCTTCCTATATTGCAACCAATATTTCTTCAACTACCATCATGATCTAGTCACCTCATTTATTGTTTTTTTGCAAATTAAGTGCCATATGTGAGGACATGAAAAGTGGTATATACAAATACATTTTCTTCACTTGGTCACAAGATTTGTTAGGTATTAGATTAGGTCAGTGAGCTGCAGTTAGTCAGCAACAGTCAAAGATTAGACTGCCTCAATCTTTCAAAGACCATTATTCTGGCGTTATATTCAGGTCCAGTTCATCACAAAATATTTTAAACACTAAAAAGTTAGTTGCCATTTCCCTTCCCAAAAAGGAAAAGTTAGCTCAGTTATAGGTTATATTTTGAGCATTACATTTGCTTTCCAGTACACTTAGAAAAACTAGTTCATTTATCACATTATATAAAAGTTTATGGCACTGAAGGAGGCCATTCGGTCCAATGTCTGTGCTGGCACTTAAGCCATCCAAACCTAATCCCACTGGCCTGCTTTCTCCCCTCCCCCCACCACTTCAAAACGTTTATTCATTCATTCACTTTTTTTAAAAAATGCAAAAGGTCTGTCTCAACTATTTGCTGTAGCAAAGTATTCCATACTGAACACTTACTCAGCTTACTATTTTAAATTGACTATGCTATTACAACTTCCCCAGCCAGAGGAAATATCATACCTCCAATGCTGTTTCCCCAGGCTAGTAACGTCAATCCCAGAACAGTATTACTCAGGTTAAAAATGATTCCAAAGGTACGCAAGAGATTCACAACTTCAGTGGCTACAGTGTTAATCAGTACGATACTGAAGAAAAACCCAATAAAAGAAAACACCTGAAAGAAAACAGAATTACATGAAATTTATACCATATCTTGCAAGTACTGTATGTCAAGTTTTATAGCTGTGCTGTATGACAAACTTAAAAATTAAGCAGGACTCAATGACAAACGGTTTTTGTTTTTAAAAAAAGGGCTAGTAAATGTTGGGATTCAGAGAATGGAGTTTCTTGTCCACAGAACAAGGTTAATATGGGAGGTACAGAAAGCAATCAGTAAGGTAAAAGGTATGTTAGCCTTTATTGTAAGGGAGTTGAGTGTTAGGCACAAGTCTTGCTGCAATTAGAGAGCTTTGACGAGATCACATCTGTAGTATTGTGTACAGTTTTGGTCATCTTACTCAAGGAAAGATATACTTGCCTCAGAGGAGGTGCAACTTGATTTGGAGTGTGATAATCTCTCCAACGGAGAGCCTGGAGTGCAATAGGCCTCTGTTCCCTGGAGTTAAGAATGAGAAGTGAAGTGATCTCACTGAAATGTATAAATTCCTGGGAGGGCTTGACAGTAGATCCCCTGGCTGGAGAGTCTGAATTTGGGGTCAGCCATTTAGGATTGAAGAGAGAAATTTCTACACTCAAGGCTGTGAATTTTTGGAATTCTGGTGTGGATACTCAGCCGATGAGCATATTCAAGACTGAGACACTGATTCCCTTGGTGCCCAAAAATTGATGGGCTAGGGTGGGGGGAAAAAAATGGAGTTGATGATCTTATTGAATGGTGGAGCAGACTAGAGGGCTACATTACTTAATCCTGATTAATTTCTAGAGTGCATTTGTGTCTGAAGGTTGATCACTTTTGCTTTTTTTGCAAAGTAAACCAAAATGGTGACAAAATAAATTTAAAATGCAAAAATTCAGGTGTCAAAGCTCAATTGGGAAGGACAGATGGTCAGCACTTGATCTAGACTAAGCCAAGTCAACTAAATTGAAGAATTTTCAGGAGCCCTCCAGTACAATTCATCTAAAAGGCTGAAATTCTTCAAAGATTAAAAGCAAATGGGGAGGTGGTGGCAGAGTGGACTTGTAATCCAGAGCCCAGGCCAATATTCTAGGGACATGGGTTCGAATTCTAGCATGGCAGATGGTGAAATTGGAATTCAATTCATAAACCTGGAATTAAAAGCTAGTCTAATTGTGACCATGAAACCAGTCAATTGTTGTAAAATCCCATCTGGTTCACGAGTGTCCTTTAGGGAAGGAAATCTGCCGTCTTTACCTGGTCTCACCTACATAAGACTCCAAACCCACAGCAATGTGGGTGACTCTTAATGCCCTCTGAAATGGCCTAGCAAGCCACTCAGTTCAAAGGCAATTAGGGATAAACAAATGCTGGCCTAGCCAGTGACGCCCACATCCCACAAAAACGAAAAACACAAGAACTGATTAGATAAGCCACATTCAATTGAATATATGAAAAGCTATATTCAGTTTCCAGCAGATTAAAAAAAACTAAGACAGATAAATAGATAACCAAGAGAAAAACTAGAAAAAAAATTCAGGAGGATTATTCTAGAAACAAAGCAATTAGTACAAGAGAAGTCAAGAAATCAAGAGCTTAATGTAGATGGAAGTCTAACAGTATTGCAATAATCCAGTAAAGAGAATAATATGCTCAGAGCCAAGAATAAATACAATTTTATATTGGCACAATGGATAGCAAAAGGCTAAAAATATGGTGTACTCCAAACTATTATGCCAAACTGAGCTATAAATACAAGGTTATACTGTAATGGTAAAACTGTTGCATCATAAAAGTAAAATCTAGCCAACATAATTGAAAATAAAAGGGGATTGTAGAAATATAATGCATAAATATGGGCATATCAGGATTTTCTACTTAATTGTCCAAGGGTTATTAGTTAGGATAGGAAGGTTAAACATTGTGTCATTCAAGAACAAGTTTGTAGAATCAGAATGGTAGAGCACAGCACAAGAGGCCATTCAGCCCAAAGTCTGTGCTGTCTCTTACAATGATCAATCTAGTAACTCCCACTCCCCATTCTTCTGCATATTCCTTTTCTCCAAGTATTTATCGAATAATCTTTTGAAATTGAATATTTCCAACACTATTGGACAGTGCATTCCAAATCTTAACTTTTCCAAAAAAAATTCACGTTGCCTCTGGTTTTTGTGTTGAGGCTTCTGGTTATTGAGCCTTCAGCCACTGGAAACAGAGTCTCTTAAGAAAAAGGGTCGAGAGTGAGAGAAAACACATGTCAAATCTCCTCAGCCTTTTCTGCTCCAAGGGGAAACACCTCCAGCCTATCCATGTACATAATCCCTCAGCCCTGGAAGCATGCTAATAACTTTCTCCAGTATCCTCTCCAGCACCTTCACATCCTTCCTAAAGTGCGATGCCAAGAATTGGAAGCAATACTCCAGCTGGGGCCAAACTAGTGTTAAAAGACTTGGTACAGTTTCTTAGACTTTTATACTGTATGTTATAAAGCCCAGGATCCCATATGCTTTATTAAACCTATCCTGCCACCTTCAGAGATTTGTACACAAACGCACCCATGTCTGTTCTTGCATCCTTTAAAAAAAAATTGTACCATTTGGTCTTGCATCGTTTCTTATTCTTCCTACTAAAAAGGCATCACCTCACTTTTTGCTTCGAATTCATCTGCCATGCATCTTCCCATTTCACCAGCCTATGACCTCTTGAAGTCTATTACTATCTTCTTCACTGTTTACTACACATCGGAGTTGAATCATCTGCAAATTGAAACTGTACCCTGTACGCTCAAGTCCAGGTTCTCATGCGGAGGAAAATCACTGTATACTTCCCTCCAGCCTGAAAAAGGTTGGCTGGCATCCTTACATCTACAAAAATTGGACACTGCAAACAATCCATTTATGTGGGGTGTCTTCTTTGGTCCACTTCTGCTGACGGCTGTGAAGGCCAACACTTGAGAAGCAGGTTCTGCCACAAGTGACAGTTGTATTTGACATTGGCAGCTCTTGCCAAGCTGTAGTAACTGGTCATCATTGTAGTTCACATCAGTCACAATTTCCTTTTCGCCAGCTAGTGACTCCCAGGTGCAATAGTCAGCATTTAGGGCCTTCATGTCACACTTGCAGGCATCCTTGAAGCGGAGCTTTGGGCGCCCCACTGGTCACCTGGCCCCAGCTACCTCACCATACAGATGGCCCATGGGTACATGACAGTCTTCCATCCTGCAGATGTGTCCAATCCAAAGACACCTCAGTTTGATTAGTGCCAACATGCTTGGGAGCTCTGCCTTTGAGGACTGCCACATTTGCGATTTTGCCCTGCCAGGATAAGCCCATAATGTGCCACAGACAAAGATGGAAATTGAGCTTCTTTTCCTGGTAGCTGCAAGTTGCCAGTGTTTCACAGCCATACAGCAAAATGCCAAGAACACAGACCTTATAAACCATCATCTTAGTGCGTGTCAGCAGATCTATTGTGGATATGATCTTCCCCATACACCAGCTACAAGAAAAGTATAGAAGACAGAGTATACCCCTTTACTTTACTTTTGCAGATCTCACTAAGGCATTCGAAACCATCAGCAAAGCAGGGCTCTACAAGATTTTGGGAAATATTGGCTGTCCAGAGCTCCTCAGTCTCATCTGCTCGGTCCATGATAACATGCCCTGCACTGTACAGTTTGATGGCTCCACCTCCAACAGTTTCAGAGTGAAGAATGGAGTGAAACAGGGTTGTGTCCTAGCTGCCCCCACTCCATTTGGCATCATCTTCTCCATGGTCCCAACTTTTGCTTTCCCTGAAGATATGGAAGGAGTCTACTTGCACACTAGGTCTGATGGCAAGCTCTACAATCTATAAAGGCTAAAACCAAAAGACAAAAACAGTCTTCAGAGAACTCCTCTATGCTGGTGCTGTGCTAGCAGCTCACAGAAACGCAACTACAAGACTCATGGACTGCCTCTCCCATAACATGTTCTCCAGCCTGAAAAACAGCCAGCCATTTACAAGTCTTTCCTATCCCATAGCAAACCTGCTACTCTGGCCCTTTTTATCACATGGGCTTCAAGCTCGCTAATAAACCTATTGCGGTATTTAACAGCTTTTGAAACTCCATATTCATATCATCTGCACTGTCCTCATCCAACTTGTTACCTCAGCAAAAAAAAAAAAAATTCAAGTTAGTCAAATATAATTTGTCCGTAAATTTGCACTACTCCTATTAGGCTATACTTGTCCAAGCAGCTGTTAATTTTCTCCCACCCAAGTTCTGCCATACCTCTGGTGAGAGTAGCAGAACCTATCAGAAAATGGCAAAGATCTGGTTGTGTCAGAACCAGTTAAATGCTGTACTAGAGTGGAATGGGATAAGATAGGATGATAAATTGCAAGGGGTCTCTTTGGAAGCCAAATAGTCTCCCTCATACATACTTATCTGTTGGATGTTGTCATGCACGCCCCCACCTGCCAAGAATGAGGCACATATTATTTCACCACATGAACATTAAAACTTAAAATTGTTGCTGGGAAGCGGGCCCATCACAAGGGATTGCCAGACCCCTTGCTGGAAAGACCTTTTTTTGCATACTAGCAGACAGCATTGGAACAAAGGAACCAGTCCCGACTTCCCCAATACACAGAAGACATGGTCAGATGACTAACTGGCTGTTGGAGTTTTTTTGAATTTGAACGCCAGAGTTTTAAAAACTCAAAACAGTTTGCTCCTGGACTGGAAAAGACCTCTCATGGCTGGCTTGCTGCTGCCTCTGTCTGCTCATCTTTCTCACCAGCGTTGAAATCCACTGAAGACACAGGAACCCCAAGAGAGAAAAGTCTCCTACAGTGAACAAGGTTTAAGAATACTGGGCCCCAACAAAAAGCAATAGTTACCTACAAAGGACTACAGTGAGCTTGAAGCACAGTAACAGGAAACTGTTCTGATATTGCCTCAAATTTCTCTACTTTATTTTTCTTCTGCTCTTTTATGTCTATTTGCATGTGCATATCACATATGCATGCTAGTGTGGGGCACAGCATGTATCCATAAGCATTAACTAAATTAGAGTTGAAGTTCAAGTTTTAATGAATTTCACTTTCTTCTTTAAACCCAAGGAAGCCTGTTTATGCTCATTTCTTTGCCTTATAATTGGAAAATGGCGAAGGGTTCACCAAGAGGGAACACAAAACAGTGTTTAAAAATCTAAACCCTGTTACAGCAAGACCAGGTGAAGGCTAAAAGGGACCCCTAAACACCTTTCTCAGCTGGTCGTAACAATGTTTACAACCGAAATTGTGATTTACATCCAAGGACTGAAGTCCAAGACACACAGTTGACCCACTAAGTGAACAATACAACTCACTTCTCATTCAAAAAAATGCTTTCTTCAAAAGGCTGGCTTTTAAAAAAAAAGTCTGTTAATGGCTTACACAGTGATACTTTGGTGGTTCCTCATTTTTTGTGGTGAAGAAAATCAGCACTGCTAAAATTACTGAAATCAGCAGAACAAGGGCCCAGACAGGAAACTGGCCGTTGATGAGCAGTAAGCCATCTGACAAGAAAAAACAAAAAATACTTGATAAGGCACATAAGACACAACAGATTAAAAAGCTGAAAATCAATACTGCAGTTTTGTAATAGATATTCAAGATCAGTACAGCACATAGCGTTTAGTCTCCCCAGTGCAGACCAGACTGGGTGACCACTTTGCAGAACACCTCCGTTCAATCTGCAAGCGTGACTGAGCTTCCTGTTGCTGATCATTTTAATTCTCCACCTTGCTGCCACTGTGATCTCGGTCCTTGGCTTGCTAATGTTCCAATGAGATTCGACAAGCTTGAGGAAAGCACCTCATCTTTCAACTAGCCACTTTACAGCATTCTGCACTCAGTTCAATAATTTTAGATCATAACATCTGCAACCATTTTTTCCCTCTTCACCACCACACCTTCCCCCCCCTCCCCCCCCAGTGTGTTCGGAAGGCTGCTATCCTGCCATTTACAGCTCATCCAGTCACACATTTGTTTCTTCACTTGTCCCATTACTACCTGCATCGACTTTGTACTATGAAACCTCATCATTTAATCTCTCCTGCCCTCCACCCCATCACAGACCTTCTCTTTTGTTCTTCCACTTGCTCAAAATTTAATTTCCAAGTTTTGCCAGTTCTGAAGAAAAGGTCATAGACCTGAAACGTTAACAGTTTTTCCCTCCACAGATACTGCCTGACTTGAGTATTTCCAACATTTTTCATTTTTGTTTGAGATTTCCAGCATCCACAGTAGTTTGCTTTTATATTAAATTTTTAATGCAGGGAGTTTCCACATGGGATAAAAGGAAGAGTAAAAAAAAAACTACATCCAACGGCCCAAGTTTAAGGCCAGGGCATTTTAATTCCTGGGCCTCATCTACAGGTCATTGGTCGACTGCTGTCCGAAATGGGTGAAAGAGAGGCAGCTGGCCAACAAGACAGTAAAATTTGGTCATCTGGAGGTCACTGGGCCAGCATCAAAAGGAGGCTTGGCAGCAAGCTCACAAGTAAGTGATGTCCAGGGCAGGGGAAGCAGAGACTTTCCTCATGGGGTGCAAAAGGCAAAATGCAATTGGGGTCCTCTTGACACAAACTGCATAAAATAGTGAAGCCCCCAGTTGTTTTAGGCAGTTGCTTATCCGCTTGAACAAACCTGGCAATGTCAGGAAGGGCAAGCAACTCCCTCATTTTTAATGAATGTAACTTCTGGGTAGCATAGGGTTAAAAACATTTTAAGAAGCAAATCTAAAAACGAGAACTATTTAGTAACTTGGAAGTTTTAAACATGAAAATGGGTGACCTTATGCCAAAATAGCCTTTGTTTGAATTAATGTCAATAAAAAAATCTTACAATAGCCACATTTAAATGCAAAAGTGCAGGCCAGTGAGCCAGTAACAATTTGTAGACAGTTCAAAGGGCGTTTCCAGTTACGGTCTTCCTGGTCTGAATCCACCACAGGTATACAGATTAGAAGTAAAAACTCAATTGGCAGCTGGAAGAGAAGAAAGTTAAATTGATCATTTAGATAAATGAAGAAATTTGCTGGGATTTTTGCATTTGCTGAACCAGGCAGATTGCCAAGTTAAGAAACTAAACCACACCAATAGCCTAAGGGAAGGGAAAAAGGAAGCGGCAAGAATGGAAAAAAACCCTCAAGACTATGTTGAAACAAGCCACTCCAGCAACAAAAAAAAAAATCAGTGCTGGAAAAAGTGGCAATTTGGGTGCAGATGACTAACTGGCATGTTGGAAGATTCTTCACTTTATGCACGAGTGTGGAGTTGGAAGGAAAGGGGGAGGGAAAAACAAGCAGACAGTTCCTATTGTGGCAATTGAACATGCCACTAGTCTTTCAAAGTGAATTAATTGTTTAAGCAGGGCACACAAAACTACAGCCATTTACTTGGAAGCTTGAATATTCCACAAATAAAATCTGTTAAATCCAGAATGTTTTTCCCTCCCTCTTGGGAGGGGAAAAAACAACTACCAAGACAACACAAGTCAATATCTCCCTAGGAAAGCTTAATATATTGTAATTTAAGAACTCATGGTGGATGCCAGTCTTAAGAAATTAGGTAATTATATACCTATGCAGTTAGCAATAATGCAGAAATGGAAGACAAAATTAAGATTATGCTTCAAAGGGGCGATTTTACTGCCACATCAAAAGCTATGAACAACCCCACCTCCCCAATAAATACTTCTTGGGGCAGTCCAAAAGTCAAACCTGCTGACCAATGAGCATAAAAAGAAAATACATGAAGTCAGAATCACCTTCAGACATTTGATGATCTTCCAGGGCAAACGTTTTCTCCTCCATTTTTGAGAGTCAATGGGGTTAAGAGAGTCCAACAAAATGGATTTTGTAGATTTGGATTCTTCAGTTCCAATTAAAGATTGATACTCGCTTGCTAAGAAAAATATATAAATTTGTCAACACTTCAAAAGAATGACCAACTGCACCATTTGAGGGGCATGCTTTCAAAACTGTTGAAATACGTTGAGCAGAGTAAAAATTTAAGCACAACTAAGTCACAAGTTATGATCAGTGAGAAACTGTTCTAAGCATGCACCAGTTTAAGTGTTTCAGAATTAGTACAACATTAACGAAATTACTTTACTTACTTTGAGAAACTATATAGATTATCTACTTGAAAGCAAATACAATTGCCCTACCAGAAGGGCAGTTTTCCAAAACTGTAGAGTACTTTTACATACGCATCCTTATGAAAATAGACTACTTTATTCAGCTTGGTAGAATAAAAATATGCTTACAGTCTTCATGTATAGGTGTCCTGATATAGGATGGATTTGCATCCTCAGTGTCACAAACTGAAAAATATATAGTTATATTATCACTTGCAACATTAGATTATGCCTTTTTCCTCTCTTGTGCAGCAAGATTTGGATTGTCTTAGTTTGCTGCAGCTTCACAATATTTGCCATTAGAGAAGCAGAACTTATATTTTGATGTTTCAGAATAGGTGTTTTGAAAAAGCTGATATAATTACCTCTAAAACAAGGCACCAGCAGCCAAGTCAGTAAGCAGAGTTCTATGTGCCTGAACTTTGCCTTTCCAGTTTAGCATGGTACTATGAGAAATTAGAATCCACCAGACCACTTCAATTTGTCCATTTCACTTCCTACAGCAGTGGCCTACTCCTGCGCCTAATTCGTATGTTCATATAAAACGAAAGTTACCTACACAATTAGCTGCATAAATAGTTCAATGTACTTACTTTCAGATTCACTGGTATAAAGGGAAGCTTGGGCCTGGTTTTTGCCCTTTTTGTAAATTATACTGCTTATGATCACTGTAAATACATAGACTGCATACAGAGCCAAGTAACCTATGGAAATCAAGTATAAAACAGGATTAATTTCACTACTATACACAATTAAGTCTACATTGAATTACTGCAAGTGATTCATTTTGAATTGAATGAGTAAAGCTGCCAGAAGCTAAAATTGACCACTTGCAGAGTAATCTCCCTCACCAAGTGCTTGTCCCAAGTCAATGCTCCCAAAATAGAGGACAAGAAAAGTCCAGAAGACTGCGGCCATGTAGAATATCACATCTCGAAGGAAGGGTCTTGATGCCACGATAAATGGTCTTGCAAGGGCAACACCTCCAGCAACAACAGTGGTCACGAATATACCAGCACCTGCAAAGTTGAGGAAGTGAAAAAAAAGGATTGGTTTGCAGAACGTAAGTATTGAGGGAAATTAAATTTGATCACTCAGGATCTGGAAAAAAATGTTTTACCATCTTCAAGCGCTTAATTGCAGCTGATCGGCAACTAAAATCACAGGCAAGAGGGCAGATCTAGACATTTATAGAATTAGTCAGAGGCTATGCCACTGAAACTGCTCCCTCACCAACTAGTTTTATCTTATTTTTGGATAATGGAACAAATTCTTAAGTTAGGCTTGAGATGCCAATAATGCATCCTGCTTCTGTGCTGTAAAATTCTACATAAACATGGGAGAGAATTCAATTTTACTGGACAGCCAAGATAGTTTCATGCAGGGCACAGAAAACACAGGCAAAGGGTCATCACAAACAAAAAGCAGATGATGCAAATACTGCTCAGTTTTTAAACAAAATACCAGTTGAATCTGCAACTGCTATTTTCAAGTCTAGAATAGCAAATGGGAGAGTCCAGCAACACAGTAAAGCTGTTTACACACAAGTGTGATAGCACAAGGGCTCAGCTACACTGTCACATGTGGAACTGGCTCATTTACAAAAATGAGAAGTCAACTCAGCCACTCATACCACCACATAGTAGGTGGGTTACCAAGCACTGGCTTAAAAAACCATTAAGTCTTCAAATGGTAGGGTAAGGCAAAATATATTTTAAAAATACAGCCAAAGAAGTCAGAATGAAAAAAAACAAAAAAAAAAACAACTTACCAAACAAAGCTCCAATTGCCAGGTTTGCTGTTCTAGGATCAGAAAAGGCAACTATTGCACTGAATATGTCAGGAGCTCCATTACCAAGGGCAAGGAAAGTTACACCATGAATAAAATCCATCAAAGAAAACAATTACAGTCGTCAAAACATTGGCAAACAAAGCCTCAATTACCCAGAGATAACAACCATCACCGGAAAATGAAAGGTCTTGGGTGCAAACAATTTATAGAACTGAAAACTAGGAAACATCTCAGCATCTTGGGGGATAGTAGCATAGTGGTAATGTTACTGGACTATTAATCCAGAGGCTGGGATTAATGCTCCAGAGACAAGTTCAAATCCTACCATGGCAGCTGGTAGAATTTAAATTAATGAGACTAGCTTTTTATTCCAGATTTATTAGTGATCACAAAACTACTGGATTGTTGGAGACTTCTGGTTTACGAATGTTCTTCGGGAGGGAAAAAAAAATGACATCCTCACCCAGTCTGGCCTATAATTGACTCCAGACCCACACTGATGCGGTTAACTTGGAAATGGTTTAGTAAGCCACTCAGTTGCAGGCAGCTCACCACCACCTTCTCAAGGGCAAATTAGGAATGGGCAATAAATGTTGACCTTGCAGGCAATGTCCACAACCCATGAATGAATTAAAAAATTGCAAAGTATGAAGTGTTCATAAACCTGGCGCAAGTAATCTTGTTAATTGTAACAAATTTCATTCAAGGAGACCAAGCACTAAAGAATAGTCAGACAAGTTGAAAGGTCACTATCTAAAATGGAACAAACTGTCAAAATGCAGGTAAACAGCAAACTAGCTAGTCTTATTTTCAGAGTTGTGCATAGACCCATCGCTAAAAGAAAACAAAGTACAAGAATTTTCATTACAGTATGAATGCAATTAGATTACATTGGAAACGCCAAGCTCAAAAAGTAAATTTATCCAGCCACATGTCTTGTTGCCTACCTTGAGCTAGTCACCAGAGGAGAAGCACGAGTTAATTTACATTTCTTTCTTACTGCTTTATACATTGACTTGGTTGCAAAAAGGGTGTACTTCAAACAGTGGGCAGTCAGGGTGTTAGCTTATACAATTAAAATGTTGCAGTAAATTCTACAATTGTTAGATGGGTGGCCAGATGTCCTTCCTTCGAATATTCAAATCAGAGAAGTTAGTCTTAAAAACCAAGACACTTCACTAATTAGATCAAGAACAAGCAGTCATATTTCAGTGTGGGTTAAAAAAGTCCATTAACCTTCAAATCAATGCATTCGTTGCCTTAAGTGCCTGATTTACAGAATAGTAAATTTGAACACCAAGGTTCCTTAGACAACACCTTCCAAACCTGCTACCTCTACCAACTAGAAGGACAAGGGCAGCAAATACATGGGAACACCACCACCTGCAAGTTCCCCTCCAAGTCACACACCATCCTGACTTGGAACTATATCACCATTCCTTCACTGTCGCTGGGTCAAAATCTTGGAACTCCCTTCCTAACAGCACTGTGGGTGTACCTACCCTACATGGACTGCAGCAGTTCAAGAAGGCAGCTCACCACCTTCTCAAGGGCAATTAGGGATAGACAATAAATGCTGGCCTAGCAAGTGATGCCCATATCCCATGAATGAATTAAAAAAAAAATTCTTGATACATTTGGCACATGGTTTAATGAGGAAAAATTGTTAAATATGTATTAGAGACCATTTAATGTAGCCTTAGATGATTTAAAAAGCAGCCCAGGATAAATGAAGCAGAATAATGAAAGTTGACTATTGAAAACAAATTAGAACATAGTCCATAGTGTAGCTGTGTTCTAACACAAACAGACATCACCAGGTGATGGCAGTGACTATGGTGTGAAGCAAGCAATGCTGCAAATGGAGAAAAATAGACAAAATTAAAATGGTGGACGGGATGTGGTTTGGAGCTGAATGCAAGGTCTGCAGGACAGAGGATTATCCTAAGCAAGGAGCCTGAAGCAGGATAGACTCAGCTATAATGCCATTTTTGATCCTGGACAAAAATCTCGATTTCACCCTTGCCATTGAGGAGTTGGAGAAAATTCTAGCTTAGCCACAATTGATGTCAAGAAAATAGCACAGTAGAACTAGATGGTATTGGCATATAGGAAACCAGTCTTATAGATGACATCTACACACTGCCCCTCAGGTGACAAGGAATAGAAGGGAAGAAAACAAATCCAGCACAGCCTTGCAGCAGCACCTTCAAGACGATAAGCCAATTTCTAAACATCATATTGGATAGAAGTTAGCGTTATTAAGCCTTATACAAAAATCATACAATTCTCATGGTTATGTTCAAAGGCAATCTTCAGAAAAATGAATTCCTAAATGCTCAGTGTGATAGCTGGAGAAATGGAACACTAAAGTGTGTCCACTTGATTGCTGAATGAGGGATGTTGTTGGGCCACGGAAAAAAAAAAGTGACTTTTAAAAAAATTCTTCATTCATGGGATGTGGGCATCACTGACAAGGCCAGCATCCCTTATATTCTTGAACTGAGTGGCTTGCTAGGCCATTTGATGGCAGTTAAGAGTCAACCACATTGCTGCGGCTGGTGTCACAAGTAAACCAGAGCAGGCAAGAATAGCAGATTTCCTTCCCTTAAAAAGATATTTAGTGAACAAGATGAGTTTTTAAAAATGACAAAAAAAAACGACAGAGTTTCATGGTACTATTACTGAAACTAGCTTTCAATTCCAGATTAACGGAATTTAAATTCCACCAGCTGCTGCGGTGGGATTCAAACCCATGTTCAGAGCAATAGCCTGGACCTCTGCATTATTAGTTGTGACTACCAATATGTCACCCTATCTCCATAAACTAGAGCATATCCAACTCTTACAACAGTTACTCGATTTGACTATATATAACCTTCATGAATACGATAAATTGCATTGTGTAATACTGGAAGCAAAGTGAACATGAAAATCTATTGGAAGAGACCTATTTCATGGTCTAAAAATCAGACTGAATTTGCAGTTAGTATAAAAGGACAGATAATGTCCAACTTTCATTTTGGCCTTGTGGGCACACAACCAGTGTTATTTTTGCAAGATTAATCATTAATTTTTAAAACTATAGAAGCAATATTTGCTATTCTGAATAATGGCATGTGTTACAGTACTTCCAACTTTTCTGAACCACAATTGCAAAGTGCAAGTATTTGATTTTTTTGTATTACAAATATATTTTGTTGAATTTTGCACAAGTAAAAATGTAGAAGTTTGCCAAAAAAAGCAAATTACTTTGGTAATAGTAACAATGTTAACTGCTAGAACACGTGGGTTAATACCCATTTTAATATGGCATGAATTCACATGTAAAATAGTGTACAAAGCTTTCACCTAATCAAACAGTAATTTCTAAGCTTTATGTCCAAGTACTTACAGGTGATTAAGAACAAAAAAGGATACTGCCACATTGTGAGATAACTTTAAGCTTGCAGAGATGGCAGTCAGATTAGGACAAAAACTAAGATTAAAGAATAAGCATTTAATAAGTCAATATCTGTAGCGTATTCAGAAAGTATTAAGATCAGAAGCCACTAAACATAAGCATTAGAACCCACAATCTGTTAGAGCTATTTCAACAATGTACAATTAGGTAATTTTTCCTTCAAGTCAATGAACCAGTAACTATAGAGCATAAATTTAAGAGCTCCTTAAAAAAAAAGGGGTCAGAAGATTTTCTTCCAATGCAGGAAGTTGTTAAAATAGCAATTGAAAAGAAGAATGCATAATAGTTTAAAAAGGGAAGTGCCTAAACACTGAAATCAAAATTTAATGAAGGTATAGAGGAAGGGCAAGTGATTGTAGCAATAGCCAGCACAAACATTACAGATCAAATAGCTTTCAGTTGTGAAAACCCAGTCCTAGCAACCCCAGGTCTGACGAATGTGCACTATATACCTGGTTTATAAAAACTAGGGAAGTGGATGGGACAAGAGGCAGTGTTAGAAGTTACAAAAGGGGTGCACAAAAAGCTGAAATGATAAGTATACTTACAATTCTTCAGCAGTTGTCCCAAGGAATAGGAATAGATAGAATAACCATATAGCCTGTTAATAAAACAAACATTGTCAATACTACAATGCTTCACTTTTCTATGATTTGGTCTTAGAAACAGACTCACCATTTAAAAATTATACAATATGACAAGTCAAACATTTCAGAAGTCCAAATCATTGCCCCCAGACAGAAATTTAAAAAAATAGTTATTCAAGGGATGTGGGCATCGATGGCTAGGACAGCATTTATTGCCCATGCCCAATGCACTGGAGGTGGTGGTGAGTTGCCTTCATGAACTGCTGCAGTCCTTGGGGTGTAGGTACACCTACTGTACCATTAGGAAGGGAGTTCCAGGATTTTGACAGTGAAGGAATGGCAATATAGTTCTAAGTCAGGATGGTGTGTAGCTTGGAGGAGAACTTACAGGTGGTGGTCACATGCATCTGCTGCCCTTGTCCTTCTAGGTGATAGAGGTCGCAAGTTTGGAAGGTGCTGTCGGAAGAGCCTTGGTGGGTTGCTAGTGTATCTTGTATATGTACATACTGCTGCCGCTGTGTCAGTAGTGGAGGGAGTGAAATGTTTGTAGATGAGATTCCAATCAAGCAGGCTGCTTTGTCCTGGATGGTGTCAAGCTTCGTGTTGTTGGAGCTGCACCCATCCAAGCTAGTGGAGAGTATTCCACCACACTACTGACTTGTGCCTTGTAGATGGACAGGCATTGGGGAGACAGGAAGAGAGGAGTTGCTTGCTGCAGAATTCCCAGCTTCTGACCTGCTCTTTTAGCCACAGCATTTATGTGGCTGTGGCATGGTGACCCCCAGGATGTTGACTGTGGGGGATTCAGCAATGGTAGTGCCATTGAATGTCATCAAGGGGAGATAGTTAGATTCTCAGATGATCATTGCCTGGCAGTTGTATGCCATGAATGTTACTTGCCACTTATCAGCCCAAGCCTGGATATTGTCCAGGTCTTGCTGCATCTAGACATGGGCTGCTTCAGTATCTGAAAAGTCATGAATGGCACTAATTGCACAATGTTCAGTGAACATCCCCACTTCTGACATGATTGAAGGAAAGTCATTGATGAAGCAGCTGAAGATGGTTGAGCCCAGGACAACTACCCTGAGGAACTCCTGCAGTGATGTCCTGAAGCAGAGATGATTGACCAACTTCATGTTAGGTATGACTCCAGCTAGTGGAGAGTTTTCCACGCCACCCCTGCAGATTCCTATTGACTTCAGTTTTGCTAGGGCTCCTTGAGACCATACTCAACAAATGCTGTCTGGATGTCAAGGACACTTACTCACCTCTGGAGTTCTGCTCCTTTGTCCAGGTTTGGACAAAGCAGAAAGGAGGGCAGGAGCCCAGGTGGAACCCAAACAGAGCGTCAGTGAGCAGGTTATTGCTGAGTAAGTGCCACTTGATAGCAATGTCGACAGCCCCTCCCATCACGCTGATGAGAGTATACTGATAGGCCATATCCAACCTGCCCACTTACCGTCCTACTTTTTGTGGACTGGATATACTTGGGCAAATGCCAGTGTTGTAGCTGTACTGGATCAGCTTGGCTAGGGTCACAGCTAGTTCTGGAGCACAAGTCTTCAGTACTATTGCCAGAATGTTGTCAGGGCCCATAAGCTTTGCAGTATCCAGTGCCTTCAGCCATTTCTTCATGTAGAGTGAATCAGGTTGGCTGAAGACTGGCACGTGATGCTGGGGACCTCAGGAGGAGGCAGAGATGGATCATCCACTCAACACTTCTGGTTGAAGATAGATGCAAATGCTTCAGCCTTGTCTTTTGCACTGATGTGCTGGGCTTCCTAGTGGAGAATGGGGATATTTGTGGAGCCTCCTCCCGTCAGTTGTTTAATTTGTCCACCATTCACGACTGGATGTGGCAGGACTGCAGAGCTTAGATCTGATCTGTTGGTTTTGATAGCAGAAGCAGCACTAAGCTGTTTAGCATATAATTAGTCCTGTGTTGTAGTTTCAATAGGCTGACTTTTTTTTTTAAATATATAAAAGGTATGCCTGGTGCTGCTCCTGGCATGCCCTCCTGCACTCTTCATTGAGCCAGGGTTGGTCCCGTGGCTTGATGGTAATGGCAAAGTGGGGATATCCCAGGCCATGAGGTTACAGATAGTGATTGAATACAATTCTGCTGCTGATGGCCCACAGTGCCTCATGAATGCCCAGTTTGGAGTTGCTAGATTGGTTTGAAATCTAGTCCATTTAGTAGTGGTAGTGCCACACACTATGGTGGGTACCCTCGGATGACAGGACTGTCTCCACAAAGACTGTGCAGTGGTCACTCTTACCAATACTCTCATGGACAGATACATCTGTGACAGGTAGATGGAGAGGATGGGGTCAAGTAGGTTTTCCCCTCACTACCTGCTGCACACCCAGTCTAGCAGCTATGCCCTTTAGGACTTGCCCAGCTTAGTCAATGGTGGTGCTACTGAGCCACTCTTGGGTGATGGACATTGTAGTAGAGTACATTTTGCGTCCTTGCTACCCTCAGTGCTTCTTCCAATTGGCATTCAGAGAGAAGTGCTGATTTGTCAGCTGTTTGGGGGGTTCTGGAGTCAATGCTGGAGGACTTCCAGGGCAACTCTGACTGTATACCACTGCTGGGACAAGTCAGGCCATACCCAGGGATGGTGATATCTGGGCCATTGTCTGCAAGGTATGATTCAGTCAGTATGACTATGCAAGGCTGTTGTTGGCTAGTCAGTGGGACAGCTCTCCCAACTTTGGCACAAGCCCCCAGATGATAGCAAGGAGAACTTTGCAGGGCCTGCTGTTAGTTTCCAGGGTCTAGGTTGGTGCTGGGTGGTCCAGCTGGTTTCATTTCTCTTGGACTTTGTAGCAGTTTGGTACAACAGAATGGCTTGCTAGGACATGTCAGAGTCAAGCACATTGCTGTGGGTCTGGAGTCACAAGTAGGCCAGACCAAAAATTCCTTCTTGGAAAAAGGATACTAACCAGAAGGGTTTTTAAAACAATTGCAATGGTTTCTTGGTCACTATTAAACCAGCCTTTTAATTCCAGATTTATTAATTGAATTCAAACTGAATACTACAAACAGTTTCTTGCATTTTGTCACTTCATTCTTCCAGCCACATGACCCTCTTGTTAATGTTAGGCAAGTACAAGTGGTTTGGGTTTAACTTTTTCCAATATAGGCTCGAGAAAAAAAAAAAGCATTAGGGACCATTTTTCCTCTCCGATGCATTAGGGCTAACTCAATGCAGCAAAAGATAGGAATTGTGCATACAGTTACTTAAAACCCAAGTGTTTGATATATCCTTGGGATGATTTTGAAAGCATGTCTGGAAGAAGTCATTTGTGAAGGGCCAATCCACATAACTATTGGTATTTCAACTAGTCGTCAGTTATAACGAAACATCACTGTGGAATATTTTAGTCACATTAACTAGTGAGGATAAATGCACTGACTTTTTCCCTGAACTTCCATTGTGCAAATTGTGCTTTAAGACGAACATGGTCATAAGTATGGTCACCATGGCTGCCAGCCAATGCTATTATTAAGAGATGGAAATAGTCAAGAATAATCCAATACTTCTCCTCCCCACTTCCTGGTAAACATATATAGACCAGCATCAATAATGACCATCTTTAAAAGTCTACAAGGGCAGAGGAAAGAGGTAGCAGAAGGCAAACATTAATGTCAGTTGGTCAGTCACTGTTGGATTAAAAACTGAATTCTGGAAACATACATCTGTTGTGATCAGAAGTACTACCCCTTCATCAGGGCTGAAAAAAGGCATATTAATACAAAAAAAAAGAAAACAAAATAAATGGTCAACTATTGGACTGAAGCATTAAGACACTAAAAGAAATAAAAGCGTAACTACCAAGGAAGAAGTGGGAACTTAATAGAAATATTGGAGGGGCAGGATTTAAAGAGAGAAAAGGAAGTTTGTAAAAATGAACATTACAACTAGAGTGTTACATTTAGACCAGATAATTGTAGGGTGCCTTTGGAGAAAGGCAAAAATAGGGAGAGATTTTCAAATTGCAAATTAAAAGCTGGCATTGCCGATTGGCCACCCATTATAGAAACTGCTCAATTGTCATTGAAAATCGAAAGCAAAAAAAAAAAAACAATTTTCAAATTCTTCACCTCACCAAAACATCCTTGGTAGGATCAGCACTGATCATGCATTAACTGCAGCCAGCCCTCCTAGAAAAAAAAACTGGAGTAGCTCATAACCTCTTTCTGGTTTCTTACTTCCCCCAGCACCTCTACTCCAACTTCAGCCTCCTATTAGGTCAAACTAGGAAGATGGATTTGCAAGCTTTGCGAAAATCCACATTCCACTGACAATCAGCAGCAGCCATCTCTTACAAGTTCTTAAAAAAAAAAAGGGTGATGAAATTATGCAAACTTGTATAGTTAAAGTACTATCTACAGAACATGCTGGCACTCAGTTTATGGTGTGCTGGAAAATCCTTGTACACAGCTCAGGCAACAGATAGGTGGCACCTCCATAAAAAGCAATCTAAATGCATTGTTTTGTTCAAATTGCACAGAAAAGGTAGTTTTCTTCTAATGGAGGATTCTCAATCTAAAAATTCCAGTGGTTGCTTCCAATCCCAACATATGGGGTATATTTCCTAGCCTCCACTCAAGTTTTTCCTGTGAGCCTTAAATAATCTGGTATGTTATAGAGTCAGTCATTTATGGCACAGAATGAGGCCATTCAGCCCCAGAACCCATGCCAGCTCACTACAAAGCTATGCGGTCAGTCCCACTCCCTAGCTCGATCCCTGTAGCTCAAAGTCTATTTCTCTCAGGTGGCCATCCAACTTCCTCTTCAAGAGATTGATCGTTGCAGTTCCCACTACAAGGGTGGTGGGTGAGTTCCAGGTCATTAACACCCGCTGGTGTACAAAAAGTGTATGTTTGGGAATCCACTTCTGAAAGTGGTGAATCAAAATCTAACTATCCAATATACTTTTAAAAAAGAAAAATTCTCCTTGCCTTCTAGGAGAAAGCTATAGTTGCAGTAACTCATTCGATTTACATCAGAATCACAGCATTCTTTAAGCTACCTGGCAGTCTTTCTGCTCTAGCTAAAATGCAGACAATAACCACATTGCTAAATGATGAGCTACAAATTCTCATGCAGGACAAGGCCACCTGCAAGATAGAAGGCCTAGCAAGGTAATGAGTGCATGTTGCAACCTTGGGTGAGATGGTCAATGTTAAAATACAAGAATTACATAATAAGGAATTCTCATTTGAAGACTTGTATGACAACTAAAACTAAAAAGAGAGATCCCCATTAACCAAATAGTGCTTTCCAAGTAGCTGATACCCCAAAATTACAAAGAAAAAAGGTACCTTACTTATTAAAATACTTGAAAACTTCACATTTGTAGGTTAGTCCTTTTTTGATGGCAAAATCCAGTGATTAAAAGTCCTAAACTCCTCAGAGTAGCAATGAGTTGGATCTCCCAGACCTTTTCAAAAATCAATGTCCTCTTTGTTCACTTCCCAGAGCATTTCCGACCTGGACGGCAGTAAATAAAGCGAATCCTGGTCATTTTGCTGGTCTACTCTGCAAGCTTCAACAGGGTTCAAGTTTTTCTAGCCTTTTACAGCATCAGACTTCGAGAACAGGTGTCCCCTCTTGGCTGCAACCGCTGGTGGTCTTCCTTAAAACCTGCTGTCAGGCTGCAACTGCTGGGCTCCGTTCTTACAGCTTGCCTTGAGGCTGCAACCAGGTTTTTTTTTCTTCCAGCCAGTCTGCCTTCAGAAAATCTGCTAAATTTATCTGGACTCAGCCAATAGCTTCCTGTCCTGTTCCAATATGCAAAGTCCAGAAGGCTGGTTTCAGAGCCACCTGGGCCTTCCGTTGTTCCTAGGTATTAATAGCTTCTTGGCACATTTGCATTTTCAGAATCAATGACTTCTCGTTTTACGACCAAAAAGTCTTGAGGGAGAAACCCATTGTTCCTCAGGGATAACACCTGCAGTCTCTTTCGCCCCTCACTCTACCCACCCCCCCCACAAAGAAACAAAGCCTTTGATCAGTCTGGACTTTTAGCACAGTGGATGAGGTGTCCCAATTTTCAAAACAATGTTACAAAAATCAGCACTCAAGTGCAACTCTGGTTCAAAAAAAAAATTAATAGTTATCATCTTGGGATTCTCAGAGGCCAAAGCGCAAGATCATAAGCAACCAAGTGTCCGGGTATAAAGTACTAATTTAGTTTGATAGCAAGAGATCAGAACCACAAGACTGAAGTTAGCTTATTTTCAATTGCTTATTGTTTGGTGTAGATATATATGGTTCTTAAATGAAAGAGGAAGTGACAACTAGCGTTGCCTTAATTCAGCAAGACGATAGATGTAATGTTTACTTAATGCAATTAAAATAGCTTAAAAAAAAACTTACATGCAACACAATGGCCAATGGCAGCAGATCGTGACGAAACCCACAGATGGCCCCCTGGAGGTAGTCAATAAAGCCACTGTCAATTTTGCAGTCTTCAGTAGTTTTTACAAATGAACACCACTGTGACCCATTGAGCTGTACTACATTGTGACACTAGGAAATAGAGCAAAGGAAATAGTTAGTTGATTCAGCAGCATTCTGTTTACAATGTAAACAAATCCTATCCCTTCCATTTACTTGCACTTTACACCAATCCATCTGGTTTCTTGACTAGTGTCATAAAGCAATTAGATTAGATATTTGCTTTAAAACTAAATATGGAGTGGCAAAAAAGTAGTTGGTGTGGATTTCCTTGCCAAAATCTTTAACATTAAATCTTTGCAGTTTGTACAAAGAACAATGGGTGAAATTCAACTTAAATGGAGAAATTTAACTATCAGGCATTTTTATTCAGATCAGCCACTATTAAAAAAAAAGTCAGCTACATTTCAGTTATCACCTCTGATAGAAACTATTATAGTTCATATAGCTTTTGGAGGAGAGCCAATTTATAAAAAAAAAAGGACAGCTGACCCAGTCTTAGTAATCAGACCCTGTACAAGAACTTCATTCTAACCGGACTTTAGGACATAACCACTGACAGTGAAGATAATTTACAATAATCACAGTAGTGGTTGACAGTTCTGCCAGGAAGAAGCATGTTAACCTACTTGCCAATGTAACAATGGAGGTGTGCACATACAGAATGAATATGCTACAACACATCCCAACTTGAAGTGGTGACGGATACCCTCCCTCACCGAACAGTTTTCCATTTCCTAACCATTTCCTCCAATTTCTCTACCCCTCCATTCCCCACCAGGACAGCTGGAGGGCTCCATTTCTTCCCCATCCTCCTCCACCTGGCTGAACTGGTGCTCACATGGAGCAACTTCTGTAACTCTACCCACCTCCCCCAAATATAAAAAAGGTTTGCTAGGGGCACCAGCATCCCAGCTTGATGGGATATGTAGAACATTCCTTGTTCCAGCCCTACTCAGAACCCACTCCCTCACCTTTTTCCCCAGTACATTAATGAATATATTGGTGCAGTTTCCTGCTCACCTTGAACTGGAAAATTTCAAACACTGCTTCCAACTTCCACCAGATTGTCAGTCTCTAATGCTTCCCTTCGGTCTCCATTTTTGGGACTATGCTATGAACGAATATTCACTTTAGGCCCACTAACTCCCACAGCTTCCCCTGCTATACATCCTGCAATGACTCCATCTCATCCTCCTAGTTTCTCCTTCTCCCCATTACAATCGGTTCTGATGATGAAGCCTTCCATAGCAGTGCTCCCAATAGGTCTTCCTTTCTCCCCCTCAAAATATTCTCCCACTGTGTCGGGCAGGGTCCGTCCAATTTCCCACACTTCTGTTCTCACCCCTTTCCCCTCCCACCCAGAATGATGATAGTGTCCCCCTTGTCTTCACCTTCCACCCTCCATATTCAATGGATCATTCTACACTAATGCCGCCACATCCAGTGTGATGCCACAAACACATCTGCCCTTCCAGCATTCCAAAGGGACCATTCCCTTCCCGATACCCTGGTCCACTACTCAATTAGCCCCTCCCATAGCACCTTTCCATGCAAGTGCAGGAAATGCAACACCTGCCCTTTCACCTTCTCACCATCCAAGGGAAGGATTACATCTCAGGACCAATCCTTCAATGTAGTAGAGAAGTCCCTTGGTGATGGCACTAGCTGAGCAAACCAGCTGCAATGCAATCATCTGCAGGCCAACTCTGAAAAGACAGACCAATTCTTTCCATCTTGGGAATAGAGATGCAAAGCAGGAAATGAACATACATTGGTAGGGGAGAACACTGGCACACAACTTTAAGCCAGTATACCGTGGAGTAGTGTTAGATTACATCCTAAAGCTTCAAAAAGATCATGTCAAAGTAAATGGCAAAGGTGGTAGAAACATCTCAAAAAAGAACCTGGCTAACTGACCAGACACTGTTACAAACAACTGCCTTTGCCTTGTGCTACTCAACAGTTGAATATACCTGCCCAATCTGGGAGCACTTCATAAGCCAAGAAGTTGGCTCCTGTCCTCAACACAACTTGCAGGGTTTTACTGACTGCCTGAAAACTTACCAACATGGATGATCTATACCAGCTTACTAGTATTGCTCCACTGGTCATAGAATGGACAAAAGACCAGTGACCCTAGTCATCCTCTCATCTAGAGACAGCCAGCAATGTGCATTTCTTTCAATTTAGTGTACTGTATTTGCTGCCCAGTGCAGTCTGCTCCACATTGAGATGACCAAATGCAGACTGGGTAACCACTTTACAGGATACCCCCGTTCAGTCTGCAAAAGGCGACTGGAAGTTGATCATAACATGCAGAATTAAAATGTATGATCACACTGACTTATCAGCCTCCTGATGTGTTCCAAAGAAGCTCAAATGTAAACTTGTGGAACAGCAACTCATGTTTTGATTAGACACTTTACAACCTTCCAGAATCAGAATTCAACAATTTCAGACCGTAGCCTCTGCTAACTTTTCCCTCTCCCCACAAGTTTGCAGGTTTTAAATTTTACTTGCATTTTTCCCCCCACCCCACTTGCTTTCAGACAGAAGCTATGCAGACCTCCTCTAGGCACATCTTTCATTTCTTTACTTGTCCCATTACCACTCCCTTGCTCCACCAACTTGTCATTTAATCACTCCTATATTCCACCCTATCACAGACTTCTCTTTTGCTCTCCCATCCTCTCCCCTTTCACTTGCTTAAATCTTTTAAATGTCTAATTTTCTCAGTTCTGATCAAATGGAATCGACCCAAAATGTCAACTATTTTTGCTCTCCAGAAATACCAAGTGACCAGAGTATTTTTAGAATTGTCCGTTTCGATTACAGATCAATTAATACGCATTGATTTAGGTTAAAATGCAAAGATTAACTTCCTCAGGTCAAGGGGCGTTAAGTTTTAATAAAAGTATTTTCCCCAAAGACACAGACAAGGCAGTTTATTAAATTACCGTCAAATTAAAAGAATACTTGTAGGTGTTCTGGGGGTTGAAGTTTATGCTAAAATGTGCCAGTCTTGGCTCAGTGACCGCATTCTCAAATTTATGGGTTCAAGTTCCACTTCAAAGACTTAGACACATAATCCAGGCCAATGCTTCAGTGCAGTCAGCTTAGGCAGTCCCTCAGGAACCGGGGATGACTTTTTTTCCCCCTCCATTCCAGGATTGAGAGTCATTAGGTGACTGACTAGTCCAATTCTAGATTCACACTCTACCATGGGTGGGGAAAGTGGCGTTTGGGGAGGCGAGTGAATGGGATGCTTGAATTTCCGAGCAATCCTGCCACTGTTTGCACTCAGTCACTGCCTGGGCAGGTTGACATTGTTCGAACTGGTTGGCACCTTTGCAAATGCTTTTTCTCCTTTCAGCAGTAGCGAGAGAGCCAGAGGAAATCAGTGGAGGTATCACATTTTTTCAGGGAGGAGAAAAAGAAATTCAGTGCAGCACTGAGGTGATACACTGTTGGAAGTGCCTTCTTTCAGAGGAGACATTAAATCAAGGCCCATTTTCCCTCTTGGATGGGCATTAAAAAGCAACACTATTTGAAGAGTAGGGTGGTCTCCCTTGTGCCTTAGCCAATAATTATCCCTTAACCAGCAGAAAAAAAATTTCTGGTCATTGTCACTACTTGTAGGAGCTAGCCGTCTTGCTTCCTGTTTTACAACAGTGACCATATTCCATTGTCCCAAGGTACTTCACAGCCATTTTGATGAAAGATGTAAGAACACAAGAATGCAAGAAATAGGAGCAGGAGTAGTCCATTCTGCCCCTCAAGCCTGCCCCACCATTCAAGAAGATCACAGCTGATCTGCCCTAGACTTCAACTCCTCTTTCGTACCAGCTCCTCATACTTTTGAAATATCGGAGAGTTGAGGGTTATCTACCTCCTCTTTAAATACTTTGTGACCTAGCCTTCACAACTCTCTGGGGAATGCAAATTCCAGAAATTCACTACCCTTTAAGAAATTCTTTCACATCTCAGTTTTAAATATGAGTGTTCCCTCATTCTGTAATTATACCCCCGAGTTAGACTCCCCCACTAGTGGAAACATCTTCAAGATCTACCCTGTCAAGTCCCCTCAGAATCTTGTACGTTTCAATAAGATCACCCCTCATACTTCTAAACTCTAATGAATAAAGGTCTAACCTGTTTAGCCTTTCTTGATAGGTCAACCCCTTCATCCCAGGAATCAGCCTAGTGAATCTCTTGAGCTGCCTCCAATGCTAGTATATCCACTCTTCAATACAGGGACCAAAACTGTACACATACTCCAGGTGCAACCTCACCAACACCCTGTACAGTTGTAACAAGACTTCTCTATTTTTAAACTCTAACCCTCTAGCAATAAAGGCCAACATTCTATTTGCCTTCTTAATTACTTGCTGTACCTGCATGCTAACTGTTTCATGCACAAGAACACCCAGATCCCTCTGTGCTGCACTTTTTGAAATCCCTCTCCATTTACACAATAGTCTGCCTTTAGATTCTTCCTACCAAAGTGCATGACCTCACACTTTCCTACATTAAACTCCGTCTGCCAAGTTTTTGCCCACACTCAACCTATCGATTCCTTATATACTCATCACATGCCCTCCCGCCTATTTTTGTGGTCAGCAAATTTGGATATATTACACTCTGCCCCCAAGTCATTAATATAGAGACAATAAATAATTGAGGCCGTAGGGACTGATCCTTGTGGCACTCCACTAGTTACGTCTTTCCAACCAGAAAAAGGCCCATTAATCCTGACTGTCTTCTGAGATAGAACCAATCTTCAATCCATGCTAATACATTACCCCTAATACCATGAGCAATAATCTTTTATGTGGCACCTTATCGAATGCCTTCTGGAAATCTAAATACACTACATCTACCAGTTCCCCTTTATCAACTCTGCTTGTTATATCCTCAAAGAACTCTAGCAAATCTGTCAAACATTATTTCCCTTTCACAAAACAATATTGGCTGATATAAAAGCAAAACCTTTGGTATTTAGCACAGACCTGATTCCCTTACCTAGGGAAGAGTAGCTTTTTTGTTTATACATCACATCATACATCAGAAAAAAAGTTAGATCCATAGCAGAAGTTAAAAGCACAGAAATTTAAAAAAAAATTTAACCAAAGTTAGCTTGATTAATTAATTTCTTAAAGTATTGTTTATCCAACACCCCAAAAGTACACATTGTTTCAAATGGGTGCAGGGAATTAAAACAGTCATCTGTTTAAAATAAGTGCAGCACATAACAAGCCTGCTGGACTGAACATAGAGTTCAATAATTTCAGAGCATGACAGGCCCCCATTTTTATGTTCAGATATTTTTTCTTTATTTGGTTAGTTTACTTCTATTGTGCCTACCCACTTATTTTTAAACATTTGTGCTGGGAGTGCTTTGTGCTTTACAGTCTATTCACACCCTCTCTGTACTAACGCTTTGTCTTTCAGCACACCATTAACATACCATTTGCCTTTATTCCATAACCTTTTGGTCAGTTATTCTCTGCGATCCTCTGGCCTATCAAAACCTTCTCTTGTTATTTCTTGCCCCACTCCCACTTGCTTAAAAGCTTTTATATTTCTAATATCTGCCAGTTCTGATGAAGGGTCACATACCTGAAACATTAACGGGAGCATTTCTTGTTTTTTTTTTCCAGACTTCCAGCATCTAAAGTATTTTACTATTACATAACTTTTGAATCTGGGTTCAAAATCAGCATAGGAAAAAATTAAAATGTCTTACTGCAGAAGTCCTACCACAAGACTTAACAGCACAAAGGCAGTGGATGTGTTGCAAGAGATAGAGTTAGAGCTGGGTATTTCATCAGTAATCATTTGGAAACAGATCCCATTTATTCCAATCATATTACCAAGGGGCAGCATGTCCACAGTCAAAGATTGATTATTGGGGGGGGGGGGGGGGGGGGCGGGGGGTGGGTGGTGGTGTGCAGGTCCATAGACAGTGATGTCAGCTTGGGAAGGCAATCCCTGAATGGCCTTTTGGCTTTGGCCAAAATTGGAATCAAGAGAAAGCAGTCTCCCTGAATTTGGCAGTGGGCAAGAGTTGGTGGCACAGGACAGTGTCATCCATCATAAACATTGTAGTGGGGGAGAAAAAAAATACACCAGTCACAAAGGAAGGCATTTGCGATTTTGATTATAACCATTTCAGTGGTGAGGCACTGGCAGAAACCTGATTGAAGTAGTTCAGAGGAGATACGTGAAGCACCAAGCAACTTAAGAAATAAATCCCATTTCTTACAAGTTCATCGAAAATGATAATCACAAAAAAGGTGGAAAAACTTGTAATTTCATAGAATACTATTGAATCAAAAAACAATTGTTTCAGGTCACGATATGTATCGGATGTGAAACTACATTATAAAAACAAAGTACCTCCACAGTATTATCGCTCCCTCCTTCAAACAGGAGATTAAATGAACTTCCATTAAGAACACCACTTTTAGAAGAGCAAGGGTCACTTTTTCCTTCAACACTCCCAAAGATATGTGACTCAGCCGCCGTCTGTGACTCAGCTACAATACACGTAATAGTCCAGAGCAAAAGAGAATAACTCACAGCCGCATCCCCAGCTATCATGACTATAGCTCGGTATCTAGAGAAGAAATAGAGAAGGGTCAATGTACTTTAAACTTTATTACTGCTCGGTGTTTACTAACTTAAAAAAAAAGTTAGAAAGTCGGTCAAGAAAACTGGTTATCGTAGCAGAACCCAACTTCTGGAAAAAAAAGTTTACATTAGTACGTATTAACTAGTTTCTGAAAAACAAAATTGGTCCCAGCTGAGAATAAGGGGAGAAAATGCAACCCACAGATCTGTTATGCCCCAAACGTGTGTACCAGGAAATAAATACAAAAAAAAATGCGTCGAGAAAAAACAACTCAAGTGTTTACGCCATCGACATATTTCAAAGCCAATACCCCCTTCACCCAGCTTTCAAAATACATAATATAACCCTTGCTGAAAAGCGCTTACTTCAGCTAACAGCCCAATAGACTTGTACAACCCCTACTACCAGCTCATGTCCAAACTATATCATTACTACGCTCCCTCCCCTATTTAAAGAAGTTCTGCTCCAATTAACACAACTAGATCAGGGGCAGACTGGCTCAATCTCCCCTCATCTGTGTGTCCACGTTAAACATGAAAACATCTCCCACTGAAGCAGACACAGTAAAGTGTCGCTTTATTAACTACAGTTATTGTCATTGCAACAGACCCACATTTAAAGACGGTCATGTCACTTTAATCATCAGTTCATTGGATTTTTCAATTAACTTTTGCGCTACAAAAACATACGATTAAAACGTCGCATTATATCAGCTAATGCAACGCACCGAGTGACTGCATGTTGATTTAGATACACAGGGTGACTGGCTGCTCCGCACTGGTTTGGGTACACAGGGTGACTGGCTGCTCCGCACTGGTTTGGGTACACAGGGTGACTGGCTGCTCCGCACTGGTTTGGGTACACAGGGTGACTGGCTGCTCCACACCGACTGGCTGCTCCGCACTGGTTTGGGTACACAGGGTGACTGGCTGCACACTGGTTTGGGTACACAGGGTGACTGGCTGCTCCACACCGACTGGCTGCTCCGCACTGGTTTGGGTACACAGGGTGACTGGCTGCACACTGGTTTGGGTACACAGGGAGACTGGCTGCACACTGGTTTAGGTACACAGGGTGACTGGCTGCACACTGGTTTGGGTACACAGGGTGACTGGCTGCTCCACACCGACTGGCTGCTCCGCACTGGTTTGGGTACACAGGGTGACTGGCTGCTCCACACCGACTGGCTGCTCCGCACTGGTTTGGGTACACAGGGTGACTGGCTGCACACTGGTTTGGGTACACAGGGTGACTGGCTGCTCCACACCGACTGGCTGCTCCGCACTGGTTTGGGTACACAGGGTGACTGGCTGCACACTGGTTTGGGTACACAGGGTGACTGGCTGCACACTGGTTTGGGTACACAGGGTGACTGGCTGCTCCACACCGACTGGCTGCTCCGCACTGGTTTGGGTACACAGGGTGACTGGCTGCACACTGGTTTGGGTACACAGGGTGACTGGCTGCACACTGGTTTGGGTACACAGGGTGACTGGCTGCGCCGCACTGGTTTGGATACACAGGGTGACTGGCTGCACACTGGTTTGGGTACACAGGCTGCTCACTCCATGCCTGGATGACTGTCTCTGTCTCTCTGCAGTCGCTCAGCTGGAGCGCCGATCATGTGATCGCGGCGGGAGACATGGCGACGGCCCCGGCCCCGAGCGTCTTCCGGAGCCCGGCTCCCGCCCTCAGCCTCCTCCTCCTCCTCCTGCCGCTACTGGAGGTGGTGAGCGGCGCGGCCACCCCGGAGCTGCACCGCTCGGTGCTGTTGGATGAACACAGCGGGCGGCTCAAGGTGGTGCCGGGGCTGCGGAGCGATGGGATTGCGTGGGCGAACTTCACAGACAGGATCAAAACAACCGGGTGGGTGACCGGGCCCTGGGGGAGAGGAGGGGAGAGAGAACCGGGGCCCTGAGGAGGTGGGAGGGGAGAGAACCGGGGCCCTGAGGAGGTGGGAGGGGAGAGAACCGGGGCCCTGAGGAGGTGGGAGGGGAGAGAACCGGGGCCCTGAGGAGGTGGGAGGGGAGAGAACCGGGGCCCTGAGGAGGTGGGAGGGGAGAGAACCGGGGCCTTGAGGAGGTGGGAGGGGAGAGAACCGGGGCCTTGAGGAGGGAAGGGGGGTGGGGAGAGAACCGGGGCCCTGAGGAGGTGGGAGGGGAGAGAACCGGGGCCTTGAGGTGGGAGGGGAGAGAACCGGGGCCTTGAGGAGGGAAGGGGGGTGGGGAGAGGACCGGGGCCTTGTGGAGGTGGGAGGGGAGAGAACGGGAGGGGCGGCACAGTGGCGCAGTGGTTAGCACCGCATCCTCACAGCTCCAGGGACCCAGGTTCGATTCTGGGTACTGCCTGTGTGGAGTTTGCAAGTTCTCCCTGTGTCTGCGTGGGTTTTCTCCGGGTGCTCCGGTTTCCTCCCACAAGCCAAAAGATTTGCAGGTTGGTAGGTAAATTGACCATTATAAATTGTCACTAGTATAGGTAGGTGGTAGGGAAATATAGGGACAGGTGGGGATGTTTGGTAGGAATATGGGATTAGTGTAGGATTAGTATAAATGGGTGGTTGATGGTCGGCACAGACTCGGTGGGCCGAAGGGCCTGTTTCAGTGCTGTATCTCTAATCTAATCTAATCTAAAACCGGGGCCTTGAGGATGGGGGGGATGGGGTGGGGAGAGAACCGGGGCCTTGAGGATGGGGGGGATGGGGTGGGGAGAGAACCGGGGCCTTGTGGAGGTGGGAGGGGAGAGAACGGGAGGGGCGGCACAGTGGCGCAGTGGTTAGCGCCGCATCCTCACAGCTCCAGGGACCCAGGTTCGATTCTGGGTACTGCCTGTGTGGAGTTTGCAAGTTCTCCCTGTGTCTGCGTGGGTTTTCTCTAATCTAATCTAATCTAAAACCGGGGCCTTGAGGATGGGGGGGGGGGGATGGGATGGGGGGGGGGGGTGGGGAGAGAACCGGGGCCTTGAGGAGGATTGGGGGCGGGGGGGGGGGGGGGGAGAGAACCGGGGCCTTGAGGATGGGGGGGGTGGGAAGAGAACCGGGGCCTTGTGGAGGTGGGAGGGGAGAACCGGGGCCTTGTGGACGGGGGAAGGGGAGAGAACCGGGGCCTTGTGGAGGTGGGAGGGGAGAGAACCGGGGTCTTGAGGAGGGGGGAAGGGGTGTGAGGAGGGGGGAAGGGGGGTGGGGAGAAAACCGGGGCCTTGAGGAGGATGGGGGGGGGTGGGTAGAGAACCGGGGCCTTGAGGAGGATGGGCGGGTGGGGAGAACCGGGGCCTTGAGGAGGATGGGCGGGTGGGGAGAACCGGGGCCTTGAGGAGGATGGGGGGGGGGGGGGGTGGGGAGAGAACCGGGGCCTTGAGGAGGATGGGGGGGGGTGGGGGTGGGGAGAGAACCGGGGCCTTGAGGAGGAGGGGGGGAGGGTGGGGAGAGAACCGGGGCCTTGAGGAGGAGGGTGGGGAGAGAACCGGGGCCTTGAGGAGGAGGAGATGGGTGAGGGGGGGGGGGAAGAGAAGGGAGGGGTGGGGGGGGGAGTGAAGGGAGTGGGGCCGTGGGGGGGGAGGAGGGAGGGGGAGAGAAGCAGGGTCCTGACAGAGAGGGGGGGTGTTAGAGAGAACCGGAGGAGGAGGAAGGAGGAATGGGTGGAGAGAACCGGGGCCCTGGGGGAGAGGGGTGGGGGGAGAAGGGAGGGGAGGGGAAGGGAACCGGGGCCCTGGGGGAGGGGAGGGGAGGAGAAGGGAAGGGGGCCCTGGGGGAGAGGAGAGGTGGGGGGTGAGAGAAGCGGGGCGCTGAGGGAGAGGAAGGGGGGGGGGCGGTGAGAACAGGGGCCCTGAGGGAGAGGGGGGCGGTGAGAGAACCGGGGCCCTGAGGAAGAGGAGGAGGAGGGGGGATGGAAGAACTGGGGCCCTGAGGGAGGGGGGGCAGGGGGCGACAGTTACTCTGAGGGGATGGGGGGAAACCGGTGCCCTTATCTGGTGGTGGCGGGTGGGGGTGGTTTGTAAATTAGGGCCCTGGGGCGGAGTGAAGGGGGAAACGGGGGGGGGGGGGGGGGGCGGAGTGAAGGGGGAAATGGGGGGGGGGCGGGGGGGGTTGCTGTGGTTCTGAGGGTGAGGGGTGGAACTGGGGCCCAGAGGGGTTTGCGGATGGGAGTACCTGGCCGGAGGGGATTGGGGCCCTTAAGGTGGAGAGACCTGAGCCCTGAGGAGTGGTGGGTATTGCTCAGCTTGTCCCAGTAGTGTACTGAATCACTCTGAGGACAGAAATTGTGTATTTTTTGCATTGGTATTTTGCCTTTTATTATTTACAAATTGGCTGCAGCTTTCTTAGAAATGTCGTCAATTGGGAAGCGCCTCAAAGAGGCGGCGCGTTGCCTTTAACCAACATTGAGCTATCCCAGTGTTCTTTCAGCAGTTTAATAACCTTTCGGCTCTAGCACCATTTACTTTATCTCCAACTGACAACCTGGTCACCAGACTGAACGTGAAATTTTTTTAAGGTATCTTATCCATGTGGAAATGTGATGTTCACCATATGGGGTTGAAAGATGTTTTTTCTAACAACCCTCTGATACTTGACCCAAGAGGCCATTCTTCATGTGTGTGCCTGGTGAGAGTTAACACTATGTAACTGAGGGTAAGGGTCAAATGAACTGTGGTTGACCTGATAATGTTCTTGCCCAACGTTTGCATGGTGCACATTTTCCACTGGGTTGAAGAGATCGTGATCAATCTCAGGAATCCTAACCGGTTCCCTCATAGCCGTGGGTACTGAGCAATCTTAGTTAAGCCCCTCTCTCCCACCTGGTGCCATCAGCACCCTCCAGATGAACATCTAATTCCCTTGATGCCCAGGATTATCTTAAATCTATGCCTTTCCTAGCTTTCATGGTATATTATGTGTTTCATTTAACCATCGAGGCATTTGCTATATTTGACATAGCTCAGTTGGTAACGTCCTGGCCCTGAGTTTGAAAGTTGTAGATTTCAATCCCAAGTAAAGGTGTTTGATGTCAGCCATGGCTTAGTGCTCATAATCTTGCCTCAGAGTCAGAAGTTTGTGGGTTCCAGTCCCACTCCAGAGATCTCGGTGCAGAATCTAGGCTGACACTTGTGGGCATAAAAGAGCTCCCACAGCACGATTCAAACAAGAACACGGGAGATCTTTCGGCCATCCTTGCCGATATTTATCCCTCAACTGCAATCACAAAAAAACACAGATAATCTAATCGTTATTTCATTGCTTTTTGTGAAATGTTGCTTTATACAAACTGGCTGCCTCATTTCCCTCCATTACAACAGTGACTACACCCCAAAAGTACTTCATGTTATGAAAGACACAAGATAAATGCAATTGCTCCACTCATTGATTACAGTGTTCTACTGTGGGAGTGCTACGTTGTCAGTTCCAGTGGTTCAGGTGGATGTTAATGTTTCTATGATACTATTTGAAGAGGTGCAAAGTAATTCTCCTAGTAAACCGTCCTCTGTTTACATTCAGCTTTCTAATAGCATTGGTTTATTTATTCTTAATGCTGTTCGTCAGATGTTGCTGATGCCGAATGGCTGCTGGTTTGCTAACACTACTTCAAAAGTAATCTACTGTGAAGTACTTTGACATGCTTTGGCATGATGCATGCATTCTTTTGTTTAAACCTAGGTGCTACATGTATTTCACAGGTGGGTTAGAATTTGCCACAGAGGAAGTTGAAAGGAATATGGTAGTTTTAGTTGTCCTCAAATGTCCACATTTTGTGTGAGATAGCAACAATAATTTGCATTTATATAGCAGCTTTAACATAGTAAAATGTCCCAAGGCACTTCACAAGCATTAATCAAATAAAATTTGACCCCGCCCCACATAATTTATTGGGTCAGGTAACCAAAAGCTTGGTTGAATAGGTAGGTTTTAAAGAGCGTCTTAAAGGAGGAGAGAGAGCTAGAGTGGGTTAGAAGGAAATTACAGAACTTAGCGCCTAGGCAGCTGAAGGCATGGCAGCCAGTGGTGGGGCAATTAAAATCAGGGATATGCAAGAGGCCAGAATTGGAGCAGTGCAGAGTTCTCAGAGGACCGTAGGACTGAAGGAGGCCATGGAGATAGAGAGGGATGAGACCATGGAGGAGCTTGAAAACAAGGATGAGAATTTTAAAATCAAGGCATTGCTGGACTGGGAGCCCGTGTTGGTCAGCAAGCACAGGAGTGATGGGTGAGCGGGTCTTGGTGCGAGGTAGGATATGGGTACCAGAGGTTTGGATGAGCTTAAGTTTATGGAGGGTGGAAAATAGGCTGACCAGGAAAGCACTGAAACAGTCAGGTCAAGAGGTAACAAAGGTAACAAACAGAGGGTTTCAGCAGCAGATGAGCTGAGGCAGGGTCAGAGACAGATGATGCTATGGAGGTGGAGGTCGGCAGTTTTGGTGATAGGGCAGACATTTGCAGCCAGGATGCTGCGTCCAGTTCGGGTCACCACATTTTAGGAAATATGTGAAGGTCCCTAAGAGGGCGCAGAGGAGATTTACCAGAATGGTTCCAGAGATGAGGGAATTTAGCTACAAGGTTAGGATGAAGAAGCTGTGGTTGTTCTCCTTGGAGCAAGCAGGTTGAGGGGAGATCTGATAGAGGTGTACAAGATTATGACTGGCTTAGAAAACGTGGACAAAAGCTGTTCCCATTAGCTGATGGTACAAGAACTAGGGGACATGGATTTAAGGTTTTGGGCAAGAGATATGGGAGGGATGTGAGGAAGAACTACTTTTTTACACAATGATGGGTCATGACCTGGAACATGCTGCCTATGAGCTGGAAGTGGAGACGATCAGCCATTTAAAAAGGAAATTGGATGGGTACTTGGAAATAAACTTGCAAGGATACAGGGATAGAGTGGTGGAACAGGACTGACTGGATTGCTCTACAGAGAGCTGGCATGGACTCGATGGGCTGAATGGCCGCCTACTGTGCTATTATGACTTTTATGGTTTCCAGTTGCCATATCAACGGAGTTTGAATTCCTAGAAGACATGCTAATGCTTGGAGCAGACAGAACTGGACTATTGTGTGCCTTTCTAATTCCCATGCCATGTGGAACATCCAGCTTCGAGGCAGTTCTGAAGGAAGCAATGAGGCTGATGTATGGCGTTGAAGGATAAGCTATGACGAGCATCAATGAGCTAGGGCTATGTAACTTGGAAATATCTCAGTCTTGTAGATATGCAAGATACTTAATGAGGTAGAAAAAGTAAACTCAGAACAGTACATTCAGAGACAAGAGGGCAGTGGAACAGAGTTGAGAAGGGAGATCTTAGGAATGATGCCAGGAAATATTTGTTTACACAATGTTAGTAGTTAGAAGGTTGAGACCAGGGCACTGATTATTTAAAAAATACAGCTGAATGCTATAAAAGCTTTAGTATTTCAGAAGAATGAGTGAAACACCTGTTATCTGAAGTACCAAAATGTCTCCTGGGGGGGGTGGGGCACCACTTTTTATATCCATTAAGTCTAAAAATCATTATTTGGTACTATTTGCTTTTTCCTGGCTTTTAACCAACTATGCTTGCTGGCTTTGATACTGAGTGTTTTAATTTTACCAACAAATATCTAATGTGGCACCTTAACAAAACCCTTATGCAGGGCTTCCATTTCATTTCCTTTGATAGAGAATTGCTGTAGAACCAAAGGTAGGCAACATGCGGTATATTTATATTGTGCATTAAAATGAGGAGAATTTTTTTTTTTCTATTAGTGCTTCCTGATGAAAAAAGGAGTTTGTACTCATGATTATTAGTTTTGAACAGTGAATTACAGTACAACTCCTTTGTGGGCTGAAGACCAGTATTGTGCACTAGAGTTACTGAAAGTAGTTTTTTTGTTTGTGGGATGTGGGTGTCGCTGGCAAGTCTGGCATTTATTGCCCTTGAGACGGTGGTGGTGAGCCACCTCTTAAGCTGCTGCAGTCTGTGTGCTGTAGGTACACCCACGGTGCTGTTAGGTAGTGAGTTCCAGGATTTCAACACAGTGACTGTGAAGGAATGGCAGTATATTTCCAGGTCAGGAAGGTTTGATAGATCGTTGACATTGAGGAATGTTAGCTATTTTAGTGACACGACTCACTTGTGAATGCGATATGATATCAGGCCTTCATGTTAGTTCCACCTTGAAAAGTACGCTGTGTCTATTCATTTATAGGCAGAGAGATCTGGGTGTACAGGTCCACAGGTCACTGAAAGTTGCAACGCAGGTGGATAAGGTAGTCAAGAAGGCATACGGCATGCTTGCCTTCATCGGTCGGGGCATAGAGTATAAAAATTGGCAAGTCATGTTGCAGCTGTACAGAACCTTAGTTAGGCCACACTTAGAATATTGCGTGCAATTCTGGTCGCCACACTATCAGAAGGACGTGGAGGCTTTGGAGAGGGTACAGAGGAGGTTTACCAGGATGTTGCCTGGTCTGGAGGGCATTAGCTATGAGGAGAGGTTGGAAAAACTCAGATTGTTTTCACTGGAACGACGGAGGTGGAGGGGCGACATGATAGAGGTTTACAAAGTTATGAGTGGCATGGACAGAGTGGATAGTCAGAAGCTTTTTCCCAGGGTGGAAGAGTCAGTTACTAGGGGGACATAGGTTTAAGGTGTGAGGGGCAAAGTTTAGAGAGGATGTGCGAGGCAAGTTCTTTACACAGAGGGTGGTGAGTGCCTGGAACTGCTGCCAGGGGAGGCGGTGGAAGCAGATACGATAGCAACGTTTAAGAGACATCTTGACAAATATATGAATAGGAAGGGAATAGAGGGCCCCGGAAGTGCAGAAGGTGTTAGTTTAGGCAGGCATCAAGATCGGCGCAGGCTTGGAGGGCCGAATGTCCTGTCGCTGTGCTGTACTGTTCTTTGTTCTTATGTTTTAAGTATAAAGAATTTAAATTTTGTTCATTCGTTCTTGGGAATTGAGTGTTGCTGGCAAGGCCAGCAGTTATTGCCCATCCCGATTTGCCCTTGAGTAGGTAATGATGAGCTGCCTACACATGAGTGGCTTGCTAGGCCGTTGCAGAGGGCAGTTAAAAGTCAACCACATTGGTATGATTCTGGGGTCACATGTAGGCCAGACCAGGTATAGATAGCAGATTTCCTCCCCTGAAGGACATTAATGAACAAGATGGCTTTCTACGACAATTCAGTAGCTTCATGATCATTATTAATGAGACCAGCATTTTGTTCCAGATTTATTAATTGAATTTAAATTCCTCCAGCTGCCATGGTGAGATTTGAACTTGTATCTCCGGAGCATGAGCCTGGGCCTCTGGATTACTAGCCCAGCAACATTACCACAATGCTACCGTCCCCAAATAAAATAGTAAATGTCAAATGAGTACATTTTAAAAGGGAGACTGACGTTATTTCTTCTTCACTTGATCTGGTGATTTCAAAATTATACTTCAGTGTTGTTATGTCATGGGTGGAGAGCTCAAACCTGATTGTAGATTTTCATTTTGGGTCTTTATGGTCTAGAAAATTGGTATGTGCAATATTTATTTTCAGTGAAGGAATGTTTATTTAAATTACAATGTGAACTTACAGCTGCAGGATCTTGATCAAACATATTTAGAGCATTATCATAGAATCTTACACCTTAGAAGGAGACTGTTCAGCCCATCATGCTGGTGCTAGCTCTTTCAAGGATATAGGAGATGAAACTTTCTGTCTGCCTTTTCGAACAGTGGTTAAAGTCTATAGTGGGAAGACAGCGGGATTGATATTCTGGAAGAATGAGATCTAATTACCCAAAGGTCATAATTCATGTAAACTTCTGTCCCTTTAATTAATTTAGTTCTGATCATAATGCAACTTAAATCACTGCAATTTTTCTTAGAGAATGCTGAGGTTTTAACTTTGTCCAGTGTTTTTATGAGTGCTAATTCTAATCCTAAATTGCTTTTAAATCCTAATTAATTTCCAATTTTTGTGCCCTTTGTAGCTGGTCCTACCTTGACCTCACTACAAATGGAACATACAATGACAGTATACAGGCTTATGCTGCAGGAGTGGTGGAGGCTGCAGTCACAAAATCGGTAAATTTTACTTGTTACTTTTCTCTGAGATTGATTCTTCGTCACTGGCGATGAGGAAGGGAGTTTTTAAAAATCTGTTTGGGTTCAATGTGTTTTTTTCTGGTTAACAAGCAAGTTTAATGGCCAAGGATTGATTAATAGGCCAATGTATTTGAAATAGCAGAAGTGATATAGTACTGTGTGGTCTTATTTCTGCACATTAAGAATGCAAAATAAAGATTTTAATTCACATTACAATTTGTTTATCCCAAGAAACACTCTGAAATGAGAAGTTTTGCACCATTTTCATAAAAATATGTGTTTTTGAAAGCTGATATTTAGTGTGTAGAAAGCCTTCATCTTTCCATACAGACGCAAGTCAACAATTAGTGTGCACAGTTGAAAACTAGGTGACCAACTGTAATCAAATCATTAATTCATTTACTCCCTCAAACCTTTTCCCCCACAACCACATCACATCCCATCCCACTTTCTTTTCTGAAAGTCATTGGCCTTGCTTAGGTGTGATTCCATTGCGCCTTGAATTAATATCTCATCTAAAAGACAGCACCTCTGACAATGCAACACATTCTCAGTATTGCATTGGTTATGTGCTCAAATCATAATGGGACTGGAGCGCAGAACCTTCTCAGCATTGTGAGAGCACCACCAATTATTCAGTTTATGATAAAGGAGATGTGGAATCATTATAACCTGAAACCTTAGTCTTGTTTTAGCTATTAAGAAACAGACTTCCCGGTTTGATTCTCAGTAGCTTCTGATTTGCTAATTTCAGCCTAGATGGTGGTAGCGGCACTTCAGTTGATCTAAATGTGACATTGGTGTGAGGACAGGATCCAGTTCAATTGTCATATGACAGTCAAATACTCAGCTGACATTACTGTTGAGACTTGTATGTGAACTGTGAATGATGCCCCATTGCACAGTATCCCAGCAAGAAGTTAATCCCTTCAGGAGAGGACAAAATTGGCATGAAAAGAAAACATTTGCATTTTTAATAGGAAAGTGACTCCAGTTTAAACATCTGCTTAAAAACTAAAGCTTTTTGGATTAACTTCAACATTTTAATTCCCCTCCCCTTCTTCTGTATCTATTCTTTCATTTCAGTTTGGCAGTGTATGGGCATACCCAAATTATATTTTTTGAACTACCATAGTAGACTGCTTCTACAAGTAGACTTCCCTCCAATGGTAAAAACTTCTATGTGAGATAATTTAAATGTATTATTACTCACTGGGTCAATTGTCAGAGTGCTCTGGGAAATGTGCAAAATCTGTGTTTCCCAAATCTTTCTGGGAATGCCGCTTGGTTGTGATGCTTCAGAATGCACATACTCAACAGGATTTGAACCTCAGTTGTATAGGTGGAAGGTGAATGTGCCATTTTAGCTTCAACACCAGATACCTGTTTATAAATTCAGTTGCTGATATAAAAATGTCAGTATTGGGGTTTGGCTGATAAAATGTTGATAGTTTAAAGACAGTGATCCTGAAGTAGTACAGTTGGGCTAGATTATAGGCTCCTTCGACAGCACCTTCCAAACCGCAACCTCTACCACGTAGAAGAACAAGGGCAGCAGGAGCATGGGAACACCACCACCTGAGTGTTCCCCTCCAACTCACACATCATCCTGACTTGGAAATGTATCACCATTCCTTCACTGTCACTGGGACAAAATCCAGGAAAACTCTCCATAACAGCATTGTGGGTGTACCTACACCACATGGACTGCAGTAGTTCAAGAAGGTAGTTCACCACCACCACCTTCTCAAGGATGATTAAGAATGGGCAATAATTGCTGGCCTTGCCAGTGATGCCCACATCCTGTTAACGAATATTTAAATAAAAATGCAATTACCTTCTCTCATCAAAAAAATAGTGCAGGCATCTCTTATTTCCTGAGACTTGCTATATTCTATTCTGCTCCTGGGTATCTGCCCTAACACAAACTTTATGCCCTGCACAAAAAAAAAAATGCAGGTATAATGTTATGATATTTCATGCAATTTAGTTGGAAAGGTTTTAGATATAATTAATATTCTTGATCTGTGAAGTGCATCACACTGTCCTCATGGCTAAAATGGAAATATCCTGGCTTGCTCACTAAGTATTAACCTTCTTGTAACCAAATGAAACATGGGTATATTAACAACAACTTGCATTTATATAGTGCCTTTAACATAGTAAAACGTCCCAAGCAGTCAACTGTTTCTTTTTTGCCTCTGACGCAGGTTCAAGTACATTTTCCATTACAACTGCTTTTTTTAAATTGCTTAATTTAAAGGAGGGCTGCACCACAGTATTAACAGTATGATTTCAGTGAAATGTAACATTGGATTTCTGGCAGTTTCTTACAATATCTATTAGAACTGCGGCAACATCATGGGTTTCAGCAATAGATTTTATCCTTCTATACTTAAGTATGCAGACTGTAATTTGCATGGTACAGTGCGATGGTGATGTAAGACTGCTTACTGGTTTAATCATGACAGTGGGAGCAGTTTGAGGTGTTGAATTAAGAGCAGCTCAGATTTTTTTCCTGTCACATTTTAATCTTTGGTTTTAATGTTTTTCAAGTATATTTATATGCATTGGATGAACACGATATCTCACTACTGTGGTCCCTTCAAATATCAGACTGCCTACTGTGAGAAGCTTAAAAATTATATTGAGACCAATCTGGCGTGGATAGAAGATCAGCTGGCCAGCTATGGGGATGAAGCATACTGGCATCAGGTAAGATTCAGTGCGAGCACTAAAGGGCATTATAAGTCATCAAAATTAAACGCAATTGGCCAGTACATTCTTTTAATATAATAAATACATATATCTACAGTAAACCTCTGCAAAACTACATGTTTGTAGAGAATCCATTGCTGTTCATTTTGCTAATTGCTGTTGTGGACTGGATGTTTAAACAGTGTGGGACAACAATTGTGTGATGCAGTGTTACACCTGCTGACTGCTGAATGACAATTCAGTACCAATGCACTGGTCACAGTTGCAATCAAATTTATCAGTTGACTAATTTATTTGTTCATACTTTCTTGGAAATGTAGAAGCTCTTCCTCAAATGGCAATTGATGCTAGATCAATTGTAAATTTTAAATTTGAGATTGATAGATTTTTGTCACTCAAAGATATTGAGGGATATGGGGCAAAGGTGGGTATATGAAGATAGGTTGCAGATCAGCCATGACCGCATTGAATGGCAGAACAGGCTAGATGGTCGTCTCGTGCTCCCAAGGTAACATCTCGTTGGCAGAAATGGCAGAATATGATCTGTTGAATGTGGAGGCCGGTGAGGTAGAAGGTGAGGGCAAGTGGAACCCTATCGTGATTCTGGGAGGGGGGCAAAGAGGTAAGAACAGGAGTGTGGGAAATGTGAGACACACTGTAAAGAGCCTTGTCAACCATGGTGGAGGAAAAGGGATGATGTATCATGAGCGCTGATGTAGAAGGTGGTATGGTCAGAAGAGATGCGACATAGACGGCGAAACTGGGAAAATGGAATAGTCCTTACAGAAAGCCATGTGGAAGGAAGTCTAATCGGGGTAGCTGTGGAAGTCAGTGGGTTTCTAGTAGATATTGCTTCCATTTTTTTCAGATAGCAAGTACTTGTAATGGTTCTGATGGCATTTACAGCTCCTCCATCTTTTTTTCTTGTCTACTAAAGGGCATTAAAAGCCTTCAAAATTAAACACAATTCGCCAGTGCATTTAAAAAAAAAATACAGTAAACCTCTGCAAAAATGCACAGTTGCAGAGAATCCATTGCTGTTTGTTTTGCTAATTGCCACCCCCTAGTGCCCTGCACCATCATTCCTTTTGTCATTTAATCACTGCTGCCTTCCACCCTGTCACAGACATTCCCTTTTGTCTTTCCTCCCTTTTGCTGCCAGAACTTGCTTAAAACCTGTTGTATTCTAACTTTTTCAAATTCTGGCGAAAAGTCAGCAACCTGAAACATTGTTTCTCTCTCCATGTATGCCACCTGACCTCCTAAATATTTCCCACATTTTCTGTTTTTGCTTTTGAGTTCTTGCCAGATGCTTTTTGTGCATTTCTGAAAACTCAGCTCCAATTGACAAGCATTCTTGCACCCTGTGTTGGTGTATTGTGCCCTGGATGAACACATGTTTGTCAGAGGATTTAAACTTGGGATTTATGCTACACCGATTTCAATTCTGAGAATGATTAGTAATTAGTTAAGCCAGCATCTTTCATAGCTGGTTAAATTAGCAACCAAGTTTATCCACTGAGTAAAAACAAGAAATGCTGGAACTACTCAGCAGGTCTGGCAGCATCTGTGGAAAGAGAAGCAGAGTTAACATTGCGGGTCAGTGACCCTTCTTCGAAGAAGGTCAGTGACCCGAAACGTTAACTCTGCTCCTCTTTCCATGGATGCTGCCAGACCTGCTGAGTGGTTCCAGCATTTCTTGTTTTTATTTCAGATTTACAGCATCCGCTGTATTTTGCTTTTATCCACTGAGTCTTTTGCTGTCACAGAAATGTAAATGTCAAAATTGGATGAAACAGTTTTGTCCCAGTTCATGAAAAAGTTAAACAGATGAACTTTTTCTTGAATTCCCTTAAATATTCTTTCATTGGAGGTAATGGTTAGTTAACTCTCTTTAGTAGCGTAGCACTATCCTTGGTCCCTACCAGTTGTAATTGTGTGTAGAATTACATAGGTGTTCCTACCTATGGAGCTCATGCTTGCGTCCTTGTAGCTGCATCAAAATTGAAACTAACTGGAATATCAAATATCTGAAACTGGTACTTCTCACATTCTCTGAAATGTAGCCTAGCCTTTTAAGAAGCCAATTATTTGCATGGTGGACTCGAGCTAAATGAAGCATGGACTACACTTATTTTGTTCCTTATTTTGTACTGTCTGAGGAGCAATTAGAGTTTTGGCTCTACTACAGCTTTTGTGAACCAGGTTGACACTTGCACACTCAAGAAAGCATGGCCAGCTTAAGATTTTGTACAGAACGTATTAAGCCCACATGCATCTTGGCTATTGGTACCCCCTCCCCACTGTTCCTAACATACGTTCGAGCACCTGCAGTGAAGCTGACTGCCTCTGATTTTCTGGGCTTGCCTATGGGTTCAATTCTGTTAGACTATGCTTGCTGGAACATTCAAATCCATTATGGGAATCTCAGTAATTCTGGATCCCCTTGGATTTGTTTGTTAGGACCCCTTCATCCTCTTGCGAGATGATTGATTACATACGAACATATGAATTAGGAGCAGGAGTAGGCCACTCAGCCCTTCGAGCCTGCTCCGCCATTCAATAAATTCATGGTTGAACTGATTACTCCACATTTCCACCTACCCCCGATAACCTTCCACCCCCTTGCTTATCAAGAATCTATCTACCGCTGCCTTAAAAATATTCAAAGACTCTGCTTTCACTTTCCTTTTGAGGAAGAGAATTCCAAAGACTTGTGACCCTCTGAGAGAAAACATTTTTCCTCATCTCTGTTTTAAATGGGCGATCCCTTATTTTGAAACAGTGACCCCTAGTTCTAGATTCTCCCACAAGAGGGAAACATCCTTTCCACGTCCACCCTGTAAGACCTCTCAGGATCTTGTATGTTTGAATCAAGTCGCCTCTTACTGTTCTAAATTCCAGCAGATACAAGCCTAGCCTGTCCAGTCTTTCCTCGTAAGACAGCCTATCTATTCCAGGTATTAGTCTAGTAAACCTTCTGTGCTGCCTCCAATGTATTTACATCCTTCCTTAAATAAGGAAACCAGTACTGTACACAGTACTCCAGATGTGGTCTCACCAATGCCCCGTATTGCTGAAGCATAACCTCCCTACTTTTGTATTCAATTCCCCTCGCGATAAACCATAACATTCTATTAGCTTTCCTAATTATGTGATGTACCTGCATACTAACCTTTTGCGATTCATGCACTAGGACACCCAGATCCCTCTGCATCTCAGAGCTCTGCAGTCTCTTACCATTTAGATAATATGTTTCTTTTTTTATTCTTCCTGCCAAAGTGGACAATTTCCCACATTATACCCCATTTGCCAGGTCTTCGCCCACTCACTTAACCTATCTATATCCCTTTGTAGCCTCCTTATGTCCTCTTCACAAGTTACTTTCCTACCTATCTTTGTGTCATCGAAAAATTTAGCAACCACACCTTCGGTCCCTTCATCTAAGTCATTTATATAAATTGTAAAAAGTTGAGGCCGCAGATCCCTGTGGTACACCACTCGTTACGTCTTGCCAACCAGAAAATGACCCCTTTATGCCTACTCTGTTTCCTGTTAGCTAGCTAATCTTCTATCCAAGCCAATATGTTACCCCACCTACACCATGAGCTTTTATTTTCTGCAATAACCTTTGATGTGGCAACTTATCAAAAGCCTTCTGGAGATCTAAGTAGAATACGAATACGTCCACCGGTTCCCCTTTATCCATAGCTCATGTAACCCTCAAAGAACTCCAATAAGTTGGTTAACATGATTTCCCTTTCACAAAACCATGTTGACTCTGCTTGATAACCTTGAATTTTTCTAAATGCCCTTTAATAGCTCCTAACATTTTCCCTAAGACAAATGTTAAGCTATCTGGCCTGTAGTTTCCTGCTTTCTGTCTCCATCCCTTTTTGAATAAAGGAGTTAAGTTTGCTATTTTCCAATCTAATGGAACCTTCCCCGAATCTGGGGAATTTTGGAAAATTAAAACTAACGCATCAACTATCTCACTAGCCCCTTCTTTTAACACCCTAGGATGAAGTCCATCAGGACTCGGGGACTTGTCAGCCCGCAGCTTCAACAATTTGTTCGGTACCACTTCCCTGGTGATTGTAATTTTCTTGAGTTCCTCCCTTCCAGTTCCTGACTTACAGCTAATACTGGGATGTTACTTGTATCCTCAATAGTGAAGAAAGTTGCAAAATATCTGTTCAATTCATCTGCCATCTCCTTTATTAACCATTATTAATTCCTCAGATTCACTTTCTATAGAATCAACGCTCACTTTGTTAACTCTTTTTTTCTTTTTTAAATATCTATAGAAACTTACTATCTATCTTTATATTTCTAGCTAGCTTTCTCTCGTACTGTAATTTTACCTTCCTTATCAATCTTTTAGTCATTCTTTGCTGATTTTTATATTCTGTAAATGTACTGCAAAACTGTATGTGGTGATAGTTGGCACTGACATCACAGGCTGCCCTGATTCCAGGCAACGTGGAAAGTGATTCTCTGTGAAAGAACTCATGCTTACCTCCTTATTTAGAGTGGACAGTTTTTTGAAAAAATCATTGTCGGCACCATCTTAATCTGGGATGAACAGTTTGTGTACTTTACATTTTTGAAAATCTCAGTGATTTCTGCCTTTGTGAGTGTACTTTGCCAGAAGAATAATTTAAGCAGATGCATGAGCTTGATCAAGGAACATCTATTTTAGTTAGACCAAGCTTAAAGATTTTTTTAAAATCACATATTGAAGTTGATTGTTGTAAAATTTACACAATTGCACAAAGTCAAGAATGACAGGTGGCTTAATGGCTGCATATTTAATGTATTGGAGTGTTGTCCAGCAAACCAGAGTTCAAATTCCATTTAAGCCTAAGAATTGCCTTTAAACTTCCCTTTCTTGGGCTCAATTCTCTGGAAGGAGAGAAGCTGAGGTACCAGTTAAATGTAACAATTAGTGGGTTGACTAAGTTTTGGAATTCATTGCTTCTGGAGATATCAGCAAGCCTAATAATTTTTCCTTTGAGTGATGTTGCAGGGATGGGCTGGAATATTGAAACAGGAAGTTATGTTCGAGATTCAAGTAGAGATTATTTTCCAAGGTAAGGTTAAAAAAAAGCCTAAGAATGTATCAGACTTTCAATATTAATATCTATGTTCTAAATTTATCAGGTGAGATTGGTATTACTGCAGCTGCAGGGACTGGAGGACAGCTATAATAACCATATTTTATTTCCTCTTGGGAAGTTCCACATTCGTCCTTTTGGATTCATGTAAGTAGTTTTCCTGTTGTGTAGCACAGATTACATTCCAGACACGCTTTTTGAGTTAGAGAGGAAATCTAATTTTACTAAAATGTTTATTGTTAAGTTGCTTCCATTACCCTCCCCTGTCCCAAATAAATATATGTTACTTAGAGTTATAATCAACATTGCAGCTTCAAGAAACTTCAAGCATGAGGTTGCTAGATTTTTGTTAGATAATGGTTTCAAGGGCAGGTAAATGGTGTTGATGCACAGATCAGCTATGATCTAATTGAATGGTGGAATAGGCTAAATGGCCACCTGCTGTTCCTATATTTGCATTTTCATATATCTGAGGAAATAAATCTTTTGAAAACCTTTTTCTATATTGTGCTCCTATTTGAAGAGCAAAACTTACTTAATTCAAAATGTTCTTTCAAAATAAGAACGAACTCCCATTTATACAACACCTTTTCATATACTTGAGCTACCCCAAAATGCTTCACACCCAGTGAATTACTTTTGATGTGCAGTCACTAATTTTACGTAGGCAAATATGGCAACCAATTGCATACAGCAAAGTACAACAAATGAAGGAATGACCCGATTAATCTATTTTTAGTGGTGCTGGCTGAGAGAAAAATGTTTACCATATCATCAGGAGAACTCCCTGCTCTTCCTGAAATAGTGCACTATGATCTTTTATATCTGGTTTAACATCTCACCTGAAGGATGGTGCCTCTGACAAAGCAACACTGCCGTATCAGCCTGGATTATGTGCTCAAGTCCTGAGAGCACATGAACCCACAACTTTTTCACTTGGAAGTAAAAGTACCACCAACTGAATCAAGTTATCGAAATATACAGTTAATGTTTCCAGTGAGTATAGTTTTTAATGTGAGCTGATTTTTGTCCTATCCCCAACATAGCAGCCTTTCTTAACTGTCAGTTTAGTCAGGGACAAAAACTGGATGGCTCAATGAATTACTCTATTGTTACCTTGTAGTTCTGTGTTTGAAACCAGGCCAGTTTTTTGGGGGGGATGTGGGCGTCACTGGCTATGTCAGCATTTATTGCCCATCCTTAATTGCCCTCGAGAAGGTGGTGGTGAGCTGCCTTCTTGAACGGCTGCAGTCCATGTGATGCAGGTACACCCACAATGCTGTTAGGAAGGGAGTTCCAGGATTTTGACCCAGCAACAGTGAAGGAACGACGATATAGTTCCAAGTCAGGATGGTGTGTGACTTGGACGGGAGCTTGCAGGTGGTGATGTTCCCATGCATCTGCTGCTCTTGTCCTTCGAGGTGGTAGAGGTCGTGGGTTTGGAAGGTGCTGTCTAAGGAACCTTGGTGCATTGCTGCAGTGCATCTTGTAGATGGTACACACTGCTGCTACTGTGTGTCGGTGGTGGAGGGAGTGAATGTTTGTGGATGGTGCGCCAGTCACGCGGGCTGCTTTGTTCTGGATGGTGTCGAGCTTCTTGAGTGTTGTTGGAGCTGCACCCATCCAGGCAAGTGAAGAGTATTCCATCACACTCCTGACTTGTGCCTTGCCGATGGTGGACAGGCTTTGGGGAGTCAGGAGGTGAGTTACTTGCCGCAGGATTCCTAGCCTCTGACCTGCTGTTGTAGCCACAGTATTTATATGGTTACTCCAGTTCAGTTTCTGGTCAATGGTAGCCCCTAGGATGTTGATAGTGGGGGATTCAGCGATGGTAAGATACTCTCTTGTTGGAGATGGTCATTGCCCGGCACTTGTGTGGCGCAAATGTTACTTGCCACTTATCAGCCCAAGCCTGGATATTGTCCAGGTCTTGCTGCATTTCTACACGGATGCTTCAGTATTTGAGGAGTCGCGAATGGTGCTGAACATTGTGCAATCATCAGCGAACATGCCCACTTCTGACCTTATGATTGAAGGAAGGTCATTGATGAAGCAGCTGAAGATGGTTGGGTCTAGGACTCTACCTTGAGGAACTCCTGCAGTGATGTCCTGGAGCTCAGATAATTGCCCTCCAACAACCACAGCCATCTTCCTTTGCGCTAGATATGACCAGCAGAGAGTTTTCCCCCTGATTCCCATTGACTCCAGTTTTGCTCGGACTCTTTGATGCCATACTCGGTCAAATGCTGCCTTGATGTCAAGGGCAGTCACACTCACCTCACCTCTTGAGTTTAGCTCTTTTGTCTATGTTTGAACCAAGGCTGTAATGAGGTCAGGCACTGAGTGGCCCTGGCGGAACCCAAACTGAGCATCACTGAGCAGGTTATTGCTTAGCAAGTGCTGCTTTTGATGGCACTGTTGATGACACCTTCCATCACTTTACTGATGATTGAGAGTAGACTGATGGGGCGGTAATTGGCCGGGTTAGATTTGTCCTGCTTTTTGTGAACAGGACATACCTGGGCAATTTTCCACATTGCCAGGTAGATGCCAGTGTTGTAGCTATACTGGAACAGCTTGGCTAGGGGTGCGGCAAGCTCTGGAGCACAGATCTTCAGTACTATTGCCGGAATATTGTCACGACCCATAACCTTTGCAGTATCCAGTGTCTACAGTCGTTTCTTGATATCACGTGGAGTGAATCGAATTGGCTGAAGTCTGGCATCTGTGATGCTGGGGACTTCAGGAGGGGGCCAAGATGGATCATCTACTCGGCACTTCTGGCTGAAGATTGTTGCAAATGCTTCAGCCTTATCTTTCGCACTGATGTGCTGGGCTCCCCCATCATTGAGGATGGGGATATTTGTGGAGTCACCTCCTCCAGTTAGTTGTTTAATTGTCCCCCACAATTCACAGCTGGATGTGGCAGGACTGCAGAGCTTAGATCTGATCCGTTGGTTATGGGATCGCTTAGCCCTGTCTGTTGCATGCTGCTTATGCAGTTTGGCATGCAAGTAGTCCTGGGTTGTAGCTTCACCAGGTTGACACCTCATTTTGATGTATGCCTGGTGCTGCTCCTGGCATGCCCTCCTGTACTCTTCGTTGAACCAGGGTTGGTCTCCTGGCTTGATGGTAATGGTAGAGTGGGGGATATGCCGGGCCATGAGGTTACAAATTGTGGTTGAGTACAATTCTGCTGCTGCTGATGGCCCACAGCGCCTCATAGATGCCCAGTTTTGCATTGCTAGATCTGTTCGAAATCTATACCACTTAACACGGTGATAGTGCCACTTAACACGGTGATAGTGCCACACAACACGATGGATGGTATCCTCAATGTGAAGGCGGGACTTCGTCTCCACAAGGACTGTGCAGTGGTCACTCCTACCAATACTGTCATGGACAGAAGTATCTGCGGCAGGCAGATTGGTGAGGACAAGGTCAAGTATGTTTTTCCCTCGTGTTCGTTACCCCACCACCGCCACAGACCCAGTCTAGCAGCTATGTCCTTTAGGACTCGGCCAGCTCGGTCAGTAGTGGTGCTACCAAGCCACTTTTGGTGATGACATTGAAGTCCCCCACCCAGAGTACATTTTGTGCCCTTGCCACCCTCAGTGCTTCCTCCAAGTGGTGTTCAACATGGAGGAGTACTGACTCATCAGCTGAGGGAGGGTGGTAGGTGGCAATCAGTAGGAGGTTACCTTGCCCATGTTTGACGTGATGCCATGAGACTTCATGGGGTCTAGAGTCGATGTTGAGGACTCCCAGGGCAACTCCCTCCCTACTGTAGACCACTGTCCCGCCACCTCTGCTCGGTCTGTCCTGCCGGTGGGACAGAACATACCAGGAATAGTGATTGCAGTGTCTGGGACATTGTCTGTAAGGTATGATTCCGTGAGTATGACTATGTCAGGCTGTTGCTTGACTAGTCTGTGGGACAGCTCTCCCAACTTTGGCACAAGCCCCCAGATGTTAGTAAGGAGGACTTTGCAGGGTCGACAGGGCTGGGTTTGCCGTTGTTGTTTCCGGTGCCTAGGTCGATGCCGGGTGGTCCATCTGGGTTCATTCCTTTTTATTGTCTTTAGTTGCTTTAGTATTGTTTTACTTAGACTAGAATAATAAATTTTAACACATTATTGGGTAACCTGAACTGTTGAAATATTTAGCTAGTTGCCCAATCTGTGCTACAATGAGTTGAGATTGCCTGTTGTGATAAATAGGTGGAGAGAATACATAAAGGGCAGAAAAACATGTGGAACGGAAACTAGAGGCTTTATCATGAAATGGGACCTGCTCCTCACCAAGTGTTGTAAACCAAAGCCCTCTTTACTCATTTGCTCTAGATTGCAGAAGCAGTTACTCAGCTGAGACTCTTATTTTTGTTCTATTAACCTTGTGACCTATTTCATCATGTACAATACTTGTGTTCTTAATAAGTCCACCTATTATTTGAATATTACTGTCATCAATCGCTCAAAAACACACGATAAAGCCCTTTCCATTCTTTCCTCAAGGTAATTATAGACGATGAAGGCCATTTAGAAATAGGCTAAAATCCCACCATTGCAGAATTTAATTGTTTTTTAAATGATTCTTTGCCATCACTACTGTATCTGAAACATAGGAACAAGAGGAAGACATTTCACCCCTTGAGCCTTTTCTGCCATTCAGTACGATCATGGCTGATTTATGACCTCACTCCGTATACCCACCTTTGCCCCATTGCTCTACAGAGAGCTGACATGGACTTGATAGGCCATCTGGCCTCCTCCTTTGCCATAATGACTCTATGAAACAGGTTGCCGCCTCGTGAACACTGATTTGTTGTACTCATTCAAAAGAGACTTTTGTGATACACTCGGAGTGTATCAAGCCTGTGTCCTCAGTACCTTGCTCTATGGCAGCGAGGCCTGGACAACGTATGTCAGCCAAGAGCGACGTCTCAATTCATTCCATCTTCGCTGCCTCCGGAGAATACTTGGCATCAGGTGGCAGGACCGTATCTCCAACACAGAAGTCCTCGAGGCGGCCGACATCCCCAGCTTATACACACTACTGAATCAGCAGCGCTTGAGATGGCCTGGCCATGTGAGCCGCATGGAAGATGGCAGGATCCCCAAAGACACATTGTACAGCGAGCTCGCCACTGGTATCAGACCCACCGGCCGTCCATGTCTCCGCTTTAAAGACGTCTGCAAACGCGACATGAAGTCCTGTGACATTGATCACAAGTCGTGGGAGTCAGTTGCCAGCGTTCGCCAGAGCTGGCGAGCAGCCATAAAGGCGGGGCTAAAGTGTGGCGAGTCGAAGAGACTTAGTAGTTGGCAGGAAAAAAGACAGAAGCGCAAGGGGAGAGCCAACTGTGTAACAGCCCCGACAAACAAATTTTTCTGCAGCACCTGTGGAAGAGCCTGTCACTCTAGAATTGGCCTTTATAGCCACTCCAGGCACTGCTCCACACACCACTGACTACCTCCAGGCGCTTACCCATTGTCTCTCGAGATAAGGAGGCCAAAGAGATTCAAAAGAGAGCTGGGCCTGTTTCTGGTTGGGGTGGCAATCACTTCAAACAAAAGCTAGGTATCCTGTAATATAAATCGATATCTATGTGATTTCCTGGACTAGTTTCAATTGCCTAAATGAGTCTGACAGGAATTTTCCAGATTCCACCCCCCCCCAATAATAGGCATGAGTTTTTATCTTTCTTCGTCTCTTCAGGAAACTATATGCTCTGGGTGGGTAGGGAGTATCTATCATGATGCATATAAGGCATCTCAACCATATGAAACAAGCTAGATGAACCAATTAATTTTGGGTGGGTAGGGAGTGTCTATCATGATGCATATAAGGCATCTCAACCTTATGAAACAGGCTAGCTGAACCAGTTAATTGTTTCCTGTCCGTCTTTTTATGTATCAGCTTGTGTCAAGAAACCCTTGCTGTTTTTGTACTAAATTTTTCTTTTGCTAATTTGCACCTGTGTTCCATTGACCTACTCACTTAATTTAAAATAATTTTACTGATTTACATTTTCCATATGAGTTGCTAACTTGTATACCTTCCTGTGTAAGACCAGCTCTTGGAGACTGCAAAGCCCAGGTTTCTTCAGCCATTTCTCATAACTCACACCTGTAAGACTAGGAGTCAACCTTATGGCTCTTAAGTGCACTGCCTGTAATGCTAGAGTGACCCTGTTTCCCACCCCCACCACCCCCCCCCTCCCCCGTCCACAACAATTTAGTCTTTTTGAGCAAAACTAGCCACAGAACTCAAGTTTGACCATTACGTCCTCTGACTTGTACGCTATAGTTTTCATCACATAGATCAGCATTCTATTACTTTTGATTGCTCTTCTGCATTGTTTGGACATGTTGAGTGCTGAGTCACGAAGGTTTCTTTCGACTTCTTCTTTAACTATTTTCAATTACCATTATTTCAATGCCGTTCATAGAGTGTGTGTCACCTATATTTCTTTCCTATGTGCAGAACTTTACTTTTGTCCACGTTAAATTATCTGTCATTGTTCTGTTCAACTTGTGTAATTTTTGCCTTCACTCCTCTGCTTCACTGCTATTCCTAATGTAGTGGTAGCCATGTCTGAATGTAAGTCATTGATGTAATTTAGAAACAGTAGTAGTCCCAGCACTGATCCCCAGGAATTCCACTCAGTCCTTCCCGCTTCCCGTAACTGTAGCAAGTAAAAGAAATGCTGCAACTAACTTTATCTTTTTATATCGTGAAGGAATAGCATAGTTGTTTTTGGTGACTTGGTTATGATGGTGTCTGTTTTGGTCTGGTTTTTTTGGTGTGTGCCCTTACTAGATGCTGCAATTTTTGAGGTACTTTGATGTAATGTTTCCCCCAAGTTTTAACTTAATTTAGGTCCTTCTGTTTTGTAGTTTATTTTTATTCTTAGCCGAAACTTCTCTCTAGAAGAAAGTGATAGTAGCCTGGGAAACCTGGTGAAATGTGTGGTGATTAAAAGTAATCTTGTGGCAAAAGTGCACCGTGCTGGTTTTATCACATTGTCGTCATGTGCATGACCATAGCAGAACAAAATAAATTTCTCCTATTTACTTAAATTACATTACAGTCTCTTTCAGATGGTTGGTGACTTGGAGGATCTTGAAAATGTTTTCAATAAAACGGACTCTTCAAAGGCTTTTGGTTCTGGGTCATGTTCTGCACTCATCAAACTGTTACCAGGCAACAAAGATCTTCTGGTGGCTCATGACACCTGGACCAACTATCAAACAATGCTGCGAATCATCAAGAAATACAAATTGTCCTTTAAATCCTCCCCAGGCGGTATGCATGCAAGTTTGGCCTTATGTAAAATTTTCTAACTTTTGCAGATACAAGCTTTCATTTCTCAATGTGCAGCCTCCCAAAACCTTAACTTAAAGCACACAAAAATAGCAGAGAATAAATCATAAATTCCATAATATATATTGGGCTGGATTTTGTGTTGGAAGTGAGTCTCCTGGCGCCGGGCTGAAATGGCAGGGGAAAATCCACCAACCCCACCTCAGCCTTTTCATGACTCCCACGGCACCCTTCCCCCCCCCACCAACGCCCCCAGCCCCAGAGCGATCCTCCATTGTTTTTTCGTCTAAGTGCCCCATGCCGGGAACACCGTCCCTTTAAGACTGGGAACCTGCCTCCAAAAGCTGCCGGCCAATCACCGGGCCAGCAGCTGAACAGTATCGGCAGCGCCAGCGGGAGCAGAGGTCTTGGTTCCAGCCCCAGCGCTGGAGTCTGGACCCAAGGTAAGTGAGGTGGGGTTGCCATGGCCAGTCCAGAAGGCCCCAGCGAGGGAGGTTGGGGAGGGGGGGTGTGGTCAGTAAGCCCAGGTTGTGGGTAGGGGTCCTGGGAAATGTGTTGTTTCCCAGCCAGAGCCCTCCGTAGGCCTCCGATTGCCCATGGAGGAGCCCACTTCCCCGGTTTTACAAAGCGCCCTCCCCGCATGGCGGAGGCAGCCCCTTGTTGCTGGTGGCGGCAGGTAGAGGCCCTTAAATGGTCGTTAATGGGCCACTTGAGGGCCTCAATTGGCCTCTGGGTGGGAAGGCCTTCGCCGGCCTATCCTGCCCCGGCAAGATTGCTTGACAACGGGCTGTCCGCCCCCCACCTCCCGTCGTGATTCTATGTGCCCACACCCCTGCCTCCGACCCATAAAATCCAGCCCGTTGTTTTAAGGTGGTTTAGGTTTGCATTGAAAAGTACAATAGATGAGAGTAGGCAGAAGTTATAGAATGCCATTATTTGGTGGACTTGGCTCAACAGTAAAATAATGCAAGGTTGCTTGCTTTGTAAGCTGCTTTTATACTTTTGCCGGATCTCAAGAGAACACAAAAAGTATTGCCACCACAGCGGCAGCAAGCAGTGCCAGCAATTCCTCACCATATGCCTTTTAACATTTGGAACTGGTGTTCAGTTCAGTCCGTACTTCTTGATTAAAGGTCTCCCTTCTCTGCTGGTTATAAGGTTTTAGGTGGTATCAATCATGGTTTCAGTAGTTGCTGATCCTGAGCATAAAAATGTTCATAATTTAATGTATTAATGATTGATCTCATTCAGGGAAATCCTAAGGATGGCTGGTGTGAGAAATGAAAAAAAATCTTTATTGAGCAGGTGATGCTCTTTTGAAGTTGAATTTGACGCCAGGCAGTGGTGGTCCAGATTTTGCTACTTTTTTTAAAAACTGGTTACAATCTGTGAATAAAACACCTCCACTTCCAATTTCCACATGGATTTGCCACTTTGTGAATTGGTAATTGGTTTGCAGTTTGTTGTTGGTGAGAAGAGAGGGCTTGATGCTATTACTGTCAGCATACAATACAAAATCCTGCCATTGAAACTTCCAGCAATCATTAAATGCAACAGAACTTATAGGCTTATCAACACCCTAATGAGCAACTTGCCTCTATCTTGGTGACGAGACAAGCTGAACACAGACTCTCAACAATGGTCTGCCACAAGCACCAAATTTTTCAGTGGATGTGCCCTGCACCAAATACTGGAATTTTGTCTCTACCAATGACATGGCATGGCTGGTGCAGGCATTAGCACTAGAGGAAGCAAGTAGGACACTTACAAGCAACCTGGACCTACCAGAATGCTACTTCTGGACCTGGCACCCACACCCCAATCCAGAGAAGGCAGTTGTGTCAGCATTCCATCTGAACAATAATGCAGCTGGGAGAGAACTCATAGTTTCCTTCTGTAGAAGACGACTTTCCTATGACCCCAACCCAAAGTACCTGAGTGTCACCCTGGACAGCATTCTCACCTACCAGCCTCATCTCATCAACACTGGCCAAAAAGTAAAACCAGGGTGAACCTGGTCAGGAAGGTTCACTGAAACATCATAGAGAAGCACAGCCAAAACACTTCACACTGCAACAGTGACCCAAGTCTACTCTGCTGCAGATACTGCTCTGCCTCATGATCCTGTAGCCGCTACACAAAGATCATGCAGCTACATACTACCATGAGGATGGTGTCGGGGATGCTTAAGTCCACTCTAACTGAGTGGCACCCAGTGCTGTTTCACCTTGCCCCTTCTACCATTTGCCACAACACCATCGTGTTCTGAAATGGAAAAAGTCATGAGCAACTCTGACCTTCCCATTCATGTAGACTGGAAAAACCCACTTCGAAAGTGCTTAAAATCATGCTGGCCATTCTGGGAAACAGCAGCTAATATTCATACAGCTGATGTCAACCATCTATCCAAACAGAATCCTGCGATGCATGTAGCATAAAGAACCAACACCTCATCACTGACCTCCCTCAAAGACGGTGGACAGTGCTTAACTGAATCTGTACAGGGCATGTATGATGTGACCACCTGCTCCATAGGTTGATGCTGAGGGATGACCCAAAGTGCAATTTTTGTCAGTCCCAGACCATGGAACACATCAAATCAACCTGCCCATTAAGATCTGTATGGGAGACACCTCATTTCTCCACTTGGCATCTCTGGAGGCCATTGAATGGATAGCCGTGCTAGACATCCCATTATAAGCTTCTGCCGTCCTACAAAAGTAGTAGTTGGTAGTAAGAACAAGAAATGCTGGAATCACTCAGCAGGTCTGGCAGCATCTGTGGAAAGAGAAGCAGAGTTAACGTTTAGGGTCAGTGACCCTTCTTCGGAACTGACCAATATTAAAAATGTCACAGGTTATAAGCAAGTGAGGTGGGGGTGGGGCAAGAGATAATAAAGGACAAGGTGCAGATTGGACCAGGCCACATAGCTGACCAAAAGGTCATGGAGCAAAGGCAAACAATATGTTAATGGTGTGTTGAAAGACAAAGCATTAGTGCAGAATAGGTATTAACAGACTGAATATTGAACAGCAGCAAGTGCAAACATGAAAAAAAACAGTGAGTAAGCAAACTGAACAAACTAAAATGAAATGAAATAAATGCAAAAAAAAGGTTGTAAAAAACGTAAAAAAGAAAAAACAACTAAAAATGAAAGTAAAATGGGGGGCTGTCATGCTCTGAAATTATTGAACTCAATGTTCAGTCTGGCAGGCTGTAGTGTGCCTACAGTTGTTAGTACTGTTTTCCTGAAGTGGAAGGATGTTCTGTGCCGCAGCGCGCAACCCATATGCATAAAATTATTCAAAAAGTTACCTTCAATAAATGCTTCAGCTGAGACATTCCAAAATATGAATATTGAAGTAGGAATGCTTAAAATCTGTATGCATTTGTACCTGTTTGCTCACTGGCACATATGTAAACATGAAAGTTGCTTTCTTAAAGTAGAAGATTAGAGTTATGAGGTTCTGGAAATTGCACAGTATTGAAGCTACCCCTACTAAAATCTGCTTTTTCAATCCTGTTGGTTTCTTTGGTTAGTTGACGTCACCATACCAGGAGAGAAGCAGGCATTTTCATCTTATCCTGGGGCTCTATTTTCCGGTGATGATTTCTATATCATGAACAGTGGATTGGTGAGCAATTTCTTGCTGTGTATTTTAAAATCTCCTGTTATTTTTTCAGCGTTAGTTCTTAAATGAGCCTTAAATATATACACACACCAGCAAATTATCCATGGCATTACTCATGGTAAGTCAGAGGGTGGCACATCTTGATGATATGTGCTTGCTAAGCCTGACATTAACCACCCCTCTAATTTCTAAAAGAGCCTGAGATGCCCCACCTCCCCTCTCTCATATCTTGTTACTGCTCACCCCTATGTCTGTTTGCTTGTCTCCGTTCCCTCACCATATGTGTTTTTTTCCTTTCTTTCTTCCCCATCATGCCTGTGAATCTCCGCAGAGGAAACAGTAACATTGCTGAATTGTGTAAACATTCATAAGATCATTCATCAGAGTTGGAATCGAGCATGCACACATTCCACTGCTGGTTATAAACACAAATTATGTTTATATAGTGCCTTTTAATGCAGTAAAATGCCCCAAGACACTTCACCAGAGCATAACCAGACAAAAATTGGCACAGAGCCAAAGAAGGAGATATTAGGACAGGAGATTAAAAGCTTGATCAAGGAGGTATGTTTAGATTAGATTAGATTAGAGATACAACACAGAAACAGGCCCTTCGGCCCACCGAGTCTGTGCCGAACATCAACCTCCCACTTTTACTAATCCTACACTAATCCCATATTCCCAACAAACATCCCCACCTGTCCCTATATTTCCCTACCACCTACCTATACTAGTGACAATTTATAATGGCCAATTTACCTATCAACCTGCAAGTCTTTTGGCTTGTGGGAGGAAACCGGAGCACCCGGAGAAAACCCACGCAGACACAGGGAGAACTTGCAAACTCCACACAGACAGTACCCGGCATGTTTTAAGGCATATCTGAAAAGCAGTGGATGAGAGGTGTAGGAAGGGAATTCCAAAGTTTAGGACCTCAACAGCTGAAGGCATGGCTGCCCCTGGAGGAATAAAGGAAGTGAGGGATGCATAAGAGGCAGGAGTTGGAAGAATGCAGAGCTGGATGGAGTCGTACGAATGGGGAGGGCTAAGGCCATGAGGGATTTGAACACAAGGGCGAGAATTGGTGATAAAGGGAGTTGGTGGATAAGGATCCATTGTAGGTCAGCAAGCACAGGTGATGGGAGGTGGAAGTAAGCTGTCTCTGTGAGGAAGCGGCTGTAGGAATGGAGGGTTGTCAGCTCAGGGTCAAATAGGTCAGCAACTTTGCAAAAAGTCTGGTTCAGCCTGAGATAGTGGCTTGATTAGGGGGAGTGGTCAGGTTGGAATCAATAGCTAGCGCAAGGATTTTGTACTGAGGGCTGAAGGCACTAGCCTCATAGTTTAGTGATATAGCACTGAAACAGGCCCTTCGGCCCACCGAGTCTGTGCCGACCATCAACCACCCATTTATACTAATCCTACACTAATTCCATATTCCTACCACATCCCCACCTGTCCCTATATTTCCCTACCACCTACCTATACTAGGGACAATTGCTAATGGACAATTTACCTATCAACCTGCAAGTCTTTGGCATGTGGGAGGAAACCGAAGCACCCGGAGGAAACCCACGCAGACACAGGGAGAACTTGAAAACTCCACACAGGCAATAACCAGAATTGAACCCGGGTCGCTGGAGCTGTGAGGCTGCGGTGCTAACCACTGCGCCACTGTGCCGCCCTTTGTTTATTGTAGAAAATGTTGGCTCATTCAGGGCTTGATGTTGGGCAAGCAGTCTGACATCTGAGGCAATAGAGGGGTTGAGAGTTAATGGTGAGGTGAAGCGAGGTGTTGTTAGCATACATGTCGAGCCTGACATCATGGGCTGGATTTTTGTTATGGAGGCGGGAAACAGGAACCAGGTCTGGATCTGGGTCAGCAACCCTCCTCCAGTGGGAAACTTTCAGATCGTAATTTTCAAGTGGGTGAGCCCTTAATTGTTATGAGTTGGGTTTCCTGTCCACTTGGAGCCAGATGGAGATGATCAGATCAAGTGCGGACTCATGTAGACTCACACGGTAGCCATCACTGACATTGCTTGTTGTCCTGAAGGAGATATCATCTGCTTTTCACAGCACTAAAGGGAAGCAAGATGTTGCAGGGAAACTGGAGGGCTGGCACTAGGGACAGGGCAGACCCTCGCTTCATTGATGCCATCCTGGATCTAATGCTGGAGGCTGTGAGGGAGAGGGGGGAGGCCCTCTCCTCAATGGGTGACAGGAGGAGGCCACCTCGTCGTGCAGCAGGATCACCTATCTATTCAGTGTCATCTCCTTCTGCCTCCTTCTCTCTTCCCTCCCCCAATGCGCTGACTCATTCCAGGGCCTCGGTGTCCTCAAGGTCCACACTCTATGGAAGGACATGTCCTGGAAAGCGCAGCAAACCACCACAATGATGAAAGCCATTACAGGAGGGTATTGGAGGGAACCACCTGAACGGTCCAGGCACCAAAATCCAAGGCAGTCTGGACTGGCAGAGGGTGAAGGAGTCACGGCAGCTGCCAGGAAAGGGAGCATGCATATGGGGGAAGCTCTGGTTGTGACCACAGACTAAATGGACATTAAGGGAGAGGAAGCCCTTCCTGTTCATGAATCTCACTGGCTGGTCACTGGGTGCCTTGCTGGTCACATCAATGGCGCCCTGCACCTGGGGGAATCCAGCGATGGAGGTGAAACCCAATGCCCTCTTTGCCTGCTCAGGTCCATCTATGTCAGAGTGGATGTAGTCCCCCACCTTCCGGAATGTGGCATCCGTGACCTGCTTGATGGCCTGTTGAGCTGCCAACTGTGAGATGTCACCTAGGTCCGCAGCTGATCCCTGGAACGACCTGGTTGCATAGAAACTCGGTGATGTTGACCTTGATGGCTGCAGTTAAGGGACTGCATGGGGGACATGAGGCCTCAGGTCATTGTGAATCAGATCACAAAGGTCCAAGAGCATCTGCCTGAATTGGCACAGCATCCTACAGCACTGGTGCTCTGTCATTTGTAGGTAACTGACTCTTGGACAGTGCACCTGATGTCAAGGACAGTGCCGCCTTCCCCTTGCAGACCTCACTGTGCTCCTTTTGCTGCCTCCTGCCCAGAAGGTTACATCCTGATTGCTCTATCCAATGTCAGAGAAGTCTGTTCCCATCTGAACACCCTCATTTGGGGTTCATTCACCAGGCCTTCCCCTGCTAACCCTAGGTGCCCATGTGATGCCAGTTGCCTTGTGTCCTTCTCTGGATTCTTGCCACTCACCACTAAGAAAAGCAAGTCTCACAGCTCCAACAATGGCTACTCGGTGACACTTTTGAAGCTGCTGAGCTTAATTTTATGCATCAGCATTATTTTAATCACCTCTTCCCATAGCCCTCATGGTCCCCAGTAGTGTTCATATCTTGTACACCCTGCTGTGTTCCCCACATGGCATTCTCCGCATTCTCTACCTTTAAAAATCCCAAACTGCTGCTAACAAGCCTGTTAATGAGCTCCATAATAAGCTCAGCAGGCAATTAATTGGAGGTGTGCAGGGTTGCCATTCTGTCTCCTGGCATCCCTTTTAAAAATGGCTTTGCGCCGTGGAGGTGGCAGGACCTGGTGCTGACCTCAGAGAACTTGGTCTTCAAATTGCACCCGCACTCAGTGGGCTTTAAAAATCCAGCCCCATGTCTTTGGATGCTGTTGCCGAGGGACAGCATTTAGGTGAGTAATAAGAGGGTCCAGAATAGATCCTTGAGGAATGCTAGCAATGATGATGTGGGGGCAGGAAATGAAAGCATTGCAGGAGATTCTCTGGCTACTGGTTAGGTCAAAGTGGAATCGAGCAAGGGTCATCCCATTCAGTTGAACAATGGGGGAGAGGTGCCTGGGAATTGTGTTTTTCATCAGAGGCAGATGCCTACGCAGGCAGCTGCAAACTTTTGTTTATAGTTGGATTTTTTTCATTATTCCTGCAAACATGGGGAGTTGGGCTTGGTAATTTTTAAGTGCAGGTGGGGGGAAGAGTTTGGGATACTCAGCACACTTGGGGTTGTGTTGCTATTAGTGGAAGTTGTCGGATCCAGGTTGTGATTTTTTTGTTATTTATTCGATATGAGCGTTGCTGACAAGGCCAGCATTTGTTGCCCATCCCTAATTGCCCTTGCAACGATGGTGGTGAGCTGCCTTCTTGAACTGCTGCAGTCCATCTGGTATAGGTACACCCACAGTGCTGTTTGGAAGGGAGTTCCAGGATTTTGATCCAGCGTCAGTGAAGCAGCAGCGATTATAGTTCCAAGTCAGGATGGTATGTGGCTTGGAGGGGAACTTGCAGGTGGTGGTGTTCCGTGCATCTGCTGCCCTTGTCCTTCTAGGTGGTAGAGGTCGCAGGTTTGGAAGGTGCTGTTGAAGGAGGTTTGGCGAGTTGAAAATATTGAATGTGAAAACATCCTATTAGGGGTCAATGGAAGGGGGGGGGGTGGGGTATGAAGAATTCTCATAGTGGCTGACTCTTAAAAGAATGTGATTTAGTGCAACCTTTGGTAAAAATGTGAGTGGAGAGAAAGGTGTCTGATAATATGAATAATGGGGAGAAAATAATAAAGAAGAAAACATGATATACTCGATCACATCGATGACTGAAACAATTTTATTATAAAAGTACTGAAAGGTGAAAATGATGCATTATTAAACAATATATTGTTTTCATTTTTTCCTGTCAGGTTGCTCTAGAAACCACAATAAGTAATAATAACGCACAATTGTGGAAGTTTGTGCTGCCCGTTGGTTCTGTGATGGAGTGGTTAAGGAATATAGTAGCTAATCGACTGGCTAAGAGTGGTGCAGAATGGGCTCGAATTTTTAAGAATTTCAACAGTGGCACGTAAGTTCTGTTAATCTCCAATGCTTTGTCTTGTGTGGCATTTTTTCAATTCACTTATGGGATGTGGGTGGGCTGGTACGGCCAGCATTTATTGCGCATCCTGAATTGCTCTTGAGAAGGTGGTAGTGAGCTCCCTTCTTGAACTGCAGTAATCCTTGTGATGTACGGCCATTGCTATTGGGGAAGAAGTTCCAGGATTTTGACCCAACAACAGTGAAGAAATCGAGATATATTTGCAAGTCAGGGTGGTGTGTGCGACTTGGAGGGGTACTTGCAACTGGTGGTGTGCCCATGCGACTGTTGCACTTCTTGGTGGTAGATGTCCTGGGTTTGTAAGGTGCTGTTGAAGGAGCAGCTAGGCAAGTGGAGAGTATTCCATCACACTTCTGACCTGTACCTAGTAGATGGTGGACAGGCTTTGGGAGTCGGGAGGTGAGTTACTCACCACAGAATTCCGAGCCTCTGACCTGCTCTTATCGCCACAGTATTTATAATGGCTGATCCAGTTAAATTTCTGTCAGTGGTAACCCCCAGGATGTTGATGGTAGAGGATTTACGATGGTAAAAAGAAAGACTTGCATTTATGTAGTGCCTTTCATGACAACTGGATGTCTCAAAGCGCTTTACAGCCAATGAGGTACTTTCGAAGTGTAGTCACTATTGTAATGTAGGAAACACAGCAGCCCCAATTTGCGCACAGCAAATACCCACAAACCGCAATATGATAATGACCAGATAATCTGTTTGTGATGTTGGTTGAGGAATAAATTCCCTTACTCTTCTTCGAAATACTGCCATCCTCCCGAGCATGCAAATGAGGCCTCAGTTTAACGCCTCATCTGAAAGATGGCGCCTCTGACAATGCAGTACTCCCTCAGTACTGCACTGAAGTGTTCGCCTTGATTTTTGTGCTCCAGCCATGGAGTGGGACTTGAACCTGGAAACTTGTGATTAAGAGGTGAGAATGCTACCAACTGAGCCATGGCTGTCGCATGCTGTTGAATGTCATGGGGATATCGTAAAATTTTCTCTTGTTGGAGATGGGCATCACCTGACACTTGTGTGGTCTGAATTTTCTTCCTATTTATCAGCCCAAGCCTGAATGTTGTCCAGGTCTCGATGCATACAAACGCAGACTGCTTCATTATCTGAAGAATTGAGACTGGAACTGAACATCAACGAGCATCCCCACTTCTGACATTATGGAGGAACGGTCATTGATGAAGCAGCTGAAAATGGTTGGGACTAGGACACTGTGTCCTGTGTAAATCCTGCAGTGATGTCCTGGGGCTGAGATGATTGGCCTCCATCAACCAGAACCACCTTCCTTTGTGCTAGTTATGATTCTAGCCAGTGGAGAATGTTCTGCTAATTCCCATTGACTTAAATTTTACTCAGGCTCGTTGATGCCATACTTGGTCAAATGCGCTGTGATGCCAAAGGTGGTTGCGTTCACCCCTGGAATTCAACTCTTTTGTCCATTTTTGTATACTACAAGCTGTTTTTAAAGAGTTATACACCATTCTCCCAACTTATTCTGGAATCCAAAAATAGCGATTCATAACCTTTGTAATTATGTGGATATTTTTCTATGCTGTCCCTATGCTACAGGGAGAGAGCACAGACTGTATAATGCAAAAATATACTTTACCTATCTGGACTTGTAAAGTGACCTCTTGAGTAAGTTGATCGGTTTCCACATGTCAGATCAGAAAAATAAATCAGTTGCATTAGAGGATGAGTTTTATGGACCGTCTATTTTTATTTGCAGTGAAGACAAAGTTGATGTGTGAATAACTTCTTAAATTAATTCAGGTATAAGATTATTTTAGGTTGTGAGTGACGTAGCTGAGCATGAGGAGCAATAACACCTTGAGAATTTATAATGGCAAGAATCAATCTTTTAAAGGTCCCATTTTATCTTTTTCAGTGTTGGTTTTTCACTTAACATTGAAAATCTAACTTCCGCTTGAAGATTAACTCTTCATTGTGCATATAAATACAAGTGCTAAGTTAGAATGTTTTTTTTTGCAGGAATAGATCTCAAATCAGTGTCCACAGTATTATTAGCATTAGAAGTTTTAGATTTTTGCCACATTTCACTGGTGAGTTAATTGGTTAAGACTCCAAGGCCAGGATTTTATCTTGGCGACAGGGGTCTTGACCGCTGGCTAAAGCGCAGCGAGAGCCTTGCGTTTCCTCCTCTGGGGAAGGCCTACCAAGTTAAGTGCCAATTAGGCTCTTAAGTGGACAACAGCGGGCCTTCCTCCAGGATTAAGGACCCCAGTGTCAGAAGAGCCCTGCTGAGAGCTGCCTGCCAATCAGAGGCTAGCAGCTGCCAGCCAATCAGAGGCTAGCAGCTCTTTAACTGAGCAGCCCCACTCCAGAGGTGGTGGTTGCTGCCAGTACTGGACTCACTGGAGGCCCTGAAATCAGTACATCCACTATAGGCTAACACTGTGTGTAAAATCATCTTTATTTTTATATAGCGCAGAAACTAGATATCCAAGAAAATGCAAATTGAGTAGTCGGGGCATTACTGACTTGTAACCAATAAAATCGAATTTAATTCTCAGAAAATTGAAATCACAACACTTGGATTCTGCAAAACATTCGCAGTTCCGATTGACACCTTAACTCTAAGGAAGGCAAAGCTTGAGAAATGTTCATTCAATTTGAATTCCTTCCTCTCCAAAATATATTGCTAACTTAATAAAACATATTTGTAAACATATAGGGTGGATTTTCCTGCTTCTGTACCTGGGGCTTTTGGGGGCAAGGAGCATATGCCCATCAGGAAGTCTGCCTGATTTTCTGCCCGTTTAAGTTGTTGGACAGGAAAGTGATCAGACCTGGTTTGGTGTGTGCGCTCCTCCTTACCGGATTTTTTTTTTTCTCCCCCCCCCCCCCCCCCCCCCCTGTAGTCCTTGTGCCCAAGTGCGTCTAGAAACCCAGGACCGGTGCAGGAATATCTGCCCCATAATTTTTAATATAGTTTAGTTTAGAGATACAGCACTGAAACAGGCCCTTCAGCCCACCGAGTCTGTGCCGACCATCAACCACCATCCTACACTAATCCCATATTCCTACCACATCCCCACCTGTCCCTATATATTTCCCTACCACCTACCTATACTAGGGGCAATTTATAATGGCCAATTTACCTATCAACCTGCAAGTCTTTGGCATGTGGGAGGAAACCGGAGCACCCGGAGGAAACCCACGCAGACACAGGGAGAACTTGCAAACTCCACGCAGGCAGTACCCAGAATTGAACCTGGGTTGCTAGAGCTGTGAGGCTGCGGTGCTAACCACTGTGCCGCCCCATTTTTAGGACAATCCTAAATGGTGGGGCCAGCGGTCAAGAGAAACTACCACAATGCACCAATAAGCATCTGACATAACCTGTAATAAAGTAAAACAAACTTTTTACAAAATTATTTAACAACCTAATATAACAGAGGCCCAAAGTGCATGCATATTCTTTTTATATGCAAGTCACCTGGTACGGATCCAATAATCCTAGTTTGCTGGTGCAGGAGGACTGGAGAGTTGGCAAATCATGCTTAAATAACTTGATTGAACTCTTTAAGATAACGGAATGGGTTGATCAAGGTATTGAAGTAGATTTTGCATGAAGTTTCGGAAGACATTTGACCAAGTGCCACACAAGAGGCTTGTTCAGAAGATGGAAACCCATGGAGTTAAAGTGAAAGAGGCAGTATGGTTATACAATTGGCTAAGTGACAGGAAGCAGAGGGTGGCAGTGGATGAATGAATGTTTTTTGGATCTATTACTCTTTGTTTTTCATAAAAGGCCTAGACTTGGATGTAGGAAACAACATTATAGAGTTTGCAGATGCTGTGAAACTTGGCATACTTCAAGATTACATAGGATGGTGAAATGGGCAGAAGCAGATAGAATTCAATGCAGAGAAGTGACGCACTTTGGGAGGACTAATATGGAAATGCTATATACTATGAATGGCACGATTTTGAAATGTGAAGAGCAGAGAGACCTCAGCATCCATATACACAAATCCTTAAAAGGTAGCAGGGCAAGTTGATAAGGTGGTCAACAAAACATGTGTTTTGGGTTTATAATTAGAGGAATAAAATATAAAAGCAGAACTTTATAAGTAACTTGTTAGGTCTCAGCTGGAGACCTGTTAACAATTCTGGGCACCGCACTTAAGGAAAGATATTTAAAGACCTTAGAAATGGTACAGAGGAGGTTTACCAGATTGTTACCAGGTATGAGGGACTTCAATTATGAGGAGAGATTGGAAAAGTTAGGACTATTCTCTTTGGAACACAGCAGATTAAGAGGTGACTTAATAGACGTTTTCAAGATGATGAGGGGTTTTGTTAGAGAAAAACTATTGCTTCTGTTGTGTAGGTCAACAACCGGAGGTCATACATTTAAAATCATTGGGGAAAGATCTGGATGAGAGATGAGGAGATACGTTTTCGCTGAGTTATTGGGATCTGAAACGCTCTACCTGAAAAGGTGGTGGAAGCTGATTCCATAAATAATTTTAAAAGGGAGTTGGACAGGTACTTGAGGATGAGGAACTTGCAGGGTTTGTGGGACTAAGCACAACAGCTCTTTCAAAGAGCCAGCACAGGCATAACGGGCCAAATAATGGCCGCCTGTACTGTAAGTTTCTCTGATTTTATATGGACAGATTTCCTATTTATAGGCTTGAAATGCTCTCCAATTTTGGTAGGATAACCATAACTTGGATCTTTCTTCCTTGGTGCATGTTTCTGTCTTTGTCTTCCCTGCCACTTTAACATTCACTCCATCTGCTTTAATGGATCCTCAAATAATGTACTGTATATTGCAGATTGTTAATGATGAAACATTAAGATATTTATAGTGTTTACATTTTCTTTTATAGATACAATAATGAATGGATGATTGTGGACTATAATTACTTTACACCAGGCCAATTTGATACCAGAGAGAACTTGCTAACAATTCTGGAACAAATACCGTAAGTTTGATTGAGATCCTCTTGATTCATTGTTTTCCTTTTCTGGAATAATCTGTGAAGAATTCTGCTCTTACAATGTGAGATTTCTGCATTGATTATATTTACATTTATTTACAAAACAATTGTAAATAAATATAAAATGCTTATTATATTTTGAAGTCTTTTGACTTTTTGCTTAGGCTGTCTGTATAGCTAGAATAAATGCAGTTTGTTGATTGTATTCTGCAGATTGCTATTGTGCATGTTTTGCTGTTGTATTTCATAATTTTTCATGTGACTTCCTTCTGTACAATTGCAGTGGACAAATAGTTACTGCTGATAAAACAGATGAGCTGATGCAGAGGGGTTACTGGGCCAGTTACAACGTACCGTAAGTGTGGGTTTTGATGGACTCTGCTTAACATTGACTCCATAAGCTAATGTTTGTAGCTTTTGTTCCCGTGTCTCAATAACTCAAATTTGAACTATTCCCTTCAAGTTCCATAGCCTAACAGCATTCCTATATGTACTCCCCAGAAACCCAAACATACTCTTACATTGTTCCTTTCCATTTGGATTTTGTATTCGGTTATCATACTTACACCCCTCCCCTGCCAAGACATCTCTAATGCAAGGACATATTTTTAGTGAACCCAATCAACAGATCACGTTCAGTTCTTTCACAAACCATATGAGCTATCATGGACACTCTCCACCAATTTGGCCTTGAGGAAAAGTAATAAATAAACAATCCCGCAAATATTTGAGCAAATCTTCAGAATATTTATCTATTTGCACATTTCCACCTGTCCTACTATCCATCACAAATATTGCAATTATTTCTCCTGTCCTGTGGCATATTTCATTATCTCCATCTTTACCATTGTTGTAATCATTTCTACCCCAGCCCCTGCAACACGAGTAGTATTGCATCCTGTGCAGTTTTTGATTATCTCAACCTATACTATTGCTAGAACAACAGTCCCTTTCTAAATTGGACTTTCACCATTTTACTGGAGTTAATAATAGTATCTCAGGTGCCAACCTTGGCTCAGAGTCAGTAATTCATGAGTTCAAGCCTCACTCCAGAGATATGAGTGTATAATCTAGGCTACCTCAATGCAATTGAGGAAGTGCAGTCGTAAAGGGTACGAAATAACTACAAATTCTTTTTTTTTCTGCTCACTCTTGCTCCTTCCCCTCTCCCCTCCTCACACTTTGTCTCTTTCTCTCCCATTTATTCACCTTTGACGTCTTCAAAGGACAGAAAACAGTGCTTATGCTAGGTCCTAAGTGATGCTAATTAGCTCAGTTTTACCTCATCCCACTCCACCCTGTCCTATGTTACCAGAATTGAGATAACCATGAATGAGAGTAACATTTTGTCTCTTGTCAGCAAAAGGTTTTATTTTTTTCCACATCTCTGAAGAATTGGTTATTCAATTTTCATTCATTGCTAAAATCACTGACGACAAATTACAACCACAGTAGTACTTTCTGATTTCCTTGTAGTTGATTGAATGAGCCATAATATAAAAATGCATATATTAAGGTACGAGCAGATTGGGTATAACTGGGTGAGATTTCCCATCACTAATTTTGTTGCAACAATTATTTGTTGTATTAAAATAAATCTGGTTATATTTACATTGACGTTTTACATCTCAGGAATTTCTCAATGTCTTGTGGGATGTTTAACTCAGATTTTTTGTGAGAAAATTTGGTGCAATGTGTTGGAGCATCATTACAGAGTGCCAAAGTAGTAGCTTGCAGAAACAAGTTCCTCGCTACCCTGAGTTTGCAGTCTTGCTCCGATTGATTTGAGCATCCCCTTAGTGGAGAACATTCCCCTCCCTAGAGAAAGAGAAATTCTGAAGTAGTACTGTCCTGGCCCTTGCTCATGTTGCTCTGGTCAGTTCAGAACAGCAATGGCAGAGATATGTGACGCTGCTGCCCCTCTCAGCTATAATGCTAAGTGACCTGGGAAGACCCAGAAGGGAGAAAAATGGGGAAAAGATGTATAAGTTAATATTTATGTAATAATGAAGTCAAAACCATTATATATTTTGATGAATTAACTATGACTCATTAAACTTTTCACTTCTGTAGATATTTTGAAGAGATCTTTAATGCCAATGGTAGACGAGCCCTGGTTGAGGAATTTGGAGACTGGTTCAGTTATAACAAGACTCCCCGAGCTCTGATATTCCATCGAAATCAGTCTTTGGTTACAGACATGGATTCAATGATTAAATTAATGAGGTATGTAGAGCTTCATCAGCCAAGATAACTGCTCTACATTGCATTGATCTTTTAAGCTAGTAAACACAGTTCACCCAAAATTTCTGCTGTAATTGCCGGTACATTACAGTAACATAAAGGACTTGGGTAAACCTGATTTTAGCTCCTGGATGCTGGTTCATTTGCTTGAAATTGCTGAATACTAAATAGCATAATTAGTACTATTTAGTGCATTTTTAAGATATTAAGCAGGTTTGACCCACCTGAAATACTGGATTTAATTTCTATATTGAGACTAACTCTTTAAAGACATTTTTTAGAATACTAATGCCCTTGGTTTAAAATCAGCTTTTATATATCAATCTAATTTTTCTCGCACTTCAGAATGTATCCACGATATTATACATTTTACAGTGAAAATATGTCTTTCTGTATATAAAGTTCACAAGGTTTCAAAACATTTTTCTGTTCATTTCTGTTAGTCAGCATGCTCACTGTGTTTGTGTTTGCATGCATTAATATAATCAGATAGTAAACTTAACATTTAGATGAAAATTACTTAATTTAACAGAGTTCCATTTTGAAGCAGAACTTTTTGTATTCAGTCAGTTTCTGTTCTCATCAATTTAAAAAAAATTATTAGTCACTCGTTTGGGCGTTTGTGTTTTGAGTCCTATGCTACTGCAGTGGTAATAGTAAACATCTTGATCCATTTTAATGACCACAAAGAGCACTGTAACATTTTTGTTTTGCATCCTTCCTAATGTAGAAAGAAAGGGCATTTAGAAAAGTGATGCTTGCAAATTGTTGAAGCATTTACAATGATTTCACTCATCTGACTGCCTTGCTAAGTGGTGGGATTTACTGAAGTGAGGTGTAGCCATAAAACTAGACTAATTTCTAGATGCCTTTGATTTTTTTTTAACTCCCAACTTGTACGATATCAACTTCAAAACTGCATCACCTTAATAATGAACCATAATTACATGTTATAATTCGAAAGATTTTATTATTGACTTCATGTCACTAAGATTGAGTGCAACACCTTTCTCTTCTGGTTCAAAAATAAAACAATGTTAATAGACAGAAATGTAGATTTAATCACAACATTTCATAGAAGGAAAAAATAATGGACTGGATTTTTGCTGCAGCGTGGGAAACTGAAGTCGGGGCCATTTCCGAGTCCCAAAACCGCCCTCCCCGGGGTAACAGTGGTCCCCTAGTTTCACAAGGGTGACCCCTTGATTGCTATGGAGACAGGTTTGGCATCTGATTAACAGCCATGGGGGCAGGGCAGGAACGGAGGTGGGCAACCAAAGTGCGGGCCCAATTTAAACTGACTATGGCAGCCATCACTATGGCTGCTGTTTCACTGCAGTGACTGCAGAGTGAAAAATCACAGAAGAATTGAATTCCACAATATCTCAGCAGAGTCAGAGACCTGGAACCCGGGACAAGGCAGCCCCTCAATTTTCAGATGCAGACCTGAAGGTCATGCTGGAGGCCAAGAGGAAGGAAGTCCTCTTCTTGGGGGGTGGCAGGAGCAGACCATAGTCCCAGACAAAGAAGGTGTGGATAGACATTGCTGCCACAGTCAGCGGAAGAAGTGTGGTGAGAAGAGCTTGGATCCAGTGTTGGAAAAGGTTCAATGATCTGATACGTTCTGGCAAAGTGAGTGCTATCCCCAACCCTCAGGGCCTCTGGGTATTCTACCTCCAACAGACACAAGTTGAGGAGCCTCAGAGCGCATTCTGCTCCTGAATGTGGGTGGGGTGTGTGCACAGGCCACTTACTGAGCCTTCAGTATGGCCTAGAGCCATGGTGGTGCTGAGGACCTGTAACTACTCACACATGCACCTTCTAATGAATAGGACCAGCTGCCATTCGCCATAAGAGGACAGTAGTGCCTTATCTCACTCTGTCTTATCCTTGCAGGAGAAACGGGCACATAATGCCCGAGAGAGGGCCCAAATGGGTGGAAGTGTCCCCAACCTTCACATTATCACACCCATGGAGGAGGGAGCGATGGAAATAGCCAGGATCGCAGTTGGCATGGCAAGATGGGCACTCATTGTGGAGATGGTGATTAGAGAGGGCAATACGTTCTTTAAGGGGGTGCATTGCATTCTATCCCATCTGACAGCATGCTGAACATTGAGTTGCATTGGGAAGCCTCAGCACTGTGGAGGCTTCTGTTCTTCAAGGCTAACTCTTATATCCTCCTCTTTTGTATCCCACAGGTTTTTTTAGATTAGAGATACAGCCCTTCGGCCCACCGAGTCTGTGCCGAACATCAACCACCCATTTATACTAATCCTACACTAATCCCATATTCCTACCAAACATCCCCACCTGTCCCTATATTTCCCTACCACCTACCTATACTAGTGACAATTTATAATGGCCAATTTACCTATCAACCTGCAAGTCTTTTGGTTTGTGGGAGGAAACCGGAGCACCCGGAGAAAACCCACGCAGACACAGGGAGAACTTGCAAACTCCACACAGGCAGTACCCGGAATCGAACCCGGGTCCCTGGAGCTGTGAGGCTGCGGTGCTAACCACTGCGCCACTGTGCCGCAGTGTAGACCTCAATCCAAGGACACCCTCACCTTCGCCATCACCAGCCCAAGAGGAGCCATTAAGCTCTGAAGAAGCACTGTCACCCCTTACAAGTGCACCATCACCAACGCAGATGCACTCACCTCGGGTCTCTTATGTGGTTAGATAGGGTGGCACTGGTTGAGCATGGCACTCATGCAGGAGGGGGTGCCAGAGGCACCTGTGAGCAGTTCCCCTTGGAGGAGGAGGACGGACACAACCCTGCTCAGCAGGGCACAGATGCAGGGCCGCAGGTGTCATTGGAAAGGAGACTATACCTAGACCAGCAGCAGATGTGCTCCCACATGCCAGAGTTCACTGATACAGTGCGGAGTCATGGGCAGAGGATGGAGTCCATCCAGCTCATGTATGCGACAATGGTTTGGGGCTTTGAGCACATGAGCTCCTCCATTGAGAGAGTGACCAGCTCTCATGTAGAGCAATATGTGGCAGCACTTGAAATGGATGCAGGAACAGTGCACTGACATACACAGCATGCTTGCCACACTATGTAGCCTGGACTGGTCAGTGGCACTTGTGATGCAGAGATGTTTAGAGGGGATGCTAGTTTCACCCCAGCTGGTGTTCCCCTCCAGCCATCCGGAGTACCAGCAAGGACTGAGGATGTCACTGAGGAGGATGAGGGTGCTAACCTCACGGGGCAGCAGCATCATATTAGGCCTGCTTGGCCCCTCTGACAGAGGGAGTATCTGTACAGCAGGGCCCAGTGACGGAGGCTGCCCCTGCAATGATTCAAGTGCAGCAGCCTCTGGGGATGCTCCCCACGGGCACCTCCATGACAAGGATGACTGCCACGTACCTCTCAACTGCAAGCTGAGACAAGGGAGCAAGGTACCCCCACCATCTCCAAGGCCACAGGGGGCACACTGCATAGAGGTGGCCACGTGCAGAAGCTACCGCATTGTGCAGAACACTGAGTAGGCCACTGGGATCACTGGCACCATATAAACAATGACTCTTGAAGCCACACGTGTGAGACTCCTTTTATTGTTGCTGGGACAAGAAAAGAGACAAGAAATGGGGAAGGAGGGTTCCTCAGTGGTGAGGACAAAACCTCTGGGCAGATGTTGATCCTTCATGGTTTAGTTTACATGGTTCCAGTCTGCGTCCTGAATGGAGGCATTAGCATAGGCACCTCAGAGTGAGTTCCATACCATGCCATTCATCCTGGATCAGAGAGGCTCAGTTGAAATGTTCCTGAATCAGAAGATCCCTGACATTCATGGCATCTTGTGAGACTTTTGTACCGTGCTTAGGCATCTCTCTGTGCAACCAGAGCACCTTGGTGCTCTGCATCCTCTTTTCCACCTTCTCCTCTTCCATGTCCTTCTCCTTCAATCACTTGTCTCCTTCCAGGGCCTCACCATCCTCAATGTCCTCACCTCTCTGGAGGGCCATGATGGAGAGTGCAGCAGACCAGCACAAAGAGCGAGACCCTTGCAGGAGGATATTGCAAGGTGCTACCAGGCACTGGAACTGCATCTTCAGAAGCCTGATGACCTGCTCAGTGGTGGTCTTGGTGAGGAGATGGCTTTGGTTGTATCGCCTCTGTCTGGTCTCTGATAGAGGGATGAATAGCCATCTCTTCAGGGATATTACTTGTCGTCTAGAATCGATTGGCTGACTTTAGGGGTTGAAGTGAAGAGCTGCCCGAAGATTTTTTTTTATATTCGTTTATGGTGATGTGGGCGTCACTGGCCAGGCCAGCATTTATTGCCCATCCCTAATTGCACATGAAAAGGTGATGATGAACTGCCTTCTTGAACCGCTGCAGTCTGTGTGGGGTAGGTACACCCACAGAGCTGTTTGGAAGGGAGTTCCAGGATTTTGACCCAGCGACAGTGAAGGAATGGGGATGTAGTTCCAAGTCAGGAGACTGTGTGGCTTGGAGGGGAACTCGCAGGTGGTGGTGTTCCCATGCAACTGCTGCCCTTGTCCTTCTAGGTGGTAGAGGTCATGGGTTTGGAAGGTGCTGTCTAAGGAGCTTTGGTGCGTTGCTGCAGTGCATCTTGTAGATGGTACACACTGCTGCCATTATGCGTCGCTGGTGGAGGGAGTGAATGTTTGTGGTTGGGGTGCCAATCAAGCAGGCTGCTTTGTCCTGGATGGTGTCGAGCTTCTTGACTGTTGTTGGAGCTGCACCCATCCAGGCAAGTGGAGAGTATTCCATCGCACTCCTAATTTGTGCCTTGCAGATGGTGGACCGGCTTTGGGGAGTCAGGAGGTGAGTTACTCGCCGCAGGATTCCTAGCCTCTGACCTGCTCTTGTAGCCACAGTATTTATATGGCTACTCCAGTTCAGTTTCTGGTCAATGCTAATCCCCAGGATGTTGATGGTGGGGGATTCAGCAGTTATCATGCCATTGAATGTCAAGGGGAGATGGTTAGATTCTCTCTTGTTGGAGATGGTCCTTGTGTGGCACGAATGTTACTTGCCACTTATCAGCCCAAGCCTGGATATTGTCCAGGTCTTGCTGCATTTCTACACGGACTGCTTCAGTATCTGAGGAGTTGCTATTGGTGCTGAACATTGTGCAAATATCAGCAAACATCCCCACTTCTGACCTTATAGAACATAGAACAGCACAGTACAGGCCCTTCGGCCCACAATGTTGTGCCGAATCTTTAACCTACTCTAAGATCAAACTAACTACCTACCCTTCATTCTACTATCATCCATGTACCTATCCAAGAGTCGCTTAAATGTCCCTAATGTATCTGCTTCTACTACCATCATTGGCAGCGCATTCCACGCACCCACCACTCTCTGTGTAAAGAACCTACCTCTGACATCTCCCCGAAACCTTCCTCCAATCACCTTAAAATTATGCCCCCTGGTGATAGCCCTTTCCACCCTGGGAAAAAGTCTCTGGCTATCCACTCTATCTATGCCTCTCATCATCTTGTACCCCTCTATCAAGTCACCTCTCATCCTTCTTCGCTCCAATGAGAAAAGCCCTAGCTCCCTCAATCTTTCTTCGTAGGACATGCCCTCCAGTCCAGGCAGCATCCTGGTAAATCTCCTCTGCACCCTCTCTACAGCTTCCACATCCTTCCTATAATGAGGCGACCAGAACTGAACACAATATTCCAAGTGTGGTCGAACCAGGGCCTTATAGAGCTGCAGCATAACCTCGCGGCTCTTAAACTCAATCCCCCTGTTAATGAAAGCCAACACACCATACACCTTCTTAACAAACCTATCAACTTGGGTGGCAACTTTGAGCGATCTATGGACATGGACCCCAAGATCCCTCTGTTCCTCCACACTACCAAGAATCCTGTCTTTGAGCCTGTATTCTGCATTCAAATTCGACCTTCCAAAATGAATCACTTCACACTTTTCCAGGTTGAACTCCATCTGCCACTTCTCAGCCCAGCTCTGCATTCTGTCAATGTCCCGTTGCAACCTACAACAGCCTTCCACACTATCCACAACTCCAGCAACCTTCGTGTCATCGGCAAACTTGCTAACCCAGCCTTCCACTTCCTCATCCAAGTCATTTATAAAAATCACAAAGAGCAGAGGTCCCAGAACAGATCCCTGCGGAACACCACTGGTCACCGAGCTCCATGCTGAATACTTTCCATCTACTACCACCCTCTGTCTTCTATGGGCCAGCCAATTCTGTATCCAGACAGCCAACTTTCCCTGAATCCCATGCCTCCTCACTTTCTGAATGAGCCTACCATGGGGAACCTTATCAAACGCCTTGCTAAAATCCATATACACCACATCCACTGCTCTTCCTTCATCAATGTGTTTTGTCACATCTTCAAAGAATTCAATAAGGCTTGTGAGGCATGACCTGCCCCTCACAAAGCCATGCTGACTGTCTCTAATCAAACCATGCTTTTCCAAATAATCATAAATGCTGTCTCTCAGAATCCTCTCCAATAATTTTCCCACTACCGACGTAAGACTGACTGGTCTATAATTCCCAGGGTTATCCCTATTCCCTTTCTTGAACAAGGGAACAACATTTGCTATCCTCCAATCATCCGGTACTACTCCAGTGGACAGTGAGGACGCAAAGATCATCACCAAAGGCGCAGCAATCTCTTCCCTCGCTTCCTGTAATATCCTTGGGTATATCCCGTCTGGCCCCGGGGACTTATCTGTCCTCATATCATTCAAAATTTCCAGCACATCCTCCCTCTTAACCTCAACCTGTTCGAGCATATCAGCCTGTTCCACGCTGTCCTCACAAACGACCAGGTCCCTCTCACTCGTGAATACTGAAGCAAAGTATTCATTTAGGACCTCCCCTACCTCCTCCGACTCCAGGCACAAGTTCCCTCCACTATCCCTGATCGGCCCTACCCTCACTCTGGCCATCCTCTTGTTCCTCACAAGTGTAGAACGCCTTGGGATTTTCCTTAATCCTACCCGCCAAGACTTTTTCATGTCCCCTTCTAGCTCTCCTAAGTCCATTCTTCAGTTCCTTCCTGGCTCCCTTGTAATCCTCTAGAGCCCTGTCTGATCCTTGCTTCCTCAACCTTAAGTAAGCTTCCTCCTTCTTCTTGACTAGCTGTTCCACATCTCTTGTCATCCAAGGTTCCTTCACCCTACCATGTCTTCCTTGCCTCATCGGGACAAACCTATCCAGCAGTCGCAGCAAGTGCTCCCTAAACAACCTCCACATTTCTGTTGTGCATTTCCCTGAGAACATCTGTTCCCAGTTTATGCTCCCCAGTTCCTGCCTAATAGCATTGTAATTCCCCTTCCCCCAATTAAATATTTTCCCATCCCGTCTGCTCCTGTCCCTCTCCATGACTATAGTAAAGGTCAGGGAGTTGTGATCACGATCACCGAAATGCTCTCCCACCGAGAGATCTGCCACCTGGCCTGGTTCGTTGCCAAGCACCAAGTCCAACATAGCCTCCCCTCTAGTCGGCCTTATGATTGAAAGAAGGTCATTGATGAAGCAGCTGAAGATGATTGGGCCTAGGACTCTGAGGAATTCCTGCAGTAACGTCCTGAGCCTGAGATGATTGGCCTCCAACAACCACAACCAACTTCCTTTGCTCTAGGTATGACTCCATCCAGCGGAGAGTTTCCCCCCAGATTCCCATTAACTCCAGTTTTGCTAGGGCTCCTTGATGCCATACTCGGTCAAATGCTGCCTTCATGCCCAGGGCAGTCACTCTCGCCTCTGAAGATGATGTGTTAAGCTTCCTTGACTGAGCTTTAATAATTGTCGAGGAAACTGATGGACAGGAAGATTCAAAGAAGCTACTTCTGACTCTTTTCTTCCAGGCTCTTGTGTTTCTCTATTTTCACATCAAGATTTATGGAGATTCTCTTACTATGTACTGTACTCCTGTTACAACCAGTGAAGAACTTTTCCTGATCCAAATACAGTATTCTACATACTCTACCTTCTCCCTGCATCTTCACTGTGCTAAAAGCCACGCTAAGCATCCCTTTTCCAACTTTTATAGGATCTCAAAACTTTAGCACTCTGCCTCCTTCACCCTTTGCTTTTTTTAATCTACAAGACTTTTAAACACAAAGTTAATCGTCTAATTACTGTTTCTTGGTTTCATCTGGTCTTCTCCCCTAATCTTATGAAGAAATTTTTAAAAACTTGCATTTATATAATGCCTTTTACAACCACTGGATGTCCCAAAGTGCTTTACAGTCAATGAAGTAACTTTTGAAGTGTAGTTACTGCTGTAATGTAGGAATTGTGCTGGTGCCTTGCACGTTGCATCTTTGATCTTTATTTGGGTTTCTCAGCTTAAAACAAAATTCAGTTAACAGCTGAAACCTTAATTTGCAGTCTCCAGTTGGAAGACCTGCTTAGGTCTTTCAAACTCTAATGATTTTATGGAATGTATTGCACTACTAACTTAGATATAGAGTAATACATTTAAATATAGTTATGATCTTTTGCTCATCTTTTCATTTTTCAAGAGAATTTATTACAATATTTTTTACTTATCAGGTATAATAACTTTATGAATGACCCTCTGTCTGAATGTCAGCTGTGTAATCCTAAAAGCAATGGTGAGAATGCAATCTCTGCTAGATCTGACCTCAATCCAGCCAATGGAACATACCCATTTTCAGCATTAGGTCTGCGTTCACATGGAGGTACAGACATGAAGGTAAGATGTTCTGAGATAGTATTGGGTGGGGAAGGGGGAGAACAGCAAATGTTGGAAACACAACAGTATCTTAAAGGGAAAAGATCAATTAAAATTTTGGATGGGACCTTTCGTAAGAACAGGAGGAATTCTGACATACTGACGGGTTCCACTTGAAACTTTCATCTGTCGTTTTTTTTTAAATTCAGGTACTGACTGACATCCTGTGCAATTCCTTTATCTCTACAGAAAGAAATTTTAATTTAGAGCCAAGATAGTTTAATTCCTTTCAGTTTACTGTTGTCTTTTGGTAATTTTTTCACTTTCCCATTCTTCTTTCCCTCCACGCACCAGATAAAATACTTGGGCTTACAATCTAATGGTGTCTGATATCTTGTGTAACTGCTGAATAACACCTGAAAACTTAGATAAGGCATCCTAATATTAACTTCTTTCCTAAAATCGATATTGGTATAATTCACAAAGGAGCTCTTGTTAAGAAAAAAAAAAGTTTTAACAATTAACCAAGCAATGGAGGAAGTCCTGAAAAAATAACCTGTCAGTAATTATATTGTTACCTCCTTAAACGGCGCCACCTCTGCCAGTATGTTTGCCCACCACACAGTGATGTGCAGTACAAGCTTGACCCATTTGGTAGCATTCTTACCTCCTGGGTCAGAAAGTTATGGGTTTGAATCCCACACCAGACCTGAATGTATAATTGAACCTGACAGTGGGATACTAAAATTATTACATTGTCTGAAGTCCTTTCCTTTATATACCGTTCCATTTGCTTGCCCGGGAAGGCACTAAAGATCCCATGGCACTATTCAAAGATTCTATGGCACTATCCAACACGGCAATGAAATTCCATGGTTAAATTCCTCTTTCAACTAAGGTAATCCTGGTCCACTCCTCCATTACCCCCACCACCTCGTCCCCTTCCCACAGCACCTTCCCCTGCAATTGCAGGAGGTGTAATACCTGCCCATTTACCTCTCTCCTCACTATCCAAGGCCCCAAACACTCCTTTCAGGTGAAGCAGCGATTTAATTGTACTTCTTTCAATTTGATATACTGTATTCGCTGCTCACAATGTGATCTCTACATTAGGGAGACCAAACCCAGATTGGGTGACCTCTTTGCAGAACACCTCTACTCAGTCTGAAAGCATGACCCCGAGCTTCCGGTTGCTGGCCATTTCAACACACCCCCCTGCTCTCATGCTCACATCTCTGTCTTGGGATTGCTACGGTGTTCCAGTGAACATCAACGCAAGCTCGAGGAACAGCATCTCATTTACTGATGAGGCCGCTACAGCCTGCCGGACTAAACATTGAGTTCAATAATTTCAGAATATAACAGGCCCCCCTTATTTTTAGTTATTCTTTTCTATTTTTTATTTGTTTTATTTTAGTTTGTTTCTACTGTGCCTACCCACTTTTTTCATGTTTGTGTTTGGGGCCAGGCTGTTCACTTTTCTGTCAATTAACACCCTCTCTGCACTAACGCTTTCTTTCAACATGCAATTAACATACCGTTTGCCTTTGCTTCATGACCTTCTGGTCAGTTATTCTCTCTGACCTTGTTCTATCAGCACCTTCTCTTTGGTTACCTCTTGCCCCACCCCCGTTTTACTTGCTTAAAACCTATAACATTTCTAATATTTGCCAGTTCTGTTGAAAGGTCATTGACCTGAAACGTTAACTCTGCTTCAATCTCCACAGATGCTGTCAGACCTGCTGAGTATTTCCAGCATTTCTTGTTTTTATTTCAGATTTCCAGCATCTGCAGTATTTTGCTTTTATGTTATTATAAACCAATTTAACTGGTTGTTTTTGTCACTCCTTTTTTTGATATTGTAGTTTACCTAACAACAATCACTGCACATCAAAAGTAATTGTCTGAAATACAAGTATTATTTACATAACAGTGTGTATATTCCACAAACATGCTTTCGTTTCTTTTAAAGATAACCATATCTATAAGCAGTTCTTCTCTATGGGCCTAGTATCATAACCAAGGTGGCTCTCTAAAGCTAAGGTTAACTAATTTGATGATCTGTGGCTTGTCTTAATGCCTAGGTCACCTCGTTTGAGTTACACAAGACCTACCAGATGATTGCAGTGAGTGGCCCGACATGGGATGAAGTTCCAGCATTTCAGTGGAGCAAATCCCCTTTCAGCAACCTTGTGCACATGGGACATCCTGACCTGTGGAAGTTTCGACCAGTAATGGTGCAGTGGAAATGAGAACCTAAGAACACTTACCAGATTAAAAGAAAAAGTATTTTAAATCTAATTAAGCTATTTATGTTTATCATCTGCCTTACTTAATATATTCTTGTTAACTTGTATGAAGCTGAATTTTGAAATGAGAGGGTAATTATAAATGTCTGACTGAGCACCATATGTGGTGTACATTTTGCAAAATAATCACTAACTTTTCCCAAAGTTTCATTTTGAAGGCAATCTGGCATCAACATTGTTGTGTATTTGATGTACCTGGTGTTCCACTTTAACATGATGAAAGCAAAAATACGCACAAAGCTTACGGCAGGATTTCTTAGCTAATGTATTTTTACAGCTAATAATCTGCTGAGTAAAGGGATTTTTAAAGCTTTTAATGTTTTGTAATAACTTAATGAACAAGAGAAAATTTCACTCAATAGGGCTACTCTTTTTCAATCAGAGTTACCTGTTGGCCTTGCAGCTGTGCATACTCTTGACCAAGACAAATCATGCGGGCAGACACAGCTGGCTGAATGCAGGGTGAGCTGCCAAAACCAGCTTCTCAGTCGTCTTTGGCTAACAGTCAAACCAAATAAAAATCCCATTTAAGGTCAGTTGTAATACAGATACCATAACATTGGGCACATGTTACACCTTCCTGTGACTTGTCCACCTGTATCAGTTGCCTGTCAGCAGACCACCCATCAGGACACTTTACAATTGCAACCAGGTTGCCAGACTTTATGCCATGCTGCATGATTGCTGTTAACCTGGTTGGAACAGTATTTGAAACTTAAGCTTTTTTATGTTTCTTAAATTCTACATATCTGATGCTAATACAGAAAATTGTACATTACTTTTGAACACAAAGGATGCTGATTTACTCTTGAGTACAGAGAATGTTGTCTGTACTGAGTTATAATGTTTGAATAAAGTCAGCAGAATATGATATATGTGCATCAGACCTTAGTGGCCTGATTTAATACTGGGAAATATCAATGTAACTTTGCCAGCTCTTTCCATTGCGCAGGTCTGTTACCTAGCCATTGGTGTCCAAAATATTTAGCAATTCCTTGTGTTAGGAAAAACTGGGAGATGCGGTGTTATGTTGAGTTAGAATACACAGTCCTTTCATCCCTGCAGCCTTGATTCGAGTTCATCTCAAGCTGATGGACTATCTGCCCTCTGGCGGCTTAATCCTGAGATTAGGTAGTTTTTCAGCAGAACTTAGTGGGCGCTGATAACACAGTAATTACAGCATGACCACTTTATACAGGCCATTCTTATTACAAATGTGGTCATGGGAATTTATAATGGAACTCCATATATAAAAAGGTATTTGGAAAAGTGCTGCTTTCTTAGCGTTAAGTAATGTATTAAGATGACCTTACAAACAAAGAAAAAATTAAGCAAAGGGCTATGCACCAGCTGGTAATTCGTACATGGAAAGAATAAAAGCAGCTCGAATCCTCGATCAGTGGAGTCCATCTGCAGTAGTGTCTTGTGTCTATCAGTGAAATCAGTTGGAATTAAGTGAGATTAAAATGATAACCCATTTTTCTCAGTTCTCTGGGAAAGTTGTTAACGGCACCCTATTTAATATATATGTCAAATGCCTGTCAAACCTACCTACGTAATGCAAATCTTATTAATGTGAACAATGTAGACAAGAGATATTGCTCAAAATATGTTCTAATGGGGTTTGATAGTTTATACTTTGATAAGTTATGTGGCAAGTCAACATCAGTAACATTTAGTCAACATCAGTCTGCATTTTGTTTGAAGCTGGTTTAGATTCAAGTGAAATAGTTGTGGGGTTAAGAGAATCTAATCTCGGGAACTAATGGACTGTGACAGATACTCAGCAGCCAGTAACTTGCCTGCAACACTCTGAACTCTAGGTTCAGTAAGCATCAACGGAGCAGTATATTCAAGTTCAAGCTGGATAATTCATCTGTCAATGCACAGGTTTATGTTGCAGCCAGTGTGGCATTTAAGAAACACATTGCACCAGTGCCAGCGTATTCAAAAGAGACTACGTCCAGCACTCTAAATGGACCGATAAACAAGAGTGCTTTGCTTTTTTTTACCTACTTGGTGCTGTGGATTAGCAATTAGATATTCAGTGGAACTTAAACTTTGCACTGTCCAAATTGTTTTCCAGAATTTTCTTCAAGTCTTGTTTGAGATATATGAATTTCTTTTGGGATTTGTATTATCTATTTGTATTGTTCCTTTGCTGAGTATTGCAGGACCATATGTGTAAGATCAAAATATCTGGATAGTTAGTTATTGAGCAATTGCCAATATCCATCTGAATATGCTTTGTTATAGGACAACAGGTTTTTTTTTTTTGCCTTTTCATCTTTTACTGTGCAATTAATTTTCTACTTCAGGAAATAAATGTCAGTCAAGAGAGGGAAAGGGCAGCTTTACGAAGTCTCATTAATGTTCTTAAAGGAGCATTTTCAATGATTGCCCTATTTGATCATCTGAGTTTCATGTTGGATGATTTTATTCAAAGAATCGAGAATATAGGAACAGGAGTAGGCCATTCGGCCCTTTGAGCCTGCTTCCGCCTTTTGACAAGATCATGGCTGATCTGATTGTGGTCTCAACTCCACTTTCCTCTCTGGCCCCCATAACCCATGACTCCCTTGTCTATCAAAAACCTGTCTAACTTGGTCTTGAATAAATGCAAATGAGCCAGCCTTCACTGCTTTCTAGGAAAGAGAATTCCACAGAATAATGACCCTCTTAAAGAAATAATTTCTCTTCATCTGCCTTAAAAGGGAGACCTCTTATTTTTAAACTGTGTTCCCTAGTTCCTGTCTCCCCTATAAGAGGAAGCATCTTCACGGTATCCACCCTATTAAGTCCCCTCAGAATCTTATGTTTCAATAAGATCACCTCTCCTTCTTCTAAACTCCAATAGGTAAAGGCCCAACCTGATCAACCTCTCTTCATAAGATAGGTCCTTCCAGCCAGGAATGAGTCGAGTAAACCTTCTCTGAACTGCTTCCAATGCATTTATATCCTTTTTTCCAAATCAGGAGACCAAAACTGTACACAGTGCTCCAGATGTGGTCTCACCAAGGCCCTGTACACCTGCAGTAAAACTTCCCTACTTTTATATTCCATTCCCCTTGCAATAAGTGCTAACATTCCATTTGCCTTCCTAATCACTTGCTGTACCTGCATACTAACTTTTTGTGATTCATGTACCAGGACATCCAGATCCGTCTGTACCACCAAGTTCTGCAATCTCCATTTAAATTGTAAATTGCTTTTCTATTCTTCCTGCCAAAGTGGACAAGTTCCTACATTATACTCCATCTTCCAAATTTTTGCCCATTCACTTAACCCTATATGCTTTTGTAGACTCTTTACCTCCTCTTGACAACTTACTTTCCTATCTAGGTGTCATTGGCAAACTTAACTACCATCATACATTGAGTCCCTTCATCCAATCATTGATATAAATTGTAAATAGTTGAGGCCCCAGCACTGATCCCTGTGGCACTCCACTGGTTACCGCTTGCCAACCTGAAAAGACCCATTTTTCCCTTCTCTCTGCTTCCAGTTAGCTAATCAGTCCTTTATCCATGCTAATATGTTACCCCCTACACCATGAGCTGTTACTTTGTGTAGGAACCTTTGATGTGGTACCTTAGCAAATGCCTTTTGGAAATCCAAGTACACCACATCTACAGGTTGCCCTTTATCCACCTTGCTTGTTACTTCCTCAAAGAACTCTAATAAATTAGTTAAACACGGTTTCCCTTTCACAAAACCATGTTGACTCTGCCTGCTCCCATTATGATTTTCTAAGTATCCTGCTATAACCTCCTTAATAATGGATTCTAGCCATTTCCCTATGACAGATGTTAGGTTAACTGGCCTATAGTTTCCTGCTTTCTGTCTCTCTCCCTTTCTTGAATAAAGGTGTTACATTTGCAATTTTCCAATCTGCTGGGACCCTACCAGAATCTAAGGAATTGTGGAAGATTATAACCAATGCCTCTACTATCTGTGCAGCCACTTCTTTTACGACCCTGGGATGCAAGCTATCAGGTCCTGGGAGCTTGTCAGCCTTTAGGTCTAATAGTTTTTCCAGTACCTTTTCCCTTGTGAAGGTGATTGTTTTAAGTTCCTCCCTCCCTTTCGCCTCTTGATTTTCAAGTATCTTTGGGAAGTTTCTAAGTCTTCTATAGTGAAGATAGACACAAAATAGCAGTTCATCGCTTCTGCCATTTCATTGTTTTCTGTTGTTCCAGGACAACATTATCTGTACAGTAAGGCTGCTTACCTTGCAGGATCAACTTTGCCATTGTTCAGCTAATGCTGTACTTCCAAGTGGGTTGGAGCTTTTCAAAATATCTGGGTTTCAAGTCTTTTTTTTAACTTCTTTGATGTAGACAACACCAGCAAAGCAATATTTATTGGCCTGAGGGCATTATGGCAGTCACCTAGTTTGGAACTGGAGACATGTAGACTAGACTGGTTAGGGGTGGTATCCCCCTTCTGAAAGGACATTAATGAACCACTTGTGTTGTTATGACAATCTGGCAGCTTTCATGAACATTTTATCTTGTGCCAGCCCACAAATGACCAGAGTTGGTGAATTCAGTTCCACAAATTGCCACTGGTGCTTTTGATTCCAGGACGCATGGATTGTTGGTCCTGAACCATAACTGTACCCTCATTAGCCTGAACATAATTCACTCACTGGCCATAGATTAATATTCATATAGTAATCAGAAGGAACAACCTAAATCATTTCATTATTTTAATTCAGATGCTCTTTTTAAAAAGCGAATGTTCTTTGTGTACAAGCCAATAGCAACTAACTCTCCGGAAGATTGTTTTACACTGTCAGAGCTAGTTTGCTAAACTATTTGATTGTGAGGGAAGGATGCCATTACAGCAGAGCTCAGTATGGTCCATACATGCATGCTCTGCAACAGGAGTCTTGCTAGTGGTCAACAGTGGGAGCCCCATTGGACTTTTTTTTTTCTCTTTCCCTTGCCCATTATAATTGTGCTATTACCAATGGTCATGTCGGGAACTGTGATATAAAGCAGTTAATTCACAGTCTGGGTGAGCTGCTGGTGCCTGTTGTGCTGCTACAGGCAACTCGCCTTGCTGACAACTGCCTGAAGATCAGGTTCTGGGGGCGGAAGCTGATCGCCACCTAATGATGGACCTCAGGAGTGCTGTGGACTCGGGAGAAACTCTACTGCTCCTCCTGGTTCCACATCAAGCCAAAAAAATCTACCTTTTTCAATAGCAGTCGCTTACTAGACCTCATCCACACTTGGAAAAGCTCATGCCTAGCAGCCCAATTTCCTTAAGGGATCTAAAAGCAAGCATTAGAAGTGGCAGCTGTGGCTCAGTTGGTAGCACTCTTGCTTCCAAGTTATAAGGTTCTGGGTTCAAGTCCCATTCCAGGGTTTGAGCTCAGAAATCAAGGCTTGATACTCTAGTGTAGTACTGAGGAAATGCTGCAATGTCAGAGAGTCATTGCGGTAAAGAAGGAGGCCATTTGGCCCATCAAGTCCATGTCCGCTCTCTGTGGAGCAATCCAGTCAGTCCCATTCCCCCACTCTATCCCCATAGCCTTGCAAGTTTATTTCCCTCAATTGTCCATCCAATTGCCTTTTGAAATCAATTGTCTCCGCTTCCACCACCCTTATAGGTAGTGACTTCCAGGTCATTACCACTTGCTGCATTAAAAAAAGGTTTCTCCTCACATCTGCTTAGTTCTATGACCATCAGTAATCGGAACATCTTTTCTTTGTCTACCTTATCCAAAACAGTCATAATCTTGTACGCCTCTCTTAAATCTTCCCTCAACCTCTTTTGCTCTAAGAAGAACAACCCCAGCTTCTCCAACCTAACCTTGTAATTAAATCCCCCATCCCTAGAACCATTCTGGTTAATCGCCTCTGCACCCTCTCAAGGACCCTCGCATCCTTCCTAAAGGGTGGCAATACGCTAGTTGTGACCTAACCAGAGCTTTGTAAAGGTTCAGCACGACCTGAAATAAAAACAGAAAATACTGGAAATACTCAGCAGGTCTGGCAGCTTCTGTGGAGAAACAGAGTTAATGTTTCAGGTCGATGACTCTTCATGAGAACTGGAGGGATATCGAACATGACGGTGCCATCTTTCAGATGAGATGTTAAACTGAGGCCCTGTCTGCTTTCTGGAGTGGATGTAAAAGATCCTATGGCACTATTTTGAAGAAAAGCGGGGGAGTTAACCCTGGTGTCCTGGTCAATGTTTATCCCTCAACCAACATCCCAAAAATAGATTATCTGGTCATTATTAAATTGCTGTTTGTGGGAATTAGCTGTGTGCTTACTGGCTGCTGCATTTCCTGCATTGCAACAGTGACTACAGTTTAAAAAGTACTTCATTGGCTGTAAAGTGCTTTGAGACATCCGGTGGTCATGAAAGGTGTTATGTAAATACAAGTCTTCTATCCTCATTACAGAATGTAAGGAGCCTAAATGTCTATTTTAAGCAGCTGCCCTGGACCCCTGAAAAATGGGCCAACTCAATATTGGTTCGGACATTTTTCAGGAATTGTTGGGGTGAAGTACATTAGTCTCCCATATTGTGCCTGTTGAATGTCTGTAAAATGGAAACAATGAGGACCAATTTCTACCCCCCATTTCTCTTATGGAGTAGCCTCTTGCTGAGATAGCCAATGTGATGTCTCCTAATTCCTCATCTTAGCCGCTATTGTAAAGCCCACAAGGAGCCCTTTAAAAGGATGGTGTATCTTAATTTGGCATTTTCTGCTGATTGAATCATATTAATCATCTGCAAAATGTAAAATATACACGTTGAATAAAAATGAAGATGGGGTGGCGATATGCAGTACATGGCCATCATATTCAATTGGAGCAGGTTAAAGACACTGGCAGCAAGTCTACCCTTCAAACTGGCTTTGTTTCCCAGGGAAAAATATGATTTTCTCTCATCTTGCTGCATCTCTTGGTCAGTATGGTGGTCATTACTGTCTGTGTTGAGGCAGTGCTGCATAACCCTTCCACATTTAATTATGCAATCTTTTCAAGCTGTCCATAGTCTTTTTCAATCAAGAAACATCACTTTTAATAGCTTAGTAATTGTTAATTGAATTCAAGCATGGACCTTTTTTATATCTGAAATTAAAACAGTGCTAGAAATACACAGCAGGTCCAGCAGCATCTGACGCAGGTTCTGTATCTGAAATGTTAACCTTTTCACTCTTCAGAACCTTAGAGAAAGGAACATTGAAGCTTTCTGTCTCCTCGGCTTTCTCTGCCTTTTATGCTGTCATTTTCATGTCCATATAAAGTCGTTTCAGTTATACATTGAGGCAAAATTGGCCATGTAACAGGTGTCTGCTCCCAGTAGCCTTCCAGAATACACTAAAGTAGAGCAGTGCATAGCCCCTTCCATCAACCTGTCACTCACTGCTTAGTCTTGTCACTGTGCAGAGTATAAGTCCAGTGCAGTATGAAGTGTGGGTCTGAAAAGTGATCTAATGGATTTCTGAGATAATTCATAAAATTTGTAGTGAATGCTTCTAGAGTTGAGAATGTGGATAACCTACCTCCCTCTCTCCTCCATGTATCTAGCATGTAAAAATAAGATGCACAAGGTGTAAGGGTCTATGTAAAAACAACTCAAATTTATACAGTGGCTTTAAAGTTGCAAGGCACTTCACGGGAGTTATCAGGCAAAATTCAACATCGAGCCACTTGAGATATTAGGACAAGTCAAAAGGTAGGTTTTAAAGAGTCAATTAAAGGAGGAAAGAGAGGTAGATAGATTTAGAGAGGTAATTCCAGAGCCTAGGGTTCAGACAGCTGACCGCATCGCTGTCAATAGTGGGGCAATTAGTGTAACTAACTATGCATGTGTAAAGTGTATTCCTGCTGGGCAAAGTCTGATTCATGTTCAACGTATCTACGAATCTTTTCACTCAGATGCAGTTTAAATCAAACCAGCTGCATGAAGAAGGAACAGCTACTCCTAGGTGAATGGATTATTCAGTGTACAGTGATCTCCAAATTTGATCAGTAAAGGAAAAACTTTAATCTTCAAATTATCGTAATTCTGAAGAAAAACAATTTTTGGAGACCTATTGATAAATTTGCATAACATACTGTGACTGATGCCTCTGTACCTCTATCATTTCCCTCCATCTGATTTTTCAACTTTGTCAGATAACTGTTTTGCTGATAATTAACTTCTCTATTCAGTGTAATCTTCCACATTGCATATGCACTGGGGATGCTGCAATGTGTGTGAAAAGTTTGTAAAAAATTGACCTTTTTCTCATGAGGTAGTCTGTTGAAATTCAAATACAAACTTCCTGTGATGAAACAATTCATAAACACTTTTTATTTTATTATAGCACAGGTATACTTTTCTCATCTCCCCTGTCCCCTTCTCATGAAGAAAACAGATCATAAAGGAGCCGGAGAGTTCCCAGGTTCAATCTCCAATCTGCACTGTATTACCCTGTGTGGCTGGGCAACACTTAAGGCATTACCATTAGGCTAAGCACCTCTAACTTCGGAGAAGATAAGCGTGGATTCCCTCTCCTGATCCTCAACCACTTACACTTAGTGGCAAATATACATGTGCGGGTGAAGACAGATTTGTGTTCAGTCACTTCCCACCTTCACTGTTGAATGGCCACTTAGGTGAGATGGTCATGAAACCATACTGCAACACAAGTCAGTGACTTTAGAAAATTGCAATACAAATATGAATTAAGGACAGTCACCTTAGTTCATCCAGAAAGACTTATTTGCAGCATCTAATTTTATTTAAATAATGTGAGGGTTTTTACTCCCATTCCTTTACATAGGAACATGGGAGCAGGAATAGGACATATAATACAATATATGTAATACAATAGGACATCAAGCCTGCTCTGCATTCAATATGACCATAGCTGATCATCCACTTCAATGCCTTTTCCCCACACTACCCCATATCCCTTGATGTCATTGGTGTTTAGAAATCCGTTAATCTCTACTTTAAACATACTCAATGACTGAGCTTCTACAGCCCTCTTGGGTAGAGAATTCCAAAGATTCACAACCCTCTGAGTAAAGTGGCTTTCCTCTTATTTTGAAATTGGGTCCCCTGGTTCTAGACTCCCCAACCAGGGGAAACATCTTACCTGCATCTACCCTGTCTATCCCTTTTAGTATTTTGTAGGTTTCAATGAGATCACCTCTCATTCTTCGAAACTCTAGAGAATACAAGCCCAGTTTCCCCAATCTCTCTTCATAGGACAGTCCCGCCATCTGGGAACAAGTCTGGTGAACCTTCATTGCACTCCCTCTATGGCAATAATATCCTTCCTAAGGTAAGGGGACCAAAACTGCATGCAGTACTCCAGGTGCGGTCTAACCAAGGCTCTATACAATTGAAGCAAGACTTTACTATTCCTGTACTCAAATCATCTTGTGATAAAGGCTAACATATCATTAGCCTTTCTAATTGCTTGAATGTTAGCTTTCAGTGACGTATTGATGAGGACACCCAGGTCCCTTTGTACATCTACACTTTCTAATCTCTTACCATTTAAGAAATACTCTGCACATCTATTCCTCCCAGCAAAGTGTATAACCTCACATTTTTCCACATTATATTCCATCTTCCATGTTCTTGCCCACTCAATACATCTGTCCAAATCCCCTTGAAGCCACTTTGCATCTTCCTCACAACACACATTCCCACCTAGTTTTGTGTCATCCGCGTATGTGGAAATATTATATTTGGTCCCCACATCCAAATCATTGATATATATTGTGAACAGCTGGGGCCCAAGCATTGATCCTTGCAGTGCCCCACTAGTCACAGCCTGCCAACGCGAGAATGACCTGTTTATTCCTACTCTCTGTTTTCTGCCTGTTAACCAATCCTTAATCTATGCCAATATATTACCTTTTCTACCATGTACTTTAATTTTGCTAACCAACCTCCTGTGGGGACTTTATCAAAAGCTTTCTGAAAATCCATGTATACCACATCCACTGACTCCCCTTTATCAATTCTGTTTGTAACATCTCAAAAAACTACAATAGGTTAGTCAAACATGATTTCCCATTCATAAACCCATGTTGACTATGCCCGATCAGATCATTATTATCCAAGTGTCCATTTGTCATATCCTTTAGAATAGACTCTAGCATTTTCCCTACTACTGATGTAAGGCTAACAGGTCTGTCGCTCCCTGTTTTCTCTCTCCCTCCCTTCTTAAATAAGGGGGTGACATTTGCTACCTTCCAATCTACAGGAACCATTCCAGAATCTATATAATTTTGGAAGATGATCACCAATGCATCCACTATCTCCATAGCTACCTCTTTCAACACTCTGGGATGAAAGATCAGGCCCTGGGGACTTAGCAACCTTCAGTTCCATTAACTTCTCCAATATAACCTTCTTATTAATACTAATTTCCTTCAATTCCTCACTCTGCCAAGTCCCTTGGCTCTCTAATTCTGGGAGATTTCTTGTTTCTTCCTCAGTGAAGACAGATACAAAGTAACCATTTAGCTTCTCTGCCATTTCTCTATTTCCCATTATAAATTCTCCTGACTCTGTCTTAATTAGCCCTTTCTCATTACATAATACTAGATCTAAAATAGCCTGTTCTCTAGTTGGTTCCTCAACATACTGCTCTAGAAAACCATCTCTAACACACTCCAGAAACCTTACCTGGAAATACATTCCATGTGTTGATTCCTCGAATGTGAAGAACGTCCTGACATCATAAATATACTTTTTAACTAGGTTAAACTTGTGTTCCTTGTCCTACTGTTGCTGTTTAGTTTTAAGTAATTTTCTGGATCTAACTTTAACATACTAATCGCTATCTTGTTCCCCTCCATAAGATCACCTCTCAATTTCCTTTCAAGACTGTAAAGCTTAAGTTCCTCCTTTTTTCCCCTTATATATTAGGCACAACACTTGCTCCTTGGTCCTCCTTTGCTGCATTCTAAAATCCTCCCAATCTGGGCATAACTCCTCAAACTAGTATGTACTGCAACCTTCAGCAATTTCTTACTCATTCAGAGTTCACTCTTGAGCTTAACTGGTAGTCTTTCATGTCGGATTTTGTGAAATGCTTTTTATAAGTTTAGGTACACCACGTCGCAGAGCTTTGCACATCCATTTGGAATGCTGCTCCCCGAAAAAAGTCAGATTGTTCAGGCAGATCTTCCCCTTCTGAATTCTGGTGAATGCTGTTCACTGGATTATTATTGCCATCAAGAAATGAGGGCGAAAATCGGGAGGGATAAAATCGGGACGTGCAAGTCAAAAATTTCCTATCAAACCTACAAAATGGAAATCGGTTCTTTCTCTGTTGGAACCAAACGTGTATACAAAAAAAATCTCTGCTACTAATTTCAAAATTGTTTAATGAATGTGCATTTTGATCAAACTTGTGATCTCAGTGATTTCAATACTTCAAATCAGTTTCAGAACAATCTTTGTGGAAAACCTTCCCTAAAAAGGTTTTGAATGGATGCAAAAATGCCTTGATATTTCGGTAGACTTGCAAATGCCAACATACGCAAAGCTGCCAAGGTCAGGCCATGACCAATGAGAAGAATTTATGAGAAAAAACATAGTGAGACTTAAAATCCACTGAAATAAATAGTGTTATCTGTTTGCTCTTACTAAAAAGACAAGATTAAAAAGTGAGACTTTATAAATCTATTTAAAATTGTAGTGCTCTGTTCATCATGTATAATGAGGTTCATCAAATTGCACTACATTTTGCTACCAAAAAACAAGTCCCGATTCAAATGAATGAGACTTGACAGCTCACCAGATTGTGCCTATTTTTACAGTAAACAAAGAAAGTTTGAAAACATCACCATGGAATGCTAGCCTCACTTAAAATAAGCATTTGACCCAGAAGAGTAAGGCTGTGGCTTTAAACTTAGCAAATGTAATGAATAATCTCATTGAGAACCCCTGGAGATCAGTCTCCCATGGTTTTTCCATCTTGTCATACTCATAAATGTAAATATATATTAAAGATTTTAGTTTAGTTGTACGGAAGTCTCCAGAGGCAACAGGACTGAGCTTGGACACAATCTCGTCAGGGAATACTTAAATTTAGGAGATTGAAAAATGTCCAATGTGGGGCTGTGTGCTCTGGGATAAACTGCTGGAAGGAGTTAAAAGTGGTGCTCAGGGAATAGGCTGTTGTTTCAACAATCCCCATGAAATGCAATACTACTAAACCACAGGAATTTACAGGGTGGGAACTTGAAGGTTATGTGAAAGAGGAAAAGAGGTGGAGATCTTACTGTGAATTCCAAAAGACAACAAATTTTCTCCCACACAGTGTAAAGGACACAACAGCATATCCTTTGACTCTCAATGATATTTCATTACCTAATAGGCCGTTAATACAGATTCAGTAGTAGCCTTCAAAAGGGAATTGACTAAATACTTGAAGCAGAAAAAAAAATTGCAGAGATACAGAGAGAGTGGGGGAATGGGACTAACTGGATCGCTCTTGCAAAAAGTCGATGCAGACTCAATGGGCCGAATAATCTCCCTTTGTGTTGTACAATTCCAGAGTTCTAGCACTTTCTATTCAGTAGCTTTTCTTTAAATAATTTTGAAAAGCCTTAGTGAGATAACATTTATACAAATTTTTAAACAGTAAAGCAGTGAGTGGATGAGGTGAAAATAAATGCCCCTGTTCTGATCATGCATCATTTGTGAGCTTTGAATGTGTTTTATAAACTTTAGAAAGTGGATTAGGCTAAAAGAAAGAGGGAGCTATTTAACATTAATTCAATTTTCAGAACTAAAGTTGATTTCAAGAGGACATAGGCTGGTGGAATGGGTGAACGTGGCAGATGAAATTTAATGCAGAGAAGTGCAAAGTGATACATTTTAGTAGGAAGAATGAGGAGAGACAATATAAGCTAAAGGGTACAATTATAAAGGTGGGCAGGAACAGAGAGATCTAGGGCTAATATGTGCACAAATCATTGAAGGTGGCAAGACAGGTTGAGAAAGTGTTTAAAAAAGCATGCAGGATCTTGGGCTTTATAAATGAAGGCATAGAGTACAAAAGCAAGGTTTTTATGATGAACCTTTATAAAACACAGGTTTGGACACAACTGTCCAATTTTGGGCACCACACTTTAGGAAGGATGTGAAGGCCTTAGAGGGGGTGCAGAAGAGATTTACTAGAATATTTCCAGGGATGAGGAACTTCAGTTACATGGTGGATTGGAGAAGCTTGAGTCATTCTCCTTATAGCAGGGAAGATTGAGAGGAGATTTAATAGGTGCACAAAATCATGAAGGGTCTAGACAGAGTAGATATTGAGAAACTGTTCCCATTACTGGAACAGCTGAAAACCAGAGGACACAGATTTAAGGTGATTGACAAAAGAAACAAAGGCCATATGAGGAAATACTTTTTTTATGCAGCAAGTGGTTATGATCTGGAATGCACTGCCTGAAATGGTGTGGAGGTAGATTCAATCGAAGCTTTCAAAGGAAATTTGGTAAGTAGATAAAGGGAAAATAATTTCAAGGCTGTGTGGAAAGGGTGGTGAGTGGGACTAGCTGGAATGCCTACATCCTGCGGTTCTAAAAGAGGTAGCTGCAGAAATAGTGGATGCACTGATTATGATTTTCCAAAATTCCCTAGATTCTAGACAGTCCCAGCAAATTGGAAGTTATCAAATGGGTAACACTGCTATTCAAGAAAGGAAGTCAGGAGAAAACGGGGAACTATTGGCCAGTTAGCCTGACATCAGTTGTCAGGAAATTGTTGGAACCTATTTGTAAAGAAATGCAATTAGAAAATCATTATATGATTGGACAGAGTCAATATGATTTTACAAAAAGGAAATTGTGTTTGACAAATTTATTATAATTTTTTAGGATGTAATTAAGTAGGCTAGATAAAGAGGAGCCAGTGGATGTAATGCACTTGGATTTCCAAAAGGCATTCAATAAAGTGACATGCAAAAGGTCAATATGCAAGAAAAGGGCTCATGGATTTGGGGGTAATATATCAGCATGGATGGGAGATTGGTTAACAGACAGGAAGCAGAGAGTAGGAATAAATGGGCCGTTTTCAAGTTGACAGGTTGTAATGAGTAGACTGTCACAAGGTTAAGTGCTGAGTCCTCAGCTATTTACAATTTGTATGAATGACTTAGACAAAGAGACCGAGAGTAATGTATCCAAGTTTGTTGATGATACAAAGCTAGGTGGAAACTGTGAGGAGGACACAAACAGGCTGGAAAGAGATATAGTATAAAAACAAAGTGTTGGAAATACTCAGCAGATCTGGCAGCATCTGTGGAGAGAGAAACACAGTTAACATTTCAGGTCTGTGACCTTTCATCAAAACCAGGTTCTGATGAAAGGTCACAGACCTGAAACGTTAACTCTGTTTTTCTCTCCACAGATGCTGCCAGACCTTTTGAGTACTTTCAGCACTTTCTGTTTTTATTTCAGATTTCCAGCATCCACAGTATTTTGCTTTTATTTGTGTAAAGAGATATAGTCAGTTAAGTGAATGAGAAACAAGGTGGCAATTGATGTATAATGTGGGGAAGTGTGAGGTTATTCACTTTGGTAATAAGAATAGAAAAGTATAATTTTTTTTTAAAGTGTGAAACTTTTAAATGTTAATGTTCAGAGAAACTTGGGTGTGCATGTACAGAAAGCTAGCATGCAGATACAGCAAGCATTTAGGAAGGCAAATGGCATGTTGGACTTTATTGCAAAGGGATTGGAATACAAGCTCAAAGAAGTCTTGCTACAATTGTACAGACACACCTGGAGTACTGTATGCAGTTTTGGTCTCCATTTCTAAGGAAGGATATATTTGCCTCGGAGACAGTACAGTGAATGTTCACTGGATCAGTTCCTGTGGAGAGAGGGCTGTCCCATGATGAGAGGCAAAATAAATTGGGCCTATATGCTCTGGAATGCAGACGAATAAGAGGTGATTTCATTGAAACATACAAGCTTCTGAACCGGCTTGAGAAGGTTGACATTGAAAGTTTGTATCCCCTGGCCGAGGAATCGAGAACACAGCCTCAAGATAAGGGATCAATTATTTAGGACGGAGATGAGGAGAAATTTCTTCACTCAAAGGATTGTGAATCTTTGGAATTCTCTATCCCAGAGGGGTGTGGATGATCCCTGTTGAGTAGATTCAAGATAGATAGATTTTTGATCTCTCAGGGTATCAAGGGATGTGGGGAGAAGGTGGGAAAGTGGAGTTGAGCAGGAAAATCAGCCATAATCGTATTGAATGGTGGAGGAATATTATAGTCTACTCCTGCTCCTATTTCTTGCAGAGCTGGCATAGGTTTGACATGCCAAATGGTCCTCTTCTGTGCTGTTACCATTCCATGAAGCCAACTAATGATCTGTTACCTCTATTAAATAAAAGCAGCAACCTTGAGAACAAGGGACTTAAAAGGAGCAGCAGCAGAGAACAGCAGCTGATACCAGACAAACAGAGGGAAGTGTTCTCATAGTTACTATAGAGTGAGGAATAGCAGGAGCCAAGGAATCAGAGCTATGTGTGTAATTTTTCGTTTATCTAAGGTAAGCTTTTTATTTAAAAAGTTCAGTCCGTCGGATTGCTAAGCGAACAAGTTTTGACTTTTTTTTTTCGTTTGGTTTTTCAGTAGATTTATTGGGAATCTAGAATAGTGGGAATGGAGGTAAAGGCAGTTGTATGTTCCTCCTGCAGAATGTGGGAGGTAGGGGTCGCCAAGAGTGTCCCTGCTGACTGTATCTGCGGGAAGTGCACCCAACTCCAGCTCCTCGCAGACCGCGTTAGGGAACTGGAGCTGGAGCTGGATGAACTTCGGATCATTCGGGAGGCGGAGGGGATTATTGACAGGAGTTATAGGGAGGCAGTCACACCTCAGGTAAAAGAAGTAGGTAGATGGGTTACCGTCAGGGGAAGGAAAGGGAACCAGCAGGCAGTGCAGGGATCCCCTGTGGCCGTTTCCCTCAACAACAGGTATACCGTTTTGGATACTGTTGGGGGGGACGACTTACCAGGGGTAAGCAATGGGGTGCAGGTCTCTGGCACAGAGTCTGTCCCTGTTGCTCAGAAGGGAAAAGGGAAGAGGAGCAGAGCATTAGTCATTGGGGACTCCATAGTTAGGGGAACAGATAGGAGGTTCTGTGGGAACGAGAGAGACTCACGGTTGGTGTGTTGCCTCCCAGGTGCCAGGGTACGTGATGTCTCCGATCGTGTTTTTGGGATCCTTAAGGGGGAGGGGGAGCACCCCCAAGTCGTGGTCCACATAGGCACCAACGACATAGGTAGGAAGAGAGATGGGGATTTAAGGCAGAAATTCAGGGAGCTAGGGTGGAAGCTTAGAGCGAGAACAACCAGAGTTGTTATCTCTGGGTTGTTGCCTGTGCCACGTGCTAGCGAAGAGAGGAATAGGGAGAGAGAGGAGTTGAACACGTGGCTGCAGGGATGGTGTAGGAGGGAGGGTTTTGGTTTCCTGGATAATTGGGGCTCTTTCTGGGGTAGGTGGGACCTCTACAAACAGGATGGTCTTCACCTGAACCAGAGGGGTACCAATATCCTGGGGGGGAGATTTGTTAGTGCTCTTCGGGGGGGTTTAAACTAAATCAGCAGGGGAATGGGAACCTAAATTGTAGTTCCAGTGTACAGGCTGTTGAGAGTAGTGAGGTAGGGGATAAGGTTACAGGGACGCAAGAGGGCACTGGCAAGCAAGAACTTGGTTTAAAGTGTGTCTACTTCAACGCCAGGAGCATCCGGAATAAGGTGGGTGAGCTTGCAGCATGGGTTGGTACCTGGGATCCTGATGTTGTGGCCATTTCGGAGACATGGGTAGAGCAGGGGCAGGAATGGATGTTGCAGGTTCCGGGATTTAGATGTTTCAGAAAGAACAGAGAAGAGGGTAAAAGAGGGGGGGGGGTGGCATTGTTAATCAAGGAAAGTATTGCAGCGGCAGAAAGGACGTTTGAGGACTCGTCTACTGAGGTAGTATGGGCCGAGGTTAGAAACAGGAGAGGAGAGGTCACCCTGTTGGGAGTTTTCTATAGACCTCCGAATAGTTCCAGAGATGTAGAGGAAAGGATAGCGAAGATGATTCTCGACAGGAGCGAGAGTAACAGGGTAGTGGTTATGGGGGACTTTAACTTTCCAAATATTGACTGGAAATACTATCGTTCGAGTACTTTAGATGGGTCTGTTTTTGTCCAGTGTGTGCAGGAGGGTTTTCTGACACAGTATGTGGACAGGCCAACCAGGGGCGATGCCACATTGGATTTGGTACTGGGTAATGAACCCGGCCAGGTGTTCGATTTAGATGTAGGTGAGCACTTTGGCGATAGTGATCACAATTCGGTTAGGTTTACCTTAGCGATGGGCAGGGACAGGTATATACCGCAGGGCAAGAATTATAGCTGGGGGAAAGGAAATTATGACGCGATTAGGCAAGATTTAGGATGTGTAGGATGGGGAAGGAAACTGCAGGGGATGGGCACAAACGAAATGTGGAGCTTATTCAAGGAGCAGCTAATGCGTGTCCTTGATAAGTATGTACCTGTCAGGCAGGGAGGAAGTTGTCGAGCGAGGGAGCCGTGGTTTACTCAAGAAGTTGAAGCGCTTGTCAAGAGGAAGAGGGCGGCTTATGTTAGGATGAGACGTGAAGGCTCAGTTAGGGCGCTTGAGAGTTACAAGCTCGCCAGGAAGGATCTAAAGGGAGGGCTAAGAAGAGCAAGGAGAGGACACGAGAAGTCATTGGCGGATAGGATCAAAGAAAACCCTAAGGCTTTCTACAGGTATATCAGGAATAAAAGAATGATAAGAGTTAGAACAGGGCCAATCAAGGATAGTAGTGGGAAGTTGTGTGTGGAATCAGAGGAGATAGGGGAAGCGTTAAATGAATATTTTTCGTCCGTATTTACAGTAGAGAAAGAAAATGTTGCCGAGGAGATTACTGAGATACAGCCTACTAGGCTAGATGGGATTGAGATTCACAAGGAGGAGGTGTTAGCAATTTTGGAAAGAGTGAAAATAGATAAGTCCCCTGGGCCAGATGGGATTTATCCTAGGATTCTCTGGGAAGCCAGGGAGGAGATTGCAGAGCCGTTGTTGTTGATCTTTAAGTCGTCATTGTCGACAGGAGTAGTGCCGGAGGACTGGAGGATAGCAAATGTTGTCCCCTTGTTCAAGAAGGGGAGTAGAGACAGCCCTGGTAATTATAGACCTGTGAGCCTTACTTCGGTTGTGGGTAAAATGTTGGAAAAGGTTATAAGAGACAGGATTTATAATTATCTTGAAAAGAATAAGTTCATTTGCGATAGTCAGCACGGTTTTGTGAAAGGTAGGTCGTGCCTCACAAACCTTATTGAGTTTTTCGAGAAGGTGACCAAACAGGTGGATGAGGGTAAAGCCGTGGATGTGGTGTATATGGATTTCAGTAAGGCGTTTGATAAGGTTCCCCACGGTAGGCTATTGCAGAAAATACGGAAGTATGGGGTTGAAGGTGATTTAGAGCTTTGGATCAGAAATTGGCTAGCTGAAAGAAGACAGAGGGTGGTGGTTGATGGCAAATGTTCATCCTGGAGTTTAGTTACTAGTGGTGTACCGCAAGGTTCTGTTTTGGGGCCACTGCTGTTTGTCATTTTTATAAACGACCTGGATGAGGGTGTAGAAGGGTGGGTTAGTAAATTTGCGGATGACACGAAGGTCGGTGGAGTTGTGGATAGTGTCGAAGGGTGTTGTAGGGTACAGAGGGACATAGATAGGCTGCAGAGCTGGGCTGAGAGATGGCAAATGGAGTTTAATGCGGAGAAGTGTGAGGTGATTCACTTTGGAAGGAGCAACAGCAATGCAGAGTACTGGGCTAATGGGAAGATTCTTGGTAGTGTAGATGAGCAGAGAGATCTTGGTATCCAGGTACATAAATCCCTGAAAGTTGCTACCCAGGTTAATAGGGCTGTTAAGAAGGCATATGGTGTGTTAGCCTTTATTAGTAGGGGGATCGAGTTTCAGAGCCACGGGGTCATGATGCAGCTGTACAAAACTCTGGTGAGGCCGCACCTGGAGTATTGCGTGCAGTTCTGGTCACCGCATTATAGGAAGGATGTCGAAGCTTTGGAAAGGGTGCAGAGGAGATTTACTAGGATGTTGCCTGGTATGGAAGGAAGGTCTTACGAGGAAAGGCTGAGGGACTTGGGGTTGTTTTCGTTAGAGAGAAGGAGGAGGAGAGGTGACTTAATAGAGACATACAAGATAATCAGAGGGTTAGATAGGGTGGATAGTGAGAGTCTTTTTCCTCGGATGATGATGGCAAACACGAGGGGACATAGCTTTAAGTTGAGGGGTGAAAGATATAGGACAGATGTCAGAGGTAGTTTCTTTACGCAGAGAGTAGTAGGGGCGTGGAACGCCCTGCCTGCAACAGTAGTAGACTCGCCAACTTTAAGGGCATTTAAGTGGTCATTGGATAGACATATGGATGTAAATGGAATAGTGTAGGTCAGATGATCGGCGCAACATCGAGGGCCAAAGGGCCTGTACTGCGCTGTAATATTCTAATTCTAAATTCTAATTCTAAGTATAAAGAACATAGTATCCTTTAGGTAAACAAATAGATCTAAAATGTAAGCAAAGGGTGAGGCTGAACACTGTGCAGTAGAAAAATTGCAAAGTGATGTCATCGCACAAGGAGTGGTGGTGGTAAGTTATAGGTAAATATTCAATTTAATCCATCTATTAGCTAAACCAAATCAGGTAATTAGCTAAACAAAATGAAAAATATGTGGCCAAAGGAGAAAACTAGAAACATTTATCCACATGCAGTTTTTGAAAATTGCGAGCCTTTTCCATCACAGACAGTTTAGTCACTGTCAACCTTGTTTTGTGATCAATTAGTACCACTGAAGTAGCATTAAGTGGGTACTCCTCTCAATTTATTCTTACCCCATTCGCCCCAAATGTAAAATCTCATACGATAATGAATTATTTAATAAGATCTGACTACCCTCAAATGAGAATGAGAGAATTCCATTATAGTAACAGAATTCAATTATCAAGCAAACTGGGAATCTAATGTTGTCTAGGTTGATTAATTAAATAAGCAAAACAGGTTTGGATAAGGATGGCAGTGCAGTTGGTGTGCCGTAAGTGCAGCATGTATGAGTTTATGGACAGCATCACGATACTGGACAATCACATCTGCAGCAAGTGTCTGCACCTCGAGGAACTTCAGTTCAGAGTTGTTGAGTTGGAGTCTGAGGTGCAGACATTGGGGATATCAGGGAAGAGGAGAGTTACCTGGACACTTGGATTCAGGAGGCAGTTTTATGTGAGATAGTGGTCCAGGTCTGGCTTGTGATCAGGGAGAGGAGGGCCTAACTGCGAGTCAGGCAGGTAAGGGGACCCCATGTGCAGTGCTGGACGAACCTCAACCTGTGCATTTATCCAACAGGTATGAGGTTCTTGCTGCCTGTGTGGATGAGGGCAAAGTCTGTAAGGTGGATGAGCAAACTGACCACAACACCCTGGTACAAGAGGTCATTCAAGTGGGTGGATTAACAAGGGAAGTTGTAGTGGTAGGGGACAGTATAGTCAAGGGGATAGATAACGTTCTCTGCAGCCGTAACTGGGAGTTCTGCATATTGCCTGTCAGGTACCAGGGATAATGACACCTCCTCATTGCCGGAGCAGAACTTGGAGTGGCAATGGGAAGATCCGGTTGTCGTGATCCACGTAGGAATCAACAACATAGGTAGAACTAGGAATGAGATTCTGCTGAGGGAGTTTGAGGTAATACTCTCAAATGGGCACAGCATCAAACAGTTGAATGCATGACTCAAAGAGTGATATGGAAGACAAGGGTTTTGATTCATGGGTCACTGGGACCAGTACTGGGGAAAGAGGGAGCTGATCCATTGAGACAGTCTTCATTTTAACAAGGCTAGGCCCAGTGCCCTGGCAAATTGAATAATCAGGGCTGTATATGGGGCTCTGAACTAAAAAAAAGGGGTGGAGGGGAGGGTTCAAGTGAGGGGAAGTTTGTAAATCAAAAGAGAAAAGTCAACGCCCTAGAGTGTGACAGTGAGGGACAGTATTTAAATGTAATAGTGCATCAGTGAATAGGGTCAAATCAGGGAAAAATGATAAAAAGTTGAAACTAATGGCTCTTTATCGGAATACACGAAGCTTTAATAACAGGATAGATGAATTAATGGAACAAATAAAGATAAATGGCTTCAACTTAATTGCCATTATAGAGGCGTAGTTTCATGTTGAATAAGTTTGGGAACTAAATATTCCAGGGATTTGATGTTTCAAAAAGACAGAAAAAATTGAAATGAAGGGTGATAGTCCTGACAATAAAGGATGGCATAAGAACTATAGTGAGGAAGGATCTTGGCTTGGAAAATCAGGAAGTAGAATCAGTATGGGTGGAGATAAGAAATAACAAGGGGCAGAAAAGGCTGGTGGGAGTAGTTTATAGGCCCCATAACAGCAGCTATACTGTTGGACAGAGTATTAATCAAAAATAAGAGGAGCTTGTAACAAAGGCAATACAATAATCAAAAAAATAAGAGGAGCTTGTAACAAAGGCAATACAATAATCATGGGGGATTTTACTCTTCATATAGACTGGACAAATCAAATTGGAGGATGATTTCATGGAATGCATTTGAGATAGTTTCCTAGAACCAACCAGGGAGAAGGCTATTTTGGATCATTTCTTATGTAATTAGACAGTTAATTAGTGATCTGATAGAAAGGGATCCTCTGGGGAAGAGTGATCATAATATGATAGCATGTCACATTGAGTTTGAGAGTGACATACTTAAGTCCATAACTAGAGTCTTAAATAAAGCCAATTAAAAAGATACGAGGGGCGAGTCGGTGGATTGCATAGTTAGATCAAAATTAATTGTTAGATAAGCAATGGCAAACATTTCAAGAAATATTATTGCAACCTCAGTAGAGACCATTAATTTTAAAACAAAAGATGTGAATGCCCCAGACCGATTAAAGAATTACACAATAAGATTTCACATTTTAAGACTTTTACTATAATTTTACGGCCAGGTGAGGAGGGGTCACAGGCTTCTCTCTTGCCCTTCCTCTTATTTGACCGCAACAGGGTTTATTCCTTTTTTAAACAGTGGATGTGCTTATCACCTCGGTGAGTGTTTTACCTTTTACCTTTAATGTGGTTCTGAATGAAACAATCGATCAGGTTTTCTTGAGTTTATACAAGAAAGAGGTGAGTTTATTCATTACGACCAAGGCGGGAATGATGCACTGTCAATTCAGTCCCAATACTCCACAGGTGCAGCATATTATTAAAGTTTTCCCACCTACCAGAAATTAGCCAAATTAAACACTTTATTAACCCCCAGAATAAAACAGACCAAACCAGGTATCTTTAAATAACAACAATTAACTATTTATTAATAAACTAAATCTTAAACACCATTGAGAAAAAATTATGTCTAAAGATCTTATAACTTCTTAGTTATCCTAACCCCCATGCATACACACATACATTCAAAAACAAACGGTTAACCAGTTTTTAAAAGTGGTGTTTTCTTTTTAAAAGAGCTGTTTCTTAGGAATAAATAACTAGCTGGGTTGTAAGTCCTGGTGAGTTACGTTCCTGATTGGTGAGGTGTCCAAGAGTTGAATTGTCAGATACGACTCAAAGTCTCCAGGTGAATTTTATGAACAGTCTTTACTGGATAGGTGTTCAAAGCACTTCGGCTGCAGCTGGCATCACACAGCTCTTTTAACAAGGAGTATAACAACAGGTCTATTTGGATTCTAAAATTGGTAGTTTTTTCAGTAGAAACTTTACTGAGAATTCCAGGAAACACAAAAAGATGACAGAGAGTCACTCTTGAAGCAGAGACTTCTTAGAGTTTGGAAGTAGAAAGGAATTTACTACCTCCAACAATGCAAATGTCCTTTTTCCAGTGTTTTTCTCTCCTGAGGTAATACAGAGACTGAAGATAAATCTAAATTTTGTCTGCTAAGAGAGACAAAATTCTTCCTTCAGTGTACAGCACGCTTTGTTGATCTCCAGTTCAAACCGGTTATAGCCAGTTTTCACTCATAGTCAAAAGTTACAGTACACCATGTGACCTCCTCTCTTTCCTGCTGTTGCTTAGGAAACGTGTGCAGCTTGCACACAGAATATAAAAGATTCTCTCAATCTTAAAGGCACACTGTTTTTAAACAGTCTTAAAGGCACACTGTTTTTAAGCAGAGTCTTAAATTCACACTGTTTTTAAACAGAGGGGGAGAAAACTACTTCCATAATATATTATACTTGACAATCTAAACCTTATCTAAAAATACTAAAAAAAGCGACACATTCATGCACACATTCACATGAAAATCAGACACACAAATAGATTAGAGTGAGAAGTAGATTTTGTGGTTGGATTAGAGATCAGAATAAATAAAAATTAAATACACAGACTGTGAGCTTGGATGATTCTGTGGTCTTCCGGCTGAAGTTGTATTCTTGAAATTTTTGGCTAGTCAAAGTGCACTTTGTGGCCGGCCCGCTGGGCTCTGGTTTTTCTTGGAGGCAGACGTGTGGGTAGCTCTCTTCTCCTAGTCTCTGTCTGCAGCAATCTGTAGGCTTGGCGAGTTCACAGTCACAGATGGTTTTCAGACTAGTGGTGTTATCTGGAAAGAGAGGCACACAGCCTTTCTGCTGCTGCACAGTCTGAGTTACTGAGTTTCCAGCCGATGAATTAATATTCCTTATTTGGCATATCCTTTCTCTTGACAATAACAACTAAGATAAATATCAACATTAACTAAACAGTACTCAGTAGATAGTTAATAAATTACAGAGGAAAGTATTTCCCATTAACTTATTTACACACTTGAAAATTCCACACCACATTTTTACGTTACAGTGTTCTCAGTGAAAAGGAATCCTTGCAGTTAAACGTTCTTCCAGTTGCAATGGTTTGGATCTCCCAGTGTCTTCCTCAAAGCCAATATCCTCTTTTCTCACTTCTTCCAAGCACATTTAACTGGGCTTCCATTAATAAGGCAATCTCTGGTGACCCCGTTGGTCTTTGCTTCTCTGCAAACCTTGAGCCTTCAAACTGGGTTTGCTAGTGCTGTTGGGGATGGTTTCAGCTAGATTGCCAAGGGAATGGGAATCTGAGGGCAGTTTCAGATAGGACAAATTCAGAGCAGGGAATGGGAGGCAGAAAATTAGTGAGAGACTCTGAAAGACAGAAGAAGCAAAGGTTAATAAGTGTGCAGCACAGGAATTTGGCAATGTTAAAAGGTATTTATTTAAATGCAAGGAGTAGAGCAAATAAAGCCAATGAGCTGAGGGCACAGATAAACACATGGCAGCATGATATCATTGCTATAATGGAAACTTGGCTTAAAGAGAGGCAAAATGGCAGCTTAACATCCCTGGATATAGAGGTTTCAGGTAGGCTAGAGAGGGGATAAAAAAGGAGTGGGTGTAGTATTATTGGTTGAATAATCAATTACAGCTGCGAGGAGGGGTGATATGCTAAATGAATCATCAAATGAGGCCATATGGGTTGATCGCAGAAATAAAAAAGGGACAGCCACACTACTAGGAGTGTACTATAGACCCCCAAATAGTGGGACGGAAATAGAAAAACAAATATGTAGGCAAATTTCTGAGTGCACAAACAATAGAGCAATAATAGTTGGGGACTTCAACTACCCTAACATCAACTGGGATACAAACAGTGTGAAGGGCACAGAGGGCACAAAATTCTTGAACTGCATTCAAGAGAACTTTTTAGCCAGCACATAACAATCCCAACGAGAGGGTGCACAATTCTAGATTAGTCTTAGGAAATGAAGCTGGGCAAGTGGATAAAGTAGCAGTAGGTGACCATTTTGGAGATAGTGACCATAATACAGTTAGATTTAGCATTATGATGGAAAAGGACAAAGATAGAACAGGAGTAAAAGTTCTAAATAGCGTGAAGGCAAATTTTATGAAGTTGAGAGGGGATCTGATGAAATTGGACTAGATACAGCTACTTGAAGGAAAATCAGTGGCAAATCAGTGGGAGGCATTCAAAAGCGAGATTCTACAGGCACAGAGTAGGTTTGTCCCCACAAATCTAGAGCTCCCTGGTTATTTAGAAGCATATGGTAAGATAAAGCAGAAAAAGAAAGTGAATGACAGTCACAAAAACTTAGTATTTTAGAAAACCTAGAGGAGTATAGAAAGTGCAGGGGTGAAGTAAAAAATGAAATTAGGAAAGCAAAGAGAGGACATGAAAAGATATTGGCAGGTAAAATCAAGGAAAACCCAAAGATGTTTTATCAGTACATTAAGGGCAAGAGGCTAACTAAGCAAAGGGTAGGGCTTATTAGAGATGTACAACGTAACTTATATGTCAATGCAGAAGATGTGGGTAGAGTTCTTAATGAGTACTTTGTCTCTGTCTTCACTAAGGAGAGGGATTGTAGTTAAAGAGGAGGAGTGTGAAATATTAGATAAGCGTAATGACAGAGAAGGTACTAGAGGATCTGACATCCTTGCAAGTGGATAAATCACCAGGGATGGATGGATTGTATCCCAGGCTGTTAAAGGAAGCCAGGGAGGAAATAACAGATGCTCTGAGGATCATCTTCAAATCCTCACTAGATACAGACAAGGTATCAGAGGATTGGAGGTCTGCGAACATTGTGCCATTGTTTAAAAAGAGTGCGGGGGACAGGCTAAATAATTATAGGCTGGTCAGTCTGACCTCGGTAGTGGGCAAATTATTAGAATCAATTCTGAGAGATAGGATAAACTGTCACTTAGATAGGCATGGATTAATCAGGGATAGTCAGCAGGGATTTGTTCAGGGAAGGTTGTGTCTAACTAACTTAATTGAATTTTTTGTGGAACTAACAAGGAGGATTGATGAGGGTAGTGCAGTAGATGTTGTCTACATGGATTTTAGTAAGGCATTTGACAAGGTCCCACATGGCAGAGTGGTCAGAAAAGTAAAAGCCCATGGGATACAGGGGAATGTGGCGAGTTGGATCCAAAATTGGCTCAGTGACAGGAAACAAAGGGTAATGGTCAACAGATGTTTTTGTGAATGGAAGGTGGTTTCCAGTGGCGTTCCACAGGGCTCAGGGTTGGGTCCCTTGCTGTTTGTGGTATATATTCATGATTTGGACTGAAATGTGAGAGGCATGATTGGGAAATTTGCAGATGACGCAAAAATTGGCCGTGTAGTTGATAAGAGGACAGCTGCAAACTCCAGAATGATATCAATGCTTTGGTTGAGTGGGCAGAAAGTGGCAAATGGAATTTAATCTGGAGAAGTGTGAAGTAATGCTTTTGGGGAGGGCAATCAAAGCATGGAAATACACAATAAACTGGAGGATAATGAGAGGGGTAGAAGAAGTGAGAGACCTTACAGTGCATATCCACAGGTCCCTGAAGATGGTAGGACACATAGATAGAGTGGTGAAGAAGGCATATGGAATGCTTTCCTTTACTGGCCGAGGTATAGAATACAAAAGCAGGCATGTAATGCTGGACCGCCGCTTAGGCCACAGCTGGAGTATTGTGTACAGTTCTGGTCACCACATTACAGGAAGGACATAATTGCTCCGGAGAAAGTACAGAGGAAATTTACAAGAATGTTGCCAGGGCTTGAAAATTGCCGCTATCAGGAAAGATTGGATAGGCTAGGGTTATCTTCCTTAGAGCAGGGGAGGCTGAGGGGTGACTTAATTGAGGTTTACAAAATTATGAGGGGCCTGGATAGAGTAGAGAGGAAGGACCTGTTTTCCCTAGCAGAGAGGTCAATTACCAGGGGACACAGATTCAGCGGCAGGAGCAGGCCCTTAAGTGGAAGTTAATTGGCCACTTAAGGGCCTTGATTGGCCTGTGGCGGGGTGGGAGGGGGGTGGGGAGAGTTGGCGAGGGCTGTTTCTCGTTGCCGCCACCCTGCATAAAATTGCAGCGGGGGCGGGAGGGGGTTGGGAATGGCATTGTGTCCAATTCTGGGCAAGGTGTAAAGGCTTTAGAGAGGGTGGTTCCGGGGATGAGGGACTTTAGTTATGAAGATAGATTGGAAAAGCTGGGGTTGTTCTTGAAGAAGAGAAGATTGAGAGGAGATTTGATAGAAGTGTTCAAAATCATGAGGGGTCTAGACAGAGTAGATAAAACATTGGTGGAAGGGTCAAGAATCAGAGGTCACTGATTTAAGGTGAATGGCCAAAGAACCAACGATGACTGAAGGAAAAACCATTTTACGCAGCAAGTGGTTAGGATCTGGAATGCACTATGTGAGAGTGTGGTGGAGGCATAATTGTGGCTTTCAAAAGGAAATTGGATAATTATCTGAAAAAATTTGCAGGGCTACGGGGAAAGAGCGGGGAGTGGGACTAGCTGAGTTCCTCTTGCAGGGAGCTGGCATGGGCTTGATGGGCTGAATGGCCTGCTTCTGTGCTGTAACCATGCTATGCTATGAATTAAGATGATTTGTAGAAGGATTAGAGGGGACATGAGGAAAAACTTTTTCACCCAGAGGGTGATGGGTGTCTGGAATTCACTGCCCAGATCGGTGATGGCAGAAACCCTCAACTCATTTAAAAGGTACCTGGACCTGCACCTGAAGTGCTGTAACTTGCAAGGCTACGGACCAGGTTCTGGAAGGTGGGATTAGATTGGGCAGCTAGTTTTTTCAGCCGGCGCAGACAGGATGGGATGAATGGCCTCTTTCTGTGCCATAACTTTTCTACGGTTCTAAATCTTACAGCCATTTGCTGTATTTGTGTTCGGAGAGCAGCTCTTTCTTTCTCCCTCTCCTTAGGCTGCGCACCTCTGCTGATGTTCATTTCTTCCTTTCAGCCTCCAGAGCTAAGAAAGCTTCTCAAATTTATCCGGATAAAAAGTTAATAGTCATTTGCCTTTTACAATTCTCAGAAACCATAAGTTAACCATAACAAACCACCTGGACCTTTCTTTGTTTCCAGGTGTTAAAAATTACAACTCAAATTTGCATTTTAGAGCTGCTGGCTCCCTGTTTACAATCTGTGAGTCTGGGAGAGTGAAACCCATTATCCTTTAGGTGTCACAATCTTGCACCCTGCTTTCAAAAGGGTCTTTGATTTGGCTTCCTGTTCTCATGGTAACCAAGATCTCTGGCTTGTCTCTGGACAGAGTTTATACCACATTAAAGATCACAACTTTTAAAACATAACCATAGTACAAAGTCCAGAGTTCATAACAATATTTCATAATTCACAACAAATATACATTGTAATGGAACAGGCTCACAGTGTTAAATGGCCTACTCCTGTTCCTATGTTCATTGAGAAACAGAAACCCCATGAAAAAAGTGAATCATTCATGGCTAACCAAAGACATTAAGGAACATAATAGATTAAAAGAAGAGGCTTATAATGTTGCCAAGAAGAGTAGTAAGCCTGAGGCTTGCAAAAGTTTTAGAAACCATCAAAAATAACCACAAAACTGATAAAAGGTGAAAATCGGATGAAAGTAAACTGGCAAGAAATATAAAAACAGATTGTAAAAGCTTCTACACGTATGTAAAAAGAGAGTAGCAAAAATAAACCTAGGTCACTTAAAGGCTGAAATGGGAGAAATTATAATGAGAAATAAGGAAATGGCAGAGATATTTGTCATGAAAACATGCTATGCTGAATGATGATTTTGAATTCACCGGTTGGAAACCTAAATTAAACTTTTAAAAGGAAGGCTGAAATCCTAAATTTAACTTTTAAAAAGACCGCAGTTCAGATGGCCACTGCCATTTGCATTGAAATACCTCACATTTCAAGGTATCGAGGGGGAGACACCTATCTGAATAGCCCTCATCCAGAACAATGGCTTGAGCAATTGAATGAATTATCTGCTATTGCCTTTGTTAGCAAGACATTCAAAGCTATCTTGGAACATTAACACTAGTGGAGAGGAACCTCCAGGGGGTAATCATTGAAACAATAGGACCTGAGAGAGACTTCAATTCTTAGACTTGGATCTCATTAAAGTGAAAAAGAGAATACACTGAGACAATCATGTGACAGGCTGTCCCTCTGTGTGAAAACTTGGAGTTTCTTTTGGACACAGCAGACAAGCTTTGAGTGATAATCAGTGCAGTACCCCAGTGGGGCTCTCTCTCTCTCCAGGTAATACTATAAGTTTCAAACCCTGTCTGCGACTGCAAAACATCCAAGTCTATCACTGCTGCAAACAGAGGCTCCAGGGAGAAAGCTATCTACATCACTGTCTCCAAGAATACCCTGAACCAGGTGGCCACCTCTACCAGCCAGGAACTTCAGGACCACAAATTCATCTGGTGGACAACTGAATTACCAGATGCCACAGACTGTATATTATTTTATTCGTTCTGGACTCTAATCCAACCAATTTATCCTTCATCACTCTGTAACCTATTTGTGTGTGTGTGTGTGTGTGTGTGAAAGTTGGAGTGCAGTTTATTATTTTTACTGAGATCAGGTTTTTATTTTAAGTGTGTGTCAATTGTTTAATTATATGCAGGTGGAGGGTGTTAATTGGAGTCTTACTTGAGCACTTATAAGCAAAGACTTACTGACAGTGGTGGAGGTTTTTGAGTGAGGAGCTACATGTTTGTAATCCTTTTATGCTGTATAATAAATGTGAAACTGAGTAAAGATAGGCTCCAGCATCATCCTTCCACAACAAGCTTTCTGGAATTTAACACCCTCCAGGTCCCTCTATTCCTGCACACTCTTTAGAACTGTGCCATTAAGTATATATTGCCTCTCCCTATTCCTTCTGCCAAAATGTATTACCTCACACTTGTCAGTATTAAATTTCATCTGCCACCTCTCTGCCCATCCTGCTAGCCTATCTATATGCTGTTCTAGGTGGTTCATATCATCCTCACTGTTTGCCGCACCTCCAAGTTTGGTGTCCTCAGCAAATTTTGAGATTCTACTCTGTATTCCAAGATCCAAGTAATATATATATAGCAAAAAAAGCAGTGGTCCCAGCACTGACTCTTGGGGAACACCACTGTCCACCTTCCTCCAGTCTGAAAAGCAACCATTAGCTACAACTCACTGTTTTCTGTTCTTAAGCAAATGTTTTTATCCAATTGGACAGTGTATCTCATTGAAACATATAAGATTCTGAGGGGACGTGACGGTAGATACTGAGAGCCGGTTTCCACTGGCTGAGATCAGGAAAAATTTCTTCACTTAGAGGGTTTTGAATCTTTGGAATTCTCTATTCCAGAGCATTGTGAATGTTTAGTGATTGAGTATATTCAAGGCAGAGATTGATAGTTGCTTGGAATCTAAGGGAATCAAGGGATGTAGAGATCAGGAGGGAAGATGGAAATGAGGTTGACAGCCATGATGTTACTGAATGGTGGAGCAGGTTCGAAGGCGATATGGCCTACTCTTCCTATTTCTTGTTCTTGATAGGTAGAAAAGGTAAGTGCTAATTCTTTACACCTATGAAAGAGAAAGGCACACATAAGGAGAAAGGTAGACAGACATCATCTTCATTATAATTTCAGTTTATGTAAATAAGTTCAATTTTGAAAGCAAAAAAACTGAAGAAACAGTTACAAAGGGGGGGGGGGGGGGAGGGGCAGAAGGAAAATAGGTTGTAGTGAGGGTGCCTCTGGAATCTTGCCAAACATCTTTGGGGGGAGTGAATGGGAGCAGACAAAGGTGGGGGGGGGGGGGGGGGGGGGGGGGGGGGGGAAGGATACAAGGATTCGAGGGTAGTTAAAAGTGGAACAGTTAGGGATAGTCATGGGAGAAAAGGGGTGGCAGTAAGGGGAATGGGTAATGGGAAGGTGAAGAGTTGGGTTGCAATGGTTACAAGGTGGTAAAAAACATGAGAGATGTAAAAAGAGTCAGGGAAAGAAAAGAGAAAGGAGACAGAAGGAGGAAAAGGGAGAGAAAAAGCAACGACAACAGCAACTGAGAAGAACAATACCATGTTCTCCAATTTTCCATGTTCAATTCCATGGAAAATTGACAAGGAACAAAATCAAATCAGCTAGCTGCAAACTGTAAGCTGTGAAGTAATGGTTTAGACTAATTACTTGTTTTAAAATTTCTTTAATTACTTTGCAGCAGGCCTGCTCATCCTTTTGCCAAAAGTTTCTTTTATTTAATAATTGATTTTAAGAAAGTCTGCTTTTCGATGCGTAAGACTGAATTTATTTAATTTATTTGGAAGGTGCCTACGAGCTTACTTTAGGAGAAGCCCATTGTTTTAAAATTATCCGCCCGTTGTAGTAAATTGGCTGCTGGCCTGTGAGCTGTCAGTTTGTTTACTTAGTTTATTGTTCCCAGGATGCCCACTGGCTAGCCAAAGGCTCATTTTCTTTAACTAATTAATTTTGAGAGTCCTTTTTTTTTTAGGTCTTGGTTGCTAATTGCAGACCTGTCACAAGCTATATTTTATTAATTAATTTGGTGAATGCTATCCTGTTCAGATTGAAGTCTATTTTCCGCTTCCTTGCTGATCATGCCATTCTTCTCCCCAACTCCCTCTTGGCTGCTTCAGCCTTTCTATCTTTCAGCTCCTCTGTGTTCAATCCTCCTTGTTTCCATTTATTTCTAACTGGTTTCCTTTCATTTTTCATGTTTATTTATGTTTGGCTCCTTATTTCCATTGATGCATTCATTTCCGCCTGCTTCAGTCCTGCCTCCCAAATTCCTCCACATCCACCTAGGTCCTCCTCTCTCCAACCCTCCATATCGATTTCTCCATCCAACTCAACTCTTCTCCATATATATTTATATCTACTAACATTACCTGTCTCCTATTCTACACTCTGCCTTCAGTAACAATCCCCACTCTCCAATGCCATACTGATACCCCCTGCAACCTGCTGTCTCCCCAATACCCACTGCCCATCACTGAACTGTTCCATTTACCAAAACTACACATTGACCCCACAAATCTCCAAATCTCAGGTGTTGTCTTTTGGATAATGTTAAACCAAGGCCCCATCTGTCCCCCGGTAGGCACCATGTGTCCCAAGGCACTATTCTAAAAACAGCAGGAGAAATCGCCTGATATTCTGGTGAACATTTACCAATCAATCAACACCACCAGAACAGCTTTATCTAGTCGTTTATCTCATGGAGTTGTAGGACCTTGTTCTGCTCAAATTGGCAGCTCTATTTGTCTACTTTACAACAGTGACTATGCTTCATTGACTGTGAAGGGGTTAGGAAAGTTCATGAAAGGCTTTATGTAAATTGCTCCCTGATGTCAACTAGCCAACATCTAAACTTCGTATTCCCCTTAACTTCCAGTGCTTGCTACCCACTCCCTGAACTACTCATGATGCAATAACTACCACCCTTCAGCTATGTGCTAACTACTTGTTCCGCAATTACTCACTTGCTACAAACAACAACAATCATTGGTGATGGTGGTGGACTGGGGAGGAGAGAGAGAGGCGGAGAGATTTAGGGAGGGAATTCCAGAGCTTAGGGCTTAGGCAGCTGAAGGCATGGTCACCAATGGTAGCGTAAAGAAAACTGGGAATGGGAAGAGAAGCCATTATTGGAGCTGCTCTTGCTATGATTGTGAAGATAATCATGGAACTAAGTCAGCGCGAAACCATGGAGATGGCCAACAGAAGAGAGATGGTGGAGGATGGTGTGACTGACTGTGCTAAAAGCTACAGAGAGGATAAGAGAGAATGTCATTTGTGATTTTGGTTAAGCAATTTAATGCTGCAGCCCTGATTGGCGTGCTTCAAACAGGGAGTTGTAGCAGAAAGATCTGGCAGACAATACACATTGAAGAACTTGAGAAGAAAAGAATGTTGGAGGTGGGGTAGTAGATAGCAAGGCTAGAGGGGTCAAGGGTGTTTTTTTGAGGCAGAGCTGATGATGGTGGTTTAGAAAGGGAGGAAGAGGGGATCTGAGGATAAGAAAACTTTTGCAACACCATCTAGCATGGAAATCAGGAAAGGAAGTTCGGTGGTCAGGCATTTAGTGGGAATGAGGTTGGGCTCAATGGATAATACAAACTTGTTGAGGGTTATAGAGTCATAGAGTCGTACAGCATAGAAACAGGCCCTTCGGCCCACTGCGTCCATGCCGACCATAATGCCCATCCATACTAATCCCACCTGCCTGCATTAATTCCATATCCCTCTATGCCTTGCTCATTCAAGTACCTGTCCAGATGCCTCTTAAATGTCGCTACTGTTCCCGCCTCCACCATCTCCTCAGGCAGCTCATTCCAGATACCCACTATTCTTTGTGTGAAAAATTTACCTCTTTGATCCCCTTTAAACCTCCTCCCTCTCACCTTAAATCTATGCCCTCTAGTTTTAGTCACCCCTACCATGGGAAACAGACTCTGGTTATCTACCCTATCTATGCCTCTCATAATTTTATATACCGCTATCATGTCCCCCCTCAGCCTCCTTCGCTCCATGGAAAACAGATCAAGCCTATACAATCTCTCTTTATAACTCAAGCCCTCCAAACCAGGCAACATCCTTGTGAATAAAAGCAAAATACTGCGGATGCTGGAAATCTGAAACAAAAACAAGAAATGCTGGATTCACTCAGCAGGTCTGGCAGCATCTGTGGAAAGAGAAGCAGAGTTAACGTTTCGGGTCAGTGACCCTTCCGAAGAAGGGTCACTGACCCGAAACGTTAACTCTGCTTCTCTTTCCACAGATGCTGCCAGACCTGCTGAGTGAATCCAACATCCTTGTGAATCTTTCCTGCACCCTCTCTAGCTTAATCACATCTTTCCTGTAGCGCGGTGACCAGAACTGCACACAGTACTCCAAATGCGGCCTAATCAACGTTATGTACAACTGTAACATGACGTCCCAACTCCTGTACTCAATGCCGTGGCCAATGAAAGCAAGCATGCCATACGCCTTCTTCACCACCCTGTCTACCTGTGTTGCCACTTTCAGGGAACTATGTATTTGCACCCCAAGGTCTCTCTGCTCAAGAACACGCCCCAGGGCCCTGCCATTCACTGCCCCGGTTTAACTTCCCAAAATGCATCACTTCATACTTGTCTGTGTTAAATTTCATTTGCCACTCCCTTGCCCACTTTCCCAGTTGATCTATATCCTGTTGTAATCTTAGACAACCTTCTTCACTGTCCACTATACCACCAATTTTGGTGTCAACTGCAAAGGCTGGGCAAGGTAATGGACAAAAACCAGAGGGATGGGGGTTCAGAGTGGAAAGAGGATAGGAGAGGTTTGACTTAGTGGGCAATAAGCAGAGGGAAGCAGCAGAGGCAGCTGAATGGACGGTTGCTATCATTATGACAAAGAGATCCATTCGGCTTCTTGTTAGTGGTGTGGCTGAAAGCAGGAGAAAGGGGCTTAAAAAGATGATCAACAGAAGAAAAAGGGAACATGTGGTTTTCTTTGTACTTTAGGCGTTTTGGGCAGTTTTGCCAGAGAAAAACAAACCCAGTCGAACTTGAAGTGGTTGAGCCAGTTTGGTGATGGATGGATAAGCATCAAGTTTGCACCCCTTGGACAAATTCTTACTACTCATGTTGCTCACCCTGATTACTCATTTCCCCAATCTCTTTAAATACTCAAAACCCTATCAATATGCAGTACTCTATCTCAACAGCTTTCCTCACTCCAAATATTCACAATTTTTCTCAAACCACTCACTGCCCGGTAGTACACCTTATGTTCTTAGTTCCATAAACTACTCCCACACCACTGATATCAAGGCCTTGGAGAGAGTGCAGAAATACTGGAATGGTTCCAGGGATGAGGGACTTCAGTTCGGTGGAGAGACTGGAGAAGCTAGGATTGTCCTCTTTAGTGCAGTGAAGGTTAAAAGGAAATTTGATAGAGCTGTTCAAAATCATGAATGGTTTTGATAGAGTAAGGAGAAACTTTCCAGCCCAGAAGGGTCAGTAATCTGAGGATGCAAACTCTATCTAATTCAGCCTTAAAAATATTCAATGACCCTGCCTCCACTGCACTGAGAGAAAAAAGATTCTCCTCATCTCCATCTTAAAGGGGACACCCCTTATTTTTAAACTGTGTCCCCTAGTTCTAGTCTCTCCCACAAGGGGAAACATCCTTTCAGCATCCACCCTGTCAAGTCCCCTCAGGATCTGATATGTTTCAATAAGATCACCTCTCATTCTTCTAAACGCTAATGGATACAGGCCCAACCTGTTCAACCTTTCCTCATAAGATAACCCCTTCATCCCTGGAATCAGTCAAGTGAAACTTCTCTGAACTGCTTCTACTTCAATTACATCCTTTCTTAAGTAAGGAGATCAAAATTGTACGCAGTACTTCAGATGAGATCTCACCAACCCCTGTACAATTGTACCAAAACCTCCCTACTTTTACACTCGATTCTCCTTGCAACAAACGACAACATTCCATTTGCCTTCCTAATCACTTGCTGTATCTGCATACTAACATTTTGTGATTCATGTACCAGGACACCCAGATCCCTCTGTACTGCAGAGTCCAGCAATATCTCTCCAGTTAAGTAATATACTGCTTTTCTATTCATCCTGTCAAAGTGGACAAGTTCATATTTTCCCACATTATACTTCATCTGCCAAATTTGTGTCCACTCATTTAAACGTTGCAGACTCCTTATGTCTTCTTCACAACTTACTCTTCTACCTATCTTTGTGTCATCAGCAAATTTAGCGACCATATATTCTGTCCCTTCATCCAAGTCTTTGAAACAGATTGTAAATAGTTGAGGCCCCAGCACTGATCCCTGTAGCACCCCACCAGTTACAGCTTGCCAACTGGAAAATGACCCATTTATCCCTGCTCTCTGCTTCCAGTTAGCTAACCAGTCCTTCATCCATGCTAATATGTTACCCCCTACACCATGAGCTCTTATTTTGTGTAGTAACCTTTGATGTGGCACCTTATCAAATGCCTTTTGGAAATCCAAGTACACCACATCTACAAGCTCTCCTTTATCCATGTTGCTTGTTACTTCCTCAAAAAACTCAAATAAATTAGTCAAACATGCTCCCCCCTTCACAAAACCATGTTGACTCTGCCTGATTGCATTACGATTTTTGAAGTGCCCTGCTATAACCTCCTTAATAACGATTCTAGCATTTTCCCTATGACAGATGCTAGGCTAACTGGCCTGTAGTTTCCTGCTTTCTGTCTCCCTCCTCATTTGAATACAGGAGTTACATTTGCTATCTTCCAATCTGATGGGACCTTTGCAGAATCTAGGGAATTCTATGCATCTACTATCTCAGCAGCCACTTAGCCATTTCTTTTCAGACCCTAGGATGCAGGGCATCAGGTCCTGGGGACTTGTCAGCCTTTAGTTCTAAGAGTTTTCTCAGTACCCTTTCCCTGATGATTGTAATTGTTTTAAGTTCCTCCCTCCCTTTCACCTCAAGATTTCAACTATTTCTGGGATGTTATTTATGTCTTCTACAGTGAAGACAGACACAAAATATCTGTTCAATGCTTCCTTCATTTCCCATTAATAATTCCCCAGCCTCACCCTCTAAGGGATCAATGCTCACTTTAGTTACCCTTTTCCTTTTTAAATACCTGTAAAAACTCTTACTATCTGTTTTTATATTTTTAGCTAGCTTTCTCATATTCTAATTTCTCCCTTTTTTTTTGTCATTCTTTGCTGGTTTTTAAATTGTGTCCAATTTCCGGACCTACCCATAATCTTCGCAGAATTGTACCCTTTTTCTTTCAATCTGATACAACCTTTAACTTCCATAGTTCATCACGGATGGTGCATCCGTCTCCTAGAGTCTTTCTTTCTCGCTGGAATGTATCTTTGCTGAGTGTTATGAAATACCGCCTTAAATGTCTGCCACTGCACCTCTACTGTCCTACCCTTTAACTTAATTTCCCAGTTCACTTTAACCAGCTCTGCCTTCATACCCTTGTAATTGCCTTTATTTAAATTTAGAAGACAGGTCTTAGACCGACTCTTCTCACACTCAAACTGAAAGTGAAATTCAATCATGTTATGATCTGAACTGCAGTGATATGTGGCCTTATCTTACTGAATGCTACAGGCAGGCAGCAAAGCAGTATATTGAAGCATAATATATTGTCATGCAGGCCCCCACCTGCCAAGACTGAGTACACATTATTTCGCCACATGAACATTAAAACTTAAAATTGTGGCTGGGAAAAGAGGGCCGATCATGAGGAATTGCCAAGCCCCTGACTGGAAGGACATTTGCATGCTAGCAGACAGTGTTGGAACAAGGGACCTAGTCCTTTCTTCCCCAATACACAGAAGAAGTGGTCAGACCAGTTTGGTCACATGACTAGTTGACTGTTGGAGTTTTTTGAATTTGAACTTACTGAGAGAAGAAACTCAGAAAGCTGTTTGCTCCTGGACTGGAAAGACCCTTCTCCTGTCTGCTCCCATCTCTTTCTCACAGAACTGAAAACCATTGAAGACACATAAACATCAAGAGAGAAAAGTCTCCTACAGTGAACAAGATTTAAGAAGAATACTGGGCCCCAACGAAAAGCAAGACTACCTACAATCAAGGCCGACAGTGAGTTTAAAGCACAGTAAAAAAAAACCCTCTTCAGAGATTGCCACAAACCTCTCCATTTTATTTTTCTTCTGCTCTTTTCTGTCCCTATTTGAATGTGCATATGGCGCGTGCATGCTCACGTGAGTACGTCGTATATCCGCAGGCGTTAACCGAATTAGAGTTTAAGTTTTAATAAATTTCACTTTTCTTCTTTAAACCTAATAAAACCTGGTGTGCTCATTTCTTTGCCTTATAATTGGAAAGCGGTGAACCAAGGGGGAGCTCAAAACACAGTGTGTTTCAAAATTAAACCCTGTTACAATAAGACCAGGTGAAGACAGCAAAAGACCCCTAGACAGCTTTCTCACCTGGTCATAACAATATGTAACTGTGAGGGGATAAATAGTAAGATTTGGAATTTTTGAATTAGAACATAAATGCATACTGTTACGAGTGCTTCCATTTTTTTCATTTTAAAACTGAAAAGGAGTCCATGGATTTTTTTTTTTACAAGGGTCACTGAGAGGTCTGGGCTGTAAACAGTTCCTGGAAGGCACCTGTTTTCAAATACTTACCCAGCAGGGGTTGTTTTTGACTTGGAGAAGATGTTTACAAAGAAGTGACAGGTGAAGATTTATAGAGGTCAGGAGGCATGTCCCTTGTAGACGAGATGAGTTGTCACAGTGGACTTGTCAAGGTCTTTTAGAAAGGTGCTGGAAAGCTGTGATGGGTTATGTTCTTCATTCCTTCCTTGGGAATTCTCTTCTCTCCTTGGAAGTTCTCTCCTTGGAAATTCTCTCTCTTTTAATTTCTTCTCTTCTCCTTGGAAGTTCTCTTCTCCAACTCCAAACAATTCAAAAGTGAAACTAGAAACAGAAAGTCCACCTCCTGACCTGTCACTTCTCCAGTTACCAGGGTTTCACTTCTCTTTTTAACGAGTCATGTGACAACCAGTAAATTTTGTTGTCAAACAAATCCTTTCCGTGTTCTCTTGATGACCCTCTTGAAAAAACTGGCCCAACATTTCTTAAGTTTGACTATGAATTCCTCAAAAAATATATTTAACAAAAACAGAAGCATTTTCATAACATTGCAGATGCTTTATCTAGAATCTAACTTTGCTTTGAGTTATCTGAGTGAAAAGACGGTACAAAGCAGAAATATATTAGCAATAGGTAAAGAGTGAATGAGTATGAGTGTGAAAATGCGTTTTAAAATATTTTCATCTTCTATTTTTTCCACACTTTGTAATAAAACACATTTTAAAAATGACATTTCATTCCTCAAAGGGTAGAGGTGTTACGGGTGCTTCCATTTTTTGGGAACATTTTGAAGATTAGTGGTTTAAAATTGAAAAGGAGTTCATGGATGTTTTTTTTTACAAGAGTCACTGAGAGATCTGGACTGTAAACTGTTACTGGAAGGCACCTGTTTTCAAATTATTACCCAGCAGGGGTTGTTTTTGACTTGGGGAAGATGTTTACAGAGAAGTGACAGGTCAAGATTTATAGAGGTCAGGAGGCTTGTCTCTTGTGACATTATTTATGGTTTCACTTTGGACAGTGAGTTGGGATTATGGACAATGGCTTGAAAAGACAGTTGGAGAAAACTTGCCAAGGGAGCAAAACACCCAGCTCAGCCTGTTCCAGCTCTTTGGAAAAGCCTGCCAGTTTTCCATCTCATGAGAAGCTAAGAAGCAACTGTAAGAAACTGCCTGAAACCCCTATTACTGCATTGTCCGTGGAAAGCCTGCCCAAACTGATCTTCGTCACCTGTCAAGAACTGTTCTAGGAAGATCTCAGTGACAGCTATTTGAGACACCAACCCAAAAAGGACTTCTGACATCTTTTCATATCTTCTCTTTTTTTCTTCAAGAATTAGCAAGTATTTTTGCCAACATATTCTTTTTTTTGTACTAGAGCTCCAAAGAGTAAATCTCCTTATTTTTTCAGTTAACTGGTGTTTGTGTGTGTGTGCGCGCCAGAAGCTAAGGTAAAAAGGGAACTTTTATATTTCAATCTGAGTGTTTTTTGCTTTGCTACGTTACTGGCTAAGGCTTGTTTTATAATAAACTGATAATTTCATGGTTTATTAAAGAAATCTTGTTGGTGTGTTTTATTCTAGGATAAAAATAGAGTCAATGATTGACCATATCGGTAAGTGGGAAACAATTTAAATATATGTTATGACCTGCGGAGAAGTGGAACTAGAATAAAGAGTGCACTCCTCCCGCCTCGGTTGTAACAATACCTCTGCCCCTGAAATGACAAGGCTGACAGCAGTCTAGAATCGTGCCAAATGTCACTAATCATAATTAGGAATTTGGAAAAGGTATAGAGGAGGTCAATTAAACTGGTATTGTGGGGGTGGGGATTGGTGTGTGGTGTGGCTGGCTAGACCTATGATGAGTGACTATGGATTCTGAATATTTACACAGGAGAAGAGATCTCAGGAAAGAGCTGATTGAAAATATCAAGATTGTGGGATTATCTTGAATCTGAACTGTAATAACATATTTGGGATGTCAAACTTTGTACTCAAGGGTACAGCTATTACTGCAGAAGATTTAAGCTTAAGCTTAACTACTTCACACTGAAGGAGATGGTCAGGAGAAGATTGCTCAGGGATACTGTATTAGAGTATTAACAAATTTAAGAAGGGAGCATAGTACTTTTGAAACTTTGGCAGTGGCTAATGGGAGGGTCTTCCATGTTCTAATATTGCTGAGTTAGACATTTATTCTCCTCTATAAATGCAGTTTTTTGATATTTATAACTTAAGAATAAACCACTGACTTGGGTTTGCAAACAGATGATCCTAAATGTTACACCAGGAACCCTGGAGCAGACCTGCCAATTATGCGTCTGGTTTATTTGCAGAGACAATCACAGTATTTTCTGATGGAGCAACTTCTTTTCGTGTCAATTGTGAAAAAAAATTGTATTCATTTCGATGGGTTTACATTCTGGCCCGCTGGTTTTTTTCTCACCTCACCCCCAATGCTGTTCCATTTCTGGGAACATGATGTGGGAAGGAGACCCTGACCAGGGCTGGAGGTGTTTGAATTTCCCGCGCTGTGCGGGGCCAGAAGCGGAAGTCGCCTCGGCGTCTGCCGGATGTAAACAAAAAGGATGGCGGAGCTGAAAGCTTTGGGGAACGGCGAGGTTGAGAGGGGCGGTTTAACCACGCTGCCTGAGGAGGTGCTGGAGCAGATATTCTGTTGCCCTTCGTTAAATCATGTGGATGTGGTGAGCGTCTGTCTGGTGTGTAAGAAGCTGCAGGAAGTGTGTCAGGGCCGGAGCGCCGTGTGGAAACACAAGTTCAGGCAGAGGTAGGCACGGCCTGTGTGAGCAGAGAACTGGTGCCGAAAACCAACCTTAAACATCGGCAAAGCGCCGATGTTTTTAAAAGTTTTTTTTAATGTGGCCAGTTGAATATCGCTGTCAAAATAAACAATTTGTATTTGTCGTGAAGTTGCAATTAAAGGTCTGCTCACGTCGGGAAAAAAACCCGACCCGGACCACAGCGAACCCGACCCGCGTCCCTCCGATTTTGCCCCGAGCCCGACCAACGCCCTTACTTACCTTACTCCTGGGAACCTCCAGAAAACGGCATGCGCGATTACGTCATAGTTACGCCACTCGCTCACTGCGCAGACTCTGTTCCATCCCCGACTCCCAGATCGGTTGTTTCTCAATTTCAATACGACCAGCAGACCACATACCCTGCGTATCCGTCCCGTCCCGAGGCCGAAAGCAGGACCCGACCCGAACCCGACACGTCGTCGGGTCAGGTGGGGTAGCAGGCCTTTCACTGCAATCCCTGTCAAAAATCAGAACTAACTCCAGACTAGTTGCCACATCTGGCTGGAGGTATTCCTGGAGGTTTGACCATGTAATATATGTCCATGCGCGTGATGTCGACAAATATTATTACCTCAATCTTTGCTTGTGCGAGAAGTTGAAAGAACCAAACGGTCACCTGAAGGTGGGAGGGGATTCATAGGGATAAAACGTAAGTGGGAGGAACTTTGTAGTAACTAATAAATCAAAGATTATTGAGGGAAGTGAGAGTTATATTTGTGATGCACTGGCCATAATTTTCCAGTATTCCTTAGATCCAGGGGTGGTGCCAGAGGACTGGAGAATTGCAAATGTTACACACCCTTGTTCAAAAAAGGGTATAAAGATAAGACCAGCAACTATAGGCCAGTCAGTTTAACCTCGGTGGTGGGGAAACTTATAGAAATGACAATTTGAGACAAAATTAGTAGTCACTTGGGAAAATTTGGGTTATTTAGGGAAAGCCAGCATGGATTTGTGAAGGGCAAATTGTGTTTAAGTTGCTGGAATTTTTTGATAAGGTGACAGAGGAGGTTGATCAGGGCAATGCTGTTGATGTGGTGTTTATGGACTTCCAAAAAGCATTTGATAAAGTATCGCACAACAGACTTGTGAGCATCATTATAGCTCACAGAATAAAAGGGACAGTCGCAACATGATTACAAAATTGGTTGAGTGACAGGAAATAGAGAGTAGTGGTTAGTGGGACAGGAGGAAGGTTTGTAGTGGAGTTCCCCAAGGGTCAGTGTTAGGACTCTTACTGTCCCTAATATATATTAATAACCTAGACCTTGGTGCACAGGGCACAATTTCAAAATTTGTGAATGTTACAATACTTGGAGACATTGTGAATTGTGGGGAGGATGGTGTAGAACTTCAAAAGGACATTTGCTCCATGACCTTCTGATCAGCTATTCTCTGTGACCCTGTCCTAGCAACACCTTGCCTTTGTTATCTCTTGCCCCACCGCTGCTTTATTTTCTTAAAACCTATGACATTTCTAACCTTTGCCAGTTCTGATGAAGGGTCATTGACCCGAAACGTTAACTCTGCTTCTCTCTCCACAGATGCTGTCGGACCTGCTGAATATTTCCAGCATTTCTTGTTTTTGTTTCAAAAGGACATTGGCGGAATGGGCGGACAAGTGGCAGATGAAGTTTAATGCAGAGAAGTGTGAAGTGATTCATTTTGGTAGGAAGAATGCAGAGAAACGATAGAAAGGTTGCAATTCTAAAGGGGGTGAAGGAACAGAGGGATCTGGGTGTATATGTACATAAATCATTGAAGGTTGAGAACGCGGTTAATAGTGCATACAGCATCCTTCATTAATAGGGGCAGAGAGTACAAAAGCAAGGAAGTTTTGTTAAACTTGTATAGAACACTGGTTTGGCCTCAACTGGAGCATTGTACCCAGTTCTGGGCGCCACACTTTAGGAAAGATGCGAAGGCATTGGAGAGTGTGCAGAAAAGGTTCATGAGGCACCAGTTACCTGATTGATTTGGAGAAGTTGGGACTGTTTTCCTTGGAAGAGAGAAGGTTGAGAGGAGATTTGATCGAGGTATTCAAAATCGTGAGGGGTCTGGACAAGGTAGATAAGGAAAAACTGATCCCATTAGTGCGAGAACAACAGGGCATAGATTTAAGGTAATTGGCAAAAGAGCAATAGCAACATGAGGAAAAACTCTTTCACACAGTGAGTTGTTAGGATCTGGAATGCACTGCCTGAGTGTGGTGGAGGCAGGTTCAATCCAGGCATTCAAGAGGGAATTGGATTGTTATCTGAAAAGGAATCACAGAATTGTTAGTGCAGAAGGAGGCCATTTGGCCCATCATATCCGCACCAGCTCTCCGAAAGAGCAGTTCCCTCAGTTCTATTCCCTGCCTTCTCCCTGTAACCCTACACATTCTTCCTTTTCAATAACTGTCTCATTCCCTCTTGAGTGCCTGGATTGAACCTTCTTCCACCACATTCTCAGGCAGCGCATTCCAGACCTTAACCACTCGCTGCGTGAAAAAGCTTTTCCTCATGTCAATATTGCTGTTTTGTTTAAAAGAATGTGCAGGGCTACGGGGAGAAGGCTGGGGAATGGCTTGAGGTAAATTGCTCTTTGAGAGCTGGCGCAGACACGACGGGTCCAATGGCCACCTTCTGTGCTGTAACAATTCTGAGAGTCTGTTTCTGATTCTGAAATTACACCAATGACTAATAGTGGCACTCAGATTCTCCAAATAACCAATAGCTCACTGATATTACTACAATTTACATACGAATTATATAGCCCTGATATCCTACCTGTAACTAGGAGTAATGTTATAACCCACTGATATTCACCTTGTTACTAGAGGCAGAATCCCCTTCCACTGCTCAAGATGTGGTCTGTCTCCTCAGTCAATGGCACTTTTAGCGGTCCCCATCTTTCTCCCTTTCTCTTTGCACTTTGGTTTGAACTCAGATCCTGTGTAAAGGTGACAACTCTGAACTGGAGCTTTAGTCAGAGCCAGTGTGTACTTGGACTTCACACTTCATAACTGGCCAGCATAGACTGATCTGAACTAACCAAGAGATTGCACAAAGGTTAGTGGGCTTTATATTTGGAGTACTGCTCACAAGATACATCGTCCTAAACTCAGCTCCGTACCAAAATTTTGTAGGGTTTCTTAACACTTTACTATTTTAGGGTACCCAGCGATAAGGATCAACTGAGGCGTAAATTTTTCTAAATAGCTGGTTTTATTGACAGAACACAACAGTTTTACAGATAGTGATGCTTACAACCTTCAGTAGTGAAACTCAGTATGGTCAAAATCTTCTGCTTCAAGCAACTGAGGTGTTAATTCTTTGTTGACATCAGCTTTGAAGTTCTTTGTCTCTTTCTGGGCTATCTCTTTGAACTTACTAAAGTGGCTGGTGTTACATCTTTCTCGCTGGCAAAACAAATTGCCAGTAGTTTTTTTGCACTTTCCCAATGGTTCAAACAGGCTGCTGTCTTTGTCATGGCTTCCTTATCTCTTGTCCTTCAAAAGTACATCCAATCTTGCCTGGTCTTGTAGCTTTACTAAGGGTAACACAGCAGTTAGTAAGTGATAATACCTTGCAAAATTAGTCACATTTCCCAGCTTGCTTTCGTGACAGTCAAGTTCAATGTTTCATTCTTTTGTTACTTTTAACCAAATTCTGCTCTCCTGGTTTCTAATCCATCCTTTTAGTTTTCCTTAACTGGTACTAAAAGTCCATATTGAAAAGTCTAAAATTCTTCAATTTCTTAACCACTCTCTGGGCTCAGTCTCAATGAAGAGTTTTCATAGAATTTTAGAAATTACAGCATAGGAGGAGGCCATTTGACACCTGGTGGTTGGCACTCCTGTACCCCATTCCCTCAGGTCCTTTATTTTCCTTATTTTCAAATACTGATTCTATTCCCTTTTAAATTATGTTCTAGTCCCTGCTTGAATAGCTATGTGTGGTGAAGCATTCCATGGTATAATGGCTCTTAGTTTAATAACCTTCCTTCTCCCTTTCACCTTGGTTCTGCCAGTGACAGTCTTCAGTGCCCACCACTGTGTTCCTCATTTGTCCACCAGTGAAAACAATTTTTGACTTTATCCACAGTAAGGACACAAGGTTTCATTCACCAAGCTGCTGCTTCCAGCTCTGTAGAATATATTTGGCTTCATGTCACCCCATTCCATAGCCTCCCCCTCGCTTGAGCCCTCATCGTTTTTTTATTCATACATGGGATGTGGGCATCACTGGCCAGGCCAGCATTTATTGCCCATTCCTAATTACCCTTGAGAAGGTGGTGCTGAGCTGCCTTCTTGAACCGCTGCAGTCCATGTGAGGTAGGTACACCTACAGTGCTGTTGGGAAGGGAGTTCCAGAACTTTGACCCAGTGACATTGAAGGAACGGCAATATAATTCCAAGTCAGGATGGTGTGTGACTTGGAGGGGAACTTGCAGGTGGTGGTGTTCCCATGAATTTGCTGCCCTTGTCCTTCTAGTTGGTAGAGGTCTCTGGTTTGGAAGGTGCTGTCTAAGGAGCCTTGTTGCGTTGCTGCAGTGCATCTTGTAGATGGTACACACTGCTGCCACTGTGCGTCGATGGTGGAGGGAGTGGATGGGGTGCCAACCAAGCGGGCTGCTTTGTCCTGGATGGTGTCGAGCTTCTTGAGTGTTGGAGCTGCACCCATCCAAGCAAGTGGAGAGTATTCCATCACACTCCTGACTTGCACCTTGTAGATGGTGGACAGGTTTTGGGGAGTCAGGAGGTGAGTTACTCGCCACAGGATTCCTAGCCTCTTGTAGCCACGGTATTTATATGGCTACTCTAGTTCCATTTCCGGTCAATGGTAACTTCTAGGATGTTGATAGTCGGGGATTCAGCGATCGTAATGCCATTGAATGTCAAGGGGAGATGGTTAGATTCGCTCTTGTTGGAGATGGTCATTGCCTGGCACTTAAGTGGCAAGTAACATGCATGCCACACATCAGCCTAAGCCTGGATATAGTCCAGGTCTTGCTGCATTTCCTGACCCCCAATTCCTCAGTTTACATCTCTCTCCTCGACCCCAGGCTTCCTGTGTTCCCTCAATCCTCTGTTTCCCCTCCCAACCCCCTTCCATTCCCCTGTCTCCTTCACTTCTCTGAACCCCATCCTGACCCCATTCCTGTTTCCCTTTCCCTTGGCCCTCTATCTTTCAAACCTTAGTCCACTGTCACTCTCTTTCCCACTGTCCCCCAAGTCTGTTTTGCCTCTTTGTTCCTTCTCACTCTTTCTCCCCCTCCCCCCTCCCCCCCCCCCCCCCGCTACCTCCAGATTACCTGTAAGTGGGAGCAGACTTTCTGCAGTAGTGGCAAGTGATACTGAGTTTGGGGGCCAGGGGAAGTAGGAAATTTCAAGAGCCATGTTCCCTCAGGCCACTGGCAGCAGTTTACAAGAGATTCATGAGGGCAACCTTCCTTTCAACATTTCTGCTATAATGGCTTTGTAGATATGAAACCATTGCCAGATGTGCTGAATGAAGTAAATATATTATTCCATTACTCACCCCTGCCACCCACTTGTGAGGAGAGTTTGCATCCAAATATAGACATAATCATTTCTCCATATATTTTAAAAAAAAAACAGTCCACAGTTTAGTGAGGCATTTGGCAAGGTCCCACATGGCATACTAGTCAGTAAAATGAAAGCCCATGGGATACAAGGGAAGGTGACAGGTTGGATCTAGAATTGGCTCAGGGACAGGAAACAAAGTGTAGTAGTCGATGGATGTTTTTGTGAATGGAAAGCTCCACAGGGCTCAGTGTTGGGGCCCCTTACTGTTTTTGTGGTATGTATTAATGATTTGGACTTAAATGTTTGAGGCATGATTGGGAAATTTACTGTTGACACAAAGGTTGGCTGTGTAATTAATAGTGGATAGCTGTAGACTCCAGATGATCTCAATGGTTTGGCTGAGTGGGCAGAAAAGTGGCAAATGGAATTCAATTCAGAGAAGTGTGAGGTCTTGTATTTAGGGAGGGCAAATAAAGCAAGGGAATACACAATAAATGAGAGGGTAGAAGAAGTGAGAGACCCTGGAGTGGATGTCCTCAGGTTCCTGAAGGTGGCAGGACAGGTGGATAGAGTGGTTAAGAAGGCATATGGAATGCTTTCCTTTATCAACCAAGTTATAGAGTACAAAAGCAGGGATGGAATGCTGGAACTGTATAAAATGCTGGTTAGGCCACAGCTGGAGTTTTGTGTAAAGTTCTGGTCACTACAATACAGAAAGGACATAATTGCTCTGGAAAAAGTGCAGAGGAGATTTACAAGAATGTTGCCAGGGCTTGAAGGTTGCAGCTATGAAGAAAGATTGGATAGGCTAGGGTTGTTTTCCCTGGAACTGAGAAGGCTGAGGGGTGACTTGATTGAGGTATACAAAATTATGAAGGGCCTAGATAGAGTAGATAGGAAGGGCCTGTTTCTCCAGACGGGGAGGTCAGTTACCAGGGGACACAGATTTAAGGTAGAAGGATTAGAGGGGACCATGAGGAGAAACTTTTCCACCCAGAGGGTGATGGGTGTCTGGAATTCACTGCCAGGAATGGTGGCGGAGGCAGAAACCCTCAATTCTTTTAAAAGGTGCCTAGACGTGGACCTGAAGTGCTGCAGCCTACGGGGCTATGGACAAGGTGCTGGAAGGTGGGATTAGTTTGGGCGACTAGTTTTTTTTCGGCTGGCGCTGACACGGTGGGCTGAATGTCCTCCTGTGCCATACTTTTTCTATGGTTCTACAAACGCATGTGAACTTTTGAAATAACTCCCCATTCATTGTAACTCCTAGCCTCCCTGTTCTACCTTGTTTGTCCACAGTTGAAGCAGGGAGCCACACGACATGTTGATTTCTCAACATTATATCACCAGGATTTCTTAGATAATGCTTTAGTTGTGATGTGGGCACTTGTAACAAAGTGTCAATACTTTTGAAAGTATTTTGACTGAGAAAGAGAATCTTGGGTGTGGTTAAGTATATAATTGGGATATTTGGTAAAGTTCACATGAAAGCCAGAATGAAAATCGGCAGTAACGTCACTGCTGGAAGGTGGAACATATTTTTGTCTCCATTATTCTCAATGGTCACATGTCAACCCAAACCACACATTCCTCCACAATTGTAAGCCCTTGCCATTCTGGTCCAACTGCCTGAATGCCAGCTGCAGAAAACCATACCCATTGGAGCAGTGTACATTCCCATTTCTCAGCAACCATCCTTGTAACCTCTCTGAGTAAGATTACCAAGATGCTGTCATTAGTAGTGAATTGTTGATAGTTTTATGCTGTGGACTAGTACTCACTAGGAACTGAGACTGTTCCAACTCACTTCATTTATGATTCTCACTGATGTCGAATAGAGGCTACTGAGTCTGGGGTCAAACACAAGGCTCAAAGGTGAAAGGATAGTGTTTCAAACCTTTAGTCACACATTGTTGTGGTTCTTATTGTGGTTTACCTCCTAAGAATGGCTTCCATAAATCATATGCCTGTGTTGGTGTTGTTTAGATAACAGACTAAGTTCTTGCACACCTCCTGAAGCTGGTTACACTAAAGCATTGGCAGGGTCTCAGGAGTGTGTTGGGTAAAGACCAAGAAAGTAGGAAGGGAAGAATATTCTTAAGTGGTAACATGAATTATCAAAAAGAAATCAGCAGTGGCTGGATACTCACACTTGTATTATGGTTCCTAAACATGTGTACCATTACCACAATAGCTTCAAAATAAATGTCTGTCTAATACAAAAGCAAAATACTGCAGATACTGGAAATCTGAAATAAAAGCAGTAAATGCTTGAAATACTCAGCAGGTCAGGCAGCATCTGTGGACAGGGAAACTTAATGTTTCAGGTCGATGACCTTTCAGCAGGTACAGCAAGCAATTAGGACAGCAAATGTCCTGTCAGCCTTTATTGCAAGGGGATTAGAGTATAAGAATAAAGAAGTCTTGCTACAATTGTACAGGGCTTTGGTGAGACCACACCTAGAGTGCTGTGCGCAGTTTTGGTCTCTATATCTAAGGAAGGATATACATGCCTTGGAGGAGGTACAGTGAAGGTTTATTAGATCGGTTCCTGGGATGAGAAACTGAATAAATTGGGCTGCTACTCTTTGGAGTTTAGAAGACTGAGAGGTGATCTCGTTGAAACATGTAAGATTCTGTAGGGGCTGGATAGGGTAGACATTGAGAGGTTGTTTCCCCTGGCTGGGGAATCTAGAGTGGGGGGGAATGGTGGGGGGAGACTGTCTCAAGATAATGGGTCAATTATTTAGGTCTAAGATGAGGAGAAATGTCTTCACTTAGAGGATTGTAAATCTTGGAATTCTTCACCCAGAGGGTTGTGGATGCTTCATTGTTGAGTGCATTCAAGGCTGGGATTGATAGATGTTTGATCTCTCAGGGATTTGGGGATTGGGCAGTAAAGTGGAGTTGGAGCAGAAGATAGGCCATGATCATATAGAATGGTGGAGCAGGCTCGAGGGGCCGTATGGTCTGCTGCCCCTGTTTCTCGTGTATCTAGTTCTTATGTTCTTAGAACATTCCCGAGGAAAGGTCATCAGCCTGAAACATTAATTTTGTTTTCCCCTCCCTCCCCCTCCCCCCCCCTCCCTCCATAGATGCTGCCTGGCCTGCCGAGTATTCCCGGCATTCACTGTTTTATGTCTGTCTAGTCAGCTGTGGCTCAACGGTTGCACTCTGACCTCTGGGTCAGAGCACTGGAGGTTCATGTTCCATTCCAGAAACATGAGCACCTCATTGAGGGTGATACTTCAGTCCAGTACTGGGGGAATAATAAACTGTCAGAGGTGAATGTTTGTAGATGATGTGCCAATCAAGCGGGCTGCTTTGTCCTGGATGGTGTCGAGCTTCTTGAGTGTTGTTGGAGCTGCATCCATCGAGGCAAGTGGAGAGTATTCCATCACACTCCTGACTTGCACCTTGTAGATGGTGGACAGGTTTTGAGGAGTCAGGAGGTGAGTTACTCGCCACAGGATTCCTAGCCTCTGACCTGCTCTTGTAGCCACGGTATTTATATGGTACTCCAGTTCAGTTTCTGGTCAATGGTAGCCCCTAGGATGTTGATAGTGGGGGATTCAGTGATGGTAATACTGTTGAATGTCAAGGGGAGATGGTTAGATTCTCTCTTGTTGGAGATGGTCATTGCCTGGCACTTGTGTGGCGCGAATGTTACTTGCCACTTCTCAGCCCAAGCCTGGATATTGTCCAAGTCTTGCTGCATTTCTACACAGACTGCTTCAGTATCTGAGGAGTCACGAATGGTGCTGAACATTGTGCAATCATCAGCGAACATCCCCACTTCTGACCTTCTGATTGAAGGAAGGTCATTGATGAAGCAGCTAAAGATGGTTGGGCCCGGGACACTACCCTGAGGAACTCCTGCAGTGATGTCCTGGAGCTCAGATGATTGACCTCCAACAACCACAACCATCTTCCTTTGCGCTAGGTATGACTCCAGCCAGCGGAGGGTTTTCCCCCTGATTCCCATTGACCTCTGTTTTGCTAGGGCTCCTTGATGCCATACTCGGTCAAATGGTGCCTTGATGTCAAGGGCAGTCACTCTCACCTCACCTCTTGAGTTCAGCTCTTTTGTCCATGTTTGAACCAAGGCTGTAATGAGGTCAGGAGCTGAGTGGCCCTGGCAGAACCCAAACTGAGTGTCACTGAGTAGGTTATTGCTAAGCAAGTGCCGCTTGATGGCACTGTTGATGACTCCTTCCATCACTTTACTGATGATTGAGAGTAGACTGATGGGGTGGTAATTGGCCGCGTTGGACTTCTCCTGCTTTTTGTGTATAGGACATACCTGGGGAATTTTCCACATTGCAGGGTAGATGCCAGTGTTGTAGCTGTACTGGAACAGCTTGGCGAGGGGCGCGGCATGTTCTGGAGCACAGGTCTTCAGTACTATTCCCGGAATATTGTCAGGGCCCATAGCTTTTGCAGAATCCAGTGCCTTCAGTCGTTTCTTGATATCCCGCGGAGTAAATCGAATTGGCTGAAGTCTGGCATCTGTGATGCTGGGGACTTCAGGAGGAGGCCGAGATGGATCATCAACTCGGCACTTGTTGCAAATGCTTCAGCCTTATCTTTCGCACTGATGTGTTGGGCTCCCCCATCATTGAGAATGGGGATATTTGTGGATCCACCTCCTCCAGTTAGTTGTTTAATTATCCACCACCATTCTTGGCTGGATGAGGCAGGACTGCAGAGCTTTGATCTGATCCGTTGGTTATGGGATCGCTTAGCTCTGTCTATCGCATGCTGCTTACGCAGTTTGGCACGCAGATAGTCCTGTGTTGTAGCTTCACCAGGTTGACACCTCATTTTGAGGTATGCCTGGTGTTGCTCCTGGCATGCCCTCCTGCACTCTTCATTGAACCAGGGTTGGTCTCCTGGCTTGATGGTAATGGTAGAGTGGGGGTTATGCCGGGCCATGAGGTTACAGATTGTGGTTGAGTACAATTCTGCTGCTGCTGATGGCCCACAGCGCCTCATAAATGCCCAGTTTTGCATTGCTAGATCTGTTCGAAATCTATCCCATTTAGCACGGTGATAGTGCCACACAACGCCACGGACGGTATCCTCAATGTGAAGGCGGGACTTCGTCTCCACAAGGACTCTGCGGTGGTCACTCCTACCAATACAGTCATGGACAGAAGCATCTGCAGCAGGCAGATTGGTGAGGACGAAGTCAAGTCTGTTTTTCCCTCGTGTTGGTTCCCCCACCACCTGCTGCAGGCCCAGTCTAGCAGCTATGTCCTTTAGGGATCTGTCAGTAGTGGTGTTACCGAGCCACTCTTGGTGATGGACATTGAAGTCCCCCACCCAGAGTACATTTTGTGCCCTTGCCACCCTCAGTGCTCATTACAACAATGACTAAGTTCACAAGCACTTAATTGGCTGTAAAGTGTTTTATGACGCCCCCACATAAGTGCATGTTCTTTTTGTCTGTCTGCCTGTCTATTGACCTATCAGATCTATTCGATCGATCGATCTGATCTGTCCATGGACAGGCAGACAGACAAAAATTGTGAGGTTTAATGCAATGGAGTCATGGAGCATGAAGCTGATCTTGCTTTCTCAGTCAGTGCTGCTGAAAGGAGTTATTAGTGGAGGCTAGTGCAGTTGTAGTTGTGTGGGAACATGCCTGCCTGCTTTCAAATTCAGGATATCTGGGTTGGAAATCAGATGATATTTGGTCTCCTGGAGAGAGTCTTTGTCTTCAAAAAAAGGAAGTTTTGAATAATATCTGCATGCTTTTATATTTGTAGATGGCCCACACTGATAAAATACTACAGTACTACAAGAAGTCATGACTGGTGGGAAGAATACCGAACACGACATACTATTGGCTGGCAAGTGCGGAAAATCGTGGACAACTTTTCAAAGCGATTCTTTACAAAAGAGGTTAGAATTGAAACAATAAATGGATGTGTTTTCTCCATTGGTGCATTGATATCTGAATCATGTGTGTTACACTAGCACCCCGTATTGATGTGTGAAAGGTTATGCCCCACACACAGGAGGAGCCCATTCCAGGTATCTGTAGAGCAATCCGGTCAGTCGCATTCCCCTGCTCTATCCGAGTAGCCCTGCACGTTTATTTCCCTCAAGTGCTTGTTAAATTTCCTTTTGAAATCATTGATCGTTTCTGCTTCTGCCAGCCTGTGGGCAGCATTCTAGGTCATTGCCACTTGGTGTAAAAAAAAAAGTTCTTCCTCAGATCCCCTTTGTATCCCTGCCCAAAACCTTAAATCTGTGTCCCCCTCATCCTTGTACCATCAGCTAATGGCTTTTCCTTGTTTACCTTATCTAAACATGTCATAATCTTGTGTGCCTGTATCAGATCTCCCCTGAACCTCCTTGGAAATAGATTGGTGTTGAATATAGTATCATTGCATGCTCCATCATTTCCTTTACATGTCAACATGCCGTTGAGGTGACTAAATGTTGATGATTGCTGCCATTGTCCATATATCTCCTGAGCTGGAATACCTGCTGATGAATTTCTTTGTTGATGGTGACCAGTGACACCTCAGCTAAACTGTTGCTTTAGCTCTTGGGAAGCATTTTCCCAATACAATTCTTTCTGCATAACCTATGCTGATTGTCCAAATTCCCAGGATAACTATTTTACATAGATTGTACAGAGTCTGAGAAATTTTGAATATACATTGAAATCTTGGCAGATATCAGTCACTTCTTTGTTTTGACATCACGTGTAATCTTAATTTCTTTGAGCAAAAGCTTAATGGTATAAGCTTTCTGGTGTAACTAGGAAACATTTTCACAAGCCTGAAGCCTCTCTATCCTCGATTATGTAGCTTTTATGAGACATTTGTGTGTTGCATAATGATGCATCTGTTAAGTGTGATCTAAATTAGATTGTCACAGACTCACTAAACGTGTACAAAACAGAATGAAAATAATTAGATACATTACTTTTGTACACTGATGTAAATATATTCTCCCTCTGGTGTTGAGACCACTTTGAATTATAAATAAGTTGGTTTTATACAAAAAAAGTTATGGTTATTTACACAGAAAATAGACAATCTGTAATAATATAAATTAGCACCAATATTTATTTGGAGGATAAATCCTGCAACTTAAATGTGTCTTGTGTGCATTCTTTCAGCTTGTGCTGCCAATAACTGAATCTTCTCCATTAGAGTAATGTGTTGTAGCTCTGCGTGGAGTTACTGAACAGAATAATCAATTGACTAATGACTTTTAATTTGTGATCTCAAATAGTCGAACAACTTAAAAATGTACAATTGCCAGCAGGTGGCACTCATGTGACATTGTTTGTAACAGAGCTTTCCATTGACAGGTTCCTGTTGATGGCTTTAAAGACATTGAGGCTCTAGGTGGTCCATTCCATTTTATTGAAGATGAATTGTTGTCAATTCTAAACCTGGATAGGAGGTAAGTAAATGGTAGCAGAATATAAAAATCAGGATGAAACAAATAAGTCAGTCTATCAATAAAAGCAAAATACTGCGGATGCTGGAAATCTGAAATAAAAACAAGAAATGCTGGAACCACTCAGCAGGTCTGGCAGCATCTGTGGAAAGAGAAGCAGAGTTAACATTTCAGGTCAGTGACCCTTCTTTGGAACACCGAAGAAGGGTCACTGACCCGAAACGTTAACTCTGCTTCTCTTTCCACAGATGCTGCCAGACCTGCTGAGTGGTTCCAGCATTTCTTGTTTTAAAAGCAGTCTATCAAGCTGAGTTTCTTTTTCCAATTTAAAAGATTGTAATTAAATTAATGGTGAGGCAAATGTTGGATAATTGGAGATTCACTTTTTACTGTAGGAAATACCTGACTTGGAAATATTATTCTCGGAAAATCCTGTGCTTTCTTCGTCAGCAGGACATCATGGAAAAATTGAAGAAGTTTCTCTCAACTCCATCAGAACAGCAACAATTAATAGAAGGTAAATGAATTAATTATACTTTTTTCCAAAAACGCTTATTTAGTAAGATGGTATAAATAACCACATTCCATGTTGGGTAACAATATTTTCAACTAAAGTTTGTGTAGCTTTGCTTTCTTACTCAAGTTAACTATTAGAAAGACAGACATATAAAAATTAAGATGTGCAGCTCTTACAAAATAGAAATGGATAATTTTCATGTGAACATATCTTTTAAGTTGTCACTCCTAATGCATCATTTGCTAGCGAAGGGGCAGACAGGAAACCCACTTTCGGGTCTCGCTCAGTGCCACTTTTTTGCAAACCTTGGGATAGCTCAAGATTAGCCAAAGGTGACTCCATTCCTTTCCTGCATCATCCTCTCACTCGAATGAATTTGGGGAAATCGCCAAGTAGAAATTACGGGTGAGGGTGTTTTTGCTCCCACAATGTTACAATATTGAATTTAAAGTGCTAGTGCACTACACGATGACATTTCCCACAAAAAAAACTGTTGTCAGGATTATGTACTTGCAATGATATAATTATATATACTGTAAAATGCATAATTAGTGTAAGCGTAGAGTTTGATTTATTCTTTACAGGTGTTGTGCTGATAGACCAATACTGCAACCCTTTAGCAGACTCCTCCCTGGAAAATGTCTTATTACAGCTGAATTATATTACAGAAGAGGTGAAAAAAGTGTTGCGTTTAACAAATTTTTCTCATCCAAGTGTCACTGCAGAAAGAGGTAAATAATTTTAGCTATGCAGCTTGTTTCTCCAATGGATCAGCATTGTACTTTTATTTCTTATTGCAATAAGGAATCTCATTTCTTTGGACCTAACCTCTGCCCTCAAAAGTACAGTGAAATCCAATGCCAGCAATTCAAGAGTTTAGTAACTTGCAACTGGGGACCCAACTTTGCGTCTTGATTGACATTTGAACTTGTGCATTCCAGAGTGGTTCCTTTGAAACAACTGGGGCCAAGACTTTACACATTATTAAAGCTGCTTTTGAGGCATGAGACCCTGGAAAACCACACTACTGACTATTGATGCTTTGTGTTGGTGTGTCACAGAGCAACTTAGTAGGGAGCAAGGTTTAATTTACAGGTCATTCAGGTAATCAAATTGGTTGTTTTAGAGGGGGAAGCTAAACTAGATTCTGAAAAATAGATTTTCTTCTGTGAAATGGGCAGTACTTAGTGTTTCCTTCTCCTTTTGTGTAAACATGTATTGTAATATAGATGGGAAATTGATCTAAAATGCTTAGTTTTTCCAGATTGTTCTACCTAATATAGCCGGCCAAATTGTAGCATTACTTTTTTTTTTGGTGATTCTTATTTCAGATGGTGAAATGTTTATTGATTTAGAACTTCAGCAACAGGTTCTGGACGCTATGAACTGTGTCATATACAAGCAACTGAAATTTAAAGGAAATGAAGATGATTATTACAACCCTATGAATTCCTATATACACCAGGTATGAGACTTTCAAGATAATGTTCTGTCTAGTTATGAACTGCATATTTAAAAGTCCTTATTTCCATGTTATTTGTATTTAGGTGCTTAGACAAAAAAAAGGAATTCCCATCACTCTTTGCGTGATATATTCAACATTAGGCAAGAATCTGGGTGTACAACTGGAGCCGGTCAGCTTTCCCAGTCACTTTCTCTTAAGATGGTGCCAAAAACTTGAAGGGTAATAATGTCTTGTGTATCTTTTTGAATGAATCAATTTCATTTTAATGTAGCCGAAATTAACATTCCTTGCCAGAACTCTGTTCCTCCCACTCTGGCCTCATATGCACCCCCAATCAATTGCAGGTCATGTCTTCAACCTTTTAAGCCTCATGATCTGGAATTCCCTCCCTAAAGCTCTCTACCTCTCCACTTCTCTCTCCTTTTACAAGCTTCCTTAAAAAGCCAACTTTCAGCCAAGCTTTTGGTTACCCCTACTAATATCTCCTCCTTTGGCTCACATTCCATTTTTGTCTGATTACACTTCTGTGAAGAGCCTAGGGATGCTTTTCTGTATGTTGATATTCTGTACCTGATTTCAAGGTGGTGATGTTATGGATGTGATAATTGATCTGGCACAGCATGATATCTGGAAAGGTTTACACATGTAGTGTACAACACTACATACTGTCCAAATACCATAATTTGCAACGATCACTTCAGAGGCAGTGAAAAAATGCTGGTTTCTGAACAGATCTGAATGATTAAAGTATGTGCTGCAACAGATCACTGACTGGTAAACATATTTATGATTTCATGACATAGAACATAAAAAGCAAATCTTTCCTGCAAATATCTTAAAAGGTAATTTCATCCTTATTACAAAAAAGGTTATGACACATTGGTTAAAGATATTGTCATGCAGACCCCCACCTGCCAAGAATGAGGCATATTAATTTTGTCAGATGAATATTGATTTTAAACTGTTACTGGAGTGAAGAAATGACTTGTTTGAAGGTCACCAGACACTGGGCTGGAAGGACATTTGCATACTAAGAGACGCTACTTGTGGCTATTCCCTGTTCCACTTAACCCAAATGGATTTTGATCACCAGACATTGAAGGTGTAAGGAAGCGCATTCCGGGCCCAGCTAAGATGATACAATCCACCCTGTGTGATGCACACATGCAAATAGAGACAGAAAAGAGCAGAAGAAAAATAAAGTGGATAGGTTTGAGGCAATATCTGAAGAGTTGTTGTTACGGTTCTTAGAGCTCATTGTAGAGTCCTTGATTGTTGGTAGGTCTTGCTTTTCGTTGGGGCCCAGTATTCTTCTTAAACCTTGTTCACTGTAGGAGACTTTTCTGTCTTGGGGTTCATGTGTCGTCAGTCGGTTTTTGGAGTTCCGTGAGAAAGATATGGGAGAGCAGATAGGAGAGGCTGTGGTGAGCCAGCCAGGAGAGGTCTTTTCAATCCAGGAGCTTTTTCCAGATGGCTTTCTCCCAAACTCTCAGTTCAAGCTCGTACAATTCAGAGAAACAAACTCAGACTGCCAAGCAGTTTAGTCATGTGACTAACTGGTTTGACCACGTCTGTTTGTGGATTGTATTGGAGCAGGGGATGGCACCTTTGTTCCCAGACACTGTCTGTTGATATGCAAAATGTCTTTCTAGCCAGGGGCCTGGCAACCCCTTGTCACAGGCCTTCTCTTCTTCCCAGCAACAGTTTGAAATTTCAGTGTCCATGTGGCAAAATTAATGTGCCTCATTCTTGGCAGGTGGGAGGCCTGCATGACAAAAGAAAAGACTCCTACATCGGAACAAGTTGAAGCATAAACTGGGCCCCAACGAATTGCAAGACTTGTCGGCAACTCAAGACTCCACATTGAACTTGAAGGACTGTAACTGCCAGATATTGCCTCAAACTGTTCCCCTTTATTCCTTCTAATTTTTCTGTCTTTATCTGTATGTGTGTTTATCTCGTATTCATGCTAACGTTGTTGCGTTGCATATTCGTAGTTGTTAACCAGATTAGAGTTTAAGATTAATAAACTTCTACCTTTCTCCTTTAAATCTAAAGAAACCTGTTTGATTTCTTTGCCTTACAATTGGAGCAGTGAACAAAGGATTCACCTAAGGGGGAGCTAAAAATACAGTTTTAAAATTGCACCTGTTACGGTTAAACCAGGCAAAGGCTGAGGGCGCCCCTAGACCCCTTCCCACCTGGTCATAACAATATGTTTGATTAACTTGGGGAATTTGAACATCTTGCACATTTTAAATTGTGGCATGAATAAATGTTTTTCATAAATAATCAGCCATGCTGAGCACATTCTCATTACAGATTTGTTCATGTTTGGCTCTTGTGAGGTATTTAGAAATATACGATTTTTTAAAAAACTTTTCCAAGTATGTATGTTTTATAGTTTGTTACAATAGGTGAGGACTGCTCTTCCAGAAAATCAGTCAGTTATTTTGGAATTTGCCTATTTGATTAATTTTTCCATTATTAGTTGTTTGCCATTGTATGAAATTTCATTGCTTTTTGTGTGATGTTTGTAATTAAATCCTTTATTTTTCACAGGAGTACTGATATTTTGGACTATGTCTACATTGATGCCTTTGATAATGGAAAACCATGTACTGTAAAGGAATGTGAGCATCTGATTGGCCAGCAAGTTGCAACTAATTTTTACAGTTCTGTTACCACTAAGGATGTGCTGTTCCGCATGGTAACAAATCTGTTCCACCTGGGAAAGAGGTAAGAGATGGAAGGGTGTATCCTGAGTCTGTAGTTGATATTGGTTTGAAGTAATAGTTCCATGTAATTGGATGCCACTCATTCAAAGCCAAATTTGCTCTGCATATATGCAGTTACCTATGCTGGAGACCAAGTAGAAGTCAGATGGCATGTCTCTGCTGTTATGCTTTCTCGTGATTCTAGTTTCCCAGCAGAAATAATACTGGCAGTTGTTTTGGAGAAAGGGGACTGCCCATTCTGATTCCTCGGGTACAGGAGTTGTACAGGGCTGAGCTGATTATTTGGTAGAAAATCACTTGGTCGGAAAGAGAGTGGATGTGGCATCAAAAACCAAATTAAGCTAAAGGCATACTGTTGTGCATAATATATGTATATTTTAAATTTGAACATTAGATAACTGATTTGAACTGCCAAATACTGCAGGTATTCTAAAGATTTGACAGTTTGTAAGATATGACAAACTCCCAAATAAGCTTGTTAAATGCTTGGGGAAGTCTTAAACATGACTGGCTGTATCTGTTTAGCTTCAAAGAAATTTAAGCAATGCAAAACTATTTCAGCCTTCATCTTATGGAACCATCCTATTGCCACCATAGGAAATGTTATGTCCAATTTCTTTAGCAGTACAGTAACTTTCTTTGGCAATTGTTATTGGTAACAATCTCGCCTTTGAATCAGAAGCTTGAGGATGCAAACCCTACTCCAGGATTGAGTGGATAATCTGGACTGGCATTTTACTTCACTACACAGGGAGTACTGCATTTTCAGAAGCACTGATTAACTCTCTCACTCATAGCTGACGTAGAGCAACAACTATAATTTTACGTTCAGGTGGTTAAGCCAGATATTACATCAGGAGTAGTGGAGTGTATTGCTGTGAAGCCTCCATTGTATTTGTGACTTGGGCATTGATTCGTTATATGTTCCATGGTCTGTTCTGAGTGACCGCAGTCGTACACTGTAGAGTTTTTAATTTTGCATTTGTGCATCAAGTATCATCTGCATCTGCAATGGTTTGTGCGGATGCGGTTTCGGGTCACCCATGAGCTTTGTGGAAGATTGAAGCCAGGAATCTACTGCATCAGGTCTTTCACAAGGTCTTTATAACTTCTTGTGAACTCCATTTGACTTTCCAAGCTTTGTCTTGGTTGATGTTGCATTGTCGAAGGTTAAGCACATAGATACAAAAGGGCTTGCGGGACCTCAAGCGTGTTGGAGTACGTTATTGAGGTTCCAGTGGAAGGGGCGACGTTTGTTTTCCTCTATTTGCTGGATTTCCAGGAGTGTTGTGGCATCATGATGAATATATGGGAGAGTGATGTGTGACAGCACAGGCAGCCATGGTGTTGGGGTTGACTTGAGCCTTCGTGATAAACTGCATTACAGTGTTCAGTTGGACATAGACAAGTCAAGTGTGACTACTTCTGATCCATATCGGGCTACAGAGTATACAAGGGCCATCACTGATATCCAAAGCACTGATGCCGATGCTCCCCAGCTTGTGTTTGCCAGCTTCAGGACCAAGTTGATCCTTGTCTTCGTCTTGGCGGCTACTTTCTTCAGGTGCTTGTGAAAGGTTAGTGTGTGGTTCAGCTTCACTCCGAGATAGGTGGGAATGTGGTCATGTTGCACAGTATTGCAGCAGAATGTCACTTTCAGGATACACTTAGAGTTTTGGTTAATAAGAGAGAGTGCAGTGACTTGTTTTGTGAAGGCTTGGTTTGAGCTTCTGTTTTTGAAAATATTCTTCAATGGTGTTGAGTCCAGCTTGAACGTGAACCTAAATGCTGTTGAAGGTGGCTACTTGCGTTACCAGGGCAAGATTGTCTGCATATGTAAATTTATGTGCCTTTGTTGGCAGAATGTTGCTTGGGTAAACATTGAAGAGTGTCGGCACGAGCACTGAACCTTGTGGCAGTTTGTTATTGAGGAACTAGGGAAAGCTGACTTTGTCAGCCAAATGGGCACATAGCTGCCTATTGCTCAGCATCGTCCAGAGCAAGTGCAGAGTTTTGAGGCAGGGTTGATCCTTGCGAGCTTCAGCCTTAGTCCTTTAATCCATGCTGTAGGCTGAGGACAGATCCACAAAGGTCTTGGATTTCTTCTGGAATCTGGCCTTGATCAAAACTTGATCACAGCAACTTCAATTGGGCTGGAATCCTGCTTGTACTTTGGGGGTTATGATCTTTAGGTTGCCCGACTGGTTGTACTGCCAGGGCAGGTGATTGTTTGTTTGATTTTGTCCAACAGGCTTGGGTATATTCTTTCTGGAATCCCCGGGAAATGCCTTTTCTGGTGGCGCAGGGATTTAGATTAGCACTTTTATGACTGCTACCCTGTATCAGGTTGGCTTTGGCCAGATTTGACCGATGCCGGGGATTCCGAGCCATCGTGGGCCTGTGTTGACTTTTGGAGAAATTGGGGAGTACTTTGCAGGATGTCTGAAGTGTGCTCCCACCTTGGTCTTTAATAACAATAGTGAGGTCTAGATGGAATCGCATTGCCAGCGAACAGAGTGGAAAGTTGCTTGCTGTTAGGGATCAAAGACTAGTTGCAGATAATTCATGGATATGCATTCTGTGAGGTCTGTCAAATGAGGCATTAAAATGAATGAAAGTAAAAGATCCCATGGCAATATCTGAAAAAGACCAGCAAGTTCTTCTGGTATTATGGCCAACATTTCTGCCTGACCCAGCACCACCAAAACAACAGATTTACTGGGCATTCATTTACTATTTGCTGGGACCTTATTGTGTGTAATTTGGCTGCCATGCTTGTCAGCACAACAACAATGACTACATTTCAGGATGTATGTAACTGACTATGATGTAATTTGGGATATAGAGTATCTGAAAGGTCCTATACAAGTGCTGTTGCTATCTAGGACAAATTGTAAAGTGGAACATTTCATTGTAAAACTTAAAAGAAACACTTTTTATAGGGAAATGGTTCTTTACACATTGCCTAAAATAATTTTGTTGTTGTTTACAGAGAGGGCAGTGACCAGTCTTATCAATTACTACGAAATGCTCTTGATTTGTATCTCACTTTGGCTCCTGATGATGTTCAATACCTGATGCTTCAGGCCAGGCTTTACTTTCACTTGGGGATCAATCCAGAAAAGGTAATTGGTGAAACTGGGAGTCTCTGTTACTAGTTAGACTCACAGATGGTTTCTCGTGGATGTGTGGAATGCTTGATAATGTTATTCAGTGGGTAGTTATGTAGTATAATTGGAAGGAAACCCATATTAGCTTTGTATTCTCTGCCAATAACAGTTTGGAAAGTAAGTCACAATTGACAGATGCAAATAGAAATGGAAATTGAATTGAACATCAATTTTCATGTTGACATGTTTCTGGTCAAGATATGGAAAACTACAGAACACATCTGATTCTGAATGTCTGTCTGCCCTCAACCATTGAGTACAAATTATTCTCCACAGCCAAGACCAAGTTAATATAACTGTGGAGAAATGCAGTTAGGTACTTTAACATGAGGAATATACAGTTAATTGTATAGAATTGGATGTTTAATTGTATTCAGGTGGTGGGCATTAACAGGGGATTCACTTGTGCTCCAATATACAGGAGCAAACTGAAACTGTTCGTTGGGTTTGGAGGTGCATGTTTGTAATATGTGTTTCTGTAAATAAAAGCTTAAGTGTGTAAACATTAAGCTCCTGTTCTATTCTTCTTGTCCTGGCTATCTGGATTAAAACATACACATCCATAGAAATGCAGCTCTTTGGAAAGTCAATATCCCACCTTGTATGCAAGATGTGATTCTCCACATGTTGAATTTCTGTGTCAACATACTGTTTGGCAGAGACATTGAATGAAGCAAGGTGCTTCCCCATGGCTAGTGGAGAGCCAGTGTGTTCTCCTACATCTCATAACTAATGCCTGCCAAGTGACTCCGTGAGGTCTGAAAGATCTCCAGAACTCATCAGTCAGAGAAGGCGTGAAGCGTGGTGAGGTGGGGGAATGAAATACATTTTTTTTAAAAAATACATTGTCTCCACTACAGTAAGTGCTTTTGTTAGAGATGTGGTTCAGTAGCATGTAGAGCAGAGGATTCCATGTGAGTATTCTAAACTATGACCAGGAAGATGCCATGATCACTCCCTAGCCAGGACAACGGTTAGGGCACTACAATTGGACTTTGCTTCTTTGGCTAGGAAGGGAAGGGAAAAATCGGCAATGGCTTCTGCTTCTGCTTGGTATCTGTGACTTGCTGTATGGAAATGCTGGGTGAGAATGATGTGATAGGCTATTGAACGATGGGGTCTATTATCAGCACCTGTGAAGCATACCTCATCAGAAATAAGGAGAGGAGTAGGGATGAAAGTCAGAAACAACAAAAATAGAAGCGCTGTGAAAGAGAAAATAGCAGCTTATAACTAGCTGAATGCCCAAATGGACAACTACTTAAGTGAGAGAAAAGTGAGCATGTACTAGAACATTTAAAAAAGAATACGTTTCTGCAAATTAACATGGAAAATGGATTTGAATAATTTTGTGATAGTGAGGTATTTTGTCAATGCTGCTGAAGTACAAGTCCCTTAGCACCCCTGTGGAGGGTAAAGATTATTGATCTTTTCCTGCTACATGCTTACGTTTAGATGTTGAAGTCTGTTTGCAGTGCTACTATTATACTTTAATTTTATGGATCTCAGTTTACATTTATAAATAAGGAATTGGATCTCTACTTAAAAGGAAAATGTGCAGGCCTATGGAGAAAGCCCCACTCCCCTGCACTAATTAGTAGATCTTTCAGAGCGCTAGTAGAGGTGCAGTGGGCCGAATGGCCGCCTTCTATGCTGTATATGCAAGTAAGTGGGGTCATTCTGTAAAATCTAACAAACAAATTTTCTCCCTTGACTTTCTCCATTAATTACCTAGTCTTGGAGCTGTAAGCAAAGCTTCTGCAAAAAAAATGGATAGCTGAGTAATAAAATAGTCAACTAGAAATAGTGAAATCTAAATTATGGTCACCTTTGGGGTCTGGAGTGAGCTTTCCTTCTTTTACAGGTGTCTTACTTTCAAAATGGTCATTATATATACTGTAAAAATTTCCCAATCTTGAACCAACAGAGATTATGATCACCAAATCAGCTGCAACAATGTTGAGACCACCCACCGCAGCCCCCCGCTTCGTCTCTCAACACCATAGGAAGAACATAGGAAGATAGGAAGAGGAGTAGGCCATTCAGCCCCTCGAGCCCGTCCCGCCATTCAGTGAGATCATAGCTGATCCGCGGCTTAACTCCATGTACCTGCCTTTGGCCCATATCCCTTAATATCTTTGCTTAACAAAAATCTATCTATCTCAGATTAAAAATTAACAACTGTTTTGTCTTCAACTGCTGTTTGTGGGAGGGAGTTCCAAACCTCTACCACCTTTTGCATGAAGAAGTGCTTCCTAACATCTCTCCTGAACGGACTGGTCCTAATTTTTAGACTATGCCCCCCCCCCCCTCCAAGTTTTAGAATCTCCAACCAGTGGAAATAGTTTATCTTTATCTAGCATGTCTTTTCCTGTTAATATCTTGAAGACTTCAATCAGATCACCCCTTAACCTTCTAAATTCTAGGGAAAACAGGTCTAATTTGTGTAATCTCTCCTCGTAACTTAACCCCTGTAGTCCAGGTATCATTCTTTTAAACCCACGTTGCACTCCCTCCAAGGCCAGTATATCCTTCCTAAGGTGCGGTGCCCAGAACTGCTCACAGTACTCCAAGTGGGGTCTAACCAGGGTTTTGTACAGCTGCAGCATAACCACTGTGTCTTTATACTCCAATCCTCTAGATATAAAGGCTAGCATTCCATTAGCCTTTTTGATTATTTTCTGCACTTGCTCGTGGCATTTTAAAGATCTATGCACCTGAACGCCCAAGTCTCTTTGGACATCCACTGTACTTAACCTCTTTCCATTTAGAAAGTACCCTGCTCTATCCTTTTTGGTCCAAAATGGATAACCTCCTACTTGTCTGCGTTGAAATCCATCTGCCACAGTTTTGTCCACTCGCCTAGTCTGTCAATATCTCTTTGCAATTTTATGCTATCATCTAGACTGTCTACAATGCCGCCTAACTTTGAATCATCAGCAAATTTGGATATATGACTTACTATTGCCATCATCCAAGTTGTTAATGAATAATGTGAATAATTGAGGCCCCAACACCGATCCCTGCGGGACACCACTAGTTACATCCTGCCAATCGGAGTACTTGCCCATTATCCCTACTCTCTGTCGCCTACCACTCAACCAACATTCTAACCATGTCAATAATTTGCCCTCAACTCCATGGGCTTCTACCTTAGTTAACAGTCTCTTATGTGGGACTTTATCAAATGCCTTCTGGAAGTCCATATAAATAACATCCATAGACACTCCCCTGTCCACTACCTTAGTCACCTCTTCAAAAAATTCTATGAGATTTGTCAGGCATGACCTTCCCGTCATGAATCTACGCTGGCTGTCCCTGATTAACTGAAATTTTTCGAGGTGTTCAGTCACCCTATCCTTGATTATAGCCTCCAGCAACTTCCCCACCACAGATGTCAGGCTAACTGGTCTGTAACTTCTTTGGTCCTGGTGTTTTCTCACTCTTTAGTTCCATTAATTTCCTTGTTACTTATCATTTACTTACATTAATTGTATTAAGTCCCTGTCCCCTATCGACTGTTAGTTTTTTTGGGACTTCCGACAAGCTTTCCTCCTTTTCAACTGTAAATACTGAGGCAAAGTAATTGTTCAACATGTCTGCTGGTGTTCAGCTCTGTTCACTTAACAGTTTTGCAGTCTAAATTCCCATTTTGTTTCAAACTGCTATCACTTGGAGCAGAGCGTAACTTCAGTAATGAACTGTGCTTTTCAGTTCTACCTACCAGCAGTAGGACTAAAAGAAAAAGGTGGAAATGTGGTGACAGGTTGAAGCGTCCAAAGGCAAGTCTTAGAACAGATTGAGAACATTTGGGAGGGAAAACAATGGGTCGCATTATGGTTAGGAGTGAAACTACAGTTTTCTGGTTCAGCAGTGATTTTTGTAGGAAGACTGACTGATAGCTGGGACTCTAAGGCCTGTCTATCACTTTGTAGAGCAGCAAGGAGACCTGGGTCAGCCATCCGTCATCGCTCCCGAAAGCTAAAGCTCCTCAAAGAAGTAAATCCTATTAGAAGCCAAGGGAAAGAAACCAGTAGCAGGGTCAGAGAGAGGAGCTGCTGCTGGAAGAGTGCATGGCCCAGCGCTGGGACAGGATAGGACAGCACCTCTCAGTTAGCTTGTGCTTGCCTTGCTTAGAGAGGCTGGTGAGGTTAGTGTGTACAAGTCAGCATGTGGTGCCAATAGGATTCAAAAGAAACTGCCTTTGTCAAATGGGGAGTTCTTAACCCAGCATCTACAGTGGCAGAGAAATTTCTCTATCACTAGGATAGATCCATGCATGGATTCAGTCCCAGAGATAGAACAGTTCTCCACTGCTGTGAATGCTGGGTCAAGTGCTCCCTTTTTTCATAAAAGCCATTTCTTTCACAAAAAGTGTTGACCTTTGTGCACTGACTTTCTGAAAGTGACAGACTCGAGAATTTGGGGCAGAAAGGAAGCCAGCTACAAGGACGGTGTCAGTGGTCACGACTGTGAATGTTCCAGACAGAGCAGCTTTGCAGCAGGCTGTATCCATGTTTAAGCTGAAAAAGGACTTTGTGCGTTGAAGGTATCTGTTGTTTGGAATTTGAGAGTTCCCTTGGTTTCAGAATGCCTTTTGTATATTTTAGCATGCAAGTTATTTGAATCTGTCAAATAAGTGTCTTTTTTTGCAGGTGTCTTAGTTTTGGGAGTGTCTTTGTGTAGGTGTCACTGTAGTTTTGTAGTTGTTTGTATCCATAAACTCATTCAGTTCCATTGCTTTCTTTTTCATAGGTGTTGGATATTCTTCAGCACATACAGGCTGTGGATCCCTTGCAGCATGGTGTGGTGGGACACTTAGTCCAGCTAACGCTGGAGCAGATTGCACGCAAGAACCAAACAACTGCAGTTCAAGTAAAACGCCATACAGATGAGAAGCACAGAAAAATAGAGTATTCAGTGGGGCTCGTTATGAAACACAAAAGGTAACTTTGATTCATTGCATCCTTTGTGTTACAGATATCTCCAGGTTACCTCTTAAATCCAGTTAGTCTGAAGTTATTAATATCAGATAAAGGAATATTTTTTCAATGCTGGTAAAGCAAACATTGCCACCAACAAAACCGATTTGTGCAAGAAAAGAAAGGTCAGTAAAAGTTTGCGAGAAAGTAAATTTTCCAACTAAGTTGTTAACATAAGTTGTTTCTAGTTAATATAATTATCTCTAGTTACATGTTGTAAAGGTAAGATGCATAATTTTTTTTACTTAAAGATATTAATGAATGTGAAATCTGGTTTATGCTGACTATGCTTCTTTCCTTCTTGTATTTTGCCATGATATACAGGCAGAATAATAAGCTATTCATCACTCATCATATCATATATTAATGAATATCCTAATATTTTATCCTGATGTGAGGTAAGTATTTTTATACCCCTGGAATCTTTCCTAATTTGCTCACACATGCATCACACACGCTATACAACATCAGTTTGTCCATTAGTCATTTATATAATTTGAATTGATTGTCTCTGTTGTGAAAACAGCCATTTTTTTACTCCCTATTGTGACCTTAACTTCAGGAAGTATTTTGTGTTATTAAATTACAGTTAAAGCTAATCACAGTCTGATCCCTATTGTGAAAATGCTGTGGAACTGTAATTATTCGTGCTCCCATTATTGCTAAAATGTTGTGAATTTTTTGTTCTTTAGCCTCCCATTATTCCTCCCCCATGATCCCAGCTGAAGGGGCTGCCACAGACATGGGAGAGCTGGCCAAAAACTCGTTCCCCAATGTCAATCACAGCCTTCTTCCAGCTACAAAAGTAAGTATTCTCCTTCAGAAATCCATTTGGTAGCTCACTGAGATCAGTGCTATAAAGTTTGCAGTGAGGTTGACTACCTTTAGGGCACATCTCTGTAGCTCGGGTTGATGGTTAGCAACAGATATCATGTATTTGATCAAGTGCTTTTGCATCTGTTGGGCCCAGTGGCTCAATTGTGATTGGATGTGTGGGGAGCTCTAAACTGATAGATCAGATATGCAAAAAAAGCTTATCGATCTGCTGATCTGTATGCAAGGCACAGAGTATCTCATTAGAAGAAAAGGGTTGAAAATATTTTAATATAGTCTGTAGGTGTTACACAGGTATTTTAATCTTTGCACAGCACTTCAGTATTTGAAAAAAATAAGTTCTTAAATATTTAAAGAGGACTGAGGTAGGTGGATTGGGAATGACTAGCAGTCCAAATTCAGAGCAGCAGTGTAATTTGGGGATTCATACAGAGCTGTGAGGCTGCAGAATTCACTTTCAAGGTCAATGGCTGAGGCAGAAATTATATCTGTGTTCTAGATTAGATTGAATAGGTGAATGAAGGAAAAGGAATATTGGTACAGGGTAGGCGAATGTGATTAAAACTATTTGTCCTTGTGGAGCCTAAAATGCTGACAGATTAGTTGGGCTAAGTGATCTGTTTCTGTGTATTTCTGTGATTCCTGATTATCCATCAGTTTCCTTTACTCACCAGAGGTGGCACCTCCCATCATGCTGGAGAGTCAACATTTTATTCTAGTTTTAACTTCTTTAGAGTGTAAACTACTCACTTTTTCTTCTGAAATCTAGTTATCGTCATTATCTTCATTTTTTTTTTTTTTGGATTAATATTTTACAGCAATATAATAGTTGATCGTTGTTGCTCGGGATCTGCTAAGATGGAATTGTGTATGACATTCCTTTATGTTCACTACCCAGTTACTAAATGAGCATGTTCTGAGGTCAGCTGGAGGCTGAATGTTGAAGGAAGTTTCTGTAGATTGGCAGATATTTATAAATATCCAGTAATTGCTCTTGGGAAGAAGTCAAGTAATCAAAGTCATGGAAGCCAACAGGAAATGACTGGCTTTCTTTCAAAAAAAATACTGTTGATACTTTGAAGTTCACAAAAGAAGAGGATGAATTTAATGTTGCAGAATAGGAGGGGGGGGGGGCGGAGTAGAGATGTTGGTTCGGGTAAAAATAGATGGAAAGGAGGTGCTACATAGGTTGGCATCACCTCAAAGTTAGGTAGTGACTTGGTCCAGATGGAATGCATCCTAGGTTGCTGAGGGAAGCTTGGATAGAGTGTTCTGAAAGTGCCTCTGTTTTGCTAAATATATTTTTTAAGGAGTCATTTTTGAAAGATTGAAGAAATGTTAAACTTTGGGGTTTTCAAAGGGGATCATGTAAAGGCCGCTTGACTTTGGAAAAACAGTCTCTGGAAATGTTTTTTTAAAAGGGACACTGAAAGGTCTTGTGAAGAAAACAAGCCTTTCCAGGAAACCACCTGACTTCCAGCTCAAACAACAGAGAACTTTGGACACCTGGAGAAATTGTTTACAAAGAAGTGACCGGTCCTGTTGTTTGTTTGGCTTTTGAATTGTCTTGAGTAGGGGTTGAACTGTATAAAACGGGAGAGAACTTCCAAGGAAGGAGAGAAGACCACAACCCAGCTCAGCTTTCCAGAACCTCTCTTTTTTTAAAAAAAAAACCCTGAGAAGTCCACAGTGTCAACTCATCTCGTCTCCTGTCTTTGAAGAAAAGCCTGCTAAATTTATTCTGAACGCCAGCTGAAAAGAGCTGTTCTAAAAGATCCCAGTGACCCGTCTACGTGTACTCGGAGGCCAGACAGTATGCCAGTTTTGGAACACCAGGTATCTCATCTGCTGTTTCTTCAACAATGAGCAAGAACTCAGCCTAAGTATTTTGTCTGTAATAGAGCTCTTAAAAAATACCTTTTATTTTTCTGGTTAACCAGTGTATATGTGAGTGTGAGGGGCTAAGGTAAAAATGGAACTTTAATATTTCAATCTGCGTGCTTATGTCTTAATTCATTACTGGTAGACTTGTTTTGTAATAAACTGATAATTTTGTTGGTTATTAATGAAACCTGGTTAGTGTGTTTTATTCTGGGGAAAAATTGAGTTGTTACAACCAGGTGAGCAATGTCTAGGGGTCTTTTGCTATCTTTACCTGATCGTCTTGTAACAGGGTTTAATTTTTAAGCACACTGTGTTTTGAGTTCCCCTTTGTGTGAATCCTTGTTCACAGTTTCCAATTATAAGACAAAGAACTGAGCACAAACATGCTTTCTTTGGTTTAAAGCAGAAAGATGAAATTTATTAAACCTTAAACTTAAACTCATACAGTTCACGCTTATGGATATACGACACGCTCACGCTAGCATGCACATGCGATATAAACATGCAAAATAGGGACAGAAAAGAGCAGAAGAAAAGATAAATAGAACAGTTTGAGGTAGTATGTTTCTTGGGCTTGCTGTAGTCCTTGATTGAAGAAAAATAGTCTTGTGTTTCATTGGGGCCCAGTAATGATCTTAAAACTTTGTTCATGTGGCAAATCTCTCTCTCTCTCTTTGAGTTTCATGTGTTTTCACAAGATTCAGTTCCGTGGGAAGAGATGAACGGGTAGAAAGGAGAGGCTGTAATTCTTGCTTCCGTTCCAGGAGAGCTGTTTACCCCACGAGCACACTGCTTTGTCTAAGTTCAAGTCCCTTTGATGGGAGTTCAAATTCCAAAAAAAATTCCCAAGTTGCCCTGCAGGTTAGTCCTGTGACTAGTTCCTTATATGGAACAGTCAGTTCACATCCTTGGTTGGAGGTTCAAATTTCTCTGCAGCAGCCTGTTAGCCATGTGACTAAAACTGGTCTGACCACTTCTGTGTATTGGAGAAGCAACTGCTGGACCTCTGTCGTTTCAACATTGTCTGTTACCATGGAAATGTCTTTCCGGTCAGGGCTTGCAATTTTAAGTTTTAATGTTCATATGGTGAAATAATGTGTGCCTCAGTCTTGGCAGGTGGGGTTTGTGTGATTGACCATATCGGTAAGTGGGAAAATTTAAATATGTATTGTGACCCGTGGGGAAGTGCAACTAGAATAAACAGTGCACGCCTCCCGCCTCAGTCATAACAAGAGATAATAGAAGCTTTGACCACAACCTTTCAATCCTTGGATATTGGAGTTGTGCCAGTGGACCGGAAAATTGCAAATGCTACAGCCCTGTTCAAAAAAAAAAAAAAAAATCAGAGCGGTATAATCCTGGTAACTGGAGATATCAGTCTGGAGAGACGGTGGCATAGTAGTAATGTCACTGAAATAGTAGGGCATTAGGGATGGACAACAAATGCTATCCTTACCAGTTACACCCACATCCCATGGAAGAATTTTTTTTTAAAAAGCTGTCTAATGTCAGTGGTAGGAAAGCTACTAGAAACCATTGTTAAGGACAAAACTGAGTCTTATTTGGAGAAGCATGGGGTAACCAGGGCCAGACAGCATGGATTTGTTAAAGGCAAATCATGCCTGACAAACCTGATTGAGTTATTTGGTGAAGTAACAAAGGTTTATGAAGGTACTGGAGTAGATGTATATGTGGACTTTCAAAAGGTACTTGATAAAGTGCCAGATAATAGACGTATTTAGAAAGTAGAAGCCCTATTAAAGTATGAAAGGAATGGTGGCAACTTGGGCATATAATGGACTAAAGAATAGGAGGCAGAAAGCAGCAGTGAACAGATGTTGTTCTGACCAGCGAGAAGTATGCAGTGACGATCCCCCCCAGGGATTGGTATTCGGATCGTTACTTTTCTTGTTATATATTAATGACCTGGACTTGGGCATACAGGGCAGATGATACAAAATTCAAATATGGTAAACAGTGAGAAGGACAGTAACAGATTTCAGGAGGGCATACACATGACCGATCCAATTTAATGTGGACGTGTGTGAAATAATGAATTTTGTGAGAAATAATATGGAGAGGCAATATAATTGAAATGGTTCTATTTTAAGATGGGGGGTGGGGGGGGTACAAGAGCAGAGTGATCACGAGCTGCATATTTACAAATTGTTGAAGATGGCAGGGCAGGTTGATGAGGTGGAGAAGAAAGTGTATGGATACTTGGCTTTGAAAATAATGGCATTTCATACAAAAATAAAGTCAAGCTAAACCTTTACACATCTCTGGTTAGGCATTAGCTGGTCTCTTGTGTCCAATTCTGGGCACCACACTTTGGGAAGGATGTCAAGGACTTAGAAAGGATACAGAGAATGTTTACTAGGATGATGTTAGGGATGAGGGAAATCAGTTATGTGGAGAGATTGGAGAAGCTGGGATTGTTCTCCTTCAGAAAAGAGGGGAGATTTAATAGAGGTGTTCAAAATTATGAAGGGATTTATAGAGCAAATAAAGAGAAACTTTCATCTGGTAAGTGTGTTGGTAACCAGAGGTCATAGATTAAAGGTAATTGGCAAAAGAACTAGAAGGGAAATTTCTTCACACAGAGGGTTGTTAAGATCTGGAATGCACTCCTTGAAAAGGTGATTGAATTAGATTCCATATGAACTTTCAAAAGGCAGTTAGACATGTACAAAGAACAGCACAGGAACAGGCCATTCGGCCCTCCAAGCCTGCGCCGATCTTGATGCCTGCCTAAACTAAAACCTGCATTTCCGGGGACCATATCCCTCTATTCCCATCCTATTGTACTTGAAGAGAACTAATTTGCAGGGTTATGGGAAAAAGCTGGGGTGTGGGACTAAGTTGGACAGCTCTTTCAAAGAGCCAGCATAGGCATGATGGACCAAATGGTCTCCTTCTGTGCTATAAGATTCTATGAAGTGTGATGCCTGAAGTATAATTGATGCATGCTTAAGTACTCATCTTCCTATCGAGCTGTAGATTTGTTTTCATTCCACTTACGAATTTAATATCTAAAAAGATAATCGTATTTTGTCATTTTGCTCACTACCACTCGTGTGAAGCGACTTGGGATGTTTTGCTATGTTAAAGGCGCTATAGAAATGCAGGTGACTGTTGTATGCGTTAAGGGATTATTGCTAAAAGTTTATTCATGGGTCTTTGGGTTAAGATACCTTCTCTGAAAGAATGAAGAGGTTGTTTCCTTTTAAAAAATCTCTTAAAGGTACAAGTATCTGGATTCTACCAATTGCTGTTTTCCTTTATAATTTCATATTTTTCAATGTTTGTAGCACAATTGAATATTTTGGTGATTGTGAAGAAATATTAAGCATTAAATCAGTGAGCTCAATATATAATTATATACAGGAACAGAAGTCAAAGTGGATTTGCCCAGAAGAAGCTATAATGTTCAGTGCTATCTTGTATAATTTTGGCCTGTGACATCAGCTGATATTTATTCTAGAACTTGCAAGCCAGACTTTTTTCCCTCCATTTTCATTGACTGCTTGATAACTGAAAGTGCGTTGACAGTTCACTGATATGCCATTTGCCTGGGCACGAATGCCATAATATATAGATTTATTCTGCAGGGATATATAATTTGAGACCCATGGGCCAATCCAGGTCATCTCTGCTGCAGAACACTGCACCTCAAGAGTATAAAATAAAGCTAATGCATTAATCAATACTCTGCTGAATTCATGTACTGTTGCAATTAACAGTAATAGATTTAATCATAACTGGCAGCTGACTGTAGTTAATAGTATATATCTTAATCAGTATTTATTTAATTAAATTAATCATTAAATGAAGTAAAAACATGACGTACAACAGTTGCAGCGTCACAATTCCCAAATTAAACCTGCCAGCATAAAATATATAACAGCAAAATTGTAGCAAGCCGAGCAGCTGGTCTATTACAATGCATAAATCATCAATGAGTACTCTAGCTGACTACCAGTGCATTTAGGAACAGGAGACGCTCAGCAGTAGGAACGAGCTGCAAATCTCAAGAAACTGATCAGAAGTCCTATTATAAAGTACCAATTGAGATCAGATGTGAATGCAACATACTGGACTATTACAGTCCACTTTCACAGCAGTACAAAAGTATACAAAATTATTTATTCAGTCACGCTTGCGGACTGAATGGAGGTGTTTTGCAAAGCAGTCACCCAGTCTGCATTTGGTCGTCTCAATGTAGCGGAGACCACATCGTGAGCATCAAATACAGTATATTAAATTGAAAGTAGTGCAAGTAAATCATGGTTTCACCTAGAAGGAGCATTTGGGGCGTTAGACATTGAGAAAGGTGAATGTAAATGAGCAGGTGTTACATCTCCTGTACTTGCATGGAAAGATGCTATAGGAGAGTGAAGGGGTATTATGGGTGAATCAAGTGTGGACCATGGTATTGTGGAGGGAATGGTCCCTCCAGAATGCTGAAAGGAGGAGAGGAGGGGCAGATATATTTGGTGGTGGCATCACGCTGTAGGTGGTTGAAGATGAGGCAGAGGAAGCGAGGCTGAGAGAGAACAGTGCCGGAGACCCATGGTTAAAAGTAGCGAGGGGGAGTCAGTGGGAGTTTGAGAAAAAGAGGGAAAAAAACTCAAGGTGTGATGTCACAGGAAAGCAGATAAGAAGTGGATGTTTGGTGAATATTTATTTCTTCCCCTCTTTAAACTGGGGCATTTGTTCAAACTAGGAGCTGGGAAATAAAAAATTTCAATTGGGGTAAGTAATAACAATAAATGAGTTAATAAGATTATTAGCACAGAGCAGGTCTAGAGGCATTAATTAAAATCAATAGTTTAAACAAGGCACTGACTCGGTTCTAAAATAGGGAATAGAGGTTTTTTTTTTAAGGTGGTGGATGGGTAGTTGAGACCTGTTACTCCTGTGGCATGTGGGAACTTCAGGACACTTCATGTGCCTTGGGGGAGGAGTCTCCAGCTGCTTGAGCTCAGGGTTTCTGATCTTGAGGGGCAGCTGGAATCACTGTGGAGCATCAGGGAGGATGAGAGTTTTCTGGATTGTACGTTCCTGGAGATGGTCACCCCACAGGCATTGAGAGTTCAGGATAGTAGATGGGTGGGCATCTGGAAGACTAGGAAGAGGCAGAAAGTACAGTAGTCTTCAGGGTATGTGCCACTCTCAAACTGGTACTCAGCATTGGAAATTGCTGAGAGTGATGATGCCTTGAAGGAGTGCAGTCTAGACCATGGCACCAATGGGCAAGGGACTGTACAGGAGGGAAAAGCAAAGAGTAGAAATGCAGTTGTTATAGGAGATACCATAATTAGGGGAACAGTGGCATTTCTGTAACCATCATCGTCAATGATGTGTTGCCTCCATGGTGCCACAGTAAAGGACATCAGTGAGAGTGTGCAGGATATTCTGCAGGGAGAAGGGAGTGAACCAGAAGTTGGTGCATGTCGGTACCAACGACATGGCAAGGACAGGATTTGAGATCCGACTGTCAGATTTTCAGGAGCTAGGGAGGAAGTTAAGGAGTAGGACCTCAAAGGTCACTAATCTGTGGATTACTGCTAGTGCCATGTGCGAGTAGAAATAGGAGTATGGGAAGGATCAGTGTGTGGCTTGAGGCATGACAGAGGAGAGAGGGCTTCAGATTCTTGGGTCATTGGGATAAGTTTTGGGACAAGAGGCACCTATTCAAAAGGGATGGGTTGCAACAGGACTGGAGCCAATGTCTTTGTGGGAGATTCACTAATGTGGTTGGGGAAGGGTTTAAATTAAATTGGTAGGGTGATGGGCACCAGCATATAGAAGTAGAAAAGAGGAATAAGGTGCATAATGGAATGAGGGCGTTGGTTAGTATAGGGATGGAAGTAATTACTATATTAAGTAGGAGCTGACTAAGAAAGACTACGAGGAATACAAAGACTGATTTAGAGTGCATGTATGTAAACGGACAAAGTGTGGTGAATAAGGTTGGTGAGCTACAGCATAAATAGCCGTTTGGGAATATGATGTAGTGGCAATAACGGAAACATGGTTTAAAAATGGTGGGAACTTGGCACTTAATTCAAGGATACAATGTGTTCAGAAAAGATGGAGAAGGAAAAAAGGGAGGTGAGGTGGCAATACTAATTAAGGAAGACATTGTAGTGCTGGAAAGAGAGGATGTCCTTGAGGGGGTAAGGACAGAATCCATTTGGTTAGAGTTGAGAAGCAAAAAGGGTATGATGACATTATAGGGAGTATTCAATAGGCCTTCAAATAGTGAGAGAGATAGATGAGCAAATCTGCAGGGAAATCACAGTGATGTGCAAGAACTGTAGAGTGGTGATATTGGGGTCTTTAATTACCCAAATATCAATTGGGATAATGTTATAGTAAGAGGTAAGGAGGGGTAGGGATTTCTGAAATGTGTTCAGCAGAACTTCCATGACCAGTATGTTCACGATTCAACTAGGAAGGAGGCAATGCTGGGGAATGAGGTGGGCCACATGTCTGTGGGGAGAACACTTGATTATTAGGCTAGAAATGGAGAAGATCAAGGAACAGTCTAAAGTAGAATTTCTAAATTGTAAGAGGAATAATTTCAATGGGATGAGAGGGGGTCTAGCCAGTGTAAAGTAGAACCAAAGACCTATAGGAAAAACAGTAACTCAGCTGTTCGTGATCTTTAAGGATGAGATGTTTCAGATATAGGCTAGATACATTTCAACAAGGGAAAAAGTTGGGGAACTAAAACCAGGGCTCCTTTGATGACAAGGGAGATAGAGAATATAATGAAACAAAAAACGAGGCTGTATGATCGAGAACCAGGCCAAAAACCAATATGCTGAGAGGAGCAGTGAAGAGGGAAAATAAGACTGGTAAAGTGAGAATAGAATGACAGTTAATATAAAGGGAAACCAAAAAATCATCATCTGGCATGTAAATAGTAAGCGGGTCGTAAGAGGCGGATTGTGGCCAATTGGGGACAAAGAGGGTGATATTTGCTTCAAGGCTAGACTACTTAAGTACTTTCTATTGGTGTTACTAAGGAAGAAGATGCTGACAAAATATCAGTAGAAACCGAGTTGGTAGAGGTAATGGATGGGGTGAAACTTGATAGGATGGACTGTAAAGGCTGGCTTTGTTTAGAGTAATTAAGTTGTCTGGTCCGGATGGCTTGCTTCCAAGGTGGCTAAGGGAAGTGGGAGTGGAGATAGCGGAAGGGCTTGCCATAATCGTCTAATTTTTCCTAGATATGGGGGAGGTGCCAGAGGATTGGAGAGGGGAACATGTGATGCCCTTATTCAAGAAAGGATGTAAGGACATTCCTAGTAACCCTAGGCTGATTAGTTTAACATCAGTGATGGGTAAGGTTCTAGAAACAATAATGAGGGGCAAAAATCAACAGGCACTTGGAGAGATTTGAGTTAATTAAGAGCCAGCACGGATTTGTAAAGGGCAGATTGTCCTTGACTAATCTAATTAATTTTTTTTTGATGAAGGGAATGCAGTGGATGTTGTCTATATGGATGTTAAAACATTTCACAAAGTATCGCATAAAAGTCCACTTAATGAAATTTGAGGCTCATGGAATCGGAGGGTCATTTGTAAAAAAAATTGGTTTAAGGACAGAAAACGGCGAGTTGTGGTAAATAGTTTTTTTTTCAGACTGAAGGATGGTAGACCATGGTGTTCCCCACGGCTCAGTGCTAGGTCCATTGTGCTTTTTTTTGGATATATACAAATGACTTGGAAATTGGAATAGAAAAACATTTCAAAATTTGCTGATACCAAACCTGGAGGTGTGGCGAACTGCGCAGATGATGCATATCAACTGCAACAGGACATAGATAGGCTAGCAGAATAGGCATTCTAAGTGGCAGATGGAATTTAGTACAGAAAAGTGTGAGGTGATACATTTTGTCAGAAGGGATAAGGAGAGGACTTGATGGTAAAGTTCTAAAGAGTGTGTAAGGGCAGAAGTACCTTGGGGTTCATGTGTTCAGATCCTTGTAGGTGGCAGGACATACTGACAGAGTAGTTAGAATAGCACATGGGTCCTTGGGCTTCATAAATAGAGACGTTGAATAGTAAAACAGGGAAGTTATGCTGAATCTTTTTATAAAGCTCTGGTTAGATCACAACTTGAGTATTGTGTCCACTCTGATCACCACGCTTTAGGAAGGATGTGAAGGTTCTTGAGAGGGTGCAGAAGAAATTTACCAGAATGGTTCCAGGGATCTGGGATTTTGGCTAAACGGTTGGGTTGGAGAAGCTGGGGTTGTTAGCTTGGAGCAAAGGAGTTTGAAGGGAGATTTGATAGAGGTGTAGAAGATTGTGACAGGCTTTGATGAGGTAGACAACGAAAAGTTGTTCTCATTAGCTGATGTACAAGGAATAGGGGACGCAGCTTTAAGGTTTCGGGCAAGAGATGCAGGGGGATATGAGGAAGAACTTTTTTATGCAGCGTGTGGCGATGACCTGGAACCCGCTACTTACAAGTGTGGTGGAATTTGAGACGATTTTTTGAAAATTTATTCTTTCACGTCGCTGGCTACGCCAGCATTTGCCCATCCCCAGTTGCCCTTGAGAAGGTGATGGTGAGCTGCCTTCTTGATCCCCTACAGTCCATGTGTAGGTACACCCACAGTGCTGTTAGGAAGGGGGTTCCAGAATTTTGACCCAGCGACAGTGAAGGAACGGCAATATAATTCCAAGTCGGGATGGTGTGTGCTTGGAGGGAACATGCAGGTGGTGGTGTTCCCATGCGTCTGCTGCCCTTGTCCTTCTAGGTGGTAGAGGTCGTGAGTTTGGAAGGTGCTGTCGAAGGAGCTTTTGTGAGTTGCTGCAATGCATCTTGTAGATGGTACACACTGCTGCCACTTTGCGTCGGTGATGGATGGGGTGCCAATCAAGCGGGCTGCTTTGTCCTGTATGGTGTCGAGCTTCTTGAATGTTGTTGGAGCTGCACTCATCCAGGCAAATGGAGAGTATTCCATCACACTCCTGACTTGAGCCTTGCAGATGGTGGACAAGCTTTGGGGAGTCAGGAGGTGAGTTCCACAGAATTCGCAGCCTCTGACCTGCTCTTGTTGCCACAGTATTTATGTGGCTAGTCCAGTTCAGTTTCTGGTCAATGGTAACCCCCAGTATGTTGATGGTGGGGGATTCAGCGATGGTAATGCCATTGAATGTCAAGAGGAGATGGTTGGAGATGGTCATTGCCTGGCACTTAAATGGCAAGTTATATTCGTGTCACACATCAGCCCAAGCCTGAATGTTCTCAAGGTTTTGTTACATATGGACATGGATTGCTTCAGTATCTGAGGAGTTGCATTGCGCAATCCTCAGCGAACATCCCCACTTCTGACCTTATGATGGAGGGAAGGTCATTGAATAAGCAGCTGAAGATGTTTGGGCCTAGGACATTTTCCTGAGGAACTCCTGCAGTGATGTCCTGGGCTTGAGATGATTGACCTCCAATGACCACAGCCATCTTTCTTTGTACTAGGTATGACTCCAGCCAGAGGAGAGTTTTCCCCCTGGTTCCCATTGACTCCAGTTTTGCTCGGCCTCCTTTGTGCTACACTCGGCCAAATGCTGCCTTGATGTCAAGGGGAGTTACTCTCACCTCCCCTCTTGTCAGCTCTTTTTTTTGTCCATGTTTGAACCAAGGCTGTAAAGTGGTCAGGAGCTGAGTGGCCCTGGTGGAACCCAAACTGAGCGTCAGCGAGCAGGTTATTGCTGAGTAAGTGCAGTTTGATAGCACTGTCAACGACACCTTCCATCACTTTTCTGAAGATCAAGAGTAGACTGATGGGGTGGTAATTGGCCGGGTTGAATTTGTCCTGCTTTTTGTCTTCAGGACATACCTGGGCACTTTTCCACATTGCAGGTAGATGCCAGTGTTGTAGCTGTACTGAAACAGCTTGGCTAGGGGCACAGCCAGTTCCAGAGCAATGTGTTCAGTACTATTGCCAGAATGTTGTCAGGGCCCATAGCCTTTGCAGTATCCAGTGCCTTCAGCGGTTTCTTGATATCATGTGGAGTGAATCGAATTGGCTGAAACTGGCATCTGTGATGCTGGGGACCTCAGGATGGATCATCCACTCGGCACTTCTGGCTGAAGATGGTTGCAAATGCTTCAGCCTTGTCTTGTGCACTGAAGTGCTGGGCTCTCCCATCATTGAGGATGGGGATATTTGTGGAGCCTCCTCTTCCTGTTAGTTGTTTAACTGTCCATCACCATTTACGACTGGACGCGGCAGGACTGCAGAGCTTTGATCTGATGCGTTGGTTGTGGGATCGCTTGAATGATTGATTTCAGAAGGAAATTGTCCAGACACTTGAGGGAAATAAACTTGCAGGGCTGCGTAAATAGAGCGGGGAAATGGGAATGACTGGATTGCTCTACTGGCATAAACTCAATGGGCTGAATAGCATCCTGTGCCGTTATGATATGATCAATTGAATACGGAGGCTGGTGGGGTGGAACATGAGGGAAAGGGGAGCCCTTTTGTTGTTCTGGGAGGGAAGGGATGAGAGCAGAAGTGCGTGAAATAGAATGGATGTGGTCAAGAGCACAATCAACCATGATGGGGGTTATCCTCAGTTGAAGAAAAGGATGACATCGGAAGTGCTAATATGGAAGGTTGCATCGCCGAACAGATGAAATCGAGATGGTGTGAAACTCGAAGAATGGAGTAGACTCCTTACAGGAAGCAAGGTGTGAGGAAGTGTAGTCAAAGTAGCTGTGAACATAAGAAATAGGAACAGGAGTAGACCATCTGGCCTGTCGAGCCTGCTGCACCATTCAATATGATCATGGCTGAGAGGGAGTCAGTGGGCTTATAGTGAATATTGGTTGATTGTCTGTCCCCAGAATTGGAGATAGGGAAGGGAAGAATCAGAGATAGACCATGTGAAGGCAAGAGAAGGGTAGAAATTGGAAAGAAAGTTAATGAAATTTTCCAGTTCAGGTGCAGAGCAGGAAACTGCATTCGTAGTCATCGGTATACTGGAGAAAGAGGTGAGGGAGGGAGCTCAATCGTCCAGAATAAATGTTCCATGTATCCCACAAAAAGGCAGGCATAGCTAGGTCCCATGTGTGTACCCATAGCAATGCCTTTTATTTGGAGGAAGTAAGTGGAATTGAAGGAGAAGTTGTTCAGCCAGGCGGATGGGGACTGATTCACCCTTCATCCAAGGAAGAAGCGGAGAGCTCTCAGACTGCCCTGGTGGGGATAATCTTAGCTGTGATTTTGCAGCTTTAATTCCAATAAAAACATCTAAACTCTTGACAAACTGGAAGTCTTAATATCCACACACACATCTTGAAGGTCTACCAAGCAACAAACCTGACTTTTTCATCTAAAAGTCCTGTTGCATATCTGACCGTAAGGAAAGGTGATTTTTCAACTAAACATCAGGAAGACTAAAGCCATTGGCTTTACCCCCGTCACTAACTCCATATAATTGCCACTCCACCCCACCTCTGGCTAAACTAGTTGTTTGCAACCTCTGCATCCTGTACAACCTGAGCTGTGTTTCTCGATAGAAAAAAAGTCACTTACCTTCATAACATGACTCGCTTCCACTTTTCCCCAAACATGTACATTTTCAGTAGGAATTGCTTGTTAGCAAATAGGAATTGAAATAGAACCATAGAAAAGTTATGGCACAAAAGGAGGCCATTCAGCCCATCATGTCTGCACCAGCTGAAAAAACTAGCCGTCCAATCTAATCCCACCTTCCTGCACCTAGTCCGTAGCCTTGCAGGTTACAGCATTTCAGGTGCATGTCCAGGTAACGTTTTTTTTTAAAATTTGAGGATTTCTGTCTCCACCACCGATCTGGGCAGTGAATTCCAAACATCCATCACCCTCTGGGTGAAAAAGTTATTCCTCATGTCCCCCCTAATCCTTCTATCTGTGTCCCCTGGTAATTGACCTCTCCGCTAGGGGAAACGGGTCCTTCCTGTCTAACGTATCTAGGCCCCTCATAATTTTGTACACCTCAATTAAGTTGCCCCTCAGCCTCCTCTGTTCGAAGGAAAACAACCCTAGCCTATCCAATTTTTCTTCATAGCTGCAACTTTCAAGCCCTGGCAACATTCATGTAAATCTCCTCTGTACTCTCTCCACAGCAATGAACTTCCTGTAATGTGGTGACCAGAACTTTACGCAATATTCCAGCTGTGGCCTAAGCAGCGTTTTTTACAGTTACATCATTACATCCCTGTTTTTGTACTCTATACTTCAGCCAATAAAGGAAAGCATTCCATAAGCCGCCTTCACCACTCTATCTACCTGTCCTGCCACCTTCAGGGACCTGTGGCTAATTTTTCTCTACTTAATACATTGAGGCCAGTTGTACCATCCCTACCACTGCCTTAGCTGAAATTAGCTAACTCAGCGTAGACAGGGGATCCAATCTAGGACCTTCTGCTTCTATGTGACTTGACTTACTGTCAGCCATTGGAGGAGCTGCTGCTACTTGACACAATGTTTATCCTAGTGCCAGAAATAATTTTGTCCAGAATTTTCTATTTTCTAAAGGTTAAAATTTGAAGCTCACTTTAATTATGTAGGTAGAATTTTGAAATGTAAAATAGAGAAATTGTTTATATATTAGTCATGAATAGTTCGACAATCTGTACTATATGTTCTTGTAACACAGCACAGTCTGCCTGTAACTATTTCTATCACAGCATTTTAATGGACCAGATTTTGCTTGATTGGGGGCATCTAGTGGCATTAGACTTAGAACTGCATGTTTAGTTTTTAAAAATTGTTACGCACAAGGTTGCTGGAAGTGTGAGCTGATGGTGCAGCAAGGACAACAGGGCAGCTAGGTGAACAACAGGGCAAACCGTCTATCTCTTTAACCAATGAGATGAAAGGATTGAGAAATAAGCGGGAGAGTGAATTAGAATAGGTGAATTCATAGGAACCTAAGAACAAGAGTAGGCCATTTAGTCCCCTTGAGCCTGTTCCGTTATTCAATGAGATCGTGCACAAAGAGAGAAATAAAAAGAGGGAAAGGAAGATTGAATTCAGAGAGAAAAAAGAGATAGGAAAAATAAGAAAAAAGTCAAAAATGTAAAATTTGACTTTAAGATCTAAAATAATTCAGAACCTGAAAGAATGAGACTCTACTTATAGTGTGCTTTTTGGGCAAGAGGAGTTGATTGGCAACCATTAACAATTACCACATTGTACAGAGTACTTACTTTGATTACTAAATGCAATTTTTTGTAGTGAGCTTAACACATTAAATGTGCACATGCAGCAACTTCCTGTAAATGATGGTGAGGTAAAGGATGAGATACAGTTTTTGCAAGTTAATGGCGGAGCAGCGCAAATTGGCCAGCAACTTGTGGCAATCCTCAGTTCACGGAGTACCTCTTCTCACCAAAGGTTGCTAGCTGATTTGTGCATCAGTACCAGTTTGCGACGTTCAGCTGCCATTAGTTTTTCAGCAAAATCTGGCAAGCTTGGCACATAGAATGGAAGGAACCAAATAGATTACATTATAATTAAGCTAGAGGTAAAGGCATTTTATAAAAGTTAGTTGGATTGGTATTTTCTATAGCATAGGTGGCAAGAAGGCTGCAATTCAAAAAAAAGGGTTTTGATAACCCAAGTATGTCATTGAAGCAATCAGTAAGAGCAGCTAAATATTGCATTACAGACTGTAATCCACTTGGGGTTCCCATCAGATTAAAAAATGAAACTAACAATCACTGCGGTAAGCTGTAAATGTGAGTCTTTTGGGTTATTTTTATATGTTGAAGCCATCATTATATGTTTGCATTTAACAATGTGGGAACTGTTAATGGACTGTGAGATGCAGAATATTTGGCGCTGATTAAATCTACACAGGAAAACAGATGATCAACATTCAATTATAAGACGAGAACCGAATTGTTCTTTTGACAGAAACTGGTGTCTCCTTTCTTTGTCAATATGCATGAAAGTATTCAATAACCTGTTTTTAGTTGGTCTAATCCAATACTTTAAAAAAAAAAAAATCCTATCTTAAATTTGAATGCAAAGGTTGCTTACTCTAAAGCAAAAAGAATTTGTAAAATTACTGGATATCTGTTATACCTTTTGTAGGTTGCCAGGAAAAAATTGTGTTTGCTTTATAGGTTTAAAGTGGTTTATAGAACTGGCATGCTCTTGACAGCTGCCTGTCCTTAATATGATAACGAATTGAGTGGGAAGTTTCCTGGACAAGTAACCCTGGGTTGACCACACTGCATACTCACCATCTTTAATAGTAGCTTTATTCAAACAGTTTAGTAGATCTTATTCGTGAGTAGTCTGGAATGCAGATTATAGTTTCTGATGTTCATTGTGATCCCAAAGTAGCCTGAATGTGTCATAACAGGCTTCTCGACCTTTTTTCTTCAGAGCACCCCCGACCCCCATGTTATAAAAATTCCACGGATCCCTGTAACACTAGTATTTTTTCTATATAAAAATGATCTTGACATAACTCCAACTCACCATGTTGCTGCTGCTGTTCTCTTGACAAAATATGCGGGTTCCCATGCCCATCCCACTCCCTATTTTTCTCTTCATATGAGCTTCAATCCCCTGTCCCTCACTCTCCCTCCTTTCCCCTCAACCCCTGACTCCCTCTCCTCCTGTTCCTGGCACATCAGCTGATCCTGGTTGTCTGCTTGATTGTCAGTCAAACAGCATTTCCTCCATCTCCAATACTTTTATAACAAATAAAAGTATGCAATGAAAATGGGAAAAAAAATTGAGACCCGTATGATTTCGCGCCCGCCCCGGTCCAAATTGCTCACAGCAGTATTTTATTCCTGGCAACTCCAACACAATCCTAGAAGATTGAAATCCTAGCTGAGGCCAACATTGGGTATGAATTATCAGGTCTGCCTATGATGCCTTCTTGGTAGAGCAAGATTGCTAACACTCAAGTTATAAACTCACAGGTGAGTAATGAATGAGGTTAGACATCAAAGGGTAGCCGGTATCCTTGTAACTATACTACGGTGTGCCTCAACCCTTTGAAGTCAGGAGAGAAAATGGGGGTACAAATTACAGTTTCCCAATGTTGACATACTCTGTTCTTTCATAAAGACAGCGACTCATTGTTTGACCCCAGCAGCTACTTTCCTCCTTGCAGCTGCCACCTATTTTCTTGCCCTTCATGTGATTCGCACTTGCAACCACACTAACAAAAACAGGACAAAAAATTCAAACCTGAAATGGAACCAACGTACCCACACACTAAACTACCGTTGGCTGATTTCAGAAGTCGCAGGATACTTGAACTGAATGGGTCATATTTGCCACTGGTGACATGTGGCAGTGACAGGAATTGGGGAGCAGGGTTGAAAATAGAAGAGCAACAGCCTCAGTTAGCTAAGGGGAGGGGAAAGCAACAGCTCATGGTGCGTAGCATTAGGACAAATGTGAGGGACGAATTATGCAGTGGGACCTGTGAGAGGAGGGCGGGGTGAGGGGAGGAGATTTGCACTCAACAGCCAATGACCACTGCGCCTCTCCCTTCGTAGTGAGCGGGGGCCTGGTCTCAATGGCAGCTGCCACAGTCGTCATAGACAATCGGGAGGGGGAAAACAGAGGTCCCGGTTGGGGGTCAGAACTGCCAGTTTCCTCATCTGGGTCCCATCTTTTTCCTGATGGTGTATTTTTCTTCTTTAAATCCTGGAGGTCATTTATGGCAGAACCCATGAACCCTTCTCATGGATCCCTGGTTGAGAACCCATGTGTCATAGAATCATAGAATGTTACCACACAGAAACAGGCCATTTAGGTAATCATGCCTGTGCTGGCTTTTTGGTGGAGCAAACCAATTAGTCCTACTCCCCTGTTTTTTTTTGCACCAATAACCCTATAAATTTTTTCTCCAAGTATTTATCCAATTCCCTTTTGAAAGTTTTATTATTGAATCTCCTTTAACCAGCCTTTCAGGCAGTGCATTCCAAATCACAACTCATTGTGTAAAAATTATTTTTCTCATGCCAGATTTGATTCTTTTGCCAGTCACCTTAAATCTGTGACCTCTGGTTACTAACCCTTCTACCACTGGAAACAGTTTCACTATCAAAACCAGACATGATTTTTGACATTTCTATTGAATCTACTCTTGCCCTTCTTTGCTCTAAAGAGAACAATCCCAGCTTCTGCAGTCTCTCCACGTAACTGAAGTCCCCCATTCCTGGTACCATTCTAATACATCTCTTCTGCACCCTCTCTAAGGCCTTGACATCTTTCTCCGAGTGTAGTTCCCAGAACTGGACACTGCACCAGCGGAGGCCTAACCAGTATTGTATAAAGGTTTAGCATAACTTCCTTGCTTTTGTACTCTATTCCCCTATTAATAAAGCCCAGAATTTCATGTGTTTTTTTTAAACAGCCTTCTTAATTTGTCCTGCCACCTCAAAGCCTTGTGTACATATACATCCAGGTCTCTTTGTTCCTACATGCCCTTCTAAAATTGTACCATTATGTTTATGTTGCCTCTCCGGATTCTTCCTACCAAAGGGCATCATTTCACACTTCTTTGTATGAAATTCCATTTGCCATATATTTTGCCCATTTCACTGGTCGGTCTGTCCTCCTGAAATCTGTAACCTTTCTTTTATTATTTACTACATTTGAGTTTTGTGTCGTTTACAAACTTTGAAATTATACTCTGTATCCCACACCTGGGTCGTTAATATATATCAAAAAGAGCACAGGTCCTAATACTGACCTCTGGGCGATGACAGTGTACTACTTTCAGTCTGAAAAACAACCATTCACTACTATTCTCTGCTTTCAATCCCTTTGCCAATTTTTATCCATGCTGCCACTGTCTCTTTAATTCCATGAGCTTTAATATTGCTCACAAATTTATTACGTGGTACTTTATCAAATGTCTTTTGAAAGTCCTTGTACACATCAACCACACTACCCTTATCAACCGTCTCCGTTAATTCACCGTGTTGGAATATAGGAGCAGGAGTAGGCCATTCAGTCCATCGAGCCTGCTCCACCATTCAGTCAGATCATGGCTAATTCATCTGCCTCAACGCCACTTTCCCGTGTTATTCCCATATCCCTTGATGTCATTAGTATCTAGATATCTATCTCTTTCTGTCTTGAACATGCTCAATGATAGAGCTTCCACAGCCCGTTGGGGCACCACCCACTGAGTGAAGAAATTCCTCCTCATCTCAGTCTTAAATGGCCTATCCCTTATTCTGAGACTGTCCCCTGGCTCACCAGTCAGAGGAAACATCCTATCTCTATCCACCTTGTCATGCCCTGAAAGAATTTTGAAAGTTTCAATGAGATCACCTCTCAACCTTCGAAATGCTAGAGAATACTAGCCCTGTTTCCTCAATCTGTCCTCAGAAGACAGTCCTGCCATACCAGGGATTAGTCTGGTGAATCTCTGTTGCACTCCCTCCATGGTAAGTATATCTTTCCTTAGATGAGGAGACCAAAACATAATACTCTAGGTGTGGTCTCAGCAAGGCTCTATACAATTGCAGCAAGACTTCTTTACTCTCTACTCAAAACTCCTTGCGATGAAGGCCAATATACCATTTGCCTTCCTAATTGCTGGCTGCACTTGCATGCTAGCTTTCAGTGACTCATGAACAAGGACACCTTGGGATATCAACACTTCCCAACCTCTCTCCATTTAAGAAATGCTCTTATCTTTGTTTTTCTACCAAAGTGGATAACTTCACACTTCTTCACATTATTTCCATCTGCCATGTTCTTTCCCACTTACTTAGCCTGTTCATGTCCCCTTGAAGCCTCCTTGCATCCTCCTCACAACTTACATTTCCACCTTTTTTAGTGTCATCAGCAAATTTGGAAATATTACATTTGGTCCCCGCATCTAAATCATTTATATAGATTGTGAACAGCTGTGGCCCCAGCACTGATCCTTGCGGTACCCCACTAATAACAGCCTGTCATCCTGAGAATGACCCATTAATTCCTACTCTGTTTTCTGACTCTTAACCAATTCGCAATCCATACCAGTATATTACCCCCAATTGCATGTGCTGTAATTTTATTTACTAACCTCCTGTGTGGAACCTTATCAAAAGCCTTCTGGAAAATCGAAATGCACCACATCCATTGGTTCTCCTTTATCTATGCTACAAGTAACATCCTCAAAGAACTCCAACAGGTTTGTCAAACATGATTTCCCTTTCATAAATCCATGTTGACTGTTAGGAGAGCTATATAATAGACAGCTGATCAGATATCACCCGTTTTACAGCTGCCTAATACACAGCTGTCCCCACTTTAATTTCCATTGATTTGAATCAACGTTTTACACTATTGCCCACAGGCAAAATCAGCCCCCAAATCTCAACAAAAACAATTGGGAACATCAGAAATCTTCAGGCTCTGAACCCTGCCAAGAAGATATTTCAGAAGCAAAGTTAATCGAATTGCTCTAAATATTACCTCAATGTTTTCAGCTGCCATTTACTTCTCTGGGTAACTAAAATATCTAAAGCTCAATATTAATCTTCTAACGAAAACATGGCATTCAATATTTCAGAACATCATTGTTAAATTTACTTGGACAAGTGTATTTTCTGTGTTAAAAGCCTTTGTGCATGTGTGACCTATTCTCCACAGCTGGTTGAACTCAATCCTTACACCACACATATGTGACCTGTACCGGAACAATCCATGCTTATGTGATTGAGGCATATCTGGTTTGTCTTGCTTATGAGTCAGTTATTTTCTATACGCAGATCGCATTTGTTTGGCCTGTGTTCATATGGTCTACAAATAGACGATTAAGTCTGTGATCTGCAACTGCTAGTTAGCTGCAGTAGTTTGATCATTTTTAAGCAACCTTGTACCCCAGTGATGCAGACATGTGTAATAGGGACCTATTTTATTTATTATACCAATAGGTCATCTTATAGTTGCACTTCTGTTTTGCATATTTTTATTCAGATTCAAAATAATCTGGTTTTTAATTTAAGCCCTGATGCATGATTTATAAGTTTTTAATTTTCTTGAATGCAGTTTAATTCTTCCACTGCACTGCAATAACTCAGTTTGCGAAGCTAGTTTTCTGGTGTAGACTTATTTCAGATGAACCAAATGGGATGCACAAGTCTACGTTTCTTAATTGTGTTTTTAGATGGGTATCTGTTAATAAAACCTCTATCCTCAGTACCACCTTACTTTATAACTAGCTGGTCTGTGGCGTTGGTCATAGACAAAAATATAAATTATCTCCGTCATCTGTAACGATCTTTGATTCTTTCTCCTAATTCTTTCTATCATTCTATTTTGCTTCTACAGTGTGTGTGTCTGTAGCTGTCTTATACTTCCCCTTGTCATCTGTTGTCCATTTGTGTCTTCTATTTCACTTTTCTATATATGGAATCATAGAATGGTTAGAGAAGTGCATCTCACACCTGATTGGTTAATTTATACAATTTGTATCTTTATCTTTTAAATCCCAGGACGTGCGGCAAGACAGTAATTAATGCATGCCTAGATTCCTAGATTCTCAATGGCCATGAATCAAAAATGATAGTTTAAAGGTTTATTCATCTATGGATTTTTTTTGTTTAGGTATGCTTATGACTGTGTGATATATGGATGGGATTCCAAGTGTATGATGGGGTTGGATTGGATGAGAACTATGGGAGTTCATAATCTACCACATGGGCCTGACCAGCCATTCTACAATGTTCTTGTCCAGGATGGTTCATGCAGATATGCTGCACAAGGTAAGTAAATACTCTGATCTATAATGTGCCTATATAACGATAATGCAGGAAAAGATTAATGGTCACTTGGACAAATGTGGATTAATTAAGGATAGCCAGCACAGATTTATTAAAGACAAATCATGTTTAACTTGAGTTTTTTAATGAGGTAACAGAGGGGGTTGATGAGGGTCATGCGGTTGATGAGGTGTATATGGATTCCGAAAGGCATTTGATAAAGTGCCACATAACAGGCTTTTCAGCAAAGTCAAAGCCCATGGAATAAAAGGGACAGTATGAAGTTGGCTCAGTGATAGGAAAACGAGAATAGTGGTGTTTTTCAGACCGAATAAAGGTATACAGTGGGTTGCTACTGTTACGGCCGAAGCGGGAGTAATGCACTGTCAATTCAGTCCCATTACTCCTCAGGTCGCAGCATATTATTAAAGTTTCCCACCTACCAGAAATTAGCCAAATTAAACGCTTTTTAGTAACCCTCAGAATAAAATGCACCAAACCAGATATCTTTAAACAACAACAAATTAGCTATTTATTAATAAAATAAATCTTAAACCATATTGAGATAAATCTAGGTCTAAAGACCTTGTAACTACTTCTTCCTCCTCCCTCATGCACGCACACATACATTCAAAAACCCAGTGGTTAACCAGTTTAAAAATGATGTTTAAAATTAGAGCTGTTGCTTGGGAATAAAATAAGTAGCTGGGTTGTAAGTCCTGGTGAGTTATGTTCCTGGTTGGTGAGCTGTCCTAGAGTCAAATAGTCAGATGCTACTCAAAGTTTCCAGGCGAATTTGACGAACAATTTATAATGGATAGGCCTTCAAAGTACTTCAGCTGCAGCAAGCGTCACACAGATCTTTCAACAAGGAATATAGCAACAGGTCTATCTGGATTTTTAAATTGACATTATATCAGTAGAGACTTTACTGAGAATTCTAGAACTTCCAGAAACACAAAAAGGCAACAGAAAGTCACTCCTGAGGTAGAGAATTCTTAGAGATTGGAAGTAAAAAGGAATTTGCTATCTCCAACAATGTAAAGATTCCATTTCAGGGGTTTTTCCCCCTTCAGATCAATGTAGATTTTCTGCTGAGAGACAAAATCCTTCCTTCCTTCAAGGAGCATGTTTCGCTGGACTGCCAGTTCTAGCCAGTCTTTACACACAGACAACTGATGCAATGCAGCAGGTGGCCTCTCCTCTCCTGCTGTTGCCTAGGAAACAGGCTTGCTGCTTGCTCACCCTGTTCCCAGAGAATATAAAAGTTTCTCTCCATCTTAAAGATACACAGCCCCCTTTACTTTTTACAGGAGAAAATAAACACTTCTAGACACTACTAGGACCACTGCTTTTCTTGATCTTCACTAATTTCCTAGACTTGGTTGTGCAGAGCACAATTATAAAATTTGCAGGTGACACCAAACTTGGAGGATAGTGATCAACTTCAAGAGGATATAAACAGGCTGGTGGAATGGATGGACACATGGCAGATGAAATTTAATACAGAGAAGTGTGAAGTGATTCATTTTGGTAGGAAGAACGCGGAGAGGCGATGTAAAATAAAGGGGGCAATTCTAAAGGGGGTGCAGGAGCAGAGGGTGTATATGTGCATAGATCATTGAAGGTGGCAGGAAAGGTTGAGAGAGTGGTTCATAGAGCATACAGCATCCTAGACTGCATTAATAGGGGTACAGAGTACAAAAGCAAGGAAATTATGTTCAACTTTTATAGAACACTAGTTTGGCTTAAATTGGAATATTGTATCCAATGCTGGACACCGTGCTTAAGGAAGAATGTGAAAGTATTGGGGGGAGAGAGAGGGTGCAGAAAACATTTACGCGAATGGTTCCAGGGATGAGGGACTTCTGTTACTTGGATAGATTGGAGAAGCTGAATCTCTTCTCCTTGGAAAAGAGAAGGTCGAGAGGAGATTTGATAGGGATCTGGACAGAGTAGTTAGAGAGAAACTGTTCCCATTGGCGTAAGGGTCAAGAACCAGAGGACACCGATGTAGGTGAATGGCAGAAGAACCAAAGGCGACATGAGGAAAACCTTTTTTTACGCAGTGTGTATTTGGGATCTGGAATGCATGGCTTGAGAGTGTGGTGGAGGCAGATTCAATCATGGCTTTCAAAAGGGAATTCCATAATTATCTGAAGAAAATTTTTTTTACAGGGTTACAGGGAAAGGGCAGGCTGGTGGGACTAGCTGAGTTGTTCTTGCAGAGAGCTATCACAGATATGAAGGGGTGAATGGCCTCTCTGTGGTGCAACCATTCTATGATTCTATGTGTAATTTGTAGAGTAATTTATTACCATTGATAACTTGGTGCTGATATTGGATGATGCAGCAAGCTGATGTTCTCAATAAATTGTACCGGAGAGTTGTAGAAAGCTGATACATGCTAGGGATTCCCCTGAAGGCAAATTCTCGGTCAGAGCTATGGCATAGGGAGGGATGTTGAGCACAGGCAAGTAGGGAAGGCCAGTTGTCGGCTGAATTATACTGAGCTTCTCATTGCTTACTGAGTTTAAGATTGATTGAATCCTAACCTTACGATGAGGAATTATTTCTGGATAAAAGTTGTTAATTGACCTTCGATTTGCTGCATTACAGTATCAGGTTGAAAGATAAGGGGCAGAATTTTTCAGCCCTGCCTTGGAGGTGGGGTGAGGGGGTGGGAAATAGCAGGAACATGGGGTTGGGGAATAGTGTGGAGCTGTGTCGGGACTGCTCTCTAACGCATTCCCACCACTGCGGAAGGCAGGGAGACAGATCGGCTGCCTGCAGAATGGAGGTGGGCAGCCAATTAGCATTTTTAACGCCCCAATTAGGGGCGATTAAATGGTCTGCCAGCATTTTGCCGGCAGTGGAGCCGCCTCCCACTGTGTGTGGAGGCCACAAGCTCCTTTATCTATCCGGTGGGGCTGCCTGCTTGGCCCTTCTGAATTTTTATTTTAAACTTACCCCTCTGAGGGCACCTCCATGTTGAGGCACCCTCTTGATCGCCTACCTGGAAGATTCAGCCCACAGTAGCAAGCTTTGTTAGTTGGCGTGTCCAAAGTAAAGAAAAACACTATTTTGTGCATGAAATGAAACATATTTTAAAATAGCTCAGTTGCTGTAGCATTAAATCTTGAAATAAACTGTTAAATGTTTTTCAAAAGATTAAATAAAGCTTAAAAACTATGTGTGCCTTATGTTCATAACCGTGCTAAACTGTATTCTTAGTGGTATGATATATTTTATTTATTCCTCATTGTTTGTTTGCTGTTCCTTTTGGGTGCCATCTAAACCTTGAATAGGTTGCCAAGCAGATGATCTAATTCCAAACCTTCGACAGTGTCCCTCCACAACTACCTGCTGTGAAAGGGCAAAAAAAACCTTTTGAATGTCACTTCATGACACTCTTGCACAACACCAGACAACACACATTGGAGTGTGATCACCATTTACAATCACTAGCTTGTGTTCTTGCCCTAGCCCAGTTCAGTGTAGTGTTTTCTGAGATACTGCTTGAGGGGCTCAAGAATTTTGCCAGGACCATCTATATTCGATACCACACAGCCACCGATATCTTCAATCTTTGTTGGCTGCGTGCTCAACCAAAAAGTCATGCAGATAACCATTCATTACAAACTGTTTGCTGATGACTGTGTGTCACGTGCCCACACTCTCGGGCACATCCTTTTATTATCTGACTGCATTGCTCAGGCAGCATAATATTTTGGCCCTCACAATCAATTTCAAAGAAACTGAAGTGGTAGTCCAGCCCATACCTGGCCATCCAGTTGCATATCTTGTGGTTACAATCTGTAACTTAATATTTAAAATTCTGTTACCATGGCAGCATTCTCTCTCACAAAGCTACAATTGACCACGAGTTCACATTTAGATTTACAGCATGGTTGGGGAAGTTAGATCCATGACCAATTTTTCCCCATCTTTTGTTTACAGCAATACCCAACTCCTTAGCTGATCTTTGACTTAAGCTTTAGTTAATCTACCCATGCAGAAGTAAGAATGCTACTAGTTCTGGATATTTCGTATATATAAATATATATAATCTGTAATTACATGTTGTTTTAAATTTGTGTCCTGATTTAATGTTGCAGAAAACCTGATTTTTAATCCATCACCAATGGAAATAGGCCATCAAGAAGTTGGTCGCTACTTTTCAGAATTTTCTGGCACACACTATGTTGCAAATGAGGAGCTGCAGATCCAGTACCCAGATGACATGATGCTGACATCACAACTTGTGGAGAAGGTATATAGCCATTCCTGAGTCATTTTTCAGGAACGAATGAAGCGTTGCAGTGAGCATGTATTTAATGAACAGAATACACCAAGTGAGTCTCATCAGTACAGGCTTGGAAAAATGCTGCAAGTATCTCAGGGCATCTTTTGCACCGTATATAAATTATCACTGAAAGCAGACATTTTGTCGAAGCTTTTTGTCTTGCACTCATCAGGACAAATGGCAAGATTACCAATGTAAGGGAAAGCAACAGATTTATACTGTATGAGAAGAGCGTGTTGATTGGTTGGTTGGCAATTGGACTCTGGTAGAGGCATTGCCATGGAGAATTCACCAGTTTATGGTGACTGAGAGTTAACTGCCAAGCTTCGTTTAGAATTTAAACCAGACTGGACTCTGGTCAAGGCATTGCTTGGAGGAATGAACCAGCGAAAGGCTGTCACTTATTTTGTTTAGCTGAAACAGGCGCAATGTTCTTTCTGTCTGCAAAGAACAGGGCACTGTGTATTAATATATGTAGCTTCCAGTACGCATAAATGCGCCACACTGCGAGCCCGACTGACAATCTTAAATTGGTTGTTAGCGTAATTCTTCGCACACTGAGGATTATTTAGCAAATGTCCAATCGTGGAATCACATCTAATGTTGGACACTGTTTTGAGTTTTTCAAGCAGGGGCTGATTGGGTATGGACTGTACCTTGCCTGTTGCAAACAATCCACCAGTCTTTGGGACGTATGGCCGATATACCTAGTATCGCACTGGCATTGAAATTCATATTTCACATTACTCATTTGCGTGATAGGCAGAACATCTTTTTGGCTTGATGGCAACATCCTTTTAGTGGCGAACACCACATGCGTTGCTACTGCAGAGTAGCAGCGTGAAACAGCTAGCTTCACCTGTTGCTCAAATAAACTGGTGCATTCTCCATGGCATCGCCTCTACCAACCAGAGTCCACTTGCCAACCAATCAGCATTCTCCTCTATTACAGTATAAATTTGTTGCTTTCCCTTACATTGATATTCTTGTGATTTGTCCTGATGAGTGCAAGATGAAAAGCTTCGACAAAATGTCTCTGTTTTCAGCACCTTACGAGTTTGGGGAACCCACATATACATAAATATATATAATGATGAAAAAGATACAGAAAATATATCTCATTTGGTAATGCCCATTACTGAGGCATTTGATTTACTGTTGATGATTTGCAGTGTCCCATTGTATAAGTCATAATACAAAACTGTGTTCCATTAATGAACACATCTGTATAAAATATTGTATGACAATAAAATGAGCTTCCTGGAGATGTTATTTTGTCAGTCTATTTTCATATACTTCTCACATAAATTGTGTGTTAAACATTGCAAGGAATGTCTTTTTCATAGAATGAAAGCTCTGTTTTTCTGGTGTAAAAGAATTCTGCTGGCAACCCACCATGTCAGCTGTCCCAACCAGATAAACCACCTCAAATCATATCTGATGGGTCTGTCTCTGGATAGAGAGTGTTGATTAGAAACTGTCAAACTATCAACCAGAGGAAATTTTTGAGACACAAAAGCTTTGCTTAGTAGTGAATGATAACTATCAGTGCAGAGCTCAGTTGAGCTTGTGCCCCAGTGTTGTGAAAGTGTTATTTTGGAGATTAGGATGGCATGATATCCTTTTCTTTGTTAGCATATTTTCCATTAAAAAAAAATACAGACTTTGAGGTTCACAAACTAGTTAACACAAATTGGTGCTCTGCTAGTATTTCTCAGTAATGATTTAACATTAGCATCCTTTATCCAGAGTGATTCTAAAAGGGGAGTAATGCTTTACCTGAAGCCATAAGTCAAACTGGTAGATGTTCATGTCTAGCTGATCTGGAGGGTGTTCTGGGCACAGGCTGAAGTGCAACTTTTCTACATGTGCGTATAGTGCATTTTGCATAAAGTTCAAATATGTTAATTACAGGCCACTGGAAGTTTACATAATGTAAGAAATAGTAACAGGAGTACACCATATGGGCCCTCGGGTTGGGTATTATGTGTATCCCGTAGTTCTGCTAGATATTAAATTTTCCGAATGACTTCAATTTGTGGAAGACAACCAAAAGGTACTGCATTTAATATTTAAAATCATCAATTTAAACCTGTTGCAACAGATGTCAGTAGCAATTGTTTTGCACTGTTTACTGTAGAAATTATTTTATAAAAGCTTAGATTCTGGTATTTAGTATATTCAAGTAGACTTGAGATCAACTGTTTCAGATAGTGTACTGATGCCAAATTGAACGATGTACGTTGTGCCAGGCTTTTTGCCCATTTTTGTGCGGTTAGTGGACCGAAAATGTAACTCAATACTGTCTTAGTTATTCAAAAGAAACTTTAATAATGTGCGTATATATAAAGAAGCCATTATGTATTCTGAAAGAATATTTCTGTATGCCAGTGCTGGAACTTTAAAATTAATATAATAAAACATACAAAATGTAAGATACAAGTACAGCTACCACAATAATGTGAAAAACAATCTGATAAGGGGCGTTGCAGTGCAGTAGTGACATAATGTAGGTAGAATGTGGGTTCGTAGAACAGTGCTTCTGAAATGATCTCTGGGACAGCTGCTCATTAGAAGTTAGGCATTTTCCCACAGAAAGGAATGGAAAGTCAGAAGGCTAATTCTTCTTTATCTCCCAACCCTAAGAATCAGTACCAGGGTAGAAATGCTGAGGCCTTCAGGGGTTAGTTGCCTGTTTCTCGGGCTGGAAGGTAGGGTAATTCCATAGAGAAAGAGAAAAATAAATAAAATGGTTCATAAGAAAGAACACAGTGGTGCAGCTGAATGATAAAGATGATCAGAACTTAAAGTATTGGGGAGAGAATAGTTCAGGTTTAGCTTTTAGATAGAGCAGGAACTGAAATTGATGGCAAAGGAAGGACTGAGCAAAACATTACAGTTTTGTACCATAAGCAATGAGTAGGTTTAATATGCATCTTAGTAACTTGGCTGGCTCAATTGAGATTGCTTTCAAACCTTAGTTTCAGTCACACGGAACTGGTTTCTCAGTAATGCTGAGACTTGTATGGTTGAAAGGAAGGGTTCTTTTTTTAAATGAATATAATTACCTATTCAGCTTATTGTTTGGTTATTGGAATGCCCATTGTTGCATTTCAATAGAACATAATTGATGCTTTAGGTAATGCAATTGTCAACTCGTCTGCATGTTTCAACTCCATAGTAAACTAAACAGCAGATTTTCAATAATATTGGAAAATTGAACAGTTGGGAGGATGGGGAGAGTCAATAAAATGTCTGATAGGACCAAAAAGCATTTTTACCTTCAGGGGAGAGAGAAAGAGAGGAGTGTACAAACCATAAAATAAATCATGTGAACTTAAGGCTGGATACATCCAATTAGAACCACAGAAACATGTCAAAGTTGATGTGATAGTTTGTGTAGCATCTAGTGCACCATTTACTGAGGCAGAAGGAAGAAAGCTATACTCTCAAAAAAAAACAGGTGTTAAATTGTAGCACTGATAATTCAGGAAGGAACTACACCAGTTCTAGATTCTGAAACTTAGAAAACTTAGTATTCGACAAGGATTAAAAAAAAGTTATGAAAATGAGCACAGCTACTTTAAGTAGAATCGTGCTTGTATTCAATCCATTCAATATTGTCTTAAATCATTTGTTTGTTTCATGGCTTTAATGGCTTTCTCTGTTTAGATTCTTCTCTATCTCGATTTGAGTGTTTACTATTTACAAATGGCAGTAGTGTCCATATTTAGAAAACGCACATGCATTTTGGATTCTATCTTGATATCCTGCATTATCTGAAAAAGAAAAGAAACTACTATTCAACAATTCACGTACAGTACTTTTCAACATTTACAAATAAAGATTTCATATGACATTTAAAAATGTAATTTGACCTCATTTAGACAGATTTAGACATAATTAGCTTTTGTTTTTTTATTGATAATGAATTACTAAGAGCTCTAGAAACCGATGCATCATATTATTGGAAAGCAGAACCTCAATCAAATATGGTCATGAAGCTGTTTCCAGTAATAGTGGATTACTGTCAATCACTGGTTACATCATAAATCACACCTGAAAATGTTTCTTTTAATTGCAAACAAAAAAACAGTGCATGTTAAATTAATTTCATACAGATGCTAAATCATTATCAATCCTCAGGCTTGAAGCTAAAGATTTCGACCTGAGACTTTTATTTTCCAGTCAATGGCACTTGACTATAGGGAGAGAAGATAGAAGGTAGAAAACATAGACAGTAATCAAAGAAGAGAAGGAAATGAAAAGCAAAGGGCACATTTCAGTTCTAGTTAGCCAGCTGTAACTAACAGAATGCTCAAAGCTTTAGTTTTGGCAACCCTGTTCAAAATATTTATAAATAGTTTTGTCAAATTACTAAAAGACTACTTTTGCAAAAGTTGAAAGAGATGCACTAATGGATTTCAAGGTAGTATTCAATGCATTAGATGATTTTCTAAATCATGAGAGCAAAGCTTCTGTGCTGTGTTCAATGTGTAACACAGTTATTGCCTTAAATTCATATGTAAGTATCTTATTCTTGAGAATTTATGCCAGTTAATGGAATTAAAATTTAAAATGGCTGCAGCATTCTGTTTCCTTGATGTGGAAGTTGTTCAGTTTTTTTTTGAAGATTAAAGCAGTAATCCTTAATGGGAGGTGAAGGATATTGATGATTTTACAACCGTGAATCTGAAGGTATATTAGTTCATTTGGCAGGACTGCAGAATTAACTTTCTCCACAGTCGATTATACGAAGGCTCACTTCAGGTATACACTACAATTGGGTAGATGCAATAACCATATTTGTAGCTCTTATGAAAACTGTACTGTGATCAATCTCAATTATCAATATAAACCATTGGATCTCCCACAGTGCTACACATGAGTCAGAGGTTACACTGCTTCAAGGGAGGAAGCTGGGGTATGGACGTGGGTAGCGCTGACCATTTCCACTGCAAGAATTCATGCCCAAAGATAGTGACGCAAATTCCATTTTCTGGCGAGGAAAAGAATTAGCATTTTCCTTATTGTTGGCAGTTAAATCAGTAAAAGGTACTGTGTAAATAAATCTTTACATTAACAATCCTCTTCACATTCTCCGTATAAACAAAAAAAGCTGCTGCAACAATTTGGAATACATTTGGGAAAAAAAATAAGGATTCTACATTTCATCTGTGTCTCTTAAGACAGCTTTATAATGATGCCGCAAAACATGTAGGCCTGGAGTTTGCGTTTGAATTTTGTGTTTGAATTTGTGTTTGTTTTTCTCAGTGCAATTTCCCCCAATATCAGCGTAACCAGCACAAAAGTTCTTCGAATTTTAGGAGCAAATTGCGTTCAGCACAAATAGAGTTTCTGTGATCTTTTGTGCTAGCTTAAACTATTGGGCTGGAAGCAATCCCCTCCCACAAGACTAGTCAGGCCTCGAGGGTGAATTAATCACCGGCAGGAATTTCCACTAATGGCTTATTTGCAGGCATTTAGGGAGGATGCAAAAATTAAGCTAGAACTTTTAGGTGCAAGGACAAAGATATTGAAATTTTTTTTTAGGTCTACTAAGAAAGTGACTACTGTTCCTCAATCTAACTAGAAAGTAGTTTTGAAAGAAAGTGCTGAAAATGCTCAGCAAGTCTGGCAGCATCTGTGGAGAGAGAAACAGCGTTTCAGGTCTGTGAAATGTTAACTCTGTTTCCCTCTCCACAGATGCTGCCAGACCTGCTGAGTATTTCCAGCACCTTTTCTTTTTATTCTAGTATTTTACTCCATCCACAGTATTTTGTTTTTATTTCTATATTTTTGTCATTTTCAGGAATTTAAAATTGGGTTACTCACAGGTGTTGGATTGATTGATTTTTTAAAAAATACTTATTTTTTGCAATAAACCCATTTTCAGCTGTATTAAACATTACCAAGTTACCACTCTTAAATATATCAAGGAATATTTTTAAAGCAAAATTTTTTTGTAAAATTACCTATTAAAACACTGCCCGATTGCACTGGTTCATAACAGATTTTGCATTTGGCAACGTGCAACTGAGTTTGAGTGGAAATGCGGGGTGGGGGGAGGGGTGGAAACATTTTTCAAAAAGGGCCCTATTGCACCCAAAGTGGAAACTCTAACCTTGCAATTTTTATGCTTTAATTATGTAAGGAACCTCATTTTGTGCTCTTTCTATTTGAATTTGTGTTGTCGAAGAGTAGCAGAGGTTTAATTAGTGCAGTTCCTGCTTGTATAGCAGATTTTTGTCACTTCTCATAGTTACGGAATTCTGATACTGTTTGGTTCCGATTCCATATTTCATAATCAACAAGGGTGAGGGGCAGTGTCTACAGATCTACCATTTTAAAAGTAATAAGTCTTCCATTTAGCATATCTGTCATGCATGTAAAGTCTCAAATGAGGACCTGGTTGTTCATGTGCATAAAAAAGCAACAGATACAATTGAAAAATTGTAAACAAAAGCAACAAAAAAAAAACCCCAGCAATGGTTTACTGCTTTCTGGTCACCTTGATGATTTGGCCTTTCCCAAAATGTAGGATCTGGGCATTTATGAACAAGTGCCAAGCGAAAGATAAACTCCCCTCAGCAATTAGCATCTAATGACCTCCGGATATGCTAGTGACCTACAGGTACCTGCCAATCTAAAGTATTGGAAAAGTCCAGGCTGGAGGTGATTAAAGTGTGAGCAAAATCTTCGGGGTGAAAGACTTATTTCAGCAGTGTTCCAGAGGTGAAAATAAGAAGATTTGATTACAGGTTTGGTGCTTAGTTATGCATGATAAAGGACACCAGGATTGTGCACTGCCAGTTTTAGATAGTCCACAATTTAATTTTTCTCCTATCTTGCAACGACCTTTTGTGTGAATGGAGCATTTTGTCTTGCCAATGTTAAGTTGGAGGTAGTGGTAGCAATGAAGTTGAGAGTGTTCGCACAGAGGAAGAACTGGATGTTAGCAAGCTGACCAGGTCTACAGATGATGTCACTAAGGATCAACATGTAAACCAGGAATAGGAGAGGATCAAGGTTAGAATTCTGGGGGCCTCGCATGGAGACTGTACAGGGTAGAAGGAGAATCCAGTAAGCTGTATAATGGCATTGTGGCAGGTAGGAGTAAAGCCAACTGAGGACTGTGGAGTAGAGGGTAATGATGACAGATGAAGTGGTTGTCCATTTCTGTGGAGAGATTAAGGAGAATATGGAGAAGTAGATTGGCATGGTCATAACCGTAAAGGATGTCAATGGAGATTTTGACTGAGGCAGTCTTGGAGCTGTAACCAAACTAATGGATTCAAACAGGGAATGATTCCCCATCAAGAGTACACTTTGTCTTTAAGGGAAAGGCTATGTTAATCACAACTCTATTTTAGCAAAAGACTGCTTTTTCTCAAGACTGCTCTTGCGTGCACATTAGGTAAGGGCTATGAGGATGTAAACACTCCATTGGTTATTATACTGTACATGGTTTAAAACTCCAGTTATTATAAAATGGTAACATCTAACTTACTGTGAGCATCATGGATTATTAAGCATATTTATTTATTAAATGTGTACTAGTTATACCTTTGCTTCATGTCCTAATACAGGCTCTTAGTGAACTATTGTTTACTGATATCTGAACTGCATAACAGTGGCGCAGTGGTTAGCACCGCAGCCTCACAGCTCCAGCAACCCGGGTTCAGTTCTGGGTACTGCCTGTGCGGAGTTTGCAAGTTCTCCCTGTGTCTGCGTGGGTTTCTGCCGGGTGCTCCGGTTTCCTCCCACCTCCAAAGACTTGCAGGTTGATAGGTAAATTGGCCATTATAAATTGCTCCTCGTGTAGGTAGGTGGTAGGAGAATGGTGGGGATGTGGTTGAGAATATGGGATTAATGTAGGATTAGTATAAATGGGTGGTTGTTGGTCAGCACAGACTCGGTGGGCCGAAGGGCCTGTTTCAGTGCTGTATCTCTAAATAACCCGCTGTATCTCTAAATAACCCAATGAACTTGGTGGGCAAAGTTGTCTATCACTGCTGAATTTTGGGGTCCTCCAACAAGTTTACTTGCCAGCATCACACACTTACAGGTTTTCTCGTGATTGTTACGTCAAAATATGATCAGGTTATACCTGTGATATGACCATCTCCATCTTCACAGTTTAGGTTTTTTATTGGCTACTTCTCCATCAAAAGTATTTCTCTAAAAATTTCAAGATGGATGGTTGCAGAAGGAAAGAAAAAGCTAAATGAAATAGTTTAAATGTAAAGAATAAATGATTAAAGTAGGTAGGAATAAAAGTAAAATTGAAATTAAAAGTACAAAAAAACAAAAAAGTGACCCTGTTTTAAAAAAAAAAATTTTCAGTAGTTTAGAATGAATACAATAACAAAAGCACACCTGATATTTGAGAACCTAAGTATTGCAACAAGATGTATATTTAGCATCAGTGTGTGAGCTGAAAACTAGCAAAACTGGTTGGCTGATCAGTTACTCAGAATTGGCCAGCAGTCATTTATAGATACCATGCAATACCTGGTTAGTATTGCATAAGGCCTGCTTTCACCTCAATGTTTGGTATTCATTTCATTTGTTTTTAAGGAAAACAAATACAGACCTTAAAGAAGTCATTAAAGGTTATTCCCTCATAGAGCTCATCAGGTTCCTGGAGAAAATAAATAAAAATTAAACAAATTATTAACATGAAACATTATGCTACAAATGAGTATAAAGTTGAGTGTATTTCCTGAGTTCATAGCTAAGACTTTCTTCAGAAAGTGTAAATGAATACCTTTAAATTCATGCCAATTGCAATCTAAAATTACATGGCATACCAGTATTTGGTAAATTTACATTGTGCCATCTTTAAAATTAATTCTGGGGGTGTGTGTTCCTGAGAAGTTGTTCTGAGAAGATAGTGGTGAGCTGCTGCTTTGAACCATTGCTGCCTGTGATGAAGGTGCTCCTATAATGTTTTTAGGTAAGGAGTGCCAGGATTTTGACTCGGGCTGAGGTTGCGGGCTTGGGAGGTGCTGCCGAAGAAGCTTTGGCGAGTTGCTGCAGTACACGCCGCAGCCGCAGTACACGCCGCAGCCACGGTACACCAGTGATGGAGAGGATGGATGTTTAGGGTTTTTTTCAAAAACATATTTTATTCATAAAAATCTGTTTTTAAAAAAAAAAATTAAAAAACAGTTCCAAATTAATATTCCAGAAAGTGTAAAAGAAATCCGCTTCCTTCAAGACAGAACGTGAGTTACCTCACAACCCTTCCATTCCATTTTGCCTGCAATGTACACTTGCATTACACACCAAAACCATATTTTGGTGCATACAGCCCAAGGGGTTTTACATAGGTTCCAGCCCCTCGGTCACTATGGCAGGAGGACCTTACACTGTGTCCTTTCCCCATTGAGCCTTTGCGGCATCTGCCCTAAGCTTTAGTGCGTCCCTCAGCAGGTAGACCTGGACCTTGGAATGTGCCAGTCTGCAACACTTTAGGTTAGTTTTTTTTCAACAATTTATTCAAAATTCTGTAAACAAATAATTACAAAACAGTTCAAAACAGCACCAAGTTGACATTTCAGAAAGTGCAGTTGATGTTTATCTCGATGTGCGTCCCTGGTAACAGCCTGTAGAGCTGCTTGAGATGAACCTTGACAAGAAAACTACTGCATCTCTTTCCACGCCTGCTTTCCAAAGGCACATTCCAGAAGGAGATGGGAAACAATCTCTTCCCCACCACAGCCACCTCGAGGGCAGTGTGCAGAGGTGGAGAGAGTCTGGGCCTGCAGGAAGGATCTGATGGGGAGGGCCCTTCTCACCGCCAGCCAAGCTACATCTTGGTGTTTGAAAGTTCTGGACAACTTTAGGTTTTTTTAAAAAATGTACTTTCTTCAAAAATCTGTAAACAAATACGTTATAAAACAGTACCAAGTTGACACTTCAGAAAGTGCAAAGTAAATCTGTTTTCTTCAATACAGGAGTGAGTTGCCTCACAACCCTTCCATTCCGTTTTACATGCCATGTACATTTTACAGAAAACCCATATCTGGTGTATATAGCCTGAGGGGTTTCCCCATTGGTCCAGCCCCTCAGTTCACTATGGCGGGAGGACCTTACATAGTGATCTTTCCCCATTGAGCCTTTGTGGCGGCTGCCCCAAGGTTTAGTGCATCCCTCAACACGTAGTCCTGGACCTTGGAATGTGCCAGTCTGCAACACTCGGTCATGGACAACTCTTTGCACTGGAAGACCAGCAAGTTTCGGGCAGACCAAAGAGCATCTTTCACTGAATTGCTGGTCCTCCAGCAGCAGTTGATGTTTATCTCGGTGTGTGTCCCTGAAACAGCCGTAGAGCACAGACTCCTATGTTACAGAGCTGCTTAGGATGAACCTCGACAAAAACCACTGCATCTCTTTCCACGCCTGCTTTGCAAAGGCACATTCCAGAAGGAGGTGGGCAACAGTCTCTTCCCCACCACAGCTACCTCGGGGACAGTATGCAGAGGTGGTGAGATTCTGGGTGTGCAGGAAGGATCTGACAGGGAGGGCCCTTCTCACCACCGGCCAAGCTATGTCTTGGTGCTTTGAAAGTTCTGGTGATGAGGCATTCAGCCAAATGACTTTGGCAGTCTGCTCGCATCCGACTGGATCCACCAGCTCCTTTTCCCGTAGGGCCTTGACATTCCGTGCAGACCACTGCCTGATTGATTGGTAGTCAAAGGTGTTTTTCTGCACAAACTTTTTCACGAAGGATAGGTGGTACGGCACGGTCCAACTGGATGGAGCGTTCCGCGGCAATGTGACCAGACCCATCCTTTGCAACACTGGGGACAGATAGAACTCAGCACATAGTGACACTTGGTGTTTGCGTACTAAGACTCTACTCACAGCTTGATGCAGCTGCACATGAAGGTGGTCATCAGGATGAGGGCAATATTGGGTACGTTTTTCCTGTCTTTGTCCAGAGGTTTGAACATTGTGTCCCTCCAGACCCGGTCCATTTTGAATCTCCCGATAAAAGTGGAAAATGGCTCGGGTGACCAAAGGAGTGGGGTATGGGCCAGACCTGCGCCACATACAGCCACAACATGATTGCCTTGCACCTGCTGACCAGGTTCTTACCCACAATGGAGAGAAAACACTGCTCCCACATGCTCAGTTTATGGTGTACCATGGCTAATCACTCCTTCCATGTTAGTGTTGAGCTTGTTGAGTGTTGTTGGAGCTGTACTTGTGTCTTGTAAGTGGTGGTGAGGCTTTGGGAGGTCATAAAGTGAACCAGTCTGACCTCTGGTAGCCATAGCAAACCAGATTTTTGTCTCACCAGAGCCTATAAAGTATGTTAACTTTTAATTACTAGCCTCCAGAATAAGAGTTTTCCAACTTTCTTTGCTGTCCTTTATCCACATAAATGGTGTTTTTTGTTGTCAAGTCCCTTTCGTATACATTAAAGTCAGCATTTCCAGTTGTTCCTTTAAAAAATTCAGACAATCATGAAGCTATTTTATTCACATGACTTCCTCCCACCCTCTAAATACACAGCCTGTTTATCACATAATCTCAATTTTGTTTCTCCTACCTAAAGCAAGTCAGTTTGTTGTAAAGATGCTTGCAAACATGAGTTCTGAAGAAGGGTCACTGACCCAAAACTTTAACTCCGCTTCTCTCTCCACAGATGCTGCCAGACCTGCTGAGTATTTCCAGCATTTCTTGTTTTTATTTCAGATTTCCAGCATCCGCAGTATTTTGCTTTTATTTATGCTTTAGATCATTGTTGTTTTTATATTTACAGTGTAAACTCTGCAAATATTGTGGAAAATGATTTGAATTAACATTTCTGGCAAACTTGTCAATTTTTGGTTTCAAGCTGGAACAGTTTCTGTGACTGCTCAATCAAATATTTAAGATTTAATTGAGTGACAGAGAGTCCTTCGGGTCAATTAGTCAGTGGACTGAATTATACAAGCCCTCTGCTGACATCGGCGGCCGATGAAAAAAATGGCAGCCCGTCAAAGAGCCGCTGCAATTCCAAGTACAGCGGCTCATTTAAATAGCTGGGGCTACCCACCCCCACCTCCCCCGAACACGTGGAGGGGGCGGGCTATCTGTCCCTGGCAATGGCGTCAGTTACCTGTGCACCATCATCCAAATATTCATTTTTAAAGGCCTGTCAGCCCGACCAGTTATTTTAAATATTTAAAGTTAAATGGCATTAAAAAAAACTCTATTTTGCTTCTCTTCACCACCCCCCCCAACAATAAAAATTTAATTATTTGCCCTTTCCCCATGTCAAAACACTTACCTTTACCCCCTCCTCCACCAACTGCACAAACTCTAAACTAGGACCCTTTCCACCATCCCCTACATCCATGATGTTAATTTGACTCCATTCTCCACCCCCCACCACACAGAGAAACTTACCTCCTTTCCCGCCCACCGCCCCACCACCAGTGTTGCACTTCGTTTACCCGGACGGGGATCCGAATGCACGGCAGTGCCGGCCACTGGGGTGAAGATCGCGGTGGGACTTCAGGAGGCGACGGGAGAGTAACTAATGCAGGTATTTTAATTTCTTTAAATACTTAAATTGCAGTCCCGTCATGAGCAGGGGCCGGGTAATTACGAGGCCTCGCCGCCGCTGGCAATATCGAACCGGGCCCTGCTGGCACGAGGTCCGTGGCGGGCCTCCTCTGGGACCATCTTCAGGTTCCCTCCCCACCACGGATCCTGCATCGAGGGTTCTATAGAATCCAGCCCAGTGTCTTCCTTGCCTCGACCTGCTGCATGTTACTAACACTAATTTGTAATTACAGTTTCCAGGGCTATACGTAGCCTCATAGAAATGCCCAATGACCTTGTTCATCTTTTTGCTGAACTGCATAGGTTCTGCACCTTCCAATTCACTGGCACAAAAGTTTCCATCAATACCTCTCATAAGCAGTACTGTGAAAATGAAAAATACTTTTACCACCCAAATAGGTCTTCCTCGAAAAGGCACCATCATCCAAATATTTGGGTCTACAGGGAACTTTGAAGTCAAAAGAAAAATAAGGTGGTAGAGTCTGATGAAAAAGATTACATGGCATGTGGAAGCATGCAGCCCCTGAGTGAATGGATTGACTGATGCTACACAAAGTAAGTGGAGTTCCTGGTACTGAAAATCCACAGAATTCAATCTGCCAGGATTCTAAACTATTGCTGCTAATTGCCCTAACTGCAGTGGCACTACAGATAGCATTGGTCCTTCCAAATTACCCTTGGAAAAGCTGGGGCTGTTTTTGTTAGAATGGGAAAGATTATGGGGGACAGGGGAATTTTGATAGAAGTGTATAAAAAGAAAAACTTGCATTTATATAGCACCTTTCACATCTGCGGCACATCCCAAAGTGCTTTCAGCCAATGACGTATTTTGAAGTGTAGTCACTGTCGCAATGTGTACAATTATGAAAGAATTGGACACCTTAGATAGAAACAAACTCTTCAGTGATTGAAGAGTCTTTGTTACATCGCGCTGTCAGTTTCACAGCTCAGCTACCGAAGCAGGAACGCGCGTCCCAACATTGGACAGATTCGGGGTTTTCTGGCAGGCTTTTAAAAAGTATCGGAAAACCCCGAATTTGTCAAAGTTGGGAAGCACGTTCCTGTTTCAGTAGCTGAGCCGTGAAACTGATAGTGTGATATTTTTAAAAAGGCCACTCAGCATGAAGACGACAATGGGAAATTTCCCAGCTCCAGTCATGGAGCCCTGGGGAGGATGAGGAACGGCTCTGGGTACAGTTTGTATCCGCAGGCCGGATGGAAACCTTTGGCGGGCTGGATTCTGGTCTGCGGGCTATGTTGGACAACCCTGGTCTATAATGAGGGAAACATAGAGACAACATTAAACGTAAGAGATTTAGGACAGTGAGGAGGAATATTTTTTATTGGAGGATTGTGAGGTTGTGGAATACACTACTGAATTTAGCGATTGAAGCACTGACCATGTCAACTTTTAAGAACAGCTTAGACAGGTGGTTGAAAGAAAGGGGGATAAAGAGACATGGGAATTGGGTGACCACATGTGACTACTGCTAGTGCACAGGGTGTTGCTGGCAAGGCCAGCATATATTGCTCATTCCTATTTGCCCTTGAGAAGGTAGTGGTGAACTGCATTCTTGAACCACTGCAGTCCATGTGATGAAGTTACACCCACAGTGCTGTTTGGGAGGGATTTTGACCCATCCATAGTGAAGGAATGGCGATATAGTTCCAAATCAGGCTAGTGTGTGACTTAGAGGTGGTAGTGTTCCCATTCGTTTGCTGCCCTTATTTTTCTAGGTGCCACAGGTCGCTGGTTTGGAAGGTGCTTTTGAAGGAGTCTTGGGCGAGTTGCTGTATTGCATCTGGTAGATGGTATACACTGCTGTCACTGTGTGTCGGTGGTAAAGGGAGTGAATGTTGAAGGTTATGGCTGGGGTGCCGATCAAGTGGGCTGCTTTGTCCTGGATAGTATCGAGCTTCTCGAGTGTTGATGGAGTTGCACTCAGCCAGGCAAGTGGGGAGTATTCCATCACAAGCCTGACTTGTGTCTTGTAGATGGTGGGTAGGCTTTGCAAGTCAGGAGATGAGTTATGCACCACAGAAGTCCCATCCTCTGGCCTGCTCTGTAGCCACAGTATTTATATGACTGGTCTAGTTAAGTTTCAGGTCAATGGTTATCTCCACCACCATCACCACGCCCACCCAGCCAGAAGTTGATGGTGGAGGGTTCAGCATCAAGAGGAGATGGCTAGATTCTCTCTTATTGGAGACATCATTGCCTGGCACTTGTGTGGCACAAATGTTACTTGCCATATATCAGCTCATGCCTGAATGTTGTCCAGGTCTTGCTGCATGTGGGCACAAACTGCTTCAGAATCTGAAGAGTTCTGAATGATGCTGAGCACTGTGCAATCATCCCCACTTCTGGCCTTATGATGGAGGGATGAAGCAGTTGAAGATGATTGGGCCTAGGACCACCCCGAGGAACTCCAGCAGTGATGTCCTGGGGCTGAGATGATTGACCATTTCCCCCTGATTTCCATCAACTTCAATTTTGCTAAGGCTCCTTGATGCCACACTCAGTCAAATGCTGCCTTGATGTCAAGGGTAGTTACTCTCATCTCACCCTCTGAAATTCAGCTCTTTTGTTCATGTTTGGACCAAGGTTAAGTAGAGTGGGAGGAGGCTTAAAGTGGAGCATAAACCAACTGGACCGAACAGCCTGCTTCCTTGTCATTTACATAGAGTTGCGTAGAACTTACGTCACAAAAAGAGGACCTTTCAGCTCAGCTGGTGTTTGCTCCACTTTGAGCCTCCTCCCACCCTACTTGGGCATCTTGCAAGAAAGTAGTTGTAGTGAGATAGTTTTTTTCCCCTTTGGGTACAACTGGCTATTCCAGAGCAACTTGCATCGGATTTGAAAAGTGTTTTTTCCCTTTGTGTTTCTGCTCAAACTCGGCAAATTGTTGCACATACAATCTGCCATGAACCAGTGTCAACCAGACAATGTTTTAAAATGCAGTTTAAAAAAAAAATTCCTTCAAAAAATATTCCTTGATACATTTGGAGTGTTAACACAGTAAAATTTGATCAATACAGCTGAAAAGTGGTTTATAACAAAAAAAAAGTATTTAAAATCAGTGTGAATCCGTCACTTGTGAGTGACTTGATTGTAAATTACTGATGATGACTTAAAAGAAATGTGCAAGTATTTTCTAGTTAGGTTGGGGTACAGCAGTCAGTTCCTTAGTAAACTTTATTAAAAAATTAAAAACCTTTCAATTTGTGTCCTTGTGCCTGAAAGGTACAGCTTAAATTTTGAAGCCTCCTCAAAGGCCGACAAATGATGAAAGTAGTAGAAACTCCCAATGATCATGGATAGTTTTGTGGGCAGGACCAGCTTCTAGCACAAAAGATCAGGGAAATTTGGGATGAATGCAACTTGCATTTTAAAATTCTGCAATCTTTTCCTACAGTTATGCCGATATCAGCAGGGGAATTCTGCTGAAAATAAACACAATCTAGCAGGAACTCTCTGCCAATCTTTTTTTTAAAGAAAACAAATTGCTTGCCCCCACACATCTTGTGACCCTGGTCCAACGATGGAAAATGAGCTGCCATGAGACGCAAACCCAGAATTATTACCAATCAACCCCACAGGTCATGAATACTGATATTCACTTTGTATTCTGCAACAAAGAACACTGCATACTCTGCATTCAGTTGTATGAACCAAAAGATTAGGCTAGAAAGACTCCACATCAGGTTTTTGAAATCCTTTTTAGCGAGGGATTAAGTGGAACAGGGGAGATTTTTGAGTAGAAAACACCCCTTGCTCCTCTATATACCTCAACAACCACTTGATCAAGGTAGTAGGCATGCAGAAAGATTTTGAAATCTTGATCATGATTTCCTTAGTGTCTTCAAATGAACTAATATATAAAACTTTCACTGGTTTTGGGTGTGTCATTTTTGAGTAATGTGGAAAAGCTCATGTGAACCTGGTCTTTGTTGAGAAACTGCACACGTGGCACAATTGCACCCACAAAGGAATTCACACCAGAGCCTGCCAAATTAGGGAAGCCCAAAACTCCTAACTGTTCTTCCAAACAGACATAAAACATAACAATACTACTCCCTGCCTAGGAGATCCAGAAAAATGCATATCTCAATTGCTTCTGCTCAATATTCCTAATGCCAGAGCCCTGGTAAAGATCACTGGCATTGTACTGTGCTGTATGCATTTGTTCTGCTTTCACAGGTACAAGAAAAGCAAGAAAAACAAGGTATAAATATATCTTCTTAAACCACACCTTTGGTGCTGCACGGAGCATAGATTGGACAATTAAAATGTATTATTTTTTGCCTCCATTTACCAGGCAAAACAATTCTAGGAATTGTCAGTGCTCCACAATGTGGCACCTGCTTTTGGGCTTGTTTCAAGGCAGTTTACCTTGAAAATATCTATAAAAGCTTTGTATTTACAGTGGCACATGCTTATGTTGCAAATCGATGTCAGATTTTACTTGATTGAATATATCAATCTCCTCTGAAAACTATTTAAAATTATACAGTGATACATTGCATTGGTAAACTGCTGCATAACTCCTTTAAAGGGTTGCACGTGATATATTCACTATTTTGTTAATCATATACGATATACCAGGTATCGTCAGCCATCATGTTTAAATGAATGCTAAGGTTATATAAAATTCCAGACAGGTCAAACCTATGTTTCTGCAACATCTCTATATCTGGCCAGTCATTCAAATTACTTAACAATCACGCATTTTTATTAGTTAAATGACAACTCTTTGTAAAATCCAAGTAAGGGGATGTTGCTGGACCCCTAATGTATTATAACATGAAGTGCTAGGATTCGTGTTCACTCTTGGTAATCCCTTTGTGTCATCTCTCAGCACACACCAAGCACTTTCCAAGATGGAGAGAGAGATAAACGCAGAGGGCAAGTCTCTATCCAATTTGCAAGAGAAGATAGACCCAGAAAAGGCTAAGAAGAAAATGCTTTAAAAATAATGCTGGCATTTTCCATTTCTGTGTTGGCCAGCCTGCAAATATTTTAATGGAGGGGAACTTGCCGGCCAGAAGCGAAAAATTATAGCCAATGAGTCTCCCCATTACAAAACAAACAAAAACATGAAAACATAAAAAGCTTTTAACACCATAGGTGGCAGGAAAAAATAAATATTATCTTCTTTAGCAATGGGGAACTTTGCCTTCAAAAGGGCTGACTTCCAACTGTTTGAGGTCATGCAGTCCTGAGTGTGGGAACCCCTGTTGTTAAAATTGCATAGGCCTTTGGTATTAAACCATTCATAATTCCTCTTTAACACCAGGACAGAAAATGAACAATGAAAGAAACTCTGGTTCAGTTCTGCTGGTGGTGAACTACCTGTTCTCTCAGCAAGAAGAAGAAATACTGCTAACTGCTATGCTTGAATCACTGAGTGACTGTCATGTGACAAGCCCCTCCCCATCTGTGGTTTTTAAGCTGGTGTTTTTCTCTGCAGCAGTGGAGAAGCAACTCGACTTTGACATGAGCAGATCCTAAGTGGGGGTTCTTCTCTCTCTCTCTCTCTCTCTCTCTCTCTCTCTCCATTCCAGCTTGAAAGCTTTCAAATCCTGCTTGTTGATAGACCACCTTTGCATACCCCGGCTACAATCGGAAACCCCATTGGAGGAAATCATCCGCGTCGCTATCTCCAAGAGACTCACCAAGCCAGTCATCTACCTCTTCAAACTAAAAGCCTCAGGACCACTGAATTCAGATAGAAGCTAGCCGAATCACCAATCTCCACAGACTGTATACCTTTTTGTTATGTACTCTAACTCAACCAATCAACGTTTCCCCACTCTGTAACCTATTGGTGTGTGTATAAACCTCTAGTGTGCATATGAGAGTGAAAGTTGGCATGTTGTTTGTTATTTTCTTAGTTCTGTTTACATACAATAAAGTTAACCTTTTTCTTAACTCAAAAAAACCTGTCTGATTGGTTCTAGTTATGATCAAAGCAAGTAAGCAATCAAACACCTACTGAATTGGCCAGTACATTCACTTTAAGAAAGAATTAAACCTGTTGTGGGTCAAACAGTCCCTCAACGACTCCTCACTTGACCGTAACAATGTTCAAAGATATTCTGCATTTTAAGCTCTAAATTCATGTCAGCTCTCAGCAATGTAGAATCGTTAGCAGTGCACACACATACGTATATTCTTCACTCAGAGATCCTAAATACCCTCCATAAGTAGAATACATGCCTGGACCATGTAGTTTGATAAACCTGTTCAGTCTTGACTGCTGACCACGATAACAGCCTCGCAGGTTTGTCACAGAAAAGTCACACTTGTATCCTCTTGTCTCTACTTGTGATCTACAAAGCTTATATATATGAAGAGAATAGTGTGGATGGAAAAGGAATCAAATATTACAATAGCATCTTATATCTGTATGAATATGAATCTAAAAAGTCACAAACCAGTTGTCCTACACAGATGTTTGCAGCCTCCAACATTGCAGCATCTGCAATTGATGAGGAAGTCTTTTCTGTGTTTGATGTCCTGGATAACAGTTCATCTATAATCTGAATAAGAAGTAGACAATGCAGATTTAAAATTATGTGACAGAGAATAATGAAAACAGAATGATGAGGTAGAGCACAGTATGTTAACTGAGGTCTCCCAAATCTTGAGAATCAAATTAGTTGTTTCAAAATGATGTTTGAACCCAAAGTCTGAATTGCAGCCTTTAACTCACTCACTCTGATCACCTTTGATTATATAGTGTTGAGTGATTTATTTTAAAAGTTTATTTTTATTTACAATTTGACAGTTGCATTCTGAATGACAGTGTCAAGATATAATGTGCACTTATATAGAGATTCATGTCCACAGGACATGAAAGCCACTAAAGTACGTTTGAAGTACAGTCACTGTTGTAAAGTAGGGAAACACAGCAGCAATTGCAATTTCTAATTCAGAGGTATGTGTGCAACCACTGAGCCAGAAGCAATGTCATAGTAATATGTGTAATGGTACTACTGCCAATTGTGATATAGGGGCTGAAGGTACACAACATCAAGTAGGAAGATGAGCGGTATTAAAAATGGATTCATTAGTAGATTGTCATGCTCTGTGAATTATTTGTGGTGGTTTATTTTTTACTTCCAATACTTTGGAATTTTCTAACTCCACCATTGGCATCATCAACATTTCTTATTGATGCCTCGCTGCCACCTTTCTGGTTGGTACCTCTTTCTTCTGGCATAAGCCTTTTGTTGTTGTTCTCCCTTTCTGTTCATTCTTCTCATTGTCACCACCTTACCATTTTCTGATGTTTCAGCATCATTATTCTTACTTACAGCCTTTCCCTCTGGTTATCATCACACTTCCTCCCAACCTGTCCTCGTTAATGACACTCTTACTTCGACTCCCTTGATTGTTGCCTTTCTTCTTTTTACTTAGACTCCTAACATGTCCCCCTCATCAGCACCCTTTACCCTTCCATATTGTTTCTCTCATTCTCCATCATTGGATCTCACCAGCTCGGTCAATAACTATTAGAATTTTCCCTTCCAGCTGCTTCCTTAATATCCTCATCTCTCCTTTCTGGCTTTTCCCTCTTATGTTGCCTCTGTCTCTGCTAGCCTGTCCATTTTGTTGTCTCCACTTCCCCTGACCTGTCCTCCTTGCTGCTGCCTCTATTTCCCCTGACCTGTCCTCTTTGTTGTTGCCTCTATTTCCCCTGACCTGTCCTCCTTGCTGTTGCCTCTATTTCCCCTGACCTGTCCTCTTTGTTGTTGCCTCTATTTCCCCTGACCTGTCCTCCTTGCTGTTGCCTCTATTTCCCCTGGCCTGTCCTCCTTGCTGTTGCCTCTATTTCCCTGGCCTGTCCTCCTTGTTGCCTCTATTTCCCCTGGCTTGTCCTCCTTGATGTTGCCTCTATTTACCCTGACCTGTCCTCCTTGTTGTTGCCTCTATTTCCCCTGGCCTGTCCTCCTTGCTGTTGCCTCTATTTCCCTGGCCTGTCCTCCTTGTTGCCTCTATTTCCCCTGACCTGTCCTCCTTGCTGTTGCCTCTATTTCCCCTGACCTGTCCTCCTTGCTGTTGCCTCCATTTACCCTGACCTGTCCTCCTTGCTGTTGCCTCTATTTACCCTGACCTGTCCTCCTTGTTGTTGCCCCTGTTTCCCCTGACTTGTCCTCCTTGCTGTTGCTTCTATTTGCCCTGACCTATGCTCCTTGTTGTTGCCTCCATTTCCCCTGACCTTTCCTCCTTTCTGTTGCCTCTATTTCCCTTGACCTGTCCTCCTTGCTGTTGCTTCTATTTGCCCTGACCTGTGCTCCTTGTTGTTGCCTCTATTTCCCCTGACCTGTCCTCCTTGCTGTTTCCTCTATTTCCCCGGATCTGTCCTCCTTTCAGTTGCCTCTATTTCCCCTGACCTGTCCTCCTTGCTGTTTCCTCTATTTCCCCTGACCTGCCCTCCTTGTTGTTGCCTCTATTTCCCCTGACCTGTCCTCCTTGCTGTTGCCTCTATTTCCCCTGACCTGTCCTCCTTGCTGTTGCCTCTATTTACCCTGACCTGTCCTCCTTGCTGTTTCCTCTATTTCCCCTGACCTGTCCTCCTTTCAGTTGCCTCTATTTCCCCTGACCTGTCCTCCTTGCTGTTTCCTCTATTTCCCCTGACCTGTCCTCTTAGTTGTTGCCTTTATTTCCCCTGACCTGTCCTCCTTGTTGTTGCCTCTAGTTCGCCTGACCTGTCCTCCTTGTTGTTGCCTCTATTTACCCTGACCTTTCCTCCTTTTTTTTGCCTCTATTTCCCCTGACCTGCCCTCCTTGTTGCTGCCTCTATTTCCCCAGACCTGCCCTCTTTGCTGTTGCCTCTATTTCCCCTGACCTGTCCTCTTTGCTGTTGCCTCTATTTCCCTTGACCTGTCCTCCTTGCTGTTGTCTCTATTTCCCCTGGCTGCCCTCCTTGCTGTTGCCTCTATTTTCCCTGACCTGCCCTCCTTGTTGTTACCTCTATTTCCCCTGCCTTCCCTCCTTGCTGTTGCATCTATTTCCTCTGACCTGTCCTCCTTGCTGTTGCCTCTAGTTACCCTGACCTACCCTCTTTGTTGTTGCCTCTATTTCCCCTGACCTGTCCTCCTTGCTGTTGCCTCTATTTACCCTGACCTGTCCTCCTTGCTGTTGCCTCTATTTACCCTGACCTGTCCTCTTTGTTGTTGCCTCTATTTCCCCTGACCTGTCCTCCTTGCTGTTGCCTCTATTTACCCTGACCTTTCCTCCTTATTGTTGCCTCGAGTTCCCCTGACCTGTCCTCCTTGTTGTTGACTCTAGTTCCCCTGACCTGTCCTCCTTTCAGTTGCTTCTATTTGCCCTGACCTGTGCTCCTTGTTGTTGCCCCTGTTTCCCCTGACTTGTCCTCCTTGCTGTTGCTTCTATTTGCCCTGACCTGTGCTCCTTGTTGTTGCCTCCATTTCCCCTGACCTTTCCTCCTTTCTGTTGCCTCTATTTCCCCTGACCTGTCCTCCTTGCTGTTGCCTCTATTTCCCCTGACCTGTCCTCCTTGCTGTTGCTTCTATTTGCCCTGACCTGTGCTCCTTGTTGTTGCCTCTATTTCCCCTGACCTGTCCTCCTTGCTGTTTCCTCTATTTCCCCGGATCTGTCCACCTTTCAGTTGCCTCTATTTCCCCTGACCTGTCCTCCTTGCTGTTTCCTCTATTTCCCCTGACCTGCCCTCCTTGTTGTTGCCTCTATTTCCCCTGACCTGTCCTCCTTGCTGTTGCCTCTATTTCCCCTGACCTGTCCTCCTTGCTGTTGCCTCTATTTACCCTGACCTGTCCTCCTTGCTGTTTCCTCTATTTCCCCTGACCTGTCCTCCTTTCAGTTGCCTCTATTTCCCCTGACCTGTCCTCCTTGCTGTTTCCTCTATTTCCCCTGACCTGTCCTCCTTGCTGTTGCCTCTATTTACCCTGACCTGTCCTCTTTGTTGTTGCCTCTATTTCCCCTGACCTGTCCTCCTTGTTGTTGCCCCTATTTAGCCTGACCTTTCCTCCTTTTTGTTGCCTCTATTTCCCCTGACCTGCCCTCCTTGTTGCTGCCTCTATTTACCCTGACCTGTCCTCCTTATTGTTGCCTCTATTTCCCTTGACCTGTCCTCCTTGCTGTTGTCTCTCTTTCCCCTGACCTGTCCTCTTTGTTGTTGCCTCTATTTCCCCTGACCTGCCCTCCTTGTTGTTGCCTCTATTTCCCCTGACCTGTTCTCCTTGCTGTTGCCTCTATTTCCCCTGACCTGTCCTCCTTGCTGTTGCCTCTATTTCCCCTGGCCTGTCCTCTTTGTTGTTGCCTCCATTTCCCCTGCCTGCCCTCCTTGCTGTTGCCTCTATTTCCCCTGACCTGTCCTCCTTGCTGTTGCCTCTAGTTACCCTGACCTGTCCTCCTTGCTGTTGCCTCTATTTACACTCACCTGCCCTCTTTGTTGTTGCCTCTATTTCCCCTGAGCTGCCCTCCTTGTTGTTGCCTCTATTTCCCCTGACCTGTCCTCGTTGCTGTTGCCTCTATTTCCCCTGACCTGTGCTCCTTGTTGTTGCCTCTATTTCCCCTGACCTGTCCTCCTTGTTGTTGCCTCTATTTCCCCTGACCTGTCCTCCTTGCTGTTGCCTCTATTTCCCCTGACCTGTCCTCCTTGCTGTTGCCTCTATTTCCCCTGACCTGTCCTCCTTGCTGTTGCCTCTATTTCCCCTGACCTGTCCTCCTTGCTGTTGCTTCTATTTGCCCTGACCTGTGCTCCTTGTTGTTGCCTCTATTTCCCCTGACCTGTCCTCCTTGCTGTTTCCTCTATTTCCCCTGACCTGTCCTCCTTTCAGTTGCCTCTATTTCCCCTGACCTGTCCTCCTTGCTGTTTCCTCTATTTCCCCTGACCTGCCCTCCTTGTTGTTGCCTCTATTTCCCCTGACCTGTCCTCCTTGCTGTTGCCTCTATTTCCCCTGACCTGTCCTCCTTGCTGTTGCCTCTATTTACCCTGACCTGTCCTCCTTGCTCTTGTTGCTATCCCTTCTGATTGGCACCACCTGCTCTCTTACTGGCTATTATCATATCTTACTGAACTTTATTTTCAGTTGTTTACTCCAGCATGCTGCTTGGTAACCATTACACTCACTGATTAAAAACCCATTCTGTAAGATGTTAAATTCCTCTGACTTAGCTCACTTCTTCACCTTTATTCCAAGAGAGAGTAATAATTTGACATAAAGTAATTATTATCTTGCACCAATGGGTTAAATCACTATGATGTGCTGTATAAATAAGATACAAGACAGGTCTTTGCAGTTTCCAAATAATAAACTATTAGAGTTCATTTGCATAACTGACTCACATTTTGTCCTTAGCAGTTAGGTGCCCATCCCTTCAGGCATTCTATATTACATATAATTGGTACAAGTTATATGGCATCAAATGCCATAACACTAGCCTTTAATAACTTGGAATTTAAACTGTGAATCTAAATGATACCTCTCTTAATTCTTCCAAGCTGATTTTTCCATCTCCATTAGTGTCATACATGTGAAATAAAACTAGAAGAAATACAAGATAGTTTAAATTAGTGCAGAAGAGTTTTACATTATAGAGCACTAAGTGCCCCAACAATGTGTACAGAAAATGTATTAGTTACATAGCCATATTAATTTACACACATCACCACAAAATGTAATGAAGCAATTAATGATATGAAATTGGAAATACTTTCGGACTGCTCCTGGTCTGATATAACTGAGCAGCTGATAAACAGAGGATTTAAAGCATAATTCTTTGCTTCTGACAATAATTTCACTGTACAGATACAATGTTAAATGCAGTAAAATCAATTCACTTTTTGTTATAAAATATTGGTACACATTATAACAGCTACAATGAGGGTGTTAAATGGATTCCGATTCTATAAAAGGTACAGCAATCCTCTGCCTCTGTCTCAAGTGCAGCTCCTAGTTGGTTGACAATGTATTGTCATTGGTGGTGTCAAAAGAATGTTAAAAGACTGGATCATCCTATGCTAAAGGGGAAATGCAGAGATCACACAAGAAGGGTAAAATTGAGGAGATGGTAGACTTCTCAATTTAAACCTGGTTGCGCTATTTATGCGATCTTCGTCCTCTCTGGTGTAACGCAGTACACCATTTGACTTTCCCCATGGTGAATTCATGCACAAAATGGTTCAATGCCAGATACAAACAACAATATTTTCTCATTGGTTAAGCTGCAGCATTTCTTCATTAATGATATACAATCCAACACACCCTTGCATCATTTTTGTGCAGTGGTGCATGAAGGGGGAAGGGAAAATTCAGGATGGGGGTCTTGAAACACCAACAGCTAGGATTCCAGCCAGGAAAATTGTCTCCTGGAGTTGTGATGTTGTCTAACAGCCAACTGTGATGGGCACAAGCAAACTTCTAATGAGAACTTATAAATTTCTTCACATAATGTTGCAGCATTTTCACAATATTATGTTAAAAATGTCCATGTGATCGAGAGTCTGAATGTAATACACGTCTACTTTCTAATCCAAAGTATTAGGGACGCTCTGAGAGTTAACTAACATCTCAGTAATAACAAGTGACCAAGATAGCATTATCTGGGATAAACCAATAGTGTAAATAAACAAAACCTCAGGTATTCAACAGTAAAAGCCAATGAAGAAAGAGATTAAACTGATAGCCTGGAGATTGCCGCTGAAAAAACTTAAGTTGTGGATAAATAGAATAACTTTCGGGCCATATTAAAGAAGACCTGCACTAATGTAATGTCTTTCAGAACATAGGATGTCTCAAAGTGCTTGACAGCCAATAAATACAACTGAAATGTAGCCACGGTTGGAATGTATTATGTATTAATGTGCATGTGCGATTAGTATGCACCAAAATTTAGTAGATGTGAATTAATGAATTTGGATTCAAAACTGCATAAAACAATATAAAGTGAAATAAGAAAGAAATAATTTGTATTTATATATCACCTTTCACAACATCAGAATGTCCCAAAGCACTTCACTTACTTTCAAATCTTGGTCATTATAGTAATGTCGAGAAATGCAGCAGCTAATTTGTGCTCATCAATATCGCACAAATAGCGATCAGATAAATGATCAGATAATCTGTTTTACTGATGTTGGCTGTGGGATAAATATTGACCACTGAACATCATGTACACAGCTATTAAAAGGTCAATGGATAAGGTCCTGCACGAGAGATTGCTAGCTAAAATTAGAGATATCTGAAATTGGAAATAGCTTTGAAAACTAGTTGGGAGGTAGATCATTGAGAGCTGGGCTGAAAGAAGCATCCTCAGCTTGGTGACGTGTGGCGCCCTTCGGGGATTGGTGCAGATGCCCGTTTTTCATGACATCCATTTATGCTGTATTGCGACGGAGTGCACTTTCTATCCTCAATACCTTTACTTCTTGTGTCACAATTCTTGAGTAATGCTTTCAAGTCAACATTTAATATGTAAAAAAATGTATGTAAATATTATGCCTGTCACATGATAGTTTCAGACCCGTCAGGAGGTGGCATTGTGGAATAAGTCACCCAGATTCATCCACCATTTTGTTTTTCACTTGCTTTTACTCATTTATCAAGTGTTCAACGTCTGATTTTGAGTTGTTCACCTGGAAAATCAGACATTTAGGATCTCCTTGCTCATTTGTGGCTTCCCATCCACCCACAATTTGAAATCACCTGATTCATAGCCTTAGACTGTGATCTTCTTATCTCCAACCTGTCTTGTCTGTTTCAGTAATACCATGACTGACATTGCGTTTAGTCCTCGAGTCTGCCTACCAGCTTGACCTGATTCCAACTGCCAGACTGCCATTGTAATTGCCTCCCAACCATTTCCCATTCAGATACTCCTTAGTCTAGTGGTCAGCTCTTGAGCCTATCACTTTGGGTCTTGAGCCCTCTACCTCCACATCATGGCATCAACGCCTCCACCTCTGAGTTCACAACCTATTGTTCACTGAACTTCCATTACCCCACTCCATATTTACATGCATACATAATTGTTAAAAAGAAAGAATTATTATGAACACTTAATCTCATTATACTATGCACGTACATAATGTTACCTGTTTAACAAATTATGAGCCACCTTTTAGCTCAAATACCAAAGGCATATAATTTCACATAAGTGCAGGTGGCAACAAAATCTGTGACTGGGGGCCATTGGTTTAAAGTGATTATACTATGTGACTATAGTATTAACTCATTTAGTGTCTTAGAAAACTAATAATAAAAACAGCTAGCATTTATATAGGTACTTTATAGTGTGAGGGAAAATCCAGGAAATGTGAATATAGTAGAAAGTTACAAAAGTGCATAATGAGATTAAATGAATGTGCAGAAGAAATCAGCTGCAGTTGAAAGCAACAAAGTGTGAGCTAGTATACTATTGGTGTAAAAATGGTATAATTTAAATGATGAAGTGTTAGAAGGTTAGATGAACAGAAGGATTAAGGGTCCAGTATATAAATAATTAAACTTAAGCTCAGTGATGCAAAAAAGCCTACCCGCTACTGTTGAGCTTTGGACATGGTCTCTCTCCTTGTTAAATAAAAATTGTAGCTGCTACCCTGCACACTTTGGTTTCAGGACTTCAGCTATGTAAACATTTTAAAAATGCAGCCCTGTTTTACCCACTGTACTACAATATCTTTTAATTAAAAAATGTGGCACTAGTTTCCATTTCTGGAAGGGGACAGAGAGGTTGGGGGCCAGAGATGGAGAGATAGAGTAACAGAGAGGGTTATTTCAGAATTGGGTCCTGAATATTGAGGGGTATATGACATTTAAGAAGAACAGGAAGCTAGGTAAAGGTGGAGGGGTAGCACTGTTAATCAAGGATGGCACTGGTGCAATAGTTAGAGATGACCTTGGTTCAGGAGATCAGGATGTAGAATTGGTTTGGGTGGAAAAGAGGAATAGTAGGGGAAAGAAGTCACTAGTGGGAGTGGGCTACAGGCCTCCGAACAGTAATCACAATGTAGGACCAAGTATACAAGAAGAAATATTAGGTGCTTGTGATAAAGGGACGGCAATAATCATAGGTGATTTTAATCCACGTATAAACTGGAAAAATCAGATTGGCAATAGTAGCCTGGATGAGGAGTTCATAGAATGCTTTTGAGATAGTTTCTTAGAGCAGCACATTCTGGAACCAACATAAAGCAGGTTTATATTAGACTTGGTATTGTGTAATATGACAGGATTAATTAATGGCCTCAGAGTAAAGGCACCTCTAGGTAGCAATGACCAAAACATGATTGAATTTTGCATCCAGTTTGAAAAAGAGAGGAGTGGGTCTAAGACTAGTATTTTAAACTTAAATAAGGGCAACGATGTGGGCATGAAAGCTGAGCTAGCTGAAGTGAACTGGGTTACTAGGCTAGAGGATAGATCAATAGAGAAGCAGTGGCAGACATTTGAGGGGATATTTCAGAATACTCAGAATAAGTATATTCCTATTATAAAGAAACATACATGGTTAAATAAAGAAGTTAAGGAATGCATCAAACTTAAGGAAAAAGCATATAATTGTGCAAAGATGAGTGGCAGGTCAGATGAATGGTCAGAATATAAAGAACAGCAAAAAATGATTAAAAGGTTAATCAGGAGAAAGAAATTAGAGTATGAGAGAAAGCTAGCTAGAGATCTAAAAACAGATAGCAAGAGTTTCTACAGGTATTTATAAAGGAAAAGAGTAAGTAAAGAGAGTGTGGGTCCTCTAGAGAGTGAGAATGGGGAGTTAATAGTAGATAATAATGAAACGGTGGATGAAATGAACAAATATTTTGCTTCTGTCTTCACTATAGAGGACACAAAAACATTCCAGTAATAGCTGTAAATCAGGAGTTGGAAGGAAGAGAGGAACTTGGTGAAATTACAATCACCAGGGAAGTGGTACTGGGCAAACTGATAGAGCTGCAGGCTGATAAGTCCCCGGGTCGTGATGGGCTTCATCCTAGGGTCTTAAAAGAGGTGGCTAATGAGGTAGTAGATGCATTGGTGTTAAATTTTCAAAATTCGCTAGATTCTGGAAAGCTTCCATCAGACTGGAAAGTAGCAAATATAACCCCTCTATTCAAGAAGGTGGGGGGGGGGGGGGGGGTGGCGGGGGAGGAAACAGTGGGGGAGACAGGAAACAGGTAACTATAGGCCAGTTAACTTGACGTCTATCATGAGGAAGGTGTTAGAATTGATCGTTAAGGAGGCTATAGCTGGGCACTTAGAGAAACTCAAGGTAATCGGGAATAGTCAGCATGATTTTGTGAAAGGGAAATCATGTTTAACCAATTTATTGGAGTTCTTTGAAGGAGCAACATGTGCTATGGATAAAGGGGAGCCCATTGACATACTGTACTTAGATTTCCAGAAGGCATTTGACAAGGTGCCACATAAAAGGTTATTGCACAAAGTAGGAGCTCATGGTGCAGTGGGTAAAACATTAGCATGGATAGAAGATTGGCTGTCTGGCAGAAAACAGAGAGTATGCATAAATGGGTCCTTTTCTGATTGGCAGGTTGTGACAAGTGGAGTCCTGCAGGGGTCTGTGCTGGGGCCTCAACATTTTACAATTTATATCAATTACTTAGATGAGGGGAGCGATGGCATGGTAGCTAAATTTGCAGATGATACAAAGATAGGTCGGAAAGTATGTTGTAAAGAGGACGTAAGGAGGGGGCAGACCGATATAGGTTGAGTGAGTGGGCAAAAATCTGGCAGATGGAGTATAATGTGGGAAAGTGTGAAGTTGTTCACTTTAGTAGGAAGAATAAAAAAGCAGAGTATTGCTTAAACGGAGAACAACTGCAGAATTCTGAGGGATCATGACTCATGATGCATGAGTTACAAAAAATTAATATGCAGGTACAGCAAGTAATAAAGAAGGTTAATGGAATGCTATCTTTTATTACAAGAGGAATTGAAAATAAAAGTAAGGATGTTATGCTTCAGTTATACAGGGCATTGGTGAGAGCACATCTCGAATACAGTGTGTAGTTTTGGTCTCCTTATTTAAGGAAGTATGTAAATGCATTGGAGGCGGTTTAGAGGACATTTACTAGATTGATACCTGGAATGAGCAGGTTGTCTTATGAGGAAAGGTTGGACAGACTGGGCTTGTTTTCACTGGAGTTTAGAAGAGTGAGGGGAGACTTGATTGAAGTACATAAGACCCTGAACGGTCTTGACAAGGTGGATGTGAAAAGGATGTTTCCTCTTGCGGGTCAGTCCAGATTAGGGGGCACTGTTTTAAAATTAGGGTTGCCCTTTTAGGACAGAGATGAGGAGAATTTTTTTCTCTCAGAGAGTTGTGTGACTTTGGAACACTCTGCCTCAGAAGGTGGTGGAGGTAGGGTCATTGAATATTTTTAAGGCAGAGGTAGATAGATTCTTGTTAGCTAAGGGAATCAAAGGTTATTGGGGGCAGATGGGAGTGTGGAATTCGAGACAGAAACAGATCAGACATGATCTTATTGAATGGCTGAGCAGGCTGGAGGGGCCGAATGGCCTACTGCTGCTCCTAATTTGTATGTTCATATATTCCAGTAATTTGCTTGCATTGTACGCTGAATGGAAGTAAACTTGGTGCTGCGGAAAAGCAGAGGCGATGTAGGGGTACAGATTCACAGAACGTTAAAGGCAGCAGATCAAGTTGATAAGACTGTTCTAAAAAAATCTAATGGAATTCTAATACAAAAGCAAAATATTGCAGATGTTGGAAATCTGAAATAAAAATAGGAAATGCTGGAAATAATCAACAGTCAGGCAGTATCTGTGGAGAGAGAAACAGACTTAACGTTCCAGGTTTCTTTCTCCACAGATGCTGCCTGATCTGCTGGATAATGGAATTTTAGGTTTTATCCCAAGAGGTATAGAATATAAAAGCCAACATATATTACTGAGCCAGTGTAAAATCTTAAGACCTCAGTTAGAATACTCTGTGCACTATACGAAGGATATTGAGACTTTAGAGAGGGTACAATGCAGATTCACAAGCATACTGTCTCATATAAGAAAATACAAATATGTAAGACTTGAAACATTATGGGACGATATGATAGAAGTATTTAAAATTATGAAAGGATAGGACAGCATAGATAGAAGCTGGCTGTTTCCAGTAGTTGAGGGGTCAAGACCCAGGGCCCATAGATACTATATTAAATGTTTGAAATTTAGAACAAAGAGCAGGTGAAACTTCTTCACTCAGAGAGTTGTGAAGCAGTGGCATTCACTTCCAGGATTAGTGATTGAGGCAGAAATGATGTCAACATTCAAGGTTAGGTTAGAGATTGGATGAAGGAAAATGAGTTGAAGGAATATGAAACAGGGTGGGTAAATGTGATTAGAACTAAGTGCTTGCTTGGAAAGTGAACACTGACACACTGCTTGAGCAAAATGACCTATTTTCATTGTAACTTCTATGTGTTTCCTCTACTCTCCCCCACCCGCCCCCCTACATCCCCCCCCCCCCCACCCCAAAGGCCCATTTATATGCCTTTTTTCTCTCTTTGAAGCCTCATTTCTCCAGCCCCACTCACAGCTATATAAAAAATGCAGTTCATTACTCGCCATTCTTCAGCCTTAGCTAATGTTAGCCTTAGCACCTACACTGTTTGGGATCTTCTTCTCACTGCTGCTCTCAGATGCGTTCAAGTCTTCAGAAGAAGGAATTTTCCTCCACACAAGATCAGATGGCAGGTTGTTCAACCTTGCCCATCTTAGAGCGAAGACCAAAGTACGGAAAGTCCTCATCAGGGAACTCCTCTTTGCTGACGATGCTGCATTAACATCCCACACTGAAGAGTGTCTGCAGAGTCTCAACGACAGGTTTGCGGCTGCCTGCAACGAATTTGGCTTAACCATCAGCCTCAACAAAACGAACATCATGGGACAGGACGTCAGAAATGCTCCATCCATCAATATCGACGACAGTGCTCTGGAAGTGGTTCAAGAGTTTACCTACCTAGGCTCAACTATCACCAACAACCTGTCTCTCGATGCAGAAATCAACAAGTGCATGGGAAAGGCGTCCGCTGCTATGTCCAGACCGGCCAAGAGGGTGTGGGAAAATGGCGCAATAACATGGAACACAAAAGTCCGAGTGTTTCAAGCCTGTGTCCTCCGTACTTTGCTCTACGGCAGTGAGGCCTGGACAACGTATGTCAGTCAAGAGCGATGTCTCAAGTCATTTCATCTTCGCTGTTTCCAGAGAATCCTTGGCATCAGGTGGCAGGACCATATCTCCAACGCAGGTATCCTCGAGGCGGCCAACATCCCCAGCATATACACCCTACTGAGCCAGCGGCGCTTGAGATGGCTTGGCCATGTGAGCCGCACAGAAGATGGCAGGATCCCCAAGAACGCATTGCACAGTGAGCTCGTCACTGGTATCAGACCCACTGGCTGTCCATGTCTCCACTTTAAAGACGTCTGCAACACGACATGAAGTCTTGTGACATTGACCACAAGTCGTGGGAGTCAGTTGCCAGTGATCGCCGGAGCTGGCGACAGCCATAAAGGCGGGGCTTAAGAGAGGCAAGTCAAAGAGACTTAGCAGTTGGCAGGAAAAAAGACAGAAGTGCAAGGAGAGAGCCACCTGTGTAACAGCCCCGACAACCAATTTTATCTGCAGCGCCTGTGGAAGAGTCTGTCATTCGAGAATTGGCCTTTGTAGCCACTCCAGGTGTTGCTTCTCAAACCACTGACCACCTCTAGGCGTTTACCCATTGTCTCTCGAGACAAGGAGGCCAAAGAAGAATTCTTCAGCCTTAACTGATGCACTGTAGCCAGCTATCTTTATATACCTTCTTGCATCAATGTGCACTGTCTGTCCACAGAACCTTACTTCCTGTTGTCATGTTTTGTCACACTTTGCCAATATCCACATTTATGATGGAACGTTTGCCAGTATTATCTTTTCCTCACAAATCACTCAAGGTGAGCTGACGAAAGGTCACTGATCTGAAACGTTAACTCCGTTTCTCTTTTCACAGAGGCTGCCAGACCTGCTGAGTAGTTCCTGCATTTTATGTTTTTTTATTTCAGATTTCCAGCATCTGCAGTACTTTGCTCTTGTAAATTTACCAGTTGTTCAGTTTTCAGGAGAACAAGATGAAGTGAATTCACTTGATAAATTCCAAATCAACAGGATAAAGAGAGGACACTGAATTTAAACAGCCCAACTGTATAAGTGTTGACTTCATTCAAGTTCATGAGTTGTTTAAATGTGGTATCACAGTGGGTTCCATGGCTGTTCTGGTTGTGCAAGATGCAAATAAATTCAGTATTTTTCATTCTTAAACATCTTGAAAATTAATGGAGCAGTTGCCTCGAGTTTCTGCTGATTTCTTCGGCACAGTGGGCGTAACTGGCCCAAAAGATTGCGTTTTTTTCAAGTGCAAATGCATTCAGCGCAAACCAGGAGCCAGCCCCGGCCCACAAAACTGGCTGTGACCCAGGGTGAAATAATCACCATTGAGAGTTTCCATGATATGTGTCATTTGCCACCTTCGAGGAGGCTGTAAAAAGTTCTTTTGGATGCAAGGACACTAATAGGTATGTTTTAAAAGCTGTGAATGTCAATTTCCTCATTGACCTAAAAACTGACTACTGTACCCCAATAGATGGTTCTGTATATTTCTTAGAAATCATTTAAATTCAGCTTACTCACAGTTGGTGGATTGACACGATAATTAAGAATGCTTATTTGTTGTGATAAACACATTTTCAGCTGTATTAATCAAACTGCACCTAGTTTCCACTCTTAAGGTATCAAGGAATATTTTTTAAAGTAAAATTTATTTGAAAAAGAGCTACATTTTTAAATGCTGCACCTTTGTGCCAGTCTGTGGCACAGATCTTGCATTTGGCAATATGCAAATAAAGTTTAAGCAGAAACTTGAGAAAAAATACTTCTCTAAACAGGTTCAATTTACACCTGGATTTCCACTTGTGCTCAAAGCAGAAATTCTACCCCAGAGTGTTTACTGCTATTGAAGTCTAACCACCTCCCCTTGACATTCAAAACCTGTTACCAAAACCTGCACCATTATCATCCTGGGTGTTATCATTGACCAGTAACTCAATAGGACCAGCCACATAAATGCTATGGCTATGACATCAGGTCAGAGACTGGATATTCTGCTCACCTTCTGACTCGCCAAAGACTCTCCTCAAGCTATGGAGTGTGATGGAAAGCTCTCCACTTGCCTGAATGGATGCAGCTGCAACAACACTCAAGAAGTTCAGCACCATCCAGGACCAAGCAATCTGTTTGATTAGTAGCTCATCCACCACCTTAAACATCCACTCGCTCCACTGTACATTGTGGTTGTAGTGTTTACCATCTACAAAATGCACTTCAGAAACTCAGCAAGACTTCTTTGAAAGCATCTTCCCAAATAGGTGACCTCTACTACCTAGAAGGATAGGGGCATCAGGTGCATCAGACCTCCAAGTTCGCCTCCAAGTCACCACCATCCTAATTTGGACATATATGGCCATTACTTCTTCCTCATTGAACTCAATACCTAGCAGCGCTGTGGGAGTCCCTTCATTAAATGGACTGCAGTGGTTCAAGAAGGCAGACCAACACCATCTTCCCAAGGGCAACTAGGGATGGGCAATAAATGCCAGCAACGCCCATATCCCAAGAATTAAAAAAAGAAAATATTGACACAAGCTATTGTGCAGAATAAAGCATCTGTCTGTCATATAGGTTGATTTCTAAGCTGGTTATGGCTCTTGCGCGATGAGTATATTAGAGAACCTGTAGAGAAGGGAGGACCTCAAACTATTTTCAAACTTTTTTTCAATTGTTTCACATGTTTGTGGTTGTGTGTTTCTACCTTTCTATATTAACAGAATATAGCAGCAGTGGCACACCTGATATGCATTATACACCAAATAACAAGTAAATTCAGTCCCAGAAACAGTAATATTACACTAAGGTTTTCATTCTGTTCCTGAAGCCACATCTATTGTATGAATCATTTCTCTTTATTGTGTTCCATTGTACTAAGTAATGTTTGCTGCCTTTCCGAAAGTGCTTAAGAAAGATAAAAACAAAGAAAGTATAGTACTCCAGTAAAAGTAATAAGTTTGTGAAATCGTCGTCCTTGTCATAAGTTATTATGTAACTTACTTTGACTTTGCCACTATCAACGTTGGATGTCTCTCTATATAGGTAATATATATAATGGAATTTCTATATAGGTTTAGCTTCTCAAATAGGAATTTGCTAACTGTTTGAATGTGCTGCTGGGACACTGTCCTAGTTCTTAAAATCATGAAAGCAATCCATGGACAGATTTTTTTTTATACATTCATGGGATGTGGGCGTCACTGGCCAGGCCAGCATTTATTACCCATCCCGAATTGCCCTTGAGAAGGTGGTGGTGAACTGCCTTCTTGAACTGCTGCAGTCCATGTGAGGTAGGTACACCAACTGTTAGGAAGGGAGTTCCAGGATTTTGACCCAGCGTCAGTGAAGGAACGGCGATATAGTTCCAAGTCAGGATGGTGTGTGACTTGGAGGGGAACTTGCAGGTGGTGGTGTTCCCATGTATTTGCTGCCCTTGTCCTTCCAGTTGGTAGAGGTTGCGGGTTTGGAAGGTGCTGTCTAAGGAGCCTTGGTGCATTGCTGCAGTGCATCTTGTAGATGGTACACACTGCTGCCACTGTGTGTCGGTGGTGGAGGGAGTGAATGTTTGTAGATGGGGTGCCAATCAAGCGGGCTGCTTTGTCCTGGATGGTGTCGAGCTTCTTGAGTGTTGTTGGAGCTGCACCCATCGAGGCAAGTGGAGAGTATTCCATCACACTCCTGACTTGTGCCTTGTAGATGGTGGACAGGCTTTGGAGAGTCAGGAGGTGAGTTACTCGCCTCAGGATTCCTAGCCTCTGACCTGCTCTTGTAGCCATGGTATTTATATGGCTACTCCAGTTCAGCTTCTGGTCAATGGTAGCCCCTAGGATGTTGATAGTGGGGGATTCAGCGATGGTAATGCCGTTGAATGTCAAGGGGAGATGGTTAGATTCTCTCTTGTTGGAGATGGTCATTGCCTGGCACTTGTGTGGCACGAATGTTACTTGCCACTTATCAGCCCAAGCCTGGATATAGTCCAGGTCTTGCTGCATTTCTACACGGACTGCTTCAGTATCTGAGGAGTCATGAATGGTGCTGAACATTGTGCAATCATCAGCGAACATCCCCACTTCTGACCTTATGATTGAAGGAAGCAGCTGAAGATGGTTGGGCCTAGGACACTACCCTGAGGAACTCCTGCAGTGATGTCCTGGAGCTCAGATGATTGACCTCCAACAACCACAACCATCTTCCTTTTGCTAGGTATGACTCCAGCCAGCAGAGGGTTTTCCCCCTCATTCCCATTGATCTCAGTTTTCCTAGGGCTCCTTGATGCCATACTCGGTCAAATGCTGCCTTGATGTCAAGGGCAGTCACTCTCACCTCACCTCTTGAATTCAGCTCTTTTGTCCATGTTTGAACCAAGGTTGTAATGAGGTCAGGAGCTGAGTGGCCCTGGCAGAACCCAAACTGAGCGTCACTGAGCAGGTTATTGCTAAGCAAGTTCCGCTTGATGGCACTGTTGATGATACCTTCCATCACTTTACTGATGATTGAGAGCAGGCTGATGGGGCGGTTATTGGCCGGGTTGGACTTGTCCTGCTTTTTGTGTACAGGGCATACCTGGGGAATTTTCCACGTTGCAGGGTAGATGCCAGTGTTGTAGCTGTACTGGAACAGCTTGGCTAGGGGTGCGGCAAGTTCTGGAGCACAGATCTTCAGTACCATTGCCGGAATATTGTTAGGGCCCATAGCTTTTGCAGTATCCAGTGCCTTCAGTCGTTTTTTGATATCACGCGGAGTGAATCGAATTGGCTGAAGTCTGGCATCTGTGATGCTGGGGACTTCAGGAGGAGCTGAGTTGGATCATCAACTCGGCACTTCTGGCTGAAGATTGTTGCAAATGCTTCAGCCTATCTTACGCACTGATGTGCTGGGCTCCCCCATCATTGAGGATGGGGATATTTGTGGAGCCACCTCCTCCAATTAGTTGTTTAATTGTCCACTACCATTCACGGCTGGATGTGGCAGGACTGCAGAGCTTAGATCTGATCCGTTGGTTATGGGATCGCTTAGCTCTGTCTATCGCATGCTGCTTACGCAGTTTGGCACGCAGATAGACCTGTGTTGTAGCTGCACCAGGTTGACACCTCATTTTGAGGTATGCCTGGTGCTGCTCCTGGCATGCCCTCCTGCACTCTTCGTTGCACCAGGGTTGGTCTCCTGGCTTGATGGTAATGGTGGAGTGGGGGATATGCCGGGTCATGAGGTTACAGACTGTGGTTGAGTACAATTCTGCTGCTGCTGGTAGCCCACAGCACCTCATGGATGCCCAGTTTTGCATTGCTAGATCTGTTCGAAATCTATCCCATTTAGCACGGTGATAGTGCCACACGACACGACGGACGGTATCCTCAATGTGAAGGCGGGACTTTGTCTCCACAAGGACTCTGCGGTGGTCACTCCTACCAATACAGTCATGGACAGAAGCATCTGCAGCAGGCAGATTGGTGAGGACGAGGTCAAGTATGTTTTTCCCTCGTGTTGGTTCCCCACACCACCTGCCACAGACTCAGTCTAGCAGCTATGTCCTTTAGGACTCGGCCAGCTCAGTCAGTAGTCCAAGCCACTCTTGGTGATGGACATTGAAGTCCCACACCCAGAGTACATTTTGTGCCCTTGCCACCCTCAGTGTTTCCTCAAAGTGGTGTTGAACATGGAGGAGTACTGAGTCATCAGCTGAGGGAGGGCGGTAGGTGGCAATCAGTAGGAGGTTACCTTGCCCATATTTGACCTGATGCCATGAGACTTCATGGGGTCCAGAGTCGATGTTGAGGACTCCCAGGGCAACTCCCTCCCTACTGTATACCACTGTGCCACCACCTCTGGTGGGTCTGTCCTGCCGGTGGGACAAGACAGACCCAAGGATGGTGATGGTAGTGTCAGGGACATTGTCTGTAAGGTATGATTTCGTGAGTATGACTATGTCAGGCTGTTGCTTGACTAGTCTGTGGGACAGCTCTCCCAACTTTAGCACAAGCCCCCAGATGTTAGTAAGGAGGACTTTGCAGGGTCGACAGAGCTGGGTTTGCCATTGTCATTTCCGGTGCCTATGTCGATCCGGTTTCATTCCTTTTTATTGACTTCGTAGCGGTTAGGTACAACTGAGTGGCTTGCTAGGCCATTTCAGAGGGCATGTAAGAGTCAACCACATTGCTGTGGGTCTGGAGTCACATGTAGGCCAGACCAGGTAAGGACAGCAGATTTCCTTCCCTAAAGGACATTCGTGAACCAGATGGGTTTTTCCAACAATCGACAATGGTTTTATGGCCATCATTAGTCTAGCTCTTGATTCCATATTTATTAATTAAATTCAAATTCCACCTTCTGCTGTGGTGGGATTCAAACCCATGTCCCCAGAGAAATACCCTGGGTCTCTGAGTTACTAGTCCAGTGATAATACCAGTACGCCACCGCCTACCCTTATTGAACCAGATGAAGAAAACTAGCAAACATGACGATAAGTTAAGGAAAGCTAAATATAAGTTTAGCAAGTAAATCTTTTCCACTTATGTTAATTTAAAGAATAGACTGCCACCAACAGTTCAGTCAAGGATATCTCCATTTCTTTTTGAATGTTTCAACTGTTGGTGCCAGTCTGTTCTTTAATATTCAGATGAATGTCCTCCTTGGTCTAAAGTTCTACATCTCCTTGTAGGCAGTTCTGAGTGGAGATGGGGGCAGTGAGGTGAGGGCCACACTGGCACTGTTGGTACATATTTCACAGAGGTGAAAGAATGAGGCAAAAAAACAGAGAGTCTTTCCCTCAACTAAAATAAATAACTTAAAAAAAGAATTACAGAGGAACGTTACTGCTTTTTTCTATATGGCGATAATATTTTTACTGAGGAGTACAACATTAAATTTAGAATAAGCAGAATGTCATGTTTTCAGTATAGGAACAGAGGAATTTTTGGCAGATGGAGGATCCAGTGGCCCAACAAGCCCATTCCTTTTTGATAAATCACCTACTTTCCTTTCAGCCATATCGGCACAGTGGCGCAGTGGTATGGGAGGCACAGTGGCGCAGTGGTTAGCACCGCAGCCTCACAGCTCCAGCGACCCGGGTTCAATTCTGCGTACTGCCTGTGTGGAGTTTGCAAGTTCTCCCTGTGTCTGCGTGGGTTTCCTCTGGGTGCTCTGGTTTCCTCCCACATGCCAAAGACTTGCTGGTTGATAGGTTAATTGGCCATTATAAATTGCCCCAAGTATAGGTAGGTGGTAGGGAAATATAGGGACAGGTGGGGATATGGTAGGAATATGGAATTAGTGTAGGATTAGTATAAATGGGTGGTTGATGGTCGGCACAGACTTGGTGGGCCGAACGGCCTGTTTCAGTGCTGTATCTCTAAACTAAACTAAACTAAGCCATATCGTCAATCCCTTCTCTCTTCAGAAATGCACCTAATTGAGGAACATACATCACAAAATATTTTTAAAAATACATTGATGCATAAAAGAAAATGTATCTCCGGGTATAATGAGGTATGGTGAGTAAATAACTTCTTAATAGTTCTGAAACTGGGTAAAGCAGAAAAAAGGTCAACAACACTCCACTCTGGAGTCTGGAAGATGGGATGGATGGCTGTATTGTTCACTTGTCCTCTCTATATTTTACATTTTGAATGTGTGGCATGTTTCATAAGCACAAGTTACTGTTATCTCCATGTTGACAGCTCTGCGTCACTAAATTGAAATGCCACTGATTACAACAGGCAACAAGCAGCTCAAGGCGACTGCAGATTTCCATGTTAGTTCAATGAGGCAACATTTGCTTCTAGTTCCTATTCTTTTGGGCCTCCTTATCTCGAGAGACAATGGATACGCGCCTGGAGGTGGTCAGTGGTTTGTGAAGCAGCGCCTGGAGTGGCTATAAAGGCCAATTCTGGAGTGACAGGCTCTTCCACAGGTGCTGCAGAGAAATTTGTTTGTTGGGGCTGTTGCACAGTTGGCTCTCCCCTTGCGCCTCTGTCTTTTTTCCTGCCAACTACTAAGTCTCTTCGACTCGCCACAATTTAGCCCTGTCTTTATGGCTGCCCGCCAGCTCTGGCGAATGCTGGCAACTGACTCCCACGACTTGTGATCAATGTCACACGATTTCATGTCACGTTTGCAGACGTCTTTATAACGGAGACATGGACGGCCGGTGGGTCTGATACCAGTGGCGAGCTCGCTGTACAATGTGTCTTTGGGGATCCTGCCATCTTCCATGCGGCTCACATGGCCGAGTGTATCAGGCCTGTGTCCTCAGTACCTTGCTCTACGGCAGCGAGGCCTGGACAACGTATGCCAGCCAAGAGCGACGTCTCAATTCATTCCATCTAGTTCCTATAGTTGTATATTTATTACATTGCTTAATTCATTATTTACTAGTGCACAAATAGCATAATTATTACTAGTGCCTTACATTGCAGTTTTTCAGTTTTGTAGTATTCCAAGTCCTCTTTTGTGTGGTTGTCATCCATATGTTGGAAAAATGATAAAGTGGTCAGGAAGTTTTCAAATGTGATTTCATCAACTGTTCCATTCGATTGTAACCCCAGGTTTCTAGCACAATACACATAGAAATTAGGATGAAATTTTTATATCACAAGAATTGAAATACTTTTAATACTTTGATCTTATGCTGCTGGAGTTGAGTGATTTTTGTTCTAGGAAATGGAACACTTTCCCACTTTAAGCACCCATTATTCCCAGATCAGGTACAGCAGATTGTAGGCCCCCTTTGCCCAACTCTATCAAGAGACTTCAATCCCAACCTAGAAAAATACTTCCTGCTCCATGCTGTGGTATTTCCATTTTGCACTCCAGCCATACTTGTGATCTCTCTAAGATTCCTAGTTTGAGGACAGTTTTGTACTATATGTCCACATTTACTCAGAAGCAGCAGGATTGCTCAGATGCACCCACTAGAGTGAGGAGACTTCCATTCCATTGGTCTGAATTGCAGTTGTAACCAGATTTCACAGATGAAAGCAAAGTGGACTAACCCATCAACAGCCAGTTTTTTTTTATTATGCAATCAATCAGAGATGTGATATTTATAAATAGTTTAATTTGAAAAAGCTGAACTGAAGACTTACCTCCTATCAAAAAATGCATTGACAATTCTTGACTTAATAGGATTACACTCCAGATCCGGTATGTTATCAAAGCAATCTTTGCTGTAAAATAAAATGATGAGTATTTTATGTAGACAAGCAAATACTCCAACATGGGGAAAAAATTGCTCTAAATGTTGTCATGAAATCACAATATCTAGAACAATACTAATACCGCATTGTAGCCTTCCCATCAGTTAGGTGCAAGAACCTTTTATGGAGGATTTCAATTTGCTCTGAAGTAACTGAGAGGAAAGAAATTCCAAGTGTGAGATTTTACATCCATTAAAGAGAACATCCTATCCTAAACTCTTCATATTGTTTCAGACACTGCATGAGATTTTCTGTATCAGTGCTCATTGTGCATACTGGGAGTACAACCACAGCATACATTAAAATTAATCTATTATTTTACATAGGTTAATATCGCCATTAAAATAACTAAGAGAGCAATTTAAAATGAATGTGTTAAAATGTTCATAAAATGACATTTCACTGCATAACTTTAGGAGCCTTAGTTCATGTAAAATCAAATAAAAGCTGGGTGATTTCCATTCCTGTATTTTTTACACACTTTTATAACCTGCCAGCAGACTGAAACCTAATGATGTTGATAACACCCTCATATTTATCTAAAGGTGGATGAAGGTGACAAATTATATATTCCTGAAGTTTAATTACAGGGAGGATTTTTTGTCTTTTTAAAGTGATGGTTGTTTGTTGGGGGCGGATTGCTTTGGATTTAAATGAAAGGTGAGGTTAAACAACTATGGAGCAACTTTGATGTGCTATCAATTGGAATAGATAATGAAACCTAAAATTGGCTATATTTTGAAGGATTTTCAGGCAATGTAAATTACATTTTATTATTCCCTTAAAAATTGACAAAGAAGACATAAGTCAGAAAAAGTTTGTTGAGTCTAGAAAGAGGAAGTACTGTATAGTGGCGTTATCATTTGATTACTATCTAATGCTGGCGGCGGGAACTCCTTTTAATCGGTTTCGGGTTTCACTGACTTAACAGACACAGTAAGTTTTGAGTGTAGAAGCTGTTGGTCTTGATGCTGCCGCTCACTGTAATTATGTGTGCTCTACTCGTTCCACGTTGGGTAGGATTGTCCCCAAGGCTTACGATTTGCTTGTTGAAATACAGTAAACAGAAAAGTAGCACTTGAATTATATACACTATCTGCCTTGTGAATTTTGTAAATTTATTGTAATACTACGAGGAATTAATCGAATGCAGCAAATGTGCTACAGTTACATCGTACAACACGTTTGATAAACACATCATTTAGAGTCACGTTGAATGGAAGCAGCTAAATACCAGGAACTGCTATGGTTGTGTGATTTTATCCAGTGACTGACTGAGCCATACAGACCAGGGGGGTTTTAGGTTTGATCCCTAGTTTGTGCTCAGCCATTTGATGTCACCCAGGCAGTAGCTGAGGTACAATAAACCTCAGCATTCCTCAGTTCGAGAGCAGTAAATCAGCCAGATGTCCCGATCCCTACCGCGCAGGAGGGCGAATGTGTGAGGACCTGGCAATGTGAGCTCGGCTGTGAAGCCCCCCACGGTCGGTTAGCCGGTCACTACACACTGGCGAGACTCGCGTGTCAATAACTGCCAACTGGCTGACATACCACAGAACACCTCGCACGTTTGAAATTACTGTCCAGAAAGGAGACAGAAACGGTGGAGGCAAGGGAATTAAATACTGTCAAAATATATTTGAGTGCAACAAATATATTAATTATCAGCCCTTGAGAGTAGACACTGCGATTAAAGGGAACTGGAAACGTAGAGTTGCCCAATGTTTTTCATCCTTTCCGTATTAGGAAATATACTTGGAACCAGCCTCTTATTGCGTGACCTTCACGAGCCTCCTGCATTATTCGACATTTTCACTTTTAAATGTAACTAATTAACAATTCAGTTGTGAACAAGCGCCTGTACTCACAGCCGGTTGTGTTCACAAGATTGCGAATTTCCCAGGCGGGCAGTGAAGGTGAAGATCCCATCACTTCTTCCTTGACTTCAGCAGATACACAGCTTTCAAAACTCGCAAGTTCTGGTGAGAAAACTGACCAGTAATAGCAAAGCTAGCTTCGCGTTTTTTAAATCAGTTCTAGCTCTGATCTGAGACGGTAGCAATGATGTTCTTTCGCGATAGTGATGTGGAACCCAACTGCAGTCACTTTGGAATAGGTAAGTGTTGTTTTCGATACTTCCCTATCGTTCCTGTGAAGGATTCTTCTGGGTCCTACTGCTCAAGCGTTCTTAAAAGCAATGCCTTCACACTTCCTGCCCCTGTTTTGATTATATTTAAATATTCTGTTTCACTGCGGTGACTTCAAAATAATCCATAAGGAGAAACAGAGGTGTGTGCTCCTTTTTTTATCTTTAACTTACTATATTGAACATAAAAACTGCTAATTCGACATCCGATTTGACCCTGAGTTGAGCTTCTGACCACATTATCCTATCCATCACCAAGAGCACTTACTTCCACCTCCGTAATATCAGTCAATTTAAGGTCATCAGTGGGGCTCGCAGTGTGGCGTATTTGCTCGAACTGGAAGTTACATATATTAATACACAGGGCCCTGTTCTTTGCAGACAGAAAGAACATGTACAAACATTGCACTTGTTTCAGCTAAACAAAGTAAGTGACAGCCATTCACTGTTCATTCCTCAAGACAATGTCTTGACCAATCAGAGTTAAGCAGCCTGGTTTAAATTTCAAACAAAGCTTGGCAGTTAACTGTCAGTCGCTGTAAACTGGTGCATTACCAATTGCAATGCCTCAACCAATCAGAGTTCACTTGCGAACCAATCAGCACTCTCTTCTCATACAGTATAAAGTTGTTGTTTTCCCTTACATTGTATTCTTGTGGATTGTCCTGATGAGTGCAAGATGAAAAGCTTCAACAACATGTCTCTATTTTCAGCAATACTCAAGTTCTGCACTAGCAAATGACTAGTTACAACTTGCTTGCAGTTAAATTATATACTTTCCTCTTCATGGGTTTACATTTTCAGTTAATCGATTTCTTTGATTTATATCCACCCAGTAATGTATGGGAGATTAATTGGTTTATATATTGAAGGTGTTTGCATAGAATGGTGGAAAATATTTTTAAATAGATTGACTTTTCAGATGCGTTTGCAGTATAACTAGAGTCTCTGTGAAATACTTTTACTTCATACCATCAGTTTATAGTATGCATGCAGCCTGAATGTTAAATCAGAGTCTGACCTGATGGGTGGGAGACTCCTGTGAAATGGAGTCTTGCTCCACTTTGCTTGGGAGTGAATTTGAGCCTGAACTCCTAGTTTACACTACACAAGTGTGGGTGCAAAACTAAAGGTCTTCTCACTGATGCTAAACTTGCAGTGGAATTCTTTTGGGCCTCCTTATCTCGAGAGACAATGGATACGCGCCTGGAGGTGGTCAGTGGTTTGTGAAGCAGCGCCTGGAGTGGCTATAAAGGCCAATTCTGGAGTGACAGGCTCTTCCACAGGTGCTGCAGAGAAATTTGTTTGTTGGGGCTGTTGCACAGTTGGCTCTCCCCTTGCGCCTCTGTCTTTTTTCCTGCCAACTACTAAGTCTCTTCGACTCGCCACAATTTAGCCCTGTCTTTATGGCTGCCCGCCAGCTCTGGCGAATGCTGGCAACTGACTCCCACGACTTGTGATCAATGTCACACGATTTCATGTCACGTTTGCAGACGTCTTTATAACGGAGACATGGACGGCCGGTGGGTCTGATACCAGTGGCGAGCTCGCTGTACAATGTGTCTTTGGGGATCCTGCCATCTTCCATGCGGCTCACATGGCCAAGCCATCTCAAGCGCCGCTGACTCAGTAGTGTGTATAAGCTGGGGGTGTTGGCCGCTTCAAGGACTTCTGTGTTGGAGATATAGTCCTGCCACCTGATGCCAAGTATTCTCCGAAGGCAGCGAAGATGGAATGAATTGAGACGTCGCTCTTGGCTGGCATACGTTGTCCAGGCCTCGCTGCCGTAGAGCAAGGTACTGAGGACACAGGCCTGATACACTCGGACTTTTGTGTTCCGTGTCAGTGCGCCATTTTCCCACACTCTCTTGGCCAGTCTGGACATAGCAGTGGAAGCCTTACCCATGCGCTTGTTGATTTCTGCATCTAGAGACAGGTTACTGGTGATAGTTGAGCCTAGGTAGGTGAACTCTTGAACCACTTCCAGAGCGTGGTCGCCAATATTGATGGATGGAGCATTTCTGACATCCTGCCCCATGATGTTCGTTTTCTTGAGGCTGATGGTTAGGCCAAATTCATTGCAGGCAGACGCAAACCTGTCGATGAGACTCTGCAGGCATTCTTCAGTGTGAGATGTTAAAGCAGCATCGTCAGCAAAGAGGAGTTCTCTGATGAGGACTTTCCGTACTTTGGACTTCGCTCTTAGACGGGCAAGGTTGAACAACCTGCCCCCTGATCTTGTGTGGAGGAAAATTCCTTCTTCAGAGGATTTGAACGCATGTGAAAGCAGCAGGGAGAAGAAAATCCCAAAAAGTGTGGGTGCGAGAACACAGCCCTGTTTCACACCACTCAGGATAGGAAAGGGCTCTGATGAGGAGCCACCATGTTGAATTGTGCCTTTCATATTGTCATGGAATGAGGTGATGATACTTAGTAGCTTTGGTGGACATCCGATCTTTTCTAGTAGTCTGAAGAGACCACGTCTGCTGACGAGGTCAAAGGCTTTGGTGAGATCAATGAAAGCAATGTAGAGGGGCATCTGTTGTTCACGGCATTTCTCCTGTATCTGACGAAGGGAGAACAGCATGTCAATAGTCGATCTCTCTGCACGAAAGCCACACTGTGCCTCAGGGTAGACGCGCTCGGCCAGCTTCTGGAGCCTGTTCAGAGCGACTCGAGCAAAGACTTTCCCCACTATGCTGAGCAGGGAGATTCCACGGTAGTTGTTGCAGTCACCGCGGTCACCTTTGTTTTTATAGAGGGTGATGATGTTGGCATCGCACATGTCCTGGGGTACTGCTCCCTCGTCCCAGCACAGGCATAGCAGTTCATGTAGTGCTGAGAGTATAGCAGGCTTGGCACTCTTGATTATTTCAGGGGTAATGCTGTCCTTCCCAGGGGCTTTTCCGCTGGCTAGGGAAAGAAGGTACCAGCCCTTCGCTTTGCAAGCTGGAACGTCAGAACTATGTGTCCTGGCCTGTCGGAAGACCTTACACAAATCAACGATTCTCGGAAGACCGCCATCATTAACAACGAGCTCAGTAGATTCAATGTGGACATTGCAGCACTTCAGGAGACTCGCCTCCCCGCGAGTGGCTCTCTAGCAGAGCAAGACTACACCTTCTTCTGGCAGGGCAGGGATCCTGAAGAACCAAGACAGCATGGAGTGGGCTTCGCCATCAGAAACTCCTTGCTCAGCATGATAGAGCCTCCCTCAAATGGCTCGGAACGCATACTGTCCATCCGACTGCTCACCACCTCTGGTCCAGTACACCTACTCAGCATCTATGCTCCAACACTCTGCTCCGCACCTGAAGCTAAAGACCAGTTCTATGAACAACTCCATAACATCATTAGCAGCATCCCCAACACCGAACACCTATTCCTGCTGGGGGACTTTAATGCCAGGGTTGGGGCCGACCATGACTCATGGCCCTCCTGCCTTGGGCGCTATGGCGTTGGAAGGATGAATGAGAACGGGCAGAGACTGCTTGAGTTGTGTACCTATCATAACCTCTGCATCACCAACTCGTTCTTTCACCCTAAACCCTGTCACCAGGTTTCATGGAGGCACCCAAGATCACGTCGTTGGCACCAGCTAGACCTCATTGTCACAAGGCGAGCCGCCTTAAACAGTGTTCAAATCACACGCAGCTTCCACAGTGCGGACTGCGACACCGACCACTCCCTGGTGTGCAGCAAGGTTAGACTCAGACCAAAGAAGTTGCATCATTCCAAGCAGAAGGGCCACCCGCGCATCAACACGAGCAGAATTTCTCACCCACAGCTGTTACAAAAATTTCTAAATTCACTTGTAACAGCCCTTCAAAACACTCCCACAGGGGATGCTGAGACCAAGTGGGCCCACATCAGAGACGCCATCTATGAGTCAGCTTTGACCACCTACGGCAAAAGTGCGAAGAGAAATGCAGACTGGTTTCAATCTCATAATGAAGAGCTGGAACCTGTCATAGCCGCTAAGCGCATTGCACTTTTGAACTACAAGAAAGCCCCCAGCGATTTAACATCCGCAGCACTTAAAGCAGCCAGAAGTACTGCACAAAGAACAGCTAGGCGTTGCGCAAACGACTACTGGCAACACCTATGCAGTCATATTCAGCTGGCCTCAGACACCGGAAACATCAGAGGAATGTATGATGGCATGAAGAGAGCTCTTGGGCCAACCATCAAGAAGATCACCCCCCTCAAATCTAAATCGGGGGACATAATCACTGACCAACGCAAACAGATGGACCGCTGGGTTGAGCACTACCTAGAACTGTACTCCAGGGAGAATGCTGTCACTGAGACTGCCCTCAATGCAGCCCAGCCTCTACCAGTCATGGATGAGCTGGACATACAGCCAACCAAATCGGAACTCAGTGATGCAGTGGAATGGACCCATAGAAAAAACGTGTACCTTGAGCAAGCTAGCTAAACTGGAGAATGCAATGCTGCAGCAGTGCATGATATCATAGCGCAGGAAACACAGGTTTGTTTTATCCCCAATCCCCACTACTTCAAATTCCAAAGTGGAGGAAGGAAATGTCAGAGAAACATTTGTTCCCAGTCGATCGCATTTAGTTATTATTATCTCTATGACTTGCTCATAGGAGGCCTGGGAGTAGGTTGCCTAACTGCCTTCTCTGTAATCAGTTGGTCTTATGTCAAGAAGGAAATACTTGCCCTTGAGGAAGTGCAATGAAAGTTCAGTGGACTGGTTCCTGGGTTAAGGAATTGTCCTATGAGGAGAGATTGAGCAGACTAGGCCTATATTCCCAAAGGTTTAGATGAATGAGAGGTGATCTAATTGAAACATAAAATTCTTAAGGGGCTAGGTAAATGCTGAGATAATATTTCCCCTGGCTGGGGAATCGAGAATATGGGGTCACAGTCTCAGAATAAGGAGAATAAACATATATTTAGGACTTGGCTAAAGATAAATTTCTTCAGTCAAATGGTTATGAATCTTTAGAATTCTCCACCCCAGAGCCCTTGAGAATATCAAGACTGATGTTGATAGATTTTTGGGTACTTAGGGAATTAAGGGATATGGGGATAGTGTGGGAAGGTGGAGTTGAGGTAGAAGATCAGCCACAACCTTATTGAATGGTGCAGCAAGCTGGAAGGGCCCATCTGGCCTATTCCAGTTCCTATTTCTTATATTCTTATGTATGCGACCAGGGAAGAGCAGTTGCAGGGTATGGATTGGGGTAAATAATAGTGATCTGTACCCTCAAAATAAAGACAGAAATTTTTTTCGTTGAATCAAATATTCCTCAGCAAGACTGCAGTTCTGCCTACTTATTACTCATCTCTCAAGTAAATTATTTCCCTTGCAGCCTGGAACGCCCTTCCTAAATCCTTTGATATTATTACATTTCTCACAATTTTCATAAACTTCCACAACGTTTCTGCTTGGTGACCATCCAGTGCCTACTTGTGGAGTCCCTTGGTGTGTTTTGTTATGTTAAAGGCAGTATACAAGTGCAAGTTGTTGTTGTTGCAATTGCTGCAGTACAGGTTGAAGAACAATAGATGAGGTAAGACTTTTAGTTAACACAGAACAAAGCCAACACCCTGATGTGCCAATATATTTTAATGTGCTTTGTATGCATATCAATTGGGTTCACATGCAAAGTTCGCACATAAATTAATATAATTCAAACACAAATGTATCTTGCTTTAGAGTCACTTTATTACGGATGTAACCACCACAAGTAACACAAAACTAGGTATTCAACTTTGATCCCTTTGAATGTCATTGTGAGAAAAACCTTTGGGCATTTGTATTGTGTGTGAAATCAAACAGAACTCAGAAGTGACAATACGCAGTGATGATTTTGCCCCTTCCCTGATGGTGTGAAATGTATTTTACTGCAATAATATATAGTCAACAAGTTTTTGGCAACAACCAAAATTACTGTGCCTTCAGCAAATTCAAGACCTTTTGTTTAGAAACTTAACATGTGATCAGATTACAACTCAACTACAGGAGGATATTTGTTTAAAAGTTAACCAATATGCAGAATATCAGACAGGATGAGTGTTGGGTCACTTCTCTTTTCACAGATGCTGCCAGACCAGCTGAATGGTTCCAGCATTTCTTGTTTTTATTTCAGTGTTCAGGGGTTTTATCTTCACACGCCACTTCGATCTGTATCTTGGAGTCTTATCAGCTGCCTACAAAACTTAAATTCTTATTCCGCTTAAACTTTTAACCCTCCTTCTGTGAAACCAGTTCACTAACCACAATGACACAGTTGATTTGCGAATTCATTATGTGAAGAATTATAGGCACAATGCTTCGATTTTTATTACGCTGTTTCACTGTGTAATCCCCAAATGATACATTTTCTAATATGCATTAAAATATTTTGCCTGATGGCATAAAAACTCTTTTACAATGAAATTATGTAACCCATAGAAAAAAGTAACGAAAACGATTTAGAATTAATAGTGGCATCTCATAAAAATTCTGCCGATTATATCCGGTGTGTGATAAATAGGCGGAACTGTTTTGCTCAATCAGGAAGAAAGCTGTGTCCAGTTCTATTGTCTAACATACTGAAAAACGCAAGAGGATGTATTCTGGAAAAAAGCTTTACTTAATATAGTTCAAGTATGTTTGCAGGGACGATTTGATGTGATTTCTAATCTGCAGTGCACTTTATCAACTATATTTTCAACTTGTATGGCTATAAAAGGCAAACTACAGTATACAATATCACCCAGAATTATTTGAAGGCTATACAATTGTTATATATATATATATATATAATGTTCGCATTCCCAAGTAAAGTTTGTGATGAAATTGCCATTGTGCCATCTCTTATAAAAATTCTGCCAATTATACCCGGGCTCTTGTCAGTTTGAGCCATCCACTGTCAAGTCCACTTTTAGAATTCATAAATGCAACTCAATTGAAAAGCAAAAGCAAAATACTGTAGATGATGGAAATCTGAAATAAAACCAAAAAAGTGCTGGAAATACTCAGCAGGCCTGGCAGCATCTGTGGAGAGAGAAGCAGAGTTAACGTTTCAGGATGAAAGGTCGCTGACCTGAAACATTAACTTTGCTTCTCTCTCCACAGATGCTGCCAGATGGAAGATAGTGTTAACTCTCAAATTATTCACCATCTTGAAAGTTCAGGCATAATCTGTTATATTCATGGTGATCAATTATTCTCCTAAATCACCATCGGTACTGTAGATAACGGGTTTTGATGGGCTGCTGAAATTTCTCTTCCAGCTCTTCAAAGACACAGTCTTCCATGTCATTCCAATGTCTAAGCAAAGCTACCATTTTTAGCTTTAGTAATTCCACTCCTAATCCCTCTTCATCTATTGCTGTTGTTGGCCTCAATGGGGAGAAATTTCTACTTTGTCGGTCGCAGAAAACTGCCAGTAATGGATTGTACATTATACATTAATTCCCATTATACACCCTGTCAGATTTTATTTTCAGTGAAGTCAATAGAAAGGAACTTCTGGGGTGGAAGTTTATGACAAGTGGCCAATCTGCTATCAGCAGTTTCCACTTCAGCTGAAGTTGAAAATCCCTCCCGCTCCACTATGTCTTCTCATCTGAAGTGGAATTCTTAATTGCTATTGTTCCCTCCACAGAAAGTGATTTTCTTTTTCACCCCAGCTTGCTTTTTTTTTAACTTCAGAAACTCTTCCAAGACTCAAGTACTGCTCCTGTGTCTGGAGACTCTTCTGATATCTCTCTGGGACTTCTGGACTTGATCTACCAGGTACAAGATAAAGCTTGCTCTCTGATTGATAAACGCTCCCTCTTTCATCTTCACAATCCAATCTCTATATCATTATAACTTTTCTTCTGTCTATCTATTTTCTCAATACTACTATGATCATTGCTCCACTGAAATTTATTCTCTTGGTCTTCCTTAGCTGCAAGATGCCACTTGTCCTCCTTTAATCCTACTATGTTGAAATCAAGGCTTATATACTGACTCATGCTCGAATTTAATCTTGCCCAGCGCCTCAAAACCCAGCAAATCCTTAACTCTCTGTCTTTCCTCCCTCCTGCAATCTTCAGGATCTAAAAATCCAGTGTTGACGCCACTATACTCCACTTGGTTTCAAACCCAAACAATATGAGACTGACTTCTCTCGAAGACTATCTGCCAACCCCTCCAAAATCACATTGAGAGTCAACTTTGGAGGGAAACTGCAACTTTAGCTGGAACTACTTTGCAATCGTACTAAAGTTGCAGTATAAGTGCATTTTAGGTTTCTCAATAAAAAAAATCCATAACATACATGTATGATTAAAAGATTAAAAGGGAACCCAAAAGTCTTTTAAAACATATAACTAGTAAAAGGGTAGTCAAAGGAAGGATGTTGCTGATTAGAGATAACAAAGGAGATCTTCTTGTGGTGGTAGACAGCATAGCTGAGTATTAAATGAGTAATTTAAATCAGTATTCACTAAAGAAGAGGATGCTGCCAGTGTCACATTAAAAGAGGAGATAGAAGAGAAATTAGATAGGATAAAAATAAAGAGGAGGTTAATAGATTGACAGTGCTCAAAGTAGAAAAGTCACCTGGTCCAATTGGGATGCATCCTAGGTTGCTGAGAGAAGTGAGGGTAGAAATAGCAGAGGCTCTGGCCACGATTTTCCAATTCTGCTTAGATTTGGGAGCAACACCAGAGGACTGGAGGATTGCAAATACTACAACCCTATTCTAAAAAGGGGGAGGGATAAACCTGGCAACTAGCAGCCAGCTGAATGTCTGTGGTGGGAAAACTTTTAGAGACAATAATCAGAGACAAAATTAACTGTCACTTGGAAAAATATGGGTTAGTAAATGACAGTCAGCCTGGATTTATCGAAGGCAAATCATGTTTGACTAACTTGATTGAGTTCTTTGATGAAGCAATGGAAAGGGTTGATAAAAATACTGCAGTTGATGTTGTGTATTTAGACTTTCAAAAGGTATTTGATAAAGTAGCACATAATAGACTTGTTAGCAAAATGGTAGTCCATTTAAACGGGCAGTGACTCCATTAGTATGAAATTGGCTAAGAGACAGAAGCAGAGTAGTGGTGAACAATTGTCTATCAGACTGGATGGAGTACGTGGTATCCCCCAGGGGTCAGTATTAGGACCATTTCTCTTTTTGATATATATTAATGACCTGGATTTGGGTACACAGGACATAATTTCAAAGTTTGCAGATGACACAAAACTCGGAAATGTAATGAACAGTGAGGAAGATAGCAACAGACTTCAGGAGGACAGAGACAGACTAATAAAATGGGCAGGTACATGGCAGATGCAACTTAATGTAGAGAAGTGATCGGAAGATTGAAGAGAGGCAATATAAACTAAATGGTACAATTTTAAAGGGGGTGGTGCATAGGTCAGATTTGGGGGTGTATGTACACAATTCTTTGAAGATGGCATTTCAAGCTAAGAAAGTTATTAAAAAAAGTATATGGGATCCTTGGCTTTATAGAAAGGCATAGAGTACAATGACAAGAAAATTATGCTAAACCTTAATAAATCTCTGATTAGAGCTCAGCTGGAGGGTTGTATCTAATTCTGGGCACCATACTTTAGGAAGAATGTCAAAGATTTAGGGAGGGTGCAAAGGAGATTTATTGGACTTGTATCAGCGACATGGGACTTCAGTTACATGGAGAGACAAGAGAAGCTGGGATTGTTCTCCTTAGAGCCAAGAAGGTTAAGGGGAGATTTAATAGAGGTGTTCAAAATCATGAAGTATTTTCAAAGAGGAAATAAGGAGAACTGTTTCCAGTGGCAGAAGGGTTGGTAACCATAGCACAGAGATTTAATGTAATTGGTAAATGAACCAGAGGCAAGATGAGAAGAAATATATTAATGTAATGAGGATGATCTGGAATGCATTATCTGAAAAAGTGGTGGAAGCAGATTCAATAATAACTTTCAAAAGGGAATTGGATAAATATTTGAAGGGGAGAAGTTTGCAGTGCTCTGGGGAAAGGGCAGGGAATGGGACTAATTGGATAATTCTTCTGAAGAACTGGCAGATGCACAGAATCACAGAATAATACAGCGCAGAAGAGGCCCTTCAGCCCATCGAGTCTGCACCGATGCATTAAAGACACCTGACCTGTCTACCTAATCCCATTTGCCAGCACTTGGCCCATAGCCTTGAATGTTATGACGTGCCAAGTGCTCATCCTGGTACTTTTTAAAGGATGTGAGGCAACCCGCCTCTACCACCCTCCCAGGCAGTGCACAATGGACTGAATTCCCTCCTTTGGTGGTGTATTATTCTATGATTCTATAACTTGCTATCATTCGATTGGTCTTTCTCACATGCCACACCAGTGATGCTTTGCTCACTGTCCCCAGTGCTCCTGGCATTCAATCACCCACTTGGTGTATCCTGTACCATTCACTTATCTGACCCATTTGCTTTAATGTTTTCATTTAAAGATGTAATAAATATAAAATATGGCAAAAGTGATATACACTGTGGAAATCAGTGTGAAACACCCACAAATTATGGGTAGCAGAATGCAGACTGGTTTCAATCTCACTCTGAAGAGATGGAACCAATTATAGCTGCCAAGCTCACTGCACTGCTGAGCTATAAGAAAGCCCCCAGCGAGTTAATATCCTTATCACTTAAAGCAGCCAGAAGAACCGTGCAAAGAACAGCCAGGTGCTGTGCAAACAACTACTGGCAACACCTATGCAGTCGTATTCAGCTGGCCTCTGACATCGGAAATATCAGAGGAATGTATGACGGCATTAAGAGAGCTTTTGGGCCAACCATCAAGAAGATTGCCCCCTCAAGTCTAAATCAGGGGCAACGATCACTGACCAACTCAAGCAAATGGACCGCTGGAGGGAGCACTACTTAGAACTGTACTCCAGGGAAAATGATGGCACTGATACCACCCTCAATGCAGCCCAGTCTCTGCTAGTCATGGATGAGCTGGACGAACAGCCAACAAAATCGGAACTCAGTAATGCCATCGATTCTCTAGCCAGCGGGAAAGCCCCTGGAAAGGACGGCATTGCCCCTGAAATCATCAAGAGTGCCAAGCCTGCTATACTCTCAGCACTCCATGAACTGGTTTGCCTGTGCTAGGATGAGGGAGCAGGACCACAGGACATGCGCGATGCCAATATCATCACCCTCTATAAGAACAAGGGTGACCGCGGTGACTGCAACAACTACAGTGGAATCTCCCTGCTCAGCATAGTGGGGAAAGTCTTTGCTCGAGTCATTTTAAGCAGACTCCAGAAGCTGGCTGAGCATGTCTACCCTGAGGCACAGTGCGCTTTCGAGCAGAGTGATCCACCATTGACCTGCTGTTCTCCCTTCGCCAGCTACAGGAGAAATGCCATGAACAACAGATGCCCCTCTACGTTGCCTTCATAAATCTCACCAAAGCGTGGTCTCTTCAGACTACTAGCAAAGATCGGATGTCCACCAAAGCTATTAAGTATCATCATCTCATTCCATGACAATAAGAAAGGCACAATTCAGCATAGCAGAGCCTCATCAGACCCCTTTCCTATCCTGAGTGGCGTGAAACAGGGCTGTGTTCTTGCACCTGCACTGTTTGGGATCTTCTTCTCACTGCTGCTCTCTCACGCGTTTAAGTCTTCAGAAGAAGGAATTTTCTTCCACACAAGATCAGATGGCAGGTTGTTCAACCTTGCCCGTCTCAGAGTGAAGACCAAAGTACGGAAAGTCCTCATCAGGGAACTCCTCTTTGCTGACGATTCTGCATTAACATCCCACACTGAAGAGTGTCTGCAGAGACTCATCGACAGGCTTGCAGCTGCCTGCAACAAATTTGGACTAACCAGCAGTTTCGAGAAAATGAACATCATGGGACAGGACGTCAGAAATGCTCCATCCATCAATTTCGGTGACCACACTCTAGAGGTGGTTTAAGAGTTCACCGACCTGAGCTCAACCATCGCCAGCAACCTGTCTCTCGATGCAGAAATCAACAAGCGCATGGGAAAGGCGTCCGCTGCTATGTCCAGACTGGCCAAGAGGGTGGGGGAAAATGGAGCACTGACATGGAACACAAAAGTCCGAGTGTTTCAAGCCTATGTCCTCAATACCTTGCTCTATGGCAGTGAGGCCTGGACAACGTATGTCAGCCAAGAGCGACGTCTCAACGCATTCCATCTTCGCTGTTTCCTGAGAATCCTTGGCATCAGGTGGCAGGACTGTATCTCCAATGCAGAAGTCCTCGAGGCAGCCAACATCCCCAGAATATACGCCCTACTGAGCTAGCGGTGCTCGAGATGGCTTGGCCATGTGAGCCGCATGGAAGATGGCAGGATCCCCAAGGACGTATTGTACAGCGAGCTCGTCACTGGTATCAGACCCACTGGCTGTTCCTGTCTCCACTTTAAAATATGTTTGTAAATGCGACATTGACCACAAGTCATGGGAGCCAGTTGCCAGCGATTGCCAGAGCTGGCCGACAGCTATAAAGGCGGGGCTGAAGAGAGGCAAGTCAAAGAGACTCAGCAGTTGGCAGGAAAAGATACAGAAATGTAAGGAGAGAGCCAACTGTGTAACAGCCCCAACAACCAACTTCACCGGCAGTGCCTGTGGAAGAATCTGTCACTCTAGAATTGGCCTTTATAGCCACTCCAGGCGCTGCTCCACAAACTACTGACCACCTCTAGGCGCTTACCCATTGTCTCTCAAGACAAGGAGGCCAAAAAGGAAAGGACAGTATGAATGACATGCGATGACATTCCTTTTGTACATTGAAACAACCTCAGTAAGACATTTCCAATTGTACAATATCTTATGTATTTGTTACAAAAGAATTAATTTATTTCCTTGCCAATGTTTCTCTCCTCTGCTCCTAAAGGTATTGACTCTCAGCTGCCATTTAGCACTACAGATGCCAGTTCCCTTCCGGTCCCTCAACCAAATGTCCATTATTCATATGCGAGTTTTAGCAGTACATGCTGTCAGGCTCCACTATCACAGAGGGCACTGCAGGCAGGGGACGGCAACCTGTCCGTACACCGACACCAGTGTCTGTGGTTACAATTTTGAGGTCCGTGGCAAGTACTTTCAGGGATGAGAAATTTCCCATTGACGACTTCTTTCCAGATCTGACTGACTTTAAAAAAATTCACAGCCATCAGTTTCACAGCTGACAGGTGCTGGGAGCAGGATCAGTGGCTTCCAAACTCAGGACAAGTTCAAGGTTTTCCAAGAGCTTTTTAAAAAAAATACCAGAACCTGCTGGAAAAAGAGGGAGGGAGAGGGGGAAGGGAGGGAGGGGAGAGGGGGAAGGGAGGGAGGAGAGGGAGGGGAGAGGTGGGTGAGAGGGAGGGACGGGAGAGGGGAGAGTGAGAGAAGGAGAAGGGGAGGCGAGAGGGAGAGAGTGGGGGGAGAGAGTGAGAGTGGGGGATAGAGAGAGAAGAGAGAGAGAGAGAGAGGGGGGAGAGAGAGAGAGAGAGAGGGGGGAGAGTGAGAGGGGGGAGAGTGAGGGGGGGAGAGTGAGAGGGGGGAGAGTGAGAGGGGGTAGAGTGAGGGGGGTAGAGTGAGGGGGGTAGAGTGAGAGGGGAAGAGTGAGAGGGGAAGAGTGAGAGGGAGGAGAGTGAGAGGGAGGAGAGTGAGAGGGAGGAGAGTGAGAGAGAGGGGAGGGGGAGAGAGAGATGGGGGAGAGGGGGACGGGGGAGAGGGGGACAGGCGGAAAGGGGGATGGGGGGGAGAGAGGGACGGGGGAGAGAGGGACGGGGGAGAGAGGGACGGGGGAGAGAGGGACGGGGGGAGAAAGGGACGGGGGGGAGAAAGGGACGGGGGAGAGAGGGACGGGGGGAGAGAGGGACGGGGGGAGAGGGGACGGGGGGAGAGGGGACGGGGAGAGGGGTCGGGGTGAGAGAGAGGGGGGAGAGAGAAAGAGGGGAGAGCGAGAGAGAGAGGGGGAGAAAGGGGGGAGAGAGGGGGAACAGGGAGAGGGGGACGGGGGAGAGTGAGGGGAAGAGTGAGGGGGAGAGACGGGGAAGAGTGAGGGGGAGTGAGAAGGGGAAAGAGAGAGGGGGAAGAGAGAGAGGGGGACAGGGTGAGGGGGATGGGGAGAGGGGGACGGGGGGAGAGAGGGACGGGGGAGAGGGGAAGAGAGAAGGGGGAGAGGGGAAGAGAGAAGGGGGAGAGGGGAAGGGAGAGGGGGAGAGGGGAAGGGAGAGGGGGGAGAGTGAGAGAAGGAGAAGGGGAGGCAAGAGGGAGAGGGGCAGGGAGAGAGTGGGGGGAGAGAGTGAGAGTGGGGGGATAGAGAGAGAGGGGGGAGAGAGAGAGGGGGGAGAGTGAGAGGGGGGAGAGTGAGAGAGGGGAGAGCGAGAGAGAGAAAGAGAGGGGAGAGAGAGAGGGGGAGAAAGGGGGGGAGAGAGGGGGAATGGGGAGAGGGGGAAGGGGGACGGGGGAGAGTGAGGGGGAGAGGCGGGGAAGAGCGAGGGGGAGTGAGAAGCGGAAAGAGAGAGGGGGAAGAGAGAGAGGGGGACAGGGTGAGTGGGACGGGGGGAGAGAGGGACGGGGGAGAGGGGAAGAGAGAAGGGGGAGAGGGGAGGGGAGAGGGAAAGGGAGAGGGGGGAGAGGAGAGAGAGAGGGGAGGGGGGGAGAGAGAGGGGGGAGAGAGAGGGGGAGAGAGAGAGGGGGAGAGAGAGGGGGGAGGGAGAGAGAGGTGGGAGGGGGCAGAGAGGGGGGTGAGAGAGAGGGGGAGAGAGGGGCAGGGGAAAGAGCGAGAGAGGCAGAGAGAGTGGGGACAGAGAGAGAGAGAAAGGGACAGAGGGACAGAGGGATGGTGAGAGGGAGTGGGGGGGAGGGGGGTGAGGGGGTGTATACAGAGAGAGAGGGACAGAAAGAGAGAGAGTGGGGCAGAGAGAGAGAGGGAGGGGACAGAGAAAGAGAATGAGAAAGACAGGCAAAGGAAGATGGTTGCGGTCATTGGATGTCAATCATCTCAGCTCCAGGACATCACTTTGGGATGGGGGGATAGAGAGAGGGAGAAAAAGAGGGAAGAGAGAGACAGAGAGGGGCAGAGAGAGAGAGCGGGTGGGGGGATGGCGAGAGAAAGAGGGGGTCAATGGAGAGAGAGGGAGCTCGCATCTGACTGAGATTAGGTAACTGAGCACAGACCAGGGATTAAAACCTTGGAGGGACCTTTTTGATCTGTAATCTCCAGCTGCTTGCTTGGGAAACACGACATTTGAATTTTACACATGCTGTGGGAAATGTCACACTCTGCTGATTATTAAAAGATGATCATATGGGATATGAGATGAACTGAGCTAAACTCTAAGTAATAAGAAGTGGGCAATTGAAATTTCTTCCTACCTCAATATGATCCAATTTGAATGATTTTAAGCGAGGTTAACGTGTCACCTTAAAAAGCAGTTTTGTTCTTTGCAGCTGTTATCATTTATGTGCCTTACTGTTGTTATACATTTCCCTACTATAATAGTGGATGGAAAATAATTAACTATTGTGACATGAGTCATAGCAACAAAAACACAGTTTAAAAATATCACCTATCAGTCCTTTTCAATATAAAATGGCAATTAGTTGATTTTGCCCTTTATGTTGGGATTACATTCAATTAAATTGGACTGATTTATCTACATAGAGTTTAACTTTCTACACTGTGTTATAATTGTCTCAACAAGCACAGGTGGGCGGAGAGAGATCATATGCAGTCAGTGAAAGGCATTAATCACAAGATCAATATAAATGAGGAAGGCCATTCTGCCCATTGTTGCTCATTCATCCAGAAACAAAACTAATTTTCCCTTCTCCATTCATTACAGAGATACAGTATCATAAGTGGTTATATTACAGGACTGGGCTAATAATCCGGAGCATTAGAGTTCAATTCATGGCTGTTTGAGAATTTGAATTGAAGTTTTAAAAAAATGCTGGACGTAAAAAAATCCGGCAGCAAAAGTGACCATGGAACGATAGGAATGTCAAAAAAACCTAACAACTGCATTTGTATAGTGCCTTTAATGTAGCAGAATGCCCCAAAGTGCTTTACAGGAGAGTTATCAGATGAAATTTTATGCTGAGCCGCAGAAGGAAATATTAAGGTGGGACCAAAATTTTGATGGAAGAGGTTTTAAGGAGGAAGGAGAGGTTTAGGGAAAAAATTCCAGAGTTTTGAGCTGAGAAAGCTGAAGATACAGCCAGAGGGATGGAGCATCTTTTTGAATGGGAGGGAGCAGGGGAGTGTGAAGGGCGTAGAATGACTATTGAGGTAACTTTTAGGGGATATGATGGTCTGGTTGAATATGGATAAACCCAAATCTCACTCATTTTCCCCATTTTTTTCAATATAAAATCTATCAATTGTTGAGTAAGAAAGTGTTTAGTGTTAGCCTGAATGTACCATTTTCAAAAATTAAATATTTTCCAAGGGGATCAAGGCCTTGTCTCTCCTAGTTTGCATCAGTGCATTTGGAAGAATTGTGCACAATTTTAAATTTGCTGCCTACAGTCCTGCCAATGTTCACACATAAATAATGCTCACTATGGTGTAAGGTACCAGAGAACAAATGTTTCCCATGAAACTCTGCCATCACAGTCACTGTCTTTAGGAGAGGAGGGGGAAATTGGCAATTAAAAATAGAAATTAATTCCAAAGGTAGATCAACTCTTAGCTGAAAGCATACAGGCAGCTGTTTGCAAAAAGCTCTGGGTGTGCCCTCTTCTGTAGTGAGCTGGAAGTGACAGTCCCTGCTGAAGCACAGACAGTGTTGACATTTTCTGTAGATCTCCAGTTTCGGAGCATTTTTGTTCATTGAGAAACTGGGGCATTACTGTTACAAATGGTGAAAGAAAGAACTTGAATTTACATAGTGACTTTTATAACCTCAAGAAGTCCCAAAGCATCTTACAGCCAATAAAGTACTTTGAAGTGTTGTAAGGAAATATGGCAGCCACTTTCTGCACAGCAAGGTCCCACAAACAGGTAAAGACCAGATAATATGTTTCTTAATGTTGTTGGATGAGGAATAAATATTGGCCAGGACACTGGGGAGAACTCCACTGCTCTTCTTCGAATAGTGCTATGGGGTCTTTTACTTCCATCCGAGAGGGTTGTGGTTTAATGTTTCATCTAAAAGACAGCACACCCAACAGTGCAGAATTCCCTCAGTACTACATTGAAGCGTCAACCTAAATTTTGGGCTCAAGAATCCAGAGTGGGACTTGTATAAAATCTTGGTTCGAGCACACTTGGAGTTCTGGTTTCCATTTTATAAAGGGAAATAGAGGCATCGGAGAAGGTGTTTTTTTTTATTAGAATGATACCAGAACTGAGCGGTTATACCTATTAGGAAACATCTGAACAAGCTAAACCTCTTTTCTCTACATTAAAGATTGAGGAGCTACTTAATAGAAGTCTTTAAAATTATCACAGAATTGTTACAGCGCAGTGGGAGGCCATTCAGTCTATTGTATCTGCCCAGCTCTCTGAATGAGCGGGTTTCTATAGGATAGGCATAGAGGGGATGTTTTCGCTTGCTGGCACGACCAGTACTATGGGCCATATTTAAGACAATCACTAATAAATCCATTAGGGAATTCAGCAGAAACTTATTTACCCAGAAAGTGTATAGAATGTGGAACTCACTACCACAAGGAGTTGTCGAGGTGAACAGTATAAATGCATAAGGGGAGCTAGATAAACACATGAGAGAGAAAGGAATAGAAAGATATGCTGATGGAGAGGGTGGGAGGAAGCTTGTGTGGAACATAAACGCAGGCATAGATCTGTTGGGATGAATGGCCTGTTTCTGTGCTGGAAATATATTGGCCTGTATCTTCTTGAAATAAATCTGACAGAAACTTCTGGCGTCCGCATGTGCACAGAGGTTTCTGTCACAGATTCCCTGCTCCTCCACAGGATGTGCTGTTGCAGTTCTCAAGGCTAGACTTGGCATTGAAATCCCTGTATTGCTGTGAACGTTGGGTACTTACCCTCTAGTTCTGCAATAGGTACCTTAAAATGTTAGGGCTAGTGCATTCAAGAGTAAATTAATCTTTCATGGCATAATAAGTGGTAATAACTGATGAACAACCTCTCTGGTCCTGAAAAATAATTTTACAAGTGTGGAGTCTCATTCAGAAAAAAATTTATGTGTATAAAAATTATTTTAAGTTTTCTGTTTGTCTTTTTTAACACTCTGCCTTAATCCTATCTATATTTCCTAATCTTTATGTTATTTCTCTACTTAATTTATATCTAATTTATATTTCCTGCTTTATACTTCCAAGTTTTGACGCTGCGTATCTCAGCAAGGATCCTGCAATCTGATGGGCTGAAGAGCTTCGTTGTAACTTGCTCAGTTCACAGATGCCACAGAGACCCTGTAGAGGGCGTGGCGCAGCAACAAATGCCTGATGAGTGCAGGTCTCCACTCTGTCAATCAAATCTTTGTGGGTAGTTGTCAGTGAGGTGAACAGCGTGCTCTGCTCCTTTGCTGCTGACCACAAAATCTGGGACTACATGACGATGTACTGCTGCCAATTACTACTTCCATCTGTCAACCTGTGTCGAGGCTAAGAGGTGACATTGTACAAACCATCCGCCAGGTGGCGATCTCTGGCAGTACTTTCTGAAATAGGACAGTTTTAAGCCAGATACCAGATGATCATGAAATTGAATAGGTTGTGTTTCACAACTGTGAAAAACAAGGTGGGTGAATATCACAGTCAACCCCTGCGCGCACGAGCAAGGGATCCTTTGGATCTAACTGCACAACACTGAAAACAGACGGCATCAAACTTCACTTAATCTACAGTTGATCCATCGTAATTTAGACGTTAAAGACTTACAGAACTGCATTTACAGAACTGTCCTGATGCAGCAGAGAATGTATAGTGAATTTGGAGGATGGATCAGAGAATTAATTGCAAATGTAAAGGGAGAATGATGACATGCAGTAAAATGACCAGCCTGGTGACAGGAGCAATGTTGAAGGCAGATTTGATGTGGTGTGGAAACAAACCACAAAATTACGAACTTTAGTACAGAGACACACAACTAGCTTGAGACAGACTTCGTATCAGACAGCAACCACAGAAGCTCTGTAAATTGGGACTTACCATTCTCGCACCAAAGTCAAAGACTGAAACTAAAACATGAACGTGTTGATCAATCGGCAGCAGCAAGACGTTAAAAATGTCAATAAACTGAAAGTTGTTCTTGAACAGTGATGACCAATAAGCTCATTTGGAATAGAGAAACATCAATCTGACAGCTTTAGTGAGGCAGAAATGGACAGCTGGTAAGCTGCTAAGTAGCGAAAGACAGGGGTTTCAAATAGAGGACCATAACCTTATCTCCCCCTTTCTGTATGGTAGGAGCTGTGAGATGGGCGTGTGGCTGTTCCTGGGAGTTAAAGGGAATCGTTTTGCAGCTGGGTTGGTGACTGCTGGCGAGTGCTCTGTACACTTCCTGTCAGCCTGACCTTAGGCTGCTGGATTCTGAAGCACTTTACTAGTTTTTCCAGTTTCCATTTCGAGCTGCCTTATCTACCCCAAAACATTGGCTGTTCAAATGTTTCCCCCTTCCTTCCCTTTGTTTTGTTCTTTTTTAAATGTTGTCCATCTCTAGTATTTCCCCCAGTTCTAATCAATACTCCAAACATTAACCTGTCTCTTCTCCCCACAGATGCTGACTGACCAGCTGTATATTGCCAACATTTTCTGTTTTTGGTTAAAATTTGGTTAAAACATCAGAAAATGCAAGAAAGACTCAGCATCTAAGGAAATAGACCTATACACACCATCACAAACATTTCTTGTGAAGAAACTTTATAATAACGGAACCTATTTCAATCCTTTCTACGATAGCGAATAGGACAGGGTCGTGTCTGACTGAGTGGAGTTTGAGAAGTGAATGTGAACGCTCTTCGCCCTCTGTGGGGACAACACCGTCATCGCACTGACTCTCACGCACATCCAGAAAGATCAATCGGTGTTCCAGTTGACATTAAAACCAGTCGCTTTGTACGATGTGTTTATGTTGAATCGTAGGAAAAACTTTGGGACGAAGCAACCTGATTTATTGGAACTGCTAATTTGGTAAGATTTACCAGATTAAACAATTCACTTCTTAACATAGCCCTAATATTTTCAGTGAAAGGCGCGAAAACATTTGCAAACTGTTGCCTGAAGTGGAGTATCTGTAATTGCTAACAATCGTTATTAATTACAGTGACGTTGCCGAGCCTCCAGTAATTTTTTTATATAGGAAAAACGAACGTTAACACTGTACTGCTTTTACTCTAAAAATCGTAGCTGGAGCAAAGTACATCAAATAGGCAATAAGTAAAAATATGAATGTATAATTACAGCAAAGCAAAAAATATACTAACATGGATCTGTGGATATGGAATTCACAGTAATGTACATCGTTCCTGTACATCCATAACGAAGGACATTAACGATAAGGCACTAGCCTAATTGTAATACAATTAGAATCAGGTGTCCTTGAAAACTCAGTGTTGTGTTCTGTGATTTGACTTTAAGGACATGTAGAACATGATAGAGAACGAATATCTTTGATTAGCCTCTTGGGGACTAATGTGATCTGTGAACCGAAATAACAAGGTCACAATTATCAACAAGATTATGAATTGTCTTTTAATGCAGATTTTATGAGTGTGAAATTGTGCAACTAGAAAGATGTTTTCGTTCTTATAGAGGTTGTTTCTATACAACTGTTTTCACTTAAGATATATAGAAAGGCTGATTCATGTACTGTGGATGAAGTTTCTCTCTATTAACCTGTTTATAGTAGGAAATAGGAACTAAATCAACGCATGATTCGACCAATATTTACCATTTTAAGTGTGCATTTGAACTGCAACTTTTGCATGATAGCAAGATTTTGGCATTAAGCTAAGAGTGGCAGTATAACTTAAAAGACTACCGAGTGCACTAAGTGTCTAATCTCAGCTGAAACTTTGCTGTCGTGCAAGAGTAGCCGTCTTTCTGATAACAGATTAAACTCGCGCCCCATCTGCCTGTTCAGATGGATGTAAAAGATCATATGGCACTATTTGAACAATAGCAGAGGAGTTCCCTTGGTGTCCTGGCTAACATTTATCACTCAACCTACACCACCAGAAACAGGTTAAACAATTATTTATTTCATGGCTATTTGTGGGACCTTGCTATGCACAACGTGGCTGCAATGTTTTTTTTTACACAAACGTGTCTATACTTAAAGTAATTCATTGTGACGCACTCTGGGATGTTCTGAAGACAAGAAATGCATAATATAAACGTAAATATTTTTCATTTTTTCTATTAGAATTTAACAATGACTGCTTCGTTCTAAACCTGATACCAAGATTAATATTTTATGTGAAGTGATATGATTTTATTTATTCTATGGGTAAAGACATAACTTTTGGAAATAAAGTTCTAGGAATTCACAGGTTAGTATGGTTCCTCTCATTTGCAAGAGATACGCCAGCATATGGAGGATTCAATGTCAGAGGAATTCTGTTTTAGAAAGACATTAATTTCTCCTTGAAGTAATTTCACTAGGTGACAATGCAGAACCTGCTGTACCTTAACTCAGTCTGGAAACTGGGAATCCCAGCTAGACTGCTTACCCTTGTAACCACTTTATGAATTACAATTGAACAATTAAGGAAGAAGCATTAATGTAGTTGGTAATGTTACCACATCTCCAATCATAGCTAGAGAAATGGTTTACAAAGCTTGGCCATAAACTTTACTAATGAAGTAGAAAGCTCATTATGATCAACTTTCCACAGACAGGCTCTGAAATTTGGTCCACTCTTATAAAACGTCGACCTATTGGGTTTGGTTATTAATGGCACTTGGACATTTGTGATTGGAATTAAATGTGTGATTACTAATTTAATGGCCTATATTTAATATTTTTGATTTAGATGCTGGATCAAACACTAAAATATTCTGTGAAACAGGTTTAGAACATTTACTGGGCTTTGGACAATCTAACTTATTTGATAATTTGTTGTTTTATTTCATTTCCCCCCCACACCCAGCCAATATGCTTCAAAGATAATTAAAGGCAATTCAGTTCCTGAGCTAGCTTTGGTGCATCTACCCACCAATAGTCAACTAGGTGCTGACATAGACATTCCATAACCATGTGTTGGTTTGCAAAATAAATGCCAGTTGCCTTGTTTTCATTCCCATCTCCAATGGAATAACAACATGCTGGAATGAATGGGTTACGTAGGCAAAGAGGAGTCAATTAAGGATACTGAACCTTAAAGAAAGAATATGCATTAATATAGTGCCTTTCAAGCTGTCAAGGCACTTTTCAACCAACAAAGTACTTTTGAATTGTAGTCAGTGTTATAATGTCAGGAAACACCACAGCCAATTAATGAACAGCAAGGTCCCCAATCAGCAATGTGATAAATTACCAGATAACCTGTTTTTGATATTGAGTGATGGATGATGTTGGCCAGGACACCAGAAGAACTCTATTTCTCTTCTTTGAATTGTACCCCATGGGTTTTTTAAACATCATCTTGAGAGGCAGATTGGTTTAATAGCCTATTTTTAAAAAACACTTCTGACAGTGATTCACTCCCTTAGTGACACTTAGTACTTTACTGAAGGATTATATGCTGAAGGATTATATGCTGAAATCTCTGCCTGGTGCTTGAACCTACCACCTTCTGACTCATAAGTGAGTCAAGGCTGATACCTTAAAAAAAAAAATTATTAGGAACATTAAGCCCAACAAGAGTGTCACTTTCTGAGAATTCAACCCCATTTATACATCTTCCCTCTCTTTCTGGAAATGGGTCTAATTTTCTCTCAAACTCATTCATACTATCCATTTTAATGGTCTTAGAGTCATAGAGAGATACAGCACTGAAACAGGCCCTTTGGCCCACCAAGTCTGTGCCAGCCAACAATCACCCATTTATACTAATCCTACACTAATCCCATGTTCCCTACCACATCCCCACCATTCTCCTACCACCTACCTACACTAAGGGCAATTTACAATGGCCAATTTATTTATCAACCTGCAAGTCTTTGGCTGTGGGAGGAAACCAGAGCACCCGGCAGAAACCCACAGGGAGAACTTGCAAACTCCGCACAGGCAGTACCCAGAACCGAACCTGGGTCGCTGGAGCTGTGAGGCTGCGGTGCTAACCACAGCGCCACTGTGGTTAGCACTGCAGCCTCACAGCTCCAGCCTTCTTAGATAACTTTAGAACACTTTAGGGGAAAATGTCCAGATGACTTCTCTTTTTGCTCCTAACTTCCAAATTTTAATATTTGTTACTTCTGGTATCTGAAATTCAAGGACAAGCAAAAGCTGGGCCTCTATTGATGGAGGTGTAGAATTACAGGAAACAAGTTGCAAGTCCTGACATAAAAGTATATAATTTGGAGGGGTAGCACTGAAAGCACAAGCGATAAAATACCTCATCTATATTATAATGAAACATGCTATAGCTCTCCAGGCTCAGACAACCAGTACTTAAAGCACATATAAATTGCTGAACTCACACAGAATAAATATAGACATACTAATCATCATGCTTGCTAAGTTTGGATTGATTATCAGCATGAAGTATGAGAAAATCTTATTAATTTTTGTGTTGGCCACTGAAAGGCCCAGTGGGTAATGTTTTATTCTGCTTGTGGTGCCACCAAATAACATTAGCAACATGATGTGCTGTGTTAGCTATGCACACTTAAAAGCATCAATTCTGCCTCAGTAATGATGGCACTGACTTTCTATGCTCTCCTGCCTAGGTGGGGGAAGGGAATTATTTTTTGCAGCATGACATACAAGGTTGTTGATAACCATCATGCTATGATAACAGAAATACTTGGATACTACCCAACTAATACCTGTTTGATTGAATGTCCTTTGCCACAATATAACTTTGTCAAGGGGAATTGGGTTTTTCATCAAAATTACCTTACATCACGCTGCAGGTTATGTCAGAACTGTTGCTTTCCTGTCTCTTTTTTGTTGTGTAAGGTAACGGAAGTACTTTACTGTCTTCTGCCTAAATCAGAAGCATTCTGTCTCCTTTCAGGGAGGGTCGCAATTTAGAAGTGAAGGAACCAACCATAAGGGTATTATGCTGTCAGTAGGAGGGGGAATGAGTCACTTTGTGGGGTCGTTAAAGGCATTTCTGATTGCTTGGAAACCAAAACAGTTAACCACCTGAAGATATCACACAGCACCCATTACTGCAGGTGGGGAGAAGAAACTGTCCCCCCATCAGTCTCAGAGGCGAAAAAATGACAGCTATTTATGTGATGCCGTGCAGAAGGCTCCACTTGCAGGAAGTGCATTGTGAGTCAATAGTGTGGATGTGCAGCCCTTGATTCTTCATGGATGGAAATCCATGTATATCTGCAAATTTCCACAATGCACTCCCTGTTAGTGCAGCTTCCTGCTGGGAGTACAAGACCATAGAATTGGCTGCAGTGTGTTTTCATGAAGTGTCATATAGGACGCTGGGATAACAGATCCTGATCCAAGTGACATAAGGTGAGTTCATTTACAGCGCCATATATTATAAATCAGTGACGGTGAAATTGAAATCGAATTTGGAAGTGCAGAACAAACCCAGATTTATATCTAGACCAATCAGGATTTGTACGAGAAGTAGAATGTTAACCAGACAAGCTACTTAAGCTGGGAATTATTTGGTCATGTCACACATTTTGTTTCATAGCCAAGCTAATAATTCTTGGCAGATGGAATTGAAAGTGGAAATATGCCAGAGCAGCTAATCACTTGGTTATTATTACTTCCAACAAATAAGCCAAGAGATTGTTGTTGGATCACTATTAAAAAGTTAACTCAGCATTATTTAAGAATTTTGGGAGTTACAAGGCAAGCCCATTAACTTCTGATATTGCTGGTTTTGGGTATTATAATAGTCAAATAGCAGGCTGACCAAAGGAGGAGCATTACTAATAACAAGGGCCAGCAGCTGTCAGCAGTGCTTAACTCCCCACAATGGTGCAAGGTGCATTGTTACTGCACAATATTCCCGTGCAATGGAGGCTCCAAGGTTGAGAAAATGTAGGGTTGAGGATCAGGTGCTGGAAGTGCTTCTATAGGGAGTGGGAGAAAGAGGCAAGTAACGTTTGGTAGAATTGGCCACTGGATGTAGTTGAAATGGCTGACTGGAGTGAATGCTATCTCAAGAATCCAGTGGATCTAGTGTGATATCAGGAAGAAGTCTGACCTGAAGAAATCAGCTAAGGTAAGTTAAAAGTACTGTTATGAATGTCAAGCACTTGCTACCAGTAGGCATGTTAAAAACTTTAAATCTTTTTCTGATAAACCAAGAGATTGCCGGTGTATGACTGGTGAGAGAGAACCAGGGCACTAAATGCTAATCATACAAACAATGACAGATGGGAAAAGAGCCTCTGGTCCATCCAATAGTCTCTGCCCCAAATAAAAACTATTTCTGATCTCCTGGGAGAGGTGCGAAACCAGATAAAAACCCAGGTCAAAATGGGGGGGGGGGGGGGGTGGGGGGAAATCTACAACATTCCTTTCCGACCCATCTGGGTGATCAAAACTAGTTCAGGAGATCACTCTGGCTCTGAATTCCTGGTAATTCCTACCTTTTTATGAAAAGTGACTTCTGCCCCAGGCAAAAATAGGTCCAGCTCTTGCTTGAAGGAATTCAATGAATCAGTGTCTGCCACATGAACTGGCAGCCTGGTCCATGATTCCCTGAGAAAAGAACCACTTCCTGATATCTAACCTGGATCTGGCCTTGTACAACTAAAGATTGTGACCCCTGGTCCTCCCTAAACTATTTAATTGGAATAGATTGTCATCTTGAACACAATCAATCCCCTCCATTATTTTATAAACCTCAATCAGATCATCCTAAGTCTACACTTCTCTAAAGTGGAGAGTCCCAGCTCTTTTAGCCTACCTTGATAACCAGGAAACATAAACATCCATCTGCACGAATGAAATGCAATGAAGAAATGCCTGGTTCAAACTTTGACAAAGATGTGCACAATCCTGTGTCCATGCTGCATTTTCATTTAATATCAGACAGGATGAGACTGAAGATGAGCAGCTGTTGACACTTATATTTATCTCTAGACTACCTTAGACAACTTACTGACAAGAGAGCACATATTGAACATGAGCAGACATGAACCAGAGGTGAACTCAAAGTACAAGCCCTTGTGCCATTTAAGGAGGCTTAACCAGACATAACTGGGTTTGTGTCATCAAAGCAATTGGAGAAGGTGAAGCTTGTAGTCAGAGGCCTCCCCAAGTAAATGGCTATTACCATAATATTCACATTATGTACTCAGTCAAGCACATGTACTTATCTTGAGTGACATCACACATAGCATATTGCAATGAAAGGTCTGCTTTCAGGTTTTCTTTTTGTTCATTCATGGGATGTGGGCATCACTGGCTAGGACAGCATTTATTGACCATCCCTAATTGCCCTTGAGAGGATGGTGGTGATCCGCCTTCTTGAACCTCTGCAGTACATATAGGGTAAGTACACCCACAGTGCTGTTAGGAAGGGAGTTCCAGGATTTTGACCCAGCAACAGAGAAGGAACGGCAATATAGTTCCAAGTCAGGATGGTGTGTGGCTTGGAGGGGAACTTACAGGTGGTGGTGTTCCCATGCAATTGCTGTCCTTCTCCTTTTAGGGGGTAGAGGTCACGGGTTTGGAAGGTGCTGTCTAAGGAGCCTTGATGCGTTGCTGCAGTGCATCTTGGAGATGATACACACTGCTGCCACTGTGCGTCGGTGGGGGAGGGAGTGAATGTTTGTGGATGGAGTGCCAATCAAGCGGGCTGCTTTGTCCTGGATGGTGTCTAGCTTCTTGAGTGTTGTTGGAGCTGCACCCATCCAGGCAAGTGGAGAGTATTCCATCACACTCCTGACTTGTGCCTTGTAGATGGTTGTCATGAAGACCCCCACCTGCTCACTGATTCAATTAACGGAAATTGGTCTGGGCAATGGTAATCCACATCTTGTTGGTGTAAAAGACAGCACTACACTACCCCCCCTCCCCCCCCACCACCCACCCCCATTGAGAACTTTGAAATCCACAATGCGCAGGAGTGGTTGTTTCCAAATAAAAGATTAGTCACATGAGTAACCTGCTGGCCAACTTGTAGTTTTAAATTGTGCTCACAGGACAGTTTGAAGACAGACTGCAGATTGCAACTGAACATGGAACAAGAGAGCCTCTCTCCTGGCTGGCTCTCTCTCGCTTTCTAACAAACCTCCGGATCCACTGAAGTTGTTTAAACCTCGGGAGAGACAACACTTCTACGTCGAAACAAGTTAAAGTGTGCACTGGGCCCCAACGAGCAGCAAGACTTACTGGCAACAAAAGACTCCACGTCGAACTCAAAGGACTGTAAATACACCCAGCTATTGCCTCAAACTTTTCCCCTTTATTCTTTCTATTTTTTCTGCCTTTCTGCGTGTGTGTTTATTGTGTATGCATGCTAGCGTGGTCGCGGCGCGTATTCATAGCCATTACCCAAATTAAAGTTCAAGATTAATACACTTCCACCTTTCTTGTTTAAATCTAAGAAAACATGTCTAATTGATTTCTTTGCCTTGCAATTGGAAAGTGGTGAACAAAGATTCACTGAGGGGGAGCTAAAACACGGTGTTTTTCAAATTAAACCCTGTTACGGTTAAACCAGGCAAAGGCTGAGAGGGAACCCCTAGACCCCTTTCTCACCTGGTCGTAACAATGGTGGACAGGCTTTGGGGAGTCAGGAGGTGAGTTACTCACCGCAGAATTCCTAGCCTCTGACCTACTCTTGTAGCCACGGTATTTATATGGTTACTCCAGTTCAGTTTCTGGTCAATGGTAACCCCCAGGGTGTTGATAGTGGGGGATTGAGCCACTAATGCCATTGAATGTCAAGGGGAGATGATTAGATTCTCTCTTGTTGGAGATGGTCATTGCCTGGCACTTGTGTGGCATGAATGTTACTTGCCACTTATGAGCCCGAACCTGGATATTGTCCAAGTCTTGCTGCATTTCTACACAGACTGCTTCAGTATCTGAGGAGTCACGAATTGTGCTGAACATTGTGCAATCATCAGCGAGCATCCCCACTTCTGACCTTCTGATGGAGGGAAGATCATTGATGAAGCAGCGGAAGATGGTTGGGCCTAGGACACTACCCTGAGGAACTCCTTCAATGATATCCTGGTGCTGAGATGATTGACCTTCGACAACCACAAGCATCTTCCTTTGCGCTAGGTATGACTCCAACCAGCGGAGAGTATTCTCCCTGATTCCCATTGACTCCAGTTTTGCTAGGGCTCCTTGATGCCACACGCAGTCAAATACTGCCTTGATGTCAAGGGCAGTCACCTCACCTCTGGAGTTCAGCTCTTTTGTCCATGTTTGAACCAAGGCTGTAATGAGGTCAGGAGCTGAGTGGCCCTGGCGGAACCCAAACTGAGCATCACTGAGCAGTTTATTGCTAAGCAAGTGCTGCTTGATGGCACTGTCGATGACACCTTCCATCACTTTACTGATGATTGAGAGTCGACTGATGGGGTTGTAATTGGCCGGGTTACACTTGTCCTGCTTTTTGTGTACAGGACATACCTGGGCAATTTTCCACATTGCTGGGTAGATGCCAGTGTTGTAGCTGTACTGGAACAGCTTGGCCAGGGTATGGCAAGTTCTGGAGAACAGGGCTTCAGTACTATTGCCAAATATTGTCAGGGCCCATAGCCTTTGCAGTAACCAGTGCATTCAGTCGTTTCTTGATATCACACGGAGTGAATTGAATTGGCTGAATTCTGGTATCTGTGATGCTGGGGACTTCAGGTGGAGGCCGAGATGGATCATTGTTGCAAATGCTTCAGCCTTATCTTCTGCACTGATGTGCTGGGCTCCCCCATCTTTGAGAGGGTAGAAAGGTTTAGCCTCCCACCTAAAAGACAGCATCTACAGCATGCAACAGTCCCTCAGTACTGCACTGAAGTGTTAGTTTAGATTATTTCCTCAAGGAAAGAGTAACAGCTTGGCTACTGTCCCTCCCTTCTGTGTTTTTGGAAAACTGTTGTGCTCTGAACACTAAAACTACGTTTATCAGGATTAGAAAAATAATTCTCTTAGAAAATATTGGTAGCAAATAAATAGAACTGCGATAATGAAGCATCAGTGGCACAGTGGTTAGCACCGCAGCCTCACAGCTCCAGCGACCCGGGTTCAATTCTGGGTACTGCCTGTGTGGAGTTTGCAAGTTCTCCCTGTGACTGCGTGGGTTTTCGCCGGGTGCTCCGGTTTCCTCCCACAGCCAAAGACTTGCAGGTTGATAGGTAAATTGGCCATTATAAATTGCCCATAGTATAGGTAGGTGGAAGGGGAATATAGGGAAGGTGGGGATGTGGTAGGAGTATGGGATTAGTGTAGGATTAGTATAAATGGGTGGTTGATGGTCGGTACAGACTCGGTGGGCCGAAGGGCCTGTTTCAGTGCTGTATCTCTAAATAAATAAATCAGAGCCACATAGAGAGGAGTGTTATTTCGATTTTTTCATAGGAATAGGGAGTACAATACAGCAGCTGCTTGCCTAAATCCTCAAACCCTGGGCATGAATAATTTTTACAAGCTACAATAATATAATTGAATTTAGAAAATGTAAAGCTTTCACACAGTTTTGCAACCTTGTTTTGGGAACATATGCATGTGGATGAACAAACAAGAGCATTGTAGTCTATCTGGCTGGTTCCAAAGTTTGAAAAATACCATTCACTACTGCATTAATATGCCACAATTTTGAGAATAGTGCATTTTGGCAACAACTTATTGGAGAATGATCTACAAATACAGCCAATGAACTAGAATATCCAACTTAGTATCCCATAATGCCACAAGTTTGCCAACAAATGCCAGAGGAAATCTTGACACAGAAAATGTGCTTGTGAAATGTTTGCCATACATAATTTGCAGTTGATGTTTCTGATATTGTACTAAGTCGACCTTGGCTTATTTTCAAATTATTTCAAGGGCATCTCTTACACTGCCTGCTCTTATTTATGGTGGCTGGAACACAGACAGAAATAGAATGCAACTGAATTATATTCTAAGGTAGAGAGGTTTATGTTAGTATCAACTCTTGACTTCCAGATTCATTAGTATTAGGAATCTTCCACTTTATTATGACTCATTATTTGGATACAAGAAAGAAAATATTTCCAGAATGTAAAGCATGAGGAATATCTATTTTTGGATTAGCAGATAGACACATGATTTAGAATACCTGACCTTGGTTTTTAGATGCCAATTATTCACTCTATGTCTTCTAGAGATTCAAAGGTAAAGTTCCCAGGCCTTTGCCAATGGTGCTTGGTAATGATATTTAAAAACAGCATGACTGGGTCTCAGTTACTTTCCTTTGATACCTCTGACTTTACTTGCCCTTATCCTAGCCTTTACTGATTATCTGTTCTTAACAGTTGAGCTGAGATTAAGATCTCATGCAGGAAATACCCTGGCACTTCATTCAACCCCAAGTTTGGCACCAATAATTGCCGACTGGAATTAATTGCTTCTAAGTTGGATATCCCATCAAATCAGAGACTAATGTTTTCCTGTGCAGCCAATAATTCAGTCACAGAAAAAAATGATTTTCATAGCTTTACAGCATTATATAAAATAATGAGTTATAACAAGAATAAATGATTATACAAACCCAGCATCACAGTATAGGCATTGTGCCCACTATGTGGGATCATTATATTTGTTTGTACAGATGTTATAACTAACTGTTTGATACACTGTATTCTAGATTTCAATGTTATGCACCAGGTATACTGATACCAAGACACTTACTGATGAAACATTGAACACGGTAACACCTTAGGCTGCCAAATCCAGTACAAGATGACACATGGCAATTTGCTTCCAGAAGGAGAATGAAATCTGAGATGAGAAGAAGTTTTTCTTCCAAAGTTTGACCCATACAAATTCTCAGTGTCCAGCAAATAGGTGAACACCGCCCAAAGGGATAATGTTCTGAATGTGTGCATTGACGGAGAGCCTACTGGTGACATGCATTTGAAAAACTGACCCAATATTGGTACCATTGCTCAAAAACAAAAAGCTTGTGATCCCTTACAAAGTTCTGCGGATGTGCAAGTAAAACTTCAGGAACATTGTTGATATCTTAAAGCATACCTGAAAGCTTTTATTAAAACTAGAACTGGCAGCAGCACAGACCCATGACTATTTTGAACTTTACCTCCTACTGTCAGACCAACTCCAAGGTTGTACTGCCAAACACATTGAGCTTATTCATATGTTTGATTTATGATGTAAAGGTGCATCACGATATGAACATGTATGATGCACTGGCCTGGTTCATCATGATCCCAGGCCTGCAACTCCAGTTCTTTTTGATTAGAAGAATTAAGTCACCAAATTGGGGGAATAGTTAATACTGAGGAAGAGTGTGAGGAAATACAAAATGCGAATAAACCTGCAGAATAGGACAGAATGAGTGTGTAAAAGGCAAATGATTTTCAATGTAGATAAGTTTGAGGTGGTGCATTATAGTAGGAGGAATAATGAGGCTACACATTCCTTGGAAAATAAGAGTCTGGATGGAGTAAAGGAGCAAAGGTACACGTTCATAAACCATTAATAGCAGCAATGCAAGTTAACAAGGCTGTAAAAATGCAAACAAAACACAGTTTCATTTCTAGATGAACAGAATTATAAACAGGGAAGTTATGCTACACTTGTATGGAAGAGTGGTTGTGCCACACTTAGAGTACTGTGTACAGTTCAAGTCTTCATATTACAAAAAGGATATAGCGGCATTGAAGAAGATTCACAAGAATGATACTAGAACTGAGAGGTTATAACTGTTTGGAAAGACTGAACAGGCTCAGGCTCTTCTCTCTAGAAAATAGAAGGCTGAAGGTTTTGATAGGGTTGATATAGAGAAAATATTTCCAATCCCAAAACTAAGGGCCATAAATATGAGATAGTCACTAATAAATACAATAAAGAAGTCAAGAGAAACTTCTTTGCCAAGGAAGGGTGAAAGGAATAGAAGGATATGCAGATAAGGTTAGATGAAGTAGGGTGGGAGGAGACTCGTGGAACATAAAGACTGGCACAGACCAGTTGGGCAGAATGGCCTGTTTCTGTGCTGTAAATTCTATGTAATTTAGAAGTGACAGGCAATGTTTTTCAACAGCTGATTCTCAGTCGGAGGCTCAAAGATGGATAATGTCAATAGTACAAGTTCCACAATAAACACCGGAGAGGGTTAAAAAGAATCAGCAGTACTGGCAACAAATATTTCAAAAATAGCAAAACCTAAAAAGATAAATATAATATAGCCCAGAAAAAGAGATAAAGGGAGAATAATAGTTTGCAACAATATTGACAGATCACAATAAATAAGTCAAACTGATATCAAAAACTGTGAAATGAGACTAAACTACAAAACAATGCTAGCTATCTTCAATAAATATCAAATGCTTCTTTCATAGAATTGTTATAGCTTAGGATGATGATATTCGGCCCATCAAGACCATGCCAGCTCTCTGCAAGAGCAATCCAGCTAATCTCACTCCCCTGCCCTTTCCCTGCAACCCTGCAATTATTTTTTCTTCATGTACTTATCCAATTCCCTTTTGAAAGCCAGGATTGGATCTGGCTCCACCACCCTTTCAGGCAGTTCATGCCAAATCCTAACCATTTGCTGTGTAAAAATGTTTTTTCTCATGTCGCCTTTGGTTCTTTTGCCAATCACCTTTAAATCTGTATTCTCTGGTTCGAGGTCTTTCCACCACTGGGAACAGTTTCTCTCTATCTACTCTGTCTAGACTCCTCATATTTTTGGATATTATTCTGGAGTAATGGGCTACATACATTCACATATTTTGTATTAAGTTGATGCAGATTTGCATAAACACATGTATGTTGTATGTGTTATGCAGGAAACAGCCGGACATTTCAGAGTCAGCATTGCTCTCATTCAGTAACTGCACCATAAATTTTTGCCAGCCACTTGCATAACTAGTTCAAACCACTCTTTTGTAACATCAGATAAAGGGCAGGAAAGCTTGGTATCACCCTAGGAAAATGCCAATCTTCTATTTGCGAGGAACAGTTGCGCACGTAACCAGCAGTTAATGCTTGAAAAAAGGTTTTCAAATTCATTGACTAGGCAAAGAATTATTGGTGTTGGTGGAATTACAGAATATATTGTACAATGGTAGATAATGGTAAGTAGCTTTTCCCCGTTTACCTTATTAAACTCCCAGAGAACTTTGATCACAAGTCAGAACTCCCCTTAATCTTTATTAGCCCAGTTTTTTTTTTAAATCACTGGGATCGACTTTATCCCTAGCCGGGTGGACATGGGACAAGTGGCAGGCAGTGCGATTGTGGCAGCTGCCCACAGTGCTTGGTGAGAGGACTGGCACTCTGGTGTGGGTTCCTGGTGAGCTGCGAGCACTCACTGGCAGTATCCCGGCTGTAACTTTGCCCTGAAATGTCCCCAGACCGGGTGAGGGGACAGCCCATCGCTGGCTGCTGCGGGAACAGCTCTGCACTGGCTGCTGTGGGAACAGCTCTGCACTGGCTGCCGCCGTTGCTGGGGGAACAGTTCTGCACTGGCTGCTGCGGGAACAGCTCTGCACTGGCTGCCGCCGTTGCTGGGGGAACAGCCCTGCACTGGCTGCTGCGGGAACAGCTCTGCACTGGCTGCCGCCGTTGCTGCGGGAACAGCCCTGCACTGGCTGCTGTGGGAACAGCTCTGCGCTGGCTGCTGCGGGAACAGCTCTGCACTGGCTGCAGCCATTGCTGCTGGAACAGTCCTGCACTGGCTGCTGCGGGAACAGCTCTGCACTGGCTGCCGCCGTTGCTGGGGGAACAGCCCTGCACTGGCTGCTGCGGGAGCAGCTCTGCACTGGCTGCCGCCGTTGCTGGGGGAACAGCTCTGCACTGGCTGCCACCGTTGCTGGGGGAACAGCTCTGCACTGGCTGCTGCGGGAACAGCTCTGCACTGGCTGCCGCCGTTGCTGGGGGAACAGCTCTGCACTGGCTGCTGCGGGAACAGCTCTGCACTGGCTGCCACCGTTGCTGGGGGAACAGCCCTGCACTGGCTGCTGCGGGAACAGCTCTGCACTGGCTGCCGCCGTTGCTGGGGGAACAGCTCTGCACTGGCTGCCACCGTTGCTGCTGGAACAGCCCTGCACTGGCTGCCGCCGTTGCTGGGGGAACAGCCCTGCACTGGCTGCTGCGGGAACAGCTCTGCACTGGCTGCCACCGTTGCTGCTGGAACAGCTCTGCACTGGCTGCTGGGGGAACAGCTCTGCACTGGCTGCCGCCGTTGCTGGGGGAACAGCTCTGCACTGGCTGCCGCCGTTGCTGGGGGAACAGCCCTGCACTGGCTGCTGCTGCTGGAGGTGGGCGGGTTACTGAGGGACTGCAGAGATGTGGACTTTGTTGCAGCCTCGCTCGTTAACTCAGGCAGACTTTAACCTAGGCTCGGTCTAATTTCTCACCATTCCAGATTTCTCTCCTCAGACTTCGGGAAGTTAGAAGTGGATAAATCTCCAAAATACAGGTAAACATTTTTACTGGAACCATGGAATTTACTTTCACACTGGAGGAAAACAAATACGAAACCTACTGTCGAACTACAGAAGACGAATCACAAGTAAGCAGTTTACTGATTGCGTGGTGTCAGAAACAAGGGGGAAGGTTTGTGGATTTCGCGAAATTCCAGTAAGCAGCCCCTGGGAAGAGTTTGAAATGGAGTCACTCGGATGTTGAGTCCAGGCCAGCAGAGAGAGTGCTGACAGTCTCATATTGTCCACGTCTGCCCAATTATGCTAATAATTCTGATCGAGCACAAACATCGCGTGTGCAGCAGGATGTGGGATAGACGCCCGATTCTCCAGTCTATCAACAAAAACCTATTCAAAAAGAAAAAGCTTTAATCTGGACATAAACCTCAGCCAAAGTTTGCATTATCAGTGCGTGCTTCTGTTGTGTGAGTACGGGCAGATGAATGTGGTGTATCACACCAGTACCCTCAGTGTGTGCACCCCTCAATGCCTGCAACTGACTTGGAAATCACTTGGGGTGGCGAAAAAGCAAGAAATCCGAGTGTGGAATAATTCCGGTCTCTGTGATCACTTCGTACTTCAAGATAACAATAGTACGTGCAGCATAACTGCAGCTCAGGGGTGTATTTTCCACCAAGTCATCTGTGTTTAAATCTGAGAGTCAACATCTGCCTAAAAACAGTGCAGAGAAATGTGATACTAATATGCTGTGTTCATATGCAAACTTTGTTGCTTGCAAGATCTACCTTCAAGCCCAAAACGATTTGAAGAGATTTTTAAAAAAGTTATTGTTGTATTAATTGGGTTAATTTTATTCTCCCTCTCATTTTTCTCAAGTTTCTCTCTCGCCTAGTCACACACTGCAGCCTGGGTAAGAGGGTGGGAAGGTGACCTACTCTCAGGTAATGTTACTCAATAACTGAAAGTGTATTTGAGCAATTCAGAGTGCCATATAATTTGTGTTCTTTTGAAAACTCCTTAAAAGCCCTTTGTGTGGTGCCTCTTACTAGCAACACGAGATTGCAAACTTCGTGTATAGTCACAAAGCCATGTCTTACCAATGCAGGGAGGAGAAAATAATAACACTATGGATTTTTGCCTCTATGTTATCATATCGTGGGCTTAAGTCCCAATCCAGAGGCCTAAGCACAAAATTTAGGGCAGCCCTCCAGCGCAGTACTGAGGGAATGCTGCACTGGCAGAGGTGCCGTCTTTCAGATGAGAAGCTAAACCCTTTCTGCCCTCTCAGGTGGATGTAAAAGATCCCACAACACTTTCAAATAAGGGCAGGGGTGTTCTTCACGGTGTTCGGATCAATATTTATCCTTCAACCAACATCTAAAACAGATTATCTTGTCATTATCGCATTGCTGCTTGTGGGATCTTGCTGTCTGCAAATTGGCTGCCACATTTGCTACATTGCAAATGTCGTCATTGACACTTCAAAAGTAGTTAATTGGCTAATACTATAGTGATGTATTTAGGGAATGTTGCACTGTTGGAGGGATTGTATTTTGTTTAAGATTTTTATTAAGATCTCATCTGTCTTGTGAGATGGAGGTAAAAGATGGTATAGCACTATTTCAAGAATGTGTCCTGGGCAATAGACTTGCAGGTTGATAGGTAAATTGGCCATTAGCAATTGCCCCTAGTATAGGTAGGTGGTAGGGAAATATAGGGACAGGTGGGGATGTGGTAGGAATATGGAATTAGTGTAGGATTAGTATAAATGGGTGGTTGATGGTCGGCACAGACTCGGTGGGCCGAAGGGCCTGTTTCAGTGCTGTATCTCTAAACTAAATAGTCCTTCCTCAGTGTCAGCTGTGGCTTAGTTGGTAGTCTCCTCGCCTCTGAGTCAGAAGATTGTGGGTTTAGGTCCCGCTCCAGGACTTGAGTACAAAAAATCAAATCTAACATTCCAATGCTCAACTGAGGGAGTGCTGCATTGTTGGAGGTGTCGTCTTTTGGATGAGACGTTGAACCCTCTCAAGTGGGTTAAAGATCCCATGGCACTATTTTGAAAAAGAGCAGGGGAGTTATCCCCGGTGTCCTGGTCAATAGTTATCCCTCAATCAACATCACAGAAATAGATTATCCCCCACATTGCTGTTTATGGGAGCTTGCTTTGTGCAAATTGGTTGCTGCATTTCCTAAATTACACAGCACCTGCACTTCAAAAGTACTTCACCCTGTCATCCTGAAAGACATTATATAAATGCAAGTCTTCTTAATGAACACCACCAAAAGCTGATTATATAGGCTGCTAAACTGGAAATCATATTTGTGTTATTTTTAAATGATTTCAAAGTGACTAAATGACTTTTACACTGTCTGAAAGATATGTTGTGGAAGAAATAATAGGACGTAATTTGATGGCTCTCGATATGTGTGTTGTAATTTCCATTGTCCACTCACTCCACTGCAGCATGATAGTGATGGAGGCAGAGGGATATTGCATGTTCTTTTATTAATAATATACACTCTACTGTCAAATATAATTAGCAAATTGATGAAACATCCACTCTTCACTTCAACTTTTATCCTTGTATCTAATGTGAAGTTAAATTATATACGTGGCCTAGATGAGCACAAGGAAACTCTCAGTACTATCTCTTTGCTCTTTGTACTTAACCAATCACCCATCCTCCCTGTGCAGCTACTTTCTTTGAAATGTCTGTAATAATTTGTAATTATGTTGTCTATCACAATTTCATTTATCTCATTGTTCATTTATTTGTTCTTAATTGTTTATTCGGCCTTTTTTGGAGAATTGAATGTTTCACCACAGTTGAATTGTCTTTCCTCGTATGGAGTACATGCACTATAGCCCATGCAGAGCCATGAGACTGTGCACAATCCAATTCTTGTGCTAGAGTTTGGGGAGGAATATGCAAATCTTTCTCTTACCCTCCCAGCTGAAAGAAGATATGTAAAACAGGGCTAAGATTGAATTAGAGAAGTGGAAGAATTAAAAAAAACAAATTGGGTACAATTTTTTAAAAAAAGGTCAAACTGATTCACTGATTTTAATCTTTAATTGATAGACAATGGCAAAGTCTGATCAAAAAAAGTTTCATATCTGCACACCACTTCATGAAAGTCTGCCGCTCTCCAAGGTGGCAGGGACAACAGTCTACATCAAACTTGACAATGTACAGCCAACTGGCTCCTATAAGATAAGAGGAATAGGGCATTTCTGTCAAAAGGTAAGCAGTAAGAAAATATGCAAATTCATTTTTGCTTTATATTAAAGGTACTTGGAATTTATATTCATGTCTGACATGCAAAAATAACAAAGCCTGTACATCACTTTTTCAGGCTGCAGAGGAAGGCTGCAAACATTTTGTATGCTCTTCAGGTAAGTAATAACTTACTGGTGAGTACTTTACTCTGTGTGATTGAACTGAGGCCTGTTAACATGATCAAGACTAAATTGAGTACATTCTGATTTAAGAATGTTTTTAAATGTGTTGCGTAGATGTTGTTGATTAGTGGAATTCAAACTGAATGCTGATGAGCGTGTTTAATGTTGGTGCAGGTTTAGTGGCTCTAGCTTTGCTTGGATTCAGCCTGAGAGAAAGGGAAGCCTAAAACAAAAGCAATTCACCAATTCCACAGTATACTACATCACATGTAAAATGTAATCATATACTCCAACCAGACACTAGTTGAAATCCTCATTTACCCAAGTTCGCACTGTAAATGTGGCTTTGTGGGGGGAGGGGTCATGGGACATTGAAATGGAGTAAATTAATCCAGAATCCAATTTACAATAGAATGCTGAAGTGGCATTTATGGTTAATCTACATTGATTATCACTATGTATAAAGCAAATAAATGTGGGAGTGGGAAAATCGAGATGGAGAAAAATTCCTCATGGTGTAAACTTGAGATCATCCAAAACCCTGGAGCCCTGTCCTAACTCGCAGCAAGTCCTGTTCAACCATTGCCCCTCTGCTCGCTGACCTACATTGACTCCAGGTTAAGCATCGCCTCAATTTTAAAATTCTCATCCTTGTTTTCAAATCCCTTCATGGTCTCGCCCCTCCCTATCTCTGTAATCTCTTCCAGCCCCACAGCCTTCCAAGATATCAGTGCTCTTCTAATTCTGGCCTTTTGAGCATCCCTGATTTGAATTGCTCCACCATTGGTAGCTGTACCTTCAGCTGTCTTGGCCCTAAGCTCTGGAATTCCCTCCCTAAACCTCTCTGCCTCTCTACTTCTCTTTCCTCCTTTAAGATGCCCCATTAAACCTACCTCTTTCTGCCATCAGCGTCCTCTTATGTGACTGTGTCAAATCTTGCTCTATAACACTTCTATGAGGTGTCTTGGGATATTTTATTACATTAAAGGTGCTATATAAATACAAGTTATTGTTGGCCCAATAATGCATTCAACTTTTAATCTAAAATCAGTTCAGCCAGTGTAAATGAAAAAGTGAAAATTCATGTGACTGGATACTCCTCTGATCACTAGAACAATGTTTTAGTACTTGTGACCTGGTGTTGCCGTGTAGCAGATGCACTGGGGGAATGAAATCTTCTCCCTTCAGTGCAGTTCAGTGGACTAGTGGAAACAACAAGATGCTTGAAGAAAATTGATCCCATTTGTTTGTTGCAGGATTACAAGTGTAAATAAATTTCAAGTCTCTGCATTCTGGCCCTTTGAAACCCTGCATAATGGGGTTACTGTTGAAATTTTACTCCTGGGGGAAAATGCAAAATCAACATCAACAACAATACATCCAGAAAGCAAGATTGCTATGAATTAAGAAATAGTATGTGGCTCTCTGCATCTCCTTAATTCTGAATTTTAACACAACTATAGAAATACACAGGCTTTCCCTGACGGCTTACTTGTTAAGAGCTCCATGCTGCATGATATTGAGTCATGCAGACAAGAAAGGTCTTGAGTTCAATTGCTGCCATTGTATATCAGCAGGATATTTAACCATGGGGAACATTACAGGTGATCTCATTCCTATTGTTACTCAACAGCCATGCACTTTCCAACAGAAATTACTTGACTGTAAGTTGTAGTGAAAACGCATATTTTTTTCTGTCCTCCCTAAATGGTGATGGTGAGACAAATTAGGTGTTGAGAGACTGTTTCTTCTGGCTGGAGAGTCTAGAACACAGGGTCATGGTCTTAGGATAAGGGATTAGAAATAAGATGAGGAAACATTTCTTCACTTGGAGGGTTGTGAATCTTTGGAATTTTCTACTCCAGAGGGCTGTGGATGCTCAGTCATTGAGTATATTCAAGGCTAAGATTGATAGATTTTTGGGTACTAAGGGAATCAAGGGATCTGAGGATAGGGTGGGAAAGTAGAGTTGATATAGATCAGCCATGCACAGAGAGCAGGCTCTATGGCCTAGTGCTGCTCCTATTTCTTATGTTCAACACTCCACCACTGCTTCACTTTTATCACAAAGATTACAAAGAAAAGTACGGGTGAAGGAGACCATCTGCTCACATAAGAACATAAGAAATAGCAGCAGGAGAAGGCCATATGGCCCCTTGAGCCTTCTCTGCAATTCAATTAAATCATTGCTCACCTTCGACCTCAACTCCATTTTCTCTCCCTATCCCCATATCCCTTACTTTCCTTAGAGTTCAAAATTGATTGATCAATCTCAGCCTAGAATATACTCAATGACTGAGCATACACAGCCCTCTGGGGTAGAGAATTCCAAAGATTCACAACCCTCTGAGTGAAGAAATTTCTCCTCCTCTTAGTCCTAACTGACCAAAGTCCTGAGAAAATGCCCCCTAGTTCTAGACTCTCCGGCCAGGAGAAACAGCCTCTCAACATGTACCTGATCAAGCCCTCTCAGAACCTTACATGTTTCAATGAGGTCACCTCTCATTCTTCTAAACTCCAGAGAGTATAGAGCCGCTCTACTCAATCTCTCCTCATAGGTCAGCCCTCTCATCCCAAGAATCAATCTAGTGAACCTTCATTGTCCCCCACTCCTAAGGCAATTATATTCTTCCTTCAGTACAGAGACGAAAACTGTGCTGTGTGTGTCTCACCAAGAACCTGTAGATTTGCAGCAAGACGTCCTTACTCTTGTACTCCAACTCCCTTATAGCTGGGCTATAACATATATAATATAATACAATAAGAAGTGAACTGTAGACATTGGGATGGCAGTTGCCTGCATGTTAACATTCTGCATTTTATGTGCAAGGGCACCCAAATCCCTCTGAACATTTAAAAGAAATATTTTGTTTCTCTATTCTTCCTGCCAAAGTGAAGAATCTCAAGTTTGCCCACATTGTACTTCATCTGCCACCTTCTTGCCCACTTGCTTAACCAGTCAGTATCCCTTTGCAGACTGTGTCCTCCGCACAACTTACTTTGCCACCTAGCTCTTACTTTAAGAAAACCATAGGTTCCTCTCTGACTTTGTTCAGTGCCTGCTAATTTGAACTAAATTTTATTTTATTTAGTGGCTAATATCGTGATTTTCGGTCTGTACAGCCGAGTTATCACCGCGAGACCCAAAATCCAATGTCATTAGTTATGACTGCCTGATCAACACATGAGTGACATGAGTAGTAGAAAGTTTTGCTCTGATTCTAGGAATTTGGTGCAACAATGCAGATGCATGAATGCTTCACTATTTTTACAGAATGGAATAACCTTTGATAGTTTAATGAACAAGAAAATGGGATAGGGTGCAAAGTTCATGCCAGCTACAAGGAAATTGGCTGATGATTTTAAGAGATGGTGACAATTTTCTTTCCTCTCCTGAAGGCACTGGCTCTTGCTGGGCTATGATATGTATATTATATATAGTAGAAGGGAACAGTCGCCATCTTTTTGAAACTTTGTTCTTGGGATGTGAGTGCTGTTGGTGCTGCATTTATCACCTAGCCTTAGTTGCCCTGAACAGGTGGGCTGCCACTTTGAACTGCTGCAGCCCCCATGGGAATGCTGCTCCCACAATTCTGTTGGATAGGGAATTCCAGTGACATTGAAGGAACGGTGGCAACATATGTCCAAGTCAGGATGGTGTGTGACTAGGAGGGAAGCTTGAAGGTTATACGTTGCTGCTCCTGCCTTTCTTGCTGGTGGAGGTTGTGTTGGAGTAATTTTGACATCCCTGCTGCCAGCCTAGCTAACCAAGTGTAGACTGGGGGGTTGAAACCTGGTCTGTATGATTCAGTTTCACACTGGACAAGTGCATTTAGCAGCTAAGCCATCAGGGAACCAAATCATTTTATTCCCAAAATAATCACATCCTACTGATCTGTTGAGCACCAAAAAATATAATTCATAGTGAAAAGCTATTTTGAACTCCATGCAGGAAAAGCCAAAATGTGCCGACTTAGTGAAACTCATCAGTTGCCAATATTGTTCTAATAACTAAAATAAAAGCCAAGTGCTGTAGATGCTGGAAATCTGAAATAAAAACAAGAAATGCTGGAAATACTGTTTTTATTTGTTCTAATAACTGTAGATTTTTTGACCTTACAGGAGGGAATGCTGGCCTGGCTGCTGCCTTTGCTGCTCAGAAGCTGCAGATTCCTGCCACTATTCTGGTTCCCAGTAGCACCCCAGTGTTCATCATTCAGAAACTGAAAGAACACGGAGCCTTTGTGGAAGTGGTCGGCAAGGTAGGTCCTAGCCAGAACATTTTGTGAGGCTGCATCCTTTGTGTGGAGCCTTTTTGGTGGCAGTCATTGGGTGGGTGGTGAGGGAACAATGAGGTTGTTTTAAAACGAATCTGATTTTCAGATCTTTGGACAAGATGTTTTATTTTAATTCCATTTTTGCCAATGTCACAAAATCAGGGCCAGTGTGTAAAGATTGTATATGGTAGGCTACTGCTGTGTCAGGTGTGGTTCAGGTTGGAGAACTCTAGTCTCTAACTCTGAAGGTTGTGGGTTCAAGTCCCAGTCCAGGACTTGATCACAAAAATCAAGCTTGATGCCCCAGTGCAGTACTGAGGGTGTCAGTGTTTTTCAGATGAGATATTGAACCAAGGCCCTCTTATGTGGATGTAAAAGATCCCATGGTGCTATTTTGAAGATGAGGAAGGGAGTTCTCCTCTGTGTTCTGGCCAATATTTATCCCTTAATCAACATCATAAAAACATCACAACTGCAAAAGTAATTCATTGGCTGTAAAGCACTTTGGGGTATCCTGAGGTTGTAAAAGGCTTTATATAAGTGTAAGACTTTCTTTGTCTATGTATAGATCTTGTAATTTCAAACAACTTGAGTCCTAGAAGCCAGAAACATTCAGCTTCATGCATAAGTAAAAGGATGTGTGCAGAGTCTAATACTAAAATTGCAGTTGGTTATGTTGTGTCAATTTGGGAGCAAACTTGTTGAGGAAGATCATATGCCCCACCTTTTGATGTGCATTAAAAATATTTGGCTGAGTAATGGTAGATTGTGTGTTTTATGAAAATATCTCCAAGTGTGGCCCTGTACCATTGTTTTCATGGTAATAAGAGCACTTCCAAATATCTGAATGCAAAAGTAACTTACTGAAGGATGAATGAAATGAATGTGTAATTTGATAATTCTCTGCAGACATTGGAACAGACAGTGTTGTTTTTCTTGTTCCGTACATTGCTTTTGGTAGTTTAGCTTAACAGCTGTGCCAGCAGTCTGAGGCATTTCAAAAGCACTCTAAAGTTAGTGGCTTGAAACAGCCAGCTCAGATTCAATGAGTCTGCTGTTAAATCTGCTGAGACCTGCTGTTAGCCACAATTCCAATTCAGACGATGCTCAGCATTGGTTCACAGGAGCCCAGCCCACTGTATTCATTGGGTTTTGCTGTCTTTGCCTATCCATTTGGTTAGCTTTGAATTTTCTGGCTCATTGAACTGAATGAACCTTACATGCCACTCAAAGTTTTGCTTGATTGAGGCAGATATTAACAATATACAGTTCTGTTCCCAAGATGATATACCAGGGAAATGTTATGCGAATGGGAATTGCTACAGCAGAATAAAAATGAATGTAAAGGTGACATTTGGGTAGAAATGGACGTGGGGAAAGTGTTGACAAGAAGAAAAAGGCTTGCAAGAAAACAAATGAGAACATATTGACTGTCACTCTTTCATTTACTTCGGTTTATTTTTAGTAAAGTCTGCGAGGACTCAGTACTGAGTCATCTCTGTCCATCTGTTTGTCACTGTATTTGAAATAGGTTCAAATAACTTGCCTACTTAGTAAAGAATTGGCTTAAAGCTTGTCTCGGTGGGGAATGCAAAATCCCTGTCTGTCTTGATTTTGGCTGTTCTCTGTCATTGTTAACACAGTAGTTGTAGGAGCAGTAAGTAGAGGCTATTTTGTGACATCCCAGTTCTGTCTGGGTTAATAAGCAGATCTATAGGTCACCAGGATAGACCTGATTGAGAGAAGGGAGTGAGAACGAGGGGAAGAAGGGACCATCACCTGGAGCAAACCTGTTTAATCTGGTTACATTTTTCAAGTATTTATCTCCAAACCTGAAACTGTAATATAGACAGTTTCTGTGTACTTACACTGTCACAAACATTATGAATATAATTGAGAGCATTAAGACAGCTAAACAGGTGGCAAAATATGAAAAAAATTGAATTGCACGTAAACGTGGATTTTGTGAGTCCTTATGTGGCAAGGTAGACACCCCGAGTGTACATAGTAAAATCTTCGGTCTGCTGCTCATGGTTTTCTAGTGTATGTTTGCTATGTGAAAGGATCAGAAAATCCACCCTAAGTTATTATTTTTAGTTTTATAAAGTTAAACACCTTCAGGAAAACATCAACACATTCACATTCTGGCATCCAAAATACAAAGATGTTAATGGTCAAACAATATTTGTTTTGAAGCGCTTCTTTGCTCCTGGTACTACATAACTTTGCAAGCCACAACTTTGACTTTGTCATTCCTGGTTGCTAAACTGTTCCTGATGGATTGGGAAGGCCCGTGGAGTATGAAATTCCATTCGTGGCCTGAATGCAGGTAGCGAATGGTTACCTTGCTGCAATAGCTCTGTTGCTTTTGCAATTGACAAGCCTTTCAACCTTGCTGCCCCCCCTCGACCTGATACTCAGGGCCACTGGAGGCGGCTACTCCACCTTATTTAATCACCAGTACTGTCACTGACTTTGGCAGAAGCGCTGTGAAGTAAATACTTTGATGGTTTAAGATGAATGAAGTTTCAAGTTCAAGGTCAAGTTTTAACCCTTTCATTGTTACTCCTTCTAGTCCCTGTGTGCAAACCATCTGTGATTTCTCTCCATGCTGCAGATGTGTCATCGCTTTGAATGTTGAGACCAATATAACAGGGAGCTTATTTGCATACCAATGCACGTAATTTCCATGACAACTAATCTTATTTACATAAAGAATGTCTCATTTATTTGCAAACTGGCACATTTTGTTGCAAGTGAATTATATCCAAAGTAATAACAGCATTAAAGCACATAATACATCATGAACTAAATCTAACTTACATTCCAAGTAGGATATCATTTTTTGAGTGTTTAACACTGTTAGAAGCAATCATTTTAGTTACACATCATTTACAATCATGATTATTATCTGTGGCAACTTCTACATGATAAATATTTGGCGAGGAGATGGAAAGCAGTGGGAACAAAGCTAACCTGTTTGAGCTCTGTTTATCTGTGCTAAAATTAGTGTTTAGACAACAACGCAGAATCCACTTGTCTCAGCCACAGTCACTGAGCCAGTTAGCTGTTTTCTGCATAATTATAACAGCTGAAGAGGTCGCAGAGCAATTGATTATTTGGCCATGCGCAAATGGAATCTGCCCATGTCTGCCAGTGTTTCTGAGGCACTGGTCTCAATTTGGACTGCACATCTCAGGGAGAGAACAAAGTTTATTTGGCTTGTTGAGTGAGGATAATTCTGCCAGTCAGGATTTGCAACCAAGACCTGCTCCTGAAAAAACTGAATAACTGGCACCTTTAACATACTGCCAACCAATGTCTATGTACTGACACTGTTTACATTTTGTTTCCCCCACTTATTTTAAAGGTGTTTCCCTCTGCTGCTTTACAGTTGCACGAGTATTGGCAGCTCTTTGTGACCTTGCCCAAGCAGACACTTACTATACATGAGTCTGGCAAGTGAGTATCAGCACTTTCCTCCCATGGGGGCAACATAGCTGAACCTGATTTCATTCTCACTCAATATCCTCACATGCACACCTGAGAACCTAGTAAAATCTGTAGTGAGGAAAAACCCTTTTGGCTAGCAATCCCACTCGATTCGCAGTTCGTGTTGTGACATTATTATGGTGATCAGCTGTTTTCCTTTAAAATGCCAGGAAAGGAGAACTCTGGCTAAATTAAAGCAAATTGACTCCAAAGTGCGTCATTTACTGTTGGCTTTTAAGAAGCTGTGTATAGTGTCCATCCCTTTCACTACAGTTTTTGAAGGAGAAAAGGTTAACTCATGTCCAGCCACTGCTTGTTTGACTAATAAGGAATTTTGAAGGTCTGGGGAGATATACCTGAACCAGTTTAGATTCAGAACTAAAGAGGAGTTTGGCTGTCGTGATTAATGTTTTTATCAAAAGGATCAGTTAATGGACTGATGTTTACTAAAAGTTCATTTTGGCCTAGAATTGATACAATGATGGCGGACTGGGTACTGCAGTAAGTAGGCACACACAACTTTTCATTTCTGGGACCTTGGGCTCATGTCAGGATAAACTGGTGAGACAAAAGTCTCTGCTAATTCTAAAGGGCCTAAATAAAATGAGTTTGGATAACACACCTGAAGTCCATGTGAGCAGAGGTCAACAACATAAAAATGCCTGTAATTTGGCAATCTCACTGTGAGCTTATAATGTAGCTTTGTGCGAAAAAAAAAACTTGATGCTGGAGCAATAAGGGAAACTCTTGTGAATTAGGATTAGGGTAGGATGGAACAGAAGGATTTCTGTCAAAGTGGAAATGATGTTTAAAAAAATTGAATTTCCTACAGCTGCAAAAAAGAATTTAAACAAATCTTCAATACAAATTAATAAAAGGAAACTTGACTTCACAACTACAGTTGGCCCATATCAACTTAAGTTTGGTGTTGGGATTGAACATGTCGTTAGGGCAGCTGTACATCCATAATTCCTCAATCTCAGATGGAAAGTCATGGGACGTGAGAATGAGAAGTTTCTCGATGGTGAATAAGTCAATATAAATATTCGTGTGCTCCCACATGCCCATTACAGAGTAGAATTGGCAGATGAATGGGAGCAGATCTCATCTCCTTTTGGCCAGGGAATGGTTGGTAGAAAGGGCTGATTTTCACTATCAGCAGAGAGTGCCAGTGAAGTGTGCCTGCATATTCTTGATGTGGTGAGGGTGAATTCAAAACAGTTCAAATTTCACATTTTGGAAAGTACATTAGAGATCAGATTTCTTCAATACAGAAAACATGAAGTGCCTCACAGTTCTTGACATTCCATTTAACTGTAATGTACATTGGCATTACATAGTAAAAAACATTTTGGTGCATACGGGCCGAGAGGTTTTACACAGGTTCCAGCCCCTCGGTTCATTATGGCGGGTGGACCTTACATAGTGGCCTTTCCCCATTGAGCCTTTGCAGTGGCTGCCCCAGTGCATCCCTCAGCATGTAGTCCTGGACCTTGGGATGTGCCAGTCTGCAACAAACCAGCAAGTTTCTGGCAGACCAAAGAACATCTTTCACCAAATTGATGGTCCTCCAGCAGCAGTTGATGTTTATCTCAGTGTGCGTCCCTGGGAACGGCCCATTGAGCACAGACTCCTGAGTTACAGAGTTGCTTGGGATGAACTTCGACAAAAACCACTGCAACTCTTTGTACACCGGCTTTGCAAAGGCACATTCCAGAAGGAGGTGGGCAACAGTCTCTTCCCCACCACAGCCACCTCGAGGGCATTGTGCGGAGGGGGTGAGATTCCGGGCATGAAGGAAGGATCTGATGGGGAGGGCCTTTCTCACCACCAGCCAAGCTATGTCTTGGTGCTTGTTTGAAAGTTCAGGTGATGAGGCATTCTGCCAAATGACTTTGGTGGTCTGCTCGGGAAACCATCCAACAGGATCCACCATCTCCTTTTCCTGTAAGGCCTTGAGGACATTCCATGCAGACCACTGCCTGATGGATTGGTAGTCAAAGGTGTTTTTCTGCACAAACGTTTCCACGAAGGATAGGTGGTACAGCACGGTCCAACTGAATGGAGGGTTCCGCGGCAATGTGACCAGACCCATCCTTCGCAACACCAGGGACAGATAGAACCACAGCATGTAGTGACACTTGGTGTTTGTGTACTGGGTTTCTACGCACAGCTTGATACAGCTGCACACAAAGGTGGTCATCAGGATGAGGGTGACATTGGGTATGTTTTTTCCCCCCTTTATCTAGAGCTTTGAACATCGTGTTCCTGTGGACGCGGTCCATTTTCAATCTCCAGATAAAGCTGAAGATGGCTCGAGTGACTGCCACGGCGCAGGAGTGGGGTATGGGACAGACCTGCGCCACGTACAGTAACGACATGAGCACTTGCACCTGATAACCAGGTTCTTACCTGCAATGGAGCGAGAATGCTGCTCCCACTTGTTCAGTTTATGTTTTATCATAGCTATACGCTCCTTCCAGTTTTTGGCGCATGCCCTGGCCCCTCCGAACTATATCCCCAGCACCTTCAGGTAGTTTGACCTGACGGTGAAGGGAACTGAGGATCGGTCGGCCCTGTTCCCAAAAAACATGGCCTCGCTCTTGCCACTATTTACTTTGGCTCCCGAGGGCAGATTGAACTGTCGCAGATGCTCATCAATCTGCGAATGGACAGCAGATCTGAGCAGAAGACGGCGACGTCGTCCATGTACAGGGAGGCTTTTACCCGAGTGCTTCCGCTGCCTGGGATTGTCACTCCTCTTATGCTCGCATCCTTCCTAATGGACTCAGCAAAAGGTTCGATACAGCAAACAAACAAGACCGGGGAGAGAGGACAGGCCTGCCTGACTCCAGATTCGATTGGGAAACTTTCAGATTCCCACCCATTGATTGAGACTGCACTACTGATGTTTGTGTAGAGCAGTTTGATCCAATTGCAGATTCCCTTCCCAAATCCCATTTTGGATAGCACATCCATCATGTAGGTGTACGATATCCTGTCAAAGGCCTTCTCTTGGTTCAAGCTGATGAGGGAGGTGTCCACCCTCCTGTCCCGTACATAGGTGATCGTATCCCTGAGTAGCACGAGACTATCAGAGATCTTCCTGCTGGGTACAATACAGGTCTAATCGGGGTGAATCACCAACTCCAGAACAGACTTGACCTGACTGGCGATGACTTTGGACAGAATCTTGTAGTCTACATTAAGCAGTGAGATGGGCTGCCAATTTCTGATTTCTGCCCTCTCCCCCTTCCGCTTGTAGATGAGGGTAATGATGCCTTTGCTCATGGATTCTGACACGCAGCCGGCCAGAAGCATACTCTCGTATACTTCCAGCAGGTCTGGGCCAATCCTGTCCCACAGAGCTGAATACAACTCAACCGGTAAGCCGTCGCTTACGGGAGTTTTACTCATCTTGAAGGACCTGACGGCCTTTGTCAGCTCGTCCAGAGCTGGCTGTTTGTCCAGACTCTCTCGTGTACTGTTATCTGAGACCTCTGTGATAGATGATCGGACGGGCTGGGAGGCCGTGCTGTCTGTGGGCTTCACGTCGTACAGCCGAGCATAAGAGGATTTGCTGATCCTTTGTATGTCAGACTGCGAAGACGTTACTGAGCCGTCCTCTTCCTTCAGGCTGTTGGATCACAGAGCTTTCTCTGTGTACCTGTTGGAAGAAGTAATGCAAGCACGTCTCATCCTGCTTAATGGAGCCGACTCTGGACCGGAAGATGATCTTGGAGGCCTCCGTGGCAAAGAGCGATGCCTGCTGGCTCTTCACCTCTTGGAGATCCTCCTTGACCTCAACCCCAATCGACTGCAGCTAGAGTAGATTCTGCATTCTTTTCTGGAGTCGGGACATTTCTGTCTCTCTCTCGCCCTCTGAACACCTTTGAGGATGAAGAACCTCTTGATGCTCTCCTTGATCACTTCCCACCAGTGCACTGGAGACTCAAAGAGGGGTTTCATGGTTCTCCAACCTTTGTAATCCCTTTTGAGCTCCTCGATATTCTCTGGGGTCAGCAGTGTTATATTCAGCTTCCATGTCCCCCTGCCAACCCGCTGGTCATCCTGTAAGTGACTGTCAGCCAATAGGAGGCAAAGGTCAGAGAAGAACACTGGCTTGACGTTGGTGGATCTGACCGTGAAAGCATGCTACACAAACAGGAAGTCAATCCTGGAATGGACAGACCCATCCAGTCTTGACCAGGTGTATCTATGCTGCTGTTTGTCTGCAGGGTTGCTGAAGACATTGTGCAGCTTGGCGTCTTTTACTGTTTCCATCTGGAGTCTAGACGTAGTGTCCGGTCTGCTGTCATCACTGCTGGATCGTCCAGCTGCACCGATGATGCAGTTGAAGTCACCGCCTAGAATGACCAGCCTGGACGTCGCCAGCAGCAGTGGGAGCTGCTGGGGGATGGTCATCCATTCGTTGTATTGGACCAGGGCATACAGATTGATTAACCGGAGCGGAGCATTGTTGTACATTACATCTACTACGAGGAGGCGACCGCCCACCACCTCCTTAACTTCAGAGATGGTGAAGTTGCCTCCTCGCAGCAGAATACCCAGGCCAGAGGAACGGGAATCATTTCCCCCTGACCAGATCGATGGCCCATGGGACCACCACCTTGACCATTGCCTGTAAGTGCTGAGGTGTGGTATCGCACACTCCTGCTGAAATAGCAGGTCAGCCTTGACATTGGCCAGGTAACTTAAGGTCGAAACACATTGTGTAGCGGACTTAAGTCTTTACACGCGAATAGAGGCAATTTTTTAAACCATTTAAAAGATTTTAGATTTATACATCCAAAAGTGTACACAAGTTTCAGCTCCTGGTTGTGCTGCTCCATACCTGTGGTGAGTTTAAACTGTTCCACAGTCCTTGGGCTGAGAAAAGAATCCTGCTCTGTAACAGGAGCGTTGTACCATTTGAGTGACGACAGGGGGGCGCGGGGGGGTGGTGGTGTGCAGTGGTGGCGTCGTGAACTCGGGAAAGGTTTCCTAGTGCTGAGGTGGAGTTTTAGTTTCGTTTTGCTCCTCGTCGAGGCTGTTGCTACGCTCGGTTTCCCGGAGCTGGGAGGCGCTGGTTGTATCACTGCTCTTAGATTCCCGGAGCTGGGGGCCACTCGTTACCTCTGACAGTGCAAGCACTCCTTCAGTACTGCACTGGAGTGAGATTTCAATCCACAACCATCTGACTGAGGTGAACTCAGGCTTCCACCTTAAACTCTTCATGCAACACAATCATTAAAAACATGTAAAGTGCACAAATATTGTTTCCAGGAATAGGCATGGGGAATATTTGTGCTTTCAGTTGCACCTGATGAACTTGTTGGGGGTGACAATCTATTACACTATTATTAATTTCCTTGTGGGTGTTGATTGGTCAGAGAAAAAAGTTGGTTCTGACAACCTTCACTGTGCCTTTCAACTTCTCTCATTGATTCATATGGACAACTTCCCATCCCAGTGAAAAAAGCTGAGCTTTTTTCTTGAGATGCTGACAGTAAGTTGATAAGTTGACTGTTTGGTTAAAAAGCTGATGGTCGGTGTCTATGATGACAGAATGATAGATGTCACTATAGTTCAAAAGTAATTCAATGTGTGAAATGCTTTGAGCCTTTTCAATGTGATAATTGACCTTTTTGGCATGTGCTGACAATGGGTAAGAAAGTTCAAAATGCACTTTCAGCTGCTGATCACTGTTGCAGAAGAGATTTTATTTCATTAGTTGGCTTTATGTTGTTAGCTACAATACGAAGCTGTTTTTAAATCTATGAACCTAAAAGCAGTGAAAGTACACAAAGGTAATCTCTGTGAAAGGTGAAAGCGTTGGCATGTTTTCCAAACTCTAAGCCCTTCCTATGAGGGGTAATTAAATTTTCATTCAAGGACCTAGTGACACTGGTGGAAAATCACACCTTATGCTAAAAATAACCTACTGTTTGCACTTCATTGGAAAAAGACCATAGCCCTGATTTTGTGGTACTGGTAAAATCTGTGCCAGGAATGGCTATCTGGTAATGCAAAGCTAGCCAAAAGTACATTGAATGCATTGTGCATAATTTGACAGGGTCAGGCTATTTGAATAATTAGTAATAGCTAAGTTGTGAAAGGTGCTATATAAATGCAAGTTCTTTCTATACTGCTTTCTTATTGTGACATAACAAAAATGTTATTACATGAATGTTATAAAGCAAGCAAATAATTCAGGACAATAAATGTTCAACAGTGAGTTACAAAAGGCTACTTGAATTAGCAACAATGATGACTGATATTGTGTCTTTACTGTTAACGAAAGAAACAAATATGGATGTCATGTGCTGTGTGAAGCTAAGAAACCCTGAGATTTAATTTATGTCTTAAACATGGCACCAGATGCTCGGTGTTCTATTAATGTGTACTCTACTTTTTTTTTTACCCTGGACAGTATGGCTGGATTTTAAGAGCCCGCTGTTGCTCTCGGCAGTGAGCTCAAAACGCCTTAGGGCCGCTGCGATCTCCCGCGCGGAGGCTCAATTAAATGGTCGGGGCAACCCGCTCCCCCCAGTCATGTGGAGGGGGTGGGCTGTCCAATGCCAACATCTCCCCCCACTCCGCACTGGAAATCTTAACTCCTCCCCCCTCCCCACCAGTGTCACGTGGCTGTCCTCAGACGGGGAATTGAAGGCGCGGGAGTGCCAGCCACCGAACTGAGGATCGCGGCGGGTCCGGAAATTCAAGGTAAGTTCATTTAAATTTGTTCATCTCATTAATTTAAATATTGAAATTGAGGTCCCGTCGCCCAATGGCGGGAGGGCCGCCACGTAGCTTTGCCGCCACCGGGAGGATCGGGCTGGGCCCTCCTGGTGTCGAGTTCCGTGACGGGCCTCTGCTGCAACCATCTTCCAACCCCTGCCATGGAACCCAACATCGTGGGCTTGGTAAAATCCAGCCCACTATGTGTGGGCAGGTTGTTCAACTGGTGATCAACCTGACAACACACATTGCAGCAGGCATCATTGGATAGTAATAGTAAGTGAAAACTATCAAAACATCTTGAAGCACTTCAACCAAGTGCATTGAATATCCTCATCACTGGCAAGAGCCCTAGCTGCGTTTTTTTAACTCCTCTTGCTTAGCCCGAGGACACTGAAGCCAACTATGGCACTTGGGTTGTGATCAAGGGATTGAACATCGGATGTTTCGAAGTGCCACACCAAATATTGACTGGAAATACTATAGTTCGAGTACTTTAGATGGGTCGGTTTTTGTCCAGTGTGTGCAGGAGGGTTTTCTGACAAAGTATGTGGACAGGCCAACCAGGGGCGATGCCACATTGGATTTGGTACTGGGTAATGAACCCGGCCAGGTGTTAGATTTAGATGTAGGTGAGCACTTTGGCGATAGTGATCACAATTCAGTTAGGTTTACCTTAGCGATGGGCAGGGACAGGTATATACCGCAGGGCAAGAATTATAGCTGGGGGAAAGGAAATTATGACGCGATTAGGCAAGATTTAAGATGTGTAGGATGGGGAAGGAAACTGCAGGGGATGGGCACAAACGAAATGTGGAGCTTATTCAAGGAGCAGCTAATGCGTGTCCTTGATAAGTATGTACCTGTCAGGCAGGGAGGAAGTTGTCGAGCGAGGGAGCCGTGGTTTACTCAAGAAGTTGAAGCGCTTGTCAAGAGGAAGAGGGCGGCTTATGTTAGGATGAGACGTGAAGGCTCAGTTAGGGCGCTTGAGAGTTACAAGCTAGCCAGGAAGGATCTAAAGGGAGGGCTAAGAAGAGCAAGGAGAGGACACGAGAAGTCATTGGCGGATAGGATCAAAGAAAACCCTAAGGCTTTCTATAGGTATATCAGGAATAAAAGAATGATAAGAGTTAGAACAGGGCCAATCAAGGATAGTAGTGGGAAGTTGTGTGCGGAATCAGAGGAGATAGGGGAAGCGTTAAATGAATATTTTTCGTCAGTATTTACAGCAGAGAAAGAAAATGTTGTCGAGGAGATTACTGAGATACAGCCTACTAGGCTAGATGGGATTGAGATTCACAAGGAGGAGGTGTTAGCAATTTTGGAAAGAGTGAAAATAGATAAGTCCCCTGGGCCAGATGGGATTTATCCTAGGATTCTCTGGGAAGCCAGGGAGGAGATTGCAGAGCCGTTGTTGTTGATCTTTATGTCGTCATTGTCGACAGGAGTAGTGCCGGAAGACTGGAGGATAGCAAATGTTGTCCCCTTGTTCAAGAAGGGGAGTAGAGACAGCCCTGGTAATTATAGATCTGTGAGCCTTACTTCGGTTGTGGGTAAAATGTTGGAAAAGGTTATAAGAGATAGGATTTATAATCAACTTGAAAAGAATAAGTTCATTAGCGATAGTCAGCACGGTTTTGTGAAAGGTAGGTCGTGCCTCACAAACCTTATTGAGTTTTTCGAGAAGGTGACCAAACAGGTGGATGAGGGTAAAGCCGTGGATGTGGTGTATATGGATTTCAGTAAGGCGTTTGATAAGGTTCCCCACGGTAGGCTATTGCAGAAAATACGGAAGTATGGGGTTGAAGGTGATTTAGAGCTTTGGATCAGAAATTGGCTAGCTGAAAGAAGACAGAGGGTGGTGGTTGATGGCAAATGTTCATCCTGGAGTTTAGTTACTAGTGGTGTACCGCAAGGTTCTGTTTTGGGGCCACTGCTGTTTGTCATTTTTATAAATGACCTGGATGAGAGTGTAGAAGGGTGGGTTAGTAAATTTGCGGATGACACAAAGGTCGGTGGAGTTGTGGATAGTGTCGAAGAGTGTTGTAGGGTACAGAGGGACATAGATAGGCTGCAGAGCTAGGCTGAGAGATGGCAAATGGAGTTTAATGCGGAGAAGTGTGAGGTGATTCACTTTGGAAGGAGTAACAGCAATGCAGAGTACTGGGCTAATGGGAAGATTCTTGGTAGCGTAGATGAGCAGAGAGATCTTGGTGTCCAGGTACATAAATCCCTGAAAGTTGCTACCCAGGTTAATAGGGCTGTTAAGAAGGCATATGGTGTGTTAGCTTTTATTAGTAGGGGGATCGAGTTTCGGAGCCACGAGGTCATGATGCAGCTGTACAAAACTCTGGTGAGGCCGCACCTTGAGTATTGCGTGCAGTTCTGGTCACCGCATTATAGGAAGGATGTGGAAGCTTTGGAAAGGGTGCAGAGGAGATTTACTAGGATGTTGCCTGGTATGGAGGGAAGGTCTTACGAGGAAAGGCTGAGGGACTCGGGGTTGTTTTCGTTAGAGAGAAGGAGGAGGAGAGGTGACTTAATAGAGACATACAAGATAATCAGAGGGTTAGATAGGGTGGATAGTGAGAGTCTTTTTCCTCGGATGATGATGGCAAACACGAGGGGACATAGCTTTAAGTTGAGGGGTGAAAGATATAGGACAGATGTCAGAGGTAGTTTCTTTACGCAGAGAGTAGTAGGGGCGTGGAACGCCCTGCCTGCAACAGTAGTAGACTCGCCAACTTTAAGGGCATTTAAGTGGTCATTGGATAGACATATGGATGAAAATGGAATAGTGTAGGTCAGATGGTCGGCGCAACATCGAGGGCCGAAGGGCCTGTACTGCGCTGTAATGTTCTAATTCTAATTCTAATGTAAAGCCACTGAACCACTGGGCAACTCTGCTGGTTTCCTTTTAATTTCCTTTATAACTTCAAATTTTCACTTTTGAAGAGCTTTTGATAAAAGAGTATCATCATATGCATAATCTCTTTCAATCTCAACTGGGCAGACGTTCTAATGCCATGTGTAAGTGTTTGCCTCTTTTTTTGAGATTCTTTGCTTAAGATTTCCTTTGACACAGTGGAACTGTGAGGTCCTAGCTGCTCGTTCTATCATGTTCAGTGGATGTTAGATCCGCCCAGGCAAAGAGCAAACATTGCTGCTGGTTTGACTAAAAGCTGTAATAATGGTTACAATTTGATTAAATAATACTCACAACTAATACATCTCGAAATGTTTTGCTAGGTTTGGGATGATGCTAATGAGCAAGCATTAAAACTATCTGAAAATGATGGCTGGGTGTATGTTTCTCCCTTCGACCATCCTTTGCTTTGGTAAGGATTCATCAAATAATCAGAAAATTCATTTCAGTTAATTGATAAGAAAGATGATGGAACAACCATGTCAAAATATTGATAGTTCAGCTCTTGATATTGTCCTCTTAAATGACCCAATAAGATCTAAATAATTCCAAAAAAAATTGAAGAATATGCACTTTCAGTTGAGAATATGATTTATTTTGACAGCATTTTTCTAATCATTAAATAAAAGAGAGATACATTTTTAAAATCAGTTTTAAACCCTTGTAACTAAGTGTTTTGAAAAAGTTCATGACTGAGTGTCAGAAATATATAGGTTACACACTGTAAGGAATCAGGTGCAGTGAGTGTCACGTAGCAAGGAATCTTTTATTGTGAGAAATACATGGTGTAAGCTGTAAGCCCATCTGAGTAACACTGGGAATTAATCTTGTGGCCCTCTTATGCAAAGCCTCAATATCCCCCATCCTGTGAAGAGCCCAAAACTGGACACTGTATTCTAGCTGAGACCTAAGCAAGGTCCTGTACAATCCGAATCTTATAAACTGTGTAACATGTATGGTCAAGAATCAATTATAGGGGTTGACACTGTCAGAATGTTATAAAGGGAGTGATGCACAGTTGGGAATCAGTTACAGGGAGTGGCAGAAGTCAAGAATTGGTTACAGAAAGTGATGGTCAGAGTTACAACAGAAGTGACACATCGTCAGGAATTGGCTATAGGAAGTGACGTGCGGTCAGGAATGAGCCACAAGGAGTGAAATGCAACCACAATCTTACACAGGGAATGACACTGTCTGTCATTATCATAAACGTTCCATTTTATTTTCACCCCATTTATATTGTGTGTGTGATTGACAGATTACACGTCAAGCCAGACAATAAAATATCAAATTGTGCCATAGCACTCATCCATAGGCCATTGTGTTTACCACTGTGCTTAGTCATATATGGATTAGCACAAAGAAAAAGAGGGTAATTTACCTATGCAAATTTAAACTGTTTAATATCTTATTTGAGACTTATTTGAATGGAACCAGTATGCTATCCTGTATAGTGTAAGTTCTGGATATGTCCTAGATGTAACAAGGGGACAGGCAATATTAGATTTAGTTATGAGTAATGAGCCAAATTTAATTAGTAGCCTAACTGTGCGTGAACATTTATCAAATAGTGATCACAACATGATTGAATTCAAGGTAGCGTTTAAAAGTGAAAAACACGAATCAGCTAGTAGAATTTTAGACTTGGGTAAGGCTGACTTTAACGGGATGAGACAGAGACTGTCCACGGTAAACTGGGAAGATCTGTTAATGGGTCAAACGACTGAAGAACAGTGGAGAATATTTAAAGAAACATTTAACGAAATGCAGAGCGAGTATATACCCCTGAGAGGAAAAAGCTCCACTTCACGGAAAAACAGCCATGGACAACTAAAGAGATTAGGGACAGCATAAAACTAAAAGAAGGGGTTTACAAAAATGCAAAACGCAGCACAGCACAGATCCGGCCGAATGGGATAGATACAAAGACCAGCAAAGGGTCACAAAGCAGCTTAGAAGAGCTACTAAAAGGAATTATGAAAGGAAACTTGCAAGGGACATCAAAATCAATAAGAAGAAATTTTATAGTTACATAAAGGGAAAGCGGGTGGTCAAGAGCAATGTAGGCCCAATAAAAGCTGAAAATGGAGATATTGTCATTGATAATGGGGAAATGGCAGATATGTTGAACAATTACTTTGCCTCAGTATTTACAGTTGAAAAGGAGGATAACTTGCCGGAAGTCCCGAAAAAATTAATAACCGATAGGGGACAGGGACATCAGTAAGCCCATCTAAGTAAAACATCAGTAACAAGGAAATTAATGGAACTAAAGAGTGAGAAATCCCCAGGACCTGACGGTTTCCATCCAAGGGTGTTAAAGGAAGTAGGGGAGCACATTGTAGATGCCCTAACCATATAGTCTTTCAGCTAAAATAAAAGCAAAATACTGCAGATGCTGGAAATCTGAAATAAAAACAAGAAATGCTGGAATCACTCAGCAGGTCTGGCAGCATCTGTGGAAAGAGAAGCAGAGTTAACGTTTCGGGTCAGTTCCGAAGAAACGTTAACTCTGCTTCTCTTTCCACAGATGCTGCCAGACCTGCTGAGTGGTTCTAGCATTTCTTGTTATTATTATAGTCTTTCAGCGTTCCCTAGATTCAGGAATGGTCCCTCTGGATTGGAACATTGCACATGTCACTCCACTTTTTAAGAAGGGTGAAAGGGGGAACCAAGGAAATTACAGACCAGTTAGCCTGACATCTGTGGTGGGGAAGTTGCTGGAGTCTATAATCAAGGATAGGGTGACTGAACACCTAGAAAAATTTCAGTTAATCAGGGACAGCCAGCATGGATTCATGACGGGAAGGTCATGCCTGACAAATCTCATTGAATTTTTTGAAGAGGTGACTAAGATAGTGGACAAGGGAATGTCTATGGATGTTATTTATATGGACTTTCAGAAGGCATTTGATAAAGTCCCACGTTAGAGGCTATTAACTAAGGTAGAAGCCCATGGAGTTGAGGGCAAATTATTGACATGGTTAGGAAGTTGGTTGAGTGGTAGGCGACAGAGAGTAGGGATAATGGGTAAGTACTCCGATTGGCAGGATGTAACTAGTCTGTGTTGGGGCCCAATTATTCACATTATTCATTAATGACTTGGATAATGGCATAGTAAGTCATATATCCAAATTTGCTGATGATACAAAGTTAGGCGGCATTGTAGACAGTCTAGATGATAGCATAAAATTGCAAGGAGATATTGACAGACTAGGTGAATGGGCAAAACTGTGGCAGGTGGATTTCAATGCGGGCAAGTGTGAGGTTATCCATTTTGGACCAAAAAAGGATAGAGCAGGGTACTTTCTAAATGGAAAGAGGTTAAGTACAGTGGATGTCCAAAGAGAATTGGGGGTTCAGGTGCATAGATCTTTAAAATGCCACGAGTAAGTGCAGAAAATAATCAAAAAGGCTAATGGAATGCTAGCCTCTATATCTAGAGGATTGGAGTATAAAGACACAGTGGTTATGCTGCAACTGTACAAAACCCTGGTTAGACCCCACTTGGAGTACTGTGAGCAGTTCTGGGCACCACACCTTAGGAATGATATATTGGCCTTGGAGGGAGTGCAATGTAGGCTTACAAGAATGATACCTGGACTACAGGGGTTAAGTTATGAAGAGAGATTACACAAATTAGGCATGCTTTCGTTAGAATTTAGAAGGTTAAGGGGTGATCTGATCGAAGTCTTCAAGATATTAACAGGAAAAGACAGGCTAGATAAAGATAAACTATTTCCACTGGTTGGAGATTCCAGAACTAGGGGGCATAGTCTAAAAATTAGGGCCAGACCGTTCAGGAGAGATGTTAGGAAGCACTTCTTCACACAAAGGGTGGTAGAGGTTTGGAACTCTCTCCCACAAACAGCAGTTGAAGCTAGAACAGTTGTTAATTTTAAATCTGAGATAGATAGATCTTTGTTAAGCAAAGATATTGGGGGATATGGGCCAAAGGCAGGTATATGGAGTTAGGCCGCGGATCAGCCATGATCTCATTGAATGGCGGGACAGGCTCGAGGGGCTGAGTGGCCTACTCCTGTTCCTATCTTCCTATGTTTCTATGGAAGAGAAGCTGTATTTCTGTACCAAACACTATCTGGTTATTTTAATGTAAGGAGAACTTTTGCCAGGGTGGGATGTGATTTTAGTACCAGATTACAACACTGCCCGTCCCCTCCACCTCTTGTTGTTTAAGTGCTGCTAGCGAATCAGGTATAGCCGTGGGCTACAAGTGCATTTTAAAGGGTTAAATGTCTCATCTTTGTAAGTAAGCTGCTAGGCACAAATAGCGCTCTTTAAGCACTTCAAAATAGCAATGTTAAAAAAAAATGGTGAATTTGTGTTTTGTCATATTGGACAATACTGATCCTGCAGGTTAGTTAATTCATGAATCTCTTGCTTGAAAGACAGAAACTTAAGACAAGAAAACACTTTTAACCCCATTTCGGTGTGCTTGGCTGCAAAATGACAGCTGCAGTTTTGAGCAAGGGATCTGCACATACTGGTTTCTACCAACGTTTCTCACAATATTTTTGTGCTGTGTAAGGTGCCCTGCTCCAACTCCTGCTGTTTGATATAATCAATCATCCACTTGACACGTCTTGGTCTCTAGTATTTGCTTACTCACCCAGTAAAGGCAAACACCATTGGTGATCGATGGTAGTACACAAACTGACTGCAGTCCATTAACTTCTCTTTCCATTCAGTGTTTGATCAATTACTACCATGGACTGTTCTGCTGTTGAATTGCAGGCATGTAGACTACTAAGTAAATATGACAAATTCAACCTAATTGAGATCCTCCTTTCTTAATTATTCTCATACCCAGCATGACAGCCACCTCACCTGATTTAATACTTGTTATTGCTGATCTTCTGTAGGAAACCTACTGGGTGGCACATCTGTGCATTTGGCACCAACACCTGTTATATTTCACAAGCAATATTTAACCATTTTACGCTCAACTTATAAATGCAGAGAAACTACAGCTAAAGACTTATTAGTGTTAATTCTAAAATGAAAAATTAGAGATCAATCAATAGCCCGTTGCAATTAGTAAGGTAGTTTTGAATTTAAAAATTTAAAAGAAAATTGTAAACTGTTACAACCGAGAAAGGAGGAGTGCACTGTCTTTTCTAGTTCCACTTCTCCACAGGTCACAACATATATTTTTTTAAGATGCTTACTCAGTTCCCGATGCAGTCAATCATATACTCTACTCTTTAACCCAGAATAAAGTACACCAACCAGGTTTCTTTAAAAAACAACAGAATTATCAGTTTATTATCAAACAAGATTTATCCAGTAACAAAGCAAAGAATTAATGCATAGATTGAAATATTAAAGTTCCCTTTTTAAATTCCGCACACGCAAACTCACACAAACACTGAAAAATATACAGAAATTCTCTCTGCAGAGGTCTGTTACAAAAAAAGACAAAAAAAGAATACTTTGGCCAAATACTTGCTAATTCTTGAAGAAAAAAGAGAAGATATGGAAAGATGTCAGTTGTCCCTTTTTTGCTCTGGCGTCCTAAATACGTGTAGACGGCTGTCACTGGAATCTTTCTAGAGCAGTTCTTTTCAGGTGATGTTGAGGATCAGTTTGGCAGGCTTTCCAGGAGAAATGCAATATCAGGAGTTTCTGGCAGACTTTTCAGGAGAAATGCAGCACCAGTTTCTCTATTTCTTACATTTGATTCTTAGGAAGTTCTCAAGGAGATGGAAGAGGGTGAGCTGATGGTGGTTGCTGTCTTGGCTGGTTTTCTCCAACTGTCTTCAAAACAGTTCACACCCCCACACACTGCCCAAAGTGAAACCAAAAACAGTATCTCAAAAGCCAAGCCTCCTGATCCCTATAAATCTTGACCTGTCACTTCTTTGTAAACATCTTCCCCAGCTCACCAAGGTTTCTGTTTTTTATTGCTTAAAGCACATGACTTTCAGCAAGGCTGTTTGAAACAACATCTCAGTGTCCTTTCAATGAACTGTCAACAATAAAGCGAAGTCCAGCTTCTATGAAATCTTCAGCCTTCCAATGAATCCATCCTCACAATTTAAATATAAGTCCTCAAAAACATATACTTAACAAAAAATATAGAAGTGTTTTGTAACAAAACTAAATTGAAAAGTTTTCAATTTTGAAATTCTGATATTCCTGGATTTTACCATCTCTTGCTGCAGATACATGCCAGTGACTTCATCTTTAAATCATGTGCTAGAAGGACAACTCTCATCCCTTCATATCAGACCTACACCAGAATATTATTTAGGTCAGAAATACTCTGGAGGAAGTAGATGGAGCAGTCAATTATGATACCATCCATTTAACTCTGGGTTATGGGTTTGGACCAAGCCAGATGGATAGGATAAAGTTATAAATGTTCTAAGTTATTTGAGTTAGATAGTCTCAACCCAGTTCCAATTAGCTGCATCAGAGAGACAGAACTTCAGAAAGCCGTTAAAAAGACTTAAAGGCATCTCAGCTGATTCGCAGTCTAAAGCTTAATGGCAAGGGGATTAAAAACTCACAGACAAAACTGAACAGGAGAAAATCCCATATGCAGGCATGAGTCTGCAGACAAGTGATGGAGCAGCCTGGCACTGGATCCATGCTTTATGACAGCTGAAGTGGAGGTGGTAATGTCTGAGGTGATTGAAAGGAGGGTCACATCATACCCTGTGCCACTATCCCTATTCCCACATTGTACCATGCCTAGAAGGATGGGGAGATGGCTTTGAAGCCACAGGTGACTAATCCTGTCATTGGTTATGGTGTATGTTAAATTGGACAACCAATATTAATAGTGATGTATTAGGACTATCTCTTACAAGTCATTCAAGAGAAAAGGGGTCAATTGAGCCAGCTGCTAATTCTCAATGTTATTAACAAATGTTATGGACTGCACAGTTTCAGATAATGCAACAGAAAGATGCAGTAGGTAGATCTGTTGACAACATTGGAAGCTGGGAACTGGAATCCTCTTAAATAAATCCTGAATCTACGTCCATAGGATTCAACTGACCTAAAACATATTTAAATGAATAAAATCCCGCTGCAGTTATAAGTACAGTGATTAAAATGATTACTGCTTTAAAAATTTGCTATTTTTATTTACAGTATCAGTTCTGCCAATTATAATCAATGGATCTGGGTTCAACTCTAACTCACACTAATGAATTTCTGTCCTTTAGTTCTTGCATTCGTGAAGCTAGACACTGGTCCTACTGTTCAAAACCATCCTTAATTGACACAATTGAAATCTAATTCAAGTGAGGCCACAGGATGAGTGGCGTGGGAAATAGAAAATGCCATATTAGGACACAAAGAATTATTCTGAGGTTAGGGTATATTGTTCTGATTTTATGAACCTTGGTAGTTTTGTGCAGTTTACAATCTTTTGTGTGCCATGCACCAGAATACTTACCATCAACATGCAAGGTGCTTCGTTCAGCCTTGCTACTTATAAACCTGTCACATCAAGTGAGCCAACAGCTTCACATAAAGAAGTCTAAAGAAATAGGGAGCATCACCCACTTTATAAAATATTCAGTGAAACAGAAACAATTGGAGGGTTCAAAACTTCCATCTGGGTATGTTTTGTGGTTTTAGATTTCTCACTGTAGAAGTGATCTAGAAATGAATGTTGATTCAAGAGTGAAGGGACTTGTGTTAATTTTATTTGTACAGTTATTTAATGCATTTCTGTGAAGCCATCTTTTACAGCAAAGACCTGATTACTCAAATCTTACCCAACTGGAGCTTTTCTATTTTATTGATAATCCCCTTCTATTCTTTTTCTTTACATGGTGAAAGTTGCTACCTGTGCTTGTTACAGTAGCTGCAGAAAATGTAGAATGCATATTGTGCAAGTAAATTGATGTCAAGATCCATGACATGAGAAAGAACACTCTTTGGACTTGAACACCTCACTTTAGGCTTATAGATCAGTTTCAGCTATACCAAGGAGCATGGGTAACAGTTACCACCATTGCAAACCTTTACCAGACAGATATACCCCTAATACGATCTTAAAATTTCATCCAGGAGCTGGCAGATCAATGTCAACAAAGTCAAATATTATGTAGTTGATAGATTTTGCTGCACCTTGAAGTGGTATTTCATTTAGTATAACTTGGTTAAAATCTTCTGTACACTTGGTGGAAAAAAATTCTAAGCACATTTATAAACCTTCCCCCAGTGTTAGCACTAATGGGCAGATTTCTTTCACCTTAGCATTTTCAGCACATGCCGGGAGCCCTGATCAACACATGATTTACCATCCATTAATTCTGAGTGCTTGTCAAAATGGAAAATCTCTCCTTAATTCTTTGTCAGTGACATTTCGGCTTTTCCCTTAGATTTCAATCTTCCTGGCTCAGTGTATGTACAAGGATTGGGAAATAACCAGCTGCTCAGCCTTGTAACTCTCTGGGCTGAATTTTCCCTCGAGCGGCGGGAAATAGGAGTTGGTACGGTTTCCGGGTCCCGAGCCTGCCCTTGGGGTGGGGGTGGGACACAGTCACTCTTTGGGATTTTCAAGGCAGTGCCCCCTTAATTGACATGGATATAGGTTCCCTGTCCAATTAAGTGCAGTGGGCAGGTTGAAAGAGTCCTTCCAGCTCGGGAGGAGCAGCAGGCTGCAGTGGATGGTAAGTAACTGAGAGAACGCTTCAACATGGAGGTGCCCTCTCATCCCCACCAACTTTTTAAAAAGTTAAAATAAAAAAACAGAAATAGTAACCACGGTGTGGGGGGTGGGGGTTTGAATTCCCTCCAGAGGGTGGCCTTTGGCTACACCCGCACCCAGGCAGGCAGGGAGGGCCTGTAGGCCTGGCTGGTGTGCCGGCCCACTGGCCTGCTTCTGGGTGCATGCCGCCAGGCAGTTAAACTGCCCTATGTTGCATTGGACAATGGGAGACTGACTGGAAAATCCCAGTCTGCCTCCTTTAACTGTGGTCAACAAGGCTGTTAATGAGGCTAATTGGCTGCCTGCCTCATGAGGTGAGCAGCCCTGAACCCGCCTCGGCAAAAATAACTAGGGCCGGGAACGGGGTCGGGAAATCGGCAAACTGGACAGCGCTGGTATTTTTGGGCCCCATCCACCTCTGTTCCCCACCTCAGCAGGGGCCGAAAATTGAGCCCTCTGTGACACCATTACATTACAGCACAAAGTCACGTTGTTTCTTTCAGAATTTGGAAGTCTGTTGGATGCCAGAGCTAAGGTCTTTTTTCTTTAAAATTAAATCCTAAGGGAAGGGCATGCCAGTGTTGTGAAGGAACTTTGGGAGTCACTGCAGCGCAAACCTGGGGCTATTATTCTATCGGTTGGAGGTGGCGGCCTTCTCTGTGGAGTGATAGAAGGGCTGAAGGAAGTGGGTTGGTTTGACGTACCTATAATTGCCATGGAAACGAAAGGTGCTGAAAGTCTGAATGCAGCAGTGAAGGCTGGGAAGTTAATCACACTCCCCGATATCACAAGGTATGGTGAAAATATTGATTCATAAAACTTCAGAAATCTATGTTTCAGTTTTTTGCTAAAGGTATAGAGATGTAATGGTAAACCCGCTGAATGTGTGGGGACCATGCTCAAGGGTATGTGGGTCAAAGAATTGGCTGCAGCGTTATAATGCTGATCCTTTGACTTGTATTCCCTTCGAGCACAGCTCCCTAGGGGCCTTATGGATTTGCTCTATAGTGATGCACAATTTAGACCTGAATACATAACCAGGTGATTCCCCAGAGGCCGAAACCCAGTGGGAGAATCACTGCCTGGCAGCTGGTAGCCGACCCACATTGGTGGAAACTTGTCCTACTTTTCAGAATTATTCTCCCGGCAGGGACGTCTTTATAGAGCCCAGTGGACTGATTGATGTTTCAGATCAATGAAAACATTACATCTCATGGGAACTCTTTAATCTCCTTATTTACAACCCAATTACGAGTTGTTTAACAGTTTGTACTATTAAATTGTGTTTATATTGTTCGACAGATAAACTCAGCATAGACTGCTTTGAAACTAAAAAAGATGGCTCCCAATCAATTTGTAGCTGTTCAGGTTGTTAGGAAGGTTTTGCAGATAAGTACTTCCCTGGGTAGCCTCCTTGCTTTTGATCCACTAACTGTTGAAATTAGTTTTATTATTTCCTGTATATTGCAGTTACATTAATTTTCACAAGCCTGGGTGATTTGGGTCAAAAGTGGTCCATAGTGCACAGGCCCTCAGAGACAGAAGCCAGTACTACAGCACTATCACAGTATCCTACTGTATCACTTTTACGAAAGGTACATGGGATAAAAAGACCACTTTTAACTGTATTGCTTATTTTAACAAAATGCTTGTAGAGATACATTAGGTGGCACCATGCGAGATATCTAGTCACTTAGCTAAAAGCAAGAAATTTTGTTTGGCTGAAGACTCATTATCCCCCTCTTGGGTAGTGACAGTATTTGTTGCAATTGTCACTTAACCTAGAATGATGTGCTAAGAGTATGGGGTAGATTTTCAACTTACTGTCTGGGCATAAAACCTCCATTGCAGATCACTGCTGTCATAGAAACCACCTGATTTTCATTTCTCATGATTGTTGTACGTTTGAGCAAAAAAGTACTTTTCACAATTAGGAAGGTTCACTGTTTTAGATCCCTCATCCTTAACCTGCATATGCTACAGGCAGTGCTTCTCTCCTGGTGCTGGCAGTTGAAGCAGCACAGGTATAGTAACGCTTTGTTAGTATATGCCCTTAGCTGTCCTAAGACTGTAAGAACTCAACCGACTGTGAGACTATGCTATCATTATGACTGACTGGACCGGAATGAAATCTTTTGTGATGAAGCTCAGTGTCCGTGATGTAGCCACTTACGTCACCTAGCTTGGTTAAAAGACAATTTATATCAACAATTTGACACCATTAGACATCAGTAATTCCTGAGCATCAATGAGAAAGCAAATGGGCATCTTATGGAGAGATTTAACAACTTCAAGTTAACCAATACTGAAGTGACATATTGTGACCAATTTTCTAGTGATATATGCCAGTAACCGTTGAGTTCTGAGTGTATTGCCACTCAGTGATGATGCAGGTTTTGAAAGAGACATTTATGCAATTTGCAGTTTCTATAACCTTCTTGCGACTTGAGTGACCTCCAATTTCTATAAGATGGAGTTAAAGAAAATGAATATTATTAACATTATTCAGCCGCGTAACGGCTAACGTAAAATAAGAATAGGAAATGCTGGACGTGGAAAAGGTTAACTTTCAGGTGGATACCCTTCACTAAAACCCATGAATTCTGATAAAACTGTGATTAAAGTCAATTTTTAGCCTTGGTATTTTTTTGAATATATAAATATATTTTGAAAACTTTAGTCCCTCAGTGTGCCACAGATTGAACACATTCAATTTGTGGGAGATGTAATCTGCTTATGCAAACTGTGATTAGGCCATGAGAAAAAAATATTGGAAAAAGCTTGAACCATAACAGTGGCATGCCCATCAGAACGCTAACCTGGATTTTATTTCCAATGCTGACTGTGTATTTCCAGCATTTTCTGTTTTCATTTCAGCTTTCCAGTGTTCAATTTTGCTGTCGATTATTGCTGATTATGGCCGTTAGATTGATTTGTTCAATTTTCTGTTGGAGATTCTGAGAAGAATGAAATTGTTTGTTTATTTGTTGTTAAAGTTCGAATCTCGGCTCATCAGGACTCATGTTTGTGTGTGTGTTTGTGTTTGCTCTGTGTGTATGTATCTTTATAACCCTATTATTTTACCCTACTATTGGCAGCTGTATCTTCAGCTGTCCAGGCCCTAAGCTCTGGAATGTCATTCATGAGCCTCTCAACTTCTCTCTTTTCCTTTAACACCCTCCTTAAAACCTACCACTTCAGTGAAGCTTTTGGTCACGCCTCTTAATATTTGTTCCTTTGGCTCAGCATCCATTTTTGTCTGTGCTGAAATGCCTTGAGACATTTTCCTACTTTAAAGAGACAGTATAAATGAAAGTTGTTGCATTATCTGTGTTATGTCTATGTATAGTAGTGTCTGCTTGTGTGTGTGTGTGTGGAGAATGAGCTGTTCTAACTTGCTGTTCTCTATATATTTAGTGTGGCTAAAACGCTGGGAGCTAAAAGGGTGTGTGAGAAAGCACTTCAGAATGCACAGGAGCACAATGTTCTCTCTGAGGTGATCAGTGACCACAAGGCTGTACAAGCTGTAGAGAGATTCCTAGGTGAGACTTTTTATTTTCACGTACACACATTGTTGAGAACCAGTGTTTTATTCCAAATACGCACAAAATTATTTAATATGTTTTGTTTTAATTTGGCAAAATAAGAATTCTGCTCTGTATGAATAATAGATTAAGATTTGAATTCTTTCCTTACGCATCCCATTTGGAGCAGAAACCTCCTGCCTTACATTCTGATTAAATAAAGGCATTGAACATAAAATTAAATCAGTTTCTCTTCCACGAGAACCTGGTGATTTGGTTCTGAGAGTTTCTCATTGCAATAATGAGAGTTGTTTTTTATACTGATGTGGGAATTTGGTGCAATTTTCTTTATGCAAAATTCTGTTAGTTACAAATATCAACTACCTTAAATTGATTTAGGTTCTTGCTTTTTTGGGGGAATGTTAAACTGAAAGAATATTTGACAGCCCATCTAAATTAGTAACTATGCCAGTTCTTGTACATCAGTTAAATTGTTAAACTATTTTCATGGTGTTTAATTGTAGATTTAGGGACACCCCAAAGTCTCCTGAGCTGTGTGCTGCTTTTCCGTGGTTAAAGTGCCAGTTCTTTGAATTTTTTCTGTCGCTATCCAACTAATGTATTCATTCCCGAAGGGCACGGTTAAGAAAACAAGTGTCCTTTTGTTCATTCTGACCTTGCTAATTAAAAGTTTTGAAAGAGTTGTAATATAATAACGTATTCCTGGCTGCACATCAAGAACCAGGGCTTTTCTCAGCCATACTCTTATCACCAATGAGGAGTAGGATCCCAAAATTAGGTTTCACCGTTCTGAAAAATACAGCTTTTCTTTTTAATGGTATATTTTAAGGAAGTGTTTCCTAACCTCCTTTCACCCCTAAGTCATTTCATTTAAGAAAAAGCTTTCAATAATCTTATCTCAAAGGCAGATGGCCATCTTTCTGATTTCAGCATGGTTCCATTGGTTAATTATAGGGAAACATTAATGAATAATACTTCTTATAATATCCATTGTGGGACTGTTAAACTTTAATGCTCAATGATGAGTGTAGCCTTTGATTCTGTTTTCTAAACAAAGAACACCCAAGATTTACTAATCTATCACTGCGAACATTGTTGGTTTCAAAGCAATGGGAGAAATCAGAGACAGGAGAAAGAAAGTAAAATGTATGAAAGAGAAAGGGATAGTGATAATGAGAGAGAGAGAGACACGCACAGGAAATTAGAGAGTATAAGGGGATGAGAAATAAAAGCATAATAGATAGGGAAAGGGAATGCATGAGAAAGATTAGGAGAGAAAGAAGAGAGATACAGAGGAAAGGAATAATGGGGATAATCAGTTATGAGAGAGGGTAAGAAGAAGGAGAGAGGAAATAACCAGGGCTATAAAGGAAAGAGAGAGAATTAGAGAATGCATTCCAGGTTTCAATTAAAATAAACAAAGCGTATCAAAAATCACATTGCATAATTTCATGTATAATATGCTTGTTAATTCGGAATATCAGTGAGAATACCAGTACACTTCTAGCTGTCTTGTCAGTGTATCTCTATTTGCATATTGAACTTGAATAAATTGGTCACCTCCAATGTAAATGCTGTTGTGTACACTTTGGATTCCAGTAGGGTTGTCACCTCTGCCAAGTCGAAAATCAAACAAGAGACATAATAGGGAGCAGTGGGTGGCAACACAGTTTGAATTTTAATACCTGTTTGCTGATGCTGCAAGTTATTTGAAAGGTTATGAAACTCTGAGCTCATGCCTCCATGCTGTGTGCCTACTCCACAGAACTAAGTGGAAGAAATAGATTTCTGGTTTAAAAATCACAGTTTTGGTGTTGGTTTATATTTTAGATATTTCAGAATGTTACTCAATAGCCAGAAGGTTCACATTAAATGCAATGCTGTCTTCTAGGCTCAGTCTCACACTCGGCCAAAGGCCTTAAATGATTATTAAATTAGAGCTTGTGACCTGATTGTGAACAATTGGCTCTTTTTGCAGATGATGAAAGGTTTTTGGTTGAACCAGCCTGTGGTGCATCACTAGCTGCTATTTACAGTGGAATAATCCAGCGACTGCAGAAGGAGGGACGGCTGGACCAGGACCTACAGTCAGTAGTAGTCATTGTCTGTGGCGGAAGCAGCATCACAATGGCACAGCTTAAAGAATACAAAATGCAACTGGAGGAAAGTTAAATTAAACAGTTTTTCTGAATGTGACACTTTTCTTGTAAACCATTTCTGTCTGCCAGACAGTAATCATGTGAAATCACATGACGGAATTGTTGGAGTGCTGGGTGCTTGGTGAATTGAATGCATGGCAAGGTTTCCATATTCTATTTTTTGTCCAGTCTCTTCTCACCTACATCTATGATGCTTTCAATACTCCCTGCCACTTTAACGATTACCACTTTCCTGGCCCTGACCATCTCCTTTACACCATGGACATCTAATCTCTCTACACCTCCATCCCCCACAAAGACGGTCTGAGGGCTCTCTGCTTCTTCCTTGTACAGAGACCCAAACAGACCCCATATACCAGCGTAACAAAGTCATATTGTTGGATCACATTGCATAATTTCATGTATAATATGGCTGAACTTGTTCTGATATTGAACAACTTCTCTTTTGACTTCACTCACTTCCTCCAAATAAATGGTGTTACTATGGATACCCATCAGTCCTAGCTGTGCCTGCCTTTTTGTGGGATATGTGAAAGATTATTTGTTCCAGTCCTACTCCCTCACCCCTTTTTCTGTTACATTGTTTTGGTGGCGTTTCCTGCTCTTATGCTGCTCTTTGCTTCCAATTTCCACTCTTCGCTCATCTTCACATGGTCCATCTCTGGCTCTTCCCATTCCTTCCTCAACTTCTCTGTTCTATTTCTAGGGATAGGCTATCAACCAATATCCACTGTAGGCCCTCTGACTCTCACAGCTACCTTGACTACACTTGCTCCCACCCCACTTCCTCTTGGAGCTCTGCTCCATTCTCCCAGTTTCTCTGTATCTGTTCTGATGATGACACCTTCCATACCAGTGCTTCCAATGTCTTCCTTTTCCCTCAACTGAAGATACCCATCCACCATGGTTAACTGGACTCTTGACTGTGTCTATTCCATTTCCAGCAATTCTGCTCTGCCCTTTCTCCCACCTTCAAAGCCCGCCCCCTCCCCAGCTCCGGAACCACGATAGGGTTACCCTTGTCCTCACCTTCCATCCCATCAGCCTTCATGTTCAACAGATAATCTTCACCAATTTCTGCCACCTCCAGTGTAATGTCACCACCAAATGTATCTTCCCCTCTCAACATTCCAATGGGACCATTTTCTCCTCGACATCCTGGTTCACTCCCAACCCCCCACATCCAAAGGCACATTCCTGTGCAAATGCAGGAGATGCTACACCTAGTCCTGTCCCTTCTCCCACTGTCCAAACCCCAAAAACTTCTTCCATGTGAAACAGTGATTTACTTGCACTTCTTTCAATTTAATATATTGTATTTGCAGCTCACGATGCAGGCTCCTCTACATTGTGGGGACCAAATGCAGATGGGTGACCGCATTGTGGAATACCTCTGTTCAGACTGCAATTGTGACCCCGAGCTTCTGATCACCTGCCATTGTAATTTTCCGTCCCATTTCTGCTCTGACCTCAATGTAAGCTTGGGGAACAGCATCTCACCTTTTGATTTAGGCACTTTACAGACTAATGGACTCAATGTTGAGTTCAACAATTTAACATTTGCCCCAGTTTTTTCAGATGACAGCTGTTGGTAATGATTCTGCTTTTCCCATTTACACCTCCTCTAGATCCCTCTTTTGTTTCTTGACACATCCCATTACCATCTCCTTTGGCTTTACACCATCATCCCTTTTGCCATTTAGTCTCTCCTGCCTTCCACAGATCTTCCCATTTGTTATTTTCTCCCTTCCCCCTTTTTCCTGCCTGTGCACTTGCCTAAAACCTGTTGCATTCTCTAACTTTTGCCAGTTCAGATGAAAGGTCATTGACCTGTAATGTTAATTCTGTCTCTTTCCACAGATACTGCTTGACCTGCTGATTGAGTATTTCCAGCATTTTCTGTTTTTATCCCATAACCTAATTGGGCTTTTACTGTATGATTCCTCTGTGCAGCTTTTAAATATTTCAAGTATTATAATTCTCAAACCCATGCTTGACAAAGTATAAATATACTGCAGTTTTACAATGACGTTGCTCTGATTTCTTTCCGATCAGTACCTGGCTCCTCTCTCTCACTGTGATTCTGTCTTGCATATTTCTCTTTTCCCCAACTGTGACTGGACCCAGACAACTATTTTGGGATGGACAGAATCAATGCATCCCTATTTCTTAAAGAAAATGAAACTAATCATATAAGGAAGACATTTTTGATTTGGCTCTACAACCTTTTGTGAATAAAATGAGTACTAACATGTACATATCTGAAATGTTGAATACAAAATGCCTCCCTTTAATTCCACCGCCCCTCCCACCCTTCCACCCTTTCTCTCAAGGAGTCCGCTGCTTCTGATCAATGCTTCATTAAGGCCTGGTCTCTCCTGTTTTTCCAGCCATAAAGTCATTGTTCAATGGCAGATTTGACTTTGCTGGCACTACTGTCACTATACCTAACAGTGAGAAGGAGTGTGATATTAGGATTATGGCTGCTTTAGAGCCTTTAATGGAGCAATTTGGATTGGATGAGGAAAGGTGGGGGTGGGTGGGTGGGTGTGGAAAGCAATCATAAAGTCATTGCACAGGTGAGTGAGAGTGTAAGATCAGAGGTGTTAATTGGGTAGAAAGGAAAGGAGAGGTGGTAGAGGAAAGGCATGGGAAGGGTCAGATTAAGGCTTCAACTAGCCAGTTGTCAATAAATAAATTTATGCAACCGTCTTATTGGGAAAAAACATTTAAAAAATTAACTGATAAAGGAATTATAATCACATTTCTCTGGGAAGATCCGATGATTTTGATTGCCCCCGATATTCCGGTTGACTCTATGGCTGGAAAAACAGGAGAGTCCAGGCCTTAATGGGCTGGTGTTGCACCCGGATCCATTGAGCATTGAAATTTGTTTGTAATCAAGATGAAGTAAATGGGAGCCAGTTGATTGCATTAGTGGCAATGATGGTATCTGCAAATGTTGTTTTCATATAGTAATGAAAAGTTTTTAAGTTCTGCTTTGTCTCTGCATTAGATGATGCAGTGGGTTCAATCCTTTCCTTCTAGTTTTGAGTCTAATCCAACTCAACCCAGGCAGATGAAAGTCTCTTCTTTCTGATCTGTGCAAAGAGAAATGAATGAGGGCACTTACTGTCAGAATGTTCCTGAAACAAAATTGATTGATAATGAACATTTTTTTTCTGTCTTTTGAAATCTATATCAAACAAAATGCTTTCTAATTTTCATTTAAAGAACAATAGCCTTCACAAGAAAATATGTTTGACCAGGTTATTTTGTTTTGGAAAGAAGAAACAGAAAAGATGTATCATTTTCATCACTGATATATATGCATGCGCACACATACCCCTACAATGATGCATTGGCTGTATTTATGTCATTGCTTCAAGCAGATGAAGGAAAAAAATTGCCAAATACATTTTCAGGAGAATTGTGTCCAAACTCCTACATTGGATTCAGATGAAATCTGTTTGAGGGAAATTTGATTTCAGATAAAGGGAAAAATTCATTGTCTTTTTGTTTGCTTAAACAAAGTTCTGAAGACATCTGGGAGGATTGCAGATAATATAATGTATCTTGAGTTAATGTACAGATCACTGTTGACATGTTACAACTGTGAAGCATATTGGGTTAAAGATGTATTGACTGATGTTATTCCAGCTCCTTCATCTGTCTGACACTTACTCCTCTGAGCCAGTTCCTGTTAATGATGTTCAGTACCTAATATCCCAGTTGCACTGAAATAAGTGGTCATTTCTCAGGAGTATTTCTAAAGGTTGTTTTGTACTAAGAGTGCTAACAATACCACACATGCAGTCAGTGATCCTCAAAAACATAAATCTGGTATCCACCAGAGACTTGACAGCATCAGAGACTCACGTTATTGTGACAAGCTGTTATCAAATTGCCACTTACCTTGTAATGACGAGAGTTTCTGATGAACAACGGCACCACCAAACAAAACAAGGGGAGAATAGTATGTGGAGGTCATGGGTCTGTGTTTGACCACCATCCTCCTGGAACAACATATTTAGTACAAGACTGCCCAAACAGAGCGTGGATTCTCAGCCCAGTTATATTGCCTTGTCACAGACCATCTTGAATTGGAGAAAGCAAATCTGCACACATGCAAACTGAAATGCATGTACAGATTTCTGTTTACCAGTCAGTAACTGCTGATGAAATTTCTAAAGTTACAAAAGAAATGATGGGACAGAGAGCTCTCTTCTGTCATTTGAAGCCTTCATTCAGTACAGCCAACTATATGCCAAATTGTTGAATCCTGTATTATTGGTAGAATTGTAACATAGTCAGTGTTCGTGTTCTATTAAAGAACACTAATGCTAAACATGCAGGCACAATTTGGGAAAATGTTAATGCCTGAAATATATTTTCACTGTTGACATGAATAGATTTTAATGTACAGAAGTTATTTTCAATTTCCTTTCTTTACATTCAGTTACAGTAACATCTCCAGCATGACTGATTGGGGGAGGCCATGGGAAGAAATTCAAAAAGATTACATAGAAATTGTAGGGGAGGCAATCTATGTGATGCACTTCAGCAATTAAAAAAAAAAGACCATACAGTAATTCTGTGACTTTATTATTCCCTAGGGCTGTAATTGCTGTAATGTGTGACAGTGGAAGTGGGTGGAGGACTAACAACGAATTGTTCTATTAATGAAATATTTCCTCAAATGTAAGGGGACATAAACCAACAAGGAGTGCATGGTGATTTTTTTAATGCTACTAAATTGCTAATATCCCATGTACTCTGTTAAGAGTACACCAGAGCAGTGTTAAACATTGTAATACTATTAATTATCAAAGTGAAATGTGTCATATTAATAGATAATTTACTACATCATTATTGTAATGATACAAAATACATTCCTTGAAGCATTTCCTGAATTATTAAATATAATTTACTTTGTGCTCCTGTTTTACTCTTTAAGCAATGCAGCTTGTAGTCAGGTTCTGTACGTACTTCAATTTTCATGGAATTGGTGTACTTATAAACCTTGCGATTTTTGATATGTTTTATGTTTGTTTCTGTACAGATACAAAAATACAGAACCAAACCATTACCCTGATAAACTAATGCAGCCACTAATAACTGAGTCTGTGTAAATTCCAAATAAATTAACATACAGACTATTTGTACCTGCTTTGCATTACTTTTTATTTGTATAATCTATTGATAAAATGTGTATCTTTTCTCCACGTGGCCTCCACTTTGTGCCTTTACTAGTTTACCTTCACCTGTGCAAGTGCTGAACAGGTTTAGAGTTCAAAGGGTTAATCCACAGTTGTTGAAAATATAACCGGTCAGCAAAGTTGGAGGGCCAAAATGTTATGGGTACTGCTCCACTGGTGGAAGAATGACAGAGTGGCGTTCCTGTTCATCTACATGCTAGGCTGCCACTCCTGCCCACACCGCCCGCCACCCCTCGCCCACCCAGTCCCAACCACTACCACCACCAAATTATGAGGCTGTTGCATTTCCCTATTCAGAGCAGAGCACCAGCACCTGCAAGGGAATGGGTTTCCCCTGGCCCTTCCAGACCTGCAATAAACAATATTTACCTGTCTTCAGCTAAAAAAGGGCTATTTTGCATCAAGACATGATCATTAATCATTTATGGGTTTGATCGCCCTAGTTTAGTTACAGTTTGGGAATCTTTCAAAAAATCAAAAGAGAAATGTGAAGTGATTCATTTTGTTAGGAAGAACATGGAGAGACAATATAAAAGATACAATTCTAAAGGGGATGCAGGAGCAGAGGGACCTGGATGTATATGTGTATAAGTCACATGATTTGATAGAGGTATTCAAAATCATGAGGGGTCTGGACAGATTAGACAGAGAGAAACTGTTCCCACTCATGAAAGGATCGATAACACGAGGGCACAGATTTAAAATATTTGGTAAGAGAAGCAAAAGTGACATGAGGAAAATCTTTTTTACATAGCGAGTGGGAAAGGTCTGAAATGCACTACCTGAGAGTCTGGTGGAGGCAGGTTCAATTGAAGCATTTAAAAGAGAATTAGACAGTTATATGAAAAAGAAGATTGTGCAGGGTTACGGGGAGAAGGCGAGGGAATTGCTCTTTCAGAGAGCCAGTGCTGACACGATGGGCCAAATGGCCTCCTTCTGCACTGTAACAATTCTGTGAATCTGTGATCTCCATTCCATTGAGGCCTTTTAAGGACATAAAGGGTGAAATTTCCAGGGGAGCCCGGGAACTCCCTCTATCAAATCCCTTGACATAGGAGGTGGGTGGGAAATCTACTCACAACACCTCCAAATAGAAAATGACTAGAACGAAAAAAAACAAGGCAGAATCCAGAAGCAATCTGGTTCCACTCTGTTTTCCAGTCCCCTGACCAGAGATTGGCGCCAGTTATGTGTTGACCCAAATGGAATTTCAGGCCCGTGACGTGTAAATAAAAAATGCTCAAAATTCTTGTCAGCTTGTTACCAAATTGCATTTTTAATCATAGTTCCTCATTATGAATCACATGATCAGATATTTTTGCAGCAGAGTTATTCCAGTGAAATGTTAACCAAACCCCTGCTATTATGATTCACACATTTCTTCACTAATGAAAAGTTTAAAAGCAAAAAACAAAGTTGGGAAAATTGAACTGACAGCCTTTTATAAAGTTTATAAAACAATAAGGGACTAGATGGTGTAGTTGGGTAGGGTAATTAGTTTTGGGAGTTAGATTTTTGACAGCCTCAAGATGGTTTAGTACATATAGACCTACAGCATGAAACCACTTTTAAATTGGCATTCTCAATTAGAGAAACCACAAGATGGCTGGTGTGGGAAATAAAGAAATGCAGCACTTGTGCAGCAGAGGCTGCTCTTCTGAGTTGGAGCTGAGCCAGATTGTTGGGGAGGAGAGAGGGAGCTTTACTTAATGCCTACATCTGATCTGGGGGCACTTGATAGTGACACTGGCTGCCCAAAAAAGATGCTCCATTCCCCACCGGTAGTCTTGACGAACGCAGAACAAATTCAAAGTGTGAGAGTTAGAATCGAGTGTGACGATGTCACAAATCAGATGACTGTAAACATCCTGAGCCTTCCTCCACGAGTTTGTGAAATTGTTTGAACTAACTTCCTGGCCAATAACTTCCCTACATGTGCCCCCCCCCCTTTTTCCCCAGGCTAATTGGGTCCACAAGATCCAGAGAAAGGCTAGATCTATATTTGACTTATCAGGTTGCCATTAATCAATAGCCCAACAACTATTCATTGGAAAATAAATTGGAAAGAAGATACAAATTTTCCATCTTTTGTTGATGTGCATTAATTCCACTGATTGTATGTAGTTTTACTGTTGACGTTTGAGGCAAATAAGCATATAAAAGATACTTTAAGAAATCAATAAGAACTCTTGTGATGCAGAGTGAAAATCTTATCAGTTACTATTAAATCTATTCTAATCCTAAACTGTTTCTGTGTCTCAGTATTTGTGTTTTCCTAAGAATGAGTGCTATTTCAAAGTACTGGTAGGTATATATCTCTAGTCATGCCATGAAAAATATGTTTCTGTATTATCGTACAGGATTAATTTCAAACACAATCCATATGGCCCATAGGGATTTTCAGTTTTGCATGTTGAGGGTAATTTTCACCACTGAAATGGTGATTTAAGGTAGCAAAAAGTAATTCTGGTTTCGATAACTTCCTGCAGAGTGACCAAGTGGATGTAAAGCTAATGATTGACCAGTGGATTATTGTAAGTGGCAAAACTGTGGATAATGGAAATAAAAGTCTTTTCCCTTATCACGGTGTGCTGCTCAGAAAATTCAATTAAATAGAAACCAACCATTTATCTCTGTTGGAGAATTAGCTTTCCATATCTGTGTTATGCCTATAAATGATACATTTGCCTCTTATGAAAGAAATAACTGAAATAAAAAAAAATCTGAATTTCAGTGCATAGTCTCCTGAAAAATTTTCAAGGCTTTAACGTAGTTACATACATCAATTTAAAATAAAGCTTCAGGCATAATGCAGAAGTCAAAAATGGCACACATTAGTGAGGAATGATGCACTCTAATTCTGAGGCACTGTTCCCCTGTTTACTGTCTATCATTTTGTTTTGTAACAGGGTTACCTTTTGAAAATAAGGGCATATGTTGAGTGAGGAGGATAGCATATGTTGAAGGAATGTTTTTGTCGAATCTCAGACATGGTGAAACCCTAGGCACTTTAAGCTCTGCTGATGCTGCACATGCTGTGATCAACTGGTATGAATAGCTTGGCTCACTATTGCAAGACCAGTATACATTTAGAATATACAGCCAAAGAGTCAAAAAAACAGTTGTTCTTTGTTCTGCTGTTTCCTACATATTGACAGATTGTGCACTCTGTATGCTTAGTGATGTGATTTTTTAAAATTTTATTTCCAAAATATAATTTATTCATAAAAATCTGTAAAAAGAAATACATGACAAAACAGTTCCAACCAACACCACATCAAAAAAATACAAACAGTGCAAAGGAGGTCAGTTTCCTTCAATACAGGAGTGAGTTGCCTCACAACCCTTGCATTTCATTTTTCATGCCATATACATTTTACAGCAAACAAAAATTTTCCCGATATAGTTCGAGGGGTTTTCCATGGATCCAGCCCCTCAGTTCAGCTTGGTGGGGGGACCTTACACAGTCGTCTTTCCCCATTGAGCCTTTGCTGCGGCTGCCCCACGCTTTAGTGTGTCCCTCAGCACGTAGTCCTGGACCTTGGAATGTGCCAGTCTGCAACACTTGGTCGTGGACAACTCTTTGCGCTGGAAGACCAGCAAGTTTTGGGCAGACCGAAGGGTGTCTTTCACCGAATTGATAGTCCTCCAGCAGCAGTTGATGTTGATCTCGGTGTACCTCCCTGGGAACAGCCTGTAGAGCACAGACTCCTGTGTTACAGAGCTGCTTGGGATGACGGCACAGTGGCGCAGTGGTTAGCACCGCAGCCTCACAGCTCCAGCGACCCGGGTTCAGTTCTGGGTACTGTCTGTGCGGAGTTTGCAAGTTCTCCCTGTGTCTGCGTGGGTTTCCGTCGGGTGCTCCGGTTTCCTCCCACCTCCAAAAGACTTGCAGGTTGATAGGTAAATTGGCCATTGTAAATTGCCCCTAGTGTAGGTAGGTGGTAGAGAATATGGGATTAATGTAGGATTAGTATAAATGGGTGGTTGATGGTCGGCACAGACTCGGTGGGCCGAAGGGCCTGTTTCAGTGCTGTATCTCGAAAAAAAAACTCTTTCCACACCTGTTTTGCAAAGACACATTCCAAAAGGAGGTGGGCAACCATCTCTACCCCACCACAGCCACCTCGAGGGCATTGTGCGGAGGGGGTGAGACTTCGGACGTGCAGGAAGGATCTGACGGGGAGGGCTCTTCTCACCACCAGCCAAGCTACATCTTGATGCTTGTTTGAAAGTTCTGATGATGAGGCATTCTGCCAAATGACTTTGGCGGTCTGCTCGGGGAACCATCTGACAGGATCCACCATCTCCTTTTCCCGTAAGGTCTTGAAGACATTCCGTGCAGACCACTGCCTGATGGATCAGTGGTCAAAGGTGTTTTTCCACAGAAACTGCTCCACGAAGGATAGGTGCTATGGCACAGTCCAACTGGATGGAGCGTTCCGCGGCAATGTGACCAGGCCCATCCTTCGCAACACCGGGGACAAATAGAACCTCAGCACGTAGTGACACTTGGAGTTTGCGTACTGGAGGTCTACATATAGCTTGATGCAGCCGCACACGAAGGTAGTCATCAGGATGAGGGCGATGTTGGGTACATTTTTCCTGCCCTTATCCAGAGGTTTGAACATCGTGTCCCTCCAGACCCGGTGATGTGATTATTTTGATTGCTGATCGCATCAGTAAACTATCCTCTGTAAAATGGAATAAAGTATATTGCATTCCCATGACCAGAATGCCCCTTTAAGGCAAACATTGCTTCGTATACATGCAATTAAGAGATAAAAACAAAATAACTAATGTACTATACAATGGATCAAAATAATGCAAAGTCCTCATAATAGCTATCAAGGGCTTTTGTGTGTGAAAATATTGTTATCCTCATCATAGGAACTACAACCATTTAAATGGCAAGTGCACAAACCTTAAGTACAGGATAACACATTTTGATTTGTTTTCTCATTCACACATGAAGTGCAGACAAAGCTTGTTCTTCCAAGAATTAGAATGAGAAACAGATGTTTGGTAATTACAGGTGTCTAGGCGATAACAGAGAGTGCACAGGTACAGTGCCCCAGCTGTCAGTATGAAAGAAGATTTTCTTTTCCCCCTTGAGTTTCAGTTCTTGAGCACAGCCCTGCGGAGGCAGCTTCTTCTGAGGTTTATCCAGCTTGTGCCATATGTTGCAGTGTTTATCCACCTGAACTTTTCAGGGGAGTAATCGCCTAATTTAACATTGTACAGAGAATTTTACAATTGGAGAAGATTTTAATGAATTAGTACATAATTACAATTTAATAAAGGCCCCTTAATCCTGAGTATAAATATTTCATATAACCAAGTATTGTTTGATTTTTCTATCAACCCCATCAAAAAAAGGCATCTTTGAATTTTCCAAATCATTTTGTTTAAATGGATCTGCGAGATTTAATTTCTGGGAATCGATTCAGTAAGTAATATTCAATACTATCACAAATTGAGTTGTTGTTCTTATTGTTGAATATTTATGTCTTCAGTACTATTAACAGCTCCATTTGGTATAGTGTTGCCCACATTTTAATTATTGAAGTTTGAGTTGTCATCTACTGAAACAATTATGCCACCTACAGGAAGAGTTCTGAAAGGCAGCTTCTAATTCAGTTCATAATGAAAATATGACCATGATTGAACTTGATTCTGAAACACTGGAAACTGTATTTTAGAAAGCTACAGAGCCTACTTGGCCATCACTATGAATGACTACCATACTAAATTAAACCCATTTTGTTTGGGATCAATGACAAAGGCACTATCAGTTAAAACAAATTGAGGGTCATATCCCTTCCTTATTACTAGAAAGTAGGAATAGGCCATTCAGTCCCTCAAGTGTGTTTAGCCATTTATTACAGCCATATCTGTTCTTAAGTTGCCCTGGATTTAAAGCTGCATCCATTTACTCCCTTTTAAATCATGGCCAGAATTTGTTGCTTCTGTGCTTCTCATCCTGTGATTTTTGACTCCTTAGATTGGGCAGAAAAATCACGGGCTGGTGAGCACAGAAGCTGCAACTCCGGCCTATAGCTCTGACTTAAAAAAAAAAAATCGTTCACGGGATGTGAGTGTCGCTGGCAAAGCCAGCATTTACTGCCCATCCCTGATTGCCCTTGAGAAGGTGGTGGTGAGCCACCGTCTCGAACCACTGCAGTCGTGTGGTGTAGGTTCCACCAACAGTGCTGTTAGGGAGGAGTTCCAGGATCCTTTTTTAAAAGTTCAAGTTTCAGTATCATTTCCAACAGCTTTATGCCATTAATGTGAGGTAAAGTTTTCCTTGAACTTTTTCAGTTCATTGGTACATGTTCTTCAGATCAATCCTTGTTTTGCTTTTACCTTAGCAAGAGATTCTGAACTTCCATTGTCTGCTTTTTGACTTTAAATACCTGATTCATGCCATTCTCAGTCTTTGTTCTGATAAGAACAATCTGCACTCCAGGTACTTGAGAAAATATATATACATAAATGTACATACACACACACCTATCCCTCCCCTCCCCCCCCCCCCCCCAGTGTCACTACTGCAGACCCATTCTACTGGGACATGATATGGCATTATATAAATGGAAGTTATTTCAAACTTCGTCCTCTACAGAACGGAAACTATACTTTTTTGGTAATCCGCAATTTGCAGCAGTGTGACACCCATGGTTTAACAATCACTATTCTGTTCACTGGATTATGCATAATTTTGTGCTATATTACTGCACTGACAGTTTGGCAGATATTAACCAAAGATCAGAGTTTTGTTTTTTAAAAAACTGTAATAGCTAAAATATTAATTAAAACAGATATACCAAATATTTGGCAAAAACTAAATTGGTACTGCTTAACAAAGGAAGAAAAGATCCATAATGGATAAATTGCAATTGAGAAAGAAGAATCTTTAAATTATAAAAAGAAAGTCTCTTTAGCCTTCAAAAACTGGTGAGACGAATTCAATCAGCTTTGTCACTTTTGATATCAGTATAATAATCCTCAAGCAGTAAGTTAAAATAAGCCTTGCATCTGATCTATCACCAGATGTTGCAAGAACACCAATTTTTTTTTTAGTATCCTGTTTTAACAACTTACTTCATTTGAAGTCAGGTTATCAGACCAACTTAATGATGTTACACATAAATATACAATTGACAAGGCTTCACATAAATATGCAAATATCTACATTATAGATGGAGAAGCTGGACAGAACTCAAATGATCCAATAAATGGATAAAAGAACATCTGTGTTTGCTGAAAGGTTGCGCCACTATTCTTAGCAATTTCTGATCAATTGATCTTTGACATGAGCTACTTTGAAACTGTCAGTCAAAAGACATTGTTTGATACTTTAATAAAAAAAGAAGTGAAGCACATTTATGATTCTTTCTGCACTCTTACACCCAACCTTGCCACTAAGTTATGAAATGACATTGATAGAGCCCTGGAAGTATGTTACTTGCTTGCCCTCTTGATTGAGAAATGATACAGAGTACGTAAGTATTTGGGAAGCATACCTTAAAGATGGGAGAGGAATGAATGACCAAATCTAACAAAATAAAAAATGTGAAAAAAATAAAGAGCAGCAGCGGACAGTAATTGGAAGCTGATAATATAATTCATTTTGGTACCGCAGGGTAGTTGAAGTTCCTTATTCTGAAATGCTCTAGTTATGCAGAGTAATATATCTAGACAATACACCGCAGCCCTTTGTCAGTTTTAATCCTCAAATGCGGTTTGCAAATCAGGTTAGAAAAGCCCATCTCACTATGGCCACTACTTCACTATGGGGCCACTTAATAAATAATAGAGTGAAAATAATCAGCCAAAAAGCAATTGTGGCATTTCCCTCTCTCATACTAGATCCTTGAAAGACTGAAATTACCTCCAGTATTGTTTCAATTAAGATAGTTTAGCTGAAAAATATATATGCTGAGTTTCCAAACTGTATAAATCAGTAAAATATCATGCATAAATCTATAACTCTATGAACATTAATTTTTCAAGTGCTTTAACAAACAAGGCTGACCACCTTATTTAATTTTTAAACAACACATCAAGACTGCTTCCTCTGTACATTGGCAGACATTACATTTATTGAGTGAATTAGCATAAAATTCCTAATTAATTAATATTGATGTTCAGCATAGTAATGACCGGACCAGCATGAATCATATCACAATTTTCAATTAGTAGCATCTGTATTAAAAATAAATTTCCACCTGCTGTGAGGATAATATTGGGGTCTCTAAAGGGCACATGAACTAGCAATCACATGTGCTCAACATGTATAAGTTTTATCTTTTCAGTTGAACCGCATAAATTAGGCCAAGAAGGAAAGACAATTAAGTTTAAGATGAAATTATATTACCACTTTTGCAGTGATGGGAAATAGTTTTCGGTGAATATCCGAGTGAAAATGGGTTCAGATTTTGTGAGAATGATGTGACGAAAGTCTTTCTGTGCTGGATATAAGGATTCCACAGTGAAAGGTATTTGGATGGCCTCAACCCAGTTCACAACACAGTACATAACTGAGTGAAAATTGAAATTAAAACAGCAAATTTAAATCATAAAAGTGTCTAGTCTGAGAAATTGCAAAATTCACACTGGCACTGGAAGGATGCTCTTCAGAGCCTGAAGCTAAGAAGCTTTTTTGTTGGGAGAGTAGAAGGAGCTTTACTTTTTTTGATTAATTCATGGGATATGGGTAAGGCCAACATTTATTGCCTATCCCTAATTGCCCTGGAAAAAGTGGCATCTTGAATACAACTGAGTACTCTAGACTTGACTATTCCAACGCACTCCCGTTTGGCTTCCCACATTCTACTCACCGTAAACTTGAGATCATCCAAAACTCTGCTGCCCATGTCTTACATTGCACCAAGTCCTGTTTCCCTATCAGCCCCATGTTCGCTGACCTACGCTGGCTCCCAATCACGCAACGTCTTGATTTTAAAATTCTCATCTTGTTTCAAAATCCCTCCATGGCCTGGCCCTCCATATCTCTGTAACCTCCTCCAGCCCCACAACTCTCCAATATATCTACGCTCTTCTAATTCTGGCCTCTTGTACATCCCTGATTTTAATTGCTCCATCATTGGCGGCCACGTCTTCAGTTGCCTAGGCCCCAAGCTCTGGAATACCCTCCCTGCATCCTTCCGCCTTTCCACCTCGCTTTCCTCCTTTAAGACACTCCTTAAAACCTACTTCTTTGACCAAGCTTTTGGTCATCTGACCTAATATCTCCTTTCATGGCTCGGTGTCATACTTTATTTTATAATGCTGCTGTGAAGCAGCTGGGGACGTTTTATTACACTAAAGGCACTATATAAATATAAGTTGTTGTTGATGAGTGGCTTGCTGGGGCACTTCAGAAGGCAGTTCAGAAGGCAGTTAAGAGTCAACCATGTTAGTATGGGCCTGGAGTCACATACAAGCCAGACAGGGTAAGAACAGCAGATTTCCTTCCCTAAAAGACATTAGTGAACCAATTGAGTTTTTACACCAAGCCAGTAGTTTCATGGTCACCATCAATGTTCTCGCTAAGCTGTGTGGATGCACGGCCACGCGACAATCTGACAGGTACCATGCAGGCCTTGCTCTGTGATCGATTGTGTGTATGTGCAGCTGCGCAAAACAATTTAAAAGGATTGTGCGCTGAAAAAAAGGGATGCACACAGCAACTAAATTTTAAACGGGGCATTGGTTACCAAAGCTTTTCATTCCTTTTTTTTATTAATTGAATTTAAATTCCCATCTGCCATGGTGGAATTTGAATTCTTATTTCGAGGTCATTAGTCCAGGTCTCTAGATTACTAGGCCAGTAACATAACCACCATGCTACCATATCCCTAAATGGGGTAATGCTTGATACTGACAGAGTATAAGAGCTCAAAACATCTGCCTTTGCTAGTACTGATATTAGTCCCCTTGAAGAAGAACTCACGAAAATATTAACTGAGAAATTTTATACTTAAATTAGTTGGCAAAGCTTGATGCACGTAGAGGTAATGCAATCTTGCACAAAAAGTTGAAAGCTAAAAATTACTGACACGAGTAGATGAACACTTAGCATCCTTTTATGATATTACTTTCTCTGCTATTTTAATGGTGGTATTTAATGCAGGATTAAGGACAGTTAGAATAGCCGACAAAAGAATGTAATTTGTATATGTTGAGTATTTATCTGTAAATAGCTCCAACAGCAATTTCAAAGCTCCAGCATCTACATTTTATTCCAAATGTTTGCTGACATCTGCCCCCTCCCTTTATTTACACATACCCTTTCTGCATTTGAATTTACTTGCAATTCCTCAGATTTGGGGATTAGAAGCAATCATTCAAAGCCCAGAATTCCATTCTCCATGAGCCCAAATCTGCCAGATTTGGATTAATAGAGCACCTGGGGGTGATTTGCCACATATTCTTCCACTTGTTGTGAAAAGCCAACCAGAATATTTTCATTATCGCTAAAAGAGCCATACACTTGCCAAAAAGCCTTGTCAAGGCTGCCATAAAAAGTCTTAATTAACATGAAAAGGTAGAATGATTCTATTTTATTTCTTTGAACTCCTGATCGGACTCCAGCAATTATTTCAGTCGACTAAAACCATTACCCAGGAGATGGCAGCAAAAATCTGCCTCTAAACAGCACTGAGTTCTTTATCATATATCAAAAGAGGATTTGTTTGTTCTCTTTACTGCCATGTACAGAAAGGCATTGTTGCAGACTTTGCCTACAAGAAAGAAAAATCATGAGACATTTCCCTATTCTGGAGTACTCAAAGGGATGCCATCCTTTCTGATTCTTAACATTATCAACAGGCAAATTTACAGATATTCTTTTAATTTTTACGATCATTGTTGATGTTTTTCTACCAAGTGTTGCATTAATTTTAGGGTTTAGTAACACAGTTCTGTCCCTTCTCACTTTACTGTGATTATGCGTTGCTCGTATAATTCTGTTACCTACTCCTGTTTTGCAACTATTAATGCAATTTTTATTCTATATATATATTACTGTTTTGTTGTTAATAACAGATAAGAGTTGATATTAAAGTACCTCAGATCATGAATGAGACAATATTCCAATCATCATTACAGTATTGCAAACCACCCAGAACACAGGCAGTTCATCTCAATTCTAACTGTTTCTTATAGCTGTTTCTCTACTTCTATTTTGAAATCACAAAAATGCATTTTTCAATCTTTTACAAATACAATACTATTTCATAATGCCTTTCCGTATATAACATAAATCATCTTATACGAGCCAAATAAACGAGCAAGAGTTGATCTAAGATGTATATCAGTGTGTTAATTACCTTAACCATGTGTTAAAATAGTTCTTGCCTGGTAATGCCCCTAATATATGTTCATTTATATCCAATCATTCATCTGTAACATTCTTCGCATTATTGATTACTAGTGAGTGAATCTTAATATATTATCACTACAGATGCCAAACTATGCCCTAGATATTAGCAGGCATACTGACAATTCAGTAAAAACATATTGTTGTCATATTTTGAGAGTCTTTCACATTTACAGTTACTTATCATTTAGGTCTAAAATATATCCAAATAACTTGAAAGCATCTGTAATTTTTCTATAGCTGTTTGGTAGAGAACTGCTGCTATGCTTCATTGGCTTCTTGTTTTGTTTAACTAGTTTGATTTAATGCCATCTAAGGGGAAGGTTTACAACTATCAGAGATCTAGTCATCAGTTTCAGTCATTCAAAATCAAAAGGACAATTTTACCAAAACTGATTATCAATATGTGGAGAATCTGAAAGATCAGTTGCTTTTATGCCATAGCATCTGTTAAACAACAAGTAGCTACCTTACCCTGACTATAGGTTGGAATGTTGGGGGGTGGGTGGTTGTGGGGGGTGGCAGCTAACAGGTGTGCTCAAAAAGTTGGTTTGCATTACTTCCTGGTTTTAAAATAACATTGGGCTAGGATTTTTTTTATTTTGCTATTTTCTTCCAGACATGATTGTATAAATAAAGTTGAAAATCCTAAAGTGGGTCACTGAGGTAAAGTTATAAACGGTGGAGAACAGTTTTTCCAGCATACCCCAAAATGGAAAGATGTAATTTAATTTTTTTAACCATTCTGAAATCATCTCACTGATACTGCTACTGTAAATGTCCTGTAATTAAAATTATTTCATCTAGTGGTGGTAATTTTAACTTTGGACAATGGTGTAAGATAAATGATATTGAATTGGCTGCCCTTTGACATCAGTGGAAAGGAAAATTTGGGCATGGTACATAATGGGCAGCTAAATCAATAGCACAACTTTACACCATCATCCAAAATTAAAATGATCACCACTGTGTTTACATACTTACAACATCAGAACAGTGAACCACTACAACATTTCATGTATGATACCAGCGCCTTAATTTCAAGCGAAGCACTGAGCCAACATTGGCATTGCTGTGAATAAATTTTCACTTTGCAGATGTTGGTGTGTGAACGAGGATTGACACAAATGGTTTCAAAGTGGATTACACTGAGCTGCTGAGGTCAAACCTTGTGCTCTCAGATTTGCAGCTTGGAGTTCCACACCCAAACTGCACATTCCAACTGTGACATAAATATGGTCTGGTGCAGTTTGAGTTCAGCAGTCCACAGCAGAATGAGGACACTAGGACTTACTTAGCAAGATTATTTTTTTGATTTTGCATTAAAATTCCAATTAGATATCCCTGCTAGGGATAATTTTTGAACTATTTTTCATTGTTGGCAAACCTTAGAAACTGTCATGTATGCATGCAATCTGTTCACCATCAGCCATATGCCAGGGTGTAATAATGTTAACAGGTTTCAGACTGATTCAAAACCCAGGGTTTTAGAATTGGGATTTAGAAGAGCCCATCTTTATTGACTCTTCAACTCAAAGAAAACTAGAGTGATTTACTCTTAGTTGGCTTGATGTAGCATAAATGCACCAACACAGTGATGGCCTGACCTCGATCTTAGTGTTAGTACCTTGGACACAACTAGATTTTTTAAAGCCACATAATTTCTTAGACCAGCAGGTTCCACTTGTCATGATGCCATTTCAGATTATTTGCAGGATGCTATTTTTGTGGGTGACTGATCTCATTGTGTCATGATGATATGGCATGTTAATAGTACAATATGTGTGTTGTGTTACAGATAACAAGGAAACAAAAACTTGCCTTTATGTAGCACCTTTCACATCTTCAGGGCAACATAAAGCACTTTACCACCAATGAAGTACTTTTGAAGTGTAGTCACTGTTGTAATGTAGAAAACATGGCAGCTAATTTGTGCACAGCAAGCTCCCACAAACAGCAATGACCAAATAATCTGTTTTTAGGTGTTGGTTAAAGCATAAAGACACAACTCCCTACTCTTCTTTGAAATAGTGTTATGAGATCTTTTATGTTCAGTTGAGAGGACAGATGAGGCATCAGTTTGACATTTCATCTGAAGGACAACACCTCCAACAGTGCAGCACTCCCATTGTAATGCACTGGAGTGTCTGCCTAGATTTTGTCCGCTCAAAACTTTGGAATGGGACTTGAACCCACAACCTCTGACTCAGAGGCAAGACTCAGTCATAGATGACACTTGGGAACTTGTGATTTCCCATATCAGGGTCAGGGTGGGAATGGGTGGGGTGTGGAATCTCAGCCATTCCATCAGGTTGAGCTTCTGGCCTCCAATAAGTCAATAATCTCAGTTTTTCTTAAACATCTACTAAACGCACAGCTCGAGGGATGTGAGAACATTAAGAGAGAACCAGAAAATATATTTTAAAATTCCATAGGTTACCCATGGGGAAGGACACTGCTTGGCGTCTAAAGATCAGAGGGTTTCCTAGGTTTGATTCCCACAAACTGCTGATGAGTTAGCTGATTTCAGTTGGGGAGATACAATTGGTGTCAGTGCCTTCCACAGCTGAATAGTCTGCGTATACACTCAGTTAAGGTACAGGAGGGACACGGTGCTTGAAGAATTTACCCCGAGCACTTATTTTGTCACCATCAAGTGGTAGGACGAGACAGTGCTAATCAATGTTTCTGTTACTGACAATTAATAGTATCCAAAAGGTAGTACTAGTAATATAGTAACAAGCATTTCCCGCGGTCCTCAGCTTTCCTCTCACAACCTATGATGCGGTAATCATTTTAAGCAGCTCAAAAAGCTGAGAATCTGAGTGCACCTGGCTAGGATTCAAACTCAGGATTTTCGTTATGGAGGTAGGAAACAGGAAGTGGGTCTGGTTTTGGGTCAGAAACCTGCCTCCCGGGTGAAACTGATTCAGATTGCAATTTTCAAAAGGGCAAGCCTCTAATTGGTATGGAAACGTGCTTCTCATCCTCTTAGAGCCAGTGGATCAGATCAAGTGTGGGGCTCAGGTAGACTCCTATGGCAGCCATCACTGAGGCTGCTTGTTGTCCTGAGGGAGAGATCTGCCTTCCACAGCACCAGGGGGGAGAGATGTCACAGGGGAGGTGGAGGCTCAGCACCAGGGGCAGAGCAGACCCTCACTTCATTGATGCCTGCCTGAATCTAATGCTGGAGGCCGTGAGGGAAGGGAGGAAGGTCCTCTTCCCAGAAGCTGGCAGGAGGAGGCAATCTCGTCATGCAGCAGGGGCATCTCTCTGTTCAGTGTTTTCCCCTCTGCCCCCTCCTCCTCTTCGCTTACCTCCTCCTGCTCCCTCGATGAGCTGTCTCCTTCCAGGGCCTCATTGTCCTCAAGGTCCACAACTCTCTGGAGGACCATGTAATGGAGAGTGCAGCAGACCACCACAATACCCGACCCTTGCAGGAGAGCTTTGGAGGGTGCCAACTGACTGTTCCAGGCACCAGACTCACATTTACAGAGACCCGATGACCTTCTCAATGGTAGGCCTGCTGAGCAGGTGGCATTTGTTGTTTCGCCTCTGTCTGGGGCTCTCGTAGAGGGTCAGCAGCCATCTCTTCAAGGGATTTCCCTTATGCCCTTGGATCCATCCATGCACTTTGGGGGATGAAGTACTGAGGCAGCCTGGACTGGCGGAGGATGAAGGAGACATGGCAGCTTCCAGGAAAGAAAGCACACACGTAGAGGAAACTCTTACTGTGTTTGTGGACTAGTTGACCAGTGAGGGAGTGGAAGATCTTCCTTTCTGTGGAGCTCACTGGCCGGCTGCTGGATATCTTGGTGGTCACTTGGGCACAAGTGATGATGCCTTGCACCTGGGGGAACCCATCTGTGTCAAAGTGAATGTAGTCCCCCACCCTCCTAAATATGATATCCGTAACCTGCCTGATGGCCTTTTAAGCTGCCGACTGCGAGATGCCACCTGGGTCCACAGCTGATCGCTGGAATGACCCTAAATAGAAATTTAGGTGACAGAGACCTTGATGGCTGCAGGCAGGGGACTGCCATGGGGGCCATGAGGCCTCGGGTCTTTGTGGATCAGAGTACACAGGTCTGAGACCATCTGCCTGGATAGGTGCATACTTCCTATGGCACTGGTGCCCTGTCATTTGAAGGTAGCTAACTCTTGGGCTGTGCACCCAATGTCTTGGGTAGCGCCTTCTTCCCCTTGCAGCACCCTGCTGTGATCCTCTGGCATCCTGCTGTCCAGGAGGTTTCATCTGCCGCAGCTTATCCTGGCTGCTCTGTCCAATGTCAGAGTAGCCTGTTCCCATCGGAACTCCCTCAGCTGGGCTTTGAGTTCACCAGGCCTTCCCCTGCCAACCCCAATTGTAATTGTAAGCATGTCCCTGACTTGTTCCCTCACTGCCCCTTTAAAAATGGCGTCATGTTCCGGAGACAGCAGGTCCCAGTGTTGACCTCTGTGAATGCCATATTCAAAATGCGATCACCTCTGTGCCCGCTCTTAGTGGGCTTTGAAATCCAGGTCTTCCGTTTCTCCTCACCCCGTACAGAACTCAACCAATGAAACATCCCGAAAATTGCCTTCAGAAGAGATGGGGAGGGGGGGCGGGGGGGAAGGAAAGATTTCTTTTTTAAATAACAGAGGGTTGAATTGCTTTTAGAATTAGATATTTCAAATGAATTACAAAATTTCAAAACTACCAACGGAATTTTTGATTATGAAAATCAACAGTAATCACAAAAATATAGGGTCTTGGAAAAAAGTTGTAACGCATGTCTGTTTGGTTTTGTGGTTAAAACTAGTTGAAATTTCAATATTTGTAAACAAAGATGCTTGCCATCTGCTCACATTGCAATTTTAGGGTTGGCTGTCAATCTTGAATGAAGATACACAGCAAGGATACCTCTACTCCATCAGTGTTTATGCGATTGTGCATGCCTGTATGTGTTTCCCACACATTGAAAGAGTAATAGTGTCTTTACCTTAGACTATGCCTGTATAGGCCCCTCATGCATCTACCTTCTCTATTTCAGGTATTTATTCTAACACATTTTGTGCAATAAAAATAAGTAAATCGCTAATTTCCTCAGCCCTTCTGCAGGTTTACACTTTTATTCGCTTATTTATTCAAACTCCGAATTATTATTTCCTAATTCCAGATTCTGCTAATGCATTCCTTTTATCTGAGTGGTTTGGATGGCCTGAAACATGGACATCTCTGTGGCCCTTGTCAGTGTTACAATGTGACTGGTCAACAGGAGGTTGCGTGGGACTGGCTGCATCTTTGAGATTGAGCAAAGAAGCACTCGATTAAGTGACTGGCTGAAAAATTAGAAAGCATAAGCAATAAGGGGAGAAGTGACTGTACGACAGCTGCGCTTGTGTTTTCAAACTTGAAATCCTTTGTTTGGCAGCTGGAATTCCTTCTGCTGAAAAAGTAACCTGGCAAAGTGAGTCTTCCCTGCACTTAAAATGTACAATGATCACCATAATTAACAACTGGTCACATTGGGCTATCTTTTGAGATAGGTTCTTGGTATTGTTTACATCCAGCTTCCCAGCATTTTAAAAATATCACAGTACATCCTCGACACCTCTACTTTCCTTGCAAAGTGTGATTATCTTCTTATGGCATTCATTGTCCTCCCACCTTGCTGCCCTTTCATCTCTAATTCTATATTAGATTTTGTTCAAGACCTAGACTACTGTACATAGAACAGTGCAGCATACAATGAATGATTGTTTTTAATTTCTTTCCTGTGCTGCACATTCTGCTTTTTTATGTTGCTCCTTTGTCTTGTCATTCATTTCCAATGAGCCTTCTCTGAAACTGAACATACTCTCCTTGCAGCTGTTATCCTCATATTATTTCTGTTCTAACTTTTCACTGCATTCCAACCCTTTTCTTAACTGGAACTCCTACGCACCATAACATTATTTATCTCATACATCTTTTTCTAATAAAGATTTCTCCTCTGTCCAATGGGGGTTTTCCCTCCTTTCACTAGTAGTTAGTCCTTTCAAGACTTTATTTTTCCCATAGTAGCCAGTTTCTGAATTGCTGTTCAATACATCCCAGTGTATTCCAATAATGAACTGTTATTGCAATTTAATTGGTATCTTAAATAAAGGGGTACAGTAGCATATTGATTACGTTACTGGACTAGTAATCCAGTTGCCTGCACTAAGGATCTGGTAGTACATGAGTTCAAATCCTACTACAGCAGCAGGGTTGGGGTGGGGGGGTTAATTTTAATTAAATAGATAGGGAATAAAATGCAAGCACCAGTAATGGTGACCATGAAACTAGTGGATTATCGTAAAAAAACCATCTGGTTTACTAATCTCCTTTAGGGAAAGAAATCTGCTGCCCTTAGCCGATCTGGCCGATATGTGACTCCAGGCCCACAGCAATGTGGTTGGCTCTTAATTGCCTTTGAAATGGCCTAGCAAGTCATTCAGTTGTATACAAAAAGGAGGCTCACCACTACCTTCTGAAGGGCAATTATGGATGGATAATAAATGCTGGCCTTGCCAGTGATGCCCACATTTCTGTGAATGGATTTTAAAAACTTAATTTATTTTTCTTGCGTTTTACTGCTAAATCTTTACCTCAATTACTTCTCTTCTGGTCATACTTTAGAATTTTTGACCACTTTCGCAAAGAAAAGATTTTAACAACTGAGTTCCTTTCAATATTTTTTAAGCAATGCGTGCTCCCACATTTAAAAAAAAGACATCTAAACTATAGGTCGTTAACTGTATTGAAAAGTCCTTTGATCTCAGTCTACGACGAGGGATATGAAAAGACGTGAGGGCATAGGCAAGCTTTCTGAAACAGCCAGGCTTTGGGTGCAGTCAGCCTTTAAAGCTGTAGGCAGGCTCAGGAAGCCAGGATATTTGGAGTGACGCTAGAAGGCATTTTAGTGAAGTCAAATAAGACAACCCACTATGCGGGGAAAGGTTCCTTATTTTGGATCATTACATGAAGACAAGTTGTACTGCTCAACTAAGTAAATTTTATCATGTTATCATAATTGTTGTGCTATATGTTCACTTGCTCCGAAACAAAGCAAACTCATGATTCACATTAAGCCTCAGATTTGAAGAAATATTCATGCAAAAGGCACAAATATTCAGTCCAGGTCACAAGAGGGTGCTATTGTTACATCCCTGGGTTATGCTATTGTGCAACTAGGCATAAGGCAGTGCGAGGCAACTCCCGTTGAAGCAAGATCCTCTGACAGCAACCGATACCATTGAACCCAGGAAGCCAGCTACAGCAGGCCGGAATTTGTAACACCTCTATTTACCTCTGGAACTCTACATCTGTTCAACAAAGAAGCAAATTTCTGACTTTATACTGAGCACCTTCCAGCTGATTTCATGTTGTGGAATCTACTTTTCTCATGTGACCTCCAAAAGACATGAAATCTATACAACAATCTTATTTTACTAACATTTCGTTTGCCAGTCAGGTTTATTTGCCTACATCCCTCTGAATGGTTCCATCTTATGATTATAACTGATTGCACAGTCAACTAACAGTGGCGCAGTGGTTAGCACCGCAGCCTCACAGCTCCAGGGACCCGGGTTCGATTCCGGGTACTGCCTGTGTGGAGTTTGCAAGTTCTCCCTGTGTCTGCGTGGGTTTTCTCCGGGTGCTCCGATTTCCTCCCACAAGCCAAAAGACTTGCAGGTTGATAGGTAAATTGGCCATTATAAATTGTCACTAGTATAGGTAGGTGGTAGGGAAATATAGGAACAGGTGGGGATGTTTGGTAGGAATATGGGATTAGTGTAGGATTAGTATAAATGGGTGGTTGATGTTTGGCACAGACTCGGTGGGCCGAAGGGCCTGTTTCAGTGCTGTATCTCTAATCTATATACCTACATTCTAATCCAGTGGGAATCTTACTGGATCAGTATTGCTGAAAGTTTTACACACATCTGTCACAGTCTACACTGGCCCTGGCAATCTATGAGAGTCAGGTTCATCATTGTATTTGTATAGTTTCCAGCAGTCTTTGCATTGGCCAGGCAGCCTGCCTCTGGTGGCCAAAGAAGAGGGAAGTAAGGAATATCATTGCTGCTGCTGCAGCAGGCCATGGACACCTGCATCTGGAGCTCTGGGGCAGCTGAAGGAATCCTTTTAAATTTTGTGAGATTTGAATTTGGCACATGTACTATGTATAACTGGTTGCTCTATGAATGATCAAACTTGGCCTACCAAACAAAGACCAGCATTACAATTTCTGCAACCTCCTTCAAGGCAAGTAGGAGAATCAGACAAGAAGCTTATTCTGTCAGGTTTGATTGCTATAAATGACAATAACTACAATGCGCAACTGAATTCAAATTTCCATTTTGGAGCTTTGATTAGTTCCAAAGTGTAGTATAACCAAAGTTTAAATTTAAGGGATTCCTTGCACTTCATTACAGCTGTAGCTGTATTTTCATAATATTGTTACAACCAAGTGAGGAAGGGGTCTAGGGCTCCCCTCTCGGTCTTTTCCAGGTTTGGCCATAACAGGGTTTAACTTTTAAAAACAGTGTTTTTAGCTTCCCCTCGGTGAGTCCTTGCTCACTGCTCTCTAATTGTAATTGTAAAGGAATCAACCAGACAGGTTTTCTTAGGTTTAAACAAGAAAGGAGTAAGTTTATTAACCTTAAAACTCTAGCTCAGTTAAAACTACTATAAATGTGACACAACCGTGCTAGCATGCATACACGATAACACACACACACACAAATAGATAAAGAGGAGGAGAAAGAATTAAAGGGGGAAGGTTTGAAGTAGTAGATGGAATTCAGTTACTGGTTTTGGGTTTGATTGAAGTTAAGTCTTGCAGTTCTTGTTGGGGCCCAGTGCACACTTTCAACCTTGCTAAGCTGGTACCAGAAGGTTGCAGGGTCTTCTGTCTTGAGGCTTTAGTTACTTCCATGAACTTTGCGTGAGAGAGATAGAGAGACCTTGCTTCTCTTTGGTCTTCAAAAACAGTCTGCCTCAAAACTTTACTGTGAGCACAATTCAATCAACTCCCATGTTGGCAAGCAGGTTAGTCATGTGACTAGTTCTTTGTTTGAAACAGCATCGCCTGTGAAGTTTGTTAATTCTTCAAAGCTTACTAGACATTCTTAATGGGGGGGGAGGGGGAGGGGCAGTGGTGGAGTGCTGGTTCTTACACAGACAATGACTCTCAATGTCTTTTGATCATCAATATTGACAAAACCCATCTGGTTAATTGAATCAGGGAGTACACCCATTGTCTCTCCAGGCAACTGTCTTTCAGAATGCAAATGTGTAGCCATGTTTTCAGCCATTGCTCTGTGGTCTTTTTAAAACAAGTTCTGTTCAAAGCCCAGTTAGCATTCAAACAGTGTCCCATATGACAAAATGAATGTTTCCATTTGGCAGGTGTAGTTTCCATCACAATATTTTGTATTTTCTTTGATTAAAACAGTTGGCACAATAGTTTTTGATATTGAGCTGTGTTCAAACCAGTGTCATTTAAAATGTAGCCCCCCTTCCCACTCCTGACCCCTGATGTTGCCAAGGCGTCACCGATAGTAAATACATTGAGTGACATAATTAACATTTAATTTGAAAGCATCTGTCAAAATATAGATGGGTGTATTCCATATTCATTGCCACTTCTGTTGGGAAACCCTGGAAGTGGAGGGGAGGCTGGGGAACTAGTCTAATCAATCCTCATGCTCCCAGTCTGCATTTCCCACACCTATTTCCTGACTAAGTAAACCTTCAATATGACATCTCATTCCAATATTTGTTCATAATTTTCTGTGAAAAATATCACACGTGGGTGAATCTGCAGAATGAACTTGACCATTCAACTAATTGCTCAAGAGAACAATGTACCAAGAGACCCTCCACAATTTTAGAAATCAAAGTATGTTTGGCTTTGTATAGCAGTACAGGACAGAGAGATCAGATGCTATTTCATAATCGAGAGTAATGAAGATCTGTAATGGGTGGGAGCTGGAAGGGTGAACTAACTAACCCTTTTGAGCTTTCAGTATAATGAATTATCATTGAGAGGTATCACTTCATTATAATCAGCTGAGTATAGGTGAAATTATATAGCATTCCGCCAGCCAAAATAAATGATATGTATAATAAATCCAACATGTTGAATATTCTTGCATTGAGAGACTGTTGACTGCTGATCTCTGCTTGTTCCAGGTCCCATTTACTGGTGGTGGCACCCCTCCACCGCCTTAGTTTGGCCGAAAGTTTCATCTGTTGACATTTTTTAATTAAAATAAACCACCCAGTTTGTATATTTCAGATGGTCTTATAATTTGCATGACTTGATGTCAGAATGAGACTTTTTTTATTCACTCATTCTCAGGGTTTGGGCATTGCCAGTAAGGTTGGTATTTATTGCCCATCCTAAGTTTCCCTGAGAAGGTGAACCTTGTTCTTGAATCACTAGTGGTTTGATACAGCTGAGTGATTTGCTAGGCCACGTCAGAGGGCAGTTACGAGTCAATCATGTTTCAGTTCGACTGGAATCACATATAGGCCAAAGGGAACAAGGATAGCCGGTTTCCTTCCTTTAAAAGGGTATTATTGGACAAGTTGGGTTTTTACAGTAATCTGACAGCTTCATCGTCTCTTTTACTGACATCATAGATTTTTTTCAATTGAATTAGTCCAGGTCTCTGGATTGCTAGGTCAGTAATATAACCAGTTTAAAATCATATTTTCATAATCTGGTGATAATCACCTACTGCTTTAATAACAAATATCAGCACTAAATAATAATATAGTCTACTCAACTATGGATTATCACAATGATCAACATACACTGATATATTCAATTACAGCAGCACCTATTTAAAACAAAGGACAGTGAACATTTTATGAAGGTGCTCGTTTTAACAAACTCAGGATCATAATTTATCATTTGTAGTTCATGTACAGTATTATATGAAGAACCTATCAAAAGCTAGTCAGTGAATGACAAAACAACTCCTGAACCTTCATCAGACATATGTAGCAATAACCGTTATGTTCATGAGAAATATCACTTGGAACAAGTAGGGTCAGAGGAACTAACTATCTCATGCATAGTTAAATAATTTAGAAGTCTAAACTGGTTACAGGTTCCTTGGTCTAAAGTTCCAGAGGACCAATGGTCAAACACCTGTGATAAACTACATCCAATAAGAATTACAAAAGCGAAATACGGTGGATGCTGAAAATCTGAAATAAAAACAGAAAATGCAGGAAAACTTAGAAATGTAATGGGTTTTGAGAAAGTGAAAGGGAGGAGGGTGTGAAGAAGAACAAAAGGGAAGGTCTGTGATAGGGTGGAGGGCAGGAGAGATTAATTGACAAAACGTTTCATGGTGCAAAACCAAACAAAGTGGTAAAAGCGACAAGTAAAGAAATAAAAGATGTGTCTAGAGGAGGTGTGAATGCTGCTGTCCAAAAGCAAAGGAAATAAGAGAGGAACAAGACAGAGAAAAAAAAACAGCAAGGAAAACTGAAACAAAATGGGGACAGAGGTTACAATCTAAAATTGCTGAACTCAATGTTGAGTCCAAAAGCTTGTAAAGTGCCCAGTTGAAAGTGGAGGTGCTGATCCTCGAACTTGCATTGAGCTGCTTCTGCAGGCCAAGGGCAGAAAGGTCAGAGTGGGAGCAAGGTGTAGAATTAAAATGACAGGTCGCACTTATGGACTGAATGGAGGTGTTCCGCAAAGCGGTCACCCAGTCTGCGTTTGGTCTCCTTACTGTAGAGGAGATCACATCATGAGCAGCAAATATAGTATACTAAGTTTAAAAGACAAGTAAATCGCTGTTTCACCTGGAAGGAATGTTTGGGGCCTTGGGCAGTGAGAAGGGAGGAGGTAAAAGGGCAGGTGTCGCATCTCCTGCCTTTGCATGGAAAGGTGCCATATGAAATGGAGAGGGTGCTGAGGGTGACTGAGGAGTGGACCAGGGTATCACGGGAGGAATGGACACTACAGAATGCTGAAAGGGGAGATGTGTTTGATGGTGGCATCACACTGGAGGTGGTGGAAATGGCCAAGGAATATACAGGCTGGTGGGGTGGAAGGTGAGGACAAGGGGAACCCTATCATGGTTCTGCATGGGAGGGGAATGAGGGGGAGCAGAAGTGCATGAAATAGAATGGTCAAGGGTCCTGCCAACTATGGTGGGGGGGAATTCCTTGGTTAAGGAAAGAGAAAGACATATTGGAAGAGCTAGTATGGAAGGTTGCATCATCCAAACAGATGTGACAGAAATGGAGAAACTGGAAGAATGGAATATAGTCCTTACAGGAAGTGGGTGTGAGGAAGTGTAGTCAAGGTAGCCATGGGAGTCAGTGGGCTTATAGTGAATATTGGTTGATAGACTATCCCCAGAAATGGAGACAGGGAAATCAAGGAAGGGAAGAGAAGTGTTGGAGATAGGCCATCTGAAGGCAAGAGAAGGATGGAAATTGGAAGCAAAGTTGATGAAATTTTCCAGCTTAGGGCGAGAGCAGGAAGTGGCACCGATATAGTCATCAATGTACCAGAAAATGAGATGAGGAAGAGGGCCTGAGTAGGACTGGAAAAAAAAATCCCACAAGAAGGCAGGCAAAGCTAGGACCCATATGAGTACCCATAGCAACACCTTTTATTTGGAGGAAGTGGGTGAAGTTGAAGGAGAAGATTTTCAATGTGAGAACAAGTTCAGCCAGGCGGAGGAGGGTGGTGGTGGATGCGGACTGGTTGGGCCTCTGTTCAAGGAAGAAGTGGAAAGCTCTTAGACCATCCTGGTGGGGGATGAAGGTGTAGAGAAATTGGATGCCCAGGATGAAAAGGAAACAGGACCAGGAAACTGGAAACTGTTAAAGTGACAGAGCATCGGAAGAGACACGGATGTAAGTGGAAAGAGGGTAAGAATTACAGTGAGTTAGAGAGGAACAAACAGGTTGAAATACCACTCTCAAAATGATTTGCAATAAATAAGGTACTACTAATTAAAGCAAAGTGATATAGGTAGGGTAGACTGTGCATGTTGTCGATTAGGTAGAATAATATTAAAAAGTATTGAACACATTTCTCAAATATCACTGATAGGAAAATTCAACAGTTTTTACTTTTCAAAAATTAATGGGAGAATTATAGCCATATATTAATAAAGGGGATTATCAAAAATTAAATCAAATACCATACAACTGATAATGTGCTAAGGTAAAGAAAATAAATCATTAAAAATTACAACATAGGATGTGTACCTAAGGAACATATGTTGTGTAAAGCTAGCATCAGGCCTTGGTCGTGAAAAGGTGATCTCACACCAATTCTGTTTGATACCACATTCAATATAAAACCAGTGCTCTTTTAAGCTAGATATGAAGTGTCTGGGACCCCCCTTGAATCTCCTGGGTTTGTTTTACACTACCGGATTTCAATTTAAATGTTTAGACAACACGCAGGGTGTTATTTGCACTACCTAAACATTTAAAATTTAACTACTGGAAGTGGAGCTGGGTGTATATGTGTCTTTGTATATTTGTGTGTATGTATAAGTTTGTGCATATGAACTGTACTGTGTGTATAAGAATGTGGGTGTGTATTAGAGTGTGTGTGTGTATGTGTGTGTGAGTGTAAGAGAGAGAGAGATAATGGTAATCAGAATGCTTTCCTGGGCAGCAAAATTTAAGTTTGAAACAAGCAGCAGGAAAAAAGGTACTGCCTGGGCTGAATCCTGAACAGCAGGTGTAACCTTATCCAACACCAAAACTCTGGTTTCTTTTATTGTACATCTCTGGCCCAGATTTTGCAGACAGCGGTGAAGTGATGGAGCTTGCTGCTGACCTCAAAGAAAGCTGCCCACAAAGATCTTTGACATGCATTTTTCCCTATCCTGACATTAGTTTGAATCTGATGTCAAGTCAAGGGGATTTCCAGGTGTCCAGCAACAGTGGTGTCATCAAGCAGGGTAAGCAGTCAATCACATTGAAGTATTCTCACAGGCAGAATTTAAAAGCACTGATAATCCTTCACTTTAGTTAAACTTTACAGACAGCAAAATAAATAATTGGAAAATACACAATAGATTAAGGTAGAAGCTGAACTATCATAAACACACTTTAAAAAAATTACTTTGAAAATATATGGATTTTTTTTTATCATAATGGAGAAATGACAATCCATAAATATAAAACGAGCTTCTCAGGACAAGAGAGGTTTATCCACAATAATTATAAATTTAATACACCTAAAAAATCCAGAAACACCTTATTCAACAAGCTGCAACTTTTTCAAGTGTTTTTATGCAATTAGTCTCGCTGTCAGTTCAGTGGTTTTGACCAGATTGCAGTCTAGGGAGATTTCAACAGTGCACCCAATGGGGAAGTGTTGGATCACTAAAAGCAACTTCTGGATTTCCACATTTAATTGCGCATGTGCAGACTCCAGGGTCTGAATTTTATTCTCTTGCCTGAGGCGGGTTCGGTGATGTTGGGGGGGTTGGGGGGTGGTGGGGGTGGCTGAGAATCTTCGCGGAGCTGTCTGGCACCGTACAGCAGTGTGCCGATTCTGTCAGAGGCAGCGATACCATGGTGGTACTAATGTCCTGACACAACAGCATCATAATTTAAATGCCTGATATGCTGTTTTAAATAAATTTGTATCTAATTTCACTGTGATCGAGCGAATGTCCCGCAATTTTGTGGTGACGTGCGGCCTTCAGTTATGTGACTTCGAAAAGATGGCGCCACCGAGGCCAGAGTCCTCCGTGCCATGAAAGAGAAGGTAACCTAACCATAGTAGCATAGGGGAAGTCAGGGTTCCAGTGGCCATTGCCACTATGCTGAGTGCCCAAGCGGGTTATGTGTGCTGGCACAAATCTGCAAGGAGGTTGTGTGTGAATGGGGAGGAGAGCTCTGCAAGGGGCTTAGGTGTGATTGGGGGAACTGTTCAAAGGGCTTATGTGTGAATGGAGGGAACTCTGCAAGCATATAGCTTGTATGTGTCGGGGCGGGTGGGGGGAGGTGGGCATTAGAGGGTATTCTAAATAATATTGTTTTGCATGTGAAGCCTCACACTTCTGGAAAAGATGTTAGACCAACTGTACTCTAGAGCCAGATAGGGAATTGGATGAGGAAAAATTGACAAACAGATTTGGCTTGACAGGCACCTCTCTGCATCAAAAGGGAGCCAAAGGGCCTGGGGAAACTGCAATGGGCCTTATTCATTCTGTGTTTCTGGATTCCCTTGGCGTGTTCAGGCACTTCAGGTGGAGGCGGGTCCAAGAGGCAGCTGCAGTTCAGCCAGAAGATTCAAGACGTGAACAGCAACAGCCGGCAAGGCCAAGATGAACCCAAGTATGCTAGAGAATGGACAGGACTCAAATAACCTACCCGCAGATTCTGAGCGACGCTGTCAGCAAAGACTATGGTTGTCCAGGGAGGCTGTCACAGACCTATGCAGCCTTCTGCCTGACGATTTGCGACCAATGGTATTTGGTGGTTGCCCTATGCTTGTGGCCCTCAAGATAACCGTGGTGCTCAATTTTTATGCATCGGGATCATTCCATGTGTGGGGTCTCCCAGGTCGCAGCGCACTGCTGCATTCAGGAGGTGACCAATGCCCTATTCAAGAGGGCCGGCAACTATGTGCACTACTGGACAGACTCTGACAGTCAGGCAGAGAGGGCCATTAGATTTGGTGCGATAGCTGGATTCCCACAGGTGCAAGGTGTAATTGATTGTATACACGTGACCTTCTAGGCTCCCATGGACCAACCAGCAGCCTTCATCAACAGGAAAGGGTTCCATTCAATCAACATTCAACTGGTCTGCGACCAGTGAAAGTGTTTTCTATAGGTGTGTGCCCACTTCCCGGGAAGCTGTCATGACTCCTATAGACACTGAGAGTCCTAGGTGCCACAGCTTTTCACTCCCCCCGCTCATCTTCAGGGGTAGATTCTTCGGGACAAGGGCAACCCCTTGAAGAAATGGCTTCTGGCGCCTGTGAGGAAACCTTGCAACGATGCAGAGGAGAGGTACAACTCTTGCCACAGCTTCACCTAAACGACCATCGATCAGGCCATTAGGATGCTGAGGATGAAGTTATGCTGACTTGATCGATCTGGTGGAGCCCTGCAGTATGCCCCAGCGAAGGTTACGTGTATCGTGGTTGTCTGCTGTGGTCTACACAATCTTGCACTTCAGAGGGGGGAGGCCTTACTTGAGGAAGACATGTGTGACCAAGAAACATCCTCCAATGAAGAGGACGCAGAGGAGAGACATGGCCAAGCAGCTATGGAAGTGCACAACACGGCAATGAAGCCCAGATGTGGTGAGCAACGTGCAAGGGAGGCAAGGGACAACTTTATAATGACCTGATTTCATCGATATGAATGCAATGTATACTGACCATCATGCACGTTCTCTTCCACCTCTGTATCATCTGTCTCACCTGATTGAAGGCCACCAATGTGCGCTAGTGTCCACGGGACAGCATTCGTTGAATACTTCTTCACTCACAATGCCCTGATAATGATGTCCATGGACATGCTGGGACTGTTCTAAGGGTTATGTTGGGATTTAGAGAGTCACAATTAAGGCATGTTGGAAACTGATTTATACACAATGAAGGCTAATGATTGGCACCAAAGAACATTGAATTAAAGTCAACATGACATTGTTGTGCCACCCGTGAATACTCATGTATGTAGGTGTTATTTTATATGCTTGTCGTTGCTCCTGTGCAGTGTGCCCCTTGTGCTAGCATCTGTGCTGGATGCAGGCCTCTGATCAGGCTGCCTCTTGGCCCATGATGACTTTGGCTGTTGCCCTCCAGGTGCCTGAGGCCTGGAGGGCTCCAGCTGCCTGAAGGCTTCCTGCACTGGTGCAGGACTCACCTCAGGTGGCATGGCTGCTGGAGCTGGACTCACTGGCGGAGGGACTGAGCAGCTGGTATCCATACTCTGAGGGGAAACCACAAATGTGGAGAATATCCTCTCCTCCTCCATCTCAAGGCTCATTTGAACCTCCCTGCTCACCAGAGAGGATTAGGAGCAGGAAAAATCTCCAAGCTCCTGATCCTTCTCTCACCTTGCCTATGCTGATTTAAACTCATGACCAAGGCAAGGGTTTGCAGGTCATGGCGCATCTGTGAATGTGGCTCTCCAAGAGGGTCACCAATCTCTCGATGGATGAAGCCATGCACTCGTATGCCTGGGATATGTCAGCAGTCATGGCATGGATGGACTCCCCCATCATCTCTGACAGATGTTGCCTTATTTCTCCCTGCAACTCCAGCACGCCCTGTGCTGTTGACACCAGAGGCTCGTCATCAGCATGTGGCTCAGCATGGACCTGTCCACCCACAGTCCTCCGACTGTCAGTCGCCTTGGCTGTCTCAGCCTCAGCCAGCTGCTTGGGCCCATGTGCAGTGCTCTCACTAGCTTGTGACCCTGATTCTAAAGCCGAACAGATTCTCACCGAGGTGAAAGAATCTGCGCTGGTAGAAGGTGCAGGAGAGTCACGGGACTGTGGATCCTGAGTGCTCCTTGTTCTCAGAGGTTGTCAGTAGTCTCGGGGTCTACGGTCACCTGCGAACAGCGAGCTGCAAAATACAATGAAAACATCATGTGTAGGTTAGACTACACATATCCCATTAAGGAAAGCACGCCAGAGCTAATTCACCATGATTATTGCATTTTTATCTGATCGGCAATAATCACTCACTTGTGCTGGGACCTCAAGATCAAGATCCATGTCAAAGATGGCGAGTCCTCTTTGGCTCCCGGCTAGCTCCAGTGCCTCCTCAAAGGACATAGGTTGGGCACTGTGCCACCGATTCTGGCTGCCTCCTTCCTGTTCATAGGCTCTGTTCTCCTGAAAGAGCAAGGATCCAGCTATTGAATATTGCCAAATGTCTCCCAATCACAGTTCTACTAACAGGGGCCCCCTCATCAAAACCCGGGGGATATTACATCTCTCATATTGACTCAGTCTATCATATGTTTTATTTGGGCTGAGGTTTAAAATGAGGAGGACCTGTAGCACATATGCAGCCAGTCATCTGCCATGAATCTGCTATGATCTCCCTGTCTTTGTAACGGCAGTGGCACCTGTGTGACATACATGTATTGATGTCCAGATCATACCAAGCAAGTTTGGAACATGCTGCTTAGCTTTGCTGAATGCAGGTCATTGACCCTCCTCCTACACTGGACCCAGTTTCGTTGGGTGACCCCACAGCTGCAGACCTCCTCTGTGATCTCCACCCAGTCTTGCTTAGTCAGGTGTAAGAGTCTCTTCTTGCCATTGCTGAGGAAGAGGACCTCCGCCTTTCCCTAGTAGCCTGGAGGAGAATCAGCAGGGAGGTATCACTGAACCTTGGGGCCATCCTTGTTCGGGCATCTGACATGATCAGACGTATGCCTGGTCGGTGGAGGGGGCGGTGCTTGCTGAGGTAGAATTTTTTGTAACTGTACAGAAGTTTTGGTTCAGTGAGCTTCTAAAGAATCCACCGAGAGAGTGAATGCAGGGCTGGCAGGCTTTTAAAGATGGCGCCAGCACCTGGTACGACGTTAGGTGACACCGTGAACAGCGCCTCCATTGCCAACCCTGCCGTGATTGGGGGGAGGGGGGAATGGCTGCTTCCATTATGCAAAAGGCCACCCAGCACCTCATCGCGGCAGCATGCCCGCTCACATGACATGCAGGACGGTGGCCATTTTGCGCACACGCCACTGCTCCCGGCGGCGGGATTATAAAATTCAGCCTGGAAAGCAACTTTTGGATTTCCGCATTTAACTGCACATGTGCAGACTCTAGAATGTGCTGTCATTGTTATTAACAGTTTCTCAGTCATTTCTACTGCAAAATTTGGGCCAGTGTCTGGAAGCGGAATCTAAAGCGTAGTGTAAACCCTTACTGGAACCCAATGCTTGTTCTGCTTTGCCTGTCAGTAATAATATTGCACGGAAATAAGAAATCAAAAATGTTAACTTCCGGAACAATCACAAAAGAAGCATGTCAATAGTTGATGAAATGGGATACATTGTGGACAAGCCCAGATTCCAAGCTCACTTACTCAAAACTCCTGAACGTTCAGTGGATTCCTGATTCCTAAATGACCCAGTGGGACTCAGTGATTGCAGAATGTTGTCCCGCTATGTTGTACTGACCACTCCTACCAATCGATACAAATGGAACAAATGTAAATTCATTGTCTTGTGTGTTTATTCAGAATCCTGGCATTATTCCTCCAGCTGTAAATGAACATTGCTCTGTTGCTGGAATATAAAAACCTACCCCCCGGCCTGGTCAACTGTGCAATGCAGGCAGAATAAGACATGTCTGCAACCTAATCTTAACGGGTTTAATGAATTGAGTGTGGGGAAACCTATTAAATTAAGTTACGGTTTGACATGAGTGATGATCTATGGGTAGGACCTAAAAGCAGAAGAATAGTGATTTTCATATTAAATTCGTACCCAACCAGACATCCTTCTGCCAGAATGCACAGAATGGACCCGCCCTTGAAATGGTGCTCCTGATACCCCGACGCCGACTCATTCACCTAAACGATATGGTTCTCAATTAGCAATCATTCGTACATCAATCCTCATATTTGCACTTTATTGTATTTTGATTGCAATCGTTGTCTTATGTATATGGCATATGTAATAGCTTTTTGTACGCCGTTTCGGTTGCTCTTAACAGTACACAATTGTAAACAGGGCCATCAGCTGTGCTGTTCCCTACATTACAATTTCTCCTTAGTAATACCGATTCCCGGAGCAATCCATTTGCTTTTCTTTCTCTGTTTGCCGGAGCAGCCCGCGCGGGCAGGTCATTTTCCCTCATTGTCCATTGTGAGAAAAACGAGCTCTTTTACAGGTGGTTTCGAAACTGCAACCGCCCAAGTGTGTATATTAGGAACCCTGTCAATACTTGCAAAGCAAGCAAGTACTTGCCGCTTACGAGATGCATATTTTCCCCTGAATGCGGTGAGCATGTGTGTTAATCATTAGCTCTCACTAAGGGGTCGTTTAATGGTCAAAATAAATGGATAGAATGAAGCGTTTTTTTTTGAAGATAGAAACAAGAGGTTGAATTTTAGCTCTGTCCGTATTAAAATGACTGTTTACCTTTATAAAATATTTCTTCATCGGGTTATTCATTTGAATAAAGCCAACTTTCCCTCAAAAATATTCATTTAAGATCTGAGGAAGTGCAAATGAAATCCCGTTTACAATGTGCAATGTCAGTTAACAGCTTCTTATTAACATCGGTGTAGCATTTTCCAAAATAAGCGGCTTGTGCTTTTATTAATATTTGTTCTACTTTAATCGCGTGACCTATATTTAAATGAATAACTAAAAGTAAATAACAGTCATACAACCTGAACCATAAAAGTGGCAATAAAAAGACTGGGAAAACTATGGAGTGACAAAACTGGAATTAAGAGATTCGATTATATGGTTAACCATCTGAACTCTAAATGGAAATAAAACAGAACTGCGCTTTTGTTTTGCTTATTTTAAATAATTAGGAAAAGTTGGGGATCCTCCAAATCTATTTTAATATTCGGAGTAATCTGTGCGGATGTTATATGACAGAGAGACGCTGCATTTCAAGTATGATCAACGCTTTAAGAATTGGAGAGTAGCAACTCAACGCGGGTGGATAGGAAGTGGTTTACATTTCATTGCCTTAAGTGAAATTGACTGGTTAGTCAATTCCTGCCAAAAGATCAATTTCCAAGAGGGGAAGGATTTTATCCGAGTTCTTCAGCGGATCCACGATCATTATTAATACAGGCATAGCATCTCTGTGCTGCAAGCGGTATCAATTGAAAGAAAACTTGCACTCCACGTGTTTCATTTATCTCACGCTGAAGCATTAAAATATTCCATATAAAACAAGCAGTACTGGTCTGTATCAATACAAATCAATATTGTTTAATTAGCTGTACTCATGTTAATTAGCACAACATGAAAATGCAGAAAGACTCCCTTTCTCTTTTCTCTCTTCTGTTCATGTCACTTTTGACAAATCTGATATTTTAACCGGTATATCACACCCAGCTCTAGTCTAATACTGTTTTGCCCTTTAACCTAATAACTAAAGTACCGGGGAGAATAGTTACTGTCATCTTTCCAGTCAAGCCACCATCAACATCCTGGGGGGTTGCCATTGACCAGAAACTTAACTGGACCAGTCACATGTAGCTACGAGCAGTTCAGTGGCTGGGTATACAGCAGCAAATGACTCACCTTGTTATGCTCACTCAATATGAACCTATGAACTATAAAGTGAACTTATGAAATAAACCAAAAACAGAGACTTTTTTGGGCAGCGCAGTGGTTCGCACTGCCAGCCTCACAACTCCAGCAATCTGGGTTCGGTTCTAGGTACTGCCTGTGTGGAGTTTGCAAGTTCTCCCTGTGACCTGTGTGGGTTTCCTCTAGGTGCTCTGATTTCCTCCCACATGCCAAAGACTTGTGGGTTGATAGGTAAATTGGCCATTGTAAATGGCCCCTCGTGTAGGTAGGTGGTAGGAGAATTGAGGGAAGGTGGGGACATGAGAGGGAAATGGGATTAATGTACGATTAGTATAAATGGCTGGTTGATGGTCGGCACAGACTCGGTGGGCCGAAGGGCCTGTTTCAGTGCTGTATTTCTCTATAACTCTATGACTTTTCCTGTAAAACAAAATGGAGTTGAGAGGTCAAGTGACCTTTACTTTCCTGCCAATCTGCATGAAACTGCAAGAACCCTGAGCTAATTTTCATGTCTGGACAAGTCTTGGCGAAGTCACTGAAATACAAATGATCTTTATGGACATATCTTTGAGAAGTTATTAAGATGCAAATAGCCCTTTCTATCATAGTGGCTGCATCTTTCCAACCAATTGGGTTAACAATTGAACTACACAGAATGGGTGTGAAAAGCTCTACTTTATCAAGATAATGCATGATTGAGTGACACATGAACTCCATTAATTGACAATGGCATAACTATCAGAAACTATTTATGAATTCAGTGGAAGAGAAACTCTAGTCACATGACAGAAATTAGATTTCTGATGAGGAGTTTTAATAAAGGTATATTCTGGGCAGACAAAAACAGAGAAAAGAAACATCTGTGCCATTGAAGAGAAAGGGCCCTGCCCTGCCTAACACCACCAAATTTTAAGCTACATGTAGACAGAGAATGGAGTTGGCCTTGAACTCCCCACCTGAGAAATCACACCAGGGCTTTGCCGCAGAAATTTGATTGGCATATAACAAAAGAAATTTGCAACAGTGCATCCATCCTCCTAAATCTCTCAAGTTTTTTCGTCAGTGAACAAGGCAAACGATTATAGGCCTGTACTGTTTCAAGTCTTCACTCTGGGGAAAAACAAGTGCAACAGCAAACTCTTAAAAATTCATAAGACCCAAACACATGCTACTTTATAATCTTTCTCTCTTCTGGAGTGTGTGTGCATCTGTAAGTGTGAGAGTGGGTGTAGTTGCATATATTTTGGGTGTTCTACAATACACATCTATCTTTCTTTTAAAACTTATGAGAAAATCTGTCATTTGTCTGTTCCTGACAATTAAAGCACTCAGGGGTTAAAACACATTTTGGAAAAAAAACACGCCGTCTTCGATCAGTTGAGAGGTGAAAAAGGTGGAGTCATCCCTATCATCTCTCATCTGTCCGTAACAACCTCTTGACTCCCCAAGGCCCTTCCACCACCTACAAGGCACCAGTCAGGAGTATGATGGAATACTCTCCACTTGCCTGGATGAGTGCAGCTCCAACAACACTCAAGAAGCTTAATACCATCCAGGACAAAGCAGCCCACTTGATTGGCACCCCTCCTCTACCTTAAATATTTACTCCCTCCTCCACTGGCACACCGTGGCTGCACTGTGTACCATCTACAAGATGTACTGCATCAAATTGCCAAGGCTTCTTTGATAGCACTACCCAAACCCAAGGCCTCTAGCTTCTAGCATGTTCAGCAGATGCATGGGGACACCACCACCTGCAAGTCCCCCTCAAGTCATACACCATCCTGAATTGGAAAGATTTTGACGATACTTCATTGTCGCTGGGTCAAAATCCTGGAAATCCCTACCCAACACCACTGTGGGTGTACCTACATCACACAGACTGCAGCAGTTCAAGAAGACAGCTCACCGCGACCTTCTCAAGGGCAATTAGGGATGGGTAATACATGTTCTGATGATGGGTCATCAACCTAAAACATTAATTCGCTCCACAGATGCTGCCAGACTCATTGAGTATTTCCAAACTTTGTTTTTATTTCAGATTTCCAGCATCTGCAATATTTTCCTTATGTAATAAATGCTGGCCGTGCAAGCGGTGCCCACATCCTGGGAATGATTGAAACAAAAGCCTTGTTCACCTTGTATCAGGCAACCAATAATTCAATGACCATTATAAACATATAGGAACACACAATCGTTTATTTGGAGTCTAGTCTAAGGTTACCATATAATTAAGGTTCAGATGATTATTTTTTAAATTTATTTCATGGGATGCGGGTTTTGCTGGCAAGGCCCGCATTTGTTGCCCATCCCTAAGTGCCCTTGACAAGGTAGTGGTGAGCTACCTTCTTGAACCACTGCAGTCCATTTGGTGCAGCTACACCCACAGTGCTATGAGCGAGGGCTTTCCAGGATTTTGAACCAGTGACAGTGAAGGAATGTGGTGCATGGCTTGGAGGGGAATCTGCAGGTGGTGGTATTCCCATGCATCTGCTGCCCTTGTCCTTCAGGTGGAAGAAGCTGCGGGTTTGGAAGGTGCTGTCTAAGGAGGAGGCGTGGTGAGTTGCTGCAGTGCATCTTGTATATAGTACACACTGCTGCCACTGTGCATCGATGGTGGACGGAATGAAAGTATAAGGTGGTGGATGGGGCGCTGTTCAAGCAAGCTGCTTTGTCCTGGATGGTGTCAAGATTCAGTGTTGTTGGAGCTGCACCCATCCAGACAATTGGAGTATTCCATCACACTCCTGACTTGTGCCTTGTAGATGGTGGAATGGCTTTAGGGAGTCAGGAGGTGGGCTACACACTGCAGAATACCCAGCCTCTGACCTGCTTTGTAGCCACAGTATTTATATGGCTGCCTCACTTCAGTTTCTGGTCAATGGTAACCCCAGGATGTTGATAGTGGGTGATTAAGCGATGGTAATGCCATTGAACGACAAAAGGAGATGATTAGATTCTCTCTTGTTGGAGATAATCATTGCCTGGCACATAAGTGGCAAGTAACATTCACACCACACATCAGCCCAAAACTGAATGTAGTCCAGGTCTTGCTGCATATGGACATGGACTACTTCAGTATCTAAGGAGTTGTGAATGGTGCTGAGCATCATATAACCATCAGCAAACATCCCCACTCTGACCTTATGACGGAGGGAAGGCCATTGATGAAGCAGCTGAAGATGGTCCGGCATAGGATGTTACCCTGAGGAATTCCTGCAGCAATGTCCAGGGACTGAGATGACTGGCCTCCAACAACCACAACTATCTCCCTTTGTTCTATGTATAACTCCAAACAGTGGAGAATGTTCCCCAATTCCTGTTGACTTCAATTTGGCTATGGCTCCTTGATGCCACATTTGGTCAAATGCTGCCTTGATATCAAAAGTAATCACTCTCACCTCATCTCTGGAGTTCAGCTCTTTTGTCATGTCTGGGCCAAGGCTGTAATGAGGTCAAGAGCTGAGTAGTCCTGGAGGAACCCAAACTGAGCATCAGTGAGCAGGTTGTTGCTGTTTAATTGGCACTTGATAGCACTATCTGGAAGTGTACTGGAACAGCATGGCTAGGGGCATGGCTAGTTCAGCAGCACAGGTCTTCAGTACTACAGCTGGGATGTTTTCAGGACCCATAGCCTTTGCAGTATCCAGCCATTTCTTGATATCATGTGGAGTGAATTGAATTGGCTGAAGAATGGCATCTGCGATGCTGGGGACCTCAGGTCGAGGCCGAGATGGATCATCCAATTGGCACTTCTGGCTGAAGATGGTTTCAAATGCTTCGATATCAAATGAGAATAAAATCTGAATGTTTTGTCTATATTGTGAGCACCTTCCATACTCGCACCCATAGGATATGATTTTCACTCAACTGTTTCAATCCCACAACTGCATATAAAATGCTTACGGTTTACAATCAATTGCATTCCTGCTCACAACACTCAACCTTTGTGAAACAAAATAGGAATTTAATGTAATCCACTTATGATACCCTAGACTGCCCCCTTCCACCTCTTCATACACATTAACTGTACCAGCTTCATCAAATATTATGTCTTTCCCACTCCTCAAACAGTTTAAGTTTAGTTCAACAGTAACAGCTAATTCCTTTCTGCTGAAAAGTTTGTACAAGTTTTTTTTTTAATTACAAGATAATATGAACCACGTCCTCTGATGCCTTTACTGTCTATACCTTAGTCCATCCTAACTTTGATCCATTTTATTAGCATTTTGAAAGTGTTACGTTTATTTATTTCTGTTCATACCCATTCTGTAAATGGAAAATATAAAATCCATTTAATGGAATATTTATTGATTGTTGCTGGTCATGTATGTAATACCAGGTGCGATGATAAGACTGTAACCTCTAGGGTTGAATAATTGCACATGATATCCAGATTTAAGAATCTGCCATCAAATCAAAGTACATTGGTTTCTAGGCACAAGTTCTGTGCTGAAAGAATCACTAAAGGATGTTCACAAACTTGCATGAAGAAATCTGGAATTTGGCTGGAATTTTACGGGGCTTTTGGGCAGGGGTTCAGAGGTGAGAAGGCTGGTAAAATGGTGTGGGAAAGTGTTGGGTGATGTGCCTGATGCCTTCCTGCTGCCATGCCATTTTGCCAGCAGCAGGATAGGTGACAGGTGGCCTGCCTGCCTGGAGCCGAATTGAGCCACTTAAGTGGTCAATTAAGGGCTTCTTCCTGTCTTTGCTAGCATTTTACCCTGGTGGCCTCACAGCGGGCTCCTGGGGGGCCCTTCTTTTTGGGCACTTTTTGGCACACGAAAGGGCCCCGTGGCGTCGGTGTCACCTGCCCTCTGCAACTCCTCAGCGTAGGGGTGGGGGGTGTTGGAGGGTCTGCCTGACTGACCCCAGCATCCCCAGACCCCACTTACCTTACTTTGAAGGCACATATCCATCAATGCGCCCTTCTCCTACAGGTGCAGCCCCAGCAGTGGCCACCCACTGATTGAGCTGGTAGCTTTTGGGGGCAGGCAGCCATCCTTAATTGGACAGCAGCCCCGGTGTTCTCTACTTAATTGGCTACCTCCTGTAAAGTATGGCCCTGGGTCCTGCCGAAGTGGGGTTGTTGCCCCCAAGTCAGCCTCTTTTGGCCCCGGCGTCAGACTCCTGCCGCCTCCGATAAAAGTCTGTTAGGCTGTGGTTCCATTGGAGAGCTTTTCTGGAATAAGACTCCAGCTGCCAAGATATTGCTGAAATTGCTCAAATGTAGGAATAATATCTGTCGACAGAATTTCAAACCAATTCTGCATGTAGCAGCAATTTAATATATGCTGTTTATTTTTTGGTGATTTCAACCTCCATCTCAAAGCATCATGTTCTCCCTCCTCTGACTTCATTGCCCTCTTATCCTCCATTAATTTCTCCCTCCATGTAAACTCCCAACCCATATTCACAGCCATCCCCTTGACTTTGCCATTTCACGTGGCCTTGTTACTCATATTGTATGAATCACAGGCAAGGCCAGCTCTGATCATTTCTTTCTATCACTCTCCATCCACATCCTCCTTCCCCATCCCAACCCTACTTCCTTCTGTAAATGCCCCTGGAAGAAACTATCCCCCAATTCACTTCCAACTGCACTTTCAAAATCCCAACTTTCTAGCCTTTGGCCCTCTCTCTGGCATTTCTGCAGCCATTGATTTGCTCAATCATCCCCTTAACTCTGCCTTTGATGCCATAGACCCCAATAAAACCATTACTCTCTCTCACTGTGGCCACTTCCCAGTATGGTGCTCAGCTTCACTCCATTAAGTCCAAGAGATGCAGACTTGAAGGGATATGGCAAACAACTGGTTTAGTCATTCACTGCCAGATCTGGACCACACAAAGCACTGTCAGGACCTGCTCTTATCTGCCAAAACTGCTCACTATTCCAGGATATCACTTGACTTCTTTTGTCTATTGCTGTTACAACCAGGTGAGAAGGGGTCTAGGGGTTCCCTCTCAGCTTTTGCCTGGTTTTAACTGTAACAGGGTTTAATTTTTTAAAACACCGTGTTTTAGCTCCTCCTTAGTGAATCCTTGTTCACCACTTTCCAACTGTAAGGCAAAGAAATCAATTCAGACAGGTTTTCTTAGATTTAAACAAGAAAGGTGGAAGTTTATTAATCTTAATCTCTAATTCGGATAATGGCTACGAATACATGACACGGCCATGCTAGCATGCATACGTAATAAACACTCAGGCAGATAGAGACAGAAAAAGTAGAAGGAATAAAGGGGCAAAGTTTGAGGCAATATTTGGCAATTGTTACAGTCCTTTGAGTTTGATGTTGAGTCTTTGATTGCTAGTACGTCTTGCTGTTCGTTGGGGCCCTGTGCACGCTTTAACTTGTCACAAGGCGAGCCGCCTTAAACAGTGTTCAAATCACACGCAGCTTCCACAGTGCGGACTGCGACACCGACCACTCCCTGGTGTGCAGCAAGGTTAGACTCAGACCAAAGAAGTTGCATCATTCCAAGCAGAAGGGCCACCCGCGCATCAACACGAGCAGAATTTCTCACCCACAGCTGTTACAAAAATTTCTAAATTCACTTGTAACAGCCCTTCAAAACACTCCCACAGGGGATGCTGAGACCAAGTGGGCCCACATCAGAGACGCCATCTATGAGTCAGCTTTGACCACCTACGGCAAAAGTGCGAAGAGAAATGCAGACTGGTTTCAATCTCATAATGAAGAGCTGGAACCTGTCATAGCCGCTAAGCGCATTGCACTTTTGAACTACAAGAAAGCCCCCAGCGATTTAACATCCGCAGCACTTAAAGCAGCCAGAAGTACTGCACAAAGAACAGCTAGGCGTTGCGCAAACGACTACTGGCAACACCTATGCAGTCATATTCAGCTGGCCTCAGACACCGGAAACATCAGAGGAATGTATGATGGCATGAAGAGAGCTCTTGGGCCAACCATCAAGAAGATCACCCCCCTCAAATCTAAATCGGGGGACATAATCACTGACCAACGCAAACAGATGGACCGCTAGGTTGAGCACTACCTAGAACTGTACTCCAGGGAGAATGCTGTCACTGAGACTGCCCTCAATGCAGCCCAGCCTCTACCAGTCATGGATGAGCTGGACATACAGCCAACCAAATCGGAACTCAGTGATGCCATTGATTCCCTAGCCAGCGGAAAAGCCCCTGGGAAGGACAGCATTACCCCTGAAATAATCAAGAGTGCCAAGCCTGCTATACTCTCAGCACTACATGAACTGCTATGCCTGTGCTGGGACGAGGGAGCAGTACCCCAGGACATGCGCGATGCCAACATCATCAACCTCTATAAAAACAAAGGTGACCGCGGTGACTGCAACAACTACCGTGGAATCTCCCTGCTCAGCATAGTGGGGAAAGTCTTTGCTCGAGTCGCTCTGAACAGGCTCCAGAAGCTGGCCGAGCGCGTCTACCCTGAGGCACAGTGTGGCTTTCGTGCAGAGAGATCGACTATTGACATGCTGTTCTCCCTTCGTCAGATACAGGAGAAATGCCGTGAACAACAGATGCCCCTCTACATTGCTTTCATTGATCTCACCAAAGCCTTTGACCTCGTCAGCAGACGTGGTCTCTTCAGACTACTAGAAAAGATCGGATGTCCACCAAAGCTACTAAGTATCATCACCTCATTCCATGACAATATGAAAGGCACAATTCAACATGGTGGCTCCTCATCAGAGCCCTTTCCTATCCTGAGTGGTGTGAAACAGGGCTGTGTTCTCGCACCCACACTTTTTGGGATTTTCTTCTCCCTGCTGCTTTCACATGCGTTCAAATCCTCTGAAGAAGGAATTTTCCTCCACACAAGATCAGGGGGCAGGTTGTTCAACCTTGCCCGTCTAAGAGCGAAGTCCAAAGTACGGAAAGTCCTCATCAGAGAACTCCTCTTTGCTGACGATGCTGCTTTAACATCTCACACTGAAGAATGCCTGCAGAGTCTCATCGACAGGTTTGCGTCTGCCTGCAATGAATTTGGCCTAACCATCAGCCTCAAGAAAACGAACATCATGGGGCAGGATGTCAGAAATGCTCCATCCATCAATATTGGCGACCACGCTCTGGAAGTGGTTCAAGAGTTCACCTACCTAGGCTCAACTATCACCAGTAACCTGTCTCTAGATGCAGAAATCAACAAGCGCATGGGTAAGGCTTCCACTGCTATGTTCAGACTGGCCAAGAGAGTGTGGGAAAATGGCGCACTGACACGGAACACAAAAGTCTGAGTGTATCAGGCCTGTGTCCTCAGTACCTTGCTCTACGGCAGCGAGGCCTGGACAACGTATGCCAGCCAAGAGCGACGTCTCAATTCATTCCATCTTCGCTGCCTTCGGAGAATACTTGGCATCAGGTGGCAGGACTATATCTCCAACACAGAAGTCCTTGAAGCGGCCAACATCCCCAGCTTATACACACTACTGAGTCAGCGGCGCTTGAGATGGCTTGGCCATGTGAGCCGCATGGAAGATGGCAGGATCCCCAAAGACACATTGTACAGCGAGCTCGCCACTGGTATCAGACCCACCGGCCGTCCATGTCTCCGTTATAAAGACGTCTGCAAACGCGACATGAAATCGTGTGACATTGATCACAAGTCGTGGGAGTCAGTTGCCAGCATTCGCCAGAGCTGGCGGGCAGCCATAAAGACAGGGCTAAATTGTGGCGAGTCGAAGAGACTTAGTAGTTGGCAGGAAAAAAGACAGAGGCGCAAGGGGAGAGCCAACTGTGCAACAGCCCCAACAAACAAATTTCTCTGCAGCACCTGTGGAAGAGCCTGTCACTCCAGAATTGGCCTTTATAGCCACTCCAGGCGCTGCTTCACAAACCACTGACCACCTCCAGGCGCGTATCCATTGTCTCTCGAGATAAGGAGGCCCAAAAGAAATGTAGGAGTCTTTTCTCTCTTGAGGTTTACGTGTCTTCAGTGGGTCCAGAGGCTTGTGAGAAGGCGAGAGAGTGCCAGCCAGGAGAGAGGCTCACTTGTTCCATGTTCAGTTGCACTCTGCTGCCTGAATTCAAAAAGCCTGGACCAGTCGGTTAGTCATGTGACCAGCTGGTTTAACCACTTCTGCACTTGTGGATTCTATAATCTCAGTAGACCCTGGAATGCAAGCTTCCTTACACCTTCAATGTCTGGTTAACTCCAAGCACTGTCTCTTAGTATGCAAATGTCCTTCCAGCCAAACAAGTCATCTCTTTACGCCAGCAACAGTTTAAAATTGATGTTCATATGACAAAATTAATATGCCTCATTCTTGGCAGGTGGGGGTCTTCATGACAATTGCAAACTATCTTCTTAAACTCCTCTGCCCTATCTCCTCCACCCTGACCTCCACCAAGTGTGAAGAGCTCATGGACTTCTTTGTCTCGAAGATTGAGACCATCTGATCAGCTTCCTCTTCCTTCCCTTCCCCAAGCTCACTGGGCCAAACTTCCTATCAAGTTTCCCCTGTCCTAGCTCTGAACTTGCATAATTTTCTAGTTTCTCCTCTATCTCCCCTCATGCCCTCTTTGAGCTCATCTTGTCCATGAGACCTACCTACTGCTCCCTCCAACCCTATTCTCACTAAACTGCTGACCACCCAACTTCCCTTCATGGCTTCCATGTTAACTGATATTGTTAACAGTTCTCTCTCTTCAGGTACAATTCCTCTCTCCTTCAAATCTGCTGTCATCATCACTCTCCTCAAAATGTAATCCTTGACCCCACCATTCTTGCAAACTATGGCACCATCTCCAACACCCCCATTCCTCTCCAAATTCAGTTACTGAAGCACTTGACCTGTTGCTTACAATGCGACAGTCCTTCATGTAAATTTTGGTTTGTGAAGAACGATCTGGAAAGAAATGCGAAGGTTTACGTAACCATGGTGACAGTGAAGAGGAATGTGATTTATTTTATATTGTACTTTCTAAGTGAGAATATGTCTTCTGTCATGGAAATAACAAAAATGCCTGAGGTATCCAAAGTAGTTGGTGTGATGCTAGAATTCTACATGATGGAAAGTGCTTTCAATGTTTGTGATGGGACTAGATTTAGGGTTCTTTTGGACACCAAGCATGACAAATGACAAGCATCATACTCATGAAATATGATACCTACAGTCACTTTTGAAGTGGATAAAGCATTGCTTTGGTATTCAGGATGAGTCTTTGACCCATACAGAAACAATGAATTCTCCTCAGCTCTAAAGACCACAAGTTTATTTTTCATGGTATTAATGCCTCGGGCATGATATGTACATAGTTTGCTGAATACCACATTGAGCCTATCCCTTCAAACAAGGGTCTTCAAGTTCTTGTGAGGCAAGTATTACTGCTGAACTGAATTATCAGACTGTGTTTTTGTCATCTTGGCCTTGTCGTTGTCAAGTGCCAATGTTGAAAAGCTGATCTCTGAGATGAAAATCTTTGCAGGTCAGAAAAAGAGAGCAAGAATGTTCAAGGAAACACTGAAATGATTTATTACAAGCTCAGTTTTTGAAAAAACTCTCATTTAAATAGGATGTAGATAAATCTACTGTTTTATTCTCTTATTCTCTTTCCGTTTTAACAAAAAAGTTCACCAAGAAAATGATTATAAGTGAAACTTTCTCAAACTCAATTTTTTACATTGAAGAAACACTCAATTTGAGGAAACTGAAATATTACTAAAATAATACCAAAACCTCAAAAAACATCAAAACAGTGCATAAGATATTTACTGACATAAAAGATGAATAGGTGAAAATATTTGGGAGCATGTAGTTTTTCTGCCAACATTGCCTCTTAATGTCCAATATCTAAGGGGAATATCCTCTCTCGGGATGATATTAGAAAGCAAAGTTGTAGATATGTTAAGCTATAAGGTATACAAATTTAATAAATGTCAAACATTATCCAATTTTCTGGTTATACTATTAATTCAATGCCAAAATACGCTCAACACATCCAGTCGTTTGCTATTTAATGCAATGAAACCTCTGAAATCCACGCTCTAAATGTGCACTGTGATAATATATCCCAATTGAGGGATTTTACTAGCAGTGGAAATTTGTACCAGTGGTCGTTGCTTCCCAATAAACCCAATAAAAAAGATACTTTATACTGATAGTGGTTTTGATAGAATTCCAGGAGATTGTCCTCTGTGAGTTAGCTCCCTGCATTTAAACTACTAAATTTAGCTATTTGTCATAGCAACAAAGTCATAGATCCAGTTTATTATGGGTCTACACATTTACCGTTAAGATATGGGTGCTGGAGTTAGCAGTGCTGATTATGAATGCTGGTTACCAGGAACTTGACCTAAATAAAGAGCTGCACAAAAGTAACCATTTATGTTGGAGGAACATTGTGAGATGTGATGCTGATGTATTGTTATTGCTTCATGGTACCATCAAAGCTGCCCCATTTATAATGCAGGGATTACCAGAGGGAAAGAAAAAGAACTATACATATGTAAGCTATGCCTCCATAGTTGTTTTAATATTATATTTTGCAACTTTATTACTGTAATCCCTCACCACCCCTCTGCTCACCATCACCACCTACACCCTCCTTACTGCCCTCACCCACCCTCCATCATTGACTGGGGAATGTTTGCATAGGCTGAGCACTAGATAGAGATATCATTGGCCTGTATATTTGCAAGTGAGCTGAGCCACCAACACACCAATAGCTAGCAAAATCACAAGATCATAAAATAGGTACAGCACATACAGACTCATCTGTGCCGAAAGATCCTACAGTCTTTCACATCCTAACACACAAAAGTTTCATAAACAAGTTTAGGATTGTTGTCTCCACAATTCTATCTGGAAGTCCATTCTGTGTTTTGATCAACCTTTCTGTGAAGAACAACCTGACAAAAATTCCAAATTTTCCATTTGAACCTGTGTGCCCTTGTCATAGTTTAATTTGAAGTCCCAGATCTATCTTTTTTATACCAATATACCAGTTGCTTTCAAGGATCAAGGATGAAAAATCCATTCTTCTCCCGCTGATAGCACCCCCCTTGGGTAGCAGTGGTTATATAAGAATCAGGAAAGCACAAGCAAAATCCAGCTCATTAGATAGGTCCCAGCACCTCTGGAGATAGTGCTGTCTTGTTTATTTTAGCACACTTCCATTGAAATTAAAGCACATACTTCACAGTAAATAGGACATTAAACCTGCACCATTGGACATGGTACATTTACCTACTGAGCCATCAGGGTGTCCTTTTAAAAAGTTTACACTAAGTATTACAATGAACCTTAACACCAGCTAGCTTATTCTCTCCTTTTCATTGTTTTGTTCAATACTTTCATTTAAACAGTGAAAAACTTGTTTGTTTAAGTTATTAAACTGGACAACAATAAATAAAGCAACAATAACTTGCATTTATGTAGGACTTTAACATAGTAAAATGCCCCAAGGTGTTTCACAGGAACATTACCAAACAAAATAGAGGCACATAAGGAAATATTAGGACAGGTGGCCAATAGCTTGGTCAAAGAGGTAGGTTTAAAGGAGTGTCTGAAAGGAGGAGAGCTAAAGGAGGTGGAAAAGGGAAGGAATTCCAGAGCTTAGGGCCTAGGCAGCTGAAGGTACTGAAACCCCAATAGCAGAGCTATTAAAATCAGGGATGCACAAGAGGCCAAAATAGTGCAGAGATTTCAAGGAGTACAGGACTGGATGAGGCTACAAAGATAGGGAGGGGGTGAGACCATGGTGGGATTAGTAAACAGGGATGAGAATTTTAAAATCAGCAGTGACATAGAGCTCCATTAATACATGATTTTATGTGCATGGCTGTGAATTCAATGTCAGTGAGCTCAGTTGCTTCTCCAAACTAATCCTCCAGTCCAGATATTCACATTCGCTAAACAATAATGCAGGAAAAATTAAAGAAATGAAAAGGATGCTCATGATTTTTTTTTTAAAGAACACTGATTGTGCCCAGGGCATTGGTTTACAATGACTGAATACAACAAATTTCATTTTTATTACTTGTGTTTGTGGCATTTATACTGGTATTTGTGTAAGCATATTTTGCCATTTTATTTTATTGGGATCATTGGTTTAGGGTAACTGAATAAGTTTAAATTCTGATTTTATTTTGTGAGTTTCCCAAGCATTTAGAAACTGACTGGGGCTTGTATTCTGCGATTTTGTCCATTTTTCATGAAAAATGCAAATCAGTGACCTTGACGATGACCCCTCATTTTAACTGAGACACTGTTTTTGTTCTATTTCTAAAGGGGGTAGCATAACAATTGGATGCAGCAAAAGACAGATGTTTCTGATGTTAGCTTGGTAGCTACTGGATATACTTGGAGAAACTTGACTAACCATCAGCAGGCAAATCATAGATAGCCCAAAACTGTTCTAAGTTTATCGTAGCTAACACCCAGCAGAGAGCTATCCTTTAACAATAGTTAACAATAACAGTAAAGAAGAACACATCTTTATATGTCAAGCTTTCATATCATTGTTGTCCTTAAAGTTACTGTGTGATAGGAAATACAATTAGTAGTTGTATAAATATTAGAAAATATTATTATTACCTGGGATTGTAGAATTTTTACTGGTATTTGGGTCACCATATTTTGTGATAGGGAGAATTGTTCAAACATTTACTCGGGTTCTATTTTTTTTTAAACTGTAAAAAAAAATTGAGCAAATTAAAATCTTAGTCTTTATGTTGGGTTACTTTTCTCTGTGATGTCACCGAGAATGCCACTTCACTCCACCTCCTTCTCCACCTATTCACACTATACACCTCCTCCTCTCACCACTTTTGCAACCCTCACTTCCCCACACCTTTTAACTTCCACGCAGCATACAAACTATTTGACCATGACATTCATAAAACATCTATTTGACATTCTTAAAACATTTCACAAGGCTTTCACGAAAAGACTCTCTTCTTTCTTAACAGGGTGCACATAACATGAGGCAGGAGGAAGTGACCAGAGGAGGCAGAGCTCGCCTGCATATGCTCTCCCTTCTGGAACAAGATGCGCTGGCCATCACAAGCAGGAGAGTCAGAATGTGGCACATGGTGATACTGGAGGAAACATCAGGAGTATTACTTCACACCTTATCCTCTTTCTGCCCTTCTTACTTCTATTGCACTATACACAATCCCCATGACAAACTGCAGATGCTTTCACCAGCCACTTGGCTCTCTCTTCACATTTAAAATTAACCCTTTCCCCTCTTTTTTATTTCAGATGCTGAAATTATCAATATTCCTGTGACACTGCAGGAAGAGGTGGCCAGCCTTCCTGAAGATACACTGTCACTCGATCTCACCCTAAAAAGCACCAGCTCAGTAATTGCCACCTTGCATACTTTAGAACGTAGCTTACAGGAGGTGGTCTTCAGATGGTGAATCATTGGGCACAAGTATGCATGAGCTAGGGCATGGCAATAGGGTGCCACAGCTGTCCAACTTGCTGGAGGACAGGATCACATACTAGCTTTGCTCTTGAGGAGTCAGCTATTGACTTCGAGGACCCAGGCTATGAAGAAAGCTGATGGGCATTGTTTATTTTTAGAGATACAGCACTGAAACAGGCCCTTCAGCCCACCGAGTCTGTGCCGACCAACAACCACCCATTTATACTAACCCTACAGTAATCCCATATTCCCTATCACCTACCTACACTAGGGGCAATTTACAATGGCCAATTTACCTATCACCTGCAAGTCTTTGGCTGTGGGAGGAAACCGGAGCACCCGGGGAAAACCCACGCAGACACAGGGAGAACTTGCAAACTCCACACAGGCAGTACCCAGAATTGAACCCGGGTTCCTGGAGCTGTGAGGCTGCGGTGCTAACCACTGCGCCACACTGTTATGACCGACCACTCCAGTCAAAGCCCCCAATCAAGATATAAGATCCTGATTGTGCTGGGAGAATCGCACTGTGAATTCAATCCTGTCGCTCCACAGATCGCCTAACATATCATCTTAAACTTTCCAAATTAAAGAAAGACCCAGTCAAACTGTACCATCTATTAACCGCAAATGAGGCCAACCAAACCAGGTGTCTTTAAATAAACAAATTAACTGTTTAATTAGAAAAACTAAATTCTTAAATGCTATGAAGCTATAAACAACATTTAAAACAGAAAAAATTAGAGTCCTTGCAAATTTATGCTGCTGCCAGAGGTGAAAAAGTCCAAGGTTGCTTGAAGTCCTCATAGCCTTCCGATGGGGAAAAAAGGTTCTTCAACAGTAGAACAGACCATAGTCTAATTCCAGCAGTAAGTGATGCTTTCCTTCTCCAGCGATGAATTTCAACAATTAACAACTTGCAAACACTTTTTAAATGAACCAATTTGGCTTTAGAATTTTTGAGGGATAAAAGATTGTCAAAATCTAACTTCCCTTCCTTCAAGTTAAATTATCAGAGATCTCTGTTTTGGTTTGACTTTGTTTTTTAGAATTTTGAGAGATAATAATAAATAAACAGACTAAATTCTTTTCCTTCAGGTGCTAACACACAGTTGTCTGTTTGTGTCTCCTTTTAGAACAGGCTGTTTGCACTATAAGCCTGTTCAAAACTAAATTGTAACAAATGTATCTCTTGATGCTCAGTCCAAGTGGCTGTATCCAAGGTAACGAGAATGCAAGCTTTGAATCGCTGTCGCCGAATGGTTGTATCCAAGGCAATGAGAATGCACCTTCTCGGTAACTCCTGAGGTCTGCTTGTTCTTAAAGCAGTACTGATCCTTTGCTGTCTTAAAGACACACACATATTTCCCAGAGAGAGAAAAAAGACAGGATCATGACAGCATACATCAAGAAATGCTGTGCACACTGGGTAAACCCTTCTGACAAGCTTACATATAATGGCTCAAAGCATGGAGAAGTCCAGCTCCAACTAATATTGAGGGTTTACGTAAAGCATGGAGACTATTTTGACCAACATGGTGGCTCAGTGGACAGCTCCATGAACACATCAATGGAGGCCACCATGATGGTACTGCTGCTATGGAAGCTCAGATGACTACCATCTCGGACCTGGGGGCTCACACTGACATAGGCTTTGAGTGTGTCATATCAGTCCTGCTTTCAGTTATTGCATTAAGCCCTACAATTGCACAGTCCTAGGAGAGTGGCCTTGGCCCCATGGGAGGAGATGCACCTGCTGCCCGCTCTGAGGATGACACCATGCCTTCTTCATTGCCATCCACTACACCAGTGCTCTTATCAGTGTCATACAGCAAGATACACCAGACCTGCTCGGCCCCACACTGAGATGCTGCAGTCTTGCAGCTTGGCCCTGAGGCTCAGAACTTCTTGACGTCACCTACCACAGCCATCTGAAGTGTCCTCCATAGAACTTCAGCAAGCCTTCCATTTCCCAAGCTGTAGTCACTGGGGAAACATTTTGTAGGAGCACCAAAGATAGATAAACATGCACACAAAATAAGTACTGAGCAGTTTCACAAGGGTGATTCTTACTTAATCCTGTGAAATAATATACACAGATGGAATTGAGTTGTTGGAATTGTTTCTGGATTTGGTGTGATGTTAATATTTGTAGTGAAGTGAGGGTAAGACCCATATGGCTGAACTGGAAGTCACGTGGATGGTGGTTGTAAGGACAGTAGTGATAAGGATTGTTGAATTGTTGGTGTATTGAGGATGGGAGTGATGTTTCACTTGAAGTACTTTTGGATGAGGTGCTGTCTAAGAGCGCTGACAGTTAGGGGAAGTGGTGGTTAATGCAGTTCTTGCTGCTCCTCCTCCTGTACTTATTGCTACTGGTAATAAGGGCTGGTGTTTCATTCTGCCAAGGTTATGCAGCAGTTGAGCACAAATCAGGATACAGAATCAGGGCTGTACTGCAAATCTTCTCCCAAATGGTTCAGACAGCGGAAGCATTGCTTGAGCTTGCATATGGTCTGCTTGATTATATTTTTTGTGGCAGCATCAGTCTTGTTATATGTCACTTCCAAGGCTGTGACTGAAAAGAATATCTCTTGTCACCCAATAGCCAGCCTGTGACCTGATGGCCTGGTTAGAATAAAAGTGGCAGAGGATGGCACAGGAGAAATGAATCATGACAGCTGACAGAAAACCAGGCACAGATCTGCATTACTCACTACCTGTGGTCTCAGACAAGCTGGACACTAAGAGAGTGGAATTTCTTTCTGTTCCGAAAGATGCCAGGATGGTGATGGGAAGCAGGCAAGGTAATGTGGGTGCAGTCTTTTGCACCTTGGGTCTAAGGAAGCCTGCAATGCCAGTGAAACCTGGTTCTCTCTCTCCTCCTGCTTTCATACTGTTAACTGGGAAAATGATGTGCATGATCCTCCTGACGTAGAGACCCTTGGTGATCTCCCAGTTCCAGCAAACAGGGTGAAGCCACTGATGTCAGCTGCTGCAGCCTAGAAGGAGCCTGTTGCATAAAATCGAGGTCCAGGGTGACTTTGACAGCCACAGACAATGCTGTTTATGGTTTGAGGCTCCAGTTGTGGCTGTGGCAGGTGAAAGTAATTTAGTGATAACCTCATTGGTGAAGCAAAGGCTTCCGACATGTTGCTCCTCAATGCAGTTAAGTTTTGAAGTGTGCTCCCTTAAGATCTGCTGTGGGCGGGGTTTGCTGTGCAGTGCCCTCCTCCTTCATCTTCTCCCAGCTGCTCCTGTTCTCTCCTGCATTCTTGGGTGCACTGCCATCCTGTCCCCTCCCTCCATCCTCATAATTGTCATCACATAAGTGTCAGCCGTAGCACAGTGGGTCGGACTTTCACCTCCGAGTCAAAAGATTATGTGTTCATCCATCTCATCCAAAAGATGGCACCTCCAACAGTGACTTGAGCACAAAAATCTCGGCTGGCATGCCAGTACAGTACTGAAGGACAGCTGCACTGTTGGAGGTGCTATCTTTTGGATGAGATGTTAAAGCAAGGAATTGTCTACTCTCTAAGATGAACATAAAAGATACCATGTTACAATTTCAAAGAAGGGCAGGGGAGTTATCCTTAGTGTCCTGGCCAATATTTATCCCTCAATCAACATCACAAAAACAGATTGTCTTGTCATTATCACATTACGGATTGTGGGAGATTGTGTGCAAATTGGCTGCCTCCTTTCCTATATAACAACAATGACTACACTTCAAAAGTACTTCATTGGCTGTAATGCACTTTGGTAGGTTCTGAGGTTGTGAAAGTCACTACATAAATACAAGCCTTTCCTTCTTTTCCCCTCCCCCCAGCCTCCAGCCCTCAGCCCCAGAGGCAGATTTACCAGACCACTCATAAATTCAATAAACCTGTTTTGAATACAGAAAATAGAAGTCCAACACCAAAAACAAACAATTGTAGCAGAAGCCACAATTCAGTTGTAATAGACAACAAAATAAAACACCCAGGTCTTAATCAGCCGCCTAAAAGAACAAACCAGCAACAACTTTGAATGAACTCCTTAAATAGCACAGCTGCAGGGTCCTTCATTTGCTGGGCGAGTTTATCACATGGCAATTCGGGCACTGGGGCCAACCAATTTCACAAAAGGGCCTACAATAAGCAGAGGACTCTCAGTTAAATATTATAATTAACGTTTTAACCCTTCCGGCACGCGGTCTGGATGCCTATGGCGCAGCCTGATGCAATATAGTGGGCATAGGTCACCTGGCATCTTGGTTCCTTAGGGGCCAGTTTCACACCTGTAAAATGGGCACAGCAGGATCCAATTTATAGGACTACTTCTGTTTATTTCGCATTACCAAACTCTAAATAAATAAAAGGTTAACGCGATTGGATCTTAATGGATGTCTGATAAACCGATTGACATTTATACATTGATCCTCATTTAAAGACCGCCCCAGTGTGTTTATATCTAAACCAATTGTCCAATCTTCAGTCCGCACAGATAGCAACTTCATTTATAATTATCTGTTTGCAAAACTTCTGGGAACCTGGTCAGGGAATATGCACATGGGTTGAACACGCCAGTTATACAGTAAGACAAAGACGTGCAGGAAATTATGTTTTGCAACATTTTCATCACTACAAATGTAATGGATGCCTGAAAACAGGATTAGTGGCGTCAGTTTCCTTCAGTTTAGCCACTGATTTTCAACAGTTACTGGAACATTTATTTGATTCAGTTTTGTAAAGTATTATAAATTGACACCATTCAGTATACAGTGAATTTCATATGAACAAAATAGCTTAAAATCTAGTGCACATTGTTGTACAAATTAATACTTTAAAAATGAAATCATTGGTTAAAACTGATCAACTCCCCCATTTTGTGCTGATTTCAGGTTGCATTCTAACCTCAAAGCCTGAATAGGGCCTAAACAAACTCTAAGATTGCCACGTTTGCATGCGAAAGTAAACAAATAACTGTGAACTCCCATCTCAATCTTGCTTCTGAGGGGTATAAAGCCAGGCGGCGAGAGACTCCTCCAGCACTGAGTTTTTGACTGAATGCTGTGTCACCCACTGTGAAGCTTGGGTAACGGCAACAGTGTGCCACTGAGGAGACTTTGGGGCCTCGCTTGCACTCTTCGCAGAGAACACTGCACAAGCGGAGACAAGGGCTGAGTCGCTACCATTTATAAAATGCGCAGTAATGTTTTAATGGTCCCCAGGGTACTTTCTAACCCTTGCTTCACACTGCACTATACTCCATCTGTACACTTCCTGGCGACCCTCGCACCAGTAGTCAGATCAGGCACCTGTGTAACTCTGACACTTTCACATAACACACCGAAATCCTTTGCAAAGTGGGGAGTAGGTGGTCGGTAGAACTACAGGCTGAGATTGCTGAAATAAGTAAAAGGCACAAACACTTCCTCGAATGGTGAAATTAACGCACAGGACACGGCCAGGTAGAAGAGGCTCGTCCAGGTTCCCAGGGAAATTGTTCACTATTTTTGATCATTAAATCTCAAACCATCCAAGCACCACAATTCGATAAACGAATGTTGGACTGAGACTTCGTCACCATATCTCTTGAAGCACTTTACATGGGAAGATATGAACAGGAGGAGGCCATTCAGCCCCTCGAACCTGTTGAGCCATTCAATTAGCTCAAGCCTGGCCTGCTACTGGACTCCATTTACCACCCCCCCCCCGCCCCCCCCCCCCCCCACTCCCCCAACCCTGCACCAGTCAGGGAACAGGCATCTGAACAGTATCAAAAGGCAGACGTGCGGAAGAAATCTCTGCATTTAGCATTTACCGCGATATGCCGTATTAATTCACACAAATATCGACATCAGTCGTGTGTTGCGGGTCCTTTTCTGTATTCCCTGTACCTAGACTGATTCACAAATCGAATCAAATGTGTGTGTGTGGGGGGGGGGGGGGGGGGGGGGGGGTCGCAATCTGTGTTTGGGTTTTATATTCTAAACGTTATTTTGAAGTCGACTATTATTGTTGCTGTGGTTTTAACTGGACTGCACAATGCAACGAGTTGCAATCTTTATCTGGAGGTACTGTAAATATTCCTGTGATCCTATCATTATTAAATGTAAAAGAAAACACATGAGCGAGAATTAGCCAAAGTCTGCCACAACCGAATCCCGACGATCAAGATTCTTTTTTCGAAGAAGACAGGTTGGAAGTGGTACTTTGAAAGAGAATCACATTTGGATGGGGTGGATGAGGTCTTAGACCGATAGGCTGCTGTATGGGATTAGACTACATCGGCCTTTAGGAGCTGTCTATGGTCCTGTACAGCACATTCTCAGGAGACAGGGACTCGGAATTTCTCAGATGGTTATGACACTCAGAAACGAGCATACCTTTGCTGGCCGATTGAACGATGTTGCCTCCACGACCAGCACAGCTTACTGTCCAACTCTACATAAACAAAACGCACTGTTTGTAAAGGAGCCAACAATATATTTCATTAACGCTGCAGGCGACTGTGGTACTTAGTATTTGTTAAAGTTAGATCTATAAAAATTCTGACGTGATCATACGTTCTGTAAAACATAAAAGCAGGAGTCATGAGCAGCCATAATATATTTCCGCATACTCCACTATTTCCTTATTCGTTAAAGCTTTCAGCTTTTAAAATATATCTTGATTCGCCTCCTCGTCTACCTCTGTAGCTTTACCCAGTTAATCTTTTAAGTTGATTGTCAAAAGGGAAAAGAACTCCGATGTTTTTCAAAACAGCCACTTGCTGTTCAAAGCAATGATCTACTATTTTTGACATTATACATTACCTAATAGCACAGTGGAGGACCAACTCTTGTGTCATAAATAATGCTCGGTTTAATTTATCACCATCATACGATTTTATTATGGAACGCATAATAAATTGGGTTTCTTGCCTTTGCACTTTCCAGCGCGCCGTCTCATTTACACGTTTGCATATCACATAAAGGCTGTTTAAAGGCACGTACCCTTTAACGTCTTATACCGAATTAAGCAAATGGAAAGGCTCACATTATAGTTAGTGTGGCGAAGCATTCACAGGAGAAACGAAGCCGTCCAACCCTTAAGCATTTGAATTTATTACAAAATTAGAAAGTAGTTTTCATTTTTGGGTTATAGTTTCCGTTAGTTGAACTTTTTAAAAAATGAGAAGATCGTTATTCGGCGAACTGAAGTTCCACGGTATGGACTAAATATCATAAAGATGAGGGAAGACTCTAGCTAAAATACCCGGACTGCCCGGTTATCCAAGCATTAACGTTCCGAGTTAACAATTACCAGTGATTAATGGAGGTTCCTAGTACTTGCTTCACCATGAAACTCGCCATAATTATATGATTTATTATCCACAGGGCTTTGTGCTGACCTGCACGCATCAAATCAATCAATATATCGCAACCAAATACCCCAAACAAATAGGAAATGGTTTTCTCCGCTATGAGTTAGGACCTTCACACAATTATCCCCTCATAGACCACGGTTAGGGCGGAGCTGCATCCCAACCTAACTTTTCACTGGCCCACTTTTGACTATAGTGAGATCGGCCCCTGTACCATAAGCGCATAAATGACTCTTTGCTGTAACACTATTGAATATCAAGACCTAACTATTCCAGAACAAAAATACTCTAGGCAAGTCAAATATGGCGGCACATGGCATACGTCAGACATAGTGAAAACTACGGCATCTTAAATCCCAAAATAGCTCGAATTCCCAAGACGGACAACCAAATAGGCTGTCTGAATCATAACGTACACACTATGGCTTCGCCACTGTGGTCCGCGTAAATGTAGGGATAATGTCTTCCATTGGTCCACTTGTTGTTTACAACAGTGTAAACATTTTGACTAACATTGACTAATCATTTTAGATATAAACCGCGTTATTCTAACAATATGGGATCAGTTCCAGCAATTATTTAAATACCTTATCACGACAGAACCTGGGTGACATCACCAGTCGTGTTATTTACGGTACTTGAAAATACAAACTTGTGTCAAAACTACGACGGTTTACAAATGCATAATTACGACGGATTTGTTTGCAAATCTAAAAGGTTGCCTTTTATAAATAAGTATAAATTAGTATACTTTCGTTGAGGTACATAGGCATTTGAAAAGTGGCACAAACTAAAATGCTCAGAAGCTTCGCTTCGGTCTTGTATATAGCAATTTCAGCTGAAAGCATATTTTTCAAATATCTAGCAGGCATCCTTACGTTAAACACATCTGAAGCGCTGACAGTCTATAAACGCTCTTCTTAATGGTGAAGTATCAATTTCCCCTCAAACCAAACGCCAGTCAGTTCCAAGTTCCTAATTCAAATTCAAGCAAGCAAAATTCCTGTGAAAAGCCAAACTGTTATTTTTTTTCAACCAGTAATCAAACCTCATGTACTTTGAAGGGAAACGTCGGAAAATAATTACAGAATTCCAAGCAGGAGAGAAGATAATTTTATTTGCTGTGAATGTCCATACAGTTCTGTCAAGAGCCCAGAAGTAGGGATATTGGGGAATTTAAACCAGCCTTTAGGCATTACAAATGACCTTTTTGGATTTGCATTTGATTAATGCTTTGTGGTGTAACAGCTGGAACAAAAAACACAAGCGACTGCTTGACAGTGCAAGTTCAGGTGAATACCTTCTCCTGTTTAAAGACATGAACTTGCAGTCCCAACTGCAATAAACTGCAATGCAATTAATATCGTCAAATACTTTTGTTTCTCCCTTTCTCATTTGCGTTTCTACTTCAAGTAGGTATCAATTTTCAGGTACTGCAAAAAAAAACACATCCACACAAAAGCCGTTTGTGTCTCTTCTGATGAATTTTTGCTGGCCAGCTACTCGGGAGATTCATTCCTAAGTAGGAACCCATAAATCAAGAGGCAGCTCCCTATTGTACGCTACATCTTATGCAAAAAGGTGTTTCCAGTCAGTGCCAAAGGCTGCAAAATCCTATTACAACTGAGGTCATTAATTATAGAAAGTCGACAAAACTGAATCCTGCTATTTTTCACCGAAAGCTTGAAAAATTATAGGGTACCTCTTCAAAACACGCAAGCGCACAGTTCGCAGGCGCTGTACACGTACGTAAACAAAGTACATGCCAGTTCGACCATCTATAGTACACAGACATAGATGTGTACAAATACATGCAATATACACACAGTTTATATAACAAAGACATATCACAAAATACGCGAACTAAAGCTCATACAGAACACTTTCAGACATACTCACATACAGTTCACCTCCTACACGCCCCCTCTCTCGCTCACACAGATACACACTTATTCACTTATATGCCCCCTCACCGCGCCCCCCCCCCCGCCCACGCACACATATGACACATATAGATACAAATCGTTGAGAGATTTGAAAACAATGAAAACAATCAAAGTCGTACCAAATGCAGAATAATTTCATTGGCACCATCTAAATAACCCTCTTGATCACCGTAGTTTAACTGTTGGCTTACATCTAGGAGAGATACTGGCAAACGAACTTCAAATCGGCAGCATAAGACCTACACATGAGTGTTCCTTGAAAGTGGAATCCGATTCTCAAATAGGTCGCCATTTTGGAAAGCAAAATGGAAAACAAAGTTTGTGTCAACATTTGTTTCAGTTTTGTTATGCAATTTTTATAGGGAATTTATACAGTTTCTTCACACACCAGAGCATCTGCACGTGGATAGTGACAACATAAATTATTGCCCCACCCCCGCTTTATTTGCTTCAAACCTTTTCTAATTCTTTTCTAACCTTTGCTAGTTCTGATGAAAGGTCACTGACCTGAAACGTTAACTCTGCTTCTCTCTCCACAGATGCTGCCAGACCTGCTGAGTATTTCCAGCTTTTCTTGTTTTTATTTCAGATTTCCAGCATCTGCAGTATTTTGCTTTTATTATATATTATAACTTATTTCAGATTGGATTATTATATTAATGCACATTTAAGAATTTGAAGGACATAGTACAACACTGCTCCTTCAGACCAAACATGCTCATAACATTTTCATTGTTTTAGGAGATTCACGACTGGAACAAGCCTTAGTTTGTAGAAAACAGATTTGCATAAATCTACTGATTAAAGCTAGATGATTTACAGAAATACCCAAGAAGCTAACAGAAATCACCGTGTAGTTAGGGGAATACAATTACAAGGTTGGGGTTTCCTATGTAAACTTGGGGTTAAATCCATTTGGATAATGTGCATTTAGTCTTCATAAAGCTTATCGCCTATTCCCCTTTCGTACACACCATTGGGGTTCATTTGATTGATGGCTCATTGATAATAAACCCAACACAGTTTAAACACTCTTACAACGAATGCGTTCAACTGGAAACTGGGTTGCAGATTCCTAAGGAAATTACAGTTCAATATTAAATATACGTCCTCTGAAGAAGTATCAGTGAAAACGATTAAGCTAATGGTGACAACAAGGCGCAGTTGGCAGTTGGCCTCTGAACAGCCTCTTTAAATTGAACAGGCGTCTTATTTCGCATTGTGACTAAAAAAAACGCATGCACACTGTACATTCGCTTTATTTCAGTTCGAAGAAATTACTATTAGGTTGACTATCGCGACTCGCAAATTTCCTTTTTGGTAAAAATAGATCTGTAAAAAAAAAGATAAGCTCGTAAAGGAGCACTTACAGCAGTTCGTTCATCATACCGCCATAATCATTTGTCTGGAGCGATCTTTTTACCTGCGCTTTCTAGAACTCTTACTGGGGGCGATGCATTAATTAACCAATAATTCTGCCCTTCGCCACCTTGTAACTTTTTTTTACTATGTATATCAAAAATGTGCTTCAGGAGTGCTGCAAAAACACGGATAGAATAAGATTTTTGTAAAATTGTGTTCAATTCATAAGAACGATCTAACATTTAACACAATCTAACAACTGCATTCATACAATAACTGCAAGATGTAACCTTAGAATGAATCATTGGAATCATAGTGCCTGGTTAGCGCAAAATATATTGGAGATTTTCACCACCACCATCGTAAAATCCTTTCAGTCAACCCATACCGTTTGTTGGTCGTTAATTTAGGAAACTACCTCGGAAACTGAGGCTAAGTTATGTTCATTTTATAAATGGTGGTTGTAACAGCTTTTAAGCCATGCATATATTTAGGCATATAGGAACAAGACGACAATCATTCATATTTAACGGCCTGAAGCTATATATTCATTTTATGCCAGATTAAAATGTGCTGCCACTTCCTTCATTTAGATAACTTACACAATAAGTTGGGTAGGCGTAGGGATAAAGGGGGCGCTATATATATATAGTATTGCAATAGACTGTAAAATGATGGCTTGCATAAATATACCGCCAAAGGTTTAACTGTGATTTTATGATTAATGTCCACTGAGGTATCCAGCATTTTTGTGTACACGGTTAAAGTAGAATGTCTGAGTGCGGCGAGGTTATTACTGCATTTCATCAAGTCCATTTGTATTTAATTTCTAGTTTTATGGATGGCACACTGCGACAGGAAGAGACACAATCTTTCAATCTATTATCCGTTCTGGCAGTGTTGTATTGAACCAAAGTTACAGTGAGGTATTTTGAGTTTTCCCTTTCGTGGATGAGCACACATCCGTAATAAATCCCATCACCCACACACACTTATCATCAGAATAGAAAACTCCCAAAATAAAACTTTCTAATCGCTGTTTGTTAAAAAAGGATATTTATTCAAGTTTTACTTTTTTAACATCAATGGTGACAATTTTACAGTTAATTAAAGAAATTTAAAAAGGTGTCACGTAGGGATCTCCAAGATCGTGGGATGGGAACTAACTATCCAAAGCACTAAAAGTGATTGTCATCATCGATGCCAGATTTTCTATGACTCATGGAAACATGGATTGTCAGATGATGGTGGGTGGAAACTAAAACGATCTTTATTCACATTAACAACAGAACCAGTAACTATTAATATCCAGTGCCTTCTTCCAACTTTCACTGCGGGGCGGTGCAAGTGGCAGTTCCAGTTTTCCCAGCAGGCAGTTCCGCTCCCAGAGTTCCCTGCGCATACCGGATGTGGCGCCATCTTCGCGGCGCCAATTACGCATGCGCATCGCCGACTTTCTCCCCGCCCTCCCCCCCCGCCCTATTGTGAGGTCACTTGTAACGAGACAGGGGTTGTTGAATGTGGCAATTGGTCACATCCTCTCGGCCTCTTTGGGTGTGGGAGAGGGAGGGTGGCTGGGGGAGGGGATGTCCCCAAGGTTACGGCCCGTGGGGTTGGGACAAAGTATTTAGAAAAAGGTGAAAGTTCAGTAACCTAATGCCAGAGCGCTGTGATCATTCCCATTGGCTGGGTGGCTGAGCCGCCTCACCAGACCGCAGTCTCATTCATCTCCTGACTCGGATGTGAAAGCGGCCCGCTGTAGCCACTGTTGCTGGACATTGAGAAGGGCGGGCTGGGTCCTCCGCTAAACACTTCGCCCGGGATCGGGTGCAGCGGCCCGGTCATACCTGGCTCAGGGCTCGGGGTGTCAGGGTGGGAAATCATGTCCGTATACCTTTGGTTTTCGCTGCCACCGATAGTGGGAGGATGGTGGCCGGATAGGGGAGGTTCAAGTACTCCGAGTGAGGTTCCTCCAGGTCCTGAGGACTGCATGTAGCCGGAATCTGCCGGCGAATGTGCTTGAGAGGACGGTGGACCGTGCGGGAAAAAGTCATAATTTGCAGTTGGGCCGTAGTAGTCTCCTTGATAATCTGCGTGGGATAAAAGGAGAAAGGTGTTTACCTTTGCAATTATATTCCAATTTAATTCATGGAGCATAACTCATTTCTGTCGATTCTTCAAAGAAAGGAATAACTTCAGCTTACATTCCAGAAGTATTTCCTACCACACCAATCGTGTAACTTTTAAATCAAAAAATGTACAGAAATATAATACAGTTGTCTATTAATATGTAATGGAAGAAAAATTACATTCAGTTTAAAATATTACCAGAAGTTATTAAAATGGGGTGATTTAGTTCTCTAGTGAGGACTTGTTGCTCCTCATCCATAAGAACGACCAGTAAATATTACCAGCTGCACACTCAGGAGTGTGATGTTCATGCTGTAACTAGCAAATGCAGCTCAGAAGTATGATGCTAACTTGTTTGAAAACAGAACTTTGCTACAGACCATAATTTCCCATTTTTTGGCCGACATATAAAATTCAGGGCCCAGTGAACCCCAGTCTATGAACAATTGGGACATGACGCGCTGTAGTATTCAATGATAGACAAAATTTCTAACTTTCGGATTTTATAATCAGATGTGTAAAATGACCAAGGTTAGAGTTTTACTCTTCGCTCTCCAGACCCTGTTCCCACGCAATCAGAGCAAACATATTTTGTGATTTAATGTTTGTCATTTGATAATTATTACTTCTAACCAATATGACTGTCCATAGACTAACTTAAATCCATTGACCTCCCCGTTACAAATTAAAGTTTGTTCTTTTTATGTTTGGCTGGCTAGTTAAAAATCATTGGAGTAAATAACGTAAGCAGTCTTTGTGTGCGTAATTTTAGGAGGACTAATTACTATTGTTGGTAAAGGCCAAAAGACGGGAACTTAAACGCCAACAGTCAATTGACGACTTCCTGCCTGGTTACATGACTTACTACATCAGTCCTACACAAAAGCTATATTGGTTTACGCGCAGGTTTAGTTTGAGTAAAATGTGATATCACTATCTATATACTTATAAAATCCAATGTTTGTACATGAGCGTGGAAATTATGATACAATAGATTCCAAATGTATCTAATGCGTTTAATAAGCACACAGCGCAACCGCAGAATTCATATCTGAAACCTGTTGATGCCGGTTCTTTGTTGATCTCACTTTTTGATATTCCACAAAATTGTAGCTAATTTATAACCACATTATTAGAAAAATATAGTGTCTGCTCCTAGTAAGGTTTTATACTTTATAGAAGTGTCAATAATTTTCCTGCTAACTAAATGTAACTAAAAAGCCATTCCCTATCTGTAAGTACTGTTGGGTATTAGGTATTCCGTGCAGTAATATGAGTTTTTATATTAGCATACGTAATACATCCTACCTAAAGGAGTCGTAATACTTATACTATTCAGCAATAGGACACGAATTGTAATATATAATTCAGTAAACTCGTATTAAATTTCGATTTATGAAGTACTGATATGTTAGATGATTGAGCGCAGCAATGGAAACTCAGCGCGACTGCAGTCAAAATTTGACATATTAATACTACTGTACTTAGTGCTAGATAAAACTGGGAACTTCTTATCGTGGGTACATAAGGAAGAAATACTTAGAATACAATTATTATATTCATTTCAGCAAAAAATGTGAAATACGTTAATTTAGTGAAGGTACTGTTTTAAATTTGGAAGCAGAAGGCTGCAGCAAACGGCAAAGAGCAGAGTCGTGGCGCTCTGCAAGTGACCCTCCATATGCTCGAAGAGTTCGAGGTAATTGGAACAAATCCTGGGTGAATATCCGACAAAAGACTGCAGCTGTAGCTTTGTTCGCGGAAACACAAGAGAAAGTGCACGCTGAATGGGCTAGGCTTCTCTTCAAAAAGACAGCTTCATCACAATGCATTGCTTTATCGGGCGCACTTGGCCAGCGCCGGAGCGGAATCTCTTACAGGGGGGGATTAAAGAGCTCAACAGGCTGCGATCATTCACTCAATACCCGTGCAGATGCCACAAAACGAGTGAGAAAGTCATAGCAACCGAGCACCTTAGACCACTCGGATCGTACGAACGTATAGAGCGTAAACTAGGCGAATATCAAATGAACTCTTGGCTTTTATCTGGAGCAGTCGTGACGATTCACAAAAATGAACGCATTGGTTAAACGTTCCAGTGAAACGTCTAGATAATAGTCGGGGATTTAAAGAAAAGGTTTCTGGGGAAGGGAGGTGAACATTACACAACCAAATGATTCACGCAATGCAAAGTGACAAACGCATATCCGAAGTGATGGATCTGGATTTTTTTAAAGCTTGGAAACTATTGCATTTGGTAACAAAAGCGTTAAAACTCTTTTGCCTTTTCCGCATTAGTGCAGTTGAACACGAAATAAAATCCCGAGAGAGGAGACTCAGCAATACGAATCACCTGATAAAATAACAGATGTAACGCAGCCGAATTACAAAGGGACCTGTCCAGTGCGCTTTCTGTCTGACTGCAAAAAAGGGAACACTACAAATTCCGCATCCTTCTCTGCCAATCCAATGACACAAACGGGGTGTGAGAGAAAACAGTGATATTATAGTACTGGGAAAATAAAATGCCCCGTCCGCACACTGCCTCTTTAATAGCAGGCAAACTCTTTTGGAAGTTGAATGTTGTAAAAGTACCTCCATAGTAATTGTAGGGAGCAGAGCCCATCATTTCCGATTCGTCCAGGCGCCCTCCCAAAGGACGCATGCGCCTGGGACTTCGAAAGAAAGCGTGCCGCCGTGCACCCAGAGCACTCAACTGCTTCATTCTCCTCTCTTTAGATCTTCTGTTCTGAAACCAGACCTGGCAAAACAATAGGCCGTTCTTTAATAGAAATATAGCAAGTGCGTTCAATAATACCTACCCTATGTAAACAATGAATCGTAGGACAAACCCGTTCATCGAAATCACTTTATTCCTGTGCCTGTTAATTAAACCAATGCCTCTCCTTTGTGTGCAGAAAGATGATGTTGCAAGCAATAATTTATCACTTAAACCAGGATCTGGCCCTTCCCTTAAAAAAGTTAATTCTTTACACAGAAAAAAAAGTTAACAATTTGATGGTGAAAATGTAATGACATAATTCTGGCGCGCCTCAAAGATTGACATTAGCAGGAAATCGATCGTGTCAGGAAGGATCATAAAAAGCATTAACTGTAAATGCTATGGGTAAAGACAAAGCGTCAGATTGGTTATGCGTGTGCAGCAAAGTAGCCCGGGCATTGAACATAGTGAGTGGCATTGTGTTCCTTTGGTGCCCGCACTCTCAGTGGTACCCGTGCAGTACTGAATTGTCTTTTAGGTATTTCGAGTTTGATGTGAATTTTTGAAAAATGTCCCAAGATAAAATGAAACACAGGTACTTTGTGGATTAAGTGTTCCTCCTGTACATTTTCAACGAAAAAAAATAGATTCGAAATATTTGCAACTTCACTTAAGCATATAGTGAAAATATTTGAATAAACAAATAACAGTAAAATAACTGTTCATTCATTTCTAATAAATCCTTTTTTCCCTTTAAAAATGTAATAACACAGAGAGTGATGGTCAAGATATACAGATGAAGTGGATCAGGGCCGGAAAAGCAACGACGTTCGGGTACCTGAATAACCCGCATGTTGAGGCCTGTTTCCTGAGCAAGTTGCTCCCGTATGTGCCGGGTGGGCTTCGGGGTAGCGGCGAAAGCAGCTTTTAATGTTTCTAACTGCTTGGCTTTAATCGTGGTTCGGGGTCCTCTCCGCTTGGTGCCCATGCTCTGTTCCTCGTTCTCATTATTCTGCGTCTCTTTGTCTGACGAGGTGGAATTGTCCGTTTCTTTTGTATCATCTATATTCTGATCCTGGATATCAGGCGATAAACTCCGATCTGTGCACGAAGATACTGAAAGACACAAACCGCTTTTATTAACCTGTCAGAAGCAGGCTTCCATGAAAGCTGCTGTTGTCATTCCACCAGCATGTAAAGAACAAACTAGATAAACTCGGCAAGTATTGCCTGGGAAGAGGGATGACTTTTCAACAATCACAAAGTAATAATCCAAGTCATTAGCAACATTTTGAACGTATCTCCAATAAATGTTTACAGGTACGCTTCCCCGAAACACGTATTTTATGTTTTCAATTTTAAGTTTCCCATTAAAAAGCTTTTAGAGCTTACTTTCATTTTTTAACGAAATGTTATATTTGTGTATTTTCATAAAATGCAGTTGCAATTTCACACCGATTAGAAAATCATTTCCATGAAAAGATGAAAAATGCCGTGGCTGTGGATTTGACTTTAAACCACATCATATCCAAATGGAAACCCTGAGAGGTATTTCCCATGGATGATGCCCCAATGTAATAAATTATCTCAAAATCTTCTTGTAAATACACTTTAGAGATCAAACGCGCGGCATGTGGTCAAAGTAAATGGGATTTCTGCATTGATCCCACATAGGCGATGAAGATTGCATAAAGTTTCCGATTACACAAGTTGGAGAAAAGAGGGGCCAGAGGGGGTTGTGGGGGGGGGGGGGGGGGTATGTTTAAGGCGTTTTGAATTAGTGACACCCCCATAGGGGAGAAAGACAAAAACAACATCCCGTCTTCCATGATCGTTAATAGTCGCGCGTTGATAGAAGAACGGGCCTTACCTGAATTTAAGTTGGTATCTTTTAAACTGTTGGTGCTTAAATAGTCTTCTTTGCACACAAATTTATTTTCATCGATAATATAGAGTTCCTCTCCAGTCGACAGTTGTTTATTACAAACCATACAAGTAAAGCAGTTTAAGTGAAACACTTTATTTCTCGCTTTTCTTACGAGATCACTGGGAGAAATACCTTGACAACATCCCGCACATTTTGTACCAAACCGCCTGTAAACAGAAACGGGCGCCGTGTAAATATATACCACCTCCATAATTAAATAAGCCTTTACCATCTCATTGAGAAAATTGTGCAATTAAGACAGTCACGAGGACCTAATAATTATAAACAGTTCTCCGAATCTGACAGAAGTGCTTAGCCTTGTCGGACGCGAACAGAGTATCTTCAGCAACGCGGCAGTTTATTCCTCCTGTTATGAATAAAATGCGTTTCAAGAAGACTTGAAGAGGGCTCACATTTCCATTTAAATTGTCTTCACTGGCACCTCACTGTTTAATGCTTGTGAAAGTATCCGTCTGTCGTTTTTTGAAGAACAAAAAAAAACTCCTTTTGGATTTTGAATAGATTTTAATACTCATTAAAATTAATTAGGATGGAAACACGATAGCAAGCCATAAGTGAGAACATTTTGAAATAGTTCACAATGACAAAATTACAATATAAAGTTAGAATATTGAAATCACTGTGCCCTTAGAGGTGAACGTATTAGATTTCATAAAAGCGCTGCAATATACATAGAAGCACGCACCCCATATATACTCTCTGAGAAAACTAAGTTACATTAGAAGATACTTATGAACATAGTCCCCTAATGCTTAACTTAGGCGAAAGATTTTTTTTTCAATTATTATTATTTTAAGATGACCGGTTCTGGGTCGGAAAAAATGCAGGGGATTCCGGTACAGGAAGTGGGAGAGGCCAACAGCCTCCAAACTCCATTTCTCAAAGGCTAGAACTCGAAAAGTCATGCATGGCCCGACACTATCCCCGTGATTATTTCCGTACACTCAAAAGCACAGCTGCCGTCCAGACCGATTTTGTTGATTTAGTGAAAGAATTAGTCATCTTTGTCTTATCCGCGAGGTATAATTAGTTCACTTGCAGCTTAACAGAATCATTAAATACGTTTAAAATGTTGCTACATTAGGCATCTTAAAAGAATCTTCAAATTGGTGAGTAGTTTGCATTTGGAAGGAGTCAGAAAGGGAAAAGTCCCATTCTTCCCATTTAAATGCACGTCGGTTAGGCCCAGTAATCAAGTGTTATTTCCAGACACCTGCAGTTTATGTTCAATTTTTAAATAGCAAACGTTTGCGTTATCTCTTTCACTTACTGAGAAATAAGAATATTGCATCATCTACCTTTTGCATTTGAATTACAATTTGGATCTAACTTTGTTTTGCTGGTACTCCCTAAAACCTTCAAAAGCTTCCAAACTTTCGACATGCACCACTGCGATTGTGAACAGGTCACACTGTAGCTTGCGATATACCTGAAGTCCCCGTTTAAATGTCCTCCGTGTTGGCTGTGTGTATGAGAAGGTGCACGGAACGTTGAGTAGACCCGGAAACAATTAGATCCACTGAGCGTATTAAATACCAGGCAGATTGGAAATAATAGCTATGGGTATTTATCTAAATAGATTTATATCGCATATTACGGTATTGCAATCCCGGGCAAAAACAATGTGGACTGTTTCGTGTAACACCCAATAAATCTTTCAAGTTACACATGGCCATATGAAGCCCTTTGTAGGCCTATACGGGAATCAAAATCAAATGCGTTTTCTAGGTTTATGTTGCTGTATTTATTTAATTATGGGCTTTTAATTATCTTTTAAGAGTTACTCAAACTCAACTCCATAATTGTCTATGCGCACGAATGGACGAAACATTCAGGGGACAAACAGTATCCAGCCGTCTGGTGGATTTAATATTGTCAGATGTACAACACAGAAACAAAATTATACATAGTTGAATGTTTAAAAAGAATCCCCGTCGCTTTAAAATGAGAATGGAAGCTCATCAGCTCACCTGAAGAAATCGTTTTTACAGTAAAGCTTCCCTTCTCTTGAAAAGCATTTTTCAGTCAAGTTGCACTTGCATTCACAGCATTGGACGCACTTGATGTGCCAAGCTCTGTCCAGCACGTTTAGGAGGAACCTATCTAAAATAGGCCTCTCACAACCAGCACAGTGCACCATCGTGGTTTGCTTCAGGGATAGAATCTTGCCTTTTCCTTTGGAAAAAAAAACGTAACTTCAAGTGATTGTAGATTGCACTTCAAACATCCAGTTGCTCCGTTCAAGTTCCTCTTGTCAGATTCGCAGCTGCTACTTTACCCCTTCTGCCGAAGCTGCACGCGATGGGTAGGGTTGTTTTTCTCCCTGAAGTTTGAAGGAGCTGGAAAATGCAAAATAATCCTCTTACTTTCAGATGCGCCTGCTAGCAGCTCATCTTGCTTCTTGAAGCTATCCTTACACATTCAGCAATCAACTCAAATTCATCCTATCTGGGCTGGATGGGACTTTTCTCGTCGCTCATGCTGTCCCCATCATCTTTGTGTACGAAGCTGTAATTCGCGCATCCTTATTCAGATTTGGTGACGTTTGCCGCCACGTACGGGATATGTCGCCCAATCAGAGACACGCTACCATAGAAACGCTTAATTTATAGCATATCTAAATTGAATGCAACGTTGTGTCCGCACAGAGGAAAACAGCCCATTACTATTGTGGGAGTTAGGTTTACTCGGTGCCTAATATTTTAAGAATTTCCTCCTATTCCCCTCTTTCTGATATGAAGATTTTTCTTTTGTCTATGTAAAGGACGTGGTTTTTGGTAAGTTACCATCGACTCGGTCGGGTCACCTTTGTGAACAGCGTTTATCCGCCCCAGAAAACAGATTCAGAAACCAGGTGCCCAAATAAAAGCCTATTAAGCGATAAAGGTCTCTTTGCATAAGTCTAAAGATCAGAATCTGTGCTCTTTGTGAAGTGATACACAGAATGCAGAAGCTAAGTACAGTAAACGTTGTGTCTAACTGTTAGCCCGGGGAAGGATCCGTCTATCGGTTTCTTTGTAAAGGCAACTTTATCTGATTGATACTAATGGCTATAAATTGCGAGGTAATCGATTAAGTGGAATGTGTTTTGTCGTAAACTGCTGATTTAAATATGTATTGAGAAAATTATGCATGTGAGGGCCTCAAAACTTTTCTGTGTCCAATCGGCAGTGTGACTTTCCAACATTTAAGAATCTCACTGGATGTTTTCCTTCTTGTATATTGTGCTAGTTTTATTACATGGTAAATAAAGTTTTTAAAAATCCGAAAATAAGAATCAGCAAGTCTGCGTGTTTTTTTTTTACAAACTGGAAACTTTTCTGGAAACTACACATCTCTGCCTCGTTAATCTGCATTTTAGCTTTCTGGAACTAAATATATGGCTCATTTTTGGAGAGAACAGCGATTTCCATACATAACCTCTTACCTGTTGTCTTGTAGGGTAATTAGAAAGATATACAGGGTGGATTAACTTTGTAGACTTAAGTTCACAGTTAAAAGGGTGGGCTGACAAGTGCCTGACAAAGCAACTGCTAATGGGAACAGAATGAAGCTGTTTAATTAGTCATTTCATTTACTGTCTTGGCTTTATCACCTTTGCAGAATAACAAACTAAGCATGTTGTATTTACTCACAGTTACATATTTTACCCATCTTTCCACAGTTCCTTACAGTCTATGCTGTAAGAACTCTGATTTAAAATCAGAAATCTAACGTAATGTATAAATTGGCACTGTGGGGTTATTAAGTAATTAACAGCTTAGGCATTTAGGGTGTTGATATAACATCTGAAACTTGATCTGTTGCAACTTTCCTAAGTTGAATTTCGGTAACTGGAAGTGAACAAAGTCTTGGACGGGGAAGGGAACAGCGAGAGAAAACTTTCGATATCCCCAATATTAAAGTGCCATCCATCACTACAACTTTTGATTATAATACAGTACTTCAGTTTTATACATTTTTGAGAGCATTACAACGTGACTGTAACAGGGAACAGAATGTGGCACAGAATTGACGCATCTCTAATAAAAAATGTTTCATTGGGTCAGTCATACGCAATATATATATTAATCCCGTGTTATTATAGTTGCAGCAGTTTTCATTCAATGCGGACAAATATTCGGCCTGCTCACCAATGGCTGGCTGACTTGATCTTAGTAACAACACATTACACCTGATTACTGATCAAAAACATGCAATTTACATTTACCAGGCGTAATTTGCAGATCCCATTTCTGGGACAGTGCATGTTCAAACGAGCATGGATCAGGCTGTTTACTCACGATTCAAAACGAAATACATGTACAAAATGGCACGAGTTGTTCGCATTAAGTATGTTATGTATCGTAGATTTTACCGTAGATTCTTTTTTTTCTTTTGGGCCTCCTTATCTCGAGAGACAATGGATACGCGCCTGGAGGTGGTCAGTGGTTTGTGAAGCAGCGCCTGGAGTGGCTATAAAGGCCAATTCTGGAGTGACAGGCTCTTCCACAGGTGCTGCAGAGAAATTTGTTTGTTGGGGCTGTTGCACAGTTGGCTGTAGATTAGGTAACTATATGTAGGGGTGGTAATGCCGAGTGGAAATATTAACGCATATTTGGCAAATCGCGCACCGTACCATTAAAGCAACTTTGCATTACATTTTTGAGACATGTTTAAAAGTGTTATATTAGCAAATAACGACAGGTTATTTTCTTATTTGCGTATTTGGTAGGATGGCAGTGCCAAACAGATAGATAATCTAAGAAAAGTAATTTGTTATTTTTAAAGCGTTAGGCTCCTAATAGTTTCAAAATGTTCTCATCGTTTCTTTTAGCTCTCGACAGAGATTGAAGGGAAGACCCGATGAGTTTTTTTGAAACTGGAATGAGTTTTTATTTAACCGATGTAATAAAACAACAAAGCATTGGAGCCACAAATCATCTACATAACATAGCTAAATACAATTTTATGCTTATGTTCCCAACGTTCAACAAACTGTGCCGTTTTCATTCGTGTTAATTCATGTGTAGTGGGAAGTGATTATTTTGACATGGAACCCCAAGTCGTTTCAAATCTGCAGTGTAATGAACCCGAGGTCACGTTTCTGTGACGTTTCAAAAAAGAACAAAAGTCTGAAAAGGGTTAGTTTAGCTGCAAGATCACAGCCCTACATATATGTGCATTTTGTGAGGTATAGACCTGAGATCTTTTTGAGCCTCTGCTGGTGGGACCATTATCAAGTTATCTTTTGAGAATAGAGACTCGGTTCCAGCTTTTTTTTTCTAGCCCAGGCAGTATTGTTTGTGAAAGATTTTTTATTTCGTTTGCATAAAAGAGCAAATATGCCATGTAACAAATGCGGGATATTAACTACTTGTACATTTGAGAAGCAAGCTGGAGCCCCATTTCAGCCATAAAAGAACATCGCCCGTTACACGCCATCCAGATTGCATAACAAATGTACGGGGTGCACTCAATATTCCCGAATTGTAGCTAAGTAAGCATAGATCAAAATAAACGATATACATTATTAAAATAAAACCGTTGCTTCGCTGTCCCTATTAATAACGAACAACCGCGTGGCTGAGCAACTCAAGGACAGCTCGTTGCATCTCCAACAACGCTTTAATACGTTGTGATGCCTTAGTTCTTTATCCTAATGGAACAATTTAATTTATGTTTAGTTAAACCTTTACGCCATGCTCATTGCTGTACTCTAGCGTACCTTTCAACAACGCCGACATAAAGGTTTATGTTTTTCGGAATCCGTATGTTGTAAATGCTTTGGATAATGAGACCAAAACATGATTTGTAATAGATGGAAAATGCCAGTCAGCCCTATTTTTGAAGCAGGTTTATTTAGTAATTATTATTACAATAGAGTGGGTAAATGATTATTAATCAATAAACCCAATGCACATTGTATAATAATCTCCCGATTACAGAATACTAGGCATGATTCTACAAATAATAATTTTTTTGGGGATGGCATGTATTTCAAAAGGAAAAACAATTGTGGTCTTTTAAAAATCGAGGGGGAGAGTAAGGACGTAATTCTAGTTCTTAAAGAATCATTTTTTTCTCCCCAAAACTGCACAAGCAACGCGATTAGGAGCAGTTATTTTGCTCTGTGTGTGCAGTTTTTAAAGTTAAACAAACCCAGCATGGCCCTTGTAAATCGTCTAGGCTTTTATAAGTGACTGCTTTACAAATGATAAATTTAAATAGTTCTCAGCATTCATTAACACTGCTTTGATATCAGCGAAGCGTGAGAAATTGCATATAGCACGACTGCCTCAACCAAGAATTGAGGACAATCAACATTTGAATCCCTCACCGAGGGGAGAAAACACTGCCTCTGCATTAAATGTAAGTTTCATCGTTTCAGAATGTATCAATTAACACTGATTTTTCTTCATATACCAAGACCTGTACTTTTATTATCGTACTGCTAGAATCTCTTCAAAAATGCAATTCCCCTAAGTAATTTTATAGTAAACAGATCAATTCTTCTGAGAGAGCTCTGACTCCTTTCAAACATATAACATTTATTTTTATGTGGTCAGATATAATTAGCTCGTCCCACTTTGCGGTAGGAACGTCAGTTTACCCAGAAATCTTTTCACTCACAAAACAAGGGAGAAACAATCAGTCATGTATATTAAAATCAATCAATTACTTGTCTCATTAAGAAAGCATGAGAAAGAAAAACAGAGGCACAGTGAGCGTGTGCAGTCATATTGCAGAGCTGAACTGAAAAGGATTTTTCAGTATTCCCTAATGATGTGACTGGAAAACAACGTAAGGTAATATGCGCAGATTTTATGTAACATTGCTTTGGAAAAGAAAACGTGTGGGAAATTACTTGAAACTAAATACGGTCATAAACAGATCAAGTATTTCATATAAATTATTTGGCCGTTTTATTTTGATGAAAAATATGCAGAGTAAAATATGTATGCAGGTGCACAGATCTTTAAACAGCATAAATATATACATATTTCAGACGTGCTTTCAGTGGTAATACAGACTGATAAATTTGTGTTTACCTGGTATTTTGGATTTGCTGTAAATGAAGGTGATACAGCGTTACTGCCCCATTTACTATTGTTTAGAAGGTGTTGGAAAACGCTGAAGCGCACCACTAAACTGGCTGGCACCCGCTCAGAGCTTAGAGCGATCGAAGTCAAGTGCAGGAGCTGCTCGCCTCGGGCAAGCAGCATAGACTCAGATGGTATCAGAAGAATTTGCTTCCAGGGATTACAAGAGAAAGATCTTCTTTTGTATCAATTCAGATGCCATTTTGAAAGCTTTTCCCAATAGCCTCTAACAGCAATCCGTTTTTATTTTAGTTTTTGCAACCCAGCATTTCCAAATGATGTGTGGATAGTTGGTACGACAACAGTTAGCGAAAGTAATTGTAATTCTTTTGGTCGAATAAATTCAGCGTCAAAACACTCACGGCTGTTGCGCTTGATACATGCTTGGTGTTTTATTAGAAGTTTTGACACCTCAAAAGCAGCGCCACTCTGATTTACAGCCAGAGAGTAGTCTGGAACTGTGTTTAAAAAGAGCAGTTTTTATAGGGTTAGTGCTTTTACACATGCCCCGCCTTTAAAGAACCGATGTCCTTACCTTATCTGCAAATATGCTTTGATAATTGATTTTCTTTCATAGACTATCTTCATCCTAAAGTTTACAAGGAGTTTGGGATGGACATCAGGAGATCCTACAGTCTGTCAAGAAATGCAAATATCTGCTGATTTTATGTTTGTAACCTAAACTCAAATGACTTTGAATTTGATCTAGACGACCTTTCGTTACATAACCAACACCAGGCTTCGCGTTTTACAATCATCTTTGTTATTTTGTGGAATTATCAAATTGGTGAAAAGTCAAAATACTGACTGGCCATAGTGCATTGAGAAAGCACAATGATGGCTAATAGTACAACCTATGAAATGACGGACTATAATAATATTTTCCGTTGGTCGAATGTAACATATTTAAAACAAGAAACTATTTTGTAACAAAGATAACATTATTTGGAAATTATAATTATAATCTGGGGGCGGTAATACTTTTAGATTTGATTAACGTCAACCAGACCAAGACAAATTTATGATTGTGCTACATTCGCGTGGTATGGTTTTCGGGGTTACGATTAATAACGTATCTTAAATGAATCTGGAAATAAGTTTGAAATTGAAATAAAGCTTTCTTCCCTAGAAAAGAAACACAAGGGTAGTAACTATGAAGGCTTGAAGATGTATCTTTATCCTGTTTGTTATTTCTCGATGTTTCCTCATCCTTGTTCATTCTCCCTTTCACTCGGATTCAGGTGAAAGTGTTTTGAAATGTGAAAAAGGCAAACACGAGTGTAGTAGTAAACATTTCCAAGATTATAGATCATCCTAGTGAGAGGCAACGAATCGTTTGGAAAGGAAGTCCTCTGTTTTGTTTTCAGCCAATTGAACTATAGCTTTCAAATGTTTCTCAAAGAAGAAAAGGTCATTATCTTCCGTTGAATAAGGATGAGATATATAAATGCCATCTGTTTTAACATGCATGGAACACATCTTTTAAGTTATTATGCAGGAACAAAGGACACGCGATGAAGATTTGAATACTGCAACGTTACTAGGATTTTTGCATAATTATTCATATGGAAAAATCTATATGCATACATCTCAAATATATCGAGATTTAATTCTTAAAGAGAAAGCGCTTCCGTGTAAACCTACATCAATCATTCAAATAAAAAGACCTCTAGGTCGCTTCGTCCTAAACTGGTATATGAAGATTATTTATTAAGCTTGACACAACACGATCATTCAAAATATCTTCTTTAGTTTCGGGAACACTAAACATTAACTGTAGTATATTGAAGGAACTCCCGCGAGAATGTTTATGAAGATTTAATAAGTCACTTGTTATGTAAATGCACTTTTAAGAGTCGAAAGTAGAGATGCTGTTCCTTGGGGGTTTACATGAGGTGAATTGTTATTATTACAACAGTGAACCGAATGACTTTTTATTTAGCACAGAATTGTGATCCAAGACAAAATGTAACATTGCATCTCAGCAAATACGCATATTCCATATAATGTTGTAGACCGTATCTCATGGCCTTCAGATCTCTTTTTTTTAAATTTGTGCAAGAACTGGAACTTTTTGAAAGCTCTAGATAAGAGATAATTGGTGCAGCTATCTGGCGTCACTGGGAACCCCCAACAGGGGATTTACAGTGTAATCTCCGTAATAGTATCTTTTTAAAAATGAACGCTTCAATTTAAATAGAGATTGCAGTGAGAACATCCCAAAGTGCACCAGGCCATAGAAAGTTTTGTATCAATATGTTTTTAGTTAGTTTGTATCAAAATATGGTTGGTTAATTCTATTTATGATGGTGGGGTTTATGGTAATGATTTAAGTTTTAAGGTAGAAATCATTGAAGTGTATAAAGCAACCTATCAGAAAAAGGCTCTATTTCGCAAATCGTTCAGGAACAAGTACATTATTGTCTGATCAATAATTACTTGCCAATTGCTTCATTCCAGACACCATAAAAGGTCAACGGAAACGGCATTGTGTCCTTATAAGCAGAAAGTAGTATATAGAGGCATCAGGATGGGTAACAGTTGAATGTTGAGTATATTTCTGGAGTGAAGATCTCATAACTCAAGAGTGACAAAGTGAGTTATAAAGATTTCTTTTACTCAGCAGTGATAAAACCTTGGATTTCACAGTTCTTGGCTCTGATTCGAGTAAGGATATATGGGCAATTGCACACACATTTACTACGTTCAGATTTATTAAAATATGTAAAAGTTATGAAATAAATAAAACAGCTAAGGTAGCTTAAGATGTGATTCAAAAGACACGGTGATGCTAGAGCAGTTATTGTAGCAACTAAATTAATATTGGTAAACATGACACCATTCCAAGCATACAGTTATTGTTTCTATCTGAAATCCCCTATCTCTTATACGTATTTTATATCATATTTGAGGTATTTGATGGTATAAAGTCTCTTTGATATTGGGATGTTTTTGTAATTGCTAGATTCAATTTTTGTACGTTTTGCCCCTTACCTTTCGAGAAAGACTGCTTTTTGACATTGTCTCAGTTGTGAGCTTAAAGAAGATTTAAAATAGTTTTTTCGGGTTTAGAATCCTACACAATAACATCATTTGTTTATGAAAGGAAAACAGATATTGCTGGAAACACTCAGATGGTGGGATAACATCAGTGAAGAAAGGAAGTTGAGGTTATCGTTTCCAGTGGATGACCTTTAGTTCTGACGTTAACTCCACCTTCCTCTCTCCATAGATGCTGCCTGATCAGTTGCGTGTTTCCCGCATTTTCTGTTTTTAAAAAAAATTTCAGACTTAGAGCAAATGCAGTATTTTGCTTTTTGTGTCTTTCGGCTATGAATTCTTTCCACAAAAACCTTTAACGAATGTAAAGGCAAACAATTCTTATCGTGATCATATGCTCTAATATCCAACTGCTTGGAGTTAAGCTTAACTATGGTCTACCTTTGCAGTTTCCATTTTATAAAGATCTACCTGGTCCCACAAGCAGGACTAGGGCATGACAATTCACAACAGTCATTTGGCTGAATAAAATATATAATTACCATGTTAACGATTGGACTAACATAAGGAATTGCTTGTTCTTATTTTAAAATCGAATCTTTAAAAAAAATATACCTGCAACTTCCAGCTAACTCAATTCAAGGAGACGCCATGTTGGTAATTGACTGATTTTTAAAACAGCAGGACATTTCCTTTTATTTTAAGTTTGAAGCTGTGAATTGGTATGGCGGCCAGGTTGCACTGTGCGTAATGGGCTTGGGCCAGTAACGCCCATCTCCAGCTCCTGATGGGAGTCACCCGGATTCCTCTAAACTGCATCCTGTAGGTGAAAAGAACATTGGGGAGGGCGAGCCAACGTGTGCCACGCACTTTTAATGGCTGGGTCAAGAGAGACTTTGGCACAGCCCTGGGGAAAGGTTTCACCCCGTCTCATGATTCAGGAAAGGGGTGACTAAAGAAAGGGAGACAGTAACGAGAAGTAGAGTTAATTTGCACTATGTTCCAAACAAACTCACCGAGATAGTTTCGAAAACAACCACATTTCTTGTTAATCTGTTCATTTGAGAATACATAAGTTTCTTAATTTTAACTGTTCATTTTTTCCTGAGGCACTCGAATACGTGCATTCGGGAAATGGAAGCGTTAGATGACTCAGGGGATCTTGTTTAACTATATTTTTTGCAATGGTTGAAATATTGCAGGCGCAGCAGGAAGCTATAACTTGCCATCATAATGTATGTTATACTGTAGGATATAACTAAACAACAAAAATGGTATTTCGGGGCTGAACAGGATTTGGGGATTCATTAAGGCAGAGGATGCAGACACAAAGAAAGACTTGCATTATATAGCGCCTTCACGACCACCGGACGTCCCAAAGCGCTTTACAGCCAATGAAGTACTTTTTTGAAGTGTATTCACTGTTGCAATGTAGGAAATATAGATGGAAAACCTTAGTCTTTGATGCGAAAAGTAACTCTCACGCCCTTTTTTCATTCGATAGTCCAAGCAAAATATTAACACTTTTTGCATGCTTTATTATTAGCGAATCAAATCCTACCATCTAGACACGAGATTATTATATTGCATCACCGGACTACATCTAAGACTACCACTTGTTTTAGCCAATCATAATTTGATGTCAGAAAATCATTAGATCAATACTAGAATAATATTAATATTGGCGGTTTGGATTTTTAAATAATGTTTAAGTAAAACTGATCAGAAGATAGGCAATGTGGTACTATGTCTCATGCTTTGTAAAGTATTCATATATTCACATATTCCGAATTTTGGTTCTGCTCTGGGGTAACTGCTAATCTTCGTTTTAAATCGGTTTGATTTAATTTACCGAAGAAGACAAAAAATGATTTTGAAGAAGCTTGAAGAAGATCTATTAGCACTAACAAACTTCAAGACGTGGAATCAGGGATTTTACCAGATCCAAACATGGCCTGACATAGTAAAATTCTGGGCATTTATTATTGGCAATTATTAAAATAGCATCCCTAAGGATTTCTTACTTTACAAATCATGAGACCTATTGTTACATTTCATTTTTTCTGATCATTTTTACTTAAACTTCAGACATTATTAGAAAAAAATCTTCAAAACTTTAATATCTAGGTAAATGTCACATTCCGCAAGTTACATTTCTCAAGTTTGTTATTTAGTTACATTTGTTCTTACCAGACTGTTTTAAAGATGCCATCTGAGGAGTCCCTTCCCCCACTAATGCTTCATTTCCATAATTGTAACTGTGCTAATGAGGGTGAATCGGTAAAGTAATTACAGAAAATCTGATCCAAACAGGGAGAGGTTTTGTACACCTGCATTGATTTATTTATAGTGTAATCTTTAAATCCACTTCCGGTCTCACTCATTGCTTTTTTATGCAAAGGAACCTGATAATGTTTCAATGCAAACCGCAACCATTTATAACATTGTAACATTACATAATTGATTGCATCATTCCTTGAATAAAGACTTGCGGCTCCCAATGAAAAGTTCCTATTTTCCTGTAAATCCTGATCTGATGACATCAAGTGGGTTACAGGGGATTATAATCAAATGTGTTAACCCTTTAATAGGGAGTGCAAATGAACAGATGGAACACTGACCCTTTAAGGATACTGGGAATAACAGTTTTTCTGCCTGCATTTAGAAAAAGTACATAAATAAAACCATATATTTAATGATTACATGTTCTCACTATGGTTGAAGTCTATTGCTGGCATGAAATTCATTTGCCAATTGCGCGATTTTATTATATCTTATGGAAACGAACAAAAAGGAACAGGACTTCTCCTTTAATAAAAGCAAAATACTGCGGATGCTGGAAATCTGAAACAAAAACAAGAAATGCTGGAATCACTCAGCAGGTCTGGCAGCATCTGTGGAAAGAGAAGCAGAGACTTCTCCTTTGTTGTAGTGACCAGTGTAATATTTTATGATTTGGATATTTGGCTCGATGTTTTTAAGTGTGAATCATAAAAGACAATTTCCTAGGACCTGGTTTGAGTGCCCACATTGGTCAATAGTTTATCAATCGGCAATTGTTGCAGGGCTATCGCTGGGGCACTGCGCCTTTCAGGGCGGCGAGCAGCTGCTGATTTGAGGTAATGGTCCACCAGGTGGGAAGGAGGGAGCGCCCGCGGAGGAGAGCCTCTCGCCTCGCGCCAGCTGGAAGCTCAGCTTCGGGAGGCGCTCGCGGGGAGAGGTGGACAGGTGAGAGGAGCTCGCGGCAGCCGAGAGGCCACCTGATTGGCGCACGGCCTGCAGAGGCGCGCGGCTCATTAGTTTCCCGCCAGCTCGGCTCTGCTGCTCGGCGGCAGGGCGGCACTCCCAGGGCAGGGCGGCGGCGGCGGCGGCGGCTCCGGCTCCTCTCTCTCCCTACAAAGCGGCTCAGACCACCACTGTATCCCCTTCCTCACAGGTTGAGCTGCCCTGCGTCAGAATATTATTGAATGAATCCTGTTAATGAGGCTTAAATGTTTCAACACAAATTCCACTGCGAGCCCATATTTTGACAAGTGCGGAATCAAGCAATTACTTCCAGCACATTAACGAATTCGATATATTATGGCCCACAACGACTTTATTTAGTCCATGGGCGAGGGGGAAGAGGAGACTTCGAGCCACATCACTTGTTACATAAAGATTGCATTTTAACGAACGTTCATAGTCCAAATCATTATTTGAAAAATGTAAAAATAAAATCAACCATTTCATGATTCCAACCTCGCTCACTAATACCTTTGCAAATCCAAATCTTCCATCAGGGAGGGAATCCCATGTCACAGAGCCAGCTGACTCAGCTTTGACATGGAGCCTTTCTGGAGCAGTAACGTAGTGATAGTTGGGACATAGGAGTTCCTGAGATAAGAACAATCACTATTCAAACGCCGTGATAATAAGGTCACCAGGAAGATCACCATAGTACAGGGAATCTAATCTCGACAAAAGATGAACACTTCTGCACCTCCTTTTACTTTGTTACACTTTAAGCATGTTTTTGAAAATCTTGTCTGAAGCCGCGATACCGTTTTAATGCAAGAACAAGTTATGCAAATAACAATACAAGCTATCTATCTCATTAAATATTGATAGGCAATAAATACAACACTTTGGTTATATAAAAGATAAAATAAGAAACGCAAGACAAAACAAATGTATCTTGAACAGAGCAGAGAACAAATCCAAGACAAAATAGCCGACTTCACGCTTCACTGAAGGTAAAATATCGCTGCTGGGTTATAAGAAGCATGATGATAACTGATATATCAATTATACTGAAAATCACGCAGCGACTGAGGAAGTGCAGTTACACTAGAAGTTCATGGCCGAATGACAATGTTGCGTTAAGGGAAAAAAAACTTTCAGGCCATGTAGCAAGTTGTAAGGAAAAGCTTAGCTGAAAATAACAGTGAATAAGTATAGAGCAATGACTCTTGCTTTTCTTTACAAATCCTGATGTTTACCACAAAAGGAAGGAACGGCAGCAAACAAAGGCAGATTAATCTGTAGTTAGATTGCCTTTTAGTGAGAAGATGGCCTTGACGAGTTAATTAAGCAGCAGCCTGTAAAACCAGTCTATTTGCATAGTAAATCCTGGCCACTATGCAAGTGTGGACAATTCTGGTTTAAATTACAGCCTCATGAATATGCTAATTTAGTTGTGGGCTAAAAGGGTTGCCGTAGCAACCTTTCTCCAGGTAGCCCTTCTATAGCTGCCCTTGATATCCCCAAAGGCTTGTAATGTGTGAAGGAGTTTGGCAGAGGAGCATTTTGTCACAGAACATTGAACAAAACAAAGGCAAACACACACGTTTTAATTTCACAGCACAGAAGCCTGTCAAATCAAAGACGAACTGAACAGATAACACAAAGGCTCCACCACCCTCAAAGGTAACAATGTAGCACGTACGTTTTCGAAGGTTTACATGAATTAGTGAAATAGGTTTTGTTATTGCAATATCACAACATAGAGTCAGTAAGTGGCTAGGATACCAGTAGTACATTAATAAGTAACAAATACCCAGTAGTAAACGTTTCTCAAATCACATGTATTTTCCCACAAGTTGGCATCTTGGCACAACAAGATGCAGCTTTGGAGACCTTCAGCGATGTCAGACATCATCTGAATCTGATGCGTCTAATTAGACTATTGAAGACCGCATTTTACGTCACGTAATTTTTTTTTATCACTTGATACATCACAGCATCTAGTTGGCATTGGAAACATAAAGGCAATTGCGAGACTATTTGCTTTTCATGATTATTGTTAATGGGGAAAGCTTTGCTTAAGGTAGTAAGAGGCACATTTTGAAAGCGAAATAAAACCAATGCTTTGGTTAAATATGAAACACTTCCTATTTAGAAATTGTTTTCATAAGCGATATATTTGAAAACAAACATTAAAATAACTAGGTGTTTCTGTTAAATGGCCTAATCCTGTAACAACAGTTTCTGTCAAAATAAAAGTGCCAAGTGAGGTAATTGGTTGCAGATAAAGCACTCTGCATTTAATCTAAATTTAATTGAAAATAAACATGTAACTAAACAAAAGAAGGGAATGAGCAATAATTATTAAGTCACATTACAGATTCTCGTCAGGCTAATGTTTCCTAAGAACAACGCAGCGCAACCCTATTGTGTTTGCCAATGATAATTTGAAAGCTTCATTGGCCACCACACGTTGCTCGCACCCTGTAACAGGGAGTGTATACACAAAAATGATGCGGTATCAGGATTGCCACTGAACGTGAGGCAGTCACGCGAGAAAAATGAGAACAGTCAAGTCCCTGAACAGGAACCTGGCACCAGACCCACAGAAACCCTGAGTACTGGTCTTCTGCAGGAAAACTGCAAGGAGATGGGACCGTCTGTTATCAACCAATACAATACGGTTGCTTTTGTACGTTCACACTGCCCCAACCACTTTTCGTTTTGATTAACTCACCAATCTATATTCTTAAATTCTTCCCCTTTCCCTTTCTGAAATATTTTACTCAATTACATTAGCTCACTGAACTGGTGCAAACATTATTTGTTTTAAAATCCGAGACTCAATTGTATCTATTATACAGAATTAATATCCAAACGCTTTACAAAACTCTTCAGTACATAGTTACCAAATCAGCTTTTAAAAATACAATAAGTTGTCATCAAAGTAAGTTTAGAACACTCCCAATATGGATAATCTACGATCTATTTATCCAATTCCCCCATTGGATAAAGACCGCTCAAAGTGATCTTCGCCGGTCATATAACGTGCAATAAATAGCCAAGAGGTAAGGTGATTCACTATTGTCTAACGGTAGGCAGATTATAACCAACACATCGAATGCCTTGGGCGTTGACTGCATTGTACAACGTTACAAGGAGCTTGCCTCCAAATCAGCGCTGCCAAGGCACGGAATCAGAATTCGTCACAAGAAACCTAATAAACGTCAAGCAGTCGGAAATTAAAGTGACCATGACTTTTGGTTAACATATTTTTATTTGTTAATCCTGTTACAGCGCGGGTGAAGAATCATTCCACTGAAGTAGTCACCCAAGTCTATAAAACAGCCATCTGTCATTCTAGACTGTGGGACATGAATCTAGGCCTGAACACTAGTTCCATTTTAACGCGCGTCCTCAGTGACCGACATTTACTGTGCTGTTTTGTTTCACTACTAACGAAAAATTGTAGCCATATTGGTATAAACTTGTGAAAAACTGGTGAATTTCCCGAATAACCACAATACTGTTGGTACAAATAAGCTTGTCCGTAGTTATCATGTTAGTTGAAGGGAAGAAACATACATTTGGACTGTTCCAAATTTCCAATCAAATTTCCCATTGAAAACTTCGATCCACCCAAGGAAAGAGAACAGTAATGTTCGGAAAGCCATCCCCATCCCTCCATACACGGGCAAAGCAGAGATAACAGATCTGTGTGGTGGTATTTCTTCTGCAGTTGGATCACGACAGAATCGCTGTAATTTACTGTGCACTTTCTATGCTAATTAGACATTAAAATGTTATTTTTTTCCACACCAGGCTCAGAGAATTAATATAAAATGTGTTAATTGGCACCAATAGGTGTGATCGTGATTTATTTGGAATTTACGGTGAAAGTTGGTTACAAAGATTCAGGCCTCACCGTCCACCGTGCCAAGTGACCTCCAAAAGCATTGTTAAGGCTGTGTATTTCAGCACCGTGAACTGTACAACAGCGTATTAAAATACAAACTACCAAATATTTACATGATTTATTTATGTAAATAGCTTCTGTGATTACTCGTGGTCAAATACAAGCAAAAGCGAATAAAATATATTTTGTCTTAAATTTAGCTTAATATTCTGAAAACTCTAAATGTTAAAATTGTAACATATGCCTTAATTAATCCCTTTTTCCTGTCTTGATATCATATTTTGTACTATGTAGCACATTACGTGAAAATGCATGACCGGTTTTCAGTACATGCGAACGTGTTAAAAAAATTTACATTTTTAATACGAAATGGGAAAGCTTACCCACTGCCCTTTAGCAAAATGGAATTAAACATACAATTATAATTTTAACAAGTATCACCTTGTAAAACTAAATATAACATATGCTGGGTTCACTATTTTAATGTGAGACTATTGCTGACGGTGTTGTACTGTATTCCAGTCTTCTGTGAATCAGTGCCTGACTGGAATTTATTTTTGTTTCCAATATCACGTTTGTGCATTTCAGTTGCCAATGCATAAATCAACCCCTTGAACCCGATGTCTCTATATGCATCAACTTACCTCCATTTTCGTGTTGAAACTATTATTTTTAAATATTAGATAACGTGCACACTTACGTTTTTATCTGAATTTAATGACACAACACAGGGAATGATGGTTGGAATGATGTGTAAATACATATAACGTGATGATTTTACCCCAGTTCCTGTTCTTTTCATTTATCTAAAAATAAAATGACTGTGTGTTATTGTGGAATATTTCCTACACCATGTAATGCAAAAACTAATCATCTGTGCATAATTCAGCAACAATAAGTCCTCCGCATTGCTTAATCGCACCCCAATTAGCATTCTACTTACAATGCATTTCCCCTGAAAATTCTCAACAACTCCTTTAACCAACACTATTCGTAGATTCACATCTCAACATGTAGAGTAAAAAGAAGGTAGTGACGTACAACTCAGATTAACATACTTTCTGTAAAGGTGCATGCCATCTCAAGTTGTACTTCGAAATAAAACAAGATATTTACGGTCTTCATTTGATTACACATATTATTGCTTTAGGAGATGAACATTACAATCTCTTTGTGAGGAAGTCAGCCCTGAAGATAAGACTTTGTCTAGCGAATTGCATGAAGTGCCTACGTATGTGCACAGAAACATTAATAGGTTTCCAGGAGTTGTCCTGCAGAACACGCCCAGAGAGTGTGGATGATGTGGGCTGACCGCTCATATCATAGCGCACAAAAGCACAAGTAATCATCCCTTTCTTTTAAACTCAGATATCCCATTCAGACAAAAACGTCGTTCTATGACGTGTGCGTGCGTGCACAGCACCCCCAACCCCCACACCTCAGAAATACATATACACACACACATATACACAATGCCCCACATATAATACAGGCGCACACCGATCGCACGCAAGCATAAAGGCAGGCGCAGAACACGAGCAATTTCTCTCTCTCGTACATCCCTGTAAAATCAAGCTCACTTTAAGCATAATTTCATATTTCGAGACTAAGTCATATTAAAGTAACATGCTTGGCAATTTAATCAAATTATTTTTTTAACAAGAGACGTCAATTAGGCGGTACTGGATGGTCAGTTTATACACATACTCACAATTAAACTATACTAAAGTATCCAGTTGTAATGTCAAATTTGTAAAGTATTCATTGTGTTGGAAATTCTAACAAATTGCTGCCCATTAGCTTTACAATTGCTTGGGATTAAAATTATTGTGCGGTACTTATTTGCAAGTACTGTACCTTCTTTTCTGCGAGCTTTATATTTCAAAAAAATCGCCTCTGTGATGCATAGCCTCAATTTTGTCCCCATTTCCACATTTTGCAAATTAAATATGCATTCTGCTCATGTACTGTGTTTGTCATTAACAATACTTGACTGCTCTGGCTTGCATCAGCACTTTGCTTTCACCTATGCAAATTCCACTTATGACTAGTGCTGCATTTTTTGACTGAAGCATTGACCCATAACAGAGTGAATACCAAAGGAGTCGATCTTGTTTAACCAGGTAATCTCAACAGCCAGCAACGCCATCATCAACACTACAAATTATTAAACAGCCTATTTTGACCTTGTGCGGATTTTACCTGAAATCGGCTTTCATTAATAACATATTTAGTTAGATTGTCAAAGAATGCCTCTAGGTTTTTTTTAAATGAATACGTTTATATCGAAGTTTTGTGCTAGTGATGTAATTCTGGACATGATGAATTAGTTTTATTATGGGAAAAACTATTATTTAAAATACACGGTCGAATGGGCACTTAATTGTGTCTATATACATACCTGTATTTGTTACCAGATCACTAAATACTGGAATACAATATCCAGAAAACCTAAAATAGCATAGATTGCTGCCAATAGTTAGATGTATCTCATTTCTCTGACTTCAGTGACAAAGTTTATTGTGTAGTTCTGTTACAGATCATAGACCATACTAAACCACACATATGTCATTAACTACTTCTGTCAATTTAATTCTCGATTAAAACGCTACCAGAACAGAAACAAAGAGGAAAATCATGTCGTGCGACACATTCAGCATGTCAAGCTGTTATTATGGCTAAAACTGCATCACTTTCTGCTGTTTACAAACACTTGCAGAGATGACGGTATTATCACGGTCTGCATTGAACAGCCTTTTAAACCGTTTTCTTTTGGTGTAAATTCCAGTAATGTATCGTTACTAATCTGACAATGCTTTAAATGCAACAAAATCAAGATAGCGTCTCAGTAGTTATATTCAATGATTTTAAGTTTTTAAAAAATGCAATTGTATATTTTTCTTAAAAAGGGTTGAGATTTCTAAATGAAACTGACCAGGGTAACTACAGGAAAATGATTTAAACTTTCATAATGCAAATTGATCAATCGTACACATTTTAATGATTTAAGATTTCCTTCTTCCACATTACATGTACTGAAACATTTGAAAATTTCAATAGCAGCAATGCTATTATCTCCTTTTCTAGTTTAGACTGTTTTATTAACTATCCTTTTCCATTCTTCTTTAACTCTGAAAAAAGGAGCTGTAAGCAAGATCTCCATTGATTCTTTGTGTTTGGCAGTCTTATGGCACAGTATATTATCTCTTTTGTGTTGATTTGAAAGTAGTTTTAGGCACACAATAAAGTTACCGTATAACTTGTTAAACCAACAGTATAGCTGCACTAAACTATGCAAAACTTTCTTCAAGAAGCCATGTCAAACTTGCATTATCTGCAATAAAACTCAAATCCAGTGTGAAGTCTCATTTGAAATATGTCCATTCAACAGCCTAGGAACTTTCAGAACTTAATATGGAACCTTTTTAATGTTAAAGAACAGACGCTCCCATCCACACATTTTCTAACTAGCACTTGAAGACATGAGCAGATGATGATGATGACTCTTGTACCTCACATCCAATCACACTGAGATCCATCTATGGTATAACAAGAGACTTATATTCAAACTAGCTGTCTAATCTGTAGAATGTGAAGCAGAGTTAGAAAACCAGAGCTAGATTACTGACTGCAGGTTACACTGAGATCAGACAAAGGAGATTTTGGTATGCATGCCGAGGTGGTCCCTAGGCAGTTAATTTTAATGTTAGAAGAACACAGGTGGCAGAGTCCACCTTCTCCTCTCATTAAAAACATCTAAAAGTAAAAGGGATCACCAGGATATTTTTAAAAATGAAGCTCTGGCTGGAGTTATACTGCATCATGTGTAAACTCAAATTAGTGTGAAATGGTCGCCTGGCAAGGAATTAACATCATTTGGCTTTACTACACTTATGAGCCAGATCAGGACCTGATTGCCAAGTTATATCGTCAATTATGTAGATATATGCATCTCAAACAGCATTGCATCAATGTTAAAATGGCAGCAAAACGTTCTACCTGCCTTTGAATCTATATTGCTGCTAACGTAAGTTGTAACATATTTGGGTAGATTTTCAACTTACTATCTGGGCATAAAAATGGCATTAGGAATGGAAATAAAGATCAGGCAGTCTATGTCATTGGTGGTTCAATCACAATGCCAGTTTTATGTCCAGTTGGCAAGTTAAAATCCTGACCAATATTTGATTTAGTATCACCCATGATCTGTAATGGAATCACAGTGCAAAAGACAGGGCCATTTTTTTATTCTTTCATGGGATGTGGGTGTCGCTGGCAAGGCCAGCATTTGTTGCCCATCCCTAATTGTCCTTGACAACTGAGTGGCTTGCTAGGCCATTTCAGGGGGCAGTTAAGAGTCAATCACATTGCTGTGGGTCTGGAGTCACATGTAATGGGTCTGGAGTCACATGTAGGCCAGACCAGACAATATAGGAATACAGCTTTGCTAGCCGCTAAAGAACTGAGAAAGTTCACGGTTAAGTCTTCCTTTTTAATATACTTGCTTGTCATTCTGTTTTGGAGATGTACTTTCTCAATAGTATAATCTTCCATAATTTTGCCATAAAATTAGAAATTGCTATTCTTAATTTGTGGTTGCAAAATTTCTTTCTTTCTTTTCTTTTGGGCCTCCTTATCTCGAGAGACAATGGATACGCGCCTGGAGCTGAAACTTTTCTGTACATCCTCAGTTCAATGTGATCTGCTACTGGCTACATGAGATTTACTCAGATGCCAACTGGATGTTCACTTTTGCTTTGGTGTACCTATATTTGGACAACAGTTTACCACTTTGGTATTTGTGATGTAACATCCTTAGACACGCCAGGAAGATGCTACATTGTAAGATTATATGTGCAAATAATACACACATCTGGTTGGATTTTTACTTCAATCAATATCCAAACACTGATATAGCAGTTATCAAAGTGTCAAATCAAAATTAAGCTTTTGGTGCTGCAAGCAGATGTAGACTTGAATGTTAAGGTAGTCATATCATATTATCAGCCTTGGTTACAAAAGCGTCTACTGAAATTTTCTACAAGAAATGATAATATTCAAGAAATATGTGCCAAAGTTGAAACCTAATGGATTTTTGAAATAAATAAACTAAACAAATTATGGCTGTGAATCGGTGAATTGAATTACAAGCTGGGCCTGTCAGTAATTAAGTTGAGAACAATTCCTTGGGTCGTTTGTCTGTCTAAACCTGTTTTATTCTAACCCTTCCTCACACTAAATTATCTACACTGCAAATTCAGTAAGTTCAATTTCAATAATTTAGATGAAGGGTTCCTCATAACTTTCAATTTTTAATATATTCACATGGACATTCTTTTGAAATTGTTATCTGCACTGAAAATTGCCATCTATAATGCCCAAAGTGCATCAATACTGAGTGACAAGTCCGCATTAGGTACACTTGAGTAAGTAAATCACTTTGGAGTATTTTTTAAGTCGTGCACAGTTTGGTTGTCGCATTTCCTCACATTACAACAGTAACAATATTTCAAGGGGACTTCATTGGCTGTAAAGCTTTTTGGGATGTCATGAGAGCATGAAAGGCACTATACAAATGCAAGTTCTTTCTTTCTTGATGACTTGTTTCTCTAAATGTATTCGGTAAACTGTTGTTGAGCGATAGAAAAAGAATTATTAGTATAAACAAAAAGTTGGTAAAACACAAATAATTTAGAAAACTAGCCTGCCTTTATTTGAAAATGATGTACAAGAGAAAATTTAAATTCATCCTTTTCTCCCCAAAGCATGGAGCCAAGGTACACTGATATCTCTAACTTCTTTGGCAGAAGCATCAAGTGCTGAAATATTTTCCCCGAGGAAGAATTAATCTTTAAAAATTCAAACTGGAGTCGGTGTGCTAAGAATTGTAAATGGATCTGGTTCAATATATTTTACTTTGATAGTGTAATGTCATGGGTTTCTTATATTTCAGCTTTCATGCCTAACTCAATTCCACACCACTGTTAGTAGGAATTGCCTATGTCTCTTCTACTCATTGCCTTTATGAATCAATGTTTCAAATGGCAAATACAGTAGGTCTGGGCAAAATACTGATTTGCAACTAAAACTATACAATAGTTAAAAATGTTTGTCATATTTAGCTTTTATTTTGAAAATAAATGATTGTTGTATTAAACTATAAACAATATATAATAAACTATATATAATATTTATACACTTCTTTTGAGATGGGTATACTATAAATATGTAATTCAGAATAATGGTATATAAATTATCGCAATGTGGTGATGAAGCACAATAATACTTCACGTTTTTAAATGACAATTCACTATCTCGGCAACCCAAATAAATTCCAACTGTGTCTTATTTTTATGTTAATTCAAAAATGTTACTATGGTGCTTTATACATTGAAATGAAGCTAAAATTGGTAAATTTCATGAATCTCTGTGGACAGCAACATATTAAAACATTTACCCATGTGCAAAATAAATTACAGAAATAGGGTGACAGAGGCATAAAATGACAGTTGGCATAATGGATCCACAAAATTTACACAGAATGGGAGTACAATGAATCTCAAAGCACATTCAATTGACAGGGTAATTACTTACACCCAGGTCTGTCTTTTACTGTTCAGTGAGTATTCTGTTGTTTTGGCAATAGTATGTGAACCAACACATCCAAGGCTCATTTTTATGAGTTCTCTTTGCAAATACAGGCATTGTGTATATAATGTCTGTACTGCACAGCGTACTTTCTGATTTTTCTTTATGCACATACTCTTTTCAAACAAAACCAAATTTTAATGAAGCAAAGATAAGTGCACATAAATCTGCACAAAAGCAGCCACACATGCGTACTTAATATAATGAAGCTTTAAAAATTCAAACTGAAGTTAGTGCAAGTTAGTAAGTGAACTAATATAACTCTTAAATCAATACAAGATTCATCATATTATTGAATTACTGTATTTGTATTTCAGTTGTGCTATTATGAACTTTGCTATGGTGAAGCATTGAATTTAGTGCAGGTGGAGCTGAAAACAGAGTCTAATGGGTTTACTTCATAAACCTGGAATTTGGTGCCTTGGAGACTTGGTATGGTTGATCGATTTGTATAACCATGAATAAAATGAAATATAGGCAATCATCTTTCTCCATGGTATCACAAAATGTGCTTTTCTGTAATTTTTGCAATCTGCTTAGATCAGAGCAGTTATTTGGAAAAAATATCCCATTTAAAGGAATGGATTTAATAAAGGCCTATAAAATATTCAGCATTAATCCCTTATTAAGTATTAATGGTCTTTTTTTATTAATATCTGCTTTCACCGGCAAAGCTAACAGATCAGTTAGCATACAGTAATCATAGAAACCATAGAATAATTACAGCACAGAAAGAGGCCATTCAGCCCATCGTATCTGCACCAACTGAAAAAAAACAGCCGTCCAATCTAATCCCACCTTCCAGCAGCTGCTCTGTAGCCTTGCAGGTTACAGCACTTCAGAAGCATGTCCAGGTACCTTTTAAAAGAATTGAGGTTTTCTGCCTCCACCATTGTTCCTGACAGTGAATTCCAGACACCCACCAGCCTCTGGGTGAAAATGTTTTTCCTCATGTCCCCTCTAATCCTGCTACCAATCACCTTAAATCTGTGCCCCCTGGTGATTGACCTCTCTGCCAGGGGAAACAGGTCCTTCCTGTCTACTGTATCTAGGCCCCTCATAATTTTGTATACCTCAATTAAGTCACCCCTCAGCCTCCTCTGTTCTAAGGAAAATAACCTTAGCCGATCCAATCTTTCCTCATAGCTGCAAATTCCAAGCCCTGGCAACATTCTTGTAATTCTCCTCTGTACTCTCTCCAGAGCAATTATGTCCTTCCTGTAATGCGGTGACCAGAACTGTACACAATACTCCAACTGTGGCCTAACAGCGTTTTATACAGTTTCAGCATTACATCCCTGCTTTTGTATTCTATACCTTGGTCAATAAAGAAAAGCATTCCATTTGCCTTCTTCACCACTGTATCTACCTTTCTTGCCACCTTCAGGGACCTGTGGACATGCACTCCAAGATCTCTCACTTCTTCCATCTCTCTCAATATCCTGCTGTTTTTTGTGTATCCCTTGCTTTGTTTACCCTCTCCAAATGCATAACCTCACACTTCTCTGCATTGAATTCCATAATCAGTTTTAATATTATCACTTCAACAGTATAGAATAGCAGATTATCGACTGAGATTTTTTTATTTTATTTCCAAAATATACTTTATTCATAAAAATCTGTAAAAAATACATTGCCAAACAGTTTCAAACAGCACCAAAAAATACAAACATTGCAAGGGAGATCAGTTTCCTTCAATACAATCATGAGTTGCTTCACAACCCTTCCATTTCACATTTGTCATGCCAATTACATTTTTACATTTACAGCAAATGAAAATTTTCCCGATACAGTTCGAGGGGTTTCCCATGGGTCCAGCCCCTCAGTTCAGCTTGGTGGGGGGACCTTATCGACTGAGATTTTTGTATTTCCAAAATATACTTTATTCATAAAAATCTGTAAAAATTACATTCCCAAACAGTTTAAAACAGCATCAAGTCAAAAAAATACAAACAGTGCAAAGGTGATCGGTTTCCTTCTATACAATTATGAGTTGCCTCACAACTCTTCCATATCATTGTCATGCCATATACATTTTTACATTTACAGCACACAAAATTTTCCCGATACAGTTTGAGGGGTTTCCCATGGATCCAGCCCCTCAGTTCAGCTTGGTGGGGGGACCTTACACTGTGATCTTTCCCCATTGAGCCTTTGCTGCGGCTGCCCCAAGCTTTAGTGCGTCCCTCAGCACGTAGTCCTGGACCTTGGAATGTGCCAGTCTGCAACATTCAGTGGTGGAAAACTCTTTGCACTGGAAGACCAGCAAGTTTCGGGCAGACCAAAGGGCGTCTTTCACCGAATTGATAGTCCTCCAGCAGCAGTTGATGTTTGTCTCGGTGTGCGCCCCTGGGAACAGCCCGTAGAGCACAGACTCCTGTATTACAGAGCTGCTTGGGATGTCATGTTTGGATTGAGGGCAAGTTGCAAACATGGGCCAAAGTGCAGTAAGGCCCTTCATTATCTCAGTTTACTAAAACTACATTTTGGTCATTCATGCTTTCATGTCTCCTCTTGCTGGCTGTCATGATTTGTGAATTTTTCATTTGTAGATTAAAAAGGAAATAGCAACTGCAACTTTCATTGGAGATTAATCCAGTGCTCTAAGAGCAATACAACAAAGTGGACTCCAAGTGAATGAATTAGCATTTAAACAGGATAGACTCATTTGCACCTCAAGGGCTTCAATTAATGAGTCTGCCACAGGTCCTGGCGACGGACCTGGAAATGGGAGTCGTTCCTGTTAGTTATGTGGGCAGCCTCCCCATCGTGATCATGCAGCAGGCAACTATTTTGCACAATGGAGGTCGGGGCCCATCCAATCATGCAGCAGGGGCGGGCTGCTGAATATGGCGGCAGATGACTCTGGAGCAGGTGCTGGTGCCATATTTAATGGCCTGCCAGCTCTGTTTGCATTGCTTCCTTGCACCCATTTGTTGCTTTCTGCTCCAAACTGACACCCAAGTGACTCTGGATCCTCCACCACCTGCCCCCCTCCCAAGGCAATGGAAGAGGCAAGACACAGGTTGGCCCCACGGTTTAGCGATGCCTCCCTCGAGATTCTCTTCCAGGCTGCAAGGGAAAGGCAGGAGGTCCTCTTCCCCACTGATCGCAAGAAGACATCCTCCCGTCTGACAAAGCAAGCCTGGATGGAGATTGCTGAGGAGATCGGCAGTGGTGTCATCACTCCCTGGAACTGGGTACAGTGCCGCAAGAGGGCCAACAACCTCCTGCACTCTGCCAAGGCGATTGCTCCTTTTTAGTGATTGCAAGTGGCTATGCAGGTGGAAGCAGGACAAGGGGAGGGAGGGACTACACTAACGATGGCAGAAGGGGGTTAGGAATTACTTCATCCTGACAGATGCATGACTGCATCTCAGCCACAGACCACCTTCTTTTACAGATCACCCATGAGAGTGGAAGGGAGCATGAACTGTATGTGATACCCCAGTAGCGGATGACGGGCTGCCACTAGCAGAATTGTCATATTGATTGCTCTGCAAAGTATGACTATCTCCCTCTTTTCACTTGCAGGACAAGATTGCCTATAACGGGAGGGAGACAGCCTGGACTGGTGGAGGTATCCCAGATCTTTGGCCTCTGTCCACAGCAGAGAAGGAGACACTAGAATTGGCAATGACCCAGGCAGCTGCTCCATATCACATGGAGAGACGAGAGTCTCCGTGCAAGTGAAGGAAGATTGGCTTCCATTGACATACAGTTCACTTCTGGAGAACCACATCACATATGGCTGTCATGATGAGATCTGCACAGCCTAACCCACAGATGTTTGCGTTCTCTCATGCAGGGCGGAGTCCACTGGAAATTCCAACAGAAGCGGGATAGCCATCAACCTCTGAGAAGGAGGAGTACTCAAAGGATGCATGACTCTCCCCCACCAGTGCGGACACTTTCACCCTTTGGTGGGTTACTGTTCAGCTTTAGAATCAGGGTCTCTATCTAGTCAGAACATCGCACACGCCTGAGCAGCTGGCTGATGCAGAGACAGCTGAGGCCTCTGGCAGTCGGAGGACTGTGGGTGGCCAGCCCCATTCTGAGCCCCCGGCTGATGATGAGCATCGGGTGTCAACAGCACAGGGCATACTGTGGTTGCAGAGTGGGGTAAGGCAACATATGGCAGATATGCCAGAGGCCATGTGCAGCCATGAGCGGAGGATGGAGGAGTTCATTCATGCCATAAGTGCTGCCATGTCTCAGGCATGTGAGCGCATGTCTTTCTCCATCGAGAAGTTGGCGACCCTCATAGAGAGCCAGACCCCACAAATGCATGCAGACCTGCACACTATCACCTTGGCCATGAGCTCAATGCAGCAGTGGCAAGGTTAGAGAAGGACGAGGTGCCTGGAGTCTTCTCCAGCTCCTCATCCTTCTCTGGTGAGCCGGTATGTTCAAGTGAGCCTTGAACGGGAGGAGTAGAATTTGACATCCACAGCTGGGGGCTCCCTTTAGGGTGCTCTGAGCGTGGACTAAAGACCTGCTCGGGTCTGGAAAAAAAACCCCAACCTGAACCCGACAGAACCACATCAGACCCGAGCCCGACCTGGCCCGAGACTTTCCATTTTTTCCTGCGCCCGACCCAACCCGACCCGCGCCCGACCCAACCCGACTCGACCCGACCACTGGAATGTTCACTTTAGCTACCTTCCGATTCCGAATCCATTTTTCACTTTTTCAGTTTGTGCAGATAAGCAACAAAAACTGTAATTGGACTTGAAAGGTTGTTTAAATTGATGAAGATTGGAGGCACAGAGTCAGTGATTGTTTGGTCATGAGTTAAACAGAAACCTATGGAGTTGTGCCCAGGCAGGTTGTGCCACACTGTACCAGTATCTGTATTGCTTAAAATAAACACAGCAATTGCCTGAAGGCTCAGAAAATATCATTATACATTACCTAGACTCCTGCTTTACAGGTAGAAAGACTCGTAAACATATAAAGAAAACCATCTAGAGACACCTGGGTTCATGGGTGTTTGAAATTTGCCATGTGCTACATCATATAAAGTTCTTTAATTCAAGCTATTAACCTTCATTGTGTAAAAGTGATTATTTTATCATGCCTTAATTGTGAGCTGCTGACTTATTGGAATGTCAATGTAGGCACATCCCTCATTTGAATATGATCTCTCATGGACACTGGCTTATGGTTCAGTTAGGTGCCAGGCACGGAACACAAATAGAAAGGAGGTGACAGACTGCATGTATTGAGGTGAGTCTTTATTGGTTTTCTCTGAGTGGCCATCAGGGTGACTGGAAGTGGTTAAGTATGAGATTGCCCCTTGCCTCCTTGGCCTGTTGCTCAATCTGCCTGGCCTCTGGTGGAAGGGCTTCAACATCCAGTGCTGCTTGCTCATCTCCCTCGTCCACATCCTCCTTGTCAGTGGAGGAGTCTTGTTCAGTCAAGCTATAATTCTGCAAGGCCCCTCTGCAGTTTTATATTATGCAGAGCACAGCAGACCACAACAATAAGATACACCTTCGCTGGTGCATACTGCAGGGCTGTACTGGATCGATCTGAGCAACAGAAAATCATCTTCAGCAGCCCAATGGCCTGCTCGATGGTTGCTCAGATGGAGAAATGGCAGGTGTTGTACCTCTCCTCTCCTGCAGTGTGAGGGTTCCTCACCGGCTTCAGCAGTCAAGTCTTCAATGGGTAGCCCTTGTCCTTGAGAATCCATCTCTGATAGTGAGTGGGGGGCCTCAAAAGCTGTGGCACCTGGGACTGTCAAAGTATGTAGGCATTGTGGCTGCTTCCCGGGAAACGGGAACATATCTGTAGGAAACACTTTCAGTTAGAGGCCTGCTTTAGGTCGGGATAAAGAACCCGACCCCGAACCCAACCGATCCACAGCGGACCTGAGCCCGACCCGGCCTGAATCCCTCTGATTTTGCCCCAAGCCCGACCCGACCCGACCCGAACCCACCCCGACCCGCCCCAACTCAACCCGCCCTTTACTTACCTTCCGACTGGGAAGTTCCACGAAGCTGCAGCGCATACGTGATGATGTCACAGTGACGTCACTTGCTCACTGTGCAGACTCAGTGACATCCCGGACTCCCAGCTCAGGTAAGTTTTTTTATTTTTAATACTTAACAGCAGAGCACTTACCATGTGTGTCCGGCCCGACCCGACCCGACCCGACTCGACCTGGACTCGGCCCAACCTGACCCGAGCCCGAAAGTCGACCCCGGAAGATGGACCCGACCCGAACACGACACATGTCGTCGGGTCCCGTCAGGTTTGGGTTGGGTAGCAGGCCTCTACTTTCAGTGGACATAGAGCAGTTGAGCGTTGATGGAATGAAAGTCCTTCCTGTCGATGAAGGCAGCTGGCTGGTCCGTTGGAGTCTTGATGGCCACATGCATGCAATCTATCGCACCTTGCACCCAGGGAAATCCAGCGATGGCCCCAAATCCAATGGCCCTCTCGGCCTGACTGTCAGCATCAGTCCTGTAGCACACATAATTGCTGGCCCTCTTGAACATGGCATTGGTCACCTCCTTGACGCACTACTGCCTGGGAGACCCCACACATGTCCATGGTGGATCCTTGGAATGATCCTTACATGTAAAGGTTTAGTGCCACTGTGATCTTCAGGGCCACTGGCATTGGCTGACCCCCAAATCCCATAGGTCGCAACTCATCCTGCAGCAGGGTGCTTAAGTCAGTGATGGTGTCCCTGGAGTGAAGTTGTCTTTGCTGACAATAGCGCTCGGACATTTGGAGATAGCTGATTTGTGTCCGGTACACTCTTTGGCACAGGTGGGCCCTTCTTGGCATGGCCAGCTGCTGCTGCTCTCGTCATGGAGCTTCAAGGGCAGGTGCAGCTGCCTCTTGCCCCTCCCTCTGTTGGAGGCACTGCATCACACCACAGGGGTCCAGAAAGACAGGGTGCATGAAACCCTTGCCAGGTGATCAGTAGGCCTCCAGAGCGCTGTCAATGCAGAGAAGATCCTGCCTTGGCAACTGAGTTTTTGCTATTTCTCCCAGCAGACACCCTGATGGCCCTCAGTGTCCACCCTTGCTGATTGCTGACCCTCTCATTCAGCAGTAGTGCAACCAAACATCTCACCCAACAGTTTGGTCACCCAATACAGCCACCCAAACACAGTCACACCCAAACCCCATCTTGCAGGGCACTCGAGATCCCGATCCTCCTTGCAGAGTGCACAGCACTGTAGGCCGACAATGGCCTCTGCACCCCCCTCGTCTCCTATGCAGAGTCGGACATGGCTGCCTACCCACTGCGGCACTGAAGCCTCGCCTTGGTGCTGCCAGCTTTTAACGGTCTGGAATCCAAAGGCACATGAGTGCCGCCCACCGTCCACTTAATCCTAAGCCCCCCATTGAATCGTGATGAATTAGATGCAAATGTGTTAAAAGTAATTGCTCAGCAATTTAGAATACATTCCTGTTGCATCGGGATGGCGATTCTACCTTGGTGTTATTCCGCCGCTGACTAAATCCGGAACCGACATCACGATGACGGATTTCCGGGTGGATGCTCCTGATACGATTCTCTGTCCCCCCAAGTCACCATTCCCTCTCCAGGTTTCTCTCAATGTGTCTCTTTCCCTGTTGACACAACTCAATCTCAATAATGCACTAGTCTGCTGTCTTTTGTGCTGGGGGTAATAAAGTTAATTAGACTCCATTCACATTGTGCAAATTGCATTAAACTGAAGGCAATATGAAAAAAAAAGACCAGAAGGAAATGTGAATATTATTTTTAGAAGAATAGGTGCACCCTGTTTTTAAAGGACCAATTGGGTGTCAGATTTATAGGAAGGTGAGTGAAATTAGTACAAAGTTGCTAGTCTAACAGCAGCATCAGTTATGGAGGTTGTTCACATGGGTGCTTATCATTTATTATCGAAAACAATGTAAGCAGGATTGAAATGGTAAAGTAACTTTGACCAGGACCAGAAGGACCTTTTAATAGTTGACATTTGTTCGCATTGTTAGTTAATGGGAATGCACAAAGTAAAACAACTCACTCATATGGCATTTGTTTTCCAAAACATATTGGGGATGGGTATCCCCCTGAGCAGACCTTGGGTGGCTGGCTGGCTGGCTGGCTCCAGGTCATGACAATATCGGGCAGCCCAACTGGTCTGTGGACCAAAAGAAGGTAGGTCTGTGGAGAGGGCCCTGATGCCTTGGGGCTGGGAGCTGGAGTGACAGTAGCCCATGCAGGTGTTGTGGAGCTTGAATGAGCACTTCTGCTCTTCCTGGCCTTAACAAAAATAAAGAAGAATGCACCCATGGGATCCTCTTTGGCCAGACAGCCATCTAATACTGCTCAGCTTAAACATGGCAATCAGGTCCTTTGTACATTATAGGACGCTAATATGCATTTTAAATGGCCCTATCATCTGACTCAGGGGTCTGTTCTAGGTGACAAGTGTTTGACCTGGATGAACAGTGCTGTGACCACAGCAATGGTGGAAACAGCGCGGATGTCATTGCCCACTATTTTCAGCACATTTTCGTCCGTTTGTGCTGGGCTGAAGACCTGAAAAGTCACTCCAGAGATTTTATAATTTGTAAAATGTGAAGATACTTTTCTCTGCATTCCATGTTAATCTTACTTGATAGATTTGTAAAGGATGCTATATTAGACAAGGCAACAGAGAAAGATAGACACTTAACCACTGACATGATCCAACTACTGCCTGAAAGTATTATACTCTAGTACAAAATAAGCAAATATATTTTTAAAGCAGGCTGATTAATTCTTATGACCTTCAAGGGATTTCATTTTCTCTGGTTGTGGATTGGTTGATGCATTCACATAAATAAGTCTTTTAAATAAATAGGCTTATGACTGCTTTAACTTACTGTAAATAATTTTTACAAAAATGTAACAATGAGAGGAAATTAAAACTCTCTCCCGCTGGCGTTTGTTTAAAATAAAGTTCTCCCCAATAGTGATGATTGTACAGAGCTTGGTCACTAGCTCTATTACAGTGGTGTCCAAGCCTTTTATCTTCATAGGCAGCGCAAATACATACCATGGAGCCGTGAAAGAACGTATAAAGTTTAACTCCTTTGTTCCTATTAATTTATTTATATCAAAAGATGCTGATTTTCTGATGTATAACTTATCTACCAATTGAGGCAACAGCGCCACAAATACCCTTTTCAAAATCTCAGACCCACAAAATTTAAACAGGAAAAGTCAGTAAATTAGAAATACAGACACAAATAGAACTGAGTTACATTTCTAGGGATCAAAAGCTATATGTGGTACAGGGTGAATAACCCTACTGTAATGCGTTATGTGATTGACTGTACACATACTATTTGATGCACAATAAAAGGCTGAACTACTTGTTCTATAGATTAGATATAGATTTTGTACTGCAAGCATTCTCTTTGGTGGCTTCAAAATGACATATCTGGCAATAGAAGTTCAGAACAAAGTAAACCATGTGTGACAGACTTGGTAATCCAATACCTGAAGCAGTAGTACTCCAGGGTACCATTGATGATTGAGCAGCCAGTTTGTCTCACCAATGGAGAGACAGACCTATCAATGGGGGCTGAGATTCTTCCCACTCAGCTCTAGATATTTGTAAGTCAATACCCCTATGTGTGGCTGGCTAGATAAACAGCAAGAAATATACCAGAAGTTTCTATTGTTAAGCTGCATGGTTTTATATGTGCCCATTTGGAGGTCCCTCTGCTTTGCCAACCTGCAGCTAAACTCTCAACTGTCTGGATTTAGGTAAGTAGTGTGTGCTCCAATGGCTGGGGTTGGAGGGGGGTGGGTGGTGTGGGACAGGGGGTGTTGGATTGGGGGCAGGTAGTGAGTATGCATTCCATACTAAGTGAACTAATTTTACAGGTGTTGATTTCTCTTACATTGGTTCAGAGATCCTCAAGCACGGTGATGACTTTCTGTGCACATTGAATTTTCAACTGACCAAAAGAAAAAATCTTATGAAATATTAAAAGGTATATTGGTGAAAATTTGTAAATATGCAAGAGTATGAATTGGTAACCAATCCATTGGAGTACAAAAGTTTCTCTCGAATGAGATCAAGAGCTGTTTAAAATTTGAATGGTTTTATGTACTAAACATAATAGAGTTAAGACCAATTCCAATTGTACCAAAAATAAAATTTCACTTGAAATCAAAACTGTTTGGCTCCATTAAGGTTTCAGTGAATTAATCCAATGAATAGCTCTGCCATACAGATCGGGAAGATCACATGTTCAAACTTTAGTCTATACAAAATTAGCTGATCTCAGCCAGAATGGCGGCCGAGATGTTACAATTGGTCTCAATAGCCCTTGACAAGTGAGAGGAAAAATGGCTCCTGACCACTGCCCTGCCCCTTACTTTTGATTGCTGTGAAGGCTCACATGTCACTAATGGTTATTTGTGTGAAGTAGTGGAGGCTGTTTGGCAGCTGTGGATCCATGTCCCACCAAGGAGTCAATACATTCAGAAGAGGTGCGAGGGGGAAAATTTGGTAAGGGGGGAAAAATCAATGTTTTATAACCCATTTTTATTCACTGACTTCCATTTAAAAAATATTTTTAACAAGATAAGTTCAAATGAAGAAGGTGATTCAGTCAATTTGATCCCATCTTTCCATGATATCAAATTTAGCTGTTCCTTAAATTAATCTAGGGTCCTGGTCTGAACGACCCTTCTTGGCAATCATCTATTGACATCCTTCTGTGTAAAGAAATATGACACTGTGATGATTTTTCCCTTCATGACCTTATAACTGTGCCTTCTTGCCCTGATGCCCTACCATATCTGCATTGTTTGGGGCATACCTTGTCCACCCTGTTAAGAATCTAACATACTTTCTAAGGCCCTCCCTGAGATGCCTCCTTTTGAGGCTGAAATGTGATAGCCTGTTTCATTTCTGAATCAGAAGGTTCTTGGATCAAGCTGCACCCAGGACTTGCGCACATGATCTAGGCATAGAGCCAATGCAGTCTTGAGGGAATGCTGCTTTGATGGAGCTGCCAACTTTTAGACAAAATGTATCTGCTTAATAAGATCTCATGGTGATATTCAGAGGGTATAAACTTTTTTCAGTGCCCTGGCCAGTTTTCCTCCTTTCCAAAACTACCTAAAAGAGAGATTAACTAGTCATCTTATTTGTTGATTATGGGACCTTGCCGTGCACAAATTGGCCACCGCGGTGCAATAGAAGTGTTCATGTTTCAAAAATAATTAATTAGTAAAGAAGCATGGTGGGGGATCCTAAGGATGGTAAGGTATTATATAAATGCAACTTTTGTTTCTTTCTGGGTCTGGATGTCCCCATATGTCACAACCATTAGAACTATAAGCAGTACCCAGCTGTGGTGTGACCAAGGGCACTGTACAGCTTCAGCATGACATTTGGACATTTTAACACAACTGATTTAACAATATAACCCAGCATTCTGTTTGCTTGGTTTATTGCCAATGCACACTATTTAAAAGTGTCGAAACATGAGTCAACCATCACCCAATGTCATTTTTAACCACGTCCTTCCCTTTAGACGGTTACTATTCCACAACCACACTTTACTTTTGCTACCAGCTGCCCTTTCTTGTAATGGAATATCCTTCACAGAACTTCTGGAGACCAAGGCACACTTCAGAATATGGCTTCTTGCTGTCAATTTGCAATGCCATCGCTTCAAATGAGTCTATGAAATTGGGCAAGCAAGATTTAGCCCTTCTAAAGTTATGTTAGCTGTCAATTATTTGCTTATTTTCATGCAGATACTTTTCCATTTTGTTTCTGATTATTGATTCCACTGGTTTTCTAATTACTGAACTCAAGCCTTTAGTTGCACAGTGTGGCTTTTTGGCACTTCTTGCGCATGGTAGTTATACTTGCCTATTTCTACTCCAACACACAATCCTCTGCAGCAAAATGTCAACATGAAATAGCAACATGGAGCTTTTGCAAAAACATTTTCTTCGATGGAATAAACTGCGGGACACTTTTAAAAATCAGACGTTCCTCATTTCTATTTCTACTAAATTGCCTCTTAGTTTGGATTTTTGTTTGTGCTTCCTTTGTTTATATGATTTACCTAAGGCAATATTTTAATGGAATAAAAATCTGATATAATTACTTAAAAAGCAAAAGTGACCATGTGATAGTATTTCCCTCCCATCTCTCTTTAACACATATGTATGCGCTGAGTTTCATGCACCATCTACATCTGTGTTTTCTTGGTCTCATGCACAAGCCCTCCCTGCCCTTACTCTCACACACATACTTTCTCCTCTTATTTCACACATGGAAGAAGAATTAAATTGGAAGTCTACAATAGAAGTGATCTTTTTGGGCAAAGTGCATAATATTTTACATCATAGAGGTATGAAGAATTAACAGTACTCCTAAAGAGTTGATGATTTTTTTCCCAAAATCTGAAAAGGGTGTGGATGCAATACACAGAACATTTTATTCTCTTTCTACCCGGTGATCCAACTCACAACCTACTTCAGGTCTCTGAGACTGCTTGTCAGTCTCATATCTCCCTATTTCTGCCACCACTTTGAGTCTCTTTTATCTCCCACTCCCTTAGAGTCTCCAACATTACCCATTATGTTCATGCCTATGAAATTCTGACCAAGCCTTCACTTTTAGCTGTCTGTTAGGAGGTCTCCCTCAACTGCCTCATCTTCTAAGTATCATTCTTCTGTTTATCTTTAATGCAGCTGCCTTCCAACTTATCTGTAGTTAGTGCTCCTACTTTATTAAGAAAATCCACCTATTCCATACTAAAGAAATCTCTCTCACCCCCCTGAAAATCAATACTTCTCATGCCACATGGAATCTTTCCTTCCCGAACTGAGAAAATTCCGCCCTCCTCCTCCAGAAAATTAATCATCCTGTCCTCCAATGAAATTGTCCTCCTCCTTCACCCCATCTGTTAACTTATTCTTTGGGAGGGTAACTACCTGGCTGGTATTGCAGTTGTTTCCCTACTCAATAAAATATTGTGCTAAGTGTTGCATGGGGAGAATTTTCTTAGCGTATTTGCCCATCCATGCAATCTGTTCATTTACTGTGGGAGCCTTTCATGGTATCAGATGAGGAGTCTCCAGCACATGAGGACAGTTAGGAGTAACACTCAATTCAGGAAATGGATAAAAGGGAACTGAATGTGAAAGTGCAGTGGACTAGATTACAGGTGGAGACAGATGGTTAGGCAGGACACAGAAAGCGTGGTACAGAGAAGGGTGACTGGGAATCTGATAGTAAAAGAAGGTACAGGTTCTGACTCTTAGAAAGTATCATAAATTTCCAGTTATTACTCAGGAAATGTCAATTCATGCACAGATTAGAGAAGGTAACACAGTTTGCTTAACATGTAACAAACATTTGAACCATGCTCTCTAAACTTTAGTTGAGTCGGTGCAAGCAGCAGAAAACAATAATGTGTATGTTATATATACAGTGGGGATCTGATTCTGCCAGTGATTGTTTTTATTGTTCTGCTTGGCTTATGCCATTAAATTTTATTTTTACCTCTCGTTCTCTCTTTACATTTCCCCAGGCTACATTTAAGCTTGTCAAATCTGCTGACAACACAAAATATAGGGACAAAAGTAAAGACCGAAGATGAAGCAAAAAGATGCAGCAGTAAGGACTTAGATCAGCTGTGCAAATGACAAATGACATCTAGCATTCAAAAAGTATTGTACATTGGTCAAGAATATGAACCATTAGTATATACTGTATTGGACCAAATTGACAGAAGGAGATTTAGAAAGAGAACTGGTAGTAATGGTGGAAGCATCACTTTCAAGACAATGTTGGCAATACAATGAAAAAAGTTAAAAGAATACTGGGGTGTATAGACAGGAACGTAGAACAGGTCAAACGTATATAATAATTCTGAAACACAACAAATAAATATAACCATTTTTAAACCTATTTTCTAAATGTATTGCTTTAATTTTCCATATGATTACTTGACTTTTCTATAAATAAATATCTCATATTCATTCTAACAGTGTTTGTTATGTTTAACTTGCAATATTGTACATGTGGTACTGAACTGCTTTATTTCCTATCATAAACACGGAAACCTTCAGTATAGACAGTTGCTTTTAATATTTACTGTTTTATTGTTGTACTGCGAGAATTTTAAAAGGAATCTTGCCAGGATAAAGTAACTATAAGCCTATTGTTTTTCGCACTTTGAATGGCATCCTATTATATTGGGCTCTCACTATAACACTCTGTGATATACCACAACCTCTGATATGACATACACTGACTATGGTTCCCACACTAATAAGGAAATTAGATCAAACATCATTCGAATTCCACCCTTCACTATAACATGCTTTTCAAACATGGGTTTCAAAATGTTACAAAGAAGGTTCTCTATACTATGCATGTATGTTGCATATGGTTTTCTTTTGAGTAATCAGGCTTGAGTCACAGATCTAAATGGTAAAATGGAACAGAAGGAACACAGATGGCGCTTTATATATATGATCAGGGTACATGATGTTTAATGCCACTTCGCTCTATGATTGTGACTGATAGTTTCATGGCACAGTAATAACTCACTACAAAGAAATTAAATAGAGAATAATGGATACCTGGGAGTGAGTTAGAGTGCTATAATGTAATTGAGGGATTCAGGTGGCATTATCAACCACATTTAAACTCCTTGATTAGATTAGAGCATTGAACAGACTCACCTGAATTTGTTAGTTTTTAAACATGTTCTCTTTTATGGATATATAGGATATTTTCTATAGTTTTGACTTTTCTTTAATCAGCTGCTACATGTCCTTGATGAGGCAATGATGTTCACAAAAGGCTTGAAAAATCATTACTGCAGGCTTATTGAATGGTTGAATACAAGGGATCTCTGTATCTGGTACATACTATGAAATGAATAATGTGCTGATCTTTGCAGCATGTTAGACAATGGTCTAATATTAGGATGGTAGGTGCCCAATATTTTGAGTTCATTGTACACAGGCTCCCTGTATTATCAGAGTTGTAAACTTGAGATCCACAACGAGCTTTAATGTGTTCAGCGTTTTACAATGCAGAACTGAAACAGTATGCAATGTTCATGACAGCCCCACAACATCTTCAGATCAGGGATTCTCCACATAATGGGTCTCAAATTTTTGTTAGATAAGGGTATTAAGGGATGTGGAACTAAGGAGGGTAGATGGAGTTAAGATACAGATCACCCATGATCTAATTGAATGGTGGAGCAGGTTCAAGGGGCTGCATGATCTATTCCTGTTGGCTGAAAGGGCCATATTTTTCAATAGTTATTGTTCAGCTTTGAATAACCCCAAAAAGGCAGTAATATTTGAGTAATCAGAAACCCTTCACTGACTGCAGGTCCTAGAAATTCTGACCTTCCCTCCTGGTGTTCCAGCTGTGTCATGTGCTATGTACTGGGAGCACTGCAATAATATTTAAATGAGCTGACCTTGCATTATAAGGTCACATAAACTCATTTGTGGGTAGGTGTATGGAGAAGCTGTAAAGTGTCAGCTGCAGCGGCACTGCAAGGTGATCATATCAACAGCCCCAATAAATATCCAGTTTAAAGTGAAGATTCCAGTAGAATAAATAGAATATTCCAGCTCCCAAAATGGCCCAGATAGTTATGCAGTTGAGCGTACAGACCAGGAAGGTCCCAGACTTTGTTTCCCATTCTTTGCGGAGTTGGCTAATCTCTGGTGGTATGCCAGTGGGGCACTATGATTAGCCTCAGTACTGGAAGTGCAAGATTTTTGACATTAAGTTAGGACATGGATGGACTTGACTGTGCGTATCTCTTCCTTGACCTCTGCAGTCAAATAGCATGCTGACATTTGCTGTCTGGGCTCACATATAGTACAAGGAGCCTATGGAACTATAATCCAGCAATGAGTCAATGTCTTCAGGAGAGGAGAGAAAACTGGAGGAGAAAAAGCTGTTAAAATGAATTGTACCTCACAAGTGCTAATGAAGCCTTCACACTCACTTTCCCCCTCCAACTATCCCAATAATTTTCTGTTCCTAACCCTCCTTTCCTGAAGGTTATGACTTGTGGTGGGGTCGAGCCCAACAAAGAGTGGAAGATTGCAGGTACACTTGACTTAACTTTGCACTTTCATGATTAGTGCTGTTCACTACTGACAACAAGTGGCACAATTACAATTGAGTCAATGGAAAATGGAAGTTGCTGTTTTCACAGTCAGCGAATAATGCTTAATGCACTGTCTTGGATGTTCTGTAATTATCTGTCTTCATCCATAACCAGCCACTGCTAAAACTCTCATTCATCTTTTCATCACCTCGAGGTTCAATTTCTTCAATGATTTCCTTGCTGGCTTTCTAAGTCCCAGCCTACTCAAGTTCCAACTCACCCAGAACTTTGAAATGTGCATTGTATCTCATATTAAGTCCCTCTCACCTACAATCCTTGTCTTTGCTGCCCTTAGTTGGCTCCCCATTCTCTACAGCACCCATTTCATAATTCAGCTCCTCATTTAAACATCCCTCTGTGTTCTTCCTCCACCATATCTCTGTCACTTTCTCTGTCCCTACATTCCCACTTGTATCTTTCACTCTTGAGAGTCTGGACTGCTGTGCCTTTCCCAAACACTCTCCCAAAACTCCTTTGTGTTGCTTCATCTGACACAACCTCCTCAAAACCCATTTCTTCAACCTTGCCTTCAGTATTCTGCCCTCTATCTTCTCCTAATTACTGCTCAGCATTTGATATTTTCCTCTCTGTCTTGTGAAGTGCCTTGGGTGTTTTAAAGGCACTATATAAATGTAAATTGCTGTTCTTTCTCTCTGCCACATTTCCCAGTGGTAAATTGCTAGTTTTATTTTTTTTTCACCATTTTCATTGACTTAATGTGAGGCCCATACATGTCAGCTAAAAGTTCAGCATTGATCTGTCGTGGACACAAACTAGACTGGTTGGGTTCTTGAGTTTGCAGCATGTATTTTTAAGCTCTGAATTCTTTAAAATGGTGGTTAGAGATTACAGTGTACACAAGAAAATATTTCCATTGAAAGTGGAAATATCAGTGTGCGTCTGATGTTTATCACCACTCCAGTTATGGTTACATTTCTGATAAATGTATCAAATTTAAGATCTATTATTAGATTATGCACATAGAGGAATAAAGTCTAATTACTGGGAAAAGTCTATTATGAGTATGTTGAATAGTACTGTTTGGACTATATGCATTATTTCAAGGTCCAGAAAAGATTAATTGACTTCATACAGTTTAAAGCGTTTCTTATGATCAATTTAAGAGTTTAATGGTTGTTTAAAGTCTCCATTAACATTTATGGCATATTAACACTTCTACTTTGTCCTTTGGGCTATATGACTTCGACCATTAGTGATCATTCTTGAGAAAGTGCTGTATGAGCTGCTGAATTAACCTGTTTGTTAATGTGGCCTCTCTGGAAAATTGAAATTGTGTTGGCATGGTTTGGAAAAAAAACTGAGACCTCAACAAGCTATAAATATTTAATTTTATTTTTCTAATTTGTCAACACTTTGTGATTGACTTATTGACAGGGGTGTTTAAAAGATTGACAGATTGATGGAATTATGTATTGATGAAATAATTGATTGCTGACTGCTTTCAGAAAATAGAGGTTCTGAGTGGGAGTTGGTGAGCTGGATACTTTTGATTTGAAACAGCAATTTAGATGCACTGCAAGCCTTCAACAACAATAAGCTCAACAGCATAAAATGTTATCTAATTTGTGAAGCAATAATTTTAATTATGGAATCTGTTTTAATATGCAGCGATGACCCCATAGTTTTCCTTTAAATAAAACAATTAGGTTTGCAATGCATACATACAATAAGGCAATCACCTGTCTTTAATAGAATAGAAATGGAGTTCACAGCCAGTGCTAATTGTCCTCTTACAATTTTAACAAATTTTCTATTAGCAGTCAGAATTACTTGTACTGTGCCCCTTATTTATTTTGTTGATTAGGAAAGCATCCTCATAGCAATATTCATATACATTATGTTTGTGACACTTCTTGCACTTGTGAAAGTCAAAGTAAAATGCTATAACAAATTTAGCTTATTATTGAAATACCTTTGGGTGAAATTCCTCTTTTAATGAAAAGTGTGAAAATGTCTGCTTTCTCCATAATGAACAACCTACTATCAGGCAAACCCCCATCTGCCAAGTCTGAGGCACACATGATTTTGCCACATGAACATTAAAACTTAAAATTGAAAGCCCCTGACTGGAAAGACATTTGCATAGTAACAGTCAGTGTTGGAACAAAGGGACCCAGTACACAGAAGAAGTGGTCAGACCAGTTTTAGTCACATGACTAGCTGGCTGTCGGTTTTTGAACTTGCCACAGATTTGAAATCAGAAAGCACTTTTCTGCTGGACTGAGAACACCTCTCTCCTGTCTGCTCTCATCTCGCTCTCACCAGCATCGGAAACCAATGAAGACATATGAACATAAAGAGAGAAAAGTCTCCTACAGTGAACAAGGGTTAAGAAGAATACTGGGCCCCAATGAAAAGTAAGAGCTGTCTACAATCAAGGACTCTATGGCAAGCTGGAAACACAGAAACAGTAACAAGAAACCCCCTTTAAAGACTGCCTGAAATCTCTCCATTTTATTTTTCTTCTGTTCTTTTCTGTCCCTATCTGCATGTGTGTATCACGTCTGCATGCTAGCGTGGGTGCATTGTATATCTGTAGGCGTAAACCATATTAGAGTTTAAGTTTAAGGTTTAATAAATTTCACTTTCCTTCTTTAAACCTAAGGAAGCCTGTTTATGTTCATTTCTTTGCCTTATAATTGGAAAGCTGACAACAAGGATTCACAAAGGGGGAACTCAAAACACTGTGTGTTTAAAAATAATACCCTGTTAATATAAGACCAGGTGAAGATAGTAAAAGACCCCTAGACACCTTCTTCACCTGGTTATAACAGAAATTTGGGTGCTAGCATCGGAATTTTACCCACAGACAAACAAGGAAATTGGAAGTGGGAAGCCAAATTGTTCCCAGTCACAAAGTGCAAAATTTCAATACAGGTTTTCTTGAGGTTGTGTGTGGTTGAATACTAACATGTCTGCAACTGAAGTAAGTAGCTCTCCAAGCTAGGGTGAAGTAATTTGGGATAAGTTAAAAGCACTGTCTATGGAGGAGTTGAGGAAAATTGCTGAGCAGTGTGAGATCACTGTACGTGGCAAGGCTAGGAAGTCTGAACTCCGAAAGCTAGTGGCCAACCATTTTTCCCTTGAATCTGAAGAAGCAGAAGCAGTGTTAGAAACAGAATCCAACCAGGTATTGTTAGCAAAGATTCAATTGGATCAAAGGAAACTTGAATTTGAGGAAAGAGAGAGCCAACAAAAAGGAACAGGAAGAGAAAGAGAGAGCCTTCCAAAAGGAAGGTGAAGAAACTAAAAGGGAGAACAGACAGAAAGAAAGTCAGGAGAAGGAACGAGAGAGAGAGAGGAGAGAGAGAGAGAAAGAATATTCTGGAAGGAATGCAAAGAGAGGGAGAGTTGAAGCGGCTTGAGTTAACTAGGGGGCGACAGAGCAACCGCAGTGAAAGCATGGCCAATATGGAGGAGCAGAATTCAGGGCTGGATACAAGATTGCTAAAATTCGCTCAATTAATTCCAAAATTCAATGAGGAAGATGTGGAAGTATTTTTTGTGTCTTTTGAGAAACTGACGAGGCAGCTAAAATGGTTAGCTGAGACCTGGTCTCTTTTAATGCAAAGTAAACTAACCGGAAAAGCCCATGAGGTTTATTCCTTGTTGTCAGATGAGAGTTCATCAAATTATGAACTGACCAAAAATGCTATCCTCAGGGCATATGAATTAGTACCCGAAGCCTACTGCCAGAAGTTTAGAATCCTCAAAAATCAAGCCAATCAAACTTATCTGGAGTTTTAAAGAAGTAAGCAGCTGGCTTTTGACCAGTGGCTGATGGCTTTAAAAATACAACTCAGCTATGTGACTCTCAGAGAAGTAATCCTATTAGAGGAATTTAAAAACACTCTTCCATTCTCAATAAAGACCCATGTAGAGAGGCAGTGGGTTCAGAGAGCCTGGCAAGAGGCAGTTCTGGCCGTTGAGTTTGCTTTAATTTATAAGTCGGTTTCCCGGGGAGAACTTTTCCTGATCACCCCCACAAATCCGAAAAGGAGAAAGGGTGGGATATCTGCCCAGGCAATCCTGGAAGAGAAAGGAATGCAGGAGACACAGGGGGCCCTCCTCCAGCCAAAAAAGGAAGGTGCGGTGAGCAAGAGTGAGACCTGGACATCTGTGTGCTTCTATCGTAATAAGGCAGGGCTTTAACTGCAGTAAGAGTGCAACTCAAGAAGCTTACTACAGCCAAGTGCAGGAAAAGTTAATAGGATTCCTAAAGGTTATCATGATTTTGTGTTTGAAGGGAAAGTAACCCCATATCCCTCGAGTGGGATAAGCAAGCCCATAGGATTTCTCAGCGACACATGGGCCACCAGATCCCTTTTACTGGGAAAAGGCCTGATCTTTCCCCCAGAGAGTGCAGTGAACACCAGAATGGTGGTGAATGGTATTGGAGGGCAGTGTATGCCTGTACCTGTACACCGGGTGCACCTGGAGTGTGACCTAGTTTTGGGACCGGTGACTGTAGGGATTGTCCCTAGATTGCCTGTGGCCGTGTTGACCTGCTCCTAGGGAATGAACTGGTGGGGGTGAAGGTGGTAGCCCCCCAGTAGTGAAAGAAAGACCGCAGGAGGTCAGAGAGACAGGGCAGTGGCAGGAGACGGTCCCCTGCAGAGTACCTGAATATGTAGTGGATCAGGCCATGATCTAACCAGCTCCCCCAGAGGAGCCTGCATTGGCACTGCAGGCAAATGATCATGACGTCTGCCTATCCGAGACTTTCTTAGGAAATTTAGGAGACCCAGGGAATGAATTAAATGGATTTTCCCTAGCTGAGGCTCAGTGAGGCTGCCCAGTCTGAAAGTGTAGGACAGTGAGTCCCTGACTGTTACTATTTAAAGAATGAGGTACTGATGAGGAAATGGAGTTCTCCTCACAGACCTGAGGGCAAGGACTGGGCAGTAGTTCACCAGTTAGTGGTGCCACAGAGGTACCGGGGGGAGATATTAAGAAGGACCCACGAGACTACAGTGGCTGTACATGCCGGTATACGAAAGACCAAAGCCTGCATAAGACAGCAGTTTGACTGGCCAAAACTCCACTAAGATGTTAACTCCACAGGAGTTGCCACATGTGCCAGGTTGAGGGAAACCCCCAACCTACAGTGAAACCTGCACCCCTAAGTCCTGTACTGGTGTTAGGGGAACCCTCCAGAAGAGGGCTGGTGCACTGTCAGGGACCCCCACTGAGAACAAAAGGGGACAGGCAGGCACATGGTTTGCAAAAGTTTAGAAAGAGAGGGGAAAAAGTAACCAAGAGGGCAGGTTAAAGGAAGTCCGGGAAGAATCCCAGATGAAAACCTCTACCATCTGGTCAACCAACCCAGAAAAATGTGGAAAGTTAGACCCCAGATCCTCCTATGTGAATGCAGACTATGGGTGGCACAGTGGCGCAGTGGTTAGCACCGCAGCCTCACAGCTCCAGGGACCCGGGTTCAATTCTGGGTACTGCCTGTGTGGAGTTTGCAAGTTCTCCCTGTGTCTCCGTGGGTTTCCTCCGGGTGCTCTGGTTTCCTCCCACAGCCAAAAGACTTGCAGGTTGATAGGTAAATTGGCCATTATAAATTGCCCCTAGTATAGGTAGATGGTAGGGGAATATGAGGACAGGTGGGGATATGGTAGGAATATGGGATTAGTGTAGGATTAGTATAAATGGGTGGTTAATGGTCGGCACAGACTCGGTGGGCCGAAGGGCCTGTTTCAGTGCTGTATATCTAAAATCTAAATCTAAAAGAACCCCACCAGAGTTGCTAACAGCATTTACAGGAACCTGCAGAGACAAAGGGAGACCTCTAGGGGCACAGAAACCATGAGGGTGATGCCTCACCTAGTCGAAGTGCCACAGGAGAGTGCAGCCAAGTCTGCACAAATATCTAGGTAGGATTGTCCCAGAGAATAAAAGGGAGAGTAACAAAGACTCCTCCCCCACAGGCAGAGGAATAGGGAACCACCCATCCCTTGAAGTCAAAAGTCTTTGCATGACTCAGAGAGTTCAGGATAGATCCACCCATGACCAAATCTCCTGAGGGAAAAAAAAGAGGAAATTAGAACAGCCCTGGCATCCAGAAAAGACCAATTTTAATAGGCTTTAAGATTGGTGAATGAATGGAAATGAATGAGAGAAATGCATGGTTTTTCTTTCTGTGTCTTATATTTCTCTCAAACCCTATAATAAAATGCACCGCTTTTCCTCAAATCGCATTTCATTCCCCTGGATGTGGAGGTGTCAGGCAAACCCCCTCACCTGCCAAGACTGAGGCACACATGATTTTGCCATATGAGCATTAAAACTTAAAATTGCAAGCCCTTGACTGGAACGACATTTGCATAGTAACAGAAAGTATTGGAACAATGGGACCCAATACACAGAAGAAGTAGTCAGACCAGTTTTAGTCACATGACTAGCTGGCTGTTGGTTTTTTGAACTTGCCGCAGATTTGAAATCAGAAAGCACTTTTCTGCTGGACTGAGAACACCTCTCACCTGTCTGCTCTCATCTCGCTCTCACCAGCATCGGAAACCATTGAAGGCTTATGAACACCAAGACAGAAGTCTCCTACAGTGAACAAGGTTTAAGAAGAATACTGGGCCCCAACGAAAAGTCTAGAATCAAGGACTCTACGGCGAGCCAGAAACACAGAAACTGTAACAAGAAACCTCCTTCAGAGATAGCTTCAAACCTCTCCATTTTAATTTTCTTCTGCTCTTTTCTGTCCCCTGTCCCTATTTGCATGTGTGTATTGCATATGCAAGCTAGCGTGGGTGCATTGTATATCCGTAGGCATGAATTTATTTGCCTTGTAATTGGAAAGCTGTGAACAAAGATTCACAAAGGGGGAGCTGAGAACACTGTGGGCTGGATTTTACGATGGGAGGGTGGGAGCTGGCCTCCGAAGTAATTCAGCGATTTGAGGAAAAGCGGATCCGACCCGCATTTTATGGGTCCCTGGGCTTTAATTGTTCTGAGGTGGGACTTCCACCCACTTGAGGTGGCCACTGCTGGGACTGCAGCCCAGCTGAGGACATGGAGCCAGGACCGAGGTAAGTTGGGTTTGCCTTGACGGGCAGATCGATTGTGGCCCGGCGAGGCAAGGATGATCGTTTGGGGGGAAGTGGGGGGGGGGGGAATCTTGGGTCCCGGGGATGGTTGGGGAAGCAGGGGCGGCCCTCAATTAGGAACCATGTGCCAGATTGTCAGGCGCTCCCCGCCCCCCCACCCAGAGGTGCGCTGGAAGGCTGCCAGGTATCACTGGGCGGCCTTTCAGGTCTACCGGACACCCACTTGGCATGAGTAAAATACCCGTAGGGGCGGGCGAAGGCCCTTAAGTTGCCGTTAAGTGGCGACTTAAGGGCCTCGATTGGCCTGGGCTGGGCGGCCCGTTTCTCGCCCCCTCATGGCCTACATAAAGTGGGGCGGAGGCAGGAGGAGGCTGGGAAGGCCTCCCAGAACCTCCCACTCCATTTTATGTCACCCATCCTCCGCCACCATCCAGATCGCTGGGATGGTGTAAAATTCTTGCCAGTTTGTTTAAAAATAAAACCCTGCTATAATAAGACCAGGTGAAGATAGTAAATGACCCCAAGACACCTTCTGCACCCGGTCCTAACACTACTGATAAACGTGTGGTAATGTATATCTTTGGAATAGGCAATTTTGGAGAATGTAACTATATTAATGTGCCATTAATAGGCCACTGGTTTACGGTGACCAAATAACTTAAATTCCATTTTTATTCTCTAGGATTCTGTGAATTGTATTGATGTTTTGAGAAATCATTCTGCATTTTGACTAAACAGAAAACCTGCAGTCTTGCCTATAACATACAAAGGGACAACTATTATAATTAGGGGCGCTGGCTTATAGTGATTGAATAAGTCCAGTTCGCTTATTTTGCATTGACTTTTAATATTTTTCCCTGTGTTTTCCAGATTGCATTCTACAATTTTGTCTGTTTTCGGTGAAAATTGATAACCAACAGCCATAGTCATTAACTAATGAAGAAAGCTAGACATGTTTTCATGTTTCTAAAAAAAACAATCTTTTAAAATAATTTTAATTCTTAAAGTAGTAATATTATATCCAGCTGATATTAAATTTAAAAAAAACGAATCTATTAATTTTCTATCAGGTTTCATATACTTAATGATAAATCAGAAGTACTATTTCTAAGAGCGGTATTTCCACTGAACTTCATAGCACATAGACATGTTTTTCACCATTTAGCAACTAAATGAATGTTATTCCCTGAAATGCAAAAAATAAATATTTTAATTAAAAATGCAATACAGAGGATTTCTTTCTTTCAAAAGTCTCAGCCTGTGCTACTTTGCTGTTGAATAGTATTAGATATGATGCATTTCACAACTGAGTTACAAATAAAGACTGTACAGTAATGGGACTCTCTTTCTAACCTTATAGTAAGCTGTTAGTAAACAAGCAAAGTAGTGCTAAAGGAAATGAAGTACCTTCTAATTAAAGGCTACCATACAATGAGAAAATTATGATATTTGACAATTTAAATAGTGCTACAACCTCCTACCAAACAAAATTAGGAGAATAAAATAACAGGGTGCTACTGAGTAGAAGACCATCAAACACACAATTTAGTAAATGGAGAATACAGCTGGATGTAAACAAATAATTAACCCTCCTGACCTCAGAATGCCACTTTACTGTTTAACTCTGGAATTGGTAGGATAAATTACAGTATTTGAGAATAAAAGCAGTCCTCCTTCTTAACACTTTGCATCCTGCACATTATTCCTTCTGTCGACTGGCACAATCAGGTTATAAATCGTATTATAAGGAAACAGCAAGCTTTTGAAATATTCAGAAGTAATGGTAAACAATACAAAGGGTAACTTGCTGTTCAGTGACTAATTCATTATTAATCAGCCTCAAGAAAATGTCAGAATTTTCACACTCTTCATGCCATTCTTCTCAAAACATCTCATATAATTCTAAAATGGAAACATTAATTGCTGACAGAATTTCTGTACCTGCAGGGTATTTCTTTGGTATGGTATGATTCCATAGCATTTTTCAAACAGAGAGGTGCAGCTTGTTTTCATTTCACTGTCTCAATAAGACATCCTTCAAAACACATTTGTGCAGTAAAGTAACATCTTTAACATTATTGCTTATCTTTAAACCTTCCCAAAACTTTCTTCAGCGCCTATATCAAACCATACATTGATTGATAATCTTGAAATGAAACACAAACTCTCTCTCTAGGGAGCTATCAGCAGGATATAACTTTCTGTTGTCTTAATTAGTCATTTTATTGACATGTAGGCTATCTTGTGTACAAAATTTATTTATAACATTGATCTTGTGTATGCAGTAGTGTCTTCAGTTTTCAGCTATTAGAACCCTGCACTTAGTAGACTGCTGGTTCTGCAGAAAGAAGTCGATGGCCCAGATTTTGCTGGAGCGCGGTCTGCCCCATTAGTTACACTTTTTCCCTCATCTGTCACTCGAAAATGTTTTGCCCAGCAAGTTGCTGGAAGTGTGAGCTGGAAACTGCACGACGAGGGCAATAGGGCAAATGGGACCTTGGTGAACAAGAGAACCAACAATCTATCTCCTTAACCAATGAGATTTAAGGATTGAGAAAGAAAGAGAGGAACAGCAGAGAAGTAAATAAGGTGAATTAGAATCAAATTTGGCACACAATGTGAAATAAAGGAAGGAATTTTAACGTCAAAACAACTGGGTTTGGATTGTGAGTCCTGACCCCAACCTGCTTCCAAATCACCCATTTATGGTTTTAACAGAAGTGGGATAGGGGTGGGGAGGGGAGTGGGGGGGGGGTTGCTGGGGAGAAGTGGGGGGAATGGAACAATCAACTAGCTCCAAAGAGGCAATTTATGGCAATTTAAATATTATAATGGGGTTTAGTTTAGAGATACAGCACTGAAACAGGCCCTTCGGCCCACCGAGTCTGTGCCGACCATCAACCACCCATTTATACTAATCCGACACTAATCCCATATTCCTACCACATCCCCACCTGTCCCTATATTTCCCTATCACCTACCTATACTAGGGGCAACTTATAATGGCCAATTTACCTACCAACCTGCAAGTCTTTTGGCTTGTGGGAGGAAACCGGAGCACCCGGAGAAAACCCACACAGACACAGGGAGAACTTGCAAACTCCACACAGGCAGTACCCAGAATTGAACCCGGGTCGCTGGAGCTGTGAGGCTGCGGTGCTAACCACTGCGCCACTGTGCTGCCCTCATACTTATGCATCATTTCAAATACAACTCTGGCTGGTTGAGTTTCTTGGGCTTCAGGAAACCCAAGTTTAGAAGAATGAGAGGCGATCTCATTGAAAGATACAAGATTCTGAAGAAGTCAGATAGGGTAGATGCTGAGAGATTGTTTCCACTGGTCGGGGAATCTAAAACATGGGGGCACATTCTCTGGATTAGGGGCCGATCATTTAGGACTGAGATGAGGAGAAATTACTTCACTCAAAGGGTTGTGAATCTTTGGAATTCTCTACCCCAGAGCCATTGTAGATGCTCCATTGTTGAAAACATTTAAGGCTGGGATAGACAGATTTTTGGTCTCTCAGGGAATCAATGGATATGCTGAGCAGGTGGGAAAGTAGTGTTGAAGCCTAAGTTCAGCCATGATCGTATTGAATGGTGGAGCAGGCTCGATGGACCATATGGTCTACTCCTGCTCCTATTTCTTGTGTCCTTGTGTTCTTGAGAGTAAAAGGAAGGTGAGGACTATTTTGGTTCCAGGTGGTTCGTGCCTTACTTGCTGGATCCACCGTACCTACCTTACCAACCTTCCGCGATTGAACACTGCCCCCTATGCTTCTGATCTTCCTCCAAACTCTCCCCCAAGGCCTCTTATCTACCCCCCAGGCTTCCATACCACCCCTCCACCTTCCGCTCCCTCAGGCCTCCAATTTCCGACAACCCCTTTACTGAGATCAGACCCTTCCCTAGGATCTAACCCCTTCCATCTGCCCAAGATCGGACCCCTCAGGTCAGCACTTGCACATACCTGCTCCTGTGGGCTCTTGTCCAGCATTGCCTGCCTGACTGGAATACAGGCTGACTTCCAGATGAGGAACCTGTCAATGACATCACACACACATTGGGCTGAATTTTTATAGCTCACCGCCGATCTCGACGAGATTCCGGATTGGCGCCGCGCATGGGCGAGATGTGCACTGCAGAACCGCTGCGATATTTCGTGTGGCGGCTCATTAACATGGAGGGGGTGGAATGCCCATCCCCAATGATGCAGAGGGGGCAGGTGCTTCGTCCCCAGCAACGGCATCCGGCACCACCGTGAAGGCGCCAATGACATTTTTAAAGGGCTTCGAGCCCTTACAAGACATTTACATTTTTAAAGAGAACTGCAAGTGTGTTTTAAATTTACACAGTCAATAGAAGAATGAAGCCCCTCTTCCACGCCCCCCACAATGATCTATCAAGTTATTTATTTCCCTCTCCCCACCGAAAAAACCTTTTTGCCGCTCCTGAACTTTCACCCCCAAATGTAGATATCTTTGCCCTTCAACTCCTGCCCACCATCCCCTCAGCCAATAGTAACAGTTTTCCCCGCTACCCCCCACCCTGAAAACCTCACTCCTCCCCCCTTCCCACCAGTTCTCTGCCTCAGATCTCCGAATAGAGATCTGAAGGCCCGGAACTTCCGGCCATCGGCCGGAATATTGGCGTGGGACGGCCTTCGCTCCAGGCTAAGTCATTATTCATTCATTAAACATTATTAACATATTTAAATTAAGTTTTTTTCACCAAGTGGTGGGGGGCCGCCCCAAGGCCTGGCTGCTGGCGGTAAAATGGGGCAGGGCCATCCCAGCGTCGAGGCACATGGTGGGCCTCTCCCGGAGATATTTTCCGGCCCCCCTCCCCACCCCCGCCACGACCCCTGATGAGGAGGGCTGGTAAAATTCAGTCCATTGTCATGTGGGGAAACCTGGACTTCCTGAATTCCTTTGTGCTACCAGGCACTGCACCCCCCCCCACCCACACCCCCTCCCACCCACTGCTCCTGGAGGGTCAAAAAGTTAAAACTCCCCTCGAAGAGACGGACATAAAGATTGGATTAAGAGACAGAAAAGAAACAGAAAGAAAGGAAAAGAAAAAATTAAAAGATTTAAAATGTTACATTTTTAAAATTCTTTAACAACAACGCACTGCTTGAAGAAAGTATATTGCATTGTGTAAATTGTTCCCTTTCTGCGCAAGGGAGGGTGATTGGCACTGCAGGAACATAAAGCTCCTCATTAAAAAGGTACTTACGCTGTTGATTACCAGCCTTAGCATTCTAAGGTAACTTTAATTGGACAATTAATTTGCAGATGCAGTAAGTTCATGAAACTCACAAGAGGTGGAGGGAGAGCTGCCACTTCGCAAAGCTAACAGCAGAAGCAGCACAAATAGTCCAGCAATTTGTGGCGATTCGCAATTCATAGGCTATCTCTTCATCAGTACAAGCTGCTGGCGATTTCCACATTAATAACAGCAAGCACCATTAAATTCTCTGGTATTTTGGCAGCAAATTCTGGGTCAAAAGTTGTGTAAATATAGTGGAGAACAAGTCAAAGGCTTCAAAAAGGTCTTGAGGTTTAAATGATTTGAGATACTTTATTTTTATATCCTTAGAGGTGCACAGATGTCAGATGAAGCTGAATACTTTCTGGTAAGCAGTGAGACATTGGAAAGCTCCCAAAAATGATCCAAAATTCTGAAGAAAACGGAATTAATATTTGTGCTAATATACCCTTGTAAAACGAGAAACATTTTCATGTATATTGTACATACTATAACCTAAGCATTCCTTAAGAAGGAATGATCAGGTAATCAGGATATCTACACAGCCTCTACCCAATACCTTCAATAACTAACCAGGGCTAGAGTGAAGAAGTGCAGCCAAAGGTAAAATTTTTTGCTGATTTCCCCTCCTTCTTGTTGGCTGGCTCTCATTTCCACTTCCCACTGTGCCCATCAGCATAGCTGGGATCGACAACCCACTATGAGGGAATGCCTAACAAGGAGTGTCAACTGGTAATGAGATTCAAATTTGGCTTTGCTGTCTTTGGTGTATCACAAGCTAATACAATTCACCATTCAGACTGTCCTCACATAAGGGGGAATTTTATGGGGCCTGCAAGAGCAGCATTCGTGGCAGATGGGGAGATTTAATTAGGTGGGAGTTGATATTTTGATTTTCTGATTGCTTGTTCAAAGTTAGAGATGAAGTTAGCAGCGCTTTTGTGGCAGATTGGGCCTCACGCTGTTCTCTGGCGGGTTCCGACTTTTAATACATTTGCATAGCATGAATACTCATTACCTTATAATTAATCGAAATTAAGTCCTACCTGCTAGATTCAATCATTGGCACACGGGAATCCCATGGCACCCGGTTCACATTTGTTTAAAGGTGGCGAACACCAGTTGGCTTTGTGCAGTTGTGACTCAGGTCAGTGGTTTTCCTTCTTGAACTCTTTGCCACAAGGGAGGGCAACATTGGAATGGATGTTTGGCTCCAGGCTCCAGGATGGGGTGGGGGTGGGGGGTTTGAGAGGATTGGTTCCGTGTGCCTGGAGATGTGGAGGAGGGAATGGCCTAGCATTTTGGGTGTGGAGTTGGTGGTGGCGGTGGGTGTGGTTGGAGAAGATAATGTAGGTGAGGTGCATGGTATGGGCCAAAGAGAGGGGTCAGTACTGTCAATGTTGGGGTACTGTGGGGCAACTTCAGGCTGCTGGCTGGCTGAGGGTACAGCCACAGTCACAGGGGGCAGTGATGAAGGAGGGGGGGGGGGGCAGGTCCAGAGTCATGGTTGGATATTGGAAGGACTCGTAGGATGAGGCATGGGATTGGACAACTACATTAAAATGGATCACTGGAAGATCTAGGGTGAGAGTGGGCATTTCGTTGTGGACAGATGTAGGCACAGGGGGGAGAGATGGCACGTAGACATCGATAATAACGTGGTCCAGGAGAATGGGGGGAGGTTCAAGGTTTACAGACAGAAGGTACAAGACAATGTTGGGTGGGTCAAGGGTGATGGGGGCAAGCTGGAATGTGGCAGGAAGAGGGTGGAAGGTGGAGAATCTTGCCTTGAATCTGATGCGCACCATTTTGCAAAATGAGATGATAAATTACGTGGGCCTGCCAGGATTGCAGATCGAAGTGGGAGAAGTCCAGTGTTGGGTGGGTGGAGTTGCGGCTGTATACAATGGGAGGCACATAGGACCTTTCTGCTCATGAGTTCAATGGTTGAGAATCATGGTCAAACAAGATTTCATTATAATGTTTGTCTCATTCAAACAGTTATAAAAAGTTGCAATAACATGGGTCTCTTACACCCAATATTTTTGCAACCTTGGGAGCAAGAGGAGAGGATGCGACAAAGGAGGGCTCTTGCCGCTCAGCAGCTGAGGACGCAATGCCAGTACAAGAGGGGGAAGCTGCTCAGAATGATGCCCTCCAGGGAAGGCATCATTGAAGACAGGCGCTGGCACATCAGCACATCCTCAGGACAAGGACTAACTGCCTTCAGATGTCGGGCAGGCAATGCCAGAGACGCCCAAGGATGTCATGGGAAATGGTCACTGAGATTTGTGGGATTGTTCATCAAGACCTGCAACCACGTAGTTTTGGTGGGAACCCCATGCCAGTTGCCCTCAAGGTGACCAAGGCACTCGCTGTTTTTGCTCGCAGTGCTTTCCAGGGCTCAATGGGTGACATATGTGTTATCTCACAGGCTGCCACTCACAGTACATAAAGGAGGTGACCAATGCCCTATTCTGTCATGCCAATAATTTCATCTATTTCTCAGCAGACAAGGACAGCCAGGCAGTGCAATATAATATACATATGCTGTTGCTGGGTAGATTATGTATATAGAACTTAAGCATCATCACAGGATGTGATATTGTGAGCCTGTACCTCTTGCTGCTCAATGATCGTGCAGATACCTTAGTAAGGAAACCCCTGTAAATAAATTCCTGTTACTTTGAGCCTGAGTCTACTTTCCTCATTCAATATTAATAGCACACTGACAAGATAGTATATGGTGGCAGTGGTAAAAATGACTTTCCCAGCATAAGAAAACAGAAGTGATTGAAGACTTCGAAGAAACATGGAAAAATTGATACCATTACCAGAACGCTTTGAGTGAGCGGCAGGACCCAACAAGGTTGAAGCCTCACCGAGATGGATTCGAAGAATCGACAAGTACCATTCCACGTCAGATTTAACAGCACAATTGAACAGAGAACAGGTCAGTGTTTTGCTTTGCACCATGGGAGACAGTTCGGATGATTTTCTGACTCCCTGGGGATCGATGAGAAAGGAACCCCATATGGCGACATGATTAAAGCACTAGAAGGATACTTTCTAATCAGGAAAAATGTAATCGTAGAGACAGCTAAGTTCAACAGGTGCACCCAGAAAGTTGGTGTGACAGAAATCACACCTGCCAAATGGAAAGATATTAATTTCATCACATGGAACACTGCTTGAAACTTTTACTGGACATTGCAAATAACTTTTTAACAAGCAGAACTGAACAGCTGGAAAAAATGGTTGTACATTTGTATTCTGAGAAGACAAGGGCTGGCTGAGAGATGGAAGGAAATTAACCAGTCTAGCTGGAACAATGAGAGGTGCTCCCTGATTCAGTTAGCGAGATTGGGTTTGTCAGTAGGGGTAATCAAAAGACTTTGTAACAGCCAAACTCCACCTCCCACTGAGTACGTCTGAAAGACTCTGAGATTCCAACACCCATCCAGGAACTGTGGTTTCAAACAAAAAGATGGTCACAGGACCTACCTGTTGGGGTAAGGCTGAGGTTTTTTGAATTGTGCCTCAGAGTGAACAAAAGACTGCAACTGGACTGGCAGAGAAAAGTCTCTCTCTGTCTCTGTCTCCCACTCCAGCAAAGTCCCAGGGAAACCACGGTGGCAGCTTCAAGACTGCAGAACTATACAGATGACCACTAAAAAGACAGACAAAACCTCTCTTCGACCTTCAGGTATCAGAGAAGCAAGCTTGCAATTGTGCATGTAACTCCAGCGAGGACTCCAAGACTTTAACTTCAATCGAGGACATTAGCTTAAGGACATTAAGGACAGTATTTGTGTTCCATTTATTACCAACTCTACTTCAACCTCCCAATTCTTTCTTCCCCTCTGTATCTCGTGGTATGTGTGTGTGCATCTCGTATTCATATGAGCGTGAATGCGCTGCGTATTTTAATAATTTTAACCAGGTTAGAGTGATAAGGCTAATAAACTTACATCTTTCTTATATAAATTCAAGAAAACCTGTCTGATTGGTTCATTTGCAATTATATTTGAGGAACAGTGAGCAAGGGCTCACTGAGGTGGTAAGCTAAATCACTGTGTTTTAAACCCTGTTACGGACAAACCAGAGGAGGGGCAAGAGGAGAGCCTGAGACCCCTTCCTCACCTGGTCGTATGAAAGGATCAATTTATTTATTAATAATCTGTATAAAGTGGCAGAGGATTGTGACTATGGGAGTCTGCAAGAGGAACTGATTCAGGACAGAATAGTAGTCTGGGTTACAGATGAAGCACTGTCAGACCAGCTTTAGTCAAAAGAAGATCTGACTTTGAAAAAAGCCATTTTATTGAGCAGACAAGCAGAAGTATGGAAGAGTAATCGACTACTAGTTTGGGGGATTGGGGGAGTACAGCCTCCAAAATTCTGGAATCCATTGGGTCTGTTCAGAAGGCAGAGAATAATGGCACCAGAAAGCCTGAGAGGCAGGAAAGACACCTACAGGCAACAACACTGAATTGCAGTAGGTGTGGCTGGGAGCGGCACTGGCAGGAAAATTGCCCAGCCCGGGAAGCTGAATGTTTCTGGTGCAAGAAGAGGGGGCACTTTCAGCAGGTTTGTCACACCAGAAAACAAATGCTGCAGATGGGTAAAAAATAGAGGAAATACAGGAGGGTCAAACAATTAGTACTCCCTTCCTCGGAGAAGTGCAGGGAAAAAAACAAAGATTGCTGGGAAGCAGAAATTTTAGTGGGAGAAAATAAAACCACCATCAAATTAGATACAGGAGCAGTGGTTTCTATCCTGTCTGATCAAACATCTTGGCTGAGGAAAGAAAGGATTAGAAAAACCAACAAAAAATTATATGGGCCAGGAGGGATTCAGTTGAAGGTTGTGGGAGAAATACAGACAACCTTAACACATAGAAACACCATGATTCCAGACACCCTCCTTAGTAAAACAAAGCATGCCTAGCCTTACAGCTATTATGCAAGGTGGAAGAGATCAAGGGACAGGAGAGACAGGTCAGTGATTTTAGAGCAGAATTCCCCAAACTATTCTAGGGCTCAGGGAAATTAAAAATGGAATACCATATTATCCTCATAAAGAGGCAAAATCGGTATGTTTGTTCACAACTAGAAAGGCCCCACACCGGCTCCTAGAAAAGGTGAAGAAGGAAATTGATGCCATGCTAAACCAAGGAGTTATCTCCGCAGTGACAAAACCCACTCGGTGATGCTCTGAGATGGTCCCAGTAAGGAAACCAAATGGGTCTATTAGGATTTGTGTGGACCTTACCCAACTCAATAAAGTGACAGAGAGAGAGAATTCACCTAATGCAGTCAGTCGACAGCAGCCTTGCCAAATTGGGAAAAAGCTCCATATTCACAAAGTTGGATGAAATAGTGGATTCTGGCAGTTGACTTTAGATGAGGAGTCTAAATTGTTAACCACTTTTATCATGCTCTTCGGAGATATTGCTTCAAGAGATTGCCATTTGAAATTGCGTCGGCACTAGAGATATTCCAGCAGATGATGTCAACAATCCTAGAAAGCTTGGAGGGAATCATCTGCCACATGGATTCGTGGAGCAAACCAAAGAAGAGCACGACACAAGGGTAAGAGTGGTATTACACAGATTACAAGAGGCAGGGCTCACATTAAATGACAAGTGCATATTCTCACAGTTGACAGCGAGGTTCCTTGGCCACATAATGGATGGATCTGGAATCATGATAGATCCATAGAAGATGAAGGCAATAAAATATTTACCAGAGCCAAGGAATATAACAAATCTACAGCGATTCATGGGTATGGTTAACCAGGTAGGGAAATTCCTACCAAATCTAGCAAACTATTAACAAGTCTTGACGACAACTGCTAAACAGCAGCAATGCCTGGTGCTGGGGAGACTGAGGGAAAAATTCTTTCAAGAAGATCAAAGAAATGTTGACTTCACCAGAGGTTTTGGCACATTATGATCCGGAACAAGTGACCATTATTGTAGCAGACGGATCTTCAACCGGATTAGGTGCAATCCTGTTCCAGGTTCAAAAAGATGGACAACGCAGGCCGGTGTAATTTGTCTCTCATTTGTTGTCAGAGTCAAAACGAAGGTATGCAGTGATTGAAAAGGAAGCATTAGCAGCAACATGGGCGTGTGAAAAATTTTCAGACCGCATACCGGGCCTCAAGACCAAGATTGAAACTGACCACAAGTGTTGCTCAATTCCAAGGCATTAGCAAAATTACCCGGAAGGGTACAGAAATCTCGACTACAACTTATGAGATATGACACAACAACTGAGTATGTCCCAGGGAAGCATCAGGTGATCGCTGACACATTATCAAGAGCATCAAGCGATCTACCTGAACTGGGAGATGACCAAGCTTTAGCTATAACTGAAGATTTGCTGGCAACTCCTCAATCTCCTGAGTGACAGGAAACAAAGAGTAATGGATGTTTTTCAGGCTGGCGGAAGGTATGTAGTGGAGTTCCCCAGGGGTCAGTGTTGGGACTCTTTCTTTTCCTTATATATATTAATGACCTAGACCTTGGTGTACAGGGCACAATTTCAAAGTTTGCAGATGATACGAAACTTGGAAACATTATGAACTATGAGGAGGATAGTGTAGAACTTCAAAAGGACATAGACAATTTAGTGGAATCGGCAGACAGGCGGCAGTTGAAGCTCAATGCGGAGAAATGTTAAATGATGCATTTTGGTAGGAATTCTAAAGAGGGTGCAGGAGCAGAGGGATCTGGGTGTGTATGTGCATAAGTCATTGAAGGTGGCAGGACAGGTTGAGAGAGGGGTTAATAAAGCAGACAGTATCTTGAGCATTCTTAATAGGGGCTCAGAGTACAGGAGCACGAAAGTTATGTTGAACTTGTATAAGACACTAACTCGGCCTCAGCTGGAGTATTGCGTCCAGTTCAGGGCTCCGCACTTGAGGAAAGGTGTGAAGGCATTACAGAGGGTACAGAAAAGGCACACGAGAATGGTTCCAGGGATGAGAAACTTCAGTTATGAAGATAGATAGAAGTTGAGACTGTTTCTTTGGTGAAGAGAAGGTTGAGAGGAGATTTGATAGAGGTATTCAAAATCATGAGAGGTCTGGACAGAGTAGATAGGGAGAAACTGTTCCCACTCGTGAAAGGATCAAGAACAAGAGGGCACAGATTTAAAGTAATTGGTAAAAGAAGCAAAAGTGACATGAGGAAAAACTTTTTCACGCAGCGAGTGGTTAAGGTCTGGAATGCGCTGCCTGTGCATGTGGTGGAGGCAGGTTCAATTGAAACATTCAAAAGGGAATTAGACTGTAATATGAAAAGGAAGAATGTGCAGGGTTACGGGGAGAAGGCAGGAGAGTGGCACTAAGTGAAATGATCATTAGGAGAGCCGGTGCAGACATGATGGGCTGAATGGCCTCTTTCTGCACTGTAACAATTCAGCGAATTCTGTGATTCAAAGGTTACACCAAATTAGAAACCTACAGAAAGGGAACAAAGTCTGCAAAATAGTCAGATAGTTTTCCCAAGATGGTTGGCCACAATACATGCCAAATAACCTGATCCTGAGAAAGTATTATGAACAATGAAGCCATCCTACTACTGTCGATGATTTACTAGTCTACATCAAAAGACCAATTATTCCTAGGGCTTTAAGAATAGACGTCCTAGAGAAACTACACCAAGGCACTTTGGAATCACCAAGTGTTAAGCAAGAGCGAGAAACTGTGTAAGGTGACCAGGGGTTTCCAAGGAGATTGAAGACATGATTTCCAGGTGTATCAGATGCGCTAGGGAAGGGAGTGCAGATAGTCTCAGTCATTTCATTACCAAAAAGGAGGAGGTGTTGGGTGTCTTGCAAAGCATTAAGGTAGATAAGTCCCCAGGGCCTGATGGGATCTACCCTAGAATACTGAGGGAGGCAAGGGAGGAAATTGCTGGGGCCTTGACAGAAATCTTTGCATCCTCATTGGCTACAGGTGAGGTCCCAGAGGACTGGAGAATAGCCAATGTTGTTCCTTTGTTTAAGAAGGGTAGCAAGGATAATCCAGGAAATTATAGGCCGGTGAGCCTTACGTCAGTGGTAGGGAAATTATTAGAGAGGATTATTCGGGACAGGACTAACTCCCATTTGGAAACAAACGAACTTATTAGCGAGAGACAGCATGGTTTTGTGAAGGGGAGGTCGTGTCTTACTAATTTGATTGAGTTTTTTGAGGAAGTGACAAAGATGAAGGAAGGGCAGTGGATGTTATCTATATGGACTTTAGTAAAGCTTTTGACAAGGTCCTGCATGGCAGACTGGTACAAAAGGTGAAGTCACACGGGATCAGAGGTGAGCTGGCAAGATGGATACAGAACTGGCTCGGTCATAGAAGACAGAGGGTATCAGTGGAAGGGTGTTTTTCTGAATGGAGGGATGTGAATAGTGGTGTTCCGCAGGGATCAGTGCTGGGATCTTTGCTGTTTGTAGTATATATAAATGATTTGGAGGAAAATGTAGCTGGTCTGATTAGTAAGTTTGCGGATGACACAAAGGTTGGTGGAGTTGCGGACAGTGATGAGGATTGTCAGAGGATTCAGCAGGATATAGATCGGTTGGAGAGTTGGGCGGAGAAATGACAGATGGAGTTTAATCCGGACAAATGTGAGGTAATGCATTTTGGAAGGGCTAATGCAGGTGGGAAGTATACAGTAAATGGCAGAACCCTTAGGAGTATTGACAGGCAGAGAGATCTGGGCGTACAGGTCCACAGGTCACTGAAAGTGGCAACGCAGGTGGATAAGGTAGTCAAGAAGGCATACGGCATGCTTGCCTTCATCGGTCGGGGCATAGAGTATAAAAATTGGCAAGTCATGTTGCAGCTGTATAGAACTTTAGTTAGGCCACACTTAGAATATTGCGTGCAATTCTGGTCACCACACTACCAGAAGGACGTGGAGGCTTTGGAGAGGGTACAGAGGAGGTTTACCAGGATGTTGCCTGGTCTGGAGGGCATTAGCTATGAGGAGAGGTTGGAAAAACTCGGATTGTTTTCACTGGAACGACGGAGGTGGAGGGGCGACATGATAGAGGTTTACAAAGTTATGAGCGGCATGGACAGAGTGGATAGTCAGAAGCTTTTTCCCAGGGTGGAAGAGTCAGTTACTAGGGGACATAGGTTTAAGGTGCGAGGGGCAAAGTTTAGAGGGGATATGCGAGGCAAGTTTTTTACACAGAGGGTGGTGAGTGCCTGGAACTTGCTGCCAGGGGAAGTGGTGGAAGCAGATACGATAGCGATGTTTAAGAGACATCTTGACAAATACATGAATAGGAAGGGAATAGAGGGATATGGGCCCAGGAAGTGCAGAAGGCGTTAGTTTCGGCAGGCACAAGATCGGCGCAGGCTTGGAGGGCCGAATGGCCTGTTCCTGTGTTGTACTGTTCTTTGTTCTTTGTACTACTAAACAGGATTCTAGAGAGCCACTGATGTCGTCTTCGTTTCCATCCAGGCCCTGGGAGTGCCTGGGAATGGAACTGTTTGAATATAAAGGGAAGATTTTCCTCATTGTCGTTGATTATTACTCTAGATGGGTTGAAGTCAAACCAATACATAGCCAGAGTTCCGAAACCATAATAAAATAATTAAAATAGATTTTCACCACACATGGCATTCCAGACCTAGTGATCTCTGATAATGGTCCACGATTTATGAATGAGGCCTTCCAGCAGTTTGCAGAAATGTATGGATTTGTCCATGTTATTCATTCACCGAGGTACCCCAGGGCAATGGAGATGCAGAGAGAGGTGTTCGAACCATGAAAATGCTACTGAAAAAGAATGAGGATTTTCAGCTAGCGCTGTTAAACTACCGATCAACACCACTCCAAAATGGGCTGGCTCCATGAGAGTTGCTAATAGGCAGGAGGTTGAGGACATAATTACCCACACTCCCAAGCACCCTTCACCCACATGCCGGTGCAGAGAATTGGGAAAGGGTGAGGGAGAGAGAAGAGATAGAAAAGCCATCTAAAAATGGAGAACCTTGGAGATTTGGTTTGGATTAAAAATCAGGGTCAATATGGGGAAGTGATGGAGAAATCTCCATATTCTCGGTCATACATAGAGCAGAGAGACCAGGGATGGATAGGAGAAATAGAAAAGCTTTGGTACTGGCATCACCGAATAAAGAATTGATGAAAGATCAAGAGAATCAGCTACCAGAGAGAGCTGATGAACCGGTGACACAACCAACAACAGATAATCCGGATGACAGTGAAGACAGAGAACATGAGTCATCCGATAGTTCCACTAACACACAGGAAAGTGAGGAAGAAGAACTGAAAGACTCAATACTTCTAACAGGTGAAAGAAGAAGACGCAATGGCAGAGTTGTGAGAACCCCCACAGCGTTACAGACCTGATGAATGAAGACAGAGACTTGGGAGGAGATGTAGTATAATGTACATGTTGCTGGGTAGATTATGTATATGGACCTTAAGCATCATCACAGGGTTTGATGTCACGAGTCTGTACCTTGTACTGCTCAGTGTTCATATAGATACCCTAGTAAGAAGACCCCTGAAAATAAACTCCTGTTACTTTGACTCAGAGTCTACTTTCCTCATTCAATACTAACAGCACACTGACAACATAGTAGAGGCAGCAAGGTCAACAGCTGTTGGTGCCCTCGTTCGTTTCCCTAGGGTGCAAGGGGTGATTGACTGCACTCACCCCTTGCACTCATGTGGCCATTAGAGCTTCCTGGGACCATCCAGCTGCATTTTGAATCACAAAGGATTTCACCCTTTGAATCAGCAACTGGTTTGCAACCACAGGTGAAAAATCATGCAGGTCTGTGCTCATTTCCCAGGGAGCTGTCACAATGCATACATTTTGCGAAACTTACAACTACTGGAAATGTTTGAGGCGCCAGCCCAGGTTGATGGCTGGATCCTGGGTGACAAGGGATAGCCTCTTTGGACATGGGGTTGATGACACCAGTGAGGCATCCCCAAAGTACAGCAGAAGAGCGTTACAATGCAGTTGAAGCCTCCACCGGAGCCATCATTGAACACAACATTGGCCTCTTGAAAATGCACTTCCGCTCCATTGACCATTCCGGAAGGGCTCTGCATTACGCAGCACAGAGGGTCTCACAAACAGTTGTAGTCTGCTGTGCACTGCACATCCTGGTAATACAATACAGACATCTGTTGCAGCAGGTGGAACAGGAGGAGCACCACACCTCCTCCAATGAAGATGATTTGGATGAGCCTGAGGAGGAGGCCATTAATGTCATCATGAAGATCCCCACCTGCTAAGAATGAGGCATATTAATTTTGTCATATGAACATTAATTTTAAACTGTTGCTGGAGTGAAGAAATGACTTGTTTAAAAATCACCAGACATTTGGCTGGAGGACATTTGCATACTAATAGACGGTGCTTGGAGAGGCAAAGCAACTGCTACCTGGTCCAATCAACCCAAACGGATTTTGATCACCAGACATTAAAGGTGTAAGAAAGCTTGCATTCCAGTGCATGCTAAGATGGACAATCCACAAATGTAGGAGTGGTTAAACCAGCTGGTCACATGACTAACCGGCTGGTCCAGGCTTTTTGAACTACACACAGGACAGTTTGAAGACATACTGCAGATTGCAATTGAACCTGGAACAAGAGAGCCTCTCTCCTGGCTGGCTCTCTCTCGCTTTCTCACAAACCTCCGGACCCACTGATTAAACCTCAAGACAGAAAAGACTCCTACATTGAAACAAGTTAAAGCGTGCACTGGGCCCCAATGATCAGCAAGACTTACCGGCAACCAAAGACTCTACATTGAACTCAAAGGAATGTAAATACACCCAGATATTGCCTCAAGCTTTTCCCCTTTATTCTTTCTACTCTTTCTGTCTCTATCTGCGCGTGTGTTTATCGCATATGCATGCTAACGTGGTCGAGTTGCGTATTCGTAGTCATTAACCGGATTAGAGCTTAAGGTCAGTAACCTTCCACCTTTCTTATTTAAATCTAAGAAAACCCGTCTGATTGACTTCTTTGTCTTACAATTGGAAAGCAGTGAACAAGGATTCACTGAGGGGGGGAGCTAAAACACCATGTTTTAAAATTTAAACTCTGTTACTGTTAAGCCAGGCAAAGACTGAGAGGAACCCTTAAACCCCTTTCTCACCTGGTCATAACAGAAATTTGGGGGCTAGCATCCGTGGGGGGCTCGTCTGGGATTTGATTCACAGACAAATGAGAAATTGGAAGTGGGAAGTCAAATTGATCCCAATCAAAAAGAGAAAAGATTTCAATACAGGTATTCTTGTGGTTGTGTGTGATAGAATACTAAACTGTCTGCGATTGAAACCAGGGTGAAGTCACTTGGGTTAAGTTAAAAGCACTGTCTATGGAGGAGTTGAGAAAAATGGCTGAGCAGTGTGGGATCACTGGCTAGAAATTCTGAACTCCTAAGACTAATGGCCAACCATTTTTCCCTTGAATCTGAAGAAGCAGAAACAGGGTTAGAGGTTGACTCCGACAGGGTATTGCTAGCAAAGATACAACTGGAACAGAGGAAACTTGAATTTGAGGAAAGAGAAAGAGAGAGACAGGAGAAAGAAAAAGAGAGACAGGAGAGAAAGAAAGAGCCTTCCTGAAGGAATGCGAAGAGCGAGAGCTGAGGCGACTTGAGTTAACTCGGGGACATCAGAGTAACCCCAGTGAAAGCATGGCCAATATGGAGGAGTGTAATTCAGGGCTGGGTGCAGAATTTTAAAAAACTTTCCCAATTGATAGCAAAATTTAATGAGGGAGAGATGGAAGTATTTTTTTTTGTGTCTTTTGAAAAACTGGCATGACAGTTAAAGTGACCAGTTGAAGTTTGGACTCTGCTGATACAAAGCAAGTTAATAGGAAAAGCACATGAGATTTATTCCATGTTTCCAGATGAGAGTTCATCAGATTATGATCTGACAAAAAATGCTATCCTTGGGGCATATGAGTTAGTATCGGAAGCATATCGCCAAAAGTTTAGAACCCTCAAGAAGCAAACTGATCAAACCTACCTGGAGTTTGAGAGAAGTAAGCAGCTGGCTTTTGACCAGTGGCTGAGGGCTCTTAAAGTATAGCTCAGCTATGACAATCTAAGAGAGGTAATTTTGCTCGAGGAATTTAAAAACTCTCTCCCACTTTCCATAAAGACACATGTCGAAGAGCAGAAGGTTCACAGAGCCCGGGAAGCCGCAGTGCTGGCTGATGAGTTTGCTCTCGTTGAAAAGTCGGTTCCCCAGTGGAAAACCTTTCCTAGTCACTCCCATAAATCTGAAAAGGACAAAGGATGGAAAGGTGATAGAAGCCCAAGCAGTCCTGGGAGAGAAAGAAAAGCAGGAGAGACAAGGTGCTCCTCCCCCAGCCAAAAAGGAAGGTGCTGTAAGTAGGAGTGAGATCCGGAGACTAGTGTGTTTCCATTGTAATAAAGCAGGGCATCGAAGCATTAACTGCTGGAAACTAAAAAGAAAACTTGTAGGGTTAATCAGGACACACCCACTCAGTGAAGGAGAAGGGACTCTGATGGAAATCACAGCAGAACAAGCTGTGGCTTTAACTGCAGCAGCACTAAGACCCAGAGAAACTTTAATAGGATTCCTGAAGGTTATCAGGGTTTTGTGTCTGAAGGGAGAGTGGAACAGGCAAGCCCATAATTATACTCCAGGACACAGGGGCCACCCAATCCCTTCTATGGGGAAAAGGCCTGACCTTTCCCCGAGAGTGCAGTGAAGGTCAGGGTGTTAGTGAACGGTATTGGAAGGCAATATAGGCCCATACCTTTACACCCGGTGCACCTGGAATGCAATCTAGTTTCGGGACTGGAGACCATAGGGATTGTCCCTAGTTTGCCTGGGTTGACCTGCTTCTAGGTAATGATCTGGGGGTGGGGGTGAAGGTAGTAGCTTCCCCAGTTGTATTAGAAAGACCGAGAGAGGTCAGGGAGACTGAGAAATTTCAGGAGAAGGTCCCAGGCATCTTTCCTGGCTGTGTGGTAACTCGCTCCATGGCCAAATCAGCTCCCCCAGGGGAGACTGAACTGGTGCCGCAGACGGATGACCCTGCTGTCTGGCTGTCTGAAATATTCTTTGGGGAATTAGATGACCCAAAGGATGGACTAGACAGGTCTTCCATTGTCAAGGCTCAAGAAGCCGACCCCAGATTAAGGAAATTAGCACAGACTGCCCAACCCGAAAGTGAAGCAGAGGGAGTCCCAGAGTGCTGCTGTATGAAAAGTGAGGTTCTGATGAAGAAATGGAGACCCCCTCACAGACCGGCCAAAGAGGAATGGGCAGTGGTTCACCAAATAGTGGTGCCCCGAGGTACCGTAAAGAAATACTAAGAATGGCCTATGGGCTTCCCATGGCAGAACATGTCGGGGTATGGAAAACCCAAGGCAGCATAAGATGGCATTTTGACTGGCCAAAACTCCGCAAAGATTTGGTGGAATTCTGTAAAACCTACCACACATGCCAGGTGGTGGGGAAGCCCCAAGCTCAATAAAATCTGCCCCCCTAATTCCCATCCCCGCTTTGGGGAACCCTTCAGCCGAGTGCTGGTGGACTGTGTGGAACACCTCCTGAAAACCAGAGGGTGCCCCCTTAACCTAAAGAGAGGTTTTTGGGGCATGGGGGCGAGTCGCCTATGTTGGACTACATTTTCACTTCCCGGGAGCAGCTCACCAGTGCCTGTGCAGTGGCTCAGGAGCATCTCCTCACCATCATGGATGTTGCTACCCAATTTCCAGAGGCCATTGCCCTACGAACTATCTCTGCAAAAGTGGTGGTCGATGGGCTAACCCAATTTTTCACTTGCTATGGCCTGCCGGTCGAAATCCAGGCAGATCAGGGCACTAATTTCATGTCTAGAGTCTTTCAAAAAGTCATGGGCAACCTGGGCATAACCCAACTAAAGTCCTCAGCCTATCACCCCCAGTCCCAAGGGGCTTAAGAACAGTATCAGCAGACCCGAAAGACAATGATCAGGGCCTACTGCCATGGGTACTCCCATGACTGGGACAAAGGGCTGGGACTCTTCCTGATTGCCACCAGGGATTCACCAATTGAGTCCCTTTGAACTAATTTATGGACACGAGGTGAGAGGTCCCCCAACCTAGTCAAAGAGAGGTTTTTGGGGCACGGGGGTGAGTCGCCTATGTTGGACTACATTTCCACGTCCCGGGAGCAGTTCACGAGAGCCTGTGCAGTGGCTCAGAAGCACCTCAAGGCCTCTCAGGCAGCTATGAAAAGACAAGCAGGTAAACAGGCCAAAGCCAGAACTCTTCGGCCTGGGACCATGTCTTGGTATTACTACTGATTCAGGTCGAACCTGAAAGCCTGGTTCAGTGGCCCATACCGATTGGCAAAAAGAATCAGCCAGGTAAATTATTTAATCAAAATCCCAGATTGAGAAAAAACAAGGTTGTGCCACATTAACATGTTAAAGCAATATCACAGCCAGAAAGGGGACAGACAGGCACAGGTCTGCAGACAGTCCGGGAGGAAGGGGGCAATCAAGACCATGGGGACGAGCTAGATGAAGGCTTGGGAGATCCCCACATTGAACCCCCTCCTGCCCGGTTGACCAACACCAAAGTGTTAAACTACCTAGACACCACACTCTTCTTATTTAGAGGTGGAACCTATAAAGAAGTCTGCAAGGACGAGAATATATCAAATAATAAAGCAAACAAAAAGGTGAAATATTTACATGTTGTTAATTTGACCACCCGTACCACCATCGTGCTCATAATGCCTTACTTTTACGCTTTCTACCACTATGTCTTGGTGCAACTCTGGCATCAGCAGTTGAGGTGGAGGCAGTCTGCTCATTGCGCTGCCGCTTTGCTGTGGATGACCATGGTGGGCATCCTGTGGAGGTATGGGGCCTTGAAGTCGCCATCCTACTGGAGGTCTCCTGCACTGTTGCAGGGGCATTCCCCCTTGATCTTGCGGGAAGTAAGGAACTCAATGTCAGGGTGGTGGAGGGGGAGAGGAGACGCCACCCATCCTGGGGGTATGCTGAGAGAAAGGCCCCGGGACAGCTGATACGCATAACTCCTCCATCTGGGTGCGGGAGGTGCCTTGACCCCTCTCGTTTAGTCACTGCTGCACAGCAATGGAATGTTGGACAGAGCACATATGGGTCGAGTGTTCAACCTGGCCCTCCATGGCGGTCCCCACCTTCTCCATGGAGGAAGCCATATGCTCACATGCCTGGGGCTTGGCAGACGTCATGGCTTGCATGAATTCCTCCATCGCACACGCAAAGCTCTGGCATCTCCAACATTGTTCCCTAAAAGTCCGTTGAATTTCCGGCAGACTTCTTGTGGCCTCGATGATCATAAGCGCAGGGCTCAGTAGGGGCCTGGTCCCCAGTAGACCTCCGGTTGTCAGGGGACCTGGCTGTAACATGCTCCCTCAGCTGCTGGGACGTGTCTGTGCCATTCCCACCAGATTGTGACCCTGATTCTACGCAGATACCCCCAGCACAGCGTGTGGTTGTGACTGCACTGGCGGAGGTTGCAGAAGAGGCAGGTGACAGTGCACCCTCTAGGGCTTTGTTATCATCCCCAGAGGCAGAGTCAACAGTTTGCTGGCTTGTCATTGTGCGATTGTGGGCACTTGCTGTGGAGTACAAATAGAAGCACATTTAGCATCACCGCTGCATGAGCTCATCAGTTTTTCGCGCAGTCCTCATGTGCCCATATGGTATCAACAGTAAGGTTGGCTTTTCATCCTTATGCCTAGATGATCCAGCCTCATCATTCACAATGGCTCGTCCTCCCTCCTCTCCGGAAATCTGGGCCACCGCCTCCTCTCCTGGGGCCAGGAGTCTCAAATCTGCAACACCGCCCCCTGTCTTGTTGTGCTCACGCTGATTGTGGGTCTGTTTGTCCTGCATGAGAAAGTGCTGAGTTAATGACATGTCAAGTGATGCCTAACACCCCTTGTCTGTATGCATCCCCATCACTCATTCTGGCCTATCAGTTGTACGCTGAATCCAAGTGCAACCGGACGCCATATTTCCACATTCTCTGGAGACAATTGCTAAGTGGCACCTGTTAATTGTGTATCAATTGTTCTATTATATGCAGGTGGAGGATGTTAACTGGGGTCTTATTTGAGCACTTACTCAGACTGGTGGAAGTTTTGAGTGAGGAACTACCTACCAGTAATCTTATTACTTTGTACAATAAATGTGAAACTGAGTAAAGATAGGCTCCAGCATTATCCTTCCATAACTGGAGTTTAACAGCACCAAGACTGATCATGCATTCACCCGCCTGGCATGGATGCCTAGTGACAGACATAATGGGCTGGATTTTATAGGGGCTCTGATGTTGGGAACAGTGGCAGGGAGGGCATGAAGATTGCTCTGGATGAGGCCTGCCACCGACCTCGACGCCAGCAGGGCCCGGCCCTTGTGTTGGCCCCCCCCACCGCTCGGCGACGGGACCCACATTACAATATGTCGATGGACACTTACCATTCATTAATATGCAGGCCGCAGCGATTCAGGCATCAGGTTGTGATCTTCATTCGGACGTGTGGCACTCGCGTGCCTTCATTTTCACGTCCGTGAAAAGCTGACGGCACTGAAGCGGCAGTCATTGGAGCATGTGAAGTTGGGTGGGGGGGGTGCTGCAATATGTGGGTTTAAACTCTGATGTATGAAGGGAGGTGGGTGGGGGTCTGCAATGACTGGGATACAACTCTGCATGTAAGAAGGGAGATACCCCGTTCCCTTCTACCGTAAAGGGGGTCACTCTGCCCCCACTAACGTTTGGTGGGAGCATGTAGCGGGCTGACCCTACAATCAGCCAATGCTGTTTGGGGGAGGGGATGCAATAGCACTCCATGACCACTTTGTGTGGCGTAGGGGCCAAAAATGGTATGGGGTCAAAAGTCATGTGGCAGATGGTTACATCCACACAATGTCAGTAACATGACCGTGTTCATGCTGCTCATTTTTTATGCAAAGGTAAGATGGGCAATGTCATGCCATACCATATAAAGGTGATGAGGGAATGCAGCTGAAGCACTAATTTGCATCACTCTCTTGCTCTGATAGGTGTCATTGACCAACTGAAGGAACCAAATTCATTTGCAGCATACAGATAAGGCTGCTCCACCCTGTCTTTCTTGATCCAAGTGCCGTGAGGAACCATATCCACTGGAGGCAGAACCAAGAGGCAGGCACAGCCCACGTGGAAGCTCATGGAAGTGAGCAGCAGCAACCACCAAGGCGCATTCGAGGCCAGAGAAGACAGCAGGTATACAGACCCCGCATGACATGCCTGCAGATGTCAGATCGCCAGTGTCAGAGGCGACTGCGGATGCCCAGAGTGGCGGTGACGCATCTCAGTGCACTGCTTCATGATGAGCTGCAGCCGATGGGGTTTGCTGGACACCCTATGCCTGTGGTCCTCAAAGTCACCGCGGCTCTTAACTTCTACACCTTCGCATCATTCCAGGGACCCACCAGTGTCCTGTGTGGTGTTTCACAGTCAGCAGTGCTCTGCTGTATCAGGGAGGTCACCGATGCCTTGCACAGGAGGGCCGGTGACTACGTGCGCTTCAAGACGGTCCCTGAGAGTCAGCACCAGAAGGTCCTCGGATTTGGGGCCATCACGGGATTCGCGCAGCTGCAAGGGGCCATCAAGGCTCCAGTCGGACAACCAGCCGCATTCCTGAATAGAAAGGGCTTCTACTCACTCAACGTGCAGCTAGTATGTGACTACAGGAAGTACTTCATGCAAGTGTGTGCTCGCTTTCCAGGCAGCTGCCAGGACTCATTTATCCTGCGCCAGTCCCAGGTGCCAATGCTCTTCACTGCTCCAGCTCAGATCCAGGGGTGGATTCTTGGGGACAAGGGCTATCCCTTGCAGACATGGTCCCTGACGCTGGTGAGAAACCCCAACAGCGATGCAGAGGAGAGATGCAACACCTGCCACAGCTCGAAATGAGCTCCCATCAGCATGCTGAACATGTGCTTCTGCTGCCTGGATAGATCAGGTGGGGCCTGACAGTACTCACCAGAAAGGGTAGTGCTCATCGTTGCTGTTTGCTGTGCTCCGCACAACTCTGCAATACAGAGTGGGGAGGCCTTGCAGGATTATGAGTCAGGAGCAGGAGACATGCTCTCACGATGAGGACACAGAGGAGGTGCAGCAGCATACGCTCATGGGAGGACTAAGATCATGGAGGCATCGCAGTCAGGGCGAGCAAAGAGCAAGGGATGCTCGGCAACACCTTATTGCTGAGCATTTCCACTATCCCTGAGGTGCAGAATATGCTCTCCATGTCACACATCACTGTGCTGCATCTGGTAGGCAGTTTTCTGCATCAGTGACCTCTGTGTCTCCACCATTACTGGCAGCAGATGACTGAGCCATTGCCCATGCGACTGCATCCGTGCAGTGCCACATCATGTATACTGGCATGGCGATGATGTTTTTCCATACACTGGCATTGCTCGCAGGTCAATTATGTCATGGGAGGAGACACAGTCGGCACATGCTGGCATGCGTCATACACAGTAAAAAGGAAACACCTGTTAGAGAAACACATTTAATGAGAAGTAATCAACGCATATACGTTTTACCCGTGATAACCCATATGTGTCATTGTGTCTTTTTTAGCCACTTGCGGGTGATCTTTCTCTGTGCAACCTCTGTGCTAGCAGTTTGACTGAAGGCAGGCTGCTAATCAGGATGCCCTTTGGCTTTGGATGACATGAGCAGTCGTCCTCTGGGTGCACGAGGCCTAGAGGGCCCTGGCTGCCTGAGGTCCTCCTGCACCAGTGCAGGGCTCTCCTCAGACGTCGTGGCTGCCGGAGCTGGACTCACCAGCTGAGGGGCTGAGGAGCCGGTGTCCACATTGGAATTACCCTGAGGATAATGAGATATGAACACTGACTCGCCTCCTCCCTCCCAAGGCTTGTGGGAACCTCACTGCTCTGCTGAGAAGCACCAGGAGCAGAGACACTCTCCAGGCCCCTGGTCCCTCTCTCGCCTAGCCACTGCTGCATCCAGCTTATGACCGAGGCAATGGTTTGCAGGTCAATACGCATCGATAGAATGTGGCTCTCCATGAGGATCGCCAACCTCTCCATGGAGGAAGGCATGCACTCATTTGCCTGGGACATGGCAGCTGTCATGGCCTGGATGGACTCGCCCATCGTCCGCAAATGGCTGCACATGACCTGTGACATCTCCACCAGATGTTGCCTTACCTCTCCCTGCAACTCCAGCATGCCCTGTATTGTCGACACCCGAGAGTCATCATCAACCTGGGGCTCAGCATGGGCCTGGCCACCCACAGTCCTCCGACTGTAAGAGGCCTCGGCTGTCTCAGCCTCAGCCAGCTGTTCGGATGTGTGCGTGGTGCTCCCACCAGCTTGTGACCCAGACTCTAAAGCTGAAAACATTTCCACTGAGGTGAGTGTCTCTGCGCTGGTGGAAGGTGAGGGAGTGTCATGGGACACTGCATCCCCTGAGATTCTCTCCTGCTCAGAGGTGCCAGCACTCTCCGGGGCCTAAATGCAACCTCGGAGCGTTGCCTGCAAAGTACAATGTGAAGAGCATTGTTTTAGTTTCACTAGTGTACATATCACTAATATGACAGCATTGTGTCCACAAAGGAAATGTTTCCAATAATCAATGCGTTTGTCAAAGAAATGTATGTTCACCCGGGATCCCAAGCTCCACATCTGAAACGGCACATCCTCCCTGACCGCCATGTAGTTTGAGGGCCTCCTCCTCAGCCTGCGATAATGGTCGGATGTCCAGCACCCCTCCTCCAGTCCTGGAGGACTCCCTCGCATTGTGCACCCTCTTTGCTTGGAAGAGCAAGGATGCAGATATAAAACATTGACATACAACATGATGTTTTGCACAACAGGGGCGCTACAACAAAATGTGGGGGATATCAGTGTGTCAGATGGACTCAGCCTGTCATGTAGGTGCCATGCCCTGGGGTGCAAATGAGGGTGGATTCTTTCACACATGCAGACACCCATGAGGCATCAATCCTCCCTGCCTGGCCTCCCTGTATTTGACATGGCAGTGGCACCCATATGCCACTCTATGTGGGCAAACCCAGGTCAGATGGGGGCCACAAAAAAATAGTGCCACTTACTTTTGCTGTGCACATGCAATCGTTCATCCTCTTGCCACACTGAACCCAGTCTCGGTGGGTGACCCCACAGCAACTTATCTCCTCTGCATCCTCCATCCTGCTTGGTCAGGCGGGAGGGCCTCTTCTTGCCATCACTGGGGAAAAGGACCTCCTGCCTTGCCCGTGCAGCCTGGAGGAGAGAGAGCAGGGAGGCATCGCTGAACCATGGGGCCACCCTTCCTCGCACCATTGTCAACTCCTGTGCTTTGCTGGGGTCTTGGTTTCAAGATGATGTTCAATAGCTCCTGTGCTGGCTTTTCAGCTCCAGCACCAAGGTTTTGAAGTTGATTCTGTCTGACTGCAGGGCTGTCTGCCGTTTAAATATGGTGCCAGCACCTGCTGACTCGTCATCTGATGCCATTTACGGTGTCAGTCAGCCCGCCCTCCCCCCCTCCTCGTCATTGGCGGGGGTGGGGCACGGGCCTCCCCGGGCACGCTATTGAGCAGCCGCTCTTGGAATTGTGGCTGCTCCGCGACGTGCGGCCTATGTGTGCGGGCCACCATTTTTCTCGCCTATAGAATCCAAGCCAATGTTTTAAGGACCCCATGAGATACTACTAGTAAAGCTTAGGACACATCACTTACCGTTGCTGAACTGAATGGGTCATTGACACGTTTCCTGCACTGCACCCAGGTTATTCCTCGAACCCCACAGTGCGACACCTCCTCTGCCACCTCCGTCCAGGTCACCTTGGTCAGGCGGGAGGGTCTTCTGATGGAATCTGCAGTGAAGAGGACCTCCCACCTTTTCCTGACAGCTTGGTGGAGCACCTGCAGGGAGGTATCACTGAACTGTGGGGCTGGTCTCTGCCTAGTGGCTGACATAGTGGTCGTGATGGAAAAATTCAGACAAACTCAAAGGGAGGTGGTGATGTTGGAGAGGTGTAAAGACTGGTGAGGGTGGGTAAGATATTGCACTAATTGAAGGGAAGAAACCTAGAATTCCCTGCCTGAAGAAAATCGGCCACACTGATGAGCCTCCAAGATTGCACTGAAGGATTATTTATAGCTCTGCTATACATGATGCTTTGCTGACTGGTGGCAGGTTCCACCAATGAAACGCATTCCCTGCTGCATGATCTCACATGTCTTCCGTGCCATCTGCCAGCACTTTGATTTTCAATTATAATCACGTCGGAACCAGCAAAAAGGGAAGGAGTGAACATGCCGCCCATTTCTGTTTCTGGCTTCGGAAATGGTGCGACATGGATAAAATCTCGCCCACAGTGTTTACCAATGATGTGAGCTTTGCTCTTATCGAGTAGAGTACTATTTGACTCTTCTACTAAGACTGCAATGCTATTTATGATAAGGTGAAAATGTTCTGTGTTTGTCACATCAGTGTTACATTCTGAGCTTTCAAACTTAGAGGGCACTTTTTTTTAATGAAAATGTGGTTGCTAGAAGAGCTTTGTGTAATAGTCGTTATTTTTGTCACAATGACATAGTGCATTAGTAAAACAATGGCTTGGATATTCAATGGTGCCACGACCATTTCTCATACACAAAACAGACACCTAAGCATTCAAGCACTTGAGGTGCGCCACCTGACATATTGGTAAAGACAGAAAAAGAGGCATTTGTGTTCTGCGACTGAAACTGAGGTTAGGCCCTTTGTGCATGTAAGTAGGAGGCATAATGCCTATTTGAGGCCTGAAAGATAAGCTTAGAGAATAGTTACCTGAGTGTGGAGTCAAGAGGTGCAGGAATGATCCTCCTGACTACATTGCAGTGCCAAACCCTGCTCTAAGCCCCCGCTCAGCTCCCTCCCTCTCCTGACTCCTGCCTCCCTCTACCGATCACTGTCCTCCTCCCTCTTCTGAACACTGCCCCTTCCACTCTCCTAGGACCTACCCAAGGGCTGCTTCGTTGCTGCATTGAAATCCTCTTCACCAGCAAGCTACCTGGGAGACTCAGCACATGTCCGCAGCTCACTGGTCTCATGTATATGAGGCCTGAGAACCAATATCAGGTGGGCCTCGTGCCTATGCTTTCTGGTGCAAGGATTATTACCAGTGCCAAAATCACACCGGACTGCCAATGCGAATGAGTTTCCAAGCATATCCTATCTTTGCAAATGATGAAAAATTTGGCAATGTACTTTTCATAAAAACAGTGTCCCTTTCATGTTGAGGTTTAGAAAAAAATTAACATTACGAACTGCTTGTTTATTAATCAACAGGTTTTATGGCATTGAGCTCACAGCAACAATATTAAAGAAAATAAAAAATACAACCACTATATAGTTACCAATATAAAATCACTTACATATTCTCCATATGGTCCCTCGAACGTTTGTGATCTGAAAACATTTGGACATGCAGTACATATGTACAGAGACACCCTATGCTAGTCTGCATGAAAGTGAGTACCAGCTCATGCACAAAAAAATGATTTAAATAGGGTGCCAGACAAATGATATTGTCTTGGGTAAACATGGACTGTTAGCATGTAAAATAAAACATGAAAATAAACAGCACATCTTTCATTGTCCTTATTATTTCTCTTGCTGTTGGTGCACCCGATTTAACAATTTAATGTTATTTATCCATTTTTATCCTGTAATGTTTTTGGATGTTTAATAAGCTAAACAATCCCTCTATTTGATTTGTATTAGTTTTGGTTCACTGCAACTAGCCTTAATAGTTACATTTATTTGTGAGTTTATTAGCTTTTATTTTTGAGCTGATTTGCAGTCCTAATTTTTTTTTCTGTAATTAAGGACATTGTACCAGGCTTTAGCATAAATAATATAAGGAAACCTATTATCCAATGTATTTCCTTTTAATAACCTTCACCTTAGGAAATTTTTGAAATGGAATTGTTTCTAATTTTATAAAAGAATCAAAATATGGAGTAAAAAAGGTATCTTTTTCTTTAACTAAAGGTTTAGAATATCATAGTTGCTCAATTGTTAAACTTGCAATTTGCACTCTGTATCACAGTTAAAGTCACCCTATCATTTACCATATTTACTTCTGAACCAGTTTTACTCATCACTTGTGGTGAGCTGTTTGCACAGGCTTGATGGTGAAAGGACTCCTGGGAGAGGAAGCCAAAAGGGTCCTGATGATGATGGATGCCTGATTGGTGCGGTCCCTGGTGCTGCTGCTGAAAATTAAAAGACTATTTGTTAAACGCTAAAAGCCCTCAGGTGCAGCTAGCGGCTGGACAATTTGTTTCACTGAAAAGGATGCTATTAAGGGAAGTCTGGAAACAGGAGGGGGTGGGTGAGGGGTGAAACCATCAGCAGAAGACAATAAACCAGTGACAAGCCTTGGGAATCGCATTTGATTGATCAGTGGACAGCTTGACTTCCAGATCATCTCCTATTCAAAAGACCATGTGGACAACTGAAGACTTTTCAGCAAGTGTTGTTTTCCATGTGGGATTTATACAGATATTAACTATTTCAGCACTGATCTTTCAGGTAGTTTTCAAAATAAGCACTTGCAAATATATCTAGCTGTAACTATTTCCTATCTACATAAAACTATATAAAAAGGTTAAGAGATGGCTAGTAGTGAGTTGTAAGGCAGTTATGCAGTTGAGTCGTTCAATTATGTCATAAATAACGAGAGAAAAGCTTGAATGTTTATGAATGTCAGTGAAACCAACAATTAAGTTACTTACTGATAAACATTTGTTATGCTTTATAATATATAACTGTTAGTTTTTCTTAAATATTTCTTTCATTATTGCTAATCACAATGGATATAAATCAATGTAGGTAAAAGGATAATACAGCTCTTAGTGACATTGAAGCTGACTTTAGATGGGTTTCTGTAAGTGGTTCCATAATGCTAGTTTCTTTTCCTTAGAATATCTTATAGACAACATATAAATATAAAATGAGATAGAATACTAAATTGCTGTGCACTTTCTGAAACAATTTTGGGATCGGATGATATCTTTAAACTGTTAAATTTCATTCTGGGTTTTATGATAGCCATTTTACACACTCCTACACAATTGTCATCCTATTTATTATATATAGACATTATGTATCCAGCATGTATCACTGAAAAAACCTGAATCAATTACTTCAATACTCGGAAGCCTTATTTACATTACATCTTTTCTGAATAACAGAGTGCTTCAGTTTTAGGCAAATTATGTGAATGCTGCATTTAGCATTCCTGGGGCACTGAACAACTTTCCCTTCTTTGGTGGTGAAAGTACAATATTCAGTGAGTGAGCTATTGAATATATAAACAATTCAATGAATGACTCAACAAAACCCACAAACAACATGGATATTTACTGTTTGTCAGGTTTTGTAGATCTATTAGCATTCCTGGTGTACATTTTCCAAACAAATATTGCTGGTGTTACCTCTAGTTGAAACACAACAGAGATACTTTGTATTTTTTGAACATAAGACAGTGTAACTTTGTTTTCCTCAGAGCTAACCATCACTATTAAATAAATACTCCCAGATAAGGCTCACAAAAAAAAGCTTCTCAGACTATTAGCTGGGTAGCTCATTAATAGAAAACTGAAATTACCCAATTCACCAATGGCTCATCTAGTTAAGGCAGTACATACCTGAACCATACAGACTATAGGTTTGAATGTTTGCTCTGTCATTCCAGTTGCAGTTATGGCATGGGTTCTTCAATTGGCCTCAGTGCCCTGGACTAGGGAGGGTTGGTGATCCTCATCCCTAGCCAGCAAGCATTGCTTGACTTGACAGCTTTTGAGGACAGGATCATTTGACTGAGCTTGACTCATAACTGTCCTCTGAAGTGACCCAGTTGCATCAAACATACCAGTAATGAATATAACATAAAATATACCCTATGACAATCGATTAGCCAAATAACTCGCTCACTTGGCCTTACACATGAAGAATATAAGAGGGTACATAGTGCAATCAGAATTATATTCCAGCATGACGCCAACACCTTCAGGATAGGAGATAAAATAGGTAAACAAAGAAGGAAACAAGATTTAAGAAAGGAAATCATGTGGGGTACCAAATGTTGAGTCCAATCTCCCTTGATGCTAAGGTGAGAACTGATCAGAAATAATGTTATAGTATTGATACACTGTACTCTCAATGGACATTCCTTTTACAGTTAAAGAGTGCGGGGCCAAAAATCTTCAGCTCCAGCTAAGATTCTGCAGCAATATTGGACACATAATTGCCCATAGTGGCAGGAATTCTGGCGGAACTAGGAAACATCAGATTTCTGCTTAGGTTCTCACAGGATGCAGGTTATCATATGAATTTCCATCCATCCCAAGCAAGGCCTGAGGTAGCTTGGTTGAGAGGAAGGAATTCTAATGCTGGGAATTTTCCTGGTCCTGCCCTCCCTACTCCTGAACGACCTGGCCACCAGGAGGAATCTGGGGTATAGGTCAGTTCAGTGGAGCAAGTGAAAGTCACCCTGGGGTTCCTGGCCTGGTTTCTCATTCAATCCTGGCATCATGAGTCCTTCTGGCCCCCTTATAAGGGGCTGATTTTGAAAAAAATGCATAGCTAGTGCCGCTGCCTGCAGCACTGGAGAATTGCCAGGGTACTTTTCCTGCCCCTCGTTCTGGAGGTGGCCCAAGATGCACCCATAGTGGCATTTAAATCAGGAGAGCCTGATCTGACCTGGGAACTGCAGATGTTTGCACTTTGTAGTTCCATTGGTGGAGGATTTTTGACTCTATTTCTTGTGAGTCTACAATGGAGCTTTCCATTAAATTTATTCAAATAACTTGAAGTTTAGAAGAACTTTTACTGGGCTCCGATGGGCCAACCTACAGTTGCTACTTGGGGGGAAAAAAACAGATTTTGGATGCAGAATAAAAGCTAAACATCCAAATTTCTTTAAAACTTAAAGTTTTGTTCCTGTAAACACGATTAAAAACCTACCTGAACTCATGTTGCATCATTAGGAAGCATTCTACACATTTATTTATTTCCCCATTAATAGGTTTGATTCACATTTCTTACCCAGAATCATAGAATTATAGAATCTTATAGCAAAGGAGGAGACCATTCGTCCCATCGTGTCTGAAAAATCAAATCAATCAGCTCCCCTCCCTTGCTGTTTCCACATAGCCCTTTCCTTTTCAAGTATATATCCAATTCTCTTTTGAAACTTCCTGTTGAATTTGCTTCCAACACTCCTTCAGCTGGTGCATTCCAGATCAGAACAACTGGTTGTGTAAAACAATTAGTCTTCATTCCCCACTTGGATTTTTTTGAAAGTTATTTAGCCTGATATTTTGAGTAAGCTCTTTACCCAAATTTTGGGGGAGAGAGTTAAGATAGGCAAAAGTAAGAGAGACATGTTCCTCTCCAGACTTGTTCATTATCGCCCTGATCAATTTTCTCCACCATTTTGTTCTCTTTTCTTCAAAGGATTAACTCCTTACTGGGGTGGCTTCCATAGGCACTGAGAGAGATGCAGCACTGAAACAGGCCCTTTGGCCCACTGAGTCTGTGCTGACCATCAACCACCCATTTATACTAACCCTACATTAATCCCATATTCCCCACCTTCCCTCAATTCTCCTACCGCCTACCTACACTAGGGGCAATTTACAATGGCCAATTTACCTATAAACCTGCAAGTCTTTGGCTGTGGGAGGAAACTGGAGCACCAGGCAGAAACCCACAGTCACAGGGAGAACTTGCAAACTCCTCACAGGCAGTACCCAGAACCGAACCCGTATCACTGGAGCTGTGAGGCTGCAGTGCTAACCACTGCGCCACTGTACCACCCCTTCTGATACCTTTCCCAAGAGACCATCATTCCTTATTCTTAATGATGAGCTATTTGACTGCATGGGCGACTTATCCTGTCTTCATTTGACATCCATACATCACATTTCCAGAATAGGTCCTTCAGGGGCAGAGACTCTGGTTGATTTTCTTGTCTTCCTAGCTCAGGCCTGCTGAGGCCAACTGAGACCCTAAATTCTATTCTGATTCAGATCAGCTAACTCAGCCTTATGATGGCTTTGCCCACTAGGATATTGCTGGAGACTCCATTTTATCCCTCGCATAATATAGGATTTCTTTCAGCCTCGTGTTAACTTTTAACTGTTATTTTTTAGCAAGCCACTTAGAAAGTTGGTGATTATTCAAAAGATGAAACTACCCTTCTCCCAACTTGTTCAGTGCAGATGCAAATGTCGCACAGCAGGAAAAAACACCATCACTGGCACTGCATGTAACATACCTTCTGGATGTGTCCTGTACCTGGCCTAGAACTACATATGCGCAGAAACAGTAGTCACTGTTCATTAAACGTAGACCTGCCCACAGGAAGACTGTGGGCTCTTGCACAGCAATTTGTTGCAGTTAGTTAAAACACAGTGGCACCTTCCACAGGGGATCTGGGACCTGTGTGAACAGGGCTGGCAATGGTGTTTCTCCTCAATTAATCAGACTCAAGAATCCATACTGAGACATGTAGAGTGTAAACCAGTAAGGGCAGAATTTTAACTGCCAAGTGCAATCCGACACAAATTTGCCTACTTCTGAGTTTTACCTGGGCATGTTTGAAGGTGAGTAGGAAACTGTTGAGTCAGTCATTTAAATATTTAAATAATCAATTTATTGTGGGTTTCACCCAGGATTCTGGCTTTCACAGCCAGTGCACAGGTTTCCCAAGCTGTGTGGAACTCACCAGTGTCAACAAGGTGAGAGCACGGGGCAAGCCATTGATCAATGAAACTGACAGGCTTGAAAGTCTTTAAATGGTGAAACTGCATAACTGCTGGCCTGCCTATTTGAAAGGCTTGAAACAGCACTTGTTTTGACAGCCTGATTTCACAGGATTTTGTTCTCCCCCAGGCGTCAGGTTCCGTGGTGGGGAGGAGGCCTGAAAATGGCTCTGAATGAGGCCTGCCACAGACCTCAATGCCAGGAGGGCCCAGCCCCATCTGCCTGGCAGCAGTGAGGCTCCTTGGCAGCCCCCACCGCTGGGTGATGGGACCACAATTTAAATACTCAAATGAATAAAATGAATCAATTTAAATAGACACCTGCAATCTTTAGGGCCCACTGCGATCTTCAGCGTGGAGGCCGGCATTTCCATGCCTTTAGGTCCTCGTCCAGGGAAATGAGGCACCACAATGGTGGGGAGGGGGGAGGAGGTAAATTTATCAGTGCAGGCAGAGGGGGATGGGGTCAAATACACATAATGGGTGTAGGGGATGATGGGAAGGGTAGAACCTTGAACTTTGTGCAGTTTGCATAGGGGAGGTCAGAGGTTAAAGGTAAGTGTTTGCGGGGGGAGGGAAAATAGTTATTGTAATTGTTATTGGCGATGGGAAAAGGGTGTTAGAAATGTGTTTATTTAATTTTGGGGGATAGGTCTTTAAAAATTTAAATTGAGTGGCAGGGCTGGCTGCCCTTTAAAAATGGCGCCAGGCCTATGCACAGGCAGCTGGTGCCATTGGCGGGGACAGACAGCCTGCCCTTCCACAAAATTGGGTGGGAGTGGGCTGCCATTTTTTGAGCTCGCCATTGAGATCAGATCAAAGTGAGTAAAGTCCAAGGTAGGTGAAATGACTTCCAAAAAGTTGGAAGTCATTTCACCTACCTTGGACTTTACTCACTTTGATCTGATCTTTCATGTTGTCAGCCTTCGCTGCAACATGCAAGCAAGTTATGCATCTGTAGCAGGGACCTCTGATGAAGAACAAGAGGAGCCGCCATAACACAGCAACAGTTGCATCATCAGGAGCAACAACAAAACCAACAGCAGCTGCCTTCTCTGCAGCCACGTGCCACTCCACAGATGGAAGAGATGGACACAGATCGGGCTTGAAGGAGGAGATACCCCCAACACGGTCTGAAGACAGAGGATCAACTTTCTCGACAAGTCTGAGCAGTGGTGTGACATCTGCAGCCTCCTAGAACAAGACCTCCTTCACAGTGGATCAGGAGGGCATGCATTGCCAGTGCCAAGGTGTTTATCAATGAAAGGTCATCCCTGGTTCTCTGTCTCTCCCTGGAGTTGTGTGCTCCCTTCTGCAAGGAAAGAAAGCAGAGAGTTAGGAGTGTGAGAAATGGATTGTGTGGTGATGAGGGAATGACACCAATTGTGGAGGGTGACTGTGAGGGATTGTGTGAGATGGAAGAAAGATGAGAGTGAGTATCAGTGTTGGCTGTTCTGATGGCGATATGAGGAGGTGCTTGGAGAGAGAGAATGATATGTTTTATTTTTTCACAGGATGTGATCGCCATCAACAAGGCCAACATTTGTTGCTTATCCCTAATTGCCCTTGGGACGAATAACAAATGCTGGCCTTGACAGTGACACTCACATCCCGTGAAAGAACTAAAAAAGTGCTGGGGAAACCAGAGTGTTGGTGTTGGCACCTGAAATCGTTATGCTACTCACCTTTCGTGCCCTTATGATGTCATTGAAACTCTTGGGGCATGGTATCCTGTTTTGAGGGACCACAGTCCTGCTGCTCACTTCCTCGGTCACTTCCATTTACGTCGGCTTGGTTTGAAAGGCTGACCTCTTCCTCCTGTCCATGAGAAGCAGAATTACACTTCAGTCCCTCAGTTCCATCAGCAGGACCTCCAGGGAATAATCAGAGATCCATGAGGCAGCCATCCCAGATCTCCTTTCCATTCCCTTGGTTATTGAAGCCTCAGGAAGCAATGTACAGTTCAGCCACTCTGACCCCTTCTGACGCCTCTTTAACTAGAAATCCTTCCTTTGACAAGTGCGGATTGTCATCACGTCTGCACTCTGTGATTGGTCAGGAAACCTGGAAGTGGCATGCTAATGCTGTGGCAGAGTTCAAGAGCCACAGCAAATCTCACTTCTCTAACAAATATGCTGCCCCTGCGGCGAGCAGATCTGTTATATTAAAATTCTCCCCTATGCATTAAAATATTGATTTCCATGCTGAATCAGCTACAGAAAGCAAAATAAAGAGAGGGAAAGAAATTTGGAATTATGAGAGAGATATAAGAGGTAGAAAGAAAAAGCTGAAAAATGTTGTTTAAATTTTTTAATGTTTTAAAATCTCCAACAATAATTAAAATTTGAAGGAATGAGACTCCACATTTATAAAAGGAAATTTTATGTGCCAGAGAGGCTGTTTGCAGCAATTAAAGATTTACCATGCCACTTGTACTTGATTGGACAAACCCTAACTTTTCCTGACGTGTTTCATGGGTACCTAGTGGTTAAGTACTGCATATTTGCACCCTTCATGTATTTCAATGAAGAGTCTCTTGATGAGATACTGGTCGAGTGCACTTTCAGGATGAGCAGGATAACTCGGACAGCATCTTCCTGATTTCCGAGTTTAGTTGCACATGTGCGGACACCAGAAGTTGCTGTTTGAATTACTCTTGAAAAACAGTGAGTGTTGATTGCCTCACTGTTATTCTTACAGCCAAATCTGGGCCACTGTGTATTGTCATGCCAAGCGTTCAATCCAGTGAGCAGATTATATGTAATTCTGAGAACAGAGTAACGCATTTTAGGGGAAAAGTTAAAACAATCTGCTCCAATAGCAGTGTAATTTAAAAAAAAATCATTACAACACATTACTGAGATTCTACAAGTAGTATAATTTTTACTATAATTTTTGCAGTTCCAAAGCATCATGCTGATTTCTTTCATATTTTACTGTAAATGTTCATTTCTATTCTGAAGCCAGAATGTATGACAGAAATACTGTAACAAGAAACTGAGTGCATGTTGAATGAAAAATGAATCCTAATGAAATAATTACTATCAATGAAGCAGAGCAGTGCAAGGCAGCAGCAGCACAATGAAAAAGGTCACAGTCTGACTTTTGCCTCCACTGAGTACCATATCACAGGGAAAATTAATGCTCGTGTTCGAACAGCCCACCAAGGGAACTGTACAACGGCAAAGAATGTACATTAAAAAAATGTATGCAGAACTGACTTAAATTTAATACAACATATCTGTGAGCTGGAAGAAATCTACTAATATCTATTTGACATTAAAGTGAACTGACTAACCTTCCAAGCTCACTAGCTCTCAAAGGATAGCCTTCTTCCTCCAGCATAAATGATGTCACCAAACAATGACATAGAGGAGGCCAAAGGTGTTTGTCATTTTTAGAACTGTATATATCAAGCACTGCTGCTGGGTGCTGTGAATCAGCTGTGAAATAACTAACACCAAATAAGCAAAGAAGGCTGAGTCTTTGTTTTACATCGGTTGTTAACAATTGGGAATGCAGATGAGAATTTATGGTCTAACCTTTGGAGTGTTTGCGAATTGGGATTTTTGAGATTCCACAGAGTGTATCTTTCCAAGAAGTGAAATTACACAATAGGTAAATGAACCAAATTTACATAATATGTATTCACTTAGTTATTCCCACTACCTCCCTACTTTGATCTCCAAACTCCTTTTTAAAATCAGGTTATGGCACTTGTTTAAATCACATAGTAGCCCAAATAACCAGGAGATGCCTTCTGTATTAGCTGTTATAAGTAATACGCCCACATTACTTCGAGATAGCATCAATTTAGAATTGAGTTGAAATTTTAAGCACTTTATACTTTTAAAATCTTTTCACCACTGTTAATCTGCAAAATTGCTGAAATAGCACACCAATAGTATTAGACTTTGCTGGGATTTATCGTGCAGAGCCGAGGAGTGGCCACTGGGGCTGGAAGCAGGTGGCCCTGGCGCTCCTGATCCGATTCCTGACTGCACCACTATCTTGCGCCGAGCGGCCAATTAACTATGCCGGCAGGCGGGGGTGGGGCGGGGGGGGCATGACCATTCTGGGGTTGGAGGCAGGCATTGAGGTGGCGGCTGCGGTGCCAACTGATGCCAACATATGTGCTGGTGCCATCTTTAAAGGTCTACCAGCACCAGAACACAGCTGAAGTCTTCCTAGACTGAAGTCCTCCTAGATTGAAGTCTTCCTAGACTGAAGTCTTCCTTGAAGCAAGCCTTCCCTGAAGGCTCAGCCAGCAGTCCAGGCCTGCCAATGGGAAAAGGCCAACAGGTCAGGCCTGCTTGTGGGAAAAGGCCATCAGGTCAGCAAAGATGGCACTGTGAAGGCCAGAGGACCGAGGTGCTTGTTGGGATGACAGAAGGAAGATCCGGATGGCCCCACCGTTCAGTGACTTCTCCTCCAGGCTTCTTGGAAAAGACGGGAGGTCCTCTTCCCCGAGACAGTGGGAGAAGACCTCCCTTACAACCAGGAAAGCCTGGATGGAGGTGGCGGAGGAGGTCAGAAGCCGTGGGAGAACCTGGCTGTGGTGCCGCAAGTGCGTGAATGCCCTTCTTCATTCCACCAAGGTGAGAACCCCACACCTCAGTTCCCTTAGGGGTTAACGAATGGATAAGTGTGCGAGTGCAGTTGTTGGGGAGGGAAAGCCCACCCATTCGGTGGCAATGGCATCAGGATGCAGCAGCTCCTATAAAAGGAATGGATGCAACTCAGTCAACAGCACTAGTCTGTCAGTGGAAACCCTTGCAGGGTCGTTGCAGAATGTCTGATTGCCGGACGCATTCAAGTGCCCCCAAAATGAACAGCTAATTTGCCACCTGCTTAGGCAGTGCCTATAAATGTGGGGCAACTAACATTCCTCTTCTTTGTTCCTGCAGGAGAAGAGCCCACAATGCCAAAGGAAGGGCCCAGACCAACGGCAGGGTGCCATTTCTCACTATCCTCATGCCCTTGGAAGAGAAGGCTCAGGAACTGACAGGGCAGTATGACGGCTGCTCCAGGGTGGATGGTGAGGCAGGAGTGCAGGTGCAAGAGGGTGAGTAACCTTATAACTGGGCACAAGGGAACCTTAGGCTTGCACAAAGGATGGTGTTCCGATGTCCTCCGCTGCACATACATCGATCTGAAGACCAGCCGGTTATGGAGGTTTGTGTTTGGAAGGACAAAACCCTTTGATCTTTCTGTTCTCTCATGCAGGTCATCCACAAGAACAGGGAGTTGCCATCTCGGGGCAACAGCTGTCCTCCTCTGAGGAGAAGGTGCCTCAGAGGGTCCTGAGTCACGTCATTCTGCCACACCCTCCACCAGCACAGATAATCTCGATTGCATGTGTTCGCATTTCGATTTGGGCTGCAACCTGGTGACAGCACCATACACACGCTTGACCAGCTGGCAGAGGCTGTGATAGCCGAGGCCACAGACACTCAGAGAAGTGTGGGAGGCCAGGCTGATGCTGAACCTCAGGCTAGCGACGTGCCTTTGGAGTTGTCAGTAATGTGGCAGACGCTGGATGTACAGCATGAGGTGCATGAAGGTCGGGTGGAGATTCCAGAGGGTATGTGCACCCTGGCTCGGACAATCGAGGAGTCCATCCAGGCCATGAGTGCTGCCATTTCCCTCTTGTCTCCGTCAAGAGATTGGTGACCCTCATGGACAGCCAGATCCAGCAGACCAGTCAGTGGAGGCCGGAGTTGCAGACCTACATGCCTTGTCCATGAGCTCAATGGAACAGTGGCAAGGCAAGAGGTGGGTGAGGCATCTGTAATCTCCACAAGGTCCTCATCCATCTCAGGTTAGCAGGGAGGTACAAGTGTGCCTTGCTAGGGAGGAGAAGTGGCTGCCTTCCATGTCTGGGCGCACCTCTCAGGATGCTTCTGCTGTGGCAGAGGCTTGCCAGCCCCTCTGCCAGTGACACCAGCTGTTGCTGCGACAACAGAGATGGCCACCAAACGCATCCTAAGCCATGGGGCAGCAAGGTCAGCAGCCTGCCTCACCGCAGCTGGCAGTGAAGTGGCAGTACCACGTAGGAGCACTTGTAGAAGAATTAAGAAAACCCACTAGATGCAATTGGGCTTCACAGGTGAATAGATTGTGAAGGAGTTACTGCTTGTGTCTGCTAATTTTGTGATAAAGGTGTTATGCGCTATGTTGACATATCCATCTTACTGAAGGCAGCCTGGAAATGCACGAGAACCATGGCTCTCCTCAAAGGTTGTTTGGGAGAGACCAGAGTGCCTGTGCTCATTGTATTGACTGTGCAGAAGCACCAGGTGGCCCTGAGCATTGGAGCCCAGTCTTGCAACTGAGGTAAATAGCAACAGTGGTGGACCTTTATTTCATTGGAAGGATGATGTGGGAAGAGGAATTGGAAACGTGAATATATAAACAACTATATCATTGCACCTTCCATGCAGTCCATCATGTCTTTCAGTATGCTGTGGCTGGTCATCAGCTTTCTCATCATCCTCCTCGTCTGAGGATGCCTTGTGCTGCACTATATCCTCATTGCCCAGGGCCTCCCACCTCTGCAGTGCCAGATTGTGCAAAGCGCAGCAGACCAACACGATCCCGGAGCCTCTTGCTGGGACACATTGTAGTGCCCCACAAGAATGATCTAGGCACCTGAATCTCATCTTCAGGAGACCTGTGGTCTGCTCGATGGTGCCTCGGGTCGCTATGTGGCTCGTGTTGTATTTCTCCTCTGCTCCTGTCCTAGGGTTCCTCACTGGGGTTAGTAGCCATCTCTTTAGTGGGTAGCCCTTGACACGAAGAATCCAACCTTGAAGGCTGGCGAGGGGAGTGAAAAGCTCGGGCACCTGGCAGTGCCTGAGTATGTACATGTTGAAGCTGCTTCCACGATACCCAGCACACATCTGCAGGATCTGTTGGCAGCCAACTGGTTGCAGACCAGATGGGCGTTGAGGGAATAGAATCCCTTCCAGATAATGAAAGCTGCTGGCTGGCCTATGGGAGCCTTGATGGCCATATTCATGCAGTTGATCACACCCTGGGGGAATCCAGTGATGGTCCCAAATTCTATGGCTCCCTCAGATTTACTGTCTGGATCAGTGCAAGAATGGATGTAATGGCTGGCCCTCCTGAAGAGGATATCAGTCACCACTTTGTTGCAATGATGTGCTGCTGTTTGGGAGATGTCACACATGTCTCCAGTGGGCCCCAGAGGCACAGACGTTAAGGGCCACGGTGACCTTCACCAGCTCTGGCATTGGGTGACCACCAATACCAATGGGGCTCAGATTGTCCATCATCATGGCACAAAGATCTGTGATGGCCTCTTGGGAGAGGTGCAGTCTTTGGCGACACTGTCACTCTGACATCTGGAGGTAGCTCATCCTCTGTCTGTACACACTTGCTACACGGTACCTTCTCCTCTGCACTGGAGACGACTCGTGGTTCCCTTTGCGGCCTTCTGCCGCTTCCCTACCTCGAGGCTTCCCTGCAGGTCACTGCTGTCTGGATCGTTGTGGCTGCAGTTCTCTCCCTCTCAGGTTTTCCTCCTCACTGGAGGACCCACCTCCTGAGTGGACACTGCCATGGCAGGTGGGCACTCCCAGTCTCAAGGGCCACTTTCCCAGATGCTTCCTCCAACCACTCATTCCACCCCCCTCTCAGCCCCCTTTCTATGCACCCAAGTGCCAGCAGACAGATGGCACTATGGAGGCTCGACCCCAAAGCCCAGGCATCTGAAATCTCCCTCCTCGCTACAATATGATATGGCCATGCTGCCCAGTGAGACACAGTCTCACCAACGGCTGCTGTATTCAGCATTGACCTGACCTTCTGCCTTCATGCTCTCCTGATATACCTGTCGGGGCTTTGATTCTCCGTGGCCCCTGTGCACTTTGCGTCTTAAGTACCTTGCTTTCTTTATCACGTGCCATTTCCACTCGACATGCCGTCTGCCCCTCGTGAAATCGGTACCTGCCACCCCATGCAACTTTACACCACCCCCGCCTTCAAGGCCATCCGCAAAAGGGCCGGAAAATCCTGGCCTTTGTAATGTTAATATTCTTCCAGAATAAATAAAAGATTTGTGTCGTGCCAGTCCTGTGGCCCACAATTTTAGTTAAGGCTTTATCTAATGTAGATTTTTTGTGCGATTTATATGTTAAAGGAATAATTCTGATGAATAAATACATTATGTAGAATTGTATACAAAGGAATTGGCTGAGCTAAGAGATTCTGTATTGGGTGAAGTACCTTCTGCTTGCTGCCCAGCATTTGCCTTTCATTTTCAACTAATCAAGGAGGATTTATCAATAACATTTTCCTGAACAAATATCTCATAATTTAACACACAAAACAGCCCAATTTAGTCACCTTTAGTGCAATTGTTACTGGGATAAGCAAAAAGAAAGCTCTTATTGTTGGCACAACAGCATATGCACTTGAATCTGGATATTTTGAGATAAAGATAAGAAATACTTGCTTTTATATTCTGAGATGAAGAGTAGAGCACATGATTGACCGCATTGGTAACTGGGTAAACATTTAAATATATGTTGTGATCTGTGGAGAAACAGAACTAGAAAAGACAGTTGTACTCCTCCCACCTCGGTCGTAACAATATAATGCCTTTCATTATGTCAGAATGCCAATGTGAGTTGGGCTACAATTTTAAGGAACACAAGCTTTTCTCTAGCTGTTAAAAAACTTGCTTTTTTTAACAGCTACAATAAGATTTAATTGCTGGATGATAATTACTTTACATCTCAAAATTATTTTGACAAATGATGAAAGTTGGAAGTCAGTGTTCGCGCAACCATTCTTCTCTGAAGCCAAGGAACAGAATGGAGGCTTTACACTTTCAGGATATCAGAATCAATATTATTATTCACAAAAAAAAAAGAAAACAAAACCTTGCACTGAATGAAACAATGAAGTCAACTGCATCCAGCTTTTATCAACATGACTTGCAGATTTAAACGCAGTCTTTATAAAGTCAGAAAAGGAATAGCGATTATTATTATCAGCCTATTTTCTGATAGTTCTGCATCTGTCATTTACTATATGGCGCTAGAAACACATGCTTTCATTTTAGAACTCTGGCAAGTCTGTAATTAAACAGTACATTAATGCATCTGCTGGATAATGTTCTTACTTTAAAAAAATCTGCTGATTTACATAACATTTGAATACTTTGATTGAACTACTATACTATGTAGATGGTGAATATAATCTCATTTTGAATCAGATCCCAGAAACAGCAATACCACTGGAGCTTGCCGTGAATATCCAAATCTACTCCACCCTAATTTCAAGCAAATCTATGCCAAAGCCTCATGACCATCAAATGTGAATTGAATCCTAGTCAGAAACAATAATGCCACCCAGTCTGAATTGTATTCCACAAAGAAACATAGGTAATTTCCTGTCTTAAGTCAAATCCAGAAACATTGACACCATCCTAATTCGAACCAAACCATCAATGGAATATCTAGAAGCAGTCCCATATCTATCATCACTAGCTTAATTTAAATCAACATAAGTAGCAACTCAATTTTGTTAAATCCCAGAAATATCAATAACGTCCAAATATGAATCAAGTCTGAGAAATATTTCAGTTTGAACATATGACACAAACAGCTACGACCATCTCAATCTGAAAATATGCAACTGACAAATTTGAATTGAATCTCACCCAAAAATGCCAAAAATAAGACCACGAATGGTTATTTTAAGAATGTAGAAGCCATGACAGCCAATGTAATTTAAGAGTATGGCAATAGACTGTACTGGGATTATTTCAGCAGATCATTTATTTAGCGGGTGAGGAATATTCAATAAATATACCTGTATGTTCAGGAAAGTTTTGACAATATTCTGCATCTAGGAATTTTAAAGAAAACAAAGGGACATGGAATTAATAACAGTTATCAGCTGGGCTAAGCAACATGAACAAGAAGGTGATAATAAATTGGCACCATTTATGGTCTCTATAGTGACCAATGCTGTTCTTCATGGATCTGTTAAATGTCCCTTGCTGTTTATTTCTAAATGCCATGAGGGAGGGCATTTCTAATAATATTACTGAATTTGCCAATGTCACTATACTATCAGGATAAGTACCTGGCTTAGGGAGATTAATATTATTCAAAGGGATCTGGAAAATCAAGTGAGCTATACCTCCAATGGGCTCGTGGATAATAGCATCACCCAGTATAGTATTGGGGCATATAAGATAGAAGGACCCACGATTCATTACCTGATCTCTGGCATGGCAGCAACTTCATGTGACAATAACCTCCAAGCAATGCAAGAGTAAAATCAGCAAAGATTTCTACTGGAAAATGCTTGTGGACTCAGGTGATGTCCTCCACAGTTGAACAGCCAACTGACACTCACTGGCAAGGCTAATATGTGAAGAGCAAATAATTAAATGAGCTACTTTGCTCTTGACTCAGTTCATTTCCATATTTAGATGTTTAGAAGCCTTGTGTACAAAATGAAGTTATCAGTTTTCTGCTTTATAAACAGATGGAACACTAATTCTCCCTTCAGGCCTGTTCAGCTGCAAAATAGTCCTTCAGGACCTCTCTGATCTGTAAGCATCTATAAAAATGATTGTAATACCTCTTTGTTTCGTAAAATCCCTTAACGTCCTGGATCCCAGATGCCTGCCATCCCTTAAAGAGAGAGCCTCACCCTCAGAATACCCTTTCAAAATCACAGTGCTACTAACATTTATGATTAACTTAAACATCTGCTTGATTTTATTCTGTTAATGTCTGAAAGTCTTATTGTTTAAACAGTGATTCCCAATGACATCATCGGGACTGGCAGATACTGGCTTAGCAGATTTACTGATTTCAACGATATAAGGAGCTTAAATTGATACATGAACTCAGGGTGCTTCAACTTTGCTGCATTTACACTAACTCATACCATCGAACTCAGCAGTCCTGCTGTTCCATTGCTGACCTTTCCTCATGGCAGTCAGACAGTGGCAACAGAAAAATGGACAAGAGTTTTATTCCGGGAGAACTCCACCCATTTTGTGCTCCCATGTAGTTTCCAAGGAATGGGACCAGCAGCACTGGAAAAACATGCATGAAACAGCCAGGTGCTTCATTTAAATGGGGGTTTGAGGGCTTATCTGTCCTCTAAGCCTTTCCCTGTTGGTGGGCATGCAAGACGTCTTTGCATAAAGGACTCCCGTTAGAAATAGGCCTCCAAGATGTTAGGTATTTACCTATGGTGAATGAGGGCGGCACAGTGGCGCAGTGGTTAGCACCACAGCCTCACAGCTCCAGCGACCCGGGTTCAATTCTGGGTACTGCCTGTGTGGAGTTTGCAAGTTCTCCCTGTGTCTGCGTGGGTTTCCTCCGCGTGCTCCGGTTTCCTCCCACAAGCCAAAGACTTGCAGGTTGATAGGTAAATTGGCCATTAGCAATTGCCCCTAGTATAGGTAGGTGGTAGGGGAATATAGGGACAGGTGGGGATGTGGTAGGAATATGGAATTAGTGTAGGATTAGTATAAATGGGTGGTTGATGGTCGGCACAGACTTGGTGGGCCGAAGGGCCTGTTTCAGTGCTGTATCTCTAAACTAAACTAAACTATGGCAGTAAGTGGCTTAAAGTGATGAAGTAAATAAACAGAATCCTTCCTATGTCATTCACTTTTTGACCATTTTTGTTCATTCATTTATTTAAAAAATTCTGCTACGGTTTTCATGAGCCTTTGTGCCAGTTGTAAAAATAAATCTGCTAGCACCATTACTGAAACCAGCAGGTTTTCTATTCACCGTACCTGATGTGTTTGGAAGAAGAGCTATGCCAGGCATATCAGGGTGCTTGACAGATGCTCTGGGCTCACCTGTTGGTACCTTTTACACCTGCATCTGTAAAAAAAAGGTGAGCAATACCTTGCTTTTGCAGATGATTAAGGCATGTGGAGGATCCTCTTCTCAAAGGAGGCTGACCCGATGGTACCACCAAGATATGTGAATACCTGACTAGCTGTAATGCTCATGCTCACCCAAAGGCATTCCAATCACAGTAAGCTCTACTCTTAGAGGCACTGCATGGAAGAAGGTAGCCAGTGTAATTTAATTGGCTACATTCACCAACATGCTGTCAACCTATTCTGCAGGTCCTTGCAAACCTATGGAAATTATAATGGTGAATTATCTTTAGAGGGTCCAGGTCAGAGAGCCATATAATCAGAGCTGTGCCATCTGCTGCAAGGGTATATGAGTCATAGAGTTACACAGCACAGAAACAGGCCCTTAGGCCTATCGTGTCTGTGCCGGCCATCAAGCACCTAACTATTCTAGTCCCATTTTCCAGCACTTGGCCTGTAGCCTTGTATGCTATGGCGTTTCAAGTGCTCATCTAAATACTTCTCAAATGTTGTGAGGGTTCCTGCCTCTACCACCCCTTCAGGCAATGTGTTCCAGATTCCAACCACCCTCTGGGTGAAATTTCTTTTCCTTAAAACCCCTCTAAACCTCCTGCCCCTTATCTCAAATCTATGCCCCCTGGTATTTGACCTCTCCGCTAAGGGAAAAAGTCTCTTCCTATCTAACCTATCAATGCCCCTCATAATTTTGTATACCACAATCCGGTCCCCCCTCATCCTTCTCTATTCTAAGGAAAACAACCCCAGCCTTTTCAGTCTCTCTTCATAGCTGAAATGCTCCAGCCCAGGCAACATCCTGGTGAATCTCCTCTGCACCCTCTCCAGTACAATCATATCCTTCCTATAGTGCAGTGCCCAGAACTGTACACAGTATTCCAGCTGTGGCCTAACTAGTGTTTTATACAGCTCCATCATAACCTCCCTGCTCTTATATTCTATGTCTCGGCTAATAAAGGCAAGTATCCCAAATGCCTTCCTAACCACCTAATCTACCTGTGCCGCTGCCTTCAATGATCTATGGACAAATACACCAAGATCCCTCTGACCTTCTATACTTCCTAGGGTCCTACCATCCATTGTGTATTCCCTTGCCTTGTTAGTCCTCCCAAAATGCATCGCCTCATACTTCTCAGGATTAAATTCCATTTGCCACAGCTCTGCCCATCTTACTAGCCCATCTATATTGTCTTGTAATCCAAGGCTTTCCTCCTCACTATTTACGACACCACCAATTTTCATGTCATCTGCGAACTTACTGATCATACCTCCTATATTCACGTATAAATCATTAATGTACACTACAAGCAGCAAGGGTCCCAGCACCGATCCCTGTGGTACACCACTGGTCACAGGCTTCCACTCGCAAAAACAACTCTCGACCATTAGCTTCTGTTTCCTGCCACTAAGCCAATTTTGGATCCAATTTGCCAAATTGCCCTGGATCCCGTGTGCTCTTACCTTCTTGACCAATCTCCCATGCGGGACCTTATCAAAAGCCTTACTGAAGTCCATGTAGACTACATCAACTCTTTAGCCTCATCTACACATCTAGTCACCTCCTCAAAAAATTCAATCAAGTTAGTTAGACACGATCTCCCCCTGACAAAGCTGTGTTGACTATCCCTGATTATTCCCTGCCTCTCCAAATGGAGATTAATCCTGTCCCTCAGCATTTTTTCCAATAGTTTCCCAACCACTGATGTGAGACTCACCGGCCTGTAATTACCTGGTTTATCCCTGCTACCCTTCTTGAATAATGGTACCACGTTCGCTGTCCTCCAGTCCTCTGGCACCTCTCCCATGGCCAGAGAGGATCTGAAAATTTGTTTCAGAGCCCCTGCTATCACCTTCCTTGCCTCACATAACAGCCTGGGATACATCTCATCCGGGCCTGGGGATTTATCCACTTTTAGGCCCGCTAAAACATCATTTACTTCCTCCCTTTCAATGTTAATATGTTCAAGTATATCGCAATCCCCCTCCCTGATCTCTACACTAACATCGTCCTTCTTCATAGTGAACACAGATGAAAAGTAATCATTTAAAACCTCACCTATGTCCTCCGGCTCCACACACAGATTGTCACTTTGGTCCCTAATGGGCACTACTCTTTCCCTGGTTATCCTCTTGCCCTTAATATACTTATAAAACGCCTGAGGGTTTTCCTTCATCTTGCCCGCCAATGTTTTTTCATGTCCCCTCTTCGCTCTCCTAATTACTTTTTTAAGTACTCCCTTACACTTCCTATACCCCTCTAATGCCTCCGCTGTTTTCAGCGCTCTGAATGTGCCATAAGCCTCCTTTTTTTCCCTGATCCAATACTCTATATCCCTTGACATTCAGCGTTCCCTGGACTTGATGGTCCGACCCTTCACCTTAACGGGTACATGTTGGCTCTGAACCCTCACTATTTCCTCTTTGAATGGCTCCCACTGGCCTGATGTAGACTTTTCTACAAGTAGCTGCTCCCAGTCCACTTTGGCCAGATCCTGTTTTATCAAATTGAAATCGGCCTTCCCCCAATTCAGCACCTTTATTTCTGGCCCGTCTTTGTCCTTTTCCATAACTACCTTAAATCTTACAGAGTTATGCTCACTATCCCCGAAATGCTTCCCCACTGACACTTCTACCACTTGTCCAGCTTCATTCCCTAGGATTGGGTACAGTACTGCCCCTTCTCTTGTAGGACTTTCTACATACTGGCTCAAAAAGCTCATCTGTCTGCACTATAAGAATTCCTCCCCCTTTAAGCCTTTTGCACTAAGACTATCCCAGTTGGTAAGTTGAAATCCTTTACTATTGTTACCCTATTATTTTTACACCTTTCTGAGAGTTGCCTACATATCTCTTCCTCTATTTCACCCTGACTGTTTGGAGGCCTGTAGTACACATTCAGCCAAGTTATTGCCCCCCTTTTGTTCTTAAGTTCGACCCATATGGCCTCATTTGAGGAACCTTCTAAGATATCATCCCTCCTTACAGCAGTAATTGACTCCTTGATCAACAGTGCAATACCACCTCCTCTTTTATCCCCTCCCCTATCACGCCTGAAGATTCTATACGCTGGAATATCTGCAACTATCATAAAGCATTTAGCTGGCACACTCAGTCACGATCAATTATATTGGGTCTAACCATTCCAGCGCAGGGACCATTCCCTGTACCCAATTCACATCAGCAGACCAGCACTATCCAATTTCACCCCCATTTCCTCTCTTTTTTCTTATTTCAATCAATGCATTCCTACCGACTGTTGCCCTGTCCTTTTGGCAGTGTGATCTTTAAAGGGATGCTCTGTCTCATCTTCAATGCTGTTTCCCATTGCTGCTCTTAAATCTCCTCTTCTTGTGTCCATCCTCTGGGACACATCTGATTTCAAATCAGCAGTGAGAACTTAGACTGAAATTGGGTTAGGGCAGGCAAATTTGCTATTTAAATACCTCAGCCCTGGAGAAGTGGAGTGGAGAAATATCTAATAGGAATGTACTGGTATCACGGTGCTTTGGTAGGGAACCCAGTCAAGGGGAAAATCTGAAGCAGGATATGATTTGCATATAAAGTGAACTGCAACCTTTGGCCCCAAACAGGGACATAAATTTGTAACAGCAGATTTTCCTGTTCCTACACCTGGGGCTGAGCACAGCAACTACAGGGAAACTGTATGGGGAGCAGCAACAGCCCTAACAGAGCCTGCCCAATTTTCCATCAAGTTAAAGGAACTAATTGAGAATCAGATAAGCGTCAATAGGATTGCGCACTGCTTCTCACCTACTTTTCCTGTATTTGCTGCACTCAGTACGAATTACAGAAATAGAAAAAAATCACAAAAATGTCAAAGTTGATGCAAATCCTTTTTAACTGGTTGATTTATAAAGGGGTTTGGGTGGTGCGAAAATTCAAATTAATAGCACTGATTTAGAATCAAATAAAAATGTTGATTTACCCCAGAATGAGCAAAGTTTAGGACAAGCAAGGTCAACAGATAGCCGCGCAAAGGCTCAATAATACTGTTGGCACATTAAGGCCCAGATAGAGTCATAGAATTATACAGCACAGAAACAGGCCCTTCGGCCCATCATGTCCATGCCGGCCATCAAGCACCTATCTATTCTAATCCCATTTTCCAGCACTTGGCCCATAGCCTTGTATGCTATGGCATTTCAAGTGCTCATCTGAATACTTCTTAAATGTTGTGAGAATTCCTGCCTCTACCACCTCTTCAGGTTGTGTGTTCCAGATTTCAACCACCCGCTGGGTGAAAATTTTTTCCTCAAATTCCCTCTAAACCTCCTGCCCCTTCCCTTAAATCTATGCCCCCTGGTTATTGGCACCTCTGCTAAGGGAAAAAGTTTCTTCCTATCTACCCTTATCCAGATGTAGAGGAATTTGAAAGAAAAAGACTCTTTCTAAATTCTTCCCTCATTGTACACCCATCATCCTGGGAATAGTTACTGCGCTACATATTTAAAATTGAAATAGCAGTCATCTTGTCCTGGAACTGAAAGGCCCAGTCTTGGTTTGCTGTCATGTTTACAATGCTGACAAGCAAATTGACAGCATCCTCCCTTTCCGCTAAAACCTCTCTACATTTTGAACCAGTGCAATCAAATCGGCAGCATCATAAATATATAATTCAGTTTGAGCATGGCATTCATTTTAACTGTATTAACACTGCCTTTCAAGGAAAGAAATAAAGCCTTCCATCTAGTTTGATCTCCCTAGGTCTTTGCGATTGCCTCAGACAATTTGACCTCCACCAGTAATGAGGAGCTGGGATTATGACAATACCCATATAAATCATTCTCTTGGGAGATAATTTAGAATTATTCTCTTTTGTATCATTGTTGAACCAACACTAATTTACTAGTAAGACCTTTTAACCCAAATTTTTGCCCAATTCCCAAATTACTTTGTATAGAGGGAAATTGAAGATCTTGAAGAAAGAACAAAAACTGATCACATAGAAATATACTTTCTGTTTATGCCCCTTACCATAGAAATCATAGAAAGTTACAGCTCTACAGGAGGCCATTCGGCCCATTGTATCTACACTGGCCAACAAGTAGCATCCAGCCTAATCCCACTTTCCAGCTCTTGGCCCATTGCCTTGTAGATTACACCACTTCAAATGCATTTACAGTACTTTTTAGATGTTATAAGGATTTCTGCCTCTACCACCCTTTCAGGCAGTCAGTTCCAGATCCCTACCACCCTCTGGGTGAAAACATTTCCCCTCGAATGCCTTCTAAACCCCCTACCTCTTACCCTAACTCTAAACCCATGGTTATGGACCCCTCAACCAAGGGGAATAAGGCCTTCCGATCCACTCTGTCTAGACCCCTCATAAATTTTATACACTTCAATTAGGTCTGCCCTCAGCCTGCTCTGTTCCAAGGAATCAATCCTAGCCTATACAATCTTTTCTCATAACTAAAATTCTTCAGTCCAGGCAACATCCTAATAAATCTCCTTTGTACCCTCTCTGGTGCAATTACATCTTTTTTGTAGTGACCAGACTGCACACAGTACTCCAGCTGTGGCCTAACTTGTGTTTTATATAGTTCCAGTATACTCTCCCAGCTCTTATGTTCTATGCCTTCTTGACCACTTTATCTACCTGTCCAGCTACTGTCAGGGATCTGTGGACATGTACTTCAAGGTCCCTTTGTTCCTCAGCACTTCTCAGTATCCTGCTATTTATTGTGTAATTCCCTTGCCTTGTTAGCCTTCCCCAAATGCATTACTTCACAATTCTCTGGATTGAACTCCATTTTCCACTGTTCCATGCACCTGACTAGTCAATTGATATCTTCCTGCAGTCTGCAGCTTTCTTCTTCATCATCAACAATATGGCCAATTTTTGTATCATCTGCAAACTTCTTAATCATACTTCCTACATTCAAGCCCAAATCATTGATATATACCATAAAAAGCAAGGGACCTAGTACTGAGCCCTGCGGAACCCCACTGGAAACAGCCTTCCAGTCACAAAAACATCAATCGACCATTACCCTATGCTTACTGTCTCCGAGCCAATTTTGGATTCAACTTGCCACTTTGCCTTGGTTCCCATGGGCTTTTATTTTCATGACCAGTTTGCCATGTGAAACATTATCAAAAACCTTGCTAAAATCTATATACATCAAATGCACTACCCTCATCAAATCTCCTTGTTATTCCTCAAAAAATTCAATCACGTTCGTCAAACATGACCTCCAGTAACAAATCCATGCTGACTGTTTGATTAATCCATGTCTTTCTAAATGAAGATTTATCCTGAACCTCAGATTTTTTCCAATAATTTTCCCACCAACGAGGTTAGATTGACTGGCCTGTAATTAGTTGGTCTATCCCCTTCTTCCTTGTTAAACTATGGTACAACATTAGCTGGCCTTTAATCCTCTGGCAACTTGCCTGCAGCCAGAGAGGATTGGAAAATGATGGTCAGAGCTGCCATTATTTCTTCTCCTGCTTTCCTTAACCACCTAGGATATATGCCATCTGGGTCTGGGAATGTATCCAGTTTCAAAGCTGTTAAATGGTGGTGGACAATTAAACAACTAACTGGAGGAGGTGGCTCCACAAATATACCCATCCTCAATGATGGGGGAGCCCAGCACATCAGTGCGAAAGATAAGGCTGAAGCATTTGCAACAATCTTCAGCCAGAAGTGCTGAGTTGATGATCCATCTCGGTCTCCTCCTGAAGTCCCCAGCATCACAGATGACAGACTTCAGCCAATTCGATTCACTCCGCGTGATATCAAGCAATGATTGAAAGCACTGGAGACTGCAAAAGCTATGGGCCCTGACAATATTCCGACAATAGTACTGAAGACCTGTGCTCCAGAACTTGCCGCACCCCTAGCCAAGTTGTTCCAGTCCAGCTACAACACTGGCATCTACCCTGCAATGTGGAAAATTGCCCAGGCATGTCCTGTACACAAAAAGCAGGAAAAGTCCAACCTGGCCAATTACCGCCCCATCAGCTTACTCTCAATCATCAGTAAAGTGATGGAAGGTGTCATCAACAGTGCCATCAAGCGGCACTTGCTTAGCAATAACCTCCTCAGTGACACTCAATTTGGGTTCCGCCAGGGCCACTCAACTCCTGACCTCATTTCAGCCTTGGTTCAAACATGGACAAAAGAGCTGAACTCAAGAGGTGAGGTGAGAGTGACTGCCCTTGACATCAAGGCAGCATTTGACTGAGTATGGCATCAAGGAGCCCTAGCAAAACTGAGGTCAATGGGAATCAGGGGGAAAACCCTCCGCTGGCTGGAGTCATACCTAGCGCAAAGGAAGATAGTTGTGGTTGTTGGAGGTCAATCATCTGAGCTCATCACTGCAGGAGTTCCTCAGGGTAGAGTCCTGGGCCCAAACATCTTCAGCTGCTTCATCAATGACCTTCCTTCAATCATAAGGTCAGAAGTGGGGATGTTCGCTGATGATTGCATAATGTTCAGCACCATTCGTGATTCCTCAGATACTGAAGTGTAGAAACGCAGCAAGACCTGGACAATATCCAGGCTTGGGCTGATAAGTGGCAGGTAACATTCGCGCCACATAAATGCCAGGCAATGACCATCTCCAACAGGAGAGAATCTAACCATCTCCCCTTGACATTCAATGGCATTACCATCGCTGAATCCCCCACTATCAACATCTTAGGGGCTGCCATTGACCAGAAATTGAACTGGAGTAGCCATATAAATACCGTGGCTACAAGAGCAGGTCAGAGGCTAGGAATCCTGAGGCGAGTAACTCACCTCCTGACTCCCTGTCCACCATCTACAAGGCACAAGTCAGGAGTGTGATGGAATATTCTCCACTTGCTTGGATGGGTGCAGCTCCAACAACACTCAAGAAGCTCAACACCATCCAGGACAAAGCAGCCCGCTTGATTGGCACCCCATCTACAAACATTCACTCCCTCCACCACTGACGCACAGTGGCAGCAGTGTGTACCATCTACAAGATGCACTGCAGCAATGCACCAAGGCTCCTTAGACAGCACCTTCCAAACCCACGACCTCTACCAACTAGAAGGACAAGGGCAGCTAATGCATGGGTAAACCACCACCTGCAAGTTCCCCTCCAAGTCACACACCATCTTGGAACTATATCGCCCTTCCTTGACTGTCGCTGGGTCAAACTCCTGGAACTCCCTTCCTAACAGCACTGTGGGTATACCTACCCCAAAAGGACTGCAGCGGTTCAAGAAGGCAGCTCACCATCACCTTCTCAAGGGCAATTAGGGATGGGCAATAAATACTGGCATGGCCAGCGATGCCCACATCCCATGAATGAATTTAAAAAACCACTTTAATACTTCCTCCCTCAATCTGTTAATTTTATCTAATATTTTACACTCCTCCTCCCTGATTGCAATGTCTATATCGTCCCTCTCTTTTGTGAAAACAGGAGCAAAGTATTGTTTCAACCGAGGCGGGAGGAGTGCACTGTTAATTCAGTCCCACTTCTGCACAGGTCATAGCATATCAATAAATTTTCCCACTTACTAAAACGGTCAATCAGATACTTTATTTATCTCCAGAATAAAGCACAACAACCAGGTTTCTTTAATCAACAATAAAACTAACCGTTTATTTTAAAACCATGTCTTAACCAATAATGAAGTAAATCTATATGCGAATTGAGATATTAAAGCTCCTTATTTTTCCTTAGCCCTCACGCATACATCCAAAAACCGGTTAAACAGGAAAAAAGGGATTTTTGGTTTATAGCTGTTTCAAAAAGAATGAAAGGAATAATAAATTAGACTGTTATGATCTGGAAGGAAGTTCTTCGGTTTGGTGCGGTGTCCCAAAGTTGAAGAGTTGAATGCCATTTGAAGTCTTTCCAGGCGAGGTTGATGAACAGTCTGTGATGGGTAGGTGTTCAAGGTAATTCAATTGTAGCAGGCATCACGTAGGTCTTCCATCAGGGGTGTAGCAACAGGTGTCAGTTCTCACATTCAATGCAAACGTCCTTTTTTAAAGATGCAAGATTTTCTGCAAATTCAGGGTTTCTTCAAAACTCAGGAGGCAACAGTACCACTTCATACAAGCTTTTGCTTCTCCAGAGCAAGATTCTTTACAGAGAGGTAATACTTTTTCCTGGTCCTTCTTCTGATCTTCAGGCAGGTCAAAATCAAATTTCAGAATGCCTGCTTCAATCCAAACCCACTGGTTTTTAAAGTTCACAAATGAAACCAAAACCTTCTATAAACAAGTCACATGCCCAATCATAAATTCTATCTTGTCATAACAGAGGGTAGCTCGGAGGTCAACCCCCCTGCTGGTTTCCTTGAAATTACCTGCATTCCAGTCCGTGTTTACCAGTTCAGCTTTTGTTGAACTTCCTTTCAAAACATCCATAAATTCAGCTATTTCCAGATGTCTCAATGTCCACTGAAATCCTTTTCAGTTTTGAAAAACACAGAATCCTAAGTTTTAATACAAAAAAAATCCTCGTAACAGTATTCTTTGAGGACCATACCAACATCCTCTGCCTCCACATCTTATGGTCCCTAATAGGCTCCACCCTTTCTTAAGTTATCCTCTTGCTCTTTATGTATTTATAAGAAAAAACTTTGGGGTTTCCTTGATTTAACTTGCCATTATCTTTTCATGCCTTCTCTTTTCTTTCCGAATTTCCTTTTTAATTTCATCCCTACACTTTTTATACTCCTCAGCTTTTCTGCATGATTGAGCCCTCGGTGGTATCTGTCATTAGCTTCCCTTTATTTCTTTATCTTCTCCTTTAAGCCCCTTGACTCCAGGAGGCTCTGGATTTGTTAGTCCCTCCCCTTTTCTTTAAGGGAACATACTTGCTCTGAACATTCACTATTGCTTCCTTGAATACCTCCCACTGATCTTGCACTGATTTACCATCAAGTAGCTGTTTCCAATCCACTTTAGCTAAATCACATCTCAGCTTATTAAAATTAACTTTTCCCCCAGTTAAGAACTTTTATTCCTGGTCTATCTTTGTCCTTTTCCATAACTACCCTAAATCTAACTGAATCATGACCACTTGCTCCAAAGTGCTCCCCAACTGATACCCCTTCCACCTGCCCAGCTTTATTCCCTAAAACTATGTTCAGAACTACACCCCCCCCCCTCCCACTGTCTTGTTGGACTTACTGTGTACTGGCTAAAAAAGTTCTGCTGAATGCATTTTAAGAATTTTGCTCCCTCTGTGCCTTTCATGCTTTTTCTATCTCAGTTAATATTAGGATAGTTGAAATCCCACTCTTTTAATACCCTATTGTTTTTGCACTTCTCAGAGATTTGTCTACGTATTTGCTCTTCTTTCTTGCTCTGACCGTTTGGGGGTCTATTGTATACTCCCAGTTGTGTGATTGCCTTTTTTTGATCTTCGGTTCAACCCATATGGTCTCATTTGATGATCCTTTTACCATATTATCCCTCCTCACAGCGATAATTGTTTCTTTCATCAATATTGCGACCTGCCCCCTCTGTTTTTATCCCCCTCTCTATCTTGTCTGAAAATCCTGTAACCAGGAATGTTGAGCTTCCATTCCGGCCCTTCTTTCAGCAATCTCTCAGTGACAGCGATATCATACTCCGCATGACAATCTGTACTCTTAGCTTATTTGCCTTATTCCCTAGACTTCTTGTATTGAAGCATTTACCATTTAGCATTGCCAAACTCCCTTGTTGTCTATTTTCTAGCCTTTGTTTCCTCTGCCTTCCAAACATACTTACTAAGTTTCTGTCTTTCATTTCCAACTTTTCTTCCCTTTCTTCTGAATCTACTCTTAAGTTCTCATTCCCCTGCCAAGCTAGTTTAAACCTTTCCCAATAGCACTAGCAAAACCCTCTGCGAGGATATTGGTTCCAGCCCTGTTGGGTTGCAACCCATCCAGCTTGTACATGTCCCACCTTTCCAGAAGCAGTCTCAATGCCTCAGGAATCTAAAGCCCTCCCTTCTGCACCATCTCTCCAGCCACGTATTCATTAGCTCTATCTTCTTATTTCTGTACTCATGAGCCCATGGCACTGTGAGCAATCGGAGATTATTCCCATTGGAATCCTGCTTTTTAATCTCTCTCCTAGCTACCTAGTCTCTGCCTTCAGGACCTCATCCTTCTTTTTGCCTATGTATTTGGTGTGGATATGGACCACAACCTCTGGGTGGTCACCCTTCCCCCACAGAATGTCCTGTAGCTGCTCAGTGACATTTTTGACTCTGGCACCAGGGAGGCAACATACCATCCTGGAGTCATATCTGTGGCTGAAAAAATTGCCTGTCTGTTCACCTGACTGTTGGATCCCTTACCACTATTGCTCATCCACTCCCCTTCCTAATCCCCCACACCATGCAGCTGAGTCACCCATGGTGCCATAGATTTGGCCCTGACTGCACTCCCCAAAGGAACCATCACTCACACCAGTATTCAGAACTGAAATCCAGCTGGAGAGAGAGATGCACTCATGGGGTCCCTGTCCTGCCTGCCTGGTCCTCCTTGTCCTTCTGGCAATCACCTATTCCCTCTCTGCCTGCACGTTTTTCAGCTGTGGGGTGGCCATCTCCAAAAATGTGCTATCCTCGAAGCTCCCAGCCTCACGGATGCTCCATAGTGACTCCAGCCACTGCTCAACCTCTGTGCTTTCCATGGGACTGAGGTTCCCTGCCATGCCTTTACTGTCTAGACTATTGTCTAGAAGCACCTACCAGATAGTTGTTATAAATCCCTGATTGTGAAACTTGGTTAAAAGTTTCAATGTGAGCACAAGAACAAAGACCAACCTTATAAGGTACATTCATTGAGTTTAGAGAGATTGGGAAGACATATTTTGAAATTTGACCCTCAGAGACATCAAGTACCAAATTCTGATCCATTGGGACCAAAGTCAAACCTCACCAGAACATTGAGCAAAAAGGTACAGCTCACTCATCTTTATTACCATGATAGTGGTCCACTTGTATGGTGAGTTAGAAAATAAAAGGATATGCTACATATTTGAAGAATATTGTTCTAATAAAAACGACCCTTGGCCTCATGCATTATAAATGGTAGGACTTGTTCTCATTGGGTTAGTGGGACTTTAGCTCATATTTTATTGTCCATTATCAGTAGCAAAGTTGGCCTGTAACATCTGCGTCCTGTGAAATTGTTAATGTTCTTTGCCAATACAAATATCACTTTTTTATATTTTTACATTTTTTATGCAAATTAGAACAGTTTCAAGAACGGAATTTGTTCTTCAAGTGGCTAAAAGCATAGCTGCGAATGGTTGGATAAAAGGAAGGCTTAGAGCCAGAGGAATGAAGAGCTCGGGTGGAGTTATATTGCTGGTACAGAGTTACAGAGATAAAGATGGGCGTGAGGGAAATTCCAACTGCTGACTGCCTGCTTTATGCCTGAAAAATTGGCGACCAGGAGTTGAAAGTCTCGACTTGTGCACTCATTTTCCTGCCTGGGTCAACAAACATGCCTTTAAATGGACAGTTATGTATATAGGTGTCCTGTGCCTATTGGCGGACCTTGATTGCAACTTTCAAAGAGAAGTGGTTACAGCTCTTTCAGTCCTATTTCTCCAGGAAACCTAAACAGCAGTCCTCAAAGGGATTGCTGGAGGTTCCTCTGAAAATGTGAGATTTTAACTGTGTAGGAGGAGCAGGCTTGTTCCTTCAGGCACCCCGCCCCCGCCCCCCCAAAATCTTCCAGCTCAATGCTGGATGGTTTTCATTTCCCCCAGTATCCACTCCTAGCCTCAACCCTCCCTCCACACCTGACAGGCCTTGCTCATCGCCCAGCTGTGTATGATAAGCAGTCAATCTTGCATCTTGAGAGTTTGGCAAGTTACAGCGGGGCACCTGTTTGGCGCCCCATGCTTGCTGATGAAATGTCAATGAGACTTGAATCTGAAATTAGGGTCTTCCGACTGCCACGCTAGGTGAGCACCATGGGCACATTGGCCATATTGTGCCCACTTAACACCAAAACAAATGGGCTCTCCCCAAGAGGGGTGAGTCCATGGAGCTATTTAAACACAAGGATGTTGAGGGACCAACAACAAACATAGCAAAAACAAGGATGATGTGTGAACAAGGATTGAGCTAGGATAAAGGCAACAGATCTTAGGACGAGCTAAAATTAATGGAGGGTGAAGGATGGTAGTCTATCCATGAGAACAATGAAGAAATTGAGTTTGAACAAAGGTTTGAATAAGATTTTCAGGGATACAAATGTGGAAGTAGATGATGGAGTGGACAGAAATAGAAACTCATCTCCAGGATTGAGTTTGCGAACAGTCTGGTTCAATCTGAGACTATGGTCAGAGAAGGGGATGTAATCGGTGGCAAGGATAGGGAGTTTGTGATGGAGACTGAAGACAATGACTTTGGTCATCCTAATGTTTAATTGGAGGAAGTTATGGTTCATCCAAGACTGGATGTTGGATATTGCTTTTATCTGTTTTTTTTTCTCTCTTCACTCTGTTGAATTCCTTGAGAAAATGTTATACTTTAATGGTGTTAAATAACAACAACAACTTATATTTCTATACCATCTTCAACATAGTAAAATGTCCCAATGTATTTCATAGGAGCATTATCAAACAAAATTTGACACTGAGCCACATACGGAAATAGTAGGACAGATGAGTAAAATCTTGGTCAAAGAGGTAGATTTTAAGAAGCGTGTTAAAAGAGGAAAGAGTTAGAGAAGAGAAGAGGTTTAGCGAGGGAATTCCAGAGCTTAGGGCCTTGACAACTGAAGGCGTGGCTGCCAGTAGTGGAATGGTTAAAATCGGGGGCGCACAAGAGGCCAGAATTGGAAGAGTGCAGATATCTCGGAGAGTTGTAGGGCTGGAGGAGCTTCTCAGAGATAGGGAAAGGGTGAGGCCATGGAGGGATTTGAAAATAAGGTGGGGATTCTAAAACAGAGACTTTGCTTAACTGGAAGCCTTTGTAGGTCTGAATGGTGTTTTCGCATTCCATACTTCCTATTTTCCTTTCTCAATTTCAACCAAATCATCAAAATATCACCAGCATCCCCATTTGAATTAAATCTTGGAATCAACAACAACTCAATTTGCACAAAATCTGGGAAACTTTAACACTATTCTAACTTTAATCAACAGAAGAATATCAACACTGCACTAATTTGAACTAAATCAGAGATTAAAACAAAGTAATGTAGAATAAGTGATTTGGGTAAACCTGGTTTAGCCCCTTCATGGCACAAAATTACAACCAGGGCTGAATTCTCGTGGTATTGACCTATGTAACAGTGAATGCCATTTCTTTAACACAGTGTGAACAAAGTACCGGACGTAGCATGTCCGGAAACTTATCAGGATTGTAAATGAATGAAGGTATTGCTGATTCTCAATCTTTTTCATTTGATTTACAGTTATATCACAGAGTAATGCATGCCTTTTCATGACATCATTGAGTCGAGCACCACATACATAGTATATATCTCAGCAACTATTCAAATTCTAATCTCCTTTATGTAAACTGCTGCATTGCAAACTGGGAGATAAGCAAAGGGTAGTGTACTTAATTCAGAGCAGTTGATTCAAGCACTATTTCATTCCCTGAGTAAACAAGGTTCAAATGAACTGACAATATTTCTTTACTGTCCATTGCAGACATAGGATAAGGACATGTACTTATTAAGTAGTACAGCCACATTATTGTCCCACTTTCATTTGCAGCAAAAAGATGTTCCTTGTGTTTGGATAATTTTATCTACCTGTGTTTTGACCTTTTTTTCTAAATCTTATTTGTTTTTTCCTCTGTGAGTAATAAAATGGAATCACCTTAATTATGTCAGAGGCCTCTCTGAAATCCAATGAGATTTTGTTGTGAGTTTGGAAAGCCTACAGTACTGTGAGGTGATGCTGAAATATAAATTATTTTTTAAACTTAATCCATGAAAATTGCTATTCCAAAGCAAAAATTGCTATTCCTGATATCACAATTAGCAAATTTTCCAGCGGAACCGCATGCATACAACAGACCACATTTTCCAAAGTTGGTATTGTCTCCTTGTAGTTAGGTATCCCTCCAATGTAAAGCTGCAATCAACAATGACAATAAAATGTTGTGCTATACAGCCTAAAGAATAGAAGTCAGAGGAAGTTATGAACAAATTGTACTGTGCTCTGGTTGGACTTTACCTTGAATACCATGTTCAGTTCTGGTCACCCAGCAAAAAGAGAATCAATCAAGTGCAATCAAGGCAATGCAGAGAAGAACCACAAAGACTCACCCCTAGTGTCAACGGTCTGAATTATCAGGAAAGACCGGAGCAAAATAGACATCACCCTGTAAAAGCAGCATCTCAGATGTAATCTTATAGTTATATTAGGTAACTAAGGGATTAGAAAAAGTAAACGTGAAATATTACTTTAAATTGTGAGAGTTGGACAAAGGAACATTACATTTTGTTCTTCTTCACACAGAGTGGTTGATACTGACTTTGTGCGATAGTGTAAAAAGGGTGATGGCAAGTTGGTAGCCTGTTTTAAATCTCTCTCCATTTTTATTTCCATTGACATCAATAGAAATAAAAATGAGGAGAGATGTGAAACGGGCGGCCAACTCACTATCACTCATTTTACAATATCTTGCAAAGCCAAGGCCTACCCCAGAGAGTGATCAATTCATGGAATGTAGTTCTGGATTGTGGAGGTGAAAACCACGGAATCATTTAAGAAATATCTGGACTCTGTAACAGGGTGACTTTGGGATCTTCCGGGATGGATGCTAAATGTCCTTTTTCACCTTTAACTTTCCTATGAACTTGGGTGCTGAATAGTTTGCATGGCTTACTTGGTCTTTTTGGTGTCTTTTTTAACAGACCCTTCTGCTGTCAAATTCGTTTGCCAAAATAAATCAGATGATTTGCTTGCTTTATGCCATTACAAACTAAACATCATATATTTTTTCGAAAACATGGTTAAATGCATTTTCTTGTTTCATAGGTTTTCATGACCGGCCACCAAAACGGCATATGGCGCCGGACGCCGTAGGCGAGGATGTAGCGTCCGCCCTCTCTACGTCATCAGGGGGCGGGCATTCTGCTCCCTTCATGTAAATGAGCCGCCGCGCTAAATCGCTAAATATTGCAGCAGCTCAGTGATGCACATTCCGCACATGCGCCACGCAGCTTTTGAGATCAGCGGCAATCTATAAAAATTCAGCCCACTGAATTTTCTGCACATAGTTGTCTTCAACTTGTGTAAAAATGCTATGCTAGCCTCTCAGACCGGCAAGGCCTTGATTTTAAAATTCTTATCCTTGTTTTCAAATCCTTCATAGCCTCTCCCCTCCTGATCTCTGTTACCTCCTCTAGCCTTATAACCTTCCAGGATCTCTGCACTCCTCCAATTCTGGCCCCTTGTGCATCTCTGATTTTCCTCACTCCACAATTGGCAGTCTTGCCTTCAGCTGTCTGGGCCCTAAGCTCTGGAATTCCCTCTTTCAACCTCTCTTCCTCGTCTCTCCTCCATTAAGACACTTCTTAAAACCAACTTCTTTGACCAAGCTTTTGGTCACCTGTCCTAATATGTGGTTCAGTGTCAAATCTTGTTTGGTAAAGCTCCTGTGGAGTGTCTTGGGACATTTTACTACATTAAAGTTGCTATATAAATACAACTTATTGTTGTAATCACAATAACTATTGAAGAACTCGAATCATGTACTTGCAGTAATGCAGCTGCCCTGTCAATCTTGTTCACTTCCATTTCTATCTTGGATGCCCTTCGATTGATTTTTCTGGGTTTTACTAAGGGCGTGCCTCTGGAACCAAAGACCTTAATCAGTATCTAATTTTAAACAATATATCTGTATATGTAATGTGATGCACACAAATAGACATGCAGTTGGTACAAATCCATTGTTTTTTTGAGTTTGCATAGTAGGAGGGTCCATGAAAATGGCTGGACTGGAAATCGGAGAAGGAAGCAAATGGCCTGAAGGCAGCCATGTTTTTCATTGCTGCATTCAATAAGGTGCAATACAAAAGGTTAATTGGCAAGATCAGGGCTCATGGAGTTGAGGGTAATATATTAGCATCGATAGAGGATTGGTTAACAGACAGGAAGCAAAGAGTGGGCATAAATGGGGCATTTTCAAATTGGCAGGCAGTGACTAGTGGAGTGTCACAGGGATCAGTGCTGGGGTCTCAGCTTTTTACAATCTATATCAATGACTTAGATGAAGAGACAGAGAGTAATGTATCTAAGTTTGCTGATGATATAAAGGTAGGTGGAAAGGTAAGCTGAGGGGAGGACACAGAGGCTGCAAAGAGATATAGAGAGTTCAAGTGAGTGGGCAACAAGATGTCAGATGGAGTATAATGTAGGGAAATGTGAAGTTATTCATTTTGGCTGTAAGAATAGAAAAGCAAATTATTTTTAAAAAGGTGTGAAACTTGTAAGTGTTGATGTTCAAAGAGACTTAGGTGTGCTCGCACAAGGAATGCAGAAAGTTAGCATGCAGGTACAGCAAGCAATTAGGAAGGCAAATGGCAAGTTGGTCTTTGTTGCAAGGGGTTGGAGTACAGGAATAAAGAAGTCTTGCTGCAATTGTACAGGGTTTTGGTGAGACCACATCTGGAATACTGTGTGCCGTTTTGGTCTCCACATTTAATAAAGGATATACTTGCATTGGAGGCGGTACAGAGAAGGTTCACTAAATTGGTCCCTGGGATGAGGGGGTTGTCCTATGGATAAGAGGCTGAGTAAATTGGACTTATATTCTCTGGAGTTTAGAAGAATGAGAGATCTCATTGAAACATTCAAGATTCTGAAGGGGCTGGATAGGGTAGACGCTGAGAGACTGTTTCCGCTGGTCGGGGAATCTAAAACACCGAGCACAGTCTCAGGAAAAGGGGCTGGTCGTTTAGGAATGAGATGAGAAGAAATTACTTCACTCAAAGGGTTGTCAATCTTTGGAATTCTCTAACCCAGAGAGTTGTGGATGGTCCATCTTTGAATACATTTAAGGCTGAGATAGACAGATTTTTGGTCTCTCAGGGAATCAAGGGATATGGTGAGTGGGTGGGCAAGTGGAATTGAAACCTAAGATCAGCCATGATCATTTTGAATGGCGGAGCAGGCTCGATGGGCCATATGGTCTACTCCTGTTTCTATTTCTTGTGTTCTTCTGTAATGTTTCCTCTTGTTGGTGAAGTCACAACAGTATAAATGAGGCAGCTTTACCAATGGGATGGGAAAGCTCTGAATGCATTGATACTAACATGGTTTTGTAACATCATCACAGTATAACATATTGATCTAAGGCTAGCTGTAAGTTTCATCTCTATATGTAGTGTATCTTCATAATGAGTGTGCTATTTGTGGGAATGTTCCTTTAAAGAAGACATTTAGTGAGATGCTGATTCATTGCCCATACATTATGTTGGTATGCCCAGATAAAGGGATGAGTTTGCTCAACACAATGTGTTCCCAATAAAAGATCTTAATTGCATCGTAAGCCTATCTATTATGTATAATTCAGTAAGTGGGGTGTGCGTTTTATTCAAAACTCTTAAGTACCAGCAGTGTCTGTTACTCCTATAGGTGGAGGCTTTTCAATGTTCAAAGTGTCACACTGTGTGACACACAATAGTTACAATTATACATTGAGGATATTTTACCATTTGATTGCAGAATATGGCCAATGGGTTTCCACAAATTGCTTAAAATGGTTTCTGAAAAAACAACTTACCATGGTTTTAAATGCGTCCAAAATAGGGGTTAATACAAAATAAACATTTTGAAAATCACGTATTTAGAATAATATGATTACATTTATTCACTGAATTGTCTTTTGTGTTTTATAATCCCTTCATTAAACTTCTCATGTGAAGGCCTCAGTCTCATCTAAAAGCCTGGGCATTACAACAGTGATTACACTTCAAAAATACAGCATTGGCTGTACGTGAAGGTGCCTAATATCCCGGAGAATATCATACTGTTCACTCAGCTAGACTGATTAAATATTTTTCTTTAGCTTCTAGTACTTTCTAAAAATAATTCAGAAAAATAAGAGAATATATTTCAAAAGCTTTAGTGAGGTAAAAGTTATATTGTGTTATTTTTAAAAAAGATGATAGTATGTGAAAGGGTGAGAAGAAAAAGATTACACACCTTTTGTTTTGTGTTCTATTATCTTCAGTAAAAGCATTAAGTGGGGAGGGGGATTGAAGAAAAGAGTTTTTAAAATTTAGTTTTAGAATGTGCGTGTTGCTGGCAAGGCCAGCGTTTAATGTCCATCCCTATTTGTCCCAACAAGGTAACCCTAACCCTAACCCTAACCCTAACCCTAACCCATAACCTGAACCCTAACCCTAACCTTCTTCTTTGTAACACTTTGATACCACTGCTTCAAGCTGCAGTTAAGAGTCAACCACATTAGTGTGACTTGAGTCATATATTGGCCAGACTGGATAGGTCAGCAAGTTTCCTTCCCTAAAGAACGTTAGTGAACAAGTTGAATTTTTAAGACAATTTGACAACTTCATAGTCACTTTAACTGATCATAGCTTTTATTTCTAAATTTTTAAAACTGAATTCAAATTCTCAAACTGCTATGGTGGTAATTCAACTCACATTCATCTGGAATAGCAGTCCAGGCCTCTGGGTTGCTAGTCCAGTGATATAATCTCTACACGACAGCACACTGAGAGAGAAAGATCATGTTAATGTTAGTTCAATCTTCAAAAAGAAAAATGCCAGTAGAGTTTTGAAGCCAACTGCGTTTTGCTAAGGCTGGAAAAGGTAATTGTTCATTCTTTACACCCGTGAAACAGAATGAGTGACAGGTAATGAAAAGTAAAGTGAGAAGTTGAATTTTGAAACCAAATGAAACCTCTTTGAAGAAAACAATAGGAAGGAAGGGGAGGAGGGACACAGGTGAAGGTGAGGGAAGGAGGGTCAGAGGTTGAAGGGGAAGGGGGAAAGGACACAGTTGAAGATGAGGGAGGAGGGATACAGTTTGAAGGTGAGGGAGGAAGGATACAGTTTGAAGGTGAGGGGAGGAGGGATATAGTTTGAAGGTGAGGGGAGGAGGGATACAGGTTGAAGGTGAGGGGAGGAAGGATACAGTTTGAGTGTGAGGGGACGTTGGTTGAAGATTAGGGTGAGAGTCACTGGTTGAAGCTGATGAGAGGAGATTCACAGGTTGAAGATGAAAGGAAGAGAGTCTCAAGATGAAAGTGAAGGGAGGAGAAACAGAGGCTGAAGATGAGGGGAGGAGGGATACAGGTTGAGTGTGAGGGGAGCAGGGATATGGGGTGAAGGTGGGGGTGGAGGGATACAGTTTGAAGGTGGGGAGGAGGGATATTGTTTGAAGGTGAGTGGAGGAGGGATATAGTTTTAATATGAGGGGAGGAAGGATACAGGTTGAAGGTGAGTGTAGGAGGGATACAGGTTAAAGGTGAGTGTAGGAGGGATACAGTGTGAAGGTGAGGGGAGGAAGGATACAGTTTGAAGGTGAGGGGAGGAGGGATACAGGTTGAAGGTGAGGGGAGGAAGGATACAGTTTGAAGGTGAGGGGAGGAGGGATACAGGTTGAAGGTGAGGGGAGGAGGGATACAGTTTGAAGGTGAGGGGAGGAGGGATACAGGTTGAAGGTGAGGGGAGGAGGGATACAGTTTGAAGGTGAGGGGAGGAGGGATACAGGCTGAAGGTGAAGGAAGGAAGGTCACAGGTTGAAGGTGAGGGGAGGAGGGATACAGTTTGAAGGTGAGGGGAGGAGGGATACAGTTTGAAGGTGAGGGGAGGAGGGATACAGGTTGAAGGTGAGGGGAGGAGGGATACAGTTTGAAGGTGAGGGGAGGAGGGATACAGGCTGAAGGTGAAGGAAGGAAGGTCACAGGTTGAAGGTGAGGGGAGGAGGGATACAGGCTGAAGGTGAAGGAAGGAAGGTCACAGGTTGAAAGTGAGAATTGGGTCCCAGGTTGAAGATAAGGGACCCTCTGGCCTCTCACCACGTTGGGAGGAGTGATTACGGAGAATGTCGTGGAATTGTAAAGTGTGAATTGAGTGGCAGAAGAACAGGTAGTTTGAACGAGAGGAGGTAGGTGTAGTGGGAGCCAGATTTTCCTTGCAACCACACCCCAGATGCAATCTCCAGCCATTGTTGGCTCCTTTCCCCTCCACACCGTGCTGTACTACCTACCTGAAAGAAAAGGAAAAAATACAGTCAGAAGCAGAAAACCAGAGAGGGAAGAAGCAAAAAGATGAGTTATGGGAGAGAGCAGCAGAGCAGAAAGAGAAAGGCAGACCGAAGCAGAAAAGCAGAGACTGAGATAGTCAACAATATTAGACACAGGCAAAAAAGTGACTGCATGTTCCAACTTACCATGAGCAAGACCATGGGATATTGATGAATTTTAATAACACTTGTGGAGCTAAATGGTGTAGAATAATAGTTGTGGGTTTGTAAATAAAATGGATGTGTAGTCTAGATGTAGAATAATTTTGATAAAATTAGAAACCTATTAGTTCTGAGGATTTTCCTGCCTAAGAGAGTGGACTGTTTGCTGCAAGAGAGAGAGGCATGTTCTTAAACAGATCTGTTCCCGTGTCATTCCCACTGTCTCAGTGTTACACTTTTTACACGCATCTTGTTCTGGATCAAAAGGTTAGGTAAATGAGTAAGCTTTTTTGACCTTTAAGCAAGCTTATGGACATCTGACTTATTATCTTCTTATCTGGCTCACTGTCATACTTTGTTAACACTCCTCTGATGCGCCTTGGGTCTTTTGGTACATTAAAGGTGCTATAAAAATATAGGTTGCTGTTGTTGTTGCTGACATAGGATTATTACATACAAGGTGAAAAAGGAACTGTCATGTATGTGTATCTGACTCACCCTGTGTGAAGAAAGCCTATTAATGGTTCTGAAGAGATGGAGGTTGTTAAGGCGGAAACGGCTCACACCTACATTCCCAAAATACTTCTGAGAAAAGAAATTTCAGTTTTATGAAAAGCCCATTTGTATTCAAAGGAAGAGATCACAGTCTCTCTGTAAAGGTGTGCACTCTTCTAAGAACATACCTAAAACCCTCCACTAGAACTACTGTAAGCTTCTATTGCTGTTGCTAATCCCATTTCTGAAATGTATAGTGCAGAACGAGTGCACTTCAAGGTCAACATATGAATACGCAGCCAGTTAAAATGTTATTGTGATTAAAATAAAACATATATTGTGATCTGGTTGCTAAATATATACAGCAATGGAAAATCAAGTTTGCATTATATAACTAAATATTGTCACAATATAAGCTTTTTAAGCTTATGTTTCTCATTAATTTACTGGCACATTGGATGTTTATGAGAGGCTGAGGTTAACTCTAAGTGATTTGTGAAGTGTATTTCAGTCTCATAATGCTTTGTGGCAACTGCTGTGCATACATTTCCCCATTAAAGATGATTACTGTATGAAATGGCAGAACAGAAGGATTTATAAGGAGCGGCCCGCTAAGCGAATTACATGACAGTGCTCAATAGAAAACAGATTTATTTCTTCCTGCTGAGAGAAACAAACACACACGGCTGTCTATTCATCAATGTGGTATTATTATTTGGGGTGACACAATACTTCTTTCTCCTCAGCTCTGTAAAGAATGCATGAATAACAGAATTGTTTGGTAAAAATAGCTGGACCATATTGTGCAGGAAGACATACAAGATACACGTTTGAAATGAAAATGTTAGCAAATTGCACTTGGAATAGGAAGAGATATGCTCATGGCATTAAATAGCTCTCTGACAACAATACTGAGGTGTCACAAAGAGGAAAGCCTTTGTTTGCACCTGAACCTTTTGTAATAGGTGAGTTACTGGTTACTATAGCAAAATGTTTTCCAATGAGCTCTTACCATAGCATCAGGTGTTTTGGGTTCACTGAGAGTCAGGTGGTATGTGAATACAATTAGTATCTCACATAACTATTGTGTTATTTATTGTCATGACACTGTAGAAAACATTGAAATTAGTGATAAAATGACTACATTTGCATTATTTCACAATGACAAGTTAGATATTGGCAAGTGGTGCATATTGTTTTTGTGTTTAAATCTAAATGATGTGAAATATTAGTTCCCAAAATTTGCCTTGAATTACCAGAGTGTAGAAAGTGCTAAAGTTGTAAAATTTTGTTGATGGATAAATCAACTAATAATTTATATAACAGCTCACAAATAAAAGACAAATCAGCTTTAATTTTTTAGTCAGGTGCCACAGGTGCTGACTTGTGTCCAAAATGGCATTCACGATGTGCACACACACTTCTAGTACGTGGTCGTTGGACCCCATTTTGGACAGATCGTTAGCTCGGAAGCTGGGAGCGTGTGCTGGGAGTATGCAGAGTAGGCAGATCATGATGTTAGCCAGCGTGAAACACCGATTTGACTCTTGCAGTGCCATTTTCAACCTCACTGGTCCAACTAATGTCCTCTCTTAACCTTGCACAGTTGAACATGTGTTCAGCAACAGGAAGGACCCCTACCAGTGCTATAAAAAGGGATCATTAACTGCTTTCAGATTAGTTGTTGATTGATTCCTACTGGCTGTTGCTGAGTTAGTGGAAGTATTTTGAGGCTTGTATTGTTATTTAAATTGATGAAATCTAAAGGGAGTGGTGTGGCATGCAGTGAAGGCTTGGTTCTGACTTCAAGGGCTCTGCTCAGATCACTTGTTCCCAGTAATGGGTGCTGTAGTTTCTATCCCCCTTGGCTTGCAGCATGATAGGGAGAATCAGCAGAGGCAACACAGAGGAGGACAAGTTGCTCAAAGAGGGAGGAGGAGGAGAGGGAGAAGGGTTCTCAGGAGGAGGCTGTGGGAAGCAATTCTCCTATCTCAGACTAAGCAAAGAACAGCTTGTGTGATGTCTCTGCTTCACTAAGGAGGTGCTCACTGAAATCTTTCACATCTTCCAGGCAGACTGGCAGCCTCCGACCAGGCTAAGGATGGCATTGCCAATGGTGGTAAAGGTGATCACGGTCATGAACTTCTTCACAGCAGGCTCCTTCCATGTTGGAGCATGCAACATCTCCAACATCTTTCAGTTTGCTTTCCACTGCTGTATAAGGGAGGTCACTGACACTCTGTATGGAAAGAGAGGGGAATACACTGCATTCTCTCTTTCCAGAGAGAAGCAGATGGAATGTACATGTGGCCTCACCAGGATAATGGACTTCCCTATGGTGAAGGAGGCCATCGACTGCAAACACATTACTTTGCGGGTGCCACATTTAAGTTCAGTGATGTACCACAACTGCAAAAGGTTCCACTCCCTCTTGTGTGCGACCATATTCAGAACATCATGTTGTCAGTGCCCGATATCCTGGCAGCAGGCATGATGCCTTAATTCTGTGCTAGTCACTGTAACATCAGCTTTTGAACCACCACGAGAAACTAGAGACTGTCTACTGGGTAACACTAACCACCTGGCTCATGACTCAAGTGTGCAACCCACACACGTGGGCAGCATGCATATAATGAGAACTATATTGCCACGTGAAATGCCATTAAGCAGACCACTGGGGGTGCTTAAACAATGCTTCTGCTATCTGGAGGAGCCCACAGTAATCTCCAGAGAGTGTGTCACAATTTATCATTGTCTGTTATAACCTTGCCATCATGAGGGCACAGCCCTTGCCAACAGCTGAGTAGGAAGAGGACAAAGTGGAGGAAGAACAGGAGGAAGAGGAGGAGAAGGCAATCAACACATCCCCCTTCTGGCTGTGCTGTCCGTGAGTGGCTCATCTGACTGTGGAACCAGTGAATGCAAACTCAATTCCCCATTGAACAAAAGCTCGACACCTTACCTTCCTTCTGTTACAGACCATCACAATGTCCTCTTGGCCACAATGCTTAAATAAAAATCACCACAAAACAAACATTCCAAACCAACTTCATAAATTATACCATTCACCATTCCATAGCAAAGTCAACTAATCATGTCTGTGCATTGCCTTGGTGCCTGTCTTTCGTGTGCCTGTTCCTGTGCTCCTATGCAGTACTACTTCAGTGGCTGCAGCATGGCTGGCAGAAGGTTGCTGACTTTCAGTAGGGGATGCTACAGATTGCCTTGCAGGATGAACTAGTGCAGCTCTGGGCCTAGAAAGCCCTGCTTTGGAATGCACCACTGTAGCATGGGCAGCTGCTGTCTGGTTTGGCTGACAGGCAACAGCAGGGGCACTGATGGTGTGGCAGTGGTGGGAGGATGAATGCCATCATCTTGAGAAGTACAGCAGGTTCATGCTCCACAAAGCCACTGCCACTTCTCTGTAATGCTAGTGGCGCCTCAGCAATGCTAGCAATTGCTGGACTGATGTGAGATCCTGCAAGCCCCTTTGAGGACTGATATCCCCAGCTATGATGGCAGCTGTCTGAGACTGCATGGCAACAAGTTGACCTTACATGACTTCGCTTCCACTGCAGCACACAGACATTGGGTGGCATTAGCTTGTGCTGCAATGGAAGCTGACACATCAGGCATCAGATGCTGCATCATGGTTGGATATGCAAGTGTTCTCATGGAGTTGGCCATCATTTCCATGCTGGAAAGGATGGGCTCCAAGCTCTGTGCAAAGCCCTGTGCAAGGTTGGTGCCAGACTTCTCCATGCTCTTCGACAGCAGATAGTGACCGCAGGCTTTCTGGCAGGTCTGTCAATGCACCAAGCATTTCATTGTTCATACCTGTAAGCCATGTGCTATGAGAGTGAGCTGAAGTTATGAATGTGAAATAAACGTTGTGGTTGATAGAGGTTGTTGGTCGGTGAGTGAAGGGTGTGTGATGCATTCAGCAGTGTTTGAGGCTAGTGGTTCAGTTGTAAGTATATGCATTTGAAGATAAATTCACCGACCTTGACCACTTGTGTGACATCATTAAACTTTGTGCAGCACTGCATCCAGGTCCTCGGGGCTACTTGGCTTCCAATGATAGTGATGGCTATCTGCTCCCACTGTTTCTGCAAAGTTTGTCTGGAGTGCCTCTCTTATGGATAGAAGACCTCTCTCTTGTGTCCACCTGCACCACCAAGGCCTTTAGTGCTGCGCCCTCAGAACTGTGGAGCATGCTCACTGCCCTGATGCACCATATTTACTCTTTTTACTGATCAGACACTCTTCCCCTGCAGTCAAAATGTACCTCCCCTTTAAGAGGTGCAAGCTGCTGTTAAGAAGTGCAGGCTAGCTTTAAGTTGTGCAAGCCTTGCATGAACCTGGGTCCCTGCTGGGCGACACAATAAAATGATTGAAATGAGCGTTGAGCACAACGTTTGCCTGCATCGGAAGGAACAGGTGTGGGTTAATTCGGCATCATGATCCCCGTGCCTGTTTTTGGCAGCTATTGAATTTTTCCCTCTTTAGTTTTAATGTGATTGTTAGAAGTGTTACGGGCAAGAAAGGAAATTGTAATTTTCAGCACAAAACAAGAATCTTGAAAAATCATGGTCTGTTCGAGTTAACAATATGTATTTATACAGTAAAAGCAAAATACTGCAGATGCTGGATGTATTTATATAGCATCTTTTACATTGAAAAGCATAGCAAGGGTTATGCAGATAGTTACAAAGAGAAAAATTGCACTTGTGTTCTGGTCAATGTTGAAGATCCCTGGCACTATTTGAAGAAGGACAGGGAATTTTCTGCTGTTGTTCTGATCAATATTCTTCCTTCAGCCAACATTCGTAAAAACAAGTAATTTGTCCCATTGTTTGTTGTCAGTTATGTTATCGATGTGGAATGTCTGTCACATTTATTCACATAACTCATCGTGTGAAACACTTTGAAACATGATAAGACACTTTGTAATTTCAAGGGTTTTTATCTTTACTATAATCCATGGAAAATTGCCATGAAATGCATATTTGTGCTGCTGAAGTATACATTTCTATCTAAATAAATAAAGATAAGTGAATATCTTCCTCAACTGAGAACATTTCATTTTGTGATATGCATTTTAGGATTAATTTAATGATACCAATGTACTTCATTTTAAATGTTGATTAGCTAGAGTTCACAGTAAAGACTGGTAGGCTTATTTTCTGAATTTAACTAAGCATTAGACAGAGTCAGGCGACTCTCAGGGCTGAATTTTCCCAGCCCCGTGGAGACGGGTTTGGTGGTGGGGAGGTCGGGAAAGTGCTAGACCCTGTCGGGATGGCTCCCTGACGCTGTCCCCCATCCGGGCGACTTTCCTGGGGTGGTCTGCTATGGGAATCAGCAGCCCACTTCACAGAGGTGGGTAGGTAATGAAGCCATCAGAGACCAGTTTCGCCCAGTGCTGCAACTTTCCCAGGGATTCACGGGCCCCCTGCTATGTTGGGAGTCCACCAGTGGACCGGAGTCAGCTTTGTAGTGGGAGGTCCGAGCTGTGGGTTGAGGGTTTAACTTTATTTGCTGGCAGTACTTCACAAAGTAATTCACATTGCCAAGCAGCAGGCATTGCCCTTGTGGCCACTTACGTCTCCGCGAATGGTGGCCCTGCTTCAATGGCAGCTGCTTCCCTCCCACTGAAGGCGCCACCATGGCACCACTCCTGCTCATGCTGATCACCAGACATCGCCCACACTGCAAAGATGGATGGCAGTCATCTCCATGGGCCATGATGATTTGACCTTTCAACGCCGGAAGCTGGCCATCATCCCTAATTGGACAGGGCTCCTAGAGGCGGCTTCTTAGTTGGTTGCCTCTGGGAAGATTGTGTCTGATGTCCTGCCACTCGCTCTTCTGGGTTCCTGACTCAGAATTCATCCCAATGTCAGGATCGGCATGCTAGTGGCAAAATTCAGCCCTCTGTCTCAGTATCATAAATAGTCATTACAATAGTAAAAAAATGGAAAAAGCAAAGACCGAATTGATTCAACCCCCCAATTTAATACTTTTCATACCATCTGTTGTGTATGGCTCCATTCTTCTTCTTCCCAATGTCTGCTATCTCCTTTCCTGAAATCCCTGCTGAAGCATTGTTATCCAAGAATTAGTAGATACCCAGTATCTTGCCCAATTGACCATTCTTCATGTGGCAGCCCAGACAATGAGTGCTGGCAAGCTATTACCATGATGGGCCTCACAGTTGAGCCTGATTCTGTATTCAGCTAAAATCCAGCCACAACTGACTTTCCAGGGACCAATGGATTATGATCAAGAGCAGGATATCTGCTATAGGACCTGAACTTGAGCTACATACCCTGTTTCTTGGGCTGTCCTTGCTGATTGTACATGCCTAGGTGCTGAATGAATCACTCTTCTAACTCACCAACCATACCATGTGGTGTGCTGCTTTCTGTGCAGCTCTTTGAAAGGCAAAAGTGAATGAGGGATCTACTTTAGAAGGGTTGTTCCTCTCTGCCTGTGTGGCTGAGGGTCTGAAACATCTGAAGGACCTAGAAAAAGGGCAGAGGAACAAGGGTTAGCAAGAGTTAGCAGTTGCAGATGAGAGGCAGTGCAATGCATCTCCACATTGTCATCCAGTGTGTTATGTGTGGGAGAAATAGAAAGAGAGAGGCTAAGAACTAAGTGGAAAGAGAAAAAGCCCAAAACACCCTGATGTGCACCGTCTCCAGCCTCACTATCTCCAATACCATGTGTCCTCCTTCCAGCAATAATGTTGAAGTCGGTATCCTCAATTGGAGACAGAATTTGCAACATAGCAAGATGTCCTCCAGTGTGCCAGTTTCTCCTACAAGAGGACTGGTAGTGGGTTATTGTACCCTATTGAAGGGTTCTGAAGGTGCTTGTGACTGCTTAGCACAGTCTGCTATTGGGTACAAAGCAGCAACTAGTGTAGACAACAGAGTGAAGTCTTAGTGAGGGCAGTAGTGAGTTTGTGAGTCCACGTAAAAGTGGTGTAGTGACTGGAGAAGAGGAACAGGAAGTGATGAGGGAACGATTTATAAGATATGATGTTGCAGGGAGGAGGGAGGAGCCGTCTTACTTTGACAGTCTCGATAAGGCAATTGATTGAATTTCTTCCTGCACTGCAGTTAGGTCCTAGGATCTTTGCTGCTGGCATTGATTTGCTTAGCCACCTTTCTCCACTGCTGCTGACCAATCTTACAAAGCACCTATCATCCATCTAAAGGAAAGGACTTTGTTCTGATTCCTCACTTGCTCTACAAGAAGCTCCATAACTATATTGGAGGATCAGGGTGCCATGCTGCTTGCTGCCTCAGCTACATGTTGTCCACTGACCACCTTTGAAAAATGCACTTCCCCTTCAATTGCTGCAGACTGCCTTTAAGTGACACCTGGCTACCCACTAGATTTCCCACTGTCAGCACTGTGATTAACACTGGTATCTTTTACACTTAAGTGGGGCCCAGACACCAAAACAGATCCATCGGGTAGGTGGAGTTGTAGTCCCAGACACCGCTTGCCCAATATGTGCTAGAGACCAATAGAGCACAAAATACTAAAATTCTTAACTAAAAATTAACTTTCGACCAGATTAATCTCATTCCCCTCCCTAACCCTCCACCCGCACCCTCCCCCCCATCCCCAACTGCACCTCCACTATACATAGACACACTATCACCCAATTTCAGCTGGTTTGGTCCTTTCTATTAGAACATTGTATAATACTGAAAAGAGTTGTAACTATGCTGAATTTTGCAATGCAAGTAAGAATCAATGCTGATATAGAATACACAACTGATGCATAGAATTAATTTCATGAAGTCTTCATTTAGAAATCTGTCTGAAAACAGAACATAACAAAGAAGGGCTAGCCTATGATTAATTTATTTCTGTTAATGCACTGCAAAAAATGTACAATGGATGTCCTTTTTGAGGTAATGACTTAGTTGAGCAATTACTCTTCACTTGTTTTCATTGTCTTCCAAGATAAAGTAAGGGGAGATTGCTTGACTGTATAAGTGTTAATAATAGGCAGCACTAGCACTAATGAATCTTTAAAGTCATTCAATCATAAGCTCTAACCTTGATAATCCATACTAATTGAAGAGGAAGATGGAGATCATTGGAAAGAGCTGTGAAGCCACAGCAAACACCAACTTCCTGATTAAATTTCACATATAAAATAGCACTAACTCTAACATAAGAAGTAGGAACAGGAGTAGGCCATTCGGCCCCTCGAGCCTGCTCCGCCATTCAATAAGATCATGGCTGATCTGATTGTGGCTTCAACTCCACTTTCCTGCCTGTCCCCTGTAACCCTTGGCTCCCTTGTTGATCACAAATCTGTCTAACTCTGCCTTGAATATATTCAATGACCCAGCTTCCACTGCTCGCAAGGGAAGAGATTTCCAAAGTTTCAAGACCCTCTGAGAGCAGAAATTCCTCTTCATTTCTGTCTTAATTGGGAGACCCCTAATTCTGAAACTATGGTCCCTGGTTCCAGATTCCCCCACGGGGGAAACATCCTCTCAGCTTCTACCTTGTCAAGCCCCCAAACCCCCTCAGAATCTTACATGTTTCAATAAGATCACCTCTTATTTTTCTAAACTTCAATGAGTATAGGTCCAAGCTGCTCAAACTTTCCTCATAAGAGAACCTAAAATCATTAGATCATCTCAGCATATATAAAGATAAAAGACAGATTTGCAAATCCAAGGCAAAATGAAATAAATCAGGCCTACATTTTACCCACCCTACAGTGACAAGCTGGTAACAGAACTCTGCATTGTCACCTTTATGTAGTTACAACAAAAACAACTTGTATTCATACAGCACCTTTAATGTAGTAATATGTCCCAAGGTGCTGCACAGGAGTGTTAACATACCAGATATGACAACAAGCCACATAAAAAAGATATTAAACCAAAAGCTTGGTCAAAGAGGTAGGTTTTAAGGGCATCTTAAAAGAGGAAAGCAAGGTGGGGAGACAGAGATGAGGTGGGATTCCGGATATTAGGGCCACCAATAGTGGAGCAAAGGAAATTGGGGAAGCACAACAGGCCAGAATTTGAAGGAGTGCAGAGACATTGGGGAGTAGTACAGCTGTAGGAGATTACAGAGGTAAGGAGGGGCAATGCCATGGAGGGATTTGAAAACAACGTGAGTTTTAAAGTTGAGGTGTTGCTGGACCAGGTCAGCAAGTGGGTCAGTGGGGGTGGTGGATCAGACAAGGGTGATGGCTGAACGCGATTTTGTGAGAGTCAGGATATGGGCAGCAGAGCTTTGGATGAACTGCAGCTTACAAAGGTGGAATGTGGGAGGCCAGCCAGCCAGGAGAGCATTGGAATAGTCGAGCATGAAGGTTAACAGAAGTATGGATGAATTTATACTAGATTCAATGCTCAGAAACATGTGGATGTTTGCTTAATACACTAGAAACTAGAAATCAGTTTCGATGCAATCAAGGGTTAACTGAATGATACTTTACATTTTTGCGAGGGCTAAGAATGCTGCAGCACTTGACTTTATTTATTGCAAAAGGTGTACTAAAACACAACAGGACAGTCAATAGCACGGAAGATGAATTAATACAGAGCAACTTTTGTTAAACGCAATGATCAAACATTTCAATTCCTGAAACAATGCAGGGGAGACAAGGTCAGCAGCAACTGTAGGAATTCTGACAAAACAACGCAGCCACCCAGGCAGATGCAAGCCCAATTTACAACTGAGACTCTGGACGGCCTTTTTGAAAGAGTAATGGAGATGAGAAATAAATTCTATGGAATAGATAAACAGTCTTTGTCTCTCCCCAAAAAATGCCTCATGCAGCAGAAAGGGGATCAAATTGCTGAAAGAACCTATGCTGTCGAACCTGTGCTGTCTTCCAAACTAACAGGACCTGGAAGTAGCTCGCTCGAGTAGGAGAGCAGCAAATCTATTGGGGGATTCCCTCCTTAAAGGCTTGCAGCAGCAGCTTAAAGGGGAGGTGCTATCTATCTTCAAAGATAAAGACTGGTGAGATGGTGCAGCAGCAGACAAAATGACTTGCAACAAAGCCCTTGAGATTTTCTGTTGCAGCAGTAAAGATGCTGATAGAACAACAGGATGGAGATCCTCTTCAAAACAGTCGGGGGCCATGGCAAATCTGTCATGAAGTGAGGTGGCAGAAAATGCCAATGCTGCAATCATTGTCCTCAGGGTCTGACTTAAGTGCAGAAAAAATCTAATGATCTGACTTGGACTGCTAAGGTAAGAATCCCCTTCACATATCGCATACTTATGGCACAGTCCTGAGGGAACCTATTTTTGTAGTATTAATCCTTCCTTTTCCCACTTCTCATACCGCTGCTGATGCTAATAGGAAACACTTGACTTCACCTTCTTTGTGCTTGCAGATACCCCTAAAATCTGCTCTCACAGCTACTTCTCCCTCCAGGCCACACTCGCTGCTTCTTCCTGTCATCAAATACATTATACCAAGCTATCTCATATCAGCCATAAATTCTGATATCAGTGCATATATTCACGCAATTCTGCTCTTCATGCAAGAGAACCTAACACACAACAGGAAAAAGACAACCAGAACAGGAGGAGGCCCACCATTCTAGACACTGACACCGACAGAAGAGACAGCCATTGACATTATAGAGTCATAGAGAAATACAGCACCGAAACAGGCCCTTCGGCCCACCGAATCCACGCCGACCGTCAACCACCCATTTATACTAATCCTATTTTCCCTCTCACATCCCCACCTTCCCTCAATTCTCCTACCACCTACCTACACTAGGGGCAATTGTTCTTTTGTTTTTTGCAATGGTCAATTTACCTATCAACCCACAAGTCTTTGGCATGTAGGAGGAAACCGGAGCACAGTCACAGGGAGAACTTGCAAACTCCACGTAGACAGTACCCAGAACCGAACCCAGGTCGCTGGAGCTGTGAGGCTGCGGTGCTAACCACTGTGCCGCCCTTCTTATCAGGCAAAGGTCATATAGCATTAGAAATGCCAAGTTTAGAGGCCAGATACAGCAGGCTGACTTTCCTTCCTTTTCTTTTTTTACTTAACTTTCTCAGTCAAATGTTCATACAGTCACATGCTGAGCATAACAACCTGGTGATGAATTGTGCTTCCACGCATCTGTTGCTGCTTATCCTTGCCACTACATGTCCTTTGTACCTCTCCCCTTTTCCGAGGTCCAGCAGGTGACTTTGGCATTCCAGTCACACAGACTGAGTAGGCGAACCCTCCAGAAGCTTTTTTTCTTACCGCTCCAAGCAGAAAGGTAGCAATAGGCACTCTGTGGAGCAACGACACTGAATTAGCGCTGAAGTGGGTTTGAAGGTGGGACCAGGAGTAAACTTAGACATAAGGGTGTCGGATCAGAGGCCCAGCATGTTCCTGCCTCTGGGCAATCTTTTTGGAGGTGGGGGTCATACCAGCAACGGCTATCAGCCCAGCAGCTGGGGGTAGCCAATTAGTGGCAAATAAGTAGCCACTTGTGGGAAGATGGGAGACACTGCTGGTATCTTTCCGGTGGCAGACGGGTCCCTCACTGAGGCTGAATCCCCACAGATGGCTGGAGATGGCCTCCAGGTGGTAGGCTGGGGGTGGCTAGTGGGGCCTCCGTCATCTCCACCCTCCCCCCTGGAGCCCTGTCTGCCAAAGGGCCACAGTTTCAGCTGCAGGCCAACCTATGGAGGGGTTTCCCTTCACAATAATGGCCTGGCAACTGTGGTCACACTTACTTTTAAATATTTTTAATGTCTTCAGAGGGTGCCACCATCTTGAGGAGATGGCCCTGCTGTCCCCCTCCTACATTGGCAGTGTCCACCTCTCCCGGTTGGGATGCTGACCACCCAGAGTATCGGGTGCTCCCATTGGTCCTGCTGCCTGCAGAGCCCGACCACTGTCCCTAACTGGATGGGGCTTCTAAAGGCAGTCTCTTAATTGGCCACCTCCGGGAGGATTGCGCAGGCTGGTGGGACTCACAGACCATTGGGGTCGGAACCCACACTTGTGCCCGATGGAAGAATATTTTCAAAGACGGTAAAATTCTGAGCAAGAGCAGTGGAGATGGCAAGGATGGCCCAAGAAAGAGCTTACCAAAGGGCTAGCACATGTCCGAGCTCTGCTGAAAGGAACAGAGGTGCAGAATTTAAAAGCCTAGCTTTTAAAAGTTGATTTCTGTGCTACAGCATTTGCTGAATGTATTGGCCTGCCTGCCAGGGAGCTTATACAACATGTTGGAGTGTGTGGAGGAGTCCACCAGCAACTTCTGTGGAGTTCTGCTGCATTGCATTGACACTGCAGACAACCGTGGAGCATGTGGAATGCTCATACTGAAGCCATGCAGATTCTGGGCTTAACCATTTCCTCTGCCTTGGAAAGGCCAGAAGACCAAATAGATAAGGGCTTCAGTTATAACATGGATCTCCTACATCTGCTGTATTGCATATCAGCAGGAGGGCTGAGTCACAGCCAGGTTGGAGAGACAGCCATGCAATGGGAATGGAACATCTTACCATTTCTCATGAGGACAACATGCCTGGGCTCTCATGACCCACTGATCCAATGCCTTCCTTGACACTGGAAAGATGGCTGGGCCAGACTGCCGCAGCATGTGCCAACTTGCCTCAAATTGCAGCGGGGCCTTCTCAGGCCCTAGTTCCTGAAGGCCACTGCCCATGAGCATAGCCCTTCCATTGTTCATGCTGCAACTCCTGGGGAAACACCTTATAGGAGCACTAGAGTGGATCAGTGTTACAGATCATAACCACAGTGGAAACATCTCTCATGAATGCTCACATAGCTGTGAGAATTGTCATGGGTCAAAACTTAAGGAAGCTCTCTTGGCTGACTTTAACTTTCTGATGGTCAAATAGGGGCAGTGATTCACAGATCTCATAGGTACCCATAGTTCTGCTCCCACACGGAAATAATTACACATGAAGAATTTACTTTGTTTTGACCCCCAAGGAGACCACCAACAAATGAAAAGCATCGAATCCACCGAATGACCACAATTTAGGAAACAAAAAACAAACGGACAAGATTTCACCTTTATAAATTTGACTTTAGCACCCAAATCAAAACCAACATAAATTAAACATAAACTAATGATTAAATCACAGGCAATATGTATCTTAAAGGTTACACATTAAATATCAGAAGCAACAAGATAGTCCTTACAGGTCTTCAGAATAGTCTAATCAGCAAGGTGGTGCTGAACAGTCCCAAAGTCCTTCAGGTTTATGAACTTTTCAAGTAGATCTCCAGATCCCATCTCTCCAAAATGCAAACACTGGCTTCGACTCAATTGCAGTTTCTCTGCAATCCGAACCTCACCAAAACTGCGCACCCTTCTGGAACTTCCATGGTTTTTTTTCACATCAGTCCTGGTGGTGTAGCTTCATGGGTAACTCTTTCAGTCACTGAAGACAATGGTAGCATCTTGTACCTTCCAAGGCTCAGCTACCAGAAAACCGGTTCCAATTCAAAGAGCTTGTTCTTTTAAAACCAACAGCTCCCAGCTTTTTCCAGTTCAGCAGGCCTGGGAGACTCTTTTAAGACAACACCCAGATTTGCAGCTTTTCAGTCTTTTTAAACAACTGACCTCCCAGCTTTTTCAGCTGTCTTCTTGTTTAACTCACACAGCTGCTTCTCTTTGGCTTTATATTGTAGAGTTTTCTTGAAACTGAAACTTCATCACATCTCTTTGGTAAAAAAAAAAGCTGTTTGTTTTCAGTCACAGGACTCTTTGCTTGTCTAACCTGGTTTTGACTTCCAGTCTGTAAAACCCCACCCCCAAATCAGCGATAATCTCAAAAATGCAAGCACAAACTGTACAGCATCACAGTGTATCAAGATGACATCACATATGGCCCATCAAGCATCAGTGTGCAAGTGACATTAGATGTGGAGGATCAGACAGACATAACAAAATAAATTGTAGCTGATGTTGATTCAGGACCATTGCAATGCTTACTGCAAGGACATCGAGTGCCACCAGTATCCTATCAGATTGTCAGTGGCACCCCACTCAAAACAGCGTCATGGCAGCTGCAATAGATGAGTGCATTAACTAAAGGGTAACATATCAAAGGGACCAGACTGTACAACTTTCATGGCACCCGACAACATTGGCAACACTTTCCTTCTTATGATTGTCTTCCTCAGCAGTGCCCATTGTAGACAGATTATAGTGACTTGCATCTTCACAAGGTAGACATTCAGTTTTCACCATAGCAATGCTATCTCGCCTCAGCTGCAGCAACCAAGCTACAGTGGTATTAAGAATGCATTGCATATGCAATCCTTGGGAACTGCAACATAGTCTGCTTTCCCTTTAATTAGCTACAATTTCAGCAATAATAAGCTCAACTAGCTTAATGCAAGTCTTCAGAAAATAAACAATTTCCCCTAGCAGCAATTTGCACCATGTGCCAAATGCTTTAGAATATTTGTGTTACTCTATGCTCCCGAGATTACTCATTGTTGCACAATTTTTAAAACTAAAATAGCTGCACTGCCAGTAATAACCTTGCATGTGTTATCTGTTACAACCCTCTAATACTATTTAAAAAAAGACTATAGCATATATTTGCTTCCACTTGATCTTATGATATTCACAATCCAAGTTGACTATAAAAAGAAATGTTAACATCCGTGATAACTTTCAGCCTAAAAACATCATTTACATCACCCTCTTTTTCTTTCTGTGTTATGATATAAAATAAGTCATTATGCTTTTACCATCCAGATTAACAAAGAAGATGTAGTATGTTAGAATGGAAAGATTACCCAATGTGACACTTGGGCACTTAGGTGGAACAATGGCGTGGGGGTGGAGGGGATAAAGAGAGCAAAGAAGATGAAAGAAACTTGTTGCTTTAAATTCTTTTGTTATGGGCTTGCTCCATGTTCTCGAATAGTCCACAGGTCTTCTGTACCTAAACAAAGGGAAGTGAGGCAGGATGCAATGTTATGTTGGCAAAATGGCTGGAAGGTGCAAAGTGAGAATTAAAAGAGGCTACTGGACACCTCCTTAAGACATAGAAAAAAAGCAAAGGCCCAGATTTTGTGTTCAGCAGCTAAGAAATGAAGTGCTCGCCGTGGACCCCGAAGAAAGCTGTGCTGAGAAATCTAGCGATCTCTGTTAAAGAGCTTTAACTGTTGCGATGTACACTTGGTTGTAGTGTTTTTTAATGGGTGTAATATTATTTGTTCCTTTTTTATGTAAGCTTTTGTAAGATTCACAGGACTCCAAGTAATATCCAAAGAATACATGGGTTTTTATTATAAATTAACTGGAACATAACAGCTACTACAGGAGCACATCTACACACATTCTACTCTGTTGGGCTGCACCCACACCTCCTTGGTCATGTGTTACATGACAGCACTTCCTCCAGTGACCTTCACTTACAGCCTCTTAAGGTGGTCCCCTCTTAATGTGGTCCCACAACAATCCCCTTTTTTCCAAAGATAAAAACGTAAGTACAATATACAATGATGTTGCGGTTCGGACTAACTATACATAATTAAAACAAAAACATTATTTACAAGTAAGCAAGTTTAACACTCTCTAAGAGGTGGAGGAGGTTTGCTTATCTGTCCTGATCTTGTTATCGTAAACCTCTTCCCAGAGCTGAGCTCGTGTTGACGATTGCTTTGAGACAATGGTGACTCGAACCTCTGGTTAGCATGCTCTTCCTCTGTTCTTGTAGCCTTTGTACGTTCATTTTCAGATTTGTCTTTGAACATGTCCGCAGTTCCACAGGGTTGCCATATATAGTGTTGTTGTACAGCTGTCTGAGTTGACGTTGGTTCTGTCTGAGAATCGCATCGTTGGGTGTCTGGACCTTGTACAATCTGGGCTGGTTGCATACCCTAGCAACCTCTGCAGGATACCAAGTTCCCAATGCATGATTGAAGACTCTGAGCTTCCACCCTACTTGCAATCGAGCTAATTCTGGTCCTGCTTGCTGTCATATGATGCCTTCATCTTCCCTTGTTTAGAAATCTTAGAAACATGATGACTGGTGACTTCACCAATCACTGGCAATCCCTCTGGCCTCTGGATACTTGCTGCAAAGAACTGAAGCCTGAGGAGAGACTCCCAGTCACATTGCCTGTTCGTGTCAAAACGGTCCTTTACATGCACTGATCCGATCTGGACTTCATGTATTGCGGCAATTCATGAATCTTGGCATGCTGGAAATCCTGTGACAGCTGGTCCAGTTGTGTCTACAAAGAAAATTTGTGGTAGCCATTCAGAGCTCCCATAGCTACACTGCGAGGTTATCGTTCCAATGCACATGATTGGTGAAACATTATAGGCAGTCAGCCTAGCCGTGGTGGGTCATACCATAGATTTCCATTTGTTTAAGTACGTGTCCTTCAGTATACAGAGGGGTAGAATATTTGTACTTTCTCCGGTGTCAATTTTTACTCTGAGCTTATGCTTGCCACTCTTCAGCGAACATATAATCCCGATCATGGCAAATGCCTCAGATTGCATAAAATCATTAACATGCTGATCCAAATTAGCAATGTGGAATGCTTGCTCGCTGTTCGCATGAGTGTGTTCTTCACTGTGTTATATGCACATACAAATATACATATGAACATATGAACTGAGAGCAGGAGTAGGCCTTTCGGCCCCTCGAGCATGTACCACCATTCTATAAGTTCATGACTGATCTGTTTGGGGACTCAACTTCACTTTCCCACCTAGCTCCAATACCCTTCGACTCCCTTGTTTGTCAAGTATCTGTCTATCTCTGCCTTAAAAACATCCAATGACCCTGCCTCCACTGCTCTCCGGGGAAGAGAGTTCCATAGACTCACAACCCTCAGAGAAAGAATTTCTCCTTATCTCTGCCTTAAACGGGAGACCCCTTATTTTTAAACTGTGCCCCCTTGGTTTAGTCTCTGCCACAAGGGGAAACACCCTTTCAACATCCACCTTATCAAGTCCCCTCAGTATCTTATATATTTCAATAAGATTATCTCGTCTTTCTAAACTCCAATGAATACAGACCCAACCTGTCTGAACCTTTCCTCATAAGATAACCCTTTCATCCGTCGAGCGAACCTTCTCTGAGCTGCTTCCAATGCAATTATATCCTTTCTTAAGTAAGGAGACCAAAACTGTCCACAATACTCTAGATACTCTAGGAGCTGAATTTTACCAGCGCTCCGCGGTGGAGCGCTGTGAAGTGGGCGGCCTTCTGGCACGGAAGCACCTCCACAGAGCCCCCGTGATATTACACGCGGGGGGCTCATTTAAATGGAGGGGGTGGAGCGGCCGCCCCCAATGCCGTAGGGGAGACGGCCGCTGCGTCCCCGGCAACGGCGTCCGGCACCATTTTAAAAGGGCGTCCAGCCCTTCAGAAGAAAATTACATTTTTAAAGGTGCCGGTTCTATGAAAATTTAAATAAAGATTTGTCCACACATGCAAACCCCTCTCCCACCCCCCGCCATGCATAAATAGTTAGTTTTTTGACCTATCACTCCCCCAAAAAATTAGTTATCAGTAATGACCTACCTCCCCGACCTTTATTCCCTTTGACCCTAAACCCCTTCCCAGCATCCCCACACCCAATAAAGAAGTTTTTTTCTGCTTCCCCCACCCGCCCCGATAATTTGACTCCTCCCCCTCCCCACCAGTGTCTTGCCTCTGAACTGTGTATGGAGTTCTGAAGGCGCACGAGGTGCGCCGGCGACCATAAAATTGGCGTGGGACTGTCGCCGGCAGCAGTTAACTTCATTTGAATACTTATTACCCTCATTTGAATATTTTAATGAAGGCCCCGCCGCTTGGCTGTTGTGGGGGGTGGGGGGGTGGGTGGGCTGCACCGAGGCCTCGCGCTGCCACTAATATCCAGCAGGGCCTTCTCAGCATTGTGGGTCATGACGGACTGCTCTCGCTAGCATTTTATGGGCCTCCCTGCCAGGATCCACAATGCTGAGGGGCTGGTAAAAATCCAGCCCTAGATGTGCCCTGTATAACTGTAGCGAAACATCTTTACTTTTATATTCCATTCCACTTGCAATAAATGACAGCATTGCATTTGCCTTCTTAATCACTTGCTGTACCTGCATACTAACATTTTGTGTTTCGTGTACTGGGACATCCAGATCCCTCTGCATCTCAGAGTTTTGCAATTTCTCTCTATTTAAATAATATGTGGTTTTTCTATTTTTCCAGCCAAAGTGGACAAGTTCGCACTTTCCCGCATTATACTCCATCTGTCCACTCACTTAACCAATCTATATCCCTTTGCAGACCCCTTATGTCCTCTTCAAACTTACTGCCCTACCTATCTTTGCGTCATCAGAAAATTTAGCTACCATACATTCTGTCCCTTCATCCAAGTCATTGATACAGATTGTAAATAGTTGAGGCCCCAGCACTGATCCCTGTGGCACACCACTCGTTACATCTTACCAACCCGAAAATGACCCATTTATCCCTACTCTCTGTTTCCTGTTAGCTAACCAATCCTCTCTCCATGCTAATATGTTATCCCCTACACCACGAGCTCTTACTTTGTTTAGTAACCTTTGATGTGGCACCTTGTTAAATGCCTTCTGGAAATCCAATTACACCACATCCACAGGTTCCCCTTTATCCACGTTGCTTGTTACTTCCTCAAAGAACTCTAATAAATTAGTCAAACACGATTTCCCTTTCACAAGGCAATCTGTCTCCTGGCAATCTGTCTTTCTGCTGCCCTGATATACCTGCTTGGGCTTTTGTTGTGTGTGACTTACCTTTCATTGCATTTACCATCTTGTCTTGCAGATGTTCTCTCTGCATGTGATTTGCCACCATTCCTGCGTACAGTATCTGAGCTCGTCCTTCTGTAGTGCCTTGTTCAATGTCCTCACAAGCCACAAGCTTTGCACTGGGCCTGGTACACCAGACAACTGAAAATTGGGTGAGTCAGACCACATTTGCCACAAGGCTTAGTAGATTTCTGAGCCTTGATTACCATACCAATTGTTGTAGCCACCTCCAATACTTGTAACAGTTGGCACCCAGCCATGATGGCTTCAAATTTCCTTCCATCATTGAGTAGTTCAGCTATAATGTGTCCTTTCTTCTCTTCTAGCAGTTCTTTTTGAAAGACCTCTAGTGGGGTAGACATGATTACTAGCTCTATCACCTGTTCTGACAATTCAAAGCTGCGAAGTTGCATTCTTGAGCTTTGTCTTGGCACCTTGCAATAAACTGGTCAATGGATTCATCTTACCTTTGCCGGTAGGTCATAAGCTCAAGTCTCAAGAAATTGACCTTTACCTTGAGTTGCTCCTCCAGGAATGTCCATAGCTTGCTGGGGTCCTTCTGATCCTCAGCTGACAATCCTGATGTGTTGATCTATTGCAGGCCCTCGTTGCCCAGTGCAATTTTGAGTTTTACAGCTTGTTTCTTTGGTTCGCACACTTCTTGATCCAGGAAACACAGTTCCATCCATTGTCAAAACAGCTTAAACTCAGACACCTTCCAATCCATAATTGGTTACCTGAAAGCCGTTATCTGGATGATCCTGCTTTTTTATATATATAAATATAGGACTTTTTACAGGTTTTTATTTGAACAAGGACATTTTCATTTGCATTCTTCCTTTACAGGCTCTCTGCTTTGCAGGTTTTCTATCTCATAGGTACGGCTTTCCGTTTCCTTTATTAGACAGGTTTGTTTTTGCAGGCCTGCCCCTTTGAAGAGTGATAGACTACAGCTGCTTTCTTTGTTTACACAGCTTGTTTTTTTTTAACTGAATAGCAGTTTTTTTCCTTTCTAATGAGAGCTGCGGCTTGCAGTACTGGCAGCTGCCACAACTAACCTTTTACTTTGTGCTGGACCTCCAGTGGTGCTGTTGAACTCTTCCCACACTTTTCAGCTTAGACCCCACCCACCACACAAAATAACCCAGAAAATGAAAACAGTAATGGCTTCAGCTACTTCCTTTCAAATCACTGTCAGATTAGTTGAAAGCTTTGATCCTCTGGCAAATTGCCTACTGTACTCACAGAGTTTCAACACCTCCCAGGGTCCTGTCTGCAGTCCTAGCTTGCTGCAACATTATGGGGTCTCCTGTAAACCGATCTCCACCTGAATCTTCAGCCACTCCAGATAGGCAATTAGCTGTTCACTCTTGGGGTGTAATTCTGAAAAAAAAAATCAAACATTGCCTCGATGTAATATTTGGTGGTCTTCACAAAAACAAATCCCAAATGTTGCCACCATGTAATATTACTTATCCCTTTGATTTGTGAACTATTGGAAGATTCACAGGACTCCAAGTAATATTCATAGAATACTTGGGTTTTTATTATAACTTGACTGAAACATATATATATAGCTACTACATGAGCAGATCTACACACAAATTACTCTGTCAGGCTACACCCACAATTCCCTGGTCTTGTGTGACATGACTTCCCCCAGTGACCTTCACTTACAGCCTCTTAATGTGGTCCCTGCTCAAGTTGGGGATTCCGAGTGTCGAGCTGTAGTGATGTCATCCAGCTGTCCAAGCATCCAATCACATTAAAGAATTCTCACAGGCAGCCAACCAGAAAATGAAAAGCATGAAAAATAAATCACTTAAAAAATTTTTTATAGACAGCGTGAAATAAAGATTAGGACATGCACATAGGGTGAAGGTAGAAGCTGAAATATTGTCCAAAACCCTGCAAATTCCAGGCCAAAGTTGTTCTACACTTACTTGATCAGCTCTTTGATTTTATTTTCAAAAACTGCATCAATTTGATCAGAGGCAAAAAGAAAATGACACCTCCAAAATCTCCCTTTTTGAAACCTTACTGAACCTCAGGCCCGCTCAAGCGTGTCATCTGTAAGCCTCAAAGGTAATAATATTGTCATCCATGTAAAACAACTGAGAAGATCTACCACAGGTGAAATGAAAAAAATCAACACTGACTCCCTGTTGTATTTTTAAATGAAAATATCCAACAGAAATGCTTGATTAAAATCATAATCTGGCAGTTTTATTTAAAATTCATCTGTGAAGCCTCCTCTTTATGAGTGAAACAGCAAGGTGCAAAACAGTCAGTAAGTACCTGAAGCTAAAGACAGAATCTTAGTATACAAGCTGAAATTAAAATAGAAACCACATTCAAACTTTGCAAAATATCCAGATTAACCTCAGGTGCATTTCACTTTGCCGGAATAGTTTGAAAATGAATATAGTGGTTAACTGTTCTATTCTTTATACACACCATGAGATGTTGATGCCTCATGGTAAAGAAGCCATTGCCAAAATAAACCCCTACAAATTCTCATATTTGACTGCAAGGCAGAGTTGTATCACTTTCTTGCAAATGCAAACGCTTTGTATCTTCAAAAACAGTACTAATGTTCACGGCGCCATAATGAGGTCAACATATGTGACTAAACACAGAGAAAAAAGCTTTCTCAACAGTTTCAGTGAGTGAATAATTACAAGATTGATTCAGATGAAGGGCCTTTGACCTGTTTGATGTTATCCTTCCACACCCTGCCATCTTCCTATTACAGCATCAAGCTGTTAGTTAACAAAAATGCACTGCACTGGCCTCAGCTACCCTTCCTGACAACACACTCCAGCCATCGATCTATCACTGTGCAAAGAAGTACCTTTTGACAGCTGTCCTTAACATGACCGTTAGAACCTTGAACCTGCGCTCTCTTGTTAGGCTGATCTGGTATACCTTAAGGTATTGTTTCTGGTTTGGCTTTCTCTATCTACTTATGTATCTTATATATATCTACGAAATGTCCTTGCAGATTTTTAGGCTGTAGTCTGTCAAAGTTATTCCTTATCGAGTTATTCCTTATTGTCTATCCCTAAATACTCTCGAATCAATCTCATTACCTAGAAAGAATAAGAAACTTGCATTTATATATCGTTATGATGTCCCAGTCTTAACAAGTTGGCAAATGATCTTACTATTTTTTACATAGCAAAGTCCAAAAAACAGCAAACAACAATAACATGCATTTATGTGTCGCCTTTAAAATGTCCTGTGATATTTAAAAGAAATCCAAATAAAATGGATGACTATGTAATTTACTTTTTGAATGCTGATTGAGGGAGAAATATTGGTCAGGACACTGGGAGAACTTCCTGGTCTCCTTTAAGTAGTGACACAGGATCCTTTATATTCACCTGAACCAGCAAAACAGGCGGACGGAGCATTTATTTAACATTTCATCTGAAGGCTTATGCACTATTCAACAAGACTAGACAGGAGCATCAGCCTCGAAACATAGAATCAGAGAAATGTACATCCCAGAGAGAGACCATTTAGCCCATCATATCCGCAGTGGCTGACGAGTAGCCATCCAGTCTCTATGCACTTGAGACATGGAGTAAAGCTTGAATATAAAACCTTCCGACTCAGAGGCTTGAGCGCTATCAAATGAGCCAAGTAATTGAGCTGCCATGAATGAGGGCCCATAGTTACAAGCTTCAATGTAAGAGACATAGAACTCAGTCCAGGAAATACTGGTTCACAGAAAAATGGGAGGGTGTGAAATTCAATTTCAGGGTTAGTGGTTGAGGCAGAAACAAAGTCAAGATTCAACAATAAATTGGATAGCTAAATGAAAGAAAAGGGGTTGAAGGGATATGGGAAGAAGGTGCACAAATGTGATCAAAACTATTTGCTCACGTCGGGGGTAAACTCTGACAGAATTGCAAAGCATGCATGGCCATTAACGCGAGATATAAAACTGAAGGTGCTAAGGGGTATAGTTAAAAAAGTCATGATATACCTTTAAAGAACATTCTATCTTCTTCCTTTGTCACAAATACAGTAAATCACTGTAAAGACCAACAAAAGAACTATCATGATTCTCTGGTAAAAGGATGTTGGATTCTAAATCATTGAATATAAAGGAGATGAGTAGAATTTGAAAGCCACAATAAAAAAGTGACTTAATTTACAATGTAAGAACTCATTATGCTAATTATATTAATTCTCAATAACCACAAAGTTGCTTCCACACCCACAGCTCAGACAAGGGTTGGTATTTTAATGGCATATTTTTTGATGAGGAAAATAAATTTAGAAGCAGGAATTTGCAATCAGCAATCACAGTTGATACTATTGTTGCTCCAAGGACCCTGTTAACACAGTTCTTGTGGGCATGCATAAGATTGTTAGTAGATAAACAAACAAATGGAAAAGACACAATATAACACAATACCACAAATCTTTTACCATAGCAGTTGCAATTATTTAGTGATAATTTATTTACTGTATGAATTTCATTCTCTCAGCCCATAAGGAGCATTGTAATGCGTTCAACTCCTTATCGGTGAAAGTACAGTACACATTAGAGATGTAGCCCTTTCTGAGCATAATACCATTTTAACAATCTCCAGTCAGATAATCTTTCAAGGAAGGAGACCCAAAGGAGAGAACTGTTGCTAAGGTAACATATCAAAGAAAGAAGTATGTAAATCAAACCTAATGCAAAATATAATACTAAAGCACAATGGGCTGAATTTACCAATCCCTCGATGCCTTGGGTCACGTTGGGGGGTACTGATAAAATTCTGCAGGGAGAGGCCCGCCTCGACCCGTGACATCGAGAAGGGCCCGCTACATATTTCAAGTGGTGAGGGGACCTCGGTGCGGCCCCCCCCCGACCACCCTGCTGCCTAGCGGCGGGCCCTTCATCTGAATATGCAAATTAACAAAAAAGAAATTAGGAGAGCGAAGAGGGGACATGAAAAAACGCTGGCGGGCAAGATAAAGGAAAACCCTAAGGTGTTTTATAAATATATTAAGGGCAAGAGGATAACCAGGGAAAGAGTAGGGCCTATTAGGGACCAAAGTGGCAATCTGTGTGGAGCCGGAGGTCATGGGTGAGGTTTTAAAAATTACTTTTCATCTGTGTTCGCTATGGAGAAAGACGATGCAGGTGTAGAGATCAGGGAGGGAGATTGTGGTATACTTGAACATAGTAGCATTGAAAGGGAGGAAATATTAGTTGTTTTAGTGGGCTTAAAAGTGGATAAATCCCCAGGCCCAGATGAGATGTATCCCAGGCTGTTCTTTGAGGCAAGGGAGGAGATTGCAGGGGCTCTGACACAAATTTTCAAATCCTCTCTGGCCACAGGAGAGGTACCAGAGGATTGGAGGACAGCAAATGTGGTACCATTATTTAAGAAGGGTAGCAGGGATAAACCAGGTAATTACAGGCCGGTGAGTCGAGCATCAGTGGTTGGGAAACTATTGGAAAAAATGCTGAGGGACAAGATTAATCTCCACTTGCAGAGGCAGGGATTAATCAGGGATAATCAGCATGGCTTTGTCAGGGGGAGATCGTGTTTGACTAACATGATTGAATTTTTTGTGGCGGTGACAAAATGTGTAGATGAGAGTAAAGCAGTTGATGTAGTCTATATGGACTTCAGTAAGGCTTTTGATAAGGTCCCGCCTGGGAGATTGGTTAAGAAGGTAAGAGCCCATGGGATCCAGGGCAATTTGGCAAATTGGATCCAAAATTGGCTGAGTGGCAGGAGGCAGAGGGTAATGGTCGAGGGTTGTTTTTGCGAGTGGAAGCCTGTAACCAGTGGTGGACCGCAGGGATCGGTGCTGGGACCCTTGCTGTTTGTATTGTACATTAATGATTTAGACGTGAATATAGGAGGTATGATCAGTAAGTTCACAGATGACACAAAAATTGGTATTGTCGTAAATAGTGAGTAGGAAAGCCTTAGATTACAGGACGATATATATGGGCTAGTAAGATGGGCAGAGCTGTGGCAAATGGAATTTAATCCTGAGAAGTGTGAGGTGATGCATTTTGGGAGGACTAACAAGGCAAGGGAATATACAATGGATGGTAGGACCCTAGGAAGTACAGAGGGAACTTGGTGTACTTGTCCATAGATCACTGAAGGCAGCAAAACAGGTAGATAAGGTGGTTAGGAAAGCATATGGGATACTTGCCTTTATTAGCTGAGGCACAGAATATAAGAGCAGGGAGCTTGTGATGGAGCTGTATAAAACACTAGTTAGGCCACAGCTGGAGTACTGTGTACAGTTCTGGGCACCACACTATAGGAAGGATGTGATTGTACTGGAGAGGGTGCAGAAGAGATTCACCAGGATGTTGCTTGGGCTGGAGCATTTCAGCTATGAAGAGAGACTGAAAAGGCTGGGGTTGTTTTCCTTGGAGCAGAGAAGACTGAGGGGAGATATGACTGAGGTATACAAAATTATGAGGGGCATTGATAGGTTAGATAGGAAGAAACCTTTAGAGGAGGGGTCAATAACCAGGGGTCATAGATTTAAGGTAAGGGGCAGGAGGTTTCGAGGGGATGTGAGGAAATCAGAGGGTGGTTGGAATCTGGAACGTACTGCCTAAAAACGTGGTAGAGACAGGAATCCTCACAACATTTAAGAAGTATTTAGATGAGCACTTGAAATGCCATAGCATACAAGGCTATGGGCCAAGTGCTGGAAAATGGGATTAGAATAGTTAGGTGCTTGATGGCCGGCACAGACACGATGGGCCGAAGGGACTGTTTCTGTGCTGTATAACTCTATGACTCTAACAATAAGCACGTGTAAATTGACTTACCTGCAGATGGCGGCCGTCCCACACCAACTTTACGGCTTCTGTTCGGCCTTCGCATGCCTTCGGAACTCCGGAACTCCATACAGAGTTCCAAGGTGAGAACCTAGTGGGGAGGGGGGAGGAATAAAATTTTCAGGGCAGGAGGGGTGGGGGAGCGGGGAAATCACTTTTCTGGATGTGGGGATGGTGGGAAGGGGTTGAAGGTCAAAAGTTAGAAGGTTGGGGGGGGAATGTTCGGGTAGGGAAACAGACAAGTGTTGGTCATATCAGGCATTGAGATGACCATTGGGGGGTTTGGGGAAGGGCCTCATCTTTATTAACTGTTAAATGAAAATTTCGAGTGCTTTAGCTTTAAAAATTAAAATTACCTCTAAGGGCTTAAAGCCTTTTAAAATGGCGCCGTGCCTGCATGGTGGCGCTGGACGCCATTGCTAGGGATGCGGCGGCCGCCCCCTTTATGTCATTGGGGGCGGTTGCTCCGCCCCCTCTATTTAAATCAGCCCCTGCGCATAATATTGTGGGGGCTCTGCGGCAGTCCTTCCATGTGGGAAGGCTGCCGAGTTGAAAGTGTGTCGCCACAGATCGCATTGCGCGAATAAAATCCAGCCCAATAGGGGGATTTTAACCCAAAAAAGGCGGGTTTGGGTCAGGTGGAATATTAAATGTGTTATGACCAGATGAGGAAAGTGTCTAGGGGTCCCTCTCAGCCTTCACCTGGTCTTACTGTAACAGGGCTTAATTTTAAACACACCGTGTTTTTAGCTCCCCTATGGTGAATCCTAGTTCACCGCTTTGCAATTATAAGGCAAAGAAACCAGCACGAACAGGTTTTCTTAGGTTTAAAGTAGAAAGTCTGAAATTTATTAAACTTAAGCTCTAATTCGGTTAATGCCTATGGATACACGACGCGCCCACGCTAGCATGCATACACGGTAGACACATGCAGATAGAGACAGTAAAGAGCAGAACGAAAATAAAGTGGAAAAGTTTGAGGCAATATTTGAAGATGTTTTTTTACGGTTTTTCGAGCTCACTGTAGAGTTCTTGATTGTAGGTAGATCTTGCTTTTCGTTGGAGCCCAATATTCTTCTTAAACCTTGTTTGCTGTAGGCGACTTTTCTCCATTGGGGTTCATGTGTCTTCAGTGGAGTCAGAGGCTTGTGAGAAAGAGATGGGAGCAGACTGGAGAGATCTCAGTCCAGGAGGAAACAGTCTTTCTCAGTCCAAACTCTAGTATCTAGTTCAAAAGACCCTGGAACAACCAGTTAGTCATGTGACCAGCTGGTCTAACCAGTCCTGGATTGTATCACCTTAGCATCTCTGGAATGCTCCTCTTACACACAATACCTGGTGATCAAGGTCCATTGTGGGGTGAATGTCTTGGGGAATAATCCTTTGTCCTTCCAAGCATGATCTGTTAACATACAAATGTCTTTTCCAGCCATTGCTGATCTGTTTAACAATTCATTTCCTAGCTTCAGCAACAGTTTAAAATCAATGTTCAGGACAAAATTAATGTGCCTCATTCTTGGCAGGTGGGGGTCTAGTATGACAAATGTTAAAAATCTGAATTCCGACCCTAGCCTGCCTAAAACTCGTGCACTTCTGGTTTTAACAGAGGTGGAACTGGTGGTGGGCAACTAACCAGCTTGCTGGAGACGGCTTGGCAATGTATATGTTATAATGAGGCTGCATGCCTCATATTTAACCACTATTTTAAAATTAACACTGGTCGACCGAGTTTTCTGGGCTTTGGGGAACCCTGACGGCTAAAGGGAGGCGATGACTGCTGGATCCAGGAGGTAAGTGCCTTTCCACTTACCTGATGGATCCTGTTTACTTGCCTCACCTATCCTCTGCAAATGGACCTCCATCCCGACCCTTCCGATCTCCGCCATGAGGCCTCTGATCTCCCATAGCAAACCTTCCAACCTCCTCCATGAGGCCTCTGACCTCACCCAGCAAACCTTCCAACCTCCACCATGAGGCCTCTAGTCTCTCTACCTGCCCAAACCTTCTGATCTCCTCCATGAGGCCTCCAATCTCCCCCACCCCCAAACTTTCTAATCCTCCATGAGGCCTCCAATTTGTCCCCTGACCCTTTCAATTTCCTCCTTGAGGCCTCTGATCTTCCTCAACCCCTCCCCCTCCCCCCTAATGTTGCTGGCTCCCTACCCTGTTCACCCCCTGCTCTGGCCTCCCCAGCCTTCATCGGCTCCAGACTCCAATCTTCCACCACACCCTCCTGGCCTCCCTGACTTTTACAGGAGTAAAGACAGTATTTCTTAAATGATAAGAGGTCGGGAAGTGTTGAGGTCCAAAGGGACCTGGGTGTCCTTGTTCATGACTCACTAAAAGCTAGCATGCAGGTGCAGCAAGCAATTAGGAAGGCAGATGATATGTTGGCCTTCATTGCAAGGGGTTTTGAGTACAGGAGTAAAATTGTCTTGCTGCAATTGTATAGAGCCTTGGTGAGACTGCGCCTGTAGTATTGTGTACAGTTTTGGTCTGCTCATCTAAGGAAGGATATACTTGCCACAGAGGGACTGCAATGGAGGTTCACCAGACTGATCCCTGGGATGGTGAGATAGTCTTATGAGGGGAGATTGAGGAAACTGGGCCTGTATTCTCTAGAGTTTTGAAGAATGAGAGGTGATCTCATTGAAACTCACTAAATTCTTACAGGACGTGACAGGGTTGATGTAGATAGGTTGTTTCCCCTGGCTGGTGAGTCTAGAACCAAGGGGACATAGTCTCAGAATAAAGGGCAGGCCATTTAAGACTGAGATGAGGGGAATTTCTTCACTCAGAGGGTGGAATTTTCTACCCCAGAGTGCTATGAAAGCTCAATCATTGAGCATGTTCAAGACAAAAACTGATAGATATCTGGATAGTAATGACATCAAAGGATGTGGGGGTAGTGCAGGAAAGTGGTGTTGAGGTAGATGATGAGCCATGATCTAATTGAATGCCGGAGCAAGCTCGATGGGCTGAATGGCCTACCCCTGCTCCTATGTTCTTATGTTCCTATTTTTCTAACTTCCCTGGCTCCTCTCCACTCCCTGACTGTGGCCTGGTGCCAAAGGCCTACCCTCTCAACAGCAAACCAACCTCTCAATCTGGCTGCTTGCTGCTGGACAATAAATGCTAATCAGGTCCTGCCAGTAAATTCAGCAAGACCTTTGGAAAACCCATTCTTCTGGGTTTCCAGGCATCAAAGCAGCCCCAATGTACTATCTTCCCTCTACGCTTCCGAGTTAATATCTAGCCCAATGTTGTTCTGTCCAAAATACAGAAATCGAGTAAGTAAATACATATAAAATGAAACCATTCACTGCTCCAATCTTCATCATAAATATGCACCTTAGTCAGAATTATCTTGCATACTTATAGCATGTTTGATATACAAAGCAATTCCTTTCTTAATACAAGCATCATTTACTTGTGACAGCTGAGTAAGTTTTACAGTTCTCTAAATGGAGATCTCAAACAGAATATGGTGAAAACCTCTCATGAGGCTGCTCATTCACTTTATATCTTTATCACATAACAAATTAGGTCACATATATAAATAGTTGTCTTCCATAGTCGTGCCTAATGTTCTGCCAAGAATAACACATTTTTGATCCATTCAGATAGTTCACACCATTCAGATAACTGTCTTGTAAATTCAATGTTAATTGTTTTTCGTAAAGATTGTTTTAAAAGAGAAATTATGTCGGCTTGCAGATTTCATCCTTTTTCTAAAATTAAAATTAATTTCACTTCTATAGCCTATTGCATATATCAAACAATTAAAATAACCAGGTTAGCTTTTGTGATATATTTGAAAAGCATAGCTTTGCTCATTTACTATGGGCCAATAAAAATTTCCTAAAAACATTTTTTTATGTTCACTATTGTGCTTGTGGCTATCTCTAATACTTTTTAATGGATATGATCAAAGAAAAATAAAAGACTTGCATTTAGGCAGCACATCTCTGAGAAACATCTCCAAAAACTTCATATAGAATGAACTTCAGAACTGATAATCTCCTCCAGCCTCCACAACCCAACAAGATATCTGTGCTCCTCTAATTCTGGCCTCTTGTGCATCCCTAATTTTAATCGCTCCACCATTGGTGGTTGTGTCTTCAGTTGCCCAGGCCCCAAGCTCTGGAATACCCTCCCTACACCTCTCCACTTCACTATCCTCCTTAAAGACACTCCTTAAACCTCCGTCTTTGACCAAGCTTTTGGTCATCTGACCTAATATCTCCTTATGTGGCTCGGTGTCATAGTTTGTTTTATAATGCTCTTGTAAACCGCTTTGGGACATTTTACTATGCTAAAGGTGATATATAAATATGACTTCTTGTTGTTTGGTAACAGCAAGTCATGACAACCACCCAGCTCCCTCACCCATTTTCTACACAGCAACAGTCGACAATCAGCAATGAGGGAGGTGATGACAATTATTATTTTGGTGAAGATGGTTGCAGATGTTCATACTCTCCTTCAGATAATGCCACGGGATCTTTAGCATCCACTGGGACAGACAGATGAGATGTTGGTTTTAATGCTTCAGCCAAAGGATGACATCTCATAGTATCAACCTAGATTATGTATTTAAGTATCTGGATAGAGCTTGAACCAACAACATTCTGATTCAGAGCTTCTATGTGAACCAAGATGACTTTTAATTACAATTATGTTTAAAATATAAAGTAGAAAAGCAATTTAAAGTTAAGGATTTATGAATTCTTATAAGACACTAGTAACTCCCCCGACTCCCCACTTCTCTGAAGATACCACTTTTATTAAACTGGTAACATTTAGCTTCCATTTCCTAGAAAGTCTCATTATGGCATATAAATTGCATTAAGTCATATTGGATATCTCTGTACCTGCTCAACATATTCATAAAAGATTAGTCATAGACCCAATCCCCATCACAGTTATATTCCAAATATATGTGGTATCTAGACATCAGATAAGCATGTTATACTCCAGAGGTACAGTCAAAGACAATGAGCTCAACTCAATTTTGTTAAAGCAGACCATTGATATTAAGAGGAATGTAATCTCATCAGGTATTGAACCTAATTGCATTAAAATATTATATTATCATAATTGTTCCAGTAATGGTACCATAGATTATTTTAAATGGGTCCCAATATAACCTTGGATGGAATAATGATGATAGGGAACTTAGAATTATGATTTCTAGTGCTGAAAAGCTAGTTTAACCATACAGCAGGTATCATCGCTGTGCTGCTAACATGATGAAAAAGCAAATGAATGCTTTCATTCCAGTGAGTTCTTAGCTCAATTGAGCCTTCCGATATGCTATTTCTCCAGTAATTTTCAAAATATTGTTTTTTTTCCTAATCCCATCACATCTGTTTACTTGACTCTCAAGACTTTAATACATGTCTTTGCTTTCCTTACATTAACACTATCTTCATGTCATATCTGGCAAGTCACTGTCAGCATCCCCATTTTCGCCGACTTGGTTTAGATAAGGCTACATTATGGCATTGAAGGTTAACAGATAAATGCATGATGCATTTTGTTGCAGTCCGTCATGGAAATCGAAGCTGTTTATTTTTGTTGAATCATTTGATATTTAAAATCATTTCTGTGGCTCCTGTAAATAGAACATTGTTTTCAATAAAGGATTCTTGATAGTGTAATCAATGTGGTTGTCTGAATTATCAGTCATTTGTACTTAATACTGAAGGATGGGGACAGATAACAACACGAATCTTACATTTCCATGAGAAAACTACGTGCACACTATCACTTGATACTGTATTCCTTATAGCTTTTTAACATATGTGATTGATTAGTGTTTTAAATCTTGAATAGTACAGTATGTGGAATAGGAGAAATGGGAGGCCACAGAACATTGAGCTTACACTTTACGAATACCATTTTCTGTTGCTCCCCTTTATACAACATTTTATATAAGCTTATATGGCATTCTCTGGTGACAGGGCAGGCAAGTAACCTGGTCCCAAACTTCTGCCTGCCCTAGGAGATGCACAATTAAAGTGATTCAGGGTGACATGGCTACCAATTTTGTACCCTTTCTGTGGAGAATTGCCAGCGTCCACTTGATAGTCTCCCTGGCAACCAGACAGAAAGTTGAAGTTCAAGTTGAAGAAAGTTGAAGGGGCGGCACAGTGGCGCAGTGGTTAGCACCGCAGCCTCACAGCTCCAGCGACCCGGGTTCAATTCTGGGTACTGCCTGTGTGGAGTTTGCAAGTTCTCCCTGTGTCTGCGTGGGTTTCCTCCGGGTGCTCCGGTTTCCTCCCACATGCCAAAGACTTGCAGGTTGATAGGTTAATTGGCCATTATAAATTGCCCCTAGTATAGGAAGGTGGTAGGGAAATATAGGGACAGGTGGGGATATGGGATTAGTGTAGGATTAGTATAAATGGGTGGTTGATGGTCGGCACAGACTCGGTGGGCCGAAGGGCCTGTTTCAGTGCTGTATCTCTAAACTAAACTAAACCATTTGAAGAGAAAATAAGAACAAATCTACAATATTAATAACACATAGTGCATCAAAAAGGCACTGCACATCATAATGCATTTAAACAAAGAAAAGTAGTTTTGAACAATCACAATATGGCATTTGGTAGGAAAATGCACCAGCCAAGCAGACAAAAGAAAATGTCAAATTCCAAAATCAAGCAGCATGTTAAAGTTATGAATGGCTACAGATGAGTAACTGTCACTTTAACCTTCCACGGATTGCAATAGAAATGTTTCATTACTTACAAAATAAAAATCTGGTTTACACTACTGTTAGGATACTGGTTGTGATGTTACGGTGACTGAGGTACTTATTCTGTTTGTACTTTGCCATTTCATCAAGCACCATTTTGTCTGCTTGTCTGATATAATAAAGGTTTCATTTCTGCATTTACAGATGTGCTTCTATAGCCAGCTGAACTGCTATGTATCTTGTTACGACTGAGGCTGGAGGAGTGCGCTGTCTTCCTTTAATTCCACTTCTCCACAGGTCACAACAATGCTTTACCCAGTTACAGATACAGCCTATTATATACTTTATCTATTTTAGTTTCAGAATAAAATCCACCAACCAGGTTTTTTAAATAAACAACAAAATTATTAAATTATTATAAAACAAGACTTATTCAATAAAGATGCAAAGCTTATTAACACACAGGTTGAAATATGAAAGTTCACTTCTAAATTAACCCAACACACATGCATACACACACTGGTTAAAGAAAAAAAAATTCTCTGCAGAGAACTCATTACAAAAAAGACCAAAAAAAAACTTTGGACAAATACTTGTTAATTCGTGAAGAACAAAAAGGATAAGATATGGAATTTTCCCAAATGGCCCTTTTTCTGGCATCCAAATACATGTAGATGGATGTCACTGGGATCCTTTTGGAGCAGTTCCTTTCAGGTGACATCAAGGATTAGCCTGGCAGGCCTTCAAGGAGAATCACTGCATCAGGGGTTTCAGCTATCACACTGGATTCTCAGGGTTTCTCAAAGAGGTGGAAAAAGGATGAGCTGGTAGCTTCTCTCTTAGCAAGCTGACCCCCAACTGACTCAAAACAATATCCATAACAAAACCAACTCTTGACCACCACAAATCTTGACATGTGATTTCTCTGTAAACAACTCCCCTAGTCAGAAGGTTTACTTAGCTAAAGACATGTGACTTCCAGTAAGTGTGTTTCTAAGCAAAGTCCCAAAGTCCTTCCAGTGACCTTTTATTGAAAAAAACAAAGTCCAGCATCTATGGGATCTCTTCAGTCTTTCAAATGAATCAATTTCCACAATTTTTAAACATGAGTCCTCAAAACATATTTTAAAAAGGATGCACTTTCATAACAATCTCAACAAGTATTGATTTTTAAAATTAACCTTTTGAGATCTGTAATATAATTTATTCACCAAGATTACAAAAAAATTATAATTTGCCCCTTTTTGATAACGCAGTGAATTAAGAAGGAGTCTTTGGTTTACAAAAGTTTTTACTCTCTTTTATAGAAATTAACTTTTGGTGTGGTAGTTTATTATGCAAATTGGGGAGTTAACAGGTTGAATCCATCTCCTTGCTCAGCGAAGACAGCAGTGGAAACACTACAACTGATATCAGTGTCACTGGGATAGGGAAGAGGAAAATGAAACAGGATTGTGGGTGTGACTGCCAACTGTGGTCCCTAGTAAAGTGCAGCTGTGTGGACATTGGCTAAGCTCAAGATTGGGCTGGGCTGTAATAACGCCCCATTCTTGAATAATGTTACAACATTCACTGTCTCGTCTCACATATGAAGAATGGCAACTTGGTTTGGAGGTCTGTGGGCACCTAGGGCGGTGGTTCTGAAATGTTTTTGGTTGAATCCAACTCCATCCCTCTACCTGGCAATCATCTGAGGTTGAACCAGACTGTTCGCAACCCTGGTGTCATATTTGAGATGAGCTCCTGATTACATATCCATGCCATCACGAAGGCCGCCTATTTCCACCTCCATAACATTGCCCGACTCTGCCTCGCCTCTGCTCATCTGCTGCTGAAACAATCATCCATGCCTTTGTTACCTCTAGACTTGACTACTCCAATGCACTGCTGGCTGACCTAACACATTCTACCCTCTGTAAACTTGAGCACATCTAAAACGCTGCTGCCCATGTCCTTATTTGCACCAAATCCCTTTCTCCCATCATCCCTGTGCTCGCTAAACTACTTTGGTTCCTGGTTAAGCAACACTTAATTTTAAAATTCTCATCCATGTTTTCAAATCCCTCCATGGCCTTGCCCTCCCTATCTCTGTATTCTCATCCAGCTCCACAGCCCTCCGAGATATCTGTGCTCCTCTAATTCTGGCCTCCAGAGCATCCCCAATTTTAATTGGTTCACCATTGGTGGCCATGCCTTCAGCTGCCATGACCCTAAGCTCTGGAATTCTCTCCCTAAACCTCTCCGTCTCTCTACCTCTCTTTACTTCTTTAAGACACTCCTTAAAACCTACCTCTTTGACCCAAGCTTTTGGTCATCTGCCCTAATATTTCCTTGTGTGGTTTAGTGCCAAATTTTGTTTGATAATGCTCCTGTGAGGCACATTGGGATGTTTTATTATATTAATGGTGCTATATATAGGTTGTAGTTGTTGTTGTTGAAGGACATCTATTCAAATGGAATAGTAATCATGGATGCCACATCTGAATTGTAATACTATATAATACTCATCACATGAATGTGCTACGTTTAAAGAATGGCTTAATGATGCTTTTAAGAAAACACAGATATCGGTGAGATGCTTCTCACTGCACAGTATGTAGTACTTTAGTATTTTAAAAACTCCTCTCTTGAACAAGGCTGAACTATTAAAAATACATTAAACAGTTACAAAAAGCACAAAGTCAAATAATACAAGGAGTGCAAAAGAGATCAGTTTCCTTTAATACAGGAGTGAGTTGCCTCACAACCCTTCCATTTAATTTTACATGCTATGCACATTTTAGAGCAAAACAAATTATTTTCTGGATACAGTTGATGGGTTTTTCATTGGTCCAGCCCCTTGGTTCACCTTGGTGGGGGGTACCTTACACAGTGGTCTTTCCCCATTGAGCCTTTGCCGCGGCTGCCCCAAGCTTTAGTGCGTCCCTCAGCACGTAGTCCTGGACCTTGGAATGTTCCAGTGCGCAACACTCGGTCGTGGACAACTCTTTGCGCTGGAAGACCAGCAAGTTTTGGGCAGACCAAATGGCGTCTTACACTGAATTGATAGTCCTCCAGCAGCAGTTGATGTTTATCTCGGTGTGCGTCCCTGGGAACAGTCCATAGAGCACAGACTGCTGTGTTACAGAGCTGTTTGGGATGAACCTCGACAAAAACCACTGCATCTCTTTCCACACCTGCTTTGCAAAAACACATTCCAGAAAGAGGTGGGCAACCGTCCCTTCCCCACCACAGCCCTTCGAGGGCATTGTGCAGAGGGTGTGAGACTCCGGGCGTGCAGGAAGGATCTGACAGGGAGGGCTCTTCTCACCACCAGCCAAGCTAGATCTTGGTGCTTGTTTGAAAGTTCTGGTGATGAGGTATTCTGCCAAATGACTTTGGCAGTCTGCTCAGGGAACCATCCAACTGGATCCATCATCTCCTTTTCCCATAGGGCCTTGAGGACATTCCGTGCAGACCACTGCCTGATGGATTGGTGGTCAAAGGTGTTTTTCCATAGAAACATTTCCACAAAGGATAGGTAGTATGGCACGGAACAACTGGATGGCGCGTTTCGCGGCAATGTGACCAGACCCATCCTTCGCAACACCGGGGACAGATAGAACCTCAGCACGTAGTGACACTTGGAGTTTGCGTACTGGGGGCTACGCACAGCTTGATGCAGCCGCACACGAAGGTGGTCATCAGGATGAGGGTGGCTTTGGCTACATTTTTCCCGCCCTTATCAAGGGGTTTGAACATCGTGTCCCTCCGGACCCGATCCATTTTGGATCCCCATATGAAGTGGAAAATGGCTCGGGTGACCGCCACGGCGCAGGAGTGGGGTATGGGCCAGACCTGCGCCACATACTCACCTAATGCCCACCACCAGCCTTGGTAACTGTGGATGAGGGTGTAGAAGGGTGGGTTAGTAAATTTGCGGATGACACGAAGGTCGGTGGAGTTGTGGATAGTGCCGAAGGATGTTGTAGGTTACAGAGGGACATAGATAGGCTGCAGAGCTGGGCTGAGAGATGGCAAATGGAGTTTAATGCGGAAAAGTGTGAGGTGATTCACTTTGGAAGGAGTAACAGGAATGCAGAGTACTGGGCTAATGGGAAGATTCTTGGTAGTGTAGATGAGCAGAGAGATCTTGGTGTCCAGGTACATAAATCCCTGAAAGTTGCCACCCAGGTTAATAGGGCTGTTAAGAAGGCATATGGTGTGTTAGCTTTTATTAGTAGGGGGATCGAGTTTCGGAGCCACGAGGTCATGCTGCAGCTGTACAAAACTCTGGTGCGGCCGCACCTGGAGTATTGCGTGCAGTTCTGGTTACCGCATTATCGGAAGGATGTGGAAGCGTTGGAAAGGGTGCAGAGGAGATTTACTAGGATGTTGCCTGGTATGGAGGGAAGGTCTTACGAGGAAAGGCTGAGGGACTTGAGGTTGTTTTTGTTAGAGAGAAGGAGGAGGAGAGGTGACTTAATAGAGACATATAAGATAATCAGAGGGTTAGATGGGGTGGATAGTGAGAGTCTTTTTCCTCGGATGGTGATGGCAAACACGAGGGGACATAGCTTTAAGTTGAGGGGTGATAGATATAGGACAGATGTCAGAGGTAGTTTCTTTACTCAGAGAGTAGTAGGGGCGTGGAACGCCCTGCCTGCAACAGTAGTAGACTCGCCAACTTTAAGGGCATTTAAGTGGTCATTGGATAGACATATGGATGAAAATGGAATAGTGTAGGTCAGATGGTTTCACAGGTCGGCGCAACATCGAGGGCCGAAGGGCCTGTACTGCGCTGTAATGTTCTATGTTCTATGTTCTATCTACCTGGCAATCTTTGTGTTGTTCTCAGTGTTCCTCCATGTGCACTCCCTTCCTAGTCAGCCCACTTCTGCGCGGCATGTGTGGCAGCTGCACTTGCTCCCTACCTCCCAGCTCACACCAAGCCCGCCTCCAGTCACTGCTCAATTATTTTGCCAGGAAGTCTCTATGGATCCCAGTTTGAGAACTGCTGACATGGGCACTGTTTCTCGGCCAGCTCTTCAACATCTCATTCGCGGCTCCCCACCTTTTCTAGTTGGATCACGTGACTTGGAGGGGAACTTGTAGCTGGTGGTGTTCCCATGCATTTGCTGCCCTTGTCCTTCTAGTTGGTAGAGGTCATGAGTTTGGAAGGTGCTGTCTAAGATGCCTTGGTGTGTTGCTGCAGTGCACCTTGTAGATGGTACACACTGCTGCCATTATGGGTCGGTGGTGGAGGGAGTGAATGTTTGTGGATGGGGTGACAATCAAGCGGGCTGCTTTGTCCTGGATGGTATTGAGCTTCTTGAGTGTTGCTGGAGCTGCACCCATCCAGGCAAGTGGAGAATATTCCATCACACTCCTGACTTGTGCCTTGTAGATGGTGAACAGGCTTTGGGTAGGCAGGAGGTGAGTTACTTGCTGCAGGATTCCTAGCTTCTGACCTGAGCTTGTAGCCACAGTATTTATATGGCTACTCCAGTTCAATTTCTGGTCAATGGTAACCCCTAGGATGTTGATAGTGGGGGATTTAGCGATCATAATGCCATTGAATGTCAAGGGGAGATGGTTAGATTCTCTCTTGTTGGAGATGGTCATTGTCTGGCACTTGTGTGGTGCGAATGTTACTTGCCACTTGTCAGCCCAAGCCTGGATATTGTCCAGGTCTTGCTGCATTTCTACACGGACTGCTTCAGTATCTGAGGAGTCGCAAATGGTGCTGAACATTGTGCAATCATCAGCGAACATCCCCACTTCTGACCTTATGATTGAAGGTCATTGATGAAGCAACTGAAGAAGGCTGGGCCAAGGACACCACACTGAGGAACGCCTGCAGAGATGTCCTGGAGCTGAGATGATTGACCTCCAACAACCACAACCATTTTCCTTTGCACTAGGTATGACTCCAACCAGCGAAGAGTTTTCCCCCTGATTCCCATTGGCTTTGCGAGGGCTCCTTTATGCCATACTCAGTCAAATGCTACCTTGATGTCAAGGGCAGTCACTCTCACCTCACCTCTTGAGTTTATCTCTTTTGTGCATGTTTGAACCAAGGTTGTAATGAGGTCAGGAGCTGAATGGCTCTGGTGGAATGCAAACTGCTTCTACCTGCTCCTTAAAACCTACCTTTTTGACTAAGCTATTGGTCACTTGTCCTAATATCTCTTATGTCGCTCGGTGTCAAATTCTATGTGATAGCTCTCCTGTGAAGCACTCTGGGACGCTTTACTACATTCATGGTGCTGTAGCTCAACAAGTTGTTATTCTGTTGTTAATGAAGGTCAGACTGGTTGAAAGTTCAGTTTTCAGGGTCTTACAAAGATATTGAACTCCACATTGGAAATCTCCTGTGTCAAATTCCCATGCTGGTATCACTCTACAGCAAAGAAAGCCTGATCTAGCCAGGTCAGGGGCTCCATACTAGCTCTGACAATACTATCAGCACTGAGCAAATGGGAATAAGACTGCAACTGAATTTAGCCTTGCAGATGCCTTGAGTAACTCTTCAGGGGTCATTTGGAGATGACATTCTTGTTTTATTGAAAAGTGGGAAAAATGCCAATTTTTCATTGTAACTAGTGAAGTGCCAACAAAATCTCAAACATGTAGCTTTGAGATGTGCATTTCTGAGAATACAAATTTGTTAACGGTAATGGCAAACCGGCAGTCAATCACAGCACCCCTGCAATAATGATGCCTCTTGTGCAGTTAACAAGCCACTTAACTGGTATAAATGTTGAAAAGTTCACAAGTCCAGCTGTGAAGTACTTGTCAATTTTCTGGCAAGCCACTGCACATACTGTTAAGATCTCTTATGGGGAAATATGAGCAGATTTTTGGTGGGGATTGGGGGTGCAGCAAAGGGTAAGGGTAAATAAGGTAAGTGTGGCAATATGTCACAAAAGAACTGATATGATTTTAGCTGCTTGGAAGACTTGGCAGGGATCTGGAAGGTTACACAAATTAAAAGAACAGCTAGAGTTAACACATGAATATTACTGTAAGTTTCTCTGAAGTTACCCCAGCCCTAGTTCTGAACTCACATCTTTCTCTAGTTTCTCTCCAACTCTCCTCATGCCCTCTCTGAGCTCACCTTGTCGATGACACACTCCTCCTGCTCCCTCGACCCTATTCCCACTAAACTGCTGGCACCCAACCTCCCTTTCTGGTTCCCAAGAAAGCTGATATTGTTAACGGTTCTCTCTCTTCAGGTATTATCTCCCTCTCCTTCAAATCTACTGTCATCACCCCTCTCCTCAAAACAAACTTTTGATCCCTCTGACTTTGTAAACTACTGTCCCATCCCCAACTTCCCTCTCATCTCCAAAGTCCTTGAACGTGTTGTCAACCTCCGAAATCTCCAATCAGGTTTTAGCCCCAATACCAAAATGGCTTTTATCAAAGTTACAAATGACATCCTATGTGACTGTGACAAAGGTAAACTGTCCTGCATACTTTTTGACTTGTCTGCAGCCTTTGACATGGTTGACCACACCATCCGCCTCCAACATCTCTCCATTGCTGACAAGTTGGTTAGGACTACACTCACCTTATTCCAGTCTTATCTAACTAAACATAGCCAGCGAACCATCTGCTTTGCACTGTTGTCTCCGGAGTCCCTCCAGGATCTATTCTTGCCCCCCTCCTATTTCTCATCTACATGCTGCTTCTTGGTGACATCATCTGAAAACAAAGTGGCAGTTTCCACATATATGCTGACAACACCCAGCCCCACCTCACCATCACCTCTGTTGACCCCTCCTCTGTCCCTAAATTGTCAGACTACTTGTCTGACATCCAGTACTGTATGAGCAGAAATTTCCTCCAATTAAACATTGGGAAGACCAAATCCATTGCCTTCGGTTCCCGTCACAAACTCCATTCCCTCGCTACTGACTCCATCCCTCTCCCTGGCAACTGTCTGAGACTGAACCAGACTGTTTGCAACCTTGGTGTTATATCTGACTCTGAGAAGATCTTCCAACTAAATATCAGCACCATCACTAAGACTGCCTATTTCCACCTCACCCGACTCCGCTCCTGCCTCAGTTCATCTTCTGATGAAATCCTCATTCATGTATTTGTTACCTATAGACTTGCCTCTTCCAACACATGCCTGGCTGGTCTGAGAGAGCCTTGAAGGCGATTTGCATGCAGTCAATTACCCCTGCACCTGAGGAAATCCAGCCATGGCCCCAGATCCAATCGCAGTCTCAGCCTGACTGACTTGATCGGTGCAATACTTGATGTATTGTCCTGCCATCTGATACATGGCATCCATCACCTGCTTGATGGGCCGCGGACTGGGAGACCCCACATATGTCTGCAAAAGATCCCTGGAATGAGCCTGAGGCGAAAAAGCTGAGCACCACGATCACCTTCACTGCCACAGGCAATGGATGGCCACCACATCCCAGTGGCCTCAACTGCTCCTCCAGCATTCTGCACTGGTCTGTTACCACCTACTTGGACAGACACAGTCTTTGGATACACTGGTGCTCCAATATCTCCATGAAACAAAACCTTTTTCTGTAAACACTTTCAGCTGGGTAGCACCTTCTGCAACCATTAGCAAGCCTTATTGCCCTGATTCTCCCTCCTCGGCCACATCCCATTGCAGCTGCATGACATGGGTGCTCCTCTGGGTTGTTGCAGCCCTGCTCTGTGTGGCTGAATCTGTCTCTCTCTCCCACTCACCTCATCACTGGAGGAGTCAAACTCAGAGTGCAGAGCACCCATTGAGATTTTCTGCCTACATGCCTTTCAACCCCCTAGTGCTGCCTGATGTCATCAGTTGCAACAGTGGCCTGATCTCTTAAAGGTACAGTTTCTTAAGGGTGGTCACCATTACACCACATTACACTATCCAGGCATCGGAACTGCACCTTCAGAAGACCTATGGCCTGCCCAATGGTTGCCCGAATTGTCTCATGGCAGATGCTGTATCTCATTTCTGCATCTCTGCTTGGGCTCATCACAGACATCAGTAGCCATCTCTGCAGTGGGTAGCCCTTGTCACCCAGTATCTATCCTTGAAGGCGTGCGAGGGGGCTGAAAAGGTCAGGCACCTGGGACTGCCTTAGTATCTAGGTGTCATGGCTGCTTCCCGGTAACCTGAAGGATCCATTTGCAGTGATCACAGATCAGTTGTACATGAAGTGAGTTGAGGCCCTTACTGTTGATGAAGACTGCTGGCTGGTCTGTGGGACCCTTAATGGCCATATGTGTGCAGTCTTTGACACCCTATACCTGAAGGAATTCAGAGATGGCCCCAATTCCTATAGCCCTCTCAGCCTGACTGTCTGGATCAGTACGAAAGTTCACGTATGGACTGGTCCTCTGTAACATGGCATTGGTGACCATCTTGATCCAGTGATGAAAGGCAGACTGAGAGATCCCTCAGATATCCCCTGAAGATCCCTGGAACGATCCTGAGGCATAGAAATTCAACTCATGGTGACCTTTAGCACCACAGGCAGTGGGTGGCCACCACTTCCCGTAGGGCACAGCTCATCCTCCATCATGATGCACAGCTCCCTGGAGAGGCACAGTCTTCGGTGACACTGCTGCTCCGATATCTGCAGAAAGTTGAGCCTCTGACGTTAGACCCTCTCTGGTGGGTAATCTCTTCTGTGAACTGCCTGTGCGGAGTTTGCAAGATCTCCCTGTGTCTGCGTGGGTTTCCGCCGGGTGCTCCGGTTTCCTCCCACCTCCAAAAGACTTGCGGGTTGATAGGTAAATTGGCCATTGTAAATTGTCCCTTGTGTAGGTAGGTGGTAGGAGAATGGTGGGTATGTGGTAGAAAATATGGGGGTAGTGTAGGGTTGGTATAAATGGGTGGTTGTTGGTCGGCACAGACTCGGTGGGCCGAAGGGCTTGTTTCAGTGCTGTATCTCTGAATAATGAATAACAAGTGCCTGGTTGCATGCCCCTCTGTGGCCTCCTCATCCACGCACCCTGCAAGGCTCATGCTCCTGCTGTCTCTCTGGTTGCTGCTGCCCTGCTGCTTGTGGCTGAAGCTCCCTCCCTCTCTGATGCTCCCTCTTCACTGGAGGTCTTGAATCCTGAGTGCATGAGGCCCATGGCAAATAGTTGCACTTAGTTCTGTGGGTCTCCCTCCTCTTTCCCTGGCCCTGTACATGCAAGTGCCAAGTCCAAGATGGCACCCAAACAGTATGCCCCTGCTGAGCTAGCAAGTTTGCACCTGCTCCCAATTGCTCCTTCTGCTGCACATGCTATTCCACCCTCCCTGCTAAGCCACACTGCTGTTCACTATGGCTGCCAACTGCAACCACCACTGACTCCCGTTAATCCACTGCCCTGTTATAGCTGGAGAGGCTGCAAAGCCCTGTTTTTCCTTTGCACCCCTCTTAACATTAGGAAGCCCTGATAAAATGGCAGTCAATTGCCTGTTTAACAGGCTTAATTAACCTCTGTCAGGTAAGCCCCTACCTGCCAAGAATGAGGAAAATTAACTTGGCCACATGAACATTGATTTTAAACTGTTGATGGTGAAGAAAGAACTTGTTTTAAAAAACAATTGGAGACTTTAGCTGGAGAGAGACATTAGTATATCAACAGACAAGTACTTCAAAGAACAAAGGAACTATTACCTGCTCCAATTTAATCCACAATGGACTTTTGATTACCAGACGTTGAAGCATTCCAGGTTATTTATTAAGATGGCCGAATACACAAACAGATGTGGTCAGGCCAGTTTGGTCACATGACTGACTGCTGGGGTTTTTTGAATTTGCACTTCCAACAAGGAATTTGAAATCAGAAAGCACATTTCTTGTGGACTGAGAAGACCTCTCTCCTGTCTGCTCTCATCTCGCTCTCACCAGCTTCGGAAACCACTGAAGACATATGAACCCCAAGAGAGAAAAGTCTCCTGCAGTGAAGAAGGTTTAAGAAGAATACTGGGCCCAAACAAAAAGCAAGAACTGTCTACAATCAAGGACTCTACAGCGAGCTAGAAACACAGAAACAGTAACAAGGAACCCCCTTTTATCGACTGCCTCAAACCTCTCCATTTTATTTTTCTTCTGCTCTTTTCTGTCCATATTTGCATGTTTGTATTGCGTGTGCTTGCTAGTGTGGGTGCGTCGTGTATCCGTAGGTGTTAACTGTATTACAGTTTAAGTTTAAGGTTTAATAAATTTCACTTTTCTTCTTTAAACCTGAGAAAGCCTGTTTACACTCATTTCTTTGCCTTATAATTGGAAAGTGGTGAACAAGGATTCACAAAGAGGGATCTCAAAACACAATGTGTTTAAAAATAAAACCTTCGTAACACCTTCCCACTGTGTTCCAGCACGACCTCCTCCCACCAGCCCGGCCGCCATCAGTAAAATGCGGTTGCGACGTAAAGACATCGTGTTCCCTGCTGAAGCCTTCCACTGTGATATTACCACTCGTTCTACCTACCTACCCATCAGCTGCTGCTGGAGGAGCATGTGGGGGCAGTGATCTCTCTCCATTGTGGGCAAGAACCTGGTCATCAGGTGTGAGGTGCTCACGTTGTTGCTGTACATGGCGCAGGTCTGGCCCATACCCCACTCCTGCGCTGTGGCGGTCACCCGAGCCATTTTCTGCTTCATCTGGGGATCTAAAATGGACCGGGTTGGGAGGGACACAATGTTTCAATCCTCTGGATAAGGGTGGGAAAAATGTACCCAACGTGGCCCTCATCCTGATGACCACCTTTGTGTGCGGCTGCATCAAGCTGTGTGTAGACCTCCAGTACGCAAACTCCAAGTGTCACTACGTGCCGAGGTTCTATCTGTCCCCAGCATTGCGAAGGATGGCCCTGGTCACATTGCCGCGGAACGCTCTATCCAGTTGGACCGTGCCGTACCACCTATCCGTCGTGGAGCAGTTTCTGCGGGAAAGCACCTTTGACCACCGATCCATCAGGCAGTGGGCTGCACGGAATGTCCTCAAGGCCCTACGGGAAAAGGAGATGGTGGATCCTGTCGATGGTTCCCCGAGCAGACCACCAAAGTCATTTGGCAGAATGCCTCATCACCAGAACTTTCAAACAAGCACCAAGATGTAGCTTGGCTGGTAGTGAGAAGTGCCCTCCCCGTCAGATCCTTCATGCACGCCCAAAGTCTCTCCCCCTCCGCACAATGCCCCCGCGGTGGCTGTGGTGGGGAAGAGACGGTTGCCCACCTTCTGGAACGTGTCTTTGCAGAGCAGGTGTGGAAAGAGATGCAGTGGTTTTTGTCGAGGTTCATCCCAAGCAGCTCGGTAACACAAGAGTCTGTGCTCTACGGGCTGTTCCCAGGGATGCACACCGAGATAAACATCAACTGCTGCTGGAGGACTATCAATTCGGTGAAAGATGCTCTTTGGTCTGCCCGAAACTTGCTGGTCTTCCAGCGCAAAGAGTTGTCCACGACCAAATGTTGCAGACTGGCACATTCCAAGGTCCAGGACTACGTGCTGAGGGACGCACTAAAGCTTGGGGCAAAGGCTCAATGGGAAAAGACCACTGTGTAAGGTCCTCCCACCAAAGTGAACTGAGGGGCTGGATCTATGGGAAATCCCTCGGGCTGTATCTAGCAAATATGGGTTTGCTGCAAAATGTACATGGCAGGTAAAATGAAATGGAAGGGTTGTGAGGCAACTCATTCCTGTATTGAAGGAAACTGATCTCCTTTGCACTCTTTGTATTGTCGACTTGGTGCTGTTTTGAACTGTTTTGTAATGTATTTTTTTACAGATTTTTATGAATAAAGTATATTTTGGAAATTAAAAAAAATCTCCAATGGATTGGTGAAAGCCAGCCCTTTATTTTCTGTGCAATTAAACAGGGACAGGCTAAAAGTGAAATCAGTTTTATTCAGCTAACTAGTGAATCTTCAGTATAAGTTTAATGGCTTTCACTGCAGCATTTGCTAGTTCAGTATCATAAACCTCTCCTTGTTGGTTTTGCATGTCCATCTCACATTGGTTTCTCAACTCTGAAACTCATTCTAGGTGTAAACAGGCATGCGCTGCAGGTTGCACATGACAGCTGCTAAAGACAGCTGTTTATCTAGTATCCTCAAAAATTAGTTTGGTGCAATTTAGCTCATTTTAAAAAAAAGTAATCTGGATCCTTGAGTGCAATTATTCACTGGATCAAAATATATGGAACTGTTTGTTTTTGATTGACTATAATTTTTTTTTGATGCAACATTATTCACAGCACCCAGGTTGAAATATGCAAAAAGGAATAGAACATGCATTTGACTTTTTGATATCTGTTACGCCCAGTCCATGAAAGCACACAATGAGGTATTCTCCACTGAAAACAATGCAAAACACTCCCTAAAACACTCATTTCAAGTCAGGTCGATTGTATCTTTTATTGGCAAATATACTGAATTCATGGGCAAAGGAAATGATCGAGGAGCTGATACTGTAGATTAATGTAAGTAAAAAGCACTTCTGGGCAAACTATAGGAAAAGCCACAAAATAGCTTTCATTTGACTATTGCCACAGAGCTGATCAATCAGTTTTCCAATGAAATCCGTCTTCCTTTAGCTAGTGTTTGCAGGCACTACAATTCCCAGCTGAATGGTGAATGCTTGGCAGTGCAGGGAAAGAGGGAGATTTGTTGCTGCCCGTTCTGTGCACCAGTATTGCCTCTGTGTTCTGCTTGACTGGGTGATGAAAGTGACTATAAATCTGGAGCCAGCACTTCCCCTCCAGCATGGGCTGACAACATCTCATCAGCACTGTGGCTCCGAAAGGTACAGCATAAACCAGCGATAGGAACTGAGGGGAGATGAGAGTGCAGTAAGCAATACTTTTCACAGCTATAGCTTTCAAAAAGGATACCAAAATATGCCCATGAGAACAGTCTTCTGTGAACAATAACGACATGTGAATATATCACTTATATAAACCCTTGACCATGAAAGATGTGTGCAGTGTACACACAGCACATTCAATACCCTTCTTCTTAATGTGGTTATTTTATTTCACTTTCATCTGGTTTGTATGACACTCTCCATCGCCCTTATTATCCTCCAGTTAGACATTCCAGCTACAAATCTCATTTGCCTTCCATGTACAATATTTCAGGGCAATGTTCGCATTTAAAACTTTTGTGTTAAAAATTTCAATATTTGTTTCAGATTTTTACATAGGTCCTTGCATTGTTGCTGAGGTTTGCAATTACTTTACAACTAGGAAATCCAAGTATCTGACTGGATGAATTTAAATGTGTTGACTTCTGTTAAATCTTAGACCTCTCACTGAATGTACTTCTTCCCTCTTTTTGGGCTGTTGAAATGTTGTGATCAAAGTGGGAGATGTCCATTGACCGACTCTCCCCCTTGGGCCTCAGACATCGTTACCTTGAAATTAGGCTTTCAGAATATTAATATACAAACACTTAATGCATTCATATGAAACTACTCTGTCCCCCATTTAAAGAGGAGTTAAATAAGATAGCTCCTCCATCAAAATAATATATGGAATCACTGTAAATCAGTGAGTACAGGGGTGACGGGTAAACGGGACTTGGTACAAGTTAGGATACAGACAGCAGAGTTTTGGATGAGTTCAAGTTTATGGAGGATGGAAGATGGGAGACCATGGAAAGCATTGGAATAGTCATCCCAGATATTAATGGGGAGGCAGGGAGGGTGTGTGGGAGGCTTAAAACGGACGAAGAACCCGGTAAGATTGGGAATGCGAAAACCCTGCCAATCTTAACAGCAGGGCCTCATCAACGTATTGTAGTGCCATCTCCCAGCCAGCTGATGGCCAAATGGACAGGCTGGCTGGCAGGGAGGAGAGAACATTAGTGGCCGGAGGGTGCAACTGGGGACCTTTGGGGATTGCTCTCGGCAATAGGGAGGGGGAGAGATTTGGGTGCGATGGAGGTTGGCAATTGGGGGGTTGGAAGTGGGAAGACGGGCATTTGTGAGATCTGGGAGGAGGCATGCGATTGGAACAGCTGGTGGTGAGGAGGCCAAAGTTCGGGGCTGGGGGAGGCCAAAGGCTTCCTTAAGGGGTCTGGGGGAAGCATTCCTGCTTTTCCTGCTCCACAAGGAGTGCTGAAAGAGCCACTCTCCTTGGGGAAGTTTGCTGCAGCCACTACGGATAAGCTGCCAGATATCTCACAGCTCGGGCTTCCCTCTTGCCTTCTGTTAAATTTACAGCACCAATAATGTCATTAGGCTGCAATTTTGGTATGTTTGTAAGATCCTTGCATTTCTTGTCCATGCCCTGAATTATGCACTTTAAAATGTAAAGAGATGGGAATGGGGTTGGGTTGCCTGATCCTGATATTTTAACACTTCTGACCCTCTCTTGCCCGTTAAGTTGGTGGGTGGGGGTTAAAATTGAGGCCATTGAGTCTGGAGATAACAAAAACATAGATGAGTGATTCAGTAGATGAGCTGAGGTAGGGCTGGAGGCAAGTAATATTACAGAGGTGGAAATAGGTGGTCTTTGTGATGGAGAGAATGTGGGGTCAGAAAATCAGTTCAGGATCAAATAGGTTGCCAAGGTTGTGAAAGGCTGGTTCACCCTGAGACAGGGAGGGGAAAGAATTGGTGGCTATGGACCCAAGTTTGTGGCAGGGTCGAGAGCAATGGCTTTAGTCTTCACAATGTATCATTGGAGGGAATTTCAGTCCATCCAGGACTGGATATTGGACAAGCAGTCTGACAACCCAAAGGCAGTGGAGGAGTCGTGAGAGGAGATGGTGGTGGTGAAGTAGAGCTGAGTGCCGTCAAGGTACATGTGGAATCTGACGTTGTATCTTCTGATGATGTTGCCGTGGGACAGTGTGTAGATGAGAGATAGAAGGGGGCCAAGGATATATCCATGGGGACACTAGAGGTAACAGTGCAGGGGCAAGGTAAGAAACCACTTCAAAAGATTCTCTGGCTATGACTGGATAGATAAGAATGGAACCAGGCAAGGGCAAAACTGCTCAATTGGAGAACTTTGGAGGCTTTGGAGGAGGATGTTGTTGTCAACTGTGTCAAAGCCTGCAGAGGTTGAGGAGGATAAGGAGGGATAGTGCGCCATGGTCATAGTCACAGAGGATGTCATTTGTGACTTTGATTAGAGCTGTTTCAGTGCTGTGGAAAGGGAGAAAACCTGATTGGAGACATTCAAACGTAGAGTTGTGGGAAATATGGATACAGATTTGGAAGGCAAGAACATGTTGAAGGATTTTCGAAAGGGAAAGGAGGTTGTATATGGGGTGATAATTTGCAAAGACAAAAAGATCAAGGATGGATGTTTGAGGAGGGAGTAACAATGTCAGATTGTCAAGAGAGAGGAAATAGTACCTGAGGAGAGAGGCCTGTTCAGCAAGCTTGGGGGTGGGGGGGCAGTAAAGAGAGGTTGAGTGGTCAGTTGTTCAGTGGGAATCAGATTGAGAGAGAATGAGGTGGGTTTCTTGGACAAGCTGAGCTCGGAGAGGCCATAAGGGAAGATAGGAGAGAAACTAGAGAAAGATGCGAGTTCAGAGCTAGGGCAAGGGAGGCAACTGAATGGATAGTCTCAATCATCATGATAAAAAAAGTCCAATATCTCCTCGAACTTGTAGGAAATGTAGGTGAGGGGGTCAGGGAAGAAAGGGTTAAGGAGATGGTCAGTAGTGGAGTAAAAATGCTGGAGATCATCTTTGCATTCCAGGATGCTCGTAGTAGTGAACAGTTTGAGCATAAGAGAATAAGGTCTGATCGTGCTTGCTGTGATCCAGCCAGATGTGGCAATGAATGGCTAAAGCAGTTGTCCATCACGTAAGTTTAAATCTGCACCCCTTGGGCTTAAGTGAGTGAAGGTGGGAGCAGTACCAAGAGGAATGATCAGGGTGGGAGGGAGTAAATGTTTTACTGGGGACAAGGGCATCAAAAATGGAGGTGAGGCTATGATTGAGAAGATCAATAGCTGCAAAAGTATCATGGTGAATTGAGGGCGGAGATGTGATGACAAAGGATATAAGGAAGTGATCAGAGATGGAATTATTTGTGATTGAAACAATGGGAATAGAGAGGGTATGTGAGATGGCATGGTTAAGGGGATGGCTAGGAAAATGGGTAGAAGAGTTTACATGGAAGGAAAGAGAGGACAGAAGGGCAGTGAACTCACAGGAGGGAAAGTTGAGTTGAGATGGAGGGTGACATCACTGAGTCTGAGAAGTTGCTCAGTGTAGAGGCTGAGAGAGGAAAGGAGGAAGGATATTTTGGTGAGAATCATGGTCTGAGGCTTGGGTGAGCAGTAGAGAGTGAGCACTCTGACAGAGAGGCAAGAGGAGTGGAACAAGGTGAGGGACTCAAATGAGAGATACCAGAGGTGTAGGGGAAACAGGCCAAGGTGTGTTTTGGTGATAAGGGGTACACAACCACGATGGTGATTTGAGAGGAGCAGGTGGGGAGGCCTCAGTAAGGGGAAAGGTGTCTTCATTGGTGAGCAAAGTTTCCATCCAGGCCAAAACGTCAATGCAATCATCTACAATAAGGTCATGGACGGCAAGGCTTTAATCACAAGGTGAGTAAACATTTTGGAGGGAGATGTGGAGAGGAGCGATGATTGTTAATCTGTTGGCAAAGTCCATGGAGTGAATGATGGAAGGGGTGAATGGGACAGGATGGAGGTTGGCAAGATTAGCCCCCAGCATTTGCAGTGGGTGGGAAGGATGGCGGGAGACTTGGACGCAGCAGTTGAGGTTGCTATTCATAAGGAGGCAGTGACAAATGCCTTGACAGGGATTCATAGAATACTGAGAGAGGCACAGAGGGGCACTCTGGGCTTAACCAAGAGGGAGTCCATCCTGGGATGGCAAAAGGAGAATAGGAAGATAAGGTAATAGTGATCAAATGGGGTGGGGATTTAGGGAGCAAAGTAGCTGAGAGGTGATTAATGAAGGGAGGCATGGCTGGGTAATAGGAAGGTAAGGAGACAGAAGGGAGGTATTCGAAGGGTAAAGAGAAGAGAATGAAATAAGGAGATAGAAGTAATGGGCTCAGGTCCAGAGAAGCCTGCAATGCCAATAATAGTGTTGCTTCAAGAATGTTATGAGAAGGTTACGCCCCATCTAGCTGCTACACACTTGGTGGCCTCCTTTCTCTTCATGTAAGCCCCAAACACATATATCCTATAGTCCTCAGCCAAATCCAAGGGCAAAAAGAAAATTAAATTTCTGATGTTTGGTGCTCTTCCACCCCCTTTAACCCATCTCTTTAGGTGCCGCACTGGTGGTCTTGCTGCACTGGCCACTCTTTTGGTGGCAGGGATCCAGCCAGCAGCCTGCCCTGTATATCTAATGAGCCCCAAGCCAGGAAAATGGGTCAGGGAGCTGGACGAATATCCTGACCTGCTGTTACCAAACAACATCAATAACAACTTGTATTTGTATAGCACCTTTAACATAATAAAATGTCTAGGAGCATTATAAAACAAAGTATGACAGAGAGCCGCATAAGGAGATATTAGGTCAGATGACCAAAAGCTTGATCAAAGAGGTAGGTTTTAAGGAGTGTCTTGAGGAGGAAAGTGAGGTGGAGAGGTTTAGAGAGGGTATTCCAGAGCTTGGGGCCTAGACAACTGAAGGCGCGGCCACAAATGGGAAGTAATTAAAATCAGGGATGCACAAGAGGCCAGAATTAGAGGAGAGCAGATATCTTGGAGGGTTGTGCGGCTGGAGGAGATTACAGAGATAGGGAGGGGCGAGGCCATGGAGGGATTTAGTTTAAAATCAAGACGTTGCTTGACAGGATCCAATGTAGGCCCAAGAAAATCCAGCACTAATCTCCACAACTTGCATAAACAGGTGTTTTTTTTCTCTCTGGATACTTCTCAATGGGAAGTCCTTGCTACTGACTGGAGTGCCTGGAGACCAGCAGTCAGGAAAAAGCAGAGGACAAAAGAAATGACCAGATAGTGGAAAAGAGAGCCCGCCGGACGGAAAAAGCATCAGTTGACCTCAGGCCAACGTTATTCAGCTGTGCCAGCTGTGGAAGGGATTGCCACTCACAAGTCGGCCTCTGCAGCCACAACAGATGATGTTCAATCCAGAAGTAACATACACCCCGGGCACAGTCCATCGTCTCCCGAGACGAACGGATGCCATCATCACTTCTCAATAAAAGATACCTACACACAGACATTACAAGGCTCATTAAAAATGATCCTGTTGTTCTGGTTTATAAACCCCATTCCAGCTCAATAATCTTTCCTGATACAGTTCATCCTCAAATTCCCATTCACTGCCAGGAGTTTCAGTTTAGAGGAGATGAAGGCTAATGCGTGATCGATTTGGCATCTGTTATTTATGATGAGAGGCAGCACTTCTTTGCTGCTTGATCCGAGCGTTATCTTTAGCACCGTGGCATGTGGAACGGATGGTGCGGCCTGAGTTGAGTCATTTTTTCCACAGTCGTCAAGTGTGAGAGATAAAATCCCCATCCAGCAAAGCAGTGCAGCTTCCTGTCACACAGACATATTATAAATCACGGCCCTTTCAAGACAGGGAAAAGCAGAGAAAAAGATATGGACGCAAAAGGAACGGAAAGAGTGAAATGAGAAATGGAGATTAAAGGACAGGGAAACGGAGAAAAGCAGAATTGAGAGTTATACAGAGGTGGCCAAATCTAAATTAGAATTGGAATCTCCAATTGCCATGTGGGCAAAGAGCTGAACAGTCAGCTGCTTGGAGTTCCTGTGCAGTAATATTACCATGTACATTTGTACTGTTGATCCTAATGGTTTACAAAGCGATGATCCACATTTTGAGGTTTTTCACTTACTCTGGCTGGAACTCCATTTTGCCCATCAATTCCAATTTAACAGAAACTGTTAAGAAGGCCACCACAAACTCTGGCCATCTTGGAGAAATCCACCTGAAAAAGGAACCAGTGTCATTGACAGAAAACTACAGGCTTCAGTGCAGGGAGAAGACTTTAAGCCACAATCTTATTCTGCATGAAGAACCCCAAGACGGGCAAACAAGGTCTGTGTCCTGCAACAGTGCATTCTGTTATCCGAAGAGAATGAAAAAATGGCATTGCCGGGACCTGCCCACTTGAACTATGTTGACTAGTGGTTGCACATGGACAACCATTGATAGCACCCAGGAAAGTCTGCAGCACAACTCATCCAACTCCTCCCAACTGCAGCAGGATGTGATCAGTGAGGGGTGCAGATCAAAAGAATACACAATAATGAGACTAATCAGTGCAGCATTCTTAGATCTGAGAGAACTGCAAGGAAAGTTACAGGACCTGGGAAGATTGGATGTAGCAGTGATGGAAGGGTGGACTGGCAATGTGGCAGTGAGGTATAGGAGCACTGGGGAGGGAATGCTGGGTAGTGGATTGCAGAATCACTGACAATAGTGCAATATTAAGAGTTTTCTTGAGGATGGATAGACAGGCGGAGGGGAAGAGTGGGAGCAGCAAGAGGCTGGGAGAATGAGCAGGAAGGGAAGAGAGGTACGGGTTCTCATGGCAGGAGAATTCAGTCATGGCAGTCACAGGAGTGGGGTGGGGATTTTTAAAAAGAGTTCCGTTAGCAGCAATTTTGGGAAACCTACATATCTAAAATAGGTTCTGCTGAGTATTTCATTTAAATTATACAGATCCCCAGTCCCATGCCACTGCTGGGGAAAATTTTCCAACAATTGACCTCTCTCATTTATTGCAGGCAATTCCCAGAAGAACCTGACTCTGAGCATCCAACCCCCTCCTGACCCGAAGCCTACCTTCACTCCCAAAAGCTGTATTCCTGTTTGTTCCTAAGAAATGGAAAAAAAAGTTCCTTAAGCATTTTTAAAAAGATTAAAATATTAAATTGACCTGAAAATACACTTAAGGAACTTTAAACTGGATCCCAACAACTGAGCGGTGGGTACAGAGCTTTGGGAACTGAATGTCGGACTTTAGGCCTTGATGTGAAGTGATTAGAACTCTTGTTGGTGCGGGTGGGAGAGATCAGTCATCGTGGGTTTGAGGTGGCGGTTGGGGGGAGAAAAATAGGATCCATTACCAAAAGCTTCAGTCATGTAGTGGCAAGTTACTATAGGAGGCTAGGCACAAGTATTTGATATGAAAGTAGACAAGGAAGCCAACATCAATAGCCCCTGTGCACCCATGGCACACAATCATTTACATGGTAGTAGCTGGTTGTCTACCTGCTCTCTTGACAAGGAATGAGGGACATTTAAAGAAGCAGAAAAAAATCTTTAAAATGGCAGTGGGCAGGAAGAATTGGAACTTTATATAAAGCACATAAAAGAGACAGAAGTAAGAGGAATGCAATAAGAACATAACCAGGTGTAGTATTGGCAGTCTGGAGGAGCTACAACGTACTGGTGTGGAAAACACTGTTGTAACTTGTAGACAGTGATTTTTGAGGACAGGCTTAGGCATTCCTATAATAACCACTGCATCTGCAGGGGGAATAACCTGCCAGTAGTCACTGGCAGAGCTCAAGTGTAAAGAGTGGCCACTTGAATGAGGCAACATCAGGCGAATAGCACCTGTAAGCCAGCACGAGTCAGCACCTTTAGAGGAGGAGGAGTAATGGGTGAAGATCAGAGCAAAAACTCAAGGAGAGATTTTTCCAACTGATCTGATAAATTTTTACCAATATCAATGGAAATGGCATTTCCAGAAAATATGTAGGCATTCCAAAACCTGAAAAAACACAGGGAATTTACAGGCAGATATAGGAAGAATTTACTGATATTGTCTAATCACATCCATAGCTTTATAGCGAGCAGACTGACACTTAAACAGTGTTCTGAAAAGCTGTGTTTCCAGAAAACTGTTTGCCTGTCCATTTTCAAATTCTTTATCAGCCAGCCACCATACTGCACAGAGACATGAATGTGAATCCTATCGCACCAAACCCATTTCCATCCACAGTTATATCTTTGGAGCAAAGATTTTGTTCAGGGGCCAGTCCATTGTGAAAAATACAATGTTTATGCCGTTTCTGTCAGACAGTATGTTTCTTTTTTACACCTTTAAAAATCATGCATTCTTCACTGAAACATACAGTCCAATAGGTTTACAGTACTTGAAGTGTTTCAGAACACTATCGATATTCTTTGAAGCTGGTTACGTGCTGTTTCCATTAATACATGTCTTGCCTGATCATTTATCAACATGGTCTGTGCTATAAATTAAAAATAAATCCAAAGAAGCATTGGAATTAAAATTGCAGTACTTTACAGATTGAAAAAAAAAGCACTAGGAGCAATTTTCATTTAATCCGCCTGTCAGGAAACTGATGAGGTTGGGTACAACGCTGGTTATACACTTTGCTCTATTATAGTCATTGGAGGGTCATATTAGGCAGGGTGTAAAATTGACATTCCATCCGATCCCATGGGTTTCCCCACTCAGTGGGTTATTAAAAATCACTCCCATATGCAATCCCCTCATAGCTTAGTTAGTAAATCAACTACCCAAAGTGGAAATAAGACATGCAGACTAGGAGGTTCCTCGGTCTGATCCCCCTGATCTGTAACTGAGTATGCTGACCACAGGTAGGTTAGTGGTGGGGAACCACAATATGACCTCAGTGCCTGGAAGGGATATGATAGTTATACTCTAACCCTGAACCAGTGAGGAAAAAGAAACTTCCAGGGTTCCTATTAACTTTTAACTGGTAGCTCCTCCTGGAAAATGAGCATGTGTGGGCTTTGTGCGAGGTCAGGATTGGGCTAAGTTATGTCGCCTTCCACATTATAATAGCCTGCCAAAATGCTCACATATGAAGGATGGCCACTCAGATGAGGTACCGGATGAGGGCAGGTACCCGAGCAGTTGTGTTGCTGGATGAGCGCTGGTATCCAAGCAGTTGTCTCACTGGATGAGGGCTTATATCTGAGCAGTTGTCTCCTAATATAAGTCAGCAATTTCAGGAAAGGAAGGGAGGAAAATGGTAGAAAACTAGGGGAAAATGTTGTGATATTGCTTTAACTGCTTTAATACTAGTTAACATGATACTGATTGTGTAAATAGTTTAGTATACATCATCACAGGAAGTGATGCAAGCTAACCTGTGATACAGTAGTTGGAGCGGTGTTTGTCGATGATCTGTCTGGTAATTCTGTTATTTTGTAATAAAGAAACCTTTGCTAACCTATCAATCACTCTCATTGTGTTTGCTATGTTTGTGTTGAAAACCTGACAATGCAGCAGAAAACATGTTTAAATTCCACAGAAGTAGTGCAACATGATATGGAGAAGAAAAATCACCATTACATTCATATCCCAAAACCAGGATATTAAACAAATAAGCCTACATTATTGTTTCAGGAAAAATAAAGTTCTAGGTTCCTCCACTCTCTTCTCAGCTAGTAAATGTTTCATTCCTGTCCAGGTAGATGTGATCCAGCAGTCACAACAATAATGTGGTCATCCTCAAGAATTGATATCACTGATTTTTCCTGGACACAGCAATGCATAAATAACACAGAAATTATTCTCAATTGTGCCAAGGGCCACACAATTTATCTTTCCAATGGCAGTATCTGTATAAACAAAATCAATTGCTGTGAGCTGCTCAAATCAAACTAAGTTCGCTAAGTGTATTTTTGTTGTTGAAGTTTCTCCAGTGAGTTTCTAGTCACTACTGAAAGATCAGAAACAACAAAGTTTTCTATGAAGTTATGTATACTAAAACGGATTGTACTGTGTCTGCTGAAACACAAACAAAATGAGCATTTCTAAACGGTAGCTTTCAAATTACTCAGCCATTGACCGACCCAAGTCATTTATGTATTTGTGTTAATGGGCTGGATTTTGCAGTCAGTGGCAAAGTGATGGCACTTTCACCGTTTGCCTTGAAGAAAGTTGCCCACAAAGATCTAGCAATTTCTGAGACATGCATTTCCCCTTTTCCAACGTCGGTTTGAATCTGGCACCAAGTCAAGGCAATCTTCAGGCGTCCAGCAACAGTGATGTCATCAAGCAAAGAAACAGCCAATTGCATTGAGGTATTTCCACAAACAGTGAACCAGGAAGTAAAAAGCATTGAATCCCTTCACTTCTGATTTATAAATTTTACAGATAGCAAAATAAATGATTGGGACATACACATGGGATTAAGGTAGAAGCTGAAATATCATAAACTCACATGGCATATCCTACCAACTGCACCAAAGTCTCATCCACTGCTTAATTCACTCTATCCCCATCACTCAACGACCAACAATCTCTATCAATCAGAACTCATACCTAATATTCATACCTCATACCTCACCCTCACCCTCACGCACATAACACTATTGCAAGCCTTACACCCACAACTCACAGCTCATACACACTGGCAGCTACTCAACCATGATGGGCACATCACGCAAACATATTCACTCACTGACATGCTTCCTTTTTTCTTGTAGGAGTAGGTGATGTATAACAGCAGGCAGCACAAATAAACTGGAGAAAGACAAGCATGCTGCATGTTTTAACACCCATGGAGAAGACAGTACTGGTCATCATGGGAAGAAACATCACTGAGGATATGGCCACTGGTGGTGCTGAAATGATTGATGATGAGGGTATATACATAGCTAATCCTCCTTCTTTCATCCCTCCATCTCTTCTGACTGAGGGGCCAGGAGGTGTAAGTGCACCCTTCTTACTTTCTCCCCCTCCACACAACACAACCCTTATCCCTTTTTCATTTCAGATACTCAAGAGTTTGAACCTGCCCAGACAGTGGAGGTGAAGGGAAACCATCGCTTGATCTTATTCTTGCAGGCACAGACACTGACAGTGCTTGTATTTTAGAGGCTATGACAGAGTAGGAAACTGCATGTGATGAGACACCAGGCTTAAGTAAACTGCAGCCAGGGCAGGGGGAAAGGATAGCGCAGGTACCAGCTCGTCAGCGGATGAGGTCACACACAAGTTCTGCTGCAGTGTCAGATGAGAACTTCGACAGGCCAGGTTACAGAAGAAGGCTGATGAATATACATAACCAAATGCCTGGAGCACTGGAAAGCCTGCTCAATTGTCAAAGAACATGGAGAATGCATCCCCAACTTGACACAGGGCTTTACGTAGAGCTTGGAGCCCATTGTTTCCAACATGGAATGCATGGTCACCTCCATCAGGACACCTGTGGAACCCACCATGATGCAGTATCTGATGGCCAATATCTCAGCTTCCATTACAGTACAAGCAGCTTCCATCATAGGGCTGTGTGCTGCTGTGCAGGTTCAGCCTGCTGCCCTTGTGGCTCTGGATACCAGTGTCCAAGGGGGCTTCCAGGGCATCACAGCACTCCATCAGCCTGCTCTCCAATAGATGACTAGATTGCTGAGGTGCCACCCCCAGTAGAGCGGCAGTGGCTGCATGGAGTACAAACTTTTTGCTCTCTCTTGGTTTGACAGCATTTGCCCTCCCACCCCTGCCATTCCGACAGTGGCCTTGTGCTTGCCTGTCAGCCAAACAGTCCAGATTGTTGCAGTCAGGCTGCAATGGTGCATTCTGAAGCTGAGCATTCTAGACCCAGATTTCTCGAAGTCATCCTTCAAGGTCATCTGCAGTCTCCTCAATTGAAGGTCAGCAGCCTTGCACCAGTCATACTGCAGCCACGAGGGAAGCACCTCGTCGGAGCACTAGGAAAGGCAAAGGCACATGGAAGAGGCATGACGGTGAGCTCTATAATGTTCCTTGTGGGAGTATAGCATTGCATGCCTGTTGTGCATGTGTGCATGGATTCTGGACTGGAGTCATGAGCCATTTCATCAGTGGATAACTGTTATTGCCCAGTAATCAGCCATTGACTTGCTGTGCTGGGTCAAATGCAGCTGGCACAGAGAACTTCTGCAGAATGAATCATGACTACTGCTGGGATAATTGGCATTCACCTGCATGATTCGCTGGCTATGATTACACACCAGCTGTACATTGAAGGAGTGAAATTCCTTTCAGTTCAAGAAAGTAACAGAGTTCACGTGAGGTGCTCGCAAGGCAATGTATGTGCTGTGAATGCCACTTTGCACCATGATGAAGCCTGCAATCTGTGACACCTCTTGTGCTCGCTCCCCCTGCCTGTCTCTGGAAAGAGGGAATGAGATGAAGCTGTCTCTCTTTGTATAGAGATCCTCAGTGACCTCCCTTATGCAGCAGCAAACTGAAAACTGAGATATGTTGCTTATATCTCCTAGAAGAAGCCAGACACCAAGTCAAGAGCCACAGTCACCTTTGAAAGGCAATGCAGTCCTTTCCCTGCTTTGAGATTGCAGTTGAGGTTGCAGCAATTGGCTGATTTCATTCACAACCTCTTTCATTTGGTCCTCACTGAAATCCAGGCATCCTGCTGAGAGCCCTCCTCCCTTTTGCAGCAGATTGTCCTCACAGTGTGGCCTCTCCTCATTCTTCCAGTCATGCTCAATTCCAAGAGGAAAGCCTACACAGCCATTCATGTCTTGAAGCAACTTGTTTCAGCACAAACCTTTAAAGCCCAAGTAAGTACATCAGCACCACCCAGAGCAGTCCCTGGAGACTATTAAAACTTTAGACAAGTATAGGAAAGCTCCAGAAACCCATGGAATTGTACCAGCAGCCAGAAGAAATAATCTAGCAACCAACCTGTTAAGTAATTCATGATCCCTTTAAGTAGCGTTGGTGGTATGCGTCCTTCATGCTGCTGAATGTATGTTGAACTGTGAGAGGTTAAGGGCATTGGCCGGAACATGGTGCTCGGAAATTGCAGTGCAGGCGCCAAATCAATGATGCACACTGATTTGCGTCATAATTTACCTGCTTTGCATGCTGCTGGTGAGCATTAGGTGCGCACGTGTAAACTATTACACCAAGATGGCGTCTGACGCACTTTCCTTTCGAAGTGTGTGCGCACATCTAGAATACAATTTTCAACCTTTAGGAGGCAGATTAGCTGCTAGAAAACAAGTGCTACAGAACCCAATTTCTCCCATATCTATCAAAACCAATACTTTTTGTTATTCACTGCTGCACATTTTAAAATCTATTAAATTTATAACTTACAGTTTGCTCTCTCAGACTTCTTGGCCAGAATTTTATGGCCTCCCCAATGAGCGGGCTGGTAGCGGAGGGGGGGGAGGAGGGGGTGGGGTTGTAAAATTGAGTGGGAGGCAGGGGGTTCATTCCCGGCCCCTCCTGCCCCCGTTGCAATTTTACACGGGGCGACGGTGGTGAGAATGGCCCGCCCGCCCCTAGTCAATCAAGGCCCTTAAGTGGCCAATTAACTGGCACTTAAAGGCCTCCTTCCACCGCTGCAGGTATTTTGCCCTCGGCGGGCGGACGATAAATGCCCCAAGAACATCGCCAGGTAAAAGCTGGTGGCCTTCCACTGGGCTGGGGGAGGGGTCCTCCTGATTGGGCACCCTGTGCCCCATGGAGAGCTGCCCCTGAAGCCCCAACTGATCCCACAACACAACACTACCCCGTGGCCCCCGCACCACCCCCCACCACCCACCCCCCCACCCACCATCCCCGCAACCGACGCCCCTTGCCTTGCCAGGGCCTGGCCAATTGTCCCCGCCAAGGTCCCAAAAACTTACCTTTGTCCGGGGCTGTCCTTCACCTTGCTTGTGATGGCTGGGTGTAGTTCCAGCAGTGGCCACTGCTCCCACTCCCCCCATTTAATGGGACTTCCTGCCTCAAGGAGGTGGAAGTCCCACCCAAGGCCAATTAAGGTCACTCTTTCATCTCACATAAAGGTTTACATGCAACTCCCATTCTCCCAGCTAGTTAGCATAGCATCTGACTTAGGGAAAATATTTGAAGCTATTATTAAAGACATTACAGCAGGGCACTTAGAAAAATAAGATAATCAGGCAGAATCAACATGGTTTTGTGAAAGGGAAATCATGTTTAACCAATTTATTGGAGATCTTTGAAGAAGTTGATGTACTGTGCTTAGATTTCTGGAAGGTATTTGAGGTTATTGCGGAAAATAAAAGCTCATGATGTAGGGGGTAACATATTAGCATAGATAGAAGATTGGCTGGCTAGCTAACAGGAAAGAGAGTAGGCATATATGGGTCATTTTCTGGTTGGAAAGATGTAACGAGTGGTGTGCTGCAGGGATTAGTCCTGGGGCATCAACTTTTTACAATTTACATAAATGACTTGGATGAAGGGACTGAAGGTCTGGTTGCTAAATTTGCTGATGACACAAAGATAGGTAGGAAATTAAGGTGTGAAGAGGTCATAAGGAGATTACAATAGATAGGTTAAGTGAGTGGGCAAAGATCTGGCAAATGGAAAATAATGTGGGAAAATGTGAAATTGTCCATTTTGGCAGGAAGAATAATAAAGAATCATACTGTCTAAATGGTGAGAAATTGCAGAGCTCTGAGATACAGTGGGATCTGTGTGTCCTAGTGCATGAATCGCAAAATGTTAGTGTCATGAAGAACCCAACTGCCAAGAATGAGGCATATTAGTTTCGTTACGTGAACATTAATTTTAAACAGTTGTTGGAATGAAGAAATTACTTGTTTAAAGAGATCAACAGTGGCTGGAAAACATTTGCATACTGAGAGACAGTGCCTGGAGACAATAGAATGGCTCACTGATCCAACTAACCTAAATGGATTTTGATCACCAGACATTGAATGTGTAAAAAACCAGCATTCCAGGGTGTCTGCTAAGATGAAGAATCCACAAACGCAGGAGTTTGTTCAAAAACAACTAGTCACGTGACTAACATGCTGGCCCAGATTTTTGGTTTTGAACTGCTCACAGGACAGTTTGGGTCAGATTGTAACTGAACTTGGAAGAAGAGAGCCTCTCTCCTGGCTAGCTCTCTGTCTCTCTCACGAATCTCCGAATCCACTGAAGTCATGTAAACCTCAAGAGAGAAAAGACTCCTCCATTGAAACAAGTTTTAAAGCATTCACTGGGCCCCAACGAAAAGGCAAGACATACCGGCAATCAAAGACTCTACATCAAACTCAAAGGACCGTAAATAAATCCCAGCTATTGCCTCAAACGTTTCCCCTTTATTCTTTCTACATTTCTGTCTCTATCTGCGTGTGTGTTTATCGCGTATGCATGCTAGCATGATCACTTCGCGTATTCGTAGTCATTACCTGGATTAGAGTTTAAGGTTAATAAACTTCTACCTTTCTTGCTTACATCTAAAAATACCTGTCTGGCTGATTTCTTTGCCTTACAATTGGAGAGCAGTGAACAAGGATTCACTGAAGGGGAGCTAAAACACGGTGTTTTAAAAATTAAACCCTGATATGGTCAAAGCAGGCAAAGGCTGATAGGGAACCCCTAGACCCCTATCTCACCTGGTCGTAACAGAAATTTGGGGGCTAGCATCCCGGATTTGACCCACAGACAAACGAGGAAATTGGAAGTGGGAAGCCAAATTGATCCCAAACAAAAAAGAGAAAAGATTTCAACACAGATTTTCTTGTGGTTGTGTGTGCTAGAATATTAACATGTCTGCGACTGAAGCCAGTACCTCCCCAAGCCAGGGTGAAGTCACTTGGGATAAGTTAAAAGCACTGTCTATGGAGGAGTTGAGAAAAATGGCTGTACGTGGCAAGGCTAGAAAGTCTGAACTCCCAAGACTAGTGGCCAACCATTTTTCCCTTGAATCTGAAGAAGCAGAAACAGGGTTAGAGATAGACTCTGAAAGGGTATTGCTAGCAAAGATACAATTAGAACAGAGGAAACTTGAATTTGAACAAAGAGAAAGAGAGAGAGAAAGGAGAAAGAAAGAGAGACAGGAGACAGAGAAAGCAAGACAGGAGAAAGAGCGAGGAAAGAGAGAAAGAAAGAACCTTTCAAAAGGAACGTGAATAAAAAGAGAGAATAAGAGAGAGCCTTCCAGAAGGAATGTGGAGAGAGAAAGCTGAGGTGGCTTGAGTTAACTAGGGAGCGACAGAGTAACCTCAGTGAAAGCATGGCCAATATGGAGGTTCGTAATTCAGGGCTGGGTACAGAATTGTTAAAATGTCTCTAATTGATTCCAAAATGCAATGAGGGAGACGTGGAAGCATTTTTTGCATCATTTGAAAAACCTGCAAAGCAGTTAAAATGGCCGGCTGAGGCTTGGCTTCTCCTGCTACAAAGCAAAATAACAGGAAAAACACATAAGGTTTATTCCCTGTTGCCAGCTGAGAGTTCATCAAATTATGAACTGACAAAAATGCTATCCTCAGGGCATATGAGTTAGTACCAGAAGCCTATCGCCAAAAGTTCAGAACCCTCAAGAAGCAAGCTGATCAAATTTACCTGGAGTTTGAGAGAAATAAGCAGCTGGCTTTTGACCAATGGCTGAGGGCTCTTAAAGTACAGTTCAGCTATGAAAATCTAAGAGGTAATTTTGCTTGAGCAATTTAAAAACTCGCTCCCACTCTCCATAAAGACACATATCGAGGAACAGAAGGTTCATAGAGCCCGGGAAGCCGCAGTTCTGGCTGATGAGTTTGCTCTCATTTACAAGTCGGTTTCCCAGGGGAAAACCTTTCTTAATCACCCCCACAAATCTGAGAAGCATAAAGGGTGGGAAGTAGATAGAAGCCCAAGCAGTCCTGGGAGGGAAAGAAAATCAGGAGACACAGGCGGCCGTTCTCCAGCCAAAAAGGAAGGTCCTTAAGTAGGAATGAGACCCAGAGACCTGTGTGCTTCCATTGTAATACAGCAGGGCATCTAACTGCTGGAAACTAAAGGGAAAACTTGTAGGGTTAATCAGGGCACACCTGCTCAATGAAGTAGAAGGGTCCCTGATGGAAAGCACAGCAGAACTAACTGTGGCTTTAACTGCAGTAACAGTAAGACCCAGGAAGCCTACTGCTGCAAGTGGGGGTGTGATGCTGTTCATAGCAGAAACACTGATCGACAAATATATATTGCCGTTATTTTATTAATTTGGTGCCAATTTTACTTGGAATTAAATTTGATAGGATATTGGCATGGATTAGCACTTTGAAACTTGGTACTGCTGGTGCACTCTGGAAAAGCGGGAGTCTGAAGTAGGTTCATAACGTGTTGGTTCTGATACTATTGCTACAATCTACACAGTGTGGTAGAAACTAATGTACTTCATCTTGATGCACTGGTAAACTGTTAAGTGATTTTAGCCGTGTGGTCAGGTGTAATGGACCATCCACAGTCGGCACTCAAGTTTCACTAAAATCACATTGCTGACTATAGAAAAATAATGTGATTGGTGAGTGAGTTAGCATCAATGTCCAATACGTTTTAAAGGCAATATTGAAGTCACAATAACAATACCTTAACACAGACTTAAATATTGCAAATCACTGCTGGTAATTTCATCAGGAAAATGCTTTGTTTGTCCACCAATGCTGTTGGATGATCTTGTTGCAAACACAACTAGAATATTGGCCAGGATTTTACCCAGGATTTTGCCAGCCCCCCAGGAAGCAGCTGGGAGGCTAGAAGGTGGGGGATGGGGGGGGTGGGGGGAGTGGGGGGCGGGTGCCGGGCAATTGTTGGGAAGCTATGTTGGTTTGGCTTCCCAACAGGGAATCGTCACTGCGACATTTTATCAGCGGCGGGACCAGATGCGGAGAGGTTGCGTGCTCCAAGAAGATGGGCAGCCGATGAGCACAATTAGGGTTCATTTTATGGGGTCATCAGCATTTTGCCAATGGGGTGGGTGACACCTACCCCCCCCTGTGTGGGGAGGCGCCTGCTAAATGGAGTAGGTCTCTCCTTGGCAGCTCGGTGGGGGGAGCCATCAGAGCAGGAGGGTTGGATGGCCAAAAAGCTGGCGTGGGCAGGGAAGGTAGCCTCTGGGCTCCCAGCAATCTCCCCAAAGTGGTTCCCCTTCTGACCCTCAGCTCCCTGAGTTTTTTTATTTTTGTTAAACATTCATGGCCCAGCTCACAAGGTCTTCTGCATGCCTCTGTAGTGCCCACCCCTCCTGGTGGCGGTGCTGATGCTTCAGAGTTGCCGGCCCTCTGATTGGGCCAGTGGCAATGGGAGCCTGCCCGCCATCCTTAATTAAAAGCCAGGCCCACAGGTGGCCAATTATGAAGCCACCTGGTGTAAAAGTGCTGAGCAGCTCCCACTGCCAGCAAGTGGGGCCATGGGACCCACTTTTCATCACAATGTTTGGATCCTGATGTCCGCAGTATTCCGCAGGCCATTAAGTCACACCGTGATTGTAAAAAGAAACAAAATAAGAAATATCACAAAGAATAAAGAAGTATTGTTGAAGCTTTCATCCCATTTCAGGAATATTACTCCAGTGAGATTAAACAACAAATACTCCAATTATTTTTCACCAAAGTTTCATGAGATGGTTGACCTAATCTGGACCACAACCCTAGTGTCTGCTCCAATCGCCTAAGCATTGGGGTAGGAACTTAATTGTCTTGGGCAGTAGGGCTAAATGAGTAGTATCACATCAGCCACCTGTTATATGCTCCGCTTCATATTCGGTGCTATTGAAGTCAATGGAACTAGATATTGGGTTGGAAATAAAACAGGAAGCTGATGCAATACTGCCTGTTCCGTGCTACTGCACAAGAATTTCTACCCTATTATTTCACCTTCGGTTCAGTTGATGTCCATATCACATATTGATTGACTATCTCCAGTACAGATATTGCAACAGTGTTGGAAGGAGTACTGCGTAAGACTGGGTCAGCCACCTGGAGAATAGATGCAGAATTCCTAAATTATCTCAACACAGAAGCTTCACAAGTTGCTTTGCGAACTTTAGTAGGGTATGGGCAGTCATTTTCATTTGGATGCCAAAATCTGAAGTGTGGACATCCTAAAATTGGAACTACAGCTCTTACTGGCTTTCACAAAATGATGTGAATATACTTTAAAAAATAAGAGTTCTCACTTAATTACTAACCTTTTGGATATAATTCAGATCTGAAGTGCACTTTGTTTGAGTGTTTTAGCTATTGTGTTAGACTTAAGAAATGATGAAGTAGAAATGAAAGATGCTGCCTTTTTAAACCATATGTTTCCTTTTTAAGGGTTAACACATTATGGTCCACAATGGATCGGGTACTTTAAAAATTTATTACTTCTGTCATGCCGGAAATTAAAACAAAAACTGTTTCCATTATTTTAGCACATAATACTTTCCTTAAATCATGGATTGACTAACAGAGGCAGTGAAGTGAGATGAGCTAATATGCAATTCAGGTTATTTCAGGTTTTCTTTAATTAGAATTTTCAGTTCATCGAGACTCGACAAGTCCTTGAAACTTTAGGTTTTTATTCTTCTCGTAGGAGCTAATTAGATCTCCTTCCTGGTATTTTAGCCTCAATTGGTGAAAATGTGTGAATTTACCTGACAGGATTTGTCTGGATTTTCATCACACTTTCCATCAAGGCCTTAGTGACACCTACCTAGCTTGGCACCATAATCCTAGGGGATTCCGTCAATGCTGTCAGTTACCATGGCAAATCTGGAAGTGTGAACAGTGCAACAAAGGAGAACAGGTTCTCAATATAAATCACCATTAATTATTAAAGTGGCAGCATGCCTTTTATAGGCCACAGTTTAACAAGGATTACACCTGTGCAGCATCCTTTAAAAGACTCCCTAACTCCCACTAAATTCCTGACATTGAAAAATTCCATCCAAAAAAAAGAAATCAGAACAAAATGTTCAGAACCTTGATGTTTAGTGAATATTTGCACTTCCTTTGATGTTCTAATGCCACCCTCATAGCAGTTATGTTCAAATACTGTTTATTTGATTTGCAAAAAGTTTTCGGAAAAGTGTCATTTAATTATGTGCATGTTTTAACACTTTAGTCAGAGGTAGCCGCACAGAATGTGTAATGTATAAAGTAAAGGTAAGGAGATAGCAAACCTACTCTTAACAAATGTTTCTACTATTCAGGAAACAGTACTGACATGGTTCGTATTAACATTGTCTGTGTATGCGCAAAATCAACTGCTTTCCTGAAAATTAAGTAATTAAAATCATTAATTAAATACAACTAAATATTTGTATAATATATATGCACATTAGCAGATCTCCTGCTAGCGTTATGGCACAGTGGGCTGAATTTTTGCCGGGAAGGTGAGAAACAGGAGCCGGGTTTGGTTTTGGGTCAAAAACCTATGGGAAACTGACTAAAGTAAACATTTTCACATCAGGAAACCCTTAATTCAAATGGAGACGGATTTCTTGTCCACTTACAGCCAGTGAGAGCAGGAACAGAGGCGGCTCAGATGAAGATCTGGATTTTGTGTAGGTGGCGAGGCCACTGATGCTGGGCCAAGAAGGTGGGGGCAATCCTCCGGTGTTTTAAAATGTGAGTTTCAGGAGGGGGGATCCCTGTCCCTTTAAAGACGGGGATCTGGCCTCCTTGAGCTGCCGGCCTACCAGAGGGTCGGCAGCTCAGCAGTATTGGCAGCACCATGGGTACTGCAGAGGCCTAACCCCCCACCCCCATGCCTCCATTCCTGACTTTGGGGGGGCCCCTGAAAATTCAGCCTTGAGAGTCAGGATCTGATAAATTATAATTTGATCAAAATGTGATGGGAAGCAAATATAATGGTAACGCAAGCCTTATATATGCTTATAGTAGTATTTGGCGAGTGAGCAATTATTGTGGGGGGGGGGAAGTTGTGGAATTAGCGAATGGTTGTGAGTAATTGAGGGGGGCTGAGTAATGGTATTCGCGTTAGAGTGAGCAGAGAATGAGAAGGGTTGAGGAGTGCGCAGTATGCATTTGAAGCATTAGCTACTTAGAGGAAGTAAATAATCTTTCTTTCTTTTGGGCCTCCTTATCTCGAGAGACAATGGATACGCGCCTGGAGGTGGTCAGTGGTTTGTGAAGCAGCGCCTGGAGTGGCTATAAAGGCCAATTCTGGAGTGACAGGCTCTTCCACAGGTGCTGCAGAGAAATTTGTTTGTCGGGGCTGTTGCACAGTTGGCTCTCCCCTTGCGCCTCTGTCTTTTTTCCTGCCAACTACTAAGTCTCTTCGACTCGCCACAATTTAGCCCTGTCTTTATGGCTGCCCGCCAGCTCTGGCGAATGCTGGCAACTGACTCCCACGACTTGTGATCAATGTCACACGATTTCATGTCGCGTTTGCAGACGTCTTTATAGCGGAGACATGGACGGCCGGTGGGTCTGATACCAGTGGCGAGCTCGCTGTACAATGTGTCTTTGGGGATCCTGCCATCTTCCATGCGGCTCACATGGCCAAGCCATCTCAAGCGCCGCTGACTCAGTAGTGTGTATAAGCTGGGGGTGTTGGCCGCTTCAAGGACTTCTGTGTTGGAGATATAGTCCTGCCACCTGATGCCAAGTATTCTCCGAAGGCAGCGAAGATGGAATGAATTGAGACGTCGCTCTTGGCTGGCATACGTTGTCCAGGCCTCGCTGCCGTAGAGCAAGGTACTGAGGACACAGGCCTGATACACTCGGACTTTTGTGTTCCGTGTCAGTGCGCCATTTTCCCACACTCTCTTGGCCAGTCTGGACATAGCAGTGGAAGCCTTACACATGCGCTTGTTGATTTCTGCATCTAGAGACAGGTTACTGGTGATAGTTGAGCCTAGGTAGGTGAACTCTTGAACCACTTCCAGAGCGTGGTCGCTAATATTGATGGATGGAGCATTTCTGACGTCCTGCCCCATGATGTTCGTTTTCTTGAGGCTGATGGTTAGGCCAAATTCATTGCAGGCAGCCGCAAACCTGTCGATGAGACTCTGCAGGCACTCTTCAGTGTGAGATGTTAAAGCAGCATCGTCAACAAAGAGGAGTTCTCTGATGAGGACTTTCCGTACTTTGGACTTCGCTCTTAGATGGGCAAGGTTGAACAACCTGCCCCCTGATCTTGTGTGGAGGAAAATTCCTTCTTCAGAGGATTTGAACACATGTGAAAGCAGCAGGGAGAAGAAAATCCCAAAAAGTGTGGGTGCGAGAACACAGCCCTGTTTCACACCACTCAGGATAGGAAAGGGCTCTGATGAGGAGCCACCATGTTGAATTGTGCCTTTCATATTGTCATGGAATGAGGTGATGATACTTAGTAGCTTTAGTGGACATCCGATCTTTTCTAGTAGTCTGAAGAGACCACGTCTGCTGACGAGGTCAAAGGCTTTGGTGAGATCAATGAAAGCAATGTAGAGGGGCATCTGTTGTTCACGGCATTTCTCCTGTATCTGACGAAGGGAGAACAGCATGTCAATGGTCGATCTCTCTGCACGAAAGCCACACTGTGCCTCAGGGTAGACGCGCTCGGCCAGCTTCTGGAGCCTGTTCAGAGCGACTCGAGCAAAGACTTTCCCCACTATGCTGAGCAGGGAGATTCCACGGTAGTTGTTGCAGTCACCGCGGTCACCTTTGTTTTTATAGAGGGTGATGATGTTGGCATCGCGCATGTCCTGGGGTACTGCTCCCTCGTCCCAGCACAGGCAAAGCAGTTCATGTAGTGCTGAGAGTATAGCAGGCTTGGCACTCTTGATTATTTCAGGGGTAATGCTGTCCTTCCCAGGGGCTTTTCCGCTGGCTAGAGAATCAATGGCATCACTGAGTTCCGATTTGGTTGGCTGTATGTCCAGCTCATCCATGACTGGTAGAGGCTGGGCTGCATTGAGGGCAGTCTCAGTGACAGCATTCTCCCTGGAGTACAGTTCTAGGTAGTGCTCAACCCAGCGGTCCATCTGTTTGCGTTGGTCAGTGATTATGTCCCCCGATTTAGATTTGAGGGGGGCGATCTTCTTGATGGTTGGCCCAAGAGCTCTCTTCATGCCATCATACATTCCTCTGATGTTTCCGGTGTCTGAGGCCAGCTGAATATGACTGCATAGGTGTTGCCAGTAGTCGTTTGCGCAACGCCTAGCTGTTCTTTGTGCAGTACTTCTGGCTGCTTTAAGTGCTGCGGATGTTAAATCGCTGGGGGCTTTCTTGTAGTTCAACAGCGCAATGCACTTAGTGGCTATGACAGGTTCCAGCTCTTCATTATGAGATTGAAACCAGTCTGCATTTCTCTTCGCACTTTTGCCGTAGGTGGTCAAAGCTGACTCATAGATGGCGTCTCTGATGTGGGCCCACTTGGTCTCAGCATCCCCTGTTGGAGTGTTTTGAAGGGCTGTTACAAGTGAATAATAGGGACTGAACAATGGGCATTGGGTGGACTGTGGGCATTGTGGTTGGTAATGGGTACTGGAAAGTAAAAGCAGAATATTTGGGCTCACACACTGCATTTGGATCGATAAATAGCACAGTTAGCAATTAATGAATTCTTCTTATAACTCAGCAAAACAGAAATGATGGCAATGAAAGCCTTGTGTTTGCCTAAAAATATGAACATATTTACTAATACTTTCAAAAAATTATTTTTTTTATTCGTTCGGGAGATGTTGCTGGCTATGCCAGCATTTATTGCCCATCCCTAATTGCCCTTGAGAAAGTGGTGGTGAGCTGCCTTCTTGAACCACTGCAGGTACACCAACAGTGCTGTTAGGAAAGGAGTTTCAGGAATATAGTTCCACGTCAGGATGGTGTGTGGCTTGGAGGGGAACTTGCAGGTGGTGGTGTTCCCATACATCAGCTGCCCTTGTCCTTCTAGGTGGTAGAGGTCGCAGGTTTGGAAAGTGCTGTCTAAGGAGCCTTGGTGAGTTGCTGCACTGCATCTTGTAGATGGCACACACTGCTGCCACTGTGCGTCGGTGGTGGAGGGAGTGAATGTTGAAGGTGGTGGATGGGGTGCCAATCAAGCAGGCTGCTTTGTCCTGGATGGTGTGGAGCTTTCTGGGTGTTGTTGGAGCTTTTCATCACACTTCTGACTTGTGCCTTGTAGATGCTAGACAGGCATTGGGGAGTCAGGAGGTGAGTTATTTGCTGCAGAATTCCCGGCGTCTGACCAGCTCTTGTAGCCACAGCATTTATGTGGCTGGTCCAGTTCAGTTTCTGGTCAATGGTGACCCATAGGATGTTGATAGTGCGGGATTCAGCAATGGTAATGCCATTGAACGTCAAGGGGAGATGGTTAGATTCTCTCTTGTTTGAGATGGTCATGGCCTGGCACTTGTGTGGTGCGAATGTTACTTGCCACTTATCAGCCCAAGCCTGGATGTTGTCCAGGTCTTGCTGCATCTGGACACGGGCTGCTTCAGTATCTGAGGAGTTGCGAATAGTACTAAATATTGTGCAATCATCAGCAAAAATCCCCACTGCTGGCCTTATGATGGAAGGAAGGTCATTGATGAATCAGCTGAGGATGGTTGGGCCTCGGACATCTACCCTGATGAACTCCTGCATTCATGTCCTGGGACTGAGATGATTGAGCTCCAACAATCACAACCATCTTCCTTTGTACTAGGTATGACTCCAACCAATGGAGAGTTTTCCCCCTGATTCCCATTGAAACTAGTTTTGCTCGGGCTCCTTGATGCCATACTCGGTCAAATACTGCCTTGATCTCAAGGGCAGTCACTCTCACCTCACCTCTTGAGTTCAGCCCTTTTATCCACATTTGGACTAAGGCTGTAATGAGGTCAGGAGCTGAGTAGCCCTGGCGGATCCCAACCTGAGCGATAGTGAGCAGGATATTGCTGAGCAAGTGCTGCTTGATAGTACTGTCGACAACCCTTCCATCACTTTGCTGATGATTGGGAGTAGACTGATATGGCGGTAACTGGCAGGTCAGATTTGTCCTGCTTTTTGTGTACAGGACATTCCTGGGAAATTTTCCACATTGCTGGGTAGATGTCAGTGTTGTAGCTGTACTGGAACAGCTTGGCTAGGGGAGTGGCCAGTTCTGGAGCACAAGTCTTCAGTACTATTGCCGGAATGTTGTCAGAGCCCATAGCCTTTGCAGTATCCAGTGCCTTCAGCCGTTTCTTGATATCATGTGGAGTGAATCGGATTGGCTGAAAATTGGCATCTATGATGTCGGGGACCTCAGGAGGAGGCCAAGATGGATCATCCACTAGGCACTTCTGGCTGAAGATAGATGCAAATGATTCAGCCTTGTCTGTTGCACTGATATGCTGGGCTCCCCCATTATTGAGGGCGGGGATGTTTGTGGAACCTCCTCCTCCTGTCAGTTGTTTAATTGTCCATCACAAATCACAACTGGATGTGGCAGAATTGCAGAGCTTAGATCTGATCTGTTGGTTGAAATGCGGAAAGATGGTGGAGCTGATTTTCCTCTGGTCCCCACTAGGCGCCCGACAAACACACCATACCAGTAGCAGGCTGAACTAAGGCCCAAGAGGTTTTCAGCTGTGCTCTTGCCCAGCAGCATCAGGGCTTCTAACTAATGCTGGACGGAAGCAAGGAAAGTCTTTGAAGCCAGACAATGATTCTGGACTGGTCATCGGATGGTTCCAAAGATTTTGAGGGTGCGTCTGAGACCAGTGCAGACTCTTTGGTCAGTGAAGAGTTCCAGCACAAGCCACAACACAAGTTTTTTTGAGGCACTCTTTTTTTGGGATACCCCACGAGTGCTCACAGAGGAAAAGAGAAGGAAGAATTTGTATCACGGCTTTTACAACTTCACGACACCCAAACGCTTTATAGCCTAGGAAGTACTTTTGAAGTGTGGTCATGGTTGTAATACAGGAAATGCAGCTGCCAATTTGTGCACAGCAAAGTGCCACAAACAGCAATCTGTTTTAGAGATGTTGGTTGAGGGATAAATATTGGCCACGACGCTGAGGAGACATTCCCTGCTGTTCTTTGAAATTACATCATGAGCTACAAATATAAATCTATAAAAAATATTGCAGGGGTTTGGTATAGGTTTCTATAGGTTCCTACATGGCCTAATTACTGGCATTGGGTTTTTGTAGAATTTATGCCAATTCATACAGATGAAAATCATCAGCTTTATTAACTTCATGATCTTTTCAGGAATTGTTTTGTGCAGCGATTTCATACTACAATGGAAAACCAGGAAATAACAATCAGCAGCCCTTCTGTTATGAATAATTGTGATTAACATTCATTTTATTTGTCTTTTTGTGGAACTTATTTCAATAGTCTGATGGGGGGCTAGCTTGCAGGAGATACTGAGCAGCATTGTGTGAAGGAGCATTGCAGCTGCATTAACTCAGGGAGCTGCAGAGACTGTGCCAGCTCAGCTGGGTCTGTGAATCAGCATCTTTGTACTATTAAGTCGAGTCACTTGTCTCAGTCAGTTCTGATCACCAGCACCCACTATTTAAATAGAAGTATAACTTCAAAATTCAACCAAAACAGGTACAAATGCTGCTATTTTAATTCCTTCAAACTGGTCGACATACAAGAACACAAGAATTAGGAGCAGCAGTAGGCCATTCGGCCCCTCGAGCCTACTCTGCCATTTGATAAGATCATGGCTGATCTGATTGTGGCCTCAACTCCACTTTCCTGTCTTCCCCCCCACACCACCACCCCCCCCACCCCCATAACCTTGACTCTCTTGTTGATCAAGAATCTATCTAATTCAGCCTTGAATATATTCAATGACACTGTAGGACAGAATCATCTGGTACATGAATCACAAAAAAGTTACTGTGCAGGTACAGCAAGTGACTAAGAAGGCAAATAGAATGTTGGTGTTTATTGCAAGGGGAATCGAGTATAAAAGTACGGAAGTGTTGCAACAGCTGTACAGGGCCTCAGTGAGACCACATCTGGAGTACTGTGTACAGTTTTGGTCTCCTTACTTAAGAAAGGATATAATTGCAGTAGAAGCAGTTCAGAGAAGGTTCATTCGACGGATTCCTGGAATGAAGGGGCTAGCTTATGAGGAAAGGTTGACCAGGTTGGGCCTATACCCATTGGAGTTTAGGAGAATGAAAGGTGATCTTATTGAAACATACACTGCTCTCTGGGGAAGAGAATTCCATACACTAACAACCCTCTGAGAGAAATAAATTCTCCTCATCTCCATCTTAAATGGGAAACCCCTAATTTTTAAAGTGCCCCCTGGTTCTAGTCCCACTCAGAAGGGGAAACATCCTCTCAGCATCCACCCTGTGAAGTCCCCTCAGGGTCTGATATGTTTCAATAAGATCCTGCCAAAGAGAGCATGTTCACAATTGCCCACATTATACTCCATCTGCCCACTCATTTAACCTATTTAAATCCTTTTGTGGACTCTTTGGGTTGGATTTTAAAGGCCCTCCACTGCTGGGAATGGTGGCAGGGGGGCAATAAAGATCGGGATGGCAGAGGCCCACCACGGACCCCAAAGCCAGCAGGGCTCACACTGATCTTGGCAGCGGCAGCGAGGCCTCGTTGTAGCCTCCCCACCATTCGGCGATGGGACCCACATTACAATATGCTAATTGGTACTTACCATGCAGACCGCAGTGATCCAGGAAGCAGGTTCCAATCTTTATTCAGACATGCTGCACTCACGTGCCATCATGTTCACGTCTGTGAAAAGCTGGCAGCAACGAAGCATCAGTCCTCAGAAGGGAGGCGAAGGGAAGAGGGTGGGGGTCTCTGATGGCCGGGACCTAACCCTGCGTGAAATCAGGGAAGGTCCCTGTGCCCTTCTGCCCGAAAGGGGTGAGTCTGTGCACGTGAGCGTTAGACGTGGTGGTGAAGGGAGTTGACCCTGCACTCGGCCTATGCTGTTTGGTGAAAGGGGGAGCAATAGCATGACATGATTCCTTCTGTGTGGGGTATGGGCCAAAAATGATCATGGGTCGAAGGTCATCTGGCCGACGGTTGCATTTTTGCAATGTTAGTAACATGATCTTCTTCATGCTGCCCCGCTGACATGCCAAGCTAGTATGGCCGATGTCATACCATACCATATAGGTGATGCTGGAACGCAGCCAAAGCACCAATGTACATCACTGTCTGCCCTGATGGGTGCCACTGATACACTGAAGGCACCGAGTTCACCTGCAGCGTTCAGATGGGGTGTCCATCCAGTATCTCTCGATCCAAGTACCATGAGGAGCCATATCTGTTGGAGGCCGAACCAACAGGCAGGCACAGCCCACGTGGAAGCTCATGGAAGTGAGCAGCAGCCACCGAGGCACTTTTGAAGACAGCGGGTCTACAGGCCCTGCATGACATATCTGCACATGTCAGATCGCCAGTGTCAGAGGTGGCTGCGGATGTCCAGAGAGGCGTTTACGCGTCTCTGTGCCCTGCTGAATGATGAGCTGCAGACAATGGGGTTTGATGGAAACCCTATGCATGTGGCCCTCAAAGTCACTGTGGCTCTTACCTTCTGCGCTTCCACATCATTCCAGAAACCCACTGGCGACCTGTGTGGCATTTCACAGTCACCAGTGCACAGCTGTATCAGGGAGGTCACTAATGCCTTGTACAGGAGTGCTGCTGGATATGTGTGCTTCGACACACACCCTGAGGGTCAGGCTCAAAGGGCCGTCTGATTTGGGGCCATCGCGGGAGTCCCACAGGTGCAGGGATTCACCAACTGCACCCATGTGGCCATCAAGGCTCCAGTCGGACAACCAGCCACATTTCTGAATAGAATGGCATATACTCATTTATGATGCAGCTAGTATGTGACTACAGGAAATGCTTCATGCAAGTGTGTGACCACTTCCCAGGCAGCTGCCATGACCCATTTATTTTGCTCTCCATTGCACCGGCTCAGATTCAGGGGTGGCGTCTTGGGGAGAAGGCCGACCCCTTGCAGACATGGCTCCTGAAGCCGGTGAGAAACCCCACCAGCGATGTAGAAGGGAGATACAATGCCTGCTACGGCTCGACACGAGCTCCCATCGAGCAGGCCATCGGCATGTTGAAGATGTGCTTCTGCTTACTACACACGTCAGGTGGGGCCCTACAGTGCTCACCAGAAAGTGGAGTGCATTATTGCTGTGTGATGTTCTACTCACTACTTTGCAATACAGAGGGGAGGGGGGGGGAGGCCTTGCAGGAAAAGTAGAGAAACGAGCAGGAGACATGCTTACATGACGAGGATACAGAGGAGGTACAGTAGCATACGCACATGGGAGGATGGAGATCCTGGAGGCATTGCAGACAGGGCGAGCAAACAGTAAGGAATGTGTGGCAACACCTTATTGCTGAGCGCTTCCACTATCCCTGAGGAACAGAATATGCTCCCCATCTCACATCACCATGAAGCATCTGGTAGGCAGTCTTCTGCATCTGTGACACCTGTGTCTCCACTATTACTGGCAGTAGATGACTGAGCCATTGCCCATTTGACTGCAACCGTGCAGTGCCACATCATTCATACTGGCATGGTGATGACGTTTATCCATACATTGGCATTGTTCCAGGGCAATGATGTCATGGGAGGAGACATAGTCAGCACATGTTGGAATATGTCATTAACACAGTAAAAAGGAGACAGCTGTTAGACAAACACATTTAATGAGAAGGTAACAGAACATATACGTTGTTAACTATATACATTGCACCCGTAACAACCCATATGTGTCATTGTGTCTTTTTTAGCCGCTTGCGGGTGATCTTTCTCTGTGCAACCCCTGTGCTAGCAGCTGGACTGGAGGCAGGCTGCTGATCAGGATGCCATTTGGGATGGATGACTTGGGCAGTCGTCCTCTGGGCATACGAGGCATGGAGGGCCCCGGCTGCCTGAGGGCCTCTTGAACCAGTGCAGGGGTCTCCTCAGATGTTGTGGTGACTGGAGCTGGACACTGGCGAAGGGGCTGAGGGGCCGGTGTCCACATTGGAAGCACCCTGAGAGGAGCCCCCACATATGGACGACTGGTTCTCCTCCTCCCTCTCAAGGCTTGTGGGAATGTTACTGCTCACCTGAGAAGGACCAGGTGCAGAGACAGTGCCCAGGCCCCTGGTCCCTCTCTCGCCTACCCACTGCTGCATCCAGCTGATGGCCCTGGCGATGGTTTGCAGGTCAATGCGCATCTTTGGGATGTGGCTCTCCATGAGGGTCACCATCCTCTCCATGGAGGAAGGCATGCGCTCATTTACTTGGGTTGTGGTAGCTGTCATGGCCTGGATGGACTCACACATTGTCCGCTCATGGCCTGTGGCATCTTTGCCAGATGTTGCCTTACCTCTCCCTGCAACTCCAGCATGCTATGTGCTGTCAACACAGAGTGTCATCATCAATCTGGAGCTCAGCATGGGCCTGGCCACCCACAGTCCTCTGACTGTCAGAGGCCTCAGCTGTCTCAGCCTCAGCCAGCTGCTCGGGCACGTGTGTGGTGCTCTCACCAGCTTGTGGCCCAGACTCTAAAGCCGAATGGATTTCCAACGAGGTGAGTGTCTGCACTGGTGGAAGGTGTGGGAGTGTCATGGGACGCTACTTCCTCTGAGGTCATCTTATCCTCAGAGGTGTCGCACTCTCCGGGGCCTCCGGTGCCACCTCAGAGCATTGCCCTGCATGATACAATGTGAAGAGCACAGTTTTAGATTCACTGGTGTACATATCACTAACATGACAGCATTGCGTACACAAAGGAAATGTTTGGAGTAATCATTGCGTATGTCAAAGAGATGAAGGTTCACCACGGAAGCCAAGCTCCATTTCTGAAATTGGCCATCCTACATGTCCGCCACCTATTTCGAGGGCTTCCTCCTTAGCCTGGGTCAGTGGATGAAGGTCTGGCACCCCTCCTCCAGTCTAAGGAGGACTCCCTCACATTGTGCACACTCTTTGCCTGGAAAAGCAAGGATGCAGATGTTAAATATTGGATTACAACTACATGGCGCTTCCACAACAGGGGCGCTACAACAAAAAGTGGGTGACAGTCTCTGCATCAGATGGACTCAGCCTGTCATGAAGGTGCCATGATCTGGGGTGCACATGAGGGATTGAGTCTTTCACACATGCAGACGCCCATATGGCATCAATTCTCCCTGCCCGTCCTTCCTGTGTTTGACACGGCAGTGGCACCCAGGTGCCACTCAGTGTGGGCTAACCTGGGTCAGATGAGGCCCCCAAAAAAAGTGCCTCTTACCTTTGCCATGCGAATGAGATCGTTCATTCTCTTGTGGCACTGGTTCCAGTCCTGGCGGGGGACTCCACGGCAGCTTACCTCCTCTGCAATCTCCACTCAGGCTTGCTTGGTGAGGCGGGAGGGCTTCTTCTTGCCATCGCTGGGGAAAAGGACCTCCCGCCTTGCCCGCACAGCCTGGAGGAGAATGAGCAGGGAGGCGTCACTGAACCGTGGGACCACCGTGGATCGTGCATCTGATATCTTTCTGGCAACAGGGATGTTCCTGTTGATGGTTGTCTTCAATCTGCAATTTAAATCTTCACAGAGAACGCTGAAAATGCAGCATTGTAACTGATGTAGGGCTGGCTGCCGTTTAAATATGGCATCAGCTCTTGACCATTCATCACCTGATGCCATTCACGATGTTGTTCAGCCCGCCCCCTCCGTGTGATGAGGGGACAGGCGCCTCACCAATGTAAATGAGCCACCACGTTTGCAATCGCGGCGGCTCCGCGACATGCGGCCCATGTGTGTGGGCCGCAGATTTTGCCACCTCTCGCCGATGTCGGCAGCGGCCTACTAAAATCCAGCCCTTTATGTCTTCTTGACAATTCAATTTCCTACCTATCTTTGCGTCATCAGCAAATTTAGCAACCATACATTCGGTCCCTTCATCCAAGTCATTGATACAGATTGTAAATAGTTGATGCCCCCGCACTGATCCCTGTGGCACTCCACGAGTTACAGCTTGCCAAGCCAAAAAATAAACCCATTTATCCCTACTTTCTGTTTCCTGTTATCTAACCACTCCTCTATCCATGCTAATATGTTAACTGCTCACCATGAGCTCTTATTTTATGTAGTAACCTTTGATGTGGCACCTTATCAAATGCTGTTTGGAAATCAAAGTACATCACATCTACAGGTTCCCCTCTATCCATCAGTACTGGTCACAGACCTGAAACGTTAACTCTGTTTCTCTCTCCACAGATGCTGCCAGACCTGCTGACTGTTCCAGCACTTTCTGTTTTTATTTTAGGTCATTAATTTATCCTGTTTCATTGCACATTACCAGGTCTAAAATAGCCTGCTCCCTGGTCTGCCACTAGAATGTACTGCTTTCAGAAATTGTCCCGAATACACTCTATGAACTCATCTTCCAGGCTACCTTTGCCAATCTGATTTGTCCAATCTAAAAAAAGATTAAAATCACCCACGAGTATTGCAGTACCTTTCTTACAAGCCCCCATTATTTCTTCCTGTATTCAGTACTCTGTCCTACTGTGTAGCTACATACTGTACTCTGGAGGCTATTTACTAATTGATAGAAAAATATCCCTGAGGTTTTTCTCAAAACTTTCACTGGGAATATGTACTTTGAAAGAAAAATGTTTCCAAAGCCATGCAAGGTGTACAAAACATCACTGGCGACACAACCACTCAGTTCAAGTGAAACCCAATTTGCAACATCGAGGGCTTCACAAAGTTGGACAAGAACGGATTTGACTTCAAATCTGAATTTTTTTCAATTCTGATGAAAGGTCATCAGCCTTAAACAGTAATAACTCTGTTTCGCTCTCCACAGATACTGCTTCACCTGTCCTTTCGGGAACCTTGGATATCGCGGGATATTGTGAGCCCAGTCAAAAAGAAAAAGGAAGCATTCATAAGGGCTGGAAGGCTAGGAACAGACAAATCCCTTGAGGAATATAAAGACAGTAGGAAGGAACTTAAGCAAGGAGTCAGGAGGGCGAAAAGGGGTCAGGAAAAGTCATTGGCAAACAGGATTAAGGAAAATCTCAAGGTTTTTTATACGTATATAAAGAACAAGAGGTTAACCAGGGAAAGGGTTGGCCCACTCAAGGACAGAGAAGGGAATCTACGTGTGGAGCCAGAGGAAATGGGCAAGGTACTAAATGAGTACTTTGCATCAGTATTTACCAAAGAGAAGGACTTGGTGGATGATGAGCCTAGGGAAGGGAGTGTAGATAGTCTCAGTCATCTCATTATCAAAAGGGAGGTGGTGTTGGGTGTCTTGCAAAGCATTAAGGTAGATAAGTCCCCAGGGCCTGATGGGATCGACCCTAGAATACTGAGGGAGGAAAGGGAAGAAATTGCTGGGGCCTTGACAGAAATCTTTGCATCCTCATTGGCTACAGGTGAGGTCCCAGAGGACTGGAGAATAGCCAATGTTGTTCCTTTGTTTAAGAAGGGTAGCAAGGATAATCCAAGAAATTATAGGCCGGTGAGCCTTACGTCAGTGGTAGGGAAATTATTAGAGAAAATTCTTCGGGACAGGATTTACTCCCATTTGGAAACAAACGAACTTATTAGTGAGAGGCAGCATGGTTTTGTGAAGGGGAGGTCATGTCTTACTAACTTGATTGAGTTTTTTGAGGAAGTGACAAAGATGATTGATAAAGGAAGGGCAGTGGATGTTATCTATATGGACTTCAGTAAAGCCTTTGACAAGGTCCCTCATGGCAGACTGGTACAAAAGGTGAAGTCACACGGGATCAGAGGTGAGCTGGCAAGATGGATACAGAACTGGCTCTTTCATAGAAGACAGAGGGTAGCAGTGGAAGGGTGCTTTTCTGAATGGAGGGATGTGACTAGTGGTGTTCCGCAGGGATCAGTGCTGGGACCTTTGCTGTTTGTAGTACATATAAATGATTTGGAGGAAAATGTAGCTGGTCTGATTAATAAGTTTGCGGATGACACAAAGGTTGGTGGAGTTGCGGATAGTGTTGAGGATTATCAGAGGATACAGCAGGATATAGATCAGTTGGAGACTTGGGCAGAGAAATGGCAGATGGAGTTTAATCCGGACAAATGTGAGGTAATGCATTTTGGAAGGTCTAATGCAGGTGGGAAGTATACAGTAAATGGCAGAACCCTTAGGAGTATTGACAGGCAGAGAGATCTGGGCGTACAGGTCCACAGGTCACTGAAAGTGGCAACGCAGGTGGATAAGGTAGTCAAGAAGGCATACGGCATGCTTGCCTTCATCGGTGGGGGATAGAGTATAAAAATTGTACAGCTGCAGCTGTATAGAACTTTAGTTAGGCCACACTTAGAATATTGCGTGCAATTCTGGTCGTCACGCTACCAGAAGGACGTGGAGGCTTTGGAGAGGGTATAGAAGAGGTTTACCAGGATGTTGCCTGGTCTGGAGGGCATTAGCTATGAGGAGAGGTTGGATAAACTTGGATTGTTTTCACTGGAACGACGGAGGTAGAGGGGCGACATGATAGAGGTTTACAAAGTTATGAGCGGCATGGACAGAGTGGATAGTCAGAAGCTTTTTCCCAGGGTGGAAGAGTCAGTTACTAGGGGACATAGGTTTAAGGTGCGAGGGGCAAAGTTTAGAGGGGATGTGCGAGGCAAGTTTTTTACACAGAGGGTGGTGAGTGCCTGGAACTTGCTGCTGGGGGAGGTGGTGGAAGCAGGTACAATAGCGACGTTCAAGAGGCATCTTGACAAATACATGAATAGGATGGGAATAGAGGGATACGATCCCCGGAAGTGCAGAAGGTTTTAGTTTAGGCAGGCATCAAGATCGGCACAGGCTGGAGGGCCGAATGGCCTGTTCCTGTGCTGTACTGTTCTTTGTTCTTTGAGTGTTTCCAGCATTTTCTGATTTTATTTCAGATTTCCAGCATCTGCAATAATTTACTTTTTTTTCCCCCAAACCTGTCCAGCTTGGTTTTGCTGAAGATTCTCATCCAAAGCATCAACCAGTCTTTCTCTTTCAAATGCTGACTGACCTGCTGTGTATTTCAGATAGCAGTCACTATTCTCTTTTTAATGCCTGGACAGCAGCTGAGCCTTGCTTGGTTCGTATATATGAACAGTTGAAGATTTCAATAGTGAATGTTGAGTCTTACAGGTTGGTTTCTCTTTTTCTTCTAGAAAATTAATTTGGATTTAAACCTAACTTTCAAACATTTAAACACAAAAAATCCTTCTATGCAGCACAGGAACAAGAACCAAGACATATTTCAAACACTAATTACGTTAGGTAGTGTTATTTCTTTACTAGAAAATTAAATCCTAAGAATGTGCACACATTTATATCATTTTGTATTTGCAGCATGAGTTTAACAATGAGCAGTTTACACCGATGATAAATCAGATGTGGCTGGGACTAGCACAGACATATTAACTTCAAATCAGCTCAGGAGCACCTATCTCTTTGATTCATTTCTGACCATTCGTTATTCATAATGTTTACTCCTTGCCTTATCAATCACTCAACATGAAGCATGAAGACCATTGTTTTTCCACTGGCTGTTGCCGGTCGCTGTGCTTTACACATGCATAGATTCAGCTCTTCAGCATGAAAGTTATTATTGCACTGGTAGAATGTTTCAGGTCCATTTAATCTAGTCTCAGTAATTCAGTAAGGATCCATCTTCCCCCATAATTTAAAATAATTCTTCACGCCAACAGAAATATCCAGGTGAGACAATTACTTAAAATTATGAATATTCCAAAATGCCCAACAATGATAATTTTGGATTGAATGGCATATCCAATCAAAATTCTCTGCTAATGATTTTTTTATTTCCAAAATATACTTTATTCATAAAAATCTGTAAAAATTACATTGCCAAACAGTTTCAAACAGCACCAAAAAATACAAACATTGCAAGGGAGATCAGTTTCCTTCAATACTATCATGAGCTTCTTCACAACCCTTCCATTTCACAATTGTCATGCCAATTACAGTTTTACATTTACAGCAAATGAAAATATTAGCGATACAGTTCGAGGGGTTTCCCATGGATCCAGCCCCTCAGTTCGGCTTGGTGGGGGGACCTTACACTGTGGTCTTTCCCCATTGAGCCTTTGCTGCGGCTGCCCCAAGCTTTAGTGCGTCCCTCAGCACGTAGTCCTGGACCTTGGAATGTGCCAGTCTGCAACATTCGGTGGTGGACAACTCTTTGCGCTGGAAGACCAGCAAGTTTCGGGCAGACCAGAAGGCGTCTTTCACCGAATTGACAGTCCTACAGCAGCAGTTGATGTTTGTCTCGGTGTGCGTCCCTGGGAACAGCCCATAGAGCACAGACTCCTGTGTTACAGAGCTGCTTGGGATGAACCTCGACAAAAACCACTACATCTCTTTCCACACCTGCTTTGCGAAGACACATTCCAGGAGGAGGTGGGCGACCGTCTCTTCCCCACCACAGCCACCGCGGGGCATTGTGCGAAGGGGGCGAGACTTCGGGTGTGCATGAAGGATCTGACGGGGAGGGCCCTTCTCACCACCAGCCAAGCTACGTCTTGGTGCTTGTTTGAAAGTTCTGGTGATGAGGCATTCCGCCAAATGACTTTGACGGTCTGCTCGGGGAACCATCCGACAGGATCCACCGTCTCCTTTTCCCTGAGGGCCTTGAGGACATTCCGTGCAGACCACTGCCTGATGGACCCGTGGTCAAAGGTGTTTTCCCACAGAAACTGCTCCACGAAGGATAGGTGGTACGGCACGGCCCAGCTGCATGGAGCATTCCGCGGCAATGTGACCAGGCCCATCCTTCGCAACACCGGGGACAGATAGAACCTCAGCACGTAGTAACACTTGGAGTTTGCGTACTGGAGATCTCCACACAGCTTGATGCAGCCGCACACGAAGGTGGTCATCAGGATGAGGGCCACATTGGGTACATTTTTCCCGCCCTTGTCCAGAGATTTGAACATCGTGTCCCTCCGGACCCGGTCCATTTTAGATCCCCAGATGAAGCGGAAAATGGCTCGGGTGACTGCCACAGTGCAGGAGTGGGGTTTGAGCCAGACCTGCGCCACGTACAGCAACGTGAGTGCCTCGCACCTGATAACTAGGTTCTTACCCGCAATGGAGAGAGATCGCTGCCCCCACATGCCCAACTTTTGTCGTACCTTGGCTACTCGCTCCTCCCAGGTTTTGGTGCACGCCATGGCCCTTCTGAACCATATCCCCATCACCTTCAGGTAATCTGACCTGACGGTGAAGGGGACAAAGGATCGGTCAGCCCAGTTCCCAAAGAACGTGGCCTCGCTCTTGCCGTGGTTAACTTTGGCTCCCGAGGCCAGTTCGAACTGGTCGCAGATGCTCATCAGTCTGCGCGCGGACAGCGGATCCGAGCAGAAGACGGCGACGTCATCCATGTACAGGGAGGTTTTAACCTGAGTGCCTCCGCTGCCTGGGATTGTCACCCCTCTTATGCTCGCATCCTTCCTAATAGACTCAGCAAAGGGTTCAATACAGCAAACAAACAAGACCGGGGAGAGAGGACAGCCCTTTCTGACTCCAGATTTTATCGGGAAACTTTCCGATTCCCACCCGTTGATTGAGACTGCGCTACTGATGTTTGTGTAGAGCAGTTGGATCCAATTGCAGATTCCCTCCCTAAACCCCATTTTGGAAAGCACGTCCATCATGTAGATGTGCGATATCCTGTCAATTCTCTGCTAATGATGAGTTACTGCAACACATGTTAATTAAGTCTGTGCTTTCCAAGTTATATCAACAATCACCACCCAATCATAACTTTTGCCCTTTAGAGTGTGGCTGGGGTGAAATATGCTGTGTGGAGTGTTTTAAATTTGAGATTTGTATTAGAAGAGTGAATCCTTGTCACATACATTTTCTTGTACTTCTCTATCTCTGCTCAAATCATGCTCCGAATTTACCTTTGCATTTTGAAAATGGCTCAATAATTCAACATTCCTCATAATAGTTAATGCTAAACAATTCCACTTCAAGTAAAGTTTTATTTTCAAAATGCACACCTGGTTTACTCATGACTGCCCTTGCATAAATGTATTTGGTGTCATCTCCAAAAGTAGAAACACTTGCGAATTGCCCCATAGGAACAGGCCCTTGGCCAATCTAAAGCAGACACCAGGCTACTCACAACTCCAAACTGGCTACTATCTTCTTTATGCTTGGACTTTATGCATATGGTCACCACTACCTATTAGCATCTTATTAATAGCACAACTGTAGAACATTACTCTATTTAGATCATGCACTCATTAGTCACTGACACATCTGTAGTAACAGCAAATTCTAGCTACTGTTTTCTTGATCTTTTTAGTACCAATTATTCAATTCTGGGTTTTGTAATTTTTGACTGATGAGAGACTTTAGGGTAAGCTCAATTTACAAAGATCAGGAAAATGTGATTTGAGAATCAAAGCTTATGGGCCAACTATTTAAAAGCTGTGAAACTGTCTGCACTACTAGATGACTAATCATGTCTATGCCTGACTGTTTCCTGGTGATATTTCTCCTTACCTTCTTTTCAATTGGGATTTGTGGATTGCTCAAGGGCTAATCTGATTTGTCTATATTAATAGTGCGTTTGATAATTTAGCTGATTTTTTTTTCACACACCTCCCCCAGCCTGGGAAGCCCGACCTCTATGTTTTCTCTCTCTCTGCATATTAGTATCTATTATCTATTATCTATTAGTATCTATTAGTATCTATAATGATTAGAAAATTGAGTGGAGCCCACTCCCCAGGAACAATCAATAAGTGACACTATTTCAGGGAAAACTTTGTAAACATTTACAGAAAGGCTGCTTAATAATTAAATGGGTAGCACTAAGCCATACAAGACAGAAGGTCTCATGTTCAGTCTCTGGTTTGTGTTGAATTGCATCTGTTAGCTGGAGTTACATTTAAAGTGGTACAATTGGCCTCAGAGCCCTGGGTTAACAAGTGGAAATCAAAATCAACCAGGGAGCCCTTTATTGATTGCTATTGCATGACTGCTAGTGAAAGGCGTCATGGATGACAAGTTAGAAAAGGTTGGGCTCAACGACATGGAGTAAATTAATCTGCCCACATTTACTTTCTGAGTTTACATAAAGAGTTACCTTTTGGACGGGATACTGGAGGACTACTGCTGGCTGTGGAACTGTAACGAGGTATTAATCAACACCTTCAGACAAGGAGGAGAGTAAATTGAGTGGTGGAAATGTACATATATTTCATAAAGGTAAGTGCAGAAGAGGGAGCCACTTAGAGATAGGGAGAACTGACTGACCTAATACATATGAATTAACAGAAAATAATAATCATGATTGAAATAACAGTTTGAGATTCTGGTGTGCAGTATGATGTAAATCAGTGATTTAGGTTTGATGTAAATTGGTGATTTAAGGTTGATCTCCCTTTCCTCCATGTCTATCCATCAAGAGATATTGGACTGAATTTAGTGCGTGCAGCTCGGGTCTTGGCGGCAGCTCCAAAAGTGGGTGCCGTTGCCACACGGGAGAAATACAGCCTGGAGGTGAGGTGCCTGTCCAATGCTGGTGTGGGATTGGGCCATGAGGCGCTGATTTTGGTGCCTCCTGATGCGGAGGCAGGTGCTAAAGGCCTGCCAGCATTGCATTCAGTCCAGCCTTGCATGTTGCAGTTGCCACAGCAGCACTGCGTGGAAGCCGTTGCCTCCAGAGTGGACCCCTCCACCTGAGAACCTGAAGGTTGTGGACTTCTCCACCCTAAAGCCTGAGCAGCTCCCACTGTTGCTGAGAGACCACCACCAGAAGCAGCTCTCACCCATAGAAGCCTTCAGGGCAACCAACACACAATGAACAAACTCAATATGGCTGACTTCCAGAGGCAGCACTGAGGCCTTGCCTCGGTGCCACCAGCTTTAATCAGTCGAGGATCTGAAGGCCTTGTCAATGAGCTTAATTGCAGTACACCGCATTGTAGTGACAATGCTGCCTCGGATCTCTCCTGCCACTGGTAAAATGCAGAACTAACGTCACAGCGTTGGGGTTCTGGGCAAGCATGCCCCTTCCTGATTTTTTGGCCCCCCTGCCTCCTGTCCCACTCCTGAGGGCCCCATAAAATTCACCCCATCCTGTGTCACTTAAGCCACTCCAGTACCTGTTTGAACTGGAACTAATATATATGCAGATTAGACAGTGCCAAACCTTTTTGATATTTTTGTTTCAAACTGTTTTTGGTGATACCTAAAGCTTTTTCATTCTGACAATAAGTTGTTTACCATTTTATTGAATTGTGCAAACATTTTCTGTCAAATTTGGCAGTCCAATTTAACAATAAGATAATTTTTCGTATCTCATTCGTGTAGATTGGTTTCAGTTTTCCCAAAATGACAATTATACTACTATTTCAAATTCATGTTAATTTTCGATGATTATGGAGTTACTTTTGGAATAGCTATTGAGTGACTCTATTTGGAATTTCCTCTAATCTGTATGAGAAGGGGTCCTCCCAATCTGATAAGATCACAAGGTACTGCTTACATTGCCAATCTAGAAAACTAGCAAAAGCCAAATAATCTCTTCAAAACAGCTGTCTTGATTATAGGGGGATGACAGTAACTCATATTAAAAGTGCATGCCAAATAGCAGAAGCAGAATGCAATAAATACGGCTAAGCGATTCCACAACCAACGGATCAGATCTAAGCTCTGCAGTCCCGCCACATCCAGTCATGAAGGGTGATGGACAATTAAACAACCAACAGGAGGAGGAGGCTCCACAAATATCCCCATCATCAATGATGGGGGAAGCCCAGAACATCAGTGCAAAAGACAAGGCTGAAGCATTTGCATCCATCTTCAGCCAGAAGTGCCGAGTGGATGATTCATCTCGGCCTCCTCCTGAGGTCCGCAGGATCACAGAAGCCAATCTTCAACCAATCCGATTCACTCCATGTGATATCAAGAAATGGCTGAAGGCACTGGATACTGCAAAGGCTATGGGCCCTGACAACATTCCGGCAATAGTATTGAAGACTTGTGCTCCAGAACTTGCTGCACCCCTAGCCACGCTGTTCCAGTACAGCTACAACACTGGCATCTACCCAGCAATGTGGAAAATTGCCCAGGTATGTCATGTACACAAAAAGCAGGACAAATCCAACCCATCAATTACTACCCTAACAGGCTACTCTCCATCATCAGAAAAGTGACGGAAGGGGTCATCAACAGTGCTATCAAATGACACTTACTCAACAATAACCTGCTCAGTGACTCTCAGTTTGGGTTTTGCCAGGGCTACGCAGCTCCTGACCTCATTACAGCCTTGGTCCAAATATGGACAAAAGAGCTGAGCTCCAGAGGTGAGGTGAAAGTGACTGTCATTGACATCAAGGCAGCATTTGATTAAGTATGGCATCAAGGAGCCCCAGCAGAACTGGAGTTGATGGGAATCGGGGGAATACTCTTCGCTGGTTGGAGTGACACCTAGCTCAAAGGAAGATGGTTGTGGTTGTTGAAGGTCAATCATTTCAGTTCCATGACATCACTGCAGGAGTTCCTCAGAGTAGTTGTCCTAGGCCTAACCATCTTCAGCTGCTTCATCAATGACCTTCCCCCCATCTGTTCACTGATGATTGCACAACGTTCAGCACCATTTAGGACTCCTCAGATACTGAATCTGTCCAGATGCAGCAAGACCTGGACAACATCCAGGCTTGGGCTGATAAGTGGCAAGTAACATTCGCACCACACATTTGCCAGACAATGGCCATCTCAAACAAGAGAGAATCCAACCATCTCCTCTTGATGTTCAATGGCATTACCATTGCTGAAACCCCCATTATCAACATCCTGGGTGGTACCATTGACCAGAAACTGAACTGGACCAGCCACATAAATACTGTAGCTATAAGAACATGTAGGAGGCTGGGGATTCTGCAGCGAAGAACTCACTTCCCGTCTCCCCAATGCCTGTCCACCATCTACAAGGCACAAGTCAGGGGTGCGATGGAATAGTCTCCACTTGCGTGGATGGGTGCAGATCCAACAACAGTCAAGAGGCTCGACACCATCCAAGACAAAGCAGCCCACTTGATTGCACCCCATCCACCACCTTCAACATTCACTCCCTTCACCACCAACGCAAAGTGCCAGGAGTGTGTACCATATACGAGTTGCATTGCAGCAACTCACCAAGGCTCCTTCGACAGCACCTTCCAAACCCGCGACCTCTACCAGCTAGAAGGACAAGGCAGCTGATGCATGGGAACACCACCACCTGCAATTTCCCCTCCAAGCCACTTACCATTCTGACTTCGAGCTATATCGCCATTCCTTCACTGTCACAGGGTCAAAATCCTAGAACTTCCTTCCTAACAACACTGTGGGTGTACCTACACCCCAAGACTGCAGCGGTTCAAGAAGGCAGCTCACCACCACCTTCTCAAGGGATGGGCAATAAATGCTGGCCTGGCCAGCGACACCCACATCTCATGAACAAATAAAAAAAACCTTAGTTATATTTGTATTTTAACCTGATATCCCAGCAAATTAATTAAGAGCTTCAGAACTTGTTGGGTTCTTCTTTGAGGCTCTTACTTGAGGTTCAGCTGATGGTTGTAGTGTGTTATTCACACAAAGACACTCCCTGTGATCTCTTGGGAACCCTCACAAGACATTGCCACCTATGACCTATTCCCAACTTCATTAAAAACCTGGCCAATTTTTGAAATGCAAAGATATGGGATGTTACAATTGGCCTCGGGCCCTAGCTTCAAGTGAAGGAATATAAGCCCAGGTTCACAGTCCTGATAAATACCTAATGACTTCTTTGGAAAATGTATATCACTAGATGTAGAGGGGAGGACATGGCTGAACTTGGCTGTGTTGTCCATGGTTGAATAGATTAGCAAAACTCATGCAGGACAAATAACCATTTGAGCATGGAGGGCCCCCATGGAACCATACCCCAGCAAGCGTGAACACCTTCAGAGAATGAGGATTTAAAGTAAACAGAAATGTGTCTGGCTTTTTCATTCATACAATGACTTTCCTCTGCTTGAAGGATCTACTTGTTTGTAGAAGACAATAGTATATTGACAAACTCAACCTCCAGTCTCATATAATGCAGTGGCAGCTATAACATCCACCTGGCCCCAGTTTAATGGGTCACATTGACAAAGAAGCACTCCTTCAGTACTAAACTGGAGATTCAGCCTAGTCTATGAGTTCACTTCGAGGAAAGGGTCTGAACCCACAGACTTCTGACTGAGAGTCAGAAGTGCTACCAACAATGACAAACAGACATGTTATAAAAGAAGATGGATGTTTATCTTAATATTTATTTCATTTGTGAAAAATTGCTTTGATAACACTGAAAACTAATATTAGAAGAAGCAACAAGAAGATTAAATTTATTGTTAAAAGGCATGTTTTGGTAGAAAAGAAGTTTTTAAAAAATCTGAGTTAGTAGGGAAATAAATTGTGACACTGTCCCTTTAAATAGGCTTGGCCATCACAAATTCATTTTCAAATTACTTTCTCTTGCTGTTCCTGTGATTGCAGCTTGGGCTGCTCTAAGTGATATGTTATCGGTTTAATCCAATGAAAGATAGCTGTTTTCCTTTTAAAGCTTTTGTTTGCTGTGTCCAGCTCCACTATTTTGGCCTTGCTGTTGTTTTGGTTGTAGAAATACAGGAAATAAAAATTGAAGTAAAGCATGATGAGGAAATTTGCAAAACTAGAGAAAGGAAAGGGAAAAAGAAAGGCCAATACAAATGACATAATGGGAAAAGCATATTAGTGAAAAGGCAAACAAGGGGAAGAAAGATTAATTTTAGTTTCATAAAAGTCAAGGCTATTACTGAAATCCTGGTTTAACTGTAACAAAGCCATGATCCTTGTCACAGAGTTGCTGCCTGTATTAAGACTGCTCCTGTTTAGGAACACGAGTTAAGATTGAAATGAACCAGAAATTGGAAAATTGAGATTTCAAATTGAAATAATTGTGTGAATATACAAGAATATTAAAATGTCAATCATGTCTAATCTATTGACCAATATTCTAATTTTGATGGCCAATATTTCAATCTAGTTCTCACTGTTATTTCATACCATTTCCTATTATTTAAACAACAATATTATGGGGAATGGTTTTTGGGAAAGGTGGTTCAATATGTAGCTTTTAGCCTGAAAACTGTGGAGGGATGGTTGCACCTAGTGCTAGTGATTAAATAGATTTCTCCTGACATCCCAACTTTTGATCAAGAAAATAGTTTTTGGGTACATTGTATATTGCTTATTGCCATTCAAAACACTGTCTATGAAAGCACCCAGTGACAAATAGGTGATGGTTTGGACCAAATGATCGCTTGATGCAACAATATTAAAAATGCACCATTTTCATAAATTGCATACAAAGCACTCTTGGTTGTTTGGAAACGTGCAAATACACTGACATAGATGAAACCAAGCACCGCTGCATCACTTGCACATGATATCTCTGGGATGAATATGACATAACTCTCATTTGCATCGTCAGGCTCCACTCCCCCCATCTCAATTAAAAAGGTTACCATTTGCCTCACAAATATGGTGTTCCTGCTGCGGGGTGGAGTTGTGGGGTGTTGGTATGGAAGTAGTTTTGCTAGAAATTACTATCAGAAATCTTACATCCATGTGAAGTTCCTGCTAACATTTTTCAACGTAAATTCCAATTTACAATGGGAGCTGGCTATGTAAACTTATGCTGTAATTACACACTTCTGTCAGTGGAGGCACTGTCATTAGTGAGGGAGTATAACAAAAGCATGGCATTGGCAGCTTTCATCATAAAAATGAGGATAACAATATATAATAGCAATCATAAGAATATGGAGCGCATGTATAAGATGATTTAAAATGGAATTATGTCTGCACTTTCTGGTCCAAATGCCCCTTGCCCTTTAACCACCCACCCACCACCACCACCACCAACACCCCCCCCACCCCCCAACCCTGAAGCTGGCACTTGGTTGTGACTTCCCATGTGCAATACAAGAAGATATCAACTGCTATATTAGACCTTTGTGAAGTAGCATTCTGCATATATCTATAAACCAGCCTCGTGGTTTGTACAGCTGGAAACCTCAGAAATAAAATATTGCTGTTTAGGCTCAGAGAATCATTTTAGCCAGTCTCATTGTTCTAGTATATGAGAACCTATTATCAGCAGCACAATCTGAAATATTATGTTTTTGTCCTTCTGAAAAGAAAAACACATTTAATGGTGGGGAAAGGAGTGTACACTTTGTATCAATTTGGGGGGGGGGGGATGTGGGGACAGAGAGGAGGTTTCAAAATACATCTTTTGGAGAAAGAGAGTAGTTGTTCTAAGGTCTGTGTCTGTTTTAAAAATCTATCCAGCTGTTTATACTTACATACATATCCAAACATTAATGTCCTGAAAAAAGATAGCATTTTATAGCATCTTTCATGACCACTGGATGTCCTAAAGCACTTTACAGCCAATGAAGTACTTTTGAAGTGTAATCACTGTCATAACGTAGAATCGCAGCAGCCAATTTTGCGCACAGCAAGCTCCCATGATCAGCTATGTGATAATCTCCAGATAATCTATTATTGTGATGTTGATTGAGAGATAAACATTGGCCAGGACAGCGGGGATAACTCCCATGCTGTTCTTGGAAATAGTGCCATGGGATCCTTTGCGTCTACCTGAGAGGGCAGAAGGGGTCTCAGTTTAACATTGCATCCCAAAGACAGCACCTCCAACAGCACAGCACACCCTCAGGGTGTCAGCAGTGATTTTTGTCCTGGAGTGGGAATTGAATCCACAACCATATGACTCCGAGCCAGAGCTGACACAACTGATGGAGCAACATCTAACTCCTGACCACCCTCGGCTCCCTTACCATAGCCAGGTTCAAAGTTGAAATAAGGGTTAGGATTTCACAGGCACTCTTGTGCAAACAAGCTTAGCAATGTCACATTGAACAGATAATTAACACTTCATTCCAATATGAAGAATATTTGCATTGAAGCGATAAAATTGGTGCTCAGTGTAATCTTGCCTGATATGTTTCAATACTTATAAAAATCAAACCTTTCACAGCACCCTTGCTAATAGCTGAATATGTAAATAGCTATCATCTTTTAAAAATTATATACATAAGTACATAAGGCTTTCACAGTGAAAGAAAAAGAATCTTAATCCTACTGACAGAATTTGTCTTTCTATGAAATGCCTTCAGGAAAACAATTACATATATATATATATATATTTATTCATAATCTCCATGCCCAACGCTTACTACATCTGTGCTGTGTTTATGAATTCCTGGCCTGAACAGGACCAGATTAAAACTGACTCTGATGTCACTACTTTCCTCAGCAGTAACCCTCTCTGACAGTACAGACAGGACCCAAATTTGCATGCATGGATTAATTTTTTTATCACGAGGGGGGGGAAAAAATGAGGCAAAGTCAATGCAGACAGATGAAAGGATAGATAGCATTCAGTAAAAAATAATAAATCAGCATGTCTGGATTTCCCGTCCTGGCTGCCTCGCCCTTGAACAGTCCTTGACCTTTTCAACAGAGGTCAGAATCTCATCTGTATTGCTCAGTGCAAAACCACTGACAGCTCTCAATGTATCAAGATGGCAGGCATGCCAGCGTGTACTTGTCATTTCAATTCATCTTACTAAACACTCAGAGCATGAGGGGGAGGAAGGGGAAGCCCTGAAGAAGACTGAATTTCCAAGAATATTTGCTTTATTTATTTTCCACCTATAGCCTACGAAATAGACATTAACCTCATATGTAGTGACCCTTTTCCCACCACCTCTGTTTATAGCTTATACATTGTATATCATTTTCTGCCACGCAATTGTGGGTAAATACTTCACAAATCACTGAATATTGTCTGCTGTCACTGGTCCTGTGTCTCTGATTGTTTATATCTCTCATGTACAGAAGCTTAATTGTGGTTGCCTTTAACAGATTTCCCAAAATAATTACAGAAAAAGATTAACTGTTTTAATGAAGCCCAAAAGATTCCAACTCCATGATCAAAACCACCAAAAAGCCAATCCTTTTGGGAAGGCTGTGCTACAATATTTTAAAATTGTATATTATCAAACAACATATGTAAACGATATTTTCCATAATGAATAACCTGATAGAAAGGCTAGGCTGTGTTGCGAGAGAGTGGGTTCAAATGCTAATTTGCATAAACATTATAAACAGCACAAGTCAAGTTCAATGACATCTGAATACCCAAGATGAGTTATGTCCTTGAATCATTTCTGAATCCATGTTTCATGTTATAGTGTATGTAAAGGTGGGGTGTTCAGAAATCGAGTAGCACAGGGGTCAGCACATTATCTCTTCTCTCATCTGTGAGCTGGGTTTGAATCCAGCCAAGAATGATGGAATGGAAGTTTGCTCGATGTGATGGCTAGAAGCGAGTTCTGCAAAACAAATGCAGATAATTTCCCTGCATTTCCCAGTTGTTGAAGGCTCAAAGCAGAGAATCCCTTACAAGTTAGCAGTCAGCGAGGAAAGTCAGTGCCTGGTGTAGGAAATGCTCAAATTGACACTGGTGCGCAGTGGATTCTTTGGAATTGGGGTTTCAGTACATGAACCCTGCTGATCCACATAGAGGCCACAGACACTAAGCCTGTACAGCACTAAGCCATACAAAGAACAAGATCCTAGCTTTGATTCTTGCTCTATGCTGAGTTAGTGATCTCAGCCAGGATATCAGTTTGGGTGCCAATCATTGATCTCAGTACTATGGGTGCTGGGGGTAAAATCAACGGTGATTCTCTCTCCTGATGCCTATTCAATGATCTTTGTTGTACAGTGTTTGTGTGTGGATTTTGGATGCAAGCCATGGCAGGCTTGGCTGTTACATTCACCATAACAAAATAGTCTGCTGAAACTCACTGCTAAAACACACGTAAAGAATGATGTCTCGTGTGAGATGCTGTAGGGCTGCTGACAACCTGTGGAACTATACCCCTAGCATGAGTTGCCTTCATGATAGATGGGTAAGGGGAATTTTGGTATGGAGCACCAATAAGACAAGGTCTTTGGTGTGAAGCTCAATCGACATTGATTGTTGGGCCAGAACAGGTGAGCCATCAGCACTAGTCATGCTACTGAGAGGCAGCTTGTCATTTGGGAGGGTGGAAAATTTGACAGGGCAGACCCTCATAATGGGCCTGCAGCAGCATCTTAAAGGGAGGGCTGGAAGCATTGGAGATTAAATGGAGAACATACAAGAAACAAGGAGGTGAACTCATGGAAGACTTTAAAGCTTAAAATTCTGTATAGACTAAAGAAAAATTAAGTATTAGATCTGCTTTCAACTTTCCCTGCCTGAGCTAAGGATCCCTTTCAATGGGTAATGGCTGTCTCCTTGCCTTGTACCACCTGTGGTTTGTGGGCAGGTTGAGGAAGTAGCAGTGACTGTGCTGATTAACATTGGGGTCCTTACAATGGTCTTGTTTCTGGTGGGAAAGCTGGCTGCCTAAATCACAGTCCATCCAAAAAGTGGAAGAGATGGACCTCCAGCAATAGGTCAGTGATGTCTTTTCCCTCATTTTTGTCTCAGTATTGCCATAATTATGGGTGTAAATGGGGTGGCAGTGAGACGAGGGCCTGCCCTATACTGTTGTTACAGACTACAGGGATCCTAATTCTGCATCTGGTAGTGCGATACCTGTCCTGAAAGTGTTCAATACCAACACCTTCAGAACACAAAAAATGTGTGCAAATTTAATCACATGAAGTTTGCAGAACAGCTTTGTTTCCTTTTAACCTATTTTTTCTTTAATTTCGTGGGCTCAATGGTAGGCAGCCAATGCTTCAATTACATGATTTGAACTGATGGGTTTCTGTAATGCATGATTTAAACTGCCACCATATGGAATTTTATTTCACTGCACGTTACAGGCAAATAATATACCTTTCTTTATTTTTAAATTTGACAAGCTAGATAAACTGAGAAAATTGCTTTCTGAGACTCTTCTGTGGAAATACACTTGGTACACCTATTAGTGCTTCTGTCATAATATAGCAGAGCTCTCTTAAAAGAGAACTTGTTTATTCAGTTTGATTGTTTGCTTTGAACGAAACCTTCTGAAAAGGGTTCTGGATGGTGTGCTGTTATACTGAGGTGAACCAGGTTTCTTTTCCAACAATAAAGTTTCCCCTCTAATTTCCTTGCCTCTTCTGATGGCAGCCACTAGTACAGGGTCCACGGGCACACACATCCCCCCTACTACCTCACCTGTGGCCACGCTATATTGGTGAGCCTAGAATGTTAACAGGTTTTTCAGCCAAAGAGAAAAAAAGTCAAAGCCGAGCCTCATGCATTAGGCTGATATATGCACATTCTCCTGCAAAGGTCATTGGATAGCAATCAGAAGCTGAAACGCTGATTGGGTTCCTGCACAAGCTCCAGCTCAGTTCCAGGTACCTCATCAGGACCACCACCAACACTAACAGCCCCAGGCTGGGGACAATAAGGGCAATTGTGCTCCCAACAGTGGCCCAGCTGAGCCACTCTCTCAGCAGAGGGATTGAACTGGAGGGTTTCTTGATCTACATGCCACAACATCACAATAGGCAGACCTTTTGCAAACTGAGCCATTGCAAGAGCCTCAGGTCTTTGCTACACATGTGTGGGAAGTTGCATAAATACAGCTGCAACAAACCAACCAGCCATTATGATACCATCCGAGCCAGAATTCCTTGAGGGAGGGAGAAGCACCAACATTCCTAAAGATGAAATGGAAATGACAGGTTGTTTTTCTCCACAAAAGAGCAGTTTGTGTTTCAGAACACATTTAGAAAATAAACTGATGGAATTTACCATATAGATTTGGCAGGGTTCAGAAGGATAGCGTTAAAAGTTAAAACCTCCCAACCAGCACAGTGGCGCAGTGGTTAGCACCGCAGCCTCACAGCTCTAGGGACTCGGGTTCGATTCTGGTACCCTGTGACCGTGGGTTTTCGCCGGGTGCTCCGGTTTCCTCCCACAGCCAAAGACTTGCAGGTTGATAGGTAAATTGGCCATTATAAATTGCCCCTAGTATAGGTAGGTGGTAGGGGGATATAGGGAAGGTGGGGATGTGGTAGGGATATAGGATTAGTATAAATGGGTGGTTGATGGTCGGCACAGACTTGGTGGGCTGAAGGGCCTGTTTCAGTGCTGTATCTCTAATAAATAAATAAAATCCTTTTTTAAAATGGTCACATAAAGTACAATGTGAAGGATCACATTTTTAAAAAGTGTAGTTGCTCTAAAATCAATTCTTATTTTTAAAAAAAGGAACAATCTAATCTTCTGCAGGGTTTAATCTTAACAGGTGTTCTCAGGAAAATAAAGAACAAATTGGTGCTGAATCTACATTCTGACACTAGATGTCACTAGTTCAGTTGGTAAATTGCACAGCATTTTCAAAATGTGCTAAAGAGAGCTCAAAAAGCCTTGCACTTTACATCAAATTGTGTGAAAAGGGTGTTAAGCCTTTAACACCTTCAATAACCTAAACTAGAAAAGCAATACCCACCATTTTATTTTAATCTGTTGATGTTAACTCATTAGAAGTGTTAAAGGTTTGATTTGCATCTGTAAAGACACTTCCACAGTGAGTTGATTGATACATCCATTGGGGAAGGGCAAATGAATGCTGATTACAATTGTAGTCTGAATGAACCAAGACAGAATCCTCCTCATCAGTATAAATATTACAGATTACTGTATGATAATTAGTGACCACCATGGACTACCCTTTCTCAAACCCCAGCCAACCCATTTAATCATCTGAAGGAAAATCTGTATATCAATAATCAAACAAAGCATCAAGGTGACATTCCTTCCAACTTGTCTTCATGGCTCCAGCAGCAGAGAATCCAAGATGACCTAAGGAATACCTGATCATCTCAGCTTGCACTTCAATCATATTTTCAATCAGAAATCTTTCAAATGATCTAAAAAAGTCCAATCGTCCAAACTACTGATATTTATTGACAAAAGCATTGAATCATACTGCACAGAATGTGCCAACTCTTTGAAAGGGCTATCCAATTAGTCCCAGTCCTCTAATCTTTCCCCATGGCCCTGAAAATTTATCTTTTACAAGTATATGTCCAATTCTCATTTGAAAGTTACCTTTTCGGGTAGTGCATTCCAGATCAATTCCCCACTGCATCTTTTACCAATTATCTGTGTCCTTTGGTTTGTGACCCTCCCGCCAGTGCAAACCATTTCTTATGATCTGTTTCTTATTTGTTCATGCGATGTGGGCTTCGCTGACTAGGCCAGCAGTTATTGCCCATTCCTAATTGCCCTTGAGAAGGTGATGGTGAGCTGCTTTCTTGAACCGCTGCAGTCCTTGGGCTGTAGGTACACCAACAGTGTTGTTAGGAAGGGTATTCCAGGATCTTGACCCAGCAACAGTGAAGGAATGGAGATATAGTTCCAAATAAGGATGGTGTGTAGCTTGGAAGGGAACTTGCAGGTGCTGGTGTTCCCATGCATCTGCTGCCCTTGTCCTTCTAGGTGGTAGAAGTTGCGGGTTTGGAAAGTGCAGTCAAAGGAACCTTGGTGTGTTGCTGCAATGCATCTTGTAGATGGTACTCACTGCTGCCACTGTGAATTGGTGGTGAAGGGAGTGCATGTTGAAGGTGGTGGATGGAGTGCCAATCAAGTGGGCTGCTTTGACCTGGATGGTGTCGAGCTTCTTTTGGAGCTGCACCCAATCAGGCAAGTGGAGAGTATTCCACCACACTCCTGACTTGTAGCATGTAGATGTTAGACCAGCATTGGCGAGACAGGAGGCGGGTTACTCGTCGCAGAATTCCCAGCCTCTGACCTGCTCTTGTAGCCATGGCATTTATGTGGCTGGTGCAGTTCAGTTTCTTGTCAATGGTAACCCCCAGGATGTTGATAGTGGGGGGATTCAGTGATGGTATGCCATTGAACATCAAGGGGAGATGGTTAGATTCTCTCTTGTTTGAGCTGGTCATTTCCTGGCACTTGTGTGGTGCAAATGTTACTTGCCGCTCATCAGCCCGAACCTGGATGTTGTCCAGTTTTGTTGCATCTGGACATGGGCTGCTTCAGTGTCTGAGGAGTTGCGAATGTTGCTGAACACTGTGCAATCATCAGCGAACATCCCCACTTCTGACCTTATGACGGAGGGAAAGTCATTGATAAAGCAGCTGAAGATGGTTAGGCCTCGGACACTACCCTAAGGAACTCCTGCAGTGATGTCCTGGGACTGAGATAATTGACCTCCAACAACCACAATCAACTTCCTTAGAGCTAGGCATGACTCATATCAGCAGAGAGTTTTCCCTCCGATTCCCATTGACTCCAGTTTTGCTAGATCTACTTTATCAAAACCCCTCAATAATTTGAATAAATCTCCCCTTAACCTTCTTTGCTTTAAGGAGAACAATCCCAGAAACATGTTAAATTCATGGAACATTTCCTCATTATTTTGTCTAGATTGGAGCCGCTTGTTTCAAAGTGACTGTTTTCTACTTAGCAGCCATCCTACAGTGAGATCATTTGCAGCTTTTTCTTTACCACGTCATGGGAGAATTTTATGCTAGTGGCAGGGATCTTGACATCGGGGGAACTGCAGCGAGATCCCTGCGTTCCTTCTTCTATGGAAGGCCCATCAAATTTGGTGGCAATCACTTAACTGGACAGCGGTGGGCCTTCCGTCGGATTTCGTACCCCACCGCTGGAAGTCCCGGCCTTACAGACCTGCCAGACACCGAGGAGCAACGCTGGAATCAGGCTTAATGTAGCTCAGGATGGGAGGGGCCTCACGGGGGAGGTAGTCAGCAGCAAGGGCAGGAGGTTGGTCTTCAGCAGCCCGCCCCCCCACCAACCCCTTCTTGATGCTGGATCCCTTGATCAGGCACTAAGTGCCTTTGAACGAGGGACCCCCCAACCACCACCGCTCCCCACCCCCACCCCACCTTGGAACTGGGAATCAGCCCACATGGTTTCTCATGGTCTGCTTCACGCATGGCAGCAGGGCTGTCCGCTCCATGAATAATTGTGGCTGTGGCAGGAAGAGGCCCTTACTGGAGGTTAATTACCCAGTTAAGGGCCTCAATTGGTGGCGGGTGGGAAGGCCATTTACAGGCCATCCCGCCCAGGATGAAATTTCGGCGGAGGCGGGATGGTGGTGAGGTCACCCCCACCCCCACCACCCTCCCCGCCCCCACCACCTCCTCACCTGATTTTATGCTCTCTCCGCTTCCAAACTCACCATGGAAAAGAGCTTAAAATTCCACCCCGTTGCTTGTCGAAATTAGATGGAAATGAGAGAGTTTTGCATATACTCAGTTCATAATTTCCCTCTTTAAATGTAATGCAAGATGGCCTTGAGAGCATCGAAAAGACGTTTTTTATTGCTCTGAATAAGCAGTTCCTGTTTAAGCTTTTCTGTGTTAACCTTCCCAGATTCCTGATGTATTTTGGCCTGTAATAGCAAACAATATGACATTGTCACCTTATGACAAAATAATGTCTCCTGAACAATAAATAGCTGCACCAAGCAAGTGGAAATGAATGAATTAGTTATAATTATATAGGGTGGCACAGTGGTTAGCACCGCAGCCTCACAGCTCCAGGGACCCGGGTTCAATTCTGGGTACTGTCTGTGTGGAGTTTGCAAGTTCTCCTTGTGTCTGCGTGGGTTTCCTCCGGGTGCTCCAGTTTCCTCCCACCGCCAAAAGACTTGCAGGTGGTAGGTAAATTGGCCGTTATAAATTGCCCCTAGTGTAGATAGGTGGTAGGGCATATGGGATTACTGTAGGTTTAGTATAGATTAGATTAGAGATACAGCACTGAAACAGGCCCTTCGGCCCACTGAGTCTGTGCCGAACATCAACCACCCATTTATACTAATCCTACACTAATCCCATATTCCTACCAAACATCCCCACCTGTCCCTATATTTCCCTACCACCTACCTATACTAGTGACAATTTATAATGGCCAATTTACCTATCAACCTGCAAGTCTTTTGGCTTGTGGGAGGAAACCGGAGCACCCGGAGAAAACCCACGCAGACACAGGGAGAAGTTGCAAACTCCACACAGGCAGTACCCGGAATCGAACCCGGGTCCCTGGAGCTGTGAGGCTGCGGTGCTAACCACTGCGCCACTGTGCCGCCCTATAAATGGGTGGTTGTTGGTCGGCACAGACTCGGTGGGCCGAAGGGCCTGTTTCAGTGTTGTATCTCTAAATAAAAAATTAAAAAATTAAAAAAAACTGCTGGGCACTGGAGAGGTCTTATGGTTCTTGGTAATCTGGGATTTTCCATTTAACCTGGAAATTCAAAAGCGCAGTGAATGCAAATAGGATTCTATGTGGCAAATCTGTGGTTTGAGGAATGGTTTGATCAACTCCACTGGTGTCTTGGTCTGTGCTGAGTTCCCAGGTGTCCATACCTTCAGTTGCCTGGGCCCCAGCATCAGGAATTTCCTCCCTAAATCTCTCTGCCTCTCCACCTCTCCTCCTCTAATACATTCCTTAAAACGAACCTATTTGGCCAAGCTTTTTGCCACCTGTCTTAATATCGTTTTACATAGCTTGGTGTCAAAATTTTGTCTAAAAACGCTCCCGTGAAGTGCCTCAAGATGTTTTACTATGTTAAAAGCACTATATAATTGCAAGCTATTTTTATTGTGACATGTGGACTTGCAGTAGGGGTATTCAATGTATGTTGAACATCAAATGAGGATTAGCAGCAAAATTGCCAGTGGGCACCCTGCAACCCCACTCCTCGCCAATGTTGAAATAGTTTGTTGGCACTCTCCATCTGGCCTCGCACATGAAAAATGGTTAGGGGCTGTTTATCAGATAGCGGCCACTGTCTATACAACAGTGGTCAACATGAGTCAGCGGCATCAGCAGAGCTGTGGCCATACACAGCTGCTGTTATGTGGGCTATGCTGTAACTAACAATTGATCAAAAAGGGGCTGTAATTCTGGTCAAGTGTACAAAGATATCTCTATAGTAATATCAGTAACGTATTATTGTCATGATCCTCTCAGTGCCACATGATCTCCAGACATTCCCCTATATTAATCGATAAAACAATGATTAAGTTAATGAAATTAATATTTTGTCTTTAAAATACAGTTACCTATCACTACACCAAGCAGTTTCCACCCTGACTTAATTATCGGTAGGATGATTGTAGAGACACCAATCTTTTAGACTGTCAGGCAAACCCCACCTGCCAAGACTGAGGCACACATTATTTCACCAAATGAACATTAAAATGTAAAAAAGTGCAATCTCGGACTGGATGGACATCTGCATAATACAAGACAATGTGGAAACAAAGGGAGCCAGTCTCTGTTTCTCCAATACACCAAAGTGGTCAAACCAGTTCTAGTCACATGTCTAGCTGGCTGGAGCTTTTGGATTTGAACTTCCAACAGAGGATGTTGAAGAGACTGTTCCATATAAGGAGCTAGTCACATGACTAACCTGCTGAGCACCCTGGGAGCTTTTTGAATTTTAAACTCCCAAAAAAGGATCAAGAGAATGGAGTGCACTCATGGACTGAGAAGATCTCCTCTGCCTGCCTGTCTCCCGTCTGCCTGCCTTCATCTCTTCCCATGGAACTGAAAACATGTGAAACTCAAAGAGAGAAAGGTTTGCCACGTGAATAAAGTTTTAAGAAGATTACTGGGCCCTAACAAAGTGCAAGACTATTTCTTCAATCAAGGACTACAGCAAGCTCGAGAAACAGTAACAAGATATTGCCTCAAACTGTTCTATTTATCTTTTCTTCTGCTCTTTTCTATCCCTATTTTGCATGTTTATATCGCGTGTGTGTGCTAGCTTGAGCGCGTTGCATATCCGTAAGCGTGAACTGTATTAGAGTTTAAGTTTAAGGTTTAATAAAAATTTCATCTTTCTGCTTTAATCCAAAGAAAGCCTGTTTGTGCTCAGTTCCTTGCCTTATAATTGGAAATTAAACCCTGTTACAATAAGACCAGGTAAAGATAGCAAAAGACCCCTAGACATTGTTCACCTGGTTGTAACAAGACACTGAATCTGTTCACTTTACTCCATTGACTATAGACATGTCCGATTTCAATATGAAGTAGTCAAAAAAGAACTGGAAAATGCAGGAAAATACAGACACCAGTTTGTTAAATACCTCGATACTTAACACTCAAAACAAAAATATATTTTTAGTTTCCCAATTAAATAAATGGTCTGCACAAATTTTCATTTTTCCTTAGTTTTTGATTTGTGGTGTTCAGGATTTCTACATTTCAAGAGATCTTGCAATTTTGCTGAAACTCCTCAGCTCTGGAGTGTGCTCCATTTGAGCTGCTTTTTCACATCTTGTCTTTGTCCAGGATTAGCATCTGTGGCTCAGCACATTTCTGTATTAAGGTAATTATGAATACTGCACTCTTTATTGTTTAATTCTCACATTCATTCAATTCTGCCTTCTATTGTCTGTTACTGTGGCAGTATCCTATCAAATATTCAGAAACTAAAGAGGTACATAAGAAGGTTTGCAGCTATTTCATACTGCTAGCTATATGGTTAAAAATTCAGCATCCTGGCTCTTTTGTGGGCTTTTATTGAAATCAATAAAAAAAACAACATTAGCCCACATATGAAGTTCAGTAATTATTTCATCCTAATTGCTTTTCTTTTGAAAGATATTTAAATTTTATTGCAGTAATCTACCTTCTAATGGAATGCTTCAAGTCAACCCAAGTACACAATAAGCTTTGGTTGGACGATTATACATTTATGAAAATGACAACTGAATCATTGAGAAAAAAGATTCAGTAGCTTTAATGTCTTCTGTATGATGGTCCAGAGGTACCTTTAAAATAGATTTCATTTGTATGGGTTTCATCTGAATTCAAACAACCTTCCAATTATTTTTCCATATTTGCACGTTCGAGATCTGTTATATTTTAACTTATTATAAGTAAACGTATTTAAACAAACTAACAGTTGTATTTACAGAAATGCTTTTAATTGCATATTACGATTACAATCTAAGTAGGACCCAATTGGAAATGTCGCACTGCATCCTAGCTAGATGTTTTCTAGTAAAACAATTTTAACTATCAAAATACACCAGTCTTTATTATTAAGGATTTGTATTTGTGATCCCATCCATATTATAGTGCAACTGAAATGATTACAGAAACAACACTGAACTTTGCGGAATACTGCCATACCTTAAGGAGGGACATCAGGACAATCTGAGTTTTGACAGCTTTGTACTACAACATATTGTGAAAGACAAAAAATGTTGCATCTTTAGTAAACTGTAAATTTCCATAGATATTAACTTGCAGCAAATCATCACTTTCCAATGAGGAAAAGTGCTATTTTATAATCAAAGCCACAAACACTTCAATCAATCGTTATGAATAATATTAACCTTGTTAATGATTTTTAAAAACTTTTTTTAAAAATCGCATGATTGCTTCACACCCTTTTCTTACAGCATAAGTAAGCTGTTTTATAAGGATTCTAAGGGGGTTTTAATAACGTTTTCTTTTACTGGGCTTGTTGTGGTCGCCAGACTGAGCCAAGCTAATCTCAGTCACTCACATTTCTGCTACTGAAGTCTTATTAATAGAAAGTAAAACAGAAAGTGCCTGGAATGTACAGGAAGCCTATCACCATTTGAAAGTGAAGAGAAGGGTTAATGTTTCAGATGGGCACTCTTCACCATAACAGCTCTGACAAAGGACACGGCCCAAAAATGTAATGCAGTTGCACCTGCTGTGCAATTCCAGTAGCTTCTATTTGCATTTCAGATTTTCAGTGTTTACAACTTTGCTTCTTATTTCTTATTAGTAGGCACTACTTTGTAGACAAAGGATACACGATGAGGAAGAGGATTTGCAGTTTATCCCAATAGTGAGAAAGAGTAATTTACTTATATGTTAGGACACATGACCTACATTTCTCAATATACATGCTTTCTTTTTAAAAATGTATTCATTACTGGATGTGGGCATTCCTGGCAAGGCTGGCTGGCATTTATTACCCATCCCTAATTGCCCTTAGAATGTCTTGGTGGGACATGACCTCTACTAAAGTTTAGACATATCAACTAATGTTAAATCATGAGTTTTAATCATGTTATACCAAAACTATTTTGATTTTAATATATTTTACATACAAAAAACATTTTAAAAGAAGAATTAAAGTGGCTTCTAACATCAAAATGAAGTTGAGATAATGTCAGAACTTATGGAACATCGTTTAGAAGGGATATGCCTCTGACGACTCAGTGAATAAGTGCTTTTTAGGGGCGGAATGCTACGCAGTGCAGATCATGAAGGTGGCTGATTTAATGCATAGCCAATGATAAATTGCCTAATCTCAGCCAGAGCATTGGTGGAATGCTACAATTGGCACTACTGCCACTGAGCTAGGAAAGCTTGATTTTTATTGAGTGACGATTGACAGGGTTTATATGTGGATGTTGGACAGTCTACACTTAGGTTTAAATGTATCCCAAAGTTAAATAGCCTGCTAGCATTCACCTTCTGGGCTCTTGTGGACATGTGGACAAGGTAACGGATTATGGTCTGTGCCTATGGAACTATATTTCAGGAATAGTAAACTGCTTTTTGCAAGTGTCATGGGATTCACTGACAGCGAGGAGGTAAAATGTGCACTGACTGGGTGTGGTTTCAATGGTCTAATGGTGGTTTGCACTGTATTTTCTGCTGATTCACTGATGAAGTTTGCTCTGTATTTCTTATTGGTTCAATGATGGTACTCGCTCTGTATTTCCGATTGGTTCAATAGTGGAGATTAGTCTGTATTTCCTCCTGGTCTAATGATGCAGTTTGCTCTGTAATTCCTGTAATCTATTTTCTACATTCCTTGCACCTCTTTGCTTTGACGATGTTTTCAAGTTGAGCAACTTTGGAAGCATACTCTTCATTGATTTTTGGATGGCACATAAATGACTCAATGAATATGCTTTTGATAAAGAGGAATGAAGCAGCAATCTGCAGCATTTCTAAGAGTCCCACGTACCAACAAATGAAATTAGAATTTGATTTTTGGCTTTGATGAGGTCATAAGTTGAAGTACTCAAAAACACATACAAAGAAATTTGCCCCTATCTGGGAAAATTCTGAAACCTTGAAAAGAGATGTTAGACATTAAAGTTAATCTTCCATAATCATGTCAACTTTCTGTTCTTCCTTAAACCTATCTATAGTCTCCAACAGGTCAGCAAAATTTCATTCCCATTCATCTGATCATGTCAGCTTAACTGCACTACCGTCATGGACTTCCTTGACAGTCACACCACTCAACAGGCAACTATTATGCACGTGTCTATTGCCAGGGTTAAGATCATGGAGAAAATATACACATGTATTCAACCTTTGTATTTGCATTTACAGATAAAAGAAAACTAAAGACTACCTTTTCAAGAAGGCAGTTATAGGATGATAATTTTCCTTTTCGTCAAATGTTGCACAGATAACAACAGTGGCTACACTTCAAAAATAACTTATGGCTGTAAGGTGCTTTGGAACATCCAGAGAAAATGAAAGTGCTATATAAGTGCAATTTTTTCTCTGTACCCTCAAATCAACTATAAGACCATTGCACTTGCTGAGATAACAGTTCCCCAAAACTAGTCTTGCCCCAACATGGATCACAATAATCTTTTCAATTCTTGCCTAGCTCCTGTAGAGCAAGCTCTCCGGTTCAATCCTCAGCCCTGGTTTGTAAATGCATTTGAACATCTAATGGTTGACATATGAACTGTCAGAGGTTAAATATTTATCCCAGCGATACAGAAAAGATGAACATGCTTTGAAATCACCCTTTATACTGGTGTGGCATTTTAGTTAGCTTTACGCTCATTTCATTGGTCTGTCTCCCATTTGTAGCTGACACTTAAGCTTACAAAAAAACCATCAATAGATTTTGCCTCGTTTTCAATGACAGCCTCCTGAAAGGTCTGTAGAATGGGCCTCTTTTGTCCTTCAACATGGCAACAAATATAACTACAGAAAAAAAAGTTTGCTTGCAGCAGATTAGACTATAGAATCTTCTGACCTGACTCAGCTTTAGCCAACACAATAAACATGAATTTAGTCATTACTCCCTATCCTCAAGCCACGGCTCACTTGACTATTAATTCATTCCAAGTCATACAAGAAACCATGATCAAATATTATTAATTCCCAAGACCAGGGCCATTTTAAAGAGATTATCATACTCAAAATGTATTGTATATTATAATTAAACCCATTTGTACCACAAATCTGTGATACACACTGAATTTTACTTTCCTATAAACTGTAACCTTGCTTGCAACATGCATCAGAAGGTAAACACTGCAAGGCATAAAGTAACTGGAAACATATGGACAAACTAGCTTGTGCTATAATGCATTTCACCTGCACTGTAGGCAAACACGGGCATTAGCCATGAAACATTTGTTTAAAATATATCATTTTAAGACATTAAAGAGCCAATATTCCTGTGCTTGTACCCACTAATGCCTGAAAAACAGATACCAGGCATAGCAAAAAGATTACTAATTCTTTGCTCCCATTTATAAAGAGCAGCTAAATTTCCTGTGTGCTGTTTTTGCAATTGACGAGGCTAGGAGAAGGTAAATTGTATGTAAATGAACATCGGAGATCCATCCACTCAGATTTTCTGCTCCTGCATTGGGTACAGTTCAGGGGAAAACTGGTCTACCCCCCAAAATCTGGAAATATAGCTTCAATGCAGTATAGATGCTTTTGACCTTAAAGGGACAGCCTGAAGTTGTCAAGCAAGGTCTTCATTTTTGACTTGAATAAAAGTAATTTGTCAGCTATAGAAACTTTCACAGAATGGTGTAACTCATTTCCACTCATTCAGAGATGGCATGTTTAGTGCAGTGGTTGCCCCTCCTTTTTGTTAGGTGGCTTACTTGGAGGCAGAGGAGAAGCAATAACTACAATTGCCCTCGACGGTTGCTGACAATGTTCTTTGTTGAACCTCTCGAGAGCCCCCATCAACTGCATCACTAACGTAAGGCAGGGATCCTTTTTCCACCTTTCTGTTCAATCAATACAAAGATAATCCTCACAATCAACCCTGCAGTCAGCTCCTATTCCCAAACATTCAGTGTACACAACCGGATTTATGCTCTCTGTTCATGTACAGTAAAATAGAAGGCACTAATAGATTTTTGAGAAAGTTCCATGATTGATTGTTACAGTATGGTGTTCATGTGACTGCATACTCATTCTTACCCAGATGTTTTATTTTTATTCATTATTTCCATGGTGTTGGGCCTTGGTATGTGCCTACCTATCTTAGTGCTCATTCCTACTGAACTCTCACTGACAGATAATTAGGAAAGGGGCAAAAATGTGTCTCCAGTTCACTGGATGGTCCCATACTGACTGTGAAATCTCTGCCACAGCAGACATGGCCTGCCTTCTGGCTCTTAGACGACCATGGGTGGCGTGTGGGGGAATAGTGTGGAAAGGCTTCTATCCTGAAAGATAGCCTTTCTTCTGTTGTCATATCTGGCCTGACCCTACTTGGAGCTTTCATGACACTCTCATGGCGGGTGCACAGACCCAGTTTCTTCAATGATCTCATGGAAGCTTGTCCCCACTTCATGCCTCAGCTGAGCAAGATTAGGGTCAGCCTTGGTTCAGTGGTAGCACACATGCCTCTGAGGCAGAAAATCATGGGTTCAAGCCCTGTTCTAGAGGCTTGTGCACCTAATCTAGGATGACACTTCAGTCCCGTACAGAGGGACTGCTGTACTGTCAGAGGTGCTGTTTTTTAGGGTGAGATATTAAACTGAGATCCTGTTTGCCCTTTCAGGTGGATGTGAAAGATCTCATGCTGCTATTTTAAAGACGAGCAAGGGAGTGTCCTAGGAACATAAATTATTCAGCCCCTCAAGCCTGCCAATCAATTAGATCAATGCCTGGATGGCAGGTGTTTGAACTGACATCTCTGGTGGGGGACTGTGCTATAGATGGCCCTGGAATTGTCATTCTACCCAACGATGTCTGCAGATTCTACAAGGTGACCCTCAGCACCCCATTCTTGCAATTGCTGGATTCCTTCATGTTAGTTGCCTTTTGTTGGAGGCTTCTTGGCAGATCCACCTTTGACCCCAACATCCTGCCCTGCACAGAAAGCATTTTTATCTTAAAAGCTAGACCATGGAGACTGCTTCCCTGGCTGCAGCAGCTGGGGATGGAGGTGACCTCCCCCTCTCATGAGATGATCCCTTCCTCCATCAGCTCCTATCCACCTGTGTACTTTGACTTACCGCTTGTGTTGCCCTCCTGCTATCTGTCTAAGCATTCCAGGGTGGATATATCTGTGCTGGTTATTGGATAGGGTAAGTGGAATGATGAGATGCCAGGTGTGCTGTCACTTCTCCAGGAGCTGCTTTTGGGTGAATCTGGAAGGTGCCCGCTCAAGGTGCCAGAGAAGTTTCTGAAAGGATGCAGAAAAGATACAATGAGAAAAAGGAACTTAGAATGGTTAACTAACATGGACTAGGCAAACATTCCACATGGTTCTAATGATCCTGGAAAGATTGTGTAAGCATTCTTCTGACAAGATATTTATATGTCAGTGTCCTATAAGAATCCTTGGCTTATAACTCCTTGCTGGGACTTGCCCTCCTCCTTCTCCATTTCTCGCAATCTCCGGGATTTAGTTTCCTGGTGTGGTGAATGCCCACTCCTCGAAAGGAGTGAGGCCCCTTATGGAGACTTCCCTTCCTCCTGTTGTCAAGCACAGCTAATTCGGATGGCACGATCAGAGAAAATGGACACCAAGTATGGCCAGTTCAAGGAATTGTTTATTTACGCCATTACAAGATTACACCATTAGGATAATATACAAATACATTACACTGCTTCTCCTTTCAAAAGAAAAGTATTTTTCTTTTTGTTTCTTTACAATAAGCTATATCTACAGATCAAGTTTAATAACTGATTTACGACGTCTTTCTGATCTCCTTACAGGTTTTGGTGTCGAGTCAGTTTTTGGACTGCTTGGTTTTGGTTCACTACTTAAAGATGATCTTGTTTCTTTCACAGAAATTGATACATCAGACACTGAAGTCTGAACTGGTTCAAACTCAGGCATGATCAAGCAGATTGCTCTCATGTTTTGATTCGTCCCTTTCCGGGATCATGTCAGCTACGTGAACGTTTCTAACCTTTCCCTCAATTTCAGCCAATTATCTTTTGGTTTCATGCAATTCTACTGCATTTCCCACATCCCACTTGTGTGACTTGTGAGGGGGACTCAAAACACAAATATGCTAATTTTGCCTGAAACTCTGTTCTCTCTTGTTTGTGTCAGATTGACTTTCCTGACTGAACTGCTTGTGTTCAACTTTAGCAACCAGATTTGGTAGGAACAGACTCAAACACACCCTTAACCTCCTCTTCATCAAAAGCTCAGCAGTTGTTCACCCTATAGTGGAGTGTGGGGTTGTTCTGTACTTTAGCAGGAAACTGGCCAACTGCTGTTTCATACTAAAATTTAAACAGCCATGCAGCACTTGTTTCTTGAGTGCTTCTTTAACTATCCTAATGGATCTTTCAGTTGCTCTATTTGATGTTGGATGGAAGGAGGAGTGAGGGTACTTTGATACTGTTTTGCTTCATGAAATTTTGAAATGGAGTAGAACGAAATTGAGGACCATTATCTGAGAGAAGATCCTCTGGTAAATCATGACAAGCAAAAATAGACTGTAACTCATCTATTGTTCGTTCAACATTGGTGTTTTGACCCTTGTGCTTGACTTCCATCCACTTCAAGTGGCTATCGACGAGTCCGAAGAAATTGTCATTTTCCTTATCACAAAAGTCTGCATAACACTTTGACATAGTTGAGTCGGCCATGGCCACGATTACAAAGGACTTTTAGGTGGCTTATTTCTACAGTTTTTGGCAGATAGTACATTTGCTAACCAGTAATTCTAGGTCACTGTCTAGACCAGGCCAATAAAGAATGGATTTCATAGTTACTATTCCTGTGTGTTCAGTATGGAGTTTTGCCAGAATCCTAGCTTTCAAAAAACTAGGTACCACCACTCTATGACCCCATTTAAGGCAGCCCTGTTCACATGAAAACTCATTGCGATGATTGTGGAACCGTTTCAGTTCCTCCTCTGTACACTGGTCAAATTTTGGCCATCTGTTCATAGAGTCTTTTCAACGCTTAGTCTTTCTAAGTTTCAGCTGCAATTTCAGTTGCAGTGATTGGAAAATCATCATTAACTACACTTATTGTGAGAATTGCACCTTCACAGACTACTTCTGAGTCCTCATGAGACAAACACAACAGGGGCTGAATTTAATGCCCATGGTCTCCCGGCTCCAGGCCGGAGAGATGGGGGAGTCCCGCCTCGAGCTGGAGACCCCCGGAGCGATTCTACAGCATTGGGATATCCGTCCCTTGAAAGATGGGGATCCCGCCTCCACAAGCTGCCCGCCAATCACAGGGCTGGCAGCTCAGCAGTATCGGCAGTACCACTGGGACTGGTGGCCATTGCTGGTACTGGAAGAAGCCTTGGGCCCAGGCCCAGGCCCAGCGCTGGAGATCCAGACCCAAGGTAGGTGAGGCGAGGTCGCCAGTGCCAGACCAGCAGTACATAGCGACAAGGGGGAGCGTGGGCGTTTAGTGCAGGGGGACAGTGATTCAAATTTTCCCAGCAGGAGCACACTGTGGGCCGTAGATTGTACATAGGGAAGGGCCCCCACCCACCCCCCACCAAGTCCGCTGGGCGGTCACCTTGTTTTACTGGGCGACCTCCCCGCATGGTGGATGCCTCCCCTGCAGATGGTTAAATCCCAGCAGCAGCAGGAAGAGGTCCTTAAGTAGACTTTACTAGGCCACTTAAAGACCTCAACTGGCCTCTGGGTGGGAAGGCCATCTTCGGCCTACCCTGGCCCTGACAAAGTTGCGTTGCCCTGTGGAGGCGAAGTGCCCACCACCCCTGCTTCCCGTTGAAATTCTATGGGCACCCCCACCTCTGAACCCATCTCAGGGACCCATAACTTTCCGCCCAGTCTGGTAGGAATAGCATTCTCTTTCAAATTGCGATATTCGATGTTGTAGTCCTACTGTGAGAGAATCCTTGATGCTGCCATCGTCAGTATAGCAGACTTTGGTCCCAGAATAGCTATTAGGGGATTATGAAGTTGCTGCCCAATAAAAAAAGGTGAAACTTTTTGATTCTGAAGATAATTCCAAGTGCTTCCTTTCCTATCTGCTTGTAGTTGCATTCACTCTTGGTCAGGGTACATGACGCATATACTGCGGGCTTCTCTTGACCATCATCCATGACATGACTGATCAGTGCTCCAACTCCACAGTTTGCAGTTTCACATGCTAGCTTCAGGTTATGATTTGTGTCAGAATGAACAAGTAATGCAATATTCATCAAGCTTCTCTTACATGCTTCATAAACACCTTGTTGTGCTTTAGATTATTTCCATTTCCCATCTTTCTTCAACAACTCATGTAGTGTAGCTAACTCCATTGTAAGCTCAGGCAGAAATCACGAGTAGTATTGGACCATGCCAAGAAAAGATTTAAACTCAGACACACCTCTTGGCTTTGGGGCATTGACTATTTTCTCAATCTATCTTTCATTGGCTGTAGTCCTTTTTCATTGACTTTCAGCCAAGGTACACTACCTTAGATTGCACGAAAGCACACTTGCTCTTTTTCAACTTCACATTGTGATTATTGAGCCTTTTTAACACTTCATCCAACACTTGAAGCTTCTCTCTCTGTTGTGATCACAATCAACATGTCATCCTAATTACACAAGCAATGCAGCTCTCCTTGCAAAATCTTATCCATTGTAGCTTGGAAGATCTTTGGAGAAGACTTCACACCGTAGGGCACCTTTGTGTATGAGTATAACCATAGGTGTGTGTTTGTCATGAGATACTGCTGACTCTTCCGGTCCACATTGAGCTGTGCATAAGCATGGGAGAAATCAAAATTGCGAATAGCTTGGATCACACTAACTCCGCTTACAAATCTTGAGAGGTCGGTAGTGGATACTGCTCTTCATCCACTGCCTGGTTGATTGCGACTTTGCAGTCCCAGCATAGTCTTACGGTTTTGTCTGACTTGGGTACTACTACAGTTAGGGTTTCCCAATCACTGTGATCAGTTTTCACTAGCACACCATTTCTCTCTTGCTTCTTTAGTTCAGGCCTGATGCAACAACAATATATTGTAAGGCTAATCCAGTTCCTTATGTACTCAAAACCCAGGTTGAAGGGAAGCTAAAGAGAGAAATGGTGTGCTACTGAAAACTGACCACAGTGATTGGAAAGCCTCACTATACAGAAGGTCCTTGGGTATGCGACTGGCTTCCATCCTGTGGACGTGTCCGATCCACTGAAGCTGCCTCTATTTGTCTAGTGCCAGACTTGGGAGATCTGCCTTTGAGAAGACTGCCACATTTGTGATTTTTGTCCTGCCAGGATATACCCATAATGCATGCAGACAGTGAAGACAGAAATTATTGAGCCTCTTTCCCTGGTAACTAAAGTCACCCATGTTTCACAGCCATACAGCAAAGTGCTGAGAACACAGGCCTTATAAACCATCAGCTTGGTCCTAAGGGTCAGCTTGATGTTATCCCATGCACATTGGCCAAAGGTGGTAGCTGTTTTCCTGATGTGTGTATCGAGCTCTGCATCAAGGGACAGATTGTCTGTTACCGTGGACCCAAGGTAGTAGAATTTGCTAACGACTTCCCATTGGGGTGTTATTTAGTGTGATCGGGGGCAGAGATGCAACACCTTGTCCCATGACCACGGATTTCTTGATGCTTATAGTCAGGGAGAACAAGCTACAGGCATCGGAGAAACAGTCCATGAGTCTTTGTAGCTGAATTTCCGTGTGAGTGACTCACACAGCATCATCAGTGTAGAGGAGTTCTCTGATCAGGATGTAATGTGCTTGCTGTCTGACCCAGTGTACAAGTAGACTGTTTCCATATCTGCAGGGAAGGCGAAGGTCAGGAGCATGGAGAAGAAGATTCCAAACAGAGTGGGGGCTAGGACACAACCCTGTTTCACTCCATTCTTCACTCTGAAATGGTCGGAAGTGGAGCCATCAAACTGTACAGTGCAGTGCATGTTGTCATGGAAGGAGCAGATGAGACTGAGAAGATTCAGTGGCTAGCCAATTTTTCCCAAAGTCTTGTACAGACCTGCTCTGCTGATGGTGTTGAATGCCTTAGTGAGATCTATGAAAGTAAGGTAAAGGGGTATACTCTGTTCCCTATACTTCTCTTGTAGCTGGCGTATGGAAAAGATCATATCCACAGTAGAACTGCCGGCATGGAACCCGCACTGTGCTTCCGGGTATACTCCGTCTGCAAGTAAATGGAGCCTTTTAAGTATGACCCGAGCAAAGACCTTCCCCATGACACTAAGGAGTGAGATACCCTGTAGTTATTGCAGTTTCCTCTGTCACCTTTGTTTTTGTATAGTGTGATAATTTTGGCATCATGCATCTCCTTTGGAGCAGAGCCTACTTTCCAGCAGAGGGGGACAAGGTCATAAATTTGTGGCAATAGATGGAACTTTCCATACTTGAGCAGTTCAGCTGGAATTCCGTCTTTGCTGGGTGTCCTCCTGTTCGTTAGGCTTCTCGAGCTCCAATGATGAGGGTTCCTCATTTAACTCACCCATGACAGGAAGTTGTGAGAGAGCATCAAGTGCGGTCTGGGAGATGTCAACCCACAGGAGTACAGTCGCAGTAGTGTTCAGCCCAGCGGGACATCTGCTTACTTCTGTTGGTGAGTACTTCACCATCTTCAGCGGAGCAACTTTGGTGATGGCAGGGCCAAGTGCCCTCTTGATCCCTTCATACATAACTCGTAGATTTCCTTTGTCACGTGCAATTTGGATTTCTTAGCGTAACCTGATCCAGTGTTTGTTTGTGCAATATCTCCCTCTCCTTTTGCATGACTGTCTTGGCTACTTTCAGGTCATGCAGCATCTTAGCTGTTGGGTTTATGTTGTGCATCATGTAGGCTTTGTTTTTTGCATCAATGACAGATATCGTCTCAGCTGAGTAGGTCTCAAACCAGCCCTTGTTGCGGGTTCTGCCTTTACCAAATGATGCTTCTGCTGCTTCATAGATGATTGAGCTTAGTGACTTCCAAGCTTCATCGATTCCAGCATCGGTGCTTCCCGTTATGGCTTTGGTGGGTAGCAAGCGTTCTAGAGACAGTGCGAAGTGCTGGTATTTGGCATCATTGCTTGTGCAAGGGATATTGATGCATGGCAGGCTGTCGCGTTTGGAGCTGTGGAATTTTCAGTGGTGCACCTTCACTCTGCTGCCGATGAGAGTGGTCGGTATCACAATCTGCACTATGATAGGTGCGGGTGTGAAGAACACTGGGTAGATCGTGCCTCCTTGTGATGACTAGGTCTAGTTGGTGCCAATGACCAGTCCTTGGGTGCTGCCTTGATACCTTGTGGTGATGTCTGCCATGGAAGGAGGTGTTGGTGATGCAGGGTTCATTCAGGGCACAAGGCTCAAGACAGCGTTGTCCGTTATTGTTGATCACCTCCACCCCATGATGACTGAGGCACATTGGCCATGAATCACTGTCTGCCCCAACATGAAGTCACCCAGGATGAATAGCCTCTCATCATTTGGGATGTTCCTCAGAAGGTCATCGAGGGAGTGATGGAAATGCTCTTTATCGGAGATACTGGCATTCAGAGTTGGTGTGTAGACGCATATGATGTTGACTGTGCCTCCATCGGATGATAACCGCAGGAGGGGATGAGGTGCTCTGAGGTTGGTACTGGTGGTTCAATTGACTGTGTCAGCTGGTTTCTCGCTGCGAAGCCTACACCATGTTCACAGCGATCTTCAATCTTTCCATTCCAGTTAAAGATGTAATTACCCTCTCAAGTAGAGCCAGTGTCGGCTAATCTGGTTTCTTGTAGAGCAGCAATGTCGACAGCAAACTTGTGTAGCTCACGGTCGATCAGGACTGACTTGCGTACACTTGCTGTGGAGTGTGGATCGTTGTTCATTCCAGGATTCTTTGTTTGCTGCGTAGCCTAGGCATGATTTTAAGATGTGCAGACTTGCCTAGTATCTGCACGACCATCCACCACCACCTACCCCGACCTCATAGGCTGGTGTCCAGAGGAAAGACAAAAGCCTATACGTCTGGGGCCTATTCGGTTGCAGGAGTGGCCGGAAGGTGCTAACCTGAGGGAAACACCAACTACCTAATTTGTCCAGTTTACTCCCTTAACCATTAGCTCTTGATGTTATTGGTGTTAATATTGAAGGCACCAACCGGGAGGGCCCAGATCGCCACAAATGTAGGTGTCGTCCTGTCCTCCAGGCGTGCAAAGGGAGCAGCTACAGGCCGCTGCTTTCCACCTCCAGGTTTCCACCTCCATCCTCCAAACCCTCCAGCCAGGTCCGTACACTTCCCCACTCTGTCTCTCTCTCTCTCTTATCCTTCACTACTGCTGGTATCTCCAGCCAGGTCCATGCCACAGCCAATCACATATCCGTCTTTCTCTGACGTCACACTAAGATTTTATTGAGCACTATTGGTGGAATCTGAATCCATTCACCTGCCCCTACTGGTCTGCTCTTGCCACTGTTCCTGCTCCTTTTAGCCTCCCTGCTCCTTGGCCCTTCACATATACCAAATATATTATGATAATAACTAAAGAGTATATAACCTATCATTTCTGGGTTGATAGGCCAGCAAATTGACATCTTGCTCCCTGTGCACAACAAGCTCCCACAAACAGCAATATGATAACGACTGGATAATCTGCTTTTGTGATGTTGATTGAGGGATAAATGTTGGCCAGGACACTGGGGATAACTCCCCTGCTCTTTTTCAAAATAATCCCATGATATCTTTTATGTTCACCTTGGGGAGCAAACGGAGCCAAGTTTTCACATCTCATTCAAAAGATGGCACCTCTGACAGTGCAGCAGTCCCTTAGTACTGCATTGGAGTGTCAGTCTACATTTTGTGCTCAGTTCTGACTCAGAGGCAAGAGTGATACCAACTGAACCATGGCTGGCGCACACTTAGAAAGTAACAGCCCATAACAATCCTCCTTCCAAGAACCTCAGGGACAGTCAAGAATGATTCAACTGCAGAACTTCCTTGCAGTTGCCTCCACTTGCTCCAAGATATTTTAATCAGCGTTAGGTTATTAAAGCCTGAGGTATACCTAAAGGCCCCAATACTTGAGTAGTCTGCTTCTGGTACAACTCACTTCTGGTGCCCTTGAGTATATCCCATTCAGGAAAATTGGTCCATACTATATATACAGTATTCAGAGGAAATGGGCCCTCAACTCATAGAACAAATAATATGGACGTTTAAAAAAGTCAAATTCAAGAATGCTAGTCAGCTAACTCTGACAACTGCTTCATATCCTCTTCGAAACACCTCCTTCTCATTCTCACCTTCACCATTGTTTGTAAGAAACAGTGCAAAATATTTATTTAATATCTTTCCCATATTTTCATCTTCCACAATTAGACTTTCACCATCTCTGAGTAGTCCTACTCTCTCTTTAATCATTCTTCAACTTTTTCTAAAATAATATTGAAAGATAGGGTAAAACTTTTCTTTGAGGACATGTTGGCACACAATCTGAGAAAAACAAATCAGAATATTGTCTTTATGGTGAGACACTGGGAATTGTGGAGAAGTAAAGGGATTTACATGTTCATGTACACAAATCACTCAAAGCGATGCGCAGGTACAAAAAGTAATTAAAAAGGCTAATGGAATGTTGGCCTTTATCTCAAGGGGTTGGAATTCAAAAGTGAAGAAGTGATGCTTAAGTTATACAGAGCCTTGGTCAGACCCCATATTGCATTCAGTTCCAGGCACTGAGTATCAGGACGGATATATTGGCCTTGGAGAGGAGTACAGCACAGATGCACAAGAATGATAAAGAGTTAAAGAGGTGAGATTGCATAAATATAGTTCATATTCCATTGAGTTTTAAAAGATTGAGTAGTGATCTAATAGAGGTATTTAAAATGTAAAGGAATTTGATAGAGTAGATACAGAGAATCTATTTCCTCTGGTGGGGAATCCAGAACAAGATGACATTGGGCAAGAAATTTATTTACCCCGATTTTTCAATGCGAGGGTTGCCATTTGTGACATGCCTGCACTGGTTCAGGTAGAGGGGGACAAAAATCAGTGTACACCAGCCAATGCTGCCAGCATCTCACCCACCTCTCGCTGATGCCACATACCTCCAGCTATTCAGCAATGACAGGCAAATCACCCTAACAAAGTGCTACACAATTACTAATGTTCTGCTCTTTCTCTTGAAGCACGAGGTAGCACACAATAGAAGGGAGAAGAGCAGAGCTTGCAGGGGACAAGGATTCTTGCATCTCCTGAGCTCTACAGAGGAAATGGTTCTCTGCATTAGGGGCCGGCTATGACGTCGCTGAGAACATATAGGATGAGAGCATGTTCCTGCCTTCTCGACTCCCAGTTCATTCTTATCCTGCTGTCTGGCATGATAAGCAAGCTGTAGATGGTGTGATCATGGAACTCTTGCCTTCCACCCTACCCCCTCTTCGTGCACATCAACACTCCCCTACTAGTTCCTGCTTTCAGACACACAAAACACCCCCAAAACATTCCAGAGAACTTTCAGGCACTTTTCAATAGAAACCTCAGATACTGAAGCAGCCTGTGCCACATGCAGCAAGACCTGGACAACATTCAGGCTTGTGCTGATAAGTGGCAAGTAACATTCGTGCCCACAAGTGGCAGCCAATGACCATCGCCAACAAGAGAGAATCTAACCATCTTCGCTTGACATTCAATGGCATTACCATTGCTGAATCCCCCACCATCAACAACCTGGGGGTTACCATTGAACAGAAACTGAACTGGACCAGCTATATAAATACTGTAGCCACAAGAACAGGCCAAAGACTGGGAATTCTGTGGTGAGTAACCCACCTTCAGACTTCCAAAAGCCTGTCCACCATCTACAAGACACATGAGAAATGTGATGCAATACTCTCCACTTTCCTGGTGATGCAGCTCCAACAACACTCAAGAAGCTCAACATCATCCAGGACAAAGAAGCCTGCTTGGTTGCCATCTCATCCACTACTTTAAAGATTCACTCACTCCACCTCCGGTGCACAGTGGCAGCAGCATGTACCATCTACAAGATGCTCTGCAGCAACTCACCAAGGCTCCATTCACTGCACCTTCCAAACCTCCGACCTCTACCACCTAGAAGGACAAGGGCAGCAGATGCATGGGAACACCACCACCTGCAAGTTCCCCTCCAAGTCACACACTATTCTGACTTGGAACTATATCGCTATTCCTTCACTGTTGCTCAGTCAAAATCCTGGAACTCCCTTCCTAACAGCACTGTGGGTGTACCTACAGGCAACAATTCAAGGTGGCTCACCACCACCTTCTCAAGAGCAACTAAGGATGTGCAATAAATGCTGCCTTGCCAGCGATGATCACATCTCAAGAATGAATAAAAAAAGTTCCAAAATGTTAACTTACCTGCAATAAGAGTGCCTGGCCCTTTAAATAACACTACTGCATGGCCCATTCTGATGCTTCACACTTCTCTTTTCAAGTGGAGACAACACAGTAACCAAGAACTGCATTGTCCAAATTTGGAATCCTGGAGTCACCTTAGCTGGTTGGGCTGTGTGACATCAGAATAATGTTAATTCAGCGTGTTTGGGCACACACAGGGGATGCAGCTGTATGTGCCCTTATCCTCGGAGAAAGCTGTGCGGGCTGTGCCGGTAGCAAGCACTGGTGCAGCCTGCCCCCGGGAAAGCCAAGTAGGCCTGCATAGCATTGCTGGAAGCAGTGCCAAGCATTTGAATGTCATGCCATAATTGTAAAATTAGAGCTAGGACATTTAGGAGTGAAGTCAGGAAGCACTTTGTCACATAGGTAGTGAAATGTGGAAAAGCAAAATGCTGTGGATACTGGAAATCCGAAATAAAAACAGAAAATCCTCGAAATACTCAGCAGGTCAGGCAGCGGCTGTACAGAGAGTTAATGTTTCAGATTGATGACCTTTCATCAGAACTGGATAGCTAGATTTCAAACTCTCTCTTACCTAAATTTTTCATAGGTAAGGCTATTAAGGGATATGGATAAAAGGCGGGTAAATGGAGATAAGGTACAGATCAGCCATTATCTAATTGAATGGCAGAACAGTCTCGAGCAGCTGAATGTCCTACATCTGTTCCTATGTACCTAATAGAAAGGAGAGCACAAGATCGGGAGGGGATGCCAGCCGCATTCTGAACACTCATTCCAACAGAGAACGTTGTTCTTCTTCTTAGGCAGTTCCTCTGGAACGAGGATGAATTTCTTCCATTCCAGGGTTGTGGGTCCTTAGGTGACTGAATAGTCCAATTCTGGATCTGCATACTCTGCCACAGGTGGGGCAGATGGTGTTTGGTGAGGCAAGTGAATGGGATACTCAGAATTCCGAATGCTTCTTCTGCTGTTTGCACTTGGTCGCTGCCTGAGCATGTCAACATTGTTTGAACTGGCTGGCACCGTCGCAGATGCTTCTTCTTCATTTTGGGTGGTCTCGGGCAAGAGATTCCCATGAATCAGTGGAGATGTCACATTTTTTTCAGGGACGCTTTAATGACATCCTTGTAGCATTTCCTCTGCCCTTCTGGTAGCCTCTTGCTGTGACGCCGCTCGGAGTAGAAAGCTTTGGGAGTCTTGTGTCAGGCCTGTGGATGATGTGGCCCACCCAACGTAACTGACTAGCCATGACCAGTGTCTCAATGCTGGGGATGTTGGCCTGAGAGAGGACAGTGATATTGGAGCACCTGTCCTGCCACTAAGTTTGCAGGATCTTGCGGAGGCACCGCTGGTGATATCTCTCCAAGGCTTTGAGATGTCTGCTGTACAGTGTCCATGTTTCCGACGCATACAGGAGGGCAGGTAACACTGCGGCCCTGTATACAATGAGCTTGGTGCCAGGTTTGAGGTCTTTGTCGTCAAACGTTCTTTTCCTCAGATGACCGAAGGCTGTGCTGGCACACTGGAGGTGATGCTGAGTTTCTTCGTCGATGTCTGCCCTGAGAGGAGGCTCCCAAGCTATGGGAAGTGATCCACATTGTCCAGAGGATGCCACCATTGACATCACTGACAGAGAAAGGGCATGCAGCATTGGAGGCCATATACAGCAGGGTGTTTGAACATTTTCGCTCTCCACCTCATTCACTCACTAGCTTTGCCATTACATTCTAACCCTTGTCCCTCTATGTCCTTCAAATGTCTTGGGCCCCAACAGCAATGCAAACAGAGAGAGAATAACTCACTTGGAGATGCTCTGTCACTCTCATACTTCTTCAGACACGATCGGCATCCCAGGTGGTACAGATAATGAATTAGTGTGGTCTGGACAGGATAATTCACTTTGCACAAGTGAACAGGTGCAAGTGGAAAGGATGACCCAGGTTATGGTTCACTGGAGGGCAAGCTCAGATCCTAGTTCTGCTGAAGAGGACAAAAGCGAAGACATTTGGCATGTCAAAGAGGGTGGAGGAGTCCACTACAAACCTGGGTGCCTTCTGGAACATGAGATCAACATTCTGCAGTCAATCATGGAGCGTGTGGGCACCTCAATGGACACTACAACTGGGTGCTCCCTAACACCAGCGGTATTGTCTCGCAAGAATGTTCATACTGTGGCCATGCGGACTCCACCATCTACTTCACCTTGGACAGGCTGTGAGCCTGAATGAATTGTGGCTTCAGTCACATCTCAGGTGTCCTACAATGTGCTCTACTGCAGATCAGTGGGAGTGCTGAACTGCAGCCTGGTGGCAGGAGTAGTCGTGTAATAGGTAGTGGCGTAGCGGTAATGTCACTAGACTAGTGATCCAGAGTCCAAGCTAATGCTTTGGGGACATGGGTTCAACTCTCACTACAGCAGGTGGTGAAATTTGAATTCAGTTAATAAATTTGGAATTTTAAAAAAAGCTAGTCTAATGATGACCATAAAACCATTTCAATTGTTGTAAAAATCCATCTGGTTCACTAATGCCCTTTAGGGAAAGAAATCTGCTGTCCTTGCCTGGTCTGGATTCCAGACCCACAGCAATGTGGGTGACTCTTAAAGTGCCCTCTGAAATGGCCTAGCAAACCACTCAGTTCAAGGGCAATTAGGGATGTGCAATAAATGCTGGCCTAGCCAGTGAAGCCCACATCCCTAAATGAACAAACCCACAAACAAATAAAAAAAAGTTCCAATCTCTCACGAAAACAGGGTGCCTGCACCCTTACCAACCTTTCAACAAATGCCTGTGCTAGAGCCAGCAAGCCAGCTGGATCACACTGTCCTGGCACCTGACTGAGGTGTGCTGTCTGCAGCTGGGTCCTCTAAACCCCAAGTTCCTAGAGGTCACAAACATCCCAAGAGTAGGTCAGAGATCTCTTACAGAAGATATTATAGGCTCACACTTGAGTAATAATTAATGTATGGAAACCAGTAAAATGATCAACCTTTTAGACATCTTTGTGTGCAGTGTCCTGTAGTAGTTGTTGACCCTCCCATGTCGGGTGACACAAATATCAATGCTGTGCCTTTGACCAGATATAGTTTATTGGATAGTGGAAGACTGGAAAGTATGTGGACATGACTATCAATGAAAATGAAACTCAGTTTCTATAATGGTGGTCAAGTTGCAGTGCCAGTTTTATCCCTGGGCGGCATGTTGGCAACCTAACCCATCCTCTGCTCCAGGGACTCGATTTTCCTGTGCATAGTGCAAATGTGTTCACGCTGGATACACTCGGGTACCCATAATGGCTCACATCATAGCAGTTCTGTGCTCACTATCCTTGTTCTGGTCAAGCATAAAAATGCAGATACTGTGAGCCTGAACTCCCACTAGCATCAAACTCTCGCAAGCAGCAAACTGCTGACTCAGTTCATACGAGTGTTAGAAATACAATTCTTGTTCAGCTGCATCTCAGTGCTGAACTTGTGCTTGAGGGCACACTCTTCTTGCCTTTCACACTCCACTGGCCTGTCACAGCTGTTGGCTAGGGATGTGCATCTTTGTTGTTTGGTTTTATGGCAGCTAGGGGATAATCTATATTTATTGGGGTATTTGATTCCCTGACTGTCTAGAGGGGTATGTCAATTTTGGTTGATTCCCTGATGGTCGAGAGACCTCGTTCATCAAATTGATGCATTTGCAATTCCTGAAAATGGAGTCTCACCACAGATATTTCTTTATAAAACTCAGTCATATTTCAGTATTTTTTAAAGAAAGTAACCACTGTTGACAGGGTACTGACCTGTAAGGAAATTACTGAGCCCATTGGTATGACAGAGTTGAATTAACATGCACAGTTGTTGAGGTGTCATAATCCTGGGTCAATAATTGTATTTGCTGATTTTAATTCTGTTATTTTGCACAGTGAGGCTCAGTAACTCCTCCAAGCCAGTTTCCCCGATGTGATCACTGCTCATTCTTTAAACACATTTTTAAAAGCTTAAATTTAACAGTTCTTTTTCAAGCTCTTTGATTAGTGTTTCTATGGTGATAGTAAACTCCCTCTTTATCTGGCATGGGATTCACATTAATGAATATCTGGGTTTTGAAGGCTCCAATATTCCAAAGCCCAAGTGAATTTAAATGCACATCACTATCGGGCAGTTCATATGAGTTTGGGTTATTGAACATTCTCTTCAAGTGCAGATATTCCCAAAACACATGATCCTGGGTCAGATTTTGCATTTATATCGAAGTGATATGTACTTTCAGCCAGGACCTCATGCAAACGATTGCCAGATATAATAGACTTAATCTTGACAAATTATTGTCATCAACTTAATTAACAAGTCCAATATCTTTTGCAAAAGTTTCACTGCTGGACAGTTCTTTTCATTTACCCATACATTTGCTCTTCTTAGCTCGTTTATCAGCATTTTTGTGCTTTTCATCACTCAAAATAACTTGTGTTTCATCTACACAATCAGACAGCCTCTGTGGCACTTCAACACTTGGCACATTTCAGCTAAACTATACAGTTAATATTTCTGTTATCAAAACCTAACAAGATACATATGTTCCATTGTAAGTAATGAAGTTGTTAGCCTTGCAGTGCTATTTCCATCCAGTTAGACTGCATCCTTCCAAAGCGGCATCTCGCAACCTTTGGCCAAGCCAAAATAATGATTACAGTATTAACATTTTGCATTAGTCCAGCCAAATGCGCAAACCATTATATTTATGCTGGTTTCTGTAGTGGCTCATATTTACACCACAGTAAGAAAGCAAATTGAGACTGCCTAAATTACTTCATATAAATCAGTAGGCAAAGGAAACTTGCAACCCGTCATACTAGGCTAGACTCGAAACCCAACTCCCAAGGGTGAAATCGCAGGATCTAACATACTGTGCTGGGTTTGAACCCAGGTTCTAAGGCCAGTATCAAGTCTTGTACTGTGGATTTGAACCCAGGTACCAGAAGTGGAAGATCAGTATCCACTGCACCACCGGTTTCTGCCTAGTCAATCAGAGTGGCATTAAATATTATATTAATTTTCAGCCTCTGGCATCAAGCTGTTTGCTTGTGATCAGGGTCCTTTTTTCAGGCTTTGGTTTGTAGCACATACTCCAAGCTCTTATTATTTAATGATTGTAGCATCCAATGTAAGCCTTCTAGTGATTCTACCATCTGCACCGTATCTGACACTTGTACCAGTCTGATGCTTACCTTAACACCATGACCGCTGTCTATCACAGCCTCGTACCTAATGATTTCTACATGGATGTCACACAGGAATAATGATAGTCTGCATCCTTTTGTCACCCTGCATCTGACCCTTATACAAAGGATTTGAAAAAGTAGCACTTCAGGAGGTGAAGAAACACGATGCCTTGGAGCTACCCAATTTTTCTTTCCCTTTTCTGCAGGTGTCGACCTATGTTGGTACATAATTCCATGGGTGCCACCAGATCTCCAGCAGTCATTTTTCATGAGACCCGCCAGTAAGTTTCAGCAGGTTATTTTATCATGATAGAAAGAGGCATCATAATAAGCCCAAATCCAATGAATTCCTAACCTTAGCCTGGCTCCAAAGGCAAGATATCAGGCTGGATCTTGCTGGAACAACAATGTACACCATTAGCTTGACTTTTTTTCTGCCCCCTTCAGCTCAAAATTTTTTATGTCATAACTTTCTGGAAGTGTGAGCTGATAACATATGTGGCAAGGGCACCTGAACATGTGGGATTTTATTCGCAGGGCCAATAGTGTATCTGCTAACCAATGCGATTTAAGCATTGAGAAACGAACAGAGGAAAAACGGAGAAGAAAAGTGAATTAGAGTGAAATGAGGTACAGAAAGGGAAATAGAGAGAAAGAATGATTGGATTAAGGGAGAGAGAAAAGGGATGGAAGGGAAAAGTAAGAAAAAAATGTAAAATTAAAAAGTTGACATTTTAAAAATCTCTAACAACAATTTACTACATGCAGAAATGAGATTGGATGGTCTAAGTTGTTCCCTTTCTAAGCCAGAGAAGATGATTGGCATTGTATTAACAATTATCATGTTGCTAAAAAGGTACTTATGCTGTTAAGTTCCAGCCCTAACTTTCTGCAATGATTTTAATGGGCAATTGCCATTGGCAATTGCATTAAGTTGGCGAACAATTAAATGCAGCTCATCCCAGCTCCTAACGACTGCCTTCAGAGTGCACAGAGTCCTGGAGAATACCTCCTGCTACCCATCGATTCATAACAGACTGGAGAAATGTAAGACCAGGGCAAAAAAAAATCTTTTAAAATATCTCTAAAGAAATATGGTTCTCCCTTATTGAAAAAAACTATCCTCAGACCGTGTTATAAACTGGAAACATATTAATAATGTTCTGCTTTATGTCCCAATTATTAGGTTATTTTTGCATTTCTCATTAATATTCTATCTTTAAATATATTGGCAATGTAAATGTTAATGATAAATCACATGCTCAGTGGGTTGTTCCTTTATAGCTCTAAAATTATTTTACTGTGAAAATACATAGTTTTCCAGTAGTACTTAAAATGACATCTCTTTTCCATATAATCATGTATAAAATGATGGGATTAAATTGATTACATTTCAAGCATGTGCCAGAATACATTTGGCCCATTCAAATGTCCTCCATGCCTGTCTTTAGGGAGGACCATGTGCTAAGTTTGTTGGGATTTATTTGAGGCAAATAAACAGCAGCTGTTGGTTCTGATCAGGTGCACATTGTGTCCCATTCCCTGGGGGTTCTGGCCCTGCTCCCAGGGCTGTCACTAGTGCTTGGGCATTGCCACAAATATCTGAGACAAACATTACGCATGCACACAGCAGATTCCTCACCAAACACTATGAAATCTAACCACATGGAGAGCAATTCTATCACAATGCCAAAGCATAGTGCACATTAGGGATTAGAGTCTTATGTGAGGAAGCCAATTATGCTTTCTGTCTAGAATCAAATAGCAAAACATCCTCATTTTGTACACTAAGGATCCTACAAAAACATCAGTCTCTATACAAGTGCTTTTGTACGTACGCTGCAATTGTTGGGATAGATTTAATACCTGGGTCTTAATCACGGCCTGAGTGGAGCTCAGAGGGGAAAATTGGGCATGGAGAACTGCAGGCTTGCCCTTTCATTTCATTTAATTCAAATAAAAGGAAAATTAAGAAGGGTTCTGTTACTGGCTGCTAATCCTTTCTGCTTTCTGTCAGATGTTCTCCTCAGCACTCTGCCCACACAATACTTAATGCCCAGGCAGTAAGACAACAATCTACCCCATTGTATCAAAACTGACTTGGCATGTGATTATTAAAATTGCAATATTTTGATATATTGCTCACACTAATTTGAGGAATAATAATATTGTACTATGGGGAATTTTCAGGTAGTATCAGTTGTTGGAACAGTCAGGAGTAATCTGCTCTAGAATCTGAACTCCACTGGCAACAGCTTGGCTGCCAGGGAATGTTCATACTGCAGCAGGTTTTCCAAATGAAATAATACATTTGTAAGGTCAAGCAAGGTACAGTGAAATTATACCAGAGAATCAGGTCATTCAGCCCAACCAGTCTATATTGGGGTTTTATTCGCCACACAAGCAAATAGTCTTAATCATATTTACTCACCCTGTTCCCATATTCCTTCATCTGCTTTTCTTCCATTCCACTTTCTAACCTAAGCTTGAATGTGAATATAGGGTCTTATTTTGGTTTGCTCAGTAATCAGGCAGGTGGTGGGTGTTGTGATTGTGATCGTACACCTGGTCACAGCAGTGAGAAGCCCAAACCATCTTGATGGTTGGACCTCATTAACATGTAGCCATTGGGCCTTGGGCGCTTCGAGGCATCTCAATGATTGGGAAGGGCGGGAAATCAGCTTATTCTTACTCAGCACCCACCAACACCCCCTGAACCCCGTCAACAGTTTGGACTTGGGCTGAATTCCACAGCCTCACAACTCTATGGAGGAATTTTATGCTCTCCCCCGCGGTGGGTTTGGAGGTGGGGAGAGCATAAAGTCGGGTGGGATATGGTGGGGATGGGGTGTTGCCACCACCATCCCACCTCTGATGAAATTTAGTCTGGGGTGGGAAGGCCTGTGAACAGTCTTCCCGCTTCACTGCCAATTGAGACCCTTAACTGGGCAATTAACCCCCAATTAAGGGCTTCTTTCCACCGTGGCCGCAATTACCCCTGCGGCGGGTGGCCCTATTGGCGCATGGCAAGCACAGTAGGAAAAATCATATGGGCTGCTTCCTGGCTCCATTGGGGGGGGGGGGTGACATAGTGTCCCTCGTTCAAAGGCACTGCCTGAACAAGGGACCCAGCATCGGGTGGGGGTTGGGGGGGGAGGGGAGTCGCTGAGGGCCCCCCGCCCTTGCAGCTGACCTCCCACCCCCTCCCCCGCGAGCCCCACCCTGTGAGACCCTTTTCACCCTGACCTAGCTGAGGCCTTTCTCCAGCAACGCTCCTCAGCCTCCAGGACGGTCACCTCCAGCAGCAGCCACTGCCTCCGCAGTGGCACGCAGCTGCCGGCCTCTAATTGGCTAGCAGATCTCCAAGGGCGGGACCTCCAGGTGACAAGGCCCTAAATCCTATGTATGGCCCGCTGCTGTCCACTTAAGTGCCTGATTGGTACTAAATTCAGTGGACCTTCCGGAAAAGAGACGACGTAGGGATCTCAGCGCAGTTTCTCCTGACATCGAGGCCCCTGTCACCAGCATAAAACTTCCCCCTCTGTTCAAGAAGTTTCTCTTGCCTTCTGTTCTGAATATTTTACAATTAATCTTATATCTATGGCTTCTCGCTCTAGATCCCTCAACTACTGCTTGTATCTACCCTGCAGCATCCTTTCACAATTTTAAACACTTTTATCATATTGTACCTTAATCTGTGTTGTTCTGATGAAAAAAAAAAACAATTTTTCAAGTCTTTCTTTCTATTTGTATTTCCTCATACTAGGCAGTATTCTGGCGAATCTGTGTTCCACCCTCTCTCAAGCCTCAATATCCTTCCTGTAGCATGGAGCCCAATATTGCACACGATATCCTACCTGACGTCTTATTAAGGTTTTATACAGGCTCATAATTATCTCAATTTTTATATTCCATAGCTCTTGTGATAAAAATAATCTAATGTAATTTATGATTTTAACAGTCTCATCACCTAAGCTGCCACCTGTACTCCTAAATCCATCTGCTGTTCTGCAGCACCAAGTCTACTTTCATTCAGCGTAGAATTATTGCTGTTATTTTTTTTTAACCAAACACTTCATACTTACCAACATTGAATTCCATCTGTCATTTTAAAGTCCATTTTATCATTTGATTGCTCTAGATATATCTTTTGGTTTGTGTTGATTTATACATTTTGTGTAATGTAAATATATAAGTGTGTGTGTTCATCAGGGCACCTATTTATGAGTGAAAAATGTTCCTTTGGTTTTCTAAGGTATTAACTACACTTCCTATTTTGGTTTCATCCACAAATTTGGACACCACTCCCTCTTGACCTATATCCAAGTCATTGATATACACAATGAACAGAAGTGATCACATAACTGAACCCTGTGGGACACTGCTACTCACTTCCACCCACTCTAAAAACTTGCCCTTTACTCCTATTCTCTGTTTATCTCTTCTAACCCATTTTTAAATACAGTTTGTTGTCCACCCCTTAATTCCTTAACACAATATCATTTATATGGTCTCTTTCACATCTTCAGGACATTCCAAAATGCTTCATAGCAAATGAAGTATTTTTGAAGTGCGATCGCTGTCTGTCTGCCTTAGCTCAGTGAGTCAGAAGATAGGCATTTCAAGCCCCACTATTGAGACTCAAGCACTTAGTCCAGGCTGACTCTTGCATGCAGTATTGAGCAAGTGCTGCACTGTTGGAGGTGCCATCTTTAGATGAGATGTTAAACTGCAGCTCTGTCTGCCCTCTCAGGTCAAAGATACAATAGCCCTATTGGAAGAATTGTGGACAGATCTCCAGGGGTGCTGACCAACATTTATTCCTTACCTAAAGCAAAAGCAGATTACAATTTGGTCATTTATCTTGTTGGTGCCTGTGGGACCTTGCTATGTGAAAATTGGCTACTGCATTTCCTTCAATACGACAGTGACTATGGCTCTGATCTTTACTAGGGTGGGATTTCCAAGTTGGGGGTGGGGGGGGGGGGGGGGGAAGTCCAGGTTTCTCCGAACTCTGTGGGTTAAAATTCCACTCTACATACAAAAAGTAATTTATTAGCTCTGAAGCTGTTTAGGATATCCTGAGGTCCTTAAATGCATTAGATAGGTCCATGTTCTTTTCTCTTTATCTCTCTGCTATTTTCAAAAGCCACTTCAAATGTATCCATTTGTCTTCACCTTTAGTCACCTTCCCTAACTTCTTTCATATTGCCTGCAAAGCACTGTAGGACTGTTTGTTTTGTTACATGAAAGGTGCTGTAAAATATAAATTGCTGTACACATAGTTATGACAAGAAACCTGAAGTACACAATATATGTTGCTGCAAGCATCAAGCTATTCAAATGTACAATGGCTTGACAAATTAATTAATAATGGATGTTTAAAGTTAATTATACTTCCATTGGAACATTTTTCACTCATAAATAGGTGCCCTGATGAACACACACACTTACATTACACAAAATGTATAAATCAACACAAACCAAAAAATATATTTAGAGCAATCAAATTATTTTAATTATGCATTCCCCTGCTTCTCTTTCCAGGAAGCATTATTGCTTCGCAAACTCATCACATCTCCCTGCAATCAAGAAAATGCAATTGTTCCTAAACCATTCCAAATTGATGGATAAGAAGATTTGTCTTTTTGTGTTGCTCAATGTCGAGTGAACTTCTGGCAAAAAGCAAAAAATAAACTGTTAAAAAAAAGTGGGCAATGGGTGTGAATTAACATTAAACACGTAAAGTTAATTGTTGAGCAATACAGTGGCAAGCAGTCAGAATGATTGGGTTGTATACAAATTCCTCCAGAGAGCCAGTGGAAAACAATGTGAAAGCAATTCAAATCAAAGAAATAATGTAAGTAACTTACGATTGGAATAATGAAAACTAAGCTCCATAACACATATTATTTAGTAATAATGAACATCTTCAAATTAATTACTGTTCAAACAAAATAAAGCTGTCAGACACGGAGCATTTTGACTTTCCAGTTTTCTGCAGAACTGTTTGAAAACACCAGAAACTGATTGGGTACAATCCAAAACTACTAAATCCCACTGCTGGCATTTAATTGACACATAATATGCTTAACTGTGAATCATAGCATGATACCATTGGGGAAAAAATATCATATTCGTGCTTTTTTTTTTAATTACAAAGGCTGAGTAAGCATTGCTTCTCTTGAAAGATATACATAATGCCCTTTAATTTCCAGCATGATTTATTTCCCAAATTACTCCCAGGGCTAAACTTCCACATGCTAACTTCACCCCAGCAAAGAGATACCCTGCCCTCCAGCACAAGCTACTGTTTAAACCTACCCAAAATGTCATAACCATATTGGTGGAGAGCTTTTAAGCTACCAAATTTCTCCCCTCCTCTCCTGGGGATGTTGACTTTTTGCTGGAGTACCTTACCAACGACAGCAGCAGCTCTCTTGACCCAAGTGGCTATTATTCCAGTGTAATTCTAGACAGTGAAGCTCCGAATTTAACTCCCAGGTGTGGGTGGGCACCAAGGCAGATGGGAAACTGACTAGCCCTCAACAGCGTGAGGCCCGGGGGCTTTTAACTACCGGGCCTCAACTACATAAGGCCCAATAGCGTCCTACCCAAACATGGCAGCAAGTGCTAGCTTGGACTGGTTGGGCTGATTGACCTATTTCCGTGCTGTATATTCTATGCAATTCCATGACCAGTGGGTGGGGTAGTGGGTGATTTTGGGTGAGTAGAGGCTGATGCCAGGCCCTGGAAGAAATGAAGGTCAGCTAAGTGGTTAGGAGGCATGCAGGAAGGCCTTGTGATCGATTGAGATTGGGATGCTGGGGGAAGGGAAGGCAAAAGCTTTCCTTGTGGAGACTGGAGGAGCACTTGCTGGCTGACAAGGAAACAAACTTACTTTTCTGTACCTTTTCTGGCCATGGTGACCTCCCCATGTGGGATAAAATTGCAGTCAACTCCGATGATGTCCTTGAGGCCTGCTCTCCATATTTAAAACAAGACCCTGGTACCTTCTGGTTGGTGTCTCACTTGCCTACTCAAAAGAACAGGTTAAATTTGCAACCTGTGGGAAGGTAGCAGGATTGGAAGGGGTAAGTCACCCTAGCCATTTTAACTGCCCACTTGCCCAATATCTGCCAGGTGAGAAAGGTTAAAATTGTCCCTCAAGTGTCAAAATGCCAATTGGGCATCACAGCTCAGTCCAATCCAAGTCCTTCTCTAACATCCACATGCACATTTTCCAGCAGGAAACAACCTGGCTGATTTTTTTTTTTACCTTCCAAGGTTTGACCTTTGGTCTGCGCTGTGTAGTGACCCCAGCAATGCACTAGTGTTCCAAGCTGAAGGGCAGAACTTAACCAGGGACCCCAGGCCTAATTAACATCCAATGACGCCTGTTGGAATTGTGTACATGTGGATGCCAATTTTGGCAGGGCTCTCCCAATCTTCTGCCGTAACTTTGGATCTTTTGGAATTCCCACAGAAATGGCCTGCTTCTTCAAGTGATTTGCCAATCTCCGACCAAAGTTATTATGGGAGATTGGGACAACCTCTGAGGAAATTCAGGGCCTAGGTGAGGACAGGATTGTGTCCAGCTCCCCTTATGGAATGGTTGCTTGGGCTGATGTACCAGAGGGATGCTGTCATTAATAGAATCACATCCCAACAAGGAGAGAAAGGTTCTGAAGAAAATATTGGAGAAATAATTTTTTTTTAATTAGTATCTTGAGCCTAACATTGGCTTTCTGTTATTGGCTCTTTTACCAGGTTTACCTGATTGGCTAATGTAGCTGGTGAAAATCCTGGATGTACCCTGTAAATTCCACCAATCTTCTGCTGAAGTTCTGGTGGCCAATCAGGAAAACCCCTGTTGAGAATCCAATGATAACACAGAAAATTTCTTGTACATATTGTGTTGATCAAGCTTCCTTTCTTTCCCAATGGGAAGTGCACTGACTGATGGCCAACTGAATTATCTAGAATAACATGATCCCAATTTGGATTTTTGTCTATACTAAGAATGAAAAAACATTTGTCAAGGTGCCTGGACGTCCAAAAATGTTTCACAGCCAATGAAATACATTTTGAAGTGTAGTCTCTATTGTAAGGAAAACACAGAAATTCAATGCAAAGTGCTCAAATTTGCAGATGATACCAAACTAGAAGACGCAACAGAACTGGATGACACAACTCAGAAATTACTGATTTGGATGAGTTCATAATGTGAGCAGAACAATGGTTGATTAAATATAATGAAAATAAGCAGCACGTTTACTCCATGAATGGCCTTGGAATAGCCAAGATTGAATCTGAAAGAAATCTTAGAATCTTAATGGAAACAACACGAAACAATGTAATCCAATCCAATCAACGCAAAGTGGCAATCAAAAAATAAAATGTTGAACCATATACCACAACAAGAAGTTGTGATCAAACGATACAGTATTTGAGTCAATTCTGGTCACTGAGACAAAAAGGAGATAGTCTAGCATTGGAGTGCAGAAAAGTGCCATGAGACTGATCCCTAGGGTTAAAGGTCTGAATTATGAAGAAAGAATGGAGAAAGTTTGGCTTTTCAGTCTGTGGGTGTTGGAGAGCTGATATGACAGAGATACATAAGGTAGAAAAGCAGATGGAAAAGGTAAATTCACAATATTACTTTCAATTAAATTATGAGAACAATAGAACAGGATGTAGGTCCAAATTAGCAACAGATAAAAGGACTAAAGCAGGAAATTCTTCTCCATAGAGAGAGTGATCAATGTAACAACTGGACTTGCAGACAGAGTAGCAGAGGCAAAACCCCTGGCATCATTTAAAAAACAATTGGATGCTACAATGAGGGACGTTAGAATCTTTCTGGATGGATAAATTTAGATGGGCTGAATGGTCTTCCTCATCTATAAGTCTCTTGTGATCTTGTGAACTGATTTTTGCTGTGGCAGTTTGCAACACCATGCTATGCTTGGCGGGAAGCTGAAAATGTTCCCTAATGTTTACAGATTGAATTAATTTAATCTAATCATAACTGTTGCTTTGAATGTACACTTTCTGTGAAACAAAGCAGCTTAATGATTCATACGTGGCCTCACCTTACCTGGCGTTTTCTCAGTCCAGCTTCAAAGAGTTTCAGAGGTATGGAAGGACATGTCCAATAGATACAAATATCTCCTTCAGATCAAAGGGGAATTCCATTGTTACTCTACTGTCTTATGTTATCATATTGTTAGATAATGTTAGCCTGGACACACCCTTAAAGGCAAAATATTCAGGTTGCATATGGGACTGTCCAGCAGCCCGGTGCCTGAGAGAATATCTAGAGTAAAACCCTAAAATTGTAATAAAATTAAACTAAAGGATAAATATGATATATTTAATATAGAATCAGTAATTGAGTTGATATTACATTGCACAATACTATTGTGCTTGTTATTAATATTACAGTGATTTCAACCCATTTGAATATAGTGGAATTTAAATTAAAGACAGCATTTGAATAGGGAGCATGACAATTTGGTGAATAGAAGTTTTAGAATAACAAAAATTCTTCCTATTGAAGCCATGTCTGTTTGAAAGATGAGTATTTTTGATGCAGAAATGTTTTTAACTGTGATACAATCAAGGATTGTCTCAAATACATGAAGCATACACTCCAAGTAGCTGTTGCCTTCAAATCATTTGTTGTTTGAGGGAAAAAAGACGCCCAAGCTTCATGCAAATAGAACAATGTTAAATAGATGTTAATTGGAACTTTCATATAGATGTAGAAAGCACTGAGATGCAAATTGAGCCCATAGTTAACAAAATGTCTGAATACAAACTTATTTGCTTGCATTATTAAATGTGATGAGCTACTTTAATGGTGAAAGTAGGAATACTGAAAGCAGCTAAAGGATTATTACATTGAATGAATCAAACTGTGCATCCAACCACTTTTACAGGCAGTGCCTGTAGGGAAAGATTTCTAACAGGCATAATTGTACATGGACTTTTGCTGCTCAAATGACACGTTATGCCATTCTGGAGGGGAAACAAACACGCAGAATAGAGTGAACTAACTCTGGAGACCTCTGTCCAAAAGCACAGCAGGAACATGGCCACAGACATTTGTGCTGAACTACACCTGCCCACAAAGGAATGAATAGAGCAGAAGTATTTGTTACATTGTTAACACAAGATATATTCCACACAGTAATTAATATTGGTCTTTTATTTACTGTGAAAACTGCTGTTGATTTGTCTTGACTAAGTTTCTGCAAAGATTACTTACTGATTTGATTTCATATTTTAGGGAAAGCAGATTGAATATTAATTTTAAATGAATTAGAAACTAGTTTGATAATACCAGTTATGCCAGTCTTCATATTAAATAGAATGCATCTTAAGTGAGCAAATTCTGAGTAATTTCAGCATTAAAAATCCACTAAAACCGGAAGAACAAGGAAAAGCAATATTCTTATTGCTTGATCCCAACACTTCCTTTATATTACAGTACTGAGTGCTGCCGACAGTGTGACAGCCCTGGGTTTGGTAGCAGTGCTGTACTATAAATGAGACAGAAGTGCTGTAGCTAGACAAAGGGAGAATAAGCTCTGACGGAGTTGGCTTAAAAAAGATCATAACAGTCAAAATGGAACTATGGTTGATAAATAGATGAATGAATCAATAAATCCATTTGAAGTCTATATGGTCTATCAATACTGAATCAAAATGTAAGAAATGAGCAGTGGAGGATGAGATTTATGGTGTCTGAATACAGCCCGAGATTAAAACCTTAAAGGAATCCACACACGACATAAACAAAGGATGACACCCGGAGTTAGGTTCAGGGGAGAGGAGACTGATATGGTCAAGAATTATAAGCATGGCATTCAGATCTAACTAAAGTGATATACTGCAGAGAGGACATGAAACAACAGATGATTTTGTTTAAAAAAAAAGTTTAGTTCATAGCTCTGGATATTGGTGTGTGGGAAAGAGGAATAAATAGCAGCTGAACACAAAGGATAGCAGAATGATACATGAACAACAAAATTGGGAAAATAGCATAACTATATTGGCATTATCTAATTATGAGCAAATCCCTTGAACAAAGTCATAAGGTAGTCAAGAGCATGGCCCATAAACACTGAGAGCAGCAAAAAGAGACAAAGGCTAGATGAGAGACAGACGTGAACTGGTGCCAGGAAAGTATTGCTCGTGGACACAGACGTCAGGATGAGAGGAAGGTCCCATGCTTGAACACAGATGTCGGTGAGAGACTGCAGCATAGCTAGTGGACATGGGCACAAGCCAGCTACTGGAGCAGGAGATGAGACAAAAGCGTGGTGTGCTTTGGAGGGCTAAAGTGTGTTGTGTGGATACAGGCAGGAGAGTCATGAGAATGTAACGTAGAAACATCAGCAGTACTCAAGAGCACAGCATGAGAAGAGTAGCAAGTGCTTGAGACGTACGCAAGGATAAACACTGATAGCATTAAATCCCATCAATTAAATTTTCTCAATTAAAAGTGAGAATCACTAAGAGGCTTGATGAGAGGCATTGTTGAGAACACATGGCAAGATTTACTTGTACGATGAATGGAAGTAGACAAGGCAACATTTGAAAACAAAGCAAAGCACAAGAGTACAAATATGACACATGCTTATAAAAGGTTTTGCATGTATAATGGTGTCAAGACTTTCCTTAGGTTCAGGGTGTAAATTAATCAGAAAGTGTGGCATACAGACAAGGAAGGTTGTTTGATTCATAATCTGTGCTGATTTGGTTGATCTCAGCTAAGGAAGAGGGGGCAGTGGGGAATAAAAGTGGGCCTCAATGCTGCTAGGCCAAGGAAAGGAAAGGACTTGCATTTATATAGCGCCTTTCACAAACTCAAGACGTCCCCAAAGCACTTTACAGCCAATGATATAGGTTATGAAGTACAGTCACTGTTGCTGTGGCTCAGTGAGAGACCTCTTGCCTTCTGAGTCAGAAAGTTGTAGGTTTAAGCCCCACTCAGAGATTTCAGCATATGATCAAGGCTGACACTTCAGTGTACTACTGAGGGAGTGCTGCATTGTCAGGAATACTGGGCTGGATTTTCCCATGGGCTTTGGGACCCCAACATCGGGACCAAATGGGGGTCCCAAGCCCGCACTTGCCAGGAGCAAGACTGATGGAGCAGCCTTCCCGGAGGCGGCCTCCTAATTGACCACCTCCAGGCTCGCCATCCTAGAAAGGACGGTGGGCGAACTCTCAATGTTTTAGGCCCAATCAGATGGTTGGCAGCTCTAGAGCCATGGCAGCCCCAGGTGAGGTGAGTGCTGCAGAGGCGGGTTGGAGTGTGGGAGGGTGCCTTAACATGGAGGCACCCTTGCTGGACTGCACACTAGGAAATAAAAAATCTGCATCTAGACTAGTAAGCCAAGTTTTGGAGGGGAAACCCCTCTGCTGGATTGATCTCGGCTGCAACTGCCGCCTGTTATAACTGCAGACCCCAGCTCCAATTGCTCCCCAGCCTGCAGCAGGAAGGCCATCTCCTTTGAGCTCACAGCCTCTGCATATGGCGGGGGTGGGGGGAACTGCCCCGCCACCGGCAAAATGGCAGCGAGGCTCCAAAATCGCCCCTAATTGAGGCCGTAACTATACAAATTGACTGCCCACTTCCATTGAGTGGGCAGCCGATCCACTTCCCAGCCTGTCACTGGAAAAGTTCCCTGGCAACAGGAATGCGTCAAGCAGCTGTCCTAACATGACTCCCTGCTATTTTCCTGGCCCCGCCGCCACCGTTTCCAAGCTCAACACCAAAAAGCTGGGAAAATTCAGCCCATTGTCTTTTGAATGAGATATTAAGCAGAGACCCTGACTGTCCTCTCAAGTGCATGTAACAGCACTGTTTGAAGGAGAACAGGGGATTTCTCCCCAGCGCTCTAGCCAACATTTTATCCCTCGACCAATACCAAAAGTTACAAATGTCTGACCACATATCTGCGCCATCACTAAGACCACCTATTTTCACCTCTGTAACATTGCCTGACTCCACTGTTGTCTCAGTTCATCTGCTGCTGAAAACCTCATTCATACCTTTGTTACTTCTAGACTTGACTATTCCAATGCACTCCTGGCTGGGCAACTATCTTCTAGCCTCCATAAACCAAGTTCATCCAAATCTCTATTGCCTACATCCTAACTTCACTAAGTCCCATTTACCCATTACCCCTGTGCCTGCTGATCTATGTGGGCTCCCAGTTAAGCAATGCCACAATTTTAAAATTTGCAGCCATGGCCCAGTTGGTAGCACACTTGCCTTTGAGTCAGAGATTGTGGGTTCATGTCCCACTCCAGAGACTTGAGCACAAAAATCTATGCTGACACTCCAATGAAGTACTGAGTGCAGCACTGTCAGAGGTACTGTCTTTTAAATGAGACATTAATCCAAGGTCCCATTTCCTCCTGTAGATTAATGCAAAAGATACCATGGCACTATTTTGAAGAAAAGCATGGGAGTTATCCTTGGTGTCTTGCCCAATAGTTAGCACTCAAGCAACATCACAAAAACAGATTATCTAGTCATCACATTGTTGTCTGTGAGAGCTTGCTGTGCACATATTGGCTGCCATTTATTCTACATTACAACAGCGATTACATTTCATAAAGTACTTAAATGGCTGTAAAATGCTTTGCGACGTCTTGACGTCAGGAAAGAGACTATATAAATGCAAGTCTTTCTGTCTTTCCTTTCCATGGACTCGCCCCTCCCTACCTCTGTAACCTCCTCCAGGCCTACAACAACCCCCCTCTCCCCCTTCTCACCCTGAGATATCTGCACTCCTCCAATTCTGACTTCTTGCACATCCCCAATTTTAATTCCTCCACCATTGCCAGCCGTGTCTTCAGCTGCTGAGGCCCTACATTCTGGAATTCCCTCCCTAAAAGTCTCCACATGTCTACCTCTTATTCCTCCTTTAAGCTGTTCCTTAAATCCTACATATGCCCTAATATACCCCTATGCGGCTTGGCAGCGAACTTTGTTCGATAAAACTGCTGTGACATGATGTTTTACAGCATTAAAGGTGCTATATAAATGCAAGTTGTAGTTGTTGCATACGTTATAATGAGGTAGCTTGTATAGTGATTCATCCCATAATACAGCATAAATGAAACATGAAAACAATTGGAGCCAAATCCATTTGCATTGTAAGAGATAGTGTTATAACAGAGATCTATAATGAGGGTGAGGTGTATTATGAAAGTCTCTTAACTGTTGCAGAGAAAATATGACATGTACAGCCATCATGTGATATTGTAATGGGGAAACTTTATTTTTTTTTATTCATTTAGAAATACAGCACTGAACCTGGCCCTTCGGCCCGAGTCTGTGTACTTGATGTGAATCAAACATTTTATGTGCTTGAAAGTAGCCCTAGGTCCGACTGTAACCAGCCACTGATTTGTGACAGTTCCCACTTAAAATAAATCTCGTGTTGTAAAAAGCAGCAACTTTTACTTGAAGCTTGTCAGGTTTCACAATTGTTGAAAGCGATCAGTAACTCTTAAAGACTACGGCAGCCATTTTGTTCAATTCTGTTAGATTGAAAAAGGCAATTTATTTATGAGTACAATTCTGGGGCCCAAGTTTGTAGTTAATCTTGACAGTTGGGATGGAGGTTGCCACTCACTGATGCTTTCAAGGCTTCTAATGCTTCTTTTACATTACAATTCTGGCATCCATGCTCAATGGCTTAGCTGTCAAACTAACAACAAAAATATAGCATACAAAGCTGTGCTTAGAATGGATTGGTGCAGCCAATGGAGGCAAGCTGGGCTTTTCTCTATTGGCTCCGCTTCTTGTCTAAGCCTGGCTCTCTGAGCCCAAAAGTACCCTAGACCTACAAAAATGTGGGTCTAAGATTCTATCAGTACAAAGGAGAAGGTTTCAGCAACATAAACTTGTGTACCTGCTCCCACTGATTTGCCGAGGCTCTGCACAACTGCAGGACCCAGCATCTTTACAAAGACTGATTCCCACTCCAAGGGGAAAAGTAGAAGAGCAGAACATGGATATCATTCTCAGTAACCAGAACTATGTAACTCAAAAATATAAAACTACCTTTAATGCTCGATTACACATTGCTGCTGTAATCTGTGTTGCTAACAAGAGCACCAGGAAGAGTAGATCTTAGATAACAACAGCTGCAGTACAAATGCAGTCAATGCAAAATCTGGCCAAAGCAAAGGCCTGATTGGTAGCAGGAAGAAAACTCTCTGGTGGCCGCTGTAACACCACTCACTTTATAAGGTTTAAAGTGAGCTGACTGTTTTTACCGCCTCTGCACATGTGTTTGAATACACATGGGGGACCTTTGTTTTCCTTAATGGTGATCTGAGCAATCAATTTATCATTTCAAATAAAAACACACAAGTTGTTTGAAAGACATCAGTTTCAACTTCATTTGAGCCCAATGTCTAGGACAGAGCCATTTCTCTAAGTTTGCTTATGACGCCAAGTTAGGTGGCACAGTAAATAGGGTAGATGGGAGCAGAGAGTTGCAAAGAGATATTGCTCGATTAAAAGATTGGCAGATGGAGTTCAATGTAGGGAAGCATGAGGTCATCTACTGTGGACCCAAGAATGATATATCAGGATCTTTTATAAATGGTGAGATGCTAAGAACTGTGGAGGAGCAGAGAAGTTTAGAGATCCAGGTACAAATATCACAAAGTAGTGGACAGCTATAAAAAAACAATTTAAAAGGCTAATTGTATTTATGCTGGGTTTAATTTTGATATCCAGTTTAACACTGAGCAATGCAGATACAACACTGTGTTAAATAATCAATTGGTTTATCTAAAGCACATTAACATCAACAATAAATGATCTTACAGATTATGGTACATATCTTTGCAGTAGCCTGTGTTCTGTGAGAGGGATTCAAGATGTCTCCCAGAAGCTTCCAGAAATCTCCCACAATTCTACTTCTGCTCTCTAGCTCCACCCGTAGGTTTAAGCAATCAAAACTGATCAGTCACACACTACACTAATGGAATGTTAGTCTTTATCTCAAGGGGCTGGAATGTAAAAAGGTGGAAGTTATGCTACTACAGTGATAGAACTATATATTGGTCTTGAAGAGAGGTGCGGCCCAGGTTCACCAGAATGATACTGGGCTAAAAGGGTCAAATGAGGGTGCGTTGCATAGACTAGGCTTGTATTTCCACAGGTATAGAAGATTACAGGGTGATGTAATTGAGGTGTTTATTATGATTATAAGATTTGATAAGATACATAAAGAGAAATTACTTTCACTGATGTGGGAGTTCAGTCCAAAGGGGCATAACCTTAAAATTAGAGGTAGGCCATTCAGGAACGATATCAGGAAGCACTTCTTTACACAAAGGGTCATGGAACTCTGGAACTATCTCCCTCTAAAAGCTGTTGTGGCAAGGTCAATTGATTGTTGCAAATTGAGCTTGATAGCTTTTTGTTAGGTTAGGGTATTCAGGGCTTCAGAACCAAAGTGGGTCAATGAAGTTAAGATACAGATCTGCCATGATCTATCTGAATGGCAGAGAGGCTGAATGGCCCAATCCTATGTTTCTATGCTTCTATGATAGGGCTGTAAAGGCCAATAATAAGGAAACCAAATTGCTGGACAGTAAGGTCAGAACGAGCATTTAGCCTGAAAAAAATGGGGCCAGTGTCCCTCGGCAGCAGAACTTACCACTGTTGGCATCAGTGGACACCATAGAAAACTACTCAAGGGCTCTTGGCACCTCTGGATGGAACAGCCACTGCATTTATAGCTTGCCAACATTGCGTAAACCAAGGTTGGGGGATGGGCCAAGGTTGGGGGATGGGGCGCACACTGTTGTCACTGACATCACGAATGCCAAGGGCCCATAAATGCTGACACTGGTGTTAAAATTCGTTCCACACACGAAAGGGGTATAAGTGAAAAATGACTGACATTCCCAGTAGAGTTTTCATAAGGCACAGATTCATGTGCAAAACTGACTTCAGCATAAATTTAGTGATAAAGACAGATGCAGAAAAAGAAAGACTCACATAAGTGCGGCATACATACAGATGTTAGAGTTCAGGCAGATTACCAGGGCAATGTATAGGGAGTCTGGAGTTGCAACTATTTACCGAGCCATTAAGCATCTGGGTGAAATGGGTAAAAAAGGAGCAAAAATGTTTCTATTAACACTTTGATGGACAGGGACATGGACTTACAAATACATGCCAGTAAGAAGTCAGATTTTTTTCAAATTTTTTTTCTGCTACTTATTTTTAATTTTGCTGCAATATATTCCCAGCTAGAAATGACTGGTAATACTGGTATCAAAAAGACTAAAATGTAGTTTGAGAAAATAGTGACGTCATATGAATATATTGCAAGGAAGAATGAAAATATCTGGAAAAATAAGTTATTAGCCTATATTTTCATTATGTTTTTATTCCAAAATCCCATCTTTTCTATTTTGAAATTAATATTTTTCAGTCTGCATGGATACGTGATAGTGCTTATTAAACATCCAAAGGAAAGTGGATGAGACAGGATCTCAGTAATCTTCTCTGCATATGTATCCCAGCATCCCTCTCTCCCAATCCTTCCTAGCTGCCACTTGAATTAGCACTAGAGGATTATGGGACCACTGGTCATTAATCCAGGTGACAAACAGCACCCAGTGTGAATATTTGCACCCAGAAATTGAAAAGATTAGGCGATATTTGACAAGGATTGACAGGCTTATCGCCTTCGGAGCAGCAACTGTTAAATATTCATGACTTGGATAGCTGGGAAAGCCCTGAGCTAGATGACTTTTGGCTGTGGGATTTATCCCATGTCTTGCCAAGACAGAAATAGGAATGCAAATTCAAATTTTCGCATGCACACTATGAAGGATGGGCAAATAAGAGACACAAAACATGTGTGCACAATTATCACCAGGCTGTTTGTCTATAGTGTTAACTCTTTCCCTGTCAAAATGTGTAAATGGAGACAAGTAATGTACAGCAGATCACTCTGCTGCTTAAATAAAGCAGTGGAATAATACCCGTTACACTATTCCAACCCCCCCTTCCCCTGCCCCTGCCCCCATTGCAGTACAGAATTGACACAATTAAAATAACATTTAATCGCATCATAGAAATGTAAGTGCAATATTTTAAAACAGTTTAGTGTTTTGCTATTGCTGTAACAGATTTTTGATTATTCTCTCACATTTCTCTAATTTTACTTTATGATGTCAAGGATTAGAAAGCAACTGAATGTAATGAAATAAGCCCACGGGGTCTGAGGAAACATGTAGATGCAGCGAAGTTGCACTTGCAGGAGCTGTGTATGTGTGACTTTTACAGAAGGGTGTTTAATCCAATTTTCTTCACAGTGAGCTAGTCCTTGTGGCAATGACTCCAACTGTATTATTATGAGTGAGCACTTCTGATTTTTAAGTGAGCTTGTTGTCTGAGAGAAAATAACCTGAACTTTAATCTACATGCTTGTAAATGGGCAGATATTATGGACTTTAACTGGGGCAAGTAACAAACAATTGGAGGGCATGGAGGGACATTCATGCAAAGAGTAACGGAGTAATTTTCTTTTCAGAAATAAAAAAGAACTGAGAGGTTTATTTTAAATAAGAATTTTTTGGTCGCATTTAAATTCTGGTACATTTGATCATTTTTGCAATAGTTAAGAGAAGGGTATGTGTGTTCTTCTTAAATGCAGTTAAAAATGTTGCACATTCTGGGGTCAGTAGTAAGTTCTGGTGTGAACATGACATCCTGAGCAGGTGGTGCTATCTTTTTCTAATAATAGTCAATCACATGTGTTACACATGAGGAGTTAAAACCAAAAGGACTGATTAGGTCAAGCAGAGTTAAAGAACAGGGCGATCACTGAATCTAGAGGGAAGGGAGAAGAGGTGGACAGGAGGGAGAGGAAGGAGAGGGAGAGCGGACAAGGGAGGGTGGAGGGGTGAAGACAAAGGGAAACTGGAGATGTTGAAGAGATGAAAGGCAATGAGAAGAAAGGAGGAGGAGAGGAAAGGAGAGAAAGGAGGGTGAAAAAGCAGTGAAGGTTGGTGGAGAGTGAGAGATGAACAGAGAGGGATGGGTAGAAGGGAAAGGGGATAGAAGAGATGAGAGCGAGAGGAGGAAAGAAAGTGAGGAGGAGGACGGGGAGCGAAAGAAAGGAAAGTGTATGGAAGCGGGAGAGGAGTCATAAAGAAGAGCTAGAGGGAGAATCTGGAGGGAATGAGTTGATTGAAGAGAGGAGGGGAGAGGAAAGGAAAAGCTGGAGAGAGGGAGGAGAGGAGTGGAGAGAGAGGGGATGGGTTGGAGGAGGAGAGGAAAGGGGGGAGGGAAAGGTGAGGGGAGGGAGTTTGGAAAAATGATAGAACAGGGAGCAGGAGAGGGGTCAAAGATGGAAGGAAGGGATGGAAGAGCACGAGGTTTGACGGAGATAAGAAGGAATGTCAGGAAGAGAGTAGTTGTGGAAAGATGGTGAGAGGTAGGATATGGGGGAGAAAAGTCAAGAGATATGAGACTGAAGGAATGACAGCGACAGAACTGGAAGATCGAAAGCAGGAGAGGAGAGTAGGTCTGGAGAGGGGAGAAGGAAGGAATGCTTGGGATGGGATGAGGAAAGGGAGGTAAAGAGAAGAAATGGAGGGGAGCACAGTGGAGAAGAGAGGAGAAAATGAAAGGGAAGAGAGAGAATAAAGGGAGGGAGGGAGGGGGAGGGCAGTGAAGAAGTAAGAAGTGGAGAGAAGGAGATGTGCTGTTGGAAAAGAGGAGGTCCTGAGCTGCAATGCTGAATTTGGCACAATGGAGACTCAGAGTTGGATTTTGTTCTCCAGCCGCTGGGCTAACAAAATGGTAGTCCGCATGTGTGGGCTGCACGCCGCAATCTTCCTCATGACAGCCCAGGATAATGAGCCAGTGAGGCCGACCCCCCCCCCCCCCCCCACCGCCCCCCTGCAATCACATGGAGCGGACGAGCTCTCTGTTGCTGGCAATGGCATCAGCTGTGAGTGCACAGGCGCTGGCGCCCTTTTTAAAGGGCAGCCAGCACTGCCGGGGCGTTCAAATTTCTAAAGGACTACTGCCCCCCGCCCCGCACAACGTACCACCAATAAATCTAACTCCCCTTTCCCGCCCCCAATAACAACTAAATTCAACATTGTCCTCTCCGCCCCCCAAAACACTTAGCTTCAACACTTGACCGTTACCCTCCCAAAACCCATCAAAGTGCAGTGGCCTCCCTTTCCCACCCTCCCTTACACAAGTACTTTGCATTAGACCCCATTTGCCCCCTACCCCACACTGCACTAAAATCCTCCTTTCCCCACCATGGTGGCGCCTTCTTTCCCTGGATGGGAAAGTGAAGGCTCGTGAGTGCCAGCCGCCACTTGGAAGATCGTGGTCCAAAAGGTAAGATCGCTGTTGATTTTATTTAAATGTATTCATTTCATGGCCTCACCAATGCCAGCAAGATCAGGCCCAGTACTCCCGGTGTCGGGCTCCATGGCGGGCCGCTGCCGGAATGATCTTCAGACACCTCCTGCCATGGAGCCCGACGACAGGAGTTCAGTAAAATCCCGGCCGGAGTGTGAATTTGGTCTGAGTGCGGAGTTGATATTTGTTTTAGTGGCAGAGAGGGTAGGTGTGTTTGTATTTGTTTTAGTGGGGGAGGGTGCTGAATTTGTTTTTGTGGGATGGGGGGGGGGGGGGCTAGGTTGTTAACATAGAAAATAGGAGGAGTGGGCCATTCAGCCCTTTGGACCTGCTCCGCCATTCAAAAAAGATCATGGCTGATTGTCTAATTCAGTACCCTGTTGCCGCTTTCTCCTTGATCCTTTTGGCATTAGGAAATATATCTATCTCCTTCTTGAATATATTTAATGACTTGTCCTCCACTGCTTTCTGTGATAGAGAATTCCACAGGTTCACCACCCTCTGAGTGAAGAAATTTCTCCTCATCTCGGTTTTAAATGGCATACCCCGTATCCTGAGACTTTGACCCCTGGTTCTGGACTCCCCTGCCATCGGGAACATCCTCCCTGCATCTAACCTGTCTAGTTCTGTTAGAATTTTATAGGTTTCTATGAGATCCCCTCTCATTCTCAACTCCCTCTAAACTCTAGTGAATAAAGGCCTAGTCGACCCAATCTCTCCTCATACGTCAATCCTGCCATCCCAGGAATCAGCCTAGTAAATCTTCTTTGCACTCCCTCCATGGCAATGAGATCAAAACTGCACATAATACTCCAGATGTGGTTTCACCAAGGCCCTGTATAAATGCAGTAAGACATCCTTGCTCCTGTACTCAAATCCTCTTGCAATGAAGGCCAACATGCACTTTGCCTTCCTAACTGCTTGCTGCACCTGAATACTTGCTTTCGACTGGTGTACAAGGACACCCAGGTCTCGTTGCACCTCCCCCTTTCCCAATCTATCACCATTCAAATAATAATCTACCTTTCTGTTTTTATAACCAAAGTGGATAACCTCACATTTATCCACATTATACTGCATCTGCCATGCATTTGCCCACTCACCCAACTTGTCCAAATCACTTTGGAGCCTCTTTGCATTCTCCTCACAGCTTGCACTCCCCCCATTTTTGTGTCGTCTGCAAACTTGGAAATGTTACATTTGGTTCCCTCACCCAAGTCATTAATATATATTGTGAATGGCTGAGGCCTAAGCACTGATCCCTGTAGTACCCCACTAGTCACTGCCTGCCACCTGGAAAAAGACCCATTTATTCTTACTCTCTGTTTCCTGTCTGTCAACCAATTCTCAATCCATGCCAATATATTACCCCCAATCCCATTTTGCACCCTAACCTCTTATGTGGGACCTTATTAAATGCCTTCTGAAAATCCAAATACACCACATCCACTGGTTCTCCCTTATCTATTCTACTAGTTACATCCTCAAAAAACTCCAGTAGATTTGTTAAGCATGATTTCCCTTTCGTAAACCCATGCTGGCTCTGCCCAATCCCATTTATGCTTTCCAGGTGTTCTGCTCCACATCCTTTATAATAGATTCTAGCATTTCCCCCACTACTAATGTAAGGCTAACTGGTCTGTAGTTCCTTGTTTTTTCTCTCCCTCCTTTTTTAAATAGTGGGATTACATTTGCCACCCTCCAATCTGTAGGAACTGCTCCAGAGTCTATAGAATTTTGGAAGATGACCACCAATGCATCCACTATTTCGAGGGCGACTTCCTTTAGTACTCTGGGATGTAGATTATCAGGTCCTGGGGATTTGTCAGTCTTTAACCCCATTAATTTCCCTAGCATTATTTTTTTACTAATACTATTAGTTTGTTATTTGTTTTAGTGGGTGACGGGGGTTGGGTGTATTGGTATTTGTTTTAGTGGGGGAGGGTGTCAGGGTGTTGAATTTGTTTTTGTGGGGGGTTAGGGTTGTTGCTATTTGTTTTAGAGGGGACGGTGGGGGGTGTTGGTCTTTGCTTTAGTTGGGGAGGGGATGTGGAGCTAATATTTGTTTTAGTGGGGAAGTGGGTGACGACGATGATATTTGTTTTCATTGTGGTGGGGGTGACAGTGTTGATATTTGTTTTAGTGGGGGAGGGGGTCAGGGTGTTGGATTTGGTTTTGTGGAGAGGGGGTAGGGTAATTGCTATTTGTTTTAGTGGGGGAGGGGGTGGGTGTGTTGATATTTGTTTTAGTGGTGGTGGGGGGACGGGGGGGGGGGGGGGGCGGTGGTGGTGCGGTTGACAGTATTGCAATGTGTTTTTCGTTGGAGAGGGGTGATTCTGTCCAATACCTGCTGGTTTCTCTTTCCTGTGTGAGCTTTGTTAAAGGGCTGTTCATTTCAGTGACCTGTCATAACTTAGCAACATTTCGCTTTGACCATTTCATCCTTGGCCAATGATTCCAGAGAGAAACTGGTGCTTTCCAGTACTCTTGCTCCTCAATCTTTTCCTTGTCTTTGGCTTTACTTTTATGGTTCAGGGCATTTCCCACCTTACTGCACTTAATGGGATTTGGGGAACTCGGGTAGACATGCCAAAATCTTATCCTAGGATTTGAACCTCGCCTTCTGACACATTTGCCTGCTCCGCTTTGATTGCAAAGTTCTCAGGGCCATCTCTATGTGACCATGTCTGGCCGTGACCACCTGCTACATTCTTTGTTATTTTTGATTTTTGTTTTGTTTTGGAGGCTATGCATTTGGCTTTTTAGTGGTTTTCTGCATTTATTAAATCTTCATTATTAGTAAAATTCAATGCTGCATCTCCCCAAGGGTTCATTGTTCTTTTTCTGTTCAGTGACTCTATCATATAGTGGTAAAGCCACTTAGCATTATGCTCAATGGACTATTTACAGGTATGATCCCTTTGGAATTTTGAGAGCACTCAGTATTTTTAACTATTTTTAATAGATAAGGTGAGAGATGAAATAAAGACTTGCATTTATATAGTGCCTTTCACCATCACCAGATGCGTTACAGCTGCTGTGATTGATAAACATGTTCGCAAGCTGATAAGATCAGGCTTCACAGATGGATCTATTGGTTAAGACAGTGGGTAGCTGAGTCACACAGTCCAGGAGGCCTCAGGTTTGTGGTGAGTTAGCTGGTCTCAGTTGGCCTGGCAACAAGGCCTCTGTAAGTGGCCTGACTGCCCCGAGACTGAGGGCGGGGGAAACTTGGCTTTGGCTCCTCTCCCCATTGCTTTCCAGAGTGTCCCCTTGACATTCAATCGCATTGTGATTGCTGAATCCCCCATTATCAATATCCTGCAGGTTACAATTGAACAGAAACTGAACTGGACCTGCCATATAAATACTGTGGCTACGAGACCAGGTCAGAGGCTGGGAATTCTGCAGCAAGTAACCCACCTCCTGACTCCCCAAAACCTGTCCACCATCTACAAGGCACAAGTCAGGACTCACTTGCCTGGATGAGTATGGCTCCAACAACACTTTGGAAGCTCGACACCATCCAGGACAAAGCAGCCCGCTTTCAACCACCACCTTCAATATTCACTCCCTTCACCACCAGTGCACAGCGGCAGCAGTATGTACCATCTACAAGATGCACTGCAGCAACTCACCAAGGCTCCTTCGACAGCACCTTCCAAACCTGCGATCTCTTCCACCTAGAAGGACAAGGGCAGCAGATGCGTGGGAACACCACTAACTACAAGTTCTCCTCCAAGCCACACACCATCCTGACTTGGAAATATATCGCCATTCTTTCACTGCGGCTGGGTCAAAATCCTGGAACTCCCTAAGCGTACCCGCACCAGATGGACTACAGCAGCTCAAGAAGGCAGCTCACCACCACCTTCTCAAGGGCAATTAGGGATGGGCAACAAATACTGGTCTTGTCAGAAATCCCCAAATCCCATGAAACAAATGAAAAAAAAGTACGTGGGTGGACTACAGTTGAATAACCTTCCAATACTCACTTTCCAACTTTACACATGAGGGGAATGGTTGCACAGAGAAGGTACGGGAAGCCATACCCTAGGCTGAGACAACACATTCAAAAGAGAAGAAACTTGGAAGTAAAAGGGAGAAGCTGGTAAAATCCCATCATGTTATATCTAATTTAAGCAGCATAATTTTAGTCACTTTGAAGAGGTATTAAATTAAAAGCTTAAAATGGTAAATAAATCATATTCTATCATGGCTCATTAAAGCAGGTGTAACACATTATCAATGAAATTACTAAATGGAGTGATAATCCACTTCCTGACCTAACAATCTGAGATAAAAGCATATCTTTTAATTTAAAAAAAAATAATCTTGCTCCATGTTTTGATCTCTAAACATTTTCGAGAGAAGCAGGGATGTTCTCCTTAGATTAGAGAAGGTTAAGGGGAGATTTAATGGAGTTATTCAAAACCATGGTGGATTTTGATAGAATTAATGTGAGAAGCTGCTTCCAGTAGCAGAAGGTTGGCAACCAGAGAATACAGATAATTGGTAAAAGAACCAGAGGCATGATGAGGAATTTTTTTTTTTCAAACAGCGTGCTGTTATCTGAAATGCACTGCCTGAAAGAGTGGTGGAAATAAATTGAATATAACTTTCAAAAGGGAATTGGATAAATGAAAGGGAAAACCTTGCAAGGCTTTGGGGAAAGGACAGGGGATTGGGACTATGGGCTACATTTTGCAGCGCTCCCGACATCGGGGGTCGTGCCAGGAGGGGCCGGAAAATGCCTCGAACAGAGACCTGACACAGACCTGGTCACCAGGAAGGCCTGGCCCGATATTACCGGCAGTAGCGAGGCCTTGTTGCAGCCCCCGCTGCTCAGCGATGGGAGCCCTATTTAAATATTTAAATTTATTTAAATAAACAAAGTGAAGAAGGGTCACTGACCTGAAACGTTAACTCTGCTTCTCTCGCCACAGATGTTGCTAGACCTGTTGAGTATTTCCAGCATTTCTTGTTTTTATTTCAGATTTCCAGCATCTGCAGTATTTTGTTTTTATTAAATTGATTACCTACCCACTCCCGCCGTCCATCCCGGAGCGATATTGGTGGCAGTGGCCAGCACTCCCATGCCTTCGGATGCCCAGCTGGTGGGGACGGAGAAGCAGGTAAGTGTTTCAGTGCGGGAGGTTGGGGAGCGGCATCAGGCTCATTTCATTGGTCTAAGGGATGGTGGGAAGGGGTAAAGTTTAAAATTTATTAACTTTGGTGGGGGGCAGGTCAGGTGCACAAGTTAAGTGTTCTGGGGGGGGCGAGGGCAGGTAATTAATTCTATGGTTATTGGGGAGGGGGAGGGAGAGAGGGTCAGGATCAATTTATTTTATTTTTAAAAAGCGCTGTGGGCTGGATTTTATAAATGGCACTTGGCGGCTCATTTAAATGGCCGGGGCGGATCGTTCCTCCTCCTGATGACTTGGAGGGGGCGGGTGGTCCGTCCCCAGCAATGGCATCAGGTGCCACTCCGTAGGTGCCGATGCCATTTTTAAAGGGCTTGGGGCCCAACATTATAATTTAAATTTTTAAAGATACAGTGCTTTTAAAAAATGAAATAAATTTATTCTGACCCTCTCGCACCGTCCCCCATAACCTTGAAAATAATAACCTGCCCTCTCTCCCACCAAAACACTTATCTGTTCTCCCAACCTTCCCCCCACAAATTTCATCAACTTTAAACTTTACCCCTTCAAACCATCCCCTAGACCAGTGAAATTAGTTTTACCCTGCTCCCTCTCTCCTGCACTGAGAAGATTACCTGCTCCCCACTCCCCACCTTAGATCACCAGACAGATATCCGAAGGCGGAGGAGTGTCGGCCACTGGCACCAATGGCTCAGGAATGGATGGCAGGAGCGGGTAAGTAATTAATTCATTTATTTTACTAAATTCACATATTTAAATTTTGGTCCCAAGCCAAATGGTGGGGTGGCCGCCATAAGCAATATTGGGCCAGGCCCCCCAGCGTCGAGGGCCATGGCAAGTCTCTGCCAGAGGCATTTTCGGCCCCCCACATCATGACCCCTGATGTCAGGGGTGGGGGGGGGGGGGTTGTAAAATCTAGCCCACAGTGTATCTTTAAATAATTAAATTGAATGTTAGGGCTTGAAGCCCTTTAAAAATGGCGTCAATGCCTGCACAATGGCTGCTGACGCCATTGCCGGGGACGGACAGCCCACCCCCACCACGTCATCAGGGTGGGCGGTCCACTCACGCCATTTAAATGAGCCGCCGCACTGAATATCTCGGCGACTCCATGATGTGCGGTCCACGCAGGCAGACCGCCATTGTTTACATTCACCGCTGATTATGGCGGCAGCATCATAAATTTCAGCTCTATGATTCTAGGATTTCCATTTTGGAATCTGGGGTCTATTTTCACTCAATTAAATATCACTGCACTCCAGGGAGCCTCATCTTAACAACCTTTGACGTGTTTATCAATTATCTCATATCCGATCTGTTAGACATTTCTGCAGCATTAATTACATATTGTTCACACTGAACCAATCAGCACTATTTTCAGTTCCATCTATTTTTGTTATGTTCTTGACGAAAATTTAACACCCCATCATCAAAGACCAATCATAATTACATTTATGCAGCAAAACAAGCCACAAATATGGCCCTTGATCCTTGTATTTGGCCACCTAGTAATAATAATTAAAGAATTGATTTAAAATGGAAATCCTAGCTCAAAGTATCCATTGGTGATGGTTCACAGAGCAGGAGGATCACTTCTAGGAGAATGAGATAATGCCCAGTTCCTCAAGCCACCTTCTGGTCCCATCCAGGACAAAGCATCCATTAGCTGAAACATCTATCCCCTTCCACCACCGGCATAATGTGGCTGCAGTTTGTACTAAAGACAGGATACACTGCAGAAACTCGCCAAGGCTTCTTCAGCAATTCTTACCAAACCAGGTAGCTCCACTCCCTAGAAGGACAAGGATATGAGCTGCATGGGAACACCAGCACCTCTAAATTTTCCTCCAAATCACACACCATCTGACTTGAATACATATCACCATTCCTTCATCGTCACTGAGTCACAATCCTGAAACTCTCTAATTGACAGCATTGTGGGAGCATCTCCAGCACAGAAACCGCAGCTGTTAAAGAACAAGTGCCATCACATCACCACTCTCCCAGGGCAATTAATAAATGCCAGCCTTGCCAGTGGTGCCTCCACCCCCAGAATGAATAAAATACATTTTATTGAAGTAACTATTCTGATGTAGAAACATATCCAATGAACTCCTCAGGTACTGTTCCCATCCCTTAAAAACTGCCGTCATCTCTCCTCAACAAAACACCCTTGACCAATCTGTCCTTGCAAACTACTTCCCCATCTCCAATCTCCATTTCCTCTCCCAAGTCCTTGAACATGTCGTCTCCCAAATCCATGCCCATCTGTCCTAGAACTCCATGTCCGAACCCTTCCAATCAGGTTTCTGCCCCTGCCACAGTACTGAAATGACTCTTAGCAAAGTTGCGTCCTATGTGACAGTGACCATGACAAACTATCCAGCCATGTCCCTCTCCGTGTTTTGCATCCTTTGACACTATTAACCACACCATCTTCCTCCAATGCCTCTCCCCCATCGTCCACCTGTGTTGGACTGCCCTTGTCTGGTTTCATTCTTGTCCATCCAGTCTCAGCCAGAATATCACCAGCAGTGGCTTCTCTTCCTGTTCTGGCACTGTCACCTCTAGAGCCTCCCAAAGATCTATCCTTGGCCCCTACATCCTGCCTCTCAGTAACATCATCTGAAAACACAATGTCAATTTACACAAATAGGCTGAGGACACCCAATTCTTTCAACCCCTCTACAGTTTCTGATTTGTTACATTGCTCATCTGACATCTGGTACTGGATAAGCAGAAATTTTCTCCAAATAAATAATGCGAAGACCAAAGCCTTGCCTTTGGTCCCCGCCACAAACTCTGTTCCCTAGCCGCTGACTCCATCCCTCTCCTTGGCAACTGTCTGAGACTGGACCAGACTATTTGCTACCTTGGGGTCACATTTGACCCTGAGGTGAGAATCCATGGACATATTCGCTCCATCACCAAGACTGCCTATTTCCACCTCCGTAACATCACCTGACTGTGCTGTTGCCTCAGCTTATCTGTTGTTGAAGCCCTCATCCATGCCTTTGTTACCTCTAGACATAACTATTCCAATGCTGCCTTGGCCAGTTTCCCATGTTCCACTCTGCATAAGCGTGAGTTCATCCAAAACTCTGCTGCCCGTATCCTAACTTGTACCAATTCCCATTCACCCATCACTCCTGTGCTCACTGACCTACATTGGCTCCCAGTCCAACAATGCCACAAATTTAAAATTCTCATCCTTGTTGTCAAATTACTCCATGGCCTAGCCCCTCCCTATATCTGTAACCTCCTCCAGCAGTGCAACCCAGCGAGATCCCTGCGCTCCTCCAATTCTGCTCTGATTTTAATCACTCCACTATTGGTAGCCATGCTTTCAGTTGTCGAGGCCCTAAGCTCTGGATTTTTCCTCCTAAACCTCTCTGTCTCTCTCCCTTCCCTCAAGATGCTCCTTAAATCCTGTCTCTTTGTCCAAGCTTTTGGTCACTTGGCTGAATATATGTTTATGTGGCTTGATGCCAATGTTTTTCTGATCACATGCCTGTGAAGTGCCTCGGGACTTTTTACTATGTTAGAGGTGCTATATAAATGCACCTTGGTGTTGTTTCAATCAGCAGAGGCATCACTTCAATTCTTTTTCATTAAATAATGATTAAAAGCAAGATTTTTGATTGACTTCTTCCCTTTTGTAGCTCACAGCTCCTGCTGCCAATTGCACCACGCTTTTGCTCATCCTCCACTGCTCCTCAAGTTGAATTCAATACCAACCACTGAGCCACTGGAGAAGTTCTCTTTTTTTTTTAAACACAAGTTATTAAGTTTCTTTAGATAATGCACTTTCGAGGGAAAATACTAAGAGCAAGCATTCCAAAGGTCCCTTTAATTAAAAGTATAGGGCCACATTTAAGTTCGAGCTCACTTAACCTTACCGAATAATGCTTTAACCTTACTTGACATCTGGTAGTTTATATGAAGAATCTTTCTATTCCATTCGTCCATATGGAGGATGTAATTTGCATTCAGAATGCTGAACATTGTATCCAGCCTATGCAGTACTGAGACTACACATGGTACATAAATAACAATGTATGTGTAAGCACTTTTCTTCTGTTTCTATAAATTGCCATTGATTCAGTTGTTTCCTGCATTTCTAACCCAATCAGTAATTATTTAATGTCATAAATTAAGGTGTAGTCATGTTTTCAAAATCTGTTTCAAAGGCGAGTTGAATGGTCTGAGATGGTGTTCTTGGCAGTGGGATGGTATGAAGCTGTTAAGAGCACACGTCTTTTGAAATCACAATATTATTTTATCTGAATGATACAATCTTATCTTCCAAGTTATTTTCCAGTATTTTTTTGAAATACTTACGTTCTACAAACAATTTTAGAAGCCAATCCTATTGACTAGAAATGTTGTGAATCCCTTGAGAAAAATATGTCTTTTTCAAAAAAAGGCAATTTTTACACCTTTATCCAGAAAGGTCCTGTTTAATAGATGCGTGTACTTAACTGGCTAGTGAGTGTTAACAGCTTCTCCGACCATGGGCACCATCACAGCCAATTTCATCCCATCAATAATCAAAATTGACAAATGCCCACTTTCCAGGAGTCACTGGATCGTGATTTGGGCCACAAGCTCAAGCCTTCTTTTCTTTACGGAGCTTAAAGGCACTAAGGACAAATGAACTGCTGAGCTGATATCTTCACACTCTTGCCTTGGATAAATAGTCTGAAGTAGTGTTAAGGCTGATTAACAATCTGACAGACTGCAACATGAACCACATGTCCATGGCTGTAGCAATCCTAATACTAGCTGATAGGGTGGAAAGTCCTATACACATGAAGAGACTTTTGAGCTCCCACAACCTATATGATAAGGGAACAGGCCATGCTTACCTAATGCAAGATTTCAACCTAGAATTCAGTCAAAGCTGTGGTTTCCACTCACTAGGCTTGATCTTGTTTTCCTCCCAACGGTGGGTTTCGTGGTTGGGGGGGTGGGTGGGTGGCCAGAGAATCAAAGCGGCAGTGGCAGCCACTAGGAGATTGCCGGTTCTGATTCTCCCGGGGACGGGATAGGCTGACGACGACCTTCCCGCCCAGAGGCCAAGTGAGGCCCTTAAGTGGCCTGTTAACGGCTGGGATCTTACCAGCGGTGGTGGGAGGATGCCTTGGAAAATGAGATGCCCTCCCTGTGGGCTTGGGAGGGTGGTCCCTCCTTCATGTGCAATTTGTGACCCAACAGGAACCAATTCACCCCCAGTACCCCCCTCCCCAGACCGAACAGCCAAATCCCCCTTGCCAGGGCCTTCCAGACTGGCCCCTGTGGCCTCGCCTCACCCACCCCTTCTCCGGAGTTCCAGCACTGGGCCTGGGGCTGAGGCCTCTTCAATACTGGCAGCGGTCACCACTCCAGGTGGCGTTGCTGATACTGCTGAGCTACTGACCTTGCGATTGACCTGCAGCTCTTGGGGGTGGGATCCCCATCCCTCTTGTCTTTAAAGGACCGCTTCCTGAAACTTTCTCTCCAAAAGACCGTCGGATTTCTCCGGGGGCTGGGCTGCAAAAATGCAGAGGCGGGTTCCCCTGACCTTTTCAACCTGGTGCACAAAATCCCGCCCGCTGTGACTATCTGAAGCAGGGTTCAAACCCTGCACCTTCTGACTCAGGTAGGCATGGGAGCACTAAACCAAAGGCTAATGCAGCACAGAATGGAGATTGGAGCTGGGACCTTGTTAACTTGTATGGTGGTTGTGGTTGCAGTTCCCCTATGTGCTATTGTTAGAGCACGAGTTAACATGTTCATGCCAAACTCACCGGTAACCTGTTTAAAATAATTGGGTCAATGACTCCATTAAAATAGCTCAAACAAGAAACTGACACAAACCCATTTCTCAGTGTGCTAAAAATATCACAAAGAGGAATTTCAACCCTCAAGTGGTGCATTTACCCACTAAACCGCTAGGGGGAAAGTATATTCTGGAGGCTGCTTGGTTTGTCTGTGGCTTATAATGGAATTACAGGATGGTTATTTTACTGACTAGCTTCCCATGAGCTATCTGTGTCAAAGCTTTTTGCACAGACTGTTTCTTTGATTTGAACTCAGATATTTGATTAAGGATTATTTGGATGACAAATCTAGTGAGGAATCCATTCGGCTTTCTTGTTTGACAATAATTACATAAAAAGGAAAGCTGTGGGAGGGCTGCCCGACTCCTTTCTAACAAATTGTTAACAACTTTGTAAATGAATTATAAGAGTGCAAAGAAAGTCAGTAATAGCCTTATCACTCTACATGTGTTTGCTGGACTTTTTTGTTATTTAACCCTTTGGATACTGTTCTGGTACATGCATCTACTGGTCAAAGTGGAAACAACGTAAAAGAATTACCTGATTCTCTCTCATCTTTTAATAGAATGAAGTGAACTACTCCCATTGTTAAAAGTGCAAGAATTAAATTGTGGCATTTAATCATTTCACATAGTTAATATTTCAATTCAAAAAGAATTGTGCTGTCTTAGTCTATCCCAATTATGCTGTTTATTGACTGAAGTCTATTAAAAATTTGGGTCCTGAAATTACACAGTGAGACAATAGTGTACAATGCCAAACACATTCATTTGAAATCACTCTCTCAGCTATTACAGTGCAGACATTACTAATGGATTAACATCCCTGCTAAAATAGCAGAGAGAGGAACTCCAGACAAATATGTTTAATGTTCCTATGCTAGTATTTTATAGGACCATTTCAGGGCTTCAAGGAACTGGGGAATATTTCATGAGGATTTTATACTTAAATGTTGTAATTTAATCAAGAATTCTTTACAATGAGAGTGAATAGGAAGAGATTGGGTTGACTACAATTCTAAGATTCTATTTGGATCAAAAATGGGTTCATCGAGAATTAATAGCATTGCATAAGTACATTACTCGCAAATACATTACAAGGATCTAATAACCCTCTAAAAAAAAAGCAAAATACTGCTGATGCTGGAAATCTGAAATAAAAGCAGAAAATGCTGGAAATACCCAGCAGGTCAGGGAGCATCTGTGGAGAGAGAAACAGAGTTAACGGGCTGGATTGTAACAAGCCCTTGACATTTTGATCTGTGGCGGGTGGGGGGGGGGTGCCTGAAGATGGCTCTGGATGAGGCCTGCTACAGACCCCAACACCGGCAGAGCCCAGACCGATCCTCCTGGTGGCAGAGAGGCTCCATGATGGTCCCCCTGCCACCGGGTGATGGGACCACAATTTAAATTGGCAAATCAATAATATTAATATATTTAAATGCACTTACCTCCAATCTTGAGGGCCCACCATGATCTTCAGCGCAGCGGCTGGCACTCCCATGCCTTCAGATCACTGTCCGGGGAAATGCAGCGCCACATTGATGGGGAGAGGAGGAAGGAGGTAAGTTTGTCAGTGCAGGGGTGGGTGGAGAACCGGTGTACGGGATGGTGGGAAGGGTTGAACCTTAAACTTTGTGCAGTTTGGGAAGGGCAAATATTTATTGTAATTGTTATTGTGGGGTGGGAAAGGGGTGTTAGAAATGTATTTATTTAATTTTGGGGGATCTTTCTTTAAAAATTTAAATATGCCGGCAGGAATGGCACAGGCAGCTGACGCCATTGTCAGGGATGGATAGCCCGCCCCCTCCACGTGATTGGGGGTGGACGGGCAGCCCCAGCTATTTAAATGAGCTGCCGCACTTAAGATTGCGGTGCCTTTTTGGCATGCGGCCCGTGCAGGAGGACCGCCATTTTTTGAACTTGCAGCCAAAATTGGCGGCGGGCTCTTAAAATCCAGCCCAACGTTTCAGTTTAATGACCTTTCATCAGAACTGGATGATATTAGAGAGCTGTTAAAAGCTGTTCATCTTTAACTTCCTGTTCTGATTTAAGGCCATCAACCTGAGGCACTAATTCTTGTTTCTCTCTCTACAGATGCTGCTTGACCTGCTGAGTATTTCCAGTGTCATGCAGACCCCCACCTGCCAAGAATGTGGCATATTAATTTCACCATATGAACATTGATTTTAAACAGTTGCTGGAGTGAAGAAATGACTTGTTTGAAGATCACCAGACACTGGGCTGGAAGGACATTTGCATACTAAGAGACGCTGCTTGTGGAGACAAATAACTATCCCCTGCTCCAATTACCCCAAATGGATTTTGATCAGCAAACATTGAAGGTATAAGGAAGCGTATTCCAGGCTCTGCTAAGATGATACAATCTACAGAGCCAGGACTGGTTAAACCAGCTGGTCACATGACTAACTGACTGGTCCAGGTTTTTTGAACTTGCCACAGGACAGTTTGAATTCAGAAGGCAGTGTGCAACTGAAGCTGAAACAAGGAAGCCTCTCTCTCTCGCTCTCTCTCTCTCGCTTTCACCCCAAGCCACCAGACCCATGGAAGACATTTAAACCTCAAGAGAGAAAAGACTCCTACATCGGAACAAGTTGAAGCAAGAACTGGGCCCCAACGAATTGCAAGACTTACCCGCAACCAAAGACTCGACATTGAAACTAAAGGACTGTAACTACCAGATATTGCCTCAGACTTTTCCCCTTTATTCCTTCTACTTTTTCTGTCTCGATCTGCGTGAGTGTTTCGCACGTATGCATGTTAGCGTGGCCGCATTGCAGATTAGAGTTTAAGATTAATAAACTTCTACCTTTCTTGTTTAAATCTAAGGAAACCGGCTTGATTTCTTTGCCTTACAATTGGAGCAAGGAATAAGGATTCACTAAGGGGGAGCTAAAAACAGTGTTTTAAAATTAAACCCTGTTATGTTTAAACCAGGCAAAGGCTGAGAAAGAACAGAAATGTGGGGGCCAGTGTCTGAGATTTTACCCACAGAGAAATGAGAATTTGGAAGTGGGAAGCCAAATTGTTCCCAATCAAAAAAAAAAGATTTCAATACAGGTTTTCTTGTAGTTGTGTGTGCTAGAATACTGACATGTCTGTGACTGAAGCCAGTAGCTCCCCAAGCCAGGGTGAAATAACTTGGGATTAGTTAAAAACACTGTCTATGGAGGAGTTGAGGAAAATGGCTGAGCAGTGTGCGATCACTGTACATGGCAAGGCTAGGAAGTCTGAACTCCTATGACTAGTGGCCAACCATGTTTCCCTTGAATCTGAAAAAGCATAAACGGGGTTCGAAGTAGACTCTGACAGGATATTGCTAGCAAAGATACAATTGGAACAGAGGAAACTGGAAATAGAAGACAGGGAAAGAGAAAGAGAGAGAGAGACAGACAGACAGAGCCTTTCAGAAAGAATGCAAAGAAAGAGAGCTGAGATGACTTGAGTTAACTAGGGGGTGACAGAGTAATCCCAGTGGAAGCATGGCCAATATGGAGCAGCGTAATTCAGGGCTGGGTACAGAATTTTTAAAACTGTCCTAATTGATCCCAAAATTCAATAAGGGAGATGTGGAAGAGTTTTTTGTGTCTTTTGAAAAACTGGCAAGGCAGTTAATGTGGCCAGCTGAGGCTTGGACTTTGCTATTACAGAGCAAATTAGTTGGAAATGCCCCTGAGGTTTATTCCAGATGAGAGAGCATCAAATTATGAATTGACAATAAATGCTATCCTTGGGGCATGCTGAGTTCGTACCAGAAGCCTATCGCCAAAAGTTTAGAACCCTCAAGAAGCAGGCTGATCAAACTTACCTGGAGTTTGAGAGAAATAAGCAGCTGGCTTTTGACCAGTGGCTGAGGGCTCTTAAAGTATAGCTCAGCTATGAAAATCTCAGAAGTCATTTTGTTAGAGGAATTTAAAAACCCTCTCCCACTCTCCATAATGACCCATGTAGAGGAGCAGAAGGCTCATAGAGCCCGGCAGGCGGCAGTCCTGGCCGATGAGTTTGCTCTCATTTATAAGTCAGCTTCCCAGGGGAAAGCCTTTCCTAATCACCCCCAGAAATCCGAAAAGGACAGAGGATAGAAGCCCAAGCAATCCTGGGAGGGAAAGAAAAGCAGGAGACTGAGGGGGCCCTCCTCCAGCCAAAAAGGAAGGTGCTATAAGTAGGACTGAGACCCAGAGACCTGTGTGCTTCCATTGTAATAAGGTAGGACATTTAAGAGCTGACTGCTGGAAACTAAAGGGAAAACTTGTAGGGTTAATCAGGGCACACCTGCTCAGTGAAGGCGGGACCCTGATGGAAAGCACAGCAGAACAAGCTGTGGCTTTAACTGCAGCAAGAGTGAGACCCAGGAAGTCTACTGCAGCAAGTGCAGGGAAATTTAATAGGGTTCCTGAAAGCTATCAGGGTTTTGTGTTTGAAAGGAGAGTAACCCCGTACCCCTCCAGTGGGGCAAGCAAGCCCATAGTAATCCTCAGGGACACAGGGGCCACTAGATCCCTTTTACTGGGAAAAGGCCTGACCCTTTTCCCCAGAGAATGCAGTGAACACCAGAATGGTGGTGAATGGTATTGGAGGGCAGCGTATGCCTGTACCTTTACACCGGGTGCACTTGGAGTGTGACCTAGTTTCGGGACCGGTGACTGTAGGGATTGTCCCTAGTTTGCCTGTGGACGGGGTTGATCTGCTCCTAGGTAATGATCTTGCAGGGATGAAGGTGGCAGCTTCCCCAGTAGTGAGGGACTGCAGATTTTCAGAGAGACAGGGCAGTGGCAGGAGACAGTCCCTTGCAGTTTCCCTGAATGTGTAATTAGTGAGGCCATGATCAAACCAGCTCCCCCAAAGGAGACTGAATTGGCACTGCAGGCAGATGACCATGAGGTCTGTCTATCTGAGACTTTCTTTGGAAAGTTAGAAGACCCAGGGAATGAATTAAATGGGTTTTCCCTAGCTGAGGCTCAGCGAGCTGACCCAGTATTGCGAGAGTTAGCACAGGCTGCCCAGTCTGAAATTGAAGCAGAGGGAGTCCCTGATTGCTACTATTTAAAGAATGAGGTACTGATGAGGAAATGGAGTTCTCCTCACAGACCTGAGAGCAAGGAGTGGACAGTGGTTCACCAGTTAGTGGTGCCGCAGAGGTTCCGGAGAGAAATAGTAAGAATGGCCCATGAGATTACAGTGGCTGTACATGTTGGCATATGAAAAACCAAAGCCCACATAAGACAGCAGTTTGACTGGCCAAAACTCCACAAAGGTGTGGTGGAGTACTGTAGGAGTTGCCACATGTGCCAGATTGAGGGGAAACCCCAACCTACAGTGAAATCTGCATCCCAAGTCCTGTATCGGTGTTTGGAGGACCCTCCAGCAGAGGGCAAGTGAACTGTAAGGTACCCCCCGAGAACAAAAGGGGACAGACAGGCACCAGACTGGCAACAGGTTAGAAAGGAACGGGGGGTGGGAAATGGACCAAGAGGGTAGGATAAAGGAAGTCTGGGAAGAATCCCAGATGAAAACCCCTACTGTCCAGTCAGCCAACCACAAAATGTTTGAAAAATTAGACCCCTCATCCTCCTATGTAAATATAGACACTAGAAGCACACCACCAGAGTTGCTAACAGCATTCACAGGAACCTGCAGAGTCAAAGAAAGTCCTCAAGAGGACAGAGAAACTGTGAGGGTGATGCCTCACCTAGTTGAAGTGCCACAGGGGAGTGCAGTAGAATTTGGACAAACACCTGCAAGCAGGAGTGTCCCATAGGACAAAGGGAAGATTAGCAAATAATCCGTCCCCACAGTCAGGAAAAAAGGGAACCAGCCATCCCGTGAGGTGAAAAGTCCTTGCATGACTCAACGAAGCACTGAAAGAGTTCAGAGTGGAACTGCCTACTGCCTACTGCCTCCGCCCCCCGCCCCCCCCCCCTCAGCACAACTGCCACCTCGGGCTAATTAAACCTAACCCTCCCCCTGCAGACCTCAACAAGAACAAAGACCCTTTTGGCAGTCATGAAAATGTGCAAACTGAAAAATCTTCCCCAAAAACCACATGTTGATTGGGATGCCAAAAAGGGCTGTTTAAAGCAGCACTGCTGCCCAGAAAAGACAGGCTGTAACAATTGTTAGGGTTCTAAAATGAATGACAGAGATGCATGTGTGTGTTCCTGTCCTTATCTTCTCTCTAGTCCCTTTTAATGAAATGCTCTTTTTAAAAAAAAATCGCCTTTCATTCTGCTGGGTGTGGAGGTGTCATGCAGATCCCCACCTGCCAAGAACGAGGCATATTAATTTTGTCGTATGAAGATTGATTTTAAACTGTTGCTGGATGAAGAAATGGCTTGTTGAAGATCAGCAGACATTGGGCTGGAAGGATATTTGCATACTAAGAGATGCTGCTTGTGGAGACAAAGGGCTATTCCCTGCTCCAATTACCCCAAATGGATTTTGATCACCAGACACTGAAGGTGCAAGGAAGCACATTCCAGGCCCTGCTAAGATGATACAATCTACAGAGCCAGGACTGGTTAAACCAGCTGGTCACATGACTAACTGGCTGGTCCAGGTTTTTTGAACCATCCACAGGACAGTTTGAATTCAGAAGGCAGTGTGCAACTGAAGCTGAAACAAGCAAGTCTCTCACCTGGCTGTCTATCTCTCTCTCTCACTTTCTCCCCAAGCCACCAGACCCATGGAAGGCACATAAACCTCAAAAGAGAAAAGACTCCCACATCGGAACAAGTTGAAGCAAGAACTGGGCCCCAACGAATTGCAAGACTTACGGGCAACCAAAGACTCCACATTGAAGTTAAAGGACTGTAACTACCAGCTATTGCCTCAAACTTTTCTCCTTTATTCCTTCTACTTTTTCTGTCTCTATCTGCTTGCGTGTTTAGCATGTATACATGTTAGTGTGGTCACGTTGCATATTCATATCCGTTTACTGGATAGAGTTTAAGATGAATAAACTTCTATCTTTCTTGTTTAAATCTAAGGAAACCTGTTTGATTTCTTTGCCTTACAATTGGAGCAGTGAACAAGGATTCATTAAGGGGGAGCTAAAAACAGTGTTTACAAATTAAACCCTGTTACAGTTAAACCAGGCAAAGGCTGAGAGGGAACCCCTTAGACTCCTTCTCACCAGGTCATAACACCAGCATTTTCTATCTTTGATTCTAATAACTCTGGCTCTGAAATTCGGTTACTTGTGCCATTCTTCCAGGGTTTTCACAGGAGGCTGAGAAAACCTTTTTAGAATTTCAAGGCTTCTGTTGTTAAAAATACTGGAGCAGTTCCTTTCAGGTGGGGAGTCATTGTCTTTCAAATGAAGACACACACTCCATCCTGTGGGTCATGTTGCTGAGTCAGACTGGAAATATCCTGGTAAACCCTAACATATTTGATGCTGTGGTTAGGCTGCATAATTGGTATCGGTGTAATTGATCTTCTACACACTGTGACAAATAGAAAGACAAAGCACAATGCCAACCATACATATGGTATATTCTCTCTCAGGTTCAGTATGACTGGTACATCCCATAAGTGGATCCCACATCCCTTATGACCAGGCGTTTACCTTTGCTACCCTAGAGTCATACGATTGCATGACCCAGATAGTTGCAACAATGAAACCCCTTGTTATATGAATTGAGTATTGTAATCTAGCAAGGGTTTCCACATGCACTTCACTAATCTTTTTTTAATTTATTCATGGGATGTGGGCATCGCTGGCTAGGCCAGCATTTATTGCCCATCCCTAATTGCCCTTGAGAAGGTGGTGGTGAGCTGCCTTCTTGAACCGCTGCAGTCCATGTGAGGTAGGTACACCAACAGTGCTGTTAGGAAGGGATTTTGACCCCACGACAGTGAAGGAACGGCAATATAGTTCCAAGTCAGGATGGTGTGTGGCTTGGAGGTGGTGGTGTTCCTATGCATCTCATGCCCTTGCCATTCTAGCTGGTAGAGATCGCAGGTTTGGAAGGTGCTGTCTAAGGAGCCTTGGTGCTCTACTGCTGTGCGTCTTGTAGATGGTACACACTGCTGCCACTATGCATCGGCGGTGGAAGGAGTGAATATTTGTGGATGGGGTGTCAATCAAGCGGGCTGCTTTGTCCTGGATGGTATTAAGCTTAATGAGTGTTGTTGGAGCTGCACCCATCCAGGCAAGTGGAGAGTATTCCATCATACTCCTGACTTGTGCCTTATAGATGGTGGACAGGCTTTGGGGAGTCAGGAGGTGAGTTACTCACCGCAGGATTCCCAGCCTCTGACCTACTCTTGTGGCCATGGTATTTGTATGGCTACTCCAGTTCAGTTTCTGGTCAATGGTAACATCCAGAATGTTGATAGTGGGGGATTCAGTGATTGTAATGTCATTAAATGTCAAGCGGAGATGGCTAGATTCTCTCTCGTTTGAGATAGTCATTGCCTGGCACTTGTTTGGCACGAATGTTATTTGCCACTTATCAGCCGAAGCCTGGATGTTGCTGCATATGGACACGGGCTGCTTCAGTATCTGAGGAGTCATGAATGGTGCTGAACATTGTGCAAGATTCAGCGAACATCCCCACTTCTGACCTTATGATTGAAGGAAGGTCATTGATGAAGCAGCTGAAGATGGTTGGGCCTGAGAACTACCCTGAGGAACTCCTGTAGCAATGTCCTGCAGCTGAGATGATTGACCTCCATAAAGTACATTACATAACAGTTCAAATTTGACATTACATAAACAGCAATGCAGATCAGTTTCTTTCAATACAGTACATGCGGTGCCTCACTACACTTCCCATTACAGGTTATATTTACAATGTACATTTACCTTTCATGTTAAACATTCTCTAGTGCATACAGCCCGACGGGGTTTACATGGGTTTCAGCCCTCCGTTATACTACGGCAGGATGACCTTACACAGTGGCCTTTCCCCATTGAGCCTTTGAGGCAGCTGCCCCAAGCTTTAGTGCATCCCTCAGCACATAGTCCTGGACCTTGGAATGTGCCAGTCTGCAACACTCAGTCATTGACAGTTCTTTGCACTGTAAGACCAACAAGTTTTTGGCAGACCAAAGAGCGTCTTGCACCAGGTTGATGGTCCTCCAGCTGCAGTTGATGCTCATTTAGATTTGTCCCCAGAAACAGTCCGTCGAGCACTGAATCCTGTGTTCCGGAGCTGCTCGCGTGCGGAGGCGATGAGATTCCAGGCGTACAGGAAGGATCTGAGAGGGACGGCTCTTCTCACCACCAGCCAAGCCAAGTTTGACAGTCTGCTCAGGGAACCTCCGACAGGATCCACCATCTCCTTTTCCTGCAGGGCCTTGAGGATGTTACATGCGGACCACTGCCTGATGGACTTGTGGTCAAAGGTGTTTTCCTGCACAAACTTTTCCACAACAGACAGTTGGTACGGCATAGTCCAACTCAATGGAGCATTCTGTGGCAGCATGGCCAGATCCATCCTTCATAACACTGGGGATAGATAGAACCTCAGTGCGTAGTGACACTTGGTGTTTGTATATGCACAGCTTGATGGAGCAGCAAACAAAGGTGGCCATCAGGATGAGGGTGACGTTGGGCATGTTTTTTCCCCCTTTATCTGGAGGTTTGAACATCATGTCCCTGTGGACATGGTCCATTTACGGCCTCCAGATAAAACAGAAGATGGCTCAGGTGACCTCCATGGCGCAGGAGCGGGGTATGGGCCAGATCTGCACCACATAGAGCAACATCGAGAACGCCAGGCACTTGATGACCAGTGTAAGATTATTAGATTACTAAAACATTACTAACCGGAATACTAATTATTAAAATGTAGCTATTAAAAACTAGCAGCTGATACATTATTATAAGTAAAATCTAGCTTTATTAGAACCCTTCTTTGTAGTATAGTAAAGTGGGAAAACTTAGGAAATAGGGTACAGTATAGAAAAGATGTCAAGGTAGAGGGATTCTGGGAGATTATGTCAAGTTTTAAAATGCTAACTTGTAGTAAAAGGGTGAGACCTTAACAGCAGACAGTGAAAATAGCTTTTGTGAGAACGAAATATAGATTTATCTCGTAATGAGATAAGGAACCACAAAATGTAAAAGCATTGAGATAAAGTAGTCCACACAAAGGGGTATTACCTACATAACTCCAAAAGGTCAGCAACAGCCAAAGAATTATCTTTGATCGGTTAAGAAAGGCATCCTTTAATACAAGACTAAACACTGATTGGGGAAAGGGAAGGTTAATTGGAAAGAAGCCAGGATAAAAGAAGCCTTGACTGCGTCCCTGTATGGCAGAGAATGTTTGAACAACAATATGAAACATGAGAGAGAGACTGACCAAAAAACCTGAAGACCAAAAGTATTTATCCAATTCACTTCTGAAAGTTATTCGTGAATCTGCTTGCACCATCCATCCCAGATCATAACAACTGTGGTTCTTTTGCCAATTTCCTTATATATCCTGTATTAAAATAAGATTCAAAAATGTGATGGAAAAAAGGTGGAGCTTTTTGCAAGTTAATTCATATGCTTATAAGAAGCAAATCTTTACCTTTGGGCAGAAACATCACAATTTATTTTGATTTATCAAAGTGTAGCTCCTGGCATAATATGCTATAAGAAAAGTGATTTTTTTTCTTTAACTAGCAATTTTGCAAATGGTAGATAAGTACTTTTAAACTGTCAGTCATCCATGCTATCATTCTTTTCATATGCTGTCTGCATGATTCAACAGTCAGTTCTTGTGGATTTGCTTGGCAGTCCCATTGGTAATGCAGCAGGCTACAGATCACACATGCGACAGGAGTGGTGCACTTCTGCTGCTGATGCTCAATCTCTCTGAACATTACTATTGTGTTATTAGTCATATATATCATACAAATGAATCGGAGAAAGATATTCTAACTGAACTCATAAGTCCTGAAAGAATGCATCATTAATGACAATTTTCATTTATCAATGAAGCAAATTTAAATTCGTAAATGCAATTGATTAGGGCATCTCTGTCAAGCATCATGTGTATATGGAGACCTTTCATGATGCAATACAAGGTACAGATGACCTACTAACAAGAGGTAAAACATAGGATCTCCCCTGGAGGTGAGCTCCCGATCTAAGCTAGAATATTTGGGTTGTAGTGGGTGCAGGTGAAGTGCTTTTCACAAGTGACAAGAAGCTAATCTACATAAGCATGACAAACTTCTTAGTGACAAGCTTCTGGAGGCATTTTCAAAGACCTGGGATGAAGCTGCTTGCACAGTTGCTTAGTCAGATTACTAGCATTACCACCTTTTGCCAAATCTAAAATCAGACAGGGGCCAGAATGGAGCAGCGCAGGGGGTAGGTTCTGATCCTTTGCTGCCGATGAAGATTCAATTAAAAAAAAATACTTATTAACAAATGCCTCGATACCATCAAATACAGAGTTGGAAAAATGGCCTTCAATTTTTTTTAAAGAAACAAACAAGTTTGTATTTGCGAAATTTCCAGACAGTGCACTCAAAACCTGGGCTTGAGGCCCAAAACCAAACTAATTACAACCCTGAGACTGAACAAACTGCTGAGATCACTTCTAGGCAGGGAATACACACTAAACATCCACCCCCACCTCTTCTACCTATTTCAGATGCTACCTGTCAAGGTCTCATCAATTCTGAGACCTGGTGCAGTTACATCTCAAAGTTTTTCTACAGGATTCAAAGGCCTCGAATACGTCTTAAGCTCCGAAATAAGAAAATTCAGCCTCCCAAACCCCCAACACTGGGCAGCTCAGGTACAAGGAATTGTGGCCCAGTCATAGATTTCTCAGGAAAACATTTGCCTGAGAATGGAGGTAAGGATCTCACTAAAATTCCCCTGCATAGCCTACCCTTCATAGATCTCTGTAGAAGGCTGACAGGGATCCAGAAGAACCCCCTCGCAGCCGTATATCTTCCAACTTGGAGGAAGATCTGTATCTCCCTGTCGGTTCCTTCAGGCCTATCAGCCCTCTCAAATGACAGCTGCAGGAACTTCTCAGGATAGTATCCTCAGCTCAACTATCTAGTTGTTTCATCAATGTAAGGTCAAAAATTGAGAAATTTGCTGATGATTGCCCAGTATCATTCGCAACTCCTCAGATACTGAAGCAATCTGTGTTGGCATGCGGCGAGACATGGACAACATTCAGGCTTGGGCTGCAAAGTGGCAAGTGATGTTTGTGCCATACAAGTGCCAGGCAATGGCAATCTCCAACAAGAGATCCAACATCTCCCTGAGAGCTGCTGACTCTGGTGAGAAGGAGTTTTAAGGCTTAATTTCTATCTAAAGTCTAGTCTTTTCTTCAATTTAGCAATTAACCAAAAATTACTCTTTAAGTTAAAAGAAGTTATGTTTTATTCCAGCCTTAAAACAGGGGTATACAAGTTCTCTGAGAGCAGCTGCAGTTACTTACTTAAGTAGCTGGCTTAAACTGGTTTTCAGAAGCTTGAATCAGTTGTTTTTCAGAAAGTATAACATCAGGGCTTGCTCAGTGCTGCTTCATCTGCATGGAATGCTGCTGTGAGTGAGTGAGTCCTTTTTATTCTACCTTTTTTCAGACTCCAGTAGCTGGCTCCTACTTTGGTACAGGAGAAGAAACTGATTGGTGAGTAACTGTTGTTATGAGAGTTTCCATATATTTTTGTTAAAACTGTATTTTTAAACTGAAGAGGCTGACCTTTGGGTGTTTTTTTTTAAAAGAAGTTTAATAAAAGTTGACGAGCAACAAGTTTTACTGGAAAACAGGTGATTTCAAGTAAACACCACAGGAGGTTTGATTTAAGAGCTATTTTGTGTTGTGACAAGAAATAATTTATGATTAACATGGGACTTGCCTGGAACTGTTTTGATTTCACTTTGAACTATTAAAAGATGCTGGTTTTGGACTAAATGTAGGCAGCTGGAATTTGATGTGGACCTGCCAGGAGTTCAGAAGAAAACTGTTACCTCTCTTTGAAGAATCCCTGATCTTGAAAAGCAAAAGTTTGTATGAAGTTGTACTGTTGCCTCCTGTATTTTTGAAGACATCCTGAATGCTTGCAGAAACCTTGCATCTTTAAAAGGACTTTGCATCGAATGTGTGTGAGAACTGAAACTCTGTTGCTGCACACTTGCTATAAGACCTATGTCAAGCCTTCTGCAGTTGAATCAGCAGCCAACTATGACTTTGGGACACCTTGCCAAAACGAGGGATTTCCATACTCAGTAAGTTTTTTTTTAATTATGCCTTCTATTTCCTTGTAACAGCTGTAAACAAATCTCTTTTTTCCCCTGGTTAGCCTGTTTTTGGACGTGTGTGAGGGCTAGGATATAAAAAATACGGGGCTTTAAATATCTCAATTTGCACATTTATGTACTTCATTATTGGTTCATATTTGATTTATAATAAATGGATAATTTTGTTGTTAAAGAAACATGGTTGGTTGATTTATTCTGGGGACAAATAGAGTATCTAATTGGCTGTTTCAGTAAGTGGAAACATTTCTTGATATGTTGTGTCCTGTGGAGAAGTGGGACTGAATTAACAGTGCACTCCTCCCACCTCGGTCGTAACACTGGTAAGTTATTTTACTTATTCTAATTATAATAAATTTTTACAGTTCCGGTATGGCAGGTCAGCTCTGCCAAGTGGAATGTACATCCTACAGTATGTAGGAAGTCATGGGCGCACCATGTATCTGAGACTAACACATTTGGCGAAGCATCACCGGCTGCAGAGGCTTGAGCTCCAGGTTTCGGAACTTGAGCAGTGGCTGGAGTCACTGTTGTGCATCCACGAGGAATAGGACTATGTGCATAGCATGTTTAGGGAGGTGGTCACACCACAAGTCAGGATCATGCAGGCAGAGAGGGAATGGGTGATGGCCAGGCAGTCTAAGAGAACCAGGCAGGCAGTGCAGGAGTCCTTGAGTTTATCTTGCATGTGAATTGGTTTTCCATTTTGGATACTGGTGAGGGCGATGGTTCCTCAGGGGAGTGCAGCCAGAGCAAAGTCGATGGCGCCATGGGTGACTCAGCTGCACAGGAGGGGAGGAAGAAGAGTGGAAGAGCAATAGTGTTAGGATATTTAATAGTCAGAGGCTCAGACAGGCATTTCTGCAGCAGTAAATGGGACGCCAAGATGGTGTTGCCTCCCTGGTGCCAGGATTAAGGATGTCATGGAGCGGCTGCAGGACATCCTTCTGGGGGAGGGTGAACAGTCAGAGGTCATGGTCCATTTTGATACTAATAACATAGGTAGGAAGAGGGATGAGGTCCTGATAGCAGATTTTAGGGAGTTAGGAAGGAAATTAAAAAGCAGAACCTCAAGAACAGTAATCTCTGGATTACTCCCAGTGCCACATGCTGGTGAGCATAGGAATAGGAGAATTAATCAATTGAACATGTGGTTGGAAAATTGGTGTAGGAGGGAGGGCATCAGATTTGAGACATTGGGACCACTTATGGGACAGATGGGACCTGTACAAGGTGGATGGGCTATACCTTAACAGGATTGGAACTAATATCCTCACAGGGAGATTTGCTAGTGCTGTTGGGCAGGGTTTAAACTATCTTGTCAGGGAGATGGGAACCTGAGGGGTAGCTCAAATTGGAAGGAAGTAAAGCTGGTAACAGAAAGTAGAAAGGTAGCAAGTGAAATTAGAAGGCAGGCAAAACAGAGGCAAGTATCAACTAGGCTTAGAATGCAAAATAATGTCAAAAAGACAAGGTTAAGAGCACTCTATCTGAATGCATGCAGCATTCGCAACAAGGTAGATGATTTAAAGGCACAAATTGAGATAAATGGGTATGATCTAATTGCCATTGTGGAAATGTGGCTACAGGGTGACCAAGACTGAGAACTGAATATTCAAGGATATTCAACATTTAGGAAGGACAGGCAAAAAGGAAAAGTAGGTGGTGTTATGTTGATAATAAGGGATGGGATCAGTACATGAATAAGGGAGGATCTCAGATTGGAAGAACAAAATGTGAAACCTGTTTGGGTGGAGCTAAAACTGCAAAGGGCAGCAAACATTGGTAGGGGTTGTGTATAGGCCACCAAACAGTAATGGTAGTATCAGGCATGGTATTAATCTGGAGATTAAAGAAGCATGTAGTATGGGTAATACAGCAAACATGGGTGACTTAAATCTGCATATAGACTGGGTAAACCAAATGAGCACTAATGCTGTGGAGGACAGTAGGTTGAGGAACTGACGAGAGAACAGGCATTTTAGATCTAGTATTATATAATGAGAAAGGGCTAATAAATAATCTTTTTGTAAAAGAACCTTTCGGGATGAGTGACCATAATATGATAGAATTTTACATTACGTTTAAAAGTGAGGTAGTTCAATCTGAAGCCAGGGTGTTAAATTTGAACAAAGGAAATTATGAACGTATGAGGGGCAAATTGGTTGAGGTGGATTGGGAAAATATATTAAAAGGTGTGACAGTACATAAGCAATGGATAGTCTTCAAAGAATTTACATAGTTTACAGCAACTATACTTGCCTTCAAGGCACAAAAGCCTAAAAAGAAAAGTCAGTCAACCGTGGCTAATAAAGGAAATTAAGGATTGTATAAGGTTAAAAGAAAAGGCCTATAAAGTTGCCAGAAATAGTAGTAAACCTGAGTATTGGGAGGATTTTAGAATACAGCAAAGGAGGATAAGGAAACTGATAAAGAAAGGGAGAATATAATATGAACGTAAACTAGCAAAAAAACATAACTGACTGTAAAAACTTCTATAGGCACTTAAAAAGGAAGCATTTGGCTAAGACAAATGTGGGTCCATTACAGGCAGAGTCAGGAGAATCTATAATGGGGATAAAAGAGAAATGGCAGAGAAGCTAAATGATTACTTTGTATCTGTCTTCACTGAGGAAGATACAAGAAATCTCCCAGAATTAGAGATCCAAGGGACTAGGGAGAATGAGGAATTGAAGGAAATTAGTATTAGTAAGAAGGTTTTATTAGAGAAATTAATGGGACTGAAGGTTGATAAGTCCCCAGGACCTGATATTTTACATCTCAGAGTGTTGAAAGAGGTAGCTATAGAGATAGTGAATAGATTGGTGATCACCTTCCAAAATTCTATAGATTCTGGAATGGTTCCTGCAGATTGGAAGGTAGCAAATGTCACCCCACTATTTAAGAAGGGAGGGAGAGAGAAAACAGAGAACTACAGACCTGTTAGCCTTATATCAGTAGTACGGCAAATGCTCAAATCTATTCTAAAGGATGTGACAAATGGACACTTGGATAATAGTGATCTGATTGGGCATAGGCAAGATAGATTTATAAATGTAAAATCATGTTTGACAAACCTGTTGGAGTTTTTTGAGGATGTTTACGAACAGAATTGATAAAGGGAAGTCAGTGGACTTAGTATACTTGGATTTTCAGAAAAGTTTTGATATAGTCCCCCACAGGAGGTTGGTTAGCAAAATTAAAGCAGATGGAACATGAGGTAATATACTGGCATGGATTAAGGATTGGTTAACAGGCAGAAAACAGTAGGGATAAACTGACCATTCTCGCATTGCCAGGCTGGGGTACTGCAGGGATCAGTACTTGAGCCGTAGCTGTTCACAATATATATATATATATCAATGATTTGGATGTAGTGACCCAATGTAATATTTCCAAGTTCACAGATGAGACAAAATAGATGGGAATGTGTGTTGAGGAAGATGCAAAGGGGCTTCAAGGGGATTTGGACAGACTTAGTGAGTGGGCAAGAACATGCAATATAATGTGGAAAATCCACTTTGGTAGGAGGAATAGATGTGCAGAGTATTTCTTAAATGGTAGAGATTAGAAAGTATAACTGTGCAAAGGGACCTGGGTGTCCTTGTCAATAAGTCACTGAAAAGCTAACATGCAGGTGCAGCAAGCAATTGAAAAGGCTAATGGTATGTTAGCCTTTATCGCAAGAGGATGTGAGTACAGGAGCAGCAGAATCTGGCTTCAATTGTATAGAACACTGGTTAGACCGCACCTGGAGTACTGTTTGCAATTTTGGACCCCTTGCCCAAGGAAGGATATTATTGCCATAGAGGGAATATAATGGGTTCACCAAACTTGTTCCCGGGATGGTGGGACTGTCCTATGAAGAGAGATCGGGGAAACTGGGCTGTATTCTCTAGAGTTTCGAAGAATGAGAGGTGATCTCATTTAAAACCTACAAAATATTTAAAGGGATAGACAGGGTAGATGCAGGTAAGATGTTTTCCCTGGCTTGGGAGTCTAGAACCAGGGGACACAATTTCAAAATAAGGGACCGAGATGAGGACACATTTCTTTACTCAGAGGCTTGTGAATCATTGGAATTCTCTACCCCAGAGGGCTGTGGAAGCTCAGTCATTCAGTATATTTAAAGCAGAAATTGACAGATTTCTAAATACCAATGACATGAAAGGATATGGGGATAGTGTGGGAAAAAGACATTGAAGTGGATGATTAGCCATGATCGTATTGAATGGCGGAGAAGGCTTGATGGGCGGATTGGCCTACTCCTGCTTCTATGTTCCTCCCCTTGATGTTCAATCGCATTACCATTGCTGAATCTCCTGTCAACATTCTGGGGGTTACCACTGGCCAGAAACATAACTGAAGAGCCACATAAATACTGTGGCTACAAGAGCAGTAACTCATCTCCTGACTTGCCAAAGCCTGTCCACCATCTACAAAGCACAAGTCAGGAGTGTGATGGAATACTCTCCACTTGCCTAGATGGGTGCACCTCCAACACCACTCAAGAAGCTTGAAAGCATCCGAAACAAAGCAGCTTACTTGATCAGGACCCACACACCACCTTCAACATTCATTCCCTCCACCACTGATGCATGGTGGCAGCAGTGTACCATCAAGATGCAACAATTCACCAAGGCTTCTTCAACACTTTCCAAACCAGCAACCTCTACTGCTTAGAAGGACAAGGGCAGTAGGCACATGGGATTACCACCTGCAAGTCCCCCTCCAAGTCACACACCATCCTGACTTGGAACCAAAGCGCTGTTTCTTTACTGTCGCTGGGTCAAAATCCTGGAACTCCCTTCCTAACAGTACTGTGAGTTTACCTACTCCAGATGGACTGCCGCAGTTCAAGAAGGTGACTTGCCACCATTTCAAGGGAAATTAGGGATGGGCAACAAATGCTGGCCTTGCCAGCAATGCCTATATCTCAAGAACTAAAAAACTGGCAGAATGGAAACTCCGAGAAACACTTGCTGCAAGTGGATTGAGAGAAATGAATCACCTGACTAGGTCAACTCTTCCACAAGTGCCAAGCTGTATAATTTCATACCTGACTCAATAAATTTCATCTCACTCAGCATGGACAATACCACTACCTTCAGATTTAGCACTCCTCCAGCGTTAAGTATACTTCACAGACTCCTGTGCAAGCCACCCTTGCCCTCCCCCCAAAACCTCTTGCACTCCCATGCTGAAACTTTCCCTCCAGCTCCCAACAGAATCATCCCAGACACAATTCTACCCTGTTCACACCCATAACAAAAGACAGCATCGAAAACTTGGGAACAAGGCTTACCCCATTAGTTAATGGAAAGAGAATGGCCCCACCCATCGCAGGCATCCTCAGAAGGTAAATGCAGACCAATAATAGCGACCTACCCATGGAGAGGCTAGGATTTTGGCACTCACACCGACCCTAACCCCGTCTGTCATAAAATATATCCAAAATAAAATTATTCCCATCCCTAGGCTTGTATTGCTTCTAGTATAGACACAACCATGTCAAGAAGTCTCATTGCAGTAATGTAGACTGTCCCCATATGTAACCAAAATGTACAACAGATTCATAATATATATAAGTGAAGAAAAAAAATTATAACTCAACAAGTTGCAGGGCTATTCACTCTCTCACGTAACAATAATGTAAGTCAGCAGCCCCTTGTAAAACTCAAAACTAACCATGTAATGCTCCATTGTATTAATAAATTTGCATCTGCATTCCTTGGCCTTTAAGTGTACATTTATTGATTTCTTGGTTTCTGTAGTGTTCTTGTGTTTGCATCCTCAATCACTGCATTCACTTCTGGACTTGATGTCAATCTAGACTGACACTTCAGCGCAGTACTGAACTTGGAGATGTGTCCTTTGGATAAGATATCAATTCAAAGTCCAATCTGTTTGTTTAGGTGGACACTAAAGTCTGAGGGCACCACTTGAAGAACAGATCTCCCAAAGTCCTCTTCAACATTCTTAGAGTTATACAGCATAGAAGGAGGCCATTAGGCCCATGATACCGGTGCTGGCACTTTTGAAGAGTTATCCAATTAGCCCCACTCTCCTGCTCATTCCATAAACCACTGCAAATTTTTCCTCATCCAATTCCCTTTTGAAAGTTACCATTGAATCTGCTTCCACCACCCTTTCAGGTAGTGCATTCCAGATCACAACAACATTCTCTATTAAATCTACAAAAAACTTTTTAAAAATCAACTGGTCATTCGTATCACAGGTGCTTGTGGAATCTTGCTGTACCCAAAATGGATGCTGTATTCACCGACACTGCACTTCAAAGTAACTGCCTGTACGTGAAGCACTTTGGAACACCTGAGGAATGTGGTAATGCGCTATATAAATGCAAGTTCCTTCTTTATTTGTCAACCACTGGCAATTTCAAATTGAATGAACAAAAAAGAAATTAAAACTGTAGAGTGGAAGTGAGATAAATTTAGTCGCACAGTTTAGAACAGTTTAACCTTTGCTGTCACAGTTTAGAACATTATTCAAACCTCTGAGTGGCAGAAGCGCCGAAATGTACACAGCAGGCGCAGAGAGAAAAGATGGGTTAATCATTGAGGGGTACACACTTCGTCAGAATGCCTGCACTAGTGCTGCTGACACCTTAACCCAGGTGTGGGCAATTATTTGGACTGGAGGACCACTTAACATTTTTGGTGAGTTGTTGAGGGCCGCACGCATAAAATGAATTGTTAACAACAGCTGCCATTAAAATTTGTTATGCCGTTTATTGTATGAAGATCCCTTCCTAGGTTAGTTAATTAGTTAGATTGGATTAGCAATCATAGGCCCCCATCAAAATTATAATACAATACAATGCTCACATGAAAGTGCTGCATTTAAACTTGGAGTATTTTAACAATGCTTTTAAGGAAACAGGTATTGATTTACAGATATCAGATACAGGGCTGAGTTTTGTGACCCCTCCCACTCGGGTCCCAGCAGCAGACGTGGAAGCAGGTGCGGTTGCCACATGTGATGCGTGCAGCCAGCCGACAGTGACCATGTGGCGGGTGGCCACTTACCATGATGGAGGCGCGGAGCCTGTCCAATTACACGATGGGGGCGGAGCGGGCTCTGAGGTGGTGATTGCAGTATCAAATGACTCCAACGCAGGTGCTGCCACCATAGTTAAAGCGCTGCCAGCCCTGCTTGTATTGCTGCCTTTCAGTGAGGCCCTGCTGAAGTGCTGTTGGAACACCTGGACTAGACACGACCCCACCTCCCCCAACCCGCACAAGGACTAACATCTGTTGGGACGGAGTGGGAATGACCTAGATGGAGATCGCAGAGGAGGTCAGCAGCCGGGGTGTCACCCTGTGAACTGGTTCCAGTGTCACAATAGAGTCAATGACCTCTTTCACTCCACCAAGGTGAGTCGTCCATACCACTCTCCTCTTTAGGGCTTGCATGTGGCTACACGGGAGGGAGCATGACATGGGGAGGGAGTGACCACAAAGGCAGTGGCAAGGGGGTGAGGCATCACCACATCCTGGGACATGTCTGGCTGCATCGCGGTGACAAGCCGCCTTCTTTCACAGCTCACCCCCATTACATCTCCTGAGAGTGGATGTGGGGAGGCACCATGTAGGAAACCCCATCAGGAGACAAGGGGCCGCCACTAGCAGAACCATTCTGTTGCTCTTCCTGCGATCTAACCATGCCCCTCTTTCCACTTGCAGGACAATTGGCCCATAACACAAGGGAGACTTTGAAGCCTGGCAGAGCCTTTCCAGATCTTCAGCCTCTGTCGTCGGCTGAGGAGGAGGCAGTGGGGCTATTGAGGGCCCAGGGCGGCCATTCAATAGTGGATGGTGAGACAAGAGTCTCTGCACAGGAGAGTGAAAATTGTGTTCATGTGTCCTCCACCACACTTTGGGAGATCCACATCATGCATGGTTGGCATGAGGCGATCCACATAGCGTAACCTGCAAATGTTTGTGTTCTCTTATGCGGGTCACCATCTGCAGGAGACTAGCGCTGATGCTGCAACAAAAGGCCAGCTGTCGACCTCTGAGGAGGAGGAGAAGTCAGAGGATGCACCATTACATCATTCTCCTGCACATTCCACCAGCGCAGATACTTTCACCTCGGTGGGTATGCGTCCAGGCTTAGATTCAGGGTCACAAGCTGGTGAGAGCACCACACATGCCCGAGCAGCTGACGGAGGCTGTGACAGCAGAGGCCTCTGGCAGTCGGAGGGCTGTGGGTGGCCAGGCCCACGCTGAGCCCCAGGCTGATGATGAGCATCTGGTGTCAACAGCACAGAGCATGCTGGAATTGCATAGAGAACTAAGGCCACACCTGGCAGAACTGCCAGAGGCAATGCACAGCTATGAGCAGACGAAGGGGGAGTCCATCCATGCCATGAGTGCTGTCCTATCTCAGGCATGTGATCACATGGCTTCCTCCATCGAGAGGTTGGTGACTCATGGAGAGCCAGATCCCACAGATACGCACTGACCTGCACATCATCACCTTGGACATGAGCTCAATTCAGCAGTGGCAAGGCGAGAGAATGACAAGGCACCTGAAGTCTTCTCCAGGTCCTTGATCTTTGGTCAGCAGGGAGGTTCAAGTGAGCCTTGAAAGGAAGGAGAAGACTCTGACCTCCACATCTGGGGGTCCATCAGGGAGCTCTGAGTGTGGACAGCGGCTCCTCCAGCGGCTCCTCAGCTTCTTCGCTAGTGAGCCCTGCTCCAGTAGCTGCAATAACTGAGGAGAGTCCTACATCTGTGCAGGAAACCCTCAGGCAGCCAGGGCCCTCAGGCCTCAGGCACCCAGAGGATGCCCGCTAAAGTCATCACAGGCCAAGGGGCAGCCTGATCAGCAGCCTGCTAGTGCAGGGGTCACACCTCAAACATATAAAGAAGAGCACCTAGACACACTTGGGGATTCATGGGTGTTTTGCATTTGGCCTTTATATTATTTTCTGCATTTTTGTCAGAAATAGAGTTAACATTAGTTGTTGTGTAAACGCTCATTCTTTTATGCCTGAATTGTGAGAAGCTGCTTCACCCTTGCTCCCTCATTAGGCTGCCAGTGTAGGCAAAGGCTGCCTTTAATAAGCGTCTCAGATGTGCCGGAGCATGTGGTGAAGTTGGGAGCTGGGCACTGAATCAAGATAGGAAGGAGGAAACAAGTGGAATACATTGAGGTGAGTCTTTATTGAGTTCACTTTGAGAACATAGTGGTAGGAAGCGGGTATGTATGAGATTGTCCCAAACCTTCATTGCACGTCTTTCAATGTCCCTGGCCTCCAGTGCAAGGGGTTCAATATCCAGTGCTGCCTGCTTGGCCTCCTCCTCCACATCCTCCACGTCGGATGAGGACTGGCGATCATTCACATCCTCTTCATGTAAGGCCTCCCCTCTCTGCAGTGCCGGATTGTGCAGAGCACAGCAGACCACCATGATACAGGAGACCCTCATACTGCAGGCTTCAACCGATCGATCCAGGGACTGGAATCTCATCTTCAGCAGCCCAATGGCCTGCTTGATGAATGCTCGAATGGAACCATGGTAGGTGTTGTACCTCTCCTCTGCTGCAGTGCGAGGGGTCCTCACAGGCATCAGTAGACATGTCTTCAATGAGTAGCTCTTGTCTCCGAGAACCCATTCCTGAAGGTGTGCAGGAGGGCCTGAAAAGCTGTGGCACCTGGGACTGTCAAAGTTCATTGGTGTCATGGCTGCTTCCCGAGAAGTGGACACACACATCCAGACCTTTGAAGGTTGATGAAATGGATTCCCTTTCTGTTGAAGGTGGCTGGCTGCTCCATGGGAGCCTTGAAGGCCACATGCGTGCAATCGATGACACCGTGTGCCTGGGGGAATCTGGCAATGGCCCCAAATCTGATGACCCTCTCAGCCTGACTGTCAGGGTTGGTCTAGTAGCACACATAGTCACCGGCCCTCTTGGGTCACCTCCTTGATGCAGCGGTGGGCTGTTGCCTGGGAGACCACACATCTGCCCCCTGATTCCTGGAAAGAACCAGATGAGTAAACATTGAGTGCCAAGGTGATCTTAGGGGCCACAGATATCGGGTTTCCAATGAAGTCCATAGGTCACAACTTCCTGCAGCATGGCACACAGGTCGGTGACTGCCTCCCTGGAGAGGCACAGTTTTTGCTGACACTGCCACTCGGACATTTGGAGGTAGCTGAGGTGAGTCTGGTACACTGTCTGGCGTGGGTAGGGCCTTCGTGGCATGGCTGGTCGCTGCCGTTCTCCTCTCGGAGCTTCATGGGCGGGCGCAGCTGCATCCTGCCCCTCCCTCTGTCTGAGCCACTGCTGCACAGCATGGGAGCCCACAAAGACAGGGTGTATGAGACCCATGCCATGTGATCAGTAACCCTCCAAAGTTGCAGAGACAAACTGGCCTTGGCACCTTTTCCCTTTGCTACTCCCCTCGGAACTTATGCTCGTACCACTTAGTGCCCACCGTTGCAGAGAGCCCAGTACCCAATACTATGCCCAGCTGTGCAGAGTGCCCAGCACTGCAGGCCGCCAATGGCCTCCGCTCCCCCACCTTCCTTTATCTACAGCTCCCAATGGCTGCCTGCCCACGGCATCATTGAGGCCTCATCTTGGTGCTGCCACATTAAAATGGCCAGGGGTCAGAAGGCGCATAGTCCCCGCAGGACGTTGACTAAGTTCAAAAACCCACATAGAACTGCGATCACTTCAATACTAATGTATTAAAACGAGCTGTTCACCATTTTAAATGGCAGTTCCGCAGCGTCTGGGTGGCAACGCTGCCTTGGAGCTTTCCCATCACTGACTAAATCCGGACCCGACATCACAACATCAGGTTTCCGGGCTAGCGCGTCCGTCACAATTTTCCAGCCCTCACCCGCACCCACCAAAAACACCCCCAATGCCTCCACTCCTGCTCCTGCTGGCCTCACAAAATTCAGCCCATACAGTTTTGTGGCCAATATTGATTTTCTGTTATGGATAGGGATGAAATAATCATTGATCGATAAATCAATGAAATCAGATTAGCATTAATGTTTGCCAGATTAGTGAAAATATTTGATAGGCACAGTTACTGATAAATTTTATAACCTACTTATACTATGCCCATTGACACTTTAAATCACCTCGGTCAAATATGTTCCAGTGTTTAACACAAGTCGACAGAAATAAGGAGACAATCAGAGGATTACTCCCCTTGTAAATCTTGTTGCGGCACAAGCGCTCCCCTTCCTCAAATGGCAGCTGTACTCTATTCCCACCTCACAAAGTGCCCACTCACCTCTGGCCACTGCTCTTTGGCTTACCTTGGTCCACTTCCTGTTGCCATTCATTCAAGGTCACTCACTCTAAAGGCAAGTAATCCGAGTTCCTTCCCTCTCAACGACTCCGATTCTTGCTCCTCAGAATATTTTCTGGACCCCTGGATGGTGTGCCAAGTCTCTAGGAAGCAACACAGCTCGAAGGCTGGATGAAAAGCTCCAACAGGCCGGATGTGGCCTGCGGGCCCTCGGCTGCCACATCCTGCCTTATCTTTCTCTGAATGTGCACTGCTGCTCATTTGCAGCATTTTCTGTTTTTATTTCAGATTTCTAGCAATTAGATTTTGTTCTTTTCATGCAAACCTTTGAATTGTGTTGTGGTGTTGCCTCTCACTCCCCACTATCCATTACTTAAACAGTCTAACAAGAAGTTCACATTTTTCACAAAGAAATAAATGGCCCTGTTACAGGTATTCAGAGAGTTAAAATGCTGGTGGAGAAAATAAATCACACAGCAATAAAATCCTGCATCCAAGGCATCATACAGACTATTTTGACCTAAAATAAAAGGTTGATAACAATAGTCTGAAGTGGTGGAAGGTTTGTAGCCTTGTATCATTTGGAAATGTGATTTATCATTAATATGTTACCACAAACCATGTTCTGAGGGCTGAAGGAATTTTGCAATGGTGAAAACTAACATGTTCCACATTCACTGCTGTTTCCTAAAATATTCTACAAAAATATATCGAAGAATAGAAACCCCAGCAGCTTTCTCTGTTAGAGACAGACTGACAAGTTCCTTGGCTTATCCTTGGAAGTGGTGTAAAATATTACAGTGTCCACCAAAGAATTACATGCAGCTTAACCTAAAAAGCCAAGAGACTTGTGGATTTAATGAAAATATATAAGGGTGCTAACTTGGCTATAACTACTCTCAGTCTTTGACAGCATGGGGTAGAGGCCGAACAATTCATTCTGCAGTAAGCTTGAGGACCCCATGGGCAATTTTCAGCTGCAGTCTGCCCATATCTTGCCTGAAAAATGGGCAGCCAGCAATTGGAAATTGGAAAGGAGCAGGGCAAATTGGATACCCAAGACCTGCCTCCGGCAATTTTCAAGCAAGCCTGTAAATGGGGAAGAAGCATGCCTGTCTTTTTCCAGTGGGAGGTTGCTTAAATATACAACTTGGGACTTTAATTTTTAGGTACCAGCGTGGAGGCCACTCGAAAAGCAGCCAAAGGAATGTTACATTAGTTCATGGGGCTAGAACCAGCAGGAATGCTCCCACTGGGCCCTTAAAATAAACTCGGGCCTGTGCAGGGCCTCCTCTGGTATCAATCCCTCATCTCCCTTACCCCCTCCTCAAGACTCAACCTGCAGGCTGGTTCAGTGTGGGAGGTGGCTGATTTCCTACCCTCCCACAACTGATGAGATGCAGCTTCCCAGCAGCATTTAAAATGAGGCCCAGAGCCTGAAAATTATTCAGGGTCTCAAGATAAAGGCATCAAGCAAGTGGGCACTCTGGCCAACTTCTCCCACATTTCAGGCAGAAGAATAAGATCCCTCCCTTGCAAGTCCAAATTAGAACTTAACTGTTGCTACAAAATTGCCATTACTGGCTAATGTGATACATGGTCCCAACAATGCAGCATCATTTTTTACATTGCCTTTGTCCTCGTAAACACACCAACCAAAGTGCACATTTTAATAAAATATCTAAAGTATAGTACATTCGTAGCAGTCCCAAAATTCTATGTGACCAGTAGTATCAGATTTTCACCCGAGGATGTTCCGCAGAACTGGATCTATTACAATTTATTGGGGTCAGCTCATTCAAACATATTGGTCATGATCTAATTGATTGGCAGAACAGACTTGAGGGGCTGAATGGCCTGGTCCCTGTTCCTTGGTTTCTAAATATCCATTGGCAGTTCTGCAGTTTAAATCATGTGCAAAATAGGAGTACTGTGCTGGACAGATTTGAGTGCAGCCTGAAAAAGGCTATGGGCTCAAATGTGGTCTGCACCGGTTTTTGGGCATGGGGGTCGTGATTTGTGATCCGCCCGCGATCCGTTCAACCAACTTTGGGCCGCCTCCTCCTTACAATGAATGTAGTGAGTAGCGGAGCATGACCCATACTGCTGGCTGGCCGCACGCTCTACAGTGGGCCTAAGAGAGTGCAAGGCCAGCATGTGTTCCAGCTGACCTCCAGGTCCTAAAACAGGAGCAGCACTAGCTGAAGGGAAGCTTCTGCTGATTGCCAGTACTGAAATTAGAGGCAAAGAAAATGGAGCACCAGGGCAGAGAGAGGGAGCCCAGGTTCATGGACTCAGTGCTGGAGTCTTTAGTCATGAAGGTCGACATGAGGCTGTGGGCTGAACTTTCCCGGCTGAGGTGGGAGGCCGGGATCGCAAAATAGAGTGGGAGCAGTTGGGATGGAAACCTGACATCTTCATGCCAGATCCAGATATTTTGACGGGCAGGTGGCTTGCTGTAAGGATGTCATGCTTCCATGAGGCGGGCAGATAATTAAGCTTGTTGAAAAGGCAAATAACTTGTATTTTACGAGATTTCAGATTTTTCCAGGCCTGCATGTAAATCACAGGACTTCAGAGCCTCGGCAGGTATAACGAGGTGGTGAGCAAGCTCGAGGTCAGTTCTGGCTGCAAACAGCAGCCGTAGTGAGCACTGGCGAGCCTTGGCAAGGAAGGTGGAACAGCAGGGGCATCGGCATATATAGTGGGGAGAAGGGGAAAAGGTGCCAGCGCTGCAGGGGCAAACTGCCAGAATGCCATATTGACATTGGCACTTTTGTGGGTGGAAGGCCATGGACACAGTGAATCTACAGACCATGAACCTCGTTCACTCAGGTTTTGGCTCCTCGAGTGAGGAGGAGCAGCAGAGAGGAAGAGAGCTGCAGCAAATGGGCAGCAAGGCAGCTGCAACCAGAGGGGCAGCAGGTGTGCCAGCCTCAGTCAAGGAGTGGGGGGACAGAGGGAAATGGCACAGGGGGGCATGTAACCAGCCTCCTGCACAGAGGAGTTACCCACAAGAAAGGGTCTACAGACAGTGTCTCAGCTACCTTCAGGTGTCAGAGCAGCAGTGTCTGCACCTCTCCAGGGAGGCCCTCAAAGAGCCATGTGCCATGCTGGAGGTCAAGCTGAGCCCCATTGGAAATGGTGGCCACCCAGTGCCAGTAGAGCTGAAGGTCACCATGGTGCTACTATGCCTCAGGGATCCACTGGAGGTACGTGTTGGATCCTTCTCCAATTTACCCTTTCTTACTTGATTTTTCACTCCCATACACCAGCTCAGGTACTTTCAGCTGGATGGGAGTTAGATTATGAGGATGTGGAACCAGGTGATTCATCAAGCATGAGGCAACTGGAAGACTGGGGATTGTGAGAGGATGTACCAAGTTAAGAGGAGTCCTTCCCCATGGAAGCAGGAATATTGCCTTCAGTATCCATGGCATCAATTACATGATTTTCTTCCTTTCACAGGTCAGGTGAGTTTGTACATTTTCAGACAACCTGGACATTCAGGGTGTTGAACCCTTAACAGTTGAGGAGGTTCATGAAGTTCACTACAGAACCTTGCAAAGTAACTTGGCTACTATCAATTGTACCTTGAATCATGGAAAATCCAGCAACCCCCTAAAACTGGTGAATTCTAGCTCACTGCTGTGTTGCTTTGATGCCAAACTCTCCTGTAACGTGCATCATCTCTCTAACAAATGCATGGTGAGAAGGCACCCTATCTATATCACAGGGATTCCCATGGCTGCCTGAAATGACCCAGTGCCAAAAAAAAATAGTGGTATTGTGACCTTTGCAGCCTCAGACAGAGCTGTCCAGGCATTTGACTGTGGCTTCAAATTGTTACGCAGTAGGTGGCACAGGTCCTCTATTGCCTCTCTGATGAAATGTGCGCTTCTAACATACATTGCTTCACTAAGGCTGGTGTTGCCATATATTCTAAGGGGTAGCAGGTGGGGGAAGATAGTGCCTTGTGATGCATCTTCCTTAAATACTGCCTCACTCTCCTTTCCTGCTTTTCCATGATAATAGCGTATAATGGTCTATCCATAGGGAATGACATACTTGAGGAATTGTGGGGGTTACTTAAAGTATACCAGTTGTCTCACAGATAGTCAAAAGTAAGTTCAAGGCTGTCTACGTTTAACGACAACAAGAAATAACTGCAATGTCATTTCCAGCTTCAGTAATCGCTACTCAAACTCACAGCAGTCTTCAGGTTTAAAACCTCCTCACTCTGCCAGCCTTGGGTAATCCTAGAAACAGTGCCTCCTTATGTTTCTCATTTTAATTTACCCCAAGTCCATTATGAGCATCAATACAGGAGGTACAGGGCTGCAACACCATTGGCCCTCACTTTAATATACAGCAATTAACTGTATGCAAGTTCAACAGGCAGATCATCAAATCACAATTTAGGTAATTTATTTAGAAGGTGGACGATGATGGAAATGGATACTGTCCAAGCAGCTGGCCAGTCAAGTGAGCTACCCAATTATAGGCCCCAAGAAATGCTGAAATAGGATGGTTGGGACAAACGGGGTTTCTATTGTTGTTATAATGGAGGCAGCAGGATGAGCCCTGAGAAAATTTACAACCAGTAGCTTTGTCTTTATAAACGGTAACATACTAGCTGAAGAGTTTCATGGGTTTTCTTGTAAAATTCTAACTATTGTACTGGAATGACCAGCTGTATCAAATTAATAGATGTATAATGAATATACTTATCCCTGCTTCTGTTACTAATACAAAAATCTTGAATAACTGTTCTAGTCTATTTGAACATTTTATCTTCAATAGGTTCCCACATTGCTTCAATCATCTCTTTACCACGCTGTAACTATGGAATCCTACAGTGTTGTGGCTTGTGCAACATTTCAACAGTCAATGTGTAGGTAATATACCCAAAAGTCTTCACAATTACCAAGTGCATTCACAGCTGTGCACTAAAATGGGACTGAATATACGCCCAAAAAATCATTTCTAAATATTGAGAAGAAAGGACTAGCATTTAGATTGCTCCCTGAGGATACACAAAACACTTAACTCCTTTGTGGTCATTGTTGCTATGCAAGGAAGTGTGGCACCCATTTTGATTGAGGAAGGAAAATACACCATGATACTGAATAATGACTCAGGATCATTACATCAACTTGAGCAGGCAGATGGGACCTTGATCTAACTGAAATATAACACCCCACAGCTAAAGAGTATGCAGGGAGAGAGGGAATGGGTGACCACCAGGCAGTCAAAAAGAATCAGGCAGGTAGTGCAGGAGACCCCTGTGTGCATCTCACTCTCCAACAGGTATTTAGTTCTGAATACTGAGGAAAGTGATGCTTCACCTGGGGAGTGCAGCCACAACCAAGTCCAGTGCACCACGGGTGGCTCAGCTGCAGGGAAGACTGGGAGAGCCATAGCGATAGGTGATTCAATGGTCAGGGGACCAACAGGCATTTCTGTGGTCACAGACGTGAATCCAGGATGGTTTGTTGCCTCCCTGGAGCCAGGGTCAAGGATGTCACTGAGCGGCTGCAGAGCATCCTGAAGGGGGAGGGTGAGCAGCCAGCAGTTATGGTCCACATCGAAACCAACAACATTGGTGGAAAGATGGATGTGGTCCTGCAGTCAGCATTTAGAGCGTTAGGTAAGAAATTAGCAAGCAGGCTCTCAAAAGTAGTAATCTCTGGATTATTCCCAATGCCACATGCAAGTGAGTATAGAAGTAGAAGGATAAGACAGATGAATGCATGGCTGGAAAGATGGTGCAGGAGGGAGGGCTTTAGATTCCTGGGACATTGGGACCAGCTCTGGGGGAGATGGGACCTATAGAGGCTGGACGGGTTGCACCTGAACAGAGCCGGGACTGAGTTCCTTGCAGGACCTTCTGCCAGTGCTGTTGGGGAGAGTTTAAATTAGTTTGGCAGGGGAATTGGGACCTGAGGGTAGACCCAGTGGGACAAAATCAGAAATGAAAATGGAAGGCAGAAAATTAATGGATGAGTCTGGAAGACATAGGAAACAAGGGCTGGAAAACAAAAAAAAAGAGTTTGGCAGTGCTCAAGGGTATCTATTTCAATGCAAGGAGTAGAGCAAATAAAGCAGATGAGCTGAGGGCACAGATAGACACGTGGCAGTATGATATCATAGCTATTACAGAAACATGGCTTAAGGAGGGACAGGAATGGCAGCTCAATGTTCCTGGTTACAGGGCTTTCAGACGCGATAGGGAGGGGGATAAGAAAGGAGGGGGAGTGGCAATTTTGGTCAAGGAAACTATTACAGCTGTGAGGAGGGATGATATGTTGGATGGTTCATCAAATGAGGCCATATGGATTGAGCTAAGGAACAAAAAAGGGGCAATCACACTGCTGGGAGTGTACTGTAGACCCCCAAACAGTCAGAAGGAAATAGAAGGGCAGTTATGTAGGCAAATTTCTGAGAAGTGCAAGAACAATACGGCAGTAATAATAGGGGATTTTAACTACCCCAATATTAACTGGGATAGTTTTAGTGTGAAAGGAATTGAGGGAGCCGTATTCTTGAGGTGCATTCAGGAGAACTTTTTTGCCCAGTATGTAGCAAGTCCAACAAGAGAGGGTGCAGTTTTAGACTTAGTTTTAGGAAATGAAGATGGGCAGCTGCAAGGAGTGGCAGTGGGAGAGCATTTTGGTGGTAGTGATTATATTTCAGTCAGTTTTAACATAATTATGGAAAAAGACAGAGATAGAACGAGTTCTCAATTGGGGAAAGGCCAATTTTACTAAACTGAGGAGTGATTTAGCGAAAGTGGACTGGAAACAGCTGCTTGAACAGTGTCAGAACAGTGGGAGGCATTCAAAGGGGAGATTCATGGGGTTCAGGGTAAACATGTTCCCACAAAGAAAAAGGGTGACTTGGCCAAGTCTAGAGCCCCATGGATGTCAAGGAGCCTACAGGGTAAGATAAGGCAGAAAAGGAAAGCTTATGTCTGACACCAAGAACTCAATACTACAGAAAGCCGAGAGGAGTATAGAAAGTGGAGGGGTGAAATCAAAAAGGAAATTAGGAAAGCAAAGAGAGGGCATGAAAGAATATTAGCAAGCAAGATCAAGATGAACCCAAAGATGTTTTATCAATACATTAAGAGTAAGAGGATAACTTAGGAGAGAGTAGGGCCCATAAAAGACCAAAAAGGTAACCTATGTGTAGGGGTGGAAGATATTGGTATGGTTCTTAATGAATACTTTGCGTCTGGCTTCAGAAAAGAGAGGTACAATGCAGATATTGTAGTTAAGGAGGAGGAGTATGAAGTATTGGATGTGATAAACATAGGGAGAGAGGAAGTATGAATGAGATTGGCATCTTTGAAAATTGATAAATCACCAGGGACAGCTGAAATGTATCCTAGGCTGTTAAAAGAAGCAGAGAGGACATAGAAGAAGGTCTGACGATCATTTTCCAGGCCTCACTGGATACAGGTGTGGTGCCGGAGGATTGGAGAACTGCTAATGTTGTACCTCAGTTTAAAAAGGGAGCGAAGGATAGACCAAATAATTACAGGCCAGTCAGTCTAACCTCAGTAGTGGGAAAAATATTGGAATCTATTCTGAGAGACAGGATAAACTGTCATTTAGAAAGGCACAGATTAATCAAGGCTAGTCAGCATGGATTTGTTAAGGGAAGATCTTTTTGACCAACTTGATCGAATTTTTTGAAGAAGTAACAAGGAAGATAGATGAGGGTAATGCAGTTGATGTGGTCTACATAGATTTTAGCAAGGCTTTTGACAATGTCCCAGGTGGCAGACTGGTTAAAAAAATAAAAGCCCATGGGATCCAGGGAAATGCAGTAAGGTGGATACAAAATTGGCTCAGTGGCAGGAAACAAAGTGTAATTGTTGATGGGTGTTTTAGCGACTGGAGGGCTGTTTTCAATGTCATTCTGCAGGGCTCAGTGCTGGGTCCTGTGATTTTTGTGGTATATATTAACAATTGGACATAAATGTAGTGGGCATGATTAAGAGGTTTGCAGAAGACACGAAGATTGGCCGTGTAGTAGATAGCGAAGAGGATAGCTGTAGGCTGCAGGAAGATATTGATGGTCTGGTCAGATGGGCAGAAAAGTGGCAAATGGAATTCAACTTGGAGAAGTGTGAGGTGAGGCATTTGGGGAGGTCAAACAAGGCAAAGGAATACATGATTAATGGGAAAATAGTGAGAAGTGTAGAGGAAGTAAGGGACCTTGGAGTGAATGTCCACAGATCCCTGAAGGTAGCAGGACAGGTCGATAGTGGTTAAGAAGGCACATGGAATTCTTTCCTTTATTAGCCGAGGTATGGAATATAAGAACATGGAGGTTATGTTGGAACTGTATAACTCATTGGTTAGGCCACAATTTGAGTACTTGTGCAGTTCTGGTCACCTCATTACAGAAAGGATGCAATTGCACAAGAGAGGGTACAGAGGAGATTTACGTGGATGTTGTCGGGGCTGGAAAAATGCAGCTATGAGGAAAGATTGGATAAGCTGGGGTTGTTCTCCTTGGAACAGAGAAGGCTAAGGTGATATCTGATTAAGATGTTCAACATTTTTGAGGGGCCTGGATAGAGTGGAGGTGAGGGGTCTATTCACCTTAGCAGAGAAAGTGATAAGGGGGCATAGCTTTAAAATTATTTGTAGAAAAATTAGAGGGGAGATGAGGAAAAACCTTTTCACCCAGAGGGTGGTGGGGGTCTGGAACTCGCTGCCTGAAAGGATAGTTGAGGCAGAGGCCCTCAACTCATTCAAAGTTGATTATGGATATGCATCTCAAGTGCTGTAATCTGCAGGGCTACGGAACAAATTTTGGAAGGTGGGATTAGAATAGACCTTGTTTGACCTCCCCGAATACATCACCTCACACTTCTCCAGGTTGAATTCTATTTGCCACTTTTCTGCCCATCTAACCAGATCTTCAATATCTTCCTGCAGCCACAGCTATCCTCCTCTCTATCTACCACACAATGGGCCAAGTGGTCTCTTTCTGTGCTTTAAACTTTCTATGATTCTATGACCTCTGGTAATGCAGCACTAACCCAATAATACAGTAGAAATGTCAGCCTAGATTAACTCAAGTCATGAAATGGGATGAACCCATGGTCTTGTGACATAGACTTGTTTTTGATTGGCCAAAAAAAAGCTTCAAAGTTTTTGGTTTTGCAGCCAACCAAAAGCCAGAATACTATAGCATGGCACAGTTATGTCACAGATGTGATTAAGTCAAAATGCACTGAACAGAAAGGACTGCAGCTGTATCAGTAAAAATGTCTGTAAAGCGCTAAGGATTAATATGACTGGTGATGGAGAAAAATATATAGCCAATGTAACTGTGACTAGCATTTAATTATTTGGCTAACCAGTCATTTTAACGCTGATGTATAACACAATATATAACAAAGTATGCAAATTAGATTGTAAGGTCTGAGCTCATCTTCTTCAAGGTGACCCATAAGTATCTCTGTGATGAAGGCTTAAAGCATCAGTCCTTCTTACTTCTCTGATTAAATATTAAGTTATACGTGGGAAACAAAGGTTTCAACACTCCATGAATGAATGTGACAATTGTGTTAATTTGTGCCAGTGCTAATCAGTTCAGAAAATCTTACACACAATCAGTACAAGGTAACTGAAGGTATCTGCTTGAAATCTGCATTAAATTTTCATTCATGTCGATCAAAAATACTGCAATAAATTCAATTTTAATGTTAAAATCTTAATATAGCAAATTTTGTTTTAGAAGATTATTGAACATTCATTTGAAGATTTGCAAAGCCAATTATTAACCAAGTAGCTTCTACAACAACAACATGCATTTATATTGTACCATTAATGAAGTAAAACATCCCAAGGCGCATGTACAAACAAATTAGAGATACTAGTCATTCCAATTTAGAACTGTTAAGCTTCATGATGTCAGTATACATTAAGTTGATCAAATTTCCAGGAGAAAAGTATTTTTAAAAATTGCAGTGATCTTTAAAAAAAACTGGAAAACTCAGTCAGCATAAATGTTGAATACGATATACTATTAATAATAATGAAATAACTGCAGAATGATTAGATGGCTTTGGTTTCATCTGAATGGCCAAAGCGAGTGAACTTAAGAGTTGGACCTGAATAGCTAAGATCTCTGCGGAAATCAGCAGCACACAGGAAAACTTGGATCGGCTCCAGCTGACTTTCCCTGGTTTACGATTGAATTTCTATTAAAAGAGCATTCCTTCATAAATGGTTCCCGGATTCTAAAATGACTCCTGCAGCAATCGGAAAAGGAAATCTTGGGCATAACTCAACTGTGGCAGTCTTACCATGACAACTACTGCATCTGTTATAGGCCAGTTGCGCAGTAATTTCTGCACCAATGCAAAAAGGACCTTGCATTGCATTGATGTACAAAGTGCAATCTGACTGTTGTTTGAATTTGCCAAATGAATGGTGATTCAGATTCTTGCAAGCAGCACACGAGCACCATGAGCAGGTAAGTAGTCTCATGTCTCCTGAGAGAGAGAGAAAGAGAGAAAGAAAGAAAGAAAGAAAGAGAAAGAAAGAAAGAAAGAAAGACTTGCATTTATATAGTGCCCTTCACAACTTCAGGATGTTCCAAAGCAAATGAAGTACTTCTGTAGTGTAATCACTGTTGTAATTTGTAAATGCAGCAATCAATTTGCATACAGCAAGCTCCCACAAACAGCAATGTGATAATGACCAGATAATCTGTTTCAGTGATGTTGGTTGAGGGTTAAACATTAGCCAGGACACCAGAGGGAACTCCCAAGCTCTTCTTCAAAATAGCACCATGGGATCTTTTACATCCATATCAGCAGGACGATGGGGGCATTGGTTTAACGCCTCATCCAAAAGACTTCATCTCCAACACTGCAGCTGTCCCTCAGTACTGCACTGAGTATCAGTCTAGATTTTGTGCACAAGTCGCTGAAGTGGGACTCAAACCCTTGCCTTCCGACTCAGAGATAAAAATGCTACTACTGAGTCACTGGCAATGTTATAACTGAAACCAGTATAAAGTCCCTGTTCAAACCTCAGTTTTAAAGTCTATAAAAAGATCCCAGATGGCCTACTTGATCACTTTTAAACTTTTTGTGTTTGTGTTACTAAAAGATAAATCTCATTCCCAATAACACTGGCATCCGGTCATTGCTGAGTGAAGCTCTGTTCATATATATAAGTGTGCATAAGTGTCCACTTTACCCGAAAACAGTGTGATGTATTGCAATGCACCCACCAATCTAGAACAGATACTGATGTCAAGCTAGTTTCTGCAGTGCAAGAAAATAAAATGTAAACAAGAATTACAGAGCTCCTTATGGTGAGACTTCCATTTTGAGCACAGCAGCTATGGGGAGGAATGGTGCAGGTGATGGTAACTTATATTTTGTTGTTATAGGGGAGATAGAACAAAACTTAGGAACTATAGACCAGTCAGTTTACCATCAGGAATAGGAAAGATACTGGAATCTCTACTAAAAGAAGTGATAGAAGAACATCTAGAAAAATAAAATATAAGAAATAGCTAGCGTGGATTTCAAAAGTCTAAGTCATGCTTAACTAACCTGATAGAATTCTTTGAAGAGGTAAAGCAAAGAGTAGACTAGGATAATGTAGTAGATGTCATATACCTGGATTTTTGAAAGTCCTTCAATAAGGTAGGCTCATGACAAAGGTTACAACATGTGGAGTCAGGGACAAATAGATGAATAAATAGCAAATCAGCTAAAAATTTGAAGGTAGAGAGTAGGGGTAAAGGGTAGTTATTCAGATTGGAGGAAGGTAGAAACTGGTGTTCCACAAAGATCAGTGCTGGGACCACTGTTATTTATAATTTATAATAATGGTATGGACTTAGGAACAGCTAATACAATATCAAAATTTGCAGATGATACCAAACTGGAGGGTTCAGCTAACACTGAGGAAGAATGCAACATAATACAAGCAGACATTAGAAAAATGGCAGTCTGGACTGTTAAGTGGCAAATGAACTTTCATATACAATAACACAAGAACATAAGAAATAGGAGCAGCAGTAGACCATATGGCTCATCAAGCCTGCTCCGCCATTCAATATGATCATGGCTGATCTTAGGATTCAACTCCACTTTTCAGCCTGTTCGCCATATTCCTTGATTCCCTGAGACACCAAAAATCTGTCTATCCCAGCCTTAAATGTATTCAATGATGGAGCATCCACAACCCTCTGGGGTAGAGAATTCCAAAGATTCACAACCCTTTGAGTGAAGTCCTAAATGATCAGCCCCATATCCTGAGACAGTGCCCCTGTGTTTTAGATAAATATGAGGTGATGTACATTGGTAGAGAAAGTAGAAACATCACCTACACCTTGGAAAAAAGGGTAGATGAGCAAAGGGATCTAGGGATACAGATGAACAAATTATTAAAAGCAGCATCTGAGCAATTAAAAATGATAACAAAGCACTGGGATTTATGTCTGAGTATACCATTCAAAAATAGTGAAGCTATGCTAAATAGGACCCTTGTATAGGACCCTGGTCAGGCTGCACTTACAGTACCATGCACAGTTCTGGTCTTCATATTATAAAAAGGAAATAGAAGCACTGCAGAAAGTGCAAATAAGATTGACAAAGATGGTGTCAAAACTGAGAGATTACAGCTATCTATTTATTTTTTAATTATTTAGAGATACAGCACTGAAACAGGCCCTTCGGCCCACCGAGTATGTGCCGACCAACAACCACCCATTTATACTAACCCTACAGTAATCCCATATTCCCTACCACCTACCTACACTAGGGCAATTTACAATGGCCAATTTACCTATCACCTGCAAGTCTTTGGCGGTGGGAGGAAACCAGAGCTCCCGGCAAAAATGCACGCGGTCATAGGGAGAACTTGCAAACTCCGCACAGGCAGTACCCAGAATCGAACCCAGGTCGCTGGAGCTGTGAGGCTGCGGTGCTAACCACTGCGCCACTGTGCCGCCCATCGGGAAAGGTTGAACTGGATGGGGCTTTTTTTTTGGAAAGTGAAGACTTAGAAGTGACTTGATAGAGGTTATTAAACATATGAATGGATTGGATGTGTTCTTTTTATTCGTTCCTGGGATGTGAGCATCACTGAAAAGGCCAGCATTTGTTGCCCATCCCTAATTGCCGTTGAGAAGGTGATGGTGAGCTGCCTTCGTGAAACACTGTAGTCCATCTTTTTCTTTATTTATTCATGGGATATGGGCATCACTGGCTAGGCCAGCATTTATTGTCCCTCCCTAATTGCCCTTGAGAAGGTGGTGGTGAGCCACCTTCTTGCACCACTGCAGTCCATGTGGAGTAGGTACACCAATAGTGCTGTTAGGAAGGGAGTTCCAGGATTTTGATCCAGCAACAGTGAAGGAATGGTGATATAGTTTCAAGTTAGGATGGTGTGTGGATTGGAGGGGAACTTGCAGGTGGTGTTCCCTGGATGGTGCCAAGCTTCTCGAGTGTTGTTGAAGCTGCCCCCATCCAACCAAGTAGAGAGTATTCCATCACACTCATGACCTGAGCCTTGTAGACAGTGGAAAGACTTTAGGGAGTCAGGAAGTGAGTTATTCGCCACAGAATTCCCAGCCCCTGACCTGCTCTTGTAGCCATAGTATTTATATAGCTGGTGCAGTTAAGTTTCTGGTCAATGGTAACCCCCAGGATGTTGATGGTGGGGGATTCAGCAATGGTAATACCGTTGAGCGGCAAGGGGAGATGGTTAGATTCTCTCTTGTTGGAGATGATCATTGCCTGGCACTTGTGCAATGCAAATGTTACTTGTTACTTATCAGCCCAAGCCTGAATGTTGACCAAATTTTGCTGCATATGGACACGGACTGCTTCAGTATCTGAGGAGTCGTAAATGCTACTGAACACTGTGCAATTGTCAGCGAACATCCCCACTTCTGACCTTATGATGGAGGGAAGGTTATTGATGAAGCAGCTGAAGATGGTTTGGTCTAGGACACTACCCTGAGGAACGCCTGCAGTAATGTCCTGCAGCTGAGATGATTGGCCTCCAACAACCACAACTACTTTCCTTGGTGCTAGGTATGACTCCAACCAGTGGAGAGTTTTCCCCCCAATTCCCATTGACTTCAATTCTGCTAGGGCTCCTTGATGCCACACTTAGTCAATGTTGCCTTGATTTCAAGGGCAATAATTCTTCCCTCACTTCTGGAGTTCAGCTGTTTTGTACATGTTTGGCTCAAGCCTGTAATGAGGTCTGAAGCCAGGTGGCCCTGAGGGAACCCAAACTGAGCATCGCTGATCAGGTTATTGCTGAGTATGCGCTGCTTGATGGCATTGTTGACAACACCTTCCATCACTTTGCTGATAATTAAGAGTAGACTTATGGAGTGGTAATCGGCTGGACTGTATTTATCCTTTTTTTTTGCGGACAGGATATACCTGGGCATTTTTCCTCATTGCCAGGTAGATTCCGGTGTTGTAGCTGTGGTAGATGTGGAAAGAATGTTTCCACTTGTGGGAAGACCCAAAATTAGGGGCCATCAATTTAAAACAGTTAGGAACAAATCCAATAGGGTAATAAGGAGAAGTTTCTTTACTCAGTGTTTAGAATATGGAGCGCATTATCACAGGAATTGATTGAGGCAACTAGCTTAGAAGCTTTCAAAAGGGAACTAGACAGGTACATGAGAGAAGGGGGAATAGAAAGAGATGCTGAAAGGCCGAGATGAGACAGATGGAATGGGAGGAGGCTCATGTGGCGTATAAACACCAGCGCAGACTGGTTGGGCTGAAAGGCATTTTTCTGTGCTGTATATTCCATGTAATTACACCCAACACGCTGCAGAATAAGTGCTCACGACATCACATGTATCAGCTACTACATCAATTCTGTTTAGCATCAGGGTGCAAAAGACTCACAAAATAGTAGCTTTGTCAATTATTGATGAATAAGGAAGGCATTACACTAAATATAGATGAACAATTTATATTAATATGGTGTGCAACTTCAATCAGGGCTCTTCATAGAATATCACATTTTTGGACAAGAAGATTTAAAAAAACACTGTTTTCAAAAGAAAAGGACTCCACCAAAAGTTTAGAGTTGGCCCTTTACTCAACAAACTAACCTATTTGAGATGAGCTCAAGTTTCTGTCCTGGAGTTTTGCTTATCTCTAATGGAAATTAGATTTTGTATTGCATCGGACCTTGCATGACCAATGATAAAATGACAAAATTACAAAATCATGTCATATCCAAATTTTGCAAAGAGCATAAAGGCATGAATAAAATGTAAGACGCCAGCCCTGCCTTTGTTTATGACAGGGCTGTAAAGCAAACCTTATTCTGAACAAGCAATCTCTATTCCACCAGACTTTCCCCCTTTATTACGATGCAAATCTTAGCTCACAATAAAGATAATGCACCTAAATCCCTTTTCTTTTTTAACTTCTATCAGCTGCGTTATCAATTTATAGTATTATAAATATCTTATTTGACAAGCAGGCGATTTTCTTAATGAGAAATAAATGGGAGACAGAATGAGAAAATGAGCAGCTGGCCCTTGTTTGGATTCTGCAAGTTCATTAAAACAATATTAGGCCACATGCTTTGTATTAAGTGTCTCCATTTTTTTTCTATGACTTGAAGGCTTCCAATCAGCAAATTGCAGGCTGGAGCATTCATGGCCATCCCAGCTCATGCATAAGAAATGCACTGTGCCACCCGTGTCATCCCGTGACTCAGAAAACGTTAAAAATCTTAATTGAATAATGACAAGGTTGGCAGACAGCTCTGGTGGGAGACAAGCATCGCAGGCTCTGCAACAGGCCGAGATGATTGCACTTTATTCCCAATTAGGTGGTTGAAATTAGAATGTAATTCAAATACTCTTCGAGCTGAGCCATCACAGTCCATCACAGCATTTATCAGGACCCATCAGTGTTAGCCTCACCCAGGGCATGGCACTTCGCAGCCAATCACTGTCACTGGGGCCAGGGTGATCAAATTGACAACGCTTCCCAGAAATGTTCCGTGAGTTCTGCTGACTCTTGACCGGGACTTTTGGACCGCATCCAGATTTCGGTGATGTCACACGTATCATAGAGCAAAGTAAATTGTTCCTTACAGCTGCATGCAAACCAGTCTATCAGTTTGTCACCAGCAATGGGGGAGCCTGACTGACAGTCGAGTGCTAAAATGATGCACACTCTGACAGCCCAGCAGGCATGATGTTCAAAGAAATCGAGAGATAATGGCAAAGGCTGGAGCAATTGTCAGTCAGTATAAAAGTTAACCTCAACGAAAAATGGAAAATCTATAAACACAAAATTGATCATGAAATGTGCTGCTGTGGAGACAGGTCACTCTGAGACTTGAATGAAGCCATCCGTCGCAATTTAACCTCACGCTCATCCAGCTCCCTCTGAAAACTCCTTCCTCTAAAACAACTCCAGAGCACAACCTGGCAGCTGCAAGCTGACATGCCGAAAGTTGCCATTAGCTTTATTATTTTAATTGAATTGAGCTGTCTTAAATGGTTACATTAACAGAAAGATAGGAAAAGCGAGGCGAAGACTAACCGTCACAACCTCCTTTTCGGAAAATTAAAACATCAAGATTGTCTTCAATGTGTTTTTTTTCTCTCTTTCTCCTCCCTCCTTCTGCAAATTGATGATCAAACAGGAAGTGGTGATGACATCACTGGGAAATGCATACAACAAGGTCAAGCTGCTGAATTAACATTGAGAGTAGAATTGGCGCATTTGCTAAAACTCCCTTGGTTAAGGATTGCATCTCCTAATGATAATTCAGCTTACTGGTGCTGTCAGCCTCAGTAATTACTCCCAACCCAGTCTCCACAACCAGGTGATGAGCACTCACTGTTTAGTCACAAATATTCTAACTATCTGCAGAGGGAGGATAAAGAGAATAGAAAGGATTTTAAGGCTGCATACAATAATTCTTCATAACTTTTGATGTTTCAAAAGGTGCCTGATGTGACAATGCCTCTTCGACGGGGTAGGGTGGGCAGTGAAGAATGGTCCTTTCAGTTTTCTTATGGGAGTAAATAATATGAAGAAATTCAATAGTGACAGGAAAGTGAGCTTTGGTGAAGCTGCCTAGTATTATCATAAATATTCTGTGGTCACAATATCGCACACCAAGCCTGGTAGCCCTCTGCTGGGCGGGTAAAGGGGCCATTTCAATGGAAACCACGAGTACAAAAAGTCTGTATGAACAATTCTCTGGTTCTTTGCATCCCCCCCATCCCTGCCACACTCCAAAAAATGGATTGATATTAGACAACAAAAACTTGTACTTATATGGTGCCTTTAATGCAATAAAAATCCCAAGGTGCATCACAGGAGCATTATAAAATTAACTTGGACACTGAGCCACATAGGAGATGCTGGAGCAGATCACCAAAAGCTTGGTCAAACAGGTCAGTTTTCAGGAGTGTCTTAAAGGAGGAAAGAGAGGTAGTGGGGCAGAAAGGGTCAGGAAGGGAATTCCAGAGCTTCGGGCCCAGACAGCTGAAAGTACGGCCACCAATGTTGGAGAAATTAAAATTGGGGATACTCAAGAGGCCAGAATTGGAGGAGGGTTGTAGGGATAGAGAAGATTACAGAGGTAGGCAAGGGCATGGCCATGGAGGGATTTGAAAACAAAGATGAGAATTTTAAAATCAAGGTGTTGCTTGACCGGGAGCCAATGTAGGTCAGCAAGCACAGGGGTGATGGGTGTACAGGACTTGGTATGTGGAAGGATGCAGGCAGCAAAGTTTTGGATGACCTCAAGTTTACAGAAGGCAGAATGCCAGAGGATAACCATGACTGTGTTGGAATAGTCAAGTCTAAAGGTAATAAAAGCATGGATGAGGGTTTTAGCCTCAGACTAGGTAAAGCAGGGTCAGAGTCGGGCGATGTTACAGAGGTCTTAGTGGTGGTGTGGATAAGTTGTTGGAAGCTCATCTCTGGCTCAAATATGACACCAAGGTTGCAAACAGTCTGGTTCCACCTCAGGCAGTGGTCAGGAAGGAGAAAGTGCCAGAGAATGGAGTTTGTACGGAGGGACAAAGAAAATGACTTCAATCTTGCAAATATTTAATTGGAATCAAAAGACTGAAGAAATAAAACAACCCTGAGTAGATTTTTTCCCCACAATTCTGGGCATAGGCCTGAGTTCTGAGTAGGAGGAGTACAGATCTGATCCCAAATGGTGCAATGAGAGGAGTTTGCATCTGATCCCTGGTGATGTATTGAGAGGAGTATGTATTTGGATCCTTGGTGATCTGGGGAGACGAGAACATATTTGATTCCAGGACTGCTAGAGAGAGGAGGCGCTGTTGTGGTCCTGCTACCACCCCATTTTTAAATAGAAATGGTGTGCTAGGGACAGGAAAATTGCTCTCCATTAATCCAGAGTCCACTGTTCCACTCATTTCAATTTACAAGAGTACTGTGAGCCAGCTAAGGGTCTCAATGTCTCGAATTTGTTGAATTGCACAATGTCAGCAATGATAAAAACTGGCAGAAATCCTGTCTGTTCCACAGAACAGAGCCAGTGGTCTGAAACCACATTTCCTTGTTTAATGGTTTATCAACCGGTAAAAAGCTCCCTGATTTTGCAGAAGTTTAGCCTACTTTTGTGGTTAGTTAACAGTAATTACAGGTAACATTTGAAGCCCCAAAACCATTTGATAAATCTGAACTTTGCATGAATAACCGAGAAAGGCATTTATCATATTAAAAGGCTATGCTTCCTCTTATATACGTGGTGCTCCTGATTCAGTGTTTTGCATATTTTATTGAACTGAGGTCATGCATTCTTTAACCTGAGCTTCTATTGACTTCATCTGTATTCTGATCTAAACTGAATCTTGGTGTCATTTTCTAGTGGCTGCTGCTTCAGACTCTTACCAAACCTCAACCATGTGCAGCATTTGTTATCAATATTGCATTTATATGGTGCTTTTAGTGTAGTAAAAACACCACTGGAGCATTAGCAAAAAAAATTTGACACCAAGCCATGGAAGGAGATATTAGGACAGGTGATCAAAAGCTTTGTTAAAAATGAAGATTTTAAGGAGCACCTCAAAGAAAGAATGAGGTAGAGAGGTGGAGAGGTTTAAGGAGGAAATTTCAAAGTTTAGGACCTAGGCAGTGGCCAATGGTGGATGATTAAAACCAGGGATGTACAAGAGGCCAGAATTGGAGGACTGCAGAGATCTTGGAAGGTTGGAGTGCTAGAGGAGGCTACAGAGATATCAACCACTATCCTCCCCTAACCCCTACCCTGCTGATCATGTCTTGGCTCTGTTCAATACCAGTGTATTTCAGACTTATAGGCCATGGAAGGATTTGAAAAAAAAGGATGAAAATCTTAAAATTGAGGCACTGTTGAACCAGGAGCCAATTTAGGTCAGTGCACATAAGGGTGATGTGAGAATGGGACTTGGTGTGAATTAGAAATCACAAAATCTTTTTAAATTGGCTTTGTTTAGAGTATGAGGGCCCACCTGGATGTATCTGCACAGTCTTCAAAAAACCTCCCACATTTATTTGAATAGCTAATTTCCGCAATGAAATAAAAGTTTCATTCTTTTCAGCCATGAGTCTCACCTTATGCAAGCATGCTTTGAATGAGAACCCCTGTAATATGACCATCTATTTTCTGTTCTTTTTCCCTCCTGCTGTGCTTATTTCTCCCACTCCCAGACTGCTCCATTCATAAACTGAGGAAAGAGGGCCATTTTCCTTCCCAAATGTCATTAGTGAACCAGTTGGGTTTTTTTATGACAATCTGGCAGCTTTTTGGTGATTTTTTTACCGAGATCAGCTATTCACTTCCAGTTGTTCTTAAATTTTATATTCAATCTGCCAGATTGAGATTTAAACTCATAGTTATTGGGATTACTGGTGCAGAACTCTGGATTACTATCCCAGCAACATAACCACTACATTTCCATACCATTCAGAATCATTTTTACTGCCAACACACAAATGATCAGATTTATTGAATTGCATTTCACAACTTGCCATGGTGGAAGTTGAACTCATCACCTCTGGGTTGCCAGTCCAGGGCCATGACCCAGGGACAAGCCCTGACATGTTGCACCATGGACATTTGACAAAGTTATTGACTCAGACACAGACATGGGGACAATTAATCTGTATATAAAGTGTATAGCCAATCTAATGCCATCAAAACACAGTCCGATTTAAAACACATTTCTCCCCATAAATAAAGTAGCTAAGCATATAAACATCAATGGAGAGCAGAACAGCTGTATTAGCTAGCTAGCAAGCAAATCGTATGCAATGCCAATGCGAATTACTTTTGTCGATGGAATAGAGCGAGCTACATCATGTCACATGGTAGTAGATGGACCTTATCGAATGACCTCTGTCAATTCACACAGTGTCAGGAGTGAAAATCCATCAAATAAACCATGAAACTCAAGGAGTGGATTGTTATTGTGGTCATTGAGGTGAGGAAGTAGAAAAATCAGCAATAGGATGACGGACCATTTCTCACACTGCTGTTGTCACAAGACAATTTAACACATGATGGTCTTAGTTTGTGTAACATCTCCACCTGCTTGTAATATGTGTCTGAAGACTGGGCAGCCAGCAAAAAGGCAGTGATCCCCAAATCATGGGAATTTTATAGGGTGAAGCAGATAGTACTTCAGAAGAGTCAGGTAAAACAGAAAAGCAGAGTGGGACAGGAAGGAACCGATAGATTAATGGTAGGTAGCCAAGACTAGTTTATTCATCTTGACAAGCTGTGAAACCAGGTCCTGGATTCTAAAATACATAAACAACAGCATCTCTCATGGACAAAATGTCATTCGCTCACCAAAGCTAGTGACAAAATTAGATAAACACAATTACAAATAAAGAGTGCCCTTCAGTTCCTCCAATAAAGCAATTCTCTGAAATTCACTAATGTCTATATCTCAGTCTATCACCATCAATTCTAATTCAGCTCTGACAAGATAATTATTAACACAAAGCTTTTCTGAAAAATGTTGAGCAGTTGTTACTGCATGTATTATTCAGTTACAAAATGTTTAATCACTATCTGTAATATTGTACTCCAGACTAACGAATTTATGTCCAAGCCAAAGCTCTTACCTGTTAGCAAAGGTGCAATTTAAACGTAATATGATGCATACAACTTTCAAATGACATTGGCCACTCAAACTGGATAGTACATGATGCACATTGCAGTTACTGATCTTTGACAAATGTGTAAAACTTGTCCTTTAATCCAATTCACAGCAAACAAATCTGTTCAGGACTGTTTCTGAAATGGTCATTAAAACATAATAAATTTTATACTATGTCTTCCCTGACAGTTTTTAAAACTGCAGATGCAGCATAGATTTTGTTAAGGAATCATCGATAGTTAATCATAGATTAAGGTTTATTAAATCTGTTACATTGTATTTACTAACTATTGAATATGGGTCAGTAGCATCCTGTTTTTGCCAATATCACACAGCCCTATTACACCATACTGTTGTATTCATGAGGAACTTACAGTGTTGACTTCTGGAGATTCCTTGGATCTTCTTGCCTGCTTTTCCCTCAATACAAGTTCTGGAACAATGCGATTCCAAATGGATAGCCGTGGAATTGCGACATTTATATAGAAGTAAAATTCCAGCACCTATCAACATGTCACAGAGCTTGTGTCCCAGGTGAAAGTAATGCATGCCAGAGCGCAGAAATTGAGACAATCCCTAAGTGACTAATGCCATTTTAAAATGAGTTTACATACCACAAGCCTTAAAACTTGTGTTTTAAAATAACCTAGCTGCTAGGTTATTTTAAAACACAAGGTTAAAGGCTTGAAGCAGGGATCTCCAACCTTTTCGCCACATTACAATTTTTGGCTTACATAGGGGGCCAGTGAGACAAATTTGGAAAGACAAAGACATTAAAAATGTATCTTACTATTAATCAAAACAACAACAAATGTGCATTTTTGTCAAGAAGCATTAACTAAGAAGATTAATTTATTGACTTACTTTCTCTTCACTATGTTGGACACTGAATTAGTGAGATACCTGGCAATTTTTTTGCTTGCACAAGTAGTCAATGTTTGCCTGCACTCTTCTTGTAGTGATTCAGAGTATTCCCGATAGATGATAATCTGTTTGGAGTGATCTTGATCGCTCTCTCTCCCTCTTCTCTCTCTCTCTCTCTCTGTCTATCTCTATCTTCCCCTTCCTCTCTGTGTCCCCCTCTCTTCTGTCTGTCTCTATCTACCCCTCCTTCTCTGTGTCCCCCTGTCTTGTGTTGTCTCCTCCTCTCTGTCATCTCTCCCTCTCTCTGCCACCTCTGTCTCTGCCCACCTCTCTCTCTCTGACCCCTTCTCTCTCTTTCTCTCTCCCTGGCCCCCCTCTCTCTGTGCCCCTCACTCTCTCTTTTCCAGTAACTCCTCTCTCTCTCTCTTCCCCTGTACCCCACTCTCTCTCCCACTTTCCCTGTTGCCCCTCTCTCTCCCTGTCCCCCTCACTCTTTCTCTGTCCCCCCCTCTCTCCTAGTACCCCCTCCCTTCCCTCCCATCTCCCCCTTCTCTCTTCCCCTTCTCTCTGTCCTCCCTCTCTCTCTTTCTCCCTGTCGCCCCTCTCTCTCTGCCTCTCTCTCTCTCTTTCCCTGTACCCCCCTCTCTTCCCTCTCCCCCTTCTCTCTTCCCCCTCTCTCTCTCTTTCTCCCTGGCCCCCCTCTCCCTATCTCCCCTCTCTCTCTTTCCCTTTGCCCTCCTCTCTCTCCTCTCCCTGGCCCCCCTCTCTCCCTGTCCCCAGCACCCGCCGCCCCCACCATCTCTCTGCCCCTCTCTCTCTTTACCTGTCCCCCTCTCTCTCTATCCCTGTCCCCTCTCTCTCTCTCTCGCTTTCCCTGTCCCCCCCTCTCTCGCTGCCTCTCTCTCTCTCTGTTCCCCCTCTCTGTCGGCCCGCGCTCTCTCTCTCTCTCCCTGTCCCCCCTCTCCCTGTCCCCTCTCTCTCTCATCCTGTTACCCCCTCTCTTTCCCCCCCCTTCTTTCTCTGTCCTCCTCTCTCTTTCTCTCTGACAGTTGCAGAGAGCGGGAACTCTCAGCTGGGCGGGCTTTTTTTAAAAACTGGAACCCGCTGGAAAACCACAAAATTATCTGAGGTTCGGAAGGGTTGAGTCTGCTCTCAGCACCTGTCAGCTGTGAAAGTGATGGCTCTGATTTTTTTTTAACAATGGACTGATCTGGAAGAAGAAGCCAATGAGAAATTTCTCATCCCTGAAATTACCAGTCACAGACCTCAAAATTTTTACCACGGACACTGATGTCCGTGTATGGACACGTTGACGACCCCTGCCATGACTGCTTTATTATCCACACCTTATTCCATAGTCTTTTGACAGGAAATGTGTTTGCCTCTGGGCAGGATGGGTAATATGGTTATCTTCTCCCCCCTTCTCCAGAAGGAAATGCTCAGCTTGGCTCTTGAGAGATATTCCTTCTAGCAAGCTGGCTGAGAGTTGATGAAACTCATTACAACCACGGCAGGTGAATTCAAGTGTTAGCAGGCAGTTCAGGAACTCAACCACCAACACACCCCACCCCCACGGAACATGTCTTGGCTCTGCTCTAAACAGTGTATTTCAGATCTATGAGGTAGAAAATACATAAACAACTCTACTTGTGTCCATAGAAAGAGCAGCAGAAGTTGATGTTGTGGACTGCCACTATATCCAATTACTGCTTCAGACTGATCCACCGGAGAGCTTCCCTTTATTAATGTAGAGAACCACTGCACTGCGGTTTACTTCATGTAGGATGGGCTGGTGCCAAAAGACAGAAGTTCTCTGCACCAGGGCTAATATAACCACCAGGAGTGTCACTCAAACACCCTTGGAAGTGTAGCTTCAATGACAGAGGAAGCTGCACTGAACTCATTCCCAGACTCTGAAACCACACGGGCTGCTCTGCACCTGCACTTATTCTGCCTTCAACTCCATGCCAGCAGTCACAGGTTCTGTGCCACACAGATGCATTCAGACAGTAGGGTGCAATGTCAGATGAGAAAAATTGTTTGCAATCATATTAAATTAACCCTTTGACAACTCAACTGGCCTTTCTTGTATCTAATCCAAAAGTAATACAGATTGGACTTCTCTTTTTTCAGTATGTACACAGAAGTAAATATTTTTTGTATTTTTAGCTTTATCTGTAATAATTTTTATTAAATGTTTACAGGGTATAAAGTTACACGTATATGCTGAATCCTCATTTCTTTAAAAAAATCCTTTTGTTCCTAAGCTGTTAGGATGTCAGAAATTAAACATTAAACAGATAATGCACTTTTCTATTCATCACCAACTTTTACTACACTTCACTATCCTCCTCAAGCATGCATTGTGGGGTTGGCCAAGGACAATATTCAGGTCATGTAAAGAGATATTTATAGCTCACATTACCCTACCACCCTCACTGATGAGGAAAACTTCAAAGGAGAGGAAAAATAACTGAAAAATGGAAATGGGAAGTGTTCTATGTTTAGTAGTGTGAGGGGAAAGACAGAGAAAATTACTATTGTCTTTCTGAAACACTTCCACCTGCTGATTGATCGTGGGAAACAGTGATGATGGTGGATTGTGTGATGGAGACTGTTCTGCCTTTCTATTTGAAGGAAAATGAGTGTGTGAAGCCTGCAAGGAGAGCATATAATGCCTTTTGACATTTTTAGCAACACTATACTCGGGCCAACATTGAATTAAAGTAGTTTTAATGGTGAATGTTACTAGCTGAATGCAGTTTAAAGCTTTATGCACATTCTTTCTTTTCTTTCAACAATAGGAACTGGTAAATACATGGGCAAGATGATTTACAGTTAACAGGTAAAAAAACAGACTGCTTTGAATGAAAGAATGATTAGACTGAAATGTAAATAAGTATATTTGTTCTTGAACAGCAAGTCAGACAATCCATGGGAGCTTCCTTTAACACTCTAAGGATACAACAGTATCTTTGCGTCATGGCAAAACAGATTTTTTCCCGAACATTATTTATGAACTGCTGTTAATTAGTGGTGCAAATCTGTAGCAGGAAGGTGTCCATTAACACCTCTATGATGGTCGGTTAGAGCCTCCATCAGAGATTATCATTCCTGTCTGTCAAGTGCCAACTATATTTGAGATGTATTTCCCCACCAGGTATTAACAGAGGTGGTTGGGAATTGAAAGGGAAAACTGACTGCAATCCAGTTCCTTCAGACTGACATATGCCTCCCTCCTGCTGATTGCAGCCATCAGAACAGCCGAGGTTCCGACAATCCTGCTCCTTGCATTTCTTTCCTGGGGCTTCACAGCAACAGAAGATGGGATGAGATCCAAAAATGAAGAAAAGTATCTGGAATAATACTTTATATAACTCCATAATAAATCTATTTCTTTAAAGCAGGTGAATCTGTCTCTGTCCTTATTCCTAATCAAACCAATCTGAAAGCAAGTGAATTTATGGATAAAGATTTGGCAGTTTGAGGAATTAGAAGTTGTTCAGATTCATAAAATTAAACTGATCAAAGACAAATATTTTTGCACATCAGCAAAAATTGATTAATATTTGAAAGATTACTAATAGTTTAAAAATTATAATAATAAATGAAAACTATGAAATCACTAGTATGTATTATATAATAGCTGCCCTGTTAAACTGATGAATGTTAAAACCTGAAATTCTCATTTTATTATTTGCATCATATCCTTCTTACGAAAATAATCCATTTTCAGGTTAGTTTATATCAATATCTTAATTAAATATTTATATTGCAAATAACCATTTCCATTGGTTTACTAATGCTAATGTATTAAGTTATATCATGAAAAACAATCTTAACAATTTGATAGTTTCAACACATGATGAGCAAGCACTGACTGTCTAGCCCATCACTGACCTTCTAATAGTTATCGCTTGTAGCAAATTCACTCTTTGTTAGTTAGTTTGGGGGTGAGTGTTTTTACATGTACACCTTGAATTGGGTGGTTTGCATTCTTTGTATGTAGCACTTGGGGCTTCATGATGTATATGAGGCACCAAGCTTTGGAATTCCCTCCCTAATCCCTCTTTCTTCTGTAAGGCTCTATTTAAAATCCACCTCTTTGTCCTAATGTGCCCTTATGGGGCTTGGTATCAAATTTTGTCTGATAACACACCTGTGGCAACCATGGGACATGATACCATATTACTACATATAAATGCTGTACAGCTAAATGGCCCAAGAAAGTTTGGTCTCCCTTGTTCTAAGTGAAACTCGCATTTTGATACTTTATGTATTCTGGTTATATAATTTAGGTCACAATGGATAATGTACAAATAATCTGCAAACAATAGAAACGTAGAAAATAGGAGAAGGAGTAGGCCATTCGGCCCTTCAAGCCTGCTCTGCCATTCATTATGATCATGGCTGATCATCCAACTCAGTAACCTGTTCCCCCTTTCTCCCCATATCCTTTGATCCCTTTTGCCCCAAGCTTTATATATCTAACTCATTCTTGAAAACATACAATGTTTTGATCTCAACTGCTTTCTGTGGTAGCAAATTCCACAGGCTCACCACTCTCTATAGAGTAGGGTGAAGTAATTTCTCCTCATCTCAGTCCTGAAAGGTTTACCTCGTATCCTTAGACTATGACCCCTGATTCTCGACTCCCCCACCATCGGGAACATCTTTCCTGCATCTACACTGTCAAGTCCTGTTAGAATTTGATAGGTTTCTATGAGATCCCCCCTCACTCTTCTGAACTCCAGAGAATGTAATCCTAACCGATTAATCTCTCCTCATACGTCAGTCCCGCCATCCCAGGAATCAGTCTGATAAACCTTCGCTGCACTCCCTCTATAGCAAGAACATCCTTCCTCAGATAAGGAGACCAAAACTGCACACAATATTCCAGGTGTGGCCTCACCAAGGCCCTGTATAATTGCAGCAAGACATCCCTGCTCCTGTACTCGAATCCTCTCGCTATGAAGGCCAACATACCATTTGCCTTTTTTACTGCCTGTTGCACCTGCATGCGTTTCGTCAGCGACTGGTGTACGAGAACACCCAGGTCTCGTTGCATATTCCCCTCTCTCAGTTTATAGCCGTTCAGACAATAATCTGCCTTCATGTTTTTGCTACCAAAGTGGATAACCTCACATTTATCCACATTATACTGAATCTGCCCATGCGTTTACCCACTCACTTAACTTGTCCAAATCACCCTGAAGCCTCTCAGCATCCTCCTCACAACTCACCCTCCCACCCAGTTTTGTGTCATCTGAAAATTCGGAGATATTACATTTACTTCCCTCATCTAAATCATTAATATATATTGTGAATAGCTGGGGTCCTAGCACCGATCCTTGCGGTACCCCACTAGTCACTGCCTGCTATTCGGAAAAAGACCTGTTTATTCCTATTCTTTGTTTCCTGTCTGCCAACCAATCTTCTATCCATCGCAATACACTATTGCCAAACCCATGCGCTTTAATTTTACATGCTAATCTCTTATGTGGGACTTTGTCGAAAGCCTTCTGAAAGTCCAAATAAACCACATCCACTGGCTCCCCCTCATCAACTCTACTAGTTACATCCTCAAAGAATTCTAGTAGATTTGTCAAGCATGATTTCCCTTTCGTAAATCCATGCTGACTCTGTCCAATTCTACCACTGTTCTCCAAGTGCTCTGCTATAAAATCTTTTATAATGGACTCTAGAATTTTCCCCACTACCAACGTCAGACTGACTGGTCTATAATTCCCTGTTTTCTCTCTACCTCCCTTTTTAAATAGTGGGGTTACATTAGCTACCCTCAAATCTGTAGGAACTGTTCCAGAGTCTATAGAAACTTGGAAGATGACCACCAATGCATCCATTATTTCTAGGGCCACTTCCTTAAGTACTCTGGAATGCATACCATCAGGCCCTGGGGATTTATTGGCCTTCACTCCCGTTAATTTCCCCAATACCATTTCTCTGCTAATACTGATTTCTTTCAGTTCCTCCGTCGCACTAAACCCTATGTTGCCCAACATTTCTGGTATAATATTTGTGTCCTCCTTTGTGAAGACAGAACCAAAGTATGCATTTAGTTGGTCAGCCATTTCTTTATTCCCCATAATAAATTCCCCTGTTTCTGACTGTAAGGGACCTACATTTGTCTTCACCAATCTTTTTCTTTTCACATACCTATAGAAACTTTTACAGTTGTTTTTTACGTTCCCCGCAAGTTTACTCTCGTACTCTATTTTCCCCTTCTTAATCAATCCCCCTTTGCTGAATTCTAAACTGCTCCCAATCCTCAGATCTGTTGTTTTTTCTGGTGAATTTGTATGCCTCTTCCATGGGTCTAATGCTATCTCTAATTTCCCTTGTAAGCCATGGTTTGGCTACCTTTCCCATTTTACTTTTGCACCAGACAAGGATAAACAATTGTTGCAGTTCATCCATGCATTCTTCAAATGTTTGCCATTGCCTATCCACCGTCATCCCTTTAAGTAACGTTTTCCGATCCGTCATAGCCAACCCGCGCCTCATACCTTCATAGTTTCCTTTATTAAGATTCAGGACCCTTGTCTCAGAATCAACTACATCACTATCCATCTTGATGAAGAACTCTATCATATTATGGTCGCTCATCCCCAAGGGGTCTTGCACCACTAGATTGTCAATTATTTCTCTCTCATTACACAATACCCAGTCTAGGATGGCCTGTTCTCTAGTTGGTTCCTCAACATATTGGTCCAGAAAACCATCCCGTATACACTCCAAGAATTCCTCCTCTATGGTATTGTGACTAATTTGATTTGCTCAATCTATATGCAGACTAAAGTCACCCATAATTATAGATGTTCCTTTATCGCATGTGTCTCTAATTGCCTGTTTAATGCCATTCCCAACTTCACCACTACAGTTTGGGGGTCTATATACAACCCCCACTGATATTTTTTGCCCTTAGTGTTTCTCAGCTCTACCCATACAGAATCCACATCATCAGAGCTAATAGCTTTCCTCACTATTGCATTACTTTCCTCTTTAACCAGCAATGCAACTCCACCACCTTTTGCTTTTTCTCTGTCCTTCCTAAATACTGAATCCCCTGAATGTTCATTTCCCATCCCTGGTCACCCTGCAGCCATGTCTCCGTAATCCCAACTATGTCATACCCATCCAAATAATTGGGGAAATAATACATTTCCAGTGATGGGGATGGAAGGAAGTTGTCTTGAAGTCAGAGTGGCATAATAAAATGAAGTGAAATAGAGTGAAAATCAGGAAATACAGGATTTTATTGGCCTCCACAATCCATGTGATGAGGGGGTGGAGGGAAGCAACTGCACCCATTGGACACGATTATCCCGCTGGATGTCAACACAGAATTCAGAGCTGGAGCTCCAGTCTCTGGGACTGTCTGTAATTGAAGGTACACAGCGTTTATTGCTAATTTTTAAAGTACAAATAGGCACTGCAGCTGCCTTAAATTCACTTCATACAAAAGGCTTCAAATATTGTTCCAAACATCTAACATGCTTATATCCTTACAGACTTTATACTGCCGCATCTGTAAATTTACATTCATGGTGATTCCAGCCATAGCCTCAAATGGCAGTTTGTCTGTGATGAGAATAAAAGTAAAATAAAGGACTACATTATATCTGCTGTGGCCCACTTGCATTTGCCTTTGGCAAATGGCTGTTTCCCAAATAGTAAAGCAGTAGGTAACATGTCAACCTTGTTCAGCTATATCATTGTTGTACTGCATGTTTGAGAGTCATCCACCTTTGTGACTTCTTTTTGTCTTCTGAGAGCGAGTTATTGATGTGTTAGTTCCAATTGTTCCCCCATAATTTTAGGTCTCCAAATCAATTGGCTATGTTTCTGTTTAACTCAGTAAGCTGTCCCATGGTAGTCATTAAAATGTTTTATCCCTCGGTTGTATTTCCTGGCATTCCTCCTGGTGTCCTGGCCCATATTTATCCCTCAAGCAATAGCACGAAAACAGATTATCTGGCCATTATCTCCCTGATGTGTATAGGACCTTGCTGTGTACAATTTGACTGCCACGTTTCCTCCATTACAATAGTGATGACACTTCAAAAGTACTTCATTGGCTGTAAAGCACTTTGGGACATCCCAAGGTCATGAAAGGCTCTATGTAAATGCAAGTTCTTTCTTCCTTTATGATAACATGCTGGATGATGAACACTGCTCTGATTTTTTGGCTGTTCTCGATTTGCAAAATTCTCTATTATTTAACACCATCACTGCTGATCTCCATTAACACCAAATGAAAAGCTTTCATACTGCAAAGGTCGCAACTTTAACAATGAGTGTTATTTCATTTCTGTTTATTTATTTGTATTCCCATAATGTTGCTTGCTAAAGTCAAGGACCTCAGGCTAATTCTACTTCACGGTACACTAAAGTATACAACAGGTCAGGATACATAGGAGCCTATTAAAATGCTGAATCTCCATTTTATCTCTTCTTCCTCCTATCTACCACATGCATAAAGTGATGGAGGAAAAATCTGTCAGCCATGTTGTTTGATGCTTATGTGCATGACCTTGATGTAGCACTATGTGAAACTGCTGTGAGATGTGATGGTGCTGGCCACTATGTTAATTGTCTGGTTTATGCTGATAATGTAGACCTTATCTATTCATCTGTAAAAGCTAGCATAAAAGTCTGTCTATCTCTGAAAAAAGCACTAATGAACATAAATGTTTTGTGTATCGCTGAGGAAAATATGTGCACTGAAGCTGAATGATTATTTGAGTATCAACCCAGATATTACTGCTTCTTAACCATGCAATTAGGCAAAGTTTTCTACTTAATATTTCCAGGGTGGAAAGACTGTTGAATATTTAAATATAACATTGACTTGATAAATCAACTGCATTTGCCAGAGATAAGCCAACTTTACAAAAACATTAATCAAAAGCTTGGTGTGATAAGCTGCCATTGTGCCAAGACCTTTATCCAAGCAAAAGGTAACAAAGGGACAGTATAGTTAGCAGGATTCATTTTGTGTGTCTGCCTGATAATGTAAATCCAATTCCAATTGTGTCAGAACCTCAATAAAATCCTAGATTCTGACAGACATCAATGAGAGCTTTTGCACCGCCTGTTATAATATTAAGTCACATGGGCTAGAAGGGATCAGGTTCAATCCCTATTCTGTGTTGAGTTAGCTGACTCCAGTCATTGTGGTGCTACAATTGGCCTCCATGCCCTTTGGGTTTGGAAGAAGTGGAAAATTCCTGATCACAGCGCAGTGATTCTTGCTTGAAAGCGTACATGTGGATATCAGATGGATTTGAGGAGGGTGGGGTACAATGAGGCTTGTATGCACTGTTCTTCATGGAATCATATTGCATTGAAGGAGGCCATTTGGCCCATCGAGCCTATGGCAGCAACAACTTGCCTTTGTATGACACCGTTAATGTAATAAAATGTCCTGAGGTGCTTTACAGGAGCATTATAAAAAAAAATTGACATCGAGCCACATAAGGAGATATTCGGCCAGATGACCAAAAGCTTGATAAAAGATCTAGGTTTTTAAGGAGCACTTTAAAGCAAGAAAAGAAGGGAGGTGAAAGATATAGGGAAGCAATTCCAGAGCTTAGGGCTTAGGCAACTGAAGGCACGACCACCAACTATTCAATTAATCCCACTCTCCTCTTTCCCTATAGCCCTGCAAAATTTTCCTCTTCAAGAATTTATCCAATTCCCTTTTGAAAGTTATGCTTGAATCTGCTTCCACCACTCTTTTAGGGAGTACATTCCAGATCATAGCAACTCACTGCACTAAATATTCTCCTCATTGTGCCTCTGGTTCTTTAGCCAATTACCTTAAAATGTGTCCTCTGTTGACCCTCCTACCACTAGAAACAGTTTGTTCTTATTTACTCTATAAAAACCCTTTTGATGTTGAATACCTCTATTAAATCTCCCCTTAACCTTCTCTGCTCTGAGGAGAACAAAGCAAACTTTTCTGGCCCCTCCACATAATTGGAGTCCTGCAATGTTTTTGAATAGAAGCATATAAACATAGAAAAATAGGAGCAGGAGTAGGCCATTCGGCCCTTCGAGCCTGCTCCGCCATTCAATACGATCATGGCTGTTCATCCAAACTCAGTAACCTGTTCCCCCTTTCTCCCCATATTCCTGGATCCCATTAGGCCTAAGAACTATATCTAACTCTTTCTTGAATATATTTAATGATTTGGCCTCAATTGCTTTCCGTGGTAGAGAATTCCACAGGTTAACCATCTCTGGGTGAAGAAATCTCTCCTCATCTCAGTCCTAAATGACTTACCCCTTACCCTTAGACTGTGACCCCTGGTCCTGGACTCCCCCGTCATTGGAACATCCTTCCTGCATCTAATCTGTCCAGTCCTGTTAGAATTTTGTAGGTTTCTGTGAGATCCCTCCTCATTCTTCTAAACTCTAGTGAATACAAGTGAATAGCCTAAAGAAATTCACTGATGAGTTCCACACTTACGAATGGTCACTGGGGTGAGTTTGTGAAGTGTTGCTAGGCCCAGTGGAATCATACCCCAGCAAGAAGTCAGAAGTGTCTATCAACAGGGAGAAAGGTAGTAAATAAAAACTACTGTGGATGACCCTGCCCATTATATGCTGGAATAAGGTACATAAAGGTAAAGCATGAGGTAAGTGGCAAGTGTTTTCATTAGCTGAAGATCTTGACAGGTTATTCACTTTAGCCATTAAAATTTGATTCCAGATGAGTCATTTTTATATTTTGGTTTTGATTTACTGGCCTTGGCATGGATGCTGCGCTTTGTTCTGCTAATATTCTTCACTGCCGACAAAAACAAACACAATTTAAACTTTCTTTTCTAATTTGCTTTCTTCTTTCCTTCCTCACTTGTTCTCTCTCCTCCATGTTCCTCTCCTGAAAGCTGGAATGTGGTTCCATGGGCACCTGCAATTTGTTGGTACCTCACATAAGTGATCATTATTGTTAGCCTAAATATTGAGACCTTGAAATTCAGTGGGGGGTTTCCAGATGTATACCAACACCAAAATTAACATAGTGGGTGAGACTGAGAAAACCTTGGTAGAAATTCAAATCCTGAGTGTTGAGAAGTTATTTAACAGGAGGGTATTTTGCAACCAATCCCAGTACTAACCTAGCATCTGAACACAGGCATGCTCAGTAAGATTTGCTAGATAACAATTAGGTGCAGAAATCCTGCCTCATTTTCTCCTCCCTACTGAGACACAGAGACTAACTGTAGCAGCCTAACACCACAGGTCAGATAACACAGCAGAAGCAGGGATTGAATATGGGAATAAAAGCAAAATACTGCGGATGCTGGAAATCTGAAATAAAAACAAGAAATGCTGGAACCACTCAGCAGGTCTGGCAGCATCTGTGAAAAGAGAAGCAGAGTTAACGTTTCGGGTCAGTGACCCTTCTTCGGAACCTCTTTGAATATGGGAACCTCTTTGTCTGCATATCTCAGCTATATACTGGATAAACTCACTAAGCCATCAGGGAAACCTTACATTTGGCCTTAAAATGTGAATTTAGGCTCTGCTTCTCCATTTGAACTGTTTCAGAATTTGAATTAGCTCTTCAATCCTGAGGTATTTTCAAGCAATTAATAATTACTGGTCAGACAATAAGGACCTTCAGATTTCATTCAACCATAGGTTCCTGCAGGCGGGACTGGATGTTGCCTGATTGAATGGTTTAAATTTGGTTTATGCTAAAATATAACTACAATAGAAAGTCATCATTTGCATTTATTTCATGAATAAATAGCAAAAGATAAGCATAAATACAATGTCAATGAAATTAGGATGATATTTCAGCTGTGGCTTAATTGGCAGCACTCTTGCCTCCGAGTCCGAAAGTTGTGGGTTCAAGTCCTACTCCAGGGCTTGAGTACAAAAATCAAGGCTGACACTCCAGTGCAGTACTGAAGGAATGTTACACAATCAGAGGTGGTGTCTTTGGGATGAGATGTTAAGCTAAGGCCCTGTCTTCCCTCTCAGGTGGATATAAAAGATCACCTGACACTATTTTGAAGAAGAGCAGGGGAGTTATCCCCGGTGTCCTGGTCAATATTTATCCCTCAGTCAACATCACAGAAACAAATAATCTGGGCATTAACATATTGCTGTTTGCGGGAGTTTGCCGTGCAACAATTAGTTGCCGCGTTTCTGAAATTACAACAGTGACTACACTTCAAAAAAAAGTACTTCATTGGCTGGAAAATGCTTTGAGACATTCGGTAGTCATGAAAAGTACTTTAAATGAAAGTGCTTCTATTTTTTTTTTGTTGAGGATTCATATCTTATAATTATGGACATTGGTTCATTTGGGAAAATGAAAAGATTCCATGGATGTGTTTTTTTACAAGGGTCACTGAGAGGTCTTGTTTGAAAACAAACCTTTACTGGATGTCACATACCTTAAGCTCAATAAACAACAGAAACCTTGGTGATATAAAAGCAAAATACTGCAGATGCTGGAAATCTGAAATAATACCTTGGTGACTTGGGGAAGATGTTTACAGAGAAGTGACATGTCAAGATTTATGAGGCAGTTTTGCTTTTGGGATATTGTTTTAGTTCAGCTGGGATGTGGACTGTGTTGAAAAACATTCAGCTCCTCTTTCTCTACCTCTTTGAAAAAACCCTGCAAATCCAGTGTGTGAGAGCTAAAGCCCCTGATGCCACATTTCTTCAGAGAAGCACCTGGAAAGCCTGTCAGATTACTTTTCAATGATGCCTGAAAAGAAGTGCTCCAGAAAAGATCCAAGTGACCCGTCTACATGTACTCAGATGCCAGACTGTATGTCATTTGGGGGCACAACATATCTCATCCTTTTTCTTCAAGAATTAACAAGTATTTGGTCAAAGTATTCTTTTTTGGGTTTTTTTTTGTAAAAGACCTCTGCAGAGAGAGAATTTCTTTTTTTTCTCTTTAACCAATGTGTATGTGTGTTGGGTATTTAAAAAAGGAACTTTCATATTTCAATTTGTGTGTTAATGCTTTGCTTCATTACTGGATAAGTCCTGTTTTATAATAAACTGATAATGTTGTTGGTTATTAAAGAAACCTGGTTGGTGTATTTTATTCTAGGATGAAGACTAGGGTATCTGATTGACCGTATCGGTAACTGGGTAGACATTTAAATATATGTTGTGACCCGTGGAGAAGTGGAAGTAGAAAAGACAGTGCACTCCTCCCGCCTTGTCGTAGCACACTATATAAATGAAAATATTTATTTTTTCCCCCTATATGAGAATGGCCAGGCACATCAATATCTGACCTCATATCACAGCCCATGCTGTGGCACAGTGGTTAGCACCGCAGCCTCACAGCTCCAGGGACCCGGGTTCGATTCTGGGTACTGCCTGTGTGGAGTTTGCAAGTTCTCCCTGTGACCGCGTGGGTTTCCGTCGAGTGCTCCGGTTTCCTCCCACAGCCAAAGACTTGCAGGTGATAGGTAAATTGGCCATTGTAAATTGCCCCTAGTGTAGGTAGGTGATAGGGAATATGGGATTACTGTAGGGTTAGTATAAATGGGTGGCTGTTGGTCAGCACAGACTCGGTGGGCCGAAGGGCCTGTTTCAGTACTGTATCTCTAAATAAATACCCTTAGAGAGTTGCAACTATTAACCACGTTAAGTTTCTATTTAGTTCTAATTGGAATAGTGTAGGTCAGATGGTCGGCGCAACATCGAGGGCCGAAGGGCCTGTACTGCGCTGTAATGTTCTAATGTTCTAATGCCACCCCAACCTCCGTACGTATTGATATTTGCAAAACCTGAACGGCTTCACATTTATCTATCATTTTTGTTTCTCTCTGCCTAATGTCCTATGGAAAAACTTTCTGGCTGATTCAGTGAAGATTTTTTTTGATTGGTACAGCAATATAACAGTTTGGGATTTGCTTTGGGATCACCTTCAGAGGCTGTAAGTGAAGGTCACCAGAGGAAGTGATATCGCATCACACATGACCAGAGAGTGTGGGTCTAGGCTGACAGAGTAAAATGTGTGTAGATGTGCTCCTGTAGTAGCTGTGTAGATTTATATGTTACAGTTTAAGTGATAATAAAAAGTCACATAATCTTTGCATATTACTTGTAGTCCTGGGAATCTTACAACAGTTCAGATACCAGGCAATATTAAATGGTGGCAGTGGTGGGATATACTTTTGTGAAGACCACCAAATATTACATCGTGGCAACATTTGATTTTTTTCTGAATAACACACTAAGAGAGAACAAAGAACAGCCGATTGCTTACCTGGCATGGTGGAAGATCCTGCAGGAGTGCAGCTGGCAAAAGACACAACTGTGCAGTGAGCTAGGAAAGCAAACAGGACTCTGGGAGCTGTTGAAACTCTGAGTACAGTAGGCAAATTGCCAGGGGATCGGAGTTTTCATGTAATCTGGCAGTGGGTTGAAAAATTTGAAAAGAAGTAACTGTAGCCATTATTGTATTAGTTTTCCTGGGTTTTTGCTTTGTGGGCAGGGCCTAAACCAAAAAAGAGTGGGAAGAACACAACAGTGCCATTGGAAGTACACAGCACAAAGTAAAAGATTGGTTGTGGCAGCTGCTGGTACTGCAAACTGTAGTTCTCTGCAAAGGGAAAAAACTGTTCTCTCAGTTTTAAAAAAGCCTGTGTAAACAAAGGAAGTTGTCATCTTACAGTTAAAAAAAGATGAGCTGTGTAAACAAAAAAGCAGCTGTGGTCTGTTAATCTTAAAGGGGCAGATCTGCAGAAAATTTACTTGTCTAAAAAGGAAAAAGAAAGCTGTGCCTGTAAAACAAAAAACCTGTAAAGCAGAGAGTCTGTAAAAGAAGGGTGCCAGTGAAAACGAAAACCTGTGAAAAGTCCTATATTTGTAGAGAAATAAGATCATTAAGAAAATGGCATTCAGGTATCCAGTTATGGATTGGGAGGTGTTGGACATTGCATTTGAGTTTAAACTGTTTCGCCAGTGGATGCGATTGTGCTAACTGGATCAAGAAGTGAGTGAACCAGAGAAACAAGCTATAAGAATCAAGATTACACTGGATAACGAGGGCCTGCAATGGATCAACCCATCAGATCGTCAGAGGAGAATCAGAAGGATGCTAGCAAGCTATGTACATTCCAGGAAGATCTTCTCAAGGTAAAGGTCAATTTCTGGGGTCATAGGGTGGAGCTTATGACCATCTGGCAAAGGCAAGATGAGTCCATTGACCAGTTTGTTGCAAGGTGCCAAGACAAAGCTCAAGAATGTGATTTTGCAGATATTGAATTGTCAGAACAGGTTAAAGAGCTAATAATCATGTCTACCCCAATAGAGGCATTTCAAAAAGACCTGCTAGAAAAGAAGAAAGGGCACATCATAGATGCACTACTCAATGATGGAAGGAAATGTGAAGCTATCATGGCTGGGCGCCAACAATTACAAGCATTGGGGGGCAGCTACGGCAATTGGGATGGTAACCAAGGCTCAGAAGTCTGATACACCCTGTGACAAATGTGGCCTGACTCACCCAATTTGCAGTTGTCTGACGTACCAGGACCAATGCGAAGTTTTTGGCACGCAAGGACATTGGGCAGGGCAGTGAAGCAGGCCGAGCTCAGATACTGCACACAGGAATGGTGGCAGATCACATGGAGAGAATGTCTGCAAGACAGGATGGAATAGACAATAAAAGGTATGTCAACACACAGCAAAAGCCCAAACAGGTACATTAGGTCAGCAGGACAACAGATTGCCAAGAGGACATGGATGAAGAGTGCACTCGTGCGAACAGCAAGCAAGCATTTCACACAGTTAATTTGGATCAACATTTCAATGCTATCATGCAATCTGAAGCATTTGCCATGATCAGGATTATATGTCCACAGAAGAGTGGCAAGCATAAGCTCAGAGTGAAAATTGACACCAAAGCAAGTGAAAATATTCTGCCCATCTGTATACTGAAGGACGTATACTTAAAGAAATGGGAATCTATGGTATAACCCACCACAGCTAGGTTGATTGCCTATAATGGTTCTCCAATTATGTGCATTGGAATGATAACCTTGCAGTGCACCCAAGGGAGCTCTGAATGGCGACCATAAATGTTTTCTATTGTAGACACAACTGGACCAGCTGTTGCAGGACTTCCAGTATGCCAAGATTTATGAATTGTCACAGTACGAGGTCAGCACTGCACCAAAAGGCAGAAAGGTTGCAACATGGAGAGCATTGAGTTGGTTAGAAACCTGAAACTACTTTGCCCAGACGGGTTTGATGCAATCGGCGATGACAAGCGTGATGCCATATTGCATGTGAGGGAGGAAGCAGTTCCTAGTAACGATGTGACAAGGAAGTACAGCGTCCACATTCAAGACGAGCTTAAAGTGGAGCTAGATGATATGGAGCGCAACTGAGTCATCCACCACGTGCACCAGCATTCTGATTGATCCAGCTTCCGTGTTGAAGAAAGATGGCAATCTCAAGATTTGCTTAGACTCACGAAGACTGAATTTAGCCTCAAGAAATGCCTGCATAAAATCCCAACCCTGGAGGAGCCGAATCCTACGTTTATTGGTGCTAAGTATTTTTTCAAAGCTCGACGAAAGCATGGTTACTGGTCTGTCCGCTTAGCCAAGAAGTCCCAGCTACTCACAACTTTTAGAATGCCATTCGGGAGATACCATTTTAGATGGTTACTGTTTGTTTTGTGCGTCTGCCAGGCCATTTTCCAACAATCCATCAACAGGATAACAGAAAATGTCCCGGGCTCTATCTTTTGTAGCCAATCATATTGCAGTGATTGGGCAGACAAAGGAACAGCATGACTGAAACTTGCAGATTCTAATACTGGCTGCTCATCGTTGCTGTATGATCGCTTTAAGTCTCAGTTTGCTAATGAGCTAAGTACCAGGAATTTTTTTATTCATTCATGGGATGTGGGCGTCGCTGGCCAGGCCAGTATTTATTGCCCATCCCTAATTGCCCTTGAGAAGGTGGTGGTGAGCTGCCTTCTTGAACTGCTGCAGTCCATGGAAGGTAGATACACCCACAGTGCTGTGAGGAAGCGAGTTCCAGGATTTTGACCCAGCGACGGTGAAGGAATGGTGATATAGTTCCAAGTCAGGATGGTGTGTGACTTGGAGGGGAACTTGCAGGTGGTGGTGTTCCCATGCATTTGCTGCCCTTGTCCTTCTAGTTGGTAGAGGTCGCGAGTTTGGAAGGTGCTGTCTAAGGAGCCTTGGTGCATTGCTGCAGTGCATCTTGTAGATGGTACACACTGCTGCCACTGTGCGTCGGTGGAGGAGGGAGTGAATGTTTGTGGATGGAGTGCCAATCAAGCGGGCTGCTTTGTCCTGGATGGTGTTGAGCTTCTTGAGTGTTGTTGGAGCTGCACCGATCCAGGCAAGTGGAGAGTATTCCATCACACTCCTGACTTGTGCCTTGTAGATGATGGACAGGCTTTGGGGAGTCAGGAGGTGAGTTACCCGCCGCAAAATTCCCAGCCTCTGACCTGCTCTTGTAGCCATGGTATTTATATGGCTACTCCAGTTCAGTTTCTGGTCAATGGTAACCCCCAGGATGTTGATTGTGGGGGATTCAGAGATTGTAATGCCATTGAATGTCAAGGGGAGATGGTTAGATTCTCTCTTGTTGGAGATAGTCATTGTCTGGCATTTGTGTGGTGCGAATGTTACTTGCCACTTATCAGCCCAAGCCTGGATATCATCCAGGTCTTGCTGCATTTCTACACAGACTGCTTCAGTACCTGAGGAGTCACGAATGGTGAGAAACATTGTGCAATCATCAGTGAACATCCTCACTTCCGACCTTATGATTGAAGTAAGGTCATTGATGAAGCAGCTGAAGATGGTTGGGCCTAGGACATTACCCTGAGGAACTCCTGCAGTGATGTCCTGGAGCTCAGATGATTGGCCTCCAACAACCACAACCATCTTCCTTTGCGCAAGGTATGACTCCAACCAGCGGAGAGTTTTCCCTCCGATTCCCATTGAATTCAGTTTTGCTAGGGCTCCTTGATGCCATACTCAGTCAAATACTGTCTTGTAGTCATGTGACTAGAAGCCATAGGCACTCTGCACAACAGGCTGGACAAAAGTTATGTATATAGTTTGCTCTATTGTATGTACTAATTTAGCTGTTAATAAACCTTCTAGAGATCTTCAAGGAACTGGAATCCACATACCTCATTGTGTTGCTTAAGATAACACAAAGAAACTCATGACAATCGTGAGGGCCATTTGTTTAATAATAAGAAGTGCCAGGTCAACATTGGGCACATCAACTTTGGGTCGATACATTCCGCCATAGGAATACGCCCAGACCCAGATAAAATGGAAGATGTCAGAGCCATGCCAACTCCTCAGGACCAGAAGACCCACAACGGTGTTTCTGGCTGTTCAACTTTTTGGATCCGTTCATCCACAATTTCACTGAGTGAGCAGCACTGCTAAGGGAACTGCTGTATAAATTTACCCCTTACTTATGGCAGGAAGACGACCATCAGGTGTTTGTGTCCTTAAAGTTAACTCTGTCAAATCAAGACAGCGTGCTACAGTATTAGAACCCAACCAAAGAGATCACGCTCGAGGTCAATATGTCCCCGAAGGGATTAGGTGCTGGCATCATGCAGCAAGGGAAGCCAATCACTTTTGTGTTGAAGAGTTTGTTGCAAACCCAATCCAATTATTCTAACATTGAACGTGAAACCTTAGCTCTGGTTTTTGGTATTGTTAGGTTTCACACCTACTTTTTTGGAAAACATTTTACCGTGGAGACTGACCATAAGCTACTTGAACCCATATGGTGCAAACTGCTCACGAGTGCTCCTCCAGGGTTGCAGAGACTTTTGGTAAAGGTCCAGGGTTACAATTGTGACACCCGATATAAATCGGGCAGCAAAATGGTCACATCAGACACCCTGAGCAGGTTGCCTGAACGAATAAAGATGCAGATGTCTTGCTAGATTTGCATGTTCACAGTGTGGATACTGAGATTGAGGATGTCCTGAAAAGCGACCTCGTGAGTTTTTTACCCCACAAATGTGAGCAACTAAGAGGTGGGACAGCACATTACCTTACCCTATCGTTGTTGTGGAAGGTGATTGTGGAAGGATAGCCTGACACCATACAGGAAGTAACCAAACGTTTATGCTGTTATTGGCTGTATTGAGATGAGCTTGTTATATAATAAGGGGTGATTTTCAAAGGGAAACAAATCCTGATACCCGAAGCTCTGCATTCTGATACTTTAACCTAACTGCATCGAGGGCATTTAGGAATAGAACATACCTGATGACTTGCCACAGAGACGGTCTACTGTCCAGGAATCAACAGTGATGTTGAGATGGTGGTGAAATCTTGGAGACATGTCAAAGTTGTCAGCCAAATCAACAGAAGAAACCCTTGATTCTGCAGGAAACACCTTCACATCCATGGGCGAAGATCAGCACAGATTTATTTCATGTTCAGGGTGATGATTTCTTCCTTGTTACAGATTATTTCACCAAGTTTCTGATCATCAAGCAGCTACGATGGTTGCTGATACAGTCAGTGCTCTGTTCAGCCTATTTGGCGTGCTGGAAGAAATTATCTCCAATAATGGATGGAAATATGCAGGAAGACCATTCCAAGATATGTGTGCGAGGTGGGGAATCCATCACATGACATCGTCACCGCATTATCCAAAGTCCACGACATGGCTGAACGCATGGTGTGCACCATCAAATCGCTTATTTTGAAGTGTAAGCAGACAGGACAAGATCTCAATGTTGCAATACTGTATTTCTGAGCTACTCCATTGGCTATGGGCTTACTGTCACCTGCAGAGCTAATATTTGGAAGGAAGGTAAGAACTACCCTGCCCAGTCATCATCTCTCTAAGCTTTCCACAGTAAAGTATATACTTCTTTCCAAACAAGGCTAGATGAAGGCATTGTAGGACAGGCAAGCAGGTCCAGAATTAGCTTGATTGCAAGTAGGACGGAGGTTCAGAGTCCTCAAACATGGGTCTGGAACTTGGTATCCTGCAGAGATTGCTAGAACCAGTGACCTGCCCAGATCATACGAGGTCCAGATACCTCATGGTGCGATTCTCAGACGGAACCGAAGTCAACTCAGAGAGCTGTACGACAACACTACATGCGACAACCCTGTGGCATTGCAGATACATTCAAAGACAAAATGTGAGCATACAGGGGCTACGAGCGCAGAGTAAGAACATGCTAACCAGAGTTCTGAGTTACCAGAGTCTCAGAGGAGTCGTCAAGATGAGCTCAACTCTGAGGAAAGGTTGACGATAACAAGATTGGGACGAATAAGAAAACCTTGTCTACATTTTAGAGAGTGTTAAATTTACTAACTTGTAAATTATGTTTTGTTTTATTCATGTATCTGAACCGCAACATCATTGTATATTGTGCATATGTCTTTAACTTTGGAAAAAAGGGGATGTTGTGGAATCATCTTAAGTGGCTGTTAAGTGAAGGTCACAGGAGGAAGTGATGTCACGTCACACATGACCAGAATGTTGTGGGTGTAGGCCGACAGAATAAGAGGTGTGTAGATGAGCTCCTGTTGTAGATATGTATATTGTAAGATTCACAGGACTACAACAGTTCACATACAAAGGAACAGTTAATAATCAGGATTGGTATTTGTAGTTCTACTATTTGTGCCTGTTGTCGATTATGTCATTTCCTATTGGCCATTCTTGTGACTGAAGCAATTTCATACTACCAAAATATATTCTGTGTCATACTGTGCCAGAAAGGTTTCTATTATCCAGAGTACAGTAAAATTAAACAGGTGGAATGCTATTTAACACCTACATTTCATTACTGTGTCAGCCGTGACTCAGTTGGTAGCACTCTTGCCTCTGAAGGTTGTGGGTTCAAGTCCCACTCCGGAAACCTGAGCACAAAATCGAGGCTGACACTCCAGTGCAGTACTTAGGGAGAGCTGCACCGTCAGAGGTGCCATCTTTCCGATGTGAAATTAAAGCGAAGCCCTGGGCTGAATTTTTGCCAGGGAGGCGAGAAACAGAAGCTGGGTTTGTTTTCGGATCAGAAACCCACTTCCAGGTGGAAACTGATTAAAGGTAAAATTTTCAGGTAGGGAAGCCCTTAATTGATATGGAGAAGGGTTTCCTGACCACTTAGAGCCAGTGGAGGCGGGAACGGAGCCAAAATATGTGCCACAAATTCAGCCCCCCTCTCAAATGGACATAAAAGATCCCGTGGCACTATTTGAAGGAGAGCAGGGGAGTTCTCCATGCTGTTCCAGCTAATGTTTATCCTTCAGCTAACATCGCCAGAACAGATTATCTGGTCATTATCACATTGCTGTTTGTGGGAGTTTGTTGAGTGCAAATTGGCTGATGTGTTTCCTACATTGTAACAATGATTACACTTCAAAAGTACTTAATTGGACATTCTGAGGTTGGGAATGGTGCTATGTAAATGCAAGACTTACTCATTCCCTGTTGCGTTCTCCCTCCTAACTGTTGGGCTATTGCTGCTCCTTTGCTATTCCAGGCCTGACAGTGCACACAACTTCCTTCTCTTTGTCCTCACAACTCACGTAATACCCACACACCCATGCACCATGGCCATCACTGTGGTAAAAGAACTAGCAGATTTGGGTTAGATATAGATGTGTGCATGTCAGGCCAGTGATTGCTTTGGCAAGCAGCAAAGCTAATCCCTGAAAGGATGGCTGACACGGTAAACACAAATCTCCCCATTTATTATTGCTCTTGGATCTTGTTCTAATTTTTTCAATGTACTTAAATCAAATAACAAATACTGACCTAAACAGAGATTAAACTAACAACGACAGCTGCAATGACAGAATAATTCCTTTTAAAAAAGGCCTGAATGATAGTACCCAGAATTTTACAACATTATTACAGCCAAGCAGAACACAGTATCAACAATATTCTCATATCAGGAGCTGAATTTTCACCAAAGAGGCAGGAAATAGGATCCAGGTGCGTTTTTGGGTCAGAAACCCGCCTCCGGGTGAAAACTAATTAAAGTTACAATTTTCACATGTGGAAGCCCTTACTTGTTATGGAGATGGGTTTTCTATCCAATTAGAGCCAGTGGGGGTGGAAGCACAGATGAGTCAGATGAAGTGTGGGACTCATGTAGACTCCCGATTGCGCCCATCTCTGAGGCTGCTGGCTGTTCTGAAGAAGAGAACTGTACATCGTACCAAAGCCTTCCACTGATCCAGGGGTAGGTGAAATGACTCAAGAGAGCCGAAGGACTAGCACCCCGGTGCAGGGCTGCCCTTAGCTTCATTGACGTGGGCCTGAATTTCAATTTGGAGGAGGCGAGACAGAGCCTTTTCCTGGAAGGTGGATAGAGGAGGCCACCTTCTGAGACCAAGCAGGCCTCACTCCAGATTGCTGCTGCTGCAAGCAGCAAAAGTGAGACACGAGGATCCTGGATCCAGTGCCGAGAAAGGTTCAATGACCTCATACATTCTGGTAATGTGAGAGCATCTTGAAGATGGGAGGTGTGTGCACCCAGGGCAATTACTGACCCCTCAGAATGGTTCACAGCCAGAGAGCTGCTTAGTACCTGTCATCACTGAGACATGCAGCTCCTAATGGATAAGGACAGATAACATTGGGCCCAGAGGACAGCAGTGACTTATCTCGCTGTCTTTTATCCCTGCAGGAGAAACATGTACACAATGCGAGCAAGAGGGCCCAGACAGGAGGAGGGGTGCCCTTCCTCTATTGAAAAACAGACAGCATTGGAGATAGCCAGGAAGGTGGGAGAGGAGGCAGTTGGGTCTGGCAAAACCAGAGCTCCTTATGCACCTGGTGATTACAGAGGGCAAAGTGGTCATTAAGGGGGTGCAGTGCACCTCACACTATCTGATAGCGTGCCACACACTGAGTAACATTGGGTTAGCCTTAGCACTACAGAGTTTCCACACTCCTAGGCTAGCTCTCATCATCACTTCTTGCGTCTCCCACAAATGTCCAACTCTGGGCAACCTACATGAGGAAGAAGAAGCAGCAGCACCATCACACCTTACAAGTGCACTGTCCACCAACGCAGACACTCACACCTCAGTTGGTCCTCACGTGCGTGTAGATATGCTGGCACAGGGTGATAATCATGGCACTAGAATTCAGGAGGAAGTACCAGAGGCAGAGGGAGCTGTGGTCAGTTCCCCTTGGAGGAGGGAGAACAGATGCAGCCCTGTTCCTCTCGGCACAGATGCAGGGCCTCAGGAGTCACTGGAAAGAAGGCTCTACCTTGAACAGCAGTAGCAGATGTGCTCCCACATGTCGGAGTTTCCTGAGGCAGTGTAGGGTCATGGGCAGAGGATGGAGGAGTCCATCCAGTTCATGTGTGCCACAGTCTCAGGGCTATGAGCACCAGAGCTTCTCCATACAGAGAGTGGCCAACCTTTTGGAGAACCGCATGTGGCATCACTCTGAGTGGATGCAAGAACTGTGCACTGGCATCCATGGGATCCAGGAGATGCTAGGTAGTGTGGCCCCATCAGTGTACATGGTGATGCCAGTTGTGCCCAGCTGGTATTCTCAGCCAGACGTCCAGCGTGCCTGGTAGGGGCTGAGGATGTCATGCAGAAGGGTGAGTGTGCCAGCCCTCCTGGGGTGCCCTCATCATCCTCAACCTCCTTGGCCCTCTGATTGAGTATCCATCTGCACAGCAGGGCCAAGTGATGGGACTGCCTCTGCAATGATGCAGGTGCAGCAGCCTCTGGAGATGCTCTCACGGGCACCTCCACAATGAGAATGACCACCGCGTGCATCTCAGCTGCAAGCTGAGGCAAGTGAGCAGGTATCTCAGACTCCCTCCAATGCCATGCCTCTTAAACTGGGTCAGAGAGGCTTAGTTGAAACTTTCCTGAATCAGGAGATCCCTGACATTCATGGCATCCTCATGAACCTTCCTCATCCTGAGCTGTGCTTGGCCACCTCGTCATGCAGCAGGGGCATCTCTCTGTTCTGTGCCATCTTCCTCTGGCTCCACTTCTTTCTCCTCCTCTCTCACCTCAAGCTTCTGCTCTTCCCCCAATGAGCTGCCTCCTTCCAGGACCTCACCATCCTCAAGATCCACACCTCTCTGGATGACCATATTATGGAGAATGCAGAAGACCACCACAATGACGAAGACCCTTGCAGGATGATATTGGAGGGCACCATTCGACTGGTCCAGGCACCAGAATCGCATCTTCAGAAGCCCGATGGCCTGCTCAATGGGTTGTCCTAGAGAGCAGGAGGCTCTGGTGGTATTGCCTCGAAGCCTCTGTCTGAGGCTCCTGTAGAGGGGTGAGTGGCCATCTCTTCAGGGATATCCCTTTTCTCCTAGAATTCATCCACACACTTTGGGGTTTGGAGTGAAGATCTGAGGCAGCATTGACTGGCGAAGGATGAAGACGTCATGGCACCTGGCAGGAAAGCAAGAGCACACATGGAGGAAGCTCTTGTTGTGGTCACAGACCAGTTGAATGTTGAGGGAGTGGAAGCTCGTCCTGTTGATGAATCTCACTGGACGGTCAGTCAGTGCCTTGATGCCACATGGATGCAATGGATGATGGTGGAATCCAGCGATGGAGACGGAACCCAATGCCCTCTGTCCCTGCGAGGTTCTATCTGTCCTTAAATGAATGTACGGTCAAGCTCTGACAGTGAGGGCATCAATGACCTGCCAGATGCAGTGGTGTGCTGCCATTTGCGAGATGCCACTATGGTCCACAGCAGATCTTTGGAAGAAGGCAAAAGCGAAGAGGTGCAAGGCCACAGTGACTTTGACGGCTGCTAGAAGAGCATGGTGACTAGGTGAGGTGTAAGGTCTTTGGCAATGAGGTCACAGATGTCGCAGTCTCCTGCGGCACTAGTTCTCAGTCATCTCCAGGTAGCTCCATCTTTGGTGGTAGATCCTGTGCTGAGGGTATGGCCTCTATATCCTTCCTGCCTTCTTTCCTCTCCAGTGTCCTTCTGCTGCTCAGACTTTTGCCCTTCCGACCAAGGGTTTTGCCCTTCATCACCACTGGGCCCAATATTTTACAGTCATGCCCCCCATTGCCAGCTGCAGCCTTTCCTCTGAGCAGGTAGCTGTCCAAATGTCCTTGGCAGCCTTGCTGGGGCGTGCTGACCCCATTCAGTGCCGGGTCACTGAGTGCCCACTCTCCCTGCCACCTATGCAGTGCCAAGAGCATCCCCTTACCAAGTGCTGAATCCCCATAGGCATCACCTCTTATGGGCTGGGGTGATGCCCTGCAGCAGCCATGACGGGCTCGCCACTCTGCCCGCCTCCCTTCAGCTGATTGGTTTCTGAAGGCACATGATACCCATAAAAATTTTTAATATCCAATTTTGCCAAGCTCTTAGTGAGCTTTTAAACAGCTTTAATTGGCTTCAGTTGAGAGTAGAGTGGGATTCCTGTCCCACCCTCCCCCTGCCCTGGTCAACATTGCTGGTGCCGGGAATGGCATCTTGAAACTGACACATCGACAGGCGCCGGTATTTTTGCAGCCCCCCGTCTCTGTTTCTGGCTTCAGTGGGGGGGGGGGCCCCGAAAATTCAGCCCCATATCTTTGAGCAGATAACTTGAAGCTACCTTGGTCACATGCAGCAAGTAAACAATGCAGGCCAGCAACCACATCAGATAGTGATAGTCCCCAGCTTCTGGACTAGAAAGAAAGAATTCCCATTTATACAGCACCTTTCATAACCCAAAGTGCTTCAAAGCACATTAAGTACTGCTGAAATATAGTCACCGTGGTGATGCGAGTGAATGCAGCAGCCAACGTATGCACCGCAAGGTTCCCACAAACAGCAACGAATTAAATGACCAGTTAATCTGTTTTTGGTGGTATTGGTGGAGGGATCTTTGTTGGCCAGGATATCCGGAGAACTGTCCTGCTCTTTTTTGAATACTGCCATGGGATATTTAAAATATCTAAATAGGCAGATGGGGTTTCTGTTTACTGTCTCATCCAAAAGACAACAGCATTCCTTCAGTACTACACTGAAGTGTTAGCCATGATAATGTGATAAGTCTCTGGAGAGGGGCATGATTCCAGAACCTTCTCATTCACTGAGCCAAACTTAGTCAGATAACCATATAGATCATTAGTTACCACATCTGTTATTTACACATGGCAGTAATTCCTGAATTGATTAGATGTGCTGGGCACTGATTATCACATTAGTTAGATAAGCTGGGCACTGACTACACAAAGAGATGACTCACCTTATCATGGCATAGAAATTCAGCCATTCAGCGGCCACTTTACAGGTACTAAATGGCCTCCTAAGGCCGCTATATAGCGGACAGGAAGCAAGAACACATTTCCACCTGGGAATGAGTCACTGGCCATGTTGAGTAACCTGGGAGCACTGGAGTCAGGAGCTCATGACAAGAGCATTCTAAGTTGGATATCATTCTTGCTTTTGGAATGCTCCAGTGCTTCATTAGCCATGAGCTGAACTCACATAGCACAATGTGCTGCCAATGGCATGAGTGCTCCCATGTTTATTTGAATGAGGAGGTGGGAGGAGCTGGAGCCTTCCTGTGGGGTCACCACGTTAAAAAAACATGGGTCACTCCACCCCATGGATCGTGGATCCAGCATCAGTTTAACACCCTCCCCCGCCCTCTCCCAGCCACAACCAACCCCAGACACCCCCAAACAACCCCAAAAAACAGCCCCCCACCTCCAAACAACACCCACCCCACCCTGAATGACAACAACCCACCCAACCCCGAACAACATCCTTCCCCCACCCCCGAACAACACCCCACCCAATCCCAAATGACAAAACCCCACGCAACCTCGAACACCCTTCCCCCACCCCCAAACAACACCCTCCCCCTACCCCTGAATAACACCCAAACCCCACCTCCAATCGACGCCCTCTCCAACCCGATTGACACACTCCCCCCGACCACAAACAAATGACACTGTGGTCCGCACCCCAACACCCTGATCGATACCCTGCACCCTGATTGCCAAAACCAAATAAAATAAAAACAAATTCACATTGTGCCATCATCTTCCTCAAATCCCATTTCAGCTGCTCTGAAACCAAATTGGTTTTGAAATTGCAAAAGAAATCCTCTACAACTATGAAAATACTGTCCCTTTAGAATAAACTATAATCAAATAGCAAGAATATGCAGAAACATGGAATTACAGATCAGCAAATATGATTGAGGGACTCGACCCGGCAGTCTAGACCTTTATTTGGACTACATACGTTTTACGCTGTTGTACTCCTGCATCTCCATTGGTTAACTTTAGGTAGGAAAACCAAAAAGGGTTAATGTCTATTTAAATCTCTTGATTGGATGGATGATTGTTTCTACTGTAAGTGCTGCACTGAAAGTACAGGGTCATTGCATTAATCTTCTCTATACCACTAAATAGTAGCTGGGTCACTTCCACAACTGCACCATTAGAGTGTGGCATTGTCATGGAACTTGCAAAGAGCTCTTCAATGCATTTTACACAACACATCTCTTTTAGAAAAAGGGCAGAAGGCGTTGGAAACCAAAAGGTAGTTTGTGTACAATTTTCTACACTGAAATTTTCTTCCATCCATATCTTTTGTGGGTGTAACATATAGAATCTGCTTGACTGCAATTCTTACTTGTCTATCTTTTGTTACTGCTGTGTTGTGATTTTCTAGGGCAGCAGTACAGTCCGAATGCTGATTTAACCTCAGAGTAGCTGGAAACCAGACTGTTGAGGAAAGTATGCAAAAAAATTAAATTAAAGTGCCATAAATGATTTCTAAAAATAAAAATAATCCACCACAAAGGTTTTCCTTTATTATTTTATATGTTCTAAGATGTAACATTTATTTTAATATTTACAAAGGGCACATTAAAGTGGTGACGTCAGATTCATTACCCCTTCATTGTTATTATGCTTCAGTGATATGGAGCACAAAAGCATTTGGTGATGACTGATAGAAGAAGCTAGCATCAAAAGAAGGAAAAATTGAATAAGTCATTTCATACAATTTATGGTGTACAATATAAAGTAAAGAATGATAGAATTATTTTAAACATTCATCTAATCTTCAAGTTCAGATGTTGATTATCCTGGCTTCCAACATCTCAGTATTAGAGCATCTATTTCAGTGATGACGCCATGGATAATGGAACCATTTGAATTTTCTTATGACTGTTTTATGGCTATTCCTGGGTATCCATTATTCTCTGAATACTCACTGGAGATCATCAGTGAGGAGCCTCTTCTGCTGGTCACATATACTTGGAAGATACCCACAGTTTTTGGTCTGTTAAAATGGATGGATGGAACATTGTGCCAGTGATACTGCAATGCGCACAGCTAAAGCCTCCCATTGATAAGGCAAATTCAGAAAGTCAGCTCCAGAATGTTATACTCTAGCACAGGGGAATCCAAGCTTTACATTGGTTCCTGGTGCCCCAATGCTGCAAATTGCGTTTAACTTCCTTAATGGTCTCACCTCAGCCTACCTCTGCTACTGTCTCAGGTGCTCCACACACCTCCCCTATCCTCTTCCACCAAACTCACTCTCTTTCTCTGACTCCCTTCAGCCCTCCCATTGGTAGCTGTACCTTCAGCCATTGAATCCCCATGTTCTATAATTCCATCTCTAAACACCTCTGCTTCTCCACCTCCCTTAAGACCCTCCTTAAATCCTAACTCCAAGATCCTAGTATTTTCTTCTTTGACTCATTGCCCAATTTTTCTTGCATCTTCTTGAAGCACCTTGGGACTATATAACTACATGTTATTGCTGTTGGGTCTGGTATTATTGGGCCAATTAGATACATACCATGGAACCTTACGGGCCACATATAGAGTTTAATTCAATGTGCACATTAAATTGCTAACATGTCAAGCTGTGGATGCTGTTCTGGTGTTGGATTTATCCATCAAAAAGCCCTTTCCAAATCTCCAGATCCATGAAATCCAAACAGGACAAACCATCAAATTAAAGGATATAAGCACAAATGGAACTGAATTTCTGGGGCTTTAAGAGTTAGATTCTCATAGGTCACATAGGGCCTATTGGTTATCCGTTAGATACCCTCGAACATATAATTAATAACTTTCAGATCCTTAGAACTACAGAAAGTCCTCCATTACCCTCCTTAACGACACCCTCCCCCCACACCCTGAATGACACCCTCCTCCTCCCCCACCCTCTAATAAAACCCTCAAATTATTTTTTTGAAATGCAGTTATTGTTACGTAAGCAGCCTCATTAAGAACAACAAGGACCCACAGATAGAAACTGAGATAAATTATCAGCGAACCTGTTGTTTGGTGGTGTTTGTTGAAAAATGTTAACCAGGATGCAAGATGAACTCTCTGGGCTTCTTTGAATCGTGCCATGGGATCTGTTACATTCATCTGCAGGATTGCAACAAAAAAAGAGCTCCTGCATCATCGACCCTTCTTGTAATGTGGTGTGACAGAAAATGGGTAGAAATTTTACCATCACCCAATATATGAGGACAGGGAAATCTATTGGACAGAACACATATTTAAAAAAATAACTTTATTTACCTAGTTGAAAAACCAGTATAACCAGTATGGTCATGGGACAAGGTGTTGCATCTCTGCCTCTGATCACACTAAATAACACCCCATTGAAAGTGATTAGCTAATTCTGCTACCTTAGGTCCATGGTGTCAGTCAATCTGTCCCTTGATGCAGAGCTTGATACATGCATAGGGAAAGCAGCTACCACCTTTGGCCAATTCACAAAACGTATATGGGATAACACCAAGCTGACCTGTAGGACTAAGCTGAAGGTTTATAAAGCCTGTGTTCTCAGCACCTTGCTGTATGGTTGTGAAATATGGGTGATTTGCAGCTACGAGGAAAAGGTCAATAATTTCCATCTTCACTGTCTGCAGCACATTATTGATATATCCTATCAGGACAAAATCACAAATGTGGCAGTCCTCTTAAAGGCAGAGCTCCCAAGTACATTGGCACTAATCAAACCAAGGCGGCTTCGGTGGATTGGACACGTCCACAGGATGGAAGACGGTCGCATACCCAAAGGTAGCCTGGGCGAGATGACCAGTGGGGTGCCAAAGCTCTGTTTCAAGGATGCTTGCAAGCGTGACATAAAGGTCCTAAATGTCAACTATCACAGTTGGGAGTCACTGGGAGTCACGAGCTGGCGACAGAGAGAAATGGTGACACATCCTGTGGACTGGTGTGCACTACCATGACGACCAGTTGCTACAGCAGCTTGGCAACAGGCACCAACGTCAAAAACAACAACTCACAGCATCACTTGGCATCTTCACGTGCGGCACTTGTGGTAGAACCTGCCTCTCAAGGATTGGCCTTCACAGCCATCAGAAAAGGTGCACCAAGCGAAGACACCCCATCTAAATGGATTGTTTGCTGCGTGTCCATCATCTATCATTAATGGAAGGACGCCAACCAACCATTTACCTAGTGTAATAAAAGCAAAATACTGCGGATGCTGGAAATCTGAAATAAAAACAAGAAATGCTGGAAATACTCAGCAGGTCTGGCAGCATCTGTGGAGAGAGAAGCAGTTAACGTTTCGGGTCAGTGACCCATCTTCAGAACTGGCAAATATTAGAAATGTCGAAGGTTATAAGCAAGTAAAGCGGGGGGTGGGGCAAGAGATAACAAAGGAGAAGGTGTAGATTGGACAAGGCCACAGAATAGCTGACCAGAAGGTCATGGAGCAAAGGCAAACAATATGTTAATGGTGTGCTGAAAAAAAAAATTTTTTACATTTTTTTTGTATGTTTATTTCGTTTCATCTTAGTTTGTTCAGTTTGCTTACCCTGTTTGTTTTCATGTTTGTACTTGCTGCAGTTCAATCTTCAGTCCGTTAACACCCTATCTGTACTAATGCTTTGTCTTTCAACACACCAACACACTTTCAGATGATGACAGACCTGTTGTCCATTTTCAGTATTTTCTTCACATTTTAAATTCACAATTTATCATTATTTTATTTCTCAGTATTTAATTGCTGTTTGTTATTATATCCAGCAATATATTAACAAGAAAACATGGCAAGATACAACTTTAAAAAATAATGTTTATTTTAGTTAATAAGATTTCAGTCACAATATCCATAAAATGAGCAGGCGCGTTTACATTAGGTGTTTGCAGTTGACTATGAGTGTACAATACTCCTGCCATCGTTGGCACTCCAAAATATAAATGTTGGGGGCAAGGGGCTCTGGAGTACTGAATGCACTGGAGACTTACATTTACATAGAGTTCACAAGATGCCATTGGGTTCTACACTTAAATGTACAACTGGGAAGTTGGTTTTCCTCCCTAGAATTAATCAGAAGCTTCCAATGTGATTTGGTCAGAGCAGCAACACCTTGAATGGTTAATGGTGTAAAACAGAAACTGTTAAACAATTAAACAATCGATCCATCAACATCAAAAAAGAAAAAAGGCAGGTTAATGTTTTAACTCTGAAATTCCTTCCCTAAACATCTCCGCCTCCTTATCTCTCTCTCTCCTCCTTTTCGTCGCTCCTTAAAACCTACCTCTTTGACCAAGCTTTTGGTCACCTGTTCTAATATATCTTTAATACACAGAAAATGCTGCAACTATTCAGCATAATATATCTTTATGTGGTTTGATGTCAAATTTTGTCTACTAACCATCCTGTGAAGGATGTTTTTACCACATTAAAGGTGTTGTTTGGCTTGACACTCTTTATCAGAACTGCATTAAGTTTTTTTCTTCTATTTTCTAAATAAACAGGAAGAGTGGAGTATGGGAATCGTTAGCTTCATTTTCCCACTGCCCCGGCAACATGAAGGTGTCTTTTGATTGGAAAATGGGAGGCGGCCAGGTACAAGCTCTCTTTACCATACTTTGCCTTCAAAATACTCTTTAAAAGGAAGATCTACAAAAGCCACCATCGTGGGTCATTTGCATTTTCCTAGTGATCTTTGAAATGATGAACAATATAAACTGACAGGTCTTTTCTTTACTAAGTGCGGGTGGATGCAGTTTAAGGTTCACATGAACATTTCCATTCTTCACTAATGACTGCATTCACATGCACTCTTTAGAGCAATTAAGGAAAACAAACATGTCCACAGGGGCAACACAATGCAAGAAAGCACAATCAGTTCATATCAAATTATTTTATCTTGCAATTCACCCCATTAACATTTCTGGAACTTAACCTTTTATCTTCCATTTTGCCCCTGCTGACAAATGCTTTGTATTATACATACAACCTGTGCTGTTAAGTGTCCTGTTTGTAAAACAAGTTACAAAAGCAAAAGTTCTTTTTGTTTCTTCCTCCCACAGCTCAGCTGACAGCCTATGCTGCTTTCTGAATGAAAAGGAGGTGAGTTTGAAAAGGGGGGAGCTAGTAAAAATGCAGGAATTTAGTACAACTTCCATTTCAATGGGCTGTGGAGCTTTGTAATTTTCTGATGCGCTGTGTGTAGGATGTGAAAGACAGATTCCAACTGTTTGACAATAGGTCATATCACTGTTGTCCACTGGGCCTGAGGCCATAAACAAAGCTAGGAAAATCAACAAGCCCTCCCCCGGTATCAGCTCCTGGCAGTGCTACTGTCCTTCTTTGTTCGATTTATTGGCATGTGAACAGCTTTGATAGCATAACATCTGGGTACTCGAAAGACTGGGTGGCCACTAGAGAACTGTCTGTGCATACTGAGGTTGGGGGATGTGGCAAAAGAATAAAATTCCTCCCTTTAAAGCATTTTCCCCTTATTTTCCCTCTTTTTTAAGTCTTCACCATCTTGCTTGCCACTAATACACATGACTCACTCACAACAGAGGGTACTTGAACTGGCAAATAACCCCTCCAGTCCAGGAGTTTCATCACTTTTAGCACTCCGTGACTGTGGAAGCATAACAGATGCTACTGTTCACCTCATTTGTATAGAAGTTTATACTTCCAGATGCAAAATTCTGGACAAACACACTCCAGGTTTAAATTTAGAAATTACTGTTTGTGATTCAGTGAGGAAACTTAAAATAAATAGATTAATTGCTAAAGGAGCTAAAGATGAATGTCATACAAACTTAATGAGCTTTCGAGTGCTGATATCACAAAACATAAAAGAGACATACAGGAACCAAATACCAAGAGCAGGCAGATGTTGGGGGCCAACAAAGGAGGCAAATCTACAATGCAGTGTGTATCCATGAAGACTAGATGCATTAAGAATAATGCCAGAACTGGATTCTGCAATGGCAGTGGGAACTATGATTTGAGAATTACTGAAAATAGAGTCATGTTGTCGAAGCTTTTCATCGTGCACTCATCAGGACAGTACGTAAGAATAACCAATGTAAGGGAAAACAACAACTTATACTGCATGAGAAGAGAGTGCTGATTAGTAAGTGAACTCTGATTGGTTGAGGCGTTGCCATGAAAATGCACCAGTTTACGGTGACTGGCAGTTAACTGCCAAGCTATGTTTGAAATTTAAACCAGGCAGCTTGACTCTGATTGGTCAAGGCATTGCCCTGGGGAATGAACCAGCGAATTGCAGTCACTTATTTTGTTCAGCTGAAACAGGTGCAATGTGTGTACATGTTCTTTCTGTCTGCAAAGAACAGGGCCCTGTGTATTAATATATGTAGCTTCCAGTACGTGCAAATGCGCCACACTGTGAGCCCTACTGACAATCTTAAATTGGTTGTCAGCATAATTCTTAGCACACTGCGGATGATTTAGCAAATGTTGTCCAATCGTGGAATCACATCTAATGTTGGACACTGTGTTTTGAGTTTTGGAAGCACAGGCTAGTTGGGTACAGCCTGTACCTTGCCTGTTGCAAACAGCGGGAGGGACATGAATTTCAATGCCAGTGTGATGCTAGGTATATAGACCGTACATCCCAAAGACTGGCAGATCATATCAAACAACATGTCCCTTCTGCTGTTCTCAATGGGCAGGTACAGGCCGTACCCAACCAGCCCATATATTCCAAATATGCCTGACCCTAGAGGAAGGTAACGAAGGCAACAAACAGAGGTATGGAGCATTCAGAAAAGATAGACTGGAGAAGGGATGACACAGCTCTACATGTCAGGGATACATGGGAGGTTAAAGAAATTGTTCCTTTTGGAGCTACAAAGCTGCACAATGATGTACTCTGGCTAAATGTCTTTACTGTGAAAAGGACAAAATTGACTCTAGGGTATACTACAGATCTCAATAAGGCATAAAAAGAATAACAGTTCGCCCCCAGGAAGAGATAATAATTGTACGAAAATAGGAAAGTTATGTCAATGGGAGATTTCACTGTAAATGTGGAACACCCAACAGGTTGGGAGACTAAACTGTTTAAACATAATGTATGACTGTTCCATAACCCAGCACAGAAGAGAAACTGCTGTTGAAATATTATGTTGCTGGTGTTACAAAAACTCAACAAAGATAAGGCTCACCTAAGGCTTCATGATCTTCCATTTGTAAGAGATTGCTTTCTAGGACAAGGTCTGAAATTAGGTCTAGACAAGAGCACAAAAGTTTTTGAGAGGTATATCATCATGAATATTACAAGAATCCAAATATTCATTGGCTTTGTTGCTTATCTTATTTAATTTTGGGCTAAGCTCAGGATGTGTGAGCCACTGAAAATGCAACCTAACGCAGAACATCTATATTCACAGTTAAGCAATTCATTAAATCAAATACCTAACAGTAGGACTGGGTACTAAATACTCCTGTGTACAAGCAGTTCAGGAAAGATAGGGAAGGAATGAAAGGGGGAGAGGTGACAGTACTGATTAAGGAGAATATTACAATGCTGGAGGCTGAGGAGGTCCTAGATGGGTCAAGGAGAGAATCTATTTGGTTAGAACTAAGAAACAGTAGAAATGCCATTACACTACTGGGTATTCTTCAGGCCACCAACTAGAGGAACAAATTTGCAAAGAAATTACAGAGAGGTGCAAGAACTGTAGCGTAGTCATAATGGGGGACTTAAATTATCCTAATATGGACTGGCACAATTCTAGTGTAAAATGCAGAGAGGAGGAAGAGTTTATGAAATAAAAACAAGAAATGCTGGAACCACTCAGCAGGTCTGGCAGCATCTGTGGAAAGAGAAGCAGGGTTAACGTTTCGGGTCAGTTTATGAAGTGTGTTCAGAAGAATTTTCTAGATCAATGTATTTGCAGTCCAATGATGTGGGTCAAGTGGATCAAGTGTCAGTAAGGAACATTTAGTGGTCATAGTATGATACGTTTTAGGTTAGCTATGGAAAAGGACAAACAGCAATCCAATATAAAAATAATTAATTGGGAAAGGGCTAATTTCAATGCGGTAAGAAGAGATCTGGCCCACATAATTTGGAAACAAAAATTGGCAGGCAAAAATGTAATTGAACAATGAGCTGCCTTTAAAGAGGAAATGGTTCGGTACAGTCCAGGTACATTCCCATGAGAAGGAAAGGTTGGACAAACAAAGCCAGAGCTCCCTGGATGACAAAAGAGATAGAGAGTAAAATGAAGCAGAAAAAGGGGCATATGACAAATGTCAGGTTGGTAATACAAGTGAGAACCAGGCTGAATATAGAAAGTTCAGAGGGGAAGTGGAAAAAAGGAAAATGAGAAGCAAAGGGAGAGTATGAAAAGAGACTGGTAGCTAACATAAAAGGGAATCTAAAAGTTTTCTGTAGGCATACATATAGTGAATGGGTGGAAAATAAAGGAGTGGGTCAATTAGGGACCAAAAAGGAGATTTAGGCACGCAGGCAGAGGGCATGGTTGAGGTATTAAATGAGTACTTGGCATCTGTCTTTATCAAAGAAAAGATGCTGCCAAAGTTATAAGGAAAAAGGAGGTAGTTGAGATACCAGATGGGCTCAAAATTGATAAAGAGGAGGCATTAGAAAGGCTGGCTATACTGAAAGTGGATAAGTCACTAGGATCGGATCAGATGCATCCGAGGATATCGAGGGAAGTAAGGATGGAAATTGCGGAGGCACTGACCATAATCTTCCAATCCTTCTTAAATACAGGGGTGGTGCCAGAGGACTGAAGGATTTCAGATGCTACACCCTTGTTCAAAACAGGTGCGAGGATAAGCCCAGTAACTACAGGCTAGTCAGTATAGCCTCAGTGGTGGGAAAGCTTTTAGAAACCATAATCCAGAAAAAATTAATACAGTCATTTGGACAAATGTGGATTATTAAGGAAATCCAGCATAGATTTGTTAAAGGTAAATTGTGTTTAACGACCTAGATAGAGCTTTTTGTTGAGTTAACAGGGAGGGTCGATGAGGGTAATGCAGTTGTTGTGGTGTACAGGGACTTCCAAAAGGCATTTGTTAAAGTGTCACATAACAGCCTTGTTAGCAAAGTTGAAGGTTCAGTGGAAGCATCGATACAAAGTTGTCTGAGTGATAGAAAACAGAGAATAGTGGTGAATGTTTGCTTTTCGGACTGGAAGAAGGCATATAGTGGGGTTCCCCAGGGGTCGGTATTAGGACCACTACTTTTCTTGATCTATATTAATGACCTATTAAATTAATGATTTAATTAGGGCGGCACAGTGGCGCAGTGGTTAGCACCGCAGCCTCACAGCTCCAGGGACCCGGGTTCAATTCTGGGTACTGCCTGTGCGGAGTTTGCAAGTTCTCCCTGTGTCTGCGTGGGTTTCCTCCGGGTGCTCCGGTTTCCTCCCACATGCCAAAGACTTGCAGGTTGATAGGTTAATTGTCCATTATAAATTGCCCCTAGTATAGGTAGGTGGTATGGAAATATATAGGGACAGGTGGGGATGTGATAGGAATATGGGATTAGATTAGGATTAGTATAAATGGGTGGTTGATGGTCGGCACAGACCCAGTGGGCTGAAGGGCCTGTTTCAGTGCTGTATCTCTAAACTAAACTAAACTAAACTAAAACTAAAACCTAGACTTGGATGTGCAGGGCATTATTTCAAAATTTACAGATGGCACAAAACTTGGAAGTATTGTGAACTGTGAGGAGGACAGATATACACATCAAGAGTACAGAGATATAAAAGCCGGCTTGGGTCTGCAAATGAAACCTGACCCGAGCCCAACAGAACCACATCCAACCCAAGCCCGACCCGACCAGAGTCCTTTCATTTTTTCCCTCGCCCGACCCGACCACCAGAATGTTCAGCTTCCGTTTTTTCACTTTTTAAGCTTTGCAGATAAGCAACAAAAACTGTAACTGGACTTGAAAGGTTGTTTAAAAAGTACATTAAGATTGGAGCCACGTACCGGAGGTGGTGATAGAGTGTGTCCGACCCAACCTAGCCTGAATGCAGGAACCGGAAGAGTGACCCAACCAGACACACGTCGTTGGGTGCTGTCAGGTTCGGGTAGGGTAGCCATGCTCTACAGAGACAGGCTAGTGGAATGGGAAGGCACATGGGAGATGAAATTTAATGTGGAGAAGTGTAAAGTGATTCATTTTTAGAGGAAGAATAAGGAGAGACAATATAAAATAAAGGATACCATTTTAAAAGGGGGTGCAGGAGCAGGGGGACCTGGGTATATGTGCACAAATCATTGACAGTGGCAGGCCAGGTTGAGAAAGCGGGGTTAATAAGGTATACGAGATCCTGGACTTTATCAATAGAGGCATAGAGTACAAAAGTACCTTCATAAAACATTGGTTCAGCCTCAACTGGAGTATTGTGTCCAATTCTGGGCACTGCACTTCAGGAAGGATGTGAAGGAATTAAAAAGGGTGGAGAAAAGATTTATGAGAAAGGTTCCAGGAATGAGGGACTTCAGTTACGTGGATAGCTTAGAACAGCAAGGGCTGTTCTCTTTAGAGAAGAGAAGGTTTGGAGGAGATTTAATAAAGGTGTACAAAATCATGAGGGGTCTGGACACAGCAGATAGAGAGAAACTGTTCTCATTGGCAAAGTGTTGAGAACTGGAGGACACTGATTTAAGCATATTGGCAAAAGAACCAAAAATGACAAAAGGAAGAACTTTTTACGCAGCAAGTGATTAGCATCTGGAATGCACTGCCACTGTGTGGTGAAGGCAGATACAAATGTAGCTTTCAAAAGGGGATTGGATAATTAGCTGAAGAGAAAGGGGATGGAACCAGCTGAGTTGCTTTGCAAGGGCATGGACACAATGGGCTGAATGGCCTCCTTCGGTGTTGTAACTATTCTATGAGTCTATGAACTCAAATTTCAGGAAGAAATTACCCTGCAAGCAGATATCTTAGAAACAGGGCTTGGGAGAGCACTCAGGCAGCGAGGTGGTGTCGTAAATAGTGAGGAGGAAAGCCTTAGATTACAGGACGATATAGATGGGCTGCTAAGATGGGCAGGGCAGTGGCAAATGGAATTTAATTCTGAGAAGTGTGAGGTGATGCATTTTGGGAGGACTAACAAGGCAAGGGAATATACAATGAATGATAGGATCCTAAGAAGTACAGAGGGTCAGAGGGACCTTGGTGTACTTGTCCATACATCACTGAAGGCAGCAACACAAGTTGATAAGGTGGTTAGGAAGGCATATGGGATACTTACCTTTATTAGCCGAGGCACAGAATATAAGAGCAGGGAGGTTAAGATGGAGCTGTATAAAATACTTGTTAGGCCACAGCTGGAGTACTGTGTACAGTTCTGGTCACCACACTATAGAAAGGATGTGATTGCACTGGAGAGGTTGCAGAGGAGATTCATCAGGATGTTGCCTGGGCTGGAGCATTTCAGCTATGAAGAGAGACTGGATAGGCTAGGGTTGTTTTCCTTAAAGCAGAGAAGGCTGAGGGGGGACCTGATTGAGGCATACAAAATTATGAGGAGCATTGATTGGAAGAAACTTTTTCCCTTAGCGGAAGGATCAATAACCAGGGGACATAGATTTAAGACAAGGGGCAGGAGGTTTAGAGGGGACTTGAGGAAAAAAAATTTCACCCAGAGGGTGGTTGGAATCTGGAACACGCTATCTGAAGTGGTGGTAGAGGCAGGAAGCCTCACAACATTTAAGAAGTATTTAGATGAGCACTTGAAACGCTATAGCATACAAAGCTACAGGCCAAGTGCTGGAAAATGGAATTAGAATAGATAGGTGCTTGATGGCCGGCACAGACACGATGGACCGAAGGGCCTGTTTCTGTGCTGTATGACTCTACGACTCTATGACAGCCAGTTGCATTTCTTGATGCTCAGATTGAGGTATTTACAGTAACATTTGGACTTAAGAAATTCCATCAATACAGTGACTATACAACAACAAGAACTTATATCTATATAGCACCTTCAACATAATAAAATGTCCCAAGGTGCATTGTAAAACAAAGTATGGCACACAGCTACATGAGATATTAAGCCAGATGACCAAAAGCTTGGTCAAAGAGGGAGGTTTTAGGGAGTGTCTTAAAGGAGAAAACGAGGTAGAGAGGCGGAGAGGTGCAGGGAGGGAATTCCAGAGCTTAGGGCCCAGGCAACTGAAGGCACAGCCACCGATAGTGGAATGATTAAAATCGGGAATACTCAAGAGGCCACAATTAGATGAGCGCAGATATCTCGGAGGGTTGCGGGGCTGGAGGAGATTACAGAGAAAGGGGGGGGCTGGGGCCATGGAGGAATTTGAAAATAAAGATGAGATTTTGAGATAAAGACGTTGCTTGACCAGAAGCCAATATCGGTCAGCGAGCACAGGGGTAATAGGTGAATAGAACTTGGTGCGAGCAAGGCCACGGGCAGTAGGATGACTTTAAGTTTACGGAGGTTAGAATGTGGGAGCGTAGCCAGCAATAAGTTGAATAGTCAAGTCTAGAGGTAACGAAGGCATGAATGAGGGTTCCAACAGCAGATGAACTGAGACAGGAGCGAAGTCGGGCGATGTTACGAAGGTGGAAAAGGCGTAGTGTAAATATGTTGTCGGAATATCATCTCGGGGCCAAATATTACACCAAGGTTTTGAACAGTCATATTTAGTCTCAGGCAGTTGCCAGGGAGAGGGATGAAGTCGATAGTTAGGGAACGGAGTTTGGAGTGGGGACCGAAAGCAATGGCTTCAGTCTTCCCAATATTTAACTGGAGAAAATTTCTACTCATCCAGTACTGAATGTTGGATAAGCAGTCTTATAATTTAGCAACAGTGGAGGAGTTGAGCGAGGTGGTGATGAGGCGGAGCTGGATGTTGTCAGCATACATGTGAAAACTAAATTTGTGCTTTTAGATGATGCCACCAAGGGGCAGCATGTAGATGAGAAATAGGAGAGTGCCAAGGATCGATCCATCGATCCTCGGGAAAAAAAACAGAGGTAACGATATGGGAGCAGCAAGAGAAGCCATTGCAAGTGATGCTCTGGTTACGATTAGACAGATAAGAAGGGAACCAGGTGAGTGCAGTCCCACCCAGCTGGATGTAAAGCCTGGTTCGGGTATAAAATTAAAACCCGACCTGGGCCCGACCTGACCACAGCCAAGCCGCACTCAACCTGGGCCAGAGTCCTTTAATTTTTTTTCATGCCCAACCCAACCCAACACGAATATTGTTCATCCGTTCCAGCAGCAGGTTATTCCTGCAGATGGAGTTGTGGGGAATCATGGGTAAGCCTGACCCCATGACTTCCCAGAAGCAGCACGGTCCAGCCCGACCAGAGCCGAGCCCGAATGCTGGACTTGGAATATAGACCCGACCCAAACCGAACCTGACACATTTAGTCGGGTTCGGGTCGGGTGGCCAGGCTTTAGCTGGATGGAAGGGATCAGAGGAGGATGGTGTGGTCAACCTTGTCAAAGGTTGCAGACAGGTCAAGAAGGATGATGAGGGATAGTTTACCTTTGTCACAGTCACATAGGATGTCATTTGTGACTTTGATAAGAGCCATTACAGTATTGTGGCAGGGTAGAAAATGTGATTGGAGGAATCAAACATGGAGTTCCAGGAAAGATAAGCACGGATTTGGGAGGCGACTACACGTTCAAGGACTTTGGAGAGGAAAGGAAGGTTGGACATGGGGCAGTAGTTTGCAAGATGGTAGGATTAAGGGTAGGTTTTTTGAGAAGAGGGGTGATGATGGCAGATTTATAGGAGAGAAGGACAACACTTGAAGAAAGAGAACCATTAACCAGTAACCCGAGGGATACAGACAAATTAAAAACTCTTGAGAAGTTATAGTGAAGTAGCAACTACAAAAGAAATGAATGAGTCCTTAGGTATATTATATATGAATTGCCGATTAGCCAGGAAAACAATTACAACACTCAGATACCTTAAGGAGATTGTATTTCCCCTCTCCACTCTCACCTCTGAGTCAGATGGTTGCGGGCTCTATTCCCACTCCAGAGAGTTGAGCACAAAATCCAGTCATTACCAGAGGTGCCCCTTTTTGGATGAGACGTTCAACTGTGACTCCGTCATCCTCTACGCTGGATGTAAAGGATCCCATGGCACTATTAGAGGAAGAGTAGGGGAATTCTCCCTGGTGTCTTGGCCAATCTTTATCCCTCAACTAAAATCGCTAAAAAGACTATCTAACGGTTATCTCATTGCTGTTTGTGACGCCTTGCTGTTTGCAAATTGGCTGCCACGTTGTCTACATTATAACAGTGAACTGACTTCAAAAGTATTTCATTTGCTGTTACATGTTTTGGGATGTCAAAAGGTCATGTAAGTATATAAATGTTGAGCAAAGACAATCAAATATTGATTTACATGCTGCAAGAGATGAAAGCCTATAGATTCTGAAGAAAGCTTAATTGAATGGTTGGCCACACAGTAAGAAAAAGGTTGTAGCACTAATCTCTCCATTCTTTCATTTTACAGATGAACTTAATATCCAAAATAGCATCTAATGTAGGGGGAAATAAGTCACCATTCTGAAAACATTAAGGATATCTATACTCCAATGTGTGTTGAACAAATACAGTGTAAAGTTGCTTGAGAAGAACATTCAAAAGTCTCAACTGGCCAAGAAAGAATGTAGATCTCAAAGATTACATTGAGAAATGTAATACTTGGTAAATGATGGGAACTATGAGCAAAGAAGATGCTGCTATCTCACAAAGAACCTGATCACCTAGATTCAAAGGATGGAATCGACTCATTTAATTTTTATGGTAATGACCATTACTCATTATTGAGAAACTGAGCACTCAGATGATACCAAAGTGTGGCAAAAGTGATTTTTGCCTGAATTGAATGTTGAACTTGTATTGTTTAGTACTTGAAACAGTAGGTGAGGGGTTAACAATCCAAGATCACACAGGGAATTTCTCAAGTAAATACTCAATATAATTGTGGGCTGATTACCTGTGATTTTCTCCTTATGGCTCCATGAAGCACCTTGGCTCATTTTTCTGTGTTAAATGTGCGAGATAAATTCTTCTTTTTCCATTAGTACGGTCTTCACAAGTACATATTGGTAACCGGGCCAAATCTCCTCTAAAGTTCTCCCCTGCCCTAGCCCTGAACTCGCATCTTTCTTTAGTTTCTCTCCTATCTCTCCTCATGCCTTCTCCAAGCTCATCTTGTCCATGAGACCCACTGCCCACTGGCTCAACCCTAGTCCCACTAAACTGCTGACCTCCCAACTTCTCCTCCTGGTCCCTAGCAGATATTTCTAAAGGTTCTCTCTGTCTTCAGGTGTTGTCCCTCTCTACTTCAAATCTGTCGTCATCACCCATCTCCTTAAAAAGCAACCCTTGACCCCACTGTCCTTGCAAACTACCGTATCATCTCCAACCTCCATTTCTCTCCAATGTCCTTGAACATATTGTTGCCTCCCAAATCCATTCCCATCTTTCCGGGAACTCCATGTTTGAATCCTTCCTATCAGGTTTCTGCCCCTGCCACAGTGTCAAAACAGCTCTTTACATGTCATAAATAACATCCTAATGCAACTATGACAAAAGTAAACTATCCCTCCTTGTCCTTTTCGACTTGTTTACAACCTTTGACGTGGTTGACCACACCATCCTCCTCCAAAGTCTCTCCACTGTTGTCGAACTGGGTGGGACTGCACTTGCCTAGTGTCATTTGTATCTAACTACTCATAGCCAGAGAATCACTTGCAATGGATTCTCTTCCTGCCGTGCACCGTTACCTCTGGTGACCCCAAGGATCTATCCTTGATCCCTCCTGTTTCTCATCTATGTGCTGCCCCATGGCGACAACATCTGAAAGCACAGCATTAGTTTTCACATATATGTTGAGAACACCCAGCTCTACCTCACTACCAACTCTCTCGACTCCTCCGTTGTTGCTAAATTATCAGACAGCTTATCTGACTTTCAGTACTCAATAAGCAGAAATTTCCTTCAATTAAATATTGACTGAAGCCAGTGGCTGTATTTTGCCATTGGGGATCTAGTCCCATGAGGGGTGAAATCAGGAGCTGACCCCACTCCAGTGGGTAGTCAGACCCTGGAACGCCATTTTGCTGGCCCGATCAGAGGCCATCTCCCCAAATGGCAATGGGCCTTCCTGACACTGGCAAAACGTCCACAGGGGCGGGAAGTAGCCCTTGATTGGACCATAATGTGGCTAAATTGGCCACCCAGTGAGTGGCCGTGCTGCTAAGGTTCTTGCCACTGGCAAGATGCCATAGAGGTGGGAAGACATCAGGCTCCCCTCCAGATGCCTTCCCCTGCCATATTGCCAGCCCTCCTGCCCCTCAGCTCATCTCCAATGAGCAGGAAAATTCAGTTCCAAACTCCATTCCCTCACTACCGATTCCATCCCTTTCCCTGACAACTCCCTGGGACTAAACCAGCCTGTTCACAATCTTAGTGTCATACTTGGCCCTGATATGAACTTCTGACCACATATCTGTGCCAACACTAAGACCGCCTATTTCCACCTTTGCAACATTGCCTGACTTTGTCCCTACCCTGCTGCGCAAACCCTCATCCATGCGTTTGTTACCTCTAGACTTGACTATTCCAATGCACTCCTGGCTGATCTTCCACATTCTACCCTTTGTAAACTTGAGGTCATCCAAAACACTGCTGCCCTTGTCTTTACTTGCACTAAGTCCAATTCACCCATCATCCTTATGCTCGCTGACCTACATTGTTCAAACGACACCTCAATGTAAAGATTCTTATCCTTCTTTTCAAAATCCCTCCATGGCCTCGACCCTCCCTTTCTCTGTAATCTCCTTCAACTCCATAACCCTCCGAGATATCTGTTCTCATCTAATTCTGGCCTCTTGAGCATCCCTGATTTTAATCACTCCACCTTTGGTGGCTGTGCCTTCAACTGCCTAGGCCTTAAACTCTGAAAATGCCATCCCGAAACCTCTCCAACTCTCTACCTCTCCAAGACGCTTCTTAAAACCTACCTCTTTGACCAAGCTTTTGGCCACCTGCTTTAATATTGCCTTTATGTGGATAAGTGTCTAATTTTGCTTTACAATGCTGTGAAGTACCTTGGGACGTTTTATTGTGTTAAAGACATAATATAATTATAAGTTGTTTTTGTAGTTGGTAAGGCTGAGAACAATAAAAAGCTCAAGGTGTTGATTGATCAGATCAATGACAAGATTCTGGTGGCACTGTCAAAGATTGGCCAAGCATTTATCATTAATAAAGGCAGTCTTTTGACTCAGGATGACTTTAAAGGGGCTGCCTCAGTACACTTTGGTGTAGATCAACAAATCTAGTTGATCTAATTGTCTAAGGTCAAAGGTTTAATTGACAACTCTGTCTAACTCATTTGGCAGAATGCCTCATCACCAGAATTTTCAAACAAGCACCAAGATATAGCTTGGTTGATGGTGAGACGAGCCCTCCCCGTCTGATCCTTCCTGCACGCCCGAGTCTCACCCCCTCCGCACAATGCCGTCGACGTGGCTGTGATGGGGAAGAGATGGTTGCCCACCTCCTTCTGGAATGTGTCTTTGCAAAGCAGGTGTGGAAAGAGATGTAGTGGTTTTTGTCGAGGTTCATCCCAAGTAGCTCTGTAGCACTGTGCTCTACGGGCTGTTCCCAGGGACGCACACCGAGATAAAGATCAACTGCTGCTGGAGGACTATCAATTTGGTGAAAGATGTCCTTTGGTCTGCCCGAAACTTGCTGGTCTTCCAGCGCAAAGAGTTGTCCATGACCAAATTTTGCAGATTGGCACATTCCAAGGTCCAGGACTATGTGCGGAGGGACGCACTAAAGCTTGGGGCAGCCGCAGCAAAGGCTCAGTGGGGAAAGACGACTGTGTAAGGTCCCCCCACCAAGCTGAACTGAGGGGCTGGATCCATGGAAAACCCCTCGGGCTGTATCCAGAAAATATTTGTTTGCTGTAAAATGTACATGGCATGTAAAATTAAATGGAAGTGTTGTGAGGCAACTCACTCCTGTATTGAAGGAAACTGATTTCCTTTGCACTCTTTGTATTATTTGACTTGGTGCAGTTTGGAACTGTTTTGTAATGTATTTTTTACAGATTTTTATGAATAAAATATATTTTGGAAATTAAAAAAAGCTCTGTCTAAGATCAAGTGTAGTATCTGTTCTTATCAGATAATACCTGATTAATATAAGATAATACTTACCGGGCAGGGGAAGAAACCATGATCAGTGGCCTTTGATCCTGTTCCAAGTAGGTTTTAAGTAAAATGGCTGTAACCAATTCTAGAGCTTCAGGCCAAGAAGTGCGTGACACCGTTTGAGTGGTGGTGAAGGATAAGAAAGGAGGTGCACTGGTTGACTGTACCTTCTTCATTAAGAAAATCCGTATTGATTGTTGTGGATTCCAAGCTGCGGACATCTTCTGCCTGTAGGACGTCCCCAGCTGTGGATATTTCAATGTGACTTTCAAGAATGTGGCGAAATGCATCAAGTTCCTGAAGGTGTTCAAGGAGAAGGGAAACCAGGCTCCGCTGTCGATCCTCACAGTGGACCCACTCTTCACGCTGCCATCACAATGTGACCGGGTGGTGACAATTCACCTCTACAACCCCCATGTTCCTGTCGTGGATGTACTCACCTTCCTCGCCAGGTACGTCGAGATGGTCAGCAGCAGCACTGATGTCAAGGACCCATTTGGGATTTGGACCAGCAAGCAGCAGGTCCAGGTGACCTTGAAGGTCGATGCCAATGGATGGAGCCATCATCCATCCTCCCTCCAGCTTCACTATTGGGGGATGTCGAGGCTTCTTGGTCTATGCGAGGCAGCCCAGAGTTTGTCGCACCTGTGGCAAATCTGGTCACGTGGCAGCTAACTGCAGCACAGTCGTCTGCAAGAACTGCAAGAAGGAAGGCCATCAGACCAAGGACTGTAAACAGAGTAAGTACTGAAGCCTGTGCGGTGAGGCAGGCCACCTCTACAAAACCTGCCCCAAACGCTGCCTCAGTTATGCTCAGGCGGCAACGTCCAAGGAAAGGTCAGGAGACGAAACGATGAATGCGTCTGGTGCTGGGAATGAGACAAACAACCCTCTCCGCAGCGAGGAAAGTCTACCTGAGAAGAAAGGGGAGGCAGCTGAAACCAGCAACCCAACACCTATCCCGTGCCCGGAAACCCCTCCTCTACAGACAGAATCAATGGAGGAGGAGGCAGCAGATGGATCAACAAACCAGTGGCAGGTGGTACAAAGGAAAACCACAAAGAAAAAACCTCCAAAAAAGGAACAGGCCACCACCCATACCAGTGACAAGAGGAGGCTACCGTCTGAGACAGACTACGGCAGCTCTTCCTCACTGGACGAGGAAGGGCCGGAACGACGGCACCTGCAAAAGAAGCGGCTGAACTCAAAAGTGCTGGAAGCTAAAGTCCCCCAGCTCTGGGGCACTGGAAGCTGTGATGGACCCAACGCACCCAAAACCCAAAGAGCCGAATCTAGCGACATGTCCAGCGCACTGCAGCTCCGGGAAGCCGGGAGCAGTGATGTTTTCAAGGAGGAACAGAGGGGAAAACACCAACAGCAGAGGACAGCCCAAGCCTTGCTGTCTATATAAGACCCCCCCGGATGTCACCCCAGTGCAACAAACCCCCCATGAGAAACCAGGAGGGGTTTCTGAGCCCAACGAATGTGAAACAACTTGCGTACACTATGGGTATGCAGGAAAATACCCAAGGACTGGGACTAGCAAGGACAAATGGGAAGCAACAACTAACTTAAAAATGGGTATAAAGATTGCTTCAATTAACGTGCGAAGCATTAAATCTACTATGCGATGTGTTTCAACCTTGGATTACCTCGCCAAGGTCAAAGCCAACCTACGGTTTCTGCAGGAGTGTGGAATACCACACCTCAGCACATACAGGCAATGGTTGCGATTGTGGTCCCATGAGCCATCGATCTGGTCAGGGGGTAATGATTCCCGTTCCTCCGGCCTGGGTATTCTGCTGCGGGGAGGTAACTTCACCATCTCCGAAGTTAAGGAGGTGGTGGGTGGTCGCCTCCGTAGCAGATGTAATGTACGACAATGCTCCGCTCCGGTTGATCAACACGTATGCCCCGGTTCAATGCAGCGAGCGGTTGACCGTCTTCCAGCAGTACCCACTGCTGCTGGCAACCACCAGGCCGGTCATTCTAGGCGGTGACTTCAACTGCCTCATTGATGCAGCTGGATGATCCAGCAGTGACGACAGAAAACTGGACGCTACGCCCAGGTTCCTCATGGAAACAGTAAAGGATGCCAAGCTGCATGACGTCTTCAGCTAACCTGCAGATGGACTGCAGCGTAGATACACCTGGTCAAGATTGGACAGGTCTGCCCATTCCGTGCTGTCACGGTCAGATCCACCGATGTCAGCCCGGTGTTCTTCTCCAACCACTGCCTCTTACTGGCTGACTGTCACTTACAGGATGACCAGCGGGTTGGCAGGGGAATGTGGAAGCTCAATGCTACACTGCTAACCCCAGAGAACATTGAGGAACTCAAAAGGGATTACAAAGGGTGGAGAACCATGAAACCCCTCTTTGAGTTCCGGTTCACTGGTGGGAAGCGATCAAGGAGAACATCAAGAGGTTCTTTATCTTCAAAGGTATTCAGAGGGCAAGAGAGAGAAAGAGGGAAATGTCCCGAATCCAGAAAAGTATGCAAAATCTGCTCCAGCTGCAGACGATGGGGGTCAAGGTCAAGGAGGATCTCCAAGAGTGAAGAGCCAGCAGGCCTCGTTGTTTGCCACGGAGGACTCCAAGATCATCTTCCAGTCCAGAGTCCGCTCCATTGAGCAGGATGAGACGTGCTCACGTTAGTTCTTCCAAAAGGTACACACACAGAGCTCTGTGACCAGCAGCCTGAAGGAAGAAGATGGCTCGGTAACGTCTTCGCAGTCCGACATACTGATCAGCAAATCCTTTTATGCTGGGCTGTATGATGTGAAGTCCGCGGACAGCACGGCCTCCCAGACCTTCCTGTCATCTATCACAGAGGTCTTAGAAGACAGCATGAGGGAGAGTGGGCAAACCATTAACTCTGGATGAGCTGACAAATGCCATCAGGTCCTACGAGACGAGTAAAACTCCCAGAAGCGATGGCTTACTGGTTGAGTTGTATTCGGCTCTGTGGGACTGGATCAGCCCAGACCTGCTGGAAGTCTACAAGAGTATGCTCCTGGCCGGCAGCATGTCAGAATCCATGAGGAAAGGCATCATCACCCTCATCTACAAGCGGAGGCGGGAGAGGGCAGATATCCGAAATTGGTGGCCCATCTCACTGCTTAATATTGAGTACAAGATTCAGTCCAAAGTCATCACCAGTCAGGTCAAGTCTGCTCTGGAGTTGGTGATTCACCCTGACCAGACCTGTATTGTACCCGGCAGAAAGATCTCTGATAGTCTCGCACTACTCAGGCATACGATCGCCTACGTACGGGACAGGAGGGTGGACACCTGCCTCATCAGCCTGGACCAGGAGAAGGCTTTTGACAGAATATCGCACATCTACATGATGCACATGCTCTCCAAAATGGGGTTTGGGGAGGGAATCTGCAATTGGGTCAAACTGCTCTACACAAACATCAATCAATGGGTGGGAATCGGAAAGTTTCCCGATCCAATCTGGAGTCAGACAGGGCTGTCCTCTCTCCCCTGCCTTGTTCATTTGCTGCATTGAACCCTTTGCTGAGTCCATTAGGAAGGATGCAGGTATAAGAGGGTTGACAATCCCAGGCAGCGGAGGCACTCAGGTAAAAACCTCCCTGTACATGGAAGACATCACTGTCTTCTGCTCAGAATCGCAGTCCGTTCGCAGACTGATGAGCATCTGCAACCAGTTCGAACTGGCCTCCGGAGTCCAAAGTAAACTGCAGCAAGAACGAGGCCATGTTCTCTGGGAACTGGGCTGACCGATCCTTTGTCCCCTTCACCGTCAGGTCAGACTACCTGAAGGTGCTGGGGATATGGTTCGGAAAGGCTGGGGCGTGCGCCAAAACCTGGAAGGAGCGAGTAGCCATGGTGAAACAGAAACTGGTTGTGTGGGAGCAGCGATCTCTCTCCGTTGTGGGTAAGAACCTGGTCATCAGGTGCGAGGCACTCTCGGTGTTGCTGTACGTGGCGCAGGTCTGGCCCATACCCCGCTCCTGCGCCATGACGGTCACCCGAGCCATCTTCCGCTTTATCTGGAGATTGAAAATGGACTGTGTCCAGAGGGACACAATATTCAAACCTCTAGGTAAAGGGGGAAAAAATGTACTCAACGTTGCGCTAATCCGAATGGCCACTTTTGGCTATGGCTGCATCAAGCTGTGTGTAGACCCCCAGCATGCGAACACCAAGTGTCACTACACGCTGAGGTTCTATCTGTCTCCGGTGCTGCGAAGGATGGGTCTGGTCATGTTGCTGTGGAATGCTCCATTCAGTTGTACCCATCCGTCATGGAAAGGTTTATGCTGAAAAACACCTTTGACCACAAGTCCATCAGGCAGTGGTCCACGCATAATGTCCTCGAGGTCCTGCAGGAAAAGGAGATGGTGGATCCTGTCAGATGGTTCCCCAAGCAGACTGTCAAATGCATTTGACAGAATGCCTCATCACCAGAACTTTCTAATAAGCACCAAGACGTAGCTTGGCTGGTGGTGAGAAGGGCCTCCCCGTCAGATCCTTCCTGCATGCCTGGAGTCTCATCCCCTCCACACGCTGCCCTCAAGGCAGCTGTGGTGGGGCTGTCGTCCACCTTCTTCTGGAATGTGCCTTTGTAATGCAGGTCTGGAAAGAGATGCAGTGGTTTTTGTCGAGGTTCATCCCAAGAAGCTCCCTAACGCAGGACTCTGTGCTCTATTGTCTGTTCCCAGGGACACATACTGAGATAAACATCAACTGCTGCTGGAGGACCATCAACCCATTGAAAGACGCATTTTGGTCTGCCTGAAACCTCCTGGTCTTTCAGTGGAAAGGGTTATCCATGACTGAGCATTGCAGACTGGCACATTCCAAGGTCCAGGACTACGTGCTAAGGGAGCACTAAAGCTTGGGGCAGCCACCGCAAAGACTCAATGGGGAAAGGCCACTGTGTAAGGTCCTCCTGCCATAGTATAACAGAGGGCTGGAACCCGTGTAAAACCCCTTGGGCTGTATGCACCAGAGAATGCTTTTGGTACATAATGCAAATGTACATTGCATATAAAATGGAATGACAAGAGTTGTGAGACACCTCATGTTCTGCATCAAAAGAAACTGATATCTTTTGTACTTTCAGAAACTTTGAATTGTTCTGTAAAGTACTTTTTTTTTTACAAATTTTATGAAAATCGTATATTTTATGGAAAAGGGGTCTTCAGGCAGTGGTCTGCATGTAAGGTTCTCGAGGCCCTGCAGGAAAAGGAGATGGTGGATCCTGTCAGATGGTTCCTCGAGCAGACTGCCAAAGTCATTTGGCAGAATGCCTCATCACCAGAACTTTCAAACAAGCACCAAGATGTAGCTTGGCTGGTGGTGAGAAGGGCCCTCCCCGTCAGATCCTTCCTGCACACCTGGAATCTCACAACCTCCACACGCTGCCCCCGAGGTGGCTGTGGTGGGGAAGAGACTGTTGCCCACCTCCTTCTGGAATGTGCCTTTGAAGGTCTGGAAAGATTTGCAGTGGTTTTTGTCAAGTTTTATCCTGAGCAGCTCTGTAACGCAGGACTCTGTGCTCAACGGACTGTTCCCAAGGATGTAAAAACCGAGATATACATCAACTGCTGCTGGTGAAACTCGGGCAAAGACAATCTTTGGTCTGCCTGAAACCTGTCGGTCTTCCAGTGCAAAGAGCTGTCCACGACCGAGTATTGGCAGACTGGCACACTCCAAGGTCCAGGGCTACATGCTGAGGGAGCACTAAAGCTTGGGGCAGCTGCTGCAAAGGCTCAATGGGCAAAGGCCACTGTATAAGGCCGTCCTGCAGTAACACGTCAAGGGGCTGGAAACTGTGTAAGACCACTCGGGCTATATGTTTGACATAAAATGTATATTGTAAATAAAACCTGTAATTGTAAGTGTAGTGAGGCACCTCAGAGTTCCACGTAGTATTGAAAAAAAATTGAACTGTATCGCACTTTATGTAATGACAAATTGAACTGTTAAGTAATGTACTTTTACAGATTTTATGAATAAAGTACATTTTGGGGGAAAAAACCTCTGTGACCTTTGAGAAAAGAGACAAAGTCACTAACTGGCTGTAGTCTTCATTGATCGACAACTAAGGGTCATATCAGGAGTCTGTCAGCAGGGAATATTTGTGTATTGCATATTCAGCTGTTTAATTTTTTTTTACAGCTTTGTGCCCATTCAACCAGATTGTTAAACTAGGTTGGGGTATCCTCTGTTTCAAGTTTACGTTTAGAGAGAAAGTGCCATTTTTACTATTTTATGCATGGAGCAGAGTAACAATTTTCTTTCACGGTGTTATTCTTGCATAAATAAAACCATTTTAGTTCTAGGTCTGTTAAGAATATATGTTCAGTCTGGCTTTCAATAGAGGAATATCATGTGATGGCATGTAATGCTTTTTATTAGTATACAAAGTGAGGGTTGTCTGGTATGGCCCTCAACTCCCCTCCCTTAAGTCCAAAGGATGCATGACTTGAATGGATATGGCAGACAATTGGTTTAGCTATTCACCTCCAGATTTGGCTGGACCACATAAAACACTTTCAGGTCCTGTTCTCATCTGCTAAAACTGCTCACTATTCCAGGATCATCCCGGAATGTAAAGATAACCCCCGGCTTCTTTTCTCTGCTGCAAACTGTCTTCTTAAACCCCTCTCTCCTGTCTCCTCCACCCTCACCTCCAAAAACAAGTGCGAGGAGCTCGTGGATTTCTTTGTCACGAAGGCTGAGACCACCCAATCAGCTGCCTCTGCTGCTTCCCTCCCTTCCCCTGGGCCAGCTTCCTCTAAGGCTCCCCCCTGCCCTCGCCCTAGCCCTGAACTCACATCTTTCCCTAGTTTCTCTCCTATCTCCCTTCAACTCTGTACCCATTAAACAACTGAGCACCCAACGTCCCCACCTGGCTCCCACATTAGCTGATACTGGTTAACGTTTCTCTTTCCTCAGGTAGTGTCCCTATCTTACTCCAATCTGTCACCATCACTCCTCTCCTCAAAAAAGCAGACCTTGACTCCTCCATCCTTGCAAACCACCATCCAATTTCCATCCTCCCTTTCTTCTCCAAAGTCCTTGAAAATGCTGTCACCTCCCAAATTTGTGCCCACTTTTCCTGGAACTCCATGTTTTAATCCTTTCAATCAGGTTTCCAGCCCTGCCATAGTACCAAAATGGATCTTATCAAAGTCACAAATGGTATCGTATGTGACTGTGACAAAGGTAAACTATCCCTCCTTGTCCTTCTCGACTGTCTGCATCCTCTGACATGGTTGACCATATAATCCTCCTCAAAAGCCTCTCCAACGTTGTCCAGCTGGGTGGGACTGCACGCAACTAGTTCCATTCTTATCAACCCAGTCCTACCTCATTCCCTCTCTTGACCCCCTCCACTGCCTGTAAGTTGTCAGACTGCTTGTCTGGCATTCAGCACTGGATGAGCTGAAATTTCCTCCAACTAAATAATGGGAAGACCAAAGCCGTGGTCTTCGGATCCTGCCATAAACACTCTTCCCAAACTACTAACCCCATCCTAATCCCTAGCAACTGGCTGAGGCGGAATCTGACTGTTCACAACTTTGGTATCACATGAGCTTCCAACCACATATCAGCACCATCACTAAGGTTGCCTACTTCTACTGTAACATCATCCAACTCTGCCCCTGCCTCAGCCAATCCACTGCTGAAACCTTCATCCATGCCTTTCTTAGCTGTAGACTTGTCTATTCCAACACACTCATGGCCAGCCTCCCACATTCTATCCTCCAAAAACTTGAAGTCAGCCAAGACTACTGCCCGTGTCTTGATTCACACCAATTCCGTTCACTCATTCATCACCCCTGTGCTCGCTGTCCTTCTTTGGTTAAGCAACTCCGTGATTTTAAAATTCTCATCCTTGTTTTCAAATTCCTCCATGGCCTCACTCCTCCTTGTCTCTGTAATCTCCTCCAGCCTTACAACCCTCCAAGATATTTGCACCCCTCCAATTCTGGCCTTTTGAGCATCCCTGATTTTAATCGCTCCACCATTGGCGGCCGTGCCTTCATCTGCCTAGGCCCTAAGACTTGGAGTTCCCTCTCTAAATCTCTCCGCCTCGCTTTCTTTCTTTCCTTCTTTAAGACATTCCTTAAAATCTACCTCTTTGACTAAGCTTTTGGTTACCTGCCCAAATATCACTTTACTTGGCTTGGTGTCAAATTTTCTTTGATAATGCTCCTGTGAAATGCCTTGGATGTTTTGCTGCGTTAAAGGTGTTATATAAATACAAGTTGTTGTTGTTAGGATCTCTGGGTCATATTGTTTATATGAATATTTAGTACAAAATGATGATCTAGGAGATTTGAGATCAATTTATGAGAGTGACCAGTGATGCTGATGCAAGATATTATCTCATATGCAAGCCAAAATTATGATACAGAGCCATGACAAAACGAAGAAAATTCAAAATTCAATTTGCAAGGCAAGCAGTAACAATTTCTGTTCTTCAAATGATAACGCAGTTTACCTCTGCATAATATATGAAATTTACCAGGCAAAGTTTCAAGGTGCAAGTCCTTAATGACAATAGCTGGGGAAATCCACACTTGAACTATATTTATAGGTATAGAGCTACTTTCAGAATAGAAAGTCTTTTGGTGAAGAGGTTGATGAAAAGATTAACTGCAACAACAAAAAGGGACTGAAAATGGGTAAATAGAAATCTAAGAAGGTAACCAGACAGGTTCATCATAATAACAGGGAACCAAAAATCTTTCACCTTTCTATATGTTGCCTATGGGTCATACGGAAGAGCAAATAAGAAGAAAGATCTGGAGGCAAGAAGTTATGGAATCCTCAAATTGTTTATAGAAAGTGGAAAATTGTTAAAAAGAAACTGTCACCATCTGAGGAAGAGTTTAATAAGTTCATAAACAGAAGAAATTGAGCTCACCCAACAGCCTCTGATTGTTCCTTGATGTTGCGAAGCAAAGAGTAAACCCTAGCAACTTGTTCTTCATATTCAGTGCTTTCTAGTTAATGTACAGCCTTTCATATATTTTTTGCTATTTCCTGCCTCTTTTCATCTCCTCTCTTGAAGATGTAAATGCATGCTGGGTACAGTCCTATGAGTGCCAACAATCTGCCATTACTTCTTTATGAATAAGACAAGACATTAAGTGTTGGCAGGCTGCTTGACTAAGGCGGCACTTCAACTGAATCCAATCTTGTCTTCAACCAATGTTTACAGTTGTCTCCTTTCCACTGGATAGAGATCAGCAGGAGGATTTCAGGCTAAATCTGCCTATCTCTAGCTAACTGTGCTGCGAGTGATTGTAAGCTGCTTTTACATACTGTATTGGAGCAGTTGGTTCCTGGAATTACAACTTTTGTGGAGCTGGTTGCAAGCCGAATTTAAATCTGCAGGGACCTGCTAATTTCACAGACCTGAAAGATCTACTAAAGATGGATCTCACATCAAGCAGTTTGAGTGAGACTCTGACAGCCTTACATTTGGTTTGCAGCTCGCTGTACGAGTCCTGCACATCCTGGAACTGGCAGCAATCGTGTGGGTTTCATGCAATTTACTGCGTCACTTTTCACCCTAACATGGTGAGCTAATACAGCACCTCCAAAGAACCAAACCATGCCGCCCTTCCTTCCCTTCTCTCTTTGCCTCAATAACATACCAGGCAGCGCATTTACCCAAACAATGTCTTGTTGAAGGGAACACTCACTTGAAAAGAATCATTTGCTGAGACACTAACTCATTTCCTATACTTGCTGGTGTTAGAAAGAAATGAAAGGGAAGAGGATTCATATTCAGAAGCTTCCACTATATTGTGAAGACTGCAAAAGGTAACACTGAAAGAGTCAAAATGGAATAGGTTTACACTGAGTTGAATAGGAATGGATTTCACTGTGCCACAGGTACAACTAAGTTTAGTAACATTGACAATATGTGGAATAGTGTCTCCAAAATAAATCAGTAGATTGGTTGTTTGGAACCAAATCCTGTCTCTCTCCCTTAATTATTAATTAAATATCATTATGATTTTAGTAGCCATAATGCTGATTGGCAAAAGTCATCAGTCTGATAGAAGAAGAAAGATGATCAAACAATTTGAACAGAAGTGCATGTTCCCATTACCTTAATATTTAAAAATAAAACCTTGTGAGACCATTCCGACCGATTTGGACTTTAAAATCTTTTTAAAAAAATCATGCCTGTATAACCAGTTGCTGAAGTTCTCCAAATCCTTAAAGATTGACTCTTGACTTCAAATAATTCCAAACAGAGGTGAAGAGGAGAGTAAGAATCATCACTTCGTTAGAATAATTGGGGAAATGTGGTTATAAGAAATAAAAGATTGGCTATCAATGCCTCCTTAAGAAATAGAAAAATGATTTTGTCAGACGATTAAATTAAAAATATATTTGAAAAGGCATGTATTGTTCTGCAATGGAGAGATCATTCATTCAATTATTCTGTCAATGTGGATAATCAGTGTTTAGACAAATGTCATTCATTATTTTGGTGAAGTTCCTCAAGAAGTTGAACTGTTCAGTTCTGAAATGTGAGCAAAGGCAATCACATCATCAACCATTTAAAAACACATTTTTCAGAATCAGCACAATTTTCTCCTTCCGTGGTATCAGCATGAACTTTTGTGCTACTGCTGAGTTTCCATGACGTTACTAACTCAGTTTTCCCTTCCGCTTTAACTCACATTGCATCTGTGATAGTTTGCATGAACTAATCTAAAGGAAGGTGTAATTCAGTGAGCGATTCATGGGATTCAGATAAAGATATTATAAGGGAGTCACGTCAGCTTTTATCTGTGTTGGTTCTATGGAAGATAGTTAACGCTGGGAGATCGAAAGAAAAAGGATTCCGAATGTCACCTTACTGTCCATGCTGGTATCTGTGACCCATCCGACAATTCAGTCAACATGTCTTCATCAATCATACCAGGCTGTTTTCCCTTATGTTCCTCAGAGATGGTTTGTAGTCATTCTGACCCTGAAGATATCAATTCAGAAACACTGAATTCTGGCCAGGCCTCATCTGACCTCTGAAAATGTTGTACGGCTATTTCACAAAATGCTGGTGGGGTTGATAAACCCATTCGATTGGGCATGGCCTTTTCTGCTCTCTTCATGAGCTGCAACTGCCACTGGCAATAAAATGTCTATTGGCTGATGTTTCATGTGCTCCCTCATATTTCTTTTGTATTATATAAAGTGGCCCCAGTGAAATAGCGCTCAGAGACCTGACCCATTCTTCCCTATCAGCTTTACTTCAAGCCACCACTGGAAACCCATATTTGCCATTGTGAAATGAGAGGGAATCTGCTTTGTAATTTTATTTTAAACTGGAGACCTGATGGCAGTCCAAAAGATCTGTGAAAATGGGGGGATCTCCAATTCCATTGGGTCTTGGAAAATTGGGTCATTTATATTAACGAGTATAATAATCAACATTCAATTAATGCAAGACCATCTTTATGGGTCTTTAGTAACAATAAAACCAGCTGAACAATGGCAGCAACTCTTGATCATGTTTCTTAGCAATAAATGTTTGGGACCAACTACCTTGGGAAGTAATATTGACATCATCTCTCAAAATGAACTTTTCATTGGCGTTAAAATTGAAAATTAGCAGAGCAAAGCATTGAAGGTACATTGCAAACCATGGCACAAATATAATGTGTGGCAAAATGTAAAAATGCAACCCCTGTACATGGTCAAGTTTGCAATCACAATTTTGCTCTAGATTGCATATTATTTATCTATTTATATGTGTATTATATATGTTTGTATATATAGTGGAAGCAATTATTGTAATACTTGAGGTATTTGCAATCTCAAATAACAAAACCTTATTTTTTTTTTAGAGATACAGCACTGAAACAGGCCCTTCGGCCCACCGAGTTTGTGCCAACCAACAACCACCCATTTATACTAACCCTACAGTAATCCCATATTCCCTACCACCTACCTACACTAGGGGCAATTTACAATGGCCAATTTACCTATCACATGCAAGTCTTTGGCTGTGGGAGAAAACCGGAGCACCCGGCGAAAACCCACACAGGGAGAACTTGCAAACTCCGCACAGGCAGTACCCAGAATCGAACCTGGGTCCTTGGAGCTGTGAGGCTGCGGTGCTAACTACTGCGCCACTGTGTTAAATAGTGCAAAGAAGGAAATCTTTTGAGAGGTAACCAACATAATTGGATAACAACAAAATAAATGCTTTCATCTTCCAATTAGAGAATCAGTAAGCTAGATCAGATATGTTGTTATTAATAAAGTACTAACTATATAATTAGCTAATTATAATTGACTTGCCATTGTTGAATGGATTCATTAACTGAATTTAATGTTTCTCAACATATGACATCTGTAACAAATGATTTTTGTACTTTCTAATGTTCTGTATCATAGAACCGAATTAGTGCAAGGTATAAAACTACAGACATCACTTAAAGGCAACTCAGAGTGTATATGTGAACCCCACTAACTATATCATTTCATAGAATAATCTATGATTATACAATTCCAAAGCATCAATCTAACAAATTTCACTATCACTGATTCTGTTCAATAAATTGTAATAGAATTCCTTGACTGTCATATAATATTTTTAGATTAAAATACTTGGGTATTCACAGCAAACCTGAATTTAAGACACCTAAATATTTTCACATTAAATCTTGGTACAAATTAGCTTGTAATTATCCATCTAAATATATTAAAAGAATAACTTCAAGCCTTTAATTGATCGTTTAATCCCTTTGCACCTGTTTGGTAATATTTCTACAATCCTCTCTTTCACACTCCGTTGGTTTACTTCTCCAAAGTCTGGTTCCCTTCTTGTTTTCAACTGTCAAAGCCAAATAACATGTTTTACAAGCGCTTATTTGGTAGAGGCACTTTTCTTTCCCTCCTCCCTCCTGCCAAGCTCACAGAGGTACTCTTCATCCCCCAGTTTCCTTCTCACTGCTGTTCCTGACCCTTTCCTGCTGCTTTAAGGTTTGAACACTTGCTGCACGCATGACCACGAATACTTGAAGTGTACTAGGAATGAGCTGCAGTCCAGATGTAGTGACTTCCCAGCTTGGTTGTGGACCTTGAGCTGCCATTCAAATAGCCCAAGTGTGTAATGTCTGATCCCTAATCTAATTCTTCTTTAAATGATTCCCCTGTCAAAGCAGTGCATGTGCAGGCTGGCTAGATACAGGGCTTAAGTAACAAGACAGCTGTGATTTGGGTGGCTCTGGACTTCCTTGGACTGCTTCGCTGCTGATCTTACAATTGATCCAGCCATGAGTGCTGCAGCTGTGACTGGCTGGTCTTGCCCATTGGCTGCCATATCCACTGTCACTTACACAGTGGTGGCTGATGGAAGTGAAATGGTTTTACCTTGCAAGGAAAGGAACCAGCTTCATCTATGCCTACTCCAGATATTTCACTGTTGCTGGGCACTCTTCCAGTGTGTCAGCTGATCTATATGGGAGCACACCTCCATGAAGCAATGAGGTGCACCTCCTTGCCCTAAGACCCTCTCAATCCAATCACCCAACATATTGTAGCTGGACAAGGGAGCTTCTTTTAAATTTCAGCCTAAGGTCTTCACCAAAGCAGTCAGAGCATTCTTTAGTAACACTGGCATTGTGCTTAGAACCTGCAATACTGATGCCACAGGTGTTGTCATGCACTGCATTGCAGATAAGCATTTATGCAGGACTGTATTGATCCAGCCAGTTGCCTCCTCCAAAGGGCTGGATTTTACCAAGCCTCCGATGTCATGTTCCCTGGCGAGGGGTGGGGGTGGGGGTGGGGAGGGGGTGCTGAAGATGGGTCGGAAGAGGCCCGCCACGGACCTCGATGCCGGGAGGGCCCAGCCTGATCCGGCGGTGGCAAGGCTCCGTGGAGGCCCCCCTACCGCTGGACAATGAGAGCTGAATTTAAATATTTAAATTTATAAAATGAATACATTTAAATGGATTTACCGTCAGTCTTCTGGGCCTGCCACGATCTTCGGCGCAGCGGCTGGTGCCTTCAATTCCCTATCCAAGGAAACCCGGCATGACACATGTGGGGAGGGGGGAGATGGGGTCAAATAAACGTAATGGGAGTAGGGGATGGTGGAAAGGGGTGAACATTAAACTTTGTGCAGTCCAGGAGGGGCGAGGGAGGGGGGGTCACATTTAAAAGGCAAGTTTTGGGGGAAGGGCAAATAATTAATGTAAATGTTATTGGGGGGTGGGAAAGGGCTGTTAGAAATTTATTATATATTTTTTGGGGGGGGGATACTTCTTTAAAAATTTAAATAAGCCAGCAGGTCTGGATGCTGGTGGCGATTCGTCAGTGTGCGACCTGCCAATTTTTGAGCTGGCCGCCGATCTCAGTGGTGGGGTCATAAAATCCAGTCCATACTGCGTGCCAGATATTTAAGGGTATTTTGCAGAGGCACAAATGACTCATGTAAGTGATCGTGATCCTTTTATAAGGAGGCCTTGTGAGGTCAGAATAGCTAGGCACAACAACAGAGGTATCTTTAGCTGCCACTACCACTTGCTTCTTCTCGCTCACGGTATTGTGATTCAGCTAACACTGAGTCTCACGAGCTACATCCTTCAGGTGGGGTGGGGAGGTGGGTGCATTGATAGAGAGGAAAATCAACCCCAATAGCTGTTGCTCCACCAGTCAGCCAGCTTTGCGGATGTTACAGTACATGACTTACTCCCACCACTGAAACTGGCAATATCAAGGGTTAGTGAGCAGGTGTAAATGTTCCCAGAAACGTTTATTTGCTCACAGTTGATCATATAATCTTACAGCAGAGAAGGAGGCCACTTGGCCCAATTGTGCCTGTGCCGTCTCTTTGAAAGAGCTATCCAATTAGTCCTACTCCCCTGCTCTTCCAAACACCTGCAAATCTTTCCTTTTCAAATATTTATTCAATTACCTTGTGAAAGTTACGATTGAATCTGCTTCCACCACCCTCTCAGACAGTGCATTCCAGATTGAAACAACTCACTGCGCCAAAAAAATTCTCCTCATCTCTCCATCGTTCTTTTCCAATTATCTTATATTTGTTATATTAATTATCTTATATACATCAACAAAAAACTTTTTTTCTTCCTTTCAGTTATTAAAGAACGCAAGCTCCAGCAGCTGATGGGGACTAATGCCCCTCCAGATCCTTCATCCCCTTTACTTCACTCTGACCCCACCCCTTCTGATCTGACCACTTGCCATGTACTCACTGTACCTTCTGACCTTCCCTGCTCTAACGCTGAATGTTCTGTGCTCAGCAACGGACTCAGTTTTATCCCCTTTTGCCCCCAACTCAATGCATTTCGCGCTCGGTATGACGTTGAGCTCTTCTTCCGTCGCCTTCGTCTCCGTGCTCACTTCTTTGACCAGGAGTCCTCCCCCCGACCAGCGGACCCATTCACCCACCTCCAGCATTCCCCCTCTACCTGGACCCCTCCCTCTGGCCTCTTACCCGCTCTTGATCTTTTCATTGAAATCTGTCAGCGAGACATCAGCTGTCTCAATTTCTCTGCCCCGCTCACCCACTCTAACCTGTCCCCCTCTGAACTTGCTGCACTCCGTTCTCTCAGGTTTAACCCTGACATTGTCATCAAACCTGCAGATAAGGGTGGTGCTGTTGTTGTCTGGTGTACCGACCTCTACCTTGCAGTGGCTCAGCGCCAACTCACAGACACTTCTACCTTCTTCCCCGGACCATGACCCCACCACCGAACATCAAGCTACTGTCCACAGAATTGTCACTGATCTCATCTCTTCTGGAGATCTTCCCTCTACAGCTTCCAACTTCATAGACCCACAACCCTGGACAGCCCGCTGCTACCTCCTTCCCAAAATCCACGAACAGGACTGTCCCAGCAGACCCATTGTTTCAGCCTGTTCCTGCCCCACTGAACTTATTTCTTCCCATCTTGACTTTGTCTTTTCTCCACTGGTCCAGTTTCTTCCCACCTACATCCGAGACTCTTCTGACATATCTCACAATATCCTATGTCATTTTGACAATTTCCAGTTTCCTGGCCCTAACCGCCTCCTCTTCACTATGGACGTCCAATCTCTCTATACCTCCATCCACCACCAGGACGGTTTGAGGGCTCTGCGCTTCTTCCTTGAACAAAGGCCCAACTAGTCCCCATCCACTACCCTCCTCCGCCTGGCTGAACTTGTTCTCACATTTTAAAAAATTCATTCATGGGATGTGGGCGTCGCTGGCCAGGCCAGTATTTATTGCCCATCCCTAATTGCCCTTGAGAAGGTGGTGGTGAGCTGCCTTCTTGAACCGCTGCAGTCCATGTGGGGTAGCAACACCAACAGTGCTGATGGAAGGGAGTTCCAGGATTTTGACCCAGCGACAGTGAAGGAACGGCGATATAGTTCCAAGTCAGGATGGTGTGCGACTTGGAGGGGAACTTGCAGGTGGTGGTGTTCCCATGTATTTGCTGCCCTTGTCCTTCTAGTTGGTAGAGGTCGTGGGTTTGGAAGGTGCTGTCTAAGGAGCCTTGGTGCGTTGCTGCAGTGCATCTTGGAGATAGTACACACTGCTGCCACTGTGCGTCGGTGGTGGAGGGAGTGAATGTTTGTAGAAGGGGTGAAAAATAAAACGGGCTGCTTTGCCCTGGATGGTGTTGAGCTTCTTGAGTGTTGTTGGAGCAGCACCCATCCAGGCAAGTGGAGAGTATTCCATCACACTCCTGACTTGTGCCTTGTAAGTGGTGGACAGGCTTTGGGGAGTCAGGAGGTGAGTTACTCGCCTCAGGTTTCCTAGCCTCTGACCTGCTCTTGTAGCCATGGTATTTATATGGCTACTCCAGTTCAGTTTCTGGTCAATGGTAGTCCCTAGGATGTTGATAGTGGGGGATTCAGAGATGGTAATGCCATTGAATGTCAAGGGGAGATGGTTAGATTCTCTCTTGTTGGAGATGGTCATTGTCTGGCATTTGTGTGGCGCAAATGCTACTTACCACTTCTCAGCCCAAGCCTGGATATTGTCCAAGTCTTGCTGCATTTCTACACGGACTGCTTCAGTATCTGAGGAGTCCCAAATGGTGCTGAACATTGTGCAATCATCAGCGAACATCCCCACTTCTGACCTTATGATTGAAGGAAGGTCATTGATGAAGCAGCTGAAGATGGTTGGGCCTAGGACACTCCCCTGAGGAACTCCTGCAGTGATGTCCTGGAGCTCAGATGATTGACCTCCAACAACCACAACTATCTTCCTTTGCGCTAGGTATGACTCCAACCACTGGAGGGTTTTCCCCCTGAATCCCATTGACCTCAGTTTTGCTAGGGCTCCTTGATGCCATACTCGGTCAAATGCTGCCTTGATGTCAAGGGCAGTCACTCCCACCTCACCTCTTGAGTTCAGCTCTTTTGTCCATGTTTGAACCAAGGCTGTAATGAGGTCAGGAGCTGAGTGGCCTGGCGGAACCCAAATGAGCGTCACTGAGCAGGTTATTGCTAAGCAAGTGCCGCTTGTTCGCACCGTTGATGACACCTTCCATCACTTTACTGATGATTGAGAGTAGGCTTATGGGGCGGTAATTGTCCGGTTGGACTTGTCCTGCTTTTTGTGTACAGGATATACCTGGGCAATTCTCCACATTGCAGGGTAGATGCCAATGTTGTATCTGTACTGGAACAGCTTGGCTAGGGGAGCGGCAAGTTCTGGAGCACAGATCTTCAGTACTATTGCCGGAATATTGTCAGGGCCCATAGCCTTTGCAGTATCCAGTGTCTTCAGTCATTTCTTGATATCACACAGAGTGAATTGAATTGGCTGAAGTCTGGCATCTGTGATGCCGGGGACTTCAAGAGGAGGCCAAGATGGATCATCAACTCGGCACTTCTGGCTGAAGATTGTTGCAAATGTTTCAGCCTTATCTTTCGCACTGATGTGCTGGGCTCCCCCATCATTGAGGATGGGGATATTTGTAGAGCCACCTCCTCCAGTTAGTTGTTTAATTGTCCACCACCATCCACGGCTGCATGTGGTAGGACTGCAGAGCTTTGATCTGATCCGTTGGTTATGGGATCGCTTAGCTCTGTCTATTGCATGCTGCTTACGCAGTTTGGCATGCAGATAGTCCTGTGTTGTAGCTTCACCAGGTTGATTCCTCATTTTGAAATATGCCTGGTGCTGCTCCTGGCATGCCCTCCTGCACTCTTCATTGAACCAGAGTTGGTCTCCTGGCTTGATGGTAATGGTAGAGTGGGGGATATGCTGGGCCATGAGGTTACAGATTGTGGTTGAGTATAATTCTGCTGATGCTGATGGCCCACAGCGCCTCATGGATGCTCAGTTTTGCATTGCAAGGTCTGTTTGAAATCTATCCCATTTAGCATGGTGATAGTGCCACACAACACGAAGGAGGATATCCTCAATGTGAAGGCGGGACTTCGTCTCCACAACGACTGTGCGGTGGTCACTCCTACCAATACTGTCATGGACAGATGCATCACATTGAACAACTTCTTCTTCAACTCCACTCCCTTCAAGTAAAAGGTGTTGCTATGGGTACCCGCATGGGTCCTAGTTATGCCTGTCTTTTTGTGGGATATGTCGAACGTTCCTTGTGCCAGTCCTACTCAGGCCCCCTCCCCGAACTCTTTTTCTGGTACATTGATGACTTTATCGGCGCCGTTTCCTGCTCCCGCCTGGAGCTAGAAAACTTTATCAACCTTGCTTCTAATTTCCACCCTTCTCTCACCTTCACAGGGTCCATCTCTGACACTTCCCTTCCCTTCCTCGACTTCTCAGTCTCCATCTCTAGGGATAGGTTGTCTACTAATATTTATTATAAGCCCACCAACTCCCACAGCCACCTTGACTACACTTCTTCACACCCTGCCTTCTGTAAGGACTCCATTCCATTCTCCCAGTTTCTCCATCTCCAACGCATCTGCTCTGATGATGCTACGTTCCACGACAGTGTTTCTGATATGTCTTCCTCTTTCCTCAACCGAGGATTCCCCCCCACTGTGGTTGACAGGGCCCTCAACCATGTCCGGCCCATTTCCTGCACCTCTACCCTCACCCCTTCCCCTCCCTCCCAGAACCACAGCAGGGTTCCCATTGTCCTCACTTACCACCCCACCAGCCTCCACATCCAAAGGATCATCCTCCACCACTTCCGCCACATCCAGCGTGATGCCACTACCAAATGCATCTTCCCCTCCCCTCCCCTGTCAGCATTCCGAAGGGATCATTCCCTCTGCGACACCCTTGTCCACTCCTCCATTACCCACACCACCTCATCCCCTTCGCATGGCACCTTCCCCTGCAATTGTTGGAGGTGTAATACCTTCCCATTTACCTCCTCTCTCCTCACTATCCAAGGCGCCAAACAATTCTTTCAGGTGAAGCAGCGATTTACTTGTACTTCTTTCAATGTAGTATATTGTATTCGCTGCTCACAATGTGATCTCCTCTACATTGGGGAGACCACACGCAGACTGGGTGACCGCTGTGCAGAACACCTCCACTCAGTCCGTAAGCATGACCCCCAGCTTTCGTTTGCTGGCCATTTCAACACATGTCCTCTGCTCTCATGCTCACACCTCTGTCCTGGGATTGCTGCAGTGTTCCAGTGAACATCACGCAAGCTCAAGGAACAGCATCTCATTTACCGATTAGACACGCTGCAGCCTGCCGGACTGAATATTGAGTTCAATAATTTCAGAGCATGACGGGCCCCTCTTATTATTTTTCTTTTTTTTTTCTTTTTAAATTTTTTTTTTATTTGTTTATTTTATTTAATTTTAGTTTGTTTAGGTTGTTTTTACTGTGCCTACCCACTGTTTTATTTTCATGTTTGTGCTTGGAGCCAGGGCTGTTCATTTTACAGTCTATTCACACCCTCTCTGTACTAACACTTTGTCTTTCACCACACCATTAACATACTGTTTGCCTTGTCCTATCTACACCTTCTCTTTTGTTATCTGTTGCCCCACCCCTGCTTTACTTGCTTAAAACCTTTCTATTACATTTCTAATATTTGTCGGTTCTGATGAAGGGTCACTGACCTGAAATGTTAACTCTGCTTCTCTCTCCACAGATGCTGCCAGACCTGCTAAGTATTTCCAGCATTTCTTGTTTTTATTTCAAATTTCCAGCATCTGCAGTATTTGGCTTTTATCTTATATTTGTTGTCTGGTTATTGACCCTCCTGCCAATGGGAACAGTTTTCCCTTATTTCCTATCTTCTATCTTTGGCCTCCTTATCTCGAGAGACAATGGGTAAGCGCCTGGAGGTGGTCAGTGGTGTGTGGAGCAGCGCCTGGAGTGGCTATAAAGGCCAATTCTAGAGTGACAGGCTCTTCCACAGGTGCTGCAGAAAAATTTGTTTGTCGGGGCTGTTACACAGTTGGCTCTCCCCTTGCGCCTCTGTCTTTTTTCCTGCCAACTGCTACGTCTCTTCGACTCGCCACACTTTAGCCCTGCCTTTATGGCTGCCCGCCAGCTCTGGCGATCACTGGCAATTGATTCCCATGACTTGTCATTGTCACAGGACTTCATGTCGCGTTTGCAGACGTCTTTAAAGTGGAGACATGGACGGCTGGCGGGTCTGATACCAATGGCGAGCTCGCTATACAATGTGTCTTTGGGGATCCTGCCATCTTCCATGCGGCTCACATGGCCAAGTCATCTCAAGCGCCGCTGACTCAGTAGTGTGTATAAGCTGGGGATGTTGGCCGCCTCGAGGACTTCTGTGTTGGAGATACGGTCCTGCCACCTGATGCCAAGTATTCGCCGGAGGCAGCGACGATGGAATGAATTGAGACATCGCTCTTGACTGACATACGTTGTCCAGGCCTCGCTGCCATGGAGGAAGGTACTGAGGACACAGGCTTGATACACTCGGACTTTTGTGTTATTTACTTCATCAAAATCCTTCATAATTTTGAACACTTCTGTTAAATCTACGTTTAACCTCTCTCTAAGCAGAACAAGCCCAGCTTCTCTGGTCTCACCATATTAAACAGCACACTCAAGAGCAAAGTTTTGGGTCACAATATAAAATAAGTTTATATGGCTTAGTGGTAAACTTGGCGATGATAAAGTCACTGCACTGTTGGAGGTGCGACTTTCAGTTGAGACACCTGTCTTCTCAGGTGCATGTGAAAGATCCCACGGCACTATTTTGAAGAACAGTAGGTGAGTTATCCCTGGTGTCTTGACCAATATTTATCCCTCAACCAACATTACTAAAACAGATTATCTGGTCATTATCACATTGCTGTGCACAAATTGGCTGTCATGTTTCCTGCAATACAATAATGACTACACCTCAAAAAGTGGATGATTGGCTTTTGGTTAGTCCTAAGGTCATGAAAAGTGCTGTATAAATGCATATCTTTCTTTCTACTGGGAGATCAGGGAGCCTAAATAAGTTTTTTGTACAGTCTTTCACTGGGGATATAAACAGTGACCCTAAGATTCCATGGGGCTTTTCCTGGTCTCCCGCCATAATCTCAATGGGAATCAAGTGACTGTTTATGCTGTTTCTCTAGGGGTTCTGCTGGTCTCCTGCCAAGAATACAGCAGGAGGCTGAGAGATCCCAGCAGAATTTTAATGCCATTGTATTTTGAAACTTTTTTTTGCAGTACCCTTTATACATTAAACATTCAAAAATGCATAGAGTCTAGAACAGTTCATACATCAGTCACCTCTGGATAAATTAAGAGCAACTGTTCTGTTATTCTTTAAAAATAGGTACATTGAGGCACAAAAATCACGTTTGCAATGAAAGGGTTAAAATGCAACCAATGTAGTTTGTCTTTAATTAAATTAAATGCAGCTCTGTAATTAGACTTTTTCCAGAGTTACTGGGGTTCTTTATTGGTACCGTTCCATGGTTCACATTTACAGGTATTTAACATACCCTATAACGCCAGAATCTTTAATTAATTCTTAATTGCTACCTCTTCCATTAATTGAGGTTGTCAGGAAATTAGATTAAATGTGTAAGTGTATTCAAGACAAAGAAAGTGTAATGGACCTGTGGAGATCCATTCTCACATAATGATGTACAGGCACATTGTGCCAAACACTCAGAGGCTGATGCCTCCACATGAGGAATCCCAGTGCCAAAGCAGACTGGTGTTTTAAGTATTAGGTTTAAATGGAATGACAGAAACCATTACATTCCTATTTATAATCAAAATTAATTAAGGATTAACAAGACAGACTAAGATTTTTCTTCATTCATCATTGAGGATTCCAAAATTATTTGTATTAAAGACCTGCTCGTTGAAGATCTTTGTTTATTGCACATGCACTTGGAAGACTTTTCTGAAGCCTGTCCATTACCCATTATTCTCCAGTCTCTCTTTGAACAGACCATGTTAATGACACCAACTCTTTATAGACATCATTTCATAAGTAGGAATGGATTTTGATAGTCAGTGTTTAAATATGTCAACATGCGTAAAGTAATTATTTCATCAGTTTTTACTATTTTGATCCAATTGATTGTAGTTATGTACTCTAATGACATCATTAAAATGCACCAGTTCAATAGATTTGGTCAATGATCTGTGCTGAGTTAGCTAGTCTTAGCTGGCAGATGAGTCCGGCCTTTTGGCTAAGATCAAGTGTAGTATCTGTTCTTATCAGTTTACTCATACTTACCTGGTAGGGGAGAAACCATGATCAGTGGCTTTTGATCCTGGGTATGCTTTGAGTAAAATGGTTAGAACCAATCTTCGAGCTTCAGGCCAAGGAATGCGTAACACCGTTCGAGTGGTGGTGAAGGACAAGGAAGGAGATGCACTGTTTGATTGCACCTCCTTCATCAAGAAAATCCTCATCAATTGCTGTGGATTCCAAGCTACGGACATCTTCTGCCTGCAGGACTTCCCCAACAGTGAATATTTCAATGTGACGTTTAAGAATGAGGTGGGATGCATCAAGTTCCTGAAGGTGTTCAAGGAGAAAGGGAACCTGGTGCCGCTGTCCATCCTCAAAGTGGAGCCACTGTTCGCGCTTCCGTCACAACGTAACCAGGTGGTGACAATTCACCTCTACAATCCCCATATTCCTGTCTCACCAGGTACATCGAGGTGGTCCGCAGCAGCACTGATGTCAAGGACCCATTTGGGATTTGGACCAGCAAGAGGCAGGTCAAGGTGACCTTGAAGGTCGATGCCAATGGAGCCATTATCCATCCTCCCTCCAGCTTCGCTATCGGGGGAAGTCGAGGCTTCTTGGTCTACACTGGGCAGCCCAGAGTTTGTTGCACCTGTGGCAAATCTGGTCACGTGGCAGCTAACTGCTGCATGGTTGTCTGCAAGAACTGCAAGAAGGCAGGCCATCAGACCAAAGACTGTAAGCAGAGTAAGTCTTGCAACTTGTGCGGTGCGGCAGGCCACCTCTACAAAACCTGCCCCAAACACTGCCTCAGTTATGCTCAGGTGGCAAGGTCCAAGGAAAGGTTGGGAGAAGGAACGACAAAGGCTCCAGTGCTGGAAAGGTGACAAGCAACCTTCTCCGCAGCGAGGAAAGTCCACCTGAGAAGAAGAAAGGGGAGGCAGCGGAAACCAGCGACCAGGCACCTACCCTGCACCCGGAAACCCCTCCTCCACAGACAGAATCAATGGAGGAGGAGGCAGCAGATGGACAAACAGGTCAGTGGCAAGTGGCACAAAGGAAAACCAACAAGAAAAAACCTCCAAAAGCGGAAGAGGCCACCACCCAAACCATTGACAAGAGAAGGTTACCGTCTGAGACAAACTACAGCAGCTCCTCTTCACTGGACGAGGAAGTGCCGGAACGACGGCACCTTCAAAAGAGGTGGCAGAACTCAAAGGAGCTGGAAGATAAAGCCCCCCAGCCCCCGGGCACTGGAAGCTGTGATGGGCCCAGCGCGCCCCAAACCCAAAGCGCCAAAACTAGCGAGATGCCCAGCACATCCCAGCTCCGGGACACCAAGAGCAACGACACGTCTGGTGCACCCCAGCTCCGGGAAGCCGGGAGCAGTGATGTTTTCAGGAGGAACAGAGGGGAACAGCAGAGGACCAGCCCAATCCTTGCTGCCTACAAGACCCCTCCGATGTCACCCCAGCGGAACAAACCCTGCAAGAAAAACTAGGAGGAGTTTCTGAGCCCAACGATCGTGAAACAACTTGTGTACACTATGGGCATGCAGGAACATCCTGAAGGACCTGGACTAGCAAGGACAAATGGGAAGCAACAACTAACTTAAAAAATGGGTATAAGGATTGCTTCAATTAGTGTGCGTAGCATTAAATCCACTACACGATGGGTTTCAACCTTGGATTACCTCGCCAAGGTCAAAGCCGATCTACTGTTTCTGCAGGAGTGTGGAATACCACACCTCAGCACCTACAGGCAATGGTTGCGATGGTGGTCCCACGGGCCATCGATCTGGTCAGGGGGTAATGATTCCCGTTCCTCCGGCCTGGGTATTCTGCTGCGGGGAGGTAACTTCACCATCTCCGAAGTTAAGGAGGTGGTGGGCGGTCGCCTCCTCGTAGCAGATGTAATGTACAACAATGCTCCGCTCCGGTTGATCAATGTGTAAGCCACAGTTCAATGCAGCGAGCGGTTGACCGTCTTCCAGCAGCTCCCACTGCTGCTGGCGATGTCCAGGCCGGTCATTCTAGGTGGTGACTACAACTGCATCATTAATATAGCTGGACGATCCGGCAGAGACGACAGCAAACTGAACGCTACGTCCAGATTCCTAATCGAAACAGTAAAAGATGCCAAACTGCACAACGGCTTCAGCAAACCTGCAGACGGAGCACAGCGTAGATACACCTGGTCAAGAACGGACGGGTCTGCAAGTTCCAGGATTGACTTCCTGTTTGTGTCCCGTGTTGTCACGGTCAGATCCACCGATGTCAAGCCGGTGTTCTCCTCTGATCATTGCCTCTTACTGGCTGACTCTCACTTACAGGATGACCAGCGGGTTGGCAGGGGGATATGGAAGCTCAATGCTACACTGCTAACCCCAGAGAACGTTGAGGAACTCAAAAGGGATTACAAAGGTTGGAGGACCGTGAAACCCCTCTTTGAGTCTCCAGTTCACTGGTGGGAGGCGACCAAGGAGAACATCAAGAGGTTCTTTATCTTCAAAGGTGTTCAGAGGGCGAGAGAGAGACAGAGGGAAATGTCCCGACTCCAGAAAAGAATGCAAAATCTGCTCTGGTTGCAGTCGATGGGGGTCGAGGTCAAGGAGGACCTCCATGAGGTGAAGAGCCAGCAGGCCTCGCTCTTTGCCACGGAGGCCTCCAAGATCACCTTCCGGTCCAGAGTCCGCTCCATTGAGCAGGATGAGACGTGCTCGCTTTACTTCTTCCAAAAGGTACAGAGAGAGAGCTCTGTGATATGAAGGATGGCTCGGTAATGTCTTCGCAGTCCGACATACTAAGGATCAGCAAATCCTTTTATGCTGGGCTGTATGACGTGAAGCCCACAGACAGCAGAGCCTCCCAGTCCTTCCTGTCATCTACCACAGAGGGAGAGACTGGACAAGCCGCTAACTCTGGATGAGCTGACAAAGGCCGTCAAGTCCTTCGTTTCGAGTAAAACTCCTGGAATTGATAGGTTGAATTATATTCGTCCCTGTGGGACTGAGTCTGCCCGGGCTTGCTGGAAGTATATGAGAGCATGCTCCTGGCCGGCAGCATGTGAGAATCCATGAGGAAAGGCATCGTCACCCTCACCTACAAGCGGAAGGGGGAGAGGGCAGATATCAGAAATTGGCGGCCCATCTCACTGCTTAATGCTGACTACAAGATTCTGTCTAAAGTCATAGCCAGTCGAGTCAAGTCTGCTCTGGAGTTGGTGATCCACCCTGACCAGACCTGTACTATACCCGACAGGAAGATCTCTGATAGTCTTGCGCTACTCAGGGATACGATCGCCTATGTATGGGACAGGAGGGTGGACGCCTCCCTCATCAGCCTGGACCAGGAGAAGGCTTTTGACAGGATATCGCACACCTACATGATGGACGTGCTTTCCAAAATGGGGTTTGGGAGGGAATCTGCAATTGGATCAAACTTCTCTACACAAGCGCAGTCTCAATCAATGGGTGGGAATCAGAAAATTTCCCAATCCAATCTGGAGTCAGACAGGGCTTTCCTCTCGCCCCTGTCTTGTTAGTTTGCTCTATTGAACCCTTTGCTGAGTCTATTAGGAAGGATATGAGCATAAGAGGGTGACAATCCCAGGCAGTGGAGGCACTCAGGTTAAAACCTCCCTGTACATGGATGACGTCGCCATTTTCTTCTCAGACCCGCTGTCTGTGTGCAGATTGATGAGCATCTGTGACCAGTTCGAACTGGCCTCGAGAGCCAAAGTTAACCATGGCAAGAGCGAAGCCATGTTCTTTGGGAACTGGGCTAACCGATCCTTGGTCCCCTTCACCGTCAGGTCAGACTACCTGAAGGTGCCGGGGATATGGTTCGGAAGGGCCGGGGCATGCACCAAAACCTGGAATGAGTAGCCAGGGTACACCATAAGCTGAGCATGTGGGAGCAGCGATCTCTCTCCATTGTGGGCAAGAACCTGGTCATCAGGTGCGAGGCGCTCACGTTGTTGCTGTACGTGACGCAGGTCTGGCCCACACCCCACTCCTGCGCTGTGGCAGTCACCCGAGCCATTTTCCACTTCATCTGGGAATCCAAAATGGACCGGGTCCGGAGGACACGATGTTCAAACCTCTGGATAAGGGCGGGAAAAATGTACCCAACATCGCCCTCATCCTGATGACTACCACTGCTGTTGGCGACGTCCAGGCCTGTCATTCTAGGCGGTGACTTCTACTGCATCATCGACGCAGCTGAATGATCCAGAAGTGACGACAGCAAACTGGACACTATGTCCAGATTCCTAATGGAAACAGTAAAAGATGCCAAGCTGCACGACATCTTCAGCAACCCTGCAGATGGAGAGCAGCATAGATACACCTAGTCAAGACCGGACGGGTCTGCCCATTCCAGGATTGACCTCCTGTTTGTGTCCCACGCATTCATGGTCAGATCCATCGACGTCATGTCAGTGTTCTTCTCTGACCTTTGCCTCCTATTGGCCGACTGTCACTTACAGGACGACCAGTGGGATGGCAGGGGGACATAGAAGCTGAACGTAAAATTGCTGACCCCAGAGAACATTGAGGAGCTCAAAAGGGATTACAAAGGTTGGAGAACCAAGACTCTTTGAGTCTCCAGCACACTGGTGGGAAGCGATCAAAGTGAACATCACGAGGTTCTTCATCCTCAAAAGGTGTTCAGAGGGCTAGAGAGAGAGACAGAGGGAAATGTCCTGACTCCAGAAAAGAATACAGAATCTGCTCCGGCTGCAGTCGATGGGGGTCGAGGTCAAGGAGGATCTCCAAGAGGTGAAGAGCTAGCAGGCCTCGCTCTTTGCCATAGAGGCCTACAAGATCATCTTCCAGTCCAGAGTCCGCATTTCTTCTTCCAAAAGGTACACAGAGAGCAACCTGAAGAGGACGGCTCGATAACGTCATCGCAGTCTGACATACTAAGGATCAGCAAATCCTTTAATGCCAGGCTGTATGATGTGAAGTCCACAGACAGTATGGCCTCCCAGTCCTTCCAGAGGTCTTAGATGAAAGAATGTGGGAGAGTCTGGACAAACCACTAACTCTGGATGAGCTGACAAAGGCAGTCAGGTCCTTTGAGACGAATAAAACCCCCGGAATTGAAGGTTTACCGGTTGAGTTTTATTCGGCTCTGTGGGACTGGATCGGCCCAGACTTGCTGTAAGTGTAATAGAATATGCTTCTGGCCGGCAGAATGTCAGAATCCATGAGGAAAGGCATTATCACCCTCATCTACAAGTGGAAGGAGGAGAGGGTGGAAATCAGAAATTGGTGGCCCATCTCACTACTCAACCTAGACTACAAGATTCTGTTCAAGGTTATCGCCAATCGGGTCAAGTCTGTTCTGGAGTTGGTGATTCACCCTGATCAGACCTGTACGGTACCCAGCAGGAAGATCTCTGATAGCAGGACAAGGGGGGTGGACACCTCCCTCATCAGCTTAGACCAGGAGAAGGCTTTTAACAGGATATCGCACACCTACATGATGCATATGCTCTCCAAAATGGGGTTTGGGGAGGGAATCCACCACTGGATCAAACTGCTGTACACAAACATCAGGAGCATAGTCTCAATCAATGGGTGGGAATCGGAAAGTTTCTCGATCCAATCTGGAGTCAGGCAGGGCTGTCCTCTCTCACCTGTCTTGTTTGTTTGCTGTATCGAACCTTTTGCTGAGTCTATTAGGAAGGATGCGAGCATAAGAGGGGTGACAATCCCAGGCAGCGGAGGCACTCAGGTTAAAACCTCCCTCTACATGGACGACGTCGCTGTCTTCTGCTCGGATCCGCTGTCCGTGCGCAGGTAGATGAGCATCTGCGACCAGTTGGAACTGGCCTTGGGAACCAAAGTTAACCACGGCAAGAGTGAGGCCATGTTCTTTGGGAACTGGGCCGACCGATCCGTTGTCTGTTTTACCGTCAGATCAGTACCTGAAGGTGCTGGGGATATGGATCAGAGGGGCTGGGGCGTTCACCAAAAACCGGAAGGAGCGAGTAGCCATGGTAAAACATAAACTGAGCCTGTGGGAGCAGCGATCTCTCTCCATTGCGGTTAAGCGGCTGGTCAACAGGTGCGAGGCGCTCACATTGTTACCGTATGTGGCGCAGGTCTGGCCCATACCCCACTCCTGCGCCGTGGCGGTCACCCGAGCCATTTTCCACTTTGTCTGGAGATCAAAAATGGACTGTGTCCGGAGGGACATGATGTTCAAACTTCTGGATAAAGGGGGAAAAAAACGTACCCAACGTCACCCTCATCCTGATGAACACCTTTGTGTGCGGCTGCATCAAGCTGTGCGTAGAACCGCAGTACGCAAACACCAAGTGTCACTATGTGCTGAGGTTCTATCTGTCCCCGGTGTTGCAAAGGATGCGTCTGGCCTCACTGCCACAGAACACTCCATCCATTTGGACTGTGCCGTACCACCTATCCTTCGTGGAAAAGTTTGCGCAGAAAAACATCTTTGACCAGCAATCCATCAGGTAGTGGTCTGCACACAATGTTTTCAAGGCCCTACAAGAAAAGGAGATGGTAGATCATGTTGGATGGCTCCCCGAGCAGACTGTCAAAGCCATTTTGCAAAATGCCTCATCACCAGAACTTTCAAACAAGCACCAAGATATAGCTTGGTTGGTGGTGAGAAGGGCCCTCCGCGTCAGATCCGTCCTGCAAGCCCGGAGTTTCACCGCCTCTGCACGCTGCTCTCGAGAGGTGGCTGTAGTGGGGAAGAGACTGTTGCCCATGTCCTTCTGGAATGTGCTTTTGCAAAGCAGGTGTGGAAAGAGATGCAGCGGTTTTTATCGAGGTTCATCCTGAGCAACTCTAACACAGGAGTCTGTGCTCTATGGGCTGTTTCCAGGGACGTACACCGAGATAAACATCAACTGCTGCTGGAGGACCATCAATTCAGTGAAAGATGCTCTTTGGTCTGCCCGAAACTTGCTGGTCTTCCAGTGCAAAGAGTTGTCCACGACTGAGTGTTGCAGACTGGCACATCCCAAGGTCCAGGACTACGTGCTGAGGGACACATTAAAGCTTGGGGCAGCCACCGGAAAGGCTCAATGGGGAAAGGCCATTGTGTAAGGTCCTCCTGCCATAATGAACCGAGGGACTGGAACCCATGTAAATCCTCGGGCTATATACACCAAAATGTTTTTTCAATGTGATGCCAATGTCTTCTTTGGCCTCCTTGTCTCGAGAGACAATGGATATGCGCCCGGAGGTGGTCAGTGGATTGTGAAGCAGCACCTGGAGTGGCGATAAACGCCAATTCTAGAGTGACAGACTCTTCCACAGGTGCTACAGATAAAATTGGTTGTCGGGGCTGTTACACAGTTGGCTCTCCCCTTGCGCTTCTGTCTTTTTTCCTGCCAATTGCTAAGTCTCTTCGACTCGCCACACTTTAGCCCCGCCTTTATGGCTGCCCGCTAGCTCTGGCGATCACTGGCAACTGACTCCCATGACTTGTGATCAATGTCACAGGACTTCATGTCGCATTTGCAGACGTCTTTAAAGCGGAGACATGGACGGCCGGTGGGTCTGATACCAGTGACGAGCTTGATGCCAATGTACATTGCAGCGAAATGGAATGGCAAGAATTGTGATGCACTTCATTTTTTTCTGCATTGAAGAAATCTGATCTCTATTGTACTTTCCAAAATGTGAAATTTGAACTGTTTTGTAATGTAATTTTACAAATTTTTATGAATGAAGTATATTTTTGGAGAAACAAAATGAGTTACAACTGGCTTCAGCACCCCTGTGTTTGAGGAAGGAAAAGAAAACAGTAGTTTTGTACACCTGAGATTTCTCTATTTATCACTACTGACAAATATGGAAATGTGGATCTCAGACATACACAGGCTTGGCTATAATTGGTCTACACCTGCTAACACTGTCTAGAACCAAGTTGTCTGGAAAGAAAGAAAGACTTGCATTTATATTATGCCTTTCACCACATCTGGACATTTGTGAGCACTTTATAACCAATGAAGGGTATTCACTGTTGTAATGTAGGAAGTTTGCACATGGCAAGGTCCCATAAAAGGCAAGGTGATAATCTGTTTTTGTGAGTGTTAATGTCCATCTGAGAGGGCAGATGAGGCAACAGTTTAATATCTCATCCAAAAGTTGGCACCTCCAAAAATGCAACACTCCCTCAGTACATGGAACCATAACCCGGCCTGTTATGAGAACAGGGAATAAAATTGGTCCGGAAATACTTGTAGCACAAATCATTTCACAAGTCATGAAAATAACCTCCTTACAAATTTCAGGTCATGTGATACCATGACATTGGCTAAATCTCTATAAACCCTAACATTTCTTTTTTTGGCAGTTTTTGTCTGCACTGAACATGGAAATCATTGTAAAACAGTTAGCATCAATCCTCTTTACTTTCTAGTCATTACCTTAACATTTTGTTATTGCGGTTGGAAACAGAGTACCACTTTTTCCTGGAGTTGTTAATAATGCTTAGAACTCGAAATCAGTCTGGGATGGTTTCAAACATTTAAAACAAAACATACTTGGAGTTTGTGGCCACGGCGGCTGCTAAAGAATCTCAATTTCTGGATTGGGTCCTTTAACAGGTGTTAGGCCCCTAATTTACATATTTAAAGGGTCTTAGACCTGCTTTAGGCATCTTTCCAGAATACCTAACAAAGGACCCCACCAATTTATCAATGAGATCAATACCTGCGCAGAATAGATGCTCCACTAAATTGGTATGCCTCGTCCCCTCTTGTACACCCAAGAGGAAGAAAAAGGAAGACTTACATTTCTATAGTGCTTTCCAGGAACTCAGATTGCCCTAAAACTCAACCAATAAAGTACATTTGAAGTGTAGACACTGTTGTACTGTAGGACACAACGTATACAAATTTCTATCCAATACCATCTGTTAAAGATAATTATATGGGAACTAATTTGTACCCAGTCCTTCTTAATTTGGCTCACCACCTCTTAAAAACTCGTGTATTCTGATTCATGAAACACGACATGAAGTCCTGTGACATTGATCACAAGTCGTGGGAGTCAGTTGCCAGCGTTCGCCAGAGCTGGCGGGCAGTCATAAAGGCGGGGCGAAAGTGTGCCGAGTCGAAGAGACTTAGCAGTTGGCAGGAAAAAAGACAAAAGCGCAAGGGGAGAGCCAACTGTGTAACAGCCCCGACAAACAAATTTTTCTGCAGCACCTGTGGAAGAGCCTGTCACTCTAGAATTGACCTTTATAGCCACTCCAGGCGCTGCTCCACACACCACTGACCACCTCCAGGCGCTTACCCATTGTCTCTCGAGATAAGGAGGCCAAAGAAGAAGAATGGTATATAAAATAATACATGTACAGGAAGGAATAAAAAGACTTTAAAGGCATCAAGAAGCTCAGAAGAGATCATGCAGTACAAATGTGAAACTCAAATAGTCTGAACATTACAGGAACCGAGATCGGATTTCAACCTTTTAACTCCCTCCAATATATTAATGTTATAAAATATAATATGTTAACAATTTAGAACAAGTTTTCTTCTCATGGTTTGGAGCTGTGATATAAGTGGAAGAGTATTATGAATGACTTGAACATTCCACCTGAAGGATTACAGCAACGTGCAATAAGTGCTGTCATAATGCAAGCTTAATTTTTGTCTTGTTTATACAGTAACGTGGCTGTTCAAGTATCATTTTGCATATATTGTTATGGAACAAGAATACATTGCTCTGTGGCTTAATAACTGCCTACAAAACTGATGAATAGGTTTTAAAGATAGGCTGCGCGCTATTGATTTCACAGTTAAAACTTTTTTAAAAATCTTTGCACAGGAAAAGTGACATCAAGTTCTCTTGGTGTGACATTGCTTTCAGCAGAGATGCATCTCGTCAGGACTAGCCAAATAGGGTTCTTAACAAGAATTAACGGACACAAAGAATCTCCTTTTCATCCTTCTCACCACATTTGAATGGTGGAATTCCAGTGCAGTAGGCTTTTAATCAGGTTTTTGAAGCCTTCACCATGAGGAACCCTGGGAGGTTTAGGAAACTAGCAAGTAAATGTAAATCAAAGGTCAGTCGAAGCATAACCACAGGGCAAAGTGGCTGCGGATTATGGTTTTCAGACTCATTCTCTCTCACATTTCATTTGTTCTCAGAAAGAGTGAGAAGAGTACAAGCTTAAGGAGATCAGGGCCTATTCAGAAGGCCTTGTCCAAAATCTTGCTACTTTTCTTCTGATGTCATTCTTCAGCTGATTCTTCTCAAGTGAAAGCATGTTAAATCTTCTTTATAAACCAAAAAGTCCCACTTTTTCCTTCATTCGCAGTGTCCTGCCACCAACATGCACTGTCCAAGGCTCAAAGTGCTTTTTTTTCTTCTCCTCTCTGCCGACAGAGAGCAGCTGAAATGCTTGTTCTGTCACCTGACATTTTAAGCTTTCTGCAAACAAGGTCCAAAAGGGAAAGATTTGCTTTATAGACACAGTCGGCTTTGTGCGCACCGATGAAAACATTGTGGGGGCTGGTGTACTTTTGTTTAAAATGACAATGCAAAGATGTAGCAAGATTAGAGTGTGAAGAACTGACAACATTGTGCTGGACTGGGCTCGGTATGAAAGTCTCATGACATTACAAGAAATAACAGCAGCATAAAGAAACACAGCAAAACAGCAATTTATTGCAAAACACTTGTATAAATAGTGATGAATCCTCCAGCATTGTGACGGGTATTGTGTGGTGTAGTTGAGAACAAAGCCAAACTCCTGGCTTTATTAGTCACGGTTTTATGTGGTGGTTACATACTCATCTTTTGTCCTCCAGTATAATGCATATTTTGGTGCCAGATACAAGAACAAAATATAGCTTTGGGCTGCTGCACAATTTGATTGCTCAGTGTTTCCCTGAACATCTTTCCTAGCGTGTGCAATTTTCTGCATAAAGTGTGGACACGTATGTGTAATTTTCATTACCCTCACAGAGAGCATTATGTACATGTTAAACATGTTTAAATGATTCATCTCCATGCTCTTGTTTTAAAGCACAGCCTACATCTTGTTGTTTGCACATCACTGTAATGACATTTGGACACCTCTTACGAATTGCTTATTGTAGTGGGGGTGGTGCAAAATCTAATGGGTGAATGCCTTTCTTTTTCACATTAATAGCCCGTTATCAGAATCGTCAAATATGCAGATTTGATACAACCAATTTCTGAGAATGCAATTTAATAAGCAGGACATTAATTATGGAGAGAAAACAGGAATTTCACCAGTAGAGTTTAGGTTAGTCAAGAGTCTGGCTGCCACATGAACCAAAGTCTGCTTTTAAGGAGTTTGCTTTTCAGATTTCATCAGAGAAGAGTAATATGTAGCAATTGAAATCAAAGGAAATGAACACTGAGCAGTTTGTATAACGAGCAGCAATTCAGAATATCAATCCTAGCCTCTATGTGGCAACTTGAAAATCTACCCTAGGGTCCTAGGTATAACAACAACATTTTTTTTCTTATTCATTCATGGGATGTGGGCGACGCTGGCCAGGCCAGCATTTATTGCCCATCCCTAATTGCCCTTGAGAAGGTGGTGGTGAGCTGCCTTCTTGAACCGCTGCAGTCCATTTGGGGTAGGTACACCCACAGTGCTGTTAGGAAGGGAGTTCCAGGATTTTGACCCAGCAACAGTGAAGGAACGGCGATATAGTTCCAAGTCAGGATGGTGTGTGACTTGGAGGGGAACTTGCAGGTGGTGGTGTTCCCATGTATTTGCTGCCCTTGTCCTTCTAGTTGGTAGAGGTCGCGGGTTTGGAAGGTGCTGTCTAAGGAGCCTTGCTGCATTGCTGCAGTGCATCTTATAGATGGTACATACTGCTGCCACTGTGCGTCGGTGGTGGAGGGAGTGAATGTTTGTGGATGGTGTGCCAATCAAGTGGGCTGCTTTGTCCTGGATGGTGTCGAGCTTCTTGAGTATTGTTGGAGCTGCACCCATCCAGGCAAGTGGAGAATATTCCATCACACTCCTGACTTGTGCCTTGTAGATGGTGGACAGGCTTTGGGGAGTCAGGAGGTGAGTTACTTGCCTCAGGATTCCTAGCTTCTGACCTGCTCTTGTAGCCACGGTATTTATATGGCTACTCCAGTTCAGTTTCTGGTCAATGGTAGCCCCTAGGATGTTGATAGTGGGGGATTCGGCGATGGTAATGCTGTTGAATGTCAAGGGGAGATGGTTAGATTCTCTCTTGTTGGAGATGGTCATTGCCTGGCACTTGTGTGACGCGAATGTTACTTGCCACTTATCAGCCCAAGCCTAGATATTGTCCAGGTCTTGCTGCGTTTCTACACTTCAGTATCTGAGGAATCACGAATGGTGCTGAACATTGTGCAATCATCAGCGAACATCCCCACTTCTGACCTTATGATTGAAGGAAGGTCATTGATGAAGCAGCTGAAGATGGTTGGACCTAGGATACTACCCTGAGGAACTCCTGCAGTGATGTCCTGGAGCTCAGATGATTGACCTCCAACAACCACAACCATCTTCCTTTGCGCTAGGTATGACTCCAACCAGCGGAGGGTTTTCCCCCTGATTCCCATTGACCTCAGTTTTGCTAGGGCTCCTTGATGCCATACTCAGTCAAATGCTGCCTTGATGTCAAGTTATATTGCGCCTTTAACAAAGTAAAATGTTCCATTGTCCTTCACAAGAACGTCAAAGTGGTATGTTTTTAAGGAGTGTCTGAAAGGAAAGGAGAGAGGTAGAGAGGCAGAGTGGATTCGGGCAGGAACTCCAGAGCTTTGGACTTAGCAGCTGAAAGCACAGTTGCCAATGGTGGAGTGAAAGAAATCAGTTACGTGCAAGAGGCAAGAATTGGAGGCGTGCAGAGATCTCATATAGAAACTGTTTTGCCAGTGCATTGTGGACGAGTTGATAGGAAGAACACCAGGAGGGATAAATCCTGGCTTTGTGCGATAGTGTAAAATGGCTGGTAGCCTGTTTTGCATCTCTGTTGATTTTTGCTGATTCTCTATCACCCATTTTATACCAAAATAAAAACAGAAAGTGCTGGAAATACTCAGCAGGTCTGGCAGCATCTGTGGAAAGAGAAGCAGAGTTAACATTTCAGGTCTGTGACCTTTCATCAGAACTGGCAAAGGTTAGAAAAGAATTAGGTTTTAAGCAAGTGAAGGGGGGGCAGGGTTGGTGGGGAGGAGAACAAAAGGGAAGGTGTGTGATAGGGCACAGCACAGGAGAGATTAAATAACAAAGCTGTCCTGGGAACAAAGGCAAAGAGTGTGTTAATGTATGTAGTGAAAGATAAAGCATTAGTCCAGAGAGAGTGTTAATAGCAGAATAATGAGCTGCTCTATCTACATGAAAAACAGGCACATGGTGAAAAATAAAATTTTAAAAAAGGCCAGTCATGCTCTGAAGTTATTGAATTCAATGTTCAGTCCACAAGGCTGCAGAATGCCTAATCGAAAGATCAGGTGCTGCCCCTCGAGCTTGCGTTGATGTTCCCTGGAACACTGGAGCAGGCCAAAGACAGAAAGCTGGCACAAGAGCAGGGGGGTTGTTGAATTGGCAAGTGACCGGAAGCTCGGAGTAATGCTTTCAGACTGAGTGGAGGTGTGCCGCAAAGCAGTCACCTAATCTGTGCCTGGTCTCCCCAATGTAGAGGAGTCCGCATTGTGAGCAGCGAATACAGTATACTAAATTGAAGGAAGTACAAGTAAATCGCTGCTTCACCTGGAAGGAGTGTTTGGGGCCTGGGATTGCATGGGAAGGTGCCGTGGGGAAGGGGGCGAGGTGTCGGGGGTGATGGAGGAGTGGACCAGAGTGTCGTGGAGAGAGCGATCCCTTCAGAATGCTGACAGGGAGGGAAGGGAAGATGTGTTTGGTGGTGGCATCACGCTGGAGGTGGCGCAAAAGGCGGAGGAAGATCCTTTGGTGAGGTGAAAGTGACTGCCCTTGACATCAAGGCAGCATTTGACCGAGTATGTCATCAAGGAGCCCTAGCAAAACTGGAGTCAATGGGAATCAGGGGGAAAACCCTCCACTGGTTGGAGTCGTACATAGTGCAAAGGAAGATGGTTGTGGCTGATGGAGGACAATCATCTCAGTCCCAGGACATCACTGGAGGAGTTCCTCAGGGTAGTGTCCTAGGTCTAACCATCTTCAGCTGCTTCATCAATGACTTTCCTTCCATCACAAGGTCGGAAGTGGGAATGTTCGCTGATGATTGCACAATGTTCAGCACCATTTATGACTCCTCAGATACTGAAGCAGTCCATGTAGAAATGCCCAGGACAATATCCAGGCTTGGGCTATGTGGCAAGTAACATTCACGCCACACAAGTGCCAGGCAATGACCATCTCCAACAAGAGAGAATCTAACCATCTCCCCTTGACACTCAATAGCAGTACGATTGCTGAATTCCCCCACTATCAACATTCTGGGGGTTACCATTGACTAGAAACTGAACTGGACTAGCCATATAAATACCATGGCTACAAGAGCAGGTCAGAAGCTAGGAATCCTGCAGCGAGAACTCACCTCCTGACTCCCCAAACCTGTCCATCATCTACAAGGCATAAGTCAGGAGTGTGATGGATAACTCTCCACTTGCCTGGATGGGTGCAGCTCCAACAATACTCAAGAAGCTCGACACCATCCAGGACAAAGCAGCCCACTTGATTGGCACCTCATCTACAAACATTCATTCCCTCCACCACCAATGCACAGTGGCAGCAGTGTGTACCATCTACAAGATGCACTGCAGCAATGCACCAAGGCTCCTTAGACAACACCTTCCAAACCCATGACCTCTACCACCTAGAAGGACAAGGGCAGCAGATGCATGGGACACCACCACCTGCAAGTTCCCCTCCAAGCCACACATTATCCTGCCTTGGAACTATATCGCTGTTACTTCACTGTCACTGGGTCAAAATCCTGGAACTCCCTTCCTAACAGCACTGTTGGTGTACCTACACCTCATGGACTGCAGCAGTTCAAGAAGGCAGCTCACCATCACCTTCTCAAGGGCAATTAGGGATGGGCAATAAATGCTGGCCTAGCCTGTGACGCCCACATCCCAGGAACGAATAAAAAAAGGATTTGGCAGCTGGTGGGCTGGAGAGTGAGGACAAGGAGAACTCTGTTGCAGTTCTCGGAGGGAGGGGAAGGGATGAGGGGAGAAGTGTGGGAAATGGGTCGGACACGTTTGAGGGCCATTTTATACTATCGCACAAAGTCAAGATTTACCCCCCCAGAAGTTCAAAGACCACCCTCTCCCATTCTGTTCAAGAAAATGACAATAGCTAAAATCAGCATAAAGAACCTCTCCCAATGGGTTGAGATAAATAAATACTTCGTAATGTGTAGTACTGACCAATACAGAATTGGAAGATCTCATGTCTGATTCCTGAGATAACTGATTTCAACCAAGGTAGCCTTGGGACACAGAGTCACTGGGCTAAAGAGGAGGAGGGAACAACCTGCTAGAATTACCATGTCTGTCTGCTATCATATGCAGTGTTCCTTCTTGATTGTGTGTGGGTGGGTGCATGTGTGTGGGTGTTTGTGTGGGCGGGGTGGCTCTGGCCCATCTGTAATGCACCGTAGTCAAGTAGCCTGCTGACACTTGTTGTCTACTTACAATGAAGATTGAACTCTTGGAGGAGGCACCAGAGGTCACCAATGCCTGTGGAACTATATTGCAGCACAAATCATCACCTTGACAGAGGGATGGCAAAAAAATGGCATTATTTGGAGCTGCGGGGAGCATAAAGGTACCTCCCTCCCTTGATGGTTCAGTGTTATGTGGACCGGACTGTACTTTGCTGTGATGCTTCCCATGGCCAGCCAGCCAACAATCACTTTTTTTGCTGACACATGATGGACAGCCACTCAAGATGAAGAAATGCATTAGGGTCAGGGTTAGGAGGGGTGTCATTACCTGTGGAAAGGCCTCCATAGTGAATCATTACATTCAGAAGAGGAACATTAAGCTGAAAACGTTTTAATACAGTATTCAGGAATATCCTTTGCACCCAGTTTTGGGCCTTGAAATTATGCTGTGTATATATTAGTACATGAATGTTTAACTTGCTCAGAGGCAATTCTTTCATGCCTTATTTTAGTGGAAACATTAGCCCATTGAAAGTAAACTGGTTAACATCTCCATTAAAGCAGCAAACAAAGGAACTAATATGAAAGAATTAATCGTTTGTACACCAATATTCACACAGTATAACATTAAGACCTTGATCTGGTCTGCCAGTGATTGTCTAAATGCCAGTGTGGAGGATGTCTTTTGTTACATATTCTTACATTCAAGAGACTGTGAAGATTTAGAAGACACAGAGCTATTATTTCCAGACACTCAGTCATGTAAACAGTATTAGAATTAGAATTAGAACATTACAGCGCAGTACAGGCCCTTCGGCCCTCGATGTTGCGCCAACCTGTGAAACCATCTGACCGACACTATTCCATTTTCATCCATATGTCTATCCAATGACCACTTAAATGCCCTTAAAGTTGGCGAGTCTACTACTGTTGCATGCAGGGCGTTCCACGCCCCTACTACTCTCTGAGTAAAGAAACTACCTCTCACATCTGTCCTATATCTATCACCCCTCAACTTAAAGCTATGTCCCCTCGTGTTTGCCATCACCATCCGAGGAAAGAGACTCTCACTATCCACCCTATCTAACCCTCTGATTATCTTATATGTCTCTATTAAGTCACCTCTCCTCCTCCTTCTCTCCAACGAAAACAACCTCAAGTCCCTCAGCCTTTCCTCGTAAGACCTTCCCTCCATACCAGGCAACATCCTAGTAAATCTCCTCTGCACCCTTTCCATAGCTTCCACATCCTTCCTATAATGCGGTGACCAGAACTGCACGCAATACTCCAGGTGCGGTCTCACCAGAGTTTTGTACAGCTGCAGCATGACATCGTGGCTCCGAAACTCGATCCCCCTACTAATAAAAGCTAACACACCATATGCCTTCTTAACAGCCCTATTAACCTGGGTAGCAACCTTCAGGGATTTATGCACCTGGACACCAAGATCTCTCTGTTCATCTACACTACCAAGAATCTTCCCATTAGCCCAGTACTCTGCATTCCTGTTACTCCTTCCAAAGTGAATCACCTCGCACTTTTCCGCATTAAACTCCATTTGCCATCTCTCAGCCCAGCTCTGCAGCCTATCTATGTCCCTCTGTACCCTACAACATCCTTTGGCACTATCCACAACTCCACCGACCTTAGTGTCATCCGCAAATTTACTAACCCACCCTTCTACACCCTCTTCCAGGTCATTTATAAAAATGACAAACAGCAGTGGCCCCAAAACAGATCCTTGCGGTACACCACTAGTAACTAAACTCCAGGATGAACATTTGCCATCAACCACCACCCTCTGTCTTCTTTCAGCTAGCCAATTTCTGATCCAAAGCTCTAAATCACCTAACTAAATTGTACTTAGTGTACATATAATATTCTTTGTGATAGTAATTTCCAGATGAACTGAAAAATATTTATTTTGTTAAATTGAGTTACACATTGTTAAAAAGGCTACCATTGACTGCATTCTGCTTAAATTTAAATTGCCAATCAATGCTATTGTTGGAAAAAGGTTACAAAAAAGTAGAGAGACAGAAAATATATGTTGATTTGCAAATTGTGTGCATGATAAGATGAACATGAATGTGAATAATGGTACAAACTAAAGACATCAAACCCGACAAGAGACATAGGGAGATACATATGCATTAGTAACCAGAGAAAAAAACAGCTGATCACAATTGGCGCAGACTCTTGAATCTTTCAATGAATGCAATACATTCTGGGCTCGTGTCACCAGACTTTGTAAATGCTTGGCTCGCTCTGTGTTCTAATCACTTTCAGTTTAGCACTACTGTGATTATGAACAGTTCAGAAAGAGGCATTATTCTACAAAATCTACAGATTATCAGGAGTGTTTCCTTGAATTTCTGATAAGTTTATGGAACTCAGAAATCCAGCTGCTAATGCCTACCGTAACTGAGGGGTATATTTATTTCAAAGCACTCTGCTGTTGTTTTCCAACAAAATGCTTTGTGAAAGTGATTCCTTTCATTATAGTCCAATCTTCCTCACTTAGGCACACACTATCTAGCAGCAGTATCTGTGCAGCAAGTTAGAAGATAATAAATAGCAGACATTCTTTTCATTTACCTAGTCACTTGTAAGGCCCCTGGGACATTCTGTATTTTCTTCACATTTCTTTGCCAAGCTTCTTCTTTTTTCTTTCACTATCCAATTTTCTGCCCTTCCTTCCTTTCCTGAAGCTATTGACTTCCCTCCATGAAGTACGATTTCTCAGGCACTGGGCACCCTCCAACATCTGAACTATTAGGCCATTACTTATATTTGTGCCTTAAAAGCGAGCACGAGCAGGACATCCAACTCTGGAGGGCCAATCCTTCCCTTAAACAATATCCCAACATGCGCAGTCCCAATAATGGAAGTTTCCTGGATGATCTTCCTGCCTAATCCTGGGTTGATTCAGCATCACCCTGCCTCAGAGTACCTCATTCACCACAGCCCAGGGATCACACGTGAGACCTAGTCTGAATGGGCCAGACACAGAAACATTACCTCTGAGACTCAAGACAGCTTTCCACATTTCTTAAAGCCATCCTTCAGCTTTTTATTTACATTTGGCAAATATTACAAACTTCAAGAGAGTTACAATGGAATATTTACAAGGCCTATGTATCAGTTTAATTACTTATTCCAACTTTAAGTAAAAATATTGTTGATATTGAATCTGAGGCAGTGAAAGCCTGATGTCTATAGCCTAAAGTTAAAGGAGAACAAAACAATAGCATTTTTAATGATTTAAAGGTATAAAACAATGAAACTGTCTTTAGGCCAAACTGGCAGCTGGAGTGTCAACCCCCCTACCTACGTCCCCATTCCCAAGAATATATTATACTGGTTCATGCCACCAATGCCTCCACAGGGAACTCAGAGAAGTGATTAAACATTCATAAGGATTAAGCAGAGATGGTTTTCAGAAAACTTCCATTACATTGCATTGTGTAAGAGGTAAAACACTTCGAAGCCAAACAATAACTAGTGTGGTTACCCCGGGGGGAGTTCACACATACACTCAGCTTTTCCTGCACCAGGGGAAGATTCCCTCTGTTTACTATCCTGAGTGAAATCATATGCGTCCCCATTGTTTCCTAATTTTACCATTAGAGACGGTGCAGCCATCAAAATCCCAGGGAATATGCTGCTTTCATGCTGGAAAGAGCGGAGCCAAGCTAAATGGCCAAACTTAAACATTATAACAAATAAAACAAAACATCAAGGATTCAACTCCCTCTGCTTGTTCACTTTGGCACAGGTATTAACACATCTGCTTTAAATTTTTGTCTGCCATATTTTAAATCAACCCTTGACCCATTTATTTCTAAATGTGCTAAAATAGCACAGTCAGGAATTTAACAGGGATGCACACACAATTAATTAAACCCCCATAAGTGTTATATTGTTGACTTTCTGAGCACCTATTCTGAGTATTTTCACATTGACTTCAATAACATAAATGGACTTGGTTTTGCTTTGAATCTCTATAGATTACCTGGCGTAAGGACATGGAAAATAGAAAAATGGCATCAGAAGCCGAGCAAGCAATCAGACCATCCGCAACATTACTCGAACATTACGAGTCTGCTTCAGAGTAAGGTGCTAGCAATGAAAGAGTTAAAAAAAAAATCTGTGACAAAAGCAAGGGACAACGTATAAAGCACAGTGGAAAAATATTATCATTAGATATAATAACTGATCTTTGGATGGATCATTCATCTCCCATGTGAAAAATGATTTGCAAATCCATGTGCTCCCCACACATTTAGAAAATTGCTGTTTTCCCCCTTGTGTGCAGTACATGCTTAGCCAATTGGAACATATTTAAATGCCCTACTCTGAATGTCTTTGTGTTGTCTTTTTGTTTGTGTGACAATGGTATTCCACATACACAAACTGCAAATGTCCACAAGCTCAACAACCAAAATCCCATTCTCTCAGGACTAAGTGTAGTTTTAAGCTGTCAAAGTATACATATCTAGTGTCATACAGCACTCATGAGAGGGAGTATCATTCAGTCTCTAACTTTGAATGTGACAAAGCAGAATTTGGAGACAAATGTCTTCATTTTAGTCAATCCCAAAGCATAGCAAAGCTGACAAGACCCACAAATGTGTATCGGAGAAATTATTGAGCAAGGTAGACCAAACCCTAATCTCCAACACACTCTTCCTTATTCTCACCTAACAAAAATTGCAGTAAACTCGTAATTTTGCCTCAAGGCAATGCCAGATAAGTTGAATATTCAGTTTCTTCCCTACTTCTTTGGTGTTGAAGCCTGTATTAGGTGTAAAGCTCAGTCTTTGGGGAGTTCGGTTTTACAGCACAGAGGGAGGCAATTTGACCCTGTGTTGGCTCTCTGAAAGAGCAATACAGTTAATTTCATCCTCTTAATCTTTCCCATATCCTTGTAAATGTTTGTTTTTTTACCCACTTTTTTTTTGTTTTGTACTGGTAAATATTTGATGGAATCCGTGTTTGCAAAGCTTGATCTTATTTAGACCCTAACTAAGAGGGAAACTAGAATTGAAGCAGAAACTAAAACTGAAATAGAAACAGAAACCTAAACTGAAACAGAAGCTAGAAAAACAACTTCAGGTTTCTAGGGAAACTGACACTGGTTAGAACCAGATAAAAGGAAACAGAGTCCTCCCCAGACCAGGCAGATCAGGTGGGAGTGGAGCACTGGCAAGCAGAAGAAAGTAAAGACTAAATCCAGGAGCTGTTTCTGTTACTTAAAGTAGCCGACAAACCGGGCCCGGCCATTCAGTGCACAGGTTGTCACTGAAGGACTCGGATAAAGGGAAGACTGGTACATCCCATGGCATCAAGACTGTTGTGAACAGAGCTGAGGAGGTTCTGGAGAAATGTACCTTGTGTTGAAGACCACATCCGTGGAGTTCAAATTGAGAGGAAACTGCTGTTGGAAGAAGAACAGCAGTTAAATCCTTGAATAAAGGAGCTGAAAATCTACCTGAGGAACTTCAGAGTTGTGAAGAACTGTGTGACTGTAATTGTTGTCATATATGCTGGGTGGACTGCCCAGTGAAACAGTGAGACCCATCTCTGTTGTATCTGATAGTTAAAGTATATTGACTGTGATCTGTCTGTTGCTTCATGTTTCATTTATGTTAGTTTTGGTTTGAGTGTTAAAGTAAAACTTATAAAAGTGAAGTCTTGTCCAATTGGTTTGGATTGCTAAATTGGGGTCAACTGGTGGATTCGATTCTTTTTGTCTGTTGGTAGTCTCCACGGGGTTCATAACAAATAACATAAGAATAGCTCCCCAAACCTTAGTCTACTGCACCATTGAACCATACGGATTGAGAAGATCCTAAATTCAATCGCCAGTCTATGCTGTTGTAGCTGATCCCAGTTAGCATGATGGTTGGTGAACCACAGTTGGCCACAATTTCTTCCAATCATTATCCGATGACCCTTGCTGGAAAGTGTACAGGTATGGACACGAGCGAGGGCAGGATCAAATTCAACGGTGATGCTCGCCACAATCGAACAACTTGAAAACACTTATTGTCCAGCTCACCAACAAGAAGGAAGGGCACTTGGGTAAGATCTCAGAGGGCAGCCAGCAATTTAGTTGCGGAAGAAAGGAAATATTTATTGCTAATTAGAGATCCCACTCATATAGTAAACTGTAAAACCAAAGCATGAAGTGAGCTGGAGATTTTATTTTGCCTGTATAAGTCATTGAGACCTGTGGCACTTGTGAATTATGCAGCCTTTCTGAGAAGTGAAGTAAAAAATGATATCTCACTCATCTGCTATCCTCTATGCAATACAGCTGCTAGCATTTCAATGTGCAGTTAAGAAGGCCCAAGGGCCTGACTAAGAATAATTTACAACTGAATGCAGGAGCACAGGTCTGAGACTGCACTGTAATAGTGACACACTTGGCAGTAGAAATATAGTGCTGGACTATTACTTGCTCATCAGGAAACAAATATTGGGATTTTCTTAGCTACATGGAATGTTCTCGCATTCTCTCAGTATTATCTCTGGTGTCATTGAAATTCTGTCTTTTATACAGAACAGTAAAAAACCATTTTAACCTAAACTGATACTAACATTAATGTAGCTGACCTGAATAAGAATTAAATAAGTCATTGCCCACTTATGCACTGGCACCATTTTGCACGATGTAAAATATCTTCTTAGATGATGCTTTTTAAAAAAAACAGCCCAGTGTCTGTTTCAAGATTGGCTTTTCGATGACAAATATGATCAATCCCAGTCGGCAGCTGCAGGAATGTGCCTGGGCCGCTGCCTGTGGTCTGTGCACCAATCAAACATGCTTGGAGGGAAGCCAGTCGTAACAAGAATGCTCTAATGTAGGGTAGCATCCAAAACTCTAGGGGTAGTTCCTGCCTGCCAACTGCTCCATTCACACTGAAGAGTGGGGCAACAGGCAGATAATGTTTTTCTTAAACCTAACCACCTGCTGACCAACTGAGGCCTGACTGACCCGATTTTCACTGGAGGCTATTCTGGAAAGATTGCAGGCAAGTTTTCAAAATGACTTTTTTTCCTGGGGCCAGGCAGCGCATGGAAGTTCTGCCTGGCACTATAAGAATCTTCAGACCCACCGCCGTACTTAGCAGTAGGGGCTGTGTAATGGCAACATCCAACACTAACACAGGTACTAACACAGAGGCGCAGGTTGTACTGTAACAGAATTTCATTGTGAGACACTGAAAATGATTGTAACCATTTATAAGCTGGCTTCACTGTGCCAAGCAACCTCCAGAATATTTAGCATCCATATTTTTTTCAGAATGTGAGAAAATTAAGATTGCGCAGTACCTCAACATGTCAAATTTTATGGCTCAAAATGAAAGCATCTGAATGGATCAGTAGATTTACTGCTCACTGTTTTCTCAGGGCTTACAGTACATTTACGGCATGTAACCAGGACATTGGATGGTAGGAGTCACTGTATTTTCCGGAGCAAGTATTCTCCATCCCCAAACACAGGAGAGGAAACCATTGTAAAACAAATCATCTTTGAAAATATAGTTCACAATTGTGACACAGTAGCATCGGCATGATAATCACTGCTGCTCTATTTGTGCATGTCCCAATGACAAACTGAGAAAGCTTGGCTTTTGGCCTCCCAGCTCCCTTTGTTATTCCTTTCTTATGTTGCTTTCAGCTCTGACCCCTTAAGGACTATGGTAATTGTTGTGGCATCATTTAAAGGCAGGAATATTTGCAACGTTTCAATTTTCAGAGCTACAGTTAGAGATGGAAAAATATTTTTAAATGCCTTTGGGAAAACTCACTTTATCATATTCATAAGAAATTAATAAATACCTGTTAAAGATACGTACCTTTATACAGTTAAAAGTCTTGCATTTGGAACACGCTTGTCATGCTACACCTTTCATTTTGTCAAAACTAAAAGTGGCACACGTGCATGCAAGGACAAAAATGTGCATCCGATTAACTAAACATGAACAAATCTAAAGCAGTTTAATTATTCTATGAACTAGAAATAAGTAAGCAAGAGAAAACTGAACAATCAAATCACTCAATTTTCTTTTGCAACCAGCAAATAGCAGCGACCAACCAATCAGATCACTACAGTAATTGTGGGACGTTATTTCGAGCTGTCATCTTGAATTTTTCAACTACTTTAAAATTTACAAAGAAAACACACATTTCCAACAAACCAATAATAGCTTAAAACAATTCAGAATGAAAAGCTGATTTGTAGTCAGAGTTGCCTGTACAGAGTTCTAATTAAATGGACAATGCTTTCTTGGAGAGGCCCACTACCAAAGTACTGCTAGACCCATCAGTGCTTTCAATGCAATCTCCCTCTTAATGCTTCCAACTTCCACCCCAGATGCACTCAGCGTCCAGTACACTTCCTCCAGTGCATTTATCCATAGTGCTTCCACACCCCACTGCTTCCATATCTCAGCTGTCCCCACTGGTCCCCAGTGTTGTTAATACTTCATTACATCACACCCTGAGCCCACCCACACGCTCACTCCTCTTTTCTGAATGCCCATCACCTCAATGACTCCCAGTTTTCCCAGACTTCCTTCAGAGTCCACTCAAATTTTTGCATCCTTCTTGAATGTTCCCATCATTCCCCCCGCACCCACCCACCAAATACTTTCATCTTTTCCCCCAGTGCTTTTGGGTGTTACACGCACCTCACAAATAAACCACTGTTTAAGCCCCAGCTGGAGTATTGTGGGCAATTTTGGGCACCGCACTTTAAGAAGGGTGTCAAGGTATTAAAGGGCGTGCAGAGGAGATTTCCTAGAATGAAACCAGGGATGAACAATTTCAGTTATATGGAGAGATTGGAAAAATAGGAGTTTTTCTCCTTCGAGCAGAGAAGGTTAAGAGGAGATTTGATAGTGATGTTTAAAATCGTGAAGGGCTTTGATAGAGTAACTAAGGAGACACTGAGCTGGATTTTAAGAGCCAGCTGCCGATCTTGGCAGTGAGCTCAAAAAATGGCGGCCCACCAGCACGGGCCAGCACAACAAAGAGCCGCTGCAATCTCAAGCACGACGGCTCATTTAAATAGCCGGGGTGGCCCACCCCACCCCCGAATCTCATGGAGGGGTGGGCTGTCCATCCCCGGCAATGGCATCAGCTGCCTTTGTGGAGGCGCTGGCACCATTTTTAAAGGGTAGCCAGCCCTGCCACCCAATTTAAATTTTTAAAGTCCTACTCCCCAAAATTAAATAAATAAATTTCTAACGCCCCTTTCCCACCTGCCCCCAATAACAATTACAATAACTATTTGCCCTTCCCCCCCAAAAACACAACTTTTATATCTGACCTTCCTCCTCCCAAACTGCAAAAAGTTTAAGGTTCAACCTTTCCCACCATCCCCTACACCCATTACGTATATTTGACCCCATCGCCCCCACCCCCCCACACTGACAAACTTACTTCCGTCCCCCTGCCACCAGCGTGGCACAGCGTTTCCCTGGACGGAGGTGCCGGCCGCCGCGCCGAAGATCACAGCGGGCCCTCAAGATCGCAGGTAAGTCTTTAAATTTTATTTATTTGAATATTTAAATTGTGGTCCTGTCGTCCAGCAGCGGGCGGGGTGTTGCTGCCGGGAGGATTAGGCTGTGCCATCACGGCTTCAGGGTCCATAGCAGGCCTCCTCCAGAGCCATCTCAAGCACTCCCCCACCACCCAACTCCCCCCCACCACCACAGAACCCGCATCTGGGGGAGAACAAAATCCAGCCCACTAATTTCCAATGGCAAAAGTGTCTGTAATCTGTGGACACAGATTTAAGGCGATTGGCCCAAAAGAACCAGAGGCGAAATGAGGAGAACTTTTTTTTTCTTGGCAGTGGGGTGTTATGACTTGGAATGTACTGCTTGAAAGGGTGGTGGAAGCAGATTCAATAGTAACTTTCAAAAGGGAATTCGATAAATACTTCAAGAAGAAAATTTGCAGAGCTATGGCGAAAGAGCAAGGGAGTGGGGCTATTTGAATAACTCTTTCAAAGAGCTGGCACAGACATGATGGGCTAAACAACCTCCTTCTGTGTGTATCATTCTATGATTCTCACATTTATTCCCACTCCAAAATCCTCCTTCCATGATTGTTACCAGAATCTAGTGACACAAAAGTTCTCCCTTATATTCCCTTAAATATAGAAGATTAAGGGGTGATCTACTGGAAATATTTAAGATAAATCAATTTCTTGTACAGTGGAACCTCCATTCTGCATAGTTCAATAAGCCCCTTTCCTGATTACATGCCACACTATAGGAAGGATGTGATTGCACTGGAGAGGGTGCAGAGGAGATTCACCAGGATGTTGCTTGGGCTGGAGCATTTCAGCTATGAAGAGAGACTGGATAGGCTTGGGTTGTTTTCCTGAGAGCAGAGAAGGCTGAGGGGAGACCTGATTGAGGTGTACACAATTATGAGGGGCATAGATAGGGTAGATAGGAAGAAACCTGGAAGGCTAGGAACAGATGAAGCACTTGAGGAATATAAAGACAGTAGGAAGGAACTTAAGCAAGGAGTTAGGAGGGCTAAAAGGGGTCATGAAAAGTCATTGGCAAACAGGATTAAGGAAAATCCCAAGGCTTTTTATACATATATAAAGAGCAAGAGGGTAACCAGGGAAAGGGTTGGCCCACTCAAGGACAGAGATGGGAATCTATGCGTGGAGCCAGAGGAAATGGGTGAGGTGCTAAATGAGTACTTTGCATCCGTATTCACCAAGGAGAAGGACTTGGTGAATGATGAGCCTAGGGAAGGGAGTGCAGATAGTCTCAGTCATCTCATTATCACAAAGGAGGAGGTGTTGGGTGTCTTGCAAAGCATTAAGGTAGATAAGTCCCAGGGCCTGATGGGATCTACCCTAGAATACTGAGGGAGGCAAGGGAAGAAATTGCTGGGGCCTTGACAGAAATTTTTGCATCCTCATTGGCTACAGGTGAGGTCCCAGAGGACTGGAGAATAGCCAATGTTGTTCCTTTGTTTAAGAAGGGTGGTAAGGATAATCCAGGAAATTATAGGCCGGTGAGCCTTACGTCAGTGGTAGGGAAACTATTAGAGAGGATTCTTAAAGACAGGATTTACTCCCATTTGGAAACAAACAAACTTATTAGCGAGAGACAGCATGGTTTTGTGAAGGGGACGTCGTGTCTTACTAATTTGATTGAGTTTTTTGAGGAAGTGACGAAGGTGATTGATGAGGGAAGGGCGGTGGATGTTGTCTATATGGACTTTAGTAAAGACTTTGACAAGGTCCCGCATGGCAGACTGGTGCAAAAGGTGAAGTCACACGGGATCAGAGGGGAGCTGGCAAGATGGATACAGAACTGGCTCAGTCACAGAAGACAGAGGGTAACAGTGGATGGGTGTTTTTCTGAATGGAGGGATGTGACTAGTGGTGTTCCGCAGGGATCAGTGCTGGGACCTTTGCTCTTTGTAGTATATATAAATGATTTGGAGGAAAATGTAGCTGGTCTGATTAGTAAGTTTGCGGACGACACAAAGGTTGGTGCAGTTGCGGATAATGATGAGGATTGTCAGAGGATACAGCAGGATATAGATCGGTTGGAGACTTGGGCGGAGAAATGGCAGATGGTGTTTAATCCGGACAAATGTGAGGTCATGCATTTTGGAAGGTCTAATGCAGGTGGGAGGTATACAGTAAATGGCAGAACCCTTAGGAGTATTGACAGGCAGAGAGAACTGGGGGTACAGGTCTACAGGTCACTGAAAGTGGCAACGCAGGTGGATAAGGTAGTCAAGAAGGCATACGGCATGCTGGCCTTCATCGGTCGGGGCATAGAGTATAAAAATTGGCAAATCATGTTGCAGCTGTACAGAACCTTAGTTAGGCCACACTTAGAATATTGCGTGCAATTCTGGTCGCCACACTACCAGAAGGACGTGGAGGCTTTGGAGAGGGTACAGAGGAGGTTTACCAGGATGTTGCCTGGTCTGGAGGGCATTAGCTATGAGGAGAGGTTGGAAAAACTCAGATTGTTTTCATTGGAACGACGGACGTGGAGGGGCGACATGATAGAGGTTTACAAAGTTATGAGCGGCATGGACAGAGTGGATAGTCAGAAGCTTTTTCCCAGGGTGGAAGAGTCAGTTACTAGGGGACATAGGTTTAAGGTGCGAGGGGCAAAGTTTAGAGGGGATGTGCGAGGCAAGTTTTTTACACAGAGGGTGGTGAGTGCCTGGAACTTGCTGCCAGGGGAAGTGGTGGAAGCAGATACGATAGCGACGTTTAAGAGACATCTTGACAAATATATGAATAGGAAGAGAATAGAGGGATATTGGCCCCGGAAGTGTAGAAGGTGTTAGTTTAGGCAGGCATCAAGATCGGCGCAGGCTTGGAGGGCCGAATGGCCTGTTCCTGTGCTGTACTGTTCTTTGTTCTTTGTTCTTAGCGGAGGTGTCAATAACCAGGGGGCATAGATTTAAGCTAAGGGGCAGGAGGTTTAGAGGGGATTTTTGGAAAAAAAATTTCACCCAGAGGGTGGTTGGAATCTGGAACACACTGCTTGAAGAGGTGGTAGAAGCAGGAATCTTCATAACATTTAAGAAGTATTTAGATGAGCACTTGAAACGCCATAGCATGCAAGGCTGCAGGCCAAGTGTTGGAAAATGGAATTAGAATAGATAGGTGCTTGATGGCCAGTGCGGACACGATGGGCCGAAGGGCTTGTTTCTGTGCTGTATAACTCTATGACTCTATCACTCTAATTATAGGATTTGATAGAGTAGATAGAGAGAAACTATTTCCTCTGGTGGGAGAATCCAAACAAGGTAAAACCTTAAAATTAGAACTAGGCTGTACAGGGTTAATGTCAGAAAGCACTTCTTCACATAAAGAGAAATCTGGAACTGTATTCCTCAAAAAGCTGTTGAGGCTAGGGCAAAATGTCAAAATTGATTTTGATAGCTTTTTATTAAGCAAGGGTATTAACGGCTATGGAACTAAGGCAGTTAGATGGAGTTAAGATACAGATCAGCTATGATCTAATTGAACGGCAAAAGAGGCTTGAGGGGCTGAATGGCCTACTCCTGTTCCTATGTTTCAGGTTGGAGATTACAATCCTGCCATGTTCCCAAACCACAGCCCTTCCATATCCAATCCCAGGTCCAGCCTTTCTCCCGCTCTGTCCTTGGCTACAACCCCCATACTTCGACCCCAATTATTGTCCATTTCACACAATTGTCACATTTCCAAAAACATAATAAACAGAGGAACTCACCATACTGAATACTGGAGCCTGATTGTCTGTACCCCCTTAATTTACCTCGGTATGAACTTACCTAGTAGTTATTTAACAGCAACTGCCTCTTAATCGACAGCTATATGAGCTCACCTAGTGTCTACTTACAAGCAGTAAAAACTTTTCACCTTAAAAGACACACACCTACAATGTAGCAGAAGATTTGGGATAGATTTTTAACTTGCTGCTTGGGTATAAAATGGAAATGGAAATCGACCAGTTTCTATGATGAGCAGCCAATCTGCAATGTTAGTTTTATGCTCAGGTAGCAAGTTAAAAATCTACCCTCTTGTGCTTTACATGTCACAATATTACTGTCCTTATAACACACCCTTTAACTTACTTAACAACAAATATAAAGAAACAAAGGCAGTCATTTGCAGTATAAATAGATTCTTCCCAGAAACAAAAGAAGTCAGAATATCTACAGCCTCTTCCCTTACCTTAGCCATCATATTAAAATGACAAACAAACCCCAGGTTATAACCTCAGCTCCAATAATGTTCTGAATGAAATCACCTTGTACTCATTGAACTCACTCAAATTGTGGGACGCAGAATTCATAGCTATTAGGCTTTAAAGGAGCACAGGTTCACTTTGGCAGCAAATTAATACATTCTATGTGATATGGTATAATGCTTCTGCCCTTATAAAATAGCACTGATCCAATTGAATGTGAGCAACAACCACAATTTACATTTATATAGGACCTTCCGCTTAAAAAAAGTTAACAAATGCAAGTAAGCTGAGCAGACCCCGAGTCAGGAAGGTAATATTTGGGAAGGCTGACAGAATGCTTGATCAAATAAATGAGTTTTGAGAAGGTTCTTAAAGGTGTGGAGAGAGATGGAAGGATTTCTAAAGGGAGCTTCAGAGACAGTAGGGCCAAGGCAGCTGAAGACTATGCCACCAATGGTAGGGTGAAGAGAGGGGCATGCAAAGTAGCCAGAGTCGGCAGAACAGAACATTTGGCTGGGTATGGTGGAAGAAAATTATAGAGATAGTGTTGGGCAAGGTCCATGGAGAGATTTGTAGATTTCATGGTTGAGAGTTAGAGAACCAATGCAGAGTAGTGAGGATGGGGTGGTTAGTAAGCATGGTCTTGTGCAGGATAGGATATAGGCAGAAGAGTTTTGGATAATTGGAGTTTAAGGAGTATGGTGGATGGGTGCCCTGTAAAGAGAGCATTGGAGTAGTTGAGTCTGGAGCTTATAAAGACAGAAGAGCTGATGTAGGGGCAGAGGTGGGTAATTGTATTCAAGCTGAAGTAAGCAGTACCTGTGATGTTGCGTTCAAAACTAAATTCAGAAAAAAATGAGGTAACCAATTGTTATATAAATCATTGGTTAGGCAATAGCTGGAGTACTGGAGCCAGTTCTGGGCAGGATAGAATGTCAAGGCTTGAAGTGGGTGCAGTGGAGATTTACTAGAATGATACCAGGGATGAGGGACTTCAGTTATGTGATATGACTAGAGAAGCTGGAATTGTTCTCCTTGGAGCTGAGATGAACAAGATATTTAATAGAGGTGTTCAAAATTATGAAGGGTTTTGATAGAGTAAATAATTAGAAACTGTTTAAACTGACAGGAGGGTTGGTAACCAATGGATACAGATTTAAGATGGTGGGCAAAGAACCAGAGGGGAGATGAGAATTTGTTTAGGCAGCAAATTATTCTAATCTGGAAAGTACTGCCTGAAAGGATGGTGGAAGCAAATTCAACAGTAACTTTCAAAAGGGAGTTGGATGTAGACTTGAAAAGGGTACATTTACAGGGCTATGAGGAGGGAAAGAGCACAGGAGTGGAACTAATTGGATAGCTGTTTTAAAGAGCACGATAGCCTCCTTTCTGTGCTACATGTTCTGTGAACAAATCGGAGCATTGAAAGGGTTAAAAACTCAGACTAAAATGTTCTGACTACGGCAGACTGGTTCGTATTATACAGGAACACAGTTTCCTGCAGATGAGGATGCTTGTTCCCTAAAGCTGCCACAGTCTGCTCATTTTAGTGTGTTTGCTCTCCAAACAGAACAAATCATTAATTCAACAGAAATCTCTGAAAGACTGCAAAAACAAACCTCCTTGGCAAAATTCATCAGCTCAGCTTTTGCATGAAGTGTTTGCTTATAGAAACACTACATTTATTATCTAATACATGTATGTCATTATACTATACAATCCCTTCCAATTTTTGGTATTCCATACTTTCTCCTTCATAGCACGCCAGCATCACCTGAATATCACTCTTCTCTCTGAAGATACCAAAAGAAATAGAATTTAGCAAGTATATGAAAATGGTAATACACCGACTTTAAAATCAGTCTTTATGAAATCCTACTGATATTTTAACCTGTTTTGAATCGTCTTTCTAAACCTAATAAAATACAGACTTAAACTCACAGACTGAATTCCTTTTCCTTGGTAGCAACTATTCAGTAATACTTTTTGGTACAATATTCCGCGATGAGACTAATCTGCCATTATTCATCATTCCCATTTAAATTGAGGCCAGCAGAGGGATTTCTATTCCACATAACTAGTTCATTTTTGGCTCACTCAGACAATCCTTTTACAGAAATATCCATTTTAACAGCATGCATTTAAGTTATTTCAGATTTGGTGTTTCGGATTACATGCTTTAGAATCTTTCTACGCAATATTCTATGATGCAAACTGGTAAAATTTACTAATATAATAATAAAAGTCACTTGTAATGACTGCTGAATTAGAGGATACACTAGGAATGAAATGGTCCCTCTACATGAGTCAGCACCTTTAGAAGAGCAAGAAGGTTCGGATAAAAAGGGAGCAAAGTCATTTTTCTTTTTTTAAAAAAAGGAACCGATCTCAGTGAGGGTATTGGTGGCAGCTGTATCATTGATTGTATGTCCCCAGGCTAAGGGAGTGATAAATCAGCCATCGATCACTATCCAGTCACCCCTGCTGGAAAATATACCTGCATAGATATCAAGTGAGGAGAGGACTTGGGCTCAGCTGTGATGCTCTCCCCTGTGAATGACTATCCTACTGAAAATGTCCATAAGTGTTTATGAAGAATGGTCACTTGGGCAAAGTACTGGAATGTGGCTGCTGCTTGTGTGGAACTGAAGGCCAGCATATGCCATGCCAAGCAATGGAAGGAGGGAGAACAAACGCTGAAAAATATTTGGTAGGGTGACATCCTGACATTATGCTAAAGTGTAGAGAAGAGGGATTTAGTTCCTGATAGAATAAAAGCCTTTGCTGTATCTCCCATAATTTGGATTTCACTAGTCTTATGCACTCTAAGCAAATTTATCAGCCTCAATGATTTTTCATTGATATATCCAGCTGTAAAACATCCTTTTGCATTGATGTTTCTAGAACGGGTCACCCGCCTACTCTCAACATTTTGTGAGTGAGGAAAAAAGATAGACAGGACTCTCACTCTTTATATAGCAAGTATAGCACAGAAACAGGCCAATCGGCCTAACTGGTCAACGCCGCTGTTCATGCTCCACACAAGCCTCCTTCTACACCTCTTCATCTAACCCTCTCAGCATAAGGATTGTTATCCTCTGTTCCCTGCTGGAAAGTGGATGCTGGGTGAGAACAGCATCAAGTGCAGCAGTGATTGCTCCAAGCTAGAATAAACTATTGACACTCCAGTCACAAAATTGCAAACAGCCCACTCATCCGGGAGAAGTGCAGCAGAATAGCCCATTAGTGCATCATGTGAAGGAGCCCAGACCCCATTCTAAGTTGCAGGAATGGGATCATTTGCACACCAAGGACAGGTTTACCTTGCCATTGAGGGTACATCAGTGCTGCCTGTTCTAATCTGCCTCCAACAAAGTCAGACCACACTGACAGAAGTTTAGGGGCTTGGGAAGGGTGCCACAGTGAGGCATCCCCCCATCAGGATGGCCTGAGGGGCCTCCGCTGCTTTCTTGAATGGAAGTCCAACTAGTCCCTATCCTTCAACCTCCTCCACCTGGCTGAACTTGTTCCCATTTTGAACAACTTCTCTTATGACTCTACTCACTTCCTTCAAATAAAAGGTGGAGATAAACATTGCTTCAGAGCCTTGGTAAAATGTGGCTTCACCATTATTGTATCAAAAAATGCAATCTCCCCACGTCAAAGTATGTGTGTCACTGATTTAGTTCTCTCTCTGCTTTCTTAGGAGTATTGAATTGGCTAACTGCTTTGCCACTTGTCTCCGGTGCTCTCTGCAGGCTCCAATGGACTACAGTTCGATAATTAAAGCCAGTTTACTAATCTGGAAATTTAACCTGCAAACACCTGATTTTTAATCTGATTTTCTGCTACTCTGTTGAAACAGATTTATGTTTCAGGCTCGAAAGGAGTGTTCCATTTATGATTACTAACCACTGGGGGAATAGACAAGGTTTCATGTTGGTTTACTATCAAATTTGATTTTTTTTAAATTCGTTCAAAGGGATTTGAGCATTGCTGGCAAAGCCAGCATATAGTGTCCATCCCTAATTCCCCTTGAGATGGTGGTGGTGAGCTGCCTTTTTGAACCACTGCAGTCCATGTAGTGTAGGTATGCCCATGGTGCTGTTAGGAAGAGCGTTCCAGGATTTTGACCAAGTGACCGTGAAGGAACAGTGCTATAGTTTCAAGTCAAGATGGTGTGGACAGGAACTTGCAAGTGGTGACATTCCCATTTGCCTGCTGCCTTTGTTCTAGACAGTAGATATCGCAAGTTTGGAAGCTGCTGTCGAAGGAGCCTTGATGAGTTACTGCAGTGCATATTGTAGATGGTACACACTGCTGCCATTGTGTACCAGTGGTGGAGGGAGCAAATGTTTAAGGTGATAAGTGGGATGCTGATTAAGCGGGCTGCCTTTTTACTGGATGGTGTCGAGCTTCTTGAGGCTTGTGGGAACTGTACTCATTCAAACAAGTGGGAGTATTCCATCACACTCCTTGTAGATGGTGGACAGGGATTGGGGAGTCAGGAGGTGAGTTACTTGCGCAGAATTCCCAACCTCTGACCTGCTCTTGTAGCCATAGTATTTATATGACTGGTCCAGTTAATTTTCTGCTCAATGGTAACCCTCAGGATGCTGATAGGGGGGATTCAGCGATGATAATGCCGTTGAGCGTCATGGGGAGTTGATTACATTCTCTCTTGTTGGAGATGGTCATTGCCTGGCACATGTGTGATGCAAATGTTACTAGCCACTTATCAGCCCAATCCTGAATGTTGTCCAGGTCTTGCTGCATGTGGGCATATGAATTAGGAGCAGAAGTAGACCACTCAGTCCTTGGAGCCTGCTCTGCCATTCAATAAGTTCATGGCTGAAGTGACGTCTGGCAAGTGGGAGGCTTTTAAAAGTGAGATAGGAAGAGTTCAAGGCCGGCATGTTCCTGTTAGATGGAAGGGCAAAGCTGGCAAGTTTAGGGAACCTTGGTTGACGAGGGATATTGAGGGTCTGGTCAGGACAAAGAAGGAGGCATATGTCAGGTACAGGCAGCTGGGATCGAGCGAGTCCCTCGAGGAGTATAGGGGATGCAGGACTACACTTAAGAAGGAAATTAGGAGGGCGAAAAGGGGCCATGAGATTTCCCTGGCAGATAAGATAAAGGAGAATCCTAAAAGATTCTATAAGTATATTAAGAGTAAAAGGGTAGCTAGGGAGAGAGTAGGTCCCCTTAAGGATCAGTGTGGCAATCTATGTGTGGAGCCACGGGAAATGGGCGAGGTCTTAAATGAATACTTCTCATCCGTATTTACTGTGGAGAAGGTCATGGAAGCTAGTGAGTTCAAGGCAGGGAACACCGATATCCTGGAGCATATCAACATTACAAAGGAGGAGGTGTTGGAGGTATTGAAGCACATTAAGGTGGATAAATCCCCAGGGTCTGACCAGGTGCATCCTAGGATGCTATGGGAAGCAAGGGAGGAGATTGCTGGGGCCCATGCAGAGATTTTTGTATCATCGTTAGCCATGAGTGAGGTACCGGCAGACTGGAGGATAGCTAATGTTGTGCCTTTATTTAAGAAGGGCAGCAGGGATAAGCCAGGGAACTATAGGCCGGTGAGCCTTACATTAGTGGTGGGAAAGTTATTGGAAGGGATTCTGAGAGACAGGATTTATTTGCATCTGGAAAGGCATGGTCTGATTAGGGATAGTCAGCATGGCTTTGTGCATGGGAAATCATGTCTCACAAATTTGATTGAGTTTTTCGAGGAAGTGACAAAGAGGATTGACGAGGGCAGGGCGATGGACGTTGTCTACATGGACTTTAGCAAGGCCTTTGACAAGGTCCAGCATGGGCCCTCTGTTGTTTGTCATATATATTAATGAATTGGATGTGAATGTAAGCGGCATGATTAGTAAGTTTGCAGATGACACCAAAATTGGTGGGATAGTGGACAGTGAAGAAGGTTGTCTAAGGTTACAACAGGATATAGATGAACTGGGAAAGTGGGCAAGGGAGTGGCAAATGGAATTTAATGCAGACAAGTGTGAAGCGATGCATTTTGGGAAGTTAAAGCAGGGCAGGACATATACAGTGAATGGCAGGGTCCTGGGGCGTGTTCTTGAGCAGAGAGACCTTGGGGTGCAAGTACATAGTTCCCTGAAAGTGGCAACACAGGTAGACAGAGTGGTGAAAAAGGTATATGGCATGCTTGCCTTCATCGCTCGAGGCATTGAGTACAAGAGTTAGGACGTCATGTTACAGTTGTACATAACATTGGTTAGGCCGCATTTGGAGTACTGTGTGCAGTTCTGGTCACCACACTACAGGAAAGATGTGATTAAGCTAGAGAGGGTGCAGAAAAAATTCACAAGGATGTTGCCTGCTTTGGAGGGCTTGAGTTATAAAGAGAGATTGTATAGGCTGGGTCTGTTTTCCCTGGAGCAAAGGAGGCTGAGAGGGGACGTGATAGAGGTATATAAAATTATGAGAGGGATAGATAGGGTAGATAGCCAGAGTCTGTTTCCCATGGTAGGGGTGACTAAAACTAGTGGGCATAGATTTAAGGTTAGATTTAAGGAGGTTTAAAGGGGATCAAAGGAGTAAATCTTTCACACAAAGAATAGTGGGTATCTGGAATGAGCTGCCTGAGGAGGTGGTGGAGGCAGGAACAGTAGTAACATTTAAGAGGCATCTGGACAGGTACTTGAATGAGCAAGGCATAGAGGGATATGGAATTAATGCAGGCAGGTGGGATTAGTATAGATAGGCATTATGGTCGGCATGGGCGCGGTGGGCCGAAGGGCCTGTTTCTATGCTGTACGACTCTATGACTTTATTGGCTGTCAACCAATATCCACATAAGTCCACTGACTCTCACAACTGCTGTGACTACATTTCTTCCCACCCAGCTTCCTGTAAGGACTCTATTCCATTCTCCCAGTTTCTCTGTCTCCTTTGCATCTGTTCTGAAAATGACAGCTTTCTTATCAATGCTTCCTTTATGTCTTCCCTTTTCCTCAGCCGAGGATTGCCCCCCCATCGTGGTTGACAGGGCGCTCAACCATGGTCGTTCCATTTCCTGTACTTCTGCTCCCACCCTTTCCCCTCCTTCTTAGAACCATGATATGGTTCCCCTTCACCTCACCTGCTCCACCAACCTCCACATCAACGAATCATCCTCAGCCATTTCTGTCATTCCCAGCATGATACCACCACCAAAAGATATCTTACCCTCCCCTCACAGCATTCCGAAGGGACCGTTCTCTCTCCGACACCATGGTCCACTCTTCAATTACCCCCAACATCCCTTCCCACAACACCTTTCCATGCAAGTGCAAGAGATGCAACACCTGCTGTTTTACCTCCTCCCTTCCTACCTTCCATGTCCCCAAACACTCCTTCCATGTGAAATTTACTTGTACTTATTTCAATGTAGAAGCCAGAGGATTGGAGGTCTGCAAACGTTATATCATTGTTTAAAAAGAGTGCAAGGGGTAGACCAAATAATTATAGGCCAGTCAATCTGACCTTGGTGGTGGAAAAATTATTAGAATCAATTCTGAGAGGTAGGATAAACTGTCACTTCGAAAGGCACGGATTAATCAGAGAGTCAGCATGGATTTGTTAAGGGAAGGTCGTGTCTTACTAACTTACTTGAATTTTTTGAGGAAGTAACAAGGAGGATTGATGAGGGTCATGCAGTGGATGTGGTCTACATGGATTTTAGTAAAGCATTTGACAAGGTCCCATATGGCAGACTGGTCAGAAAAGTAAAAGCCCATGGGATACAGGGGAATGTGGTGAGTTGGATCCAAAATTGGCTCAGTGACAGGAAACAAAGGGTAATAATCGACAGATGTTTTTGTGAATGGAAGGTGGTTTTCAGTGGCATTCCACAGGGCTCAGTATTGGGTCCCTTGCTGTTTGTGGTATATATTAATGATTTGGACTTAAATGTGGGAGGCATGATGGGAAATTTGCAGATGACACAAAAATTGACCATGTAGTTGATAGTGAAGAGGATAGCTGTAGACTTCAGAATGATACCAATGGTTTGGTTGAGTGGGCGGAAAAGTGACAAATGGTATTCAATCCGGGAGAAGTGTGAGGTAATGCATTTGGGGAGGGCAAATAAAGCAAGGGAATACACAATAAATGGGAGGTTATTGAAAGGGGTAGAAGAACTGGGAGACCTTGGAGTACATGTCCACAGGTCCCTGAAGGTGGAAGGACAGGTGGATAAAGTGGCATATGGAATGCTTTCCTTTATTGGCCGAGGTACACAATACAAAAGCAGGGATTAATGCTGGAACTGTATAAAACTGTGGTTAGGCCACAGCTGGAGTATTGCGTACAATTCTGGTCACCGCATTACAGGAAGGACATAACTGCTCTGGAGAGAGTACAGAGGAAATTTACAAGAATGTTGCCATGGCTTGAAAATTGCAGCTATGAGGAAAGATTGGATAGGTCACGGTTGTTTTCCTTTCGAACAGAGGAGGCTGACGGGTGACTTAATTGAGGCGTACAAAATTATGAGGGGCCGAGATAGAGTAAACGGGAAGCACTCCTCTTTCCCCTCGGGGAGAGGTCAATTACCAGGGGGCACAGATTTAAGGTGAGTGGTAGAAGGATTAGAGGGGAGATGAGGAAAAACTTTTTCACCCAGTGGGTGGTGGGTGTCTGGAATTCACTGCCCAGATCAGTGGTGGAGGCAGAAACCCTCAACTCATTTAAAAGGTATTTGGACCTGCACCTGAAGTGCTGTAACCTGCAAGGCTATGGACCAAGTGCTAGAAGGTGGGATTAGATTGGACAGCTAGTTTTTTCAGCCGGTTCGGATACGATGGGCTGAATGGCCTCTTTTTCTGCCATAACGTTTCTATGGTAGTATAGTGTATTCGCTGCTTACGATGTTGTCTCCTCTATATCGGCAGATCAAACACAGATTGGGTGATCACTTTGTGGAAGACCTCCATTCAGTTTGCAAGTGTGACACTGACCTTCCGGTCGTCTGTCCTTTTAATTCTCTGTCTCACTCCTACTCTGATCTTTCTATTCTCGGCCTCTTATGCTGTTCCAATGGAGCTCAACATGAGCACAAGGAACAGCACTTCATCTTTCGGTTAGGGACTTTACAGCCTTCTGGACTCACCACTGAGTTCAATGATTCCAGATCATAATGTCTGCCTCCATTTTATCGGGCAGCAGCTTTTAGTGATGATTCTGCTGTTGCCATTTACACCTCCTCTAGACCCATCTTTTGTTTGCTTACTTGTCTCATTACTACCTCCTTCTGCCTTGCACTGTCAATCCTTTTGTTATTTAAACTCTCCTGCCTTCCACTCTATCACAGACCTTCACTTTTGTTTTCCTCCCCCAACCCCCTAACATGCCTCTGTACTTCCTGAAAACATGTTAGATCTCTAACTTTTCCCAGTTCTGATGAAAAGTCATTGACCTGAAACGTTAACACTCTCTTCACAGATGCTGCCTGAACTGGAGAGAATTTCCAGCATTTTCTGTTTTTATTTCTCTCCCGTTGGAGTTAGTCGAGTCCCATAGCCTTTGCAGTATCGAGTGCGCCCCTGGGAACCTAGGGTAAAATGAATATAACAGTCTTTAACAGTGAAGAATTAGAATTATGTTGACAACTCAGTAAGATTGTTCACTGTGCTGGCAGCCTTACTGTATAGGAATGTTCCAGGTTCAATTCTGAGCTGCACTGAGAATGCTTAGGGACCAGTTGTGCACAGTTTGTACTCTTAATTGCTATCCCTGCTGGACTGAATGCATATGGACATTGGGTGAGGGCAAAATTGATTTTGGCTGTGATGCCCAGTCTAATACCCTGCCAACATTCAAAGCATCAAGTCTCACACATGAATGATTGCTGCGTGGGTGAGGTATGAAGGGCAACTGGCTCCTGTCGAGCTATATTCAATAAGGGGTCAACACAATAGGAATGGAGAAGAGAAAAACGGAGAAAAAATAGCTTAATTGCACAATAAAGGACAAATTTTTCCACATTTTTCCCATGACAGCTTACTTCATCCTACATTTCTATTTCATGAGCAGGAAGTAGGCATGTGACCTTGTCTTAAGCCATGCCACTCTTTATAGTCAGTTGCCAGGAGGTGAACATGAAGGGACTCATTCAATTACTTTCCAACTTTCGAATATGGCTAATCAGAATTTTGTGTAAATGTTTAGTTTTGTGTTGTGTTGCTCAATATAATACATGGCTTTTTCACAAAGTGACTATTTAAGAGCTATAACAAAACACTGGGACAATTGTTTTACAATTGTGTTTTCAATGGAATCATGCATTTCAAATTATAAACTATTAAGGTTGGCAAAAAAGGAATGTTTAATGAATCAGGGACTAGACGAATTGTTATCTACCAATCAGTGATGACCTGTCCTTCAGTAGACAACCCTACTTGGTGGATGGATATTTCCTATTCTTTTTATCCAATAGTTTCATTACATCCTCCTATCACCTTTGACCTTGTTTACGGCTTTGGCTGACAGAAGGTATTTTGCTAACCTAGCACTTAAAGAAGAGTCATGAAAAGAGCTGTCAAATATCTTCATTATCCTGAACAGAAGACAGAAGGGAGTTCAAGTCAATTTGATTGTCATTGCACTGTGCTGCTACATCTAAAAAGACACGGGTCAGTATAGTGACAAGGCCAGCAATGGACAGACACTGTGCTGTATTGGAACTGAAAGCACCGAGTCCCAGAGGTACTGGAAAAAGTGAGGCTTGTCTGATGAAGGTCAGGTCTGTCTATAATTCTAAAATCTAATTTAACTCTTTGTTCTTCTGTTTTTAATTGTTGCAAATACAAAATATACATATGAGAAAACAGACTATAAGGTCAAAAAGCTAAACTCTAGAATTGCTTGGATGGGTTTTGCTGCACCACCTTTTTGCCACCTGAGAATATTTGTTCTCTGCTTCCTTTACAATTATTTTCCAACATTTAAGGCTTTTTTTTCTTTTCAAAGAAGTCACTATTAAGCTTCTCATCCCAATTTTACTCTGTTTCGCTACCTTTGCGATATTGTCAAAAGGCTTTAGATTAGAGATACAGCAATGAAACAGGCCCTTCGGCCCACCGAGTCTGTGCCGAACATCAACCACCCATTTATACTAATCCCATATTCCCAACAAACATCCCCACCTGTCCCTATATTTCCCTACCACCTACCTACACTGGTGACAATTTATAATGTCCAATTTACCTATCAACCTGCAAGTCTTTTGGCTTGTGGGAGGAACCGGAGCACCCGGAGAAAACCCACACAGACACAGGGAGAACTTGCAAACTCCACACAGGCAGTACCCGGAATCGAACCCGGGTCCCTGGAGCTGTGAGGCTGCGGTGCTAACCACTGCGCCACTGTGCCGCCCTTTACTATTACTAGAATTGGCTTGAAAACACCTCCTGTTTTATATATAGAATAATATACACTAATTTCCTCATTTTCATTTGTTCTGTACATAGCTTTGATAAAGAGCTCAATTTACAATCTTGACAAAATATTGCCCACAGTGACTGAATCAGCAGTTTTGTAATTGTTACACCACAACATGATTAGAAATGGATAGTGAGGGGAAGTATGCAATGGTTCTCAAGATTTAACTTACAAGACAGATAAGAGTAAACCTAGGGACTTATTTTACATTGGTTAATTACTGGAAAGGACCTCTTGTATATCTGCATCCCAGTCCCAATAAATTGGAGACCAAAAGAGATACTCCTGACCAATATGAACGCCAGGCAATCTGAACATTCATAATGGAAGCATGGGCAACTCCTAGGGTCTCTGGGGTGGAGCTACTGTACACTCCATGGCAGTTTACAGGGCTACCAGGCCATACTTTGCAGTATTGCACATCTGAGTAATGAATTCCTTTTCTTACTCAACCATCTCTAGCATCCTATCAGACAAAGTTCATCCCTAAATATAGACTTGATGCTGTGTAAGCCGACTTCTTTTCAAGAAGAATAAAAAAAGAGACCTTTTATTTACATGAATGCAGTCAAGCCCAGGTGTCTGTGTGCAGCCTACAATGAGGGTGATGGTGCGTGTATGCATTAAACACTTATATGCTTTAGCGGGGTGAAAGCATGTAAGTATGTGAGTGAAGGAATACCTGCCGGTGAAGGCTGAGGTGTAAGGAATAACACACTACCATCTGGAAATTGATGGTAAGCAATTCAAACATTTCAATATGATAAGACATGCTCAGTGGATTGCACTGAAAATGCATCTGAGTGCTCTTACCTTACCTGACCATGTAAGATCATTAAACCTTTTTCCAGCACTGAATGCCAATGCATGGGATGTTGCAGTTAGCAGTCTCTGTCCTTCTCACCTCCTTCTATTGCTCTTCAGCATCTCTACTTTGGGATGAATCACTCTATTCAACAAAGAACCTCCCCCTCCTATCTTTTGATCTCCTGAAGCAGCATTTCTACAGTTGCATCTGAGCAACACAGGGCTAGTACAAAACTGATTATGATTTAAGTTGCTGTAGGACCTTAATTCCTTTACAAGCACATTTCGGCCTGAACTCCCAATGGTGAATTCCCAATCAGTGTTATTCTTGGTGCCTGGAGCTCAATGCAAATATTAAACCAAGACCTACCCAGGAAATTACAGTGGAACCAGTACTTTTGACCCTACTTCTGATTGGGATTGTGGCCGACTGGGAACTCTGGCTCTACAGGGTGAGGAACCTGAATTAATTTTAGTAACTAAGTCACGTCCTATTAGTTCAGAACTCCTGCACCATCAGACTGAATAATTCCTGCAAGCCTAGTTTTGCCAGCATTTACTGTTTAAAAGAAAAGGCAGAAATGATAGTAAACAATGGAAAATGGGTTCAAATGAAACTAAAAGCAAGAACAGCAGTTCAGCATATTCACCCAAGGGGTAGCTGAGTTATTTAATAAGTTAACAAGCAGTCCATATAAATGGGTTTGAGAGACAACAGGGTGCTTTTCTAAAGAGAGAAGCGATAGAGGGATATGGTGAGGAGACAGGTAAATGGGATTGATCTACGAATAAAAGATAAGCTGCTTGATTAATTTCTATGTTCAAATCCTTTCTGTCTGTTTTTCTAAAAGGCAAATTGATCGCAAAATGAACTCTTAAAAAAGTATAAGCAAAATACTGCGGATGCTGGAAATCTGAAACAAAAACAAGAAATGCTGGAATCACTCAGCCCGTTCCGAAGAAGGGTCACTGACCCAAAACGTTAACTCTGCTTCTCTTTCCACAGATGCTGCCAGACCTGCTGAGTGATTCCAGCATTTCTTGTTTTTGTTGTCTTAAAAAAGTATGCGTTGTATGTTGCCTCAGACCTCCACTTCTCTCTCCACAGATGCTGCTAGATGTGCTGAGTCGTTCTAGCATTTTCTGTTTTTATTTCAGATTTCCAGGACCCAGTGTTTTGCTTTTGTCTTTAAAAAAGTAAATGATTTTCACACTTAAAATGAACATGTATGCACTTGAACAGCTAGAAGCCCTAAACAAAATGCAGCTATCTAAGTAAAGCAACAAAGAATTTCAAATAAGACGACTTTATGACACTAGCTTATCTAATACAATTCTCATCTGCTTAGTGTTCTGTTTCAATTGGTGAAACATAAGCACATGTTATAGGCAATAACATACATTGTGAAATGAAAAGATGTCTTAAACACACAAACACTCTTTATCAAACCTTTCAATGCCATAATCTGCATATTACTATAGGATTCCAAAACATTTAAATCAGCACCTATTCATTTCTATATCATTTATCCTGTTTTATGTCATGATAGAGTCTGCTTGTCACAGATTTTTCTAGGTTGAAGCACCTCAGCTAGCTCGGGCTAACCTGAATTTAATATGTGCACACGCCTCAACCCTTTCACACTTAGCCTATGTGTGAATTATCCTGTCATTAGCCCTGTGAATACATTAGCATATGAATAATGCTGAACATTGAGTTAATCCTTTAAGCCCCTCACACCTGTTTTGCAACATTTCTACAACCCTCTCTCTCACACTCCTTTATTTGACCTCCTCAGAGTGCATCTGCCTCTTCTGGTTTTCTTTGATGCCCTTTTAATTCCATTTTTGGTTCTATTTTCTTCACCCCCTTTCAGTCGTTATTTTCAAGCAGCTGAAGGGTACAACCTGCTTGAGATCAAAAGTGTGACTAGTAGGTTATGTGTAGAAGTAAGAAAGCTCTGTTCTGTGATTATGCTGTTTAATCCGCTATATTTTGATGGAAAGTCAAAATATTCATTAGAGTGGGCAGGAGGTTGTTACCTATGATTTCATCTCTAAAATATGGTAACTGCACAATGTGGCACTTTTGCTAAAAAAAAAAGCCTTACAATACTGTAGAGTACGTGGCTGAAAGCAGTTACTGGAAGGAGTTGAAGACAATGGCCAATGCTGAAAGAGTTGTGCATTCAATTTATTCATTTCATAGAAATATTTACTTATTGCTCCTTACTTAAGTGGAATCAACTGTATCAATTTATTCAATTCTGCTCTTAAAACACAAGCACTGTTTGAGTTAATAAGGTTGTCTGCCCACTTGCCATTATAAAAAAAAACACTTCTGTTGGATTCTTATATAAAAAAATTAACGTCGCCCTTTAAAAAAAGAAGAGATTTACAACATACCACAAGTTCACTGGCTACAAACTGCCCTCTCATTCTCATAAAAATGACTGCAGCTCTATCATTTTCTAAAAACCATTTCTAAACTACAGCTGCCGACAAGCTAGCCTGCAGTAAATTACTCCAACAAATGTCCCTCAGTAGTAATTACCTAAATGGGGATCATTCAAAAACTCTTCATCTCTGAATCAGTTAATTAATTAATGGTTTCAGTGACAAGTTGATGGGGAGAACATGTTAAATATGAATGCTAGAACCTTGATTTATGTATGGACCCCTGGTGCTCTCCTATATTGACACCCTTGGGTAAGATTTAATTTGACAGCACAGAGTGAGCTCCTCGTCTAATACACCTAGAAATGCCCAGCTGAGAGGCAAGCTTAAGTACCTATAAGGCTGTTGTGTTTCACTTCTCCTTCACACTGTAATGAGCTAGATGAGGAACTATTAATTACACAAAATGGTATTTTAAATCACAAAGAAGGACGAAATGTTTTCCCACTAAAAATATCCATAATTACACCTAACCACCTCTTTGGAGATGATTGTGCTATAAGAAAGTAAGTGATTTTGATCAAAATTTATGAAACTGAAAGGGAGGAAGTTATGGAATGGGATTTTTTTTTCTTTTACACTTAAAACACAATAAAAAAAATCACCATCCAATTCTAATATTATTATTACTGCAGGTGTAATGATTAGCAAGGAGCAGATCAGTTAACCCTTTCAGTCCTGACTTTCACCATCACATACCAATGGTGATTTCAACACTTACCCTTGATGGCAGCTGAGTAAAATGTTTAATAATTTAGAAAGGGCTAAAAATAAAAAAAGTTTAATGAATAACGTACCAGAAGATGCAAGTAAAAATATCCCACAGTGGTTTATTTTCAGTTGCCCTTTGAATGCCAGCATCTACCAATCTTTAGTGCTCTGGGCTCGCACTTTCATGTGCATGGGTGAAATAATGTCAGTTTACTTAGTGCAGACCAATGATATGCATTGAGAAGAAATGGTCCATTTGGACTCAGTTTGTGTTCTAAATTTCCCATTAACAGAATGGTGGCCTAGTATTTTCTGCTCCTAACATCGAAAAGCACATGTTACTAATTCAATCAATAGCTGAACATTAAGTACGATGTCTTTAAAAATGTGGAATAAATGTTTCCAGATCAGCTACTTTGTTTTATTTATTGAAAAATTTCCCCTATCTTCTACCTTACATGTTGATCCATTAGAAAGGACAGGAAATTGCAATGGCAGTATTCCCTGACCTACACAGCAGTCATCTTTTTAAGAGGTGACAGTGACACTTTAACAAACTTACCCAAAATGTGTCAGTGGTTTACACTATAAGGTGGGAAATCTCAGGCAGCTGACCTGATACATTGACCAGCCAATGGCAATCAACTCAGCCAATCTTATCAAAAATCATAACGAATGTCATTGTCCCAGATGGGTGAGGTCAAGGAATTCGGGAAAGCTCTGTGCCCCAACTTAACTTAAAATAAGTTTTTGCTCAGCACATCACACAAACACCTTTGGGCATTTTGTCTCCCTCTCTCCACTTCACTTGCACTATAAGGAAAGTTATTGTATGATTGTTAGAAGCGGCTGGGGTCCATGATGGGTCAGGAACCAGCAGTTTAATGATATTCGATAGTGCAGCCAGGTACTATTCCTGAAATGTGGGCCTTGTAAATCAGAGGTGGTGCATCTGAAATAGATTTTCTGAACCATTTGTAACCTTCCCATCGACACAAAGATACAGGGAGAAGACTGTACGGAGGATGATAATTCATCATGTTACTAATAGTTCTTTTAAGATTGATTTATTTATGCTCCTGGTCCTTTAAATGCTTTTACAAGAACACTGTTTTACACAGAAAGTGGTTCTGGTAATGTAAAATTACTGGGTATATTTCATGAGAGACAGAGAAAGAGAGAATCAGATATTCATGAATGCCTCAGGTAAGAATGAATTCTGATACCTTACGAACAAAATAATACCCCACTGTATTACACAATATACTTGCAATAAATACTGTAATAATTATTGTAATGAAGCACTGTATAATTATGGTAATGCACTACTGTAATACATTGTGTGATGCACATTATAATGCATTACAGTACTATAGAGCTGGGCTCTGACACATCATGGATTTTCAATCAACACAACATAAATTTTTTTTGAAGTATAATCATCTCTTGCATGCTGGATTTTATTCCACTTTTTCTTATGTTGATCAAGCAGCCTCAGAAAAGTTGAGTCACCCAGTTCAGACTTCGTCCCAACAACATATCCAAACCTAAACTTCAGAAAAACATGCCTAATGTATTTGTGTGAACCTTGACCAACACCAACCACCCTACATCTCCCTGAGTGAGATTGTCAACCTAATGTCAATTGTCCAACAAGTTGTGGCCAGTTTTGTTCTCTGGTCCTACACCTATTGGGAACTGGACTAAAACTGTCCAAGCTCAAACAACAACTTAATATAGTATCTTTCATGTACTAAATAGCCCAATGTTCTTCAAGGGAAGAAACAGGCACCATACAGTAGTAGAAGGTTTAGGGGAGATACCAAAGAGAAAGCTTTTGAGGAAGCTTTTGAAGGTAAGGAGAGAAGTAACAAGAGTTTGGAGGAGAGTTCGAGAGTATAAGGCATGAAGACTGAAAACTGTGCCAACAACAGAAGAGTGGGGTTCGGTCAGGTGCGTGAGGCGTCCATATGACACTAAAATTATAAAGCTGAAAGACGTGGATGAGGAGCTAAGGCTCAAGGAGATTGAAAAAATGAAATGGGGCAAGGCCCTGGAGGGATTTGTAAAATAAAGGCTAATGGGGAAAGGCAATTGTGTAAGGCCCTCCTGCCATGGTATAGTGAGGGGCTGGAAACTGTGCAAAACCCCTCAGGCTGTATGCACTAGAGAACGTTCGATATTGTAAATAATAACCTGTAATGGCAAGTGTAGTGAGGCATCTCATGTACTGCATTGAAAAAAATTGAACTGTATTGCACTTTATGTAATGTCAAATTTGAACTGTTATGTAATGTACTTTTGCAAGTTTTATGAATAGAGTATATTTTTGCGAAAAAAATTCAATCTGTTAAGGAACAGGAGCCAATGGGGGTTGGTGTAGACAGGGGACTTAGTGTGGGATGAGATTCAGAAAGCAGAGCCTTGGACCTTAATGTAGGGTCAGTTTGGGTGTCTGACAAAATACTGTTGGAAAAGTCAAACATGGCGGTAATAAAAGTATATGTAAGTATTTTAGTGGTGGTGGGGTTGAGATGTAGACAACAGTGGACAATGTTGCAAAAGTACAAGTCAGCAATCTTCCTAATGTTAGGAGTTTCAAACTCAGCTCAAGGATAAGCAGGACACTGAGGCTGTCCATGATCAGATGCTTGAGTGAACAGCAGGTGAGTGGAATTGGCGTCGGCATGAGGGTGGATAGTTTTTGGCGGGAACCAACCAAGATGGTTACAGCTGTGTCATGTTAAGCTGCAGAAAGATGAGAGAGAAATAGTCATTTCATTAGCTTGGATGGATTCAAAGTCTGATCCTGGAGCTGGAAGAACTAACCTATTAAAATTATTTTTTTAACCTTAAATATTGTTGTATTCATTAAAGGAGAAGGACCACATTTTAGGCATTACAATTGATAAAGCTGAGGGCCTCCACTCCCTTTCACTGCAAACTCTTATTCTGACATCACCTGAATGCAGAATTCAGTAATAAAAATGGACACTTTTACAGATGTATAATACAGATTTTGTATTCACTGATAAGAAGCACCACAACAAAAGGTAAGCAGGGAGCATAGTACTCTGCAAATGATCTTCTCCTGGTAAAGTTAATTCATTTGCATGGTTTTAGAATGAGAAAGCAGTGACTAAAGAATAAATACAGTTCTGTGATACCTCCGCCCTTGGTGAAATGAAACGCCATTCTAAAAATACGTTTCATTAGAATACAAAAAAAAAATAAAAACGGGAAAAAACACTAACATGTTCCAAATTCATGTATCATTCACGCTACTGATAATTTATAGCATTTTCTTTGTACCAATGCCATCCATATAATGTAACATGGTTAAATTCGTGACAAAGCATCAGTGATAACATTGCTTTTTCCCTGAAATATGTACAATTTTCAAATAATAAGGCTGTAACAACAAACTCCATCTAAGTATTCTAGCATTTCGGTTTTTAAACTTTTCCACAAATGTGAATGGGTTATGGTCAATGTATATTAGTATTTCTTTATAATCTTGGCAGACATATACTTCAAAATGTTTGAGAGCCAGCAAAAGTCCAAATGTTTCTTTTTCCACAGTGGAATACGTTTTTTGATGGCAATTTAGTTTTCTTGAAAAGTACCTGACTGTTTTCTCTATGCCCGATTCACCATCCTGCAATAGGACGCCACCAACCCCCAGGTCGCTAGCATCGATCGTTATTTTAAAGATTTTTAGCAAAATTTGGAGCAGCCAACACTGGTTCATAAGTTAAGATTGCCTTTAGCTTTTCAAAAACTGCCCGGCATTCATCTGACCATACTACTTTATTTTGCTTTTTTTTGTATCAAATCAGTTAATGGAGTAGCCACAGTACTAATAGCTGTGGAACACTCTCGGTAAATATTTTGTGGTTAGTCAATCAAACTTTATTCATGTCAATCTGAAATAAGAAAAATGATTGTATAAAGTTTCATCAAATAGCAAAGAAAAGATGGCTGTCTTTTTGTCAATCACTTCACCAATTTTTTCCTTCTTCCTTTTTCTCAGTGCAGTTAATGCCAACACATGACCAATATGATCAACAGTGAAGTGATCTTGGTCATGTATCTACTCCTGGTACCAGACCACAAAGCAACATCTACGTAGATACTGTTACGACTGAGGCGGGAGCAAGGCACTGTCAATTCAGGCCCATCACCCCACAGGTCGCAGCATATTATTAAAGTTTTCCCACCCAACTGGAAAACAGCCAAATTAAACAGTCTAGTAACTCCCAGAATAAAACAGAACAAATTAGCTATCTTTAGACAACAAAAACTTAACTATTTATTAAAACTAAATCTTAAACACTATTAAGATAAACCTATGTCTAAAGATCTTATAACTTTTTATTTTAACCTAACTCCCCCATTCACCCACATACATTCAAAAATCACAGTTAACTAGTTTCCTTTTTTTGAAAAATGATTTTTTTTTAAATTAGCTATTTCTTTAGAATAAATAAATAACTGGCATATAAGTCTTTGTGGGTTACGTTCCTGAATGGTGAGGTATTCTAATGTGAAAACAATCAAACGGCACTCGAAGTCTCCACGTGGATTTGATGAAATAGTCTTTTAGTAGATAGGCATGCAAAACACTTAGGCTGTAGCAGGCATCCAACAGTTCTTTCAACGATGAGCACAGCAATAGGTCAACTTGAATTTTAAACCCGACAGTCTCTCAATCGAAACTTTACTTCAGCAATATAAATGGTCTCTTCAAAGGGTTTTTTCCCCTCCTTAGGTGATTAACTTGGCCTGTAGCTCCTTGTACAATTTTTGCTGAGGGGAATAGACAGCTTTTTTCTTCAGTAGCATGCTTCATTGGTGAGTCTCTCAAAACTGGTTTCAGCTAGTTTTTACACACAGTTAAATTGTTACAGTACCCCATGTGACCTCTCTCTCCTGTTGTAACCTAGGTAACAAATTCAGCTGGCACACTATGCCTCAGAAATCCAAAAGCTTCTCTCCCTGTCTTAAAGGTACGCTGTTTTTAACAGAGTCTGAAAGGCACACTGTTTCAATCAGAGGAGAAAATAAATACGGTTCCGTGACAATGCACTGAATGAAACGATTACTGACAACTGCATGCAACTTCTACATCTCTAACTACTTCCAGGCACCAACACAGGATATCACTTAGAGTAGTACATTTGCAGTTAAAAACTTGAATTATTTTGCTAACAAATGCTCTCAGCTGCCATGCAACAGCAAACACCAGCTGGAGAAACAGGCCCAGTTTTAGCAGCCATTGGTGTTGGGCCTGGGGTGGAATGGAGTTCAGGGCGGAGACTTCAGGGTTGGGCTTGGACGAAATATGGAACATTATGGAACATGGGCGGCACAGTGGCGCAGTGGTTAGCACCGCAGCCTCACAGCTTCAGTGACCCGGGTTCAATTCTGGGCACTGCCTGTGTGGAGTTTGCAAGTTCTCCCTGTGTCTGCGTGGGTTTCCTCCGGGTGCTCCGGTTTCCTCCCACATGCCAAAGACTTGCAGGTTGATAGGTAAATTGGCCATTATAAATTGCCCCGAGTATAGGTAGGTGGTAGGGAATATAGGGACAGGTGGGGATTGTGGTAGGAATATGGGATTAGTGTAGGATTAGTATAAATGGGTGGTTGATGGTCGGCACAGACTCGGTGGGCCGAAGGGCCTGTTTCAGTGCTGTATCTCTAAAAAAAAAAATTATGCCTTGCACTTCAGCTGGGCCTGAAATGACGTCAGTTAGCCTGGCTACAGAGTGTTAGGCTGGCCAACATGGAGATCAGTCCCTTGCATCCACTTGATTGATGACCCAGTCACATAGTTAGCACAAACCAATCATATCTACATGACCTGATTGGTAACCAAGACAAAATCTCTTTATTTATATAGCTATTGAATAAATCAATTATCCCAATATTATAATTTGCTATGTAAGTTTCCAACCCCATCTTAGAAATTATTATACAAGCACCCAGTAGATAAAGAAATATTCTAAATAATTATATATTTATGCAATCGATGCATGATTTTAATATTAACTGATATATAACACCTATAGATTAATAAACTTTATAAGCTTATGTAAACACCTGATAGATCATGAAATCTTTATAATGACGTTTCTTGCACCTGACCTGCCATTAAGTTTGTCAAGACATTGGCCTATATATTTCTCCCGCATTGATTAAGTGTTTACATTTTTAACAATTAGTTATTTTCTATTATTTAACTCAAGTAATCCTTTCTCCCTAATTCCACTTTTCTCCCAAACATTCACCAAAATAAATGTTAAAAAATTTGCATTCATACAGCTTATCATAATTCTCAGAAACATAGTAAAGTGCTTCACATACAATGAATCACTTTGAAGTGCAGTCATTGTTGCTATGTGGCAAACACAACTGTCATTTTATGTGTAACATGAGGACACAAAAAGCAATGAGATAATCTACTTTTATCCATCCAGTTATCCAATTTTGCTGACTTTGTTTAAAGGAAGAATTTTTGCCATAAGACCAGAAGATCTATCTAGCCTTCTTTGATTGTGGTATAGCATGTCTTGATTTAATATGTCACCCAAAGTATAGCACCTCTGATAATGTAGCACTCTCTCATGACTACACTGAAATGTCAGCTGTAATTATGTGCTGGAAAGAGGCTTGAACTATCTTCTCCTCTCCATACACAACCTCTGCAACTTATCAGGCCTCTGAATAATCCAGACCTCAGTTACATGCTGTACCAATATTATCCCACCAAGGCCAGTCCAATATTTTTAGCCTAACAACTGCTCTACCACTCCAACAAGTCATTGCATAACAAAGATGCTATCACAATGCCTGCACAATTGTACTGTGAAAGTGATACAACATAATCAAGTAACTAGATTACAACTTTCGGCAGCACCAGGCCTAGAAACTTGCCATTCCAACTGTGTGGCTGCTTCAAGTCCTGCATCCTGCTACCTTTACCTGGTCTCATTCCTGACCAGGTACCTCCTGTTCCCAAACCTCATCTCCCAATTGACTACCCAATTGAAGCCCATTCCTGCCTTGAGACCCTCTTCTACCTTACACTACCCAATGCAACATTGCTCCCCCTTTAAGTTTCAGGTCCCTCGTCAGCTCCAGACTTCATCACTCACTCCGTTTTCTCCATTGTTTTTAAAATGCTGAATTCCACAATCCTGTTTTCTAGAAAATCAAAGCTACTTTGCTTTGGCCCTCTGTCTGACCCTGGTTCTCTCTGAGCCTGGCTCCTTGCTGGGTGTATTGAATCATAGAATTGATTTATTGATTTAATTGAACTAAAATCAAAGGACTGAAATAACACTGCAGGATACTGACATAGAACCACAGAAGATTACAGCACAGAAGGAGTCCATTCAGCCCATCTCTGAAAGAACCATCTACATAGTCCCATTCTTTTGCCCTTTCCGTACACCATCTTAAATTTTTGTTTTTCAAATACTCATGCACTAATGTGAAAGCTATTATGCACTTTGCTTACCCAATTGTTTCTGGTTGGGAAGTTCATATCATAACAACCCTCTGCATATAAAAAAAATCTCTCAACCTTCCCCCTCATTCTTTTGTTGTTGATCTTAAATTTATGCCCTCTAGTTAGTGGAAATAGTTTTACCTGATTTAATTTATTAAAACCTCTTGTAATTTTGAACACCTCCATTAGATCTCCTCTCAACAATGGAAAATATGTTTGTCCAAATTGTTCTCTGTACTATTTTAACAAAGATGTTAAACTCATTCATTTTAAGTGCCTCCAGTAAAATAAGAGAGAGAAGAATTTCAGGTAAATACATTAGACGTGTTATGTTCCTACGTTACAGTGTAATTTTAGGACCAAAGACATTTAGCCAGAATTTATGATGTTAAGGGTTAAGTACATAATTTAGGAACATACACAGAGATCATTAAATACAAAGTTAATGTAATCTTACTCAAGTACACATATTTTAAAGCAATAAAAAGAATCACAAAAAAGTTAATTGCACTGACTACTAAAATAAATTGAGATTACAAGCCAAATATTAGAGAGAAAGCAGAAATGTTAAAAACTGACCTGCTAAGCAAACAAAATAGAGAGAATAAAAGATTTTAATATTCTATTTAACATTATATTTAATATTTTTGTGATTGAGTAATGCCACAGGTCAACTACTTTTACAAATTATTATAGATTCAATCAATTATTCCTATTTTATGTCAATAATATGCCTGTTCCTACAATAAGAGAATAATTACAATATTATAAACACAAACTATCCAGAGCAGTATAGGAGAGAGCAGGACTGAGGCTGAACCAGCATCTGGGTAGCAGAGAAGAGGTATTTCTGGGTCTAGGAGCAATTGAAAGTGGTGAATCTTAGACAAGGGGGACGTTTACTGCTGAGGCCAGGGAGAATGAGATGACTGAGGCCTGACAGTAGGAAGAATTTGATTTTGAGAAAGGTTTTACATAATATAATTGACAAGTAAGTACAAAACAACCAAATAGACAAGCAACGAGGAAGAAGAAAATTGACAGGTAGACATGAAACAAAAAATGATCAGAGTAAATACATTCTATTTAACTGGCAAAAATCTTTTTCAATTGAAAGTCATATTTGATTTCTAAGTTCCTGTACCATCAATAGTTTAGCCCAGGATAATAAAATAGCTACTCAATTTCTATTTCCAATTTTTTCCCCTTTCTTCTCCTTAAAGTATTAACTGAAATCTGAATGTTGTTCCACTGGCACAGCAGCCATCTAGTGCTTAACCCAAGTGACTATTTATCATGCATGATCCTAAACAATGAGTGTCCACAGGCTATTTGATGGTAGGGAACCAATACACCTGAGCCCCAGCATGAGTCACTTACTCTAACCAATCCAACCTACTTTCCATCGTGTCCCCATATTAACCTGCTCTTTTGAGTAGGCAAACAGGACATCCGCTGGTGTCATCAAGACCTGTTCCTACACTCTACCCTCCGTAAACTTGAGGTCATGCAAAACTCTGCTGCCTGTGTCCTAACTTGCACCAAGTCCCATTCATCCATCACTCCCGTGCTCGCTGACCTACATCGGCTCCTAGTTAAGCAAAGTGTTGGTTTTAAAATTCTCATCCTTTTTTTCAAATCCTCTACGGCTTCACCCTTCCCTATCTTTGTAAACTCTTCTAGCCTCACAATGCTCTGCGATCATCTAATTCTGGCCTCTTGAGCATCCCCAATTTTAATTGCTTCATCATTGGCAAGGGTGCCTTTAGCTGCCAAGGCCCAAAGCTCTGAAATTCCCTTCATAAACCTCTCTGCCTCCTTTAAGACACTCCAGGAAAGCCACCTCTTTGACCAAGCTTTTGGTCATCTGTCCTAACATCTCCTAATTATTTATTTTATTTCCAGATACAGCACTGAAACAGGCCCTTTGGCCCACCAAGTCTGTGCCAACCATCAACCAAACATTTATACTAATCCTACATTAATCCCATATTCCTACCACATCCCCCCTACCATCTACCTATACCAGGGGCAATTTATAATGGCCAATTTACTTATCAACCTGAAAGTCTTTGGCTGTGGGAGGAAACCGGAGCAACCAGCAAAAACCCACACAGTTACAGGGAAAACTTGCAAAGTCCACACAGGCAGTACCCAGAATCGAAACCAGGTCGCTGGAGCTGTGAGGCTGCAGTGCTAACCACTGCACCACTGTGCTGTGGCTCAGTGTCACATTTTGTTTGATATGCTTCTGTGAAGCTTACATGATAAGCAACACATTATTTCTCAACACTAAATGGGTACTTATAGCAGATGTCCAAATGATGCAAATCAAGCTGACTACAGAAATTTCAACAATGTCAGTCTCTGAACTCCCTTCACTTCTTTGAACAGTGTCTTTGGATCGTTAATGTCCACCTAAAATGTCAGAAGAGGAGCCTTTGTTAAATATTTCATCCAAAATACAGGACCTCCAACAATGCAGCATTATACTGTCAGCTCAGATTATGTGCTCAAACCCTAATATGATGCTTAAAACTGCAACCTTGTGACTGAGATCTGAGAGTGCTTCCAAAAGATTCAAGTGGGAGAAAGTTGGACCATTTCAGTTTGAAAGAGGGCAACTGATAGGGGACTTTAGATACATTTATAAGATAGCAAACACTATAGAAAAGGTAAATCTAGACTGCTACTTCAAAATAAGCTGTTGACTATATAACATGGGGGTACAATTTCAACCCTGTGTCAAGAAAAAATGTAGCGCTTTGCAAGATCTTCACAAAAAGAATGAGGAGCATATGCGACAGACCTCTGGGAGGGGGAATGGAGCCAAAAGCTCTGGAACCATTTAAGAAACTGTTGAACATTCTGATGGAATGACTGCAGCCCTTTTCTGGATTGATGAGTGAGGCTAGGCTGAATGATCTTCCTTACCTTATAATAATTAATGGCTATTATTGTACGTGACCTAAAATCATTTTTTCCTCTCCAAAGTTCTTCAACATGTTGTTGCCTCCCAAATCCATACCAATCTTTCCCACAACTTTCTGTCTGAATCTTTTCAATAATGTTTCCATTCATGTGCTGAAGCAGCCCTAACCAAAGTCACAAATGGCATATCTGTGGCCATGGTGCATTATCCTTCCTCGTCCTTCCTGACCACTTTGCAGGCTTTGACATGGTCGATCTCACCATTGTCCTTCAACGTCTCCTCTATGGTCCAGCTCCCTGGGGATGCCCCTCACTTGGTTCTATGCTTCCCTGATTGTAGCCAAAGTATCTCCAACAATGGCTTCTCTTCCAAACTTTGCACCATTACCTATGAAGCCCCCTCCTCATCCGCATGCTGGTCCTTGGCAACATATTTGCAGATGTTGTGTCAGCTTCCACAGATATGCTGACAACAACCAGCTCTACCTCAGCACTGCCATTCTCAAGCCCTCCACTGCCTTTGTGTTGTCAGATTGCATGCAGTACCAATCTTGGATGAGCTAAAATGTCATCCAGTTAAATATTGGGAAGTCTAAAGCCATCGTCTTTGGCCCTCGCCACAAACTCTGCACCAAAGTCATTGATTCCATCCCACCTCTCAGGCTACTGTCTCAGATTGGACTAGACAATTCACAATCTTATTTAACCCTGAGCTGAACTTCTGATGTCAAATACTTTCGATCATAAAGACCATCTCCATCCACTTCTGTAACATTGCCCATCTTCACCTTTGCCTCAGTCCATCTCCCGCTGAAATTGTCACCTATGATTTTGTCACTTCCAGGCTTGACTATTCAAATGCTTTCCTGGCTGATCACCCACTTGCCATAAACTTCAGCGCATCCAAAACTCTGACGTCTATATCCTATACCTCACCAAGTTCCACTCATCCACCACCCCTGCTCTTGCTGACCTACATGAGCTTCTGGATCCCAAACCCTGAGACAGAAAATTCTTAAGCCAGTGTTTAAATTGCTTCATGGTATTGCCTTTCGCTATCTTTAAATTCCTCCACAGCCCTCCCTCAAACGCTCCATTTCATTGGCTGTGACATTTGTACATCCATCCTCCCTTCACCGTACAATCAGCGGCTGGGCATTCAGCCATGTAGGTCCTATACTCTGGATTTGCCTTTCTAAGCCCCTCTACCTCTTTACATCCCTCTCCTCCTTTAAGACTCTCCTTAAAACCCTTTCTAATATCTGTTTCTTAATCTCAGTGCCAATTTTTGTTTCAGCACACCTCTGTGAAGTGCTTTGAGATATTTTCCTACATTAAAGGCACTATATAAATGCAAGTTGTTGTTGCTGTATGTTTTGCAAATAGTTTTCATTCTGCTGCTTTCCTGGAAGCCAGTGTGGTGTGTACTCTTTCGTATACCATTCAAATTGTCATTGTAGATATGAAATTCTTGACAGTGTGCCTTGCCAGGCTATTGCCAAGCTCACTACCATTGTTACAACCAGATGAGACAGGTGTCTAGGGGTCCATTTAGACTTCACCTGGTCTTACTGTAACAGGGTTTTGTTTTTAAACACACTGTGTTTTGAGCTCCCCCTTTGTGAATCCTTGTTCACCACTTTCCAATTATAAGGCTTTCTCAGGTTCAAAGAAGAAAAGTGAGATTTATTCAAATTTAAACTCTAATTCGGTTGACGCCTACGGATACGTGACGTGCCCACTCTAGTATACACACGCGATACACACGCAAATAGGGACAGAAAAGTGCAGAAGAAAAATAAAGTGAAAAAGTTTGAGGCAGTCTCTGAAGGGGCTTTGTTACTGTAGTTCGAGCTCGCTGTAGAGTCTTTGATTGTAGGTAGTCTGGCTTTTTGTTGGGGCCCAGTATTCTTCTTAAACCTTGTTCACTGTAGGAGACTTTTCTCTCTTGGGGTTCATATGTCTTCAATGGCTTCCGAAGCTGGTGAGAGTGAGATGAGAGCAGACAGGAGAGAGGTCTTTTCAGTCCAGCAGCAAACAGCTGTCTGAGTTCAAATTCTCTGTGGCGAGTTCAAATTCTCTGTGTCAAGTTCAAATTCAAAAAACTCCAACAGTCAGTTAGTCATGTGACTAAATTGTTCTGACCATGTCTTTTTGTGTATTGGGGGAGCAGGGACTGATTCCTTTGTTCCAACACTGTCTGCTAGTATGCAAAAAAGGTCTTTCCAGCGAGGGGCCTGGCAATTCCTTGTGATAGGCCCTCTTTTCTTCCCAGCAACAATTTTAAGTTTAATGCCCATGTGGCGAAATTATGTGCCTCATTCATGGCAGGTGGGGGCCTGCATGACAACCATCTTCACTTAATGCATGCACATGCAGTTTCAACAAGGGCTGGTGATTAGAGGTCAGGAGCAGCAACCCTGGACAATTTCCTCTGCTTAATTGGGAGGCTAGTGCCAGTTGTAGTAGCTTACCACGGAACAAGCTGAGATCAGATAACTCATCTTGGGACATCAACTCACAAAGCCAACAGTGGAGAACAATAAAAATTATTTGAACCAGTTTGCTTCTTGAAAGGGATGTTGATGATGAAAATTTCCTTTTACAGATTACATGTAACAATCCTGTTTTTACAGATCACACGTGATATTGTAGACTCCAAAATAAAATCTCATGCAATTTACAAGTGAGTGAACATTATTTGCAAACAATTATACAACAATGAGATCATTAGATAAAGCATCTGATATACCATGTACATAATGTAATAGGGACTGCATTTTTGCACACTCCTCAGTGATATCTATACTAAGTATATAAAGGGCCATCAAAATGAATACCACCTTCATCAAAAACAAAGAGTAAAGACCAGCTCTTCCACTTGTATAATTGCTTTTTATGGCAGAGGAGGACAAGATGTAATTAAAATGAATTTCTAAATTCTCTTACGTATTAACTTTACTTACTGCCAAGTCTCAATATTAGCACCTTCAGTTCATCATCTTTCATGAAGACTATGAAAAGACATTAGGAAATTTGCTCCAAACCATTATTTTGTAATATGTAGATCTGCCAGCTTAAATTTGCTATAAATTCTCATATAAGCAACATGTCTCCTTATTAGACCTTCCAGCTACTCTTCACATTATTTAAAAAAAAAGAAAAGTCAAATAAAAATGTAAAATGCCATAATCTGAGAAAAGGTATTGCCTTTTTAAGGAAGTTAACATCTGATTACTGCAGCTTTCAGTTTCACACGAGGCATAAAAGGTGCCCACAAAAGAATAGACAAGCAATTGTTCTGCTCTGCCACTGCAGAACCTTGCTGTTATAGCATAGATTAACCCTTTTCACCCACTTAGTGTTATTACAGCTCTTGCCAAGCAGCTGAACAAAGCCCGGCAAATGTTTTTTCATGTAATATGCGACATTCAGCCTCCTCGATTGCATTCTTCCTGCTTTCTCCTTATCTTTGCATGAATCTACTTGGAGGTTATCTCTGCTGAACAGAGCTGCAGAACAAAAATCATCATCTATTCACCAAGTGACTGAGGGCAGCCAGTAAACAATAGATAGGCTCTTTCACTAATACATTTAATGGCTTTATGAATTAAGATGCAAATAAATGAACGAGTAATATTGGACAATTAATTGTAAGGTTAGGAAATCTTTGCATGTATTAAGTCATGTTGTTACCCTGACAGTTGTATCTCTAAATATAAATATAAAGTTAGCATTAACTTCCAGGATAATGACAGCATACAGTTCAACTCAAAATGGTGTTGGATTGGAATTCTTCACTCAGTCTTTTGACCAATATGCCACTGACTTTAATGCAAAGTACAAGAGAAACATTAATTCGCGTCACTGACGCATCGGATTCTATTCTGTATTGTGACACAACATTTCAGTGATCAATCACATATGTAAGCTATAGGAAAAAGTTTGATTGTATTGCTTATTTATATGCTTCTGCTTGATCATTATAGTGGTGACTGAGCCACACACATTCTCACAGTGCTAAGCATATAACTATCTATTCTACATATAAACATATGAAAAGTGCCAGACAGGAAAAAAAACCTACTGGCCCCTCTAGCCTGTACCATACAGTTGTGATGCCTTGTACACACCCCAACCTATCTGGAAGCCATGCAATCTCCGAGGGGAGGTGAAAAACCAGATAAAAGCACAGGTCAATTAGGGGTATAAAATCTCTCCAACTCCCTTAGGTCATTGAAAACTAGTCCGGGAGACGATCTGACACTGATTAATGTTACTAGGTACCTACCATTTGTACGAGGAGAGCTCCGAACCAGCCAGAAACAGGTCCAGCTCTCTCTTGAACAAATTCAGCAAATCAGCGTTTACCACATGAGTTAGCAATGTTCCACAGAACCATTATTCTCTGGGAAAAGAAGAACCTCCTAACATCTAACCTAGTTCTTCCCTTACATAAATTGAGAGCAGAACCCCTCGTCCTCCCACGGCTATTCAGTTGAAACAATTAGTCTACAGAAGACAATCTAATCCTTTTATCATCTTACAAATCTCAATTAAATTACCCCGAAGTCTACACCTCTCTAAAGTATAGACAACCACTTCTTTGAACCTATCTGGGTAACTAAGAGCTTTTAGACGGGGAATTAATCTTGTGGCCCTCCTCTGAACCTTTTTCAAAGCCTCAATATCACCAATCATGTGAGGAAATCAAAACTGGACACAGTATTCTAACTGGCCTAACCAAGGTCAAAAGGACAAAAATGTGCATTTTTTTTTGTAGTTAATAGTCCTGTAAATACATCCTAGAACCCTATTCGGTCTAGCTATAACTTCTACTGATACTGTTGTCGTTTGTTGGGAAGCAAGATGATGGCAAGTGCTCTTATTGTGCCATGTTGATCAGGTGACTTACAAAAGGAGTCTCAGTAGCGCACCCAGCTATCTTCAACTGTTGGTTAGCTAAGCAAGTACATGGTCAGTCACCCTTCTGGAGGCTTCCATTCTGGAGGTCATGGAGTCAGCAATGAAATTCTACAACCAGTAACTCTATGGGTTGTTGAGCAGCATGTTGAAACTGGAAAATTGATAGGAAATGCAGGAACAACTATCGATATCCCTGTAATTTTCAACATCATGGTTTAGATGATAGGAAATAAGTGTAAGTCTGGAATGAGATGTATACAAAGTCAGTTTTCTCTAACTTGAAGAGATGGAATGGGATATCCATACATTGACAATCCAAGCTACAAAGTACAGCATCCTAAGCAAATAATGCCATAATGAAAACTAAAGAAAGGCAAATGTGTAATGGTTGATGGGGGCCAGTTGACAACCACTGCAGGACTCAGTTTCATGATCACAGTTTAATAGAAATGCTCACATTCGGTCACAGCCTGACAATTAAACTGCTTCTTTGTCATTTTTTGTTAAAGAACTTATTTAGTTTTGTACTACTTTTATATCATTCTGCCTGTAATAGTGTTGAATAACATGCTTCTAAATAGAGACTTGGTGGAGCATGTGTCCCAGAATGCTAACACAGTTTCTCCATTCAGAAAGTATTCTAGGTTGTTAGAGAATTCAGCTTCATAGAGAAGCAGAGAGTAAATGGGATCAATAGGGATAACCTTTACTCTAAAGTGCCTGAGTCTAGCTTGTTAGAAGGAATTATTCAACCAACGATGGAACCAAAGACAGGGGTCTACAGGAAGTAAATAGGACCAAAGAGAAAACAATAAAAGGAGAAATTTATGAAAATGTATGACAGGTCAACCAAAATCTGAAAGAGAAAAGTAGATTCATGATACTGATGGGACTCCCATCAAACTCTTTCCCACAGAGACTTCTAGATATGCAATGATCTAACTTATTAGAGAGAGCAGAAGTAAATGGAATCCACAGAAGTTGGTCTCATTAATGAGTGGCATTGAACCAAGTTCTTAGAGGCAGGCAGGAACGGGGGAACAACAAGGGTTGAGGCAGAATAGATACAGAGAAACTGTTACCATTGGCAGAAGGGTCGAGAACCAGAGGACACCAGTTTAAGGTGATTAACATGTAATGACATGAGGAAGAACTTTTTTACTCAGCAAGTGGTTAGGATTTCGAATATACTGTCTGAGAGTGTGGTGGAGGCAGATTCAATCGTGGCTTTCAAAAGTAAATTGCATAAGCGCCCGAAGAGAAAATAATTGCAGGGCTACAGGGAAAGAAAGAGGGAGCAGGACTAGCTGAGTTGCTCTTGCAGAGAGCCAGCATGGACAGGGTGGTCTGAATGGCCTCCTTCTGTGCTGTAACCGTTCGATGATTCTAAGACATAGATCTCACTGCTGTCACAAAGCGATTCCAAGGCTTAAAATGGATGGTGGTGGTCTTGTCTGAGAGAGATGGCAGTGGGGGGAGGGGTGGTGTGGTGTGGAGGGAAGAGGTAGAGATAGGAGAAAGAAAAAGGAAAGAGAGAGGGAGGGAAGAGGGAGAGAGTATGAGAGGTGGACAGAGTGGGAGAGAGGGCAGGAAAGAGGGAAGAGAGAGAGAGGGAAAAGAGAGAAGGGGAGAAAAGTGGGAGAGATGGGAGAGGGAGAGCGAGTGAAGAGATTGTGATTGAAGAGAGGGAACGGGAAGAGAGAGATAGAGAGAGACAGAGAGAGAAAGACAAAGAGAGAGAAACTGCCATCCATATAGGTTGGCTTCACTTTCTTTGGTCATGAGGGTGGGGCAACTGTCTAGGTTGTAGACTTTTACCTTGCATGTTATCACTGATGCTGTATAATAATCTGTTAGGAGGTGTGATTCATGGAATGGGAGGAATCCTTGTGCCAGTTCATATTCCTCCTGAGACAGAGCTCTCCATTGAGCAGCCTGGCTGAGAAAATACAGAAGCTCAGCCAATGAAAGCAGGTGAGCTTGACTGTCATTCAGGAATGGAATTGAAGCACACTGCCCTCTGGGTTTGGAGACCAACACTCTGAGGCTAGAGTTGCCAGGCCTTTTTCTGGGTCTTTAGTTTTAAGAAAATAAGCTAGAGTTCTGCATAGGACTGATGAATTGCCCACGACTCCTACCGTCAAAGATATTTGAAGATGTAATTTGTAACCTTTATCCCAGACATTAGCCTGAGGCAGAGGATGGATGGATTTCAGTCACTCTGTCAATAAGCGTCACTGTTATGGCTGCTGAATTTAAACGTCTGGAAATTTTAAAGGAGGCTGGTATTAAACAACATTGGCTGTGATTGTCACACAGCTTTGATGTGCAGAATAATCAAAATGCAGCATGTTAAAAAAAGAAAAGGATTACAACGTGTGAGTAATGTGCTCAGCATCCTGGGATCCTTCTGTATGGCTGTAACATAGACTTTAGCTTGACAATATACCTAGTTCATTCAAAAATAAGGATTAATTTTATACCCCAAAGGAAAAATTCATTGATTTAAAACAAGTCCACTTTAACCCCTTCATTTCCCATGGTAACTATATTTATGTTACACCAAAATAGGATATTTCTGAATTTAATCGACAAACCAATCAAGGAGTGCTTGATGCAGCTCATGTTCTGCATGGGCGAAAGATCAACAGCTGAGCCACAGATCATTTCCCAAAGATGGCTGTCTTTAGCAATAATTATCTGATATTATTTACATTCATAAACAATAAAACTTACCAAAGCAGGTGTCAGCTGTGGCTCAGTTGGTAGTCCCCTTGCCTATGACTCAAAAGGTTGTGAGTTCAAGTCTCACTCTCGGGAGTTGAGCAAAAAAGTGGGCACTCCAATGTCGTACTGAGAGAGTGCTGCTCTGTTGGAGTTGCTGTCTTTTGGATGATTATGTTAAACCTCAGGTTTACACTCTCTCAGCTGGGCATCAAAGATCCTATGGCACTATTTCAAAGAAGAGCAGGGGAGTTATCCCTAGTGTCCTGGCCAATATTTAGCCCTCAATCAACATCACAAAATCAGATTATCTGGTCATTATCACATTGCAGTTTATGGGAGCTTGCTGTGTGCATATTGGCTGCTGTATTTCCTACATTACAGCAGTGACGACACTTCAAAAGTACTTAATTGGCTGTAAAGCATTTTGGGATGTCCCATGGTCTATAAAGACACTATATAAATGCAAGTCTTTCTTTTGATGATCATTAAGCAGGGTGCGTCTGCAGGCTTTTTGATCACAGGAACCTGAAAGCAGAATGTGCCATCCAGCACCCAGCACATAATCTCATGGTTTTCATGAACAACAGGAGTCCACTTCATCAGTTTCAGTAGCCTGTGGTCAGTGACCACTGGCAGAGAATCATGCAAGCCCAATGCACATTGCCCAAGCAGCAATCCTGACATGTTCATCTAAGATAATCCTCTTGCTAGCACTATTTGCAGGCAATTTACAAAGAACAAACTTATAGGAGAACAAGAGTATTCTATTTAGCCCTGGCTTGATACACCATTGAGGCAACCGTGAACAGCAGAAGAACAAAGGTGCAGCGAGGCCATTGTAGGCACCAAGATCCTTATCAAATGTACTATAAGCATCTTGAATCATTGGACCAATCTGGGGGCATCATCCAATACAGTTTCACCAGGAATGCCATGATTACTAATCAGCTGCATGCTGCACAACTATGACCTCAAAAGAGGTCAAACAGTGGAGGTGAAAGAGGCTCAATCACAGACAAAGGACACAGCAAGACACTAATGATCAGTCAGAAAATATCACTGCTGAACACATATTGCAGACAAAAGGAGACCTTCATAGAATAGACTTCAACCAAATTCCACATTCACCCAATACAGGAACAGTCCTTTGAGAGCAACATACTCGAGTCCAAAACAAGAATCTTATTAAACTTAGAAAATCATAGGATAATCAGACAAAGTCAACATGGTTTTATGAAAGGGAAATCATGTTTGACAAATTTATTAGAGGTTTTTGAGGATGTAAGTAGTGGGGAGGCGGTGGCGTAGTGGTATTGTCACTGGACTAGTAACCCAGAGACCCAGGGTATTGCTCTGGGGACACAGGTTCAAATCCCACCACAGCAGAAGGTGGAATTTGAATTCAATTAATAGATCTGGAATTAAAAAGCTAATCTCATGATGGCCATTAGAAGCCATTGTCGATTGTTGTTAAAAAACCCATCCCTAATGCCCTTTAGGGAAAGAAATCTGCTGTCCTTACCTGGTCTGGCCTACATGTGACTCCAGACCCACAGCAATGTGGTTGACTCTTACATGCCCTTTGAAATGGCCTAGCAAGCCACTCAGTTGTATCTAACGGCTACGAAGTCAATAAAAAAAAACAGCACTGTGGGTGTACCTACCCCACATGGACTGCAACGCTTCAAGAAGGCAGCTCACCACCACCTTCTCAAGGGCAATTAGGGATGGGCAATAAATGCTGTCCTGGCCAGCGATGCCCACATCCCCTGAGTGAATTAAAATAAAGATAAAGGGGAGCTAGTACATCTAGGATACTTGGATTTCCAAAAAGGCATTCAATAAGGTGCCATACAAAAGGTTAATATGTAAGACAAGGGCTCATGGAGTTGGGAGTAATATATTAGCATGGATGGAGGATTGTTGTTTTTTATTCTTTCACGAGATGTAGGTGTCACTGGCTAGGCCAACCTTTATTGCCCATCCCTAATTGCCCTTGAGAAGGTGGTGGTGATCTGCCTCTTGAACCGCTGCAGTCCATGTGGTGTAGGTACACCCACAGTGCTGTTACAAAGGGAGTTCTAGGATTGTGACCCAGCGACAGTGAAGGAACAGCAATATAGTTCCAAGTCAAGATGGTGTGTGGCTTGGAGGGGAACTTGCAGGTGGTGGTGTTCCCAAGCATCTGCTGCCCTTATCTTTCTAGGTGGTAGACGTCGCAGGTTTGGAAGGTACACCCAGGGCAACTCCATCCTGACTGTATACCACAGTGCTGCCACCTCTGGTGGGTCTGTCCTGCCGGTGGGACAGGACATACCCAAGTCAGCATGGTTTTGTGAAAGGAAGATCAAGTTTAACCAATTTATTGGAGTTCTTTGAAGGAGTAACATGTGCTATGGATAAAGGGGAGCCCGTTGATGTACTATACTTGGATTTCCAGAAGGCATTTGACAAGGTGCCACATAAAAGGTTATTACGCAAAGGAGGAGCTCATGGTGTAGTGGGTAACGTATTAGCATGGATAGAAAATTGTCTGGCTGGCAGAAAACAGAGAGTATGCAAAACTGCGGCCTTTTCTGGATGTGACGAGTGGAATCCCACAGGCATCTGTGCTGGGGACCCAACTTTTTACAATTTATATCAATGACTTAGATGAGGGGAGCGACGGCATGGTAGCTAAATTTGCAGATGACACAAAGATAGGTAGGAAAGTATGTTGTGAAGAGGACGTATGGCGCTTGCAGACAGATATAAATAGGTTGAGTGAGTGGGCAAAAATCTGGCAGATTGAGTGTAATGTGGAAAAATGTGAAGTTGTTCAGGAAGAATAAAAAAGCAGAGTACTACTTAAATGGAGAACGACTACAGAACTCCGAGGTGCAGAGAAATCTAGGTGTTCTAGTGCATGAGTCACAAAAGTTTAGTATAAAGGTACAGCAAGTAATAAAGGCGGCTAATGGACTGCTATCCTTTATTACGAGAGGAACTGAAAATTAAAGTAAGGATATTATCCTTCAGTTATACAGGGTATTGGTGAGACCACATCTCGAATATTGTGTGTACTTTTGGTCTCCTCATTTAAGGAAGGATGTGAATGCATTGGAGGTGGTTCAGAGGAGGTTTACTGGATTGATACCTGGAATGAGCGGGTTGTCTTATGAGGAAAGGTTGGACAGAATGGACTTGTTTTCACTGGAGTTTAGAAGAGTGAAGGAAGACTTGATTGAAGTATATAAGATCTTGAACGGTCTTGACAAAGTGGATGTGGAAAGGATGTTTCCTCTTCTAGGGGAGTCCAAAACTAGAGGACACTGTTTTATAATTAGGGGTCGCCCTTTTAAGACAGAGATGAGGAGAAATTTTTTTCTCTGAGGGTTGTGCGACTTTGGAACTTTCTGCCTCAGAAGGTGGTGGAGGCGGGATCATTGAATATTTTTAAGGTGGAGGTAGATAGGTTCTTGTTAGGCAAGGGAATCAAAGGTTATCAGGAGTAGATGGGAGTGTGGAATTCGAGACACAACCAGATCAGCTATGATCTTATTGAATGGCGGAGCAGGCTAGAGGGGCTGAATGACCTACTTCTGCTCTTAACAGTCTGTATGTTTGTATGGTGATGGTGATGTCTGGGACATTGTCAGTAAGGTATGATTCTATGAGTATGACTATGTCAGGCTGTTGCTTGACTAGTGTGTGGGACAGCTCTCCCAATTTTGGCACATGCCCCCAGATGTTAGTGAGGAGAAGTTTGCAGGGTAAACAGGGCTGGGTGTGCCTTTGTCGTTTCCAGTGCCTAGGTCGATGCCGGGTGGTCCATCCTAGACTTTTCTCTAGAGGTTTGGTACAACTGATTGTCTTGCTAGGCCATTTAAGAGGGCAGTTAAGAGTCAACCACATTGCTGTGGGTCTGGAGTCACATGTAGGCCAGACCAGGTAGGGACGGCAGATTTCCTTCCCTAAAGGATGTTAGTGAACCAGATGGGTTTTTACAACAATGGATTCATGGTCACCATTACTAAGACGATCTTTTTTAATCCAGATTATTCAATTGAATTTTAAATTCCACCAGCTGCCATGATGGGATTTGAATCCGTGTCCCCAGAGTATTAGCCTGGGCCTCTGGATTGCTAGTCCAGTCACATTACCACTATGCCACCGCCTCCCCTATTAACAGGCAGGGATAGTAGGGATAAATGGGGCATTTTCAATTTGGTAGGCTGTAGCTAGTGTAGTGCCACAAGGATCAGTGCTGGAGCCTCAGCTATTTACAATCTATATTAATGACTTAGACAAAGAGACTGAGAGTACTGTTTCCAAGTTTTCTGACACCACAAAGCTAGGTGGGAAAGTAAGCTGTGAGGAGGACACAAAGAGGCTGCAAAGAGATATAGACAGGCTAAGTGAGTGGGCAACAAGGTGACCAGTTGGAGTATAATGTGGCGAAGTGAGAGATTATTCACTTTGGTAGTAACAGAAAATCAGAATTTTTTTTAAAAGGTGTGAAACTTTTAAATGTTGATGTTGAGAGAGACTTGGGTGTACTTATACAAAGAACACAGAAACTTAGCATGCAGGTACAGTTAGTAATTAGGAAGGCAAATGGCTCATTGGCCTTTATTATAAGGGGATTGAGGTAAAAGATTGAGGAAGTCTTGCTACAATTGTATAGGGCTTTGGTGAGACCACACCTGGAGTAATGTACAGTTTTGGTCTCCATAATCTAAGGATAGATATACTTGCCTTGGAGATGGTACAGCAAGGGTTCATTAGATTAGTTCCTGGGATGAGAGGGTTGTCCTATGATGAGATGCTGAATACAGTGGACCTATATGCTCTGGAGTTTAGAAGAATGACAGGTGATCTCATTGGCATGTGCAAGATTCCAAAGGGGGTTTGACAGGGTACTCACTGAGTCTGGAGAATCTAAAACACAGCGGCACAACCTCAGGATAAACAGCCGATCATTTAAAGACTGAGATGAGGAGAAATTTCTTCACTCAGAAGATTGTGAATATTTGGAATTCTCTACCCAGAGGGTTGTGGATATTCCATCATTGGGTATATTAAAGGCTGGGATAGATAGATTTTGGTGTCTCAGAGAATCAAGGGAAATGGGAATGTGGCAGAAAAATGGAGAGCTGAGGCAGAAGATCAGCCCTGATCCTATTGGATGATGGAGCCAGCTCAAGCACCCCCATGGTCTACTCCTGCTCCTATTTCTTATGTTATGTTTTATTTTCTTCAGGTACCCACTACGGGAGCCCAAAGCACATGAAGCTTGGAAAGGATGGATTGCAACAGCTTAACAAACAGCCTCAGTCATGATTTAATAAGGTGAGAGAAAACTCAATATGGCATGCATAAATTTGTGTATCTTTTTAGTATAATAAATGGTTATCCAGCCTAACCTTAGCAGACTTGTTTAAGCTTTTTTTTTAAAAAGTCTGCTTACACAGCCTATGGGTAAATGAAATAACCTTGATTCAATCTGCCACCTCATTTCAAACTGACCAAATGGGACTTCTATGTGGAGGGAGCTGATAAGTCCCAAGTGAACAACACCTCTCTTTTGAACTTCTTGAACAAGCATCCATAAAACAGCATTATAAAACAAAGGTACTCTGCATCTACGACCAGCCTTTTCCAGGGTAAGTCTGGCAAGATTTAAGAAACGCCATTAAAAGTTAGCTCCACTTTTAAAGGCTGCATCTTGTTTCCTGCCTCCCGCTGATGTGAGCTCCCACTAGCAAACCCAATTCAGGCAGGGAGCGCGCTATGCAAGACTGATTGGTCAGTTCAGTATAGCTTCAGAGAGTGTCAAAGTTTGTGTGTCCTTGTTTCACTTTTTCAATGTTGGGGCTGTAAAATCAGTCCTCCAGTGGCAGAACATCAATCTTGAACCAATCTTAACACCCCTAACCAACCACCATCCCCCACCCACCCCACCACTACTACATCTCCTGTCACCGGCCAGTATCTTCCCTCCTCTCCTGGCACTGACTCTGGTTGTATGGTCACTGATCACGGGCAGTCATTTGCCGCCATGCACACGTGACCTTCATGAATGAGCCAAGATAGTCATTGTCAGCAGGCTATTTTACCATGCAGGATATCATAGCCAAACCTCCCCACCATACCCACTTTCCAATAGGGAGAACTGAATAGTGATCATGAGCATAAAAGTAGGCTGATTTTTCTCCTTTGTAGTAAGAAGATAGCAAGCCCACTGCTGAACTGACTGAAATCAGCTAATGCAGCATAGATCAGTGAAGGACAACTGTTTGGCTGAGGTACTAGAGGACTGCCAACACCATGGAAAAGTACCCAAGCATAAATCAGCACCTTTAGAATAGGAGGGAAGGAAATTGAGATTTTCAGTTTATTTTGTAGATTGAATGATTTGATTAGTAAATGATTCCAGCCTTCATGATAATGCAAGTCCACTGTCTTATGGTAATGTTCCTCTATTCTGATCATTGCATCCTCCAGTGGTCTGATCAAAGAGGAATCAGTGCTACAGTTACTCAGTGGAGGTAGTATTCACCCTACATCTGTATTGACAAACTGCCTACTGTTGTAAAAACTTGTCTTTAATTGACATTGCACTGTTATAGTTGCCTCCACTAGTAAGTAGGGACAGCGATTTCTCCTTCTTAACATTTACATTCTTTTGTCTGATTAAAGCATTCTCAAAATCAAATGTGCACTTTTTTGTGCTTTATTTTCTTTGCCACAAGTGTGTGGTGTTATGGTGTGCACATCACATTACTGGGTCTAAGGTAATGTAGTTGCACAGCAGTCTTTGAGCTGCAGTGTATCTGCTAACCTAGGAAACTCACAAAAGCTGCATCTCTGATTTTCCTTCCTTTCCTTTGTTGAAATCCTCCACCTTCCCTCAATGGATCATCTGACATTGGGAGCTCACCGTGCAGGCTTCTGCGGGGATATATGATATCAGAGCAAGAATAGAACCTGGGATCCTCTGGTCTGTATGGCTCAGTTACGCATTTTCTCTTCTAGCTAAAGCCTTCAAAGGAGCCCCAAGGCCAATGTTCCTACTGCTATATGGCACAGCATATTGTACTTCAGTCGACTACTCTGCCAAACCTCCAGTGGGTGCTTCACATTCATATTTAAATGGGGTGACAATTCCCACCAGGGAAAATAATGCAGGGCTGTCGACTTGCACACCATGCCTTAACTAATGAAAAAGATTTATCAATGTGGCTTGTGGAACAGAAGAGAATAGGTGTTCAAATATTTGTCACAATTTGATTAGAAAAAGGTTTAGAGCGAAACTGGTGGAAGACAAATAGTTTATAAAAAGAATTGATGGATTTTCTAGCCTTTTAACAACAGTTGAATGAGTTGCATCTGCGTGAACCTGCTCTCTTGGTTTGAATCCACCTCAAAAACCTCATGAAACACCCTACCCCAGACAAGTAAAACCTTTGAAAATTCTGCACATGGTACCAACACCTAGTGTGTGAATTTCCTTTTTTAAAAAGAGCAAAAGTCTCTGGAGCCCTGCAATATTTTTTTGAAAATATTGCTGTCGCTGTTAGGTTTCTGCTAGCAGCTGGAAGTTTGTTTTTACTCCATGATGCACCAGAACTCTATGGTATTTCAGTCCTAATAAAAAAAAAACCTGCTGATGTCACTGCAGTTAGGCTGAAGAACCTTTAAGTAACTGTGGTGTGATCCAAACAAAATAGCAGTGGCTGCACGGCACAGTCCTAGCTGAATGAGGTAATGGTGTAAACTGAGGTCTTTTAATAGACATGAGCTTCACACAGCTATAAATTAACCCATTGAGCACTGAATAGACTTTGCTTATTTCTAAAAATGGGGGTTGTGTAGGAAAGAAGTGAATTTCTGTAGATTAATTTATGTGTGTTTAAGCATAATTGCTGAATTGTACACAACATCGAATGTTTTAGACTGCACCATTATCGCCTCTGTGGGGAGTCTTCAGATAGGCTAAATCCTTGGAACACCCTGTTCACAAGCTGCTTTAAAAATTATTTCTTACAGACAGATGAAGCTGTCGGTGACATTTATATAATTTTGCTAAAAATAGCAAGCAAGACTCTTTTTTTTCCAGTCGGCCAATTATCTTCCAGAGGCCAGGAAGCACAGTCGGGGTAGTAGCATGATGTCTTCGCACATGTTGAGCTGCCACATTGAAACGCCATGACATCATTTCTCCACACATGCCTTCTAGTCAAAGTGGCACAGCCAGTCTATGTTAGTGTTGAATGGTGGGCCAGCACACTGCAACCCATTCACAAGGACTAATTGTAGTTTAGAAAGGTACATGTGGGGAACACCACAGTTAGCCTCACTCTCCCAAGACCTGAGCTACAACATTAAAATCTTTTGCTGCTGTCCTGCCCTGTGGGCCAGAGCATCAATCTCCGACCCTACTTCAATAGCTTTACAAATACTTTCAGTGCAGTGTTAATATAAACTAAAATTAATGAGTAAGGAAAGGTGTTTGCCAGGTTATTGGATAAATGCACCATATGGCGACATGACAAAGAGCCATGTAGCACAGGAAGGTCCCAGATTCCATTTGTGGACTAACACCTCAGTGTCCCTGGGCTGTGAAAGAGAAAAATTAACTGAGGTTCCCCCACTCTATCCAGTGTACCTCGCTAGAAAGCATTCCAGTGTGGGCACAGGATGAGGAGAGGATCAGGTCCACCCCTCCCCACTTATCAGTTATCCAGCAACATTAGCTGTGCAAGATCACGTGTAAAAATAGCCACTTGGGCGAGGTTCAAAAGGGCCGCCGTCAGCCATGGCACTGCACCTGACCATTAGTCAGTATCTTCAGGATAGAAAGGATGGCAATAAAACATCTGCGGCACAGCATGGGGCCATTCACCACCACTTGGAAACACAGCAACTTGCATTGCAAAAGTACTTTAACATGACCCACCAGCCCTATAAAATGGGCAGTATTCTCTGAACAAACTCAGAGGAATGCTTGTCCTTAGTTGAAGATGAGAATTCCAGATACAATAGCTCAAATGGTTAAGCACCAATGTTGGTATTAGCAGCCAACACTTCCAATAACACAATAATACTGTTATGATGAAAATAGTTTATTGACAATCCCAACATTGGCAGCATGACAACTGCATGCTGCAGTTTGTAATTAAAACCTTATATTTCCACCCCCTGTCACTCGCAAATGGCTTTTTCATATCAACAAATACTGAACAGTTTAGTTGAATATTGCTATATCAAGTTTTTTTAAAAAAACAATTTGCAAAACAACATCTTCCTGAAAAGGCTACATGATAAAAAGAAAATGAGCTTCCCACAAAATGTATGAGTTTTAAAAATATTTGCATAATTGCTCAAATGAACGCAGAATACTAAATGCCCTTTTGTAACTGTTTAAATACATCTAGTTTTCAAGGAGGTGGTGTCACTCCTGCCATGCCAAGAGTACTGGCTTAACCCTTAATGCACCAGTCTCAAGGTTTGTTCCATGGTGCTGCAACTTATTCAGGGAGAAGTGCCCATGGGCTGAATTTTATGGGCCCCCTAGGGACAGGAATGGAGGCGGGGCGTGGGAGGTCCATAAAATTGCGAGGTAAGGCAGGGGGCAGAGTACCCGTCGCCTTCCCAATGCCTTCGAATTTAGTCTGAAGTGGGGAAGGCTGAGGATGGTCTTTCTGTCCAGAGGCCAATCAAGGCCTTAAGTGATTAATTACTAACCATTTAAGAGCCTCTTCCTGATACCACTGGTATTTTACCAACAATAGGGGGTGCCTCCGCCATGTGAGGAGCCCACCCAGTAAAACAAGGCTGCTGCCCTGTGGGCTGGGAGGAAGGGGCCCTCCTCCGTGGGCAAAAGCCGCACCTCCACAAACAATCTCACCCCCACGGACCACTCACCCCCTTACTGGAGCCTGCTGGAGTGGTCCTGGCAAGTCCGACCCCATTTACCTGAGGTCCAGGGCCTCCTGTACAAAGAACAAAGAACAGTACAGCACAGGAACAGGCCATTTGGCCCACCAAGCCTGCGCCGATCTTGATGCCTGCCTAAACTAACACCTTCTGCACTTCCGGGGCCCATATCCCTCTATTCCCTTCCTATTCATATATTTGTCAAGATATCGCTTAAAGGTCGCTATCGTATCTGCTTCCACCACTTCCCCTGGCAGCAAGTTCCAGGCACTCACCACCCTCTGTGTAAAAATCTTGCCTCACACATCCCCTCTAAACTTTGCCCCTCGCACCTTAAACCTATGTCCCCTAGTAACTGACTCTTCCACCCTGGGAAAAAGCTTCTGACTATCCACTCTGTCCATGCCGCTCATAACTTTGTAAACCTCTATCATGTCGCCCCTCCACGTCCGTCGTTCCAGTGAAAACAATCTGAGTTTTTCCAACCTCTCCTCATAGCTAATGCCCTCCAGACCAGGCAACATCCTGGTAAACCTCCTCTGTACCTTCTCCAAAGCCTCCACGTCCTTCTGGTAGTGTGGCGACCAGAATTGCACGCAATATTCTAAGTGTGGCCTAACTAAGGTTCTGTACAGCTACAACATGACTTGTCAATTTTTATACTCTATGCCCCGACCGATGAAGGCAAGCATGCCGTATGCCTTCTTGACTACCTTATCCACCTGCGTTGCCACTTTCAGTGACCTGTGGACCTGTACGCCCAGATCTCTCTGCCTGTCAATACTCCTAAGGGTTCTGCCATTTACTGTATACCTCCCACCTGCATTAGACCTTCCAAAATGCATTAGCTCACATTTGTCCGGATTAAACTCCATCTGCCATTTCTCCGCCCGAGTCTCCAACCAATCTATATCCTGCTGTATCCTCTGACAATCCTCATCATTATCCGCAACTCCACCAACCTTTGTGTCGTCCGCAAACTTACTAATCAGACCAGCTACATTTTCCTCCAAATCATTTATATATACTACAAACAGCAAAGGTCCCAGCACTGATCCCTGTGGAACACCACTAGTCACATCCCTCCATTCAGAAAAACACCCGTCCACTGTTACCCTCTGTCTTCTGTGGCTGAGCCAGTTCTGTATCCATCTTGCCAGCTCACCTCTGATCCCGTGTGACTTCACCTTTTGCACCAGTCTGCCATGCGGGACCTTGTCAAAGGCTTTACTAAAGTCCATATAGACAACATCCACTGCCCTTCCCTCATCAATCATCTTCGTCACTTCCTCAAAAAACTCAATCAAATTAGTAAGACACGACGTCCCCTTCACAAAACCATGCTGTCTCTCACTAATAAGTTCGTTTGTTTCCAAATGGGAGTAAATCCTGTCCCGAAGAATCCTCTCTAATAGTTTCCCTACCACTGACATAAGGCTCACCGGCCTATAATTTCCTGGATTATCCTTACCACCCTTCTTAAACAAAGCAACAACATTGGCTATTCTCCAGTCCTCTGGGACCTCACCTGTAGCCAATGAGGATGCAAAGATTTCTGTCAAGGCCCCAGCAATTTCTTCCCTTGCCTCCCTCAGTATTCTAGGGTAAATCCCATCAGGCCCTGGGGACTTATCTACCTTAATGCTTTGCAAGACACCCAACACCTCCTCCTTTTTGATAATGAGATGACTGAGACTATCTGCACTCCCTTCCCTAGGCTCATCATCCCTGTCCTTAAAGGGATGAGGACCCTGAAGGCAGGCAGTTAAGTGGCTGCCCGCTGTGAAAGTCGGCCGGGGTCCAAAACATGGCCGAGGTGGGGTCCCCACCACCACTTCCTTCCGACCTATCACTGGGACCCCCGCTGTCCAGGAAAAATTCAGCCCCCAGGGTATCAACTAATGAATTCTTGAGTCAACAATATAAAATGTTATTGCTGCAGTTTTGAACCTTGCAATAATACTGTTCATGTGAAGCTCTGAATATTAAATGGGCTTCATGTGAGCATATGAACATACAAAAGCGACTGGCAGGAAAAGACCAACCTAACAACCCATCAAACCTGCCTCATACCATGAAAGTCACAGGATCATGACCAAACAGTTCTTCCCTACATCCCCACACCTCCTCGCCCCCTTCTTTACCATGTAAACCCTTGCAAAAGGCAAAAAAAAACAGAGAAAACACCCAGTTTACTGCAATATACCGAAATATTGTTACTGCCACAGGAACTATCCCATATTATGAAATTATTTTTCATGCACTTTAGATAATGTGTTGCCCAGACCTGTCAGTGATTATCTTCCAATAACATATTTCTGAAAATGACATCCGCAGCACAGTTTGTATTTTGCCTAAGATCCCAATGACACACAAAATCACTTAAAAATCCTGAATCTGAGCAAAGTCATTAAGGCCACATCCTAACAAGGCATTGGAGTAAAGCATAACTGTGAGATAGAAAGCCCTGACGTCGGAGTGTATAGAGAGGGAGCATGTCAGTCTTCGTGGATCTCAGCACCACTGTAAGCTGATGCCTTCCTTTTAAGAATATAATGTAGTCGCTCTGATGTAATGTTCAAGTATATCCATCATTTTAGGCTCAGCACACATTAATAAAATTTCACTGCACTGTCTTAGGGACTGTCTGCAGAACTGCTTAAGTCGTGAATTTGAACAAATCCTCCAGCGTTTTGGGGTAGTCTGAAGCATATGAAAGTTGATGTTATGTAAATCAGATATTTTAAATCCTTTTATATGTGGCCAGTTTAGGTCAGAAACAGATACGGCATCCTTAGCAAGCAGTGCCTTCTTTTCCCTAAAAGACTGTTGGTTAGGGCTGATCTGATGATACATTTTCCTCAATCCTCTCCTATCAGGAAACATACTAATGCCGACTCTATCATTCTTCCTGAATCTGCCAGCATTGTGACTCCCCATTGCAGCTCACTAGTTTTTTTTTAACCGAACAATGCTACCTGGCCTGTCGAACACAAGATAACCAGCTACAACTGTAGCACTGTATTTTCTTTTATCTGCTTACTGCCTGAAAATTATCTTCTTTTACTCTATAATTACGCAGTTACAGACAGCGATAAAAAAAACCCTGACACCGGACCCTCATGAGGTTTCGAAGCCTCATGACAATAAACCTCCCTAATGGACTTAAAATACGAACAGTGCCAGCAAGCAGAACAATTGGGTTGGGAATTGCAACGCACCCATTGGCACAGCGCTGCATTCAGGGATTTTTTTTCCCCGAGCTTATCTGTTGTCTTCGTCTTGTGGGAGACGAGATAACAGTAATTCTTCTGGGTACTTTTCACTACGTGAGCTTTTCCCATGTCTTTCTGGGCTGTTCAGATAAAGGGTGAAGACCGACTAGTGTCATTTTCTTTGTCAAAAATCAATATTCAACAAAGTTTATCTGACCTACATAGCAGGAAGCACTAATTTTGTCCACGTCAATTGCTTTGATGAATGTTCATAATGCCCAGGGTGTGAGTGCAAGATAAAAGAATTACTGCAAAAAAAGGTGCCATGAACACAACAAAGCTTTAATGAAATGCACGTTTCTTGATTGTCAAAAAAATAAATCCAGGCTAGCTGCTGAAGCTCACTAGAAATGTGCACATTGATTATATATTTTGCAAGGCAGGAAGTAAAACCTTCAAAAGGCCCATGGCTACCAATCAAATACAATTAGCAATCAGTGAAGACCGATTGACTGGTCTGCTAGTTACACAAAAGTGGTTCCCCCTCATCTCCACAAATCCTCCACACCCACATCCCAAGCACCAGGATGCAGAACGCGACAGCTTTTGTGTTTTATTTAGGGCAGAACAATACTCACCTTCAGTAACACAGCTCAAATTCATACCTCTCAAGCAGATACAATTGAAAGGAACATAGGCTGGGATTTTACCAGCAGTGACGAAGTCCCAAAGTCGGGACATAAAGCGGATTTCATTGCTGTATGGGTGAGGAGTGGAAGTGCACTGTGTTATTGTCGGGGCCATCCAATTAATGGCCAGCAGGTGTGGCAGCCAGCCAGTTAGGAGGCACGGGTGGGGGGACATACTGGGTTAGGCTAGCCAGCCAGCTGTAGTTTTAAAGGCAGGAGCCCCGGAGAAAACTGAGAAGGAGGCCTGGCAACTCGAGTGATCAGGAAATGACAGAAGGCAGAGGAAGAGTGGCGCCCAGGTTTTCTGTACTTCCCTGGAGTTGCTCCTCCAGGTGGCACAGGCTCAGAGGGAAGTCCTTTTCCCTCGGAACAGAGGCTGGCTTGCCAGAGAAAAAGGACATGAATAGAGTTAGTGGAGGGAGTGAGCAGCCGTGGGTGGTCCCAGGTTCATGGATACGGTGTAGAAAGCAGATCAATGACCTGGTGTGGTCTGGCAAGGTGACTGCACTGCATAACATTCAGCTTGAAGCCTTAGATGTGATAAAAGGTGAATATGAATTTGGAGAAGGAGTTGCCCACCGAGTCACCAGCAATGCCCAGGCAGTAGCATTGTTAGTGTATGCATGTTAGCTTCACTGTGGAGAACACCGGTCAATCAGAGTTGACCCCTGCACTGCCAGTCTGCCTGCAACAGGCATCCCTATGACACCATTAGGCTACCACCAACATAGCTGTGGTGCGCATCTATGATGGACAAATGACAATGGTAATTTATATGCTTGCAGGAGAAAAGATCCCACAATACTCAACGGAGAGGACGTACTGGAGGCGGTGTCCTATATATGCCAATCCTCATACTGATGGAAGAAGAGGCATTGGAGCGAGTAGGCATGGAGACAGGGCAGCCTACTGCTGAGGGTGAGCTGGATGTGGAGCCCCCTGATCATGAGTGGCCTAAAGGATAGGGGAATAGACCTCTCTGGAGAGAAAAAAGCATAGTGTTCATGTGGCCACCCCGGTCACATGGAGTTCCAGATGATGAGTAATCAGAAGGACGTGTTGGAAGGCACAGTGCTCTCTCATCACTCTTCAAAATCAGGCAGCTACAGAACCTGGGGGACAGCCATCCACATCTGAGGAGGAGGACATCACAGAAACATAGAAAATAGGAGTAGGCCATTCGGCCCTTCGAGCCTACTCCACCATTCATTATGATCATGGCTGATCATCCAACTCAGTAACCTGTTCCCGCTTTCCCCCCATACCCTTTGATCCCTTTAGACCCAAGAGCTATATCTAACTCCTTCTTGAAAACATACAATGTTTTGGCCTCAACTGCGTTCTATGGTAGCAAATTCCACTGGCTCACCACTCTCTGGGTGAAGAAATTTCTCCTCAGCTCAGTCCTGAAAGGTTTACCCCGTATCCTTAGACTATGACCCATGGTTCTGGACCCCCCCTCCCCCCCCACCATCGGGAACATCCTTCCTGCACCTACCCTGTCAAATCCTGTTAGAATTTTATAAGTTTCTATGAGATCCCCCCTCACCCTTCTGAACTCCAGCGAATATAATTCTAACCGACTCAATCTCTCCTCATACGTCAGTCCCACCATCCCAGGAATCAGTCTGGTAAACCTTTGCTGCACTCCCTCTATAGCAAGAACACCCTTCTTCAGATAAGGAGAACAAAACTGCACACAATATTCCAGGTGTGGCCTCACCAAGGCCCTGTATAATTGCAGCAAGACATCCCTGCTCCTGTACTCGAATCCTCTCGCTATGAAGGCCAACATACCATTTGCCTTTTTAAATAGTGGGGTTACATTAGCTACCCTCCAATCTGTAGGAACTGTTCCAGAGTCTATAGAATCTTGGAAGATGACCACCAATGCATCCATTATTTCTAGGACCACTTCCTTAAGTACTCTGGGATGCATACCATCAGGCCCTGGGGATTTATCGGCCTTCAATCACATCAATTTCCCCAACACCATTTCTCTACTAATACTGATTTCCTTCAGTTCCTCTCTCACTAAGCCCTGCGTTCCCCAATGTTTCTGGTATAATATTTGTGTCCTCCTTTGTGAAGACAGAACCACAGTATGCATTTAGTTGGTCAGCCATTTCTTTGTTCGCCATAATAAATACCCCTGTTTCTGACTGTAAAGGACCTACGTTTGTCTTCACTAATCTTTTTCTCATCACATACCTAAATAAACTTTTACAGTCAGTTTTTATGTTCCCCACAAGCTTGCTCTCGTACTCTATTTTCCCCTTCTTATCAATCCCTTGGTCCTCCTTTGCTGAATTCTAAACTGCTCCCAGTCCTCAGGTCTGTTGTTTTTTCTAGCAAATTTATATGCCTCTTTCTTGGATCTAATGCTATCTCTAATTTCCCTCGTAAGCCATGGTTTGGCTACCTTTCCCGTTTTACTTTTGCACCAGACAGGGATAAACAATTGTTGTAGTTCATCCATGTGCTCTTTAAATGTTTGCCATTGCCTATCCACTGTCATCCCTTTAAGTAACGTTTCCCAATCCGTCATAGCCAACTCACGCCTCATACCTTCATAGTTTCCTTTACTAAGATTCAGGACCCTAGTCTCAGAATCAACTACGTCACTCTCCATCTTGATTAAGAATTCTATCATATACTGTTCACTCATCCCCAATGGGTTTTGCACCACTAAATTGTCAATTATTCCTCTCTCATTATACAATACCCAGTCTAGGATGGCCTGTTCTCTAGTTGGTTCCTCTATGTATTGGTCCAGAAAACCATCACTCCAAGAATTCCTCCTCTACTGTATCGTGACTAATTTGATTTGTCCAATTTATATGCAGATTAAAGTCACCCATAATTACAGATGTTTCTTTATCGCATGCATCTCTAATTTCCTGTTTAATGCCATTTCCAACATCACCACTACAGTTTGGGGGTCTATATACAACCCCCACTAATGTTTTTTGCCCCTTAATGTTTCTCAGCTCTACCCTTGCAGATTCCATATCGTCAGAGCTAATAGCTCTCCTCACTATTGCGTTAATTTCCTCTTTAACCAGCAATGCAACTCCACCGCCTTTTGCTTTTTGTCTGTCCTTCCTAAATACTGAATATCCCTGGATGTTCATTTCCCATCCCTGGTCACCTTGCAGCCATGTCTCCGTAATCCCGACTATATCATACCCGTTTACATCTATTTGCGCGATAAATTCATCCACTTTATTGCGAATGCTCTGCGCGTTAAGGCACAAAGCCTTAAGGCTTGTCTTTTTAACATTACTTGTCCCCTTCCCACTATTTTTCACTGTGGCCCTGTTTGATTCTGGCCCTTGATTTCTCTGCCTATCACTTTTCTTATTCCCCTTACTGTCTTTTGTTCTTGTCTTTGATCCTCCCTCCTCTGACTTCTTGCAAAGTTTCTCATTTCTCGTTGGGGCCCAGTACACACTTTCAAACTTGTTTCGCCAGTACCAGAGGCTGCAGGGATCTTCTGTCTTGAGGCTTAAGTTACTTCAAAGGGTCCCTGGAACTTTGCGGGAGAGAGAGAGAGACTTTGTTTCTCTTTGGTCTTCAAAATGCAGTCTGACTCAAAACTTTACTGTGAGCACAATTCAATCACTTCCCAGGTTGACCAGCAGGTTAGTCATGTGACTAGCTTTTTGTTTGAGACAGCATCGCCTGCAAGGTTTGTTGATTCTTCAAAGCTTACTGGACACACTCAGTGGGGGGGGGGGTGCGGGTGGAGTGCTGGCTCTTACACAGACTATGACTCTCAATGTCTTTGGATCATCCCCAAAACTCATCTGGCTAATTGACTCAGGGAGCACTCCATCATCTCGCTAGGCAACTTTCTCCCAGAATGCAAATGTGCAGTCACGTTTCAGCGACTGCTCTGTGGTCTTTTTAAACAAGTTCTGTTCAAGGTCCAGTAACAGTTCAAATGGGGTTCCATATGATGAAATTAATATGTTTCCACTTAGCAAATGTGGTTTCCATCACACCTCCACATCCAGCCAAATCAAATGCGACGTTTGGGGGGAGCATTTCATTATAAATTTAGAAGGAAGAGAAAGTATCGAAAAACACACATGCATTTCTCTCACTCATTCAGAAATCTTAAGATTGTTATCGTCTGTTGTTCCTTTGTAGCAGTGCTGCTTTAAACTGCCCCTTTTGTTCTTGAGGTGGATCTGAGATAGTTATGTGTTGCCCAAGGGGTTTAACATTTCTTCACTATCATTACAGTAGAACAAACAAAGAACAAAGAACAGTACAGCACAGGAACAGGCCATTCGGCCCTCCAAGCCTGCACCGATCTTGATGCGTGCCTAAACTAACACCTTCTGCACTTCCGGGGCCCATATCCCTCTATTCCCTTCCTATTCATGTATTTGTCAAGATGTCTCTTAAACGTCGCTATCATATCTGCTTCCACCACCTCCCCTGGCAGCAAGTTCCAGGCACTCACCACCCTCTGTGTAAAACACTTGCCTCGCACATCCCCTCTAAACTTTGCCCCTCACACCTTAAACCTATGTCCCCTAGTAACTGATTCTTCCACTCTGGGAAAAAGCTTCTGACTATCCACTCTGTCCATGCCGCTCATAACTTTGTAAATCTCTATCATGTCACCCCTCCACCTCCGTCAGTACAGTACAGTACAGCACACTACATTACGTTGGGACTAGGCATCCCAATAAACATGTGATTTTTGGGGAGGTTTGCAATATGCACATTTCCATGATTGTCTAGGGTGCCTTTGTTCCTGTTGAGGTCTGCAGTGGGATGGCTAGATTTAATTAGCTCTGGTTTGGAGTTCTGATCATGGGAGTTGGCAGTGGGTGGATCCACTCTGCTCTCTCTTTCAATGCTCTGATGAGTCATGCAATGCTTTCACCTTAGGGTTATGGTTGTTTCTCTTTTTCCTGACTGTGGGGGTGGATTCTTTGCTAATCTTCCCTTTGTCCTCTGGGACATTCCTGCTTGCAGGTATTTGTCCAGATTCTACTGCACTCCTCTGCGGCACTTTGACTAGGTGAGGCAAAACCTTCACAGTTTCTCTGCCCTCTTGAGGACTTTCTTTGTCCCTGAAGGTTTCTGTAAATGCTGTTAGCAACTCTGGTGGGGTGCTTCTGGTGTCTGCATTTACATAGGAGGATGCGGGGTCTAATTTTTCCAACATTTCGGGGTTGGCTGACAGGACAGTAGGGGTTTTCATTTGGGATTCCTCATGGATTTCCTTTAATCTGTCCTCTTTGTCCATTTTTCCCCTTCCCTCTCTAATTTTTTGCCAGCCCTGTTCCTGTCTGTCCCCTTTTGTTATCAGTAGTGGTTCCTTCCAATTCACCAGCCCTCTGCTGAAGGATTTCCCAAAAGCCGATATAGGAATTAGGGGTGCAGATTTCACAACTCCTACAGTACTCCACCACATCTTTCTGCGTTTTGGCCAGTCAAACTGCTGTCTTATGCAGGCTTTGGTTTTTCATATACCAACATGTACAGCCATTGCAACCTTATGGGCCATTCTTCATATTTCTTTCCAGTACCTCTGCAGCCATTGTCCGCTCTTTGTCCTCAGGTCTGTACCTCGTTCTTTCAATAATAGCAATCAGTGACTTCCTCTGCTTCAATTTCAGACTGGGCAGCCTTTCTCAATACTGGGTCGGCTCACTGAGCCTCAACTAGGGAAGATCCATTTAATCCATTCCCTGGGTCCTCTAACTTTCCAAAGAAAGTTTCAGACAGACAGACAGACCTCATGGTCACCTGTCTGCTGTGTGGAATCAGTCTCCTCTGGGGGAGCTGGTTTGATCATGGCCCGATTCACTACACATTCAGGGGAACTGCAGTGGACTGTCTCCTGCCACTGCCCTATCTCTCTGACCTCTGGCGGTCTCTCTTTCACTACTGGAAGGGCTACCACTTTCGTCCCCGCCAGATCATTACCTAGGAGCAGGTCAACCTCGTCCACAGGCAAACTAGGGACAATCCCTTCGGTCACTGGTCCTGAAACTTGGTCGCATTCCAAGTGCACCCGATGTACACTGCCCTCCAATACCATTTACCACCATTCTGGTATTTACTGCACTCTCTCGGGACAAGGTCAGGCCTTTTCCCAGGAAAAAGGATCTAGTGGCCCCTGTGTCCCTGAGTATTACTATGGGCTTGCTTGTCCCACTCTCATTTCAAACACAAAATCCTGATAACCTTCAGGAGTCCTATTAAATTTTCCTGCACCCGCAGGAGTATGTTTTCTGGGCCTTACTATTGCTGCAGTTAAAGCTGTGCTTTCCATCAGGGTCCCATCTCCTTCACTGAGCGGGTGTGCCCTGATTAACCCTACAGGTTTTCCCCGTAGTTTCCAGCAGTCAGCTCTTAGATTACCTGCCTTATTACAATCGAAGCACACAGGTCTCCGGGTCACACTCCTACTTACAGCACTATCCTTTTAGGCTGGAGGAGGGCCCCCTGTGTGTCCTGCTTTTCCTTCTCTCCTTGGACTGCTTGGGCTCCTATCACTTTCCCACCCTTTGTCCTTTTCCGGTTTTCCCCTGGGGAACCGTCTTGGATATTGGAGCAAACTCATCAACCAGAACTGCGGCCAGCCTTGCTCTATGCACTTTTTGTTCCTCCACATAGCTCTTTATGGAAAGTGGGAGAATGTTTTTAAATTCCTCTAGCAAAATGACCGCTCTGAGGTTTTCATAGTATGCAGCACTTTAAAAGCCTTCTTCCACTGGTCAAAAGCCAGCTGCTTACATCTCTCAAACTCCAAGTAAGTTTGATCAGTCTGCTCCCTGAGGGTTCGGAACCTCTGGCCGTAGGCTTCCGGTACTCACTCATATACCCCGAGGATAGCATTTTTTGTCAGTTCATAATTTTATGAACTCTCATCTAGCAACAGGGGATAAACCTCATGGGCGTTTCCTGTTAGCTTACTTTTCAACAGAAGAGTCCAACTCTCAGCCAGCCACTTTAACTGCCTTGCAATTTTCTCAAAAGATACAAAAAATTCTTCCACATCTCCCTCATTGAATTTTGGAATCAATTGGGAAAATTTTAAAAACTCAGTACACAGCCCTGCACTACTTGTATTTTCCATGCTTTCACTGGGGTTACTCTGTCGCCCCCTAGTTAACTCAAGCCGACTCAGCTCTCTTTCCACCCGTTCCATCTGGAAATTTCTTTCTCTCTCTCTCTTCTAATTCAAGTTTCCTCTGTTCCAATTGTATCTTTGCTAGCAATACCCTGTCGGAGTCTATTTCTAACCCTGTTTCTACTTCTTCAGATTTGAGGGAAAAATGGTTGGCCACTTGACTTAGGAGTTCTGATTTCCTAGCCTTGGCATGCAAAGTAATCCCACACTGCTCAGCCATATTCCTCAACTCTTCCATAGACAGTGCCTTTAACTTATCCCAAGTTACTTCACCCTGCCTTGGGTAGTTACTGGCTTCAGTCGCAGACATGTCAGTATTCTAGCACACACAACCTCAAGAAAACCTGTATTGAAACCTTTTCTGTTTTTGATTGGGATCAATTTGACTTCCCACTTCCAATTTCTCGTTTGTCTGTGGGTCCAATCTTGGACGCTAGCCCCCAAATTTCTGTTACAACCAGGTGAGGAAGGGGTCTCAGGCTCCCCTCTCAGCCCTTTCCTGGTTTGGCCATAACAGGGTTTAACTTTTAGAAACACTGTGTTTTTAGCTTCCCCTCGGTGAGTCCTTGCTCACTGCTCTCTAATTGTAATTGTAAAGGATTCAATCAAACAGGCTTTCTCAAGCTTAAACAAGAAAGGTGTAAGTTTATTAACCTTAAAACTCTAACTCAGTTAAAACTGCTAAAAATACATATTACAACCATGCTAGCATGCATACGTGATAAACACACACACAAATAGATACAGAGGAGGAGAAGGAATTAAAGGGGGAAGGTTTGAAGTTGTAGATGGAATTCAATTACTGGTTTTGGATTGGATGTAAAGTCTTTGATTGAAGTCTTACAGTTCTCGTTAGGGCCCGGTGCATACTTTCAAACTTGTTTAGCCAGTACCAAAAGGCTGCAGGGGTCTTCTGTCTTGAGGCTTAAGTTACTTCAGGGGGTCCCTGGAACTTTGCATGAGAGAGAGAGAGAGAGACCTTGTTTCTCTTTGGTCTTAAAAATGCAATCTGTCTCAAAACTTTAGGGAGCACAATTCAATCACATCCCAGGTTGACCAGCAGGTTAGTCATGTGACCTAGCTCTTTGTTTGAGACAGCATCGCCTGCAAGGTTTGTTGATTCTTCAAAGCTTAATAGACACACTCAGTGGGGGTGGAGGGTGGAGTGCTGGCTCTTACACAGACAATGACTCTCAATGTCTTTGGATCATCACTATTGACAAAACCCATCTAGCTAATTGACTAAGGGAGCACTCACATCATCTCTCTAGGCAACTGTCTCTCAGAATGCAAATGTGCAGCCATGTTTTCAGCCACTGCTTGGTGGTCTTTTTAAACAAGTTCTGTTCAATGTCCAGTAACAGTTCAAATAGTGTTCTATATGCCAAAATTAATATGTTTCCACTTGGCACGTGTGTTTTCCGTCACAATGTCCATAATTTCCTTATTCGCATTTACAACATCACCGTTATCAGTTAAGAGGCCCACATTGCTCTTAAGCACCCTCTTTTTCCTAAAATAATTGTAAAAATATTGCGTGTTAATTTTGATATTCCTTGCAGGTTTCTTTTCTTACTCTCTTCTTGTAGCTCTTATTATCTCCTTTGTGACCTTTTGCTCCTCTTTGCATCTCTCCAATTCGCCAGGACCTGTGCTATTTTTTGCACTTTCTGTGTCATTTTACTTTCAGTTTTATGTTGTCCTTTACTTCTTTAGTTGTCCATGGCTATCTTTTTTGACAAGTAGAACTCTTGCCATTTAAGGATATAAACTGGTGCCGAATCACATTAAATTCCTTTTTGAATACCTTTCGCTGATCTTCTGTACTTTTACCCATTAACAGACTTGCCCAGTTTACCATGGACAGTCTTTGTCTCATCGCATTGAAGTCAGTCTTACCTAAAGCTAGAATCATACTAGCTGTCTCGCATTTCTCCCTTTCAAACACTGCATTGAACTCCATCATGTTATGATCACTGTTAGATAAATATTCATGCATCATTGGGCTGTGAACTAAATTTGTATCATCAGTCATTACTAAATCTAATATGACATGATTCTAGGTCATGTTATTGCAGAAAGCTATCCAGAACACACAAAAATTCTTTACCTTCCTGACATGTGCTAATCTGCTTATCCCAATCTACGTGAAAGTTAAAAAACCCCCATTAAAACCAATCTTCCTTTGCTGTATGCTTTTCTAAACTCTGCATTTATACATTCTACCACTTCACAGCTACTACCAGGGGGCTTATATACAACTCTCATTCCTGTCTTAAATCCTATTCTATCTCTTGATTCTATCCATAAAGTCTCAAGTGCTTGCTTATCTTTCATTATATCCTCCCTTATCATTGAAGTAATTTCATCCTTATTCACCAGTGCTGCTACTCCACCTCTACCATTTTCCCTATCTTTCCTGTAGATCTTATAACCTGGTATATTTAGTTCCCTGTCCTGACTGTCTTGCGCCATTGCTCAGTAATGGCTATTATGTCATACCATCCAAATTGAATTTGAGCCTACAATTCATTCAGTTTGTTCCTTATACGCTGTGAATTTGTATAAAGAATGCTTATTTGGGCCACACACCCTAACCTGCCCATCTGCTCTAGCGTTTTACTCACACATTGCTTACTTCTCTTGCCTGGTTTAATTACTTTAGATTTTTTCTTTTTCCCTTTACCTGGAGGGCCTAAAGCACGATGTTTGACTGTTACTCTACTCTCTTCCCTTTCACTTGTTTCAGAATTATCATTTATACTCTTTTCCACCAGAGCCCCGCACCCCCCCACCCCATTTATCATAGAAACATACAACGGTTACAGCACACCTAGTCCCACTCCCCTGCCTTTTCCCCATAGCCCTGAAAAAAGTTTTTCTTCAGATAATTGTCCAATTCTCTTTTGAGAGCCACAATTGAATCTGCCTCCACCATACAACTCAGACAGTGCATTCCAGATCGTAACCACTCGTTGCGTAAAAAGGTTTTTCCTCATGTCCCCGTTGCTTCATTTACTAGCTTAAAGTCCTTGTGATTACCCTATTTATCCTTTCTACTTGGACACTGGTCCCAGCCCAATTCAGGTGGAGCCCATCCCAAAGGTACAGTTCCTTCCTGTCTCAGTACTGATGTCAGTGTCTCATGGAATGACACCTCTTTTCTACCCCACTCCTTTAAGAATCCAGAGATTATAACCCTTGAGGTCCTGTTCTTTAATTTAGCTCCTAGCTCCTGGTACTCTCCAAACAAGACGTCTTGCCTACTCTTTCCTATGTTATTGGTCCCAACATGGATCACAACAACTGGATGTTCCCCATTCCTCTGGAACAAGATACTGTTCAAAAAGTGAAAATCTGAAATAGCGCTAGATGTGAGCAGAGGAAGCTGGGTGTTTATCCCTTTCAGTGACATCACCACAAAGGACTGAGACAAAATTGTGATGCTAATAGCTACATCAAAGGAACAAAGCTCAGTCTCAACCTTACTAATTAGAGAAATTAGCCATTCATTTTTCTTTACTTCCATTCAGTTTAACCAGTTAGCACTTCATTTATTCAAATGTTCTTTTTCTTGTTAATTTCTCTCTCGTTTTTCCCCTTTCAATTATTTGTTCCAGGGTTTTTCTTTAATTACCAGTGATTCCTTACAAAATTAGATACTTCTACAGGTGAGTAAAAGTAGAATTTGGAACAATATTATTTAGCAACATAATATCATCGCCATATATTTTGTTCAAAATTCATCTTACAAAGTACAAATGAAGAACATGAGTATAAGAGCTTGCTAATGGATATCTCTATCAGCCCCAGTTGGCTGCAGTAGATTATGTTAATTTATCCCTACCTGTGCTTTTGAAAGAAAACACATGAAATGATGGTTAATTGTTCCAACCATCATTCTGTTCAGTCAGGTTACATCTGACGAAGCAGCAGCTGTATGAAAATATTGACTACTGTTTAGATCTTCATGCATTTATCCATGTACGTAATTGCTCAAATATGATAGCATTAAAGAATGCTAAATAGGCCCACTGAGGTGTCCTTCAGTGATTATTTCAGTTTAAATCTTCAGCTGTCATTCAGCTTTTGCACATCATATATTAAATCCCTGTGACCTATGACATTACCCATGAACCCCCCTTTTTTGTTCCTTCTTTAAATCTTTATCATGGAGGGTCTGACATCAACTTGCTCTGTTGCACAGGATTTAGGGAAGTGTGCGTTGGTCAATCCATGCTGAATAAAATCTTTCCTCAGTGTGAGCCTGCGATAATCTTCAAGGCTCAGGCTCCCCTAAATGAGGTGCAAAAACCTTGAGTTGGATTATCTTCATTTCCATATGGAAGATGGTGTACAACAGTTCAAAATTAAATCACAGATTTGCAGACCGTTTTGCTTACATGGCTAATGCCCTTTAGAAAAGTTTCCACAGGGGAATAAACAAAAAATCATGTTCAAACAGTTTTAAACAAACCCTTACATTAAATCATTCAAGGAAGTAGTAACCTAGAAAAAAAAGGTTGATTTAACAAAAAAAAAACCTTAAAGAAACAAAACCTATGTTGTGAAGAAAACAAAAAAAAAGATTTAATCCATTATTGTCATTGGCCCTTAAAAAAGTGGGTGCCAATAATGTTGAGACAAGGCTGACTTTTGAGAGAAATCATTCCTTGTCCAGCTAGTGAAGTTAAAATTTATAATATATGTCCAAAGATAATGACTCATGAAACATTCCGTTAAAATCAATTGAGGAACATTCCACAGACCTGTTTTCTCTCTGCCTTTTGAAGCCTGGAATAAAAATTCAAACCAAAATTGAAAGTAGTATAAAATAACATTTGAGAAATCCACATATATGAAATGTTGGAAAGCTTGCTACATAGCACTCATTTATAATATTAATCTTTAAAAAGACAGACTTTTTTGGTATTATGTTAAAAGAAAACATTGCAGCCGCAGGGGTAAAGCTCTGAATAAACAGCATGTTTCCAGTCACGGCATCTACAGTAATCGCAATCTTTAAAACCAGAAACGGGCTGCCAGACACCATGGTGTTGATAGATCACACAGGCTGATTTAGCAAGTTCCAGTTTATGTGGAAACATTTCACACAATTGATGCTCTCCCAGAACTGAAGTTTCCATAAGGAATTCAGCAATGGAATTCTTATTTTTATCTATTAGGAAAGCTGTCCAGCAAGCTTAAAGGGCCACCTACAATTATTTTGCAGGTCTTTTTTTTAAATTATGTGCAAAGATAAATTTTAATTTTATTTCATCTCTAACACAAAGTTCCTGACCTTTGGGGTCATAATTTGAGATAGCATAAAACATATTGGGCTGAATTTTATGCAGCTGGCGGGGGTCCTGATGCCAGGCCTAAAAGGGGAGGGAAACACTGCCTCGGCTGTTTATTAACCCTGGCTGCATTTTACAGAGCACAGATAATTGACTGCCCGGCGACAGGCTCCCCATCGCTTTAGGAAAGGAGATCCCATCTCCAAAAGCTGCCGGCCAATTAGAGGACCAGCAGCTCAGCAGTCCCTGCTGTGTCACTGGGAGGTGCGGCTATTGCAGGAGACCCAGGACCAGGAGCAGCCATGAAGCCTCAGAGAGGAGGTAAGTGGGGGCAGGCTTGCCATGACCAGTCACACAGGCCCAGGCAAGTGGTTGGAGGGGTGGACTGTTGAGGGCAAGGTGGGGTGATGACATAGGGTAGGCCTTTGCTGCTGGAGGCCATCTGTGGACCACAGATTTCTCAAGCAGCAGACACCCCCGCACCCCTCCCAACCAGCAGCCCACACGGAGGCTACCTGGTGTTACTGGATGACCTACCCATGTGATGAAGGCACCCCCACCACCCCCCCACCCCCCCACACCACTGATGAAATACCAGCAGCAGTGGAATGAGGCTCTTAAGGGCCTTAATTTGCCTCTGGGCAGGAAAGCTATCCTCGGCCTTCCCTGTCCCTTACTAAATTGGATGGCATAGGGAAGACAATGGGAACTCCACCCCCCACCTTCCCTCGCCATTTCATGAGGCCCTCTGCCACCCTGCCCATCCATCGAGGGCTGATCAAATTCAGTCCATAATTTTAAGTAGCTAGAGCAAATTTAAGAAAAATAAATATATCCATTGCAACTTCTCATGATATTAATTCATTCACACAGAATCACTTCAAATTATAGGAATAGCATTGAGCTTTGCGATGGTGCCTATGTCCAAATACAGATGCAGACAACTCGTATCATTCAGCTTATGACGCTGCAAAAACAATGTAGTCACATGGAAATATTCGAATCAAACTTAAGATTCCGATGACCAAATCAATCTGTAACTTTTATTTTCTAAGAAGAAAATCATTATGCTTTACTGCAGAATGTCTGCAATTTCTTAACAGACCTTTGCATAAGCAAAGCTAGGCTTCTGATCTGCAGCCTGACATACAACTAATCCAAACATTGATTTCAAAAATGCAGAAGAATAATTTCTTATAGCCTTTTAGGATTACACACCTGCAGCAGAATAATACTCTACCCCCAAATTTCCTCAGTTCGCACTGAGCTGCCACCTTAGCTCCGGTCAGAGTCCATCAGAATCCACCTCAAAACAGATATCCACCCACTCCAGGATTTTCCGATTGGGCTCGTAATGGGCATTCCATACAAGACCAATGACATTAGGACCAGCCTCAGGAGTGCAGCCTGTAGTGGGTACTCCCTACACTGGGAGTTCCCACTTCCCTGGCTCCATCAGGTGGTGGCATATTACTGGCGGCCAGTGCCTCCTGTAGGATGAAGCATATTAGCCTCCACATGGGCACATGAGCGTCACTGGTGAAGGTTCAGGCAATGGGAACAGCCTGAACCCTTGAACAATGGGTAAGTAGTTTAAAAAAAAGGATTGGCCCCCTTATTATGGGGACTTTGGTGGCACCCTAGGCACCGCTTTCTGATAAGCATGCATTTTGTCATTTTGGACATTACAATTTCTCACACACAAATTTCTATGCCACACTTGCAGATGATTGGCTCATAAGCATATTCATAAAACAGTAACAAATCACAACTGAACCATTGCCATACCTACCAACTTCCTATTCACATACCACGTCAGCATTTACTACCTGTATGCCTCATCACTTCGGTCCACTAATGGATAAGTACTGACAGTACTAAAAAGCAGCAAGACATTATTGGGAGCAGCAAGTGCAATTGGAATGAGGGAGATTCTGAATTACAAAAAAAAGTTAAACTGCATTTATTTAACAGAATCTTTCATTGATACTAGGCACCAAGATAATTTGATAATGAAAGAACTATGCGAATTTGTGTAAGCTTTTCATTGGTTTTATATTTCTTGCTCAACTAAACGAAGCAGCAGTGCCCTGATGAGGGCATCTGCTTATGAGATATTTTAGGCAAGGAGCTACTGTGATCACTTACTTTCCAGGAAATTTTTGAAACAAAATTTTTTGCTCAAAACATTGTACTTTTTATCTCTAAACATGAAGGAAATACTATCAGGCAAATTTTAATATTTCCAGATGAAGCTCGAAGATTTCCTCTGTAGCAAGAGGAAACACTAGTTGATTAGAGATACAGCACTGAAACAGGCCCTTCGGCCCACCGAGTCTGTGCCGAACATCAACCACCCATTTAGACTAATCCTACACTAATCCCATATTCCCACCAAACATCCCCACCTGTCTCTATATTTCCCTACCACCTACCTATACGAGTGACAATTTATAATAGCCAATTTACCTATCAACCTGCAAGTCTTTTGGCTTGTGGGAGGAAACCGGAGCACCCGGAGAAAACCCACGCAGACACAGGGAGAACTTGCAAACTCCATACAGGCAGTACCCGGAATCAAACCCGGGTCCCTGGAGCTGTGAGGCTGCGGTGCTAACCACTGCGCCGCCCTGTGTATAAAATTGAAACTAAAGCATTTGGTAAAAACAAAGAGCCATAAACTGGTTCATGTAGTTTTGGCAAAATAAATGCACATTTTTATTTTAGGATATCTGTGACTTTTGTTTCCGTAAGAACTGCCCATTTGGTTTGTAACCGGTAGTAATGGCTTGGCTTCACAGCAACCATCTTTGTGGCTGAAAAGAAGGAACTTTTAACCACACCTGCTGTGTTTCATTGTGTGTGAGAGAGAGGGAGTTAGAGACACATGCATCGTCACAGGAGACCCGATAGTGTTATAAATTATTAGAATGCTGCAATAGAATCAATAAAACGGTGGACAATCTTATAAACCCATAACCAGCAAAGATTCAGTCTTGTGTTAATGACATCAAATGTTACACATAGGATAACATAGGATGCAGCACGTTATATATAGGATAACATGAAGGATGAAAAGCAATATATACAGAGTAACACAATGTTGGTAGTGTCTGTCAAATAGGGTCACATAAAAAATGGAGCATTCAGATAACATAGGCCTGATATATTAGATAGAGAACAACAAATCGATTGGAATACATTGCATTTAAAAAAAGAGACATGGGCAACCCTGGCAAGGCTGCATTCATTACCCTAAGGTATTAAGAATCATGTGTAGGTGGCAGGTTCCCATACCTGAAGGACATTAGTAAAGCAGTTGGGTGTTTATGGCAATCTGGTAGCTTTCTGGTCAGCAGTGGCTCAGTGGTTGCACTCTTGCTTCTGAGTCAGAAGTATTGAGGGATGCTGCCCTGTTGGAAGTGCTGTCTTTCGGATGAAATGTTAAATTGAGGCCCACCTGCTCTCTCAAATGGATGTAACTAATCACAAGGCATTATTTTAAAGAACAGGGGAGTTATCCCTCGTGTCCTGGCCAATATTTATCCCTCAATCAACATCACAAAAACAGATTATGTGATTACATTGCTGCTTGTGGGAACTTGCCGAGAGTAAATTGGCTGCTGAGTTTCCTGCGGTACAACAGTGACTACAATTCCAAAAAAAAGTACTTTGTGGGCTGTAAAGTGCCTTGGAACATCCTGAGGTTATGAAAGGTGCTCTATAAATGCAAACCTTTCTTTTGTTCTTGTCCATTATTCTGGAATATGATTGTATTGAATTCACTTTCTCAACTTGCCATGATAGGATTTGAATCACAATCATTGGGCTGTTGGCTGAGTATAATAACCACTAGGCTACCATGCAAACAATGTAGTGTATGTGTAGGCTGGACTGTTATGAACAGGTTGAAAGTTAGGCTGGCGTGTGTTACAAGGGAGTAACACACTGATGGGTTCAAATCACCTCTAAACTGAAAGATTAACATTAATGGAACTCAAAAATGCAATGTCCACACAAACCTGTGCTACTCTACATAATATATGGAGATGGAGTTCATGGGCTTATTTGTATTTCATTTTTTGGCAATCAGATGTGATGGGATTCATTAAGTTACATGATTTGAACTAAAACACTATTTAATTACATGATTTGAACTGTTGTGATGTGTTTGATTAATTTTATTTTATAAGAAGATAATATAGCTTGTGGTCTTCCAATAGACTGCAAGCCAATGCTTATTACAAACAGGTCTGGCAGCATCTGTGGAGAGAGAAGCAGAGTTAACGTTTCAGGTCAGTGACCTTTCATCGGAACAGTTCTGATGAAAGGTCACTGACCTGAAACGTTAACTCTGCTTCTCTCTCCACAGATGCTGCCAGACCTGCCGAGTATTTCCAGAATTTCTTGTTTTTATTTCAGATTTTCAGCATCTGCAGTATTTTGCTTTTATTTACTTATTACAAACAGGGTGTTTATAAAGACCTTGTGCAACTTTGGACTTTAATAAGATATGATAGGAACCCAATTATCAATTGGATGAAGAAGTTTCGAAGTGGTGCATTTTTCCTATAATGAGCAATGAATTTGCTTTCTCAGCTGTTATGGATTCAGTTCTGCTGCCCATAACACACAGTTCACCTTTTCTTATCCTGTCACCATTCTCAATCAGGAAAACATTAGCACAGCGTTAACAATGTCAACGGTAAAAAACCTGATGAATTATGCTTTCTCATGTCATTTACAGTTTGCTTCTATTATGGGCACAAAGTTATTAAAGTTTAAACTTACACAAGGACTTTATAAACACCCTGTACATTATAATGAAAGCAAAGGAAAATTCCAGCTACGCATTGCATTTAGACCTGGCACAAAAATATTACTACATGCAACAAACGGCTCTAGTTTGATCCTGTACTCCTGCATGATATCCATAAAAAACAACCTTGAGATTCAGAACGAGCTGCAGTTAGGCTTCTCTTGCACAGGTCAAAGGGCTCCAGGCAAACCACTTTGACATGCAGGTGATGCTTAAGATGCCAACTGCTCTTTAATGCTTCTTTAAATTGGTCCACTAAGCTATTTAACAAAATAAATAGTGACTTATATATCTTCTATCTTATTAGAAACACAATAAGCAAAAAATAAAAGTATAAACTGTACTGGTGATAGCAATGTTGGATAAATATCTGTAGAAAGCACATTCCACCTGTTCCATTGTGTGTCTGTCTGATAGTCATCCTGTCGATCAGTTGCTGGGAATACAAATGGACTCTGTTGTAGAGATGATATAACATTTCACTATTTCCTGATATACTGAGCAACTTCAGCACATATTTTCCCTCTAATTTTCTCTTCTCCACACCTGAAGACTCTGACTCTTGCTGAGATGTGATTTCATTAGCAGTGGATGCTCTCCGGAATGCTGTGCAAATAACTGTCTTCCCGTGTGAGCCTCGACGCAGATGCCTTCATTTTTTCTTCTGCTTTACTATTCAATTTTCAGGTAGACAGCAATGGGGAAATGGGGAGGGATGTGAAGCCATTTTAGTGGCTGCCCCATTTTCTGCTGTAATTTCCAGTGGACAACGGCAAAAGAGTTAGTGATGTCACAGATTCCATTTCCTAATAATACTGCCTCAGTTGCAGTCAGTCATAGTCTTGCCTGTACAAAACAGATGTCTAGCATTGCAAGGTACTACAGAAAAGCAGAGGTAGATTTAAAGGGCCCGGCAGCTACAGTGCAAGCCTCTGCTGAAAATTTGGTCAGAATCTTTCGTTTTTTCAGGCATCAGGACCATTTCCGGATTGGGGGGGATGGGGTGGGGTGGGGGGATGGGGTGGGGTGGGGGAAGGGGGGGTGGTCGGGTGGTGGAATGGGCATCAAAATGAAAACACTCATGAAAGGCTCCAAAGTCAGTTTTAAAAAAAACAAGTTCCAGAGCTGTGAGGAGCATGAGTGTGTGGGGGGTGTGGAGGTGGGAACACATTGGGGAGCCAATCCAAAAGGTTTTCTGCTACTTTCCTGGCACCACTCCCACCACTGCTCCCCCCCCCACCCCACCAACCCCCTATACATCTGCCTCCAAGGGCCTGGGAAAATTCCCCTCTTCATTCCTCTTACTAGCTATGGCAAAGTTTTTTTAATATCTATTTATCACTGACAACTGCATTAGCTCCTACTTTTGTACTATTTGCCGTGGCTGTATTCTCCAACCCATGCCACTATTTCAGATGGGACACAATGGGCCCAATTTTAACACTGTGTACGTGAATGGGCTTTCAGTGAGTTAAAATTAGGCCCAATATGTCTCCCACTGGGGAATTTCCTTGTATGACTTCTGGAGAAAGAGGAGGAGGAGCAATCGATGGAGGCCAGGCAACAGCATCAGCATAGTTCACCCGAGCACTAGTACAGTTCACCCGGGCACTAGTACAGTTCACCCGGGCACTAGTACAGTTCACCCGGGCACTAGCACAGTTCACCCGGGCACTAGCACAGTTCACCCGGGCACTGGTACTTCCACATCAGAATATTCAGAAAAACTCTAATCTGCATTTGCCTCAGGAGAAGTACTTCACAAAGGAAACCTGACCTACAGCTCATTAGAGAAGGGAACCTGTCATCCCATGCCTGGTCTGGTATATGCATGGCTCCAGTCCCACAATATGCACTTGGTCGCTGAAGTAGCCCAGCAAGCCATTCAGTCGTAAAACAGACAAGTAAGAAAAATAATTTCCTACCTAACACCATTGTGGGAGTACCATCACCACAAAAAACATAATGGTTCACTACCTTCTTAGTGTAACTAGGGATGGGCAACAGATGTGGCCTCAGCCGCATCCTGAGAACCTTTTTTTAAATGAGACACCACCAGCTGCAGCTGCTCACTTGTGCTCTGCGTTTCAGGCAGTGCAGTCCCCTCTTCCTCACAATCCAACTGTCCTAGAGTGAATGTCTCTGGGCTGGTGTTTGAGAAGGATGGAGTGAGTGATAGCACATGCTTCACTGAGATGGTGTCACCCAATGCTAAGAAATTTTCTTAGTCGTTCTCCACATCTAAAGGAGGGAGGTGGTGTAGTGATAATGCCACTGGACAAGTTATCCAGAGGCCCAGGCTAAAGGTCTGGGGACATGGATTCAAATCCTACCACAGCAGATGGAGAAATTTGAATTCAACTAATAAAAATCTGGAATTAAAAGCTAGTCTAATAGTGACCATGAAACCATTGTCGATTGTTGTAAAAACTTATCTGGTTCACTAATGTCCTTTAGGGAAGGAAATCTGCCATCCTTACCTGGTCTGGCCTACATGTGACTCCAGGCCTACAGCAATGTGGTTGACCTTTAAATGCCCTCTGAAATGGCCACTCAGTTCAAGGGCAATTAGGGATGGGCAATAAATGCTGGCCTAGCCAGTGACGCCCACATCCCACGAACAAATAAAACAAAAAGAGTAACAATGACTAGAATGGTTTCATCAGGAGCAGAGTTCATGGACATCAACGTTCACTGACAATTGAAGGATTCAATACAAAGAGAAGCAGAAGGTATTGTAAGCATTCATTTGACCCTTGATCACATCTGTCCTATTTCCAGATCCTCTGCTCTCATCCCTCCCTGTCCTCTCATAACAATCACCGCGCTCCCCATTATTCTCATCTTCCATCCCACCAGCCTTCATCATTTACCAGCTCATCTTCCAACATTTGTGTTACCTCGAATATGATACCACCAAGCACAACTCCTTCCCCCTCTGTTTTCCTGATTGGCATCCTGGAGGGAATGGCCTTTGTTTACTCTTCCACTATCCCTGCTGCCCTCCCTCTGATACTTTACTGAGTAACTGCAGCAGATGCAACACCTGTTCCATTCATCTCCCTCCACATCATTGTCCAGAGCCCCAAATATTCCTTCTGGGTCAAACAGCAATTTATGCATACTTCCTCAAATCCAACAGACTGCAGTTGCTGCTCATAATGCAATCTCCTGCGCACTGGAGAAAGCAAGCTCAGAGCAGGTGATTGTTTCTCCAAGCACCTCTGCAAGTGTGACCCTGAGTCATCACTTTAACTTCTTTCCCATTGTCACATTACACTATTCGAACCAAGCATGGCTCAAAATCTCGGAAAGCATCTCATCGTTCTCCTAAGCATTCTAAAGTCTGATGGTCTGAACATTGACTTCAGAATTTAGCTACTTCTCAAATTTGTCAACATTTCCCATTCCATTTTAGAGCTGTATCTGAAAGATTTCTGCATTATTTTTAAATATCCCCTATTTTCTCACCCTTTTATTTCGGTGGCCTCTCACATATAGACATAGAGCAATACAAACCTTTCAGCCCACCAAAGTTTATGCTGACCAACAACCACCCATTTATACTAATCCTACATTAATCCCATATTCCCTACCATATCCCCACACTAGGGGCAATTTATAATGGCCAATTTACCTATCAACCTGCAAGTCTTTGGCTGTGGGAGGAAACCAGAACACCCGGCAGAAACCCACGCCGTCACAGGGAGAACTTGCAAACTCCGCACAGGCAGTACCTAGAACCGAACCCGGATCGCTGGAGCTGTGAGGCTGCAGTGCTAACCACTGCGCCACTGTGCCACCTAATAGCCACACAATAGCCATCTGCACATCCTTTTGATTTTTTTAAAAAACGTCTTTTATTCCCTCACTGAGATTGTTGTTAATATTATCTAACAATTTCCTGCCTTCCTTTCAACAACTTTCAGGGTTATTTAACCCATTAATTTCTTCTCTGACTGGAGTATCTTTTGGATTTTCTTTATGATTCAACTAAAATATTTGGTTATCTTTCAGTTTTGACCTTTTCTACTCAAAAGGTTAAGTTGTCTTATTGTGCTGTGTAATTTAAGTATGTTCTCTTTTTGTTTCAGATTTCCAGCATTTCTAGGTTTATAATTTTTTTTCATTTACACCAGTAAGTTCATTAAACTTCTTCCTGTGCTGATTGGCAGGGTGTACAGTCGAGGAGTTGGTGCTGACATCGCTGGCTACCTCCTTCCAATGGACTGACATGCTGGGACCTTTAGCTCTCTGCTGCTCCATTCTAATCAGCACCTCTTCCCTACCTTTAACCTCCCATAGGAGTACTTCTGCATTGGGGGCTCTGTCCCTGCAACAGGCCCTCCCCAACATTTTGATATTTCAGTCCTGTACCCAAAATGAAGCTCTATTCTGTGGTTTATTAAAGCAGTTGCAGGTACTGAAGTCCTGCTGTAGTCCCCAGTCCTGAAGTCCCCAGTAGGTGAGGTTCTATTGAGTATGATTTCCAATACCGGTATCTCACCCGAATTAGGCTTGCTGATTCTTATCAATCTAATCGTAGCCATATTATCACTTGCAATAGCTTCTCTTCCCACTCCCACACCGTTAACTCTGGTGTCCCCTAAGGATCTATCGTTGGCACCCTCCTATTTCTCATCTACATGCTACCCCTTCGTGACATCATCCCAAAACACACTATTAATTTTCACATGTACACTGATGACACCCAGCTCTACCTCACTACCACTTCTCTCAATTCCTCCACTGTTGCTAAATCATCAGACTGCTGATCTGACAATCAATATTGGATAAGCAGAAGTTTCCTCCAATTAAATATGGGAAAGACTGAAAATCATTGTCTTCGGCCCCACTCCAAACCTCATATCTACAGACTCCATCCCTCTCCCTGGCAACTGTTTGAGTTTAATCCAGACTGTTTGCAACCTTGGCTGTGCCTCCAACCGCATATGTGCACCATCACTATTTTGCCCTCCGTCCAACTTCGCCCCTGCCTCAGCTCATCTGCTGATGAAACCCAGATTCATGCCTTTGTTAACTCTAGACTTGACTATTCAAATGCATGCCAAGCTGGTCTCCCACATTCTACCCTCTGTGAACTTGAGGTAATCCAAAACTCGGCTAGCTGTGTCCTTACTCACACCAAGTCCCTCTGCTTGCTGACCTACACTGGTATCTGTCAAGCAATGCCCTGATTTAAAAATTCTCATTCTTGTTTTCAAATCCCTCAATGGCCTCGTCCTTCCCCATCTCTGTAATCTCCTCCAGCCTCACAAACCCTCTGAGAAATCTGCGCTCATCTAATTCTGCTCTCTTGTGCACCCCTGATTTTAATTTCTCCACCACTGGTGGCCATGCCTTCTGCTGCTTAGGCACTAAGCTCTGGAATTCCCTCCCAAAACCTCTCCGACTCTCTATTTCTCTTTCTTCCTTTGAGACGTTCTTTAAAACCTATCCCTTTGACTAAGCATTTGACCATCTGCCCTAATATTGCCTTGCGTGGCTCAGCGTCAAATTTTGCTTTATGACACTTCTGTAAAGTGCCTTGTTGACTCCAGAAACTGTGGTGGAGTCAGCACTGATGCAGTTTGACAAGCAGAAGTCACACCCCACGTCACACCAGCAGAGATCCTATCACTGTGGAAAATGGACGTCTGTAGGTTATTCATACATGCAGCCATCACAGCTGAACCTCAACTTCTCTTCCTCCAATGTCTTCTTCACATGTGCAAGTTCCCCAGCAGAAACTACTAGATAGTAATCAGCAGCAGAAAGCCTAGCTAATTTTCTCCCTCATTATCTTTGGTTGCTCAGGCTAATTAAAAACATATATAAATATATATTTTATTATTCATTGGGCATCATTGGCAAGAACAAAATTTATTCACAATCCTAGTTAGAACTTAAAGGCTTCACTTCAGAGCACAGTTGGGCCAGAATTTTATGTGCCCCCCCCCCCCCCCCCACAAGGCGGGGTTGGAAGCTGGGGGGCACAGAGTATCACGATGGGCGGTGGGGAGGGGGGGTGGCCAGAGGACCCGTTGCCTCCCCGTCACCAAGCGACCTTCCCGGGGGCGATAGGGCAATGATGGCCTTCCTGCCCAGATGCCAATTGTGGTCCTTCAGTGGCCTATTAAGGGCCTCTTCCTGCCGCTGCTGAGATCTTACATGAAGCACAATCCCTGCCGGCTTGACGGGGGTGGGGGTGGTGGGTGGGAAATCTGTGACCCATGGAGGATCCCCGCCGGGAACCACTTTACCCCCTGGACCCCATCCCTCTGTACTCAACAATCACCCCTGCCACCCTCGCCAGAGCCTTCCGGACTGGCCCTGGTGACCCTGCCTCAGGGGTTCCCGTGCCGGGCCTGTGTCCAAGGCCTCAGCAGACCGGCAGTGGCCACCGCTCCCAGTGGTGCTGCAAATACTGCTCAGCTGCCAGTCTGCTGGCAGCTCTTGGAGGCGGGATCCCCGTCTTTAAAGGGGCAGGATCACAGCTACTGAAACTTCGATTTAAAAAGACAGGAGGATCGCTCCGGGGGTGTGTGGGGAGGGGCACAAAAACTCATTGGTGGGCTTTCCCCTGCCTTTTTAGCTCACGCCAGGAGTCCCGCCTCCAACACAAAATCCATCCCTTGGTGTGGGACTGAACAAGCCATATAGGCCATATAAAAGCCACAACAGATAAGGACAGTGTGTTTCCTTCCCTGAAGAACATTAGTGAACCAGTTTGGTTTTTATGATAATCCGACAGCTTCACTGTCACTGTTATTTTCCAGAATTTTCAAACTGCCATGGTGGAATTTGAACTCACATTCTTGGGATCATTAATCTAGGCCCCTGGATTATGAATCCAATAACAATATAACATCCCTGTTGCCACACCATCACAAACCAGAAATCAACCCTAGGTCCTTATGATCTGGATGATTCAATGTAACTGTGACATATCAGGGTAGAGCATGGCTACCCGACCCGAACCCGATGGGACCTGACGACACGTGTCGGGTTCAGGTCGGGTTAAGTCGCTCTTCCGGGTCCGGCATTCGGACTCGGGTCAGATACGCTCTATCACCACCTCCGGTAAGTGGCTCCAATGTTAATGTACTTTTTGGACTAGAAAGGTTGTTTAGTTACAGTTTTTTTAAGCTTGTGCAGATTAGTAACAAAGTGAAAAATGGAAGGTAGGTTAACTGATGGTCAGGTCAGGTCAGGTCGGGTCAGGCGTGGGAAAAAAATGAAAAGGACTCAGGTCGGATGTGGTTCTGTTGGGCTCGGGGTCAGGTTTCATTTGCAGATCCGAGCCGGCTTTTATATCAGGGATCTATTTTGATTTATGTCACAATTTTAATATTTTTTGTGGGAACTTGGGGTCTGCAATCCATTTCATTTTGTTACTGCTCTGACTGACCACAGTTAGAATATACACACTGCTTGGTTCATACTTATTCTCCTCTGATGCTGCAAATTATATACAAGGATATACATAGCCAAGACCAGACAGATACAATTGAAGTCTTATCATCCTCTTGTGCAAATGAGAAAAGACTAAAAATGAGACCCAGGTGATAGAAGCAGTCTGAATGATGAATTTGTAGAATGCTTTCGCAGTTTTTTGGAACAATAGTTTGTGGAACCAACCAGGGATAAAGCTATTTTATATCTAGTATTGTGCAATAAAGCAGGTTTATTTAGTAATCTCATAATTTGTTTAAAAAGGGTGCGAGGGATAACCCAGGTAATTATAGGCCAGTCAGTCTGACCTCGGTGGTGGGTAAATTGTTCGATTCTATTCTGAGGGACAGGATAAGCTGTCACTTAGAAAGGCATGGATTAATCAGGGATAGTCAGCATGGATTTGTTAGGAGAAGGTCATGTCTTACTAACTTGATTGAGTTTTTTGAGGAAGTGACAAGGAGGATTGATGAGGGTAGTGCAATGGATGTGGTTTACATGGATTTTAGTAAGGCATTTGACAAGGTCCCACATGGCAGACTGATCAGTAAAATGAAAGCCTATGGGATACAGGGGAAGGTGGCAGGTTGGATCCAGAATTGGCTCAGCGACAGGAAACAAAAGGTAGTAGTCGACAGATGTTTTTGCAAATGTAAAGCAGTTTTCAGTGGTGTTCCACAGAGATGAGTGTTGGATCCCTTGCTGTTTGTGGTATATATTAATGATTTGAACTTAAATGTGGGTGGCATGATTGGGAAATTTGCTGATGGCACAAAAATTGTCCATGTAGTTAAGCGTGAGGAGGAAAGCCATAGACTCCAGAATGATATCGATGTTTTGGTTGAGTGGGCAGAAAAGTGGTAAATGGAATTCAACCCGAGAAGTGTGAGGTATGGCATTTGGGGAGGGCAAAGAAAGTGAGGGAATATACAATAAATGGGAGGATATTGAGAGGAGTAAAAGAAGTGAGAGACCTTGGAGTGCATGTCCACAGGTCCCTGAAGGTGGCAGGACAGGGGAATAGATTGGTGAAGAAGTTATATGGATTGCTTTCTTTTATTGGTCGAGGTATAAAGTACAAAAGCAGGGATGTGATGTTGGAACTGTATAAAACGCTGTTAGACCACAGCTGGAGTTTTGCATACAATTCTGGTCACCACATTATAGGAAGGACATAATTGCTCTGGAGAGTGTACGGAGGAGAAGTACAGGGCTTGAAGGTTGCAGCTACGAGGAAAGATTGGAGAGGCTAAGGTTGTTTTCACTGGAACAGAGGAGGCTGAGGGACGACTTGATTGAGGTGTACAAAATTATGAGGGGCCTAGATAGAGTGGACAGGAAGGATCTGTTTTCCTGGTGGGGAGGTCAATTACCAGGGAGCACAGATTTAAGGTGATTGGTAGAAGGATTAGAGGGGACATGAGGGGAAACCTTTTCACCCAGAGGGTGGTGGGTGTCTGGAATTCGCTGCCAGGAATGGTGGTGGAGGCAAAGACCCTCAATTCTTTTAAAAGGTACCTGGACATGTACCTGAGGCGTTGTAACCTGCAGGGCTATGGACCAGATGCTGGAAGGTGGGATTAGTTTGGGTGGATAGTTTTTTTGGCTGGTGCAGACATGATGGGCTGAATGGCCTCCTCCTGTGCGCTATTTTTTCTAAAAAGATTTTAAAATCCCTGGGAAAAAGTGATCATAATAATATTGATTTCCATATTAAGTTTGAAAGCGAAGTACTCCAGTCGCAAACAATGTTAAGGAGTCGATCATTTAGGACTGAGATGTGGAGCAACATCTTCCCTCAAAGGGTTGTGTATCTTTGTAATCCCAGAGGGTTGTGGTTGTTCCATCATTGAGTATAATTAAGGCTGAGATAGACAGATTTGTGGTCTTTCAGAGAATCAAGGCATGTGGGGAGCCGGCAGGAAAGTGGAGTTGAGGCGGAAGATTAGCCATGATCATATTGAATGGTGGAACAGACTTGAGGGGCCATATTGTCTACTCCTGATCCTGTTTCATTTGCTCTTATGTTCTTCTGAAACTTTTTCTGGTGCCTAATGCACAGGATGGCTTTCACAGGCAAACCTATGCCTCCTGTGCACCGCATTGTGACTTTATGTGATGTCACCTGGTAAGTGTCACCTCCAGGTGACCAATAAGCCCCTCTGCTGGTGATAAACTCAGTGAAAATATTCTTCTGGTCTATTTGATAGATGGTCAAATAACACTCTTAAAAACCATATCTATTGGCCTATAAACCATGAGTCAGGCTTATTAAGAAATTAAATTAAACCAAATCAAGAGCAAACATGGCAAACTTCACTAGATTATAATACCCCACATGATCTCTGTCAATTTCAAAGTAAGAAGTTACGGCCACTTTCGCAGTTCTCTGTAAACTGTATTCTTAAGGAAATAAAAACAGAAAATTCTGGTCAACACTCAGCAGGTCAGGTAGCATCTATGGGGAGAGAAACTGAGTTAGTGTTTCAGGTTGATGACCTTTCGCCAGAATTTGATGTGTCCTTGATGAAATGTTTTTACGAGAAAGAACATCACTGAGTTCTCCATTAGCCTCCACTCGAGTGCAATGCAGTGAAAAGAGGATTGGGTGAACTGAGAAAGTGTGCCACACTTATATCCAGAACAAACAGATTCTGGCTTTAGAGCTATTCATCAAAAATAGAGGTCAAATGTACTGGAATGGTGCCTCCTGTTATGAAAGTACTTCCATTTTTAAAATATTTTATGAGGACTCGTGTTTTAAAATTGTGGAAATGGATTCTTTTGGAGGACTAAACAGATTACATAGATGCTGAACTTTGTTTTTTTTAAAAAGAAAAGGTCACTGGAAGGACTTTGGGACTTGATTTAGAAACACATTTACTGGAAGTCACATGTCTTCAGCTAAGTAAACAGCAAGAGCCTTGGTGACGAAGGGGTGTTGTTTACAGAGAAGTGACATGTCAAGATTCATGGTGGTCAAGAGTTGGTTTCGTTTTGGATATTGTTTTGAATCAGCTGGAGGTGAGCCTGCTAAGAGAGAAGACACCAGTTCTTTTTTCTCCAATATCCATTGTGATAGCTGAAACCCCTGATGCCGCATTTCTCCGGGAAAATCGGCCAGACTACCCCTCGACATTGCCTCAAGAGAACTGCTCCAAAAAGATCCCAGTGACAGCCATCTACATACATTTGGGATGTCAGAATAAAGGTAAAACTGATATCATTCCGTATCTTCTCCTTTTCCTTCCAGAATTAACAAGTATTTGGCCAAGGTTTCTTTTTGTCATTTTTGTAGAGATCTCGGCAAAGAAAATCTTTATTTTTTCTTTAACTGCTGTGCGTTGGGCTAATTTTAGAAGCGAACTTTCATATTTCAATTTTTATGTTAATGCTTTGCATCTTTACTGAATAATGTCTTGTTTTATAATAAATAAATAATTTTGTTATTTATTAAAGAAACCTTGTTGATGAATTTCATTCTGAAATAAAAACAGAGTATATAATTGGCCATATCGGTAACAGGGTGGAGAAGTGGAACCAGAGAAATACAATGCACTCCTCCCACTTCGGTCATAACACTGTTTCCAGCCCTTTATTAATTTCTAGGACCAGGCAAGCTGTGTGTCTGATAACCAAAATCCCCTGGTTGTGACAGTCATGAAGCTGGTAACTCATCTAATACTTAGTACAATAGTACATGAAATAGACAGTAAATCTGGAAGGATCAAGGTCCTTATAGTTTATATTAATTGCTTCTATCACCTGGGTCTCACTTTGAGTCTTTTCTCATTTGCTCAAGAGGATGTTAAGACTTCAATTCTATCTGTCTGGTCTTTTCCTTGTATGTAATTTACAGCATCAGAGGAAAATAGGTATGAACCCAAGCAGCATGTATATTCCAACTGTGATCAGTCAGAGCAGTAACAAAATGAAAGTGGGTACAGACCCCAAGTTCTCACAAAAAATATTAAAATTGTGACATAAACCAAAATAGATCTCTGATTTGTCTAGTCTATATGAAGATGAAAGTTGTCCACAATTGCCTTTTTTACAAGATGCAATTATTTCTTGCTTAATGCTCTGCCGAATGGCATAACTACTGCTGGAGGGTTTATAAACTATTCCCACCAGCACTTTCTGATCTTTCTTATTCCTAATCTCCACGCATTCTGATTCTACTTCCTGATCTTCTGAATCAAGATCCTTTCTCACTATTATCCTTAAGTCATCCTTTACTATGAGGGCTAGTCCTCCACCTTTTCCATTCTGCTTGTCTTTTCTAAATGTTGTTTACCCCAGAATATTTATTTCCCAACCTTGGTCAAATTGTAACCATGTCTCTGTAATGGTGATTAGATCAAAACCATTTATCTCTATTTGTGCAAAACATTTGTGCATTCAGAGAAAGAGCCTTTAATTTTATTTGTTTACTTCTATTCTTTGCATGGACCTTATTCATTGATGCACTATTACCGTGTGCACCCAATTTATAAAGGATGCCACAATATGTTAAGTAGAGGTAGTGGTGATATGCCCAAAGGCAGGTCCTCTACTCATTTCTCCACGCCTCATGGTTCTGTGCTTTCCTCTTCAATTGCTTGTAAGTGTCTCCCATATTTTAACATCCATGAGAAATGAGCAATATGACTAGGGGAAAAGTACATGAGGTGGTTTCCCGTTGGCTTCCTCACACGTGCTTTAAAAGAAACACAAGTCCTCTTCCCAAAGGATACTCCGCCTGTAGGGAGCCGTAGTCCCTTGAGGTTTTAGCTCTTCTGCCATCACCATCAAAAATTCGTTGGTCCCATTGTTGGCCATGGCTCGTAACTGTGAGCATGGCACCCTTACCTGGGCATGGGGGGACTCGCAAAAGGGCAGGAGCCACCACCCCGAGGTCTCATATGACCCAGCTACCCTCAATATGTTATGGGGATAACATTTATCCACTGAGCCATCAATGAATCTTAGTCTGAATTAATTTAAGACAAACAGACAAGCAGTTATGATAACATTGGTTAAGTTTTCAGATTGGAAGTAGATCAAACAGTTGCTTGACATTGCATGTTGCTGAAACACCAAACGTAATTGAGGGGAAGAACTTTTTGAGCAAAATTGTCGATTTTATTATTTCAGTCACAGACTAATATTCTGAGCTGTGTGTCGTTGTGGAGGGTTACTGCTTGTACTCTCTCTCTCTACTCTTTGGCCTCCTTGTCTCGAGAGACAATGGGTAAGCGCCTAGAGGTGGTCAGTGGTTTGTGAAGCAGCGCCTGGAGAGGCTATAAAGGCCAATTAGATTAGATTAGAGATACAGCACTGAAACAGGCCCTTTGGCCCACCGAGTCTGTGCCGAACATCAACCACCCATTTATACTAATCCTACACTAATCCCATATTCCTACCAAACATCCCCACCTGTCCCTATATTTCCCTACCACCTACCTATACTAGTGACAATTTATAATGGCCAATTTACCTATCAACCTGCAAGTCTTTTGGCTTGTGGGAGGAAACCGGAGCACCCGGAGAAAACCCACGCAGACACAGGGAGAACTTGCAAACTCCACACAGGCAGTACCCGGAATCGAACCCGGGTCCCTGGAGCTGTGAGGCTGCGGTGCTAACCACTGCGCCACTGTGCCGCCCTATAATTCTAGAGTGACAGACTCTTCCACAGGCACTGCAGATAAAATTGGTTGTCGGGGCTGTTACACACTTGGGTCTCTCCTTGCACTTCTATCTTTTTTCCTGCCAACTGCTAAGTTTCTTCGATTTGCCACTCTTTAGCCCCGCCTTTATGGCTGTCCGCCAGCTCCGGCGATCACTGGCAACTGACTCCCACGACTTGTGGTCAATGTCACAGGACTTCATGTCACGTTTGCAGACATCTTTGAAGCGGAGACATGGATGGCCAGTGGGTCTGATACCAGTGACGAGCTCGCTGTGCAATGCATCCTTGGGGATCCTGCCATCTTCCACGTGGCTCACATGGCCAAGACATCACAAGCGCTGTTGGCTCAGTCGGGTGTATATGCTGGGGATGTTGGCCACCTCAAGGATTTCTGCGTTGGAGATACGGTCCTGCCATTTGATGTCAAGGATTCTCCGGAGGCATTGAAGATGAAATGTGTTGAGACGCCACTCTTGGCTGACATACGTTGTCCAGGCCTCGCTGCCATAGAGCAAGGTACTGAAGACACAGGCTTGAAACACTCGGACTTTTGTGTTCCGTGTCAGTGCGCCATTTTCCCATACCCTCTTGGCCAGTCTGGACATAGCAGCAGAGGCCTTCTCCATGTGCTTGTTGATTTCTGCATCGAGAGACAGGTTACTGGTGATAGTTGAGCCTAGGTAGGTCAACTCTTGAACCACTTCCAGAGCGTGGTCGCCGATATTGAAGGATGGAACATTTCTGACGTCCTGTCCTATGATGTTCGTTTTCTTGAGGCTGATGATTAGGCCAAATTCGTTGCAGGCAGCCGCAATCCTGTCGATGAGTCTCTGCAGACACTCTTCTGCGTGGGATGTTAATGCTGTTCTTTGTGCAGCACTTCTGGCTACTTTAAGTGCTACGGATTGTTAACTCGCTGGTGGCTTTCTTGTAGTTGAACAGTGCAATGCACTTAGCGGCTATGACAGGTTCCAGCTCTTCAAAGTGAGATTGAAACCAGCCTGCATTCTCCTTCTCATGTTTGCCAAAGGTGGTCATTGCTGAGTCATAGATGGCGTCTCTGATGTAGGCCCATTTGGTCTCTGCATCCCCTGCAGGAGTGTTTTGAAGAGCTTTTTCAAGTGAATTTAGAAACTTATGTAACAGCTGTGGATAAGAAATTCTGTTAGTGTTGATGCGCGGGCGGCCCTTCTGCTTGGAGTGATGTAACTTCTTTGGTTTGAGTCTAACTTTGCTGCACACCAGGGAGTAGTCGGTGTCGCAGTCCGCACTGTGGAAGCTGCGTGTGATTTGGACACTGTTTTATAGAGGCTCGCCTTGTGACGATGAGGTCCAGCTGGTGCCAACGACGTGATCTAGGGTGCCTCCATGAAACCTGGTGACAGGGTTTAGAATGAAAGAACGAATTGGTGATGCAGAGGTTGTGATAGGTACACGACTCCAGCAGTCTCTGTCCATTCTCATTCATTCTTCCAATGCCATAGCGCCCAAGGTAGGAGGGCCATGAGTCATGGTCGGCCCCAATCCTGGCGTTAAAGTCCCCCAGCAGTAACAGATGTTCGGTATTAGGAATGCTACTAATGATCTTATGGAGTTCCTCGTCGAACTGGTCTTTAACTTCAGGTGGGGAGCAGAGTGTTGGAGCATAGATGCTGAGTAGGTGTACTGGACCAGAGGCGGTGAGCAGTCGGATGGACAGTATGCGTTCCGAGCCATTTGAAGGTGGCTCGAACATGCTGAGCAAAGGGTTTCTGATGGTGAAGTCCACTCCATGCTGTCTTGGTTCTTCAGGATCCCTACCCTGCCAGAAGGAGGTGTAGTCTTGCGCTCTTAGAGATCTGCTTGCAGGGAGATGTGTCTCCTGAAGTGCTGCAATGTAACATTGCTGTTAATTTACATCACTGTTCATTGATTTCTGCAGTGCACTCTGTGTATGATGACATCACTGAGGTCAATTTGTAAATTGTGCATAGCTCAGTATTGAATTGGAGTTCATAATTAGGGCAGATATTAACTGTTATTTTTAATGAGTCCAAGTTTTGAGGACAATTACCTAGCATGGCTGCAGACCACAAACTCGGCAGAAGCAATGCCGTCCTTTCCAGATTATACTGCAAGTAGAAACAGTAATGGTGTCCCCCTGGTGGACAATAAAAGAAGTGTTTTGAGCTGGGTTTCTCCAAAACACCATTAAGAGCAGAGTGATTAGGCTTATTGTTAAGCAATATATAATGCCTCTATAAGATGAACAGTTTATCCAACATTTTTAAACAATATTCTTATAATACATTTATGAACTTCTCAAATTTTTGAAAATCCATAATGCCTTGTCTCTATTATTTTGCCAATTTGTTCATAGCTCATTTAATACCGTAATAAAACACCCAGGTGCTCCTGACGGAATAAGAAGTGGCATATCCTGATCTCAGCAGACACTTGGACCAAGGAGTGGCGTGTTCAATGTACATGCTCCGAACTAAAGCATGTTTTGTTTCCATGGCATCTTTGCTTTCATTCATTCTAGGCTGGTTTCAAAAAACTGGGAAGAGAAGCACTTACCACCCATTGAGAGCTCCTTCGCTCAATTTCCCCATGTGTGGCAGAATTGCTCTATTACCCTCTCGCAGTTCTCAAGCACATGAAGTAGCCTTAGAAAGGGCACTCCCAATCTTGGCGAGTTTCCCAATGCCACCTTAAACGATGAGGAAGGACAGCTGAGCTCTACTGCTAATAAGAGTGTGAATTTAGATTGGATTGAACTGTGGGCAGTAGGGACTAGGAGAATAAACCATACAGTATTTGTCATAAATCAAAGTGATATGCTGTACCTTTATTTAAGGTATGTGGTTAATTAAAACCTCAGAGGCCAAATTTTCCAGTTGACATTATTTTAATACCATCGACAATCCTTCTAAAATTAATAGGTCACAGCTAGCATTAAACTACTGTCAATCAGAAAATCTTGGCCCAGGAATTAGGAGGATTTCCAGTAACTCAGTGGGTAAATGCAATGCCTAGTTTGGTCCTGAACCATAGGTTCAACTTATGAACTGAGTCAAGTTTGCGACACATCATTAGGCTTCTTTTTCTCTCAATTAGAGAAGGGGAGAAAAGCAGCAGGGCTTCTATTCTTGATTGTTATCTAGTGTCCTCTGTAACGTGCCTTCCCTGGTCAAATTGCCTGCCAGTTCACAATGTCTTTGCTCACTGAAAAAGAATGGCCACTTGGATGAGGCCTTGGTGGATGGGTGGTAATTCTGGAACTGTACATGGGCATGCGACACCACATTTAGAGAGAAGGAGAGATCAGGAAAACTTCTTTGGTTCTGAATATAGGGGTGCCCATTTCATGGCTTTGTGAAGAAAATGCATAAAAGATACGTATTGCCAAGACTTTGCATAAAAAAGGCTCAAATAATGAAAGAAGTTAAAAAGGAAAGAAAGGAAGGAAGGAAGGGAAGAAGAAAAAGGAGAGACAGAATGACTTACATTTATAATGTGCCTTTGACAAATTCAGGGTGTGCCAAAGCACTTTCCTGCCAATAAAGTACTTTTGAAGTATAGTCATTGTGATAATGTAGGAAACAGGGCAGCCAATTTGCACACAGTAAGATCTCATAGACAGCAATGAGATAAATGATCAGGTAATCTGTTTTAGTAGTGTTGGTTGAGGGATAAATATTAGCCAGGATGCCAGGGTTAATTCTCCTGCTTTCCTTTGAAATAGTGTTCTGGGATCTTTTACTTAAATATAAAAACCTTTAAGGTATGATTGAATATTGGCAATCAATTTTGTTTTCACTGTCTAGCCATACTGAGGTGAAGCTGAAAGAATAACCATCTCTCTCTGGTTCATCCTTCAGGCAGCCAGGCAACTGTTACTTGAGAAATCAAATCATAGGATTCACTGCTACATACTTAGATCACATCCATTCTATCCATCCCATTCTCAGAAAACTGAATGATTGTGAAAACCAGTTCATCTGGGAATTCATTTTAAAGGTGATTTGGAAACTTAGCATGCATTCATACTATAAATATAGCACTGGCATGATTAATACTTCCCTAGGAGGGAGTAAGCTTACTTTGCTTCCCTTTGGAGTCAGTTTGAGTGATAACACTCGATCAAGTTTAGCATTGTTGCAAAGTCACTTCATTGGGCGGCACAGTGGCGCAGTGGTTAGCACCGCAGCCTCACAGCTCCAGGGACCCGGGTTCGATTCCGGGTACTGCCTGTGTGGAGTTTGCAAGTTCTCCCTGTGTCTGCGTGGGTTTTCTCCGGGTGCTCCGGTTTCCTCCCACAAGCCAAAAGACTTGCAGGTTGATAGGTAAATTGGCCATTATAAATTGTCACTGGTATAGGTAGGTGGTAGGGAAATATAGGGACAGGTGGGGATGTTTGGTAGGAATATGGGGTTAGTGTAGGATTGGTATAAATGGGTGGTTGATGGTCAGCACAGACTCGGTGGGCCGAAGGGCCTGTTTCAGTGCTGTATCTCTAATCTAATCTAATCTAATCTTTACTTTTTGGCCTTGCACAGATGCCAGATTTATAGTGTGAATACACCGTTAATCAGCCTTAATGTTCTGAGACACTGAGCATTAATCCATACAAATATTTCAATACTCACCAACCAAGCCGTGTTGGGATGAAGGGAGAGTGGAACTGGCCCACCTGGTCAACTGGAGCATTTTGGGACTAAAGTTGAGATCCAGCTACATTGTTGATGGCGCTAATACAAGCAGAGTAATATTGATTAATCACACTAAATTTGACAGGTAGGGCTACATATGATGGAAAAGAATGCCAGGAAATCAATCACAGTGACCAATTGGCAACCTAGACAGTATCCAAAGGTGGAATAGGATGGACACAGTTACCAACTTGGAGTTCATTGGGCTGATCTTAATTACAGGTTGCCACTGCCACCCTGTCAATCAAATTTTCTTTTGGATTAGACTCAAAAATAAACAGAATTCTGTCTCACGCCTCTCACTTTAAATACTGAAAATAAGGTAATCGGGTAGCAAAAACAAGTCAAAATTCAAGCATGTCACATGTGTATTGAACTAAATCGCAACCACAGGCATATAAAACTACACGATCAGCTGAATAATAATATGCATTATTGGATGCATCAAATACTAACACTTTATTTTTATTAAATAGTTTGCTGCTCAGAAGAACTTAATCAGACAACCAGGTTTGCAAATTATCTACAATCGTCTTATTTAAACAGACAAGCCTTTTAAGTTGAGAATCCAACTTTAAACTGTAAGTGGTCTTTTAAGTTGAACTGGACTATGAATGTGAGATACAATTGCATATCATAGAATAAATGTTCTGGTCACATTACCAAATGTGCTGAATGGATGCTAAGGGACAAATTTTGCAAGATGCTCCTTCCACACATACACCCTCCATCATGCCAAATATCACAGCTTTACCTAGAAATTGATTTTTGCTTCCATTTCTTGCCAGATATCAATCACCTCCCCACTCCTTCTGGATGGGGATGATCCCCCTCTCCACCCTTTTTTACTGTCCAGTGCCTGTGAATAATAAATTACATGTGATACAAAAGGTTTCTGAGAAATCTACATCTGTTTCTGATGACTCAGAGGCCAGGAATTACATCTGCCTCTGTATTTTCCCCATACAACAGCAGCAGTGACAGGACACAATGACAGATCCATGTTCTAAACACTCACAATAGGCACAGTCAGTCCATTAGTTACCGATTGTCTGCAAGCTGCTTTGGCTTGCATTGCACAAGCACTCATAATGAAAAAAGATGGCAGCTGCTGAAAGAGGGCGGGGGGAGGGGGGTGGTGGGAAGGGGGAGGTGGGAAGAGAACGAAAGAAAGGAACAGATTTGTGGATAACAGAGATGGAAAACAACCATTGCAAACAGCCGTCATTGTTGAACAGAACGACAAGGTGGCTAATTTGTAGGACATAGACATGCTGAAATATTCTACCCTCTTCGAAGATCAAAGCGGACAGATTGTTATTTTGGGGTTTCAATTGAAGCATAAGATTGTGTAAATGAAAATCAACAGTGTCATTTTACCACATTTTCAACTTAATTGGTCTTAGTTTTTTAAATTATCATAATTTGAATAGAAATGATAAACTAATATTACAAAGCTATCATGAGATGGAGGATAATAGATGGCAGGTACTAAGTTAATCGGCTGGCTCTAACAATGCCATAAAGCTCAAGTGGCTTATGAAGATTAAATGAACTTTAAGGCTGAAATGCCGCCTTAAAATCTCCACAGCTATTTGTTATTCTTTATTAACACCCAGTGCGCATTAAAAAAAATGTTTGGAAGTTTTCTTGCATAGATAGTGTGCTTGATAATTTTGTAAATGACAACATGACAAAGACTGTGTCATACTCAGGAAGATGACAGTATTGGATCAGGAGGAATAGGGCATCATGCCCAATACTTTAATAGTAAAAGATTATTTCAACAGCAGGTTTACTGGGAAGTTAGAGATTGTTACTTCATGTGCAAGATGAACCTTTTCAAGACCTTCGTTAAGGAAAAAGTTAATTTTTGGATTTGTTTCTCCCCCCCCCCACCACACAGTGGATGGATTTTACCAAGTCCCTGACATCATGATCTGTGGCATGGCGAACCTGAAGGCGGGTCTGGGAAGGTCACATTTAAAAGGAAAGTGTTTTGGTGCGGGGGTGGGGGGAAAGGACAAATAATTAATGTAAATGTTATTGAGGGTTGGGAAAAGGGCGTTAGAAATTTATTGTATAATTCTTTTGGGGATACTTCTTTAAAAATTTTTAGTGAGTTGACAGGGCTGGCTGTCCTTTAAAGATGGCACCAGCGTCTGCGCACATGCAGCTGACGCCATTGCTGGGGACAGGCAGCCTGCCCCCTCCACGTGATTGAAATGAGCCTCTGTACAGGAGATCGCAGCGGCTCCGGGATGCCATTTTCAGAGTCACGGCGGGCTCTTAAAATCCAGCCCAGTCTGTTTGAGTCCAGGCAAACAGAAATTGAAGCCACAGGCATCTTGCATGACCAGTAACATGGCTGTCTCATAATCATGTGACAGAAGGCACAATTCCAACGAGATGAGCTAGATCGGGTATCCCTCTTCCAGGCTTGATGATATTTGGGAATTCACATCACAATGTAAGTCTCAGAATTCTGAAATTTATACATTTTTTTAAATGCTTCCTCAACTTTTGTATTCAAATACTGTAACCCTTTGATGACGGGGGCAGTGCCTACGTCATGTATCTATCTGGATATTAACCCCTTGGCTACCAGGCAGCTACAGTTGTCAACTTTTGATATTAAAGTAGATGTGTCATCCTGTAACTGCATGGGACCAATTAGGAGGGAATTCAACATGACCATGTTCATGCGTCTGCTGTAATTTTTGTAATGATGGCGTACGTGAACAATTTCAATGACGCAATGAAGTTGTGGCCCCTTTAGACCATCTGCACAGCATTCATGGACATGTGCATTCTGCAGGAGGCCTTTGGTCTGAAACAATGAAAGTCAAGACATAAATGGCTGTGTGTCAATGACTTTAATGCCTAAAACCTAGCAAGACGTTAAGAAAAAAATGAACCCAGTTTCACAACAATTGCATGTTGGTTTTTACAATGAATACAGTTGCCTAGTGAAGGAATTAACTGGATGATTCATATAGCTGCGCTATTAACAAACATGATTGTTGCAATTTAGATATTCAAAGTCATACACGGAGTTTCATTGCCCAACACTATCTTACATGTGCAACACATTTACTTTCCATCAAGATAAAAACAAAGCCAATTGAAAAGGTTGATTAAAAGCAGTTTTGTACACGTAAAGCTCATCAAAGACCACCTACTGAAAAAGGACACTCTTTTACGAGAAGATTATGTGCAAAGTGCAAGCACAGAAACACTGAGGCAGCTTGAGACAATTTTAAATTCAGTTATGGAAACATTTCTTCAGCAGATTATTTTTCTCATAAGGAAAATAAATGATTTTTTTTTAATGAAAGAAATTTCAGTGTGCACAATCTGCTGCGATTCAGGTCCGAACTTCTGCGAAGACATTTTAATAATTCTGATCGTGCAAGGATCTTTTCTTCAAATTCATACAATTTCAAATCATTTGTTTCAGCCATAAAGCTGACAAAAAAACTGTTTTTGATCCTAAGAATCAGACTGCAATTTCAAGGTGCTTCCAATGCTAAATTATACAATAAACTACTCCAAAAACAATATCTTTAAGAAGAAATTTCACCATCAGGGCCACTTTTAAAGCTTAAACTGTCAAAATTTATTGTGAGGTGCTGGTGAGGGTGCTATAATTGGCTTTAAACTTGTGAGGTGGGTAAGAGAAACATGCTATCTAGTGCCCCCTGCTGGGAAGTGTTTGTAGATAGCTGTCAGGTGCGTACAGAGTTAGGCCTGGTTGCCATTTCTCTGCAGTTGAATAGCCTATAAACGCTTACTATTTAAGTTCACACACTGAATGGGTACTTGGATGGGGTATCTCAGGAAAACTGATGGGTGTGTTAGCAAAGCCCGGTATAATTTATCGCTTTGGGCAGTGGAGGCCAGAACATTGATGTGGAAAATGCATTTTCAAAAATAATTTATGTCGTGTTTTTCTCCTGCTGAATAAAAAAATATAGACTGTGGAAGGAACCAGGGAGTAGTGAATGACAACATCTAGCAACTTGAAAGATACTGAGCCCAAGTGTACGAAGGATGTAGATTAACATATTCTGTCAAGCTGCCAGAATCATTGCAGCAGTTTTATTTATAACTATCTGCTCGGATTAATTCAGTTCATCTAATGCTGTCCGGCTGATCCAAGCCAACTCCCCTTACAATGTCATCAGCACTTAATGCTTTAAAGAGAAAAAAAAATCAAGAAATCAAGAGAAATAGCCAGGAAAAGAAAATTTTCCCCAAAGGCTTAGATTTCTTCCTTGAGCTCCACACTAGCCAATAAATATTTGATGATTTTTCTGCAACACTTTGCAAAGAATAGTGTTGCCAGCTTAGCAGCTGCCCTACTGTGCCCAGCACACTGGGTGACTATAGATTTATCTGAAATCATTGTTTACTGCGCTTGGCTAGAATACAAAGGAATGCATTTCTTACTAGGTCTTGGCCTTGAAATGCTGCCTGAACTGTAAAAGTACTGGAGGGGAATATAAAACAAAATGTCTTTGCACCATCTACAGAGAAAAAAAAAAGATACTTGCATTTATATAGCGCCTTTCACAACCTCACAGCACTTTGCAGCCAATTAATTACTTTTTGAAGCGCAGTTGTAATGTAGGAAACATGGCAGCCAATATGTAGACAACAAGGTCCAACAACAATGACCAGATCTGATTTAGTGATGTTGGGAGTTGAATTGTATTATAATGAAATCTGTTTGCTTGGAGAGGGGAGGGAGAAGGATTGCAGTAATCTCTGAGGTCCTGTCCCATGAAATATTATAGTTTCAGCTTCAACACCACAAAACAAAAATCAATAACTCCTTTGGTTCTAGGACATGCCATCTTGCTTTTACCTTACAAATCATATGTGCTCAGTGGGGTAAATGCACTGGTCGAAGTGATACTGAGCCTTAGAAACCAGGAAAGATTTTGATTTAATTGCTTTTATGTGCTGAGGTAATTGAAATCAGCCACAGCAATGCTGAGGATAATACAATTGGCTTCATTGCCCAATGGCTGAGGTGAGATTTTAATCGCTTCACCATTGACGGACATGTCTTCAGCTATCTGGACGCTAAGCTTTGGAATTCCCTCCCTAAATCTCTCTGTTTTTCTATTTCTCTCTCTCTCTCTTCATAAAACCCACCTCTCTGACCAAGCCTGTCCTAAATCTCATGTGGCTTACTATCAAATTCTGACTGTAATGCTCCTGTGAAGCACCTTACGATGTTTTATTGTGTTAAAGACGCTATATAAATACACATTGTTGTTGTTATGTGGAAAAGCTGGCTGGGTTGTTTGCTCCTGAACACTATCCACTGGCCCCACCCTCCAATGGAAAGTTTAGCTTTGATATTAACCCCTTTATGATGGGCCAGAGAGAGTGGAGGAAAGGGGTTAAACTGTCAAATGAACGGAACATGACCAAACCCCATCGTGCACATGCCTGCAACAGTGGATATCATGGTGTCCGAGTATCCCAGCATTGAGAGGCAGGACACCTCATTAACATATTTAAATTCCTACAGTGCAAATGGAATGCCAATTTAAAATTCTCTGCTGCTGTGCGGTTTCCCAGGGGTCAGGAAACCTGGCAGTAAAAGGGAGGGGTAAGCTGCCAGTTCAACTCGACCTTTTCCTGCACTCCTTGTGGACCAAGAGGAGTAGGAGCACTACCCTTGCTGCTCAATGAATCCTTCCCCCATCCCCTACCAATTACAGCCTTTTTCATACCCTCCCAATTGCCAACCACCTCACACTCGAAAGGTTCCCCCACCAAGCTGGACTGAGGGGCTGGAACCATGGGAAGCCCCTCGAACTGTATCGTTAATTTTCTCAATTGCTGTAAATGTAAAACTGTAATTGACATGACAATTGTGAAACGGAAGGGTTGGGAAGAAACTCATGACATTATTGAAAGAAACTGATCTCTTTTGCAATGTTTGTATTTTTTCGTGCTGTTTGGAAACTGTTTGGCAATGTAATTTTTACAGATTTTTATGAATAAAGTATATTTTGGAAATAAAAAAAAAAAAACCACCTCACACTCGAAGCCCAACGTTCTCCCCCAATCACAAAGGCTGGCCTTCCCCATCCCTGCTTGTTGGAGACCATCCCCAAAGGGTATGGCCTCCTGCCACAGGTTCTCTGTCCTGACCAGGCTGTTAATTTGGCTGGTGGCTGGGTGGGAAATGGATCCAAAAAATGTTAATGAGGTCCTGCCTCTTTAGCAAGACCTCTGTGTCTCCGGCCTTCCTAGACTCTTTGGCCAATTTTAGTCTCCCTGCCTCCCCACAAATATTGGGCCTATATGTTTGATTGAGGATTGGTTTTGTTTGTGATATCCTCAGTCTGGATGAATAGCCAATTGGCACTCAATGGGCTGAATTTTATTAGCGTGCCGCCGAGCTTCAAAAACAGTGCAGTACACGCGCGAGATTTAGATTAGATTAGATTAGAGATACAGCACTGAAACAGGCCCTTCGGCCCACCGAGTCTGTGCCGAACATCAACCACCCATTTTATACTAATCCTATACTAATCCCATATTCCCAACAAACATATTTCCCTACCACCTACCTATACTAGTGACAATTTATAATGGCCAATTTACCTATCAACCTGCAAGTCTTTTGGCTTGTGGGAGGAAACCGGAGCACCCGGAGAAAACCCACGCAGACACAGGGAGAACTTGCAAACTCCACACAGGCAGTACCCGGAATCGAACCCGGGTCCCTGGAGCTGTGAGGCTGTGGTGCTAACCACTGCGCCACTGTGCCGCCCTGAGCTGCCACGATATTTAGCGCAGCAGTTCATTTACATTGAGGGGGTGGACCGCCCGCCCCCGATGACATACAGAGGGCGGACGATTCGTCCTGGCAACGGCATCCGGCGCCACCGCGCAGGCGCCATTTTTAAATGGCTTCAAGCCCGTCATTTAAAGTTTTAAAGGTCCCAGTCTCTGGAAAATAAAAATAAAATTTTATTGCAACTTTGAATCCCCTCTCCAATCCCTCTCCCCCGAGAGTAATCTATATATAAATTGTCCTCTCCCTCCAAAAAAAACTATTATTCATATCCTGAACTTTCGCCCTCAAACTTTATATCCTTTGACCCTCAACCCTTTCCCATCATCCCCGCAACCAATAGGGTTTTCCCTGCACTCCCCCACCCTGAAAACTTCACTCCTCCCCCCTCCCCAGCAATGTTCTGCCTCGGATCTCCGAACAGAGATCCGAAGGCATAGGACTTCCGGCAACTGGCTGTAACATCGGCACGGGACGGCCGTCGTGAAAAGATAAGTGTTTATTTATCCAATTTACATTGTTTAACATATTTTAATTAGGTCTCCTTTGCCAAACGGCGGGGTGGGGGGGTGTGAGGAGGCCACCATGAGGCCTCGCCGCCACTGGTAATTTGGGGCGGGCCCTTCCCAACGTCAAGGCCCGTGGCGGTGGATATCATGGCCCCACCCCACCCCCCACCACCACGACCCCCGACGTTGGGAGCCTGGTAAAATCCAGCCCAACATCTAGGCTCATTAACAAAGATGGACCACTTGTCATGATTCCACAGGCAACGGCATACCTTCTACAGGGTTTGAAAGGGCAAAATTTCAGCAAAAGTTGCTGCTTCTATGAGTGGAGAGGTAAGGGAGAAAAATTGGAAGAATGCAGCTGGAGATCTGTAGATGAACTTGAAATCCAGAATCAGGTGCCAGGAAACCAGGGAATGATAAGAAAGGACCATTTCAGTTGAGATGATCAGAGCTTCCCTCACATTTTAGGGAGTAAATATACTGCTGTGATCTGACTGCTTAGCCAAATAGAGCAACAAAGTCCTGAGGTCAATCCCCACTCTTTGTGTTATCGCCAGAAACAACATCTCTTGGGCAGGGAGGGGATAAAAGGTCAGCCAGAGTTCCCACTTCTGATCACCAAGCAGTGAGCCTTGCTGGAATGTATATTTTCCAGATGAAGAGAGGATCAACCTTGGATGCGAAGCACTCATTCCGTGATTGAAAGCCTGCCATCACTCACTGTCATGGTTCACACATGAAGGCTACCCTGACCAGTGGAGCAAGTGAAAAAGAGGGAGCAAGAGAGAAAATTGGGGAAAAACCCACTCCCCTCAAAATAATGCCTTGCAATTCACTGAACAGTCACCATCATCATCTGTACATATGCAATAAATCATAGCACAATAATTTTGCCTATAATCAGACTTGCATGCGACAGTAACTGACTAAAGAAAAACATCACTGCACAACTGATATTGTGACATTTTATACATATGAGGAAATTTACCATGAAGCCGCATATATGAGAAATATATACCTGCTGATTTTACTTCAACCGTCTCCCTTTCTCACCATAAAGAGCACAGCTCTATAGACTGTAGCAGAATAAGCTGGTGTAGAAATGATGCATATATTTAATTTCCGATTTCCTGTTCTGCTTCACAAGCAGTGGATTAAAACACTAGAGCTTCTTTCACATGAGTATACAGGACTTAGCTACTGGGAATAGGTTTCATCTATCTGATAAAGCACGTCTGGATTTTTATTTGCATCTCTTACAGAGCTAAAAAAAAATGCAAATTCTAATTGAAGAAACTTTGAATTCATAATGTGCATGTCTGTTCATTATGGAATTTTATCTACTTAAAGCAGATGGAATATACTGCACAGGCCTAGGGTTTGCAAAGCAAAGATTTGGCCTCTTTAGCCATTAAGCAAGCAGCTAGTCATTATTTTTCCCTAAGAATGGCTAATCAAATAGCCATAAATGTTAGGAAAAGCCTTGAGACCTCAATCCATGGGTTAGATCAGGTCTATCCTATTTAGATAACCTTCATATTGGTCTTTAGAGAGCAGTATTATTGATGATTGAAGACTCTCGCTGCTTTAACAAATGAACTGATCCCCCTTGGATAATCTCTTTATCGCTTCAGCCCTCATCCACAGTCCAAGACTGAGCCACTGAAAGGGGATGCCCCAATCTGGGCTGTTAGTTTTAATGTGACAAATTCTCCAAGCCTCTCTTTCATGCCTGACCAATGAAGCACAAAAGGACACCAAGGGTCACTGTTATCAACACCTCAAATGCAAAAAACGTCCACCTGCTGTTAGGTCTGGCCTAGCAGGAGGCCTTTATTTGCTGGCAGCTTCCGCACACCTGAACTATATCATAACACAAAGAGATAATCTGCCAGTGGAAGCCAGTATTCATTAGAAAGGAAACCCTATGGAGAACAAGCATTCTTTTATTCTTATTTAAAAGAATCAAAACTCTACTGGGCAGCTTTAATTTTCATGTTCTCACCTAAGACTAAATCTTTGCTAATAATTTCTGTAGCCATTGCACATGTTTACTTTAAGCACTGACACATTTTCTTCTAGATTTCAGTACTGCAGGCCTGATTCATAATTCAACAGTTATTTCTTCATGGAAAGAATGCTCCAATACTTTTTCTTTTACAAACATAAATTCACTAAACACACTAGGAAAATTATTTAGAATCATTAGTTTTTGAAGTACCCTCATATAGAAATGTCAAGAGGGGTATTCACAGTGACTATAAAACGATGTAATAAAGGTTTCTAATACTGTGACCTCCAATACAAGACAAATAGTTTCTGGTCTCTTCACTGATACAGGATCACATAAAGAACTTTCCTGATAATGTGGTCAGACTTATAAAGGGGATATGCAGCTGTATTATTTCAATGTGCCTATATTTAAGAATAGGAGGATGATTGGAGTATTTGTGCACCAGAATGAAGTGTATAACAATATTTAGGTTTTCTGAGGGAAAGGAGAAAAGAATTAACTCCTAGCTCGAGATTCTCTACCTTTATATATTTTCTGCCATATTTTACCCACTAAACTACTACGCACCCTCTTTCACCCAGGAGGGTAGCATGGCCTGAGATCCAATCATCCCCTCAAATGCTGTCAATTCCCTTCTCTGATTACCCAGCAGAAAGTATGATTCTTACGGATAATCTCAGTGCTTCCCCACCATGATAAAATGCCTGACATCCATGGGGTGCTTCATCCAGCAGCTTTGGGTCAGGACTGATTCAGCTTATACAGCTCAGAAATACTTGTTGTAACGACAAGCTATCCTGGGACTTGAACTTGTGCACTCTGTTTGGGTGCAATCAGCCAATTGAGTTACGGGGATGAGTTGAGACTTGCTTTTTTTATCTTTGTACGGATGCATTTACAGACACTGTCTAAGATTAATTTTGTTCATTTTTGAAAGCTGCAAGAGACCTTGAGAACTGAAAAGGTTTTACTTATTAAAACTATAAACCATCGTGGCATTTTCCATGATCTTCCAATTCTCAACAATGCCCCCAAGCACATGCACCAAGTGAAAAAAATTATGGTTTATCCAAGAAAGTCTCATTTTTAATAATATTTTTGTTTGCTAAAAGATATAAAGAAAAGTTCCCAATGAGGTTTACAGACATAGCACCTCATATAAATTAATTTTAAAAATCCACAATTAGCTATTAAATGATAATCACACCAGCAGCTGAAAACTAAAATGCTTTTGTCCTCCACTAATTATGTTTAAAATGAAGATCTCACCAGAAGAATCACATTTCAAAAAAACCCTTAAATTGTAGTTAGCCAAAAGCTTGCTTGTTATGACTGGTGGATCTGGATTGTGCAGACCAGAATTTGCAGAAATAAATGAGTAAAGTTGGAAGGTTGGCTCATTTGCCTCAAAGACAGAAGATTGTGGATTCACTCGCCATTTGAGGACTGGAGCACATAATCTAGGCTGGCACTTCCAGTGCAATGTTGAGGGAGTACTACATTGTCAGAGATGTCCTTTTTTTGGATGAAACATTAAACCCTTCATCTGATCAGGTGGATGTAAAGGCTCATGTGGCAATATTTAAATGAGAGCAGAGAGATCTCCTAGTGTTCTGACCATCTTGCTCTCCCAACCATCACTGCCAAAAAACCCAAGATTACTGAGTCATTTATTTGTTTGGTGTTTGTGGGACCCCCTTGCTTTGTGCAAGTTGGCTGTCATGTTTTCCATTGTGACTATTCTTCAAAAAGCAATCCATATTTTGTAAATCGCCACAGGATATACTGAGAACATAAGGTGTTATATAAATGTAAGTCATTCCTCTAAAGCAATGTAGTGTTAATATTAAGTGCATGTTTTGTTGCTTTATTTTTTAAAAAGAGGTCCTGATGGTATGACTCTGCAAATGTTTCATTCAACAAGCAGATAACAAAAATCACAAAAGCAAAAGTCAGCTGTGCCTCAGTTGGTCGCACTCTCGCCTCGGAATCAGAGGATTGCAGGTTCAAGTTCCACTCCAGGACTTGAGCACAAAACTCTAAGCAGAAAGCCCAGTGCGGTACTCAGGAAGTGCTGCACTGTTGGAGGTGCTGTCTTTCAGATGAGATGTTAAACCAAAAATCCCTCTGCCCTCTTACATGGACATAAAAGATCCCATGGCCCTATTTCAAAGAACAGCACAGGTGTTATCCCCGGTCAAGGTTTAGCCCTGAATCAACATCACAAAAACATCTGCTCATTGAAGACTGTGGAAGTTTTCTATTTGTAAATTGGCTGTCACGTTTCCTACATTACAACAGTGACTATGCTCCAAAAGTACCTCATTGGTTGTAAAGCACTTTGTAATGTCCTATGGTCCTGAAATGCAAGTCTTTCTTCTTTCAAAATACTGTGGATGCTGAAAAGCTAAAATAAAAACAGAAAATGTTGCAAACATTCAGCAGCTCTGGCAGCATCTGTGGAGAGTAAAACAGAGAGTTAATGTCTCAGGTTGATGAACTTTCATTTGTGATGAAAATCAATTGAGCTGAAATCTTAACTCTGTTTCTATCTCCAAGGATGCTGCCAGACCTACTGAGTATTTCCAACATTTTTCTGCTTTTATAACAAGAATCACAAACTAGCTTGTTGATGGGCCTGAAATCACTTACATGAAGAAAAATATTTATTTGGCTTTTAGAAAACTGTACTACTTGGTAAGTTTAAAAAGTGCCCGATTGTCAACCCAGAAGTAAATCTGAAACAAATTTCAGCTTGAGTGCAAAATCCTATTGGAAACACCGACCCAAAGTCCATACCCTATATACATCGATGAATTATTTGCTTATGCGTGGAGATAAAAATCAGACCAAGCTAAATTAACTGAACAACCTTTCTCATTTGTACAATCTCATAGTTTTATAGTCAGATCTTGAAAGAGAATTAGCAAAATATCAGAGAAGTTATTCACCATCATTCCTATTGACTAGAGAAGTAGACCTCACTTTCCCATTAGATTAAGATGAAAACAACATGAGGGGAAAGTGTGCTATAATGGTTGATATACCTCTGGGATCTAGCTTCAATCTCCGCCCAGACAAATGGAAGCTTCCTCTTTGTGATGGCTATGAGTCTGTATGAAATGAATTTGGACAGTCCCAGATAAGTTCCTGATAGTCATTTACTCCTAATTCAGCACAAACTGGCAATCTCATTCAAGATGCAGTAAAGGGTTATGTTTTGAATCTATGCTTAAAGTATATTGTTTGGTCAGAATAAAGAGAACTCTAAACTGTGCTGTGTGAAGGATTATCTGACACTAAAAATATTTCATTTCTAAGCATAGATACATGCAGCTTGATACATACAAAAGCAGAAAAAAGGAAAAGTAAGATTCCACATTTCAGGTGACAGATATCTGACAGATTTTGTTGATAGCTTTCTACTATGGAATATGTGCACGTCAACACAATTAGCATTCTATTTGCATAAAACTATTAAAAGCCAAATTAGAGACATGTGAATTCACCTAAATTAATCCAGGTTTCTTCAGTTTAGATCCAAATAGATTTAATTTCTATTTCAGTTCAGAGGTTATCAAATCAATGGTGTCAAATCAATGTATTAGGGCACGGAGAAAAGGACTTGTCTCACCAGACTTTCTCTTAGTTTTTGCAAAGCTAAAGCTGGTTTGGCTAAACATATAGAAGGGAACACACAGTACTTATCTGCTTGAATATATTTGCATCTTATTTTACAAATAACGGCTGTATTTTTTACCATCATGATGAATTTTACAAATTTACTGCAGCTCTGCACCTCATACAAAATGGCCTCAGATATCAAATCATGCAAAGAGTTCATTTATCATAACGATTCTTTGTCAGCTACATATCACAATGTTTGTCAACATTTAAAGCCTGCTCATCTTCATTTACTAAATAAATTTTATTTAAATTTAAATGCAGTCATCTCTGTCTCATGTAGTGTCACAAAATCATTCTCTTCCAAAAATCATGTTTAACTGTAGGATACATGTAGCCTTTAGGAAGAAATTCTGCTCAACTCTAAATGAAAACTCAATCTGATGGTGTAAAAATTCAATCTGGTTTTGGTATAGTCTCAAAGCACTGCATTTCTTAAAATAGAACGTAATTCGACAAGTCAATGTTTTCACTGATAAGCACTTATCTATATTAATATTAAAACAGTGCCCACTTGATGAAGAAACACATTGTGGAGCTGCCTGACTGATGTGCCACTGGGCAGTAGAACCCCTTCAGTACAGCCATTACATCGAATGAGCATCTAAAAAAAATGTGTCTATATGGTTTTTTCTTGTTCTTTGGCCTCCTTGTCTCGAGAGACAATGGGTAAGCGCCTGGAGGTGGTCAGTGGTTTGTGCAGCAGCGCCTGGAGTGGCTAAAAAGGCCAATTCTAGAGTGACCGATTCTTCCACAGGTGCTGCAGATAAAATTGGTTGTCGGGGCTGTTACACAGTTGGCTCTCTCCTTGCGCTTCTGTCTTTTTTCCTGCCAACTGCTAAGTCTCTTCGACTCGCCACGCTTTAGCCCCGCCTTTATGGTTGCCCGCCAGCTCTTGCGATCGCTGGCAACTGACTCCCACGACTTGTGATCAATGTCACAGGACTTCATGTCACGTTTGCAGACGTCTTTAAAGCGGAACCATGGACGGCCGGTGGGTCTGGTACCAGTGACGAGCTCGCTGTACAATGTGTCCTTGGGGATCCTGCCATCTTCCATGCGGCTCACATGGCCAAGCCATCTCAGGCGCCGCTGGCTTAGTAGGGTGTATATGCTGGGGATGTTGGCCGCCTCGAGGACTTCTGTGTTGGTAGTACGGTCCTGCCGTCTGATGCCAAGGATTCTCCGGAGGCAGCGAAGATGGAATGAATTGAGACGTTGCTCTTGGCTGATGTACGTTGTCCAGGCCTCACTGCCGTAGAGCAAGGTACTGAGGACACAGGCTTGATACACTTGGACCTTTGTGTTCTGTGTTAGTGCGCCATTTTCCCATACTCTCTTGGCCAGTCTGGACATAGCAGAGGAAGCCTTTCCCATGCGCTTGTTTAATTCTGCATCGAGGGACAGGTTACTGGTGATAGTTGAGCCGAGGTAGGTGAACTCTTGAACCACTTCGAGAGTGTGGTCACCGATATTGATAGATGGGACATTTCTGATGTCCTGTCCCATGATGTTCATTTTTTTGAGGCTGATGGTTCGGCCAAATTTATTGCAGGCAGCCGCAAACCTGTCGATGAGTCTCTGCAGACACTGTTCAGTGTGAGATGTTAATGCAGCATCGTCTGCAAAGAGGAGTTCCCCGATGAGGACTTTCCGTACTTTGATCTTCGCTTTTAGACGGGCAAGGTTGAACAACCTGCCCCCTGATCTTGTGTGGAGGAAAATTCCTTCTTCTGAGGACTTAAATGCATGTGAGAGCAGCTGGGAGAAGAAGATACCAAACAATGTAGATGCAAGAACACAGCCCTGTTTCACGCTGCTCAGGATTGGAAAGTGGTCTGATGAGGCGCAACTATGCTGAATTGTGCATTTCATATTGTCATGGAATGAGGTGATGATACTTAGTGCTTTGGTAGGCATCCAATCTTTTCTAGTAGTCTGAAGAGACCACTTCTGCTGATGAGGTCAAAGGCTTTGGTGAGATCAATGAAAGCAACATAGAGGGGCATCTGTTGTTCATGGTTTGGTTTGGTGACCAGAAAACAATAGAGGTTGGGATCTTTTTCTGAACTCAGGGGCCAGGAGATTTTTTTTTTTAAATTGCACTTTGTTCTTCAACTTTCAGTGACTTAAAAATCAAATTTTTAAAGTTGTAAATACAGTGACAGATTTACTGGTCTGCATACAAGAAGTGGAGCGGGGTGGGGGGGTGGGGGAGGTGGGAGATGCGGGGAGTAGGGTGTGCATGCTCTTCATTGCACCATGCATGTTGCATGAGCTTATGCTTTGATATGTCCTAAAATCTTTATTGTGGCTAAAGTTTCAGCTAGAATGTTAATCCCCTCTCTGGTATATTGTGATGTTCCACTGAAAACTGTTCATTGGGGTCACATTGTGAAGTTTGGAGAAAAAAAGAAACAAAGTCAACCACGGCATGGTTTGCTTTTTTGGAAATAATTAATTTTTTTCCACATCCGTGGTATTTGCAGGAAAGAGGCAACAATTTTATGAACCTCCAGAGAGTGTGGGAAAATGGCGCACTGACACGGAACACAAAAGTCCGAGTGTATCAGGCCTGTGTCCTCAGTACCTTGCTCTACGGCAGCGAGGCCTGGACAACGTATGCCAGCCAAGAGCGACGTCTCAATTCATTCCATCTTCGCTGCCTTCGGAGAATACTTGGCATCAGGTGGCAGGACTATATCTCCAACACAGAAGTCCTTGAAGCGGCCAACATCCCCAGCTTATACACACTACTGAGTCAGCGGCGCTTGAGATGGCTTGGCCATGTGAGCCGCATGGAAGATGGCAGGATCCCCAAAGACACATTGTACAGCGAGCTCGCCACTGGTATCAGACCCACCGGCCGTCCATGTCTCCGTTATAAAGACGTCTGCAAACGCGACATGAAATCGTGTGACATTGATCACAAGTCGTGGGAGTCAGTTGCCAGCATTCGCCAGAGCTGGCGGGCAGCCATAAAGACAGGGCTAAATTGTGGCGAGTCGAAGAGACTTAGTAGTTGGCAGGAAAAAAGACAGAGGCGCAAGGGGAGAGCCAACTGTGCAACAGCCCCAACAAACAAATTTCTCTGCAGCACCTGTGGAAGAGCCTGTCACTCCAGAATTGGCCTTTATAGCCACTCCAGGCGCTGCTTCACAAACCACTGACCACCTCCAGGCGCGTATCCATTGTCTCTCGAGATAAGGAGGCCCAAAAGAAAGAACATTGCAATAATGAAAAATACAAGTCACCATTTGTGAAACAGCTACAAAGATATTCTAAAGATGGAAAGCGGATAACCACTTATTTAAACCTTGAAGAGGAGAAAATTGTCAATATATATGTGATAAGCAAAACTGTTGGGTAAATAGGCATGTCATAAGGCAATGAAGACTTCCATTTAGAGATTGCATTCATCTGGAGGATGAACATTCCCATGTAATGTATGCTGCATTAGTGTTTCACACACAAACAAAATCAAACAAACCTCGTTTATATTGGACTGAATATTTTGAATAATATTTCTCTGTTTTATATTCATCATCTTTAAATTATTTCTTCTATTTGTTTCTTCACACTTGCCTGGTACAGAAGTAGTGTTGTAGAAGACACACTTGCAGTCTTCTGATAATATATCTCTTGAGCTGACTGGTAGAACAGGTGCTGGGTAGAGCACAGAAGGAAGCCATTCAGCCCATCATGTCTATGCTAGCTATTTGAAAGAGGTCCCACTCCTCTGCTCATTCCCCATAGCCCTGCAACTTTTTCCTTTTCAATATATGCCTAATTGAACGTTAACCTTGAATCTGCTTCCACCACCCTTTTGCGCAGTACATTCCAGATTGTAACAACTTGCCACGTGAAAAAATTGTTCTTGTTTCTCCTCTGGATGTTTTGCCAATTATCTTCAATTTAGTGTATTCTGGTTACTGAACCTCCTGCCAGCGGAAACAATTTCTCCCATTTGCTCTATCAAAACCCTATATAATTTTGAACACCTCTATTAAATCTTCCCTTAACCCTTAGTAAGCCACTCTCCAATTTTCTCCCTTTAACCTATGGAGGATCGGAAACTCCCAGTGACTATGAAGAGAACTTATTTTGAAAGATTCAAAGGGTGGAAATCCAAATACAGACATCCCATTGCAGTGTGCGATGATCCAACAGGGCAACCTTTGAGTCAGGTAGGTAGTGAATTGCATTCACTGCCTGCACAGATCAGCGCTGAACAGAGTACAGCATCCAAGCTCACAGGTATTTTTTTCAAAGACTTTCTTCACAGGTATTCGGCAGTGCATCCAGGCCTGAGAATGAGGTTCCCTCATGATCTGCTTCCATAAAATAATTAACTGAAAAAGCAGGGGTCCTGATGCAAAGTGTAAAATAGAACTAAGACTCTCAGATTAACTACTAAAATAAAAGCAAAATACTGCGGATGCTGGAAATCTGAAACAAAAACAAGTAATGCTGGAATCACTCAGCAGGTCTGGCAGCATCTGTGGAAAGAGAAGCAGAGTTAACGTTTCGGGTCAGTGACCCTTCTTCGGAACTGACAAATATTAGAAAAGTCACAGATTATAAAACAAGTGAGGTGGGGGTGGGGCAAGAGATAACAAAGGAGAAGGTGCAGATTGGACCAGGCCACATAGCTGACCAAAAGGTCACGGAGAAAAGGCAAACAATATGTTAATGGTGTGTTGAAAGACAAAGCATTAGTACAGATTAGGTGTGAATACACTGAATATTGAACAGCAGCAAGTGCAAACCTGAAGAAAAACAACCTGAAAAAAACAGTGGGTAAGCAAACTGAACAAACTAAGATGAAATGAAATAAATGCAAAAAAAGATTGTAAAAAATGTAAAAAGGAATGTAAAAAAAAGGAAGAAAAAATAACTAAAAATGAAAGTAAAATGGGGGGACTGTCATGCTCTGAAATTATTGAACTCAATGTTCAGTCCGGCAGGCTGTAGTGTGCCTAATCGGTAGATGAGATGCTGTTCCTCGAGCTTGCGTTGATGTTCACTGGAACACTGCAGCAATCCCAGGACAGAGATGTTAGCATGAGAGCAGGGGGGAGTGTTGAAATGGCAAGCAACTGGAAGCTCAGGGTCCTGCTTGCGGACTGAGCGGAGATGTTCCGCAAAGCGGTCACCCAGTCTGCGCTTGGTTCGCCACCTCCAGCGTGATGCCACTACCAGTCGCATCTTCCCCTCCCTTCCCCTGTCAGCATTCCGAAGGGATCGTTCCCTCCGCGACACCCTGGTCCACTCCTCCATTACCCCCACCACCTCGTCCCCGTCCCAGGGCACCTTCCCCTGCAATCGCAGGAGGTGTAATACCTGCCCATTTACCTCCTCTCTCCTCACTATCCCAGGCCCCAAACACTCCTTTCAGGTGAAGCAGTGATTTATTTGTACTTCTTTCAATGTAGTATACTGTATTCGCTGCTCACAGTGTGGTCTCCTCTACATTGGGGAGACCAAGCGCAGACTGGGTGACCGCTTTGCGGAACATCTCCGCTCAGTCCGCAAGCAGGACCCTGAGCTTCCAGTTGCTTGCCATTTCAACACTCCCCCCTGCTCTCATGCTAACATCTCTGTCCTGGGATTGCTGCAGTGTTCCAGTGAACATCAACGCAAGCTCGAGGAACAGCATCTCATCTACCGATTAGGCACACTACAGCCTGCCGGACTGAACATTGAGTTCAATAATTTCAGAGCATGACAGTCCCCCCATTTTACTTTCATTTTTAGTTATTTTTTCTTCCTTTTTTTTACATTCCTTTTTACATTTTTTACAATCTTTTTTTGCATTTATTTCATTTCATCTTAGTTTGTTCAGTTTGCTTACCCACTGTTTTTTTCAGGTTGTTTTTCTTCAGGTTTGCACTTGCTGCTGTTCAATATTCAGTGTATTCACACCTAATCTGTACTAATGCTTTGTCTTTCAACACACCATTAACATGTTGTTTGCCTTTTCTCCGTGACCTTTTGGTCAGCTATGTGGCCTGGTCCAATCTGCACCTTCTCCTTTGTTATCTCTTGCCCCACCCCCACCTCACTTGTTTATAATCTGTGACTTTTCTAATATTTGTCAGTTCCGAAGAAGGGTCACTGACCCGAAACGTTAACTCTGCTTCTCTTTCCACAGATGCTGCCAGACCTGCTGAGTGATTCCAGCATTTCTTGTTTTTGTCTCAGATTAAGTACTTGCATAAAAGAACATAATAAGATGTTTTGCAAACACATCACATACTTATATAGAAAAGTATCCAAAGTATGAACTAAATATTGAGTATGTATCTGTATGAAAATATTCAACAAGGTGGATTAAAAACATATAACTTGCTTGAATAAATCATCCAATAGCATAAGTTCTAAACACATCAATTTACCGAGCTCAACAATCTCAGTAGGACAGGTTTAGAAATGCTTCATGTGTCCATATAAAAGACCCAATAGATTGCATTATAAACACATAACTTTCCTGTACGAAGGATCCAATGGATACAATGTCAATACATCAATTAACTGGTGGATGTTTCAATAACCAGAATAAAGTACCCAATAAAATAGATAATAAATACATTATTGAACACGTGACTGCTACTTTACTTATTTGAGTGGCAGGACTGTGTCACCCTGGCCCTTCTGGCTAAAACCACCCTGTGTCCCAAAAACTGAATCTCAGCTACTAATCTATTAACTGCCCATCAAATCAGTCAGTGCCAGGCAACACCTTTTTTGGAGAAAGAAACACAGTCATACATATTCACTGGTACAGGTGTATACAACTGTGATTTTATTTTAGAACTTAAAAATATTTCAGCTGGAGAGTGGCATGCAGAGTTTGTAGTTTTTAACCGGCTGAGTGATGAAGAACCGATTTGAAGCAGGTTTCTGAATCTCACTTGCTTACCCATGCCTGGGTTACCTCCATTCTTCCTTCACAAATTGCGCACAAATGGACAGCTCGATTGGCTATACAAAATGGCAGCGTTCACTAAGAAAATGCAGGTGCTGCCCTGGAGGCATTGTGCTTAAACTGAAAAAGAGCCTTGTGCTGTGAAGGGGTTAAACTGCTCACCATTGCCTGATAGTACTAGAGCAAGAACTTTAAAGCAAACTAAAATATATCAGTGAAACAACTGTCATGACCTCTGGAGCATCTGCATTTTCCTTATGATCGAAAGCGTGACTTTAGCTCTTTACCAGTATACTTCTAACATCAAAAACATTGGGAGGATGGTGTGTTGCTGTGAGTTGCAGAGGGAGTGGGCTGAATCATTTTGCCTGTACCTTTCACCTTTTGCTTCTTTATTAATCAGGTTGCAGTATCCTCCTGTCAAACATGTTTGTGACAACAGGGAATATGTCACAAGCTCTTTAATTCCCTACTTAAGGCTTTACAAGCACTAAATAGGCTTATGTGGTACTGGCAAACTAAAATAAACTGAGTGCGAAGGGCATTTTTCTCCTTAATCAGATGTTACCCGGACCACAGCCTTGCTTACTGTCTAACTGACTGGAACACTCCCCCTACTGGTAGGCAATGCAGTTGGTTTCACTGCAGCAAGCATTATTTTGATCTCTTCAAAACATGTTTTAGCATTCAAGGGTGAATCTACTGTTAAGAATTTATGGACTTTGTTTTTCATTTCAATGGCAGCAGAAGCTCAGAGCAGCAAGGAACAGCCAGAAAGATATTGTGGGTTATCATCAGCGATGATCAAACTCCAAGCTTCACAGACAGCTTTGATCGAGGAATAAACTTGTTCTTTATGTGTGGTCAACATCTAGGAAATTTAAGAATTAAATTTACTATGACAAAGAGTGAGGTCATTGCAAACCCATTAAAACCACTTTGCTGCATCCACTTACGAGTAGGGAAAGGAGACTCATAGCTTTATCAGGCCAGGTTGAGTGCTAAATACAACACTAAAACAAAATACATTCATTAGAACTGGAAAATGTTACAGATGTGACAGGTCTTAAGCAAATGCAGAAGCAGGGAATGAGGGAGGGGGAAGAACAAATGAGAAAGTCTATGATAGGGTGGAAGGCAGGAGAAATTAATTGACAAAAGGGATAATGGTGTAAGACAAAAGGAGATGAAATGGATCAAGTAAAGAAGCAAAAGATGAGACCAGAGGAGGTATAAATGCCAATTGCAGAATCATTACCAGTACCTGCTGTGTGAAAAAATAGCAGTGGTTATGATTAGAAATTGTTGAACTCAATGTTGAGTACGGAAGGTTGTAAAGCGCCTAATAAAAGATGAGGTTTTGCTCCACGAGTTTACATTGAGCTTCATTGGAATAGTGCAAGAGGTCGAGGATAGAGTGGTCAGAGTGGAATGGAGAATTAAAATGGCAAGCCACCAGAAGCTCAGGGTCACACTTGTGGACTGAATGGAGGTATTCCATAAAGCAATAATTCAGTCTGCCTTCGGCCTCTCCAACGTAGAGGAGATTGCTTCATGAGCAGTGAATACAGTATACTAAATTGAAAGCGGTACACGCAAATCGGTGTTTCACCTGGAAGGAATGTTTTGGGTCTTGGACGATGAGGATAGAGAAAGTAAAAGAGCAGGTTTTGCAACTCCTCCACTTGCACGAGAAGGTGCCATAAGAAGGGGAGGGGGAGTTGGGGTGATTGAGGAGTGGACCAAGGTGTCAAAGACGGAATAATCGCTTCGGAATGCTGAAAGGGGAGGGAGAGGAAGGTGTATTTAATGATGGCATCATGCTAGAAATGGTAGAAATAACAGAGGATGATCCGTTGAACATGAAGGCTGGTGGAGTGGAAGGTGAGGACGAGAGGAAACCTATCATGGTTCTAGGAGGGAGGGGAAGAGGTGAGGGCAGAAGTGCAGGAAATGGAACAGACAAGGTCGAGGACCCTGTCGGCCAAGGTGGAGGGCAATCCTCAGTAAGCTATTTAGGCTCTTGCTTAAAGCAAATTAGCTGGGATACCAAGCATCTCAGAATTATCTGTTGTATACCAGATTAATTTGTGATAATGGGGATTGTTGACCGCCTCCTAAAAGATATTATAATGGCTTCTATTCATTGAGCACAGTAATGCTCTTAGTTAAACAGTAAATGTCGATGCCATCACTTACAAAGGGGGAAGAGCGGAGTTCCTCACTCAGGTTGGTAATTTTGATTTGCAACTCAGGCAGATAATCCTCAAACCAGAGAGCTAGAAAAGGGGCAGAGGCTAAGCTTTAGCTAAGGAGAAAAAGCAGAAGTACTTTAGCCTGTGAGAGGCAAATAAATTTCACCTTCTAAGGGACTGGCAGTTAGTGAAGTAGGCCCATGTCAAAAGGGAACATTTTGTCAAATTTATTATATTTGTTATGAATACCAGAAATAATTGTTTGAAGCTCATTGGAAAACTACATTGCATGTATAAATAAATCTGTTTTCTGGATTACAATTGGCTTCATCTCACTGGAGAGGTTATCAACCCACCTCCCTAAAGATAGGAGAGGGACATGTGTGAGATCACAGTATCCAGTACCTGCAATGAGTGCTCTTACCCCAGAGGCTCTGGGCCACATTATTGTTTAACTAGGCATTGAGCAGTAAAAGATTATTCCTGGATATATATGGAACTTACATATTGTTAACTGAATAGTAGGAGTACCCCTGATTGGAGTAAACATACTGTAGCAATCACACTAGGTCATCACTTCACAGACCTTGCCTTTTGTTCTTTCCAACGCCATACCACTGGCCTCTTGTCCCCCCCAACACCAATTTCTGCCTCTGTACCTGATAAACCTGTTACACCTCTATCTTTTTCCAATTCTGATGAAATGTCATTGATCTGAAACATTGGACAGGGTTTTCCTGGCTTCGGGGTGGCAGGCTGGGAGTTGGGGGTGTGCGGGGGGGGGGGGGGGTCCATGAAAATAGTGGGGAACCGCATCAGGATGGTTCCCCGGTGCAGTCCCATCACTGGGGAAATTTCCCAGCAGCCAGACCAGATGCGTAGCGGCTGTCCACCAAATGGAGGGGGTAGCCAATTTAAATAATCAAGGACCCACTTAGCGTCCATACCTCAGGCCCTCTGTCAAAATGCTAGTAGTGGAGTTCCCCTCCATCACCACCGCCCCCACCCCCAGCTGGAGGGGCTACCAGCTTCATGGAGGCGTCCTCCCTGTGGCAGCCTGGTGGGGCCACGGGCAGGGAAGGCCATCCCTAAGCCTTAATAGGCCATCTGGAGAGGCTGCCAGCTTGGCCACTCTGATTTGTAATTTTCTACTTCCGTCTTTGAGGCCTCTTGATCCCTGAGCTGCCTCAGCAGTTCCCACCTCCCCCAATAGGCCTGCCGAAGCTCTGGAGCTGCTGTCCCTCTAACTGGGCCAGCAGCATTGGCAGCCTGCCCACCATCCTTAATTGGATGGTGAGCCCGGTGGCAGCCAACTAGGAGGCCACCCCTGGGAAAACTACTGAGCCGGTCCCGCTGCTGGTGTGGGCTCAGGAACCCCATTTCATCCCTACATCAAGGTCCCAAAGCCTGTGGTAATATCTTGCCTATTAACACTGTTTCTGTCTCCACAGATGCTGCCTGACCTGCTGAGTATTTCCAGCATTTTCTGTTATTTCAGACTTCCTGCTTCTGCAGTATTTTACTTCAGTAAGGTCTTCACTTGTATTGCTTTGTTATTCTTTGATGGAATGTTCTAGAAGGTCTGGGAATAAAAGCAGCTATTTATTACTGTACCAATTTGAGTGTTTACTCAGGCATAACAATGCAAACAGCATAGATAACGCACAGTGGATTGCTAAAAAGATGGAATATTCCTCAGGTAGTCACTGAAGTTTTTATTTTATCGTGTCGACATTAATTGGAAAAATCAAAGAGCATCAAATGGTTTGAGCTGGAGTGAATATGTAGAAAGACTTAATTTTGATTTTGAGGCAAATAGATCTACAACAGATGACACAAAGGGAGCAGTTTTACTTACTATCTGTGGACCTGCAACATGCACATTGCTAAAAAAAACTGATTGTTCCTGCCCAGCCTAAAGGCAAAACATGCGAGGAATAAGTCCATGTGGTCAAGGAACATCTGTGCCTGAAGCCACTTGTTACTGGGGAACAGATAAAGTGTAACCAGAGGAGGCAAAGGGATGGTGAAAGTACCTTATGACAGAACTGAGAAAATTGTCTGAAGCTTGCGATTTTGGTGGGTTTCTCGACAATGCAATAAGAATGTCTTTATCTGTAGTTTGTAGGAAGCGTTGATACAGAGGAAACCTTTGGTTAAAGACAGATTTGTGTTTTCCAGATGGAGTTAAGTGCATTGTCCAATTGCACTCTAATGTCTTTTCTTGTACTGCTTTGATGGAAGGATGTAAATAGTCTGGGGATAAATAAAGTTAATGCCTGAATGGTATTTGAATGGTTGTTCGGACAGAACACTACTGATCATTGGGGATGCAGAGTGCACTTACAGAAGTGGCTGGTGGCATTGAACCTGAAAGGATATCGAATGCAGAATAGAAATTTAGAATACTCACCCAAATGTGCGCCAGGGCAAATAAGTTGGGCTGTTGATGAGCAGATCATCAGGCGGTGTTACACAGATAAATAAAGGCCTGGTTTCAGCTTACTGGTTTCACTGGGTATGAAGCAGAAAATTCTTTGATTCCCCTGCATGATTCTTCCTCTCTTTTGCTAAAAATGTGCATCACAAAACAGAGGTACTGATTCAAAAGATGGAGTCTGTTCTTTAAGAGTAGTTAAGGCGAAATTCAGTTAACCTTTGTCCTTTGTAGGCTAAATTAGTATGAATTGGTCACAAGCATTCAATGAATCCCAATATAATTCACTTCAGATACAACTGAAAAGAAAGCAATATTCACACAGCTGCAGACTTTCCAAGACAGGCACAAGGGTGTAAAGGATTAATGACAGTGCAGTGATGCACATATCAGAGACAGGCTGGGCACTGTGAGCCTGTTCAGACTGTGCTGGCACTGTCCTCATTGTCGATATTAAGCCGTAATCAAAACGGTGGCATTAGGATAGTTTCCATTCCCAGTTTCTCACAACCTAAGATCATGCCTGGTTCTCTGTTGCCTGTATTCTGGCCACGGAACCTTGCTCATTTACCCCTGTGCTTGCCAACATTCGTTGGTTCCAAATGCTCAATCCATCAACTTTAAAATCCTCATATTCATTCACAAATTTCTCCATGTACTTCCCCCGTTCAATTTCCACAGTCTCCTTTACTCCTACAACCCAGTCATTGTTCTTCAGCCCTCCCACTCCGACCTCCTGTCCATCACCCATTGGCAGAAGAGTCTCCAAAACATCTGAGCCCTACAATTTGGACGCCCTCCCTAAAGCTTTCTGCCTTGTTTCTTCTCTCCCCAGCTCTAAAGACCTCCTCAGAACCTACTTTTTTGACCACACTTCCAGTTATCTCCACTAACACTTTATGAATGGAAGCTGACTCCACTGACAACGCAGGGCTCCTTGGGTACTGCATTGAAGTGTTAGCCTTAAATTATGTACTCAAATCCATGACAGGTCTTCAATTACTTGCCTCTGACTCAGAGGCAAGAGTGAGCATCTAGAGAATTCTTTCTCTATGTTCCTTCTCTTGTGGTAGTCCAAATTTCATTTCTGGGAGAATCAAGTTGGGATTCCTCATCCTTTTACGGGTAATTGGAAAAAATAAATCAGGAGCTGGGAGTTAAGTGATGCCAAGCTGTGGCGTCTAATTTCTTTGGATTATAGCAGACACCTAAGGGCCTGCTGTCATCTCTTATTGTTGCTGCTTAGTGAGAAAATCAGTGGTGGGGAGAGGTGGGAGGTAATTTTGACTTTATGAGATAGTGGGAAATGGGTGATAGCAAGTCGACAGCCTGTTTTCCATCTCTCCTGACTTGTATTTCTATTGAATTCAGGGAATAAAAACTGGGAGAGATGTAAAACGGACTGTTGACTCATTGTCACCCATTTCCTATTACTGCACAAAGTCAAAATTACCCTCAGTAAGTATGCTTGAATGATGGGGGAAGGGTCCCCACCAAGAGCCAAGCTTCCCTCTCCCACTGGAGACTGAACTATTTTTGGATAGATTGGCATTGATAAACACTTTTGATTTGAAGTTTTTCAGTATAAATTGATAGTTAGCACTCGGGATGAAAGGCCATTGACCTTAAACGTTAACCCTGTTTCTTTCTCCACAGACGCTATCTGATCTGCTGAGTATTTCCAGCACTTTCTGTTTATATTTCAGATTTCCAGCATCCACACTATGTAACTTTTTTATTAGCCAAAATATCTGGTGTGTTTTTGCAAGTTACCTTCTTGTGAACTGAATTTACCTTTGCAGTAACAATATAAATTAATCCAAATATCCCTTGCAGGCCAAATAGGTACAAATTTCAGTGGGAAAGGGGAAAATTCCTCAGGGTAGATAACTGCATTGTGAGGCAACTATGGACTGACCTCTCCATGGCGCATGCCTGGGCGAATTTAAGGAGGTTGAGAGTTGCCCAGTCGTCAAAACACACCTCTCGGCCTTTCTGGTGGGGTCCAAAGGAGTGCAGAGCACGACGTTTGGCACCGGTATGGCTGCAGGAACTGCCGGAAACATGCCAAAGGTGACACATGACCGCCTACGGGGTTCCGCTCCGGATTATCTGTTAGGGTTTACTCCCTTAGCCTTGGTCTCTCCCGAGACGCCCACAAGGCAGTGGGGTTGTTAGGGCCCCTACACAGGGGTAGGATGATGCCGGTGGGAGGAGGGGATGCGAGGGGGAGGGGTGGAGGGAGGGGGGTGCGAGGGGGAGCTGGGAATGGGGCTGTAAGGGGGTGGGGGGGGTGCAGGGGAAGGGGGTGCAGGGGGAAGATGGTGCGGGGGAGGGGGCTGGGACGGGGTTGTGAGGGGGTGAGCTGAGAGAGTGGAGCAGGGAAGGGGAAGGGGGGGTGGAAAGGGGGGAAGGGGAAGGTGGGGTGGAAGGGGGGGGAAAGCGGGTGCAGGTAATAAGCCATTTCCTCAGTTCCCACCATCGACGTCTGGAAAGCTCATCCGCGTCTTTCGGGAGGTGAAGCATCTTTGGGCAGGCTTACAAAGGTGATTATATTCACTAAGGGTTTTTTTGATGTGGTTTAAATAACTGCACTCACACTACATATGGCAGAACCAAGTGAACATCATTTTGTGAATATTCTTTCAGGGGAATTTATGGAATTATTGATTTGAAGTTAAGGCACTCATTATATTTATGTAGCATAAGTTTGAATGCAGCTATAAGGACTTTAAGGCCATACCTTCAGAGCCATGTTTTTAATTTATTTTATTCCACAACATTTAACTCTTAGGCTGCCAAAAAATATTCAGATCTTTTGATACAGAAACACAAATATTATAATAACAAAACTACTCTGCCATCAGGGGTAATTATAATTACAGTTTTAACTCTATCCAGCCAAATAAACATAAAAATATAAATAAAAGAAATCTGAACGCGTCCTTTCTACTTTACTTTCTTCCCTCGAACACTTATTTCCCATCCTATCTTTTCTATGTATTGTTTTCAGAGAAATTATGCAAAGTCAGAATATTTTCTTAATGGTGAGACATTAGAAATGGTCTTGCCTGACAGCAAAGGGATTTGTATGTGCATATATACAAATCACTAGAAGCAAGTACACAGGTACAAAACGTAATCTAAAAGACTGATGGAACATTGGTGTTTATTTCAAGGGGACTGGAAGGCAAAGTGGAGGAAGCCATGCCTATGTTCTACAGCATCTTGGTCAGACCCCATCTGGAGTACAATGTCCAGTATTGGGCACTGCACCTCAGGACAGGAGTACAATGTAGACTCACCGGAATGATACTAGGGGTTAAAGGGTTTTATGAGGCTTGCATAGACTTAGTATATTTCCTTTAGTTTAGAAAGTTGAGTAGTGATGGCGTTGAGGTGTTGAAAATAATAGAAGTATTTGTTATCGTGGTTATAGAAAAACTTTCTTCAATGGGAGGAGGGGGGAACCCAGAACAAAGGGGCATAATTTTAAAATTAGAGCCAAGCACTCCTTCATAGAAAGCATTGCAGAAATATGGCATTCTTACCCCAAAAGGCTGTGGATGCTGAATCAATTGACATTTTTAAAATGGAGATTGACAGATTATGAAGGGAATCAAAGGATATGGATCAAAGACAGCTAAATGGAGTTGAGTGAACGATCAGCCAAGATCTAATCGATGGACAGAACAGACTTGAGCGGCTGAATGGCCTACTCCTGCTCTAATATTCCCAAGATATTTGATTCACCAGATTTCTCTATCACCCAGATCCCATCATCCACTTTTGAGGTTGGAGCAACTTTAGAAAAATTGGCTAAAAATTAAACGAGTGTCATATTTCAACAAATTGAATACCACAGCTATAAAGCTTGACACAATTGTATCTATGACACAATCAGATGAATCTCAGACATGTTTTCAATGCGTGAAACAGAGCTTTGTTGCTGCATTGTAAGTTATCACATTCCAATTGTTGGCAGGGTGATCACACTCACAAAGAGAATTTGTCTATGATGCAGGAGTTATTATCATGGCATACAGTTTACATGCACAGGTTTTTATCAAATGCACTAATTCTTCATACTGAAGCGACCAATACAAATATGGTAGAAGGTTAATCAAATCACAAAACAACATAAGAGACCTTTGTCACTATAAACCATGTTTTTGAGGAAAGTTTATTCCTCCCCAATTTTTTCTGCCAATTTTCTCCTCTCCTCCATCTCTGATGGTATTGACTTCTTCCTGGGATACTGTTCAAGAGTATCAGATGCTATATTCTACCGTACCCAATGACAAGTGTTCATTTAAGCCTATAGGGACTGAACGCTGAAAGATTGTTCAATCTTGAGGAACATCACAGCTAAACCTGATCCTGGTCACACTCAACGTTAACACATATGCGCACAGATTGGGGACCTTCTTGGTCTGTAGGTCAATAGAAAAAAAACTTGGTGAGCTGTGACAGATGCTGAGAATCAAATTAACTTTGAATAATCCTAAACACATCATTGGTAGAGTCATTTGAACTTTGCCTGTTAATACAGTTCAATTTCACAATTAGGTTGACTTTCCCCGATATATTTTTATGAATGTTAAAGATGTCAAAAAAGCCAGAAAGACAAAAAAAAAGATGCTCATCTTTAGTTTGCTGAAAATATGAAAATGCATTTGAATCCACAATAGGAATCCATATATAGCAGCTGAAGGGTTAACATTAATTACAACTCTTTGTAACTGTTTTTCAAAAGGTGATGATGACATTTGTTTGAAAAACTGTTACATCCCGAGTGTGGCTGGCACATCGAGTGGCATAAGAGGGCTCAACTATATTCACCTCAAAACATGGCCTGTAGTTACAAGAGTCTCTTATGTTGCCTGCAATTGGAATAAGTGTCTTTTTGTCGGAATGGGGAAAGGGAACTTCAACATTGGAGTTTATACAGTTCAAGTAGTATCAAATCTGAAGTTTGATAGTAATTATTGCAGGTTGCTATGTGGACCAGCGTGAAACATAAACGTTATGGAACATTATGGAAATAAAGTTCAAGACCCATCACTAGACTGCACAGGGACTGGAGGCATGACAGCAAGAAATCAGACACTGTTGCTGCACCCAAACATTTTTGTTTTTGACTGCAAAATTATAATGGAAGCAGAAATTGCCATTCTGCCTCTAATCCTATAAGTAGCAGCTAACTAACAACTTCATGGCAGTCAGAGGGAGAACAACAGAAAAACACAAGGTGAGAAAGGAAAAAAAGAGGATTAGAGATGACAAGGGAGGGATAAAAAGAGAGACAGAATTACCATTTATCAACAATATTGAAAGTCTTCCTGTCCTCTCTTCACTTTGTAGTTGCACATAGGGTTTCAAAACATATTAGTTTAGTGCCAGTAAAGTTTGAGTGCTTGATTTCTCATTAAGGGGATTATACTCAAAAATAAAAAATTATTCAATATTTCTGAATGATCTAAACACCAAAACTTTATTTCCTAGTAATTATCGACTATGAGCAGAGAAGGAACTAGTAATGTTAGAAAATAAAAAAACCAATATGTTATTTTGTTTTATTGTTTTACTTAAAAATATTCGACATGAGAACGTTAAATAATAGTCTCAAAATTCCACTTCAAAATTCCACTTCGGCAGGAGTCCAGCAGAATCCTATAAGCAATGGTGCAATCAGCCACTTTCAGCTATTTGCAGTTTCTCTGGGGTTCTGACAGTCTCCTGAAGTTACAGTGGGAGAACCGGAGAATCCCCACAGAATTTCAGGGCCAATGGGTTTAAATCCTGCTCTCAGGTGCCCAGAGGGATCCAATCCCTACTTGCCATATTTTGAATTATTTCTTCCTTTTCTTTTCCTCCAGTAGCAGGGTGTAGTAAGGGGAGGTGGGGAGTAAAGTTTTAAAATAAAACAGTCTCTCAGTACATAAATTTTTTTTTAAATCTCCCCAATGAGAAATTTGAATCTTGGTTGCAGCATTCGGGATTTTCTTAGTTTTTCGTTAAAAACAACTTACAACAAAACAAACTGGAGCTGGAACTGAAGAGATGCTGGAAAAGAGATGCTGGGATTAAAAGGGGTTAGAGGGGCTGGAGCAGAGAGAAGGTGGGAAGGCGGCATGGGAATGTGGAGCTGGAGTGGAGAGTGAGTAGGGAAAGGAGTTGGTAAAAGGGGGCGAGAAGAAAGACTGGGGTGGGGAAAGGCTGAAGCTTGAAAACAGAAGGGACCAGAGCTGGAGAAAGGCTAGAAAAGGAGGACTGGAAGCATAGAAAAGTTAAGAAGGATCTATTAGAGTTTCAGAAAAGTTGTGAAATATAAATAGAGCCAAAGAACTGCTAATAAAGAGTAAGAGTTGGAGAGGGTCAAAGGGTAAATAGACAGTTAGAGCAGGGTAGACTGTGGCCAAGAACCAGCAAAGACAAGAATAACCTGAGAGAGAAGTATCAGTTTGAGACAGTTGGCAATGTGTGGTCAGGAATCAGATCATGTTATTAAAAACCACCAAAATAAAATCAGCCGTGAGATAAAGCCAGATGATAGGGGGAGCAACAAACTTAAAAAATAAGAAAAGCAACACATGAGATAATACACAAATCTGGTAACTATAAAATAGACTGAAATAAAAACTATAATTTGTTTTCCATATTAAACACTGCATCTATCTATGTTAAAAGTTTTGAGTCTGTGTGCACCACCTACAAGCATTACTTCCCGTTATCATTTTTTGTCACACTTTTTCATCAACCTTTCCTTCATAAATTCATATTCAGGGGAAATGAAACTGATTGGATTGCTCTGAGAGAGCCGGTATGGACTCAATGGCCTCCTTCTGTGCCATAATGACTCTATGACTATGTCCACATTTCTAATGGAAACTGTCTATGTAAAATTGTCATGCTGTACTTACACATTAATACTATTTGTGGCACTGTAGTACCTTAGTTCTAGATCACCCAGCTCCTCAGGCTGTACTGCACAGTAACTCTTATGTTCCATTAAACTCTACTTTCAGATTGCTTTAGGTTTAGCTTCTTAACCACAAATGATAAAATACATTTATTTTATTCCATAGGTATTTGAAGAAGCATGAGTTCAAAATAAAAAATTGCATCAACACAATCTGTCCAGTTATCACCCGACCTCTAACTCCATGACAGCTGAAGACTGTTTTTAGTTTTGACTCCTGTGTACAATGCTTTGTAACTATTCATACCAAAGTTTCCATCAGTAACTGCTTCCTTGTAATTGTTCATACCGACAGTACAGTTTTCATTAGTAATAGCCTCCACTATCGCTCCTCGTAGCTAAGTGCAAAAGCTTTGTAAGTGATTACTTTCCAAAACATGATATTGACATGAGAGGAGAGAAAACCTTTCGCACACATCAACAGCATTATACCCTCCATCACACCCCCCAACCATAAAAACCTGAGAGGTACAGTGTTACAATGAAGCACCTGGTAAGCCTTGAACTAGAAGCATTCACAACATCCTCATTCAAAGCAAAGCTGCATCTTGCTCAAACCACAGGAACAATTATATGGGTTTGCTCTTTTAATGCACCAGGTGTGATTTTATCATGTAAAACAGTGTAACATTATGTTAATAGATCCCCTTTCAGCTCATGGAGGAGTTTTCTGCTGGAACAGCACTGCTGGAGTGGGTGAATAGCTTGAATGGGCAATAACATTGTATTCTCTTCCACTGAACCTAAAGCACTGGATATTCGATCATAGTAGTCAACCCCACATAGAAGAACCATGTTGCAAAACCTTATTTGATACCTTGGTTAATGAACTAAAGCAATACCTATCAAACATTGAACCCGATACACTGGATTGCATTCCTGCTCAAGATTTCATGCATCCTGTTCTCTATTTTACATTTCAACCAACCTGTTCCTCATTCATACAGCCAATTAGTGGTTGGAGTGTGTCCAACACCTGTTAATCTGACATTCAGCTATACTCTGCCATTTAACTCAAGTCCAACATAACATAAACCTCCCCAAACACATCAGTTTTCCGCCTTTAGCCCTACTGAGCTGAAGGTACTGAGGTACAATTCCATTGACAGCAACAATCATTTGCTACTCCATCCCAAGTGGCTATTTATGTAGAAACCTGGGCTCTGAGTTGTTAGCGAGCTAATGAAGCTTGGGTATCATGTTAACTAAGGCATAACAGCTGCAGGATGATTTAAGCCCTGAGCTTGAGTTGAGGCCTCTGGCTTCACTTTCCCTTGCTAGCTGTAATTTCTTAAGGAAAGGGCAACATTGGTAGCCTCCTTACATACAGTCAAAGGCTGATAATTACTGGGCCTTCTTCCAGTTCATGTCTGCCCACTGCATGAGGTGTCACCTTGCCTTGAAAGTAGAGAAATAGTCTTAAGATGCCATAAGCTGAAGAAGCATATACTCTTTTACGAGAGATGTGTCTGGCTTGCAGCCCACCCTGTGGGGGTGATTTTGAGCCTATCCACCTGACAGAAGCTGGACAAGTGCAGTTAAAATCACCCAGGTTACTTACATGTCCTGGAGCTGCTGGGAGCTGACATGGCCAAGGCTTAGGCCTCCATTGTGGTGATCTCTACCAACCCCACCTCCAATTGCAAGGCGCCCACAGGATGGCCAAATCGTTGATCCCACCACTTAACAGCTGTTGCCTGAAATAGCCCACAGTTAAAATCAGCGTCTCTGTGTCAGTATCTGGCCATGCATTATACAGCTAGAATAAAAGCAAAATACTGCGGATGCTGGAAATCTGAAATAAAAACAAGAAATGCTGGAAATACTCAGCAGGTCTGGCAGCATCTGTGGAAAGCGAAGCAGAGTTAACGTTTCAGGTCAGTGACCCTTCTTCGGAACTGGGGGGGGGGGGGGGGCGGGGATTGTCATCAGTGAGGGCAGGGGGATTCTTTCAGCCTGGAGTGGCCCTTGCTGCTGGAGGGGCCTTCTGTGAGCCACAGGGTGTCTGATCAGGAGGCCCCATCACCCCCAACCCAAAGGAAGGCCACCAGATTTACCTGGGTGGCCTCCCCACATGGCGAAAGGCTCCCCCCCGCCCCCACCCCCACCAGTAAAATACCAGTGGTGGCAGGAAGAAGCCCTTAAGTGGCCCTGAACTGGCCTCAGGGTGGGAAGACTGTCCTCGGCATTCATCGCTCCTGGTAAAATTTTATGGTCTTGGTAAGGTGACAGGCACACCATGCCCCGCCTTCCCTTGCCATTTTGTGCCCCCGTTATTTTACTTGTGCGCCATGTTCCACATTCTGTGGCGGCGCACTTTGAACTCGTCGGCCGTCTGACACAGAAGTGCTGCCACACAGCCCCCGCGATATTACGTGGTGCGGGGGCTGATTTAAATAGAGGGGGCGGAGTGGCAGCCCTTGATGATGAAGAGGGAGTGGCTGCTGCGTTCCTGGCAACGGAAGCTGGCACCACCAAGCAGGCGCAGCGCCATTTTTACAGAGTTTTAAGCCCTTAGCAGAGATTTAAATTTTTAAAGATGTATTTTACTTAATATGTTTTTACTAAATAATTAGGAGATGGAGGCCCTTCCCCAACACCCCAACAGTCATTTCACTGCCCAATATTTGCAAAACGTACCTTATTCCCTACCCGAACTTTCCCCCCCAACCTTCTAACATTTGCCCTTCAACCCCTTCCCACCATCCCCACAGCCAATAAAAATTGGTTTCCCTGCTCCCCCACCCCTCCCGCCCTGAAAATTTTATTGCTCCCCCCGCCCCACCAGGTTCTCGCCTCAGAACTCCATATGGAGTTCCCAAGGCACGCGGTGCGATCGGCAGCTGTAAAATTGGTGTGGGACGGCCGCCGCCTGCACGTAGGTTTATTTAAATGTAACTTATGTTAATTTGAATATTTAGATAAAGGCCCCGCCACCTGCCACACCAAGCCCCCCCCCCCCCTCCCCGCCCCCGCCGCCCCGGTAATATGCGGCAGGCCCTTCTCGATGTCGGGGACAGAGGCGGCCTCTACCCACTGAATTTTTATGGGCCCCCCCGCCGCAATCCACGGCATTGAAGGGCTGGTAAAATCCAGCCCACTGTGTTCTCCTTAGAGCAGAGAAGGTTAAGTGGAGATCTAATAAGGATGTTTAAAATAATGAGGGGTTTTATAGAACAAAATGGGAGAAATGTTTTCCTCTGACAAGTGGTTTGGTAACCTGAAGTCAGAGGTTAAAATAATTGTTAAAAGAACTGGAGGGGAAACTAGGAGAATTCGTTTTCACGGTGAATTAAGATGATCTGGAACGAACTGCCTGAAATGATGGTGGAAGCAGATTCCACCAAAAGGCCATTGGACATGTATTTGAAAAGAATTAATTTGTAGGGTTATTGGGAAAAGACTGAGGTGTGGGACTAAATTGGACAGCTCTTTCAAAGAGCTAACACCAGCATGATGGGTCTCACGGCCTCCTCCTGTGCTGTAAAATTCTATGACTCTATCTCCTCAACCAATCAGATTGAACGATTCTGAAATGAACAGTGCAGAATCTGAACTCGTATGTATAAATTAGACTGGTGGATTCAATATCAAATCAGGTGCAGCTGAGAACTCAGGAGAGGGGAATAAAGATTGGATTGAGAGAGAGAAAAAGGAGACAAAAAGAAAAAGATTAAAAAGTAATTAAAATTTATTTTTTTAAATCTTCAACAATTAAAGCCATGAGATTCCATACTTGTAATAGTTAATTTTCAGTGTCAGAAAGGTTGTTTATCAGTAATTAAGACTTACCACCTTTTTCAAAAGGATACTTGGACTGAAATGGGCAAGCCCCAAATGTCCTGTGGCAAGTTTAATTCATATCTATCATGCCAGTACAGGAACCTCACGCCATTCAATGCATCTTAATGTTGAGTTAGATAGTGAGGCGCCATTTCCATGAAGTAATGGTGCAGTGGAGTATCTCAGACAGCAACTTCTGAATTTTCACATTTAACTTTGTGTCTGCCCTCGCCTGAAGTTGCCATGCAATTTGTGCATAAATATTGTTGAGCCCCATTAGTTTACTGTTATTTAGACAGGAATATCCGGGCCATCTGTTTAAGTTAAGTAAGCCAACCCAACAAAGTGGGATAGCATCACACTTGCATTATTTTTTACATCATTTACATAAAGCCAAAATGTTTCAACTGAACTGAGCAACTATCTCTCCATAAGTTTCACCGGACTATGGAAAAAAACAGTTTATTAATTTACTTCATATCTCCTGTTAACTCAATTCACTTTGAAAGGATATATGTGCGAAATACACAAGTATCTGGTCCAGATCACATCCCTAGATTATGGCTTTGTACATGCAGATATAGGACAGTGTGAATCAAGCCTCAAATGGTCAGACCATTTACAGAAGTGACTGGTGCCACTGAGTCTGAGAAGGTATCTAAAGCAGGCCTGAGTTTTTAATTGCCCTTTATAAGAGGTCAGTATGCCATAGGCTTCACTTGTAAGTTGCAGCTTGAATAAGTGCTCTGCTAGCATATGGGCATGCATAGTTAAGCACTATAAGGTTGTGTGAAGGGTTGGCATAGGACAACAATAAATGTTTAGCAGGTTGGCAATCAACACTTGGTTGGCACACATACGTGGGACATCTATCTGGTGTATGGTGTTGTTGGGCAACCTTACCTTGGCAGCTTTCTTTAGGCTCTCCATCTGCTTCCGCATCTGTTCCGAGATCTGCAGGTATATTGCCACTAGCTCACAACCTGCTAGGTATGAGACACAGTTGTCTTCAGTGGAGGGTGGTCTGGAGTGCCAAACAAAGCAGTCTTCCTCACACTTGTTTCATGCAACAGCACCTGCACTTGGCCATCCATCAAAGAGGATTTGGGTGATGCTCCATACCATCAGTTACCCTTAGTTTCCAACTTCTATACTTGTCTTTCCATCCTATGGTGTTTGCAGACACTTCACAAAGCTCCATAAAGTCTTTGGCAGACAGGGAAAAATTATTGCCCCCATGTAACCACCTACCTTAAAGTGGATGAATCCCTTTAAATCTCAAGCTGCAGCTCTTTAGTAGCTGCCAATGCCTTATTAGATCATCCCACCCTCCCTATTGGCAAACTACCAATGGCAGACTCCGTCCATTCCAAAAGATCAGACGCTCACCATGCACATGAAACGAGGATCGATGCAGGAAGACAAAAAGGCTGCTTCACAATGACGCCAAAGATCGGCATGATTGGCAAACATCTACCCTGTGCTCAGTAAACTAGGCTCCAGATTTTTATGGTAGGTGTGTTAAATGTTATTCTTATTGCTGTTAATTGCTAATAGCTGTGGTTCAGTTGGTAGCACATTTGCTTCTGAGTCAGAAGGTTGTAGATTCAAGTCCCACTCCAGAACTTGAGCACAGAAATCAAGGCTGATGCTCCATGACAGTACTGGGGGAGTGCACTGTTGCAGGTGGCATCTTTCAGATGAGATGTTAAAATGAGGCCTCAGGTGGCTGTAAAAGAACACTATTTTGAAGAGGAGCAGGGAGTTATCCCCAGTGTCCTGGCCAATATTTATCCCTCAATCTTTAACAGTACAAAATCAGATTATCTGGTCATTATCACTGTGTGCTTACTGGCTGCCATGTTTCCTACATTACAACAGTGGCTACATTTCAAAAGTACTTTATCGGTTGTTAAATGATTTGGAACGTCTGGTGGGCATGAAAGACGCTATATGAATGCAAAACTTTCTTTTTTTATATATGCTGGAAATGTGAAATAAAAGCAGAAAATGTTAGAAATTCACAGCAGGACCACCAACACCTGCAAAGAAAAAGGATAGACCAATGTTTTGAGTGTAGACCCTTCTACAGAACTGAAAAATGAAAGAAAATCAAATCCCTAAAAGGACTGACTGAAATATGGTGTGGATACAGGGCGGCACAGTGGTTAGCACCGCAGCCTCACAGCTCCAGCGACCCGGGTTCAATTCTGGGTACTGCCTGTGCGGAGTTTGCAACTTCTCCCTGTGTCTGCGTGGGTTTCCGCCGGGTGCTCCGGTTTCCTCCCACCTCCAAAGACTTGCAGGTTGATAGGTAAATTGGCTATTATAAATTGCCCCTAGTGTGGGTAGGTGGTAGGAGAATGGTGGGATGATGTAGAGAATATGGGGTTAATGTAGGATTAGTATGGATGGGTGGTTGTTGGTCGGCACAGACTCGGTGGGCCGAAGGGCCTGTTTCAATGCTGTATCTCTAAATAAATAAATAAAAATAAAAATCTCTAAATAAATAAATAGTCAAAAAATGCAATGGGAATAATAGGAAAATCAAGGTCTTAAGTGGCTAAAGTCAGTGTTGAGACCAAAGAGCTATGTAGTGCCCAGGGAAAAGGTGAACAACCGCTCAGTCCGCAAGCAGGACCCTGAGCTTCCGGTTGCTTGCCATTTCAACACTCCCCCCTGCTCTCATGCTCACATCTCTGTCCTGGGATTGCTGCAGTGTTCCAGTGAACATCAACGCAAGCTCAAGGAACAGCATCTCATTTACCGATTATGCACACTACAGCCTGCCGGACTGAACATTGAGTTCAATAATTTCAGAGCATGACAGCCCCCCATTTTACTTTCATTTTTAGTTATTTTTTCTTCCTTTTTTTTTTTACATTCTTTTTTTACATTTTTTACCATCAGTTTGCTTACCCACTGTTTTTTTTTCAGGTTTGCACTTGCTGCTGTTCAATATTCAGTGTATTAACACCTAATCTGTACTAATGCTTTGTCTTTCAACACACCATTAACATATTGTTTGCCTTTGCTCCGTGACCTTTTGGTCAGCTATGTGGCCTGGTCCAATCTAGACCTCCTTTGTTATCTCTTGCCCCACCCCCACCTCACTTGCTTATAACCTGTGACTTTTCTAATATTTGTCGGTTCCGAAGAAGGGTCACTGACCCGAAACGTTAACTCTGCTTCTCTTTTCACAGATGCTGCCAGACCTGCTGAGTGGTTCCAGCATTTCTTGTTTTTATTTCAGATTTCCAGCATCCGCAGTATTTTGCTTTCATTATAGTTATGGATAGGACTCACTTAATCCAATCAGTACAAAATCTGGTCGTATAATTGTGTAAAATAATGAACATGTTATGCTTCCCCCACATCAGTGACTTAAACAAAGTAACTTCTGGCTACGCAGCAGCATGCAAAATTTCTGAGTCTAGTGAAAATTTGCCTGGCAATTTTCTGTTTAAAAACCAGACAAACTTTGCAGCTTTTTGTGGACCTCACTGACGGCATATGCCTCTCTCCTTGCCTTCTTGTCTCTCAAGTTCACAGGCACAGACCTATATACCAGACAACCACTATTAAATGCCCTGGACCTGGACCCCCCACCTCTACACAATGTTGTAAGGTGTTGCTTAAATACCAAAACAGCCTGATGAATTGATTACTATTTGCAGTTTATGGGGAAACAAACTCAAAGCTTAATCCATTGTTATTTTAATCATTTACCTCTATTGTCTCCATGTCATTTTTCAAAAAACTTGCATAAATACACTTTGTTTTAAACCACAACCTTCAAATGTAATTTCCCTTCACCCTACCATTAAAAATCCTGTGTGTAAAAATAATCAAAGTCTCCTTAAAACATAACAGAGACAATAAGGTGATACTACAAAAACTGAATAAAAATGGTCATGCAGATCCCCACCTGCCAAGAATGAGGCATATTAATTTTGTCATATGAACATTGATTTTAAACTGTTGCTGGAGTGAAGAAATGACTTGTTTGAAGATCAACAGACACTGGGCTGGAAGGACATTTGCATACTAAGAGATGCTGCTTGTAGAGACAAGTGGCTATTCCCTGCTCCAATTAACCCAAATGGATTTTGATCACCAGACATTGAAGGTGTAAGGAAGCACATTCCAGGCCCTAAGATGATACAATCCACAGAGCCAGGACTGGTTAAACCAGCTGGTCACATGACTAACTGGCTGGTCCAGGTTTTATGAACTAGCCACAGGACAGTTTGAATTCCAAAGGAGTGTGCAACTGAAGCTGGAACAAGGGCGCCTCTCTCTCTTTCTCTCTCACTTTCTCCCATGGAAGACATGTAAACCTCATGAGAGAAAAGACTCCTACATCGGAACAAGTTGAAGCGTGAACTGGGCCCCAATGAATTGCAAGACTTACAGGTAACCAAAGACTCCACATTGAACTTAAAGGACTGCAACTACCAGATATTGCCTCAAACTTTTCCCCTTTATTCCTTCTACCTTTTCTGTCTCTATCTGCGTGTGTGTTTATCGCATTTGCATGCTAGTGTGGTTGGGTCACATATTCGTAGTCATTAACCGGATTAGAGTTTATGATTAATAAAGTTCTACCTTTCTTGTTTAAATCTAAGGAAACCTGTTTGATTTCTTTGCCTTACAATTGGAGCAGTGAACAAGGATTCACTAAGGGGGAGCTAAAAACGCAGTATTTTCAAATTATCCATCTTGAAGCACCCTCTCTCCTTACTTACCCTCTGTTGCAGCCTGCTGCTCCTTTCAAACTGGAAGTCCTCTCCAACTTCAAGAACCTGCCCGCTGTCCTTAATTGGACAGTGAATCTGTCTCCAGACCAATTAAGGGAGTCTACCTGTGAAAATCACAATGAGTGACTGTTTACTCCGGGGGCAGGTTTGGGACATGAAACAGTCCGACCTCTGTTTCACACCCCTGGAAGAAAAATTCTGCCCATAAAATAATTGCAGCACAGAAGGAGGCCATTCAGCCCATCAAGTCAAGTCATTGCTGCCTCTCTGTAGGACACTCCAATCAGTCCCATTCCCCCGCAGTCCTGCAAGTTTATTTCCTTCAAGTACCTATCCAATTTCCTTTTGAAATCCTCGATCATCTCCAGTGATGTGGGCCTCATGGCGCAACGGTGGCGCGTCTGACTCCAGATCAGAGATTGTGTGCTCAAATTACGCCAGGGTCACAGTCACTTTTAGTCCTAACAGATCAGCCATGATCTTATTGAATGGTGGAGCAGGCTTGAGGGGCCAAATGGCCGACTTCTGCTCCTAATTCATATATTCATATCCTCCCTGTATCTCTTGCCAAAAACCTTAAATCTGTGCTCGCCAGTCCTTGTTCCATCAGCTAATGGGAACAGCTTATTTTTTGTCTACCTTATCTAAACCTGTCATGATCATGTTCACTTCTGTCAAATCTCCCCTCAACCTCCTTTTCTCCAAGGAGAATGACCCCAGTTTCTCCACCTAACCTTGTAGCTAAATCCACCATCCCTGGAACCATTCTGGTAAATCTCCTCTGCACCCTCTCAAGGACCTTCATATCTTTCCTAAATAGTGATGACCAGAACTGGATACAATACTCCAGTTGTGGCCTAACCAGAGGTTTATAAAAGTTTTAGCATAACTTCCCAGCTTTTGTACTCAATACTTCTATTTATGAAGCCCCGGATCCCATATGCTTTGCTAACTACTCTCTCAATAGGTTCTGCCACCTTCAAAAATCTATTCACATGAACTCCCAGATCCCTCTGTCCCTGCACACTCTTTAGACCATGAACACGAAACAACAAAAATACATTCATGTCAGTGATCCACACAGAATAAATTAATGAAGCAAAATTTTAGCAAATTCAACTGACAGACTACGCAGATGAACATCAATCCAGCAGTGACGAAGGCTATTTACATTGTGGCCAGTCATGGGGATTGGACTAACATGGTCACAAAACAAAGAAAGCTTCACAAACACATCTCAGAGACACAGGTGGCTGATGGTACTTTAAAAACAGAATTATCTTTATAAAACCATATAATAATACCAAAGACACAAATTCCTATTTTTGCCACAGTTTACTTCAACCCAGGCATAGCTTTTATAAAAACAAAAAGTGCTGGAAATTCTTAGCTGGTCAGGCAGCATCTGTGGAGAGAGAAACAGGGTTAACATTTCAGGTCAATGAGTTTCATCAGAATTATTGAGCATAGCTGTTATTTCTTAAATTATAAACGAGCAGGCGTGAGCTTCCACTCTTTCAGCTTTCTATTGCTGTATAAAAAAATTAAAAGATGCCCTTCATAACAGCTGCAGAGCAGTCTAGTTTCTTTCGAGAAGTAAATGGATAACAACAGATATCTGAGAGTGCAACACTCAAACAGTTTATGTGGTCATCAGATCCCAGCGGCTGATAGACACAGACGTTTAAAAATAGAATAATAGATGCACAGTAAAATCTGTTCCATGTACCTTTCTTATCAAGGATGTTTTACGGTCTGCATGTCTACTGTTACTTGTCTGGACTTGATCTGTGACACAACTGCCTTCAAGTTCACTGTGATATATTTTGGCAGGGATACCAACAGTTTTCAGGAGCAACAGTACAAAATTCTACCAACATCATGGGAGGGGACGAGTGTTTACTGATGACTAAGACTGTTTAAAGAGACACGAAAATATTATCTGGGGAGTTCTCAGCCAGCTTTACAAGTTGAATGCAGCTCTGTGTCAAAATGCAAACTGTTTTGAGGGTTGCACTCTCAGATATCTGTTGTTATCCATTTACTTCTCGAAAGAAACTAGACTGCTCTGCAGCTGTTATGAAGGGCATCTTTTAAATTTTTTATACAGCAATAGAAAGCTGAAAGAGTGGAAGCTCACGCCTGCTCGTTTATAATTTAAGAAATAACAGCTATGCTCAATAATTCTGATGAAAGTCATCGACCTGAAACGTTAACCCTGTTTCTCTCTCTTCAAACTGCATTATCGCTTTGCTGTGTTGGCACCACAACAAGCCCTGTATCCACTATCCCTCATTATGTTGAATACAAACTTTGATTTTTGAAAACTAAGAGTGAGTGTGATTGCCAATGCAACAAAATCTTTGCAGTGCTTATCTGCTCACTGCAATGCTTGCATTTTGACACAGGTAATTGTTAAAGTTTTTTTAGTGGCAATTACTGTTCAAGAGCGACATCAAAAGTGGTTTACACGTCATCAGTTACATAGTTACTTGAAAATGGGAAATAAAAATGTATCACTATGTCTAGCGATGTGGGGGGAAAAATTACTGAGGTAAGCTGTTAAGTGGCAGCAACGTAGTTGCTGTTAAAATGGCAACAGGTGTGATGAGCTACAGATTAATGGGCCTGCAAAGCTGTTTGGTAACTCCAATTACCAAGCTGCCTTCAAGAGCGGTAAAACATTGAGTTTTACTTTCCCCACTGCTTATATTTTTTATTTCCTCTTTTCAAATGGCTCTATAACCTAGCAATATCTAAACTGCTTCTAATGCTGGGATTTAACATGGGGTTGCAGCAAGCCCAAGAGAAGAGATACTACAACTTTAATACAGGAACAGTTGGTACGTATTAAAATGAAACTCATAGCAATAATAGCCTGAGTCGTATTACACAGGAGATTCTCTTTTCTGTGCAGAATTCACTTATAGGCCCAGAATTGTTTATTTTCTGTGAAACTTACTGCTGATAAATTTGCTGCTTACCACAAGCCAACTCACAGGATTAGACACCAGGGTTTTGAAAATTTTTAAATGAGATAAAGGCAGCTGCTCCAAAACTACCCCTTGACTATAAAAGGCGCTGCTGAAGTCATTAGTAGTCTGCAGTTTGGCCTGAATTTGTATCAGATATTCCATTTATTTTTAATAGTGAGATCAGTTAAAAAAAATCAATGGGAAAAATCAATGTAAAAATGTTGAGATTGGGGAATCAAACCAGCCTTATTATACCGATTAATGTATAGCTACTGACTGGTGGAATTAAATATATTTTACTGTAAGGTCAAACCATCTTGTTGTTGATTGGCTTTGTTAGGCCACTGCAAGTCCCAAAACAGTGCTGATCATCAAACATGAACTGTAACATTGCATCAAGAAGGAGTACCTGGTAATAACTGATGGCACCAATTGACTGCTTCTCTCAATATGTGTGCCTGTATTGGCAAAAAGGAATTTCAGTGTGGTGTCACATGTTAATGACCAAATGGTGATCTGTAAGATTGACGCATAATTCTCAAGGTTGTTTTTTAAAAAAAGTAACTATATAAACCAATGAAGATTACTGTCAGGTCCAATAAGTTATGTTGTTTAATGACGGTCATGAGTTCAAATCTGAAATTAAAAATATAGAACAACGCACAGTGGCGCAGTGGTTAGCACCGCAGCCTCACAGCTCCAGCGACCTGGGTTCAGTTCTGGGTACTGCCTGTTTGGAGTTTGCAAGTTCTCCCTGTGACCGTGTGGATTTCTGCCGGATGCTCCGGTTTCCTCCCACTGCCAAAGACTTGCAGGTTAATAGGTAAATTGGCCATTGTAAATTGCCCCTAGTGTAGGTAGGAGAATGGTAGGGAATATGGGATTAATGTAGGAGGGGATGTGTTAGGGAATATGGGATTAATATAGGATTAGTATAAATGGGTGGTTGATGGTCGGCACAGACTCGGTGGGCCGAAGGGCCTGTTTCAGTGCTGTATCTCTCTATGACTATGACTATGAAAGAAGTTGTGTGATTTATTCCCTATTTCCCAGCTGAAGAAAACTGATGGGGCAGAATTTTTCTGGCCCCCTGGCAATGAGCTGGAAGGCTGGCAAAAATGGCAGGGAGTCCAACATTTTCACGCTGGCATGCCATATTGCCAGCGATGGGAAACTTAGCCGCTCGGCTGCCCACCAGCAGATAATTGAGCCACTGAAGTGGCCAATTAAGGACCACTTCCCACATCGATGGGAATTTTGCCCGCACTGGGAGGGACTGCCGCTGCATGGGGTATCACCAGGTAAACCCTGGCGGCCTCCCAGTGGGTTCCGGGAGGATCCCTCTTTAATGGACACTCCATGAAGCACGGATGAGACCCCGGTGGCAGTGGCCATCCTCGTGGCAATGGCACCGCTGGTGTTCAAGAACATCTTCCCCCCTCCCCCCCCACCCCCCCCCCCGATCACTGGGGGCCCCCCCAGTTACAGTGACCTGTCTTCGAGGGCACCCTCCCATTGAGGTGCCCTCATCCTGGAGTTGCAGCCTCAGCAATGGCCGCCACTAGTGGTGGTGATGCTGAGCTGCCAGCCCTCTAATTGGGCCTCTTCATTGGCTGCCGCCGGCAATATGCCGCCCAGGGTCCTGCCGCCGGCCGAAGCGGGGTCAGCTCCTGCTTTCAGCTCCGGCAGCGTGACTTCATTGTCTCTGACAAAATTCAGCCCATGATCTCCATAACAGGCATGGCGGAGAAAATGTTACAAAACTATACTACATTGGATACTGTCTTAACACAAGAGGACAAAGTTTAAATCGCTTATCATCATCTGAATCTCAGTCTTAGTGCTATGTATTATTCTTTCTTTTTGATTTGCCATTTTTTTCTCCTCTCCTGATGGTGCTCATGCATTTGGGGTACAAATCCACCAGTTACAATCCAGTACCTCATTCCATTGGCCTTTTCTCAATTGTGTCAGTATGCTATTCAACTGTGGGGAGCATCACAGTTAAAGCTTCATTCTATTTTCATCAGACATCCACAGATGGACACTTTCCAGCAGGACCCACTGGATAGCGGTCAGAAACAGGGTGTCTGGTTAACTAACCTCACCCAGATTGAGGACGTTGAGGCCAATTGTGGCACTCGCTATGGCTAACCCTCTTGAGGGAACTAAAGCAGAACTGTGCGCAACAACGTGATGAAAGGTAGGAAGGGTAGCGAAAAATGTCAAGGGAAAAATTGCTGAGGTTACAGCTACTGTTGATCAGTCAGAGTTGGAGTGATACAGAAACAGATGAATATGTAATCCAGATTAGGAGTGAGTTCTTCCAGGCCTCACTACAGATAGAAAAAGGGGAAAGTGCCCTTTTATTGAAAATGTAAAGGAGCAAAAGGAAGTTGGAGAATCAGCTGTGATCAACCTGACTGGCAACTGAATTGGATGGGGAAAACAAACAAGACAAAAACCTCAAACAACTGTCTGAAAGGAGACTAGTAGCGCCATGGCTGTTAAATAGTGTCATGGGAATAATTGCGCCAAGTCCCAGAGTACCTAAAATCACCCACATCGAAAAAGCCACATGTGAGCCAACAATGTATCACAAAGTGGATAATTCCAGCTTAGCGTGCACATTATTTTTACTTGCTGGATTGGCATCTATGTTTATAAGGTCAAAACTCATGAACTGAATCGTTTCTGTGCAGCTGTGGCCCCACATAATATTGATCACTGCTGCGTTCCAGACTGTGCCTGCATTCATACACATCTTGGTATCATTTATCAAATATTTAGCCGCAGAGAAAAAAACATTTATTTTTCGTGTTATTCTCATTTGTGATTAAAGCAGGTGAAACAGAGCGGACTCAATGTCCCTGACACCATGGTTAATGACGCTAATTGGGATTCATAGTCCATCATCCAGAGTCGATTGATCTGTGATTAATGTGCAGCACATTTTCTGCATTTTGTATGGCATTCCAGTAAACTCCCTTCATTAGCAGGGTTTCCATTACTGGTAAAAAGGGCTGTAATGTTGAGCAAAATCACCTGATTTGTGTAAAATTACATAAAGCTGAAACTGGTTGTATTGACCCAAGAGAAGACTAAATGTAATTAGGTACCTTTTAAAGTGCTCAATATAAATCAAAACAGTCAAATTAGCTACAGTTATTTAAATTTAGAGTCTAATTTAGCAACTGCATTGTCCCAGTTACAACATACATGGCCTGAATGTCAATTGTTCGCGGTGTACAATCAAACCTGTTAGATATTAGACCAGTATTTACAACAGTAACAAAAGAAATGTTCACTATGCAGGTCATGCTGTAGCCTGATAAGAAGAGTGGCCCAGTATTTAAATGCACCATTGCTCTAGTACTGAACCATACAGATCTGGAAGCCTCAAGGTTTGCTCTCTCTAGATCACAATCCAGACATTCCTGCGGAAAATGAATGCACATATCTAGATAGGATATAGCAATAGGCCATCTAGCCCCTCAAGCCTGTTCCACCATTCAATGAGATCATGGCTGACCTGGGACCTAACTGCATATACCCACCCTTTCCCTATATCCCTTAATACCTTTAGCGAACAAAAATCTACCAATCTCAGTTTTAAAAGAAAGACTTATATCTAAATAGCACCATTCACAACCACTGGACATCCCAAAGCTCTTTACAGCCAATGAAGCACTTTTCAAGTGTAGTCACTGTTGTAATGTAGGAAGGGCGGCAGCTAATCTGTGCGCAGCAAACTCCAACAAACAGCAATACGATAATGACCAGATAACCTCTTTTTTTGTGATGTTTATTGAGGGATAAATATTGGCCATGACACTGGCGATAACTTCCATGCTGTTCTTTGAAATAGTGCCATGGGATCTATCGCCTGAGAGAGCAGACGGTTTAGCATCTCACCTGTAGGACAGCACCACTGACAGTGCAGCATTCCCTCAGTACTGCACTGAAGTGTCAACTTAGATTGTTGTGCTCAAGTCCTGGACTGGAACTTGAACCCATAACCTTGTGACTCAGGTGAGAATGCTACAAACTGAGCCGTGGCTCAATTAACAATTGATTTAGCATCAATTGCCATTTGTGGAAGTGTGTTCTACTGCCCTTTGTGTGAATAAGTATTTCCTAATTCCACTCCTTGAAAGGCCTGGTTCTAATTTTTTAACTACACCCAATCATCCTAGACTCTCCACCTAGCGGAAATAGTTTCTCCCAATCTACCCTCTTAATATTTTGAATACTTGGATCAACTCACCTCTTAACCTTCTAAATTCCAGGGAATACAATCCTACTTTGTTTAATATCAGCTCCTTGGAGTCCAGCTATCATTCAGTGAATCTACATAGCATTCCCTCCTAGGCCAATATATCCTCCCTAAGGTGTGGTGCCCAGAACTGCTCACAGTACTTCAGGTGTGATCTAACCAGGGCTTTGTATAGCTGAAGCATGACTTCTACCCCATTGTAATCTAGTCCTTGACATATGAAGGCCAGCATTCCATTAGCCTTTTTGATTATTTTCTGTACCTGTTCATGGAATAATGTACTTGGACCCCCTAGTCTCCTTGGACCTCCACTGTTTCAGGTATTTCATCATTTAGAAAGCACCCAGTTCTAGCCTTTTTAGGTCCAAGGTGGATAATCCCACATTTGCCTACATTGAAATCCATTTGCCACAGTTTTGGCCATATACTTAATCTATCGATATCCCTTTGTAATTTTATGGTTTCATGGGCTCTGCTTACAATACTCCAATCTTTGTGTAATTGGCAAATTTGGATATGTGGTTTTCTATTCCATCATCTGAGTTGTTAATGAATACAGTGAATAGTTGATCCCTCAATAGTTGCTGGATGAGGGCAGGGACGAAGTTCACGATATTCCAATAGCTTGCAACACTCATGCTTTGAACTCCTACATGAAGAATGGCCATTTGCTGAGTTACCAAAAGGCAACTGGTGCCCATGAAATTGTACCCTTGCCTGAGTCACCACTTTTAGGAGATATGGACAGAATTAAGGAAAACAGCAGTAATGTTAATTCCAGCCTCAATAACAAGTAGTCATCATGTTAAATGGAAGATGACGCATTTCAGGAAAAAAATGTCAAGATCCATAAATTTGCAGGAAATACAGGTCTGACTATTTGTTATGTTTTTTCCTTTAGCACAAAAGATGAAAGGCAACATCTTTACATCACATGACACGTTTGCCTTGGAATCTTCCAGTCAGCTTAATCAGTTACATCAGCAGTGAAGATCTGTAGAACACCACGAAAAATAGAACTTTTTTTTATTTTTATTCAAGTGAAGCATAATTGTTTAATATTTATCCAACAGACACATCCTATGAAGAAATTGCTCTGTTCTGTCTGGCAAACAGGGTCAAATAGCTTAGAAGATGCATCTGCTGTAGCATCAGAGGCAGAGGTCACCAAATTTAATGGGGCAGAAGAGTTTTTTTTATTTATTCATGGGATTTGGGCATCGCTGGCTGGGCCAGCATTTATTGCCCATCACTAATTGCCCTTGAAAAGATGGTAGTAAGCTACCTTCTTGAGCCGCTGCAGTCCTTGAGGTGTAGATACACCCACAGTACTGTTAGGAAGAGAGTTCCAGGATTTTGACCCAGCGACAGTGAAGGAGTGGTGATATAGTTCCAAGTCAGGATGGGGTATGACTTGGGGGGAGAATTGCAGGTGGTGGTGTTCCCATGCATCTGCTGCCCTTGTCCTTCTAGCTGGAAGAGGTTGCGGGTTTGGAAGGTGTTGTCGAAGCAGCCTTGGTAAGTTGCTGCAGTGCATCTTGTAGATGGTATACACTGCTGCTACAGCGTGTCGGTGGTGAAGGGAGTGAATGTTGAAGGTGGTAGATGGGGTGCCAATCAAGCGAGCTGCTTTGTCCTGGATGGTGTCAAGCTTCTTGTTGGAGCTGCATTTATCCAGGCAAGTGGAGAGTATTCCATCACACTCCTGACTTGTGCCTTGTAGATGGTGGATAAGCATTGGGGAGTCAGGAGGTGAGTTACCTGCCGCAGAATTCCCAACCTCTGACCTGCTCTTGTAGCCATTGTATTTTTGTGGCTGATCCAGTTCAGTTTTTGGTCAATGGTAACCCCCCCCCGGATGTTGATAGTGGGGGATTCAGCCAAGGTAATGCCATTAAACATCAAGGGGAGATGGTTAGATTCTTTCTTGTTTGAGATGGTCATTGCCTGGCACTTATGTGGTATGAATGTTACTTGCCACTAATCAGCCAAACCTGGATGTTGTCCAGATCTTGCTGCATCTGGACATCGGCTGCTTCATTATCTGAGCAGTCGCGAATGGTGCTGAATATTGTGCAATCATCAGCTGACCTTATGATGGAGGAAAGGTCATTGATGAAGCAGCTGAAGATGGTTGGGCTGAGGACACTACCCTGAGGTACTTCTGCAGTGATGTCCTGGGACTGTGATGAGTGATCTCCAACAACTACAACCATCTTCCTTTGTGTTAGGTATGACTCCAACCAGCGGAGAGTTTTCGCCCTGATTTCCATTGACTCCAGCTTTGCTAGGGCTCCTTGATGCCATACTCGGTCAAATGCTGCCTTGATGTCAAGGGCAGTCACTCTCACCTCACCTCTTGAATTCAGCTCTTTTGTCCATGTTTGGACTAAGTCTGTCATGAGGTCAGGATCTGAATGACCCTGGCGGAACCCAAACTGAGCATCAGTGAGTAGGTAATTGCTGAGAAAGTGCCACTTGATTGCCCTGACGACGATCCCTTCCATCACTTTACTGATAATCGGGAGTAGACTGATAGGGCGGTAATTGGCTGGGTTGGATTTGTCCTGCTTTTTGTGTACAGGACATACTTGGGCAATTTTCCAAGTGGCTCTCTGAAAAAGCAATTCCCTCAGTTCCATTCCCTGCCTTCTTCCCATAATCCTGCACATTCTTCCCAGACATATAACTGTCTAATTCTCTTTTGAATGCTTCAATTGAACCTGCCTCCACCATATTCTCATGCAGCGCATTCCAGATCTTAACCACTCGCTGCATGAAAAAGATTTTCCTCGAGTCACTTTTGCTTCTCTTAGCAAATACTTTCAATCGTGCCCTTTCATTCTCGATTCTTTCACAAGTGGGAACAGTTTCTCTCTATCTACTCTGTCCAGACCCTTCATGATTTTGAATACATCTGTCAAATCACCTCTCAGCCTTCTCTTTGCCAAGGAAAACAGTCCTAACTTCTCCAATCTATATTCATAACTGAAATTCCTCATCCCTGGAACCATTCTCGTGAATCTTTTCTGTATTCTCTCCAATGCTCTCATGTCTTTCCTAACATGCGGTGCCCAGAACTGGAAGCAATACTCCAACTGAGGCCGAACTAGTGTCTAATACAAGTTCAACATAACTTCCTTGCTCTTGTACTCTATGCCCCTATTAATAAAGCCCAGGACACTGTATGCTTTACTAACTGCTCTCTCAACCTGTCCTGCCACCTTCAATGACTTATGCACATATACACCTAGGTCCCTCTGCTCCTGCAGCCCTTTTAGAATTGTACCCTTTATTCTATATTGTCTCTCCATGTTCTTCCTACCAAAATGAATCACTTCACATTTCTCTGCATTGAACTTTATCTGCCACCTGACTGTCCATTCTCCCAACTTATTTATGTCCTTTTGAAGTGCTACACTATCCTCTTCATAGTTCACAATGCTTCCAAGTTTCAAATCATCTGCAAACTTTGATATTGTGCCCTGTGCACCAAGGTCTAGGTCATTAATACATATATCAGGAAAAACAAGTGACCCAACACTGATCCCTGGGGAATGCCACTACAAACCTTCCTTCAGCCCGCAAAACATCCATTAACCACTATTCTTCATTTCCTGTCACTCAGTCAATTTCATATCCAGGTTGCTACTGTCCTTTTTATTCCATGAGCTACATATTTGCTCACAAGTCTGATGTGTGACACTGTATCAAACGTCTTTTGAAAGTCCATGTCCACCATTGCCCTCATCAACCCTCTCTGTTACCATTCCAAAAACTCCAGCAAGTTAGTTAAACATGATTTCCCTTAAGAAATCCATGCTGACTTTCCTTAATTAACTGGCATTTGTCACCCCTTCCCCCCCCTCACACTAAAAATGCAGAGTAGACCCTGTTCCCCACCAACCCCAACCCCCCCTCCCCCCACACCCACACCCACACTAAAAATGCTCTGATCCCCCCTTCCCCACCTCGGTAGTGCCAGGTGCCAGCTTTCCCTGGATGGGAAAGTGAAGGTGCGTGAGTGCCACCCATCCCGGATCCGACAGCAAGATTGTGGTTAATTGCATTTAAATCTATGCATAAAGTTAATTTCAAGATTTAAAATTGGATCCCTTTGCCGAGCAGCGGGGGGGGGGGTGGGCACCATGGAGCCTCGCCACCGCCAGGAAGATCAGGCCAGGCAATTCGGCATCCAGCTCCGTGGCAGGCTGCTGCAATCTTCCAGCAACACCCCCACCACCACCACCCCATCTCCCACAACTCCACCACGGAGCCCGACATCGGGAGCTCAACAAAATCCAGCCCAGTGAGTGCATGACATAGTGCAAGAATGCAATCGGTGCATGTTGGGGTAAGTGAGAGAAAATAAGGGCTGCATGACAGGAGAAATGCAACAAAGCAATAGACACATGACCACAGGAAGCGTTAGAGGACAATGAGTGTGTAACGCAGGACAGAGTTTAGAGCAACAGGTGTGTGACACAGGAAGGACATTAGAGCAATAGGCATGTAACAGGAAGCACTAGAATGACAGGAAGCATTAGAGATGCAAGGGGTGTGTGACACAGGAAGAACTATGTCACACACTGGTATCACTTTTGCATGATATGGCAAAAACCAGTGTGTGATGGCCAATTGGTATAGGAAACACAAGAGATGAATGAATGAATGAATGATAAAACAAGTACAAGAGAACAATGGCAGATGACAAGGCAAATAAAAAAAAATCATTGCACTTCTGGCTTCAGGACTGAAAGATTGTGGAAATTACACATTTTGTTTCAATGATTCTGATGCAGCAATACTAATTTATAAGAATATAAGAGTGCATTTTCCATCCGATTGACTTGTTCTCACCAATGCAAAATATCAGTAAGGGCCAGGAAAATGGGTGGAGAATTATTTGGTGGGACCCTGCTCAATCGGAATAGCACGATCTTCACCATTCTCATGTGCCAATGTGCACCCCATTCACACATCAGGGGTTGGATTTTATCAAGCCCATGACTTAGAGCTCCATGCCGGGGGGTTGGGCCTGAAGTTGGTTGTGACAGAGGCCCACCACGGAAGCCGATGCCGGGAGGACCTGGCCAGATCTTCCCAGCGGCGGCAAGGCTCCGTGGTGGCCCCCTCGCCGCTGGGTGATGGCACTTGGATTTAAATATTTAAATTAATGAGATGAATAAATTTGAATCAACTTACCTTGAATCCTCTGGGCCTGCCGCGACCTTTGGCGTGGAAGCCAGCACTCCCTCGCTTTCAATTCCCCGTCTGGGGAAAGCAAGCATGATATTGCTGGGGAGGGGTAGGAGAAAACGGGGTCAAATAAACATAATTAGTGTAGGGGATGGTGGGAAGGGGTGCACTTTCAACTTACTGAAGACTTGGTGGGGGTGGGGTGGGGGAAGGTCAGAATTCAAAGGTAAGTGTTTTGGGCGGAAGGGCAAAAACTTACTGTAATTTTTATTGGAAAGGGGCATTACAATTTTATTCTGTAAATTTTGTTGTGGGGAGGAGGGTGGGTTCACTTTAAAAATTCAAGTTTTCCAGCAGGGCTGGCTGCCCTTTAAAAACGGCTCCAGCCCACAGGCAGCTGACGCCATTGCTTGTGACAGACAGCTCACCCCCCTCCACGTGGTTAGGGGGGAGCTGGGCCACCCCGGCTATTTAAATAAGCTGCCATGCAGGAGATCGCAGCGGCTCTAGGACGTGCGGCGCACCATTTGTTGAGCTCACCACCGGGAGCGACAGCGGGCTCTTAAAATCCAGCCCCAGGGTGAGCAGAAAGGGAAGCTCCATGTGCAATGAATTAGTGAAGAGACAGATACTTCAATATAATCTTTTAATTTTAATTTTTCCAACAGTTTTTAGACGTTTATTTTTGTTCTTATTATTTGGGACTTTTTTCCCCTTGATTTTGTTTTTGCATTTTATCAATTTATGTTTAGAATTTTTTTTTATCAGAAAGCAAATTTAATTGAAACATCTGAAAGACTTGAGCAAAAAAATGTAAAGTGTAAAAAAGAAGGGACATGAGAAAAGGTTCCGGCAATATAAACTTTCCTGAGAGGCCTGTGAGTGTCAAAGCAGACAAGCTGCAGAATCCTGTGGCGGTCTCTAAGTCAAGTTAAAATTAATGACAGGAATTGGTATTACTACATCCCAAACACAGTATTCATGCTTCAAGTGGTGCAAGATGAATAAAGGCATATTAGAGATATCAATAGGCACATAAGGCAGATTGTCCTCACCTGCTATTATCTCACCAACTACATCTATAAGTTATAGCACACCTACCTGGCAACGACCAAGCAAAATTGCCTTCACAGTCTCTGGTCAGCAGGCCACCAGTTGCGATCTGCTGCGAGGAGATCTGTAGCCGAGCTGCACCACAGGGACAACACGGCTAGTGGCAGTCACGTTTAGCATTGCTGTCAACTGTTCTCCCAGTGCCTCACGAAGGGTATGAATCAATATGCTGCCCACAGATGCTTCAAGCAGGTGATATCTAGTCTTGGATAAGCCACAATTTCCTCCAATTCAACATTTCATCTGATGCCTTCATTTTCTGCCTCCCACAAACTCCTGATTTTATCCCCCTCACCAGCCATTGTCTCAGACCAAGCAAGACAGTTTACAATCTTGCTGTCTTATTCAACTATGAGCTGAGCTTCTGACCACATATACTCTCCATCGCAAAGGCTGCCTACTTCCACCCCATGTTATCGCACGCCTCCATCCCTCCCTCAGTCCATCTTCTGCTGAGACCCCTATCCATGACTTTGTCATCTCTTCACTCAACTATTCTGATGTGTATAAAAGTTAAATACAAGGGGTCATATTTGCAAATTAACACCAAAAATAACTAGGAAATGTAAGAGAAACTTTTATTAAAACATTGGTAAGTATGTGGAACAGGTTACTGGCATGGGTGGTGGAACAAGAAGCCTTAATGGGCTTCAAAAATAAACTAGATGCTTATTGTCAACAAATGGGATTTAGCTTGATTAGAAATGTACCAAGGCAATATTATGGATAGTTAGGCTAGATGGACCAACAGTTTTCTCCTGCCTGACATTTAAAAAAAATTCCAATGCTCTTCCTTTGTCCTCCCGTCTTCCACACTGCAAATTTCAACTGTTCCAAAACTCTGCTGCCAGTATCTTATCCCATACCAAATTCCTTTCACCTATCACCCCTCTCCTTGCAGAGCTACGCTGGCTTCCAATTCCTAACACCTCCATTTAAAATTCTCATTCTTGTTCTGAAAGCCCTTCTTGGCCTCGCCCCTCCTTATCTATGTAATCTCCTCCAGGCCTACAAATCACCCCCGCAAACTCTCCACTGCTCTGTTACTGACCCTTTGTGCACCACCCCGTCCCTGACCCACGCCATTGGCTGCCATGCTTTCAACTGTCTAGCTATAAACTGTGGAATTCTTCCCCAAAACATCTCTATCTCACTTTGCTCCTGTAAGACCCTTGGTAAAACCACCTCTTTGACCAAACCTTTGGCTATCCCTTTTAATAGCTCCAAGGAAAGCTCTTACCTTCCAGGAGCGGAGAGGAGCGGATCTGTGGGGAGAACGCCAAGAGCAGAGCCTATAAATCGAGCCTGAGGATCTAGGCCCAGTCTCTTACCTTCTGGGAGCGGAGCGGAGCGGACCTGTGTGAGAGCAGTCAGAGCTCTTCCAGCGCGCCGGAGTTTTGAAAAAAAAAAGGCAAACAGTGACGTCAGAGGAGAGCTGCAAGGTGATTGGTTGGTGAGTAGCAGCTGTTAAAATATCTTTAAAAAAAGGGAAAGTTTTTTTTGTTGAAAAAAAATCCTCTGGTTATGAGGTGAGTACTACTAAAGTGTTTATTTTAAGGACTTTAGAGTGGAGCGGGTAGAACAAGGCCCCTAGTATAATTAGTATTTTTTAATTAAGGGAGTAACTAATTAACCTAAGGGTAAGTCATGGCAGGAGAGCTCAGCCCCGTGATATGCTCCTCCTGCGCATTATGGGGAATCAGGGACGCTTCCAGTATCCCTGGTGACCATGTGTGCAGGAAGTGTATCCGACTGCAGCTACTGGCTACCCGCATTACAGAGCTGGAGCTGCGGGTGGATTCACTGTGGAGCATCCGCGATGCTGAGGCCATCGTGGATATCACGTTTAGTGAGGTGGTCACACCGCAGGTAATGGCTGCACAGGCAGAAAAGAGATGGGTGACCACCAGACGGAGTAGTAGGCGCAGGCAGGTAGTGCAGGAGTCCCCTGTGGCCATCCCCCTCTCAAACAGATATACCGCTTTGGATACTGTTGAGGGGGATGACTTTTTTTTTATTATTCATTCATGGGATGTGGGCGTCGCTGGCTAGGCCAGCATTTATTGCCCATCCCTAATTGCCCTTGAGAAGGTGGTGGTGAGCTGCCTTCTTGAACCGCTGCAGTCCATTTGGGGTAGGTATACCCACAGTGCTGTTAGGAAGGGAGTTCCAGGATTTTGACCCAGCGACAGTGAAGGAACGGCGATATAGTTCCAAGTCAGGATGGTGTGTGATTTGGAGGGGAACTTGCAGGTGATGGTGTTCCCATGCATTTGCTGCCCTTGTCCTTCTCGTTGCTAGAGGTCGCGGGGGAAAGCAGCAACAGCCAAGCTCGTGGCACCACGGAGGACTCTGCTGCACAGCAGGGCAGGAAAAAGGTTGGAAGAGCTATAGTGATAGGGGATTCTATCGTAAGGGGTGCAGATAGGCGTTTCTGTGGCCACAAACGAGACTCCAGGATGGTGTGTTGCCTCCCTGGTGCTAGGGTCAAGGATGTCTCAGTTCGGCTGCAGGACATTCTGAAAGGGAAGGGTGAGCAGCCAGAGGTCGTGGTCCATGTTGGTACTAACGACATAGGCAGGAAGAGAGATGAGGTCCTGCAAAGTGAATATAGGGAGTTAGCCAGAAGGTTAAAAAGCAGGACCTCTAGGGTTGTAATCTCAGGATTACTCCCTGTGCCATGTGCTAGTGGGGGTAGGAATAGGAGGATTAGGCAAATGAATGCGTGGCTGAAGAGCTGGTGTAGGCGGGAGGGCTTCAGCTACTTGGATCATTGGGATGTCTTCTGGTGCAGAGGTGACCTGTACAAGAAGGATGGGTTGAATCTAAACTGGAGGGGGACTAATATCCTTGCAGGGAGGTTTGCTAGTACTACTCGGGAGGGTTTAAACTAGTCTTGCAGGGGGATGGGACCCAAAGTAGTAGTCTCTCCGATGAGATAGTTGAGGCAAATGTAGAGGTTAAAGCAAGCAAGTCCAGTAGGCAGGCCGGGCAGGGGCAGGACAGGGAGCGTGGAAGGTCTGGTAGGCTAAACTGCATTTACTTTAATGCAAGAAGCCTTACAGGTAAGGCAGATGAACTCAGAGCATGGATCGGTACATGGGATTGTGATATTCTAGCTATTACGGAAACGTGGTTGAGGGATGGGCAGGACTGGCAGCTCAATGTCCCGGGGTACCGATCCTTCAGGCGTGACAGAGGTGGAGGTAAGAGAGGAGGGGGAGTTGCACTATTGATTAGGGAGGACATCACGGCAGTACTTAGAGAGGATATCCCGGGGGGAATGTCCAGCGAGGCCATATGGGTAGAACTTAGAAATAAGAAAGGGGTGATCGCTTTAATGGGATTATACTATAGGCCCTCCAATAGTCAGAGGGAAGTGGAGGAGCATATATGTAGGGAAATCACAGATAGGTGTAGGAATTATAGGGTTGTAATAGTAGGTGATTTTAACTTCCCTAATATTGACTGGGACTGCCTTAGTGCTAAGGGATCAGATGGGGAAGAATTTGTTAAGTGTGTCCAGGACAGTTTTCTGAAGCAGTATGTGGATGGCCCTACTAGAGAAGGGGCTACACTCGACCTCCTCTTAGGAAATGAGGATGGGCAGGTGGTTGATGTGTCAGTGGGGGAGCACTTTGGGACCAGTGACCATAACGCTATTAGCTTCAAGATAGTTATGGAAAAGGATAGGACTGGTCCTCAGGTTGAAGTCCTAAATTGGGGGAAGGCTAATTTCGATGGCATCAGACAGGAACTCTCAAAAGTTGAATGGGAGAGGCTGTTTACAGGTAAAGGGACATCTGGCAAGCAGGAGGCTTTTAAAAGTGAGATAGGAAGAGTTCAGGGCCGGCATGTTGCTGTTAATTGGAAGGGCAAGGCTGGCAAGTTTAGGGAACCTTGGTTGACGAGGGATATTGAGTGTCTGGTCAGGACAATGAAGGAGGCATATGTCAGGTATAGGCAGCTGGGAACGAGCGAGTCCCTCGAGGAGTATAGGGGACGTAGGACTACACTTAAGAAGGAAATTAGGAGGGCGAAAGGGGCCATGAGATTTCCCTGGCAGATAAAGATAAAGGAGAATCCTAAAAGATTCTATAAGTATATTAAGAGTAAAAGGGTAGCTAGGGAGAGAGTGGGACCCCTTGAGGATCAGTGTGGCAATCTATGTGTGGAGCCACGGAAATGGGCGAGGTCTTAAATGAATATTTCTCATCCATATTTACCGTGGAGAAGGTCATGGAAGCTAGTGAGTTCAAGGCAGGGAACACCGATATCCTGGAGCATATCAACATTACAAAGGAGGAGGTATTGGAGGTTTTGAAGCGCATTAAGGTGGAAAAATCCCCAGGGCATAACCAGGTGTATCCGAGGATGCTATGGGAAGCAAGCGAGGAGATTGCTGGGGCCCATGCAGAGATTTTTGTATCATCGTTAGCCACGGGTGAGGTACCGGAAGACTGGAGGATAGCTAATGTTGTGCCTTTATATAATAAGGGCAGCAGGGATAAGCCAGGGAACTACAGGCCGGTGAGCCTTATATCAGTGGTGGGAAAGTTATTGGAAGGGATTCTGAGAGACAGGATATTATGCATCTGGAAAGGCATGGTCTGATTAGGGATAGTCAGCATGGCTTTGTGCGTGGGAAATCATGTCTCACGAATTTGATTGAGTTTTTTGAGGAGGTGACCAAGAGGATTGACGAGGGCAGGGCGATGGACGTCATCCACATGCATTTTAGCAAGGCCTTTGACAAGGTCCTGCATGGTAGGCTGGTCCAGAAGGTTCGAACACATGGAATCCAGGGTGAGCTAGCAAATTGGATACAAAATTGGCTTGGTGATAGGAGGCTGGTAGTCGAGGGTTGTTTTTCAGATTGGAGGACGGTGACCAGTGATGTACCGCAGGGATCGGTGCTGGGCCCTCTGTTGTTTGTCATTTATAATAATGACTTGGATGTGAATGTAAACTTGGATGTGACTTGGACGGAGAAATGGCAGATGAATTTAATCTGGACAAATGTGAGGTAATGCATTTTGGAAGGTCTAATGCAGGTGGGAAGTATACAGTAAATGGCAGAACCTTTAGGAGTATTGACAGGCAGGGAGATCTGGGCATACAGGTCCACAGGTCACTGAAAGTGGCAACGCAGGTGGATAAGGTAGTCAAGAAGGCATACGGCATGCTTGCCTTCATAGGTCGGGGCATAGAGTATGCAGTAGCTGTTCAGAACTTCAGTTAGGCCACACTTAGAATATTGCGTGCAATTCTGGTCACCACACTACCAGAAGGACGTGGAGGCTTTGGAGAGGGTACAGAAGAGGTTTACCAGGATGTTGCCTGGTCTGGAGGGCATTAGCTAGGAGGAGAGGTTGGATAAACTCGGATTGTTTTCACTGGAACGACGGAGGTAGAGGGGCGACATGATAGAGGTTTACAAAGTTATGAGCGGCATGGACAGAGTGGATAGTCAGAAGCTTTTTCCCAGGGTGGAAGAGTCAGTTACTAGGGGACATAGGTTTAAGGTGTGAGGGGCAAAGTTTAGAGGGGATGTGCGAGGCAAGTTCTTTACACAGAGGGTGGTGAGTGCCTGGAACTTGCTGCCAGGGGAGGTGGTGGAAGCAGGTACGATAGCGACATTTAAGAGGCATCTTGACAAATACATGAATAGGATGGGAATAGAGGGATACGGTTCCTGGAAGTGCAGAAGGGCTTAGTTTAGGCAGGCATCAGGATCGGCGCAGGCTTGGAGGGCCGAATGGCCTGTTCCTGTGCTGTACTGTTCTTTGTTCTTTGTAAAGGGCATGATTAGTAAGTTTGCAGATGACACCAAAATTGGTGGTATAGTGGACAGTGAAGAAGGTTGTCTAAGGTTACAACAGGCTATAGATCAACTGGGAAAGTGGGCAATGGAGTGGCAAATGGAATTTAACGCAGACAAGTGTGAAGTGATGCATTTTGGGAAGTTAAACCAGGGCAGGACATATACAGTGAATGGCAGGGCCCTGGGGAGTGTTCTTGAGCAGAGAGACCTTGGGATGCAAGTACATAGTTCCCTGAAAGTGGCAACACAGGTAGACAGGGTGGTGAAGAAGGCGTATGGCATGCTTCCCTTCATCGCCCGAGGCATTGAGTACAAGAGTTGGGACGTCATGTTACAGTTGTACAAACCGTTGGTTAGGCCGCATTTGGAGTACTGTGTGCAGTTCTGGTCGCCGCACTACAGGAAAGATGTGATAAAGCTAGAGAGGGTGCAGAAATGATTCACAAGGATGTTGCCTGGTTTGGAGGGCTTGAGTTATAAAGACAGATTGGATAGGCTGGGTCTGTTTTCCCTGGAGCGAAGGAGGCTGAGAGGGGACATGATAGAGGTATATAAAATTATGAGAGGCATAGATAGGGTAGATAGCCAGAGTCTGTTTCCCATGGTAGGGGTGACTAAAACTAGAGGGCATAGATTTAAGGTGAGAGGGAGGAGGTTTAAAGGGGATCAAAGGGGTAAATTTTTCACACAAAGAATAGTGGGTATCTGGAATGAGCTGCCAGAGGAGGTGGTGGAGGCAGTAACAGTAGCAACATTTAAGAAGCATCTGGACAGGTACTTGAATGAGCAAGGCATAGAGGGATATGGAATTAATGCAGGCAGGCAGTATAGATAGGCATTATGGTCGGCATGGACGCGGTGGGCCGAAGGGCCTGTTTCTATGCTGTACGACTCTATGAAAGTTAGCCTACATACTACTTATAACAAAACATGCACTTAAAGGGAAGTTTTTAAAAAAGCACATGAGGGAGAAAGACTAAAAGGATATGCTGATGGGGTTAGAAGTAGAGTGGGAGGAGGCTCATGTGGAACACAAATAGTTGGGTCCAATTGCCCCATTCTGTGCTATAAATTCTCTATAAAAACAAATTGCAGAAACTCTCTATGAACTACTTATGATAAAGAGTATACTTGCATTTATACCTTATCATGACTTTCAAAATTCCTCAATACTTTAAAATAATGTAAGTTCAGTTGCTGTTGCTATAGAAGTAAATATGGCAATCATGTTGTGAATGTCAAACTTCCACAAGAAATAAATGAGATGTATGGCCATTTAGTGTGTTTTTGGTGATACTGGTTAGAAGAGGACAGTTGGCCATGACATTAAGAAGAAATCCTTGTTCTTCAAATAATACTACAAGACTTTTAACATCCATCTCAATAGCTCAGATGGGTAAGTACTGCAGAGGAGCATAGCCTCAGAGTTCACCACTAGTTAACTGCAGCATACTATTTCCTTTATCACTGAAATAGCAGGATTGTAGATGGTCAGTCCAACATATATATCAACCAGGAACTAGAAATAGCACAGCCATTCAGTAGAGTCCCATATTTAATTATACAGGTTGTATTGAAGGCTGAGCACAGATGTTACATTTTCAAGGGTCAGGAAACCCACAGCAGTCAGAGCGATGTGTGGATTCTGGCCAACAGACTGCTATGCACCAATGTGCCATTAAAGACACTGTACTGTTGACCCGCATCTCCAGTTTCTTAATCACAACTCCTTCTTAAGAAAGTTCAAGCAGGGATCACTAGCCATTCTGTTCTCAAACCAGTATCCAATGGATCTTGTATACTATGCATAAAGTATTTTCTATTTGGTACTTTCCAGCCTATTTCCACTTTTTCCCCTTAGACCTCTGTAAAGCACCTTGAGACCCCTTTCAACATTAAAGGCACTCTGCAAATGGAAGTTGTTGTTGCAGTACCTGTGTTCCAGGGACCATGTGAAATTGGTGAGCCAGATAAGCATGCAGCACTACTCACTCCAATCATTGGCTCTTTTGCTATTTGGTGGGTGAGAAATCGGGCTTCACTGATGACACTTAAAGTCAACCAGCACCTCTGAAGAAGGAAGTGTATTCTGGCTGCAAACAGCAAGGAATGCTTGTAAGGAGAAAAGTAGCTACAGGGTGCAGAGAAAGGGCACCCACATTCTATGATGCAGGGCCAGTTTAGAACAGTTGATTAAATTAGAAATAGGCCCCTTTACAAGAGGCTTGGTTTTACTTGGTCATACATTTATTTCATGGAGTAGCCCAGGCCATGACCTTGGTCTGAAACATTTCAGTGGTCCCCACTTCTGCTGCTCCACTCAACACAACTCAACTCATTTAGTTGGCATCAAGTTTGTTTATGGCAGAGGAGGCAGGTGCAACTGGGATTCTGGAGATGGCACCATCCCACTGGCCCCAGGTCCTTTTCATAATTCAGGCTTTCAGGGGTGGAATAAACTACTATCCTTGCTCCCACTTCCAGCTCAGTGGAGCAGAGATCTAATATTACCAAGTCCCACTACCATGTCTGTCTGTCTTTATCCACCCAGATTATTCCTCAGCTACAGCCTAGGCCCAAGGGCATTCAGCACTAATTCTTTCAGGGAGGAGATTGAGGTCAAAATTAGCTGAAACAAAATGAGGGAGAGAATGAAGTCAATGTGGAAACAGCCACCTACAATTATAGATCATAACACCAATCAATTACTCCTGCATGTACAACTTAGAGAGCGAGGCTGAATATACCGCTCACAATAATATTGGAGTTTTCTTTGAATAAAGAGAGGTGAACAACATGAAACAAAAAATACTCTATGATTGAAAACAGATGAGCAATACTTTTTCCTGTTTCTAAGAACCATCACTGAAAAGCAGTTGATATCATGATTGCTCCCTGTAAGGCTTAACACAGGATATTAATATGAAACACTTTGTATTGAGCTGAAGGAGAAACTAAACAGAATTAAAAAGGAATAAATTCTGCCAAGCCTTTATTCTAATCTTCGATTCCGCATGGCTATTTCCATATAATCTGTCTGCTGAAATAGCAGAATGCCTATTTATTTTTTTCTCTCTTTTGGATATCACACCTGTGCAAGGCATCAAAAACATAACTGCTTTTATGTGACTGTCCTATCTGTTCTTCACACAATGCTGTACATTGTATAAATGCCTCCTGCTTTTAAAAATTGAGGGTAAAATTAACAACAAAGCTTGATTTGACAACAAAATTATGCCAAGCTAGTACTGGAGCAAAACTAAATTACGTGAATTAAACCCCAGTTTTATTCCAACACAAAAACTGCAATCAAATTTAAACTGATTAAATCTAAAAAGGTGTTGATTTAAGGATTAAATGAGCCACTTTGATAAGGAACACAGTTGAGCTTTTTCAAAATTGGAGTTTCTTTTCAACCCTAAAACATTTGATAAAACATTAGTCAGAAAAATGAACCAAACCTCAGATGATTGAGCAATTGCAGTCATCTTTGAGATCTTGTTATTTTCTTTTGCATAACACAGAAATTCTACTGCAATTTTCAAATTAAAATACGTTAGTTTAAAAAGGCTGGTAAGTGAGTTTTTCCATTTCTGTGGGAGTGACTGAAGAACCAAACTGTGCACTGGTTTTCATTCAAAAATTTCTTTTGTTATTTTACGAGAACATTGCCTAGTTCAAAAAAATATGTAATCTGAAATGTCACATTGGGATAATAAATCGTACATCAGTGACATTCAAGAACGTCTTGTCCCTGCCATTAGTTAATGCCAGTGAACAGAGCATTTACTAAATTGCATCTGATGACAGTAATAATGACTTCCAGGTCACTGTGATCAGATAATGGTTGGGGATTGTCAAATAATTTCTCCTCAGTCTAGCAGCACCTCCCAAAACCCACCAAAGTTTTATGACTAAAAGATTCAATTCCACTGTTGTTTCCCCTTATTTCTTTTCTTTTGATCTTGATGCATATAACTTAAATGTTGTTTCTGAAAAACCCTTAATCCCCATTCCAGCAGAAAAAATAAATTTACCTTAAAAGATCATCCAAGATCTTGTAAGGCACAGAAAACATAGTCTTACAATCTGGCAAATAGGTTCATATATTATCTGTCACAAAACCTGGATGAATCCTGCAGGATTTCTGAAACATACACAAAGATATGCCAATTAGGTTAGCTGGTATTTCTGCCTCTATTGAAGCTCATTTCCAACAGAAATCCAGTCTAGAAATCCCACTCTTCTGAGTTTGGACAGTTTAAAAATAGAACAAACATAGAAACACACAAAATTTATGGTACATGAAGGAGGCCATTCAGCCCATCATATCTGAGCTGGTTGAAAAAGAGCTATCCAGCCAATTCACAGTTTCCAGTTCTTGGTCCATAGCCCTATAGGTTACAGCACTTCACTTCAATCCAAGTAATTTTTAATTGTGATGAGGCTTTCTGCCTTTACCACCCTTTCAAGCAATGAGTTCCAGACCCTCACCCACCATCTGGGTGAAAAACTTTCTCTTCAACTCCCCTCTAATCCTTCATTTTAATAATTTTCCAGAAAGCAAAATAAAGGTTGGAACATACACATGGGATTAAGGTAGAAGCTGAAACATCATAAACAAACTTTAAAAAATAAAATAAAAGTTATTTTTATTACTTTTGAAAATTATGGAATTATCATGGAATGGAGTGAATGAAAGTCCACACTTATAGAAGTAGTTTTTCAGAGCCAGAGCGTTGGTCAGTCATAATTATGACTTACTACGCTGTTAAAAACCCTGTTATACTTCAGTCAACAAGGCTCAACATAAGATTAGATTAGATTAGAGATACAGCACTGAAACAGGCCCTTCGGCCCACCGAGTCTGTGCCGAACATCAACCACCCATTTATACTAATCCTATATTCCTACCAAACATCCCCACCTGTCCCTATATTTCCCTACCACCTACCTATACTCGTGACAATTTATAATGGCCAATTTACCTATCAACCTGCAAGTCTTTTTGGCTTGTGGGAGGAAACCGGAGCACCCGGAGAAAACCCACGCAGACACAGGGAGAACTTGCAAACTCCACACAGGCAGTACCCGGAATTGAACCCGGGTCCCTGGAGCTGTGAGGCTGCAGTGCTAACCACTGCGCCACTGTGCTGCCGTTTTTTCAGCGAGAACAGTGTCTAAAAGGTCAAAGTTCACATCGAATCTCCAATTCTGTTGATTGCATCTGAGAAGACGACAAAAGTGCACCCTGTGGAGGAGTAGGGTATCACTGACAGCAACTTCCAGATTTCCATTGTTACGACCAGGTGAGCAATGTTTAGGGATCTTTTGCTATTTTTACCTGGTCTTATTGTAACAGGGTTTAATTTTTAAACACATTGTGTTTTGAGCTCCCCTTTGTGTGAATCCTTGTTCACAGTTTCCAATTATAAGGCAAAGAACTGAGCACAAACAGGCTTTCTTTGGTTTAAAGCAGAAAGAGGAAATTGATTAAAACCATAAATCTAAACTCTAATACGGTTCACGCCTACGGATGTACTACGCGCTTATGCTAGCATGCACACGTGATATAAACATGCAGATAGGAATAGAAAAGAACAGCAGAAAAGATAAGTAGAACAGTTTGAGGCAATATCTTGTTACTGTTTCTCAAGCTCGCTGTAGTCCTTGATTGAAGATATGGTCTTGCGATTCATTGGGGCCCAGTAATCTTCTTAAAACTTCTCTCTTTGAGTTTCACATGTTTTCACAAGGTTCAGTTCCATGGGAAGAAATGAAGGCAGGCAGGAGAGGAGATTTTCTCAGTTCCAAGAGAGGTCTTTATTCCATGAGCACACGGCTTTTGTCTCAAAAAAAACCTTTGTTGGGAGTTCAAATGCAAAAGAAACTCCTAATGTGCACAGGTTAGTCATGTGACTAGCTCCTTATATAGAGTCATGGAGTTTTACAGCACAGAAAAAGGCCCTTCGGCCCAACACACCTGCGCTGACCATCAAGCACCCGTCCTCACTAATCCCATTTCCCCAAACTTGGCCCGTAGCCTTGTATGTTATGGCGTTTCAAGTGCTCAAATACTTCTTGAATGTCGTGAGTATTCCTGCCTCTACCACCCCTTCAGGCAGTGTGTTCCAGATTCCAACCACCCTCTGGGTGAAAAAATTCTTCCTCAACTCCCCTCTAAACCTCCTGCCCATTACCTTAAATCTATGCCCCCTAGTTATTGACCTCTCCGCTAAGGGAAAAAGTTTCTTCCTATCTATCCTATCAATGCCCCTCATAATTTTGTATGCCTCAATCAGGTCCCCCCTCAGCCTTCTCCGCTCCAAGGAAAACAACCCCAGCCTATCCAGTCTGTCTTCATAAATGAAATGCTCCAGCCCAGGCAACATCCTGGTGAATCTCCTCTGCACCCTCTCCACTGCAATCACATCCTTCCTATAGTGTGATGACCAGAACTGTACACAGTACTCCAGCTGTGACCTAACTAGCATTTTATGCAGCTCCATCATAACCTCCCGGCTCTTATACTCCATGCTCGGCCAATAAAGGCAAGTATCCCGTATGCCTTCCTAACCACCTTATCTACCTGTGTTGCTGCACAGTCCTAGGACTTGTAAATAAGTCTAATAAGTGCTACATGATCTCTCCTGTCAGGGAGATATTGAGGCCCACAGCACTGTGAACTTATTTAATGGAAAGAAAACTGCACCCCAGACATATGGTGCTGCATAGAATCTAGTTGAAACTTTTCATGATTGACTTTGCATCATGGGGAAGTCTGCAATCCCATCGAAGCCACATGCTCCCTCCACCTGCTTGTCTCTGGGAAGAGAATAAAATGCAGTTAGCTCTCTTTGAATATATGGAACAGTCTCCTCAAACTCCTTGGTTGGAAGTTCAAATTCAAAAGCTCTAGCCAGTTATGTTTCCAAAACTGGTCTGACTACTTATGTGTATTGGAGAAGCAACTGCTGGATCCCCATTGTTTCAACATTGTCTGTTACCATGGAAACATCTTTCCCGTCAGGGCTTGCAATTTTAAGTTTTAATGTTCATGTGACGAAATAATGTGTGCCTCAGTCTTGGCAGGTGGGGTTTGCCTGACACCGTGTTTAACTGAACATGTGCGGATGCCAGAAGTTGCTGTCAATTTTCTACAGTAATGGCAAGCGCTGACAGTTGCACTGTCATTAGTACAGCAAATTCTGGGCCAATCTGTTTTAGCAGTAATTGTAGGTAAAGGCTGAGTTGACCTCTCTCTCTATAGGGTATCCTAATTTGTATTAATTTTGTTCTGAACTTTGTACCTCTAGCCATTAAGAAATGATGGAAGAATTGTACAGCTGATTATTTAATATCTGTGACTTCTGGTTTTCTCAGAAAATGCTTACTTTCCAATAGTCTGTTTATTGATAATTGCAAAGTGACTTGACCTGACCTGAAGGAAATAACTTCATTGTTGAATAAAAGTTCTTGTTTTTAACCACACCTGGCCGATTCCTCTGTCTATATGAGGTTAAGAGACAGAGATGTGCTGATGTTTAAAAAAAGTAATAAAATGAATGTATAACACAACAGAGTAGTCATTGAAACCAACTAAATTTGCTGAGAATAGCTGAAGTCCTTTTTCCCCACCATGACATGAGCAAAGTTAAGCATCTGTGCTCTTAATACTTCAGTTAATGTTCTGTCCTTTATTCCATCACAGAACCAGTTAGATAATTCAGTACAAGTTCAAAGAAAGAAGAAACATAATAGCATTTGATGGATATCTTGGCTGTGTCTTAAACTTGAATCCTGAACAATTTTTTTAACTCATGTAGGCCACAACCAACATTAAAATGATTTGTTTCTTTTCTTTTTAGAAATGTGGAACCCATATTTGAGTTAATATGGTAATCACAGTTTGTTATTAAAAGTAGAGTTCTCGCTCAAATGAATATTTATCTTTTGGGGAAGGACTCATGTATGGAATATCATGAGTACTCATAAAACACTAAATATGAGGTCACCGAAGGGTAGAAATTTGTTTGGGCTGGTTAGCCACATGTCACAAATGCAAGGCCTGAGGCTGGTCCAAAATTAGGCCTCAGGCCTCATAAGTGAGCTGCCTGTTAAGGCAGCAGATTGAAGGTAAGTGTGGGAGAGGGGTTGTAGAGATTGGGGGTGAGGGAGACGATTGTTAGCACTGGGGAGTCAAACAAGCACTCCTGCTTATTCTGGCTCCACAACAATGATCTTTTAAAAAAATGTGCGGAAATGTCACTGCCGGCTGGTCTTGCTGAAGTATCTTAAGCGGAGCAGGCCCAGCACCTGCTCCATTAATCGGCAACCAATTTTTAAAAGAGGTGTTAGGTGCCTTATGTAAACCTCCAACCAGGTCTTATCTCTTACTCCTATAGCTGGGATGTTAATCTTTCTGAGACCTACTGTACACCATCAACCCACTCTTTAGAATTGGGCCATCAATCAGCTATTCCATTTTTTAAAAACTACTTGTACAGAACCCTAATGTTGCACAACTCCCTCAAACGAGGGGTGGGTGGAAGGGATAGAATACTAAAATGGAATTGGTAAAGAGTTGGGAGACATCATCAAAGGCATGATTGAGGAAACTTTGAGAAAGCAAAGGGCCAAAGCTCACAATGATTGATAATCAACGAGGCTAAAACTAGTTAGTTAGAAGATGGTGTAATTCAAAAGCAGTAATTAGGCTACAAGCTTTTAACAGTTTTAAGATCTGTACATTGTAATCTACACACATATATAGGGTTCCAAGATAAATCCTTTAACTGTAAGAAATATACTAATATACTTTCTATATCCAGTGTTGGACTGGTGAAAAACAGATCTTTTATATTTACCATTTTGTGAGATCAAAGGACGATTAATGACGGGAATAAGCATTTTGTGTTTACTTAATATTGTATTCAATATTGTAAACATTCTTTGATTAATAATGGCACATTATATAAATCAAGATCATTATAATTATGACAATTTTTTTTTTTATTCGTTCATGGGATGTAGGCGTCACTGGCCAGGCCAGCATTTATAGCCCATCCCTAATTGCCCTTGCGAAGGTGGTGGTGAGCTGTCTTCTTGAACCGCTGCAGTCCATGTGAGGTAGGTAGACCCACAGAGCTGTTAGGAAGGGAGTTTCAGGATTCTGACCAGCCACAGTGAAGGAACAGTGATATAGTTCCAAGTCAGGATGGTATGTGGCTTGGAGGGGAACTTGCAGGTGGTGGTGTTCCCATGCATTTGCTGCCCTTGTCCTCATAGGTGGTAGAGGTTGTGGGTTTGGAAGGTGCTGTTTAAGAAGCCTTGGTGCGTTGCTGCAGTGCATCTTGTAGATGGTACACACAGCTGCCACTGTGCATCGGTGGTGGAGGGAGTGAATGTTTGTGGATGGGGTGCCAATCAAGTGGGCTGCTTTGTCCTGCATGGTGTCAAGCTTCTTGAGTGCTGTTGGAGCTGCATCCAGGCAAGTAAAGAGTATTCCATCACACTCCTGACTTGTGCCTTGTAGATGGTGGACAGGCTTTGGGGAGTCAGGAGGTGAGTTACTTGCTGCAGGATTCCTAGCCTCTGACCTGTTCTTGGAGCCATAGTATTTATATGGCTACTCCAGTTCAGTTTCTGGTCAATGGTAACCCCCCAGGATATTGATAGTGTGGGATTCAGCGATTTTAATGCCATTGAATGTCAAGGGGAGATTGTTTAGATTCTTTCTTGTTGGAGATGGTCATTGCCTGACACTTGTATGGCGCGAATGTTACTTGCCACTTATCAGCTCAATCCTGGATATTTTACAGGTCTTGCTGCATTTTTACACAGACTGCTTCAGTAACTGAGGAGTCGCGAATGGTGCTGAACATTGTGCAATCATCAGCGAACATTCCCACTTCTGACCTTATGATTGAAGGAAGGTCATTGATGAAGCAGCTGAAGATGGTTGGGCCCAGGACACTACCCTGAGGAACTCCTGCAGTGATGTTCTGGAGCTCAGATGATTGACCTCCAACAACCATCTTCCTTTACACTAGGTATGACTCCAGCCAGCGGAGGGTTTTCCCCCGATTCCCATTGACCTCAGTTTTGCTAGGGCTCCTTGATGCCATACTCGGTCAAATGGTGCCTTGATGTCAAGGGCAGTCACTCTCACCTCATCTCTTGAGTTCAGCTCTTTTGTCCATGTTTGAACCAAGGCTGTAATGAGGCCAGGAGCTGAGTGGCCCTGGTGGAACCCAAACTGAGCGTCACTGAGCAGGTTATTGCTAAGCAAGTGCCGCTTGATGGCACTGTTGATGAAACCTTCCATCACTTTACTGATGATTGAGAGTAGGCTGATGGGGCGGTATTTGGCCGGGTTGGATCTGTCCTGCTTTTTGTGTACAGGACATACCTGGGCAATTTTTCACATTGCCGGGTAGATCCCAGTGTTGTAGCTGTACTGGAACAGCTTGGCTAGTGGCAAGTTCTGGAGCACAGGTCTTTAGTACTATTGCCGGAATAGTGTCAGGGCCCATAGCTTTTGCAGTATCCAGTGCCTTCAGTCGTTTCTTGATATCACGTGGAGTGAATCGAATTGGCTGAAGTCTGGCATCTGTGATGCTGGGGACTTCAGGAGGAGACCGAGATGGATCATCAACTCGGAACTTCTGGCTGAAGATTGTTGCAAATGCTTCTGCCTTATCTTTCGCACTGATGTGCTGGGCTCCCCCATCATTGAGGTTGGGGATATTTGTAGAGCCATCTCCTCCAGTTAGTTGTTTAATTGTCCACCACCATTCACGGCTGGATGTGGCAGGACTGCAGAGCTTCGATCTGATCCGTTGGTTATGGGATCGCTTAGCTCTGTCCATCGCATGCTGCTTACGCAGTTTGGCATGCAGATAGTCCTGTGTTGTAGCTTCACCAGGTTGACTCCTCATTTTGAAATATGCCTGGTGCTGCTCCTGGTATGCCCTCCTGCACTCTTCATTGAACCAGGGTTGGTCTCCTGGCTTGATGGTAATGGTAGAGTGGGGGATATGCCGGGCCATGAGGTTACAGATTGTGGTTGAGTACAATTCAGCTGCTACTGATGGCCCACAGCGCCTTATGGATGCCCAGTTTTGCATTGCTAGATCTGTTCGAAATCTATCCCATTTAGCACGGTGTTAGTGCCACACAATGCCACGGATGGTATCCTCAATGTGAAGGCGGGGCTTCGTCTCCACAAGGACTGTGCGGTGGTCACTCCTACCAATACAGTCATGGACAGAAGCATCTGCAGCAGGCAGATTGGTGAGGTCGAGGTCAAGTATGTTTTTCCCTTGTGTTGGTTCCCCCACCACCTGTTGCAGACCCAGTCTAGCAGCTATGTCCTTTAGGACTCGGCCAGCTCGGTCTGTCATGGTGCTATCGAGCCACTCTTGGTGATGAACATTGAAGTCCCCCACCCAGAGTATATTTTGTGCCCTTGCCACCCTCAGTGCTTCCTCCAAGTGGTGTTCAACATGGTGGAGTACATAGAACATAGAACAGTACAGCACAGTACAGGCCCTTCGGCCCACGATGTTGTGCCGAACCTTTAACCTACTCTAAGATCAAACTAAATACCTACCCTTCGTTCTACTATCGTCCACGTACCTATCCAAGAGTCGCTTAAATGTCCCTAATGTATCTGCTTCTACTACCACCGCTGGCAGCGCATTCCACGCACCCACCACTCTCTGTGTAAAGAACCTACCTCTGACATTTCCCCGAAACCTTCCTCCAATCACCTTAAAATTATGCCCCCTGGTGATAGCCCTTTCCACCCTGGGAAAAAGTCTCTGGCTATCCACTCTATGCCTATCATCATCTTGTACCCCTCTATCAAGTCACCTCTCATCCTTCTTCGCTCCAATGAGAAAAGCCCTCGCTCCCTCAATCTTTCTTCGTAAGACATGCCCTCCAGTCCAGGCAGCATCCTGGTAAATCTCCTCTGCACCCTCTCTAAAGCTTCCACATCCTTCCTATAATGAGGCGACCAGAACTGAACACAATATTCCAAGTGTGGTCGAACCAGGGCCTTATAGAGCTGCAGCATAACCTCGCGGCTCTTAAACTCAATCCTCCTGTTAATGAAAGCCAACACACCATACGCCTTCTTAACAACCCTATCAACTTGGGTGACAACTTTGAGCGATCTATGGACATGGACCCCAAGATCCCTCTGTTCCTCCACACTACCAAGAATCCTGTCTTTAAGCCTGTATTCTGCATTCAAATTCGACCTTCCAAAATGAATCACTTCACACTTTTCCAGGTTGAACTCCAACTGCCACTTCTCAGCCCAGCTCTGCATCCTGTCAATGTCCCGTTGCAACCTACAACAGCCTTCCACACTATCCACAACTCCAGCAACCTTCGTGTCATCGGCAAACTTGCTAACCCAGCCTTCCACTTCCTCATCCAAGTCATTTATAAAAATCACAAAGAGCAGAGGTCCCAGAACAGATCCCTGCGGAACACCACTGGCCACCGAGCTCCATGCTGAATACTTTCCATCTACTACCACTCTCTGTCTTCTATGGGCCAGCCAATTTTGTATCCAGACAGCCAACTTTCCCTGTATCCCATGCCTCCTCACTTTCTGAATGAGCCTACCATGGGGAACCTTATCAAATGCCTTGCTAAAATCCATATACACCACATCCACTGCTCTTCCTTCATCAATGTGTTTTGTCACATCTTCAAAGAATTCAATAAGGCTTGTGAGGCATGACCTGCCCCTCACAAAGCCATGCTGACTGTCTCTAATCAAACCGTGCTTTTCCAAATAATCATAAATCCTGTCTCTCAGAATCCTCTCCAATAATTTGCCCACTACCAACGCAAGACTGACTGGTCTATAATTCCCAGGGTTATCCCTGTTCCCTTTCTTGAACAAGGGAACAACATTTGCCACCCTCCAATCATCTGGTACTACTCCAGTGGACAGTGAGGACGCAAAGATCATTGCCAAAGGCGCAGCGATCTCTTCCCTCACTTCCCGTAATATCCTTGGGTATATCCCGTCTGGCCCCGGGGACTTATCTGTCCTCATATCATTCAAAATTTCCAGCACATCCTCCCTCTTAACCTCAACCTGTTCGAGCATATCAGCCTGTTCCACGCTGTCCTCACAAACGACCAGGTCCCTCTCACTAGTGAATACTGAAGCAAAGTATTCATTTAGGACCTCCCCTACCTCCTCCGACTCCAGGCACAAGTTCCCTCCACTATCCTTGATCGGCCCTACCCTCACTCTGGCCATCCTCTTGTTCCTCACATAAGTGTAGAACGCCTTGGGATTTTCCTTAATCCTACCCGCCAAGACTTTTTCATGTCCCCTTCTAGCTCTCCTAAGTCCATTCTTCAGTTCCTTCCTGGCTACCTTGTAACCCTCTGGAGCCCTGTCTGATCCTTGATTCCTCAACCTTAAGTAAGCTTCCTTCTTCCTCTTGACTAGCTGTTCCACATCTCTTGTCATCCAAGGTTCCTTCACCCTACCATCCCTTCCTTGCCTCATCGGGACAAACCCATCCAGCAGCAAGTGCTCCCTAAACAACCTCCACGTTTCTGTCTGTACTGAGTCATCAGCTGAGGGAGGGCGGTAGGTGGTAATCAGTAGGAGGTTAGCTTGCCCATGTTTGACCTGATGCCATGAGACTTCATGGGGTCCGGAATCGATGTTGAGGACTCCCAGGGCAACTCCCTCCCTACTGTATACCACTGTCCTGCCACCTCTGGTGGGTCTGTCCTGCCGGTGGGATGGTGATGGCAGTGTCTGGGACATTGTCTGTAAGGTGTGGTTCCGTGAGTATCACTATGTCAGGTTGTTGCTTGACTAGTCTGTGGGACAGCTTTCCCAACTTTGGCACAAGCCCCCAGATGTTAGTAAGGAGGACTTTGCAGGGTCGACAGGGCTGGGTTTGCCGTTGTCGTTTCCGGGGCCTAGGTCGATGCCAGGTGGTCCGTCTGGTTTCATTCCTTTTTATTGACTTCGTAGCGGTTAGGTACAACTGAGTGGCTTGCTAGGCCATTTCAGAGGGCATGTAAGAGTCAACTACATTGCTGTGGGTCTGGAGTCACATGTAGGCCAGACCAGGTAAGGACAGCAGATTTCCTTCCCTAAAGGACATTAGTGAACCAGATGGGTTTTTACAACCAGCGACAATGGTTTCATGGCCATCATTAGACTAGCTTTTCTTTTTAAATTTTTAAATTCCAGATTTATTAATTAAATTCAAATTCCACCTTCCAACTTGTCCGCATCTCAACAAAGTGAGGCCCCGGAGATTTTAGCTGCCGGGCCTAAACTGCTTAGGTACATACATACAAATATGCATAAGAACTAGGATCAGGAGTAGACCATTTGGCTACTCGAGCCTGCTCCGCCATTCTAGAAGATCATGGCTGATCTGTTTGTGGACTCAACTCCACTTTCCTGCCTACCCCAAATACCCTTTGACTCCCTTGTTTGTCAAGAATCTGTCTACCTCTGCCTTAAAAACAATCCAGGACCCCGCCACCGATCTCCAGGTAAGAGAGTTCCACAGACTCATGACCCTCAGAGAAAAAAATTCTCCTCATCTCTGTCTTAAATGGGAGACCCCTTACTTTTAAACAGTGCTCCCTAGTTTTAGTCTCTCCCACAAGGGGAAACATCCTTTCAACATCCACCCTGTCAAATCCGCTCAGGATCTTATATGTTTCAATAAGATCAGCTCTCATCCTTCTAAACTCCAATGAATGCACACCCAAACTGTCCAAACCTTGCCGCATAAGATAACCCTCTCATCCCGGGAATCAGTCGAGTGAATCTGCTCTGAGTTGTTTCCAATGCAATTACATCCTTTCTTAAGTAAGTAGATGAAACCTATACACAGTACTCCAGATGTGGTCTTACCAATGCCCTGTACAACTGTAGCAAAACATCTCTACTTTTATATTTCATTCCCCTTGCAATAAATGACAACATTGTATTTGCCTGCTGAATCACTTGCTGTACCTGCATACTAACTTCTAGTGTTTCGTGTACCAGGACACCCAGATCCCTCTGCATCTCAGAGTTCTCAATCCCTCTCCATTTAAATAATATGTTGCTTTTCTATTATTCTAGCCAAAGTGGACAAGGTCACACTTCCCCACATTATATTCCATCTGCCAAATCTTTGCCCATTCATTTAACCTATCTATATTCATTTGCAGATTCATGTCCTCTTCACAACTTACTCTCCCTACCTATCTTTGTGTTATCAGCAAATTTAGCAACCATACATTTTGTCCCTTCATCCAACTTATTCATATAGATTGTAAATAGTTGAGCCTGCAGCACTGATCCCTTTGGCACTCCACTAGTTACAGCTTGCCAAACTGAAAACGGCCCATTTATGCCTACTCTCTGTTTTCCTGTTATCTAACCAATCCTTTATCCATGCTAAAATGCTACCCCCTACACCATGGGCTCTTATTTTGTTTAGCAATCTTTGATTTGACACCTTGTCAAACGCCTTCTGGAAATCCAAGTACATCACATCCACAGGTTCCCCTTTGTCCATGTTGCTGGTTACTTCCTCAAAGAACTCTAATAAGTTAGTCAAACACGATTTCGCTTTCACAAAACCATGTTGACTCTGCCTGATTGCACTGAGATTTTCTAAATGACCTACTATAACCTCCTTAATAATAGATTCCAGCATTTTCCCTATGACAGATGTTAAGCTAACTGGCCTCTAGTTTCTTGCTTTCTTAAATAGAGGAGTTACATTCACAGGCTGGAATTTTACAGCACCCCAGCGGGTCGGATGGTAGCGTGTGGGTGGCGTAAAATTGAGCGGCAAGCTCTGGGAGGCCTAACTGCCCCGATTCCACCTCCAACCAAGTTTACAGAACTCCGGTGGGGGGAGGGGGGTGGGGGGAGAGAAGCGGCCCGCCCGCCCAAGGCCAATCAAGACCCTTAAGTGGCCACTTAACGGCCACTTAAGAGCCCTTGCCCGCCTCCACGGGTATTTTACCCATGGCAAGCAGGTGTGCCGGGGACATGAAAGGCCGCCCAGCTATAGCTGCCGGCCTTTCTGCACCCTGGGAGGGGGAGCCTGGCAATCGGGCACAGAGTGCCCAATTGAGGGCCCCACCCCGCCTCCAACCCAACCCCGAGATCCAAGACGCTCCCCTCCCCCCAAATGACCACCCTAGCCTCACCAGAATACGACCGATTCCCCTGGTGAGGCAACCCAAACTTACCTTCAGTCCCGGCTCCTTGGTGTCCTCCTCGGTCGGCTGGGCTGCAGTCCCAGCAGTGGCCACCGCTCTCGGTGGCGCTCACAATCCCGCTGACTGGCCGGCAGCTCACTGAGGCGGGACCTCCTCCCTCAAGTGGGTGGAAGTCCCGCCTCGGGCCAATTAAAGCCTGGGGATCCGTAAAATACGGGACGGATCCCCAGGCTGGGCGGAAGCATGTTTGGCACCGACATTTACGTTGGAGTCCGGCTCCCGTCAGCCCACTGTAAAATTCCAGCCACTATTTTCCAATCCAATGGGACCTTTCCAGAATCTAGGGATTTTTGGAAAATTAAAACCAATGTATCCACTATCTCAGCAGCAACTTCTTTTAAGACCCTAGGATGAAATCTATCAGGATCTGAGGACTTGTCACCTTTTAGTTCTAATAATTTTCTCAGTACCCTTTCCCTGGTGATTGATTGTAATTGTTTTAAGTTCCCCACTCCTTTTCAACTCTTGATTCACAATTATTTCTGGGATGTTATTTGTATCCTCTACAGTGAAGATAGATGCAAAATATCTGTTCAATGCCTCTGCCATTTCCTTATTTTCCATTATTCACTCCCCAGATTCTCTCTAAAGGACCAACAGTCTTTACTCTTTTCCTTTTTAAATACTTGTGGAAACTCTTACTATCTGTTTTTATATTTCTAGCTAGCTTTCTCTCATACTCTAATTTCTCTCATTATTCTTTGTCATTCTTTGCTGTTTTTTATATTCTGTCCAATCTTCTGACCTGCCACTACTCTTCACTAAATTGTACACTTTTTCTTTCAATTTGATACTATCTTTAACTTCCATAGTTAGCCACGGTGTGATAGAATATAGATATAATAGGCTTAATTAAGTAGAATTTGGAAATAGTTAGTGTATTATGCCTTTTAGAAGTAAAGACTGAATAAATGGTCAGTTTTCAGACCTCACTAAAATTGCCCTTTAAGAAGGTAGAGTTAAGTATTTCAAGGTCCCTGTTAGAATAGAATTTCTGTTGCCAGGGAATTGGAAGATAAACACACACATTGAAATATCCTGTGTGACCTCAGTAAGAGGTCGCAATAGACTTAATTAGTTTATGGGGTTGTTGATGCAGACAAATTGGCTCTGGAGGTTGTTTTAAGGTACCATTAAAAGGCAATTATAGAAAATGGACTTATAGGAATAAGAGGTCAAGTAAACAAAATTATAAACATTTTGACCAGATAAAAGCTTACAACTTCAGAAAACAGGGGGTTTCCAGTAAAACATTAAGTGGAGAGTCAGTTCATGATACTATCAAATATGGATTTTAAAAAGAACACAGGAAGGTCACATAAATGTTGTCGGTCAGATGACACCTTAGAAATGGTATAAAAATGAGAGATTTTGAAAGCAAAGTTTAGAGGTGTTGTATCCTCAAACAACACTTCTCATCCCATAAAATAAAAGCAAAATATTGTGAATGCTGGAAATCAGAAATAAAAACAAGAAATGCATCTCATCCCATGCCTTGCTTGGGGGATTTTAGGTAAAAGTTTACTTTAAATTTTGATGGATATTCTGGCTATTCTAAGATAACTTTGCTGTAACATTAGCAAGGTTAAACTTTTGGATTCTATGTTAGAAATAAGAATGTGTGATACATCTCTCAGTAATATTTGATATTGTGATATACTTATCCACTTAACTTTATTATGTTAGATTCTTTAATAAATCTTTAAAAATTAATAAATTGTCTCATGTAGTATTCTGTATACAGCTACAAGAACCCACTCTCTGTGTCTCTTTAAGTGGAGTGATACGTATTGAAGAGAGTTTCCCAGACCCTTATAATATCTGATATATTTATGACTTAGCCATAAATATTAATAGGCTATCCAAAAGCTGGTAATATTCTCTGGTGGTTTTCTTTCTTTGAGGGCAAGCTAGTACAATTCTTTGGACCCAAATAAGTGTCTGAGAATTTGTCTGGTTTGAACTTAATTAAAGGAGATTTATAGGGATGTACTCCTGATTTGGTTTAGTCCACATAAGGGGTTAAAGTCATAAATCACTTTAATGGATGGTGCGTCCTTCCCCTAGAGGCTTTCTTCCTCAGTGGAATGTATCTTTGCTGAGTGTTATGAAATATCTCCTCAAATGTCTGCCACTGTTTAAAACGCTAGTCTTCGATCCCCCCTTCTCACCCTCAAACTGAATACAAAATTCAATCATGTTGTGATCATTGCTACCTAGGGGAGCCTTTAATATGAGGTCATGATACACATTACCCAATCTAGAGTTGCCTACTCTCTGGTTGGCCCTAGAATGTGCTGCTCTAAGGAACTGTCAAGAAAACACTCCATGAACTCATCTTCCAGGCTACCTTTGGAATCTGATTCGTCCAATCTATATGTGGATTCAAATCACCCATGATTATCGCTGTACCTTTCTCACAGGCCCCCATTATTTCTTCCCATATACCCCGTCCTACAGTGCGGTTTCTGTTAGGGGGCCTATAAACTACTCCCACAAGTCACTTCCTGCCTTTACTATTCTACATTTTGATTTTTTAGAACTAAGATCACCTTTCTCTATTGAACTATCATTAGTTCATATCATCATTAATTAAAAGAGCTACCCTTCTACCTTTTCCTAGCTTCCTGTCTTTCTGAAAAGTCATGTACCCTTGAATATTCAGGTCCCAGCCTTTGTCATCTTGCAGCCATGTCTCTGTAATGGCTATCAGATCATACATATTTATCTATTTGAGCTATCAATTCATTTGTTTTGTTAGGACTGCTATGTGCATTCAAATACAAAGCCTTTAGTTCTGTCTTTTTACTATTTACGCAGCCTCTAGCCTTAGCTGCTTGCACACTCTTAATTTTGTGCATTTTGTCCCTTCCTGCCACGCTCTGATTATTATTTCCCTTATTGCTACCTTGCTCTCTTGCTTGTCCTCTCTCTTTAATTTATCATATCTTTTCTCACTTGATCCCTCACCCCCACTATTTAGTTTAAAGCCCTCTCTACTGCCCCAGTTACACGACTCGCCAGAACACTGGCCCCAGCATGGTTCAGGTGAAGACCGTCCCAACAATACAGCTCCCACTTTCCCCAGTACTGGTGCCAGTGCCCCACGAATTGAAACTCATTTCTCCCACACCAATAATTGAGCCATGCATTTAACTCTCTAGTCTTATTTACCATACTCCAATTTGCTTGTGGCTCAGGTAATCCAGAGACTATTACCTTTGAAGTTCTGCTTTTTAATTTAGGTCCTGATAGTCTCCTGCCCAAGCCCAGCAGGGGAGGCCTAAACTTTTCTTATGGGGCCTGGAAGAACACACCTGCTTTTCTGATCTCACAGGAAATTTTAAAAAAATGAAAATCCACTTACGCTTTTGGGCCTCTTCTGGCCCCAGCTCCTCTTCACACTGAGTTGGCCTGGTGGGGAAGCCACAATTGGCTTTCCCACCAGGCCTCTGGTTAAAATTGCAGCTGTGCCCTGATGATACCATCAGAGCTCACTCTGCATATTTAAAGGAGGTCCCTGGTGACCTCCGATGGCTCAGAAAAGTAGGTTAAGATCAGAACCCACAGGAAGATGGAGGGTTCGGTGTGGGTATATCCCACATGCCATTTGCACCCATCTAGTTTCCACTGGGTAGGCAGGGTTAAAATCAGCCCTTTTATTAAATTCTTCAATTGAATTTGTATCCAATCACAATACTACAGTCAGGAGAGTGAATGAGTGGTTCTTGGGCCTCTCCATATCATTTGATGCTTATAAAACAAAGTTGGAGGCACAAAATCATGCTGCAGTGGAAGGACAGTTAGTATTCCACAGCAGTGGATCAGTCAGGAATGTCTCAAGTGAGACATGAAAACATGAAACAGTGGTCCTACTGAAAAGATTATGGTGGAAGTTTATCAAGACATGTGTCATTTTTGAAGGAGGTAAAGCAGTCAGGTTTCCCACCTGTGGAATGTGCACATGCAAGGTGAGGGCAAGATGGGGTTTATCTGTGACGCCCTTAAGGCTGAATAGCCTGTCAACACTCACATATGACATGTTGTTACCAGAGCACCTTCCACATCCTTTCAAAATGTTCTCATGCAAGCACTACTGGCATGTGGATTGGAGTGTTGACATCCTCCTTCCATCTGCTCAAAATCAGGGAGCTCCCTTTCATAGTGCCACCAAACAATCTAACAAAAAAAACAGACACATATGGGCATGTCAGCATATTCACAAAATAACAGAGGCAACTAATCCCATTTCCTCTGCTTCTCAATAGTTCCCTGTTAATAGGTTGTTGGTGCCTCTCCAGCTTTATGTAGGCTCATGATTGCATCCCTTCAGTGACCATTTCATTTCAACCTTCCCCGACCCGACTCTGCTACCCAAAACTAGAAGTGTAGATTGATTTTAAGAATCATGGATTGATCCTATGAAGTCACAAAAGATGCTTGGCATAGACACAAATTAGCAGCAAAGCTGTGTAACATCTAAGTTGCTATTTTTGAAAAAAAAAGATATTTTGTATGAAATCTTTGTCAGATACATTACAGTTCTCCACCTCAGCTTTAATCTTCTTTGTTGCATGTGCATGAGTATTAGAAGATAATGAATGAAGGAAGCCAGCCTATTTCGCTGCTCAAAGCTTATTGCCACAAAAGTGACCTTTAAGACCACTTTGTTTCTTGGAACAGCCAGTTCTAGACTTTTGCTGCCTCCCTGCCACAATAGTTATTACAACAAGTTTGTACGATAGCTGATAGTGCTTCTCTCTCAAAGTGAATTTTCTCAATCATTTTGTTTTAGCTTTTAATAAAGGGGGACGCTATTTTTTATGAAAACCTGCTAGGCAAACATTTTCTAGTTCGTTTCTGTTAAAACTAGGGGTCACTGTTTAAAAATAAGGGGTCGCCCATTTAAGACAGAGTAGGGGAGAAATTATTTCTCTCAGAGGGTCGTGAGTCTTGGGAACTCACTTCCTCAAAAGGGAGTGGAAGCAGAGTCTTTTTTTTAAGGCAGAGGTAGATAGATAGATAGATTCTTGATAAGCAAGGGGGTGAAAGGTTATTGGGGGTAGGCGGGAATGTGGAGTTGAGGTTACAATCAGATCAGCCATGGTCTTGTTGAATGGCGGAGCAGGTTCGAGGGGCTGAGTGGCCTACTCCTGCTCCTAATTCGTATATTCGTATGTTCATATGTAAAAGCTAACATCACATCAGTTGCAGGTAACATCTCTGTGAACCTTCAGCCTCCAAAACAAAAAAATTGTTCAACAAACACTTTCCATGTAAGCGATATCCTTTTAAAAATTAAGATTTTTTTTAAAATGACACACATTTCACACTGCTCATTGTATTATTGCAATCGCCCCTCATACATTAACTAGGTAAACTATTGCACAAGCTAATTTAACCAACTAGAATACCCTTCTAATAACCTACAGTGTGAAAATCAGAATAAAAAAATGGTTCATTTGTTATGTTTGAAGCAAGCAGTACTTATTTAAATTATTTCTGTGTCATGTATTTTGAAACCATTTGTATTTGCATTTACAGATAACACTTCAAGAAAATCTATCATGTGAAAGTCATTCCATAGAAGGCGATTGACTGACAGTGAAAGGTAGTTATTTTATATAATATATATTTCAGCCAGTATGGGTTAGCTAGCACTTCCCACTAGTTTTCATGAGGGATTGGTAGATGGATACACTGAATAAAATTTATGCCTGACACCTTCTGTCACCTTTCCCTCACCATCAGTGTCCTCAGATTCAGAAAATAAAGATCTATTAACCATTTCTTGACCCTTTGCACATCAACATTTAACAATCATGGCAGCTTTTTTGAAATTTTATTGAACAGCTGTCACCTAAAGCAGCGTAACGACAGCCTAGGGAGCATTTAACGAATAATTAATATCTCCAATGCAAGCCATGTAATAGCCTGTCTCATTCTCTTGACTGGAGAAAAGAATACAAGAGTAATGCAGCGGAACATTCAGCCTGATCTGGCCATCTGAACCCATTACTCTGTCCCCAAAAATCTTCAAGCTCAAAGCTTTGCTGCTTGGCTTTGTCGCCATGTGAACTGATGTGTGTGATCGCAGTTTTATCCTTTTAAGGACTCAAAGCATTTTAGAACGATTTCCCAATATAATCAGCATTAGGTTGCATAAAATATTTTAAAAATCTCCTTCACATCTGCTTTTCCCCTCCCCACCTTCCTGATAGTTCAACAGGAGTTTGTGGAGCATCAGCCCTGAGCTTTCTCTCCCTGGTAGCTGACATGATGCGTAATTAGCAGCAACTTCTCCCACTGCTGCCAGTGTAAGCAGCCCATTTTTCACCCAAAGTGCTGCTGTTGAGCTCTGGAGCACTGAATAATGTAATACGGTGTCGTGTGTCCAGCCTAGATAGCTACTCTGCCAAATAAAAAGATCGCAACAGAAATGGTCTCAATGGACTCGTACAGATCACAGCTGCCATCTTGAAGGTCCTAATCCCTGTTTCATACAGGCACTGAAAGATTTTATTACTTGTTATGTCAGCAATAACCATTGTTAGTGCTGGAGAGGAAATTAGGAAAGAGGAACGGAGAAGGGGACTTGCACTTGAGGACAGGAATGCAGAATAGGGCTTGGGGAGGAAGATGGGGAAATGGAAGTGGGACTGATTTCATTATATTGATTATATACAACATGCTTCATCTTTCAGCACACAAAATGCTGTTTGCATGGACCAGTTTTCAGATTGTAATGTATTTTATGAAGTCATTGCATCATTAACAGTTACTTTATCCTCACACAGTATCACTTGAAACAATGAATTCTTATTGAGGAATCACTGGATACAATAATCATTTAAATTGCCTACCCAGCATTGTTCATAGAGTCGTCCTCAATTAAGGAATCTATTTACTTTTCTTCACAGGTTGCAGTACTTAGGATTTGGTGCTTACCCCTTAAAGATAGTTATAATTTCCAATGGGTCCCTAATGCACATATTCTAATTATATCATAGCTTGGGTGCTAATTTGATACTATACGTCTATATGAACATTCAAACAATGGAGACAGGAAAAGACCCTTTGGTCCATCCAGCCTGTCCTACACACTTCCCATCTCTCCCGCAACCTTGCAAAAAACCAGACAAAAAACCCAAACCAATTTGGGAAAGTACATCTGGGAAATTCCTCTCCAACCACTTTAGGCAATCAAAACTAGTCCAGGAGACCACTCTGGATCTGATAATTCTATGCAGTACCTACCTTTTGTATGAGGTGATTTCCATCCCAGCCATAAACAGGTCTTTCCTTGAAGGGATTAATTGGGCTGGATTTAATCTGGCCCTTGGAAAAGAGCTGGGAGGTGGTGGTGGGGGGTGGGGGTTAGTGGCACACACAAAATGGTGGCATTGGGCAGCATGCCTGAAGTTCTCCTGCCCCATTTTGTCTGTGGCCGGCACCGCGGCAGATGAGGCCTATTGGGAGGTCAATTAAGCCACTTAGGTGGCCCATTAAGGGCCACCTGAGCCACCTCCCAACTCTAGTGACATTTAACAAATGTCGGAAGGGCCCACCACTGTGTGGAGAGATAACCAGATGAGACCTAGCAGCCTCCTAGCGGGCTTGGGGTGGGGGTTGCTCTCCTCTAGGCGCAATCCATGGCCCACAGAGGGCACCCCCCCAGGTGACGCAGGCCACCCCCGCAGCAAGAACCCCCTCTGCCCTCACCAACCACACCCCCTATCCCCCTCTAGGGCCTACCCCAATTACCTTGGTCCCAGGGTCTCCTCCATCCTCGCTGCTCTGTGCCCCCTGCAGTACCGGCAATGGCCACCACTCCCGGTGTTGCTGCTTATACTGCTGAGCTGCCAGCCCTCTGATTGGCCAGCAGCTCTTGAAGTGATGGTGTCCCCAACGGCAGCCAGGCATTGAATTCAGCCAGGGTTCTGATAGAGGGCTGTGGGGTTGGCGCCTGCCTTCCAGCCTGCCACCAGGAGCCCCCGTGCTGATATAAAATTCAGCCCATTGAATGAGCACAGGAGCAGGAAGCCTGTTCCAGAGGTTCACTATTCTCTGGGAAAAGAACAAGACAATTTTAATTAATCTGTCAAAGTTGCCAATAAAGCACTGGGTCATATTCAAGACATTCATTCTACAAATATGCAATAAGGCAGAAACAACTGAGGGAAGAGTCGTAATGGTGCCTCCCATTCACAATCCAATTCCTTCTTTATTTCTGCTTCACACTAAAACAAAGATGTGAAAATACTGCAGAGATTCTCCCAATCCCTCACTGTGACTTTAGTAGGAGGGCAACAGAATCCTCAGAGAAATATCTGCCATAACCACTTTCAGTTGATTGCACCATTTCTCTCGCCTTTCCACAGATGTTATGGCAGAAGATCAGGAGAACCCCAGTGGAATTTTCAGGCCACAATCTGAACACATATTGGTTCAACCCAGCTGCATACTTGGAGCTTTAGGCACCAAGAGCATATGCACCACCCCACACAACACCACCCACCCCACCGCACTTCATCCATTAAAACATAACTGTGTGGTAAAATGTCTCAAGATTAAATATTCAAACTTGTGAAGAGCTGCATAGACTTCTACAAATCCATCAACAACATCTTCCTATAATAATGCTCTGATAATGCTACCTTCCATGACGGTGCTTCTGGTATGACCTCCTTTTTCCTCAACCGAGGATTCCCCCCCACTGTGGTTGACAGGGCCCTCAACCGTGTCCGGCCCATTTCCCGTACCTCTGCCCTCAACCCTTCCCCTCCCTCCCAGAACCGTGACAGGGTTCCCCTTGTCCTCACTTTCCACCCCATCAGCCTCCATATCCAAAGGATCATCCTCCGCCATTTCCGCCACCTCCACCGTGATGCCACTACTGAACGCATCTTCCCCTCCCTTCCCCTGTCGGCATTCCGAAGGGATCGTTTCCTCCGCGACATTCTGGTCCACTCCTCCATTACCCCAACCACCTTGTCCCTGTCCCATGGCACCTTCCCCTGCAATCGCAGGAGGTGTAATACCTGCCCAGTTACCTCCTCTCTCCTCACTATCCCAGGCCCCAAACACTCCTCTCAGGTGAAGCAGTGATTTACTTGTACTTCTTTCAGTGTAGTATACTGTATTCGCTGCTCACAATGTGGTCTCCTCTACATCGGGGAGACCAAGTGCAGACTGGGTGACCGCTTTGCGGAACATCTCCGCTCAGTCCGCAAGCAGGACCCTGAGCTTCCGGTTGCTTGCCATTTCAACACTCCCCCCTGCTCTCATGCTCACATCTCTGTCCTGGGATTGCTGCAGTGTTCCAGTGAACATCAACGCAAGCTCGAGGAACAGCATCTCATCTACTGATTAGGCACACTACAGTCTGCCGGACTGAACATTGAGTTCAATAATTTCAGAGCATGACAGCCCCCCATTTTACTTTCATTTTTAGTTGTTTTTTCTTTTTTCTCTTTTTTTCTTTTTAAAATTTTTTACAACCTTTTTTTGCATTTATTTCATTTCATCTTAGTTTGTTCAGTTTGCTTACCCACTTTTTTTTTCATGTTTGCACTTGCTACTGTTCAATATTCAGTCCGTTAACACCTTTTCTGTACTAATGCTTTGTCTTTCAACACACCATTAACATATTGTTTGCTTTTGTTCCATGACCTTTTGGTCAGCTATGTGGCCTTGTCCAATCTACACCTTCTCCTTTGTTATCTCTTGCCCCACCCCCACCTCATTTGCTTATAACCTTTGACATTTTTAATATTTGTCAGTTCCGAAGAAGGGTCACTGACCCGAAACGTTAACTCTGCTTCTCTTTCCACAGATGCTGCCTGACCTGCTGAGTGGTTCCAGCATTTCTTGTTTTTATTTCAGATTTCCAGCATCCGCAGCATTTTGCTTTTATTATAACAACATCTTCCTGCCTGCTGTGAGGCCCCAATGGCATCTTCTCCTCTTCCCGTTTCACTCACAGGCTTCAACTGTATCTCCCCACCACTGGGATCACTTGTGACCACAATCAGGTAACTAAACCCTTACCATCCCCCACCCCAACACTAAAATTATACTGTCAATTGACACCCTCTCTGGACTAACACTTTGTCTTTCAGCACACCATTAACATACCGTTTGCCTTTGTTCCATGACCTTCAGGCCAGTTATTCTCTGTGACCTTGTCCTATCAACACCTTCTCTTTTGTTATCTCTTACTCCACCCCCGCTTTACTTGCTTAAAACTTTTTACATTTCTAATATTTGTCAGTTCTGATGAAGGGTCACTGACCTGAAATGTTAACTTTGCTTCTCTCTCCGCAGATTCTGCCAGACCTGCTGAGTATTTCCAGTATTTCTTCTTTTTAACTCAAATTCCAGTCACTGCCTGAAATGTGCATTCTGATTAATGCAATCACCGGGCAGTGCTATTTACGTGTAAGTTTGTAGTGAGCTTTGATTGCAGGGCTCCATATCTAGCCTGGGCTCCTGTGCATTGATCCTGTAAGCCAATGCACTAACATGGCCTTGGGAAAAAGGGAAAATGGAATACACAAGAGGCCAGCATCAGAGGCACAGAGGGTTGGAAGGCTTTGTAGAGCTCGAGGATGTTACAGGCGTGGGGAGGGACAAATACGTAAATGAAAATTTTAAATTTGAGATATCTGGGGGACCAGGAACCGATGTAAGTCAGCAAGGGTATGGCAGATGGGTGAGCATGACCTGGTGTGGGATAGAATATGAACAACAAAGCTTTGAATTAGCAGAGGTTTATGGATATGGAGGATGGGGCTGGATTAGAATATTTGAGTCAGGAGGTGACAAAAGTACAAATAAGAGCTTCAGCAGTAGATGGACTGCAGTAGGAGAAGAGGCAGGTGATGTTATAGAGGTGGAATAGGCTATCTTTGTCTTTGTGAGGATATTGCATTGGAGTACTTGCTTGAATAGGTCATTGAGGATGCGAACAATGTAGTTTAGCAGGAGACAGTGCCCAGGGAAGGGAATGCAGTTTGTGGCGGGTCCAAAAACAATGGATTCATTTTTCCCAATATTTAGCTGGAAGAAATTGTGGCTCAACCACGACTGAATGTCGTACAAGAAGTCTGACAGAACAGAGGCAGTGGAAGGGTCAAGAGAACTGGTGGAGTGGTAGATCTGAAAGTCATCAACGCTCATGCAGAAAAGGATATCATGTCTGCAGATGATACCATGAAGGGGCAGCATGTCGATGAAGAAGAGAAGATTGATGAGAAATAGGACAGAATCAGTTAGATTTTTGGGATTCCACAGAGAAAGAGAAGACATTGCTGGAGATGCTCTGGGTATGATTGGGTAAGTAAGAGTGAAACCAAATGAGCATGGTCACACTAAGTTGGAAGTGGAATGATGGTCATAACCTTGGTTAGGGTCATTATGGTGCCCTGGGGGTGGCAGAAACCTAAAATAAAAGCAAAATACTGCAGATGCTGGAAATCTGAAATAAAAACAAGTGGTGCTGGAAATACTCAGCAGGTCTGGCAGCATCTGTGGAGACAGAAACAGAGTTAACGTTTCAGGTCAGTGAACCTGTGGTTCTAATGAAAGGTCACTGATCTGAAATGTTAACTCTGTTTCTCTCTTCACAGATGCTGCCAGATCTGCTGAGTATTTCCAGTACTTTTTGTTTTTATTATAGTGGCAGAAATCTTTTTGGAGGGTTGTAAACCTGGCCAGTACTGGGGAGAGATATGAATGGATTGGTGAGATGACAACACACTCAAGGACTTTGGAGAGGAATAGAAGGTTGGTGCAGTAGTTTGCAAAGACATTGGGGCCGAGGATGGCTTTTTGAGGAAGGATGAGGTGTTGTTGGTTTGAAATAGAAGGGGCCAAAACCTAGTGAAAGCAAGCCATTTACAATGTCAGCCAGCATGGAGGTCAGGAAAGGAGGTTGGGTGGTCAGAGGTTAATGGGAATGGGGTCAAGAAAGTAAGAGGAGGGTCCCTTGCTAGAAGTTTCATCATCATCAATTAGTTCATAGATTGTTAGCTAAATACATTTGACAAAAAAAGACAACCAGAAAGACTGTTAATTTTCTACATTTTCTAGCATATTAAAAGTTAATACTGTGTTCTATTTACTTACTTGCGACTGATCAACACAAAAAAATGACTCTGTAACTAAATATACCAGCACATGCACTGTAGGATGACATTGGAAAATATAAAGGAAAAATTGCACTTGGAAAGTAATTGAGAATCAGAGTTCTGCCGAACAGCACAGTGGAGCCAATGGCTAGTTATCTCTTATTTAACTGTACTTGTTAGCATATATCTAAAAAGGGAATAAAACTGAATGGTATAGGTAGATGAGTAGGCATTTAATATATGAGAGCTTATCACTCTAACACACTCATATACCTCTAATATATCTCACTCCACTTATGCCTTCATTTCTAATCTAAAGAACTGTGCAAAACATCTTTGGCTATGATGTGATTTGTTGTATGTCTCCCCAACATGGTGAGGGTTAAATATAACTAATTTCAGATTGATTCAGATTAATATTGTGTCCAGTGCACTGAATCATCCCTACTTTACAGATGTTGTATATAAATTGTTGTTCCACACAATAGAAAGACAACAAAATAAAAGCTGTACAATATTATATATTAATACCAATTAACAGGCAGCCTGTCAATGTCATTTCTTTAAAAGGACCATATGCTCAGCCATCAAATTATTTCTTATATATGCCTGGAATTTCCTATGCATTTGCACTCAGAGTCACCGCAATCTGGGTATAAATTAATTACATGGCCTAAAGATTGGGGAATTTTGTGCATAAGGAAGTTACGCCCATAAGTACAATTTTGTCCAAATCTCCTTGACCTTTTGCGCTTGTCTATCAACCTCTCCACCTGAAAACATCTCTGCCCATAATATTAGCCCTGCCCCCAAGTTGCAGAGCCTTATTGTTATACTCCAGAAAGCTTGTTGTTGAAGGATTATGCTAGAGCCGATCTTTACTCAATCTTGCATTTATTCTACAAAGTAAAAAGATTACAAAATGCAGCTTCTCATTCAAACCTTCACCCAGTTTTATTAAGTGTCTCCTTATATATACTCAAGCAAGACCCTAATTAACACCTTGCACCTGCATATGATTAAACACAATTAACACTTATAGCCAAGATTCCTGCAATTGCTCTTGCGCAGGAAGCATTCTTCAAACTACAACCAGACTATCAAACGCAGCAGGAAACGATCATTTTTTCTGTTATTTTGTTGCATTTTTGTTCAGCATTTTAAAAAATTTATCCTCAGAGACCTGCTCTGTATTTTCTGTTTCTTTGAATGGTTTTTATGGCATGAACATAAGTCACATTAAAAATTGAAGAACTTCGCCTATTGCAGGTTCTTAAACATGCCATGCCTAAAAGAAGAAATATATGGTGCGAATTTGGCATTTTTCTTGGGTCCTGATTGTTTGGGCTGGTTTTAGCCCATTTTACATTTGGGCATATTCTAATTGCAGGAAAGTTAGTGTAACTTGACACTGGCAGAATGGGTGCAATTTTGGATTTAACTTCCAAGTTGCACTCAAGGACAGAATTCCAGGCAGTGCTTTGCTTAGTAGAAGAAACTGAATTAAGTGAACATTTACTTCTTATACAGTAATTATAGCTTAATGTTTACTTAGAATAAAGTGTTTCCATAAATTTATGTAAAATTAGAAAATGGATAAAAGCAAAATTTTTGAAGCCAGGTGTTATTGCATATCTATAGGTTATTTCATGAGATTTAGCTGCAAAACCAAGGTTATGCAAATAAAGAGGTATTTAAAGCAAAGCTATATAATTTCAGATACTATAATGAAGAAGCTTTTTTTAATTCGTTCATGGGATTCGAGCGTCACTGGCAAGGCCAACATTTATTGCCCATTCCTAATTGTCCTACACTTCTAATTAAAAGCACATCTGCACATTTTTACAAAAAGTGCTACAATTATACATTGTTACTAGTTCCTTTATGTTATATAGATGTTTTAATGTTTAAAATCTACTAGTAGATCTTCCATGGCATTGCTCATGGTGAGAGGAAGGTTATGCTATTGCAAGGCAGAGGAGTGCTGGAGCAAGGGATGCTTATCTCCACTAACATGGTTTGGAAAGAATGTTGTAAGAGATGTGCTCAGAATCACTTAGGTAAGTGCTTTTTTGCCTATTTTCTGGAAAGTAAGTAGGAAAACATTCTTAGTCCAATCACCTTCAGCTCATTCACCAGTTGACCTTTCCTCTGTCATAAGGTCAGGATTGGGGCTATTTGCCAATGATTCTGTAGTGTTCAGCTCCGATCATAATTCCTCTCATGATAAAGAAGCGCATGCCTGTCTATTGCTGGACTTGGGTAACATTCAGGTTTTGGCTGACAGGTGGCAGGCAATATTTGTGCTATGTAAGTGACAGGTAATGACCATCTTGAACAGGAGAAACCCTGCTTTCTCTCCCAACCTTGCACGTCACCACTATCACTGAGTCTCGCCATCAACAATTTTGAGGGCCACTATTGACCAAAAACGTAACTTAAGCAGCCATATCAGCACCATTGCAACAAGAACTGAGCAGCAGCTGGGCATTCTGCAATCAGCAGCTCGCCTTCTGACTCCTCAAAGCCTCCCCACCATCTGCAAGGCTAAAATCAGGAATAAATACTGACCTCCTGTCTGAATGGGTGTCACCTCAATAAGTTTGACACCTTCCAGGAGAAAGTATCCATTTGATCAACACCCCTGCTGTGAGCTCAGTATTCATCACCACTGCATTGTGATTGCAGTATCTATGATCTACAAAAGGCACTGCAGCAACTCCCCAAGCTTATGTCGACAACCTCCACCTCCAAAAAAAGAACAGTATAATTTGGAACAACGCTGCTTTCAAATTCCTCTCCAAGTACACACCATCCTCACTTGGGCATATGTTGCGAGTCATCATTGCCACTAGTTCAGTTTCCTGGAATTCCCCACCTAATATCAATGTGATGGCGGGATTACCACATGGATAGCAGTGGTTCAGAAAGGTGGACCACAGGTTAACAATGGATAGGATATAAATGTCGCCTTGCCTGTGTTGTTCACACTCCATAAACAAATAAAAAAGTGACAATGCCAAACTTTGAAACCTGAACTTCCTGACAATGTAACTGCAGTAGTGTTAATGGAAAAATAGAAGCTTTCCATGACTAAATTTACCATAAAGTTCTTATAACTGTTCCCAAACAGATAACAATCACCAACACAAGAGGCACACAATAGAGAAATATAAACAGCCAAGCACTTTACACATGTAAACCAACAGCACTGCACAGCTAAATACAATGAATTCACATTTATTGTATCTTGCAGTTTACCACTTTTCTTTTTTTTAAATTTAGTTGTCAAAAAACTGAACAAAGTGGGTTAACTCCTGATACATCCCCTGTGAGCAGCTGGAAAGTCCCTGTGGCATAAAAGTTGAGGGCAGTATTGACCATCTGTGGCACTGGGGGTTGACTGTTCCTGCCTGCAGGTCTTCATTGATCTCCTTCATCGAGCCCAGGTTTTCTATACACCACTACACTGCCACGCCAAAGTAGCTATCTCTTGTTGTAGGCCCACTATTTGAAGTTGCTGCTGTTGTAAATCTTGCACATTCCTACTGTCTTCCCTGCATTCCTGGCCCATACACTGCCATAGTCTTACTGAGAAATATCTGCCTACGGTCATAAGACCACTGCTTTCAGACAGAAACCCCTTATGTATTAAACACTTCTTTCACTGTTTTTGTGTACTTACTAAATTTTCCCCATTGTTAAATTTAACTCCAGGTATAACCTGAAGTAAAATACTCCCTTTTTGACTTGCCCACAAGCTGTGGAATAGTGCATGAAGACATCATTGAAGACTTTTAACAAAGCATTGGATGAAAAAGAATCAACTGTCCTCCGCCCTTACCCCATTTTCACTTTCTCTTTCTTTTCCGGTTCGTTTAGGGGTGGGGGGGGGGTGCGGATTTGGACAGGGGGAAAGGTTTGAAAATCCAGCACTAAACAGGCAAATAGTTCAGTGGACTATCTCTTGATGCAATATCACTTTTTCACCCAAATTAGCAGAGCAGTAAGATCAGCTGAAAGCAAAAAAACTAAAGATTCAATACAGAATAATCAGTTCAGGTTGCTCAAGTATGCAATGTGATCAGTTGGTTCTCAACCATTGATGGAGAGCTTTGGGCTACAAATGGGTTTGAAAGAATATCTGATCTATCTCTATTTCATTTTTATTTATGTAGACCTGTAGGGCAGAAAACAAATCCTTTGAACTGATTCACACTGAAAGCACTGGATGAACTGGAAAAGTATTATAACATCTGAGCAACCATCTTGTGTTTACTTCCAATGCAATACAATTTTATGTTACTAAGTTGGGTGGTGATGTTGTCATTGGCCTGCTTCTTCCTATGAACAATGTAAACATCAACTCTGAAAAGATCATAAAGGAAATCCTGTAGGTTATGCGTGAAATGCTGTAGATAACACATGTAGCCATGGATATATTCTCTCAAAGAAATTTCTTTTACAGTTTTCATATTTTAAATGCTGAACAAGTGAATCTGAAATTCTGCTGTCATAGTGAAACTAGTAACCTGCAGGTGTAATGCATTCCATAAATACACAGACTGTTGTTGTCATGCAACATCAACTGAGGGTCACGTGTCTCCCTCAAAGGAAACCTTCTGTTACCCAATAAAGAGTCATGAACCCTACGATTATAAATAGTGCAATACATTAAATGTCATTGTAGTAAGACAGGGTTGCTTTATTACCAAGAATGCTTCAAATCAGTTTTGTAATAGTAACCTTAAAGGGACAGTCACTAATCGTGTTTTTTTTTGCTAAAAATCATCAGTTGTGCTACTTTCCAATAGCTCCTGAGAGAGCCAGTTAGATGAACCCATAAATGTTGGATAGATTCATTAGCAGTGAGAAAACATTGTGTTTGTTTATTTACTGAGACACAAAGAAAGAAACACACAACAAAATAGAGAATTCATTATTTTCTTCCACACTCCCATTTTTTACTCAAAAATATCTATATTCCTATGACAACCTAACAAGGACTAAAATATTCAAATGTTCATCGGCAGCAGCAACATTTGCAGGGATGGGGGTTGAGGAAAGGAGCAGACTGCTGAGGAAAGGGAAGAGAACCAGAAGGCCGACTTAGTGAATGCTTGGGGCCTAATTCCAAGAGATAATTTTACATTCATCAAGGACCCAAGGCGATGCTTAACAAACTGCCTTTTTGTTTGCATATTATTAAGGGGGAGGCTCTTTACTCTCCATCCTCTCTTTTCTACGCACAAGTAAGGTGTCATAGGCAATGAGCAAATTTGTGTTCGTGTGAGGTGAGTGAAAAGTTAATTTTATTAAAATGTCTTATTATTTCAATGTTCACGTACAGTGTTGAGATCTCTCAGTATTTGATACTTAGAGAACACTGATTGAGTTAATTGCTTTAATTCAGACACTAAGGAGATTGCAGTCCCCCCCAGTAATTCCCTACAAATGCCACTTAGTGTAAGTACAATGTGGCAGTTGCAGAGCCAATCCAGCTTTAATGCTGCTATTATACTGACTTGCTTTCCACAGGCATCAGAAATAGCCACATCTGAAGTGGAAATGTTCACTGTGAGCCAACACTACAGATGCACTAATATTTAAAAGAGCTCTTTTGATAAGGATACACCATTACCGACAGCAGCTAAAAATGGTTTATGATGGTTTAGAGTATGATTTGCCTTTTACCTCTTCTCTCTTTGTTGACTTCCTCTTCAATGGTTGGGTGCTAATGACTCTGTCTGGCATTGTATCCCCATACACTGTGGATTTTATTCTTTAGTTCATCTGCTTATTTCATTTCCAAGACTAGTTTTAAGCTCCTGATTGCGAAGGGCACAATGCCACAGCTACAACTATGGGAGTTGTTGTCAAATAAATTAACAGAAAGATTGCTGTAAGTTGTCAGGCCATCAAAATGTGATATGGTATTGGTCACTATTTTAAAAGTATTGCTTCACAGTCACTTTCTGTGGTAGAGGGACAACCATCCATTTGGAAATCTGGCCACATTCTTTGTCCAATTGGCCCATCAATTCTCTGAGATAAAGACTATTGCCGTAGTTCTCTTCCTAAGACCAGACACAAGTTTTACTATTACACAGTGTATCGGAATGAGCTGCTATTTTCCAATAATGACAGGTACCTGCTTTATGCCACCTGTTTGCCTGTAACTGTTGATTCAGACTGCCACAATGTGAGTAATTGTTCAGTTTTTGTGAATGAGAATTCTTTCTCATCATTCCTTCTCTGAAACTAAAAATTTGCTTTGACCGCCATAGAACTGTCTTTTGCTCTGAATCTGGCTTTTTGTGTGTGCTCTCTACCCTGTAATTGGTGGTTGTGCCTTCAGCAACCTTGGCCCCATGCTCATGCATTCCCTCTCTAAACCCCTCTGCCTCTCTAACCCACTATCCATGATACTCTGGAATTCCCCCTATCTCCCTCTCCAGCTTGAAGACGCTTCTTAAAGCACACCTGTGACCAAGCTTTTTACTACCCCTCCTAACAATCTTCTCTCATCTAAGCATTTATCCAATTACCTCTATGAAACACCTTGGTACTTTTTCCTTTGGTATGGATTCTATATAAGTGCAAATTTTTGTTAAAAGTGGTCCTCTCACCACATCAAAGCCAGCCAGCACCACTCACTAACCACCGCCCCCCCCCCCCCACCCCCCCACCCTCCTATTTGCTTACCATCTCCCTCCCCACCTCCCATGGCCTTTTTTGAGGCCCGCAGCCAGTATTCGAGCCAGCCGATATTGCTGCCCCATCCACCCCATGATCAATGAGCTATTTCTGGGGCCATGAATGACACCCACAGCTCACTGGTACTACCTTCATGAAGCTGACAGTCCAATTTGCTGTGGTCCTTTTGCCGGCCTCATTAGATGTGCACAGTATGCACTGCATTGCGATTGAATTCCAGTTCAGGGACAATCCAACATCTAGGCCATAAATACAATACAAAAAAGAAATGGGATTAGATTAGATAGCTCCAGTTGACTATTTAGCAGCAGCACAGGCATGATGAGCTGAATGGCCTCTTTCTGTGCTGTAATTTCTATGATTCTTTAATTAGTTAAGTACAATGTTACTGAGACATTTACTGAGAGAACTCTGGCAAAAGCAAATAGAAATGCTGGTGCAATGATAGTAGCTGAGAAGTTCTGGTGAAGCTGATAATGATCTATTAAAGTTGTTTTCAATTGCTGATCTTTCTTAGAATAGTTGTGGAATGTACAACACTGTGTGCAAGGTGAAAGCAGCTAAGCAACAGCACACCTTCAAGGATCGATTGTCATTTTCCTTTTCCATTCTAAGTCCCACAGTGAGTCTCAACTTGAAGTCTCATAATGTGACGCATTTCTGCTTTCAGCAGACGTAGATCCTATGGGTCGTGCATCAGGCAGAATTCCTTGGAAAGCCTGGAAATGCCCCCCAGGCCAAAGTAATGTGCCTGGGGGTGGCAGAAGAAGTGCCCCTCCCTCCTGGATCAGAACTTTGTGGCCAATTTTGAGAGGTGGAAACCTGATGGATCATCTTCTCCATCAGAGCTCTGCTAGAATTCTACCTTGGTATCTCCATTGCTTAAACTTTCTTCTCCTTATCATAATGTAGCAGCAACACAAAGATTTACACATTTAAAAATGTCTTTTCTCCCTTCCTATTTTAATTTATCCTGTGTTCGCCCTGGATTTTGTTACATTGTTTCTTACTCTCTGAATGCTGTGTCTTTTGCCAGCCCTAAGGTTTCAAAAATACAGGTTGGTCTCCAGTATGTTGATTGAGTGTCATTGGGCTCAGTGTAAAAAGACATCAAAGCTAAATTTCCAGCCTCTTCCTGCAAAATGTCCACCCATGTGCACGTCCACTAGATCATGATCAGAAGTAAGAACCTGTCAACTTGACAATGACCTTGAACAATATCTGATTGCCTCTTGATCACTCAGCACCTATTGCAGCATTAAGTGTAACACTCTCACTGCTACCCCAACAGAGTTGAGCTAAATCATCACAAAACGGGGATCAAACCTTAGATCTCCTGCCTTGAAGAGCTTAGCACCAAGAGGTGACCTGTTCATAGACTTCTATCAATACAACGCTGAGCCAATTTCTAGAATGACCATCAGAGTGATTCAGGTTGACTCACCTGCAATCATTCCATCTTTCCATGAGAGGAAGTTCTTCACCGCCAGTGGACCTTCCCACAATGATATAGCTAAGCTACTGTCCACTCCTGTGATGGTGCCACACATTGTTCTTCCAATTGTTGTAAACTTTTTCATCTTTCTCTTCACACCTTCAGACTAATGAACCATTTCACATCTAGAAGTCGTCAGACAGACCACCTGGTCCAGATTATTCATCGCCATAGTCATTTAGTAACATTGACCCCTAATACTTTCCCTGGGTAACTGATATTTACAATACTTGCATTTGTGTGCTATCTAAATTCACCCAAATGGTTGTTGGAGGCCAATGATCTGAGCCCCAGGACATCGCTGCAGGAGTTCCTCAGGGTAGTGTCCAACCATCTTCAGTTGTTTCATCAATGATCTTCCCTCCATCATAAGATCAGAAGTGGGGATGTTTGCTGATGATTGCACAAAGTTCAGCACCATTCACGACTCCTCAGATACTGAAGCAGTCCGTGTCCACTTGCAGCATTACCTGGATAACATCCAGGCTTGGGCTGATAAGTGACGAGTAACATTCACTCCACGCAAGTACCAGGCAATGACCGTCTCCAAAAAGAGAGAATCTAACTATCTCCTCTTCACATTCGATAGCACTACCATTGCTGAATCCCCCACCATCAACATCCTGGGGTTACCATTTACCAGAAACTTAACTGGACCAGCCATATAAATACTATGGTTACAAGAACAGGTCAAGGGCTGGGAATCATGTGGCGAGTAACTCATCTCCTGACGCCCTAATGCATGTCCACCATCTACAAGGCAGGAGTGTGATGGAATACTCTCCATTTGCCTAGATGAGTGAAGCTCAACACCATCCAAGACAAAGCTTGATCAGCACCCTGTCCACCACCTTAAACATTTATTCCCTCCATCATTGGCGCACAGTGACAGCAGTATGTACCATGTGGAAGATGCACTACAGCAATGCGCCAAGCCTCCTTTGACAGCACCTTCTAAACCCATGACAGCTACCACTAGAAGAGCAGCAGATGCATGGGAACACCACCAACTGCATATTCCCCTCCAAGCCACACACCATCCTGACTTGGAATTATATCGCCGTTCCTTCACTGTCACTGGGTCAAAAACCTGGAGCTCCCTTCCTAACAGCACTGTGGGTGTACCTTCATGACATGGACTGAAGCAGTTCACCTTCTCAAGAGCAATTAGGGATGGGCAACAAATGCTGGACTTGTGACGCTAACATCCCATAAACGAATGAAAAAAAGTGGTATAAAAGTGAACTGGGGAGGCTATTTGTCAGTTTAGTCTGTTTTCCTAAAGAGAAGGATTTTTTAAAAATATATTTTATTCATAACATTTGTTAAACTACATTACAGAACAGTTCATATGTGATTACATAAAATGTTATACAGTTTAATTTCTTTTAATACAGTACATGGCACCCTATTTACATTTATGTTCCATGTCAAACATTCTCTGGTGTATACAGCCTGAGGGGTTTTGCACAGGTTCCAGCCCCTTGGTGCACTATAGTGAGAGGGACTTAGACTGTGGCCTTTCCCCATTGAGCCTTTGCAGTGCTGCCCAAAGCTTTAATGCATCCCTCAGAACATGGACTTTGGAATGCGCCAGTCGGTAAAACTCAGTTGTCAACAGGTCCTTGCATTGGAAGACCAAACAGTGTCATTCATTGAGTTGATGGCTCTGAAGCAGTAGTTGATGTTTGTCTAGGTGTGCATCCCTGGGAACAGTCCATGGAGCAGAGTGCTCAGGATGAACTGCAACAAAAACACTGCATCTCTTTTCAGACCTTCTTTGCAGAAGCACATTCCAGAAGAAGATGGGTGATGGTTGCTTCGCTACCACAGCCACCTCGAGGGCAGTGTGCAGTGGTGCTGAAACTCAGCATATGCGTGAAGAATCCGACTGGGAGGGCCCTTCTCACCAAGCTATGTCTTGGTGCTTGTTTGAAAGTTCTGGCTGATGAGGCATTATGCCAAATGAGTTTGGCAGTCTGCTCAGGGCCTTGAGGACATTATATGCAGACCACTGCCTGATAGACCTGTAGTCAAAGATGCTTCTTTGCACAAATTTTTCCATAAGGTACAGGAAGTATGGCACAGACTAACTGAATGGACTATTCCACGGCATCATGGCTAGACCCATCCTTCACAACACCAGGGACAGATACAACCACAGCAGTTGGTGATATTTGGTGTTTGTGTATTGAGGGTCTACACATAGCTTGATGCAGCTGCACACAGCGGTGTCCATCAGGATGAGGGTGACTTTGGGTAAGTTTCTCCCCCCTTTAACTGGAGATTTGTATATGGACACGGTCCATTTCAGTCTTGATCTCCAGACAAAGTGAAAAATAGCTTGGGTGAACGCTGCGGAGCAGAAGCGGGGTACGGGCCAGACCTGCACCTAATGACCAAATTCTTACCCATAATGCAGAGGAAACATCGCTCCCACATGCCCAGTTTCCGTTTGACTTTTTGTATTCATGCAGGCCCGTCTGAACCATATTCCCAGCATCTTCAGGTAGTCTAACCTGACAGGGAAGGAGACAAAGGATCAGTTGGCCCTGTTCCCAAAGAACATGGGCTTGCTGTTGCCGAGGTTTACTTTGGCTCCCGAGGCCAGTTTGAACTGGTTGCAGATGTTCATCAGTCTACGAACCATCAGCGGATCCAAGCAGAATACGTTGATGCTGTCCATGTTCAGGGAGGCTTCGCTGCCTGCGATCGTAGCCCCTCTTATGTCCACATTGTTACGACTGAGGTGTGAGGAGTGCACTGTTTATTCCAGTCCCACTTCTCCGCATGTCACAACATATATTTAAATTTTTTCCCAGTTACCGACACGGTCAACCATATACTCTATTTTTCCCAGAATAAAACACACCAACCAGGTTTCTTAAATAAACAACAAAATTATCAGTTTATTATAAACAAGTCTTAACCAATAATGAAGTAAAACATACACACACAAATTGAAATATTAAAGTCCCTTAATTACCTTAGCCCCTCACACACACATACATACACCCGGTTAACTGGAAAAATAAAATGAATTTTTGTTCAGCGCTGTTACAAACAAAAAAAAGAGAAAAAGACACATAGGTGGAATACTTGTCCTTGGTTTTGGTTTGGCATCCTAAATGTGTATAGACAACTGTCACTGCGATCTTCCTAGAACAGTTCTTTCTAGGCGATATTGAAGATCAGTTTGGGTTGGCTTTCCATGAACTGCAGCTGGAGAGGATTCAGATAGGCCTTACAGCAGAAAAGCAGCAAGGGTTTCAGTTTCCACACATTTGTGCAGGGTTTCTTCAAATACAGGAGGAAATAGGAATCTGACAGTCTGGAAATACAGGATTTCTTTTCAAGAGAGAGCGATGAGTTCTCTTCTTCTGACAGGCAAAAACCAACTGTCTGCTGTCACAATTCAAAGTGAAACTAAAAACATTCCAGAAGTCAAGCCTCCTGACATCTATAAATCTTGGTCTGTCACTTCTTCGTAAGCATCTCCCCAAGTAAAAAAACAACCCCTGCTGGGTGATTATCCAAAGACAGGTGCTTTCCAGTAAGATTGTTTACATGTCAAATCCAGGAACCTTCTGGTGACTTCTTTTAAAAAAAACATAAAGTTCAGCATCCCTTCAAGATTCCAGATTAATCAGTGTCTATAATTCAACTATAAATCCTTAAAACATATTTTACAAAAGAAATAGAAGCAATCGCATAACAGCATCATTCTTGATGGACTCAGTAAAAGGTTCAATACAACACATTATCAAGACAGAAGAGAGAGGACTGCCTTGCCTGACTCCAGATTTGGTCTTCCTAATCCCATCCATTGATTGAAACTGCACAACTGATGTTTGCATAGAGCAGTTAGAACCAATTGCAGATTCCCTCCCCAAACCCTATTTTGGAGAGCACGTCCATCATGTTCTGTCAAAGGCTAAAGAGAAGCATTTCCTCTCCCCAAAAGTACAGCTGGGATTCGGAACTGGCTATATAGAAACAGAATGTTCATCGGACCCATGGGTCCTAGCACAAGTACTGATGTACAGAGGCACCATCCCACTTTTCATACTGTCATTCATAACTCCAAAGCTACAACTCCAAAAACAATGAAAAAAATTACTAAGAAAGAATGTCTACTATATTAATTAGCCAATTATGCACTTGTAGATATGATTTATGTTAATTTAAATGTTATGGATGCCCGATAAGCACCTTCCCCAAAAGTAACTCGCTTTATAAAATGGTGAATGTATTTATTATCTTAAAATAAGGTTTGTGTTTATAGATAATTTGCATATTCAAATCGTCTAGTCAATCGAATAATTAGTTTTACCCTGAACTCTGAGAACATGCTATTTTTGATATATTCATTATGCTAAAAGAAATATATCAATTATATTAATTAGACCTAATATACATATGCAAATTATATAATTATAATTAATTTCATATCATTAGAAAATCAGGTCCCAGAGTTGTATGAGTTGGAGGATATAATCATTATGCCCTTTGAGAGAGAGGCCTTACCTCATAACTTAACCATAAGTTGAAACTTGGAAGGTACAGCACAGTGTCGGTGCCTTTGGGCACATCAACATATCAGTTCTAATTTACATATTCCAATTAAGTTAATTACAAGACACACTTTCCTGTACAACAACAAATGGCTGTAACAAGAAGAAAGCTATTGGGATTGATGTGATTAAATGGGTGTAGGGGCAAATACCTCTTTTAACATAGAGGGACAGAAGCCCTGTTTTTGTCCATAATTAATGACCTGTTAATAAAATACAAGCACTTGGCTCTGAAACACAGGATTTCTTAGAATGTGATTTCAGTTAGTGGGTTATTAGTTGCGGAGAAAAACAGGCACTCCACTTTTTTTGTTCAAAAATGAATTTCACACACATGTAAATTATTTCAAAATTGCATAAGTACATGTATCCGTGATATGGAAATTTATTTTTATTTATAGATACAGCACTGAAACCGGCCCTTCGGCCCACCGAGTCTGTGCTGACCAACAACCACCCATTTATACTAATGCTACATTAATCCCATATTCCCTACCACATCCCCACTGTTCTCCTACCACCTACCTACACTAGGGGCAATTTACAATGGCCAATTTACCTATCAACCTGCAAGTCTTTGGCTGTGAGAGGAAACCGGAGCACCCAGCGAAAACCCACGCGGTCATAGGGAGAACTTGCAAACTCCACACAGGCAGTACCCAGAACTGAACCCGGGTCACTGGAGCTGTGAGACTGCGGTGCTAACCACTGCACCACTGTGCCACCCTGCACCACTGTGACATTCTTTGTACCGTATCAAAAAGTTTACCATAGTATACACTCATTTATAAAAAAAAAAGTGTCTAGTTATGCTTCTAAGATACTGATTTCCTAACGTAACTCCAGTGGGTGACCACTGGAACTTTGAGGAAACACCATTTACACTGTTTCCCTGGGAGTTGGTGTGGGGGGAGGATTGATCCACCAGTGATGATAGAACCATAGAAAGGTTATGGCACAGAAAGAGCTAATTCAGCCGATCGTGTCTGGACCGGCTGAATAAAAGTCGCCCAATCTAATCCCACCTTGCAGCACCTGGTCCGTAGCCTTTCAGGTTACAGCACTTCAGGTGCTGGTCCAGGTACCTTTTAAATGAGTTGAGGGTTTCTGCCTCCACCACCGATCCAGGCAGTGAATTCCAGACACCCACCACCCTCTGGGTGAAAAAGTTTTTCATGTCCCCTCTAATCCTTCTACCAATCACCTTAAATCTGTGCCCCCTGGTAATTGACCCCTCCACTAGGGGAAACAGGTCCTTCCTGTCTACTCTATCTAGGTCCCTCATAATTTTGTACACCTCTATTAAGTCATCCCTCAGCCTCCTCTGTTTGAAGGAAAACAATATTAGCCTATCCAATCTTTCCTCATAGCTGCAATCCTCCCCCCACACCAACTCCCAGGGAAACAGTGTAAATGACCAGTCCCACTGGTCTCCCACTGGAGTTACGATAGGAGATCAGTATCTTACAAGCATAACTGGACACATTTTTTTTTTTTATAAGGGCTTGCAAGCCCGGGCAACATTCTTGTACTCCTCTAGGTTTTTTAAAGTATTCCGTTTTTTGTGACTGCCATAAGCTTTCTTTTTCTGCTTTATTATACCCTTTATGCTTCTAGATAAACAGGGGGCTCTAGATTTGGCAGTACCACCCTTTTTTTGTGGGGACATGTCTGCACTGTGCCTGTAGAATCTCGCTTTTGAATGCCTCCCACTGGTTTGCCACTGATTTTCCGTCAAGTAGCTGTATCCAGTCCACTTTCGCCAAATCACCTCTCAACTTCGTAAAATTTGCCTTCCCCCAATTTAGAACTCCTGTTCCATCTTTGCCTTTTTCCATGATTTATGCTAAAACTAACTGTATTATGGTCACTATCTCCAAAATGGTCACCCACTGCTACTTCATCCACTTGCCTAGCTTCATTCCTGAAGACTAAATTTAGAATTGCACCCCGTCTCGTTGGGTTTGTTACATGATGGAAGACCAGCAGAGCCCAATGTAATTGACAGGCCATTCTCTTTAACCTTGGTGGTGTCCTGCACTGTGGGCCTTAGCACTTCTTCTAAGCTTCTTAAAAAAAGCACATTTCTAATAAATTTAAGTAGGGCCACTACAATTTCTACACACGTGATCTGACAACACCTTCAGCCAAATCTAAAACAAAAACGTGTCTGCTTTAAAATCATCAGTATGTGGCAGCACAGTGGGATAACATTTTGGAGTGACAATGCACTGTACAGGAAGCACTGGTACTTTTAGTTTATCATGTGATTAGTTTTCAATCTCAGGTATGTATTGGTGGATGTGATTTCCCAACAAGAAGGGAAAGCGGGGAGGCAAGTCCCCAAATATACTCTAGTGCACTCTCTGGTGGCCATTATAGAAAAACATTGAGAGTGGACCTCAGAGCAAGCTCCTTGCCAATTCTCTCATCACAATGACAAATACATTGGTACATTTTGCATAACTGCACTGGTCGTGGGAATCAATGGAGCATCTGTGGAGTGGGTCTGACCTAATGTTTAACATTTACAATCGTAGACATCGATGAATTTCACAGTCATGGACTTTGCATAACTCATGCAAGACATACAGCTACACTGCTGGTCCACTGGTACCAATTGGCTATTCTTCATGGGGTAATCCTGATAGTAAGGACCAAAATTCCTCAGGGATTACACTGATTTTCTGCCATAACTCCAGCAGGAAACCGGTGGAACCTCCCAGAATGAAGTGAAACACAATTTTGTGTTCATTCTCCATCATTCCTGTAGTTCCCACAGTGCCTAATAAAGGGCATACTTGGGCAACCATGTTAGAGGAAGTGAGGTTGAGTACAAAGATTCCCAATGCTGGGAATTCCCATGTCCTTGACCTATACTTCACAGACCAGTATTCTGAGGACATAAAGCTGTTCCAGTCTTCTTTTTGAAACAAGTGAGCTCTAAAGGGTGGGGGAGGGGGTCAGAGTAGAGGAAGGGCAAACAAAGTGTCCAGTCTGACATCAGAGCCTGAACTACTGAAGCAGAACGATTTTTTTCTCTCTGGCAAGAATGGCTTCCTTACATGGACACCCACCTGGGTGCTCCACTATGAAGTTTCTTCTGGTATGGTCAGTCCCAGATGTACCTTCTGCCAATCACTGAAGGCCCTTTTTCCAATGGGGTCATTGATGGCAGCCTCTTACATCAAGATGTGCCCAGTTGTATATTTTTGGGTGCTGCATGACAGTAGGCTAGTTATGTGAAGGAAATATTACAGCCAACTAATCCTATTCTTATTTAACAGCCAGACCAACAAATATTCCAGCAGAAACATTTTCAAATTTTTGTTTGGTCTATAAGGAAAGAATTTGGGAATGAATTATGTATGTTTGTGTTGCATTTTAAAACAAAGTAAGTCATACATGCTTAAAAAGGACTTGGAAAGGATTTAATTGTTAATGGGCTAGCCACTGAAGATGTGTATTAAAGCTTGATGAGTTTGTGAAATATTGTAGCTTGTTAGAACATAAGAACTAGGGGCAGGAGTTGGCAGTTCAGCCCCTCGAGCCTGCTCCGCCATTCAATACAATCATGGCTGATCTCATAGCGGCCTCAACTCCACTTTCCTGCCCGTTCTCCATAACCCTTCAACACATTACTAATTAAAAATCTGTCTATCTCCTCCTTAAATTTACTCAATGTCCCGGCATCCACCGCACTCTGGGGTAGTGAATTCCACAGACTCACGACCCTTTGAGAGAAGTAATTTCTCTTCATCTCTGTTTTAAATCTGCTACCCCTTATCCTAAAACTATGACCTCTCGTTCTAGATTGCCCCATCAGAGGAAACATCCTCTCTACGTCTACTTTGTCAAACCTCTTAATCATCTTATATACCTCAATTAGATCTCCTCTCATTCTTCTAAACTCTAGAGAGTAAAGGCCTACTGCTCAAGCTCTCTTCATAAGACAAACCCCTAATCTCTGGAATCAATCTAGTGAACCTCCTCTGAATTGCCTCCAATGAAACTACATCCCTCCTCAATTGTTGTCAAATTCAAGCTGAGACAATGGAGCAGAAATTAGTCTGGGCCTGTTTCTGGACCAAGACTTGATGTGGTGCTGCATGAAAAGCATGCGACCAAACTAACAGGCCCAAGGATCACTAGAAATTGCATGTCAAGCCTCATCTACATACGCGGGGTGAGCTGCCATTCCCAGTCATGTCTCCACAGGCAGCCTCCCGGCAGGATAAAGCAATTTAGGGCCACCTGTCTCACCAACAGTGGCCCTTAGGTAAGTCTCGGGAGGGGTTTAGGACCAGGCTACAGAAAGGCCAATCATGACACCTGTGGAGTCGGGGGAGTACTGCTGTTGCCCTTGGCTTTACAGGAACGATTTTAAAATAAATATTTTTCACAATTACTTTTTGTTGGAGGCTGATAAATCCTGCTTGCCTTCCCCTTGGTAGCTAACTCATTGTGTAAAGTGGCCCTTAACAGGCATTAGGCCCTGAATTAATTTACTTAAAAGGCCTAATCCTTTTGTGGGTGCCTGCTCAGGACACGTTAAAAAAAGGGACTCAATAATTTAGCAAGACCAAAGCCTGTGCAAATTGAGCATAGGCCTCCCACTGTTAAACTAGAATGCGGGCATACTGCACACCAATTTCTACCCCAATAAGTCTCATAGTAGGCCCACTAAGTGACAATGGTTCCCTATTCATTTTGAAAATAGCAGGAGGTGATTTCTTTAAATTCAAACCCCAAGGGGAGGAGGAGAGGTAACTAGTTCTATTGACAAACCTATTGGAAAAGCACTGACTACCACCCCTGCTGAGAACAGCGAATTTATGCACACTGAAGATTCAAACTGGGACATTCTTGGTTTGTGTTGCTCAGTTTTTATCAAGTCAATAAATTCACCAATTGAACAAGCAGATGGACTCTTGACTAAGGATTTTTTTAAAGACACTGTCAACCAAAGATCCCCAAACTTATCTTGTTGAAATCATACCCTGTAGCTATCATCTTCATGAAGATAAGGTATTGAGATTTGAGATTAACCTATTTGATCCATCAAGCTGATTCCTTCAGCAGACCATGTACAATTTGCCTTATCATGGACTTTACATTTCCTGGAGGAAGTGAATAACTGCAGGTAAAACTTTGAAGAAGCTAAAGCTGTACGAAATTGATTCCCTGATCCCCTAAGGTAATATAACAAAACTCCAGGATATTGCAGCAAATTGGTTGGAACTTGACTTGTTTTCAATTTTTTTTCTCTTGCTTCCTGTTGTATTGAAGTGTATGAAAAGTTTGCTTATACCTCATACTGATTGGAAGGATACAATATATTTGTGTCCATAGGTGAGGTTTACACGAGATAAAAAACAATAGTACAGGTGGACTGGCTGTAGTTTTTATGTACTGAAGTCACAGTTTTATTTCAAGGATTAGGTAGCTGGACTCAGTAGTAGTACATAAAGGAGGTTTGGGTTTTGTAAGGATTGTGTGAAAGCTCCACATTAAATTTGTTTTTTGAATCTAAAATTAATATGGATGCATTTTATTCTGAATTTCTTTTTCAGAACTAGCCGCAGCCTCACAGCTCCAGCGACCCGGGTTCAGTTCTGGGTACCGCCTGTATGAAGTTTGCAAGTTCTCCCTGTGACCGCGTGGGTTTCCGCCGGGTGGTCCGGTTTCCTCCCACAGCCAAAGACTTGCAGGTGGATAGGTAAATTGGCCATTGTAAATTGCCCCTTGTGTAGGTAGGTGGTAGGAGAATGGTGGGGAGGTGGTAGGGAATATGGGATTAATGTAGGATTAGTATAAATGGGTGGTTGTTGGTCGGCACAGACTCGGTGGGCCGAAGGGCCTGTTTCAGTGCTGTATATCTAAATAAATAAAATAAATAAATAAAAATAACCCATGAATGTAGATATTCTAAAGTTGTGAAACCTCAGAATCTCTGTTGCTAATCCAAAAATGTCAAAGGTCTAAAGTGAAGCAGGTGAATGTAACTGTCTTAGATCTGTACCTGAGTTATACAAACATAAGTCTATAAACACGACTACAAAAACATGCACACAAACAGAATACAATAGAAGTTCTGTGTCCGATGGCTGCTGGTTCAAGCCCCAGAGACGTCGGTCTATTAAAAGCGATGCCTATGCAGGCAAAAACTTCCTATTGCCATGATTTTGAATAGCACTTTTATGCCAACATTTACAGTAGGAACTCCCCACAATGAGCTGTCATAATTCTGTTGGTAGTATAGTGGCAGCTCCTCTGGTGTGTCACCCAGTAGCTTAGGTTTTGGTACTGACACCTAGGAGGCTCTTCAGTTCTGCTGCAGCTTCTCTCTTCAAAGTTGCTGCAAGCTCTCAATGTTTGGGACCATTCTATTGAACTTATTATGGCGATTGATTTTTAGTATCATAACTAGTTCTGTCTCTCTCTATTTTTCCTCTTTCATTCTTAACTGGAACTCTTCCTCCGAGCCTTGCTTTTCCAAGTTCTGCAGGTAATGCTGTGGGTAATTTACTAGTAACACTAAAACTTTCAGCCAACCATGAAACAGAAACAAGACAGGATGATACTGAATTCCTCTTCCTGAAATCGTAAACAGCTCAGTGCCATCCAGAGGCACCGGTGTGCAATTGTTATTTTTAATCTGAAAAATTTAGGCGAAGGGCCAAGATCCACAGTGCAGGAGATCACCAGGACTCAGGAGAACAGGCATGAAGATGGATACAGTAATGTAGTGGTTTTAGTAAAACACTAGAAGCTCAGCAGTCATAAGTTCAAAACCCACCATGTCATATCATGAAATTGGTAATTAGTGGGCCAACATAGCACAAGTGAAATAAAAGCAAAATACTGCGGATGCTGGAAATCTGAAATAAAAACAAGAAACACTGGAAATACTCAGCAGGTCTGGTAACATCTGTGGAGAGAGAAGCAGAGTTAACGTTTCAGAAAGCTGCCTTACTTTTGAGAAAAAAATCAACAGATTCACCATGTACTTCAGGAATGTGCCCACCTGTGACTCCAATTGTACACTATGTGATTGAATATTAATGACCTCTGATGGGGCCTAATGTCACTGAATTACCCAGCTTCTGAGGGCAATCAGGGGTGGGTAATAAATGTAGCCTTGCCAGTGTTGCCTGCATTGAGAACATTTAAAGCAAATAAATGAGATAAATCAGTAAGTAGTTAATGCTAAATCTGATTTAAAAGTGTATAGAATATTACAGGGATTTAAGGTTACAGTTGTAAAGTCCTGGGAGAAAATGGGTGAGATTTTAACTCATTTAAAACTCATCCACTTACGCAGTTAAAAGCGGGCTCAATGAGCTAGGCAGAAGATAAGAACATAAGAAATAGGAGCAGGAGTAGGCCTTTCAGCCCCTAAAGCCTGCCCTGCCATTCAATAAGATCATGGCTGATCTGTCCCAGACCTCAACTCCTCTTTCGGGCCTGCTCCGCATACCCCTCGACTCCGAGATTTCAAAAATCTATCTACCTCCTCCTTAAATACATTTAGTGACCTAGCCTCCACAACTCTCTGAGGTAGAGAATTCCAGAGATTCACCACTCTCTGAGAGAAGAAATTCCTTCGCATCTCAGTTTTAAATGTGTACCCCCTTATTCTGTAACTATGTCCCCGAGTTCAAAATTCCCCCACATGTAGAAACATATTCTCAACATCTACCCTGTCAAGCCCCCTTAAAATCTTATATGTTTCAATCAGAAAACCTCCCATTCTTCTAAATTCCAATGAATAAAGTTTAGTTTAGTTTAGAGATACAGCACTGAAACAGGCCCTTCGGCCCACCGAGTCTATGCCGACCATCAACCACCCATTTATACTAATCCTACACTAATTCCATATTCCTACCACATCCCCACCTGTCCCTATATTTCCCTATCATCTACCTATACTAGGGGCAATTGCTAATGGCCAATTTACCTATCAACCTGCAAGTCTTTGGCATGTGGGAGGAAACCGGAACACTCGGAGGAAACCCACGCAGACGCAGGGAGAACTTGCAAACTCCACACAGGCAGTACCCAGAATTGAACCTGGGTCGCTGGAGCTGTGAGGCTGCGGTGCTAACCACTGCGCCACCCTATAAGGCCTAATTGGTTTAGTCGTTCTTGATAAGACAACCCCTTCATCCCAGGAATAAGCCTAGTGAACCTTTTCTGAACTGCCTCCAAAGCTAGTATATCCTTCCTTAAATACGGGGACCAAAATTGTATGCAGTACTCCAGGTGTGGCCTCACCAACACCCTGTACAGTTGTAACAAGAATTCCCTATTTTTAAACTCTAACCTCCTAGCAATAAAGGCCAAAATTCCATTTGCCTTCCTAATTACTTGCTGCACCTGCATGCTAGCTTTTTGTGTTTCATATACAAGAACACCCACATCCCTCTGTACTGCAGTATTTTGTAGTCTTTCTCCATCTAAATAATAATCTGCCTTTTTATTCGTCCTACCAAAATGGATGACCTCACACTTTCCCACATTGAACTCTATCTGCCAAGTTTTTGCCCACTCACTTAACCTATGTTTATCCCTTTGCAGATTCTTTGTGTCCTCATCACAACATGCCTTTTTGTATTGTATCGTAAGCCAATTTGGATACACTACACTCTGTCCCTTCCTCCAAGTTACTGATATAGATAGTAAGTAGTTGAGGCCCTAGGACCGATCCTTGTGGCATCCCACTAATTACGGCTTTGCAACCTGAAAAAGACCCATTGATCCCAACTCTCTGTCTTCTGTGTGTTAGCCAGTCCTCAATCCATGCCAACACATTACCCCCAATACTCTGAGCTCTTATTTTGTGCAATAACCTTTTATGTGGCACCTGATTGAACACCTGCTGTGATAGTTTACTTTTTATTCGTTCATGTGATGGGGCTTTGCTGGCAAGGCAAGCATTTATTACCCATTCCTAATTGCCCTTGAAAAGGTCATGCTGAGTCACCTTCTTGAACTGCTGCAGACTGTGTGGTGAAGGTATACCCACAGTTCTGTTAGGGGGGGATCTCCAGGATTTTGACCCAGCAATGATGAAGTAACAGTGATATAGTTCCAAGTCAAGATGGTGTGTGACTTGAGGGGAACTTGCAAGAGGTGGTGTTCCCACGTACTTGCTACCTTTGCCCTTCCAGGTAGTAGAGGTCAGAGGTTTGGGAGATGCTGTTGAAAAACTCGACAAGTTGATGTAGTGCATCTTGTAGATGGTACACACTGCAGCCATTGTGCACCTTAAACAGTGTATGTTTAAGGTGGTGGACAGGATGCCAATCAAGCAGGTTGCTTTGTCCTGGATGTTGCCGAGCTTCTTGAGTCTTGTTGGAGCTGCACCCATCCAGGCAAGTGGACAGCATTCCATCACACTTCTGACTTGTGCCTTGTTAATGGTGGACAGGCTTTGGGGAGTCAGATGAGTTACTCACTGCAGAATTCCCAACCTCTAACCTGCTCTTGTAGCCACAGTACTTATGCAGCTGGTTCTGTTAAGTTTCTGTTCAATGGTTGTTGATGGTTAAGGATGTTGTCAAGAAGAGTGGTTAGATGCTCACTTGTTGGAGATCGTCATTGCCTGGTACTTGTGTGGCACGAATGCTACTTGCCACTTATCAGCCCAATCCTGAATGTTGTCCCGCTAAGGGTGTGCAGGCAGAGAAGGAATGTGTGACCTCTAGGCAGCCAAGGAGGGCCAGGCAGGTAGTGTAAGAGTCCCCAGAGTGCATCTCGGTCCAACTGGTATTCAGTTCTGGTGAGATTGATGGTTCCTCTAGCGAGTGCAGCCAGAGCCAAGTCCATGGCACATGGCTGACTCAGCTCTACAGGAGGAGGAGGAAGATTAGGAAAGCAATAGTGATAGGGGATTCTATAGTTAGGGGAACAGATAGGCATTTAGCAGCTGCAGACATGAATCCAGGATCATACATTGCCTCCCTGGTGCCAGGGCCAAGGATGTCACTGCTTGGCTGCAGAGCACTCTAAGGTGGAAGATTAAACAGCCAGCAGTCATGGTCCATATAGGTACCAACAACATAGGCAGAAAGAAGGATGAAGACCTGCATACAGAATTTAGGGAACTAGGAAAGAAACTAGCAAACAGGACCTCAAAGGTAGTAATCTCCAGATTACACCCAGTGGCACTTGCTAGTGAGTATAGAAGTAGGAGGATATAGCAGATGAATGTATGGCTGTAGAGATGTTATAGGAGGGAGGGCTTTAGATTCCTGGGCCATTGGGACCAGCTCTGGGGAAGATGGGACCTCTGCAGGTTGGACAGGTTCCACCCAAACACAGCCAAGACCAATGTCCTTGCGGGGTGATTTGCTAGTGCAACTGGGGAGGGTTTGAACTAACTTGGCAGGGGGATGGGAACCAGAAAGCAACATTAGAGAAGGAAAGCAAGGTGCACAAAGAATTGGGAGAGGCAAATAGCACGAGAGAAAGAAATAATAAGGTAATTAGATAGGGTCAGAGTAAGAAAGAATGCAATATGGTCTAAAGTAGGTTTTTAGTGCATGTATGTGAACCCATGGTGTGTGGTAAATAAGGCTGGTGAGATGCAGGTGCAGGTAGCCATATGGGAGTATGATGTTATGGTGATAAAGGAGAGCTGGCTCAAAAAAGAGCAGGACTGGATAGTAAATATTCCTGGATACAAGATGTTCAGGAAAGATAGGGAAGGAAAGAAAGGAAATGGGATGATAGTATTTTTAGAGACATATAAGATAATCAGAGGGTTAGATAGGGTGGATAGTGAGCGTCTTTTTCCTCGGATGGTGATGGCAAACACGAGGGGACATAGCTTCAAGTTGAGGGGTGATAGATATAGGACAGATGTGAGAGGTAGTTTCTTTACTCAGAGAGTAGTAAGGGCGTGGAACGCCCTGCCTGCAGCAGTAGTAGATTCGCCAACTTTAAGGGCATTTAAGTGGACATTGGATAGACACATGGATGAAAATGGAATAGTGTAGGTCAGATGGTTTCACAGGTCGGCGCAACATCGAGGGCCGAAGGGCCTGTACTGCGCTGTAATGTTCTAATTCTAATTCTAAAATAAAGTATTGATTAAGGAAAATATTCAAGTGCTGGAGAGAGAGGATATTCTAGAGGGGTCAACGACAGAACCAATTTGGTTAGAAATAAGAAACAACGGCGGTACCATTGGGTGTACTCTATAGAGTACCAACTAGAGGGAAAGATATAGAAGAACAAATTTACAAGGAAATTACAGAGATGCAAAAACTATAGAATAGTTATAATGTGGGACTTTAATTATCCTAATTTGGACTGGGATAGTAATAGTGTAAAGGGCGTGGTGGGGGGGGTGGGTGCGGAGGGGGGCAGAGTTTCTGAAGTGTATTCAGGTGAAGTTTCTCCATCAGTATGTTTCCAGTTCGACGAGGAAGGAAGCATTGCTGGATCTGGTTCTGGGGAATGAGGTGGGTCGAGTGGATAAAGTGTCAGTAGGGGAATATTTAGGGAACAGCGATCATCGTATCATAAGGTTTAGGTTAGCTGTAGAAAAGGACAAGGAGCAATCCAGAGTAAAAATAATTAATTGGGGGAGGGCCAATTTCAAAGGGATGGGATTGGATTTGGCCCACATAAATTGGAATCAAAGACTGGCAGGCAAAACTGTAATTGAACAATGGGCTGCTTTTAAAGAGATGGTTCAGGTACATTCCCAACTAGGGGAAAAGGTAAGGCAAACAAAGCCAGAACTCCCTGAATGATGAAAGAGATGGAAAGTAAGATGAAGTAGAAAAAAGGTGCATATGACAGATGTCAGGTTGATGATACGAGTGAGAACCAGGCTGAATATAGAAAGTTTAGAGGGGAAATGAAAAAAGAAACAAAAGAGGCAAAGAGAGAGTATGAGAAGAGATTGGCAATCAACATAAAAAGGGAATTCAAAAATCTTCCATGGCAGATAAAGTGCAAAAGTGTGGCAAGTAGGGCAGATTAGAGACCACAAAGGGGATTTACGCACGGAGGCAGAGGTACTAAATGAGTACTTTGCATCTGTCTTTACCAAGGAAAACCTTTTCCTTTTTGGCCTCCTTGCCTCGAAAGACAACGGGTAAGCACCTAGAGGTGGTCAGTGGTTTGTGAAGCAGTGCCTTGAGTGGCTACAAAGGCCAATTCTAGAGTGACAGACTCTTCCACAGGCGCTGCAGGTGAAGTTGGTTGTCGGGGCTGTAACACAGTTGGCTCTCTCCTTACACTTCGGTCTCTTTTCCTGCCAACGGCTGAGTCTCTTCGACTTGCCTCTCTTTAGCCCCGCCTTTATAGCGGTCCGCCAGCTCTGGCAATCGCTAGCAACTGACTCCCACGACTTGTGGTCAATGTCGCAGGACTTCATGTCGCATTTGCAAACGTCTTTAAAGCGGAGACATGGACGGTCGGTGGGTCTGATACCAGTGACGAGCTTGCTGTACAATGCGTCCTTGGGGATCCTGCCATCTTCCATGTGGCTCACATGGCCAAGCCATCTCAAGCACCGCTAGCTCAGTAGGGTGTACATGCTGGGGATGTTGGCCGCCTCGAGGACTTCTGCGTTGGAGATATGGTCCTGCCACCTGATGCCAAGGATTCTCTGGAGACAGCGGAGATGGAATGTGTTGAGACACTTGGCCTCATTGCCGTACAGCAAGGTATTGAGGACACAGGCATGAAACACTTGGAGTTTTGTGTTCCATGTCAGTGCGCCATTTTCCCACACCCTCTTGGCCATCTAGACATAGCAGCAGATGCCTTTCCCATGTGCTTGTTGATTTCTGCATTGAGAGACAGGTTACTGGTGAAGGTTGAGCCTAGGTAGGTGAACTCTTGAACCACTACCAGACCGTGGTCGCCGATATTGATGGATGGAGCATTTCTGACGTCCTGTCCCATGATGTTAGTTTTCTTGAGGCTGATGGTTAGGCCAAATTCATTGCAGGCAGCCGCAATCCTGTCGATGAGTCTCTGTAGACACTCTTCCGTGTGGGATGTTAATGCAGCATCGTCAGCAAAGAGGAGTTCCCTGATGAGGACTTTCCGTACTTTGGTCATCGCTCTAAGATGGGCAAGGTTGAACAACCTGCCATCTGATCTTGTGTGGAGGAAAATTCCTTCTTCTGAAGACTTAAACGCATGTAAGAGCAGCAGGGAGAAGAAGGTTCCATACAGTGTAGGTGCGACAACACAGCCCTGTTTCACACCACTCAGGATGGGAAAGGGGTCTGATGAGGCACCGTTATGCTGAATTGTGCCTTTCTTATTGTCATGGAATGAGGTGATGATACTTAGAAGCTTTGGTGGACATCCGATCTTTGCTAGTAGTCCAAAAAGACCATGACTGCTGACGAGGTCAAAGGTTTCCCAAGGAAGATGATGTTGTCAAAACCATAGTGAAAGAGGAGGTAGTTGAGCCACTGCATGGTCTAAAAATTGATAAAGAGGATTAGAACGGCTAGCTGTACTTAAAGTTGATAAGTCATCAGGATCTGATGAGATGCATCCCAGGATACTAAGGGAAGTAAGGGTAGAAATTGCATAGGCACTGGCTATAATCTTCCAATCCTCCTTAGATATGGGGTGGTACCAGAGGACTGGAGAATTGCAAATGTTACACCCTTGTTCAAAAAAGGGTGTAAGGAAAAACCCAGCAACTACAGGCCAGTTTAACCTCGGTGGTGGGAAAGCTTTGAGAAATGATAATCCTGGACAAAATTAACAATCACTTGGGCAAATGTGGATTAATTAAGGAAAACTAGGACGGATTTGTTAAGGAAAATAGTGATTAACTAATTTGATTGAGTTTTTCGATGAAGTAACATAGAGGGTTGATGAGGGTAATGCGGTTGATGTGGTGCACATGGACTTCCAAAAGGTGTTTGATAAAGTGCCACATAACTAGTTTGTCAGCAAAGCTAAAGCCAATGGAATAAAAGGAACAGTGCAGCATGTATACAAAGTTGTCTGAGTGACAGGAAAGAGAGAATAGTGGTGAACAGTTGTTTTTCTGACGAGAGGAAGTATACAGTGGGACTCCCCAGGAGTCAGTATTAGGACCATTGCTTTTCTTGATCTATATTAATGACCTAGACTTGGGTGTACAGGGCACAATTGCAAAATTTGCAAATGACACAAATTTGGAAGTATTGTGAACTGTGAGGAGGATAGTGATAGACTTCAAGAGGACAGAGACAGGCTGCTGGGATAGGCAGAAACATGCCAGATGAAAGTTAATACAGAAAAGTGTGAAGTGATACATTTTGATGGGAAGAATGAGGAAAGGCAATATAAAGGTTACAATTTTAAAGGGTGTGCATGAGCAGAGGAACCTAGGCGTATATGTGAACAAATCATTGAAGGTGGCAGGACAGGTTGAGAAACCAATTAATAAGGCATACATGATCCTGTGCTTTATAAACAGAGGCATAGAGTACAAAAGCAAAGAAGTTATGATGAACCTTTATAAAATACTGGTTTGGCCTCAACTAGAGTATTGTGTCCAATTCTGGGTAACACACTTTAGGAAGGTTGTGAAGGCAGTGGAGAGAACGCAGAAAAGATTTACGAGAATAGTTCCGGGAATGAGAGACTTCAGTTACAAGGACAGATTGACAAAGCTGGGGCTGTTCTCTTTAAAGAAGAGAAGGTTGAGAGGAGATTTGATAGAGATGCTCAAAATCATGAGGGGTCTAGACAGAGTAGATAGGGAGAAACTGTTCCCATTGGCAGAGGGTTGAGAACCAGTAGATACCGATTTAAAGTGATTGGCCAAAGAAGCAACAATGATATGAGGAAAAGCTCTTTACGCAGCGAGTGGTTAGGAACTGGAATGCACGGCCCAATAGTGTGTTGGAGGCAAATTCAATCATGGCTTTCAAAAGGGAATTGGATAATTATCTGAAGGGAATTTTTTTTTAGGGCTATAGGGAAAAGGCAAGGAGGGACTAGCTGAGTAGTTCTTACAGAGAGCTGGCGCGGACACGATGGGCAGAATGGCTTCCTTCTGTGCTGTAACCATTCTATGATAGGTTTTGCTACATGTGGGCACAGACTGTTTCTTTATCTGAGGAGTTGCTAATGGAACTGCAGACTGTGCAATCATCAACGCACATTTCCACTTCTAACATTATGATGGAGAAAATTGAGAGAGCAGCTGAAGATGGTTGGGCCTAGGACACTGTCCGAGGAACTCCTGCAGCTCCCGGAACTGAGATGATTGGCCTCTAATAACCAAAACCATCTTCTTTTGTGCTCGGTTTGATTCCAACCAGTGGAAGATGTTTCCCCCGATTCCCATTTACTTCAATTTTACGAGGGCTCCTTGGTGCCACACTCAGTCAACAACTGCCTTGATGTCCAAGGCTGCCAATCTCACCTCACCTCTAGAATTCATCTCTTTTGTCCATGTTTGGACCAAGGCTATAGTAAGGTCTGGAGCCACGTGGTTCTGGCGGAACCCAAACCAAGCATTGATGAGTAGGTTATTGCAGAATAAGTGCCGTGTTGTCAATGACATTTTCCATCAATATCCTAATGATTGAGAGTAGACTGATGGGGCAGAGATTGACTGGATGGGATTTGTCCTGCCTTTTGTGGACAAGACATTTCTGATCAATTTTTCACTTTCTTGGGCAGATGCCAGTGTTGTAGCTGCACTGGAACATCTTAGCTAGAGGTGCAACTAGCTAGTTCTGGAGCACAAGCCTTCAGCACTACAGACAGGATGTTTGCAGGGCCCATAGCCTTTGCTGTATCAAGTGCCCTCATCCATATTTTGATATCACGTAGAGTGAGTTGAAGTGGTCGAAGATTGGCTTCTGTGATACTGGGGACCTCAGGAGGAGGCCTAGATGGATCATCCACTTGGCACTTCTGACTGAAGATGGTTGCAAATGCTTCAGCCTTGTCTTTTGGACTCAGATGCTGGGCTCTGCTATCATTGAGAATGGGGATGTTTATGGAGCCTCCTTCCTCCGCTAGTTGCTTAATTGTTCATCACTATTCATGACTAGATGGAGCAGGATGCAGAGCTTTGATCTGATCAGTTGGTTGTGAGATCACTTGGCCCTGTCTATCGCTTGCTACCTCTGCTGTTTAGCAGGCATGTAGTCCTGTGTTGTAGCTTCACCAGGTTGGTACCTCATTCTAAGATATGCCTGGTGCTGCTTCTGTCATGATCTCCTACACTCTCCATTGAACTAGGGTTGGTCCCCTGACTTGATGGTAATGGTAGAGTGAGGGGTATGTTGGGCTGAAAGGTTACAGGTTGTGATGGAATACATTTCTGCTGTTGATGGCCCAGAGCACCTCACGGATGCCCAGTTTTGAGCTGCTATATCTGTTCTCAATCTATCCCATGATGGTGGTGCCACATAACATGATGGGAGGGGCCCTCAGTGTGAAGACATTTCTTCATCTCCACAAGGACTGTGTGGTGGTCAATGCTACCAATACTGTGATGGGCAGATGCACCTGTGAAAGGTAGACTGGTGAGGATGAGGTCAAGTAGGTTTTTCCCTCATGTTGGTTCTCTCACCAACTGCCACAGTCTGGCAGCTTCAGGGCTCAGCCAGCTTGGTCAATACTGGTGCTACTGAGCCACTTCTGGTGATGGAGATTGAACCCCTTCACCCACTCTATATACTGTGCCTTTGCTAGCTTCAGTGTTTCTTCCAAGTGGTGTTCAAAATGGAGGAATACTAATTCACCAGTAGAGGGAGGGCGATAAAAAGACTTGAATTTACACAGTTCCTTTCACAACCACTGGGCATCCCAAAGTGCTTTACAGCCAATGAAGTACTTTCGAAGTGTTATCACTGGTGTAATGTAGGAAATGCAACAGCTAATTTCCACAAACAGCAATTTGATAATGACTAGATCATCTGTTTTTTTGTGATGTTAATTGAGAGCTAAATATTGGCAGGCCACCAGGAATAACTCCACTACACTTCTTTGAAATAGTGCCATGGGATCTTTTATATCTCCTGAGAAGGCAGATGGGGCCTCAGTTTAATGTTTCATCTGAAAAATAGCACCTCTGACAGTGCAGCACTCCCTCAGTACTGCACTGGAATGTCAGCCAAAATTGATGTATTCAAGTCCTGGAGTGGGACTCAAACCCATAACCTTATGACTCAGAGGCGAGAGTGCTACCAGTAGGTGGTAATCAGCAGGATGTTTCCCTGCTCATGTGTGCAAAATGATTGTTGTGTTTGTCTAGATAACAATAGTTTTTGCACTTCAAAGTAAACTATTGTATGTGAAGAGTTTTGTGACATTTCTAAATGATGTGATATGGCATTATAAATGCTTTCTTGGTAATGTGGAGGAATGTTGTTTTATGCACGAGCCAAGCAATTTGAAGCATGTCTATTCCGTGCTTGGGTGGCATTAAAATAACAGAGCATGGACTTCATTAAACATTAAAGGTTCACAAGGATTGTCGTGTTGCTACCAAAAGGACAAATAAGATATTGAAAGTATTGCTAGGTCATAGAGTCATACAGCACAGAAACAGGCCCTTCGGCCCAATGCCGGCTATCAAGCACCTAACTATTCTAATCCCATTTTCCAGCACTTGGCTCATAGCCTTTTTTCACCCAGAGGGTGGTTGGAATCTGGAACACACTGCCTGAAGGGGTGGTAGAGGCAGGAACCCTCACAACATTTAAGAAGTATTTAGATGAGCACTTGAAACGCCATAGCATATGGCGTTTCAAGTGCTCATCTAAATACTTCTTAAATGTTGTGAGGGTTCCTGCCTCTACCACCCCTTCAGGCAGTGTGTTCCAGATTCCAATCACCCTCTGGGTGAAAAATGTTTTCCTCAAATCCCCTCTAAACCTCCTTCCCCTTACCTTAAATCTATGCCCCCTGGTTATTAACCCCTCTAAGGGAAAAAGTTTCTTCCTATCTACCCTATCAATGCCCCTCATAATTTTGTATACCTCAATCAGGTCCCCCCTCAGCCTTCTCTGCTTTAAGGAAAACAACCCTAGCCTTTTCAGTCTCTCTTCGTAGCTGAAATGCTCCAGCCCAGGCAACATCCTGGTGAATCTCCTCTGCACCCTCTCCACTGCAATCACATCCTTCCTATAGTGTGGTGACCAGAACAGTGCACAGTACTCCAGCTGTGGCCTAACTAGCATTTTATACAGCTCCATCATAACCTCCCTGCTCTTATATTTTATGCCTCAGCTAATAAAGGCAAGTATCCCATATGCCTTCCTAACCACCTTATCCACCTGTGCTGCTGTCTTCAGTGATCTATGGACAAAGAGCCTCCATTTATATAGTGCATTTATTGTCCCAGATTACTTCACAGAAAGCCTTCGATTACAGGACGATATAGATGGGCTGGTAAGAAGGGCAGAGCAGTGGCAAATGGAATTTAATCCTGAGAAGTGTGAGGTGATGCATTTTGGGAGGACTAACAAGGCAAGGGAATATACAATGGATGGTAGGACCCTAGGAAGTACAGAGGGTCAGAGGGACCTTGGTGTACTTGTCCATAGATCACTGAAAGCAGCAGCACAGGTAGATAAGGTGGTTAGGAAGGCACATTGGATACTTGCCTTTATTAGCTGAGGCATAGAATATAAGAGCAGGGAAGTTATGATGGAGCTGCATAAAACGCTAGTTAAGCCACAGCTGGAGTACTGTGTACAGTTCTGGTCACCACACTGTAGGAAGGATGTGATTGCACTGGAGAGGGTGCAGAGGAGATTCACCAGGATGTTGCTTGGGCTGGAGCATTTCAGCAATGAAGAGAGACTGGATAGGCTAGGGTTGTTTTCCTTAGAGCAGAGAAGGCTGAGGGGGGACCTGATTGAGGTATAAAAAAAATTATGAGGGGCATAGAAAGGGAAGATAGGAAGAAACTTTTTCCCTTAGCAGAGGTGTCAATAACCAGGGGGCATAGATTTATGGTAAGGCACTGGAGGTTTAGAGGGGATTTGAGGAAGAACATTTTCACCCAGAGGGTGGTTGGAATCTGGAACACGCTGCCTGATGGGGTGGTACAGGCAGGAACCCTCACAACATTTAAGAAGTATTTAGATGAGCACTTGAAATGCCATAGCATACAAGTGCTGGAATATGGGATTAGAATAGATAGGCTTGATGGCCGGCGCGGACATGGTGGGCCGAAGGGCCTCTTTCTGTGCTGTATAATTAAGTGCACCAAGGTCCCTCTGACCCTCTGTACTTCCTAGGGTCCTAACACCCATTGTATATTCACTTGCCTTGTTAATCCTCCCAAAATGCATCAATAACGCACAAAATTAAAAGTGCTAAACCTAAGTTATACAAGGCTTTTGAATGTCTACACTTGGAGTGTTGTCTCCTGTTTTGGTCATTACATCTATCAAGTAAAGTATTCAAAAGTATGCAATATTTTAGTTTAGAACAATGGCATACACTTCTTGGGACATCTCTAGTCCTCAAACTAATGAATATATACTATTCAGCTGCAGGTGCTAATTGAATTTCTAATGTAAGGAACTGGAAGCAATAATCCATGATATTATCATGTGTGCTGCTAAACCTTAGATTGTAGTACAATGGATGGAAGATACAAAGTATTAAATGGCAAAACCAGCAATACAGACACTGGGCTGCATTTTAAAAGCCTGACGCCGAAATAGGCGGTGGGTGGAAAAGTTTGCGGCCCGCACACACGGGGCCCACGTTGTGGAGCCCCCACAATTCCAAACGTGGCGGCTCATTAGCATGGCCGAGGCGGCTGCCACCACCCCCCCCCCCCCCCGATGATGTGGAGGGGGCGGGTGAGCCGTCTCTGGCAACTGTGTCCGGCGCCAATGCGCAGGCGCCATTTTCAAGGGCTTAGAGCCATAAATGAGCATTTAAAATTTTAAATTAACAAAAGTAAGTGAAAAACATTTTCCATCCCCTCTCACACTCCCCCAATAGCCTTCCATTAAATTCATTGCCAGGTTCACCCCCCCCAAAATACTTACCTTGACGACGTGACCTTCCCCTGCAAAGCTCATGAACTGTAACCCTCAACCCCTTCCCATCATCCCCCCAACCATTCCGAAGCGTTTTAACCCTGCTCCCCCCCCTCCTGCACAAAGAAAATCACCTCCTCCCCCCTCCCCACAGGTGATGCACCTCGTTTCCCAAACGGGGAGTCTAAGGCATGGCATTGCCGGCTGCCAGAATGAAGATCCCAACCTGCGGGCAGAATCGCTGTGGCCTGCATATTAATTAAAGGTAAGTACTCATTTGCATATTATAATGCGGGTTCCACCGCCTAGCGGCCGCCATGAGGCCTCACTGCCGCCGAGATCGGGACAGGCCTGCCGGCGTCGGGGTTCGCGCGGGCCTCATCTGTTGCTATCTTCATTCTCCTCTGCCACCGTTCCCGGCATCGGACAGCCTTTAAAATCCAGTCCACTGTATTCTAAACAGCTGCTCCTTTGATCTTTGGGGCTCAAGTTACACTGAGACCTGAATAGATGAGAATCCTGTCCAATCCTGACTCAGGGCTGTGACTGAATTAGATTCTGCCAGTCTTAATCCAGTTTCATTATGTATACCTCTGGAACATGAAGTTTTCCCAATCCTGCAGTTGTCCAGGTCAAATGGTCTGAGAATGGCATGGATGCACGACAGCACAAATATTGAGTTAAGATGCTTTGGTGGAGAGGTGCAAAGGAACTTCAGCACTGCACCAGAGGAGGGCTGCATCATATCTTAAAATTCTTAATGCTACTAGTAAGACGAAGAGACAGGGAGCACTGCATTCTTCACTAATGTTCACTCTGATTTTCTGGATTAAATTCTATTTGCCAATCTTTTGCCCTCCTGACTGGTTCATTGCTACCTTCCTGCAGTTTACAGCTTTCTTCCTTACTAACAACCACACAGCAAATTTTCGTATCATTCTTAATCATGCCCCCCTACATTTAAGTCTAAATCATTGATATATGCCACAAACATCAAGGGACCCTATTTTGACAAAAGCACATCTGCAAAATGATCAACATAAATGTAAAAACAATTTAAATATTGAGTATTCACTTCAATTACTTCAGTCTGGCTTATCCAAGACACTGAATTGATAGACATCACAACAATTCAGGCAATCTGGACTATAAGCAGGAATATTTGTGAAATCCTGGCAAAACGGATACAGATTTTGTGGCTAAACAATTAATAATACAAGTGGCGGAATGCTATCCAGCTGGCATAGATAGGAATGCTTGGAAATTAAATACCCTTCATGTTTTCATTTAGCGTAACACAGTACTTCAGATGTTCTTTTCCAAACCTATTTTAAAAGGCATTACTGTCAAATGCAATTACAGCTAGAATTTACAGCACCAAGACAAGAAGCTCAGTGGTGACACATGGGGTTTTAATAATGTATAAATTTTAAAATGCTTTTATTTACGTCAAGGATTTCAACTGGAACTTATCAATACAAATCTTTTTTTCACCACCCACCTCCCCTTTGCCCCTTGTCTATCCCTTATTTTTCCCTAAGATAACTTAACATACCAATTGTGCATGAATAATTACTTTGAGCTTGGGATATTTCTAATATATGCAAGGGACTGATTGGAATTGCCAGTGTTGGATTTAAAGGCTCCAGGCACTGCCTTGAAGGGCTGACTGTCACCATCATGAAGTTGCCCCTTAAGGAGGTGGATGAATTTTTAATTTTAGTGTATGAGTTGGGTAGGGGTAAGAGTCCAAGTGCCCAATGCTTAATGCAGTCATTGCTCACTCATTTCCTGATTAGATTCAGATTTCTTATGAGCAATTGATAAAAAACAAAGTTACTTTCTTTTATTGGTGACCCGAGTCTCTCTGATAGTTTAAAATTACAGTCAAGCGATAGTCAAGTGAACAGGATACAATAGAGAACAATAAATGAAAGTCTTAATGTGAAGCAGTGACAGTATGAAAGATGGCATGCAGTTTATTTCAACAGCACTATCTCATTTATCAAATGGAAATGGTTGACATTGCATTATTATGGTCTTAAAACCATTGACTAATTTGTCTTTTTATGTTTGTATTCTTACTGATTTTTATTTTCACCAGTTTTCTCCCTTAAAAACATGCCATTTTATCTATTTTCCTCTAGCTCCATCCTGCTTCTAAAGAAATCCATTAAACCTTCCAGGTGAACTCATTTTGCCCTCGAGCCATAGTTTACCTCTGTCACTGGATACAATAACATGAAATCCCCCCAAAAAATCAAAGCATTTTTTAAAGTGGTCCCTTTCTCATTCTGAGTCAAAATTGTGCACAGTTATCAAAAGGCAGCAGGAGAAATCATAAGTGATAAAGGTGGTCTCTTTGTAATTTGAATACATTTACTCAGCCAATACTGAGGAATGAAATCGAGGCCAATTAATGTCTTTAGCTTGTTGTTTACCTGTTCTGGTCACCTAATGTTCAGCTAACATCGTGACAAACCAGCCCTCGATAAATCTGAAGCTAAGATGATGAAATAGCCATTTTAAAAGGATTTTACAGTGATATGGGCATTTGTTGAATTGAGTTTCTGGTATCTTAAAGGAACACACTAGTCTCTTTACCTTGCATTGCCATCTTTAACATTCCTCTCTGGACAATAATAGCAGTCAAGGATTTAAAAGCCAAAATAGTTACATTATGGGACAAACCTTATTCACAGAACATAAAGGTGAAATTCATCTTGAGCGGTAATGCAAAATGTCCAAGAGCAAATCATAAGCCTGTGTTATACTCGGCCTGATTTTCTTTCTACTTAACGTCAATGGGGTGTCACCTATTTTGAGCTGCCATCCAAGGTGAATTTCACCACTTCCACCTTCCAATAACTTTAAGAATGGCTTCACTAAGATAAAAGACAGCATTTTAATAATCTTTCTTGAATGATTAAAAAGCTGCAGAAAAAATTAACATGGAAATTGATCAATTTATGTGTCACTATATTGAATCTATGAGTGAGCCAGGCACTTTATAGAAATCCTTGAATGTGGTGTTGAGGGGTAGTATCAGATACTTTGCCTCAACTGTGGGAGCAGAGGGGGAAAAAAAGAAACTGCAAGGATGAATATTATCACTGGAGAAAGCACATACAATATCAGACAGTAAACAGGCCTATCACGCGTTGCAGGCAGCAAAATATGAACAGAACACTTTTGATGTCAGGGAAAGTAGAATTCTCCCTTTTTCAGCTCAGACAACATTATGAGCAAGGAGATAAGGAAGGTAACCCACTTGCATATCAGCAAAGGAAAGCGGTGGGTAATCAGTAATTCCTGCAGTGCAGACTTTCAGTCCAGAAATTATCTGAGACGCAGCAAAGATCGATGATTCTTTTAAAAATGTACATAAAGACCTCAATGAATCAGATATTAATCCATCTGATTGAGCAGATGAATTTTTTTGAGAATTTAAAAATAACTAAAGGAAACAAAGGGAGATGCTGGAGACCCCATTAGATCAAAGAACTGGAGTGTGCCCTTCAAAGCATAGTCAGTGGGAAAGCTCCAGATTCTGATGGATGCATTACCCTGTTTCAGAGGAGCTTTTTCCCACAGCTGGGCCATTTATTATTGGATGCACAAGACTGTGCATGGGAGGACACTGCAGTATCAGACTCAGTCAAACCAAAAGCAACATTTGTCATTCTAGGGAATAGAACAAAAAGTTGTGTTGTAATAAGTACTGCACTGTATCCACTTTCAACGCAGACTTAAACTTTTCCAAACCATATTGAGCTTAATCTCCTTGGTGCAAACCTTGGCACCTTTTCCATTTGCCCAGGGGTTTTGGGTCAGGATTAGAAATATAAAACAGACTATTTAATGATAATATTATTGAAAGATTTATGGAGATCAGTGTGTGTTTTTCTACAATTTATTCAAGATTTTGACTGCATATTAAGAAATAAACAGGACTTTAAATCAAATACTCTGTTTATAAATGTGCAGATATCAACAGCTATCAATTAAAATGGATACACGCAGAGGACCAACTAGTGCCCATTAAGGAAGCTGGAGTAGAGATTAACTGTGCCAAGTGGATAATGACTTGGGCTGATAGATTCTGTTCCTCTGTCACTGCATCACAGGGTGCATGTGATTAAAATGAACATAATGGCCCAAATTAACTACATATTGTCAATATTATCAAAGGTGTCATCAGTTTTAAGTAGGAATGTTAGATTTTCTAAGGAAAAGGGAAAAAACTGAGTTCAGCATCTCAAAGTTACCATGCACAACATGTGGAAAAGACATCTTTGACCTATAAATATCAAACATGGCCTTCAAGAGGAGATGTGCAACTAAATAAATGCCTCTGCTTCACAAAAGTCCTGTGACTGCTAATTTTAGTGTTGGGGAGATAGAGGTCCTATCATATTATAGATAATTCCAGATTAACTCAGTATAAAAATTATTGCATATAGACATGTTTCTAGCTGATTGTACAATATGTGCACAGATTGTCAGCTCTGACTGCTATAGATCTCCTAACATGCCATATAGAATAAGCTGTTCAAGATCAATGAAATACTCCATAATTTTAAAGAGTGACAAGCAGTGAGTATTAATAAAAGTTGGAGACCATTTCAATTGAGAAATATTTATAAGTAACAGAGAAGGGGAAAAGATTTGCAACCTTACCAGAAAGCCAGTATAAGCAGTTAGATGAATGGTGGTGCTGTAGCCTCAGGCTTATGCATGGAAAGCTATCATGTGGAATACATCTTAAACCATGTCTTAGGCTGTAAGGCTTTATAAGATGGACAGATGATAGAACTGACAGAGACAAATATCTCTCTCTCCATGTGTTTTTGGGCATGCTCTGCACAATGGAATTCTGGAAGCCAACATACCAAAATTATTGGCATTATTTAATCCCTCATTGCTCTTAGAATCTCTCACTTGCATAATGTATTTGCTCTGGAAGTGTCACAAAAATAAGAAGGTTGGGAACGTAAAATAGTTATCAAGACGATTGTCTTGAAGTGCAAATCCTTGGAAGAAAAAACACTAATGCAGACAGCAGATGTGGGACAGCTTGTGATACAAATGACAAAGAAATACTCAGCATTTTCTCCTTTTTTATGCAGTTTCTCATTGTTGTCCATTTTCTCCCCTTCTGGAGTCGTGCAGGATATGGTTCCACAGGCATCATTTGCCCTCGGGTGCTTCAACTAAGAGACCATTCTGCGGGCCTGGACAGTAACTGTTAACTGGTTACTTTACTATGGTGAAGGCATTACAGCTGAATCTGGTCCTGTCCTTATCCAAAGCACACACACATGCACCTTATTGCTTGGATCTCTGGATGGTAATCAAAAGGTATTATTTAAATACGCTCACAGTCTCGCCCCTTCCAATCTCTGGAATCTCCCCCAGCACTGCTTTTCCCCACAAGCCCCCCCACAACCTCCCCAATTCACTGTTTCTCTAACTCTGGCCTCTTGTGCATCACCATTCCTTCCCCCTACCATTGACAACGTGATCTTCAAATTCTTGCCCAAAATCCCTTTGCTTCTGCACACCCCGCTCTTCCATTAAGACCGTCTATAAAACCAAGGCTCTTTCACCAAGCTTTTGGTCTTAGTATCTCATCTTTGGTTCAGCATCAATTTTTTTTCTTTGTGTTTCTTTGAAGTGCCTTGGTTGCTTTTCTCCATTAAAGGTGCTACATCAATGCAAGTTGTTAATTTTAGGAACTCTGAAACTAAAATAAGAAAGCCTGAATACTTATCTTAAGGTCTAGCACATTGCTAACTTGAGTACTTCAGCATAGAAGCTACATAATTATCACATACAGCCGAATCCTGATAAACACAAATAATTTGTTCAGAAAGTGTTATGTTTGTCCCACAATTATACTTAGATCAATGCTGATACATAACGAAAATGAATGGGAGCTCAGCATCTGACTCAGAATTATGCTTGGATTAAGTACTTATTCAGTTTGTGTAAATATGTCAATAATCACAATAGCTCAAACCCTATCAACAACATATGGGTGAAATATCACCACCAGTAAAATACATTTACTTATACCTCACATCATATCATTTTTGTTGAACAGAATACATGATATCTCCTGCAGTAGAAATAGGAGTGCTGCCATATCTCAAAGGCTCAAATCCTGTGTAAAATATTTCTTCCATTTAAACAGATAAGTGAATCTTTTATAAAAGGATTTGAAAACATTTACCCCTCCAAAAATAATTTCTTCTTAAAATGTGTTTTTATCTTTATCCTTAGATAATGGCCTTGAGAAAACTCCAAAGTATAACAAGTTTCCTGATCTTTCAGGGAGGTTTGCAGAACACCTAATACTGGGCTACTCCATTGGTCCATCTGGACTATGCAATCTAGAAGTTTTTTTCACGCAAAATTGAGCGTTATGGTTCACACAGGCAATCTGTGACTCACCTAGATGATAACAAACTATATTTTAATTCCATATGACAAACTCATGATTGTGGTCTTCTTTGATGGCTCAGTGGCCCATTGCATTACTGAGCTACATACACCAGGCAGGCATTTGCTGATCTCATCTAAGGCAGGTGGGGGTGGGGGGGGGGGGGGGGGGCGCTGGTGGGCAGGGGTGCTATTAATTGGCCTCAGTTTCACTACCTTACAGAGAAAAATAAAAATGAGTCAGTGCTTCCACTCATGATTGCTATGCAGTCATTCTTGCATAGATATATGACAACAGTATTAGGTTTGGCTAAGATGCTCCTCACACCGAAAACCCTGTCAATACTTACCCCCAAGTTCACAAATGAAGAATGGCCACTTGGATAACGTACCAAAGAACCACTCCTACACACCCCAGAATTGGGGAAAGGGAGCGGCCCATTTTCTAGAACAGGTTTTTATTGAGGGGACTAGTGGCAAAATATATCACTGCAAACTTCAATGGTGAATGGTAGCCATAGCATCGTAAAACAGGGTAAATTGATTGTAATGAGTTATATTGTCAAGTCATAGCTGAAGTGATACAAAAATTGAATATTATTTGTGTTTCTTTTTACAGTGTCTCTTAGGCTGAATTTATTTTTTTAAGAACAGTTGCTTGGAGTTTGCAGTCAGCAGTGAAGTGATGGTGCTCGCCGCTAACCTTGAATAAAGTTGCTCACAAAGATCTAACAATATCTGTGGTGTGGATTTCACTTCTCCAGATGTTAATTTCATTCTGGCACCAACTATAAAGGATCTCCAGCATCCAGCAACAGTCCATGCCATCAAGAAAGCTGAACAGCCAATCACATTTAAGAATTCTCACCAACAGCAAATCAGGAAGTAAAAAACAATGATTATTCTTCACCATTTAAGCATTTTACCGAGTGAAATAAAGATTGGAACCTACACATGAGATTAATATAGAATATGAAATATCAGAAACAAACTTTAAAAAATAATTATAAAACTCTATGGAATTTAAAAAAAATCATAATGGAGAGATTTTCCATTCCACAAATATAAAGTTAGTTTTCGGGGCCAGAGAGATTGTTCAGCAGCAATTGCAACTTAGTACACCATTAAAAACCCAGTTACACCTCATTCAACAAGGTAAAACTATTTCCAGTGTTTTTACAGTGAAAATAATGACCTGGATATTGCGATGGTAGTAATGACAAAACTGTTAGCGCTGTCATTACTCCACTGAAACTGACAGCAACTTCCGGAGCCCGCACATGCACAGAATAACATGAAATTCCAGACGTTGCTGTCAGCGATTCTACACTCCTCCAGAGGGTGCACTGTTGAGGCACCCCCACATGGCAATCAATGGGAAATCTTATGAATTAATAAGAATTTCCACTTAGGCTTGCTGTAACGACCCTGCAAAAGGTTATAATTTATTAACTGAGGTGCAACTGGCTTTTTTTAAACGGTGCACTAACTTCATAATTACTGAAAAACACCCTCATTGACCCCGAGAAGGAAATTTAATATTTGTGGAATGTCAACTTTCTTCATAACATTTAAAATTTCTATATTTAAAAAAATATTTTGTTAAAAATTTGTTCATCTTTATTTTAGCTTCTAACTTAATCCAATCATAATCAATTATTTAATTATCTGAAAACTTAAATAAAAAGTGAAGGATATTAAGTGCTTTTAATTTCCTGGTTTGCTGTGTGTGAATAATTCATTGTGATTGGCTGCATACCTGCTTGCTAACATCACTGCTGCATGCCAAGACATCCCCTTGATTTGGTGCCAGATTTAAACTGCCATCTGGAAACTACGACACCACAGAAGTCACTAGATCTTTGTGGGCAGTTTTCTTTGAGGTCAGTGGCGAGTACCATTGCTTCACTGCTGGTCGCAAAATCCGGGCTAAAAGCGTAAAAAGTGGAAGTTCACATTATTTCAAGTGATTTCTACGATTTCCATCAGGAAGGACTTCCAACAGTGCACCTTGTGGAGGAGCAGGGAATCACTGACAGCGACATTTGCATTTCCGCATTGAACTTTGCTTGTGTGGACGCCAAAAGTTGCTGTTAGTTTCACAGAGCAATGACGGTGAATGCTGACAGTTTCGCCGTCATTACAACTGCAAAATCCAGGCCATTATACTCAAAGTGGAAGTTACACCGTCATTGGAATTTAACCTGTCTGTTTGGCAACAGCTTGCCTAGGAGGCAGCTGCAATAACAATTAGAGGATATGTCATATTATGATATGACAGCAGGTATAATATATTAGGATATGCTGCTATTTTAATTGCAAAACTGTTAAGTGCCAGTATCCCACCAACATACTTCCTGGATTACTCATTTATTGATATCTGCCAGATATTTTAACCTTGTTGGACTGTTTTGGTTAATACGGTACTTGGACAGTAAATCTCATCAGGTCAGACTGGAGAATTACTTGAAAGGGAATTACTTTTTGATCAAAGAGGAATCTTGAGCATAACTGTTTCAGTAGGGCCAACTTTAGCCAGTTGGGTTTTATTTAGTGGTCTGTTGAATAGCTTAGCTTGTTACAAAAGTGTCAGTGAGGCTGATGTTAACTGTCTCCTCAGGTGCCATGAGATGCAGCGGAAGTCCTATGTGTAATCTCGTAACAATAGAAGGGTTACCCATTTGTCTGGGAATGCTATCTGAGGTTATGACATGCATAAGGCCAAAGTTCAATTTATAGTGAATGAAGCTTGCCAATGGGAATGACATTTTGTGTTGGGCACAAGAACAATGTCTGGAGTGAGCTCAAATTATAACATATACTATATGATACAGCACACTGTAGGGTAATAGGCATTATATTCCAGCTCAATACAGTTATCCAGTGCCAAGTAAGTATTCGTTCTTCGTTGGCACTTGTAGAATATTAACTTATTCCACTGGTGAAGCAGATCCTTAGTACTCAGGAATAACAGTTATGTAGTCTTCCTTAACTCATGAAATACAAGGTACCCTTCATTGAGAGCAAGTTGATATGATCAACCTCAATCTCAGCAGCAGTCCTGACAATCCTTACTGTCACTAATTGTAGCATAACTGCATTTCTTCAGAGAAATAAAAGGCCCAAGGCTTTGTTCTGCTAAATGCATGATGATTTAGATACCATTGCTCTCTACTTATTCTCAAGTTGAAGTAAATAGTACTGCCTGGACTGGACCTCCATCCCACCAGAAAATATGGAAATTAACTGTAAGGTGACAACTGAAAATGTGCCATATCCTGTTTTTCTTCTTCCTGTTTAATATCTAACAATGGTGTTTCAGCAACCAGGGTGACAAGACACTGCTGACACACTGCTTGTTGACGAGTGCAAACAGGATGGCTGGAGTTTATGTAATCCCCTGAGGCGGAATCGTCGGCAGTGGGGAGGTGTCATAGAGCATCGCGACATAGGGTTGGGGAGGCGTGGACGGCCCGTTGCCTCCCCGTCAGCAAGCGATCTTCCTAGGGACGGGATAGGCTGATGATGGCCTTCCCGCCCAGAGGCCAACTGAAGCTCTTAAGTGGCCTATTAACAGCCAATTAACAGTCTTTTCCCACAGCCGCTGAGATCTTACCAGCCTGTACCACCCACTGTGTAACATGAGGTGCCCTCCCTGCAGGCTTGGGAAGGGGGGGGGGGGGGGGGGGTGGGGTGGAGGATCCCTCCTTCCTGGTTAATTTGCCTGTGGAGGACCCCTACCAGGAACCACTTTACCCCCTGGGAACCCCCCCTCCCCCTGGACTGCACAAACACTCCCCTGCCTCGCTTCGCTGCCTTCCTGGCTGACCCCGGCAACCCCGCCTCACCTACCTCCTGTCTGGGGTTTCTGCGCTGGGCCTGGGTCTGAGGCGTCTGCAGTACCGGCAGTGGCCACCGCTCCCGGTGGCACTGCCAATACTGCTGAGTTGCTGGCAGCTCCTGCAGGATCCCGGCGCAGGAAACTTGAAGATTAAAAGATTGGAGGATCACTCTGGGGGTCGCAGAAAGGCTGAGGTGGGGGTTCCCCCAGCCTTTTCAACCTGGTACAGGAGCCCCAGCTCCAACACAAAATCCAGCCCAATAGCAACATGCTGTCACCAGAATGGTCTGGACAGAGTCTTGACCTCAACTTCAATGTGAAACTCTGGGATGAACTAGAAAACAAATGGATAACTTCATCATTGAATGAACGACAACCTATTTTCATGTTCAGCTGCTGTGCTAATTTCTGCATGAAATCACAGTAAGACACAGAAACGTGCAATGAAAATGCAAGTGCTATCGCAATGTTTCATTGAGAAATTCAATGAGAAAAGATATAATTGAACAACTATGGCACATATGATGGCAAAACTTGTGGTATTGCCATGTTAAAAGGTATTTTATGTTGTACCACTGTGTAAGTCACCATTTACTATGGCAAATGCTTCAGTGGGACTGTGCAGCATGTCTTGTAGCAAGCTCTAGTACTGCCAACTTAGCTCAAAGTTGTTTTATTTATTAGGCTGGTTCTAAACAGGGCAATTCCATAGCATGTTTTTTTAAAAATTCACATTTGGACATATTAGAATAATACATACACCCAAGCCACAGCACCAAGTGCCAATATCCAAAAACACACAAGTGCATACGCTAACAATATTTTGAAAAATCATTTGAAAGGCATTATGGAAAAGATGTGGACCGGAGGGGGAAGCAAGCGGCAGGCCACTGTTAACAAGCAGATCAACAGCATTCAGTGAAGTGTCCACTTCTAGTTTGTATTGACATCTATCCAAACAGACACTGGCACAAACTTGCTCATAAGATGAGTCTCATCAAAATGGAGACAAATTAACACACAAAATGCTCCCTTACAATATGGTCAATTTCAGGTGTGACTCAATTACATTTGAAAATATCAAAGGGCTGTAATTTTCTTGTGACTTGTTTGAAGGATACTCACCTCTTTCCTGAAATAAAGGTGTCATCGGGGAAAGCCTATGGAGGTGCTACCAAACAGCATCTGCCTACTTATCTACAGCATGATTCCAGAATTAACAGACCAGGTAAAATAGAAAGAAGCTTTCAAACATGCTTTGGGAAAGAAAAAGAAACCCCGTCATGACTGCTGCACAAAAAGACATTTCTATATTAGGTGTTGGGCATGACTCCTTCCCTTCCCCATGGAGAGTTTTCTGAAGATGAGTCATCAAAGCTATGACTAAAATGTTAAAGTGCAATTATGCACTTCAGTGATTTGTTTGAACATAAAGTTATAAATATGTATTAAGTGCACAACACACTCTTTTCAAGAAAATAGCGAAATCCAATTTTGCAGTTGATGATAAATTGGAGGGTGTTGTATTATCACAACAGCCCGATTTTATTTACAGTAAATGGGTTCTACTGTCAGGATAATAAAGTGCAGAGAAGCTGAATTTCTGCACAGGAGACGTCTGCTCTGATCTATATGAATGGTCCACGTGCTGTGACATTTTGCTGGCAATACTGCTGTCTGTGCATGAATAACCCTGCTGCTCCCACCTGAGATCTCCCTGACACAGTACATTTGCTGCTGCTAAGGGCCACTGCGGTGCAGTAAATGCACAGAGTGCACAAAGCTGGCCAGGCTGATGACTGCGAGCCTTTCTGAGTTAATGTTAGGCTCGGACAAAATGCCTCTGGGATGGCACACTTGCCAGGCTTCACCACACATCATGCGGTTATCTTACTTTTTGTTTTAACAGCGAATGGCACTTCGCAGTAGACTACGAATCCCATACTGACTAATGATTTAAGCTGATTCTTCTCACCTGACTCACACCCCCATTTATACATCAGACCTTGTGATTTCTTTCTCTAAGCCAGAAACTAAATATCTTTCAGCACCACAAGGAGCAAAACAGGAAAATCTAAAAACACACACAGAAGTGATTCAATGAGGATTTTACAACAATCACATTTATACCTGACCAGGCACCGATAACAACATGTCATTAGAGATACCACGATCAGGTTTTTGGTATTCAGGCGATTTTATTCTCGTCATTGAAAGGGTTAAACATTTGTTTTCCTTCTCCCTCCCCAACCACCTTTAGTTTCACTCTTATCCAGTCCCTTTCCCCATCCCCCTCAGAACCTGAAATGTTGGCAGATCATTCCATTTAATCAAACATCCTCTAGGATCTGCTATCCGAATGCCCTGTAGGATTCAGGAGGATTCATTCAGATCCATAGAAAAGTTACACAGGACAAAAGTAGAAAGCTACTTGGATCTGAGCCCTTTCAGAGCCACTCAGTAAGATATTTGCTACGAGGTGAGGTGGTGCTTAATTTTGCAGCAAATATCACACTGAAAATTAAAAATAATAAATACACAAGAATCAGGTCAATGCAATATTTTAGAATTAATATGAAGTACACTGAGGTTATTTCCAGAATAACCTAATACTGATATTCAGGGGGGGAAAAACCCACCAAAAGCCCATTTGGGCTAACAGTAATTGACAGTACTAAAGAAGGATAAAATCAGGAGGTGAAGAAAAAGTTTGGATTTGTCCTTCACCCAATCCTTAATTGACACCAATCTGATCAACACTATTCATGAATATGCTATAATTCCAGTTGTATTTGAAGCAATGGTAGTGTCGTCACTCCATGTCAGTAGCATTTGATCCTGGATATCCCAGTTGTGCAGATATTGTCCTCATCAGACCAGTCACATTATGTTGCCTCTTGTATCTATTTATTCTTTCTAGAATAACCAGAGGAGATATGATTTTTTTTTATACAGCAAGTTATCATCTGGAATGCACTGCCTCAAAAGGTAGAGAGAGCAGATTCAAAAGTAATTTTCAAAAGAGAATTGGATATATACTTGAAAAGTAAAATTTGCAGTAAGTGAGACTAATTGGATAGCTCTTTCCTAGCACTGGTATTGGCATGATGGCCCAAATGGCTTCCATCTGTGCTGTAAGATTCTTTGATTTTTATACAAACAATGATGGACAGGAAACGACACTCCGTTCATTCTGGCCTGTTCCAAACAATTGCAATATCTTGTATATCATAATATATACACTCCCCACCCATTTGATCACCTGGAAGTGACAGAAAATAAGAGTAAAACTCAGGCCAATTTGGGGGAATGCTGTTTTACATAGCTCTCCCCCCTCTTCGACCAATCCTAAGTCTATGGGTTTGCAAACTCTGAACTAGTTACGAGAAGATATGCAAGATGAACACTGGTTGGCCTATCTTCCACTCACTACGCCCCACTTCTGGGAAAGTATCTGTCCTACTGCCATCTCCCATTAGACTCAGACAGATTCTGAGACTCCATTACACAACTTTCAACTTGCCACCTGGGTGCGATATCTGGGGGGGGGGGGGGGGGGGGGTGGGGGCGGGGAGTCGTGCGGGCAATGCGGCTGTCGATCAATAATGCCACTTTTATGCCCAGGAAGCAATATGTCACCAGACATGTTTATATTGTGCTTTATATAATTATGTTTTTATAAATTATATAAAAACAAGATTTTCCGGTTAGAGCAAGAACTCCACAGTAAAACTTCATATTCATGCTTTTGGCTACTGAACTCTATGGAATACCAAACTATAACTATTAATCTGACTGAGTAATATTTAAAATATGTTCCAGGCATTCTGGTGAGTTTCCCCAAGTCCCATGAGTGTGAGCAAATAAGCTGATCCTCTACCTATTGCATTTGTAATTTCTTTGCCAAACTAATAACTGGGAAGCACTCCTTCAGGATGAGGTCATAGCTGAGCCATGTGGAATTTTAATAGTAAAGGGCAGGTGGGTTAGGGTTCAGGAGGGTTGTTAAAATTGGCAAAAACAGCAGAATAACCAGAAGCCGGCTCCAATGCACCGTATTCCTGTTTAACTTGGGCGTGTTTCGATGCGTGTGCGTAACTGGAGAGGCGGATTACTGCTTAAAATATTTAAATAAGGCACTTTTGATGAAATTTTGATTGGCATTTAAACTTACCATCGTATCCACGGGTTTCCTGAAACTTGCCATTGAAACCAAGGCAAGACGACTGAAGGGAAATTCATGGTGCTCATGAAAGTTCAAATGCAACAATAAATACACAATGTTCACAGTTGTTTTACATCCCAACAGGGAAAGGGTTTCTTCACAGTCTTCCATTGAAAGGCTAATTTGTGCACTTTGGAGGCATTCAGAATCAAGATCAGGACAGGTGGTGCCACGGCTGCCTTAGGTTGGACCTTGGATGAGGAGCAAGATGGCCATCAGGAGTTGCAACAATCTGCTGTGGAGACGCCTGCAAATGTTGTGAAGCCATGTGTTACCACTGGCTGTCAAAATGACCACTGCCCTAAAATTTTTTGCCTCCAGATCCTTCCAGCGCTCTGCCAGAGATATATCCAGGATCTCCCAGTCGACTGCCCACAAGTGCATAAGGCAGGTCACAGATGGATTATTTGCCAGGGCCTTCAATTAGGCCAACTTCTCCCGTAATAACACTAGTCAGAATGAGTGGGAACTCAGGTTTACATAGGATTACATAGCTAATACAGCACAGAAACAGGCCATTCGGCCCAACTAGTCCATGTAGGCGTTTATGCTCTACTCAAGCCTCCTCCTGTTTTTCCTCATCAGTGTAACCCTCTATTCCCTTCTTCTTTATATGCTTGTCCAGTCTCCTCTTAAATGCATCTATACTATTCGCTTCAACCACTCCTTGTGGTAGCGAGTTGCACATTCTCACCACTTTTTGGGTACAGAAGTTCCTTCTGAATTCCCTATTGGATTTCTTGGTGACTATCTTATATTGATGGTCTTTAGTTATGCTCTTCCCCCAAGTGAAAACACTCTCTCTGTATCCACTCTATTAAAACCTTTCATAATTTGAAAGACCTCTATTAGGTCACCCCTCAGCCTTCTTTTTCCAAGAGAAGAGAGACCTGGCCTATTCATCCTTTCCTGACATGTATACCCTTGCATTTCTGGTATCATCTTTGTAAATCTCCTCCACATCCTCTCCAGTACCTCCATCTTCTTTTTATAATATGGAGACCAGAACTGTATGCAGTACTCTTAAGTGTTGTCTAACCAAGTTTCGATACAGGTTTAGCATACAAACAACAAAGAACAAAGAACAGTACAGCACAGGAACAGGCCATTCGGCCCTCCAAGCCTGCGCCGATCTTGATGCCTGCCTAAACTAAAATCTTCTGCACTTCCGGGTTCCGTATCCCTCTATTCCCATCCTATTCATGTATTTGTCAAGATGCCTCTTAAACGTCTCTATGGTACCTGCTTCCACCACCTCCCCCGGCAACAAGTTCCAGGCACTCACCACCCTCTGTGTAAAGAACTTGCCTCGCATAGCCCCTCTAAACTTTGCCCCTCGCACCTTAAACCTATGTCCCCTAGTAACTGACTCTTCCACCCTGCGAAAAAGCTTCTGACTATCCACTCTGTCCATGTCGCTTATAACTTTGTAAACCTCTATCATGTCGCCCCTCCACCTCCATCGTTCCAGTGAAAACAATCCGAGTTTATCCAACCTCTCCTCATAGCTAATGCCCTCCAGACCAGGCAACATCCTGGTAAAACTCTTCTGTACCCTCTCCAAAGCCTCCACGTCCTTCTGGTAGTGTGACGACCAGAATTGCACACAATATTCTAATGTTCTTTGTTGTTTGTATGCTAAACCTGTGGCCTAACTAAAGTTCTGCACAGCTGCAGCATGACTTGCCTATTTTTATACTCTATGCCCCGACCGATGAAGGCAAGCATGCTGTATGCTTTCTTGACTACCTTATCCACCTGCGTTGCCACTTTCAGTGACCTGTGGACCTGTATGCCCAGATCTCTCTGCCTGTCAATACTCCTAAGGGTTCTGCCATTTACTGTATACTTCCCACCTGCATCAGACCTTCCAAAATGCATTACCTCACATTTATCCGAATTAAACTCCATCTGCCATTTCTCCGCCCAAGTCTCCAACCAATCTATATCCTGCTGTATCCTCTGACAATCCTCATCACTGTCCGCAACTCCACCAACCTTTGTGTCGTCTGCAAACTTACTAATCAGACCAGCTACATTTTCCTCCAAATCACTTATATATACTACAAACAGCAAAGGTCCCAGCACTGATCCCTGCGGAATACCACTAGTCACATCCCTCCATTCAGAAAAGCTCCCTTACACTGCTACCCTCTGTCTTCTATGACCAAGCCAGTTCTGTATCCATCTTGCCAGCTCCCCTCTGATCCCATGTGACTTCACCTTTTGTATCAGTCTACCATGAGGGACCTTGTCAAAGGCTTTACTGAAGTACATATAGATAACATCCAATGCCCTTCCTTCATCAATCATCTTTGTCACTTCCTCAAAAAACTCAATCAAATTAGTGAGACACGACCTCCCCTTCACAAAACCATGCTGCCTCTCGCTAATAAGTCCATTTGTTTCCAAATGGGAGTAAATCCTGTCCCGAAGAATCCTCTCTAATAATTTCCCTACCCCTGACGTAAGGTTCACCGGCCTATAATTTCCTGGATTATCCTTGCTACCCTTCTTAAACAAAGGAACAACATTGGCTATTCTCCAATCCTCTGGGACCTCACCTGTAGCCAATGAGGATGCAAAGATTTCTGTCAAGGCCCCAGCAATTTCTTCCCTTGCCTCCCTCAGTATTCTGGGGTAGATTCCATCAGGCCTGGGGACTTATCTACCTTAATGCTTTGCAAGACACCCAACACCTCCTCCTTTGTGATAATGAGATGACTGAGACTATCTACACTCCCTTCCCTAGGCTCATCATCCACCAAGTCCTTCTCCTTGGTGAATACTGATGCAAAGTACTCATTTAGTACCTCGCCCATTTCCTCTGGCTCCACACATAGATTCCCTTCTCTGTCCTTGAGTGGGCCAAACCTTTCCCTGGTTACCCTCTTGCTCTTTATATACGTATAAAAAGCCTTGGGATTTTCCTTAATCCTGTTTGCCAATGACTTCTCATAACCCCTTTTAGCCCTCCTCACTCCTTGCTTAAGTTCCTTCCTACTGTCTTTATATTCCTCAAGGGATTCGTCTGTTCCTAGCCTTCCAGCCCTTACGAATGCTTCCTTTTTCTTTTTGACGAGGCTCACAATATCCTGCGTGATCCAAGGTTCCCGAAACTGGCCAAACTTATCCTTCTTCCTCACAGGAACATGCTGCTCCTGGATTCTAATCAACTGACGTTTGAAAGACTCCCACATGTCAGATGTTGATTTACCCTCAAACAGCCGCCCCCAATCTAAATTCTTCAGTTCCTGCCTAATATTGTAATAATTAGCCTTCCCCCAATTTAGCACCTTCACCCGAGGACTACTCTTAATTTTCCTATTTTACGGTTCTATCCCTCAAGAAATAAACCCTCATGCTAGGTTTGCTTTTCTTATGGCCTTGCTAACCTGTGGCACAACATTCAGTGATTTTTGATCCCCCAGGTGCAGGGTGTCATCAATGACACACACATGGAAATCCATACACCCCGAGGCGAACTAGGAGTATTCGTAAATCATAAGGGATTCCATTCAATCAATGTTGGTTGGTGTGCAACCACAAGAAAGGATTTATGCAAATGTGTGCAAGATTCCAAGGGAGCCATGATGTTTTCATCCTGCAGCAGTCCATCCTTCCTGACTTCTTTGGATCTGCGAGTAGAGCTAGGGGCGGCTATTCGGAGACAAGGGATACACCCTTCCAGCTTGGCTGATGCCACCCACCAGAACCTAACCAATGAAGCCAGGCGTGGTATAATAACAACCAAATGACCACCAAACATGTCACTGAGCAAGCGATCAGCATGCTCACAATGCATATCAGGTGCCTGGACAGATCTGGAGTGTTCTTCAGTACTCACCAGCCAGGGTCTTCAGAATGATTGTGGTTTGCAGCACTCTGCACAACATTGTGCAGCAGTGATGACTGGAGCTGCAAGAGGAACAAGGAGTTGGCCACACATCATCTGCAGATGAATTCGAGGAGGAGGAGGATGACAACCCCAACGCAGCACCAGCCACCCACATAGTTGCCTGGTTCCAGGGATTCCCTTATAGCTGTAAGGTCCAGTTAGTCGCCACCACTGGACTAACTGGTGCATGGTAAGCATGAGCCCTGTGACGGTGACCCTTGGAAGGAATCAGCTCCTCTGTCGATTTGTCATCTGGGGGCTCCATCCACTGCTGCTGTAATCATGAGAATCCTGGTGGAGAGTAAAAATATGAATTAGTACTGGCTAGGTAAGAATGCTGCAACTTAGCACTATGAGGATGATCATGCAGGTTGAAGATATTTAATTCTGTCATCAGGTCGCTACGAGGTCCCAATCTCTCCAACTCCTATAGTCAGGGGTGCTGAACTGTCACTAACCTCTCCTTTGCAGTTGTCAGCTATGAAATCCAGTATTCTGTGCTCTCTTTGCAGCAGACAATGGGAGAAAAAAATCACAGACCTATGAGTGTAATGTCAAGTGTTCACTCAATGGATGCAATGCATTTTGTGAGAATGACCAACAGGGATAGGAATAAACTTGCATAAGACTTAGGGTGATTGAGTGGTGGATGGATAGATTGGGATGAGAGGGCGTGCATCGAAAGCCTTCTGAAAATCCAAATAAACCACATCCACTGGCTCCTTCTCATCAACTCTACTAGTTACATCCTCGAAGAACTCTAGTAGATTTGTCAAGCATGAATTCCCTTTCGTAAATCCATGCTGACTCTGCCCGATTCTACCACTGTTCTCTAAGTGCGCTGCTATAAAATCTTTGATAATGGCCTCTAGAATTTTCCCCACTACCAACGTCATGCTGACTGGTCTATAATTCCCTGCTTTCTCTCTACCTCCCTTTTTAAATAGTGGGGTTACATTAGCTACCCTCCAATCTGTAGGAACTGTTCCAGAGTCTTTAGAATCTTGGAAGATGACCACCAATGCATCCACTGTTTCTAGGGCCACTTCCTTAGGTATGCTGGGATGCAGACCATCAGACCCTGGGGATTTATCGGCTAGGGAAGGGCACCTCTCTCCTACTCCTCAGTGTCCCTAGTGTGTTAAGTGATGCATCATTAAAACGAGGCACAACCGTTGACCACCCTGAATCTCTCTTGAAACTTCTCCCTCTTTTTGTGCAAACTCCAAACTCCTCCATATTCCAGTGTTGGATTGGCTCTTCAAATACTCCAATCAAGATTGTGTCATGTGAGTCTACCAAACCCAGAAGAAATATTATAATTAGGTGGCTTGGTTAAAATACCACAGCCAGACCAGCTGATATCGGACCTCCCTTTCTGAATGTACCTTGGCATTATCAGTGCTTGGGACCACATTGTGTGGAAGCTGACGAAATGTTTTATTACCTGCACCCCCTTCCCAGCCCCCTTCCCCTTGCATCCCCTTCCCCTGTATCCCCTCTCCCTCGCACCATCTTCCCCTTGCACCCCCTTCCCCTACACCCACTCCCCTACCCGGGGGCGGCCGACAACAGGACCGATTCCCCCTCCCGGACAGCAGGCACTAACGGCTCTCACCAACCCTCATGCTGACATTAAAGTCACTCCTTCGCTATTCTTCCTCCTGAGAAGAGAAGAGTGAGCTGGATGGCGACCACGAGCGCAGCGTCAGCCTGGAGGATGCTGATATATCGAGGCCGCGCAGGCTGTGGGCTGGCCGGCTCGCCAGAGCCGCGACCCCCGCCGGACGCCTCCCCCCTTCCCCCGAGCACCCCCTACCCAGCTCACCCCCCCCCCCCCACCTCACCTACATGGAGAGTAAAAGGCATTAAAAGCCCCTGCTCCCCAAAATTCTTGGTGCAGCGAGTGAGGGGTAGACCTGGCAGGATCGATTTCATCCCAAGAATCCTAGAAGAAAATATCGTAAATAAATCACGGTAGTTTTAACTTTTTTAAAAAATTAGACTGGCAAAACTTTGTGTCACTGTTGAAACTACACAAGGCAACCCCAACTTTACATGGGGACCGCATTGTGTGGGAGCTGATGAAATGTTTTATTTCCTGCACCCCTTCTCCCAGCCCCTCCCCCTCCGCACCCCCTTCCCAGCTCCGCCCTCGTGCCCACCTTGCATCCTCTTCCCCACACCCCCCTCCCAGCTCCCCCTCCCCATCCCCACTGCAGCCCCCTTCCCAGCTCCCCCTTGCACCCCCTCCCCTCCCACCCTCCCCCCGCAACGCTTCCCTCCCCTGCACCCCCTTCCCCCGGCATCCACCTATCCCGGAGCAGGGGCTCTAACAACCCCACTGCCTTGTGGGCGTCTCGGGAGAGAGTAAGACTAAGGGAGTAAACCCGAACAGAAAATCCGGAGCGGAACCCCGAAGGCATGTTTCTGGCAGTTCCTGCAGGCATACCAGTGCCAAACGTCGTGCTCTGCACTCCTTTGGACCCCACCAGGAAGGCCGAGAGAGGGGTTTTGACGGGCAACTCACAACCTCTATACATCCGCTCAGGCATACGCCATGGAGAGGTCACTCCATAGTCGCCTCACAGTGACCAAAACAACACGGAAGGCAGCAGTTACGGGTTATAAGTCCAGCTCAATTGGTGTACAGATTGGGCGCCACGGGTTGCCTTTGTCGGTGGGAGAGGTCATCGCATCTCACTGGACAGCTACCGCCCGCCTCAAACTGGGCAGCCCGCGGTCAGTAAGGTTCTGTCCCGCCACAGTCCACCTGCTTCAATGGGTGCTTGGAGCTCAGGGTCATTGCCCGACAAGTGGACTGTAACACCGCACCAAACAGCACAACAAAAAAAGGAAAGTAGGTACCAGCCCTTCGTTTTGCAAGCTGCAACGCCAGAACTGTGTGTCCCGGCCTGTCGGAAGACCTTCCACAATCAACGATTCTCAAAGACCATCATTAACAACGAGCTCAGTAGACTCAATGTGGACATTGCAGCACTTCAGGAGACACACCTCCCTGCGAGCGGATCTCTAAGAGAACAAGACTACACCTTCTTGTGTCAGGGTAGGGATCCTGAAGTACCAAGACAGCATGGAGTGGGCTTCGCCATCAGAAACTCCTTGCTCAGCATGATAGAGCCACCTTCAATTGGCTCGGAACGCATACTGTCCATCCGACTGCTCGCCGCCTCTGGTCCAGTACACCTACTCAGCATCTATGCTCCAACATTCTGCTCCCCACCTGAAGTTAAAGACCAGTTCTACAAGGAACTCCATAATATCATTAGTAGCATCCCCAACACCAAACATCTGTTCCTGCTGGGGGACATTAATGCCAGGGTTGGGGCCGACCATGACTCATGGCCCTCCTGTCTTGGGCGCTATGGCATTGGAAGGATGAATGAGTTGTGTACCTATCACAACCTCTGCATCACCAACTCCTTCTTTCATTCTCAACCCTGTCACTAGGTTTCTTGGAGGCACCCAAGATCACTTCGTTGGCACCAGCTGGACCTCATCGTCACATGGCGAGCCTCTTTAAACAGCATTCAAATCACACGCAGCTTCCACAGTGCGGACTGCGACACTGACCACTGCCTGGTGTGCAGCAAAGTTAGATTCAAACCAAAGAAGCTGCATCACTCCAAGCAGAAGGGCTGCCCACCCATCAACACGAGCAGAACACAAGTGCCAGGCAATGACCATCTCCAACAAGAGAGAATCTAACCATCTCCCCTTGACATTCAATGGCATTACCATCACTGAATCCCCCACTATCAGCATCCTAGGGGCTACCATTGACCAGAAACTGAACTGGAGTAGCCATATAAATACCGTGGCTACAAGAGCAGGTCAGAGGCTAGGAATCCTGAGGCGAGTAACTCACCTCCTGAATCCCCAAAGCCTGTCCACCATCTACAAGGCACAAGTCAGGAGTGTGATGGAATACTCTCCACTTGCCTGGATGGGTGCAGCTCCAACAACACTCAAGAAGCTCGACACCATCCAGGACAAAGCAGCCCGCTTGATTGGCACCCCATCTACAAACATTCACTCCCTCCACCACCAATGCACGGTGGCAGCAGTGTGTGCCATCTACAAGATGCAGTGCAACAATGCACCAAGGCTCCTTAGATAGCACCTTCCAAACCCGCGACCTCTACCAACTAGAAGGACAAGGGCAGCAATTACATGGGAACACCATCACCTGCAAGTTCCCCTCCAAGTCACACACCATCCTGACTTGGAACTGTATCGCCGTTCCTTCACTGTCGCTGGGTCAAAATCCTGGAATTCCCTTCCTAACAGCATTGTGGGTGTACCTACCCCACATGGACTGCAGCGGTTCACGAAGGCAGCTCACCACCACCTTCTCAAGGGCAATTAGGGATGGGCAATAAATGCTGGCCTGGCCAGCGACGCCCACATCCCATGAGTTAATAAAAAAAAAGATTTTCTTATCCACAGCTGTTACATAAGTTTCTAAATTCACTTGAAAAAGCCCTTCAAAACACTCCTACAGAGGATGCAGAGACCAAGTGGGCCCACATCAGAGATGCCATCTATGACTCAGCAATGACAACCTATGGCAAACGTGTGAAGCAGAATGCAGACTGGTTTCAATCTCACTTTGAAGAGCTGGAACCTGTCATAGCCGCTAAGCGCATTGCACTGTTGAACTACAAGAAAGCCACCAGCGGGTTAACATCCATAGCACTTAAAGCAGGCAGACGCGCTGCACAAAGAACAGCCAGGCGTTGCGCAAATGACTACTGGCAACACCTATGCAGTTATATTCAGCTGGCCTCCGACACCGGAAACATCAGAGAAATGTATGATGGCATTAAGAGAGCTTTTGGGCTAACCATCAGGAAGACCGTCCCCCTCAAGTCTAAATCAGGGGACACACTCACTTACCAACACAAGCAAATGAACCGCTGGGTGGAGCACTACCTAGAACTGTACTCCAGGGAAAATGTTGTCACTGAGACCGCCCTCAATGCAGCCCAGTCTCTGCCAGTCATGGATGAGCTGGACGAACAGCTAACAAAATCGGAACTCAGTGATGCCATTGATTCTCTAGCCAGTGGAAAAGCCCCTGGGAAGGACGGCATTATCCCTGAAATAATCAAGAATGCCAAGCCTGCTATACTTTCAGCACGCTACGAACTGCTTTGCCTGTGCTGGGACGAGGGAGCTGTATCATAGGACACGCACAATACCAATATCATCACCCTCTATAAGAACAAGGGTAACCGCGGTGACTGCAACAACTACCGTGGAATCTCCCTGCTCAGCATAGTGGGGAAAGTCTTCGCTTGAGTCTCTTTAAACAGGCTCTAGAAGCTGGCTGATCATGTCTACCCTGAGGCACAGTGTGGCTTTCGAGCAGAGAGATCCACCATTGACATGCTGTTCTCCCTTCGTCAGCTACAGGAGAAATGCCGCGAACAACAGATGCCCCTCTACGTTGATTTCATTGATCTCACCAAAGCCTTTGACCTCGTCAGCAGAGGTGGTCTCTTCAGACTACTAGAAAAGATTGGATGTCCACCAAAGCTACTAAGTATCATCACCTCATTCCAATACAATAAGAAAGGCACAATTCAGCATAGCGGCGCCACATCAGACCCCTTTCCTATCCCGAGTGGCATGAAACAGGGCTGTGTTCTCGCACCTACACTGTTAGGGATCTTCTTCTCCCTGCTGCTCTCATATGCATTCAAGTCTTCAGAAGAAAGAATTTTCCTCCACACAAGATCAGATGGCAGGTTGTTTAACCTTGCCCGTCTTAGAGCGAAGACCAAAGTACGGAAAGTCCTCATCAGGGAACTCCTCCTAGCTGACGATGCTGCATTAACATCCCACACTGAAGAGTGTCTGCAGAGACTCATTGACAGGATTGCGGTTGCCTGCAACGAACTTGGCCTAACCATCAGCTTCAAGAAAACAAACATCATGGGACAGGACGTCAGAAATGCTCCATCCATCAATATCAGCAACCACGCTCTGGAAGTGGTTCAAGAGTTCACCTACCTAGGCTCAACTATCACCAGTAACCTGTCTCTCGATGCAGAAATCAACAAGCACATGGGAAAGGCTTCCATTGCTATGTCTAGACTGGCCAAGAGAGTGTGGGAAAATGGCGCACTGACACAGAACACAAAAGTCCGAGTGTATCAAGCCTGTGTCCTCAGTACCTTGCTCTACGGCAGCAAGACATGGACAACGTATGTCAGCCAAGAGCGACGTCTCAATACATTCCATCTTCGCTGCCTCTGGAGAATCCTTGGCATCAGGTGGCAGGACCGTATCTCCAACACAGAAGTCCTCGAGGCGGGCAACATCCCCAGCATATACACCCTACTGAGCCAGCCGTGCTTGAAATGGCTTGGCCATGTGAGCCGCATGGAAGATGGCAGGATCCCCAAGGACACATTGTACAGCGAGCTCGTCACTGGTATCAGACCCACCGGCCTTCCATGTCTCTGCTTTAAAGATGTCTGCAAACACGACATGAAGTCCTGTGACATTGATCACAAGTCGTGGGAGTCAGTTGCCAGTGATCACCAGAGCTGCTGGGCAGCCATAAAGGCAGGGCTCAAGTGTGGCGAATCGAAGAGACTTAGCAGTTGGCAGGAAAAAAGACAGAAGCGCAAGGGGAGAGCCAACTGTCTAACAGCCCCGACAACCAATTTTATCTGCAGCGCCTGTGGAAGAGTCTGTCACTCTAGAATTGGCCTTTATAGTCACTTCAGGTGCTGCTTCACAAACTACTGACCACCTCCAGGCGCGTATCCATTGTCTCTCGAGACAAGGAGGCCAAAGAAGAAAGAAGAAGTAGTTGTTGTTTTAATCTATACAGAGCTGCCTGCTATACTGTAATACGGTGATAAGTATGATAAGTATATGCATACTTATATATATATTTAATGTATCTATTTTTGTATCAAATATACACATTTTGCATCCAGGCGACAATAACGTTTTAAAATACATTTTTCTCAAACAGAATGGTGGCAAATACAGGGCAGATGTGGAGTAGCAAATGGGGTCATCAGCAGGTAGTAGGGAAAGAACCTGATTGCGAGGTCACTACTAATTATACAGATCAGCCTCTGATTCTGCATCATCTCTGGAGGGAAGTCTGTTTGAATCACACTTGATTGGCATTCATTAAAAAGCTCAAATATACGGCAAAACATACATTTCATTCAGACCAGGTAAGCATGGAAGGTTCCTTTCCCTCAGGGACATGAGTGAACCAGTTGGGCTTTTATGACAAAATGGCAGCCTTCATGGTCATTTTGTCCAATGCTAACACACAAATTACCAGATTTATTGAATTCAATTTCATAGCCTGTCAAGGTCGGATTTGACCTCACAACCTCTGGCTTGCTAATTTAATACCATAACTACTCCACGATCATAGCCAACCCAATTTATCTTGCGTTCTAAGTCAAATTCCATTTGTATTATTTGCAATTGCAAAATCTTTTCTAGCATTTTGGAGACTATATACCACCATTTAATCCAGTTTTTCCACAGAAACAGGAAATCAGTGGCCTTAACCAAAGCACTTAAATCAGACTTACATTCTGTTGAACACGTGTAAGATTTGGCTTAAACCAATTACATATCACTTTTGTTATTTTGCTCGGTACTAATTTGATAAGGAAGTGGTGAAGGAAGGGAAGGAAAGCACAAATTGGGATGTCTCAAGGATTGGCGGTGAGATCCCAACTGCTTCTGATTTAGATTCATGACTTGGAAGGTCAATGCAAACTGATCAAATTGGCAGATGACACCAAACCAGGCCTATTTGAATCTGAAGAGACAGCTAAGAACTTACAAATTGAATTAGACTAATACATAATGAAGCTGACCAGTGGCAGATGAAATTAAATATGGATGCATTGTACACATAGGAAGAGAAATGAGTAATGCACGTTCTTTGTGAATGAACTCAGAACAGTTGAGATCATTGGATATCGGACATGGTGTTTGATATGTCCTGATACTATATAACAATACAACAACAATCAGCAAAGCAAACAGGATGCAGGACTATGAACCATAAACAGTAAAATATATGGAAGATGACATCACGTTAAAATGGTATGGTGCTCTGATCAAATTACAGCTCATGTCCCATCTAAAGAGAGGTACTTTGAAGCCCTGCAAGTGCTGCAGAGAAGATCCACATGGTTGACCACTAGTTTCAGAGGACTGAGTCATCAGGTAAGATTCGAAAAAACTTAGATTATTCCAACTTATAAGATGATCCAGAAATATATAAGATAGCAATTATTAACAGACAACTAAGTCTGAAACCCTACTTCAGTCTAGGCATGACTTCAGGAAATGGGGGCATATGTTGAAAATAAAAACAGAAAGTGCTGAAAATACTCAGGTGGTCAGGCAGCATCTGTAGAATGAGAAACAGAGTTAACGTTTCAGGTCAATGACCTCCTAGCAAGGGCATAAGTTAAGACTGATTCAAGACGTTCCTCATCATCAAGAGTCATTGCCATGTGGAATGGATGTTTGGGTTAGGTTAGTGAAAACCAACGCACTTGAATCAGTATACAGAAACATTTAGATGCAGTGTGGGGGGGGGGGGGGGGGGGGGGGGGGGGGGGGAGTGGGGAACTGAAGGTTCTTCCTGGGCAGATGAGCTCGAATGAACCAAACATCTTTCCTCACCCACATTCACTTTCTACTCACAAGTATTTTGTGCAAGCATGCTTTTACTTTAAATGCAATTTCCTCAATTTTTGGAAAAAAATGTACCTTGCAGCTCAGTGTCAGACGAGGATGTTGTGTTTTATTTGTGCTGAAGGTGCCTTTGCTTGAGAAGCAGCAGTCTTCACTGCCCAGTGAGGTCTGAGGATGATAGCAAGGCCCTCTTGCCAGCTGACCCACAGAGTAGTGCTGCCACTGGAAATCATGGAGGAACAATCAATCTGCTGCCTATTTCTATAGGACTGAAGAGCACGTGGAGAAAAACAGCTGTTGGATGAGAATTAAGTGTGAAAAGAAGCTCAAACAAAAGCAAAACAAATACGTCAGAAAAAGCTGGAAATGCACAAGTAAAGAGAACCTGGTTATCCTCCCAGAGATGGTTTGCAGCATGGTTGATATGTACAATGGCAAAACTTTTAACCAGGTTGAAATCCAGCCTGAAATGACTGGCCATTATCTTGGCAAGTTCCTCATCACTTAAAAGGCTTTTGAGCATGGCACACCTGGTCACTCATTCTTCCAGATTCATTCCTCTGAAGTAAACCATTTACGATGGAAATGTACAAACAAACTCATTTCAGTACAAAAAGAAAGAGAAGTTAATGCCACAGAACTCTGCCAAAATGTTAACGTGACTTTTCTTTTTCAGATGCTGACTGACCTATTGTGAATTTCCAGCATTTCCTACCTCATATTTTCAGCAAATGCATCTTTTTTATATGCTCAAAAATATGCTTTTCCATTAACAAAAAAGACAAATGTAATAAATATCAAAACTCATTGATAACGTTTATGAAAGCAGACATGGTGAAAGACTGTCCAGGTATACAGTGGTGGAGTCTTCAGACACGGATGCACCAGGGGCTCAGTCATACCTCCATTAAGATAATAATGCTGCTTAAGCAACTTGTTATGGAGTGATTTCTTACATTATAATTGCCAGGTTCATCACAAAAAGTAAACTAAAATAAAACTTGCAAGAGTAAATGCATGAGGGAACTGAGCCATACAGAGCACACAGATCCTGCTTTGATCCCCAGCCTGTGCTGAGTTCGCCAATGTCAACAGAGTCAGCAGTAAGAGTTCTACAATTGCCCTCATTGCCCCTTGGCTAGTGGAGGAGGTGAGGGGGTATCAAACAATGTTACCACTCCTGAATCCCACCAGTGGCTCCTGCTGAAACGTTTGAGTATGCACAAATGTTGGGTGAGGGCAGGAGCACCCTATGCTGTAATGCCACCCAGGTTAAAACAACTTGCCAATATTCACCATCTAGACTCCAACATGAAAATTTGCCAGGTCAAAGGTATCAGAGGCTCGTTGAACTATACCCAAGCGCAAGCCAACAACTTCAGGACAGAGGCGGAAGAATTTTTAAAATGCAGAACAGTTTATGGCCAGATGTGCAAGGTGACTATTTGTTGACCATTTAAGCGGCAGACAGAAAATAAGAGTCTGAATGAGCAGGCATTAAGCTGTGTAAATTTGAATGAGCCTGAAACATAAGTTATAACTAAAAATCCATCTCAGGCTTTATCACACCAGGAGATCTGTGTGCAAGTGCGGCATTTCTGATGAGTCATGTGAGAAAGGCTAGAACAATGTCACATATTCAACGTGTTGTGATGTCATTTCTGTCATGTTGCACAATTGCTGTGAGATTGCCAAATAATCTTGGTTTAAGCTGTGCCAGTTTAACATGAGGCGCCACACTGAATGCTTGAGCATTTCTCCACTGTGCAAATCCAGACTTGCCCTATTGAAATACACCGCTGCAGGCTCAGAGGTTGGAGGACACTGTGGGCAAGCTGCCATCTGCCCAGCATGGTGGAACTGGTTGACTGGCTGTGCCAGCTGAATGTGGGGCAGGTGTGTTGCTGTGTGCTTGTGCTCTGGAGATTCCCTGTCCCTTCAAGATGGCACGTGCATCTGTCGAGGCCTGCAATCAAGCAGATGTTAATTTCGCTCTGTGCAACAAAAGCCAACGCTGCCAGTCAGGCAGATTTGGGCAAACTCCAGCCACACACCTTTCCCCAAACGTCCTTTCATTATTTTTTTTTGTCGTATGCCACTCAATTCTGCAGCACTGAATAGCCTCATGCAGCTCCTACTATTGAAGGCGTTGCAAGTGGCAGCTGCTTTTGTCTGGTAATTAGCAGATGAAAATGTTGAATTAGAGGTTTGTCAAGCAGTCGAAAGCATGGTGAGTTGTTTGAAAAAGCACAGGCTTAATGCAATCACAATGGATTTGCAAGTTACAACTCTTGCTCTTTCAGGGTTCCGGGTGTCCTTCAATCTTCATTTCTCTGGGAACAAAAGGCTGTGTATTTCTGAAAGTCTTGATTTCTTTTCACTTTGATATATTATTTAACATGTGCTTAAAAAGGCCAGTACATTGACAGAACAAAATGCAATTTTCATTACACCTTTTAGACACTGTGAATCAGGGCTTTTTTTTAAAAAAACATCTTTTTCAGTGTACTTGTTAATCATCTGTATAACGTTTGTTCACTGTATTCAGAACCTGGCCAATCATAGAAAGACAATGCCATTACTTTCAATATTTAATAAAAATAAATGGCAAATATTTGGCACAGTAAAATTATATTTACTTCAACATTATCCAAATAACGGTGCTGTTAAAACAGAATATATTCACATTCAGACCTGCTCTTAACCTGCACACAATGGCCAACAGTGAACTGTATACAACAATCCAGAGTGGACAGGTTAGAGTAGACATCCTGACAGGGTTTTTGAATGATATTTGATTGAAAAGCTGGAATCAGAGGCAGGCTGTCGCTTAAACCTGCTCTGTGGGTTGGCATGCCAGTTTCCCAATGCGAAACCAGCACACTGAGTTTAAAAGGTTGCAATAGGAGCCGGAAGAGGCAACCTACTTAAATGACCAGCTAAGCCTCTTAACGAGCTTTTAGTCAGCTCATTCAGGGCCAGTTTTGAATTTTCTTTTTAAGGTGTGGGATCCATGCAGGGTCCCGACCATGACAGGGAGGAGGAAGCAGTGACAGAGCTGAAACAGTGGGACAGCAGCAAGAGGCACCAGTGAAGAGGGAAGGCTCAGAGAAGGTCTTCATTCTCAGGCAACCAGTTGTGCTGAATGAGAAGAATTATTTTTCATATCTCTGCACTGTTGACAAGAGCATTTTGGAGGGTGCTGGCTTTGTTTGAGGGCGGTGTGATAGGGGCAGGTGTGGTGCAGGCCCTTCAGCTTACAGGTCTCAGGAGTTCATGATGGGGGGGTGGGGGGTGTTCAGAAAGACTCCACAATCCGATGGAAAGGAAGGACATAAGAGGAAATGGGATCAAGTTTCGCTGAGCTTGTTCCAACCAGCAATGATGAGTGGCATCTGCAGGAGCGCGGCTTTGAGGAATGAAGGCAGGAAGGCAATGGAGACAACACCCTCTGCATAGGGTCCACCACCAAAGGATTTGCTGCCTGGACATGGTGGAGCCTCAGCACTGCAGAACACTGTGCCTAGCCAGGCAGATGGTTGCTGACCTGACTGCCCTCCTTGAGGGTATTCAGAGGATTAGCAGGAACTGTCGCTGTGCCCTTCCAGTGGCTCTAAGAGTTATAGTGGCCTTGTACTTTCCTGCAACCTGCTCCTTCAAAGGAGCAGCAGTAAACATTAGTGGACTCTCACAGGCAGCAGCATATCATTGCACCACAGAGGTGTCGGATGCTCTGTTTGAGAGGGCAGATGATTAAATTGAAATCAAGGTGGATATCGACACTTAAGCTCAAAGCACAGTGGGATTTGCCTCCCTCACTGGTGTCTTCAGGTGCAGAGGATCATCGATTGTACCCATGTGGCCATCAAGGCACCAACTAACCAGCCAGGGAGATTCCTCAAGAGGAAGGGATTCCACTTCCTGAATGTCAAGCTGCCATGTGACCACAAAGTGTTTTATGCAGGTGTAATGCTTTTCTGGAAGCTGCAGTTATGCCTTTATCCTCTGGCATCCAAAGGTGCCGCAGCTCTTCATGAAACCACCAGAGATCCGTGGATGGCTGTTAGAGGGTAAGGCTTACCCAGATGACTGATGACTCTGGTGCGTCACCCTGCCATGGAGGCTGAGAGGCACTTCAACCGATGCCAACTGAGCATAAGGGTCATCAACCTCCTGATTATGAGGCCAAGGTGCCTTGACCAGTCGAGTAGGCCCCTCCAGTGCAGTCCCTCAAGGATCTGCTGAGTCCTCCATTACATGGCCCTCCAGAGGGGTGTGGACCTTGAGAAGGGAGAAGCGCTGGAACAGCACAGCTCCTCGGAGGAGGAGGAAGACAGGGAGGAGGAGGAAGCTGAAGGAGAACTGGAGAATGGTTCCCATGCTTTTCAGGGATGTCACCATGGCAGGCTCAGGAGGCAGAGCGCTCTTCAGGATGGCAGGGACACTAGTGATTCAGACATGTTTCACCTGAGTGAGACTCAGTCTGCAGGACATTTGGAGAGAACAGTCTCCTTCATCTGAGTGAGAGCAACCATCAATTCATAGCAAAAGTCAGCAACCATCCATTGGCACAAACACGGCAAGGCTCCGGAGTCTTCACCTAACACACTCTTCCCCAACACATTCCATTGCTCTGGCAACCCTTACTTCCCATTCTCCTGTGTTTTGCCATGATGAGATGGAAACACACAAGTCAGCCTTAACGCAACAAATTTCCCAGTGCTTTATCGCTTAACAGTTCACTGTTATTTACATCAGAAAGACCCAAGGGACCCAAAAAGTGATATTACCGATGCAGTGGCCTCCACTGACAGTCACTTGTATGAGTGCCTCCTGCTGTGGCTCAGGATAAGGTGGAGGAAGACTGCTTGCTAGTTCCTGTCTGGGACAGAGATGGTTTTGGCGGTCGGCCTCCGTGTGGAGGTGCCGGTGGGTTGGGGGGTAACTCCAAAGGCTGCTGCACTGGCATCAAAGCAGGACAGCCGCTGTCACAGGGTGTAACTCTACAGATGCTTCTTCTGTTAGAGGGGCCATGAGGGAGGATGATGAAGCCCCGTATGACGTGGCCTCATCACCATCTGTCACCTCCTCAGCCCTTTCATTGCACCCTTGATTGCTGGAGGGGACCACCAGCTGGGGCGCAGCTGGCATCCACTCCATGTTTCTTTGCCTCATTTGCACCACTGACCCATCATTACTGCTGACTGCGGCATGCATTCTGTGCATGTCAGTATGCTGTTCCTGCATCCCCTCTGAGTGATGCTGCACCTGGCTCTCCATGAGGTTGGCCACTTTGTCAATGGAGGGGCTCATGTGCTCAAAGAACTGAGTCATGATGGAGCATAGGAGATGAATGGACTCCTCCATTCTCATCCCATGACTCCACAGTGCCTCAGGTAACTCCAACATGTGCGTATACATCTCATGCTGGTTCTCCAGGTAGAGATTTCTTAGGCTCTGCATCTCCACCCTGAACAGGGCTGCGCCTGTTCTCCATCCTCCAAGGGGAACTGACCACAGCCAACTTGGCCTCCCCCAAATCCTCCAGCTCTGACGTAATGTGCGCTTCACCCTGTGCTACTGTTTCTAAAACCGTGCGAGGACCCACCGAGGTGTGAGTGTCTGCGCTGAGGGTGCACTTGGAAGATGTAACAGTGCAGGTTCCGATGTGTCTTCCTCCTCTGGAACGTTGTTTTTGTCTGGCTTCCAGCCCCTTGCAGCTGGCCCCTTGGGAGACATAGGAGAAGATGGTGATGAGACATCGGGACAGTCAACAGATGTCTCTGCTGCTTAAAATAATGAGATGACAGCTTATGCATTGACAGCTCATTGCATGAGGACCATTGCCATGCATCTCCTGAACCCGGAGATGTTGAGATGTTTTCACCCTGTCTACAGCGGACCCTGGTTTCTCCACCCCCAGAATCCTTGTTGCTTGACATCTGGCCAAATCAAGGGCCAGCTCCTCAAAGTGCATCAGTGACATGAGCTGGGGAACCCCACCATCCAGGTGTGGTCTCTTGCTTTCCCTGGCGTTCAACTCCCGTTTGACCTGTAAGGTGAAGAAAGATGCAGTTAGGACAATGCCCTCTCCCTCAACACTCACAGCTTTTCAGTCGCATAAGATGTTGCAGTCTGCACTCCAGCCTCCTGTTCAACATCACTTGGGTTCTGACCGATGTTTATGGGTTATCGGGGCTGCTGAGCACACATCTCTCCCATGGTCAGGAGAACTCTATACGTCCTCAGGATGCCTAGGAGGCATGGCATCTTGGTCTGTCTTTAGATGCACCTGAGAAGGTCACAAACATTTCCGGCACTGGATCCAGTTCCCCCTCACCACTCCTCTGCTGCTGACCTTGTGAGCCACTTCCAGCCCAAAGAACATGGCCTCGCTCTTGCCGCGGTTTACTTTGGCTCCTGAGGCCAGTTCGAGCTGGTCGCAGATGCTCATCAGTCTGCGAATGGACAGCGGATCCGAGCAGAAGACGACGACGTCATCCATGTACAGGGAGGCTTTGACCTGAATGCCTCCACTGCCTGGGATTGTCACTCCTCTTATGCCCGCATCCTTCCTAATGAACTCAGCAAAAGGTTCTATACAGCAAACAAACAAGACAGGGGTGACAGGACAGGCCTGCCTGACTCCAGATTGGATCGGGAAACTTTCTGATTCCCACCCATTGATTGAGACTGCACTACTGATGTTTGTGTAGAGCAGTTTGATCCAATTGCAGATTCCCTCCCCAAACCCCATTTTGGAGAGCACGTCCATCATGTAGGTGTGCGATATCCTGTCAAAAGCCTTCTCCTGGTCTAAGTTGATGAGGCAGGTATCCACCCTCCTGTCCCGTAAATAGGCAATCGTATCCCTGAGTAGCGCGAGACTATCAGAGATCTTCCTGTCGGGGACAGTAGGTCTGGTCAGGGTGGATCACCAACTCCAGGGTAGACTTGACCCGACTGCAATGACTTTGGACAGAATCTTGTAGTCAAAATTAAGCAGTGAGATGGGCCACCAATTTCTGATCTCCACCCTCTTCCGCTTGTAGATGAGGGTGATAATGCCTTTCCTCATGGATTCTGACATGCTGCTGGCCAGAAGCATACTCTCATATACTTCCAGCAGGTCTGGGCCGATCCTGTCCCACAGAGTCGAATACAACTCAACCGGTAAGCCGTCGCTTCCGGGAGTTTTACTCACCTCGAAGGACCTGACGGCCTTTGTCAGCTCGTTCAAAGTGAGCAGTTTGTCCAGTCTGTCCCTCATGCTGTTATCTAAGACCTCAGTGATAGATGACAGGAAGGACTGGGAGACCATGCTGTTCCTGCGCTTCATGTCATACAGCCCAGCATAAAAGGATTTGCTAATCCTTAGTATGTCAGACTGCGAAGACGTTACTGAGCCATCCTCTTCCTTCAGGCTGCTGATCACAGAGCTCTCTGTGTGTACCTTTTGGAAGAAAAAATGTGAGCACATCTCATCCTGCTCAACGCAGTGGACTCTGGACCGAAAGATGATCTTGGTGGCCTCCGTGGCAAAGGGCGAGGCCTGCCAGCTCTTCACCTCTTGGAGATCCTCCTTGACCTCGACCCCCATCGACTGCAACCGGAGCAGATTTTGCATTCTTTTGAGTCGGGACATTTATTTCCCTCTGTCTCTCTCTCGCCCTCTGAATACCTTTGAAGATAAAGAACCTCTTGATGTTCTCCTTGATCGCCTCCCACCAGTGAACTGGAGACTGAAAGAGGGGTTTCACGGTTCTCCAAACTTTGTCATCCATTTTGAGTTCCTCAACGTTTTCTAGGGTTAGCAGTGTAACACTGAGCTTCCAAGTCCCCCTGCCAACCCGCTGGTCGCCCTATAAGTGACAGTCGGTCATTAAGAGGCAATGGTCAAAGAAGAACACTGGCTTGATGTCGGTAGATCTGACCGTGAAAAAACAGGACACAAACAGGAAGTCAAAACTGGAACGGGCAGACCCGTCTGGTCTTGACCAGGTGTAGCTACGCTGTGCTCTGTCTGCAGGGTTGCTGAAGCCGTCGTGCAGCTTGGCATCTTTCACCGTTTCCATTAGGAATCTGGACGTAGCGTCCAGTTTTCTGTCGTCCCTGCCAGATCATCCAGCTGCTTTAATGATGAGAGCTGCTGGAAAATGGTCAGCCGCTCGCTGCATTGGGCCGGCATACACGTTGGTCAACCGGAGCGGAGCATTGTTGTACATTAAATTTGTTACGAGGAGGCAACTGCCCATCACCTCCTTAACTTCAGAGATGAAGAAGTTGTCTCCCTGCAGCAGAATACCCAGGCTGGAGGAACGGGAATAATATCCCCCTGACCAGATTGATGGCCTGTGCGACCACTGCCTGTAGGTGCTGAAGTGTGGTATTCTACACTCCTGCAGAAACAGGTCAGCTTTGACCTTGGCGAAGTAGTCCAAGGTTGAAACACATCGCGTATTGGATTTAGCGCTACGCACGTTAATCGAAGCAATCTTTATACCCATTTTAAAGTTGGGTGTTGCTTCCCACACCATTTGTCCTTGCTAGTCCCAGTCCTTCCGTATGTTCCTGCAAACCCATAGTGTACACAAGCTGTTTCACATTCATTGGGCTCAGAAACCCTTCCTGGTCACTCATGGGGGGGTTTGTTCCACTAGGGTGACATCGGGGGGAGGAGGGGGGGGGGGGGGGTGGGGATCTTGTAGGCAGCAAGGCTTGGGTTGTCCTCTGCTGGTGGTGTTTTTCCCCTCTGTTCCTCCTCGAAGACATTACTGCTCCCGGTTTCCTGGAGCTGGAGTGCACCAGACGCTTCGTGGCTCTCGGTGTCCCGGAGCTGGGGTGCGCTAGGCATCTCACTGGGTTCGACGCTTTGGGTTTGGGACACGCTGGGCCCATCACAGCTTCCAGTGCCCCGGAGCTGGGGGGCTTTATCTTCCAGCTCCTTTGAGTTCTGCCGCTTCTTTTGCAGGTGCCGTTGTTCCGGCCCTTCCTCGTCCAATGAGGAGGAGCTGCCGTAGTCTGTCTCAGACGATAGCCTCCTCTAGTCACTGGTTTGGGTGGTGGCCTGTTCCTTTTTTGGAGGTTTCCTCTGTGGTTTTCCTTTCTACCACTTGCCACTGACCAGTTTGTCCATCTGCTGCCTCCTCCTCCATTGATTGTCTGTAGAGGATGGGTTTCCAGGCACAGGGCAGGTGTTGGGTCTCTGGCTGCAGCTGCCTCCCCTTTCTTCTCCTTCTCAGGTAGACGTTCCTCGTTGCGAGGAGAATCCTTTGTCTCCTTCCCAGCACCAGATGCGGTTACTGTTCCTTCTCCTGGCCTTTCCTTGGAGCTTGCTGCCTGAGCTTAATTGAGGCACTGTTTGGGGCAGGTTTTGTAGAGGTGGCCTGCCCCACCGCACAGGTTGCAGCACTTACTCTATTTACAGTCTGATGGCCTTCCTTCTTGCAGATGACTGTGCTGCAGTTGGCTACCACGTGACCAGATTTGTCACAGATGCGACAAACTCTGGGCTGCCTCGAATCGATCGAGAAGCCTCGACTTTTCCCGACAGCGAAGCTGGTGGGAGGATGGATGATGGCTCCATTGGCATCGACCTTCAAGGTCACCTTGACCTGAAGCTTGCTGGTCCAAATCCAAAATGGGTCCTTAACATCAGTGCTGCTGCCAGCCGCCTCGACGTACCTGGCGAGGAAGGCGAGTACATCCACGACAGGAACATGGGGGTTATAGAGGTCGATTGTCACCACCCGGTCACATTGCGACGGCAGCGTGAAGAGAGGCTCCACTGTGAGGATCGACAGCAGGGCCTGGTTTCCATACTCCTTGAACACCTTCAGGAATGTGATGTATCCCGCCACATTCTTGAAGGTCACGTCGAAATAGCCACTGCTGGGGAAGTCCTGCAGGCAGGAGATGTGTGCAGCTTGGAACTCACAGCAATCAAAAAGGATTTTCTTAACGGAGGAGGTTTGGTCAACAGGTGCACCTCCTTCATTACCCTTCACCACCAACCAAACGGTGTCACGCACTCCCTGGCCTGAAGTTCTAGAATTGGTTACAGCCATTTTACTCGAAAACCTACGTAGAACAGGATCAAAGGCCACTGATCATGGTTTCTCCCCTGCCAGATGGGAGTGACACATCAGCTTTTGAAGCACAAGCTAATACTGCAACAGATTTGCAGCTCCAAATGATCTGACCAGAAAATCAGCAATACTCCTCATTGTCAATACCAGCTGCAGCTTGTACCTGCCACTGCTGCATCAATCTGTGACCAGATTGTACATTGCATGTAGGAATTCCTGGTCTTGCAAACAATCAGAAATTCCAACCTTTAACACAGAATCCAACCCTGAACCAAAGCAGCAATGTCAGCTATTACATTTATATTTCCTACATTGCAAGGGTGACCACACTTCAAATGTACTTCACTGGATGTAAAGCGCTTTGAGACATCCTGTGGTTGTGAAAAGCGCTATATAAATGCAAGTCTTTTTCTTCTTTTACTAGCTGCAGCCAGGATAGACAGCAAGGAGCATGTTAAGGAACCAGAATGCCTCTGTGAACTGGGTGGGGGTTGGAAGGGAAAGTGCCTCTGTGAACTGAGTGGGGGTTAGAAGGGAGAGTGCCTCTGTGAACTGGGGGAAAAGGCCAAGAGGGAAAGTTTGTTTCAGCGAAAGGGAAAAGAGCAGTTTAGGCAGCTTTTGGGCAAGTGATGGTCCGCTTGGTCTTTTAACTATGGTTAAACCTAAATGCTAACTTTTTCCCCCCCATTTTTAAGATTAAAATTCTATATATTAAGTAAAGATGTAATTATAATTAACCAGTTTGTACCATCAGTAATCTAGAAAAACCCTGCGAATGAGTGCAGTGGGGAGGGGGCAGCATTTGGAAGTATTGTGTGCCATTCTAAATTATTGACCATGTCTCCATTCTCTAATATCACACAAGCAATGACATATTAGAATGCCCATTGCTTAAAGCTTCATCACTCATATTGGCAAACCCAACCTCAGTAGCACCATGTTTGTGCATTTCCCTAATTGATAGCAACATATAAAATACCTATCTCTGTAGCACAATGTTTGTGTGAGTCTCATTAACAGACACATGGAAGGATCTTCTCCGTAACATTGTGATTTGTTGACTCCTTACGAAAGAAAACACACGCAAACACACACAGCCTCTCCATAACATCATTGTGCATTTCCCTCATTGAGACACAGAGAAAGCCCCCTCTATAACACCATGGTTGTGTTTTTTCTTTACAAATAGGCACAAAACCCTCTTTGTAAACTTGAGTACCTTTGAATCCTCATTAATATATACAGCTCCTCTCCGGGTTTGCATGGTTCACAGATAGCTCACGGGGTCTCTGATAATTGGTGCCAAAATAAAACCACATAAGCGATGGAATAATCAAGTACAGTGATTGGGTTGGAGAAGACAGTGGGCATTAACCCTGTGGCAGATTCACATTTTAACATGCAAGGGAAGTGTCAGACTGCCAAATCAGGACTATACAATTTTGTCACAGCATCATCACATTTGGAGGATATTTGGTGTTGTTAACAGTATGATGGACGTTTGGAGCCATTGTTAATCTCAATCAAGTTTAAACATTAAAAAATGAACTAGACAGATCTAAATGTCAAGTTATAAAGTTCAAAGCTCTAAAAGCAAGCTTTTTATGAACCAAAATGGTTTTCTAAACTTATACTTACAGTTCCCTGTATAGTCAAGAAAATGAATTTCTAAGTGAAATGTAACAAGAATTACTTGCCCTTATATAGAACCTTTCATGACCAAAGCTCATTATAGCCAGTAAACTACTTTTGAAGAGTAGTCACTGCTGTAATGTAGGAAATATGAATCCACCCCAAAAGTAGGATTCTAGCAAGAAACAGCAGCAAAATAATCCAAATGGAAAGGAGAGCAGGAAGCTTCAAACTCAGGCCACTGAGGACTATGGTCAGCTCCACATGGGAGAAGCTCAGTGGGGTGCCAGCTCCACCTCAGGAGGGATGAAGATGTCCCTATACCATACATGTTCTAGGTTTTACTCGGTGATTCCCAATGCCAGCAAGATTTGGGGTGTTATACAGCAGACAGAAGAAACAGGCACACCTTTTCCTGTTTGATTAGAAATCTCCATGAATAATAAGGCACAACACAAGTGCACATTCTCCCAAAATATAACACACTCCAAAGCGACCAGAAACCAATCTTGTCTTTCCTAACACCGTGATTTCCAGGTGACTAAATGTGTCTTTCTTTCTATTTTACTGCTGCTCCCAGGTGCAAACTCAGAACCAGTATCATCAGAAGTGGCTGGCTGCTCCTATGTTACAAAAAGCTAATGGGACTGCAGTAGCACTCTTCTCATGGCAGCTTGTCCCTGGGTGAGAGCTACTGCTGGCTGCTGATCTGCAGCATGTGCCTGGGGAGCCTGGTGGTGCCTCTTGTATGGATATAGGAAACACCAGCCTCATGCAGGTCTGTGCCAGCCATCACAATTCCACCTGCTGGTCTAATGGCAGTTATCAGATCCAAAAAGCAGTGAGGCAGCAGGCTGCAGCCCAGCAGGCCTCCAGGAAGTCAGTACACAAGATACTGTCTAATCTAACCCTTACTGCCATACCAGAGCTGCAGTGCTTGCAGATTTAAGTCACAGAGTGGGGCCTTGCTGATTCTGAGGTGTGTATAGATCTCAATAAACTGACCACATCCCCTACCAAAGAACAAGTTTCCGTAATGTTGCTGCTCATAATTATTGCAGAATCCAGAAGCACAGCTGTCAGTTGCCTTACATCCTCAGAGACTAACCTCAGAGCCTACAAATAGCTGTGATGTTTCTCAAACAACTGTCCTTTCAGGTGAGCACTGGTGGTTTTGAGTCCAACAACATTGAGCTTTCTCTTTGACCTCCACTGCGAAACTGACTTCTCTCCAACTTCGCATCATTAACGGTACCTAATTACCTCCCAGGTGAACGTTTCTGAGATGTTGTGTGGGAGAGCATGACAGGAGTACAGTGTGAAGGTTACTTGTGCTATTAACTTTTTTTTTTTACAGTGACCAGCATGTTGGTGCCCAGGATGACCAAGATTGGCCATTTGTACCTTGCCTGTCCTCAGGTCATTGACTCTGTAGTACCGGCCTGCAGTTCTGGGACAATGACATTGCCATCTCTCTCCACAAAACACAAGATACACTTTTTTGTAGCTTCATCCCATGGGTATCCAGCAATGTGTGTGTATCGCTCTCTCTCCTTTGATCATCTCATCTGTGCAAGAAGTGCCTCCTTTCCTGTATGATTAATCTCAACATTTTTGAAAAGAGACACAAAAATCACAAGATGTCATCCAGATAACTCACTAAGCTAAACATTTTGCTACTTAACTGCTGCGCCCCCAGTCTACTGCTGCCAGACTTGGACTTTTTAAATACACTTTTAAGTACACTGTCGCGGGGTCAAAATCCTGGAACGCCCTTCCTAACAGCACTGTGGGTATACCTACCCCAAATGGACTGCAGCAGTTCAAGGCGGCAGCTCACCACCATCTTCTCAAGGGCAATTAGGGATGGGCAATAAATGCTGACCTGGCCAGTGACGCCTACATCCCATGAATCAATAAAAAAAACTTATATCCAAGAACCTCCAGGAAAAATTTACCCATTTTACATGGGTTTTGCACTTCAGAACCACCAGTGGATATTTAATTGAACTGATTCCACCAATTATGAGAGACTCAGTGGTGCAGACTATCAACAAGTGCAAGCCTCAACTCATTGGTGAAATTCCAGCAAGATTAACTCAGTGGAATTTTAGGGTCATTTTATTTGAGTCAAACTGGAGAATTCAGAAATGTGAGGAAGAGGATCATGGTCATTATTTTGTATTATCATGAGAAGACAATCTGCACTGCTTGAACTAAGTGAATCTGATCATAACTATTGCTCTCTATGCTCAATTGTTGCGAAATAAATCAGCTTAATGATTGATATTTGACTTTGCCTTACCAAATGTTTATATGATCCATTTTCAAAGAAATTGAGGAAGCACACGTGAATAACACAAATATCGATTAAAGATCACAAGGTTATTGTTATAACCTTGGGTTAGATAATGGACAATGTGGGATATCTCTAAACGCAAATGCTTAGACCACTTACAGAGGTGACTTGCACCACTGTACCTGAGCCAATAGTGAAGTCAAGACCTCAAACTAGCGGGAAAAGCACCAGAAATATTAATAGTTATGTGAAAGTAAGCAGATTAAAGACAACCATGCAGGCTAAGATGCTGAAGTTACAGCATTCAAAGAGTACACATTCAGTCAGGCTGGGGACATTCAAGTACCACAAAGGGCAGGAGCATCACACTGCTGTTAAGGAAATAAGAATTACAGTAACTTGTTCTAAAGAATATGTGCCTGATTTACACAATTCTGTTTCACTTAGCTGGTGACAGAGCACTCGGCTGATCTCAGACAGAGATTGTCCACAGGAACTTAGATCAATTTGGAATGTATTGAAAGGAGCATGGGGCAGTTTTATGCAGTGCTCAAAGGGGTCTGAACTCTAATTTTTCATTTTTCCTCCACCTTTAGTTTTCAGTTCTATTATTTTATTATGTTCTTCGCTGTTTTCTCACTTCCTATATTTCTTGTTTCTGAGTTTCATTTCTTGTTTAACCACTGAACAATGAAGAATCAATGACAGTGGCATTCAGGTGCAGAACACACATTCAATCACATGGTCTATTTTTAGTTGACTGTTGTGGATAGACACCAGGTACCTTCTCACAACCCAGACAGGAAAAATCACGAGAGCGTGATCATTTGGATGTTAAGAGTGCATTGTGGGAGGAGAAGAATAGGTGGTTCATTCCCCTCAGCTGCAGGGTCACAAGTCACCAACTCCATTCCTCTCCCTGGCCACTGTCTGAGGGTAAATAAGACTGTTCACAACTTTGGGGTCCTATTGAGCCCTGAGCTGAGCTTCTGACCTCATATCCTCTCCATCACCAAGACCTACTTCCAGCTTCGTAACATTGCCTGTCTCCATTCCTGCCTCAGCTCATCTGCTGCTGAGCCTTTGTTACCACTAGACTCAACTATTTCAATGGTCTTCTGGTCTCACACCTTGTACTCCCCGTAAACTTGAGCTCATCCAAAAGTCTGCTGTTAACTTACACTCACACTAAGCCCCATCACCTTGTGTTTACTGGCCTACATTGGTTTCCAGTCTGGCAATACCTTGATTCAAAAATTTCCATCCTTGTTTCAAATCTTTCCATGACCTCACCCCCTCCCTATCTTTGTGAACTCCTCCAGCCCTACAACCCTCCAAGATCTCTGCTCTCCCCCAAATCTGGCCTCTAGTGCATTCCCAATTTTCATCACTCCATAATTGGCGGCCATGCTTTCAGTTGCCTAGGCCCTAAGCTCTGGAATTCCCTTCTAAAACCTTGCCGCCTCTCTACCTCTTCTTCCTCCTTTAAGGAACTCCTTAAAACCGACCTCTTTGACAATGCTTTTGCTCACCTGTCCTAATATCTCTATGTGGCTCGGCGTCAAACTTTGTTTTATAGTGCACTGTGAAGCACCTTGGAACGTTTACTACAATAAAGGTGTGATATAAATGCAAGTTGTTGTTGAAGGAAAACAAAATGCATGCAACCCTCTTACAGTATTAACATTATGTAAGGCTATATTACAAGGTTGAAGTGTTTCTGCTATTTATCTGGGGCGGGATTGGGGGTGGGGGGGGGGGGGGGTGATGCACAGATGGGATTCTCAAGTAGAAAAAACAGTAGGAAACAGCAATGATGGAAGGGCCTCTCCAATTGTCTTTAAAGAATGGTTTAAAGAGGCTCAGGCAGGCTGAAAGAACACAAAAAGCTGTAGGCTCTTTGGTTTTCAGGAAGGAGCCCCCAAACTAGTGATGACCACACTGAAGAAAATCAGAGTCTGCCAGTCAGAGTACTATTGATTTGAGAAGTTGTCCTTGTGATTCTTGGGGATAAGCTGTTTTCTGTGGTGCTGTATTTGATGAAGTCAATCCCATACACATCATAGAAAAATCCAGTAAGGAGTAGGAAATATATAAAATACAGTACCACATTTCCTGGGCTTTTTATAGGTCTAGTTCTAAAACAGTTATAATTTATGAAACCTTTACCTAATAATCTTTTATTTAACAATTATTTGAAATGAATTTCAGTAATTCTATGTACTGAGGATCTGGTTTCTAAAGTAGTTTGACTACATAGAGATTGCTGGTGGGTTGATATTGAATTAATGAAAATGACAAGTGGTCCATATGAAAAGAGATAGTACAGCTTTAAATCAACTATATAGCCCCTGTTTTACAGCCATTTCGTCTGGAAAATCCTCACATATCATGATTTCTTTTTAATTTCTTGACAATTAAGATGGAGTGATAATCTTTGAAACCTAGCAATGTGCCTCATCAAAAAAACCTTGAAACACTAACCTTACACATCTGCATTTTGAACCTGTGCTTCTTGTCTCAAAACATATCACAAAGCAATATATTTTTCTCTTAATTTGATAATAACAATTTCCCCAGAGGATTTCAGTCAGCATGAATCTGGATATTGTTTGAAAAGGTGACAAAGCAATGAAGACTCGCCATCCTCCCACATTCCCCAGTCAGCACCTTCCTTTACTATACCAGTTCAAATTAATCAAATTAAATTTATATGAATAGTGAAAAATCATGAAAGGTATTAGACATGTAATTTAAAATTAATATCTTATAATTATTTATCATGTCATATGAGGAGAAATTGATTTTTTTTGTCTGGGAACTGTACATTACAGATGACTTAAAATTATCACTATAACCCCTGGGAAATTCTTTGCTTAACACTGGCAAAATGGAACTGGTTGTACATTTCATTTTCAAACACCAACGACTGAAATTTACAGACAATGTGATTCTGCCATTGAATAGGAAATGTGTTCATTTGAGACTGTTACTGGGCTTTTTCATTTACATGACATTTTAAGGAAACAGCCAAGCGTGACTTAACCTGTTTAGAATGCGGGCTGTTTATTTTCTAATTTTGTAGCTTAGGAGGACTGCTTTTTCCCCTCATCCCTGTCTGTAAATATTAGCTGCAGTAAGCGGTTATCCTGAGGATTACACAAGTCACCAAGAAAATGTTGGGGCTGTTCAAAGCCTTTAGTTCATTTTGATCATGATTGCACATTGACTATCATTTTCTATAACTCTGGGCAATAGTTTTCCAACCATAGCAGCCAAACAGCAGTCAATATTTGTTTTATTATACCCTTGAGTGAAAAGGTTTTAAAAAGAACTACTGTCATCTGTTACAGGCTTGTGCTTTGTAATGTCGGCAGGCAATAGTTTCTACTCTACTGCCTGCTGACATCACTCACTGAAGACCATTGACAGCTGATGTCTATTACAGGGCAATAGTGACAGCTGTTAGCTGACACGTGACCACTCTTCAGTAAATCAGATCAAGCATTTCAAAGCAAGGGCATTCTTTATTTATACATATAGTTTCTATATATATTAAACGTTCTCTGGCAATTTCTTTTCCTCTATGTTTTTCTCAGGGATTTAATCAAGAGAATGCTGAGGAAACCACAGACCTTCTGAAATCTAAGGCTAATCAGTACCCCATAGCTAATCAGCAACAACAATGTGCATTTTTATAGCATCCTTAATATAGAGAAATGTCACAGAAGCATAATCAGAAATTGAAACTGATCCAATGAAATATTAGATGGAGTTTATAAAAGCTTAAAGAGGTAGGTTCTAAGGAATGTCTTAAAGGAGGAAAGGGAGATGGAAGATAGATTTATGGAGGGAATTCCAGAATGTAGGGCCAAGACAGCTGAAGGCACAGGCTGCCAATGGTAGGGAAGAGGGAGTGGGAGATATGCAAAATGCCAAAATTGGATAAATGCAGAATACTCATATGGTTGCCAAGGTGAAGATGGTTACGGATATCGGAAGGGGCAAGGCCATGAAAGGCACAAGGGTACTGGGAGTCAATCTAAGTCAGCAAACACAGGGATGATGGGTTAGTGGGACTTAGTTCAGGATAGGATACTGGCAACAGAGTTTTAGATGAGCTGAAGTTATGGAGGGTAGAGGATGTAGAGTACTGTAATGCAAATCATTAAATACTGCAAGTGCTAAGCACTGATACAATCTTTAGTTATATACGGCTAACTACAAACACTGTGAATTCCGGCTCTGTTTTTTTTTAGGCACTAAGGATGTCATTTCACACATAAAATAGAGTTCATGGCACACATGCACACTCCTGATGTGAGCTGTTCCAAACATCATTTTGGTGAGGGTGTTAGATCACGTGCAGGGAGTGCCCGCCACAAATATGCAGAGTAGACAGATTGTGACGTCAATCAGCATGGACATGCAATGTTGCTTTGACACCAGCGTTGCCATTTTAGAGCTCAATGCTCCAGCTAACAGCCTCTCTTCACCTCACACCACTGAGCATGCACTCAGCAGTATGAAGGACCCCTCCCCCCCACCAGTGCCAGTTAAAGGGATCACCCATCAATTACTTTCAGGTTATATGCTAATTGACTTCTACTAGCTCTTGCAGTGATTGTGGAAGTGTTTGGCGGTTTCTAGAGTTGTTTAAAGTTGAAGTCTACAGGGAATGGTGCTGCACATGCTGAAGGACTTTGTTCTGATTTCAGGTATTCTGCACAAACTACTTACTCCCAGATATGGCTGCAGTAGTTGCATCCCCTTTGGACTACAGCACAGCAGGGAGAAAGAGCAGAGGCAACACAGAGCAGGGCAAGCTGCTGAAACAGGCAGGAGGATGAGGGGGAGAAGTGCTCTCAGCAGTAGGCCATATCCACTCAGAGGTGTTCAGGGAGCACTTCACCTACTTGAAGCTCAGTGAGGAACAATGTATCATAGAATGGTTACAGTACAGGAGACCAATCGGCCTGTTGTGTCTGTGCTGGCTCTCTGCAAGAGCAACTCACTTAGTCCCACTCCCCCGCCTTGTCCCTGTAGCCCTGCAAATTTTTTCTCCAGATAATTATCCAATTCTCTTTTGAAGGCCTCAATTGAATCCACCACACTCTCAGTCAGTGCATTCCAGATCCCAACCACTCAAAAGACGCCTTCACTTTACTAAGGATATCCTCATTGAAGTCTGCCACCTTCTGCAGCCACAACTACAGCCTCAGGGCTGGGCAAGGACAGCAGAGCCAGTGGCTGGGAAGTTGACCATGGCCATGATTGCTTTTTGCATCTGGCTCCTTCCAGGCCGGGGTAGGTGATATTTGGAACATCCTGGGTTCCCCAGCCACTGTTGCATAAGAAAGGTTACTGAGGTTCTGCATTCCAAGAAAACTGAATACATTTCATTCTCTCTTGACAGAGAGATGCAGGCAGAGTGAGTACATGGCTTCACAAGGATTGAAGGTTTTCCCATGATGCAGGGTACCATTGACTGTACGCATGTGAACTCAGATGTGCAGGCAGATGGGACCAATCTCCACACGAGAAGGTTCACTAGTGTTGTGGGGAGGGTTTAAATGAAGTTGACAGGGGGATGGGCACCAATGTATAGCATCAGAAAGGAGAAACAAGATGCACAAAGTGTTGGGAGAGACAGATAGCACTAGAGTAAGAAATATTAGAAGGATCAAAAATAAGAGAATACTGGAAGGTTTAAGGTTTGCAGTGCACGTGTGTAAATGCAAAAAGCGTGGTAAATAAGATTGGTAAGCTACAGGCACAAGCAGCCAAATCGGAATATGACGTTTTGGAGATAACTAAGAGCTGGCTCCAAAAACACAGGATTGGTGCTAAGTGTTCCTGGATACAAGGTGCTTAGGAAAGATAGGGAAGGAACGAAAGGGGGGTTGCGGGTTGGTGGCAATATTGATTAAGGAAAATATTGCAGTGCTGGAGAGAGAGGATGTCCTGGAGGACTCAGGGACAGAATCAATTGATTAGATTAAGAAACTATAGAGGTGCCATTATACTACATTATTCTATAGGACACCAATTAGTGAGAAGGATATCGAGGAGCAACTTTGCAGGGAAAGTACAGAGAGGTGTAAGACTACAGAATAGCTATAACAGGGGGCTTCAATTATCCTAACATAGACTGGGATAGTAATATGTTAAAGGCTAGGAGTAGGAAGAATTTCTGAAGTATGTTCAGGAGAACGTTCTTGATCAGAATGGTTCCAACCCAACAAGAAAGGAGACATTGCTGGATCTGGTTCTGGGGAGTGAGGTGGGTCAAGTGAAGCAACTGTCAGTGGGGTAACATTTAAGGAACAGTGATCATTGTATCCATAAGGTTTAGGTTATTTATGGAAAGGACAAGGAGCAACCTAGAGTAAAAATTTTCTAGGGAGGGTCAATTTTAGTAGGTTGTGAATGGATCTGGCCTGGGTAAATTGGAATCAAAGTTGGCAGGTTACAATGTAATCGAACAACAGGCTGCCTTCAAACAGATGGTTCTGATACAGTTGAGGTATATTCCCTCGAGGGGGAAAGGTAGGGAAAACAAAACCAGAGCTCGCTGGATGACAAAAGAGATAGAAAGTATGACAAAGTAGAAAAATGCCAGATGTCTGGTTGATAAACAAGTGAAACAAATGATAATTTGAAAGCTCAGTGGGGAAGTGAAAAAGGAAATAAGAGGGGCAAAGGGAAAGTATGAGAAGAGTCTAGCAGCTAACATAAGAGAGAATCCAAAAGTCTTCTACAGGCATATAAATAGTAGATGGGGCCATTTAGGGACCAAAAAGGAGACCTATGCATGGAGGCAGACTACATGATTGAAGTACTTAATGAATACTTTGCAACTGTGTTTTCCAAGGAAGATACTACCTAAGTCACAGTGAAAGAGGTAGTTGAGATACTGGATGGGCTAAAAATTGATGAAGAGGTTTTACTCGAAAGGCTGGCAGTATTTAAACTTGATAAGTCACCAGGTCTGGGGGGGATGCATCCTAGGTTGCTGAGGGATAGATGGAAATTGTGGAGGTATTGGCATAATCTTTCAATCCTCCTTGAATATGAGGGTAGTGCGAGAGGGCTGGAGAATTGCAAGTGTTACAGTTGTGTTTTCTTTCCTTTTTTTTCAGTGGTAGGGAAGCTGTTAGAAACGATAATCCTGGACAAAATTAACCATCACTTGGAAAGATGTAAATTAATTAAGGAAAGCCAGCATGGATTTGTTAAAGGCAAATCATGTTTAACTGATTGGATTGAGATTTTTGATAAGGTAACAGAGAGGATTGGTGGGGACAATGTGGTTGATGCAGTGTACTTCCAAATGGCATTTGATAAAGTGCCACATAATAGGCTTGTCAACAAAGGTGAAGCCCATGAAATAAAAGAGGCAGCGGCAGTATGGATTTGAAACTGGCTGAAGGACAAAAAACAGAGACTGGAGGTGAATGATTGTTTTTTGGACTGGAGGAAAGTATATGGTGGCGTTTACCAAGGTCGGTAGAGGTCCACTGCTTTTCATGATAGATATTAATGACTTGGACGTACAGGGCACAATTTCAAAATCTGTAGAGGACACAAAACTTGGAAGTGTAGTGAACAGTGAGGTGCATGCCGATAGACTTCAAGTGGACAGAACACCGTGCAGTGCAACAATGCTAAACACAGGACACCATGGGCATTTCCCCAATGCTAAACACAAGATGCCACATGCAGCACCCCAATACTAAACACAGGAAGCCATGAGCAGTACCTAATGCTAAATATAGGATGCCATGTGCAGTATGCCAATACTAAACACAGGACACCATGTGCAGCACCCCAATGCTAAATACAGGACGTCATGAGCAGTATCCCAATGCTAAATACAGCAAACCATGTGCAGTACCCCAATGCTAAACACAGAACGTCATGAGCAGTATCTAATGCTAAATACAGGAAACCTTGTGTAGCACCCCAATGCTAAATACAGGAAACCACGTGCAGTTCCCCAATGCTAAACACAGGACACCGTGTGCAGTACCCCAATGCTAAACACAGGGTGCCATTGCAGTACCCCAATGCTAAATAACAGGGATAAAATAATTCAGAATATCATACTCAACACAAAAGACCAAGAGAGTTTAAAATGAAAGTATGCTTTCATTAAGTATGTTAGTGTGCACTGAAAATATAATGAACTTTAATTTTAAAACTGTAAACAAGAATTGTTTTGTTACAGCAACATACAAGTCTTTTAGTGATTGGGTGATGGCTACCTGATAATATGGCATCATAATGTAACATTCTCAGGTGACAAATTAATTTGCATTTTGATTGGCTAATAGTATGCTAAGATAAAACTAGACATACCAATAAGTTTATGTCCATCACCTGTCTCTGATCTGTGTTACAACTGACTGACAGCTACATCTGGTAGTATAATTATTCCATTCACAGCACAAACCTCATTCTACTCATGAATCCTTCACCTTGGTAGGCAGTTCTGGTGAGTTAAAGAGTCTCGGCACCAGAAGCATCACATATAAATATATACAAAAGATTATATATAAAGATGCGCTGCAGTAAACATATTGCATTTGGAGTCATGAATTTAGTTGACAGTAGCAGCATTGAGCTTTATTGTGATATGCATGACTTTATTTCCATTTTCATTGTGCTAGCAAGCTGATCACCTAATGGCCTGCTTTTTACTGTTTGCTTTGGAGGTGGGAGTTTACAAAGAAATAATTATTTTGAGAAAGCTTTCGGCTATTTAGACAACATATTTTGTAATAAAGTTTTTATTATTTTATAATGTAACTCAATCTTTTAAACATTATTTAATTTAGAAAAAAAATCTTTTTCACTCTTCAATCCCAATCCATTGTCTGCTTGAGCGGGTACCAAGCAATCTCTGCAAGTATCACACTGTAACTGGTTGCTCGTGGGGAGTGTGGGGTTGGTAGGAGGACCAGCCTCTGCTTTGCTGCTTCTTACCTGGTGCTTAGTAACTCTGTCAATAATTATGGCTAGGCACCCATATCTCATCACTCAAATTCTTACAATTACATCTACCCTAACAGATTTTAACTCCAAATCATTAACTAGTCACATCAATTTTATAGTTTGAGTGATTATTTGTTGACTAGAGATCTTGCTATTTTTCACAAGTTCCTTGTTCTTTAGCATTGTAAGTCAGCAATATGCATCCAGAAATACTGATCTAATGCTCCACATGCAAACCAATGGGTCAGAATACTCTCAAAGGGTCAGTAATGAACATATGTTAAGAGTGTTATTGATAGTGCCAGTGGATAATGAGGCATTCAGACCAGTATTTTGAAAGATGGACTTGGATGCAAATTTATCTACTTATTAAGTGCTAATTGTGAATGTGAGCTGGGAAATACCCTGAGTTAGTGCAAAGTGGGAGTTACTGTTAAAAATGCAGTAGAAAATAAATATAATTAACTGTTTTTCCCGATCTATTTCTTTAAAAAAAAACTGATTTCTATCAGCAGGAGCTCTTGTTCAAACAGTTACGAAGTCGGACTTTATGTGACAGAACACAATTAACATTGAGTTAGCCCATTTTAAAGTGAATTTGTTAAATTGTTCTTTAGCTTAAAAGTGATGGCTGGGCAGGTAAATTTGCAGCCCAATTTGTGACAGAGCCACACAGAGATGAGAATACCTAGGGCATTTTTCTGTTATGTCTTAAAATCCTTGGGGAGCTTTGTCTTGTATATAGAAAATACACTTAACGGATGGACTGAAGTGTGCTAGTTTTAGCCCATAAAGAAGAGAAAACACATGAGGCACAAATGAATTATGAAGGTCTCCCTTGTTGCAAGGATAAATGGATTGCCAGATCACCCTCAGAATACTTTACTTAACCTGAAGTTATTTTCTTTTGCTAAAGAGACATATTTAAAATAAACTGTATTGGGACGATTATAATAGGAGAGTTCTTTAATATTCTCGAAATAATGTGATGGCTTTATATCTCTTCAGAAGTGAGAAAGTTTCTGTATTGAAAGCCATTAAAGTGAAGAATTAGGTTAAATATGACTCACTGTAGCTCCAAGGGTGAGGTCACTTTATAATTGGTCACAGAAGAAATATTTAGTGCCCAAAACATTGACTTTGAAATGTTCATTCAAAATCAGTCCTATATTTTACTCGTAAACAGGCCCTCAAAATTAACATTGAAAGCAATGCCAAGTTTCTTTTATATTTTTCAGTCCTTTTGCAAACACTAAATACTAACGCTGCTTCCAATAGTGGGATTTATAGCTTAATCTCTCAGACCTGGAGCTCATTGGGAATGAACATAAACATTTTGCTGTCAGAAAAACTGGACTTTGTCTCACTGGTGTACATCTCATTAACATTTAGAAGCAAAGCAGCATAAGTGTGTGACTAACACCAGATATTACACTACTATTCAATTCTAAATGTAAGGTTTACACACAAGTGCTGCAAGTTTAGCTTGTGTCAGGTAGTCTCTGAGTGGCTATCTGTGATGATAACCACACTGGGAAAGGTAATGACTTTTTATTTTAAACCCACTGACGTTTTCCACTTGGAGATCTCCAATGTGTGCAACGTATTCAGTTCTTGGTCTTGTGACCAATGTTGCATTCTATTTTTGTTTATATTGCCTTATGCTGGGTGTGCACTCAGTCAATCCTTATATTGCTGGCAGATAAGTTAACAAATAACGACTTGTCTATCTGATTCCACCCTAGTTTCTTAGCTTTGGTGAAAGAGCTCCATTATAGTTGCTTCACTTTTGCTAAGGAACAGGGGTAAGAACCTCCACTATTTAACTTCCATATCACGACTTAAATACATGATTGAGGTCATAAAGTTAGCATGATCGAAGAGTGGTATCCTAGGCCCAACCATCTTCAGCTGCTTCATCAATGATCTTCCCTCCGACATAAGGCCAGAAGTGGGGACATTTGCTGATGATTGCAGTGTTCAGTACCATTCGCACTTCTCAGATACTGAAGCAGTCCATGCCCGCATGCAGCAAGACCTGGACAACGTTCAGGCTTGGGCTGATAAGTGCCAAGTAACATTCGTGCCACATGAGTGCCAGGTAATGACCATCTCCCCTTGACATTCAATGGCATTATCATTGCTGAATGCCCCACCATCAACATCCTGGGGTTACCACTGACCAGAAGCATAACTGGACCAGCCATATAAATAATGTGGCTATAATAGGACAGAGGCTAGAAATGCTGCACCTCCTAAATCCCCAAAGCCTGTCCACCATCAACACGGCACAAGTCAGGACTGTCTTGGAATGCTCTCTACTTGCCTGGATGAGTGCAGCTCCAACAACACTTAAGAAACTTGACACTATCCAAGACAAAGTAGCCTGCTTGATCGGCACCTCATCCACCATTTATTCCCTCCACCACTTGTGCACAGTGGCAGCAATGCATATTATCTAAAAGATGCACTGCAGCAACTCACCAGTGCTTCTTCAATCGCACCTTCCAAACCCACAACCTCTACCATCTAGAAGAACAAGGGCAGCAGACGCGTGGAAACACCACCATCTGCAAATTCCCCTCCAAGTCACACGCCATTCTGACTTGGAACTATCTTGTCGTTCCTTCACTGTTGCTAGGTCAAATTCCTGGAACTCCCTCCTTAACAGCAATGTGGGTCTACCAACACCACATGGACTGCAGCAGTTCAAGTAGGCAGCTCACCACAACCAGCTCAATTAAGGATGGGCAATAAATGCTGGCCTTGCCAGTGATGGTCATATTCCAAGAATGAATTTTTAAAAAAGCTGAAACTGAAATCCAAATGAACTTAAAACTTAGACTTCATGTATAAGATGGTGAATTTTCTTGCAATCTGAAGTTGAAATAATGCGGCCATAGTTCAGCAATCCTGCCACTTTATTAAAAACAGACGTGGTCCAATGTCATGTAAATAAATGGAAAAAAACTCAATCTTATATATGTTACAAATATTAACTCATTTTCTAATCTTAGGGTTCAGATGACATTCATGAAATGCTCACGCTTTACTCTTGTAGTTTGTTGTCTAAACACTTGAATTGCTGCCTTATAGTTTTCTTAGAGCTATCCACTATCTTACATATTAAATAGCAATTACATACAAGATGATTTTTTTTTTCTATTCGTATTAGAGAACTATTTACTTATAGAACCTGCCCTGGTCCTATCATGATTTGTTCATACACTGTGCATTTTGATGAATTGCACACTGCCTCTTTGAACAGTATAAGGATTGACATTCAATTAAAACAAAAGTATCTGATGGACACTGAAATACCTTGAATCGAGTAATGGGGGTGGGGGTGGGGGGGAGCGTGCAAAGCATTTACTTTTCATCATTGACATTTAATTCTTCCCCCCCATGCTCCCCCCACCCCCCAACATTTTCTTCGCTCTTTTCTGAAATTGCTTGATCCATGCTGAGATACCAAAAGTATCCAATCCTTAAACAGGAGGTTAGTGAGTGAGTTTGGAAAGCGAACTCACCTTGGGGTCACACCATACTTGAGGCTAAGGTTGCCCTCAGCCAATGTGCACTTTCCAGCTGAGTTCAATGGATAGCATTCAGGAGCACAGGAGCAGAAACCCTGGGTGATTTTGCCCCTCCTTAGCTGAGTGCACCAAGAATAATTGTAAAGTCCCCTCCACCACTGCGATTGAGATGAGCCAGTCAGCACAGACCTAAAAACAGACAATCCACCAAGGGAATTCAAGACTTTGGATTGAATCCACCTCTGAAAGATCAAATTAAAGTCGCCGGCGTCTGCTGCTCCTAAGTGATCTAAACGAAATTCATTTTGGCAGTCTCAATACAATCCTAACAGGCAGATGTCCACAGCACAAACCTAACCATAATTTGGCTCCAATTGGTAAATCTCATGTAGACAGGCAACAAGAATGCCTGTTGTAGGAATTGAGATCCCTCATTGTTTGCAATCAAGTATACTATTCATATTTATGCATCTTTGGTGGAAGAGTAGAGCCTATGTTCTATCTTTGCTTTACATTTACCTGCTTGATGCTGATGTTTGGTGTGAAAAATGTTTCATTCACCACTTCTGACATGTCTCAGCTTGATTAAAAAATTCATGCTGAAAAAAATAGGAACATGTCAAATTGTGAAAAGGTTCAACATACTTTTGTCCATAATACTGAGTTTCATCTTCTCAGTGCACTTACACTGAAAGGTCAGTGTGAATGCAAAACAGCTTTACTTTGCACTAACACTAAACTTACTGGGGATAACTTTGATATTGAATCATAATGCAAAACGGGCAATACTGAATCAGCTGTCCCTTATACATCTCTCCTGATGTTGATTTCCATTGACTGCTTTGCACGATTGCCTAAAGCCAAAGTTATCCCTCATTTAGTGTAAATTGGGTGTTAATGCATGAACTATTAAGAAAGAAGGGGCATGAGACATCCACCCCTATTATGTCTGACTCCACTTTGCTCCGGTATCAGGTCAGGCCCTGATATTGGGGCCAAGTTGCCTTTCCATTTCCAAAAGGCAAAGTGTCAGTGAAGCAAAAGCACTTCTCATCAATGCTAGTTTGAGGTGTGAATGCAGTCTAAAATTCTGGGAACTGCCCCTAACTAATTTCAGTATCTTCTACAGGACAGTGGATTTTCATCTTCACAACTCAGGTGGTAATCTTGCAGAGCAGCTTGCTCACTTGTGATAGAATCCACCTAGTTTTCATCCTATTGATTTCAGGTTCTATAATGGGCAGTCTCTGGCAGATTACCACTGAGGTGGTAAAAACAATCAACGCTAACTGTGACGTAGAATTAGCAATAATAATGACCTCGGAATTCCACAGGGGTTCTCCTGATCTCTTGATGGAACTTCAGCAGGAAATTGGTGGAATCCCCAGAGAAATGGCGTAAACAGCTGAAAATGACTATTCACAACATTTCTCGGGAGTTCCGCTGGTCTCCTGCCAAAGTTACAGCAAGAGATTGGGAGAGCCCCTGAAGCATTTCCAGACCAATATATTTGGCTCAGAAATGAATGTAAAAAAATCCTCTGCAGTTCTGGAGAGATTAACAAGATTTGAAATGAAAATTAATGGGTTACCATGCACCAAGTGATTAATACATTATGAATCAACATACAAGACCTTTTAGTTTTGTTAGAAATATCTTTCCAGTGTATCACTGGATCAGCAGAATGTAATATCATTTATATTTTTCTATAGCCATTTATAAGAAAATAAATAAATTTAATGGATCTTGGCAAGAGCCATTTTCACATCTTGGTACCGTTGCACTCATTTTATTGATATTTTTATTGATGATGAGGTAAAATGGAAAGATGTAAAATGCTAGAGACGAGTGCTGACCGGAATTGGGACTATTTTAAAAAATGCATGTCGCAACATTGAGGTTGATATTAAAATGGCATTAAAAACTGAATGTTGTAAGAAAATGTGTTTTTCTATTTTATGTAGTGGATCTTTATTTAAAATTACAGCATAAGTATTTCCAGTTTTCTTCTTAAAAGCCAATGGCAATGTCATGGTAAATAGTCGTAATAAGAGTGAGCCTCCATCTAATACTCTCCTCCTCCTCCTCTCCAATGTCATGGTAAATAGTAGCAATAAAAGAGTGAGCCTCCATCTAATACTCTCCTCCTCCTCTTTGTTTCCATGGGTACTGATAACTCGATTATTTTTGGCAAAGTGGCCATTTTCCATATTCCAGTGTAGACAGAGAATTTCAGAAAGCTATTCAACTGTGAGGTGTTTCACCACAAAACAAGTTAATGCCCTCACAAGATGTCCACACACGTGCCCATTCCTGAACAGAGTCACTGGATGGCAAGTCGTAATCCTTCTTTTCACTAGGCCAATTGCACCATTCTCAGTGGGAACATATATCATAAATTGTATTAAGCAGCCACACCCTGACACTTTTAATGAGCTTTGATGGTAATGTAGTTAAGAATTTCGCCTTGTCTAAATATATTTTAAGGCAGATTTTAACTTGAGTTGAGAAAAAAAAGATATCAATGTCAAGACATTACTGACAAACAAAATACGATTTCTGAATTCTCACACTTCAGTTAACACCTTCAAATGATTTTCGCAGCCTGGACCATAACTACTGGCCTTTAACAACAGTTGCAAAAACACAATTTACACCATGCCAGCCCACACATGTTCTAGTGATTATTCCAGCTCACCATATCAGAGATTCATTAAACGTCACAGTCATTTACATATGCACTGTACGTATTTCCCAGACACAGTTTAAAATTCTACCAGTGCTGCTAAATTGAAAAAAAAATGTCCTGCAATTGTTTGAAGGAATTTAATGCATACAAATCTCAGCAAGCGGGACACATGGGAGACAGTTTCACTAATCGGGCATGAAAACAAACAAGATTAAACTACAGCAGTCATCTGCAGAATCAGCCATGTGTACAGTTCACAGCCCGGGACACAGGCAAAACCTAATTGTAAATTTCATCCAAACAGAAATTAAACATTCCATCACATAAAAACAATATTCATTAAGGTTGCTCCTAACAGACAGATTACAATACCTGAACATGGGAATAATAGTTGATTTATGAGCTGCTGTTTGGCTAAAAGGGGTAAAAAAAACCCAGAAAAAACAAAAGTTTGCAATTCAAGGAATTCTGTCCGTTGTTCTCTTGAGTTTGGAAATTATAAACATAATTCTGAGCTGGTGGTCATTCACACACTCTGTGCAAAGTACACAGCTCCAAGCAAATTAAACTGCTGCAAATATTTGCATACATTTATTTAAGTGTATTTTGCATTCTTGATGTATATTTTTCCTTAGATAAACTGTACCCCATCAGAATTCAGCCACCTGGATTAAATGTTCCCGTAGCGAGTGACATGCAGCACCATTTCCATCTCTGCTACATTCTGTTTACAGACACCAGGCCTCCCACCTCTTCCTCGCATCTCACCAAAATGTGGTGTGACACTTCTAAATTTCATGCAATTTCTTGCACAGCAGTGTATGAAATAAAACAGGCAGGCGGGCAATGTCTTTCCCGATTGTTGTGACTTGTGTGCTGCAAGGGTAAGTAAAATTAACTGAGCGAGGCCTGGCCTCCGCTATTACATCAACATTTCCAGCTAATAAGTGAGATAGATTCTCAGTTTTCAGCTCTCATTTCACAGAATAAACAATTCAAACATGCTCGTGTGATTAAAGTAGTATCATTTTCACCTGTTCAAATTTTTTTAATATAAAGTTTGATTTCAGTTTTGTGACAGTATTTATGTTGGGCATTGTGCTCCTGGTCTTTTGTTTTCCATTAGTACTGATTAACTATGAGAAATATTTAACAATGGATCTCAGCCAAGCTGAGCACAGGATTGAAAAAAAAAGTACATTTATCTCCTTGCACTCCCCTAAAAATATATTGAAGAGCATATGCATGGATAGGATTAAACATACCTTAGTGTTATTTTCACAGCCCCAGCACTGTTACTTCACACCAGCAAAAATAAAATAATATAGATGTGTGAAAATAACACTTACAATCCTTGCCACATGCTGCATTGTGACCATTAAAGGCCCTGTACAACTTATCCACCTCAAAGGTGAGCATTATCTGTGCACTGACATCACAAAAAGTATCGTTGCTTAATTTGATTTATAGGGAATATACCTTAAACTTCACCCCTATGGGGCTATTGGTAAGATCCATAAAAATACTGCAACAGCATTTATAAAAAAAAAATTCTAGCCATTTAGTTCCAAACAGTAATAGTAATAGAATTCACTGCTGCTCCACAAACCACTGACCACCTCTCGGCGCTTACCCATTGTCTCTCGAGACAAGGAGGCCAAAGAAGAAGAATAGAATTCATTTACATTGTGTCTTCATACTGCTGTCCCATTCAGTCCAGAAGATGCAATGCTATGGACCATGATCTCCTCCAAGCTTGTCAATGTCATTTCATGAGTATTAACTTATTTAGTAGAGGATTCCACATACTACAGGTATCCCTTGTAATAATGATCACTATTTTGTGCATTTCCTTTCACAAGTACTTAACTATTAGAAAGGATGATTCACTGTATTAGAATGTTTAAAATACAAATATGGATCAGGGCAGTCTAAAGCAATCTACCTGATCACTTGTATAGATGGCTGGCATGCTAAACCCCCACCTGCCAAGAATGAGGCACGTTAATTTTGTCATGAACATTGATTTTAAACTGTTACTGGAGTGAGGGGAAGACAGATCAGCCGTGGCTGGAAAAGACATTTGCATATTAACAGACAGTGTTTGGAAGGACAAAGCAGCCATTCCCTGACATTCAACCCACAATGGACTTTTAATCACCAGACGTTGAAGATGGGAGAGTTTGCATTCCAGGTTGACTGCTAAGATGGCTGAATACACAAACAGACAACAGACATGGTCTGTTAGTCACATGACTAACCTGCTGGGCAACCTGAGTTTTTTGTAATTTGTACTAACAGTTTGGGCAGAAAGCTGTTTGCTCCTGGACTGAGAAGATCTCTCTCTTGTTTGCTCCCATCTCTTTCTCACAAGCCTCTGAATCCACTGAAGACATACAAACCCCAAGAGAGAAAAGTCTCCGAGAGCGAACAAGGTTTAAGAAGAATACTGGGCCCCAACGAAAAGCACAATCTACCTACAATCAAGGACTCATCAGTGAGCTCCAAGAACCGTAACAACAACTCTTCAGATATTGCCTCAAACTTTTCCACTTTATTTTTTCTTCTGCTATTTTCTGTCTCCATTTGCATGTATCACGTATGGATGCTAGCGTGGGGCGTAGCATGTATCCGTAGGCGTTAAGCGAATTAGAGTTTAAGTTTAATAAATTTCAACTTTTCTTCGGCAACCTAAGAAAACCCGTTTGTGCTGGTTTCTTTGCCTTATAATTGGAAAGCGGTCAACAAGCACCAAGGGGGAGCTAAAAACACTGTGTTTAAAATTAAACCCGGTTACAGTAAGACCAGGTCAAGGCTGAAAGGGAACCCGAGATCTCTTCCTCACCTGGTTGTACCATAAATTTGGGTGCTAGGGTTTGGGATTTTACCCACAGACAAACAAGAGAAATTGGAAGTGGGAAGCCAAATTGTTCCCAATCAAAAAAGAGCAAGATTTCAATACTGGTTTTCTTGAGGTTGTGTGTGCTTGAATTCTAACATGTCTGCAACTGAAGCTAGTAACTCTCCAAGCCAGGGTGAAGTAACTTGGGATAAGTTAAAAGCACTGTCTATGGAAGAGCTGAGAAAAATAGCTGAGCAGTGTGGAATCACTGTACGTGGTAAGGCTAGGATGTCTGAACTCCTAAGACTAGAGGCTAACCATTTTTCCCTTGAATCTGAAGCAGAAACAGGGTTAGAAGCAGACTTCCACAGGGTATTGTTAGCAAAGATACAATTGGAATAGAGGAAACTTGAATTTGAGGAGAGGGAGAGAGAGAGAAAAGTCGAGAAAGAATGTGAAGAGTGTTGATGCGGTTTGAGTTAACTAGGGGGCAACAGAGTAACCCCAGTGAAAGCATGGCCAATATGGAGGAGCATAATTCAGGGATGGGTACGAAATTGTTAAAACTAGCTCCACTAATTTCAAAATTCAATGAGGAGGATGTAGAAACATTTTTTGTGTCCTTTGAAAAACTGGCAAGGCAGCTAAAAGGGCCAGCTGAGCCCCTGGTCTCTTTTACTACAAAGCAAGCTAACTGGAAAAGCCTATGAGGTTTATTCCCTGTTGCCAGATGAGAGTTCATCAAAATATGAACTGACCAAAAATGCTATCGTCGGGGCATATGAAGTACCTGAAGCATATCGCCAAAAGTTTAGAACCATATCGCCAAAAGTTTAGAACCATCAAGAAGCAAGCTAATCAAACTTATCTAGAGTTTGAAAGTAAGCAAGCAGCTGGCTTTTGACCAGTGGTTGAGGGCTCTTCAAGTGCAGCTCAGCTATGAAAATCTTTTTTTTTTATTAACTCATGGGATGTGGGCATCGCTGGCCAGGCCAGCATTTATTGCCCATCCCTAATTGCCCTTGAGAAGGTGGTGGTGAGCTGCCTTCGTGAACTGCTGCAGTCCATGTGGGGTAGGTACACCCACAATGCTGTTAGGAAGGGAGTTCCAGGATTTTGACCCAGCAACAGTGAAAGAACGGTGATATAGTTCCAAGTCAGGATGGTGTGTGACTTGGAGGGGAACTTGCAGGTGGTGGTGTTCCCATGCATTTGCTGCCCTTGTCCTTCTAATTGGTAGAGGTTGCGGGTTTGGAAGGTGCTGTCTAAGGAGCCTTGGTGCGTTGCTGCAGTGCATCTTGTAGATGGTACACAGTGCTGCCACTGTGCGTCGGTGGTGGAGGGAGTGAATGTTTGTAGATGGGGTGCCAATCAAGTGGGCTGCTTTGTCCTGGATGGTGTTGAGCTTCTTGAGTGTTGTTGGAGCTGCACCCATCCAGGCAAGTGGAGAGTATTCCATCACACTCCTGACTTCTGCCTTGTAGATGGTGGACAGGAGATGAGTTACTCGCCTCAGGATTCCTAGCCTCTGACCTGCTCTTGTAGCCACGGTATTTATATGGCTACTCCAGTTCAGTTTCTGGTCAATGGTAGCTCCTAGGATGTTGATTGTGGGGGATTCAGCGATGGTAATGCCACTAAATGTTAACGGGAAATGGTTAGATTCTCTCTTGTTGGAGATGGTCATTGCCTGGCACTTGTGTGGTGCAAATGTTACTTGCCACTTATCAGCCCAAGCCTGGATACTGTCCAGGTCTTGCTGTATTTCTACATGGATTGCTTCAGCATCTGAGGAGTCACGAATGGTGCTGAACATTGTGCAATCATCAGCGAACATCCCCACTTCTGACCTTATGATTGAAGGTTGATGAAGCAGCTGAAGATGGTTGGGCCCAGGACACTACCCTGAGGAACTCTTGCAGTGATGTCCTGGTGCTCAGATGATCGACCTCCAGCAACCACAACCATCTTCCTTTGCACTACGTATGACTCCAACCAGCGGAAGATTTTCCCCGATTCCCATTTACTTCAGTTTTGCTAGGGCTCCTTGATGCCATACTCATGCTGATGTCATGCTTGATGTCAAGGGCAGTCACTCTCACCTCACCTCTTGAGTTCAGCTCTTTTGTCCATGTTTGAACCAAGGCTGTAATGAGGTCAGGAGCTGAGTGGCCCTGGCGGAACCCAAACTGAGCGTCACTGAGCAGGTTATTGCTATGCAAGTGCCACTTGATGGTACTGTTGATGATACCTTCCATCACTTTACTGATGATTGAGAGTGGGCTGATGGGGCGATAATTGGCCGGATTGGACTTGTCCTGCTTTTTGTGTACAGGACATACCTGGGCAATTTTCCACATTGCAGGGTAGATGCCAGTGTTGTAGCTGTACTGGAACAGCTTGGCTAGGGGTGCGGCAAGTTCTGGAGCACAGGTCTTCAGTACTATTGCCGGAATATTGTCAGGGCCCATAGCTTTTGCAGTATCCAGTGCCTTCAGTCGTTTTTTGATATCACGTGGAGTGAATCGAAATGGCTGAAGTCTGGCATCTGTGATGCTGGGGACTTCAGGAGGAGGCCGAGATGGATTATCAACTCGGCACTTCTGGCTGAAGATTGTTGCAAATACTTCAGCCTTATCTTTCGCACTGATGTGCTGGGCTCCCCCATCATTGAGGATGGGGATATTTGTGGAGCCACCTCCTCCAGTTAGTTGTTTAATTGTCCACCACCATTCACGGCTTGATGTGGCAGGACTGCAGAGCTTCGATCTGATCCGTAGGTTATGGGATCGCTTAGCTCTGTCTATCGCATGCTGCTTACGCAGCTTGGCACGCAGATAGTCCTGTGTTGTAGCTTCACCAGGTTGACACCTCATTTTGAGGTATGCCTGGTGCTGCTCCTGGCATGCCCTCCTGCACTCTTCATTGAACCAGGGTTGGTCTCCTGGCTTGATGGTAATGGTAGAGTGGGGGATATGCCGGGCCATGAGGTTACAGATTGTGGTTGAGTACAATTCAGCTGCTACTGATGGCCCACAGCGCCTCATGGATGCCCAGTTTTGCATTGCTAGATCTGTTCGAAATCTATCCCATTTAGCACGGTGATAGTGCCACACAACGCCACGGACGGTATCCTCAATGTGAAGGCGGGACTGTCTCCACAAGGACTGTGCGGTGGTCACTCCTACCAATACAGTCAAGGACAGAAGCATCTGCAGCAGGCAGATTGGTGAGGTCGAGGTCAAGTATGTTTTTCCCTTGTGTTGGTTCCCCCACCACCTGCCGCAGACCCAGTCTATCAGCTATGTCATTTAGGACTTGGCCAGCTCGGTCAGTCGTGGTGCTACTGAGCCACTGTTGGTGATGAACATTGAAGTCCCCCACCCAGAGTACATTTTGTGCCCTTGCCACCCTCAGTGCTTCCTCCAAGTGGTGTTCAACATGGTGGAGTACTGAGTCATCAGCTGAGGGAGGGCGGTAGGTGGTAATCAGTAGGAGGTTAGCTTGCCTATGTTTGACCTGATGCCATGAGACTTCAATGTTGAGGACTCCCAGGGCAACTCCCTCCCTACTGTATACCACTGTCCCGCCACCTCTGGTGGGTCTGTCCTGCCGGTGGGACAGGACATACCCGGCGATGGTGATGGCAGTGTCTGGGACATTGTCTGTAAGGTATGATTCCGTGAGTATCACTATGTCAGGCTGTTGCTTGACTAGTCTGTGGGACAGCTCTCCCAGCTTTGGCACAAGCCCCCATATGTTAGTAAGGAGGACTTTGCAGGGTCGACAGGGCTGGGTTTGCCATTGTCGTTTCCGGGGCCTAGGTCGATGCCGGGTGGTCCGTCTGGTTTCATTCCTTTTTATTGACTTTGTAGTGGTAAGATACAACTGAGTGGCTTGCTAGGCCATTTCAGTGGACATTTAAGAGTCAACCACATTGCTGTGGGTCTGGAGTCACATGCAGACCAGACCAGGTAAGGACAGCAGATTTCCTTCCCTAAAGGACATTAGTGAACCACATGGGTTTTTACAATAACCGACAATGGTTTCATGACCATCATTAAACTAACTTTTAATTTCAGATTTATTAATTGAATTCAAATTCCACCTTCTGCTGTGGTGGGATTTGAACCCATGTCCCCAGAGCAATACCCTGGGTCTCTGTGTTACTATTCCAGTGACAATACCACTACGCCACCGCCTCTCAGGGAAGTAGTTCTGTTAGAGGAATTTAAAAACTCTTGCCCACACTCCATAAAGACCCATGTAGAGGAGCAGTGGGTTGGGAGTGCCTTTTCTCAAGTCGCATTTCATTCCGCTGGGTGTGGAGGTGTCATGCTAGGCCCTCACCTGCCAAGAATGAGGCACATTAATTTTGTCATGAACATTGATTTTTAAACTGTTACTGGAGTGAGGGGAGGAGTTGTTGAACAGATCAGCTGTGGCTGGAAAAGATATTTGCAGGGAAGCTGCTGGAGAAGATACTGAGGGATAGGATCTATTCCCATTTGGAAGAAAATGGGCTTATCAGTGATAGGCAACATGGTTTTGTGCAGGGAAGGTCATGTCTTACCAACTTAATAGAATTCTTTGAGGAAGTGACAAAGTTGATTGATGAGGGAAGGGATGTTGATGTCGTATACATGGACTTCAGTAAGGCATTTGATAAGGTTCCCCATGGTAGGCTGATGGAGAAAGTGAAGGCGCATGGGGTCCAAGGTGTACTAGCTAGATGGATAAAGAACTAGCTGGGCAACAGGAGACAGAGAGTAGCAGTGGAAGGGAGTTTCTCAAAATGGAGACGTGTGACCAGTGGTGTTCCACAGGGATCCATGCTGGGACCACTGTTGTTTGTGATGTACATAAATGATTTGGAGGAAAGTATAGGTGGTCTGATTAGCAAGTTTGCAGACGACACTAAGATTGGTGGAGTAGCAGATAGTGAAGGGGACTGTCAGAGAATACAGCAGAATATAGATAGACTGGAGAGTTGGGCAGAAAAATGGCAGATGGAGTTCAATCAGGGCAAATGCGAGGTGATGCATTTTGGAAGATCCAATTCAAGAGTGAACTATACAGTAAATGGAAAAGTCCTGGGGAAAATTGATGTACAGAGAGATTTGGGTGTTCAGGTCAATTGTTCCCTGAAGGTGGCAACGCAGGTCAATAGAGTGGTCAAGAAGGCATACGGCATGCTTTCCTTCATCGGACGGGGTATTGAGTACAAGAGTTGGCAGGTCATGTTACAGTTGTATAGGACTTTGGTTCGGCCACATTTGGAATACTGCGTGCAGTTCTGGTCGCCACATTACCAAAAGGATGTGGATGCTTTGGAGAGGGTGCAGAGGAGGTTCACCAGGATGTTGCCTGGTATGGAGGGCGCTAGCTATGAAGAGAGGTTGAGTAGATTAGGATTATTTTCATTAGAAAGACGGAGGTTGAGGGGGGACCTGATTGAGGTGTACAAAATCATGGCCTCACCACACCCTATCTTTTATAACCTCCAAGTTCTCTGCCTCCCTTCAATTCTGGCTGCTTGCGCATCCCCGATTTTCTTTACTCCACAACTGGCAGCTGTGCTTTCAGCCTGGGTCCCAAGGTTTAGAATTCCCTTTCCTAAATGCCTGGCCTCTCTCGCCGCCCTTAAGGTGCTACTTAACTGCACCCCTTTGACCAAGCTATTGGCCACTTGTCTTAATATCTCTTTATGAGGCTCAGTTTCAAATTTCATTCAATATTCACTCCTGTGAAGTGCCCTGGGATGTTTTGCTATATCAAAGGTGCTGTATAAATGCAAGCTGGTGCTGTCGTAAAAAAACCGTACTCTTTTCCACCCTGGTCGTTCTCTCTGGTATGGCTCCCATCTTCAATCCCTTAAGTTCAAAGGCGCAGACTTGAACGTATATAGTACACAACTGATTTAGTCATTCATCATCAGATCTGGCTGGACGACATCAAGCATTATCAGGTCCTGCTTTCCTTTAAACTACTCACTACGGCAGGATAATCCTGGAACCCAAAAATAATGCCCAGCTTCATTTCCTTACTTCAAACTGTCTCCTAAAATAACTGTCTCCTGGAGTTGAGGCCGAGATGAGATCAGCCATGATCGCATTGAATGCGGAGCAGGCTCGAGGGGCTGAATTGCCTACTCCTGCTCCTAGTTCTTCTGTTCTAAGCATGAGCAGTTCACAGAAATCTTTGCCACTAAGACTAAGACCGAGACCATCTGTTAAACTGCCTCTGCTGTATCCCTCCCTTCAACATTTCCACCAAGCCAAAGTTTCCCTGCCCTAGCACTGAATCGTCTCACAACTCTCGGTATAAGAGTTTCTCTGTTCTAATTCTCTTAAATTTAATCTCTTATCTGTGGCCAGTCATTCTTGACCCCTCAACTACTGGAAATAGTCTGCTTCTAAAGTATCCCACCCTTTCATAATTTTAAAGACTTCTATCATAGACCAGACTGTGCATGAACAATGACGTGGTTAGATCAGCTTATAATATTAACAAAATTCGACTCTCAGTAATGGCTAATTCTAGTATGATTACTGTGGTAGCACTGATGCAAAATAATGCCTGACATTGGTTGGCAGGGCAAACATTTACAGAATATCATTTGCAATTTGAAGTCCAAATGTGAAGATTTCAGAGATGTAATTTAAAAAAGTAGGTGGAAATATTTGTAAATAAATTCCGATGGCTTTTAATGAGGCAAAGTTTCCACTTGTAAGATTTTCTAGTCTCTCTAATTAGGTTTTGAATATATCATGCAAAACACATATGGAAGAAAATATGACTATAAAAGGCATGCTCATTCAAAAAACATATTGTCTCTGTTTAAGAGTTGCATGAGACTTCCAGAAAAAATACTGTCAGTTAGAATTAAAATTTAATATTTTTTCACAAAACAATGTGCTCACATATTTTGTACAAAAATACATAATCCCATCATTAATGGTGTATGCGAACTGCTCAGAGTAAATTATTACATACTGTTCTTATTTGGCCTCCTTATCTCGAGAGACAATGCATAAGCGCCTGGAGGTGGTCAGTGGTTTGTGAAGCAGCGCCTGGAGTGGCTATAAAGGCCAATTCTAGAGTGACAGGCTCTTCCACAGGTGCTGCAGAGAAATTTGTTTGTCGGGGCTGTTACACAGTTGGCTCTCCCCTTGCGCCTCTGTCTTTTTTCCTGCCAACTACTAAGTCTCTTCGACTCGCCACACTTTAGTCCCGTCTTTATGGCTGCCCGCCAGCTCTGGCGAACGCTGGCAACTGACTCCCATGACTTGTGATCAATGTCACAGGATTTCATGTCGCGTTTGCAGACGTCTTTAAAGCGGAGACATGGACGGCCGGTCGGTCTGATACCAGTGGCGAGCTCGCTGTACAATGTGTCTTTGGGGATCATGCCATCTTCCACGCGGCTCACATGGCCAAGTCATCTCAAGCACCGCTGACTCAGTAGTGTGTATAAGCTGGGGATGTTGGCCGCCTCGAGGACTTCTGTGTTGGAGATACGGTCCTGCCACCTGATGCCAAGTATTCTCCGGAGGCAGCGAAGATGGAATTAATTGAGACGTCGCTCTTGGCTGCCACAGAGCAAGGTACTGAGGACACAGGACTGATACACTCGGACTTTTGTGTTCTACATACTGTAGAAAATGCTTATCTTTCTGGGGCTACTGAACAATTTCCTCATGCTTGCGTTTTTGTAAGTAATCCATTTACCTCCTTATAATATAAAAACTAGTAATCGTCAAGCAGATGGAAGAGAAAATCTACAATTGCTAATGTTGAGGTTTGAGAAGTCGATCCTTTCCTTTCTTCTGGTCCTTCAAATAAGAAGCATTTGGCATACAGGGTGCAGCACATTGCCAATCAACAGGGAGTACAAAGGGTTCATTGTGAGTCACGGAAAGTTGTTACCTTGACTGAAACAGCACAATGGTTAGTGTGGAAAATCTCACAGCTGTGAAATTAACTGCAGGCTACAGATCCACACAACGCAAGCCATATTAGTTTGATGAGGGTTCTATATTCAACCCTGTTGACTTCTTACTTTGAATAAAATCATAATACAAAAATATTAGTACATGTTAAAAATGGTATTTAATTTTCCATGGCCTTGATCATAGACACAATGAATAAACAAATAAATTCAGATACAACTATGACTCCAAAATGTAGACAGCAATTCATTGATTTATAAAATGTTTTCAATATATTGATTTTCTTTTTAAGCGTACTCTATATTTTAAATATTGAATGCATGTCTTAAGTTAATTATTAAATGCAGTCCTGAAACTGAGCCCGATACTTTCCCCTCACCTGCATATTTCTACAGCTCCTGGACGTCTTTTCCTACTGACCCCAATACTTTCTGCTGACCCAGTCCAGGTTGGTTATCGGTTTGATTCACCTGGCTTTCAAGAAAGTAAGAAATAGAAATTCATTACATCAGTAAAAGAACATGCATGAAAACCTTAGAGATTGGGGAACAAAGCAATAGGCTTATGCAAAGATTGAGAAAGAGTTGAAGCGAGAACAGAGATGCTGCAGTGAGCAAAGTGCGAGAACCAGAGAGAGAGAGAAGTGGAAGACAAACAGAAATACAGAGAAAGTGACATGATGTTGCACGAAGACAAGTTGATTTTATTTTTCTCAATGAGCACATCTCAATACCACAGGAGATCACTTGCGGAGTTAAAACATTTAGTAAATGACTGAATTATAAAATTGAGTGAGTTAGTTATAAACAATGCAACTTACTGATTGCCGAGATCCCAGTTGAACTGCCACTGTATTCTGCTATCAGACTTCACGGTTGAGTGTCTAACTGTAAAATATATAATGTTTTGATTTTCTGGATCCAGTATTTTGCCCCAGGTCATGCTCACATTCAGCAGTAGGGACTGTGCATGGGCCAGAATGACATGAGGAAAAAAAAATGGAAGTTGGCATGACATTACCACACTTGCCACAATGTGCATGAGAGAAACGGGACATAGCGGAGAGAAGCTGTGTATGTGCACAAATAAACTTCAAAGGAAGGTCCCAAAACTCTGAATGAATGAAAAAAAGGTAATTACGTGGAGGCCAGCATCTAAAAAAAAGTCTTGCATTTATATAGCACTTTTCACGACCACTGGACGTCTCAAAGCGCTTTACAGCCAATGAAGCATTTTAAAGTGTAGTCACAGCTGTAGTGTAGGAAAGGTGGCAAACAATTTGCATACAACAAACTCCCATCATTAGCGAAGAGATAGGAGAAACAGAGATACAGATCAGTATCTAAAGAGTGAAAGAAGCAGGAAAAATAGCAGTGGGGGTCACTACTAAAAGTGGGAGAAAGCAACATTGAGAATGGTGTACAAAGGGAATGGGAGAAAGTAGAGGTGGGAGACTGGTTGTGCAGATCAATAACTGCAGAGGTGCCATGGCAAAGGGTGGGCCAAATACTTAGCAGTTGAGGGTTTGAAAATAAGGTTATAAGATACTAAAGAGAGTTTTTTTTTTCAGGGATGGGTGCAAAAAGGGAGTGATCATGTTCTGATGTGATGTTCTGATCACAGACCTGAAATGTTAATTCTGCTTCTCTCTCCACAGATGCTGCCTGACCTGCTTAGTATTTCCAGCACTTTCTGTTTTTATTAGTGATCATGAATATGGGTAGGAAAGTTATGGAGAGAGTGGTTTAATGGCGACAGGAGACAATTCAGAGAGGTAAGGTGATCTGAGATAAAGATTAAAATCACTGAAGATAAGGATTTGTTCAGTGCAGAGCTGAGGAAAGAAAGTGAGGATGTCCTGGGGAGAAAATTATAATGAGGCTTGTGGGCTGGGGGGGAGGGGGGAGGTGCAGGAGGACTGGTAGATGGCAATTATTTTAAAGGAGATGTGCGAGGAATGGTGAAGTTTTAAAAAAATAAAGACAATGGTTATTCATGTTATTCTAAAATATGATTTTGTTTTAAGATTTGTAACTATTTGCACCTTAACAATTCCAATTACTGAGGGGAAAAAACTATGCACAAACATTTTCAAAAAGCATTTGAGTAATTTGGTTCAACAACAAACTGTGATGTTGAAATATGTACAGCTTTAAATAGGTTGTTCCTCTAATAAATGTTTACATAGGGATTTTCTGCATTAAGTGTTGACATTAAAAGTGTGACTAAAAATCTTGACACATTAAGTAACATGTGTAGACAGGAATTGTCCATCAAGTACAAGATATAAGATTACAGGGACACAATCTAGACAGTTCTAGTGCTGCTAAACACCCAAGCATTACCTAGGTAATGCAGTACCAATCTGAAATTTAGAAAAATATCCTCCAGTTTAACTTGACAGGTATCAGGGAGGGGGAATGTTTTCTATTATACTGATCTGAGTCAAATTTGAAATTGGGCCTTCGGTGTGGATGTATTTGAAATGACTATTATATATTAATGTGCTACTTAAAACAGTATTGCAACAATGAAACATAGGGCCAAAATGTCCCTGATTCAGAGATATAACAGTGTTAAACCAAATGAACTTAGTTTCTGGCGAAAGTTTTGTCTTGGGAAAATAAACTAAGAGTGTACTTGGAAATTCCAATAGTCGTGGCTCCATTATTAAATACAGTTTAAAAAGTTCAATATTCTAAATCTGCACCTTGAATTGTAAAAATGATGTTGGGCACCATTTCAATATTAGCTTCTCAACTGATCATGAAAATTACCTGATGTATGATCAAAGAACCATAAGTGGAGCATTGACAGCAGGGGCAACAACATAAATTTGATCAGAACAGAGGCATAAAAATGTTTGAAATGCTATATATTAATATACAATAGATCCGTTACCTATCTGAATTTTAAGTTTGCCCTTAGCAATTTAGTTGGTTATTGTTTTAACCCTGTAACACTTAATGCTTCTGGATGTGACATTTTTCGTGAGCTGGTATGTACATTCACATGCGTACGTAAATAAAGAAAACACATACTTCAACCTTCAACTCAGACATCTGCACCCATTCTGCATGTAAATACATGCAATATACTGATGTAATTGCTCTTTAATGCCTGTGGTACTACAGCCTCTGAAGCCACACTGTTTTCAGAGATTTGTCCAAACATCAAATAAATATTCTTTCTAAGGGAGTGTGAAAATGCAACATGCCATATGAAATTCAGTTTCAAGAATCACATTAGGCCCTCAAGTATAAATTCATCACTGTATCAAAGTCTCCCATTCTGCAGTACGTGGAAGCGTTAGAACTAGTTAGCCTCAACACACCAGAATATGTAAGTGCATGATGTGGCAAATTTTTTATTCAAAACCCAACACACCATTATTACAAATTGTGAATCTTTTACTGAGTTTTTAGAAAAGTGGAGCCTATTTTTAAGATTTGAAGATTTCAAAAATGCATGGTACAGTATTTTACAAGCTTAAACATGGCTCATTAGGAACAGTTTCCCACTGATTGTACTTAAAGCATACAAAGATAGAAATTCTACGAAATGTTTTGCTATTAATCTCGAAAACCAACAATAAAGCACCGACTACCCACATTCTCAGACTTATGACTGATGTAGAGAAGTTACCATATTCTTTCCCTCCAATAGTGGGATCAATACAACTGCACAATATCCGTGCGCATGGAAGATTTCTTTTGCTATTAGTTTTCATCTTCCAGTCACTATGTGTCAGGCTTCAAATTACCTCATAAAGTTTATTTAGTATTCCATGAATACATAACCAGTTGGCACAACGGTTTTTCATCATGTGTTTGAGATGGGAGTTCAAAAATCGATTACACTGCCGCTACTTTTCACAAACGTTGCTCAATAGGTTGTAGAGTGTGCCATTCATGCATTATGATTTATGACCAGACTGCAAACAGTCACTGATATCTATCAGAGTTTGCACCGGTTGTACTGTTCGCAGTTAAGAGTTTCTCACAATGCAGCCAAGGAATATTTCGAATCAAAACAGATGGTCATTTGACTTCTTCCAACTTAGGACCAAGGTGTTCTTTTTTTCTCACTTGTGCTTGTCGACACAGCTCTTTAGGTTTTTGATGGCTATGTAATCTTGCATTGTAATTGTAACTACTTCATGGTATACCTTTGCAAAAAAGAAACATTGGAATTAAAACTGAGAAACATACAGAATGCTGAATTGAAGCCAAAATAAAACTATTAATAATTGTAACAGTTTTCACTGTTACTGGCTATTTAAATTTCATCAGCAAATTTGAAGATCATTATGAACATTTAATCCAAGGCACAGTTCAATCCACATATATCAAGTTGGGTTTATAAATGAGAAAGGAATCTTTCTTCTGACTTTGCCTCTCCCCATTCACTTTTAATCAGCTAAAATATAGTTTTAATTCAGAGAAAAATGGTAGAAAGGTGCATTTTAGCAGGCCAAAATAGACTGGAAAGAGGCCCAATGCATTCATATAACATCTATTGCAATTACATGCAAGAGTGCTATATGATGTATTATTCAAGCCTTTTTTGTTTTTGGAGCTACTACATCACTATTTATTAAAATATATTTTATAAATGAGTGATAAAGGGTATAGAGATTTTCGTAAATATTTAACTTTTGAGAGCTATGCACTGAAATAATGTCCTAAGGTTACAAGGGGAACTAATAGCCTGGTATAATTCAGACAGCCTTGAGGGTATAATTGCAAATTGAAGGTCCTTTTTGCAACTGATCTGATATTGTAGTTCAGAGGTCCAGAAAATTATAGTTAATTATTTCATTGTTCACTTATGCTAGTCACTAGAACTTTAAACAGTCTAGCCACTGTTTCACAAGCAGTTCATTATTGCCTTATTTCTTTCCCCAGCCAATCATACTGTAAAAGTTTGAAGAATTGCACTCATTTCATGTTATTGCAAAGTTATCATTGAATGCCTTAATTGTTTTATTTTGGAATTTCTACAGAATTGTATCTATTCTGTGTGCAGTTCATTCAGTGAATGCTGGACAGACTTGAAATGCTGTCAACTGGGCAAATAATGAAGATGCCACTGTAAACAGACATGCAGCTTAATACTACCTAGAGTGTATGTAGTTCAAAGCTAAATATAGATTCAGAACAGTGAAACAGATAAAGATAGAATGACTTACCTAAAGCTCTATAATTTCAAAATGACTGCCCATAACAGTTGAGCCTTTTCTACTATTTTCTAATGATGATAGTAGCTTAGGGCAAAATGTTTCTTCCAAATAAATGCTTTACAAAACATGCATCAGTCAACAATGAGTCTAACACCATTAATAAAGGTCAATAAGTTGGGTTTAATACCATTATGCCACCAATAATAATTAACAAGATGTAACATATAATCAGAAATGTTTTAATTAATCATTACAGCTCTGATATTGGACTACAGCACAAACGGGAAGGCTACATTATTCCCCCAAAGTCCAATCTTCAACATTAAGATTTAATTTCACTATTTTTATATGACTTTTATTGCTACGAGTATGCAAGTGTACAACACAAGTGAGTTTATAATGCAGTTTTGTTTGCTGTAAAGGTAGTTTTGCTCTGTCACTTCCCTACTATGGTCATGTGCACAACTGCCTCTTATACCTTTATTTTTCTTCATTAAATAATAAAAACAAAACATCACAATTTGATTTTTTAGAAAGTATTTCTTTCCGCCAGTCTAACTTGATTTTATTTCTCTCCAGCCACATATTTATTGCTACTTTTGGTCACTCTTTCTCTAGCTTCATCTTCCTCTTGCCCCTGCTAGCCATTGCTCTTGACAGTTTCTGTACCATAGCGTATCTTTTCACCTCCTCAATATGAGCAGTGAGCCATGAAGAAACAGTAGAAGTCACTAGGGTACTATTGACCAGTAATGGTGCCTAACTGCCAAAACATTAAAGATTCCACTTTCAACAACATAATCTCTTTGTAAAGAGACATTCATAAAGAAACAAGTTTAGAATGAAAAGGTGGGAATTCAATTTGAACAGCAGCAAACAAATGTGCTGGGATATAGACAAGATACATAACTCAATGATTTTCTTAATTCCGATTTGTGCATAATTCCCATCAAGTATTTGCGCCTGTGGAGCTGCATGCTGTTAGGGCTAACGCCCCTTAGTTTATTTTCGTGTAAAAGTATTGCATTCCATTGTGCACTCAATGTATCCTCTATTTTATCTACTTCTGTGCGTACGTGAGATTACATATAAACTGATCTTGAACAGCTTTATAGAACTTGTGAAGGGTACAAATAGGAATAAATGTAAGAGAACAACTTAACTAGGAAAGTAGTAGTTTTAGTATTTAACCTTTAAACAGTATGCAGGCATACTGCAATCCAGTGTGTTATTGCCTTGAGGAATAAAGTAAGAAAATCTGTTTTTTTAGGATTCAATTTGTTCTGCAATATTAACAGAGTGGAAAAGAGTTTGAATAAGGCTTTTAATAGATATTATTCAGACTGACCAATTATATAAGGCTTTAAAGACACTGATACAGAAAGAATTAGATAAATTTGCATCTAGTAAATTGGTTTCTGACAGGGCTGCAACAACCTTTCAAGTTGGCGATGCATGGAAATTAGAAAAATTTAGAAGCAGGCAACCAGTTCCAACACAAAGTTTTAACGTTTATTTTGCAAATGATTCTCACATTCCATATTGCAGTGGTTGTATGTAAATTAGAAATCTTCTGTTCTAATACCTTTTAGAGAAAAGGTGAACACTGGTGGACTGACCACAAACAAGGATAGATATTAAATAAAAACTGACAATAATGTAACATGAATTACAAACTTGTCAGGAGTGTTTTGTAACAACTTATATCATTTTTACATACATAAAAATGTCAGTTACGAGATATTGGGGTTAAAAGGTTGGTTTATATTCCTAACATTCCACACTAAGGTCCATATAGTTCTGTCATGTGTGCATATGCAGATGAGTGAAGCTGTGCACACCAGATCACAATTACTGAGGAAAACACCCAGGGGTGTCGTAGATGTGTAACTTGCCTTATATAAGGAACATTTGCACTTAATAGAAAGTGAGGAAATATTCAGACAGATTATATTGAAAGTTTTGGGAATCTTTGTGTTAATGCTGATTAGTTGACAAAACGGCTACAATAGTTTCCTTCCAATTTTTCTAAAATTGCTCAATTCAGAAAATATGAAGGCTTGACATTTGCTAGAATTTTAACTGAACAGCAAGTCCATGGAGACAAGTAGGGTTGAATTTAACTAGCCCCTCGACATTGGGGGTTGTGGCAGGGGGGCCTGTAAAATACTTCCGGGAGCAGCCCGCCATGACCCCCACCGCATATTGCCGGCAGTGGCGAGGCCTCAGTGCGGCCCGCCCGCCGCTTGGCGGCGGGGACTTCATTTAAATATTAAAACCAATTAAAATAAATGCAGGTTACCTTACCTGGTCCTGGCAGCTATCCCATGCCGATTTTACGGCTGCTGGCCGCAACACGTGCACCTTCTGAACTCCGTATGGAGTTCTGAGGCGAGACACTAGTAGGGAAGGAGGAGGACTGAAAATTTCAGGGCGGGAGGGGTGGGGGAGTGGTGAAAACTGCTCCTACTGGTTGCGGAGATGGTGGGAAGGGGTTTAGGGTCAAAGGGAATAATGTTCGGGGTGGGGGGAGGGGGGAAGGTCGTGAGTGAAAACTCACTTTTCTTGGGGGGGGGGGGGGGAGGGGAGAATAGGACAAAAAAAATCAACTGATTATTCATGGGGTGGGGGGGTGGGGGCAGGGTGGGAGAGGAAGTTTATTCAATTTTTCCACATCCCTGTCCCTTTAAACATTTAAATGGCACTGAAGGGCTTGAAGCCCTTTAAAAATGGCGTTGGACGCCATTGCTCGGGACGCAGCGGCCGTCCCCTCTACGTCATCGGGGCGGCCAGTCCGCCTCCTCCATTTAAACGCGCTCCCGCACGAAATAGCATGCGGACTCAGCGGCGGCGCCTCCATGTCGGAAGGCTACCGAGTACAAAACGCACCGCCACAACGTGCTAACAAAATTCAGCCAGTAGAGTCAATGTTAGTCCATTTACCAATCAACAAAATTGCCACTGTAAATAAATTGAAAAGTAATTCTCATTTTCTTTGCAATTGATGGTGGCAAAGGTGGTGGTTTCACTTTGGGACAAGTTCAAGTTCAAAGATTAATACTGTTCCTACTGGCGTTCTGTTTTTGTTTGGAACTTCTATTTGTTACATTTTTGTTGATAATTCATATAGGAGATGCATTTATTTCCACAACTGTGAACCAAAGTCTTTCATTTGGATGTGGTAAAATCAAATGCAACCATTTTTTAAACAGTTTGCCTTCTACATATTGTGCAGAATTATTCTGTGTATTCAATTTTGTCCCTTCTGACTGGGCTAAAGATTAATGCAAGATAAAGCAATGTAAAAGAAATTATCTACAATTTTATTACGATAACTTAATCATTTTTAAAATTGTAGATCTGAATTACTTCTATTTCTCAGTAATAAAGATCTCTTGCATGATTACATCTAGTTATATAAAGTCTTGAAGACATTGAGCACAAAACCACTAAGACACCACAATCAAGCAATCTATAAAAATGTATAGAAGAGGGAGTAGTCATTTGATAGTACAGAACTTGAGTATTGCTGAAAACAAAGACATTTTGTCGAAGCTTTTAGTCTTGCACTCATCAGGACAATTTGCAAGAATATCAATGAAAGGGCAAGCAATGAATTTATACTGTATGAGAAGAGAATGCTGATTAGATTCCAATCAGCACTCCCTTCTTGTATAGTATAAATTTGTTGCTTCCCCTTACATTGGTATTCTTGCAAATTGTCTTGATGAGTGCAAGGCAAAAAGAGGGAATGTTATTTGGTAGTTATTTTCTATCTGGCCTTGAGAAAGCAAGAAGCTGGAAGGAATCTAAACAAACCTCCAGTAAGTACCCTCTTGTTGACTGTGGACCTATTTAGACTACTTCCAGAGGAAGTACGCCAGAGTCAGTGGCCTTCAAGGCACAGGTCCATTTAGGAGCTAAACATCAAACCTCCTCCAGATACAAGACTACCCATAAGCAATGCCACTAGGATCAACTAATATCCATTCAAAGCATTCAGCAGCACTATTCTATTTTCTGTAACGGGGAGAGGGTTTAAACTTATTTGGCAGGGGACAGGGCATGCGAAAGCATTAGAAAGGACATACAAGGTGCACAGAGTACAGGGAGAGACTAACGGCATTAAAATAAAGAGTAGGAGGGATCAGAAAAGGGTGAAGTGCGAGGTAGACTAAGATGGGTTTGGAGTGTATGGGTGTAAATTCCTGGAACGAGTAAATACGATTGGTGATCTGCAGGTACTAATAGCCACACAAGATTATGATATAGTGACAATAATGGAGACCTGGCTCAAACAAAGGGAGGAATGAGCACTTAATGTTCCTAGCTACAACATATTCAGAAAAGCTAGGGAAGGAATAAAAGAGAGGGTGGGGGTGACCTCATCATCAGTATTGATGAAAGATACTGTTACAGGACTAGAAAGGGATGATGTACCTGAGGGTTAAGGACAGAACCTCCTTGGATAGAATTAGAGAACGTAGTATGCTGCTGGGTGTATACTATAAGCCAAATAGTGGTGAAGGAAATGGAGATTTACTAAAACAGTGCAAGGGATGAAAAACTTCAGTTACATGGAGGGACTAACAAAACTGGGGTTGTTCTCCTTCGAGCAGAGAAGGTTAACGGGAGATCTGATGGTGGTGTTCAAAATGTTGCAGGATTTTGATAAGAGTATCTAAGGAGAAACTGTTTCCAATGGCAGAACCAGAGGATGCAGATTTAAGGTAATTGGCAAGGAACTGGAGGGGAGATGAGGAGAACTTTTTCTTTTAAATGCAGCAAGTTATAATGATCTGGAATGCATTGCCTGAAAGGGTGGTGGAAGCAGATTCAATAACTTTCAACAGGGAATTGGTTAAATATTTGAAAAGGAAAGATTTGAAAGACTATCGGGGAAGAGCAGGGAAATGGGACTAACTAGATAGGTCTTCCAAAGAGCCGGCACAAGCACAATGGGCTGAATGACCTCCTTTTGAGTGTCTCATTCTATGATTTCCTCCAGTGCTTTCAAGACAAAGCAATTAGCTTATTCTTGGAATCATCGTGTAAACCGAATGCAAACAATGTTATTATATTTGAAATAAAAATAGAAATCACTAATTTACAGCTGGTGCATCAGCATCTGAAAGAAAGAATAGCTTACTGTTTCAGGTGGATATACTCAGTTTAGGTATCCACCTGGAACATTAATTTGGATTTGTTTTTAAATGCTGACATACCAACTGTGCAATACCAATACTTTTGCTTTCACTCATGATTTTCAGACTTTGCAATTTTTTAAATCTATGCTTTATTTAAGACTGTGTGCCTGGTTAAGCTAATAACCCTGTGACTATATTTACCTTTGGGATTCAGCATCAGGGATTGCTTCCTTTCCCAGTGGCCAGTAGGAGATCACAACTGCATCAAATCTGACAGCTTTCCCTTTGTTCATGACAGCACTAACTGATTGCCTTGAATTTGGCACCAGTTTACTTATTACAGTCTTGGATATGGCTATGTAACATACAACTTGGACCCTGTGCATGTGGCCCAAATAATGCTGTCTTTTGGATGGGGAAATAGTAACAACACATTCTAGATCCGTTATTTGCACAGTTTACTATAAATACTACAGGGATGTAAACTCCCTGCGTGCGCTGTTAATCTCTTCATTTCTTAAACTGACAATGGGAGGCATGCTGCATGTATAAAAGACACACTACCCAGGATAGGAAACAGGCTGCCCGTTTGGCATAAACATTCACAGTTTTCAATGACATTCAGTTATCTGACTGTGCTAGAAACACCATTACCTCACAGCGCTGCAGGTGATATTTTGGCAAAATGAATTTTCTTACTGTATATTTATTTGCCCTAGTACAATATAGCTCTGCGATTTAAATTCATTGGATTTTCCAATCAGCCTAGCTCACTCCACCAGAAACAATAAAACAGTCTTCGCTGTTCTTCTGCTGACCAGCCATGCAGCAAAGCAGCTACCAGCAACACGCATCAGTGGACCTCTTGGAGACTGATGCTATTCCAGCAGTGTATGTACGCTCACTGCCTACAAAATGATTAATAAATCTGTAGGTGAGAGACAGAAAGCAAATATATTTGCTTCTGTATTGCTAACTCATCCTATGTTTTATTGACAAAAAGTAAAGCCAACCATCAACCTGAAATATGTTGACTATAATTTCAGATTTTTATAGGCATACTGTTTCTGCGCTTCAAACTCCATTAATAACAAGTGCAGTGTAAAAGCAAGATAAATCCATTTGAAAACTATCTGAACTGCACCATTAAACCCCACCTTTATCTTAATTTTTAAACAAAGACAAAAGTAGATGCACAATGTTACAACTCCGATTTTTTTGCTATTAGTGAATGTATAATTACTGTTTATAAATGTTTTTTATGTAGCTTCAATTCACTTTCTTCCAAAATGTATTTTATTGTAAGAGTACACCAACAGTATTCCCTTTTCCTATCCTAAAGATGATCAATGTCAGAACTATCCAATATCAAATCTCCACAGATGTGCACAAGGATCAGCTATAAAGTTGAAGGTATGTATAGACTAGACTTATTTTAAGACCCAGTTAAACCTAGAATTGAAATAAATGATAGCTGGTGACAGAGATTCAAGAAAAAATGACAAATGGTCACACACAGTTATGTGCTATCAGTTCTTTTCCTCCTGTCACGTGCTGTTTTCCATATACAGCAGTAGTATACACGCATACATATCCATATATGCGAACAGATGTGGATACACACATGCAGCTATACATATGCACAAACACACATCTGTACACACGTGCACGCACAAGTGGATATCAGAAATTACTTACAATGCCAACTGGGGACAGTAACAAACAGTAAGGATGAATGCAGGAGACTACATGATGAACAGACTAGGAGAATGAGCAAGTGTCAGATGCAGAATATAGAGAATAGTTTGATGGAATAGATTTTGGAAACAAGCCTAACGAAGGAAAATTTACTTAAAATAGTATTTTTTAAAAAGTAGTTGAGCACAGGGATCTAGGCGTGCAAAAACTGAAATTCTTCAAAGTCAGTGGTCAGGTTAAAAAGTCCTTTAAGAATTGAAATTGAAAGGAAAATGGATTTCCGTGTTTGAATCGAGTGGGAATGAGTGCAGAAGCAAAAGGATGATTTTGTACCATGGCAAGTTATGAAACTAAGTTCAATAAATCTGGCAATTTGAGGGCTAGCACCAAAAAATGACCATGGTACATTGTCAGAAAAATCCTCTAGTTCATGAATAGGGAAAGGAATCTGTCAGCCCTACCCGGTCTGCCCTGCATGTGTCTCACATGATGTAGTTGACTCAATATTCTCATGGCAAAATAGGGATAGGAAATATATACCATGGCCATTTTTTGGTGCTAACCCTCAAATTACCAGATTTATTGAACTTAGTTTCACAACTTGCCTTGGTACAAAATCATCCTTTTGCTTCTGCACTCATTCCCACTCGATTCAAACACAGAAATCCATTTTCCTTTCAATTTCCATTCTTAAAGGATGTGGTGCCCACATGCCAAGAACAAAAATGATTTACACTATCAGAATTTGGAAGGTTAAATGATTACAGCATTCAAAAAAGTACTGGACAATTATAATTTACAGAATATAAAAAGAAAACAGTGTAGTGTAAATCTTTAAAATTAGCCATGAGAAGGACTTAAATTCAGGCAAAGAGCTAATACCCTCCTCTGTTTCTATCTAAAAAAAGTACAAGAAACCTAGTGGACAGGTACAAAAAGGCTGATGGAATGTTTGCCTTTATCTCATGGGGTTGGAATATAAAGACAAGTAAACTGTGCTTCCATTATACAGAGCCTTGGCCAGAGTACTCTAGTACTGTAATCAGCTCTGGGCACTGTACCTCAAGAAGGATATATGGCCTAAGAGTGGGTTCAGTGCAGATTCACCAGAATGATGCTGCGGCCAATAGGGTTAAACTAGGATGACAGATTGCACAAATTTGGCTTATAATCCCTCGATTATAGAAGATTGAGGAGTGATCTAATTGAGGTGTTTAGAATGATAAAAGGATTCAATAGGATAATTAAAGAGGAACCAATTCCTCTAGTGAACGAAATGCAGTTGGGGCCATAACCTTAAAGTTAGAGCCAGCCAATTGGAAGTGATATCAGCAAGCATTTCTTCACACAGAGGCTAGCAGAAATCTAGAACGCTTTCCAAAAGACTGAGATTCTGGGTTAATTGAAACTTTCAAGACTAAGATCGATAGATCTTTGCTAGTCAAGGAATATGGAGCAAAGGCAGGTAAATGGGGTTGAGGTACAGATCAGCTATGATCTAACTGAATGGTGAACGGGCTGAGGGATTGAACGGCCTACTCCTGTTCCTATCTTCGAATTACTTTACTATAGGTTAAATCTCAGTACTGTATGGTGTGCCTTTAGAACTGTATTGCAAGCATCAGTAGCAGCAGGACCTTTAATACTGCATTTTAACATAGAGAATATGAAGTCTGCTCTTTTGTCATATCTTAACATAACATTGTTGCTTTTTTATCACAGTAGATTGACAGTCCCACTTTTAAGGAAAACTTGGTTTTGTAAGCTGAAGTTCTCTGTTGATAAGCATGAGAGAGATAGAAAGCGAGAACTCAGATTCCAACAAACTAGATTCTGAGAGGCAGGATGGTTTCAGAAACTTTTAAAAGATTACAGAAAGAAAAAGCAATCATAAACTGATGTTCTATTGGAATTTACATATTTTATTTATTACTATATTGTTTTGTGCTGTTCAGTATATTGCTTTGTTCTGATCTTCAATTACCATCAGCAAGTGCTGAGCTCACGGGCACTATTTAAAACTCAGCCTGCCTTGATGTGCTGGTAAATGAAGTGCCTGCTGAATATACCTGCAATTTTTACAGTAACCAGCTGGTAATTTCCTTCATTCTTGGATGGGCAGAGGGGCTCAGAACACAAGTGCTTTAAAATATGCTGATTAAAATTGAATGTGAAGTGAAAAATGAGAGGTTTCTCTGTAGATTCAAAATTACAGGATGTGGTGTAACAACAAATGATTTTCCCTAATCTGTTTAATTTGTACACAAAATGCAAATGAATTTTACTTTCTGCAAGTCAAGTCTGGCTGATGACCTTTCTGTGCTTGAAGTGATAGAATAAGTAGTTGGAATCCTATGTAAATTCTATGCATAGTTACTGCAAAAAGGTAACTGCAGATTCTGGGCTACAAAACCATCAACAGAGGTGCAGCTCACTTGCAAAGGGTGTGGTACAACGGTTATAACAGAAATGGGGTTTAAAACCTAAACTGCAACAATACCTTTTATTCTTTAGAAATGATGCAACAAGAGCTTTACATCACAGACAATAAGTTGAGGTTGAAGGGTTAAGCCCCAGCCACTGAAATTCTGGAAGGAGGAAAAAAAATTGTCTCCCAAAAGCAGAGCGGCTTCACTGGCATATTGCCAGTCTTTTATACCAGTGATATGGATGAACATCTTAGTACAGTCTAGTTGGCAAACATCTGGCAGACAGTAGGAAAATTTACATGCCAACATGATTTCAGCACTTCTAGAGAACAACTAATGTTCAAGTGCACCAAAACCTGCTATTGCTTGCAGGACTTAAAGAATTCTCATACAGATCTGTGATGCACATCATTTTGTGCAGTGAAGGCTCATATCAGCAAATCAGTAGTTTGCCTTGTCCATGAATCACTGTCAACAGCAGTTGAGTTAAACTCACTGATCAAACCCATCGCACAGCACTAAACAGTGGTCTGGAAGTGAACGTTTGTTATCTGATGCATATGGATCACAGTGAAAGTGAATGGTTTGATCTGGCTCCCGAATCAGCAGTGTAAGCAGTTTGTGCAGTCCACTGAGCAGTTTTCTGCACCTCCAAAGTTTTATAATGGAGAATGATTTGATGGACCTGTCAAACAGATTGTGAACAGCACTATAATGAGCTCCAACAAATTACACTGGATGGTCAATACGTACTTTGAGTATTTTGACTACATGCTCAGTTCCCATTAGCATCCAATTGATGGCAAGAAACCTTTTCTCTCTTCTTCTGCTAATTTTTTCCCAGTGGTGATGAAGACATTCTTTGTAGAGATACCATTCCACCAGTGCCAGCTATTCTTCTGTACTTTACCGAAGTGGTTGTTCTGCAAAAGTAGGTTGCGGCCAAAATGGAGTATAGGCAGACTATTCGACTACAGGGGGATAGTTAGGATTGGATAACTATTAGGAGTGGGAAGCCTGGCTGATTTTTTGCTCCTAGTCCAGGGGACTGAGCCAAATGTAGTGTCTCTCTTAATGCCCTGGCTAAAATTATTAACTGAGCATAGATTACAGATTGAACCTGGGAATTTCCTGGTCTGCACTGTTCAGTCCCTTAACTAACTGGATGTGTGTGTGTTGGGGGTGCGGGTGAGGGGGTAGGGGGGCCTGCTCGGCCCAGATATTCATATTTGAATAAGTATTTTCATGCATATAGAAGAAAACGATTCTAGATTTTAAATAAATTCTTTAAATGGATGTACAATGTGAACCTCAATTTCACTGAACATTACCCAATTTATACACATCCCAATGTGATTTTTCTACATTTGCTGCACAGGCAATAAAATATTGGAAGGGTTAACTGCATGATTTTTCAACCCATCCTCCTTCTGCCTGTGCACACGCACGCAGATTTAGCACAAAAATGAATAGAGAAAAAATAGGGCGAGTATCATTTCTAAGGTGCTTCTATGTATTTTTTGAGGTCTACTTATCGGAATTTTGCATGAGACACATGCAGGAAATAATTGTATTCAAAGATTATAGGATTGATGTCATATATCCCTTACAAAATAAAGGAAATTCAGAAAACTGTAGCTTAAAAATGTGAAATGTTAATCTATCATATAGTTGTGCTATACAACTGCAACTATTAAATGAGCGATATGATCAAGAATTTTGAATTTCAAATTATGACACGTAGAAATCCTTACAGTGAGCTGTTAGATTTTAATAGGTATAGGACAAACCATGATATCAATGACTTGACATCTTGTGACTTAACACTAAATCATAAAGATCAAAAAGTACCAGATTTAACACCTGGTCCATGCTGAATCTTAGTCTTGGTACAATTCTCTTCAATGTTTCTGGACTAAGCAGGAAAATAAGATTTGCCACATTTTGCTGTTATCCAATGATGATCACTGGGGGAGGGGAGGGGGGGGGAGAGGGGAGAGAGAGAGAGAGAGAGAGGGCGCACGTACGTGTGGGTGCATGCGCACGTGTGCGCGTGAATATTGGATGAGGAATGATTACAATTGGGCGTGGATGTGATGTCCTACATTGTTAAACAGGCTGGCAACACTTACCACCTAGTCTCAGGTGAAAAGTCATAGGTGAGACATTAGTGGGCTGCTGGCACCAGTATAAACATGTGTCAATAAGAATCATTGCCTTCAGCGGAGGAGTGAAGAAAATTGGAAGAATTAAGAAATGTGAAAAAAATTGATTTATTTTTCAGTAAACTAGAGCAATATCAAGTTTCCGTAACTTATGACCTTGAATTGCATGAATTCAGTACTTTTGATATCACTGGATGGCTTTTTCCCCAGCATATTGCTGGTGTCATACTTTACGCTATCCATTTTGTATCATTGATAAATCATTTCTATTCTGGCACCTGAGAAAAAAGTATCACTGGACACATTATATTTTTATATTTCCTATTGCTTCATATGGCCTCATCTTCACTATTTTAAGGTAAGAGCTGGGAGTGAATATGGAATCATTGTTTAGCTTTGTTGCATAGTGTCACAGTGAGCACTTTTCCTGATATCCCGCCAAAATATTAGTAATTATAATTAGTACAATAAAAATCAAACCAATTTTGTTTCCATGCTCAATCAGGTGACAGATGCCAATTCTGGGAATGGAAAACTATTTTGTTTTGCATATCCTATATTGGCACCAAGCACTCCCACATTAGGTACAGCATGGTCTGATGCAGAATAACGTTTCCTCTACTCTTCAACTCCTCACTGGAACCCCAGCTTCAGAAGCCTGGTCGCACCCAGTGTGAATTTTTCTTTTTGCTACACTCATCATCTTTACAGTTCCTCATGTCTGAGATTCGAATCAAAACTGAACTTTAAGCTGTTCTGTGCTGAGGGCTCATACCAATTGGAACTGGATTGAGACTGTTCAAAGTGATACAGTCAATAGAGTAGGAAAGACTTCCATCTCATCAATGAGAATGGATTTGAAACCAGAAGTGTAAAGTAAGTGCGCCGTTCACTACGCGATCTAGTCCTTCGCTGAACTGAACTTTGAATTATGGAATGAATTTAACAAGACCAATGGAATATTTGGTTGACGTCAACTTACATAATTTATAGTACACGGTACAGCAAGTTAATCAGATGAAGAAACTAACACGGTTTAAAAAGCTTGGGTTTAGTACAAATACATTAGTTTAATAAAAAGCTGTCTCCTTTCAACTTTTATTAAATAAGAATATTTAGTCTGCTCTTCATTACAGGAATTGCCTGCATTGCATTCTGCAAATTCACCAACCAGGTGTGCAAAATACTAATGTTTGATAACTACATGAGCAAGTTTGTCAATGCTAATTAAAAGTTTCTTTTTGCTAATTAAACAAACACAAATGAAGCTTTGATTCCCTTAGTTTAAAGAACGTTTTGCAAACCTTCAAGAGGATCACCTGTTACCTGTTTGAAGTGGTCAGAAATAATCTCCAGAGTTCAAGATATCTACAGATATTTGGCCTTTTACCGACTATGTTCTAGTACCCAGCACTTTAAAAAAAAATTTAGCAGTTATACAAACACATGCGGGTTTAATTTTACCTGTGTGCTAAATGTGATGAAAAAGAGTCGACAGGAATTTAATGTAAACTTGTTCAACCATGCACTAAAAATAGGACATGGAGAAATTAGGACATGGAGGAATTTGAGTGCAAAGAGAATGATAAAACAGCATATAAACAAATATAAAACAATGACAAAAAATTGCACTGAAAATATAGATAAGTGATAATTGGAATACAATTGAATCACTTTTATTTTAAGAAAAGTCACTGCCAGTTAAACATGTAACCTTCTATAAGCCCTTAACCCTTACCCTGCTGTATAAACAGGAATCAGATGATAATACAATGCCTAATCCTCTAAGCGTTAATAGAAAATTAATACAAAGTAAGAAGTTAAGTCTGTATGCTGGACCTCAAAGGAATTTTCTAATCTAGGATCACACTGGTTATAAGATAACTAGGGCTTATTTAGCACAGAAAATTTAATGGAAGGTGGAAATTCCTTCATGCAGCACTTGTCCACAGGCTTTGACATTTTTCTGGCTACAAAGTGACAGCTGACAAAATCATTTGGGTCCACAAACGGCCGCTAGGCCACAGGTCATTTGTCTAAGAGAGCCCAGATCCAGGATTCATTACTAGAAACACTGCAAATGACACGGCCCTTCAGGCAAGCGCTGCACACGCTACATTTCTGCACTTGCTGCCACCAAATAAAAGAAACATGCAATTTCCAGCAGCCTGGAGGAAAACAGAAAATAAACTGCAACTACATTAATTGCAAATTGGAGATGCTGCCAGAATTTTGTTTCAAATAAGATGAATAATAGTTGTTCTCTGTGTGCAACAAAGCAGAACTTAAAAGATATTCAACGCCTCTAAAGTTTAAATTACAATGACCGAAATATTGTATGCACATTGCAATGGGATTTATTTTTATGTTATGAGGGAAGGACCAGTGTTGTCCACTTCCTCAACTATTTCAGAACATTTTATATTGCTGCACAAAAGTATAACATGTAGGAAAGCTTTTACAACATGAAACCACACGAAACAATACTACATTAAGCAACTCAATATTCCAAATTTCAAATTGTTAACAGTACTTCTATTATCAAGAGTAAATGGTCTCTTTACATGTGAAGTGGCTTTTGGTATAGAAATGATGCTTTAGTACTCAGAAGGTGATGAAAAACTAAGTGGAGAAGGGCAAACTAATCAGTCTGCATGCCCTTTCACCCCCAGGACCACGTGTAAGGCTAATACGTTCAGGCCCAGTCGCTTTACAAGTGACCCAAGGTTCCATGCTGACAAAAGGCCCATCTTCCCTGAGCCTAAATGATTTAAGTTCTAATCAAACATCATTTATACTACATCTCATAGCTGTCTCTCGAGATCTACTCCCACGTGAGCCGTTGCCATGACAACTGGTGTCTCATTTCAAATGTGTCAGGTTATATTATTGTCTTCATGGTTCTCTGATAACCTGCATCTCTCCAACATGCTTTTCTCATTCCCAGGAGAAACACGCAGCTACCCCCGAGTCTGCTTGTGTGTTTTTGTGTCATTTTATTTAGCTAGATATGAAAATGAGACACAGATGTTTTGTCTGCTATCTCACTGCTGACTATTCTGGCGGTATAATCGGTCTGCTCAGCCGCTGCTGTGTTACACACTGACCACATCTACAGAGCTAACTGCAAATGCTGTTTTACATACTGGAAAATCAGCTGTCAGCAGACCTGGGTAATGTAACTGAACCAATGCCAACAACAATTCAAAAACATTCAAAAGCAGTGTACTAAAATAATAACTTCCTCTGACAAATACTTGCTCACAGCAAAATGCATCAATTAATTTTTTTTGGAGGGATTAACTCTTTACTGACCACTGTTGGCATTGCAAAAGCTATCACAGTACTATATTGTGGATATTGCCACAACATACATAATTTCAGTGAGCCATAATTTTGCCCTTTATTTTTAGTTGAGTTGCCCCAGTGAAGTTGATATTACAATATCTAGAATAGCATAGCAAACTGAAATCCAGATTTAGGCCATGAGACGTGCAGTTTGATCAAAACTAAATACGGGCCTGAACCTGGTGAAATTGCTGCGCAGGTTAATAAGGCAATAACTGAAGCAAACCAAACACTGGGGTTTACTGACAGAGGGATAGACTTGAAAGTTAGAGAAGTCATGCTAACCATGTATAGAGCCTTGGCTAAACCATACTTCGTCTATCCTGTACCGTTCTGGTTGCCATATTATAAAAAGGATATACAGGCACTGGAAAGGGTGGAAAAATAATTTACAAGGACGATACCAGAAATGTGAGGTTATACATATTAGGGAAGGATAAACAGCCTGGGTCTCTTTTGAAAAGAGAAAGATAAGGGGTGACGTAATAGAGGTCTTCAAAATTTGAAATGTTTTGATAAAGTAGGCACATAGAGAGTGTTTCCACTTGTGGGGAAGAGAAAAACCAGAGGCCATCAATATGACAGTCACCAAGAAATCAAATAGGAAATTCAAAAAAAACTTCTTTATCCAGACAGCAATGAGAATGCAGCACTCCCTACCACAGGGAGTGGCCGAGGTGAATGGTATAAATGCATTTAAAGGGAGGTTAGGTAAGCATATGAAGGAGAAGTGAATAGAGAGTTAAGTTGATAGAGTTAGATGTGGAAGGATGGGACGAAGCTTGAGTGGGGCATAAATGCCAGCATGGTTGGACCAAATGGATGTTTCTGTGTTGTATATTCTATGTATTCTAAATGTACAATATTATTGTTGACTAAGCATGTGCAATAGGAAATGTGTTCTTTAGCAAGCCTAACACCTCTTATGTAAATGAGTATAAGACACAAATGGAAGAGCACTGCTTTGAAGTGATAGCTTCAGATGACCTTGTAAGGTTGCAGAAGTTATTTTCAAGTATAACATTTAGAAGGCTGATCACAAATAAAAGAAAACGGAAGTAAACACTGCTTATTTATTCTGTTAATTTGCCTCTGCAAAATTAAGTCAGGAACTTTGACTTGCTCCAAATAACAAATATGACAAGCATAACCCATCAGTCTATGTTACTTCAAAGTGAAATTTATTAAAAATATATAAACATTCTCTGAGTAGCTTTTGAATTTGAAACACATTTACAAAATTTGTCAAAACTGTTCTTTGGGAATTAACGTTCTATATTAACATTTTCAGCTTTTAAACAATTATCTTGACTTCAGAAATTATTGTAAACCACAAATCATAAAGGAGCACGTGAAGAAAAGTTTAAATCACTGTAAATTATCACGATCTTCATTTTTACCTTGAGATCTCACTGGCCCGTTGTATCTATCGTTTTGCCAAATTAGAATGATCCTTGATTTGCTGCCCAATATCAATCTTGCATATTAGTAATCAGGAATTCTTTCACAGATTAATACACACATTTATAAAAACACTTTGTCTTAACAGGCAGTAAATAGGGACAATGGGAGTTTTGACTGAATAGGCTTTCCTTAAAAAGACTTAGGGGTCCAGTGGTTTTGTTTAATATGATTGATCCAATAATTCCTCCAAGGTTGACATTTAAATAAGCTGAAACACTAAAACAAACAAGGTGGCTACAATGCCAATTACAAGGTTGTTGGGTTAAGCCCAACTTTGAAAGCCCAGTTCAATCCCACCAATCCAGTATATTGTGGAAAATGTGACAGTGAATGTGATTTAGATGTCTCCTTTCAGTTGCTGATATTCTCCTTCCTTCCCCTTGATGCACCTTATCCCCAGTTGAAAAGGCAAGTAACCTGGTCCCGCGACTTTGTTGCTGCTGCTGTATAACTGGCTTCCAATAAGTGCACACTATGGTCTTAGGATAAATGCTCTCTCAAATTTTCTCTGCCATTATCTCTGTAGGGAAATGCCTGACTTTCAAACCCAGAGACATTGCTGTGATGAAGTGATAAGCCGGAGCCACCTTCTTGAACTGCTGTAGTCCATGTGGTGAAGGTTCTCCCATATTGCTGTTAGGCAGGCATCCCAGGATTTTGACTTCGTGAAGATGAAGGAGTCGCAATATATGTCCAAGTTGGGATGGTGTGTTATGGTGTTCCAATTCATCTGCTGCCCTTGTCCTTCTAGGTGGTGGAAGTCACAGGTTTGGAGGTGCTGTCAAAGAGGCCTTGCTGAATTGTGGCAATGCATTCTGTAGATAGTATACACAGTGCCACCGTATGCTGGTAGTGGACGGAGTGGCTGTTTCTCGAGGTATTCGAATGGGCTGCAGATCAAGTGGACTGTATTGTCCTAGATGGTGTTGAGCTTCTTGAATGTTGGTATAACTGCACCCATTGCACATACGCAAGCAAGTGGAGAGTATTCCATCATAAGCATGACTTGTGCCTTGTAGGCGGTGGAGATGAAGTTGGGGAACTTGGATTGATACTTCTAATTTTCCTTTTACCATAATCTATTGTGTCCTTCAAAATGTGTACTAATATTTCGCATCAAAGGAAGAAGAAAGGCAAAATGTTAAAACTCTCAAACTTGTCAATTCTTAAAATAATTTGATTTGGTTATTTTTGAACAAAGTATTTTCCTTAAATTGAAAAAATGTAAAAATAAATAAAGCTTAGAAATATTTAAACAGGTTTCCACAATTTAGACTTTACATAGCATACTTTGTGGCTGAAGTAGTTTCATTTCTCATCTAGCATGAACCAGATTATTAATAAGCAATCACTTGGACAAAAAATATAATTTGTTTGATTAAATATTTATTATTAGATAATTAGATATCAGTAAACGTTGAAGCATGGGTGGGGGCCTGCTCAAAAAGGTAATGCAATGAGTGATTATTAAAAATACTGCAATTGGTTTTCATATTTTAAATCCAAACCATGGGTTGTCCACTGCTGAGCTAAAACCTTGGTGTTGTTCTGCCAAAAGCTCTGGATGAGTGGGCAGCAGCCTGCAGCAGGCCAGGCACTTTCAGTAATGATGGAGTACAGATGACAGCACCTGGAGCACAAGTGCACCACTGAGCACACATGAAACTTAGTGTCAGCGTTCAGTGATGACAGTGCAGTTAACCTGTTATAGGGTGTACAAATTATGTCACATTTTGAAATTACCCTAGATTAGAAAAGGGAGGTATTAATGCTGGTGACACCTAAATGTTATCAAAATTAACAATCAAATTATATACCATCACAGAATTCTCAGCATTATGGACCAGAGAAAGCTGTAGTTGGTGCCAACATCATCCTCTGAATTTTGCTTCTTAATCAACTACAGGCCATCAAAGTATGACACCCATTCTTCAATTCCTTCTTATATTGCTTTTTGAAATAAATTCTGTTCACAAAGATTGTGGGCTATAGAATAATTTTTGCCATCAAAATGGACAATAAATAGGATTGAATTTACCATAAAAGGAAGGTTAGAAATGAACAACTGTTCCAGATGGATCAGTGATGCAGTTAACTTGTGCATTGGTGTGCAGTGTTGGAATGGAGGTTTTCTGCTGTCATTCCTCCCAAGTTCCTTGCTCTATAGGGGCTGACTGGTGAGGTGCTGAACAGGAGCAATGCACTTTATTGAGGCAGAAGAAACTAGAAAACGAAGCAATTTGCATCACTTTCACCAACTGCCTCTTATCCATTTTGCAACTATGTTACACAGAGACCTAGTCAAAATTTGTGTCTTCATCTTGGTTCAGAAATGGTATGTGTATAGTAATCATTTTCTTTATACATATATATTAGTACTTGATGTTTATTGAAAAAAAATGCATGTGCTAGCTGAAAGAAGCAATGTAATTTGTTTTGAAAGTTGAAAAATCTTTCACTAATGAATTTGTTTTAAGTTGAAAACCTGGTGAAATCAGGTTTAAAAAATAACTGAATGATGAAAGTTGATACAGAAAAATATTAAATTGAAGTACCTACATAAATGTACAATTTCCCTATCCTTCACCTCAGTTTTGTTTACAAAGTCCACAGGATACTTGAAACCAGTTAACAGGGATGTAATTAATGAAGACATTCCTTTATGAGGGATATTTTCCCAGGCATCATTTGATTCTCAGTATATTTAAATCAGTCTTGATAGCTTTCACTTAATTACAGACAACAAAATAGGGCAATTTAGTTTCCATTAGAACATTCCAAGTAACAGGCTTCAACTCTATTTGCAGGAGTTGGAAATTTTACTGGAGTAAAAAGTAGGAAACTTGCCTTAAGGAATTATAGTTATCATCCTCTGAAGGAAGGTATCCTTCCTATTGGTAGGTTGCCTAATCAACCAGTAATAATTACAAGGGATAATTGTCCCTTTAAGGCAGTGGTTCTCAAACTTTTTTTTGTTGAAGGACCCCTTTCAAAATGAATTAGTAAGCATGGACCCCCCCCCCACCCCCCCATCTAAATTATAATGCCTTTCACATTTATATTTCTGAATGCTCATCGGTGTCCTGTTAAAGGGGCTGGCATGACATTTTGTTAGGGCTGTCTGATATAGTGAACATTGATGTGACTGGCGATGTAAAAACTTTTATCTACCTCCAACTGAAAGGTAACCTTACAGGTTCAGCAACATGCCTGTCTGTTAAATACTTCACCACGTGACACCTTCTTGGAGTGGGATAAAGCTCGGTGGCTCCTGATAGAAAACAGGCACTGTATTCAGGTGTACCCCTTCATACTCTGCCTGGGGTACAGCTTTTCTACCATCAGGACACTGCCAACAGCGTGAGCCCAACTCTCACCATAGCAACGAGTCCTGGTCACATTATTTTGTGGACTTCAGTTTGCGAACCACTGTGCACTGGGCGGCACAGTGGTTAGCACCGCAGCCTCACAGCTCCAGGGACCCGGGTTCGATTCCGGGTACTGCCTGTGTGGAGTTTGCAAGTTCTCCCTGTGTCTGCGTGGGTTTTCTCCGGGTGCTCCGGTTTCCTCCCACAAGCCAAAAGACTTGCAGGTTGATAGGTAAATTGGCCATTATAAATTGTCACTAGTATAGGTAGGTGGTAGGGATAGGTGGGGATGTTTGGTAGGAATATGGGATTAGTGTAGGATTAGTATAAATGGGTGATTGATGTTCGGCACAGACTCGGTGGGCCGAAGGGCCTGTTTCAGTGCTGTATCTCTAATCTAATCTAAAGATACTTTTGGGCAGTAACATACTATTTTCTTCTTTCTGCATTATCTTTCTTTGGCCTCCTTATCTCGAGAGACAACGGGTAAGCGCCTGGAGGTGGTCAGACTGCATTATGAGTGACCGGAAAGGCACAGTGGCGCAGTGGTTAGCACCGCAGCCTCACAGCTCCAGCGACCCGGGTTCAATTCTGGGTACTGCCTGTGTGGAGTTTGCAAGTTCTCCTTGTGTCTGCGTGGGTTTCCTCCGGGTGCTCCGGTTTCCTCCCACATGCCAAAGACTTGCAGGTTGATAGGTAAATTGGCCATTATAAATTGCCCCTAGTATAGGTAGGTGGTAGGGAAATATAGGGACAGATGGGGATGTGGTTGGAATATGGAATTAGTATAGCATTAGTATAGATGGGTGGTTGATAGTCGGCACAGACTCGGTGGGCCGAAGGGCTTGTTTCAGTGCTGTATCTCTAAATAAAATAAAATAAATAAAATACCTTAACCCGGAAATAAGGTTAAAAAACAAAACATTTATAACTGAACTATGTAAACCAACTACTTACGTAACAGGTAACCAGCACTATTAAATACGGCACACACCAGGGGCCATTATATTAACAGTAAATAACCATTCGTCCAAAACAAAAGATGGAAGGCATGGCATGTGGATATAACTGTATTTAAAGAATGATTATAATTATTACCGAAAAATAACACTTGAGATAAGATAGATTATGATCCAGTACTGGGGGAAAATAATGGACCAGAATTTAATCGATGAAAGAGACTTTCCCTTGTTCGTTAAATTTCCATGATCTCTTGCACAAGTTGCTGCAAGTGGGACATCAAAATAGTACAACAACCTCTAGAGGGACCTGTGTAAACGGGGCAAGCAAATGTGTATCGCCTTAACCGATCAGACTGAAGAATTAGTAATTAAAAGGTGCAGAGTGTGAAATAGGAAGTGTAAGTTGGAATAGTAAATTCAATGTCAAATCAGGTAAAGGAAGTGAAATAGAGGGGGGAAAAGACTGGATTAAGAGAGAGGAAAAAAAGACAAGAAAAAATCTTCAACAATTTAAAGTTGAAGGGTTGAGATTCCACACAGGCAAAAGTTAATTTTCAGTGCCAGAGAGGTTGTTTGGCAGTAATTAAGGCTCATCACGCTGTTAAACAGGGTACTTAGACTGAATTGGACAAGCCCATATCTACAGCATCAGCACAGGAACTTCACAGTGCTCAATACATTTAAATGGGAAGCCAGACAATAAGATGCCATTTTCTTCCAGCTTATGACAGAGCAGTGCACCTCTGACAGCAACTTCTGGATTTTCATGTTTAACAGTAAATCTGTGTTTGCCTGATTTGTACATGAATAACATAGAGTGTCAATATTTTAAGAGTAAATTCTCATGCAATAGCTGATGTAAAGGCAGCACAGTCAGACTGCATATCCTCTTGCAAGGTCACGACTTCAATACCCTAATTCAAGAAACTGCAAAGAGTGCTTTGCAGGAATTTGTGGTGTCATCAAATGGCTACTGCCCTTTAATGAATCCAAGGCCATCATGCCCTGCCAGCTGATAAATGGGACAATACCAATCACTGCTTCGATACTAGGGCACCTAGTTTTCTTTTGCTTTTACAAGTACACACAAATTGCGAGAGATGTTTAGTCCTATCTACAATGGCGACATATTTTCTCAAATAATGTCAGAGAACATTATTCTGCAGTTTGCGAAATACTGGATTAAAAAAGGGATCAGTAGCCTTTTGGGCCACAGGTATACTGCCAATATGTGGGAGTACTTAGGGTGTGGTTACAGGAGTGCCTTATGCTCCATGCCATATGACGAGTCAATCATTATGATACGCATTTCAAACAGAGGTCTTCCATGAAATTATAGAATTTTCAAGACCATAAACTTAAAAAGGAGACCATATGCAAAAGAATTCTCTAATGAGTGGTTAATGTGTTCACCCTCTTCAACAAGCCTGGATTATCCAGGGATGTGGGATCAAGCAACTCCAACTTCAAAACAAGAACAGACTTGCAAAGCAACATTCATAGCTGTAATGTATTGAGTCAAAGCTTAGTATGAAGCACAATAATCTTACCCTTTTAACAAACAATCTATTAGGTGAGGACTGGGCAGGGTGTCAGAGTTGTACTTCCTTCTACAACTTGAAATTTGTTCGTTCGGCAGGAGATAAGAACATATTTCAAGAAGGCTAACAGGGCATGGTATGAGGCTCAGTTAAATTTCTTTTGATAATCTGGATGCATACAATTATATGATGACACTAGGAAGATGGTCCAATCAGCCCATGCCTACAACTGTACACTAGTCAATTAAATGCTCTCCAAGTGAAGCATTAGTATTTCAGCTGTTGGGCCAGTGATTTAATCAATATACTTAATAAATTCCATACACAATCTTCATCTTGATCTTGCAGAATGCTTGACTAAAATAAATTTTACTGAATTAAGCATCTTGCAATGGAGCCAACACAATGTGATTTGCAATGATACCAGGAGACTATAACTGAAGGTGATCACTCCAAGGTGGCTTTATGTAAGTAAGGAAGGCCAAAATCTAAAACCATGGATGTCCCTTTGATTTTCCTGGTTCAAAGATAACCTATCCACAATATTTGGAATATTACGAATTTAAGTGAATATTCTCTCCTCAGCGCTCACTGACTGAGAAAACTCAACAGTTAAATGTTTAGGTTTCTTTCCCACCACAAACCAGATAACAAAGCCAATGACCATCTCCAACTAGCGAGAATCTAACCATCTCCCCTTGACATTCAACAGAATTACCACTGCTGAATCCCCCACCAACATTCTGGGGGTCACCATTGACCAGAAATTTAACTGGATCAGCCACATAAATATTATGGTTATAAGAACAGGTCAGAAGCTGGGAATTCTGTCATGAATAACTCATGTCTTGACTCTCCTAAGCCTGTTCACCAACTACAAGGCAGAAGTCAGGAGTGTGATTGAATACTCCCCACTTGCCTGGATGAGTGCAGCTCCAACAACACTCTAGAAACTCAAAACTATCCAGGTCAAAGCAGCCCACTCGATTGGCACCCCATCCACCACCTTCCCTCCCTCCATCATTGGCGCAGTGGCAGAAGTGTGTACCATCTACAAGCTGCACTGCAACAACTCACCAAGGTTCCTTTGACACCATCTTCCAAACCTGTGACCTCTACAACCTAGAAGAACAAGGGCAGCAAGTGCATGGGAACACCACAACCTGCAAATTCCCCTCCAAGTCACACACCATCCTGATTTGGAAAAATATTGCGATTTCTTCACTGTCGCTGGGTCAAAATCATGGCACTCCTTCACCAACAGCACTGTGGGTGTATCTACACAAGGACTGCAGCGGTTTAAGAAGGTGGCTTACCACCATGTTCTCAAGGGCAATTAGGGATAGACAATAAATGCTGAGACATTGCCAGTGATGCCCACATTCTATGAATGAAAAAAAAAACACAATTTTCACTTATTTTCATTATAAAAAAGCAGCTTCAGTATTCAGGCAGACTCCTTTGAAACAAAACCCACAATATTTTGCATGTAATTTGCAGGATAACTTGGCAATAATTGGTGAGCATCAGTTCAACACCTGAGACAAGACAGGGCTAACTAAGAGTATCGTTTAAATGTAATACAAGTCATGAACATTGAGATGTCTCAAGGACTAAACCAAGACGACAATTAGGTCTATTCAGAAAGTCATTGGTTCAGGTCCCACTCCAGAGACATGAACACATAATCTAGGCTGACACTTCAGTGCAATTCTGAGGAATTGCTGTACTGTTTGAGGTGCCGTCTTTTAGATACAAGGCTAAACTGCGGCCTCATCTACTCTCTCAGATGGACATACAAGATCCCATGGCACTATGCAAAGAAGAGAGCAGTTCTCTCAGTGTCCCAACCAACATTTATCCATCTTAACATCACTAAAGCAGATTATTTGGTCATTTATTTCATTGCTTTTTGCGGGATCTTGCATCCAACAAATTGCCTGTCACATTTTCCTACATTACAACAGTGATGGCATTTCAAAATTACTTCATTGGCTGTAAAATGTATCGGAATATCCCAAGATTGTGAAAAGTGCTATATAAATACAAATTCTTTGTTTCTGATAGCGGCAGGGTGGTGGGGCTAGAATAGTGGATCATGAAATTTACACTATTAGAGATATTTGTTACTATTCAGAGGATTTTTAAGGATCAGCCCCACAAGAGAGAAAGAATATTTTGGATACCATGCACCTGGGAGATAAAAAAATCAAAAGGAAATTAGCAAACAATAATATGGGGAAGCAGCGAGCACATTAGGAAATATCTTAGTGCGGAGTAGAAATCACTCCAATCCCCAACACCATCATCTCTAGCATGCAAGATGACCAGTGTAAGGCACAGAGTTCTGACGAAAGGTCATCGATCTGAAACGTTTACTCTGTTTCTCTCCCCAGATGCTACTTGACCTGCTGAGTGATTCCAGCGTTTCTATATTTTTTTCAGATATCTAGCATCTACAGTATTTTACATTCGTTTTAGCATAAGACACACCCTCATTATGCACAATAATATGTATGGCAGGGTTATGGTACTGGACTAGCAACCTAGAGGCAGAATGTTGAAATCCCAGCATGACAGATTATGAAAGTGAATTCATTTAATGTTGCAATTTGTACACTAGCCCCAGAATATGTGCCATGAAAGCTGCTGGATTGTTCACTAATGTTCTTCAGTGAAGGGAACCATCCCTCCCTACCTAGTCTGGCTTACACTATATGGTAGACTCCTCCTACCTTCTGGGCAATTAAAATGCAGTATTGTCACAGTTTTCCACATTCCATAAACAAAAAAATGGGAGTAACTGGCATATATGATTCTATTCTTTGATTCTATCCCTTCCTATCTCCGATTGAGGCATTTCACAAATTTCTTCTTTCACAAGCAGATCAGTGTTGCCACCTGCCTTTGCAAAACCAGGAACCAAAACCACGGACATGAAGATCAAGAGATTAAAAATGCCATTCGAGAATCTACTGGGACTTCCAGATTAAGATGCAATTGGTTGTGTTTCTTCATTTTTGTAAGATAGGATCTAACAACAACAGTGGAGCTCTGGCTGCCTACGAGGATATACAAATCAACTTGATAGGCTTGCTTTTAAATTGAAATGCTTATTCTCAATTTCCAGATAAAAAACAGATGGAGTATTGCATTATTGTTTAAATGTAGAAAATAAAAGCTAGTAACCCTGGACAGCAAATGTAAAGTAAATGTGTCTTCATGAAAAAGGAGCCCGAAACATTTAAAAAGACCATAGTATAATTTCTGAACCAAAATATGACCTCAACATATTTAACTGTTTATTTATTGTTTAAAAAGCAGTGTTTAATTGGTGGAGGTGATGGGGGATGGTGAGGGAGAGAAAGAGGAAACAAAATGTCGAATCTGTTACCAGTAACCAACAAACTGTGCATTAGTGGTATCTAAAAAAACTCAAGGAAGGAAACACATGCTTTCATTTTCTGTAATTTTACTTTATACTGTTCAGAATTAGGAATTTGCATAAAAGCAGTTTGCACATAGCATGGAAGAGAAGCTACATACATTTTGAAAACTGGAAAAGCCTTTCAGTAGTCAAGAATCCAAGAAAATTATTTAGGCAGAATTGATTTTTTTATAGTTTTTGATATGGTAGGTGAAGACATTTTGCTTACCAGCAAGATTGTTTGTACCCGTTGCTGTGCAAGTTGATACCCTACGGCCATTTGCTGACCTACTATACCTACCATGAATTAATCTGCATAGGATTCCCTGACAGCTCTGAGTTTGTTGAAATATGCAAGCCAAGGTGGTCCCTGGTTTGAGGTGAATCAGCTGATCTCACCTGCAGGGCACTACATTTACATACAGTACCCTTGGGTTAGGGAGGGTAAAATTGGTTCCTGCTCCTGAACACTATCCATTCACTTACCTGAACGGAGCACGTGTGGATGCCATTGAAGGACAGAATCAGGCTTGGTGATATTCACCATTACGATTCACGTGAAAATTGGGGTCTTGGGCAAGGTTTTAGAAGCATTCCCTAACCAGGCACTCCAGATTTGTTCTTCAATTAGCAGGAACAGAGTGGAGGGGTTGTTTGCAAACAGAAGCATAAAGATAGCAGGATCTAACAAGACTTCATTACTGCATTGCTGAGCATTTTAAGGCCCAAATCCTTGTGGTCTGCGAGTTGAAGTAATACAGCTCACAGTAGTGAGATTAAATAGGTGAAACAGCGAGGTTAAAAACTAAACATAAGCCCTATTAAATTATCCTTATAAATCTCTACAGGATAGACACTTTGTACACATGAAAACTAAGTTATTTCAAAGTGAAATTTATTTATGATCAATTTATTTATTAATCAAATTGCTTATTTTGAAGGATAAATCCAGTTCTATATCTACAACACTTCAAATGAAAAAGCAGACTTGGATCAATATATTTACAAACATTAAGATAAATGCTCGTTCACTGCACTGCTAACAGTTGGAAAGCTAGACACAGATTTCAAGTGTCATTTAAGAAGCAGGATTGCAGAAATATTTTGAAGCTCCTGGAATAGCAGCTCATATGGAAGCACAGAAAGTATGAGGGTCAGAATTGTGCTCAATATGTAGTTTAGTGTATAGTCTCCACAGGAAGCAAACTGTCAGGCTCAAGGTGTGCAGTCTCTGCATATACCCACTGATTATATCACTGAGCTTACACACAGACACCTTGGGACAAGGTTTACAGTCGAACAAAGGATTTTACACAGGGGAGGCACAGTCCTAACATGCAGACTAAAAGTAGCTTTCTGTAAGGTTTGAAAGTTCAGAGTTCTAATAGCTGATGCTGTTACTATGATACTTGTGACAAACAAAATTTATATTTCAAGCTATGATAGATTTTTTAAAAATCAGCTGGATAAAAAAAAATTAGTAAATAGGTGATAAACATTGAAACAGTGCCATCATTTGGATTTTTAGCAGCATTACATCAAGTAGTGTAGATGGTTTCTTCTATGCTTAAGGTTCAAGCAGTGTTTGTTATAAATAGTATACACCATCAGGAATTAGTCCAATGGCTGCAATGACAAATTATGGCTGCACTAACTGATCTGATTTCCTGCCTGCCCACCAGAAAATACATTCAGTGTTTGTCATCTTAAATGATGTGGTCTCCTGGAGAATAAAATCAGAGCTAAGTAAATACTTTGAGAAAAATTGTATTTTCTCCCCTCACAATTCCACTGCCCGATTTACCTTCCTGATTGTATAGCTTCCTCCTAGGGCAGTGCCAAAGCTCTGCTGCTGACAGATGCAAGTGAGATGATTTTCAGGGACTCGACCGGACAGGAGTGGGCACTCTCTGAAAACTACACTGTAGTACTTCCGCTGTTTCTGTTCCAGCTACTGTTATTTTTGACCCATCCTGGAAATGGGCAGCTGGAGCACCAGCCTTTTTCAGGCTAACTGGTATCTTACACGGTTTAAAAGGATTCAGCCTTAATTTTCAGGTACCAATGGGCAAAGTGTGCTGTGCAGGTGTAATCAAGTGTTGAGTGGCCTATCCAGGATAAATGTCCCTCCTGAGTCAACAGAAATCGTGGTTGCTCGCTATATTCAATATCGTTATTTATCTTTGTGACTGGAAAGCTTTCTCTGAGGATTCTGCCAAAGCCAATCTGAAGGGGGTCACTTTCCCAGGCTTCTGCCGGGCAAAAACAGGATGGTAGTTAAAACAGGTGCTCCAGACACCCATTTCAACACCCTACCCAAGATGGCCCCAGGCGGAGTGCTGAAGTAAATGGGACAGTGTTACCAAACTCCATTTCTGAAGTGCTGTTTACCCATTTATGTTGGATAAAGAAAGTTAAAATTGGCCCAGAAATCTTTGTTAGTTACTTTTACTGATGTTTCTCAAATAATGCAGACCACAAATTCCATAATGCGTTGGCTCCTGCATTTTGTAAAGAGAGCGCACTGGATTAAACAATGAATGGGTGGGGTTGGGAGGAGGAATTGTGCCAACTGTATTTGTGATTATGTGGGTTTTGTTCCCCAAAGTATCAAGAACTATGTTCCAACTGAAGTGTAACGTAACTGGAGTCTTGTTTCTGATATTGTACTGGACTACACAATTTTTGACCTGTCCTGGGTTGCTACAGCACCTACCTTCTTCAGGTGGGATGAGACTTTTAATATGCTAATCTAGGTTCTACGGACTAAAGACAAAAGAGAAACATCAGTAAAAGTAACTAACAAAGATTTCTGGGCCAATTTTAACTTTCTTTGTCCAACATAAATCGGTGAACAGCACCTCGGAAATGGAGCTTGGTAACAGTGTCCTGTTTACTTTAGCGCTCCGCCTGGAGCCATCTTGGATAGGGTGCTGAAATGGGTGTCTGGAGCACCTGTTTTATGTGGAAGGTTACCTGTATTATGCAAACCTTTTTTATTTGTTCTCAGGACGTGGGCTTTGCTGGCGAGGCCTCTATTTGTTGCCCATCCTTAATTGCCCTTGAGAAGGAATCGGAGTCGTATCAAGCACTGAGCGGCCTAACCAGTAGTTCTTAAAGGGACAGTTTGTGGTTGCTGAAAAAAAATGGACCAAGGAATATTTAATGCATTTTTTTTGGTGGGTGCTGAAGGAGTGCTCGTCCTCAGCCTACAAAATAACTCTGGACTACTTCTGTCCCACATGACTGTCTTCATCTGGGATTGTCTTCCATCCTATTGCGTCACAGCTAGCCTCTGACTGTTGCCAGGCTCAGCGTGGAAGTTGGATAATTTCCCAGGGTGCCCGCAGTATATACATGAGGACTGGAAGTCAAAATAGTTGGATCTCTCACCAATAACAACACTACGCCTGTTATCAACCTGAGTTTAAATTGTCCCTCTGTTCTTTCAATAGGTACAAATTATAATAGTATATAGATGGGTCTGAAATGCGCGTGAATTGCGAGTTATCAATGTACTCCCATAAAATACCCAATTAACTTAATTGAAAGTAACTCTAGTTGTATATGGTAGATATTCATTGCAGGAATTTAGTTTCTGCAAGTGAGGTGATTTTTTTTCAATACTGTAATTACTGTTCAGTTTTAACATGTTAACATGATAAATACTGCATTCATAGTATACATGGCACACTGTGGCATTGTGAGCTTTGCTGAATTACTGGTATTGAAGATGACCGCAGGGCCTGATTAGTTAGTGGCACTAGTTATCTAGGGCGGCACAGTGGCACAGTGGTTAGCACCGCAGCCTCACAGCTCCAGCGACCCAGGTTCAATTCTGGGTACTGCCTGTATGGAGTTTGCAAGTTCTCCCTGTGTCTGCGTGGGTTTCCTCCGGGTGCTCCGGTTTCCTCCCACATGCCAAAAGACTTGCAGGTTGATAGGTAAATTGGCCATTATAAATTGCCCCTAGTATAGGTAGGTGGTAGGGAAATATAGGGACAGGTGGGGATGTGTTAGGAATATGGGATTAGTGTAGGATTAGTATAAATGGGTGGTTGATGGTCGGCACAGACTCGGTGGGCCGAAGGGCCTATTTCAGTGCTGTATCTCTAAACTAAACTAAACATCATGTGCTACTTTGTTCACCAGCTAGGTCAGTGCCGGGAGTGTCTTGGCTGTTTTGCCAAGGTTTTGATAGCTCCTCTATTCTGATAGGGTGACACATGCTCTGATCGTTGGCGTTGTGCCTCGCATGAGGGCCAGGACTAAGGACCAGATTTTGAAGAAGGTTTATACTTCAACCTCAAGAGTTGCACCATTTTCTCAAACTGGGCAACTTTCCACCATGTCTCAATCCACACTGAGTGGAGGGAGAAGGGTGCCCTCTACTGCCACTTCAGCACAAAGCACCAAACAGGTTGAATTTAGAAAATCTGACAGTTTGCCTATATCAAGGTCAAGGGGGGTCAATAAGGAAATAGTGCACTGGTTGATTCAATGGGATCCTCGATGACTTGAAGAATGTCATGCAGCACCTTCTGCGAGGAGGGATGGATCTTTGTGTAGAACAAGAAAATTCTCCCCTACCAACCACAAGGCTATGCAACATTTTGACACGACTTTGAGGTTCCACCTGTGCAGAGATGTGCTATGTCGGTGGTCAATTTTAAATTGACCTTTCAATTTACTGCAGATTGAGACCATCTTGCAAACTGATGTGATACCTTTAATTGATGAGCCACAAGGTTACTGTACAAGGAAGTTAGAAAACCTACCATATAGATCTTTTCAAATTTTAATACAATAACTATGAATGGCTTGCATTTATATATCGCTTTTCATGCCCACTGGACATCTCAAAGTGCTTTATAGTGAAGGAAGTACTTTTGAAGTGTAGTCACTGTTGTAATGTAGGAAACATGGCAGCCAGCAAGCTCCCACAAACAGCAATGAGATAGTGACCAGATAACCTGTGTTTGCGATGTTGATTGAGGGATAAATATTGACCAGGATAACTTCCCGGCTCTTCTTTGAAATAATGCCACGGGATACGACCACCTGAAGGGGCAGACGGAGCCTTGGTTTACCGTCTCATCCCAAAGACGCCACCTCCAACAGCGTAGCATGACCTCAGTACTGTACTGGAGTGCCAGCCTTGATTGTTGTGTTCAAGTCCTGGAGTAGGAATTGAACCCGGAATCTTTTGACTCAGAGGCGAGAGTGTTACCAACTGAGCCACAGCTGCTACAATTAACTGTGCAGCATTCCAAGTATAGTTCTCCAATATCATAAACATTAAAGAGTCACATTTAATTTGCATGAGCTTAAATCATGGAATTCATGGAAATATCACCTGTATATTAGTTAAAAGTAGAAATTAAACATGCTCCAGAAAAGGACAAAAATCACAAAAGATGTGTTTAAGCAAAATAGTAAGATAAGTGTTTCAGCAATGTATCCCTTTTCATGTTCCTGTATTTTTTTACCAATTGCTCCCCAACTGAAGATAATAACTTACTCTGCTATATTATTCTACGAGACACAACAACCCTGCAGTACCAGCCAAGTTGCTTTTTCCAATGGCTAAATGAGGACAGTGAGTCCCAATGGACTATTTGATGTGGAAGGCAGCAGCAGCTGCTAAGGTAAGTTATCTCATTCTAGACCAATATTCAAATCTGGAAATTCTTTGGTCTATATGTCAGTGTCACAGCATTTTGGTGTTGGGGAACCAATGAAGAAAAAGGAGGGAAGATGACTTCGAAATTAAATAATAAGAGGTGCACCAGATCGGTATAAGCTGAACTATTTTCTCTCCCTTTTTTCTAGAAAAGGGCAATGAACATTTAACTCTTTCCAATAACCTATAGAGGATTGAAAGCACATTCTTTAGAACATAACTGGGGCAAATCCATGTTCTTCTAGTTCACTTTTATTGCATATGGTATACTGATGTATAGCCCTAATGGCTAGCTATGGATAAAATTGCATAGGATAAATCAGATGGAGATAAACCTCTAGCTAGTTATCAGTCTGCATCACTAAAACTGCATCCAGAGAAAACCTCAGGGCTAGACAGAATTAAAATTGTTAAAATTGCTTTTAATCATTCAAACCTTAATTTTCCTCATTTAGCATAATTTACACTAGAATGACCATTGGTTGCTTCTTTACAAACTCAAATAGAAATGTGTAATTTCCACCTGATTTTCCCAAGCCAAGTCACTAATGTAGTTTCAGATGCAGATTTAGAGAGGTATAGACAGCAGAAAATTTCATTTAAGTGAAATTTACACGGATGGCGGGCAAGAAGGGAGACAAAAACGTTGGAAGACTATACAACCTCCAAAGGCATCTGAACCTATCAGCTGGCTTTGCTAAGAGTGAAGGGGCAGGGAACTAGTAAAAGCAGGGTAGAAAGAGGTAACTCAAGGTGCAGATATGTCTCTGCAGGCAAGTAATGGAGCAGGCAAGTAATGGAGCAGGCAAGCACTTAATCCCTGGTTAGGCGGCTGATGGAGTGGAAGTGGTGCTGCACAAAAAGATTGTAAGCAAAGTTACACTCTATGCCACTACACCATGCCATTCATTCATATATGCTAGCATGACACCATGCTTCAAAGTAGATAAACACAAGTTTCAGGCCACAACTAGGAATCATCATCACTGGATTTGCATAACTCTGGTGCATGTCCATTGCTGGTGCCCTTGCAGTAGGAAGTACAGCACTGCAATCTAACTCCATGCCGTTCAGACACTGAAGATAGTTTACTACATCATGGTCTGCAGAATTTGATGATGGCAACTTGGCAGCTGCAGCTAACCAGGCTACATTTCCTCCTGATCACCTTTGCAGCACCCTTGAAAGGATGACCTATTGTGATTTGGATGCACCTGAGAAAACATCCAACATATTAGGCATGTGTTTACATATCTTAGCGATGCCGCTGAGTCTGCAGTCTAAGCATCCTTTGAAAGAGAAGTCTTTACTAGTACTAACCATCTGTCAAAATCAGGTATGTTCACCTGTGTCTACAGCAGAGGCATAAAATACCTCTTGCAAAGCCTCAGCTGCCTGACATTCCCCCATTGAACCCCCTCCTCTTTGAAATATTTCAGATACAGGGAATCCCTATTAGAATACATTGTGCCAGTAACAGTGCTGTAGGGGAAAACAAATTACAATAATTGCCAGGACTCGTGAGAACATAAGTACAAACTGGAAAAAGAAAGAAAATGGTTAAGAAATGGTTGAAATACTTTTTTGTATTACTCTGTGCCTTCCATGACCTCCAAGATACCTCCTGCCTCTTTAGTAACAGTGGACATTCGTTTCAAATGTGAGATATTAATGTTTGACATCCTGTTTGCCAAAATGAAGGATGATAGCATGCAGGACTGACACGGCCACAAATTAACACCCAAGTGAAGTGTCCGCTTTAATCCCATTGGCCTCACTTGCTAGAAACGGTACTGTGATGCAACCTCAGCACATTTCTGTTGGGGTGGTCTTCTGCCCAATTTCTGATACTGGCCACCAGAATACTGCCCAAAAACTAAGATTATAGTGTGTGGAGGATCCAGGCTTTACTTCTCCACAGTGACCACTTCTTTGCATTTTTTTATGACATTAAATGCTTCACTAATGACTATCCAATTCTAGTCTCACATTTAACTGTAGTTATTTAAACAGTGATCGATCAGCTTACCACTGTAACACAAGAGTTAATCATTATGCAGGTTGGACATTAGTCAATATTTAAATATATTTGTTGGAGGGAAAAAAAAGACAGAAATAGATATTAAGGAACCATTAAAATCTGACTTCAGTTCTTTCACTGGCAAACACAATTAATGCAATAATGCTGGCAGTTTTTTTTTTTACTTTGTTAGTTTTTTCAGCCAATGTTCTCCCATCCCTCCATCTCTCTTGAAGGGATGGGAGAACATTGGTTACTCACCAGTCTTGTTGAATTTACTATTCTTCACCTGTGCCTGATCTAGCCCTCACCCACCGTCCATGTGCACATACTTCAGTAATAGGTCCCTGGATAGTGGGAACACTGGCTGATGTTCCCCTCTCTAAATCTTTGGAATACTGGCTATTTGAACTATCCTATCTGCTGATCTGATTCTGATCGAAGAACTTAAAGGCTGGGAATTGAACCTGGGATCTTCTTGAACTGTAGGGTTCAGTTATTCACTGCCATAACCAGTTGAGTCATCAGGAGAGCCATGATACAAGCAAATTCAAAGCAATCTCTGCAAATGCTGAGTTTATTATTCATTTAAAAGAAAAAAAAACTTGCATTCATATTGCACTTTATTACATTCTCTGGACATCCCAAAGTGTGTTACAACCAATGGATTACTTGTGAAATTCGGTCACCATTTTCACTTAGGCAATCACATTGACCAACCTGTGCACAGCAAGAGTCCACAAAAAGCAGATTAATGGATGATTGGATAACGTGGTTTTTTTTGGTGGTGCTGACTGAGGGAGAAAGTTGGTCAGTATATGAGAATTCCCTGCTGCTCTTCAAATAGTTCCATGGGATTTCTTGCATCCACTTGGACAGAGAGGTGGATGGGGCCTGGTTTAACATATTATTTGAAAGATGGCATCTCTGACAATGTAGCATGCCTGCAGAATTAGAATGAAGTGTCAATCTAGATTATGTGCTCAAGTCCGAAGCTACATCAAAGGTTATGTACAGTTTTGTCTTATCTTGCAACTATGATGGAGTTTGGTTTAATGATTACCACTATCCTAGCATGATTCTACAGTATTTTTAATTTTTCACATGATGGAAGATTTACAGTAATGTGACAAGCAAGCACTGCAGTGGAAAAAGTGTGGCACAGTGCACTGGTATACCAATAGATGCCATTCTGACATAAGGCCTTTGACACCCTTTTTGATGAGTTCTTAATCTTTGGATCCTGGATTTCTACGAGTATCTTTGAGAAAAGACATCTCTACACAGTGAGAAAAAGCCAACCTCTGGTGGCTCTGTGCAGCTTTGAACAGCCACCCTCTTAGTTGTGGAACGGTACAAAGATAGATCAATATTAAAAACATACACATATATACTTCAAAAGGACAAGTAAAAGCATTTGAATCTTTCAATCCTTAGACAACACAACCTCATTAAGTAGGACTCGGCATTTTAGATTTAAACTGAAACTCACCACTCCCAAAAGTTTTGAAGCTCATACTTATTTCAATACCAATAAAATATTGAAAGTAAAAAGGTTAAAAACCCATACCTAACTGCATGTGTCCAAATGCTTTTGCTTGACCTTTTGAAGTATATATGGGTATGTTTTTATATTGATATATCTTTGTACCATTCCACAACTAAGAGGGTTGTTGTATTAATTCTGTAAAAACAATGCTTTTACTAAAATAAAAATATTGCTTCAATTAGCAACAAAGTTGTAAAGGAAGTGTTTTGTCATACAACACTAAATTTCCAAATTAAGGAAGCAACAACAATGCCCTGCTTTTCTTTTGCACACTAGATATCATTTTCTGACCAGAAGAAAATTAAAAACACTTGTAAAATGTGGAGCTACAATCAAAAACTGAATCAAAATAAACACTAAATATCATTAAAAACACATACAGAAAACTGGAGAAAAAGCATACCCCAAGATATACTTTGAAGCAGGTTGCTCTTGATTTTCTCGGTGGCAGAGGTTTGGAAGGTGCTGTCAAAGGAGCCTTGGTGAGTTTCTGTATTGCATCTTGTAGATGGTGGACAGGCACTGGGTGTCAGGAGTGAGATAGTCTCTACAGAATTCCCAGCCTCTGACCTGCTCTTGTATCCACAGTATTAATGGGGCTGGTCCAGTTAAGTTTCTGGTCAATGGTGGGGAATTCATCGACGGAAGTGCTGTTGAATGTCAAGGGAGATGGCTGGACTCTCTCTTGTTGGAGATGGTCATTGCCTGGAACTTCTCAATCCAAGCCTGAATGTTTGCCAGGTCTTGCTGCATGTAGGCACAGGCTGCCTCAGTATCTGAGGAGTTGCAAATGGAACTTTAGACGTGCAATCACCAGCAAATAGCCCTATTCTGATCTTATGGGCTGAATTTTACGAGTGCGCCGCAGTTTGGGGTTGCACACTCGGATGGTGGCGTGCATCCCATGTGGATGTGCATTCCCTGAACCCCTGCGATATTACGCGCGGGGACTGATTTAAATAGAGGGGGTGGAGCGGCCACCGCTGATGATGGAGAGGGGGCGGCCGCCACGTCCCCGGCAATGGTGTCCGGCGCCACTTCTATAGGGCTTTAAGCCCTTAGCAAAAATTAGAATTTTTTAAAGGTGTATCAGTTTTAATTTTTATTAAATAAAAACATGATGGAGGCCCTTCCCCAATCCCCCCACTGGTCATTTCATTGCCCAAGATAACCAAAACATGCCTTTTTCCCTAGCCAAACTTTACCCCGCAACCTTCTAACTTTTTCCCTTCAACCCCTTCCCAACATCCCCACATCCAATCAAAAGCGTTCTCCACATTCCCCCACCAGGTTCTCGCCTTGGAACACTGTACAGAGTTCTGAAGGTGCGTGAGGGATGGATGGCGGCCGTAAAATCGGCGTGGGACAGCCACCGCCTGCAGGTAGGGTCGTTTATATGTCATTACTGTGCATTTAAATATTTAGATTGAGGGCCCACCATCAGATGGTGGGGGGGGCTGCACTGAGGTCCCCCAGCCGCCGGTAATATGCGGCGGGCCCTTCTCCATGTGGCGGATTGAGGCAGGCCTCTCCCCACAGAATTTTGCCAGCACCCCTAGCGCGACCTGCGACATTGAGGGGCTGGTAAAATTCAGCCCTATGATAGAGGGAAGGTCATTTATGAAGCAGCTTGGGCGAGGGCACTACCATAAGAAACTCTTACAGCAATGTCCTTGGGCTGAGATGAATGACTTTCAACAACCAAAAAATCACAACCATCTTCCTTTGTGCCAAGTATAACTCCAGCCAAGTGGTGAGTTTTCCCCGTTATTTCCATTGATTTCAATTTTACTAAGGCTCTTTGGTTTCACACTTGGTCAAATGCTACCTTGATGTCAAAGGCAGTTGTTCTCACCTCACCTCTGGAATTCAGCTCCTTTGTCCTTGTTTTGCCCATGGTTAGTGCTATCCCCCAGGGTCTCAGCTTTTCACTATTTTTATTAATGACTTTGATGAAGGACTAGAGAGCTGTATCTGTCCAAGTTTGCTTCTAACACTATGTTAGATGGCATAGGAAGAAGTGTAGATGACAGCAGAGGGACACTGATAGATTAAGTGAGTGGCCAAACATGTGGCAAACGAAGCTCAACTTGGGGAAGTGTGAAGTTATCCACTTTATTTCTAAAAAAAGGCAGATCAGAGCATTTTCTAACTGATGAGAAGCTAGGAACTATTCAGAAGCAGAAAAATATAGGGGGTCCATATACAGAAATCACTAAAAACTTTTGGAGGCAAAAAGGATGATGGAATGCTAGCCTTCATCTCAAGGTGGCTGAAATACAAAGGCTTGCTACAGTTTTATTAAAGTTTTGGTTAGATCACTTCTGGAGTACTGAGTTCAGTCTGGGCATCACACCTCAGTAAGGCCTTATATTGGCTTTGGAGGCAGTGCAGAGCAGATTCAGCAAAATGATACTGGGGCTAAAAGGGTTAAATAATGAGGAAAGGTTGCACAGACTAGGCCTGTATTGCCTTGGGTATTGAAGAAATTGCTTTCAAGATGGCTCCTGGGCTGGAAGCTCCCTAGCTGTTCAACTCTATCCATGGCCATCTGCTCCCATCCCTAACGTTTTCTCCCCCAATCTGCCCTCTTAAACTGTTTAAATTCCCCTGGCTCTTTAAATCAGTTCATTTTAGCCCTATCTAAAAGTTAACAGTTAGTTTAGTGTAGGTTACCTGGGCCCACTGCCCTCCCCCAGCCACACCTGCTCTTTGTTTTCTCAATGAAATTGATCCGGATGAAACTGACGAGAACAGCTGCCGATACTTTAATCTCCGATCCTGCTGTCTTCACAGTCCAGAGTGTCTGCAGCCACGGCATGCGGTAAGTCCATTGAGGTGAAGAAGGAGCTGCGGGACCCGAGAGAAGTCCTGTGAAAAGGTGCCCCGAACACCCAAAACATCCACGAACGGCCCCCCCGGCCGCAACTTCAAAGCGCCCGCGGGAGATGGCTCGGAGAGCATCTGCAGCGCACTGTCGGCAATGCTGCATGCCTTTATTTAAACCACTGCAAAAAAAAACCCTTAGCAAATGTAATCACCTCTAAGTCTGCCAAATGATGCTTCACCTCCCGAAGGACGTAGATGAGCTTTCCGGACGTCGATGGTGGGCACTGAGGAAATGGCTTATTACCTGCACCAGATTCCACCCCCCCTCCCCCCCTTTACCCCCCTTCCACCCCCGTCCCCTTCCCTGCTCCACCCTCTCAGCTCACCCCCTCACAACCCCGTCCCAGCCCGCCCCCCCCCCCGCACCATCTTCACCCCGCACCCCCTTCCCCTCCCCCTTGCATCCCCTCCTCCCACCGGCACCATCCTACACCTGTGTAGGGGCCCCAACAATCCCACTGCCTTGTGGGCGTCTCGGGAGAGACCAAGGCTAAGGGAGTAAACCCTAACAGAAAATCCGGAGCGGAACCCCGTAGGCGGTCATGTGTCACCTTTGGCATGTTTCCGGCAGTTCCTGCAGCCATACTGGTGCCAAACGTCGTGTCCTGCACTCCTTTGGACCCCACCAGAAAGGCCGAGAGGGGGGTTTTGACGACTGGGCAACTCTCAACCTCCATAAATTTGCCCAGGCATGCGCCATGGAGAGGTCACTCCATAGTTGCCTCACAGCGACTGAAACAACACGGAAGGCAGCAGTTACGGGTTATAAGTCCAGATAAATTGGCGTAGAAACTGGGCGCCACGGGTTGCCTTTGTCGGTGGGAGAGGTCATTGCACCTCACTGGACAGCTACCGCCCGCCTCAAACCGGGCAGCCCCCGGTCAATAAGGTTCTGTCCCGCCACAGTCTGCCTGCTTCAATGGGTGCTTGGAGCTCAGGGTCATTGCCCGAAAGGTGGACTGATACACCGCACCAAACAACATGAAAAAAGGAAAGAAGGTACCAGCCCTTCGCTTTGCAAGCTGGAACGTCAGAACTATGTGTCCTGGCCTGTCGGAAGACCTTACACAAATCAACCATTCTCGGAAGACCGCCATCATTAACAACGAGCTCAGTAGAGTCAATGTGGACATTGCAGCACTTCAGGAGACTCGCCTCCCCGCGAGTGGCTCTCTAGCAGAGCAAGACTACACCTTCTTCTGGCAGGGCAGGGATCCTGAAGAACCAAGACAGCATGGAGTGGGCTTCGCCATCAGAAACTCCTTGCTCAGCATGATAGAGCCTCCCTCAAATGGCTCGGAACGCATACTGTCCATCCGACTGCTCACCACCTCTGGTCCAGTACACCTACTCAGCATCTATGCTCCAACACTCTGTTCCGCACCTGAAGCTAAAGACCAGTTCTATGAACAACTCCATAACATCATTAGCAGCATCCCCAACACCGAACACCTATTCCTGCTGGGGGACTTTAATGCCAGGGTTGGGGCCGACCATGACTCATGGCCCTCCTGCCTTGGGCGCTATGGCGTTGGAAGGATGAATGAGAACGGGCAGAGACTGCTTGAGTTGTGTACCTATCATAACCTCTGCATCACCAACTCGTTCTTTCACACTAAACCCTGTCACCAGGTTTCATGGAGGCACCCAAGATCACGTCGTTGGCACCAGCTAGACCTCATTGTCAAAAGGCGAGCCGCCTTAAACAGTGTTCAAATCACACGCAGCTTCCACAGTGCGGACTGCGACACCGACCACTCCCTGGTGTGCAGCAAGGTTAGACTCAGACCAAAGAAGTTGCATCATTCCAAGCAGAAGGGCCACCCGCGCATCAACACGAGCAGAATTTCTCACCCACAGCTGTTACAAAAATTTCTAAATTCACTTGTAACAGCCCTTCAAAACACTCCCACAGGGGATGCTGAGACCAAGTGGGCCCACATCAGAGACGCCATCTATGAGTCAGCTTTGACCACCTACGGCAAAAGTGCGAAGAGAAATGCAGACTGGTTTCAATCTCATAATGAAGAGCTGGAACCTGTCATAGCCGCTAAGCGCATTGCACTTTTGAACTACAAGAAAGCCCCCAGCGATTTAACATCCGCAGCACTTAAAGCAGCCAGAAGTACTGCACAAAGAACAGCTAGGCGTTGCGCAAACGACTACTGGCAACACCTATGCAGCCATATTCAGCTGGCCTCAGACACCGGAAACATCAGAGGAATGTATGATGGCATGAAGAGAGCTCTTGGGCCAACCATCAAGAAGATCACCCCCCTCAAATCTAAATCGGGGGACATAATCACTGACCAACGCAAACAGATGGACCGCTGGGTTGAGCACTACCTAGAACTGTACTCCAGGGAGAATGCTGTCACTGAGACTGCCCTCAATGCAGCCCAGCCTCTACCAGTCATGGATGAGCTGGACATACAGCCAACCAAATCGGAACTCAGTGATGCCATTGATTCCCTAGCCAGCGGAAAAGCCCCTGGGAAGGACAGCATTACCCCTGAAATAATCAAGAGTGCCAAGCCTGCTATACTCTCAGCACTACATGAACTGCTATGCCTGTGCTGGGACGAGGGAGCAGTACCCCAGGACATGCGCGATGCCAACATCATCACCCTCTATAAAAACAAAGGTGACCGCGGTGACTGCAACAACTACCGTGGAATCTCCCTGCTCAGCATAGTGGGGAAAGTCTTTGCTCGAGTCGCTCTGAACAGGCTCCAGAAGCTGGCCGAGCGCGTCTACCCTGAGGCACAGTGTGGCTTTCGTGCAGAGAGATCGACTATTGACATGCTGTTCTCCCTTCGTCAGATACAGGAGAAATGCCGTGAACAACAGATGCCCCTCTACATTGCTTTCATTGATCTCACCAAAGCCTTTGACCTCGTCAGCAGACGTGGTCTCTTCAGACTACTAGAAAAGATCGGATGTCCACCAAAGCTACTAAGTATCATCACCTCATTCCATGACAATATGAAAGGCACAATTCAACATGGTGGCTCCTCATCAGAGCCCTTTCCTATCCTGAGTGGTGTGAAACAGGGCTGTGTTCTCGCACCCACACTTTTTGGGATTTTCTTCTCCCTGCTGCTTTCACATGCGTTCAAATCCTCTGAAGAAGGAATTTTCCTCCACACAAGATCAGGGGGCAGGTTGTTCAACCTTGCCCGTCTAAGAGCGAAGTCCAAAGTACGGAAAGTCCTCATCAGAGAACTCCTCTTTGCTGACGATGCTGCTTTAACATCTCACACTGAAGAATGCCTGCAGAGTCTCATCGACAGGTTTGCGTCTGCTTGCAATGAATTTGGCCTAACCATCAGCCTCAAGAAAACGAACATCATGGGGCAGGATGTCAGAAATGCTCCATCCATCAATATTGGCGACCACGCTCTGGAAGTGGTTCAAGAGTTCACCTACCTAGGCTCAACTATCACCAGTAACCTGTCTCTAGATGCAGAAATCAACAAGCGCATGGGTAAGGCTTCCACTGCTATGTTCAGACTGGCCAAGAGAGTGTGGGAAAATGGCGCACTGACACGGAACACAAAAGTCCGAGTGTATCAGGCCTGTGTCCTCAGTACCTTGCTCTACGGCAGCGAGGCCTGGACAACGTATGCCAGCCAAGAGCGACGTCTCAATTCATTCCATCTTCGCTGCCTTCGGAGAATACTTGGCATCAGGTGGCAGGACTATATCTCCAACACAGAAGTCCTTGAAGCGGCCAACATCCCCAGCTTATACACACTACTGAGTCAGCGGCGCTTGAGATGGCTTGGCCATGTGAGCCGCATGGAAGATGGCAGGATCCCCAAAGACACATTGTACAGCGAGCTCGCCACTGGTATCAGACCCACCGGCCGTCCATGTCTCCGTTATAAAGACGTCTGCAAACGCGACATGAAATCGTGTGACATTGATCACAAGTCGTGGGAGTCAGTTGCCAGCATTCGCCAGAGCTGGCGGGCAGCCATAAAGACAGGGCTAAATTGTGGCGAGTCGAAGAGACTTAGTAGTTGGCAGGAAAAAAGACAGAGGCGCAAGGGGAGAGCCAACTGTGCAACAGCCCCAACAAACAAATTTCTCTGCAGCACCTGTGGAAGAGCCTGTCACTCCAGAATTGGCCTTTATAGCCACTCCAGGCGCTGCTTCACAAACCACTGACCACCTCCAGGCGCGTATCCATTGTCTCTCGAGATAAGGAGGCCCAAAAGAATTGAAGACAAAGGGGTGATCTAATTGACGTGTTTAAGACGACTGAAGGATTTGATAAAAGTATATAGAGAAAATACCTCCTCTGGTGGGGAGTCCAGAACAAACAGGTATCACCTTAAAATAAGAGCTAGGCTGTTCAGAGATGATGCCTGAAAGCACTTCTTCACACAAAAGGTAGTGGAATTCTCCCACTCTCCCTCAAAAACTGTTGAGACTAGATCATTTGAAAATTTCAAAACTGAGATCGATAGATATTTGTTAGGCAAGGGTACAGAACCAAAGCAGGTAAATGGAGTTAAGATACAGATCAGCCTTGATCTAAGTGAATGGCAGAAAAGCTCAAGGGGCTGGATGGCCTATTCCTGTTCCTATGTTCTCAAGTTCCTATACTTGCAGCTGCAAAGAAATGTTGCTTTGAAGTGAGCTCATTTTTAAATTACTTTATGGACTTTAACATTCATAATTTAAACCTTCATGATCACAATAAAAACATGCCCCCGTGAATAAGATGTACCAGTTAGAAGGCAACAACCTTCTGCTCCTCATTCACTCAATCAGTTTCACAGTTACAAAGTAATTAATTATTCTGCCATAACTTATTTTTTAAAAAATCTAAATTTTGGATCACATTTTGCATTTGTGCATTCATTACAAATTCAAATGCTCCAAAGCAAAGTTACGCTCCTGAAAGCTGTCGATAACAATATGGTTGTTAGGTTAAAAGGACCTATGCTATTTGTGTCGCAAGCTTAACTTACAGAACCAAACTCTCTACAGACAAAAATTTAATCTAATGAACAAAGAGTTATGGTAGCAAGAAAAGGAAAAACAATTATTTTTGATGAGTATTTTCTGAAATTTATAGGAGAGACGCTGTGATCCATATACTTTCATTTCCCGTTTACGCCATTCAGACTGTATCTGTATTGTGGATGTGATATGGCTAAAGCTATGTATATAATGTCATTCAAATACAATCTTAATGGATTAAACTGCACGGTAACATACCAGCTAATTTGATTAGACAGAAATAGCTAAGACAAGCAATGCTGCAATTATAACTTTTATGATTTGAAATTATAAAATGTGTCAAATTTTGTATTAGATCAGCCTAGAACAATAACCAAGAAAGATTTCAACGCATGTTTCAAGCAGTCACTTGAGCTGAAAAATGGAATTCTCGGCAAGTACATGAAGGGCATTAAGCTCTGCTACAGCCCAACTAGAAATGGCGCTAGTAATTTAAGATTTAAAAGCTAGTTTGGCTTGCTAGAATGATTCACAGTTTTAACCAAAATTCAAGTTTAAGTAGTCAAATAATTTACCTTCTTACAAAAGGTACTTGAAGCAATAGTAAGAAAAGTATAAAAACACAGGATCATCATGCATCATTTTGTGAAGCCTTTGGTTAATACTTTCAAAACAGGAGGACAAAGAAGTGTAGTTGCTAATTTATCCAGCCTCCTTTCCAGGACATCCACTGTATTTTATGCCACAGTATCAGGAGTTTACAAAGGATTATACCTCTTTAAGATGTTTTTTTTTGAATTTGTCTTCCCAAAATGCTGCATAAGAAGGTATTTTCTTTTCCTGTAGTCTGTAATTTCACTGCCAGTTAATCTCATTTCTGCTGTCAGAAATTCAATAATCAAACAGTTAGTCTTTGTCTGTGCATTTAAGACAGTGTGTGTATTTCAAATAGAAAATTAGTACTCATTGGTGTCCCCCGGCAGGACTAATGCCAAGTAAAAGAATGATCAATCAGCACTCAAACACAATGAAGTGTTCTTAACATTTCAGCAACAATGCTCATTGTGCTCACAACCACCTCCACACAGCATCCTGATTGCATCCTTTCCATTCTGACCCCTGCTTTTTCACCCCTAACGTCAAACCCAAATCATTTTTTCTGATTCTTCCTTGCAGCAAGGACTGACAGGTGAGAACGAAGCCCTTGAAAATCATCCTCTCCAATTCCCTTCATACGCATCAGCCAGACAAGCCTGGGTGATTTCTAGCTACAAACTGAGAAATTACCATTTGAAAAAAGTGCCATCAGACGGTCTGTCTCGAGGGTGAAAATTAAAATCTTCTACCTTGCAAGATCCATAGGGAATTCATATTCACAGAATTTCAACCCTCATCATCAGAGGAGCTTGCCATAGAACTGACATCTTTTCATTTCATCAGTCTTATGCTAATTTTAATCGTACATGTCTAACTTTAATACAGAAACAGGTTGAGCAGTGCAGTATGCATAGCTCACAATACAGCATTTGCAAGTATTGTTCATATAACCAACTTATACAATTAATCTTACAAATTATAAACCTGCAATTATAAATTTTCTGGCTTAAGTATCAAAGTGTTGGGGAAGGTACATTAATGGATGCTAAGATAATACATAATGCATTTTTAAAGATTATCTTCACATAATTTTAAAGGTGACTAATTCTGAGCATGAATGATGTTATAATACTCCACAGGCAGTTTTCACCTCTGTCTGGAGGTGTTTGGTCATCATATTGGAAATCCCCTAAGTGGAACTGGAGTTAAAAACCAGAATCTAGCAGTGTCCCCCAGAATAGGATATTTAATAAAAGTTCTGTGAAGTAATTCTAAAATTTTAGATGCAGTTCATTTAGACCATACATATTTTTTAATATGTATATATTAAACATATTTAAAAATCCTGTCCTTACAGCTTAGTGCCATATATTTGCAATTCAGTTATGCAGTTGGCTGCCTTCTCTAATCTTCTGAAAGCAAAGACTGAAGAGCATGTTACTTGACAAATAATGCCTTGATGTTCATAGTCATAAAATAATTTAATTAGTTCAACGGCAAATTATTTAAATATAACATTTTTGAAGCAGATTCTGCAAAAAGTCAGGACTGAGGCATCAGAAGGAAAATATTTCCACTCCTTGCAGATGAATTGTGCAAATGAGCGAGTGTAGAATTTCAACTTTTACCTTAAATTTTGTACTTTCACACCTGTGATATGAAATGTACAGTAGGCTTCTCATGCTCAGTACCTGCCAGCTGAATGACAAAAACACAAAATTTAGGAGCCAAGTTTCGGCAGCAAAACAACAAAAAGCATTATGATGTGAAGTAGCTGATATATCATTTGACAGATGTTTGTTGGTATGTCATTGTACCCCATTCCTGTTCATTTTCTGCTTGCATAATGCACTAAAACTTGACTATATATAGGTCACCAACAGTTGAGGATTTAGGAGCATATATTAAAAATAAGCGCTTTTTCATAGGGCTTAAAGAAAAGTTTAACATCTAACGCAATTCTGCATTTTCCTTCATGGGGATCTCACTGGAAGCTAACCTATGTTTCACCGTATTTTAGTCATCTCTTAATCGTCCCATACAACAGATGTCAAAAACGACAACCAAGGAAGGGCACAGATATTGATTTACAGACTTTCCTTACAGATATCCAGACATGTAATATTGAGTAGGAGGAAGACACAGACAGACAAGAAGGTTTAAAGGATTTTGCGGAAGGTTTGAAAGTGGGGGAGGTGGTATGGAGAAATAGAAACGAAAGAGATATTTTTCTGCACCATTATATGATACGACAATGCATTTCTCAGGTAGTCATTAGCGGTACATCTGCCTCTAGTGGCTCTAAACAAAGAATGATAATCATAATTTCACAATAACCAATAACAGTAATATTCACACCAACTCTTTATTAATTTCCACAAAACAAATAAAAAAAGCCTCCAAAGTGTATACTCTTTCCATGAATGCACAGTACCTGACAAAGTCACTTATCCTTAACTATTCCATACCCATATCCCTTCCCTACCGATTTACACTTACACAAACTCACACCTAAACAAGCATTCTCCTGTATTTATTAACTTTCAATTTCCTATTTACATTCGCAGAGACATTCTCAGCCATCTCTACATCACTAGGACTTGTCCATAAAATACAATACAATTGAAATACACTGATTTTGTTCCTTTTTTTCTAATTAATACATATATGCAATTCAATTGAATCCACATCACACCCAGACATTTTTAACACATTTCAATGTTTAACCTATGGGTGACTTCTGCAAATTTATGGCGTATATATTAAACAGAGCAAGTCATTTTCACAAAAAAAGTTTAGAAAATTCTTGTGTGTGCCGTTTATTACCAAACCTTTTTCTAATCCAACTAATTCATTGGAAAGTAGTGTAAGTGACATTTTTTCAAAACAATGGCTGCACTTACATAAAATTAAGAAATAGTTTTCCAAAGTTGGCTGAAATTAAAAATGTTCCAGATTACTAGTAAGAAGTAGAGGGGTAGTACGAAAACATGCTGGTTCTGAGAAAATAGGATTGATCTATAACTATTATTCCACTTATGAAAACTTTAACAAACTAACATGACAAACTACTTAACATTTTAGCTGCATCTAATCTGAAAATTATCATTTCTTTCTTGCCTTCTCCCACAAGCGCAAGGGGACATTGTACACGCCTATCAAGAAGTGGACATTTCTTTTTGGAATTTCATATTATGCTTGTGTTCTCCTTTGAAGAGATTTGGAACTTGATTCATTTTAAGTAATACCACTACGTAAAAAGCTTAAAAAAACTTGCAGGATGTCAGCTTTAATTAGACTTGTTCTGTACCTCAAGAAATAGTATTTCGTAAAATATGATAAACATTCCAAAAGCAGCAAAAATAACAAAAGAGGTGACAGGTAATGTTACATAAGCTAGTGCCACCAGTGTAGCATTTCCCATTAAACTATAAAGCTCATTATATTATGATGCTTTTTAAAAAAATGGTAAGTGGGAAAACCAGCACCATTCCAAAGAAGGATATAAAACAGAAAAATAGTATTTTATTTGAATCATATTTTACAAACTAGGACTGTGACCATCTGCGCTATGCATCACATTGAAATTGCCCCACATTAAAAATTCACCATCAAGTGAATTTTCAAGGGATTTGCAGTAATTAGATGACAAAATGCTGGGAAATCTCAGCCGCACTGAAGATGTTACTCCGGGGTCAAAGACTCAACACTTTCAGCTGGGTAATTTGTAAGTGTCAATCACGCTCAGCCATCAGAGAACAGATCTAACGGCTGAATTCTAAGTAACTTCACAACATAGCCTTCAGCTATGCAGCCTGCTTTTGAAATACACGGGTATTTATTACAGAGGCCAAATTTGAAACAAGCTACATTTTTTTAAATGCACATTATTATACTGACGTGGCTTTTGAAGCTTGCTGCTCATCATCCAGAGAAGTAGGGTTGAACCAACCTCCAGATTCATCCTCTACAATCATCGTCAACATCACCTCAAAAACATGAGAGCAGTAAACACATCCTAATGTTGGTAAACAGACCCTCGCCCTAAGACCAGGATCATTATCTACATGACAAGAAGCTTACAACATGTTATTTTAAGTGGCTCACTAACACATCTGTTGTTTGGCATGATACTAAGTTCTCCTACACAGCATCAAATTTGAACACATGTAATTAGCTGCGAAAAGCAAAATAGAGTATTTGTGATAGCAGCCACCATTCCTTATCACAAATTAATGATGCTCATTTCAAATTGACATCTCCATTAAAAGGGTAACTGCATTTTCTCTTTTCAGGTCAAATGGAACCAGACTAAACTGACATATCCTAAAGCTACAGTATATCAAATGTATTATGCAAAAAAAGTCAGTGTGGGTCAAAGACTATGTAAATAACATTGTAGCACCCTAAAGGAAAAACCATACCTTCTTCTCAATGCAGCAATATTACAGTTTTCAAGCTGCAGTAGAGTTAAAGATAAGTTATCACGCAAAACTTAGATTCACAACCCAAATGAAAATATTTCAATTGTTTCCGATATATGTAAAATGCTCAAAAATGCAACAATTCCCATTATTCTTTATGTAGCAGCTATAGGGGTGCGGCGTGCTCAAAATGTTAATTTCTAGCTTGATCTAGACTTTGAACAAAACTGGTCTATCTTTTTCCAAAACTAAGTGTTGCTGATTTATTTCCTATTCTTTTAGCTTCTCTTTTCTTTTTTATGCCAATACTTCAATTTTCCCTCGTCCCATTTCTTGTTTTGGCTGATCTACTATTTTATTTTTCAGACTACACTCCTAAAGTATGAATCTGTGATCTCTGAAAGGCACCAAAGGGTCAATTTAAGATTAAGGGAGATTTAAGATTGAATCTGGCATTGCCTGATAATTTCCATTATGTTGGAAGGTACTACGATCCTCAAATGGCTTAGTAATTGTCAATTACTACAAAATTTACAGCAGTGATTTGATTTTTTGAGGGGAAGATTCATCTACATTGCTTCCATATGCAGGCCATGCACCCATTCCAACTCACCTGCTTCAAGCCTGCTCACATTATTACTCTGAACTGCCTTCAAGGAGGCTCATATAGCTAACTTAAATATGGTGCTCTGCATGACGTCTTTCCTTGTGAAAAAGAGCCAAGATCAGAAACTCAAAGTGCCATAAAGATTAAATCTACGGTGAATCTGCTTTTCCAAAGAACAATGCTAGAATTTTAAAATAATGGAGGTAATTTCTTCCTGTGACACCTCTTGCAAAGATAGAATGCAGAGACCAGTTTCCACACAGGGGCCACCTACCAATACATATCAGCTTTCAATTTAAGTTGCAGACTGAATTTAGGAACTACCTATTTTTAGTTGTCAAATTATTGGTATTAAGTTCAGCGAACATCATATTCAAATGTGAACAGAAATACAGACATTCAAGTAAAATCATATAATTATGAATATTTACTTCTGCCTACAATATGATTTTTTCTAATGATGCATCACTGAGAAGCTATTAGAGATGTGCCACTGGCCGTCTTTTAGTCTTAAGTTTCCTCAAAATTTGTGTTTCTTATTTGTGATCTTATTTCATTTTTTAAAAACAATATTCCTGTCCCCATACTACATTTCCATTGAAAGACAAGGCAAATAACTTTCTCCTAGTCTTTACCAATGCTGATAAGAGTTTGCTGTTTATTGGAGCTAGCTGGCACAGAACGCCTCTGCCTTTCCCTTCAAATTGTTACTGCAATTCAAAAATAATTTGTGCGAAGTGCTGAAATTCCGGTCAACCTTCACTGATGTTCCAAAAAAACTGTGCCAAAAACCCAGCAAAAATTCAAGTTTAATACACGAACAAATGAAAGAAATTCTGCTCCAAGAATGAGCCAAAGTCCAGCTTTTCCTATTACTGTTTGCACCTTTGCCAGGTCATCCAGTTAAGACATAATGTTAAAATCCAATATTTTAAAGTATAAGCTGACTATATATTAATATAACTGTTTAAAAACTTAAAATGAGTCATAAGTTTCTAGCTGTGCTCAAATTCTGACAAATTTAAATTAACTATACTAACGCCTTTCAAAATTCAGTAACCTAAAATGTATTGTTCCAGTAAAGTTGAATCATATACTCATATACTATACAGCTTGTTCAGAATGACTTAAAATGCAAAATAATTCATGAATTCTCACATCTCTTTTTTAATTGCCTCACTTTTGTAGGTGTATTTTCACCATTCTTTTTAAATATGCAGAGAATCATTTGTCATGAATGAATAATTACACTGTATTATCTATGAAAATGTCGAAGTATGAGCAAGAGCCAGTGAATAATGAACAGTTATTTTATTCAAGTGCGGCAGTGAGTTAAGTGTATATGGGGGATCCCACAGCTTTGAAAGCAAAATGCAGTAATAAACAGTGAAGGTGCAAACAGACCTGGTGTACAAAAAGCCTATGCACTATTTCACACCTTGAAGACGTTTAAGAAAATAGCTTTAAAAAGCCCATCCAATTCCCATTTCTAAACTTCTAATGTGTTTATGGCAAATGAGAAAATTGCTCTCAATTCAGAAATACATTAGATGAATTTTACAAAATCTTCATTCAAGTATAAAAGTAAATAAAATAAAGGTGTTGTGCACTGAGCAACATCACCTACCATTACTACACCTAACTTCACACAGGTTGCACATTCTAATAAACATTACCTGCCTAACAACTGAAAGGCTATATTAATTCAATTTCCTTCACAACAACTTTCTTTGGTAATTACAGAAGTTTTTTGGTGAGTTACTTCAGTTACTTTGTTTTTCTCTGCCTAGATTTTTACGTGAAAAATGTGAGCTTGAATGTTCTGTCAATAGTCACATCATTTTACTTGCTAAAAGTAATTTGTATTGCACTACTGCCAATAGTATTTACATTTCTTAATATGTAATTAATCAAAGTTGAAGTTATTGGTTTTATGACACAGGTTTTCTTCCAGAACTTATGTTTAATTTGTGTTCACACTAATAAAGCAGTTTCCATCAGCAGACAGTCTTCTATGAATTAAAACCTGCTGCATTATGCATGGCATGAGTGGGGTAGTGTGCAATGATATTAAATATTATCCTTTAACTGTGGAATATTACACAGAAGAGTTCAACATGTTATCAACATGTTCTCCTGTCTACCCCAAAAGTTAATAAATACCAAACTGCCAGACCTTTACATGCAGAATAAAATGAATATTCTCAAGATATTATAGAGAAGCAGGAAAAAAACTAAGATACCGACAGCACAAAGACTTAGGAATCAACAAAGATAGAATAATCTTATAATGTGCAGTAATATGACCTGGTACCATGATTTGCTCACAACACAACCATTTAGAAGCAAGAGGAATTTCCTGGGAGAGCTTGGGAACTCCCTCAGACATGCCCCGCAGCACCACCAACCCCACCCCCCCACCCCGCCCCTTAACACTGGGAGGGAGCACAGGTGGAAGCTGTTACATTTTATAAAGGCTTTCATCCTTCAAATTTTCTGATACCTTTGACACTGGCTCTTCAGGATTTGCATTTTCTCAAAACTGATCAATTCTGAATATACTTGAATAGGTGTGGATAAAAACTGCTTAATGGAACAGCATTAGTTCTACTAACGCAGAACAATTAACTGGTTTCAGCTGTCAACAAATTCAACTCGCATGTACATAGTGCCCTCCATGCAAAAGGAAGTTCAAAGCTTTTTGTAGAGGTGGACGTTAAGCAGGGAAAAAAGTGACAGGAAAGGAAGCCCTCAGGCACACCAGTGCTGATCATGCAGACAGAGGAGGTGAAACTGTATGAAGATGACTGTTTTGGGATGCACAGGAGAGAAACTGACAGAGCACCATTGTGGAAATGGATGGTGAAGAACAGAAGTTGCAGGAGAATGGAGTGGTCAACAGTGTCAGCGGAGGGTGATAATGCATTTCACTGCCATTAAGTTTTCAGGCATTTTGCATAAGCTCCTTAAAACCTTTGAGCAATTTGTCAAATTGCTTTGTGCCTAAGATTTACTTATTGTAGGAGAGCATTAAGCAATCACAATCACCTGGCATGATTCAAAAGTCAGCAGATCTCACCCAAATTTGCTGTGGACAAATGCAGCTGGAGAAATAAGAAATACTTGCTGGGTTATAAACTGAACAGACTACCTACAAAACAAAAAGGCAAAATCACAACAGGTATCTTTTAAAAAGTAGTTAATACTTGCTTGAGATAGTTTAAGTTTTAAATATTTCTGTGTAACCAAGTCACTCAGCTTCTCTGAAACATATTTTCTATCTGTCTACTGCTTGTTGATTTTGTAAATCATACGGAGAAGAAATAGTTTTTCTTTTGGAACCACTGTATATAAATACTAGAACTACCTTGGTCAGTGATTTGAAAAATTTCTGTCTCATGGGCTTTGTTCAAGCAAGTTCATGGACTCATGAACTACCAGTATATATGACAGATTATAAAAAAACCCAAATAAGTAACCAGTAAGCTGGAGTCCAATTAAAAAAAACAGAACAAACTTGTTATTTGGTATGATTCTGTAACATGTAAAGAAGTTATTTTGACTTTTGATTACTAATGTACACAAACTTTTGTTCAAATAGACCATTTCTACTTCTTTTTCCTACAATTCCACCCCATGATGCTGACTCATGCTGGGGTAAAGTTTCATGGGCACCTGCCTTTCTCTGGTACCTCACAAGGTACCACTCTTCGTGTGTCAAACTAGATGACTGGATTTTCTTCCAGGATGGATTTGACACCAGAGATAATTTGGATAGGGTTATTATAGATGCTTATTGGTCTCTCTTGTCTACTTGAACCACACAGAGGCAACTCAGCAGACCTTGTAAGCATCTTCAGCTAGAAGTGCCGAGTGGATGATCCAAATTGGCCTCGTCCCGAGGTCCCTATCATTGCCAGATGCCAGTCTTCAGCCAATTTGATTCACTCCATGTGATATCAAGAAACCGCTGATCTCACTGGATACAGCAAAGTCTATAGGCTCTGACAACATCCCGGCTGTAGTGCTGAAGACTTGTGTTCCAGAACTAGCTGTGCCTCTAGCCTTTTTGCTCCAGTGCAACTGTAACACAGGCTTCTACATGACAAAGTGGAAAAATGCCCAGATATGTTCTGTCTTTGTAAAGCAGGACAAATTCAATCTAGCCAATTACTGCCCCATCAGTCCACTCTCAATCATCTGCAAAGTGATGGAAGGGGTTGTCAACAGTGCTATCAAGCAGCACTTACTCACTAATAACCTGCTCACTGATGTTCAGTTTAGATTCTGCCAGGACCACTTGCCTCCAGACCTCATTACAGCCTTGGCCCAAACATGGACAAATGATCTGAATGCCAGAGGTGAAGCAAGAGTCACTGCTCTTGATATCAAGACAGCATTTGTTGGCTGTGATTCAGTTGATAGCACTTTTACCTCTGAGTCAGAAGGTCGTGGCTTCAAGTCCCACTCTGGGACTTCAGCACAAAGATCAAGGCCGACACTCCAGTGCAGTACTGAGGGAGTGCTGCACTGTTGGAGGCTGTTTTTCAGACGAGACATTAAACTGAGGCCACGTCTGCTCTCTCAGGTGGACGCAAAAGATCGCATGACACTATTTTGAAGAGCAGGAGAGTTATCCCTGGTGTTCTGGCCAATATTTATCCCTCACTCAACATCGCAAAAACAGATTATCTGGTCATTGTCACAATGCTGTTTGTGGAGATTGCTGTGTGCAAACTGGCTGCCTTGTTTCCTACTTTACAACCGTGACTACATTTCATTGGCTGTAAATGCTTTGGGATGTCCTGAGGTAGTGAAAGGCACAATATAAATACACAATGTTTTTAATGTCGCAAAGAGCCCTAGTAAAATTGAAGTCAATGGGAATCGGGGGAAACCTCTCCAATGGCTGGAGTCATACCTCAGACAAAGCAAGATGGTTGTGGTATAAAAACAGAAAATGCTGGAAATGCTCAGCATGTCAGGCAGCATCTGTGAACAGAGAAACATTTTGGGTTGATGACCTTTCATCAGAACTGGAAGTATTTTGCGTTGTAAAATGTTTTAAGCAAGTAGAAGCAGGGAAAGGGGAAGGGTGGAAGAACAAAAGGGAAGGTCTGTGATTGAGTGGAAGGCAGGAGAGATAAAAAGACAAAAGGGATGATGGTGCAAGGCAAAAGGGGGTGGTGATGGAATAAGCAAAGAAAAAACAAAAGATTGGTCTAGAGAAGTAAACGTGAAAAGCAGAATAATCATCAACAGCTGCTGCATTGATTGCGATGATTGTCCTCCAATCATCTCAGCCCCAGGACTTCGCTGCAGGATTCCTCAGGGCATTGTCCTAGGCCCAACCATCTTTAGTTGCTTCATCAATAAGTTTCCCTCCATCATAAGGTCAGAAGTGGGACTGTTCGCTGATAATTGCACAGTGTTCAGTATCATTTACAACCTCAGATGACAAAACAGTCCATCATTGCATGCAGCAAAACCTGGACAATATTCAAGCTTGGGCTGATAAGTGGCAAGTAACATCTGCACCACACAGGTGCCAGGCAATGACCATCTCGAACAGTACAGAGTCTAACTACCTTTTCTTGATATTCAACAGCATTACCATCGCCAAATCCCCCCTCATTAACATCTTGGGGTTACCACTGATCAGAAATTTAACTGGACCAGCCACATAAATACTGTAGCTAGAAGAGTAGCATGAGGCTAGGTATTCTGCAGTGAGTAACTCACCTCTGACTCTCCAAAGCCTTTCCACCATCTACAAGGCACGTCAGGAGTGTGATGAAATACTCTCCATTTGCCTGGATGTGTGCCACTTCATACAAGACAAAACAGCCCATTTGATTGGGACCCCATCTACCACCTTTCAACATTTACCTTCTCCACCATCAACGCACCGTGGCTGTAGGAAGTACCATCTACAAGATGTACTGCAGCAACTTGCTAAGGTTTCTTCAACAGCACCTCCCAAACCTGTGACCTCTATCACCTAGAAGGACAAGGGCAGCATGCACATGCGAATGCCACCATCTGAAAGTTCCCCTCCAAGTCTCACACCATCCTGACCTGGAAACATATTGTTATACCTTCTTTTGTCACTGGGTCAAAATCCTTGAACTCCATAACTAACAAAACTGTGGGAGAAACAGTGTTAACATTTCAGGTTGGTGTTCTTTCATCAAAAGTCAGCAACCTGAACGTTAACTCTTTTGCTCTCCACAGATGCTGCCAGATCTGCTGAGTATTTCCAGTATTTTCTGTTTTTATTTCAGATTTCCAGCTTCAACAGTATTTTGCTTTTATAGCACTGTTGTAGTACCTACACTACATGGGCAATAGCAGTTCCACACCACCTTCTCTAGGGCAATTAGAGATGGGGAATAAATGCTGACCTTGCCAGCGACATATAGATCCTATGAATGAATTAAATAAAACACTTCCAGCAAGTAAAGCTGGACAGTGCTGCAACAGGATGCCATTTTAATATTTTGGAAAAAGGCCCTGCTTGAGCCACTGGAAACTTTGCTGAAGGAATGGAGGCAGGCGTGAGGAAATAGGTGACCACAACTAGGGCCTTTTCCTCCAACAAGGCCACCAGCACATTTCCTGCAGCTCCTTCCACAAGTACTACCAACTTTCTTTTGCCAGCTTCTTGGGCAGCCTTAACTTTTCATTGTTCTTTAAACGCAAAGGATTGAAGGTCAGGAAAATTTACTGCCAACATTCTCGAAGGTGGGAATCCAGTGGTCTGTCTCCCTGCCCATTTTCCTTCTTCCTCTGCCACTGTACTGTTAAATTTTAACTGGTTGCGATGACTGGCCTCAAACAATTGCAACCTCCTTTTATTTTAGGTATAACTCCTGTCACTGCAGAACTTTCCCTCTGGACCACACCTCCATCCCCACCCATTCACTTCAGTTTTGCTAGGGGTCCTTGGTGCCATACTTATACTTCCATGTTGAGAGAAGTTACTGTCATCCTTTCCTTGGTGTTTAGCTCTTATATCCATGTCTGTATCAAGACTGAAGAAGTCTGGAGTCGAAAGGTTTTGACAGAACGCAAACTGAACATTGGTAGGCAAGTTATTACCAAGCAAGTGTTGCCTGGTGGTGCTATTAATGATGTCTTCCGTCATATTGGGCAGAGATGGTGGCGTAGTGGTAATGTCATTGGGCTAGTAATGTAGAAGTCCAGGCTAATGCCCTGGGGACACAGGTTCAAATTCAACCACGGCAACTAGTGGAATTTAAATTCAATTAATTAATAACAATGTGGAACTGAAAGCTAGCCTCAGTAATGGTGCCATGAAACTATCATCGATTATCATAAAAAACAATCTGGTTCACAAATGTCCTTTCGGGAAAGAAATTTGCCATCCTTACCTGGTCTGGCCTACTTTTGACTTCATACCCACAGCAAATGTGGTTGATTCTTAACTGTCTTCTGAAATGGCCTAGCAAGCCATTCAGTTGTTAAGGACAATTAAGGATGGGCAACAAATGCTGGCCTTGCCAAGGATGCCCGCATCTCATGAAAATTACTGAAGATTGAAGAACAGAGCAGTTCATTAATATGAAGAGAAAAAATTTGCAGGGCTACTAGAAAAAGGCAGATTCCTTCATGGGATGTGGACTTCACTGGCTAAGCTAGCATTTATTGCCCATCCCTAATTGCCGTTGAGGTGGTGGTGGTGAGTTGCCATCTTGAACCGTTGCAGTCCTTGGGGTGTAGTTACACCAACAGTGCTGTTAGCAAGGGAGCTCCCGGATTTTGACCCAGCGATAGTGAGGAACCAAGTCAGGATGGTGTGGGTCTTGGAGGGGAACTTGTAGGTGGTGGCTTTCCCATGCATCTGCTGCCCACGTCCTTCTAGGTGGTATAGGTCACGGGTTTGGAAAGTGCTGTCGAAGGAGCCTTAGTGCATCGCTGCAGTGCATCACTGTTCCTTCACTGTCGCTGGATCAAAATCCTGGAACCCCTTTCCCGGAGCACTGTGGGTATACCCGCACCAGATGGACTGCAGTGGTTCAAGAAAGCAGCTCACCACCACCATCTCAATGGCATTTAGGGATGGGAAACAAATGCCGACGACACCCACATCCCATGAAAGCATTAAAACAAACAAGATTTACCCTTCACAAATCCCTGATGGCTTTCTTTGATAGCTCATATTTGTCCAAGCGCTCAGTCACACTGTCCCTCTGGTAGATTCTAATAAATTCCCACAGTTAGACTAATGGGTCTATAATTTCTTGGTTTCTGTCTCCAACCTTTTTTTATAAATAATGGAGTTACGTTGGAAATTTTCCAATCCAACAGCATAATTCCTGAATCACAGAGCTTTGAAAGATCATGACTGAAACAATTGCAATTTCATCACTTTTGTTTTAATATCCTGTGATGGAAACCATCAGGTCCTGGAGATTTGTCAATCTTCAGTCTCATTATTAATCTATTGCTATTTTTGAATTGTATTAAGTCTAGTGAAATCCTTCCATTGATTTTTAAAAATTTTTTGTTCTACCGCTCCTGTGAAAACTGATATAAAGTAATCATTTAGAAAGTCTGCCAGTTCCTTATTTTCAATTACAATATTACCCGGGTCTATCTTTAACGGGCCCACATTACCATTAGTCACCCTCTTTCTCTTGCATGTAGAAGCTTTTACATGTATATTGAGAGAGATGATTAGACATTATATCAAGGTAACACTAAGATGATAGTACAGTAGCCCAAAATAGTTGTATTCATGGAATATGTCACAGAATCTTATCCGGCAGCCAATTTCTGTTATCTCTGGGTATATCCTGTCTCACGTACTATTGGAAGGGTATGACCTGGGAGTGCTTAACATTGATTTCAGGTCAAACAAGGTTAAGGAAACCTATTGATTAGCATCTACCACCCAACATCCACCGCAATGCCCACCAACTGCCTCAATAGCACCATGATTAACTGAGCTGAGGAAGTTCTGAAGCACATAGCTGCCAGGCTGGTGGTAAGAGAACCAATGTTGTTATGGCAGATACTTCTGTGCAAGGTAACACTGGCAGACGTGACCACCGCACAGTCCTTGAAAAGATAACCTCTTGTCTCCATCACTTTGCTGAAGATCGAGAGTACTCTGATGGGGCAGTAATTAGCCGGATTGGATTTGTCCTGCTTTTTGTGGTATAGGACATACCTTGGCAATTTTCCACATTGTGGGGTAGGTGCCAGTGTTGTCACTGTACCGGAACAGCTTGGCTAGGGGCGCGGCTAGTTCAGCAGCATAAGTCTTCAATACTATATTTGTGATGTGTCAGGACCTATAAGTCTTAGCAATATCCTGTGCCTTCAGCTGTTTACTGATATCACATGGAGTGAATTGGATTGGCGGAAGACTGGTATCTGGGATGCTGGGGTCATCAGGAGCAGGCCGAGCTGAATCATCCCCTCGGCACTTTGGCTGAAGATGGTTGCGAATCCCTCAGACTTTTCTTTTGCACTGATATGCTGAGCTCCCCCATGATTGAGGATGGAGATATTTGAGGAGCCTCCTCCTCCTCCTGTTCATTGTTCAAATGTCCATCACCATTCACAATTGGATGCGGCAGGACTACAGAGCTTTGATCTGATCCGTTGGCTGTGGGATTGCTTAGCTCTGTCTACTGCATGCTGCCTCCACTGTTTGGCATGCAAGTAGTCCTGTGTTGTAGCTTCACTGGGTTGACACCTCATTTTTAAGATATGCCTGGTGCTGCTCCTGGCATGCTCTCCTGCATTCCTCATTGAACCAGGGTTGATCCCCTGGCTTGATGGTAACGGTAGAGAGGGGGATATGCCAGGCCATGAGGTTACAGATTGTGTTAGAGTACAATTCTGCTATTGCTGATGATCCACAGCGTCTCATGGATGGTCAGGTCTTTGCAATATCCAGTACCTTCAGCTGTTTCTTGATATCACGTGGAGTGAATCGGATTGGCTGAAGACTGGCATCTGTCTTGCTGAGGTGCTCAGCAGGAGGCCGAGATAGATTAAAAAAAAAATTCATTCATGGGATGTGGGCGTCGCAGGCTAGGCCAGCATTTATTGCCCATCCCTAATTGCCCTTGAACTGAGTGGCTTGCTAGGCCATTTCGAGGGCATGTAAGAGTCAACCACATTGCTGTGGATCTGGACTCACATGTAGGCCAGACCAAGTAAGGAACCAGATGGGTTTTTACAACAATCGACAATGGTTTCATGGCCATCATTAGACTAACTTTAAATTCCAGATTTATTAATTGAATTCAAATTCCACCTTCTGCTGTGGTGGGATTCGAACCCATATCCCCAGAGCAATACCTGCTCCCTCTTGGGTCCAAAGTGGATGACCTCACATTTCTCCACATTGACCTCCATTTGCCACAGTTTTGGCCACTCACTTAATCCTTTTTTTAAAAAATTCATTCATGGGATGTGGGCATCGCTGGCCAGGCCAGCATTTATTGCCCATCCCTAATTGCCCTTGAGGTGTTGGTGAGCTGCCTTCTTGAACCCCTGCAGTCCATGTGGGGTAGGTACACCCATAGTGCTGTTAGGAAGGGAGTTCCAGGATTTTGACCCAGCAACAGTGAAGGAACAGCGATATAGTTCCAAGTCAGGATGGTGTGTGACTTGGAGGGGAACTTGCAGGTGGTGGTGTTCCCAAGCATTTGCTGCATTTGTCCTTCTAGTTGGTAGAGGTCGTGGGTTTGGAAGGTACTGTCTAAGGAGCCTTGGTGCGTTGCTGTAGTGCATCTTGTAGATGGTACACACTGCTGCCACTGTGCATCGGTGGTGGAGGGAGTGAATGTTTGTAGATGGGGTGCCAATCAAGTGGGCTGCTTTGTCCTGGAGGGTGTCGAGCTTCCTGAGTGTTGTTGGAGCTGCACCCATCCAGGCAAGTGGCGAGTATTCCATCACACTCCTGACTTGTGCCTTGTAGATGGTAGACAGGCTTTGGGGAGTCAGGAGGTGAGTCAGGATTCCAAGCCTCTGACCTCTTGGAGCCACGATATTTATATGGCAACTCCAGTTCAGTTTCTGGTCAATGGTAGCCCCTAGGATGTTGATAGTGGGGGATTCAGCAATGGTAATGCCATTGAATGTCAAGGGGAGATGGTTAGATTCTCTTTTGTTTGAGATAGTCATTGCCTGGCACTTGTGTGGCGCGAATGTTACTTGCCACTCATTAGCCCAAGCCTGGATATTGTCCAAGTCTTGCTGCATTTCTACATCGACAGCACCTTCCAAACCAACGACCTCTACCAACTAGAAGGACAAATACAGCAAATGCATGGGAAGACCACCACCTGCAAGTTCCCCTCCAAGTTACACACCATCCTGACTTGGAACTATATCGCCGTTCCTTCACTGTCGCTGGGTCAAAATCCTGGAACTCCCTTCCTAACAGCACTATGGGTGTACCTACCCCACATGGACTGCAGGGGTTCAAGAAGGCAGCTCACCAACACCTTCTCAAGGGCAATTAGGGATGGGCAACAAATGCTGGCCTGGCCAGCGATGCCCACATCCCATGAATGAATAAAAAAAAAGGATTAAGTGAGTGGCCAAATGGAGGTCAATGTGGAGAAGTGTGAGGTCATCCACTTTGGACCCAAGAGGGAGCATATCAGTGGCGCAGTGGTTAGCACTGCAGCCTCACAGCTCCAGCGACCCGGGTTCAATTCTGGGTACTGCCTGTGTGGAGTTTGCAAGTTCTCCCTGTGTCTGCGTGGGTTTCCTCCGGGTGCTCTGGTTTCCTCCCACAAGCCAAAAAGACTTGCAGGTTGGTAGGTAAATTGGCCATTATAAATTACCACTAGTATAGGTAGGTGGTAGGGAAATATAGGGACAGGTGGGGATGTTTGGTAGGAATATGGGATTAGTGTAGGATTAGTATAAATGGGTGGTTGATGGTCGGCACAGACTCGGTGGGCCGAAGGGCCTGTTTCAGTGCTGTATCTCTAAACTAAACTAAAAACTAAACATCTCAACGATGAGAAGCTAGGAACTGTGGAGGACCAAAGATTCAGCGGTCCAAGTACAGAAATCACTAAAAACTAATGGACCGATACAAAAGAAAATCAAAAAGGCCAATGGAATGTTAGCCTTTAACTCAAGACAGCTTGAATACAAAGAGGTGGAAGTTATGCTACAGATGTATAAAGCTGTGGTTAAACTTAAAAGAGGAAGAAAAGTCTGTGGTGACTAATTGTGTTCAATTTGTTCATATTGAATAAGCAGTTTCCTAACTATTAAATGTCTTTGTGTTGGTTAGCTCTGAATCTACTTTTAGGTCTGTCCAAAGTTGCAGCCACTATCAAAATGAACTTAGCCATTTCAGGATGCACAGCATCTTCAAAAAAGACATTTCTGAAGCAGTTGATGCAAAGAAAGTGAAAGATTGTTGATTTTAAAAGAACTAACATTTTCTAGATTTGTTTTTCTGATAAACGTGAAGGAATACTTTGAACAAGAACTGTTTTCCATAAACTTGTCATCCCCTTTAAACATATGCAAGAAAATAACTGTTTTCTGTCAATTATAATGTTTTATTTTCCAATGTGCGTATAACATTGCCTTTCCTTAAGAGTTCCATTCATTGCATTTTGATCTGCGTGTTCAATGATTTTATGTTTTATTTCTGCTGTTCAGTTGTTCTTTAATATAAAAAAATCTAGTCTGAAAAATTTAGCTGCAAGCTCTGAGCTTGCAGTTCCATCATGAACTCTCTGAAAGGTGCACGCACAATGTAGGTAAGGTAAAACATTTCTCAAAGCAATGCATTATGGACTGGATATTGGCAAACTATGATGGTGGAAGACAATTATATCAAAAATGGGGATTCATGATGTGCTGAAATACTTCAAAGAGGATGGGGCCAATGTAGTGAGTGAAATGCATTTAAATGTCGATATATAAATATATATTAAAAAAACACAAGCATATCGATAAGAGAAAGAAGCAATGTTAACTGATCGCTGCGCTGCATTTGTAACAACTTTAGGTGGATAGAGGACATAAATTATGTAAATAGAAATCTTCAATAAATTGTGATTATACACAGGCATCCTGCTTTCATTTGAATTATTTTTCTAGAGAACCCTAATTTAAGTTAATCAGAAGTATGTAATCAGAATTCAATGTATGAAATATATCCTGATGTTACAAACCATTAAGACACCCTGATTATGCAAATCAGAGAAACAAATATGATCAGGCATATGTTTTCCAGAGGTAAATCCAGCTGAGAATTGATGAAAAATCATTGCATATTGTACACTGGCAGGCACATTCAAGTGCTTAAAAACACATGAAGACTAAAATTGGAGAAGCATGAAACAAATATCTCAAGTGTGCCTGTACCAGGTCACTGCTGTTGAACACAATGCCATACTTTTAAATTACCTACATCTGTAGATTTGAAATGGACTCCAGAGTTTATCTTTGGAAGAAAACAAACCAGAATAGCGAGAAATATGTATGAAGTAGATTTTAAATAGAGATCCACACCTAGGTTTTGATCATACTATTGTGCTTAACTTCAATATGCATTTAATATTAATACTGTTTTCAGCAAACTTAGTTTCTAGAAAGGCAATGAGTGGCAATGAAAGGCAATCAATCCTCTCACAACTTTTCAAAAGTTATCAAATTCAAACAAAGGTGAGAAAGTAAAGCCAATTCTTTATGAAGTCAGATACATGTAAACTCTTTTGTTCAGTCCACAGTAAGTAATGTTGTAAACAACACTATTACAACACTGACTTTATGCAATATATATGTCTGGGCCAACTATATTACTAGAATGTTACTCTTTTGGAATTAGTTATTCTCATTAGCATCACATTCTCTCAATTTCCTTTAACCAGTGGAATCTTCCTCTTGTTTCTTTCTAAAATAAAATTTCAAGCATTTTGATTTCAACTACCTCGATTTTCGTGTCAAAATAATGGTGAATCTAATGGCGCGAGCCACTTCTTCTGCGCAAATGGTATAACAACTTCCTCAGTAGCTGTAAATGAATTACCCTAGATTGGCCCAATTCTGCACCTCCTTCATTCAAATAACCACAATAAATAGAGACATTGAGTACAAAAGGAAGTTATGCAGAACCTTTACAAAGCTCTGATTAGGCTCCAACTGGAGTACTGCGCCCAGGTTTGGTCACCATACTTTAGGAAGAATATGTGAGTCCTTGAGAGGGTGCAAAGATGATTTACCAGAATGGTTCCAGGGATGGGGGATTTTAATTACAAAGTTAGTTTGGAAAAGCTGGGGTTGTTCTCCTTAGAACAAAGGAGATTGAGGGGAGATTTAGAAGAAGTGTACAAGATTACGACAGGCTTAGATAAGTTAGACAAGGAACAACTGTTCCTATTAACTAATGGCACAAGGACTAGGGGACGCAGATCAAAGGTTTTGGGCAAGAGATACAGGGGGAATATGAGGAAGAACTTTTTTACGTAGCAGGTGTTAATGACTTGGAACTCACTGCCCAGAAGGAAGTGGAAGCGGAGACAATCAATGACTTCAAAAAGAAATTTGAAAAGATCATTTCAATTATTTTTCTAGAGATACCCAATTAAGTTAAACAGAAGTTTGCAATCAGAATTCAATGTATGAAATATATCCTGATGTTACAAACCACTAAGGTACCCATATTATGCAAAGCAAAGAAAAATATATGATCAAGCATACAATAGGAGTGGAAAAAGTGGCCAGTGCCATTAGATTCACCATTATTTTGACATGAAAATCTAGGTAGTTGAGATCAAATATCTTGAAATTTGGTTTTAGAAAGAAACAAGAGGAAGATTTCGCTGGTTAAAGGAAATTGAAAGAATGTGATGCTAATGAGAATAACTGGATTGGATGGGGAATAAACTTGCAAGGCCACGGGCATCAAGCGGGTGAGTGGGACTGACTGGATAGCTCCGCGGAGAGACGGCATGGACTTGAGGGCTGAATGGCCTCCTTCTGCGCCATAAATGACTATGGCTAATTTATTTTGTGTTGCATTTGCCAATATAATCTGATACACACAATATAGTAAAAAAACAATTTTAGCCTCAAAGGGTTAACTGCTTTCTTCAGCTCTATGGGATATGCTCTTTGCACACATGCAGAAATGTCTAGAATAAAATTCTCTGAATTTTGTTTGCAGTACCGCAATAGGGAATAAAATGGAGAAAAAATATACTTACATGCAAATGGATAAACAGTGATCTAGTCTTTTTCTTCCATACCATCCATAATTTCATCCAGGATCTCTGACCGTTTCTTCTTTTTTGGAGAATCTATTGTGAATGAACATAGAGAGAAAGAATAAAGAGAATTTAATAGAAGATATGAATTTGAAGACAATCAATTTGCAATAATTAGATTTGATTTTCCCCCACTTCTCGAGTCTCATTTGCTCAGCAGTAATAAATAGGCCATTCATACAATAGGCTGGGAAATTGGATTTGGGGAGTAGTAATAGTAGGATAGCGAGAAATAGAACAGTAAGCAGCAAAGCATGAACTGTCTATCATTTACATCATTAGCACCAACAATAGACTGGCATGCTCCTGCAGATGAACAACTGATTAAACCAATGGCCATTAATGCTAGGGCACAGTGATCACATTTAGATTTTAAGGTGAAGGAAAGGAATGAAAATGAAACACATATGACTAGGTTTGCTATTTTCAAAGTTTAACAGCAGCTTCAGTTTGAGGGTGATTTCTATGAAATTTGTTTAAAAAAAGGTAGTAAATGTCATACAAAATTACCTAGAACTGTTTTTGTAACAAATTACATGCAATCATCTAGCTGTGTCACCTGGACCAACATTGTGGATAATTTTTTTAAAAATTCAGATAATTTAGAAACACCATTTAACCAGTTGGTTCATTTCCAATTAGTAACTAGATATTATTCACAATTTTTTTTAAATTTGGCATTAACTGGATGACTGAAGGAAGCAGGTGAGTTAACAATACTCACTGCAACCCCAACAAATTGCAAATAGATGGAAGTTTGTCAAAATTCAAGGACATGCCAAACTCGGAGAAAAAAATCAGATGTGCCAGTGTTACTGTTCGTTGAAAATCTATTGCACAAACCTTACTCAAAAGTCTTTTTTTAAAAAAACAATATGCACATTTTGATCACAGGTTTTTATTAAATGCAAGTCTGTCCATAACCAAACTGTGTGGATAGCATAGATACAACTGTTGAAAAATCATTTATAATTTTAGTTTTCCATTTATGGCTCATACTTTCTTCCTCATTCCATTTGACACACAGGCAGAACACTACAAAAGGCTTCAGCAGCTTTCCTGGCTTTTAACCCAAACCTCCTAGTTCCAGCATTTGTATCCACATAGTATTGCTACTCTTGAACAGTTGCTCATATGTGCATGAACGAAACACAAAAACAATTCCTAACAAGCTATTTTGTTAAAGGAAACTCATGTCAGAAGACAGGCAGAATAGTATGGAGTTTGAGAAAAATGTAATCAAGATTTATTCTTTTTATCGATATTAAAGGTTTGCTTTTATTAACAAACCATTTTATAGTATATTTATTTTCTAAAGGAACTAAGATTCTTGACAAAAGGTAGCCAGATATTAAGCATTGCTTAAAATCTGAGGAAGCACTGTTAAATTATTGAGGTGACAAACTCGTGTTTGATGATAGGGAACTGCTGAATCATAATCATATGGATTAACAGCATGTTCCCATTTTTAAAAAGACCCAAAGGTTGAAGGTTGAGCCACATGTAATCTTTGGTAAAATTTTAATGAGGAGTTTTGATATTTTTGAAGCAACAAATCAAATCTTCTCAGGGACTGAAAAGGTTGCAAACATACCATAACTGACTCTGAAAACAAGTAAATGTTTAAACTCAGGATGCTAGCCAAGGGTTGTAAGTAAAGATCTAGGAAACTATTTTAAAAGTGGTAATGAAGGTGGTGATATTTAGTGCCAGAGGACCAGAGTCAGGAAAAATTGAGTTGTGAAGGAGATGACAGTGGAGCATGGGCAGCAAATTGTTTATGAAAGACTAATGTTTTGATACTCTAGAAATCATTAATTCATCTCTAAAACTAGACATAATTAAAATGTGTTTTTGAAATAAAACATGAATTACATGACAATTTTTAATAAATTAATGTTGAAACTATAAGTGTTGTGAAACCTTGTGTACTAGTTGCAGTCCAATAGCATATTCTATCATATAATTTACAGTGTTATCAAACGTTTTCTTTTTAACTCGTAGCTTCAAGCTACTCACAAGACATAAGTAAAATATGATAGCCAGGTTGACAATGCATATCAACTTGCAAAGTGACAGTATCATTTTATCAGTTTTAAGTTGGTGAATTTTATGCCTTTACACATACTAGGCTTGTCAAAATGTCAAATTTATTTCAGGTAAATTGACAATCAAGGATCATAGGGTTGCCATAACAATCATTTGTCATCTGTATATTACAGACCCATAAAAAGTTAGGAAGTCCAGAATTCAAAAAATTACATGCATTTTTGCAAACGCTGAGCATTTAAGAACTTAGAAAGAAATCTAGATTTTTTGACAGATGATCTGTACCTTAGAAATTGGACACCATTTCTTCAAACAGCATACATCAAACTCAATGGGGTTTCTTCAATATTACAATGTTCCTATAAACAGGCCCACCTTAAATATAAAATCATGATTTTCTGAACAGGATTGCAAAACCCCACTCATTAATTAGGGCTTCAGGGCCCATGAATCCCTCTCATTGTGTACGGAAATAAGTCAATATAAGTCAACCTTCCCGTGAGCAAGCAGCTGAGGATTGGGACCCTTCCAACTGAGCAGACAGTTGAATACTGGGACCCAAAGTTCACTAAGCAGGCAGTTGTGGATGGTGACTTTGGTTCAGTCAGCAGAGTCAGGGACTCAATCAATTCCCCAATTTCCCCACTTCAAACTATGACCTCCCGCCTCCAACAATCCGGCCCCACCATCCCATCATTGGCCACCCACCACACCCATTCTTCGAGACTTGAGGGAAATCTTGGGAGGTCTGACAACCCTACCTAGAACAGGAAATTGTGGAAAATGAACACCCCTACCCAACTAAGCAGTCCACTACTGAGCACACTATCAGAATCATGACCCAACCCCTTTACTGAATAATCCAGGTGCTGGACCGCAACCATCGTCTCCACCTTATCTTCCCTGCCCCCTTCTTCTCCGACGCTCTCCAGTCCCCTCCTACTTCCCTCGTTCTCCCCTAAAACCTTCTTCCTTCTCTACCTCTCCTCCAATTATGACCTCTAAGATCACTTGGGCTAAAAACTGCACTGTATCGCTCCCTGCTGTGCAAGGCCATTGGAGATCAACTAGCAATATGTGAAAAATCTTATATCTGCACACACCTCCTGTCAATGTTTTCATAATAAATTCTTATGCCAACACTCATTATGGAAACTGCCTATTAAAGTTGACATAAAAAAAACTTGCATTTATATCGGAATACTGCCAAGTATTTTTGAAGTGTAGTCACTGTTGTAATGTAGGAAATGTGGCAGCCAATTTGCGCACAGCAAGCTCCCACAACAGCAATGTGATAATGAACAGATCATTTTTTTGTGTGAGATGTTGATTGAGGGATGAATATTGGACAGGACAGCAGGACTAACTCTCCTAATCTTCTTCGAAATAGTGCCACGAGATCTTTTACGTCCACCCGAGAGAAGGAGTGGAGCCTTGGTTTAACGTCTCATCCAAAAGACAGCACTTCCAACAGTGCAGCACCCCTTTAGTACTGCAATGGAGTGCCAACCTTGAATTTTGTGCTCAAGTCCTAGGGTGGGACTTGAACTCACAGCCTTCCTACTCAGAGGCAAGTGCGTGACCAACTGAGTTACGGCAGACACCTAAATTCATCCATGGGAAATTGATTTATTAAAAAAATATTCAACAATCTTAAATGCAAATAATTCTCTACCCCAGATCTTGGTATCTTCTTAATGTGACTGGACCTCCCAATAATATGCCACAAGCACCAACCCCCTAATCCTCCCACACTGCAAGATTTATATTCCTAATTCCAAATGCTACCAAAACCCACAGTCACTGTCCCAGCACTATCAAGCTGCCTAGCTTGGAATAAAATTAACTACATAATTAAACAAACATTTAATAGTAATAGAGACCACTAATTTCCAGTTTTCATCCAAATATGAATCTGTGGAATTTAAGTCAAAAAGCATCATAATGCTCTTAAAAATGTAATTTGATTTATTCAATCAGCGTAAATGAGTGTCCTGATAATATATACAGCGTTAACAGCATATTCTCTGAATCACCATATACATACAGGCAGATATTCACACGCAGATTAATATATATCTTCATTTTACACATTATAGTGTTTTTGTCCTTAAAAACATGATATCCCATGATTTTCTGTAAGTACCACCATGGGAGATGCACAGGCAAACAGAAGCTGTGAAGAATGGCCTCTATACTTTTATATTTAGAAACATAGAAAAATAGGAGGAGTAGGCCATTCGGCCCTTCGAGCCTGCTCCGCCATTCAATACGATCATGGCTGATCATCCAAACTCAATAACCTGTTCCCGCTTCTCCCCGTATCCCTTGATCCCATTGGCCCTGAGAACTATATCTAACTCTTTCTTGAATATACTTAATGATTTGGCCTCAACTGCTTTCCGTGGTGGAGAATTCCACAGGTTCACCATTCTCTGGGTGAAGAAATCTCTCCTCATCTCAGTCCTAAATCCTTAGACTGTGATCCCTGGTCCTGGACTCCCCAACCATCGGGAACATCCTGCCTGCATCTAGTCTGTCCAGTCCTGTTAGAATTTTGTAGATTTCAATGAGATCCCCTTTCATTCTTCTGAACTCTAGCGAATACAAGCCTAATCGACCCAATCTCTCTTCATACGTCAGTCCTGCCTTCCCAGTAATCAGTCTGGTGAACCTTCACGGCACTCCCTCCATAGCAAAAACATCCTTCCTCAGATAAGACGACCAAAACTGCACACAATACTCCAGATAATACTCCAGGTCTCACCAAGGCCTTGTATAATTGCAGCAAGACATCCTTGCTCCTGTACTCAAATCCTCTCGCTATGAAGGCCAACATACCATTTGCCTTCTTAACTGCCTGCCGCACCTGCATTCTTACTTTCAGCGACTGGTGCACAAGGACAGCCAGGTCTCACTGCATCTCCCCCTTTCCCAATCTATCGCCGTTAAGATAATTATCTGCCTTTCTGTTTTTGCCACCAAAGTGGATAACCTCGCATTTATCCACATTATACTGCATCTGCCCACTCACTCGACCTGTCTAAATCACACTGGAGCTTCTCTGCATCCTCCTCACAGCTCACACTCCAACCCAGCTTTGTGTCGTCTGCAAACTTGGATATATTACATTTAATTCCCTCATCTATATCATTAATATATATTGTGAATAGCTGGGGTCTTAGCACTGATCCCTGCCGTACCCCATTAGTCACTGCCTGCCACTCGGAAAAAGACCCGTTTATTCCTACTCTTTGTTTCCTGTCTATCAACCAGTTCTCTATCCATGTCAGTACCTTACCCCCAATCCCATGAGCTTTAATTTTGCATGCTAATCTCTTATGTGGGACCTCATCGAAAGCCTTCTGAAAGTCCAAATACACCACATCCACTGGTTCTCCCTTATCTATTCTACTAATTACATCCTCAAAAAAAATTCCAATAGATTTGTCAAGCATGATTTCCCTTTCATAAATACATGTTGACTTTGTCCAATCCTGTCATTGTTTTCCAAGTGCTCTGCCATTACATCTTTTATAATGGACTCTAGCATTTTCCCCACTACTGATATCAGGCTAACCGGTCTATAATTCCAATTTTCTTTCTACCTCCTTTTTTAAATAGTAGGGTTACATTAGCTATTCTCCAATCCGTTGGAACTGTTCCAGAGTCTATAGAATTTTGAAAAATGACTACTATTTCTAGGGCCACTTCCTTAAGTACTCTGGGGTGTAGATTATCAGGCCCTGGGGATTTATCAGCCTTCAACCCCATCAATTTCCCTAACACCATTTCCCTACTAATACTGATTTCATACAATTCCTCCTTCTCACTAGGCCCTATGTTCCCCAACATTTCTGGAAGGTAATTTGTGTCCTCCTTTGTGAAGACAGAACCAAAGTATGTATTTAATTGGTCTGCATTTCTTTGTTCCCAAATCTAAATCCCCCCATTTCTGACTGTAAGGGACCCACATTTGTCTTCACTAATCTTTTTCTCTTCACTTAATTATAGAAGCTTTTACAGTCAGTTTTTATGTTCTCTGCACGCTTACTCTATTTTCCCCTTCTTAATCAATCCCTTTGTCCTCCTTTGCTGAATTCTAAACTGCTCGCAATCCTCAGGTTTGCTGCTTGTTCTGGCCATTTTATATTTCTCCTCCTTGGATCTAATACTATCCCTAATTTCTTTTGTAAGCCACGGTTGAGCCACCCTTTCTATTTTATTTTTGCACCAGACAGGAATGAACAATTGTTGTAATTTATCCACGCGCTCTTTAAATGCTAGCCATTGCCTATCCACTGTCAACCCTTTAAATAAAGTTCTCCAATCTATCATAGCCAACTCGCACCTCATACCTTCATAGTTTCCTTTATTTAGATTCAGGACCCTAGTCTTGGAATCAACTCTCTCACTCTCCATCTTAATGAAGAATTCCATCATGTTATGGTCGCTCTTCCCCAAGGGACCCCGGACTCTATGACAACAAGATTGTTAACTAATCCTTTCTCATTACACAATACCCAGTCTAGAATGGCCTGTTCTCTAGTTGGTTCCTCAACGTATTGGTCCAAAATACCATCACGTACGCACTCCAGGAATTCCTCCGCTGCAGTATTATTGCTAATTTTGTTTGCCCAATCTATATGTAGAGTGAAGTAACCCATAATTACAGTTGCACCCTTATTGCATGCATCTCTAATTTCCTGTTTAATGCCATCCTCTACATCACCACTGTTGTTTGGGTTTATATTTGGTTTTATATGCATAGCATCAGGTTACACATTGATGAAAAAAACTGTTTTAATCGTTGTATGCTTGCAATAATTACCAAAAGCAAACACGAATTAATTGTTTTTCTCAGTCTGATTTTTAGCCCAAGTTAAACCTCAGTACTGTATCCTGTTATGGTCATACAGCAAACATCTCCAACCAATCCACAAATGCCATTAGCTGCAGCAAATAGGCTGGAATTCTCCGGGCCTTTCTTTTTAACTCTTTAAAACAGGTGGTCCAAGTGGGCCAGAATTGATTAAAAATATAATTTTAGGGAACACTGAAACATCAAACGGAAGATACAGAAGCTGCTTGGCTCTTAGCATAAGCCAAGGAATTCTGATAGAGTTGGAATATTGTAGTGCAAATCCCAATATACAGTTTTGGAAAAAACTGACCATTCCAAATTGCTAGCACTACACACTACACTCTGGTATAAATATACCGAATGTGATACAACAACCTGCAATTATACAGTACTCCTCACATGCAAGGTGTCTCAAAGCACTTTACAATGCAGAAGGAAAGGATACTAGGCCCCCGACATAGGGCAAAAGGAGAAGAATGAGAAAGTTAGGATGCAAAACGAATGGCCCATTTCAAAAGAATGGTTTTGAGGTGGTTTTTGAAGAGAGGTAACAAGGCACAAGGAATGGGATAGAGAATTCCAGAGGCAGCGAGAGTGTTACATCATATGCAAGTTACTGCAGAAAGATGTTAAATTTCCATAATGCCACAAAAAAGGGAAAAAAAGTGAGATTTCTGGCTTTATTGGATTCTGCATAGAAACTACTGGATTTCAGTGACACGACGATAATCCACCTACACATTTTGACTTAAATTGATTCAATTAAAAAACACATTCTTTCAAATGTGAGAGAAGCCAAAACATGCTCCTATATATGTATGGGGTGTAGCAAAGAAAGTGGCTCACATAAAATATCCAGATTAAAAAAATCCTGTTTTATGATGGTCCTCTCTTTGTGGTCATGTTTTCTTCTTCCAGAAAGTATATTTTTTTAATACCTGTTGAGTATAGTGATGTTTTTCCATGCAGTGAGCCTATGCCTTTAGCTATGTCATGTACTTCTATAAAATCATATCTTTCAAGGCTGAAATGCCCAAGTTTCTTCAATTTTTTCTCATGACTCACATCTCTGATGTGTGGGGTAAGCCACATGGCTCTCGTTTGCACCACCTGCAATGCATGGATTTCTCTCTTGTGTTTCAAGAGATCAGAACCGGATAAAGAGCCCAGACAAAAGGTTATAGACCTGAAATGGTAACTCTGTTTCTCTCTCCACAGATGTTGTCTGACCTGCTGAGTATTTCCAGGAATTTCTGTTTTTACTTCAGCAGTCTATCCACTTTGATGACTTTTGCTCTGCATTGGTTGGGCATGCTGAATGGTAAGTCGTCCAAGATTCCCAGGTCTCTTTCAAGTTAACCTTTTGTTACTTTAACACCATTTGTGAATAACTGTGTCATCCATTTTCCCTTCCTATGTGCAGTACCTTATACTTCTCTGCATTCAATTTTATCTATTATTTCTGCCATATTTTGTCCAAACACTAGTGCAATATCGGAGATGCCTCCTATTTGGTGTCTACAAATTTTACCAATTTCCATTGAATTTTTGAATCCAAGTCGCTGATGTAAATTAGAAACAGCATTGGTCCCAACACCAATCCCTGGGTCACCCATATTTTTTTTCATCATTTGTGGGATGTGGGCATTGCTGCCGAGGCCTAATTGCCCTTGAACCGAATGGCTTTGCTGGGCCATTTCAGAGGGCATTTAAGAGTCAACCACATTGCTGTGGGTCTGGAGTCACAGTAGATCACACCAGGTAAGGATAGCAGATTTCCTTCCCTAAAGGACATTAGCGAACCCAGACGGGTTTTGACAACAATGGTTTCATGGTCACCATTAGACTAGCTTTTAATTCCAGATTTATTAATTGAATTAAAATTTCACCATCTACCGTGGTGGGATTCAAACCCATGTCCCCACAGCATTAGCTTGGGTTCTGGATTACTAGACCAGTGACATGACCACTATGCCACCGCCTCCCCTATCCCACATAATACTTCTCCCACTGACATAACTCCTCTAAAAAATGTACATTGTTTTCTTCTGTTCAGCCAGTTTCTTATTCATTCCCAAGATTGTTCCAGAATCTTCACGGTTTGATCTTGAAATCTAGGTATAATATTGTAGGGATGTCTGCAGTTTACTAGGGATCTCATTTCTATAAGCAGTTACTTCCACTTGTGAATCCATATTTACTGCTGTTAACAAGGTTATTATTTACAGATAATCCTCACATTTACTCAATTCCATTATTATGGACAGAACAGAACTCAGCCTAATGAGTCGATTGTTGTCCCTTCCTGTTTTGCCAGTCTTTTTGAATATGGAACCCCACTGGCCCATTTCCAGTGACTCCCAATGATCATCAATGCGTCACAATTCTCCTCCTAGTTTCTTTTAGCACTCTGAGGGAAATACCATTTAATGCTGAAGATTAGTTTTGAGTCCTTTCAACCTGTCGAGAACTTCCAACACAGTGCAACTTGGGTCGGTACTGGGACCACTGCTTTTCTTGATCTTTATTAACGACTTATATCCACAACAACTACTTTTATTTATATAGTGTCTTTAACGTAATAAAATGTCTCAAGACACTTCACAGGAGCAACATAAAACAAAATATGACACCGAGCCACATCATCTTTAAGCAGTCCCTTGGGATTGAAGATGACGATTCCGCTCTGGTTTGAAGGGCTCTGAGATGACCGTTAAGTCTAATGCGTCATCAGCAGACTTTGCCACATGAGGGCAGGTGGTTCTTGAAGGGTCAGGTAGACGACTAGTTTGGAGGCTTGTGTGCTCCCCCCGATGCCTTGACTTCACCTCCGCATGTTCCCAACAAAGTCCCTCAAGGTGTACAATGCCTTCCTGAATAAGCCTTCTCCATATAGAACAGTCACAAGCCAACGGGGATGTTTGATCTCTTCAGAGATGTTTTGAGGACATCTCTAAGGCGTTTCTGCTGTCCTCCTGGGTGTCTCGTGCCGTGACCAAGTTCTGAGTAGAACAGCTGCTTCAGGTGTCTGGCGTCAGGCATATGAATGACATGTCCTTCTCAGTGGAACTGGTTTTGGGTGATTAGCGCCCCGATACTGGGCAGGTTAGCTTGGGAGAAGATGCTGCTGTTGGACCACCTTTCTTGCCACTGGATTTTGAGGATCTTGTGGAGGCACCTCTCCAGTGCTTTGAGGTGCCTGCTGTAGGTTGTTCAAGATGATGAGCTGATACGGGGCGAAGTTGGTGATGCTAGAGGTGGAATAGGTGGTCTTAGCAATGGTGCGAATATGTGGTCGGAGGTTCATCTCGGGGTCAAACATGACACCAAGATTGAGAACAGACTGTTTTAGTCTCAAACTGTTGCCAAGGTGAGGGATGGAGTCAGTACCTAGAGAATGGAGTTTGGAGCAGACACCAAAAACAAAGGCTTCATGGCAATATTTAACCAGAGGAAATTCCTGCTTACCCAGTACAGGATGTCGGATAAACAGTCTGATAATTTAGCAACAGTGCAGGAGTTGAGAGAGGTGGTGATGAGGTACAGCCGGCTGTCATCAGCATACATGTAAAAACTAGCATTGTGCTTTAGGATGATGTTGCCACAGGGCAGCATGTAGATGAAACGAGGAGGGGAGTGGGGGCAAGGATAAATCCTTCGGGGACACCAGAGGTAATGCTGTGGTAATGGGAAAAAAAGTCTCAGCAAGTGATACTTTGGCTACGGTTAGATAGAGATGAATGGAACCAGTGAGAGCAATCCAACCCAGCTGGATGACAGTAGAGGGGTGTTGGAGGAGGATGGTGTGATCAACCCTGTCAAAGGCTGCAGACAGATTGAGAAGGATGCAGAAGGATAGTTTACCCATCTATACAAGGTACAATTTCAAAATTTCCAGATGACACAAAACTTGGAAGTATAGTGAACTAAGAAGAGGATAGAAATAGACTTCCAGTGAATATAGGCAAGCAGGTAGAATAGGTGGGCGTGAACAGATGAAATTTAACACAAAAAAGTGCAAAGTGAAATATTTTGGTAAGGACGAGGAGAGGCAATATAAACTAAAGGGTACTGTGATGAAAACCACACCTGCCAAGAATGAGGCACATTAATTTCGTCATATGGAACATTAATTTTTAAACTCTTACTGGACTGAAAACATGGCTGCACCTGCATTCCAACAGGACAATGGCTGGAAACAGTTGCATTCTAAAAGACAGTAGCCTGGAGAAGACAATGGGACTGCTTCCTGATTCCATTAACCCAAATGGATTTTGATCCTGACATTGAATGCGTGAAAGTCAGCATTCCAGTCCCCTACTGAGGATGTCTACTAAGATTGAAAGAATCCACAAAACCTTGCCAGGCAGGTTGTCCTGAAAAAGAGCTCGGCACATGATTGGCCTGCTGGCCCTGGTTTGGTTTGAATTGTGTTCACAGAACAGTTTGAAGTCAGACTGCAACTGAACTTGAAAGATGACAGCATCTCCCTGTCTCGCTCTCTCTCACGAAAATTGGATTTCAAGAAGACAGAAAACCATTGAAACAAGTTTGAAAGTGTATACTGGGCCTCAATGAGATGGCAAGATTTAACTGCAACCAAAGACTTTACATCAAACTCAAAAGACAGTAAGTGAACTTCAGCTATTGCTTCAAACCTTTCCCCTTGATTCTTTCTCCTTTTCTGTGTGTTTATCGCATATACATGCTAGCAGGGTCGCATCGTGTATTTTTAGTTGTTTTAACCGAATTAGAGTTTTAAGGTTAATAAACGTACGCATTTAATGTTTAAATCAAAGAAAACCTGTCTGGTTGATTTCTTTGCCATTACAATTGGATAGCAGTGAACAAGGATTCACTGAGGGGGAGCTAAAAACACGGTGTTTTAAAATTAAACGCTGTTACGGTCAAACCAGGAAAAGGCCGAGAGGGAATCCCTAGACCCTTCTTCACCTGGTTGTAACAGAAATTTGGGGCCTAGTGTCTGGATTCCACCCACAGACAAATGAGAAATTGGAAGTGGGAAGTCAAATTGATCCCAATCAAAAAGAGAAAAGATTTCAATACAGGTTTTCTTGTGGTTGTGTGTGCTAGAATACTGACATGTCTGCGACTGACGCCAGTAGCTCCCCAAGCCAGGGTGAAGTAACTTGGGATAAGTTAAAAGTACTGACTGTGGAAGAGTTGAGAAAAATGCTGAGCAGTGTGGGATCACTGTGCCAAGGCTAGAAAGTCTGAACTCCTAAGACTAGTGGCCAACCACTTTTCCTTCAAATCTGAAGCAGAAACAGGGTTAGAAATAGTCGCCGTCAGGATATTGCTAGCAAAGATACAACTGGAACAGAGGAAACTTGAATTAGAAGACAGGGAAAGAGAAAGGGGAAGGCAGAGATAGGAGAGGGAAAGAAAGAGAGAGATATGGGAGACAGAAACAACGAGCCTTCCAGAAGGAACGTCAAGACAAAGAGGCAGGAGAGAGAGAATCTTCCAGAAATAATGCGAAGACAGACAGCTGAAGCAGCTTGAATTAACTAGGGTTGACAGAGTAGCCCCAGTGAAAGCATGGCCAATATGGAGGAGCGTAATTCAGGGTTGGGTACAGATTTGTTAAAACTATCTCAACTAATCCCAAAATTCAATGAGGAAGATATGGAAGCATTTTTTGTGTCCTTTGAGAAATTGGCAAGGCAGTTAAAATGGCCAGCTGAGACTTGGCCTCTTTTATTACAAAGCAAGCTAACCAGAATAGCCCATGAGGTTTATTTCCTGTTGCCAGATGAGAGTTCATCAAATTATGAACTGACAAAAAATGCTATCCTTGGAGCATATGAATTAGTACCCGATGCCTATCGCCATAAGTTTAGAACCCTCAAGAAGCATGCTAATCAAGCTTATGTGGAGTTTGAAAGAAGTAAACAGCTGGCTTTTGACCAGTGGTTGAGGGCTCTTAAAGCACAGCTCAGCTATGAGAATCTCAGAGAAGTAATTCTGTTAGAGGACTTTAAACACTCGCTCCTACTGTCCAGAAAGACCCATGCAGAGGAGCAGTGGATTCAGAGAGCCCAGCAAGCAGGCATTCTGGCTGACGAGTTTGTTTTAATTTATAAGTCGTTTTCCCAGGGGAGAACCTTTCCTACTCACCCCCACAAATTTGAAAAAGACAAAGGGTGAGAAGGTAATAGGAGCCCAAGCAGTCCTGGGAAAGAAAGAAAAGCAGGACACACAGGGGGTCCTCCTGTAGCCAAAAAGGAAGGTGCTGTGAGCAGGAGTGAGACCTGAAAACCTGTGTGCTTCCATTGTAATAAAGCAGGTCACCTAAGAGCTGACTGTTGGAAACTACGGGGAAAACCTGTAGGGTTAATCAGGGCACACCCGCTCAGTGCAGGAGAAGGGACCCTGATGGGAAATACAGCAGAACAAGCTGAGGCTTTAACTGCAGCAATAGTAAGATCCAGGACGCATAATGCTGCAAGTGCAGGAAAATTTAATAGGATACCTGATGGTTATCAGGATTTTGTGTCTGAAGGGAGAGTCACCCCATACCCCTTGAGTGGGGCAAACAAGCCCTTAGTAATCCTCAGGGACACGGGCCACTAGATCGCTTTTACTGGGAAAATGCCTGACCTTTCCCCCAGAGAGTGCAGTAAACACCAGAATGGTGGCGAATGATATAGGAGGGCAGTGTACGACTGTACCTTTACGTCGGGTGCACTTGGAGTGCGACCTAGTTTCAAGACCAGTGACTGCTGGGATTGTCCCTAGTTTGCCCGTGGATGGGGTTGACTTGCTCCTAGGTAATGATCTGGCGGGGGTGAAGGTGATAGCTTCTCCAGTAGTGAAAGAGAGGCCGCAGGTGGTCAGAGACACAGCAGTGGCAGGAGACGGTCCCCTGCATGTGTCGTGAATCAGGGCAAGACCAAACAGCTCCCCCAGCGAAGACTGAATTGGCACTGCAGGCAGATGACCATGAGGTCTGACGGTCTGAGACTTTCTTTGGAAAGTTAGAGGACCCAGGGAATGAATTAAATGAATCTTCCCTAACTGAGGCTCAGCGAGCTGACCCAGTATTGTGAGAATTAGCACAGGCTGCCCAGTCTGAAATTGAAGCAGAGGGAGTCCCTGACTGCTACTATTTAAAGAATGAGGTACTGATGAGGAAGTGGAGTTCTCCTTGCAGAGCTCAGAGCAAGAAGTGGACAGCGGTTCACCAGGTAGTGGTGCCGCAGAGGTACCAGAGAGAAATATTAAAAAGGGTCCATGAGGTTACAGTGGCTGTACATGTCGATATAGAAAAAACCAAAGCCCACCTAAGACAGCAGTTTGACTGGCCAAAACTCCACAAAGATGTGGTGGAGTACTGTAGGAGTTGCCACATGTGCCACGTTGAGGGGAAACCCCAACCTACAGTGATACCTTCCCCCCTAAGTCCTGCATCGGTGTTTGGAAGACCCTCCAGCAGAGGGCTTGTGAACTGTAAGGAACCCCTGCTGAGAACAAAAGGAGACAGGCAGGCACAAGACTGGCAAAAGGTTAGAGAGGAAAGGGGAAAAAGGCACAAAGAGGGCAGGTTACAGGAAGTCCAGGAGGAATGCCAAATGAAAACCCCTACTGTCTGGTCAGCCAACCCTGAAATGTTGGGAAAATTAGCCCCGACATCCTATGTAAATGTAGACACCAGAAGCACCCCACCAGAGTTGCTAACAGCATTTACGGAAACCTGCAGAGACAAAGAAAGTCCTCGAGGACAGAAACCATGAGGGTGATGCCTCACCTAGTCCAAGTGCCGCAGGGAAGTGCAGGAGAATCTGGACAAATACCTGCAAGCAAGATTGTCCCAAAGGACAAAGTGGAAATTAGCAAAGAATCCACCTCCAGACTCAGGAGAAAAGAGAACCAACCATCCCCTAAGCTGCAACGCCCTTGCATGAGTCATCAAAGCACTGAAAGAGAATTCAGAACGGATCCACAAACTACTGACTCTCATGAGCAGAGCTCCAACCTAGGTCTAATTAAATCTAACCCACCCCCTGCAGACATCAACAGGAACAAAGGGACCCTACACAGTCATGGAAATGTGCAAACCTCCCCAGAAATCACCTGTTTACTGGGATGCCCATTCCCAAACTATGGCAAGCTGATAGTGAAGAAATTTCAAACCCCTTTGGGGCAACACATAGCTAGACCCACCTCAAGGGAAAAGGGGAAGTTTAAAGGAACACTGCTACCAAGAAAAGACAGATGGTAACAATTTTTAGGATCTCTGAATGAATGAGAGAAATGCATGTGTTTTCCTGTACTTACTCTTCTCTTTTAACGATATGCTCTTTTAAAATCGCATTTCATTCCACTGGCAGTGGAGGTGAGATGAAAACCACACCTGCCAAGAATGAGGCACATTAATTTCATCATATGGAACATTAATTTTTAAACTCTTAGTGGACTGAAAGCATGGCTGCACTAGCATTCTAACAGGACAATGGCTGTAAACATTTGCATTCTAACAGACAGTTGCCTGGAGAAGACAATAGAATTGCTCCCTGATTCAATTAACCCAAATGGATTTTGATTACCAGATATTGAATGTGTGACAGCCCCCTACTGAGGATGCCTACTAAGAATGAACGAATTCTCAAAACCTTGCCGGGCAGGTTGTCCTGAAAAAAAGCGCTAGTCACATGACTGGCCTGCTGGCCCCGGTTTGGTTTGAATTTCACAGAACAGTTTGAAGTCAGACTGCAACTGAAATTGAAGGAAGACAGCATCTCCCTGTCTTGCTCGCTCTCTCACGAAAAAAGAGACTACAACTGGATTTCAAGAAGACAAGAAACCATCGAAACAATTCTGAAAGTGTGTACTGGGCCCAAGACGGCAAGATTTAACTGCAACAAAAGACTTTACATCGAACTCAAAAGACAGTAAATGAACTCTAGCTATTACTTCAAACCTTTCCCCTTGATTCTTTCTCCTTTTCTGTCTCTATCTGCGTGTGTGTTTATCGCATATGCATGCTTGCGTGGTCGCGTCACGTATTTTTAGTAGTTTTAACCGAATTAGACTTTTAAAGGTTAATAAACCTGCACCTTTCTTGTTTAAATCTAAGAAAACTTGCCTGCTTGATTTCTTTGCCATTACAATTGGAGAGCGGTGAACAAGGATTCACTGAGGGGAAGCTAAAAACAGGGTGTTTTAAAATTAAACCCTGTTATGGTCAAACCAGAAAAAGGCTGAGAGGGAACCCCTAGACTCCTTTCTCACCTGGTCATAACAGTACACACTTCTAAAGGATGTTACAGGAACAGAGAGACCAGGAGGTTTACGTGCACAATTCGCAGAAGATGGTGGGACAGGTTGAGCAAGTGGTTAAAAAGGCATCTGGGACCCTGAGCTTTATAAATAGCGGCACAGAGTACAAAAGCGAGAAAGTAATAACTGAACCTTTATAAAACTCTGGTTTGGTCTCAACTAGAATATTGTGTCCAATTCTAGGCACCACACCTTAGGAAGGATGTAATGGTTTTAGAGGGTGCAGAACAGATTTATGAGAATGGTTCCAAGGATGGGAGATTTCAGTTACATGGATAGATTGAAGAAGCCAGGGTTGCTCTCCTTACAGAAGGTTGAGAGATTTGATAGAAGTGTTCAAAATCACGACCAGTCTGATTGGTCAAGACAGCGAGAGAGAGACAGTCCCCATTGGCGGAAGGATCAAAAACCAGAGGGCACAGACTTAAAATGATTGGCAAAAGAACCAAAGGTGACATGAGGAAACACTTTTGCATGCTGCAAGTGGCTCGGATCTAGAATGCACTGTCTGAAAGAGTAGTGAAGGCAGATTCAATCGTGGCTTTCAAAAGGGAACACCTGAAGGGAAAGAATTTGCAGGCCTAAGGGTAAAGGGTCTGGGAATGGGACTTGCTAAATTGCTCTTTCAGTGATGGGATGGACTCGACATGCTGAATGGCCTCCTTTTGTGCTGTAACTATTCTATGATTCTACAACTCATAATTTTTCCTAAGTTATCTCTTTTTTGGAGAGCCTGCTGCTCATATCTTTCCTTGTGAATTCTTGAAGATGCTTATTATCTTCATCAGGTAAAGAATAATGACATGATCAGTAATCTAGTTACATAAACCAATTATCCATGCTGTAATAATTTATTAAAATTTTAATAGAAGAATCCATATTGGTGCAGTAAACTATTAGTTGGTTATTACAGCATGATGTCGGACCAGAGTAAAGGGGCATTTTCTCCCATGTGGCCTGTGCTATACCTGTCCAGGAAGCATCCTATACTGATGCTAGAGGGATGATTTTAACCCTGCCAACCCGATGAAAATCAGGCAAGCAGTTAAAATTGCCTGGGCTGGGTAACGAGGGAGAGGTAGACTTTACCCACTAATTTCTCACTCTCTTCCCAGAGTCTTCGATTTTAACCTGCTTTTCTGAGCAGGTGGCAAGATCGCCCGCCAGATACCAGCACCAGACACCATTAGGGCTCAACTGTTAATGCAACCACGAATGCCATTGTGGCTTTCTCACCAGGTCAACCTAGCGAGAAGAGGAGCTTGGGCTATAAGAGGCCTGACAAGGTAAAAATAAATTTAAAAGGTTTACATTGCCAGACCTCTTATAGCCCAAGCTCCTCTTCTCGTTAGGTTGACCTGGTGAGAAAGCCACAGGGCTAAGAGGAGCAGCAATCCTCCTCCGTGCTCCAAAAGGCCTCCTGTGTCTTGGGTTTCCCTCGTTCAATTGTAAGGCCCTCCAGAAACCACTTTCCTGTGACTTATCAGAGTGCTGCAGTCTGTTCCTTGAGTGAATAAATCAGCATCAAATGAGTGCTCCTTTTCCTGTATGATTGCAAACATCATGAATAATAAAGCACAAGTGCACATTCTACTTTAATACAAATGAATTGTAAACAACCACCCTAGTGTTTTCTAACAGCATGCTTCCTCTTAGTTCTAGACATGCCTTTCTAGCTACTTAAGTGCCACCTCATGGCCAGGATTACAAGAGATGGGTGGCTCCTTATGATATACAAAGAGTCACATGATGAAAGTGGCAATCAACTCATGGCAGCTGGCTCCTGGCATGGAACCACTGCTAACTGCATCTCTGGAGGGTGCCCGAGCAACTTGGCCTCACCTATTTTCCACTGGCAAGGTGCTTTGCAGGGAAAGCAGGAGTCCTGGCATGTGTTGCTGTCCTGAGAGATGGAAGTATAAGGCAGCTAGACTCCATAAAGATGGAGCAATGGTGTAAATTACATTTGAGGAAATTCTGGGTTCATATATTGGGCAATTTCAGTGTTAAAATGGCAGGTACAGGGAAGGGAAACACCATTCTGCTGCAATAGGAAGTGGACAATGTTGAAGGTGCTTTCACTGCAGGCAATTACTGTTGTGCACCATATCTGGGCATACTTGATGGAATATATGGAACGCATATTGATAACTATTATACTCCAAAACTTGAACATTGTATGTAACATTACTTCATTACTAGTGAAGTTAATGTAAATCTTTTGTATTTTTTAAACATTCCTCTTAAAAATAGTTCTAATTCTGTTGAAGATTACATTGTATTAATGATTACATAAAATGTGCAGGATAATGTGGCATTATCATTTAACAGGGCAATAGGAAAGAGAAATAAAGGTAATATGTGCCAGGAGGTAAGAATACTGAATGAAGTAGCAAGGAGAAAGGGCTCACTAGAGATTGACACTCATTCAGCTTATTAAAGAATTCTGTGGCATCTTCGTTACATCCAATTTTATTTTTTGTAGAATTTTGCATGTACTTCAGGTAAAAGAGCTGTCCTGGGTCATTCATGACATTCTGCCAAAATAGACCTCGCTACTGTTGCTCAGATCACTTTTTAACATGATTGCTGACTATTAATTTGAAAAATGCTTTTGTTAGCGATCTCTCAAACTCCTCTCTTCCACTCTTTACAGTGCTAAAATTAATCTCTACTTGAATGGGTCACACTGCTACTGTTGGTATTCTAATATTGCTCACTGACACTCGGGTTCCACCAGGGCCACTCAGCTCTTGACCTCATTACAGCCTTTGTCCAAACATGGACAAAGGAGCTGAACTCCAGAGGTGAGGTGACAGTGGCTGCCCTTGACATCAAGGCAGCACTTGACCGAGTATGGCATCTAGGAGCCCTAGCAAAACTAGAGTCAATGGGAATCAGGGAGGAAAACTCTCTACTGGTTGAAATCATACTGAGCACAAAGGAAGATAGTTGTGGTTGTTGGAGGTCAACCATTTTAGTCCCAGGACATCACTGCAGGAGTTCCTCAGGGTAGTGTCCTAAGCTCAACCATCTTCGGCTGCTTCATCAATGATCTCCCCTCCATCATAAGGTCAGAAGTGGGGATGTTCACTGATGATTGCACACTGTTCAGCATCGTGCACGACTCCTCAGTTACTGAAGCCGTCCGTGTAGAAATGCAGCAAGACCTGGACAACATCCAGGCTTGGGCTGATAATTGGCAAGTAACATTCACACAACACAAGTGCCAGGCAATGACCATCTCAAACATGAGAGAATCTAACCATCTCTCCTTGATGTTCAATGCCATTACCATCGCTGAATCCCCCACTATCAACATCCTGGGGGGTTACCATTGACCAGAAACTGAACTGGACCAGCCACATAAATACTGTGGCTACAAGAGTAGGTCAGAGGCTGGGAATTCTGCGGCGGGTAACTCACCTCCTGCCTCCCCTATCCACCATCTACGAAGCACAAGTCAGGAGTGTGATGGAACACTCTCCACTTGCCTGAATGGGTACAGCTCCAACAACACTCAAGAAGCTCGACACCATCCAGGACAAAGCAGTCAGCTTGATTGGCACCCCATTCACCACCTTCAACGTTCACTCCCTTCACCACCTATGCACAGTGGCAGCAGTGTGCACCATCTACAAGATGCACTGCAGCAACTCACCAAAAATCCTTCGACAGCAGCTTCCAAACCCGTGACCTCTACCACCTAGGACACACACCATCCTGACTTGGAACTATGTCATCGTTCCTTCACTGTCGCTAGGTCAAAATCCTAGATCTCCCTTGCTAACAGCACTGTGGGTGTACCTACACCCCAAGGTCTGTAGCATTTCAAGAAAGCAGCTCACCACCAACTTCCCAAGGGCAATTAGGGATGGGCAATAAATGCTGGCCTAGCCAACGATGCCCACATCCCATGAACAAATGAAAAGAAAAATGGAATCGAATAAACAAGTGGGATCAGTATAGTGATCAAACTTTGATTTCCACTTAAGCTTATTTAAAAAATGTCAAGTATAGCATGACGAGTGTAGTCACACAGAGCATTTGCATGTGTGCTTACAAGCAATGTTTTAGTCCACTCTGGGCGACAGTGGTGTAATGCCAATGAGCTAGTAATCCAGAGGCCAAGGCTAATGCTCTGGGACACGGGTTCAAATCCCACCATGGCAGCTGGTGGAACTTAAATTTAATGAATTAATAAATTCACTTAGTTAATAAGAATCTGGAATTGAAAGCTAGTCTCAGTAATGTTGCCATGAAACTATTGATTGTCGTTAAAAACCCATCTGGTTCACTGATGTCCTGTAGGGAAGGAAATTTGCCATCCTTACCTGGTCTGACCTACATGTGACTTCATACCCACAGCAATGTGATGACTTTTAAAATGCCCTCTGAAATGCCATAGCAAGCCACTCAGTTTTCAAGGGCTATTAGGGATGGGCAACAAATACTGGTCTTGCTAGCGACGCCCACATCCCATGAAAGAATAAAAATGAAAAAACCTTGATCACTGATCAGATTGATTCCACAGATTTTATATATAATTTTCTATCTGCAATGCAATTATAAAATTAACAGATTTAAAAGTAACAGTAAGATGACAACAGCTTAAATGAATAAGCAGCTGATAATTTTACTCATTTAAAGTTAGTTAAACACCAGTGATGCAATCCTCAGTGGCAGCGACCAAACATATTTTTGTATTTGACATGCGATGAAATGTGTCAAGAAGCTGCTTTTTCATCTATGAAGTCCACAGCTGCAATAGAATGATGATGAATACGTAAATGTTAGAAAATATCAATAAATTATAAATTAACTTGACAGGACAATTTTGAAGATATCCATTTTGGATTTTGGATTGCAACTAATGATTTTTCAATTAATGTTGTGACAGAATGCAAATTTGTAGGACATAGCCCAAGATAAAACTTTTTACCTGTTTCCCCCTTTTGTCCCTTCAAAGTATCCTCCATATATTGTGACGGCAACTGAGAGGATCGTATCTTTCTCCCCATCATTTTAATTTCATGTTTCATGCTGAGCAGCAGTTATTTTGTTAGGTTAACCATCACTTTTTATTTTATGAATATGGTTGAATGTTTGGAGATGAATGAGACATTTTGTTAGTAGCACATCAAAAACTTCTCACCATGTTTCGGGAACAGTTGATGTTGCTGCTGTAAAGGAATGATCCATCACATTTTTTGAATTTCCCATATCAAGATAGTCAATCCTTAACCGAAAAAATAATGCTGTCTAGTTTAATTTCAGATAAAAGTTCAAATTAGGACCCCTAATATTTAGTTTATCAAAAATGTAGTGGTCTTGTATGCTATCATGGACTTATTGGAGTGGGTGCAAGTGATCCCATTTTCAAATAACAGTTTTGCAGGAGTTCAGCAATATACAATTTGACTTGTAAGCAGGATCACCATGCTATGTTTGGGTACACATTACTTTGTTGTAATTGTTACTCTAATCTGAGGGGATAATATGAGAACTTGAAAAGCAGGTTTGCTATGGACAGTAGTTCAAAGAGAATTTGATTAACCATGCCCACTTAGTCCAACAGAACACACCCTAAAGATATTCTGCAGTAGACATTCACATTTTTTAAGGTGTATGCACAACACATTACTATCAATGAAAAGTCAAGACAACACTGGTGTGTTAGCACAATAAAACTTTGGTCTGTGTAAGCCACCTCCTAATGAAAATAAATGTGTTTGTGATCTGGCATTGCATACAATCAATGGTCTTGCTGGCTGGCACGAGACTGCGTTGGGAGGGCTGTAAACAAATCATTACATTTACAGAGTACGTTAACGTTTATGGAGGAAAGGGAGGTGGAGAGCAAAGGGGCTTAGGGAGGGAATTCTAGTGCGTGGACCTAGGCGGCTGAAGCCACAGCCAGCGATGGTGGGGCAAAGAGAATAGGGATGTACAAAAGACCAGAACTAGAGCAACTGAATTCTGTTGGCATGTAGGACTACAGGATGCTCCAGAGATAGGGAGGGGTGAGGCCATGAAGGGATTTGAACACAAGGCTGAGAATTTGAAATTTGAGGCAATGAGGGGCGAGTAACCAATGTAGGTCCGCAAGGAGAGAGTTGCTGGGTGAGTGGGACTGGATGCTGGTATGGATAGAGGAAGCAGAGTTCCAGATGAACTGAAATTAAGAAGTTTGAGGGCGGGAGAGCGGGCAGGAAAGCATTGGAATAGGTGACTCTGGAGGTGACAAAAACAGGAATGAGGGTTTCAGAAGCAGATTGAATGAGCGAGGGGTAGAGGTGGGAAAGGTTACAGAGTTGGAAGTAGGCAAACTTTGTGATGGAGGAATAGGGGATGGAAGCTCAATTAAGGGTCGAATAGGATGCCTGTAGTTTGAAAAGTCTGATTAAATGAGTTGCTCTGAACAGGCTCCAGAAGCTGGCCGAGCGTGTCTACCCTGAGGCACAGTGTGGCTTTCGTGCAGAGAGATTGACCGTTGACATGCTGTTCTCCCTTCGTCAGATACAGGAGAAATGCCGCGAACAACAGATGCCCCTCTACATTGCTTTCATTGATCTCACCAAAGCCTTTGACCTCGTCAGCAGACGTGGTCTCTTCAGACTACTAGAAAAGATTGGATGTCCACCAAAGCTACTAAGTATCATCACCTCATTCCATGACAATATGAAAGGCACAATTCAACATGGTGACTCCTCATCAGACCCTTTTCCTATCCTGAGTGGCGTGAAACAGGGCTGTGTTCTCGCACCCACACTTTTTGGGATTTTCTTCTCCCTGCTGCTTTCACATGCGTTCAAGTCTTCTGAAGAAGGAATTTTCCTCCACACAAGATCAGGGGGCAGGTTGTTCAACCTTGCCCATCTAAGAGCGAAGTCCAAAGTACGGAAAGTCCTCATCAGGGAACTCCTCTTTGCTGACGATGCTGCTTCAACATCTCACACTGAAGAGTGCCTGCAGAGTCTCATCGACAGGTTTGCGGCTGCCTGCAATGAATTTGGCCTAACCATCAGCCTCAAGAAAACGAACATCATGGGGCAGGACGTCAGAAATGTTCCATCCATCAACATTGGCGACCACGCTCTGGAAGTGGTTCAAGAGTTCATCTACCTAGGCTCAACTATCACCAGTAACCTGTCTCTAGATGCAGAAATCAACAAGCGCATGGGAAAGGCTTCCACTGCTATGTCCAGACTGGCCAAGAGAGTGTGGGAAAATGGCGCACTGACACGGAACACAAAAGTCCGATTGTATCAGGCCTGTGTCCTCAGTACCTTGCTCTATGGCAGCGAGGCCTGGACAACGTATGTCAGCCAAGAGCGACGTCTCAATTCATTCCATCTTCGCTGCCTCCGGAGAATACTTGGCATCAGGTGGAAGGACCGTATCTCCAACACAGAAGTCCTCGAGGCGGCCAACATCCCCAGCTTATACACACTACTGAGTCAGCGGCGCTTGAGATGGCTTGGCCATGTGAGCCGCATGGAAGATGGCAGGATCCCCAAAGACACATTGTACAGCGAGCTCGCCACTGGTATCAGACCCACCGGCCGTCCATGTCTCTGCTTTAAAGACGTCTGCAAACGCGACATGAAGTCCTGTGACATTGATCACAAGTCGTGGGAGTCAGTTGCCAGCGTTCGCCAGAGCTGGCGGGCAGCCATAAAGGCGGGGCTAAAGTGTGGCGAGTCGAAGAGACTTAGCAGTTGGCAGGAAAAAAGACAGAGGCGCAAGGGGAGAGCCAACTGTGTAACAGCCCCGACAAACAAATTTTTCTGCAACACCTGTGGAAGAGCCTGTCACTCTAGAATTGGCCTTTATAGCCATTCCAGACACTGCTCCACACATCACTGACCACCTCCAGGCGCTTACCCACCGTCTCTCGAGATAAGGAGGCCAAAGAGAGAAATGAAGATGATTAAATGAGATAGTAGCTGGGGAGGGGAATAGAACAGCTGGCAAGGGCACAGAGCTTATGGCCAGGACCCGAAGATGATAGCTTTGGTCTTCCCAAAGTTTAATTGGAGGAAATTGTTATTCATCCAAGTATAGATGTTGGATAAGTGATGTGACAACACAGAGGCAGTGGACTGTGAGAGAATGTAACAGTGCTAATACAATGTTAGAGTAAGCTCGACAAGAAACTTGGGATACTAGCTTAAAATACTCCAGGAATTAGCCTGTCCCATGGAGCTTAAGAGGAAACATAGAAAAAATGAGCAGGAGGCGGCCACTTGGCCCTTTGAGCCTGCTCCGCCATTCATTATGATCATGGCTGATCATCCAACTCAGTAGCCTGTTCTGGCTTTCACCCCATACCCTTTGATCCCTTTAGACCCAAGAGCTATATCTAACTCCTTCTTGAAAACATACAATGTTTTGGCCTCAAGTACTTTCTGTGGTAGTGAATTCCACAGGCTCACCACTCTCTGGGTGAAGAAATTTCTCATCTCAGTCCTGAAAGGTTTACCCCGTTTCCTTAGATTATGACCCCTGGTTCTGGACTCCCCCACCATCGGGAACATTCTTGCGGCATCTACCCTGTCAAATCCTGTTAGAATTTTATAGATTTCTATGAGATTCCCCCCTCACTCTTCTGAACTCCAGCGAATATAATCCTAACCGACTCAATCTTTCCTCATACGTCAGTCCCGCCATCCCAGGAATCAGTCTGGTAAACCTTCACTGTACTCCCTCTATAGCAAGAACATCCTTCCTCAGATAAAGAGACCAAAACTGCACACAATATTCCAGGTGTGGCCTCACCAAGGCCCTGTATAATTGCAGCAAAACATCCCTGCTTTTGTACTCGAATCCTCTCGCTATGAAGGCCAACATACCATCTGTCTTTTTTACCGCCTGTTGCACCTGCATGCTTACCTTCAGCGACTGGTGTACGAGAACACCCAGGTCTCGTTGCATATTCCCCTCTCTCAGTTTATAGCCGCTCAGATAATAATCTGCCTTCCTGTTTTTGCTACCAAAGTGGATAACCTCGCATTTATCCACATTATACTGCATCTGCCATGCATTAGCTCACTCAATCAACTTGTCCAAATCACCCTGAAGCCTCTCTGCATCCTCCTCACAACTCACCCTCCCAACCAATTTTGTGTTGTCAGCAAATTTGGAGATATTACATGTAGTTCCCTCATCTAAATCATGAATGTACATTGGGTACAGCTGGAGTCCTAGCACCGATCCCTGCGGTACTCCACTAGTCACTGCCTGCCATTCGAAAAAAGATCCATTTATCCCTACTCTGTTTCCTGTCCACCAACCAATTTTCTATCCATCGCAATACACTACCCTCAATCCCATGCGCTTTAATTTTACATACGAATCTCTTAAGTGGGACTTTGTCGAAAGCCTTCTGAAAATCCATATAAACCATAACCACTGGCTCCCCTTCATCAACTCTACTAGTTACACCCTCGAAGAATTCTGGTAGATTTGTCAAGCATGAATTCCCTTTTGTAAATCCATGCTGACTCTGCCTGATTCTACCACTGTTCTCGAAGTGCTCTGCTATAAAATCTTTGATAATGGACTCTAGAATTTTCCCCACTACCGACGTCATGCTGACTGGTCTATAATTCCCTGCTTTCTCTCTACCTCCCTTTTTAAATAGTGGGGTTACATTAGCTACCCTCCAATCTGTAGGAACTGTTCCAGAGTCTATAGAATCTTGGAAGATGACCACCAATGCATCCACTATTTCTAGGGCCACTTCCTTAAGTACTCTGGGATGTATACCATCAGGCCCTGGGGATTTATCGGCCTTCAATCCCATCAATTTCCCCAATACCATTTCTCAACGAATACTGATTTCTTTCAGTTCCTCTCTCTCACTAAGCCCTGTGTTCCCCAACATTTCTGGTATGATATTTGTGTCTTCCTTGTGAAGACAGAACCAAAGTATGCATTTAGTTGGTCAGCCATTTCTTTATTTCCCATAATAAATTCCCCTGTTTCTGACTGTAAGGGACCTACAAAGAACAGTACAGCACAGGAACAGGCCATTCGGCCCTCCAAGCCTGTGTCGATCTTGATGCCTGCCTAAACTAACACCTTCTGCACTTCCGGGGCCCATATCCCTCTATTCCCTTCCTATTCATGTATTTGTCAAGATGTCTCTTAAACGTCGCTATCGTATCTGCTTCCACCACCTCCCCTGGCAGCAAGTTCCAGGCACTCACCACCCTCTGTGTAAAAAACTTGCCTCGCACATCCCCTCTAAACTTTGCCCCTCGCACCTTAAACCTATGTCTCCTAGTAACTGACTCTTCCACCCTGGGAAAAAGCTTCTGACTATCCACTCTGTCCATGCCGCTCATAACTTTGTAAACCTCTATCATGTCACCCCTCCACCTCCATCGTTCCAGTGAAAACAATCCGAGTTTTTCCAACCTCTCCTCACAGCTAATTCCCTCCAGACCAGGCAACATCCTGGTAAACCTCCTCTGTACCCTCTCCAAAGCCTCCACGACCTTCTGGCAGTGTGGCGACCAGAATTGCACGCAATATTCTAAGTGTGGCCTAACTAAGGTTCTGTACAGCTGCAACATGACTTGCCAATTTTTATACTCAATTCCCCGACCGATGAAGGCAAGCCTGCCGTATGCCTTCTTGACTACCTTATCCACCCGCGTTGCCACTTTCAGTGACCTGTGGACCTGTACGCCCAGATCTCTCTGCCTGTCAATACTCCTAAGGGTTCTGCCATTTACTGTATACCTCCCACCTGCATTCGACCTACATCTGTCTTCACCAATCTTTTTCGCTTCACATACCTATAGAAACTTATTACAGTCAGTTTTTATGTTCCCCGCAAGCTTGCTCTCGTACTCTATTTTCCCCTTCTTAATCAATCCCTTGGTCCTCCTTTGCTGAATTCTAAACTGCTCCCAATCCTCAGGTCTGTTGTTTTTCCTGGCAAATTTATATGCCACTTCCTTGGATCTAATGCTATCTCTAATTTCCCTTGTAAGTCATAGTTTGGCTACCTTTCCCGTTTTACTTTTGCGCCAGACAGGGATAAACAATTGTTGCAGTTCATCCATGCGCTCTTTAAATGTTTGCCATTGCCTATTCACCGTCATCCCTTTAAGTAACGTTTCCCAATCCGTCATAGCCAACTCACGCCTCATACCTTCGTAGTTTCCTTTACTAAGATTCAGGACCCAAGTCTCAGAATCAACTACGTCACTCTCCATCTTGATGAAGAATTCTATCATATTATGGTCGCTCGTCCCCAAGGGGTTTCGCACCACTAGATTGTCAATTATTCCTCTCATTACACAATACCCAGTCTAGGATGGCCTGTTCTCTCGTTGGTTCCTCAACGTATTGGTCCAGAAAACCATTCCGTATACACTCTAAGAATTCCTCCTCTTATGGTATTGAGACGAATTTGATTTGCCTAATCTATATGCAGATTAAAGTCACCCATAATTAAAGATGTTCCTTTATCGCATGCATCTCTAATTTCCTGTTTAATGCCATTCCCAACATCACCACTACAGTTTGGGGGTCTATATAAACCCCCACTAACGTTTTTGCCCTTCAGTGTTTCTCAGCTCTAGCCATACAGATTCCACATTGTCAGAGCTAATATATTTCCTCACTATTGCGTTAATTTTCTCTTTAACCAACAATGCAACTCCACCTCCTTTTGCTTTTAGTCTGTCCTTCCTAAATACTGAATATCCCTGGATGTTCGTTTCCCATCCCTGGTCACATTGCACCCATGTCTCCGTATTCCCGACTATATCATACCCGTTTACATCTATTTGCACGATTAATTTATCCATTTTATTGTGAATGCTCCGCGTGTTAAGGCACAAAGCCTTAAGGCTTGTCTTTTTAACATTACTTGTCCTCTTCCCAACATCTTTCACTGTGGCCCTGTTTGATTCTGGCCCTTGATTTCTCTGCCTATCACTTTTCTTATTCCCCTTACTGACTTTTGTTCTTGTCTTTGATCCCCCCCTCCTCTGACTCCTTGCAAAGGTTCCCATCCCCGCCATTTTAGTTTAAACCCTCCCCAATTACTCTCGCAAATACTCCCCCTAGGACATCAGTCCCGGTCCTGCCCAGGTGTAAGGAAGGAACGCACAAGTATCAGACAATTGGAGTAAACATAAAAGGGACATAAAAGGGGACGTGCCATTTCAGAAAATGTAGCAAAAGCTATCATATTAAGCTGGCTGGGAAGCCTTCAGGTTCTATTCAACTTGCCATTGCAAATACAGATCTTTTAAGCAGCACCAATGTGCAAAGCGAAGCTAAAGAGTTATTGACTTTTAAGAAAAAATGAACCCAGTCTGTACATAGAATAAATTCCAAGTGTTGTTGTACAGCACATTGCCTATATCATAGCCTCTGTGATTTTATTTGTAAATCGATCTGGACAGTACATTAGCCTGTATAAGATATTCTAATGTTGTGACACTTTTTGTTGTATGAATTGACAGAAAAAATATTGGGCATCCTACACATTCTCGAGTAAAAACAATTACAACAATCAAGGTCAATTGTTAGACCAGGACTATGCTAACTCAAGTAGTAGGTTTCTGTTCACATGAAACTTATTGTGCTTTTGGAAATTACCAATCAGCCTGTGCAAAAGATGCTTGAGAAAGTTTGAATTGTAACAGCAGTAAATGAAACTATTCTCGAGCCAAGTCTGCTGCCAGCCAGAAACAACAGATCAGCTATTCCTGTGCCCACTGATATTGCTGACAGATGCTCGTCTGGCTGAAATTCTCTGTGCTGCAATAGGCAAGTTATATTTGTGGAAAAAGTAACAATGCACCAAGTTGGCTGGAGGCTGTGATCCTAGTAATAACTTGTGGAGCAGAACATATGACAGTGACATTGAACAGTAACTCACTTTTCAAGTTTAGAACAATGACACTTAAGGAAAAGAATATTATGATTACAGAACAAAGACAGCTGACTATAACTGAATAATTGGTCTGACACTTTCTAGGTTGGCGCAGTTAATTTATGCAGATAATTACACGAATCCTTGTGCCAATTTTGCCGATGGAAACTTGTGCTGAAATTTCCTGCAAACTCTGATTAGCATATGTTGTCACGTACAACCTTATGTAAAACCCAGATCTTGGAAATAGTAAAAGTAATAAGGGCTCTCACGAAATGTCGGCAGCAATGAAAATAAACAACATTTCTCAGTATAAGTTTTGAGTGCGGCAGGTAGGTGCAGCATGGTTTCCTCCCGTCTTTTTTGAAAAAGAAAACAAAGTTATTTCCAGTGTCTCAGCAATAATGCGCATTTTCAAAGAGTTGTTGCCCACAGAACTGATGATGCCACAAAGAAGACATTTTAAAAAGTCATTCAAAAAATAGCTGCAGAACTTTGCAGATGCAGCAGAAAATCTGGAGACATCTTCGAGCCTCAAAGTAATAAATTACACTGGTGTCATCAGGATCTGCTATGCGTGGATTTCTCGGTGCAACTCTAAAACCACCGAAAACTGGTAGAAATCTAGGATATTCAGGCAAACTGCTCTTTTCAATTGGTGGAAAAGCTTTGTTAATGAATAACAGAAACTCAGAGTGAAGGATTCGTGGAAGTGGCACAACAGATTGACAAAACTGGCACAACGTTCATGTGGGAGTAAATCACTTGCGTCAAATTTCCTTAACCGTTTACACTTAAGATCGCCATTATGCCGTTCTTGTGTTGCAGTTTGGCTGTAAACTGCAGCCTACTGTTTGCTTAAATAGACAAGGGAGAGGCAACAAGCCTCATGGCCTTTTAACATGAACTGGACATTGACAGACAAAATGACAATGTAATTTGAGGATAGGTTCTCCAGACTATTGGTACCATAATATAACAACTGACATTAATATAGTACCTTTAACATAGAAAAATATTTCAAGGTGCTTCACAAAGGCACAGTTAAAACAAATGCCAAGCGAGAAAAGAAAGCAGGGATGACCAAATACTTGTCTAGTGAGGGAATCCAGAATAAGGGGGTAAAATTCAAGCCAGGGTATTCAGGAGTGAAATTGGGAGCATCCACAGCCCTCAGGGGAGAGAACTCTAAAGATCCACAACCCTCTGAGTGAAGCAATTCCTAAATGGTTAGCTCCTTATTCTGAGACTGTGACCCCTTGTTCTAGATTCCTCAGCCAGGGAAAACATCCTCTCAGCATCAACCATTAAGCCCCTCAAGAATTTTGTACGTTTAAATGAGATTACTCTCATTCTTCCAAATTCCAGAGTGTAGGAGCTAAGTGGTTGAAAGAACAAGTGAAAGAAAGGTGGGGATGTATAAGAAGCCAGAGACAGAGAAGCAGATAGTTAGTTTAGAGATACAGCACTGAAACAGGCCCTTCGGCCCACCGAGTCTGTGCCGACCATCAACCACCCATTTATACTAATCCTACACTAATCCCATATTCCTATCACATCCCCACCTGTCCCTATATATTTCCCTACCACCTACCTATACTAGGGGCAATTTATAATGGCCAATTAACCTATCAACCTGCAAGTCTTTGGCATGTGGGAGGAAACCGGAGCACCCGGAGGAAACCCACGCAGACACAGGGAGAACTTGCAAACTCCACACAGGCAGTACCCAGAATCGAACCCGGGTCCCTGGAGCTGTGAGGCTGCGGTGCTAACCACTGCACCACTGGTTGGGATGGCGGTGGTGGGGGAATGAAAGGTTTATAGAGCTGCAAAAGGATATAGAGACAGGAAGCAGTAAGGCTACAGAAAGATTTGAACAGAATGATGAGAATTTAAAATCAGAAGCATTGTAGGACTTAGATGCAATGGAGGCTAATGAGGACAGGCATCTGTGTGAGGGACTTGGTGAGGGATAGAATATGGGCAGTGTTTGATAAACTGAAGTTCATGGTGTCAAGGAAACACTATATGCCAAATCAGAAATATGAATCCATCAGTTGGAAACTTACATTAGACTTTTAATGGAGAAAATCTTACAATTAAGTTTTAAAAAACTGACTGACATTCAAGATGGCCACCGCAATTTGCATCTAAAACAGCTTTGCACATTCCAAGGTCCAACCGGAGGCAGAAGTTTGAGAAGCTCTGGACCCAGAACAATGATTTGCTCTAAGTAATTGAATTACCTAGGATTGCTTCATTAGCAGAGTCAAGGCAATCCCGATACATTGACTTTAAAAGAGCAAACCGCTCAGAGTGTAAATGTTGGCATCTGGGGGCCTGTGGAGCCAATTTTGAACCTTGTAGCTCATTAAAAGTTCCAGAGAAGGCCCCTGAGGCTATGTGACTGTCTATCCATCTCTGAAAAAACTGGGAGTTTTGTTACACAGACAAGAAACAAGCAGTAACTGAGACTGCAGCATTAGAGAAGATTTTGTGCCTACTTTTCTCTCTCTCTCTAGAAAAGATCAAGTTTGAAAACCATCTGTGACTGAACCCTCCAAGCGTACAGACTGCTAAAGAGACCAGGGGAAGAAAGCCACCTACAAGACTGCCTCCAGGAAAACCCTGAGCAAAGCAGGCCAGCCACAAAGTGCACTTTGACCATCCAAGACTTCAAGAATACAACTCCAGCCGGAAGACCAGTGAATCATCCAACCTCAGACTGTGTATTTAACTTTTATTTATTCTGGACTTTAAACCAACCAAAAAACCTACTTTCCACTTTGTAATCTATTTGTGTGTGTGTGATCCTTGTGTGAAAGTGTGCGTGAATGTGTAGCATATTTTAAATTATTTTAGATCAGGTTTAGCTTGTCGAGCAGAATAAACTTACTTCTTTCTTGTTTAAATTCAAGAAAAGCTGTTCGATTGGTTCTTTCACGATCACATTAAAGGTAAAATACTCATTGAAGTGGTAAGCACACCACTGTTTAAAAGGAATAAACCCTGTTGTGGTCAAAGAAGAAGAAGGGTAAAAGGGGCAAATGTGACTCCCTCCTCACCTTGGCCATAACAAATCTGGGGGCTCTAGTCTGTGATCGTAACTCAACGACAAATGAGAAAGTGGAAGTGGGAAACCAAATTGATCGGGATGTAAAAGAAAATTTAAAAAACTTCAATACAGGTTTTCTTGCAGTTTTTACTGCTAGAATACTAACATGTCCATATTCAAGGCCAGTGCCTTCCGAAGCCAGGGTGAAGTAACTTGGGACAGGTTAAAGACCCTATCTATTGAAGAGTTAAGGAACATAGCTGGGCAGTTAGGGATTACTTCCCGTTCAAAAGCTAAGAAATGCGAAATTCTAAGACTTGTGGTCAACCACTTTTCACTTGATCCTGAAGATTCAGAGACAGGTTAGAGTCAGAAACAGACAAGGTAATGTTCGTTAAAATACAATTAGAACAGAGGAGACTAGAATTAGAAGAGCAGACAGAGTGTCAAGAAAGGGAAAAAGAGCGAGCTTTCCAGAAGGAGGAGGAGGAAAGCGAGTTAAGGCGGTTTGAATTATCAAGGGGGAGACCCAGTACACCCAGTGAAGGCATGGCTAGTGAGAAAGCTACCCTTAACGTTCTCCCAGTTGATTCCAAAGTTCAATGAGGGGGATGTGCAAAATTCTTTTGACACCTTTGAAAAGTTTGCAAGACAGCTGAAATGGCCAGTAGAGGGCTGGATTCTGTTGTTACAAAGCAAGCTAACAGGAAAAGCCCATGAGGTTCATTCACTGTTGCCAGATGAAAGTTCATCAAATTATGAGATGACTAAAAATGCTCCCTTGGGGCATATGAGCTAGTACCGGAAGCGTACCGCCAGAAATTCCGAACCCACCTTAAGCAGCCTGACCAAGCATACCTCGAGTTTGAAAGTGGATAAGGGCACCTAAGGTACAGCCCACATATGAAAACCTCAGAGAAGTGATGCTTCTTGAGGAGTTTAAAAACTCACTTCCCCACCTATTGAAACCCACTTAGGGGAACAAAAGGTTCAAAGTGCCAGGCAAGCCACAATTCTGGCTGATGGCCCTTACCCCATGGGAATCCCTTCCCTAGTCACCCCCACAAACCCAAACAGGATAAAAGGTGGGAGGGAAGCCCGAGCACCCCTGGACAAGAACGGAAGCTGGACACACAGGGGCCCTCCTCAAGCCAAAAATGATGGTACTGAGAGCAGGAGTGACACCCGAAGACCTGTGTGTTTCCATTGTAACAAGGCAGGGCACCTTCGAGCTGAGTGCTGGAAATTGTGGTGAAAACCTATAGGATTAACAAACCAGTGCAGAAGGGGCCCTGATGGAAAGCCCAGCACATCAGGCTGTGGCTTTAACTGCAGCAGCAAGACGCAGCAAACCTACTGCTGAGAGTGCAGGAAAACTTAAAATCTCTGAAAGTTACCAGGAGCTTTTTTGTCCCAAGGAAGTGACCATATACCCCTCGAGTGGGACAAGCAAGCCCATAGTCATACTCAGGGATAGAGGGACCACCCTTCTGCTGGGAAAAGGCATGACCTTTCCCTCAAAGAGTGCAGTGAATGCTAGGGTGTTTGAATGGCATTGAAGGGTGGTATATGCACATCCTTTATATTGGGTGCACTTGGAGTGCGACCTAGTTTCAGGACTGGTAACTGTGGGGATTGTCCCTAGTTTACTTTTGGATGGGGTTGACCTGCTCCTTCGTAATGATCCGGTGGGAGGGAAAAAGTGGTAGCTTCCCCAGCAGTTTTAGAGAGACTGAAAGAGGTCAGGGACACAGAGCAGTTGCAGGAGAAGGTCCTCAGCATTTTCCCTGATGGTGTGGTGACTCGGTCCATGACCAAACAAGCTCCCTCTCAGAGGAGGGTGAACTGGCACTGCAGATAGATGACCCACTGTCTGATCATCTGAAACCTTCTTTGGGAAGTTGGAGGACCCAAAGTATGGGTTAAACAGACCTTCCCCACTTGAAGCTTTGCAAGCCAACCCAGTATTAAAGGAGTCAGCACAGACTGCCCAAACTGAATCTGAAGCAGAGGGAGTCTCAGAGTGCTACTATTTAAAGAATGAGGTGATGAGGAAGTGGAGACCTCCTCACAGACCTGTGGACGAAGAGTGGACCATGGTTCACCAGATAGTATTTCTTTACGATACTTCAGCACCACCACTAAAAACGGCCCACTAACTTCCAACGGCTCGACATGTCGGTGTACGAAAAACCCAAGCCCACATAAGACAGCATTTGACTGGCCAAAACTCCACAGAGATGTGATGGAGTTCTCTAAAACTTGCCACACGTTCCAGGTTGTAGGGAAAGAGCAACCTGCAATAAAACCTGCACCCTAATTCCCATACCAGCTTTTTGGGAACCCCTCAGCAGAGTGCTGGTGGATTGTGTGGGACCCCTGCTGAAAACAAAAGGGGTCAGAGAAGCACAGGTCTGTCAGACAGTTAAGCAGGAAGGGGATGAAAAGGACAGTGAAGACAGGTTAGAGGAGGGCTGGGAGGATTCCCCAACTGGAACCCCCTACTGTCAGGTTAGCCAACCCTGAAAGGTTGGGAAAATTAGACCCCAAACTCTCCTACTTAAATGCAGGCCAAAGAAGCACCCTACCAAAGTTGCTAGCAGCATTACAGAGATCTGAAGGGACAAGCAAAGTTCCCAAAAAGGCAAACCAACAATGAGGGCGATGCCTCACCTAGCTGAAGTGCCACAGGCAAGTGCACTGAAAACTGGACACCTGCTAGCAGGAATATCCCAGAGAACATGGAACAGATTATCAAAGAGACCCTCCCCACAGTAAAGAGAAAAGGGAAGGAAAAATGTCCTAAAGTGAAGAGCACCTGTGTGACTCACCTGAAAACTAAAAGTGAGGTCAATGTGGATCTAGCCACTGAAGAACCCAATGATCAGGTCCCAAACCCAAAGCTAAACAAACTCAACAATTTCAATTCAAAATTCAGCAAGGACAAGGGCCCAGAGGAAACCTCAAACACCTCACAGGGGCTAAAAAAACAATTTATTACCCACTGCCACTTTAGGGAGAAAAATTACCACGGTGCTGGAACCTGGATGGTTCAAGCCGCATTGCAGAAAAAAACACAATGTAAACGCTGATGCATTGTCCAAGGTCTAACCCGACACATGACCATCCCAGACAAAACTGAAAAAAATTATTAATTCAGTATAGCTGTTGCAGACAAAGCCAGCTGCAGCAAATCTAAGATTAATGAATGAATTTGAGGAGCGAGTGTTGAGAATGAATGTGCGCTTTCTTCCTTTTTTCCCCACAACTAATGAAATGCTCCTATTGTCACATTTCATTCTCCGCGTGGTGCGGAGGTATCAAGAAAACACTATATACCAAATGAAAAATATGAATTTATCGGTTGGAAACTTACATTAGACTTCTAATGGAGAAAATCCTACAGCTAACTTTAAAAAAATTGACAGCCAAGATGGCCATCGTAATTTGCAACTGTAACACCTTTGCACATTCTAAGGCCCAACCGGAGACAGAAGTCAGAGAAGTAATCGAATTACCTAGGATTGTTTCATTAGCAGGACAGTCAAGGCAATCTTGACACATTGTCTTTGAAAGAGCAAACCCCTCCGAGTGAAAATATTGGCATCCTGGGACCTGTGAGCCAATTCTGAACCTTATATCTCATTCGAAGGTTTCAGAGAATACCCTGAGGCGGTCATGTCACTGTCTGTCCATCTCTGAAAAAACTGGGAGTTTTGTTTCATAGACAAGAGTAACTAAGACTGCAGCAGCAGAGAAGACTGTGTGCCTCCCTTTCTCTCTCTCTCCAGAAAACATCAAGTTTGAAAACCGTCTGTGACTGAACCCTCCAAGCCTACAGATTGCTGCATAGGACAGGGGAAGAGAGCCATCTACAAGACTGCCTCCAGGAAAACCCTGAGCCAAGCAGGCCAGCCACAAAGTGTACTTTGACCAGCCAAGACTTCAAGAATACAACTCCAGCTGGAAGATCACTGAATCATCCAACCTCAGGTATTTAACTTTTATTTATTCTGGACTTTAATCGAACTAAAAAACCGACTTGCCACTTTGTAATCTATTTGTGTGTGTGAAATTCTCGTGTGAAAATATGCGTGAATGTGTAGCGTATTTTTGATTATTTTAGATCGGGTTTAGCTTGTTGAGTATAATAAACTTACCTCTTTCTTGTTTAAACTCAAGAAAACCTGTCCGATTGGTTCTTTCACAATCACATTAAAGTTAAAAGGAAAAACACTCATTGAGGTGGTAAGAACAACCACTGTTAGAAAGGAATAAACCCTGTTGTGGTCAAATAAGAGGCAAGAGGGGTGACTGTGACCCCTTCCTCACTTGGCTGTAACAATGAGAGTGGAAGATTGGAGGCCAGCCACAAAAGCACTGGAGTAATTGAGTCTGTAAGTAATAAAGGCATGAATGAATGTTTCAGTATTACATGGATTGAAATAGGGGTGGAGTCTGGCAATGTTACTGAAATGGAAGTAGGCAGTCTGTGTTACAAAGCACAAGGTCAAACAGGATGCGAGGGCTATGAACATGCTGGTTCAGCCTGAGACAGTGGTCAGGGAGGGGAATGGAATCAAGGGCATTGTGACAGGGACCAAAGATAATGGCTTTGGTCTTCCCAATGTTTAGTTGAAGGAAGTTGTGGCTTATTCAAAACTGGATGTTGGTCAGTGTACTGTAGTCGCAGTTACACAGAATGTTGCTTGTGACTTTGGTGACTATCATTTCACGGTTGTGGAGGGGATATAAATTTGCTTTTTTATTATTCATTGATGGGATGTGGGCATCGCTGGCCAGGCCAGCATTTATAGCCCATTACAAATTGCCCTCGAGAAGGTGATGGTGAGCTGCCTTCTTGAACCGCAGCAGTCCTTGGGGGTAGGTACACCAACAGTGCTGTTAGGAAGGGTGTTCCAGGATTTTGACCCAACAACAGTGAAGGAACGGTGATGTAGTTCCAAGTCAGGATGGTGTGTGGCTTGGAGGGGAACTTGCAGGTGGACTTGCAGGTGGTGGTGTTCCCATGCATCTGCTGCTCTTGTCCTTCTAGGTGGTAGAGGTTGTGGGTTTGGAAGGTGCTGTTGAACGAGCCTTGGTGAGTTGTTGCAGTGCATCTTGTATATGGTACACACTGCTGCCACTGTGCATAGGCGGAGGGAGTGAATTTTGAAGGTGGTAGATGGGGTGCCAATCAAGTGGACTGCTTTGTCCTGAATGGTATCGAGCTTCTTGAGTGTTGCTGGAGCTTCAACCATCTAGGCAAGTGGAAAGTATTCCATCACACCCCTGACTTGTGCTTTGTAGATGGTGTATGGGCACTGAGGAGACAGGAGGTGAGTTACCTGCCGAAGAATTCCCAGCCTCTAACCTGCTCTTGTAGCCACAGTATTTGTGGCTGGTCCAGTTCAGTTCTGATCAATGGTAATCTCCAGGATGTTGATATTGGGGGGATTCAATGATGGTATTGCCATTGAACATCAAGGGGAGATCGTTAGATTCTCTCTTGTTTGAGATGGTCATTGCCTGACACTTGTGTGGCGCAAATGTTACTTGCCATTTATCAGCCCAAGCCTGGACGTTGGCCAGGTCTTGCTGCATATGGACTTGGGCTGCTTCAGTTTCTGAGGAGTCGCAAGTGGTGCTGAACATTGTGCAATCATCAGCAAACGTCCCCACTTTTGACTTTATGATGGAAGGAAGGTCATTGATGAAGCAGCTGAAGATGATTGGGCCTAGGACACTACCCTGAGGAACTCTTTCAGTGATGTCCTGGGACTGAGATGTTTCTGTGATGTCCTGTGACTGAGATGTTTTACCTCCAACAACCACAACCATCTTCCTTTGTGCTAGGTATGACTCCAACCAGCGGAGAGCTTTCCCCGATTCCCATTGACTCTAGTTTTTCTAGGTCTCCTTGATACCATATTCAGTTAAATGCTGCCTTGATGTCAAGGGCAGTCACTTTCACCTCACCTTTAGAGTTCAGCTCTTTTGTCCATGTTTAGACCAAGGCTATAATGAGATCAGGAGCTGAGTGGCCCTGGCAAAAACCCAAATTGAGTGTCAGTGAGCAGGTTATTGCTGAGCAAGTGCTGCTTGATAGCACTGTCGACGACTTTGCTGATGATCGAGGGTAGATTGATAGGGCACAGGATATCATTGCAAGGTAGATGCCAGTGTTGTAGCTGTACTGGAACAGCTTGACTAGGGGCGTGGCTGGTCCTGGAGCACAAGTCTTCAGTAATATTGCCAAAAATGTTGCCAGGGCCCATAGCCTTTGCAGTATCCAGGACCTTCAGCCGTTTCTTGATATCAGGTGGAGTGAATCGGATTGGCTGAAGATTGGCATCTGTGATCCTTGAGGAGGAGCCCAAGATAGATCAGCTGCTCGGCACTTTTGGCTGAGGATGGATGTGAGTGTTTCAGCCTTGTCTTTTGCACTGATGTACTGGGCTCCCCCATCATTGAGGATGGGGATATTTGTGGAGCCTCCTCCTTCTGTCGGTTTAATTGTCCACCACCATTCACAACTGGATGTGGCAGAATTGCAGAGCTTAGATCTGATCTGTTGGTTGTGGGATTGCTTAGCCCGGTGTCATGCAGGCCCCCACCTGCCAAGATCGAGGCACACATTATTTCGCCACATGGACATTAAAACTTAAAATTGTGGCTGTGAAGAAAAGAGGGCCTATCAAAAGGAATTGCCAAGCCCCTGACTGGAAGGACATTTGCATGCTAGCAGACAGTGTTGGAACAAAGGACCAAGTCCCTGCTTCTCCAATACACATAAGACCTGGTCAGGCCAGTTTAGTCACATGACTAACTGGCTTTTTTTTTAAACTTGCCACAGAGTGCTGGAAAGTCGGAAAGCTGTTTGCTCCTGGACTGAGAACACCTCTCTCCTGTCTGCTCTCATCTTGCTCTCACTAGCTTCAGAAACCATCGAAGCCATATGAATCCCAAGAGAGAAAAGTCTCCTACAGTGAACAAAGTTTAAGAAGAATAGTGGGCCCCAACGAAAAGCAAGACTAGCTACAATCAAGGACTACAGCGAGCTTGCAGCACAGAAAAAACCCCTCTTCAGAGATTGCCTCAAACCTCTCCATTTTATTTTTCTTCTGCTCTTTTTTGTCCCTATTTGCATGTGTATACTGCATGTGCATGCTAGCGTGGGCGTGTCGTATATCCGTAGGTGTTAACCGAATTAGAGTTTAAGTTTTAATAAATTTCACTTTTCTTCTTTAAACTGAAGAAAACCTGGTGTGTTCATTTCTTTGCCTTGCAATTGGAAAGCGGTGAACAAGGATTCACCAAGGGGGAGCTCAAAACACAGTGTGTTAAAAATTAAACCCTGTTACAATATGACCAGGTGAAGACTAAAAGGGACCTCTAGACACCTTTCTCACCTGGTCTTAACACCATTCTATTGCATGCTGCTTCCGCTGTTTGGCATGCAGGTTGTAGCTTCACCAGGCTGGCAGCTCATTTTCAGGTATGCTGCTCTTGGCATGCCCTTCTGCACTCTTCATTTTGTTACAGTATGAATTACACTATGTTGAGAAATGAGAATCATCTCCATTTGCAGGTTTTGAGCTTATATTTACAAAGAATATACTTCTCAATTCTCCCCTGCCTTCTGAAGGTGACGCCTGGGTTACAGTACCGATAATTGTGGTCATCTTTTTGTACCTCATCCAAACGATTACTATTTATGTGTGAATTTTGACATTGAGTGTTGGGCGCTGTCCATGTGAAATACATTTCAACCTGCCCTCACAGGCTACCCAGACTGTAATCAAATATCCCCATCCTCAACGATGGGGGAGCCCAGCACATCAGTGCAAAAAACAGGGCTAATTTTCTCTTCGGGGCTTGGTGGCTAATTTATCATCAAATCACAGATCCTTCTTGGTCAGTACAACTTACCATGTGAAATTGACCTCTGGATTGAAGGGGCAGCTGTGGTAAAGACTTTGGTGAAATCTTTTTCCAGGCAGTTTGAAATTAATGTAACACTCATGGTAGATAAGTAAAATGGCCTAGAAACAGTAAAGCGATCAAAACTAAGTCTCACACTGAGGTGCAATTACGACTTTAGGAGGCTTAGAATTGGCGTGAAGAAATTCAGCAGGTTTGAACAGGATTGGTCACAGGTTGTAGAACCAGCATGTTACCCAAGAAATCTCCTGGATTGCAATATAATAGAACAAAACACCTAGCAGGATGTGGAAGTAACGGAGACACACAGAAATGTGTCCAAGAATTCAGAAGAAAAACTAAATTCCCAAGAATAGATGAATGAAAAAGGAATTTATAGCATAGATATTCAGTGACAGATGGTATGGTGAGCAACAAGGATATCATACCAAAGTTTTTTTTAACAGCAGACATAGAAATTCATTCAACGCTCACCCTATGTAAAACCTCCAGGCACCTGGATTTTATGGCTAGTAATCCAATTACAACATACCAGAGAGTGGAAAATCAATTGTACGTGAACACTAAACCAGTGAAATATAATGCCATAATGACAAACTATTACAAGAAAAAAATCCTTACCTATGTGTTGTAGACGCTTCAGCATAGATGTTGTTAAATTAGCCACCAAGCTCCGAAGAGAAAATTAGCCCTGTTTTTTGCACTGATGTGCTGGGCTCCCCCATCGTTGAGGATGGGGATATTTGATTACAGTCTGGGTAGCCTGTGAGGGCAGGTTGAAATGTATGTCACATGGACAGCGCCCAACACTCAATGTCAAAATTCACACATGAATAGTAATCGTTTGGATGAGGTACAAAATGACCACAATTGTCGGTACTGTAACTAATCAATACTGATTTGAGAAACTGCAAGTTAAGAACCTATGCTTATTGCTAGAGGTTAGAAATAGCTAGATGTTCAGGTAACCAAGACTATCAAGGAAATTATGAAATATTTCATTGAAAAAGTATTAAAATAGGAAAATCAAATTGAGGCCGTCAAAAAAGGATTGCAGAAAACTTGACACTTGACCTGGTATTGACAGATGCTGTACATTACACAGTTGGACTGACATGAATTCCATAGCTGCTTCGTCCATCTGATCCTTGAGGGGATTTAGGGGGATACATGTTTTTGCAGCCAACAATGATAACGCAGATGCTTAATAAAATTACACCATTTAAGGTTTCATACTTTATGTTTAGCTCTGTAGACAATACTTGTATCAGATTTGTATAAAGTAGCACAAATTCCTGCTCCAGTGTACTTAACTCGGGCATTTAGGTGAGTGAGGGAATTCGGTGCAGTGAGGGAGAAGGTGCGGTTCTGGTCTTTTACAAGACAAGGAGCAGTCCACATGAGGGCGCTGGAGACATCGAGACCTGTTGAGTAGCTGCTACGGTTTCTAGATAATAGTGTATAAAATAAAGGCATGGCAGGGACCTCAGTCCTGTAGAATGTACATCCTGCGCCATTTGGGAAATCCTGAGCACTCCTTGACGACCACATGTGCAGGAAATGTCACCAGTTTGAGCAGCTCGAGCTCTGGGTTTTAGAGCTTTAGCGGCAGCTGAAGTCACTATGGGCATCCATGAGACTGAGAGCTTCGTAGATTGCACGTTTCTGGAGGTTGTCACCCCGCAACTAAAATATGTGAAGGCAGCGAGGGAATGGGTGACTGCAGAAGGACAAGGAGAATCAGGAAGGCAGGGCAGGGACCCCATATGTTCACCTCACTCTCCAACCGGTATTCAGTTCTGAATATTAGTGGAAATTATAGTTCCTTTGGGGAGTGCAGGCATAGCCAAGCCCACAGCATCATGGGTTGCTCAGCTGCATTGTGGGGGGGGGGGGGGGGGGTGGAATGAAGAGTGGGAAAAAAATAGCAGTAGGGGATTCAATAATGACAGGAACAGACAGGTACTTCTGCGACTGCAGACGTGACTCCAGGATGGTATGTTGCCTCTCTGGTGCCAGGGTCAAGGATGTCACTGAGCGGGTGCATGACATTGAGGGAAGACAGTGAACAGCCAGAGGTCCTGGTCCATATCAGCACCAATTATATAAGCATAAAGAGGGATGAGGTCTTGAAGGCAGAGCTTAGGGAACCAGGAGAGAGACTGAAAAGCAGGACATCAAAAGGTAGTAATCTCCAGATTACTCCCAGTACCATGTGCTATTGAGTACAGAAGTAGGAGGATGGAGCTGATGAATACGTAGCTGGAGAGATGGTGCAGCAGGGAGGGCTTCAGATTCCTGAGGCATTGGGATGCTTCTGGAGGAGGTAGGACGTGTACAAGCCGAACGGGTTGCACCTCAATAGGGCCCGGACCAATATCCTCACAGGTGTTTTTTTTCTAGTACTGTTGGGAGCATTTAAACTAGCTTGGCAGAGGGATGGGAACTGGACAGTGGATTCAGAAGGGGGAAGAAGAAAAAGTCAGAAATGGAAGGCAGAGGCAACAAAAGCTAGAAAATAGACAAGGGAGTCTGGCAGTGCTAAATGGTATATACTTCAATGCAAGAAGTCTAGGGAATAAGGCAGGTGAGAGCACAGACTGACACGTGGGAGTATGGTATTATAGCTATTACTGAGACATGGCTTAAAGAAGGGCAGGAATGACAGCTCAACATTCCTGGTTACAGGGTTTTCAGATGACATAAAGAGGGGGATTAATAAAAAGGTCACAGTATTGATTAAAGAAACAATTATAGCTGTGAGAAGGGGTGATATTGTAGAAGGATCATCAAATGAGGCCATATGGGTTGAACTGAAGAACAAAAAAAGGGGCAATCAGAACTACTGGGAGTGTACTATAGACCTCCAAATGGTCAGAGAGAGATAGATAAATATGTGGGAAAATCTCTGAGAAGTGCAAAAATAGGGCAGTAAAAGTGGGGGATTTCAACTACCCTAATATTAACTGGGATAGAATTAGTGTGAAAGGGAGAAGAAAGGGGCGGCACAGTGGCTAGCACCGCAGCCTCACAGCTCCAGGGACCCTGGTTCGATTCCGGGTACTGCCTGTGTGGAGTTTGCAAGTTCTCCCTGTGTCTGCGTGGGTTTTCTCCGGGTGCTCCGGTTTCCTCCCACAAGCCAAAAGACTTTCAGGTTGATAGGTAAATTGGCCATTATAAATTGTCACTAGTATAGGTAGGTGGTAGGGAAATATAGGGACAGGTGGGGATGTTTGGTAGGAATATGGGATTAGTGTAGGATTAGTATAAATGGGTGGTTGATGTTCGGCACAGACTCGGTGGGCCGAAGGGCCTGTTTCAGTGCTGTATCTCTAATCTAATCTAATCTAATTCTTAAAATGTATTGAGAACTTTTGTTTTAGCCCGTATATACCAAGCCTAACGAGAAGGGATGGTTCTGGATTAGTTTTAGGGAATGAAGCTGGGCAGGTGGAAGGGGTACCATTGGGAAGCACTTTGGTAGAAGTGATCATAACTCAGTTAGATTTATGGTAGTTATGAAAAGGACAAAAACAGACCAGGAATAAAAGTTCTCAATTGAGGGAAAAGTTAATTTCACTAAGTTGAGATGTGATTTAGCTAAAGTGGTCTAAAAACAGCTACTTGAAGGTAAATCATTGTCAGGTCAGTGGGAGGCATTTAAGGAAGAGATAGTCAGGGTTCAGAGTATGTATGTTCCCTTAAAGAAAAAGGGAGGGACTAAGAAATCCAGAGCCCCCTGGATGTCAAGGGGCTTAAAGGAGAGGATAAAGAAAAAAGGGAAGCTAATGACAGATAGCGAGGGCTCAATACTGCAGAAAGCCTAGAGGAATATAAAAAGTGTAGAGGTGAAATTAAAAAGGACATTAGCAAAGAAACAAGAGAGAGCATGAAAAAATATTGGCAAGTGAAATCAAGGAAAACCCAAAGATTTTTTTTATAAATACATAAACAGCAAGAGGATGACTAGGTCCTATTAGGGACTTGAAGGATAACCTGTGTGTGGAGGTTGTTGGCATGGTTCACAATGAATATTTCGCATCTGTTTTCATACAAGAGAGAGGGATAATACAGACACTACAATCAGGAAGGAGTGTGAAATATTACATGAAATTAACATGGTGTGAGAGAAAGTATAAAGGGGTTTGACAAATTTTGAAAGTGGATAAATCTCCAGGCCTAGATGAAATGTATCCTAGGCTGTAAAGGGAAGCAAAAGAAGAAATAGAGAAGGTTCTGATCATCATTTTCCAATACTCTCTGGCTACAGGTGTGATGCCAGAGAACTGGAGGACAGCTAATGTTGCACCATTGCTTAAAAAGGGTGAAAGTGACAGACCAATGTTACGGCCACGTGGTGGGGGGTTAGGGTGGTACCCACTGTTCCAACTCCCGCCTCACCGCAGCAAGTGTTTTTTGTTATTAGGGTTTAACAACTTTGTTTTATTTGTCAAATAAATAGATGGCAACAGGTTTTCTTGTAGGTTTGAAACAGAAAATCAATTATTTATTGATCAATATATCTTATCGTAAAATTGTCACAACCACATTCACTCAATCATTCACTCGCACACGCACATAAGAAACAACAGATAGAAAGGAAAAGGGCTAAGTGGTTCTAAGTGGGGGTTGGTTTTGGGAGTCACAGTAAACCTGTTGAATACTCTTGGAAGTCAAGTTCTCATTGGTTGCAGGCCTGAGGTGTTTGGAGGTTTCTCTCTTGGTTAAAAGTTCAGTTGAAGACAGTGGATCACTTGTAATTCACTGCTGCGTATGTAAAGATGTAGAAGTCTACAGCAGGGCACTTCCCTTCTAGCTTGCTGGATTTCTCCCAGCTCCTTAGCTAGAAACAAGCTTCTTGGTGAGGCTTCTTTCTGGTTGTCTCCCTCTCTCTCTTCAGGGAGCTACCTTGAAGGGCAAAAATGGTTTTACACCTTTGTCTCTGCTGGGAGATATTGATCTCTCTCCCTGTGACGACCAACAATGGCCTAGGATGTTGCGACTTCACACTTTCTTGGTTTCAAAACAACCCATTCAATTCAAAAGCGTCTCTTGGTGGGTTCAGGATAAGAATAATCCTGTTATAACGTTTCCACTTTATTCCTTTTTTGTTTCAGAAGAGCCGATTCAATTCAGGAATGTTTCAGGATGGGTGTAATTGACTCCTCCTAGCTCAAACGATATTCCTTTGTCCCTGTCAGACAGTTTGAATATACAAAGGCCAGGTCATTTACCTTTGGTGACCATTTTTAGCAGCACTGTCCATTTTTTTAAAAAGATAAAGTCAATTATTATAACTCTTCAGTTTTAGTCCGTAATTTTTTTCATCGTCTTACTTCTTATATGCGCGACACTGAGCAAGTAGATGCCAGACAGCCTAATCCCAATGGTGAGAAAATTATTGAAAAAAATTCTGATGGATAGGATAAATCTTCAGTTAGAAAGTCATGGATTAATAAAAGACAGTCAGCATGGATTTATTAAGGGAAAGTCGTGACTGACGAGTATGATTGAATTTTTTGAAGTGGTAACAAGGAGGCTTGATGAGGATAGCACATTTGATGTAGTGTCATTGGATTTTAGCACGGCTTTTGATAAGGTCCCACATGGAAGATTGGTCACAAAAGTAAAACTCCCTAGGAACCATGGCAAAGTGGCAAGTTGGATCCAAAAGTAGCTCAGAGGCAGGTAGCAAAAAGTAATGGTCGATGGATGCTTTTGTGACTGGAAGGCTGTTTCCAGTAGGATTCTACAGGGCTCAGTACTAGGTCCCTTGCTTTTTGTGGCATATATCAATGATTTGGACTTGAAAGCAGGGGGTATGATTAAAAAGTTTGCAGACTATACAAAAATTGGCCATATGGTTGATAATAAAGATAAAAAGATGTAGACTATAGGAAGATATCAATGGTCTAGTCAGGTGAGTGGAGCAATGGCAAATGGAGTTCAATCCAGAGAAGCGTGAAGTAATGCATTTGGGGAAGGCTGACAAAGGCAAAGGAATACACAATAAATGGTGGGATACTGAGAAGTGTATGTCCACAGATCACTTCAGGTGGCTAGACAGGTAGATAAGGTGGTCAAGAAGGCATATGGCATACTTACCTTTATTAGCCGAAGCATAGAATATAAGAGCTATTTGGATATGCACTTGAAGTGCTGTAACGTAGAGTATATGCACCAAGAGCAGTTAAGTAGATTAGGCTGGATGTCTACTGGTCAGCTGGTGCAAACACAATGGGCCAAATGGTCCCCTTCCATGCTGTAAATTTTATCATTTAATTAGATAAAAAGATTGAAAATGCTGTAAATCAGAAATAAAGTACTGCACATAAACAGAATAGTATGTTTCGGAGTTGGGCAGATACCTTTCATCAGAAGCATGTTCTAACACAGGGGCTCTGACATTTATCGGGAGGCTGAAAACAGGAACTTTAGGTCCTACTGAATATAACTGGAAGACCTCATCACTTTTTGGATCCATTTTCCATCTGACAGCCAGCCAAATTAACAGCCTGGCCAGCTGCCAACAGGAAGAACTAGCGGCAGGAGCACAGTCCCCAGCAATCGCGAGTGGAGAAGATCAGATATTGTTGTGGGGGGAGACTGGACATTGGGGCTGGAAGGTAGAAGGTCCGTGATCAGGCAGCGGGAAAAGAGAGGCTTGTGATCGGGTGGGAGCACTCCTGCTACTACTGGCCCATAAGATGTAATGGAAGTAGCACTAAACTTGTGGAACCAGCAACTTTCATCTCCATTTCACTGCTGAGTTTCCCAACAGCAGCAGTCAATTTTAAATGTGCTCCCAACTGCACTGAGAGAGCCCAAGTTAAACATGTTAATGAAGAGCACCACCTCTCCCTGGAGGGATGCTCAGACATGACGAGACACACCGCTGTAAATGGCAGTGGGCGCTAGTGCAGTGGGTTAGGATCATGGTTCATGCATGACAGTTTAAACACTCCCCATCCAACTCCTGCTTGTTGAGAGATGCTTATTATCAAGATCTCCACAAAAAGACCCATCTTTTATTTTTTTTAATGATAAAGGACCTGCTGTGTTTTCCTAGCATTTTTTGTTTTTAAGTTCAGCATTAAAGAGTTTTTCTTTCCTTTTATCTAATTACACATTAAGTTACTCCTTTAAAGGTATGGAAACATTAAGATGGATCACCAGAGAACCCAACTGTATTACGTCACCAAGTCCCAGGATCTCATGCACTTCCTATCACCAAGGCTGAGACCATTGTTCAGCTGCTTTCCTATATTTCCCTTGCCACCATTTTTTGCCAAACATCTCTCTCACCCCACCAGCCCGAGCTCTGAGGCTGGACTTTCTCGAGTTTTCCTTCCATCTCCCCTCACACAGTCCCTGCATTTATCTTGTTCATGAAACCCCATCTCCTATTCCCTTGATCCCATTCTCACAAAACTGCAGACCATCTGACTTCCCTGCCTGACCCCATGCAAGCTGACATTGTAAATAGTATTGCCCCCACCTACCCCCTCTTTTTAAAACCATTACCATTAACCCTACCACAAAATACTCACTCTCAACCACTTTGTCGCTGCAATCTACTGCAGCCTCTCCAACCTAATTTTCCTCTTCAAAGCCAGTGAACATGTTGCCAAGCCCCAAATCCACGACCATCTTTGCAAGTACTGGGCTGAATCTCTTCCATCAGGTTTCCGCCCTTGCAAAAGTCCTGAAATGGTCTAATCAAAGTCACTATGATGAATTTTTCTCCAGTCAACCACATTAGCATCCTCTAACATCTCTTCTGTTGGTCGGCTCAGTGGGATAGCCCTCATTTGGTTTCAGTCGTAACGATCCAAATACAGCCAGACCATTTCCAGCAATGGCTTCTCTTCCTTCCCCCACATTTACCTCTGGTGTTGCCCGAAGATTTATTGCTGGCCCCCACCCTCCTCTTCATCTGCATGCTGCCCCTTGGTGACATCAGAGACATGGGGCTGAATTTTCAAGTGTCGGGAACCTGACACCCAGATGATTTCCAGGTCCTGACCCCGCGCCTGAGTGAGTCGCTATTGCAACTCAATCTTCAAATGATAATGCCCTAATTGGGTAGGAGGTGAGCTCAGCACCCAATTAGTGGCACCGAGCATCTGAAGGAGCTGCCTGAACAGCATCAGGGGGAAAGGCAAGTGGTAGTCATGATGAGGCCTGCCGCTGCCCTGCCGATGAAAGCAGGCAGTTCCATGGAGGAGCAGTAGAATAAAGAGGCGAGACAGCGCTTCCATAATGAAAAAAAATGTCCTGCACTTGGCTTGGCACAAGATCCCTGTAGGCCTAAAACATTTCATCCTGCAGAAATAAAGTTTATCCCTTTGAACTCAACAGCTGTGCACGATCATGTACCAGACTGGTCAGGCTTGCTAGAATCAGCCTTTGAAAACTGCAGTGCGGACTCCCCCATGGTACCCACCCCCACACTCCCAAAACCTGGCCCCTTGACAAGCTCCTTTATGGGCTTCGTGGACCCCTAATTGGAGGCGAGCGGATTCCCCGTTCCCTCCGCACCACCCACATTGGGAATTTCGAGCTCTCCCAGAGACGTCATGTTCCAGAGATGACCTCCGGGACCACAATTTTCAAATTGCGTCTGGGCCCCGATCATGCAGCCCTTTGAAAATCCATGGGTTCAGCTTCCACATTTCTGTGATAACGATAGCCCTCTATTTCTCTGCACTGTCACAAATCCTTGTTTGGGCACTATCCTTGGATAAACTCAATTTTTCTCCAGTTAAACGATCTTGGGCATCTGCCTCAAACTTTGCACCCTTGCCACCAATTCCATCTCCTTCCCCGAACACTGTCTCAGGTTGAAACAGACTGCTTACAACCTTCTGAACTGACTCCTAGCTGAGATACCTACCCCATATCCTCTCCACCATAAGGACCCTACTTTCACCTCCATAATACTGCCTGCATCTTTTCCTTGTTTCAACCCATCTACCACTGAAACATTTACTGATGTCATTTCAATTTGACTTTTTCAATGCACTGCTAGCTAGCCTCCCTCTCTGATTTGATGACATTTTTGTGAAGCACCTTGGGACATTTTCTCTGTAAAAGATTCTACATAAATGCAAGTTCTTGTGCCAATTTAACTGGGGTTGGAATCAGCCACATAATATTGGGAATGGCATTCATTTAATGTGCTCAATTCTCATTGTTGAGACAATTTGGGCATGTGTAAACGCAGACATGATGTCACTGTGCTAATATATTCCTAAGTGCCAATTTTCTTTATGCACAAAGAAAACAACAGGTGACACTGATGATTTTATTATCACCATTCAATCCCAGGCGAAGGACTCCTTTTTTGTTGCAGCAATAACTTCCTTAATTATGGAATCCACAATCGGTCCTGCACATTTCTTAATTTTAAACTAACAATTTCAATGGTGAATTATCTTTGCAATTCAGTGTGTAGACTTTAGTTCAGCCTATAGCTTCCAAACGTGCTGTGTAAATAGAATTCTCGATGTTTACATGAACAAATTTAAATAGTTTGTTTTAACAATGGAACTAATGATAAAATGGAAATCTCTGTTGTAATTTTCAGTTAAATTTTTTGAGCACTGAATGATTTTTGCAGCTTTTGAAACTCAGATGCAGCATAGGGTAAACATTTTTAAATTGGTGCGACACTGCATTTGACAGCACGACCAACCGCACAAACTAAAAACAAGTCAATTGGTCACGTACTTGATTGCAATGCAACACCTATATGTCATTTTAATTCAACCGTGCAATCTTGCTGCTTCAGTTTGGAAGGTAGAATCATATAAAAGATTTGCTTAAACTGGAAATAGTATTTCATAAGTGCTAATTACTAGAAGTAACTATACTATTCCTAGTTACCCACATTTTGATTAAAATTGGAGTAGGTAATGCAAACTTGGTACATAGTTTTTTTTAAACTTCCAAATGTTTCTATTATTTTGCAACTTTCATTTGTGTGTAGAAATCCTGCTAGTTTCCTATGAATTAAGCAATGCAGAAATTTTGGTGTTTTAGATCATTTTTTAAGGCACAACTCCATTAATAATTCTGGATAAACACAAATATCACTTATCGTCATGATTTGAAGTCACTTTATTCAAATTACCTGACAATTCTTTTTAAGTACTAATTTCTCATTTTGTAGTTTAATTTATGGTGCATAATTCAAATTATTGGATCATTAAATTTTTCAGCACAAAAGGCATCGTGAATTTACAAGAGTAGAGTGTGTTGTTCTATGTATTTGCAGATAGTAACTAGTGCCAGATGCTACAAGTACTGTTCCTAGGTGAAATTAAGACAATAGCAACTTGCCTTTGCTGCTTGGATGTGCATGGAAATGTTTGAATTACTTCCTGTATTGAAAATAACTAACAAGTAACTTGTTTTGTTTAAAATCTTAAGACTCATCCACTTTTATTCATACATGATTTTAAAAAATGCTATCAAGATACTGCAATCAGAACAAATATTACAGCATGTAGCAAAACTCTGTTCACCAAATCGATTGATACTAAAATATATCTTGGGCATAACTTTGAAGAAAAGCAAAATGGTTGTTTTCACTGGTTAGAAATTTCAGATCTATATGTAGTTTTTGGCATAAACAGCACTGCTCAGCTAAGCATAAACAAAGCAAACTATAATGGAGAGTGAGCTTTCAGCTTACCCACCATAATAAACAGAGTAAGGCTGTACTTTCAAAGCTGGATTACACTTGTCCTTTATTTAAGGTGAATTTCAACACCAACTTGGACGAGTGTTGGTCTATATGGAGACACCTCCAGCTGCAATGTGGGCACATAATCCTGTTCCAACACTACTACAAACAATTTTTATATTTTGGCTTTTCACAAAATTGAAATTGAGTGTTTTTGTTGGCCGTGCTAACAGTTTTCTAAAATTTATAATTATAAGACATATATGATCGTTATCAGTACAGGCCTCTCAAAGGCAGAGCTCTCAAGTATGTTGGCACTAATCAAACAGAGGCGGCTTCGGTGGATTGGACATGTCCGCAGGATGGAAGACGGTCGCATACCCAAGGAACTTCTGTATGGTGAGGTAGCTGGGCGCCAGATGATCAGTGAGGTGCCCAAAGCTCCGCTTCAAGGATGCTTGCAGGTGTAACATGAAGGCCCTAAATATCGACTATCGCACCTGGGAATCACTAGCTATCGAAACAGGGAAACGGCGACACATCCTGTGGACTGGCGTGCACTACCATGATGACCAGTTGCTACAGCAGCTTGGCAACAGGCACCAACATCAAAAACAACTCCTCACAGCGTCACTTGGCAGCTTCATGTGCAGCACTTGTGGCAGAACCTGCCTCTTAAGGATCGGTCATCACAGCCATCAGCAAAGGTGTGCCAAGAGAAGACACCCCACCTAAATGGACTGTTTGCTGCGTGCCGATCATCTTTCACAGATGGAAGGATGCCAACCAACCAACCATGATCGTTATCATGCAGTATTACAGGGACAAATGTAGATACACAAGAGCCACTATGTATTGCATACTTTAGAAAAATAGATGTCCCACAACATAAATGCAACTCTCAACAAATGTCAAAGTACTACACATTCAAACATCAATTGCCATTATCTTAGTTGCAATAGATTCCACCCCTGGCTTAAATTTGTCTGAAAATTATAATAGACAAATCTCTAGGCAAAGAAAATAATGTTTGATTGATAAAACACTACACAGATACAGCACCTTGTACTATAATAAAGATGTTTGCTTTGTAACATTTACATGTTGGAATCCTAGCATGGTGTGTCATTCAAGTCTGTCTGAGAGATGCAAAGCTTTTCTGTCATAGAAAGTTTACAGCACAGGAAGAGGCCATTTGGCCTATCCTGTCTGTGCCAGCCGAAAAACGATCCACCCAGTCTAACTCCACCTTCCAGCATTTGGTCCGTAGTCCTGCAGATTATGGCAGTTGAGTTGCATATCCAGACTCCTTTTGAATGAGTTGAGGGTTTCTGCCTCAACTACCCTTTCAGGCAATGAGTTCCAGCCCCCACTACCCTCCTGATGAAAGCATTTTTCATCTCCTCTCTAATCTTTCTACCAATCACTTTAAATCTATGCCCCTAGTCATTGACCTCTTTGCTAAGGTAACTAGGCCGTTCACCTCCACTTTATCCAGGCCCCTCAAAATTTTGTACATTTCAATTAGATCTCCCCTCAGCCTTCTCTGTTCCAAGGAGAACAACCCCAGCCTATTGTTATGATCCTGTAGTTTTTTTTCTTTTCCAGGAAGTATGCGGTGTGCCTTTAAGGCTGTAAAAGGATCAGTGCTGCTTTAAGGCAACAGGCTCCAGGGACTGTGAGCAAGGAAAGTGCATCTTGGTTGCCCCGGGACACAAACACTCAGAGTGGAAGTACCAGCCAGCTTCAAATGTACATTCTGGTTGCCTTTGGATACAGCCACTTAGAGACTGAGGATTGAGAGATACAATGTCATCATTGAATCTTGAACTGGCTTATAGTGGGAACAGACTGTTTGAACTCACAGACAGTCAGACAGCTGGACCAGCATGAACCTAACAGAGTTCTCTGATAATTTCAACTGAACGAAGGTGAATTTTAGACTGATCACTTTTTCAACCCTCAAAATTCTAAAGCCAAATTGATTCATTGACGTGTTTGCGAGTTGTTGATTGGCTGAGGTCATCGCCGGATAAAAGAGGAGTTGCAGTTTTGGACTTTTTTTTACTCCCATCGGACAGATGCAAGGACTTCAAGCAATCTTAGACTGCTCCACATTGTAAGATTCCATTTCGGCAGGAGTGTAAATCTGCAAGGACACTAATTTTTCTATTTTAAATGTTGTTTATATCTTAGTAGTGCTTAAAAATTTAGTTTTTCTAATTAAGCAGTTAATTTGTTGAAATAAAGACACCTGATTTGGCTAGCCTCATTTGGGGGTTAATAGATGGTCAATTTGGCTGTGGTTTTCTTTAGTTTGGAAAGTTTAAACTGATATGTTAGGCGATCTGTGGAGTGGCAGGACTGATTTGATAGTGCGTTGCTCCCACCCCAATCAGAACCGGATATTTTGATTGGGGGCTTTGCCTTGAGCGGTCGGTCGTAACACTATCCAATCTTTCCAGTCCCGACCAACATCCTCGTAAACCTCCTCTGTACCCTCTCTAGTGAATAACATCCTTTCTGCAATGAGGTGACCAGAACTACACACAGTAATCAAGTTGTGGCCTAACCAATGATTTATACAGTTCCAGCATAACCTCCCTGCTCTTATATTCTATATCTCAGCTAAAAAAGTGTTAGGCAAGCCCCCCCACCTGCCAAGAATGAGGAAAGTTACTTTCGCCACGTGAACATTGATTTTAAACTGTTGTGAAGAAAGAACTTGCTTTAGAAAAAATAATTGGAGACTTTGGCTGGAGAGACACATTAGCATATCAACAGACAGTACTTCAAAGGACAAAGGGGCTATTCCCTGCTCCAATTTAACTCACAATGGACTTTTGATTACCAGATGTTGAAGGTGTAAAGCCTAGTATTCCAGGTTAACTGCTAAGATGGCCGAATACACAAACAGACTTGGTCGGACCGGTTGGGTCACAGACTGACTGTCAGAGTTTTTTGAATTTGAACTTCCAATAAGGAATTTGAAACTCAGAAGGCCGTTTTCTCCTGGACCGAGAACACCTCTCTCTTGTCTGCTTTCATCTCGCTCTCACCAGCTACGGAAACCATTGAAGACACGAGAGAAAAGTCTCCTACAGTAAACAAGGTTTAAGAAGAATACTGGGCCCCAACGAAATGCAAGACTACTTACAAAAGGACCAAAGCACAGTAAACAAGAAACTCTTCTGATATTGCCTTAAACCTCTCCATTTTATTTTCCTCTGCTCTTTTTTGTCCCTATTTATGTGTGTGTATCATGTGTGCATGCTAACGTGGGCACGTCGTATATCCATAGGCATTAACCATATTAGAGTTTAAGGTTTAATAAATGTCACTTATCTTCTTTAAACCTAAGAAAGCCTGCTTATGCTCATTTCTTTGCCTTATAATTGGAAAGTGGTGAACAAAGATTCACCAAAGGGGGATCTCAAAACACAGTGTTAGACCAGGTGAAGTCAGTAAAAGTCCCTGAGACACCTCTCTCACCTGGTCGTAACAAAAGGAAAGGATTCCATATGCCTTCTTAACGACCTGCTACCTTCAGGGATCTGTGGACCTTCACACCAAGACTCCTCTACATTTCTCAGCATTTTCCCATTAATCTTGCATTCCTTTGCCTTGTTTCACCTCCCCAAATGCATCACCGTTCACTTCTCAAGGTTGAATTCCATTTGCCACTTTTCTGCCCATCTGACCAGACCATCAATATCGTCCTGCAGCCTACAGCTAACCTCCTCTCTATCTACCACATGGCTAAACTTTGTGTCATCTGCAAACTTCTTGATCATGCCCCCTACATTTACGTCCAAATCTTTATTAAAAGCCACAAAGAGCAGGGGACCCAGTACTGAGCTCTGCAGAACGCCGCTGGAAACAGCCTTCTAGTCGCAAAAACACCCGTCAATAATTACCTTTTGTTTCCTGCCACTGAGCCAATTTTGTATCACCTTGCTGCATTTCCCCTGGATCCCATGGGATTTAACTTTTTTAACCAGTCTGCCATGTGGGACCTTGTCAAAAGCCTCGCTAAAATCCATGTCGACCACATCAACTGTACTTCCCTCATCTATCTTCCTTGTTACTTCTTCAGAAAATTTGATCAAGTTGGTCAGACAAGATCTTCCCTTAACAAATTCATGCTGACTATCCTTGATTAATCCGTGCCTTTCTAAGTGACAGTTTATCCTGCCTCTCAGAATTGATTCCAATAATTTGCCCACTACTGAGATTAAACTGACTGGCCTGTAACTATTTGGTCTATCCCTCCCTTTTTAAACAGAGGTACAACACTAGCAGTCCTCCAATCCTCCAACACCATACCTGTATCCAGTGAGGGCTGGAAAATGATGGTCAGACCTTCCGCTATTTCCTCTCTTGCTTCTTTAAACAGCCTGGGGTGCATTTCATCTGGCCCTGGTGATTTATCAACTTTCAAGGATGCTGGTGCCATTAAGACTTGCTCTCTCCCAATGTTTCCTCTCTCCCTCTTTTTTCCCTCCTTTTAATTTAACAAAGGAGTCAATGTTGAGATGATGGCCATAAAATTATACAATTGATAGGGATAGCCATCATAGGTAATTCAAGGGAGGGTTTTTTTTTTAAAATTACAATGGCTTAAATTATGTAATATTTGAGGTATATTCATCTGTCACAGTTAAAAATATAAAACGTGATGTGCAGCTGGGGTTCTTTTTTTTCAGTGTTCCAAAAAAAAAGGATAATCAATTGTCTCAAATAAACCACTACTCTTTCCACAAGCTCTTTGTGCATGGGAATCCTACATTGATTATCAGATCATGATTGAAAAGGGATCTAAATGTCTTCACTTCTGGGGTGGTGGAATGGAAAAGCAAATGGAATTGAAGTTACTTGTGCCATAAACACCTCTGGGTAAATCAACCTGGATTATTATTGCCCAATTGTCATTATGGAAATACTGTGGCCAATATTCCATATGCTTCCAACTAAAGAATGATATAGCTCTAAAGGTATTCCTTAAATTGTTACTACTGATTTATTTAGATGGCTAAATTTGGCATAATGGCTCAGGCATTCATGAGTTGCAGATATGTGTATGCTCAAAGTGAAAAATCTATAATTGTGCATTCAGGCATGAAGCCAAAGAAGATCCCACACTTTACCACCCTTCAGGTTTTATTAGATACAAGTTATCTACCCTCAAGTTACCTTCATGCTTTAGCACAGCCTACAGATCCAATTCTGAAAAAGCAGTTTGACTGGATATTAGTTGAGAAGGGTGACTGCAGGTTATAAATATTAATAATGGATTGTTTCCAGGCAAAGTAAAGAAGCTAAAATTTGCATTAAGTATGGACAAGGTGACGTGAGAGAGAAATCCATGACAGAGAACTTATCCTTACATTCTCAACCATGTGGGCTAAATAGGCCAAAAGGTCATTTCTTGTTCAAGACCATTTTCAAGATGATTGGATGTCACATGAGGCAGTTGTTAGTAACAAAGAATCAAGATTAAGCTATGTTACAATGGGTAGCTACTATCTGAAGTTCGAAATTAACTATTTTTAGTTTACAGGGGGGTCTCATTTTCAGGGAATATCTAGGGGACAATGTCTCTTGAAAATTACTGACAGTGCTGAGTGATAGAATAATTGTTGCCATGCATTGTGGCCCTGGACTGCCAGCTTATATTTTAATAATAAATATGAAAGCATGAAGGTGACTGCAGATGAATACACATCTACTTCTCTAAAGTTAAACTGGTGCAACTTTGCTGATTAAGGAAAATTACTAAATGGTGCGTAGAAGAGGATAAAAGCAAAACGTTTTACTATCGAATATATGTATTCACAAAATTCCACGACATCAAAGTGCATCCTTTTGGGTTACAGGTCATGCTGAAACTAAATCAAATACATAAAACTGTAGCTAAATATTACTTTGAAGCACTTGAAGCAAACATTTGCTATTTTTGTTGAGGCTGTCATGTTCAATCGGACTGAAATCAGTTCACTGCACAGTCACTGATCTCATAAATTAATCACACAGATAAAATGCATGAAAGGTACTTTACCTCTCCATTTTCAAAAAGTAATCATGTTAATTCCATGCCCTTACGAAGATTACTTCTAATTTTGCAGCTCCTTCCAGCATATATTGTGTGGATGCTTGTGTGATATCATTCACACATTCAACCCAGGTCATCAACTCTTTCGGGCATAACAAATGAAACTTGGAGGGAAGTGGTGTGGGGAGGGAAAATCATGAGGGATATTAGGGTTAGACAGAAGCCTTCTCACTGGAAATGGAGGTTAGATTTTATTTATGGTTGTATTGCAAGGTCACAAAAATTACTGCAAATGTTCAAATAATCTTTGAATCAATACTATCATATATTGTAACTGTGCTTTGTGGAAATTATCTACACAGACGTGTAAAGAACATTCCAACATTAAACAAGTTTGGGAGTTAAAACCATAAAAGGATGCATGAAAGAGTTGGTAAAGATGGAGTCCTACTTTAAGAAAAAAAATGCCTCCGATGCTGAAAACTCTCTATCCTAAATATGATAATGATTGGCTCCAAAGCAGATTTGCCCATTAGATGTTTAGGAGCAGGCACTACAAAAAAATAATGCAAGTGCACAAACTGATTCATGCTTTAAAACATATTAAGTATCTTGGGATTTTTTTCTACATTAAAGATGTTATATAAACAGTAGTTCTTATTATAAAAATCTCAATTTTTGGGTTCTTGCAAAATTTCAAGCAATTTATCCTTCACTTTTTTGTGCCTGCATTTTCTTCTGTTATATACCTTTTGAACTACTTTATTATTCTTCACATTCAAGTTACATCTGCCAAACTACAGGATAATTAATCTGAATGCCCACTATACTATATCTTCTTTCATTAAACAGTGAAATCATTGTAAAGAACCTCACTGTTCCTGAATAAATACAAGTCATAAATAAATAAGTTATTGACACAAATTTACTATTTGAAATTGCTACTGCTTATAAAATGAGTAAAAACAATATTAAAATGCTTCATGTTTCACAGTGTTTTAGATTACATGGCTGTAACTAAAAAGCAATTGAAACCCTGCAGGCAACGCATTTTATTTTCTCTGTTTGGGGCCTCATCAAGTGTTGCTGTTAATACAGTTCTCCAGATGAAAGAAATACACATCATCAGATCAACAGTGCATCAGATTTGCTGTTGGCAAAATAACCTAGTGAGAACTCATTTCTCTCTGGTCAGGGTACTGTGAATTGCAAAATACTAATAAGCAAGAAATGGAACTTCATTTTTTCTCGGTGAAAACACCAAGGGGAGGAAAAAAGGTGCAAGAAAATTACATTTTTCATTTTAAAATTAATGAATATAAAATAATTTTTCTATAATGCTCTGGGTGCTTACAACATGTTGACAAGGTTAGCAATTGTAATCTAAATAGAGAAATTTTACCATTTTAAAATATCACAACTACAAACCTCTAAATCGGTGCTGAATGGCAGCACAAATATGTTTCAGCAATTGATGCGAAAAATAAAATTAATCAAGCTTTATAATGCCCCATACAATTCTTCCATTCTGGCCATTATGTTTTTGTTAAAATGTTCTTTTGCAAAGAAAGCATTGCTAAACATGCAGAACTGCACTGAATGTTGCAGAAGGTCAATGTCATGCTATAGACTCCATGAACATTTCAAAGCAGGCACATGAGGCAAGCCACCCTGTGACCTGCCAACAAGCAAGGCCATGCTTTCTAGCATTACTATGTATATTAATCAGCAGCTATTTAATAAAGACTTACTTGCAAATATTTCAGGTGACTAAGCTGCAACACTGCCTATGCCCACCAATATTTGAACACATGTCTATAAATAACTGGAGCAATGCTTCACTAATGCTTGCCATGACAATCACGCTCACTTACAGCACTTATCAGGCAGGTTTATCACTTGCACTTTAACAGTGGAAAGTAGTGATGAATAAAATCAGAACAATTCGCCTGAGGAATACATATCAAACAGAATTTTTGTTCAGAAAATAAATAGCTGCTACTTAATCATTTCTGAAGGAATAAAAAGTTGTGTATTCAAAAACTGCAACTATCTGATTATGTGGCTGCCAAAGGGGCTGAAATCCCTGGATTTTGTGTCATAAATAAGAATTCTATTCTCTAGGACTGAATGGAGTACTCAGATTACACAACATTTCTACAGACTGATCAAAAGTTGAACTGCCCCTCTGAAATTTAATTTTCTGCCAATTATTATTTATGCCCTCCCAATTCATCAGTAGGCAGAAATTAACATTATCAGCAACAATTTACCAAAACAGGGCATTAAGTCAAAAAGCCATGAAATTAAAATATTTTCTAAAGGCCATCTAAACAGAAAATATGTGGACTAGACAATTTAGATCCCAAAAGAGTTGGAGATTTCATTCTACATGGAGATCAGGAGTTATCAAATGCTTTTGTGGACATACATCATGGCAAAATTGAAGACAATTCTGAGATTATCAACATAAATAACACTGTTGTACAAACCTTGAAAAGCAAGCAAAGCTTATAAAAACATTCAGCAGGTCAGCCAGCACTTGTGGAGAGAGAAGCAAAGTTAATGTTTCAGGTCTGCGACCTTTCATCAGAACTGCCATTCTGATGAAAGGTCACAGACCTGAAACGTTAAACGTTAACCTGAAACCTGCTGAGTATTTCCAACACTTTCTGTTTTTATTTGATTTCCAGCATCTGCAGTATTTTGCTTTTAATTATTAAAACATTGGCTCTCAAGCAGTCTGGAGTCCTTTCCTGGAAACATACACTACAGAAATACATAATAAATAGGAGTAGAAGCAGGAGGAGGCACTCCAGTCCTTCAAGCTGATTCCACCCCATTCAATAAGATCATGGCTAATTTTCTACCTCAACTCCACTGTTCTTCGATTCCTCAACAACCCAGACACCCCACATACAGGTTCAGACCAATGAGAAAAGAATGAGCCAATTCAGGATGCTAATGACCTCTCCTAAGGCTCCACAAAAGGTAGTGGTCCAATCTCTCAAAATCCTTCCCTATATTTGGCAAAGATGGGAATCACTGCAACCTTTTGTAACACTAGAGAAAAGCTTTGGGAAATCAAAACTTTCTAGACATATTTTTTCAATGTTATTTTCATTCAGAAAATATACATTTAATATGTGAAGTTGCTGTACAGTTTTATAAAACAAACATCTTAATGCCTTGATCCAACCAAAACCAAAGAACTGTTATCAAATTATCTTGACCCTTCCAAATAATGTGCTGTTCCTAGCACATGCACATTTATATTCACTCAGTACTGATTTGAGTACTGTAGGACAAAACGCAAGTGATTTCACAAATAAAATACATTTGAATGAGTTTAAAATATTGAAAATATAAAGTTTAAATTTTTCAAAGCTTTTCTCTGGATGTGCTCAAGAAAAAGTGCTATCCATCTTTTCTAGTTGTATAGCAGTAACACTGGTTCAGTGACTATTGAATCCCTGCAGAAATAACCTGTTAATGGGTGTACAATGATACAAGTACATCTCATTTGCTCTCCCAAAGGGGCAAGGTAAAAAGCTACATCTGTATTAAGAGCAAAGTGTGTTGCTTTCCTCCCACAATTCAGTACTTCAATTTGCAGTCAAACTACTTTGGTGCTATGGAACACTGTTTTATATGGGAAATCTACATGCAAGAAAGAAAAATAATAAATACAAACTATAAGTTTTGTAATAGAACATACACTATTTTGTTTTCCAATCCACTCCCTTGTCTTTTGAAGGTTGGGATTTATGATTAGGTATGATTTCATGGGCAGCAGCTGCCTTCCAGTACCTTAGCCAATTGACTCTCCTTATGAGAAAGCTTGGTAGACTTAGATAATCAGGGCATTCACAGCCAACTCAATTGCTTCCTCAACTAATATCTTCACATGCACTTTCTGGCAAACTTACACATAGAAGGCAGCTTTGTCATTACAGGTTGAATCACCTACTCATCATACTTTCCAGGAGATTGTGTAATTCCTTAGTCCTCGCCTACAACTTTCAGTATTTAAAAACTTAACATTTGTCATTAGTTTCTGATTTATCTTGTCTTCTCTTTCAACCTTGACTGTGTTCTGCACTAGAGGCTATGGTTTCCCTATTAATTAAAAACACTCAGTTCAAAACAGAATTCTGACAACCGAGTTCTTCACGTATTTTGGTGGTGGTGGTGGAAGAAAACAGGCAGCTAAGGGACATATTGAGTGGCTAATCAAAAGTCAAATGTAGATTGAGTAATGGTGAAGGAGAAGATTTGACAAAATTATTGGTTGAAAAGTACAAGGTATAATAGATTCTAACAAAGGATTTACTCATACATGCCTACAATTTCAATATAGCTTGCTTTCAGTATGTGTTGTTCTAAAACCTTTGCAAAGCCTGCACTAGGAACAAGTCAACTGCACAATCTCCTGGAAAGGAGGTGACACAACCTCCAGTGACTCAGCTACCTTATTACATTGATTTCTTGTATTTAACATACCAGAATCTAAATCCTATCTTTCGTAAAAATAAAACCTGACTGCATCCCACAATCACATCTGCTCTCCTCTGTCGATGTGCACACACAGAACACCCCATCTGTCCCAAATAACATTCAAGATAGCCAAACTTGAAATTCTTTCACTTCAGTTTTCAGAATCAGAGTTAATGGCAGCCAGCACAGTATGTGTCTGGCGCATGGAAAGTATTTTCATTCTATTAGTACTATAGGTGCATAAGTAACACTCACTGCACCTCACAAGTAATTCATAGTGTGAAGCAGAGATGTTTTGATGCGACAAGGCACTATTTATTTATTAAGAGATACAGCACTGAAACAGGCCCTTCGGCCCACTGAGTCTGTGCCGACCATCAACAACCCATTTATACTAATCCTACATTAATCCCATATTCCTACCCCATCCCCATCTTCCCTCAATTCCCCTACCACCTACCTATACTAGGGGCAATTTACAATGGTCAATTTACCTATCAACCTGCAAGTCTTTGGCTGTGGGAGGAAACCGGAGCACCCGGCGGAAACCCACGCGGTCACAGGGAGAACTTGCAAACTCCGCAACGGCAGTACCCAGAATCGAACCCAGGTCGCTGGAGCTGTGAGGCTGCAGTGCTAACCACTGCGCCACCCCTAAATGGAAATATTATATTGTCACGCCCAGTAAAGACAAATCATATTCCTACTTTAAAGGTACGGATTTTATTCAATGTAGAATCTTTGAAATTGACTTCTCAAAGAAAGTGGACAATGTGCTGCAAAATGGCTACTGAAGGAGAGATGACCTGACCTGTGTATTCAAACACTGCTTTCCTGTCTCGACAGGACAAAAGGATACATTCCAGACTAAGGTATTGGCTACACTCATCCTGCAATCATCAAGAGACATTCATGAATTGAATGGCTTTCTTCTGAGACAAAGAAGGTGTGAAGTAGACACATCATAACAGAATGATATTCATCCAGACATTAATGGATGGCCATGGATTTCACATCCTGGTCCATTGTCTGGTCACACCAGGGGAGACGGCCATGTGTCAGGTACCAGAAATGCTAATATGATGAATTGTGACCTTAAAAGGTAACCCTCTGGAGACAGAGGGAGAGATCACAGCAACATCAAAGAAAGCCAAGGGCTGTGGAGAGAGCCAGCCTAAACAAGAAGCCCTGCTAACGCTACACTTCAACTTGGTGCAGCAGAGACCTCCAGTCTAAAATCTTAACCACCAGAAATCTACACCACCTCAACAAGTTCTAGACTACGAACACCCAGGCTTGCACCTTTAAAAGAAACTGTCCTCCTTAGAAGAGTCAACAGGTTTACTGTAAACCACAAACACCCTACCACAGCTTGAGCTCCAGCCTTTTACTTTTTATCTATCTTCTCTTGAGAGTGCATGTGTGAATGAATGCATGCATGAGTGGTGGTGTGAACATTTTGGGGAATGAATATTGTTCAATAAATAGTTAATCTTCTGTTTTAAACCTACAATAAAAACCTGTCATTGTCTGCTTATTTGGCAAGTAAAACATTCAGAGGCTAACTCATCATTTTAAACAGAACACGACTGCAGTCAGTTGAGAGGTGAACAGTGGGAACCACCCACACCCCTTACCACCCGTTCATAACAATAAAAGATGGATAGACAGACACACACACACACATATATAAAATATACAAGTATACTGTTACGATCCCGTTAGGTCCCATTAACTTCTAAAAAGAGAGAAAGTCGAATTCCCAATTATGAAACAAATATGCCACAAGATTTCACGTTTTAAACAAAAAACTTTACCGTACAAGAGTTAAACAAAGCAAAACACTAACTTAACATTACATACCGGAAAAAATTATATTTTAAACTTAAAATCTTAACAGAACATGAAGACGAATACTTTAAACTCCAAATTTCAACAGAACACTCCTGTTTGAATGTTATTTCCACCCTAAATGTTCCCTTATATGTTACAGGATCTTGGCAGTCTGTTCACTTCTCTTGGGGCCAATCCAAAGTGTACCACAGCTCTTAGGAATTCACTTTGATTTCCTTAATTTCTCAGCTATCTTCTGAAGTATAAAATCTCCCAGGGATTCTTCCTCTAGCATCTGGCTAGGTAAATCATCTAGTTCTCTTCCAGCACCACCCCCTAAATCTCAACTTCCCAGCTTGAGCAAGGGCCTGCCTCAAAACAGAAACAGCCCTGATTTTTGATGGCCTCTTTGCTCCTGAGCGTTGCTGCTTTCAAAGCCAACTGCTTTTTCTGTGACCAACAGCCTGTCTGAAGCCAACAGCTTTCCAAAAGCCAAACTGCTTGTCTATCAGCAAGCACACAGATCAAAACACCAAAAGGCACCCCCTGAATCATCTATCTCCATAGCTATGTGGTATAAATGGGTTGTCCCAGATAGCAATTTGAACTGATTTCCAACTCAAAACCTTCTTTGTTCTGGAAAATCATTTTAATAATTTAAAACCTTGATCGAGGCAGCTGCAGACACATCGACTCCATCAGCAAGTTCAGAGAGGTTCCCAATGTTTAGGATCTTTACACTTCCCATTAAGTCCTTACTAAATAAACATGGGCCACCCTTTCATTTGTAACTATCCTAGGTTTGTTTGCCAACTTCTCAAACCAGGTGTTTTCATTTGTCTTGCATGAAAAAATTCAATTCTCAAATTAAAAGATACTTCTAGAAAATTAATTCAAAACATGAATTAGATGATCATAACAATACACATACACTCAGTGTACAAACTCATATTATGCATTCAAATGTAGGTTTGAAAAAGGGATAAAATATAATTATATTTACATAGTGCCTTTAACATGCTAAAACATCCCAAGTTGCTTCACGAGGGCATTATAAAAGAAAATATGACACTGAGCCACATAAGGAGCTATTAGGGCAGATGACTAAAAGCTTGGCCAAAGATGCAGCATCTTAAAGAACAAAAGTGAAGTGGAGAGGCCAAGAGGTTTAGACATCGAATTACAGAGCTCAGGGCCTAGGCAGCTGAAGCAAGGCCACCAATAGTGGAGTGATTAAAAGAGGGATTGCTCAAGAGGCCAGAATTAGAGAAGTGCAGATATGAGTGTTATGGAGCTGATGGAGTACTTTTATACCACACACAATATAAATCAGACTGGACAGGCAAGACACAGACTTCTAACCACAAACTAATATACATCCAGGATCATTCACTTTCCAATATTTTATTTGCTACTGGGGAAGACCTTACTTTTTACTCAACACTCCCAAAAGTCTTGCCAGGATTAGGAACTCACTGTGTTGGAAACTGTAAGCATGAATTAGTGGAAAGTCTGCTAATTAAAAGCATGTAAAGCATCTGACAAAACAGCTGTCAAGGTCAATAGACATACCACCGCATCAGATGCATTATGATGTACGTGTAACACACAATACTGAATAACCTCGTCCTAATATACACAAATATTGGGTAACTATTACACAAAAAAACCTCTCCACATGTCCTCAATTGGAATTCATATCCCAAAGTTAATATAAACACAGAAACAATTCGATTTGACTTACTGACTCAAGACCTTTCCATGGGCCATGTACCATTTGTACTTGTATAGATTTGCATTTAAGGAGAAAGGTAAACAACTTAAGGTTAAGCTACAAGCAGAAAACATCAAAATTCTTCAGACTCCCAAGAAGCAAAAACATGGAGGGGGACAGAAATAATAGAGGACAAAGATCTACTAATCTCAATATGGGGGTTAGCGAGAATCACTTCAGTAGCAATTGTAGTGTTGTGCTGCATTCTTGAAATGACAACCACAGGCTTTATATTTAGATTCAACACAAATACTATTTGTCTTACTTATTTACATTGCATGATTTCAGGAACAGGTCTTTCCTTGCTGGTGTGTGTGTGTTCTCTGTAAAGCCATGTGCTGAGAATGTGCCTCTCAAAATGGTATATCCTCCCTATATATGCCTGATATCAATTGCATCGGTGGCTTGATCTATTATAGGAATGGGCAGTGTATTGCAGGAATGGGCAGGTAGGTGAGAGTACAGAACAGCGTAATAAGGAATTAGCAACGACCTATTCTAACTGCCAGCAAAAGTGTGATGAATAGCTGGTGTTATTTTGAAATGTGAACAAGCATTAAGTTACTCTCTCTCAGCCTTGGTCTTTCTGTCTCTCTCTCACCCACCAACATTTTCTGTTGTTCATGAAACAGAAAGGCAAAGCTGCAACAAGTGTGTAATTTGCTCCCACACAGCCTCTTTTTAAAAAAAAATATCAATTTTACTTCATTTGAAAAATCCTACTGTGAATTTATTGCCTTGATTGTTAAATACATTAAAAATATGGGGGTAGAAATTTGTCTTGGGCAGTGGTGCAAAATGAGTGGTATCAGATCAGCCGCCCGTTACACACAACGCACAATATTTAAATCCATTAACTACAATGGAACCGAATACCAGGTTCTGAGTACAAGTGGCTGATCCGATACCGCCCATTTTGCACCACTGCCCGAGAAAAATTTCACCCCATAATTTGTTAGGGTATTATGTAAGTCATAAATAAAATAAAAATTGCAGTATTTTTGAAAGTGCACGCTGGGGGAATGTTCTCATTTAATGTGAGAGGCGCAAATAACTTAAGGTTAAGCTACAAGGAGAAAACATGAAAATTCTTCAGATTGTGGTGAGTTTTTAAACAATGGATATAGCGCTGAGTTTCACACAACTGAAACACGAACTGGAGCATCCAATGCAAGGGTTAATCCACCTGCTTTTCTGCATAGTTCTCTACACTTCAAAAGTACTTTATTGACTGTAAAGCACTTTGAAATGTCTGGTGGTCATGCAAATACAATATAAATGCAAGGCTTCCTTTTTTTTCTACCCATTAAGTGGCAAATCAGGTGAATCATTCATTGTGTGCTAATCTTCAGCATTGAACCTTTTTCCGTTTCCTTTTTAATTTCTTTTTGGTAGATCCTCCTTACTACTCATTCAAGATGGGGTTTCAGAAAATCCTAGTAGTTTCCTACTGGCAATTTTCTGGCCAATTTATTTGCTTTTGATTCATGCCTTCTTACTTCTTTGCTGCTTTTCTATTACAAGTCAAATAATAAAGTGTGACCAATAGGAAGTTTGTAATACAGACCAAATGTATTAAGAGGAATCAAGGCCAAGTATAGTTTTCAGATGGAGTGAGGAGGGCATGGATAATGAGATCAGGGCACACAGATTCAGTCCCCAGTTTAAAATCCTTATTTTTATACAATAACTTCAATTTATATTACTAGTTGATCACCTATGGTAGTCAAGACTAAATGTCCTGTTCAGATCAAGCAGGGTAACAGAGTACTGGATAATTAGACCAAGGTACAAGAAGAAATAGGGTATGGAGTGGAAAGGCAAGGGGGGGGGGGGGGGCGGCAAAGGAAAGGTGGCAAGGTTAGAGAATGATCTCAGCGAGAGCTAGACAAATGAGTCGACCCTGATTTATGGTCAATGAACATGTGAAATCGTGCTTTCACAACATTAAGTGTGTTAGAAGTATTTTCAGGTTAAAGTTATGTAATTTTGCAGAAACTATAAACCAGTAATTGCATATACTTTTTCTTGTATGTATTGAATTTTAAGTCTCACCTCTTTAAAATGCAGATACAAAGCTTGCACAGTGCAGCATTATGGGCAGAGGTTTCAAAGGTCTTGAACATTGGGGCAGAAGATTAGTGGAGGATGGGGTGTGAAACTATTAGAGTGGGAGTCCTAGTACATGGTAGTGTTGTAAGCACAGCTGAGTTCTGATAGCGATTTTGGGGAACAATTGGAAGAGAATGCCCATGAATTCCTGCCCCTCCCAGAAATTTTAAAAGAGTAACTACCCACTGATCTGAGGATGTTTTGGTTGCTTAAAATATGGCAAGAGGGAACAGGGAGTGGAAAAGCTTTAACTGGTACTCCAAGACTGAGGAGCAGGACAGGTGGCAGGACGGAAGTGGAGGGCTGCACCACTTAACATGAAGACAGAGCTGGGAGGACCCAAAGATAAATGTAAGAAAGAAATAATGTCCGACAAGAAAAGTGCACTATACTCAAGACTTTTAATATTTTACAGATAGATGATATATAGTTAATATATATACCAGCGTTACTAATTCTCAATACACTTTAGCTACAGTATCATTTATTAGACCCTTTTTCTAAAAAATAAAGTCAAACTATTTTAATGTGCTCAGTACTGCCCTGGGGAATTGCATTATATGGGTACCAATGGTAATGGAATTAGGCATTTAAAAACAATGATTAATATATTACAAAGGGGAAGTTTTATTTCTTTTTTCTAAGCAAATATGCACAACTCTCTTCTCTCATGCATCTGTAACTTTCTTTATCCCATTCCCACTTACTTTTTAGTGGCTGGTTGTATAAAACTTTTATTCCGTGTCCTAACGTTTTGATCAATGCTGCTAGTAAAGCAGCCTCCACAATCATTTCCAGATTAGGCCTAGCAAGATACCTGTTGACAGCAAAGGACTGAAATGTTGGCAGCACACCACAAGAACAAGTCAATAATAATTTAGCTCTGCCTTGAGGAAGTTTCCTCCTGGCAAGCATCTGATTCCCTGGAGTCTGAAGCCTTAAAGTCTTGAATCAATAGTGTTATGTAGTACATAAAGGGTGAAAGGAAAGTACAGGAGTTTAACCAAGATTATTGTGAAATGCTATTTTCATCAGTATAATTTCCAAACATCACCAAGAATCATGCAAGTGGAATCTGCTATCACAAGGTAAAGCTCTTCCAACTAGTTCCCCACATTATTACAGCAGCTGTCTATTAATTGACTAAGATTTTTTTCTCCACTATCCTTTATTCAGAGTGTTGATTACTCTGTGTGATAAAGAACTTCCTGACAATAATCCTATATTTACCTTTAACCAGTTTAAACATCTATGCCTTCTCCTCTTATGATCAAGATACCTAAAGTGTACTCTCTCATATTTCCATAGGCCTTCCTCCTAAAGACTAAACAGTCTATGTATCTCAAGTCTTTTGGCATAACTTAATACTTTAACTCTATAAATCTGTCTTGTGCCTCCTCTTTATAATGCCTACATGGCTTGCATGTCTCTCTGTGACTAAAACGGGACACAATATTGAAGGTGTGGTCTGGCCACTGTACAGTTTCTGACATCCTATGACTTGTATTCGACTGAGAAATATAATTCAGCTTGCTGCTTCCTAGTAACTGGGCACCAAGTGTTGAGTCGGCTCACATGCTGAGATTTCTTTCAACTTCACCCAAAATTAGTTCCGCATATTCAGAGAAGACATACAGCCATAAGAATTAGGAGCAGAAGTAGGCCATTTTTCCCCCTGCAAACATGCAGTCCTTGAACTTATCCGTAAGTAATTTAATCTGTAACTGTTCTGTCCACTTGGGGATTTTGTTTGGCTCATTTTGTACTTTAGTAAATGCCTCACACACAGCTGCCCCAAGTTCAGTTGCAGAAAATTTGACCAATTTGTATTGACTTTTTGAATCCAAATTGTTGATGTAAATTAAATAGAAATAACATCACTGATTCCTGGGGCACTCCACTCACCCTAGTGTTACCCCCTTAGAAGGTACTTGGTACTTCCAGTTGTCTAATTTCTTAATCACTTCCAGGTTTTACCTGAAATTCCCACTGCTTTAAATTTATATCTTGGCCTTTCATGCTGAACTTGAAGACACTTTCTGGAAGTCCCGACATACCACCTAACAAGGTATTCCGCAGTGTACTTGGAATTAGGGATCCATACAATTTGGAATCTCGCAGATTTCACAGAAATTGTGAAATACAGGATTGTCCACAAAATGCAACTTCAAAGTATTTTTCAAAATAAAATGTGGATTACTAATAAAATATTTGTTTTAAACTTTCTCCGTGGTCACTGTGATGCAAAAGCACTTGTACTTTGTTCTTTCTGTGATGTGATAATTAAATCTGATCATTGGCTCACTCATACACGAGTGGGTGCATACTTCACGTGACATACAGTACTTGCAGCATCAGTTTGGTTGAGAACATTACATCGATTTAGGCATTAGTTGAAATAACCTGAAGACAATAGACAAATATAAAAAGCAAAATACGCTTCAGCTCAGGATGGTGCGAAGCAGTTCATGACAGGAATCTTACATGAAGATGGTGATAATCTGTTATGTTCCTTTAGCAATGTAACTCTGGACTTTTCAAGAAAAACCTTGATTGATTGCCATTGAAGGAGTGCCTTAAAGGAAGAAAATGAGATGTAAGGGTATAGGGAGGGTATTCCAGAGATTAGGGCGTAGGCAACTGAAGGAATGGCCACCAATGGCGGAACGATTAAAATCAGGGATGCACAGGAGGCCAGAATGAGAATCTTCCCATTCTGAAACTATAAAGGCTGGTATTTACCAGGGTTTCATGAAGCTCATCTTCCAAGTTTGGTCTTTCATATTAAATTCCAATGTTTTATTGCGAACCAGTTCATTCTCCATAGCATAGCAGAGGGGTAACAAGAACAGAAGCAGATGAACAAGCAAGCGAAAAAAAAATTATTTCACGAACGCATAGCTCCAAGTATCCAGCAACAATATTTACACGGTGTGGATATTTCATTTCACGGTACACCTGTTTCCTCTGGCAGAGGCAAGAATGTTCCCCTTTTTGCAGTTGGTTTTTCTGTTCCATCCCTAAGCTCTGCTGCACTTGGTACTCAGGGCTGCTTCCTGCCAGACAGCATCAATGGATTTTGCTGTCTTTCTGATGCCTCAAACTTGTTCTTGCATCCATTTGAGGCACCACTGACTACAAGACCTCAGGACGAGGGCAAAAATCAGGACAGGAGATGCAGCTCCTGGGAGGTAGGTGCAATCTCCAGGGAAGGTCATTGAGCTAATCATCTATCAATACCATTCGCAATCTGCAGGGCTGGAGGTCAGTGATATAATCAGGCTCTGACTGCCCTGTGTGACCCAGGCCTGGATAATGCCTATTGCAAATTGACCCTTGTTTCTCTGTCTCCTCTTCAGCAATGCCTCATCGTTGCCAGCAGTAACTCAACCAGTCAACTAACCACCAAGCTGATGATGATCAGGATCAGGCACTTACTTAAACACAAAATAAACCTGATTAGACCAAGCTAGATTATTCAAAAATACAGTAACCCAAGGTTGGCTCAGTTCTGCATAATTGGGGCCAATCACAGGGCAAAGAAATAGGGAAAAAAGGTGTAGGAAATGAAGCTCCAGGCAAGAGGAAAGGCCTTAAGACATATCACTAAAAGGCCAACTTCCCTGTTTTTAGGGTAATACAACTGTTTTTTTTTAACATACTGGGATTATATGGAAACATATTTACCTGGATTCAAAATAAAGTGACTGGAATCACTGAAAATAAATGTGGTGAATGTGACTGGTTGAAATTGTAACCTTTCAAGTGGTTGCATTTGTATGGAATATTGGCTAGTCTACATTTCAGTAACTCAGTATGCTTAACTTGTTTAGTTGAGCTAATAATAAAGTACTACACTATTTTTTTCTGCGACAGACAGAATTAATGTGCAACATGGGACATGCAAGGCTCTTAATTATGCAAAGTCTAATCAGTCTACAGTTACATGGATCAATTTTGTCACCATTTTAAAACATGGATAATACATTAGCTTGTTTCCAATCCAAAAGCATTTCCCCAGCATTCAAAGCCATCACGATAACATTCAGTACTTTACAAATCTCATCCTATCTTGGGACAAATACCTGTCTGCTCCATGTTTGTTTTGGGCCCTTAGATGCCAGCTACAAGTTCCACCTCATTGCATCAAAGTTATGAAACTCATCCGGATTAGATCTGATAATTAAGGTCATACTATTAGCACCTACTAAAGCGATTACTTAAAATAATCATTTTATGATATTCAGTTTCAGCACTGCAAGCATTTTTAAGCTTCACATCTCTGACAGTGTTCTTAACGTTTTACTACTAAAAACAATTCTTGTTATGTTTACTGTCTGTAGCTATACTCATTTCCAGCTTCCTCTTTTCCTTATTACCACCTATTCAAGTTTTTTTAAAAAAGACTGCTGCATTCACCCCAGCAGTTTCTCTCTGTGGATTCCTATGAGGCCTCAACATTCCTCTGCCAAAACTGCTCACTATGCTAGGATCATCCTAGAAATGTAAGATAACCTTTTTTTTCTCCATTTCAAATTGTCTCCTTAAACTCCTTCCATCCTCATCTCTAACAGACGTGAGGTGTTCATGCATTTGTCACCTAGGTTTAGCTGCTATTTTTGCTTCCCTCGCTTCAACCCTGCCCACCAAGTTAAACGTTTCTCCTAGGATCACACCCCACATTCTAACCCCAATGCTGAACTCTGGTATCTATCTACTTCTCTCCCATGATTACCTTGATCATGAGAATCACCTCTTGCCCATTTGACTATTCTGACTAAATTGCCAACTACCCAACTTTCCTTCTGGTCACATGCGAGCTGATATTGTAAATGGTTCCTTCTCTTTCAAAACCGTTGTCATGAACAGCTTGACCATATCACAAAAAACTCACCCTTGCAAACTATCACCCCATTTCCAGCCTCCTTTTCTTCTCTAAAATGCTTGAACATATTGGTGTCTGCCCACCTTTCTACTAACACTGTTTGAATCTCTCCAATTCGGGTCCTGGACTTTCCCATTACAGCAAAATGACCCTAATCAAGGTCCTGCAGGGCACACACTGTGAAAATGACCTGCAGCATCATTCATCAACTGTTCTGCAGTCTTTGACACAGTCATCCACACAATACATTTACTCCATTATCCAGAGGAAGCATTTGCATAATGGCCCAATAAATGACTACTGTAACTTTCTTTAACTTTCCTCAACAAATCCTATCTTCCAGAGAAGCAAACAAAATTCATCGCTTTGTAATGAGTTTCTCTAATGTTTGGTCTCCAAAGAAAACAAGTAGCTGCCCAGATTGATGAAAGCCTAAACATACAAAAGGTCTGTGCATATCAGAGAGAGTGCAATTGCTTGATTTCACTTTTATATATCCAAGAATTGCATGAAAACCTACACAAATGGTTCTTCCTCCCACATTATCATCTCTGGTGCACTAAAGAATGTATCCATGGCCCCTCCTCTTCCTCATCTTTATGTTGCCCCATGGCAAAATTGTCCAGACATGGGCTATTTTCTGCTGATGCCACCCAACTCTATCTCTCCAACAAGTCTTTTGGTTCCTCCAGTGAGTCTGTGGTGTCAGATTTATTACGCGAGATCCAGTCTTGGATAAGCTAGCATTTTATGTGTAGGAAATGAACTTAAGGAATGCGGACGAATATAACTATGGTAATGTACTTTACCATTGTATGAATTCATTAGAATGAATGAGAAACAATCAGCAACTATATTACAGTAGTACAAAAACACTCGAGCGATCTGAGGACTTACGACACGAGACCAGTCTGGAACATAGCTGCGCACAAGTTCTGGGCGTACTCAATTTTCCATTCAATTTAAGAATATTTCTGTAAAACCTGAAGACCAGTCAAGTTAGATGCCATGCTAAGCAGTACTAGAGGAAGCATATGCTTAAGGGGAAGCAGTGACATAGTGGTATTGTCACTGGACTAGTAATCCAGAGGCCTAGACTAAGGCTCTGGGGTCACAGGTTCGAATCCCACCACAGCAGATGGTGGGATTTGAATCCAATTAATAAAAAGAAAAATCTGGAATTATAAAGCTAGTCTAATGGTGACCATGAAACCATTGTCAATTGCTGTAAAAACCCATCTGGTTCAAGAATGTCCTTTAGGGAAGGAAATCTGCCACCCTTACCTGGTCTGGCTTACATGTGACTCTTAAATGCCTTCTGAAATGGCCTAGCACTCAGTTAAGGGCAATTTGAGATGGGCAAGGCAATAAATGCTTGCCTACCCAGCGACGCCCACATCACATTAAATACATTTTTTTTTAAATGGCCTAATAAATGACTACTATAAGCGAGCTCCAACTTTCCTCAACACCACTCATGCACACATTCACTCCCACATGCACTCTCAAGATAGGTAGAAGGTAAAGGATAAGAGTTCAAGGTGTAGTAGGTGTTCGTGGTTTCCGGTAAACCTGTTAAATCTTCCAAGGAGGACAGTCTCTTTTAAAGGTGCAGGTATTTGTAGTCTTGAACTTGCTGAGATGCTGTAGATTTTGGTCTATGCTACACCAAGTTGAATTGTAGAATTAGCAGCAGGGCTTCTTCTTGTTTAGGCTGGATCTTTCCACAGTCCTTGGCTGGACTGCTTTTCAGTGATGTTGCTGTGATTTCACTCTCTCTCTCTCTCTCTAGGGTTACCTTTTAAGCTCAAAATCCATCAAATAGTTTGTTAGTTGTTAGGGGCAGCACAGTGGCTAGCACTGCAGCCTCACAGCTCCAGCGACCCGGGTTCGATTCTGGGTACTGCCTGTGTGGAGTTTGCAAGTTCTCCCTGTGACTGCGTGGGTTTCCGCCGGGTGCTCCGGTTTCCTCCCACAGCCAAAGATTGATAGGTAAATTGGCCATTGTAAATTGTCCCTAGTGTAGGTAGGTGGTAGGGGAATTGAGGAGATGTGGTAGGAATATGGGATTAATGTAGGATTAGTATAAATAGGTGGTTGATGGTCGGCACAGACTCGGTGGGCCGAAGGGCCTGTTTCAGTGCTGTATCACTAAATAAAAAATAAAAACATGGCCTTCTCCCACACAATGGACCAGGATGTGGAATCCATGGCTATCTAATAATGTTTGAATGGATACTATTCTGTTATGATGTGTCTACTTCGCACCTTTTGTCTCCGAAGGAAATCATTCAATTCAGGAATGTCTCTTGATGGTTTCAAGATGGGTGTAGTCGACACCGCTTCGTTTGAAATGCATTCTTTTGTCCTTTCAAGACAGTGAAGCAGTGTTTGAATTCACAGGACAGGTCATGTGACCTTCAACGACTATCTTTTGCAGCACACTGTCCACATTTATTTTTAAAAGGAAAAGTCAATTTCAAAGATTCCACAATGAATAAAGTTTGTATCTTAAAAGTAGGAATATGATACGTCTTTACTGGGCATGACAACCTCCCGACCTAGCCTGAGGTGGCAACAAATGAGATCAATGGAAGTCAAAGCCAGAGGCATACAGGTGCTGGATAAGATAAATAAATTTGACTAAACTAGAGTTAACTTAAGATGAAACAAATCTGGCTCATTTTGGTCTTAATGCTAGATAGACAGTTGCAGAGTCTTGGGGGCCAATGGAGAGGTAAACTTGAGCGTCATCTGTGTAAAGGTATATAGAAGCTGCTAATTGAAAGCATTTACAAGGCAAAGGGTAGGGTGATATCAAGTATGCGTCTCTGCAGATTTCTCTTAACCTAATAGCAGGGGAAAAAATAGTTTACAAGCTAATAAAAGCAAGGAGACTTATGTAAATACTATGTCTTGAGCAAATAAAAATCACTGATAACATACAATTTAAAAACATGCACATCGATTTGGATTGTTGGGGATATTAAAAGTGCATTGGGAAGGATTTACACCAGACATGAGAGGGGCAGATGCCAATCACATCAAGAAGAAACAAATGCAAGGGAAACAAAAGATTCCAGAATGATGCAGCAGGTAGTTTCCTGCTTTCTGTCTCCCTCCTTTTTTGAATAAAGGAGTTACATTCACTATTTTCCAATCTAATGGAATCTTCCCCGAATCTAGGGAATTTTGGAAAATTAAAACCAATGCATCAACTATCTCATTAGCCACTTCTTTTACGACCCTAGGATGAAGTCCATCAGGAGCTGGGGACTTGTCAGTTCAGAGCACCAACAATTTGCTCAGTACCACTTCCCTGGTGATTGTAATTTTCTCCCTCCCTTCCATTTCCTGATTTACAGCTATTTCTGGGATGTCACTTGTATCCTCTATAGTGAAGACTGATGCAAAATACCTATTCAATTCATCTTCCATCTCCTTATTTATTCCCCAGACTCACTTTCTCTCGGACCAACGCTCACTTTGTTAAATCTTTTCGTTTTTAAATATCTATAGAAACTCTTACTGTTTTTATATTTCTAGTCAGCTTTCTCTCATACTCTAATTTTCCCTCATCTATCTTTTAGTCATTCTTTGCTGTTCTGTATATTCGTCTTATCAGATCGTACTTACTTATTTCTATTTGCACAATCAGTTCAGCTGTTTTGTTTCAAATGCTATGTGCATTCAGACAGAGTCTTTAGTTTTGACCTTTTATTATTTTTGTTACCATCTAGCCTTGACTGCTGATTTACTCTTACCAATTTGTACTCACTGTCGCTTCCTGTCACGGTCTGTTTATCATTGCCCATATTGATGCCTTTTCTCTCTTGCCTTGCCTCTACTCTTTGATTTACCACATCTTCCCAAATTTGATCCCTTGCCCCTACTATTCAGCAAGATGCAGTGGTGAGCAACCGTTTTTGAGATGCTGAGGTCGACAGCTAATCCTTGGAAGGAACCAGAACTGAACAAGTTCAAGGCCACATTGACTTTGACGGCATTGGCAGGGCATGGTGACCAGTACTGCGAGGTACAAAGTGCCAAGTCTTCGGTGACGAAGGCACAGATGTTTGTGACTGCCTGGAGAGTTGCAGTTTCCTGTGGCACTGTTTCTCGGTCATCTCCAGGTAGCTCCATCTTCAGCGGCTGATGCTGTGTTAAAGGTATGGCCTCTGTTGCCTTCCTTCCCTTCTTTCCTCTCCTGTGCCTTCCTGATGCCTGGGGTTCTGCCCTTCCTGTGGAAGGTGTTGCCTCTCATCGCCACTGCACCCAGCTGAAGCCTTCCTTCTGGGCAGGTGGCCACCCAATTGCCCTTGGCAGCCTTTCCCCCTTGCTCCTCTGCTCCCATGCTGTTCAAAGCCTGAGTGCCAAGTACCCACTCTCCCTGACACCTGTGGAGTGCCAAGGACACCCCCATACCAAGTGCCCAGTCCCCCTTTGCCTCGCTGACCCTCTTATGGGGCTGGGGAAATGCCCTGGGGCAACTATGGCTGGCTTTCCACTCTTTACCCACCCCTGCCTTCAGCTGGTCATTTTCTGAAGGTGCAGGTACATTGTCTAGCCCTTTAAAAATTAAAAGGTTAGCCTCTGACAAGCTCTAGATGAGTTTCTAAACTATGTTAATTGCCCTAAATTGAAGGGAGAGCGGGATTCTGGTTATCTCCCCCGCGCCCCCACTCCCACACCACGCAGCTCCTCATTAGCAGTGCCGGGATCAGCACCTTGAGATCAACACTCTGCCCTGGCACTGGTATTTTTTGGGGGGCCCCTTACCTCCGTTCTCGTCTTTGGGGTCCCCAAAAATTCAGCCCTAAAAATTTCAAACTTCCTAGACTGTGTTTTTAACTCTGCACTCATTTCCCTTTCCCATGTTTTGAGGATAAGGATTCTAGTTCTAAGAGGTACATTTATGAAATGCTTTGATTGTGAAGTGTATACATTCTGTGTTTATGGTAAAATACAAAAATTCTTCCAAGTTTAGTATTTACCATTAATGTTGCAATGTGATTCAAGAGTGACTTGTTTAAATCCTCTATAATCCATATGGCATTTCAAACATAAATTTAATTGGTTAAAGTATTAATTTGCAATTTGGAATCTGTTTACCATAGTAATGTTCAGCTGTTTTTCTGCGTAATGTCTCCACTGTGTCTTCAGAGTCTGCCCATTCTAGTACCAATCGTCGACCATACAAGTGAGTGCTGTGGCAAAGGGCATTGAAGGCTTTCTGCAGAACAGAAGGAAAACACCTCTCAATATTTCTGAATTATGACCAAAATTTATTTATGCCAATTACAGTTGATCATTTGTAAAAGAACTTTTTTGTGTAAATGTAAACAGTAATTAAATTATAAATTGCTGACTTCTAAGTGTTTACTTAATCTGACACATTGCTACACTAATTGGGTAACCTCCCTAAGTGTAAACGTAGCATATGAAACAGCTGTGGTAGCAGAGCTGCTTGGTGTCATCAAAGTACAAACATTCTTTTCCACCACTAGAGATGAGACATACTATTAACAATTCAACCAGGTGTACTGGAAACAATTGCGCTTGAACCATAAGGAAGTGGCCTTGAAAGGTCAAGCAGAACTATAGGAGAAAAAACACAAGATTAAAACGAGAACACGGGAAAGTTCAGGCAATACCCTTAGAATTAGCTGATACTGTTATCAACAATTGGAACTAAACTGAAGGAACTCTAATGACCAAGATCCTTTGTTGAATAAGCTACATTGTTTGATAAGATTAAATGCTTTTGGCTGTTCTTTAAACAAATGAGAAGTAATCAAGTATAATGTATAGTGATAGACAAGAGTATCATACATTTTTCTTTTTCATTTAATCTATAAGACAAATATATGAATAGGAAGGGAATAGAGGGATATGGGCCCCGGAAGTGCAGAAGGTGTTAGTTTCGGCAGGCATCAAGATCGGCGCAGGCTTGGAGAGCCGAATGGCCTGTTCCTGTGCTGTACTGTTCTTTGACTTTCTTTGACTGAAGCATTATATGGTCAGGCTGACATTGGTCAGAAGACTGAAACCTATTGTCAAAAATTAGTGACATTTTGAAAGTGAATCCTTGTGGCAAAAGGATCATCTTGGTCACCTATCAAACAGATATACAAAGGGTTTTTACTTGGTGAACTTCAGTGTGTAACAATTTGCATTTTTCACACCTAAGGAGAGTACTGTGCACAGTAGCTGCCATCTTTATTCCAGGCTCCACTGAGGCCAAGGAAGTGAGAACGCCCAGAGGAGTTTGTCCAACCTCAGATCCCTATGTGGGGGGACAGTTAGAGATTCTACACCAGGCCTCCCACCCCAGAATCTCAGAAACTTACAGCACAGGAGGCCATTTTGTCCACTGCATCTGTACTGGCACTTTGAAAGAGTAGTCATGCTTAGTCTCGCATCCCCACTTTTTGTCTGCAACTCTGCAAGTTCCCCATCCTCAAGTACCTATCCAAATCCCTTTTAAAATTATTTATGGAATCAGTTTTCACCACCTTTTCAGGTAGAGCATTCCAGATCTTGGCAACTCTGAATAAAATTCAGCTCATCTCCTCTGTACATCTTTTACCAATGATTTTAAATCTACAACCTCTGGTTATTGACCAACTTGACAGAGGAATGGTTTTTGTCGATCTGCTCATTAAAATTTCATCACCTTGAAAATCTCCATGAGGTCACCTCTGAACCTTCTCTATTCCAAGGAGAACAGTTGTAATTTTTTCAACCTCTGTTCATAGCTGAAGTCCTTCATCCCTGGTAAAACTCCTCTGAGCCCTAAAGCCTTTACATCCTTTCTGAAATGTGGTGCCCAGAATTGTCCACAATATTCCAGCTAAGGCCTAAACAGGCCTAACTAAAGTTCTAGAATGATCACTTTGCTTTGATATTCTATTGTTCTATTTATAAACTCAAGTAACCCATATGCTTTTCACCAACTTATCAACTTGTTGTGCAACCTTCAAAGATGCATATATGAGCAAAGTGTCTCTGCTCATCTACACTTTTCAAAATCCTGCCCTTTATAGTATATTATCTTTCCATATTCCTCCCAAAGTGCATCACATTATACTTCTCCACATTGAAATGCATTTTCCATGCTTCTGCCCATTTCACCATCATATCTGTGTCATTCTGAAATTGTATCCTCAATACAATCCACTCCTTTGACAAGTCTCTTAGCATCTGCAAACTTCATAATGCTTCTCCCTACACCCAACTCTTGGTCGTTTATAAAATTTGACAAGAGTAATGGGCCCAAAACTGACCCTTGCAGAACACCACTGCGAACCACCTCCCAGTCTGAAAAAATATTCATCCACCACAATCCTCTGCTTCCTGTCAATGAGCCAATTTTGTTTCCATACCGCCACTTTCTGTTTAATTCCATTGTTTTCTTAAGTCCATTTGTCAAATGCTTTGCAGAAGTCCATATATACAATATCAACTACACTACCTTGATCAAGTTTCTCTGTTACCTCAAATAATTTAATCAGATTAGTCATAAGAACATAAGAAACTGGAGCAGGAGGAGGTCATTCAGCCCTTGGAGCATGCTCAGCCATTTAATAAGATCATGGCTGATCTTCTACCTCAACTAGACCTTCTCGCACTATCCCTATATCACTTGATTCCCTTAGTAATTACAAATATGTTGATTTATGACTTGAACATACTCAATGACTGAGCATCCTCAGTTCTCTGGGGTAGTGAATTGCAAAAGTTCACAACCATCTGAGTTAAGAAATTTCTCATCTCACTCCTAAATGGTTGGCCCCTTATTCTGAGACTGCGACTCCTAGTTCTAGACTCCCCAGCAGGGGGGGAACATCCACTCAGTATCTACCCAACATCTACCCTGTCAGGCCCCTTAAGAATTCTGTATGTTTCAATTAGATAACCTCTTATTCTTCAAACTCGAAGGAATATACACCTAGTCTAGTCAATCCCTTCTCATGGGACAATCTCCTCAGCCCAGGAATGAATCTGGTGATTTTTCATTGCATTCCCCCTAAAGCAAGTATATCCTTCCTTGGGAAAGGAGACTAAAACTGTACAGGTGTGGTCTCACCAGGACCCTATACAACTGCATTAAGACTTCTTTACTCGTGCTCCAACCCCTTTATAATAGCTAACATGCCATTTTTGCTTTCCTAACTGCTTGTGGTACCTGCATCTACAGATTTGCCTTTTTTTTTTAAAATACACAGCAGCATAAAACCTCCAAAGTGATCAAGTCATCTAACTGTATTTGCTTGGAATATGCCTCTGAAAACTGCCCAAGTTAAGCTGTGGGAGAATTTGCTGACCATGGCAGATGATGCTTAACGGTTTAAGTACTGCCTACTTGAGTCTTTTTCCTTGTGCAACTGTGGCCATTCTAAACTACGGCTAAAAACACAAACAGAATCTGGTGCTGTTCTGCTCAAGAAGAGCCTTCAGCTCTTCAAGCTGGCTTTGACAGCAATTTAATTAGACTCTCCAGATCTCTATAGTATACCACATCAAATTAAAACTCAGACCTGCTTCAAATCCACTGCAAGCATCTCAATGTACTATTAACAACCTGAAACTAACTTAGCTCCTAAGCCAGATGTTCACAGCAAGTTCTTCTGGAAAAGACACTGCACTTAACAGGAACAAAAGCTCATCTTGCTTGTTGCAACAGAAATTGGAACTGAGTGATTAAGCATGGATACCTCAATGTTTGTAAAACTCTTAGTCTATTCAGCTCTTCAAATTTACATGGGTCATTCCAAACAACTGAATGTAAAATTGCACTCAGTTTGTGTCATAAAATGAGGCGATGTCTTATCTGTAATTATAGAGATAACTAGAAATAATGCAAGATACACATCATTTGGTATAAGATAACAAATGGCTATCCTTTCCGCTATTGACTAACTTTAGTGAAAACGTAGAAGTGAGTATAAAGTTTTATTCACGGCTTTACATGTACATCTATTATTCAACATGAGCCAAGAGGAAAATATAGGCTCTAGTTCTAAAAATTATTCTTCGATGTATTGTGAAGACTGAATTGAGAAAGTACTTCTCCATTTGAGTTGCACGTTATATTGTTGGATAATATTCAGTGTTACTTATAATTAAAAGTATTTCTTAAATGTAAAAAGTGCATATTTTGAAAGCAAATAAAAATTTCAACATAAAAATGATAAAACCCAAATGATTTTTAGTGAACAATTTTAGAAGGAACTTATCAGAAATTGAAATCTTACTGTAAATACCTACACCAAACAATATTAGAGGGGGAGAAAAAGCAACACCTAAGTAACTCTAAATAATTTTCATTTTTATGGGTTTAATAAGTGTTAAGATTCATATTCATAAAATGCACCTCTTGCACATTGTCCAGAGATATGCAGAAGTAAACTGGGAGTTACACAGGATTAGAGTTGCCAACTAGGGTTGGAGGCACTTGTGAAGGTTTCGTCACAAGACTTCCAACCACCCAACCCAGTCATACAGCGGTTTCCCCCCCATCTCCAATTTTTTTTTTATATAACAAATAAACAAAAGTGCTCAAAGGGGAAAAAAACCTACTTTTTAATGCCCCTATTATTTTCATCTGGGTTGTTCACAGTAGTGTCTATGAGATTAATCTTTAATTACTGGAGACTCCCTTACAATCCTGGAAGGATGGTAACCCAACATGAGACAAATGGCATAGTGGTTATTACGACCAGGTGAGGAAGGGGTCTCGGGCTCCCCGCTCGGTCTTTTCCTGGTTTGACCGTAACAGGGTTTAACTTTTAAGCTTCCCCTCAGTGAGTCCTTGCTCAGTGCTCTCTAATTGTAATTGTAAAGAAATCAAACAGACAGATTTTCTCAGATTTAAACAAGAAAGGTGTAAGTTATTAACCTCAAAACTCTAACTCAGTTAAAACTATTAAAAATAAGCGACGGGACCACACTAGCATGCGTATGTGATAAACACATACAAATAGATAGAGGAGGAGGAAGAATTAAAGAGGAAAGGTTTGAAGTAGCAGATGGAATTCAGTTACTGGTTTTGGGTTGGATGTAAAGTATTTGATTGAAGTTAAGTCTTGCAGTTCTCGTTGGGGCCCAGTGAACACTTTCAAACTTGTTTCGCTGATACCAGAAGACCTGCAGGAGTCTTCTGTCTTGAGGCTTGTTACTTCTGTGAGCCCCTGGAACTTTGCAAGAGAGAGAAAGGTGCTTTCTTCTTGAAGTTCAATTGCAGTCTGTCTCAAAACTTTACTGTGAGCAGAATTCAATCAACTCCAGCTTGGCCAGTAGATTAGTCACGTGATTAGCTCCTGGTTTGAAACAGCGTCGCCGGCGAGGTCTGTGGATTCCTTAAAGCTTACCAGATACACTTAGTCAGGGGTAGAATGCTGGCTCTTACACATTCAGTGACTCTCAAGGTCTCTTGATCATTACTGTTGATAAAACCCATTAGGGTAATTGAATCTGGGAGTACTTCCATTGTTGCTCTGGGCAACTGTCTCTCGGAATACAAATGTGCAGCAATCTTTTCAGCCACTCAGTCCTGTGGTCTTTTTAAACAAGCTATTTCAATGTTCAGTAAACGTTCAAATAATGTTCCACATGACAAAATTAATATGTTTCCATTTGACAGGTGTGGTTTCCGTCACATGGTAATGCCACTAGACTAGTAATCCAAAGCCCAGGCTAATGCTCTGGGGACATGGATTCAAATCCCACCATGGCAGATGGTGAAATGTGAATTCAATTAATAACTCTGGAATTTAAAGCTAGTCCAATGGTGACCATGAAACCATTGTCAATTGTTGTAAAAACCCATCTGGCTCATTAAAGCCCTTCAGGGAAGGAAATCTGTCATCTTTACCTGGTCTAGCCTACATGTGACTCGACAGCAATGTGGTTGACTCTTTAAAAAATGCCCTGTGAAGCCACTAGCAAGCCACTCAGTTCAAAGGCAATTAGGGATGGGCAATAAACGCTGGCCTAGCCAGTGACACCCACATCCCACAAACAAATCAATTGCAGAGATTAAGTTTGTATTTCTTTTACCCTTACCCTGGGGAATAAAATTAAATACACATGGTTTGTATATGGACAAAAGAAATACTATGACTAATGATTTAAAGACTATTCATGGTAAAGCAGTATCTAGCACATGGCTGAAAACCCCAGGAGCCTGAACATACAAAATCTTTCAGTTAATCATATATTTCACCAAATGGAATTTTTCAAAAACGTATTTCAGTAGGAATAGCCCATTAGTATTTAAGCGATAAATGAATCCTGCAAAAAAAAGCTACCATCATGTATCAAACATTTTAAAATCACAGATGCTCACCAATTTAATTTTTAAAAAGTGATTCAATACTTAAGAAAAGCACATTTTTATGGCCATTAATGAATTATTTGTAATGTATGAGGAGCTTTTTTTGAAGAATGTAAAGTAAAATCTCTCCAATATTTGAGAGTAAACCACATAAATCATTCACAATATAGTTAAAAATGTTGTTTGCTATTCTGAACAAATCACAAAAGTTGCTATTCAAATCCCCTACATTCGCACACGGACCTCTCGAACCGAGATGAACAGTGTTGACAATCACAGGCCACATGAGTTTCACTGTAGGACTGAAGGAGGTCCCTATTTGTACTTGGATGTTGAATGAGAAGGAATATTAATTACAAACTTAAACTGAAATTCTTTTGTTTTGTTTGGGGGGGGGGGGGTGGGAGGAGGGTAATCCCATCCCTTGAGATTATATATATTGGAAGTATAGTACATAATATGGCAAACTATATGATTTGTTTGAGGAAAACTACTCAAAAGACCCAATTGTTTTGAGTTCCATACTCACATCTGTCACAAATCTAAAAGGCAACCATTGTTGCATCAAACTGCTAAAACTACTTTCTAAGAAACTCTTTCCCCAGGGGTAAACTTTCAGAATTAAGCCTGTGCTAATAAAAGAATGCATGCTAGTCATAATAAAAAATAATTTCCTCCAATGTAAACTGTAAAAAAAAGTTTATTCACCAGGGTAATGATTAATTGAAATCATTGTAAATTGTCCCGATAGTGATTTAAATTTTTTTTGGGGGGGGGGGGGTGCTAGTAGGTTAGGCAAAGATTGGAATAGTTATGCTCTGTTTCAACATTATCCTTAGAATAAAATCAGCTCTCACATCAGGAAGGGAAATATCTAATATCGGTGTTACAAAAGCTTTAATGATGTTATCAAAGTGAACCAAAACAAATCAGTTACCAAGTTAATCAGTTACAGACAACTTTCAACAGCAGCTACTGCAGGGTAGAACAATTAACTGCAGAAGCAAAAATGTATCAACTTTGCTATATCGTGCCTGGTATCTTGAGCTAACATCCCAATTTTTTTTTTTATTTGCAAAAGTTTTCTTCAAGAGTCAAACTTTCCCTCTTAATCTGAAGCATGAATGAAGACTACTTCAATTTAGAGACTTGATTAATACAGTCCATTGTGCTAGCCAATACTGAAGCTTGAACTGATGAACATACAGACATGCTTCAACAATTGTTTTGTAGGACAGCTCCATCAAAAAGCTGGCACAGGCACAAAGGGGCGAATGAACTCTGTTGCTGCTTCAGATTCTAACTACACACTGAAGTGAAGCCTTTCACCATCTTAGACTACACTGCCCCAAAATGAATAGCCTATGCCGGTGACATGCTGGATATCATACATTGCCGGTTCTTCCTAGACTTGAGGCAAAATACTGTGCATGCTGGAAATCTGAAATGGAAACAGAATAGGAGAGCTCTCCATAGATGCTCCCTGACCTGCTGAGTATTTCCAGCATTTTCAGGTCAGGGAGCATCTATGGAGAGCTCTCCTATTCTGTTTCCATTTCAGATTTCCAGCATTTTCTGTTAATATTTCTTCTTGGTCTATAAGTGGTTCCCCTACATTTAGAATTTTTAGACAATGCTTGACTTACAGTTATTTAAATTGTATTTAGTTAGTAACAAATGCAAGTAGAAGTGACATCTGTCATGGACTTACAACGATGGGTCGGTTTTAATCACAAGCAGATATTGGGCAGGTGGGAAGAGGGCAGTGCAGCTACCAGCAGTAGAAAACTGTATGGCCCTTGACTTGCAGGCAAGTGACAGGGAGGGGTATTGGGAGGATCTTGTTAGAGGGAAAGGGAGACGAGACTGCAGCTTTCCCCTTGGGGCCCGATGGAGCACTCATTAATTACTTTGAAGTCATAAAAGTTAACTATGTGGTAAGACAATTTACATAACAGATTATCTTGTAAAATACTGCACCTTTGCATCTTGTTTAGTGAGGAAGTCAACAAATCCAAAGCCCCTGTGTGTGCCAGTTCCACCCATTTTCTTAGGTAATCGCACAGTCTTTATTTCTCCAAAGGTACTGAAACAGAAGGAAAACAGATATTGATAGAGTCAATATATAGATTTCATTATTGCTACTCAATACCACATTGTGCCCAAATGCTTGATAACCTTTATGTTTTTGAATTTGAGACCATGGAACAGCCAATTTCCCTTTTCATTACTTTGTAATAGTACAAATCAACACTTGCGGCATGGTAGAAATGCATTGAGGTAAAAAATTTAAAATTCAAGAGAGCTTTAGCAGTCCATAATATCACCAAATATTTACATAGTAACCATTATCACTATTTGTATTTGACACCATGAATGTGTAGACAGACTACTGGTTGATTCAGGGAATTCCTGTCTTGCTGGGCCAACTGGTTTAGTTTTCAATAAAAACAAGAAATGCTGGAACCACTCAGCAGGTCTGGCAGCATCTGTGAAAAGAGAAGCAGAGTTAACGTTTCAAGTCAGTGACCCTTCTTCGGAACTGACAAATATTAGAAAAGTCACAGGTTATAAGCAAGTGAGGTAGGGGTGAGGCAAGAGATAACAAAGGAGGTGTAGATTGGACAAGGCCACATAGCTGACCAAAAGGTCATGGAGCAAAGGCAAACAATATGTTAATGGTGTGTTGAAAGACAAAGCATGAGTACAGATTAGGTGTTAACGGATTGAATATTGAACAGCAGCAAGTGCAAACCTGAAAAAAAACAGTGGGTAAGCAAACTGAACAAACCAAGATGAAATGAAATAAATGCAAAAAAAAGATTGTAAAAAATGTAACAAAGAAATAACTAAAAATGAAAGTAAAATGGGGGGCTGTCATGCTCTGAAATTATTGAACTCAATGTTCAGTCCTGCAGGCTGTAGTGTGCCTAATCGGTAGATGAGATGCTGTTCCTCGAGCTTGCCTTGATGTTCACTGGAACACTGCAGCAATCCCAGGACAGAGATGTGAGCATGAGAACAGGGGGCAGTGTTGAAATGGCAAGCAACCGGAAGCTCAGGGTCCTGCTTGCAGACTGAGCAGAGATGTTCCGCAAAGCGGTCACCCAGTCTGCGCTTAGTCTCCCCAATGTAGAGGAGACCACATTGTGAGCGGCGAATACAGTATACTACATTGAAAGAAGTACAAGTAAATCACTGCTTCACCTGAGAGGAGTGTTTGGGGCCTGGGATAGTGAGGAGAGAGGAGGTAAATGGGCAGGTATTACACCTCCGGCGATTGCAGGGGAAGGTGCCATGGGATGGGGACGAGGTTGTGGGGGTAATGGAGGAGTGGACCAGGGTGTCGCGGAGGGAACGATCCCTTCGGAATGCTGACAGGGGAAGGGAGGGGGAAGATGCGACTGGTAGTGTCTTCACGCTGGAGGTGGCGGAAATGGCGGAAGATGATCCTTTGGATATGGAGGCTGATGGGGTGGAAAGTGAGGACAAGGGGAACCCTGTCACGGTTCAGAGAGGGAGGGGAAGGGGTGACGGTAGAGCTGCGGGAAATGGGCCGGACACGGCGGCACAGTGGTTAGCATTGCAGCCTCACAGCTCCAGTGACCCGGGTTCAATTCTGGGTACTGCCTGTGTGGAGTTTGCAAGTTCTCCCTGTGTCTACGTGGGTTTCCTCCGGGTGCTCCGGTTTCCTCCCACAGCCAAAAGACTTGCAGGTTGATAGGTAAATTGGCCATTATAAATTGCCCCTAGTATAGGTAGGTGGTAGGGGAATATAGGGACAGGTGAGGATGTGGTAGGAATATGGGATTAGTGTAGGATTAGTATAAATGGGTGGTTAATGGTCGGCACAGACTCGGTGGGCCGAAGGGCCTGTTTCAGTGCTGTATCTCTAAATCTAAATCTAAAAAAAAAATCTATGTGGCCTTGTCCAATCTACACTACACCTTCTTTGTTATCTCTCGTCCCACCCCCACCTCACTTGCTAATCACCTGTGACTTTTCTAATATTTGTCAGTTCCGAAGAAGGGTCACTGACTTGAAACGTTAACTCTGCTTCTCTTTTCACAGATGCTGCCAGACCTGCTGAGTGGTTCCAGCATTTCTAATTTTTATTGCAGATTTCCAGCATCCGCAGTATTTTGCTTTTATTTTGGTTTAGTTTTCAGCTCATTTACTGGAAGGTTGAAACAAATTATTGAAACAATAAATTTGTTCACATTAATATAATGAACTGAAATAACTAAATTACAGAATTTTACATAAAAGTAAAATGTAAATATTATTTTCCTGTTCTCTTCTCCATTATCTCTATCCTGTTTTTAGACATTAACTTTCCATTTTATTTTTCCACCCTTACTCCAACTCTCTATTTTACCTACTTCAGCTTTTCTTCCTCACCCACTTAAATTTAAAATCATTAACTTACTTTTATCCTCTATCACTATTCACAATATACACTTGACTTTAGCTGGAAACTGGCTAGGAAAGACGTTTTCCTGTTGAAGTTTTAGGTACAAAGAAGTAAGGCCCATTAAGATGGATACAATGCAGGTGGGTAATTCAAACTTAATTTGTTTAACCCAAGGAAGATAACCCACGAGTGTGGGTAAGTATAGCCCTTCATTATTGTTATATAACTAGGCAAAGTCAAATTGTACTTATTGAACTTAGTGAATCTGATCATGACTTCTATATGCTCATTTGCAGCGAGAAAGCAATTTATCCTGCAATGAACCAAGTGTTTGATTAGTACCCCTTCAGAAATTAAACAAGCACAATTATTCGTGAAGAAATGGTACTGAGAAAACTAGTGGGACTAAAAGCCAACTAATTCCTTAGACCCAATGGCTAGAGATAGTGGTTGCACTGGTTTTGATCCTCCAGAATTCCTTAGATTTTAGAATGGTCCCTATGGATTGGAAGATAGCAAATGTAACCTCACTATTCAAAAAAAGCAGAGAAGAATAAAACATTATAGGCCAGTTAGCCTGACATCAGTAGTAGGAAAAATGTGAAAATCTATTGTTATGAGGTGTGGTAACATGGTGCTTGGAAAATCATAATATGATTGGGCAGAGTCAACATCGACTTATGAAAGGGAAATTGTGTTTGACAAATCTGTTAAAAGTTTTTTGAGGTTGTAAACAACAGGTAGATAAAGGGGAACCAGTGGGTGTAGCTTATTTGGATTTTCAAAAAAGCATTTAATAAGGTGCCACACAAGAGGTTATTACACAAAATTAGGGCTCACAGGGTAGGGAGTAATATATCAGCATGGATTGAGGACTGATTTACAGACAGTAAACAGAGAGAAGGAATAAATGGGTCATTTTTAGGTTTGCAGGCTGCAACCAGTGATGTACCAAAAGGATTAGTGCTTGGCACCTCAGCTATTTGCAACCTGTATCAGTGACTTAGATGAGGGAACAGAATGGATTGTATCCAAGTTTGCTGACAATACAAAGCTAGATGGGAAAGTAAGATGAAGAGAACACAAAGTAGTTACCAAGGGATATAGACAGATTAAGTGAGTGGGCAAGTATGTGGCAGATGGAATATAATGCACACAAACGTTAAGTTATCTACTTTGGTAGGGAAAATAGAAAAACAGAACATCCTTTACAAGATCAGAGACTGGGAAATATTGGTATTCAGAAAGACCTAGATGTCCTCATACACAAATAAATTTAATATGCAGGTACAGCAGGCAATTATGAAAGCAATTGATGAGTTTACCTTCAAAGAAACTGGAGAATAAAGGTAAAGAAGTTTTATCGCAATTATATCGCAAATATGTGAAGCAGAATGCATACTGGTTTCAATCTCACTCTGAAGAGATGGAACCTGTCATAGCCAGTAAGTGCACGGCACTACTGAACTACAAGAAAGCCCCCAGCGAGTTAACATCCTTAGCACTTAAAGCCGCCAGAAGCACCGCACAAAGAACAGCCAAGCTCTGTGCAAATGAATACTGGCAACACCTATGCAGCCATATTCAGCTGGCCTCCGACACCGGAAACATCAGAGGAATGTATGATGGCATTGAGAGCTTTTGGGCCAACCATCAAGAAGATCGCCACCCCCCCCACACCTCAAGTCTAAATCAGGGGAAACGATCACTGACCAACACAAGCAAATGGACCGCTGGGTGCAGCAATACCTAGAACTGTACTCCAGGGAAAATGATGTTACTGATACCGCCCTCAATGTAGCACAGTCTCTGCCAGTCACGGATGAGCTGGACGAACAGCCAACAAAATCAGAACTTAGTAATGCCATTGATTCTCTAGCCAGTGGAAAAACCCCTGGAAAGGACGGCATTACCCCTGAAATAATCAAGAGTGCCAAGCCTGCTATACTCTCAGCACTCCATGAACTGCTTTGCCTGTGCTGGGATGAGGGAGCAGTACCAGAGGACATGCGATGCCAATATCATCACCCTCTATAAGAACAAGGGTGACCGTGGTGACTGCAACTACTACCATAGAATCTCCCTGCTCAGCATAGTGGAGAAAGCCTTCGCTCGAGTCATTATATACAGACTTCAGAAGCTGGCTGAGCGTGTCTACCCCGAGGCACAGTGCGGCTTTCGAGCAGAGAGATCCACCATTGACATGTTGTTCTCCCTTCGCCAGCTACAGGAGAAATGCCGCAAAACAACGGATGCCCCTCTACGTTGCCTTCATAAATCTCACCAAAGCCTTTGACCTTGTCAGCAGACGTGGTCTCTTCAGACTACCAGCAAAGATTGGATGTCCACCAAAGCTACTAAGTATCATCACCATGACAATATGAAAGGCACAATTCAGCATAGTGGTGCCTCATCAGACCCCTTTGCTATCCTGAGTGGCGTGAAACAGGGTTGGGTTCTTGCACCAACACTGTTTGGGATCTTCTTCTCACTGCTGCTCTCTCTTGCGTTGAAGTCTTAAGAAAGAATTTTCCTCCATACAAGATCAGATGGCAGGTTGTTCAACCTCGCCCGTCTTAGAGCAAAGACCAAAGTACGGAAAGTCCTCATCAGGGAACTCCTCTTTGCTGACGATGCTGCATTAACATCCCACCGGAGAGTGTCTGCAGAGAGTCATTGACAGAACTGCGGCTGCCTGTAATGAATTTGGCCTAACCATCAGCCTCAAGAAAACAAACATCATGGGACAGGACGTCAGAAATGCTCCATCCATCAATATCGGCGACCACGCTCTGGAAGTGGTTCAAGAGTTAACCTACCGAGGCTCAACAATCACCAGTAACCTGTCTCTCGATGCAGAAACAACAAGCGCATGGGAAAGGCATCTGCTATGTCCAGACTGGCCAAGAGGGTGTGGGAAAAATGGCACACTGACACGGAACACCAAGGTCCGAGTGTTTCAAGCCTGTGTCGTCAGTACCTTGCTCTAAGGCAGCGAGGCCTGGACAACGTACGTCAGCCAAGAGCGACGTCTCAACACATTCCATCTTCACTGTCTCCGGAGAATCCTTGGCATCAGATGGCAGGATCGTATCTCCAACGCAGAAGTCGTCAAGGAAGCCAACATCCCCAGCATATAAGCCCTACTGAGCCAGCGGCGCTTGAGATGGCTTGGTCATGTGAGCTGCATGGAAGATGGCAGGATCCCCAAGGACGTATTGCACAACGAGCTCGTCACTGGTATCAGACTCACCGGCCGTCCATGTCTCCGCTTTAAAGATGTCTGCAAACGTGACAGGACGTCCTGTGACATTGACCACAAGTCGTGGAGTCATTTGCCAGCGATCGCCAGAGCTGGCGGACAGCTATAAAGGTGGGGCTAAAGAAAGGCGAGCTGAAGAGACTTAGCAGTTGGCAGAAAAAAAGACAGAAGTGTAAGGAGAGATCCACCTGTGTAACAGCCCCGACAACCAATTTTATCTGCAGCGCCTGTTGAAGAGTCTGTCCCTCTAGAATTGGCCTTCATAGCCACTCCAGGCGCTGCTCCACAAACCACCTCTAGACGCTTACCCATCGTCTCTTGAGACAAGGAGGCCAAAGAATATAGGGCCTTGCTGAGACCACATCTAGAGTACTGCATACAGTTTTGGTCTCTTTACCCTTACTCCTTGCCTTAGCGGGAGTGCAATGAAGGTGCGCTAGAATGATTTCTGAGATGAGGGAATCGTCCTAAGAGAAGAAACTGAGTAGACTCAGCCTATATTCCCCAAGGTTTAGAAGAACATAAGGAGATCTCATTGAAACATACAGAATTCTTAAGGAGTTTGACAAGGTAGACGCTGGGATGATGTTTCCCTTGGCTGGGGTGTCTAGAACTAAGGGTCACAGTCTCAGAGTAAGGGCTCAGCCATTTCAGACTGAGATATAGAGAAATTTCTTCATGCGAAGAGTTGTGAACCTTTCGAATTCTCTGTCCCAGCGAGCTGTGGATGCTCAGTCGACAGATATTGGATACTAAGAGAATCAAAGGATATGGAGATAATCCGGTAAATTGAAGTTGAGGTAGAACATCAGCTGTGATCTTACTGAAAGGCAGAGTAGGCTCGAAGGACTGACAGGCCTACTCCTTCTTATGTACATGTGCAAAAGACACGAATATCCAGTGCAGGCTGCAAAAGTAACCAATGGTAAGACCACCCCACACCCGCGATTATGTCATCATTCAAGTAAATATGGTGCAGTGTAAGTTAACTCCCATAAAAATAAGATGCTTAGGACTCTTAAGGGAGCAACTGACATAACTAAATTGGAGTAGGTATCTACAGAACAGCTGATTACATAATAAATTATATGTACATCTGAATTTGGGTTTCGCAGTTTTGCTAGATTCAAGTAAGGGAAACACAATTTCAATTAAGAATATCGGTCAGTAAACAATTTGAAAATGACTTAAGTTCTGCATCTCTTCACTAACACAGGCAATGTCCCTATGAACAAAACTGGAGTATAGAGCTGAAGTTAACCATATATAACTATTTAAAAGTAGAATTGCTGAGTTGTCCTATTGTGACTTGTAACAACTGGTACAAACTTGGAATTCTTTCAATGCTTCCCCAAAACATTCTGCGAGAGAACTAAAGGTCAGCAGCAACTGAACCTTCTCAGAGGAAGCAAAAGGTACTAGTTTCAGGGCAAATACTTCAAATCTTTAACCAACAAAAACTTAATTTGCATGGCATCATTTTTAAATAGATGGCTGTGTAATATTGGGTTTATTCAGCAAACAAATTCTATGCAGTTTTATTCAGTCGATAAAGATTATATGTAATGTATTCCTTTACTGTATCCCAATCTACAACTAACACAAGCATTTAACATGCCGAAATATTGCTACATGGAAAAGAGAAAATAATTTATTCTGCAGTGATACAGGCAGGCATAAATAACTGGTATTTTTCATGAGTTAAGTCAATAAACAAACCAGGAGAAAGAACATGAATCAGACAGTTTTATATCAAATTAAGGGCAACAAAAACATTGCCAGTTCCAGAAAAAGTAGGACTTGCAGAAATATCATTTGCTTCCTTTTCTATTTTTTTGAAGAACTACTCAGATCTTTACAAGTAAATTAAATACAAGTTTCATTAATTTTATACAAAAGTAGCAATTGTAGTCTACAAACAAAACCCAGCACAAAATTTACTGATTTTATACAAAATAGAAATCAGAAATTTTAGCTTATAATGGGAAAAGAACACAAATTACCCACTAAATATCCAACAATGGATTTATTTAATTGTACTCTTTTTGACTGATTTGGTTGCTTTGTAATATTAAGAAATACTGCTATGGTCATGTACAATGCACCTGATTTTTAATTATATCTAATTTTTTTTTTGAGTCTCATTATCCAAAGATAAACACGTTCTGTATATTAGACTAAAATGAAATGTAAGCCCTGAATCTGCAGTAATGAATCCCTTAATAAGCAACAGAGAGCCTGAAACTATATACAGTGTTAACCAAGTGCACCCAGCATGATCAAGCATTTATCTCCAGCATTTCCTGAAACACTACAGTGTGTAAATTTGGCATTATGAAAACCACAAATGAATCTGCACGTTCCCTTTCAAAATTCTGCCTATGCAATATTCAAGGAGGAAAATCAGAGTTAAGCAGAAAGGTTATGCATACGCTGTGAAGCATATCATGACTGTGCCAGCACCCTGAACAATCATTCAAAAATAAGCTGAATGTCCCTAACTGTGCAACATCTGTGTAATGACAGGACCGATTTATTACATCTAATAGAAGATACGAGAAGGGTGGCTGAAGCAGAGGTTAAAGGAGATACCAAAACAGATGCAAACACAGTAAATCCACTTTGTTCTGCACCTTTTTCATGACCTTTAATACAATGAAAATTCAAATGTTAGGCTTCAAGAGATGCTTGCTATTATGAAATTGGCACTGCTAGACTGAAGGAACAAAGCATTAGTCATGTAGCTTTAAGAAAAAATCACAATCAGCCACAGGGGTCACCAGTATAAGCACAGAAGAAAAAGCTCTATAATGAGTCTGAGATAGAGCACATATTTTGAATTCAGAACTACCAAAAAAGTAATTGATTTGGCACTTATGACACTTCAGTTTAATTTTAAATAGTTAATCTTATTACATTAAAATGATATGGTAAACCTTAAATTGGTTCCAAATTTGAAGCAAGTCAGAAAGTCACATTAACATGTGTACCTAAGTTTAAATAACTCTTTCATTCCCATCTTCATTTGTTAATTTAAAAAAAAACATTTTCTTGAGTGAATATGGAACAATGTACACTTTCTAACTGTATTTACAACAGTGTTAAGTGGAAAAATAAAATCTAAACCCAAGCATTGCTCATAATAATCTTTGGCAGGAGAGAAAACGGAGAAAAGATTTTTAAATAATTCATTTAAAATAGTGAGGATAAGAGAAACATTTGGACATGGGAATAATTGACTCGGTACTTCAAAATGAATGTCATTTGAAACCCATTATGAGTCACAGCCTTCTCATAATTCCAGTTACATTTTATTTTAAATAACTTTAAAACAAAACTTTAGATTATTAAACCATTTTGTGCCAATTAGTATCTTGCTTATGTCTATACTAGCAGCATCATCCTCTTTCACATCTTAACAGCACAAATTCAGGTGGTCATGCAGGCACTTCAAGAGATTCAACATCACATTAATTATGCAAAAACACCCCACAACAATGTTAACATACATTAAGAACTTGATATACAGTATCCACCACTTAACACACCCACATTTAAATTAGGCAAATAGCACAAACCATTTGCCATTATCATTATTGTCAATTACAAAGTTTCTGCTGACAGCATGTTAAGACAGCTATTAGGGGCAGAAATCAGTTTTCAGTGAGTCTCTTGGTTAAGCGAACTGGCTATTTCAGGCATGGAGTCACAGAGGAATTTATCTGAAGAGAAGCTGCATGAAGTTGACTAATCTATGTGGACAGAAATCAATATGGAAGCGCCAGTGAGGATTTCATAATTCTTTGCCATGTCCAGTCAGTATGAGAATCACACAGAACATTACACAACTATGTCATATATCACATCAGAAAAAAGTATGAGAAGTCAGAACTATACAGCACCGAGTTCCAGTAGCACCTCCCGCTACTTGATTCATACAGGATAGTTTAGGTCCGTCAGCGATGGTGGTGATTAACAGGCTTTAAATGGGACACTTTGAAATCGTTTTGAGGAAAAATGTTCCAGTCAGGTTTAAAAACAATGCAGCGCAGGAGATGCAATACCTGCCCATTTACCTCCTCCCTTTACACTGTCCTGCACACCAAACAATCCTTCCTGGTGAAACAGCCGATGTACTTCTTTCAGGTTAGTATACGGTATTTGCTGCTCAAAATATAGTCTCCTCTACATTGGGGAAACCAAATACAAATTGAGTGATCGCTTTGAGGAACACCTCCATTCTGTCTGCAAGCTTGACCCAAAGCTGCTGGTTGCTTGTAACTTTAATTCTCCACTCCACTTCCACTCTGACCTCCCTGTCCTATACATGAAGCGCAAAGGAAGTTCGCAGAACAGCACCTTAACTTTCAATTACGCACTTAACAGCCTTCCAGACTCAACAGTGAGTTCAACAATTTCAGATTATAACCACCGCACCCATTTTTCCAGGCAGCAGCTGCAGGCAATGATGCTGCTTCTCCCACTTACACCTCCTCTAGACCCATCTTTTGTTTCTTTACTTGCCCATTACCATCTCCTTTTGCCTTGCACCGTCATCCCTTTTGCCATTTAATCTATCCCACTTTCCATCACCCACCTCTCCCATTTTCTTGCCTCTGTACCTGTTTCAAACCTGTTATATCTCTAATTTTTTTTGGTTCTGACACAAGGTCATTGACCTAAAACATGAATGCTGCTTCTCTATCCACAGCTGCTGCCGAACCACTGAGTATTTACAGCATTTAGGTTTTTATTTCAGGTTTCCAACTTTGCAGTATTTTGCTTTTGTATAGATGCATACAAACTGTTCAATGTACGTAACAGACTAACTGCATTTGAGCTAACACATTCACTAGAGAGAGTGGGGACTGTATTGAGAACTAAGGAAGATTATCTGCCTGATTAGGCTTTCCCTCATTCTTTGAAAATTATCTTTCATGTAGCAACTTCATATCCCACTACTCATGTGATACATGAATTAAGTTTTTGCAGCAATCATTCTTCAAAATAGATTTACTGTTAATGTTTATCAAAATTTGTTTGTTCTGACTATATCCGTACCGATTTATCAGCATTCAGAATGTTGACAATTTGAAAAGTCAATCAACGTATGTAATCTTCCAAATTTCAATTAACTCTTAGTCATTAATGCTTCAGGATAAAAAGGCTTCATCTCTAAGCTTCAGGTATACAGTCAAGCTGAATTTTCCAAACCACAATTCCAAATATAGTTTGTTAACCAAATGGTTTCTTTTTCTCTAGTCACACTTTGTGGATTTGCGGGATTGTGACCTGGTACTAATGCCAAGTGCAGTTTCCCATGGCTTCTAGCCATTCCAATTTTAGATAAACAGTTTAACTTGTGTTACGATCACTGTGTAGACCACCAATTGACCCCAATTTGGGAACCAAACCAAACGAACAAGATTTCACTTTCAGAAATATTTTAACACTCAAACCAAAATCAACATAAATTATATATGAGGCAACAGACAGATCACGGTCAATATATACATTACAAATTACACCTTAGCTATCAGATACAACAGAGATAGGTCTCACGGTTTCACTGGACAATCCATCCAGCATATATAGCAACAATTAGTCTCACCGTTCTTCACAACTCTGAAGGTCCTCAGGTAGATTTTCAGCTCCTTTCTTCAAGGATTTAGCCACTGTTGTTCTTCCAACAGCAGTTCCCTCTCAATCAGAACTCCACGGGTGTGGTCTTCTCTACAAGCTGCACTTCTCCAGAGCCTTCTCAGCTCAGCTCACGACAGTCTTGAAGGCATGGAACCAGTCTTCCCTTTATCAGAGTCCTTCAGTGACAACCTGTGCACTGTATGGCCGGGTCTGGTTTGTTGGTTACTTTAAGTAACAGAAACAGCTCCTGGATTCAGTCTACAACTCCTTCTGCTTGCTGACGCTCCACTCCTGCTTGGTCTGCCTTAACTGGGGAGTACTTAGTCTCCTTCTTTCTGATTCTAACCAGTGTCAGTTTCCCTGGAAAACTGAATTTGTTTTTCCAGCTTCAGCTTCCGTTCTAGCTTTCCTCTCAGTTTGGGTTTAAAAAAAAAGCTTTGCATCCCCTGATTCCATCACACTTGTTACTGGGGAAACAGTACAAATACATCAGCTTGTGAGTTGAAGAATCCAACACTAATATCTCTTCTGCACATTGCCCACATTGGTTTTAAAGTTTATCCTGTACTTTTTGTTCTCTATACTCCAAGACTGGACAGAGTGTACATAATTTCTGCATTTTTGGAGAAAGAGGACACATTGCTTTCTGCTAAGCTTACAGACTTTGGCGTTCATACAAAATCTGTATTAAAGTCTCTTATGCATACTGATGTGGTGTCAGTATCTGCTGATTACTCATCTTATTATGCAACAATACCACAGGTTGCTTATTGCACCAGAATATGTCACAAAAGGTGCTATTCTTTGTGCAACAGGACAAAAAAACTCCAAACATCATCACAGTTTCCATATGGATAGAACACCTTTTCAATTGTTTTTTCCAAGCCTCTCATTATTGTTTAAGAAAAAAACTGTCTTTTTCTGGACTTGTTTCTTCCACATCTCAATAAGTGACCTCTTTACGTTTCTGAGCAACACTGGGAACAGCATGATTTAGCAACTTACTGCCAAAGGGGGAAAAAAACAGATGGCATGGATGCAAATTGTGTTATACAGAGTATGAGGAGGAAGTCATATGCTGTCTCACAGGAAGTGCTTTGGGGCATTATAAACACAAAAATAAAAAAATGCCAGGTGCATTCCTTATTCCTTCTATATTGCTCACTATAGGATACAAAGAATGTCTGGGGTTCACAAATGCCAGGCCAGCACTAAAATCTGGATGCTCAAATGATTTAATGAAGTTGTATACATATTAGAATAGATGTATTTTATTTCATAATCGCCTGCCCTTACCCGTTGTTTATCTTACAGTCTGCCTCACCCTTAATTGCTAAGAACAAAATTAATTATTTCCAACTTCAATTGCTGTCCACTACTGCACTTCGGCACTACATTTAATGGATGCAGAATACAGGAGTAGCTGTTAACAATCAAAAATGTGGACTAACGCTAGGCCATAAATTAGCTAGACTCTACCAAAGTTAGCCATGCATCCTGGCCTATATTTGTGAAAAACTAGAAAACGACACACTTATTGACTCATGAACAAAATGCTTTTACGTTGCCATAAACAAACACTTCTTCAGAGTAGCATGCATTTATTTAGTATTTTAATGCAGTAAAACATCCCAAAGCACAAAGACTGACACCAAGCAACATACAGAGATATCAGGATATGTTAAGGGGAGGCAGAGTTTTGGATGAACTCAAGCTTAGAGGGTTGAAGATGGAGACCAACCAGACGAGTACTGGAACAGTTGAGTATTCTTTCCCTTCTTTGGCCTCCTTGTCTCGGGAGACAATGGGTAAGCGCCTGGAGGTGGTCAGTGGTGTGTGGAGCAGCAACTGGAGTGGCTATAAAGGCCAATACTAGAGTGACAGACTCTTCCACAGGTGCTGCAGAAAAAATTGGTTGTCGGGGCTGTTACACAATTGGCTCTCCCCTTGCGCTTCTGTCTTTTTTCCTGCCAACTGCTAAGTCTCTTTGACTCGCCACACTTTAGTCCCGCCTTTATGGCTACCCGCCAGCTCTGGCGAACGCTGGCAACTGACTCCCACGACTTGTGATCAATGCCACAGGACTTCATGTCGCGTTTGCAGATGTCTTTAAAGCGGAGACATGGATAGCCGGTGGGTCTGATACCAGTGGCGAGCTCGCTGTACAATGTGTCCTTGGGGATCCTGCCATCGTCCATGCGGCTCACATGGCCAAGCCATCTCAAGCGCCGCTGTCTCAGTAGGGTGTATAAGCTGGGGATGTTGGCCGCATCGAGGACTTCTGTGTTGGAGATATGGTCCTGCCATCTGATGCCAAGGATTCTCTGGAGGCAGCGAAGATGGAATGAATTGAGACGTCGCTCTTGGCTGACATAAGTTGTCCAGGCCTCGCTGCCGTCGAGCAAGGTACTGAGGACACAGGCTTGATACACTCGGACTTTTGTGTTCTGTGTCAGTGCGCCATTTTCCCACACTCTCCTGGCCAGTCTGGACATAGCAGTGGAAGCCTTTCCCATGCGCTTGTTGATTTCTGCATCGAGAGACAGGTTACTGGTGATAGTTGAACCTAGGTAGGTGAACTCTTGAACCACTTCCAGAGCGTGGTCGCCGATATTGATGGATGGAGCATTTCTGACGTCCTGTCCCATGATGTTCGTTTTCCTGAGGCTGATGGTTAGGCCAAATTCATTGCTGGCAGCCGCAAACCTGTCGATGAGACTCTGCAGACACTCTTCATTGTGAGATGTTAATGCAGCATCGTCAGCAAAGAGGAGTTCCCTGATGAGGACTTTCCGTACTTTGGTCTTCGCTGTACTAAGTGTGCGCGGCTTGAGCAGCTTTGGCTCAGTTAATGAGTTGGAGGCCGAGCTGCAGGCACTTCGATGCATCAGGGAGGGAGAAGGTTACCTGGACACTTGGTTCCAGAAGGCAGTCACACCACTTAGGATAGGGTCATCTGATTTAGTCAGTGGTCAGGGTGTGACTGTGAGTAAGGCAGATGAGGGTATCGAGAAGATGGGAGTGGAGGAGCCTCAGCAACGTTCGAGGCTCTTGCAGCTTGTATGGAAAACAGCGAGAGCTGCAGTGTGGATGAGCAGACTGACCATGGCACCATTCAAGCAGGGGGAGTTAAAAGGAATGTAATGGTAATAGGGGACAGTACAGTCAGGGGGATACACCCCGTTCTCTGCAGCTAAGAGCAAGGGTTCAGAAGGCTGTGTTGCCTGTCCGGTGCCACAGACATCTGCTCAGGACTGGAGAGGAACTTGCAGTGGGAGGGGGAGGAACCAGCATCTGTGGTCCATGTAGGTACCAACGACATTGATAGCACTAGGAAAGCCGTTCTGCATAGGGAGTATGAGGAGCTAGGCACTAAGTTAAAAAGCAGAACCTCAAAGGTAATAATCTCTGAATTATTACCTGAGCCATGTGCAAATTGGCATAAGGTAAATAAGATTAGAGAGATGAATATGTGGCTCAAAGACTGGTGTAGGAGAGCTGGGTTTCGGTTCGTGGGGTACTGGCACCAGTACAGGGGAAAGTGGGGGCTGTACCATTGGGACAGACTTCACCTGAACTGTGCTGGGACCAGTGTTCTAGCAAGTCGTATAAATAGGGAAGTAGAGAGGGCTTTAAACTAAATACAGGGGGGGGCGGGATCATGTCAGGGAAGATTGAGTAAGTTAAAGGGAAATGACAAGGCAATAGGATCAAGGTAGCAATAAAGGTATGATCATCAGAGTATGGCAGGAAAGGACAGTGATTGCAAACTTAAGAGTGTGCCAGCAGAAAGGGCCAGTTTACAAAAACAGTAAAAAAAAAATGAATTAAGGGCTCTGTATCGGAATGCCTGCAACATTCACAATAAAACAGATGAATTGTCAGCTCAAATAGAAATTCACATGCATGACCTGTTAGCCATTACAGAGATATGGCTACAAGGAAATGAAAGCTCGGACCTGAATATCTAAGGGTACATGACATTCAGGAAGGTCAGGAAGCTGGGAAAAGGTGGTGGGGTAGCTCTGTAAATTAAAGAGGGCATTAGTACTATAGTGAGAGATTACCTTAATTCTAAAGATCAAGACATAGAATTAGTTTTGGTGAAACCAAGAAACAGCAAGGGGCAGAAAACATTGGTGGGAGTTGTTTACAGGCCACCAAATGGCAGTGGTAATGTAAATCATAGTATAAATCAGGAAATTTGAGGTGCAGGTAACAAGGGGAATACAGTAATCATGGGGGATTTCAACCTACATATAGACTGGGTAAACTTCATTAGTACTAATGTTGTGGAGAATCTTACATTGTTTTAAAGTGATGTAGTTCAATCAGAAACTAGGGTCTTAAATCTAACCAAAGGCAACTATGAAGGTATGAGGGGCAAATTGGCTATGGTAGTTAGGAAACTACATTAAGAGTCTGACGGTAGACAGGCAATGACTAACATTTAAAGAACTAATACATAGTTTACAAGAAAAATACATTCCTTAAAAGCACAAAAGTCCAGCAAGGAATATGTTCCAACTGTGGCTAACAAAAGGATTGTATTAGAGCAAAGGAAGAGGCAATCAAAGTTGTTAAAAAAAAAAGGTAAGCCTGAGGATTGGGTGCATTTTAGAATTCTGCAAAGGAGGACCATGAAAAAGATTAAGAAAGGGAAAACAGACAGAGTAATCTAGCGAGACACATAAAAATGGACTGTAAAAGCTTCTATAGGTATGTAAAAAGGAAAAGTTGAGCAAAAATAAATGTGGGGCCATTACAATCGGAGTCAGGAGAACTCGATGCGGAATAAGGAAATGGCAGAGAAACTAAATAAATACTTCATGTATGTCTTCATGAAGAAAAATACTAAAAACTTCCCAAAAATAATGAAGAATCAAGGGACTAGTGTAAATGAGGAACTGCAAGATATTATTAGTAAAAAACAAAAGTGCTAGAGAAATTAATGGGGCTTAAAGTAGATGAATCCCATGGACCTTGTGATCTACATCCCAGAGTGTTGAAAGAGGTGGCTGTAGAGATAGTAGAGGCATTGGTGGTCATGTTTCAAAATTCAAAAGGCTCTGGAATGGTTCCTGCAGACTGGAAGATAGCAAATGTAACCCCATTATTTAAGAAAGAGAGAAAACGGGGAACTAATCAACCTGTTAGTTTAACACAAGTTGTAGGGATAATGCTAGAATGATTAACAGGATACTTAGAAAATAATGCCCACAGGATTGGGCAGAGTTAACATGGATTTATGAAAGGGAAATCATGTTTCACAAACCTGGAATTTTTTGACGATGTGGTATATTTAGATTTTCAGAAAGCTTCTGGTAAGGTCCCACACAAGCGGTTAGTAAACAAAATTAAAGCATATAGGATTGGGGGGGGGGGGGGGGGGGGGCGGGGGCGGCAGAATATATACTGGCATAGATTGAGAACTCGTTAACAGACAGAAAACAGAGTAGAAATAAATGGGTCATTTTCATGTTGACAGGCTGTGACTAGTGGGGTACAATTCTGTGATTCTGTACCGCAAGGATCAGTGCTTGGGCCCCAGATATTCACAATCTACATCAATGATTTAGATATGAGGATTAAATGTAATATTTCCAAGTTTGCAGATGACAAAAGTAGATGGAAGTGAGAGTTGTGAGGAGGATGCAAAGGGACTTCAAGGAGATCTGGAGAGGCTAAGTGAGTGGGCAAAAATTTGGCAAATGGAATACAATGCAGAGAAATGTGAGATTATCTGCTTTGGTAGGAAAAACAGAAATAAGGAGTATTTCCTATATGGTGAGAGGCTGGGAAGTGTTGAAATTCAAAGGGACTTGGGTATCCTTGTTCATAAGTCACTGAACGCTAACAAGCAGGTACAGCAAGCAATTAAGAAGGCAAAGGGAATTTTGGCCTTTATTACAAAAGGATTTGAGTATAGGAGTAAAGATATCTTACTGAAATTACATAGAGCCTTGGCAAGGTCACACCTGGAGTACTGTGTGCAGTTTTGGTCTCCTTACCTCAAGGAAAGATATACTTGTCATAGAGGGAGTGCAAAAAAGGTTCACCAAACTAATACCTGGGATGGAGGGATTGTCCTATGAAGAACGATTAAATAGACTGGGCTTTTATTCTCTGGAGTTTAGAAGAATGGGAGGTTATCTCATTCAAACATACAAAACTCTTCCAGGGCTCGACAGGGTAGATGCAGGAAGGATGTTTCTCCTGGCTGGGGAATCTAGAACCAGGGGACACAGTCTCAGAATAAGGGGCAGGCCATTTAAGACTGAGATGAGGAGGACTTTCTTCACTCAGAAGGTGGTGAATCTTTGGAATTCTCTGCCCCAGAGGGCAGTGGAGACTCAGTACTTGAGTATGTCCAACACTGAGTTCGATATATTCCTACACATTAAAAACATCAAGGGATATGGGGATAGTGCAGGAAAATGGTTTTTAAGTAGATTAAACGTGATCTAATTGAATGTCGAAGCAGGCTTGAAGGGCTGAATGCCCTACTCCTGCTCCTATTTCTTATGTTCTTATGAATGAGGGTTTCAGCAACAGATTAGATGAGACAGGTGTTTTTCAAGGTGGAAGCAAGCAGTTTTGGTGATGGAGAGGATATGGGGCTGGAACCTCAGTTCAGGGTTAAATAGGACATCTATTGATGAATGATGGTGAATTTCAAATAGGAACACAAGAATTTGACTTTTATGTCAGACTGTAGCTAAGAGCATCATTTGTTGGATATACAAGATCAGGAGGCCAATTATTGTTGCAAGGTACATTTCCTCTCCACTTGATCTCCCTTACTCAGTACCAAATGATAATGCTTAATTTCCTTGAATAAGTAATCTACCAGACACACATAAAAATCTATTCCTTTTTATGTGGTTCTATATTTTGCATAACCAAATGGCTACTTAATATGACTACACAAAACACAAATAAAGCTGTGCTTTCCAACTTTAATCTGTATACATTGTATACAAGCCACAATTGCTATTTTTCAGATCATAAACAATTTACGGACCTTAACATTTCTGTGTCACGTTAAAATAATTAGAATGGCATAATAATAAACTTCCAGTAATCAATACAATTACAAGGAAATACTTCATAAAAATGGATCACTTATGAACTAGACTGAAACAGCTATAAATTTGATGAACTAGGGAACAGAAGTGAAACCCTTAAATTACTGATTTAACAATGAAGTTGGAGGCTCTCTGCAGTTTTATTATAATATGCAATAATGTCTTTGTTAGAGGTAAAGGTAGAACATTAAAAATACATTTTATTTAATTTGCAATGTTAAAATAGCTACCTGGCCTGTTATATGTACTGTCTTCAAAATGACAAACAGAATTAAGTTTTTACATAACTATGATGAAGAGTGCCATAAAGTAATCTATACAATTAAACAGATTAATACAGAGCCAATAAAAGACTACAATAACGTATTACGTTATTAACAAATTTGGAATCATACATATAATTACAGAATTATTGATTACTATAAGGCCTGTTGTAATAATGGTATTTCTTAACAGTATACCCTTCCTTGATTTTAAAATAAGATGCATTGTAGAACATATTGTTGCTCATTTTAATTTGGCACTGTATAAAAGTAGGAAGGATAAAATGTTACTAATATAGATCATATATTTTTATTTAAAACTCGATCGATTGCATATCCAGTCTTTATGAAGCTCCAATACATTAGTTCTGCTGAGAGAATGCTCATGGAGAATGTTAATTTGACCCAATTTGTATGTACAAATTAAGTTAATTTGAATCTCGACTTTCATGTTACTGAAATGCCATGAATGCCTATTGTACATGTAAAATATAACATTGTGTTTATTCTTCACAAATATGATGCCGGTATTGTCACACTCATGCAAGGAGAAATAATGAACTTATAAAACAGACCCAAACAGACGTGAGGCGCGCCAACATGCCCTGGATTCAAACTGACCCATCAGGAGAAAGGATTGTGGCAGTACGCTCTGGAACAATCGGAGTGGAATCAATGTTGGTTAATTCAGTTATTAGTTCAAAATTGAGGATTCCTTCTATTCCAGCAAAGAGGAAGAATCCGGCCTACGACCACTATCTTTAAACTACATGTAAGTAGAGACTGGAGTTGGCCTTGAACTCCCTACCTGAGAAATCTTACCAGGACTTCGCCATTGACCTTTGGCTAGAATATAACAAGAGCAGTCTGCAACAGCGCATCCATCCTCCTGAACCTCCCAAGTCTTTTTTCAGTGAATAAGGGAAAAGATTACAGGTCTGCACTGTTTCAAGTCTTCAACCCAGGGAAAAGCAAGTTTAACAGAGAATTCTTTACAAATCATCAGACTTTATAATCTCTAAATTTTCTTGAGTGTGTGTGCATCTGTATGAGTGCGACAGTGGGTGTGCTGTTATGTATATTTTGGGTGCTGTATAATAAACATTTATCTTTCTTTTTAAATTTATGAGAAAACCTGTTAATTTGTCTGTTCTTGATAATTAAAGTATTCCTGTGTTAAAAAAACACCTTTTTAAAAAAAACAGTCTCTCAGTTGAGAGGTAGAAAAGGAGGAACCATCCCAATCATCTGTCACCTGTCCATAACAGTATGTTCAGTTCTCCCCAATTGAGGATTACTGTGAATAAATGGCCTTTTTTCTCCGGAGGAAGGATCACAAGTTCATTGGACTGACTTCTCTTTTCATTCATTTTGCTGCTACTTTTTTTATATAAACAGCTAAAGTCATGAACGATAATGGAGTAGGTGAGATGACATACTCTGTTGAATTCATCCTCCTCAAAATTGCAGCTGTGGTTTGCTTCATTATTCTTGACAAGGCTTTCATGGAATGATATCACAGGAGTTGCTACCACTTAATACTTATGAAACAGCAAAAGAACAATCCAAAAAATAAACTAACCACGGTGTTCTGTCCTCTGTATGCAGACATTCTGGCTTGTCTATTCACATCCCAGCTGATATTCTCCATATTGTTCTGTGCCCTCAGCACCCACTAGGATGTTTAAGATTTTCTATTGGCTGCTTTGAGTTACCACTTGATAAAAGGCAGTTAAAAAAAAACATCTGATTTTGCCCAGCAGTTGTCATTTAAAAAAAAAAATCTAATTTTAATACCCAACTGCAGCAATGGGTTCCCATTATTCCTCCATAATGGAGTGCATAAGACATCCCCATCGAGGAGCGTTGACTTGGACTTGGGAATTTCTGAAATAAGACTTCGACAACTACTTAATATAAACATACTTCTCTGATATCAGGTTGTAATAGAAATTCAATTGTTGTCGACCTTTGATGAAAAAATATTCTGCAGTTACATTCCACAAACATAATACACAAAGGCACTAGTCACTCCTCCTGTTCTTTAATTACACGCTAACTAGGCTCTTATCTTTTACAAGTGAATTTATTCTAGTTACAGTGGAGAAAGAGAGGCAAAGAGAAAAAAAAAGACAATGTTCAATAAAGCACTCAAAATGTTTAACTTTTTGTTGTACTTGTTCTAACAGACAGGCAAATTTCATCTATAATAAAAACAAAAAGTGCTGGAAATACTCAGCAGGTCTGGCAGCATCTGTGGAGACAGAGGCAAAGTTAATGTTTCAAGTCTGTGACCTTTCATCAGAACTGGTAAAGGTTAGAAAAGAATTAGGTTTTAAGCAAGTGGAGGTGGGGGGGGGGGGGTGGGGGGAGAGAACAAAGGGGAAGGTGTTTGATCGGGCAGAGGGCAGGAGACATTAAATAACAAAGCTGTTGTGGGACAAAGGCAAAGAGTGTGTTAATGGTTGTGGTGAAAGACAAAGCATCAGTCCAGAGAGAGTGTTAATAGCAGAATAATGAGTATGAAATGCAGGCACATGGTTAAAAAATAAAACATTAAAAAAAAAGGCCAGTCATGCTCTGAAGTTATTGAACTCAATGTTCAGTCTGCAAGGCTGTAGAGTGCAATATCGGGTGTTGCTCTTCGAGCTTGCATTGATGTTCACTGGAACACTGGAGCAGGCCAAAGACAGAAATGTTGGCATGAGAGCAGGGGGGAGTGTTGAAATGGCAAGCAACTGGAAACTCAGGGTCATGCTTTCGGACTGAGTGGAGCAAATTTCATCACCTTGTTGTTCTAATTAGAACTAGATAATTCTGGTACACCTGCTACATTAAAATATTGCATTCAACTGTACATCTTTTGTAGTTACACGTTAAATGAAAAACCAGTTATAATCCATCGTTGCAAACAGAACCACCAAAACCAAGGTACAAGATTATGCCCACAAAAGGGCTAAAAGCTATAATACTGTCAAAACAGTGTTTTAAATGCAATCTCTAAAATCCCTATTTTTTATTATTTTTTTTTAGAGATACAGCACTGAAACAGGCCCTTCGGCCCACCGAGTCTGTGCTGACCAACAACCACCCATTGATACTAACCCTACAGTAATCCCATATTCACTACCACCTACCTACACTAGGGGCAATTTACAATGGCCAATTTACCTGTCACCTGCAAGTTTTTGGCTGTGGGAGGAAACCGGAGCACCCAGCGAAAACCCACGCGGTCACAGGGAGAACTTGCAAACCCCGCACAGACAGTACCCAGTATTGAACCCGGGTCCCTGCAGCTGTGAGGCTGCGGTGCTAACCACTGCGCCACAGTGCCGCCCATTGCGCCACAGTGCCTCCATTTAAATGCCAGCAAATCACTTTTGGAATGCTATGACAGGTTTGTCAATTTAACTGGCTGAGACCAGCTACATCTGGGCATAACATTTAAAAAATAATTTTGTACAATCCCATCTATTTTGCTGCATTTTTCTTCCCATCTCTCATTCATGAGTGACTGCATGTGGATGATACAAGCATCTTAAGTGCATGACACCTCTTTTTAAATCGTATTTTCCTAAACAAAGACAAAAAATCTGGACAATATAACTGAGCCTGCATTTCCTCCAGCTAAACATGGTAACAAGGCATCCGTTTTTTGTTCTCATCACAAATTTTGTATCCTTGCCTTTGATTCCAATCCCTTTCATGACTGCTTGCTCCAATTGAATCAGATATTGCACATCTTTGGTATCCCACTAGACCCTAAGCTGATCTTTAAATTACACATATGATCTATTGCCAAGACAACATATTTTCAGCTTTGTAACTCTATTCCATCCTTACTTCAAGCCCACCGCTGCTGAAATTGTCATTTACACCATTGCCTCTTCCAGGCTCAACTTCTCCAACTATTTCAGTCAGCTCCTGAGCTCCACAGTACACAAACATCAATTCATCCATAACCCAACTACCTTTCTATCAGCCCATGCAATAATTTGAAAATCTGAGACAGAAAGATAAAGCTTGCATTTACATAGTGCTGTCAAATCCTGTGAATTACTTTTGAAGTAGACAATTTGGAAGTCAAGCAAGGTCCCACAACCAGAAACGAGAAAAAATAACCATTAATCCATCTTTGTGTGACTTGAGCAATAAGTATTAACCAAGACACTTTGAAAACTCACTGCTCTTGTACAAATAGAGCCGTGGTTTCTTTTATGTTCACCTGAACAGGCAAATGTTTAACATCTCATCTCGTGCTTCCATCAATGCAGCAGTCTTTTAGTACTGCACTGGAATGTCAGCTTAATGTCCTGGAACTGTTCCAGAATTCAAAACTTTATAACTCATGAGAGGATATTACTTCTACTGAGCCAAGTTGACAAATAGACAGAGATAGACAGGTTTACATTTTAGGCACAGCCTCTGCCTATCACAAAGTGCTGCCCCCACTTGCAGCTTTGGCCTGTAAATAGGTCTACAATTGTCCAAAAAAAACCTAATCATAAGAAACTGGTATGGGCTTGGAAGAGAGCACCACTGTCATGCATAATAAATATCTTAATATCATGCTGATTGGCCTGATGTCAGCCAAAGATCATACTCTACTTGAGTTGCTCTTAATAAAGAGAAAATCTAACCCAATAGACTCTTTACTTCTGTGGTGTCTATCAGACAAGGCCCTCTCTGATCATTTTGATGTATTCAGTTCCCTCGTAAGAACTACCCCGCCAACTTCCAAATCTGCCATCATCATCCCTCCCTGCTCAAAAGATCTACCTTCAATCCCTCAGCCCTTGCAAACTACCAGACTGTCTCTAACCTCCTTTTCCTCTCTATAAAGTTCTTGAACATGTTGGAACTCCCAAATCTGTGTCCATCTTTCCCACAATTAGTGCTTGAATACCTCAAATCAGGTGCCACAACAAAAATAGGCTCTAACCAAAATCACAATGGCATTAGTGGCTGTGGTGCACCAGCCCCCGATCCTCTCAACCTCTCTGTAGCCATCAACACAGTTGACCACACAATCCTCCTTCAACAGCTCTTCTAATCCACTGTCCAACTTAGCAGGACTGCATCTCTTGGCTCCATTCTTGTCCATCCAATTGTAGCCAGATACTTCCTAGCAGTAACTTCTCTTCCCACCCCCAACTATTACCGTTGGAATACCAAAGGAACTATTCTATTCTTTGCCCCTGCTTCTTTCTCACATACATGCGGCTCTCAGTGACATCACTGGAAGACATGGGACCAAGTTTCCATGCTGACAATACCGAGCTCTACCTCTCCGCCACCTCCCTCGACTCCTCCACTATAATGGTGCAGATCAGACAGCTTGTCAGACATGCAATTCTGTATAAGCCACAGCTTTCTCCAGTTAAATACTGGGAAGACCAAAACCATCATCTTTGGCTCCCGCTTTTATCTCCATGCCCTCTCCATTGATGCCATCTCCCCTCTCCAGCCACTTTCTCAGGTTGAACCAGACTGTTGGCAACTTCAGCATTCTATTTAACCTCGAGTTGAATTTCCACCACCATATCTTATCCATTATGGGCGGCACAGTGGCTAGCACTGCAGTCTCACATCTCCAGCGACCTGGGTTCGGTTCTGGGTACTGCCTGTGTGGAGTTTGCAAGTTCTCCCTGTGACCACGTGGGTTTCCTCCGGGTGCTCCAGTTTCCTCCCACATGCCAAAGACTTACAGGTTGATAGGTAAATTGGCCATTGTAAAAATTGCCCCTAGTGTAGGTAGGTGGTAGGAGAATTGAGGGAAGGTGGGGATGTGAGAGGGAAAATGGGATTAATGTAGGATTAGTATAGATGGGTGGTTGATGGTCAGCGCGGACTCGTTGGGCCTGTTTCTGTGCTGTATCTCTCTATGACTCTATAAAGGACACCTTGTTCCACCACTGTAACATCACCCACTTCAATTCATCTCCTGTTGAAACCCTCATCCATGACTTTGTCACCTCCAATCAACAACAATTCCAATGCACTCCTGGTCAACCTCCCAATCTCCATAAACTCCAGCTGTGTCAAAATCTGGTGCCTGTATTTTATCCCCCATCAAATCATATTCACCTATTACCTTCACTTTAAGTAACCGATGTTAGCTCCAGATGCCCCAATATACTCCAATTCAAAATTCTTGTCCTTTAATTCCCTTCATGTTCCTAACACTCCGTCTCTAACCTCCTACAGCCCTACAACTGCCCTAGAACTCTGCATTCCACCAACTCCTGCCTCTTATGCATGAACCACATACATTTTGCCCCACCAACAGCAGCCAGGTCCCAAGCACCAGAATTCCTTCCCTAAACTGCTTTTCAACCCCCTTCTCCTATTTTAAGATTCTTCTTAAGACCCACCTCTGACCATCATTGGGACCCAACTCAGCCCATCCTCTCCGAAGCCAATGAGATCTCAGACCATGCATTTAACCAGAGACCCAACTTCCCATATCAGCACCCTCCCCTAAATATGCTTACACCCAGTGCTCATACAACTCACTTTCCTTGCCATCCCTAACCTCTGTATAAAGATCTGGTCAATGATCAATACTTAGTACTAGAATAACGCAGACCTTGCTAACATCCGTAATGAACCCTTTAATGTAGCTTGAAATGTACCTTAGCCCAACAAAAGGTGTAAGCTTCTCTTAATTCAATCATTTATACAGAATTACATAGAATATACAGCACAGATAACCATTCAGCCCAACCAATGTATGGTAGCACTTATGCTCCACTTGAGCCTCTTAACCTCCCTCTTCTAACTCTAGCAGCATAACCTTCTATCCCCTTCTCCCTCATCTATCTTTCCCTTAAATATGACTTGCCTCAACAACTCTCTGTGATAGCGAGTTCCACATTCTCAGCACACTCCTAGGTAAAAACCTTTCTTCTGAATGCCCTACTTGATTTCTTGGTGACCATCTTCTATTGACGCTCTCTAGTTTTGCACTTCTCCACAGCTGGAAACAGTCTCTGTGTCTACGCTATCAAAACCTTTCATAATTTTAAAGACCTCTATTGTCATCCCTTTGTCTGTTTTTTCCTTTCCTAAAAGATATGAACACTGTTTTAAATGCTTCCCATTGTTGTTCTACATCATCGTTTGCCAATATTGTTGATCATTTTGTTTACCCAAGTTCTAGTCTCAGCCCCTCAAAATCAGCTTTTCTCCATGGTCTTTGACATACTTATATCCTCCTCAAATATGATCCTAACCATATATTATGGTCACTATTGCCTTGATGTTTCCTTACTTTTACTTTTCTTATCAGTTCTGTTTCATTCCCCATTACTAGATCCAATAGCAAATCCTCCCTTGTTGGGCTTTTTACATACCAGGTTAGAAAGGAGTCTTGTACAGAGTGTAGGAACTCCGCTACCTTATCCCCTTTATCTACTATCTCTGGCCAATTAATTTTAGCCTAGTTGAAATTGCAGGATTTTTTTTTTTACTCACTTTCCTAATTTGCCTGCATATTTCTTCACAAGAACACAAGAAATAGGAGCAGGAGTAGACCATATGGTCCATTGAGCCTGCTCCGCCATTCAGATGATCATGGCTGATCTTAGGATTCAACTCCACTTTCCTGCCTGCTCGCCATAGCCCTTGATTCCCTGAGAGTCCAAAAATCTGACTATCCCAGCCTTAAATGTATTCAACGATGGTGCAACCATAACCCTCTGGGGTAGAGAATTCCAAAGATTCACAACCCTTTGAGTGAAGTAATTTCTCCTCATCTCAGTCCTAAACGATCAGCCCCTTATCCTGAGATTGTGCCCCGGTGCTTTAGATTCCCCAACCAGCGGAAATAATCTCAGTGTCTACTCTATTCCCTTCAATGAGATCACCTCTCATTCTTCTGAACTCCAGAGAATACAGGCCCAATTTACTTAGCCTATCATAAGACAACTCCCTCATCCCAGGGACCAATTTAGAGAACCTTCGCTGCACTGCCTCCAGTGCAAGTATATACTTTTTTAAAATGTGGAGACCAAAACTGCACACAGTATTTCAGATGTGGTCTCACCAAAACCCTGTACAATTTTCTTTATTCTTTCATGTGATGTGGGCATCGCTGGCAAAGCCAGCATTTGTTGCCCATCCCTAATTGCCCTTGACAACTGAGTTCCTTGCCAGGCCATTTCAGAGGGCAATTAAGTGTCAACCACATTGCTGTGGGTCTGGAGTCACAGGTAGGCTAGACCTGGTAAGGACAGCAGATTTCCTCCCCTAAAGGACATTAGTGAACCAGATGGGTTTTACAACAATCACCATTGCTGAGACTGACTTTTAATTCCAGATTTTTAATTTTAATTAATTGAATTTAAATTCCACCAGCTGCCATGGTGGAACTTGAACTCATGTCCCCAGGACATTAACCTGAGCCTCTAGATTAGTAGCCCAATGACATTACCGCTACGCCACCATCTCCTTCATACTTCCTTGTTCTTGTACTCCAATCCCCTTGCAATAAAGGCCAGCATGCCATTTGCCTTCCTAATTGCTTGCTGTACCTGCATGTTAACTTTCTGCGTTCCTTGTACAAGCGCACCCAAGTCTCTTTGAACATCGACACTTACAAGTTACACACCCTTTAAAAAATATTCTGCTTTTCTATTCTTACGACCGAAGTGCATAACTTCATACTTCCCTACATTATACTCCATCTTGTTGCCCACTCACTTAAACTGTCTATATCTCTTTGCAGCCTCTGTGTCCACCCCACAGCTTACCTTTTCACCTACCTTTGTATCATCAGCAAACTTAGATACATTACTTAATCTAAGCCATTAATATAGATTGCAAATAGCTGAGGGCCCAGCACTGATCCTTGCGGCATTCCACTATTTTGTGCCTGCCTACGTGAAAATGCCCTGTTTATGCCCGCTCGTTGCTTCAGATGAGTTCTGATGAAAGGTCACTGAACTGAAACGTTAACACTGCTTCTCTCTCCACAGATGCTGCCAGACCTGCTGAGTATTTCCAGCACTTTTTGTTTTTATGTCAGATTTCTAACATCTGCAGTATTTTGCTTTTATTCCAACAATTTCTTGTTGAATGCTCTGTCCAACAATATAACTACTGATAGAGGGCCTATAAACTACTCCAACCAGCGTTTTCTAATTCTTGCTATTCCTTATTTCCACCCACAATGATTCTACTTCATGATCGTCTGAGGCCAGATCCTTTCTCACTAATGCCCTTATGTCATCCTTTACCATCAGTGCTACCCCTCCTCCTTTATTATGCTGTCTGTCTTTCCAAAATAGTGTGTACACCCTGGAATATTTATTTCTCAACCTTGATCACCATGTAACCATGTCTCTGTAATGGCAATTAGATCTAAATCATATACCTCTATTTGTACCACTAGTTCATCTATCTTATTGCAGAAACTTCGCGCAGAACCTTTAATTTAATTTATTTGCTTCTATTCCCTTTAATGACTTTATTTGCTGATATACAATTTCTGTTAAAACACTCTGTCCCATTCCACCTGTCTTTACCCACAACGCTATACTGTTCCGATGCCTTGGCCTCTCTCTTTGAATTTCTAAATCTCACCTCTCCTGAACCCTCCCGCCACTCCGTTAGTTCATAACCAATAGTCTTATCTGCTGGCTCACTCGAGTTTGTACACAGTCCTTTCCTGTCACACCCTGATTATCATTATCCTTATTGTTATCTTGCTCTCTTGCCTTCTTCTCTCTAAGAGATCACACTCTTCCCTCACTTGATCCCTTGCCCCTACTGTTCAGTTTAAAGCTCTCACTACTGCCCTAGTTATACGACTTGTCAGAACACTGATCCCAGCACGGTTCCGGTGTAAACCATTCCCAACGGTACAGCTCCCACTTTTCCCAGTACTGGTGCCAATGCCCATGAATCGAAACCCATTTCTCCCACACCAATCTTTGAGCCATGTATTTAACTGTCTAATCTTATTTACCCTATGCCAATTTGTTCATGGTTCAGGTAATAACCCAGAGATTATTACCTTTGAGGTTCTGTATTTTATAGCCCCAGCTGCTCAGAATCACTATGCAGAACCTCTTTCCTAGTCCTATCTATGTCATTGGTACCTACATGGACCATGACAATTGGATCCTCCCCCTGCCATTGCAAGTTCCTCTCCAGCCCTGAGCAGATGTCCCGAAGCTTGGCACTGGGCAGGCAACACAGCTTTCTGGACTCTCGCACTTGGCTGCTGAGAACTGTGTCTACCCCCTGACTATACTGTCCCCATTACCACTACATTCTTATTTACTCCCCCGCTTGAATGGCTTCCTGTGCCATAGTGTCATGGTCAGTTTGCTTCACCCTGCAGCCCTCGCTCTCATCCATATAAAAGAACCTCAAATCTGTTGGACAATTGCAAGGGCTGAGCCTCCTTCATTCTGTTTTCTCGATCCCCTTACTTGCCTCACTTGCAGTCACACCCTCCTGTGTCTGACCACTGACCAAATCAGAAGACCCTCTCTTATTGGGGTGACTGCCTTCTGGAACAAAGTGTCCAGGTAACTTTCCACCCTCCCTGATACATCACAGTGTCTGTAACTCAGCCTCCAGCTCACTGACTCTGCGTCAAAGCTCCACGAGCTGCAGAAACTTACTGCAGACATGTTTTCCGTGGATCACACTGGTGTCATGAGCTCCCACCTACTGCAGCTGCAACACATCACCTGCACTGCCATCCTGATTGAGATTTAAATAACTAATTAATTATTGCTGAAAACAGAGACATTTTGTCGAAACTTTTCATTTTGCACTCATCAGAACAATTTGCAAGAGTACCAATGTAAGGGAAAGCAACAAATTTATACTATATGAGAAGAGAGTGCTGATTGGTTGGGAAGTGGACTGTGATTGATAAAGGTGTTGCCATGGAGAATGCACCAGTTTATGGTGACTGACAGTTAACTGCCAAGCTTTGTTTGAAATTTAAACCAGGCAGCTTGACTCTGATTGGTCAAGGCATTGCCCTGAGGAATGAACCAGCGAATGGCTGTCACTTATTTTGCTGAGCTGAAACAGGTGCAATGTTCTGTCTGTCTGCAAAGAACAGAGCCCTTTGTATTAATATATGTAGCTTCCAGTACGCGGTCGGGCAAACCCCCCACTTGTCAAGACTGAGGCACACGTTATTTTGCCACTGAACAAAAACTTAAAATTGCAAGCCCTGACTGGAAGGACATTTGCATAGTACCAGACAATGTTGAAACAATGGGGACTCAGCAGTTGCTTCCCCAATGCAGTGAAGTGGTCAGACCAGTTTTAATCACATGAGTAACTGGCTGTTGGAGAATTTGAACTTCCAACAAAGGAATTGAAGAGACAAAGCCGCGTGCTCATGGAGTAAAGAACTCTCCTGAAACTGAAGCAAGAATTACAGCCTCTCCTGTCTGCCTGCTTCCATCTCCTTCCCATGGAACTGAATCTTGTGAAAACACATGAAACTCAAAAAGAGAAAGGTTTTCTACATTAACAAGGTTTTATGAAGACTACTGGGCCCCAACAAAACGTAAGACCATATCGTTAATCAAGGACTACAGCAAGCTCAAGAAGCAGTAACAAGGTATTGCCTCAAACTGTTCTACTTATCTTTTCTTCTGCTCTTTTCTGTCCCTATCTGCATGTTTATATCGCGTGTGCATATTGGGTGGGCGCATCGTATATCCGTAGGCATGAACCATATTAAAGTTTAAGGTTTAATAAATTTCATCTTTCTTCTTTAAACCAAAGAAAGCCTTTGTGCTCATTTCTTTGCCTTATAGTTGGAAAGTTGTGAACAAGGATTCACAAAGGGAGAGCTCAAAACACAGTGTTTAAAATGAAACTGTTACAATAAGACCAGGTGAAGAGAATAATAGACCCCTAGACACCTTTCACATCTGGTCATAACAGCGCAAATGCGCCACACTGCGAGCCCGACTGACAATCAAAAGCAAAATATGACATTCCTGGAAAACTGAAACAAATCAGAAAATGTTAGAAACAGAAAGCAGGCCAGTTAGCACCTATGGCGAGTACAACAAAGGTAATGTCAGAATTGGATCACGAGGGGAGAAGCAAATTATTAATGAGACAAATCCAGGGAAAAATATGAACGGCATGATATTCCAGATCGTCTCAATCAAGTATTGGACAGAAGCACTGAAACATTAAAGCATAGTGGGAGACCTGGAGAAGTAAGAGAAAATTGGAGAGAAAGAAAACCTGGGGTCAAGAACGAAATTGAAACAGGCTTGTAAATAAGGCTATAGCTGAAGTTATTGAAGCCAATGTGCAGTCCAGAAATTTGCAGGGCATTTAAAAGAAAGATATTATTCTTGAAGTTTACATTGAGCTTCACCGGAAGGTCAATAACAGAAGCCAGAGTGGGAATGGGAGGGAGTGTTGAAGTGGCAAGCCACAGTTAGGAGTTGCACTTGAGGACAGAGTGGAGATGCTCAGCAATCACCTAATCTGCATTTAGTCACCCAGTGTAGAGGCCACACCATGAGTTGCAAATAAAGTAGAATGAATTTGAGGATGTACACATAAGTTGTTGTCTCAAATAGGAATACGAGTACGCCATTTATTCCTTCAAGCCTGTTCTGCCATTCAATGAGATCATGCTTGATCTGCGACCTAACTTCATATATTGTCATTACCCTACATCCCTTAATACTTTCAGGTAAGAAAAATCTATCATTCTCAGATTTAAAATCAACAATTGACCATTTATGGAAGAGTGTTCCAAACTTCTATCACTCTTGGCATATAGAAGGGTTTCCTAACTTCATTCCCAAAAGGCCTGGCTCTAACTTTTAGGCTACGTCCTCTAGTCCTAAACTCCCCAACCAGTGAAAATAATTTCTCTTTATTTACCCTAATGGTACCCCTTAATATCTTGAAAACTTTGCTCAAATAATCCCTTAATCTTCTAAATTCCACAGAATACAACCTCGGTTTGTGAAATCTCTCCTTGTAATTTAACCCGTCAGATATCATTCTGGTAAATCTTTGCTGTACTCCCTCCAATGCCAGTGCATCCTTCCTGAGGTGTAGTGCCCAGAACTGAACATAGTACTTCAGGTGTAGTCTAACGAGTGCTTTGTATAGCTGCAGCACTTTTTCTACCCCCTTGAATTCTAGTCCTCTGGATATAAAGGCCAGCATTCCAAGTAGCCTTTCTGATAATGTCACAGACAGGTACAGAAATAAACAATCTATGCACATGGACCCCTAAAACTGTTTGGACCTCTACTGTTTCTGGTTTATCATTTATAGGTATGTTGATGCATCTTTTTTAGGTCCAAAGTGGATAACATTTGACTAGATTGAAAATGATTTGCCACAATTTTGCCCATTCATTTAATCCAATTCATATCTCTTTGTAAGCAGTTTAAATGGAAGCATAAAATTATAATGTGTTTGGAGCCTGAGATAATGTTGTAAAAGTGGTGAATGAGCAGGTGCTGTGTAGCCTGCCTTTACAATGCAAAGTGATGGGGGGAGAGCATTTGGAAGTAGGGATGATGAAGACTAAGCTAGGGTGGTCAGGGAGGGAAAATGCACTCTGGAAAGTGAAGGGGGGGGGGGGGGGGGGAAGGATGATATGCTTGTGGCAGGAATCATTCTAGATGCAAATGCAGAAGCTAGTGAGATGGCAGATGAGCAGTCGGGAGAATCCATCTCATTTGCTAGAGGAGGAAAGGTCAGGACAGTAGCATGAGAAATAGGGAGGCCTGGTCAGAGGTCTTGTTGTCTACAGCAGAAGGGCATTCTTGCTGAATAGGAAGGCATTTTGGAAGTTCAGGTGTTAAAGGTAGAGGCATCAGAGCAGATTCTATGGAGATAGAGAAATTGGGAAAATGGGATGGAGTCTTCACAGGATAGGATTAAGCCGACTCCAGATAGTTACAGGAGTCAATGGGCCTGATTTTATTCAGCAGCCACAAGTCCCGATGTCGGGACTAGAAACGGGTGCAGCTTCCACTAGGGCCACGAGCGGCCGGCTGCACGTGATCATGCGGAGCATGGCCAATTAAGGTTAATAAAGCGCGCGAGCCATCCATTGAAGTGGACAGTGGTGGGGGGCAGAGGTGGAGACGGCAGCATCAACTAACACCGTATTTAAATAGCTGCCGACCCTGCATTCAATGTTTGATTGCCAACTATAAGGATTTCTTCAGGAGGGAGCGGCAACATAACAATGGCAGAAGACAGATCCCGGGTGGCCCCGCACTTCAGTGATGCCTTCCTCCTGGTACGCCTAGGTTCTCCGGGCTGCAAGGGAAAGGCGGGAGGGTCCTGTTCCCCAGGGATGGGAGGAGGAGAGTTGGGCGTCTGACAAAGCAAGCCTGTCTGCAGATAGTGGAGGTGGTCAGCAGCTGTGGGGTCACCCCAAGGATCTGGATGCAGTGCCGCATGTGGCTCAACGACTTCATCTGGGCCATGAAAGTCAGTACCTCATAAACCCTTGACCTCTTGAGCCTTGCATGTGTCAGAACAGGAAGGTGCATTGGGTGCAGAGGGAGTGCTCACCCAGTTGGGGCAAAGGATCCGCATGCAGGAGGCATCTGTGCCCCCATCAGTAACTGTTGGACTATCACATGACTTGGCTTTTTCCCACTGGAGACAGACATTCATATTGGTGTCTGTAGGAGAAGATAACACTCAGAGAGCGAGCCAAGACCAGTGGTGGACTGCCAAATCTCTATGTCCTGAACCTGATGGAGGAGGCAGCCATGGAGCTGTCATGGCCACAGGATGGATGTTCCATTGTGGATAGAGAGACACAGGCACCTTCTCAAGACAGTGAGTAAGATCACAATGGGGCACAAGGGTGAAACTGCAGCAACAGAGCCATGACCCTTCACTGTCTCTATGTTCTCATACAGGTTATGCAGAATATCAAAGAGCCGCAGAAACTGTGGGAGAGCCTTCTGCCTCTGAGGGGGAGGATGGAACCTCAGAGGGTGCATTGTCATTGCACACCCCCGTAGCCTTCACCAGCGCAAATACTCTCATGTTGGCTGGTGTGCGCAAGTGGTTAGATTCAGTTACACAACCTAGGCAACACAGCACCGACGTATCCAAGCAGCTGACGGCATGTGACAGCCAAAGCCTGACAGTTGGAAGACTATGGGAGGCCAGGCTCATACAGAGTCCCAGGATCATGAAGTGCCTCTGGTGTTGCCAGCATCATGGGAAATGCTGCAGCGAGGTCAGGCAACACCTGGCAGAGATGCCAGGGGCTATGCGTGTCCAAGTGCAGACAATGGATAAATCCATCCAGGCCTGGAGTGCTGCACTGCCTCTGACTGGTGCATGAGTTGCGTCTTCTATTGACAGATTGGTGGCTCTCCTGGAGAGCAAGATCCAGCACAGTGCTTAGTGTCTGCAGGGGATTTGTGCAGAGCTGCGTACACTCATCTTGACCATGAGTTCAAGGCAGCAGTGGCAAGGGGAGATGGATATGAGGGACCTGGAGTCACCACCAGGTCCTCTACCCTCTCAGGTCAGCAGGGAGGCACAAGTGTGCCTTGCAAAGGAGGACCATCTGCCTCCCACAGCTGGAGGCTCCTCTCAAGGTGCTCCTGGTATGGGCAGCAGTTTCTCAGCCCCTCTGCCAGATCCTCCTTCAACCCAGATGACTGAGGGTGGTACTGCTTTTTTTGCAGGAGGCCCTCAACATGCCTATGGCATCTAGAGGACAACCGCCAAGGTCATCACGAGCCAAGGGGCAGCAAGGTCAGCAGCCTGCTTCCACTTCAGCTGGCAGCACAGGGGAAGCACCATATAGGACTACATGCAAAAGAATAAAGAGCATCAACTAGAAGCTTGGGGGATTCACGGCTAATGTAAATAGAAAGGGTAGAATTTGTTGTGAGGTATAATAAAGATAAGCTTCTCCCTCACATAATCTCCTTTCCCTTATTTATTTTTATTTATGGCCTTTGGTGCTTCATTTCAACCCTGCCTCTGTCAAGAGGCTCAAGGCAGGGCTCATGCTGTGAGGGTTCAAGTCTGGAGCCTTGCCAGCTGGGCACTCGCTTACGAAAGGAAGGCGACAACAGGATTACCACAAAGCTAAGTCTTTTTTGGTCAACCTGCAATTGGTAGTAAGAATCAAAGAAAACTGGTTTATAGAAGAGCCTCCCTTGTTCTCATTTCATGGTGTCTCTCCTGTTGGCCCTGGGCTCCTTCATCTCACGATACTTCGCTAGCTTCCTTCTCATCATCATCCAAGGAGGCATCATGCTCCTCAATGTACTCATTGTTCAACACCTCTTCCCTTTGTAGCGACAGGTCGTGCAGTGCACAGCAGACCACCACATTCCGCGAGAGCCTTGCCAAGGCATAATGAAGGGCTCCACCAGACTGATCTAGGCACTGAATCTCATTGAGTAGGCCAAACGGCCTGCTCTATGGTTGCTTGCGTTGTCCCGTGGCAGGTGTTGCACCTTTCCTCTGCATTTGTTCCTCATAGGCGTCAATAGCTATGTCCTCAGTGGGTTGCCCTGGTCTCTAAAGATCCATCCCTGAAGACGTGCTGTAGGCTGGAAAAGCTCTGGCGCCTGGAACTACCTTAAAAATGTAGACATCGTGGCAACTTCCCAGGAGGTGTGCAAGACCTGCAGGATCCATTGATGGTGGTCACAGGCTCTCCACTTGCCTGCATGAGTGCAGCTCCAACAATGCTCTGAAAGCTTGACACCATCCAGGACAAACCAGCCCACTTGATCAGGATCCCATCCACCACCTTCAACATTCACTCCCACCACCACCGACACACAGTGGCAGCAGTGCATACCATCTTTAAGATGCAATGCAGCAACTCACCATGCCTCCTTCCAAACCCGCGAACTCTTCCACCTAGAAGAACAAGGACAGCAGACACATGGGAATACCACCATCTGCAAGTTGACCTCCAAGTCACATACCATCTTGACTTGGAAATACATCATTGTTCCTTCACTGTCACCAGATCAAAATCCTGGCACTCCCTCCCTATTGGCACTATGGGTGTATCTGATGGTTCAAGAAGGCAGCTCACCACCATCTTTTCAAAAGGCAATTAGGGATGGGCAACTAATGCTGGCCTTGCCAGCGATCCCCACATCCCATGAAAATTTTTTTTAAAAGACAAGTTGTACATTGAGGGAGTGAAATGAGGTAGAAGGCATCATAGGAGTTATAAATAAAAATGGGTAGAACCTGGAGAAGAGTTAAAGAGATCATCAAGATAAGGAAGAAATGAATACACTGGGACAAGAGCAAATTGCAACAATCAGTCCACTAAGACACATGAAGAGAAAGTAGAAAACAGCTGTAGAGGGTGTGAAACTGTAGGTTTGAGGCAGTTGGGGTGGGCAGAAGGGGGATGGGGAGGGTAGATCACCTAAAGGCTTTGGTGAAGCTACAGAAGAGATTTACTAGAATGGTTTCAGGGATGGGAAAACTAGAGAAACTGGGGTTCTTGCCCTCATAAGGCTAAGAGGAGATTTGATACAGGTGTTTAAAATCATGAAGGGTTTATAGTAAATAAAGAGAAACTGTTTTCAGTGGCTGAAGGGTCAATAACCAGAGGGCACAGATTTAAGTTGATTGGCAAAGGAACCAGACATGACATGAGGAAAAACTTTTTTTTAAACACAAGTAGTTAGGATTTAGAATGTACTGCCTGATATGGTGATGTATACAGATTCAGTTTTAGTTTCAAAAACAAATTGGAAAAATAAGAAAAAAAACTTCCATGGATATTTGGAAAGAGCAGAGTTTGGGACAAACAGGAATGCTCTTTGAAAGTCAGTGTAGACTTGGGCTGAAATGCCTCCTCCCGTGCTGGACCATTCTATGATCACAAGAATAGACACGATCAGTCAAAGTCTGGGCAAAACAATAACAACTTGCATTTATTTAACACCTTTAGCAAAGTGGGGTCATGGAGAAGGAGAATTCATCAGTGTTGGCATTCGGCCTCAGCAAGGTTCAAGTTCTTTCTCCATACAAGTTGGAAATGGTAATTTCAAAGTAATTTATTCTGCATTTGACCAGAATGCAGACTTTTCAGACATCACTTCACGAATGCCTGCAAGCACCATCACTATTTTTACACCCCAAGGCTACCACTAGTTACCACGGGCTCTTCAAAATATTTACTTCAAAGAAACATGCAACTGGGTTTGATTATAGTTGTGCATTACTTCCCAAATGACTTAAACCTGAAGACCTGCAACAAAAAACTTACTCTTGCCTAAATTCCATTTTATTCACTTGTGAATGCACCCAGCTTTTGCAAGAAAATGATTGCTGATTATGTTACCACATAACTGGCAGTTTCTATCACCATAATTATGCTTATCCAATTGAAATTATTTTCTCAGATGAAATATAAATATATCAAATAAAAATGCTTAATTTGTAATTAAAGACAATGGAAGCCTTTCATAGCAAATCTTGTTAGCTGTGAAAATTGTCACATCTAGAGTACAATGATTGTCATCAAACTGTCAATCAAATGCTCAGAGTAAAAGCAGCATTTCAATTAATTCCATCTGCACATACTAAATATGCTCAGAAGACAATAAATATTTCAAGCCACGAGGCTCACAGCTATGGTTAGAATTTTACCTAGTGCTCTACCTCAATCCATACTAATTAATTTTATCTATAACTTTCCTATTCAGCTTTTTTCATAATTCAATATCAGCATTACAAAAGCTGTCACAGCTCTAAAACAAGGCACTTATCTGTTGCACTTCAACAGAGTAAATAATGAAATAGATGACAGCAAAAATTCTTACAACAAAAATTTATTTTGAACAGTATCTATTGCTTTGAGAATTAGAAAACATAATTTAAAGTAAACTGCATTTGTACAAAATATAGGGGTGTAACATTTTCAACCTGCGACAAGTTAGTCTAATGATGGCCATGAAACCATTATCAATTGTCGCAAAAACCCATCTGGTTCACTAATGTCCTTTAGGGAAGGAAATCTGCTGAACTTACCTGGTCTGGCCTACTCATAACTCCAGACCCACAGCAATGTGGCTGACTCTTAAAATGCCCTCTGAAATGGCCTAGCAAGACATTCAGTTGTACCTAACCACTAAAAAGTCGATAAGGAATGAAACCGGAGGGACCACCCGGCATCGACCTAGGTACCGAAACGACAACGGCAAATCCAGCCCTGGTCGACCCTGCAAAGTCCTCCTTACTAACATCTGGGGGCTTGTGCCAAATTTGGGAGAGCTGTCCCACAGATGAGTCAAGCAACAGCCCGACATAGTCATACTCACTGAATCATACCTCACAATGTCCCAGACATGACCATCACCATCCCTGGGTATGTCCTGTCCCACTAGCAGGACAGACGCAGCAGAGGTGGTGGCACAGTTATACAGTCGGGAGGGAGTTGCTCTGGGAGTCCTCAATATCAACTCTGGACCCCATGAAGTCTCATGGCATCAGGTCAAACATGGACATGAAGTCTCGTCTTCACATTGAGGATACCCTCCATCGTGTTGTATGGCACTACCACCGTGCTAAATGGGACAGATTTCGAACAGATCCAGCAATGCAAAACTGGGCAACCATGAGGCACTGTGGGCTATCAGCAGCAGCAGAATTGTACTGAACCACAATCCGTAACCTCATGGCCCGACATAACCCCCACTCTACCATTACCAACAAGCTAGGGGATTAACCCTGGTTCAATGAAGAGTGCAGGAGGGCATGCCAGGAGCAGCACCAGGTATACCTCAAAATGAGGTGTCAACCTGGTGAAGCTACAACCCAGGACTACTTGCATGCCAAACAGCATGCAATAGACTGAGCTAAGCGATCCCACAACCAACAGATCAGATCTAAGCTCTGCAGTCCTGCCACATCAAGTCGTGAATGGTGGTGGAGTGGACAATCAAACAACTAACTGGAGGAGGTGGCTCCACAAATATCCCATCCTCAATGCTGGGGAAGCCCAGCACATCAGTGCAAAAGGCAGAAGCATTTGCAACAATCTTCAGACAGAAGTGCCAAGTGGATGATCCATCTCTGCCTCCTCCTGAAGTCCCCAGCATCACAGATGCCAGTCTTCAGCCAATTTGATTCACTCCACGTGATATCAAGAAACGACTGAAGGCACTGGATACTGCAAAGGTTACGGGCCCTGACAACATTCCAGCAATAGTACTAAAGACCTGTTCTCCGGAACCTGCTGCACCCCTAGCCAAGCTGTTCCAGTACAGCTACAACACTATCATCTACCTGACAAAATATACAGGGCTTTGGCTAATAAGTGGCAAGTAACATTTGCGGTACATAAGTGCCAGGCAATGACCATCTCCAACAAGAGAGAATCTAACCATCTCCCCTTGACATTCAATGGCATTACAATCGCTGCATCCCCTATTATCAACATCCTGGGGGTTACCATTGACCAAGGGGAAGAGCGGGGCCTGAAGGCAAAATTCCTACATGCTCCCTCCATGTCAAGAAATCTATCAGGGGAAAACCACTGCTTCTCAGGAAAAACTCTTCCCTTTAAAACTCTCAGGCCGTGGCAGAGACCACCCTGGCTGAAAGCAGATGCTAATCTCTGTTGAGGCCTTCTAAAAGCCCCAAACCTCGAGTTAAACTAAGGTCATTAAACCCAGAAACAGGAGCAGCACCAGGCATATCTGAAAACAAAGTGTCAACTTGGTGAATCTACAACACAGGACATGCATGCATACTAAATAGCAGTATGCTACAGACAGAGCTAAGTAATCGCACAACCAATGGATCAGATCAAAGCTCTGCAGTCCTGCCACATTCAGTTGTGAATTGTGGTGGACAAATTAAACAATCAACGGGAGGAGGAGGAGGCTCCATGAACATCCGCATCTTCAATGATGGAGTCCAGCACACAAGTGTAAAAGGTATGGCTGAAGCATTTGCAACCATTGCCAGCCAGAAAGGCCAATGGATGACCCATCCCAGCCTCCTCCTGACATCCCCACGATTACAGATGCCAGGTTTCAGCCAATTCGATTCACTTGTAGTTACAACACTGGCATCTACCTGACAAAATGGGAAATTGTCCAGGTATATCCTGTCCACAAAAAGCAGGAATAAAATCCAAATCCAGCCAATTACCACCTCATAAGTCTACTCTCAATCATCAGCAAGTGATGGAAGGTGTCAACAGTGCTTTCAACTGACCCTTACTCACCAATAAGCTGCTCATCAAATGCTCCATTTGGGTTCCACCAGGATCACTTGGCTCCAGACTTCACTGCAGCCTTGGTCACAATATGGACAAGAGAGCTGAATTCCAGAGGTGCATTTAAGAGTATGGCATCAAGGAGCCCTAGTAAATTTGGAAAAGCTAGAATCGAGCATGGACTCGATGGGCCAAACAGCCTCCAATCTCTGTCGTAAATGACCCTATGACTCTATTTGGATAGGTACAATAGCAAATCTAACAGTTAACTTGATAGAAACCAACTGAGAATCTGAACTTGGTTCAACAGATGTGAGATGTGTATTTACTCAGACTTCTTTGTTGCTGGTGTGTGGGCAGGAGATGGAAGAGTTGTTCCATAAAACCCCACAGGCACCTGCTTTAGCAGTGTTAATCTGAGGCTGGGGGGGGGGGGGGGCGGTGGTGGGGAAGGCAACATTGTGCTGGCCTGGTTCTTCTGACTTGATGAGTATATACATGGAAAGGTAAAGGAGAACTGTGAAGTTTCTGCTAAGCTTTATGAAACTGTTTAGGTAACTAGTACAAAATCCATTTTCCTGTTTCCTACAAATATTATAAGGATAGTTGTCCATATGGTGGCAGCTCCTTGGTCCTTTTCCAAATTATCCTGGGCTGCTTCCTTCGTATTGATATCGATTAGAGACTTTCAAGAGAGCACAAGTTGAGACTTGGGATCCAGTTTACTTACACTACATATTATTTGCATATTTACTTTACAAAAACCTGACCAAAATTTAATAACCGAGAATATTGATATTCATAGCATCCAAATTGACCACAAAATTAAAAACTCTCAGATTTTGCAAGATGCGAAAGGGGGCTGTAAAAACGTAAAAAAGACAATCTCTATTTTTTTTCACTTTGATAAGTACCCCATCTTAAAATACCCAACATGATTTAAAATATTAAATCCAACTGTAATTACTGCTCAGAATAATCTGACTCTCCGGAGTTGCCGCTGTCACTAATTGTCTGATATTATTCAATAAAGATGGTTTATGTATTCAAATTTGCCTATCTGCTCCTCTATCTCTGACTGTTTGAAGGCACGTAGTACACTCCCAGCAAAGTGATTGCCGCCTTTTTGTTTTTAAGTTCGACCCATAAGGCCTCATTTGAGGAACCTTCTAAGATATCATCCCTCTTCACTGTAGAATTGACTCCTTGATCAATAGTGCAATGCCACCTCCTCTTTTACACCCCCGCCATGCCTGAAGATTCTATACCCTGGAATATTGAACTGCCAGTCCTGCCCTTCCCTCAACCATGTCTCTGTGATAGCAATAATATCATATTCCCATGTGTTAATCAACGCCCTCACTTCATCTGTCTTACTTGTAAGACTCCTTGCGTTAAAATAGATGCAATCCAGCCTTGCATTATTCACTTGTGCCTCAACAGGTCTATATTTTCTCTGCCTTCCAGACTGACTTAGTCTCTCTTCTATATTTGGCTGTACATCACCCCCTACTGTACCTCTACTCTGTATACCATCCCCCTGCCAAATTAGTTTAAACCCCCCACCCCACCACCACCAGCAAACCTTCTCGCAAGGATGTTGGTCCCGTTCCAGTTCAGGTGCAACCCGTCCGGCTCGTACAGGTCTCACCTTCGCCAGAAACAGACTCAGTGATCCAGGAAACTAAAGCCCTCCCTCCTGCACCATGTCTTCAGCCACGCATTCATCTGCTCTATCCTTCTATTCCTATACTCACGAGCACGTGGCACCGGGAGTAATCCAGAGCTTACAACCTTTGAGGCCCTGCTTTTTAATCTGCTACCTAGCTCCCTAAATGCTTGGTGCAGGCCCACATCCCTCTTTTTAACTATGCCGTTGGTACCAATGTGAACCACGACCTCTGACTGTTCACCCTCCCCCTTCAGAATGTCCTGCAGCCGCTCTGTGACATCCTTGACCAGAGCACCAGGGAGGCAACATAGCATCCTGGAGTCACGTTTGTGGCCACAGAAACACCTATCTGTACCCCTTACGATAGAATCCCCCATCACTATAGCTCCCACACTCTTTTTCCTCCCCTCCTGTGCAGCTGAGACATCCATGGTGCCACAGACTTGGCTCTTGCTGCATTCCTGAGAAGCTATTGCGCCCAACTGTATCCAAAACGGAAAATCTGTTAGAGAGGGAGATAAACCCAGGGGACTCCAGCACTTCCTGCCTAGTTCTTCTACTCTGCCTGGTGGTCACCCATTCCCTTTCTGCCTGAGCAGTCTTTACTTGCGGTGTGACCACCTCCCTGTACGTGCTATCCACAATGATCTCAGTCTCGCGGATGCTCCAGTGTCCTCAGCCGCTGCTCCAGATCCGAAACGCGGATTTCAAGTAGCTGCAGCTGGAGACACTTTCTGCACACGTGATCGCCCTGGACACTGGAAGTGTCCCTGACTTCCCACATAGCACGAGGAGCACTCCACGCTGCTGAGCTGCCCTGCCATGACTTACCCTTAATTTACTCCCTTAAGTTCCAAGGACATTCCAAGGTCCAACCGGAGGCAGAAGTTTGAGAAGCTCTGGACCCAGAACAATGATTTGCTCTAAGTAATTGAATTACCTAGGATTGCTTCATTAGCAGAGTCAAGGCAATCCCGATACATTGACTTTGAAAGAGCAAACCGCTCAGAGTGTAAATGTTGGCATCTGGGGGCCTGTGGAGCCAATTTTGAACCTTGTATCTCATTAAAAGTTCCAGAGAAGGCCCCTGAGGCTACGTGACTGTCTATCCATCTCTGAAAAAACTGGGAGTTTTGTTGCACAGACAAGAAACAAGCAGTAACTGAGACTGCAGCATTAGAGAAGATTTTGTGCCTACTTTTCTCTCTCTCTCTAGAAAAGATCAAGTTTGAAAACCATCTGTGACTGTGAACCCTCCAAGCGTACAGACTGCTAAAGAGACCAGGGGAAGAAAGCCACCTACAAGACTGCCTCCAGGAAAACCCTGAGCAAAGCAGGCCAGCCACAAAGTGCACTTTGACCATCCAAGACTTCAAGAATACAACTCCAGCCGGAAGACCAGTGAATCATCCAACCTCAGACTGTGTATTTAACTTTTATTTATTCTGGACTTTAAACCAACCAAAAAACCTACTTTCCACTTTGTAATCTATTTGTGTGTGTGTGATCCTTGTGTGAAAGTGTGCGTGAATGTGTAGCATATTTTAAATTATTTTAGATCGGGTTTAGCTTGTCGAGCATAATAAACTTACTTCTTTCATGTTTAAATTCAAGAAAAGCTGTTCGATTGGTTCTTTCACGATCACATTAAAGGTAAAAGGTAAAATACTCATTGAGGTGGTAAGCACACCTCAATGTTTAAAAGGAATAAACCCTGTTGTGGTCAAAGAAGAAGAAGGGTAAAAGGGGCAAATGTGACTCCCTCCTCACCTTGGCCATAACAAATCTGGGGGCTCTAGTCTGTGATCGTAACTCAACGACAAATGAGAAAGTGGAAGTGGGAAACCAAATTGATCGGGATGTAAAAGAAAATTTAAAAAACTTCAATACAGGTTTTCTTGCAGTTTTTACTGCTAGAATACTAACATGTCCATATTCAAGGCCAGTGCCTTCCGAAGCCAGGGTGAAGTAACTTGGGACAGGTTAAAGACCCTATCTATTGAAGAGTTAAGGAACATAGCTGGGCAGTTAGGGATTACTTCCCGTTCAAAAGCTAAGAAATGCGAAATTCTAAGACTTGTGGTCAACCACTTTTCACTTGATCCTGAAGATTCAGAGACAGGTTAGAGTCAGAAACAGACAAGGTAATGTTCGTTAAAATACAATTAGAACAGAGGAGACTAGAATTAGAAGAGCAGACAGAGTGTCAAGAAAGGGAAAAAGAGCGAGCTTTCCAGAAGGAGGAGGAGGAAAGCGAGTTAAGGCGGTTTGAATTATCAAGGGGGAGACCCAGTACACCCAGTGAAGGCATGGCTAGTGAGAAAGCTACCCTTAACGTTCTCCCAGTTGATTCCAAAGTTCAATGAGGGGGATGTGCAAAATTCTTTTGACACCTTTGAAAAGTTTGCAAGACAGCTGAAATGGCCAGTAGAGGGCTGGATTCTGTTGTTACAAAGCAAGCTAACAGGAAAAGCCCATGAGGTTCATTCACTGTTGCCAGATGAAAGTTCATCAAATTATGAGATGACTAAAAATGCTCCCTTGGGGCATATGAGCTAGTACCGGAAGCGTACCGCCAGAAATTCCGAACCCACCTTAAGCAGCCTGACCAAGCATACCTCGAGTTTGAAAGTGGATAAGGGCACCTAAGGTACAGCCCACATATGAAAACCTCAAGAGAAGTGATGCTTCTTGAGGAGTTTAAAAACTCACTTCCCCACCTATTGAAACCCACTTAGGGGAACATGGGCAGCAGAGTTTTAAATGTCAAATTTACAGAGGGTAAAATGTGGGAGGCTGGCCAGGAGTCTTTTGAATAATCTAGTCTAGAGGTAACAATAACATGAATGAGGATTTCAGCACTAGATGAGCTGAAGCAGAAGCTGAGGCAGGTGATGCTAGAGGTGGAAATAGGCAATCTTAGCAATGCACATGTACGTAAAAGCTGTTTCAGTATTGCGTCAGGACTGAAACTTGATTGGAGGGATTCAAACATGAAGTTCCAGGAAAGATGGACCTGTCAATATTTTATTCTCAAGTGTACATTCAATTCCCTTTTAAAAATTACTGCTGAATCTGTTGCAACTACTATTTTAAGCAGTGCATTCCAGATCATAAAAACTCACTGCATTGAAAAAAATCTCTCCTCTCTCCACCAGCTCTTTGCCAATTATTTTAAAACTGCACTGACCCGACTGCCAGTGGTAAGGTTTTTCCAGAATTATTCATCAAAACCCTGCATAATTTTGAACATCTCTATTAAATCTAGAATTAAATGCTTGAAGGAGAACAATCCCAGTTATTCTAATCCCTTCACATAACTGAAGTCCCTCATCCCTGGTACCATACAGGTAAATAATCACTGCACCCTTTCCAAGGGCTTGACATCCTGGTATCCAGAACTGGCAGCAATACCTAAGCGGAGGCTCAACCACTAATTTATAAAGGTTAAGTGCAACTTCCTTGTTTTTATACTTTATGTCTCTATTTATAAAGCCAAGGATCCTGCTCAGATGCTTTTTAACCACCTTATTAACTTGTCCTACCAAAGATTTGTGTATGGAACCTGAACCTTTTCCTTGCAATGTAATGCTACACAATAAACAATGAAAATCATTGGAAGAAATAACCTGTCAATGTGAAAATTCTTATTTAAAAGCTTATTGGATGCTAATTATTTTATACAGATTTCAACAATAGGACATGGAGTCTAAGCTTAAGCAATCTGTATTAAAGAACATAAATCTGCAACAACTTACTCTTAAGTACTAACAAACACAAAAGTAAAAAAAAATTACTTGGCTAGAAATCCAAGAATAGATCATGACTAGTTTCAGATGTTCATGAATAATTCCCACAAAGCTGCCAACTGACAATGACATATGGCACTATCCTCCACAGCAGACATATATACAGAAGAACTGAGCATGCTGACCCAGTGGGAAATGTGGTCAAAAACAAAAATCAGACTGCATGCTGGGTATTTAACACCCACAACCAAGTGAGGTGATTCAATGCTTTTGTTGTCAGGTCAAAGACAGAGCATGTCTTCTCAAGCCTGTAAAACAGCACTGATAGCAAAGACATTGGCACTGCTTCAGAAATTTCACTTAAAGGCAAGACCGGTAGCTAATTTTTTTGATAAAGCTAGAAATTGTTCCGATGCCCCAATTTTTAGCCACAGGTCTAATTATTTCTCCCCCAAAGAGCTCAGGCAGCCCCCTTTTGCCTCGAGAAAGTACTTTTTGTTCATAAATCTATACCTAATAATTTTCATAAAGATCATTTATACTAATGCCTTATTAGAACTTCTGTTCACTCATTTAAATTTCCTCAATATCCCCATCAATAAATGTTCAATGTAGGGCTGTTTGCGGTAGAACAATTTGATTGTGAATTTGATCAGTTCTTAAGAATGAAAGCCATTAACCCCACTGCCTTTGCTTTTGTAACCAAAAACTGGAGCAACTTCCTATCTTGCTTTCAGGAAGTCTACTTAAGTGGCACTTCTCTTTGCAAAATGTGTATGCATATAATTCTAAAAAAGTATTTTTCTGTAATGTTTAGAATGTTTCCAACAATACTTTACTGTGTTAACACTCAAAAATAGCAGCAACAGAACAAAGACATGTAACAACAACCTGAAGTAACATTTTTTATATAAAAAGTATAAACATTAATAAACTGGTTAAGGAATCAGAAAAAAACCTTTTCCAAATTCAACTATTTTAAATTTACGATCCTTGATTACCAAATGCACATCCATTTTAACACCAATTTTATAAATAAATTGCAGCCAAAATTGGGTCATTACTGGAAATTGAGACTTAAAACTTAAATCAGCTGACAAAGTGAAAGGCTCTGACTTTGCGAATGCAGAAGGAAGTTTTAAGATTTGTTATTGAGTCAACACTAATCACAGCATTTTCTTTTTAAAAAATTGACCGAATTACCAATGGACACATTTCATTGTATTTAAATGGTTTACAACATCGCATTTACTAAATAAACCAGTCAGTGAAAACACCTCCAACAACTGTTTCTTTATTCTAGCAATAAATCAACCACACATATCAACCGCTCAAGTTCCACTGAAAGTAAACATTTTCTCTGACACGAGTTCCATGCATACAATCATTTTAGATTTTTTTTAAGTGTCCCTCCACTTTAAGTTTCATGTAATTGGGCATCAGTCCCTAGTCAAAGGAAAAAGATAGCCTGCTCCCAAGTCACTGCCACTCAACTTTGGCAAGCTGGTGAACGATAACAGTCAAAACTGAATAAACCACTGATTTTGCTGGTGAACCCATGGAGAAACACAATCTTTGTCTTCCCTGGCTGAAACCAGGAACTTGCTGTGTAGAAAATTACAGGTGAGTCCTCTTGCTTTGTTGAATCACTGGACCACCTTCGCTTCAGGTTTTCAAACCCATAATCCATTATGAAACTGGTCAGGCTGAACCTAATTATAGTTAACTTTTGTGAAAAATCTTAAAAGGTTGTAATTATGGCCCATCAATTAGTCAGCCTTAACTCAGCATTTAAGATAAACCTTTAAGTTATTTCTTATCTCATAACCTATGTTTACTGAGCCACAAAATGATGCAAGTAGAAAATTGACTTGGATTAAATTCCAATTATAATCCTGTTGTGCCCTCTGGTGATTAAACCCAGGAAGTACATTACTCTGCACTGATTTTTTCCAGTCGAGTCTGCAGTGAAAGCAATACATTACAAACTACATCTCTTCCTAACATTATTCCAAAATTGTACATGATTAAATTGAGATTTAATCTAGGCACCACATGACATCTTGCTCTTAATGTACATTATCTAGTCTAGTGGACATCAAGCAATCAGCTCCATTTATAAAATCACATGCTTTAGAATTCTTGGACAAATTTCATCTCCCTCGACCTGCCAAAATAGAACTCATCATTCTTCATAATTTAGCATTCACTAATGTAATTGCAGTAATGCAGTGTTCTGAAAAAGCTGCATTCCCAAGAATTGGACCTAGGTGTAAAAGGAAAGAAATAACTACATAATGAACTTTTACCACTTCCCCAGGAGCTACCAAGGCACTTATAATCGGTATAAATGTTAAAAAGTTTGTTCATCCAGCTATGGAATGTGCAATCTAATAAAATTAGATGTCTGTGCTCAATAGCAATTCTGAAAAGTCCAATTTAGAAATTAGGCTACGACAGACAACTAAGTTTTGTAATAGGGAAACTGCGAGTGGATTTTTGGTGGCAAAGGATAGCTCCCAAATGTTTTGAAAATAAATTCAGTTGCACTAAACAGCACAAAAAAAATCAACTCCATGTATGCTGCAGTGCATGGAAGGCTTTGTGGCATAAAAGTTGAGCACCATGATGGCCTTCACTGCCAATGGTTCTGCATTGCAGTTGTTTTACTATCCCTGCAGTCTCCATGGACCTGTCAGCACGTGAGCCTGATTCTCCGCACCTTTCCCTTACTCAATTGCATTAGACCCACTGTAGTCATGTGAGCCATGTCCACTGCACCCCCAGGCTGTGGGCTTCACTGTATATGCATAGATGGCTGATACACTCATGCTTTCACACACAAATTCCTATAGGCTGGCAGGACTACATCTACTACTATTGGGCCTCAATCTCTCCTACCAAAACTATCTAACTTCAGGGTCATCCAGGAATGCAAATATAACTCTTTTTCTCCACTAACAGCCATCTTTGTAAACCCCTCTCTCCTGTCACCTCTGCTTTCACCTTCAAAAAGTACAAGGAGCTCATGGACTTCTTTGTCACTAAGAATGACTATCCCCTATCCCCTCAAGTTAAACTTCCCCAAGGCCCAACCCCCTCCTACTAGCCTTTGAACAGTATAGTTCAGTAGCTAAAATAGAAAATGCTAGAAATAGTCAAAGACAGGCAGCATCTGTGGAGATAGAAACAGAGTTAACATTACAGTTCACTGACCTTCCATCAGGCCACTGATCTGAAACATTGGCCGGAATTTTACAGTGGATGGACAGGAGCCGGACTCCGACGTGAAAGCCGGTGGTGAATCCGCTTCCGCCTAGCCTGGGGATCCGTCCTGTATTTTACAGGTCCCCAGGCTTTAATTGTCCCGAGGCGGGGCTTCCACCCACTCGAGGGAGGAGGTCCTGCCTGAGTGAGCTGCCAGTCAATCAGCGGACCAGCAGCTCAGTTCCAGCAGCGCCAACGGGAGCGGTGGCCACTGCTGGGACTGCAGCCCAGCCGATGCCATGGATCAAGGAGGGAAGGTAAGTAGGGGCGTGCCTCACCAGTGAGATCGGTCCTTCCCTGGTGAGGCTGGAGTAGTCGTTTGGGGGGAGGGGGGTGTCTTGGGTCCTGGGGGTGGGTTGGGAGGTGGGGGTGGCCCTTTTTCGGGCACCCTGTGCCTGACTGTCATGCCGCCCTCTCCCCCACCCCAGGGCATGGAAAGGCCAGCAGCTATTGCTGGGCAGCCTTTCACATCCTCAGCACACCCGCTTGCCATGGGTAAAATACCTGTGGAGGCTGACGAGGGCCATTAAGTGGCTACTTAATGGGCCCTGATTGGCCTTGGGCGGGCGGGCCGTTTCCCACCCTCCCGCCCGACGCCATAAACGTTTCCGGAGGCGCAAGCGGGGCGGGTAGGCCTCCCGGAGCCTGCGGCTCAATTTTACGCTGCCTCCACACCACCATCCGACCCGCTGGGGTGGGGCGGGGGGGAGGGGGTGTAAAGTTCTAGCCATCAACTCTATTTCTCTCTCCACAGATGCTGCCTGACCTGACTATTTAGAGCTTTTACTGTTTATATTTTCAATTCTTAGCATCCACAGTATTTTGCTTTTATAATAGTTCCCTCGCTTCTCTCCTATCTTCCCTTATGCCCTCTCCACGGGATCTACCACCTGCTGTCTCAACCCCAATTCCACTCAACTAACCACTCCTGCAAGAAAATATTTCCCAATTGCTCTTTTTCCTGTCTCACTCTAGAAAGACTCTCCTACTCCTTCCTTTTCTGACCCTGCTCTTTTGTCTTTTCCTCTCTCCATTTGTCCTACTTCCAGACACCCATACTTCCACCACATCCCCTCAACCTCTCTCAGCTCCTTCCCCACCTTGTTGTAATTGTCTCCCAATCCTCCAATGCTGCTCGAGTTGAATATTGTACTTCGTCTTGACTTTGTGTGCAAAGCCATTTACACACGTATATTATTGTGCTTGGCTGTCTGTGCGCACCCAATTTTGCAGTGCCTCCACTGTTTCCATGAAATAGGTTTTTTTTGAAAGTCATAAGACAGAAAAAATAGCAAATAAACAACATTTCAGAAATCATCTTGAGCCATTTGTGGAAGCCAGATTGTGGAGAATCATTAGTTTCATTAGCAAATTATGGTAACTGGAAAAAGATGACACTAATGCGTGACAATGGAAAATCAAGTTGCGCAGAAAGATGTGCATGCAGATGCAATATGTTTTAACAATCAATTTTACTAAAACAGATAATACTATATGCACATTGGTTTCCACATTTCCCTACATTTCAACAATGACTACATTTCAGAAGTTCTTTAAGTGGTTTGAGATATCCTGAGTTATGGAAGGCATTATCTAAATAAAAGTTCCTACTGCCTCCTTATTTCTTCTACTTCTCTACATTATGAGACAGGAAGAAAAACAGTAACAAGACAACAGTAGAGATAGGTTAAAAAAAAAGTCATGTTCCCTAACTTAACATATACAATACCTTAGGAGATTTAACATTTTGGCTTGATGTCAAGCAACTGAGAAATCTTAAAATAGTTTCTTACCTGAAAAGCTCACGGATTTCTTTCACTTTTGCTTGGAAAGGAATATTGCGAATCAGAATTTTGGAGACCTTCTGTTTCTTTGCTTTTTGAAGTTTTCTAGCTGGATTCACAGACCTGCATACAAAAAGATTTTATGTTGCTAAAATTTTGACAGCTCAATGCAGAAAACTAGGAGGAATCCAAGAACAGTAATACCATTCTGAAGACATTTTGGTAAAGCTGTTAGCCTATAGTGGCAAGAACTATCTGAAGTGATTTCCAAAGCTTCACACATAGGAAGATGTCAGTATTGACTCACAAGTGCCTTATTAAGTTATCTATTCAAGTGAGATAAGATCTGAAAAAAAGCCAGGCTTGGTGCTTTTTCCAAATTAAAAAATGTAACATGGTCTCACCTACTTTTCAATTTTTTTTTTTAAAAGCTAGTTTCTAACGTGAATGTTGTTCTGAAATTGGATGCGGGGGAGGCGAATAAATTTTTCCACTGCATTACACATATTTTACTAACTTTCATGTCACCAATTCTAAAAATAATGACTATTTCTGGAACTTCCTTAATTGCTAAATACATGGAGTCAGAAACCCAACTAATGTCTGATTCAATGATTTATCATGCCTTGTGAATGGAAGTACTCAGTCTGCTGTAGGTTTTTAAAATTGGTTAGTAAAATTGTGCAGCTTTATGGATAAAATTAGAAGGGGTTTGCAAGACATGTTCAGTAATAATCTTTGTAAATAATAGTTAAGGTAAGGGAATGCCGACAATGTCTCCTGTTCACAAGCAAAGGCATCATACATGAGGATAACGGTAACGATAAACTAATCAAGCCCATAACAAAATAACAGCAAACCAGATCAACTGACCAAAGAGTTTGCAGTAAACTAATCAGGATGGCTAAAGATTGAGGTTTTACCCTACAAAGGTATACGAATCAATCACCTTATATGGTGCAAGGCTAGGCCCAGAAGAGGGTCTAAAACGTTGAATCTTGAAACCTTCAGCGCGCAGCCAGAAGAGAAGACAGAAGAGATCACACCAGTCAACAGAACACGTCAAGAAACAGTGCCACAGCAACTAGGCTTCCACAGTCTGGGGCCCGATAACTTGACCAACTGTATCCTATTGCCTTTATTAAGTATAACCATTTTCTTCATGTCTATGTGTTTATTACTTAACAAACTTACCAGATAATTAAGACAAACCACCTGCACCTGTATTGGATCAGTGTAGTCGCGAATCGAGGTCTATAAGGTGAGGAATTAGTTGTAACAACCTTACAACTAGTGACCATAGCAGGACCCTAAACTGTCGCTAAACTGGGTGCTAATGTCTGGTTATCTTGTAGATGTGACGGCATTGTCTGGCCAATGGTCACTCTGCGTAGCAACAACTTTGCCAGAAGGGTGGCGGTTAAACCGTAATCTAATAGGGTTTCTTAATTAAGACATGGATAAAGTGTGAGGCAATGATGAGTAATAAGTATATTTGGAGGACATTTCAGTACAGGTCAGGGAGTAAATGTCCTAGTGGAGCGATTCAGACCCTTCTGAATGAGTGTCAGAAGAAGGAACACATCTCCCTTGAAGAGGCTAGCGCATTCATCCAGGAACAAATTTATCTGAAAAGGTAGAAAGCTGACAAAACTTTGCACTTAGTCAATGCTATGCTGACTTATTTTGCGCTCAACATGACGAGATCTTTTGAAAAAACAAAAAATGCAGCTGATGCAAGTCGACTCAACTTCATCTCTTGCAGAATCAGTTGGCAGCATCCACTGTGATGCTACAACAATCCTTAAACACTGTAAGCAGGCTCTGCTTGTCACAATCTTAACATAGCTAAAAATTAAATTAAGATTTTAACTCAGGAGTGGAATCGCTTACGAGAGAAGTTAAAAGACGCATGGGGAGCTCTGAGGGAGGCTTTAGACTCCCCACAGCGGCAGGCCACTCACCGCCCGTGTAAACAGGAAAACGCTGAGTTGAGGAAGACCTTGGGTAAGCAGTAGGCTATTGGTTGTGTGGTAACACTTAGTGAGGATGTAAAGGCTCAGACTTTGGCAGTACAGGTTCAGGTCAAGTCTGTTGAGATTGACAAGGGGGCGACTGCAAACCTCCTTAGTGGGAACAATGACAAACAAGGATTAGGGCAAACTTGGGAAGGATCGAGGAATCACGGGGAGGGCATAAGCCTCAGGAGCAATCAATTGGGCAGGGGCGGAACAATGGGGACAGCATGGAGACAGATAGTCTATATTCCAAGAGTGAAGGGCCACCCAATCTCAGTTCCCCCACATGCCAGTCTGTCCAGTGACTATGCAGACGTGGCAGAAACAGAGGGAATGAACTTCAACCTCATCCTCGATCGTACCATTGTCACTCTCAGTTTTGAATGCCCTTACCAACCAGTTGGGATCAGTAACGACTAAGGATTGTCCCTTGCAGTTGATAAGCAGCTTAGATCATATTCGTAGCTGCCACCCCACTCTCATGGATGATGAAATGAAGCGGATTGTTATCTCAGCGTGTTTGCCCAAGATTGTGAGGCAGTTAAACCCAGGGAAACACCTGACCTATTTGTATACAGAAACGGTTTTAGTCAATGCGCATTGGGGTTAAGTCGTTCAATTTGCGCAAGATCCTATGGAACTGTAAACAGGAGGTCGGCGAGACACCCGCCACCTTAGCCAATAGGTTATATATGGTCTATTACCTTCTACAAGGGCGTGATGATTCGTCCAAAGGCAAGGCTATGAATAGGACCCCTTTTAAGGATGTTTTCCTGAGAAATATATCACCATCCATCAGACAGGCCCAAGGGGACTTGTTCACTCAGGACGACTCCTGGGCAGATATTCTCAAAAATGGCTACCGCCGCTTATGAATATACCCAAATATCACACTAAGGAGGAGCCAAGCAAAAATTAAGAAGCCTGGCCACATAGTTGAGGGACCTAAAGTGATGCCATCAGCCCCACCCCTACAGTGGTACAGTTGTAACAAGCCCAGACACATTGCCAGAAAATGATAGGCCCCCAAGCGATTGGAGTAGAGAATGAATACTCCGGGGGTCCAGCAGAACAACCCTAAAACTAATGGCAGTCAGTATAGCCGTTCAGCCCAGCCCCCGCCTTACACTCCAGCCTCACCAAACTCAGTGGAAAGGAAGTTAGAATTGTTGCTGCAAAATATGGAAAAGCTTTCCTCGGTAGTTCATACAATAGCTCATACTCAGGGCAGTACCATGGGCGATTCCCGACAGGCTACCTCTCCCTTCACTGTCTATGTAACAAAGAGGAGCACAGCCTCCAGGACAGCCAAGATGAGAACAAGCCCCCCACCGGCTCTCCTGTACTGTCGTTCAGGAGAGACCAGCACGGCAGACCCTGTCGTGACAGCAGTATTGGCTGGAGGCCAGCAACAGACAATGCTCTTCCATACCAGATCAGCTGTGGCTACCATACACTCCACGAATCCTCAAGCATATGCATCTCCCAGGGGATAGGGCACTTCAATTAGAGGGGTGACAAGAAATGAAGCGATGGCCTTCTCGGGGCTGGAGACGCTTCTCAAATTGCGACAGCATCGCCTCCAGATTAAGGATATGACTATGGTCGATGGGATGGGCCTTTTAGGCAGCGACACGCTTGATGTTGCAGGTGCAATTGCTGATTATACGAACAGCTGCATCTGGCTGGCAGAAAATAGACTGAGGCCGCATCAGGTTTATGACAATTATATGGTCTGCCCATTCAAAAAGGTTGAAGCCTTACCTCTTCCCTCTCATTCCAATCCACAGGTTAGTGAACTGATTCACAAATACCAAGCACACTTTGCTACCTTAAAGTTAGACTGTGGCAGAATGACCCAGGAAGTTGGTGTTAATGGACCAACGCACTGGCCATGTAAACAATACCCAATCCTGTGTGAAAGTATTCCCATTCTCCAGAACATGCAAACATACATATGAATAAAGAGTAGGAATAGGCCACTCAAGCCTGCTCCGCCATTCAATAAGATCATGGCTGATCTGACTGTAACCTCGACTCCATATTCCCGCCTACCCCCAATAACCGTTCACCCCCTTGCTTATCAAGAATCTATCTACCTCTGCCTTAAAAATATTTAAAGACTCTGCTTCCACTGCCTTTTGAGGAAGAGAGTTCCAAAGACACATGACCATCAGAGAAAAAGTTTCTCCTCATCTCTGTCTTAAATGGGCGACCCCTTATTTTTAAAGTGACCCCTAGTTCTGGATTCTCTCACAAGGGGATACATCCTTTCCACATTCACCCTGTCAGGACCCCTCAGGATCTTATATGTTCCAATCAAGTCGCCTCTTACTCTTCTAAACTCCAGCAGATACAAGCCTAGCCTGTCCAACCTTTCCTCATAAGACAACCCATCCATTCCAGGTATTAATCTAGGAAACTTTCTCTGAACTGCTTCCAACACATTTACATCCTTCATGCCCTCATAATTGCCCTTAAATACAGACACCAATACTGTACACACTACTCTCGAGGGGGTCTCACCAATGCCCTGTATAACTGAAGCATAACCTCCCTACTTTTGTATTCAATTCCCCTCGCAACAAATGCTAACATTCTATTAGCTTTCCTAATTACTTACTGAACGTTCATACTAATCTTTTGCAATTCATGCACTAGGACACCCAGATCCCTCTGCATCTCAGAGCTCTGCAATCTCCCACTATTTAGATAATATGCTTTGTTTTTATTCTTCCTGCCAAAATGGACAACTTCACATTTTCCAATATTATACTCCATTTGCCAGATCTCTGCTCACTCACTTAACCAATTTATATCCCTTTGCAGCCTCCTTATGTCTTCTTCACCACCTTCTTTTCTACCTATCTTTTGTGTCATCAGCAAATTTAGCAACCATACCTTCGGTCCCTTCATCCAAGTCATTTATATAAATTGTAAAAAGTTGAGGCCCAGAACTGACCCCTACGGCACACCACTCATTACATCCTGCCAACCAGAAAATGACCCATTTATGCCTACTCTGTTTTCTGTTAGCTAGCCAATCTTCTATCCATGCCAATATGTTAACCCCTACACAATGAGCTTTTATTTTCCACAATAACATTTGATGTGGCACATTATCAAATGCCTTTTGGAAATCTAAGTACAGTACATCCACTGGTTCCCCTTTATTCACACCACATGTTACTTCTTCAAAGAACTCCAATAAATTGGTTAAACATGATTTCCCTTTCACAAAACCATGTTGACTGTGCCTGATTACCTTGAATTTTTCTAAGTGTCCTTCTATAACTTCTTTAATAATAGCTTCGACCATTCTCCCTAAGACAGATGTTAAGATAACTGGGCTGTAGTTTCCTGCTTTGTTTCCCTGCCTTTTTGAATAAAGGAGTTACATTCACTATTTTCCAAACTAATGGAACCTTCCCGAATCTAGGGAATTTTGGAAAATTAAAACCAATGCATCAACTATCTCACTAGCCACTTCTTTTAGGACCCTAGGGTGAAGTCCATTGGGATCCGAGGACTTGTCGGTCTGCAGCTCCAACAGTTTGCTCGGCACTACTTCTCTGGTGATTATAATTTTCTCCCTCCCTACCATTTCCTGATTTACAGCTATTTCTGGGATGTTACTTGTATCCTCTATAGTGAAGACCAATGCAAGCTACCTGTTCAATTCATCTGCCATCTCCTTATTTTCCCTTATTAATTCCCCAGACTCACTTACTATACGACCATCACTCACTTTGTTAAATCTTTTCCTGTTTAGATATCTTTAGAAACTCCTATTATATTTCTAGTTGCCTTTCTCTCATACTCTAATTTTCCCCTCATCAATGTAATTCTTTGCTGTTCTTTAGATTCTGACCGATCGTCTGATCTGCCACTCATCTTTGTGCAATTATATATTTTTTCTTTAACTTTGATAATATCTTTAACTTTGATATCTTTAACTTTTGTTGTACCCACAGATGGTGGGTCCTCCCCTTGGAATTTTTCTTTCTCGTTGGAATGTATCTATTCTGTGTATTCTAAAATATCCCCTTAAATGTCTGCCACTGCATCTCTATTGATCCATCCCTTAACCTACTTTGCCAATTCACTTTAGCTAGCTCTGCTTCCATGCCCTTATTTAAGTTTAAAATACGAGTCTTGGACCCATTCTTTTGCTGCAAACTGAATGTAAAATTCAATCATATTATGATTGCTGCTACTTAGGGGTGCCTTCGCTATGAGGTCATCAATTAATCCTATCTCGTTGCACAATACCAGCTTGCTCTCTGGTTGGCTCCAGAACATGCTGTTCTAAGAAACTATCCTGAAAACATTCTATGAACTCATCTAGGCTATCTTTGCCCATTTGATTTTTTACAGTCTATATGCAGATTAAAATCCCCCATGATTATCACCGTACCTTTCTGACAAGCTCACATTATTTCTTCCTTTACACGCTGTCCTACCATGTGGTTACAGTTAGGGGGCCTGTATACCACTCCCACGAATGACTTCTTGCCTTTATCATTTCTCATCTCTAACCAAACCGCTTCTACATCCTGGTTTCCTGAACTTAGCACATTAGAGAGGGATGTCCTAATACCATCATTAATTAACAGCGCCACCCATTCATCTTTTCCTAGCTTCCTGTCCTTCCTAAATGCCATATACCCTTCAATATTCAGGTTCCAATCTATGTCATCCTGCAGCCATGTCTCTGTAATGCTTAACAGATCGTACTTCTTTATTTCTATTTACGCTATCAGTTCATCTGTTTTGTTTCGAATGCTATGTGCATTCAGACACAGAGCCTTTAGTTTTGACCTTTTTTTAACAAATGGCCTTGACTGATGATTTATTCTTAGATTTGTACTCTCTATCCGTTCTTTTCACAGTCTGTTTATCTTTTCCCATATTCCTTTCTCTCTTGCCTTGTCTCTACTCTTTGATTTACCACATCTTCCCAAATTTGATCCTCACCCCCATTTAGTTTAAACCCTTTCTACTTCCCTAGTTATGTGGCTTGCTAGATCACCAGCCCCAGCACGGTTGAGGTGTAGACCCTCCCAACAGTACAGCCTCCGGGGTCTGCTAGAGTCTTTTTTTTTTTATTTGTTTTTTGTGGGATGTGGGGATTGCTGGCTAGGCCAGAATTTGTTGCCCATCCATAATTGCCCTTGAACTCTGTGGCTTGCTAGGCCATTTCAGAGGGCATTTTAAGAGTCAACCACATTGCTGTGGGTGTGGAGTCACATGTAGGCCAGACCAGGTAAGGACAGCAGATTTCTCTCCCTAAAGGAGATTAGTGAACCAGATGGGTTTTTACAACAATCAACAATGGTTTCATGGTCATCCTTAGATTTAGCTTTTTTTAAATTCCAAATTTATTAATTGAATTGAATTCAAATTTCACCACCTGCCATGGCGGTATTTGAACAAAGCATTAGCCTAGGCTCTGGATTACTAATCCAGTGACAATACCACTATGCCACCACCTCCCCACTTTAGACATTGCTAAAAATTTCTGCAGCATACCAGTGACGAAGGAGGATCAGTATAAGTTTGCTTCCTTTGAGGGACAAGGCTACACCTGGAACTGTCTGCTGCAGGGGTTCCATAACTCACTATCGATATTCCAGCAACATATAGCCAGGGCTCTTAAAAACTTTTCCTGCTCTGACAGTCTGCTCCATTATGTCGACGATATTCTGCTGGCATCCAAAACAATGGAGGAACATCTGCCCCTCTTGGATGAACTCATAACAATTATATTCAAGGCGGGACCAAAAGTCAACCCCAAAAAGGCCCAATTGGCACAGGGTGAAGTTTCCTTTCTAGGCATTAAGGTGTCCGCCTCAGGTCTGATGCTGGATCAGCAGAAGGTAGCAGTTATCCAAAGCTTACCCTTATTAGTTTCAAAGTCGGCCTTGCAGCCCTTCCTGGCTAGGCCCCTATATGAGCTCCTGAAGAAAGACTGTCCGGAAGATATTACAGTGCAATGGATAGAAGCCCATACTCAGACGGTCTCCCATTTGAAAAGGGCAAACACTGAAGCTCACCAACCCCGATCCCACGCAACATTTGGAGGGAGGAGTTTCTAAAACCTCACTTACAGCAGTTCTTAGCCAGGAGCGCCGTGGTAGTTTATAGCTGATAGCCTTCAACTCCCAGTTATTGCAGGGTGCTGAGTCCACCTACTCAGCATGTGAGACACCTTTTAGCAACCTTCTGGGGCATTAACCATCTCGTCTATGATACACATCTACAGAAGGTTATTCTCCACTCGCCGAAATGCTGATGCGACCAAATGAAACCCAGGTATCCTCCCAGTATATTAGTAAATGGACTCTGGAGTTATTATAGCGCGAGTTGGAGATCACCACGCATCGAACTACTCTTTTGCCCCTCACGATCGCATAGGAGGGAGTTCCACATCAGTGCCCTCTCCTGATATTGACTGATATCTCCAATTCAGTGGGCCCCTCACCTTTGGTACATGGATGGATCATCCTATTATCAGGAAGGCCGACCTGTTTCAGGCTGTGCAATAGTGGACCCCAAGGATCCTGAATGGTCGATGGGATATGCCCTAATAGCCCACTCGTCCCAAAAGGCAGAACTGATCGTGGTCAACTTAGCTCTCCACCATACCCAGAAATTACGGTGAAGAACTGGTTGGACAGTGGGTACGTTTGCAATATGGTTATGGCTCTCCCACTGTATTTTAAGAACGATTTCTGCTCCAAAGGGAAACCCCTCGTACATCAATAACTGCTGTGAAAGTTATGGTCTGTGATCCAGAGCCGGAAAGCACCCTGTCATATTGGAAAGCTCCCTGCACACTGGAAAGGCTCTGACCCCCACACAGTTGACAACAAGGCTGATGCAAAAGCCAAGGCAGTTATCATGGCTGACATATCTGGAGAAGAACCAGTAGTGGCAGCCACCAAGGTCAAAGCTATCAACCTCTCAGCCCTCCAAGGAACCTATACCCCATACCAACAGGTAACTGTTGGCATCACGCAAGCCGACGCCTCCTGCAACCAACTTCTTGGGCCCACAACACAAGCCTACAACCTCAATCGACCACCCCTCCTCTCCTTATGGAAGCCAATGAGGATGGGCAACTGGTTGTCTGTATACCAACTCAGTTATGAGAAAAGACGCTCAGCCTTTATCATAACCAATCCTACTGCTGGACATTATTCTACTGTTACTACCCTACAAAAATTGTCTAAGGCCTGCTGGTGGCCTGAGATGGCTGATTTTGTCCATCAATATGTCAACAACTGCCTCCCACGTCTTCAGACTAATCCCCTGTCCGGTTCTAATTGGGCCTTTCTGAATTCCAGCCTCCGCGGACAGGCATTGGACACACTTTCAAATCGACTTTATCGGACCCCTGACCAAATCACAAAATAACTTCCAATATGCCCTGGTAATAGTGGATCAGTTTACCAAGTGGACTGAGGCATTTCCTACTAGGGATTGTAAGGCAAAGAGACACCAGCATCCTTTTCAGTGAGGTGTTCTGCAGGTCTGGACTACCTATACAAGTGGATGGTGATCAGGGGCCCCACTTTACGGGCTACATTTTTACCACCTTACAGAATTTATTACAAATTAACCATAAATTGCAGATCTCCCATCACCCGCAATCATCTGGAATAGTGGAAAAAGGGAATATCACATTGAAGATACTCCTAACTAAAGTGTGTACCATTATGTTTAATGGCCATCAAATCTATCCCCCCACAGAACCACAGGGATAAGCCCAAATAAAGCAATGGTGAGAAGGTTAATGAGTGTATCAGGACATTTAGCAATGGGGGGAAAACACCTCACTGACAATGCAACCATGTAGTCAGAAGTGGCTTCAAGGATTGGTACAACATATCTGAGAGATCAACAGAATGGTGGCAATTAATCTGGGGAAATCAAAGAGTCCATTTAAAATGTATTTTGACAAAAAGGTCAATACCTTCAAATATAATGTAGGGGACCAGGCCATGCTGCAAAATTTCACTCTGAAAAAAACGTTCTTTTGAGCCAAGATGGCTGGGGCCTTTTCCTACCTTAGACAAGATAAGCCCGGCAGTTCATCTGTTAAAAGTGGTTTCACATCAATCAGATAAAAACAGTAAATAGCAAATATTAAACTTGATCTTTGCTTTATAGGGAATGAACATGAACACCACATATGTACTCTATCTGGGAATACTGAGTGAGAATCCTCCTCGTGCAAGCATCTCAAGGTCACACTATATGTAAGGAAATGGAGCAAGCAGAAGGCACACACTTCGACTGGACAAAGGCTGAAGACCATTTCTTCATGAGTAAACCTCGAGTAATACCAGCCAAAGCTGGAATAGTTGAACCTTGGGAATACGCAGGTAAAATAGTTGGACCAGAGGGGCGTATATATTCTAAACAACATCCCCAGAACACGGGGTGTACTTTTGATTGTAAACTGAAGGGACACACACAAAAATGGGAAGTTAAGGAGTGACACGGGGGTTTGCACAGTATGAATTCAATGCATAACTTTGATGATACAAACCATGCAAGGAATATATACAGCTATAGGGCCCAAGTAAGTGTAAGGCCACCTGATCAGCATAAAGGTATACAAAATGATTGCAGGAAAATGTTCTGAATACTCAGACAGTAATTTCAGTTAACAGCTTTCTGTAGTATTTAATATTGGTTGGTTATATGCTATACATTTGGCACAATGAAATCACTGGTTTCACATTAGTGCATACTGTGCAATGTAATTCTAGTGCCAAGTTATCCTACTGAACTTAAGAAAATTGGTGTAAAATCACCTCAAGCAGATGCCACTTTGGTCTTATACAAGCTGCAGTACAACAGAAACTGGTGCAAAATTAAGTCGGGTTTTATTGCATTAAAATTTAGCCAGAATTTTTGGTAAGCAGAGCTTTGTATATATCTGCCTTTGGTGTAACTGTACTGTTAGGAATACAGTTGTCTCCAAAAGTGAAAAGAATGCTTTTGAGCAGCATCACATTATGATATTGGCAGATTTTTCTGAAAACTGACAGTCACAAACTTACCAGGAAATTATGACTTATGCTATTAGTACTCCATAATTTACAAGGACTTCTGTGCCACTTTGCCATAATCATAACTGCACTCCCATTAAGATCAATGGCTATTGCTAATTTCCTGAACTAATGCTACCTTTATTGCTACTGCCACTCGGATGGATAAATAATGGCACTGGTAGGCCCCTGGCAACATGGCAGCAGTATTTTGTTGTATGTCAATTTGCTTTCTATACCTCAGAAGCCCATGAAAGAAATGTGCATGCAATTCTAATTAAGTTTTTGAAACTAGCATCTACATGCTCATTAGACATTCCAATACAACTCCCTTTGAATACAAGGTGTCAAGAGAATTCAAGTGACTGACTTATTATTGTAAACAGCATATTTCCAATATATAAATTTACACAATGCAAGCCTATTTCTGAAGAGTCCCAGCGAAAGTAAAAGAATAAATGTTTACCCTTTCATTTACTCTTTCCATTCTTCATATTATACACAGTTTTGAAAAAAACCACAAACTGCCTGAATGCCACAATGTGGATTGTGTAGATGTCCAACACATTGACTGACACATTGAAAAGCTCTTTCACGGTTTAGCAAGTCTTAAACTGCAGCATAAACCAGTTTATGCAACATAACTATAGCCACATAAATGCAAAAGTGTTAAATTCCTAATTTAAAGCCAAAAGACCTTTGAGTACAGTATCATCATATACTTAATATTTGGGACAGGGCTCCAAATAAGCAGATACATTCAATTAATTTAACAGAACAACTTTAAATACAACCAAAATACTTACTTCATAGCTCTGTCTGATATCTTCAGCTCCAGTTGATGATCATCCACCATACAGTGCTAGGGTTTCAAAAACGATACAGGTAATTGTCATAAACATAAAGAAAAAGTATCAGTTGAGAACTGTAATGAGAATCTTACACTAAAAATTTAAATATCAGTAGATCACAATACCCAGAGAAAACGGGACAGTGAAAATTTTACAAATTCAAAGCTGCCCAGAAACAGCATTAAGCTTTACAGTGCCATGGACCAGTTTATTGTATGCTAGCAGTCAGGCTCTGATGAGTATACTAGTTCAGCAGAGCCTCCTCAGTACATTTGGTTCCTAGACAGCAAAAACTGGCCTTCTTGCACTTGTGATTTGTTTCAGTGTCAGGCTGCATGAGCTAAAAACTTAAACATTGGCTGTGTAGGGAGATGAGAATACTGAGTCACTGGCAGTCTAAGGACTGAGAAAATTGAGAATGTTTGAAAACAATCTTCCACCTGAATGGAGACATTCTTATTTGTGTGAATGAAACACAACTATAAGGTTCAATAATGATTAAGAGCCAAGTTCCAGCAGGTACTGAATGCTCTGTTCGTATTTCAGCACCCCTCTCCAAAACAATGCTCATCACCATTCAAATGAATGGCAGCCAGCAGGAGACAGACTCATAAGTCATGAGCGGAACTATTCTAGCAGGAATGCCCAATATGCTGGATCTTCATAACATTACTTTTCCACTCCCTCTCAAGCAAGAGTTCTCTGAAAATGTGTAAATTGTGTTTTGAAAGAAAGTAATTCTAATTGAAAATACCTTTCTCTCCTTCAAAATCAAGGCATTTATTCTGTTTGAAATATTTATTCCAGGAATATTATGTACTTTTATTCTCAGAACCTAAATCATAAAAACTTTACTTTATAGCATAAAACTGTAAAGAATCAATTTACTATGTAACAGATGTAGAGAAAGGAAAATAAATATCTACAATGAGTAAATAACAAAAACAATGTCTATAGTACTGTAGTAGAAAAGATGCAGCATGCATATAAAAACTCTGGAATCGAGGCATTTCTTGCATTTGGTTTCCCTTAGGATAGAACAAGATATGGGATGCAAGCAGCAGTACTGTATTCAAAGGTGCTTTTCTCATATTCCATTTATCTCTCCAGTCTGCTATATCTCCTAGTAACTGGTCCTACTAATCTGCACTGGCCCCCTCTCTATTTACGTTCACTCTTTTCTCCGTCTTCTGGCTTTTCCTTACTTCACATGTAACTAACTTGTAATCTCGATCATAGCTAGATAATGTTACAGTACTGGGAGCCACTGTGAACACCTGTGGAGCTGGAAATATTTTCAAAGAGTAAAAATATATTACATTATTTTGGAATCAAATTTTAGTAGGAACTAAACTTGAACCTTTCAAAGCACGTGTCAGTGGACACTCCATCTGAAGTGAGAACGATTACAACTCAGGCTCCTCCAACTCAAGAATTGATGGTATTTTAAAACAGCTAAAAATCTTCAGTACTCAGTTTAAACAAGAAATTAACTGGGTTGAAAGTAAAACTACTGCTCTTCATCAACAAGCATTTCCTGCTGGCTGAGCTCGGTGCCACATTGGTCACATTTGTGATAATTTCTATCTCTCAGCTGTAGGATGCATGGAATACAATGACTTGTAAAAGTGAGGGAAGCAAGGGAGAAAATGGTGTGGGGGAGGAAAAATACTGATTTGGTTCTGAGACTTAGGAATGAATTTTGTTCTATTGTCGGAGGTGGGTTCGTTGGCGTGGGGGACTGGAGAATCGCCGCGGAGCCGACCGCCACAGAACCGAGCACCATTAACGCTGTTTACCGATTTTGTCGGAGGCGGGGAAGTACCGTGGTGGCACTAACACCCTGACACAACAGCATCATCTTCTAAATGGTTTCATGATCCTGTGGGTTTTTTTTCCTACCTGGGAAGTATGCGGTGTGCCTTTAAGGCTGTAAAAGGATCAGTATTGCTTTAAGGCAACAAGCTCCAGGGACTGTGAGCGAGGAAAGCGCATGTTGGTTGCCCCGGGACACAGCCAGAGTGGAAGTAGCAGCCAGCTTCAATGTGCATTCTGGTTGCCCTTGGATACAACATCTCAGAGACTGAGGATTGAGAGATACAATGTTATAATTTAATTTTGAACTGGCTTATAGTGGAAACAAACTGTTCTAACTCTCAGACAGACAGCTTGCCCAGCATGAATGGAACAGCGATCTCTGATAATTTAAACTGAAGGAAGGGAAGTTCAACTGTGACAATCTTTCATCCCTCAAAAATTCAAAAGCCAAATTGATTCATTAAGAAGTGTTTGCAAGTTGTTAATTGCTGAATTAATCGCTAAAGAAAAGCATCACTTCAACTGCTGAACTAGACTACGGACTGTTCCACTGTTGAAGAGTCTTTTTTTCTCCCCCATCGGACGACTGAGAACTTCATGCAACCTTGGACTGTTGCACATTGGAAGATTTCACTTCGGCAAGAGCGCAAATCTACAAGGACACTAATTTTTTCTATTTTAAATGTTGTTTTGTGTCTTAGTAATGGTTAAGAATTTAGTTTTACTGATCTAAAGACACTTGGCTTGGTTAGCCTCATTCGGGGGTTCATAGATGGCTCAATTTGGCGGTGGTTTTGTTTAATCTGCAAAGTTTAAATTGATATGTTAGGTGATCTGTGGAGTGGCGGGACTGATTTGGCAGTGCGCTACTCCCACTGCAATCAGAATCATATATTTTTACTGGGGGCTTTGACTTGAGCAATCAGTCGCAACACTTTAAATAAATTTGAATTTCATTCCCCGCTATCCAACAAAGGGGTCGCAACTTTGTGCATGACGTGTGGCACTCATGTGCCTTCAGTTTCTCCACTTTCAAAAGCTGGTACCACCCTGGCAACAGTTCTCAGTGCCGCGAAAAGGTAACCTTACCGTAGCTTTTAAGGGAACTGGGCTTTGCAGCGCCCATTGCCAATATATTGAGTCTGCAAGAGGCATGTGTGTGAATGGGGAAGGAGGGGAGCTCTGCAAGGGACCTACTTGTGAATGGGGAGGGAGCTCTGCAAGGGGCTTTTGTTTGAATGGGGGGAGCAGGAATCTCTGCAAAGGGATTGTTTGTGAATGTTTGGGGGGTGAGGGGCCACCCTTGCTCTGACATGTTCAGAATGAACCACATGTTTGCAGCTTGCTGAGTGTTACGACCAGGTGAGAAATGCGTCTAGAGTCCCTCTCAGCCTTCACCTGGTCTTATTGTAACAGGGTTTTATTTTTAAACACACCGTGTTTTTAGCTCCCCCTTAGTGAATCCTTGTTCACCACTTTCCAATTATAAGGCAATGAAACCAGCACAAACAGGCTTTCTTGGGTTTAAAGAAGAAAAGTTGAATTTTATTAAACTTAAACTCTAATTCGGTTAACGCCTATGGATACATGCCGCGTCCCATGAGAGCATGCATACGTGATACACATAAGCAAATAGAGACAGAAAAGAGAAGAAAAATAAAGTGGAAAGGTTTGAGGCAACATCTGAAGAGTTATTGTTGCAGTTCTTCCAGCTCACTGTAGAGTCCTTGATTGTAGGTAGATCTTGCTTTTCATTGGGGCCAAGTATTATTCTTAAACCTTGTTCGCTGTAGGAGTCTTTTCTCTCCTGGGGTTCATGTGTCTTCAGTGGATTCAGAAGCTTGTGAGAAAGAGATGGGAACAGACAGACAAACAGGAGGTCTTCAGTCCAGGAGCATTCTGCTTTCTGCAGACTCTCAGCTCAAACTGTGTAATTCAGAAAAAAAAGACTGCCAAGCAGGTGAGTCATGTGATTAACTGGTTTGACCACGTCCGTTTGTGGATTGTATTGGATCAGGGTATAGCTCCATTGTTCCAAGCATTGTCTGTTAATATGCAAAAATGTTTTTCCAGCCAGGGGCCTGGCAATTCCTTGTCACAGGTCTTCTCTTCTTCCCAGCAACAATTTGAAATTTAATGTCCATGTAGCAAAATTAATGTGCCTCATTCTTGGCAGGTGGGGGCCTGCATGACCTCCACACCAAGGGGAATGAAATGCGATTTGAGAAAATGCGCATTTCATCAAAAGGGTCCAGAAAAATGTAGGAGAAAGAAAAAAACATGCATTTCTCCCATTCATTCACAAATCCTAAAATTTATTACAGCCTGTCTTCTCTTGGTGCCAGTGCTGCTTTAATTGCCCCCTTTTTGGCATCCCAATAAACATGTGGTTCTTTGTTTTATGGGAAGTTTCTCTTCCATTTGCCCGTTTCCATGGCTGCCTAGTCTTTGTTCCTGCTGAGGTAACATTTTTTTTTTAAAAAGTCAGCAGTGGGCAGGTCTATCCTTAACACTCTTTCAGTGCTCTGGCTGAGTCATACAAAGGCTTTTGACTTCAGGGGATGGGTGGTTCACTTTTTTTTCTGACTGCGGGGGAGGATTCTTTGCTAATCTCTAGGTCTCACTCCAGGAGCACCAGGTGTGCAGCCACAGGCATACACTGTCCTCCATATTCATTCACCACCATTATGGTGTTCACTGCACTCTCTGGGGGAAAGGTCAGGCCTTTTCCCAGTAAAAGTGATCTAGTGGCCCCTGTGTCCGAGAATTACTATGGGCTTGCTTGCCCACTCGAGGGGTATGGGGTTACTTTCCCTTCAGACACAAAACCTTGATAACCCTCAGGGATCTTATTAAATTCTCCTGCACTTGCAGCCGTAAGCTTCCTAGGTCTCACTTTTACTGCAGTTAAAGCCACAGCTTGTTCTGCTGTGCTTTCCATCAAGTTCCCTTCTTCACTGAGCGGGTATGCCCCAATAAACCCGGTTTTCCCTTTAGTTTCCAGCAGTCAGCTTTTAAATGCCCAGCTTTATTCCAATGGAAGCACACAGGCCTCCTGGTCTCACTCTTGCTCACAGCACCTTCATTTTTGGCTGGAGGGCCCCGTGTCTCCTGCTTTTCTTTCTCGCCCAGGTCTGCTTAGGCTGCTATCACCTTCCCACCCTTTGTCCTTTTCAGATTTGTGGGGGTGATCAGGAAAGGTTCTCCCCTGGGAAACCGACTCATAAATTAAAGCAAACTCATCCGCTAGAACGGCCGCTTGCCGGGCTCTCTGAACCCGCTGCTCCTCTATATGGGTCTTTATGGAGAGTGGAAGAGCGTTTTAAATTGTTCCAACAGAACTATATCCCTGAGATTCTCATAGCTGAGCTGTTCCGAAGAAGGGTCACTGACCCGAAACGTTAACTCTGCTTCTCTTTCCACAGATGCTGCCAGACCTGCTGAGTGAATCCAGCATTTCTTGTTTTTGTTGTACTTTAAGTGCCCTCAGCCACTGGTTAAAAGCCAGCTAACTTGTCTCAAACTCCAGATAAGTTTGATGAGCTTGCTTCTTGAGGGTTATAAACTGTTGGTATTAGGCTTTGGGTATTAATTTATTTGCCCGAGGACAGCATTTTTGGTCAGTTCATAATTTGATGAACTCTCATCTGGCAACAGGAAATAGACCTCATGGGCTTTTCCAGTTAATTTGCTTTGTAGTAAAAGAGGCCAGGTCTCAGCTGGCCATTTTAGCTGCCTTGCCAGTTTCTCAAAGGACACAAAAAATATTTCTATATCCTCTTCATTGAATTTTGGAATTAGTTGAGCTACTTTTAACAGTTTTGTACCCAACCCTGAATTATGCTCCTCCATATTAGTCATGCTTTAACTGGGGCTAATCTGTCGCCCCCCACCACCCCCCCCCTCACTTAACTCAAGCCACTTCAACTCTCTCTCTTCGCATTTCTTCGCAAATATTCTTTCTCTCTCCCTCTCCTCAAATTCAAGTTTCCTCTGTTCCAATTGTATCTTTGCTAACAATAGCTTGTCGGAGTCTGCTTCTAACCCTGTTTCTGTTTCTTCAGATTCAAGGAAAAATGGTCGGCCACTAGCCTTAGGAGTTCAGCCTTCCTAGCCTTGCCATGTACAGTGATCCCACACTGCTCAGCCATTTTTCTCAACTCCTCCACGGACAGTGCTTTTAACTTATCCCCAGTTACTTCACCCTGGCTTGGAGAGCTACTAGCTTCAGTTGCAGACATATTAGTATTTAAGCACATACAACCACAAGAAAACCAGTATTGAAGTGTTGCTCTTTTTTGACTGGGAACAATTTGGCTTCCCACTTCCAATTTCCTCGTTTGTCTGTGGGTCAAATCCCGGACACTAGCACCCAAATTTCTGTTATGACCAGGTGAGAAATGTGCCCAGGAGTCCCTCTCAGCCTTCACCTGGTCTTATTATAACAAGGTTTTATTTTTTAAACACTGTTTTTAGCTCCCCCTTGGTGAATCCTTGTTCACTGCTTTCCAATTGTAAGGCAAAAAAAAACAGCACAAACAGGCTTTCTTGGGTTTAAAGAAGAAAAGTTGAAATTTATTAAACATAAACTCTAATTCGGTTGACGCTTACGTATATACGCCGCGCCCTACGTTAGCATGCATACGCGATACACAAATGCAAATAGAGACAGAAAAGAGCAGAAGACAAATAAAGTGGAGAGGTTTGAGGCAATATCTGAAGAGTTGTTGTTATGGTTCTTTGAGCTCACTGTAGAGTCCTTGATTGCAGGTAGATCTTGCTTTTCGTTGGGGCCCAGTATTCTTAAACTTTGTTCGCTATCGGAGACTTTTCTCCCTTGGGGTCCATGTGACTTCAGTGGATTCAGAAGCTTGAGAGAAAGAGATGGGAGCAGGCAGACAGGAGATCTTCTTCAGTCCAGGAGCATTCTGCTTTCTGCAGACTCTCAGTTCAAACTGTACAATTCAGAAAAAAAAAGACTGCCAAGCAGGTTAGTCATGTGACTAACTGGTTTGACCATGTCTGTTTGTGGATTGTGTTGAAGCAGGGATAGCTAATTTGTTCCATGCACTGTGTGTTATTGCAAAAATGTCTTTCCAGCAATCTCATCAAGATAGTATTATGGTAGGTATCACATTGTTTCAACACATATTTCTCCTCTTCCCCAATCCTTAAAGTACCAACACATACTCGAGAATGACTTCACAGTTGCTCAGCGATACCTCAGTAAGCGCTCATTCTTCATCTCCAATCTGTGCACTCTTGCCAACTATTAACCCTTTTCTATCCCCCAAAAAATCGTGGAATGCATCGATGTCTCATGACTATGCTCCAAGTCTTTGTTCAAGCCCCTCCAATCCTGTTTTCCTTGCTGTTCTAAGTTACAGAATCACAGAATTGTTACAATGCAGGAGGCGGCTATTTGGCCCATCGTATCTGCACCAGCTCTCCTAATGAGCATTTCACCCAGTGCCACACCCCCGCCTTCTCCCCATAACCCTGCAAACTGTTCCTTTTCTTATAACTGTCTAATTCACAGACAGAAAATCGACCTATATGATTGAGCCCTTGACCTCGGTTGCTTTCAACAATTGATGATCACACCATTCTCTTCCAATTTATTACGATTCCCCACACATTTCTCACAATGAAGACAAAACATCTCTTCGAATGACCTTTCCTCCTATGCTTGTCCCATTCTTGGTCTCCTCTTCATCTATAGGTTACTGTTTGGCAACATTATCCAGATGCACGATGTCAGCTTCAAAATGCACCTCGAGAACAGCGCAATATCTCTGCCCTGGACTTTAAAGCTGTTGCTACACTATCCTACTGTCTGTTGGACAACAACTCTTGGATGAACTGAAATTTCTTCCAGTTTAAGTCTTCAGTAAAATCTAAGCAACCCTCTTCAGCTCCATGCAACACATTTGTCTTCAACTCGAACCACCTTCCCAAGCAGATATGTAGGCAAATCTTAGAAAGGTGTAAAAATAATAGGGTAATAATAGTAGATTTCAAATTCCCCAATATTAACTGGGATTGGCTAACTGCAAAAGGCTTAAAGGGGACGGAATTCTTAAAGTGCATCCAGGAGAGTTTTTTGCGCCAGCATGTAGAAAGTCCTACAAGAGAAGGGGCAGTACTGGACCTAATCCTAGGGAATGAAGCCAGACAAGTGGTGGAAGTGTCAGTGGGGGAGCATTTCAGGGATTGTGACCATAACTCTAAGATTTAAGGTAGCTATGGAAAAGGACAAAAATAGACCTGAAATAAAGGCACTGAATTGGGGGAAGGCCGATTTCAACATGATAAAACAGGATCTGGCCAAAGTGGACTGGGAGCAGCAACTTGTAGGAAAGTCTACATCAGACCAGTGCTAGTCATTCAAAAAGGAAATAGAGAGTGTTCAGGGCCAACATGTTCCCGTAAAGGTGAAGGGTAGGACCAATAAGTCCAGGGAACCCTGGAGATCAAGGGATATAGAGGATTGGATAAGGGAAAAAAAGGAGGCTTTTGAAAGATTCAGAGGGCTGAAAACAGCAGAGGCATTACAGGAGTATAGGAAGTGTAGGGGGGGGTACTTAAAAAAAGTAATTAGGAGAGCGTAGAGAAGGGCCTGAAAAATCACTGGCGGGCAAGATAAAGGAAAATCCCAAGGCGTTTTATAAGTATATTAAGGGCAATAGGATAACCAGGGGAAGAGTAGGGCCCAATAAGGATCAAAGTGGAAATGTGTGTGTGGAGCCGGAGGATGTAGGTGAGGTTTTAAATGATTATTTTTCATTTGTGTTCACTATGGAGAAGAACGATGTAGGTGCAGAGATCAGGGAGGGGGATTGTGATATACTTGAACAAATTAGCATCGAAAGGGAGGAGGTATGAGCAGTTTTAGCAGGCTTAAAAGTGGATAAATCCCCAGGCCCAGATGAGATGTATCCCAGACTGCTATGAGAGGCAAGGGAGGAGATTGCAGGGGCTCTGACACAAATTTTCAAATCCTCTTCTCCAGAAGAGAAGTGCCAGAGGACTGAAGAACAGCGAATGTGGTACCATTATTCAAGAAGGGTAGCAGGGATAAACCACAGGCCAGTGAGTCTAACATCAATGGTAGGGAAACTATTGGAAAAAATTCTGAGGGACAGGATTAATCTCCACTTGGACAGGCAGGGATTAATCAAGGATAGTCAGCATGGCTTTGTCAAGGGGATATCATGTCTAACCAATTTGAATTTTTCAAGGAGGTGACTAGGTGTGTAGATGAGGGTAAAGCAGTTGATGTAGTCTACAAGGACTTCAGTAAGGCTTTTGATAAGGTCCCGCCTGGGAGATTGGTTAGGAAGGTAAGAGCCCATGGGATCCAGGGCAATTTGGCAAATTGGATCCAAAATTGGCTTAGTGGCAGGAAGCAGAGGATAATTGTCGAAGATTGTTTTTGCGATTGGAAGCCTGTGACCAGTGGTGTACCGCAGCGATCTGTCGTGGGCCCCTTGCTGTTTGTAGTGTATATTAATGATTTAGATGAAAATATAGGAGGTATGAGCAGTAAGTTCGCAGATGACATGAAAATTGGTAGTGTCATAAATAGCGAGGAGCAAAACCTTAGATTACAGGACGATACAGATAGGCTGGTAAGATGGGCAGAGCAGTGGCAAATGGAATTTAATCCTGAGAAGTGTGAGGTGATGCATTTTGGGAGGACTAACAAGTCAAGGGAATATACAATGGATGGTAGTACCCTAGGAAGTACAGAGGGTCAGAGGGACCTAGGTGTACTTGTCCATAGATCACTGAAGGCAGCAGTACAGGTAGATAAGGTGGGTAGGAAAGGCATATGGGATACTTGCCTTTATTAGCCGAGGCATAGAATACAAAAGGAGAGAGGTTACGATGGAGCTGTATAAAACGTTAGTTAAGCCACAGCTGAAGTACTGTGTACAGCTCTGGTCGCCACACTATAGGAAGGATGTGATTGCACTGAAGAGGGTGCAGAGGAGATTCACCAGGATGTTGCCTGGGCCGGAGCATTTCAGCTATCGAAGGACTGGATAGGCTAGGGTTTATTTTCTTTAGAGCAGAGAAGGCTGAGGGGGACCTGATTGAGGTATACAAAATTATGAGGGGCATTGATAGGTTAGCTAGGAAGAAACATTTTCCCTTAGCAGAGGGGTCAATAACCAGGGGGCATAGATTTAAGGTAAGGGATAGGAGGTTTAGAGGGGATTTGAGGGAAAAAAATTTCACCCAGGGGGTGGTTGGAATCTGGAACACACAGCCTGAAGGGGTGGTAGAGGCAGGAACCCTCAACATTTAAGTATTATTTAGATGAGCACTTGAAACGCCATAGCATACAAGGCTACGGGCTAAGTGCTGGAAAATAGGATTGGAATAGATAGTCTTGATGGCCGGCAGGGACACAGTGGGCCAAAGGGCCTGTTTCTGTGCTGTATAACTCTATGACTCCATGACAAGTACCATCTCAAGGCAACTCGCTAGACGAAAGGTTATGACATCTCAGGACAGCTGCAGTTCTCTCCCAATATATGATTTCCTATCAAGAATGTTGGGCTGGATTTTTAAAGCTGGCTGGAGGGCGGGAGTGGGCGTGTGCACGATTTAAAGATCGCATTCTCAGAGGTTGATACTGAGTCCCGCCAATTCCGGAACACAAAGCCATTTTTAAAGGGACGCCAGGAAGGAGGGAATGGCAACCCCACACACTTCCAATTAAGTGCCTGTTGAGCTCGTTGTGAAGCCCATTAACAGGCTTGTCAGCAACAGTTTTCAAATTTTAAAGAAAGGGAATGTGGTGAACGCCATGTCTGGAACCGCAGGGTGCACAAGTTGTGAATGCAGCAGGGAGTCATGAGGGCTATGGGAAGGGCTGATTAAGGAAATGCAGAGGCCCAAAATAAAGCTCAACTGCTCCAAAAGTGCCACAGAAAAGCCACTGCTGAAGCTGTAAGTCATGCTTTTCTCAGTGGTGAGTGGCAGGAATCCAGAGAGGGACATGAGGCCCTGGCACCACTTGGGGACCTAGGATTTGCAGGGGAACTCTGGTAGACGGACAAACCCATTTGAGAGAGGTCAGATGGGAACAGGCTACTCTTACATTGGACAGAGCAGCCAGGATGAGCTGCAGCAGATTCAACCTCCTGGACAGCAGGGGGCCAGAGGAGCACAGCGGGGGCAGCAAGGGAAAGAAGGCACTACCCAAGACATCGGGTCTTCTGCCCTAAAGTCAGCTACCTGCAAACGGCAGTGCGCCAGTGGCGTTGGAGGCTATGCTCTCCAAGGCAGATGGTCTCGGATCTGTGTGCTCTGATCCACAATGACCTCACAACTCACCTACCAGCACACAGGGCTATTTCACTGCAATGACCCTCAACTGCGAGGTGGCATTGGCAGCCATGAACAGGCAGATAGAGGGTTCCTCCATCCATCAATGCTCAACATCACAAGGCATGGGCATGCAACATTCTCAGGGCCCATATCCCCACCATTTGCCCCACTATGCAACGTCCCCCCAATGAGATGAGACATCAACACACACCTGTCAAGAGTGGGGAAATAAAGTTATGTTGTGAGGCAAATGAAATAAGACAGTTACAGACAATAGCACCCAGGTGGCCCATTAAGTGAATTCAACAGAATGACGCCTCCCTCTCCCTAACACTTCTATGGGGTGGTCTCCATTTTGCAGAGGAAGAGGTGGAGGTAGCCTGCTCCCTACTCTCTGCTACCAGTTGAGGTGCCCATGGCTTCTGTCCTCGTCTTGGAGGTGCCCGTGACGGCTCCTCCACAGGCTGCCGCATGTACGACATGAAAGGGGCTGCCTCTATCACAGGGTTCTGACATACAGATGGCTCCTGAGTCAGAGGGGGTGAGGGGCCGAAGTGTGACATCAGAGCCCTGAGGGGTGGCCCCTTTGTCTGCCACTAAGACCATCTCAGCCCTTTCCTGGCACCACTGGATGCTTGAAGCAGCCACAGACTGGGATGCAGCTCGCATCCACTCAGAGCACTTTTGCGCCTTTAGCAACATTGAGCAGTCAATGCTACAGAAAGTGCACTGCTTCCGCACCCACTAAGAGGTGCTGCATTTGGCTCTCCAGGTTGCCCAATCTCTCAATGGAGGAGCTCATGTGATCAAATCCCTGAGTCAAGACAAAGCACATGCCCTGCATGGACTCCTCCACTGCATGCCCATAGTTACTCAAATCCTCAGGGAACTCCAACAAACAGGAATTTATCTGCTTCTGGTTCTCGAGAAAGACCCTCCTTGTCTGTGACGTCGAGATCCAGCATCTTCATCCAGCAAAGCATCGCTGTGTCTGTCCTCCGTCCTCCAAGGGGAACTGCCCACAGGTCACTCTGCTTCACTTTTCTTCTCCTCCTGCTCGTGCATGCTGTGAGGTTCACACAGGGCTCCCCTTTCTATGCTAATCTGTGGCCCAACTAAGGTGAGTGTCTCTGTGCTGGTGGAAGGTGCTGAGGTAGAATGTGAAGATGCAGGTTCTGAGGACTACCTGCTCCTGCCCCCACCCCTACCAAGCATGTTGGTGCCAATACAGCAGGTCCACTTTTGTGCGCACTGCAACTGGCCCTGTGAGAGACAAGAAAATGGTAAAGAGAACTATTCCTCCTCAACAACTGCCCCAGCACAACCAACCCCTCAGAGACATTGGTCTAAGATGCATAGCTTGCATTGGGCAGGAGTCTCCTCCATGCTCTTCGCCTCAATAAAGAGCTATGCGATGACCCTGTTGCTCATGGCCTTTTGTTTTGTCACCCCCTAGCGAATGCCGCAATGTTTAGTTTAGAGATACAGCACTGAAACAGGCCCTTCGGCCCAACGAGTCTGTGCCGACCATCAACCACCCATTTATACTAATCCTACACTAATCCCATATTCCTACCACATCCCCACCTGTCCCTATATTTCCCTACCACCTACCTATACTAGGGGCAATTTATACTGGCCAATTTACCTACCAACCTGCAAGTCTTTTGGCTTGTGGGAGGAAACCGGCGCACCCGGAGAAAACCCACGCAGACACAGGGAGAACTTGCAAACTCCACACAGGCAGTACCCAGAATTGAACCCGGGTTGCTGGAGCTGTGAGGCTGCGGTGCTAACCACTGCGCCACTGTGCCGCCCTGGCAATCTCCAGCGCCACCTCCTCCATTGCTGTCAGTGTGTGGAGCTGGGCCACTCCATCTCGCATTCTCGCCATCTCCAACTTATTATCGACACTCTCCTCCTGCAGAAGGAGGGGAGAAAGTTTCATGAGTAGGCTGCCCTCCCTCATCTCTTCCAACATGACATACACGTGGGCTGATGTTTTTCCTCAATTATGTCCCCATCTGAATGTCATCCCCTATGTGACAATGGCTGCATTTCAGTGTTGCAACAGTTTACTTATTCTGAAAATGCGATGTAGAGCTATGGACATTGTGAGGTCAGCTTGCATGCTTTCTGGTGCTTACAGAGTTGGCACCCAATGAACCAGGTGCTGCTAGTCACTCACTTTACCAGACTGCAAGAGGTCACTGAATCTTTTTCTATACTGGACCCAGGTTCTTCTCATGGGACCCCGGCTGCTAACATCCATGCTCTCTTGGTCTCGCTGGTGGTTTTCTCCTTCCTGAGGCTGGGAAAAACAGATCCCCCCTCTCTGATACTACATCAATTAGTGGTGCTGCCTTCCAATCTCCCTGGTGCTGCATCGCTGCAGGCAACGGCAAGCCCAGTCATGGCTGCTTCTTGTCTTAAGATTGCCCTCAGTGACCTGCTCCCACCTCCAGGATGCTTCCCATGCCTCCAATTGAGCAGCAGACCTGCACCTAGGCGATTTTAATTTCCACTTAAAAATATCGCCACATCAGCGACGCTGACACAGTGCGGAGTTGGGACACAGAAATGTTCTGGGCACCAAGTTCCCGACCTCTTAACAAAACTTCAGCTCGTTTTCTTTCACCTCTAGAAACAATACCCATTTCTATGCCTACATCTATCTTTTTTCAACATGAGGCTAGACTCGAATCCTGTCTTTTGTATTTTCCTACCTCTATGTTTCACGAACAGGATCTCATTTACAATGCCACAGTCCATGTCCTCCTCCAAACTACCATCACTCCTTGTCAACTCTCCAGCACACTGTCTCCTCTAAAGTCTTCTCTAAGACTGTGATTCTGCCCTCTCTCAACTTGGTTTCTTTAGCAGAATAAATGTAAAATACAGTAGATGCTGGAAATTAGGTGCTGGTTTCTTTTGCTCCTGCTCAAAACCCATTTTTCTCTTCTGCCTTGTAGAAGTTTTTTTCTGAACTTGAGCATTACTGTTCAGGCTAGATAGTGAATGCTGGCAGGCAATTCAACTGCAGGACATCACAGCCAAGCCTAATCTCGTCCCAGCAATACAGGCACTGCCTAGCAACAGTCACTAAGTAGTCATAAACTTGATTTCCCCTCTCCCTAGCTTGGGGTACTTAGCCAAAATTCTAGCACCATCAATTTTAAAAAAACAGCTGATTAACTGGTCATTATCTCATTGTTGTTTGAGAGACTTTTCTGTGCACAAATTTGCTGCTGCTTTTCCTGCATGAAAACAATGACTTCATTTTCAAAGTACGTCATTGGGTTTAAAGCACTTTGGGACATCCTGAGGCCCTGGAAGGCACTATATAAATGTGCATTTTTAATCAATATTTCTAGGCAATAATCAATCACATTTGAACAAATATAAAGGTTAATGTATATAACTATATGAACATACAAGGCCCTGCATAGTTAAAGGTCCTTGGTAAAACTGAGGCTTTTTTGAAAAAAAATGTTAAAAAGTTAACTTGTAGCACAAATAGAACATTTAACAATGAAGTACCATTCTTATCCCACTTGTGGAAAAAGACTTAAACTCATGTCACTTATAATTTGCAAATGTCTCTCTCAATCCAGATACGTGTGTACTATTTCAGTTCCCAGTCAAGTATTTGCTCTTATGCAATGTATGGTGTTTCAGCAAAATTACTTCCACTAACCTGGACCTTCAGCTGAATAATTACATGTGAATTATTAGATATCAAACTATAACAACTTGACACAGTTTTATCATTTGATTTTAAGAGCATACCTTAGTAACTCTCACCTGTGCTTTTCTTTACAAATGCCAGTTTAACCAGCAATATTATCTTATAATTCCCTGCCTTCAGTAAGAACCAGAGCCAGCAAGGTTGAAATTAACAAGTACACCGTTATAAAAAGTATTTTAAAATCTGAACTATTTTCTACTGAGACAAAAACCATTTTAATATATTCTCCATAACCTGATGCACATTAAATAAGGAAGATGCCAGAAATATTGTTCCAGAAACACAATACAAGCCTGGTTACCTGCAGCAGTTTGAGTGCTTTGTTGGCAGACTCTGGCTTTGCATATTCCACAAAACCATATCCCATTGATAAAAGAAAACCTGTAAAACAAAAGGCATCAGAAATTCAAATGCGGCCTAGCAGTTCAAGAAGTTTATTCGTAACTAGAGATTACCAGTTTGCTACGTAGCTACTCATCATTTACATCATGCAGGTTTCCATGCTGGAAATAAGCCAACCACTGGATGATTAGTGTGTATAACTGAGACCTGTTAGAGCAGGATTGTCCAACCTTTTTGGGTAATTTATTGGCTTACTTTCTCATCACTATTTTGAAAACTGATTTAGTAACATACCTGGCATTGTTTTTGCTTTAATAAGTAGTCAACCTCTGTCTGCACACTTGATGTAGCGATGCAGAGTATTCTGGATAGATGTCCACCTTTCAGGAGAGACCTTGATCTCTCTTCACCCTCTCCCCGCACTGTGTACACGCGCGCGCGTCTCGTTCGCTCTTCCCTCCCCTCTCCCCTCTAGGACTAGGGGACACAGATTGAAAGTTTTGTGGAAAAGACGCAGGGCGAATATGAGGAAGCACTTTTTTTACACAGCAGGTGGTAATGACCTGAAAATCGATGCGCACAAGAGTGGTGGAAGATCAATGACTTCAAGAGGAAGTTGGATGGGCACCTGAGAGAAATAGACTTGCAGGGCTACAAGGATTGAGCCAGGAAGCGGGACTGACTGCATAGCTCCGTGGAGAGCCGGCATGGGCTTGATGGACAGAATGGCCTCCTTCTGTGCTGTCAGTAAATGACTCTGATTCTCTCCCGCCACCCCCCCACTCCATCTCCCTCTCCCCACCCCCTCAACCCGTCTCCCCGTTTTTTGCTCGTGCTTGAAGAAATCAATTTTGTACAAAATACTGTATGAACATACATTCCAACACTTGCACCCTGAATCTTAATCTGCTTTCTGCCAGCATTGAAAGCAAAACAGTATTTATAGCTGCAAAATTTCAGAATGTAACATTAGACAGTGTAAATATATCTTGTGCTTCAAAAACCGGTACTCAAGAATTATGTTTAACTGATCTTGAATGTAAATTCATGGACTTTTCAAGCATTACAGGGATAATGAAGCTAAGTTTTCACTAGTTCTGTAAGTAGAACAAGAAGGTTTTTTTAAATCCATACTTCTATTAGATAAATAATTGGAGTATAATTTTTATCTCACCATTACAAATACTTCAAAAGCTCAATGAGAGAGGCAAAGAGAGAGTATAAGAGATCAGCAACTAACATGATTTTTGTATCATCGTTAGCCACGGGTGAGGTACCGGAAGACAGGAGGATAGCTAATGTTGTGCCTTTATTTAAGAAGGGCAGCAGGGATAAGCCAGGGAACTACAGCCTTACATCAGTGGTGGGAAAGTTATTGGAAGGGATTCTGAGAGACAGGATTTATACGCATTTGGAAAGGCATGGTCTGATTAATCAGAATGGCTTTGTGCGTGGGAAATCATGTCTCACGAATTTGATTAAGTTTTCGAGGAGCTGACCAAGAGGATTGACGCAGTCAGGGTGATGGACGTTGTCCGCATGCATTTTAGCAAGGCTTTTGACAAGGTCCCGCATGGCAGGCTGGTCCAGAAGGTTCGAACACATGGGATCCAGGGTGAACTAGCCAATTGGATACAAAATTGGCTTGGTGATAGGAGGCAGAGGGTGATCATGGAGGGTTGTTTTTCAGATTGGAGGCCGGTGACCAGTGGTGTGCCGCAGGGATCGGTGCTGGGCCCTCTGTTCTTTGTCATTTATATTAATGACTTGGATGTGAATGTAGGGGGCATGATTAGTAAGTCTGCAGATGACACCAAAATTGGTGGTATAGTGGACAGTGAAGGTGGTTGTCTAAGGTTACAACAGGATATAGATAAACTGCGAAAGTGGGCAAGGGATTGGCAAATGGAATTTAACGCAGACAAGTGCGAAGTGATGCATTTTGGGAAGTTAAACCAGGGCAGGACATATACAGTGAATGGCAGGGCCCTGGGCACTGTTCTTGAGCAGAGACCTTGGGGTGCAAGTACATAGTTCCCTGAAAGTGGCAACACAGGTAGACAGGGTGGTGAAGAAGGCATATGGCATGCTTCCCTTCATCGGCTGAGGCACTGAGTACAAGAGTTGGGACGTCATGTTACAGTTGTACATAACGTTGGTTAGGCTGCATTTGGAGTACTGTGTGCAGTTCTGGTCGCCGCACTACAGGAAAGATGTGATTAAGCTAGAAAGGGTGCAGAAAAGATTCACAAGGATGTTGCCTGGTTTGGAGGGCTTGAGTTATAAAGACAGATTGGATAGGCTGGGTCTGTTTTCCCTGGAGCGAAGGAGATTGAGAGGGGACATGATAGAGGTATATAAAATTATGAGAGGCATAGATAGGGTAGATAGCCAGAGTCTGTTTCCCATGGTAGGGGTGACTAAAACTAGAGGGCAGAGATTTAAGGTGAGAGGGAGGAGGTTTAAAGGGGATCAAAGGGGTAAATTTTTCACACAAAGAATAGTGGGTATCTGGAATAAGCTGCCAGAGGAGGTGGTGGAGGCAGGAACAGTAGCAACATTTAAGAGGCATCTGGACAGGTACTTGAATGAGCAAGGCATAGAGGGATATGGAATTAATGCAGGTAGGTGGGATTAGTATAGATAGGCATTATGGTCGGCATGGACGCGGTAGTCCGATAGGCCTGTTTCTATGCTGTACGACTCTATGACTCAAAGTCTTTTATGGTATAGACACGGACAGGATAAAAATTGATCAAGAGGAGGTATTAGAAAGGCTCGCTGTTCTTAAAGTGGATAAGTCACCAGGACCAGATGGGATGCACCCGAGGATACTCAGGGCAGCAAGGCAGGAAATTGTGGAGGCACTGGCCATAATTTTGCAACTGTCCTGAGACACTGGGGTGGTGCCAGAGGACTGGTGAATTGCAAAGTTACACCTTTGTTCAAAAAAGGGTGCAAGGATAAACCCAGCAACTACAGGCCAATCAGTTGTCAGCCGTGGCTCAGTTGTTAGCAAACTTGTCCCCGAGTCACAAGGTTCCGGGTTCAAGTTCCCACTCGAGGGCTTCAGCACAAAAATCAAGGTTGACACGCCAGTGCAGTATTGAGGGAGTTTTGCATGGTTGGAGGTGCTGTCCTGTGGAGGAGACATTAAACCAAGGCTCCATTTGCTGCTCGGGTAGATGTAAACGATCCCATTACACTATTTTGAAGATGAGCAGGGGAGTTATCCCCAGTGGCCTGGCCAATATTTATCCCTCAATCAACATCACAAGAAGAGATTATCTGGTCATTATCACATTGCTATTTGTGAGAGTTTGTTGTGCACATGTTGGCTGCTGCATTTCTTGCATTACAACAGTGACGACACTTCATTTCCTGTAAAGCGCTTTGAGACATCCGGTGGTCATGAAAAGCGCTATATAAATGCAAGTCTTTTTCTTTCATTGGTGCTTTTCAAGTAAAGCGACCTTCCACATTGAGATGATTTTAAAAAAGTGTTTGGCATGGAGTACCTCAATTCATATTAGAAGTCATAAGCATTACATGAAACCAACTAGACAAAGATACTAGATCAGACAGCATTAAAAATGAAAAATTATTCATCAAACTCTGAAGTTTGAGAGCAAGTTAATACACCGAAAAGTGAAATGCACAAGAAATCTTCACCTGTCCTGTCCTTCTTCTTTGATATACTACAATTTTTCAATGATCCACACTTGCCAAATGCCTACAAAAGGAAAAGTGAACAATGATGAACACTACTTAAAATGATAAAATTACATAAAATTTAGAGAAATTGGAAAAAAAATTCTATTGATGCAAACACGCATATAAAGAAGCTTACTGTAAGTGGAAATGTTCACTTCCTTATTCAAGGAAGGATGTGCTTGCCCTAGAGGGAATGCAATGAAGGTTCACTGGACTGGCTCCTGGGATAAGAGGATTGTCCTATGAGGAGAGATTGAGTAGACTAGGCCTTTATTCCTTGGAGTTTAGAATAAGAGGTTATTTAATTGAAACATATAAAATTCTTAAGGGGCTTGACAGCATAGATGCTGAGAAAATCTTTACCCTGACTGGGGAATCTAGAACACAGGGTCAGTCTCAGAATAAGGAGTTGGCGATTTAGGACTGAGATGAAGAGAAACTTTTCCACTCAAAGGGCTGTGAGAGAGAACCTAGAGAACCATGGATGCTCAGTCCTTGAATATATTGAAGATAGAGGTCAACAAAATTTGGGTACCAAGGGATATGGGGATAGTATGGGAAGGTGGAGTTGAGGTAAAAGATCAGCCGTAATCTTATTGAATGGCGGAGCAGGCTCAACGGACAAAATGGCCTTCTTCTTCCCCTATTTTTGTTCCTTTTATGTTCGCATGTGTACTCAGCTATAGTATGAAGCAAATTTTTAGCGAGCTAAAGTAAAGCAACCAGGCAAAGTAATCTACATCAATATGTTTAATTCCCCATCATTTTTTTCTTGCTGCATCTAGTTCTTTGTGGCCTTTTGCAGCTTACTTATTCTACTGATATGTTTCTCATCGCTGCCAAGGTATATTTTATTCTGAGGATTCATTCATTTTGGTGATTGAAAAGGAATTGCAACTATGTTTCAAACAAAAAGCCTCAATACCAACTGGTTGGGGCAGTTTACCAAATACATTTGGGTCAATATTTTTGTTCCGCTGTTTAGGAACATGCAAGAACCTCCCACATTTTGGACACAGCCAGTGTACCAAACAAAAGCAGCAAGTTAGATACAGGGTAAAGTTCTTCCACACAGTTCAAACAGTGGATCTCAGCTAAAACCATGAAAGAGCACCTATAGCACTGACACCTCCATTTTGCTGGCCTTTCTAGTGACACTGACAATTCTAAGCTGTGATCTTGGGTGAAGGTGTCTGAAATTAATTTCAATCAACACCCTTCCTGTCAGCTGTGACTCTTATCCAGCAGTTTGGACTAAATCCAAAAGCTGATCCCACTGATGAGAGGTCAGAATCCTTACACACTGTGCCTTCTGAGTGTCCAAGGTGTGGTAGTGGAAAACAAGTAACTTTTAAGATTCCACAAATTATACCACTATTTAAAACACCTTTCTTCAGAAAAACTTAAATATAAACTCAAGAATGCTTTAGGAACCTAAATATTGAAGTCAGCTCAATAAGAGACTGTTCTAAAATAAAAAAGCTTTCTCGTTTGCAAATGTCATTAATGCTGATTTTAAATTGCATCAATTGCATCAATTCCATTTTCATGAAGATGTGAGTAGACTAGGCATACTGCTGTCAAACAGAGCGGCAGAACTTCGAGCATTCAAACAAATGCACAAAGCTCTACTCTCTGACATCCAGTTGCCAGACAATTTTTTCGTTTAGAACATATTTCTGGTAATTTGTATATACAGCAGAAGCAACAATGTGTGGAAAATAAAAGTCAAATACACATGGCAAAATTATGATTTACAACAATAATGATGAAAGATCATATAAACTAAGATGAGAAGTACAGGGCTGTGCTGAGGAGAATCACAGGACATGTATTAAGGCCTGTAGAAAGGGTGGCCGAGACCAGGCATGACCTATAGAATTTACATTACATTAACATTACAAAAGATCTTAAAACAAGATTTTCAAGACTCAATCTAGCAAAAGGGAATAGCTGTTTGAGACAGACGACTGAACATTACTTCTGCAGGAAGACAGAAGTCACAGGAAAATGAGAAATGAATAAGAGGTAGGATAGGAAGGGTTACAGGAGGAAATAGAAGTAGATTGACCAGTGAAATTTTTAATGAAAGAAAGTTAAAATGTGAATGGCAGTGCAGAAAACCAGAGTTTGCTTTATTTATCTTCCATAAGTTATATCTATACTGCAGATGCCATGCATTATCCATGCTACCTTATTCAGGTCTATGACTGGTGCTTTGTATTTCAACATTGGCCCAGGATTTCCTAGAGTCTTGTCCCACTAGAATGGCACATGTTTTAGTTTAGAGATACAGCACTGAAACAGGCCCTTCGGGCCCACCGAGTCTGTGCCGACCATCAACCACCCATTTTATACTAATCCTACACTAATCCCATATTCCTACCACATCCCCACCTGTCCCTACATTTCCCTACCATCTACCTATACTAGTGGCAATTTATAATGGCCAATTTACCTACCAACCTGCAAGTCTTTTGGCTTGTGGGAGGAAACCGGAGCACCCGGAGAAAACCCACGCAGACACAGGGAGAACTTGCAAACTCCACACAGGCAGTACCCAGAATTGAACCCGGGTCGCTGGAACTGTGAGGCTGCGGTGCTAACCACTGCGCCACTGTGCATGACAACATCTAGGATGTTGGTTCGTTTTAGACCAATAAAGTCCCAGGAAACTATGAATAAGTGAGGTGCGCTGTCATTTAAACTGCACTTTAATTTCCTTGAATACCAATACCTTCATCGAAGCGATGCAAAATTGATCAAAGCTCTGCTGCCCACTCAAGTCAATGGTGACTGAAAATTGGATTTATGCCACCTTTCTTGTAGCAGCCACCTAGACTGAAAAATGTACACTGATCAAGGAAATTCCGGCTCTTATTTTTTCTCATTGTTTTTCTTAGACTTCAGTAAAGGTGTTGTGGCTACAGGGCTTGTTTGTATGTAAAAGAACCACTATCCAGCACTCTTAGATTAATTTAGTTAAAAGAAAACACTCTCTACCTCTCTGTCTTTGCAAACTACCGCTCAATTTCCAAACTCCTTTTCCTCTCCAAAGTCTGTGACCATGTTTTTGCCATCTAACTCCATACCCTCCTTTCCAGCAACCCCAGAGTTGAACAACTCCAATCAAGTTTCTACCCTTGCCACTGCACTGAAACAGCCTTTTCCAAAGTCACAATTACATCCTATGTCACTGTGACAAAGATAAACAATCTTTGACTTGTCTGCAGCCTTTGATACAGTTGATCATACCATCTTCCTCAAACACATCTCCACTGGCATCCAGCTGGGTGGCACTGCATCTTATGGTTTCATTCTCATCTATCCAGCTGTAGCCAGAGAATCACCTGCAATGGCTTTGCTTCCCACTCCTGCATCCTTACCTCAGAAGTACACCAATGATTTATCCTTGGCCCCTCGTATTTCCCATCCAAATGCTCTCGCTCGGCGACATTACTGAAAACACATCAGGTTCCACATGTACACTGATGACACCCAGCTAAACCTCACCACCACATAGCTCGACCCCTCCACCATCTCTGGTTTATCAATCACACTGCTTGTTCGGCAGCCAGTACTGGATGAGCAAGAATATCCTCCAACTAAATATTGAGAAGATTGAAAACATTGCCTTCAATCTTTGTCACAAACTCTGTTCCCTAGCCACCACTTGCAACCCTTTCCCTGATCATGGTCTGAGGCTGAACTAGGCTGTTTGCAATCTTCGTGTCCTATTTGACCAAGATGAGCTTCCAACCCCATATCCACTCCATCAATAAGACCACCTACTTCTAGCTCTGCAACATCACCCACTTCAGCTCTGCCTCAGTTCATTTGCTGCTAAAGCACTCGTTCCTATCAGTTACCTCTCGACTCAACTATTCCGATGATCTCCTGGCCCGCCTCCCATTATGCACCCTTCATAAACTTGAGCTCACCCAAAACTCTGCTGCCCTTATCCTAACTCGCACCAAGTCCTGTGCATCCACTACCCATGTGCTTGCTAACCTACTTTGGCTCCTGATCCAGCAACGTCTCATTTTTAAACTTCTCATCTGGGTTTTGAAATCCCTCCCTAGCTCTGTAAACTACTCCAGCATGACAAGTCTCCAAGATATTCTGTGCTCTTATGCAGCCTTGATTTTCTTTGCTCCTCCACTGACAGCCGTTTTTTCAGTTGCCTAGGTCTAAAGCTCTGGAACGCTCTCCCCTAGCCTCTCCGACTCTTTCTCTTCCTTTAGAATGATTCTTAAAACCTACCTCCACTTGTCCTAATATCTCATGTGGCCCAGTGTCATGTTTAAGAATCATTCCTATAATGCACCTTCGGGTATTTTACTACATTAAAGGCACTACAATAAACGCAAGTTGTTGCAATCATTGCACTTTGTTCTCAGCCTGGCTTCCACCAATTGCATTGTCCATGTAAAACCCTAATCTGTATCAAACTAATTAGGCGTTTATTTTTAAAATCTAGTAATGTGGGTGTGCCTGCAGAGCTTATAGGTTGGATTCATCTCTAACTGTGCAAGAATTACTGAAATTTATCCTTTTAATTTGTGCACTGTATGGCCAAAGCATCAACAGGAAAGCTGGTGTGTTTGAAAATTTTAGCAAAGTCAAAATACTTCACAAATGTTATTTGTATATGTTAATACTGAGAAATCATTGTAGATGCCATGCTAAATAGTTAATAAAAATAAACGGAACAAAGAGGCAGGGTGATGCTGAGAATTACATCTAAAAATGGTTGCTTAATTGAACAAGGCTTGTCAAGTTGATTTAGTAGGGGGGATGGCTGATCTGGTCAAACATAGAACATTCAGAGTTCCATGGCAGTAAGAATAAGGGACAGTACTTGGAGGATTCTAACCATTTAAACATCTTGTACTGTGTTGTTATTTTATTCTATCAGCAAAACCTTAGGAGAAATGCATACAAATTATCACTGAATTTTTGGTTTTTTTGATAATTTCATTAGTGTATACATTGCATTTGTTAAAATATTTAGAAGTTTTACTTTCAAATTGAGCCACCCAAGTCTCTACCATATCTTCCTATGTGAAAGAAAAGTAAGACTGAGTTGCATTTAAGTAGCACCTTTCATAACCTCAGGATTTCCTAAAGTGTTTTACAACCAATTAAGTACTTTTGCAACGTATCACTGTTGCAATGTAGAAATTTGTGCACAGTAAGGTCTCACAAAGAGCAATGTGATAATGACCATACAATCTGCTTCAGTAATATTGGTCAGGACACCTGACCTTCAAAATATTGTCATGGGATCTTTTACATCCAGCTTTGGGGGTGAGGCGAGCGTGAGAAGGTGGGAAAAAGCGATGGGGCCTTGGGGACTTGGTTTAATGGCACCTCCAATAGTGCATCATTCATTCAGTTCTGGACCGGAGTGTCAGCCTAGATTTTGAGCTCAAGGGAAATTATACAATGGAAGCATAGGAGTATTAGAGAGGGGTGGCAATGGAGTACCATGCATGCCTGGTTAGTACCTCTGCCTTTTTACAATTCAAAATAATCAAAGTGTAGGAGAAAGAGACATAGAAAAACACATATTTTAGCCATCACATCCACGTGAGAAACAACAGAACAGAATCTTAAATATCTCATTTTCTGCTTTGATGTTTGATCTTTTAAAAGTTCTCCAAGTAAATTAGCAATGTCAAATGTAAATAAAGATTATCGCTTCGTCGTTTCTGCTCAAGAAAACTTTCTTATGCACAATATTTCGGGCACACTTCTATTTCTGCCGTACTTAAATATTTCACTTAGTGTTACTTATCGCCTTTCTAAAATAAATTATATTTCTGCCTCATCACATTATTTTGGTATTGCATAATTACACCACAAAACATCAAAAAGCTATTATTTTCTTACTGGCTATTCAATTATACACAACATACTTCCTCAACAGACTTGTCCTAGTAGCCTGACTGCTCAGAATATGTTAGGTTTGCAAAGAAAGCAGAGCTGAAACAAGTTACTTTAGCATAAAAATCGATATTATGCTTTATGCATTCATAGCACACTTTCTGATGTATGTGGACTTTCCTACATTAATGGTGATTTATATAAATACAAGATGTTTTTGTTGCTGTTCCATTTGGTGACTCAGCTTAGATCTGAAATTCATCAACTGAGTGTAAGCAACTGAGATAAAACATTAATTGACGGAAGGTGAATTAATTGAAAATACATTATTAATTTCTCAGTGAAAACAAAATTGACGATCAAAACTTCCCTCTTTTTATGCAAGTGAGGAAGCAATTTTATTATTTTTAAAGAATAATCTTTATTGAGAGTACAGCGAGACCAGCGGCAGGATAAAGGAGCAGGCCTGAGAGGGAGCACAGTGAGACCAGTGGCAGGATAAAGGAGCAGGCTTGGCAGGGAGCACAGCAAGACCTGCAGCAGGATAAAGGAGCAGAGCCAAGAGTGAGGTGCCAACAGACTGCGTTCTAGGGTAAATCACAGTGTGACATCACAGGGTAGATGTTAAGTGATTGGTGAGTATTTTTCTCTTTTCTCTCTAAACTAGGGTATTGGTTCAAATTAGGAGCAATCGGGTAGTGTAACAGTAAGTGTTGTAGTAAGAGTATAAGCACAGAGCAGGAGTAGAGATATTAATTAAAATTGTTAGTTTAAACAGGTTTAAACAGTTTAAAACTAAATAGATTGTTTAAAAAGGGAATAGATTTTTTTTAGATCGTGGATGGGCAGCTGCGACCTGTTGCTTGCTAAATTCTTGCGCCATGGGGGAACTTCAGGACACTTGATGTGTCTTAGGCGACCACGTATAGAAAGTTACAGTTATACAGCACAGTAACAGGCCCTTCGGCCCATCGCGTCAGTGACGGCCATCGAGCACCTCATTCTAACCCCATTTCCCAGCACTTGGCCCGTAGCCTTGTACACTATGGTGTTTCAAGTGCTCATCTAAATACTACTTAAATGTTGTGAGGATTCCTATCTCTACCACCCCTTCATGCAGTGTGTTCCAGATTCCAACCACCCTCTGGGTGAAATTTATTTTCCTCAAATCCCCTCTAACCCTCCTGCCCCTTAACTTAAATCTATGCCCCCTGGTTATTGACACCTCTGCTAAGAGAAAATGTTTCTTCCTATCTACCCTATATATGCACCTCATAATTTTGTCTACCTCAATCAGGTCTCCCATCAGCCTCCTCTGCTCTAAGGAAAATAAACCTCAGTCTATCCAGTCTCTCTTCATAGCTGAAATGCTCCAGCCTAGGCAACATCCTGGTGAATCTCCTCTGCATCCTCTTCAGTGCAATCACATCCTTCCTATAGTGTGGCGACCAGAACTGTACACAGTACTCCAGCTGTGGCCGAACTAGCGTTTTATATAGCTCCATCAAAACCTCCCTGCTCTTATATTCTATGCCTCGGCTAATAAAGGCAAGTATCTCATATGCCTTCCTAACCACCATATCTACCTGTGCTGCTGCCTTCAGTGATCTATGGACAAGTACACCAAGATCCCTCTGTACTTTCTAGCGTCCTACCACCCATTGTATATTCCCTTGCCTTGTTAGTCCTCCCAAAATGCATCGCCTCACACTTCTCAGGATTAAATTCCATTTGCCACTGCTCTGCCCATCTTACCAGCCCACCTGTATCGTCCTGTAATCAAAGGCTTTCCTCCTCACTATCTACGACACCAATTTTCGTGTTATCTGCGAACTTACTGATCATACCTCCTATATTCACGTCTAAATCATTAATATAGACCACAAACAGCAAGGGTCCCAGGACCGATCGCTGCAGTACACCACTGGTCACAGGCTTCTAATCACAAAAACAACCCTCGACAATCACCTTCTGCCTCTTGCCACTAACCCAATTTTGGATCTAATTTGCCAAATTGCCCTGGATCCTATGGGCTCTTACCTTCCTAACCAATCTCCCATGCGGGACCTTATCAAAGGCTTTATTGAAGTCCATGTAGACTACATAAACTGCTTTACTCTCATCTACACATCTGGTTACCTCCTCGAACAATTCAATCAAGTTTGTTAGACATGACATCCCCTTGACAAAGCCATGCTGACTTTTCTTGATTAATCCCTGCCTCTCCAAGTGGAGATTAATCTTATCACTCAGAATTTTTTTCAATGTTAGACTCACTGGCCTGTAATTACCTGGTTTATCCCTGCTACCCTTCTTGAATAATGGTACCACATTCGCTGTCCGCCAGTCCTCTGGCACCTCTCCTGTGGTCGGAGAGGATTTGAAAATGTGTGTTAGAGCCCCTGCTATCTCCTCCCTTGCCTCACATAACAGCCTGGGATACATCTTATCTGGGCCTCGAAATTTATCCACTTTTAAGCCCGCTTAAGCCCCTAATACCTTCTCCTTTTCAAGACTAATTTGTTAGAGTGTATCACAAACCTCCTCCCTGATCTCTACACTTACATTGTCCTTCTCCATACTGAACACAGATGTAATCATTTAAAACCTCACCTACGTCTTCCGGCTCCACACGCAAATTGCCACTTTGGTCCTTAATGGGCCCTACTCTTTCCCTGGTTATCCTCTTACCCTTAATATACTTAGAAAATGCCTTGCGATTTTCCATAATCTTGCCCGCCAGTGTTTTTTCATGTCCCCTCTTCGCTCTCCTAATTACTTTAAGTGCCCCCCTACACTTTCTATACACTAGGACCTCCGCTGTTTTCAGCCCTCTGAGTCTGCCATAAGCCTCCTTTTTTTTCCTTATCCAATCCTCTATATCTCTTGACATCCAGGGTTCCCTGGACTTATTGGTGCTACCCTTCACCTTTATGGGAATATGATGGCCCTGAACACACACTATTTCCTTTTTGAATGGCTCGCACTGGTCTGATGTAGACTTTCCTACAAATAGCTGCTCCCGGTCCACTTTGGCCAGATCCTACTGCATCATATTGAAATCGACCTTCCCCCAATTCAGTACCTTTACATCCGGTCCATCTTCGTCCTTTCCCATAATTACCTTAAATCTTACAGAATTATGGTCACAATCCCCGAAATGCTCCCCCACTGACACTTCTACCACTTGTCCGGCCTCATTCCCTAGGATTAGGTCCAGTAACGTCCCTTCTCTTCTAGGACTTTCTACGTGCTGCCTCAAAAAGGTCTCCTCTGTGCACTTTGAGAATTCTGTCCCCTTTAAGCCTTCTGCACTAAGACTATCCCAGTTAATATTGGGGAAGTTGAAATTGCCTACTATTATTACCCTACTATTTTTACACCTCTGAGATTTGCCTGCATATCTGCTCCTCTATCTCTCTCTGATTATTTGGAGGCCTGTAGTACACTCCAGGCCAAGTGATTGCTGCCTTTTTGTTTTTAAGTTCTACCCATATGGCCTTATTTGAGGAACCTTCTAAGATATCATTCCTCCTTACTGCAGTAATTGACTCCTTGATCAACAGTGCAATGCCACCTCCTCTCTTACATACCCCGCCCCCCCACCCCCAGTCACGCCTGAAGATTCGAAATCCTGGAATATTGAGCTGCTAGTCCTGCCCTTCTCTCATCATGTCTCTGTGAGAGCAATATCATCATATTCCCATGTGCTAATCAATGCCCTCAATTCAGTTCTGAAGAAGGGTCACTGACCTGAAACGTTAACTCTGCTTCTCTCTCCACAGATGCTGCCAGACTTGCTGAGTATTCCAGCATTTCTTGTTTTTATCCCTCAATTCATCTGCCTCACTTGTAAGACTCCTTGCGTTAAAATAGATGCAATCCAGCCTTGCATTATTCGCTTGTGCCTTAACAGGTCTATATTTGCTCTGCCTTCCAGACTGACTTAGTTTCTCTTCTATATTTGGCTGTGCATCACCCCCTACTGTACCTCCACTCTGTATTCCATCCCCTGCCAAATTAGTATAAACCCCCCCACCCCTCCCACCCGCAACAGCATTTGCAAACCTCCCAGCAAGGATGTTAGTCCCGTTCCGATTCAGGTGCAACCCGTCCAACTCGTATAGGTCCCACCTTCACCAGAAACAAACCCAGTGATCCAGAAAACTAAAGCCCTCTGTCCTGCACCATCTCTTCAGCCATGCATTCATCTGCTCTATCCTCCTATTCCTATACTCACGAGCATGTGGCACCAGGAGTAATCCAGAGACTACAACCTTTGAGGTCCTACTTTTTAATCTGCTACCTAGTTCCCTAAATTCTTGGTGCAGGACCTCATCCCTCTTTCTAAATATATCGTTGGTATCAATGTGTACCATGACCTCTGACTGTTCATCCTCCCCCTTCAGAATGTCCTGCAGCCGCTCCATGACATCCTTGACCCGAGCACCAGGGAGGCAACAAACCAGCCTGGAGTCACGTTTGCAGTCACAGAAACTCCTATTTGTATCTCTTACAATAGAATCCCCTTTCACTAAAGCTCTCACACTCTTTCTCCTCCCCTCCTGTGCAGTTGAGCCACCCGTGATGCCACAGACTTGGCTCTTGCTGCATTCCCGAGAAGCTATCTTCCCCCAACAGTATTCAAAGCCGAATATCTGTTCGAGAGGAACATGGACCCAGGGGACTCCTGCACTACCTGCCTGGCGGTCACCCATTCCCTTTCTGCCTGAGCAGTCTTTACCTGCGGTGTGACCACCTCCCTGTACATGCTATCAACTATGATCTCAGCATCACGGATGCTCCACAGTGTCACCAGCCACCGCTCCAGATCCGAAACACGGATTTCGAGTAGCTGCGCCTGGAGACACTTCCTGCACACATGTTCGCCCTGGACACTGGAAGTGGATGGTATGTTGCCTCCCTGGTGCTAGGGTGAAGGATGTCTCAGAGCGGTTACAGGATATTCTGAAGGGGGAGTGTGAGCAGCCAGTGGTCGTGGTACACATTGGTACAAACAACATAGGTGAAAAAAATGAAGTCCTAAAAGCAGAATATAGGGAGCTAGGAAGTAAGTTGAAAAGTAGGACCTCAAAAGGTAGTGATCTCAGGATTACTACCAGTGCCACGTGCAAGTCAGAGTAGAAATAGCAGAATGTATCGGATGAATACGTGGCTCAAGAGATGGTGTAAAGGGGAGGGTTTTAGATTCCTGGGGCATTGGGACCGGTTCTGGGGGAGGTGGGACCAGTACAAACTGGACGGGTTACACCTGGGCAGCACCGGGACTGATGTCCTAGGGGGAGTATTTGCTAGAGTGGTTGGGGAGGGTTTAAACTAAAATGGCAGGGGGAGTTGCATTGCTGGTTAGAGAGAAAATTAACACAATAGTGAGGAAAGATATTAGCTCTGACAATGTGGAATCTGTATGGGTAGAGCTGAGAAACACTAAGGGGCAAAAAACGTTAGTGAGGGCTGTATACAGACCTCCAAACTGTAGTGGTAATGTTGGGAATGGCATTAAACAGGAAATTAGAGATGCATGCGATAAAGGAACATCTTTAATTATGGGTGTCTGTAATTATGGGTGACTTTAATCTGCATATAGATTGGGCAAATCAAATTCGTCACAATACCATAGAGGAGGAATTCCATATACACTCCATAGAGTGGATGGTTTTCTGGACCAATACGTTGAGGAACCAACTAGAGAACAGGCCATCCTAAAATGGGCATTGTGTAATGAGAGAGGAATAATTGACAATCTAGTGATGCGAGACCCCTTGGGGATGAGCGACCATAACATGATAGCATCAAGATGGAGAGTGACGTAGTTGATTCTGAGACAAGTTTCCTGAATTTTAGTAAAGGAAACTACGAAGGTATGAGGCGCGGGTTGGCCATGACAGATTGGGAAACGTTACTTAAAGGGATGACGGTGGATAGGCAATGGCAAATGTTTAAAGAGCGCGTGGATGAACTGCAACAATTGTTTATCCCTGTCTGGCGCAAAAGAAAAACGGGAAAGGTAGCCAAACCATTGCTTACAAGGGAAATTAGAAATAACATTAGATCCAAGGAAGAAGCATATAAATTTGCCAGGAAAAACAACAGACCTGAGGATTGGGAGCAGTTTAGAATTCAGCAAAGGAGGACCAAGGGATTGATTAAAAAGGGGAAAATAGAGTACGAGAGCAAGCTTGCGGGGAACATAAAAGTTTCTATAGGTATGTGAAGAGAAAAAGATTGGTGAAGACAAATGTAGGTCCCTTACAGTCAGAAACAAGGGAATTTATTATGGGGAATAAAGAAATGGCTGACCAACTAAATGCATACTTTGGTTCTGTCTTCACAAGGAGGACACAAATATCATACCAGAAATGTTGGGGAACAGGGTCTTAGTGAGAGAGAGGAACAGAAAGAAATCAGTATTAGTAGAGAAATGGTGTTGGGGAAATTGATGGGATTGAAGGTCGATAAATCTCCAGGGCCTGATGGTATGCATCCCAGACTACTTACGGAAGTGGCCCTGGATGCATTGGTAGTCATCTTCCAAGATTCTATAGACTCTGGAACAGTCAGCCTGACGTCGGTAGTGGGGAAAATTCTAGAGTCCATTATCAAAGATTTTATAGCAGAGCACTTAGAGAACAGTGGTCGAATCGGGCAGAGTCAGCAATCGATTTACGAAAGGGAAATCATGCTTGACAAATCTACTAGAATTCTTTGAGGATGTAACTAGTAGAGTTGATGAAGGGAAGCCAGTGGATGTGGTTTATTTGGACTTTCAGAAGGCTTTCAACAAACTCCCACATAAGAGATTAGCATGTAAAATTGAAGCGCATGGGATTGGGGGTAGTGCATTGCGATGGATAGAAAATTGGTTGGCGGACAAGAAACAAAGAGTAGGGATAAATGGGTCTTTTTCCGAATGGCAGGCAGTGACTAGTGGGGTACTGCAGGGATCTGTGCTGGGACTCCAGCTATTCACAATATACATTAATGATTTAGATAAGGGAACTAAATGTAATATCTCCGAATTTGCAGATGACACAAAACTGGGTGGGAGGGTAAGTTGTGAGGAGGATGCAGAGTGTCTTCAGGGTAATTTGGACAAGTTGAGTGAGTGGGCTAATGCATTGTAGATGCAGTATAATGTGGATAAATGTGAGGCTATCCACTTTGGTAGCAAAAACAGAAAGGCTGATTTATCTGAGCGGCTATAAACTGAGAGAGGGGAATATGCAGCGAGATCTGGGTGTTCTCGTACACCAGTCGCCAAAGGTAAGAGTGCAGGTGCAACAGGCGGTAAAAAAAGGCAAATGGTATGTTGGCCTTCACAGCGAGAGGATTCGAGTACAGAAGCAGGGATGTCTTGCTGCAATTATACAGGGCCTTGGTGAGGCCACCTGGAATAGTGTGTGCACTTTTGGTCTCCTTATCTGAGGAAGGATGTTCCTGCTATAGAGGGAGTGCAGTGAAGGTTTACCAGACTGATTTCTGGGATGGCGGGACTGATGTATGAGGAGAGATTGAGTCGGTAAGGATTATATTCGCTGGAGTTCAGAAGGGTGAGGGGGGAGCTCATAGAAACCTGTAAAATTCTAACAGGACTTGACAGGGTAGATGCCGCAAGAATGTTCCCGATGGTGGGGGAGTCCAGAACCAGAGGTCATAGTCTAAGGATACGGGGTAAACCTTTCAGGACTGAGATGAGGAGCAATTTCTTCACCCAGAGAGTGGTGAACCTGTGGAATTCGCTACCACAGAAAGCAGTTGAGGCCAACACATTGTATGTTTTCAAAAAGGAGTTAGATATAGCTCTTGGGTCTAAAGGGATCAAAGGGTATGGGGCGAAAGCAGCAAGAGGTTGAGTTGAACGATCAGCTATGATCATGATGAATGGTGCAGCAGTCTCGAAGGGCCGAATGGCCTACTCTTGCTGCTATTTTCTATGGTTCTATGTCCCTGACTGCCCACATTGCACAGGAGGAGCACTCCACGTTGCTGAGCTGCCCTGCCATGATTTGCCCTTAATTTACTCCCTTAAATTACTCAAAAATTAGAGATTTACACTAGGGACCTTGATTCCATAAAAACTACTGCTTACTATGTAAAATATTCTTAATAATTACTAGTAATTATTAATAAATTATACTAATTAATAAAAAAACACACTTTAGTAGTACTAACCTTATCACTTTTTTTTTTTAAAAAACAACGTTCTCTCCCCTGATTTTTTTTAAGCTATTCACATGCACTAACAGCTGTTACTTACCCAACCAATCAGCTTACAGATTTCCTGTGATATCACTAAGTCTGTTTTTACCCCTTCTGAAACTCAGTGTGCGGAGACACAGAGAGAGCCTGCCGACTGCCGCCGCTCCGGTCTTCAGGAAGGCAAGAGCCTCGAGCCCCGCTCTCTCTTTATACAGGTCCCGCTCCGGATCCACCTCGTCCCAGGTCCGCCTGCTGCCGCTCCGGTCTTCAGCTCAGGCTCAAGATTTCCGAGCTGGAGGGGCAGCTGGAATCACTGTGGTGCATCAGGGAGCAGGAGAGTTTCCTAGATCGTATATTCCAGGAGATGGTCACCCCAAAGGCAGTAGGAGTTCCAGATAGTCGGTGGGTGGCCATCTGGAAGAATAGGAAGCGGCAAGAAGTGCAGGAGTCTTCGGGATGTGTTTCTCTCAAAGCAGTACTCAGGTTTGGAGTCTGCTGGGAATGACAACACCTGGGAGATGACAGTGTGCTGATAATGTCACTAGATTAGTAATCCCGAGGCCCAGGATAAGCCCTGGGGACACTGGTTCAAACCCCATCATAGCAGCTGGTGGAATTGAAATTGAATTATTTAATAAAAAATCTGGAATTGAAAGCTAGTCTCAGTAATGGTGCCCCGAAACTACCACTGATTGTCATAAAAACCCATCTGGTTCACTAATTTCCTTCCTTTAGGGAAGGAAATCTGCCATCCTTACCTGGTCTGGCCTACATGTGACTCCAGACCCACAGCAATGTGGTTGACTCGTAACTGCCCTCTGAAATGGCCGAGCAAGCCACTCAGGTTAAGGGCAATTAGGAAATAGGAACAAATGCTGGCCTGTCAGCGATGCCCACATCCCACGAAAGAATTTTAAAAAACCATGAAGGGGTGCAGTACAGACCATGGTACCAATGGGCATGGGACTATATAGGAGGAAGCAGAAAAGTGCAGAGCTGCAATTGTCGTAGGTAATTTAATAGAGGTGTACAGGATTATCAAAGTGCTAGATAAACTGTTCCCATTAACTAATGGTACAAGGACTAGAGAACACAGATTGAAGGTTTTGGGCAAGAGATCCAAGGGGAATATGGGAAAGAACTATTTTTGTTTATGCAGCGGGTGGTAATAACCAGGAACTCGCCGCCCACAAGGGTAGTGGAAACGGAGACAATCACTGACTTCAAAAGAAAATTGGATGACCATTTGAAGGAAATAAACTTGCAGGGCTATGGGGATCGAGCGGGGGAGTGGGACTGACTGGATAGCTCAGTGGAGAGCCAGCTTGGACTTGATGGGTTGAATGGCCTCCTTCTGTGCCGTAAATGACTCTATGTTAAAGCTTCCAGAAAGACGTAATTGCACTAAGAGGTTACAAAGGAGATTTATGAGAATGTTGTCTGGACTGGAGAATTTTAGTTGAAGAAAGATTGGATAGACTAGGGTTTTTGTTTTTAAAGAACAGAGGAGGCAGACTGAAAACCTCAACTGAACTGTATAAAATTATGAGGGATCTAGACAGAGTGGATAACCAAGGGGCATAGAGCTGAGTTAAGAGGTAGGAGATTTAGAGGGGATTCGAGGGAAAATCTTTTCACCCAGGTGGTGATCTGGAACTCACTGCCTGAAAGGGTGGTAGAGGCAGAAACCCTCACATTTAAAAAGCACTTGGATATGCGCTTGAAGTGCCGTAACCCTACAGGGCTATGGACTAAGAGCTGGAAAGTGGGATTAGGCGGGATGGCTACTTCGGCTGGCATGACAAGATGGGATAAATGGCAGCATTCCATGCTGTAAATTTCTATGATTTCTATGATGCAGATTATGCCATCTGAAGAGTTTCAAGCTTCACTGACATATTGAACATACCTTTAACAGACATAATATTCCCATGGATAGGTTGAGGTGACCCTACAAACAGCAGAGGAAATCTTCTCTGCTCCAAATTCTATTGATGTTAAATGTTACTGCTTTTGTACAGCCAGTATGAATATTTGACTGAATGGAAAAAGGACGAATATTCTGTAATGTTGTCAGAGAATTATTATGCTCAGCAATTCAATTAACTCAATTTCACTGTCTCCCTATAAGTTGAAGTTCCAATCCAAAGGTTTACCAACACATACCATAAACATCGTAGCAATACTACGAAGTTAGTCAGTTTCCACGCAGTTAAGCAGATACTCAGGACTTAGAAGAATTAATTACCACTTAATGCTCAACTGAGATGGAGAATATTCATTACAAATTGGAAGAAATGTTATTGTTTAAACATCCCAGAATTCCTTCCTTTTCTCCCATCAAGTCTAATACAATGAGAAACCAAGATACATTGGCCCAGAATTTCCACAATGCCATTTATGTTTTCCTGCTGACAGGAACTTACATCCAAATTTCAGAGCTCATTTGCCAACGCTGAAATGTAAAATCAAACTAGATTAACTGTACTGCCACATAATAACAGCAATAACAATGACAATATACTTTGCAGTATAAATAATAGTGAGGCCATCAGCGTTCACCGTTATTAAACTGCAAATTGGGCAATAACTTCCAGAAACTGCACACACAGTGAAACATGGAAATCAGCAGGTTGCTATATGAGTATGCCTTGGACCTCTAGTATCCCGCCAAGAAACTTGGCATTCAAGCACGTGGAACAAGTTCCAGCGCAAAACTCTACTAACACTGGCCTATTAACTCCACCTTTAGGAACCTGAAAGAACACATACCTTCATCAGAGTTTCTTCGGTTGTTAAAAAGTTTAAATTTTTCACAAATAAAGTGCATCCTGGAATACATTCTTCCTCATCCTCACTTGAATCATCTGCTTCATTTTCATCCTTTGCTTGGTTACTTTGATCTTCTATAAAATATAAAAAGCTTATTTTAATGCATTCATTCTTAATTTGGCATTTTCCTATTGCTATCATTCAACACTTACTTCGCCAAAATAACAGTAAATTCAGGATAGACAGATTCAAATCAACTCTTTGTTTTTGTTGATGACATGCTTTGATTAAAGTGTTCATTCGTAAGTATGGAATTGATTGTCTAATTGATTTTTGCACCAGAAGCTCTAGAGCCTACATTCTTGCGCCAAATCTTATTCACCTTAAGTTGTAACAGCGGTGTCCAGCATATGGCCTGCCAAAGGTTTCCATCCAGCCTGCGGGTGCATTTCAGAGATGACAGAGATAAGAAATACCCCATTATCATCTTTCAGACCGGCTTTTTAAAAAATTCGCAAGTCAGTTTCACAGCTGACAGGTGCTGCATGAGAGTGTTAACAGCAGTTTCCCAACTTCTGACATTTGGGTTTATCAAACTTGTTTTTAAAAAGGCCACCAGAAACCCCTGAATCTGCCCGCAGTTCGGAAACTATTGTTCCCGATATCAGTGCCCGTCAGCTGCGAAACTCAGCATGATTTTTAGAAAAAAACTGACCAACCACAAAGCTGATGTGCTGAGCACTCCTGTTCCCTGCAACTGTCGGCACGGAGGGGGTGGGGGGGGGGGGGGAAAGGAAGAGAGGGACACAGAGATGGATGGGGGGGTGGGGGAGAGAGAGACAGATGGGGGGGGCACACGGACCTGGGGGTGGGGGGGTGGAAAAGCGAGAGTGAGGGGGAGAGAGATGGTCTACTGTCGCATTTGACAGCGTATCAGCGAACGTTTGCATCGTTCCCTGGACATATACGGTCTCATACATATATCTAATCAATTTTTAACAAAATCTTTAGATTCTTGGAGGCAATTTTACGATCTCCTTCTCATCCAACAAAGAAACGAAAGGTTTATGGTCTGTCTCGATGATGACTCTCAATCCAACAATGTAATAAGAAAACTTCTCGCATGCCAATCTGACGGCAAGTGCTTCTTTTTCAATTACCACATGCTGTATTTGTCTCAAAGCTCCAGATGCGCAGTATATTGGCCTGCGAGAACCATCAGGTTGCTCCTGGAAAAGGACTGTCCCTAACCCTGTGGAGGGAGGCATCTGCAGCTATTGTTGTTGGTAGTGTAGGGTTATAGTGTACCAAAATGCCCAGCGATATGAACATTTCTTCAATCTTCTGGAATGCTTGTTCTTGATGTGAAATCGAACACCACGCTTGATCTTTTTTGAGGGTGCCTTAGTGGTTCTGTTACCTGCACTAAATGAGGTAGAAATTTGGCTAACAAATTCACCATTCCAAGGAATCTTTGGAGCTGTTGAATGAAGGCAGGAGTAGGGAATTCTGTAATGGTTTGTGTCTTCTGTGGGTCTGTCATTAAATCATCATCGAGACATACCATAAACCTTTCGTATCTTTGTTGGATGAGATCACAAAAATGCCTCCAAGAATCTTACTGTATCCCAAGAAATGAACTGATTTCTTGAAGAATTCGTACTTCTTGTTTAGTGATAGCCCTACTTCTTGAAGCTGTTGTAAAACTGCTCTAACTCTTTGGTCATGTTCATTTACTGACTGCCCATGTACCAGGATGACATCCATGTGACAAATAACTCCCTTGAGCCCCTGTTAGACACAGACCTCTGCAAGATCTCTGGTGCGGAAGTTATCCCAAACGGAAATCGATTGAAACAAAACCTTCCGAATGCGGTTATAAAGGTGGTTAGTAATCTTGAGGTCTCGTCTAAGGGAATCTGCCAAAACCCACTATTGGCATAGAGTTTGGTAATTATGATGCTCTGAGACAAGTTTGCCAAACTGTCATCCACTGTGGACATTGGATGTATTTCCCACACCACTGCTTTGTTAAGCTGCGTTAAATCCGCAGATACGAAGAGTACCATTTTGTTTTGGGACTGGAACCATAGCCGAACACCACTCCACTAGTTTCGCAACAGAAGAAATGACTCCCATCCTGGTAATCTCTTCCAGCTGGTCTTGAACTTGGTCCATCAACGAGTGTGATATCTTTCTGGGAGTAAAGATACATACTGGTCTGGGATCTCTTGAGTCTTCCTAGACCTGAGAAAAGTTTGGGATAGTCTGCTTGAAAGTAACTGTTTACCTGTGGCTGTTTGCCTTCATCAATATTCCTGATCAGATGCAGGTCTAAGCACGCTTTTCTGCTTAACTGAGAAAATTCTTGGCTTTGCAAGACAGATAGGGTATCCATAATTTGTCTCCCTCTATATTGGAGAGCTGCTTGAAGCTTATGCTTAACTTTCAGTTGGGTCTCGCGTGGGCTATGCAACTGTGTGTCTGCGAGTTGAAGGCAATGTCCCATCAACCATGACTAATGGTCTAAAAGAACTGTGACACTAGCACCTCTGTCCGATATGAAATTCTTTGGATGTCCATTTACAAAGATGTCCACCGTTCAAAATCCTTGATCTGGGTCATGAATTTCTCCTAGGAAATCTCCTGGTTCCTTTTCTGCTGGAAGTTGATGCACTTCATTCACCTCTCTTTGTGTGAAGGTCTTTTGCTTTGAGCGAAGACGTCTTGCTCTGGCACATTTTTCCAAAATGGCCTGTCTTTTTAGTTGAAACATTCCACTTTACTAGTAGGACACTATTCCCATCTGTGGGTCTTCCTGGCTCCACAGCGCTGACATGGTTTCCTTGCATCATGCACCTTCGCACCAGTGTGAGATTTCTTCTCTATAGATTGTAGTCTTGAAGCCAAAGACAGAGACAGTCATTGGATTTCTTCTAATCCAAGGCTTCTCTTCAGCACGCAGAATGTCTCGATTTTGTCTTGGACTTCTGCCTGTCATACGATCTGAATTGCCTTCTCAAGTGCAAAGTCATCTTTTGACTAAGAGATCTGATAAAGACTCATCAGCTACTCCAACAACTATGAAAACTCTCTAACCATTATCATTGAGACTAATCGAATACAGATTCAAGTCTGATTAATGTTAAGATGGAAAGACAGGTGACCTTTAATGATCAGTTCACCATATTGTTTTCCCTAAATTCCTTTTCCAATTCTTTGTGTTACTGGGTCTTGTCCCCTCTCCCAAAACCAAGCAAGACTACTCCATGTAACAAGCTCTCAACAAAACTCCACTGCAAACAGCTCTCCTTCAATTCCATAATTGCACAGATCTTCACTGATGAGTGCGCAAACACAAGAGTGCTTCTTTCAAAATCAGACTAGTATCTATATGCACTTTTAATGCCAATTTCAATGCTTGCAACTTTCATTAAAAAAACAAGTATGGTCTTCAGGCATTAACTAAACCTCTTGAGTAATTACACTACAGGATTCTTTATCTGATTCAAGATTTTAAGGATATATTGGAACTTATGGCTACTTGAATATAATTTTCATTTTCTTGAATCATTCTTCTGTATCGTCTCACACGAAAGTAATCACAACCGGAGGACACACAGGTGGACTCTGCTATCCTCAGCTGAAATGGATTAAGTGAGACTTGTAGTTTTGAGAGACCTTATAATCATAGCAAGGTTACAGCACAGAAGCAGGCCATTAAGCCCATTGAGCCCATGCCAGCTCCCTGTAAGAGTAACGCAGCTCGTCCCACTCCCCGCTCTTTCCCCTTGGCCCTGCAAATTTTTTCAGATAATTATCCAATTTCCTTTTGAAAGCCACGATTATGCCTCCACCACACTCTCATGTAGCACATTCCAGATCCTAACCACTTGCTAGGTAAAAAGGTTTTTCCTCACGTCATCGTTGGTTCTTGGCCATTCACCTTAAATCAGTGTCCTCTGATTCTTGACCCTTCCACCAATGTTTTATCTACTCTGTCTAGACCCCTCATGATTTTGAACACTTCTATCAAATCTCCTCTCAATCTTCTCTTCAAGAACAACCCCAGCTTTTCCAATCTATCTTCATAACTAAAGACTCTCATCCCCGGAACCACGCTCTCTAAAGCCTTTCCACCTTGCCCAGAACTGGACTCAATGCCGTTCCCAACCGCTGTACAATGTATATGCGCAATTTTATGCAGGGCGACGGCAATGAGTAACAGCCCTCCCACCACCCCAGCCACCACCCCCCCCCCCCCCCCCAACCACAGGCCAATCAAGGCCCTTAAGTGGCCAATTAATTGCCACTTAAGGGCCTGCTCCTGGCGCTGCGGGTATTTTACCCTCAGCGGCTGAACGGCAAAGGGTTCAAGAACCCTGCCTGTTAAAACCAGGCGGCCTTGTTGCAGGCTGGGGGGCCCTCCTGATCAGGCACCCTCCGACGGCTGGTAGTCCCAGCAGTGGCCACCGCTCCCACTAACTGGCCAGCAGCTCCATTTGGCAGGACCTCCTGCCTTAAGGAGGTGGAAGTCCCACCCAAGACCAACTAAGAGCCTGGAGAGTGAAAAATCCCAGCTTGGTTCCCCAGGCACAGCAGAGCCAGGCTCGCCACCAACTTTCTGGCCAGTGGTAGAGACCTCCCATCCAACGTAAAATTCCGGACAACATTCCAGTTAAGGCTGAATCAGTGTTTTATATCATTACTTCCTTGCTTTTGTACTCTGTGCCTCTATTTATAAAGCCCAGGATCTCATATGACCATTTTCTCAGCCTGCCCTGCCACCTTCAATGATTTGTGGCTATATACTCTCAGGTCTCTTTATTCCTGCACCCCCTTTAGAACTGAACCATTTCATTTATATTGCCTCTCCTCATTCTTCCTACCAAAATGAATCACTTCATACTTCTCTGCCTTAAATTTCATCTGCCGTGTGTCCGCCCATTCCACCAGCCTGTTTATGTCTCTTGACGTCTATCACGAGCCTCCTCACAGGTCACAATACTTCCAAGTTTTGTGTCATCTGCAAATTTTTAAATTGTGCCCGGTACACCAAAGTCTAAGTTATTAATAAATATCAAGAAAAGCAGTGTCCTCATACAGACCCCTCAGGAACCCCACTGTATACCTTCCTCCAGTCCCCAAAACAATCATTCAGCACTACTCTGCTTCCTTCAGCCAACTTTGTGTCCATGCTGCCAATGTCCCTTTTATTCTATGCGCTTCAACTCTGCTGGCAAGCCTACCATGTGGCACTTTATCAAATGTCTTTTGAAAGTCCATGCACACATCAGACTCATCAAACATCTCTATTACCTCATCAAAAAACTCAATCAAGTTAGTTAAACACAATTTTACTTCAACAAATCCATGCTGGCTTTAACTAATCCATGCTTGTCCAAGCTCTGGTTTTGTTTGCCCTACCTTTCTTCGTCATGAGAATGTACCTGTACCTTGACTGCATCTGAACTATCTCACCATTAAAGGAAACCCATTGTTACATTATGGTTTTGCCTGCCATTCTCTGATTCCAATTTACCTGGACCAGATCCGTTCACCCCACTGAAATTGGCCGTCCTCCAATTAAGTATTTTTACTCTCGATTGCTCCTTATCCTTTTCTATAGCTGGTCTAAACCTTACGATCACTGATCCCTAAATGTTCCCCTACTAACACTTGATCCAACTAATTTCCCAAAACCAGATCCTGCAATGCCTCCTTCTTCGTTGGACTGGAAACATACTGATCAAGAAAATTCTTCTGAACACACTTCAGAAATTCCTCCCCCTCTCTGCCCTTTACACTATTACTATTCCAGTCTATAGTAGGATAATTAAGTCACCCAATATCACTATAGCTTTTGCACCTCTCTGTATTTTTCCCAATACCTGGTGGCCTACAGAATACATCCAGTAGTGTAATGGTACCTCTCTACTGTTTCTTAACTCTAACCAAATAGATTCAGTCCTAGACTCATCTAGGACATCCTCTTTCTCCAGCACTGTAATATTATCTTTAATCAATACTCCTACCCCTCCTCCTTTCTTTCCCATGTGGTTATCTGTGCCTGCAGCTCACCAATCATATTTACCACGCTTTTGCATTTACATACAAGCACTGTAAACCTAATTTACACTATGACCCCACCCAAAATCTTACTATTTCTTACTCTAGTGCTATCTGTCTCTCCCAATTCTTTGTACACCTTGTTTATCCTTATGATGACCTCCACTCCTTGATTGCTGTGCCAAAATCAGACAAGCTAATCATTGTTGGTGACTTCAATACGAGTTGTTGAAGATCACCATGCATGGGAAGGGGTCATCATAAAAAACAAGGTTGGCAGCTGCAACAACAATGGTCTCCTCTTGCTGAAGATGTGTGCTGAGCATGAGCTCTTAACCACCAACACAGTTTTCTACCTCCCTAACTGCAACAAGACATTTTGGATGCACCTAACGATATATGTCATCATCAGACCGAGGCAGGATGCGCATGTAACGAAAGCCATGTGTGGTGCCTACGGTTGGACTGACCACCATCTTTATCATCTCAAAGCTAAGAATCAAGATTCACGACCCTAGGGCATGAAGGTCCAGAAGCGTCTCAATATCTCAAGGCTCAAACAGGCGTGCAACATATGGCAAAGTCTTCATAGCATAACTCATTCTTGGTATCTTACATCTACCTAAAAAAGGAAACCTAAAAGCATTAATGAAGAAAAAGTAGCAACAAAAAACACAAGCATTACAGTTAAACAGTAAACTTCAATTGCCTTTTTAATCTCGTGTTCAAAATAACTCATACTTGCGTTATTCAAAAAGGAATACTTCCTCTTATTAATGAATGTGAAAAACAAATACAAGTTAACTTCATAAAGTAAAAATATATGTTATATGGTATATTTCAAATACAAACAGTGTAGGGGTTGGTGAACCTGAGTGAATCAATTCTGCTTGTGAGGTATCACTATAATCATAAAACCACACATATGTTGATAACCTACATCACTGCATGACCTTGTCAAGGCATTTGATAACACGATAATGTTTAATGAAAATTAAAATATTCACTTTCTTGGAGTGTATAGAGCTTTATCTACAAAAGAAAAATATTCAGAGGCAGTATCCCCCCTAAGCAAATGCTCTTAACACTTGTAATATCCATCAAAATTAATCACTTTTTCACGTAACATAGTAATGCTGTTAAAAATCTGCACATAAAAAAGATTTATTTTAATGCTGAGGTGTTTTTAATTTCTTCTATTTGTTTCAAGTAAAAAGAAAAATTAAAATATTTTATTTGCTTAAATGAAGTAAGGGTTCTGTCAACTCGGGGGAAATTAATAAATCATTGACAGTTAATCCATCAGCAAAAAGATTTAAATGCATCTCCATCTGTGGCTCACATGATAAAATGCAGCCATGCAAAGCAAAAAGCAGTTACATTATTCTTGAGTTACAAAATTCTGAGGCTTTCTGCATGCAAAGCACATCCTGCACAACAAAAGCTATTATCAGTGAACTGCAGCCTTCGCTAAGCATTCCCCCGAAGTTCATTATCACAGGGCCTGGGTCTCAGCACAGTAAGATAATAGCTCCCTGGTGACTAGTAGCCAGATTGGCATTGCTGCTTTCATTCTCAAAGCTCAAGGCTCACCTCCCCCAAAGGCCACTGTCGCAGCCTTATATATGTATGAAAATAACCATGGAAGTTCAAAATGAGTCATGTCCTTGAAGAAGAAAGAGGAGAACATGGACAAGTGTTAGCCTGTCACTAATACAATGCAGTCATATGTACTGCTTGCACAGTAAGCATTGTGTCATGTTGGACAACACAGACTTTGTTTCTTCCCTCATTTTCTCAGGTGATCCCAACTATTCTTTGGATGCTTTAAGATTATATAATAAAAGTTACAGAATATTTTCTGAACAAGGACACCACTTTTAAAAAAAGCTTCGATGTAGCATGTTTTCCAAGATAGGAGTGAAAGACATTGTCTAAATTAAAAGTTAGATCAAAAGGGAAAGTTACTGATTGTAAGTTATTATAGGGCAAACATTACGATATGTATTTTTCCATGATCTGTACTACAAAAACCTCCAGAGCAATTGGTACAAAATCCTTTGAGAAGTAAAATTCTTCTTCATGCAAATCTTGTACCACAATATCTGCTATACCTTCTGATACTAAGTGCAATGAAATGGGATCACAACAATTGCTCATTCACAATACTTGCTCAAGATTCAAGATCTAACCTGTTGTTGGGAGTGGAGCACACTCATCAACACAGTCCATGTATTCTGCAACATTTATTTTTAAAAAGGAATGAGTTGGATTAAATAAATCCAAATTCTAAATACTTTCCATAGCAGTGAGTGCAATATCTACCTGGATATTTGAAACGCTCAAATCACTATCAGAACAATCAAGATCATTTTCCAATTCTTTTTCTGCATGATTTTGAATAGGTTACACAGTGGCAAACTTCCACCAACCTTTCCAAAGCTTGCCATGCTTCTCCCACGAACAACCAAAACCCAGTAAGGTACTTAAATCATTATGCTTTTCGTTTTGCTTAAAACCAAGATGGCACAAACAAGAATTTCATGCTGAGGACCTAACGTAGCCTAAACTCACGTTCCGTGCTTATTAGATTACTGAAGGAAATAGGACAAATATAACTACGGCAAGAAAGGGCACAAAATATGTAACATTAAAGGAAGATGAGATAGAGGACAGTAAGATGGCTATGGAGATGTTATCGGGAAAACTGGAAGATGAGGGTTACATGAAAAAAGTATTGAAAATAGAAAAGAAAATGGAAATGGAAAGGAAAAGAACTCAAGAGTACTTTGCAAAACTCAGTGAGGAGAGCTTGGAGCGACAACCACATGACACACCACGAACTTAAAATTTGGATATCAGATGGCCCTTTCATATATTGTGGAAGCATGGAGAACCTAGATATCAAATAACAATACATCTTTTTGACATCATATACAGTGCTACAAAAGGTAAGCAGAAATGTAAGTAATGTAACATGTCACATCAAACTTAAGGTTATCCATTTTGTCACAGGCAACAAGATTTAAGGGTCCATTATCCATGTTCACACTGTTTCCAACAGGAGTCACTCCACTGCAATCCTTTGTAGGAACCATATGTAACTTAACCTCCCTAGGACAGATACTGAAGCCAATTATAACTTCTTCAAGGAGATTTGATTTAGAAAATAAATCTGGGATCTATTGTCTGTACAGTTTAACACTGAGTGATGCCTTTACCCGCGAGGCCATCCAGAAACAGATTTTGTTTTAAAATTATGCATGGTTTTATTAAGGTGAAACCTAGATTATTGCTAAACTAAATGGAAATATTCAAGGAAAATGAAAAAAAATGTTTGTGGTAAAAATGTAAAGGAAAATGTTCTCTAAACAAAAACTACCCATTTTCCCCTAAATTATTTTGTACCTTAGACATTGTTTTCCCTCTCAGCACTGTTTAGATTCAGGACATGACAATGACATTTATAGTCAACCAGCCAAAAATATGGTTTATATTATTTCTACTTTGCTGGCTGTGACCATAAAGGGTCATTTCATGGCAAATGTTTTGTTAAAAAATTAACAAAATACCCAAAAACGCCACTCGTATTTGAAATTGTGTTAGGGGATGCTTAATGTGCATTTTCTCTAAAGGTAATACTAACCAAGATGTTATCAGATGTAGAACTACAGCACATATTTCAGCCTTTTGCTAATCACACCAGATCATGGACAACCAATGAAAAGTAAAGAAAAGTTTTAAACTGTAGTACTATAGGGTACCGGTCAGTCATCTGCAACTACATCACTGATGTAATGGCCTACTCCGAGCTCTGAGGAAAGCACTGGCTAGATGTAAAGAAAAACTTCTGCACATCTGGCCTAACAATATCTATTAGCCACAAGCTCAGAAGAGCACTGCCTATGGGAGGCATTAATTGGTGAACTGTCACATGACAATGGCTGGAATTTTTCATTGGGCGGGAGGGTCGCCCACTGGACAAAAAGTCGGTGGTGAGCCGCCAGGCCGGGATTTGTCACTCCCCAGGCCCTTAATTGGTCTTGGGCAGCTCCTTGAGGCCAACCTACCAGCAGGCCAGCTCTTAGTTCCAGCAACGCCACTGGGAGCGGTGGCCTCTGCTGGGACTTTGCGCAGCCATCGCAAGCAAGGTGAAAGACGGCCCGGAAGACAGGCAAGTTTTTAGGGCCTTGCCGGGTACAATCGGTCGGGCCCCAGCGAGGCAAGGGGGGGGAGGGGGGGTGTCAGTTAGGGGCTCATTGTGGGGTGGGGGGGCGGTAGTGTTGTACACTGGGGGCAGTCCTGGCCTTCCCAACACACACAGCCCAGGCGGGGTTCTTGAGGCTTTTGCCATCCGGCCAATGAGAGCAAAATACCCACAACAGTGGGAGGAGGCTCTTAAGTGCCAGTTAATTAGCCACAAGGGCCTTGATTGGCTTGGGGCAGGTGGGCAGTTTTTCGCCGCCCCTGCCCCACGTAAAATTGCAGCGGGGCTGGGAACGGCCTCCCCCCCCTCCCCCCACCATCGAACTCAATTTTACGCACCTCCACCAACCAGCTCATTTGGGGGCCGTAAAAGTCCGGCCACTGGCTCTCTGGGTGGCTTTACAATCTTCATTTAGAGGACCTCGAAGGGCAGTATCACAATAAGAAATGTAAAGAGATAGCCTTTACTAAATTAGTATAGCATAGGAAATAGAGGCCTCATTACCCACTGCATCAAAATCAGCTTTTTTAGGATATTATTTTCTGCAATTAATCGATGGATTGACTTGATACAAAGGCATGGGCCCTGACAACATCCCGGCTGTAGTGCTGAAGACTTGTGTCTGAGAACTAGCCACACCCCTAGCTAAGCTCTCCCAGTGCAGCTACAGTACAGCCATCTACACGACAAAGTGGAAAATTGTCCTGATATGTCTTGTCCACAAAATGTAGGACAAATTCAATCCAGCCAATACAGCCCCATCAGTCTACTCTCAAGCATCAGGAAAGTGGTGGAAGGTGTGGTCAGCAGTGTTTTCAAGCGGCACACTCACCTGTTCACCAATGCTCAGTTTGAGGTCCAACAGGACCACTCTGCTTCAGACCTCATCACAGCCTTGGTTCCAGCATGGACAAAAGAGTTGAATTTCAGAGTTGAGGTGAGAGTGACTATCCTTGATATCAAGGCAACATTTGACTGAGCCATCAAGGAGTCCTAGTAAAATTCAAGACAATGGGAATCGGGGGAAGCGCTCCACTGGCTGGAGACATACCTAGCACAAAGAAAGATGGTTGTCGTTGCTACAAGCCAATCATCTTAGCCGCAGGACTTCACTGTAGGAGTTCCTCAGGGTAGTGTCCTAAGCCCAACCATCTCCAGCTGCTTCATCAATAACCTTCCCTCCACCACAAGGTCAGAAGTGGGGATGTTCACTGATGCTTGCATAATGTTCAGTTCTATTTGCAGATACTGAAGCAGTCCGTGCCAGCAGGCAGCAAGACGGGACAACATTCAGGCTTGGGCTGATAAGTAGGAAGTAACAGCAGCAAGTGCCAGGCAATAACCACTTCCAGCAAGAGAATATCTAACTACCTCCCCTTGATATTCAACAGAATTACCATCGTTGATTCCCGCATTTCAACATCCTGGGGATCACCAATGGCCAGAAACTTAACTGGACCAGCCACATAAATACTGTGGCTACAAGGTAAATGCTACAGGTAAAAGGATGGAATTCTGTGGCAACCGACTCACATCCTAACTCCCCAAAGTCTTTACACCATCTACAAGGCACAAGTCAGGAGTGTGATAGAATACTCTGCACTTGCCTGGATGATTGCAGCTCCAACAACACTCAAGAAGCTCAACACCAACTAGGACAAAGCAGCCGGCTTGATTGGAACCCCATCCACCATCTTAAACATTCATTCCCTACAGCCATTGTGCGCCATGGCTGCAGTGTGTAACACCTATAACAGGGTTGTCCAAGATACGGCCCGCGGGCCAGCATCCGGCCCGCCAAAGGTTTCCACCCAGCCCACGAATGTAAACTGTACTGGACCTTTTCTCATCCCTCATCAGAGTCCATAAATGGAGATGAGAAATGTTTTACTGGGAGGTGGAGGGAGGGGGCGAGGGAAGGCGGAGGGGCGGGGGGGGTGAAGGGACAAGAGGACCAGGGGACGGGCGGGGGCGTGAGGAAGGGGCGAGGGGGATGGAAGGGCGGGCCGACGGAAGGGAGGGCAGGCGCACGGGACGAGGGGACGGAAGGGAGCAGGGCGAGGAGACAGGAGGGCGGGCGCGCACGTGGGGAGGAAGGGCGAGTGCGCACGCAGCAAGGGGACAGGAGAGGTTGCATGGGCCAAAGGAGTGCAGGCGGCAAGGCACAGAAGGGAGGAAGTGCCTCTGTTCTGCATTGATCTTTTAAGTTGTTTAATTTTATCCACATTCACGCATATACTTTTAAATGGTCCCAACTCTTGTTGTTTACCTTCAATATTCTGTTTCTTTTCAGCTTTCTTCATTTCTGGGATTGGGGTACAGAACACATCCATTGGGGCCCACTCGAGGTAAAGTGGAACATGCTGGAACTAAATGTTAAAACAGGGATATTTCAGTTTGGTAGCAGTGGATAAAGCACTAAACGTTTACAATATGATAGACATTTATGAATAATTATTTCCTGATTTCGGTGGCATTACTTTTGTAAATGTTTTCCAATTATCTAAAACCACTCCAGTATATTTTAAGGAGACTTAAACAGACTTAAATGCCACAGCAGTGCACACTTTTCTTGTCAGAATGACCATCATTTGTGATGCCAAGTAATTTGTAATTTTTCGGCTTGCAAGTGCAACTGTAAATATTAACTGCTCGCACAATCATTTCCTCACATGGGAAATAAAATGCAAATTGCAGCCCTTAATCTGAAAAACTTTAAAAATCCTATATATACCAATAAAGAATCCAGAGTGTTGGTTTCGAATTAAGAATTCATCAAATTCCATAGAATAGAATTAGATAGAATATACAGCACAGAAATAAGTCATTCAAGCCAATTGGTCTGTGCTGGTGTTCATACTCCTTCACAAGTCTCTTCCCATTCCATCTTCCTCATCTCAGCCTTACAGCTGATCTTTCTATTCCCTTTTCTCTCAAGTACTCATCCAGTTTTCTTTTGAACCATCTAAGCTATCTGCTTCAACCATTTTTTCTGCAGTTATGAGTTCGACATTCTAACCACTCTCAGTAAAGCAATTTCTCCTTATTTGTCTATTGGATTTATCAGTAACTATTTTGTATTCATGGCCCATAGTTTTAGATTCTCCCACAAATAGGAACATTTCCTCCACATCTAGCCTGTCCAACCCATTCCTAATTTCAAAGACCTATCAGATAACGTTCCTGGTTGGTGTTTCTTTCTCCACAGATTCTGCAAGACATGAGTATTTCCAGCATTTTCTCTTAATATGTTCCAGATTTCTAGCGCCCGCATTTTGCCTTTTGTATCGCTAAGTCTGCGTTCTCTAAGAAAAAAGCCCATCCTGTTCAATATTTCCAAATAGCTATTATAATCTCTCCGTCCTGACACTATCCTTAGCCATAAGTCATAGTCACAGAGGCAGTACGGCACAGGAGGCCATTCGACCCATTGAGTCCATTTCAGCTCTCTCCATGCAGCAATTCAATCAATCCCGATACCCTGTTCTATCCCTGTCACCCTGCAAGTTTATTTCCTTCAAGTGCCCATCCAATTTCCTTTTGAAATAATTCATCGTCTTCGCATCCACTACCCTCGTGGACAGCAGATTCCAGGTCATTACCACCTGCTGTGTAAAAACATTCTTTCTCATATCCCTTGCCCAAATCTGCATACCCTAGTCCTTGTACCATCAGCTAATGGGAACAGCTTTTATCTACCTCATCTAAACCGGTCATAATCTTGTACACTGCAATCAAAATCTCTCCTCAATCTCCTTTGCTCCAGGGAGAACAACCCAGCTTCTCCAAACTAACCTTGTAGCTAAAATTTCCCTCCCTGGAAACATTCTAGTAAATCTCCTTTACACTCTCTCTAGGACCCTCACTGAAGTGTGGTGACCAGAACTGGATGAACTACTCTAGTTGTGGCCTAACCAGAGCTTTATAAAGGTTAAGCATAACTTCCCAGCTTTTGTACTCAGTACTGCTATTTATGAAGCCCAAGCTCCCATATGCTTTTCTAACTACTCTCTCAATATGTCCTCCCACCTTCAAAGATCTATCCACATGAATCCCAGGTCTCTCTGTCTCTGTACAGGCTTTAGAACTATGCCATTTAGTCTATATTGCCTCTCCCTATCCCTTCTGCCAAAATGTATCACCTCACACTTCCCTGTATTAAATTCCATCTGCCACTTGACTACCCATTCTGCTAACCTATGTCCAGCTGCAGTCAATTGGTATCGTCCTCACTGTCTGCCACACCTTCAATTTTGGTACAATCAGCGAATTTTAAAATTTTACTGTCTCCTATCCTCCAATCTAAAAAGCAATCATTCACCACGACTCGCTGCTTTCTGTCCTTACGCCAATTTTTTATCCAAGCTGAAACTGACCCACCTATTCCATGAGCATTGTAAATCTTTTTTTCACTTGCTTCAGTGTTTCTATGTCCTTTTCATAGTATGGAGACTAGAAGTGTGCACAGTACTCTCAGCGCATTCTGACCAGGTCCTGTAAAAGTTTAACACAGCTTTACTACTTTTGAATTCTATACCCCTAGAAATAAATCCCAGTGCTTTACTAGTCTCTAAATCTCAAAGCTGAAAATTTGGATCTGCAACTCCATTTAGGTTCACTTCTCTAACCTGGCCATTGTTGGGTACTATTTGACTCAATAATGGTGCCCAGAATCTTAAAGGCTCTGTCTTACAAAGAAGCTTTAAAATCAATGACAAAAACAAATTTGCATTCATAATGGTCCTTGCATGGAGTATACCTTAGAATATGCAAGCTTTGTAAATGCCTGTTTGGCCTCTGTAGGTTCTAGGAATTCCACAATGGCAGTTATGCCAGCTGACGGAAGCAAAACCCGGCCAAGGTCTCCATATTTCTTAAATACTTTCTCCAATTCATCCACTTGTGTTCCTGCAGGAATATTCTTTACAAGGATAACTGTTTTACTTCTCTTCCCAGCACCCTACAAAAGTATGAAATATAAATACAAATATAATGCCAAAGAAAATATTGTACGCAACTTAATTTAAAAATATACCACAATTACATGTAGAATTGTACATCACAGTAGGTAGCCAGTTATTCATGTCCATGCAAGCTCTTTGAAAGCGTTACCCAATTAGTCACGCTTGCCTGCTCTTTCCCTGTTTTAATTCATTAATGTCTTTTAGGGAAGGAAATCTGATGTCCTTACCAATTCCAGCTTACGTGCAACTCCAGGCCCACAGCAACAAGGTCTTAACTGCCCCGTGAAATGGCTTAGTAAGCCACTCAGTTTTTTTCAACTTTATTGTAGGGGTTTGATACAAAAGACGGCCTACCTAGCCGTGACCTAGGCACCAGACATCACAAAGGCGCACCCAGCCCAGACGATCCTGCAGAGTACTCCTAGCATCTGGGGACTTGTGTCAAAATTGGGAGAGCTGTCCCACAGACTAGTCAAGCAACAGCCTGACATAGTCATACTCACCAAATCATACCCAAATGTCCCAGACTCCTCCATCACCATTCCTGAGTACGTCCTGTCTCACCGGAGACCCACCAGAGGTGGTGGCACAGTAGTACACAGTCCAGAAGGAGTGGCCATGGGAGTCCTCAACATTGACTCTAGACTCTATGAAGTCTCATGGTATCAGGTCAAACCTGGGCAAGGAAACTTTCTGGTGATTACCACCTACTCCCTCCCTCAGCTGATTAGTTAGTACTCAATAGATGTAATGGTGTCTGCTTCAACCAATCCCCCAACAAAGCATTCAATACTCGTAATAATTTTAAGTAAAGAAATTTCTCTCAATGTCTTCCCTTACTGACTTTACACTGATCTTTACTGGTGATTTACTCCCCAACCAGAGGAAATAGTCCATCCCTATTCACCTGATCAAAATCCTTTATAATTTTAAAGCATAAATTAAATATCTTAGCCTTCTCTGTCTGAAAGTAGTCTGTTTCTCACATTTTTCTTTATAACTATAGTTTATCATCCCCAATTTCACCCTAATGAATCTACACTGTACACACTCAATAGTTTTAGTGGCATTGCTACGACAGGGCACCAAAAACTGAACATAATACTCTGTCATCCAAACCTTTGCCTTTTTAAACATAATGGGACATTTTACCTCATTAAAAGGTGCTGTATAAATGCAAGTTGCTGTTGTTAGAATACAAGAATGAAGAGACAAGTTTTTATATGTTCCTATTTATAAAAGCCAAAATGTTAATCCCTATAGAGATTTTAAATATTTCAAAATATCATTGTGGTTTTCTTTTCTAATATTTATTTTCCTGCGATAAAATTCAATTTCACTCTTGGGAGCAGCATCTACCAGGAAAAAAAATTAAAATACTTTGCATCAATTTTGAATATTAGAAACAAGTAATAAATACAAAAAAACTCTCAAAAGAGTCAACTGTTTTTGAATTCATAATCCGCATTGTTGACAAAAAATTGATCATTCCTTTTCTACAAAATAGAAAATTCTTAAATAGTGAACTGAAGTACTGATTGTAATTTCCTGCACTCATTTTCTGCAACCACGGTTGATGGAAAACATGTTCAAACTGCTGGACAAGAGATTAATTACCGCATGCGTCATGCTTCAGCAACAGTGCAAAAATACATCGATGTTTCTGTTTAATGCATTAATCAACAAAGTTATTAACACTTGTCTGAAGTGTCAGCTGTATTCACTTGGATTGTCTTACCTGACTGAAGGAGTCCAAGCTAACTCCATTATCAACCAAGAACTGCCTGGTCTCTTGCACAATCTGTGTCTCACCCAGAGCCATGCGGACCGCAACACTGCCTTTTCCTTCCTTCAAAACATCAAAACAAATATAAGCTAGTAGGAGTCTATATCTATGAAAATGGTCTGCATATTTGTTCAAAACAGTTTCCTCAGAGAAAAACATCCAGGGGGCATGCAGCAATTATTAAAATATCAGAACAGTTTATTCACTCTACCCAAATTTAATTTTAAATTGAAGAACATTACCTTAATCCCTTTACTTGTGTAAACCTATATAGCATGTACTGGTTATCAAATTTTCAAGTGTTCCAGTGCAGATAATTATTTCAGCTTTTTTGAGCAATAACATCACAAATCCTCCCTGTGAATGTCATCATATAAGTGGCAGGTTTTTCAAAAACAAAATTATTTTTTCTAAATCTGTTGTACACCTTGACCGAATTTGTATCCATTACATGAGAAATACAGATGAAGGTTTATGCCCACGAGATGCTATAACATGGACAGTATAACAGAAACTGGTCACTGGAACTTTGTAGCTAGGAAGCAGGGCTAGGTCCAGCCATGGAATCACTGGACCTGTAGTTGCAGCTTCCTGCACCAGGCCAGATGGTTCCTGTTGATGTCACAGTAATTCCAGACTCATGGCCCAGAGCATACAGGAACCCCTATAACAAACATGGCCGAGAAAAAAACTGAGGATGTTAGCATGTGACCAAGAATGAAGAAACTGTGAAGTTTAGAGAGAAAATGGAGAATGGTGACCAATTCATCAATTATTAAGTCAAATATGAAATGTAACAAAATACTTAAGTCAGCCCAATTTAGCTGCTGGACTACTTATCAACTTGCCTTTCCAGATTTACTGTATACCATAGGATGAGAGTGAAACTAGGATATCGTAGACCTGTTATACTAATATCTGTTGTGGGGAAATTATTGGAATCTTTAATTAAGAGTGTGATTGAGCACTTAGAAAAATTTGAGCTGATTAGAGAGCCAACATGGATTTGTAAAGAATAGGTAATGTCTAACGATGCCCACATCCCATGAATGAATAAATTAAAACTATACATGGTTTAAATGTAAGCTGTGTTTGCTGACAACGTAACCACTAGGTGGCGCAGTACTTGCACATGCACAAATGCAGGTTCTCAACTGGAAAGTCAGTGCCTGCAACGTTCAGGAAGCTGCCAGGATTAAAGATGGCACTGCTCAATTCACCACAGCAAATGCTTATGGCTAGATCATTCTAGCAAACTAACCTTACATTAAGTTGGATGGAAGCCCAGTAATATGCTATGTAATTATAGGATACTAACTGCAATCCTCAGATCCATTTAATATTCCAGTAATCCTATTAAATACAAAAGGAATTTTATGATTGAATTTCCATTGGAAGATAGTGAATTGGCACCCTGATCGATGGAAAAGAAAATCGGGCAGAGTATAAAATGTGCTGCTAATTCATTATTGTGATTCGTTTATATGACTGACCAGGACTGATTTCACCTGAACGCAGCTACTAACTCCCGCCCCACTGGCCGCTCTCCCCCCTCGGCAACTCGCTTTCTCCCTGTCCTCCCCACCGGCCACTCCCCTCCGCCCCCCCTCCCAATCGCTCCAGAACTCGCTGCTACCCCCCCCCCCCCACCCCCCTGGCCGACTGTTTCCCACTCACGCCACCCTGCACTCCGGCCACCCGGTAAAAACCTTCCAACCCCACCCCAGTCGCTCCCCGCCCGCCTAATAAGTAGCAGTCAGGTACAAAAAAAAATCAAAAAAGGCAATGGAATGTTAGCCTTTATAAATAAAGGGCTGGAATATAAAGGGGAGGAAGCTATACAAAGCCCTCGTTAGGCCACATCTGGAACACTGTGTACGTTTCTGGGCACCACACTTTACCAAGACCTTGGAAGGAGTACTACAGTTTCAAGGGTTAAATTATAAAAGGAGAAATTACATAAACTAGGCTGCTATTCCATGGAATATAGAGCTGAAGAGGTGATTTGATTGAGGTATTTTGGATTTTGAAAGGAATGGATAAGGTCGAGTGAGAAGACAAGGGGACATAAGCTTAAAATCAGAGCCAGGCCTTTCAGGAAAGAAAGCAGGAAACACTTTTTCCATGCAAAAAGCAATAGAAGTGTTGAAATTCCTCTTACAAAAAGCATGCGCTAACAAAATTCATAATTTTAAATCTGAGATTTACAGATTTTTGTGAACCAAAGGTATTAAAGGATATGGCATCAAAGCAAACAGATGGAGTTAGGATACAAATCAGCTGTGACCTCACTGAATGGTAGAACAGGCTCAAAGGGCTGTTTCACTGTTCATCGTACAAATAGCTTAACCCCAAAGCAATAACTTAGACAGGTGCATTTTGTAGGAATCGCTCATAGAGTCATAATGGAAGGAAATGGTCACTCAGTCCATCTGAGACCATGCCAGCAATCCATTCCCATCTCTATTCCCATAGCCCTGCAAGTTTATTTCCCTCAGGTTCCCATCCATTTTCTTTTCGATATCAATCATCTCCATTTCCACCAACCTCATAGGCAGCGAGCGAGTTCCAGGACATTAAAACGCGTTGCGTAAAAAAATTCTTCCTCACATTACCCCTGCATCTCTTCCCCAAAACCTTAAATTTATGTCCCCTACCCCTTGTATAATCAGCTAACAGGGACAGCTTATCTTTGTCTACCTTATCTAAACCTGTCAGAAACTTATCTCCTTTGCTCCAGGGAGAACAACCCCAGCTTTTCCAACCTAATTTTGTAGCTAAGATCCCTTATCCCTGGAACAATTCTGGTAAATCATCTCTGCCCCCTTAAGGGCCTTCCCATCCTTCCTATAATGCTACCAATAAAAACAGGTCATGAAGAGAACCACATGCTACACCCAACATCAGCCCTGTAAGGAGTACAAAGATCATTAATTGTGAAAAAGTGATCTCCATTAGTCCTTATTTAGTAAATGGGTTTTGAATCCAGAGCTTTGTGTATCCCATTTTTAGTGCTTCAGTACATTTTTGTTTCACCAAATTGCACTGGTTGGAACAAATCTTGCATATGGTTTGCGATGTTAGTAAAAAAACTAAACTGATCAAATGGAAAACCTTACGTTTGTCCTTTTGGATTTCAAAGCTCATGATATTTTGGAATACCGACAATACAACTAAACAAAGTGAGCCAAGCAGAACTTTGTCAAAACCATTAGCTTTTGTTCAATAAAGGTTTTTATGACACAGTTATAAAAGAACAATAGCACTGGTATGAAGCACAAATGCAGAGTCAGGATCCAGGCAATTCACCAAAGAATCAGTTCAGGCTTCGACTCTGATTTAAACAGTATCTGGACATCACATAAACTTGTACGTCTGTGCCCTTGGACAACACAATTTGATTTTAACTTGAGATACCATAACAATTTCAGAAGATCACTGAACTGTTTTGCAAAATAAGTAGCGAGTTCAAATCCCCTTCTTGACAAACATTCAATTACTCTCCCTGGAACTACCATTTCACATGCTATAAATGGAGCAGCAGTCTGGCACTCCATTTGGGCTGGGGGTGGGGCAGGGGGAGAGGATAGGACCAGTCCTGCACTCTTACTACTGAATCAAAGATGAATTGCAGTGCATAAGGGGAGGTTAACAGGAAAACAGATTAGAGGGAAGAACCAAACTGCCTTTTCATTCAAGTTTTTAAACAAAACAAATAGAAAATGGAAATTATCTGGTTCAATTGCTATGCTCAGATAAATTTATTTTTATTTTTTTTATTTAGAGATACAGCACTGAAACAGGCCCTTCGGCCCACCAAGTCTGTGCCGACCAACAACCACCCATTTATACTAACCCTACAGTAATCCCTTATTCCCTATCACCTACCTACACTAGGGGCAATTTACAATGGCCAATTTACCTATCACCTGCAAGTCTTTGGCTGTGGGAGGAAACCGGAGCACCCGGGGAAAACCCACGCAGACACAGGGAGAACTTGCAAACTCCACACAGGCAGTACCCAGAATCGAACCCGGATCCCTGGAGCTGTGAGGCTGCGGTGTTAACCACTGCGCCACTGTGCCGCCCTTGGCGACTTTGAAACATCAGAAGGCCCAACACAGTTGCCTGCTCTTGCACGCTACCAAGCAGATCCTGCGTATCTTATTCAACTAGGGAGTAATGCACTGTGCTGTAAAAAGAGCAAGTGCTTTTGTATTGTATTCCAATTTGCAATACTTTTGCTGGGTGGTGAGGCCATGTTTTTAATTTTCACCTCAGGCAAGGCATTCATTGGTTTAATATAAAGCACATAGTATAAAGCTATGCAAAATTACTTGTGTCATTCAAATAAAAACTTACGTCATCTAGCACTTGGCTTTTTGTGGCATTATATTTTGCTGCTATTGCATCGGCAACAGCATTAGTTCCCATAAATAAGGTGTTCCAGTTGTGCGAGCTGAAAAGTACAACGGAACAGATATTCATACTTCATATAGAAACTGATACAATTCACCAATTTAAAAATCCCATTTTTCTCCAAAAAATGAATGCCACTTGAAATAAGCAATGTAAACAGAATGCAAAACTAGTACTAAAAAATTAAAATCACATAATTCAAAGTTGTTTGATTCAAATTAAGAGTAAACAGAATAACTAAAATAAAGTTCGAATTTCTTATTGCCCTACAAGTCAAAGCATCACAGACAGTGAAGTTTATATAGATGCCACTCAATTAAAATTCACCTTCCTTCAACCTTACGCAATAAGGTGGTTCCAGAAATCAAAAGTAATAGAGACGGAAAAGCCTAGAATTATTCTATTAGCAGAGTACTTTTGTAAATGAAAATTCTAAATAGACTGGCCTTTATTTTGAAAGATACGAACAGAAATCAATGATGGCCAATACTAAAAATGCAGAAACCTCCTTCAAATGACCATTTGGGGTAAAGAACAGTTATGCCCCGGAATTGTAGTGTTGGCAAATAATCGCAACTCAATTGGATAAATGCGAATTCTTGGCATGAACTTGTGAGCGAGCTGGATCCTCCACCCATCCTTGCAAGGTATACAATGTTTTTTTTGGGGTGGGGTGGTGGTGAAATTGAGAGTGGGGCAGAGCAGAGCTTACTTGAGACAGAGGTACCCGTTCCACAACACTGAGTCAAGATCCGGTGCGTAACAGGTGCAAATATGCTGGAGGGGTTAGTAACCAGAATTCTCTTCTGGGGCGATTTGTTGGCATTATTCCTGCTCAGTGGGCAGTGATTACTCATCTTGCAGTATGGTGTGGGTGCCTCTATTTCAGCTCAGTGTGAGCCTAAGATGTTTGTTCAGACAATGGTGAGCAGGGAATTTCATACTTTTCTCCTCAGTGTGACTGGGATTGCTCTCAGTTGGGGTGGGAAGAAGACAGGGTTGGGTCGGTTGGATGGATTTCCTATTTTCTATTTGAGGCCAAAGTTCATTTTTTTTTAAAACCTCATTCATACAAGCTTCTCCTGCATTGTTTTTGATGATTAGCTACTTCTGAGAATGTTTGGACATTATATCTTTGCTTTTGGGGATATAGGATCCCAAACCTTCAGCTTCAGTGGCTGGTGGGGTCATCTGTTAACTCTGATCGGTGAGGGAGCAGCACATTTTTACTCAATGGGGGATTGTTGGGGGGGGGGGGGGGTGTGGGTGAAGTTGACCAATATATCTCTACAGGGTTGGAGGAATGGTGGCCAACAACCGCTCAATTGGGTGGGGATGACTTTGGCTAACCTGTCTGCTCAACCTCCAAAACGGACCAATTTTACACTACTTAGGGGTTGAGTCTAGGCCTGTCACGTAACATTTTGGCGCCGGCCCACAGCAATCCATTCGCGCAGCATTATGTTTACGAAACCACTTAGTCAGGTACCTTACATTTGGAACCTTGAGACCACTTTTTTTTTAATGTATCACATTTACATATTAAGACCTATGCATTTCAATGTAAACTAGAATAATTTTAAGTTTTGAAATAAAAGTTACAAAATTGATTGCTCAACTGGAAACTGAAAGCAATGAGGAAAGATCTCTATATTTAGTGAAGTATTTCCAATGCAATTATAGGATGCAAAAGTTTTAGAATCAAAGACACAAGCCATTAATTGTGTAACTACCACCATGTGAATCTGCAATTTCAATGCACTGATAGCCAACCTGTTACTGCTGGCTTTGTCTTTAGCTGCTTTGTTTCTCTTGTACGTAGAAGAACCTAATGCATCACCTTCAGCCTGCTCCTTTTTTACTGTAGATGGTAAAATGTGTATCATTCGGCCCTGAATAGACAGAAAATTGTGTTACTTAACGAGGATTTCTTTATCGGTTTCAGATTTCTGTTACTTGCACGATCACATGCTGCATAAATGATAATTTATTTTGGAAATAAAATTTCATCTTTAGCCATCAAGAAGAAACTGTGCATTTTTTAACTAGTAAAAAGGCTTTAAAATGCGGAACACAGTGAAACGATCAAAAATCCGTGAACAACTTTAAAAAGATCTGTAATTAAAGTCTAAATAAAACATATCAAAATAAGCGTTACGCTTCAGAAAATTCTACAAGAGAAAGCATTTTGTTTGAATTTGACTAAAGTCATGAATTACTGGGCCAACATCGTACTTTTAAAAAAATTACAATTCTGCTCTTAACAATTTAAGGCATGCAAATAAATTTTGTACAACCCCCAATCCTTGTATATTAATATGAATATATGCAACAATCAGATTCTTTTTCCATCAAAATATTAAGTATTGTTTTAAATGTTCAATATTCTGCTCACTGAAATGAGGAGGAATAGCGGAAAAGATTTAATGACGTTAAATACTGCTAAAACAGACATTTTGTCGAAGCTTTTCATCTTGCACTCATCACAACAATTCGCTAGAATACCAATGTAAGGGAAAGCAACAAATTTATACTGTATGAGGAGTGCACTGATTGGTAGAGGCGTTGCCATGGAAAATGCACCAGTTTTTGGCGACTGACAGTTAACTGCCAAACTTTGTTTGAAATTTAAACCAGGCAGCTTGACGCTGATTGGTCAAGTCATTGTCCTGAGGAATGGGGTCACTTATTTTGTTTAGCAGAAACAGGCGCAAAGTGTGTACATGTTCTTTCTATCTGCAAAGAATAGGGCCCTGTGCATTAATATATGCAGCTTCCAGTACGCGCAAATACGAGCCCGACAATCTTAAATTGGTTGTCGGTGTAATTCTTAGCACACTGAGGATTATTTAGCAAATGCTGTCTTTTGGGTAGGGAGAGGAAACAGGAATACAGATGGGAACTGTTAATGATCCATCAAGCCTAGTTCACAATGGAAACGTGGAGATGGACACTGGTTCTGGAATTATTGAGCATTCAACTCCAGCCAATATCATGTCATAGAGTCATAGAGAGATACAGCACTGAAAAAGGCCCTTTGGCCCACTGAGTCTGTGCCAACCATCAACCACCCATTTATACTAATCCTACACTAATCCCATATTTCCTACCACATTCCCACCTTCTCTCAATTCTCCTACCACCTACCTACACTAGGGGCAATTTACAATGGCCAACTGATCTATCAACCTGAATGCAAAAGCATCAGGAAGCTTGACAAAGCTTTCTCTTGGAGGCTGCACTTTTAATTGGTTAAAATTCAGCTGTACCGTATACAAAGGACCTAAAACACTCTGGGATTTGTCATGCAGGGATAAAATGTGCAATCCAAATCAGGTGAGCACAAATGCTCCTTTTATGGATTTCTCAATAGCTCGTTTCAATATTTTTAAATACACTGATGCATTTCCTCAAGGTTTGACACATGGTTTTTTGTTCAATCAGCAATCATAATTTTTAGATGACAAAAATTCTTAGATACCAAGTTTAGAAAATTTTGGTAAAGTACAATTATGGACGCCCCCCACCCCCCCACGCCAAGTAAACCTTTGCCTACAATTTCAAACATGGAGAATGGAGGTGGATAGCAAAGGGTGATAAAATGCGAAGATAGAGAGCACGTCAGAGGTAATGAAATATTATGAACAGAAATGAAATCTGGAAATAATCTTATAATCGGACTTATCTTCAAGTTTCAACAAAGTGTCTGCATTAGTCTGTCTTTAGTCTTTTCAGAAGCTGATAGACCTGCTTTCTATTTCTGGAACTTTCAGTTTTTATTTAAAATGTCCAATATTTGGATTTTTTCCATCAATTTGTAATTTTAAGAAAGATATTTCAGCAGCAATTTTCAAATAATCATTACAGATTAGTTAGTGACTGCCACCCTCTGGTGAGTTTGATGACTTACATATTTAAAAGCATGCCTTTGAAATGCTAGAGCTTCATTTTGAACGGTTTTCATCCATTGTTATACCTTTAAGACTGTTGTACTTTTCCCCCCTAGTTCAAGGCCAAAACCAGAAAGGAGATGCAAAAATGTGTGGGATAGACCAATCAAAACTTACACCAACTACCATTTGTGCATCTTTGTGCACAGAAAGTCACTTAAAAATGCATTCAATTTAATGAAAAAGAACTGTCATACGTCTTTCAAAAAACTGAATATACACAAACTAAAATCTAATGCTTCACTGAAGTATGAAATCTCAACACCCCCTCCCCCAATAACTGATGTTACTCACTTTTAAATGTACAGCACCTTTTATTCAAAATCTTATAAACAGATAGAAGTCCCTCATTTCTACATCCATTCCCAATACACAGTTCAGGTGCCATACTTTTGCAGGCATTTTTATACTTGTGTGGTCTGTAAAAGTGGGCCTCAAGGTGGTCAAATAACAGAAATCCAGCCCTTTGCACAGGTAAATTAAATGTAAAATGAATTCAACAAAATCAGGGTCAATGTGATCTCCTGGACTAATTTTTAATCCCTGAAAGGATTCGGAGGAAGTTTCCAGATTTCCCTAACAGGCCTCAGTTTTTCCTTTTTTTTTTAAAACCTCTCCCAGAGCATCACAACTACATAGGACATGTCTTTTCCTGTCTGTAATTTCCATGTTTATAAAACCAAGGCAAACCACAACTGGAAATGAAAAGTGGTCATTTACAAGTCATCAACAGTGAATTTTCATTCATAGACTGCAACGAAAATTTGCATTCTTAAAGTACCTTTAATGCAATGCAACACCCTAACCCTCTTCAGAAGTAACAACTGACATCGAGCAGAGATGAGACAAATCAAAGGGAATATTTTACTATGTGAAGACAAAAGATCCTGTGCTGAATATTACCAGCCCCTCAATGCCGCGGGTCGCAGCGGGAGGTTCTGTAAAATTCTGCAGGAAGAGGCCCGCCTCGACCCCCATCGAGAAGGGCCTGCCACATATTACCGGCAGCAGGGGGACCTTGGTGCGGCCCCGCCCCCCGCAGCTCGGCGTCGGCATCCCAATTACAATATGTAAAATGCTACTTAACTCTCCTGATTTATGCATCCCGCCGCCTCTTGCTCCACATTTGAACGGGCAGCCATCATGTGCCGTCTCATTCACCAACATAAAAGCCAAAAGGACATCAGAAGCAGGAGTACTGAATGGTGAAGGCAAGTCCAGATATACAGGGGTCTCAGCTCTGCATACTTGAAGGGAGGAGGGAGGGGTGGATTACAGGGGTCTGAACTCTGCATACTGGAAAGGAGGTGGGAGGGGATCTGGGATTACTGAAGGCATGAAGGGAGGTACTGTAAACCCTCCCTCTGTAAACAGTGTATGCTCTGTTTGTTTGCATGTGTGAAGGAGCAATGGCACTCCAGTCACCCTGTGTGTGGGGAGGGAGCCAGAAAGGGTAGGAGCGTTAAGGTTATATGGATGGTGGGGGCAATCGATGTAGCTGGTAGGATCTTTGTGGCCATGCTGTACCACCAAGTGATAGCCAAGATGGGCAATGCCATGCCACGTCACACAGTTGATCCATGAAAGCACCTGATGTACCAGTTAACACCAATTGCCCTGTTAGGAACCTTTGAATAAATGAAGGATACTTTATTTATCACATGGAAATGGGTATGGATCATCCTAGATTGTGTGATCTGCTTCTCCTGAGGATCCATATGCGCCGGAGGCAAAATCAACAGGCAGGTGTGATCCATCTATAGGCCCCTGGTCGTAAGCAGCAGCCCCCAAGGGGAACTCGCCATTACAGGTTGTCGCGCATCTGCAGGCCGCACGACATGCCATCAGATGTCAGAGCACCAGTGTCAGAAGCGAATGCACATGTAGAGAGGGTGGTGACACGTCTCTGTGCCCTACTCAACAATGACCTGCAGCCCATGGGATTCGGTGGACATCCTCTGCCTGCAGTCCTCATAGTAGCAGCGTCTCTGAAGCTTGACGCCGATGTAGCATTTCAAGGGCCCACCAGAGACCTTTGCGGGGTCACAGTCAGCAGTGCACCGCTGCATCAAGGAGGTCACCAATGCCCTGCACTGCTTCAGGTCAGACTCTCACAGCCAGGCCCAGAGGGCCATCGGTTTTGGCGCTATTGCCGGATAACCAAAGATTGTTAAGGTTCGTTGACTGCACCCATGTGCCAGCAGGCCTCCCACCAGTCTTATCACCTGCAGACGTTACCATTAAAGGAATCCTCTCAATCTAGGTGCAGGTATGCGATCACCCGAGATACTTCATGCAAATCTGTGCCCGCTTCTCAGACAGTTGCCATGACACCTGGGTCCCGCGCTAGTCCCAGCTGCCACTGCTGTTCACTGATGAAGGGGTGGCTTATTGGAGACCATGGCTATCCCTTGCAGATATGGCTCCTGACACTAGTGTGAGACCCCACCACTATAGGTCCCTGTATCTCAGAGGAGAGATACAATGCCAGCCACTGAGCTACAAGAGCCACCATTGAGCAGGCGATCAGCATGCTGAAAACACGCTTCCAATGCCTGGATAGATAGGGTGATGTCCTATACTACAGGCTGAAAAGGCCAGCTCCTTTCTTTGCACTAGTACGCACCCAATAGGGGCAGGCCTGGTAAGATAAGGAGAGACGTCAACAGGATTCCTCGTCTGACTATGAGGATGCTGAGCATCTACAACAGGAAAGGGGCATGGGAGGGCAGATTGCACCCAGGCTCTGCATGCTGGGCTAGTAGTGAGTTAGGGATGTACGGCAGTGGCTTATCAAAGGCTCTTTGCTCCATAGGAACCAACATAAGCTCTGCAAGCCACACGTCACCCTCGCTCACCTGCTGTATACCAGTCCACATCTGCAGCATCTCTGTGTAAACCATTACAGGCAGCAGCTGACTGAGCCAATGTCCATGTCGCTGCATCCGTGGAGACGCTCATGGGTAATGGTGGCATGGCAATGATGTTATTGCATATGTTGGCTCTCCTGAAGGGCCAATGGTGCAAAGGGATGTGACATTGATGTCACATGCTGGCACATATCATTCACACAGAGAAAAGGACACACATGTTGAAGAACATTTAGTGAAAGAGGTATTTACATTGCTGTGACACTCATGAATTGTCATGTGTCAATGTGTTCGCTCTAAACACTTGAGAGTGCTCCTTCTTGGTGCAACCTCTGCGCTAGCAGCCTGACTCGAGGAAGGCTGCTGATCTGATTGCCCTTTGTCTGTGAATGACTTTGGCGGTTGTCCTCTGCGTGCACGAGGCCTGGGGGGGGCCCAGTGGCTGGGGGAATGATCGTACATCCTCTTCCGACAATGGACCCTTTGACACCGGATGGCCCCATAGCTACTCACCTCCCCTACCACCTCCAGCCAGGTTAGCTTGGTCAAGCGGGAGGGCCTCTTTTTACCATCGCTGGAGACCTCCCACCTTACCCACACAGCCTGGAGGAGTGTGAGCAGGGAGGCACTGCTGAACTGTGGAGCCACCCTTGAGCACCCCTCTGCCATCCTTGGTTTCTGGTATGGTCCTTTAAATGTAAAGGTGACTCCACAGTGTAACTGCTCTAACTTCTGGCTGCAAGGTTTTTCTTGCACACATTTGAAAACCAATGCAGGACTAGTGAGGAAATCTATGATGTTGCCATGGTTTTTCATCTATTACACATTGACACATGCTCATATACACTTTGCTTCTGCAGCAGCTGATCATAATTATTGATGTGATATTTCTAGTTGGCAATGCAGATAGACTATGAACACATTTCCCTGGTTCTTTACAAAGATCGTTTAATCGCAGTTACATGTATTTTCAGTTAGCGGAGAAATGAATACAGATTCCAAATGCATATTAGTCTGCAGCCTTTCAGTCAGATGATTAGAAGCCCATAGTATGTAGATATTCTTCAATTATAGTTTTACTTCTGTTAAGTGTTTCCCTTTTATGGTACATTTAAGTCTCACATCCTGGTAAGTGCAAAATTAAGATTATTCACCCTGGTGCAGCACACCTACAAGAAGGAATCTTACACTTGAGTGGAAGAAGAGATTCACAACTTCACAAGACACTGGGACACGGCAGGGTAACTATGTGGCAGCAAATCAGAAAGTGTTGGGGAAGTCAGCAGGTCTGGCAGCATCTGTGGAGAGAGAAGCAGAGTTAACTTTCAGGTCTGTGAACTTGGTCACAGACCTATAAGTCAACCCTGCTTCTCTCTCTCCACAGATGCTGCCTGACCTGCTGAGTTTCTCCAGCACTTTCTGCTTTGCTGCTAGATTGACAGCAGCCCCACTCTTCAATAGTGAGCTAAGTATTTCTTTGGCAGCTGTCAGGAAGCAGGTGCTGGGACACTTAAAGTAGGGCCCCAGCACCTGCTACATATCTCACAAAAGGTCCCTCACTGCGCCGGATGTCCTGCCTCTCCCAATGTAATATGCAGTAGGTGGGGTGCGGGTGGATGGAACGGCGCGTTGCAGTGATGCGAATGAGCCCCTGCGCGCAATATCACGGGGCTCTGCAGCAGGCGCTGAGTGCAGCCACGCCGCCAAGTTCAAAGAGCACCACTGCGAAGTGCAGCGTGCAAATAAAATTCAGCCCTCTCTCTCACATCCTGGAATCCTATTCAACTCTTCATATCTTACAGAACTGTAGAATTACATCATCACAGAACTGGTGAAAGGATAATATACTTCATTTTGTTGCACGGCTGGGTTATAAAGCATTTTATTGATTTATAAATCTAACTCTTAACTGTACGTGAATCACAAATTTTAAGTAGAATTACTACAACCTTACCTGAAACACTTCACCATCTAATTCAGCAAAGGCCTTTACAGCATGTTCAGCCATCATATAAGTGATGAAGGCAAATCCCTTTGGTTTCTTGGTCAGACTGTCTATAGGAAAGTGAATCTCCGATAATGGTCCTGTTAGTGTTGAACAGAAATGCATTACTCTAAATTATTTTTTTAAATGACTTTTTAATGCATTTAATTCTCTGATTTTTATATGTCAAATCAAACATTTCAAAAAGGTGAATTTGCATGTGAAGTGCATCAGGCAATAGCTATAACTCAGTTATAGAATCAACTATGGCACAGAAGGAGGCCATTCAGCCCATCAAGTCCATGTTGGCTCTCCACGGAGCTATACAGTCAGTCCCACTCCCTGGCTCGATCTCCATAGCCCTGCAAATCTATTTCCCTGAGGTGGCCGTCCAAGTTCCCCTTGAAGTCACTGATCATCTCCGCTTCCACCAGCCTCGTGGGCAGCGAATTCCAGGCCATTACCACCTGCTGCGTAAACTAAAAGTGCTTCCTCATATTCCCCCACATCTTTTGCCCAAAACATTCAATCGGTGTCCCCCTAGCCCTTATACCATTTCTTAATGGTAACAGTTTTTCCTTGTCTGACTTACCTAAGCCGGTCATAATCTTGTACACTTCTATTAAATCTCCCCTCGATCTCCTTTGTTCGAAGGAGAACAAACCCAGCTTTTCCAACCTAACTTTGTAACTAAAATCCTCCATCCCTGGAACCATTCTTGTAAATCTCCTCTGCACCTTCTCAAGGACCCGCACATCTTTCCTGAAGTGTGATGACTGACAGCATAGCTCTATGAAGAGTCGGCAAGGGCACGATAGACCAAATGGCGGCCTCCTGTGTCGTAAATGACTCTATGGCTCTATCTTTTCTGAACGCTTTATATCCTTTTATATTAAGCAGCCAGTTTCACCATTTTTAAGCCACATTTCTGTTACTGCCACTACATCATTTTCCCATACTGCTATTTATGCTTGTAGCACACCAACCTTATTCACCACACTTTGTGCATTTACACACATGCATTGTAATCCTGTCCTTGCATTCCACTCCCATCTAATACAGAATTACTCCCTTCTCTAGTACTCTCTAACACTCTCACCCACCCCAATATTTTGCTATTTCCTACTCTACTGCTATCTGCCTCTTCGAATTCTCTGTGTTCCTCTCTTGTATTATCTCCTGATTCCCACACCCCTGCCAAGTTAGTTTAAACCAACGCCAATAGTACTAGCAAATCACCCCGCAAGCAAATTTGTCCCAGCTGGGTTAAGGTGCAACCTGTCTGGCCTGTACAGGTCCCATCTTCTCCAGAACTGGTGCCAGTGTCCCAGGAATCTAAAGTCCTCCCTCATGCATAATCTTTCCAGCCACACATTCATCTGCACTATCCTATTTCTATACTCACTTGCATGTGGTACTGGGAGTAATCCGTAGATTATTACTTTTGAGGTCCTGCTTGCTAATTTCTTAACTAACTCACTGAAGTCTTTCTGCAGAACCACATCTCTCTTCCTACTCATGGTCATTGATACCAACGTGAACCAGAACTGCTGGCCCTTCACCTCTCCCCTCAAGGTGCTCTGCAGCCAGTGACATCCTTGATCCTGGCACCAGGAAAGCAACACACCATCCCAGATTCACATCTGCAGCCACAGAAATGCCTGTCTGTTCCACTGACTATTGAATCTCCTATCACTATCACTCTTCCAGTCTTCCTTGTACCCCACTATACAGCTGAGCAACCCGGAGTACCATGGCCTTGGCTGCACTCCCCAGATGAACCATCACTTTCCTCAGTATTCAGAACTGAATATCAGTTGGACAATGAGATGCACTCAGGGGACTCCTGCACTACCTGCCTGTTCTTGTTTGACTGCCTGGCAGTCATGCATTCCCTTTCTTCCTGCATACTCTTAAGCTGTGGGGTGACCACATCTATGAGCGAGCTATCCACGAAGCTCTCAAACTCACAGATGCACCACAGTGATGCCAGCTGCTGCTCAAGTTCTGAAACCCAGTGCTCAAGCTGCTGCAACTGCTGACGTTTCTGCATTTATAAAAAATCTAAGTTCCCATAACCATTCCCATCAGCATAGAAGTCAATTATGAAGGTTCCACTTACAACATATTAAGTGCGCTGGTTATTTCAGGCAATTCAATAGGCTTTTCGCACCTTGTTAAAAGTGCTATTATCATAATCCTCTCTACTTTAAACCTCCGCTGACTTCAGATAAATTGAAGCATTTATTAAATGCCTTCTCACATTGTAAGGGGAGGCTGGCGTATGGGGATCATGGGATATTTGACGTAACTTAGGTTCCTGTAACTTAAGGAAGCTTGCCTGCTAGATACCTGAATTATATGAATACCCAATCAGAATGTAATGAGCTCAGGAGGGGGAGCACCCGAATTATATGAATACCCAAGAATCCTATGAATATGGTAATCAAGAGGTTGACAAGGTTAATAATATAACCAAGGCAGGATGAGATCAGGGAAGGCAATAGATGGGAGCTGATGTAATTAGCAAAACAGTTCATCAAGTAAATCTCATGTTAAACTGTATAAAATGACTATTGGAACAATGTACTAGCACAACCGCTACAATCATTCGTGAGAGTAGGACTTCTCCTTGCATGCTCGTAAATAAAGATCGCTTGTTTATACAAGACATCCGACTCTCGGGGCATTTTTGGGTACCAGGGCAAGCCCTCACCTTTACGCACACATACTGCTAACTATTCACCTGGTACATAGAAGCCGAGTGCCTCTGTACTGCAATGTAATCAAACTTTGCCACTGCTTGTATCAGGAGCATGGTGAAATTGTGGCTGAGTTACAGAATTACATACTTTCCCTCAATGTAAGGTTTGAGTTTTATTGTTTGTCCTGACTCTCCTCCTTAGCATGTTGATGCCTCCTATGTGAACAAGGTAGAGCTGGAAAATTGTGCCATGATGCAATTTTGGACCAGGTACTAAAGCGCTAACAATACAGTCTTCATTCTACATTTCAGTTTTACAGTTCACTTGGTTAACATCAGTGGGCTCCCTGTGTTACTATTTCCAAGGAACGAATCAAGGTTATAAGTGACAACACAATTAAATTTGCTCTGACTTGTGGCTTTTTCTTTGAATCCAAACAAAATTAGGAACTGGTCTGCCGAAGTAGAATAACACAGGGTACTGAAAATAGAAACATTCCTGAAACACTCGAATAGCTGGTAAACAAAAAGAAGTCCGTTAGTAACAGTGACTTAGAACAGCTGAAGCTCATCAGGCAATGGTGACTATAAAGGTTCAGGTTTGATAGGCCTAATGCCCTTAGTAACAACACTGGACATACTTGGTTGGAATTACTTGATGTACAATTGCAGTCAACTACAGAATTAAGGTACATTATTACCTCACTTTAAAAGACCCATTGAGGTATTTAAATATAATGCAAGTAATTGACAGTAGATAAGGAACACGTGTTGTAAGAAGGGAATTGGCTTAAAGTTAATTCAAACTTTTTCCCCACAAATGGTAATGAGAACAGCAACAGAAAGTCACAGGCAATATCAACTGAGGTATGAGAGAGATTTTCACTTCGGAAATAAGGATTATCAGGAGAGACTGAAGGAAATTTAAATTAAAAAGTTCAAGTTGTCATAGGTAACACCACAGCAGAATGGGCTTTGAGGGCCAAATGATCTGCTCCTATTCCTAAAATCATTGACAATTCTGCTTGAAAGTACAATTACACACAATTTTTCAAAGCAGTTTTTTTTAAAAACAAAATTCACTTTTTGCAATAGATGTGTTTGATAATAACACTTCCAGAGGAAAGCATATTAGCTACTTACCATATTTAGAAAATACTTTCTCCAAGTCTTCTTCTGTACAGGTATACGGAAGATTTCGAACAAACAATCTTCCGGAGTCAGAGATATCCTCTTCCTCCTCACCTTCTTTCTTTTCCCTTTTTAGCCATTTTTGGTCATCTTTTCTACCTGGTTTAGTTCTTTGTGCATTTTTCTCCCTAAAAAGCTCAATATATCTTCCACCTTTAACCAAAGCAGGAAATATTTGAGGTCAAACTTTAAAAAAGTATTAACACTATTCCAGACATTACAACTTGAGCAGTTATCTTTCTACTGTACAAGGGCGGGTTACAGGTCAGGCGCTATGGTCTCGCAAAAGTCAAACCACTTACCCATGTAGTCTTTATTCCTTTTCAACGCCTTTTCAAGATCATCCTCTGACTGAAAATCTACAAATACATAACCTGGAAAAGAAGCAAGTCCAACAATCAGACAAAACTGAAGTTATGAATGGAAATAATATAGAATCACCTACCTTGTCTCTTAGAAGAATACAACTGTGTTGAATTCAACAACTTGAATTTACATAGCACTTTTAATGTAGTTAAACGTCTCAAGGTGCTTCACAGGAGTGTAATAAAATTTTTAAAAATAGACACTTAGACAAAGGAGGAGACATTGCAACAGGTGACCAAGAGCTTCATCAAAAAGGTAGGCTTTAATGAGTATCTTAAAAGGAGGAAAAGGTGGAAAGAAAGTTTACTTTTTCAGTAAATAGCTCATTTCCAGTCCAGTCCAATGGATTGGCACTGAATTGTCAACCAGATGCACTCTGTTGGAATAAATTTGAACCTGTTCCATTGATGCCTGCAGTCTTTGTGGTATCAACAATGAAAGATACAATATACCATAAGATAAAGGCAGATTTAGGGATATCGCAAAAAGGTGGAATGCAAATATCAAAGTCAAGGTTGTCAAACAATTAAATTATGTAAAAGAAAAAAAATTGATATAGATGTATAAAAAAAATGAAATTACACATTGCTCCAAGCTGTCTCTTGGATAAATGCATCACGCACAGTGCTGAGCAGCAAGAACAACTTTGATCAGGGAGCTGTACTTAATTACCAGTATGAAGCAGCTGGATCAGTAGTCTGACAATAAATTGACCCAGGATTTGGGTTGGGTGCCTGGGAGGGAAAAGAGAAGAGATGGACAGAAAAGGTTGTGAAAACAAATTGATTTGTGTAGTAAAATAATTATTTCACACTCAAGGGCAATAATTGCTGGCATTGCCAGCAATGTCCACGTCCAATGAACAAATAAAAAGAAAGGAATTAGTTAACGTCAAAACGTTGCTAACCTGTGTACTTGTGAGTACCGTGAGAATATGTTCAAATCAGGCCGTGCTACCTCCCATAAAAATCAGACAGCCAAGGACAACAATGCATATTTTGCAATGGTGCTTACATAAACAGCATCTTAGAATGCTTAACAAGGAGGAATTTTTAAAAATACATCAATCAGAAAAAAAAGAAATGTAGTAAGGAGAAGAAAGATCCCTCAATATAAAATGGGTTTTAAAAAGGTAGATAAAAGGTGGAGAACAGCAAAGGTACTTTATACTTTGGATAAAACTTTAGGGAGCATGGACATAGAAAAACCTTGCTTTAATGCTAAAGTAGAGGAAATAGGAAATAAAATGTAATCTGGAGACAGGTAAGCAGGGACATGTATCTGAGGAAGATTGTTAAATTCACGTGCGCTAATACGATCAAGGGATTATATTAGGACAAGGCTATGAAAATCAGTTAAATGGGACACATGGAGAGCCAATGGAGCTTGCCAAGAACAAGGATGATGAGTGTGCAAAATTGCGTGTTGAACCAGACACAGGTGACTGAATTCTGTGTCAGGTACAGAGGGAAACCAGTGAGAAAGGTTTCTCATAAGTCAAACCTTAAGGTGATGAAGCCATTGATTAAAAAGGTACCAAAAGTGGGTTAGAGAGAGATGTAACCAAGCAATGTTATAGAGATGGAAGACTGCAAACTTGACAACTGCCTTGACATGGAGTAAAAAGCTGAAATCAGGGTTAAGCAGGATGCCAAGATTGCGTACCATCTGATTTAGCCAGAGAGGGCAGCCAGAGATATTGACTCAGTTCAGCCAAAGGCACATAGGTATTGAAGAGAAGGGACGTCACTAATAAATGGCTTTTATTTTGAAGATTCCGAGATGAAGGAAATTATGACTCACCTAGAGTAGTCAGTTAACCTGTTGGAAAGTATTTTGACAGCCAGTAGTGGCAAAGGACAGAGTGGAGTGTTTTATCTGCATGTGTGGGGCGGCACAGTGGCGCAGTGGTTAGCACCGCAGCCTCACAGCTCCAGGGACCCGGGTTCGATTCCGGGTACTGCCTGTGTGGAGTTTGCAAGTTCTCCCTGTGTCTGCGTGGGTTTTCTCCGGGTGCTCCGGTTTCCTCCCACAAGCCAAAAGACTTGCTGGTTGATAGGTAAATTGGCCAGTATAAATTGTCACTAGTATAGGTAGGTGGTAGGGAAATATAGGGACAGGTGGGGATGTTTGGTAGGAATATGGGATTAGTGTAGGATTAGTATAAATGGGTGGTTGATGGTCGGCACAGACTCGGTGGGCCGAAGGGCCTGTTTCAGTGCTGTATCTCTAATCTAATCTAATCTATCACCTGATGCTAATGGAGTACATTTCAATAGACTGCACATAGAAGATGAATAGGATAGGTCCAAAGATGTAGCTCTAGAAATGCTGTGTGGACACAAGGAGAGAAACTATTGAGAAGATACGGTAACTGCATTGAGACAGATTTTAAGTGGACATGAATGGCAGTGCAATGGAGGTAGACTGTAGAGGAAAATGAAGTGGTCAACAATATCAAAAGCAGCAGAGAAACGGTCTACTCAACCTGCCTGATGCAAAATGACACTCTTGCAAGATTGCAGAATACGCTGCTTGCAATTTGAACGCGCGCACACACACACATATATATTTAAATGAACAGATCATTTATGATGACACAAAATTAGCAACTATAACAACAACAACTGAGGCTTGTGACTAGTTAAAGTTCTTTAATCTAAAAAGACGTGGTATTAAATGAAAGCAATTTTTTCTCCCAAACCCACATAAAATGGAATATAGTAAAAGAAAACAATTTTGAAATTCAATAAAATAAAAGCAAAATACTGTGGATGCTGGAAATCTGAAATAAAAATAGAAAGTGCTGGAAATACTCAGCAAGTCTGGCAGCATCTGTGGAGAAAGAGTTTTCAAGTCTGTGAACGTTAACTCTGTTTCTCTCTTCATAAATGCTGCCAGACGTGCTGAGTATTTCCAGCACTTTTTATTTTTATTCAAAATTCAGAATTATTTTGCTCAACAGTTGCAGAGCAGGATTCTTTTTACTGTTCTAATGCTATTCAGTGAAATTTTATTTAACGTAAAGGAAGTTATTTCTGTGGAATTGAACAGAAAATGGATATCAAACTCTACATAACATACATTCTACAATACATACTAAATCAACAAAATAATCTGCCATTTTCCCATTGTATAGTAAGCTAGTTTTGAAGTCCAAGATAATTGGTGGGTTCCATTTTATATGCAACACAAACACAAACATTTAAGGTTCCTAATGTTGCAAAAATGGAGCTCAATATGAAAGCATCATTCCTTCTTTGTCAGACTGATTTTAAAAAAGCAGCATCACTCCCCAAAGCAAAATACTTCATAAAGGAAAACGTGAATTAGTTTCAAACCTGTTGTGTTGCCATTAGCATTTTTGACAATTCGGATAGCCACAGGTTTCGTCGGAACAAAGAATTCTCTTACTTGTTTCTAGAGAGAGATTAGTGCATAATATGAAATGTACAGACAAACTCAATCCATGGACTGATACTCTGGATTCAACTTTAATGCTCATTTAATTCATAAGTTTCCAAATTCAAATTTTATCAAAATGAATGAAGGCTACATTTTCTCTCACTGACAGTTAATAAAAATTTTATCTGTGTATGGGCAGGAAATATTACAGGCTCATTCAGCAAAGCTTCTTTTAACCAGATTAAAACACTGTTTATGTAATTTGTGTCAGTTACTTATAATGAAATTTAAAAGAAATTTATCACTACCTACACAAAATGTAGGGAGAAACTACTCAAATTTACATACATTTGTCCTCTGCCTCTGTCCAACAATGCAGACACTTGCTCACATAAGGAACTAAACTTCAGTGCAACAGAAAAGACAAATCACGTATGATCAGCACCTCTTTCACATTGAAGGGAGCCCCTCGCAGCTTCAAAGTATGCAGCGTAGTAGGTTGTTGGTGGGTTTGTTTCTGAAAAGAAATATAAAGTACTAATCAGAGTAAAGAGTGCAAAATCTATTAATGTCCCATTTCATTTTTCATAAGGTATTTACACTTGTATGAAAGCAATAGCACATTTGACTGTATGCATAAGTTGGAATCAAATATATAATGCAAGGTTTAGTCTGTTTAAAGTTAGTCAAATAGTACAGAATTCCTTAAGTTTGATAAAATACCTAAAATTGAAGAAAATTTGTGAATGAGTTCTTTAAAATGCAGAGTGAAGATATCTCAATAAATCTGAATTCCCAGACTTCTCAAAAGTAAAATCTGTAGTGATTAGATGTTTACAATTATGCAAATACCTAGGTAAAGTTTTTAAATAAAGCAACATAGAGACACCCTCTAGGATGACAAACAAGCGGCATGATCAATTTTGGCAAAAGGACCTTGGAGACCTTGAGGACCTTGAACAAAGGGAGTTATATTAAAAATATTTTTTTGATAGAATTAAGAAATACTAACAAACTTCAAATGGAAAAAATTGCAAACCTCCAGTTCTTTTTTCTTCCTCCATGCTGGTGCCGATTTCTCTAGCTTTTTTCCCCCACTTTCATAATCGCTATCTGTATGCAACAGTATATTTCCCTCAATGGATGACTTTAGCTTATTTTCGCCATTAGCCTCAGATTCTTCATCATGACTTTCAGATTTCTCGCCTTCAGCCTGAACAACTTTTGATCTTAAGTAATCCATGTCAGATAGTTCTTTTTTCAATGCAACATTTTTGTGTGTTTGTTTTTGTTTGCCTGGAAGAGGAAAAACAGGTTTTTTAAAGCAAGTTTACATACTACAAGCAGACAATTGTTATCCAAATCCTAGACTAAAGATTCTTTCATTCAACAGGGGGAAAAAAAGCTCATCTTCCACTCACTGTCTTCCTTAAATGGGATGCCAATTTACTATGTGGGCAATCACAGATCAAGTTCTTGTACTCTAGGTACAAAGTGATCACAATCCTACTTCCACTCTTCTGTCCCTTTTCATCAGATAGAGTAAAAATTCAGAGCAACGTGACTTCGCTTGAGAGCTAATGAAACTGTCAAGAGGCAAGTAAATTGAAGATACACTGAGGAAAGGGGTGGTGGGGGTGGTGGTGAATCAGCTCCAAGACAGTCTGAAACCTGACCTCTGACAAGCACAGGATATAAACAGGAATACTAAATGTTGATTACATGAGTATCTGAAAAAAAAGCGATAAAACCACAAACTATAAGAATGGGACATGAACAATCAAATCTAATGTATTCACTTTTTGTTCCTTTGATATCTTCCTCCTGCTCCTCACTCAGTTCTTCAGAATCTTCTGAATCAAAGTTCAGATAATCAACCACCTTCCTAGCCTCTTCTTTTTTTGCAGGTAAAGTATCATTAGTCCAGGTCGGTGCACTGGAACGGCTCTGGTGTACAGCCACAAATTCATCAAACTCCTCATCTTCCTTCAGCTTTAGGAAAAGATGAAGCCAAGTCAGGTTTCCAGTACAAAAGTTGTATATAAATTAACAGGGATTGAGAATCAATGTATTCAAAGACAAATTAAAATTTCTACTCACGTGTTCCAGCTCTTCAATGACAAGTTTCTTTTTGTCCTATAATGGCAAATTTGGAAATTTTAAGTGTGTTTTTCCTTATTGCACTTTTCAACTGATTACTAAAGGCAAGCCATGAGTTAAAAGCCATTAAACCTAATTTTATTGGCTCTTAAACCATAGGTATTATATCGTTTTTAAAACAGGCCATACTAGAAAAGACCTTACTTGAAATATTTCAATACACAGATTCTGCCACCAAATACCATTAAAGTTCTTACACAAAATTCAAACATAATAAAATGCAAAACCCAAGTACAAATGACCTGGAACTTGCTGCCTACGAGGGTGGTGGAAGAGAAGACAGTCAGTCATTTCAAAAGGAAATTCAATGGGTACTTGAGGGAAATAAACTTATAGGGCTACGGGGATAGAGTGGGGGGAATGGGAATGCCAGGATTGCTCTCCATAGAGCCGACATGGACTCGATGGACTGATTGGCCTCCTTGTCGTTCTGACTCTGTGTTGGAAAAGTTTATTCCATCAGATTCTTGCCCAGTACATCCAGAAAAGCCTTCATTTCTGGTTATCCTAGACTAATAAAATAAGTTTGTACACTAAGAACATAAGAGCTAAAGTTTAAACTTGTTGTCAAATATCACAACAATGTCCAGCAACGTTCAACTATATCACAACAAAATCCATTCATAGAAGGTTTCCTATAGAACCACAAGCTTACTGCTCTGAAGGGGGCCATTTGACACCTTATATCTCTGACAGCTTTTTATTAAAGCAATTCAAAATTAATCCTAGTACCTTTCCATAGCCTGTACCTTTCAGTTTCAAATGAACATCCCTTAGAAGATGAAATAGTGTTTACCTCACCCACTCCCTGTGGCAAAGCATGCCTGCTTCAGCAACCCTCTGCATTGAGATTTTCCCAACATTTTTCCTCACTCTCTTTGTAATCCCTTTAAATTGATGACCATCATAATTTCCCCAGAGGGGAATTGTAGTTCTCTATTCATTCTATCAAAACTCATTATTTTAAAAGCCGGTAAGAAATCGTCACATTATCTCAATTCTCTCCTTATAATACCGCACACTTATCACATCACTGACATCATCCTAATGAATCTATGTGTTTGTTCTCAATGGTTTTAATGACTTTTCTAATATGGGGTTCCCAAAACTGGACATGGAACTCCATGCCCTAACTAATACTTTGTTTAAATTCATCAGTACATCTTTACTCTTGCACACAATCTCAATGAAAAAAATAACAGTGTGTGAAAGACATTTAATAATGTACAAATTGGACAGGAACTTGCAGCAAGTAAGAGATACCTTGTGAATTGCAAATCACAAGTTGCGCTGTCGGTAGCTTTGTGAAAACGGCCTCTCATGCTTAACTTTGTTGTGATTTTCAATAAATTGTTGCATTTGCACATTAATTGCCCATTAAAGTTGCCACATAAAGTTAAGTCTAGCAATGAATAGCAGAAGTAATCTTTTAACAAAGTTTTAATTGTTTACTTATTTTTATTTATTTAGTGATAATTGTTAATGACTGCCAATCAACCTCTCTTGCCCTCATAGTAATTAAATGTGGAGTCTCATTCCTTCAGGTTGTGAATTGTTTTAGGAGATATTAAAAAATCTTACTTTTCCTTTCTGTCTCTTTTTTCCTCTCTCAATCCAATCTTTCTTTTCACCCTCTTTATTTCTCTTTCTGTACTTGATTTGACACTGAATTCATCTACTCTAATTCACCTTCCTGCTCAGTCCTTCCTCCATTAATTTCTCAATCCTAAATCTCATTGGTTAAGGAGATACAGTTTGTCCTGTTGTTCACCAAGGACCCAGATGCTCTTCTGGCCTCACTACTCCGTTATCAGCTCATACTTCCAGAAACTTTGGGCAAAAATGTTTTAAAACCTAAACATACACAAGCAAGTCTAACTAAAAAGGCACATCATGAGATGCGCCACTCCAGCAAAATCTGGCCAACATAGGACACAAAAATTTCCCTAGACTTTTCTTTTGCCAATCTAACTGCATATTCATCCTCTGAGTATTATGTATATGAACTGTCGGGTCTTTCCAGTCATTCACACCCTGTAGGGTCTTTCCGGACATTCACACGCTTCAGTGTCTTTTCATTAAATGTATACTCCCATTCCTTGTTTTATTTTTCCTTAAAATGCACTATCTTGCACTTATCCAAATTTAATTATTCCTGCCACCTGTCTGTCCAATCATCATCATACATGTGCCTTCAGGAATTTTTACAGTACTTCCTCACCATTTGGCAAACCTTCTACTTTTGTCTCATCAGCAAATTTTGATATAATGTTCCACATGTACTGGTTTCTCCTTCCTTCCCACTTGCACAAGGATGTTACATTGGCTATTCTTCAGTCCCATAGCACAATTTGTATATTTGAGGATTGAAAATCTGCGGACAGAACTTCTGCTATCTCCTCTCCAACTTTTCCCAATAGTTCATCATGCATTCCCATGTCAGCAATCACTTTCCAACATTTATTTTGCAAAAAATAGTGTACAATAGTTATTTCAAAGCCAAAATTCACGAAGTTTAGAAGATACATCTCGTAGAATATGGAATCTTATCCAAGCTATATTAGAACAATTTTTCTTTCATAACTGTCTGCGGTATCAAAAGTTTAATAAGTGAAGTATATCAGATATTAAACAGATGAGTAATACACTCATAAAAACAAGTGATTATATTGCAATAAAAGCAAAATACTGCGGATGCTGGAAATCTGAAATAAAAACAAGAAATGCTGGAACCACTCAGCAGGTCTGGCAGCATCTGTGGAAAGAGAAGCAGAGTTAACGTTTCGGGTCAGTGACCCTTCATCGGAACTGACAAATATTAGAAAAGTCACAGGTTATAAGCAAGTGAGGTGGGGGTGGGGCAAGAGGTAACAAAGGAGGTCTAGATTGGACCAGGCCACATAGCTGACCAAAAGGTCACGGAGCAACGGCAAACAATATGTTAATGGTGTGTTGAAAGACAAAGCATTAGTACAAATTAGGTGTTAACACACAGAATATTGAACAGCAGCAAGTGCAAACCTGAAAAAAACAGTGAGTAAGCAAACTGAACAAACTAAAATGAAATGAAACAAATGCAAAAAAAAGATTGTAAAAAATGTAAAAAAGAATGTAAAAAGAAAAAAAAAAAATCACTAAAAATGAAAGTAAAATGGGGGGGCTGTCATGCTCTGAAATTATTGAACTCAATGTTCAGTCTGGCAGGCTGTAGTGTGCCTAATCGGTAGATGTGATGCTGTTCCTCGAGCTTGCGTTGATGTTCACTGGAACACTGCAGCAATCCCAGGACAGAGATGTTAGCATGAGAGCAGGGGGGAGTGTTGAAATGGCAAGCAACCGGAAGCTCAGGGGTCTGAGCGGAGATGTTCCGCAAAGCAGTCACCCAGTCTGCGCTTGGTCTCCCCAATGTAGAGGAGACCACACTGTGAGCAGCGAATACAGTATACTACATTGAAAGAAGTACAAGTAAATCGCTGCTTCACCTGAAAGGAGTGTTTGGGGCCTGGGATAGTGAGGAGAGAGGAGGTAAATGGGCAGGTATTACGCCTCCTGCGATTGCAGGGGAAGGTGCCATGGGAAGGGGACTACACTTCTTCACACCCTACCTCCTGTAAGGACTCCATTCCATTCTCCCAGTTTCTCCGTCTCCGACGCATCTGCTCTGATGATGCTACCTTCCATGACGGTGCTTCTGATATGACCTTTTTCCTCAACCGAGCATTTCCCCCCACTGTGGTTGACAGGGCTCTCAACCGTGTCCGACCCCTTCCCCTCCCTCCCAGAACCGTGACAGGGTTCCCCTTGTCCTCACTTTTCACCCCACCAGCCTCCATATCCAAAGGATCATCCTCCACCATTTCCGCCACCTCCAGCGTGATGCCACTACCAGTCGCATCTTCCCCTCCCTTCCCCTGTCAGCATTCCGAAGGGATCGTTCCCTCCGCGACACCCTGGTCCACTCCTCCATTACCCCCACCACCTCGTCCCCTTCCCATGCAATCGCAGGAGGTGTAATACCTGCCCATTTACCTCCTCTCTCCTCACTATGCAAGGCCGCAAACACTCCTTTCAGGTGAATCAGCGATTTACTTGTACTTCTTTCAATGTAGTATACTGTATTCGCTGCTCACAATGTGGTCTCCTCTACATTGGGGAGACCAAGCGCAGACTGGGTGACCGCTTTGCGGAACATCTCCGCTCAGTCTGCAAGCAGGACCCTGAGCTTCCTGTTGCTTGCCATTTCAACACTCCCCACTGCTCACATCTCTGTCCTGGGATTGCTGCAGTGCTCCAGTGAACATCAACGCAAGCTCGAGGAACAGCATCTCATCTACCGATTAGGCACACTACAGCCTGCCGGACTGAACATTGAGTTCAATAATTTCAGAGCATGACAGCCCCCCATTTTACTTTCATTTTTAGTGATTTTTTTTTTCTTTCTTTTTACATTCTTTTTTACATTTTTTACAATTTTTTTTTTGCATTTATTTCATTTCATCTTAGTTTGTTCAGTTTGCTTACTCACTGTTTTTTTCAGGTTTGCACTTGCTGCTGTTCAATATTCAGTGTATTAACACCGAATTTGTACTAATGCTTTGTCTTTCAACACACCATTAACATATTGTTTGCCGTTGCTCCGTGACCTTTTGGTCAGCTATGTGGTCTGGTCCAATCTAGACCTCCTTTGTTACCTCTTGCCCCACCCCCACCTCACTTGCTTATAACTTGTGACTTTTCTAATATTTGTCAGTTCCGAAGAAGGGTCACTGACCCGAAACGTTAACTCTGCTTCTCTTTCCACAGATGCTGCCAGACCTGCTGAGTGGTTCCAGCATTTCTTGTGATTATATTGCAATTTTGATTATTACTGAGCAGTTTCAACAGAATCCAAGAATGGTGCAGAACTAGTTAGATTCTAATTTCTGAATATACTGGAATTTAAACCAGCCTCTCACTGATAACTTCATTTTACCACCACTCCCACCCTACAACCATTATCTCCCTCTATCAATGATCTAGTTCTATAAAAGGCATGTTACACCAAGGCTGCCAACAATGGCACTCTTCGGTTATAGAAGTTTGATTTTCCAATTTTATAAGGATTTTTGCTACCATGCTTGGTTAGGATATTTTACCACACATAAAATAATTGTCGTATGAATATTATTCTTCTGTATTTAGAGGATGTGGAATATTTACAGATACTAGAAATAAATTATAGTTGGAAAGATGCTACATTACACTTCAATACTGTACACCACACAACTTGCGTGAAAAGTTCAAAAACTATACAAAATAACTGGATTTAAAAGAAAATATTGTTCTTTTTTTACAAAATAAAAGTAATTTATATCAAGAATTCTGGAAAATAGTTAGCCCATTATATAACCCTTTAAGATGAAACAAAATTTAAACTATAATACAGCAAGACATTAATGCAGGCCCAGATGCTATTAGGAATTTAGCCAACAGGCATCACATACCGTAAGATGGAAAAGTTGAGCCATTTTGATGTGGCATATGATAAAGTAAAGATCTCTCCCACCCATCAGTTTCTTTCCAGAGTTTTAAAATTAAGAATTGTTTGGAAGGTTTCTATTTTTAAAAGTGGAATGCTCTAAACGAGCAAGCTGCATCTCTCCAAAGCATATCTGCTTTCTCACAATGCGAAGTATTAAGACTAGACCTAGGAATATCCACCTTCTTTGCATTGTGCATAGGTAGCCATAAAGTAAATCCAGAGTAATTTTGCTAAAGAACGGAAGCCGATTACAATAAAAGCAAAGCAGCCAAATATGCTAGTATGAGACAAGTCTTGCACTTACACCAATGAACTAATTTCAAATAGCCGTTTCTTATTGGCAATCAATACAACCTTACATATACCAAGTATACCTTTCTTTATGCTCAAAATGATGCACAGCACAGTGGAACTGCATACTTATTGAGAACAGTAATTCTTCACAGCAAAAATTTTGAACACTTTTAAATTGTTAAAAACTTAGCAATAAATCAATTTCTAGCTTCGTGACTTGTGCACATTTTATATTCATTAATTTAGATTTTTATTGAGGATTGGACTTTTAAAATAAATACCTTCTTTCCTTCAGTTTGACATTTTTGTTCTTTTGCTTTATTTGGATTTTGCCCAGTTGGATTTTTCTGTGAGTGCTTGCTCCATGGTCTGGGCAATCCTGGATCCCCAAATGATTTACAAAACTCCACCTATAATACAGACGATCAGCGTTAGCTCAAAGTTGTCGCAGTAGAACATTACCTTCACACCCGTTGACAGCAAGTTTGAAACTTAGCAGAGGCCACATTCCCATTGAAGTTACAAACTGTATGTGAAGAATTCTCAGAATTCACATCTATTTGCTTCAACAACTCATTCCATTAAGTATATAATGCATGCCTCCATCATGTATGTGCCAGACATGACAAAACTGAACAATGAACAGATTTTATGTATTCTTACATTTTGATTAGTTTTTCCAACTTTCATGGAGGATACTGTAATAGATGATGTTATTTTATAAAATCATAGAATGGTTACAGTACAAAAGGAGGCCAGAGCAAGAGGAACCCTGCTAGTTCCGCTCCCTTGCCATTCCCCCACACCCCTGCAAATTCGCTCTCTTCAGCTAATTATTCAATTCCTTTCTGAAATCCACAATTGAATCTGCCTTCACCACACACACAGGCAGTGCATTCCAGATCCTAACTACTCACTGCTTTAAAAGATTTTCCCTCATGTCTCCACTGATTCTTTTGCCAAGCACATTAAATTTGTGCCCTCTGGTTGCTGACCCGCTAACGAGGACAATTTCTCCCTATGTACTCTGTCTAGACCAGGGTTGTCCAACCTTTTTGTGTGGGGTGCCACATTACAATTTTTGTCTTACAAAGGGGGCTGGTGAGACAATTTCCAAAAGATAACGGCATTAAAAATGTATCTGACTATCAAGACAACAAAAGTGCATTTTTGTGAAGAAGCTTGAGAGAAAATTAATTTATTGACTTACTTTCTCATCACTATGTTGAAAACTGATTCAGTGACAGACAGGGTATTGTTTTTGCTTGCATTAGTACTCAATCTCTGCCCACACATATGACGATGCGATGCAGAGTATTCCAGATAGATGTCCATCTGTCAGGAGTGATCTTGATCTCTTCTTCCCTCTCTCTATACCCCTTACTCTTTTCCCTCTCTTTTTCTCCCCTCTCCCCCTTACCTCCTCCCCTCCTCCCTTCACCACACCACCCCTCCCCTCTTCCCTCCGCCGAGCCCCCTCCCCTCCCCCCCACTACCCCCTCCCCTCCCCCTAGACCCCTGACCCCCCCACCCCTCTCCCCCCCCTCCTACCCCCCTCTCTCCCCCCACCACACCCCCTTGAGACCCCCGTCACCAGCATAAAATCCCAGCTCAAGAGTTTTCTTAATTTGGGGCATTTTTAAAACAACCCAACATAAATGATACAATGCTAATTACAGGCTATGAGCAAGTGGTCAAAGTTACCCATGAAATCCTTGTCAGTCTTTGCTCTGATCAATCCCTCTGTGTAATTCAATATGGTCAACCATTCCAACATCCTCCACTGCCTCTCTTGCACTATCCATCTTCATGGAACTGCCACTCCCTTCTGCTCAAAACAGCCACACGTCTCCTGTAGTTTCTCGTTCCATCCATGCAGCCACGTTTGGAAATCCCCAGGTATCTAACTTTGGCCCCTCCTCTTCATCTATATGCTACTCCTCAGTGACATCATCCACAGCTACCATATGTATATGGACAACATTCAGCTGCAGTGGCACTTTTCTCAACGTCAACTCTTCATACTGTAAGACAGTTATAGATAAGCCAAAACTTCCTCCATCTGAACAAGAAGAAAATCAATGTCATTTGATTTTGGCTCGTGCCATAACCTCTTCTCCCTTGCTACTAACTGTAGCTCTGTTCCCAGCAACTTATTCAGGCTGCATATAACATTGCATGACCCAGAGTTGAACTGAAAACTGCATACCAATCGATTACAACTTACTTCCACCTTCATAACATTGCCCATCTCTGACACCCCTGAAACCCTTATCCACGCTTTTGTTACTTCAAGACTCAAAGTCCCCAATTTTCTGCTCAAGTTTCACATCCTCCATGTCCATCAACTCCAAATTACCCAAAACTGCTTCTATGTATAGTCCTCCATGAAATTGTGGTCATCTATCCGAACTGTCCTTGCTGACCTACAATGACTACCTGCCAATCAATGCACTGATTTCAAAATCTTTGTTGTCCTCTTTAGTTCCCTCCACACGCTCAACTTACTCTATCGCTGCAATCTCTTACAATCATATGTCTTTTCCCCTTCATCTTCTGAACTGATCATCTGCACCCATGCCACACCATTGGTGGTAAAGCCCTCAGCCAGGTCATCCTACAATTGGGAACTCCTTTTTAAAAACCCAACCCCTGCCGTTAAAAATTCATGATTTTGGCCAAGCTCTCCTAGTTTTCCAACTATGATTCATGTCTAAAACATGGATCTTGTACTGGTTGATCTCGTGTCTTCGATATTGAGAAGCTGCTCTATAATAACTAATTACTACTACAGTGAATGGCCAACTACATTAATACAAATATAACAAGTCTTGTCATTGATCACCAGGAAGGGGGTTTGACAGGCTTGACAAAACTATGGCTGTCCCAAATTGACTGTGGTATTGTGTCATGATCCTGTGTTTATTTTCTCCTCGGGAAATATTACGATCCGTCTTTAAGGCTGTAAAAGATCCGTACTTCTTAAAGGCAGCAAGCTCCAGAGACTGTAAGCCAAAGCGCATTTTAGTTGCCCAGCAACAACCATACAGAGAGGGAGAACAGGGCTTCACTGTATCCATTTTGACTTTGAAACTGGCTAGCAGAGACACAGTTGACAGACTGATCCAGCACGTGAAAGAAATAGGAGAGGTCTCTCTAAGTCAATTTGGACCCTGGGTAGTTTCTCTCTCAAACTTCGAAAAAGCTTCAAGCCAAATTAATTCCTTAAAGAATGAACACAGTAGAAGAGTTTAATATTACAACTGCCGAACTGAACTGTTGAACCCTTATCTCTGGGTGGACCAATTTCTCATAGGACCTTGGAAGACTGCAAGTGAACTTTTACTGTGTTGTATCAGAAGACCATTCGTCAGAAGCGTAATCTGCAAAGACTTTGTTTTTTCGGGCAGCTAATTAAAAACCAAACTACTGTTAGTTTGAGTATATGTATGTGAATGCGGGAGTTAACTTTTTTAAAGAAGTTATAAGATCTTTAGATATTGGTTTATCTTAGCAGTGTTGAAGATTTTAGTTTTTTTAAAAATAGTTAATTTGTTGATATCTAAAGATACCTGGTTTTATTTCACCTCATTCAGGGGTTACTAGATTGTTTCAATTCGGCTGCTGCTTTCTTTGATTTGGAAAGCTTAAAGATATATGATGCGACCTGTGGAGCGATGGGACTGAATTGACAGTGCATTGCTCCCACCGCAATCAAAATCATGTATTTGGATTGCAGGCTTTGTCCTGAGCAGTTGTAACATATAATTAATTACATGTTAAGCGTTCCATTGTTTTTCTCAAATGCCACGTCTTTTAGTAAATAGCTTGAGACTTCTTTATTCATAATTCAAGCAGAGCAGAAAAACAGACAAATTACCAGCATGCAGTGGCAGAATGGAAACATTTTGAGGACGGCACCTTTTTTAAAAAAAAAGTGTCATTTTTTGAAATTAAGTCATGTAGTGTGTAGCTGTGGACAAAATGCACCAATGTTGTCACAATGCTGCATAAATGCACTTTTTTTCCATTATTCAGTCGTGGGATGTGGGCAGCGCTGGCTAGGCCAGCATTTATTGCCCACGCCTAATTGCCCTTGAGAAGGTGGTGATAAGCTAATTTCTTGTAGTTCTTGGGGTGTAGGGACCCCCACAGTACCGTTAGGAAGGGAGTTCCAGGATTTTGACCCAGTGACAGTGAAGGAACAGCAATATAGTTCCGAGTCAGGATGGTGGCAGTGTTCCCATGCATCAGCTGCCCTTGTCCTTCTAGGTGGTAGAGGTCACGGGTTTAGAAGGTGCTGTTGAAGGAGCCTTGGTGAGTTGCTGCACTGCATCTTGTATATGGTACACACTGCTGCCACTGTGCGTTGGTGGTGAAGGGAGTGAAATTTGAAGGTGTGGATGTGGTGCTAATCAAGTGGGCTGTTGTCCTGGATAGTGTTGAGCTTCTTGGGAGTGTTGTTGGAGCTGCACCCATCCAGGTAAGCGGACAGTATTCCATCACACTCCTGACTTGTGCCTTGTAGATGGTGGACAGGCATTGGGGAGACAAGAGGAGAGTTACTCGCTGCAGAATTCCCAGCCTCTGACCTGCTCTTGTAACCACAGCATTTATGTAGCTGGTCCAGTTCAGTTTCTGGTCAATGGTGACCCCGAGGATGTTGATTGTGGGGGATTCCACGACGGTAATGCCATTGAACGTCAAGGGGAGATGGTTAGATTCTCTCTTGCTTGAGATGGTCATTGCCTGGCACTTGTGCGGCACAAATGTTACTTGCCACTTATCAGCCCAAGCCTGGATGTTGTCCAGGTCTTGCTGCATGTGGACGTGGGCTGCTTCAGTGTCCGAGGGGTTGTGAATGGTGAATATTGTGCAATTATCAGTGAACATCCCCACTTCTGACCTTATGATTGAAGGAATGTCATTGATGAAGCAGCTGAAGATGGTTGGGCCTAGGACACTACCCTGAGGAACTCCTGCAGTGATCTCCTGGGACTGAGATGATTGACCTCCGACAACCACAACCATTTTTCTTTGTGATAGGTATGACTCCAACCTGTGGAGAGTTTTCCCCAATTCCAATTGACTCCAGTTTCGCTAGAGCTCCTTGATGCCATACTTGGTCAAATGCTGCCTTGATGTCAAGGGCAGTCATTCTCAACTCATCTCTGGAATTCAGCTCTTTTGTCCATGTTTGGACCAAAGCTGTAATGAGGTCAGGAGCTGTGTGGCCCTGGCAGAACCCGAACTGAGCATCAGTGAGCAGGTTACTGCTGAGCAAATGCCACTTGATAGCACTGTCAACGAGCCTTTCCATCACTTTACTGATGATCAGGAGTAGACTGTTGGGTGGTAATTGGCCAGGTTGGAATTGTCCTGCTTTTTGTGCACAGGATACACCTGGGCAATTTTCCACATTGCCGGGTAGATGCCAGTGTTGTAGCTGTACTGGAACAGCTTGGCTAGGGGTACGGCTAGTTCTGGAGCACAAGTCTTCAGTACTATTGTCCTAACGTTGTCAGGGCCCATAGCCTTTGCAGTATCCAGTGCCTTCAGTCGTTGCTTGGTATCACGTGGAGTGAAATCGGATTGGCTGAAGATTGGCAGCTGTGATGGTGGGGACTTCAGGAGGAGGCCGAGATGGATCATACACTCAGCACTTCTGGCTGAAGATCACTGCAAATGTTTCAGCCTTGTTTTTTGCACTGATGTGCTGGGCACCCCCATCATTGAGGATGGGGATGTTTGTGGAGCCTCCTTCTCCTGTCAGTTATTTAATTGCCTACCACCACTCACAACTGAATGTGGCAAGACTGCAGAGCTTAGATCTGATCCGTTGGTTGTGGGATCACTTCGCCCTGTCTATTGTATGCTGCTTCCACTGTTTGGTATGCAAGTCGTCCTGTGTTGTAGCTTCACCAGGCTGACACCTCATTATTAGGTGTGCCTCGTGCTGCTCCTGGCATGCCTCCTGCACTCTTCGTTGTTGTTGTATGAATATTACAGATGAAAGGAATCAACACAAAAGAAAACCACAGTTGATGAAGTATTGTGTTTCAAAATGTGAAAATGATTCAATTGTAAATAATCCTCTCAGTACTTAAATGAATTTAAGAAAAAATAGGTCAAACCAAGCAATACACCAGCTGCAAAGAAATTGGTATATTGCAAAATGCAGGCCTACTGTGGTGAGAAAAATGTTAAGATCTGCTGTCACTTTACTAGTATTCATTGGGATTGCATCATATTAGGTATGATTTGTAATAAAGTTTATGAATATACACCTCAGTGGAAATGAACCAACATCTTCAGCAACATCGTGCTAAACACCATCAAGAATTGAGAGGTCTTTGAGATATCAAACCAGCATAACTACAACTAACAAATCATTTGTGGTCAAATTACTTAAAATACAGGAATGTAGTTATTCTTTCACTAATGACTTTAACAGAATCAATACTTCTCACTCTGGAAAAAGAAACATAAAGCTGTCCATGTGCAATCCCAATGAATACTAGTAAAGTGACAGCAGATCTCAACATTTTTCTCACCAGTTAGCCTGCATTTCGCAATATACCAATTTCTTTGCAGCTGGTGTATTGCTTGGTTTGACCTATTTTTTTCTTAAATTCATTTAAGTACTGAGAGGATTATTTACAATTGCTGTATCTCTAAATAAATAAAACGAGGAACATAAATAGAAATTGTGTCAAGAGTCGGGCCTTGTGACTTGTTTATAGTTATAGAACATGAAAGTCTAAACAGGAATTGTTTTCTCCAGAGTTAAGTTGATAGGCTCAGTATTATACAAGGAATAAACATTATTTCATTGAAATCTGCCTATAATAATTTCAACATCGTCGAAGAAAACAGCTTCCTAACTACTAATCGTGTTGATGACAAAGTCCTTGTTTAGGATTCAAGTTTCGTAGCAACAATATAACTGCTCCTTCCTGAAGTCTAAGTTTGTGCGGTTGTATACCCATTGACATTTGACTGTGTAGAAACTCTGGAAAATATGAACTGTGATCATCTTCATCTATAGAATCAACGCTGATGGTATTCTTTTAACTCACCTCACAGCTTTTCTATAGCTTTTTCATTCAAAAATAGTAAATCTTCATTTTTAGCACAAATGGCTTCACCAATAGTCTCCATCATTTTGCCATACTTAACCAATTCCATCTTTTTATCCATCTTTACCAAAGCACCCATCCCTCCCATGCCATCCCCATCCCTCACGGAGACAATCTCTCCAGCCAGGGTCACACTGTTGTTGGGCTCCCCTTACTTTCTGCTGTTTTAGTTCTCCACCAACACCCTCACGCCACCACCAACCAATGGCAGCCATACGTACGTCATATGCTCCAACTGTCCCCACGCCCCAATGGCCTCCACATGCGCTAGACTCTGCCCAGCAGATATATCCACCAACAGACGCACCCCTTAATCAAAACAGTCCGAATAGACAAAAACTGACTATTATTACAGATGGTAGAATATATGCTTTAAAATAAATTAATACTACCCAATAATACCTACAGCAATTTTGGAGGTGTCTATGTAGCTTTTGTTGAAGTGTTTTAAAGCAGCTTGTGCTTCCTCTTCCGTTTTGAAGCCAACAAATCCAAATTTTCGAAATTTTCCATCCGTTGTAAACTTCAGTATGCAGTCTGTTAACGTTCCAAAGGCGCCAAAGAGAGTTTTAAAACGTTCATCTTTCATCTGGGAAATAAAAAATAAACAATCAGATCAAATTACAGCATACATTTGCATACTGATACTCCAGTCAGAGATTATTTTACACACAAACCATACAGAGCACTAAATAAGCATCAAGTTTTGCTCAAGAACAATCTTGGTCATTAAAATATTATTGGTTATACAGGAAATTCACAGAGTCACAGAACTGTTATAACACAGGCCATTTGGCCCATTGTGTCCACACTGGCTCTCCGATAGCGCAATTCCCTCAGTCCCATTCCCCTGCCTTCTCCCCATAACATTGCACATTCTTCCTTTTCACATAACTATCTAACTTCCTTTTGAATGCTTCAATTGCCTCCACCACTTTCTCAGGCAATGCATTCCAGACCTTAACCACTCCGAGTGAAAAAGTTTTTCCTCATGTCACTTTTGCTTCTCTTACCAAATACTTTAAATCTGTGCCCTCTCGTTTTCAATCCTTTCACAAGTGGGAACAGTTTCTCTCTCTCTGTCCAGATCCCTCATGATTTTGAATACATCAAACCACCTCTCTGCCTTCTCTTCTCCAAGGAAGAGAGTCCTAATTTCTCCAATCTACCTTCATAACTGAAATTACTCATCCCTGGAACCATTCTCGTGAATCTTTTCTGTACTCTCTCCAATGCCCTCACGTCTTTCCTCAAGTGCACTGCCCAGAATTGGATGCAATATTCCTGCTGAGGCTGATCTAGTGTCTTGTACAAGTTCAACATAACTTCCTTGCTACTCTATGCCTCCAGTAATAAAGCCCACGATACTGTATGCTTCATTAACTGCTCTCTCAAGCTGCCCTGCCACCTTTAATGGCATTAGCTATGAGAGGTTGGAAAAACTCGGATTGTTTTCACTGGAACGACGGAGGTGGAGGGGCGACATGGTAGAGGTTTACAAAGTTATGAGCGGCATGGACAGTGGATAGTCAGAAGCTTTTTCCCAGGGTGGAAGAGTCAGTTACTAGGGGACATAGGTTTAAGGTGCGAGGGGCAAAGTTTAGAGGGGATGTGCAAGGCAAGTTTTTTTACACAGAGGGTGGTGAGTGCCTGGAACTTGCTGCCAGGGGAGGTGGTGGAAACAGATGCGATAGTGACGTTTAAGAGACATCTTGACAAGTACACAAATAGGAAGGGAGAGGGATACGGGCCCCGGAATTGCAGAAGGTGTTAGATTAGGCAGACATCAAGATCAGCGCAGGCTTGGAGGGCCGAATGGCCTGTTCCTGTGCTGTACTGTTCTTTATATGCACATATACACCTAAATCCCTCTGTTCCTGCACTCCCTTTAGAAATTACATTAAAAATTAATATAATTAATTTAGAAATTAAATTACACTTTCGATCATTTTAGGAACCAGGATATCCAAGGGATCCTACTTTTAAGTCCACAAAAGCTTAACCCCAGGAAAGCAGAATGATTTAGATATTCAGCAACAGCTCTGAAAAAGAATTCAATGATACAACTTATTTATCTGCATATTTTAAGATTAGCTTTAATGAAGGTAGCAACATGTTTACAACACGTGAGCTATGGCACAAAACAGTAAAATATAGGCTCACTGTCACAATAGCCCACTGGGTAATTTATAGATCTGAGGTGGATGGATCACCACAAACAGGACTTCAACTGCCCACATTGCTGGGTTAAAACAAGCAGCACTGGGCGAACAACAGGAACACGCACTTGTTCCTCCAACATGGTGAGCGTGGGGTGCCACAACCTGGTAGTTCACAGATCTAACCGGTGGATTCAATTCCTCACAGTGGGGCTAAACTATGTTGTGTTTGTTCAGGTTTGGGATTGACGGAGATACGCAATTGTGGATGACACGAGGGGCCGGGCTGAATCTCCCTGACCTCGGCCGCCAGGACCTACCCCACTCGGCAGGTTCTTCACAATGAGGCGGGACATTCTGATTCGGCTCCTGCTCGGTCGCGCTGCCCACCCGCTATCCCGCGCTTCAGGCGCTCAGTAACGATCGCCGCCGCCAGCCGGGAAGCCGAACTGCGCATGCAAATTTCACCTCCCACAACCCCTTGCCGCCCGCACTACGGCGCGTTGTGAAGGACAGAACGCTTCTGCGCGATCTTCACTTCAAAACGGTTAGAGGCTATTTCTCATAGAAAAGCAAAATGCTGCAGATGCTGGAAATCGGAAGTAAAAACAAGAAATGCTGGAAAATCTCAGCAGGTCTGACAGCATCTGTGGAGAGAGAAGCAGAGTTAACGTTTCAGGTCAGTGACCTTTCATCAGAACTGGCAAATATTAGAAATATAATAGGTTTTAAGCAAATAAAACGGGGGTGGGGCAGGAGATAACAAAAGAGATCCTGAGATCCACACTCAGTGCTATGCGCCGCCATATGCACACACTGGACCTCTCTCTCCAGCAGCACCGTCTCACCTTATCTCAAATCTGTTCTACTCCGCAGTTTCATCTCATCTTACGTCTCATCCGACGCATTAACAAAAAACTTTTTTTCTTCCTTTCAGGTGTTAAGGAACGCAAGCTCCAGCAGCTGATGGGGACTAATGCCCCTCCAGATCCTCCTTCCGCTTCACTTCCCTCTGACCCCACCCCTTCTGATCTGACCCCTTGCCGTGTATTCACTATACCCTCTGACCTCCCCCTCTCTGATGCTGAGCGTTCTGTACTCAGCAAAGGTCTCAGTTTTATCCCCTTACGCCCCCACCTCAATGAATTTCGCGCTCGGCATGACGTTGAGCTCTTCTTCCGTCGCCTCCGGGCTCACTTCTTCGACCAGGAGTCCTCCCCCCGACCAGCAGACCCATTCACCCGCCTCCAGCATTCTCCCTCTACCTGGACCCCTCACCCTGGCCTCTTACCCGCTCTTGATCTCTTCATTGAAAACTGTCGGCGAGACATTGGTCGTCTCAATTTCTCTGCCCCCCTCACTCACTCTAACCTGTCCCCCTCTGAACTTGAGGCACTCCGTTCTCTCAGGTCTAACCCCGACATGGTCATCAAACCTGCAGAAAAGGGTGGTGCTGTTGTTGTATGGCGTACCGACCTCTACCTTGCAGAAGCTCAACGCCAACTCACAGACACCTCTTCCTACCTCCCTCTGGACCATGACCCCACCACCGAACATCAAGCCACCGTCCAAAGGACTGTCACTGACCTCATCTCCTCTGGAGATCTTCCCTCTACAGCTTCCAACCTCATAGTCCCGCAACCCCGGACAGCCCACTTCTACCTCCTTCCCAAAATCCACAAACGGGACTGTCCCGGCAGACCCATTGTGTCAGCCTGCTCCTGCCCAACTGAACTTATTTCTTCCTATCTAGACTCTATCTTTTCTCCGCTGGTCCAGTCTCTTCCCACCTACATCCGTGACTCTTCTGACGCCCTACGTCATTTTGACAATTTCCAGTTTCCTGGTCCCAACCGCCTCCTCTTCACTATGGACGTCCAATTGCTCTACACCTCCATCCCCCACCAGGATGGTTTGAGGGCTCTCCGCTTCTTCCTGGAACAGAGGCCCAACCAGTCCCCATCCACCAACACCCTCCTCCGCCTGGCTGAACTTGTTCTCACATTGAACAACTTCTCCTTCAACTCCATGCATTTCCTTCAAGTAAAAGGTGTCGCTATGGGTACCCGCATGGGTCCTAGTTATGCCTGTCTTTTTGTGGGATATGTCGAGCATTCTTTGTTCCAGTCCTACTCAGGCCCCCTCCCCCAACTCTTTTTCCGGTACATTGATGACTGTATCGGTGCCGTTTCCTGCTCCCACCCCGAACTAGAAAACTTTATCAACTTTGCTTCCAATTTCCACCCTTCTCTCACCTTTACATGGTCCATCTCTGACACTTCCCTTCCCTTCCTCGACTTCTCTGTCTCCATCTCTGGGGATAGGTTGTCTACCAATATCCATTATAAGCCCACTGACTCCCATAGCTACCTCGACTACACTTCTTCACACCCTACCTCCTGTAAGGACTCCATTCCATTCTCCCAGTTTCTCCGTCTCCGACGCATCTGCTCTGATGATGCTACCTTCCATGACGGTGCTTCTGATATGACCTCCTTTTTCCTCAACCGAGGATTTCCCCCCACTGTGGTTGACAGGGCCCTCAACCGTGTCCGACCCATTCCCCGCACCTCTACCCTCACCCCTTCCCCTCCCTCCCAGAACCGTGACAGGGTTCCCCTTGTCCTCACTTTTCATCCCACCAGCCTCCATATCCAAAGGATCATCCTCCGCCATTTTCGCCACCTCCAGCGTGATGCCACTACCAGTCGCATCTTCCCCTCCCTTCCCCTGTCAGCATTCCGAAGGGATCGTTCCCTCCGCGACACCCTGGTCCACTCCTCCATTACCCCCACCACCTCGTCCCCGTCCCAGGGCACCTTCCCTTGCAATCGCAGGAGGTGTAATACCTGCCCATTTACCTCCTCTCTCCTCACTATCCCAGGCCCCAAACACTCCTTTCAGGTGAAGCAGCGATTTACTTGTACTTCTTTCAATGTAGTATACTGTATTCGCTGCTCACAGTGTGGTCTCCTCTACATTGGGGAGACCAAGCGCAGACTGGGTGACCGCTTTGCGGAACATCTCCGCTCAGTCCGCAAGCAGGACCCTGAGCTTCCGGTTGCTTGCCATTTCAACACTCCCCCCTGCTCTCATGCTCACATCTCTGTCCTGGGATTGCTGCAGTGTTCCAGTGAACATCAACGCAAGCTCGAGGAACAGCATCTCATCTACCGATTAGGCACACTACAGCCTGCCGGACTGAACATTGAGTTCAATAATTTCAGAGCATGACAGCCCCCCACTTTACTTTCATTTTTAGTCATTTTTAGTTATTTTTTCTTCCTTTTTTTTTTGCATTCCTTTTTACATTTTTTACAATCTTTTTTTGCATTTATTTCATTTCATCTTAGTTTGTTCAGTTTGCTTACCCACTGTTTTTTTCAGGTTGTTTTTCTTCAGGTTTGCACTTGCTGATGTTCAATATTCAGTATATTCACACCTAATCTGTACTGATGCTTTGTCTTTCAACACACCATTAACATATTGTTTGCCTTTGCTCCGTGACCTTTTGGTCAGCTATGTGGCCTGGTCCAATCTGCACCTTCTCCTTTGTTATCTCTTGCCCAACCCCCACCTCACTTGTTTATAATCTGTGACTTTTCTAATATTTGTCAGTTCCGAAGAAGGGTCACTGACCCGAAACGTTAACTCTGCTTCTCTTTCCACAGATGCTGCCAGACCTGCTGAGTGAATCCAGCATTTCTTGTTTTTGATAACAAAAGAGGTATTGATAGGACAGGGTCACAGAGAATAACAGACCAGAAGGTCACGAAGCAAAGGCAAACGGTATGTTAATGGTGTGCTGAAAGATAAAGCATAACTGACAGAAAAATGAACAGCCTAGCCCCAAGCTCAAACATGAAAAAAAACAGTGGGTAGGCACAGTAGAAACAAACTAAACAAACTAAAATAAAATAAGCAAATAAAACCAAAAATAAAAAGGGGGGCATGCTCTGAAATTATTGAACTCAATGTTCAGTCTGGCAGGCTGTAGCGTGCCCTATTGGTAAATGAGATGCTGTTCCTCGAGCTTGCGTTGATGTTCACTGGAACACTGCAGCAATCCCAGGACAGAGATGTGAGCATGAGCGCAGGGGGGGTGGGGGGGGGTGTGTGTTGAAATGGCCAGCAACCGGCAGCTTGGGGGTCATGCTTTCAGACTGAGCAGAGGTGTTCCGCAAAGCGGTCACCCAATCTGCGTTTGGTCTCCCCAACGTAGAGGAGCCCACATTGTGAGCAGCGAATACAGTATACTAAATTGAAAGAAGTACAAGTAAATCGCTGATTCACCTGAAAGGAGTGTTTGGGGCCTTGCATAGTGAGGAGAGAGGAGGTAAATGGGCAGGTATTACACCTCCTGTGATTGCATGGGAAGGGGACGAGTTGATGGGGATATTGGAGGAGTGGACCAGGGTGTTGCGGAGGGAATGATTCCTTCGAAATGCTGACAGGGAAGGGGAGGGGAAGATGCATTTGGTAGTGGCACCATGCTGGACATAGTGGAAATGGCGGAGGATAATCCTTTGGATGTGGATGTGGAGGCTGGTGGGGTAGAAAGTGAGGACAAGGGGAACCCTGTTGCAGTTCTGGGAGGGAGGGGAAGGGGTGAGGGTAGAGGTGCGGGAAATGGGCCAGACACGGTTGAGGGTCCTGTCAACCACAGTGGGGGGGAATCCTCCGTTGAGGAAAAAGGAAGACATATCAGAAGCACTGTAGTGGAACGTTGCATCATCAGAGCAGATGCGTCAGAGACGGAGAAACTGGGAGAATGGAATGGAATCCTTACAGGAGGCAGGGTGTGAAGAAGTGTAGTTGAGGTAGCTGAGGGAGCCAGTGGACTTCTAATGAATATTAGTAGACAGCCTATCCCCAGAGATGGAGACAGAGAAGTCGAGGAAGGGAAGGGAAGTGTCAAAGAGGGACCATGTAAAGGCGAGAGAAGGGTGGAAATTAGAAGCAAAGTTGATAAAGTTTTCCAGTTCAGGGCAGGAGCAGGAAACGGCACTGATACAGTCATCAATGTACTGGAAAAAAAGTTGGGGGAGGGGGCCTGAGTAGGACTGGAACAAGGAATGTTCGACATATCAAACAAAAAGACAGGCATAACTAGGACCCATGCGGGTACCCATAGCAACACCTTTTACTTGCAGGAAGTGAGTGGAGTTGAAGGAGAAGTTGTTCAATGTGAGAACAAATTCAGCCATTCCTTCTCTGGGAGAAGCAAACTGATTCACGTCTGAAAGGTGTGGAATTGCTGGACTGTATTCAGGATGGTTTTCTGCAGCAATGTGTTCTAGTGCCAACAATGGCAAACGCCGTATTAGATCTAGTAATGAGCAATGAGACAGATTTAGGTAATAGCCTAATGGGGCGTGAACATTTAGCTACTCGCCATCGTAATATGATCGAGTTCAATGTATTGTTTGAAAGGGAGAAATGTGAAACAGCTGCTAGGATTTTTAGATTTAGTTAAGGCTGACTTCAATGAGATGGGACAGAAACTGTCCATGGTAAAACTGGACAAATCTGTTAATGAGTAAAATGTCAGAAGAGGTGTTCAAAATTGGCATGCACAGTTAGGCTTCCCGGCTCGCGGTGACCGTTACCGAGCGCGAGGCCTGAGATGGCGGGTGGGCAGCGCGAGAGAGCAGAATCAGAATGTCCCGGCTCATTGTGAAGAACCTGCAGAGTGGGGTAGGTCCTGGCGGCCGAAGCCAGGGAGCTTCAGCCTGGCCCCTCGTGATAAAGAACCAGTTTATACCCCTAAGGGATAAGGTCTTTACTCGGCAAAAGAAAGCCATGAACATCTAAAGGGGTAAGAGACAACGTAAAACTAAAAGAAAATGCAGAAAACTGGCACAAATCCTGACAACTGGGAGAGATACGAAGAACAACAAAAGGTGACGAAACAGATTGTAAGACCTACAAAAAAGGGCATGAAAAGAAACTCGAAAGGGTTATCAAAATTCAGCATAAAAATTTACAGTTATATAAGGAAAAAGAGGATAGTCAGGAGCAATGTGGACACCTTGAAAACTGATAACATTGATATTGTAAATGAAAATAAGGAAATGTCAGATATGTTGAATAATTACTTTACATCAGTATTTACATCCCAAGGAAACTAATATTGAATCAGGGGTGGGAACTCAGCAAAATTAACATGAGCAAAATAAAAGTAACGAGGAAAACAATGATACTAAAGAATGACAAATCCCCAGGACCAGATGGTTTCCATCCCAGGGTTTTAAGGAAGAAGGTGGGAACATTGCAGATGCCCTAACTATAATCTTACAAAGTTCTTTTGCTTCAGGAACCATTCCTTTAGCTTGGAAAATTGTACATGTCACTCCACTATTTAAGAAATATGAGAAATGGAAACCAGGGAATTATAGACCAGTTAGCCTGACATCTAAGATAAATATTTGCTAGAGTCTATAATTAATGATAGAGTGACTGAATAGCTTGAAAATTTTCAGCTCATCAGAGAGCACAAGCATTGATCTGTAAAGAGTAAGTCATGCCTGAGGAAGCTGATTGAATGTTTTGAAGAGCTGACTGAATTAGTGGATGGGAATATGTATGAATGTTATTTATGTGGACTTCCAGAAGGCATCTGACAAAGTTCCTCATAAGAGACTGTTATCTAAAGTTGAAATTCATGGAATTGAAGGCAGATTAGTGACATGGGTAGGAAATTGGCTGAGCAGTAGGAGACCGAGTAGGAATAATGAGCAGGATGTGACTGGTGGGGCTGGATTTATGCAGGCGACGGGAGCCCTGATGCTGGGCCAGAAAGGTGAGGGAACTCCGCGTCAACTGTTCTGAGGCACACCCCGGCCGCATTTAACCGTGCTCAGGCAGTTAATTGCCGTGCCGGGGTCCCGGTCCCTTTAAGGACGGGGGTCCCGTGTCCAAGAGCTGCCGGCCATTAGAGGGCTAGCAGCCCAGCTGTCCCAGCAGCACCACTGGGAGCAGTGGCCACTGCCGGTACTGCAAGAGACCTGGGATCAGGAGCAGTGCTGAAACCTCAGAGAGGAGATAAGTGGGGGGGGGGGGGGGGCAGGCTCACCGGGGCCAGTCAGACAGGCCCTGACGAGGGGTGTGAGTTGTTGAGAGCAGTGGGTGGGTGTTGGTGCAGGGGTAGCCTTTGCCAGGGGCCCAGAATAAGCCACAGATTGCCCAAGCAGGAGGTCCCCCAGTCTGAGGCCACCTCGTTTTACTTCGGCCTTCCCTGTCGCTGACAAAATTGGATGGCGTCAGGAAGGTGATGAGCACTCCACCCACTGCTATTTTATGGGCCCCCCGCCACCCTGGAAGGCTGATAAAATTCAGCCCAGTGATGTCCTACAAGGATCTGTGTTGGGCCCTCAACTATTCACTGTAATTATAAGTGACTTAGATGATATCCTGGGCTTTATTAATCGGGGCATCGAGTAGAAGAGCAAAGAAGTTATGTTGAACTATTTTAACCTAGTTCGGCCTCAGCTGAAATATTGCGTCCAGTTCTGGGTGCCGCACTTCAGGAAAGATGTGAAGGCATTGGAGAGAGTACAGAAAAGATTCATGAGAATGTTTCCAAAGATGAGGAACTTCAGTTTTGAAGATAGATTGGAGAAATAAGGACTGTTTTACTTGAAGAATGGAAGGCTGAGAGGTGATTTGATAGAGGTATTCAAAATCATGAAGAAAAACCTTCACGCAGTGAGTGTTAAAGTCTGGAATGTGCTGCCTGAGAGTGTGGTGGAGGCAGGTTCAATTGAAGCATTCAAAAGGGAATTAGACTGTTAAATGAAAAGGAAGAATGTGCAGGGTTATAGGGAGAAGGCAGGGGAGTGGCATTAGTTGAATTGCTCATTTGGAGAGCCGATGCGTGCACAATGGGCGGAATGGTCTCCTCCTGCATTGTAACAATTCTGTGATTCTATGATGGGAGAGAAAGCCACATGTTCAAGTTTACCGATGACACATAGTAAGCAGTGTAGATGGAAGCATAAAATTACGAAGATATATTAATAGATTAAGTGAATGGAAAAATCTGTGGCAAATGGATTTCAATGTAGGTAAATTTGAGGTCATCCACTTTGGACCTAAAAATCAATAGAATAGAATACTTTCTAAATGGTGCAGCTAGCTTTATAAAGCTAGAAACAGTGGTGATCCAAAGACACTTGGGGGTGTAGATACACACAGATCATTAAAATGTCACGGACAGGTAAAGAAAGTAATAGAAAAAAGGCTAATGGAAGGCTGTCTTTTATATCTAGAGGACTAGAATGCAAGGGGGTTGAAGTCATGCTTCAGCTATACAAAGCTCTGGTTAGACCACACCTGGAGTACTGTGAGCAGTTCTGGGCACCACACCTTAGGAAGGCTATATTGGCCTTGGAGGGAGTGCAGCGTAGATTTACCAGAATGGTACCTGGACTCCAAGGGTTAACTTTCGTGGTGAGATTACACAAACTATGGTTGTATTCCCTGAAATTTAGAAGGGTAAGAGATGATTTAATTGAAGTTTACATGATACTGAGGGCAACTGATAAGCAGATAGAGAGAAACTATTTCTGCTGGGTGAGCAGTAGGTGATATAGTCTAATAATTAGAGCCAGACCTTTCACGAATGAAATTAGGAAATACTTCTTCATGCAAGCAGTGGTGGAGATTTGGAACTCTCTGGCAAATGACAATTGATGCTAGATCAATTGTTAATTTTAAATCTGAGATTCATAGATTTTTGTTAACCATAGGTATTAAGGGATATGAGGTGAAGTCGGACAGATCAGCCATGATCCTATTGAATGGTGGAACAGGCTCAAGGAGCTAAATGGCCTACTCTTGTTCCAATGTTCCTAATTGCAAAACACATTAAAAAATAAGTTGTTTCCTACTCTAGACCAGTGAAAAAAAGAGTCCGCAAACACTGACCTTCAAAGCATCTTTACCATTATGAACACCAGATGGACTGACAGAAGCTGATATAAACATTACACAAGGTTTATCCAGAAAATCCTTTCAGTTTTGTCTCTGTTGTGTCTACTATTTTCATTGGATCATGTTTTGTAACTCCTACATTCTTCAAAGCATATAATAGAATCTGGAGCTCAAGTACTGTATTAATCCTTTCTCAGGAACACATTTAGGTAGAGTAGAAGTGCTCTCCTTTTACAGTGGACCATAAGACACCAAAACAAGCTGCATTACATGACTGGGTTTGAGTAACTTTAAAAGTGATGGATTGATACATTTCAAGTGCCTGTATCAAGTGTGGATATTTTGAATGCAATGTTTGAATCAGTAGGCTCATATGTAAACTTTTCCAAATTTCCGTTAACCATTTCTGATTGAGACTTTCAGACACGCTGCCATAGATTACCAGAGATCTGTTTGCATACTACCATGGATTGTGTGAAAACTGCCATGAGATTGCCATGGCACATAATTCCACTGGACAGCCTGTGTGTTACAAGATGCACGAGCTTCACCTTCCCCATTAGATTGCCAAATGAAACAAACACAATGACAGTTGCACACATCAGGAGAAACTAACATAGTCACTTACAAATAAACACAGAATCCAGTCACCTTTGTGCATTCACGTCTGGCTGACATGAACTGCCACCAGCTGATATTGCTACGAAATATTGGTAACAAAATTCGTTGCTGATAAGACATAGTCTTAAGATAATTTAGAAATTCATCATGAGCAATGATCATGATTATGTGACTGGTAAAGACCAAATAATTGCACATTTCAAAATAATTTCAAAATTTTAGATTAAGAGCACACCACAGATGTTGTACAGTCCTCAGTAACCCTTCACTTCTATCATAATCAATCTGAAATAAGAGACAACAAAATTTATGTTTCTTATGTCTGTTTTATTTTGTTGATTTCAAAGACTATAGCATGATGATTTATGAATGATTTTTGGAATTCCCATTAAATGATAGAAACAATCCGTATCACTTGCAATGTAACCGGAAAGAATACACTCACCCATAGTATGAAGCTCCCTCAGATCAGGCGCTTTTGGTGATCGGGATAATTACTTTTGGATAGTCTCTTCACTGGGTCCTAGAGGCAGGAAATCATCACGAAAACAGAAAAGAAGAAAATACCTCAGAGTGTCAGATGAACAAAGGGTAAAACAACTGTGATTGGTTCAAATAACCACTTAATTCAGTCACCAAACATGGAAGCCTGCTTTTGCCTTCTTCACTCAGATCTCTGTATACGGCGAGAAATGCCATTTATAACATAATGTAGGCATTACAATTATACAATTTTCAACAGAGAATTACAAATGTGCCCATAAAATAGATTATTTAATGTTTGAAATGAGTGCAAGAAGTTATCCTGACACTGGCCTAAACATCTGTCTGGGTCTTGAGTTGGGCGTTTCACCTGTGTGATGGATGCTGGGAGGTGGGGAGCAGTTTCTGTTACTGTGAACAAATGATGTGAATCTGAGAGAGATACACCCTGGGTGTTTTGTTTTCACTCTGCCCCTATGGAATCATAATACCGACTGCAAATAATAACCCCACTATTCCCAGCCAGAATGGAGATGATCGACAGGGAAATTACCCAATCACACCTGGCATGCCTGGGATATATTTTGCGCACATCATTTGTATTATGTAGTTATCCTCCACTCACTGCATTTTGCTGGAGAATTAACCAAGCTTTTATTAGAGGTTTGTGCAGTTTTGGTGATGAATTCTGTTTGTTGCATTTTGTAGAGACTCTTCAAATAGACTCTGTAAATAAACTTTGTTTGCTTTGCTGTTTTCTGTAAGTCCTGCCCCACCTTCAAATCATTGGCTAACACAGTGATGTCACTAGACACTCCACACAATAACCAGAGTGTATTGTGAGAACAAGTTACAAATAAGACTAATGAAGCTCAAATGGCATAAAAATAAAAAATAAAAGTAATGGCCTGGATCAGCAGTGAATGATAGGTGCCACACTTGCATTTTCCCAAAGACTTTATATAGCCTTTTGCATTGCACAGCCAACTATTGAAAAAGCGCAGCAACCTCTAGATGGGATCTAGGACTTGTGTGAACAACGAGCATATGTATCGATTTAACCAATCAGACCGAAGAAACGTTAATAAGCAGTGCCGAGTCCGAACCAGGAAATGTCAGAATATTGAATTCAGTAACAAATGAGGTATAGAAAGAGAAATAAAGAGAGGGAAAGATTGGATTCAAAGAGAGAGGTAAAAGAAATAGAAAAAAAAATTAAATTTTTAAAATTTCCAACAGTAATTAAAATCTGAAGAAATGATACACCACAATTGTAAAAGTTAATTTTCAGTGCCAGTTGTTTGGCATTAATTAAGACTTATCACACTGTTAAAAGGGTATGTAAACTGGAATGGACAAGCCCTAACTGTCTGGTGAATTTAGTCCATATCTAGGAGATATGTACAGGAATTTCAAATGGATTTGAATGGAGAATTAGACACAAGATACTGATATAGTACAGTTTCTGCAGGAGTGGGGCATCTCAGGCAGTAACTTCCTGATTTCCATGTTAAACTGCCCATGTGTGGTCACTGGAAGTTGCTGTCTGATTTGAACATAAATAATGGTGAATGCTGATAGCCTCATTGTTATTTCTACTGCAAGATGCAGCACGTCATTTACTAGCATACTATAGACTTTTAGACATTAAATAAAGTTTCTAAATTAATGGTGATGTTTGACAAGAAGGTTTCTCATGGCTCTGAGGGGGAATGATATTTGTACTTGGCCCAGAAGAGACTGTTTAGGAGGCACTTTAATGCGGAGTTTGGACATTCTGCTGGAGTCAGTAAGTTGTTCAGGCCTGAAGCATGGTGAGCAGCCACCTGCTTAAGAGTTATGAGAATGTGATGGTGGGAAAAGTATCCCTGGGTAGTGCTGAATGAATGACTAAAAATCCACTATGGAAAGGAGCAGAAAAATATCTTCCACAAGAAACATGTTTACACAGAAGGTTTAGATGCTGTGAAATGCATTGCTAAAGTTAGTGATTTAAGCCATGTCAACATGTTATTATAGTTAAAATAGGTGGTTGAAGGGAAAGGGAATAAAGAAGGATGGGAAAACATTGGATTAAAATACTGCTTGTGTGAAGGACCAAAACCATCCACAGACTTGTCGGGACAAGTGGCTTCTTTTTGTATTGTAATTTTAATGCAACTTAATGTTCATTTTCATAAGAAATAGTGCTCTAGGTCCCAGACGACCAGTGAACAATGTCTTGTAATTGATAACAATAATCTATAAATTAATGTGCACATACACATGATACAATTATATTTATCAACGTCCGATTGGATGAAAAGATAATTGGTCTTCAATTACATTGGCTACCTTCTAACCTTCATAATCCTTTGGTATCATTTCAAAAATTTGGGGCGGGAAAGTTAACATTTCTTTGAAGTCAATGGGCCAAATATCTCAACTGACTCGCAGACAGCAGGGAGGCTCGTAGTGAGTTGGGAACCCATCTGTCAAGGAAGTGGGCTTTGCTATGGCTCTTTAATAAGCCACAACATTAGCACCCACTTCTGGGTTTCCCAAACAATCAGAAAGGATGGGCAGGATAACGCACCAAATCTGTCAAAGGAAGGATTTCTGATGAAAGGGACCCTGGCAGAGGTCTGAATGGCTTAACTGGATATGGAACCCTGAGGCTGCAGCTACCACAAATATGGAGAGGAGACCTGGGAAGACTGCTCCCGGGTCTTTCACTCTTACCTGGAGATCCTGCTGCAGGATCTGAGGGGCTGCAGTGAGGTGATGTTTGCCAAGGTTGTGAGGAAGAGGACAGCATTTCCAACCAAGCAGGCATGCATGGAAGAGGCTAAAGACGTGAGTAGCAGGTGTGTGGTCCCTTCTACCTGGCGAAAGTGCCCCACGAAATTCAAGGACCTCAGGAGTGCAGGAAAAATGAGTGGCATAATACTTTCAGGTGCCAAGCCCCACACTCTGCCTTTCCCAGCATTCTCCTGCACAGCACTCCTCAGAATATCACACCTTGCAGCTCCACTCATTTCTCTCTCTCCAGGCGCCTCCTCACATCTCCATCTGGACAGCCATCACTCACACTCATCCTCATTTTTGTGCCAACTTACACCCATGCCTCACAGTCACCCTCCACAAATGTCCTTCCCTCCTCTCCACACAATTTATTTGTAACATGCAAACTCCCTACTTTCTCTTCTTGCAGGAGAAGAGAGTGCACAACTTCGGGAAGAGGCAGAGGATGGGGTGGCCCTCCAGTGGCAGGCACCTTGATGGCCACTGGCAGTGTGCCCACTTGGTCCACTAGGAAGGATGTCTTGGTCCAGGAAGCTGCAAATGCGAGCAATGACCTGTCGTGAGAGCCTTGTTGTTTTTTCTGCTTTACACCAACACACTATCCACATGGGGAGGATTGGTAACTCAATTAAGTGGGTTCTTTATTTGAAGAGATGAAACTGTGTACAAGAATAACTGGGATGTAAGTTAACACTTCTGGTCTCTAAGACTGCTCCTATTTTCTGCCTAATGATTGTATGAGTATATACATCATCCTGTCTGGTTAAGGCATAGGTGTTCCGGTTTTGTTGCTGTCTTTCCAACTGTTCTTTGCAGATTCCCTAGTTTCCACCTGGTGCTTGGTGGAATAAGATTCTTTATTTCTGATTAGTTTCAGTCAGGTGCCCACCTGATCAATACTTCTATTGTCAATCCAGAATCATTGCTACACAATGGGGATGGATGGTGGCCATATGCACCTACTTATAATTTAACTGTTTTCTTAGAGCTCTCTTTGTTAAGTATCAAGCTTGGAAACAATCTTGGAGCCCATAGATATTGAGTTTTGCATCAGACCAAAAACAATGGGAGTGTGAAATCCACAAATGGTTTCGTTCTGGTATGTCCATTCAAGGGAGGCACTCCATGGTCATTCAATTCGGAACTTCCAGGAGACTTGAGGTAGTTCTGAGTCTGGGCCAAAATCGAAAAGTCACCTGACCCTAAGCAGCCATCTTATGTAGCCTTTTAATGTCTATTGTGGTTCATTTAAAAAAAAAGGAAAATTCAGTTCCAGAAGATTCTATGCTGAATACGGTCCATGTTTAAAGTTATGAATAGGACATGCCTTTACTGGGCATGACATGAGTCTTTGAAGTGTAATGGTGGTTTACTGATATGCCCAGACTTGGTACTGTGAAACTGATTTGAGATCTCTGTATGTTCTCACAATTCTGGTTATCTATAGGAGTGTGTGCTTGGTTCATGTGTTAGATCGTATTCGACTTGCAATTGGGAAACTTGGTATTTCTTATTCTGATACTTCCCTGATCTGGCATCAATTTCTTCGCAATGTCAAACCGTTGGGTGTTCATACTTGGTATGATCATGGTTCTGGACAAATGCTAATGATTTCTGCTGGATTCCCTGTACTGTCGGTTGGGTGTTTTACTTGTGCCTTTTGTCCGAAGTTGGGTAATTTTTTGCCCGCATGACAGTCGTGTACATCCTTCATCTTCCCCTGTTTTTCAATGAGAGCATCTCTTACTCCTGGAGGTACTGACGAATGGTGACTAGGAAGGGTTGTTTGCACTTGTCTGCCAAACAATAATTCCCCTGGTGAAGGAATGGTGTACTGAGCGGTATAGCTCTAAAGTGTCGAATTGTGACGTGTAGATCATGTTTAGTTGGCTGACATTTAATGTTTAGGGACTTTACGGTATGTACCGTACGTTCTGCATGCCGTTGGACTTGGGATAGTGTGGTGTTGAGGTAGTATCATAAACTCCCCACTTTTCATACATCGCCTTGAACAGTTTTCCAGTATATTAGGGTCCATTGTCCGAAACAACTTCTTGCAATGCCCGAAATAGGCTAAAGATTGCACTCAGTGTCTCTGCAATGGCTACGCTGGATGTGTTGTGTAACTGGCAGAGAATGGAAAATTTCGAGAAGTAGTCACAACCAAGAAATCATCTCCATGGATGCTGAAGAGATCAGTTGCAATTCTGCAAATCAATTGGGAAGGATCGGGGCGGTTGCCAGCATCTGAATAAATTGACCTGAAGAAGTTGATCAGTTGCACATTCATGTTGCACTACTGACTGTTGAACACAAGTCCTTTCAACGTGCTACTTCCATGAGGAGGTGCAAATTCCAATCACACTCTCATTTTGTTCGGCCAACAACAGCAATGTCATCTGCTATACAGATGCATCCTGGAACCTCACATGTGATACAGTCCAGGTGTTGTTGAAAAATATCTTGGCTAATGGCAAGCTTGAATGGTAACCATTGGAAGCAGTATCTCCCAAATGGAGTACGGAATGTTATTAGCTCCTGAGAGGTCTTCTCCAAATGTACCAACCAGTATCCATTTTTAGCGTCGACTTTGGAGAAAAATTTGGCTTGCGCAAATTTGGGGTTTAATTCCTCAAGAGTGGGAATTTTATGTGGGCATCGTTTCACTGCCACATTCAGACACCTTGGGTCTAAACAAACTTGTATAGAGCCATCTTTTTTGACGACGCATGTAATGGAACTACACCAATCGGTGTGGTGCTGGACATTATTTTGCCATCTCTCTCCATCCTATCCAGCTGCACTTTCAGCTTATTCTGGAAATGGAGACTACACTTACGCAGAGGATCACTGGAAGGAATAGCATCTGCATGTACATGCAATACTGCATCGCCTTTGAAACTTCCAATCCTGTCGAACCTATCCAGATATAGTGATGTAAGGTCACTATGGAAGTTACTTGCTTATAACCTTTTACATTTCTAATATGTACCAGTTCTGAAGAAGGGTCACTGACCTGAAACGTTAGCACTGCTTCTCTCTCCACAGATGCTGCCAGACCTGCTGAGTATTTCCAGCATTTCTTGTTTTTCTTTCAGATTTCCAGCATCTGCAGTATTTTGCTTTTATCACTATGGAAGTGATCAGGTTGTCCTTGTCCTCTGTTGCCTTCGCCATTTTCGATAATATGGATGGTAATGAGGGTCAGGACTCTGCACGCCGGAAGACCTGCAATCACTGGACCTGTGGTGTCCACGATCTAGAATATCTGGACTGACCATAGTGAGTTGTTGTAGTGACATTCAAGTGCAGTGGATCCCAGTGACGGAATCTCTGAGCTGTGAGCTTGACAGTGGTTGGTTGAGCCATCACTCCCCACTTCTGTGGTTACATGTTATTCAGTATGCGAAGTGGGAGAATGTTGGCACTCACAACTATATCAATTTTTAGTATGCTAACCAGGCTTCTGTGGGCATAAAATGTGAATATTGGCAAAGGCTTCTGATGGTACCACGGTGTCAACATGTTCTGTGATGTTGACTATATGGAATGCCTGCTCACTGCATGTATCAATGCTCTGGTCATCCTCGTCATCCAAGCTTGCTGTCTGGCTGGTCATTTCATGGATTTGCCTGTCTTGCATCCCACTGTGGCTTGTCCTGGAGTCGAGCCACCTGTTCTGGCTTGGGCTTCCTGCATTGGTGCTTCCAGTGTCCTCTGGTGCCACATGCCTTTCATATGTCATGGAAAGCTGGAAAATTTTGCGGTGCATATATGAGACCGCACTGCTTACATGGCTTACCAGGTTTGTTTGAATTGGCTGCAATGCCGATGGTGGACATGGTGCACAGAGCTTGTAAACTCTTTGTTGGCCCATTCGGATACTTGAGTCCGCTTTTGAGCAATGCTTCCAAGCTGTTACCTTTGGATTGGTTCAAAAGGGCCTTTTGAAATGCCTCGAGAGGGGTAGAAGTTATCAGTCAGCCAGCTCTGCCTCTGAAAATTTGCAATCACGTCCCATATCTCTGCACCGGCTCACAAACTGATCTATCGTCTCCTTGGGTTGCTGCTTGAAAGACATAAATTCGAGACTGTGTGTGTGGAAATTCAGCTTAACTCTTAACTGGTCATCCAGTGCAGACCATATTTTGCTTAGGTCTTTGAGGTAGCCCTTCAACAGTCCTTTTTTTTTTATTCATTCATGGGATGAAGGCGTCACTGGCCAGGCCAGCATTTATTGCCCATCCCTAATTGCCCTTGAGAAGGTGGTGGTGAGCTGCCTTCTTGAACCGCTGCAGTCCATTTGGGGTAGGTATACCCACAGTGCTGTTAAGAAGGGAGTTCCAGGATTTTGACCCAGTGACAGTGAAGGAACGGCGATATAGTTCCAAGTCAGGATGGTGTATGACGTGGAGGGGAACTTGCAGGTGGTGGTGTTCCCATGTATTTGCTGCCCTTGTCCTTCTAGTTGGTAGAGGTCGCGGGTTTGGAAGGTACTGTCTAAGGAGCCTTGGTGCATTGCTGCAGTGCATGTTGTAGATGGTGGACACTGCTGCCACTGTGCGTCAGTGGTGGAGGGAGTGAATGTTTGTAGATGGGGTGCCAATCAAGCAGGCTGCTTTGTCCTGGATAGTGTTGAGCTTCTTGAGTGTTGTTGGAGCTGGACCCATCCAGGCAAGTGGAGAGTATTCCATCACATTCCTGACTTGTGCTTTGTAGATGGTGGACAGGCTTTGGGGAGTCAGAAGGTGAGTTACTCGCCTCAGAATTCCTAGCCTCTGACCTGCTCTTGTAGCCACGGTATTTATATGGCTACTCCAGTTCAGTTTCTGGTCAATGGTAACCCCTAGGATGTTGATAGTGGGGGATTCAGCGATGGTAATGCCGTTGAATGTCAAGGGGAGATGGTTAGATTCTCTCTTGTTGGAGATGGTCATTGCCTGGCACTTGTGTGGCACGAATGTTACTTGCCACTTATCAGCCCAAGCCTGGATATTGTCCAGGTCTTGCTGCATTTCTACACGGACTGCTTCAGTATCTGAGGAGTCACGAATGGTGCTGAACATTGTGCAATCATCAGCGAACATCCCCACTTCTTACCTTATGATTGAAGGATGTGTTCAGTCTGCGGAGACGTTCATTTCCTGTGGCTATTTTTACTTTGATGGCTTGTCTGACTGGTTCAGAGACAGCCAGGTCCATAAAACATAGTTCCATCTGTACCTGAGAATTTGAATTCTGTAAGGAGGTCAGCTGCCTTCCAATTCAAGGTTGGGAATTTTGTTATCATCCTGTCAGCGTTTGCAGGAATTTCAATTATATCTGAGGCAGGAACAAATAAGCAGTCTTGAACAGCTCTTCAGGGGTTAAATTCTGTGGCTCCATTGACTTGCAGTTCCCTGGATGGCCACACCCTGTTATTGAACCTAGAATCGATGGCACTGTTGCTGCCATCCTATGCTTTTGCTGGGCCCCGTCCACGAAGCTGTGTTTTGGTGCCAAAATGTGTAGTGGTAATGAAGGTCTTTTTCAGCCTTCTTAATTGGACTTTTCTTTTTCCTGGCCCTGTCGCGAATGTTTGGTCCAAGAAGTTGGAAATCACCTGCCAAACAGCGAGAGCACATCCTCAGAAATGCTGTGAGCACCAGTCTCTCACCTGGCCATGGCTGGAGTGCTTGCGTTTCACTGATCAAAGGCTTCCCAGTCTATCCATTTCACTGAAGAAGCACTCCCTGCTCTGCACTCGCCTGGTTGACCCTGTCCAATTGCAGATAGCTTAGGAAATATGTGCACTAGCTGTCAAAGCCAGAATGCTGGGTTAAAACAGGAATTGATTACCTATTTGCATATTACAATTACTTCCCTAACAGCTCCAAGGGGGTTCCTTCTCGCCTGCAAATCTGTTGGGTAAAACCTGGAAGTGGGAGGATGATTTGAGGATCCTGACCCTATGTCACTTTTTAGGGATTTAATACACCGCACGCACCCAAACCCATCCCCGTTGGCAGTTACGATTCTGCCCAATGTGCGTTATCTTATTTGGTCCCTATGACTTTTCAAGAATATGCACCACTTCAAAACTGCCACTAGGTGGTAGTAGACACTAATAGATGAAGATTGGTTCATTAAATGAACAAAATCAAACAAACAAATTATATTTTAAAGTAATGCCAGTCTTACAATATACCATTATAAAAACCTTGCCCATTGAAAATATACATCATTTTTGAACAATGTGATAGCAATGTCCCTGTAATTGAATAATAATGAACTTAACACCATAGTTTCTTTGCTTCTGATGTCTTCTCCCATTGAAGTCTTATCATTCTTTTCGTATTTTGATTATTGGATTTCAAAATAAATACAGAACTTTATCAAAATAACACAGTTGGTACCCTAAGACCTCTATTCTCTACTGGCTGGGTGCAACCAAATCTTGCCTGAGTGCTCTATCAAGCATACTGGTGTCATGCAGAGCCCCCCCCCCCAACCCACATCTGCCAAGAATGAGGCATATTAATTTTGTCATATGAACATTGATTTTAAACTGTTGCTGGAGCGAGGAAATGACTTGTTAAACAGATCAGCTGTGGCTGGGAAAAACATTTGCATACTAACAGACGGTGCTTAGAGGGACAAAGGGGCTATTCCCTGCTCCAATTTAACCCACAATGGACTTTGAGCACCAGGTATTGTGTTTAAGAAGAGACATTCCAGGGTCGGCTAAGACAAGAGAATCCACAAACAGACGTGGTCAAACCAACTAGTCACATGACCAATCTGCTTGGCAACCTGGGTTTTTCTGAATTGTACGAAGAGTTTGAACTGAGAAAGACTGTTTGCTCCTGGAGTGAGAACACCTCTCCTGTCTGCTCCCATCTCTTTCTCACAAGCTTCTGGACCCACTGAGGACACATGAACATCAGGCAAGAAAAGTCTCCTAGATCGAACAAAGTTTAAGAAGAATACTGGGCCCCAATGGAAAGCAAGACCTACCCACAATCAAGGACTTTACAGTGAGCTCGAAGAACAGTAACCAAAACCATCTTCAGATATTGCCTCAAACTTTTCCACTTTATTTCTTCTGCTCTTTTCTGTCTCTATCTGCATGGGTGTATCGCGTTTGCAAGCTAATGTGGACGTATCGCGTATCCATAGGCGTTAACTGAATTAGAGTTTAAGTTTAATAAAGTTCAACCTTTTTTCTTTAAACTTAAGAAAACCTGTTTGGCTAGTTTCTTTACCTTTATAATTGAAAGTTAGAGAACAAGGATTCATTAAGGGGGAGCTAAAAAAAACGGTGTGTTTAAAATTAAACCCTGTTACGGTAAGACCAGGTGAAAGCTGCGAGGGAACCCTAGACCCCTTTCTCACCTGGTCGTGACACTCGCTTATCCCAACACTAAAAAGGTGAATATCAACAAGTTAAAGTGAATGTGTAAGTTAGCAAGAATTAAAAGGGACAGAGTAACATTGGTGGTACCCAGCCAGCAAAAGAAATGGCAATCTAGGAATCTCAAACTGTCAATATTTCAGCCCATGTCAGTGTTTCAGAAAGAAAATCAGCTTTTCACTAGATAGGAGGTTATCAAAATGAGCCCCATTTATTGGAAGGCAGGACTGAAAACTGTTAAAACCAACCAGTTGAAAGAAAGGTTTGTATTTACGTAGCACTTTTCACGACCACTGAACTTCTCAAAGCACTTTACAGCCAATGAACTACTTTTGAAGTGTGGTCACTGTTGTAATGTAGGAAACCCAGCAGCCAATTTGTACACAATGCAAGATCCCACAAACAGCAATGAGATAACAACCAGATAATCTGTTTTTGTGATGTTGGTTGAGCGATAAATATTTGCCAAGACATGGGGGATAACTGCCCTGCTCTTCTTTGAAATAGTGCCATAGGACCTTTTACGTTCACCTGGGAGGGCAGACGGGGCCTTGGTTTAACGCCTCATCTGAAAGATGGCACCTCTGACAGTGCAGCACTCCCTCAGTATTGCACTGGAATATCAGCCTAGATTTTTGTGCTCAAGTCAATCATTGACATTTCTCCAAATGTTGTCTCATACAGATTTGAGACAAAAAAAAAGTTTTAAGATTAGTTTATAGCTTTCATCCGCAAGTAAGTTATAAATGCTCCTAAAATGCTGCTTTTAATAACTTTTCATTTTCCTCTATTGGATTTTCTGAGGCATGCTAAGCTGCTGTGTTATGCGGATATTCATTTTCTTCAAAACTAGTTGTAGTTGCCTTTTGAGATGGGAAGGTTGTGTCTTGGTGTGACTACATCAACTTGTTGTATGTGAGCATTTCAGTTAATTTGTAGGACTGCCACAGTTTGTAAATAAATTAAGGAGTGAGATTGGAGTGCTGAGGACTTCCACTTCATTTTAAAAACTGCTCCTGAGATTCCCATATTTAAGGTTTTACTACTACAATGTACTTGCCGTGATGTTGTCCTAACTGCGTAAGAGTTGCAGTGTCTGGTTATGTTAAGAACTGTGAAGAATCTGGCAGAGTCAACATAGCCATGTTACAGCACAGAGCATTAAAAAAGACTTGCATTTTTACAGTGCATTTCATGACCTCAGATGCCCCAATGTATTTTAAAGTGCTTTTCAAATATAGTTGTTGTTGTAATGAACACAAGCTCGCACAAACAGCAATGCAGTAAATGACCAGATAACCCATTTTTCACAATGCTAGTTGAGGGATCAATGTTTTCCAAGACACTGAGTGGAGTCCCCTTCTCCACTTCAAATAGTGCCATTGGATCTTTTCTATCCATCTATGAGGGTACAAGGGGCCTCTTTAAATTAAATACAAAAATGTGTTTTTCCCTGATTATTATTAGTGTACAATAATCAGTAAACATATACTAGGCTGCTAGACCCTGGACTGGAGGCACTATCAGGTCAATCGGAGAGAACAAAACTCAAGTTTCAGGTGCCTGCTCCTCCAAAACATGCTTTTGTGCATTTTAGCTTTTTAAAATGATTGCAGCATCTGATGATTTTTATTTTTTTGGCACAATGTTAAAAGGATTGCAGGAACCTTGGCTTTCTCAGTAGGGGCATAGAGCACAAAAGGAAGGAAGCTATGCTAAACGTTTATAAGGTCACTGGTTAGACCTCAGCTAGAGTTTCGTTCTGAGCATTACCCTTGAGGAAGGATGTCAAGGCCTTGGAGAGGGTGCAGAAGAGATTTACTAGAATGGTACCAGAGATGAGGGGCATCTATTGTTTGAATTCTAGAGAATATGGAATTGTTCTTGTTACAACAAAGAAGGTTAAGGGAAGATTTAATAGAGGTGTTCAAAATTATAAGAGGATTATAATAGGGAGAAACTGTTTCCATTGCCAGGAGGGATGGTAAGCAGAGGACACAGATTCAAGGGGGAAATATTATCCCCACGATGTCAGGCAGTGGGTAGGTTTAAAAATTCAAAAATCTGAAATCTGACCCCCACCTGCCTCAAACGCAGTCACTTCCTGTTTTATGGAGGTGGGCTGGAGTGATGGTGACAAACCTGCTGTCCAGAGGTGGGTTACTTATTTAAATATTTTAATGAGGCTGCATGCCTCAAATTTTAATATTAGATTTTATTTCTGTGGACAGGGTTTCTCAGGGCTGGGAAACTAGGCAGCTGAAAGGAATTGAAAGTCAAGATCCAGCAAGCAAGTGCCTTTCCAGCACTGCTTGTGGGCCAGGAGGAACAGGAGTGCTTCCCCCAGTACCTCAACAAACCTGCTTCCATTCCCATGTCCCTGTCCCGTGATCTCCCCCAACACATAATCTCAGCCCCAAACCATGATCTCCATCCTGACCTGCAATCTTCTTTGCATAGTCCTGTGGGATCTGTTATGTTCAACTGAGAGGGCCAACGGGGCCGTGGTTTAGTGTTTTATTCAAAAGATGGCACCTCCAACGTTGCAGCACTCGGAGTACTGCACTGAAGTGTCATCCTGAATTTTGTGCTACTAGAGGGAAAATTTCTAGTCTCCAGTTTCTGCGTCCACAACCCCATGCCACTGTTTTCCACTGAGGGTTCTAAGAGGAAGTCACAGTGGGTGTAGCAGTGTATTTCACATTGGCAGGGTTTAGGACCACCCTGCCACAAGCCCACCAACAGGTGCCGAATCCCAGTCAAAATCTCAGATCTCCTGCCTTTGGTATTCACATTCCCCTACACCACTGCTGTAAACTGCACTTTTATGTGCTTTAATTTTTTTTTCAATTTACAAAAGCAATTTAATGATTTAATCTTTCAGCAGCTTAAGCTGTAAGAAGCTTGTGTCTCACTGAACTTTGAGTCAAACTTCTGCTCTTCATGTATCTTTTTTTCTTTCTTTTGGGCCTCCTTATCTCGAGAGACAATGGATACGCGCCTGGAGGTGGTCAGTGGTTTGTGAAGCAGCGCCTGGAGTGGCTATAAAGGCCAATTCTGGAGTGACAGGCTCTTCCACAGGTGCTGCAGAGAAATTTGTTTGTTGGGGCTGTTGCACAGTTGGCTCTCCCCTTGCGCCTCTGGGTCTTGAGTCAAACTTCTGCTCTTCATGTATCACAAGAACAATATTTGGGGATGTTTTTGAGTTATCAGCAATTTGAACCTGCTGGTCAGCAATTTTTTAGTTTTCAAGGTTAGCATCTATCAGAAGGTTATGACTTAAAGCACCACTTCAAGATCAATTGCCTAGCTGAGGCTGACACTTCAGTGCAATGCAGAGGAAGCGGTGAATGAAAGGATGTTGTACGACCCCTGCCCTGCTCATCCTTGATGAATTTCAGCAAGAAATCCTTTAGCCGATGCTAGGCTCTGAATTAACATATGCAAGGGGTCTAATGCCTGTGTTAGGCAGCCGTCTGGCACTCTTAACAAATAAGCCATACAAATTTGATAGTATGGCTGAACACTTGCACAGATTAGGTAGCCTGCCCCACTGTGAAATTGGTATGTTTTTACCTGAAAATGGGCACAACACATTCACGTTTCTACCCCAAATTATTATAATCCAAAATTGATTATTGGGAAACATCAGCTGATATAATATCAAACATCTCATTGCAAAGTTATTTTTTGTTATAAAATCTGACACAAGTCCAGAATGGGTAGCACGCATATATTTTAGACAGCCACTGAGATAAATTGATGACAGTTCCCCATACAACCCACTATTACAACAGACACTTCAAACGGTACGTCATTGGCTGGAAAGTGCTTTAGGGCATCCTGAAGTCGTGAAAGGCACTTTGTAAATGCAACTCCTTCTTTCTTTCAATGAATATTTCCTTGGAACTCTCAGGAGTACAAACTACAGCAATATATCCTACTGTGACAAAAGTAATTTAAGCAGACTTAAGGACTTTAGTATCAATAAGCTGGAAGTACTAAACAGGCTTAAAGGACTCAAAATGAATAAATCCCTCAGGACAGATGGTAGCTATCCATAAGGATTATATTTGTGAACTATCATCATAGAGTCAATGGATATTGGAGAGGGACCACTAGATTTGCAAACAAGCGAACATAGTACACATAGAAAAGAAAGTGGGTAAATGTAATCAGGGCAGCTACAGACATCAGTTTAAATTGGTAAAATCATTCGACCATGAGCAAACTTATAGAGTACCTGTTTGAGAATAATCAAAGAGATCCAAATCAACATGACTTTAGATGGGGAAGATTATCCCTGATGGACCTTCTTGAACCTTTTGAGGAAATTGCATCACAAATGGGGACAGTGGAAACCATATGGTTTTATGTACTTAGATTTCCAAAAGCTTTTGATAAAGCTCCTCATGAAAGGCTATGGCTGAATTTGAAGTAAAACCTGAGTATGGATAAAAAAGTTGGTTGAAGGAAAGAAGATAGCAGGGGATGATGTTAGGGTAGGGAAAATATTGAACAGAGTATCACAGGGATCAGTGCTGTGGCGTCTAATGTTGTTAATCTACAGTAATGTCTTGGATATAGAAACCTAATGAAAACTGGGTTAAGTTGATAGGCAATACTGAATTTGAGAGGGCAGTCATTAATACAGACAAAGCATTTAAGGATGTACAAAAGAAGACAGCTGAAAGCTGCAATTGGTCATTTCAGTAGCAGATTCAATACAGATAAGCACAGTGCACTATGGGTGACGTGGAAAGGGGTAGAAATTAAAACATTTGAGTACTGTTTGACTACAATAAAAAAGTACATTTGTTAGACTGCAGATTTTTTTTAAAAATGTGGGCAACAGTAGCAGTATTTATTAGAGTCATAGAGTTATACAGCACAGAAACAGGCCCTTCAGCCCATTGTGTCCGTGCTGATCATCAAGCACCTAACTATTCTAATCCCAAGGCATAAAGAGTCAACCACATAGTAGGAATCAGGTATAAGTAGCTTTATTATCTGACTTTTTAAAAAATCTGCAATCTAACAAATGGCAAGTTAAATGTTTTAATGTTTTAACAATTCAAAACATTCAAGTTTTGAGATTTCATTGTCAACTAAGAGATTGTGGATCGGTGCCATTTCCTGCTCACGCCCCGAACTAGAAAACTTTATCAACTTTGCTTCCAATTTCCACCCTTTTCTCACCTTTACATGGTCCATCTCTGACACTTCCCTTCCCTTCCTGGACTTCTCTGTCTCCATCTCTGGGGATAGGTTGTCTACCAATATCCATTATAAGCCCACCGACTCCCACAGCTACCTCGACTACACTTCTTCACACCCTACCTCCTGTAAGGACTCCATTCCATTCTCCCAGTTTCTCCGTCTCCGACGCATCTGCTCTGATGATGCTACCTTCCATGACAGTGCTTCTGATATGACCTCCTTTTTCCTCAACCGAGGATTTCCCCCCACTGTGGTTGACAGGGCCCTCAACCGTGTCCGACCCATTCTCCGCACCTCTACCCTCACCCCTTCCCCTCCCTCCCAGAACCGTGACAGGGTTCCCCTTGTCCTCACTTTTCATCCCACCAGCCTCCATATCCAAAGGATCATCCTCCGCCATTTTCGCCACCTCCAGCGTGATGCCACTACCAGTCGCATCTTCCCCTCCCTTCCCCTGTCAGCATTCCGAAGGGATCGTTCCCTCCGTGACACCCTGGTCCACTCCTCCATTACCCCCACCACCTCGTCCCCGTCCCAGGGCACCTTCCCCTGCAATCGCAGGAGGTGTAATACCTGCCCATTTACCTCCTCTCTCCTCACTATCCCAGGTCCCAAACACTCCTTTCAGGTAAAGCAGCGATTTACTTGTACTTCTTTCAATGTAGTATACTGTATTCGCTGCTCACAGTGTGGTCTCCTCTACATTGGGGAGACCAAGCGCAGACTGGGTGACCGCTTTGCGGAACATCTCCGCTCAGTCCGCAAGCAAGACCCTGAGCTTCCGGTTGCTTGCCATTTCAACACTCCGCCCTGCTCTCATGCTCACATCTCTGTCCTGGGATTGCTGCAGTGTTCCAGTGAACATCAACGCAAGCTCGAGGAACAGCATCTCATCTACCGATTAGGCACACTACAGCCTGCCGGACTGAACATTGAGTTCAATAATTTCAGAGCATGACAGCCCCCCATTTTACTTTCATTTTTAGTTATTTTTTCTTCCTTTTTTTTTTCATTCTTTTTTTACATTTTTTACTATCTTTTTTTGCATTTATTTCATTTCATCTTAGTTTGTTCAGTTTGCTTACCCACTGTTTTTTTCAGGTTTGCACTTGCTGCTGTTCAATATTCAGTGTATTCACACCTAATCTGTACTAATGCTTTGTCTTTCAACACACAATTAACATATTGTTTGCCTTTGCTCCGTGACCTTTTGGTCAGCTATGTGGCCTGGTCCAATCTGCACCTTCTCCTTTGTTATCTCTTGCCCCACCCCCACCTCACTTGCTTATAATCTGTGACTTTTCTAATATTTGTCAGTTCCGAAGAAGGGTCACTGAGACGAAACGTTAACTCTGCTTCTCTTTCCACAGATGCTGCCAGACCTGCTGAGTGATTCCAGCATTTCTTGTTTGTGTAAGAGATTGTGGAAGTAGTTTAACACAGGGGTCTGCAACCTGTGGCTCTGGTGTCGCATGCTGCTCTTTAACACCTCATTTGCGGCTCCTAATCTTTTCCAGTTGCATTGCATTATCATGAGAAAAGCCTAAAAAATTAAGTCAAGAAAAGAAAGAGCTGTGTTTTTATTGTGGGGGTAAAAGGTTAATCATTCTACTGCACTTTACACTTTAAAATGATTATTTTAACAAAAACATAATTGTGCTCTAAATAAACCTGTTAGAGTGGCACAGCTACATTATGGTTAAAGATAATGCCTTTGATTCATGGAACAGGTTTTATGGTTGCAACCATTATTGTTTCTAATATAGTTGAGATGATAAATTATTCTGAATGTGCTGTTAGACGTTTTTTTATTCACAAAAATCAATATTTGAAAAAATTGTCTTAATTCTAAGCATCTTAAGTTAAAGTTTGTTTTAAAGATGACTTTACTGACAAAATTATCATTAAAAAATCCAATGATTACAAGATCTGTTATAAAAACACAAAGACAGAAATCATTCTTTCAGTTTTATATGTGATATTTCTTATTACTTTATTATTCAAAGTGGAAATGTGTTGTTTTTCCATTAAATTAGTATATGGTTCACCATTTTAATGTTTGCTTTTCGAACGGGATTGAGCAGGGGAGTGGGACTGACTGGATAGCTCAGTGGAGAGCCGGCATGGACTTGATGGGCTGAATGGCCTCCTGTTGCATAAATGACTCTGAACTTCATGCAAAGTGACACATAAAATCTGAACGTGCATGTACTGGGGATACAAAGAAAAAAAAAGACACCAAAAACGTCAAAAAATGATTCAGAGTTAGGTCTATTTTAATTTAGTTTTTTTTCTATTGATAAATAAATTCAAAACATGTATTTCATTTATTATATATGCAAATTATGCATTCTACCTGAGACACTTGACAATTTGCCATGTATTTGGTTTAGAAATGCCAAATTTTCATCTTGCAGCTCCCTATAGTTTTAATTTTAGGCAAATTCTTTTTAGAAAAAGGCTGTTCAGGTAAAAAAAAAAATAGTTTCTGGCCCCTGGTCTAGCAGAATCTAATTGCTAATATTTTGCTACCAGATAAAACAATAAGAGTTTGTGATGAGATACTCTCTGAACATCACCACACCTAACAGCTGAATGAAATATTATTGATTGAAATTTATGTATAATTTGTACAAATCAAGCAGGAGAGGAATTTTGGTACTGTATGGCTTTGGAGTGGTAAGCTGTGCGTTTTTTCAGATAGTGACTTCCCTAACTCAGCCTGGTAGGAAGCTGAAGGCTGGAAGGTAAGGCAGCATACTTCCAGACAATAAAAGTGGGAAAAAAAAGGGTAAAATAACCTTCAATGCTCACAGACCTCACAACATCAGCTAGAGGAGATTACAAAGATTAACGTGGGGTGTGGTGGGGGGGGGGTGTGGGGAGTGGGGGGGGGTGTGGGGAGTAGGGGGGGGTGTGGGGAGTGGGGGGGTGTGGGGAGTGGGGGGGGGTGTGGTGGGGGGGTGTGGGGAGTGGGGGGGTGTGGTGGGTGGGGTGGTGTTGGGTGGGGGGTGTGGGGTGGGGGGGGTGCTGTGGCCACAAAAGGATTTAACAGGGATGACATTTTTTAAATTGGGGAAATGGAACCAATGTCAGTCAGAAAAGACGGGGGTTGTGGGTGATGGACTCGAATATGAGCAACAGAGTTTTGGATGATCTGAAGTTTATGGAGGGTTGAGGATGGCAGACTGTCCAGGAGAGCCTTAGAATGGGCACATCTGGACATGACAAAGGCATTGATGAGGTTTTCAGATGGTCTAAAGTGGGCAATATTACGGAGTTTGAAGTAGCTGATTTTTATAATGAAACGGGGTACAAATCTCAGCTTGGAGTTAAATTAACAAAATCAAATAGAACATGTTATTGATCCATCTACTTTATCCTTCCCAGAAACCTATAGAACTGGCAAGATAGCATCCATAGCATTCAATGATACACAGTTTCTTTGCCAGGGTTTCCAACAGACAAGAAAATATTGTGCATATGATCATTGGCAGTCTAGTTCAATTTTACAGCCAGACTCTGGCAATATAGTGGTGGTATACTCTCAGTGCGCGTTTGTATGAATCCAACTTTTAGAAATCTATAGGAATGCAACTCAAAATCTTTGACAGTGGCAGCTATGCTCACAATTATCTAAAAATCTTGGGAAAAACCTCCTCAAAACTTGCATTTGCATCTCTTCAACATTCTGTGACCATCACTTTGAAAGTTCCACTGTCTAAGTTATAGCAAGGAAACTTTTATTAGAGTCTAATGGTCCACTGTCGAATCAAAACAATTCTACCTAAATCTGTGTCTGAAAAAGATTTAACAGAGTCCTTTAGATGAAGATAATATCACACCGTGACGAATACAAGAGCATGAGAGCTGATCCACCAAATGAAAAGTAGACACAACAAAGACAAAACTAAAGTGATTTACTGGATGAACCTTATATTTAGGCCTTTGTCACTATATCTGCTCATAATGTTAAAGATGTTGTGAAGGTCAGTGTTTGTAGACTCTTCTTTCATCCTGTCTACACAAGGAAACATTATTTTTTACCTTTTGCTGTAATGCATAGCTGATAATCTTTTAATAGCTCTTCCTTACATTAGAGCTGTGCAATTAGGGAACAAATACAGTTAGAAAACAGAAGCATAAAAGGACTGTTAAAAATAAAGTAAAAGGAACAACTATTAAAGGTGAATTAAACTGCCTGTATAGCAATGTACACACCATCCAAAATATAATGGGGAACTGAGGGCAATAATCCACAGTGAGGGATTAGATGTAGTCAGAATAACTGAAACATGGATACATAAAGAAAAGGACTGGCAACTAAATATTGCAGGTTCTACCAAAATTAGAAAGGGAAGGAAGAAGTGGGGGTGGTGTAGCTGTAATAATTAAAGATAATATGACAGTAGAAAAAAGGGAAATAACTGACATAAGGTAGAAGGGATCAATCACTTTATTTGGGGTAAACTACAAATCACCAAATAGTGGAAAGGAGGTCGAGGAAGAATTATGTAAGAAAATAAGTAAAGGATAGAGAATAATAATCATAGGTGATTATAACATGGTGGGATTTGAATCTGTGTCCCCAGGGCGTTAATCTGGGCCTATGGATTACTAGTCCAGTGACATTACCGTTTTCAGGTCGGGTCGCACTTCTGGGTCTGGCGTTCAGGCTCGGGTCAGGTCGGGCCGGATCGGACACGCTCTATCACTACCTCAGGTGAGTGAATCTAATGTTAATTTACTTTTTGGACTTTAAAGGTGGTTTTGTTACAGTTATTTTAAGCTTGTGCAGGTACGGAACAAAGTGAAAAATGGAAGTCAAGTTAACTGATGGTCGGGTAGGGTCAGCCATGGGAAAAAATGGAAGGACTCAGGCCAGTTTGGGCTAGGGGTTGAATGGGGTTCTGTCGGGCTCTGGTCGGATCTCATTTGCAGACCCGAGCAGGCCTTTAATTACCATTACGCCACCATCTCCTGAATTTAGTGAGTCCATCGCAGGTCCCGGTGACAGACCCGGGAATGTGCACTATTCCCACTAGTCACTTGGGCAGTCACATGGTGGTCAGCCAATTTATATGATGGAGGTGCGGGACCCGGCCAATCACGCGGCGGGAATGGGATGCGAGATGCCGAAAATGCCGTCGGATGACTCTGGAGCAGGTCTGGCGCCACATTTAAAGTCCTGCCAGCACTGCTTGCAATGTTGCCTTGGACTGATTTGTTGCCTGCTGTTCAGTGTTGACACTGGTGTTGTAGTAACCCTTGGACCCCCCCCCCCCCCCCGCCCCCGATCCCCCCCCCAGCCCCCAGAGAAGAACACCCCAGGATGGCAGAGGCAAGTCACAGGGTGGCCCCATGGTTTATTAATGCCTCCCTTGAGATTCTCCTCCAGGCTGCAAGGGTAAGGCGGGAGGTCCTCTTCCCCAGTGATGGCAAGAGGCGATCCTCCCACCTGACCAAACAAGCCTGGAAGGAAGCTAGCAGCTGTGGGGTCATCCACCACCCCACTCCCTCGGACAGGGGTACAGTGCTGCAAGAGAGTCAATCATCCCCTTTGTTCTGCCAAGGTGACTGCTCCATAACTGTCTCCTTGCACCTGGGGGAATCGAATGATGGTCCTGAATCCGCTGGCCTTCTTGGCCTGACTGTCAGGGTCAGTCCGGTAGTGCACACAGTCACCGGCCCTCTTGAACAGGACTTTGGTCACCTCCTTGATGCAGTGGTGGGCTGCTGCCTGGGAAACCCCACACATGGCCCCGGTGGATCCTTGGATGATCCAGACACATAAAAGTTTAGTGCCACCGTAATCTTCAGGGCTACTGGCATTGGGTGACCGTCAAATTTCATAGGTGGCAACTTGTCCTGCAGCAGGGCACAGAAGTCAGTGACGGCCTCCCTGGAGAGCCATAGCCTTCGCTGCCAATTCTGTTCAGACATTTAAAAGTAGCTGATTCGAGTCCTGTACACACTCTGATTAAGGTGGGCCCTTCTTGGCATGGCCGGATGCTGCTGCTTCATGGAGCTTCACAGGCAGGCACAGCTGCCTCATGGCCCTCCCGCCATCAGAGGAGCATGCCACGGGGATCCAAAAAGAAAGGGTGAATGAGATCCATGCCAAGTGATCAATGGGTCTCCAGAGCGCTGTTGATGTAGAGTTGACCTGCCTTGGCAGCTGTGCCTTGGCTACTTCTCCCAGCAGACTCCCTGATGGTCCGCAATGCCCACCCCTGCTGATAGCTGACCCACTCACACAGCATCTGGACACCCTACCCTCTCACCCAACAGTTTGGACACCCGATACAGCCACCCAAAACCAAGAACGCCCCCTACCCCGCAGACCACCCTGCTCACCTGTACTCCCACCCAAGAATCTGCTCAGCCGGCACACCCACCTGAGACTACAACCCCACCCTTTGCAGACGACCCGAGACCGCGACCCACCTCCCCTTCCAGAACGCACTACAGTATGGGCTGAAAACGGCCTCTGCTCCCCACTGTTCCACCATGCAGTGCTGGGCAAGGCTGCCTACCTGTCATGGCCTTGCCTCAGTGCTGCCAGCTTTCAACAGGCAGGCATCTGAAGGCACATGAAAGTCACCCATTGTCCACTTAATTCCAAGCACCCCTCCCCCCCGCCCACATTCAATCATGATGCTAATATATTAAAACTAAGTGTTCAGCAATTTAAATTGCATTCCTGTCACGTCGAGGCAGCAATGCTATCTTGGTGATTTCCCACTGCTGACTAAATCTGCAACCGACATCACGACATTGGATTTCTGGGCGGATGCATCCGACGTGATTCTCCAGCTCCCCCATGCCCCCATTCCCACTCCAAATGCCTGCACTAAATTCAGCCCAGTGTGTGCAGGGCTGCTTTCTTACCCAGTGGGCTGAATTTTATTCGGGCTCTGCGATGGCGCTCTTTGAAACTCAGCAGGGTGCCTGCATTCAGCAGCTGCTGAGCAGTCCCTGTGATATTTCGTGTGGGGGCTCCCTTAAATTGTGGGGGCGGAGCGGCCACCCTTGATGACTTGTAGTGGCGGCCTCCGCATCACCAGCAAAGGTGTCCGGCGCTACCACGCAAGCGCGTTGTCATTTTTAAAGGGCTTTAAGCCCTTACAAGTACTTTAAAGTCTTAAACAGGCAGCAGCATTAAAATTTTATTAAACACTAAAAAACATGCGGATCGCCCTGCCCCAACCCCCGCAATGGTCATTTCAATGCCCGAAATGACCAACACATTCCTTTTTCCCGACCCGATCTTTACGCCCTAAACTTATAATATTTGGCCTATAACCCCTTCCCACCATCCCCACATCCAATAAAAATTGATTTCCCCGCTTCTCCACCACTCCCGCCCTGAAATTTATATTACTCCCCCCTCCCCACCAGGTTCTCGCCTCGGAACTCCGTGTGGAGTCGAGGTGCCGGTAAAATTCAGCCCTGTAAAGGGTGCAACAAGAGAGCTGGGTCTGCTGATGGGAATGAGCCAGAACAGATAAGAGAAGTCTAGGGGAACATCTAGGCAACGGTAATCACAATATAAGAAGGTGTAATATCAAGATTGAGAAGGACATAAGTAAGACATGGACCAAATTAATAAATTGGAAAAAAAAATCTGACTTTAAGGGGCTGCAAATGCAACTAGGGAAATAAACAGGAAACATTTACTGACAAACAAAGAAATAGAACAGCAGTGGGAGACATTTAAAATGGCGATCAATAGAGTCCAGCAGAAATATATCCCACGAAAAAGCAAGATCAAAGCAGCCAGTAATGACAGTAAAGAAATTAAGGTGAAACTAAAGAAAGAGGTATACATTAAGTACATAAACAACAAAGGAGAGGATAATAAAAGGGAATATGAAAAGATTAAGAAAGAAGTCAAGAAAACTTTTAGGAAGGCAAAGAGCAACTACAAAATTAAATTTTCAAGGTACATAAAAAGAAATATTCTACAGACACAAATAGCAAAGGATAAATCAGGATAGGGATACGCCACGAAGGGATACACATGATAAATTCAAGGTAATGACAGAAAAATGGCAAAATACTAAATAATTACTTTGCCTTGGTATTTAACATGGTGGACATGACATTAGAAGATGAGATTTAAAAAGACATTTAAGACAGGAAGAAGAGAGAAAACCCTAGGTCAAGATGGACTGCATCCACGCATATTGAAAGAAGCTGGGGAAGAGATAATGGTTGGCATCCTTTCATCTATGAAAGATGATGGATCATGGAGCAAACAAACTATTTAGGTGGGGTGTCTTCTCTTGGTACACCTTTGTTGATGGCTGTGAAGGCCAATCCTTGAGAGGCAGGTTCTGCCACAAGTGCTGCACATGAAGCTGCCAAGTGACGCTGTGTGTTGTTGTTTTTGCCAAGCTGCTGTAGCAACTGATCATTGTGGTTGTGCACACCAGTCCACAGGATGTGTCACCATTTCCCTCTTTCGTCAGCTAGAAACTCCGAAGTACGATAGTCGACATTTAGAACCCTCATGTAACGATTGCAAGCATCCTTGAAGTGGAGGTTTGGGCACCCCATTGGTCGTCTGGCCCCGGCTACCTCACCATACAGAAGGTCCTTGGGCATGCGACCGTCTTCCGTCCTGCGGACGTGTCCGATCCACCGAAGTTGCTTCTGATTAGTGCCAACGCACATGGGTGCCCTGTCTTTGAGAGGATTGCCACATTTGTGATTTTGTCCTGACAAGATAAAGCCATAATATGCCACAGACAGCAAAGATGGAAATTATTGAGTCTTCTTTTCCTGGTAGCTGTAAGTCACCCATGTTTCACTGCCATACAGAAAGGTGCTGAGAACACAGGCCTTATAAACCATCAGCTTGGTCCCAAGGGTCAACTTGGTGTTATCTCATGCACATTTCACAAGTCGGCCAAAGGTGGTAGCTGCTTTCTCTATGTGTGTATTGAGCTCTGCATCAAGGGACAGATTGTCTGTCACCGTGGGCCCAAAGTAGCAGAACTTGCTAACCACTCCAGTGGGGTGTTATTTAGTGTGATCAGGGGCGGAGATGCAACACCTTGTCCCGTGACCACAGTTTTCTTAATGCTTATAGTCAAGGAGAACAAGTACAGGCATGGCAGAGACAGTCGAGGAGTCTTTGTAGCTGAATTTCCATGTGACCGACTAGCGCAGCACCATTAGCGCAGAGGAGTTCACTGATCAGGACATAATGTGTTTTTGTCAAGGCTTTCAGCCTTGATAGATTGTAAGCTTGCCATCTGACCTAGTGTGCAAGTAGACGCCTTCCATATCTGCAGGGAAGGCGAAGGTCAGGAGCACGGAGAAGAAGATTCCAAACAGAGTGGGGGCTGGGACACAACCCTGTTTCACTCCATTCTTCACTCCGAAACTGTCGGAAGTGGAGCCATTAAACTGTACAGTGCAGGGCATGTTGTCACATGGAAGGGGCGGATGAGATTGAAGAGCTTCGGTGGACAGCCAATTTTTCCCAAAATCTTGTATAGCCCTGCTCTGCTGACGGTGTCGAATGCCTTAATGAGATCTGCAAAAGCAAGGTAAAGGGGTATACTCTGTTCCCTACACTTCTCTTATAGCTGGTGTATGGAGAAGATCATATCCACAGTAGATCTGCCGGCAAGGAAACTGCACTGCATTTCCGGGTATACTCGGTCTGCGAGTAAATGGAGTCTTTTAAGTATGGCCTTAGCAAAGGCCTTCCCCGTGATGCTAAGGAGTGAGATGCCACTGTAATTGTTGCAGTTTCTTCTGTCGCCTTTGCTTTTGTACAGTGTAATGATTTTGGCATCACGCCTCTCCTGTGGAACAGAGCCTATTTTCCAGCAGAGCAGGAGAAGGTCATAGAGGTGTGGCAATAGATGGGACTTTCCATGCTTGAGCAGTTCAGCTGGGATTCCAGCCTTGCCAGTGCCCTTCCATTTGCTAGGCAGTCTATGGCCTTCTCGAGCTCCAGTGATGAGGGTTTTTTCATTTCACTGATCCATGACAGCAAGTTGCGGGAGAGCATCGAGCACAGACTGGGAGATGTCTGACTCACAGGGGTACATCTCACAGTAGTGTTCAGCCCAGTGGGACATCTGTTTACTTCAGCCGGTGAGTACTTCACCATTTGCTGACTTCAGGAAAGCAACTTTGGTGATGGCAGTGCCAAGCGCCCTCTTGATTCCTTCATACATAGCTTGTTGATTTCCTTTGTCACATGCAGTTTGGATTTCTTGACAAAGACAGCAAAGGAACAATTACATATATATAAAAAAAATCAGAAAAGGGAATAATGCTAGAGGACTGAGTAAGAGTTAATGTGATTCCTAACAATAAAAAGAGAGATAGAACAAGTCCAAGGAACTATAGATCAATTAGCTTAATATCAGTGACAGGAAAGGTAATGAAATTCTTACTCTCATATGTAATAGCAAAACATCTAGAAGCCGTGAATATAATAAAGAGTAGTCAGCATGGATTACAAAAGGAAAGGTCATGCTTACATACGAACATATGAATTAGGAGCAGGAGTAGGCCAACTCTTTGAAGAAGTAACAGAAGTAAAGGGTGGCTCGGGGTAATATAGTATTGTTACAACCAGATGAGACAGGGGTCAAGGGCTCCCCTCTCAGCCTTTGCCTGGTTTGGCCGTAACAGGGTTTAATTTTTAAAACGCCGTGCTTTTAGCTTCCCCTCAGTGAATCCTGGTTCACTGCCCTCGAATTGTGATGGCAAAGAAATCAACCAGACAGGTTTTCTTAGACTTAAACAAGAAAGTTGTAAGTTTATTAACATTGAAACTCTAATTCGGTTAAAACTACTAGAAATACGTGACATGACCAGGCTCGCATGCATATGTGATAAACACAAATGCAAATAGAGACAGAGGAGGAGAAAGAAGGGGAAAGGTTTGAAGTAATAGCTGGAGTTCAGTTACTAGCTTTTGGGTTTGATGTAAAGTCTTTGGTTGCAGTTGTCTTGCAGTTCTCAATGGGGCCCAGTATACACTTTCAAACTTGTTTAGTTGCAGAAGTCTTCTCCTGCTCTTAATTCATATGTTCATATGTAAGCATGACCTTTCCTTTTGTAAGAGGCTTCCAGGAATCCCTGTAACATCGTGAGAGAGAGTGAGAGACCTTCCTTCTCTGTTGCAGTCTCCTTTCCAACTGTTCTGTGAACATGATTCGAAACTCCATGTTGACCGGCAGATTAGTCATGTGACGAACCCCTTATTTGGAACAACTGCTCCTGTGGTTTGTGGATTTCAAAGCTCTCGGTGGTGGTGGGGGGTGGGGGGTGGGGGGGGGGGGGCAGGGGTGGGTGCAGTGTAGTGCTGTCTCTTACACAGACAAGATGTGGATCACTGTTGCCCAGACCAATCTTTGTTCGTTGAATCAGTGAGCAGTTCCCATTATTCCTTTTTTTTCCAACTGTCTTTTAGAATGCAAATATGTGCAGCCATTTTTTCCAGCCACTGCTGTGCTCTCTCTAAACAGGTTTTTTTTCAGTCCAGTAACAGTTTGAAAATTAATGTTCCATATGACGAAATTAATATGTCTCATTTTGGCAGGTGTGGTTTTCATGACAGTAGATGTACTATGTTTAGATTTCCAAAAAGCCTTTGATAAGGTACTGCATAGTCGACTCATGACTAAGGTCAGAACATGTGGAGTTGGGGACAAATAGCAGAATGGATAGTAAGCTGGCCACAAAAAAAAACAGAGTAGGGCTTAAATGTACTTACTCAGATTGGCAAATGATGGGATGTGGTGTTCCACAATGATCTGTGCTGAGACCACTGTTATTGACCATTTGCATCACGATTTGGACTCAGGAATTAGAAGTACAATTTCAAAATTTATGGATGGCACTAAATTGCGGGCTATAGTTAATACACAGGAAGACATTAATAAACTTGCAGAATAGGCATATATTTGGCAAATGAACTTCAATGTAGATAAGTGACAGGTAGTATATATTGGTAACAAGAATTCAGAGGCTACTTACTCATCAGAAAGTAAGGGCTGGATTTTATGCCAGCAACGGGGGTCCCAGTGGCGGACCCAACTCGACCCTCCATCCAACCCCTAGTGCTGTTTAATGGCAGTCAGGCAATTAACTGCCTGCCAACAGGGACGCTGTCGCTTTAAGAAACGAGCTCCCCACCTCCAATCAGAAGGCTGACAGCTCTGCAGTACCAGCAGCGCCACCAGGAGCAGGTAGGGTAGACTTAGAGAAGATATTTTTACTTGTGGGGGAGACCAGAATTAGAGGCAATAAACATAAAATAATCACTAATAAATCAAATAGGGATTTCAGGAGAACCATCTTTACAGACAGTAGTTAAATTGTGGAACTCACTACCATAAGGAATGGTTGAGGCTAATAGCACAGATGCATTTAAGGTGAAGCTAGCTAAGCGCATGAGGGAGAAAGGAATAAATGAATATGTTGCCTCTCTCCCTATCTTTCCTCATTTAAGGGGCTTCTTAAAACCTATCTCTTTGACCAAGCTTTCAGTCATCTGCTCAAATATCTCTTTATGTGGCTCGGTGCCAAATTTTGCTTTATCATGCTTCTGTGTAGTACTTTGGGATATTTTATTAAGTTAGGGGTGCTACATAAATACAAGATGTTGTTATAGGGAGCGACAGCAAGTGCAGAGTTCTTAGCTCCCTTGCCCCCACTGGAATGTGGGCCATTCTTCAGAAGAAATATAATCATGGCTCAACCCCAAATTGCACCCACAAACAAACTGCTCACTCTCCCTGGCCTCCACAATTTTGCTCCGTTAAATTTTAGACGCTTTATTATCTTTGAAACCACTGGGGGAAATTAGCAGTTAATTTTGGCAGGACATCTGGGAAACCCATACCTCTCGGTATCCCATCCAGAAATCCGCCAGCTGTCTTCATGGTCCTGAGTAAATATTGGGGTCATTGTTTAAGTATTGTACTGTTGGTTATTTGTTGTATCATTTTGCTCCTCTGTAACTCTGTTACCTATAAATGAATATATTAATGTTAGACTGAATGCAATGATTTGGCAGCGAGCTTTTTTGGAGTAACAGAAGACTATGATGGGCAATGCACAGTGTTTTCAATGAAAAATACTGAAGTAAACAGAATCATTCTTAGTCCTCTGACAGGTTATTCCTATTCATGGCACAAGCATGCTTGCAAGTTTCAGATTATGGGAGATGCAACTGTGTGTGTGGAAAATGTTTTGCTGCAATGTTGAATGTACAAAAATTATTAAATGGCATAGATACAGCCTATTTCACACTATTTAAGACTATTTCAAATTAACCTGAGAAAGCAGAACCAAAAGGCTAATTTTGATGGGTGAAAAATAGTTTCAAGCACAAAATTGGAAGACATTATTTAAAGACTGATAAAGGTTTGAATTAATTTGACAGGTGGGGTTATAGAGGCAGAAACATTTTGTTCTCTATAAATGACACCGAATGCAAATCATGGGAGCTTTAGTGTACTGGAGAGATAAGCTTCATGAGCCGAGTGTCCTTTTCTCATCTATGATTTTTTATATTTTTATGTATCATTTCTGATACCTTAATCTTAACTTTTAAACCTAATCTTGGTCTGTTAGATTTAGATAATCCACATTGCATTGAACTAAATGGCCATCTTTTACTTTGGTGAAGTGATGGATAAATAGTCATAGAAACTGGAAGTAACATGAGTAATTTGACATAATAACTGTAAGCATTGTTTTGACAATTACCAGAAATGAATTCTGCTCACATTTACTAATCAGTATGCAGCCCAGCTGTATTGAATCTCTGGCAATCTAAGAACAACCTTGTGAAAAGTGACTAAATAAAAAACAGCAGCTGCTTTGATTGCAAAAATCAGAGAATGAGTACTGCAGGCCTGCCAACTGGCCATCAGTGGATGACAGTAATAGGAGTTGAAGCCAAAGACAAAGTACACCCTGTAACTACCATTATAATCAAAAGGTCCATGTTGATTCCAGTTTCTGTAGCTGCCAGGATCTGGTAAACCTACCTAGCAATGACTGTGGGGAACTGGTTCCACAGGCTGAAAAGCCAACTGGTGAGCTGCTGCTAGGACACCTGTAAGCAACATACACCATACAGTTGACATTGTCAGTGAGAGGGAGGGAATGTTATCCATATGTCTAACATTTATGCCTTCACCTCCTTGCCATCTACCATAGTGCAGACAGTACCGATCAGCCAATGTGCTGCTGACCGATACATGAAACAATCAAGGATGCATTAATCAGTAGAGCCAGCTATTTCATCTTCTTTCCTATCGATTAGCAACATGAGTGTGGCACCACTGCCCAATGTCACAGCCCTGTTGCATTTCACAAAGCCTGAGGTCCCTGAACAGTAAGCAACAGGTTTACACTCTTTCCTCTGGGACCATCACTTCCTCCTCCTCATCTGTGTCCAGTAACTCATCCAATTCTACTTTGTCAAGTTCACTAACTTTCTTGTATAGCTGTTCTGGTATTGAAAAGTTAGCGAGAGAGTTGTGAGGAGCTGTCTTGTGTCTTGGCCCACTGGCTGTACTGATGGGTTGCTGCTCCAGGCTTGTAAGGGCCGAAAAGTGGGTAACAATACTGTCTTCAAGAGGTACATTCCTGAAGAGCTGACATTACAGGAAACTAAGGTTGTATATTTGTGCTGTGCCTGTGTAAGAAGGGAGGGGGACAAAATATAAGAATTGATTGGTCCTGACCTATAGTTTGGAGAAGACCTATGGCTTTACCTCATACTTTCTCGAAGCTCTTACAGGCAGTAAGCTTGGGTAGCCTCTTGCAAGGAAGTCTAAGGTCTCTAATTTCTAAGCATGCTTCCGATTTGAATCTGTTTCCTTGTAGTGGTAGTTTTGGCAGGTTGTAAGTTGAAGGAGTACTGTGAGAGACATATTCTGATCTCGGTTAATGTTGCACTTTCAACACAATAGTAACCCAAGGTGATGCTTCTTCCCTGTTGAAAAAGGATAGAAAAAGTCAGGGACTCACTCTGTGAGGAGCTGCAGGCACAAGTCTGCCTCATGCTATTATTTGGCATGATGGAACTGCAATGTACTGTGACACCTTATGGACAGTAGTTCAGTGCAGAAACAGAATAGTGGACATGAACATAGCTATCAAGTGGCACCATTTAAACCTCATGATTCATATATACTGTCCATATTATTTTATGGAAGTCACTGTTGGGTATATTTCTATAAACATGAAGTGATTGGCCTAGATTTTGCATTCACCAGTAAAGCGACAGAGCTCGTCACTGACCTCGAAGAAAGCTGCCCACAAAGATCCAGCAATCTATGTGGCATAGATTTCCTTTTTCCTGATGTTAATTTGAATCTGGCGCCATGTCAAGGGGAATTCCAGGCATCAAGCAACAGTGATGCTATGAAGCAGGGTGAGAAGTCAATCAAATTGAAGTATTCTCACAGACGGCCAACCAGGAAGTAAATTGCACTGATTATCATTGACTTCCTATAGATTTTACAGAAAGTGAGATAAATGATTGAGATATAAAGATTGGAAGCTGAAATATCATAAGCCAACTTTCAATAAAATGATATTAAAAATCTTGGATTTTTTTATCAGAATGGAAAAAAATTGACATTACACAAATATAAAATTAGTTTTTTCAGGGCCAGAGAGATTCTTCAACAACAGTTATGACTTATTACACCATTATAAACTGAGTTACACCTCATTTACGAGGCATAACTTTTTCAGGGATTTCTAGCAGCAAATATTACAGCATAAAAGGGGCAGTTCTCATCAGTTCAGTGATTTCTAATTGATTGCAATCTGTGGGAACTTTAACAGTACACTCTATGGGGAAGTGTAGAATCACTGACAGCAACTTCTGGATTTTCACGTTTTAAGTGCACATGTGTGGACTCCATTACTACTGCAAAATCTGGGCCATTATGTCACGATCTGGAATCCTTCATGGTGGACATCTGCACTCATCGACAACACTCATATGTAACACACACCACTGGGGCAATATTAACTGTATGATATTGCTGTTGGTTTTTTTTTAACGTGTTTTATGAGCAATATTTCAACTACTGCTGAATACCTATGAAGCTTACAGTATTTATTTATAAATTCATAAAAGAACTACATCCAGCATACCTGTCACACTTCAAACATTACCATTCTTGGCAATAACATTCACAGCATGGGGCCAACTTCCATATGATGAAGATACCATAGCCCTTGACTCCATGACATTTGCTGCACAGTTGGACTGCTTGCCTGATATTAAGTTTTGGATGGGCTCGAACATTCTCCAGCTCAAAAGCAGTAAAGTGATGCATTAGTTTACAACCTCCATCACAAACTTCCTACTTGAGTACCTGTCTCTATATTCTTTACACCTTCCCAGATGCACTGCCATTTTCCTCTATTTGACCGTGAGCTGAACATCAAAGCTCACATTACCAGGACTGCCTGTTTCAACTGCACCTTTGGTTACTCATGGCTGAACACTTTGGGATGTTTTATTTCATTAAAGGTGCTATATGTTTTATATATATATATATAAAAAACGAGTTGTTACTGTTACACTTAGAATCATAGATCAGAGAAACTTACATCACAAGAGGAGGTTATTCAGCTCATCGTACCTGTGCTGGCACTTTGAAAGAGCAGTTGTGCTTCATCCCACATCGCTACTTTTTGTCCGTTACCCTGTAGGTTCTTCCTCTCCAAGTACTTATCCAACAACCCCTTTTTAAAATTATTTATGGAATCAGCTTCCTCCACCTTATCAGGTAGAGTTTTCCAGATCCCGACAACTCTGAGTGAAAACATTTCCCCTCATCTCCCATCTAGATCTTCGCCAATGATTTTGAATCCATGACCTCTGGTTATTGATACATGTGCCAGTGGGAATATTTTTTTCTCTATTTACTCTATTAACCCGCTCATCATCTTGAAAACCTCTATTAGATCACCTCTTAACCTGTTCTGTTCTGAGGAGAACAGTCCTAATTTTTCCATTCTCTCCTCATAACTGAAGTACCTCATCTCTGGTGACATCCTGCTAACCCTCCTCTGTACCCTTTCTAAGGCCTTTACATTTTTCCTAAAGTGTGGTGCCCTGAGTTGTGATTAATAATGTTCTAGCATGACCTCTTTGCTTTTACATTCTATTCCTCTGTTTATGAAGCCAAGTAAGCCATTTGCTTTTTTAACCATCTTGTCAATTTGCTCAGATCAAATGATCAAAATTTAAAAACAGAAATACATTCATTTCCTGTTTTTTTTTCTGATATTGTGGTAGAGCGAGGGACTTAAAATAAAAAGCTGCCAAACTACGGAGAAACGATTGCTGTCAAATTTACTTCAGGGTGTGCCCAACAGCAAGCAACCTCAGGGGTTCCGAAGAAGGGTCACTGACCCGAAACGTTAACTCTGCTTCTCTTTCCACAGATGCTGCCAGACCTGCTGAGTGATTCCAGCATTTCTTGTTTTTGTCTCAGAATGTGCCTATTCACAGTAATTCACAGTAATACACTGACCAAACATGAGCAATAACGTAGGAGCTCAACTGGTATTATAATAAATGATGGATACCCTGGAGTCATTCATTTCAAGGCTCAGTAAACAATTCCAAACATTTTCTGAATCCCTTAATTAGATTATGGCCTTATGAGCAATCCTAATGATCCATTATTCTCTATTACAATCTTGATAGCTATTTTGATTTGGTACAAGTCTGAAAATTTAGCAGAAGATACAATTGTTTTGAAACCTTTTTACATAGAATGACAAATAAATACAAAACAAGATAGTAACACGACTACAGTAGTTAAGCAGATTAATATGTAGAAAAAGAGTAAACTCCAAGAGGTTTCACTACTTGCAGTTTCATAATGATCTGTAGCTAATCATATTAATTGTATTACTGTAATACAGAGATGATCTTGTCTGTTCTGGGCTCCTCAGCAAACATTCAGTACTTCATAATAATGGAAGTTTTGAGCTGCTCCTGCTGGATGAGATTTGAGCATTTTATTTTGCAAATTCTATTACTTTTGTGCAATTCACAGACCCAATGAAAGAACAACTTTTCTGTTTCACGCACAGTATCAGTTCAGCATTCTTCTTGGTTCAGTGCAAGTTGTCATCAACACAAGCATTGCCCTAAAATAGGCAATAATCTGACCAAGCAACTTTGAGGGAGTGATGTTGTGATGGTAAAATGCCTTCCAATTAACTGTGTTTGTAAACAGTACAATACAATGATGCTGCTGTGTCCAGGATTTTGTATTCAAGTTCTTTTAGTCGAACTTAAACAAAAATTCAAAATCTTCACCAACATTTTATGCTTGAATGCCAGCTTTACATTGCACCCAATGAAGCAAAATTTGAAGAGAATTTAGAGAGAAGATTATTCCTAGTTGTTTCAAGTCCTCGGTGTATCTGAATACTCCCCAGAATGCAGACAACACCACAAAACTCAACTTCTCCAGACTTTCAATCCCAAAGGTTTCACCTCTGAGGTGACTCAGGTTCATTACATAGGTGGTGTCCAAATAATAGGTTAACAGCAAAGATGAAGCCTTTTCTAGCAGGGTTAAATGAAAGGAAAGTTTATAAATTTACTTTAAAAAAAAACTTACTTTTGTCTGATTTTTATCAAATGGTTACTCAGATTATCATCTGTGTGTTATATTACCTTTTATCCACTGCAATACCTGCTTTATAGTCCAAGAGATAATATGGGCCAGTTACACAATACTGCTGTAATGGCAGCGGGATAGCTGCAATTTGTGTGTGCACAATATGCTAGTAGTTCTTAGGTTGTGAGGCCACATGATCTAAATAATTCAGAAGAAGCTTGCTGTGCAGTGATGGAAGGGGCAGAATACCCAGTTAGGACCGAGCCTTTCAGGATTACTTGCAAAGTTTAAAGATATGTAGTGAAATTCTTCCACCTTCTAAAAAGGCTAAAAATAGTTTCCAAATATTTGTCAGCCTTTCCAAAGGCTGCATGTAGGCAAAGAAGTGGCAAGCTAAAAGTAAGGAAAAGCAAGTCAAATGCACAAGGACAAAATGGAGTGTGGTAGTACAGAAGCCCATTTGATGGCAGGCCAAGAGTGGTAACATGAGGTGGTGCAAGAAAGGTTGCTCTGTTACCTCAAAGTATACCAAGGAAGTAGGATCAGAAGACACAAATGGAGATTGGTCAAAAGTGAATATAAAACTGAATAATCAGAAAAAACATCTTGACTTAAAGAATGATGCACATTTGTAAAAACTGAACCAGGAGATTGGATATCTCAATACTTCATTTTTGCTGAATGTTGCTGACTGGCCACTCACAAAACCCCTGTGCATAAAGGTATACAAATTGGAAAACATCTTTTAAAGACAATGCCGCATAAGAGTGAATCTTTGCACATTAGTCAGAAACAATGGGCAGAATCTTCTCCACTTAGTCCCTGCCAGAATGGTGGGACAATTTTCGAGTCAGAAATCCAATTTCCTAATGGGTGGGTTTTGCCGAGGCTCTTTCCCTGAGCAATGACATTAGTACCTCTTGGCTTCTGACCAATTAGGGAGGGCGGGCAAGTTGACGCACCCATTCTGTCAGAGGAGGGAGTTCTAATTAAAAGGGCTACAGTGGCGCAGTGGTTAGCACCGCAGCCTCACAGCTCCAGCGACCCGGGTTCAATTCTGGGTACTGCCTGTTTGGAGTTTGCAAGTTCTCCCTGTGTCTGCGTGGGTTTCCTCCGGGTGCTCCGGTTTCCTCCCATATGCCAAAGACTTGCAGTTTGATAGGTAAATTGGCCATTAGCAATTGCCCCTAGTATAGGTAGGTGGTAGGGAAATATAGGGACAGGTGGGGATGTGGTAGGAATATGGAATTAGTGTAGGATTAGTATAAATGGGTGGTTGATGGTCGGCACAGACTCGGTGGGCCGAAGGGCCTGTTTCAGTGCTGTATCTCTAAACTAAACTAAACAGGGGTTACAAGTGCTCACCAGCACCTGGATTTTTTCAGGCTACAGCAACCATGTCACTCACTGTCAAGAAAACATGCTGGGCGAAATGAGGATTTTTAATTCATTGGTTGGAAACCTACATTAAACTTTTAAAAAAGGAAAGCTGGGATCTTATACTTAACTTTTAAAAAACTGGCAGCCAAGATGGCCAGCACAATTTGCATTGAAATACGTCACATTCCAGGACATCGAATTGGAGATGCATGTCTAATGAGGCCCCCATCCAGGACAATGGCTTGGATCACTGAGTAGATTATTCAGTATCACTCATGTTAGCGGGACATCCAAAGACATCTTGGAGTATTCACTATTGAAGACCTACCTCCAGGGGGTAAACATTGCAACAATGAGACTAGAGAGAGATGGAGAATTCCTGGACTTGAATCTTATTAAATTGCAATTGAGGGCGGCACAGTGGCGCAGTGGTTAGCACCGCAGCCTCACAGCTCCAGTGCCCCGCGTTCGGTTCTGGGTACTGCCTGTGCGGAGTTTGTAAGTTCTCCCAGTGACCGCGTGGGTTTCCGCCGGGTGCTCCAGTTTCCTCCCACAGCCAAAGACTTGCAGGTTGATAGGTAAATTGGTCATTGTAAATTGCCCCTAGTGTAGGTAGGTGGTAGGAGAATGGTGGGGATGTGGTAGGGAATATGGGATTAATGTAGGATTAGTTTAAATGGGTGGTTGTTGGTCGGCACAGACTCGGTGGGCCGCAGGGCCTGTTTCAGTGCTGTATCTCTCTATGAGGACACCGGACTGTGACCACCTCCCCATCTGTGAAAATCGAGCAGCCTTTTGCTTCATAGTCTCAAGCTGCTGAGACTTTGAAAGAGAACCCATGGGGGAGTTGTCTCTCTCTCTCTGTCTCTCTCTCTCTCTGTCTCTCTCTGTCTCTGTCTCTCTGTCTCTCTCTCCCGGTGAACCTGGGGCTTTCGACGCTTGCCTACCGGCAGGAAAAGATCCAAAACAAAGATTCCCGGGAAGAAGACCACCTGCTCCATTATCTCCAAGAACATCTACCAAGAACGTCAGGACTCCAGATTCAGCCAGAAGACATCTGAATTAACTGACATCACAGACTTCATATTTTTATTTGTTCTGGACTCTACCCAACCCAAATTATTCCTCTCCACTCTGTAATCCATGTGTGTGTGTGTGTGTATGTGAGTGAAAGTGTACCGTAGTTTAAAATTTTATTTAGATTGGGTTTTTGGTTAAGTACAGTAAACTCACCTCTTTCTTATTTAAACTCAAGAAAACATCTCTGATTGGTTCTTTTATGATCACGACTAAGGTAAAAGGTTATTCACTCACTTAATTGGTAAACACATCCACTGTTTCAAAAGGAATAAAACCTGTTGCGGTCAAACAAGAAGGAGGACAAGAGGGGGACCCCTCCTCACCTGATTGTAACACCCACTCTTACCTGGAGGTCCTGTTGCACGATCTGAGGGGCTGCAATGAGGTGAGCTCTCCCAAGAGGAAGAGGATAGCCTCTCCAATCAGTCAGGCAAGGATGGAAGTGGCTAAGTAAGTCAGCAGCTGGAGAGTGTTTCCTCTAACCTGGAGACAATGCCCCAAGAGGATCCAGGACCTCTGGATGGCATGAAAGGTGAGTGTTATAATACTTTCAGGTACAAAGCCCACACTCTGATTTTCCAAGCATTCTCCTGAACAACACTCTTCAGGTCAACACACCTTGCAGCTCCACTCATTCCTCTCTCTCCAGGCACCTCACATCCCCAAATGAACAGCCAACACTCACCCTCATCCTACTGCCCTCTCCATGATGCCTCATAGTCATCTTCCACAAAAGGTGTCCTTCCCTCTTCTCTGCACGTCATTACAAATACTCACACCTATCTGCTTTCTCTCCTTGCAGAAGAGAGGCAGAGACCTGGGGTGGGGGAGTGTGCGGGGGTTGGTGATGGTGATGTGGGGTGGGGTGGCAGAGGGGTACAGGGTTAGGGACTGGCCATCCAGTCACAGGCACCTTGTTATCCATCACTAATGCATGCCCAACTGCTTCACTAGAAAGGACGTCTTGTTCCAGGAGGCTGCAGATGTCAGCAGCAATCTGCCGTGAGAATCTGAGCCTCCTGAGACACTGGTGCTCAGACATGTCAAGAGAGCTGATCCTCTGCCTGTAGACCCTGTGTTGGGGGTCTCAGCTCCTTCCACCAAGATCTCGGTGTCCATTCATCTGCCCTGTGAAGGGGTATGTAGCTGAGAAGGCACCTGGTGTTGCTGCTGGTGTTGCTCCTGCTGCTACTGGAGCTGGTGGCAGTGATGTGGCCTCTGCTCCTGACCCTCAGCAGAGGTGGAAGGTGCAGCTACAAAAGCTGTCCCCATGCTGTAGTGAAGACTGGCAGCCGGGAAAATGTGAGTGAAGTGCCTTCCAAGAAGTTGTCAACCTGTCAAATCAGTGGAAGAACTCTGACAGAAGAAGTGCTTTGAACAGCAGCCTGTCATCTGGCTATGTCTGAAGTATTTCATTGTAACTGATCAAAGCCATCCCAGCTTGTCAATTTCACTGAAGAAGCTCTTTCTGCTGTGCATTCACCTCAGTGACCCTGGCGAGATGCAGACACAGCGTGGAAACTGTGTACTGTTGGGAAAGAAGGAACACATGGTTAAAAAAGGCTCTTCATTGCCTTTTTAATCATCTCAATTGCTTTCTTGCCTGACCCACGGGAGTTCCCCACAGGACTTGAAACCCGCCCCCGGGGAAAGCCAAAAGAGGGATGTAATTTTTGGGGACTTTTACCATCTGAACCCGCCTCCACCTGTCTGGGAAAATTCTGCCCTGTCTCCTAAAATCCCAACTGCATAGCTACCATATTTTAGCAGACACAATTTTTACCATAACAAAAACTTTTCATAGGATATCCATATTTATTTTTATTAGAAGTTAAAAGCCTGAAAATTCCAATTGGGCTGCTGTGTCCAGGTAGTGGGGTGGGATGAGATCTCTGCCTTGCAGTCCACCCTGCCACTGACTATAGGGTCATTAGAATACAAAGGGGTAGGTGCCTGTATCCATTACAACACTCCTATGGCAGTTGTATATGGAGCATGCCTGTATTATTTAGCTGGCTGTAAAGCACCTTGGGATGTCCTGAGGTAATGTAAGATGCTGTATAAATGCAAATCTTTCTTTGTATTGGGCATCTGCTCCATGGAATTGGTGGAATTTCCAGTGTGGAGCATCACCCTGTGAGAATTTTTGAGTGTGGGGAGAAAGGCAGACACCCAGTGGAAATGGGTTTCACCCCCAAGTTCCAACCCCTACTGAGAGTAGATGATTTCTGCATCAAAACAGTGCTAGTGTTAAAAATATTGCATTTATAGCATTAGATACGATTGGTGCAATGACCTCATCACATTCTCATATTACTCTTCTGCATAATTAACCCACCTTTCTTTTTAACATGCTGATTGACCTGCTATACATTTTTGGCACTTTATGTTCTTATTTGAAATATATTGCACTGCATGTCATTGAAGTGAACTTTCATTTAAATTGCTGACCGCTGCAGAACTAGAATGTACCAATATCTCCATTAAAGACGTAGACTCTGGGGAAACATTTTGCAGTGGATTCCAGTTATTGGTGATTAAAACATGACAGACACATTTACCAAACTTGGAAAAAACAAAAAATGATTGGAAGGGCATTTACCGATGGTCAGGGATATCCTCATATTCAAATAACATTATCAATACGTATACATACCATACCTTTCATTTCCAACTTCATCCATTAACAGGACCTTCGTTGAAAAGTGAGATATGTGCAAGCCATCGTACAGCCCTTTAAAAATAAAATCTTTAAAAATATATAATTTAAGGTTGGAACCTAGTTAACTATCCCCACTCTGTTCATCCCATTGGCTGAGCTCTGAATATAAATTCTTAACACTGTTGGTCATTGTTGCTACTTACTTTGACCTTCAGTTCCAAGCATGTGTATGCAGTGAACTCAGTGTTATCGGTTAGCCTTCATGAAATTTTAATGAATCCTTGACAGTTGAACTACATTGTGAGCACAAATATTCCCCTTGATCTTATCACTTTAATTAAGTGGCTACCAGATCTACCTCCTTGACATTCAGTGGAAAAATAGACTCCAGATTCAAATCAAGCTGCACTGGGGACACTCCAGTGGATCGAAACCATTGTCTGTTGCTCTGTAATTTTCTTCTGAAACTTCCTGAAAACAATAAATATTAAATGGATTTTTCAGCCTATACAGAACCCAAGGGATATTTCACTTGAAGATGCTGGTGTTGGGTGATGATATTCAAGTAGATATTATAATAAAAAGTAGCCACAATCAATTTTCAGCATTAAAATATTTATGTCAGTACTGAGCGTGAACCTGGTGCTGCTGCTGATGCGATTACTGCTGGGAGATAGTCTCCCAGTCCCACCTGTGTAAATCTTGTAGCCTTGTTCTCCCTAAAATGAGCTGCATTAATATGACTGGAAATGTAATATCGCAGTAAGACTTATTACAAAAGGAAATCATTAGACTATTCATCAGCAGCCATTTCCTGCATGGAGTTCAATTACATAGGCAACAGTGTTTATGTGCATGACCCTAACACAACAGGGCATATACTATTGGAAATAAATTCCATTAAATATCTAGAGCAAAACAACACCTGGATCTTTAGAATGCTACATGAACAATTTTCAAAATATATATTGAAAGGTACAAATCTTGCCTGTGCCATGTTGAGTCAGACTTTTTTCCTGGTAGCTTGACTAAATAATAATGGCTGTTTACTTACAAGAAGGACACAGGAGGGCCTTGACTAAATTAGAAAATCTCTTTTACATGTTTTTTCTCCGTAATTTGATAACAGCACAATGTTAGATCGCAGGAGCAATGTGACCCTCTTGTGAAATTGTTCAATTTTATTTGCCACATACTTAATTTTTATTCTGATGTAAAGGTAAAGAAAACCATTAAAATACTCCTTTCCAGTATTTTTCTTGCTGGAAAATATTTTCATATGGAAGGTTGAGGACATTTGAGGTGCATATACCTATCCACTTATGCTGCTCATAACAACCCCCTCACCACCATCCCTGCTTTGGGACTAACCCAAATTAAAGGAGAAGTGTTGATGATACTAAGTGTGTACAAGCTGCCTACTTCCTGTTGCTTGTCTCAGACAAATAAACCTGAAAGTCTTCACAACAAATGGCACGAGGAAGGACATTTTTATAACTGGTGGCACTATCTCTGTGAATCATTTTGAAAAGGCTTTCCCTCTGTTCACAGGTAATACAAATACTTCAATATACAATTAATGTCCTGGCCAATATTTATCCCACAACCAACTTCACTCAAACAGAATGGCTCAGATTTTTTGGTCAGTGGCAAAGGAAAGGTGTATGATGTTCACCTAGTTGACAGTTGCCCACAGAGTTTTTGTAGGCATATCAGCAGAGATTTTTCCTAATTCAGTGCCTGTTTTGGCTTTGCATCCTCTACAGGGGATCCGTGGTGGAGCGAACAGAACAAGTAACAGCGAGGCTCTTCAACCAGTCAGACTGAAGTATCCCCGCTGAGACAATCTGTAGTGTTGTAGTATTTTGAAATTGCACTTGCATTGTGCATTGTGTACTCAAAGACTGCTGCAGAACACACATGCTAGCAAAGAGAAAGTGAAACTAAGACAGAATAAAAGGAGAAGGCTTTGTGTTCCGTGCTATGCTGTGTCTGTCTCTGCCTCATATCCTATATCAAACTTGGCTAAACCTCACTCAAGTGCCAAGGACATCACATACTCCAGGAGGAAGTTTTACTTACCTGACCTGTAGGAAGTGGGTCAGTCAGGTGGTCTTGGGTGTTGTATGATCACTTCAAGAGTGATGTCCCTTTAAGAACTCAGTATGCTAATGAGCTAAGTACCAGGACATGGTCATGTGACTAGAAGCCATAGTCACTCTGCAACAGTAACACCCTGGACAGAGGTTCTGTGCATAGTTTGCTCTTTATTGTCTATACTAGTTTAGCTGTTAATAAACCTGTTATAGACCTTCAAGGCACTGTAATCCACGTATCTCACTGTGTTGCTTAAGATGACACAAAGAGCACATGACATGCGGGCAGCTGTGGTGAAAAGACCATTTATAACCTTGAAGACCACAGGCCAAACAGCAAACAAGTAAAGAAACTTTAAAACAAGCCTCCGAAAAGAGTGAAATACTGGCCCAAACAGTGGAAAGAAGAAAAAACTTACCTCCAGCTGTGGGAGACAGAGCACGGAACGACAGGCTACAAATAAATTTTGGTGATCCAGTGAGTCATTGTGCCGATGGTTGAAGAATCCCTGTTTAAAAACAAAGCTTTGAAGTGCTTAAAAAATTGATTTTTTTTAAGTCTCCACGGGAGAGAGAAAAAATGGGGAAATTCCTCATTTCCTCTCTCAAGCTGATCAAGGTCAGTGCCATTACAGGAGGTGTCTGAAAAAAAGCTTGGGAAACCCCTAAATGCTGCAGAGTATCCATTGAAGCAGCCAAAGCTAAAAAAATCATTAAACCAGTCAACTGTGAAGAAGATAAATAAACTCTAGCAGAAAAAAGCAAAGGGGAAAATGCTTGAACTGCGTTTCAAACAGCTGTGTAAACATATAAGCTGAAGTGCTGAAAGCAAAATAAACAGAGAATACTGTCAAGCACCAGTTACTCTCCATCAAAGCAGCTAGTCTAAATAAAGTAGAATTTCTTAAAGGGGAAACTGCATAGAATTAATAGAAAATGTTTTAAAACCAGTTTCAAACCACAAATAGAAGTCATAACAAATACAGTGCTGCAGGCACACACAGCTGAACAAAGTTAAATACAGAGTAGGAAGCAAAAGAACAGCAGAAAGATGGATATCAAATTTCCAGCATGAACTGGAAGGCCAACAGCACAACAATGCCACACCCTCACCTCTGCCGTCTAGAGAAGCATGAGCACCAACACGAGCCAGAACAAACAGGTACCTCCATGAGGCCAAGCATTCCTTCCCCAACAAGTCCTTAACCTTGGGCTCCAGGTATATGAGGAGTGGCGAAGGACACACAATGACCTGAAGAGGCAGAGGAGGAATAAGTTGAAGCATTGTCTGTTGGCTCCTCGAGATGAGGTGCTGGTACTTTCCAAATATGACAAAGCCTTAGAAGTAGTCATCCTAAGAAAAGCAACAGAGTATGCTAACAGGCTAAAGACAGAGCAACAGAAATTAAATGCAGAGAGGGAGAAACTTCAGAAAAAACAGCAACAGCTTATACGCAAATTCTCCGAGCTGCAGGAGACACCACTTGACAGCCAAGGATGAAATCCACGTCCCCTTAAGGTTATACCATAACAACATCCGGAAGAGTTGTTAAACCACCAAAACGATATATGGACTCTCTAGCTTCTGCATTCATAAATTTCACAATCCCTGTCCTCATACTTGTAAATGTTATAATCTATATCCCTGTGGAACTAATTTTGATATCCAATTTTATGTGTTTTTACTCGTAGCATATGAGACTTATCTTTGGAAAGAAAGGGGATGTTGTATGATCGCTTCAAGAGTGATGTCCCTTTAAGAACTCAGTATGCTAATGAGCTAAGTACCAGGACTAGAAGCCATAGTCACTCTGCAACTGTAACAGCCTAGACCGAGGTTCTGTACATACTTTGCTCTGTATTGTATATACTAGTTAGTTAATAAACCTGTTCTAGATCTTCAAGGCACTGGAATCCACATATCTCATTGTGTTGCTTAAGGTAATACAAAGAACACATGACAGCGGGGAACCCACAATTCATGATTCTGTCACATGCTGTGGAGTTTTAAGTGTGGAGTCTCATTCCCACATTTCTCTCTCCCTCATTCCCATCTGGATTTCCCAATCGTTATTCCACTTTCAGTATTTCATTTATAATCTAATTCAAAACTAATTTATATCTTCTGTTTTATATTTCCTGGTTTGGACTCTAAGGGCTGAATTTTAACCTAAAGCAATGGATTACATGAGTAGATTTGGGTCTGATGAGGGGGGGAGCAGGGGTTGAAGTCTAAACAACCCAAATCCGCCTCCAACCCACATACCTCTGACTTGAACTGAGTCCGGAAGTTGGGAGTGAAGTCAATCTGTTCCAAATAGATGGATTGGAGCTTTAATTATAAAATCGAAGCTGCAAGCCTGATTGCCATTCAGATTTTCAACTTTAACTGTTGGCAGCAATGTTTTGCAAGCATCAGGAACTCTGGCAGTTTCATCGAGGTGAGGACTTGGAGGATTCAGGAGGTAGGTGCCTTCACACCTTCCTACTGTATCCTGATGGGTTTCCCGCCCGGAGCCAGCCTGATTGACAGGCAGGGTATCCAGTCGGGCGGGAAGCTGGTCAGTGAAGGCCGCAGTAGGTCTGCGCTGAGGACTGCGGTGGGGTGGGAGGATCAGTCACGGATGGGGTGAGGAGAGGGGTCAACTGGGAGGATCAATTGGATGGCATTGATAGGGGATGGAGAGGAGGAGGTCAATTAAGAGGAGGAGGGGGTTTGATCGGGGAGTGGTCAATCGGTGGGGATAGGGTTCAGTCGGGTGGGCTGCTAATTTCGAGGGGAGGTCTAGGACTTGAAAGGGGGAAGTTGGAGGCCTCATGATGGGTGGGAATCAGGGGCCTGAGGAGAAGATCGGAGACCTCAATGAGAGTGGGGTGGGATGCCTTGCGGGTGGGATTAAAGTTTGAAGGCCAGGGTTGGGGTGATTTGAGGCCTGGTGGTGGGGGGTGGAATCGGATGCCTCAGTGGGGAATCAGACACCTTGGGGAGGGGTGTCGGATGCCTCAGGGGAATGGGGAGATTGAAGTTTGTTTGCCGGGCATAGATTGAAGACTTTTGTTCTGGGGTGTGGATTGCGGGCCTGATGGTAAAGGGGTTGAGATTGGAGAGCTCATTGGTGGGGTCAGAGGCTGTGGAGGGGAAGGTTGGTTGGGTATTACCCGATCGTGGAGGTTTCTCAGGCAGCCACCTGGATCCAGGAGGAAGGCTTGAAGGCACTTTCCTCCTGAATCTACCAAGTCCTCACCTTGATGAAGCTGCCAGGGTTCCTGATGCTTGCAAAACATTGCTGCCAACAGTTAAAGTTGAAAATCTGAATGGCAATCAGCCTTGCAGCTTCGTTATTATAATTAAAGCTCCAATCCATCTCCTTAGAACAGACTGAGATCATTCCCAACTTCCGGACTCAGTTCAAGCCAGAGGTATGTGGGTTGGAGGAGGATTTGGGTTTTTTAGACTTTAACCCCCTCCCCCCTCACCTGACCCAAATTTACTCATACAACCTGCTCATTGCTTTAGGTTAAAATTCAGCCCTTAGAGTCCAAACCAGGAAATACAAAACAGAAGATATGAATTAGTTTTAAATGAGATTATAAATGAAATACAGAAAGTGGAAAAACGATTGGGAAATCCAGATGGGAATGAGGGAGAGCGAGAGATAAAAGAGACAGACAGAAAAACTAAAAAATAACATTAATTTTCTTCTGTGGGAATGAGACACCACACTTATAAATTAATTATTCAGGATCAGAGAGGTTGTTCAGCATTAATTATCACCCATTATGCTGCTAAAAACTCACTTACTCCCCAATGCACCAGCCTTAACTTTTTCAGCCATTTTTAGTGTGGAACTAGTGGGCAAGTGCAGCAGGTTCATGCTATTGCAGGGATTTGAAAGCTGAGTCTATCGGCAAGTATTCCAACAGCATACCCTGTGGAGAAGTTGGGTATCTATGACAGCAATGTCTAAATTTCTGTGTTTAACTGCGCATGTGCAGACACCAGGAGTTGTTGTCAGCTTTACACTGCAATGATACCAAGTGCTGATAACCTTGCCATTATTATTAAGGGAAATCTGGGCCATTATCACATTGATATTTGTGGGATCCTCCTGTGTGCAAATTAGCTGCTGTATTTCCACAGTGACTATATTTGATTGGCTGTTAAGTGCTTTGGGACATCCTATGCATACACAAACAACTCTTTGTTTCTCTTACTCATATTGCAAAAACATCGGATTGTCAGGAAAAATGTATGCAGAACAAAGATTATCCTGAGTTTTTCCAGGTTGTTCTACACAGAATAGCAACAATCCTTCTTTAAAAGTTGATTTAGTTCCAACCTATATCCACCTCTAACAACAACTATGCACTGTGCCCAATGGAGCTTTGGGTGGTGTCATGCTAGGCCCCCACCTGCCAAGAACGAGGCACTTTAATTTTGTCATGAACATTGATTTTAAACTGTTACTGGATGAAGAAAGGACTTGTTAAACAGATCAGCCATGGCTGGAAAAGACATTTGCATATTAACAGACGGTGATTGGAAGGACAAAGGACCATTCCCTGACACATTCAAGCCACAATGGACCTTGATCACCAGGTAGTGTGTGTAAGAGGAGCATTTCAGGCCCTGCTAAGATGATACAATCCACAGAGCCATGACGTGGTCAGACCAGTTAGTCATATGACTAACCTGCTTGGCAGCCTTGGGTCTTCTGAATTGTACAAACAGTTTGAACTCAGAGTGTCTGTTAGCTCCTGGACAATGAAGATCTTTCCTGTCTACTCCCATCTCGTTCTCACAAGCTTCTGAATCCACTGAAGACACATGAACCCCAAGAGAGAAAAGTCTCCTACAGCGATGAAGGTTTAAGAAGAATACTGGGCCCCAACGAAAAGCAAGATCTACCTGCAATCAAGGACTCTACAGTGAGCTCGAAGAACGGTAACAAGAACTCTTCAGATATTGCCTCAAACGTTTCCACTTTATTTTTCTTCCGCTCTTTTCTGTCTTTATTTGCATGTGTGTATCGCGTATGCATGCTAGTGTGGGCACGTCGTGTATCCGTAGGCGTCAACTGAATTAGAGATTAAGTTTAATAAATTTAAACTTTTCTTGTTTTTGTGAAGGGGAGGTCGTGTCTCACTAATTTGATTGAGTTTTTTGAGGAAGTGACAAAGATGATTGATGAAGGAAGGGCAGTGGATGTTATCTATATGGACTTCAGTAAAGCCTTTGACAAGGTCCCTCATGGCAGACTGATACAAAAGGTGAAGTCACATGGGATCAGAAGGGAGCTGGCAAGATGGATACAGAAGATAGAAGACAGAGGGTAGCAGTGGAAGGGTGCTTTTCTGAATGGAGGGATGTGACTAGTGGTGTTCCGCAGGGATCAGTGCTGGGACCTTTGCTGTTTGTAGTATATATAAATGATTTGGAGGAAAATGTAGCCGGTCTGATTAGTAAGTTTGCGGACGACACAAAGGTTGGTGGAGTTGCGGACAGTGATGAGGATTGTTAAGAGGATACAGCAGGATGTAGATCAGTTGGAGACTTGGGCGGAGAAATGGCAGATGGAGTTTAATTCGGACAAATGTGAGGTAATGCATTTTGGAAGGTCTAATGCAGGTGGGAAGTATACAGTAAATGGCAGAACCCTTAGGAGTATTGACAGGCAGAGAGATCTGGGCGTACAGGTCCACAGGTCACTGAAAGTGGCAACGCAGGTGGATAAGGTAGTCAAGAAGGCATACAGCATGCTTGCCTTCATCGGTCGGGGTATAGAGTATAAAAATTGGCAGGTCATGCTGCAGCTGTACAGAACTTTAGTTAGGCCACACTTAGAATATTCTGGTCGCCACACTACCAGAAGGACGTAGAGGCTTTGGAGAGGGTACAGAAGAGATTTACCAGGATGTTGCCTGGTCTGGAGGGCATTAGCTATGAGGAGAGGTTGGATAAACTCGGATTGTTTTCACTGGAACGACGGAGGTGGAAGGGCGACATGATAGAGGTTTACAAAGTTATGAGCGGCATGGACAGAGTGGATAGTCAGAAGCTTTTTCCCAGGGTGGAAGGGTCAGTTACTAGGGGACATAGGTTTAAGGTGCGAGGGGCAAAGTTTAGAGGGGATGTGCGAGGCAAGTTCTTTACACAGAGGGTGGTGAGTGCCTGGAACGTGTTGCCGGGGGAGGTGATGGAAGCAGGTACCATAGAGACGTTTAAGAGGCATCTTGACAAATACATGAATAGGATGGGAATAGAGGGATACGGACCCCGGAAGTGCAGAAGGTTTTAGTTTAGGCAGGCATCAAGATCGGCGCAGGCATGGAGGGCCGAATGGCCTGTTCCTGTGCTGTACTGTTCTTTGTTCTTGTTCTTTGTTCTTTAAACCTAAGAAAGCCTGTTTGTGCTGATTTCTTTGCCTTATAATTGGAAAGCGGTGAACAAGGATTCACCAAGGAGAGCTAAAAATATGGTGTGTTTAAAATTAAACCCTGTTACGATAAGACCAGGTGAAGGCTGAGAGGGACCCCCAGACACCTTTCTCACCTGGTCGTAACCGTGGTATCATTCATTCGAATGCAAGAAAGGTTTACAATACAATAAACAAGATTTTTTTTTTAACTTTTAAGGAGTGGAACCTCCCAAAATGAAATTAATGGCCTAGAAATCTGATTGTAACAGACTTGTAAGCTGTTTAGAGAATGTGCCTGTCATGGGGATAAGATCGTATGTTGTGTATAAATAAGGTGTGAGATGTGGGAAGTGAGGAATCCTGCATGTGTTCCTTGTTGAGTGTAGGGTGCACTTCCTATTTAAGAGGTGCTGGCTGCCTTTAAGTGGGGTCAGTGATGCCTGATTTCTCACCTTGCCAAACAGGTGACCGACCAACGATTGGGGTGGGTAGCTAGCTGCCTGCCAGGATCATGATAATAAACTGCCAACATCAGTTTCACATGGTCCAGCTATGTACAGCACACTGTGTGATCCGTTTTCAAGTGTGATCAAATTTCCAAGCCCATGTATCTGCTCTCACTGTTCAGATTAGAATTTAACACATCCATAGTTAAACACGTGTACAGACCTCTATTTATCTGCCTTCAACAACCAGTGATATTTTTAAGGCTGCGTTCGCTGACAATGCAACCACTAGGTAGTGCAGTACTTGCACATGTGCAAATGCAGGCTCTTCAACTGAAACATTAGTGTCTGTGACGTTCAGGTAGCTGCCAGGATTAAAAATGGCACTGCTCAATTTATCACAGGAAATGCTTATGGCTAGATCGTTCTAGCAAACTAACCTTACATTAAGTTGGATGGAAGCCCAGTAATATGCTACTATGTAGTTCTCGGATACTGACTGTAATCCACAGATCCATTTAATATTCCAGTAATCCTATTAAATACAAAAGGAACTTTATGATTGAATTTCCATTGGAAAATAGTGAATTGTCACTCCGATTGAAAATCGGGCAGAGTATAAAATGTGCTGCCAATTCGTTATGTGATTCGTTTATACGACTGACCAGGAATAATTTCACCCGAATGCAGCTACTAGCTCCCATCCCACTGGCCACTCTCCCCCCTCGGCAACTCGCTTTCTCCCCCTCCTCCCCACAGGCTGCTTCCCCCCCCTTAGCCGCTTGCTGCTCCCCCCCACTTCGTTGGCCAATTGTTCCCCACTCGCACAACACCGCTCTCCAGTCGGTCGCTCCGTGCCCCCCTCCCCCCCAGCTCCAGCCACTAGTTATAGGCGGCGCCGCTTCCCTCCTCCCACCCACTCGCTCCTACGTTTGATCGTTCTCCACGCGCCACTCGAAGAAGCAAGGCGGGCCGCAAGGGGCGACGTAGGAGCAAGTGGCTGAGAGGAGGAAAGCGGTGCAGCCTAGAGCAAGTGGCTGGGGGGGTGGGTGCGAGGAAGTGGGGAGCGAGCGGCCGGAGAGCGGGGTAGCGCGAAGCGAGGAACAATCGGCTGGGGAGTGGGGGGAGCAGCGAGGTCTGGAGAGAGTTGCCGAGGGGAGAGAGTGGCTAGTGGGGCGGGAGCAAGTGATGGGGATCAAGCTCCAGCCTCAAAGTCTCCCATTCAGCTGCTTTCTCCAGCCAAGTGGGGGGCTGGATACCCGATGACGCCTTATCGCGTGTGCGCGAAGATGGACCAGGCACGGATACGCTATGACGTTGGGGCTGTGCAATGACGTCTTCCCATGCATGCGCCAGTTAGTCCTGGCAAGATGTAGCTGCGCATGTGCGCAGCTTGGCACACTCTGATGACGTCAGCGGTCCACTGCGTTGTCAGGAATCACTTTGTATTTTTAAAGTTAGAAAATTCCGCTTTATCCTAGCTGTTTTCTACCATTAAAAATAAAAATTTAGATGGAAATTTCTTTCTTAGACAATTTTCTCCCCTTTCTCTTACTGCTAATGACTTATTGACATCTGCCCATGTTGCCCAAGTGACTATTGTGCACATGTGAGCTTTAAGATTGCCAACTATCCTGGATTCTCCAGGAGCTTCCAGAAATTATTATTTATTCTCCCAGATATTGTTGTAAAGAAGTTGGAAGAAAAATCATAGGTTTTAAAAAAAAAAGTGTTTATATTTTCATTTTCTGTGAACACATTTGTTGATTAATTATAAAAAATATTAGAGATGGGAGAAAGGCTGACTGAAAGCCAAGAATCATCCAATTGGGAAACAAGAGATGGCTTGCTTTCTAACTGACATAAGAATGCAATGGCCAGAATTTTACACCACCCAAATGAGCCGGATGGTGGTGGGGGGTGGCGTAAAATGGAGCGGGAGGACTTTCCGACCCACTCCCACCTCCGCCCCCCCCTTTACGTAGGGCAGGGTGGGGGGGGGGGCAAACGGGCTGCCCGCCCCAGGCCAATCAAGGCCCTTAAGTTGCCAATTAACGGCCACGTAAGGGCCTTCGTCAGCCTCCACGTGGATTTTATGCGTGGCAAGTGGGCATCCTGGAGTGGGAAAGGCCGCCTGTTAAAAGCTGGCAGCCTCTCAGCGCCCTGGGGGTGGGCCCTGATAATCGGGCATAAGGTGCCCGATTGAGGGCTGCCCCCGCTTCCCCAACCACCCCCAGGATCCAAGATGCCCCCCCCTTCCCCCCAAACGTCCACCCTTGCCTCGCCGGGGTCCGACCAATTACCCCCGGCGAGGCAACCAAAACTCACCTTGGATCCCGGTTCCCAGGCATCGTCTTTGGTCGGCTGGACTGCAGTCCCAGCAGTGGCCACTACTCCCGGTGGTGCTGCTGGAACTAAGAGCTGCTGGCCCGCTGATTGGCCGGCAGCTCAATGAGGCAGGACTTCCTCCCTCAAGCGGGTGGAAGTCCCGCCTCGGAGCAGTTAAAGCCTGGAGACCCGTAAGATGCGGGACGGATCCCCAGGTGAGGCGGAAGCGGGTTCGCCACCAACTTTTACATCAGTGGCCAGCTCCCTTCCGCCCAACGTAAAATCCAGCCCAGCGTGTAACAAGGATGGATTTGGCTGGTGCCCAATTGTGGGAGGATGGGGTCGGGACAATGGGAGGCAGGAGATCATGTGATGAAATCTCCCAGAATACATTCAGTCAGAGTTGGCAACCCTGGTGAGATTAAACCATAATGCTAATCAGTTATGGGTATGCCACCATTGAACCCCATCTTGTTCTCACTTGACACTCATACATGTGGACTTCCATCAGGGGCCGCTCCATAGCCATCAGGAGTGGGGATCCTGGGTGACTTTCCTCATCCTAACCAGCGGCATGGATGTCAGTTTAGCATCTCTATTACTACCACAGCTGAGATTAGCCTACTGATTGGGATCTCCTCATCCTGTGACTTGGCTGCTTGTTAGAGATACTCACTGAGCCTTCAGGAGAGCCTGGAAATTTTATGCTAAAGGCCATTTAGTGATTTATCCACAATTTGGATTTGCTCCAGTTGTGGAGACATGTTCCCGTGTCATCAGAACAGTACCACCAAATCAAAAAAACTTTGGCACAGCCATACTGCTTGCCTTTCATTGGCGCACCACAAATATATAGTACTGATGCAAAATGTGCAGCATAACTGCCGTGCTGGAGAAGAACAATTTATACCCCTTTTTAAAGTTCCATAAACAGAGTGTTGTTTTGGGATGTAATGATTCAATTGAGAATGAAAACTAAGCAAAACAGCAACCGTAGTTACAGTAATAACGGTATAAACAACTACTTCACTTTGTTCACTTCCACTTTATTTGCTCTTTCCACAAACTTTAGTATTTCTTTTTCTTTCCAAAACTCTAACCATTTAACCAACTAACACAGTGGACACATTTAAGGACTGAACAATCCTTTGGAGTTTTTTTTGCAAGAGGCCTCAAGCACCCCATTGTTACTTATCTATAAAATGGAGGAAAGCTCATCTTGCATTCAGCATGGATAAGTGTGACACTCAACTGTCATTACTTTCCCCTCACATTGGCTCTGTTTCCTATTTCAGGTAATCTCATTAAGGGCAGCATGTGTATCACTGGTATGTCTATTGTTATGCCTCCAGTTCTCAGCCAGTACAGGTAGATATCAGTGACACTCACTTTATTAATTTCCATATCATAGGCCTAAATCTGAAGTGTGGGTAAGATCAGCTTCTGAATCATGTAATGCGAGACTGAGGTCTCCTGTCAGAACTGCAGGGCAGCCACTAGCTGCAAACAGGGCACTAGACCTGAAATGTTTCATTAGTGTTTCAAGAGGATCACATTATCTTGCAGGTAAAAAAATCTTACATATTAATGAAGGTCCTGGACTTAATAAAATCTGATATGATTGACATAATAAAAAGAAAGTGCACCCGATCAGGTATGTGCTCTACAGGTGTCAAATTGTTAACGTTGATACAGCAATCTCTACCTTTCTGATGGGATGCTTTTAGCTCTGAAAGGGTAGGATTCACAGGCTTACAACACCACCAGTGTACTTACACTGAAGCCATCCTCGTGCAATTCTCCTAATCCAGTCATGAAGACTGTTCTAAAAACTGGTACATACACTTCAAAGCCACAAATGTTGTTTTACTGGTTGATAACAGTTTGACACTGGAAATTGTCCCTTGAAAAAGTGAGTTGCAGGTGCAAGGCTGACCAAAGCTGTATCTGTGGTGCATTTATTTATTGCCTGGCCTCTGGCTGTAATTTGCTGAGTCCATCTAAGATATAAGATTTGATTGTATGTTTAACCCCTCACACCCAACCCTTTTCCCGAGAGACACAGACAGAGAAATTAAAATAGATCGGAACATCACATAGTCAATGTCCCTGTCAGCATGGAGCTTATCAAACTGTTTGCTGACATGATTGTTCTGCATAGATTTAAAAAGAAACTGCAAAGAGATGATATTAATACCTATCAAATTTCTCCACACATAATAAAAGCAGAAGGAGAGGGGAAAATATGATTCCATGTGTATTTATTCTTGACCCAGCTTGTAACAGTGTGTATTTTAGTCTAATTGTTATTTGCATTGTTCATTGATAATTGAAAGCAAATAATCCCAATAGTTACCAGACCAGACTCCATCAGTTTACAGCTCTACACTAACACACTACTTGATGCAGCATTGACAACACTCACAATATGTTAGCCATTTAATAATTTCTCACCATTGTTTTAATTTTATTCTTATTTCTTCCTTGTATTCCTCTAAATCACATGGATTAAAACAATACTGAATTATACACCAAAGTTAAAATGACTGCTACACAGGAAGCCCCCTCTGTACTAACATCTAAACATTTTCACAGTCTTCCCTCTATTACCTTATTAACATGTTCATGGGGAGGCTGTCTACTCTGCAGTGGAAAAATAGAAATTATACATGTAAGCGTCTGAATAACTTTGTTCTGATTGTTACATGTGATGGCAGATTTCTGTACATCAGGCCAAAAAAAAGACTAAATACAAATGAACAAATTGAATAATAATACCTGGTAGATAGCTAAAAAGTAACATTAAATAACAATACATGAACTGATCAGGATCAGGATCAGGACTCACTGACGCCAAAGGCATTGAGGTCTAATGTTTGTCCATGAAAAAGGCATATGCTGATTTACCAGAACTACGCATTTTGAGATAGGGTAATTAAAACCGTTGGTTCAGTCTATCTTTGCGTACAAGAGACGACGAATGAACAGCAAGCTGTCATGCCAATTATCAGAATTTCCTCATGAGCTGAACTCTGGGCATCTGTCTTCATTTAGGTGGAAGGATTTACACAGGGCATCTTGCCAATAATCTTGATGATCTCCTCCATAAGGGCCTATCACAATTACCTTAGTTTTTTTTATTCTTTCACGGAATGTGGGCGTTGCTGGCTATGCCAGCATTTATTGCCCATCCCTAATTGCCCTTGAGCCGGTGGTGATGAGCCACCTTCTTGAACCGCTGCAGTCCATGTGGTATAGGTACACCCACAGTGCTGTTAGGAAGGGAGTTCCAGGATTTTGACCCAGAGATCAAGGGTAAGAACTGGAATTCTACAATTGGCTACAGTTAAAGAACTTACATTTATATAGTGCCTTTCGCATCCTCCATCTCAAAGTGCTTTACAGGAAATAAAATACTTTTGAAATGCAGCAGACAATTTTGTTCAGAGAACTTAGGCGCAGGTTGTCAGAGCCAAATTTTAAGGAGCTGGAGGTCTGCACAAGGGTACTGCTGCAGTTTTACCAATTAAAATCACCAGATTACAAATCCAAGACATTGGAAAGCTGCATATTACTTGTCCAACTGAGATCACACGACTTGTTAGGACATTGGTTTGCTATTTGATCAGGAGTTCAGAGGGACAAATCTTGATAATCACCCACTGTTTAACTAGATCTCCTTCTGACATACGCACTGTGAGGAGAGTTGGGTAGTTAGTGGCAGGCAAGTTTAGGCTGAATTCCTCCCAGCCTGCTGCTGCTTTCTCTTTTGCTACCAATTCAGCTCACAGCAATGTCCTGGATTAGGCACATGGGCAGAGGAAGATCGGATATGGTATACTGAAGATATCTGAACAAATATGAACTCTCTGGACATATAGGTCAGAAGCTTAATCTACATTGGAACATTACTTTCATTGAAGATAGATATACTAATAACAATTCATTGCTCTGTTGAGATAAATTTACTAACTAGGTCAAGTCTCATATCCAGTTTCACCTGTTCATGTATTTATGACCTTATCAAAAAGTTCAGCTGCAATCATATGTTTCCAGACAACTGTATTAATTGTTGTTCAATGGAACAAATATTATGGATTGAACAGTTGCCTTTACTGCTACGTCAAGCTGTAACAGCTGAGTATCTGGATGAAATTGCAAGCCAATGTTCAGTATAATTACAGAGATAACAATAGTATGCATTACTTGGCAACAAGAGAATTTAACATACAAAGTTCCCCAAATGGCTTAATTGGTAAATACATTGTCGGGGAATAGCTGAACAATTCACCCTGAAGGTCTCAGATTCAACACCATAGCTGGTACTGAGTTAGCTGAATCAAGGGTAAGAACTGGAATGTTACAATTGGCTACAGTTAAAGAATTTGCATTTATATAGCACCTTTCACATCCTCTGTCCCAAAGTGCTTTACAGGAAAAAATACTTTTGAAGTGTAGTCACTGTTGTAATGCAGCAGCCAATTTGTGCGCAGCTAGATTCCACAAAAAGCAATGAGGTAAATGACCACATCATCTGTTTTTAAGTGATGTTGGTTGAAGGATAAATATTGGCCAGGACACTGGGAGAGCACCCCTGCTATTCTTTCAATAGTCCCACAGGATCTTCTACATCCACCTGAGGAGGCAGACAGGGCCTCAGTTTAATGTCTCATCCAGAGGACCATACCTCCAACACTGCAGTGCACTCTCAGTATTGAATTGATTACCAATTTAGATTTTGAGCATAAATCCCTGGAGTGGGACATGAACCCACAATTGTCTGACTCAGCGGTGACAATGCTACCACTCAGCCACAGCTAACACCTATTTTTGTGATGTTTCCTGGTTGAATAGACTGTTGACACTAATTGCCAAATCTGGCAGAAGAAGGAATAACTGGTAGCTTGAGACACTGGAAGGTTGCCACAGTCCATAGAACTGTACATCAGTATGACTCCAGGGGAAATCAAAACTGCACAAACCTGTCATAAAATTTCAAAACAGTGTCACAAGTGACTGTAGCAACTATTATTTCTAAGCAAGGACGTTATGGTAAATCTTCAACACTGGTTCAGCTTCCACTGGAGTTCTTCTTTTGGGCCTCCTTATCTCGAGAGACAATGGATACGCGCCTGGAGGTGGTCAGTGGTTTGTGAAGCAGCGCCTGGGTGGCTATAAAGGCCAATTCTAGAGTGACAGGCTCTTCCACAGGTGCTGCAGAGAAATTTGTTTGTTACAGGTTACTGGTGATAGTTGAGCCTAGGTAGGTGAACTCTTGAACCACTTCCAGAGCGTGGTCGCCAATATTGATGGATGGAGTATTTTGTCCAATTCTAGGCAGCACACTTTAGGATGGATGTGAAGGCATTGGAGAGTGTGCAAAAAAGATTTACAAGAATGTCTCCGGGGTGAGAGACTTCAGAAACGTGGATAAATTGGCAAAGGTGATGTTCTTCTCCTTAGAGAAGAGAAGGTTGACAGGAGATTTGATAGAGGTGTTCAAAATCATGAGAGGTCTGGACAGATTAGATAGGGAGGAACTGTTCCCATTGCCGGAAGGGTCAAAAACCAGAGACACCAATTTAAGGTGATTGGCAAAAGAACCAGAGGCGACATGAGGAAAAAACTTTTTTCTGCAGTGAGTGGTTGGGTTCTGGAATGCACTGCCTGAGAGTGTGGTAGTGGCAGATTCACTTCTGGCTTTCAAAAGTGAATTGGATAATTATCTGAAGAGGAAAAAAAAAATTGCAGGGTTACAGGGAAAAGCCATAGGAGTGGGACTAGCTGAGTTGCTGTTGCAGAGAGCTGGCATGGACATGACGGGCTGACTGGCGTTCTTCAGTGCTGTAACCATTCTATGATTCTATTCTATTCTTTAGGTGGATTCAGGGTTTCTAAAACAAATTGTCAGTTGGGTAATGCCGTACAGTAGGAGGTGGACTGATACCCATATGCTGCACTTCCAAGGACAGGCACTGAGCAGAAGACGGACACTTTGGGAGATCCACCCTGCCCTGCTCTCCTGTGCTTCCCAGCGGCTAGTTTCAGATCGACAAAGATTGGCAGGAATCTGACAACAGATTACTCTGCCTGTTCTCTCTGGACCATCGATATTCGGTGGAATAAGATGACACTATAAGCACATTGAAGAGGAGGATGCAATCCAACAATAAGATTATGCTATTTTAATTCTAAATTAATGCCAGAAATACACTTAAAATTAATCTGAATGCCTAATAATTGGACAATTCTGCATTTCCTGCTTTTAAAAAACAGTTTGAATACTTTTTATACTATACTCACCACCACTTAAAACAGCCATGCTTAAAATGGACATTCATTTATATTGGCCAAAGCATGAAAACCATTAGCATTTTGCATTAACGTCAACTTCAAAGTTGCTGATAAAGTGCTCTGTTTAATTCAGGCAGAAATGGCTGTGCTTACTCCGCTCTGATATTCTACAAATGAAGTACACTTGAAAAACTGATGAATGTTTTTAAAAATATATTTATATTTGACAGAAATAACACAATGCACAATGCAGCTAAAATTTAGTGCCGTAGTTAGGTGCATGGGATATTTAAATAGTTACTCGGTGAAAGATTTGTCTAATAGATAGAGGCATGTCAACATGTGCTATCATCTGAAGGTTTGTAGGCCTCATAATAATTCCCAGATGCACATCATAGTGTGGTGATGAGTTCTGGCTTTAAGAAGAGTCCAACTTAAGGTTGTATCTACATCAGTGTGAGGCCATTTCCCTTTACATCAGCTCTAAAGCAGTATAACAAACCCAGTCAGGGTGCAACCTGACTCGAGAGCAACTTGGAGTGAGATCCCTTGGAGGAAGGAGTGAGGCCCTAGCTATTGATAACGTTGTGCAGCCTTTTAGCAACAGCTGAAATGTAAATGTAGCATAAGGAAAGCAAGAATATAATTTTCATTGAATTCAATGGTCTTCTTGTGCTACCATGTTATATCAGCGATTGCATGATCGCACTCACTATAAGCAGTGGGGACTGCATTTAATTTGTTATTTTGTACTCTTTAGAAGTCTTATTGTTCATGGTGAGATGAAACTATTTCTCCCTGTTACGCTTGTTTTAAAAACTCCTTTAAGGCTTTCAAAGCCTTTCTGTCCCACAAAAAATGAACTGCCAGAAATGTGCACTCCCAATCAGTATAACAGGTTCCTTGCAAACCCCATATTTTACAGCAAATGAGGGATCAGAGCAAATGCCCCTTGACACTGAAAAATATACAGTATGAGAAAAGTCAGTGGCCACAAAGACAGGGTTGCACAGAACCATACTGTGAAGGGTGGAATGTGCATTATAGCAAATTTGGGTGTTCGAGCTCTGATGGCTTTTCATAGAATATTACAGTACAGAAGGAGATCATTCAGCCCTTTGTGCCTATGCCAGCTCTTTAAAAGAGCTATCCAATGAGTCCCACTCCTCTGCTCTTTTCTCATAGCCATTCAAAATGTACCTTTTCAAGTATATATCCAATTACACTTTTGAAAGTTACTAGTGGATCTACTTTCACCAGACTGTTTTTAGGCAGTACATTCAAGATCTTATCAGCTCTTGTGTAAAAGAAACCCCTCCTTATCTCCTCTCTGGTTCTTTTGCCAATTAGGTTAAATCTGTGTCCTTTGGTTACCAACTCTCCCACCAATGGAAACAATTGCTGCAGGTCCTTTTCAAACAATTGTACTGTCCCATTTTATTTCTTTATGAAAACAATTTAACAAAACAGACCAGACAGGGAGAATTGAAAATACTCATAGAATCAGAATTTTAGAGACCTGTTCGAAAACCTGAGAAAAATGTTTTTTATACCCAGTTTTCTACTTTCGCATCTTTCTAAATTTAAATTTGAAACATGCTGTGTCTCTGAATAAACTTCATGGATTTGAAAGGGACTCATTTTGTCCTAATGATCTTTGCTGTGCTTAGGAAGAAATGGACATTTGTCCAGGATTGTTCTATAATGATAGTTATGTGTTTAAAAAAAACAGGGGGTATAAAACTTGGGTTCTTAATTATTTTCCATTATACCACTTAAAGGAAACTGGTGTGCTTTACACATGAAAAAAATAACCTCCATAATCCAAATTTAATGGTTTCTAATAGATTATCAATTCTTAATAAAAATATAAATTCCTTAATGAGGTCCATTTTTGAGTTTACTGGTCTACTTCTGTAGTCAAGGAAAATTATAATTAAGTCAGAAGAAGTGGAGGCAAAGGCCATCTCCACCCAATATTCTAAAATTAATCAGTCTACCACTTACCTTTGATCAGTCACTCCATACTCACCCGCATCTATCTGTGCTCACTGTTGTTTCTTTTCTTTCTGGCATTAGAGGAAGTTGATAATAAAAACTAGTTCCAACCTAATTAGACACAGAAGCATTAAGACACTGGTGCTGTTGTCTGAATTCATCCTTCCTTCTCTCTGGATTTTTAAGCACAATTCCATTTAGGGCCCATGGCAGAGCATGGCAGCAGTTCAAAGCAAATACCAGTGTAAATGCTACAGGCATACATTGTTGTACAGTCTTTGTACTCTGCACAACAGCATGAAGTATTTGAAACAATGTTTCTTGATGTCCTTTTCTCCCTAGAATAGTGATTCAAAAAGCTGTGTTGCTTATGTTTGGACAGAACAATCAGTGCTCGGCAGAAATCGCTGTAAAAGCTTCAGTAATTTTTTTTCCCATTGAGTCAATTGTTAAGTTTCTGTCCTTCATTAGGAACATAGGAACAGGAATAGGACATTCAGCCCCTCAAGCATGTTCCACCATTCACTTAGATCAAGGCTGATCTCAAGTCTTCCCAAGCCATGAGTGAATACATGAGATGCTGCTAGGATTCGTTCAGTGTTGTTCTATAGTTAGACAAATGGTGCTGGGGAAAGAAGGGGTGACAAGCCCTCCCTTCCTGTGGGAAAGTGTCTGGTCGTCAGTCAGCCTTCCTCCTCATGGCACGGACGAGATTGGAAACCCAGAGTGAAGAATTGCAGGCACTAACCTTTTTCCTATCACTCTGTAGCATTGCATGTTGGGGCTGAGACAGTGTTATATTGTACAATTACTCAACTGAAGCAAAGTTCACAGGATGAACTATAATAGACAATATGCTTCAAAGTAAAGCTTTGGACTCTGTTTTGTCTGTACATTACTAGGATTTTTGAACTGTATTAACTCACTGTTTATTGCCCATTGCTGATGCTGGCACACTGCCTCATCTCAGGTCTGCAAACATCAAAGAAAATCTTTACAGAGCAGTCAAATCTCAGTCTGAATTAGCTACTTTGCCATCAATAAGATCCACTGAAGTCAGTGGTCTGATGATGGAGCAGCACTGTCTTGGCTCCTCACTAATACCCATGGGTTTCATGTATAGCTCCACTAAATCCAGGAGCTGTGGAGATCAGAGGGCCATAGCCGGGCTTCCCCTCCTCAATGATGGCCATTACAGCTGTGGCCATTCTTCATTTTTCAGTTTCTATACAGCTTCAGAGAGTGCCTCTATTTTGAGGCACCCTCCCTGTCCTCTACATACTTCAGCACTCCCACCTCTCCCAGTGGGGCTGCCAGCTTCGAGCCTTCTGATTGGGCCTCCCGCCTACCATCCTTAATTGGATAATGAATGCAGAGGGGGCCTCTTAATTGGCCACCTCCAGGCAGATCACGCAGCTGGGCGGAACGCAGACACCATTGGGGTCGGGTCCTGGAAATTGTCCCGACGCCCGATAATCTTTTAAGACCAATTGATTCCACCCACTGAGTGCTCCCAATTGACAGTGCCACTAGGCATACAAAAACTTGTACATATACCTCAAATGCGCTGCACACCACTGACTGAAACCAGAATAACTCAGCTGGAGCAAGTGCGACAAGATTGTTCATTGCCCATTACTGAAGCTGACACCTAGCTCTCTCAGTTTGATTATGTAATAGAACATAGAGCATTACAGCGCAGTACAGGCCCTTCGGCCCTCGATATTGCGCCGACCTGTGAAACCATCTGACCTACACTATAAGCTGTGCTGCAATGACACATTTTAGTCATTCAGTAGAAAACAAAAATGAACTGCAAATCATATAATCATGTATTTAGTGTCAGTTTACTGAGAAAAATGCATTGCAACAGTTACCAATGCCTGCAGCACCAACAACATTAATAAACAAAACTGTGTTTTTCATCGAAGCAGAAATAAAATTTAAAAATAATTACATTCTTTCTCATGCCAGGATATGATACTTGCAACTATCTATAGTGAGGGTTTTGCATGGTCAAAACATTATTTTAAATTCATTTGTGAGATGTGGATGACTCTGGCAAGGCAAGCATTTATTGCTCGTCCTCAGTTGCCCTTGAGAAGGTGGTGGTGAGCTGCTTTCTTGAATACAACTGAGTAGCTTGCTAGGTCATTTCAGAGGGCAGTTAAGAGTCAAGCACATTGCTGTGGGTCCAGAGACAATTATAGGCCAGATCGAGTAAGGACAGCAGATTTCGTTTTCTAAAGGACATTATTGAATCAGATGGGGTTTTACAACAATTATGCTCATGGTTTCATGGTCACAATTACTAATACTTGCTTTTCATTCTGGATTTTATTTAACTAATTGAATTTAAATTTCCCAGTTGCCATGGAAGTATTTGATCTCATGTCTCTGGATCATTTGTCCATGTCTCTACGTTACTAGTCCAGTAACATACCGCTATGCCACTGTACCCTGTATTTAAATTTGAATAACATTAATTGTTGGCAGGATCAAGGTCTTTGAGAACTGCTAAGGTGGGCAGGAGGTAAGATTAGTAATTGGACTTATATGGCACTGGTTTTGAATGATAGAGGTACTTAGAGGTGCTAGCATGAAAGGTGCCTTGGCCTCCATGGCTATTACTTGGTTTTGGACTTCCAACAGTTGAGAGGCAGCAGGGATAGTGCATGGGGAGGCTGGGTGGAATATGCCTGCAGGAAGTGGGCCCGTACTTCTTAGTGTTCTATCTCTACAACTGGAGAATGCATATCTTTGCTGCTAAGAAGAAAACTCTGCAAACCTGCTGGTATCATGGGTACCTCTTCCCATTGGTAGCAAGTCTGTAGGCATGGGTTGGGTACAAGGAATGGAGAAACCTGTCACAACTCCAGTAAACAAAACACTTTTTATATGTTATCCACAGAACCTTGTTTTTGCTGGTGCAAAAAATAGCACTTTTTTGGTCAAAGTCCAAAGCAGGTTTTTGGTGAATCTCATAGGGCACCATTTGTTGTGTGTTGTTGTTGTATTTTTATAGCATAGCTGGGGCATTCTGGAGAAAATCTTGGACTCAGGATAAGGTCAACTAAGAACTCTTTAAAATTTACATAATACTATATATACTCTCATTAGGCCTCCTAAGCTAGCATCCTTTGTGCTGATACCTCTTCTTCTCCAAAGCCTATCACCATATAACTGTTATATCATCACTCTTACAGTGGGAGGGGTTGCTCACACTGCCTCCAGCATTAACCCTTTACATCCTTATACTACGCCATTCACATTTTTACCAGCGGTATTGTATTTCACCTCAACAATAATGTCTGCATGAGGATGCTTCAGTGGAACCAACGAAAGGAAAATTGGTTACTGTTCCTCACATGTTGAGTTCTTAATCTCCAAAGGGACATTGAGGGAGAAAATGAACAGAACAAAGTACTTCTACAAAGGGAGAATAGAATGCTAAGTCACTTGGTGCAGTTCTTGTATGACTTCTAGTGGTTAATTAAAGTCTATTAGAAACAGAGGAAAAAGGGTGAACATGGATTTGTTCATATCGAGGATGAGGAACCACCTTGGGGTACCTATCATTTCTCTCATCCTACACTCTTATGTGATAAGGGAGAATCATTTAAATAATGACAATGTGTACAAGACTGAAGAAGAGTATATTCAGATCTTTTAGGGTTATTTATGAAATAAAAGTAAAAGATTGACCTTACTTAGCACAGATTGACACATGAGGATGTGAGGATAGTGTGGGGAAAAGGCATTGAAGTGGATGATGAGCTATGATTGTATTGAATGATGGAGCAGTCTCGATGGGCTGAGTGGCCTACTCCTGTTCCTATGCTCTATGAATGGGGGAGGCAGTGGCGTAGTGGTATTATCACTAGACTAGTAACCCAGAGACCCAGGGTATTGCTCTGGAGACATGGGTTAGAATCCCACTACAGCAGAAGGTGGAATTTGAATTTAATTGATAAGTCTGGATTTAAAAGCTAGTCTAATGATGGCCATGAAACCATTGTCAATTGTTGGAAAAACCCATCTGGGTCACGAATGTCCTTTAGGGAAGGAAATCTGCTGTCCTTACTTGGTCTGGCCTACATGTGACTCCAGACCCACAGCAATGTGGTTAACTCTTACATGCCCTCTGAAATGGCCTACCAAGCCACTCAGTTGTACCTAACCGCTACGAAGTCAATAAAAAGGAAAAGGAATGAAACTGGACGGACCACCCGGCATTGACCTAGGCACCGGAAACGACAACAGCAAAACCAGCCCTGTCGACACTGCAAAGTCCTCCTTACTAACATCTGGGGGCTTGTGCCAAAGTTGGGAGAGCTGTCCCACAGACTAGTCAAGCAACAGCCTGACATAGTCATACTAACGGAATCATACCTTACAGACAATGTACCAGACACTGCAATCACTATCCCTGAGTATGTCCTGTCCCACCGGCAGGACAGACCCAGCAGAGGTGGCGGGACAGTGGTCTACAGTAGGGAGGGAGTTGCCCTGGGAGTCCTCAACATTGACTCTGGACCCCATGAAGTCTCATGGCATCAGGTCAAACCTCCTACTGATTACCACCTACTGCCCTCCCTCAGCTGATGAGTCAGTACTCCTCCATGTTGAACACCACTTGGAGGAAGCACTGAGGGTGGCAAGGGCACAAAATGTACTCTGGGTGGGGGACTTCAATGTCCATCACCAAGAGTGGCTTGGTAGCACCACTACTGACCGAGCTGGACAAGTACGAAAGGACATAGCTGCTAGACTGGCTCTGCGGCAGGTGATGGGGGAACAAACACGAGGGAAAAACATACTTGACCTTGTCCTCACCAATCTGCCTGCCGCAGATGCTTCTATCCATGACTGTATTGGTAAGAGTGACTACCGCACAGTCCTTGTGGAGACGAAGTCCCGCCTTCACATTGAGGTCCATCGTGTTGTGTGGCACTATCACCGTGTTAAATGGGATAGATTTTGAACAGATCTAGCAATGCAAAACTGGGCATCCATGAGGCGCTGTGGGCCATCAGCAGCAGCAGAATTGTACTCAATGACAATCTGTAACCTCATGGCCCGGCATATCCCCCAATCCACCATTACCATCAAGCCAGGAGACCAACGCCGGTTCAATGAAGAGTGCAGGAGGGCATGTCAGGAGCAGCAGCAGGCATACCTCAAAATGAGGTGTCAGTCTGGTGAAGCTACAACCCAGGACTATTTGCGTGCCAAACAGCATGCAATAGACAGAGCTAAGTGAACCCATAACCAACGGATCAGGTCTAAGCTCTACAGTCCTGCCACATCCAGCTGTGAATGCTGATGGACAATTAAACAACTAACTGGAGGAGGTGGCTCCACAAATATCCCCATTCTCAATGATGGGGGAGTCCAGCACATCAGTGCGAAAGATAAGGCAGAAGCATTTGCAACAATCTTCAGCCAGAAGTGCCAAGTTGATAATCCATCTCGGCCCCCTCCTGACGTCCCCAGCATTCCAGATGCCAGACTTCAGCCAATTCGATTCACTACACATGATATCAAAAAACGACTGAAGGCACTGGATACTGCAAAGGCTATGGGTCCTGACAATATTCCGGCAATAGTCCTGAAGACCTGTGCTCCAGAACTTGCCGTACCCCTAGCCAAGCTGTTCCAGTACAGCTACAACACTGGCACCTACCTGGCAATGTGGAAAATTGCCGAAGTATGTCCTGTTCACAAAAAGCAGGACAAGTCCAACCCGGCCAATTACCGTCCCATCAGCCTACTCTCAATCATCAGCAAAGTGATGGAAAGTGTCATCAACAGTGCCATCAAGCAGCACTTGCTGATCAATAACCTGCTCAGTGATGCTCAGTTTAGGTTCCGATAAGGCCACTCAGCTCCTGACCTCATTACAGCCTTGGTTCAAACATGGACAGGAGAGCTGAACTCAAGAGGTGAGGTGAGAGTGACTGCCCTTGACATCAAGGCAGCATTTGACCGAGTATGGCATCAAGGGGCCCAAGCAAAACTGGAGTCTGTGGGAATCAGGGGGAAAACTGTCTGCTGGTTGGAGTCATACCTAGCACAAAGGAAGACGGCTATGGTTGTTGGAGGTCAATCATCTGAGCTCCAGGACATCACTGCAGGAGTTCCTCAGGGTAGTGTCCTCGGCCCAACCATCTTCAGCTGCTTCATCAATGACCTTCCTTCAATCATAAGGTCAGAAATGGGGATGTTCGCTGATGATTGCACAATGTTCAGCACCATTTGGGACTCCTCAAAGACTGAAGCAGTCTGTGTAGAAATGCAGCAAGACCTGGACAATATCCAGGCTTGGGCTGATAAGTGGTAAGTAACATTTGCGCCACACAACTGCCAGACAATGACCATCTGCAAAAAGAGAGAATCTAAGCATCTCCCCTTGACATTCAATGGCATTACCATCGCTGAATCCCCCACTATCAACATCCTAGGGGCTACCATTGACCAGAAACTGAACTGGAGTAGCCATATAAATACCGTGGCTACAAGAGCAGGTCAGAGGCTGGGAATCCTGCGGCAAGTAACTCACTTCCTTACTCCCCAAAGCCTGTCCACTATCTACAAGGCACAAGTCAGGAGTGTGATGGAATACTCTCCACTTGCCTGGATGGGTGCAGTTCCAACAACACCCAAGAAGCTCGACACCATCCAGGACAAAGCAGCCCACTTGATTGGCACACCATCCACAAACATTCACTCGCTCCACCACCGACGTACAGTGGCAGCAGTGTGTACTATCTACAAGATGCACTGCAGCAACGTACCAAGGCTCCTTAGACAGCACCTTCCAAACCTGCAACCTCTACCACATCGAAGGACAAGAGCAGCAGATGCATGGGAACATCACCACCTGCAAGTTCCCGTCCAAGTCACGCACCATCCTGACTTGGAGCTATGTCACCATTCCTTCACTATCGCTGGGTCAAAATCCTGGAACTCTCTTCCTAACAGCACTGTGGGTGTACCTACCCCACATGGACTGCAGTGGTTCAAGAAGGCAGCTCACCACCACCTTCTCAACGGCAATTAGAGATGAGCAATAAATTCTGGCATGGCCAGCGACGCCCACAACCCTTGAATGAATAATAAAAAAATCCACACCCCACAGTAATATGGATAAAATATTCAGAGGCATCCCACTGATTAGGTTGTCAGGGTGCTACGAGTTAAATTCAAAGGAATTGGATGCATGTTGCCAGGATTCATATTCCACTCTAACTAAGCATTTGAAAAAAAATCCAGCAAATAATAATGCTTTTGTTAAAATTGTGTTAAAAAGACCACACCTACCTGCTAGTACGTTGGCACAAAGGGAAAGTTCTGAAGTATTGGGTGAAATGTTGCCTCTGCGATTGCATGTTACATTTTATCCACTTAAAGGAAGTAATAACTGAACTTATTGCATATCCCATTATTTGCATGCAGCTAGTGGGCCTTATAATGGATGCAGGTGATCTTGGCAGAGGTGCAGTTGGGAAATCCCAGTCATGAGAGTGAGGCAGCAGTGGGCCTTACTGCCCCATTTACACACTTACCACCATAATCACATTTCATTTCAGGTGGATTGTGGAGGAAAATTCCCCCTCCCCCTAAAAACGTAGAGGGTACATGAACCTTTTAATAACTAAAATCATGGGGAACCTGTTTTACTGTCTTTTTCAACCCCTTCCCTTTTTAGTTCTTGCCACTCCTGCTTTTGATACCTTCAGCCCCTTCCTTGCCATCACTAAACTTCTCTCAACAATGAAGTCCACCATCTTTTACCACGATCCTTTCTGCCCCAGGTCCTGACCACAAAAGTTTTATTTCTCAGTTCCAAGACCACTGACATCAATAATCTATCTAGGCCAATCCTTACATCTTTCAAAATCATTTCCATCACCCCCTTCCCAAAATAACCCACTAATCTCGGTCCCTTCACCATGTATAATTACTACTCCATCTCCCAATCTTCCCTTACTGAAATTCTTTGTTGCTCCACAATTACATTTCCACCTTACCCACCACTGAAGTCCTATAGCACAGAATCACAATAGTTAAATTGCAAATTGTGATTGTGCCCTTGACTTGCTGACGCTTCTCATCCTCTTCAATCTCTCTGGTACCTTCAACATTATCAACTGCATGGTCACCTCTGTGTAACCCAAGGCTCCATTCTTTGGCCTTCTTGCCTTCATCATTTGCTGTCTGGCAACAACATCATCTGGAAGCATAGGGTCAGGTTTCACGTGTACAGCAATAGCATTCAGCTCCAGCTCTTCCACTGCTGCTGTCGTTCTCCTAAATTTCCTAACTGAGATTAAGAACTGGATCAGCAGTTTAACATTGGCAAAACTGAAGATATCCTATTGTCGCCTGCAAACATCTACAACACCTTTGGCCTCAAGTTCATCTTATTTCCTGGCTGCTGCATTAAGTTCAAAACTTTGGTATACAGTGTGATTCTTAGCTTAGCTGCTTACCCCACATATGATCCATTACAAAGACTCCCCACTTTCACCTCTGAAATATCACCTACCTCTGTCCATTTTTCTCTTTACTCCTGATCCCTCAAAAACTTAATCCATGCATTTATCAGTTCATGGCTGGACTTCTCCAATATTGTAAAACCCACATCCCCATCACCCCTGTCTGTGTTCTCACCTGCACTAAGAGCCAATTCCTTACCCATATCTTTGTCAAGCTCCATTGGCTTCCTGTGTCACAGATTCCAATTTTCAAATATTTTCCTCAGCTTTCCCCTCCTACCTCCATGATATTCCCAATCCTACATTCCTGTGTGCTCCCTCAGGTCCTCTGAAAATAGCCTACTTATTGTTTGCCACTCTCCTCCTTTCATCACTGGCTGCCACTTCTCCAGTCATATGCCCTACCATTAGGAACTCCCTCTCTCAGCATCTCCACTTTACAACCTCTCACCCTGCAAAAACCTCCTTCCTGACTCTCTTCCCTTTCCCTGTTCTATCCACCACCCTGTGAGGTGCTCCAGACATCTTTCTGTAGGGAACGAGTGCTATTAACATTAAGTTGTTGTTGCTGCATATCATGGCTTGCTATTCATCCTGACTTTGGGAAAATCAGACTTTTTTTATACTGTGCACCAGGCAGATTGAGAAGGGTGTGAGAAATCACTCAGTTCTGGTAAAAATTTAGCTAATACCTTTGCTAAAATTTCTGCTATATTGTACCAATCAAATCTACTTCTTTAATTTCCTCAGTGTGCGCCACTTTCACAGTAGAATAATTGTCCAATTTTCCAATCCCTTTATTGAAACTGGGTGTTACAGTAAAACTAACACAAGTATAATATGACAATTAATGGAATGGTAGTACCACTTCACTCAAAGCTACTAATGGGTGGTAGCATATGGCAGTGAGAAACCGAATAGACTTGGTTGAAATACTGACTTTCTGCAACACATTCTTACCCTGCCAAGATGTTTCAAGTTTGTACGATGTGATAAATAAGTTGTTTATCAGGTCAGCATAAAGTCATCTGTCAAGTCTTTAGCCTGAGGTGAAATTTCACATAATCGTTGTTTAAGATAATCATAAGAACTGATTGATTGTCTTCATCTCTATCCGCTTCAAGTGACTCATAATACTTCCGATCAAAAATCTATGAGTTGAATGAGCAGGGATGGTTTCATATGGAGCATGATAAATGGCCTTGGGGCATTTGTCATCTTACTATATCAACTTCCTTGTTAAACTTGCATGTGATAACTCTCAAAGGAGTCATTGAGACTCTCACCGGCCTGCTTAGTTTACTGCATTTGACTGACTTATTTTAAGATCATTTTACTGGGCAAGTGTTAAAAATAACACTTCTTGATTGAGCTGTTCATCAGTAGATGACATTTCCTGTATGTGGCTTGCAAGATGGGTTTTCAGAGCTGGTGGCTAAACAGGACAAGCAGTTATGCAGCTTGTCAAACTAACACGGAACCTAGTAAATTAAAATGATCATTGTGTTTCCAAGAAATGTCTGTTGAGTACTCAGCAATATTAAACAATATCAGATGTTAAGGGCTTGATCTTTCCTTCAGCTTGAATGGCAATGTCATCAAGTAAACAAAGTAATTTCTGAAAAATTTAAAATGAAATTTTAACTTGGACTGTTCTGAAAATTTCTACAGAAGTTTCTTCTGCCTGGAACAACCCCAGAACATGTCAGCAGGATGCTCTTAATGCAGTCATGCCTCCAAGACAGTTTCCTATTTCCCTTTCAATTTATTGGCTTCTGAGGCACTCTTTCTTTACAGGAAGGTCTGAAAGGACTACTCTATGCTTGAGCTGATTCCGGTAACATTATGTCTACATGGATTAACTTCAGAAAATGATTCGATGGTTGGATGAATTAGGTTCGCTTTCAGATCTCTCTAGTCATTAATGCTCCAATGTGGAGCACATTTAAAAAAAAATTCTGCAGCATCCAAGTGCACTGTGAAGTTAACATGTGTGATATAAAAGTTTCTACTTTGGTTCTATTTGTTGCGCATCTTGAACTTCGGGATGACCATCATATATATGTAGACCGTCCAAAATCCAAACTAAGTGATGAATATAATTTCAGTTGTGTTTTCAAATTGCAGGCAGCAGATATGTACCTCTTTGAAGAAAATTCAGCTGCACATAAGCAGCAGTTTCCACCTTTACAGCTCTGTTTCAAATTTTTCTTTTGATTCCAAGACTCTCACTTGAAAAGCAGCCATTTTTATTTTAAAAAGGAAAAAAAGTTTCATAGCTACACTAAACCTAATCGGAAAATGCGGGAATTACTCAGAAGGTCAGGCAGCATCTGTGGAGAGAAACAGTTAACGGGCCTGATTTTAATTCAAAACCCAGTCACTTACAAAATTGGGCCCATTAACTCTGTTTTTCCTTCCACAGATGCTGCCTGACCTGCTGAGTATTTCTAACATTTTCACTTTATTTCAGATTTCCAGCATCCACAGTATTTTGTTTTTTTAAACTTAATCAGGCTGTTACAACCAGGTGAGGAAGGAGTCTCAGGCTCCCCTTTCTCCCCTTCTCTGGTTTGACCGCTACAGGGTTTATCCTTTTAAAACAGTGATTTAACTTACTACCTCAGTGAGCACTTGCTCCTGTTCCTCTAATATAATTGCAAATGAACCAATCAGACAGATGTTCTTGAGTTTAAACAAGAAAGATGCAAGTTTATTATCCTTATCACTCTAAACCGGTTAAAATTACTAAAATATGCTACACATCCACGCCCACATCGACACAAGAGCTACACACACATACAAATAGATTACAGAGGGAAAAATAGAGATGGGAGGTTGGAATGGAGTCTGTAATAAAAATGGAATTTAAATACTGAAGCTTAGCCCCAGAGTCCTTAGTTGAAGTTGGAGTCCTGAAGTCCTTGCAGGGCCACACGCATGGGTCGGGCTTGCTTCTCAGGTTCTGGAAGGCAGAGGACGGACTTTATCCTTGTCCCCTAGTTGCTGACTGTAAGAATCTGTAGACCTGGCTTCCACCAGCTGCAGCTTGAGGCTTCTCTGCTGGAGAGAGGAGAGAGACACGAAAATTGGTGGTGTCATAAATAGTGAGGAGGAAAGCCTTAGATTACAGGATGATATAGATGGGCTGATAAGATGGGCAGAGCAGTGGCAAATGGAATTTAACCCTGAGAACTGTGAGGGGATGCATTTTGAGAGGACTAACAAGGCAAGGGAATATACAATGGATGGTAGGACCCTAGGAAGTACAGAGGGTCAGAGGGACCTTGGTGTACTTGTCCACAGATCACTGAAGGCAGGTAGATAAGGTGGTTAGGAAGGCATATGGGATACTTGCCTTTATTAGCCGAGGGATAGAATATAAGGGCAGGGAAGTTATGATGGAGCTGTATAAAAAGCTAGTTAGGCCACAGCTGGAGTACTGTGTACAGTTCTGGTCACCACACTATAGGAAGGATGTGATTAAACTGGAGAGGGTGCAGATGTGATTCACCAGTATGGTGCCTGGGCTGGAGCATTTCAGCTACGAAGAGAGACTGGATAGGCTAGGGTTCTTTTCCTTAGAGCAGAGAAGGCTAAGGGGGGACCTGATTGAGGTATACAAAATTATGAGGGGCATAGATAGGGTAGATAGGAAGAAACTTTTTCCCTTCATGGAGGTGTCAATAACCAGCAGGAAAAGATTTAAGGTAAGGGGAAGGAGGTTTAGAGGGGATTTGAGGAAAAGATTTTTCACCCAGGGGGTGGTTGAAATCTGGAACACACTGCCTGAAGGGGTGGTTGAGGCAGGAACCCTCACAACATTTAAGAAGTATTTAGATGAGCACTTGAAACGCCATAGCATACAAGGCTACGGGCCAAGTGCTGGAAAATGGGATTAGAATAGATAGGCTTGATGGCCGGCGCAGGCACGGTAGGCCGAAGGGCCTGTTTCTGTGCTGTATAACTCTATGACTCTATGAGATGTTTCCTGGCTGTATCTCAGTTACTGTCTTCTTTCTGAGTCACCACTCACAAATCTCCAGAGTGGCCCAAGCAGTCATATGATATGACCACCTCTTTGTGTTTGAATCAGAATCTTCCAGAAGGGTCTTTGAAATTCAAGGCTCTCCCTCAAGCTGTTCAGACAAACTTGGTGGGGCGGGGGGGGGGGGGGGGGGGTGCGTTCTTTCAAAGTCAATGGGTGTCAATGGCTTTTGACGACCACGATGATAAGACTATCCCAGATAAGTGAATCAGAGAGCACCCTATTGTTCTGGCTAGGCTGTGTTAATCACATCTGTCTCCAGCCTGATCCTTTGGGTTTTGCATATGTAAATTGTATGTGGCCATCTTGACTGCCAGCTGTTCTATTTTAAAAGTTATTTGAAACAATTTTCAGTAAAAGTCTCAGGCAAAGTTCCACACGATGAAATGAATATTTCCTTTTGGCATGTGGGGTTTTAATCACAGGGCTCTTTGAAGCGCATCGACTCTTTGTTCCATGCCTTTCAGGATCAAAAAGTAGTTTACTTTGGGAGTTGGCAGTCAACAGTCTGCTTCATATTAGGAAAAAAACTTCTTAATGAGCAACAATTCCACGGAATGAACACAAGGCAATTGAGATGAAAACATAGGAATTATGCAAAATACAATTAGATGACATTACAAAAGGATTGTTATTAGAGAAATGATGGGTTGAATATCCTTTTCTGGTCCCTGTCTTATGTTTTTACACCACCAGGCCTTTAAAACTAATAAATTGGCTTGGTTGTCATCATGCCTGCAGGTATGAACTCAAGCATCTGATGTGATGATTAAATACGGATTCAATTGGACTGGAGTAGCTGACAGAAATGCTGGGCGGTATTTTATGCTTTCCCACGTGGCAAGCTGGGGTGAGGAGGGCATTTAATCGAGCGGGATGGTGGCAGGTGGGGACCCTGTCACCTTCCTGCTTCCACCCTGATTAAGTCAGTGGCAGGAAGGCCTGCAGACGGCCTTCCCGTCCCGCTGTCAGTTGAAGCCCTCAAGTGGGTGATTAATGCCAAATTAAGGGCCTCTTCCTGCCACCTCTGGTATTAACCCAGTGGCAGACGGGCCAGTCGCCATGTGGGGAGCACAACATGTAAACCCGCATGGGGTTGCTTGTGGTCTCCCACCCAGGGGGTGGGTGCGGGGTCCCTCGTCCACTTAGTGCCTGATCAAGGGACCCAGCATCAGGAAAGGTGGGACCACTGAGAGCCATCCCCCTGCTCTTGCTGCTGACCCCTCTACAACTCCTGACCCCATGACCCCCACCCCGCAAAAGCCCTCCCGCCATCACTTACCTGTGCCTTGGTCACTCCACGATCCTGGATCTCTGCTGAGGGCCGTTCTGGCAGCAGCCACCTCTGCCATAGTGGCACTGCCGAGCAAAAGAGCTGATGGCTTCCGATTGGCCGTCAGCTCTTGGCGGGTGGGACTTCCCATATTGAGGTCCTGATCCTGGGGAAGACCCGCCGGTGCCCTCTCAAGTGCCTGATTGGTTCATGATACGTCAGGCCTTCCCCAAAGGAGGCAATGCAGGTCTCTCGCCAGCTTTCCAGCCGACAAACAAGACCTCCATCACCTCCATAAAATTCCCCCCGCTATGTTACACTGAATAAAATGGGAGACAGTTTAAACTTCTGCTAGAAATTTGTGCTGCTCCATGAAATGTGAACCACTTTGAATAAGGTTCTTGTACTGAATTTGTTGGTATCTGCAAGATTACAAACCAAGCCATCAAAGAAATGACCACTAATGAAATCAAATCGAATCTTACAAAGTTATTTCAGCATCATAGAGGCTTCACGGTGGTCTGGCTATAGTCAAACCTTCTCTTAAATGTCACTTCCATAGTTAAACTTCATTGTCTATACAGTGAAAAACAATTGCTGCAAACATCAGAATTTAAGAACCTTATTGGTGGTCCACTAATTGTTATGCTAGTACAATGAAGAGTTTGGAGCATTTGTCTTGACAGAGTGTGAGAGAGTGGAATCCTAGACTCACCTGAGAGTGGAATCCTAGTCTTGAATGAGAGTGGAATAGGGCCTGAGAGTGGAATCCTAGACTAGACTGAGAGTGGAATCCGAGACTCAACTGAGAGTGGAATCCTAGTCTTGACTGAGAGTGGAATAGGGCCTGAGAGTGGAATCCTAGACTAGACTGAGAGTGGAATCCGAGACTCAACTGAGAGTGGAATCCTAGACTAGACTGAGAGTGGAATCCTAGACTCACCTGAGAGTGGAATCCTAGTCTTGACTGAGAGTGGAATAGGGCCTGAGAGTGGAATCCTAGACTAGACTGAGAGTGGAATCCGAGACTCAACTGAGAGTGGAATCCTAGACTTTGCTGAGCATGAATTCTGAAGCACAGGAAAGAAAGATTGTTATTCTCGTTCAGTTTGCCTTGGAGTGGGTAGGCAAGCCAGTCAGGAAGGAATTTGTTTTCCACACGTCATCCGTTGAGCCAGAGTTCAGCACTGGAACTTTTTATGGAAATACCTGCAAGGATGGAGCGCAAGAGAAGATAGGAAAAAATGTTACTAAAAATAAAGGCTGGGATTTTGTCTTGGCAATGGGAGTCTCGACCACTGGCAAAAGCGCCAGCAACAGCCCTGCGTCACCTCCTCTGGGGAAGACCCGCCAAGTCAAGTGCCAGTTAGCACTTAACTGGACAGCAGCGGGCCTTCCCCCGGATCAAGGACAGGGTGACGGAAATCAATTGAATATCATTTGCCAAGCACGCCACAACATACGTTTCTCATTCAAGGATGAGTAAATTGTTCATATTTTCATCCAGTCAATTTTAGCCACAACGTTTCTGGACCGAATCATCTAGTTGTTGGTAAGTTCTCTGTTCCCACCAGATGGAAGCTTGTATTTTAAACAGGGATCTGTTTTTTTTTAGAGATACAGCACTGAAACAGGCCCTTCGGCCCACCGGTTCTGTGCCGACCATCAACCACCCATTTATACTAATCCCATATTCCTACCACATCCCCACCTGTCCCTCTATTTCCCTACCACCTACCTATACTAGGGGCAATTTATAATGGCCAATTTACCTACCAACCTGCAAGCCTTTTGGCTTGTGGGAGGAAACCGGAGCACCCGGAGAAAACCCACGCAGACACAGGGAGAACTTGCAAACTCCACACAGGCAGTATCCAGAATTGAACCCGGGTCGCTGGAGCTGTGAGGCTGCGGTGCTAACCACTGCGCCACTGTGCCGCCCATTTTTTTTGGCTGTATTTTTGCCAGTCTGAATCATCAACCTAATATTAAAATAGGCAGAACAATTTTCCACAGAATCTCAAAGCCAGCAATTTAACCAATGATTAAGAGTAGGTAGGAAATCCAATAAAAGCAGCAGTATATTGAATCATCTCCCACAGCTAAAGCCTTTTGCCATGTGTGAAAGCTAGACCTACTCAGAGTAGACTTAAAAACCACGTTGCCTGTAAGTAGAACAGAAAAATAGTTGTTCCCTAGAAATATAATGTTATATTCATAATATAATCCTTTGCATGACATCTTTTTCTATTACAAATGCTTACAGCAGTAACACAGTGACTCCACTGTATACTGCTGAATGCTAAGGGTTTATAATGTAAACCATGACACTGCTGTTGTAACCATTGCATTAAGTGGAAAAAGCATTTCTGCAAAACACGTGGTTATGACAAATAAAGTTTATGCTTCTGTGAAATAGTACAATCAAAACCACATGCTACAGTTATATAGGAATGAAAGCAGGATCTTTGGAGAAGAAAGGAATGATCAACAACTTCAGAAACTCTTCACCACAGTCCCAAATTTCCAGGTGGTGAGTGACACTGCATTGGAGCTGAGTTGCTTCTCACCAATAATCTGCAAACGGTTTTGCACTATAGTGTACATGTTGTTACAACCAAGGCGGGAGGAGTGCACTGTCTCTCTCTAGTTCCATTTCACCACAGGTCGCAACATATATTTAAATGTGTACCCAGTTGCCGCTACAGCCAATAATATACTCTATTTTTTATTTCAGAATAAAATCCATCAACCAGGTTTCTTCAATAAACAACAAAAGTATTAATTTATTATAAAACTAGACTTAGTCAATAATGATGCAAAGCTTTAACACATAGTTTGAAATATAACAGTGTGTATATATATATATATAATATATATTTCCCTTCTAAATACTCAACACACACACACACACACACACACACACACACACACACACACACACACACACACACACACACACACACACACACACACACACACACACCGGTTAAAGGAAAAATAAAGATGCTTTGGCCAAAGTACTCGTTAATTCTTGAAGAAAAAGGATAAGATAGGTTATGTTCCAAATGGCATACAGTCTGGTGTCTGAGTACACGTAGACAGGTCACTGGGATTTTTTCAGAAGCGGTTTGTTCAGGAGATGTCGAGAGGAAGTCTTCCAGAAGCTCCTCACGAGAAATGCTGCTTCAGTTTCTCTATTTCTTACACTTGATTCTCAGGGTTTCTCAAAGAGGTGGAGAAAAGATGAACTGGACTTCTCTTTTAGCAGGCTGATCTCCAACTGACTCAAAAACCAGTATTCAAAAATAAAACCCACTTGACCACCATAAATCTTGACATGTCACTTCTCTGTAAACATCTCCCAAAGTCAGAAGGCACCTGCTGTTTACTTAGCTGAAGACATGTGACATCCAGTAAATATTGTTTTTTAAACAGAAAGCTCAAGTCCTTCCAATGACCTTTTTAAAAAAAGTCCAGCATCTATGGAATCACTTCAGTCCCAAATGAGTCCACCTCCACAATCTTCAACCACGAGTCCTCAAAATATGTTAAAAATAGAAGCACTTTCATAACAATGTCAACTCATTTGCTTATTCATTGGAGGAGTTATTGGTATCAACCCCATGTAAAACAGTATTTATGTGCCTCAGAGCTTGAAAATTTTTTAGTGCCTCCATCTTCAAGAAATACAGGCTACAGCTCTGATAGTGGTAGGGGACAAAAAAGACATTACTCTTCCTGCTGGCTTCTAGACCATGGCCACCAGAAAGCATGCTGTTTTCTCTCAGGGATTTCAAGATCTATTAGTTATCATTCGACCAGAAAGCCTACTGATCAGTGGGGACACAGATCCAAGGCCTCGTGGGTTGGTGACAGTAGGAGGCAACTTGCCTAAGTTAACTGTTTCTCTGCATGGCAGCATATGCCAGATATCCGATCTGGTCCCTCAGAGCACTACGCCAGTGGTAGGTAGGGGACAACACCAGGCTGCCAATTTTCAAGCTCCAGAGATGTAGCAAGCAGTGAATCCCTCCCCAGAGCAAGATGACATGATGGCCAACGCAGTCTGAGTCACAGAGATATTACGGCACAGAAGGAGGCCATTAGGCTCACTGAGTCCATGCCGGCTCTCTGTAGAGCAATCCAATCAATCCCATTCCCTAAAGTCCTATGTCTCTTTCATAGGGCACGAGCAGCCAGCCATTTCTCTGGGAATTGGTCCTCAGTTTGCATACAGGAGGATTACCAGAATAGGAAAAAGGACATGTGTAACCACCCAGGGGAAGTACAGTATAGAAAAGAGTGAATTGACTTGTGTCCATCTTGGACTTCGTTGTATTAATATAGATTTTGCACTAATGTCCTGTTTTCTTATCCATGGAAGATAAAGTCACATAGGAAAAAGTGCTCTTATTTGTTACTAACTTACTCAGTCAGGCGATTCTAAATGGCACAGTCATGAAAGGAAAAGAGATTTGATGTGACCTCTTGTTCTAGGCTGGGTACTGGATTGAAGGATTGGCCCTTTATTTGAAGAGAGAGTGACAGTACTGATCAGTTATGGCTTCAAATATGGTTGCACCTCCAGACAAGGTACAATACCTGACATATAGGAATGTTGTAATGGAATGGCAGAGAGGGCCACCATCCACACAAGCACCTCATAAAGCATCATTTCTAGTTCAACAGCTATCAAATAGGTGGTCAGGTGTGGGCTCACTTGTTTACAGGCTTACGTGTGCACCTCAAGGCCTTTATTTTCACCCGTCTCTTCCTCATCTCTTCCCACTCCAGCCTTAGCAAGGGCTTCTAATCTGGAAAGATGTCTTCTGAGCTTTTCCAAAGGCTTTCTGAATTTATATCACCCACCGCCCCCACCCACCCCCATTCTGACACTTCCCTTTGGTTGTGCATTTCCTTTTAAATTTCACAAAGATGCAAATTTTTGTTTCAATCTCTGGTGTGCTCCCTGCACCCATTGGGCTGAATTTTATCAGCCCTCTAGGGATGGGGGAGGAGCCCATAAAAAGCGAGGGAAGGCGTGGGGTACCTGCTGCTGCTTCCCGATGCCATTCAATTTAATCAGGGTCAGGGAAGGTCGAGAACAGACTTCCCAGCTAGAGGCCAATTTAGGTCTTTAAGTGGCCAATTAGTAGTTTACCAGTGGCTGGTGGGAGCTCTGCCACATGGTGAGGTTGCCCATTAAAACCAGGTGGCCTCCCTGTGGGCTGCTGGAGGGGGCTCTCCTGCTTGGGCAATCTGTGGCCCCTGGTGTGCCTCCTTGCCCTGTGCCAACACACACCCCACCCTGCCCTCAAAAACCCACCCCTCCCCAGGGCCTGCCTGACTAGCCCCAGCGAACCTGCCACCACTTACCTCCTCTCCAAGGTTCCAGTGCTGCTCCTGGTCCTGGGCCTCCTGCAGTCCCAGTTGTGGCCACCGCTCCCAGTGGTGCCACACAGACTGCTGAGCTGCCAGTCCTCTGATTGGCTGGCAACTTTTGGAGGCAGGACTCCTGTCCTTAAAGGGATGGGGACCCCGGTGCTGGGAAATTAATTGCTTGTGCGCTGTAAAACAGCTGAGGCGGGGTTTCCCTCACGTATCTGGCCTGGTGGTGGGACCCCTGCCAGCTACACAAAATGCAGCCCATCGACATATATGCAAATGAATTGGCCTTGGAAAATTAGGTGCTAAAAACACGTTTCCATTTGAGTCAGTTTGAAGCCCTCCATGAGTCATCAGAGTCTAAAACTATGTGAATAGAATAAAGTTTAGGTTTGTGGAGTGGGGACTTATTATCAGAGTCTGTTGGGTAGCACAAGGATCACACACGCTTTTAACTTTATTATAATGATTTTGTGCATTTTAATTCAAGTTGAACAGAGCATGTGAATCAAGGCTAATTTACTTATGCCCATTCACTAACTAACATAGATCATAGGATTGGCTTTCAAATCTACTGTGCCCATTGTGCAGATGCAGGACAGATGTGGATGGATTTGCTAATTGGGTGAGCAAGCCTTAAGCATTTTGTGTTTGATTCCTTCTGCCTGTGATTTCTCCCCCCTCTCTTTTTTACAGCCTTTCCATAAACAGCTAATTGTTCAATTGTATTTTGAACCTTTATAAAGACTAACAAAATTCTGACCACTTATCTTTAAGGGTAAATCGCTCTTCAATTTTTCATTAAGGTTGCTGGTGCACATAATTTTCTGCCATATCTTAGGCCACGTTACCAGCATAAGGTGCAATTCTCACAGAGTACTATGAATTCTTATTGAAAAATAACAGTAATTAGGAAGGTCAGCCTTTTATAAACTGTGCAGTCCCAGCATGTACTGTGATCTGGTCCTGTCAACCTTACATCTCCATCATAATTTCTACCTGCATATTTATTGAAGAAAAAAGTGGTATTTGATGGTAGTAAATGAATAAACGATGAATAGGTTTGACAGCAGGAGTTTTTGATCGCAAACTCAAAATAGTGGGCTGACCGAGTCCTTTAAATAGGATATGCGTTCATGTGATTTGTACTGTTTTCATTAAGGCTAGGTCACAGATTTCCATGCCAAAATGTTGGTGTGGCCCCACAATCTAATGCAGGGAAATTCTGATTGGCTTCAGTTCGTGGTCTTAGTTTAACAAATATCTCCACTTCATAAAGCTGGTGCGTTGAAAGGAAAGATAAATGAAGATCAACTTCTGTTCATTCTAACTTTGATACAAATTTCTGTTCCAATAAAGTACAGATTGTGTAACTACAAAACATTAATTATGATGACAGGTATGTGTTTAAAATGCTGCAACTTTACAAATTTATAGCACTTCAATATAACAAGAATAACAAAACGTTCTGAAAGGTTTATTGCAGTTTACCAAATAAAGATTATCTGACTCTTGCATAATTGTTAAATCACTGCCGGAAATTAATGGGACCTGGATGTGTTTCCACCTCAATCAATCTTGTACTTTAAATAAAATGTACTTTAGTTGTCAAAGTGATATATTTTGTTGTGTTAAGGTCAATTGTTTCTGAATCCAGATTGCAATTTTTTAGTGGGAAAATTTGAATATTTCTGTGTGATCTGAGTATGATGTGAATTTTAAATACTGTTCCTTTCACACTTCAACCTTATTGTCGCAAGTATTTTTGTGTACTTGAGTCACTCCATTAGTACAAATCCTGGAACATAGCAAAACGAAATCAACTGAACTTGATTTCATACGGACAAATAAGGGTAATATTATCTGCTCCCATCATGTTTAACTCCGGCATTGAATCATGTAAAATTTATCACATAGTGCCAATGTTAATTCAATGTTCCTAAACCCACGGTTGTGATAAACTTTGTGTGGATGAAATTGGTCTTCGCCAGCAGCACAGAATGAGCTTGTAGCGAATTGGCAGCCAATTTTTCACTGCGCTCGATCTTTCCGTTGAAGTTCACAAAATGGTAGTTCAAACTCTTTTTGAAGACTCGTTTCCTATTTCCACTGTTGCTTTGATTTGGTTTGAAAGTAAAAAAAAAATCTTGGCAATATTTTCCAAGTCAGTGGAAAATAAAATCTGGTGCAGTATATAACAGGCTGCCAATTTGCTACGAGCCTGTTTATCATTGCTGGTGTACACCAATTTCATCCTTCCTTATCTCCATTGGCAGTGCATTATTTGTTGCTTGCATTTGCAAAACTATATATTGTGGACATGAAATTTAGTAATGAGTTATATAAAATGGCAGGTAAGCCAAGACATTGCTGATGACAATATTAGTGGATGGCATGTTAATGCATTTGTATAATATGAGAATGATTGTAAGGCATTAATCTAATCATGGACTTATATTCAAAAAGTGAAGGTGAGCCTGAGGCTGAGTAGTTTCCACCATCCAAAATTAGAAAACAGATTTTTATTTCAAATTTTTAGCACTCATAGGGCTGAATTTAGTGCAGCCATTTGGAGTGGGAATGGTGGCGTGGGGCACTGAGAATCGTGTTGGAGGGAAAGTATTTTAAATTGCTGAGTACTTATTTTTAATACATTTGCATCGAATTCATTGCGAGTCAAGGGGGGCTTAGGATTAAGTGTACGGCCTTCGGATTCCCAACCGTTAAAAGCCAGCGGCACCGAGGTGAGGCTTCAGTGCCATGGTGGGTAGGCAGCCATGTCCAGCACTACATAAGGGAAGGGGTGGGGCGGGGGTTACCGAGGCCATTGTAAGCCTACAGTGCTGTGCACTTTGAAAGCGGGGTCAAGTTCATGGGTGCTGTACAAGTGGGGTCAGAGTCTCGGGTGCTCCGCAAAGGGGGTTGTGATCTCGGGTGCTCTGCAAGGGGGGTTGTGGTCTCACGTGCTCCACAAGTTGGGTTGTGGTCTCAGGTGCTCCGCAAGGTGGGTTGTGGTCTCAGTTGCTCTGCAAGGTGGGTTGTGGTCTCGGGTGTTCCGCAAGGGTCATTGTGGTCTCAGGTGCTCCACAAGGGTCGTTGTGATCTCGGGTGCTCTGCAAGGTGGGTTGTGGTCTTGGGTGCTCTGCAAGGGGCGTTGTCGGCTCAGGTGCTCTGCAAAGGGGGTTGTTTGGGTTTGGCTGGCAGTATTGGGTGACCAAACTGTTGGGTGAGACATTTGGTTGCCCATACTGCTGGATGAGAGGGTTGGCTATCAGCAAGGGCGGGCACTGAGAGCCATCAGGGAATCTGCCGGGAGAAGTAGCAAATGCTCAGTTGCAAAGGCAAGGTTGTCTCTGCATCGACAGCTCTGTAGGCCCATTGGGCACCTGGCATGCGTCTCATACACCCTGTCTTTTTGGACCCCCATGGCATGATTTGCCTTCAATGGAAGGAGGGTCAAGAAGCAGCTCTGCCTGCCCTTGAAGCTGCACAATGAGGGCAGCATCAGCTGGCCATGGCAAGAAGGGCCCACTTGCGCCAGTGAGTGTGCCGGACTTGAATCAGCTACCTCAAAATGTCCGAGCGCCATTGTCAGCGAAGACTATTCCTCTCCAGGGAGGCCGTCACCAACTTATGCGCCCTGCTGCAGGACGTGTTGCGACCAATGGGATTTGTGGTTCACCATATGCCAGTGGCCTTGAAGATCACAGTGGTACTAAACTTTTACGTGTCAGGATCATTCCAGGGATCTACCAGGGACATGTGTGGGGTCTCCCAGGCAGCAGCCCACAGCTGCATCAAGGAGGTGACCAATGCCCTGTTCAAGAGGGTATTGGATCAGGGGTCATCGCTGAATTTCGCTGGGTGCAAGGTGTGGTAGATTGCACACATGTGGCCATCAAGGCTACAACAGACCAGCCAGCTGTCTTCATCAGCTGGAAGGGCTTCCATTCAATCAACATTCAACTGGTCTGCAACCATTAAAAGTGTTTGCTGCGGTGCTTCCTCCCATGCCAGCATCTCTGTCCTCGGCCTGCTGCAGTGTTCCAGTGAACCTCAACGCAAGCTCAAGGAACAGCACCTCATCTTCTGATTAGACACTCTGCAGCCTTCTGGACTCAACATTGAGTTCAACTTCAGTTCATGATTGCCTTTTTATTTTATTTTATTTTTTAACCATGGACCTGTCTGAAACGTGTTTTTCAGGTTTTTGTTTTTGGACAGAGCTGTTCATTATTCTGCCGTTAACACTCTCTCTGGACTAATGCTTTGTCTTTTAATACAACTATTAGCACTCCCTTTGACTTTGTTCCATGACATCTTTGCCATTTAATCTCTCCTGCCCTCTGCCCTATCACACACTTTCCCTTTTGTTCTTCTTCCCTCTCTCCCTTTTCACTTGCTGAAAGCCTATTACATTTCTAACCTTTGCCAGTTCTGATGAAAGGTCACAGAAATGTTAACTCTGTTTCTCTCTCCACAGATGCTGCCAGACCTGCTGAGTATCTCCAGCACTTTCTGTTTTTGTTTCCTGCAGGTGTGTGCCCGCTTCCCAGGATGCAGCCACAATGCCTACATACTTCGACAGTCCCAGCTCACCTTCAGGGATGAATTCTCAGGGACAACATTGAAGACTTGGCTACTGATGCATGTGAGGAACCTTCACAATGCAGCGGAGGAGAGGTACAACACTTGCCATGGCTCCAGCTGTGTGACCATCGAGCAGGCCATTGGTCTGCTGAAGATGAGATTCCATTGCCTAGATCGATCCGGCAGAGTCCCGTAGTATGCCCCAGTGAGGGTTTCGTGCATCGTTGTGGTCTGTTGTGCTCTGCACAATCTAGCACTGCAGAAGTGGGAGGCGTTGCATAATGAGGACATGACTGAACAAGACTCCTCCATCAATGAGGGGGACGCGGAGGAGGGAGATGAGCAAGCAGAACTGAATATTGAAACCCTTGCACCCGAGGCCGGGCAGATTGAGCGACAGTCCAAAGAGGCAAGAGACAATCTCATACTTAACCACTTCCAGCCACCATGTTGGCCATTCAGAGAAAACCAAAGGCTCAACTAGCAGATTTATCATCCAGATATCTAGCAGCTGGGCTGGAGGCAAGCTGCTTATCAGGCTGCCCCTGAGCCTGGGATGACTTCGTCAGCTGTCCCCTGGCTGTGGCCTGGAGGACCTCAGCTGCCTGAGGGTTTCCTGCACTGGTGCAGGACTCTCCACAGGCTTGCGACTGCTGGAACTGGACTCGCTGGCAGACGGACTGAGGAGCCAGTGTCCACACTCAGAGTGCCCTAAGGGGAGCCGCCAGCTGTGGAGGTCAGTGTCTCCTCCTCTCTTTCAAGGCTCAATTGAACTTACCCGCTCACCAGAGAAGGACGAGGAGCTGGAGAAGACTGCTACATAGAGCTCATGGCCTAGGCAATGATGTGCAGGTCTGTGTGCATCTGTGAGATCTGGCTCTCCATGAGGGTCACCAACTTCTCGACGGAGGAAGCCATGTGCTCACATGCCTGAGACATGGAGCACTCATGGCATGAATGGACTCCTCCATCATCTGTTCATGGCTGCGCATTGCCTTTAGCATCTCTGCCATATGTTGCCTTAGCTCTCTCTGCAACTCCAGCATGCCCTGTTCTGTTGATACCAGAGGCTCATCATCAGCCTGGGGCTCAGCATGGGCCTCGCCACCCACAGTTTGCTGATTGTCAGAGGCCTCGGCAGTCTCAGCCTCAGCCAGCAACTCGGGCGCATGTGCGGTGTTCTCACCAGTTGTGGCCCTGATTCTAACATCAAGTGGAAACCCACCGAAGTGAAAGTATCTGCTCTAGTTTAAGATACAAGCAAGTTATGGGATGGTGGATCATCTGAGTGCTCTTCCTCTGAGGTGGACAGCTGTTCTGCTTCTGGTTGAGTTTCCTGCAGCCACCGACCTGTATGAGAGAATGTAAACATGTGTGGGTTAGGCTGTGCATATCTTGTCATGTCAACCATACGTGATGTGGGCCTCCAGAAGTGAACTGTATGTTGATGGAAGTCAATCTGCTCTCTCTTGCACGGGGACACCAGTTGTCTCTCCATCTGATATAGAGCGGTCACTCTGGGTCCCTGTCTATTCTAATGCCTCCTCCTCTGCTGTGGAGAGAGACCTAAGATCTGGGATGCTTCTGCCAATATGGCTGTCTCCAGGGAGATAGTCATACTTCGCAGAAAGATCAACATGCATCAACATTCTGGCGGTTACCATTGACTAGTACCTGAACTTGACCAGCCATATAAATATTGTGGCTACAAGAGCCAGTCAGAGGCTGGGAATTCTGCAGCAAGTAACTCACCTCCTGTCTCTCCAAAGCCTGTTTACCATCTTTTTTTTATTCATGCTGGGTCAGCATTTATTTCCCATCCGAAATTGCCCTTGAGAAGGTAGTGGTGAGCTGCCTTCTTGAACCGCTGCAGTGGGAAAGGTACACCAACAGTGCTGTTAGGAAGGGAGTTCCAGGATTTTGACCCAGCAACAGTGAAGGAACGGTGATGTAGTTTCAAGTCAGGATGGTGTGTGACTTGGAGGGGAACTTGCAGGTGGTGGCGTTCCCATGCATCTGCTGCCCTTGTCCTTCTAGGTGGTAGAAATCGCAGGTTTGGAAGGTGCAGTCGAATGAGCTTTAATGCATTGCTGCAGTGCATTTTGTACATGGTACACACTGCTGCAACTATACATTGGTGGTGCAGGGAGTGAATGTTTGTGGTTGGGGTGACAATCAAGTGGGCTGCTTTGTCCTGTATGGTCAGGACGAGCTTCTTGAGTGTTGTTGGAGCTGCACCCATCCAGGCAAGTGGAGAGTATTCCATCACACTCCTGAATTGTGCCTTGTCGATGGTGGACAGGCTTTGGGGAGTCAGGAGGTGAGTTACTCGCTGCAGGATTCCTAGCTTCTGGCATGCTCTTGTAGCCATGGTATTTATATGGCTACTCTAGTTCAGTTTTTGGTCAATGGTAACCCCCAGGATGTTGATAGTGGGGGATTCAGCAATCGTAATGCCATTGAACGTCAAGAGGAGATGGTTAGATTCTCTCTTGTTGGAGATGGTTATTGCCTGGCACTTGTGTGATGCGAATGTTACTTGCCGTTTATCAGCCCAAGCCTGGATATTGTCCAGGTCTTGCTGCCTTTCTATACGGACTGCTTCAGTATCTGAGGAGTCGTGAATAGTGCTGAACATTGTGCAATCATTAGCAAACATCCCCACTTCTGACCTTATGATTGAAGGAAGGTCATTGATGAAGCAGCTGAAGATGGTTGGGCCTAGGACACTACCATGAGGAACTCCTGCAGTGATGTCCTGGAGCTCAGATGATTGACCTCCAACAACCACAATCATCGTCCTTTGCGCTAGGTATGATTCCAACCAGCGGAGAGTTTTCCCCTTGATTCCCATTGACTCCAGTTTTGCTAGGGCTCCTTGATGCCATACTTGGTCAAATGCTGCCTTGATGTCAAGGGCAGGCACTCTCACCTCACCTCTTGAGTTCAGCACCTTTGTCCATATTTGAACCAAGGCTGTAATGGGGTCAGGAGCTGAGTGGCCCTGGCAGAACCCAAACTGAGCATCAGTGAGCAGGTTGTTGCTAAGCAAGTGCCACTTGATAGCACTGTTGATGACGCCATCCATCACTTTACTGATGATTGAGAGTAGACTGATGGGGTGATAATTGGCCGGGTTGGACGTCCTTCTGTTTTGTGTACATCTACAAGGCACAAGTCAGGAGTGTGATGTAATACTCTCCACTTGCTTGGATGAATGCAGCTCCAACAACACTCAAGAAGCTTGATGCCATCCAGGACAAAGCAACCTGCTTGATCGGCACCCCAATCACCACCTTAAACATTCACTCTGTCCCCCACTGGCACACAGTGGCAGATGTGTGTACCATCCTCAAGATGCACTGCAGCAGCTCACCACGCCTCCTTTGACAGCGCCTTCCAAGCCCACATCGTCGACCATCTAGAAGGACATGGGCTGCAGACGCATTTGAACACCATCATCAGCAAGCCCCCCTCCAAGTCACACATCATTCTGACTTGGAACTATATCACCGTTGCTGGATCAAAAACCTAGAACTTCCTCCCTAACAGCGTTGTGGGTGTACCTGCCCTAGATGGACTGCAGCGATTCAAGAAGGCGGCTCACCACTACCTTCTCAAGGGCAGTTAGGGATGGGAAACAAATGCTGGCCTTGCCAGTGATGCCCATATCCCATGAAAGAATAAAAAATGACAGTTCTGCGAGTTTCAGTCCCTCGTCCCTACTGGAGTATCACATATAGCTCATGCTCCCATCTGCCCTCAGGGGAGTTAATGGGATGAGCTGTGATAGAAGGTGGCCTGTGGTCGGATGCAGCCATGCATCTGTCAGGATGACGTGATACCTAACCTCCTCTGCCATCACCATTGTAGCGCCTCCCTCCCTTTGTCCTGCTTCCTCCTGCATAGGCACTTGCAATCAGTAAAAAGGAGAGAGGTGTGGAGCACTCACTTTGGCAGAACGCAGGAGGTTGTTGACCCTCTTGCTATATTGTATCCAGTGCCCGGGGGTCACCCCACGGCTGCTGACCTCCTCAGCGATCTCCATCCAGGCTTCCTGTTCAGGTGGGAGGACCTCTTCCTGCCATCATTGGGGAAGAGGACCTCCCAGCTTTCCCTTGCAGCCTGGAGGAGAATCTTGAGGGAGGCATCGCTAAACCGTAGGGCCACCCTGTGTCTTGTCTCTGCCATACTGCTGTGTCCTTTCCAGGGGGTTTCAGGTCCAGAGCCACTGCAACACTGGTCTCAGTTTTGATGAGCTAGCAACAGATGATTGCAAGGAAGCAATGCAAACAGGGCTGGCAGGCCTTTAAATATGGAGCCAGCACCTGCTCCAGAGTCATCTAACGCTGTACTCGGTGTCTCAATTTCCATCCCCACTGCGTGATTGGATGGGCCCCATGCCTCCATTACGCAAAATGGCTACCAGCCGCATGACCGCGGTGAGGCGGCTGCCCATGTGATTAGCGGGAACAGCACCCATTTCCAGGTCCACCGCCAGGACCCACAGAAGGCTCACTAAATTCAGCCCATTGTTTTTCTTTATATCACTAAACATGTGCTATTAATTATTATTTGTGTGGAGTTTTATTGTGGTTTTAGTTAGTATTTGTGTCAGCAACAGCTGTCAGTGTTCATGGTGACTGCCAGTGTATGCCTTGCCCTTGATGTGTGACAGCACTCTCACATGAGGATTAATAAGAATTTCAGATCGTAGGAAAAAGGAAAAACACATTCAGCCATCCAGCTCACTCCATCATCCAGCTTGCATTGTAGGATTCGACCTGTCTATTTTGCATTCTTTTTTAAACTAAACCCATATCACTTTACTCCCTAGGGAATTAGAAATTGATCCACTTTCATTTGAAAACTTCAGCTGGTCATCATTCACTTTGCCAGCTAAGATTCTCTGCCCCGAGTTGACAACTAATCAATTCCACAAGTCAACAATTCAAAAGGGTGAAGAAATTATTTATCAGTTTGTAAAATCTCTAGCTTCTAATCATGTTCACTATTTTGGTTTCTGAATACAATACAATACTAGTTATTAATTGGCGTCAACTTCTTAAAAACAATGTGTAAAGTTTCAATTTGCCACCCAGGCATAAAACTGTCATTGTGGAACAGCTGCCTGTTACCAAAACTGCCTGATTTTCACCTCTGTCGCTTTTGGCCGGTTTCTATAATGGGCAGGCAATTCACAACACCAGCTTTACACCAGGGCAGCAAGTCGAAAGTCAACTTCAATATTCTAAACACCTAGATTGTATAGTTCTCAATTTATGATCATGAGACCATTACTGCAGGTTCACACAGAAACATTTATAGGCAGCATATTATGTAAGGCAGACTCTATCCTAATGGGAGGTTGCATGGAGTGGGATGTGTATTCCGTTCATTTATCACATAGTTAGACAGATTGCAAGGTATTAAAATATTTATTACCTACAGCAAGTTAGGCATACCAACGACTTACAGAATTTAAAGTTATATCTTAACTTCGATCTTCTGAGTTTGCATTTCTGGCAGTAAGCCTCATACAGCAGCTGTGCATGTCAGGAAATCACAGACACACTGCTCATGATTTTCAGTCCATTATGGTTGGAAAATCATGGGCAATGTGCCTGCAGTTTTCCGATATGCATGGCCCACAGGTGAGGTTCCTTGCTGCCAGCAACAGCCTCAGAAAATCATCCAGTTCAGCTGTGTGGTTCAAAAGCTTGACTGTGTGGGTCCTCTGTAAACATATTTGCACTTTTAAAATAGAAACGCATTCCTAGGTTCAGATAAATACTATCAACCACTCAAAGATAAATGGTTCTGTCATTATAGAATATCTTTTTCCATTCAGTACAGCATTGAAATAAAATGCTAAAGATTCACAAAAAATGTGGAATACAGAATTCTCGCTGACTGCATGGGCTATGCCCAGTTACAAATGGACAGAAGTATGATGAAATAAAAACAAGAAATGCTGGAAATACTCAGCAGGTCTGGCAGCATCTGTGGAGAGAGAAGCAGAGTTAATGTTTCAGGTCAGTGACCCTTCATCAGAACTGACAAATATTAGAAATGTAAATGGTTATAAGCAAGTAAAGCGGGGTTGGGGCAAGAGATAACAAAAGAGAAGGTGTTGATGGGACAAGGTCACAGAGAATAACTGACCAGAAGGTCATGGAACAAAGGCAAGCGGTATGTTAATGGTGTGGTGAAAGACAAAGTGTTAGTACAGAGAGGGTGTGAATAGACTGTAAAATGAACAGCCCTGGCTACAAGCACAAACATTAAAAAAAAACCACAAGAACAGTGGGTAGAAACAAACTAAAAGAAAATAAACAAAAAAGAAAAAAAGAACTAAAAATAAAAAGGAGGGGTGGCCCGCACTCGCTTGCGTTGACCCACAGCCCTGCAAAGTTTTCCTTTTCAAGTATATATCCAATTCTATGTTGAATGTTACTATTGAATCTACATTCCAGAGGGGCTGTATGCCATGTCTGCCTGCAGTCCCCTCTTCCACCACTCAAAGATAGTTTAACTGGCCATTTCATAAGAGAGTCAAAGAAGAGAAATGGGTTTGAAAGTAAAATTGTAATTATGCTTGAGCCTCTTCCACTGGGGTGTCATACAGGTTGTTCATCACATGCTGTCGGGCAGATTGTATCACTGTTCCCATCCCTTGCTGCTTCTGGCAAAACCATCGTCATTGTCATAGAAAGGGGCAGGAATACAGCAGCTACAACTCCCTGAGACAAGTGTTGCCAGTGGTGGATCTCCAATTGACTTCTGAGTATCAGTGGTAAGCCACATGGTGTGATGTACCTGAACTTAGACACAGAAAAAAAACTTACTTAAACTCAAAGCTGGAGGTATTTTAAACCTTGGGAATGGATAAGAAATTGGTCGAATTTATTTTACAATGAGTAGTTGTTAGTTGAGTTATATCTGGGGCCGGAGATGTGGGCGCCCCAGGGCTTCATTACTGACATCATTACCGATTCCAATTTACGTTAATGGTTTGGATAAAAATACTCAATGCAAAGTGGTCAGATTTTGAGATTGTACCAAACCAGGATGGACAGTAAATTTGGATGAGGTCGCTCAGAAATAATAGTATTAGTTGGATAAAATATGGATAATGTTTGGTGAAAATGAATGCAGACACTTTGTTACATCAGTGTGTCTTGCTGAATGATAATCATCTCTGGTCCACTGACTGGAGATCTGAATTTATATTTTTTTTGGAGAAATTTAAAAAGAACATTTAAAACAAGATGACTGCTGGCAGCTTAAGATGATCATCTAGTTTGCAACACTGTTTCCTACATTGCAAAGGACTGTGAGGAGGTAGACAAAATGTTTGCTAATTCACCAGCAAGAACCAAGACCCAGAAAGTTTAAAGGAACTACCTGTTCTTTTCAGAAAGCAGAGAAATACTGCGAACTGCTATGTTTGAATCGCTGAATGACTGTCATATGACAAGCCCCTCCCTATCTGTAGTTTTAACCTGGTGTTTTTTCTGCAGCAGAGGAGAAGCAACTGGACTCTAACATGAGCAGACCCTAAGTGGGGGTCCCTCTCTCTCTCTCTATTCCAGCTTGTAAGCTTTCAAATCCTGCCTGTTGACTGACCACCTTTTCATAGTCTGGCTACAATCCGAAAGACGGTCAGAGGAAATCATCCGCATCGCTATTCCAAGAGACTCACTGAACCAGTCATCTACCTCTTCAAAGTAAAAGCCTCCAGACCACTGAATTCAGCTAGAAGCCAGCCGAATCACCAAACTCCACAGACTGTATACCTTTCTTATGGATTCTAACTCAACCAATCTACCTTTCCCCATTCAGTAACCTATGTGTGTGTGTAAACCTCTAGTGTGTGTGTGTGAGCGAGAAAGTTGGTGGGTTGTTTAGTATTTTATTAGTTCATTTTAGGTACAATAAAGTTAAACTCTTTCTTTGTTAAACTCAAGAAAACCTGTCCAATTGGCTCTTGTTATGATCATAGCAAGTAAGTAATCAAACACCTACTGAATTGGCCAGTACGTCCACTTTAAGAAAGAATTAAACCTGTTGTGGTCGAACAAGGAGAGGGAAAAGAGGGAAGCCCGTCAACCCTTCCTCACTTGACTGTAACACACGTGTAAAATATTACACGTAGGAAGAGTTGAAGCAGCCAAGAACAAAGACATCTGGTAATCTCAGTACACTCAATGTTCAACATATCAAACCGATGCCGAGCAGCAGTTAACAAATCTGTGACTTCACCACCTAGAAGAACAAGGACAGCTGACGCATGGGAACACCACCACCTGCAAGTTCCTCTCTGAGCCACACACCATCCTGACTTGGAATTATATTGCCATACCATCAATGTCACTGGGTCAAAAACCTGGCACTCCCTCCCTAACAGCACTGTGGGTGTACCTACACCAGATGGACTGCAGCGGTTCAAGAAGGCAGCTCACTGGTACCCAAAGGCAATCAGGAATGCGGAACAAATGCTGACCTTGCCAGCGACACTCACATCCCTGGAAGGAGTGAATAAAATAAATAGCTGATAGATTGCTAAGCTACATGAGCAGGAGTGCAAGTCAGAGGAAGTCATGATCAAACTGTATAGTGCTCTGGTCAGATCACATCTTCAGTACTGCATTCAGTTCTGGTCACTGAGATACAAGATTGGCATCCATGTGCCAGAGAAAAGCCTCAAGGTGGATCACTAGTGTTGAAGGGTTGAACTATGAGGAAAATTAGGAGAGACTTGGAGGACCATTTTTATCTTATTACTGCCTTTTTTGCACTCAATGCCCACTTACCACTGTTCCTGTGCCTGGTCCAATTTTTGGGCAGCCAAGAATCCCGTTTGAAAAAGCTGGGAACCTGAGGAATACATGTAAATAAGAGTCAAGTGACATCCTAAAGCCCTCAAAGCCATTTTCTGTCCTCAGTCAGTCCCTATTCCCATCCACCAACCATGGGTAGCACAAATCAGGGAGTGGTTATTTGGACTGATGTTTAAACGGCTCCTCAACTACTCGTAGATGAAGATTTCTAGAGCTTGTATTTTTTTATGGTAACTTGTGGGTTTTTTCCATCTATAAGGATTTGAAAGTGCTTGTAGTTGCTGCTGTAGGTTCTGAACTCCTGTTGCCTGCTGCTCCACATTGTTGCTTCTGTCTGTGGCAAACAAAACATGTACTTCTCCTTTAAGGCTCTGCCGTAGGCTTTTGAGAAGTGGCCAAACCACCTCATGCCTCACCTTTGAGTATGTTGCCAATTCCAGCTACCACTGGGGGAGTGTGTTTCAGCTGGCAGCTCACTGACTGAATGTTAATAAGGGGGAACCTGAAAATTCACATGGGTCTCCTGCCAACTCCTTCAGTCAGCCATTACCTCATCCTGCCCACTGCCCTCTTATTTATCAGTCACTCACAAAAATTGCCCCATTGGGCTTTTTGATCCTAGAAAGGAAGCATCTGAGAGATGATTTTACAGATAGTAAGATAGAAGTACTAGTAAGAGAAATGGAAGAGTTAAATCTGGAATAATACTTTAAATTAAATTGTGACAGTAGGACAAAGGGCCACAGGTTCAAATTAGTAAAAGATAAATTTGGATCTGCTATCAGGAAATTCTTCACATAAAGAGTGGTCAACCTATGAAATAGACCTCCAGACGCAATAGTGGAGGCTAAAGCCACGGGATTTACTAAGGAACAATTGGATGCTGCAATGGAGATGGACATGTAAGATCTGTCTGGATGGATGAATTAAAATGGGCTGAGTGCCTCCCTTATCCATAATCATCTTGTGATTTGGTTTGAAGTTCTCAATAGCTGCTTTGTCTGCACATCTTGCTTCAAAGCCTAGTTAATATCTCAACTACTGTTGTTTCTCCATTAGTAAACATCTATTCAACATCTCCCTCCAGAGATTTAATCCAAAACACTACTTTCCCATTTGAAAGTCTCTACTTCATGAAATGTTAGCATTTGTTTTCATAGCAAATGCTATCTTTCTTATGCTGTTAATATTAATAATCCAAATATCCTCTGATTCATTGGTGTTGCGACATGAATGATTCGTTCCTCAGTAGATTAACAATTCCAAACCAACCCGCCTGTAATTTCATCTCGATTGACTCCATATCAGTTATCCTCCATTTTCTGTTCATACTTGATTCCAACATGCACTTTTACCAAGTCCATTCATTTCGTTCCATCAGTAACCAGAGGACACAGGTTTAAGGTAATTGACCAAAGAACCAGAGGTGAGATGAGGGGAATGTTTTTACACGGTGAGTTCTTATGTTTTGGAATGCACAGAGTCAATAATATTGTCGAAATGGAATTAGATAAATACTTGAAGGTAAAAATTTAGCATGACCTATGGGAAAAGAGCAGGACAGTGGGAGTAATTAGATGACTCTTTCAAAGACCCAACACAGGCACATTGGCTGAATAGCCTCCTTCTGTGCTGTAACTTTTTATGATTCCATAATCTATTTATGGCGTTATACCTTACATGACACAATAATGCTGGCGTTACATAAAATATCAGTAACTAGAAGGGGCTGATAAAATGACTCCGCTGCACTATAAATATATTGTAGACTTATGCAAGGCTTTATCTAAAGATATTTCCATAAGACTTCATCAGATAGGCATAACATTCCTCTTTCTTTTAGAAAATAAATCTAGCCTTGTGTTTTGATCTCAGCTAGATGCATGTCCTAATTTTAATAAGAATTAAATTAAGTGTAATGTTTTGCACAGTTTAAATCTGAACCCTTCCAAGGAAATCTTGTTAGACGACTTTGTGTTCATTCACCCGTTAAATATTAATTTAAGTATTCATTTCCCCCAGCATTTTATTAAAAATTCCATCAAAAGGTTGAGAGCTTTCAAGGCCACAAACTTCTATTGTTGAAAGCTACTGATGTGTCAATTTATTTTTAAAGTTCACAAATCTGTGGTTATTACCAATAAAGCTTTGAGTAAACAATGGTCCATCTATGTGCAATATAGTGCAATATAGAAATAGCTGAAGCTACAATAACTGATCATTGATAGTATTTGATAGAAAAACAATTCTGCTTGAAATTTATTCTCAAGCTCAGTTAGGGCTTTTTATTAATTTGTTTATAAGATGTGGTGATGCAAGCAAGCTGCATGCATTGTCTGCTTAATCAATCTGAGGTTGTAGTGTTGGGCCTTCTTCTGGAAATGCCACAATCCTTAAACATAGAAACGTAGAAAATAGGAGCAGGAGTAGGCCATTCGGCCCTTCGAGCCTGCTCCGCCATTCATTATGATCAGGGCTGATCATCCAACTCAGTAACCTGTTCCTGCTTTCGCCCCATATCCTTTGATCCCTTTAAACCCAAGAGCTATATCTAACTCCTTCTTGAAAACATACAGTGTTTTGGCCTCAACTGCTTTCTGTGGTAGCAAATTCCACAGGTTCACCACTCTCTGGGTGAAGAAATTTTTCATCTCAGTCCTGAAAGGTTTACTCCATATCCTTAGACTATGACCCCTGGTTCTGGACTCCCCCACCATCAGGAACATCCTTCCTGCATCTACCCTGTCAAGTCCTGTTAGAATTTTATAGGTTTCTATGAGATCCCCCCTCAATCTTGTGAACTCCAGCGAATATAATCCTAACCGACTCAATCTCTCCTCATACGTCAGTCCCGCCATCCCAGGAATCAGTCTGGTAAACCTTCGCTGCACTCCCTCTATAGCAAGAACATCCTTCCTCAGATAAGGAGACCAAAACTGCACACAATATTCCAGGTGTGGCCTCACCAAGGCCATGTATAATTGCAGCAAGACATCCCTGCTCCTGTACTTGAATCCTCTTGCTATGAAGGCCAACATACTATTTGCCGTTTTTACCACCTGTTGAACCTGCGTCCTTGTGGTGATGATGCCCACATATTGACGTTGGATAAGAATTCCAAGATTTTGACCTAATAATGATAAAGGAATGGAAATATATGTTCAAGCCAAGATGGTGTGTGACTTTGAAGGGAATCTGGAGGGACGGTCTTCCCACGAGATTGCTACTGTTATCCTTCTTGATGGTAGCGGTCACAAGATTGGGAGGTGTTGTCAAAACAAAGTTGCTATGTTGCTGCAGTGCATCCTGTAGGTAGTATATACTGCAGCCACAGTGCACCAGTAATGGAGGCATTAAACACTGAGTCCATTGGTAAGGGCAATATTCAAGTGCACTGTTTTGTCCTTAATGGTGTTGAACTTCTTAAGTGTGGTGGCTGTAATTATCCAGGTGAGTGGTGAGTACTCCATCACACTCTTGGCCAAGTCCTGTAAATGGTGGAGAGATTTTAAGAGACAAGGAGGTGAATTACTTATCACCTTCCAAACATGCGATCACTATCACCTAGGAGGACAAGGGCAGCAGATGCACGAGAACACCACCATTTGCAAGTTCCCTCCAAGCCAGACACCATCCTGACTTGGAACTATATCGCCGTTCCTTCGCTGTCCCCGTCTCAAAATCCTGGAACACCCTTCCTAACAGCACTGTGGGTGTACATACACCACATAAGATCATAAGAACTAGGGGCAGGAGTAGGCCGTCCGGCCCCTCAAGCCTGCTCTGCCATTCAGTAAGATCATGGCTGATCTTTTCGTGGACTCAGATCCACTTACCCGCGCTCTCACCGTATCCCTTAATTCCTTTATTGTTCAAAAAGATATCTACCTTAGCTTTAAAAACGTTTACTGAAGAAGCGTCAACTACTTCACTGGGCAAGGAATTCCATAGATTAACAACCCTCTGGGTGAAGAAGTTCCTTCTTAATTCAGTCCTAAATCTGCTCCCTCTAATCTTGAGGCTATGCCCTCTTGTCCTAGCTTCACCTGCCAGTGGAAACATCCTCTCTACTTGTAACTTATCTATTCCCTTCATGATTTTATATGTTTCTATAAGATCCCCCCTCATTCTTCTGAACTCCAATGAATATAATCCCAATCTACTCAGTCTCTCCTCATAAGCCAACCCCCTCAACTCCGGAATCAACCTAGTGAACCTCCTCTGCACCCTCTCCAGTGCCAGTATATCCTTTCTCATGTAAGGAGACCAAAACTGCACACAGTACTCCAGGTGTGGCCTCACCAGTACCTTATACAGCTGCAACATAACCTCTCTGCTTTTAAACTCAATCCCTTTAGCAATGAAGGACAAAATTCCATTTGCCTTCCTAATTACTTGCTGTACCTGCAGACCAACCTTCTGCGATTCATGCACAAGGACACCCAGGTCCCTCTGCATAGCAGCATGCTGCAACTTTTTACCATTCAAGTAATAATCCTTTTTACTGTTACTCCTACCGAAATGAATGACTTCACATTTATTAACATTGTATTCCATCTGCCAGACCTTTGCCCACTCACTCAATGTATCTATGTTCCTCTGCAAGGTTTCACAGTCATCTGCACACTTTGCTCTGCCACTCACCTTAGTGTCATCTGCAAACTTTGACACCCTACACGTGGTCCCCAACTCCAAATCATCTATATAAATTGTAAATAATTGCGGTCCCAACACCGATCCCTGAGGCACACCACTAGTGACTGATTGCCAACCAGAATAGCACTCATTTATCCCCACTCTCTGCTTCCTGTTAGTCAACCAATCCTCTATCCATGCTAATACTTTACCCCTAACGCCATGCATCCTTATCTTATGCAGCAGCCTCTTGTGCGGCACCTTGTCGAAGGCCTTTTGGAAATCTAGGTACACCACATCCACTGGGTCCCCATTGTCCACCTTGCTCATAATGTCATCATAGAATTCCAAAAGATTTGTCAAGCATGACCTGCCCTTCATGAACCCATGCTGCGTCTGCCCAACGGGACAATTTCTATCGAGATGCCCTGCTATTTCTTCCTTGATAATAGACTCAAGCATCTTCTCCACTACAGAGGTTAAGCTAACCGGTCTATAATTCCCCATCTTTTGTCTACCTCCCTTTTTAAACAGTGGCGTCACATCTGCTGTTTTCCAATCTGCTGGGACTACCCCAGAGTCCAGCGAATTTTGGAAAATTACCGCCAGTGCACCTGCTATTTCTCCTGCCATCTCTTTTAGTACCCTGGGATGCATTCCATCAGGGCCAGGAGACTTATCAATCCTTAGCTCCATTAGCGTGCCCAACACTACCTCTTCCGTAATAATGATTGTTTCCAGGTTCTCACCTACGTTCGCCTCTTTGTCAATTACTGGCATGTTATTAATGTCCTCCACTGTGAAGACCGATACAAAATACCTGTTCAATGCCTCGGCCATTTCATCATATCCCATAACTAAATTCCCCTTCTCATCCTCTAAAGGACCAACGTTTACTTTAGCCACTCTTTTTCGTTTTATATATTTATAGAAACTTTTGCTATCAGTCTTTATATTCTGTACTAGTTTTTTCTCATGTTCTATCTTACTTTTCTTTATAGCTCTTTTTGTGGCTTTCTGTTGACCTTTAAAGTTTTCCCAATCTTCTAGTTTCATGCTGTTTTTGGCCACTTTGTATGCCTTCTCTTTCAATTTGATAGCCTCCCTTATTTCCTTAGACACCCATGGCAGATTACCCCTTTTCTTCCAGTCCTTCCTTTTCACTGGAATATACTTTTGCTGAGCACTTTGAAAAATTGCTTTGAAAGTCCTCCACTGCTCGTCAACTGTCCCACCATAAAATCTTTGTTTCCAGTCTACTTTAGCCAAGTCCTCCCTCATTCTATTGTAGTCCCCCTTGTTCAAGCGCAGGACCCTGGTATTGGATTTTATCTTCACACTTTCCATCTGTATTTTAAATTCAACCATACTGTGATCACTCCTTCCAAGAGGATCCCTAACTATGAGGTCATTAATTATTCCTGTCTTATTACACAGGACTAGATCTAGGATAGCTTGCTCCCTCGTCGGTTCCATTACATACTGTTCAAGAAAACTATCACGGATACACTCAACGAACTCCTCCTCAAGGCTACCCTGACTGAGCTGGTTCGACCAATCTACATGTAGATTAAAATCCCCCATGATAATTGCCGTACCATTTTTACAAGCATTAGTTATTTCTTTGTTTATTGTCCGCCCCAATGTGATGTTATTATTTGATGGCCTATAGCCTATGCCTATCAATTACTTTTTCTTCTTAGAGTTTCTAATTTCCACCCAAATGGACTGCAGCAGTTCCAGAAGGTGGCTCACCACCACTTAGGATGGCAATAAATGCTGGCCTTGCCAGTGATACCTTCATCCCATGAACAAATAAAAAAAATCTCAGTTCTGGACAAACTGGGATGCTTTGCGATCAAAATTGTTACACTGAGATGAATACATCCAGATTTTGTTGCATAGATCAACGTTAAAAATCCTGTCAACTACAACACTAACAGGGCTGGATTTTTCCTGCTCATCGCCGATCTTGGTGGCGAGTTTCACAAGTGGCGGGGCATACATACGGGATTTTCTCCACGGAGCCGCCATGATATTTAGCGCGATGGCTCATTTACATGCAGGGGTGGAACGCCTGCCCCCGATGACGTAGAGGGGGCATGCGCTCCATCCCCGGCAAAGGCGCCAGCGCCAGTGCCATTTTTAAAGGGCTTCAAGCCCTTCAGGCCATTTACATTTTTAAAGTTACAGTTCTGTAAAAAATAAATGTGAGCCTTCAGTAGCACTTTCAATCCCCTCTCCGATCCACCCCCCCCAATGAATAATCAATCTATAAATTGCACTCTCCCCCCCGCAAAATGAGTAAACTTTTGATCCTGAACTTTTCCCCTCGAACTTTATTAACTTTGACCTTCAACCCCTTCCCACCATTCCTTCAAACAATAGCAAGAGTTTTCCCCACTCCCCCCACTCCCACCCTGAAAGCTTCACTCCTCCCCCCCTCCCCACCTTGGATCTCCGAGGCGTGGGAGATCCGAAGGCGCGTGACTTCTGGCAATTGGCCGGAATATTGGCGTGGGACGGCCGCCATGACGAGGTAAGTAATTATGCATTTAATTAACATTTATTTAAATATTTAAAGAGCGGTGGGGGGGGGGCGGGAGCTGCCACGAGGCCTCACCGCCGTCAGTAATATGGGGCGGGGCCTTCACGGAATCGAAGCCCATGACGGGCCTGTCACAGAGGTATTTTTCAGCAACCCCCGCCCCCAGCATGACCCCCGATGTCAGGGGGCTGGTAAAATCCAGCCCTGTCAGTTTCTCTAATGACAAATACTGGTTACAAGTACATACCTGTGTCTGTATAATACTATTTGAAGTTCCACTGGGTATTCTACAACTATCTCCATATTGTATGGAAACTTGGTGCTTTGTATTGCTTACCAAATAAAACAGGATTTAGTTTGGAAGCATTGCTGGAATATGTCGCTTCATAACTTGACCTTATATTGAATTCTTTTTTGAAATGGCATGAATGAAGAAATGGTTACATTGCTCAAAATCAACATTGTAAGAAATAAATATTTTTCAGTTCACTGCAAATGATAATTGAAAAAAAATTGAGTAGTTCGACATTTTTCTCATTTAACTAAAAATTATTTTAAAGATGTAAAACCTTCACAATTTCAGAATGTAAAGGAAAAATTCCACCAGTTGTAATTGCTTTGTCACAAAATATGTCAATGTTTAAACCTATGAGCTGTTATATCTCATCATATAGAGAAACTCATGACTTGGTCCCCACGAAACCTTTTTATGAGCTCCTCATTAATCAGAAGCCTGTTTCCCTTCACATAAAATCAACGGGAGTAATAGTTGACAAAACTATTTGCTGGGTTTTGAAGAAAGGCATAAGAATAATAATGTTTAAAGTGTATAATTTTGTGACATTTTAAATTGGCCCATTGTATGAAGACCACATATCTTAGTGGTTTAAATGGAATGTATTTATGGCCATTGTCCAATAGAATATTAATAATTAGCATTCAAAAGTTGTGGTCAGAATCATATAGATGTTTTTCATTTCCCTATATTAAATTTCCTTCTCACTCTCAAGATTCCTCCTTCAGCTTGGAAGGAAGTGTGGTCTGGAAGCAACTTCTCCATAATCATCTGACCAAAGGGCCATGTCCAGAAGATGCAACTCTTGCCCTATTTTCCATCCATCCCCATCCCCCCACCAACTCTTTGCCCCCACCCTTCTCCTCATCCCATTATTGCTGCAGGTACCAGCCTACACAAGAGTTAACGAAACTGGTCTAATTAAGGCAGGCAAGCCTGAATACCAATCGAAGCAGAGACTTGAACTTGTGACCTCCTGGATCAGGAATCCAGTTCTGGAATCAGTATCTCGCTAAAAAGTGTTCTCCAGTTTACTGACAGTCATTGGATACACTGAACATTTCAGAAAGAATTGCAAATTTACTTGGGGTGCTCTTGTATTTTAACCCAAAGGAGCTGGGCAGATATTGCCAGAACAAGATTGATTCCACATGGGAAAGATAATCGCCATGTGGCATATGACTACACATTTTATTGTGAAAATAGCCAACCAAATAAAATGGCTTACTGAGAAAGGAAATTCTAAAGGAGTCAGGGGCCCCTTAGAATACTTTAATCATTCATCTTATATTGCCTGGCAGAAGCATAGCTTTCAGTTTCAATATTGTTCTCTCTTTCTCACTGGATTCTTGTCAGAATCTCATCAGATTGCTAGTATTAACCTTTTACCCTTTTAAAAACTAACTTCAAAATGTGATAATCTGATTTAAAGCACAACACCATAGTGAATGTACAGAACATACTCGGAATATATTCCCAAGTTAAGCCTTTAACATATGTAAACCCAGGCCTAATCCGTGAACAAAACATGCTCATGAGAACTGCAGCTTATGTCCTTAGTTAATTTTTATTTGTTTCTGGCTGTAGATATCAGAGAATTCTGGGAGTTTACCCAGATAGCAGTAGATTAAAGCAATGTTGTTGTTCAATACCACTTTGCACTGTTAGGGATAATTTAGTTTAACACATTGAGTAGAATGAGATGGCTCTTTAAATGCCCCTCCTACCTTCCAACCAGCAGTGAACATTTAAAAAATATACATTTAAAAATATACATTTCAAAGTATCTTGGCTCTCCAACATTCTGTGCCATGGAGTGGAAGGGTGCAGGTTCACACCTGTGATTACCCTTATGCACTGAGTTCCCGTTTTCAGCTCTACTATCAGGGGAAGGGACTGAGTGAAAGCCCAGCACCAGGGCAAGAGCCACTTCAGGCCACTCAAGCACCTCTCAACAGCTAGTTATACAGCAGCAGGGCTGCACACCCAGGGGATAGCAATGTGCATGCACAGGAAGGAGGGTTCATGAACTGCATGAATGAGTATGAGTACAAAAATAGTCACTAAAGTGATATTAACTGTGAATAAATGTATATATCTCTTTATATGAATATAAGCATGAATTTAAGCATGACACTGTTGACAAAATGCTTCAAGGCCTTTACAGCGTGTGATAACTAAATGCAGTAATGATAAGGATTTCACAAAACTTTGATTTGCAGTAGTGAACAGTTTTATTTTTTATTTAGAGATACAGCACTGAAACAGGCCCTTCAGCCCACCGAGTCTGTGCCGACCATCAACCACTCATTTATACTAACCCTATAGTAATCCCATATTCCCTACCACCTGCCTACACTAGGGGCAATTTACAATGGCCAATTTACCTATCACCTGCAAGTCTTTGGCTGTGGGAGGAAACCGGAGCACCCAGCGAAAACCCACGCGGTCACAGGGAGAACTTGCAAACTCCACACAGGCAGTACCCAAAACCAAACCCGGGTCCCTGGAGCTGTGAGGCTGCGGTGCTAACCACTGCGCCACTGTGCCGCCCCAACTATATTTGATGTAATTCACTTCTACTTATCAAAGAACTTGCATTCACGTACCGCCTTTTTGAATCGTTCAGAAACTTACTGAAATGCAGCATAACAGGTGAATTATTTTTGAAGCGCAGTCACAATTGCTCTGCAGGCAAATGTGACAGCCATTTTGTACACAGCAAGATTCCAGAAACAGCAATATGAATCTGGTTGAGAGAGTAATGTTGGTCCAACACAGGAGGAACTCCCTGCTTTTCTTCAAATAGTGCCATGGGACCATGTTTACCTGAATCCTTAGAAAAGACAAATGTGTCTTTAGTTTAGCACCACATCTGACGGACAGCACTTCCAACAATACAATAATCCCTCTGTAATAGATTAGAGCATAGAGTAATTGATTAAGACATGGAATGAGGCACAAACCCACAACCTGCAAGACAACCAAGAATGGAACCATTCAATACTTATTTGTTTCTTCTTTTCTTTTTATTGGCGATTCATGGGCTAGTCTGCCTTGTTTTCTTGCCAGTGCTAGACATACATTATCTTTGTAAGAACTGCCTTCAACTCAATCACATTTTCCTTTGGGAAAGATGCAGCACCAAACTTGACTAAATAACCCAAAAGCATAGAATGATACAGCACAAAAGGAGGCCATTCAGCCCATCATGCTTGTGTCTGTGCTTGGAAAGAGATAAGTAATTAATCCCATTTCCCTGCACTTTCCAAATAGCCCTGAAAAACCTCCCCCTTCAAATATTTATCCCGTTCCCTCTTGAAGGTTATTACAGAATCTGCTTCCACCCCCTTTCAGGCAGTGCATCCCAGATCACGACAACCCACTGTGTAAAATAAATCCTAATCTCGCCTTTGCTTTTTTAGACAATTAACTTAAATCTATGTCCTTTATTTACTAATCCTCCTGCCAGTGGAATCAGCTTCTCCTTATCTACTCTATCAAAATCCTTCATGATTTTGAACACCTCTATTAAATTACTTTTTAACCTTCTCTTCTCCAAGGAGAAAATCACCAGCTTCTCTAGTCTTTCCACATAACTGAAGCCCTGCATCCCTGGTACCATTCTAGTAAATCCCCACTGCACCCTCTCTAAGGGGTGCTGACAATCCAAGAAAAAGCTCAGAACATATATCTTTTTGGGGCTGGTAGACCTATGGACTGGAATTTTACGCCACACCAGCGAGCCGCATGGTGGTGGGGGGCGGATGGCGTAAAATGGAGCGGGAGGCTCCAGGCGGCCTCCCGACCCACTCCCGCCTCCACCCACTTTACGCAGATGGGAGGGGTGTGAAAAATGGGCCACCCACCCCAGGCCAATCAAGGACCTTAAGTTGCCAATTAACGGCCACGTAAGGGCCTTCGCCTGCCACCACAGGGGTTTTACCCATGGCAAGTGGGCATCCCGGAGATGGGAAAGGCCACCCAGTGAAAGTTGGTGGCCTCTCAGTGCCCCGGGGGTTGGCCCTGACAAACGGACACAGGGTGCTTGATTGAGGGCTGCCCCCACTTCCCCAACCACCCCCAGGACTCAAGATGCCCCCGCTTCCCCCCAAATGACCACCCTTGCCTCACCGGGGTAATCGGTCAAACTTACCTGCATTCCTGACTCCATGTCCTCGCTGGGCTGCAGTCCCAGCAGTGGGTGCCATTCCTGGTGGCACTGCTGGGACTAAGAGCTGCCCGCCTGATGATTGGCTGGCAGCTCAATGAGGCAGGACTTCCTCCCTCAAGTAGGTGGAAGTCCAGCCTTGGAACAATTAAAGCCTGGGGACCTGGAGAATGAGGGTCAAATCCCCAGGCTAGGCGGAAGCGGGTTCGCCACCGACATTTACGTCAGTGGCCAGCTCCCGTCTCTCCGACGTAAAATCTAGCCCAGGGTGAGCATCCATTATTTTCTGCTTTAATTTTTGATCAATTGCATCCATCATCTTTTTTTTTCCCAATTTGCAATATCTTCTAGCTTTTCCACCGTCTTAGTTATTTGTGCATTCTTCTGTTCTTTTATTGTCTTTCTGTTACCTCCCTGAAATGATCTTTAATATCATCTGACAGTTCTCTGTTCAGCAGTATCCACATCATTCAATTCATTAACTTGCTGTCTGTGATTGGAATATCTGTTGTTCATCATTCACTTCTCTCTTTTTCCAATCCCTATAAGGGGCTTGGCTATCCTTCAGCTTTCAGTTCTGATGAAGGGTTAACGTGTCCTTTCTCTTTACCAGCTGCTCACTGGCCTACTTTGTATGTCCAGTATTTTCTGCCTTTTTCCTTCTATTTTCACCTTCCCAAATATAGGGAAATCAGGTAGAAAAATGGAATGAAACACAAATTGCCTTTGGGAAAAACAAGTGCAGAGGGGATGCATCGGAGTAACGTGGTGATCTTATGAGGAGAAAATGTTTGTTTTTCAATGATATCCTCTCTGCTTGTGAGTGGCTTATTCTTCAAGGGGTGAGGGGGAGCTTTGCAGTTCAATGATCTCAATTGGGAGATGGATTCTGAGATAGTAGTTTGAATTTATCTGCCTGCTCATTACAAATTCTCCATCTTCAGGCACTTGTCACCAAAACAATCCACTAACAGTAAGTTGGAAAGTCAATGACGTTATTGCTGTGACATTTTCTGTCACGTTCACTGTCAAATTAGTCAGTTTAAACCAATTCTGAAGAGGTTAAACTGAACTTGTAAAACCAAACACAGTCTGTGTTGCAAAGTTTCTCCTTTTGCCAACAGTTCGAATTTACTTTTTCATTTCATGAAGCCCTTGTGTCTAACAACATTAGCCACTTGCCCAAACATATTTGGCTGGTGACTGAGGCCAACCTATGAATCAAATTCAAGGTGACATAATACATGTCTGTGTTACATCAATTTAATCAGGCACAGCACCAGATTTACAACAGCTCCATTAAATAGCCTAGAATCAGCTGGCATTCCAGAAAACACAGTACGTTCCCAAATGCAGGCAAATGGCTTTGATTATCATGGTGAGGTATAGTATTACGAGTTGGTTCATGTAAACTTTCATACGAACACTTTTACAGTTCAAGAACTCTTTCTGTGTGTATGTGTGATGGTTGTGACATCAAAACCTGAATATGTTTTTTCAATGGCTATCTTTTAGAAAGCTTGGAAAAACCTACATTAACTGAAATAGGAGCAATATAACTTCAATAGTACTACAGTCCAATTCCTCAATAATCTGTAGACAGCAGAAATCAATATAGTACTCTTCTACTATGAACTAATCCAACATTCAGAATTGAGTTTAACTGCACTTAAATTACTTGCTTTTAAATGAAGTAATCTTTATAATTTGGATCAATAATTCTATGCAATAGAGGTGAACTGGAAAGTGATTTGTACGTGGGAACTGTCAATGGGAGCGAGTGAGAAGTGGGTTGGCACATTCAAAATGTGATCTGCGTTTCAAATTTTGGTAGTCCTTTATTTTTGAGGCTGAAATATATCCCAAAAAAGAACATGTTACAATTCAGATGCTCTCCGAACACCTTTCCTTCTGCCCACCGCAAAAGCTGTTTCTATGGACATGCCCACGTTTCCAAAGAACTGAAGGATGACCTTATACACAAAGTAATTGGAGAGGTCGTATCCTCAAGATCAACAGTAAATGAAACAATTTTCATATAGAATGAGATATAGAAAGACAGTATTCATCAATTTTGAGTAGATCAGAGAGTCGTTGTATAGTGGTTATGTTACCAAACTAGTAATCCAGAGAATTTATAATTTGAGCTTGAGAATTTGAAGTCAGTTACAAAAGCTGGAAATAAAAAGCTGGCATCTGTGAAAGTGACCATGAAGCTGTCGAATTGTCATAAAAATCTACTTGGTTCACTAAAGTCCTTCAAAAAAGGAAAACTGCTGTTTTTATCTGCACTGGGCTATATGTGATTCCCACACAAATGTGGCCAGCTATTATTTGCCTTATGAAGTGGCTGAGCAAGACATTCAGTTGTATTGAACCTTCCAGAGCAACTATCAGATGGGCAATAAATGTTTGCCTTGCGAATGAAACCCACATCCTGAGAATGAATTTAAAAATAAGATAGGCTAATGGGCAGAGGATCCTAACTAAACTGTCACAGTGCCACTAGAGTTGGAGGTATAATTGGGTAGTAAAAGCCTAACAGGGAGCAGATTAATTAACATTAAAATTAATTAAATAGAAACCTGCAGTATCCGGAAACAGATGAAGAAGAAGACGGCACTCATTAAGGAATCTGGTAAGATAAAACTGACCAACAATACCATGTATTCGGTATATGGCACAGATGCATCATGCAGCCTGTCAACTTCTTTCACGTTTGTTGCTCATTCATGCCAAACCTTCACACAACTTTCATTATATGAAGATAAGTTGTATGGGTGGAATTAACTGAGTCTGTTCGTAACAGCTGTATGTTCACCTTACTGTGAAAAGCAGATTATTAATTTATTAATTGATATATGGTCTTGGTCTGACCAAGTACTTGCTTAATCCCCCTTCAGAGGGTTTGAAGAAGTAAATGTGAAAAAGACACAAATATACAAGCCAGATTACGAATATTAGAACCAGTTCTGACCAAGGGTCATTGACCTGAATGTTGACTCTGTTTCTCTCTCCATAGATACTGCCAGACCTGCTGGATATTTCCAGCATTTTCTGTTTCTATTATCTGAGCATCATGATTCCCTTTTGCAACAAATTCAACTTAGTCACTTGTTGCATTAAGCTCTTCTCTAGAACATCCAAGGTTAACATTTGGAGAATATTCTCCTATTCCTTCCCACAGGTATTCTCCACCTTGACCCACATTATTCTGCTCATATTCCATCAATGACAAAAACTTCTCACTTATAACAAATTTGAAAATCGTCTTACATTTTATGTGGTAAAGAATGGCTCTCTTTGTGTCTACTCTTGTATTTCCTTTCAGTGTTACTCTCTTTCTCCTACAGTAGTACAAGGTTCTGAAATGGCTGACAGATGAGCTGCAGCAGAATACTTGAGATATTGAAGTGGTACTTTGTTATCTTTGGCTAAGGGCAGTTTTTCCTTTATGAAGTTGAGCAATTGAAGAAACTCTGCATGCCATGATATGGAATTCAATGAGGTGTCAGAAGGCATTCCTTAATAGGGATGAGGTTGCTCTAACTGCTGATGTCACTACCTTCCATGGGCCCAAATCAAACCATTCTTGGGCCTTAAAGACATTGTTGTTGTTCAGTAATCTACTTTGCTGTCTACACAGAGGAAAAGCACTACACTTTGGTACTGCAAGATAAGTAAAGTTAGACAAAATTCAATTTATTTGATGGCATTAAATTATTTTTGTCACATGTTAAATGAATTTAATTGTGCCCAAACTTTGTATCTTGGAAAACAATGGAAAGAAATGTATATAGATATTGGAACAACATTGCAGTTAAGAGTGAAGATGCTGGAAACACTCAGCAGGTCATGCAGCATCTGTTGGGGGAGGAAGGCAGGGTTAATGGTTCAGGCCAATAGCATTTCGTTAGATGTTCTGATGACAGGTCATCGATCTGAAAGGTGAACCCTACCTTCCTCTCTCCACAGATCCTGTCTGAACTGAGCGTTCCCAGCATGTTCTGTTTTTATTTCATATTTCCAGCAGCTGCAGTATTTTGCTTTTTGTTGTTGTGTGTAGTCGACTATCAGAAGCAAAACATCTCCTATATTCAGGGTCCATTTTTGCATTTCTTTTGAATTATACAATTGCATGACATCCCATAAGTGAAATACATTTAAAAATAAATATGTGAAATAAAACAAATTTATTTAATTCTGTCAGATCCTCTCCGTGAGTAAAATCAATGTATCTGTGGTATGGTGAGACAGACAGAGTGCAACCCATAGTTTATTGAAAGAGGAGATAAAGGCAATATGTGGTATGACAAAGGGTGCACGAGTCCTGAACTTCAAACAGAACTGCAGGAGCATGAACTTAAAGCTCTTCTGACTTCAGAGGTGAAGTTACATCAGTTGTTCTTTGTAAAAATGCCACGGTTTGGTGCAGGAAAATAAACTTGTCATTCATTAGCATGTGGTATCAGATTCAATAAGTCATTGTTAAGCCTTTTCATATGTGCCATGATTGCCAGTGAATTATGATGCTTGCTTTGAATGCTTGTTGGGTTTGGCCAGTTGTTGGAGAACACAGTGGGATACATTGTTTATTTTTTCACAAAGTAAGAAAGACGTCATAACCCATGAGCAATGAATCACTAGTAGTTCATGAATATGTTAAAGATAACTGGAGTAAGTAGTATATCCGACAGTTCAACGTTGACAAATCAGTTTATAGCATGCACACATTTAATCACAGAAACTAATATGTGATAATATTAACAATTTAGTTTGAAATTCATGGGGAAAATTAAACCTTAAGATATTTAAGTTTCTTTATAATGTGTGAGGTAACTGTTAAGATGTGAGAGAAGTCACTGTAGCATCGTAGAGAAAGGTTTATTTTTTGATCACACAATTATATATCTTGTTCTGGGGATGTGACTGGATGTGGAGAATTTGAAATGATAATATAACATATGTTAGCATGAACCTCCTCGGATTTTGAGGGGAATTTTGGCCTTAGCTGCACATTTTACAACTTGACGCTTCCGATACTTAAGAGCTTTCCTTAAACAGGGATAGATTTTCCTTTCCATCATTGGACAACTTTAATTAATCTACTGGATCCACAGGCAACATGGCTGAACCCTATGAAAATATGATGGCTGTAGATGACAAGGGGCTGAATTTTACCACAAAAAATGGGCAGCTTTGAGTCTGGGGGGGGGCGGTGGTGCCTAAAGTCTCAAAAACCTGTTTCTGATCCAAACCCACCGCCGACCTGCCCTTTTCTGGCTTTATGAGGCTGGAAGTTCAAGGAAGAGGGGTGGTACTTTAAATATGATAATGAGGCTGCAAGCCTCATTGTCATGCTGGTTTTCAACATTAACTCCTGTCAGCTGGGTTTCCTGAGCATGGGGTAAACCGGCAGCATCATCGAGGTGAGGGCTTGGTAGACGGATTTAGGAGGTAAGTGCCTTCACAATTACCCCCTTGGCCTGCCTGAGAAACCGCCACTATTGCCCCCACCCCCTCACTTCCCAAATGACCTTCCCACATGTGCTCCGTTCCCACCACATTAACTCCAACCTTCCCTCCCTCAGGCCTTATGGCTTCAACCCCCTGCAACCCCCCTCCCACGCCCCCACCCCCTGGGATTAGCAGCCACTCAGTCAAGCCCACCCCGCCACTCCTCTGATTGATCCCCTCTTCCTCCCCGATTGACACCTCTCCCATTCAACTCCGATCGACTCCCCTGCTCTTCCTTCCCCCTCTTCCTGTAGACCCCCTCCCCCCATCCTTTGGAATTGGGCATACCTACTGCTGTGGCCTTCAGGGACTGGCTCCCTGCCCAATTGAAGGCCCAGCTGTCAATCAAGCTGAGAGTCCGGGTGGGGAACCGGTCATTGACATCAATAAAATGCTGTGGAGTTAAAACTCCATAGTGTTGGTGGGGGAAATCCTGAATGGTTGGTTCTGCTGACTTTCTGACCAACCTACTTCCTGCAGGTTAGGCCAGTAAAAATTCCGCCCAAGGAGTCTGAAAGGCAGACTGGCATAGAGTGCAGACAAGGGTAGGTAACCAAGTGCACTCAGTATGAGCTTAGCTCATTCTTAACTCAGAATCAGAAGGTTTTGGTTTTAAGTCTCACTCCAGGACTTGGCCACAGGGCCTGAAATTTCCTCCATGGGCATAACCCAAAAATTAGACCCACAAATATGCCCATTCTTGTGTCCATTCTGCCAAAGTCAAGTAATGCCAAAATTTACTGTGATTCTCATTAAAATGCACCCAAACATAAAAATGGACATAAATTAGTGTAAACAATCAGGGCCCAGGGAACGCACCAAACTCACACTATATATTCCTTCTTTATTTATGAATACTAAAGTTTCTACTCATTCCACCATCATTTATACACAACAGATGCAAGATGTTTAAGAGCCTGCAGTCAGCTAAGCTTTGCATTTTTAAATGTGACTTCTATTTATGCCATAAAAATCCATTCAAAGAAACAGAAAATGCAGAGCAGGTCTCAGTGGGGATAATTTTTTTTTAATGCTTAAAATTGCAATAAAATGCCAGAAAAATGAGTGGCTAACAACCTGGCTATAATTTGAAAAGAGTCTCTGAGCAGATGCAACAGTAAGAAACTTGTGTAGGAGTCTCTGTAACCTGGGGACAGGATCATTATTATTGGTAGGGATGCAATTGTGCAGGGGTGGCGGGGTTGATAGATAATTGTGAAAGATTGGGGAGATTTGGTATGTCGTACTTATGCATGTTAACTGACACATGCCCAAAATTCTGTGACCTTTTTTGGCCATATGTTTGGTTTGCACTCAGATTGGCTTGTATCTGGGTACAAATATGCAGGATTTTCCAGGCCACAAACTATGCTGGTATTTCAGTGCAATACTGAGGCAGCAGTGCTGTCTTTTGAATGAGATCTTAAATTGAGGCATAAAGGTTCCATTGGTTCTTTTGACGAAAAACAAAGACTTCTCTTGGTTTTCTGGCCAACATTAATCCCTCAACTGACAACACTGAAACAGATCAACAAGTCATTCATTTTATTTGCTGTTTGAAGTTGCCTACTGTGTGAAACTGGTTACCACATTTCCCTGCCAAACAATGACTACAGCTCAAAAGTGATTCATTGGTTGTGAAGCACTGTGGGGTATGTGGATGGTGTGTAAGGCACTTTATAAATGCTAGTTCTTTCAGCTGATTGAACCAACATGATCAAATGAGAACTATTTCTGTTATATGTTGATCTGTTTCAGTGTTGTTGGTTGAGGGATAAATGTTGGCCAGAAAACCAAGAGAAATCCTGTTATATGGAAATTGCAAAACAAATAAATGGAGGCACATTAAAACTTGAAAATAAAGCAATTATTTTGATGAGATTGATGAAGAAAAGTGGAATTTTGTTTCATAGGCATTTCTATATTTTATTGTTAGATTCATATATTAAATATTACCTGGTGCAGTTTTCCTCTATGTGGAGATTTTTCCAACCTGTAAATGAAATAAACCATTCAAAATCTTCATTTCATTCTCTATTTGATTAAAGGGACAGTCTGGTGCTGTGGCAACAGATTGGTTTTTAAACCTCACTTCAAGCCTGTAGTTTCATGAATCCAATTGAATCCTGTAAGAACTACAGTTGCAATCTTGTTCCGCATTTATTTCCTGCCTTTCCCCAGTTTCTAACTAACTTTCATTTGTCAATCAAAGCCCTACCGATGGGGCTAGGTAAGCAAAGTTTTCCTACAGCTTTCTTCAAACCTCTCTGTATCTGGCTGCTTGGAAGTTCATGAGAGTAGACTGGATTGACTTGCTTTCCCATTTTTCCTCCCCTTCTTCACTCCACTCTGACTTATAGGCCGGAATTTCATGGCCCCCAAACGAGCAGGCTGGTGGTGGGGCATAAAATTGAGTGTGAGGCAGTGGGGGGGGGGGGGGGGGGGGGGGTGGGGGGGGACTGTTCCCAAACCCTTCCCGCCCCGCTGCAATCTTACGTGTGGCGGTGGTGGCAAGAAACGGACCGCCTGCTCCAGGCCAAACAAGACCCTGAAGTGGGCAATTAACTGGCACATAAGGGCCTCCTTCCGCCACAGTGGGTATTTTACCCTTGGCAGCCTGACGGCAAAACCCTGAAGAACCCTGTCTGGTAAAACCAGGTGGCCTTCTTGCGGGCTGGGGGGGAGGGCCCTCCTGATCGGGCACCCTCTGCCCCATGTTGGGCCGGGCCGGGCCCCCCCCCCCCCCCCCCCCTGAAGCCCTAACAGCTCCCAACGCACAACACTCCTCCCACCCCCCCCTCCCCTAACTGACCCCCATTGCCTCACCAGGGCCTGGCTGATTGTCCCCGGCGAGGCCCTAAAAACTTACCTGTCTTCCAAGGCCATCCTTCACCTTGCTTGTGATGGCCGGGTGTAGTCCCAGCAGTGACCATCGCTCCCTGTCGCACTGCTGGGACTAAGAGCTGCTGTTCCGCTGATTGGCCAGCAGCTCCATTGGGCGGGACTTACTGCCTCAAGGAGGTGGAAGTCCCGCCCAAGACCAATTAAAGGTCTGGGCAGCGAAAAATCCTGGCCTGGCTCCCCAGGTCCGGTGGAGGCAAGCTCGCCACTGACTTTTCGGCTGGTGGTCAGGGCCTCCCGCCCAACAGAAAATTCCAGCCATAATCTTGTCAAGTGGACTTCTAGTGCTCAGCGTGACAATGGCTTGAATCAGAAATGCACAGTGCCTAGTCAATGCAGAATATAAATCTTTTATTTGCCCTGCAAAGACTGAATGCTTTTTTGATCTCTAAATTGCTACTGTACTTGGTAATACTATAGCTAGCATAACAAAAATGCTTGCATGAAAAGTTCCTATTGAAAACACCAAACACTTATTCCTAACTCTACCTGCTGCTTTTGTAGGCATCTCCTCAATTCCTACTGTCCTTACCTATTTTACATAACCTATATATCTGGATTGTAACCAATCTCATCATTTCATAATTTCCAATCATCCTTCATCTAAGCCTCCATTTCTCTAAGTAAATGCCCCAACCCAAAAGCCTATCCACATAACCAAGAGTTCTAAGACTTGGTATTAGCCTGGTTGCCCTCTCTTAGAATCAAAAAAGCATGCAGTACAGAGGAGGCCATTCAGCCCATTCTGCCTTTGCTGGCTCTTTGAAAGAGCTCTCCAATTTGTCTGACACCCCATTCTTTCCCCATAGTTTTGAAAAATTTTTCCCCTTCAGGTATTTATCCAATTCCCTCTTGACAGTTTCCATTGAATCTGCTTCCACTACTCATTCAAGCAATAAATTCCAGATTATAACAACAAGCTCCATGGAAAAAAGTCTCTTCATTTCCCCTCTGGTTCTTCTGCCAATTACCTTAAATCTGTATCCCCTGGTTATTCACCCTTCTGCTCGTGGAAACAGTTTCTCCCTATTTACTCTATCAAAATCCAAAATGATTTTGAACTCTACTATTAAATCTCCTCATGACTTTCTCTTCTCTAAAGAGAACAACCCCAGCTTCTCTCATGTCTCCACCTAACCAAAGTCCCTCATCCCTGGTACCATTCTAATAATATCTTCTGCACCCTCTTGACATTCTTCATAACATCACAATCCTACATCTTCTCCATACCATTGATGTCATTCATTATGTACGGGGAACAAAACTAAACAAAATGCTCCAAATGCAGATGTACCAGAGTGTAAATAGCTAAATTCTATGCTCTACTGTCCCATCAGTGATCCAAGCTAAACAATCTAAAATTCTATTATTTTTCTCGATAGCTATCTCACAGTGCTTGTGTACCTTTAACAAGGGATCAGCTATTATCCCATGATTTATCTCATTCCCAACCTGTTAATGCTAGTATAGTATAGGCATGCCTGGAATTTCCAAGTCTCATAACGCTGCACTTGCCCAAATTAAATGACATCTGTCACACATTTTAATCAACCTATCTGAAACAGTCTAAAACCTATTTGTTTTGAATTACTGAGCCCTGTGCACATTTTTGTATCATCTGGAAATTTAAGAATGTTTCCAATTAAGCATGAATGAAAATGATGAACAGTAACAGATCCAGTACAGAGCCCTGTGGACCCAAATCTTTACAAAACCCCGATCAGGTTCACCCATTAATAACCCTCCATTGATCTGATTTCAATTAGCAACCTAGTTAACATAATAAGTGGCCTATAATTCTGAGAAATCTAATTTTTTTTCCAAAGGCATTGACAGAAACTTCAATTTATATAGTGCCTTTGATATAGCAAACACATCACAGTGCTTCACACGGGTGAAATCAAAATAAAATTTATGAGGTACTTTATCAGATGCATTTTGGAAATCACAATAAACTGGACATCAACATTAACCAGACTGTGGTCATCTACAGTTCTGATCACTTCCTGAAAGAACTCACTGAAGTTATTGAGACATGACTTATATGTCTTAGAGCCATATTGGATATACTAAGAAATCACTGAACTCTCCAAGTGATCATATATTATATCACATCTAATACTTTCTACCAGCTTCCCTACTACCAAAGTCGAGCTCATGGGCAGTAATTTCCAGTGTCCGATTTCTTCCCTGTCTTAAATAACAAAATGACACACTCCAATTCATGGCAACCAATTCATACATCAATGAGCCTCTGAATATATGAATCAGTGGCTCACATGTTACCTCTCCCATTCCTCTGAATACTTTAGGATAAATAGGGTTGGGTCGTGCACTGTAAATCTTAAGTGTATTTATCTTACTTACAACCATTTCCACATATTTTAGTTGCATCCAGTAATACTGAAAATGTGACAGCATCTTCAGAAGTGAAACCCTATGCAATTAGGTAAATCCTTATCTTTATCTTGATACATAACCCACCTCACTAACTATTCAAAAGATCAATGCAGCCCTTTAAAGGGTTAGTTCATTGTGAGGAAACTCACAGCTGCCATGCAAGAAAATTCTGGCAGTGCCTGAAGAGGCAGGACCATATAAAAGAGGGCAAAAGAGCTCCCAAAATGCAGAGTGACTTGGAAATGTTAGGCCTTTGACTAGACTAAGGTCTAAAAAGGTATGTGTCCCAGTTTAATGGAAAGGAATGGTGCTTAATTGAGGTTCATCTCCCTTCAAAGGGGGCATCAGTGTGCTTTCTGCCATCACTCCTCTATTGGAAGTATCTGAGGTCAGCAGTTGTAGTGGTGGAAGGCTAGGAAATTGTGCAGGTTCCTGTGCACTGCCTCTCTACCATAACTTACAGGCAGTTGGCGGGGAAGGGGTTCCTGATGGAAATTAGGGGCAGGGTGGGAATGCAGTGGTAGGCCACTGCCTGATTTCTCCCAGTTTTCTACTGCTATACCGCCCAATTTTGGGTGTGATAGTGAAAGAAAATCAAGCCCTAGATATCCCCTTTGCCACACTACTGAATATTAAATCTAATAAGTTGTCCCCTGATTTTCTCTCTGACATATTGAATAAGGAAACAATTAGTAACAGTCTCAACAAACAGCTTAATCTTACATCCCTCTGCAGTTGCCTTCCTTCCGCACGTTGGACCACATTACGGAAAAGGAGTTAAATTCCGTCCAGATAATACGACACCATTCTGCTGTTCTTCTAATTTGTTTCCAAAATTCTCTTGTCTCCTTTACCCATTTTAATTTAGAGGCGCTAATCTTTCACTAGCCAGTTCTTTTTTTTTACCTACATGACAACAGTGACTACACTTTGAAAGTACTTCATTGGCTGTGAAGCACTTTGGGACACTTTGGGAGGTTGTGCAAGATGCTATATGAATGCAGGCCCTTTCTTTCTTGCTTTCTTTACAATTCATATAGGATGAGCTCCCACCGGCTAACATTTATGTCTTCCAGTTGAGGTGAGTGCTTATTGTCTTAGAAGGGGTAAAAAATTGATGGTTATCCCTCTCTACCTGATTGAAAGTACCTCTCTTATTAGATCGGTTTGCTGTTGTGTACCAGTCCAGAGCTTTGAGGTGCATGGAAACAGGAATCTAACAATAGATAACTGTTTGTACATTCATGGCACCCTGTAGGTAGTGAGTTCAAATCTTTATTAAGGCTTCTTAGTCAGCTCTTATAAAAATTAAGCAGAAATACATTTCTTTGAGGTCCTCTGGCTATATCACCCTAGCTTGGCACTGCAATCACTCCCTTAGAGGCATAATCACTGCTGGATCATGTGGAACAGATTTGAAATGCAGCAGTAACTGAAATAGAAGTGTGCTGTACGATACAAACTTGGTGTTATCTTCTGAAGCACTTCACATCATCAGCATGGTTTCAAGTAAGATGGCAGTAACGTTAATGATATTTTATTTAACAGTGGCTGGGTAATGTACGTACTGCAAACCACAAATTCATTTGATTGGGCCTTTCTCAGGAAGAATGTCAAATATTGCATCACAGACTGATTCGTTTTTCCTTCTAAAGATTTCACATTGAATTAAGTTGATTTTTAGAAGACAGCTCCACCTTCCTTATTACTTTGCATCAGCTGAAAAGTCACTCAGCATTAAAGTCAATTGTTATTTGTGTGTGCAACTGTACAAAGTTACTGGTGTCAGGCGCTACAGTGCATCTCATACTGGCTGATGCCCAAGGGTGTCAGCCTTGCCTTTCTCAGGGGACTGTATTACATTCCTGGTGATAGATGGGATGCTCTGCAGTGACCAATTGATTCGAGTGATCTAATAATATTGTACATGGAGAACTTTCTTCCTTTGCAATTTCTAAAATTACCAATTAAACTTTTATATTCATATGGTTTTATAATTATAGTGTGTATGTTGGTACATGTTAGCTATGTGGTATTTATTGATCATGTGGTCAGCATGGGCCAAATGCATCCAGAGGAACAGTTCCAAACAACATTCTTGCTTTCCTGTGCTCCACTAACTTTCTATCCCACGTCAGCTTCCAGGCACCACATTCTGCCTCTCCTCCTACTCACTCCTCATGTTTTCTTCACTCTCTCCTTGCCTGAAAATCACTCCATGTACTGCCTGGCAAATAGCTTCTTCCATGCTCCTCTGCCTCTGCTCCTCAGCCCGTGAACAATGCTGTGGGAATTTCTGGTGCTCTTTTTAAAAAGTTGTTTCATGGAACTTTTTTCACCACTTCATGTGCCAGCCACAGTGCTCAACTGAAAAACTGGGCAGATGACTTATCAGGTCTCTGTTGAAGTACCCAGCTACTAAGAAATGCACCACTTCAGGTAGGGGTCAATTTTCCTTCAATTTTTCTACCTTCCTGTGGGGCAGTGTCTGTCCTTTGTTCAAAGTCTCCCAATACTGATACAGTTAAGAATTGCTACTGTGGTAAATTATTGCGACTCGCTAACGTCCCTAGCATGTAATGTTAGAACTGCAGTATGATGCACAGCTCCTAAACTGTGTGTCCTGAGCCCAACTGACTTTCCAATTCAAACAAGTATTTCATGTATCACTCAAACAACAAACAGGTGCAATTTTTTTTTATTCATTCATGGAATATGGGCAGCGCTGGCTAATGCAACATTTATTGCCCATCCCTAATTTCCCTTGAGAAGGTCGTGGTGAGCCGCCTTCTTGACCGCTGCAGTCCATGTGGGGTAGGTACACCCACAGTGCTGTTAGGAAGGGAGTTCCAGGATTTTGACCCAGCAACAGTGAAGGAACAGCGATATAGTTCCAAGACAGGATGGTGTGTGACTTGGAGAGGAACTTGCAGGTGGTGGTGTTCCCATGCATCTGTTGCCCTTGTCCTTCTAGGTGGTAGAGGTCGCGCGTTTGGAAGGTACTTCTAAGGAGCCTTGGTGCATTACTGCAGTGCATCTTGTAGATGGTACACACTGCTGCCACTGTGCGTCGGTGGTGGAGGGAGTGAATATTTGTAGGTGGGGTGCCAATCAAACGGGCTGCTTTGTCCTGGGTGGTGTTGATTTTCTTGAGTGTTGTTGGAGCTGCACCCATCCAGGCAAGTGGAGAGTATTCCATCACATAGAAACAAAGAAACATAGAAAATAGGAGCAGGAGTAGGCCATTTGGCCCTTTGGGCCTGCTCCGCCATTCAACGAAGATCATGGCTGATCATCTAATTCAGTACCCTGTTCCCGCTTTCTACCCATATCCCTTGATCCCTTTGGCATTAAGAAATATATCTATCTCCTTCTTGAATATATTTAATGACTTGGCCTCCACTGCCTTCTGCGATGGAGAATTCCACAGGTTCACCACCCGCTGAGTGAAGAAATTTCTCCTCATCTCGGTTCTAAATGGCATCACACTCCTGACTTGTGCCTTGTAGCTGGTGGACAGGCTTTGGGGAGTCAGGAGGTGAGTTATCCGCCGCAGGATTCCCAGCGTCTGACCTGCTCTTATAGCCATGATATTTATATGGCTATTTCAGTCCAGTTTCTGGTCAATGGTAACCCCCAGGATGTTGATAGTGGGGGATTCAGTGATCGTAATGCCATTGAATGTCAAGGGGAGATGGTTAGATTCTTTTTTGTTTGAGATAGTCATTGCCTGGCACGAAAGTTACTTGCCACTGATCAGCCCAAGCCTGGATATTATCCAGGTCTTGCTGCATTTCTACACAATGTTATATTAATGATTATTGTTAAAGCACTCAATCAGCAGTTAAAGTTCATTATCATGCTGCATTCATTACTATTTGCAGCTGAATTTTATCTTTCAAAAGTATCAAAAAATATTTTTAATATCAATATGTAAACTTCAAAATTGTCTGTGAAAACACCAAGAACAAGAACTTGTCACTGATAGCAAGTCATGCCTGACACAGAGGAGCGACAGGATGAGCTAACCTTTCCTAACTGTATGTGCTAACTGCAATTCTCCAAACATGAGTTTTCACTGTGTTTTAATCAACACTGTATCAGCCAGAATTAATTACCTTATTGTTATATGTATCTGCCACTGTCAGTGTATCATATCTGTCACCTGTGTGTTCGTTGGTCAGAACTTGCCATGCTAAAAGTTTGCATTAACTTCAGAAGCTCATGGTTCTTTATTGGTGACAGTGTCCTCTTTTATGCAGAGATCACATGGTCACACAAATTCCCTGCCCCTTCAATAATTCAAAAGCATGGCTATTGATTTTCACAATTTCTACTGCAAGAGTCACAAGCTAGTATAACAAAATCAGCAGTAAGAAGGGAATTTTGGTAAGACTTTTTAAATATATATATAATAAAAAGGATAATAGATTTCAGATTCAATAAGGCATCCAGATGTGTTTCTAAAGATGAGTGTCTGGGAGATGGTAAGAAAGTGAATAGGCAAATTGAGATTAAAAAGGAGATGGCATTCCTAATTTTTTGATCTGTTTTAATGAGTTTATCATATGAATAACCAATTAGGGTTGAACATGGGACTGGATGAGCAGAAATTTCATCCAATTAAATATTGGGATTGTCTTCTACCCCGCCACAAACTCCAGTCCCTAGCCACTGACTCCATCCCTCTCCCCGTCAACTATTTGAGGCTGAACCAGACTGTTTGACTCTGAGATGAGTTTCTGACCACATATTCACACCATCACAAAGACCGCCTATTTCAACCTCTGTAACATTGCTTGACTCTGTCCCGCCTCAGCTCACCTGCTGCTGAAATCCTCATTGGTTACCTCTAGACTTAACTTCAATCCTCTCCTGGCTGGCCTCCCATCTTCCAACCTCTATAAAGTTGAACTCAACCAAAACCCTGTTTCCATATCCTAACTCACACCAATTCCTGTTCATCCATCACTCCAGTGCCTGGCTCCCTGTCTGACAATGCCTCAATTTTAAAATTTTCATTCTTGTTTTCAAATCCCTCCATGGCCTCACACCTCCCTATTTCAGTAAGCTCCTCCAGCTGTACAGCTTTCCAAAATCTCTGTGCTCCTCCAGTTCTGGCCTCTTGCACACCCCTTATTTTTATTGCTCCACCATTGGCAATGCTTTCAGTTGTCTGGGCTCTGAACTTTGGAAGTCTCCCCCAAAAATCTCTCCACCTCCCAATTTCTCTCTCCTCCTTTAAGATGCTCCTTAAAACCTACCAATCATCTTACGCAATATCTCTTTTGTGGCTCAGTGTCAAATTTTATTTTATAACACTCCCGTGTAGCACCTTGGGACATTTTGCGACATTAATGGTGCTATATAAATGCAAGTTGTTGCTCAAAAGCAAAAGATTGCAGATACTGATAGTCAAAAATAAAAACTGAAAATGTTGGAAATACTCAGTAGGGCAGGCAGTATATATGGAGAGAGAAGCAGAGTTAATGTTTCAGGTCGATTGTCTTGTTAATTGTATACTAACTGTGTGTTAATTGTATGCAGGTGGTGAGCATTAACTGGTGATTCACTTCAATCCCTGCAAATAGACAGACTGAAACTGTCATTGTGGGGTTAGGAGGTGTATGCTTGTAATGTATAACTCTGTAAATAAATATGTAAAGATTGGCTCCAGTTCTATCCTTCATCAAATGACTTTCTGTATGGTAGCAGAGTATGGTTACCTAAAGGTGAAGGTTGGAAGTGGTTAGCACCGCAGCCTCACAGCTCCAGCGACCCGGGTTCAATTCTGGGTACTGCCTGTGTGGAGTTTGCAAGTTCTCCCTGTGTCTGCGTGGGATTTCTCCGGGTGCTCCGGTTTCCTCCCACAAGCCAAAAGACTTGCAGGTTCGTAGGTAAATTGGCCATTATAAATTGCCCCTAGTATAGGTAGGTGGTCGGGAAATATAGGGACAGGTGGGGATGTGGTAGGAATATGGGGTTAGTGTAGGATTAGTATAAATGGGTGGTTGATGGTCGGCACAGACTCGGTGGGCCGAAGGGCCTGTTTCAGTGCTGTATCTCTAAACTAAACTAAACTAAACTATGATCCTAGTACTCATTGTGAAAAATAGCAGAAAACACGTGTAAATTGTTGGGGTATGATTACTCTCTGATGTTCTCAGAGTCTGAACCATATCACCAGTGGAAGAATGAAGTGGATATGTGGACTAGGGTTATGTTCCTACCAAACAGGAAACAAGGTATGGCCTTGGCATTGTTGCTTCCTACAAGAAGTAAAGTCAGGAGTAAAGTATTTTGTGAGCTGGATGCCCATCAGTTGGATAGTGATGAAGGTTTGGATCTTCTATTGGAGTTCATGGCTGAAATTTACAAGGAAGATGACCCGTTAAATGCCTATGAGGTATGATCAGACTTTGATAGATTTCAGAAAAAAGATAATCATTTCGTGGAACAATATATCACAGACTTTAACAGATTGTATAAAAGATTGATGAAATGCAACTTGGGGATCCCTGGATCAGTATGAGCATTTAAATTGCTGGATTGTGCTAAAGTTTCTCATATGGAGAGGTACTGGTTCTAATGAGAGTTCAGTTTTCGGAGAGGGAAACTGTCGGATCAAATGTCTACTGTCTTGACAACATTTCTGGATAAACAATCATTTCCTTCACCCCTCCTGGAACAAATGAGATATTCCACAGAGAGACAAAGAATAGAGGACTTAATGATTGCCAGATTTCAAAAAGGGGCAAATATTGGATACAGGTGCGAATACAATGGAAGGATTAAAGACAGACAGAATGAGGATGAAAGCACCTTCAGCTGGTCTGGCTATTTCAGCAGAAGACAGAATTGGAACAGCAATAATAGGCAAATGAATCACAGGAATGCCCAATGAACAGTTAATATGTGCTTCAGGTGTAACTCGAAGTACCATTATGCAATGAGCTGCCCAAAGCGAAGAGACAGATTCCTCGAAAGAGACATGATACAGAGACTTCTGAGGAAGAGGATGAAAATAATGATGAGTCTGAACAAATTATACAGGTCATCAGGAGTTTTATTCCTGTGAAGAATGTGTTAGTTGTGGACCTAGTTAACTGTGCAGTGCTAAATTGTACTTGCACTTCGACAGTATGTGTAACAGGTTAGTTAAAATGTTCTCTTGATTCATTAACTGGTGAGGATCGATGCAAGGTTAAGGAATATAAAAGTACCAATTGCTTTAGGCTCGCTGATGACAACATATTGCAGTCACTATAGAGATTTGTAATTTCATGTAAAATAGCTGGAATAAGCTATTTTATAACTGCTGATGTCATCTCTAGTGAGATACCTATGCTGTTGAGGAAACCTTCAATGAAAAAGGCACAAACACAACTTGACATATCGCATGATAAGGCAATTAGTTGGAGAGAGTTTGGTGTTTATTCTGAAGTACCAGATAAGGGGCAACCAGCTTTACCACTCAGGTAGATTTGAACTGAAGAAGTGCTTGCATATGGGACGTATATGACTAAAGAGAGGCTAGTTGCTAGAGGTTTTGAAGAGTGACTGGGTGATACAGAGTTGACTGTCCTACAGCGGAAAAAGGAATCTTGCAAATCCTTTTAGCTCTTTTGGCAACATTTTCATGAGTTTAGATCAATCGACATAAAAACCGTATTTCTGCTGGGTCACACTTTTTAGAGAAAAGTGTTTCTGAAACTGCCCAAAGAGGCAGCAGATGCAGAAGGAAAATTATGGAAACTACACAAATGCATCTATGATCTGAATGATACTTCCAGGGTATGGTATTTTTCAGTGAGATCTGTTTTGCTGAAAATAGGTTGTGTTCAGCTAAAAGCAGATTCTGCAATGTTTTATTGGTATCATAAAGGAAAACTTTCAGACGCCTTCATGATACTTGTTGACGATTTCTGATGAAGTGGGTACTGTGGAATTTGAGAAAATGTTATGAATAAGATTAGAGTAGAATTTAAAATTGGGAATCAAGCTTTTTGGGCTTTGAAATATATTGTTTTAGGTCTGGAATAACTTTAAATTAACAATCGTATTTAGAGAGTGTTACTGCTATCCTGGTTATTTGTATTAGGTCCTCACAGAAAGGTGATGTTGTATTGAAAGAAGAGACAGAGCAATTGAGAACTCAGACTAGACTAGCTGCCAGTTTTAATGTGTTGGCCAATGAAACCCCCTAATTTCGAGAATGTTTAAAGAGCAAATAAAACATTAAAGTAATTAAATTTGGAAAAATGCTTATTAAGTTTCCATCCTTAGGTGACCCAAAGAACATGAAACAAATCATTTTTAGTGATGCTTCACATGCTATTCTTCCTGAATGGTATTCTAGTGCAGCTGGTTTCATAATATTTCTGATGGGTGAAAACGGGAAATGTTGCCCTTTAGCTTGGGAAGCTAAGAAAATAAAATGGTTGTTAAAAGTACTTTGGCTGCTGAAACACTTGCTCTTGCAGAAGCAGTTGATTTGAGATTCTCTTTGTCAAATATTTTATGTGAGATTGTGTACAATGGGTGGGCTAAATTTTATGAGACCTCCAGCATCAGGGGTCATGGTGGGGGGCGCTAAGAAGGCCCTGCTGCATTTCACCGGTGGCGGCGAGGCCTCAGTGTGGCCCCCCCACCTCGCTGCTCGGCAGCGGGACCTTCATTTAAATATTAAAATTAATGAAAAAACACGCAAATCAATTTACCTTGTCCTGGCAACTGTCCCATGCCGATATTATGGCCGCCAACCGGAAGTCCCACGCCTTCGGAACTCTGTTCTGAGGTGTGACACTGATGGGGAGGGGGGAGCAGTGAAATCTTTGGATTAGGAAGGGTGTGGGAGCAGAGAAAACTGCTCCGATTGGTTGTGGGGATCATGGCAAGAGGTTGAGGATCAAACGTTCTCAATGTGGGGGGGTGGTCAAACGTCATTATTTGAAAAATTGGTTTTCCCAGAGTATATGTAATTTTATTTATTGTGAACTCATTGTGGGGGTGTGGGGTGGGGGGTGGTGATGGGAGAGGGAGTGCAAAGTTCGAATAAAATTTTATTTCAAATATAAGTGCTGTGGGACCTTTAAATATTTAAGTTTACAATGAAGGGCTTGAAGCCCTTTAAAAATGGCACTAGCGCCTGCACAGTGGCACCGGACACCGTTGCTGGGGATGACACGGCCGCCCCCTCTACGTCATCGGGCTGGCCGCTCCACCCCCTCCACTTAAATGAACCCCCGTGCAAAAAACAGCGACGGCGCATCCGCCGTGATTTGTGGCGCACTCATAAATTTCCGGCCCATACATGCATTGAATGTTATGCAGATACTTATTCATTGTGGAATTATGTACACTCTGTGAAAAGGGTGAGTGAGAAAAGGTTATGGAGTGATTAAAAGCAAAATACTGCGGATGCTAGAAATCTGAAATGAAAACAAGAAATGCTGAAAATACTCAGCAGGTCTGGCAGCATCTGTGGAGAGAGAAGCAGAGTTAACGTTTCAGGTCAGTGACCCTTCTTCAGAACAGGTTATGGAGTGACCTTGTTGGCCTGAAACAAATGCTGGAAAGAAAGGAGATCTCGAAAGTTAAATGGATGGATGCAAGCCATCAACTGTCTGATTGTTTTACAAAAAGAAATGCATCTACATAGAAATTGTTAGAGGTCCTAGAGGAGGAGCATCTTGCAATGTAATGCTTTGTACAGATTGTGGAGCTTTTTGATTTAATTTGTTTTGAAATTTTGGTTGTAAATTTTGTTACGACCAGGTGCGAAGGGAGTCTAGGGGTTTCCTCTCAGCCTTCGACTGGTCTTACCGTAACAGGGTTTAATTTTAAACACACCATGTTTTTAGCTGCCCCTTGGTGAATCCTTGTTCACTGCTTTCCAATTGTCAGGCAAAGAAACCAGCTAAACAGTTTTTCTTAGATTTAAAGAAGAAAGGTTGAACTTTATTAATCTTAAACTCTAATTTGATTAATGGATATGTGACGTGCCCATGCTGGCATGCATTCGCGATACATACATGCAGATAGAGACAGAAAGGAGCAGAAGAAAAATAAAGTGGAAAAGTTTGAGGCAATATTTGAAGATGGTTTTGGTTACTGTTCTTCGAGCTCATTGTAGAGTCCTTGATTATAGGTAGGTCTTGCTTTTCGTTGGGGCCCTGCATTCTTCTTAAACCTTGTTTGATGTAGGAGACTTTTCTCTCTTGAGGTTCATGTGTCTTCAGTGGGTCCAGAGGCTTGTGAGAACGAGATGGGAGCAGACAGGAGAGGCTGTGGCAAGTCAGCCAGGGGAGGTCTTTACAGTCCAGGAGCAAACAGTCTGTCTCCCTCAAACTGTCTGTACAATTCAAAAAAACTCAGGTTGCCCAGCAGGTTAGTCATATAACTAGCTGGTTTGACCACATCTGTTTGTGGATTCGGCCATCTTAGCAGCCATCCTGGAATGTGAGCTTCCTCACCTTCAATGTCTGGTGATCAAAGTCCGATGTGGGTTGAATGTGTCAGGGACTGGTCCTTTGTCTCCACAAGCACTGTCTAGTATGTAAATGTTTTTTTTTTCCAGCCACGGCTGATCTGTTTAACAAGTCATTTTCTCATTCTAGGAACAGTTTAAAATCAATGTTCATATGACAAAATTAATACATTTCATTCTTGGCAGGTTGGGGGGGGGGAGTCTGCATGACAATATTAACTCTAATTTTTATTTAAAGAGAGAATGGACTCTGTTAATTGTATATTAATTGTGTTTAATTGTATGCAGGTGGTGGGCATTAACTGGTGATTCACCTGAATCCATAGAAATAGACACACACTGAAACTGTGGTTGTTGGTTTAGGAGGTATATGCTTGTAATGTGTAATTTTGTAAATAAATGTTTATAAAAGTGTGTAAAGATTGGCTCAGTTTTATCCTTCACCAACTGGCTTTCTGGACTGTAACAACCTTTCATCAGAAGTGGAAAAACTAGAAATGTGACAAATTTTAAGCAAGTCAAAAGACAGAGAAAGGGGAGGGGCAAGAGCAAAAAAGAAAGCTTGTGATATGTTGGAAGGCAGGCGAGATTAAATGACAAAAGGGAAGATGACACAAGGTAAAAGGAGATGGTAATGGAACAAGCAAAGAAACAAAAGGTGGATCTAGAGGAGATATAAATGGGAGTAGCAGTATCATTAACAACAATTGCTGTCTGAAAGAATTGGGGCAGAGGCTATGGTCTGAAATTGTTGATCTCAGTGTTGTTCCCAAAGGCTGTAAAGTGTATAATTAAAAGATGAGGCATTATTTTTTGAGCTTCCATTGAGCTTGATTGGAACAGTATAGTAGGCTGAGGATAGCGAGGTCAGAATAGGAGTAGGGCAGAGAATTAAAATGACAGGCGACTGGAAGCTTGGGCACACGCTTGCAGACTAAGACGAAGTGGTCCACAATGCAGTTGCCCAATCTGCATGGAATGGGGAGGGTGTGTTGGGGGTGATTGAGGAGTGGACCAGCGTGTCATGGAGGGAATGCTCCCTTGCAATGCTGAAATGGGAGGGAGGATAAGATGAGTTTGGTGGTGGCATCACATTGGAAGTGACAGAAATGGTGGACGATGATCTGTATAATGAGGAGGCTGGTGGGGTGGAGGACAAGGGGGACCCTATCGTGGTTCTGGGAAGGAGGGGAAGGGGTAAGTGCAGGAAATGAAATGGACATGGTTGAGGGCCCTGTCAATCATGATGGATGGGAATCCTTGGTTGAGGAAAAAGGAAGATATATCAGAAGCTCTGGTATGAAAGGTGGCATCATCAGAACAGATACAACGGAAATGGAGAAGCTGGGAGAATGAAATAGAGGCCTTATAGGAAGCCGGATAGGAGGTGCAGTCAAGGTAACTGTAAGGACTCAGTGGGCTTATAGTGGATATTGGTTGATAGCCTATCCCTTGAAATGGACACAGAGAAATCTTCCTTTCTCCTCAACCAAGGATTCCCATCCATCATCGTTGACCGTTTGGATTCAACATATGAGCCCAACAATTTCAGATCATAACCTCTGCTCTCATTTTTTCAGACAACAGCTTTTGGTAAAGATTCTGCTTTCCCATTTACACCTCCTCTGGACCCGTCTTTTGTTTCTTTACTTGTCCCATTTCCATCTCCTTTTAACTTGCACCATCATCCCTTTTGTCATTTAATCTCTCCTGCTTTTCACCCTAGCACTGACCTTCTGTTTTGTTCTTCCCCAGCCTCCCCTTCCCTGCCTCTGTACTTGCTTAAAACTTATTACACATTTAACTTTTTCCAGTTCTGACAAGAAACTTTGGCCAGAATTTTGTTTGTGCGATAGAGGCCTCGCCGACGGGCCTGAAAGTGGGGGGGTGTTGGGGTGACCCCACTTTGGCGTTGTGCAGGACCTGGAGCCACATTTTTCCAGGGGCAGGCAACTAGTTGGTTGGCGTCAGGGCTGCCGTCCTGATTAAGGATAACCACCAGACCCTGCTGGTCAATCAGAGGGCCAGCAGCTCAGCAGTGGCCACTGATGGGACTGCACATAAGTACATAAGATATTGGAGCAGGAGTAGGCCATTTGACTCCTCAAACCTGCTCTGCCATTCAATAAGATTGCAGCTGATCTGATTGTGGCCTTAACTCCATTTTCCTGCCTGCAGTTGGACGAAGAGGATGCCAAGGAAGCCATGGAAGGACGGCGCCCTCACAACCAGGCAAGTGGAGTCTACAGGTGCCGGGGACAGTCGAGCAGGCCCCAGAGAAGGCGCAGGAGTTTGGTGAGGGCATGCAGCACCATTGCTGGGGCAGCCATTACTGCCAGGGCGCCCCTTTATGGGCCAAAGAGTACCTGATTAGGAGGAACGTCCCACCACCCCGAGCCCACTGGGAGGCCTCCAGGGTTTAGCTGGCAGTTTCCCCAAGTGGCAGAGGGCCCACCCACCACTGGTCAAATGCCAGTGGAGGCAGGAATAGGCCCTTAATTGGCCACTTAAGTGGCTCAATTGGCCTCTGGGCAGGAGGACTGTCCATTACCTTTCCTACTGCTATTAAAGTGGCATGTCGATGGGAAGACACCAGGCATTCCACCCCCTTCTTACCTCGCCATTTTACAGGACCTCCCCCAACCACCCCCCCACCCCCGGCCTCTCTGCCCATCCCCAGAAGGCCGGTAAAATTCAGCTTGTTAACTCTGTTTCTCTCTCCACAGATGCTGCCAGATCTGCTGAGGTAATTCCAGCATTTTCTGTTGCCATTATTGGATGCATGAATACTCATAGGGCTGGATTTTATGAACCCACCGCCGATTTCAGCGGTGAACTCAAAAAATTGCAGCCCACGCATGTTGGCCGCATGCCAAAGAGTCGCCGTGATCTCCCTCACTGCAGCTCATTTCAATAGCAGGGGCGGCCTGCTCCCCCCGCACAATCACGTGGAAAGGGCAGACTGTCCGTCCCCGGCAAAGTCGTCAGCTGCCTGTACGCAGGCACTGGCACCATTTTTAAAGGGCAGCCAGCCCTGCCACCCAATTTAAATTTTTAAAGCAGTATCCCCCCAGAATTTGTACAATACATTTCTAACACCTCTTTCCCATCCCCCAATAACAATTACATTAACTATTTGTCCTTCCCCACCCCCCCACCCCACACAAAACACTTACCTTTTAAATCTGACCTTTCCTACCCCCAGACTGCACAAAGTTTAAAGTTCATCCCTTCCCACCACCCCCTACACCCATCACATTTATTTTTATTTTTTTTTTTTATTTAGAGATACAGCACTGAAACAGGCCCTTCAGCCCACCGAGTCTGTGCCGACCATTAACCACCCATTTATACTAATCCTACACTAATCCCATATTCCTACCACATCCTCACCTGTCCCTATATTCCCCTACCACCTACTAGGGGCAATTTATAATGGCCAATTTACCCATCAACCTGCAAGTCTTTTGGCTGTGGGAGGAAACCGGAGCACCCGGAGTTAACCCACGCAGACTCAGGGAGAACTTGCAAACTCCACACAGGCAGTACCCAGAATTGAACCTGGGTCGCTGGAGCTGTGAGGCTGCGGTGCTAACCACTGCGCCACTGTGCCGCCCACCAGTGTCATGCTGGCTTTCCCTTGACGGGGAATTGAAGGCGCATGAGTGCTGGCCACCGCGCTGAAGATCACAGCAGGCCCGGAAGATTTAAGGTAAGTTGATATAAATTTATGCATGTTTGTAATTTAAATATTTAAATCTGGGTGCCACCGCCCAGCGGGGGGAGGGGGGTGGGGAGGGGGTGGGGAGGTGGTGGGGCTGCCACAGAGCCTTGCCGCTGCCGGGAGGATCGGGCTGGGCTCTCCCAGCATCGACCTCCCTGGTGGACCACTGCCGGAACCATCTTCCGACCACTGCCCCCACCACCCCACCCCAACCCTACCCACCGCCGCACCAGACGTTGTGGGCTTGTTGAAATCCAGCCCTAAGTGTCAGTATTATAATACTATTATTAGTATTGGAAGCAGAAAAGAATTCCAGTTCATTTCAATGACTTGTATTGTGGTAGTTAATACTGCATAAAGCAGGAGCCAAAAGCCAATAAAATACCAATCGCTTAAGATCTCTGATATCTTTATTGTTTGCAAAGCAAGGGTGGATCTTTTTCTGTTAGAAGGCAGACACAGGCACTTCTGCCAACACTTATAAGCAAGATTGCTAAAAAAAAAATCACACTTCATTTTCTATTTTGTTTGGATTTTATTGCAGGTTCCTGAGAACCATGATCTAACACAATGCAATACCTGAGACTCATCAGTAATGAGGAATTCATTCATTTATTATGAAATTATCGTTGATTTTAATTATAAATTTAGGGAGGAGGAACAAATTTACAGATAATGCATATTATTACATATCTGCTGAACCTCTTTTCATCAGAGCTTCCTACCCAAGCCGCACTTTCAAACTGATGCAAACAAAATCCTACTGAAGTCGAGCATTTCCTCCAAAGTAAAAATTATAGCTGATGCTTGGTGGATTCTGCCACATGAAATTTCATATTTATATTTTACAACAAAGATAAATGTACACCAGATTAAATAAAAGCCATTTAGTGAGCAATCTTATGAAAACAACGTTAAATCAAAGAAACCAGCAGGTCATACAAAAAGAAATATATAGGGCAGACAACATATCTTACACTGAATGTTTCACAGCCTCACCATAACTTACTGCACACATACAGAGTGCACAGTGTGATATTCATTTACCTTAACTGAATCAGAATATTAAATAAAAACAGACAGCCTTGGATTTGATCCAGTGTGTGCTTAATACCAGTTATTTTAACCAAACTGTACAGCAGGTATTTTAAAGTAAATAATGAGCAAGTAAGGTCAGGAGTTATTTCAACTATTAATATAATGCACCAGGTTAAAATGTTTGAATCCCACATGCCTGAAATATGTGCCACACTCCTCACAAGTTGACATCCTGATACAAGGTATTCACTCTTTAAGGGCTACAGGGACATTTTTTTCCCACTCTGCCCAAATAAAAACTGTTAAGCTTTTAATAACTCAGATGGCAAAATTAGTCTGTAACTGAGTCCTAAAGACGAGGAAGATCTTTTTTTTTTAGTGTTAATCTCCAGTCTGTTGATAAGTTTGCTGATTTCACGCTAGGTGGCAGTAAGGCTGCCATAAATGTCGTCAGTACCCTGAGTTTGGGAGGAAACATTAGCCAGGATTCTCACTTTGATTGCTATCCAGTGACTCATGCTGAAAAGTCCTTGCTGTACTGGACAGCAACACACAAAGAAAAAACTTTCCTGGCTCCTGATGTTCACATTTGGAAGTCAGTTTCTTACCCCCTCTGTCATTAAGTAAATTGGCCTGTGGTTCTTGGTGCCAATGTAATATTTTCCATTTCCAGCACTAGCCATTCTCTGGCCTTTCTGCGTGAGACTTTTAATATAATGTTGAATAAAAGCACTTTTCTGCCTCCACTTTAAGGTTGGGTTCAGAAACTGCATTGAATTTGATCAAACTCATTCATTTGTATAGAATTACATAGAATTTACAGCTGAGAAACAGAGCATGCAGCTCAACTGGTATATGCTGGTGTTTAAGCACCACAGAAGACTCCTCCCACCCTACTTCATCTAACCCAGGGGTGTCCAACCTTTTCGCATGAGGGGCCACATTACAAATTTTGTCCTCCATAGGGAGCCTGTAAGCAAATTTCAGAAGGATAAAGGGATTAGAAATGTATTTTAATATTAAACAAAGCAACAAAAATGTGCATTTTTGTGAACAAGCTTTAAATGAGAAGACTAATTTATTAATTTACTATGTTGAGCAATGATTTAGTGAGATACCTGGCATTGTTTTTGCTTGCACATATAGTCAATGTCTGCCCGCACACTTGATTTAGCGATGCAGAGTATTCCAGATAGATGTCCATCTGTCAGGAGTGATTGTGATCACTCTCTTCTCTCCCCCTCTCTGCTTCTCCCTCTCTCTCCCTCCCCCTCTCTACATCTGTCTCTCTCCCCCCCTCGCTGTGTCTGTCTCGCTCCCCCTCTTGCCATGTCTCTGTGTCTGTCTGTCTCTCTCTCCTCCTCTCTGTCTCTCTCTCTTCCCCGCTCTGTGTCTGTCTGTCTGTCTCTGCCAGTGTCTGCTCTCACTCCCTTCCGTGTCTCTGTCTTTCTCTCCCTCTCAGTATCTCTCTTGCTCCCTCTCTCTCTTTGTCTTCACTCTCTCCCCCTCTCTCTTTCTCCCTCTCTTTCACTGTCTGTCTCTTTCTCCCCCCTCTCTGTGTCTGTCTCCCCCTCTCTGCCCCTCTCTATGTCTGTCTCTCTCTCCCTCTCTGTGTCTGCCTTCCCCCTTCCCCTTTCTCTGTGTCTGTCTGTCTCTCTCTCCCCCTCTCTGTGTCTGCCTTCCTCTTCCCCTTTCTCTGTGTCTGTCTGTCTCTCTCTCTCTCCGCCCCTCTGTGTCTGTCTCCCCCTCTCTCTCTGTGTTTTTCTCTCTTTCCTCCTCTCTGTGTCTGTCTCCACCTCTCTCCCTCTCTCTGTGTCTGTCTGTGTGTCTCTGAACCTCCCCCCACCCCCGCGGTGTGTGTGTGTCTCTCTCTCCCCTTCTCTGTCTCTCTCTCTCTCTCTCTCTCTCTCCTTTCCTTCTGCCTAGGCCACAAGCCTCGAGCTCGCCTTCACTTTAATCAGCATTCTGTCAGTTCCTCAGGCTGACCAGAGCTACTGTCCCTGTCGTGAGCCGCTCCGCTCATTAACCTCCAGGGTTGTGCCACCGGGGCCACAGCCAATCACCATGCAGGCACGCGGTGCTCTCTGGGAGTTATCGTCCCGGATTACGGTTCTGTCCATAGGGACCGCGGAGCAGGGGGACTGCATTTCTCAGCAGGCACTCAATCACTGAAAACAGCAGGAGTAGCTGATTGTAATAGAAATCTTTGGTGGGTTGGAAGAAATTTCACACCCCTGAAGCTGAAAGCAAACGGCCGAGGGCAAAAACTATGCAGGAAGGAGTAGGAATGGCCGAGTACCGTTTTCATCCGCGGGCTGGATGGAAAATTTCAGCGGGTTGGACTCTGGCCTGCGGGTCGTATGTTGGACAACCCTGATCTAACCCTATCAGCATAACGATTCATTCCTTTCTCCCTCTTATCTAGCTTCCTGTTAAATGCTTCTATACTATTTGCTTCAACTATTCCATGTGGTAGCAAGTTCCACATTCGAACTGCTCTCTGGTTAAAGAAGTTTCTACTGAATTTCTTAATGGATATTCATGCATAACTCTTACAGTCAGCAGACAGAGAAGACTTTCATCCAGTAATCTGGGCTGTGTTCAGATGTAAGTAACACACCAGTATCCAAACGCACCAAGGTTCCTTAGACAGCACCTTCCAAACCTGCGACCTCTACCACCTAGAAGGACAAGGGTAGCAAACACTTGGGAACACCATCACCTGAAAGTTCCCCTCAAAGTTACACACCATCCTGACTTGGAACTATATCGCCTTCACTGTCGCTGGGTCAAAATCCTGGAACTCCCTTCCTAACAGCACTGTGGGTGTCCCGACCCCACATGGACTGCGGTGGTTCAAGAAGGCAGCTCACCACCACCTTCTCAAGGGCAATTAAGGATGGGCAATAAATGCTGGCCTAGCCAGCGATGCCCACATCCCATGAATGAATAAAAAAATCCCACTATGTCAAGCACCCCTCCAAATATTTTAATTATGAGTAAGACACAGGGCTGGCATGATGAGTATGTCAGCAAATCACCGTCCCAGAATCAGCTACTGTACTTATACTTAAGTAGTTAAAACTGGGTAAGTTTTGGACCTTGATAAAAACTAGCTTTGCAACAACCCAGGGCAAAGTGAGGTTTGAATAGGTAGCAGCCTAGGACTGGGATATTCAGAAGGCAAACAGTCCCATGCAGCTGACACCCTTGTGTGTGTGATAATCTGGCAAGCATTCCCACAAGCTACAGCCCATGCCTGTGGTACAGTTGAGAAATAGTCTCATCTCTCTACAGTTTCCTTATTCCATTTTAGAAAATTACAGACATGTATTTTGCAGATGTCACCTGGTAGAGAAAACATGCAGTTGTTTACAGCTGCAGCAGCCATTCAGCCCTCAGAGCAGTGCCATGAATTATTGGCTATGAAGCAACATATCATCACATGAAAGCAGATTCCATTAACACCAAGTTCCAGTGTATTAAAAACATAAGGCTGAATTTTACCAGCGCCTTGACGCAGGGGTCGTGGCGGGGCGGGGGCCCGGTAAAATAGTTGTGGGAGTGGCCCGCCCCAACGCCGAGAAGGCCCCGCCACATTTTACCAGCAGCAGCGAGGCCTTGGTGCGGCCCTCCCACCACCAAGCGGCGGGGCTTTCATTTAAATATTAAAATTATTTAAAACAACATGCATATCAACTTACCTTGTCCCGGCAGACGTCCCATGCTGTTAGAATGGCCGCCAAACACAAGTCCCGCGCCTTTAGAACTCCACACAGAATTCCGAGGCATGAGACTGGTGGGGAGGGGGGAGGAGTGATAATTTCAGGTTGGCGGGGGGTGGGGGGGGGGGGGAGAGGGAGAACTATTGTAATTGAATGTGGGGATGATGGGGAGGGGTTGAGGGTCAAAGGTTCTGAAGTTAGGGGGCAAAGTTCACAAAATGAAAAGGTACTTTTTGGGGGAATTATGTCACTGTAATACATGAGGACTCAGTGGGGGAGGTGTGGGAGGGGAATCTAAGTTGAAATAAAAGTGTTTGGCAGGTTCTGATGAGGTGGCACCTTTAATTATTAAAATTAGATTGAAGGGCTTGAAGCCCTTTAAAAATGGCACCGGCACCTGTGTGTTGGTGCCGGATGCCATTGCTGGGATGGAGTGTCTGCCCTCTTTACGTCATCGGGGGTGGCTGCTCTGCCCCCTCCATTTAAATGAGCCCTCATGCGAGACATCGCGCGAGCGGACTGCTGGGATGAGAGCGCACCGCTGCGAAATGCAGCGTGCTCATAAAATTCAGCCCATACTGGAGGATATAGAAAGGATCTCAGTGTGAAGAATCATTCTATGTTCAATAGACTGAAATACTCATGATAAAATTTAATGTTTTTCAAACAAGTTTTATTTAAACTCTAAATACTGCTTGGGAGACCAATGGAGGCCAGCAATGGATGTCAAGAGTGCAGGAGTGCTGTGGAGCTGGGCTCCACATGAATTAAAACATTTTCCCTAAAACTCACCTTTTCATGCTGGTCGGTTCCTGGGCCGCATCGCCAGGTGTAACTGCATGGCGCAGGTGCAGCGCTTTGAGACACCAGTTTCACGAGGGGTATTAAAACAGGCACCAGGCCTCTCATTTACATACTTTTTAGGAAATTACAAGCCTATAAATCTTAATACAATCTGCACTGCAGTGCCATGAATAACCATTCAGCCTATTTCAGAAAGATGGGCAAGGCTGATAGCTGGACACTTAGAAAAGGCAGAAGTAAAACACAATGAGGGCGATGTGGGAAGGAAGGCAATATAATGACAGGACAGTTAGAAAGACAAAGGTGGAAAAAAGATGATGTGATGGTAGGATGTTAGTGTGCCAGGGTGGTAGAAGAAGGATGATAAGTTGGAAGGAAAGACTGACAAATGCACTTTTTGTACAGATAATGCTCAGCTCCACCAGGACATGTACAGGTGCCCTTTTTATAGGAACGATCCCATGTAAAACAATAGGCATTTTTTCTACACTGAAATCCTATAGTGAACATAACTCAAAATACAATGCTGCAGTCTGGTTAAATAAACTCACTCACATCGTTCACCCAGATGTTGAAATCTCTGAAATGGTGGACATTGCACAGCTGTACTTTGCGGTTTGTTTCCATATTGTTTACATATAATGTAGGATTATGAATTACCTTTGTCTGAAAAGAAACTCTAAATCTTTGTGCATTTACTGTGACTTTTACTATAATTGTTTGCACTTGGCCCAAAGCAACTTGATGTATCACTTCAGTAGCCCTTTCACCATTAACCAGCAGTGATCAAAAATGTGTTGATTTTCCATTATGCAGCTACAAAGATAGTTGGGCTAACTTCTGATGATGAATATTATCTGATAGAATTATCTCTTATATCAGAGCAATGTAGAAATTTGTAAACTACTTACCTTTTTCATTTGGTATAAAAATACTCTTGTAGTCCTTAATAAGTTTAAGTCAGTTTTATTTTTAAAACACTGCAAAACTATTCTTACATTAGTGCCCCTATATTTGACACCTATTAACCTGGCAGTTAAATCTATTCTCTTGCCATGGTAGTATCTTCCCTAACTGTGGCTTAATGTCTTTTTTTTCCACGTGTAAATCAAATTTAACTGTTGAGGATTCAGGTATGTTACCCAGCTGGTAGCACAGTGTTATGGACATCACTGTCTGAAAGCATGTAAGCACTACCAGATTATGAGGAGAATATTCAAATGACTGCAAGAAAAACTTGCAATGCATTATAGAAGTGCCTCTTAAAAGAAAATTCTGCAGGCCTTATTTCCAAGGTGGTTAGCATTTCCTCCTGAGCCCTATAAAAGATTATGGCTGGAAAGTTCAATGAGCCCTCTATATTGTGAGTGCTGTTTTTCATTTTGTTAATACATTTGGGATGGAAGACTCAACAAGGTATTTGTCCAATATCTCTCCAAATACTCTCTTTATTTTTCTATGGTGTTTTATGTATACTTTCTTTATTCTCCTAACACTTTAACTTTAAGGGTAGCAGTGCTTCCTTTTTATAGCATTCTCCCTGTAGCACTGCATTTGCTTAATGTCAGAAACATTTCCTGAAATAGATTTCCTTCAACTTTTTTTAAGCTGTTGTAGCATTACTGTCAATATTGTTACCGAACAGCCACGTACAAACAGTCGGAATAGGTATTAGTTTTAGATGGCATCCATTCTACTATTGCAGTGCTGCCATTGACAGACACTAATCGTGTGATATGACCACATGCATGACATCTTTGTTTAACTTTGGCAAATATTGCAAGTGGAAACAGTGGAGCGAATGCCATCAGCAGCCAAATGAAAGTTTGTCTCTATAAGGGGACCTCACAATGTATTTTGATCCTCACAACTAAATGCAGCAGAATGGGACCTTGTATTTAAGAGGAATTACTGTATAGACATACACAGGCCCTGGGAGAAATGACCATCTGTCTGTGGCACCCTAATCCCGAAGATTTTGTAATGTAAGTAAATGAATGAAAGCTCTAACTGAGCTGCTATCCTATTGTAGTTGAAAAATAAGATGTTGAAGGAAATTAATATCACAATGTAATCCAAATAATACAGTAGAAATTAGTTGATGATTACAATGAAAATCAACAATGTTCATCAGAGTAGAATCATTGGAAGATAATACAGGTCCTGCACAGGTCAGTGGTACTTTAATTTCCGTAAGTATTCCTGGATTAAGCATTCATTTCAGTCTGGTTTCATCAGTGAAGGTTTCACAATATTCTGAGCAGCAACAACATTACTTAAATCTTACAGCTAGTCTGCAATCCATCATCACATTGTTTACATTATGAGGGCCAGGGTTTATTGACTGGATTTTATTTCTGCTTTCCATGCCCAATGAGCATTTTAATACTTGATCATTCTTAAAGTTTTTAGATTTGGGAGATACCAGATCCAAAATTGTTTGATCGAAAAATAACTGATTACTTCCCTGTGAATCATATTGGAAGATGAGCCACCTTCTGTGGGTTTCATTCAATTGCCAAGTGGCCATGCTTTGGGAACTTTGTATAATGTTGTTTGACATGTTTGGTATAAACTACAAATGCAAACTGGAAACTTACTGAAATTAATATTTCAGGCGATGTTTAACCAATTATTGTTATCAGATTTTTTTACATCACTTGTTTAACATAATTTTCTTTTGGAAAAAATAATGCCAGAAACCATCCTGGTCTATGTATATGTTATGATTGTAGGAAGTACAAAGTTTATACAGTCATCGCAAGACAAACAAATCTGTTATATGAATATGCAATTATCATGAGATACAAGCCAGTCACTTTTTGAAGTAAACCATCCTATTAAATATCTTACTCATGGAAAACTCGACTTGCACAACCATAGTTTCCCAACAGGTTAAATTTTGTTCATTAATTAATGACATAAGGTATGGAACAAAAAAATTGTCTGATAAGTTCCTTCCACAGTTATGTACAATTTACAGCAACATGTTTCCCTATTCTCCCTTCAACCTCAAAAAGGCAATTCAGGCAAATCACCAGCTTATTTTTCTAACCTTACAACCTACAGATACATCCAAGCTCCCAAGACTTCAGGAATCATCATGTATTACACAGTATGTAATGACTTATATTTGTATTTATCCTTAATTCTGTGTTTAACCAGATATACAACCTTTTCTCAAACAATATGAATTGATGCAGCATTAATTACTGTATCCATGATCATGTGCAGACTTCTAATTCAAATCTTACTTTGTTAATTGTATATTAATTGTGTTTAATTGTATGCAGGTGGTGGGCATTAACTAGGGATTCACTTGTGTCCCTGTATAAAGGAACAGACTGAAACTGTGATTGTTGGGTGAGGTGGTGTATGTTTGTAATATGTATTTCTGTAAATAAATGCTTATAATGGTGTGTAAAGATTGGTTCTAGTTCTATCCTTCACCACCTGGCTTTCTGGAATATAACAACTTGAGGTTCTTTGTGAAAGAAAATAATTTGCATTTATGTAGTACATTTTGTGTCCTTTGAATGACCCAAGGCACTTCACAGACAATGAACCACTTTTGAAGTGTAGTCACAATTGTGAATGTAGGTAAAGATGACAGCCAACTTGTGTACAGTGGGATCCCACATAAAGCAATGGAACAAATCGCCAGATGATCTGTTTTACTGGTTATATATTTTGATGCTTATACCATCTAGCTCATAGTCCAAATTAAATAATTTGCTTGAATTAGCTTTATCTCCTTCCAATGAAAATACAACATCAAAAAAGAATGAAAGTTAAGAAGCTAGTATTTATTAATGATATATGCAGATAAGTGCCAGCAAGGTTGTAAATTGGTATTGGTGCCAGTGTGGTAGGATATGGAGTCATTGTTATAGTTCATCAGACAGCAAGTTTCACAGGGGAAGAATACATTGTCCACGTTCCACAACCAGCCCTGTTGTTTACATTCGATCAGTCCGAATTGTATCTCTTTACATGCACAATTAGGCACAGGAATCATGAATATTCTGTATTGTACATGTGCAGCTGTTTTATTACATGTTTTTTAGTACACTGGCATGTAATTCTCTTCCTTGAACACAATTAGGCACAGCAATCAACAGGGTGTGGTTAAAAAAATTACTTTTACTCAGCTGCAAGGTGGTCACATTCGATCTGAGCCAACGCTGCCAGCCACAATGTCAAATAAGTGGATGGATCAGAAAACACATATATTTTCTAAAGAAAACAAATATCGCATATCTAATATAATATAAACATCTACATTAACAATTTATATTTCATAAGGGATATATTTCATATTAGGGATAGGCAATAAATGCTGGTCGAGCCAGTGATGCCCACATCCCCCAAACGAATAAAAAAGAATAATCTAAAAGATATGAATCAGGTTAAGGCTCCCTGCTTTAACCAGGTTAAGAACATAAGAACGTAAGAAATAGGAGCAGGAGTAGACTATATGGCCCATCGAGCCTGCTCCTCCATTCAGTATAATCGTGGCTGATCTTAGGCCTCAACTCCACTTTCCTTCCCACTCCCCAAATCCCTTGATTCCCTGAGAGACCAAAAATCTGTCTATCCCAGCCTTAAATGTATTCAACGATGGAGCATCCAAAACCCTCTGGGATAGAGAATTCCAAAGATTCACAACCCTATGAGTGAAGAAATTTCTCCACTTCTCAGTCCTAAATGATCAGTCCCTTATCCTGAAACTATGTCCCCTTGTGCTCAATTCCCCAGCCAAGGGAAACAACCTCTCAGTGTCAGTTCTGATGAAGGATCACAGACCTGAAACGTTAACTCTATTTCTCTCTCCACAGAGGCTGCCAGACCTGCTGAGTATTTCCAGCATTTCTTGTTTTTATCTCTCAGTGTCTACCCTGTCAAGCCCCTACATAATCTTGAATATTTCAAGGAGATCACCTCTCATTCTTCTAAACTCCAGAGAATATAGACCCAATTTACTCATTCTCTCATCATAGGATAACCCTCTCATCCCAGGGACCAATCTAGTGAACCTTTGCTGTACCGCCTCCGATGCAAGTATATCCTTCCTTAAATATGGAGACTAAAATTGTACACATTGGGCTGGATTTGGGCTATCGAATTGTGAGGGATGGAGTGAGGGGGGAGGGGTAGGTGGAGGGCCTATCGCCTTCCCGTTGCACCACAATTAAGTTGGAAGCGGAAAAGGCCGAAGACGGCCTTTTCACCCAGAGTCTAATTGAGGCCTTTAAGTGGCCAATTATTAGACACTTGAGGGCCTCTTCCCGCTGCCACTGGAATTAAGCCAGCTGCAGTGGGGGCCTCCCCCCAGGCGAGGAGGTCACCCTGTTAAATGGTGTAGCTTCCCTGTGGGAGAGGGGACCTCCTCCGTGGGCAATCTCTGGCCCACACACGGAGAGCCCCTGGCAGCAAAGACCGTCACTCCATTAACACCCCACCTGCCCTGATCGCTGATCCTTCCCCCACCATCGTCGGGGCCTGCTGAACTGGCCTTGGCGACCTCACCTCACCACCTTCTTGACTCGGCCTGCTCCCAGAGACACTGCCGATACTACTGAGCTACCAGCCCTCTGATTGTCTGGCAGCTCTTGGAGGTGAGATTCCTATATTTAAAGGAACGGGGATCCCAGTGCCAGGCACTTAAGTGCCTTCGCGTCATTGAATCACGCCATGGGGGCTCTGAAAGGGCAAGACGGGGTTTCCCTTGCCTTTTCAGCCTGCGCCAGGAGCCCCGCTGGCATGACTAAATTCAGCCCAGTATTCCAAGTGTAGTCTCACCGAAGCCCCGTAAAACTGCAGCAAGATTTCTTTATTCTTGTACTTCAATCCCTTGTACTTCAATCTAAGGATATGGGGTAAACCTTTCAGGACTGAGATGAGGAGAAATTTCTTCACCCAGAGAGTGGTGAGCCTGTGGAATTCGCTACCACAGAAAGCAGTTGAGGCCAAAACATTGTATGTTTTCAAGAAGGAGTTAGATATAGCTCTTGGGGCGAAAGGGATCGAAGGATATGGGGGGAAAGCAGGAACAGGTTACTGAGTTGGATGATCAGCCATGATCATAATGAATGGTGGAGCAGGCTCAAAGGGCCGAATGGCCTACTCCTGCTCCTATTTTCTATGTTTAATCCCCTTGCAATAAAGGCCAACGTGCCATTTGCTTTCCTGATGCCTCTGTTCAAAAAGGGAGGGAGACAAAAAGCAGGAAACTATAGGCCAGTCAGCCTAACAACGGTCATTGGGAAAATGCTAGAGTCCATTATTAAGGACAAAATAGCAAGACATTTAGAAAAGCTTAACGCAATCAAACAGAGTCAACATAATTTGTGAAAGGGAAATCATGTTTGACAAATTTGCTAGAGTTCTTTGAGGATATAACAAGCAGAGTTGATAAAGGGGAACTGGTAGATGTAGTGTATCTAGATTTCCAGAAGGCATTCGATAAGGTGCCACATAAAAGATTATTGCACAAGATAGGAGCTCACGGTATTGGGGGTAATGTATTAGCATGGATTGAGGATTGGTTAACTCACAGCAGACAGAGAGTCGGGATTAATGGGTCTTATTCAGGTTGGAAAGACGTAACTAGTGGAGTGCCACAAGGATCAGTCCTAGGGTCTCAATTATTTACTATCTATATTAATGACTTGGAGGAGGGGGCAGAGTGTAATATATCCAAATTTACTGACTATACAAAAATAGGTGGGAGGGCATGTTGTGATGAGGACATAAGGAATCTGCAAGGGGATATAGATAGGTTGAGTGAGTGGGCAAAAACTTGGCAGATGGAGTTTAATGTAGGAAAGTGTGAGGTCTAGCACTTTGGTAGGAAGAATCAAAAGGCAGACTATTATTTAAATGGAGAGAGACTTCAAAAAAGTGCAGCACAGAGGGATCTGGATTCTTGTGCATGAAATACAAAAAGTTAGCATGCAGGTGCAGCAAGTAATTAAGAAGGCAAATGGAATTTTGGCCTTTATTGCTAGGGGGTTAGAGTTTAAAAATAGGGAAGTCTTGTTACAACTGTACAGGGTGTTGGTGAGACCGTACCTGGAGTATGTGTACAGTTTTGGTCCCCTTATTTAAGAAAGGATATACTAGCATTGGAGGCAGTTCAAAAAAGATTCACTAGGCTGATTCCCGGGATGAAGGGGTTGACTTATCAAGAATGGCTAAACAGGTTAGGCCTTTATTCATTAGAGTTTAGAAGAATGAGGGGTTATCTTATTAAAACGTACACGATTCTGAGGGGGCTTGACAGGGTAGATGCTGAGAAGATGTTTCCACTAGTGGGGGAATTTCAACCTAGGGGACATAGTTACAGAATAAGGGGACACTCATTTAAAACTGAGATGCAAAGGAATTGCTTCTCTCAGAGGGTAGTGAATGTCTGGAATTCTCTACCCCAGAGAGGTGTAGAGGCTAGATTACTGAAAGTGTTTAAAGAGGAGGTAGATATATTTCTGAAATATCAGGGAGTTGAGGACTATGAGGAGCTGGCACGAAAGAGGAATTGAGGTCTGGGGCAGATTAGCCATGATCTTATTGTATAGTGGGCCAGGCTTGAGGGGCTGAATGGCCTACTCCTGCTCCTATTTCTTATGTTCTAATTGCTTTCTGTACCTGCATGCTAACTTTTTGTGTTCCTTGTATGAGTACACCCAGGTTTCTCTGAACATAAACATTTACAAGTTTCACGCCTTTTAAAAACATTCTGCTTTTCTATTCTTACGACCAAAGTGAATAACTTCACACTTACTCACATTACACTCCATCTGCCACCTTGTTGCCCACTTATTTAGCCTGTCTAAATCTCCTTGAAGCCTCTTTGTATCCTCCTCACAACTTACATTCCCAACTAGTTTTGTGCCATCAGCACTTGGAAATATTACATTTGGTCTCCACATCCAAAGCAGCTGGGGCCCAAGCATTGATCCTTGCGGTACCACATTGGTCACAGCCTGCCAACCTGGGAATGACCCGTTTATTCCTACTCACTTTTCTGTCCATTAACCAATTCTCGATCCATGCCAGTATATTACCCCCAATTCCATGTGCTCTAATTTTGTTTACTAATCTGTGTGGGACCTTTAGAATTAGAACATTACAGCGCAGTACAGGCCCTTCAGCCCTCAATGTTGCGCCGACCTGTGAAACCATCTGACCTACACTATTCCATTTTCATCCATATGTCTATCCAATGACCACTTAAATGCCCTTATCGAAAGCCTTCTGAAAATCCAAATATACCACGTCCACTGGTTCCGCTTGATCTATTCTTTAGTTAGTTAGTGATACAGCACTGAAACAGGCCCTTTGGCCCACCGAGTCTGTGCCAACCATCAACCACCCATTTATACTAATCCTACAGTAATTCCATATTTCTACCACATCCCCACCTGTCCCTATATTTCCCTACCACCTACCTATACTAGGGGCAATTTATAATGGCCAATTTATCTATCAACCTGCAAGTTTTGTCTCCCACATGCCAATGTGGGAGAAAACCGGAGCACCCGGAGGAAACCCACGCAGACACAGGGAGAACTTGCAAACTCCACACAGGCAGTACCCAGAATTGAACCCGGGTCGCTGGAGCTGTGAGGCTGCGGTGCTAACCATTGCGCCACTGTGCCGCCCCAACCACTGCGCCACTGTAACTGCTAGTTACATCCTCAAAAAACTCTTAACAAGTTTGTCAAGCATGATTTCTCTTTCATAAATCCATGTTGACTCTGCCCAATCCTATCATTATTTTCTAAATGTCCATTATCACATCCTTTATAATAGATTCTAGCATTTTCCTTACTACTGATGTTGGGCTAAGAGATCTGTAGTTCCCTCTTTTCTCTCTCCCTCCTTTCTTAGGTAGTGGGGTTACATTTGCTACCTTCCAATCTTTAGAAACTACTCCAGAATCTATAGAATTTTGAAAGATGATCACCAAAAGCATCCACTATCTCTACAGCCACCTCTTTCAACACTCTGGTTCAACAGTAGCACTCTTACGTCTGAGTCACATGATTTAAGCCCCATTCCAGAAAGGTGAGCACATAATCTAGGCTGGTACTTCAGTGCAGTCCTGAGGGAGTGTTGCACTGTCAGAAATGTCATTTTTGATTGAGACGTTAAACCAAGGCCTTGTTTGCCTTCCCAATCGGATGGTGTCCTGCCTAAGTCCTCAAGCAGATGACCTGGTCTTTATTTTATTGCTGTTTATGAGAGATTGTTGGGCTAAATTTTATGATCCCGCCATGTAAAATGGCAGCAGTCCTGCCTGTGATGTCAGTGGCCATCCGGCCGTGATTACATGGCGGGTGACCATTTAACATGATGAAGGTGGCCGTCTCCCCAATCACATGGTGGGGGCGGCAATGGCAACACCCTTCATGGTGTCACCTGATGCTGGAGCAGACGGTGGCACCATCTTTAAATGGCTGCCAGCCCTGCATTTGCACTCGTGTGCTTTCATCAATATCTCCCTGAGGCTTCACTTCTGTGTTGTTTAAATTTTTTTTTGTTTTCTGCTAGCAGCCCCCCCTGGGCTCCCCCACTTCACAGACATACCACTTGCAGAGTTCTTCCACCCCTCCAATTCCTCGAGATAGCACTGGTAAAGTTACTTACCCTCTCGAGGCACTGAGGACTCTCACCTGGGTGGCGCCAGCTTTTTAAAGACACGAAACTGAAGGCACATAAGTGTCACACGTCCGACACAAGATTGCGACTGCCTGGTAAGATCGCAATGAATGACATTCAAATGTCTGCTAAATAGCATTTAACAGATGTAAATGATCAATGCTGTTGTGTCAGGGTGCAAGTGCCACCATGACACTTCACCGCCTCCGACAGAATCGGGAAGTAGCATTATGGCATCGACTTCCATGGCGGATGTCTCCAGCAACCCCCCACCTGAAATCCCACCTTGCAGAGGACCATAAAATCCAGCCTGTTGTATGCAAATTATCTGCTGTATTTCCTACACTACAACTGTGATTATGGGCTGAATTTTCACCACAGAGGCGGGAAACGGAAGCCAGGTCTGTTTTTAGGTCAGAAATCCGCCTCCGGTGGGAAATTGATTAAAGTTTAGATTTTCACAGGGGTGAGCTGTTAATTGATATGGTGACGGGTTTCTTGTCCACTTCGAGCCAGTGGAGCTGGGAATGGGGGTGGGTCAGATGAAGTGTGGGACTCATTTAGACACCCCACAGCAGCCATCACTGAGGATGCTGGTTAGCTTGAGGGAGAGATCTGTGGTTTGTGCCAAAGCCTTCCATGTCAACTGAGGGAAGCGAGATGTCCCAGGGGAACCAAAGGTTTGGCACCTGGAACAGGGCTGCCCCTCGCTTCATCGATGCCCACCTGGATATAATGCTGGAGGCTGTGAGGGAGAGGAAGGGGGCACTTTTCCCAGAGGGTGACCTTGTCATAGAGCAGGGGCACCTCTCTGTTCAGTGACATCTCCCTCCGCCTCCAATTCCTTCTCCTCTCTTACCTCCTGCTCCTCCCCCAATGAGCTGTCTCCTTCCAGGTCCTCACCATCCTCAAGGTCCACACCTCTCTGGATGGCCACATTACGGAGAGTTCAGCAGACCACCACAATGACCGAGACCCTTGCAGGAGGGCAGTGGAGGGCACCACCTGACCGATCCAGGCACCAGAATTGCATCTTCAGAAGCCTGATTGCCTGCTCAATGGTTGTCTTGCTGAGCAGGTGCCATTGATTCTATTGCCTCTGTGCCTCTGTCTGGGGCTCCTTTAGAGGGTCAGTAGCCATGTCTTCAAGGGATTTCCCTTGTTCCCTAGACTCTGTTCACGCACTTTGGTGGTTGGAATGAAGATCTGAGGCAGCTAGGACTGGCGGAGGATGAAGGAGTTATGGCAGTTGCCAGGAAAGCAAGTGCACACATGGAGGAAACTCTTGTTGTGGTCACAGACCAGTTGGACATTGAGGGAGTGGAAGCCCTTCCTGTAGATGAATGTCACTGGACGGTCACTGGGTGCCTTGATAGCCACATGGGTGCAATCGATGATGCCCTGCACCAGGGAGAACCCAGTGATTGAGGCTGAACCCAATGCCCTCTGCCCCTGTGAGAGAGTATGTGTTGTTAAATGAATGTACTGTCCAGCACTGGCAAAAAAGGCATCAATAACCAGTGAGCAGCTATTTGCGAAATGCTACTAAGGTCCACAGCTGATGCTTGGAGGGAGCCAGAAGTGAGGAAGTTCAAGACCACAGTGGCGTTGATGGCTAATGGCAGGCAGTGCTGCAAGATGTGAGGTGTTTGGCGATGAGAGCACAGATCTCTGTGACCATCTGCCTGGTGAGTCACAATCTCCTGCGGCACTGGGTCTCGGTCATCTCCAGGCAGCTCCATCTTCTGCAGTAGATCCTGTGTTGAGGGTTGAGAAATAGTAGTAAACCTGAGGATTGGGAGGATTTTTGAATACAGCAAAGGAGGACCAAGAAACTGACAAAGAAAGGGAGAATAGAATATCAATGTAAACTAGCACAAAACATAAAAATGGACTGTAAAAGCTTCTATAGGTACATTAAGGGGAAACGTTTGTCAAAGACAAATGTGGGTCTATTACAGGGAGAGTCAGGAGAAGTTATAATGGGGAGAAATGGCAAAGAAGCTAAATGATTACTTTGTGTCTGTATTCACTGAGGAAGATACAAGAAATCTCCCAGAATTAGTGATCCAAGGGACTAGGGAGAATGAGGAATTGAAGGAAATTAGTATCAGTAAGAAGGTTGTATTGGATAAATTAATGGGGCTGAAGGTTGATAAGTCCCCGGGACCTGATATTCTACATCCCAGAGTGTTGAAAGAGGTAGCTATGGAGCTGGTGGATACATTGGTGATCATCTTCCAAAATTCCATAGATTCTGGAACGGTTCCTGCAGATTGGAAGGTAGCAAATATCACCCCACTATTTAAGAAGCAAGGAAGAGAAAAAACATTGAACTACAGACCTGTCAGTAGTAGGGAAAATGATAGAATCTATTCTAAAGGATGTGATAACTGGATACTTGGATAATAATGATCTGATTGCGGATAGTCAACATGGATTTATGAATGTGAAATCATGTTTGACGAACCTGGTGGAGTTTTTTGAGGAATTTACTAACAGACTTGATAAAGGGGAGTTGGTGCATGTAGTATATCTGGATTTTCAGAAAGCTTTTGATAAAATCCCCCACAGGAGGTTGGTTAGCAAAATTAAAGCACATGGGATAGGAGGTAATATACTGGCATGGATTAAGGGTTGGTTAACAGGCAGAAAACAGAGAGTAAGAATACATGGGCCATTCTCACGTTGTCAGGCTGTGACTAGTGGGATACCGCAAGGATCAGTACTTGGGACCCAGCTGTTCACAATATATATCAATGATTTGGGTGTGGGGGCCAAATGTAATATTTCCAAGTTCACGGCTAACACAAAACTAGGTAGGAATGTGTAACAAAAACAAGAAATGCTGGAATCACTCAGCAGGTCTGGCAGCATCTGTGGAAAGAGAAGCAGAGTTAACGTTTCGGGTCAGTGACCCTTCTTCGGAACTGACAAATATTAGAAAAGTCACAGATTATAAACAAGTGAGGTGGGGGTGGGGCAAGAGATAACAAAGGAGAAGGTGCAGATTGGACCAAGCCACATAGCTGACCAAAAGGTCACGGAGCAAAGGCAAACAATATGTTAATGGTGTGTTGAAAGACAAAGCATTAGTACAGATTAGGTGTGCAAACCTGAAGAAAAACAACCTGAAAAAAACAGTGGGTAAGCAAACTGAACAAACTAAGATGAAATGAAATAAATGCAAAAAAAGATAGTAAAAAATGTAAGAAGGAATGTGTGTTGTGAGGAAGATGCAAAGCAGCTTCAAGGGGATTTGGACAGACTTAGTGAGTGGACAAGAACATGGCAGATGGAATATAATATGGAAAAATGTGAGGTTATCCACTTTGGTAGGAGGAATAGATGTGCAGAGTATTTCTGAAATGGTAAGAGATTAGGAAGTGTAGATGTACAAAGGGACCTGGGTGACCTCATCAATAAGTCACTGAAAGTTAACATGCAGGTTCAGCAAGCTATTAGGAAGGCTAATGGTATGTAAGCCTTTATCACAAGAGAATTTGAGTATAGGAGTAGCGAAGTCTTTTTAATTGTATAAAACCTTGGTCAGACCGCATGTGGAGTACTGTGTGCAGTTTTGGTCCTCTTACCTTAGGAAGGATATTATTGCCAGAGAGGGAGTACAGCGAAGGTTTACCATATTTGTTCCCGGGATGGCAGGACTATCCTATGCAGGGAGATTGGGGAAACTGGGTCTATATTCTCTAGTGTTTCGGAGAATGAGAGGTGATCTCATTGAAACCTACAAAATACTTAAAGGGATAGACAGGGTAGATGCAGGTAAGATGTTTCCCCTGGTTGGGGTGTCTCGAACCAGGGGACACAATCTCAAAAGAAGGGGATTACAGGACAAAGATGAGGAGAAATTTCTTTACTCAGAAGGTTGTGAATCTTTGGAATTCTCTATCTCAGAGGGCTGTGGAAGCTCAGTCATTGAATATGTTTAAAGCAGAGATTGACAGATTTCTAAATATCAGTGACATAAAGGGCTATGGGGATAGCGTGGGAAAAAGGCATTGAAGTGGATGATCAGCCATGATATCTTTGAATGGTGGAGCAGGCTCGATGGGCTGAATGGCCTACTCCTGCTCCTATGATCATATGTTCCTGTTTGGCCTCTGTTACCTTCCTGCCCTTCTTTCCTCTCCCGTGCCCTCCTGATGCCTCGGGCTCCACATTTCCTGCAAAGGGTGTTGCCCCTTATCCCCACTGGGCCCAAAATCTGACAGTCGTGCCCCCATTGCCAGCTGGGGCCTTACTTCTCGGCAGATGCCTGTCCAATTGTCCTTGGCAGCCTTGCCTCCTGCTCATCTGCCCCCGTGATGCCAGGGGTTGCCGAACCCAGCATGACACTGGTGGGGAGGAGGGAGGAGTTAAGATTTTCAGTGGGGGAGGGAGGATGGGGTCAAATAAACGTAATGGGTGTAGGGGATGGTGGGAAGGGGTGAACTTTAAACTTTGTGCAGTTTGGCAGGGAGAAGGTCAGATTTAAAAGGTGTGTCTTTAGAGGGGGAAAGGGCAAATTGTTAATGTCATTATTATTGGGGGGGTGGGAAAGGGGCGTTAGAAATTTAAAGGATAAACTTTGGGGGGGATACTGCTTTTAAAATTCAACTTGACCAGCAGGGCTGGCTGCCCTTTAAAAGTGGTGCCAGCACCTGCACACAGACGGCTGACGCCATTGCTGAGGATGGAGAGCCCGCTCCCTCCATGTGATTGGGGGCTGCGGGCTGCCCCGGCTATTTAAATGAGCCACTGCGCATGAGATTGCGGCGGTACTTTGGCATGCGGGCCGCCATTTTTTGAGCTTGCTGCCGAGATTGGCGGCAGGCTCTTAAAATACAGCCCTAACGGTGTATAAGAGCAAGTTCTTGTCTGTTCAGTGATTTCTTATTGATTGCAGTCAGAGTTTCTTCAATAGGGCGGCACAGTGGCGCAGTGGTTAGCACTGCAGTCTCACAGCTCCAGCGACCCGGGTTCAATTCTGGGTACTGCCTGTGTGGAGTTTGCAAGTTCTCCCTGTGTCTGCGTGGGTCTTCTCTGGGTGCTCCGGTTTCCTGCCAAAAGACTTGCAGGTTGGTAGGTAAATTGGCCTTTATAAATTGCCCCTAGTATAGGTAGGTGGTAGGGAAATGTGGGGATATGGTAGGAATATGGGATTAGTATAGGATTAGTATAGATGGGTGGTTGATGGTCGGCACAGACTCGGTGGGCCGAAGGGCCTGTTTCAGTAAACTAAACTAAAGTCCATACTCTGGAGAAGTGTAGAATCACTGACAGGAACTTCTGGATTACTGCTTTATTCTGGACACATGTGTACTGTTCCAGTACAGCTACAATACTGGCATCTACCCGGCAATATGGAAAATTGTCCAGGTATATGCTGTCCACAAAAAGCAGGACAAATCCAACCCCACCAATTACCGCTCCATCAGTCTACTCTCGATCATCAGCAAAGTAATGGAAAGGGTCGTTGACAGTGCTATCAAGCGGCACTTACTCAACAATAACCTGCTCAGTGACACTCAGTTTGGGTTCCGCCAGGGCTACTAAGCTCCTGACCTCATTACAGCCTTGGTCCAAACATGGACAAAAGAGCTGAACTCCAGAGGTGAGAGTGACTGCCCTTGACATCAAGGCAGCATTTGACCAGCATCAAGGAGCCTAGCAAAACTGGAGTCAATGGGAATCGGGGGAAAACTCTCCGCTGGTTGAAATCATACCTAGCACAAAGAAAGATGGTTGTGGTTGTTGGAGGTCAATCATCTCAGTTCTAGGACATCACTGCAGGGGTTCCTCAGGGTAGTGTCCTAGGCCCAATCATATTCAGCTGCTTCATCAATGTCCTTCCCTCCATCATAAGGTCAGAAGTGGGAATGTTCGCTGATGATTGCACAATGTTCAGCACCATTCACGACTCCTCAGATACTGAAGCAGCCCATGTAGAAATGCAGCAAGACCTGAACAACATCCAGGCTTGAGCTGATAAGTGGCAAGTAACATTCGTGCCACACAAGTGCCAGGCAACGACCATCTCAAACAAGAGAGAATCTAACCATCTCACCTTAATGTTCAATGACATTATCATTGCTGAATCCTCCACTATCAATATCCTGGGGGTTATCATTGACCGGAAACTGAACTGGACCAGTGACATAAATACTGTGGCCACAAGAGCAGGTCAGAGGCTGGGAATTCTGCAGCAAGTAACTCACCTCCTGTCTCCCCAAAGCCTGTCCACCATCTACAAGGCACAAGTCAGGAGTGTGATGGAATCCTTTCCATTTGTCTGGATGGGTGCAGCTCCAACAACACTCAAGAAGCTCAACACCATCCAGAACAAAGCAGCCCGCTTGATTGGCACCCCATCCACCACTTTCAACGTTCATCTCCTTCACAGTTGCAGCAGTGTGTAACATGTACAATATGCACTGCAACAACTCACCAAGGCTCCTTCGACAGCACCTTCCAAACCCACGACCTCTACCACCCAGAAGGACAAGGGCAGCAGATGCATGGGAATACCACCACCTGAAAGTTCCTCTCCAAGCCACACACCATCCTGACTTGGAACTATATTGCCGTTCCTTCACTGTCGTTGGGTCAAAATCCTGGAACTCCCTTCCTAACAGCACTGTGAGTGTACCAACACCCCAAGGACTGCAGCGGTTCAAGAAGACAGCTCACCACCACCCTCTCAAGGGCAATTAGGGATGGGCAATAAATGCTGGCCTAGCCAGCGATGCCCACATCCCATAAACAAATAAAAAAATCTCCAGAAGTTGTTCAGCAGGTCTGGCAGCATCTGTGGAAAGAGAAGCAGAGTTAACGTTTCGGGTCAGTGGAACACCGAAGAAAGGTCACTGACCTGAAACGCTAACTCTGCTTCTCTTTCCACAGATGCTGCCAGACCTGCTGAGTATTTCCAGCATTTCTTGTTTTTATTTCAGATTTCCAGCATCCGCAGTATTTTTCTTTTAGTCCAGAAGTTGTTGTCAGTTTCAAAGGAGTAATGATGGTGAACGCTGACAGTTTCACCGTCACCACTTTTGCAAAAGCTGTGTCAATGTTGTGAACAAAATAATATCAGTTCTGATGAAGGGTCACTGACCTGAAACATTAACTCTGCTTCTCTCTTCTCAGATGCTGCCAGACCTGCTGAGTATTTCTCGCATTTTTTGTTTTTATTTCAGATTTCCAGCATCTGCAGTATTTTACTTTTATTTAATACTTATTATAATTCCCTTCAACGTTCAACAAAATACTAATTCAATATGGTATTTCCATCCTGCAATATTGATTAAGGAACCATCCTATTGGTTTAATGTGTGAGTTTTCATAGTAAAGTCCAAAAATTATAAAACTTTCGAAAAGATAAAAGCTAGTTACACCTTTTTTCTTTAGTAATTAGAGTGAATAAGGTATTGAAATACAGTAATGTTTGCAATCAGCACCTCCCCCCGCCCACAACCATTTAAACTTGAATAATAGGACATCCCTCCAAGCAATCCCTCCTTCTATGTGACCCTGCTTTCTTTTTGTTCTTTTTCAGATATGCATGTAATTAAAATAAATACAGCTACCTCCAACACTCGGAACACATTACAAAATAAACAACAGCTTGTATTTATAGAGTGCCTTTAATGTAGCAATACATCCCAAGCTGCTTTCCAGGAGGCCTGAGGCTTTAAAAAAAGGAAACATTTTCAGTGCAAGTTTTTGCTTGACACAAAAGTTTATAATTATGCTATCTGGGCCAAATACAGAACAGGAAGGAAAGGTCATTTGGAAGGGCAAGTTATTTTTGCTGGTTATTGTGGACTATCAAGCATTATTAGAGGGCCAGAATTAGGCCACCTGGTTAACTCTTTTGGTTGAGGGAGGGTGCCTGGCATGGGGAAGTGGAAGAAGTGAAAACCAAAAGGTGCAACAAAAAGGAAAAGATGGTTATAATACAGTCCTGGTAAAGAGATTATTTTTGTTGTCATTATTGAATGTGGTGTTTAAGAGCTCATTGCTGGAATCCGCTAGTTTCTACGTGTGACAGAGTGAAAGAGAGAAGGAAATGGAACCTATTTCATGAACAGAGCTGCAAATTAGTTCAAACATCAATGCATTTTAAATGCAATATTTGAAGATTATTTATTATTTTCTTCTATTTGTAGGTTTTGATTTCTTAATGTAATACTTTACCCTGCAGAATACTTGCAAGCATTTAATATTACAACCAACTGTTTGGATTTCATTGTTGCCACTGCATTACAATTACTCCAATGCATGCTGATGGTGGCAATTGCCATGCTCTAGCCAACCTTAATTTACTGCCTGGATTGAAAGTACAACTCATTTCTGTTTTCAGACCTAATTTCAAAACTGCTCCCACAAAAAAAAATGTTTCCATTGACAAAATCACTGACCGACAGCTTACTGATTCAGAGTACCTCTTCCATAGAAACATAGAAAAATAGGAGCAGGAGTAGACCATTCAGCCCTTCGAGCCTGCTCCGCCATTCAATACGATCATGGCTGATCATCCAAACTCAGTACCCTGTTCCCACTTTCTCCCCATATCCCTAGATCCCTTTAGCCCTAAGAACTATACCCAACTCTTTCTTGAATATATTTAATGATTTGGCCTCAACTGCTTTCTGTGGTAGAGAATTCCACAGGTTCACCACCCTCTGGGTGAAGAAATCTCTCCTCATCTCAGTCCTCAATGGCTTACCCCTTATCCTTAGACTGTGACCCCTGGACCTGGACTGCCCCGCCATCGGGAACATTCTTTCTGCATCTAGTCTGTCCAGTCCTATTAGAATTTTGTAAGTTTCTATGAGATCCTTCTCATTCTTCTAATCTCTAGTGAATACAAGCTTAATTGACCCAATCTCTCTTCATATGTCAGTCCTGCCATCCCAGGAATCAGTCTGGTGAACCTTTGCTGCACTCCCTCCATAGCAAAAACATCCTTCCTCAGATAAGGAGACCAAAACTGCACGCAGTACTCAAGGTGTGGTCTCACCAAGGCCTTGTATAATTGCAGCAAGACATCCCTGCTCCTGTACTCGAATCCTCTCGCAATGAAGGCCAACATACCATTTCCCTTCTTAACTGCCTGCTGCACCTGCATGCTTACTTTCAGCGAATGGTTTATAAGGACACCTAGGTCTCACTGCACCTCCCCCTTTCCCAATCTATCACCGTTCAGATAATCATCTACCTTCCTGCTTTTGCCACCAAAGTGGATAACCTCACATTTATCCACACTATTTTGCATCTGCCATGTATTTGCCCACTCACTCAACCTGTCCAAATCACACTGGAGCTTCTCTGCATCCTCCTCACAGCTCACACTCCCACTCAGCTTTGTGTCGTCTGCAAACTTGGATATATTACATTTAATTCCCTCATCTATATCATTAATATATATTGTGAATAGCTGGGGTCCTAGCACTGATCCCTGCGGTACCCCACTAGTCACTGCCTGCCACTCGGAAAAAGACCCGTTTATTCCTACTCTTTGTTTCCTGTCTGCAACAAGTTCTCTATCCATGACAGTACCCTACCCCCATGTGCTTTAATTCTGCATGCTAATCTCTTATGTGGGACCTTATCGAAGCCTTCTGAAAGTCCAAATACACCACATCCACTGGTTCTCCCTTATCTATTCTACTCGTTACATCCTCAAAAAATTCCAGTAGATTTGTCAAGCATGATTTCCCTTTTGTAAATTCATGTTGACTTTGCCCGATCCTGTCATTGTTTTCCAAGTGCTCTGCTATTACATCTTTTATAATGGACTCTAGCATTTTTCCCACTACTGATATCGGGCTATAATTCCCTGTTTTCTCTCTACCTCCTTTTTTAACTAGTAGGGTTACATTAGTTACCCTCCAATCCATTGGAACTGTTCCAGAGTCTATAGTATTTTGAAAAATGACCAACAATGCATCTATTATTTCTAAGGCCACTTCCTTAAGTACTCTGGGATGTAGATTATCAGGCCCTGGGGAGTTATCGGCCTTCAATCCTATCAATTTCCCTAACACCATTTCCCTACTAATACCGATTTCATACAGTTCCTCCTTCTCACTAGATCCTATGTTCCCCAACATTTCTGGGAGGTAATTTGTGTCCTCCTTTGTGAAGACAGAACCAAAGTATGTATTTAATTGGTCTGCCATTTCTTTGTTCTCCAATATAAATTCCCCCATTAATGACTGTAAGGGACCCACATTTGTCTTCACTAATCTTTTTCTCTTCACATATCTATTGAAGCTTTTATAGTCAGTTTTTATGTTTTCTCCAACCTTACTTTCATACTCTATTTTCCCCTTCTTAATCAATCCCTTTGTCCTCCTTTGCTGAATTCTAAACTGCTCCCAATCCTCAGATTTGCTGCTTGTTCTGGCCATTTTATATTTCTCCTCCTTGGATCTAATACTATCCCTAATTTCTTTTGTAAGCCATGGTTGAGCCACCCTTCCTATTTTATTTTTGCACCAGACAGGGATTAACAATTCTTGTAATTCATTCATGCGCTTTTTAAATGCTAGCCATTGCCTATCCACTGTCAACCCTTTAAGTAACGTTCACCAATCTATCATAGCCAACTTGCGCCTCATATCTTCATAGTTTCCTTTATTTAGATTCAGGACCCTAGTTTCGGAATCAACTCTCTCACTCTCCATCTTAATGAAGAATTCCATCATGTTATGGTTGCTCTTTCCCAAGGGACCCCGCACAACAAGATTGTTAACTAATCCTTTCTCATTACACAATACCCAGTCTAGGATGGCCTGTTCTCTAGTTGGTTCCTCAACATATTGGTCTAAAAAACCATCACGTACACACTCCAGGAATTCCTCCTCTACGGTATTATTGCTACTTTTGTGGGGGCTATCCATTTCTGTTTCTGAAGTGACAAAGGCAGGTAAAGAAAGAGAATGAGGAGGAATTAGTTCAGTTTAAATGTTTCTTACACAAGCGGAACTGAGATATTTCCATTCAGACTAGTCTAAAGGTAACTTCAAGAAATGCATTATGCTGCGTTTCCTAATTGTAAATAACCAACTTGGATGATCTACCAGGAGTTTTCATCTCTAGCTGGCTGCTATTGTAATGAGCAATGACCATCCACCTTCCTGCTACTGGATCCTTATTCCAGTGTTTGAACCTAATTTAAGGGTTGGTATCAGTCAGATTTAGTTACAGCCGAGTGGATATTTGTTTGGTTAATGAAGCTGGTATGTTTCTGATGTCTGCTTCTGGGACATTTGAAATATAACCCCTGAAGCAGGGGATATAAAAATGGCCTCTTCCTATTTTTTAATGCGGTATGCACTTTAAATTGAAAGCAGTCCATACCCTCACTAAACTACTCGCCTTTCACTGCTGAAACAGTAACTCAGAAAATATCACAGCATTGGAGGATATTATTGGAGTCTTGTATCATTCCACAGTCAGTGGCTTTGCGAAGCTGTGCTTCCTTTTTCACAGAAAAAAAGGGCTGGATTTTACCGAACCCCCAACATCGGGGGCTGTGGACCTTGACGCCAGGAAGGCCTTGCCTCATATTGCTGATGGTGGCGAGACCTTATGGTGGCCTGCCCCACCGCTTGCCAGCGGCATCAAAATTCAAATATTTATATTTATTAAAAGTAATGATTTAAATACTTACCCGCTGCCGACATCGGTCCCAGTGCGATATTTGTGCCGGTGGCCGGCACTCCCAAGCTTTCGGATCTCCGTCCGGAGGTCCAAAGCCTGACACTGGTGGGGAGGGGAGAGCAGGTAAGTATTTCAGTGCAGGAGGGGTGAGTGGGGTCAAGCTAAAATGATTGGTGTAGGGGATGGTGGGAAGGGTTAGAGATGAAAGTTCGTCAACTTTGAAGGGGGGGTGGTCAGGTGCACAAGGTAAGTATTTTGGCGGGGATAGGGCAAGAAATGAAGTGTTTGGTTATTGGAGAGGAGCGAGGAAAATTTATTTAATTGGTTTTACTAAAATTCAACTCACTATCCTTTAAAAATGCAAATGAAATGTAAGGGCTTGAGGCCCTTTATGAGTGGTGCGCCGCCTGCACAATGATGCCTGATACCGTTGCCAGGGACGCACACCCGTCCCCTCACGTCATTGGGGGAGGGGCAGTCTGCCCCGGCCATGTAAATGAGCCGCTGCATTTAATATCGCAGCGGCTTCGCGGAGTGAAGCCCGCATGGGCGGGCTGCCATTTTTTTTACGGTCGCCACACAACTTAAAATTCAGCCCAATATTTTAGATCAGATGGAAAAAAAAGAATAAATATTTATGACCCAGACATTGCGGTAAGAGTAATGATGAGGCTACCAGTGCTCACCGTATTTATGGAGTAAATTGAACAGCAACTTCCAATGTTCACGCATGCACAGTTAATCTGAAAATCAAGACATTGTTGTCCGATTTGCCCTGCTCCTCCAGAGGCTTCGCTACACCCCTATCTCACCAAGGGACTTGGCATTGAAATACATGTAGGAGTGTGAAATTGTGGTACTTACCTACTAGTTATGCACGAAACATAGTATCAGTAAGTCCAGGTAGGAAATTTTTACTGTAACTAGACTATCTTTAGATTCATTCCATATTACATTCACTGTAGTAAGCTAGCAAGGTCAAGACTCCATTCTGTACTAACACTGCCAATTTAAAGCCATTTTGTGTTCTTTATTTTATAATTACTCACATGTATAGGCTTATTACATAATTAGCAAGCAGCCAGATATATATGATTGAACAAGTAATGTACCTCAATTAAGTTTTAATTGAAGAAATATTAAAATAATCAAATAGTTATATTAAGGCTGGGTTATATTTAAAAAGCTTGTAGTTTAAAAGTACGCATTTGCTGCTGTAAAAATCTGCCCTTTGGATGAGCATCAAATTAGATATTAAGTGCTAAACTCAGATCAATTTGGTGTTGACTATCTCAACGATGAAACCAAACAATAGGCAATTATACGAAGTCACATAGCAAAAGGCACAATGAAAGAAACAATGTTCCTATGAATGGACAATATCTACAGGTCATCAAACTCCAATTAAAACAAACCAATAATTAAATTAACCTATTATGAAATTATACAAACATTGTCTGGGATGAGGTATTGATAATTTAGGGGATAAAAGCAAAGGTTCTGAGCAACATCTTTGTTAGCTAGTCACGTACTGGATGCTTCCAAAGGCAGAATTTGAAAAAAATTGCTGTGAATGTAATAACTTTTCCCTTCCCATTTGCTGTTGTATTGAAGAAAATCAAATTTTATACTTGAGCAGTGAAACAATTATAGTTTTACTTTGCCTCCATTGTTGCAGTATGTGGAGCCTTGCATAATAAAAATTATGCCAGATGGATTTAATCCTGAAAACCTATTAAAGTAGCCAGGTTTTGCAGAAGAGCAGGTTTACTTTGTAACAAGTGCCATTCTTGAGATCTGCTGCTGATTAAGCCTAATGATATTGGAAGAATCACATGCTCAAGGTTATTCCAATTTCTTGCTCCAACTATCCTTGGGATGCCTGTGAGTGAGAGTGCCACTTCAATGCTGAGTTGTAGGTGCATGCCACAAGCAGTAGGTGTTGGATAATTTTACATCGTACTCTTAAGAGCTGGCAGAGAGTGGAGGCTTGCTGTAACCATTCTGGGCTGAGTTCAGGCCCAAGTTGTAGATGTAAAAGAGCAGCCTACATAGCGTAGTACCTGTCAACTTGTGATTTGAGTTGAGGGGAGATGTAGACTTGAATTGCCTCCAGCAGCCAGCCCTTCCGAAGAAGGGTCACTGACCTGAAACGTTAACTCTGCTTCTCTTTCCACAGATGCTGCCAGACCTGCTGAGTGGTTCCAGCATTTCTTGTTTTTATTTCAGATTTCCAGCATCTGCAATATTTTGCTTTTATAAAATAGCATTGTCAGGATCTGAGTGTAAGGTTTCTGTCCAGCCTTTTAGTCAGTCATCTTCATATACTGGAAGACCAAGAGAGTGGGAAAAGCAAATAAAATAAATGTTACATTTTAGCGCAATACATCATTTAAAATTGTTGCGACCAGGTGAGAGAGGTGTGTGGGGGTCTTTCTCGGCCTTCAACTGGTCTTGTTGTAACAGGGTTTGATTAAAGCGCGCTGTGTTTTGAGCTCCCCCTTGGTGGATCCTTGTTCACTACTTTCCAATTGGAAGGCATAGAAATTAGCATAAAGAGGCTTTCTTGGGTTTAAAGAGGGGGGGGGTGAAATTTATTGAAACTTGGGCTCTGATTCGGTTGACGCCCCAGGCTGGCATGCATACGTGATGTGCACATGCGGGTGGAGACTGAAGAGAGCAGAAAAAAATAAAGTGAAGAGGTTTGGGGCAATATCGGAAGAGTTTCTTGTTGCTGTGCTTTGAGCTCACTGTAGTCCTTTTGTAGGTAGTTCTTGCTTGTAGGTAATTCTTGCTTTTCGTTGGGGCCCAGTATTCTTCTTGAACATTGTTCGCTGTGGGGGACTTTTTTCTCTTGGGGGGGTGGGGGTGGGGGTGGGGGGTGGTTCCTGTGTCTTCGTTGGGTCTTCAGTTCCGTGAGAGGGAGATGACAGCAGACAGGAGAGAGATCTTCAGTCCAGGAGGTTTTCTGAGTTTTAAAGTTCTGTGGCAAGTTCAAATTCAAAAAGCTCCAACAGCCAGTTAGTCATGTGCATGGGAGATTGGATAAGAAGGTAAGAGCCATGGGATCCAGGGCAATTTGGCAAATTGGACCCAAAATTGGCTCAGTGGCAGGAGGTGGAGGGTGATGGTCGAAGGTTGTTTTTTTTCGAGTGGAAGCCCCTGACCAATGGTGTACCACAGGGATCGGTGCTGGGACCCTTGCTGTTTGTAGTGTACATTAATGATTTAGGTGTGAACATAGGAGGTATGATCAGTAAATTCGCAGATGACATGAAAATTGGTGGTGTCGTAAATAGTGAGGAGGAATGCCTTAGACTACAGGACGATATAGATGGGCTGGTAAGATGGGCAGAGCAGTGGTAAATGGAGTTTAATCCTGAGAAGTGTGAGGTGATGCATTTTGGGAGGACTAACAAGGCAAGGGAATATACAATGGATGTTAGGACCCTAGGAAGTACAGAGGGACCCTAGGAAGTACAGAGGGACCTTGGTGTACTTGTCCATTGATCAGTGAAGACAGCAGCAAAGATAGATAAGGTGGTTAGGAAGGCAGATGGGATACTTGCCTTTATTAGCTGAGGCATAGAATATAAGAGCAGGGAGTTGTATAAAACCCTAGTTAGGCCACAGCTGGAGTACTGTGTACAGTTCTGGGCACCACACTATAGGAAGGATGTGATTGCCCTGGAGAGGGTGCAGAGGAGATTCACCCGGATCTTGCCTGGGCTGGAGCATTTCAGCTATGAAGAGAGACTGGAAAGACTAGGGTTGGTTTCCTTAGAGCAGAGAAGGCTGAGGGGGGACATGATTGAGGTATACAAAATTATGAGGGGCATTGATAGGTTAGATAGGAAGAAACTTTTTCCCTTAGCAGAGGGGTCAATAACCAGAGGGCATAGATTTAAGAAAAGGGGCTGGAGGTTTAGAGGGGATTTGAGGAAAAATCTTTTCACCCAGAGGGTGGTTGGAATCTGGAACGCACTGCCTGAAGAGGTGGTAGAGGCAGGAACCCTCACAACATTTAAGTATTTAGATGAGCACTTGAAATGCCATAGCATACAAGGCCACAGGCCAAGTGCTGGAAAATGGGATTAGAATAGTTGGGGGATGGATGGCCGACACTGACACGGTGGGCGGAAGGGCCTGTTTCTATGCTGTATAACTCTTTGACTCTTTGAACTTGAGGAATGATACAACTTCGTATCAGTATGATCACCTGATTGACGCTGTGAAAGACTGTTTTGTATTGATCAGTATACCCTTTTTCCTTTTAAAATAAACTTTCTCTTTTAATTTACTATTTAAGAGTCCATCTTTGGCTTACACTTATATTTGTATGAACCAAACATTTATTTGATTTTATTGGGTTAATTTGAGTTATGTAACGACCGCAGTGGGAGCAACGCACTGTCAATTCAGTCCCGTCACTCCACAGGTCACAGCATATTATTAAGCTTTCACACCCAAATGGAAAACAGACAAATTAAACACTCTAGTAACCCCAGAATGAAACAGACCAAACCAGGTATCTTTAGACAACAACATATTAACTATTTAGTTTTAGTTTTAGAGATACAGCACTGAAACAGGCCCTTCGGCCCACCGAGTCTGTGCCGACCATCAACCACCCATTTATACTAATCCTACACTAATTCCATATTCCTACCACATCCCCACCTGTCCCTATATTTTCCCTACCACCTACCTATACTAGGGGCAATTTCTAATGGCCAATTTACCTATCAACCCTATTATAAACTAAATCTTAAACACTATTAAGATAAACATATGTCTAAAGACCTTATAACTTCTTGTTTTCCATTCACACACATAAATTCAAAAACTAATAGTTAACCAGTTTTAAAAGTGGAATTTAAAAAAAATTAGCAGTCACTTAAGAATAAATAAAATAAGAAAGTCTTTGTGGATTACATTCCTAGTGGATGAGGTCTTCTAATGTGGATTTGATGAAAATAGTCCTTCAGAAGATAGGCATTCAATTCTTCGGCTGCAGCAAGCATTAAACAGTTCTTCGAACGATGAGCACAGCAATTCAAATGGTTTCTTGACAAAGAAGGCATTTCTTCTCTACTCAGTGAATTAACTTGGCTTGCAGCTCCTTGTAGAATTTTCTGCTGAGAGAGAATAGACAGCTTTCTTTCTTCAGTATGCCTCGCTGAAAAGTCTCTCCAAACTAACTGGTTTCAGCTGATTTCTGCCAGTTCCACACACAGCCAAGTGGAAACATTACCATGTGACCTCTTTCTCACCTGCTGTTGCCCAGGGTAACAGAAAATGCAGCTTTGGTACACTGTCTCTCCAGAAGGTTCTCTCCCTCAAAGGTGTCTTGAAGGCACACACACTGTTTTTAATCCAAGGAGAAAAATAATTGCAAGTCCCTGACTGTTAGTTAATTGCATAATCAAGAATTAAATTAAATTAAAATACTCAACATATAAAACACCTATAATAGGACTGGTGCATGCAAGTATAAATAAATCTCTAATAGTGAGATCAGTCTTAATTATTGCCAAACAATCTTTCTGACACTGAAGATTTACTTATACAAATGTGGGATCTCATTCCTTAGATTTTAATTATTGTTGGAGATTTAAAAAAAATTAAAACTAAAATAAAAATTAATTTTTACTTTTTATTTCTGTCTCTTATCTCCCATCTTTCGTTCCCTCTCTTTATTCGGCTCTATGTACATGATTTTACATTGAATTAAATATTCTAATTTACACTTCTCGGTTTTGACTCTGTGGGGAAGAAATTGGCTAACTCCTGAAATTGGATCTGGGTTCTCTGTGTGCAATTATCTTGTGCCCTCGCATTGCGATGCAGTCAGTATATTAAATTGGTGCTTCCTGCTCTTTTACATGATTTTTGCATGTAGCCAGTGCTCCCAGCACACACATCAGCAGGGTGCCAGATATTGTGAGTGGACGAGGGCTACTTAAGGGCAACCTGCACCTCTTAAAGGGGAGCTGCATTGTGCTGCAAGAAGTGTGAGTTTTTTCAGAGCTCAATGTGGGCAGTGATAGCAATGGCTCAAAATGCGAGAGAGCAAGCACCAAGGTTTTCAGACAATGCACTGGAGATCTTGGTGGAAGATGTGGAAAGGAGGAGAGATGTCCTGTTGGGTGCAGGGGTGGGGTGGGGGGAGCAGTGGGTGATGGCTCAGGAGTCCTACCAGACATATACTCAGGAGGCGTTGGGAATAAATAGCCAAGGAGATCAATGTCAGAAGTATAGCCCCAAGGACCTGGATGCAGTGTCACATGAAGATAATGATCTGACATGAGTTGTCAAGTGAGAAAGCTTATCTTCGAATGGCATATCCTACCAACTGGACCACTAGCCTCATTCAGTCTTCAATTCTTGCAACCTCTTTACCAACCTACCAATAAGCTCTATCAAACAGCATTCACTCCTAAAATTCATATGCTTTAGCTCACCCTCACACACTTAGCACTGTGCCTAGTACCCACAGCTCACAGTTTGCACACACTGGCAGCTATTGAACTTTGACAGTTACATTACCTAAACATGTTGCATGACTCACTCACTGACACACTCTCTCTGTTGCAGGAGAATGTGGCTCACAATAGCATGCAGCAGGAAAGAACTGGAGGAAAATAAGCATGTCTGCATATTTTAACCCTCATGGTGGAGACTGTGCTGGCCATCATGGGAAGGAGCATCACAGAGGCTGTGGCCACTGGTGGGGTTGGAGGAATTAATGATGTCAGTACCTGCATACCTAATCTTACTTCTCTCATACCACAACCTTTTCTGACTCACAAGCTGCAGATGGCGCAAGCATACAATACTTTCTTTCTCCTGTCTCCTGACTACATCCAACCCTCGCTCCTTTTTCATTTCAGATACACAAGAACTGGAGCCTTTACAGTCAATGGAGGAAGGGAAAGAAGACAGTGAAGATAAAGAAACACCATCCCTTGATTTTACACTTGCAGCCACCAGCTCAGAAACTGACATTGCACATATTTTAGAGGCTAGAATAGAGGAGGGATCTGCACATGGTGAGGCACTGGACACAGGTTCACAGGACCCAGGGCATAGGGAAAGGGCAGTGCAAGTGCCAGCTTGCCACTGGGTGAGGTCACACGCGAGTTCTGTTGCAGAGGAGTCAGGTGAGGGCTTTGACAGGCCAGGGTACAGAAGAAGGCTGATTGATGTATATAACCAAATGCTTGGTACACTGGGAAGTCCGTCAGAAAGCCTGTACTCAACATCAAGGAGCATGAAGGAGTCCATTACCAACTTGGCACAGGTCTTTGCGCAGCTCTAGGAGCCCATCATGGAATGAGTGGTCACCTTCAGAACGCACCATGCTTCAGTATCTGATGGCCAATGTCAAAGCTTCCATTGCAAATCTAAACCTGCTCCTTTAGGGAAGGAAATCAGCCATCCTTACCTGGTCTGGCCTACCTGTGACTCCAGACCCACAGCAATGTGGTTGACTCTTAAATGCCCTCTGAAATGGCCTAGCAAGCTTCTGAGTTCAAGGGCAATTAGGGATGGGCAATAGATGCTAGCCTAGTTAGCAACGCCCACGTCCCACAAAGGAGTAAAAAAAAAGGGTGATTCAAAAAGAGTGGGTCAAATATCTTTAGGCCATTTGTAGGCACAGTGATGCTGCTGGCCCTCTGATCACTTGCCTGTTCCATGCTGTCATGGCAACCGTCTGCCTCTGAACATTCCAATCCAGAGCCACTAAATTATCGCCAAGCTCACCTTTAGCCTAATTAGTGACTTTCCATTTCAAAATAATGTTACTTTGGCAACCTGGACGCATCATGGGGTCAGGACCCGGAAATGAGCTGGGCATCGGGTTCCTGACCCCGGATTGAACATCAAACTCTGCATTTCCCAAAGCAGCATTCCATAAATTAATTGGGATCAGAAAACCACTGTTTGTATATATGTGTAAAGAAATTGGGATATGGAAGATGATAGTGTTTCACATGTCTGAATACACCAGAAACTGGAAGTAGTGGACACAGAGCTACCCCATAATACAAGAGTCACCTCTTCAAATGTTGATTTATATCAGTACCTTGGAGTTCTGCTGAATGTCGTGTTCTGACAGAAAACAGTTTTTCAGTTCTCCACTGAGAAGTGGCAAAGGACATTTGATCTTCCTTCAATGATGACATACTGCCCATTCTGGTTAAGCATTTAGGCCAGCCGTCACCTGAGGTCCAAGACCACCTGTGAGGCAGATCTGTGGCAAAAAAAGGAAAAACAGTTTCAGGGATGGCTCCATTTTACAATGACCTGTTACTGAGTAGCCTGGAGACTGAGTAAGTGGATAAGGGCTCGGATTGAGTGGTTGGTGATGAACAAGTCTAGCACGCAGAACTGAGCTTGGATGTTTAGAACATCAAGGCGACTGACAAGTTGCAAGCTGTCCTGCGTAGGTCCTCTTGCAATGCCGAAAGAACATATACATCATACAAGTCATGAGAAAACTCAGAGACTTGGGATGACAGCTGTAGGAAGACATTACCTGAAGGCCGGGATTGAGCACTCAGTTTCATATATTGTACTGCAGGGAGATAAGCAGCAGCTGCTAAAGCTCTGTTTCTTCAACTGGTTTGAGTTCATTCTGCTGTTATGTAAGGATGAGTTGTGCTAACAACGTGGGGAGTTCTGAGAAGCTGCTGGTACCTTCTGACCCCTCTTGCGGTTCCAACTGTTGCCTAACAACCAACTAACGAATATCGTCTTCAAAGGCAGTTGAGGCAGGGTGGTTGTGGGGGGGGGGGGGGGGGGTGCAGGCTGGGGTGGTGGAGACAGGTAAGCAGGATATGTTTGGGACTGATGTGCTTCCTAGATGATTTGCCTGATGAGGGACATTTAGAATCAGGTCAAATCTTTGCAACAAGCTTGGTAATCCAATACCTGAGCTAGTCAGGGCCACAGATCTCCAGGGCACCATTGATAATTGACAAGGCAACTGGGCTCACTAATGAAACCTAGAGGGATAGACTTGTCACTGGGGGCTGGAATTCTTTCCACTCAGTCCTGTAAGACAACATGCTAATGGATAATTTGATACTGACTAAGCAAGCAGCAGGAAACATACCAGTGTCCAATGGCAGTGGGCTGCATGGTTTTAGCTGGTTAAAGTCCAGGAGTAATCATGCACACAATAGAATGTTTTTAAGCTCCAGCTCTGTCAGCCACTGCCTAAGCTGTTTGGGTTTCAGTAAGTAGGGTATGTTTGTATGGGAAGAGAATGTGCATCCTATATCTACTTGTGTGGATCTCTCAGTTGCTCTGTTTGGAGATTCTGATGAGTTTCTGTGCATCCTGGATAATCTGCTGATCAAACAAAATGATACACATTTGGAAGTCCCTAAGGTTGGCTGTTTTCCACATGCATGGGTGCATGCTCTCCGGTGTCCAGTAAAGGGTATGTGTCCCCACAGAGACTGTACACACCACATGGAAAACATGCTGTAACTCTAACTGAGTGTCTTTCTCAGTAATTTTGTTTGTAAACTCTGAAGTAATAGAATTACATTGAAATTACAGCACAGAAAGAGGCAATTCGGCCCAGTCTATGCCAGTATTTATGCTCCACCCAAGCATTCACCCACCGTACTTCATCTAACCCTAGCCAAATATCCTTCTATTCATTTCTCCCACATTTAGCTAGTTTCCCCTGAAATGCATCTATGCTTTTTGCCACACCTACTGTGTGTGGTAGCAAGTTCACATTCTAACCATTCTCTGGGAAAGAAGTTTCGCCTGATTCCCTATTGAATGTATTAGTGACTATCCAATCATTATGCTCATTAGCTTTGGACTCCCCCACAAGTGCAAACATTTTCTCTACATCTATCCTATCGAAGCCCATCATAATTTCAAAGACCTCAGCCATCTCTTTTCTAAAGAAAAGAGCACCAGCCTTAACAGTCATTCCCAATAGTATAATGATTGTAGTTCAGTTACAATAATCAAGCATTAAACATTTAAAATAACACAAATTGTGTCATAGTCACTGGTAATGAATTATCATATAGGTTTATAAATCATAGTATTTGCATACCCAGGAAATAATGGTGCCAGATTCTGAAGTAATAAATCTTAAATCAAACATAGTTATCACCAACAGAAATAAAACAAAATGACATTTTTGTTATGTCCATTCGATAATTACTTCCACTGACAAATTGACTACTTAGTCATTAAAATGTAATAGTTGTGTTCAACATTTAGAAGATGATGCAGTGTGGTGATAATTCTGCCCTAAGTTGCAGTTCACGCCCCCCCCCCCCCCCCTCAACATTCATTTTCCACTAAAATCAGAAGCACTGGAAATACTCAGCAGGTGTGGTAGCCTCTACAAAGAGAGGAACAGAGTTAACGTTTCAGTTCTGTGACCTCTCATCGGAGATCAGTTTTGAGGAGAAAGTCTATTCCTACTTTTTTTTAAATTTATAGAAGGCAAGTATAAGGGGAGAGTGAATATTACACATGTTTTAAATCACCTTGAATAATGAGGCTTTGCCATCTGTACTAAGCCTATATTGCATATATGTTTGATATTTATATTCAGTAAATGACATGATATATTTTTAACAGCTTTTGCAAGTTCAAAGCCAGGGCATTTGTATGATCACAGCATAATGTAGAAACGTAATGCTGCCCATTGGAGCAAACTTAGCTTAGTAATAAACTGTCCATGGCTGGGCTAGTCCAGCCTGTTCTCATGTTTTCTTTGCAATTCAAATTAGGCCCTCTTAGCTTCTAACTTCGTAAGGAGGTGAACTCAATTAAAATAAGCCAAGTGCAATGGAATTGTTCCTGTAGGCCTTCCATCGTCTTTGTCTTATGAGGAAAGGTTGGACTTGTATCTAGGCTTGTATCCATTGAAGTTTAGAAGAGTAAGAGGCGACTTGATTGAAACATATAAGATCCTGAGGGGTCTTGACAGGGTGGATGTGGAAAGGATGTTTCCTCTTGTGGGAGAATCTAGAACTAGGGGTCACTGTTTAGAAATAAGGGGTCGCCCATTTAAGACAGAGATGAGGAGAATTTTTTTCTGTCAGAGGGTCGTGAGTCTTTGAAACTCTCGCTCAAAAGGCAGTGGAAGCAGAGTCTTTGAATATTTTTAAGGCAGAGGTAGAGCGATTTTTGATAAGCAAGGGGGTGAAATGTTATTGGGGGTAGACGGGAATGTGGAGTTGAGGTTACAATGAGATCAGCCATGATCTTACTGAATGGCGGAGCAGGCTCGAGGGGCCGAGTGGCCTACTGCTCCTAATTTGTATGTTCAAAACAGTAAGTAGCAGAGCTAGGGTTGCTAACTATCCAGGATTGGCTGGGAATTTCCAGGAACTGAAGATTAATCTTTAGAACACTGCTGCAAGAAAAATCTTTCCTGAAGAAAAATCATAGGGGCATTAAAAAATTGAATTTTTTTCATTTTCCTTGAACACTTCTAGTTATTACTTATAAAAATATTGGAGATGGGAAGAAGGCTGTTTGACTGACAAGTCAAGAATCATCCAATTGGGTAATCAGGGATCTGTTTGCTTTCCAATTGGCAGGGGAAGTCTGTGCGCTGGGAGGATAAACCAATGGCAAGAGCGTGGGGCGGGGCAGTTGGAGGCAGGAGATCATGTTTTGAAATCTTTTACTGGAGTTGGCAATCCTAAGTAGAGTACTGCCAGTAGGATTTAGATTTCTCAGATGAATGGCAAAGTAATGTGACACTCCTGAGCACATTTAACCAAACTGCAACATTAACGCAGATTCAGTAATCCTTCAGGTGTACAAGGCTGTGATAACAATGGTAATGTATTATGCAGATCCTTGATACTTTATGCCACTGCAGTTTGTAGCAGCAGGTGCAGAGCACACAACTGAACGCACTCCTTAGAAACATATTCAAACAGACGTTTATAGAATGCAAACAATACCCAGGCTTTTCTCAGCACCCACTGCAACTACAAAGGTGAACTGTGGACCACAAAGTGAGTGAGCTGACTTCCTTCAACTTGATTAGATTGGATTGAAAATCTACAGTGAGATGCATATTTCATCCCTCAGCCCCAGGGGCGGTGTTATCATACTGAGGGGTTTTCCAGCAGTTTCTCAAACAGCTAGCCTGCTTTCAAAACTCTGCCAAAATTGCTGTCTGCCAAGGTAACTTAATTCTTTAGAGACATGCTGCAGTGTGAATTATTCACTTGTAATCTATGCATTCTTACTTTCTGGGCAAAAACTACTGTAAAATAAAATCACCGCATTCTACTGACAAAGATAGTCCAAACCTGTCAGATCATGTACTACAACATTAACACCCTATGATAATTCTATTATAATTCTACAAGAAGACTCATTTGAAATATTTCAAGAACAATTGTTTCATTTTCCAACCATCTTGTTGTCAAAGTTTCATAATTTTGACCCGCTTTGTGAGTACAGTGCAATGATATATTATTATTCACACTTTGTGTTACACATCTTATGGTACAGCATTTTTGCGAGGAATGTATCTATCAGAAGGGAACAGTTCAAATTGTAGCAATTTGATGCCCTTTCTATTCTGTGACCTGGTGTTATAATGCTAGAATTCACAGTGCTAGATGCTTTTGGTTTTGTCCTGCTGACACTTTCCCTCAACTGAAAGGATTAATGGTGTAATCTTTCCTTTTGTTACATGTATTTGAATCATAGTATCCTAGAATCCCAGAACACAGAAGGTGGCCATTTGACTCGTCATGCCTGTGCTGGATTTTTGAAAGAGCAGTTGCACTTAATCCCACATTTCCACTTTTTGGCTGTATCCCTCTAAGTTCCCTATCCTCAAGTACCTATCCAGTCCCATTTAAAAATTATTTATGGAATCAGCTTCCTCCACCTTTTTGGGTAGAGTGTTCCAGATCCCAACAACTCTCTGAGTGAAAACATTTCTCCTCATCTCTTTTGCCAATGATTTTGAATCCATGACCTCTAGTTTATTGACTCATGCATGAGAGGGAATATTTTTCTCTGTCTGTTCTATCAAAGCCTCTCATCATTTTCAAAATCTCTATTAAGTCATCTCTTAAACTTTTCTGTTCCAAGGAGAACTGTCCTAACTTTTCCAATGTATCCTCAACTGAAATCCCTCAGAACTGGTAACATCCAGATAACCTTTCTCTCTATCCTTGCTAAAGCCTTTGCATCTTTCTTGAAATGTGGTGCCCAGAATTGGGCGGCGCAGTGGTTAGCACCGCAGCCTCACAGCTCCAGCAACCCAGGTTCAATTCTGGGTATTGCCTGTGTGGAGTTTGCAAGTTCTCCCTGTGTCTGCTTGGATTTCCTCCAGGTGCTCCGGTTTCCTCCCACAGCCAAAAGATTTGCAGGTTGATAGGTAAATTGGCCATTATAAATTGCCCCTAATATAGGTAGGTGGTAGGGGAATATAGGGGCAGGTGAAGATGTGGTAGGAATATGGGATTAGTGTAGGATTAGTGTAAATGAGTGGTTAATGGTCGGCACAGACTCAGTGGGCCGAAGGGCCTGTTTCAGTGCTGTATCTCCAAATCTAAAAAATCTAATACATCTGCTGAGGCTTAACCAGTGATTTATAAAGTTCTAGAATTATCTCATTGCCTTTATATTCTATTCCTCTATTTATAAACAGAAGTAACCAGGCACTTTTTTAAACATCTTATCAACTTGCCCTGCCACCTTTAGTGATTTGTGTGCATGGACACTCTGTTCATCTACATTTTTCAAAATTGTGCCTTTTATAGGATACTCATAGCTATCTTTCCATATTAGTGCTCCCAAAGTGCATCACTTCACACTTCTCCATGTTGAGCTCCAGCTGCCATGCTTCTGCCCATTTCACCATCCTATCTATGACATCCTGAAATATATAACTATCCTCAACAGAATCTACGATTTTACCAAGTTTCATATTATAGTTAAACTTTATAATGCTGCTCCCTACACCCGAGGCTAGGATGTTTATTAAAATTGCAAGGAGTAATGGACCCGAGCTGAAACAAGGCAAAAGAATACACGATTAATGGGAAAACACTGAGAAGTGTAGAGGATGTGAGGAACCTTGGAGTGAATGTCCACAGATCCCTGAAGGTAACAGGGCAGGTCAATAAGGTGGTTAAGAAGGCACATGAAATCCTTTCCTTTATTAGCCGAGGTATAGAATACAAGAACAAAGAGGTTATGCTGGAACTGTACAACTCATTGGTTAGGCCATAACTTGAGTACTGTTTGCAGTTCTGGTCACCTCATGACAGAAAGGATGTAATTGCACTGGAGAGGGTACAGAGGAGATTTACGAGGATGTTGCCAGGACTGGAAAAATGCAAATATGAGGAAAGATTGGATAGGCTGGGGTTGTTCTCCTTGGAACAGAGAAGGCTGAAGGGAAATCTGATTGAAATGTACAAAATTTTGAGGGACCTAGATAGACTGGAGGTGGAGGGTCTATTCACCTTAGCAGAGGGGTCAGTGACGAGGGGGAATAGATTTAAAGTGATTGGTAGAAACATTAGAGGGGAGATGAGGAAAAACCTTTTCATCCAGAGGGTGGTGATGGTCTGGAACTCACTGCCTGAAAGGGTAGTTGAGGCAGAAACCCTCAACTCATTCAAAAGGAGTGCCATAATCTGCGGGCTATGGACCAAATGCTGGAAGGTGGGGTTAGAATAGGTGGATTGTTTTTTGGCCGGCACAGATACGATGGGTCAAGTGGCCTCTTTCTGTGCCTTAAACTTTCTATGATTTGTGGACCATTGCAAATCACCTCCCAGTTTGAAAAACATCCATTCACATGTGCATGAAGAGTCCTGACGTTCCCGCATAGTGCAGGAATTGCAGGACATGAAGTTGAGTATAAAAGAAATCTGACCTTTTGATTTCCTACATGTCTGATTTATTTTGGAGTCTGACCAGTTAATTGGTGCGGTTTCCATGTGAAAGTGTTAAGCACCCTTGAGAACATTAAAAAATTCTGGTGTAGAAGGGCATCATTCGGCCTATCTTGCATGTTCGTACCGAAGAAGAGCTGTTCAGCCTAATCCCAATTTCCAGCTTTTGGCCCATAACCCTGCTGGTTGTGATACTTCAAGTGCATATCCAAGTAGTTTTTAGATGCGATGAGGGTTTCTCCCTCTATCACCCTTTCAGGTAGTGAGTTCCAGACCTCTATCACCCTCTGGGTGAAAGAATTAGTTCTCAACTTCCCTCTAATCCTTCTGCCAGTTACTTTAAATCAACGCCCCCTGGTGATTGATGTCTCTGCTATCTGGAATAGGTCCTTCCTATTCTCTCTATCTCGGCTTCTCATAATTTTATACACCTTAATTAAATCTCCCTTCAGCCTCCTCTGTTCCAAAGAAAACAGTCCTAGCCTATCCCATCTTTCTTTATAGCTAGAATTCTCAATTTCTGGCAACATTCTCGTAAATCTCCTCTGTACCCTCTCTAGTGCAATCACATCCTTCCTGTAATGTGGTGACCAGAATTGTATGCAGTACTCTAGCTGTGGCCTAACACGTGTTTTATATAGTTCTAGCATAGCCTCCCTGCTCTTATACTCTATGCCTCGGCCAATAAAGGAAAGTATCCTGTATACCTTCTTTACCACTTTACCTACTTGTCCTGCTTCCATCAGGGATCTGTGGACACACCACACCAAGGTCCCTCTGTTCTCGTGAATCTACCATTTATTGTGCATATGAATGTGTCATGAATGTGTGGTGAAGAATTGCAAAAGGCTGGAAAACTGATGGAACATAAGTGGGATTTTGTGCACGTATTTTAGTTTTTTTTAATAGGGTCCAATCAAGGATGAATTAGGATAATTTGCAATCCAGTCCAATCTTAAACCATAAGCCTTAGTGCAGCTTTAAACTATTCCTATCTTCTAGCCCACAGTCCAGTTCAATGTGATGCATGCAGAGAGGAGATTAGGGTTTATTGTGAGCTAACTGTGGCAGAGATTTAGGAAACAGCTATTTGGTTATCAACAATTGATGTATTATTCATTATACAAAATTCTGATATTTCAGAAGTAATGAGTAACTCAAAAAATAAGTTCCTGATAATCTTTGGGATCTGGTGCTTTCAGCTTCAACGTCCTTGAGAAGAATGGAATAGTAGTGTGATAGAGGGTGACATATGGAGAGGGCTCAGTGTGAGGGAACTGATCGAGTTGTTCATTGATACAAGGATCAGTTGTGCTGAACTTCACTCTTAACATAGAAACCACGTCAAAGCCTCTCAAAAAAGCACTGCAAATGCTCGGAATCTGAAATAAAACAGAAAATATGGAAATGCACAACAGACCTGCCAGATGTTGACGGATCTGTTGTGTACTTCCTGTACTGACTGTTTTTGTTACTGTAATAAAGGATATTCCTACATAAATTGTCTTTCTGTTGTTCCTCTTGGGACTTGTTAATGCAAACTAACAAATGAAATTAAAGCAGGTGGCCAAGTCATTCCTTTCACAATGTATTTCAAATGTGGAACTGGCTGCCCTTATAGAAACAGTTTACTTGTTTAAAAATCATAACACATAATGGGGGACAATGTTTGACACAATGACTCTGAAATTCTGCAGGGGTTCTCACAGTCTCCTTCTGTGACCCCCACAGATATGGTGTGAGCGGTTATTTTCTGCAGCTTGATCCAGATTTTCCAGGGGTTCTGCTGGTTATATTACGCAGTGAGACCAGGACAACCCCCGGGGAATTTCAGGGTCAGTACGCCAAGTGGTTTAACTCAGTAAGTTCTGTACAGAGGAATAAAAAAAAACAAGAACACTGACAGCAATTGCAAAGAAGGAAGACTTATGTTTATATAAAGTCTTTCATAACCTCAGAACATTACAAAGCATTTTACAGGCAATGAGATACTTTTGAGGTGTAGTCACTGTTATATGGGAAAATACATCAGCCAGTTTGCACACAGTAGGGTCCCAAAATAGCAATGAGAAAATGACTAGATAATCTGTAATCTGTTTTAATCTGTTTGTTGGTTAAGGGAACACTATTAGCCGGGAATACTATTAGCCAGGACATCAGGCAGAACACCCCTGCTCTTTGTTGAAATAGTGCCATGTACTTCATTATTGAGTTTGGGTCCTTTAACATAACCAATCATTAATTGGATAATTGAAAACTGATGAAACGTATTGTTTTGCTTTACTTTTGTAAAGGCAATATACTGGGTGGCTTTACAAAGGCTGAGACAAAGTTTTACATAAAATAATCTGTTTAATTGAAAGGATTGGAAATTATTAGTTTGTTTTCTGGTTTAAATAGAGTCTAAGCAATTATTCATCTTACTTATCAAACAGAAGTATTCAAACAACAACAGCATCAATGCAAGATTTTGCCTGAAAAAGAAAACTGCAGAAAGTAAATATATTAATTATCAAGAGATCATTTGAAATCAAATGTCAGAATATAAACAGCTAGCAATCATTAGTGAAAAGTTCATTTGTATGTTAAATTTTAGTACTTTTCAATTGATGTTATATAGCTCTGACTAAACCAGTCACAACTGTTAATCACAGCATTAATTATATTTTCTGCTAAGGTCAATCCAGACCGAATAGTATTTGGATCAAGAAAGTTTTCTATCAAACAGTTCACTTTAACTGGACCACTCCCCTAGACACAGAAAAACAAGAGCCAAGTACAGATCTGATATCGGGCAGCATGAGACATTGGGCTTTTCTGCTGTAGGACAACCAATGTGACCACCAGGGGGCATTGGTGGCTTATTTGAGAAAGGATTTTACTTGCTTTTTCCAATAATCCTTCTGAGGAAATCACTGTTTTTAATAGAGAGTTAGCAATTCTATTCACCAGGAAACTGCAAATAAAGTGAACTGGTCTTAACGGAAAAAGTAATAACACACTCAGTAAACTTGCAGATGCAGTTTGTAATGAGCAACAGGTGCGTTTTTCTTCTCTCTATTGCCAAAGAAAACATATAAATATTTGACAAAGTGTATTTATTTGGGCACCACATTCCACATTTTGCTTTTAATCTGAACTACAACTGGAAAATGTAATAAAATAATGATTTACAATTTACATCAGATTGTTTACTTACTGGTGTAACAGTGAGTTGCTCTGAATGGGGGCCTTTTTTAATTTCGTTCTTGGGATGGGCGTGTCGGCCATCCAGTTCCGAAGAAGGGTCACTGACCCGAAACGTTAACTCTGCTTCTCTTTCCACAGATGCTGCCAGACCTGCTGAGTGAATCCAGCATTTCTTGTTTTTGTTGTCATTTCCACCATGTTAGTTTACCTAAATAAATAATAATAAATAATGAGGCAAAATAATTATTCAATATTTCTGCCATTTCGCTGTCATTACCTGTGAGTTTATCTTGAGATCCTATCCCTACCCAAGGGCTGGATTTTGAGTTGGAGGTGGGTCTCCTGGCACTGGGCTGAAAAGGCTGTGGGAACCGCACCTCGGCCTTTTCATGCCCCTCCCCACCCCCCGGAGCGATCCTCTGGTCTTTTTAAATATAACTTTCAGGATCCGGGATCCCAGTACCTTTAAAGATGGGGATCCTGCTTCCAAGAGCTGCTGGCCAATCAGAGGGCTGGCAGCTCAGCAGTATCGACAGCGCCACGGGGAGCGGTGGCCACTGCTTTTACTGCAGAGGCCTCGGGCCCATGCGCAGCGCTGGAACCGCGGACCGCAAGTAAGTGAGGTGGGGTCGCCGGGGCTAGTCCGGAAGGCCCCAGTGGTGGGGGATGGTCCTACAGTCCAGGGGGAGGGGAGACCCGGGGGTAAAGTGGTTCCCAAAATGGGGCCCCCGTGGGCTACAAATTTCCTGTGAAAGAGGGACCTCCCCCAAAGCCTGCGGGGAGGGTGCCTCATGTTACAAGGTGTCCTCCCTGCGTGGTGGAGGCACCCCCCACCACTGGTAAAGGTCCCCAGCGGTGGCAGGAAGATGCCCTTAATTGGCCATTAATAGGCTTCTTAAGGGCCTCAATTGGCCACCGGGTGGGCAGGCCTATCCCGGCCCTGGGAAGATCGCTTGGCGACAGGGAGGCGAGGTGCCCCCCCCCCCCCCCCCCCCCCCACCCCGCCTCCGACCCCATCTCAGCACATAAAATCCTGGCCCTAGTTTTCCTTTTGTTATTTATGTGTGTAAAGTGCAGTACTATTTATTTTTTAATTCCTTTTTGCCTTCCTAATTGTTTATATGACTTCTTTCGTAACCATTTCGTATTCCCTTTTGTCATCCTCTCCTTTGTTTTCTATGTATTTAATGCAAGCCTTTTTCTTTAGTTTCAGTTTTGCCCTTATCTCTTTACTCATCCGTGGTGCCTCATTGTTGGCTGGTTGGTTCTTGAAGTTGACCTGCATCGGGAAAATGTCACTGAGCAAATCTCACACCAGGCTTTACCCATTTTGAATATGTTTTATTTTTATGATCATGCTTACTATGCTATTGAAAGACATCATCCTTATGAAGTCCACAAAAAAAGTCCTCCAATCAAATGGAATCTCCATAGAAACAGCACGAAAATAGTATAATTAACTTTCTCAATTTTGCAACTAAAAGGCCCCTAAAGGGAATGTGTATACGATATAAAAATGTGCACAGGCCAAATCCAATCAGAATACCTCGCAGGATCCAAGATTTATAAATTACAATATAAATATGCATAAAGTCACAAAACCTTTTTTCACAGTTTTCAGTAATTTGTGCACAAATCTGTCTTGTATTCCAGTACGTTTCTAAATACTGTTAAACATTTTCACAAATCTAAGTGAATTGAGTTTTACTGATATAAAATAAGTAACAATTGGCATTGAAATTACAGACGGATGACTATTCTACAACAATTTGAAAGTTCATGGAGCAGGTTGTGCACCCACAGGGAAAACATGAAGAGTAGACAAACGAGCTGGACCCTTCAGTTAAACTCAATTTGTTTATCTCACACAGTATCAAGCACTGGTAGCAATTTATTTGGGGAAAGTCGCATTAAGTTATATGTGGGAGATACTAAATTCAAGATGGTTCCATGACTTCCACTCCCAGTGAGAGCCAGCCATTGCTAAGAGAGATGGATCATGGGATCAGACCTGGATTTCTCAGGTCAATTGGTGCTATGGCCAAAGACTCACTAGTTTCACTTTGCAGCCTTAGATTTGCAATCTTGCAAAAGCGTGAGCTGTTGGACATCTAGCAATTTTGCGTTGGAAGGCCTGACCCTTCATTTACTGAGGCGTCCTGCACATTGGAAACAGCTGTCTCAACCTGAATGGCTCCACTCGCAAAATCTAACCAGCCAGCAACATTTAAAGGGAGGGTGCTCACTCTCAAAGGGGAGACACATTTTTTTCCCAGACCAATGTGTTTCTTAAAGAATGGCTGCAAGGAGTAATGCAGTCAAAACTGCCCCTTTTAAAGAACGCCCACAGACATCCTGCTTTGGGATGTGCAGCAAAAGAGGAACCTTCCTACTGTCATGCTCAATGTCATGTTCACAGAACGAACAGTGATGAAATAAGAAATTTACTGGAGGAATTATGAAATAAAAGTAAACTGTTGAAATAAGCTACAGGAAAATCGACACTTTGCTATCTGGCAACATGGAGAGAGAGAACTGGTGATTCCCTCCTGTACTGCATATCAACATGTTTGTCGAAGCTGGGACCATTTTTAACATCTGGAGGAGGCACATTGATATGTAACACAGCCCATTCCATGCTAACTACTCCTATCATCAATCATTGGGCTAGCAAAGGCTTTTGCAGACATATTGATTCTGAAGCCAAGGCTAAAACAATGGTTCTGATGAAAAGTCACAGACCTGAAACATTAACAGTTTCTCTCTCCACAGATGCTACCAGACCTGCTGAGTATTTCCAGTACTTTCTGTTTGTATTCCAAAATAATAGGTGTGAAATGACACCTATTTATCAAAATGGACCACATTCAGATGCCATTATATAACAATGGTCCCCACATCCTGCAACATTGGATGAACACCCCAGGGAGAGTGTCTTAAGTCACCTGATTACCTTAAAGGAGTAACTACTCTTGGAGAAGGAGGCAGAAAAGCCATTCCAGCCAGAGAAGCTGCGAGATCGATCCAGCTAAGCAATAAGTCCTGCTAGCACCATCTTTAAACTACTGAGTCAGAGAAATTGCAAGGTGACCTTGAAAATTCCCCATCTGAGAAATTGAACCAGGACTTCCACCATCAACTTCAGACTAAATTTTAACCAAAGGAACCTGAGACACTTCAATTCCGAGATAAGGAACATTCAGGCTTGCAATGCTGTTAAAAATTCCTTCTGGAAAACCCAGAAGGTTTCAAAGTGAATTCTCTTTACAACAATCAAACTCTAATTGCATGCTACCCTCTACTCTCTATCTTTTCTTATGTGTGTGAATATGTGTGAATGTGTGAGTGGGCGAGGTTGTGAACATTTCGGGTATTGCTTTAATAAATAGTTATCGTTCTTTGTTGCTTGTTGTTTATTTGACCCTTAAACACTCGTGGATTAAAATGCAATTTTTAAAACACTATCTGTGGCCTGTTAAGAGGTGAAAAGTGGAAGCCACCTACACCATTTCCCACCTGTCTACAGCACTACAAAGGTGACAGTGCAAGCCCACTTAAAAACAACTTTTTATAAAAGATGGCATAGCAGGTAAATGTGCGCACAAAGATTCATGATCATTACAATCGCAGGATGCTCACAGCATACACACACATGCTGAGCGAGTAGTATGGGTGTATATAATTCCCAAGCTGCCTTTGCACCTGCAGGTGATGTCTGATCATGAAGTTATCCTCCTCATCCAGAGTATGCAGCAGTACAGGATGTGTCACAACAAGTCTTGGCCACCCAACCTTTCCAGGTATTATTTGCATTGCAGATGTACTTTGACAGCAAAGCTTCTACAAAACGTTCGCACCAGGAAACCAAAAAAAAAATGCAACAAAGATGATCCCCTCACAAAACTATAACTTGAAATATTGCCCAAAAATACTACAAGCTCATTTTAACAAGGAGTGCAAATGCAAATCTTGCCTGTTCAGCAGTTATACATCCAACCATCATGGGCAAGACCAAAGCTGTTGACAGAGTTTTTAAAAATGACACAGAAACATTTCTGCAGGTTGTATTCATTTTACTGGAGCCCCGTCCATCATAAATTCAGATGTGCCCAATATTAAAACCCAGGCAAGCAGCCTGTGAGGAAATCATTCACTTACACAGAATTAAAATTGGACTCACGGGCTGAATTTTCCTGGTTGGGTCATGTTCCTGACGTTGACCTCAATCCTGGGTCGGGAATCCAGAAGTGGCTGTGGCGAGATGTCGGTGGCAATCTTCCCGGAGGCAGCCAATTAGGAAGCCACCTCCAGGAAGCCCCGTCCAATTGAGGATGGCGTGTGGACCAAGGAAGTGAAAGGCCCAGTAGGAGGGCCCACAATGATGTCTGACCGGCAGCCCCACGGGGAGAGGTGGGCGCTGCTGAGGCAGGCAGGAGACCACCAGGGCACCTGAAAATGGAGTTGCTTCCTGCAGCATTGGGAAATATTTAAAAGCATTGTGGAGGGGGTTCATGCTGGGGTGATGGAGAGGTGTTGCCAAAGGCCCCCCCAGCCTGCCGCTGTAAGGTCACATCCAGCATGGTCCATCTCCGACACTTCCCTTCGCTTCCTTGACTTCTCCGTCTCTATCTCTGGGGATAGACTGTCCACTAATATACATTATAAGCCCACCGACTCCCACAGCGACCTTATCTGCTGGGCAGATAACCTCTGCCGCACTGACCCCACCTCCAGCAAGATCAAGCTAACATGCTCTTTCACAATATAAAAGCGAAATACTGCAGATGCTGGAAATCTGAAACAAAAACAAAAAGTGCAGGAAATACTCAGCAGGTCAGGCCGCATCTGTGGAGAGAGCAGGAAAGTTAATGTTTCAGGTCTTTGATCTATCATCAGAACTGGCAAAGGTTAGAAAAGAATTAGGTTTTAAACAAGTGAAGGGGAGGGGGGTGGGGGGGAGAGAGCAAAGGGGAAGGTGTTTGATAGGGCAGGAGAGATTAAGTAACAAAACTGTCCTGGGAAAAAGGCAAAGCGTGTGTTAATATTTGTGGTGAAAGACAAAGCCTTAGTCCAGAGAGACTGTAAATAGTGGAATAATGAGCAGCTCTGACTACATAAAAAGCAGACACATTGTTAAAAAATAAAATATTAAAAAAAGGCCAGTCATGCTCTGAAGTTATTGAACTCAATGTTCAGTCCGCAAGGCTGTAGAGTGCCTAATTGATAGATCAAGTGCTGCTCCTCAAGCTTGTGTTGATGTTCACTGGAACACTGGAACAGGCCAAATACAGAAATGTTGGTATGAGAGCAGGGGGTGTGTTGAATTAGCAAGCGTCTGGAAGCTCGGGGTCATGCTTTTGGACTGAGCGGAGGTGTTCAGCAAAGCGGTCACCCAATCTGCGTTTCGTCTCCCCAATGTAGAGGAGACCGCATTTTGAGCAGCGAATACAGTATACTAAATTGAAAAAAGTACAAGTAAATCGCTGCTTCACCTGAAAGGAGTGTTTGGGGCCTTGGATAGCGAGGAGAGAAGAAGTAAAAGGGCAGGTATTACACCTCCTGCGATAGCATGGGAAGGTGCCATGGAAAGGTGTCGGGGGTAATGGAGGAGTGGACCAGGGTGTCGCAGAGGGAACGATCCCTTCAGAATGCTGACAGGGGAGGGGAAGATGCATTTGGTGGTGGCATCACGCTGGAGGTGGCAGAAATGGCGGAGGATGATTCTCTAGATGTGGAGGTTGGTGGGGTGGAAAGTGAGGACAAGGGGAACTCTGTCGCGGTACTGGGAGGGAGGGGAAGGGGTGAGGGCAGAAGTGCCAAAATGGGCCAGACACGGTTGAAGGCCCTGTCAACCACAGTGGGGGGAATCCTCAGTTGAGGAAAAAGGAAGACATATCAGAGATGCTGTTTTGGAAGGTTGCATCATCAGAACACATGCGTCAGAGACGGAGAAACTGGGAGAATGGGATGGAGTCCTTACAGGAGGCAGGGTGTGAAGAAGTGTAGTCGAGGTAGCTGTGGGAGTCGGTGGGCTTATAATGTATATTAGTGGACAGTCTATCCCCAGAGATGGAGACAGGGAAGGGAAGTCTTGGAGATGGACCATGTAAAGGTGAGAGAAGGATGGAAATTGGAGGCAAAGTTGATAAAGTTTTCCAGTTCGGGGCAGGAGCGGGAAACAGCATCGATACAGTCATCAATGTACCGGAAAAAGAGTTGGGGGAGGGGGCCTGAGTAGGACTGGAACAAGGAATGTTTGACATATCCCTCAAAAAGACAGACATAACTAGGAACCATGCGGGTACCAATAGCAACACCTTTTACTTGAAGAAAGTGAGTGGAGTTGAAGGAGAAGTTGTTCAATGTGACAACAAGTTCAGCCAGGCAGAGGAGGGTGGTGGTGGATGGGGACTGGTTGGGCCTCTGTTCAAGGAAGAAGCAGAGAGCCCTCAAACTATCTTGGTGGGGGATTGAGATGTAGAGAGATTGGACGTCCACAGTGAAGAGGCCCATTTAGGGCCAGGAAACTGGAAATTGCCAAAATGACATAGGATGTCAGAAGATTTACGGATGTAGGTGGGAAGAGACTGGACCAGCAGAGAAAACTGAAAACTGAAGTATATCATATGCGTTTTTCATTTGGTTTCTAATATTCATCTTTTCCTGTACAAGAGCTTCATCTAGTTAGAACCCAGGACAAATGTACCAGCTAGACTACAAGGGAATCCACCCACTGGCAAGCTTTCACAATTTTGTTCCCAGGCCTGCCTCCACACGTCTAGGACAACTCAGCCCTGTCTTATTCAAGAATGCAAGGAGGACCGTCCACATAGGGCAACTCATACAAGGCAACGCAGACATGCCTCAAGCTCTTTGATTTAGGAATGACAACATTCCTACAAATCTGTTCTCAGTGGAACAAATTTACAATCACCAGGGAAGTGGTAATGAACAAATTGTTGGAGCTGTGAGCTGACAAGTCCCCGAGTCCTGATGAACGTCATCCTAGGTTGTTGAAAGAAATGGCTAGTGAGATAGTCGATGCGTTAGTTTTAATTTTCCAAAATCCCCTATATTCGGGGAAGGTTCCATTAGATAGTGAAAATAGTGAATGTAACTTCTTTATTCAAAAAGGGAGGGAAACAGAAAGCAGGAAACTACAGGCCAGTTAGCTTCACATCTGTCTTTGTGAAAGGGTGGCACAATGGTTAGCACTGCAGCCTCACAGCTCCAGCGACCTGGGTTTGGTTCTGGGTGCTGTCTGTGTGGAGTCTGCAAGTTTTCCCTGAGGCTGTGTGGGTTTCTGCCAGGTGCTCCGGTTCCTCCCACAGCCAAAGACTTGTGGGTTGATAGGTAAATTGACCATTGTAAGTTGCCCCTAGTGTAGGTAAGTAGTAGCAAAATGGTGGAGATGTGGTAGGGAACATGGGATTAATGTAGGATTAGTATAAATGGGTGGTTGTTGGTTGGCACAGACTCAGTTGGCCAAAGGGCCTGTTTCAGTGCTGTATCTCTCTATGATTCTATTACTAAAGATGTTATAGCAGGGCATTTAGTAAAATTCAAGGTGATCAGGCACAGTCAAGATGGTTTTGTGAAAGGAAAATCATGTTTAACCAATTTATTAGAGTTCTTTGAGGGAGTTAAATGTGCTGTGGATAAAGGGGAACTGGTGGATGTATTGTACTTAGATTTCCAGAAGGCATTTGATAAGGTGCCACATCAAAGGTTATTGCAGAAAATAATAGCTCATGGTGTAGGGGCTAACATCTTGGCATGGATAGAAGATTGGCTAGCTAACAGAAAACAGAGAGTTGGCATAAGTGGGTCATTTTCTGTTTGGCAAGATTTAACGAGTGGTTTGCCACAGGGATCTGTGCTAGGGCCTCAACGTGGCCATCCCCCTCTCTAACTGATATACCACTTTGGATATTGTTGGGGGAGATGGCTCAGGGAAAAGCAGCAAGAGCCAAGTTCATGGCACCATGGGTGGCTCTGCTGCACAGAAGGGGAGGAAGAAGAGTGGCAGGGCTATAGTGATAGGGGATTCAATTGTAAGGGGAATAGACAGGTGTTTCTGTGGCCGCAAAAGAGACTCCAGAATGGTATGTTGCCTCCCTGGTGCTAGTGTCAAGGCTGTCTCTGAGCGGCTGCAGGGCATTCTGAGGGGGGAGGGTGAGCAGCCAGTTGTCATGGTACATATCGGTACCAACGACATAGGTAAAAAAGGGAGGAGATCCTACAAGCTGAATATAGGGATTTCGGACATAAATGACAAAGTAGGATCTCAAAGGTAGTAATCTCAGGATTACTACCAGTGCCATGTGCTAGCGAGAGCAGAAATAGCAGGATATGTCACATGAATACGTGGCTGGAGAAATTGTGTAGGGGGGAGGGATTCAGATTCCTGGGACATTGGGTCTGGTTCTGGGGAAGGTGGGACCAGTACAAGCTGAACGGGTTGCATCTGGGCAGGACCAGGACCAATTACCTTGGAGGGGTGTTTGCTGTCGGGGAGGGTTTAAACTAGAATGGCAGGGGGATGGGAATCTGAGCAGGGAGACAGAGGAGGGGGGAAACAAGGATAGAAATGAAAGACTGAAAGGTAAGATACAAAAGTGGAAGGCAGAGATAACAAGGGTGAGAAGCAAATGGGGCCATTGTGCAAAATAGAGCTAAGATGACTAACAATGTTAAAAAGACAAGACTAAAGGCATTGTGTCTTAATGTGCGGAGTATTCATAATCAGGTAGAGTCATGGAGTCATAGAGTTATACAGCACAGTAACAGGCCCTTCAGCCCATCTTGTCTGTGCCAGCCATCAAGCACCTATCTATTCTAATCCCATTTTCCAGCAGGTAGATGAATTAACAGCGCAAATAGATATAAATGGTTATGATATAGTTGCGATCACAGAGACATGGCTGCAGGGTGACCATGGATGAGAACTGAACATCCAGGGGTATTCAATATTTAGGAAGGACAGGCAAAAGTGAAAGGAGGTGGGGTAGAGTTGTTAGTAAACGAGGAAAACAATGCAATAGTGAGGAATGATATTGGCTCAGAAAATCATGATGTGGAATCTGTTTGGGTGGAACTAAGAAACACCAAGGAGCAGAAAATGTTGGTGGGGCCCCCAAACAATAGTGGAGATGTAAGGGATAGCATTAAACAGGAAATTAGAGATGCATGCAATTAGGGTACTACTGTAATCATGGGTGACTTTAATCTACATATAGATTGGTCAAACCAAATTAGCAATAATACTGTGGAGGAGGATTTCCTGGAGTGTGTATGTGATGGTTTTTTAGACCAATATGTTGAGGAACCAACTAGAGAACAGGCTATCCTAGATTGGGTATTGTGCAATGAGAAAGGATTAATTAACAATCTTGTTGTGCAGGGTCCCTTGGGGAGGAGCGACCATAACATGATAGAATTCTTCATTAAGATGGAGAGTGAAGTAGTTGAATCCAAAACTAGGGTCCTGAATCTAGATAAAGAAAACTACGAAAGTATGAGGCTCGAGTTGGCTATGGTAGATTGGGGAACTATACTAAAAGGGTCAACAGTGGATAGGCAATGGATAATATTTAAAGAACGTGTGTATGAATTACAACAATTATTCATTCCTGTCTGGTGCAAAAATAAAATTGGAAAGGTGGCTCGACCGTGGCTTGCAAAAGAAATTAGGTATAGTGTTAGATCCAAAGAGGAGGCATATAAAATTGACAGAAAAAGCAGCAAGTCTGAGGATTGGGAGCAGTTTAGAATTCAGCAAAGAAGGTCAAAGAGGTTGATTAAGTGGGGGAAAATAGAATATGAGAGTAAACTTGCAGGGAATATAAAAACTGACTGTAAAAGCTTCTATAAATATGTGAAGAGAAAAAGATTAGTGAAGACAAACATAGGTCCCTTACAGTCAGAAACAGGGGAAATTATAATGGGGAACAAAGAAATGGCAGAACAATTAAACACATACTTTGGTTCTGTCTTCACAAGGGAGGACACAAATAACCTCCCAGAATTCTTAGGGAACCAAGGGTCTAATGAGAGGAAGGAACTGACGGAAATCAGTATTAGTAAAAAAATAGTGCTAGGGAAATTAATGAGGTTAAATGCTGACAAATCCCCATGGCCTGATAATCTACATCCCAGAATACTAAAGGAAGTGGCCCTGGAAATAATGGATGCATTGGTGGTCATCTTCCAAAATTCTGTTGACTCTGGACCATTCCCTACAGATTGGAGGGTGGCATATGTAGCCCCACTATTTGAAAAAGGAGGGGGAGAAAAAACAGGGAATTATAGATCAGTTAGCTTTAAATCAGTAGTGGGGAAAATGCGAGAGTGTATTATAAACAATGTGATAGCAGAACACCTGGAAAGCAGAAATGGGATTGGGCAAGATCAGCAAGGGTTTACAAAAGGGAAATCGTGCTTAACAGATCTACTGGAGTTTTTTGAGCTTGTAACTAGTTGAATAGATACGGGAGAACCAGTGGATGTGGTGTATTTGGATTTTCAGAAGGCTTTTGATAAGATCCCACATAAGAGGTTAGTGACCAAAATTAAAGCACATGGAATTGGGGGTAATATACTGGCATGGATTGAGAATTGGTTGACAGACAGGAAACAGAGTGTAGGAATAAACGGATCTTTTTACGGGTAACAGGCAGTGACTAATGGGGTACCGCCGGGGTCAGTGCTTGGGCCCCAGCTGTTCACAATATATGTTAATGATGAAGATGAGGGAACTAAATGTAATATCTCCAAATTTGCGGATGACACAAAACTGGGTGGGAGGGTGAGTTGTGAGGAGGATGCAGAGAGGCTTCATGGTGATTTGGACAAGTTGGGTGAGTTGGCAAATGCATGGCAGATGCAGTATAATGTGGATAAATGTGAGGTTATCCACTTTGGTTGTAAAAACAGAAAGGCAGATTATTGTCTGAATGATGATAGATTGGGAAAGGGGGAGGTGCAACGAGACCTGGGTGTCCTTGTACACCAGTTGCTGAAAGCAAGCATTCAGGTGCAGCAAGCAATTAGGAAGGCGAATGGTATTTTGGCCTTCATTGCATGAGGATTTACTTACAGGAGCAAGGATGTCTTACTGCAGTTATACAGGGTTTTGGTGAGACTACATCTGGAGTATTGTGTGCAGTTTTGGTCTCCTTATCTGAGGAAAGATGTTCTTGCCATGGAGGGAGTGCAAAGAAGATTTACTAGGCTGATTCCTGGGATGGCAGGATTGACATATGAGGAGAGATTGGGTCGACGAGGCCTATATTCACTAGAATTTAGAAGAATGAGAGGGGATCTCATAGAAACCTATAAAATTCTAACAGGACTAGACAGGCTAGATGCAGGGAGGATGTTCCCGATGGTTGGGGATTCCAGAACCAGGGATCACAGTTTCAGGATAGGGGGTACGCCATTTAGAATCGAGGTGAGGAGAAATTTCTTCACTCAGAGGGTGATGAGCCTGTGGAATTCTCTATCGCAGAAGGCAGTGGAGGCCAAGTCATTAAATATATTCAAGAAGGAGATAGTTATATTTCTTAATGCCAAAGGGATCAAGGGATATGGGGAGAAAGCGAGAACAGGGTACTGAATTAGACGATCAGCCATAATCTTTTTTGAATGGTGGAGCAGGCCCAAAGGGCCGAATGGCCTACTCCTGCTCCTATTTTCTATGTTTCTATGTTTTACAATTTATATAAATGACTTAGATGAAGGGATCTAAGGTATGGTTGCTAAGTTTGCTGATGACACAAAGATAGGTAGGAAAGTAACATGTGAAGTGGACATAAGGGGACTACAAAGGGATATAGATAGGTTAAGTGAGTGGGCAAAGATCTGGAAAATGGAGTATAATGCGGAAAAGTGTGAAATTGTCCACTTTGGAAGGAAGAATAAAAAAAGAAGCATATTATCTAAATGGTGAAAGATTTCAGAGTTCTGAGATGCAGAGGGATCTGGGTGTCCTCGTGCATGAATCACAAAAGGTTAGTATGCAGGTCCAGCATGTAATTAGGAAAACTAATAGAATGTTATTGTTTATCGTGAGGGGAATTGAATACAAAAGTAGGGAGGTTATGCTTCAGCTATACAGAGCATTGGTGAGACCACATCTGGAGTACTGCGTACAATACTGGTCTCCTTATTTAAGGAAGGATGTAAATACATTGGAGGCCGTACGGAGAAGGTTTACTAGACTAATACCTAGAATGGGCGGGCTGTCTTATGAGGAAAGATTGGACAGGCTAGGCTTGTATCCGCTGGAATTTAGAAGAGTAAGAGGGAACTTGATTGAAATATATAAGATCCTGAGGGGTCTTGACAGGGTGGATGTGAAAAGGATGTTTCCCCTTGTAGGAGAAACAAAAACTTGGGGTCACTGTTTAAAAATAAGGGGTCGCCCATTTAAGGCAGAGATGAGGAGAAATTTTTTGTCTCAGAGGGTTGTGAGTCTTTGGAATTCTCTTCCTCAAAAGGCGGTGGAAGCAGAGTCTTTGAATATTTTTAAGGCAGAGGTAGATAGATTCTTGATAAGCAAGGGGGTGGAAGGTTATCGGGGGTAGGTGGAAATGTGGAGTAATCAGTTCAACCATGAACTTATTGAATGGTGGAGCAGGCTCAAAGGGCTGAGTGGCCTCCTCCTGCTCCTAATTCGTATGTTCGTATGTTTTTTAAAATGTCCACTTTGGGTACAGGTAATTGAAGTATATCATATGTGTTTTTCAATTGGTTTCTAATATTCATTTTTTTTTTCTGTAAAAGAGCATCATCTAGTTACAACCCAAGGCAAATGTACCAGCTAGACTACAAGGGAATCCATCCACTGGCAAGATTAAACAAAGTACATTCAAGCAATGGAAGTACCTGGAATAGACCACTGCCTTTAAATAGTTACACTTCATTTATAGCCCTTTACATGGCTAATGTCCAGGATTAACACCATCCCAACACAAAACCTGTAGATTTCAACACAAAACTACTGTTCTCTCAATGACGGCAGATTGCGAGGCTGGAAGATTGCCAGGATAGGGTCCAGGCATTCATGAGTCAACAAGTTACAAAGGAATTGGCAGAGAATAACACTGTACTGTGGTTCAACACATCCAGCAGGTAGGTAGGTGGTAGGAGAATGGTGGGGATGTGGTAGGGAATATGGGATTAATGTAGGATTAGTATAAATGGGTGGTTGTTGGTCGGCACAGACTTGGTGGGCCGAAGGGCCTGTTTCAGTGCTGTATCTCTAAATAAAATAAAAATAAAATAAAATAAAATGAAGATATTCAGTTGCTGCTGTAATCGTGACAAAGTGTGCTTTATCAAATCTATTGGATTGAGCCACAGGAGGCTGCATATTTAACAGCACATATCAACATACACATTATCAGAGATCCAACACAGCATTGCATCTTCTTCCCCAGGCTCCTTAGTAATCCCCACAGACTCATCAGCGAGGTGTCTGGTAAAACCTACACAATTTGTGGATGAGGCCATACATCCTGCTTCTTGTGGGATGGCTTTCATTTTCGCCTGTGAGATAAATGGGGAGGAGCATAACTAGAATTTTTTTGAATGCAGAAATGAAATGGGAATCCTTATCAAATTGCTCATGGAAATAAACAGGCCTACCACATCATAGAATCATAGAATGATTACAGCACAGAAGGAGGCCATCCGGCCATTCATGTCCATGTTGGCTCTCTGCAAGCGCAATTCACCTGGTTCCACTCCCCTGATCTTTCCCCGTTGCCCTGAAAAGTTTCTCTCTTCAGGTGCTTAGCTAATTCCCTTTTGAAAGCCATGACTGAATCTGCCTCCACCACATTCTCAGGTGGTGTATTCCATATCCTAACCACTGGCTGCACAAAAAAGGTTTTTCCTCATGTTGCCTTTGGTTCTTTTACCATTTCTCTTAAATCAATGTTCCCTGGTTCTTGACCCTTCCACCAATGGGAACATTCTAGACCCCTCATGATTTTGAACATTTCTATCAAATCTCCCCTTAACCTTCCCCTCTGTAAGGAGAACAACCCCAGCTTCTCCAATCTATCCACGTAACTGAAGTTCCTCATCCCTGGAATCATTCTCATAAATCTTTTCTTCATCTTCTCTAAAGCCTTCACATCCTTCCTAAAGTGCGGTGCCCAGAATTGGACACAAACTTCAGTTGAGGCCAATCCAGAGTTTTATAAAGGTTCATCATAACATCCTTGTTTTTTGTACTTTATGTGTATTTATAAAGCCCAGGATCCTGTATGGCTTTTTAACCACTTTCTCAACCTACACTGCCACCTTCAACAATTTCTGCACATTTTCCAGGTCTCTCTGTTCTTGCACCCCTTTTAGGATTGTATCCTTTGTTTTATATTACCTCTCCCTCATTCTTCCTACCAAAACATATCACTTCACACTTCTCTACATTAAATTTCATCTGCCACCTCTCTGTCTATTCCACCACCTATGTCCTCTTGGCATCTATCACTATCTTCCTCACAGTTCATAGTACATCCAAGTTTTGTGTCATCCACAAATTTTGAAATTGTGCCCTGTATTTCCAAGTCTAGGTCATTAATATATATCAAGAAAAGGAGTGGTCCTAGTACTCACCCCGGGGAACCTTCCTCCAGTTCAAAAAATAACAGCTCACAACTACTCTCTGTTCCTGTCACTTAGCCAACTTTGTATCTATGCCGTGACTTTCTCTTTCATTCAATGGTATTCAGCTTTGTGGGCAAGTCTATTATGTGGCTTTTGGAAGCCCGTATAGACATCATCAACCACATTACCCTCACCAGCCCTCTCTGTTACCTCATCAAAAAACTCACTCAAGTTAATTAAACATGATGTGCCTTTAACAAATCTTTGGGGGCTTCTGAGACATTGGTGTGGGAGTGGGAAGAGAAGCCATTGCAGCTGATTATCTGGCTACCATCATTGGTAAGAATGGAACCAGGTGAGTGCCACCCCACAGTTGGATAACAGTGGAGAGGCATTGGAGGAGGATGGTGAGGTCAACTGTGTCAAAGGTTACAGATAGGTTGAAAACTATATATTTGGGCGGTTTAAAATCAATTTCTTTTAGTTTTGGTTGCAGCAGCTTTGACAGAAGCGGAGGTACGGAGCGAACTTGCAGCTGGGAGGTCAATTTCAGTGTAAGTTAAAAGTTAATTCCCTTTTGTTTTCGGAGGACCAGGGGACTGCTGGGTAAGTAAAAACTATATATTTGGGCGGTGTGTTGATAAGGTAAGCTTTTTATTTAAAAAGTTCTGTCCGTCTGATTGCTAAGCTAACAAGTTTTGACTTTTTTTTTGGTTTTTCAGTAGATTTGTTGGGAATTTAGGATAGTGGGAATGGAGGGTAAGGCAGTTGTATGTTCCTCCTGCAGAATGTGGGAGGTAAGGGTCGCCAAGAGTGTCCCTGCTGACTGCATCTGCGGGAAGTGCACCCAACTCCAGCTCCTCGAGAACCGCGTTAGGGAACTGGAGCTGGAGCTGGATGAACTTCGGATCATTCGGGAGGCGGAGGGGGTCATTGAGAGGAGGTATGGGGAGGTAGTCACACCTCAGGTAAAAGAAGTAGGTAGATGGGTTACCGTCAGGGAAAGGAGAGGGAACCAGCAGGCAGTGCAGGGATCCCCTGTGGCCATTTCCCGCAACAACAGGTATACCGTTTTGGATACTGTTGCGGGGGACGACTTACCAGGGGTAAGAAATGGGGTACAGGTATCTGGCACAGAGTCTGTCCCTGTTGCTCAGAAGGGAAGGGGGAAGAGGAGCAGAGCATTAGTCATTGGGGACTCCATAGTTAGGGGAACAGATAGGAGGTTCTGTGGGAACGAGAGAGACTCACGGTTGGTATGTTGCCTCCCAGGTGCCAGGGTTCGTGATGTCTCGGATCGTGTTTTTGGGATCCTTAATGGGGAGGGGGAGCAGCCCCAAGTCGTGGTCCACATAGGCACCAACGACATAGGTAGGAAGAGAGATGGGGATTTAAGGCAGAAATTCAGGGAGCTAGGGTGGAAGCTTAGAGCGAGAACAAACAGTGTTGTTATCTCTGGGTTGTTGCCCGTGCCACGTGATAGCGAAGCGAGGAATAGGGAGAGAGAGGAGTTGAACACGTGGCTGCAGGGATGGTGTAGGAGGGAGGGTTTTGGTTTCCTGGATAATTGGGGCTCTTTCTGGGGTAGGTGGGACCTCTACAAACAGGATGGTCTTCACCTGAACCAGAGGGGTACCAATATCCTGGGGGGAAGATTTGCTAGTGCTCTTCGGGGGGGTTTAAACTAATTCAGCAGGGGAATGGGAACCTAAATTGTAGTTCCAGTGTACAGGATGTTGAGAGTAGTGAGGTCAGGGATAAGGTTACAAGGACGCAAGAGGGCACTGGCAAGCAAGAACTTGGTTTATAGTGTGTCTACTTCAACGCCAGGAGCATCCGGAATAAGGTGGGTGAGCTTGCAGCATGGGTTGGTACCTGGGATCTCGATGTAGTGGCCATTTCGGAGACATGGGTAGAGCAGGGGCAGGAATGGATGTTGCAGGTTCCGGGATTTAGATGTTTCAGTAAGAACAGAGAAGATGGTAAAAGAGGGGGGGGTGTGGCATTGTTAATCAAGGAGAGTATTACAGCGGCAGAAAGGACGTTTGAGGACTCGTCTACTGAGGTAGTATGGGCCGAGGTTAGAAACAGGAGAGGAGAGGTCACCCTGTTGGGAGTCTTCTCGAGACCTCCGAATAGTTCCAGAGATGTAGAGGAAAGGATAGCGAAGATGATTCTCGACAGGGGCGAGAGTAACAGGGTAGTTGTTATGGGGGACTTTAACTTTCCAAATATTGACTGGAAATACGATAGTTCGAGTACTTTAGATGGGTCAGTTTTTGTCCAGTGTGTGCAGGAGGGTTTTCTGACACAGTATGTAGACAGGCCAACCAGGGGCGATGCCACATTGGATTTGGTACTGGGTAATGAACCCGGCCAGGTGTTAGATTTAGATGTAGGTGAGCACTTTGGTGATAGTGATAACAGTTCGGAGTTCGGTTAGGTTTACCTTAGCGATGGGCAGGGACAGGTATATACCGCAGGGCAAGAATTATAGCTGGGGGAAAGGAAATTATGATGCGATTAGGCAAGATTGAGGATGCGTAGGATGGGGAAGGAAACTGCAGGGGATGGGCACAATCGAAATGTGGAGCTTATTCAAGGAGCAGCTACTGCGTGTCCTTGATAAGTATGTACCTGTCAGGCAGGGAGGAAGTTGTCGAGCGAGGGAGCCGTGGTTTACTAAAGAAGTTGAAGCGCTTGTCAAGAGGAAGAAGAAGGCTTATGTTAGGATGAGACGTGAAGGCTCAGTTAGGGCGCTTGATAGTTACAAGCTCGCCAGGAAGGATCTAAAGGGAGAGCTAAGAAGAGCAAGGAGAGGACACGAGAAGTCATTGGCGGATAGGATCAAGGAAAACCCTAAGGCTTTCTTTAGGTATATCAGGAATAAAAGAATGACTAGAGTTAGATTAGGGCCAATCAAGGATAGTAGTGGGAAGTTGTGTGTGGAATCAGAGGAGATAGGGGAAGCGTTAAATGAATATTTTTCATCAGTATTTACAGTAGAGAAAGAAAATGTTGTCGAGGAGAATACTGAGATTCAGACTACTAGGCTAGATGGGATTGAGGTTCACAAGGAGGAGGTGTTAAGCAATTTTGGAAAGTGTGAAAATAGATAAGTCCCCTGGGCCAGATGGGATTTATCCGAGGATTCTCTGGGAAGCCAGGGAGGAGATTGCAGAGCCTTTGTCCTTGATCTTTATGTCGTCATTGTCGACAGGAATAGTGCCGGAAGACTGGAGGATAGCAAATGTTGTCCCCTTGTTCAAGAAGGGGAGTAGAGACAGCCCTGGTAATTATAGACCTGTGAGCCTTACTTCGGCTGTGGGTAAAATGTTGGACAAGGTTATAAGAGACAGGATTTATAATCATCTTGAAAAGAATAAGTTCACTAGCGATAGTCAACACGGTTTTGTGAAGGGTAGGTCGTGCCTCACAAACCTTATTGAGTTGTTCGAGAAGGTGACCAAACAGGTGGATGAGGGTAAAGCAGTGGATGTGGTGTATATGGATTTCAGTAAGGCGTTTGATAAGGTTCCCCACGGTAGGCTATTGCAGAAAATACGGAAGTATGGGGTTGAAGGTGATTTAGAGCTTTGGATCAGAAATTGGCTAGCTGAAAGAAGACAGAGGGTGGTGGTTGATGGCAAATGTTCATCCTGGAGTTTAGTTACTAGTGGTGTACCGCTAGGATCTGTTTTGGGGCCACTGCTGTTTGTCATTTTTATAAATGACCTGGAAGAGGGTGTAGAAGGGTGGGTTAGTAAATTTGCGGATGACACGAAGGTCGGTGGAGTTGTGGATAGTGCCGAAGGATGTTGTAGGGTACAGAGGGACATAGATAGGCTGCTGAGCTGGGCTGAGAGATGGCAAATGGAGTTTAATGTGGAAAAGTGTGAGGTGATTCACTTTGGAAGGAGTAACAGGAATGCAGAGTACTGGGCTAATGGGAAGATTCTTGGTAGTGTAGATGAACAGAGAGATCTTGGTGTCCAGGTACATAAATCCCTGAAGGTTGCTACCCAGGTTAATAGGGCTGTTAAGAAGGCATATGGTGTGTTAGCTTTTATGAGTAGGGGGATCAAGTTTCGGAGCCACGAGGTCATGCTGCAGCTGTACAAAACTCTGGTGAGACCGCACCTGGAGTATTGCGTGCAGTTCTGGTCACCGCATTATAGGAAGGATGTGGAAGCTTTGGAAAGGGTGCAGAGGAGATTTACTAGGATGTTGCCTGGTATGGAGGGAAGGTCTTACGAGGAAAGGCTGAGGGACTTGAGGTTGTTTTCGTTAGAGAGAAGGAGGAGGAGAGGTGACTTAATAGAGACATATAAGATAATCAGAGGGTTAGATAGGGTGGATAGTGATGGCAAACACGAGGGGACATAGCTTTAAGTTGAGGGGCGATAGATATAGGACAGATGTTAGAGGTAGTTTCTTTACTCAGAGAGTAGTAGGGGCGTGGAATGCCCTGCCTGCAACAGTAGTAGACTCGCCAACTTTAAGGGCATTTAAGTGGTCATTGGATAGACATATGGATGAAAATGGAATAGTGTAGGTCAGATGGTTTCACAGGTCGGCGCAACATCGAGGGCCGAAGGGCCTGTACTGCGCTGTAATGTTCTAAAAACAATGAGGAGGAAGGATAATTTACCTTTGTCACAGGATGTCATTTGTTAAGAGCAGTTTCACTGCGGTGGCAGAGCGAGGGATCCAAACATGACATTCCATGAAGGACATTGGGTAGGTGCGGAGTGATGCAGGGAGGACAGCAAGGGGCCGGGGAGGACATGGAGCAGAGTATTGGGTTGCGGGGAGGGGCTGTCTGTTTACAGCAGGGGTGTTCGGATTGCAGTGAGGGGGAAATGGTCGATGGATTGCTGGGGGTGGAGCAAGTTTGCTTGGCGGACTGTGGGGAAGCAGTCCTGCTCCTCCTGGCTCATCAGCAATGCTAGATCTGGCTGTTCTCTCTTGCTTTCTGCTGCCGGGTTCCCAGAGGCCTGGGGAACACAGCCCACAGGCATTAGAAGTAAAACTGTGGTTAAATTTGAGGCATGCTGCCTTATTAAAATATTGAAATGATGGAAAGCAGGATGGTTGCCTGCCCTACAACCTGCCTTTTGGAGGTGGGTTGGGGTTGGGTTTCAGATTTTAAAATTTTTTAACCACCCCACATATTTCCTGCCCATCTTGTAGGGTTAAATCTCCCCCCTAAGTATCTGACCTATGTAAACTCCTGTAATTGTAGATGCAGCCAAAGAACAGCATTTGAGCAACACACTCAGAAAGTGAAAGTGACTAGAGCTCTAAACTTCTACACTGGAGTTCTTCCAGGCATCAGCAAGAGACATTATTAGAATCAGACAGTGTGAAAATCACCTCTGCAATAGAGAAAACAGATGCCTTCCTGTCCCATGCATCTGTAATGTACAACACTGGCTTATAGCACCAGCTGGAAAGGTCGATTCACTTGTTGATTTGAGCACCAATCCCCGAGTACAGGGAAAGGGAGAAAGAATATAATGGCTTGCATTTGTTTGGAACCTTATCACATCTGCGGGCTTCCCCAAAGTACTTTGCAGCCAATGGATGACTTTCAAAATGCTGTCACTATGCTTATGTAGGCAAACATGGCAGCCAACTTGTGCACAGCAAGATTCCACCAACAGTTTTCTTTTGGTGATGTTGGTTCAGGGAGGAATATTGGTCAGGACACTCAGAGAACTCACTGCTCGTCTTCAAATTGTGCCATGGGATTGTTTATGTTTACCTAAGAAGGTAGAGGGAGCCTCAGTTTAACTTTTCATTTGAAAGACTGTATCTCCAACAGTGCTGCACTCTCTTCATACTGTACTAAAGTGTCAGCCTGGATTATGAACTCAAGTCCATAGCTGAATTTAAACTGACAAACCCTCTGAATTAGAGAAGTGAGTGCAGCCAACTAAGGCAGGCCAACTTTTAAAGCACCAGTATTTGCACTTATATTATCAAAAGAAAAGCTACTTATCCCTAAATACACCCAGCTGCTTGAGGGAGAAAATAAATGGAAAGACACAGATTATCTACATCAAATATAGCTGATAACATCATTGGGCGGCACAGTGGCGCAGTGGTTAGCACCGCAGCCTCACAGCTCCAGGGACCCGGGTTCGATTCTGGGTACTGCCTGTGCGGAGTTTGCAAGTTCTCCCTGTGTCTGCGTGGGTTTCCTCCGGGTGCTCCGGTTTCCTCCCACATGCCAAAGACTTGCAGGTTGATAGGTTAATTGGCCATTATAAATTGCCCCTAGTATGGGTAGGTGGTAGGGAAATATATAGGGACAGGTGGGATGTGATAGGAATATGGGATTAGTGTAGGATTAGTATAAATGGGTGGTTGATGGTCGGCACAGACTCGGTGGGCCGAAGGGCCTGTTTCAGTGCTGTATCTCTAAACTAAACTAAACATCTATAAGGAATATGGGCAGATGGGCAGAGGTAGCCTAGATGAGGAGTACATAGAATGTTTTCAGGATAATTTCTTGGAACAATACGTTCTGGAGCCAACCAGAGTGCAGGCTATACTAGACCTGGTATTGTGCAACGAGATAGGATTAATTAATAACCTCATAGTTAAGGTGACCCTAGGTAGCAGCGATCATAATATGATTGAAGTTTACATTCAGTTTGAGAGAGAGAAGAGTGAGTCCAAGACTAATATTTTAAACTTAAATAAGGGCAATTATGAGGGCATAAAAGCAGAACTAGCTGAAGTGAACTGGCAAATCAGGTTAAGGGATAGGTCAAAAGAGATGCAGTGGCAGACATTTAAGGGGATATTTCAGAATACACAGAATAGATACATTTCAATGAGAAAGAAAGATTCCAATGGTGGGACCCACCATCCGTGGTTAACTAAAACATTTAAAGATAGTATCAAACTTAAAGAAAAAGCTTATAATTGTGCCAAGATGGGAGGCAGGTCAGAAGATTGGACAGAATATAAAGAACAGCAAAGAATGACTAAAAGATTGATAAGGAAGGTAAAATTAGAGTACGAGAGAAAGCTAGCTAGAAATATAAAGACAGATAGTAAGAGTTCCTATAGATATTTAAAAAAGAAAAGTTAACAAAGTTGGTCCTATAAAAAGTGAGTCTGGGGAATTAATAATGGATAGTAAGGAGAAGATAGATGAATTGAACAGATAATTTGGATCATTCTTCACTATTGAGGATACAAGTAACATCCCAGTATTAGCTGGAAGTCAGGAAATGGAAGGGAGGGAGGAACTCAAGAAAATTACAATCACCAGGGAAGTGGTACTGAACAGATTGTTGGAGCTGCGGGCTGACACGTCCCTGGGTCCCGATGGACTTCATTCTAGGATGTTAAAAGAAATGGCTAGTGAGATAGTTGATGCGTTACTTTTAATTTTCCAAAATTCCCTAGATTCGGGGAAGGTTCCATTAGATTGGAAACTAGCGAATGTAACTTCTTTATTCAAAAAGGGAGGGAGACAGAAAGCAGGAAACTACAGGCTAGTTAGCTTAACATCTGTCTTAAGGAAAATGTAAGAAGTTAATATTAAAGACGTTATAACAGGACATTTAGTAAAATTCAAGGTAATCAGGCACAGTCAACATGGTTTTGTGAAAGGAAAATCATGTTTAACCAATTTATTAGAGTTCTTTGAGGGAGTTACATGTGCTGTGGATAAAGGGGAACCAGTGAATGTATTGTACTTAGATTTCCAGAAGGCATTTGATAAGGTGCCACATCAAAGGTTATTGCAGAAAGTAATAGCTCATGGTGTAGAGGGTAACATATTGGCATGGATAGAAGATTGGTTAGCTAACAGGAAACAGAGAGTTGGCATAAATGGGTCATTTTCTGGTTGGCAAGATTTAACGAGTGGTTTGCCACAGGGATCTGTGCTAGGGCCTCAACTTTTTACAATTTATATTAATGACTTAGATGAAGGGACCAAAGGTATGGTTGCTAAATTTGCTGATGACACAAAGAGAGGTAGGAAAGTAACATGTGAAGAGGACATAAAGAGGTTACAAAGGGGTATAGATAGGTTAGGTGAGTGGGCATAGACCTGGCAAATGGAGTATAATGTGGGAACTTGTGAAATACTCCACTTTGGCAGGAAGAATAAAAAAGAAGCATATTATCTAAATGGTGAGAGATTGCAGAGCTCTGAGATACAGAGGGATCGCAAAAGCTTAGTATGCAGGTACAGCATGTAATTAGGAAAGCTTATAGAATGTTATTGTTTATCGCGAGGGAGGTTATGCTTCAACTATACAGGGCATTGGTGAGACCACATCTGCAGTACTGGTCTCCTGATTTAAGGAAGGATGTAAATGTGTTGGAGGCAGTACAGAGAAGGTTTACTAGACTAATACCTGGAATGGGTGGGCTATCTACCAAGGAAAGGTTGGACAGGCTAGGTTTGTATCCACCGGAATTTAGAAGAGTAAGAGGGAACTTGATTGAAACAAAGAAGATCCTGAGGGGTCTTGACAGGGTGGATGTGGAAATGATGTTTCCCCTTGTGGGAGAATCAAGAACTAGAGGTCACTGTTTAAAAATAAGAGGTCGCCCATTTAAGACAGAGATGAGGAGAATTTTTTTTCTCTCGGAGGTTTGTGAGTCTTTGAAATTCTCTTCCTCAAAAGGTAGTGGAAGCAGAGTCTTTGAATATTTTTAAGGCAGTGGTAGATTCTTGATAAGCAATGGGTTGGAAGGCTATCGCGGGTAGGTGGAAATGTGGAATAATCAGTTCAGCCATGAATTTATCGAATGGCAGAGCAGGCTCAAAGGGCCGAGTGGCCTACTCCTGCTCCTAATTTGTATGTTCGTATGTATGCTCGTATCCATAAGCTTTAAAGAAATTCATGAAGTAGGAATACCATAGAGCATGCTAAATCAGCAATCCTATATCTGGACTACTCTAGTGTGTCAAGTTGGTAGAACTGGCAGGAAGAATACAGTGGCCACATACCTCTTGGATAATAAGGGTCTGAATGGGGTAGAGGAGCAAATGGATCTTGGGATACAGATACACAAATCGCTAAAATTAATGATGCAGGTTGATAAAGCCATAAAAAAGCAAACCAAGTAGTGTGGTTCATTTCCAGAGGGATAAATTTGAAAAGCAGGGAAGCTATGTTAAACTTTTATTTATTTAGAAATACAGCACTGAAACAGGCCTTTCGGCCCACCAAGTCTGTGCCAACCATCAACCACCCATTTATACTAATCCCATGTTCCTACCTGTCCCTATATTCCCCTACCACCTACCTATACTAGGGGCAATTTATAATGGTCAATTTACCTATCAACCTGCAGTAGTGTGTATAAGCTGGGGATGTTGGCCGCCTCGAGGACTTTTGTATTGGAGATACGGTCCTGCCAACTGATGCCAAGTATTCTCCGGAGGCAGCGAAGATGGAATGAATTGAGACGTTGCTCTTGGCTGACATACGTTGTCCAGGCCTCGCTGCCATAGAGCAAGGTACTGAGGACACAGGCTTGATACACTCGGACTTTTGTGTTCCGTATCAGTGCACCATTTTCCCACACTCTCTTGGCCAGTCTGGAGTGGTTACAATGTGGAATTCACTACCTTGAGGAGTAGTTGAGGCAAATAGCATAGATACATTTAAGGGGAAGCTAGATAAGTACATGAGGGATAAAGGAAAAGAAGGAAATGATGACAGGGATAGATGAAGAAGGATGGATGGAGAATCGTTTGAAGCATAAACACTGGTACAGATCAGTGGGGCCAAATGGCCTGTTCCCGTGCTGTATACTCAGCGTAACTTGATGTTGCATGCTGCACTAGAGGCATGTGGATGCATATCTAAGAGGAGTAGTCAGGCCCCAGGCAATGGAAGAGGGGGACCAGGAATCTCTTGCAGTACTTAAATCACATTACCTACTTCATGTGATTATAAAGATGAGAGAGAAAATAGATCATTCATTTAATGGATTTTCAGTGAGAGGAGATGAACTACTGTGCTGAATTTCAGACCTAGGGAGGAGCTGAAACGAGGCCAAACTTTCCCCAACAGGGAGATAATTTTTTTTAAATTTGTTTTGTGGGATGTGGGCATCGCTATCCAAATCTCAAGCACTATGTCTTTGTTTTTCACTGAAGAGGCTAACAAAGAGAAAATGACAATGGTTGGAGAAGTCCGTAAGAGTTTTTTTATATTCATTCCTGGGATGTGGGTGTTGCTGGCAAGGCCAGCATTTATTGCCCATTCTTGATTGTCCTTGATGAGCTGGTGGTGAGCTGCCTTCTTGAACTGCTGCAATCCATCTGGTGTAGGTACAGCCACAGTGCTGTTAGAGACGAAGTTCCAGGATTTTGATCCAGTGACAGTGAAGGAACAGTGATATAGTTCCAAGTCAGGATGGCATGCGACTTTGAGGGGAACTTGGAGGTGGTGGTGTTCCCATGTGCTTGCTGTCCTTCTTCTTCTGGATGGAAGAGGTTGTGGGTTTGGAAGGTGCTGTCGAAGGAGGTGTGGTGACTTGCTGCAGTGCATCTTGCGTATGGTACACACTGCAGTCACTGTGTATCAGTGGTGGAGGGAGTATATGTTGAAGGTGGTGGATGGTGTCGAGATTCCTGAGTGTTGTTGGAGCCATCCTCATCCAGGCAAGTGGAGAGTATTCTATCACACTCCTGACTTGTGCCTTGTAGATGGTGGAGAGGTATTGGGGAGACAGGAGGTGCGTTACTCACTGCAGAATTCCCAGCCTCTGGCCTTCTCTTGTAGCCACAGTATTTATGTGGCTGTTCCAGTTCAGTTTCTGATCAATGGTAAACCCCAGGATGTTGATGATGATTGGAAGACCTGCAGTAACCTGCATTACTTACAATCATCTGCTTCTGTCTGTTGCCACATAACATTGAAGAATCTGGCAGCATGTCAACAGGGGTAGAGCACAAGGTACAGGATATTTAAAGAGAATGGGAGAGACTACTTTAAAAATAACCAAAAGGATAAAAATTCTGATCAGTCCATTGTAGATTTTTTCACATAAATTTCTGTCATGTGGCCCCCACCTGCCAAGAATGAGATACATTAATTTCAACATTAAATTTCAAATTGTTGCTGGGGAGAAGAGAAGGCTTGTGACAAGGGGTTGCCAGGCCCCTGGCTGGAAATACATTTTTGCATATTAACAGACAGTGATTGTAGACAAAGGAGCTATTCCCTGCTCCATTATGGTCAGACCAGTTAGTCACATGACTAACTGGCTGTTATAGCATTTTGAACTGAGAGCCTGCAAAAAGCTTTTTGCTCCTGGATTGAAAAGACCTCTCCTGGCTGGCTCACCACAGCCTCTCCTGTCTGCTCCCATCTCTTTCTCACGGAACTCCAAAAACCAGCTGAGGACACACGAACCCCAAGAGAGAAAAGTCTCCTACAGTGAACAAGGTTTAAGAAGAATACTGGGCCCCAACGAAAAGCAGTATCTACCTACAAAAGGACTCTACAGTGAGCTCAAAGAACCACCCCCCCATAAAAACAACTCTTCAGATATTGCCTCAAACCTTTCCACTTTATTTTTCTTCTGCTGTTTTCTGTCTCTATTTGCATGTGTGTATCGCATGTGTATGCTAGCGTGGGTGCAACGTGTATCCTAGACATCAACTGAATTAGAGCTTAAGTTTAATAAAAATTTCACCTTTCTTCTTTAAACCTACGAAAGCCTGTTTGTGCTGGTTTATTTGCCTCATAATTGGAAAGCGGTGAACAAGGATTCACCAAGGGGGAGCTAAAACACAGTGTGTTTAAAAATAAAACCCTGTTACAGTAAGACCAGGTGAAGGCTGAAAGGGAACCCTAGACCTCTTTCTTACCTGGTCGTAACATTTCCAATGGACGATATTTCCTACAGGATTTCCACATGTAAATGTTAATGGGTTGGAGAAGTGTGAATAATTTTTGGCTGTGGGAATGAAACACTGCAGTAGTATTTAACAAGATGACTGTGTGTATATTGTGGAGTGGACATAGTAGGAAGGGAGAGATATTGCTTTCTGTACTGCATTGTGTGCCTGCTGTTACACTATACTAAACTGGCTTCAAAATATATCACAGTAAGTGTAAGATAAAATGTAACCTGTAAGAAAATTTAGATGGGGCATATTTCTGATGAAAGAGTTTGAGGGAAATGTCTTCACATGTAAGTGAGGTCGATGCCATTAATAGTTAACATTTATAGATCATCAGCGTGGACCGACAACACTAACTCAGATTCATTTTTTCGTCCTACCCTAATAACCATTTAAATAACATACATCTCTCTCATAAATTACTGCTTTCTTTTGTACTGTAGTGCACAATTAATGTATGATACATGTGTGGTGTAAATGATCTGCATGCCATTTTCAGCATGTCATTGATATGTTTCCTGAACCACAATAATTGACACAATGTAAATATTTGGAAACTCTCCTTCACAAGCTGGCAAACTTGTAACCCTGGGAAAAATAAGTTAGTTTACAGTTCAAAATGTTACATCTTGCACATTGCCATTGGCACTGAGTGAAGTTCTGTTCTGCATGAATGAACTCAAACTATAGAGGGTCTGACTGCCAGCAGAGGTTTGTAGACAACTACAAGTTGAGGCCAGCAATTCCCAAGAGGCACATGCATCACAAGAGAGAATCCTATGGTCTGTATTCGAGCAATAGAACATTGAATTAATATCTGTAACATGTGAAGCTGTGTGTTTTTCATTTGAAAATAAGTTTGGATTTTGCCTATACATAGACTTTCATTTCTGTATGGTCTAAAGGGGCTTTATTTATCAAAAGTAGAACAATCTGCTCACCACTATGTAGCATTCAATTGTTGTCTCTTCGAATCTTCTTATTTTCTAGTCTGGTAATATCTCACCATTACTAACCAAACAATTCAACAGCATGATGCTAAAGTCCAACGTTGCTATGATATTGTCCTTGACATGAGTATTTTTTATTGATCCCCGTGTTTACCAATTTGGGACATTATTTGCTACAAAAGTTGCGCTCTATTAACAATAGCATTTTTCACTAATCTGTTTTCCATTTAGTTGTCTACTAACCTATTTTCCATTTATTCCTTCTCGTAAACGGAACATTTTTGTGTTCTATGTTGTATATGGAGCTTTTGTGGTCTTTCAGGATCTTTTACTCTTTGTGTGACCTGATACCTCCAAAAACTTTCTTTTGCCAACTTGAATTAGTTTGCTATTTGTGTGGGGTGGGAAGGGGTCCATAATGCATATCTCAAAAGCTTTTACACCTGAAAGCAATGACTTCAAAATAAATTGCCCAGCTGGATGGCCATTAGTTATTCTAAATTATATTTCTCTTTTTTCCTCAAACAACAATAACAGCATTTTTTTACTGTTATTTTGCGAGAATTTAGCAGTTGTATTAATCAATACCATTACCAGTGCATAACATTTAACACATATTTTAATCGCTGTAACATTACATTGAAAATAGAACACCAAAACATGTCCAACAATTCTGGATGATATTTTTGAAAAGGCACAATCGGGAGCTCTGCTTCACTTCACAAGTCCCCTCATTATCCTTGAAAAGATGCTGTAGGAGGCTCTTCTACTCAATCTTGTTTCATGAATGTAGCACAAGGCAGCCTCTTATAGTCTATGCAACATATCACCGAAGATAAAACAAATTGGAAGAGTAAATAGTTTATTTGAGTAGACCAACAATAACGTGGTTTCCACTAACAAAATTATAAAAAGCTACTGATACAATGAAATGAAAATAAAACAAAAAATTAAATGATAAACTATATTTCAACATGTGCTGTGAAGATTGAAGTAGCATTTCTGTACTATAATAAAGCAGGTTATGTTTTTAAAAATATTTTGAAAATGAAATAAAATCTGGACAAATCAAACCAATTTTCACTTCAGCTACCAGCACTGAAGTATAGAGAAGCATTTTCCAGTTGTCCTAAAATTAAGTTTTAGTAGCATTATTAATTTTGACAAAGTATTTTCTTGTTAATATTTAGCACTTATATAAAATATAAAATACATAAAATAGAAATGACTAAAATTGAATGTTTGGCTATGTTTTCAGCAGTGTTGATGGCAACGAATGTTGACTGAACAACGCAGCAAGAATGTATGGAAAATTATAACGTGCTTTTCACTTGTTTTGCAGGTAAGGAAAAAAAATTACTATGGTATCGACTTTTAATTTCTGCAAACAGAAAAAATACTCATGCCAATGTGAACGCCCTTCCATTTGGCTCATATTATTCAATGGAATGAGCCCCTTTACGTCAGAGGAATTTTACAACTTTGTAGTTTCTACAAGATCTAAACACTTTCATATTTTTAGAGAAAGAATGCATTTGTTTATATGCATTCCATGCTTTGCCAGTTTCTTATCCAAGCAGACATAATCCTACCAAGTACTTAATTATCTGTTGAGTATTATAAATGATATGTAAAATTGGAGGTATTTCAATTAAAAAGCACCAGCTGGTGGTTGAACAGCTGCCCAAAGTATCAGAGGTGGGCTTACTTTACATTGATTTAGTGAACTGCTAAGAGGATTGTCAACTTACCACCACCAGACCTTATTCCATAAATGTTCGAATGTAATAAGATCCAGTCTTGCAGATATTAACAACAACAATAGATCAAAGCTCTGCAGTCTTGTTACCTCCAGTCATGAATGGTGGTGGATTACTAAAAAACAGGAGGAGGAGATTCCACAAACATCCCCATCCTCAAGGATAGCAAAGCCAAGCATATCAGTGCAAAAGACAAGGCCACCATGCTCAGCCAGAAGTGTTGAGTTTATGGTTCATCTCAGCCTCCTCATGAGGTCCCCACCATTACAGAAGCCAGTCTTCAGCCAATTTGATTCATTCCACGTGATATCAAAAAACAGCTGAGCACACAAAGGCTATGGGCCCTGACAACATCCCAGGTGTACTGCTGAAAACTTGTGTTCCAGAACTAGCTGTGCATCCAGCCAATCTTTACCAGTATAGCTACAACACTACCATCCACCCAATAAGGTGAAAAATTGCCCAGATATGTCCTGCCCACCAAAAGCAGAACTAATTAATTAAGAGCAAAATACTGCAGATGCTGGAACTCTGAAATGAGAACAGAAAGCGCCAGAAATACTCAGCAGGTCCGGCAGCATCTGTGTAGAAAGAAACAGTTAACGCTACAGGTCTGTGATCCTTCATCAGAACTGGGAAAAGTTAGAAATGTAGCAGCCTTTGAGCAAGTGAAAGGTCTGATATTATTGAACTCAATATTGAGTTCAGAAGGCTGTAGCGTGCCTAATTGGAAAATTAGGTGCTGTTCCTCGAGCTTGCTTTGATGTTCACTGGAACATTGCAATAGGCCGAGGACAGAAATGAGGGCATGGGAACAAGTTGGAGAATTAAAATGGCAAACAACCGGAAGCTCGGGATCATACCTGCGGGCCCCCTTCGTCTTATCACAGCCCTTCTTTCTTGTTCTTCCTCCTCCCTCCCCCTTTAACTTGCTCAAAGACTGTTACATCTCTAGCTTTTGCCAATTCTAATGAAGGGTCACACACCTGAAACGTTAACTTGGTTTCTCTCTACATGATTAAGGGGATTGACAAAGTAGACGTAGAGAGGATGTTTCCTCTGGTGGGGCAATCTAGAATGTGAGGTCATAGTCTTAGGATAAGGGGTCGTAGATTTAAAACAGAGATGAGGAGAAATTACTTCTCTCAAAGGGTCGTGAGTCTGTGGAATTCACTACCCCAGAGTGTAGTGGATGCCGGGACACTGAGTAAATTTAAGGAGGAAATAGACAGATTTTTAATTAGTAATGGGTTGAATGGTTATGGAGAATGGGCAGGAAAGTGGAGTTGAGGCCGAGATAAAATCAGCCATGATCATATTGAATGGTGGAGCAGGCTCAAGGGGCTGAATTGCCTACTCCTGCTCCTAGTTCTTATATTCTTATGTTCTTATCAAGGAGCCCGTGTAAAATTCAATGGGAATCAGGGGAAAATTTTCCACTAGTTGGTGTCATACCTAGTGCAAAGGAAGATGCTTGTAGTTATTGGACGTCAATCACCTCAGTCCCAGGACATCACTTCAGGAATTCCTCAGGACAGTGCCCTAGATCCAAACACCTTCAGTTGCTTCATCAATGACCTTTCGTTCAGCATAAGGTCAGAAGTGGGGATGTTTACTGCTGATTGCACACTGTACAGTTTCATTCACAATTCCTCTTATCAAGAAGCAGCCCATGTCCTAATGCAACAAGATTTGGTCACTGTCCAGGCTTGGGCTGTAAGTGACATTTGTGCCACACAATTAGGGGAGGTGGTGGCGTAGTGGTAATGTCACTGAACTAGTAATCTAGAGCTCAGGCTAATGCTCTGGGGCATGGGTTGAAATCCCATCATGGCAGATGGTGAAATTGAATTCAATTAATAAATCTGGAATTAAAAAGCTAGTCTAATGGTGACCATGAAACCATTGCCAATTGTTGTAAAAGCCCATCTGGAAAGGAAATCTGTCATCCTTACCTGGTCTGGCCTACATGTGACTCCAGACCCACAGCAATGTGGTTGACTCTGAAATGGCCACTCAGTTCAAGGGTAATTAGGAATGGACAATGAATGCTGACACCCAAATCCCACAAAAACGAATAAAAGTAGCAGGCAATGACCATCTCAAGCAAGACAGAATCTAGTCACCTTCCCTTGACATTGAATAAACAAAATCCGCTGCCATTAATATCCTGCGGCTCACCATTGACCAGAAACTTAACTGCACTAACCACTAAAATACTGTGGCTACACGAGCAGGTCAGAGGCAGGATATTCTGTGGTGAATGACTCATCCCCCCTAACTCCACCATCTACAAGGCACGAATCAGGAATGTAATAGAATACTCTCCTGGATGAGTGCAGCTCCAATAACACTCAAGAAGCTCGGCACCATTCAGAGCATAGCAGTCTGCTTGATCGGCCCCAATCCACCACCTTAAACATTCAGACTGCAATACCCGGTTGCATAATGCCCACATTTTTGGCACCACAGATGCAGGTTTGGGTTTAAAAAATGGTATCTACGCTATGTGCGCACACTTCGGGTCCTGAGAAGTCATTTTGATAAGGGCATTAGCATGGGCACAGAGAGCGTAAGCCGGAGGAATACAAAGTAGGCTGATTTGGTGCCAACTATGCCATTTTCGAGGTTAATGCTCCAGCTGACACACACTCTTAACCTCACACCACTGAACAGATGTTCAGCAGGATGAATAACCCACCAACAGCACTATTTAAAAGGATCATCAACTAATCCTCATGTTAGTTGCTGATTAATTTGTACTGGTTGCTGCTGAGTTAGTAGAAGTGTATAGATTGGAGAAGCTGGAGCTGGTCTTCTTGGAGAAAAGACGTTTGAGAGGAGATTTGATAGAGGTTTTCAAAATCATGAGGTGTCTGGACAATGTAGACAGGGAGAAACTGTTCCCATTGGCAGAAGGGTCAGGAACCAGAGGACACTGATTTAAGATGAATGGCAAAAGAACCAAAGGCGACATGAGGAAAAATGTTTTTATGCAGCTAGTGGTTAGGATCTGGAATGAATGGCCTGAGAGGGTGATGGAAGTAGATTCAATCATGGCTTTCAAATTTAGTTACCCGAAGAGGAAACATTTGTAGGCCTGGGGAAAAGGCAGGGCAGTGGGACTAGCTGAATGGCTCTTGCAGAGAGCTGGCACAGACACGATGGGCAAAATGGCCTCCTTCTGTGCTGTAACTTTTCTCTGATTCTCTGATTCTATGTTTGGAGGTTTGTACAGCTACTTAAAGTTATTGAAGTCTACAGGAAGTGGTGTGTTGTATGCTGAAGGCTTTGGTTCTGAATTCAAGGGTGTTTCTTAGACCAATTGCTCCCAGACATGGATGCAGTAGTTTCGGAAGCCAGGATCCCCGTCCCTTTAAAGACGAGGATCCCGCCTCCAAGAGCTGCTAGCCAATCAGAGGGCCTACAGGCAACTCAGCAGTATCAGCAGCACTACTGGTGGCTACTGTCAGCACTGCAGAGGCCTTGGACCCAGGCCCAGCACTGGAACCCCAGGCCTCAGGTATATGAGGTGGGGTCATCGAGGTCATTCCAGAAGGCCCTGGTAAGAGGGGCGGGGGGGTGGTGGTCATGCAGTCCAGGGGGAGGGGATCCCGGGGGTGAAGTAATTCCTGGCAGGGGGTCCTCTTTTGGCCACAGATTGCCCACGGAGAAGGGATCTCTCCCAAGCCCGCAAGGAGGGTGCCTCGTATTACAAGTTCCTTCCCCCCGTGGCAGAGACCCCCCCCCACCGCTGATAAGATCCCAGCGGCGGCGGAAAGATTCCCTTAATTGGCCATTAATAGGCCACTTAAGGGCCTCAATTGGCCTCTGGGCACGAAGGCCATCCTCAGCCTATCCCACTTACAGGAAGATCGCTTGGTGACGGGGCCTTCGATCCCGCTACCCATCACGATACTCTGTGCCCCTCACTTCTGACGCTGCCTTAAGGGGCCACATAAAATCCTGGCCAGGGTCTTCAGGGAGCAATTCTCCACTCTCGACCTCAGCGAGGAGCAGTGTGTTAGATGAATCTGCTTCACCAAGGAAAGGCTCGCTGAAATCTGCCACCTGTTGCCGCCCAACCTGCAGCTGCAGAGCACGGCAAGGACACCATTACCAGTGACTGTGAAGGTGACTATGGCCATGAAAATTTATGCATTGGGCTCCTTCCAGGCTGAAGCAGGTGATATTTTCAACATACCCCAGTTTGCCATCAACTATTGCATGAAAGAGGTCACTGAAGCTTTGTATTCCAAGAGAGCTGAATGCATTTACTTTTTTCTTGCCAGAGAGAAGCAGGCAAAGTGAGCAAGCCATTTTGCCAGGATTGCAGGCTTCCCATGGTGCAGGGTGCCATTGACAGTAGATGCGTCGTATTGCAGGTACTGCGTGTAAGTTCTGAGATTTATCACAACCGGAAGGGATTCCAATCCCTCAATGTCCAGCTGGTGTGCAACCATACTCAGCAAGTCAATGCCTGGTATCCTGGCAGTAGTTATGATGCTTTCATTTTGCGGGTCTCTTCTGTACCATCAGCATTTGAGCCACCGCGACGGTGCCTACTGGGTGACAAGGGCTATCCACTGACCAGCTGACTCCACACTCTAGTGAGCACACATGGCCAGTATGCGTATAACGAAAGCCATTCTGCCACATGAAATATCAAACAGACCAGTGGGATGCTTAAAAGATGCTTAAACAATGCTTGTGTTGCCAAGACCCCTCTGGAGGAGCCCTGTAGTACCCTCCAGAGTACGTGTCATGATTCATTGTGGTCTGCTGCATCCTGCACAACATCGCCATAATGAGGGCACAGCCCTTGCCACTAGGTATACAGCGAGCAGCTGAGGAGGAGGAAGAGGAAGAAGAAGGGAGGAGAAAACCATCACCTTGTCTTTCTAGCGGGGCTGTCGGTGATCGGCTCATGTGGTTGCAGTACCACTGAACGCAACTCCAATTCTCCATTCAACAGTCCCACAACTTCCCTTATCTCCCTTACTGATTATCACAACGTCCATGACACAATGTTGAAATAAAAGGCACCACAAAACAAACATTCCTAAACAACTATATGAATCAAACTATCCAATATTCCAAACAGAAATCAACTAATCACTCCTGTGCATACCCTAAGTGCCAGTCTTCCATGTGCCTTTGCCTATCCTAGTGCTCCTACACAATACTGCCCCAGTGGCTGCAGCATAGCTGGTGGAAGTCTGCTGACCTTCAGTGGGGGAGACCGCAGATGGCCTTGCAGGATGATTTCGAGCAGCTATGGGCCTAGAAGGCCCGGCTTCAGACAGCTTTTGAGTGGCAGCAGTCTGGGCTGACTGGCTGACAGGCAATAGCAATGGCACTGGCTGAGTGGCAGAGTGGATGAACACCTTCATCCTGAGAGAGGGCAGCAGGTGTGTGCTCCAGGGAGTCACTGCCATACCAATGAGGTGAAGCCTCAGCAATCCTAGCATCGTGTGTTGATGACAGATTGCTGGACTGCTGTGAGGGCCTGAAAGCCCCTTTGCACACTGGGGTCTGCAGCGATGATGGCAGTAGTCTGAACTTGCGTGGTAGCAAGCTGAGTTTGCATGACTTCAGTCTGAGCTTTGACAGCAGCACCCAGGCAGTCGGTGGCTTATGCTTCTGCTGCAGTGGCAGCTGAGACATTGACCATTAAATGCTACATCATGGTTGAGTTCACAAGTGTGCTTCCATGTTGAAAAGGATGGGCTCCAAGCTCTGCACAAAGTCCTGTGCCGAGTTGGTACTGGACTCCTCCATGCTCCTTGACAGTGACTTCAGGCTTTCTGACACGCCTGCCAATGAATGCACCAAGCATTTTCAATAGGCCACCCCATTGAAGTCCTCATCTGAGTACTCTGCAGCAGAACTCATGTGGAACCTCACCCTCTGGCTAGTTCTCACCTGTGCTGCCCTTGTCCCATTCTGGTTGCTGGTCTTTCATGCCTTATGTCTCATAATGTGCAAATGCTGCTTCTATGCTATCCTCTAAATTACGCTTGTTGTCAGTATCTGAGCTGGTGGCTGAGTGTGAAATTGAGTGATGGTGTCTGTTCATCATCAGTGTCTTCCTACGTTCCTCTACTGCCTGGCCAGGTTGCAGTTCTTGGGTATCTGAAAGGAGAAAGAGAGGAGGGTGGGATTGTGGTGAGGGGAGGGGAGGAGAACAAAAGATGCATACTTAAACCATCAGCAACTTTCAAATCAGACAATCAGGGAAGAGGAGGAAGTAGCATATGAGAAGGAGGATTAGGTATGAGCATACCATCATCTTGTATAGTTTCAATGCCTGTCCCGCAACTGTTAGTTCCTGCAGCCTCCAGTCACATGCCACCTTGTCCTGCAAGGGAGGGAAGTGTGTCAGTAAGTGTGGTGTAATGTATTTGGGCAATGTGGCTATCATGCGTGAATAGCAGGCAATGTGTACAAGTTGTGAGATCTGGGTGTGAGGCTTGCAGCAGTATGAAGTGTGTGAGGATGAAATGAAGCTCTGAATGTTAGGTCTAAGTCATGGTTTATTGATATTGTTGCCAATCAGTGATTGGGGTGTGGTGCTTTGAGTAGTGTGCGAGGCGAATGGGGCGGATGGTAGGATATGGCATTTGAAGGTGCATTCCTTGTCCTTGACCATTGAGCTCATTGAATTTCTTGTGGCATGGTTTCCAGGTCTTCAGAGCTGCACTCCTGGCATTCAACATCACAGGTATCTGCTCTCACTGCTTTCTGAGAGTTTATCTGGGGAGCCTTCTGATCCCCTGCAGATAGGCACCTCCTGCACCAATGTAGCTTTGGAAAATCTTGGAGCCCGCTTTCTGCCAGGTTGTGCCATCATTCAGTGTTCCTCCAGCTCACACTCTCTTCTACAAACAGTTCCCGCATCTGATACAGTGAGAATGCATCTCCCTGTTAAATAAGGCAGGTTGGCGTTAAGTGTTGGTGGCCTCTCACAATTTTGCGCCCTTGCGCAAGCATGCAACTATCAGGGGTGCGCTTGGTGCTCTCTGCATGAGAAAATCAATTAATGGAGCAGGCAGCATGATGTTTGCACAGGAAGCAATGGGCATGTCGTGAACCCCACACCTGTTTTCAGGCCTTATTGAATTTCATGCCTTTACTCTTTCCACCACTGGTATATTTTGGCTGCAGTGTGTACCGTCTATAAGATGCACTGTGGCAACACACTAAGGCTTTTTCGACAGGGTATTCCACACCAGTGACCTGCACCATCTAGAAGAACAGGGGAGGTAGGTGCACGGAACACCTCCAAGTTCCCTTCCAAGTCACACACCATTCTGACTTGGACATATATCGCTATTCCTTCATCGTAGCTAGGCCAAATTCCTGGAAGTTCCTACCTAACAGCGTTGCGGGAGTGCGTTCACTATATGAACTGTAATGTTTCAAGAATGCAGTTCACCACGCATTTTCAAAGGCAACTTGGAATGGGCAATAAATACTGGCATTGCCAGCAATGCCCACATCTTGGGAATGAATAAAGAGAACACAGTCAGAATGTGAGAGTACGAAATAATTCTAGGGGATAAAAACAATCCCAAACCACAGGAGATCAATTGGTTCAAAATGAAAGATTTGAACTTACTTTCAAAAGCATTCCTCCCTCCTGGCTGGAACTGGACACATTACAAATATGATCTGAATAATCAGCCTGTCTATGAATATATATTAAATAGTCTCAAGAATCTGAATTCTTAAAGTCCTTAATATCCAATGAAAGGAAGTTATGTGACACATCTGAGAGTCTGTTTTAGGCTTTCCCCTTTCATATACTATCAGAGATATTATGTTTCAGAATGAGAAATATAGACTGTAGCAAGGAACATTTGTGAGTGAGTGTGTTTAAAAATTCTGGTTTCTATTTTCCAAGTGTAACAGAGCAGTTGTACTGTAGCCTCCCCCCTCAAATTGGTACTGCCCATTCAGCCCTGTTGCAGGTGAAATGGCAGAGTCTGCATACAGTTGTGGATACATTGGTACACTCCTGCACAACTCCCTCTACACAGGGAGCAGGGCGTCAATTAGCTGGCCTCCCAACCCAGAATTTATAGGCGTGTGGCAGACTCAACACCAAATCCGGCAAGCATCTATGGCCGACAAGATCCGTGGCAGCCATTTTTACCCAGTGGTCATTGCTGACGATGTCATCATAGCTAAGCATGCACTGGTGTAGGATGTAATGGTTATCCAGTACAGAATATGTAGTACTATTTTCTTAGTATAATAGTCACTGTATATGTTGGTCCCATGTGCTGTAATTGACCGAATGGTATTGCATTTGTCCTTGTCATCGACATTCAACTTGTTCTAACTCCCTTTTTCAAATAGCTTGTATAAGTTTCAGTGTCTTTAATCATGTCTGAAGAGATGGAAAAGCGCTTGGCAGAGATGGAGCGTGAGGTTGGGGAACTGAAACTGGCTGTGTCGATGATGGATGCCGAAGCTGCTTCAACTCTAGCGGAGTGATGGGCTTCAAAGGACCAAGTTAAGCGACTAACCAGAGACAGGTAGGGGGCTCCCAATGTGCCCCTCTTAACTCAGGAGAAGAAGGAAGGAGTATCCCCTCAGAAAATGTTAGGCAGGAGAAAACACATGGAACACATGAAGATTCCAGTTCATTTGACTCTTTTATTCCACTGGACAGCAAGTATGTAAAGAAAGACATTAAAAAAAAAGAAAAAAGCCTGGCAATGTAATGTTGCCTGCAGGGCACACCTTCACTCGTCAAGACATGGTAAACAGTCGAGTGCTTAGCTGTTCAAAGATTCTAACTGACATTTTTGAATGATTTCGCAATGTTAAAATGTCTTTGATTTCATCATATTTTTGTGCTGCCTCTTGTATTCTCAATGTTACAAATGGTAATCCATTAAATGTTTATTTATTTATAAAAGTATAAATGATATGTAAGTGTAATACTATAAGCTTTTTCATTGATGCTAAATGGTACTTTTATTGGCAATGCCCTGGAAAGGGCTTGTGAGCATTTACTTAGTCTGTAAAATATACACTAATTATTCATCAGGTGATAATTACATCAAACTAATGTGTGATTTGCACCAGCTCCACTGTCTAAACACTGCAGCATTGGATGCATTCATTACTCTTTATGGCTGTAATTTAATGATGAGGTGGTGGCCCTGCCCATTGGCTGGAAAGACAGGGGTGAACCCCCTCTGTCAGGCCTGGAAACCATGCTGATATTTTGTGTGGCTCAAGCGATTAATTACCTGCAGTCATGACTTCTGCCCCTCTGAGGCAGCATGTCCCGCCTCCAAGAGCTGCCGGCCAATTAGTGGGCCAGCAGCTTGTCAGTCCCAGCAGCGCCACTGGGAGCCGTGGCTACTGCTGGGACTGCATCCAGTAAGAACAGCCACGATGGAAGTGGACCTCAGAACAGGTAAGTGGGGTCAGGACTCTTCGGGGTCAATCGGCCAGGCCCCGGCAAGGCAGTGCGATTGATGGAGAGGGCGGGGGTGGTGGTGTTCAGTGGGGGAGGCAAGTCCTGCTGGGGTGGCCCTCCATGGGGCACAGGGTGCCCCATCAGGAGGGCCCAGCCCACAAGGAGGCCACCGGTTATTACTGGACGGCCTCCTCAGGTAACAAAGTGCCCATTAGCTGCTGGTAAAATACCAGTGGTGGTGGGAAGAGGCCCTTAAGTGGCCCCCTGCAACCCAGCCCACTCCCGCTGGGGGAATTAAATTCCAACCTATGTGTGTAAAAAAAATTGAAAATAAAACTTTTAGCTTTAAATCTTAAAATGTTACTGAAGCATATTTTATTTGTGAAAAAACACAAATATTGATCATTTACCAAGCAATAAAGCTTCATAGCCTATTCTTGAGATGGAATTGAAAGGTGGAATACTCAGCCTTTTTCCCATACCAATTTTGTCTCCTCCCCTCCTTTCTTTTTGTACCTTGTCCAAATGGCCTTTTGTGAGCCTTAACAGCATGTGTTGGGAGGCTGTTTGACTGTGGGGATATTGGAGCTGAGTTTAATCCTATCCTCATCTTACATCCATACATCAAACAGGCTTTGCTAGACTACAATGAAGAACAAGAAACCTGCCAACTTTTCTACTCCCTATTTACCGACGCTATTGTGATCAGCTAACTCAGCAAAAACTTGGATTGGATTAAAAAGAAAGACTTGCATTTATATAGTGCCTTTCATGACCACCAGTTGTCCCAAAGCACTCTAGCCAATGAAGTACTTATAAGCTGTTGTGATGTAGGAAACATGGCAGCCAATTTACGCACACCAAACTCCCACAAACAGCAATGTGGTAATGACCAGATAATTTGTTTTTGTGATGTTGATTGAAGGATAAATATTGGCTCCCCCGCTCTTCTTCAAAATAGTGCCATGGGATCATTTACATCCACCTGAGAAGGCAGATCAGCCTCTGTTCAACATCTCAGTACACACTGCACTGGTATGCCAGCCGAAATTGTTGTACATAAGTCCTGAAGTGGGACTTAAACCCTTGACCTTCAGACACAGAAGTAAGAGTACTAACAACTGAGCCATGGCTGAAACCATGAAACCTTAACTCTGTTTCTCTCTCCGCAGATGCTACCAGACCTATTGAATACTTCCAGCATTTTCTGTTTTTAGTTTAGCCTAAATACTCATTTTTGTGTGCAAGTTGAGTGCAGTCAAGAAATGGAGCAGGAGCAGCTCGAGGTGGGTTAACATCCACACTGGAGTGAGAAGTTATTTTTGTTTTTTTGTAGTTTTACTTTGTCATGTGGTTCTTCTGATTATTAAAATTTTTGGATGAATTGGAGTGATTATGACAGTAATATTCTAAATGGATATAGGCAGAAGCAAGAAATGTTGGTTGCATGAAAGGATCAAGGGTTGCTTTGAAAAGCATTAGTAGACGTGAGGGATGTGATTTCCATCTTTGTTTTCTGGTGGGAATGAGGCGGTAGCGTGACAAAAATCACTGGGCTGAATTTACCACCTCGTTCTCACTCTGCTTGCCAGCATTTTCGTTGGGACCTCCACTTGGGCGACCCAAGCACATGCTTGTTGCAAGATGAAAATTGGTACTGAGGGGTCGTTAACAGTGAAAGCTGAATGTGAAAACTTCATTGAGTGAAACTAGAAGTGACTTTGTGCATATGTAATACTGTAATTTTCACTGCATAAAATATTACTGCTACAGATAATGAAGATAACAGTAACAGATGTATCAGAAAGTGCCTATCTGTATGTATATTCAGAGACACAATTAGTGCAGACATACCAATAAATCTGTGCACAGTTAGCTACTGAGATTAGCAGAATTTCACTTCCTTAATGCTCTTCCCTCTATTGAATATATTCAAGTAAGAATTCTTGATATTTTGTTAAGCACTAAAGACAATTTTAACCATTTAATGACTCCAGACACTATTTAAAATGCTAATGAGAATCATTGCGTATAAACTTGTCCTTAATTGCGATCCAATAAAATGAGCAGTAGTAATTAAATTGCAAAGGCATCTCCTTACTGAAAGAGTTACAATTTTAAACAGGATATTTCTGATGACAGTTTAAGAGGTTCAGTAAAGGAGCTCTTGGGGATTTAACACACACATAAAAGTCACTTCTTGAGAAATGTATCAAAATATTCAAAAAGAGTATTAAGTAGATGAGGAGGAGCATCCTTCCTCGATTCAAATTGATTAGAATAGAGATGTATTGTCACAGAAAATTCTGAATGTTTAATCAGTTCATTTTGGATTCAGATGTGCCTGTCCCTTTAAGAAAATTAATCTGTGTTTTTGATTTGGATTCAAATCATTACAGACTGATGGGATGAAAGTTTTGATCCTCTGATTGCTGTAAAAGTTTTAAGTAAAATCAGTTTGTGCAGTTTCAAGCCCTGATTAGACCAAGTCCAAAGCAGCAACTGCCAATAATTGATAACTAATTTGCATTAAACTGGCAATCTTAAGTAGTGTGGGAAATGGAATTATCACATTGTGTAATACGAGACGTCCTTCCAATTAATAATAAAAACAAGAAATGCTGGAACCACTCAGCAGGTCTGGCAGCATCTGTGGAAAGAGAAGCAGAGTTAACGTTACGGGTCAGTGACCCTTCTTCGGAACTGACAAATATTAAAAATGTCACAGGGTATAAGCAAGTGAGGTGGGGGTGGGGCAAGAGATAACAAAGGAGAAGGTGTAGATTGGACAAGGCCACATAGCTGACCAAAGGTCATGGAGCAAAGGCAAACAATATGTTAATGGTGTGTTGAAAGACAAAGGTGTTAACGGACTGAATATTGAACAGCAGCAAGTGCAAACATGAAAAAAAACAGTGGGTAAGTAAACTGAACAAACTAAGATGAAATGAAATAAATGCAAAAAAAGGTTGTAAAAAAGAAAAAACAACTAAAAATGAAAGTAAAATGGGGGGCTGTCATGCTGTGAAATTACTGAACTCAACGTTCAGTCCGGCAGGCTGTAGTATGCCTAATCGGTAGATGAGATGCTGTTCCTCAAGCTTGTGTTGATGTTCACTGGAACACTGTAGCAATCCCAGGACAGAGATGTGAGCATGACAGCAGGGGGGTGTGTTGAAATGGCAAGCAACTGGAAGCTCAGGGTCCTGCTTGCGGACTGAGCGGAAGTGTTCCGCAAAGCGGTCACCCAGTCTGCGTTTGGTCTCCCCAATGTAGAGGAGACCACATTGTGAGCAGCGAATACAGTATACTACATTGAAAGAAGTACAAGTAAATCGCTGCTTCACCTGAAAGGAGTGTTTGGGACCTGGTATAGTGAGGAGAGAGGAGGTAAATGGGCAGGTATTACACCTCCTGCGATTGCAGGGGAAGGTGCCATGGGACAGGGATGAGGTGGTGGGGGTAATGGAGGAGTGGACTAGGGTGTCGTCCTTCTAATTAAGGCGTTGCTACAGACAGGTGGGAGATGATAGGGATGACTTCCACTTTTCACCTTTCGACTGACAGTGGGGCAAATTTTAAAACCCCCCCGATGTCAGTGGTCATGGCTAGGGGGGCTGCAAAATACCTCCAGAAGAGGCCTACCATGGGCCTCGGTGCTGGGAAGGCCCAGCCCGATATTGTTGGCGGCGGAGAAACCTCCTGGCGGCGCCCCTGCTACTCAGCAACGGGACACCCATTAACATATTTAAATCCGTTAAAATTAATGAATGAATCAGACCTGCACCTCTGCCTTCTGTCCTGCTGCAATATTGGTGCCAGTGGCCAGCACTCCCGTGGCTTCGGATCCCCATCCGGGGATCCGAGAAGGAACATTGGTGGGGAAGGGGGAGCAGGTACGTTTTTCAGGGCAGGATGTTATCAGTGTCAAAGTAATTTCATTAGCTTAGGGGATGGTGGGAAGGGGTAAAGTGTAAAGTTTATGAACTTTGTGGGGGGAAGGTCAGGTGCACAAGGTAAGGGTTTTGGGGAGGCAGAGCGGGCAGGTAATTAATTCTATGGTTAAGGGGGGTGGGAGAAGGCTAGAAACATTTATTTATTGTTAAAAAATCAATTCTACATCAATATATCTTTAAATATTTAAACTGCAATGTAAATCTTTAAATATTTTTAATATATAATAATTTTAAATAAATAATAATTTGAAATATCTTTAAATATTTAAATTGCAATTTAAAAATGGTGTCAGCGCCTGCACAAAGGCTGCTGTGCTATTGCCAGGGACGGACAGCCCTCCCCTTCCAGGTTATCGGGTGTGGGGGGGGGGGAGCGATTCACCCTGGCTATTTAAATGAGCTGCCGCGCTTAATAGCGTGGTAGCCCCATGAAGTGCAGCCCGCAAATTTTCACCTGCCGCCAATTTTGGTGGCAGGACCATAAATTTTAGCCCAGTGTGTTTTATCAAAATTGTATTTTAACCCTTAAGTGTTTTAATGGTCAATAAATAGACAAATAACAGGTTTTCTCATAGGTTTAAAGGAAGATAAATGTTTCTTAAACAATACCTGAAAGTATTCGCAACTTCACCCATACACAAACACACACACCCATGCACACACACAAGAAAAGATAGATATTAAAAGATAGCATGCATTTAGGTCTGATGGTTGTTATGGACAGGTGGTAAGTGATGTGGGTAACTTCCACTCCTCACTTCGCACCTGACGGCAATTATGTTTTGTTAAAAATGGTGTGTTAGTCACTGAGTATTTTAGGGTCAAATAAACTGACAAATGACCTGAATTTTGCAAACTTCACCCACTCACACATTCACACACACATGCATACACAAGAATAGATAGAGAGAGAAAGGGTAGGATGGAATTTAAGTTCAAAGGGAGGTAAGAGTTTGTGGTTCACAGAAAACCTGTTGTATCTGCTTGGGAGGAGAGGTCTTTTCAAAGGTACAGGTTTGATGTTTATAGTTGTGAACTTGCTGAGGTGTTGAAGGGTTCTGGTAGTTAAAACTTCAGACTGGAAGCAATGATCACTTCAGGTTCTCTGCTGCAGCAAGTTGAAGTGTAGAATTAGCAGCAGGGCCTTTTCTTTGTGCTTGTCCGATTTCACAGCCTTTGGCTAGATTGCCATTCGTTGTATTTTGTCTCAATCTCCCCTCTCTCTCCAGAGGGCTAGACTTTAAGTTAAAATTCCATCCCTTTGATTTTCTGTGAGGTGACACATGGCCGCCTCCCCTGGTGTGACCACACAATCAACCAGGATATGGAAACCATGGCTATCTGTTGATGTCTGAATGCAGAACATTCTGTTATAATGGTGCTACTCCTCATCTATTCATTTTGTTTTGGGTTGTGAGTCAGCTTGTCTCCAGAACCCTTTGTTAATTTGTTAATGTAGATAGTCATCAATATGCAATGGTGCCTCTTTCAATTTCAATGGGTTCTTCCCAGAACTGTTCAGATGCAATTAATCAGTTTTGTCTTTGCAGACATGTTTGTTGATATGCAGTACAGGAGGAGTCACGTGACCGCTACTCCATTTTGACTGTGGTGCAAGTGTCCATATTTCTTTGGTTTAACTTGGCACTTGACTTTTTGTTTTGATAATTCCTACAATTCATTGATCATTTCATCATGGCTCCTTCCGTGCATGACATGGCATTAACAAAGAGGGCGTTGTGAAATCTTGTTTTTTTCCCTGGGAGAAAGATTTTTTAAAAATGGTGCAGGCCTATTTATCCTTTCTCTTGGTTCACTGACGTCGAACTTTGCAAAGTTCCCGGTGGATGGATGCTTTGTCACAGACCATTTGGTTAAATCTCAGTCACAATTCAATGGGAGAAATCCTGTTACAATTGCTCAGGCAGGGAGTTTCAAAGTCACCTTTTGTCTCTGTCTCAAGGTTGTTTAAAGATGGTATTTGGCAGAATCCTTCTTCTTGCTGGGATGGGTCTTTCTTTCGTCTGGCTTTCAGCACAGAAAAATGTCTCTTATTAAAAACTCATTATCAGAGTCTGGGGCTGAATTCTAGAAGCCCGCTGCCGGGCTGCACGCCAAAGCGCTGCCGCGATTCTAAGCGCAGCGGCTCATTTTAATAGCCAGGGCGGGCCCCGCCCCCCCAATCATGTGGAGGGGGAGGGCGGCCTGTCCCCGGCAATGGCGTCAGCTGCGTGTGCGCAGGCATTGATGCCATTTTTAAATAGCTGTCAGCCCTACTGGGACATTTAAATGCTTGAAGTAAAATTGAATTAAAATAAATAAATACGTTTCTTTTGCCGCTCTCCAACCCCCAATATCAATTAAATTAATAATTTTCCCTTCCAATTAAAACATTAAAAAACAATTAAACACATACTTTGGTTCTGTCTTCACAAAGGGGCGGCACAGTGGCGCAGTGGTTAGCACCGCAGCCTCACAGCTCCAGCAACCCGGGTTCAATTCTGGGTACTGCCTGTGCGGAGTTTGCAAGTTCTCCCTGTGACCGTGTGGGTTTTTGCCGGGTGCTCCGGTTTCCTCCCACACCCAAAGACTTGCAGGTTGATAGGTAAATTGGCCATTATAAATTGCCCCTAGTATAGGTAGGTGGTAGGGGGAAGGTGGGGATATGAGAGGGTAATGGGATTAATGTAGGATTAGTATAAATGGGTGGTTGATGGTCGGCACAGACTCGGTGGGCCAAAGGGCCTGTTTCAGTGCTGTATCTCTAAAAACAAAAATCAAAACAAATAACCTCCCAGAAATGTTAGGGAACCAAAGATCTAATGAGAGGGAGGAACTGAAGGAAATCAGTATTAGTGAAAAAATAGTGCTAGGGAAATTAATGGGGTTAAAGGCTGACAAATTTCCAGGGCCTGATAATCTACATCCCAGAGTACTAAAAGAAGTGGCCCTGGAAATAACGGATGCATTGGTGGTCATCTTCCAAAATTCGATAGACTCTGGAGCAGTTCCTACTGATTGGAGGGTGGCAAATGTAACCCCACTATTTAAAAAAGGAGGGAGAGAAAAAGCAGGGAATTACAGACCAGTTAGCCTTACATCAGTAGTGGGGAAAATGCCAGAATCTATTATAAAGGATGCGATAGCAGAACACCTAGAAAGCTTAAACGGGATTGGGCAAAGTCAGCATGAGTTTATGGAAGGGAAGTCATGCTAAACAAATCTACTGGAGTTTTTTGAGGACATAACTAGTAGAATAGATAAGGGGAACCAGTGGATGTGGTGTATTTGGATATTCAGAAGGCTTTTGATGGGGTCCCACATAGGAGGTTGGTGTGCAAAATTAAAGCACATGGGATTGGTGGTAATATACTGGCATGGATTGAGAATTGGTTGACAGACAGGAAACAGAGAGTAGGAATAAATGGGTCCTTTTCCGGGTGGCAGGCAGTGACTAGTGGGGTACCTCAGGGATCAGTGCTTGGGCCCCAGCTATTCACAATATATATGAATAACTTGGGTGAGAGAACTAAATGTAACATTTCCAAATTTGCAGATGACACAAAGCTGGGGGGGAATGTGAGCTCTGGAGGAGGATGCAAAGAGGCTCCAATGTGATTTGCACAAGTTGGGTGAGTGGGCAAATGCATGGCAGATGCAGTGTAACATGGATAAATGTGAGGTTATCCACTTTGGTTGTAAAAACAGAAAGGCAGATTATTATCTGAATGGTGATAGATTGGGAAAGGGGGAGGTGCAACAAGACCTGGGTGTCCTTGTACACCAGTTGCTGAAAGCAAGCATTCAGGTGCAGCAAGCAATTAGGAAGGCGAATGGTATGTTGGCCTTCATTGCAAGAGGATTTGAGTACAGGAGCAAGGATGTCTTACAGTTATACAGGGCCTTGGTGAGACCAGATCTGGAGTATTATGTGCAGTTTTGGTCTCCTTATCTGAGGAAGGATGATCTTGCCATGGAGGGAGTGCAAAGAAGATTTACTAGGCTGATTACTGGAATGGCAGGATAGAAGTATGAGCAGAGATTGGGTCGACTAGGCCTATATTCACTAGAATTTAGAAGAATGAGAGGGGATCTCATAGAAACCTATAAAATTCTAGCAAGATTAGACAGGCTAGATGCAGGGAGGATGTTCCCGATGGCTGGGGAGTCCAGAACCAGGGACCACAGTCTCAGGATACGGGGTATGCCATTTAAAACCGAGATGAGGAGAAATTTCTTCACTCAGAGGGTGGTGAACCTATGGAATCCTCTATCACAGAAGGCAGTGGAGGCCAAGTCATTAAATATATTCAAGAAGAAGATAGATATATTTCTTAATGCCAAAGGGATCAAGGGATATGGGGAGAAAGCGGGAACAGGGTACTGAATTAAATGATCAGCCATGATCATTTTGAATGGCGGACCAGGCCCAAAGGGCCAAATAGCCTACTCCTGCTCCTATTTTCTATGTTTCTAAGGTTCCCCCTCGCCAAAAACACTTACCTTCACAATCTGACCTTTCCCTCCTCAAATTGCATAAACTTTAAACTATTACCCTTCCCACCATCCCCTACACCCATGATGTTCAGCTGACCCCGTCCCTCCACTCCCGCACTGAGAAACTTACCACCTCCCTCCTCCCCACCAGTGTTGCACCTCGTTTCCCTGGATGGGGATCCAAAGGTGCGGCAGTGCCGGCCGCCAGGGTGAAGATTGCGGTGGGACTTAAGGAGGTGACAGGAGACTCATTAATTCAGGTAACTTAATTTATTTAAATATTTTAATGGCAGTCCCGTTGCCAACTGGCGGGGGGCATTTATCGGGCTGGGCCCTGCTGACATCAAGGTCTGTGGCGGGCCTCATCCTGGCCATCTTCATGCCCCCTGTTACGACCAGGGGAGAAAGACGTCTGGGGGTCCCTTTTAGCCTTCACTGGTCTTACTGTAACAGGGATTTTAGCTCCACCTTGGTGAATCCTTGTTCACCCCTTTCCAATTATAAAGCAAAGAAACGAGCACAAATAGACTTTCTTAGGTTTAAAGAAGAAAGCTGAAATTTTATTAAACTGAAACTTAAAACTCTAATTCAGTTATTGCCTACGGATACACGCTACGCCCCACACAAGCATGCATGCGCATTATGCACATGCAAATAGAGACAGAAAAGAGCAGAAGAAAAATAAAGTGGAAAGGTTTGAAGCAATATCTGAAGAGTTGTTGTTATGGTTCTTCGTGTTCACTGTAGAATCCTTTTTGTAGGTAGATCTTGCTTTTCGTTGGGGCCCAGTATTCTTCTTAAACCTTGTTCACTGCAGGAGACTTTTCTCTCTTGGAGTTCGTGTGTCTTCAATCATTTTTTGGAGTTCTGTGAGAAAGAGATGGGAGCAGACAGGACAGGGGAGAAGGTCTTTGCAATCCAGGAGCCAAGAGATTTCTCGTTCAAAACTCTCAGTTCAAACTCTGCAACAGCCAGTTAGTCATGTGACCAACTGGCCTGGCCACATCTGTTTGTGGTTTGAATTGGTGCAGGGAATAGCTCCTTTGTCTACAAATACTGTTTATTAATCTGCAAAAATGTTTTTTCCTGCCAGGGGCTAGGCAACCCCTTGTAACAGGCCTTCTCTTCTTCCCAGCAACAATTTGAAATTTAATGTCCATGTGGCGAAATTAATATGCCTCATTCCTGGTAGGTGGGGGCCTGCATGACACCCCCCCCCCCACGGATCCTGACGTCACGGGCTCTATAGACTCCAGCCCTTGGTTTCTATCAGGTGACCCAAGTTTCTTTCCCATTGTTTTTTCATAAATGGTGTTTGATGGTGTGTCCTTTATTAGACAATGGGTTTGGATGTTGCTCATCTCTATGCCATCTTGATAAAATGGTGTTTGTTTACAACCTTTATCCTGAGATTGAGTCTGGACTCTCTATGTCTGCAAAGTCATTGTTAGCCCAACTTGTTGAAGAGGAGTAACCAGTAACATTGAATGGACCATTTACATTTCTAATGCTTTCTTCAACACTTGACCAGACATGACTATTGGTTCAGGATTCCAGCAGTTACCATGTGTATTCACAATACAGGAGAGGTCACCTGACCTCTTACTCCTTCTTGTTTTGTAGCACAAGGTGTCTGTTTTGAGTTCAATTCATCAGTTCATTTTATAGTTCATAATTTCTCCTTGCATGAGCATGACAGTGAGCGTTTGATTCTGACAGCGGATACAAAAAGCAGAAAAGTGCTTAATTTCTGTTTAGTAAAGTCACACTCCCACAAAAAAGTGGGAAAATTGGGACTATCAGTGGAATATGTTACTGCATGTTGTTCATCATGTCGTGCAACATATAGAGAAAATGTGATTACCTCTGTACTTAATGTGCATGTGGTGCTGGCTGGAAAAGGGTGACCACCAGGTGCATTTTTAACAATTCCATCCTGATCTATGAATCCACTTCACTTTAAGCATCCATTTCAATGATGGCCTCGGGGGCTATATGTCCACGCCATCTGTTTTTGTGGCAGTCTGGGACAGATCTCTTCAGCAAAGAGATGCTTGTCTCTGGCAGTCTTACAATTGTATTTCATTGACTTACCTCACGTGGCAGCTTTTTATTAACAGACTTCAGATTCTGATACCGTGCGACTTCAATTCTCTGGACTACAGTTATCTGTTTCCCTGATTGTGGGCCAAAACCTGATACAAGATATCCAAATGGCACATTTATTTTATTTGTTTTTTTTATTATTGGTGAATAAAACTACACAGTGCTTCTTTTGTTATTGATAACATACTTGACTTTATTCCTGTGCCCAGGGTATTGTTGTACCAAATGTGTAAGACAAAATGCTCGCACCTCTCAATTATCTACCAATTTCCCATTATCCATGTGGGAGGGGGAAGGAATTCCCTTCAATATGGTAGATAATGGAGCTTCCATTGTGTCTGAAATTGGGGGAAGGGAAGGTTAATTCTGAACCTGAAGGCTGAATAGATTTTAAAGGGAAAGTGTATTCACAATCTCATTTTAATCAGTGTCCAGCTGCTGTAAGCTGATGTAGCTCATTCGGTTTGAATGGGCCAAGGCACTGAAACAGCTGAGCACTGATAAAGATCAGAACTGGAGAATAACTTGTTGCTTGAGAAATAGGATTCATTGGATCACAGTGGAAATATCTTGGCTTAGAAAAAAATGAAGGGATCCAGACTTCACAACAAATAAAAATGCATTAATGCAGAAAACAGATTCAAGTGCTTTTGGCCCAGTCTGTGAAATGCATTTAAATGATACTAGCTTACAGGAGATTCACCTTATCAGAACTTTATCGAGTTTGTGAGGAATCAGTAACTCAAGTTTGTCAATCGACAGTCACCACTCTTCCAAAGCATTAAATAAAGAATATCTTTTCCATTCATATATTTCAAACTGGGTCACATTACACACTTAGTAAAAGAAGTGTAAGCAGATATCCAAACATTTGCAAGCTGACACTAAGTGTTTTACTTTCAAAAGATGTTGTAGAATCAGAGAATAGTACCACACAGAAAGAGGCCATTTGGCCCACCAAGTCCACGCTGCTCTTTTGAAGAGCAATCCTGTTAGTCACACTCTCTGGCTTTCCCCCCACTATAACTGCAATCTTTTCGAATCCTGCCTCTATTTACACGTTATCTTCAATGGTACTGCAGATGTGACATTTTAATCCTGACATTTCAAGTTTCCAAAATTTGTGATGAAACTATTGTAGGTTTTCTGTTACCTTTTCTTCCAGTGTGTTATTATTATTGCGTTTTACCAGTGCAAATTAAGGAGCTATCAAGGAAAGAAACTTAAGAATCTTTTGATATAATCCTAAATAGTGTGAATGGTAAAAAGGACTTGCAAGGCATTGTTAGGAAATGAGCTCCTTGATCTGCAGTCACAGTGAGTACATAATAAAATACATTTGTCAGGTACTGAAAGACGACCACATATGAACTTTATATACTAGAATACACATATGCTACACGATAAAAGAAAAGCTAAATACTATGGATGGTGAAAATCTGGAACAAAAAAATCAAAAAAGCTAAAACTCAACAGGTCGGGAAGTATCTATGGAGAAACCAGAAACTTTGGCCGGAATTTTACCCTCGTCGGACAGGAGCCGTCTACCGACCGAAAAGTTGGAGGAAATCCCGCCTCCACTTGGCCTGGGGTTCCAGTCTGGATTTTATGGTTCCCTGGCCCTTAATTGGTCTGAGGCAGGACTTCCACCTCATTCAGGCAGTAAGTCCCACCTAAATGAGCTGCCGACCAATCAGCAGGCTGACAGCTCTTAATCCCAGCAGCACCACCGGGAGCGGTGGCCATTGCTGGGACTGCAACCCCGCTGAAGACTGAAGAAGGACGGCCCCGGGAAAAAGTAAGTTTTTGGGACCTCGCCGAGGGTGATCGGTCGGGTGCCAGTGAGGCAAGGGTAGTTGATTGGGTGGCATGCTGGGCTTTGGGAGTGGTTAGGACATTATGGGCGGCCCTCAATTGGGCGCAGGGTGACTGAGCATGAGGGCACCCCCCCCCAGGCCATTGGAAAGCCACCTACTTTTAACATGGCTTTTCTTGGGCCTGGGCTGCCCGCTTGCTAATGGTAAAATCCCCGTGGCGGCAGGCGGAGGCCCTTAAGTGGCCAATTAACGGACACTTAAGGGCCCTGATTGGTCTAGGGTGGGCGACCCGGTTTTCACTGCCTCCACCCCGCATAAAATGGCGGTGGAGGTGGGGGCGCGTGGGGAAGGCCCCCTCAGCCCTCCCACTCCATTTTACACCCCTCTCTCCACCCCGCCACTATCCTGCTCTTTGTGGGGGCATAAAATTCAGGCCAGAAACTCAGTTTCTCTCTCCATAGAATGTCATCCAATGTGCAATGTACAAACTATTCTGAGACTGGTCATCCCAATATTTCCATGCTGAGAGTGGGGAAAATTTCGATATTCATAGAATCATAGAAACATAAAATGACACAGCATAGGAGGCCATTTGGCCTATCATGTCCCCTTGCAGGCTCTTTGACAGGGCTATCCAATTAGTCCCATTCTCCTCTTTTCCCATAGCCTTGAAAATGTTTCTACTTCAAGTATTTATCCAATTCCTTTTTGAACTTGCTGCATAAAGTTTTCTTTCCACATGTTGCATTTGATTCTTTTACCAATTACCTTAAATCTGTGTTCTCTGGTTACCGGCCTTTCTGCCACAGGAATCAGTTTCTCCAGATTTATTCTGTCAAAGCTCTTCACGGTTTTGAACACCTCTATCAAATACCTCCTTAATTCTGTCTGCTTTAAGGACAGTCATCCCAGTTTCTCTGGTCTCTCTCTGTAACTGAAGTCTTTTAATCGCCGGTACCATTCTAGTAAATCTCCTCTGCACTTCCTCTAAGGCCTTGATATTCTTCCTAATATTCTGCATTCTTTTAGTGATGTCCTTTACCCTGGTTCCTGGGAGGCTTCATGCTATGTGAGACTCATGTCAGTGGTTGCAGAAACACATGCCTATCACATGACTCCTGAATCCCCTATGAATACTACATTTCAACACTTTGTTGTGCCCACCTGTGCAATTGTTTGCCCCATGATTCCATGAGTATGCTGTTGACTGCACTCCTTTGAGGTATTATCACCCTCACTGGTATTCAGCACTATATATTGAGAGTACCAAACTCCTGGAGAATTCCTGCACTACCTGCTGCTTCCATGCTCACTGATGGTCACCCATTTATTATTCTCCTGAACTCTGGGGTGATCACTTCCTAGAACGTGCACTCCAGGAAGTTCTGAGCTTCGTTTATGCCCTGCAGTGACTCCAGATCCTGGCGTGGGCTGCTCTATTATCAGAGGAGTTATGGCTAGAAATAAATTCTGTAGAATTGTCAGTGAACTGCTCCACTTCTGACCTCATGACACAGAGAAGGTTAAGATTAAGCAGATGAAGGTCAAGGACATCGCCCTGAGGAATTCTGGCAACAAGATCCTGGGGCAGCAAATCTTCTTCTTTGTTCGATTTGACTCCAAACTTTGAGGTTTGGAAGTTATCACTTTCACACCCTCCCCATTGATCTCAGTTCTTTGATGCCATACTCAGTCAAACACTGTCTTAATACCAAGACAATATTTGAGCTTGGACTAACAAGTGGCAGGTAACATTCATGCCACATAATGACCCTTTTCACCAAGAAAATATCTAACCTTGACCTCTGAAAACATGGCATCATGTTCCACATTTTCACTCAAGACACCCAGCTCTACCTCACCATCACCTCTCTCGACCCCTCCTCTGCCTCTGATTTGTCACACTGCTTGTCCAGCATTCAGACTATTCGCAACTTTGGTGTCTGATTCAACTTCAAGATGAACTTCCAACCACCTATCCGCTCCATCACCAATGATATCAAGAACAGCTACTCTCACCATAGGTTCCCTTCTCCTCCCAAAATGGTTGTCATTCCTGTATGGTTGCAATTTTCCTTGGGACTGAGGGAATCTTCAACTTGTGTCAAGATATGTTCTATTATAATATGCTCCTCTAGTGGTTGTATAGTTTTTAGGGAAACTAACTATTTGCAACTAATCTTAGTGGAACTTGCATTAATTAATGTCGGGGTATCCTTTGCTCGAATCACTGTCGGGTCATTGTTTCAAAGGCAGTGACTGTTACCTGCGTGGGGCTACCTGATGGCATGAACTGTTGATTGGAATCACAAATTTAATTTGCTACTGTTCCAAACTCTCCATCCTGAGTAACATTTTCATGCCTGAGGCTCTATCACATGGACATTATGACTGTATGTGAATTTATCCTTTACATGGCAAGAATATTGACAAATAAGGTTGATTTTGTCCACTGAAATTCCTTCCTGCAATATATTCTCATCATACCATTTATACTGGAATTTGAATACTTTACTGCACATTGTTTTGTGTGCTGTATCTTGTTAATATTTCTCTGTGTTACCAGAAAATGAGAAAGAAAAAAAGAAAAAAATCCCAAAGCAGTATGACAAATAAAGTACTTTTTTTAATGAGGTAATGTAAATGTATGCAGGAGTTGATTGGCACCTAGCAATGAATGACTACTGCTTTGTTGATTGAAGAAGAAATGCAGGACATTGTAAGAATCTCCTGCCTTTCCTCAAGAAGTGTCACAGTCTCCAACAACAGTCTGAACAAACATGGGCACAATTTAATATCGTATCTGAAAGACAACACCTCTGATGGCGCAGCACTTCTTCAGAATTACATTGAAGTGTTGGTTTAGATTTTGTGCTTATGTCCTGGAATGGGGCTTAGTGTTACCAACCCCCTGGGATAGTCCTGGATTCTCCAGGAATTAAAGGTTAATCTCTTGGACACTACCACAAGCAACCTGGGAGAAAAATCAGAGGGATATTTAAAAATTGAAGTGTTTCTTTTTCATTTTCTTTGAACACTTTTCTTTATTACTTATAAAGATATTGGAGATGAGAAGAATGGCTGTTTGACAGGGTGGGGTAGTTAGGGGTGGGTGGTTATTTGACGAAACCTCCAGGAATATGCTCAACCAGAGCTGGCAACCCTAATGGGGCTTGAACTCACAACCTTCCAACTCAGACATACAAATCCTACCACTATGCCAAGCTTCTTTTCTCCATATTCATTTATGAGCTATGCTCTTACATTATAGTAATATTCATGACTTGCTTTCAAGCAATCCTTTTATATCTCAAGCCTTGAGTTACTAGAACGTCATTGACTCCATCAGTGAATTCACAACATGTTTGTTGCCTCCTTTGTATTATTGGAATTTCCCTCACCAACCAAAAATATGTTCACTTTGCTCTGTTACCACAGTGACAAGTACCTTAAGGCCCAGTATGTACATGGGAGTTTTGAATGGTCGTTGACCAATGGGTCACAAATTTTGCAGTGTGATGGAATATAGGTATCATAGGCTTAATTAAGTAGAATTTGGAAATAGTTAGTGTATTATGCCTTTTAGAAGTAAAGATTGAATAACTGGTCAGTTTTCAGAACTTACTGACATTCCCCTTTAAGAAAGTAGAGTTAAATATTTCAAGGTCCCTGTTAGAATAGAATTTCTGTTGCCAGGGAATTGGAAGATAAACACACACATTGAAATATCCTGTGTGACCTCAGTAAGAGGTAGCAATAAACTTAATTAGTTTATGGGGTTGTTGATGCAGACAAATTGACTCCAGAGGTTGCTTTAAGGTACCATAAATGCTGGTAGTCAGGTGACACCTTACAAATAGTATAAAAATGAGAGGTTTTGAAAGCAAAGTTTAGGGGTGTTGTATCCTCAAACAACACTTCTCATCCCATGGCTTGCTTGGAGAATTTAAGGTAAAAGTTTACTTTAAATTTTGATGAATATACTGGGTATTCCAAGATAATTTTGCTGTAACATTAGCAAGGTTAAACTTTTGGATTCTATGTTAGAAATAAGAATATGTGTTACATCTCTCAGTAATATTTGATATTGTGATATACTTGTCCACTTAAGAAGTTTATTGCATGTTAAATTCTTTAATAAATATATAAAAGTTAATAAATCATCTCATGTCGTATTCTGTATGCAACTACAAGAACCCCCTCTCTGTTCTCTTCAAGTGGAGAGATACGTATTGGAGAGTTTCCCAGATCCTTATAATATCTGGGATATTTAGGACTTAGCCATAAGTATTAAAATAAGCTATCCAAAAGATGGTAATATTCTCTGTTGGTTTTCTTTCTGTGAGAGAAAGTCAGTACAATTCTTTGGACCCAAATAAGTGTCTGAGAATTTGTCTGGTTTGAATTTGATTAAAGGAGATTTATAGGGATGTACTCCTGATTTGGTTTAGTCCCTATAAGGGGTTAAAGTCATAATCCCACATTGGGCGCCAATTGCTTTGCTTTCAAAACCTCTCATTTTTATACTATTTCTGAGGTGTCATCTGACTTCCAGCATTTATGTGACCTTCCTGTGTTCCTTTTAAAATGCATATTTTTATTTACCATTTCCACTTAATGTTTTACTGGAATTTGAAGTTGTGAGCTTTTATCTGGTCAAAATGTTTATAATTGTGTTTACTTGACCTCTTGTTCCTCATAGAGTCATAGAGAGATACAGCACCGAAACAGGCCCTTCGGCCCACCGAGTCTGTGCCGACCAACAACCACCCATTTATACTAATCTTGCTAGCTTACACTCAAATTCTAATTTCTCCCTCTTTTTTTTTTTAAAAGAGTCCTGTGAGTCCATTTTTTATAATTGCCTTTTTTGTGGTACATTAAAGCAACCTCCAGAGCCGATTTGTCTGCATCAACAACACCATAAACTAATTAAGTTTATTGCTACCTCTTACTGAGGTCACACAGGATATTTCAATGTGTGTGTTTATCTTCCAATTCCCTGGCAACAGAAATTCTATTCTAACAGGGACCTTGAAATATTTAACTCTACTTTCTTAAAGGGGAATGTCAATAGTTCTGAAAACTGACCATTTATTCAATTTTTACTTCTAAAAGGAATAATACACTAACTATTTCCAAATTCTACTTAATTAAGCCTATTATACCTATATTCCATCACAGCAGCTTTGGCAGTGGAATGAACATACCTTTTAACATTTCTACCAGTTAAGCGGCTCATTATTTACATGAGAAGTGGTAAAGGCTCATTACTGTGTCTGTTGTGATTGTTTATTCCCCTCCCAATATTGCTAATGCAATTATATTCTCAGGAATCACATTTCTCCAATCCATATGTTCCAGTAGTTTTTTTTAGTGGCCAAGCAGTTAAAATAAAAATGCAAATTTCTTTTTATCAATCAGAGGAAAATTCTTTACATGGTGAATTAGAAAATCTAAAGTTATTCAGAAACAAATTTTAACCAGATATTTATGTTTCTACATTTAATAGCTAACTCCACAAGTAAATCTGAAAATGGGAAAGTACTAATTTTAAGCTTTGTGGTAATATGTTGTTTGTAATAGTTACCATATTGTTCAAGATATGCATTCATTTCTTGCCCAGCCAAAAAAAAAGCTTGGTAAAAATCTACTGTAGATGATACAGTCACAAGAGGTAGTATATTAGAAAGCTTAATTAGTTAGCACTTTTACTGGTTGTTTTATTTTGAGGTAAATTAAGCTTTCTCTTGATCTTAATAATCTGATAAATGTGAACTTAAGCATTATTCATTTATTTAGCCATTCCCTGCCACTATGTGAATGAACCCCATAAAGGATACAAAACTCACAAAATGTCAGATTTTATACTGTACTTTTGGGCAATAATTCAAATCTTTTCAGATCCAAGAAATTCAAGTATAATTTGAATGTCTTCACGATATAATAGCCGGAATTTCCGAGTTTTTAATAGTGAACTGTTGAATTGTGCCATTCACTGATCTGCCACAGATAGCACTTTGGACATCCCTCACCCCTCCAAACCCCCTGTTCCCCCCACCTCCAATTCAATCTGTATAAAAGTTTTAGAAAGTGAATTGATTTTAGTATAACCATTTCCTGGTTGGTTGTGTGTGAAAATTCTTTAATGTGATTAGCTGCTGAGATAGCTTAACACTGGGAAGTCCCATTAAACTACACTAAAATCAACTTCACATCGAGAGAGTGGACGTTCTCACCACGGAGATCACTAATAAATCTCTCAGTGAGGCTTTCTTCGTGGTTAGCTGTAAGCAACTTGCTTTGCCGCTGACTTTAATATCTGACCCATTGAAACATTATTCCTGTACCAAGAAAAATAGGAAGCGCATTCCAGCAGTAAAGGCTGTTCAATCTTTTTTGCAAGTGTAGACAATGACGAACATTAAATATTTTAATTTGAAGCTTGCTTTCTTCCCTTTTAAGCAGTTCAGATTCCGCCAGCTTTACTGTCAAAATTGCACTCTTTGATCAATAGACAGCATTCTTACAGTGCTAAGACTCTCACACATGTTCCTATTATCAAAGCCAGCTGTTAGTTTAACCTGCCAAGAGAATGTGTAAATTTTATGATATGTATTTTGACTCAGAAGTGTGCAATCCTGTTTCCTTAGCAAAACATTCACACCAGTTCCCCCTCCCCCACCCCGTCACCAATTTAAAGGCTGCAGCTCTTTCAGCACTGTCAATACTAACAATGAAAGCTTCTCGACCACCGCGGCCCCACCTGCCTGTCAGGTGGATGTAAAAAATATTCTGACATTATTCAAAGAAGAGCAGGGAGGCTTTCCTGAACAACATTTAATGCTCAACCAACACTACCAAAAACAGATTATCTTTGGCTGTGAAAGTGCAAAGGGAGTCGGGAAGGGTAAAGCTGGAGCCCTCTCCCAAGAACAAGGCTAGTAGTATCTGGCAATGTCACATCCCTTCTCCCTACTCACACTCATTCGCACATTCACTCATTCACTCATTAACATTTAAACATAAAAACACCACACACAGCAAAATTACTACAAGCATTGCTTGTTATCTCTTGAAAACAGCATTATAACATATGCTTTTCTCCATTATTTTGCGCTCTGGAAAAACAAACTGCACCCTGTGTTACTCTCAACAATGTCTGCGCACACCAGTGCAGGCCCATACACCCTAAGGGCTTTAGATAGCGAACTTGAGGACGTAACTCCTAGTGAGTCACAGTCCATGGATGAGAAGGAAAAAATGGTGATAGAGGAGAGGCAACAACCTGCTGATCAAAGGTTAGGTTAGTCCCTTCTTCAACTGCAGGGGTTAAGGATTCAGAACACACAGGTCTATAATAAAAGGAGAGTACTGTCTGAGCTTCAACAGCACATAAACAGGGTCTAATTTTAATGTCTCATCTGAAATAGGGCAGCTCGAACAATGCAGCACTCCTTGTACTAAAGTAGGGCATGAATCCATGACCATTTGACTCAGAGGCATAAGAATGCTGGTATTTAAGAACTACTTTCACTGATCGGTGAGTTGATAACTCAAGAACATAAATTTAAGATCATTACTAAAATAACAAATGGAGAGGCTAGGAGAATCTTTTTTGGACAGAGGGTTTCTCGGATATGGATTATCCAATAAGAAACAGTGGAGGAAGCAGAAAGCTGTTAAGAAAGAAGTGGAGAAATATTTGAAAAAGAATAAATTAAAAGTGTATTGGGAAATGGTAGGGGAATGGGACTAATTGGATAGCTCTTTCAAAGAGCCAGTATAGGTGTGTTGGACTGAATAATTGCCCTCGGTGCTATAAAATTCTATGATTCTACATATGCCATTGAAATGGCTATTTATGACCTTACTGTTTCCCATCCACAAATAAAATTGAAGCCTGGGATTTATAAGGCTTAACAAGTATGTCTATCTTTGTGATAGGGAACAGTGGGAAAATTCCAGCCATAAAAAACTACAGTTAAAATTGATTAGGGCTACGAATGAAAATCCAAGTTTTAGTATAGTTTGCAAATACATAGATTTTGCTCACAATATTTTCATCCAAGTCATAAAAAAGAAAGGAACTTTCATTTATATAGTGTCTTTCATGACCCCAGGATATTCCAAAGCGCTTCACAGCCATGCAGTACTTTTGCAGTGTAGTCACTGTTGTAATTTAGGGAATATGGCATCCAAATGTAAACAGCAAGGCCTCACAAACAGCAATGAGATAAATGACCAGATAATCTTTTCTCTTTAAAGATGTTGTTTGAGGAGTAAATATTGGCTAGCACCTCAGGGAGAACTCCACGGCTCTTCAAAATAGTGTGGTGGGATTTTTAATGTCCATCTGAGGGAGCTGACAGAACCTTGGTTTATCATCTCATCCAAAAGACAGCAGTACATACTCCCTCAGTACTGCACCAGAGTGTCAACCTTAGATTGTTTTGCTTAAGTCTCTGGAGTGGGACTTAAACCCACAACTTTCTGATTCAGAGGCGATCGTGCCATGGCTGGCACCAAAGTCATAGGATGCTTAAAAAAAAAAATCAGAAAGCCAGATGCTAGAGAATGATTCAAAGGATTGAATGAAGAATTGATTATTTAAAAAAATGTAACATACCATTTCATCTTAAGCTTTTAAAATCACAGTTTTTAAAACATAATCATGTTACAAAGTTCAGTACTCATAACACAACATTTTATGTTTGATGGTCTAAGGAATTATAACAGTATAGTCAATGGTGTACATTTCCAGATTTGCCTCTTTAAACAAGGTTTTTTTTTAAAGGAATCCAAGCTGATTGTCATTATACAGAGTTGTGGCTTCCTGATTATATCAAATATTGGCCAAGCTTAGTAAGTATTTTTAATTGGAATTGAAGTAAATTATTAAATTGGATAGATGAGAACTGATCAGAGTGAGCTTTCATTGCTGCTGTTAGATTAAGTGAATTCCTATTCTCTGATGTTTAAATATTTTACTTTCACAATTACGTTAACTCAGATTTTGCTGTACCAATAACGGTGAGGCTATCACCTCTCAAAAGTTATTACAAGCTAACACTAACAGCAGCTTTTGGCATCTACACATGCATAGTTAAACATGGAAATCCAGAAGTTGCTGTCAGTGATACCCGGATCCTCCACAATCTTTGCTATTACAGTCTTTGCTGATGGAATCTGCACAGAAATCACAGTAATGTCTTGAGCATTGGCTAATTAGCCACTATTCTCGGATAAAAAGGGTTAAAACTAGTGCAATCAGAAGTAACTCAGAAGTTTCTAACGACAAAATAAGTGTTAATTACTGAAACAAATTCTCTGGCCCTAAAAATTGTATTTTACAAGTGTGGAGTCTCATTCCCTCACAAAAAAGTTAGAGATTTAAAAAAATGTTTTTTAGTCTTTTTTTCTCTTTCATGTCTCTCCTTTGATTCCATGTGTATGTCCCAACCTTTACTTTACTTCCTACACACTGGTTTAAATGTAATTTATATTTCCTGTTTGTTGCTTCCACCTTTGCTCTCTGTATGCCTCAGTGAAGATTCTTCAATCTGATTGGTTGAGGAGCCTCCCTGATGCTTTACCTGCTCAGAGACACCATAGATCCCCTATAGAGAGCACTGCAGTGGATCAAACATCCAATTATTAAAAATCTCCGCTGACAAGCCCACTAAAGGTCTCTGGGCAACGTAAATGAGATGAATGGTGAAAGCCGTTCCTTTGCAGCTCACAGCAAAGTCTTGTCCAATATGACACTATGCTACAATTCAATAAGCTCTTCCTGGTTTACAACACACCAGTACCTCTTCTCATTTCTAAGAACTTCTTTTTCTAGTTTGTTCAACACGCGTTATGAATGACATTTGCTATAATATTGTTTCAATGCAAGTTGGTTGAGCAGGACACTGCAGTTTGAGGGTCCCGGGTTTGAAATTTGGTTAACTTCACTCAGCCTTCATACTTCCTGTCATGCTAGGCCCCCACTCGACAAGAATGAGGCACATTAATTTTGTCATGAACATTGAATTTAAACTGTTACTGGAGTGAGGAAAAGAATTGTCAAACAGATCAGCCATGGCAGAAAAATACATTTGTACATTAACAGACCGTGATTGGAAGGACAAAGAACCATTCCCTGACACATTCAACTCACAATGGACCTTGATCACCAGGTATTGTGTGTAAGAGGAGCATTCCAGGCTCTATTAAGATGATACAATCCACAGAGCCAAGACGTGGTCAGACCAGTTAGTCACATGACTAACCTGCTTGGCAACCTGGGGTTTTCTGAATTGTACAAACAGTTTGAACTCAGAGTGTCTGTTGGCTCCTGGCTGAGAAGATTTCTCCTGTCTGCTCCCATCTCTTTCTCACAAGCCTCTGAATCCATTGAAAACACATGAACCCCAAGAGAGAAAAGTCTCCTACAGCAAACAAGGTTTAAGAAGAATACTGGGCCCCAACAAAAAGCAAGATCTACCTACAATCAAGGACTCTACAGTGAGCTCGAAGAACCGTAACAAAAACTATTCAGATATTGCCTCAAACTTTTCCACTTTATTTTTCTTCTGCTCTTTTCTGATTCTATTTGCATGTGTGTATCGCATATGCACGCTAGCGTGGGCACATCGTGTATTCGTGTATTGCATTATTCCTGCAAAGATGTCTGCCAATTTATTTCAAAATAACACAAACCATTATCTAAAGCACGTATCTCCTATTGCCATATAAATCCTACAAATTATGCTTACCAAATCAATTGTGGCTTCAATTAAGTCCAACTACATGGTAGAATTCATGTCAGAACTAGTTGAAAAAGTTGTGGAGTAAACAGTACTTAGCTTAGAAATATATTTTCTTTAAATTCTGGTTGCTTCACCTCAGTATTTCCACACATTGGGCTGAATTTTACCGGCCCCTCGATGGCACGGGGGCCGGTAAAATGCTGCAGGGAGAGACCCACCTCGACCCACAATGTCGAGCAGAGCCCATCGCATATTACTAGCGGCGGGGGGACTTCAGTGCAGCCACCCCACCCCGCCGCAAAGCGGCGGGTCTTTCACCTCCATATTAAAATGAACCCTAATGACATTCAGATTAACATACCTGCAAGCGGCGGCCGTCCCACTCTGATTTTATGGCCACCGTTTATGCTCTGCGCGCCTCCAGAACTCCACACTGGGTGAGAACCTGGTGGGGAGGGGGAAGCAATAGAATTTTCATGTCGGGAGGGGTGAAGGAGCGGGGACATCAATTTTAATTGGATGTGGGGATGGAGGGAAGGGATAGAACGGCAAAATATTGAAGGTCGGGGGGGAAAGTTCGGGTCTTTGTAAAATCAATGGATGGTCATTTCGGGCAATGAAATGACCATTGGGGAGGGGTTGGGGAAGGGCCTCCATCTCCTAATTATTTATTAAAAACATGTTAAGTGCAATCCATCTTTAAAGATTTAAATGTGTGTTAAGGGCTTAAAGCCCTTTAAAAATGGCGCCGGTGCCTGCGCGGTGGCGCCAGACGGCGTTACCGGGGATACAGCGGCCACCCCCTTACTTCACCAGGAGCAGCCGCTCTGCCCCATCTATTTAAATGAGCCTCCGCACGTAATATCGCGGGGGCTCAGGGATGGCGCATTCGAGCGGGATGCATGCCGTTTTTAGAGTGCGCCGCCGCGAATAGCGGCGCACTCTAAAACTCAGCCCATTGTATTTACTCTTTCAGCCTTCTATTCTTTTTGCCTACAGTAATTATTTGGTTTGCACTGCCATGAGGAGGCTTCTGATTCATATATATGTTTAATGCCTGTCTAAGTAAATGTCTGATCTGTGCAGGAGGAGAGGGAAACATACCAGCATGGAGCATCCCTGCTGGACCCAACTGTCTAAGAGAGGTGGGGAGTTAGCTCCACTCAAACTGCCATGCAAATTGAAGCGCTTAGCCCAGATTAAGATACTGGGCTTTAGATTACGCATTGTCCTCAATGCAAGAACCATCAATAGCTTTGCAAACTCATTGGCACAAGGCATATTTCGGTACTACTGTCACTGTGGCGAACTGCATACCCTCCATTAGCTGGAAAGCATTGTGGATGTGAAATTGAATAGTGTAACAACACCAAAAGCAACGCTGTGGAGACCTACTACATGGGTGAGCTGCATGCCGTAATGCTTTGGACTACCTTGAATGGATGTTATCATGCCATTAGTGATTCAAAAAGGCTGATGGAATGCCAGGATACTGAGCAGCTTTGGGCATTGAGGGCCCAGCATCCGATTGTACCACTTCAGCATGGGTGGTAGCAGTCTGGGCTGGCTGAGAGGCAACAGCAAGAGTACAGGCAGAGTGGCAATGTGGGAGCACAAGTGCTGTCATCTTGAGAGAGAACAGTAGGTTTGTGCTCCATGGACCCACTGCCACTTTCCTGGTGCAGCACCTCAGCAATCCTAGTAATATGTTGGAGCACAGATTGCTGTGAGAGCCAGCATGTCCCATTGAGCACTGAAATCTGCGCCCATGATCGCAGCAGTCTGAGCTTGTATTGTAGCATGTATGAAACTCATGACCTCTATCTGAGCTTCCGCTGCAGCACTGAGATGTCGGGAGGTCTCCGCCTGTGCTGCAGCAGAAGGTGAGACAGTGGCCAGCAAACATTCTGCAAAAAACCAGGACTGCAGGCTTCCCATGGTGCAGGATGCCATTGACTGCATGTACATCCCTTTGCGGATGCCACATGCCAACTCTGCCCTATACCACAGCCAAAAACAATTCCATTCCCTCAGCGCCCAGTTGGTGTGTGACCATAAGCAGAGAATCAGGCAGGTTAATTTCTAGCATCCTGGCAGCAGTCATGGTTTGCGTCATTATTCAGGCACTGGGATTACAATTTACAACCTGCCCGTGAAGATTCCGATGGAGGTGGGCTGAATGCATTTTTGGTCCTGCCACCTCACTTACATGATTGCAGAGTAGTCAAGTTTCTGTGCGCTACCAACTGCCTCTGCACTCAGCAGGGAGCTAAGTAGCGTATGCAAACAGCACATGGTGCTGCCAGCCTTCTGTTCTTAAAGGCAGTCTGCCCCTCTTAAAGGGAAGATGCATCGAATTACAGGAGGCTGCTGCTCAATACTATTACTGCAATTGTAAACAAAGAAAATGGAACACGAGGACAGAGAGAGGGCTGGAGGGTCACGGATGGGGCACTGCATACCATAATGATGTAAGTGGACTGGAGGAGAGACCCCATGCTTCCACAGAGGGTGGAAGAGGGGGGTTGCCAGAAGGCTCTCAAAGACCATCCTCAGAAGGCATTGGGAGCAGATGGCCAAGCAGGTAATTGTCAGCATTGGGACGCAGGGACTTAGCTCCCGTGCCACAAAAAATTTCATGATCTCACCCGGGTAGTCAAGATCAGTGAATACAGCATCATATGACATCTCCACCACCACAACACCAACTTCTCATGCTGCTTAATGCACTACACCCCCATCACTCACCCAGCAGCATTCCCTGGCACACAAAGCTCGTGCATAATATCCAGAAATTCTGACTCACCCACACACACCTCACAATGCTACCAGCCTCACACCCAGTTTTCACTGTCTCCGAATAACCTGAAGCCATTCAGCTATGGTAGGCACATCAACCAAATGTCACTAACATCCCTCTCTCTTGCAGGACAAGGTAACACACAAAAGAAGGGAGCAAAACAGAGCCAGCTGGGGACAGGCACACCTGCATCTCCTGAGCCCTATGGAGGAGATGGTTTTCCACATCATGGACTGGCTGTGACAGAGCCCATGGCAACTGGCATCATTGAGAACATTCAAGATGATGGTATGCTCCTACCTCTGCCCCTTCTCAACTCCCAGCTCACCCTCATCCTGCTATCTGGCATGATGAGCAAGCTGCTGATTGTGTGACCATGGACCTCATGATGTCCACCCCGGCCTACTTCCCTCACCCCAACATTACTCTTCTCAGTTCCTGCTTTTAGACACCTAAGAACTGCCACCTGCTCAGCTACAGCAGCTGAAAGAGGAGGAGAGAAAACAACAGCAAAGCACTGATGAAGAGGCACTGCCACTTGATCTGGCACTCATAGCCACCAACTCAGATACTGGCACTGCATGTACCTTGTCTGTGAGAAAAGGGTTGGGATCAACATGTGGTGAGTCATGGGCATGAGTGGGCTGCATCCAAGTCAGGGGTAAAGGAAAGTTTGTGTGCAAACTCACCAGAGGGCAAGGTCACAGATGAGTTCTGCGACAGTGCATTCAGATGAGAACATTGATGGGCATGCACGCCGAAATGCTGGGTGTAATAATAAAGAAGCAAAATACTGCAGATGCTGGAAATCTGAAATAAAAACAAAAAGTGCTGGAAATACTCAGCAGATCAGGCAGCATCTGTGGAGAGAGAAACAGAGTTTATATTTCAGGTCAGTGACCTTTCATCAGAACTGGCAAAGGTTAGAAATGTAATAGGTTTTAAGCAAATAAAGTGGGGTGGGGCAAAAGATATCAAAAGGGAAGGTGTTGATAGGACAGAGGGTCACAGAGAATAACTGACAAGAAGGTCATGGAGCAAAGGCAAAGGGTGTGTTAATGGTGTAGTGAAAGACGAAGCGTTAGTGCAGAGAGGGTGTTAAATGACCGAATAATGAACAGCCCTGGCCAAAAGCACAAACATGAAAAAATAAACAGTGGGCAGGCACACGATAAAAAAATAAATGATGAAACAAACTTAAATAAAATAAAAATGAAAAATAAAAAACAAAAAATAAAAATAAAAAAGGGGGGCCAGTCATGCTCTGAAATTATTGAACTCAATGTTCAGTCTGGTAGGCTTCAGCGTGCCTGATCGGTAAATGAGATGCTGTTCCTCGAGTTTGCTTTGATGTTCACTGGAACACTGCAGCAAGCCCATGACAGAGATGTGGGCATGACAGCAGCGGGGTGTGTTGAAATGGCAAGCGACAGGAAGCTTGGGGTCATGTTTTCGGACTGAGCGAAGGCGTTCCGCAATCTGCGTTTGGTCTCCCCAATGTAGAGCTGGGTGTATTGGCTGGCATGCCAGACAGTTTTTTGTCACTGTCAAGGAGCATGGATGAGTCCAGCTCCAAATTGGCAGAGGGCATCATGCAGAGCTTGCCCTCTCTGCAACCTCTGCTCCATCTCCCTGTCATGTTGCCGACTTAGAGACACTGCAACTATCGCCCCCATACCTGTTGCAGCCTTGGAATGGACAGGTCATCTACTCCACTGCCCTTCCTGTGAGAATGCAGCAAGACTCTGATGAATCTGGGAACTCACCACAACACCTACGAAATAGTCCTGAGCACTTTCAGATACTTTGCATTAGCAGAAATTCTTCAAATTTCCTTACCTAAAAGTTGGGTTCCTGGCCCTTTAAATAATGCTAGGGAAGGACCCATCTTACAGCTGAATGCTTGATCTTTTGTGAATGGTGTGCAAATTCTTTGAATGGACCTGCGTTCTCCAAATTTGGAAAATGGCTTCACATCAGCCAGTAGGATTGTGCAGTATCATAATAGGACCAGTTCAGATTCTTCCAGTGCTTGTAGCGGATGCCTGCATAAGTGTCCTTCTCAAGATGGGCACTGGGCATATCCAAAGAGGTTGAGGGCATAGCCTACACCACCCCACCCACCCCGGGAGAAAGGATGTGAGAAGGAGGATTAGCTATGAGGAGCGGCACAGTGGCGCAGTGGTTAGCACCGCAGCCTCACAGCTCCAGGGACCCGGGTTCGATTCCGGGTACTGCCTGTGTGGAGTTTGCAAGTTCTCCCTGTGTCTGCGTGGGTTTTCTCCGGGTGCTCCGGTTTCCTCCCACAAGCCAAAAGACTTGCAGGTTGATAGGTAAATTGGCCATTATAAATTGTCACCAGTATTGGTAGGTGGTAGGGAAATATAGGGACAGGTGGGGATGTTTGTTGGGAATATGGGATTAGTGTAGGATCAGTATAAATGGGTGGTTGATGTTCGGCACAGACTCGGTGGGCCGAAGGGCCTGTTTCAGTGCTGTATCTCTAATCTAATCTAATACCGTCATCTTCAATGGCTTCATCCCCATCGTTGGCCACAGCCTCAACAATGGCCATCCCAATAATGGTCAGTACCATCTCCTCGGTGGGGGTTAGGACATGCAGGTGTACCTGACCCCACCAGTTAGCTCCTTCTGCCTGTGGTTGCATGCCAGCTTTTCGTGCAAGAGTCAGGGAAATGTGTCAATGAGTGAGGTGCAATCTGTTTGGATGGTATGGCTGCCATGGTTGCATAGCTGTCTATGTGTGCAAGCTGTGAGATTTGGGTGTGAGGCAGCAGCGCTAAGTGTGTGAGGCTGAGGTGAAGCATATAAATGTTGGGTATGAACCCTGATTGATAGAGATTGTTGGTAGGTGTGATGGGGGTGTGGTGAATTGAGCAGTGTCTGAGGCTAGTAGTGTAGTGTAGTTGGTAGGATACAGTATTTGAAGATGCATTCATTGACTTTGACTCCTCATGTAAGATCATTGAACTGCTTGCGGCACTGCATCTAGGTCTTCGGGATTTGACTCCTCATATTGAACCTGCTACCACTGCCTTCTACGCATGCACCAGGATGGCCTCCTGGCTCCCTGCAGATACAGGGAAACTCTCCACCTTTCCAGCTCCTCCACCAAGGCCTCTGGTGAAAACCGTGAAGCCTACTCTTTCCCAAGTTGGGTCATTATTCAATGTTTCCCAGGTCGGTGCAACTGCCTGCACCTGCTACAATGCACCTCCCTTTAAGAGATGCAGGCTGGCTTTAAGCACCTTTAATTGGTGCTGGCCAGTCATGATATTGGCCCCCTGCTTAGATATCCAGACAATCAACAGCATGGTTAGCGCAGGCTGAGCCCTGAAGCCATTGAAATGAGCAGGCAGTGCCAAGTTGGCACAGTTGCAATCAATGGCTGCAGGTTAATCGTGCACTGTGATCCCTGTGCCTGTTTTTGGGAGTTATCAAATTTAGCCCCCAAAACATTTATTCTGCATTCCTGTCATTTCAGTATCAATTCCTGAGTTTATCTTGATCATCCCTTAATGGCCTGATTCCTATGTGAATTTTCCTTTTGTTACTTGTGTGCCTATGGAATTCTTTGCTATTTATATTTTAATTTCACATTTTCTCTTTGCCTTCCTAACTGCCTTTTTAACTTTCCAAGGTTCCTCATATTTCCTTTTAACATCCTCTTTATAGCTTACGTACTTTGCATACGCTTTTTTTTAGATTCAATTTTAACTCTCCTCTTCAATTGACTTTGGTATCTCATTCTTGGCAAGTTTATTCTTAATGTTTAGTGAAATATATTTTCCGGAACTCTATTAATCTCTGCTTTAAATGTTGCCGATATCTGTCAATATTTATTTCCCATTTATATTCTTTAGGTCAATCCTCATTTACTCATACCTTCATCTTTGTTCTAACAGTATTCCTCTCAATCATTCATAAACCTTACTATATTGTGATTACAACTCCCTTGATGCTTTCCCATGCCTTCTTCCTTTATCTACACCAGCTATATTTTCCATTACTAAGTGCTTCAAGTATGTAAGAAGTCCAACCAGGGAGGATCAGAAAGGAGTCACATTCACACTGTAAAAACTCCACCCCCCACTTCTCCCCTTCACTCCCCATGCCCACCATCTTATTTGATAAGCCTAGTAGATCATGTAAGCTTCAACACACAGCAGTTTTAACACAACTGGGATTACCACAATGCATGAGCGGCTACTGAGCAATCGCTGCCTTAAATATGATATAAAAATGGTGGGAAAGAAACTTCATCAGGAAATGACATCTTTTTCAAAGTTTAAATACTTTCCCGAGACGAGCAGGAAACATATTTTAAACACAATTTAATTTTATCAACTTCCTCCTTCAAACTCAATTTGTATTAACACATCTTGAAGTTCAATTCTGTTGTCATGACCATTTAAGATTATTTGAATTTGTCTAATCACTCCTCCCCACCCTACCCCACTCCAAACCATCAAGCTTTAATCACACAAATGTTGGTGTTGCCCTTCAATGGTTACTGAGTTCAATTTGTGGAGCTTAGCTCTGCATGTAATGTGTTTATTATGGTGTCGAAATGCAACAATGCTTGTAATTTGGGCTCGCTGACCAAGCAGACTCATCTGCTCCATGATTAATATTTACTTGTAATGGACAAAAATCATTAATCTGTTTTGATGGCTAATTCTTTCATCTCATGTAATTGAAGCAGAATTGAAGGTGCAGCCCTTCCATAGCCTCAGGGTCACAAACTTAGAGAGTAACTTTTAATTATTGTGGTAGCATTCTAGTACTATTTCAATTTTTTTTCTAATTTTCAAATAGAACAATGAATATTTTGAAATGTATAGCTTTTCCAAAAACATTTTTGTAGCAGTTGCAGGAGAAATAATAACATTTATTTTCATTGAAAGAACTAGTTAATTTTTTTTTCCTTCAGTGCTGGAATGTTCTAATTAATGACTATACTGAAGTTTGAGAGTCAATTAAAGCTTTCAGACTGAATTTAATAAGGGTTGCATTGCCATGCATCACCTGTGTGGCTGCGCCGACGGGATTGTGCAGCAGGTGCTATTTAACATAATGGAGGCTCCAGTCACCCTCAGTCGTGTGGTGGGGGCAAGAGGTGAGATGCCGATTGTGGTGTCAGCTGACAGCGGATCAGATGCTGGCGCCATCTTTAAAAAGCCTGCCAGCCCTGCATTCACTCCTGCCTTGCAGTCTACAGAAGGTCACTTTACTGTGAGGCATAACAAGTCACAGCACTGTTTCCTCCAACACTCAACTCCCTTAGGAAGAGTGAAGCGGATGGCAGAGGGTAGGTCAAGGCAGACCCCCACTTTAGTGATGCCTCCCTGCTGATTCTGCTCCAGGCTGCAAAGGAAAGGCAGGAGGTTCTCTTCCCCAGTGATGGCAAGAAGAGATCCTCCCATCTGACCAAGCAAGCCTGGGCAGAGGAGGTCATCAGCTGTGGGGTTACCTGATGCAACTGGGTCCAATGCAGGAAGAGGGTCAATGAACTCCTGAGTTCAGCCAATGTAAATGCTACGTTCCAAAGCTCTTTTTGGGGTTTGCATGTGACAACACGGCAGGGTGTGCGACATGGTGAGGGTGCCACTGCCAGCGTGATGACAGAGAGGTTGTAACCTCATCCTGACAGATGCATGGCTGCATCTGGGCCACACACAACCTTCATTCATAGCTTACCCCAGTAAATCCCATGACAGTGTGCGTCATCATGATATATATCAGATCCCCCATTTGGGGCCGTGGGCCCTGTAGTAGCTGAACTTTCAAGATGAAACTTATGCCAATTTACAATTTCTCCATCCTTCCTCTTGCAGAAGAAGAGGGCCCATAACAGGAGGGAGACAGCCAGGATTGGTGGAGGGGTTCCTGACATTCATTCTCTAAACCAGGCCAAAGAAGAGGCTTTAGAACTAGCAGGGAGCCAAGGCAGATGCACTATATCTGATGGGGAGACTGGAGAGTGATTATTGACACTCATCGAAATATTCATGAATAATGGAGAAACACATCGAGCATGATCACCATAACGTGATATGATTAGATTAGATTAGATTAGAGATACAGCACTGAAACAGGCCCTTCGGCCCACTGAGTCTGTGCCACCCTCAACCACCCATTTTTATACTAATCCTACACTAATCCCATATTCCTACCAAACATCCCCACCTGTCCCTATATTTCCCTACCACCTACCTATACTCGTGACAATTTATAATGGCCAATTTACCTAACAACCTGCAAGTCTTTTGGCTTGTGGGAGGAAACCGGAGCACCCGGAGAAAACCCACGCAGACACAGGGAGAACTTGCAAACTCCACACAGGCAGTACCCAGAATCGAACCCGGGTCCCTGGAGCTGTGAGGCTGCGGTGCTAACCACTGTGCCACTGTGCCGCCCCATGTTTAGCCTAACCCATACATGTTTCTGTTCTCTCATGCAGGTCAGTGTTCGCAGGTCAGTGTTCACTGGTGACTGCAGCCCAAGAGAGACAGCCGTCAACCTCTGAGGAGCAGGAGCATTCAGAGGATGCACTGTCCCATGATTCTCCTGCACCTTCCACCAGTGCAGATACTTTCACCTCAGCGGCGAAGCAATGGCATTAGAATCAGGGTCAGCGCACTGCACACGTGCCCAAGCAGCTGGCTGAGGCAGTGATAGCCAAGGCCTCTGACAGTAGGAGGACTGTGGTTGGCCAGGACCCATGCTGAGCCCCAAGCTGATGATAAACCTTTGTTGTTGACAGCACAGAGCATGCTGGAGTTGCAGATAGAGGTAAGGCAACATATGGCAGAGATGCCAGAGATCATGTACAGCCATGAGCGGATGATGGAGGCATCCATCCATGCCATGACTGCTGCCATGACCCAGGCAGATGAGTGTATGGCTTCCTCCATTGAGAGGCTGGCGACCCTCATTGAGAGCCAGATTCCACAGATGTGCCAGAACCTGCACACCATCGCTTTGGCCATGAGTTCAACTCAGCAGTGGCAAGGTAAGAGAAGGACCAGGAGCTGGGAGACTTTTCCTGTTTCTCATCCTTCTCTGGTGAGCAGGGAGGTTCCTGAGAGCCTTGAAAGGTGGGAGGAGAGGCTGCCATCCACATCTGGGGCTCCCTTCAGGGTGCTCCAAGTGTGTACATTGGCTCATCAGCACCCCCACCAGTGAGCCCAGCTCCAGCAGTCATAGCGCCTGAGGAGAGTCCTGCACCAGTGCAGGAAACCCACAGGCATCTGGGGCCCTCCAAGCCTCAGACACCCAGAGAACGGCTGCTGAATTCATCTCAGGCCAAGGGGCAGCCTGATCAGCAGCCTGCCTTCAGCACAGCTGCTAGCGCAGGGATTACACCACGTAGGAGCACCCATAAATGTATAAAGAAAATCACCTAGCCATGCATGGGTATTCATGGGTGTCGCTAATGTTATTTGGAATCAGGGATAGGCACCAACATGTTGCACCGCGGACATTTGACAAAATTATTGACTTAGCCATGGACATGGGGGCAATTAAGCTGTATATAAAGTCTATAATCAATCTAAAGCCATCAAAACACAGTCCAATTTAAAACACATTTCTCCCTATAAATAAAGTTGCTTAGCATACTAACATCAATGGAGAGCAACACAACTGTATTAGCTATCTAGCAAGCAAAATAGTTTGCAATGCCACTGCAAATTACTTTTGTTGACAGAATAGAGCTAGCTACATCATGTCACTGCATGATAGATGGACCTTATCTGTGGATTCACACTGTGTCAAGAGTGCAAATTCATCCAATAAACCATGAAACTCAAAGAGAGGATTGTAATTGTGGTCATTGAGGTGAGGCAGTAGAGAAATCAGCAATAGGGAGATAGACCATTTCTTACATTGCTATTGTCACAAGACAATTTAACTTGTGCTGGTCTCTGTTTGTGCAACTTCTCCACCTGCTTGTAATATGTATCTGAAGACAGGGCTGCCAACAACAGGGCAGTGATCTCCAAATTTTATAGGGTGAAGCAGATAGTACTTCAGAAGAGTCATGTAAAACAGAAAAACAGAGTGGAACAGGAAGGGACAGAAAGGTTAATGGTAGGTATACAACACTCGGTTATTCATCTTCACAGGCTGTGACACCAGGTCCTGCATTCTAAAATACAGAAACAACAGAACCTCTCATGGACAAAATATCATTTATTCACCAAAGCTAGTGTCAAACTTAGATAAACACAATTACAAATAAAAAGCGCCCTTCAGTTCTTCCAATAAGGTGATTCTCTTAAATTCACTTATATCTCAGTCTATCACTGTTATTCTGATTCAGCTCTGACAAGATAATTATCAACAAAAAGCTTTTCTGCAAAAGGTTGATCTGTTGTTACTGCATGTATTATTCAGTTGCAAAATGTTTAATCAATCTCTGTAAGATTGTACCCAGACTAACCAATTTATATCTAAGCCCAATCTCTTACCTGTCAGCAAAGGAGCACTTTTAACGTAATGTAATTATATGATGTAGACAACTTTCAAATGACATTGCCACTCAGGTTATCTGCCCTCAAACTGGATAGTAAATGATGCACATTGCAGTTACCGATCTTTGACACACTTATAAAACTTGTCCTTTCATCCAATTCGCAGCAAAAAATAATCAGTTAATGACTGTTTCTAACATGGTCATTGAAACATAATTAATTTTTACTACGTCTTCCTTGACAGTTTTTAAACTTGTCAATGCAGCATAGATTTTGTTAAGGAATCATAGCCAATTCATCATAGATTAAGGTTTATTAAAGCTATGCATTACTTTGTATTTACTAACTATTGTATATGGGTCAGCAACTTCCTGTTTTGCCAATCTCACTCAGTTCCATTACACCATACTGTTGTATTCATGAGGAACTTACAGTACTGACTTCTGGAGATTCCTTGGATTGTCTTGTCTATTTTCCCCTCACTACAAGTTCTGGAACAACATGGAAAGCAGAGGAATTGCAACAATTATACAGAAGTAAAAGTCCAGCAATTTTCAACATGTCACTGAGCTTGTGTCCCAGGTGAAAGTAATGTGTGCCAGGGTGCAGAAATTGAGACATTCCCCAAGTGACTTTTGACATTTTAAAATGAGTTTACAAGCCTTTAAACTTGCATTTTAAAATAACCCCACTCTCTCTCTCTCCCCCTCTCTCTCTATCCACCCTTCTTCTCTCTGACCCCCTCCCTCTCTCTCTCTGACCCACCTCTTTGTCCCCTCCCCTCTCTCTTTCTCCCTGTCTCCCCCTATCTTTCTCTGCTCCCCTCTCTCTCTGCACCCTCTCTGTCTGCCTCCTCCCTCTCTCTCTGCCTGTCCTACCCTCTCTCTCCCTGCCCCCCCCCCCCCGTCCATCCCCTCTCTCTCTCCATGTCCCCTCTCTCTTTCCCTATCCCCCGTTCTCTTTCCCTGTCGCCCTCCCTCTCCCTGACCCCCCTCTTTCCCCCACTCTCTCTGTTCTCCCTCTCTCTCTGTTTCCCCCTCTCTGTTCCCTCGCTCTCTCTTTTACCCTCTACCTCTCTCCACGTTCCCCCCTCTCTGTCTCTCTGTTCCCCTTCTCTCTCTCTGTTTCCCCATTCTCTCTCTCTCCCTCTGTTTCCCTCCTCTGTTCTCCCTCTCTCCCTCTTTCTCTCCTGTTCTCTCTCCCCCCTTTCTTGCTCTCCCCCCTCTCTCCCGAAGGTCCTGCCGAATTTAATGGCGGGAGGGGATTAGCAATTTTAAATTCCGTTTCCCAGCCTCAGCCAGCCAGATTGAGAGATTGGCTAGCTGTTGGCAGACAGGCCTATGGCACCAGGCTGCATCCAGGGACTGGAAAGGAACTAGGGAAGATCACCGACGGAGCAGAGGGTGATCAGGGTAGGGAGCCAGGCAACATTGGGGAGGCAGGGGTCAGTGAAGATTGGTGGCCAGAGGCAGATTAGAGACTGGGATCAGAGGGGAGATTGGAAGGGGTGGTGGGGGTGGGGTGGTGGTGGGAGAAAAACCATTCTCTGAGGATGGGTGAAGCTGATAAACTGGATCCAGTAGGTAAATGGAAAGGCACTGACCTCCTGGATCCAGCAATCCTTGCCTCCCTTTAGGCATTGGGTTTCCTGAGGCCCGGAAAACTCAGCCGGTGCAGGCTTAACTTTAAAATGGCAATTAAATATGTGGCATGCAGACTCATTATAATATTTAAATTGTCAACATGCCTCATGCAAGTGACATGTTGGCTCCCTCTTGTCCTACCTCTGTTAAGAAAACAAGAAATAGGAGCAGGAGTAGACCATATGGTTCATCGAGCCTGCTCCACCATTCAAAGCGATCATGGCTGATTTTAGGATTTAACTCCACTTTCTCGCCTGTTCGCCATATCCCTTGATTCCCTGAGAGATAGAAAATCTGTCTATCCCAGCCTTAAGTATATTTAACGATGGAGCATCCACAACCCTCTGGGGTAGAGAATTCCAAAGATTCACAATCTTTTGAGTGTAGTCATTTCTCCTCATCTCAGTCCTAAATGATAGGCCCCTAATCCTGAGACTGTGCCCCCATGTTTTAGATTCCCGACCAGCGGAAATAATCTCTCAGAGTCTACCCTATCCAGCCCTTTTAGAATCTTGTAAATTTCAATGAGATCATCTCTCATTCTTCTAAATTCTAGAGAATACAGGCCCAATTTACCTAGCCTCTCATCATAGGACAACCCCCTCATCCCAGGGACCAATCTAGTGAACCTTCATTGCACTGCCTCCAATGCAAGTAGATCATTTCTTAAATGTGGAGACCAAAACTGCACACACTATTCTAGATGTGGTCTCAGCAAAACCCTGTACAATTGTAGCAAGACTTCCTGATTCCTGTACTCCAATCCCCTTGCAATAAAGGCCAACATGCCATTTGCTTTCCTAATTGCTTGCTGTACCTGCATGTTAAATTTCTCTGCTCCTTGTACAAGCACACACAGAACATCGATACTTACAAGTTTCAGACCATTTAAAAAATATTCTGCTTTTCTATTCTTATGACCAAAGTGCATAATTTCACGATTCCCTACGTTATACTCCATCTGCCAAATTGTTGGCCACTCACTTAACCTGTCTACATCTCTTTTCAGCCTCGAAGTGTGTTCTGCACAGTTTACCTTTCCACCTACCTTTGTATCATCAGCAAACTTAGATACAATACTCTCTGTCTTTTCATCTAAGTCATTAATATAGATTGTAAATAGCTGAAGCCCCAGCATTGATCCTTGAGACACTCCACTATTTACTGTCTGCCAACTTGAAAATGCCTTGTTTATGCCCACTCATTGCTTCCTGTCTGTTAACCAATCATCTATCCTTGCTAATATATTACCCCCAACTCTATGAGCTCTTATCTTGCCCAATAACCTTTTGTGTGGCACCTTATCAAATGCCTTTTGGAAATCGAGGTATACTACATCAACTGGTTCCCCTTTATCTACCCTACTAGTTACATCCTCAAAAAACTCTAATAAATTTGTCAAACAGGATTTCCCTTTAGTAAAACCATGTTGACTTGTTCTTGAAACTGCAACTATGCAGGGATTGGAGGTGGGTTGGGATCAGGTTTGAAATTTTTAACATTTTAGCATCTTACCTATCCCACCTTACCTAAACCCGGCCATTTTGGGGTGTTAAAAGTCCTCCCTAAATCTTCTGTAAATGTGGCTAAGGGAGGCATCTTGTTCTAGACCTCTGTCTTTTGGACATTCTACCTAAAGCATGGCTAACAAGAGCACTGAGAAGTATTCAGATAAATAAAGAAACAAGGTTGGATTTATTTCTTGATGTGGAAGAAAATGAGTAGAATTTATTGAAGAGGAAACTGGACACCCTGGGGAAAATGCTCAAAGATAGTGGGAATTGAACTTCTGGGGAGCTGACACTGATTTGACACCAGCAAAGAAAAAAAGGGAAAACTTAGTACCTTGCTTCACTAGTTTATTTTTAAAGAAAGTGCTACTTTAACTAAACTTGCACAATACAAATATTTGTGAAATGTATGATAAACAGTAGATCTTGGCTCGCTGCTTTGTCACTTTATAACCCCTCCCTATGCCACTAGTCCGACCTGTAGGGCAAAGTTAAATAGAAATCTTTGCCTGCCAGAGCATTCATTTCTGACTGACTTGCCAAGGCCTTGTACCATATATCCTTCACAGCACTTCTTGTCACATTGCTTCGCATTCTGAAGGGAGCTGGCAGGCAGCCAGCATTCCAATCAGAAAATAGCTGTCCTCTGAACCGCGCTCTTACTTTGGATTCATTTAATTGTTCTGTGTAAGGACCCCCTGCTGCAATGTGTCCTGCAGATTCAGACTCAGTTGTGTGTTCAGTTTTTAAAGTTCAGTTGCAAGGCTGCAGGCAACCCATAATATTATGTTTTTAAATCAAGCTGACCTTCGCTCTTTTGCACTGTGCCATTCCCTGACCAGCTTCTAGAACAAACATAATATTTTCTGGCAGGATGCAGTGAACTTACACAAAAGCATATTTACTCTTTACAAACTTTTCTTTACAGAACTACAAAGCACTACATCATCTCTACATGTTCAACGTGAACTCAGACTCTTCTGTATCCTTATTCAACATGAAATCATCCCCAGACTCGCTGTAAGTGATACAATGGTATTCAGCACAAGGCGAATGTGATTTATGTCCTGATGTTGTGCAACATCATAGGCAAACGTACCATTGCACAGACACGTCTGGCTGATTGTTTTGTGTTCTGCTAGACCTGATTATTGCTACTTCTCCTTGTTCATTTCAGTCTCAGTTTTTTGTTTCTTGTGAGAATGCAGTAAATGAACCACAAGTTTAGTGTTTTTAATGTTTCTTGTGTTTACTGCATTGTGAAGAGCCAACAGCGTAAAGAGATATAAAACAGAAATTGTGTCGTTAAATCACAGGAGTGCTTTACCCAAATACCAAATTGGATTATCTTTTATAATGCTTGACCCCAAATTCTTCTAGGAATTCACAGGACTATGGTTTCATAACAAGGCTGGATGAAGCATTATGATTTCTTTTTCCATTGGCTCATCGATAAATCTACGTTATTAATTACCCACAACTTTTTTCTTCCTGCTTGAAGGGAATCTCAACAAATACAAAAATTGTTCTCCTTCTGTGGTGAAACATCATGTTCAAGAGGGTGAGGAGTGTTCGTCTTGGTAACTGTCAGTGTCAAGCATTTCCAGGCCTGGAGAAGAACAGGAAAGATAGAATGAATTTTGTTCCACATTGCCCAACTATGGGAAAAATGACCATTGTTTGTTATTAACAGTGAAATAATAATGGTGTGCAAACAATGCATTTGCAGTTTTGTTATTCGTGAACAGTGGAAATCTTCCCCTATTTCTTTCTTAACTCGGAACCTCTTTGCAGTTTACCAGTGCGATATTTCCATTTTCCTCACAGTTATCCTCTCTCAGTGAGGTTAACTGATTGCACTGGATTTCAGATGGCTTTATTTTTATAAAAACAGCTCACCACCACATTCTCATGGGCAATTAGGGATGGGCAATAAATGCTGGCCTGGCCAGCAGCGCCCATATCCCATGAAACGAATTTAAAAAAATTCTTGAGATGTGGGCATCACTGACAAGGCCGACAATATTTCTATTCCTGTTGGCGCTTGAGATGTTGGTGGTGAGCTGCATTTGTGAACTGCTGTAGTCTGTGTGGTGAAGGTACTCCTACAGTGCTGTTAGGGAGGGACTCCCAGGATTTTGACCACTTATAATGAAGGAATGGTGAGATATTTCCAGGTCACGATGGTGTGTGATTTGGACAGGAACTTGGAGTTGATGGTGTCCCATGCGCCTATTGCCCTTGTCCTTCCAGGTGATAGAGGTGTTTACGAGTCACCCTATTGTCTGGGTACAATTCAAATCTGGGTGCCAGAGCTTAAGGGAGAGTTTACTAAACCATTACCTCATTTATACCTATCTAAACAAAAATCAGTGCTTTGGATCTGAGTGAATACATGGTATGATGTGTATATAACCTGATGGAATCCTATATCAGTATCTGTGGTATGACATTGTATTTTCTCATTTGCTTACAGTACAATGCAAGTATAATTGTTTATTTGCATCACAGCTATGACAACCACACTAGCCAACATTTTGGAGATTCAATGAGAGAGAGAGAGAATTTTACACTGTTACGTAAAGCAACACATAGTGGTAAGGGAGTTACAGGGCTTCTGGTTCCCTGTATTAGACGCTTTCCTCAAATGTAGTGCCATACACCCTCCACAAGTGAGCACCCGCTCTCTATGATCTGATGTGTATTTTCATTTGCCAATTTTGACGTATATGCAGTGAGGCTAGAGATCGGCCAGAGAATCTTCTTCACTGCATTCTGCTCTCTTGGCTATACCAAGTGCTCTCACATCCTTGCCCTGAGAGGCAGAAGAATAAACTCTCTACCACATCAGGGAGGGGGTGGCGGGCACAGAAGGACCGTTTATGTCATGGCCCCTGTCAGGCTTTGTTTAGCCTGTGAATCATTCTACAAAGCTACACCCAACTTTCTCTTGAGTCAGAGCCTGTATGGGGGGAGAGGCCAGGTAAGGTGTAGCACCACGACAAGAAGACGACCAGACCAGCACTTAGTCTATCAATTAAAATCTGATGTATTGAACAGGTAAACAAACAGTTCTAAATACAAACAGTAGATTTACACTGACTGCAGACATTTTGTTTTTCTCAGAATGTTGAAAGCAGCAAAAGGTGTTTTCCCTGTGCTGATTCACAACATAAAACTAAACTTCGATGCACATTCCGTGATTAGTCTTGCATGGTGGTTCACTACTACAAAGTGTCTGACTCACCCTTAACCTTGGTGGCTTCAGATTTAATACTGCCTGATTGAAAGGCAGCCTCAGATACATCACTGAAAACAGTTTATAAAACCCTTTCTATATGTTGGAATAAACAACATTAAAATATTGTATTCCTCATTATGACATCAGATGATCAGCCACTTGAAATATTCAAAGTGGCATTTATTATGGTCATGCAGCTGCCAAATAAGCATACACTTCAGAAGTGATCCAGATATGCCTGCCTTTGAATAGGTTAACTCTTCCCCACAACTTGGAACAAGTAAAATGCTCTACCTGCTTGCTGCTGTGGCAATCCAATCATCAGGGAAAAGAAACAAGAATTGCTGAAAGCACTCAGCAGGTCAGTCAGCATGTGTGGAGAGAACAAAGCAGTTAATGTTTCAGGTTAGATCCTTCAATTCAATCCTCACCTGTTTGTAACAACATTTTAGAACACAATGGCCCAGACAAGAATCTATATAATTCTAAATTTACTTGTATACCTGCCAACCCATCGGTTTCTTGAGCTGTTATGTATTAAACAGGCTGGGGAGTTTTCTAAAAGTGAATTTGGATTTTTACCCATGTAAGTAACAAAAGGAAAAGTCATAAACTAATAGACCAACAAAAAGTGCTCAATTTTTGTCTGAAAGTATAGGCAGAACTTGAAAACAGGGAGCTGAATTTCCAAAGTTCCCCATTACCAGAAAATGGCAGGCAGTGTGTAGCACAAGGCCCTGACAATTTACACTTTATGTTATAGGCTAATAATTCCATAGCCACAGTCTGCTGCTCTGCATTGGTAAAGACCAAGTAACAGTTTTATATGCCAGCTGGACTCTGGGATGTGATATGAAGAGTAGGTTACATGGGAGAAAGTTTTGTTTTTGACTAAAAATGAAAGATTTGTTGGTTCAAATGTCTGTTTCCTGTTTCTTAAATTTCCTGAATTCTCAAAACAATGAATTTGAAAGATAAACAACATGGCAAGGAGATCAGCACCATTTCAGGTAGAAAACTGAATTGCCTGGGATAAACTGGCATTGTAATGCTCAATGCTTATTAGAAAACCAGCAGATAATAAATTCACAGGCATTAGCAATTTGTGTAGCCCTGTTTAGTTTGGTGACTGATTTTGATCCGCTTGGTATAGCTGTCACTATAATTATAAAAGCAGAATTGTCAATGATGCTACGCAACTTAATTGTCTGCTGCAAATTAAAGAAGAAACATCTGAACTCAGAGGGTTTACAGATCAAGTCTTGGTTCACTGATTGACTCTGCACCAGCAGATGCTTTAACTGCTCTCTGTGACCTTTTCTATTGTACTACTTGGAAAGATTTACAATCTTAGAATTTCTGATGCAGCTCATGAAAGATGATTGAGGCCTCTAGGTATCTAATGTTTTAAGGCCACTAGTTTTCACATTTATGATTTTTGTTTTGATTGCTGCTGTGCCCAGCTAGTGGGGGGTGGGGGGGGAGGGGTGGCCGGGGGTGGGGGGGGGGGGGGGGGGGTGGTGGGTGCGGTTGGATTGAGCGGTCAGATGTTGCTGAAAGAATATAAAGGCTACATGTGTTATGAAGCATGATTCAGTAAAATCTAAGTAGTTTTAGACAAAAAAAGAAGGAAAACAAAACACTGAAACATGTGGTTGTATTTGTAGACCTAGAGTGTTTCATTAAAATATCAAATAACTTTGTGAATGTATGTGATGTGCAGTCAGGCAATATTACGTTCCTTTCTTCTCAATTTGCAAATTAAAATTTATAATGAATGTTACAAAATTGTTTAGAAATCAGGACTGTCTATTACTTTTCAGTTCAGAAGGAAAATATCAATAATTTAAACACCCAGTATTTGCTTGTCATATAAAGGGAGATTCACTGAGATGGAGAATCACCTGTGTTTTCACAAGCCAATAATGTATGCCATTCATGGTATGCATGACCAGGTTAGAATGGCTCTTTTTTTTTTATTTGTTCATGGGATGTGGGCGTCGCTGGCTAGGCCAGCATTTATTGCCCATCCCTAATTGCCCTTGAACTGAGTAGCCATTTCAGAGGGCATTTAAGAGTCAACCACATTGCTGTGGATCTGGAATCACATGTAGGCCAGACCAGGTACGGATGGTAGATTTCCTTCCCTTAAGGACATTCGTGAACCAGATGGGTTTTTACAACAATCGACAATGGCTTCATGGTCACACTAGACTAGCTTTTTAATTCCAGATTTTTATTAATTGAATTCAAATTTCACCATCTGCCGTGGTGGGATTCAAACCCACGTCCCCAGAGCATTAGACTGGGCCTCTGGACTACCAGTCCAGTGACATTACCACTACGCTACCGCCTCCCCTCTCATCTGTCAACTGAAATTATTCCTTTCTCTGGACATCATTAATACACCGTGCAACATTTTATAACCAAACTCAACAATTTCTCAGAAGAGTTAATGGAAAACAATTCCTGGTGCAAAACATTTACACTAGTTTCTTTCAAGATGGGCCCTCAGCAATGACATATATTTGTCCTTTCAATTGAATCTTGTTAGAGTTGTTGTAAAGAAATGCAAAACTCACAAACAATGGATCAGACTAAAGCTCTGCAGCCATATCGCATCCAGTCGAGAATGTTGGTGGCCAATCAGGCAAATAATAGGAGAAGGAAGGTCCATGAACATCCTCAACTAAGGTGTAGCTTAGCATGAGAGTGCAAGAGGCAAGGCTGAAGTATTTGCAAATTTTTTCAGTAAAAAGTGACAAGTGGATGATCTCACTTGGCCAATCCTAAGGTGCCACCATCAAAGTTTGCAGTGTCCAGCCAATTCAATTCACTCCACATGAATTAAAGTCAGGAATGGGATGGAAAAGACACCATTCACCTTGATGCAACAACTTTCAGGAAGTCTGATGCTATCTGAGACAGAGTAATCTGTTTGACCAATACCCCTACCCTTCCATCACCTGGTCACTGTGGCTGTAGTATATATGATCGACAGAATGCATGGCACCAACTGACCAAACTTACTTTGACAGCACTTCACAGCCCTGTGACCTCTACTGAAAAAAGGACAAGAGCAACAATATCATAGGCCACAGCATCACCTCCAAAATCCCCTCCAAGTCACACAACATCCTGACTTGGATATATAATCATGTCAAGTCAACATTGAGGGATTCTCTACCCAACACCATTGTTGGAGCAACATCAGCGGAAGGAGTGCTGTGTCCTTCACAGGACAATAAGGAATGGGGAATAAACATTAGACTTTGCCAACATTGACTACAAATAAAAAGAAGGCCTTAATTTTCTTGGGTCTTGACCCTGGTGATTGTGCTGAGGTTGAGCCCACTGGTGCTCTCCAAAGTTGACATCACCAGAGTTTGCAGGTCAGTGGAGGATGAAATTACGATGGCAACTGCCCCTTGTGAAATCAAATCCCACCCATCATTGGGGACAGGTTGTCCAGGCCTCAACTCATTCAGCATACGGCCTCCATGGATGTTCCAGGTCTTTGTAAGAGGTGGTCAGAGGTATCAACGTTTAATAAGGAAAGTCAGAAACGTCAATAAACTGTAGAGAGCCAGTGTAAGCAGCTCTCTGCCATTTTTTTGGTGGGTTCTTCTGGTTTCCTACTGTAACTCCAGTGAGAGACTGGCTGAACCCCAGAAGAGTTTTGGCTCCAATGACTTTCAAATATGTACAAAAATGACCTTTTATATAAATGTAACCTTCTCTTTCTATTTTTCCCCTTTATGCCTCCACTGTTACAATTGCATAGTGGCTGTTTCCATGGCAATTGTCAATGCAGAACAAGGATGCTGCTGTTGCTGTATTGCTTAGATCTGAGCTCAGGACCTCTGCATAGCCAACAACAACAACTTATATTTATGCAGCATAGTAAAACGTCCCAATGCACTTCACAGGAGCGTTATAAAACAAGATATGACATCATACCACATAAGGAGATATTAGGTCAGATGACCAAAGGCTTGGTCAAAGATGCAGGTTTTAAGAAGTGACTTAAAGGAGGAAAGAGAGGTAGAGAGATGGAGACATTTAGAGAGGGTATTCCAGAGCTTAGGGCCTAGACAACTGAAGGTACAGCCACCAAAGGGGGAGCGATTAAAATCGGGGATGCCCAAGAAGCCAGAATTAGAGGAGCACAGATATCTTGGAGGAAGGAATCTTCGAAGGAATCTTCAGCTAAAGTAAATTTAAAATGTGACCATTTTGAAGTTAGTTTCTCATAATAGTGCCATTTAGTGAAATGAATCTGGAATCTGTTAAAGTATTCATGCAGACTGAATCTGCATTCAACAGATCATAAGGTAAGGGTTTACAAGGCAAAAAGAAGATAATGTGCTCATTGCAGTCTAGTCGCACATGTTTAGTTAACCACAGAAGAGGGAAGCGGTGGCGTAGTGGTATTGTCACTGGACTAGTAAACCAGAGACCCAGGGTATTATTCTGGGGACATGGGTTTGAATCCCACCACAGCAGAAGGTGGAATTTGAATTCAATTAATAAAAAATCTGGAATTAAAAAGCTAGTCTAATGATGATCATGAAACCATTGTCAATTGTTGTAAAAACCCATCTGGTTCACTAATGCCCTATCCGGAAGGAAATCTGCTGTCCTTACCTGGTCTGGCCTACCTGTGACTCCAGACCCACAGCAATATGGTTGACTCTTACATGCCCTCTGAAATGGTCTACCAAGCCACTCAGTTGTACCTAACTGCTACAAAATCAAAAAAAAGGAATGAAACCGGAGGGACCATCCGGCATCGACCGAGGCAACAGAAACCACTACGGCAAACCCAGCCCTGTTGACCTTGCAAAGTCCTTCTTACTAACATCTGGGGGCTTGTGCCAAAGTTGTGAGAGCTGTCCCACAGACTAGTCAAGCAACAGCCTGACATAATCATACTCACAGAATCATACCTTACAGACAATGTCCCAGACACTGCCATCGCTATCCCCGGGTATGTCCTGTCCCACCGGCAGGACAGACCCAGCCGAGGTGGCGGCACAGTGGCATACAGTAGGGAGGGAGTTGCCCTGGGAGTCCTCAACATCGGCTCCGGACCCCATGAAGTCTCACGGCATCAGGCCAAACATGGGCAAGGAAACCTCCTGCTGATTACCACCGACTGCCCTCCCTCGGCTGATGAGTCAATACTCCTCCATGTTGAACACCACTTGGAGGAAGCACTGAGGGTTGCAAGGGCGCAGAATGTACTCTGGGTGGGGGACTTCAATGTCCATCACCAAGAGTGGCTCGGTAGCACCAGTACTGACCGAGCTGGCTGAGTCCTAAAGGACATAACTGCGAGACTGGGTCTGCGGCAGGTGTTGAGGGAACCAACAAGAGGGAAAAACATACTTGATCTCGTCCTCACCAATCTGCCTGCTGCACATGCATCTGCCCATGACAGTATTGGTAGGTGAGCACCGCACAGTCCTTGTGGAGATGAAGCCCGGCCTTCACATTGAGGATACCGTCCATCATGTTGTGTGGCACTATCACCGTGCTAAATGGGATAGATTTTGAACAGGACTAGCAATGCAAAACTGGACATCCATGAGGCGCTGTGGGCCATCAGCAGCAGCAGAGCTGTACTCGACCACAATCTGTGACCTCATGGCCTCGCATATCCCCCACTCTACCATTACCATCAAGCCAGGAGACCAACCCTGGTTCGATGAAGAGTGCAGGAGTGCATGTCAGGAGCAGCAGCAGGCATACCTCAAAATGAGGTGTGAACCTGGTGAAGCTACAACAGTGGACCACTTGTGTGGCAAACTGCGTAAGCAGCATGCAATAGACAGAGCTAAGCGATCCCATAACCAACATGTCCAACCTGGCCAATTATCGCCCCATCAGTCTACTCTCAATCATCAGTAAAATGATGGAAGGTGTCATCAACAGTGCCATCATGCAGCATTTGCTTAGCAATAACCTGCTCAGTGACGCTCGGTTTGGGTTCTGCCAGGGCCACTCAGCTCCTGACCTCATTACAGCCTTGTAAGTAACATTCGCGCCACATAAGTGCCAGGCAATGAACATCTCCAACAAGAGAGAATCTAACCATCTCCCCTTGACATTCAATGGCATTACCATCGCTGAATTCCCCCACTATCAACATCCTAGGGACTACCATTGACCAGAAACTGAACTAGAGCAGCCATATAAATACCATGGCGACAAGAGCTGGTCAGAGGCTAGGAATCCTGCAGCAAGTAACTCACCTCCTGACTCCCCAAAGACATTGAGCCACAAAAAAAAGTGATGGAAGGTGTCATTGACAGTGCTATCAAGTGGCACTTGCTTAGCAATAACCTGCTCCATGACGCTCAGTTTGCGTTCCGCCAGGGCCACTCAGCTCCTGACCTCAATACAGCCTTGGTTCAAACATGGACAAAAGAGCTGAACTCAAGAGGTGAGGTGAGAATGACTGCCTTTGACATCAAGGCAGCACTTGACCGAGTATGGCATCAAGGAGCTCTAGCAAAACTGGAGTCAATGGGAATCAGGGGAAAACTCTCTGCTTGTTGGAATTGTACCTAGCGCAAAGGAAGATGGTTGTGGTTGTTGGAGGTCAATCATCTGAGCTCCAGGACATCATTGCAGGAGTTCTTCAGGGTGGCAAGTAACATTTGCGCCGCACAAGTGCCAGGCAATGACCTTCTCCAACAAGAAAGAATCTAACCATCTCCCCTTGACTTTCAATGGCATTACGATTGCTGAATCCCTCACTATCAACATCTTGCGGATTACCATTGACCAGAAACCGAACTGGAGCAGCCATATAAATAGCGTGGCTACAAGAGCAGGTCAGCGGCTAAGAATCCTGTGGCAAGTAACTCACCTCCTGACTCCTCAAGGCCTGTCCACCATTGATAAGGCACAAGTCAGGAGTGTGATGGAATACTCTCCACTTGCCTGGATGGGTGCAGCTCCAACAAAACTCAAGAAGCTCGACGCCATCCAGGACAAAGCAGTGCGCTTGATTGGCACCCCATCTACAAACATTCACTCCCTCCACCACCGACGCACAGTGGCAGCAGTGTGTACCATCTACAAGATGCACTGCAGCAACACACCAAAGCTACTCAGGCAACCCCTTCCAAACCCGCAACCTCTACCTCCTAGAAGGACAAGGGCAGCAGATGCATGGGAACACCACCATCTGCAATTTCCCCTCCAAGCCACATACTATCCTGACTTGGAACTATAGGCTGAATTTTATTGGGGCGCCACCGTCTGCAGCAGCGCCCTTTGAACTCGGCAGCATGCCCGCATTCGCCGGCCGCGAAAAGGTATTAATATCGCGGGGGCTCATTAGAATCGTGGCACCGAGCCGCCCTCCCCGTATTACGTATGGAGAGGTGGGACATTCGGCGCAGTGAGAGATCTTTTGACAGTTGTGCAGCAGGTGCTGGAGCCCTATTTTAAGCGCCCCAGCACCTGCTTCCTGACAGCTGTCAAAGAATACTTACCTGACTGCTGAAGAGTGCGGCTGCTGTCAATCTGGCAGCAAAGCAGAAAGTCCTGCAGAAATCCAGCAGGTCAGGCAGCATCTGTGGAGAGAGAAGCAGAGTTCCTGAAAGTTAACTCTGCTTTCCCCTCCACAGATGCTGCTTGACCTGCTGAGTTACCCTAGCACTTTCTGCTTTGCTGCCACATACTTACCCTGCTGTGTCCCAGTGTCATGTGAAGTTGTGATCCTCTTCTCCCACTCAAGTGTAACATTCCTTCTTGTAGACGGGCCGCACCTGGGTGAATAATCTTAATTTTGCACATTCCAGGACGTGAGACTTACATAGACCATAAAAAGTATCACAGAGATTTACAGAGAACACACTGACACAAATGGGAATGCATGGGTTTCACAGCAATGCCAATACATTTTTCACTAAATGTTTCTCACCAACATGTGTATCCTTTTCTCTGTGTGAATGATGTGTGCCAGCATGTAGCACCAATGTCACATCCCTTTGCACCATTGGCCCTTCAGGAGAGCCAACGTATGCCATCGTATGCGATAACATTATTGCTATGCCACCATCACCCATGAGCTTCTCCACGGACTCAGTGACATTGACATTGGCTCAGTCAGTTGCTGCCTCTAATGGTTCACACAGGGATGCTGCAGATGTGGACTGGTGCACAGCAGATGAGCAAGGGTGATGTGTGACTTGCAGAGCTCACGTCGGAGCAGACAGCCTTTGGCTGATTAGCCACTTCCATACATCCCTAGCTCACTGCTAGCCCTGCATGCAGAGCCTGGGTGCCATCTGCCCTCCCATGCGTCTTTCCTGTTGTAGGTCCTCAGCGTCCTCATAGTCTGAGGAGGAATCCTGTTGACGTTTCTCCTCATCATGCCAGGCCTGGCCCCTATTGTGTGCATAGTTGTGCAGAGCAGCAAAGAAAGGAGCTGGCCTTTTTGGTCCGTAGTACAGGGCATCACCCTATCCATACAGGCACTGGAGGTGCTCTGTCAGCATGCTGATCTCTGCTCAATAGTGGCTCATGTAGTTCAGTGGCTGGCATTGTATCTCTCCTCTGCAGCAGTGATGACATCCCTCACTGGTATCAGGAGCCATATAGATTGGGCAAATCAAATTAGTCACAATACCGTAGAGGAGGAATTCTTGGAACAGGCCATCCTAGACTGGGTATTGTGTAATGAAAGAAGAATAATTGACAATCGAGTGGTGCGAGACCCCTTGGGCATGAGCGACCATAATATGATAGAATTCTTCATCAAGATGGAGAGTGACGTAGTTGATTCTGAGACTAGGATCCTGAAGCCTAGTAAAGGAAACTACGAAGGTATGAGGCGCGAGTTGGCCATGACGGATTGGGAAACGTTACTTAAAGGGATGATGGTGGATAGGCAATGGCAAACATTTAAAGAACGCATAGATGAACTGCAACAATTGTTTATCCCTGTCTGGTGCAAAAGCAAAACGGGAAAGGTAGCCAAACTATGGCTTACAAGGGAAATTAGAAATAGCATTAGATCCAAGGAAGAAGCATATAAATTTGCCAGGATAAACAACAGACCTGAGGATTGGGAGCAGTTTAGAATTCAGCAAAGGAGGCCAAAGGGATTGATTAACAAGGGGAAAATAGGGTACGAGAGCCAGCTTACGGAGAACATAAAATCTGACTGTAAAAGTTTCTATAGATATGTGAAGAGAAAAAGATTGGTGAAGACAAATGTAGGTCCCTTACAGTCAGAAACAGGGGAATTTATTATGGGGAACAATGGCTGACCAACTAAATGCATACTTTGGTTCTGTCTTCACAAAGGAGGACATAAATATCATACTAGAAATGATGGGGAACATAGGGCTTAGTGAGAGAGAGGAACAGAAAGAAATCAGTATTAGTCGAGAAATGGTATTGCGGAAATTCATGGGATTGAAGGCTAATAAATCCCCAGGGCCTGATGGTATGCATCCCAGAGTACTTAAGGAAGTGGCCCTAGAAATAGTGGATGCATTGGTGGTCATCTTCCAAGATTCTATAGACTCTGGAACAGTTCCTACAGATTGGAGGGTAGCTAATGTAACCCCACTATTTAAAAAGGGAGGTAGAGAGAAAGCAGACAATTATAGACCAGTCAGCTTGACGTCGGTAGTGGGGATAGTTCTAGAGACCATGATCAAAGATTTTATAGCAGAGCACTTAGAGAACAGTGGTAGAATCGGGCAGAGTCAGCATGGATTTACGAAAGGGAAATCATGCTTGACTAAATCTACTAGATTTCTTCGAGTGTGTAACTAGTAGAGTTGATGAAGGGGAGCCAGTGGCTGTGGTTTATTTGGACTTTCAGAAGACTTTCGACAAAGTCCCACATAAGAGATTAGCGTGTAAAATTAATGGGATTGGGGGTAGTGTATTGCGATGGATAGAAAATTGGTTGGCAGACAGGAAACAAAGAGTAGGGATAAATGGTTCTTTTTCCGAAAGGCAGGCAGTGACTAACGGGGTACTGCAGGGATCGGTGCTAGGACCCCAGCTGTTCACAATATATGTTAATGATGAAGATGAGGGAACTAAATGTAATATCTCCAAATTTGCAGATGACACAAAACTGGGTGGGAGGGTGAGTTGTGAGGAGGATGCAGAGAGGCTTCATGGTGATTTGGACAAGTTGAGTGAGTGGGCTAATGCATGGCAGATGCAGTATAATGTGCATAAATGTGAAGTTATTCACTTTGGTAGCAAAAACAGGAAGGCAGACTATTATCTGAATGGCTATAAACTGAGAGAGGGGACTATGCAGTGAGACCTGGGTGTTCTCGTACACCAGTCACTGAAGGTAAGCATGCAACATCAACTCTGGACCCCATGAAGTCTCATGGCATCAGTTCAAACATGGGCAAGGTAACCTCCTACTAATTACCACCTACTGCCCTCCCTCAGCTGATGAGTCAGTACTCCTCCATGTTGAACACAACTTGGAGGAAGCACTGAGGGTGGCAAGGGCACAAAATGTACTCTGGGTGGGGGCCTTCAATGTCCATCACCAAGAGTGGCTCGGTAGCACCACTACTGACCGAGCTGGCCAAATACTAAAGGACATAACTGCTAGACTGGGTCTACGGCAGGTGGTGGGGGAACCAACACGAGGGAAAAACATACTTGACCTTGTCCTCACCAATCTGCCTGCCGCAGATGCTTCTCTCCATGACTGTATTGGTAGGAGTGACCATCACACAGTCCTTGTGGAGACGAGGTCCCGCCTTCACATTGAGGATACCGTCCATCATGTTGTGTGGCACTATCACCGTGCTACATGGGATAGATTTCGAACAGATCTAGCAATGCAAAACTGGGCATCCATGAGGTGCTGTGGGCCATCAGCAGCAGCAGAATTGTACTCAACCACAATCTGTGACCTCATGGCCAGGTATATCCCCCACTCCACCATTACCATCAAGCCAGGAGACCAACCCTGGTTTGATGAAGAGTGCAGGAGGGCATGCCAGGAGCAGCACCAGGCATACCTCAAAATGAGGTGTCAACCTGGTGAAGCCACAACCCAGGACTATTTGTGTGCCAAACTGCATAGGCAGCATGCAATAGACAGAGCTAAGGGATCCCATAACCAACAGATCAGATCTAAGCTCTGCAGTCCTGCCACATCCAGTCGTGAATGGTGGTGGACAATTAAACAACCAGCTGGAGGAGGTGGCTGCACAAATATCCCCATCCTCAATGATGGGGGAGCCCAGCACATCAGTGCAAAAGATAAGGCGGAAGCATTTGCAACAATCTTCAGCCAAAAGTGCAGAGTTGATGATCCATCTCGCACCCCTCCTGAAGTCCCCAGCATTATAGATGCCAGACTTCAAACAATTTGATTCATTCCGCGTGATATTTATTTTAATTTTTATTTATTTAGAGATACAGCACTGAAACAGGCCCTTCGGCCCACCGAGTCTGTGCTGACCATCAACCACCCATTTATACTAATCCTACACTAATTCCATATTCCTATCACATCCCCACCTGTCCCTATATTCTCCTACCACCTACCTATACTAGGGGCAATTTATAATGGCCAATTTACCTATCAACCTGCAAGTCTTTTGGCTGCGGGAGGAAACCGGAGTACCCGGCAAAAACCCATGCAGACACAGGGAGATCTTGCAAACTTCACACAGGCAGTACCCAGAATTGAACCTGGGTCCCTGGAGCTGTGAGGCTGCGGTGCTAACCACTGCGCCACTGTGCCGCCCAAGATATCAAGAAGCAACTGAAGGCACTGGATACTGCAAAGGCTATGGGCCCTGACAATATTCTGGCAATAGTACTGAAGACCTGTGCTCCTGGCATCTACCCTGCAATGTGGAAAATTGCCCAGGTATGTCCTGTGTACCAGCTACAAGATGCACTGCAGCAACGTACTAAGGCTCCTTAGACAGCACCTTCCAAACCCGTGACCTCTACCACCTCGAAGGACAAGAACAGCAGATGCATGGGAACATCACCACCTGCAAGTTCCCCTCCAAGTCATACACCATCCTGACTTGGAACTATATTGCTGTTCCTTCACTGTCGCTGGGTCAAAATCCTGGAACTCCCTTCCTAACAGCACTGTGGGTATACCTACCCCACATGGACTACAGCAGTTCAAGAAGGCAGCTCACCACCACCTTCTGAAGGGCAATTAGGGATGGGCAATAAATGATGCCCACATCCCATGAATGTATAAAAATAAAGTTCCAACAGGCAGTAAAAAAGGCAAATGGTATGTTGGCTTTCATGGTGAGAGGATTCGAGTACAGGAGCAGGGATGCCTTGCTGCAATTATACAGGGCCTTTGTAAGGCCACACCTGGAATATTGTGTGCAGTTTTGGTCTCCTTATCTGAGGAAGGATGTTCTTGCTATTGAGGGAGTGCAGTGAAGGTTTACCAGACTGATTCCTGGGATGGCGGGACTGACGTATGAGGAGAGATTGAGTCGGTTAGGATTATATTCGCTGGTGTTCAGAAGAGTGACGGGGTTCTCATAGAAACCTATAAAATTCCAACAGGACTTGACAGGGTAGATGCAGGAAGGATGTTCCCGATGGTGGGGGAGTCCAGAACCAGGGATCATAGTCTAAGGATATGGGGTGAACCTTTCAGGACTGAGATGAGGAGAAATCTCTTCGCCCGGAGAGTGGTGAGCCTTTGTAATTCGCTACCACAGAAAGTGGTTGAGGCCAAAACATTGTATGTTTTCAAGAAGGAGTTAGATATAGCTCTTGGGTCTAAAGGGATCAAGGGTATGGGGCGAAAGCGGGAACAGGTTACTGAGTTGGATGATCAGCCATGATCATAATGAATGGTGGAGCAGGCTCGAAGGGCCGAATGGCCTACTCCTGCTCCTATTTCCTATGTTTCTATGTCTACAAAAGATAGCCCTTATCTCCAAGAAGCCACCCCTCCATCTGAGCCAGTTCAGTGAACAACGGTGGCAGCCGGGACTGGCGTAAGACCCAGGTGTCATGGCAGCTGCCTGAAAAGCGGTCACACATTTGCTGCAAGCATCTGTGATGTTCACACACCAGCTTCACCTAGATTGAGAGGGCTCCTTTAATGGTGATGTCTGCAGGTGGTTGCTTGGCAGTAGGCCTGATAGCCACATGAGTGCAGTCTATGAAGATTACAAACTATGCTTCTCCAGCAATGGTGCCAGAACCAGTAGCCCTCTGAGCCTGACTGTGAGAGTCCGTCCTGAAGCAGACATCCTCACAGGCCCTCCGGTGCAGGGCATTGGTGACCTCCCTGATGCAGCGGTGCACTGCTGACTATGTGACCCCACAAAGGTCTCTGGTGGGCCCCTAATAGGCTGCAGAGGCATGAGTTAGGCTTGAGAACCACTGCCACTATGAGGAACAATGGCATGGGATATCCACTGGAGCCCATGGGCTGCAGGTCATCCTTGAACAAGGCACAGAGACGTGTCACCACCCTCTCTATATGCGCAATCTCCTCTGACACTGGTGCTTTGACATCCGATGGCATGTCATGTGGGGCCTGTAGATGCATAGCAAACATAATGGCAGGCTCCCCTTGGGGGCTGCTGCTCACGACTGGGGCCCTCTGCGTGGATCGCACCTGCCTGTTGGTATTGCCTCTGGCGCATACGGATCCTCACGTGCAGAGGATCACACAATGTAGGATGAGCCATACCTATTTCCATGTGATAAATAAAGTTGAATCTTGCATGTATTCAAAAGCTCCTAACAGGGTATGGATTGGTGTTGATGGGTACATCAGCTGCTTTCCTGGATCAACTATGTGGCGTGCCATGGCATTGCCTATACTGGCCAACACTCAGAGTGGCACAGCATGACCACATCAAGATCTTACCAGCTGAATCGATTGCCCCCACCAACCATAAAACCTTAATCCTCCTGCCCTTTTTGGCAACCTCTCCACACACAGGGTGCCTTGTGTGCCATTGCCCCCTCACAAACACAGAGCGGACACTGTTAATGGAGGGATGGTACACGGTATCTCCCTTCATGCCAGCAGAGCTTTCCCTCCAGTAATCCCAAACCTCCTCCCTTTCAGAATGCAGAGTGAGACCCCTGCATACCTCCCTCCTCCATTTAAGAATGCAGTGTTAGACCCCTGTATATCCCCTCCTCCTCCCTTTAAGAATGCAGAGTTAGACCCCTGCATATCCCTCCTCTCTTCTCCCTTCCAGAATGCAGAGTTAGACCCCCTGCATATGGGGGCGGCACAGTGGCGCAGTGGTTAGCACCGCAGCCTCACAGCTCCAGCGACCCGGGTTCAATTCTGGGTACTGCCTGTGTGGAGTTTGCAAGTTCTCCCTGTGGCTGTGTGGGTTTCCTCCGGGTGCTCCGGTTTCCTCCCACATGCCAAAGACTTGCAGGCTGATAGGTAAATTGGCCATTAGAAATTGCCTCTAGTATAGGTAGGTGGTAGGGATAATATAGGGACAGGTGGGGATGTGGTAGGAATATGGAATTAGTATAGGATTAGTGTAAACGGGTGGTTGATGGTCGGCACAGACTCGGTGGGCCGAAGGGCCTGTTTCAGTGCTGTATCTCTAAAACTAAAAACTAAACTAAAATATCCCCCCTCCCTCCTCCCTTTAGGAATGCAGAGTTAGATCCCTGCATATGCCCCCCTCCTCCCTTTAAGAATGCAGAGTTAGACCCCTGTGTATCTCCCCTCCCTCCTCCCTTTAGGAATGCAGAGTTAGACCTCTGCATAACCCCCCCACTTCCTTCCAGAATGCAGAGTTAGACCCCTGTGTATCACCCCTCTTGCCTCCCTTCCATAATGCAGAGTGAGGACCTGCCGGCTTTTCAGATTGTGAACGGGACGGCAACGAAAAATCAGGCAATGTCGGTGGCGAGGCAGCGGGCTGCATAACCAGCAAAGGTAAGTAATCATTACCATATTTTGATTGTGTGCCACTGCCGTGCGGCGGGGGAGGGCCGCACTGAGGTCCCATCGCAGCCAGTAATATGCAGTGGGCTCTTCTCGACATTGCGGTCGAGGCGGGCCTCTCTTTGCAGCATTTTACCGGCCCCCGGGCCACAACCCGTGGCGTTGAGGGGCCGGTAAAATTCAGCCCTATATCTTTGACTGTCACTGGGTCAAAATCCTGGTACTTCCTTCCCAATAGCGCTGTGGGTGTACCTACCCCACATAGGCTGCAGCGGTTCAAGAAGGCAGCTCATCACCACCTTCTCGTGGGCAATTAGGGATGGCCAATAAATGCTGGCCTGGCCAGCGATGCCCACATCCCATGAAACGAACAAAAAAAAGGACATATTAGGGCAGATGTCCAAAAGCTTGGTCAAAGAGGTAGGTTTTAAGGAGTGTATTAAAGGAGGAACATGATGTCGAAAGGTGGAGAGGTGTAGGGAGGGTATTTCAGAGCTTGGAGTCTAGGTAACTGAAGGTGTGGCCACTACTGGTGGAGAGATTAATACCAGGGATGCATGACAGGCCAGAATTAGAGGAGTGCAGCTTTCTTGGTGGGTTGAGGGGCTGAAGGAGATTACAGAGATAGGGAGGGGTGAGGCCAAGTAGGGATTTGCAAGCAAGGATGAAAATTTTAAAATTAAGACATTATTTGACTGGGAGCCAATATAGGTTAGCAAGCACAGGGGTGATCGGTGAACAGGACTTGGTGCAAATGAAGACACGGGCAACAGAGTTTTTGTTAACCTCAGGTTTACAAAGGGTAGAATGTGGGAGATCAGGCAGTAGTGCATTGGAAAAGTCTAGAGGTAGCAAAGGCATGAATGAAGGTTTCAGCAGCAGATGAACTGAGACAGGGGAAAAGTCAGGCGATGTTATGGAGGTGGAAATAGACAATCTTAGTGATGGCATGAATATAAGGCCAGAAGCTCATCTTGAGGTCAAATGTGACACCAAGGTTGTGAACAGACTGGTTTAATCTTGTCGGGAAGGGATGGAGTCTGTAGCTAGGGAACAGAATTTGGACTGGGGACTGAAAACAATGGTTTAAGTCTTCCCAATATTTAATTGGGGGAAGTTTCTGCTTATCCAGTACTGGATGTCGGATAAGCAGTCTGATAATTTAGCAACAGTGGAGGAGCCGAGAGAGGTGGTAATGAAGTAGAGCTGGGTGTCGTCAGCGTGCATGTGAAAATTAATGCTGTGCTTTCGGATGATGTCACCGAGGGGCAGCATGTAGATGAGAAATAGGAGCGGGCCAAGGATAGATCTTTGGGGCACCAAAGATAATGGTGCAGGAGCAGGAAAATAAGTCATTGCAAGTGACACTCTGGCTACTATTAGACTGAGAAGAATGGAAACATGTAAGAGCAGTCCCCTCCAGCCGGGTGACTGTGGAGAGGTGTTGGAGGAGGATGGTGTGGTCAACCATGCCAAAGGCTGCAAACAGGTCAAGAAGGACGAGGATGAAATGTTTACCTATGTCACAGTCACATAGGATGTCACTTGTGTCTTTGGTAAGAGCTATTTCAGTAATGTGGCAGAAACCTGATTGGATGGATTCAAACATGGAGTTCTGAGCAAGATGGGAACAGACTTGGGAGACAACAACATGTTCATGGAGTTTGGAGTGGAAAAGGAGTTTGGAGAACGGATGATAGTTTGCAAGGATGATGGGATCAAGGGTGGTTTTTTTGAGGAGAGGGATGATGACAGTGGGCTTGAAGGAGAGAGGGACAACACCTGAAGAGAGAGAACCATTATCAATATCGGCTAACATGGGGACCAGGAGGGGAAGTTGGGTGATCAGCAGTTTAGTGGGAATAGGATCAAGGGAACAGGACGTGGGTCTCATGGACAAAATGAGTTCAGAGGGGACATGAGACAAGATAGGAGAGAAGGTAGAGAAAGATGCGAGTTCAAGGCCAGGGCAGGGAGAGCATTCGATGAATTTTGACCAGGTGGGTTAGTGGAAGGGAGGGACACGGCAAAGGCAGCTGATCAGATGGTCTAGATCTTAGTGACAAAGAAATCCCTGAGCTCCTCGCACTTATTACTGAAGGTGAGGGTGGAGGGGACAGAGGAGAGGAGTTTCAGATGACAGTTTGCAGTAGAGAAAAGACGCTGGGGGTTATCTTTGCATTCCGGGATGATCCTGGAATATTGAGAAGTTTTGGCAGATGAGAGCAGGACCCAACAGTGTTTTATGTGGTTCAGCCAGATCTCGCAGTGAATGGCTAGAACAGTTGTCCGCCATATTCTTTCAAAGCCGTGTCCCTTGGACATAGGGAGCAGAAATGAGGGCTGTACCAGAAAAATGGCAAGGGTGAGAGGGAGTAATGGTTTTATTGCGGAGTAAGGCATCAATGGTGGAGGTGAGGTTTGGGTGAGCAAATCAGTAGCTGTAGAAATGTTGTGATAAACGGAGGGCCAAAGGCAAGATAATTGGGAATTTGAAAGGGCAGTTGTTAGCGAATTGGGGGATAGTTTTTTCCAGGGATGGGTACAGAAAGAGGTAGGGTTGGGCTGTGGAAGGGGAATGTGGATGGAAGGAAGTGATCAGATATGGCCTTATCTCTAACTGATACCATTAGACGAGCAGGACCACATGAGATAGCAAGGGCAACAGGGTGGCACTAAATTTGGGTTAGGGAGTTTACATAGAGGGAGAGATTTAGGGAGGATAAGAGGGCAGTGAACTCCGAGGAGAAAGAACATGATGAAGGATAACATTTGGGAAGATGTGGTAGACGAAACAGTAGAAACAAGGCAAGAGAGAAAGTTGTTAATATGGGAAAAGATAAACTGACTGTGACAGGAGGGGATAGTGAGTACAAATCTAAGAATAAATCAGCAGACAAGAAGTTACAAAAATGATGAAAGGACAAAGCTAAAGGCTCTGTATCTGAATGCAGGCAGCATACAAAACAAAACAGATGAACTGACAGCGCAAATAGAAATAAATAAGTACGATCTGATAGCCATTACAGAGACATGGCTGCAGGATGGCATAGATTTGGACTTGAATATTGAAGGGTATATGACATTTAGGAAGGACAGGAAACTAGGAAAAGGTGGAGGGGTGGCTCTATTAATTAATGATTGTATTAGCACAATAGAAAGGGATGACCTAAGTTCAGGAAAGCAAGATGTGGAAGTGGTTTGGGTCGAGGTGAGAAATGATAAAGGCAGGAAGTCACTTGTGAGAGTGATGTACAGACCCCCTAATAGTAACCACACATTAGGTAGGGGTATAAATGAAGAAATAATGGCAGCTTGTCAGAAAGGTATGGCAATAATCATGGGGATTTTAACCTGCATATAGACTTGAAAAATATGATGTGCATAGGTAGCCTAGACGAAGAATTCATAGAATATTTTCGGGATAGTTTCTTAGAACAGCATGTTATGGAGCCAGCCAGAGAGCAGGCTATACTAGACCTGGTATTGTGCAATGAGATAGAATTAATTAATGACCTTATAGTGAAGGCACCCCTAGGAAGCAATGATCATAACATGATAGAATTTTACATTCAGTTTGAGGGAGAGAAGAGGGGGCCTACGATTAATATTTTAAACTTAAATACGGGCAATTATGAGGGCATGAAAGCAGAGCTAGCAAAAGTGAACTGGCAAAATACGTCAATAGAGATGCAGTGACAGACATTTAAGGGGATATTTCAGGATACACAGAGTAGATACATTCCAATGAGAAAGAAAAATTCCAAGGGGAGGGCCCACCATCCGTGGTTAATTAAAAAAGTTAAAGATAGTATCAAACATAGAGAAAAAGCATATAATTGTGCAAAGATGGGTGGCAGGTTAGAAGATTGGACAGAATATAAAATGTAGCAAAGAACAACTAAAAGATTCATAAGGAAAGAAAAATTAGAGTATGAGAGAAAGGTGGCGAGAAATATAAAGACAGATAATAAGAGTTTCTGTAGATATTTTAAAAAGAAAAGAGTTAACAAAGTGAGTGTTGGTCCTATAGAAAATGAGTCTGGGGAATTAATAATGGAAAGTAGGAAATGGCAGATGAACTGAACAAGTATTTTGCATCAGTCTTCACCATAGAAGATACAAGTAACATCCCAGAAATAGTTGTAAATCAGGAAATGGAAGGGAGGGAGGAACTCAAGGAAATTACAATCACCAGAGAAGTGGTACTGAACAAATTGTTGGAGCTGCGGGCTGACTAGTCCCTGGGTCCTGATGGGCTTCATCCTAAGGTCTTCAAAGAAATGGCTAGTGAGATAGTTAATGCGTTGGTTTTTATTTTCCAAAATTCCCTAGATTCGGGGAAGGTTTCATTAGATTGGAAAATAGTGAATGTAGCTCCTTTATTTAAAAAGGGAGGGAGAAACATAGCAGGAAACTACAGGCCAGCTAGTCTAACATCTGTCATAAGGAAAATGCTAGCAGCTATTATTAAAGACGTTATAGCAGGGCATTTTTAAAAATTCAAGGTAATCAGGCAGAGTCAACATGGTATTGTGAAAGGGAAATCAAGTTTAACTAATTCATTGGAGTTCTTTGAAGAAGTAACATGTGCTGTGGATAAAGGGGAACCGGAGGATGTATTGTACTTAGATTTCCTGAAGGCATTTGATAAGGTGCCACATCAAAGATTATTGTGGAAAATAAAAGCTCATGGTGTAGGGGGTAACATATTGGCATGGATAGAAGATTAGCTAGCTAACAGGAAACAGAGAGTATGCATAAATGGATCATTTTCTGGTTGGCAAGATGTAACGAGTGGTGTGCCGCAGGCATCAGTGCTAGGGCCTCAACTTTTTACAATTTATGCAAATGACTTTGATGAAGGGACTGAAGGTATGGTTGCTAAATTTGCTGATGACACAAAGATGGGTAGGAAAGTAAGGACATAAGGAGGCTACAAAGGAATATTGATAGGTTAAGTGAGTGGACAAAGATCTGGCAAATGGAGTATAATGTGGGAAAATATGAAATTGGCCATTTTGGCAGGAAGAATAAAAAGAGGCATATTATTTAAATAGTGAGAGATTGCAGAGCTCTGAGATGCCGAGGGTGTCCTAGCACATGAATCGCAAAAGGTTGGTATGCAGGTTCAGCACATAATTAGAAGAGCGAATAGAATGTTATCATTTATTTTGAGGGGAATTGAATACAAGAGTAGGGAGGTTATGCTTCAGTTATACAGGGCATTGGTGAGACCGCATCTGAAGTACTGTATGCAGTATTGGTCTCCTTATTTAAGGAAGGATGTAAATACATTGGAAGCAGTTCAGAGAAGGCTTTCTAGACTAATACCTGGAATGGTTGAGTTGTCTTATGAGGAAAGGTTGGACAGGCTAGGCTTGTATCCGCTGGAGTTTAGAAGAGTAAGAAGCGACTTGATTGAAACATATAAGATTCTGAGGGGTCTTGACAGGGTGGATGTAGAAAGGATGTTTCCTCTTGTGGGAGAATCTAGAACTAGGGGTCACTGTTTAAAAATAAGGGGTCGCCCATTTAAGACAGAGATGAGGCGAAATTTTTTGTCTCAGAGGGTTGAGAATCTTTAGAACTCTCTTCCTCAAAAGGCAGTGGAAGCAGAGTCTTTGAATATTTTTAAGGCGGAGGTAGATATATTCTTGATAAGCAAGGGGGTGAAAGGTTATTGGAGGTAGGCGAGATTGTGGTGTTACAATCAGATCAGCTATGATCTTATTGAATGGCGGAGCAGACTCAAGGGTCCGAGTGGCCTACTCCTGCTCCTAATTCGTATGTTTGTATGTTCAGATGGTGGCTGAAATCACCAAGGATGATAAGTTGTTCAGTGCAGAGCCTGAGGGAGGTAAGCAGTGAAGATATCTATTTTAACAAAGAAATCAGCTCAGTTAAGTTTAAGGGAGGTTATCATTTTCAAATTGCAGTCAGAGGAATTTCATACAAACGTGGGATACATTCACTATAAATATTGAACTTCATGATTTCAACTCATAAGGCTTTAATAACTGGTTAATAAATGATATGGGGAGAAACTCCTCCCTTAAATGAAAATTGGCAGAATGCCCAATTTTCTCCATAACTAATGACCTGCTAACAAAATTGCTTTCTGAAAAATTGGTTGTTTCATAGCCATAGCCTCCTGCAAAGTTATTATTTTTGAAGAACAGGCATTTTCCTTGAGAGAGGTATTTGACTTTCTAGGAAAAGCAATAAACTTGTTCCATTGCATACAGAATGGGAGGATTATTTAAAGTACGCATTTAGCTAACTTGAGCAAGGTTGTACTAGCTGATCACAATGGCCAAAAGAATATCACTTCTCATATTCTCATTTCAAGATGTTGAACTTTATGAATATGTCTGTGGGCTATTTCTGCTGTCTCAAACGAATGGAATTTGAAGACTTTAGTGAGCAAAGGGCACCCTACTGTTATTGTGCTTTGTTTCAAATGCATTTGCGGTTGGTGGTGGAATGGTCAATTAATCAATGAATGCAGCCCTATAGCAGGTAATGAGAATGGATTTTCTCCCGCAAGAGTTCTCTGCCAGGCAGCTTTGTACTAGTCTAGAATGCTGCTTGTGAATGTTGAGTGCTGCATACCGAGTCAGAAAATTGTAGTCAGATCGGATGGTAATGTTGAGGTAGTGTCTGTAAACCCAATTAATTACTTCACAGGAAGCCAAGCTTTAGTTATTATGCACTGCCTGCTGAAATCAAAGTGATATTGAAATAATAAGATGAGTAAGTTCAATGGATGTCTGAGTGCGAGCTGAATAGAATTTGTATAAAAGCCAGCAGGTTAGATCATGCCAACTGAAAAGACATTTCTACCTTATGCCATCTGCTGCGCCATGCAGAACACTACCACTGACATAATCCATTACAACTGTGGAATTTTACAGTTTAGTTTAGTTTAGAGATACAGCACTGAAACAGGCCCTTCGGCCCACCGAGTCTGTGCCGACCATCAACCACCCATCTATACTAATCCTACACTAATCCCATATTCCTACCACATCCTCACCTGTCCCTATATTTCCCTACCACCTACCTATACTAGGGGCAATTTATAATGGCCAATTAACCTAGTTCTCCAACTGAGAGAGTAGCAAGTTCAGATAAGATCTAAATGTTCGATTGTGGTTTCCCACAAGCAAAACAAGTTCTTGAGTTGAAGATTCTGGCATTCCTATACAAGCTAGTAATGAAATAATGTGGTCGAGAGGTTATAAAAATAGAGAAATAATGTAGGCTGGGAGGTGACAGACCTTTGGCAGCTGGACTGCTTCAGGCTGTTAGATACAGCGTTTGGTAAATTGTTACAACCGGACAACCTTTCGCTGAGGCGGCTCTTTCTGGTCCAGGATACAACATGGTTTTTATTTATAACAAAATAAGAAGTAACTAACATTGTACCATCAAACAAAATATTTTTCTGCTGCAGGGTGACAGTGTATGCAATTAACTCACTTTATATAGCTTTAAGGGTATGTATATATAGTTTGTAATAGTATTTGGAATGCTGTAGCTCTAATTATAATGTGTACGGTACATGCAAATGCCTTCCGATGAGCAAAATTGATTTTGGTCTCGATTGTCTCTCACTCTTTAGCTTTCATCATTAAACAGGGCAGGAGGCTGATTAATATTGTGATATTTCATTCCCTCCACCAAAACAAGGTAACTGGTGATTCATCTCATTGCTGTTTGTGAGAGCTTACTGTGTGTGAATTGGCTGCTATATTTCCTTACATAACAGCAGTGACTACACTTCCAGGCTGGAATTTTACGTCACCCCAGCAAGCTGGATGGTGGTAGTGGAGTGGCATAAAATTGAGTGGGAGGCTCCAGGAGGCCTTCCCGACCCTCTCCCCCCTCCGCCCCACTTTATGTCCGGGAGACGTGAAAGGCCACCCAGTGAAACCTGGTGGCCTCTCAGCGCATTGGGGGGCAGCGGGACCTGGACAAACGGGCACAGGGTGCCCGATTGAGGGCCACCCCTGCTTTCCCAACCACCCCCCAGGACCCAAGACGCCCCCCCTTCCCCCCAAATGACCATCATTGCCTTGCAGGGGAGTGACTGATTAGCCCGGCGAGGCAACCCTAACTTACCTGGACTCCTGGCTCCATGTCCTCAGCTGGGCTGCAGTCCCAGCAGTGGCCACCACTCCCAGTGGAACTGTTGGGACCAAGAGCTGCTGGCCCGATGATTGGCCGGCAGCTCAATGAGGCGGGACCTCCTCCCTCAAGCGGGTGGAAGCCCCGCCTCAGAAAAATTAAAACCCGGGGACCCGTAAAATGCGGGTTGATTCCCGGGCCGGGCGGAAGCGGGTTCGCCACCGACTTTTACGTCGGTGGCTAGCACCCGCCCGCCCAACGTAAAATTCAGCCCCAAGAATAATTCATTGGCTGTGAAGTACTTTGGTATATCTTAAGATTGTGAACAGCACCATATAAATGCAAGTTCTTAATTCTTTAATGTAATTGATAGGGTAGATGCTGGAAGGAGTTTCCACTGGTTGAGCAGTCTAGCACTAGGAGTCACAGTCTCAGAATAAGGGGTCGGCCATTTAAGATTGAGATGAGGAGAAATTTCTTCACAGAGGGTTGTGTATCTTTGGATTTCCCAAGGGCTGTGGATGCTCAGTTGTTGAACATAATCAAGACAGAGATCGATAGATTTTTGGATAATAAGAGAATTCAGAGATATAACGATAGTGCGGGAGGATGGAATTGAGGTAGAAGATCAGCCATGATTGTATTGGATGACGGAGCAAGGTCAAAGGGCTGAATGGCCTACTTTTGCTCCTGTTTCTCACGTTCATATGTTCATTCTTTCTCAGCAGGACTTTATTTTTTAAAAATGTTCACTTCATTCCCTGCAAAACTCAAGAATCATCAAATAATAGGTTAACCATGCTGAGATGATAAGAATATCTTAATTACTATGCTTAAAATATTCTCAATTCAAATGAGTAAGTCATATCTTTTCTGCTTATCCTCTATTTCCCCAATTTTTATTTTTATCATTTATATCAACAAATCAACCGTTTTTATTCAAATTTACCTGCATTCATCCAATTTTCAGTATCTGTAATCCCTTTTGGAGCTGGAGCCTATGTCATTGAAACAATGCCTGGGCACAACTGGTTTGTGCACTCAGGAAAACATCTTTCAGCACCTGCCACACCACTCTCTGCAAACTCTAGCAATTTGAAAGAGATCTAGAAAGCACCAAACACTGTACAATCAAAGTAGAAATCAACGAATAATAAGCTGTAAGTAATCCCTTTAAATAGCACTGGTGGGATGTCCACCCAGCTGCTTAATGCATGTTCAGCTGTGCAAAACCAAGAGATGGAGCCAGTTGGAGCCTTGAGTTCCAAAATGGCAGTGCTGGCTGGTGGTGTTGCATGCTGATTGACATCATGATGTGCCTGCTCTGAATATTTCTGGCGGATGGTCACTGTGCACATGCTAATACCCTCACCAATATGCAGAATATGCTCTGCATATTTCTGCTGGATGGTCACTGTGCGCATGCTAATACCCTCACCAATATGGCGTCTGGGCCAACTCACCCAAAAGTGTGCACGCGCACCCTGGATGCCATTTTGGACCCCTGAAGGTGCTACGGATCTGAATTTTGTGACCGGAGAATCGATGAGAAGCTTGTGACCACATCGCTACAAATTAATTGCAGAAGTTTCAGCATTGAAGAAATATTAACAATGGAAATGAAATAACAATGCAAGGCTGACAGATTGCAAACTTATTTTGACAAGTGCAGTTATGCTCACCCAATATGTTCTATTTTTAAACCAAAATTAATGAGTGTGTACCTGCCTCCAACCCAGTGAACTCCCTGACAAGTTACTCTTGCTTTGTGTTCAATTTTGGAGACAAAAAATAAGGCAGACTTCTAAATGAATCCTATAATACAAGCCAGAAACAAGCAGAAAGTTGACAGATATTTTACATCAACATAACCAAAAACAAATGATCTGATCATTATCACATTGCTGTTTGTGGGAGCTTGCTATGTGTAAATTGGCTGCCACATTTCCCACATTACAATAGCAACTGCAGTTAAAAAAGTACTTCTTTGGCTGTAAAATGCATTGCATCCAGATGTCATGAAAGGTGCAATATGAATGCAAGTCTTTCCTTCTCTCAATCATAAGCTCAGCAGTGTGCGGAATCGCCAGGCTGAGCATCAGAACACATGAGATGAATTGTGCATTTTTCATAGGATTGCTCAAGTACTACTGTCTGAACCTCACATTGTCCTTATGAAGTGTGATATGAACAAGCTTCCCAGAATCTGAAGTCTTTCATATCCAATGTATGATTGCAGCATTTCTGTGAATAAGGAAAATGCTCGTCTCACATTATTATTAAGGTGAGAGCATTTTTTCTTTACTTTGTGTCGTGCACCCTACTGTTCAAGTACTGGAACTTTGCACAAAGAATGGCTTGCAAAAAAAATTTCAGCAATAAACCACTTACAGTGCCAATTATTGTTCCAGATGCAAGCACTCTGGGCCAGATTTTCAAAGTGGAGGTGGGAAACAGGAGCTTGGTATGTTTTTTTGTCTGAAATCTGCCTCTTCTGGGATTCAGAATGAGAAAGCCTAAATTGGTATAGAGACAGGTTTCCTGTCAGAGCCAATGGGGTTGAAAATGGCAGTGGGTCAGATCAAGTCTGGAGCTCATGTAGGCTTCCATGGTAGCCATTGCTGAGGCTGCTTGTGGTCTTGAGGGAGAGACCTGCTGTCCACAGCACCAGAGAGAAGTGAGATGTCGCAGGGGAACTGGAGGCCTGGCATTGGGGCAGGCCGGAACCTCGCTTCATCGGTGCCCACCTGGATCTAATGCTGGAGGCTGTGAGAGTGAGAAGGGAGGTCCTCTTCCCGGAGGGTGGCAGGAGGAGGCCACCTCATCGTGCAGCAGGGGTACCTTGCTGTTCAGTTTTATCCCTCTCTGCCCCCTCCTTTTCCTCCTCTCTTACCTCCTGCTCCTCCCTCGATGAGCTGTGTCCTTCCAGGGCCTCACTGTCCTAATGTGTTCTGATGAAAGGTCACAGATCTGAAACGTTAACTCTGCTTCTCTCTCCACAGATGCTGCCTGACCTGCTGAGTATTTCCAGCACTTTCTGTTTTTATTTTTGTGTCAAAGTGGGTGTAGTCCCTGCCCTCTTGTAAAGGGCACCCGTCACCTGCTTGATGGCTTAATGAGATGCCGACTGCGAGATGCCACCTGGGCCAACAGGTGATCCCTGGAATGACCCAGTTGTATAGAAGTTCAGGGCACCTGAGACCTTGACGGCTGCAGGCGGGGACAGCCATGGGGGCTGTGAGGCTTCAGGTCATTGTGGATCAGAACACACAGGACTGAGACCATCTGCCTGGATAGGCGCATGCTTCCTATGGCACGGGCGCTCTGTCATTTGCAGGTAGCATAACTCTTGTGCTGTGCATTCGATGTCCTGGGTAGCACCTTCCTCACCTTGTAGCACCTGCTGTGCTCCCCTGGCCTCCAGCTGTCCAGGAGATTGCATCTGCCGCAGCTCATCCTGGCTGCTCTGTCTGATGTCAGAGTCGCCTGTTCTTATCGGACCTCCATCAGCTGGGCCTTGAATGCTCACCAGGCCTTCCCGTGCCAACCCTAGGTGCAACTGTGATGTCAGTGGGTTCACTTCCCTATCCAGTTTCATGCCAATCTCCAATGTAACACTTAACTCCTACATCTGCAGAAATATCCTCAGTGAGACACATCTAAGGCAGCTAAGCTTCATTTGCTGCCACTGCTGTAAATTAAACAGCCACTTTCATTGTCCTCATCTCCCCTATGTCTTCATAACCCTATCGTGTTCCCCTCATGGTGTTTTCCCCATTCCCAGATTTTAAAAATACCTCCCTGCTCCTGACAATCCTGCTAATGAGCTCTTTAATGAGCTCAACTGGCAATTGAATAGAAGCGGGTGTCCGATCTGTTCCCTCCCTGCCAGCGGCACATTGAAAATTGCATTGTGCTCTGGAGGCGGCGGGACCAAGTGCCGACTTCCGGGAATGTGATCTTCAAATTGTGCTCGCTTCCGTTCCCACTCTCAGCAGGTTTTGAAAATCGGTCCTCTTTGTTTTGTCATGAAGACAGGATTAATTGTTGAACAAAATTACTAAGGTGGGGGATAGGCAATGGTACTATGGGATACACTATCCACCAGTAGAAATTTGTTCTGGTCTTTGCTGTCAGTATCATCCAAACCCAGTGGCAAGAGACCGATTAAATTTGAGGCCATTGGTATTCAGGTGGTTTTCCAGCTTAAATGTCTGATCATGGTGGTGTTTGGGTGGGGAGATATTCTGGTAGATTTTCTCTAGTAAAGCTTTCCAGAAAGACCTATTGGAAAAAATGGGCATGATCAACATCTTGTTGAAAGTGTTTTGAACAAGTGAGAAAGGTGTCTAGGGGTCCCTCTCGGCCTTCACCTGGTCTTACTGTAACAGGGTTTAATTTTAGACACACCGTGTTTTTAGTTCCCCCTTGCTGAATCCTTGTTCACCACTTACCAATTATAAGGCAAAGAAATCAGCACAAACAGGTTTTCTTAGGTTTAAAGAAGAAAAGTTGAAATTTATTAAACTTAAACTCTAATTTGGTTGACGCCTACGGATACACGACGCGCCCATGCTAGCATGCATATGCGATATACACATGCAAATAGAGAGAGAAAAGAGCAGGAAAAAAAAGTGAAAAGTTTGAGGCAATATCTGAAGAGTTTTTGTTATGGTTCTTCGAGCTCACTGTAGAGCCCTTGATTGTAGGTAGTTCTTGCTTTTCGTTGGGGCCCAGTATTCTTCTTAATTCTTGTTCGCTTTCGGAGACTTTTCTCTCTTGGGGTTCGTGTGTCTTCAGTGGATTCAGAGGCTTGTGAGAAAGAGATGGGAGCAGACAGGAGAGATCTTCTCAGTCCTGGAGCAAACAGACACTCTGAGTTCACACTGTTCGTACAATTCAGAAAACCCCAGGTTGCCAAGCAGGTTAGTCATGTGACTATGTCTGACCACGTCTTAGATTGTATCACCTCAGCAGTCTCTGGTGATCAAGGTCCATTGTGGGTTGAATGTATCACGGAATGGTCTTTTGATCTTCCAAACACCATCTGTTAATTTGCAAATATCTTTTCCAGCCACGGTTGATCTGTTTAACTCCAGTAACAGTTTAAAAATCAAAGTTCATGACAAAATTAATGTGCCTCATTCTTGGCAGGTGAGGGACGAGCATAACACCTGAAATAGTGAAGAGTTTAACTAGCTATTTTAAACTTACCCCTGAACCAGAGGAAGAAAGCTTGGAATCACAGCCTGAAAAGGTAACTCTAGCTAGAATTCAGTTGCAGAAAGAAGAGATGCAGATACCATTGAAAAAACAGGAACTGCAACTGCACAAGGAAAAAGAGGAGAGTTTTACCTTCAAAAGGAAAGAGAGTTTCAGTTGAGAAGAGACAAAGCAGCAACAAATTTTTAATTAGAAAGACTGCAAAAACAAGATGAGAATGCTGTCAGTAATTCAAACCTGATCCCCAATTTGGAACAAAACTTTGATGTATTGGGACACTCACGCTTAATGCCAAAATTCAGTGAGAAAGAGGTCAAGTCTATTTTATCTCCTTTGAGAAAATATCTAACAGGCTGAAAGAATATTGGACCCTCCTCTTACAAAGCGATTTGGTGGGCAGAGCTCAGGAAGCTCAGTCCATGTTATCGGAAGAAACCTCCCTTGATTATGAACAGACAAAAACTTCAATATTAAATGCATATGAGTTTGTTCCTGAAGCCTAGCGGCAACAGTTTTGAAATGCTAGGAAATAAACATACGCAAAACTGTAATGAATTTGAAAGATTTAAAAACATGGCTTTCGATCACTGGATCTGATCTCTCAAGCTCGACCTCTGATATGAAAATTTCAGAGTAGTGATTTTGCTAGAAATCAGCACCGTATTCAAACTAAAGTGGACCACCAGAAGTCTTCAGCAACTGAGCAAATACCAGACCAGCAAACAGGCCTGCAACTTTAAAACTCACCTCCTGAGAGGATCCCACAAGTTTTCCTGAAACAACAGACTTTTAAACTTTGAATTCTTAACACTTCTTACCCTTTCCTATCTATCTTCTCTTGTGTGTGCCTGTGAGAGTGAATGCATGCGTGAGTGGTGTTCAAAACATTTCAGGTGATGAATATTGTTCAATAAATATTTAATCTTCTGTTTTAACCCTGTGAGAAAACATTTCACTTTCTGTTTATTTGGTGAACAAAACACAGGGGCTGAAACACTAATAATACAAAAACAATGTCTGTGATCAGTTGGGAGGTGAACAGTGGAGACCAGCCATGCCATCACTCACCCGGCCATAACACAGATGCATACATGAGGTTGGTAACAGGACAGACCAGGTGGAAGATGCCGTGAAGAAGGCTCCTCAACTTGAAAGCGAGCAGGCTTTCCAAATCGTCAATGTGGCACGATGTGTGGATGCGATCACTCAGCTATAGGTATTTGCTATAATAAACATTATGGGCTCTCAAATATAATTTTGACTGTTGATGGTAATCCCATGTCTAATGGTGTTGCCCATAAATGCAACATAGCAACCTGGAAATCATGCTCTGTTTCCCTGCACTTCACAATAAGCGATTTAACTGTACAAACCATTCTCTTAGCAAAACAGTTGGATCTAGGATAATGCAGAGAAGCTGTTACATGGTTTATGCCTCACTTGGTACACATATCCTGAAATGGTTTGCCAATATATTGTGGACCATTATCTGGTATAATCTCCTCCGGTGTACCAAAGAAACTAAATATAGCACTCATCGTATTCGCTACAGATGTGCTTGATGTATCCCTCAACTGTCTGATGATTGGGAATTTTGAAAAGTAATCTGTAATTAAGAGGAAATCAGGAAATCATCACCATGAATAGTGAACATCCTCATGGCTGTCTCGATATCGCAGTTACTCCCAGGCCAGTACACAGTTTCTCTCGCCAGGCATCTCGTTTGTTTGATGTCCATGTGGCCCTGGTGCAACTGCGACAATATATCCTGATGAAGAGATTCAGGAATCAGCCCCTGTCTTCCTTTAAATACTACTCGTCTTGAGATACCTAACATGTCCCTGTACGGCCAAAAGGATCTTAGGTTGTCTTGAACCTTCTCTCGCCACAATGCCCTCAGCAGTGGATCTTTAGCTGTTTCGTCTCTAAGCTGGTTGCACTTGTGCTGTCCAAAGCTCATCAAGTCAACACTAAGGACATCTTCAACCTCTATATCCATACTTTCAACTTGTAGGTTTAATGAAATATCCACTGTTTTCTTCGAATTTGACAATCGGCTCAATGTGTCTGATGTAATCATCCTGTTCGTTGGTTTATAGCGGACTTCACAGTCATACCCTTGGATTTTGACTAGTAGCCTCTGTAATCTAGATGACACACTTGTCGGAGGTTTATGCCATATCATTTTTAATGGCTTGTGATACGTTTCTGCAATGAACCGCTTACCAAAAAGGTGCGGGTGGCACCTTGTAATGCCAAACACTGGAGCAAGTGTCTCGCGGTCTTGTTCAAGTAATTGGCTTGCATTGGTGACTGACTCTTTGAACCAAATGCTATTGATTTCCCTTCATGCAGAAGGCTATCTCTCAGCCCTTTCTGCGAATCATGGACCTCCAAAACCGCTTCCTTCCTTGGGTCATAGTATTGAGGAAGACTAGTTTTCTCTGACAATGATTCAAATACATATTGCTGGTCCTCTTGCCATGCAAACGGAACACCTTTTCTTACAGTTCTCTCAAAGTTGAGTTTATTGGATGTTAAGAAATTGAATAACCCTGGACATCATTTTTTTAAATGGGATTTGGACGTCGCAGGCAGGCCAGCATTTGATGCCCATGTTTGAGAGGCAGATCTTCCGAGTCATCATCTGTCCAGGTTTACATCAGTGCAGGAAAGACTTCTGGAGAAGCAGGAGAGGATGAAATCTACACATGGTCTGCACGCAGGTGTAGAATTGGCTAGTTTACATGTGGGGGAAAGGTTAGAGTTATTCACCCAACAGAAGGAACCTGCTTCCCTGCAGAGATATCTAAGATTTGCAGTGAGCCAAGATCATACAAAGTCACAACACCTAAAGGAGCAATGTTGAGGAGATATAAATATCAACTAAGGGAATTGTCCAACTGCATCTTATCCAATACTCCAAGAGTGGCGAGACCACATTCGCAGGTGAGGTCTGAGAGTGAAATTGTGGAAGACCACTGTGAAGACAACCAACACAACTCTAATGTGCAGGATATCCAAAAATCTACATTGATGAGTCAAGAACACCACAGTGATGATTCAAGATCTCAGAAGAGTTTTACTATTACGAGGTCTGGCCATATTAGGAAACCATCTATACATTTTAGGGACTCTTAAGTGAGGGATGGAGGTCTAACTTGTAAATAGTGTTCACAGTTATCCTGTTATGTGATTTATTCTTATTGTGTAATGTTCTACTTAAGGAAAAAGGGGGATGTCATGCTATTACTTTAAAGGAATATGTAAATAGTAAGTGTGCATCATCACTGCAGGAAGTGATGTCATACAGCACCCAGCACCCGAGAGCGTGCCCACCTGTGCACACAGCCCAGCACCCGATAGTGCACCCTCCCGGCCCTTGCACCCGAGAGTGAGCCCACCATAGAGAGAGCACAATGCCACAGACAATGGCCTCCGCTCCCCCTCTTCCCAGATCCACTGCTCACCATGGCTACTTTCCTGCAGCATCACTGCAGCCTCGCCTCAGTGCCGCCACATTTAAACAGACGGGGATCGAAAGGCATGTGATCCCCATGTGCCATTGACTAAATTTAAAACCCCAAAAAAATTGTGTGGCCTGTTGTGACAACGGGTGGTACATTGTGACAGTGGGTGTGTATTGTGACAATGGGTGTGTGTTGTGACAGTGGGTGTGTGCTGTGATGGCCGGTTTGTGTTGTGACAGTGGGTGTGTGTTGTGACAGTTGGTGTGTGCTGTGATGGCCGGTTTGTGTTGTGACAACGGGTGTGCGTTGTGACAGCAGGTGTTTGTTGTCACACCTGGTGTGTGTTGTGACAGCGGGTGTGTGCTGTGACAGCGGGTGTGTGCTGTGACAGCGGGTTTGTGTTGTGACAGTGGGTGTGTGCTGTGATGGCCGGTTTGTGTTGTGACAGCGGGTGTGCGTTGTGACAGCAGGTGTTTGTTGTCACACCGGGTGTGTGTTGTGACAGTGGGTGTGTGTTGTGACAGCGGGTGTGTGCTGTGACAGCGGGTTTGTGTTGTGACAGCGTGTGTGTGTTGTGACAGCAGGTGTTTGTTGTCACACCGGGTGTGTGTTGTGACAGTGGTTGGTGTGCTGTGACAGCGGGTGTGTGTTGTGACAGTGGGTGGTACGTTGTGACAGTGGGTGTGTGTTGTGACAGCGGGTGTGCGTTGTGACAGTGGGTGTGTGTTGTGACAGTGGGTGTGTGTTGTGACAGCGGGCTGCGCTGTGAAAGCGGGTGTTTGTTGTGACAGCGGGTGTGTGTTGTGACAGTGGGTGTGTGTTGTGATAGCGGGTGTACGTTGTGATAGCGGGTGTGTGTTGTAATGGCCGGTTTGTGTTGTGACAGTGGGTGTGTGTTGTGACAGCGGGTGTGCGTTGTGACAGCAGGTGTTTGTTGTGACAGCGGGTGTGTGTTGTGACAGTGGGTGTGTGTTGTGACAGCGGGTGTGTGTTGTGACAGTGGGTGTGGGTTGTGACAGCAGGTGTGTGTTGTGACAGTGGGTGTGCGTTGTGGCAGCGGGTGTGTGTTGTGACAGCGGGTGTGTGTTGTGACAGCGGGTGTGTGTTGTGACAGCGGGTGTGTGTTGTGACAGCGGGTGTTTGTTGTCACAGCGGGTGTGTGCTGTGACAGCGGGTGTGTGTTGTGACAGCGGGTGTGTGCTGTGACAGTGGGTGTGTGCTGTGACAACGGGTTTGTGTTGTGACAGCGTGTGTGAATTGTGACAGTGGTTGGTGTGCTGTGACAGCGGGAGTGTGTTGTGACAGTGGGTGTGTGTTGTGACAATGGTTGGTGTGATGTGACAGTGGGTGTGTGTTGTGACAGCGGGTGTGCGTTGTGACAGCGGGTGTTTGTTGTGACAGCGGGTTTGTGTTGTGACAGCAGGTGTGCGTTGTGACAGCGGGTGTGCGTTGTGACAGCGGGTGTGTGTTGTGACAGCGGGTGTGTGTTGTGACAGCGGGTGTGTGTTGTGACAGCGGGTGTTTGTTGTCACAGCGGGTGTGTGTTGTGACAGCGGGTGTGTGTTGTGACAGTGAGTGTGTGCTGTGACAGCGAGTTTGTGTTGTGACAGCGTGTATGTGTTGTGACAGTGGTTGGTGTGCTGTGACAGCGGGTGTGTGTTGTGACAGTGGGTGTGTGTTGTGACAATGGTTGGTGTGTTGTGACAGTGGATGGTACGTTGTGACAGTGGGTGTGTGTTGTGACAGTGGGTGGTACGTTGTGACAGTGGTTGGTGTGTTGTGACAGTGGGTGTGCGTTGTGACAGCGGGTGTTTGTTATGACAGCGGGTGTGTGTTGTGACAGTGGGTGTGCGTTGTGACAGTGGATGTGCGTTGTGACAGCGGGTGTGTGTTGTGACAGTGGGTGTGTGTTGTGATGGCCGGTTTGTGTTGTGACAGTGGGAGTGTGTTGTGACAGCAGGTGTGCGTTGTGACAGCGGGTGTGCGTTGTGACAGCGGGTGTGTGTTGTGACAGCGGGTGTTTGTTGTCACAGCGGCTGTGTGTTGTGACAGCGGGTGTGTGTTGTGACAGTGAGTGTGTGCTGTGACAGCGAGTTTGTGTTGTGACAGCGTGTGTGTGTTGTGACAGTGGTTGGTGTGCTGTGACAGCGGGTGTGTGTTGTGACAGTGGGTGTGTGTTGTGACAGTGGGTGTGTGTTGTGACAATGGTTGGTGTGTTGTGACAGTGGGTGGTACGTTGTGACAGTGGGTGTGTGTTGTGACAGTGGGTGGTACGTTGTGACAGTGGTTGGTGTGTTGTGACAGTGGGTGTGTGTTGTGACAGCGGGTGTGCGTTGTGACAGCGGGTGTTTGTTATGACAGCGGGTGTGTGTTGTGACAGTGGGTGTGTGTTGTGACAGTGGATGTGCGTTGTGACAGCGGGTGTGTGTTGTGACAGTGGGTGTGTGTTGTGACAGCGGGTGTGTGCTGTGACAGCGGGTGTGTGCTGTGACAGCGGGTTTGTGTTGTGACAGCGTGTGTGTGTTGTGACAGCAGGTGTTTGTTGTCACACCGGGTGTGTGTTGTGACAGTGGTTGGTGTGCTGTGACAGCGGGTGTGTGTTGTGACAGTGGGTGGTACGTTGTGACAGTGGGTGTGTGTTGTGACAGCGGGTGTGCGTTGTGACAGTGGGTGTGTGTTGTGACAGTGGGTGTGTGTTGTGACAGCGGGCTGCGCTGTGAAAGCGGGTGTTTGTTGTGACAGCAGGTGTGTGTTGTGACAGTGGGTGTGCGTTGTGGCAGCGGGTGTGTGTTGTGACAGCGGGTGTGCGTTGTGACAGCGGGTGTGTGTTGTGACAGCGGGTGTGTGTTGTGACAGCGGGTGTTTGTTGTCACAGCGGGTGTGTGCTGTGACAGCGGGTGTGTGTTGTGACAGCGGGTGTGTGCTGTGACAGTGGGTGTGTGCTGTGACAACGGGTTTGTGTTGTGACAGCGTGTGTGAATTGTGACAGTGGTTGGTGTGCTGTGACAGCGGGAGTGTGTTGTGACAGTGGGTATGTGTTGTGACAGTGGGTGTGTGTTGTGACAATGGTTGGTGTGATGTGACAGTGGGTGTGTGTTGTGACAGCGGGTGTGTTTTGTGACAGTGGGTGTGTGTTGTGACAGTGGGTGTGGGTTGTGACAGTGGGTGTGTGTTGTGATGGCCGGTTTGTGTTGTGACAGTGGGTGTGTGTTGTGACAGCGGGTGTGCGTTGTGACAGCGGGTGTTTGTTGTGACAGCGGGTTTGTGTTGTGACAGCGGGTGTGTGTTGTGACAGCAGGTGTGCGTTGTGACAGCAGGTGTGCGTTGTGACAGCGGGTGTGCGTTGTGACAGCGGGTGTGTGTTGTGACAGTGGGTGTTTGTTGTCACAGCGGCTGTGTGTTGTGACAGCGGGTGTGTGTTGTGACAGTGAGTGTGTGCTGTGACAGCGAGTTTGTGTTGTGACAGCGTGTGTGTGTTGTGACAGTGGTTGGTGTGCTGTGACAGCGGGTGTGTGTTGTGACAGTGGGTGTGTGTTGTGACAATGGTTGGTGTGTTGTGACAGTGGGTGGTACGTTGTGACAGTGGGTGTGTGTTGTGACAGTGGGTGGTACGTTGTGACAGTGGTTGGTGTGTTGTGACAGTGGGTGTGTGTTGTGACAGCGGGTGTGCGTTGTGACAGCGGGTGTTTGTTATGACAGCGGGTGTGTGTTGTGACAGTGGGTGTGTGTTGTGACAGTGGATGTGCGTGGTGACAGCGGGTGTGTGTTGTGACAGTGGGTGTGTGTTATGATGGCCGGTTTGTGTTGTGACAGTGGGAGTGTGTTGTGACAGTGGGTGTGTGTTGTGACAGTGGGTGTGCGTTGTGACAGTGGGTGTGCGTTGTGACAGTGGGTGTGTGTTGTGACAGTGGGTGTGGGTTGTGACAGCGGGTGTGTGTTGTGACAGCGGGTGTGCGTTGTGACAGCGGGTGTGTGTTGTGACAGTGGGTGTGTGTTGTGACAGTGGGTGTGTGTTGTGACAGTGGGTGTGGGTTGTGACAGCAGGTGTGTGTTGTGACAGTGGATGTGTGTTGTGACAGCGGGTGTGCGTTGTGACAGCGGGTGTTTGTTGTGACAGTGGGTGTGGGTTGTGACAGCGGGTGTGGGTTGTGACAGCAGGTGTGTGTTGTGACAGTGGATGTGTGTTGTGACAGTGGATGTGCGTTGTGACAGCGGGTGTGTGTTGTGACAGTGGGTGTGGGTTGTGACAGCAGGTGTGTGTTGTGACAGTGGATGTGTGTTGTGACAGTGGATGTGCTTTGTGACAGCGGGTGTGTGTGTTGTGACAGTGGGTGTGTGTTGTGACAGTGGATGTGCGTTGTGACAGCGGGTGTGTGTTGTGATGGCCGGTTTGTGTTGTGACAGTGGGAGTGTGTTGTGACAGCGAGTATGCGTTGTGACAGTGGGTGTGCGTTGTGACAGCGGGTGTGCGTTGTGACAGCGGGTGTGCGTTGTGACAGCGGGTGTGCGTTGTGACAGCGGGTGTTTGTTGTGACAGCGGGTGTGTGTTGTGACAGTGGGTGTGTGTTGTGACAGTGGATGTGCGCTGTGACAGCGGGTGTGTGTTGTGATGGCCGGTTTGTGTTGTGAAAGTGGGAGTGTGTTGTGACAGCGAGTGTGTGTTGTGACAGCGGGTGTGTGTTGTGACAGCGGGTGTGCGTTGTGACAGTGGGTGTGCGTTGTGTCAGCGGGTGTGTGTTGTAACAGTGGGTGTGGGTTGTGACAGCAGGTGTGTGTTGTGACAGTGGATGTGTGTTGTGACAGCAGGTGTGCGTTGTGACAGCGGGTGTTTGTTGTGACAGCGGGTGTGTGCTGTGACAGTGGGTGTGTGTTGTGACAGTGGATGTGCGTTGTGACAGCGGGTGTGTGTTGTGATGGCCGGTTTGTGTTGTGACAGTGGGAGTGTGTTGTGACAGCGAGTGTGTGTTGTGACAGTGGGTGTGCGTTGTAACAGCGGGTGTGCGTTGTGACAGCGGGTGTGTGTTGTGACAGCGGGTGTGTGTTGTGACAGCGGGTGTGTGTTGTGACAGTGGGTGTGGGTTGTGACAGCAGGTGTGTGTTGTGACAGCGGGTGTTTGTTGTCACAGCGGGTGTGTGCTGTGACAGTGGGTTTGGGTTGTGACAGCGTGTGTGTGTTGTGACAGTGGGTGTGTGTTGTGACAGTGGGTGTGTGTTGTGACAATGGGTGTGTGTTGTGACAGCGGGTGTGTGTTGTGACAGTGGGTGTGTGTTGTGACAGTGGGTGTGTTTTGTGACAGTGGATGTGTGTTGTGACAGCGGGTGTGTGTTATGATGGCCGGTTTGTGTTGTGACAGTGGGAGTGTGTTGTGACAGCGAGTGTGTGTTGTGACAGTGGGTGTGCGTTGTGACAGCGGGTGTGTGTTGTGACAGCGGGTGTGTGTTGTGACAGCAGGTGTGTGTTGTGACAGTGTATGTGTGTTGTGACATCGGGTGTGCGTTGTGACAGTGGGTGTGTGTTGTGACAGTGGATGTGCGTTGTGACAGCGGGTGTGTGTTGTGATGGCCGGTTTGTGTTGTGACAGTGGGAGTGTGTTGTGACAGCGAGTGTGTGTTGTGACAGTGGGTGTGCGTTGTGACAGCGGGTGTGCATTGTGACAGCGGGTGTGCGTTGTGACAGCGGGTGTGTGTTGTGACAGTGGGTGTGGGTTGTGACAGCAGGTGTGTGTTGTGACAGCGGGTGTTTGTTGTCACAGCGGGTGTGTGCTGTGACAGTGGGTTTGGGTTGTGACAGCGTGTGTGTGTTGTGACAGTGGGTGTGTGTTGTGACAGTGGGTGTGTGTTGTGACAATGGTTGGTGTGTTGTGACAGTGGGTGTGTGTTGTGACAGTGGGTGGTACGTTGTGACAGTGGTTGGTGTGTTGTGACTGTGGGTGGTGTGTTGTGACAGTGGGAGTGTGTTGTGACAATGGTTGTTGTGTTGTGACAGTGGGTGTGTGTTGTGACTGTGGGTGGTACGTTGTGACAGTGGGTGTGTGTTGTGACAGTGGGTGGTGTGTTGTGACAGTGGGTATGTATTGTCACAATGATTGTTGTGTTGTGACAGTGGGTGTGTGTTGTGACTGTGGGTGGTACGTTGTGACAGTGGGTGTGTGTTGTGACAGTGGGTGGTATGTTGTGACAGTGGGTGGTGTGTTGTGACAGTGGGTGTGTGTTTTGTGACAGTGGTTGGTGTGTTGTGACAGTGGGTATGTATTGTGACAATGGTTGGTGTGTTGTGACAGTGGGTGTGTGTTGTGACAGTGGGTGGTACGTTGTGACAGTGGGTGTGTGTTGTGACAGTGGGTGGTATGTTGTGACAATGGTTGGTGTGTTGTGACAGTGGGTGTGTGATGTGACAGTGGGTGTGTGATGTGACAGTGGGTGGTACGTTGTGACAGTGGGTGTGTGTTGTGACAATGGTTGGTGTGTTGTGACAATGGTTGGTGTGTTGTGACAGTGGGTGTCTGTTGTGACAGTGGGTGGTACGTTGTGACAGTGGGTGTGTGTTGCGACAGTGGGTGGTGTGTTGTGACAGTGGGTGTGTGTTGTGACAATGGTTGGTGTGTTGTGACAGTGGGTGTGTGTTGTGACAGTAGGTGGTACGTTGTGACAGTGGGTGTGTGTTGCCACAGTGGGTGTGTGTTGCGACAGTGGGTGGTGTGTTGTGACAGTGGGTGTGTGTTGTGACAGTGGGTGTGTGTTGTGACAGTGGGTGTGTGTTGTGACAGCGGGTGTGTGTTGTGACAGTGGGTGTGTGTTGTGACAGTGGGTGTGTTTTGTGACAGTGGATGTGTGTTGTGACAGCGGGTGTGTGTTATGATGGCCGGTTTGTGTTGTGACAGTGGGAGTGTGTTGTGACAGCGAGTGTGTGTTGTGACAGTGGGTGTGCGTTGTGACAGCGGGTGTGTGTTGTGACAGCGGGTGTGTGTTGTGACAGCAGGTGTGTGTTGTGACAGTGTATGTGTGTTGTGACATCGGGTGTGCGTTGTGACAGTGGTTGTGTGTTGTGACAGTGGATGTGCGTTGTGACAGCGGGTGTGTGTTGTGATGGCCGGTTTGTGTTGTGACAGTGGGAGTGTGTTGTGACAGCGAGTGTGTGTTGTGACAGTGGGTGTGCGTTGTGACAGCGGGTGTGCATTGTGACAGCGGGTGTGCGTTGTGACAGCGGGTGTGTGTTGTGACAGTGGGTGTGGGTTGTGACAGCAGGTGTGTGTTGTGACAGCGGGTGTTTGTTGTCACAGCGGGTGTGTGCTGTGACAGTGGGTTTGGGTTGTGACAGCGTGTGTGTGTTGTGACAGTGGGTGTGTGTTGTGACAGTGGGTGTGTGTTGTGACAATGGTTGGTGTGTTGTGACAGTGGGTGTGTGTTGTGACAGTGGGTGGTACGTTGTGACAGTGGTTGGTGTGTTGTGACTGTGGGTGGTGTGTTGTGACAGTGGGAGTGTGTTGTGACAATGGTTGTTGTGTTGTGACAGTGGGTGTGTGTTGTGACTGTGGGTGGTACGTTGTGACAGTGGGTGTGTGTTGTGACAGTGGGTGGTGTGTTGTGACAGTGGGTATGTATTGTCACAATGATTGTTGTGTTGTGACAGTGGGTGTGTGTTGTGACTGTGGGTGGTACGTTGTGACAGTGGGTGTGTGTTGTGACAGTGGATGGTATGTTGTGACAGTGGGTGGTGTGTTGTGACAGTGGATGTGTGTTTTGTGACAGTGGTTGGTGTGTTGTGACAGTGGGTATGTATTGTGACAATGGTTGGTGTGTTGTGACAGTGGGTGTGTGTTGTGACAGTGGGTGGTACGTTGTGACAGTGGGTGTGTGTTGTGACAGTGGGTGGTATGTTGTGACAATGGTTGGTGTGTTGTGACAGTGGGTGTGTGATGTGACAGTGGGTGGTACGTTGTGACAGTGGGTGTGTGTTGTGACAATGGTTGGTGTGTTGTGACAATGGTTGGTGTGTTGTGACAGTGGGTGTCTGTTGTGACAGTGGGTGGTACGTTGTGACAGTGGGTGTGTGTTGCGACAGTGGGTGGTGTGTTGTGACAGTGGGTGTGTGTTGTGACAATGGTTGGTGTGTTGTGACAGTGGGTGTGTGTTGTGACAGTAGGTGGTACGTTGTGACAGTGGGTGTGTGTTGCCACAGTGGGTGTGTGTTGCGACAGTGGGTGGTGTGTTGTGACAGTGGGTGTGTGTTGTGACAGTGGGTGTGTGTTGTGACAGTGGGTGGTGAGGCTAAAGGATGCATTTTTGCCTAGAAGGATACACAAGGAAAGTTTAGCTACTTCATATATGGGTAAAATTATACCGGCCCATGGGGTCGGGCTAGGAAGTGGGGGGCTGGTAAAATGCTAGGGAGCCACGCTGGAAGTGCTCACTGGCGCAGTCCCACCACCGGGCCATTTTACCAGTGGCAGGAATGGCAATGGCTCAGCTGTCCACTGACTGGAGGTGTGAGGCCTATTTGAATAATTAAAGGCTCAATTGAGTGCCATTTTCCCAGGCCACTGGCATTTTGTCCATGGCGGAGCATCACTCCGCCCCACGCAGGTTCTCCCAGCGACACCTGGCTCCAAACATCATTACAGCCTTGGTCCAAACATGGACAAAAGAGCTGAATTCCAGAGGTCAGGTTAGAGTGACTGCCTTGACAACAAGGCAGCATTTGACTGAGTGTGGCATCAAGGAGCCCTAGCAAAATTGAAGACAATAGGAATCAGGGAGAAAACTCTCCACTGGTTGCTGTCATCCCTAGTACAAAGGAAGATGTTTGTGGTTGTTGGTGGTCAATTATCTAAGCCCCAGGATATCACTGAGCAGTGTCATAGGCCCAACCATCTTCAGCTGTTTCATCCATGACCTTCCCTCCATCGTAAGGTCAGAAGTGGGTATGTTTGCTGGCAATTGCAGTGTTCAGTACCATTCACAAATCCTCAGATACTGAAGCATTCCTGCCCACAAGCAGCAACACCTGGACAACATTCAGGATTGGACTGATAAGTGGCAAGTAACATTCGCGTCATACAAATGCCAGGCAATGACCATCTCCAACAAGAGACAATTTAACCATCTCCCCTTGACATTCAATGGCATTACCATCGCTGAATCCTCCAACATCAACATCCTGGGGGGTTACCATTAAACTGGACCAGCCAGCTAAATACTGTAGCTATAAGAGCAGATCAGAGACTGGGAACTCTGCAGTGATTAACTCACCTCCTGACTCACTAAAGCTAGTCCACCATTGAAAAGGCGAAAGTCAGTAGTGTGATGGAATAATCTCCACTTGCCTGGATGAGTGCGGCTCCAACAACACTCAGGAAGCTTGACAAAATCCAGGACAAATCCCGCCTGGTCGGCACCCCATCCACCACCTTAAACCTTCATTCCCTCCACCGCTGACACACAGTGGCAGCAGTGTGTACCAGCTACAAGATGCATTGCAGCAACTCGCCAAGCCTCCTTAGACAGCACCTTCCAAACCCGCCACCACTTCCACCTAGAAGGACAAGGGCAACAAATACATGGGAACATCACCACCTGCAAGTTCCCCTCCAAGCCAGACACCATCCTGACTTGGAACTATATCGCTGTTCCTTCACTGTCACTGGGTCAAAATCCTGGAACTCCCTTCCTAACAGCACTGTGGGTGTACTTACACCAGATGGACTGCAGTGGTTCAAGAAGGCAGCTCACCACCACCTTCTCAAGGTCAATTAGGGATGGGCAAGAAATGTTGGCCTTGTCAGCGATGCTCACATCCCATGATTGATAAAGAAAAGCTGCGTGGAGGCGGCCTCCTATAGACTTCAGTAAGGGGAGGGGCCATCGTATCAACTGGCTCCTTGGCAGCAATGGCTGACCCCACGGTCCTGCAATGCTGCTGGAGAGGCTACCCCTCTGATCACCAGGGCCTGCCTGCCTGGCCCCGCCTGAAATGTGCTTTGTCTTGCTCCCCTGTGAGGACATCTCAAAATGGAGGGGCCCTCGTATTCACCTTGCAGGCTCCCTCAGTGGAACTACCAAGGGTGCAGAGCTGCCAGGTCTCTGATTGGGCCGGCAGTGTGGAGAGCCAATCCACCATCCTTAATTGGATGGCAGGCCCAACAGTGTCCAAATAAGAGACCGCTGCCAGGAAGATTGCTGCCATGGGCCCACTGCCTGCCCGCATGTGCTCAGGACCCACATTTGGTCCCGACGTTGGGATTTAACCCCCTGCTGGCAAAATCCCGGCCATGCATTTGCAGAAGTAAAATGATCAACAGATATTGAAGCAACTCCGGTAAAATTGTCGTGGCTACACGCTAAGCGTCTAGACGTTAAGGATTCTGCGTCAAGCAGCATTTGGAAAAGGATCTAGCTAATACTCTGAGTGACAGGTACTTCTTCATGTCTGTCAGGAAGCACTGCAAACTTAAAGTAAAATGGTCACCCAAGACATGTTAATTCGCTACTCATTTTTCATTCTTTTAATTTAACAGCACTCTCAACAGCTGAAATCATGACTGAATGTGGAACTTGTCACCTCATGGAGCAGTTGAGGCAAATAGATTCAGTTAAGGGGAAGCTAGATAAGAACATGAAGGAGAAAAGAATAGGAGGTTATGCTGACAAGGTGAGATCAAGTAGGTTAGGACTAGTTGGGTCAAATGATTTGTTAGTGTACTGTAATTTCTATGCAATGTAATTCTATGAATCCTGGAGTGTGCATGTGAAGCTTGTAGAAGGAAAAACAGGCTTTCAGTATCTCAGAGCACCACAGGCTGCCTTTTGAAGGCCATGAGGCTTTTTTTCAGCCTGTCTTTAATCTGCTTGAGAGGTACCAGGTCGCTCATAAATCCCAGTGAGCTTTTGGTAGAATTGCTCATTTTCTCGGTGATAAAGTCCTGGTGCCCAAATCTGAGGTGAAGTGAACCAGTGAGGTCAGCCGATTTTAATTACTTCAGCTACTGTGCTTCTAAGGAGTATGCCATAATTCTGGTGCAGGGTGACGGAGGGTATTTTTTGCATTCTCTGCATGCATTTGCCAATTTTGCCTTTTTGTTGGTAAATCATTTTCCCTGTACATTTTGCAGGTCTCTCTTGCCAAGGATCGTTGACAGAATTGTTACACTTCAGCAGTAGGAGAACGATGGTTACCGTTTAAGATTGAAAAAAAAAGAGACTATTAATCATTTAGTCATGAAACTAAGAATATTAATGCCAAAAAGAGAAAAAAGATTATTAAGACCATAAAACCTGCAGTTACATCTGTAAGAAAAATATATTTTAAGACGATAAAGACCCCGAAACAGATTATTTTTCTTCAGAAGTTTGTCTTCCTCAGACAGCACTCTGACACTTTCAACTCTGAATGTAGGTATTCCACTGGTATTTATTCATACAGCGTTTTTTACATGGCTCCTTACTGACTGACTGGCTGACCCTAATCTGACCTCAGTGATCTTGATTAAATCCTCACAAAATTCCAGATAAACTACTTGGGGGGAGAAAAAGAGTACACTTATTGCCTCTGCAGATTCAGAAGCATCGGATAATAAGGTGCACAGGACAGGGTGCTGTCAAATCACAAAATCTTTTAACAATTTTTTGAGCAAGGATTCTAACTGTTATTCTATATGTATCTGCAAAACTGGATTGATATTAATAAACTTATTACATTAATACACAAATATCATTTGTTACAAAAAAAGTTTTGATTTTAAATATGCATTTATAGAGTCATTATGGCACAGAAGGAGGCCATTCGGCCATCGGCCCCATGCCAGCTCTTTGTAGAGCAAGCCAATCAGTCGCCACTGTATCACTGTAGTCCTGCAAGTTTATTTCCATCAGGCGCCCATCCAATTATCTTTTGAAATCTTTGATTGTCTCTACTTCCACCACCCGTGTAGGCAGTGAGTTCCAAATCATTACCACTCGCAGCGTAAAAAAGTTCTTCCTTCCATCCCTCTGCACCTCTTGTCCAAAACCTTAGATCTGTGTCCTCTAGTCCTTATGCCATCAGCTAATGGGAACAGCTTTTCTTTATCTACCTTATCTAAACTGTCATAATCTTGGACACCTCTATCAAATCTCCCCTCAATCTCCTTTGCTCTAAGGAAAAGAACTCCAGCTTCTCCAAACTAACCTTGTAGCTAAAATCGTCAATACTGGGACCATTCTAGTATATCTCCTCTGTACCCTCTCAAGGATCTTCACATCCTCCCTAAAGCATGGTGACCAGAACTGGACGCAGTACTCTAGTTGTGGCCTAACTTCCCTGCTTTTTTACACAATACCTCTATTTATGAAGCCCAAGATCCCATATGCTTTACTAACTTCTTTTTTCTTTTTCTTTTGGGCCTCCTTATCTCGAGAGACAATGGATACGCGCCTGGAGGTGGTCAGTGGTTTGTGAAGCAGCGCCTGGAGTGGCTATAAAGGCCAATTCTGGAGTGACAGGCTCTTCCACAGGTGCTGCAGAGAAATTTGTTTGTTGGGGCTGTTGCACAGTTGGCTCTCCCCTTGCGCCTCTGTCTTTTTTCCTGCCAACTACTAAGTCTCTTCGACTCGCCACAATTTAGCCCTGTCTTTACTAACTGCTCTCTCAATATGTGCTGCCACCTGCAAAGATCAATGCACACGAACCCCCAGGTCCTTCTGTCACTGCACTCTAGGCATAGCCAGCCTTTCCAGCACATCTTTCATACCAATTTTCACCCCATCCATTACCTCCAACATCTCCGTTTCTACCAATATTTTGTCAGCATCCTCTTCCTTAGTAAACACCGATACGAAGTACTCATTAAGTATTCTAGCCTTGCCCTGTGCCTGCAAGAATATATCACCCACTTTGCCCCTAATAGGACCCACCCCGCCTCTTACTACCCGCTTACTATTTGCATGCCGGTAGAAGAATTTTGGGTTTGTTTTAATGTTAACTGCCATTCTATTCTCATATTCTCTCTTTGCTGATCTTATTTTCCTCTTCACTTCCCCTCTTAACTTATTGTATTTGGCCTGGTTCTCGCTTGAAGAATTCACCTGACATGCATCATACACACTTTTTTTTGTTTCATTATATTCTCTATTTCCTTGTCATCCAATGAGCCCCGGCTCTGGTTCCATCACCTTTCTCCCTTGTTGAATGTACTTAGCCTGTACCTGAAACATCTCCTCATTAAAGATCAACCATTGTTCCAATACCAGTTTTGTGTCATTGTTTTGGCTCCATTTTACCCTGACTAGATCCCCTCTCATCCCATTGAAGTTAGCCCTCTTCCAATGTCGAAGTTCTACTTTAGATTTTTCCTTTGTCTTCTCCATTATTAATCTAAACCTTATGATATGATGACCACTCTTACCCAAGAATTCCCCCACAAACACTTGGTCCATTTAGCTCACCTCATTCCCCAGTACCAGCTCCAGCAATGCCTCCTTCTTAGTTGTACTGAGAATATACTGGTCAAGGAAGGTCTCCTCCTCCTTACCCTTTATTCTAATATTGTCCCAATTGATATTTGGGTAATTAAAGATTCCAGTATCACCACGCTTTAGTTCTTGCTCATCTCTGCAATTTCCCTGTAGATTTCCTCCTCTATCTCACTCTTTTACTATTCTGAGGCCTATAGAATACCCCCAGTAATGTCATCATACCTTTTTTGCTTTCAACTCTAACCAAATAAATTCTATCTTTGCCCCCTCAAGGACATACTCACTGTCCAAAACTACAATGTCTTCCCTAATTAGTACTGCTACCTCACCTCCCTTTTTCCCTTCCCTAGCTTTTCTGAACACTTTGTATCCTTGTATATTGTATCCTTGAATATTAAGCATTTTTACGCCATGTTTCTGTTATTGCCACTACATCATATTCCCACACAGCTATTTGTGCTTGTAGCTCATCAATCTTATTCATCACACTTTGTGTGTTTACATATATACATGCGTTGTAAACCTGTCTTTGTATTCCTCGTAGTCCTTCTTAGTCTGCTCCGGTCTAATATGGCACTACTTCCTTCTCTATTACTATCCAACACTCTCACTCCTTTATGCATCTTGTTTCTGTTTTCTACTTCTATATGCTGGTGACCATCCCCCTGCCAATTTCATTTAAATCCTTCCCGACTACACTAGTGAACCTCCCCATGAGGACATTGGTCCAGTCCTGTTGAGGTGCAACCTGCCCCTTTTGAATAGGTGCCTCTTGCCCCAGAACTGATCCCAATGTCCCAAGAATCTGAAATCCCCCTTCCTGCACCATGCCTCAAGCCATGCATTGATCCTTCCGATCTTCCTATTTCTACTCTCATTAGCACATGGCACTGGGACTAATCCAGAGATTACTAGCTTAGAGGCCCTACTTTTTAGCTTCCTCCCTAGCTCCATTCCTGCTTCAGTCGAAATTTATCTGATGAGCAGAGTTTCTAGAATAATCTGAAACAGAGATTTGTAATGTTGACAGCCACAGCAAATCCAAAAGTTATAAAAACAAAATTGCAATATCATCCCAAAGACTCATTAAATGAATCCAGTGAGATGTTGAGCCAAATAGACCATGAAAGTCCTAGTTTCAATTTATACTCTCTGGAGAGTTAGCACTGAGCACTGGGGGTAATTGGTGAGTGGGGAGGGGGGGGTGGATTGGGGGTGGGGGTGGGGGCGGTTGCTGTGTTACAATTTGCCTGTGCAACCCTGAGTCTCCTGCTTCAGACTGCTTCTACAATAAGTGTTTATGTAGTCAGCCGAGGATGCATTTGTGTGATGCCTCCATGGTCAAACAGCCTGTCAACATTCACATACACTTCAACCCACTTGGCGGAGGTAACAGAGCATAACCAGAATTGATTAAATAGTATCCCAGTAAAGAGTCAATGCCTTTCAGAGGAGAGGAGAAAATTGACAGGAAAAAAACACTTAATTCCAGGTGGCAGATGTAATTGGTGAGATTACATCATCACAGCAGTGATTGTGTTCCCTATCTCTGTTTACAAAGAAGGTAAAGTTTTTCCAAGAGATCGAACCAGCCCTTTAAACATACACTCAGTAAATGTGAAATGGCATTGATCTGATCAATATTTGACTGAAAATAAAAATAAAATTACTGCAGCATGATAAAATGTCCTATTCCCAGCTCACCCAGCACGTATACACATTGGAACTACCTTTTACTCTTGGGGGGTTATTCCAACATCAAGACTATTGTTTATGTCCCTCAAGGACTTGGAGCTTGGAATTTACTAAATTTGTATAGAAAATGGGGACTTTAATTTGAACACAGGATGAAACAGCATTACACTATTTTCTGTGCATCTTAAAAGTGACAGCATAATCTCCCAGAGTTTACAAGGAAGAACAGAATGACAAAGCCTTAAAATGAGATGCTCCCCAAACACCCCGTCAACATCTGTACGAGGAAATGCCACTAGAAAAATCCTTTTGGCAAGAGATAGCATTTGATAGACAACTCTGGCAAATTAGTGACACTTACCCAATGTGAACCTGAATCAAACAAAGCATTATGACTCCCTGGATTGTACTGCCACAGTGAATAGGGTACTATACTTGGCCTCAGTTCCTTTGGGCTTGGGAGGATGACTCCCATCACTGATCCCTGCTGATAAACTCAGCTTGGATGAATGTCAGGTACAGACAGGATCAAAGTCCCAACAGTCAACCACCTCCTCCCTTCCATAGTCAAAAGGCAACCTGCTTTCACTGTGTTGGCTCTCAAACTAAATATAACCATGAGAGTGAGGGAACAGAGGGCTGCCAATGGCCTTGGAGCCATGTACTCAGCAGAAACTGATAATTTTGTGGGGAGAGGAAGAGAAGATAAGCAGCTCTAATAGAAAACAAATAACAACCTGGTCTCAATGCTAAGTCATGCAGAAAAAAATCATGGAGCCTGTGTTACATATCTATCTTTGGCCATGATGTAGTTTGACGTCACATCATGGATTGTTTTCCAGATATGTATTCTGTAAGTCTGCTTGAAATGTATAGCTAGTAACAAACTGTAACTTCATACATTAATGTAGGTGAAGGGCATTCTGACATTTTGAAAGTACTGTAATGTATGTGGCCTGGCGAAACACTGAGAAACAATAAAATCAAAAGGTATTTTCAAATAAGCAAGCCTAGTATTTTAAATGTACTACACTGTGCTCAGGAAAAGTTCCCTCAATAAGCCTCTATCAGTGAGACCCTAGTTTTGGTGTCCGTATTTTATCCGTAACAGAACACAATTTTAAAACTTGTCCTTTTCTCTGAAATAAATCACTTGAAAAAATTCTTCAGTTCGCTGGTTGGCGTCTCCGAAAGATCTGCAAACTCTAAAACATGCAAATAAATCAAATGGAGGTTGACTTTTAAACTTGTTCCAGATGTATTGTGGATGCTAAGAATTTTACATTTTAGTGACGTTTTGTTGGACAGTGACCCTACTGTTAAGTATTTGGATTTGGGAATCCTCTCTGCTCCGCCCCCTACCCCTAAAAACTTTGATCATTCAATTCCACATCTGCAAAGTATGACAAAGAAACAAGGCAAATCAACTAAGCCATACTGGGGTGCAGAGTTTCTCAAACACACCAAGGGGATTGCCCTTGTGAAGCAGTTTCTCTCTATTCAATCAATAAAATGGCTGCCTAGTCAGCATGATCTACCAAATCATCTGCAAACTGGAGCCTTCAATCGTTCCCTCATCCCCAGCAATCACCAAGAAAGTAAATGCTTCAGAAGGTCAGCACCTTCAAGCTACTAGTGAAATGAGTCTCCGGGTCACATAGCATCCCCATCCTAAAGCATCAAGAAAATAGATACCTGATGAATAGATTTTCCTCTCTCCTCACTCGCACCCCATCACATGGAAAAGGACATGTTAGATTTATAGCGCTTCCCATTTTATTGTCCACTAGGGTACTGTGTACCATTAATAATCGTCACCAGACAATCCTGGACATTGATTGGATTAAATAGTGCAAAGGCAGAAATAAAATAAAATAAGCAACATTTCAAATTATCTGTCAGTGCAGTCTGTTTCTGAAAAGAACCACATTTCTTTTGTCATTTCTGCAGATATGATGTCCTGCTTGTGGATTCTGACCATCATGTACAAATAAAAAAAAAGCGGCAGAATGCATCATCGAGCTTAAGCAGCGGAAAGCTTTTCTTTGCCAAATAACATTATCCGATTTCTCTGATTGGCTGGCAGCTGTTTTGCTCAGCAACACCACTGGGGAGGCAGTGGCTGCTACTGGAATGACCCCCACTGGAGGCCCAGGGTTGTGGAGCGACTCAGGCCAGAGGTAAGTGATGGCGGGAAGGATTTTGTGGGATGTGGGTCATGGGGGAGGGTGGCCTGGGGGTGCGGTGTGGGGGGGGTCAGCAGCAAGGACGGGGGGTTGGCTCTCAGCAACGCACTCCACCCCATCCCGCACTTCCTGATGCCAGGTCCCTCGATCAGGCACTGTGCCTTTGAATGAGGGACCGACCTCCCCACCCACAAGAGCCCACAAGCAATCCCGCTTGGTTTGCATGTAGTACTCCCTGTGCGCGTTGCTGGACTACGAAAGCGGTGTTGGAAGGGACCCTTAATTGGGCATTAATTGCCCCTTAAGGGCCACATTTGGCAGCAGGGTGAGGAGGCCATCCACAGGCCTTCCCGCCACTGACTTAATCAGGGTGTAGGTGGGAATGTGGCAGGTCCCTACCCACCACCTGATTAAATGCCCTCCCCGTCTCCAAACTCACCATGGGGAAGAGCATAAAATACTGGACAATGTATGACAGATAGTATTTAAAGAAATGAGCTGAATGTACTGAAATTAAACAGCCAGTGAAAAAGTAATGTTACATTTGTACTGTTTTCCTGTGCAGCCTCTCCATTTCAGACAGCTGCAGGTCCCAGCTGATTGATGATGAGCTCTTCCAGTCATGCTGCAGAAGCATAATAGGGTGTTTTGGAACCAAATCTTGATCCAAAGCATAAACTTGCACATATTACATGAGCATGTGCTCCCATTTTCCTTCATTTGCTCCTTTATCTTAAACCAGATCTACAGTTAAAGCACTTTAGTATAATAGCTCCATGACAGTGTTATGTATCAGAGACCATCATTAGTGGATTGGAGAATAGAGGAACTATATGTCAGTAAGTAAAGACAGAAAAACTAGAAGCATAAACAGACTTCAAGTTATAAATTATTACTGTAGTGGCCACAAATCCATGGCAATAAAGCACTTTCCAGAAGGTGGGACTGTGACCGTAAAAGGAAACAGAAAACAAGTGAGAAATTGCTTCACCAGATCAAATAAAGGCTGAATTGTGCCACAGGAATTTTTAAATCAGGAGAAATTTGCTCTGTTGGCAAAAGCATTACTTTAGACTCTGCCTTGATCACCAGTTATCATAATGCAGGACATTTAAGTATGATCCAGACAATCTAGGACAACTTTCCAGTTACATATGTTGCAACCTTTCTTCCCCTTCTCTATCTTACTGTTACTATTATGCTCTGGGCTCCTTTGTGCTTTTCTTTTTTGTTCATTCCAAGCTCAAAATATAGTGGCCTGGAGTAAGAATAACAGACAGGCTATCAGTACTCTCTCTTATTAAAGAGTAAACTGGACAACAACTTCCAGTGACCACACATGCGCAGTTAAATGCAGAAATCAGGAAGTTGGGGCTAAGTTGCCCAGAACTTTGCTGTAACTATCTCACTGAGGGACTCAGAATTGAAAGACATGAAATACCTGAAATTGTTATACCGACATGATCTGTATCCTGTTAACTCATCAGAAAAGTTAGGTCTTGTCCATTCTAGTATGAATTGATTTTTAACAGCATAATAAATCTTAATTATGGCCAAACAATCTCTCTGACACTGAAAATTCCTTTAGATTTTAATTATTGTTGGAGATTTAAAAAAATATATATATTTTTCTTTCTGTCTCTTTTATACCTCTCCCTTAATCCTAGCTTCCTTTCCCTCTTGTTATTTTGCTTTCTGTACATGATTTGACATTGAATTAACTATCGTAACTTTTGCTTCCTGGTTGAGTCTGCACCGGAACTGTTCATTCACCACTGGCTGCAAAATCCAGGCCATTGTTCAACTCCTCCTCCCTATATCCTCACCATGTTGAAATCAATGTAACCACTTACTATAATTTATTCTTTCCTCCTATATCACAATAGTGAAACTCCCTACTTTCTTCAGTTCTTCCTTTCCTATTCATTTTCAGGATGTGGGCATCACTGGCAAGGTCAGCATTTATTGCCCACCCAAGTGGTCCTGAGAAGGTGGTGGTGGGCCTTCTTCTTGAACTGCTTAAGTTCATGTGGTGAAGGTACACAGTGGGTTGGTGGAACTGGGTGGCTTGCTAGAGAAATTCAGAGGGCAGTTAAGAGTCAATACATTTGTGTGGAACTGGAATCACATATCGGCCAGTCTAGGTAAGGCTAGCCGGTTTCCATGGTGAATCATCAACAACAATCCAACAACTTTCTCAGAAACCCACTTTCATTTCTAGATTTTGTTCATCAGCTTCTCAAACCATCATGATGGGATTTGAACTCCCATTCTACTGGAATATAGTCCAGATGTCTTGATTACTAATCCAGTAAAGTAACCACTACACTACCATCTACAGTCTTCCTATAATATTTAAGCTTTTATGATTAACTTTAGCCACAGTGAAATCACTATATCTGGATTTACGCCGTTGCGTCTTTTGCAACTATGCTGGACGTTGGCTTCTAAATATAGAAAAAACTTATTTAAAGGTAGAATTAATTTTATAAAGTACTTCTCTGAAAAGTACTTTATGTTGCTGACCTACTGTTTGTCCAGCAAGCTGTGAGCTCTGCAGTTTGACAGATTTATATTAGAGTCGATTTCATTTCATCTTTTATAAATTTACACCTTTGCTGAGTGGATACAGTTGCTGAAGTTAGTGCGATGTTCTGGCATTGGAGTTGAGAACCTTTGTTCTGTTGAAGACCTGTCCATCAGATAAAAAAAAGTGCAGTGTCTTCATGAAAGAGCATTGGCAAACCTTTCATTTGTTTGATGACAGTGAAGAGCTCTCAGTGCTTTGACATCATGTGTAGGATTTTGGTGGCCAAATGGGAATGGGAACTGAGGCGGGCGGGTGCGTAATTTCCTGACCCTGGCCGTCGTGCTGGTTTCACGGCGTCATTTCCGACAGTCAACGATTTTGCTGAGGAGGTTGAAGGCGGGACCTGGGAACCCGCCCGATTCGAGGAATGCCCAATTAAGCCTCTTATCAGCTAGGTAAGGGCTAGTCTGCAATTTTTGTGGAAGGTCTGGGATCCACACTGGATCTGGAACAGGCTAAGTAGAAGGAGGCGACAATGCAACCAGTCATAACCCTGCCATTCAATGAGATGAGCTCATAAAAGGGTTCATGGCTTGGAGGAGGGACTCATAGCTGAGGTGGGGTGGGGGCTCATCCAATGTCATCGGGTGAGCAGAGTTAGTGGAGAAAGTAGTCTGTACACGCTCAGTCAGTTGAGGGGTTCATGACCCTGTAGGAATCGTAAGGCCATAAGAGGCAGCTACAGTAAGGATTGAGAGTGCAGCTGAGTGCAAGCCAGGCAACAGCTAGACATGGGATTAAGGCACTCAGAGATAGGGTTGAGTAGCAATGAGGAGCAACATCCTCAGGAGTAGATGCAGAGCCCGGGCATGAAGAGGGCAGAGGAGAGGAAAGAGGGGTAGGAAGACAATGGCGGCCATAGTTTCGGCATTGAGTGTACTGCCAAAGAAGAAGCTACCTGGAAATGTCAGAGAATCAGTGTTGCCTCTCTAGGCAGGTGGTATCTGAGAATGGTGCTCTCTTTGAGGAAGACCTCAGACCTCACAGCACTGCTCACCATGTCCTGCCAGTAACCATTAAATTCACTGTGACCTTGAACTGTTTTGCCTATGGGTCGTTCCATGGATCAGCATACGTTGGTGGCATCTCTCAAATGGCACTACACCAATGTATCTCCCAGGTCACTGATGCCCTAATTGCGAAAGCTGGGCAGTACATATAATTTCAAACAGATGGGGCCTCGCAGGCACAAAGGGCAGTGGGATTCACTGGCATTGCTGGATTCCCACAGGTGCAGGGCATCATCAGTTGCACCCATCTGGCCCAGAGAACAGCCAGTAAGATTCCACAACAGGAAGGGCTTCTAATCCCTAAGCATTCAGCTGGTAAAAAAACCACGACAAGTGCTTTATGCATGTATGTGCTCGTACCCTGCCAGCTGACAGGAAGCCTTCATCCTGACTGAGGGATCATCTATGCAGCGGGACACCCAGGTCCTCCTCACGACATTGTGGTTGCTCACATGATGCGCCACCTCCAGCCAGGCCTGTTTGGTTTGGCTGGGTGGCCTTCTCCTGCCACCCTCTGGGAACAAGACCTCTCATCTTTCGGACAGAGCCTCCAGCATAACCTCAAGACATTGGGGCTGCCTGCCACAGGTGATTGGCCTCTGCCTCTCCTCCTGCTCCTCGCTTCACCCATTCTTTGCGCTGCTGTCATCCCTTTAAATCAGGTCCGCACTTACAGCCTCCCGCCTCCTTCCTGTACCCACTGCCACTAATCAGCCGCCAAACCTGCCCTCCAGCCAATTAGGGCCAACTCTGGCAAAATCTCCACCCATGATAGTTTTCCCTCGGAGAGGAGTTGGGACCCGGAGGGAAATGGTACCAACATCAGATTCCTGACCCCACAGAAAATCCTGCTCCTTGTGTTTCAACTCCATTCATTTCATTTATAAATAAAGAAAAAGTAATTTGACAAACACTTTTCATGAAGGCAGAGTCCCTTTAACTCTGAATTAGATAACTGGGACTCAATATTGTCATGAGTTTCTTTGTAATATCTTAAGCAACACAATGAGGTACGTGGGTTCCAGTTCCTTGAAGATCTCTAGAAGGTTTATTAACAGCTAAACTAATACATACAATAGAGCAAACTATATACAAAACCTTGGTCCAGGGTGTTATCGTGCAGACTGACCATGGCTTCTCGTCACATAACTACATCCTGATACTTAACTTATGAGCATACTGAGTTCTTAAAGGGACATCACTCTTAGAGCAATCATACAACAAGCATCATTTATACTGTCAGGGTTTAATTCCAATAGTTTTCACTGAAACATGGCCAGGTTTATATTAGTATAACAGTTCCAGTGTAAAAGAGCTATTATTCAATGACCTCACACAGGTGATTGAGGTCAGTGATTTCATCTTCACATGACATCTCCAATCACCACACAATGAACCTGTCATACTGCTCAATGCAATCCACCCCCATCAGTAGCCCCTAGCAATCAGGACTCAGGACTTACATTCAGATACTCCACCTCACCCTCAAACACCTTCTAATGATGCCAACCTCACACCTGCCTCTCGCTGCCTCTACATACCTCCAGCTATTCAGCTATGGAAGGCACATCAGCCAAACACAGTGCAACACAATCACTGACGTTCTTTCTTCTAAGAAAGGAGCAGAGCAGAGGCGGCAGGGGATAGACACGCCTGCATGCGCTGAGCCCTATGGAGGGGATGGTCCTCTGAACTATGGGTCCAACTGTGACAGAGCCCATGGCATCCAGTGTCAGTTACAACATTGAGGATAAGGGAGAGGAGCAGAGAGGAGTGGACCTGCGGGAGGAACACAAACCGAGGAGCAGATAAATAAAGCCCGAGGATCACGACCTACACCATTACCTTCCGAGAGAGCGGTAAAGAGGAGACAGGCGGCCCTGAATTTGAAAAACATGTTAACAGTGACATCACAGAAAAGCGGTAAGTTGATTGGTTAGATTAGATTAGAGATACAGCACTGAAACAGGCCCTTCGGCCCAGCGAGTCTGTGCTGAACATCAACCACCCATTTATACTAATCCTACACTAATCCCATATTCCTACCAAACATCCCCACCTATATCTACCATCCCTATATTTCCCTACCACCTACCTATACTAGTGACAATTTATAATGGCCAATTTACCTATCAACCTGCAAGTCTTTTGGCTTGTGGGAGGAAACCGGAGCACCCAGAGAAAACCCACGCAGACACAGGGAGAACTTGCAAACTCCACACAGGCAGTACCCGGAATCGAACCCGAGTCCCTGGAGCTGTGAGGCTGCGGTGCTAACCACTGCGCCACTGTGCCGCCCTTGGTGAGTAACTGCTGCTAGGGTGTGTGTGTAAAGAGCTGGTGAGTATAATACTATTAGAGAGTGTGTATAAAGAGATGGATATTAGAATAACATAAATAAATAAGAAAAAATGTAAATAAGGTTTAAGTAACTTAATTAGCTTCTTTATAATTAATAAAGAAATGGCAGTGGAAGGAGTGTATGAAACTGTTGAATCTTCTGTTTTATTTGTAAGTAGTAAGGTCTGTCAGTATTAGTAGGGTTTACGTTAGTAACCTAAGTGGTTAGTGAGTAGAGCCATTAATTAAAAATTAATTAAGAAAATAATTAATTAATTAGCTAAGTAAAAATTAATAAGGATGGCAGGGAGGGGATGTGTTGCAGCTGTAGTCTGTGGGAGCTGGTGGACACCAGTCTGATCCAAGGCAACCACATCTGTAGCAAGTGTCTGTGGCTTGAGGAACTTCGGCTCAGAGTTGATGAGCTGGAGGCCGAGCTACAGACACTGCAATGTGTCAGGGAGGGGGAATGTTACATGAACACGTTGTTCTAAAAGGCAGTTACATCCCTTAAGCTAGGGTCTTATGATTTGATCAGTGTTCAGGGACAGGGGGCTGTGACTGTGAGTGAGGCAGGGAAGGGGCTCAAGAAGGTACAGGTGGAGGAGCCTCAGCCCTTGTAATTGTCCGACAGGTTTGAGGTTCTTGTAGCTTGTATGGATGAGAGCAGGGCTGGAGGGTGGATTAGAAAACTGACCATGGCACCGTGGTATAAGAAGCCATTCAAGTAGGGGGAATAAATAGGAATGTAGTAGGGACAGGATAGTCAGGGGGATAGACAAAGTTGAGAGCGAGAGTCCAGAAGGCTGTGTTGCCTGCTCGGGGCCAGGGTTCGGGACATCTTCTCAGGACTGGAGAGGAACTTGCAGTGGGAGGGGAAGGATCCAGTTGTCTTGGTCCACGTAGGATACCAATGACACAGATAGGACTAGGAGAGAGGATCTGCTTAGGCATTATGAGCAGCTAGGGGCTAAATTAAAAAGCAGAACCACAAAGGTAATAATCTCTGGATTATGACCTGAGCCATGAGCAAGTTGGCATAGGGCAATTAAGATTAAAGAGTTAAATATGTGGCTCAAAGACTGATGTGGGAGAAATGGGTTTCGATTCATGGGCACTGGCACCAGTACCGGGGAAAGTGGGAGCTATAACATTCGGATGGTCTACATCTGAACCATGCTGGGAGCAGTGCCCTGGTGATATGTATAATTAGGGCAGTAGAGAGGGATTTAAACTAAATATTGGGGGGGGTGGGTGGTGGAGCGGGTGAATCAAGTGAGGGGAGATGTGATAAGTTAAAGGGAAAGGACAAGGCTATAATGCAGAGTAGTGACATGGGAAAAGATAACAAGAGTGTGGCAAGAAGGAACAGAGTGTAAAAACTTAAGAATGCAGCAGGAGATAGGGCCAGAGGTTGCAAAAATGGTAAAAAGACAGAATTAAAGTCTCTATATTTGAATGTGTGCAGCATTCGTAACAAAACAGATGAATTGTTAACACAAATGGAAATAAATATGTATGACCAGATGACCAGTACAGATACATGGCTGCAAGGTGACAATGGCTGGGACCTGAATATTCAAGGGCATTTGACATGTCAGAAGGACAGGAAGCTAGGAAAAGGTGGTGAGGTAGCTTTGTTAATTAAAGGTGACATTAATGCAATAGTGAGAGATGGCCTTGGTTCAAAAGATCAAGATGTAGCATCAGTTTGGGTAGAGATAAGAAATAGCAAAGGAAAGAAGTCATTTGTGGGAGTAATGTATAGGTCCCCTAACAGTAGCTACACTATAGGACAGAGTATACAGGAAGAAATAGTAGGGGCTTGTGAGAAAGGTACTACAATAATTATAGGCGATTTTAATCTACATATAGATTGGATGAATCAGATTGGCAAAGATAGCCTGGAAGATGAGTTCATAGAGTGTATTAGGAACAGTTTCTGAGAGCAGTACGTTCTCATGCCAACCAGGGAGCAGACCGTTCTGGACCTGGGAATGTGCAATGAGACAGGATTATTAATGACTTCATTGTAAAGGAGCCTCTCGGGAACAGTGACCATAACATGATAGAATTTGATATTCAGTTTGAGGGTGAGAAGTATGGGTCTAAGACCGGTATTTTAAACATAAATAAAGGCAATTACAAGGGTACAAAGACAGAGATAGCCAAAGTGAACTGGGAAATTTGGTTAAAAGATAGGACAGTAGAGAAGCAGTGGCCGGCATTTAAGGAAACATTTCATAACTCTCAGCAAAGATACATTCCAGTGAGAAGGAAAGACTCTAGGAGAAGGTTGCACCATCCATGGCTAACTAAGGAAGTTAAAGGTAGTATCAAATTGGAAGAAAAAGCGTACAATTCTGTGAAGCTTAGTTGTAGATCAGAAGATTGGACAGATTTTAAAAACTGGCAAAGAATGACTAGAAAAAAGAGGGAGAAATTAGAGTATGAGAGAAAGTTAGCTAGAAATATAAAAACCGATAGTAAGAGTTTCTACAAGTGTTTAAAAAGGAAAAGAGTAACTAAAATGAGCATTGGTTCTCTTGAGAGTGAGTCTGGGGAATTAATGGCGGATAACAAGGAAATGGCAGAAGTGTTGAACAGGTACTTTGTGTCGGTCTTTCCATTGTAGAAGACACAAAAAATCCCAAAGATACTTGAAAAACAAAAGGTAAAAGGGAGGGAAGAACTTAAAATAATCACAATCACCAGGGAAAAGGTATTGGGAAAACTATTAGAGTTAAAGGCTGACAAGTCCCCAGGACCTGATGGCCTGCATCCTAGGGTCTTAAAAGAAATAGCTTCAGAGATAGTAGATGCATTAGTTGTGATCTTCCAAAATTGCTTAGATTCTGGAAAGATCCCAGTGGATTAGCAAATAGCTAATGTAACATGTCTGTTCAAGAAAGGAGGGTGACAGAAAGGAGGAAACGATAGGCCACTTAGCCTAACATCTGTCAAAAGGAAAATGCTAGAATCCATTATTAAGGAGGTTATAGCAGGACATTTAGAAAATCACAATGCAATCGGGCAGAGTCAACATGGTTTTGTGAAAGAGAACTCATGTTTGACTAATTCATTAGAGTTCTTTGAGGAAGTAACAAGTGGTGTGGATAAATGGATCGTGTAGATGTAGTATGCCAAAAGGCATTTGATAAGGTGCCACATCAAAGGTTACTACACAAAATAAGAATTCGTGTTATAGGGGGTAACATATTAACATGGACAAAGGATTGCTTAGCTAACAGGACGCAGAGAGTAGGGATAAATGGATCATTATCAGGTTGGCAGGATGTGACTAGTGGAGTGCCACAGGGATCAGTGCAGGGGCCACAACTATTTATAATCTACATCAATGACTTGGATGAAGGGGCTGAATGTATGGTAGCTAAATTTGCAGATGACACAAGGATAGTGGGAAGGTAAGTTGCCGAGAGGACAGAAAAGGCTGTATTTTGTTCTCCCCCAGGCATCAGGTTCCGTGGCAGTGGGAGCCTGAAAATGGCTCTTGATGAGACCCGCCACGAAGCTCGACGCCAGGAGGGCTTGGCCCGATCCTCCCGGTGGCAGCGAGGCTCCATGGCGATCCCCTTGCCGTTGGGCGACGGGACCACAATTTAAATATTCAAATGAATAAAATGAATAAACTTAAATAGACTTACCTGCGATCTTGAGGGCCCGTTGTGGTCTTCGGCGCAGCAGCTGGCACTCCCCGCCTTCAGATCGCCGTCTGGGGAAACGAGGTGCCACACTGGTGGGGAGGGGGAGGAGGTAAGTTTATCAGTGCGGCGTGAGGGGGGTGAGTGGGAACAGGGTCAAAACTACATAGTGGATGTAGGGGATGGTGGGAAGGATTATGCAGTTTGTGGGGGGGGGGGGGTGGGAGAAGATCCGATGTAAAAGTTAAGTGTTTTGGAAGAGGGGAAGGGCAAATAGTTATTATAATTGTTATTGGGGGGGGGGGGGGGGGGGGTTGGGAAAGTGGCGTCAGAAATGTATTTAATTTTTGTAGGACTTTAAAAATTTAAATTGGGCAGCAGGGCTGGTTGCCCTTTAAAAATGGCGCCACGCCTGCGCACAGGAGCTGACGCCATTGCAGGGGATGGACAGCCCGCCCCCTCCACGAGATTGTAGGGGGGGGGGGGGGCTGCCCCGGCTATTTAAATGACCTGCCATGCTTAAGATTGCAGCAGCTGTTTGGCGTGCGGCCCACATGGGCGAGCCACCATTTTTTGAGCTCGCCGCGCTCTTAAAATCCAGCCCAAAGAGTCTACAAAGAAGTATAGATAGGTTAAGTGAGAGAACAAAAATGTAGCAGATGGAGTATAATGTGGGAAAATGTGAACTTGTCCACTTTGGCAGGAAGAATAGAAAAGCAGTATAATATTTAAATGGAGGGAGATTACAGAACTCTGCAGCACAGAGGGAAATGGGTGTCCTGGTACATGAATCACAAAAAGTTAGTATTTAGGTACAGCAAGTGATTAGGAAGGCAAATTAAATGTTCTCATTTATTGCAAGGGGAATGGAATATAAAAATAGGGAATTTTTGCTCCAGCTGTTCAGGGCCTTAGTGTGAACACATCTGGAGTATTGCATACAGTTTTGGACTCCTTACTTTAGAAAGGATAAAGCTGCAATAGAAGCAGTTCAGAGAAGGTTCACTCGACTGATTACTGGGATGAAGAGGTTATCTTGTGAGGAAAGGTTGAATGGTTTGGGCCTTTACCCATTGGAGTTCAGAAGAATGAGAGGTAATCTTATTGAAACGTGTAAGATCCTGAGGGGACTTGACAGGGTGGATGCTGGAAGGATGTTTCCACTTACGGATGAGACTAGAACTAGGGGATACTATTTAAAAATAAGGGGTTTTCTATTTAAGACAGAGATGAGGAGAATTGTTTTCTCTCAGAGGATTGTTAGTCTGTGGAATTCTCTTCCCCAGAGAGCAGTGGACATTGGCCATTGAAGGAGGTGGTGCAGTTCCATAACCATATCATTGTTGAATCTGAGCCACCTCAGGCATTGCTCCTGGGTGAGGTGGAGGTATGAGAAGTGCTCTCTGAAAACCCAGGTTAGCGAGGGCCTTCTATGGTAGCCCTCCTCCTCCTCACTCTTTGCAGAGCTTTTCCTTGCTGCAGCCACTGCTTCATTTGTCAGTTGTGTTGCAAACCCAGAGGCACTGCAACTACAGCTCCAATAGCTTTTGCAGACTTGGTGTATCAGGTGACCAAATCCTCTGCCTCCCTGAATGAATACATCAACTCACCAAAAGACCTCCAAAAACAAGCCACAGTACCCCCACAAACTTTGCCACAGCTGAAGCAAGTCACAAACTCTCCACCAGCAAGTTGGATGCCTGTCCTTTTAAATAGCACTGGTACGGGGTGGGGTCCTACATGTAGCTGAACGCATGTTCAGTTGAGAGTGATTAGCACATGCCTACACTGGACCTGTGCGGTCCAAGTTTCCAAAATGTAATGCAAATCAGCTGGAACAGCTGATTGACCTCATGATCTGATCACTTCTGATGCTTCCAGCACCCGCACTATCCCCTGCCCCAGTATGGGGTTTGCATGGGTCACGCTGGAAGTGGCCAGAAGCACAGCATGTGCCAATTACAGACTTCAGGGCTTCCTTAGCGCTGGTATCAGCAGCACTACAGAGCTCAATTTCGAAGCCCTAAAGTTTAATCAGTGCCATCAGCTTCTTCCATGTGTTTGTCTAATGTAATAAAACCATAGTGAAATCAACCAATTTAACATTCCTGCAACTCCACTGGAGTGTAAGAAGAGAATATCATTCATGAAGTGATTGAAAGGAGCTCTGTTTGCACCACACAGTAAATGTGTCTCCACCTTCACTGGCTCTGACAGAGAGGAGATAGAGTAAAGATTAATATTCCAGTAAAATGCAAATGTGAAGTGTACAGAAAAAATTTACAGCAGAGCCCATGAAATTTATGCCACTTAGGCCAATGGCACTTGTGTATAAATCATACCGCGACTGTAAAACAAACCATTAGGTACTAACATTGGGTTAATGTTAATGTTCTTTTTTGGTCAGGAGAGTTTCACTCTATTATCAAAATAACGATTAGGCCAGGAATTTTCTTTCAGCCTTTTAAAAATAAATGTCTATTACACCTTTCAAAATAAAAAAAATATAAATCTTAAAAACAAATTTCTGATATTTGGGACAGAGTTTTCCAGTGGGATTCTGGACTCTGACGTCAGGGCCAAATAGGGGTCCTAAGCCTGCATTTGCCGGAAGCGAGACCGACGGAGCTATTTTTCTGTGGCCTCCTAATTGGCTGCCTCCATGCTCGCTATTCTATTAAGGGCGGTGGTGGGCTCCCGATGCTGCAAGTCCAATCAGAGGGCCAGCAGCTCTAGAGCCTCGGCAGCCTCACTGGGAGAGATGGGCACTGCTGAGGCAGGTAGGAGAACATGAGGCACCTCAAAATGGAGGTGTCCTTGGAGGCGTAAAAGTAATTAAATATTTTTGTGGGGGAAGACAGAAAGCCCCTTGGGTTGGACGGGAAACCGCTCCACTTGTATCGTTGGGACCACGAGTGATGCATTTCTTGCTTGTAGCCCCCTCTTTGGGGGATGTAATCTCCAGTTCTGGTGGCCCCCCAGACTGCCACAGGGAGCCTCCATGGAGCTGGCGGCCTCCCCACATGGTAGGGGGCAGCGGTGCCATGAAATCGCCCCTAATCCATGCAGCTGGCAGGCAATCCGCTTCCCAGGCAGCCCCTGGGAAACTTCCTCGATGGCAGGAATGCATCACAGAGCCATCCTGACATGGCTCCCCCCCATTATCCTGGCCCCACACCTCCACTCCTGTCACCCTAGGGCCTGGAAAATTCAGCCCTTGGAGTCAGAACCATGTATGAAAGTGCATTATGATAGTGTTACGCCCAGGTGAGAAAGGTGTCTAGGGGTCGTTTACTGTCTTCACCTGGTCTTATTGTAACATGGTTTATGTTTTTAAACGCACTGTGTTTTTGAGTTCCCCTTGGTGAATCTTTGTTCACCGCTTTCCAATTATAAGGCAATAAAATGAGCACAAACAGACCTTCTTAGGTTTAAAGAAGAAAAGTGAAATTTATTAAAACAAACTTAAACTCTAATTCGGTTAACACCATACGCGATACGCACATGCAAATAGGGACAGAAGAGAGCCAAAGAAAAATAGAGAGGTTTGAGGCAATCTCTGAAGAGGGGTTTTTACTGTGCTTCGAGCTCACTGTAGTCCTTTTGTAAGTAGTTTTGCTTTTCATTGGGGCTCAGTATTCTTCTTAAACCTTGTTCACTGTAGGAGGCGTTACTCTCTTGGGGTTCATGTGTCTTCAGTGGATCTTCAGTTCTGTGAGAAAGAGATGAGAGCAGACAGGAGAGAGGTCTTTTCAGTCCAGCAGCAAACAGCTTTCTGAGTTTCTTTCTCTCAGCAAGTTCAAATTCACAAAACTCCAACAGTCAGTCATGTGACTAAACTGGTCTGATCACTTCTTCTGTGTATTGGGGAAACAAGAAATGGGTCCCTTGTTCCAACACTATCTGCTAGCATGCAAATGTCTTTCCAGTCAGGGGCTTGACAAAATTCCTTGTGATAGGCCCTCTTCTTCCCAGCCACAATTTTAAGTTTTAATGTTCATATGGAGAAATAATGGGTGCCTCAGTCTTGGCAGGTGGGGACCTTCATTACAGATAGTCACTGTACTTCAGAGTAATTAATTAGTACATGAAGTGCATTGAAATGTTTCTGAGGGATGTGGTAAGGTTCTGCACAAATGCACCAATGCCTTTGTCCTCCTTTCAATAGAAGTATTGCACAATCTTAAAAGGCAAGTTGAATATTCATATTGAAAATATATTTTTAAAAATTTCAGTAATTTTGAAACAGAACCTCAGACAGAATAGAAGGTCCTCATCCACAACATAACCCATACCCTTACAGCATTAACATGATTTCTTCACTGAATGAAAAAAATACTGATGTCATATCCAACTGGTTATGTAAATTTTCATTGAAATCAGTATCTCCCATTGAAACTTGGTAAGGTGCAGCTGGTATCTAACTTCTTGAGAATCATTGATCTGCCAAGTTATGACTGCATCATCATTCATCTTGGCAGGCATGTTTCTTCCCTTATGTACCATTCAAACTCATGAATATTTTGATTTTTTTTTACATTAGTTAACTTTATTCTTTCACGCAAATCAGCTTGTGCTGATAAGACCAACTGGTCTTGGATATTAAGGAGGTGCACACTGACATAACGCATCCGAGAGTCGGATGCCTGTCCACTGTTGGTCACTAGGACTCTGCACACGTGACTCCCTCGGCCAGCATTCTGGAATAAGAAGCATTAAAATTGGAACTGTCGCTTAAAGCCAGAAGTGAGAGGAAAGATTTATCTCTTATCACTGAGGCCTCGCAGGGCCTTCATTCATCCGGGAGAGATAAAGGACGGGAGGTTTGAGTGGCAGCACAGCCTGGATGAAAGGGTCACAAAGACCTCCAGGATAGAAAAGAAAAGCATATCCTCCAGAAAACATGGCAGTGCTCAACATGGAAGATCTTTAAGCCCTTCAAATACATTGTTATCAGATGCTGTTTTGCATTTACAAGGTGTCATTCTATTTCTACATTTAATGGACTGATAAGAAGCAGTTGAGAATTATCAAGTTATGCTGTAGGTCATGAGCTGTTTCCTCCTCTTCATAGTTTGATAAAGAACCATTAGAAACAATCTGAGCTTTTCTTGGGATCACCATGGAAACATAGAAGTTAAATATCAACAGTATAATGTTAGCAAAAGAAAGTCAGAGCACAACCAATGTTACAAGCTCTTTTGATGACCATACATTATTTAACATATGCAACTGATTTTTATATAAGCTGGAATATTCGCTCTATTTATGTTTGAAATAATACACAAAAAATTATACATCCTCAATTGTACTTTCCAACTGAGCTAAACAAAAACAGTATATTACTGGAGCTTATCCATGGTGCCTTGAGTGATAAAATCCAATGTTTTAAAAAAAAAATGTGACCCTTTCCCCGTTTGAGGGCGAGCTGTTGTTTTGCAAGGCTAATAGGGGAGGACAACAAATCATCTGGCAACTTGTGAATATTCACAATTCAAGGGGTATCTTTTCCTTGGCACATGCTGCTAGACGATTTACACATTAATAACAGTAGGCATCATTTATCCCATCATTATTATCACAGCAAAATCTGGGCCAATATTTCACAGTGCCATCGGGTCCATGTGCAAGTGAGGAAGATTACTATTTAAATGGAAGGTGTATTTTCCCTGTTATGTTTTCAGTTTAGAAACAATTGGCATTTCAGGAATCCCCTCTTAAGTGGAAGATTTTCACTCTTAGTAAGGGAAGTCTGCAGCTTTCCATATCATGAACCAGGAACACAACAAACTCAAACTCAACTATTCCCAACCTGACTCTGAGAGCTTTATTCAAATATAAATTTCCTCTGCAGTCACTACATTAAAATATTGATCATCTGTCATTGATTACCATATGATTTGAATGCAAATCCTTACACATGCAGGCGATTCACACCCAGCCCTTCATTATCAAATGGTGGGGTCTAAACATACACAGGCCACATGTGGAGATACAAGGGTGAGACTTATTCCACAATCCTGGCTATACCCCTGGATCCAGAAACATAGTGAAGAGCTTACATACACAGATATTTGTTGTCTACATTTATCTGCATGTCACAAAGTTATGTAAACAAATGCACAGTTCATTTTAAAATTGTTTTTGCAGATTAATTTAAATGCTCATAAATTGCACTTTGCCAACACAGATTATTCATCCAAAAATAGGAGCAATGTCTCCAAAGCAACCACCTCATTTCTGATAAGTGATGTGAAGACACAGAGGAAGAGGTGGAGTTAGGAGAAATGACTGTTCTGATAGAGTCCCGTTCTATGCCTGAAAGGTATAATACAGCCAAAGGAGTTGACAACCTGGAGGATGACATTTCAGTGACTAGGTTTGTTCTGATGAAAGGTCATCAACCTGAAACGTTAACTGTTTCTTTCCCCACAGATGTTGCCTGACTTGCTGAATATTTCCAGCATTTTCTGATTTTTTTTCAGATTTCCAGCATTCGCAGTATTTTCCCTTTGTTCACAATCCTGCCTTGCAACAGCAATCATGTTTGGGTTCCATCTGTAAATCAGCACAGGAGTCCTACAAACTCTAAACCTTGTGATAGTAGGAGGCAGGGAATGACTCGAGGGTTCAGGGCATTGGGAAACTGCACTGTAGATTAACTAGCTGTGTGATGATGTTACGTCTTTGTGATGTAATTTGCAAATTGGTTGACCACAAATAGCCAAGCAAACTGGCTCTCCTGTGAACTTGCCAACATTTCGCCGCCACTTACCATCTTCTCCACATAAAAAGGACATCATCAAAAATCATAAAAGACTTTGATCCCTAGAGGACATCTTCTATGACATCTCTTCCCAGAGTTCTGTTGCACAGAGTCTGTACTTTGTTTTTCCATAAATAGAAAGATGTTGAGATAGACATTTATTAATTAAAAAAAAGATTATTTATCCAGGTCCTTCATGTTATAAACGCAATTACTATTCCAAAGCTCATTTCAGCACACGCTATAATTTTTCTGGATGGTTTTCGTGTGAACTGCACCTATATTCTGGGACCTCATTTTCTTCACATAACTATTTAGAAGTTATGCTTTTGGACATGACAATCCAGCTTTGAAGTGGGAATGTCTAAAATGCAAACTGGCGTTGAAAATATTGTTTTAAAAATTGAAATTGACATCTTTAAGAAATTTAATTGAAAATGTTATACTTAATTAATGCTTTCATTAATGTGATGGCATTAATTAAGGTGAAGATTTTCAATTAGTTTTCATGAGCAATAAAGCAAACATTGGAATCCAAGTAAGTCATGCTCCTACTCTCAGTACCCTGCCTTAGTTGGGTTTAGGGATTGACAAGAGGTATTAAAGCTGAGGAGATGGCTTACCTTATGCCAGGTAATTCATCACAACAGTTGACGAGAATGTTATTTTATTCATTGTTAGAGTCTTCTGAAGTACAGCAGTAAGTTAATCATTCCATTTTGAAGAACTTTAAATAACAATGCTGTTTGACACTTGAAAAAGTAATACATAGCAGTAACTTGGCTTTTTGAGACAGATGTCAGAATGGTAGTCCAATGATCTATTGTAACGGAGCTACCACATGTTTCAAGTGCATACTTCCTTTTCCAGCCCATTTGGTTCCCAGAAATGAAGGTCATGCATAACAGGGATAGAGAGCCAGTATTACTGAGCATTACGGACAGGAAAATTGGCCCATGTTCTCCACATAACATTCTGTTTAGAATGCATTGGTTGATACTAGTTCTCAGGATGAATATAATTTGCCCTTGGCACATAATGCCTACAACTGCACAGTATTTATCTCTGAAATTTTGGATTTCACATATGGGGAAGTGGTGGTGTAGTGGCAATGTTCCTAGACTAGCAACCCAGAGCCCCAGGCTAATGCACTGGGGACATGGGTTCCAATCCCACCACGGCAGATGGTAGAATTTGAATTCAATTAATAAAAATCTGGTACTTTAAAAAAAAGCTAGTCTAGTGGTGGCTATGAAACCATTGTCAATTGCTGTAAAAATCCATCTGGTTCACTAATGCACTTTAGGGAAGGAAATCTGCTGTCTTTACCTGGTCTGGACTACATGTGACTCCAGACCCACAGCAATGTGGTTGACTCTTAAATGGCCTAGCAAGCCACTCAGTTGTATCAAACTGCTATGAAATCTAAGGCACCGGAAACGACAACGGCAAACCTAGTCCTATCGACCCTGCAAAATCCTCCTTACCAACATCTGGGAGCTTGTGCCAAAATTGGGAGAGCTGTCCCATAGACTAGTCAAGCAACAACCTGGCATAGTCGTACTCAGGAAATCATACCTTGCAGACAATGTGCCAGACATCACCATCGCCATCCCTGGGTAGGTCCTGTCCCACCGGCAGGACAGACACACCAGAGGTGGCAGCACTGTGGAATACAATTGGAAGGGAGTTGCCCTGGGAGTCCACAACATTGACTCCAACAACACTCAAGAAGCTCAACACCATCCAGAACAAAGCAGCCCAGTTGATTGGCACCCCATCCACCACCTTTAACATTCACTCCCTCCACCACCGATACACAGTGGCAACAATGTGTACCATGTACAAGATGCACTGCAGCAACTCACCAAGACTCATTTGACAGCACCTTCCAAACTTACGACCTCTACCACTTAGAAGGACAAGGGAAGCAGATGCATGGGAACACGACCACCTGCAAGTTCCCCTCCAAGTCACTCACTATCCTGACTTAGAACTATATCTCCATTCCTTCACTCTCGCTGGGTCAAAATCCTGGAACTCCCTAACAGCACTGTGGGTGTACCTACACCTCAAGGACTGCAGCGGTTCAAGAAGGTAGCTCACCACCACCTTCTCAAGGGCAAAAGGAATGGGAAATAAATGCTGGCCTAGACAGCGATTCCCACATCCTCCAGACGAATAAAAAAACTATAGCTGTCTTATTTTTGCAGGTTAATGAGACCTTTTGGTTTTGCCTGTAAGGACAATCTGATAATTACATACGAGGATCTTTTCACACAGAATGCAGCAAGAAACAAGGTTTGCATTTGCTAATTGAATTTATCACAAAGTCTTTGAAAGGATAAAATATAATAAAAGTGATCATTGCGTAAGATGTGCTTTTCTACTTCTTGAGGTAGATTTCATTCGGGATGCAAGTTATCTTTGATTGTGGTGCTAAATGCATTAGCTGATTGATTGGCTGGCCGGTCAGGTTATACACCCCTTCCAATTTTCCTCTATGTTGGGTGGTGTGTGATCCACTGTCACCTGTTTGCTGCTCCCACCAGAGTTGAACTTCATTCACATTGAAAGTCACAGCACCAAAACAGATCATTTAGCCCATTGAGCCTGTGCTAGTGGGTCTTTTCCCCACAACAGCCAACGGGGGTGAAATTGATCTTGGCTGGTTATGCAAAGTGGGAGGGAATGTATCAGCAGCCTGTTTCAGTGTCTTCAATGGAAAAGATACTGTAATTTGAGGAACGGACTGATTAATTATACATGGACTTCCTTACAAAATATAAGCTTCTGTTGTGGTACCCCCCAGGGCGCAGGCTGGAGGTGGGGGGAGGGGGGTGGGGGGAGGCATAAAATTGAGTGGGAGGCCATTCACTTTGCCTTCCTGCCCCAGGCCAATTAAGGCCCTTAAGTGGCCAATTATCTGCCACAATGGGTCCAGCCTGGCAGATACCATAGTGGTGATGTGATCAAGGTATCATGGTCAGGCCAGATTCCTCTGGAAGGTTATGCCTAAGAATTTCTGCTATACATTGGTCTAGATTGGCTTTGATAGCTGATCTGCCCTTGCACCCTGTTGCTTTTGCTTGCTTCTTTTAGAGAACAGCACACACTGTAATTTTCTGGGCTTCCTCAGAATCCACTGTTGATTGCTATTCCTCCAGCTTTTCTGATGCTATTTACAAGCTTGCTGAGGATATCCAAATGATGATCTCATCAGCAAATTGTCAACAAGCCTAGTGTTGGAGTGTCATTCCCATAAATGAGGAACAGGAGTGGGCTGAATACCGAGCCCTGGGAAACTCCTGCCATTGGCAAAACCTGGTGGAAACTGCGATGCCTCCATGGACCCCAACTGTGTGCTCTGCCATAATGAATTGTGAATGGTTTTGTACTATCAGCATACATTAATTTAGAAATGACTTGAGATTATCCAAGTTTAGATCAGTAAAAACACAAACTGCATTTCACATGTTAGAAATGGCAGCAGACCACATGCACTGCCCTGTAGCTCTCTTCTGATGTCACAAAAACCAACCAGCTCGTGGGTGTGTACATCTTTGTCATACATCATCCAGACTGACTGCAGCACTGGGCAAAGATTAGATGGAAGAGTTCAACATTAAACATCAAGTAGTTTTTTTTAAGTTAACACCTCCACATGAAGTGTATTAGATGAATGGTGAGCTATTGGATAATAATGAGAGAGCCTCCAGAATTTATTTACAAACACTGGATATCACAACCATTGCCTAGTTGGTAGCACTCTCATTAGCTCAGGAAGTTTGTGGGTTCAAGTCCCATTATCAAAGACTTAAACATAAAAATCCATTCATACTCTAGTGCTGTACTGAGGGGGTGCTGCCTTTTGGATGAGATGTTAAACTGAGGTCCTGCCTTCCTCATCAGGTGGCCATAAATGTTCCTATGCTGCTACTCTAAAAAAGAGTAGAGGAGCACTCCCCGCAGCGTCCCGCACAGTGGAATAACCTCCTGCCATTTTCCAGGGCCACACATAAAAAATGTCCACTTGAACAAGATCCCAGATGGAAGCTAATGCCAGTGAAAGTATAGCTTCAGGAAGGGAGGAAAAATAGTAAAAAAAAAGTCAAACTACTTGTTGATCGTTATTCCACAAAATTACTGGAGGTGGCAGCAAATCATTCTGTTTGACTTATAAGTAACTATTGTGCACCTTGCTCAATAGTTCTCTGAATAAGATTAAGAGAAAATATTTTCCGACATTTAAAAAACACTGAATTCTATTTCACACTGAGATGCTAATAGTACCTTTGTTGTGATATATGCAGTTAATTTGCATTTGTAGCAAACATGCTGTTAATTAATGCACTTGTCATACATTTATGTTTAAATGGCCAACAACATATGACCTGTGAATGAGGCAAAGAATTTAGCATGCATCTATCACAGCTCATATACTGTATTTCAGATGTTATAGTTCAACATCTCAAAAGGATTCAAAAAAAGATAAAGAAAGCCAATAATTCCTTGTTGGTTTTCTCACATTGATAACCTGGCAACTGGCCAAGACGAGGAACCTGGGATTTATAAGCCAAGGGTTACCTTGCATTTGAATAACTGTCAACATAAAAAGACGATCGTAATTGACTGTCATAAAATGACAAGACAGATATAGATGAGGAACGCCGCCTTAGATCATTTATCCAAAATAAAAGACCTACATCAACAAACTGAGTCTTGAATTTTAACATTGTATGTTAATAAACACAGTTTAGCCAATCAGAGCAACTGGTATTACAGGTATTACAGAAAAAAACACAACACACAGTATATATTTTATTTCAATTGTGCAACTTGGCTGCTCCTTTGAGCGGAAAAAATATTGAACTGTCCTGCAACATTAGGTTGGGACATCATACTCAATGCTTTACAGCCAATTAAGTACTTTTAAAGTGTAGCCACTGCTGTAAGAAACACAGCAGCCAATTTGCAAACAGCAACTTGGCAAAGGAGGGGAGAAAAGGAAGTATTTCCAATATCTTGCCTGAAGATGATCAATTCCTTATTGCACATTCTGTAGCAATTTGAAACAAATATCATGGTTTGTGGAAAGCAAGATGGTGTCGAACATATACAGGTTCTGTGTACATGAATCCAGTACTGGGTCCTGCAAGTGACTGCTTGATGATTAACAATGTGCTTTGCTGTTCAAATGCAGTCTATGAGTCTCCGTGTGCTCTTCAGCAGCCAACATCTATGGATACACTGTAATTTGAGGAACGGACTGATTAATTATACATGGACTTCCTTACAAAATATAAGCTTCTGTTGTGGTAAACTGCTATTAAAATGCACTGATGGTAAATAATTAAAAAGCTGGCCTTTCTTGAGAAGATCTATTTCTAATGTGAAAAACAAAATAGTTTTATACATGATGCACTTGTGTTTCCATGTGTGCAAGTGATTGCATTCATACAAGATGAAATTGAACGATTTTTGTGCAGTAGATTTGAAAGTGTAAATTTAAAACCATTCATTTTTTATTTGATTGGTACATGTGGAAACAAGTTGCTCTGATTAGCTAAACTGTGTTTATTAACATACAATGTTAAAATTCAAGACTCAGTTTGTTGCTATGGGTCTTTATATTTTGGATAAATGATCAAAGGCGGCGTTCCTCATCTATATCTGTCTTGTCATTTTATGACAGTCAATTACGGATGTTCAGGCATGTGACAGGATCAATCAATCACCCTCTTCAGTGGGCCACTGACAGTGGAGACTTCTCTCTTAGGCCGGAATTTAACGTTGGGCAGGAAGCCCTACTCACCAGCCAAAAAGTCGGTGGCGAGCCCGCCTCTGCCGGACCAGGGGTGCCAGGCTGGGATTTTTCACTCCCTAGGCCCTTAATTGGTCTTGGGCGGGACTTCCACCTCCTTGAGGCAGGAAGTCCTGCCTGATTGGGCAACTGGCCAATCAGCGGGCCGGCAGCTCTTAGTTCCAGCAGTGCAATCAGGACTGGTGGCCACTGCTGGGACTACACCCAGCCATCGCAAGCAAGGCGAAGACAGCCCTGGAATTCAGGTAAGTTTTTGTGGCCTCGCCAGGGACAATCGGCTGGGCCCCAACGAGACAAAGAGAATCAGTTGGGAGGGTGGTGGGGAGTGGGGTGGAGTATTGTGTGGTGGGGGCAGTTGGGGCTTCGTTTGGCAGCCCCCCCCCAGCCCGCAAGAAGGCTGCCAGGTTTTACCTGGCGGTGTTCTTGGGGCCTTTGCCGTCTGCCCACCGAGGGTAAAGTATCCGTGGCGGCAGGAGGAGGCCCATAAGTAGCAGTTAATTGGCCACTTAAGGACCTTGATTGGCCTTGGGCAGGTGGGCCATTTCTTACCACTGCCGCCCTGCATAGAATTGCAGCGGGAGCAAGCGAGAGGGATTCAGGAAAGACCCTCCCGCCTCCCACTCAATTTTACGCCCCCCACTCAATTTTATGCCCCCCCATCCCGCCGCCACCAGCCTCGCTCATTGGGGATCGTACAATTCTGGCCCGCGTGTTTGAGCCCGCAGTGCCTTTTGAACAATACAAATGTTTAAAAATAATGGTCATGTTTCTCCAGTGACTTAATAGGCAAGTCCAGCATGGAACTGAGCCACGTGGACTGGGAAGGTCCCAGGTTCAATTTCTGGTCTGCAGAATTATCTCTTCTCAGGCTGGCTACAATTTGGCCTGTTGATCTGACATCAACAAAGAAGGAAATTGCATTTATGTGTAGCACCTTGCGTCACCTTATGAAGTCCCAAAACACTTCACAGCCAATTTATCTTTGAAGTGTAGTCACTGTTGTAATGTAAGGAAATATGGCAGCCAATTTTCACACAGCCTGATCCCACAAACAGCAATGAGATTAATGATCACGTTGACTGAGGGGTAAACATCAGCCAAGGCACTAGCAGGATTCCCTATCTCTTCTTTTAATTGTGCTAGTGATAATTTTACATTCATTCCAGAAAACAGGCTTCAGTTTTAATATTTCATCCAAACAACAGATCTCTATACAGCACTGTAGCAGTGGAGATTATATACTCAAGTCTCTGGAACAGGGATTGAACATATGAGCTTCTAACTTAAGGGTGAAAGAGCTACCACTGAGCCAAGGTTCACAACCAAGTCCTAAATAAGGCATTATTCCTATCAACTCAAATTGAGCAATACTGGAGTCATCTTTTTGGACTGTCATAAACATTTTTGGCTGCTACCAATACCTACATGCTCTGGCTTTGACTGAATCAGCCTGCCTGACTGCCATTTCAGGCTAAATTCAGTGCTGTGCAACTTTGGTATCCTGTACAGCACTACGATGAGTTTTCTGTCTGACCGGTCAGTCACAAAAACTGCATTCCTCCAACTTCCATAAAATACAGTGAGTGGTAATGGCCTACCTCTTCCCCACCACCGCTAAGACCCTAATTCATCCCTTCAACACTTCCAACATTGAACTCTACAAATTTTCTTAATAAGCCTCATCACCTCCACCATTCACAAACTTTAAGTTCATCCAGAATCCTAACACCCCAATGGCTTTAGAGTCATAGGCCAGAATTTTACGGTGGGCAGATGGGATGAACCTGCTTCCGCCCAGCCTGGGGATCCGTCCCATATTTTACGGATCCACAGGCTTTAATTGGCCCGAGGTGGGACTTCCACCCACTTGAGGAAGGAGATCCGCCTCAGTGAGCTGCTGGCCAATCAGCGGGCCAGCAGCTCTTACTCTCAGCAGTGCCACCAGGAGTGGTGGCCACTGCTGGGACTGCAGCCCAGCTGATGCCATGGACCCGATAGAGTGGGTAAGTTTGGGTTGCTACACCAGGGGGATTGATCATGCCCTGGTGAGGCTAGGGTGGTCATTTGGGGGAGGGGGCATCTTGGATCCTGGGGGTGGGTTGGGAGGCGGGGGTGGCCCTCAATCCTGTGCCTGACTGCCATGCCCCCCCCCCCACCCCTGGGGTTATTGCTGGGTGGCCTTTCACGTCCCCGGAACACCTGCTTGCCACGGGTAAAATACCTGTGCAGGCAGGCGAGGGCCCTTAAGTGGCCGTTAAGTGGCCACTTAAGGGTCTTGATTAGCCTCGGCCATTTCCCACCTCCCGCCCTCCCGCCGGACGTCTGTAAACTTGTTCGGAGGCGGAATCGGGGCGGGTAGGCCTCCCAGAGTCTGCCGCTAAATTTTACACCACCCCCACGCCACCATCTGACCCGCTGGGGCAGCGTAAAATTCCAGCCATAGAGTCAAAGAGTCATAGAGTTATACAGCACAGAAACAAGCCCTTTGGCCCACAGTGTCTGCGCCAGCCATCAAACCTATCTATTCTAATCCCATTTTTTAGAACATCCATTACCCTCATCCTTGCCAATCAACATTCTATGGTTCCCTGTGTCCTAATGAAATAATCTGAAATGCTTTGTTATCACATTTTAATCCCTTCATGGCCTAGTCATGCATCCCTCCACTCCACTGGCTTCAGATCACAAACATCTCAAAATATGATATAAAAACAAGAAATGCTGGAACCACTCAGCAGGTCTGGCAGCATCTGTGGAAAGAGAAGCAGAGTTAACGTTAACTCTGCTTCTCTTTCCACAGATGCTGCCAGACCTGCTGAGTGGTTCCAGCATTTCTTGTTTTTATTTCAGATTTCCAGCATCCGCAGTATTTTGCTTTTTATCTCAAAATATGATAATTGACCCATACTTTTGAGGTGTCATGGCTATGTTATATATGTAGACTGGTGTTACTTGAAGCACAGCATGAAAAAAATAGGTACTGGAAAGATTGACATCCTTTAAAACATACTGATATCTATCAACATTCCTTGTCCATAAATGACAAGCTCTCCAGAATGCCTCAGGGCCTATTGCCAGCCACACTGAGAGGCTGAATCTCCATCGATTTGGTCTTTGCTAAGATCCAGTGAATTCCCATACCTAGCCTGCCTAACTCCACAATCTTCTCCAACTTTATGTCCCTCTGCACACCCTCTGCTAATCTGACATTGTCCTAATTCTTGTTCCATGCTTTTTCTGCTCCAACATTGGTGGTTCCTGCAACAACTATGTTCGCACACTTCGGAACACCTCCCCTCAGCATCTCTCCTTGTCATCTCCCATCCTGCTTTCAGAAACTCCCCTACAACTTCCAAGGAAGTACTGAGTGTTTGGAAGAGTTGCTGCTCCACGGAGCTGCTTGTATGCACCACAGAATGTCGTACGTGAAATGCTGGCAAGTACAGTGAGGCACCTCATGTAGTGTAATGAGAGAAACTGATCTGTATTGCACTTGATGTAATGTCAAATTTGAACTGTTATGTAATGTATGCTTATAGGACGGCACAGTGGCGCAGTGGTTAGCACCGCAGCCTCACAGCTCCAGCGACCCGGTTTCAATTCTGGGTACTGCCTGTGTGGAGTTTGCAAGTTCTCCCTGTGTCTGTGTGGGTTTCCTCCGGGTGCTCTGGTTTCCTCCCACATGCCAAAGACTTGCTGGTTGATAGGTTAATTGGCCATTATAAATTGCCCCTAGTATAGGTAGGTGGTAGGGAAATATAGGGACAGGTGGGGATGTGGTAGGAATATGGAATTAGTGTAGGATTAGTATAAATGGGTGGTTGATGGTCGGCATAGACTCGGTGGGCCGAAGGGCCTGTTTCAGTGCTGTATCTCTAAACTAAACTAAAACTGCTCCCGTGCCCCCAACCACCCTCCCCCTGTCTGCCACCATCCCCCACCCCCCGCTCCTGCCAACCATTTTACCTTTCTCCCTCCTGCTCAGTGTCTACTTGCTATTCACCATCCTGTAAAGTGCTCTGAAATGTATCCCTGCCTTGAATGAGTGCTAAATAATTATCAGGGATTGGTCCAAAAAATGTCAATAACGATCAGTAATTCCTGGAAAATACAAGCCTTTGTGGATTAATCTGTGCTAAAGCAGAATGATTCTCATCTTCACTGGGTTAATTTTCATTTCAGTTTTTTCAGCTAAACTTGGAGCTTAAAAATATATGTCTAATATTGGACTTGTGATGGAAGCAAATGGTCTCATTGTGTACTTTGAAACATATTGCCTCTTGATTGTTATTATACTATCCTGGCCTTGTCCTGTTTCGGGAATACTTGCTATTCCTGTTATCAAACTGCAATGCTTTTAAATGACACGAGATGGCTCTCCGGCTCCATTAATTATAAAACTGCAACTTCAGTGGTTTTGAAAAATCCAGGAAGCAGATCCAATGGAGTGTATGAATTGACAAAAGCAAAAAGGAGAACCTGACAGTCCTTGAAATTATTCCTCGCAATACTACCTATTAATGCTGTCATAAAATTCAGAAAAATGATTGAAAGAATGTCGTGCATCTTCTGGTAAAATAGAATGACTTGTTCTTCAGTAAAATGGTCTCTTCCTGCCACATCAATATTTTGACATGATTTTCTTTTCCTTTAAAACCTGACAATCACACAAAATGAAACTACAACATGCGGCAATCTGCACTGCAGAATTAAAATGAAAAAATATTAAGTGGTTTTAAGAGAAGTGGGGCGTATGCAGACTGGGTTTGAACAATACTGGAAATAAATTATTCATTTTACAAGATCAGTGTGTTATTGTGTTTGTTCAGCTGTGATGTTTTTACTTGTTGAAAATAGTCTCCAAACCAGGTGCTTATCCAATGAATTATAGCATTAACTCCAGGGCTCAGCTCCCACACATCGTTGACGCACATGTAATTACATAAACTAGTTTTAACCGCTTCAGGTGGGCAATATTCGTGCCAACAGCTGCGGAAAATATAAAATCTGATACCAAGACATGAAAAAGCAAAGCTCACAGTCGTAAAAAGGAAAACACCTATTCTTTAAAAAAATAGCTGAGAATGAATTTCCAGAATCCTTTGTGACATGGGTTTATTCTCCTTGTAATTTAGGAAAAAAATGATTCAAAATAACTTAATCTGACAACAGGCCTGTGCATGTTGCAATAAAAATAAATTATTTCACTATAACTATGGCAAGCATAATGACTAAGTTCATTAATTGATTGTCACATGTTATTGTGTTAGGTTGAGGTATTCCATTGGCGAAATCATGTCTAGTATTTTTGAGCATTTTTCAATGTGTTATATTCTTACTGTAATAATGTGCTGTTGTGCATAAATGCCAGCCTTTTTTCAACTTAACCTTTTTTACTATTCTGTAAAAAACAGTAAATAGTTGCAAAAGCTGTTTAAACTTTTTTATAAGACCAGCTCACTTTAGGCTATCACTTTTTTACAGGACATTCTTTATGTAGGAAAACGAATTAAATTATTATGATTTAAATACCGTGTTGGAGGTAATAACAAGTGCTAGAAGTGTGTTCATGCAGAGGAAACACTGACTGCTGTATCCTATAAACAAGTACTTACATTTCTACTACATTACAGATGTGCAGCCAATGTTAGACTTACAGTTCTTCCTGCTTTGGCTGCATTCTATAGGGTCAATGATCAAATGTTCTGGGAATCAATAGCATTGTAGATCTGCAAAAATCTGAGTCTATGGTGGGCCAAATTTTAACTCTGTATAAGTGAATGTGTTTTGAGTGAGTTAAAATCTCACCCATGAGCCTGCTCTGGTTAAGGTCACCTGCTCGCACCAATTAATGGTGGGAAACATGTTTTTCTGGATCAAGGTCACCAGTCATTCCTGCAAGCAGACCTCATTTGCTCTAAGATCCAGAGTGCACCTTTGTCAGCTGAATATTGAGGTACTTAGAGGAGACGGTGGTGTAGTGGTAATGTAACCAAACTAGTACTCTGGCTAATGCCCTGGGGTCACGGGTTCAAATCCTATTGTGGCAGCTGGTGGAATTTAAATTCAATTAATTAATAAAAATCTGAAATTGAAAGCTAGTCTCAGTATGGTCTTTTGGTTGAGATATTAAACCACCTTGGGTGGTTGTTAAAAATACAATGTCCCTATTTTGAAGAAGAGCAAGAGAGTTCATCTCGATGTCCTGACCAATATTTGTCCCTCAACCAACATTGGTAATAACAGATTTTTTTTTTTCTTTGGCCTCCTTATCTCGAGAGACAATGGGTAAGCGCCTGGAGGTGGTCAGTGGTGTGTGGAGCAGCGCCTGGAGTGGCTATAAAGGCCAATTCTAGAGTGACAGACTCTTCCACAGGTGCTGCAGAAAAATTTGTTTGTCGGGGCTGTTACACAGTTGGCTCTCCCCTTGCGCCTCTGTCTTTTTTCCTGCCAATTACTAAGTCTCTTCGACTCGCCACACTTTAACCCCGCCTTTATGGCTGCCCGCCAGCTCTGGCGAACACTGGCAACTGACTCCCACGACTTGTGATCAATGTCACAGGATTTCATGTCGCGTTTGCAGACGTCTTTAAAGCGGAGACATGGTCGGCCGGTGGGTCTGATACCAGTGGCGAGCTCGCTGTACAATGTGTCTTTGGGGATCCTGCCATCTTCCATGCGGCTCACATGGCCAAGCCATCTCAAGCGCCGCTGACTCAGTAGTGTGTATAAGCTGGGGATGTTGGCCGCCTCAAGGACTTCTGTGTTGGAGATACGGTCCTGCCACCTGATGCCAAGTCTTCTCCGGAGGCAGCGAAGATGGAATGAATTGAGACGCCGCTCTTGGCTGACATACGTTGTCCAGGCCTCGCTGCCATAGAGCAAGGTACTGAGGACACAGGCTTGATACACTCGGACTTTTGTGTTCCGTGTTACCTGGCTATTATCTAACCGCTATTTATGGGAGCATGCTTTGTGCAAATTGACTGCTGCATTTTCTAAACTACAACAGTGACTACACTTCAAAAGTATTTAGTTGGCTGCAAAGCACTTTGAGACATCATGAAGTCATGAAAGGCTGTATAGAAATGAAAGTTCTTTGTCCTTTTTTGTTTTGGACTACTGACCTGTCAATCAATCTCAAGAACAGCTCTCATTTAACACCACTATCCCCAGATGGTCCATACCCTCGAACCACATTGTTGGTGGCTGGGGGTGGATGGTGCTTCAGAACACCCTTCATAGATTCTGAAACAAAGGCAGCAAATTATACATCTCTTATAATTTAATTAAACTGGATTTCTATCAATTAATATTGAATGCAGGCAATCTCTGACAATGGCCTAAGCTACTTCTATTGAATGCAGTATTATGGACAATTGACACCAGGACTTTGCTATTGTCATCAGATAATCAATTTGTATTTATGAAGAACAGTCTTGTCAGTATGTGTGGAGCTGAATTATTTGATCAATACTGTTGTAATCCCTTATATGGAGAATATGGTGTGGATGCAGAAAATGGGCCACCCACCCAGGCCAATCAAGGCCCTTAAGTTGGCAATTAACGGGTACCTAAGGGCCTTTGCCCGCCTCCACGGGATTTTACCTGTGGCAAGTGGGCGTTTTGGAACCGGGAAAGGCCGCCCAGTGAAAGCTGTTGGGCTCTCCGCACCCCGGGGGGAGGGGGTCCTTGGCAATCGGGTCAATTACCCCCGGTGAGGCAACCCAAACATACCTGCAGTCCTGGCTCCATGTCCTCAGCTGGGCTGCAGTCCCAGCAGTGGCCACTGCTCCCGGTGGTGCTGCTGGGACTAAGAGCTGCTGGCCCAATGATTGGCTGGCAGCTCAATGAGGCGGGACTTCCTGCTTCAAGCCGGTGGAAGTCCTGCCTCGGAACATTTAAAGCCTGGGGACCCATAAAATATGGGACGGATCCTCAGGCTAGGCGGAAGCGGGTTTGCCATCAATTATTATGTCGGTGGCCAGCTCCCGTCCACCTGACGTAAATCCAGCCTATTATTCTTTTTGGTTGTTAATAACAGGAAGGCATGTCATTTACCTTTTGTAAAGCTTTGTGAAGCAGCACTGAATGAAGTAGTCTCATTTTCAATGCCAGTTTAATGCATTTTTAAAAGATTCTATTGTTTTTCACACAGTTCATTCCCTTCAGGCAAAATTAATTGTCGTGCTTCACATTGTTTGTCAGGAAGTGTTATCTGCAATTCTGCACTTTGGAACCTTTCCTCTGAAGATACAGTCTTAGTATTTTGGAACTTCTGGCTACCAGCACCATCAAGGCAAGGTGAACACACATCACCCTTGTCTGGTAGTCAAGATATAACACAATGGGTTCACTAGATTTAACATTTGCAGCTTGAAAAGGATTAAAAAGCTTTCTACCTCATGATAATCACACACAGCTGCGATTGATTATAGGATGTCAGATAGAATTTTGTCAGGTATATAATGAGTCATCTCCTCAGTATCGTTATGGTAAAGATTACAAACTGACCCTTAAGCCACAAAATCCCTGTCTCAAAAGATCTGCTTGTAAATCAACTGTTTATTTAGACTGATTTAGAACTTAAACTGTCTGTGCTTAATAAAATAAAATTTAAATATCTTGAAAATTTAATTGTAACAATTCAAATAAGCTGCAAGTAAAATTGTATTTTTTCTTATTTTCCGGGATAGAGTCATAGAATGTTTAAGGCACAGAAAGAGGCCACTTGGCCCAGCATGTCTGCGCCGGCCAAAAAACGATCCACCAATTCTAATCCCACCTTCTAACATTTGGCCCATAGTGCTGCAGTTCACAGCACTTCAGGTGAATATCCAGACTCCTTTTGAATGAGTTGAGGGTTTCTGCCTCAACTACCCTTTTAGGCAATGAGTTCCAGACCATCACAATATTCTTTCGTCTTGAGTCCTTTTCTATAATTTCAGGGGTTGGTGGGGGTGGGCAGGTGGTTATCAGATCATAAATATCCATACAATGATCCTCCATGCCAGAAAGAATGACTCAAATAAGTTAAGTAGAAAAATGTAAATTATCTCCTTTCCCTCAGATTGAAGCAGTGTGCTACCATATGATGTTTCATCCGGCAACAAGACTGAGAACTTTAGTGAGCTTTAAGAGTCAGGGAGCCCTTGGGATTGAAGTTATGGCCTTCGCATTGCTGGTCAAGTACTTGAGCTGTTGGCCACCCTCAAGCAGGCTTTTTCAATACTAACTATTGCCACTCAATTTGGGAGGGACAGCAACATTCGAAAAATATATTCATTCTGCAGACTGATGAATTGCACAGATGTTGTTTTCAACAACATGAAGTATACACTATGGTAACAGTTTACAGCACTTTCTTAATATTTTCTAGTGACGCTATACAAATAATTTCTTTGATGAATAAAACTGAGAGTACAGCACCCTGCAGACTCCGATCTTTAGTCGAATCCTGGTAGACTGACTGGTAAGTGTTTTCTCTCTAGTTTTTCACACATCTCTCAATGGCATGTATAACTAACATCGTTATTCTTTCTTGGCAGTAGCATGGAAATGCAGGGGGCTGTGTGCCAATTGGGCAGTAATCCAGAAGAAGTGGGAGAACAATCAAAGGGCATGGGCATCTCAAGGATCCCAACGTCATCCACAATAGCTAATCACCAACTCTGCTGAAGCCACTGGGGGTTGGGAAATTTCTTTAGGATTGTAGAGCTCACCTTCAAATCCCTCCATGGCCTTTTCCCCTCCCTACATCATAATAGTGACCAACTGTATATTCTCCATGTCAATCCTCCAGACCTTCAACATTACTTTTCATTGATAATGCCCTCCACCTTAAGCCATCTGCAATTCCTTCTGCATATCCACTTTGCCACTCAAACATCTTGACCTCTTTAACCTTGGGTCTTTTCCCTCATAGTCTTTCTTCCCTGCTTCCTGCACCAACTTAACATCCACATATTACCCATCACCCTATAAAGCTCTCTGAGATCTCTCAGATTATAGAAATGTCAAGTGTTATGTTGTTGTATAATGTATTCAGCAGCTATTACTGTTGTGTGGAGGAGTCTCAGCCAATGCATGATTAACTTCCTAAAGTTTTCCAGTTGGGTGTTTTAATCCAGAGATAACTACTACATGGTTAGAGTGTGTTGTATATTTGGATTATGTTGCAGAGTTGAAATTTTCAGAGAAAGAACTCGCTTATGTTAATAAGGACAGCACCTCAATGTAATTATTTCAAATAATGCACAAAATAGCAATATGGTAAATTATTTCCACAAATTAGTGGAGGAAACATCAATATAATATTCACAAGCAAGTTTAAATTATTAAACAATCAGTAGAATCTCAAACAATTTTGATAAAAATGCATAAATATATTTGAAATAAATCACATATTTTAAAATGATTGTTTCTTTACTAACGTGAAACTAATTAATATCAAACAGTGCCTATAGAAAACAAAACTGGAGTCCATCCAAAAACACAATACAGAACAACTTTTATGGACTACATTTGCCTTTGTAGAATTGTATTGGTCGATAATAAATCCTATAAAATCTTCTGATTTCCTTTGCAAGCTTTGAAGTAAGTGCCTCAAAAGTATTTAATGATATTAATAAACTACCTTTTCTTTCTTAGCTTAATATAAACCATCCATTAATTATGCTAATGCCAACTAAAAGATCACTTAATTTCACTAGGGTATTTGTCCAAATTACATAAGTTTGAATTGGAACTTTCAATGCCGATGGCAATGAAATATAACATAGACTAATAGAAAAGTCACACTCTTTCAGTTCCAATTACAAATGGGACACTGCATGTTTACATCAGAATAGGTAATATTACTAAAACCAACTGTATAAGCTAGTAATCTGCACAGGAGGTTATTAACAGAAAAAAGCAATATAATACTCTGCTGTCAATAGTGAGGATCTCTGAATAATTATGCTCACATATCCAATTCTTCTAAAAGTTCACCTCCTTTTGTGATATTACTTGTTCCTTTGATTAGTGAACTATTGTAAGACTCACAGGACTACAAGTAATATCCAAAGAAAGTGTGGGTTTTTATTATAATTTAACTAGAACATATATATACAAACAGTTACTGCACGAGCCACATCAAAACACATCTCATTCTGTCAGACAACCTGGTCATGTGTGATGCAACATCCCTTCCTCCGGTGACCTTCACTTACAGCTCTTAAGGTCGACCACAATGCCTCTTTAATAAAATATCTAGGATCAGACTGATTGGCAACATGTTAAAATGTTATTCGATAGCCTGGTTTGTTTCGGACTTGGATAAGAAATAATAAAAATATGTGATGTGTTTGGGCAGTCTTATGCTCCAAAGCAGTATCAACTGCGTATTTAAAATTGATGCGTATAGGGGTTTGCATTTAAATTAACTGTATCACAGTAACAGATGGCAATGCTTTCGTACTCTTGAACAAAGTACTGTGTACTGGTCTCTGACTAATAGGATTGTTACATTGCAGCAGTGACCACACTTCATTTGGGTGTAAAGCACTTTGGGTTGGTCTGAGGTCATGAAAAATGCTATATAAATTCAAGTTCTTTCTACAGTTGGCTGTCTGTAATTGTTAAGGCATTAATGATGACTCAACATATTCCTGGAGGTTTTCCCTAAATAAATTTATCTTATAACCAGCTGTTTTAATACTCTTGGTGACATCATTTCTGGTGTGAGACGATCTCTTCCTGTGCTGTCTCTTTGGTATAAGCTGTTGATACCAGTCACAACTTTGCCTGACTATGGATGGGTTGAGTGCACAGCAATGTGGTTTCCTATAGAGTTCCTGCTTTGAGATTTTTTATTATTTGGGAGGAATTGCATAATTTTTGTCAAGGTGTTGCTATTGACAACAACAACTTACATTTATCTAATTCCTTTAACATTGCATATATGTCTCAAGGACTGTTAACAGACAAAATTTGACTGAGCCACATAAAGAGACATGGATCACATTGTTTTGCATGCCTCGAATTACAGATCTGGCAAAGCTATTTAAAATAAATGGGTTAACAGCAGAATCAAAATAATATGGATTAGAAAATCCAAGTGGAAAAAGTCAACATAGTGAACATCAACAAATAAAAAATCAATCCTGTTTGTTCATTAATTAATGCTGCTGTCATCATTTACACATTTTCATTTTTTTGATTGATTAGTGTTTCAAAGATTAGAACAGGCTATTAAAATGTTGACAGTAGCATCAAAAAGCAAAGGTGGGGTTCTTTTACCTGCCACTGGCAGGGCATGATGAAACAAAACAGAACTCTCCAAATTTTCACACAGATCATCATACTGTGAAGAAAGAATTTGTTTTAAGTGTTGTTCTTATGAAATACTTTGGGGCATCTTTCTACTTTAAAGGCAGTATTTATTGCCCATTCCTAGATGCCCTGAGAGCATTAATAGTCACATCTAGGAATAGTAGGTACCTTCCCTGAAGGACATTAATGAACCAATTAGGTTTTTAACAACACTGCAGGAGCTTTCATGGTACCAGCAAGATTTCACAACTTGCCGCAGTGGGATTTAAACTCATAACCTGCAAGGTACCAGTCCAGTACCATAGCCACTAGCCTACCACAGTCGACTAGTTTGAACATATCCAAATTTCTTGCAGTCAGGCAGCTCCAGAAATGTAGGTCAGTTTTTTAAATGTCCTCAGGGGAGCACTGTTGCCTTTACCTCCATAGCACAGTCTTCCCCTGCTTCCCCATCTGCCAGTGAAAACCTCATCAATGCCTTTGTCATCACCAGGCATTAATATTTCAATGATCTTCTGCTGGAACTTCAGCTCATCCAAAACTCTGCTGCCCATAACCTGTTCCACGCCATGGGGTGGACGGGGATCCCGCCTCCAAGAGCTGCAGGCCACTCACAGGGCCAGCAGCTGAGCAGTATCGGCAGCGCCACTGGGAGTTTTACAGGGTGTCCTCCCCGCGTGATGGAGGTACCCCCACACCAACCCCCCCCATTACTGATAAGATCCTGGCGATGACGGGAAGAGGCCCTTATTTGGCCCTTAGCAGGCCACTTAAGGGCCTCAGTTGGCCTCTGGGCGGGAAGGCTGTCGTCGGTCTATCCCTTCCCTGGGAAGATTGCTGGGTGATGGGGAGGCAACAGGCCCTCCGCCTGCCGCTCTTCCATCACCCGTCGCAATTCTCTGTGTCCCTTGCCTCCGATCCCACCTCAGGGGCGGCTCGTAAATTCCCCAACTTACCTATCATCCTGTCCTCGCTAAGGTACATTGTCTTTCATCAGCCAAGATATCAAATTTACAATTCTCATCCTCCCTCCATGCTTTTGCCCCTCCTCATCTTTGTAACCACCCCGCAAACTCCTGGACTCCCTGTTCCTTTGTCTCTAAACTCCCAGAGTCAACACCACCACCACCCTCCCCCCACCCCCTCCACCTCCCCACTCTTTGCCCCTCCATTGGCAGCCGTGCCTTCAGTTCCCTCGGCACCATGTTCGGGAACTCCCTCTCTAAACCCCTCTGCCTCTCCACATATTTTAAGATCGTCTTTAGAACTCACCTCATTGACCAAGTTTATCGTCACCCTTCCTAACATCTCCCTCCTTGGCTCAACATCCTTTTTTAAAATTGTGCCTACATGAACTATTTGGGGACATTTTTCTACAAAAGTGCTACGTAATTGCTGAATTTTGTTGTTTTCAGACATATGCAACCACGTACTTGGGATCAGAGAGTAACTCAATGGCTTAATCAAATGGAAGATCGTGAACCTACTGGAGAGCAGTTATCTGGTGGATTGTACTCCCACATAATTTTTGTTGGCCATCTTTCTTTTTCTTGTACTGAATAGTCAATTTATTGTTTATTCTAACAATCATTATTTTTCACTTCCGATAAATGGCTAAATATCTCAATGTTTCTCAAGAAGTATTTTGGTTTGTTTAGTGTTTTGGTATGATTTTCATGTGTGTCCTTTTCTGTAGGGACAACAATGGTGTAAGCTATTGCTATTTCTATTGTCACTGTCATCTTCATTGTGCATATTGCAGAGTTGTACACAATATCAATTTACACTTACATAGACCTTTTAATGTAGCAAAATATCATAACCTACTTCACAAGGGCTAGAGAAATTGAACACAGAGCAGGATTTGGGAGGACAGCTAGTGGAAGTAACTGAAAGTGAAGTCAGAGATATGTTCCTAAGGAAGATTTTAAAGTTGGAAGAGAAGAAACAATGTCAAGAAATTTTGAAAAAGAATTCCAGAGTATAAAGTCACAATGACTTAAAGGTCAAGGGACGAAAGGCAAACATAAATTATTTCAGACTCCAAAGCATGGAGGTTGCAAGCTTGAGGTGTAGGGTGGGAAGAAGTTGCTGTGATAGGGTCAATAGGTATGCAGATAAGGATGAAGATTTTAACATCAATGTCTTGGGGGATAGGCAACCAGTCACAGTCGAAGAGAATGGAAGTGAAGAGTGAGCGAAACTTATTACTGGATAGGATGTAGGTGCCGAAGTTTTGAGTGAGCTAGAGCTGATGTACAGTGGAACTCAAGAAGCCAGTGAGGGGAATGCTGGTAAGAAGGTCATAGATGAGGATATCTGCAGCAATAGGGAAAGATGATAACCATGTGAGGAGGAAATAGTCAATTTTAGTTATGGAATGTATGTAAGGTTTGAAACTCAGCTTAGGGTTGAACAGTACATGAAGATCGGACACTTGCATTTAGCTTAAGCACATACCTGGGAAGGGGGATTGAGATCAGGGGGCCAGGGGTAGGGTACAGTTTCAGATGAGAACTGAACAGCATGGTTCCGGTCTTACCAATGTTTAGTTGGAGGAGATTCTGACTCATCCATAACTTGATGTTGAACAGGTAGCCAGACAGCACAGCAACAGATGTGGTTTTGGGGCCAGTGGCAGGGTGGTAAAGCCAGGTGTTTTCAGCATAAATATGTTAGAAATTAGCAATATGCCTGATATATGTATCAGCTTAAAATAGGTAAAGGGATAGGTTAGTGCTGTAAGTTTCGTTTTACTGGAAACTGCTTAAAGTTTCAGCATACATATAAGCGCTGACCCCATAAAAGTTACAACTATGCTATACAAAGTTTGGTGAGAATGTAAGCTATGAGGAGGACACAAAGAAGGTGCAAAGAGATATAGATAGGTTAAGTGAGTGGGCAACAAGGTGGCAGTTGGGGTATAATGTGGTGAAGTGTGAGGATATTCACTTTGATAGTAAGAATAGAAAAGCAGAATTTTTTTCAAAGTTGTGAAACTTCTAAATATCAATGTTCAGAGAGATTTGGGTATATGCATACAAGGAACACAGACAGTTAGCATGCAGGTACAGCAAGCAATTAGGAAGGCAAATGGCATGTTGGCCTTTATTGCAAATGGTATTAAAGTACAAGAATAAGGAAGTCTTGTTACAAATGTATGGGTTTTGGTGAGACCACACCTGGAGTCATGTGCGCAGTTTTGGTCTCCAAATTTAAGGAAGGATATACTTGCATTGGAGGTGTTGCAGCAAAGGTTCACTAGATTAGTTCCTGGGATGAGACAGTTGTCCTTTGATAATAGGCTGAGTAAACTGGTCCTATACTCTTTGGAGTTTAGAAGAATAAGAGCTGATATCATTGAAAATAAAAGATCCTGAATGGGTTTGACAGGGTAGACAATGGGAGGTTGTTTCTCCTGGTTAGGGGGCACAGTTTCAGGATAAGGGGCCAATCATCTAGGGCTAAGATGAGGAGAAATTTCTTCACTCAAAGGGTTGTGAATCTTTGAAATTGTCTACCCCAAAGGGTTGTGGATGCTTCATCGTCAAGTATATTTAACCCTGAGATAGACAGATTTTGGTCTCTCAGTGTATCAAGGGATTATAGGGAGTGGGAGGAAAGTGCAGCTGAGGCTTCAGATCAACCATAATCGCCTTGAATGTCAGAGTAGGCTTGAGAGGCAGTATGGTCTACACCTGCTCCTACTTCTTATGTTCTTATTATGTTGTTATGCTTCTGTGTACTTTTAGCTTGATTTTAACTAACAGTTTTGTTTATCCTCGTCTTAAATTCTTTCAAGATGTCATTGGATTTTTTAAATTTCAAGTTAGTTTTCTTCCCAGCATCTTAATCAGATATCACTAAACTTCTTAAGTATGCACTTGTATTTTTCTCTTAAATCTGTTTCTCAGCAGCTTTTGTGTGAGGCACTTGACTCCCATAGCAATGCAGTCTGTTTTCCTTAAATTGATGTTCAGTTCAAATACATGTTGCTTTTTCGCTGGTGTTTGATGTTTCCATTTGGAGCTTCTGGGGGTTATTCAACTACCAGCATGTCATCAGCATAATCTAACTCAGTTAAGTCTCTTTCATTTAACCACTTCAATCCCTGCTGATCCCCTTTCAATTATCTTTTCGAGACATACCTACTCCAAACAACAGAGTGAATTAAAACAACTCTGCCTGTTTCTCGTTGTGTCTCAAAAATTAGATTATCCTCTACTTCACACAATTTTATGTATTTCTCAATTCTTCAATTATATTAATAACGGGGATGTTATTCAATCTGATTCAAGATTTTCCACACACTGTCACTTATACCATCAAAGACAATGAAATTCATAGACAGTGAAATTCAATAGATCTCTTGCTAACTCTAGAGACTACAAAGATTTGGCCTTATCCTGATATACTTGGATTGAAATTATGCCTTTTCCCCTGAGGTCAAGCTTTGTGCATCTTCAGCTGCCACACATATGATGATATTCTGATGGCATTGCAATGATTCCAAAATATTTATGGAGAGGAACACTTGCCTGCCAACTTTTGCTTGCAGCTGATGATAACCAATGTATTACGCTTTTAAGCATTTGTGGTTTGGGCTATTTATATGCACTGAATGACATACACGATGTTGAAACTTTACTGATCTAATGTGGTCTGACGGTCGAGTACTTCTTTCTGATTATCTTCATTTTAACTGCTTGTTAAGATCACTTTGCATTGATGGTTGCAGTTTATTTAATAACTCACTTAAGAATTGTTCCTGCATCAATACATTTCCCCACTGATCTTTCACAATCACTGTTTGACTTCTACTGATCTTTCTGTCTATGTATTTGTTTCATTCCCATTTCTTTCTTTCATCATCTGCACCTCTGAAGTGCTTTCCCAACCATTTTATCTTGTCCTTTCTTTCTTAATTTCTGCTGTTCATTTGCATTTGTTTCTCTGTTATTCCGGTTTCTGTATCTTTTGTGACACCTCTTAATTCCTCCTATTTTCATGTCATGTTGATGATCCAAGGGTCATCTCACCTGTCTTGGTGATTATGTTAGTGAATTTTTCCTGAAGATCTATCAATGTTTCATTGAACCAGATTTTGCAGTAGTCACAATGGTCTGGCTGATCATTGCTATTCTGGAGTAAATCGAACAGCAACTTCTAATGTCTGCACATAAGCAGTTAAATGGGGATATCAGGAAAATGCTGTCCAAGTTGCCCTGCTCCTCCAGAGATCACTACACCAGTACCTCTCTGAGAGATTTGACATAAAAACACATGAAGGACACTAAGTTGAGGTACTTACCCACTAGACCTACTCAATGCCAGAAAAGCGTAAATGAATTTTTAACTGTGTGGTAAGCCTTAAGTACTGCCAAACAACCTCTCTGGCACTGAAAATTTACTTTTACAAGTGGAGTCTCATTCCTTCAGATTTAAATTATTGCTAGAGAATTTTTAAAAACAGATTTTAATTTTTTCTTTGTCTTTTATCTCTCTTTCCTTATCTCATCGTTCTTTCTTGCCTTATTTCACTTTCTGCGCATAATTTTACATTGAATTCAGTATTCTAACTGACACTTCCTGGTTTAGCCTCTGCTTATCTCAGTAAGGATCCTTCAATCAGATTGATTGAAGAGAGACGCTGGTTTTTATCCTGCTCACAACAGGTTCTATATCCCCTGTAGAGGGCATCATGCTCCAATAGATTTCTATTTACTGTACATTGCCATGCAATAGCCCATTAAAAGTTTCTGAGCAGCTGTAACCATTACGAACGGTGAACGTCATTCTTTTGCCGTTGACCACAAAATTTGGACCATCATGTAAATTAAGCACTGCCTTTGTTGAATTGTTGTTTCAGAGATTCTCCTTTAATCTCTTATTACCGGAATGCTTGATACTGTGATACACACTCAACTATATTCCGCTTTAGTCTGATCCTCAGTCTGTCTGATATCATTAATTGTGACGTCTGCCTAGAAATAAACATTCATCTCCATCTGCTACTTAGGATTTTTACTGATTTAGTTGTACTGTCTGGTGATGTAAATACTATGTGAATGTTCTTGTTGTTTGATCTCTGTGCTACCAATTGCTAAATCATTTGTTAAATGCAAGTATATGATTCAATCACTGCTTTAATTCCAAGCTGCTGTAGAAAAGTAATATTTAATTTGGCACTTGAATTTACCTCTCTTCTAACTGGCATGCTTCATATACTAAGATCCAATTTAAAACTCCTTTAAATAGAGTGCCACTCCTCATTCTGATGGCTGACATACTGGTATGGTATTACTAGTTTGTTTAGAAATGTCTCCTGCGGTCATCAGCTGCTCCACCAAGCTGTTTAATGCCAGTATTGATCTATTTGTTTTTCATAATCTGCCAGTTGAGGTGATAGAGACAAAGAAATAGGGAAATCCATGAAATAAGACTTGCATTTATATTGTGTCTTTCATGACCTCAGGACATCCCAAAGCACTTTACAGCCAATGAAATACTATTTTTGAAGTGTAATCACTGTTGCAATGTAGGAAACAGGGCAGCTAACTTACACACAGCAAGATTCGCCAATGAAATAAATGAACAGATAATCTGTTTTAGTGATGGTGGTTGGAGCATAAAAGTTGGGTAGGACATCAAGCAAACTCTCTGCTCTTTTTCAAATAGTGTCATTGGATCTTTCATATCCATATTAGGGGCTGATGTGGCCTTGTTTTAATGTCTGATCTGAAAAACAGCTGAGATTATGGCCCAGATTTTACGATCAAAGCAAGAGTGCTACCATTGACCTCAAAGAAAGCTGTCCGCAAAGATCTAGTGATCTTTTGTCTTTCCCAATGGCAGTTTAAATCTGCCGCCAAGTCAAGGAATCTCCAGGTGTGCAGCAGCAGTGATGTCAGCCAGCAGGTAAGGAGCCAATCATATTAAAGTATTCACACACAGCAAACCAGGAATTAAAAGCACTTATGTATTCTTCACTTTTAATTTAAAATTTCAGAGAGAGAAATAAATTGGATAAAGATAGAAGCTAAAATAAAAATATAACAATTTTTTCTAAAAACATAAATTTGTTTTAAAAATGTGGATTTTTTTGTATCATAACGGAGAAATTTGACATTCCACAAACATCAAATTAGCTTGTCAGGACCAGTGAGGGGGTTTAGCAGTAATTATGAAGTTAGTACACAATTAAAAACCCGGTTATACCTCATTCAACAATATGTAACTTTTTCAAGGTTTTGTACAGCTGGACTATCAGCATAAGAGTGGATTGTTATGATTAAGTGAGGAGGGGTTGAAGGGCTTCCCTCTTTTCTCTCTCCTTGTCAGGCCACAACAGGTTTAATTATTTCTTAAAGTGGATGTACTGGCCAATTCAGTAGGTGTTTGATTACTTACTTGCTGTGATCATAACAAGAACTTCTTGGACAGGTTTTCTTGCGTTAACAAAGAAAGAGATTACATTTATTGTACCTAAACTGAACTAATAAAATAATAAATAACGCGTCAACTTGACTCTCACACACACATTAGAGGTTTACACACACACAAATAGGTTAAAGTGTGGGGAAGGGCAGATTAGTTAGAGTCCATAAAAAAAGTATACAGTCTGTGGCGTTTGGTGATTTGGCTGGTTTCTAGCTGAATTCAGTGGTCCTGAGGCACTTAGTTTGAAGCGGTAGATAACTGGTTCCGGGAGTCTCTTGGAGATAGCGATACGGATGATTTCCTCCAACAGGGCTTCTGATTGTAGCCAGACTATGCAAAGGTGGTCAGTCAACAAGCAGGATTTGAAAGCTTTTAAGCTGGAATGGAGAGAGAGAGAGAGAGAGAGCGAGAGAGAGAGGGACCACCACTTGGAGTCTGCTCATGTCAGCATCTAGTTGCTTCTCCTCTGCTGCAGAGAAAAACACCAGCTTAAAGAGCCACAGATGGGGAGGGGCTTGTCACATGACAGTCACTCAGTGATTCAAACATAGCAGTTAGCAGAATTTTCTGCTTGCTGAAAAGAACAGGTAGTCCTTTAAACTTCATGCGTCTTGGTTCTTGCTGGGAAATACACAGACATTTTGGGCAGGATTTTCTTCTCCCACTGCCAGGAGCGGCGGGGGGTTGGGGGGGGGGGGGTGGTGGTGGAAATGGCGACTCATATATGCAGGCTGTGCGCCGCCATGCCGGCCCGATCTTTCTCGTGGTGGTCCAGGATAATGAAGCAGTCGGGCTGCCTCCCACCACACCCGCCCCCCAATCATGTGGAGGGGGCAAGCTCTGTGACACTGGCAATGACATCAGCTGTTTGTGTACAGGTGCTGGCACCCTTTTTAAAGGGCAGCCAGCCCTGTCAGGTCATTTAGGTCATTTAAATTTTTAAAGGGCTACCCCCACAATGTAGCACTGATAAATCTATCGCCTCTTCTCCCCAGCCAATAACAATTAAATTCGACACTTGCTTTCTCCCTCGCCAAAAAACACTTAATTTCAACACTTGATCTTCCCCCCCACCAAACCGATCAAAGTGCAAGAGGTCTCCCCTTCTCCCCTTCCCACCCTCCCCTACACTACACTAGTAGTTTGCATTACAGCCCGTCTCCCCCGGCCCACATCACTGCACTAAAAAATTATAAGCTCCCCCTTCCCCACCACACGGGAAAGTGAAGACCCCTGAGTGCCAGCTGCCACTTGGAAGATCACAACCCAAAGGTATGATCGCTGTTGATTTTATTTAACTGCATTCATTTCATTAATTTAAATATGTTAATCCGGATCCCGTCACCCAGTGGTGGGGGTGGGGGGGTGCGGGGCCGCCGCCAGGATGATTGGGCCTGGCACTTATGGTTTGGACTCTGTGGCGGGTCACTGCCAGAATGATCTTCCAGCCCCCCCGCCGCCATGGAGCCCAATGGTGGGAGCTCAGTAAAATCCTGGCTATAGTTTCTGGCTCAATAGCCACTTGTGATAAAGTATTCTAGTAACCCTTTGTTTGAAAAAAATCTTCTAATTTTTCCTTTATTTCTTCCAGTAATAATCCTTAGTCTATGTCCTCTGGTTACAATTTGCCAGCCAATGGAAACAATCTTTACTTGCGAGTGTTTAAATAAAACTGATAGGGGAAGGCCTTGACTTTATATGATAGCCTGAAATGGTTCATCAGTAACCCATTTCACATCTCTACCAATTTCTTTTCCCACTGACTTTAATGGAAATAAAAATGGGGAGAGATGTGAAATGGCCTGCTGACTCACTTTGACCCATTTTACACTATCACACAAAAGCTTCCCCATAATTTTCAACCATACCAGTACCCTCTTCTTCCCAGTAGTTTGTTTTTTGGATCATTGCCAATTGAAATGTTAAAAAATTGTGTTGTATTTCTTGGGACTTTCATACATTTACAGGCCTGAATAGAGTGCTTAGATCTGTGTGATAGATTTATGGTAAATCATAATTCCTATTGCTAGTATGAGTATGAATTCTGAAATTCCATTAGGTATCAAATATTTCAAACCCTATTTACAAGCAAGTTCTTGCACCGTGTAATTTGCATCATGTTGGAGTGTGATTAGATTACAGCCCTTGCCAGAGCACTATTCGGTTCAGTAAGAATGATGTCAGAAATGTAAATTATCAGCAGAGGCTGATAAAAAAGATTGTGAGGTGACTGGAAGTTTTTTGAATTATCAGGGGAACTAAGAAGGTTGTTTTGTGGAAATTTCTCACACCGATGAAGGATTCACATTCTACAAGGCAAAAGAAAAACATAGGTATTACCATCCAAACAGAGACTTCTGCCAAATAATTTCACATAAATTTATAGTAGTATTATGAGGGATTTAGATGGGGAGAAAGTGTTTCCACTGGCAGGAAAATCGGAATCCATAACATAATTGGTAAAATATTCAGGGGGTAAATAAGGAGAATTTTTTTTATGTAGTGAGTTGCTATCATCTGGAATGTACTGCCTAAAAAGGTGGAAAAAGCAGATTCAATAGTAACATTCAGAAAAGAGAATTGGATATATCCTTGAAAAGGAGAAATCTGCAGGACTATTGGGAAAGAGCAGGGGTGTGGGACTAATTGGATAACTTTTTCAAAGAGTTGGCACAGACATGATGGGCCAAATGGCTTCCTTCTGTGCTGTATGATTCTATGACAAAAGATAATACACATATGAAGGCCATTGTAGCAGGCTCAAAGGACATGATGCATTTCTGGACAAAGTAAATATAAATGGAAAGGCAGAAAGTGTAGTTGAGATCATTCTACACTCTATAAGGAATTGGCATGGTGGGCTAAAAGGACTTCCCTTGTTCCCAAAATTTTCCATCCATTTCTCTCAATATGAGTTCGAATCTCCAACTCAGATCCAACAATGCACAGGAAAATCATCCTGACTCTCTGGATTGAGTATACGAAGAGCCAGAATTGCCACGTTTGTTCTTAATGCAAATGTAAGTCTGTAGTATGGAGATTTATTCAGAAATGTGGGATGACCTTAAGAGGAAGGAAAGAGAGAAACTGTATCACAGTCCACACATATGTAGGTACACAGAAAAGGACCGCCCTCTCAGGTAAACTATATGATATGTTGATTTCATAAATTTACAGCACAGGAACAGACCATTTTGACCTAAATTGTTTGCGCCAGTGTTTATTCTCCACACAACCCTTCTCCCACCCTACTTCAGCTAATCCGATCAGCATATCCTATTCTTTTCTCCCTCATAGACTCATCTAGCATCCCCATAAATGCATCATTGATGAGCTGCTTTGTGTCAGATCAATTTTTATAAGCTCTGCGGCTGATTCCTTTTTCCCTCACTAATTTTATTTGTGGAGCAATCCGAAAGATTCTGGATTTATTGGCATGTATACAGTAACTACGATCTCAAGCTTGTTTACATTGTCAACTGCTCACATAATACCACAAAGGTACACAGGATCAATACAGTAGGAAGAGTTCAATTGAAGAATTGGAACAATTTCTCCTCCAATGCTGTGGAATCTTGTTAAGTTTATAGCCCCCAGTTTATATTTTCAGTTTTGGCAGAATATCAAATTTTGTAGCAGTTACTGCTGCTAAATTGTCCGACTGCTTATCTGACATCCAGTACTGGATGAGTAAAACTTTCCTCCAATTAAATGTTGGGAAGACTGAAGCCATTGTTTTCGTTTCCCGCTCCAAACTCCATTCCCTAGCTATTGACTCCATTCCTCTCTCTGGCAACAGTCTGAGACTAAGCCAGTCTGTTCATGACCTCGGTGTCACATTTGACCCTGAGATGAGCTTCTGACCTCATATTCACGACATCAATAAGTCATCCTATTTCTATCTCCATAACATCACTTCACCCCATCTCAGCTCATCTGCTGCTGACTCCATCATTCATGCCTTCACTACCTCGAGACTTGACTATTCCAATGCACTTCAGGCTAGTCGCCCACATTCTACTCTCTGTAAACTTGAGGTCATCCAAAACTCTGCTGCCCGTATCTTAACTTGCACCAAGTCCCGTTCTCCTATCATCCCTGTGCTTGCTGACCTACATTGGTTCCCAGCCAAGCAATACCTTGATTTTAAAATTCTCATCTTTGTTTTCAAATCCCTCCATGGCCTCCGCCCTCACTATTTCTGTAATCTCCTCATGCCCCACGACCCTCCAAGATAGCTGTGCTCCTCTAACTCTGGTCTCTTGGGCATCGCCAATTTTAATTGCTCCACCACTGGTGGACACTCCTTCAGTTGCTTAGGCCCCAAGCTCAGGAATACCCTTCCTACACCTCTCTGTCTCTCTACCTCTCTTACCTGCTTAAGACACTCCTTAAAACCTACCTCTATGATCAAGCTTACGGTCATCTGACCTAATGGGCTGAGTTCAGTTCCCCCCACCAGGCTTCGGAGTCCTTGGCGGGGGAGGCCTGAAGACCACTCTGGAGAAGGCCCGTCCTGACCCCCGACACCGTGAGGGACCAGCCCGAACTTCACGGAGGCAGAGAGGCCTCGTGGCGGCCCCCTCACCACTTGGCAACGGGCCCGGCATTTACACATTTGAATAAATTTAAATACCTTCCTTCATTGCAAGCCCGCTGCCGCCTCCGGTCCTATTGCCATCTTCGTGCTGCTGGCCTTCTGGCCCATCCAAGGAATCGAGGCATCACACTGGTTGGGAGGGGGGAGCAAGTAATTTTTCCTGTGTGGGAGGAGGGGGGCGAGCAACGATAAAGGGCCTCTTTGGTGGAGGGGATGGTGGGAAGAGGTAAAGTTGATAGTTTGTGCACTTTGAGGGGGGAAAGGTCATTTGGAAAAGACAAGTGTTTTGGGGTGGAGAGGGAAAGTATTTAATATTGTGGGCATTGGGGGTGGGAGAAGTCCAAACATACAGGTTTCAATTGTTTTCAAAAATATGTCTTGATTTCTTTAATAATCCCGGAAGGGCTCAAAGCTGACGCCATTGCCAGTGACTGACGGGCCGCCCCCTCCATGTGATTGTGGGGGGGTGTGGTTGCCACGGGCTGCCCCGTCCATTCAAATGAGCCGCTGCATTGAAGATTGCAGTGGCTCACCGACATGCAGCCAGCACAGGCCGCGCACTGCTTCCTTCACCAGCCGCCGACCTCAGCAGCGGCTGAACAAGATGTCCAATGTCTCCTTTTGCGGTTCAATGTCATACTTGATTTATATTGTTCCTGTGAAGCGCTTTGGGACATTTTATTATGTTAAAGGTGCTACGATATTTGTCGTTGTTATTTTTGCAGATAAGATTTTACGATGGCACAAATAGCAAACAAAATTTCTATAAATATTTTGTGGCCTATACAGGAATTCTCCAAAATGGGGCATTTCTGGGAGTGGGGGTGGGAAGAGGAGAGGACTGGAGGGGTTGTCTGAGTCAGTGGGAGTGATGGATTTGCCCAAGACTAACACAATTAAGCTGTGTTGTGCTTATATCAAGCATTAATGGGAACTTTTTTCCTATTAAGTTTAAAAAGAAATATTAGTTTGATGAGGGCATGGCGAGCACAGAGCCAGAACTGAAAATTACATTTTTTGTTCCTCTGAAAATAAAATAACTTACATTCCTAAAAGGAATTCAAATTCTCCAAATAATCTAATTTTTCAGATACGCTAGTACAAAAAGTGGCACAAAAATGGTGGCTGTTGCCCTTAAAGCCTATCTTTCACTTTGGAGATTCCCTTACTTTTTAAGCACAAAATGACAGTTTTAACCTCGAAGTGCACAATAAGTTACTTTTGAATAAAAATTAAATATTCCTATTGCAGTGCATTGCACTGAAGAAATATTCACTGATTTTGTCTATTGTGAATTCAGCCATAAAGAAGATATGAATTGTCCTACTCTTTTCCAAAAACACCACATAGCCTATCATTTCCCACCTCCTGAATTCCAAATATCCTTAAGCTATCACACTTTAATAATAAAAAGAAAGTCTGTAACTACAATAAAAAAAAAACATGAATTGCTGGTGATACATTACAGATTAGCCAACATGTTAAAGAGTAAAAGAATGAACGTTTCAGGTGAGACTCTTGATCCGTGTGTCTGGCTTTCCCTGTCAGATGCTTCATGGCATGCTATATGAGTGCAGCATTCACTGTTTGTATTTTTAGATATCATTGTTATCTCAATGCAATTAACTTTCATTTTAGCAAAGTCACTTGTGAGAGTGGTGTACAGGCCTCCTGACAGTTACCACACGATAGGACGGGGTATCAAGGAAGTTTGTCAGAAAGGTATGGTGATAATCATGGGGGATTTTAATCTACATATAAATTGGAAAAATCAGATAGGCAAAGGTAGCCTAGATGAAGAGTTCATAGAATGTTTTTGGGATAGTTTCTTAGAACAGCACGTTCTGGAGCCAACCAGAGAGCATGCTTTACTAGACCTGGTATTGTGCAACGAGATAGGATTAATTAATGACCTCATAGTGAAGTCACCCCTAGGCAGCAGTGATCATAATATGATTGAATGTTACCTTCAGTTTGAAGGAGAGAAGAGTGGGTCTAAGACTAGCATTTTAAACTTAAATAAGGGCAATTATGTAGGCATGAAAGCAGAGCTAGCAAAATTGAACTGGCAAAGTAGGTTAAGGGAAAGGTTAATAGAGATGCAGTGGCAGACATTTAAAGGGGAAATTTTAGAATACACAGAATAGATACATTCCAACGAGAAAGAAAAATTTCAAGGGGAGGAATCACCATTCGTGGTTAACTAAAAAGGTTAAAGATAATATCAAACTTAAAGATAAAGCATATAATTGCACAAAGATGGGTGGCAGGTCAGAAGATTGGACAGAATATAAAAAGCAGCAAAGAATAACTAAAAGATTAATAAGGAAAGAAAAATTAGAGTACGAGAGAAAGCTGGCTAGATATATAAAAACAGATAAGAGCTTTTATAGATATTTAAAAAAGAAAAGAGTTAACAAAGTGAGCATTGGTCCTATAGAAAGTGAGTCTGGGGAATTAATAAGGGAAAGTAGGAGATAGCAGATGGATTGAACAGGTATTTTGCATCGGTCTTCACCATAGAGGACATAAGTAACATCCCAGGAATAGCTGTAAATCAGGAAATAGAAGGGAGAGAGGAGCTCAAGAAAATTACAATCACCAGGGAAGTGTACTGAGCAAATTGTTGGAGCTACTGGCTGACAAGTCCTCGGGTCCTGGTGGACATCATCCTAGGGTCTTAAAAGAAGTGGCGAATGAGATAGTTGATGCGTTGGTTTTGATTTTCCAAAATTCCCTGGATTCGGGGAAGGTTCCATTAGATTGGAAAATAGTGAATGTAACTCCTTTTTTCAAAAAGGGAGGAAAATAGAAAGCAGGAAACTACAGGCCAGTGAGCTTAACATCTGTCTTAGGGAAAATGTTGGAAGCTATTAATAAAGACGTTCTAGCAGAACCCTTAGAAAAAATCAAGGTAATCAGGCAGTCAATATGGTTTTGTGAAAGGGAAATCAAGTTTAACCAATTTATTGGAATTCTTTGAAGAAGTAACATGTACTGTGGATAAAGGAGAACCAGTGGATGTATTGTACTTAGATTTCCAGAAAGCATTTGATAAGGTGCCACATTAAAGGTTATTGCAGAAAATAAAAGCCCGTGGTGTACGGGGTAACATTTTGGCATGGATTGAAGATTGGCTAGATAACAGGAAACGGAGAGTAGGCATAAATGGGTCATTTTCTGGTTGGCAAGATGTAGTGAGTAGTTTGCCACAGGGATCAGTGCTGGGGCCTCAACCTTTTACAATTTATATAATTGACTTAGATGAAGGGACCGAAGGTATGGTTGCTAAATTTGCTGATGAGACAAAGAGAGGTAGGAAAGTAAGTTGTGAAGAGAACATAAGGAGGCTACAAAGGAATAGATAGGTTGAGTGAGTGGGCAGAGATCTGGCAAATGGAGTATAATGTGGGAAAACGTGAAATTGTCCATTTTGGCAGGAAGAATAAAAAAAGCATGTTATCTAAATGGTGAGAGATTGCAGAGCTCTGAGATGCAGAGGGTGTCCAGTGCATGAATCGCAATAGGTCAGTATGCAGGCTCAGCACATAATTAGGAAAGCTAATAGAATGTTATCATTTATTGTGAGGGGAATTGAATACAAAAGTAGGGAGGTTATGCTTCAGTTATACAGGGCATTGGTGAGACCGCATCTGTTGTACTGTGTACAGTATTGGTCTCCTTATTTAAGGAAGGATATAAATGCGTTGGAAGCAGTTCAGAGAAGGCTTACTAGACTAATACCTGGAATGGTCGAGTTGTCTTATGAGGCAAGGTTGGACAGGCTAGGCTTGTATCCGCTGGAGTTTAGAAGAGTAAGAGGCGACTTTATTGAAACATGTAAGATTTTGAGGGGTCTTGACAGGGTGGATGTGGAAAGAATGTTTCCTCTTGTGGGAGAATTTAGAACTAAGGGTCACTGTTTAAAAATAAGGGGTCGCCCATTTAAGACAGAGATGAGGCGAAGTCTTTTCTCTCAGAGGGTCGTGAGTCTTTGGAACCCTCTTCCTCAAAAGGTGGTGGAAGCAGAGTCTTTGAATATTTTTAAGGCAGAGGTAGATAGATTCTTGATAAGCAAGGGGGTGAAAGGTTATTGGGGGTAGGCGGGAATGTGGAGTTGAGGTTACAATCAGATCAGCCACGATCTTGTTGAATGACAGAGCAGCATCGAGGGGCCGAGTGGCCTACACCTGTTCCTAATTCGTAGGTCCATATATTCTCTGTCTAGTGTAATTTTGATTTAGCATTTGATTCATTTTCTCATGGAGAATAAAACACTATCGTAAATGAGACCTGGATGTAACATTGTGCTTCAATACAGTCAACTTTTATTCAAGAATTGGTTTCAAACTCAAAGGAATAGGTAACACTCTAATAATGAAGCACAATTGCACAGTTATGAAGCAAGGTGGCCAATACATAACACAGTTCAGCCTTTTATTATTTGTCAAGTATTTCTGAAGAAGTCTTTACGTTTGGTTGGCTCGACAGCAACATATGACTTCAAAGACCAACATTTTTTTAACCAAAACACTGTTTTGTTTGTTGTTAAAATTTCCGTCATTTGAGGGAACTACTTTGAACATCATAAAAAGGTTGATGCCACTTAGTGCCTATCTCTCAAAAGCGGTTGAGAGTTGAAGCTGTTTGGTAACCATGGTAACAGTTCCTCTTCTGGCTAAAATTAATGGGAAGCTCTTATCATCATTGCTTCAGACCATTTGCTTCAAAATAAGATAAACCACTGTAGAAAGAAATAAACATTTTGCTAAATCTGCCAGCACTGTCTTGTTAAATGCCTCGTGAATCTAAAAGCCCATTTCAGTGAGAGCAGATAGAATGTAAATGTGAAGTCAGTTGCTGTAGTGATGAGAAACATCAATCACGATTCAACCCCAAACTGGACGGGAAATGGTAGATATTTTAAAAGAAAAATTCTGTAACTAAGCCTCACCTTTGAATGATTTTTGAGTGAGTTTTGTGTTGGAATTTTCATTACGGTGTCAGTGATGCAACGCCATTTTCAAATTTAATTTAGTTAATTGGCCTGGATTTGAGTCCAGCACCCAATTAGAGGTGCCGGAAGCATCCTAGAGGCTGGAGCTGGTCACTAAGGGCAATTTTAAAAGGGAAACGGCAGCCATGACTGGGAGATCGACACGGGCTTTCATCCCCGGCTGGCACCCTGTTTCTCTGATGGTTCCCCGGAGACACTGACTGATGCAGTCTCACAGAGGAGAGAGCTGTTCTTCTTGGCCTCAGGAAGAAGAAATCTACCCAGCGAGACCAAGAGGGTGTGGATGGAGGTGGCCAGGGAGGTTCGCAGCTGGGAACCCATGAGAAGGATCTGGCGACCTGACTCCAGTGTAGAAAAAGTTCTATAACCTCTGGCAGTCTGGTAAGGTGAGTGGCCGGCTGTACCCGGTTGATTAGGCACCAACTTTCTAAGCACCAGAATGCAAGCGAGCTGACCACACTCACACACACACCTTGGTTCTCCCGAACATTGAAAGAGTAAGTGAACAGTTATAACACTGACACAGCCACCTTCAAATATGGGGCAACATTCAGATGGGGACATCACTGAGGGGAGCATCAGCTCGTGTGTATGTCATGCTGGAAGAGATGAAGGAGGGCAGCCTATTGATGAATCATTCTCCTCTCATCCTATAGGAGCAGAGAGCCCATAATGTGTGGGAGATGGCCAGAATGGGAGGTGGAGTGGCCCACCTCCACGCACTGACACCAATGGAGGAGCAGCGCTGGAGACAGCCAGAGTGCCATCGAGGCATTTGGTGGGGGATGGCAAGACTGGAGACTGTAAGCAACAGCATCATTGGATAAAAGCAAAATACTGCGGATGCTGGAAATCTGAAATAAAAACAAGAAATGCTGGAATCACTCAGCAGGTCTGGCAGCATCTGTGGAAAGAGAAGCAGAGTTAACGTTTCGGGTCAGTGACCCTTCATCGGAACTGACAAATATTAGAAAAGTCACATGTTATAAGCAAGTGAGGTGGGGGCGGGGCAAGAAATAACAAAGGAGGTCGAGATTGGACCAGGCCACATAGCTGACCAAAAGGTCACGGAGCAAAAGCAAACAATATGTTAATGGTGTGTTGAAAGACAAAGCATTAGTACAGATTAGGTGTAAATACACTGAATATTGAACAGCAGCAAGCGCAAACCTGAAAAAAAAACAGTGGGTAAGCAGACTCAACAAACAAAGATGAAATGAAATAAATGCAAAAAAAAAGATTGTAAAAAATGTAAAAAAGAAAGTTAAAAAAAGGAAGAAAAAATAACTAAAAATGAAAGTAAAATGGGGGGCTGTCATGCTCTGAAATTATTGAACTCAATGTTCAGTCCGGCAGGCTGTAGTGTGCCTAATCGGTAGATGAGATGCTGTTCCTCGAGCTTGCGTTGATGTTCACTGGAACACTGCAGCAATCCCAAGACAGAGATGTGAGCATGAGAGCAGGGGGGAGTGTTGAAATGGCAAGCAACCGGAAGCTCAGGGTCCTGCTTGCGGACTGAGCGGAGATGTTCCGCAAAGCTGTCACCCAGTCTGCGCTTGGTCTCCCCAATGTAGAGGAGACCACACTGTGAGCAGCGAATACAGTATACTACATTGAAAGAAGTAAAAGTAAATCGCTACTTCACCTGAAAGGAGTGTTTGGGGCCTGGGATAGTGAGGAGAGAGGAGGTAAATGGGCAGGTATTACACCTCCTGCGATTGCAGGGGAAGGTGCCTTGGGACGGGGACGAGGTGGTGGGGGTAATGGAGGAGTGGACCAGGGTGTCGCGGAGGGAACGATCCCTTCGGAATGCTGACAGGGGAAGGGAGGGGAAGATGCGACTGGTAGTGGCATCACGCTGGAGGTGGCGGAAATGGCGGAGGATGATCCTTTGGATATGGAGGCTGGTGGGGTGAAAAGTGAGGAGAAGGGGAACCCTGTCACGGTTCTGGGAGGGAGGGGAAGGGGTGAGGGTAGAGGTGCGGGGAATGGGTCGGACACGGTTGAGGGCCCTGTCAACCACAGTGGGGGGAAATCCTCGGTTGAGGAAAAAGGAGGTCATATCAGAAGCACCATCATGGAAGGTAGCATCATCAGAGCAGATGCGTCGGAGACGGAGAAACTGGGAGAATGGAATAGAGTCCTTACAGGAGGTAGGGTGTGAAGAAGTGTAGTCGAGATAGCTGTGGGAGTCAGTGGGCTTATAATGGATATTAGTAGACAACCTATCCCCAGAGATGGAGACAGAGAAGTCGAGGAAGGGAAGGGAAGTGTCAGAGATGGACCATGTAAAGGTGAGAGAAGGGTGGAAATTGGAAGCAAAGTTGATAAGGTTTTCCAGTTTGGGGCGGGAGCAGGAAACGGCACCGATACAGTCATCAATGTACCGGAAAAAGAGTTGGGGGAGGGGGCCTGAGTAGGACTGGAACAAAGAATGCTCGACATATCCCACAAAAAGACAGGCATAACTAGGACCCATGCGGGTACCCATAGCGACACCTTTTACTTGAAGGAAGTGCGTGGAGTTGAAGGAGAAGTTGTTCAATGTGAGAACAAGTTCAGCCAGGCGGAGGAGGGTGGTGGTGGATGGGGACTGGTTGGACCTCTGTTCCAGGAAGAAGCGGAGAGCCCTCAAACCATCCTGGTGGGGGATGGAGGTGTAGAGTGATTGGACGTCCATAGTGAAGAGGAGGCGGTTGGGACCAGGAAATTGGAAATTGTCAAAATGACGTAGGGCGTCAGAAGAGTCACGGATGTAGGTGGGAAGAGACTGGACCAGCGGAGAAAAGATAGAGTCTAGATAGGAAGAAATAAGTTCAGTGGGGCAGGAGCAGGCTGACACAATGGGTCTGCCGGGACAGTCCTGTTTGTGGATTTTGGGAAGGAGATAGAAGTGGGCTGTCCGGGGTTGTGGGACTATGAGGTTGGAAGCTGTAGAGGGAAGCTGTAGAGCATCATTGGATAGCTCTTTCTTGAGGTGAAAGGCATGGAGCAGACTCTTGTCCATTGTGTCCGATGGATCTCTGACCTGTGCCATCTGAGGGGACGGTTTGGCTGGGGTATTTATTGAGTAGGACTAGTTCTCATTTCCATTTTCTTGTGTCTCGTACAGGTCCATTTGCAGAGCGGGTGAAAGATGGACTTGCCAAATTGATGCCATGGTCCTGGCCGGGGGCGGCAGGGGGGTGTTGGGAGTGGGGGTGTATGGGAGTGCATGGACCCTGCACCGTCATGCCCATACCTTGGCACCTTCAACCAGCACAGACAAACTCACCTCAGTTGAGCCACAGCTTAGTGTACAAAGGACAGCACTGGCTGGACCTCATATCACGCGTGAGTAGAAGGAGAAGGGTCAGGCAGGGTGAGCTGTGGGCTGTCCCCCTCGGAGGAAGGAGGACAGACACAGTGATGCTTCGCTGGGCTAAGATGCTAGTCTTTGGATGTCATAAACAAGGAGAGTCTTCCTTGAGAAGGCAGATAAGTTCTTGCTTTTCAGAGTTCCCTGAGGCCTTCAGGAGCCATGTGCAGGCAATGGAAGAGTCCACGCAGTGCATGTGCTCCATCATGACTCAGGGATTCAATAGCAAGAGCTCCTCCATTGAGAGATTGGGCAACTTCTTGGAGAGCCTTATGCAGAACCACTCTGAGTGGATGCAGGAACAGCCGCTATTATTCACAGAAAGAGTGAAAGTCTGTAGCATCGACCACTCGGTATCACTGATGGTGCAGAGATGCTCAGAGTAGATCCCACTCTGTGGCTGTGTCCAGCATCCAAGGGTGCCAGGAAAGGGCTGAGACGGTCGTAGCAGCAGACAAAGAGGCCACAGCTGAGGGAGCACTAGTGTCACCCTTTGGCCCCTCACCCCCTCACGCAGGAGCCACCCTGTGTGCCAAGGGCCTATGACAGAGGCAGTCCCTGCCATTGCACAGGCAATGACAGCCTGTGGAGGAGCCCCCCAAGGGGCAGAGACTGGGGAGCAGATTGCCTTCACCTCATCCTCTGCCATAAGGGCAGCACCCTGTAGATGTGGTAGGGAAAGGAAGGCATCACACCATTGATTTCACTTAATGGGTCACCTGGGTGCTATTGTCTACATCTATCAGTTATTTTATTTGCATCGAAATATAACTTTTTTATTTCACCACTCTGACAGATATGCTGTTGAGGTCTCATCTCAAAAGGGGGATTTAGCATTGTGGGACAGGTGGCAGGGACATCGGGGACGTGGGGCCCTAGGAATGTTATGTGCCCATGCCTTATGATGTTGGACAATGTTGGCGGGGGAACCCTCATTCTGCATGCTCATGGCTGGCAATGGGCCTCGCAGATATGGGTCAACAGCTCTTGATGCTGGAAGGTGAATTTAGAGGTCATCAGCTGCAAGGGCTCGGGGGTGATCAGATGAAGCACTGATGAGTCAGTGTGGCCCTTGCTGCCATGCCAGCCTGAAGTTCAGCCTGTGGTCTGAGACACGTTGACAGGCATCCTCCGCTGCTTGGGCACCGGCTACCTCTTGAGTGATCCCTTCCTGCTCCTCTTCCTCCTCCCAATCCTTCTCCGAGGTGGAGTGGTGTTCCAGCTCCTCCTCTTCATCCATCTCCAGGCCTCTTTGCAGTGTCATGTTGTGCAGGGTACAGCAGATGACCACATTACGGGACACTCTGGCTGACTTGTACTGGACAGCCCCACCTGACTGGTCAAGGCAACAGAAGCACATCTTCAAGTGGTCAATGGTCTGTTCAATGCAGGCCCATGTTCAGAGATGCCTCTGTTTGTAGTGCCTCTTTCCATCCAAGTCTAGGTAGCAGACGGGCATCAGGAATCACCTCTTTAGGCGATAACCCTTATCCCCCAGCAGACACCCACAGACTCTGGATGTGGGCCTGAAGAGGTGCAGCACCTGGGACTCCAGCAAGATAAAGGAGTCATGCCTGTTGCCCAGGGACCAGGTGCAGACCTGCAAGATTCACTTCCTGTTTTCACAGAGTAGCTGGACATTCAATGAGTGGTAGCCCTTTCTGTTCAGAAATCTCACTGTCAGGTGTGCTGGTGCCTTGATGGTTGTGTGGGTGCAATCAATGACTCCTTAAACCTGAGGGAATTCATTGATGGTGGCAAAGCCATCTGGTTCACTAATGTCCTTTAGGGAAGGAAATCTGCCATCCTTACCTGGTCTGGCCTACATGTGACTCCAAATCCACAGCAATGTGGTTGACTCTTAAATGCCCTCTGAGATGGTGTAGTAAGCCAATCAGTTCAAGGGCAATTAAGGATGGACAATAAATGCTGGCCTAGCCAGCGATGCCTACATCCCATGAACGGATAAAAAAAAGCCCAAAGCCTTCTGTGCCTGTGCTGGCCCATCTGATGTAATCCCCCACTGCTGAATATGGCATCCATCACCTGCCTGATGGCGTGATGAGCTGTCGACTGCGAGATGCCACCTAGGTCCATGGATGATCCCTGGAACATCCCAGTTGCATAGAAATTCAGGACAATGGTGACCTTGATGGCTGCAGGTAAGGAGCCTCAACAGTGACCACGAGGCCTTAGGTCTTGTGGATCAGAGCACAAGGGTCCGAGAACATCTGCCTGGATAGGCACAGCCTCCTACAGCACCTCCTACAGCGCCTTCTTTCCCTTGCAGCCCCCCACTGTGCTCCTCTGGCCTCCTGTCGAAGCTCATCCAAGCTGCTCTGTCCAATGCCAGTGTAACCTATTCCCATATCAACTCCCTCAGGTGGCACAAGTTTGTTCATCAGGTCTTCCCCTGCCAACCCCAGCTGTCCTAGTGATGCCAGTGGCCTCATGTCCCTCTTCAGATTCCTGCCACTCACCATTGAGAAAAGCAAGTCCCACAGCTGCAGCAATGGCCACTCTGTGGCACCTTTGGAGCAGCTGAGCTTTATTTTGGGCCTCTGCATAATGTGAATCAACCCTTCTCGTAGCCCTTATGGTCCCCCACATAATTCACGTCTTCTAAACCCTACCATGCTCCAAACATGGCATTCTCCACTTCCCTTCCTTTGAAATCCCAAACTGCTGCTGACAAGCCTATTAATGAACTCCACAATGAGCTCAACAGGCAATTAATTGGAGGCGTGCAGGGTTGCCGTTCCCTCCCTCCCAGAGTCCCTTTAAAAATGTCTTGGCGTTCCGGAGGCGGTAGTACCAAGTGCCGACCTCCGAGAACGTGATCATCAAATCACGCATGCACCTTTGCCCGCCCCCAACAGGCTTTACAAATCCTGCCCCTGATGTCCATTTACATCAGGCCCAAGGGTCAGGAAAGCATTTTTTAAGCAGTGGCGATTTTAGTGAGGCTGCTATGCCAAATTGAGAGAAACAGGATCTGTGAGTTCCAATCTATGCTCAGTTGTCTGCATCCAATGGTTCCTTCATTAAAAATGTTGCTGGCTGGAATGCAGATATAGATATAACTAGATAGAAAAAAGTTGATAGGGGAGGGGAATAACAGCTGGAGAAATTCTAGGAATGGGAGGACAGAGCAGAGGCAGACACAACCCAAGAAAACATTTGGAGGGGACATGTGGCCCTTCGCTCTTTGCCTTCCCCATTGTTTGTGCCTATGCTGCTACTTTACAAGCTGTGTCTTTTGATCAAACAATGAATGATGTAGAAGCTGAGAAAAGCTGTAGATTTCGTATGGAATTTTTTATGACAGTCCACAATCCATTTTTAATATTTAACTACTGTTTGTCCTGTTTTGCATCAGGCTACCTCGTTGGTCGCTCATGCAAATCTAGCCAGAAGGGATGAAAAGTAAAATGTTGGAGCCTTTAGAACTCTCTTCCTCAAAAGGCAGTGGGAGCAGAGTCTTTGAATATTTTTAAGGCAGAGGTAGATAGATTCTCGATAAACAAGGGGGTGAAAGGTTATTGGGAGCAGGCAGGAATGTGGAGTTGAGGTTGCAATCAGATCAGCCATGATCTTGTCGAAGGGCGGATCAGGCTCGAGGGGCCGAGTGGCCTACTCCTGCTCCTAATTCATATGTTTGTATGTTGGGGGCCTCCATGACAAGAATGTCAATGGTATTCAGTAATTCAGTCAGTAAGAGGCTGCAAACAGATGTGCAATTCTAATTTTCAAGGGAAAAGATGTGCTGTTTGTGGAGGTATTTGAAGTTCTAATTGTCTGATATTACTGCTGCTTTCTCAGTTCCTTCTGGCAAACATTTTGCAGCGTTCCTGTGATCATACACATGTTTCAGAAGATTGGAGGCTTTAAAAAGCATAAAATCAGGATTTGTGGGTCGGGTGGGGGGTGGTGGTGGTTGGAGGGGGGGCACACCATAGATGAGGAAGACAAACACCATGCTTGGTAGCAAAGTCATGCTGTGGTGGGGTCTTCAGGAGCACAGGAGAGAGGAGGACGACACAAATCTGGACAACACGGATTTAGAGAACAAAGCAGAGAACAGTAGAGAGGAGAGCAACAGATGGGCCGAGGTCTCAACATACGAGGGTGTACAGACAGTGTTGCAGCTTCCTTGACCTATTTGAAGATCAATACTTCTGCAGGCTCAGATTGACATGACAGGTGATCAGACCTCTCCAGCCTCCTTCAAACAGAGCTGCTCCCTGCTGGATCTGGTAAACACACATTGCCTGAAGCTGTGAAAGTCACCACTGTCCTCAATTTCTTTGCCTCTGGCTCCTTCCAGTGCACCACTGGAGACAACCTGAGGTCCTTCAGCCTTATAAATGTATAAGGCATGGGTTAATGTATAATGGGTGGGCTGTTTGCCAGGGTGTCAACTTATGTCCCCCGAATGAAAGTAGCTAGAATGAGCAAATGGTCAGCTTCACATCTCTGGCTGTCTTCCCACAGATACGTTGTGCCATCAATTATCTACGTGGCAATTCGAGGACGACAATGAAAGCCTCATGACCACCAGGGTGTGTCATTGAGCCAGCCACTGTCCTGTTGAAGATGTGCTTCAGGTGTCTAGATAGGTATGGAGGCACCCTTCATTCCTTGACAGGGAGGGTGTCTAGAATGATTGTGGTATGCTGTGTCCTGCACAACTTAGCTCAGCAGACAGCATTCGAGGTGAAGGGTGTCCAAGACACTCAATCATCTTCTGATGATGAGAACATGGAAGAACAGGAAGAGCAGGAGAGTTTGAGGAGCAATATGAAGATGGGGCACCCATTGCCAGACTAGCCATGTACATTACTGCCTGGAATGCCCTAATAGCTCAAAGGCTCAGCGACTGAATCACACAGGAAAATAAATTAAATCCTCTAGCAGCAAGCTCCCACCATCATCACCAAGCAAGCCCCATCCACACCCCAACCTCAGACTTTGCACAAAACAGTCTTTCAACTAAGCAAACACCCATTGCATACCTATGAAGTGGGTCCAGTCATGTATTGACATTCACCATGAAGCAACTGAAAAGGCAAGTTGGTACTTGGAAAGCAATAATGACTAAGACATGGAAGTGATGAAAATCATTAAATTTGTTGCGCCATTATACAAAAAAGAGACTTAACGTTGCATCTTATTATTATCAGTTCATATTGCCTCTCCTCTTCGTACTAAACTATATCATTACATACTGCTTTGTGTTACATTTTACCTGCTATGTGTCTGCCCGTTTCGCCAGTTAATCTGTGTCCTCCTGAAGTCTGTCATTGTTTGCTACATTTCTCAGTAAAGTAGCATCTGCAAACTTTGAAATGAAGGCCTCTAAAGCCAAGTCCAGATTATTAATATATATCAAAAAGGAACAGTAGTCCTAATACTGACCCTTGAGGAAGGCTACTCTACACTCCCCAGTCTGAAAAACAACTTTTCACCACAGTTTACTACTTTCTGTTCCTAAGCCAATTTTGTACCTATGCTACCACTGTCCCTTTAATTCCATGAGTATTAATTTTGCTAACCATTTTATTATGTGATAATTTGTCAAAACACATTTTGAAAGTCCATACACACTTTGAAAGTCCATACACACATCAACCGCACTACCCTCATCAACCCTCTGCATTACTTTAAAGAACTCGATCAGGTTGGTCAAACATGATTTGCCTTTAACAAATCAGTGCTACCTTTCATTTATTAGTCCATTCTTTTCCAAGTGGCAAAAGAGCATCTGTACATTCCATGATTCCATTTGCTTTATTTACTGCAGTCAAACATTGTAAATGGTTTCAACAATCTCTCCACTAATACCTTCAAATCTTCTTCATGTGCTGTATACTGTAGACTGATAACAGTGAGTTGAGATTGTCAATAGTTATTCTCATCGCTTTGTACTTGTGGACACCGAATTTCACTTCCAGGAGAGTCAGCAGTTCCTTCGAGGAACATGAATACAAAAACATTGTTCAGGACACCCACAATTTCATCGTTTTTTTATTCATTTGTGGGATTTGGGCATCGCTGACTAGGCTCGCATTTATTGCCAATCCCTAATTGCCCTTGGCTTGCTAGGCCATTTCAGTGGGCAGGGACCCAGGTGGCATCTTGCAGTCGACAGCTCATTACGCCATCAGGCAGGTGATGGATGCCATATTCAGGAGCGGGGGACTACATCTACTTTGACACAGATGGTTGTAGTTTCCTACATTATCTTGTAATGCCACTTCATTCCTTAGAACTAGATCCACCACTGTCTCGTCCCTTTTTCAGCTGGCAGCTTCTACTTGGAAGACATATTCTTTGTTAACATTTCCTGATTTACAGTATCATTTTGATTGTTAATTTTGAATTGTATTTTATGAGATTTCTGCTGAAGCAATAGGACTGCCCTGTCAACTGTAAGAATGCTGTGTCTTTCTACTATCTGCTTTTTATAAACACATTGGTCTCAAAATTCTGGCTTTTTTTAAAGAACAATCCTGTGCCTGAATGGTGAGGCCCAAGGCATCACGTAAAATTGGATCTCAGGACTCATTTATATCGAGCGGGCAACCTGCCAAGAGCAACAGGCAGCTCGCAGGTGAGACATAATTGAAAATTGAGACACTGCTGGCATCACAGCAACCCTTAGGTACGTGAGGAAGAAGGGATGACCGGGATGGGGCAGGGGAAGGTGATGGGGAAGTAATGGCAGCGATCAGCAGGGAAGGGCGTTATTTGCTCAGGGCAAATTAATCTTGCAGTGGGAGCCTTAAACATGCATCAGGCCCCTTATTTGCAGATGGTCTAACAACTATTTCAGTGCACACTGATACATTAGCCTCTACCAATGTGGTTGAAAGTCCACTTCCAGCTCAAAACATGACATTTTGGAGGCTTAGGGGAGTGTTTAGCACCTGAAAAAGGGGCACTGAGTGACCAAATGTTCAGGCCAGGTGCCTGTTTCAAACTTCATTCAACCAATTAATACTTTAAAGTGTTACTTTCCGTTTTCACAACTGGTAAGATGCATTTATTGATAATTGTTATATTGTAGGGATGTTGCTAGCCACAAAGACAGTACATCTAATTTATCATGTGAGGAAGCAGCATTTACTTAACAATGAATCATGAAATGAAAGTGCCAGGCTGCACACTAATAAACAGTTTGAAAACCAATTTGGGATAAGGTAGAAAAATCCAACGATAAGATGAATGCTGCTTATACTAAAGCAATAATGGATCCCCAGAATAATTTATATCCTTGGTGCAAAGCCCAGGCTTGAAACTTGTTGGAGTCATGCTGAATCATTTGGAACAAAGTGAGATTGTTATTTTTATTCTAGTGAATGTTTTATGCAGAAATCTAAAGAAATTTACAGTTTATGCAATGTGTATTCCTAAACCAAGATGAGCGAACACAGTGCGATCTGACATATGTGAAAAATAATGAAAGGTAACAGCAGATAATGCGCACAAGAAAAAAATCAGCACTAAGATATTTTGAAGTTATATAAACAGTGCTTTCAAAGAGTTTTCTGTGGGGATGTAACACTTTCACTTCTACTTGCCCTTTTGAGTCACAGATTGAGAGGATTACTTAACGTAAGGACCATAACTCTTGGGTTATAATTCAACTGCCATGTATAATTTTCACACTTTAAAATGTGATTTTTTTCTTTTGGAAAAACATGTTATCTGTGTATAATACACCTCCTCATTCTTCTCCAGGCTTTCAGACTTTTAATACCTAGCCATGTGTTCTTTCAAAAGTTCTGTTACAGGAGAAAGGGTGAAGAGTACCTCCATGAGACCAAGTACTCTTCCCCCAACAAGTCCTCGTACTTGTGTCCCAAGCCTTCAGATGTGGAGGATGAGGAAAGGCGAAGGACACACAATGTCCTGAGGAAGCAGAGGAGGAATGAGTTGAAGCATTGTCTGTTGTTTCTTCGAGAAGAGGTGCCAGAGCTTTCCAAGAATGACAAAGCCTCAAAAGCGGTCATCCTGAGAAAAACAACAGAATATGTTAGCAGGCTGAAGGCAGTGCAACAGATACTGATGCAGAGAGGGATAAACTTCGGAAAGAACAGCAACAGATGAGACACAAACTACCTGAGCAAGAGTTGTCAAACCACCTAGATGATATATGGCCTTTTGAGCCTCTATATTTGTAAATTTCACAATTTCTATCCATGTATAACTAAATTTGATGTTATCTAATTTTATACGTTTTTACTTTTAGCATACGAGACTTATCTTTGGAAAGATGGGGGATGTGGTATGCTTGCTTTTAAGAGTGATGTCCCTTTAAGATCTTAGTATGTTAATGAGCTAAGTACCAGGACATAGCCATGTGACTCAATGCCAGAGTCACTCTGCAACTGTGACACCCAGAGTAAGGTTCTGTAAATAGTTAGCTCTGTACTGTATTATAGTTTAGCTGTAATAAACCTGTTTGAGATCTTCAACCAACTGGAGTCCACGCATCTCATTTATGTTGCATCAGACAACATAAAAGAACTCATTACAATAATAACTCCAAGGATGATAATGGTACAAGACTCAATGGTATTGAAGGTCAAGAGAGGATAGTTGTGTTTTCTTTTGTTTCTGGGAGAGAAAAGTGTGTATTACATTCAAAGAGGTACATTATTACAGAATTTCAGATTGCACAAAGTCAATTTGCACAGCTGATGGTTGTGTGTTTCCCCAGTCTAGTACAATACTTTAGTTAAATACAGGGGAATTAAAATACATTGTAATCATTCCTCAACATTTAACTGCTTTAATCTTTTCTTCAGATTGAATTCAATTGTACAGCATAGTTTCAAGGCTGCCAGCATTTTGCAAATCACTGGATTCAGTACAAAAAGAATGTTTGGAATCTGAAAAAGTATCAGTGTCCAACAGACAAAAATAACATTCAGACGTAATATCACAATAGTGACAACTCAAGATCATAGTATGTGCTCAAATAGAACTGGCAGTTGAGAGGGCTGCTTTGCTTTTGGTTGCATGTGGTGATGACACTATTCATGGCCAGAATGGTGATGATTGGCTAATTCCCCTCTCAATCACTGCTGTATGTGGCTGGAATTGATTTTATGAACATAATTTGTATTATGTAGCTATCGTTCACTCACTGCATTTGGCTGGAGAAATAATCAATATATGTTATGTAACTATCCCCCCAATCACAGCATTTTGCTGGTGAAATGACCCTGTTTTTATCCGAAGACTTTGCTGTAGTTTAGGTCCTGAGTGGTGTTTGTTGTAGTTAATGGAAAGTCTTTTCAAGTAGACTCTGTTTGCTGTGTAAATACACTTTGCTGTCTAAACATCGCCTTTACTTCTACTGTGAAAGTAGTCCAAAGTTTGATGGATATATAGTTAACCCTTGTGCCACAAGTTATCTGGACTGCATTATCAGCCTCCAGTCTTCATGCTTTCTAATCCCAGCATTATGATCCCCATGGAGACCACCAACAAACAAACAAAAAATTGAATCCTCCGACTGACCCCAATTTAAGAAACAAAAAAAGCAAATGAAAAATATTTCACTTTTATAAATTTTACTTTAACACTCAAACTAAAACTAACATGAATTAAAAATGAGCTAACAGTTAAATCACAATTGACATATATATCTTAAAGGTTACATGTTATCAGATGCAACAAAGATAGTCTTACGAATCCTCTGAACAGTCCTATTAGTAAGATAGTGCCTAACAGTCCCAAAGTACATTAAAATCAAGAACTTCCTCAGATAGTTTTCTGTGCCCTGTCCTCCAGGGTACAGATATGGAAGTAATGATATCCTGTCACTAGCAAGTGATGCAAATTTCCCTTTAACACTTCAGTCTCATCACCTCTCAACCTCAGCCTCACCTACAACTGATCGTGTGGTGCCACTGATAATGCTTTAAGTCACAGAAGACAGCTGCCGTAAGCCATATTTGCAGATGGTCAGCCTTCAGAGTCCAGGCTCTTTTGCCTTCAGCCAGTTTTTTCAATTCCAAGCAGCTTTTCTGGAAGCACAACAACCTGCAGTCCCAACTTGTCTTTTTGAAACAATAGCTGTCTGTGTTGCTTACACCCACCGCAGAGTATTCTTCTAAACTGAAACCTGACCTCCAGTCACATGTCTCTGATCATAAAACTGTGTGTTTCAAACTGGTTAGGACAAGTTTTGTCTCTTCCAGAACTCTCTGGAGCTTTCAATTTTATTTCCAATAAGTGACTGTCTCAGAAAAAAACACATGCTTTGAATCCAGAGTCAAAGCACCTAACAGTCCATTCAACAGGTCACCTATATAGAATGCAGTCTGCACAAGAAGACTCCATCACACCAGCTCCACTTTGTTTCTGAGGCTTCTGATGCAAAACTATTTACTCTTATAATCAGCTGAAATGGGAAAATCTACACATAAATCTTGATGGAAATTTGGCTTTATTTGTGGTTTCTCCCATTAGAATTTCCCTGATTTTGATGGACCAAAGTGCTATCTCCTTCAACTAGGCTCCTGATAGACATTGAAAATATTCTTTTCAGCCTTAATGATAATCTTGGCTTCCACTGACTAAGATGCCAATTACACATTTTCTAATTCCACAATTATAGTTTCTATGTAGCAAGGTATAAAGATTCCGACTATTGAAATTATGAGACTTAACCTGAAAGAGAGGGTTTTGACTGAAGTGTGATGAGAGAGAGAGAAACTGCATTTATATAGCACCTTTTATTCCCTCAGGATCTCCTAAAGTGTTTTACAGGCAATGAAGTACTTGTAGTATGAACTGTTTCCTTACAAAAGTAATAACCATCTACAAGGCACAAGTCAGGAGTGTGATGGAATGCTCTCCACTTGCCTGGATGGGTGCAGCTCCAATAACACTCAAGAAGTTCGACACCATCCACAACAAAGCAGCCACTTAATTGGCACCCCATCCAACACCTTCAACATTCACTCCCTGCACCAAACACACTTCTGCCATACTGGTAATGGAATTACATACTAACTCAGAAAATAGTCAAGAAGTTTTTTTTTATTTCGTTCATGGGATATCGGCATCGCTAGCTAGGCCAGCATGTATTGCCCATCCCTGGGGCAATTAGAATGAAATGCTATTTCACAAAGTGTCTGTGGACCAAATTACTATAAAGAGAACTAAAAGACTAATTGGATCACTCTTTCAAAGAGAGCTACATCTTTGTTGTATGATTCTATGATTGGAAATACATTAAAATAGGGTATGGAATTTTGAATTATAATATGATTCCTTCAAGTCTGGGATCTAAATTTGACTCCCTGCAAAATAGACAGGGTGAAGATCCCTTTCTGATGGTTATTAATTTTTTTCAAAAAGGAGATAGAGCTTGAGCGGTCTGTAATTTTGATTTTGCTTCCAAGTGGTTAGGAGTCCACAACATTAAGTTATTTTTACAACCCTAATACCCAAACTAGAAATTTAAAAGAACATTTTTAGTGGAGGAATACGCAGACATTAAATTAGAATTTGTGTTCATATGCCCAAAGAGTTCAACAGGTTAATGCCACCATACTGTGCAAAGTGTAGATGGTAGACAAGCTGAAATTTATAGAGCTTTGAGTCCTACAGCAGGAACTTTAAATGCTGGAGCAACTAATACCACACACAAAGTCTGAAGCATGTTAATTTTATAGGTGCTGACCTGGGGTGAAGTACAATGTCTGTCCTGCTGAATTATATTGCTCGAAAAAGTGATTGAAAAATGAACAGTGACCTCATTAGCTTTAAGAAATAAGTATTTATGTAAACTATGAATTTTTCTCTTTGCTAAAATGCAGTGATGAAAAGCAGCTGAATGGGGACATGATCCTTTTATAATTTTGGATCGTGCAATTGAATTGGATGAGAATCCCAGTGCATCAAGGTGACTTAAAAGGCTTAGAGGCCTTGCTGTTTACTCGAATTGCTTGCGGTACTCATATCAATGGGCACATCGCTAACACTTTCAATTAAGATTTCTGGATAGATTTGCATTGCTTCTGGCACTCAATTTCAGTTGATTTTGCAAAAAGTTTTATTTTTTTTGTGATTACCAAATTAAGAGCAAGTAATTAAATACAAATGGAACCTTATTAGTAGCATAATAATCAATGTTAGGTTACTGACCGTCCATACATCTTGGAGATATTATGTGACGTTGGTCTGAATCTCCCTCATAGATACATTCTAGCTCTGTTTAAATGCTGCTGAATAACTTTAATGGTGTCCAAATAATGTACAGTCATATTACTTTTGTTGACTTTTGAAACCCAGCAGTATTTCAGACATTGTGGCTGCACTGATTTTACTATTTGTGTATGTCTGGATATAAGGTTGATTTTCAGAAAGGAGGATATTCTTTAAAGATTCAGCCGGAAACCAATTGTTCCTAAGCAAAAGAGCCTAGAAATTTGGCAGAAACAGTGCCTATTTTTTTCTGGTACTAAAAGTCTTCCTGAGCCTTCAGGAGAATGCAGAGATCTGCCGTCCACTGTTTTCCACCCCCACCTAATCATCACCACTATGTCCTGTTATGTGTACTCTGGGTTTAATTTTAATACCCAATTTAACTCTGAGCAATGCAGATATCACACTGTGTTAAATAACCAACTGGTTTATTTACAACACATTAACAGTGAAGGGTCGTACAGGATTCTGGTACATGTCTCTCACAGCAGGCAATGTGTGGCAGCAGCCTGCGTCTGTGAGATGGATTCAAAATGTCTCCCGGAAGCTTCTAGAAATCTCCCACAATTCCACTTCTACTCTCTAGCTCCACCCAGAGGTTTAAGCAATCAAACTAATCACTCAAACACTACATTTGGTATTTAAATACAGTTTCTAGCTAACTATAATTGTAGAGTGACTGTGAAAAATAAGCACCCACAGCAATTAACCCTTTGTATGCATCCTCCCAATTGCTGCTGCTCCCCAACCCTGGTCACCACTCCCTCATCCCTAGACCACTTCTATTTCCCAAACTGATTGCCACTCCCTCCCCGGTCATCCACTTCCATCACTTACCTGAGGGCTGTTGGTGGCATTGCCCAACAAGATCTTGAAACCCCCTTCGCTAGTGAATTTCTGGTTACTCACTGGCTTGATGGAAATAAGGCCTGAGGCCCAATATTAGGAAAACTTCAGTCCCCAACATTCAAGAACAGGGATTGTATCCTCCTCACCCCCTCCACATCCATTCCACACCCAAAAGCGGGCACGGATAAATTTCTAAGCCAAGGTATTTGGATTATGATTATATCTTAAAAAAATAAAGATACAAGATAAATTATAAATAGTCAAACTGACAGGAATGCTAGGATGAGTCCTTCATTTCATCCATTAATCCAATAAAATTCACCCAAATGCCCCATTATCTGATTGTTCTCTTTTACAAATAAAAATCTTTGTAGAGATTCTCCACATTTGATTCAGTTGGATGCTGGTGGGGTATTAATGCACAATCAAAAACCTGAATCTTCCTCAAGAATGATCAGTCCCTTATGGATCTGTTGTTCGGAACTCTGGATACTGAGTGAGCTGGGAAACGTGGATCAGTAATCAATGATATATATGTATATATGTTATGGCATTATCACTCACTTGCAATCACATATCAGATCATATATTGTTCTGATGAATACAAATAGTCCAAGCAATTAACTTCTGGGCAGATACCTGGAAAATTATGTTTAAAATGCAGCCCAAAAGGTAGGAAGTGAGACTAAATAAAGGAAGACAGCAAGACATTTGGAACAATCCACAGGATTAAGAGAAGGAACAGTTCCTGACATCCAGTTGTCAGATTAGAAAAGTGATGAATAAAAAAACTGCTGGGGCAGATATGATCTTGGAGCTTTATAGTTTCTTGTCTTAACAAAAACAAATCTATCTAGCTCTCAGTCCTGGTTCGGGGTAGCAATGTTGCTTCTGAGACAAAATGTTGTGGGTTCAAGCACCACTTCAGAGACTTGAGCACATAATCCAGGCTGACACTCCAGTGCAGTACTGAAGGAGTACTACACTGTCAAAAGTGTCATCCTTTGCATGAAACATTAAACCAAGGCCCTGATTTCCCTCTCAGTGGACATAAACGATCCCATGGCACTATTTGAAAAAGAGCAGGGGAGTTTGCCTGGTGTCCTGGCCAACATGTATCCTTCAACCAATGCCACCAGCAACAGACCATCAGGTCATGCATCTCATTGCTGTTTGTTGGAACTTCATGTACAGAAACTGACTGTATGTTCCCCTGCACTACAACATTTACTGCACTTTAAAAAGTACTTAATTGACTATGAAGTCCTTTTAGATCTTCTGAGGATATGTAAGTTGCTGAAAGTTGCAAGTTCTCCCTCTTAAAAAAATGCAGTGCCCCATATTTGAAAAGAACAAATTACAACCAATTATATATCATGCCTTATATCATGTTTTTACATGCACATACACATTGTAAGGCACTAACTGCATTGGTTTTGGGACAGTAATATCCTATTGTTCACCACCATCGTTCTCCATCAGATATTCCCAGAGCTGCAACAGGTGAAACTGTTGGCAGTTTGCAAGGTATCACCGGAACAAGATAGTGCTTTCCATTAAAATTCTAAGTGCAGCTGAAGACAAGAAAATTATGCATTTGCCATCAGTTGCAGTTTTATTATGTAAAAGCATATTGGCATGCAGCCCCCCACCTACCAAGAATGAGGCACATTAATTTAGCCATATGGACATTAAATTTCAAATTGTTGCTGGGAAAAAGAGGCCTGTGACAAGGGGCTGCCAGGCCCCTGGCTGGAAAGACATTTTTATATATTAACAGACAGTTCTTGGAACAAAGAAGCTATCCCCTGATCCAATAAAATTCAAAAACAGACGTGGTCAAACCAGTTAGACACATGACTAACCTGCTTGGCAGTCTGGGTTTTATTCTGAATTGTACAGTTTGAACTGAGAATCTGCAGAAAGCTGTTTGCTCCTGGATTGAAAAGACCTTTCCTGGCTGGCTCGCCACAGCCTCTCCTGTCTGCTCCCATCTCTTTCTCACAGAACTCCAAAACCCACTGAAGACACATGAACCCTAAGAGAGAAAAGTCTCCTACAGTGAACAAAGTTTAAGGCGAATACTGGGCCCCAACGAAAAGCAAGATCTATCTACAATCAAGGACTCTACAGCGAGCTCAAAGCACAGTAACAAAAAACCCTCTTCAAAGATTGCCTCAAACCTTTCCACTTTATTTTTCTTCTGCTCTTTCTGTCCCTATCTGCATGTGTGTATCACGTATGCATGCTAGTGTGGGTGTGTCGTGTATCCGTAGGCCTTAACCGAATTAGAGTTTAAGTTTAAGTTTAACAAATTTCAATCGTTCTTCTTTAAACCTAAGAAAGCTTGTGTGTGCTGGTTTCTTTGCCTTATAATTGGAAAACGGTGAACAAGGATTCACCATGGGGGAGCTAAAAACATGGTGTGTTTAAAATAAAACCTTGTTACAGTAAGACCAGGTGAAGGCTGAAAGGGAACCCTAGACCTCTTTCTCACCTCGTTGTAACAATATGAAAATCACACAGTCCTGAAATCACACAAGCAATTGGACATGTTCTTCACGAAAATAAAATCAAAATACTGCGGATGCTGGAAATTTGAAATAAAAACAGAAAGTACTGGAAATACACAGCAGATCTGGTAACATCCATGGAGAGAGAAACAGAATTAACATTTCAGATCTGTGACTTTTTATCAGAACTGATGAATGATCACACGCCTGAAATGTTAACTCTGTTTCTCTCTCCACAGATGCTGCCAGCCCTGCTGTGTATTCCAGCACTTTCTGTTTTTATGTTCTTCATGGATTTTTTTCATCAATTACCAAATCTTCAATTTTCTATTTTCATCAGCATACTGGAGATGGTTTTGTGCCTCAACACTCATGCAATCATAAAATGCATCTTCTTTCATTCCACACCGACTGTACACTGAAAATGCTTACTTACATGGGTGGCATATATCAGAGTTACAGATCATGACCTGGGAACTAATAACTACATAACCTGCTGAAATAGGCACGGTTTTATGTCTTCAATGGAACTTCTCAATTGTGTCTTCGAGCCCTGAACAGATTCTGACCAACTGTTATTCTACATGTATTAAATTTGGTAAGATGCTTGAATCTCAATGCAAGCTTGATACAACTCCACTGTTACCCAATGCTATTTTTAAACTGAATATAACATATACATTGGTTCTCTTGCTCCATATTTCCCCTGTACACTACGTGTGGTCAAATCATAAACCAGTTCTTCATGAATATGTCTACGATTGCATTACACAAAGTGCACAGGGAAATCTTTCCCTATGGAAGAGGCTTGCTGGTCTTCTGTGATGTAAGTACTTACATTGTAGATAACACATACAAATAGCTTTATATTCAAAGACTCCATCTGGTTTATGAAAAGTTGTCCCAACAATGTTATTCAATTGAGATTCTGGGGGAAGTTTTAACCCCCCCAAAATGGGTGAATTTAGTTGCCTGGGATGTTAAAAATGTTAAAAATCGGAATGCTGACCCCAACCCACCTACTTCCAGTTTTAACATGACTGCATACTCCCCAACCCTTCCAATCTCCTCCACAAGGCCTCCGATCAGCCTCTGCCCTCTGATCTTCCCCATCCAGGTCTTCCTGATGTTGCCTGGCTCCATACCTCAATCATCCCCGACTTCGGACCCCAATCTTCCTCCCACCACCCCATCATCCGCCCTGATCTTACCTGGCTCCTCGCCGCTCCCTGGCTGTTGCCTGCTGCCAAAGGCCAACCTGCCTGGTAGCCAGTCAGCCTCTCAATCTGGCTGACTACAGTTGGGAAACTGAGACAAAAATTGCCATTCAGGTCTTGTCGTTAAATTTGGCAGGACCTTCAGGAAACCCATTCTTCTGAATTTCTCAATCTCAAGTCAGCCCCCTGTCCACTCCGAGTTAATATCCAGCCCCAACTCACTTCCTGCTATTTTGTGCAAGGCTGGCAAGTTGCTTCACCGCCTCGTAGGGATTGGTGCCTGCTGATATGGAAGTGTGGACAGTTAAAAATTCAGATCCTTTCTGATAGTTACATAGCTGAAGGACTCTCAAGGGCAATTAGAGATGGGCAATAAATGCTGGCCTAGCCAACAATGCCCACATCCCATGAATGAATAAAAAAATTACCCAACCGATCTGACTAATCCTTTAGATTGCAGAATGCTAGTTCCTTCGGAGACTTGCTTGATTTATGTGGCTGTTAAGCACAGCAGTCTTCAGTGTACAATTGAATGAGCTCTATTTTAAAATCTTTTTGTGACATTGACTGGCAGTTTTCATTGCCTAATTAATCAACTCCCAGTTTGTTTGGACTTGGAAATAACGTGTGCACAGAGATTTAAAAAAGGAGGAAAGTAATTTACAAAATGGGAAGAATATATTTATAAAAAATAAACTGAACTTAATCTCCAACATGTTCAAACAAATCTTCATTATGTTTGCTATTCCTGCACCATGAGGTGAAGTGCGATTAAGTAAATATGAATATTTGGTTTGCTTTTATGTTTGCATGTGTTAACTGTGAGCTAGGTACTAACAACACAGAGCTCTTGACAACCATAAAGTTTTTGTTATGCAAATATTCCTTTCAGTAAATTGTGTGAGATGATTAGCATTTGATTCAAATAAGGCACTGATCATTGCTCTATTGATGTTTGTTGAAACAGTTGGAGTGAACCAGGCATGTGGCTACCAAGAACTAAAACCCGCCTGAACATGACAGCAAAAGCAGCTGTAAAGATCTTTCTTATATTTCTTACTGAAAGCACTTGAGTGTGCAAACATATGTTCCCAGCACAGAACACATTGAAATTCTAAGCATCTGAATCTGTGAAACACTTCAAGGATCTGAAGGATGGGAATGGACACCTATTATTTTCTAATACCAATTAAAAAATTGTACAGCAGAAAACTACAGTAGCCTCAATTCACAAATTAGTGAGATTTTCACTGTAAATGTTTGTAATAAACGCTTAACATTTTACAAAACAAGAATAAGTGCACTTGTGTTGATTAAGCATAGGAATGGACACCAACAACCCACTTTCAGTTATATTGCACCTTTAAACTTTCCAAGGTTCTTCACAGGAGTGATCATCACATTTTGACATTGAGCTGCATAAGGAGATATTAGACCAGGTGGACAGTTTGGTCAAGGAGGTAGATTTTAAAGAATGTCTGAAATGAGAAGAGAGAGATAGAGAGATAAAGAGGCAGAGACATTTAGGGAGGGAATCCCAGAGCCTAGGGCCCAGGCAGTTGACTGCCAAAGTTGGAGTGAAGAAAATCAGGATGTGCAAGAGGGCAGAATTGGAGGAGCACAGAAATATCAGAGAATTGTAGGGCTGGTGGAAGTTGCAAGTTAGGGAGGGGGCAAGGTTATAGAGTTATTGAAAACAAGGAGGAGAATTTTAAAATTGAAGCTTTGCCAGACCAGGAGCCTATATAGGTCAGTCAGCTCAGGGGTGATGAGTGAATAGGACTTATAATGAGTTAGGATACAGGCAGCAGAACTTTGGATGATTTTACGTTTATTAGGGTGGAGGTTGGGAGGCCAGACAGGAGTGCATTGAAATAGTCAAGTCCAGAGGTAACAAAGTCAAGAATGAGGGTTCAAGCAGCAGATGAGCTGAGGCAGTGGCCTTCTTTGGCCTCCTTATCTCGAGAGACAATAGATAAGCACCTGGAGGTGGTCAGTGGTTTGTGAAGCAGCGCCTGGAGTGGCTATAAAGGCCAATTCTAGAGTGACAGGCTCTTCCACAGGTGCTGCAGAGAAATTTGTTTGTCAGGGCTGTTACACTGTTGGCTCTCCCCTTGCGCCTCTGTCTTTTTTCCTGCCAACTACTAAGTCTCTTCGACTCGCCACACTTTAGCCCCGTCTTTATGGCTGCCCGCCAGCTCTGGCGAACGCTGGCAACTGACTCCCACGACTTGTGATCAATGTCACAGGATTTCATGTCGCGTTTGCAGACGTCTTTAAAGCGGAGACATGGACGGCCAGTGGGTCTGATACCAGTGGCGAGCTAGCTGTACAATGTGTCTTTGGGGATCCTGCCATCTTCCATGCGGCTCACATGGCCAAGCCATCTCAAGCGCCGCTGACTCAGTAGTGTGTATAAGCTGGGGATGTTGGCCGCCTCGAGGACTTCTGTGTTGGAGATACGGTCCTGCCACCTGATGCCAAGTATTCTCCGGAGGCAGCGAAGATGGAATGAATTGAGACGTCACTCTTGGCTGACATACGTTGTCCAGGCCTCGCTGCCATAGAGCAAGGTACTGAGGACACAGGCCTGATACACTCGGACTTTTGTGTTCCGTGTCTGTGCGCCATTTTCCCACACTCTCTTGGCCAGTCTGGACATAGCAGTGGAAGCCTTTCCCATGCGCTTGTTGATTTCTGCATCTAGAGACAGGTTACTGGTGATAGTTGAGCCTAGGTAGGTGAACTCTTGAACCACTTCCAGAGCGTGGTTGCCAATATTGATGGATGGTGCATTTCTGACGTCCTGCCCCATGATGTTCGTTTTCTTGAGGCCGATGGTGAGGCCAAATTCATTGCAGGCAGCCGCAAACCTGTCGATGAGACTCTGCAGGCACTCTTTAGTGTGAGATGTTAAAGCAGCATCGTCAGCAAAGAGGAGTTCCCTGATGAGGACTTTCCGTACTTTGGAGTTCGCTCTTAGACGGGCAAGGTTGAACAACCTGCCCCCTGATCCTGTGTGGAGGAAAATTCCTTCTTCAGAGAACTTGAACGCATGTGAAAGCAGCAGGAAGAAGAAAATCCCAAAAAGTGTGGGTGCGAGAACACAGCCCTGTTTCACGCCACTCAGGATAGGAAAGGGCTCTGATGAGGAGTCACCATGTTGAATTGTGCCTTTCATATTGTCATGGAATGAGGTGATGATACTTAGTAGCTTTGGTGGGCATCCAATCTTTTCTAGTAGTCTGAAGAGACCACGTCTGCTGACGAGGTCAAAGGCTTTGGTGAGATCAATGAAAGCAATGTAGAGGAGCATCTGTTGTTCACGGCTTTTCTCCTGTATCTGACGAAGGGAGAAAAGCATGTCAACGGTCGATCTCTCTGCACGAAAGCCACATTGTGCCTCAGGGTAGACGCGCTCGGCCAGCTTCTGGAGCCTGTTCAGAGCGACTTGAGAAAAGACTTTCCGCACTATGCTGAGCAGGGAGATTCCACGGTAGTTGTTGCAGTCACCACGGTCACCTTTGTTTTTATAGAGGGTGATGATATTGGCATCGCACATGTCCTGGGGTACTGCTCCCTCGTCCCAGAACAGGCATAGCAGTTCATGTAGTGCTGAGAGTATAGCAGGCTTGGCACTCTTGATTATTTCAGGGGTAATGCTGTCCTTCCCAGGGGATTTTCCGCTGGCTAGAGAATCAATGGCATCACTGAGTTCCGATTTGGTTGGCTGTCTGTCCAGCTCATCCATGACTGGTAGAGGCTGGGCTGCATTGAGGGCAGTCTCAGTGACAACATTCTCCCTGGAGTACAGTTCTAGGTAGTGCTCAACCCAGCGGTCCATTTGTTTGCGTTGGTCAGTGATTATGTCCCCTGATTTAGATTTGAGGGGGGCGATCTTCTTGATGGTTGGCCCAAGAGCTCTCTTAATGCCATCATACATTCCTCTGATGTTTCCGGTGTCTGAGGCCAGCTGAATATGACTGCATAGGTGTTGCCAGTAGTCGTTTGCGCAGCGCCTGGCTGTTCTTTGTGCAGTGCTTCTGGCTGCTTTAAGTGCTGCGGATGTTAAATCGCTGGGGGCTTTCTTGTAGTTCAACAGTGCAACAGTGCAGGCAGTGGCAGGGTCAGGCAATATTATGGAGGTGAAGGTGGGAAGTCTTGGTGATGGACAGGTACAAAGTAGCTATTTAGTAAGTCTGCCATTTCCAAATTTCCAATTTCTGTCATTAAGGGGCCCACATTACATTTAACCACCCCACTTTTCTTAATATATTTGTAAAAACCTTTAATATTGTCGTTGGTATCCCTCGCAAGCTTTCTCTCATTTTCCTTTTCTGCAGTTCAGGAAGATTGACACTATCCAAGACGTAGCAGCCTGTTGCTTAGAACCCCAGTCACTGGACACAATATCAACCCTCTCCACCAGCAGCACACTTTGGCTGTGGTACGTATGATCTATGGGATACCCTGCAGCAACTCATCATGGATACTTCAATATCAATTCTCTGCCCTTTGACCTATATCAAAAAGAACATAAGAATAAGGAAGAGAGTAGCAAGATTATGGGGACACTATCACCTGCAAGTTTTGCTCTAGTCACATGACATCATGACAGAGATGGTTACATAGTGGCAATATCACTGGACTAGTAATCGTGAGTTCCAGGTTAATGCCCTGGGGACACGGGTTCAAATCCACCACGGCAGCTGGTGGGATTTAAATTCAATTAATTAATAAATTTAATTAGTTAATTAAAAATCTGAAATTGAAAGCTAGTCTCAGTAATGGTGCCATGAAACTGTTAGGTGGAATGACTGAAATAATCACTCGACACCTCAGGTCTGCAGTTCAATCGCCAAGCAGTCTTTATTTTTACACCGGTGGGGAGACAACCTCTGCTAGTCAATCCACGAGGCTTTTCCACCGAGACAAAGAGCCACGCGATATTTATACCTCGCATTACATCATGATGCATCATTTCAAACTTATCCAATCACATTTAAAAACACATACACAGTGGTTTTCAACTTCTCCAATCACAGCCAAGACATGTACACTTGGGCTCCGCCTATACTACTGATTGTTATCAATCCTACTGCTAATTTCTTTGTTTAAATGTCCCCCTTACAATGTTTAAATGTCCCCCTTCAGTCCCCCCATTTGGTACTTGGAGTAAGCCCAAGTTAACCAATTATTAACACTCGGCTCTACATTTTCCCTCTGTCCTACTCCTGCTCGCCCCGTGTCCCCTGCCCTACTGTGGTGATCAGTCACTTGGTTTGGGGGACTCGGCATTGCCCTTCACATATTCACTAAGTTCCTGGATAGTAGTCTCTGCTGCTCTTGTAACATAATCCTTGCCTTTCACTTATTTGCTTGTCTTTTATATGTTCTACACGTGGTAGTTGCACATGCTAATGCTTGAACAAGCTATATCATGCCTAATACATGGGATATTATCCAAATCCATGGGTGGATGTTAACGTTCATTCCCCAGTTCCATTGTTGCTCATACCATGTTGGTACTTGCAAGTCAGTTTCTATATCGGATATTGTTTTATTACCTTTTGTATGTCCTGCCTGAGGTTCTGCAAGCTTTCGGGTAAGTGGGGAATTGGTGCTCCTATGGGTTCCTCATACTGGCTTAGATCTTCCCCAAGCTGGTCTGTGACATTGATGGCAGCCTGATCTCTTGGTTTTACATATACCATTCGGGCATGGCCGATGGTGACAGGGACCCATGGCTTAAAGCAAAAGTTTGGCATGGTGATGTTACAGGTGAGGTCTGCATATTGGTACTCGACTTCGGTGGTGACGCAATACTCTCCTTGACCCCTGTATGCCGAATGGGTGTATTGGTGATCTACGTGTGATATTTCTAGCATGCAGCCTTCGGTTTTGTTGCAGCCACATTTGTCCTTTGTACCCACACCCACGGGATGTGGACATATGGTGATACTCCCCTTTCGGTGGCACCCACTCATGATGCTCCCCTTACCGTTCCATTCTTCTGAGAGCATACGCATCTATGGGGTAACATCTGAGGTACTTGTTACCTCGGATCAGGCCAATGTTTTCGACCCGATACTGGGGATATGGGTGCACATTTTGCATGACTACCAGGATCATAAGTACCATCCCCACCATCTGCGTAACCTCCACCATGGACTCTTGGGTCATCGGGTAGACCCTGGTCATACCTTTGAGGGTACAGGCACCTATTAAACCCAGACTTTGGGCTAAATTATGGAGGTATGAGCTGTTAATCCAGTCCGGTACCTCCCCCTGTTGTATTTGTGCCAACATTGACCATAGGCATGGCACAATTTCCATTTGACCCCGTCCTTAGTGTCTTGGTATTCCCTATCGTTTAATTGATTAATTGTATACGCATGGCTTTCTATAATTTGAATTCCCTGGAGCAAACTTGTAGCTGCCTGCTGTCCTACTATACTCCCTTCCTGAGCATCAGTCCCTGTAATATCCCCTTTAATCGTTCCATCTCTGATTGTACCTTCTGTATGTCGAGAGTATTTATTAGGGAAGCCCCTGTGTTTACGCCGGTTACTATATCATTGACTATGCCTTTCTTGTTGCGATGGAACGCTGCATGTCCTCTGAAGCACATGGCGCCAGTTGCATCAGCTGTTTGTTTTATCATAACATTCATCAGGTTACTGTACAACCGTACTAAATGCATAAAATTCTTACAACATTCGGGCAACCGTAACATGGTAAGGTTAACTATGACTGGTACAATTTCATGTCTTAAACTATCATACAATTGTTCACTTTCCGTAAATAATACTAGTCCATTTTGTGGTCCTGCAGTTAAGGCAGGGCAAGGGAGATCAGTTACTTGTGACTGCTGAGTTGGTAGTTCAGATGTGGGAGTGACGGTGGTGGTTGGTGCTTCATGCTCGATTACTCTCATGGACTGTATTAGGCACTATCCCTCTCTATCTTTCCCATGGCAATAGAGCCAATAGCCCAATTCATCATTGTGTGTTTTCACACATGTTGATCGGTTTCTACAGAATTTATCATTGCATTGCCATACAGGGAACTTGACTTGGGGCATTGGCCAGACACCAAAGTTGGTGGCTTCCTTTGGGCATTTGATACATACCCATTGCCCATGAGTGACGTATACATTGGTCCACATTGACTGTCTAGGCCATCCACCTTTCTCTAGCTCTGGTATTGGCCATGTATCTCTACTGGTGGGATGATGTCATCCAGATGTCCTCCTCCGAACCAGTTTCCGTTACAGCACTTGGTATTTTACGTTCTGTCATCCTCCTTCAATGCATTGACGGCAAAGCTGCAGCAGTCGTCTCGAGCAATAGATGACAAAGTTTCATTCCGTTACCTATATGATAAGGATAAAACACATTGCTGGTCATCACTCGCGGTTAGTTTAGTTTAAAGTTCTCCTGTTACCGATTCCTTTGTTAGCTCCTAGGAGTCGGGGTAAGACTTTGTTAGGGTTAGTTCATGGACTAGTGTTATTTCTGAACTGTGTTATTTGGGATACTAGGCATGAGGCCTATTATCCTAAAATTATGAATTGTCAATATATTTCTTCAACTGCGACCAGTGTTTCCACCTGCCTTTACCCTACTCATGTGCACGTATCACTTGTCATGATCACCTCGTAAGGTCCAATCCATCGTGGAGCAAAACCTGTCCGTCCTGGCAACACCTGAACGAACACGCGCTCCCCAACCTTTGGTATCGTCTCTACTGATCCCTTATTCTGAGCTTCCTGATCCCTTGTGGTTTGCTGTTCCTTTACCTCTTGTCGGAGCCCCTATAACTGATTGTCTAACGGTCGCACATAGTTCAGAATACGGTCTCATATTGGCCCTCGTTCTTCACTGTCGATATTCCCTCTGGCAGGCACATGGTGCGCACGGTCATAAGTTTGTAGGAGGTTAGTCCAGTTGTCCGGTTTGGCGTTGCTTGTAAACGCATCACTATACATGGGAGGACGTCTACCCATCCCCATCCTGTCTCTGTAATGGCTTTCCCTAGAGTGGTTTTGAGGGTTCGGTTGATCGGTTCCGCCATCCCTGAGCTCTGAGGGTGGTATGGTACTTGGAATCGTTGTTGGATGCCCAATAATTTGCAGGCTTCCTTCATGACCTTTCCCGTGAAGTGGGTGCCCTGATCAGAGTCTATCTGGAGAGGCACTTCCCATTGGGGAATTATATCATACGCATAGATATGGGCCACTGTTTTCGCACTGCAGTCTCGGGTGGGAAATGCTTCTACCCATTGGGTGAACTGATCTATTACTACCAGGCAATATGTCTTTCCACGGCTGTTGTGTAATGGGCCCGTGAAATCTATTTGCAAGTTTTCCCACGGACCCTTTGTCGTGGCTGATGAGCCATTCTAACCTTAATGGGCTTTCCTGGGTTATGTTGCCCGCATATTATGCATCTTTGACAGTATTTTGCCACATCTCTTTCCATTCCACTCCACCACTAGTCTTTGCTTAACCTGCTAATCATACGATCACGGTCGGCCTGTGATATATCCTTCACAATTCGGAATGGATGCAGTCAGGGGCTACTACCAACAAATTCTTTCTCCATATTCCATCTCCCCCCTTTACTGCACCTTTCCTAGTCCAATGTCCCTGCTCCTCTGTGCTGGTGTCTGCCTGCAGCTGTTCAACGTTTATTTCGCAGGGTCCTATTGCCCCTGCGGCAATCGACCGGGGCTCTTCCGTGCCGGCCGCTTGTTTTGCTGCTTTGTCGGCCAGCATATGACCTCTCTGATGCTCATCTTCCACTTTCCGGTGAGCCTTTATTTTTATTACTGCTGCCTCTGCAGGCTCCCGTGCTGCTTCTACCAGGTCCCTGACTATGTTCTCATGCTTTATGTGGTGCCCCCACTGAGGTCACATATCCTTTCCTATTCCAGGCAGTCATATAATTATGCACCACTCCAAATGCATATCTACTATCTGTAAAAATGTTGGTCCTTTTTCCCTTTGACAATTTTAGAGCATTTGTAAGGGCTATTAACTCTGCAACTTGTGCTGATAACACCCCTTCTAATCCTCCCTTAGCTTTGGTTTTACCATCTTTATTAACTATGGCCCATCCCGTGTGGGGTTCCCCGTTTATGTACCTCCGTGATCCATCTACATAGAGGGTGCAATCGGGGCTCTCGAGGGGCTCATCCGATATGGTTCCGTGGGTCTCACTATCAATGGCCACTCGACACTCATGTTCCTTTCCTTCAGACCACATACTGTCAGCTGGGTTGACGCTACTATCCCTTACTATTTGTACTGATCGGTCCTTGGATATCAAGACCGCTTCCCATGCAACCCTTCTATTATCCGATACTGATCGTAACTTCCCGTGTTCAACAAGTCCACTAATGTGTGTTGGGTGTGTAACACTGACATCGCTACCGGCTCACAGACTCTCACAGCCCAGGCGGCACAATCGAGAGCGGCCACACACCGGGCCATTCCACTAACCACTGGTGTCTGCTGGGTCAAATAGTATGCTACCGGCCTCATGTCACCCCTGTGTAACCATGGCGTTATAAAAGTTGCCGTCTATACTGCAGTACACGTGGAAGGGTCGGGACATATTTGGCAATCTCAAGGCTGGTGCAGATGTCAGGGCAATCTTCAGTTCCATGTATGCCTTATCCTGTTCGGGTCCCCAGTCTACCTGTTCTGTAGCCGGTTTACACCCCTTTACTAACTTCTGGATGGGTTCTGCAGTAGCCGTGAAGTTTGGTATAAAATTCTGGCAATATTTAAACAGACCTAGCACCTTTCTCACACCTCTGACCTTAAGTGACCTTGGCATGTTGCTGATAACGGTTTTCCTATCTTCCGGTAACATCCTGCATCCCTGGCTTATCTCATGTCCCGAGTTTCGTACCTGGGCCTGCCCTGCCCGTGCCTTAACAGGGTTTATTTTAAAGCCTGGCTGTTCTCGGGCCTGGAGGGTGCACAAGAGTGCCCCCATATGTCCGCCCGCACTCTCAGATGCGATTATGATGTCGTCTACGTACTACAGCAGGGTGCTTCCGTATGGAGTGAGGTCCAGATCCTCTCGGGCCAGATTCATTAGTCTGTGAAATATATTGGGGCTGTTGTGGAACTCCTGTGGGATCCTGGTCCAGGTATTTTGTCGATCCCTTATGGAACTTATCCTGGGATTCACATGGCAATGGTATTGACCAGAGCCAATTGGCTATATCTAAGACAGTGAAGATTTTATGTTCGGGTTTGAGGTGTTGAATATGGTCGATGGGCTGGCCACTATTGGATGTTCCCGTGGGGTGACCTTATTTAGTGCAGTATAATCGATAGTTAGGCGATATGATCCATCTGGTTTTCCGACCGGCCATACAGGGGAATTGGTGGTGGATGTGACTTCTTTCAGCACTCCCTGCCTTACCAATTCCAGCACTATTCCCTGGACCATTACCTTTGCCTCAGGTTTTATGGGGTATTGTTGGTGTGTGGTGTGGGCCCGGTACCACAAGCAGGTCCATCCTTACTAACCCACAGTCCTATTTTGTGTCCGCCCACACTCCACGAACAGCATTGCACAGTATTCCCCATTTCCCCTCTTTGGACCAGTCTCTCCGCAGTTGTTTTACACTTCCTACTTTAGTCACATGTTGAGCCATTGCCCTTGTCCCTGTTACTTGTTGCTTGTGCCCTTTTGGGCCTATCCAGATAAATGCTTATCCTTCGGGTCAATTAACAGATTCAATTCATTTAAAATATCTACTCCCAGGACGGTCCCTTCGGGGTTGTTACACACCCAGAACTGGACGGGTATTAACATGCCGCCCACCTCTAGTAATTGCGTCTAGTAATTTTATATGCTCGAATCTGCTTCCCACCAATCCCCTGGATAAAGATAGAATGTTTGGTGAGCAGGAGTTCCAGGTTGGTTATGGACACTCAAGCCCTCGTATCTACTAACATATCACATTGCCGGTCCCCTAACAATGCAGTTATATATGTATGGAGATCAGGGTCCTTCCCGGGGGCCGATACTACCTATTGCTTTTGGTTCTGTGCCAGTGTTTTTATGATTTCAATCAGCTGCCTCTTGTTCATATCATCCATGTTGGATATCTGTTCATTTGGGGCGAGAGTATATTGTCCCTTAGGTTGCCCCCTAGGTCCTCTACCCTCACTCCCTCCCCCTTTCGACCAGCAGTCGCTGGCTTCGTGGCTGGGCTTATTACAATTGCGGCATCGATGCAGGCCGCCCCCTTTTGGAGCCTGGCATTTGCTGCGCAGGTGTCCGGGTTTGTTACAATTGAAGCATACCTCGGCCCTTTCTACTATCCCTACTGTCTCCTCAGCGGCTTCCACTGCTGCTACCTTAGCTTTTTGTTGGTTGTCTATGTCTGTATCCCATAGTACTAATGTGTGTTATATTTGCATTGTAACCAGTCCGGTTTTTAGTATGGCTTGCTGGGCACTACTCAGTCCCTCTCTGTATATCTTTTGGAATGCTAAATCGTCTCTAGTTGGGTTTTGCATACCTAAGTGAGCTTAGTAACTAGCCCATTTTCGTTCTCCGTAGTCATGTGTGGACTCGCCTTTGTTCTGGGTTATCCCGATTATCAATCCCCAATTTACTGGTACCTGTCCCATTATTTGGGTTATCTCGTCCTTAAAGCTATCATAATCTTGATCTTGTTGGGCGGTGGTGGGCGCAATCGCATCACACCAGGTCCCATCCTGGTATATACTCGGTAATTCCCACCACTTGGCCTCGGACATGTTGGCCCTCACTAACCCAGCCACAACCCTGTTGTGGAGGTTGTGACCACATTCACACTTCTCTCATCTTCTGCCAAAACATCCCATTATTCTGTCAGAGTTTCAGGTCAGGTAACATTTGTTTTAATTTATCACTGGGCAGAAATGATACATACGTGGTCTTAATTTGATCTGCTACCGTGTGGAGGTGAGGCGGTCCGACTACTGCCGGTGTGCCTGGTATAAATTTTACTTTTATAGGGGCCATAAGCTCTGTTTTTCTGGTCCCTTACCATCAGTTGGGGTTTCGTAAGGGGGTGGCACGGGCGGGGACCGTCGACCCCCGTTTCTCCAATGGTCCCTGTCCTCATCTGGGCCGTACTGTCTGGCCTCCCAGTCTAATGCCTCCCAGTCCACGTCATCGTCAGTTGTATCTGGCGCGGTTGGCTTAATGGGTGCCAGCTGTCATGTCCCTCCCTCACGTTTCCCTTTATTGTTATTCACTTGTTGGCATAATTTCCGATATGCGTGTAGTATCAATATGAATGCTTTCTCTTCCTTTTGTTTCTTTTCTGCGTTCCATCACGCTTTTTGTTTTGCTGGTGGATCGTTCGGTTTCCAACCTTGCCTTCTGGTTTTTATCACCTAGGTAACTTACTAGGGATCCCTCCGGTCCTCAATCAAGCTCTATGTTTTCCTTTTTACCCGCAGCCATCCTTAAACTTAGTGAGTTAGCCGTTGTTAGCGGTACGTCCCTTTTACACTCCCTCCCGGGGCGGGACCGTTACTTGCAACTAATACCGGTCATGTGTTATATACTATTACTCTATATAACTGTGAATGTTTCGTCTAATACCTTTAACTGTTTGGTGCTTGACCAGACCTGCAGATTCAGATACTCGGGTGGCGGACACAGAACGGTTTCTAACTTAGTGTGGTAATTTAAATCTACTCGCACAGTAACTCAGCTTTCTCCGATCCGTGTCCCCCGTCCGTCTGTATCCTGCTGACTATGCCAATTGTTAGGTGGAATGACTGAAGTAATCACTCGACACCTCAGGTCTGCACTTCAATTGCCAGGCAGTGTTTATTTTTACACCGGTGGGGAGGCAGCCTCTGCTAGTCAATCCACGAGGCTTCTCCACCGAGACAAAGAGCCATGCGATATTTATACTTCGCGTTACATCATGATGCATCATTTCAAACTTATCCAATCACATTTAAAAACACATGCACAGTGGTTTTCAACTTCTCCAATCGCAGCCAAGACACGTACATGGGCTCTGCCCATACTACTGTGGGCTCTGCCCATACTACTGTTTATTATCAATCCTCCTGCTAACTTCTTTGTTTAAACAGCTCAAAACTTACGATGTTTAAATGTCCCCCTTCAAAACTATTATCTATTATCATAAAAACCCACCTAGTTCACTAGTGGGGTAGAACATCTGCCATCCTTACCTGGTCTGGCCTACATTTGACTCCAGACCCAAAGCAATGTGGTTGACTCTTAACTTCCCTCTGAAATGGCCTAGAAAGCCATTTGCCAGTTGATGGGCAACAAATGCTGGCCTTGCCGGTGATGCTCACATCCCATGAAAGAATTAAAAAAAATATGCCACTGTTCTTTCATTGTTGCTGGGTCAAGGTCTTGAAATTCTCTACCTACACCATCTTGGGAGCACTATCAACAAAAAATCTGCAAATTTTAAAGGGTAAGTCCCACCAACACTTTCTCAGGATACACACATGGATGAGGGCTTCAGCAGCAGATGAGCTGAGGCAAAGGAGGAGACAAGTGTTACAGAGGTGGAAGTAGGTGATCTTGATGATAGAGAAGATATGGGGTGGGAAGCTCAGCACAGGGTCAGATAGGAAACCAAGGTTGTGAACAATCCAAACAGACAGTGGCCAGGGAGAGGGATGGAGTTGGTGGTTTGGGAACAACGTTTTTGGTGGGGACCAAAGACAATGGCTTTAGTTTTCCCAATATTTAATTGGAGGAAATTTCTGCTCATCCAGTACTGGAGATTAGACAAGCAGCGTGATAAATTAGAGATAGTGGAGAGGTCAAGAGAGGTGATGGTGAGGTAGCGCTTGATTTCATTAGAGTACATGTGGAATCTTTGTTTTTGCATGATGTCGCTGAGGGGTAGCATGTAGATGAGAAATAGGAGGGGGCCGAAAGAGAAGTCATTGAAGAAATATGACTGGATTGATAAGAATGGAAGCAGGGGAGGGCAACCCCACCCAGGTGGACAACAGAGGAAAGGCATTGGAGGACGATGGTGTTGCCAACCATGTCAAAGGCTGCAGACAGATCAAAAGGATCTGGAGAGTTAGTTTACTGTGGTCACAGTCACATAGGATGTGAGTTTGAGAAGGGCTGTTTCAGTCCTGCTCTAGACAGAACTGAAACAGGCTATTTTGGTCTATTTTGGTCCATTTGGCTGCTCTCAAAATTAATAAACAGAAAAGACTGTTCACTACTTATATCCCTCAGTTGATATTCCTACCCAATGACTGTCCAACTGCTCTTAAAATTACTGGCATAGTCAGCCTCAATTAGCTCTCTGGGCAGTCCATTTCAGATACTCCCGCCCTCTGTGGTAACTAGTTGTACCCGATCCATCCATCCACCTTTCCTTACTGGAGCTTCGTCACAAGCTCCTTCCTTGTAGCTCAAAGCTATGGTAAATAGTTTCTCAGTGTTCAATTTGTTGGCACACAGAAGGATTTTAAATTCCTCAGTAAGCTGCCCTTTTTGTCTGTGCTTCTCTAGCGTAAACAAAAACATATCTAATTCATAACAAATTCCACCATTTGTAGACAAATCACAAAAAGATTTGTATGTGTGGGCTGATTAGGGATGCAGATCAGAAATGGACAGACGTTTGCTCCATACTCTCCTCGTGCCTTGGTGGGGTGCTGCACTTAACTTCAATGTCCTTGAAAGGGAAGGAACAAGCAAAAGTGTGCATATGCCTGAAGGTTGTCTAATGACCCCTTTCAGATAGTGGGTAATTTGTGAATATCAAAGACTTGCACGCCAGAATCTTGAGATCTGCAGGATCTGTACAAACATGTTTAGAACATATGAAAAATGCATTAATGCGAGTCAGCTATGAGTTCAAATATCTGTTAATGCTTTTTTAACCCTCAGGTAACAGTGCTGAATGATGAGCAAATATGTTTGCATGTAGAAAAGTACTAATTAGCGTTCAAATTTATCTTATTGAAGCCTTTGAGAGCAGACAAATGTCAATGTGTCTTTATAGGAGACCCTTTTATATTTGTATTGGTAGGGAGCTGGGTAGGAGGAAGAGATACTGCATTGTGTGTTCATACAAGGGAGCCTTCCACCAAATATCCAAGGTCAGGTGTTGTTTCAGGACTGTGTCACTGAGTTGCTACATCTCACTGCAAACTGAAAAACAATTACAGTTAAAAATAGCAACTCAATTGCAACAATCACCAGTTTATCCAAGGACAATTTTGAAAGTCTATCAACTACTCATTGTTTCCGCACCTGATCTGCCTTATCCAATAACCGGTGCATATTTAGCTGGGATTCTGGAAGCCAGCTCCCAATTTTAGTCTGATTTCTTTATCCTGGGGACACAATTGTAGAAACAATTTTCTTGAATCTCCAGCCCCGATATTGACAGGGGCGGGTTTGGCAAGCGGGGTGGGGGACGTTGTGGGGGGAGGCAGAGTATCAGATGAAAACCCCGAAGCCCGATTGCCCCAAGTTTTAACTTCACAGTGCAGAGACTTCTTTTTGGACAGCATCCCTGCCTGGACGTAATCCTGATTGACAGGCTTGGCTTCTAATCGGGTGGGGTGCACTCCAGAGCAGGCCACAGGTGCAGGTAAGGAGCGTGCAGCTGCTACTGATAGTAGTGGGGGTGGGGGGGGGGGTGTGGAGGAAGGGGCGTGTCAGGTCTCCCAACCCAGGAAGAGTCCAACTATGGGAGGTGTCCGATCCCCAATCCCAGGGCGGGGTTGGTCCGATCCCTGTTTGGGAGATGGGGCTCTTTGTATGGAGAGGGGGTTCTAATGGGGTGGTGATCTGTTCTTAGGAAATAAGGTAAGCTTGGGGGTACAGGGGGATGCAGTCCTACTCCCCCTGACCCTCGAGCAGTGCTGCAAAGGCACATATCTTCTCCCCGAAAGCTGCCTGAGACTCCCTTGAGCAGCCAGGTTTCGACTGCTCAGGGATAAGGCTATTCAAAAAATAGTCAAATCTGAAGCCTCATTAAAATATTTAAATGAAAAACCTACCTTCTGGGAGTTGAATTTATCAGTGTGAACACCAGCTTAGGGGTCCCAGTCTCCCAGAATTCAAACTATATGAGAGCCAGTTTAAAGGCACGTATTACTGATTATTCTGGTCTCTATGCCACACTCACTGAACCATTTCAGATATTCAGGTTAAATTCCCATTCTGAGCTGAGTAAGCTAATCTCCGCCAGTGTGAGGATAAGGACTACGGGTAGGAAAATTAACCAGGGTCACTGCTCCTAATCGTTATTCATTGACTCATTCTATGAGTGAGCATGTGTGGAAGTGGGCACTGCTGTGATGCACCCTGCCATTGCTGACACACATGAGCAAGGTTCACACATGAATAATAATCAAGGAGAGATACCAGATGATGTGTGGCATCCATACTTTGGCATCCGCTGTCTTTCAGTTGAGACCTTAAACTGAGGACTCATCTGCATTCTCAATTGGATGTAAAAGAACTCATGGCACTATTTTGAAAATGAGCAGGGGATTGCACCCTATTGCCCTGGCCAACGCTCCACTAACATCACTAAAACAGATAACCTGATCATTATCTCATGACTGTTTGTAGGACATTGCTGTGTGCAAATTGGCTGTCCTGTTTCTTATATCACAACAGTATTTATTTGACTGTAAAGCACTTTGGTACCTTATGAGGTTCTGATAGGCACTATATAAATGTAAGTCTTTAATTCCTTCCTTTTTTCCCACGGAATTATACTCCAGTGATTAGTCATTACCTTCAGAACAAAAGGGCAGGGTGAGGGGGAGAATAGTTGTCAGAAAATAATTTGTAAGTCAAAATTCAGCATGTCTGAACATTTGCATGTCTGAACAGTTTCTGTGTCAAATCTATCCTGTATTTGATGTGTTATCTGAAAGTATACACCCTCTCCTCATTACCATGCATTAAACAACGTTAAGAATCAATTTTGGTAAAAATGTGTTTGATCTGCAGAACTATAGATATAATTCATGAAAAATAAATTTTCTGATGGGGAAGGATAAACTAATGTTACCATGTGACACATCACAATAGAAAATACATAGCATTTTACTGTGCAATATCATTTTTATATCCTCAATTTAATATAAAATGATTAATGGTATTTTTCAGAGAGACACATTACATTTAAATGTACTGCCATTTCAAAATGCATGGCTTTGAAATGAAAGGTAAATTCTAACGATTTGACCAAGTTGTTTCATGTGTAACCTTTCCAAGGTGAAACAGCATGATATTGTATTATGATGGCAGTAAGAGTTTAAGCACTATAGCCGAAGGAGATAGATTTCTTCTGTGTATCCAAATGATATATAGCACTTTCATCTTTGTACCTGGATTTATTAAGGATTTATCAATGTTCCTTTGCATTTTTTTCAATTTCCTTTCCAAAATTTTGGAATTAAGGCATACAGAACCAGAAGGTCCTAGGTTAGCTCATCCTAGTTTGATGTTTACCAGTAGTAATTTTTTTGGACAGCTGGATGCATGAAATATACAGAAGTCCATCACCTTGTGTAAGAGACATTGAATTAAACTATTGAGAAGTCTACATTTGTAAAATTTTTGTTTGCCTGATAGAGAGTGCATACTTTCTCCCCATCAATGGAATGACTCAAGTTCAGAGAGTTTTGTTGTAGATTGCTAACGGTATGGTTCAGGGACTGCTAGCATGTTAACCAACTCAAACTGCATAACTTACCAATACGAAACACTGGTAAGGTTTCCGCTGCTTGTCCAGCTCGGACCAGCCAATCCGTTAGAGGACAGTTTTGCAGGAGTATATGAAGCAGAGATCTCAACCCCTAGTGACAGGTCTACCCCTCTATGTTCCATTAACAGACAACACATTGGCAGCATGTCATCTTAGAGCCATCATCATCACACCCCCCGCCCCCCATTACACCCCTTTCCCTGCTAATCAACAGTAAGTGGACTATTATTGATCTCAGTGCCCTTGGACTCCAGAGGAAAAAGTTTGGCTAGGGTTCCTTACTCCTTTCTAAAAAAATATATATATATATATATAAAATGTATCAGAACAAATACTAAGGGCCTGATAATCTAGAAGTGGGTTCTGAACAGGGGTTAGGGTGGGCGGAGTGCGTGCACTCGCTGACACGAAACCCAGAAGTAGTTTTGGCACGTCAGGAATGTCTGATTTGCATCTCCAGTGTCTGATAGTAGGTGCGGTGTGTGCTTGCATGACACGATTTCAACTTGATTCTTTAATGGGTCAACTTAAAGCTGGCATTTGGAGGAGCTAGAAGCTTGTGCAAAGAGACAGCAAAGTTTAAAGATGGCCTCCAGGTAGACAAGGGTTGTGTCCAGATTTAACAACACATCACTTGTTGTATTGCTGGGTGTAATAAGGAGCAGGAAGGATATAATCTTCCTCAGCCATGGGAAGAAGAAACCAACTGCTGTGACCAACGAAGGCACGGTTGGAGTTGGCTGAGGAAGTGAGCAGGAGGAACATTGTGCCCCATTCCTGGATACTTGGCAGGAAATGCTTTAATGACCTAACTAGGTCAAAAATGGTGATTGCAGTTGTCGATTCACTTATATCTCGCAGTGTGCACCACCACCCCTCTCATTCTGTCTTTTCAAGCCTACTCCATCACATCACTCCTAACACCCACTTAAGTTTCAAGAGCGCCCTTCGTTTATTTTCTATGCACATCCTCACATCCCCATTTATCCATCCAGCAATGCTACTCACCCCTTATGCAATATGATGTAGCAACCTACCACTCCCTCTCACCAAAGGCACTCCATCCATCGGGTGAAGACATGCACTTCCAGTCGCTGCTTTTTCACCTGTCACAAAACACAAGGGAGAGTGAAATGAGAGGTCTGGACATGGCCCAACACAGAGGAAGTGGAAATGGAGATTAGTGGCATCTCTGTGTCCCTGATCATCTGAGATGAAGAGATTGGGATTTTACAGCTGCCTGGTGACAGAATTAATTATATCTGACCCACATCTCATACAAGTCGCATTGACTTGATTTCAGCAACGTGGAAAATGATAAGTAGAATTATATTGAGTATTGTTACATTGTCGTTACTAATTCACATCCGTTTCTTCTGTCCTCCAGGGCCTTTACACAGAGCAGCAGTCTGTCAACTTTCCTGACCTGACTCCTTCTGAGGGCGTACCATCACAGGACATACTAACATGTACCAGCGCAAATGCTTTCACGTTGGGTGAGTCCTGTTAGAAAGCTAGATAGTGGTTTTCACCTGGTGAGTTACAGTTCACAAGTGAGCACAAGAAGTCACAGGTAATAGGGACAAATGTGGAGAGTCAACGTCGGAGGTTGTAACCCTCTCCAAGCACTGCTCAGCTGGACACAGATGCTGAACCCTGGGACCATAATGAAAAGGAGAAGTAAGAGGGGCAGCAGCAAATTTGCGAGGCACTAGTAGATGCGCCACACACAGACTCCATGATAGCAGAGATGATGGCAGAGTCCAGCTAGAACATTTGTAGATTTATATTGCAGGCCATTGCAAGAATGTCAGCCATGGAGGGTGTAGCAGCCTTCGTGAAGCTTCAAGCACAGTTATCAAACAAACCCATCCAGGCCATAACCACAGCTGTGTAGACTTTAGATGTCAGCATGTCTGCCGTCTTAAACAGGATAAGGCGTCACTAATCTGCACCAAGCTGTTCCAGAGCAGAGTGGCAGGAGTGATATGGCACTGTCCCAGAGGGAAAGGGGACATGGAATTGCGAACACCATTTAAAGCGTTCCAACTTCTCACCTGTTGGCACACAAGCCCTCACTTTAGCCAGTAAACGACTTGCTGCCTCATTTCCCGATGGCCAAATCTGCTCTTGCATGGGTGCAGGTTAAGCAGTCTTTGACAGGGCTATCATGAGCTGCAACATCCAGAGGTCATCGGCTAAGAGCATTTTAGCAGTCAGAGCAGGGATCGGAACAGCCTGTCTCTACCGCTGCTGAAGCCACAGGGGTTGCATCACATAGGAGTGGTAGGGAAAGGAAGAGAAAAGCTTTGTAATTCTTTAAGGGCACGCACACGGGTATTTGTGAAAATGTTACATTATTAAATTTCCTTTAGTTAATACCTCACACAACATTTGTTCATTTGCACCACTTCCTCAGGTTGCCCATACTTGCGTGCCGAGTAGTAACTCTCCTTTACAACTGCTTGATAATGAATGTGAAGAGATGAATTAATGGGACCGGCTGGGAGATGTGCAGTGGCTGTTTTGTCAGTTACAGGACTTCTTTGTGTGAGTGGGGGAGGGAGTCGGGGTGGCAGGAAATATGATAGCTAGTTTGGTCCACTTTTAGTGACTAATTGAACCATCTAGCTTTTCGGGCATCCCGAGCAGCAATGTGAGCAGTTGGTCTGGCATTGCGTTTGCCATCTTCATCTTCCTCCTCTTTCTTGTCCTTGTCCTCCACCTCCTCCTCTCCAGTGGAATCATTACCAGATGATGTATGCTTTGCACCTCGTTCCTCCTCCAGCTCTAATCCTTGCTGCTGCACAATGATATGCAGAGTGCAGCACACCACAATCATTCTAGATACTCGTGCTGGCAAGTATTGAATGGCACCTCCCGACCTAACCAAGCAGCTGAAATACATCTTGAACATGCCAATGACACATCTGCTGGTCATATGGCTGTCATTGTCCTGCTCTTGGCACTCATTGGCTAGGTTCCTCACAGGTGTCATCAGAAAAATTTGAAGGGGACATCTTTTGTCTCCCAACAGCCACGCCCTAAGTCTGCTTGCAGGTATGAAGAGGTGGAGGATCTTGTACTGCCTTGGTATCTTGGATGAAAGCATCATGGCAACTCTAGGGTGTAGACCTGTATAAGCCTTTTCTTGTGATTGCACACCAGCTATACACTGATGGAATGAAATCCCTTATGGTTGGTAAAAACTCCTGGTTGATCTGGTGGTGCTCGGATTGCCATGTGTGTGCAACTGATGGCACCCTGTATTTGCGGGATGTCAGCCAGTGATGTGAATTTGAGTGCCCATTCATTCTGACTACTGCTGGTCGCAGGGAAAACTGGCATAACTCACAGCCCTGGCAAACAACCCATCCATTACCTGCGGTATACATTTATGTGGAGCCGACAGGGAGACCCTTGAGATGTTTTCAGTGGCACACTAGAAAGAGCTAGGCCAAAAGAAACTGAGGACAGTGGTGACTTTTTCAGTGATGGGCAGTGCACGGCCACGAGGTCCAGCAGGGAGCCAGCAGGAGGCTGTAGATTTCTGCGATCTGATGGGTCAATCTGAGCCTCTAGAAGCATTGCTCTTCAGATTGGACAAGGAAGTTGAACCTCTGATGTACATCGTGTTAGGTGGGGAGTGCCTTCTGCGACCTTAGCCCCTTTGTTGATTTCTCTGTTGTTCCCTCTGTCTGTTGTCCATCTCTCTGTTGACCTCTTCTCTGTTGTCTACCCCTCTATTTTCCATCATGCTGTTCCCAGTACTGCACAGTCCTATTGCTGTGGATGGTGATTGCCTTCCTCAGCCTGGATCCAATCTAAAGTAGTCATGGCAGTATCCATCATGATGTTCTGAATGTGAATACCTCCAATCTTTACCAATATATTTGTCAATGCAAGACTCTCAGCAAATTATCTCCCAGAGGGAACTTAGAAAACAACTATTATTCATATAGGGACACCTACCCTTTAACTATCCCTATGAAGTGCCATTCAATCTCGCCTTTGTGTTACTGCTGGGTTTTCCGATTGCTGGTAAACCTGAGATGGAGGTGTTAATTTCAAATTACAATCAAAGTTTGAGGGAAGTATCCTCAATAACATATTGGAATGGTGGACCCACATCTTAAAATTGGGTTACTTGGCCACACCCAAACATGATTTCATTAAAACTGTGAATGTTTCCATTGCCTCCCTGGAAGGAGCCAGAGGTGAAGAAATTGAGGGAGGTGGTGACTTGCACAGCAGCTGGCAACGTGTTAGAGGCAGGTTGGGGTTGACTTTCTCATTTTTGATATTTTAAGCTACCCACCTACCACTAACCCACCCATTGTGGAGTGCAGGGGTGGGAGGGGAAAGTGGGGAGATTGATGTTAAAATTCCCCTTATCTTTCTAGGCTGATATGTGAAGTATGGTCACTTAGGTGAGGCTCCAGAATGTGAAAGGTACCCTGGTCAGGGTCTTTTCAGAGGAGATAATTGGCAAGGAAAAAAATATATATATTTGCAAATCTAACCAAAAGGTTCATTTATTTACACAGATAGTGACTTGTAAAGAAAAATACATACAAATAAATAAAGACTCCTGTCCAACAGGGATAACACAAAAATATTAGTCCATTGCAATATGCACAAAATACTTAACTTTGTGAACTGCAAAATATATCATTGAGGCATAGACAGGGTTGGGCGACATGTTGCACCATGGATATTTGACTAAATTATTGACTCAGCCATGGACATAGGGACAATTAATCTGTATATAAAGTGTATAGCCAATCTAATGCCATCAAAACACAAACCTATTTAAAACACATTTATCCCTATAAATAAAGTAGCTAAGCATACAAACATCAATGGACAGCAGCACAACTGTATTAGCTAGCTAGCTAGCAAAATAGTATGCAATGCCAATGCAGATTACTTTTGTTGACAGAATAGAGCTAGCGACACCATATTACAGGGTGGTAGATGGACCTTATTGAATGACCTCTGTGGATTCACACCATCAAGAGTGCAAATTCATCCAATAAACCATAAAACCCAAGGAGAAGATTGTTGCTGTGGTTATTGAGGTTAGGCAGTATGAAAATCAGCAATAGGAAGATGGACCATTCCTGTTGTGACAAGGCAATTTAAGCTGTGGTCAATGTTTGTGTAACTTCGCCACCTGCTTGTAATATGTGTCTGAAGACAGGGCAGCCAACAAAAAGGCAGTAATCTCCAAATCAGGAGAATTTTATTGGACAAAGCAGATAGTACTTCAGAAGAGTCATATAAAACAGAAAAGCAGAGTGGGACAGGAAGGTCCTGGATTCTAAAATACAAAAACAACTGGATCTCTCATTTACAAAATGTCATTTGCTCACCAAAGCTCGTGACAAAATTAGATAAACATAATTACAAATAAAGAGTGCTTTCAGTTCCTCCAATAAAGTGATTCTCTTAAATTCACTATGTCTATATCTCAGTCTATCACTGTCGATTCTGATTCAGCTCTGACAAAATAATTATTAATAAACAACTTTACTGCAACAAGTTGAGCGCTTGTTACTGCATGTATTATTCAATTACAAAATGTTTGGTCACTATCTGTAAGATTGTACTCCAGACTAACCAATTTATGCCCAAGGCAAATCTCTTACCTGTTAGCAAAGGTGCACTTATAACGTAATGTAATTATATGATACAGACAACATTCAAATGACATTGGCCACTCAGGTTATCTGCCCTCCAACTGGATAGTAAATGATGCACATTCAAATTACTGATCTTTGACAAACTTGTAAAATTTGTCATTTAATCCAATTCACAGCAACAAGAAAAATCAGTTAATGACAGTTTCTAACACGTTCATTGAAACATAATAAGTTTTTACTATGTCTTCCCTGCCAGTTTTTAAAACTGCAAATGCAGCATGGATTTTGTTAAGGAATCATAGACAGTTCATCGTAGATTAAGGTTTATTAAAGCTATCCGTTACCTTGTATTTACTATCTATTGTATATGGGTCAGCAGCATCCTATTTTTTCAAATATTACTCAGCCCCAATACACTATACTCTTGTATTCATGAAGAACATACAGTGCTGCCTTCTGGAGATTCCTTGGATTTTCTTGCCTGCTTTCCCCTTAATACAAGTTCTGGAACAATATGATTCCAAATGGATAGTAGCGGAATTGTGACATTTATATAGAAATAGAAGTCCAGTAACTTCAACATGTCACTGAGCTCGTGTCCCAAGTAAAGTAATGCATTTAAGATCATAGAAATCGAGACATTCTCTAAGTGACTTTGGCCATTTTAAAATGAGTTTACACAACACAAGCCTTTAAATGGTGTTTTAAATTAACCAAGCTGCTAAGTTAGTTTAAAACACAAAGTTAAAGGCCTGGAGAAGGGGTGTCCAACCTTTTTGCATGGGGGGCCACATTACAATTTTGGTCTTACATAGGGGACTGGCGAGACAATTTTGGCAAGATAAAGGTAGTAAAAATTTATCTTACTATTAATTAAAACCAACAAATATGCACTTTTGTGAAGAAGCTTTAAATGAGAAGACTAATTTATTGACTTATTTTCTCGTCATTATTTTGGACACTAATTTCATGAGATATCTGGCATTTTTTTTGCTTGCACCGTAGTCAATGTCTGCCTGCACACTTCTGTAGTGATGCTGTGTATTCTAGATAGATGTTCATCTGTCAGGAGTGATCTTGATTGCTCTCTCTCCATCCTCGTCACTGTGCCTGTCTGTCTGTCTGTCTCTTTCTGTCTCTGTCTTCTCTTCCCCTCCCTCTCTGTGTCCCCCTCTCTGTGTTGTTCCCCACCCCCTGTGTCGACCCCCTCTCTGTGTTTCCACTTGTGTCATTCTCCCTCTCTATGTTGTACCCATACTCTCTGTCTCCCTTTTATGTCCCCTCACCACTCTCTCTTTGTCCCCCACTCTCCCTCTCTCTCTGTCACCCCCCACTCTCTTTCCCTCTCCCCAACTCTCTCCTTCCTCCGCTTTCTCTCTTCCCACTCTCTCTCCCCCTCTCTCATCCACTCTCTCTCTCCCTCCACTCTCTCTCTCCTCCACTCTCCCTCTCTCCTCCATACTCCCTCTCCCCCACTGTTTCTCTCTCTCTCCCACTCTCTCTCTGTAACCCCCAACTCTCTTTCTCCCCACTCTCTCTCTCTCTGTACCCCTCCCCCCCATACTCTCTCTCTCTCTCCCCCTTCCTGCTTTCTCTCTGTCTGTTGCCGAGAGTGGGAACAGCACTTTTGAACTTTGGACAGCTTTGTGGTTTTCCAGCGAACTTTTAAAAAATTCGGATCCCATCGAAAACCCTGAATCTGTCTAAAAGTATGGAAGCGCTGTTCTGCTTCAGCACCTGTCAACTATGAAACTAACATCCGTAATTTTTTTTACAAGCCAGTCTGAAGAAGCCGTTGGGAAATTTCTCATTGGTGAAATTACCAGTCACGGACTCCAAATTATTTACCACGGACACTGATGCCAACTCCCGGTCATCGAAAGGTTACAGCACAGAAGGAGGCCATTCGGCTGGTTGTGTCTTTGCTGGCTCTCTGCAAAAGCATCTCAGCTTGTCCCACTCCCCAGCTCTTTCCCTGTAAACCTGCAAATTTATTCTCGCCAGATAATTATCCCTTTTGAAAGCCTCCATTGAATCTGGCTCCATCACATTCTCAGGCAGTGCATTCCAGATCCTAAATACTTGTTGCATAAAAGAGGTTTACCTTGTGTCATCTTTGGTTCTTTTGCCAATCACCTGAAATCGGTGTTCTCTGGTTCTCGAACCTCTGCCAATGCAAGCAGTTTATCTCGATCTACTCGATCCAGACCATGCATGATTTTGAACACCTCCATCAAATTTTCTCTCAACCCGAGCTTCTTCAATCTATCCACGTAACTAAATCCCTCATCATAAATCTTTTCTGCACCCATCTAAAGCCGTCACATCCTTCCTAAATTGTGGTGTCCATAATTGGGTGCAATCTCCAATTAAGGCTGAACCAGTGTTTAATAAAGGTTCATCATAGCTTCCTTTCTTTTGTATTCTATGCCTAGGGCCCTACCAAATTCACAGTAAAATTTTATAAATTTCATGGTCATGACATTTTAAAAATCGTGCATTTCACGATTTCACATATTTAAATCATAAATTTCATGGTGTTGCAACAAACCACGAAAATTGTCTTTTTAAAACAAAAAAATACAAAGGACGTTTCTGGTTTCAAATTGCATTTATTGTATATTCAAATACTAATGTAAAAAGTTGACTATCATCAGGTCATATTCATTACTCACTGAAGTCAGTGGTTGTATGTGAGCATGGAGCAACCTGCAACTGTCTCTTCCTTCCCTGTATTTACACTGTGAACACCTGTCTGAGTTTAGACACAGCTCTCTCCACAACTGCAGTTCGTTGGAATTGTCAGACAGTGCCTTGCTAGCCTTGAAAGGTGGGGGAATTCGGCATTACAGAGTTTCAAAACTGCAGCAGAGGCAAAGTACAATCTTCTTTTACGATGCTTTTATAAGTATACAGTTCTTGTCAAAGTCAGGAATCGCATCAAAAGAGTTTAAATCCACTAGCACAAGTGCATTTGTGCAGGGTCGAAGATATGCACAGCTTTCAGGAACACCACAGAAGGTTGTTGAAACTTCTGAGCCGCTTTTTCTTCACTGCTTGTTTCTTCCCTGAAGCAGTAATATTGTTTAAGTTTCTTTGCCATGCTAGAAAGCACCTGTTGAGGACAGGCATGTAATGCATCATCATTAGAATCTTGTTCATTTGATTGAGCTTCAGCTAAGAACAGAACATCCATGACTTTATTAAAAGATTCATGGATTGTGAGGTGTCGAGATCAAACCACGTAACTAAATCTATCATTTGTGTAGCATTCTTGGCAACAAACTGAACTTCTTCATTAAGTTAAGAATCCTTTAGAAGGGTCACACTGTTAAAAAACCTGTGATTTTTGGTATCAGCGTGAGTTTTTCTGAGACCAAGTCTGAGTAGTATTTCAGGTGAGCTGCATGATTCTGTACTGCCCAAAACCAAGAATTCCAACATGTAATTACTGGCTCTGGAGGAAGGTCAATGTTTTGTTCCCCAATTTCACCCATTTCAGCCGCATTTGCAATGGGTTGCCCAAATTGAAGCTTGTGGCTTGGGCAATGTTTGAGCTTGTGTCAATCAGTGAAATGTGCGATGTTCACAACATGTCCAGCAATCAGCAAGTTCAGCCATGTGCCAATCAGTAAAATGCATGAAATTCGCAAAATGGTTGATTTCACAGAGGACCCAGGAGTTCACGGTCCGTGACGCATTTTTCACAGCCATGAATTTGGTAGGGCACTATCTATGCCCCTGTTCATGAAGCCCAACATTCCGTATGCTTTATTACCCTCTTTCTAACTTGCTCTGCCACCTTTGATGGTTTGTGCACCTATACCCACCAGGTCACCAGGTCCCTCTGCTCCTGCACCCCCTTTAGAATTATACCTTTATTTTATCTTGCCTATTCTTGTTCTTCCTACCAAAATGAATCACTTCACACTTGTCTGCATTAAATTCCATCCACTATTTGTCCACCTATTTCACCAGCTGTCTATGTCCTCTTAAAGTTTATCACTATCCTCCTGACAGTTCATAATACTTCCAAGTTTTGCACACCCAAGTCTATGTCTCTAATATATATCAAGAAAAGCAGGGGTCCTAATACTGACCCCTGTGGAACCCCACTATATACCTTCCTCCAGTCTGAAAAAGAACCGTTCACCACTACTCTCTGTTTCCTGTCACTCAGCCAATTTTGTATCCAGGCCTGCTACTGTCCCTGTTATTCCATGTGCTTTAACTTTGCTGACAAACCTGTTAGGGGGCACTTTATCAAATGCCTTTTGGAAGTCCGTGTACACCACATCAACCTCCTACTTGCCCTCCAGCTTTGAAAGCCTGCCTGGTGTCCTTAATTGGATGGCGAGTGTGCCCTCTTGCCACTAATTGACTAATCCAGGCAAAATTGGGTTTCTGCTCCTGACACAGTGCAGGGTCGGGACCTGCATTGGGGTCACGATCCAAAATGCAGAATCCTGCCCCACCTCTTTGTCTCATTCAGCTTCATACTGTCCTTGCTGCCTGTGGGGAATAGTTCTATACTCAAGAACCATATTAACCATTTGATCAAAGGAATGATCGTTTAAATCTGGCATTGTCGCTCAAGAGATAGTTGTGCTGACAAATTTGTATTTAATGCTACTTTCAACTTAATGAAATCAATGTACGCTTTAAATATAAAATAAATTCTTGGGAGTGAGCTAAAATTTGCAACCAGTGGAGGTTGTATTTATTAACTTTCTACTCTTTGGTTTTGTGGCTTAATTATGTCATCAAAACCCCTCAATTAGGTGATGTGGTCTTACAATTCAACAAATTTCAACTTAGAATGACCTTCTAGTGAAAATTGAAGTATTTAGCTCTTGATATTATAATCTTTAACAAATCTATGACCTGAATTGGAATCCAGTTGGACTTTTAAATTTTGACTGGACTAAATAAATGCTTAAGTTTTAGCTGTAAAATGCTAATCAACAGTGAGAAGAAACAAAATTAAGCTCAATTGTGTGTTTATACTGGTTGTAACAGATTTGCAAAACACATGCAGAGATGATTTGCATTCTGGGAGTTGTGGTCATTCAGGGAAATGAAATATAATTGAACTAAAGTGATTTATGAAAAGGTGTAGGTGGATGTTTATTTTTAAACTGCCCTATCTTTGAAATATTAAACTGGAAATAAGCCATTGATATTCATTACTTTAATGAAATGAAGGTATCACAAGGCATTAAATAATAACAATAGAGAGTTTATATTATATGACAGAGAGAGAAAGAAAGTAAAAAATATACAGCTGCAGTTGTATAATAACAATAGAAATCAAATAAGGTGGAAAATAATATGAATAACAGGCAGCAGGAAATTTGTGACTGTCGAACATAACTAGATGTCTGATATTGTTTTGCAAGCTTACCACAACTTGCATCAACAATGGAAAAGGATGTTAATATTCACCAAGGTATGAATGAATGGAGCATTGTGAGCACATCAGACAGCCCAATACATTATCCAGCTTTGTCTGTTATCAGAGGAGAGTTCTGTTCAGCGAAGGCTGATTGACAGGACTTCTGGTAGGAATGTTGTATACTGTAGTTTGTCTCTCAGCTTTACTTCCAATAGTGCAGACTCTTTGTAATACTTTTAATTCCTGCTGAAAATTACATCTGGACTGAAACAGAGTAAAGCTATGGAAGTTTGATGGATTACTGCAACAGTAAAATTGTGAGTATCTTAATGTGTCAGAAAGATTAACACCTTTTATACTATGGGTGGATTGCTTTACAAAGCCCTCTAAATACTCTTCAAAAATGTGACCAATCTTAAAAGTCAAATTTCTTTTAAAGCTGAGAACCAATCTTACTCGATTATTGAGGGATTGCCAAGAAGAAGACAACAATTTTCGTCTCCCTTCCTAGGTATGTATTCTGCTACATAGATCAACCCCACATAATTTTCACGTCCATTTATTTCATTGGTTTCTATAACATGCAGCTGATTCACAACATTAGTATGATGCCCTATCAGCAAGTTGAAAGTCTACTCCTATCAGTCTTATTAAACCAACAGTAATGTGGGGATGGAGGCTACTTTAATATCTCTTATTCATCTGTTTAAAACTAAAATCAGTTTCATGAGCTTTTTGAACAAGCTGCTATTTCAGGCAAGCTTGCCATTACTCTGAGTCACATTTCTGGTGCCCAAAGCAAACACAAATAATGTTTCCTGAAACTCTTACAAGCTCAGAAGACAAAAACAAACTTGCCATTTTTCCTTAAGCTTTAGCTCTAGGAATGTGACTGTGCTGGTGGAAGTCCCATTATTTATATTGGTTGTTGAGTAAATTGTGCAGTCAAGTGTGTGCTCTTTAACTTGTACAGAGGGAACTGGAAACCACCAGTTGCCTGACAGATAAATGCTGTGTCACGGCTTGACTTGGTTACAACATTCTCAAGCTGCTGACTCAATTCAGTGCAAATGAACGTGAATGTCACAGATCACTGCTCAGACACAAAAAATAATTACAATGAAAAGCTGGCAATCCATTTTTTTTGCAAAAATGAACTAACCTGCTTGGCTTTGTGACCCAGTCTGCAGGACTTAGCATTCCTTTATCTTTCTCCAACCCTTATATAAATCCTGGAGGTTAACAAATTGTCTTTTATGCTCCTATAACATAGCACAAAGAAGATTTGTACTTTATTTTACAGGCTTCAGATAGGCTGGATAATCACTATTAGTCGCCGTGACTCCTGTTCTAAATGAATCAATTAATAGTTTTATTTCTCTTCTAATATTTATGCTTTGTTTTTGCTCAGTCCCTTAATCAGAGTGTAACGCTGACCATTTGGAAGTAACATTTTCTGTTGGTGAGACTGGCATGTTTGTAGTGTGGGATGGAATGGCCAACAGGAGATTAACTTGTTAGCCTGACTGCCTCATGTTCACTCTTTTGGTGTCTTAAATACTGCGAGGGATATTTTAACCTTTGGGCCCCCGATTGAATCTATGGGTGTAGATACACAAATTACAAAAAGTAGTGATGCAGGTTAATAAGGCCATAAAAAAGCAAACCAGCATTCTGGTTCATTTCTAGAGGGATAGCATTGAAAAGCAGAGAAGTTATGTTAATCGTGCATAGAACTCTGGTTCGGCCATATTTAGAGTACTGCGCACAGCTCTGGTCTCCGTATCATACAAATGTTATAGAGGCATTGGAGAAGTGCAAAAAAGATTCACCAGAATGATACCAGAACTGAGAGAATATACTTATCAGGAAAGACTGACAGACTGAAAAGGCTGTGACTTTTTCCTCTAGAAAAACAAAGGCTGTGGGATGACCTGATAGAGGTCTTTAAGATAATGAAAGGGTTTGATCGGGTAGACAGAGAAAATGCTTCCATTTGTTGAGGAGTCCAAGACTAAATATCATAAATATAAGATATTCACCAATAAATCCAATTAGGAATTCAGGAAAAACTTCTTTACCAAAGACTAGTAAGAATATGGAAAGTGCCACCACAAGGAGTATTTGAGCCAAATAGCATAGAGGCATTTAAGGAGAAGCTGATAAGCACATGAAGAAGAAAGGAATAGAAGAATATGATGACAGGGCTAGATGAAGAGGGATGGGAAAAGGCATGTCGAGAGCACAAATGCTGGCACAAATTGGACTGAAAGGCCTGTTTTTGTGCTGTAGGCTATGTAAATATATGTAAAACATGCAAAGATTTAATGAGTTTCTCCCTCTGACAAACCATAGGGAAAAGAATTAATATTGAAAGAGCTATCCCTAGAATGGCCCCTTTGAAAGGACACTCTTCCTTACAAGATGAAATCTCCAATGGGGAAAATTGAAGAACTGTAGCAATCCTTCAGTTCACTACAACAGCAGAAGACCTCCGCCCAAGTGGAGCAGGTGGTGGCCCATTACCCATGGATGTCAAGATGACCACAGCCCTCAACTTCTTCACCTACAAATCCTTCCAGGGATATGCTGCTGACCACTGAAGAACCTCAGAATCTGCAGCCCACGACTGCAGCAGGCAGGTCATCAATGCCTTGTTCGTGACGGTCTCCAACCATATTCACTATGAGGCAGATGAGGCCAGCAAAACCCAGAGGGCTGTTGGCTTTGCTTCCCTTGTAGGATTTCCACAGGTCCAGGAGGTTGTAAACTGTATTCATGTGGCAATAAAGGTGCCATTGGAACACCAGGTGTGTTTGTTAATCGGAAGGATGTCCACTCCCTTAATGTGACCACAGCAAGAGGATAATGCAACTGTGGGCCAGGTATCAATGGAGCTGCCATGACTTATTCATACTTCGGCAATCTGAAGTTCCGCAGATTTTCTCTCCACCAGATGTCCTCAGCGACTGGCTCCTGGGGGACAGGAGATACCCACGCAACACCTGTCTGATGACCCCAGTGAGGAACCCTACCACAGAGGCACAGGAAAGGTACAACAGGAGCCATGTCATCACCAGATCGACAATAGAACATCATTGGTTTGTTCAAAATGAGATTCCACTGCCTTTACAGATCTGGAGGTGCCATTCAATATGTCCAAGCAAGGGTCTCCAGGATTGTTGAGGTCTGCCATGCCCTTCACAACATGGCACTGCAGAGATGACTGGAGCTAGCACCAGAGGAAGGTGGAGAGCATCCAGCATCTGTGGAGGGGGATGAGGAGGAGGTGGTGCATCTTGATGTGCTGTTGGCTCCTGCAGCCGCAGACCTGCCCACCAGAGAATCCAACAATGACCTCATCCAGGCACCCTTCCCTTGAGAAGTATATTTGCAGCATGGCAAACTTCCCATTAAGACCACTGTGCAAACCCTACCCCGCCCTCACACCACCACCAAACCTCCTCTCTGCAGTCACCCAGCCACCCAACACATTCACTGTCTTTCCTCCTCATCAAGGCTTTCATCATTCACCAGAATAAACTGACTAGGGTCAATGGAGGATCCAACAGGAGTAGAGACCATGGCAATGAGTAGTTCATATAAACTCATTTCTTCATTCAAATAAAGAGCATCAATGGAACAGTCACAATGTCATAAGCACTGCAGTGAATCCCCTTGTGCAGCTAAGATCTTTTCCTTGTATGTTTTCTACCCCTGTGGCTTCAGCAGAGCTGGAGGGAGGCTGCTCATTCCCCTGCTCTGACACATGAGATGCCCATGGTGGACATCCTCTGGATTTGGAAGCCTGTGAAGGCCCCACTAAAGACTGCCCCACCTGCACTTGTGCAGGGGCAGATTCAGTCACCCAGTGTCATCAGCCTTTCTCCATCTTCCATCTCAGGGCCCACCCACATTTCCCAGCTAACCAAGAGCAGGTAAGCACTTGGCTGCATGTCAGTGTGGCATTCAGAGACCAAGGTGAGGCATTGATTAATGTTGTGTAAACTGGCAGCCAGAGTATGCAGGCCATTGGTGTGGGCCAGCATGCTCTTAATGGCCTGCCGCGTTTGACTCTCCATGAGGTTGGCCACTCTTTCAGTGGAGGTGGTTATCAGCCTGAGACATCCTGGCACTCATTCTAGAGACGGACTCCTCCATTTTCCTTGCAAGGGGGCACAGTGCCTCAGGACATTTCCCATTGCTGCTTCACGTACCTGTTTAGTGTTTGACCCCCAAGGCTCAGCATTTGTGTCCAGCTAAGCAGGGCTTGAAATGTCCTGTGCCTTCCAATGGGGACTGTGCACTACTGTCCTTGTCCCCAACACCTGCTTCTGCTCATATGTGATGTGTTCCTCACCATGTGCCAGCTTACCTAACTGAGATGCTGGATCTTCAGAGTGCTGATCCTCTTCTGAGGACTCCTCAGGCTCCTCCCTCAACTCTTGCACTGGCTCTAGTAATGTACCTGTGGGAGGTGAAAGACATGAATTACTGGTGAATGCATGGAAAATAGGGTTACAAGTTATCGTAATGCAGATCATGCCATTTAATGTTTTATTGATGTTGATTGAACATGAGTGACAGTTAAGTGCCAAGTGGCAGTGTGATATCTAATAATGTTACCAGGTCTCTGGGACATCCCAACTGTCCATTGGCAATGGCGTGTACTGCTGCCACCCTGCCGATCTCCAGGGCTTCCTCCTCCTTCGCGGTCAGGGTGGCCATGGCTGCAGCTCCACTGTCAGTTCTCTGTCTGTCCCTGGAGTGTGGACTCTCTTCTCCTGCAATGAGAAAAGATAGTGAGTTAGGAGTGTGAGCTGATTGCTGAGGATGGAGGGTAAACATTTGAGGAGGGTGATTGTGAGGAATGGGTGGAAGAGGGCAATAGGATAAGGGTGAGTTTGAGTGTTGTCTGTTGTGATGGAGATTTAAGGAGGAGGCTGGAGAGAAATGAATGTGTGCAATAGCAAGGTGTATCGGTCAGAGGAGTGCTGTGCAGGAGAATGCTTGGGAGGTGAGAGAGTGATGGCTGCCAGTTGCAAGTTTCAGGACACTCGCCCTGCCGGACTGCAAGATGTCATGAAATCTTTTCTAGCACTGGATCCAGTTCCTCAGCGCCACTCTTCAGCTGCTAACAGCCTCTGTGTCTTATAGTCACATCTGCTTGGTGAGGCTGGCTGGCCTCCTCCTGCCACCCTCACGGAACAGGCCTTCTCTTATGCCTTCACTGCATCAATCATGACCTTCAGGGATTAATCTAAGAACTGGTGGTGGAGCGAGAGTCGGGGGGTGGTTGGAATGTGGGGCAGCCTTTCCACATCTTCCATTCTGTAGCTCTTTGCTCCTTCCCACTGGATTGAATGCTACAATCACTGCTGCTATTGAGAGTCCTGCCTGTGTCTCTTTAAATAGAGATTCCTCTTTGAAAAGAAAGACTTCAATTTATTTCGAGATAAATCATACCTCTCCAAAATGCCTCAAAATGCTTTACACATAATGAACTACTTCAAAATGCAGTAACTGATATGTCATGAAGAAGATGATTATAATAAGTGAGGCAGAGATGTTAGACCCATCAACAGAAGATAAGTACTGATGTGATATTGAAGGATAACTTGGGTCAATCAACACATTCCTAAGCCTGTGGTTGCAATGAGTATCAGATTGTTAACAGTAAACTGTTCATGCTCACTGAGGTGAATACAATACTGCGAGCAAATATTTTGTCATTCAGTAATAAAAGTAATCTCTAGTAAATTGAAGCAATGTAATTTCAGAATAGAGTAATCAAATACATTTAACCAGGTCAATTGTTTTTTTCTATTACATTGAAGCAATCATCATTTTTGATTATTCCGTTTTATATTCAATTCTTGCATCACCGTGTATTTTTCCATTTGCAAGTTTCATACAATATTTATGGGAACTGCCAAGGGCATTATAATATGTATAAGTCAGTCATGTGGAAAAATAAATAAGCTGACTCCAGGATTGGGCTACAAAGTGCAATAAATAACTAAATAAATAGAAGATTAAAGTCTGGACATTCTGGTAACTGTTCAAGTTATGAGATTAAACATACTAAAGGAAAGAAGGTCCACCTAGAATTTTTAAGTGGCTCAAGTAATGAAACACAAGGTGAAACTAGTTGTGACTTGTACTTTGTGCCCAAACCTAGTGATTGGTCAAAAAAATGAGTAATGTTTGGAGATAAGAGAGTGAAGATTATGCCTTATGATCATTCCACTGCATTCTCCAGCATAGTGACTAAAATAAGCTGACCAAGTTTAAAAAGGTGTTTCAAAGGGAAGGGTAGCAACCTTTGCCCTCCCAAAACCCTGTATCCAAGGAGGAGTATGGTTATCCCCTCTAGATGTCATGGCAATGAGAGCTGTCAGCACCTTTACTAACTCTGATCCAAAGGCACCATCACTATCTCCAATGCACTGAGAGACACTGCAAAAGAAAAGAAAGAACACAGCACCTTTCACATTTTCACGATATCTCAAAGTGATTCATAGCCAATTAATTGCTTTTGAAATATAGTCACTGTTGCAGTTAATTTTCACCCAGGAAGTTCCCACAAATAAATGGTCAGTTAATCTGTTTAGATGGTGGTGATTGAGGAATAAATGTTAGCCAGGGCACCAAGAGAACATCCCTGATCTTCTTTGAATGGTGCCATGGAATTTTGCATCTGAAACATGGTACTGCGACAATACAACAGTCCTCCAGTCCTGTACTGAAAGTGTCAGCCTAGATCATGTGCTTGTCATAGAGTAAGGCATGAATTTACAACCTTACTCAGAAGCAAGAATTGGTGGCCCCATTTTTTAAAAAAAAGATTCAAATAGTTTTAAAATAATAATTGAAGAGTTTCAACTGTAATCTTTTCTATATGAGTGACTAAATTGTTTACTTTGTTCTGCTTCTTTTTCATTGATGTTGCATTTAAGAAGATTCTTAGCTTTTATTAGAGTATTGTTCCATGGGTGCCAGTTATCTTGTGGTATCTCACTTAGCTGCCATTATTCACGTGAGACTTGAAAATAAATGTTGGCAGGTACTTTACTATTGTGCCATCACAGCCAGAAAGGGTCATTGCATGATAAAAACAGCAGAACATTCAGGCCAATTCTAGCAATCCTTATGCCACACACAGGATAGATTACTGTGTCATTGAGGGAGTCAGTGAAATTTGTTATTCCACATTGTGATGTGCTGAACCTTCATTATGTGGTCTGTCAGGACTTTACATTTAGATGTGGCTAATGATAAGAAATTTCTTCCCAGGAGCAACCATTTATGGTCATAGATGTGACACCAATGTTAACTTCAAACACAGGTTACAGGTATAAGAGTAGCAAGTGAAGTCAGGTCATCACATTGTTTTCTGATGATCCTTTTGCACATTTGACTTTGCTATTTATCAATTATTACTTCGCCCAAGAGGTTCACTATGATACAATGATGCTATGTTGCCAAGGATACAAGCCAAAAATCATATACTTTCTAAGGGCTTTATTGTAAGGCTGCGTTTGCTGACAACGCTACCACTAGATGGCGATGCAGTGGCATGTGCGCAAATGCAGCATGTGCCACTAAAACGTCACAGTCTGCGACTTCAGGCAGCTGCAAGGACTAAAGATGGCGTTGCTCAAATAATCACATGAAGGCAACCTAACCTAAACATATGTCAGCACACAATGGCGGGAGGGAGAAAGCGAGCGAGTGAGTGGGCTGGGGACGGGGGGAAGGGGGAGCGGGCCGGGGACGGGGGGGGAGCGGAGTGGAGCGGGCCGGGGACGGGCGGGGCGGGTGGTGGTGGCTGGGGAGCGGAGCTGGGGGGGGTGGGGTGTGGCTGGGGTGGGGGTTGCAGTGGATTGGGCTGGGGTCGGGGGAGCGGACCGGGCCAGGGATGGGGTCGGTGGGGTGGGGGGGGGGGGGTGGTGAGCAGAGCGGGCCGGTGAAAGTTGGGGAGTGGAGCGGCCGGAGAGAGCAGCGAGGGGGGGAGCGGAGCTTGACGCCTGGGTGAATACGTTAGCATTGCATTGCTGTGCGCGTAAAGCGCATGCGCAGAGGCTGACCAGGCGCGTTGCCCGAAGATGCACACGTCACACGATAACGTCATCGGCGCATGCGCTAACCAGTCCTGGCAAGTCGGAACGCAGCACACGCGCAGAGAGCAGGAGCTCGTCTGCGCAAGTGCACACATTGGCGCAGCCTGATGATGTCAGTGGCCAGCTGCGTTGTCAGGAATCACTTTGTTATAATCTAACTGCTGAGAAATCTGAACATCTGGATCTCGTTTTTGAAGATGCCAAAGGTGCAATCTGGGACTACATTAGTAGTACTTTGACCCTCGTTCCTCTGTTTGTCGATCAGTTTGAAGGGATTTGGTAGTGAACACAAGGCATTATTTTAGATCATGATTCTGGTCACTTAAAAAAAGAATGGTATGATTTTAGACACAAAAAGTTGCTGTGGAAGACTGGCTAAAATGATGGATAAACAATTGCAACAGGTGTTGAAACAGTTAAGTTGTATAAAATGTGTCAATATATAAAAATAATACATCACTTAGTTATTACATATTAGATATATAATATACATCTATATATATATATAAAAACAATGACACACAATACAAAATGCCTTGAGGTTTAGAATTTGCCTGAGTTAGTTCGAATGCAATTGTGTGACATCATACAGTCAATACAGAAATAAGATTTTTTTGACCACAAGTTTTTATAGACCAGATTTTCAACTTTATGCATCTAGATTAGATTATAAGTAATGTTGAGAGTAACATCAGTCTATAAGCACCAATATGTCATAGAAAAATGCAAAGGCATTTAATTTGCTATTGAAATAAATATCTTCTGTGCTTCAAGATTTTTTTTATAAGCATTCCTAATTTCATATTTCACAGAACATCCGTCTGGTGGATACAGATTTAATGAAAGCATATTTATGGGTGTAAAACTTAACATGCAATTAGACCCCAATAGACTTAATTACAATATACTTCAGCATTAACATCAGTCTCATTTGAATTCAGTGTGCATACTCCAAAATAGGGCTCCCTGTATTAAAGACTAAAATTATTCAGGTTCTTACTGAGTTGTATTGAATCGTTACACATCAGGAGAATACAGGCCATTAGTAGCAAGTATGGACTTGGCAGTTTGAATGACATGTTAGGTAATTCAAATGGAGTTGTGGGGACCTTTTGTCAGAGTTATTGAGAAGATATTGTTGCAGGCAATGAAGATGGAGCTGTTGTGAATTCCTCTCCGTCTTTCCAAGCAGTACCTTTCATTTTGGGAACTCTAACAGTCTGATTATGCAAGATTGAAAAGACATTTACAACCTAAGAGCACAGAAATGTTCCAACATCTAGCCAACTCCTGCCTGAACACAAGTGAATACAAATACTCAGAATGCACAAAGGCAGTTTTGTTTTCACCTTTTCTTCCATTATGAATTCTGTTGATGATGCAGATAAAGACTCATAAAATGGGAGGTAAAACATACACTGAAGTAAATAGCATTTGAAAGCCTGGAAAATAGCAAATAGGCTAAGTTATGGACTGGAGAAAAATCAAAGCTTTATTGTTCCTCTTCTTCTTTGGCCTCCTTATCTCGAGAGACAATGGATAAGCGCCTGGAGGTGGTCAGTGGTTTGTGAAGCAGCGCCTGGAGTGGCTATAAAGGCCAATTCTAGAGTGACAGGCTCTTCCACAGGTGCTGCAGAGAAATTTGTTTGTCGGGGCTGTTACACAGTTGCAACAAAACCACAGATATCTAGCAAAGATGGGAAGTATTGGCAGGATTGAGTATGCAGGCAAATAATATGCCTTGAGCTACATCATTGCTTAAAATATTTTGAGCCTTAATTGTTTGATCCACTAAGTGAAGTAATTTGGCGCGTCAAAGGAGATGTGTTCACAGTTTGCTTATTACTTGTAGTATGGGTTATAATAAAAGCCTGCCCAAAAGTTTGTCTCAATTAAAACTTGCCCACATGGTTAACAGCTGAAATGAAGAATGCCAAACACTGCAGAAAGGAAGTGGCCTACACTCCAGACTCTCAGATGTTATGAAAAGACAGGTGTTAATTGAAAGATAGCTTCATCTTAAAAACAGGTGGAGCAAAAGTAACAATCGATCAGTAGCTTCAAATGCAAAAGAAGTCAGTCCCACGTAACAGTGAAAAAATGCAGTCTTTCAATTAATTTTCCAGTTGCCTAAATGGAACTCAACTCCTGCTAAAATAAAAAGATTACCTGCTTATAGTGACTGTCAGAACAATAATCTTACATTGCTTAACATCTAAGGAATGCATCTTGAATGATGTGTAGAAAGTGATCCCTCGGGTTGTAAAGCCATTAATCTGGGTCTGCACACTGATGAAATCCAGTTCAGCAACAGCAGAATCTTGGGACTGTATTCTTTTCTGTAAAGTATCCTGTTAATTACAGTTCTAATACAGAATCTAAAGAAGCAAATAAAATTAAATCTTCACAAACATCTGGCTCAGGTGTGAGAGTGTTACCACTGAGTCAAGGCTGACACCTTAGAAATTGAATAAGACACTTGAATAAGACTGATCATTGTATCATAAGATTTAGACTAGCAATGGCGAAGAGCGAGGAACAATCAAAAGTAGAACATCGCAACTGGAGCTAATTTCAATGGAATGAGAAGGGATCTAGCCGGTGTAAAATGGAACCAAAGACTATCAGGAAAATCTGTAATGGAACAATATGTGATCTTTAAAGAGGAAATGCTTCAGGTACAGGCTAGGTACATTCCAACAAGGGTGAAAGGTAGGGGAACAAAAGCCAGGGCTCCTTGGATGACAAGAGAACTAGAGAATATGATGAAATGAAAAAAAGGGTTTATGATGCATGTCAAGTGAATTATTCAAATGAGAACCAGGTCAAATACAATAAGTTGAGAGGGGAAGTGAAGAGGAAAATAAGACTGGTAAAGAGAGAATGAGAATAGGATGGCAGTCAACATAAAAGGGAATCCAAAAATCTTCTACCAGTATGTAAATAGTAAGTGGCTAGTAAGAGACGGTGTGGGTCCTATTAGGGACAAAGGGGGTGATACATGCTTAGAAGCGCAAGGCAAAGCTAGAATATTTAATGAGTACTTTGAATTGGTGTTTACTAAGGAGGAGGATGCTAACAAATATTGGTGGAAGCCAAGATGGGGTAAAAAATGAGATGCAGGAGGTACTGGAAAGGCTGGCTATGCTTAGAGTGGACAAGTCGTCTGGTGCGGATGGCTTGCTTCCAAGGTTGCTGAAGGAAGTGGGTGTGGAGATAGCGGAAGGGCTTTCCATAATCTTCCAGTCTTCTCTAGATATGGGGAAAGTGTCAGAGGATTGGAGAATGGGCAGATGTGACACCCTTATTCAAGAAAGGGTATAGCTACAGCCAGCCAGTCTAACATCAGTGGTGGGTAAGGTTTAAGAAACAATAATCAGGGAAAAGATTAACAGGCACTTGGAGACGTTTGAGCTAATTAAGGATAGCCAGCATGTAGTTGTAAAAGGCAGATCATGCTTGACTAATCTAATTGAATTTTTGATGAAGTAACAGAAAAGGTTGATGAAGGGAAAGCAATGGATGTTGTCTATTTAGATTTTAAGAAAGCGTTTGACAACACATAAAAGGCTGGTTAACAAAACTGAGACTCATGGAATAGGAGGGTCAGTGTCAGCTTGGATAAAATATTGACTTGAGGTCAGAAAACAGCAAGTCATGGTAAATGGTTATTTTTCAGACTGGAGATAGTGTTCCCCAAGGTTCAGTTCTAGGACCACTTCTTTTTTGAAATAACTTGGATGTTGGAATAGAGAGTAACATTTCAAAATATGCCGACGATACCAAACTTGGAGGAGTGGCACATAGCAAGGATGATACAAATCGACTGCAATTAGGCATAGATAGGCTAGCAGAATGGGAAGATAAGTGACAAATGGAATTTAATACAGAGAAGTGTGAGGTGATGCATTTTGTGAGAAGGGATGGGGAGAGGCCATATAGACGTAATGGCACGATTCTAAAGAGTGTGCAGAGACAGAGAGACCTGAGGGTTCATGTGCATTGATCTTTTAAGGTTGCAGGATATATTGAGAGCATAGTCAGCAAAGCATATGGGATCTTGGGCTTTGTAAATAGAAGTATTGAGTAAAAAAGCAGAGTAGTTATGCTGAACCTTTATAAAGCTCTGTTTAGGTCATAACTAGAGTATTGCATCCAGTTTTGGTCACCACACTTTAGGAAGGATATGAGTGTCCTTGAGAGGGTGTAGAGGGGATTTACCAGAATGGTTCCAGGGATGAGAGATTTTAGCTACATGGTTGGGTTGGAGAAGCTGGGGTTGTTCTCCGTGCAGCGAAAGAGATTATGCGGAGCTTTTATAAGAGGTGTGCAAGGTTATGACAGGTTTAGGTAAGGAAGACAAAGAAAAACTGTTGCCATTAGCTGATGGTGCAAGGACTAGGGGACACGGATTTAAGATTTCAACAAGAGATGCAGGGAAGATAGGAGAAAGAACTCTTTTTTTATGCAGCAAGTGGTAATGACCTGGAGCTCACTGCTTTGGTGGAAGCAGAGACAATCAAGGATTTCAAGAGGAAATTGGATGGGCACTTGAAGGAAATAAACTTGCAAGGCTACAGGGATCTAACAGGGGAGTGGGACTGACTGGATTGCTCTACGGAGAGCTGGCATAGACTAGAGGGGCTGAGTGGCCTGAGTGGCCTCCTTTTGTGCCGTAAATAACTCAATGACTCTAAACTCTAATAAGGTGAACCGTACTATGCTTTTGCATTGTGTTCTATGTCATTTGAAATTGGCATTTATAAAGATAAGGAATCTTTAAATCTGCATGAAAAATGAAGCAATGTTTAGTATTTCTGAACTTGCTTCTTTCTCAGTTTCAAATGGTTTGTCAGTAATGTCTTGATATAGTAAAATTTCTGATATTATGCACTTATAATGATCTAATAGGTGTTGTTACAAATTGCTCTATTAAATTAATAAATTACAACAGAACAGCTATATTGAAACATGTCAAGCTATACTTAGCATTCCAGAAAATCCTTCCACTTTTTAAACTAAATATCAATTACTTTTGCTTTATCCGTTGTTTTTGAGGTCCAGCTAGGTCATGTATCATTTTTGCCTTTATATTGCCTCTTGCTGATCTTCTTCTAGTCCTCTGCCAGTATAGTCAACAGGAAGGCAAACAGAGAACTCTGAGGCCTCCTTCAGGGTAGAGATAGACTTAGACTCCACTCAACCTTGATGGAACAGCAAGGTCAGAAGCTCACTTCTATGGGCAATCATTGTCACAGATGCATATTAAACCACAGTGTAACAATACATTGAATGGGCATGTACTTGTGACATGTTGAGAAATCTTCATCTGCTGATTTACCATTGATTACCAATCAATACACGGGGAGGTCTTCATCTCCAAAAGCATCAGTCAGCTTCTGGAATATTTTCAACGTCATTGCATTTTCGTGAATTTTGTCATTAAAACTAAGAAGAATGTTCAAAGGATAAACTAACACCACCTTCACACATCAGAATGTATTTTTGTTTGTGGATCCATATCTTTGTTCACTGACCAAGCCTACTTGGTTGGAGTTCCTGTTGTGGTACAGCTTTACGAAGGGACTACCTTAAGAATGGACCACCTTAAGAACTGTAAGTGAAGACTATCAGAGGAAGTGATGTCAGGTCAAGGCAGAGAACAAGGAACAGCTATCTGCCTACCCGAGTGACCGAAGATCCAGCAGGACAGCAGCTAGCAAGAGACCCCACAACACTGCAGTGAGCCAGGATACAGACAGGACCCTAAAGGGTAGAAATGCCATGAGTATAGTGAGCAATTTGCCAGGAGATCAGAGCTTTCAGAGCCTCTTCAAAAAATTTTAAAAGCAGTAGTTGAAGCCATTACTGTTTTAGCTTTCCCAGTTTTTCTTGCTTCATGGGCAGGGCCTAAGCCCAAAGGAGCGGGAAGAACTTGACAGTGCTACAAGGGGTCCAGCATGAAGTAAAAGCCTTGTTGTGGCAGCTGCTAGTGCTGCAAGCTACAGCCCTCTTAAAAAAATTACTCAGTTTAAAAAAGGCATTTCACAGTTCTAAATAAATTTAACACTGTGTTAACAAAGAGCCTGCCTGTGGAAACAATGAAAGCTATAATCTATCACTCTTAAAAGGGTCAGATATCGAATCTGTCTTAAAAGGGAAACAAAAGGAGTGTGCCTGTGAAAATATGACCTGTAAAAGTCCCATATTTATGAAAATCAGGATCGTTATGACAATGACTTTCAGATATCTAGTTATGGACTGGAAGGTGTTGGACACAGCATCTGCATTTAAACTACTCCGACAACAAATGGAGCTGTGTTTCCTGGACCTAAAAATGCGTGAGCCAGAGAAACAAGCCACCAAAATTAAGATTGCACTAGGTAGTGAAGGTTTGAAATGGCTCAATATCTTAGGATTGTCAGATGAGGATCTGAAGGACCCTGGTGAGATCTAGACATTCCTGGAGCAGCAACTGAAGGTAAAGTTAAATTTTCAAGTACATAGTCTTGAGCTTGTGACCTACCAGCAAAGACAAGATGAATCCATTGACCAGTTCGTTGCACGGTGCCGAGTCAAAGCTCAAAACTGTGACTTCACAGATATTGAATTGTTAAAACGGATTATAGAACTAGTAATCGCTTCTACCCCACAACAGGCCTTTCAAAAAGAGCTGCTAGAAAAGAAAAAAGGGCACACCATAGATGCACTACTCAATGATGGGAGGATTTGAAGCCATCATGGCTGGGTGTCAACAATTACATGTGTTGGAGGCAGCTACAATAATTGGTATGGTAAGCAAGGCACAGACGTCTGCTAAGCTTTGTGGCAAATGTGACCGGATTCAGCCAATTCGCAGTTGTCCGGTGTACCAGGACCTGTGCAAAGCTTACAGCATGCAAGGATATTGGGCAAGGCAGTGCAGATGGCCGAGCTCAGATACTGCACACTGGAATGGTAGATCACATGCAGAGAGAACGTCAGCAAGAAAGGAGGGCAAACGCAACAAGAGGTATACCAACACACAACAAAAGCCCAAGCAGGTACATCAAGTCAGCAGAGATGCAGATTGCCAGGAGGACACAGATGAACAGTGCACTCATGCAAACAGCGAGCAAACATTTCACATAGTCAATTTAGATCAACATGTCAATGTTATTACACAATCTGAGGCATGTGCCACGATTGAGATTATATGTTCACAGAAGAGCGGCAAGCACAAGCTCAGAGTAAAAATCACACCGGAGCAAGCACAAATATTCTGCCCATTCGTATACTGAAGGACATGTACTTAAAGAAATGGGAATCTATGGTGAAAACCACTACAGCTAGGCTGATGACTTACAATGGTTGTCCAAACAGGTGCATTGGAACTATAACCTTGCAGTGCAGCTATGGGAGCTCCAAATGGCTACCACAAATTTTTTACATTGTAGACACAACTGGACCATTTGTCACTGGACTTTCAGTATGTGGAGGTCTATGAATTGTGACAAAACATGAAGTCAGTAACGCACTGAAGACGGCAGAAAATATCCAGTTTGAGTGTATCAAGTCCATGTGAAGAGTGACACAAAGTCTAGCAGTCTTGGCACAAAGAGGCGGTATGACTGGGAGTCTCTCCTCAGACTTCAGTTCGTTGCAGCAAGTACCCGGAGGCCAGAGGGATTGCTAGCGATTGACTATGTTACCCGTCATCATTTTTTCTGAGCTTTCCAAATGATGAATGATACTTATGACAACCAGATCCGGACGAATAAGCAAGCCTCCTCTACACTTCAGAGAGTGTTGAATTTGCTTACCTATAAATAACATTTGGTTTAATCATGTATCGTTTGTCCGAACTACAACATCATTGTTTATTGTACATATGTTTTTATCTTTGCAAAAAAGGGGGATGTTGTGGGATGACTTTAAGAAGGGACTACCTTAAGAATGGACCATCTTAAGAACTGTTGGTGAAGATTATCAGAGGAAGTGATGTCGGGTCACACATGACCAAGGAGTTGTGGGTGGAGCCCGGCAGAGTGAGAGGTGTTCAAATCTAGCTCGTGCAGTAACTATTTGTATATATACGTTCCAGTTCAGTTATAATAAAACCCACATTTTATTGGAATATTACTTGTAGTCCTGTGAGTCTTACAACAGATCACACACCAAAGGGACAAGTATATTACAGTTCCCACATATGAAATCAAACCGAAAGACTCGTCTGAATTATAAAACGGCTCTCTGTGATTTCTGATAATCTCTGAAAGATTTGTAGTGTTATATCAAAGAAATGCCGATTATCTTAGAAGTCTAATATTTTCTTTTTAAAGATTGTTTGTACAAGGATTATTTCCACGCTATAATTTTCAATAAATTGAGAGTTTTTTAAAATAGAAGAATCTTCTGAAGTTTCATGACTGTAATCTTATATTCGGCATATTCTTATTTTAAAGCTGTGAAACAGATGGTTTAGTCATGAAGTTGTTCTAGTGTTCATATTGCACATTGTTGCCTTACAGGTTCAAACCCAGGGTGAGGGAGGAGGTACTTAAACTTAAAATTGACATGTGGAATGAGTATCTTCAGTTCGCATTGGGCCCATAAGGGAAAAACTGTCACTCCTTTTGCTTTGGCCCATGTAAATACAGCCTCCTGCTGGCAATGGGAGGATTGAAGTTTCACATTAATGATGCCATTGGTGCTTAAAAAAGTTTAAACTTGTATTGTCTGAAGGAATTTGGCCTGCCAAAGCAACTGTGTTCTCTCAGTTTGCTTAATACTTGCAGTGTGTGATCAAAAGTTTGTATTAGTTAATACTTAATAATTTTGAAGTTACTCGTACCAGTTACCCTGGCATGGGAGAGGTGCAGTATGGAACAGCTTCAGAAGGAAGAAGGATAAAAAAGACAAAAATAAAACAAATCTGTAAGCCTTAAATTGGGATTGGAAAGAAAAATCAAACACAAGAGTTGTGATCAACATTCAATAGTGCCCCTTATGAGTAAGCAAAAAATGACTGGGATTAGTACAAGTGGTGACTATTACTTTTTGGGTTAATAAAACTATTTATTGCTTTGTTCTCTACTGTTCTAAAAGCTGGATTTTATTTTGAAAGTCATTGTTAGCATATGGAAATTTTTAATAACATCCAGTGAAGGATGTTTCATCTGTGGCTCAGATTTGTGTTTTGTTATACGCTTTAACAAAGTTTACTGAAAGCTGTTTGAAATGATCATATAGCAAATTCCACCTTTAAGTGTGGTAAGTGCAATCCAGTGCCTAAAGGGTTCAATAAATGTTCTGTATTTAATTTTCTGCACATCGCTGAAATAAATGCACATATACCTCCATGTCCACATTCACAAATTAGATAAAAATTTATGGAAAGTGTGTGATTGGCAGTTTGTGTTTATATGTTACAAGATGTATGCATGACGTGCATTTATGTGAAAGAAGGTGTTATATTTCTGCCCACAAGATGTCACCAAACTACAGGCTAATAAGCAAGATGATACCTATGAGAAGCAACTTACGTGGGAAACCTACTAAACAGTACCACCTATTTTTCACGACTCTGTGGAAAAATACATGCAATTTTCTGATGTGTATTGGAGGATTTTTTTAAAGTAATTTACTGAATAGCTACTGCACAGGTCAGAGCCCATAACTTGAGAAATTTCAGGGTTGATTTTCCATTGCATTATGTTCAAAGTACACCTATTTCTAGAGCACAATGCAAAGGAAAAAGGGAGAAAGCTCTCCTGTGCCTAATGTCTGCCCCATTTGTGCTTCATGAGGACTGCCAGATGTGGGTCAAGCAGGGGCTAGGTCAGCATATGGCAACGGGTGTTCCAATGCAATCTAAATATAAAAGATATGGAAATGCTGTCATTGGAGCCTGTGTCATGATTTCCTCCATTTCCACTGAGTTGTGAGTCATGTGCTCAGCTGTGATTTTCCTCAAATTGGCCAATTAATGGCCAGAGGACAGGCTCGCCATCCAATTAAGGATGGCAGGCAGGCTCTCGAAGCTGGAGGGCCAAAAGGAGGCCTTCCAGCACTGAAGAAGCTGCAGGCTGCCTTTTCAGGTAAATGAGGGTGTGCTCCAAGATGGAGGCGCACACTCTCCAACTTTTTTAACTTTAAATTTTTTTTAAAATGGCCTCAGCAGCCAGGTCACCATTGTGCAGCTGAATCCAGACAGGCAGGAAGGGCCTCTAAGCCTACCTGGAGCACTGGCCCCCATGTCTTCTGCTGGGAGGCCATCTCCTGGCCGTTATGCTGTTCCCTGATGCCTCAGGGGACCAGTCGGCTTCCAACAATAAACCTTAATAGGCCTTTAATAAACTGAATTGGCTACCCACCGCTTGCAGGCAGGTATCCCTGCTGTGCCCCTGCCCCCAAACGTACCTCTGGGAAAATGGCTTGGGGGTGGGATGGAGCTGGGTAACAGGCAATCCAACTGGCAGCATGAAATTATTTGCCCACGGACTCTGAGCCTGCCTTCATCATGACAAGGCAATCCTGCTGGCGGCAACCCAACTGGTAGAAGTGGATAGTGAATTTAAATCATTAAATACCTAATTGTGGGCTGATTGGAGAGGCTACTGGAATGTTCCTGGAGGTGGCGATCCCCCCAAATGAGGCTAAAGTCCAGAAGGCAGTGCCCACCTCTGGCAGTGAAGCTGCCATCCTTCCAAGGCTGCAGGCTCTCTGATTGGACCTGCAGTCTCAGGAACCAGCCCACCGTCCTTAATTGGGTGGTAGACCTGAGGTGGCTTCTTAATTGGCCGTACTGTCATGCAGGCCCCCACCTTCCAAGAATGTGGCACACATTATTTTGCCACATGAACATTAAAACTTAAAATTGCTGCTGGGAAGAAAAGAGGACCTATCACAAGGAATTGCCAGGCCCCTCGCCGGAAAGACCTTTTTTTGCATACTAGCAGACAGTGTTAGAACAAAGGACCCAGTCCCTGCTTCTCCAATACACAGAAGACCTGGTCAGGCCAGTTTAGTCACATCACTAACTGGCTGTTTGAATTTAAACTTGCTGAGAGAAAGATCTCAGAAAGCTCTTTTCTCCTGGACTGAGAACACCTCTCTCCTGTCTGTTCCCATCTCTTTCTCATGGAACTGAAGATCCATTGAACCCCAAGAGAAAAAATTCTCCTACAGTGAACAAGGTTTAAGAAGACTACTGGGCCCCAACGAAAAGCAAGACTACTTATGAAAGGACTACAGTGAGCTCGAAGCACAGTAAATCAGAAACTCTTCTGATATTGCCTCAACCCTCTCCATTTTATTTTTCTCCTGCTCTTTTCTGTCTCTATTTGCATGTGCGTATCGCGTATGCATGGGAGCATGTGGCGTGGCGTGTATCCGTAGGCATTAACTGAATTAGAGTTTAAGTTTTAATAAATTTCACTTTTCTTCTTTAAACCTAAGAAAACCTGGTGTGCTCATTTCTTTGCCTTATAATTGGAAAGTGATGAACAAGGATCCATCAAGGGGGAGCTCAAAACACAGTGTGTTTAAAAACATAAACCCTGTTTCAATAAGACCAGGTGAAGACAGCAAAAGACCCCTAGACACCTTTCTCACCTTGTCGTAACAATACGCTGACAGCAAGTGCAAGGTCGGGACATGGAAATGGTCCTGACCTGTGATTATTTTTAAATAGCATAAGATTCTACCCAAAGTGAGCAATCAAATTTTGGTCACTGCTTTTAAAATTTGCTTTTTAAACAGGGCTGCAAAATAGGCAGGAACCTGCAGATAAAACTGGCAGGGGAGCAGGGATTAGAATTAGAATTAGAACATTACAGCGCAGTACAGGCCCTTCGGCGCTCGATGTTGCACCGACCTGTGAAACCATCTGACCTACACTATTCCATTTTCATCCATATGTCTATCCAATGACCTCTTAAATGCCCTTAAAGTTGGCGAGTCTACTACTGTTGCAGGCAGGGCGTTCCACGCCCCTACTACTCTCTGAGTAAAGAAACTACCTCTGACATCTGTCCTATATCTATCACCCCTCAACTTAAAGCTATGTCCCCTCGTGTTTGCCATCACCATCCGAGGAAAAAGACTCTCACTATCCACCCTATCTAACCCTCTGATTATCTTATATGTCTCTATTAAGTCACCTCTCCTCCTCCTTCTCTCTAACGAAAACAACCTCAAGTCCCTCAGCCTTTCCTCGTAAGACCTTCCCTCCATACCAGGCAACATCCTAGTAAATCTCCTCTGCACCCTTTCCATAGCTTCCACATCCTTCCTATAATGCGGTGACCAGAACTGCACACAATACTTCAGGTGCGGTCTCACCAGAGTTTTGTACAGCTACAGCATGGCATCGTGGCTCCGAAACTCGATCCCCCTACTAATAAAAGCTAACACACCATATGCCTTCTTAACAGCCCTATTAACCTGGGTAGCAACCTTCAGGGATTTATGCACCTGGACACCAAGATCTCTCTGTTCATCTACACTACCAAGAATCTTCCCATTCGCCCAGTACTCTGCATTCCTGTTACTCCTTCCAAAGTGAATCACCTCACACTTTTCCGCATTAAACTCCATTTGCCATCTCTCAGCCCAGCTCTGCAGCCTATCTATGTCCCTCTGTACCCTACAACATCCTTCGGCACTATCCACAACTCCACCGACCTTAGTGTCATCCGCAAATTTACTAACCCACCCTTCTACACCCTCTTCCAGGTCATTTATAAAAATGACAAACAGCAGTGGCCCCAAAACAGATCCTTGCGGTACACCACTAGTAACTAAACTCCAGGATGAACATTTGCCATCAACCACCACCCTCTGTCTTCTTTCAGCTCGCCAATTTCTGATCCAAAGCTCTAAATCACCTTCAACCCCATACTTCCGTATTTTCTGCAATAGCCTACCATGGGGAACCTTATCAAACGCCTTACTGAAATCCATATACACCACATCCACTGCTTTACCCTCATCCACCTGTTTGGTCACCTTCTCGAAAAACTCAATAAGGTTTGTGAGGCATGACCTACCCGTCACAAAACCGTGCTGACTATCGCTAATGAACTTATTCTTTTCAAGATGATTATAAATCCTGTCTCTTATAACCTTTTCCAACATTTTACCCACAACCGAAGTAAGGCTCACAGGTCTATAATTACCAGGGCTGTCTCTACTCCCCTTCTTGAACAAGGGGACAACATTTGCTATCCTCCAGTCTTCCGGCACTATTCCTGTCGACAATGACGACATAAAGATCAAGGACAAAGGCTCTGCAATCTCCTCCCTAGCTTCCCAGAGAATCCTAGGGATTCCCAGGGAGTGGGAGTTCTGTATTCCCACCGTCTCCTTTTGTGCAGAGTGGCCCATTTGGTTTTTTTTTGTACATGTATTACTTGGAGGAGGAGAAAGAGAATTAAGAGGAGCAGATGTATAGCAAGAAACAAAGGAATCAGACCCACTGTTACCCTGTCTCCTGAATATATTAGACCCATAGGAATTTCTCAGCCCTTATAGCAATGCCTCTATAGGCTTCTATTCATCAGGGATAAAGCTGTGCAACATGTTGCAGAAGGACCTGCAGCCACAGTCCAGGGCAGGCGCAGTACTGCTAGTAGCATTCAAAATGACAACCTCTTTGAACTTTTTTGCTTTGGTTCTTTCCCACAGGGCAATGAGAGAATCAGCAACATCAGTCATTCCGTGGTGTATTGCTACATAAAACAGCTGACTGATGCCTTGTTTGTCATTTTCCATGAACATCAGAGAGCTTGCCACATTCTACATAACATTGTAATTGAGAAGAGGCATCTGCGTGAAGCAGCCAGGGAAAGAGCCCTCACATGTGCAGCTGAAGGATTTCTGAAACAATGGGCTGGATTTTACCAGCTGTTTGGGGAGGGGCTGGCAGGTGGGAGGGCCCATAAAGTGACGTGGGGGGTGGCGCACTTGTCGTCTTCCCACCGTGGTGCCAACTTGCCAGTGGTGGGGAAGGTGGCCGACGGCTCTCCCAACCAGAATCCAATTGAGCTACTTATGTGGACAATTAAGGGCCTCTTCCCACCTCCGCTGACATTTTACCAGCGGGTGGGGGTGGGGGTGCGGTGCGGGGGATGCCCTCCACTGCATGGGGAGACCATCAAGTAAGCCCTAGCAGTCTTCCAGAGGGCTCCAGGGGGTTCCTCCTTTTTGGCACTCTTTGGCCCATGCAGAGGCCCCCTGATGGCATTAGCCACCCCCCATGGCATCGGTGCCACCTGCCCTCATCAGCGCTCTCCTGCCCCCTCGTTGGGGTCTGCCTGACTGGCCTCTGCACCCCTGGACCCAACTTAACTGGTTGAGAGGCTGCACGTCCATCGGTGCCCCCTTCTCCTCCAGATGCAGTCCCAGCAGTAGCCACCGTACCCACTGGCGCTGCTTAGCTGCCGTCCCTTTGATTGGCTGGGAGGTCGGGGGCAGGCGGCCATCCTTAATAGGGGCAGCCACCCTGGTGGCTGACAAGTTGCAGCCCGGGGTCCCACTGGCCAACGAAGTGGGGTTGGCCCTCCCCCACCCCCCTGCTTTTGAGCACAGCAGCAGGACCTCTGCCACCAGCATTAAATTCAGCCCAACGTGTGATGATGATGATGGCAGATTCTTCGCAGGCGAAGATCATGGGAAGGCTTGCTTATCTCTGTGATAGTTGGCATGATCGTTGATGACTGAAGTTCAATTCTTGATCTGCAGGCTCTTGAGTAGTTGGGCCACAAGAACTCCTGGTTAGGAGAGACTCTGGTATAAGCAGACTCCTTTCATTCTCTGTGCCTTTCTTCAGCAGCTTTACGTCTGTTTGTTTCAAATGTGTAGGCTGCTTTCCTGGTTGTCGTGCTCCAGATGTCTCTGTCGGCCGCCTCCTGCTCCCACACCCGCTGGTAAATGTTAGCCAGAGAGAACTGTCTTTTCAGCTGGTCTTTAAACCGTTTGTGAGGTGCACCTTAATCTTGCTTACCTGAGCATAGTACACCATAAAGCACTGCTTCTGGCATTCTGGAATCCTCCATGTGTGACACATATTCTGTCCAACCCAATTGGGGTTGTAAGTGTATGCATTCAATGCTGGGCAGATTGGCTCTGTGAGGACTTCATTGTTTGTGGTGAAGTCCTGCCATCTGATGTTCATAATGGATCAAAGACAACACTGATGGTAGCGTTCCAGCAGTCGCATTTGTTTTCTGTACAGAACCCATGATTCTGACCCATACAAGAGGGTGGTGATCACAACTTTTTGGTAGAGATGTGTAGTGAATGGTTTCTCCAGACATGCTTCAATTGGCAGTCAAAGGAACTGTTGGCCTTAGACAGTCAATTGTCTATATCCTTGTTGACAGTGGTATCATTTGAGATAATGTTACTTAGATAAGTAGACTCTTCCACTGCATTGAGGTTGCTACTGTCAATGCTGATCTGCAGTGGATTGTAATTTCCTCAGGACCGTGGTTGGTACAGCACTTCTGTTTTCTTTAGGCTAATAGTAAGGCCAAATGCATTTGCTGCCTCAGAGAAACAGTTTACAACAAACTGCATTGCCTCCTCTGTGTGTGTCAGAAGGGCGCAATCCTCAGCAAACAGAAGCAAACAAAAGAGTTGGTGCCAGAACACACCCTTGCTTAAAACCATTGGAGATAGGGAAGCTGTCTGAGAGGGCTTCATTCTTCTTGACCTGCCTTTGTGCAGTTGACAGAGAAAGATGAGAACCTTGGTAGTGACTCCATCCCCCTAGCTGGCTACTGTCTCTTGCTGAACCAGACTGTTAGCAATCTCAGCATCCTTTCTGAGCCACAAGCTTGAGCTTCTGATCTCATATCCTCTTTATTACAAAGACGACCTGGACTATTGCTCTGTAGCATCACCTACTTCCATCCCTACCACAACCCACCTGCAGCTTGAACTCTTTTTCTTGTTCTTCAACATATTACTCCAGAAACCCATCTTGTACAAACTCCAGGAATTCATCCTCCACAGCATTGGTGCTGATTAGGTTTACCTAAAGGTCTAAATGTAAATTGAAACCACCCATTATTACTGTATTACCCATGTTACATGTACTGCAAATGTCCTGACTTATACCATTATCACTACTGTTTCATGGGCTATAATGTATGCTGCCCCTTGTTGTTTCTGTAGCTCCACCCAAACTGATTCTACATCTTGGCCCTTCAATCTAAGATCCTCTCTTACAAATGTACCTTATTAAGAGTGCTATCCCACCTCCTATTCCGATTTGCCTATCCTTCCTTAATGACGAATATCCTTGAATATTCAGTTCCCAGTCTTGTTTACCCTGTAACCACGTCTCTGTAATGGCAATTAAATCATACCTATTTACTTCTATTTGTGAAGTCAAATCATCTACCTTGTTGTGAATGCTGTGTGCATTCAGATAGAGTGGCCTTAACTATGCCTTTTTAACATTATTCTGCATTCTGATCCTATTTGATGCTTTCCTTCGCTTCGTCTGTCTTCTAATTTCGTTTACTACTTTTCTACTTCCTGTTACCAGTTTTGCTTCCCTCAAATCTGAGTTCCCTCTCAGGTTTCCAACCCCCTGCCAATCTAGTTTAAACCCTCCCCAACAGCACGAGCAAACCTCCCTGCGAAGATGTAGGCTAGGGCACAACCCGTCCATCTTGAACAGGTCCCACCTGCCCCAGAACTGGTCCCAATGACTCAGAAATCTGATGCCCTCCCTCCTACACCCAATCTTCAGCCACACGTTCAATCACTCAAATCTCCTATTCCTATGCTCGCTAGCATGTGGCACTGGGAGTAATCCTGAGATTACTGCTTTTAAGGTCCTGCTTTTTAATCTCTTTCCTAGCTCCCTAAAATCGGCTTTCAGGACCTCATCCCTCTTCCTACCTATGTCATTGGTACCAATGTGCAACACGACCTCTGGCTGTTCACCCTCCCCCAGAACAATGTCCTGCAGATGTTCTGTGACATCCTTGACCCTGGCACCAGTGAGGTAACACACCATCCTGGAGTCACGTCTACAGCTGCAGAAACATCTGTCTGTTCCCCTAACTCACTATTGCTGTTCCACTCTTCTTCCTCCCCTCCTGTGAAGCTGAGCCACCTTTGGTGCCATGGACTTGGCTCTGACTGCACTCCCCTGAGGAGCCATCGCCTTCACCAGTATCCAAAATGGAAAACCGATTAGCAAGCAAGGTCATCTCAGGGGATTCCTGCACTATCTGCCTGCAATTAGTGGATGTGCTGAAGTGACAGTGACAGCAGGAAATAAAACTGCTATATAGCTTCATAGTATGATTTAATGTGGGCAGACAGCCTCGATGGCAACAATGATTGAACCCCCTCTCTGGAGCTGTCTTCATTTCGTCAGATGTCTTGTCCAAGGAGGAAGTGAGATTACAGCCCAAGACATGTATGGCAGTGGTCTGAGCATGCGGGTGTTGCACTGACTGACATAAAGGCCTCTGCCATGAGGAGCATTGGTTTCCTTGAGTTGCAGTTCCTGCAGCCTGATCAAAGCAGGCAGTCCTTCTTCTCCTCATACTGCTGTCAAACATCTCAGCTAATCAAACACAAACAGCTGGTGCATCATTAAATTGCTGCAGGTCTTAAAGACTTGTGTTTAGTTGGGTGTGCATCCAATCGCTTAAGTTACCTAAAGCTAGAAACATGGGTAGGCGCAGAGGCATTTGGTTAGAATGCAGTTTGGCAGTGTTTCACCAGTTTGGGAAGGGTGATGGTGGAGGCAGAAGAGTAGGGAGAAGGAAAATTGGCTATTTCAAGTTTTCAAAATCCCATAAAAAAGTGACACAGCCTAAGATGTTGCTTATCCCACTGTGGTAATATAAAATCTGAATTAGAACAGGCTTAAGATGTTTTTGCATGTTGTCAGGCAAGCTCCCCACCTGCCAAGACCGAGGCACACATTGTTTCGCCGCATGAATATTAAAACTTAAAATTGCAAGCCCCTGACTGAAAAGACATTTGCATGGTGACAGGCTGTGTTGGAACAAGGGACAAAGAACCATGCCATGACACATTCAACCAACAATGGACTTTTGATTACCAGACATTGAAGCATTCCAGCTTAACTACTAAGGCGGCCGAATACACAGAAGAAGTAGTCAAACCAGTTTTGGTCACATGACTGACTGTTGGAGTTTTTGAATTTGAACTTCTAACAGAGGATTTGAACTCAGAAAGCCATGTGCTCCCGATTGGAACAGAACCTCCTCTTGAGTCCTGCCTATCTCCATCTCTTTCCCACAGAACTGAATCTTGTGAAAACACGTGAACCGCAAAGAGAGAAAAATCTCCTATGTGAACAAGGTTTGAGAAGAACACTAGGCCCCAACGAACAGCAAGACTACCTACAGTCAAGTGAGTTTGAAGCACGGTAAACAAGAAACTCTTCTGATATTGCCTCAAACCCCTCTCTATTATATTTTCCTCTCCTCTTTTCTGTTCCTATTTGCATGTGTCTATCGCATGTGCATGCTAGCGGGAGCGCGTCTTGTATCCGTAGGCATCAACTGTATTAGAGTTTAAGTTTAACTTTTAATAAAATTTCATCTTTCGTCTTTAAACCTCAGAAAACCTGTGTGAATTGGTTTCTTTGTCTTATAATTGGAAAGCTGCGAACAAGGATTCACAAAGGGGGAGCTCAAAATACAGTGTGTTTAAAATTAAACCCGGTTACAATAAGACCACGTGAAGACACTAACAGACCCCTAGACACCTTTGTCACCGGGTCGTAACAATGTGATCTATTTTTCATCAAGGTAGACCTGAACCTAAGACATTTTGGAATAAAGTGATGCTTGTGAATGTTGTAGGTTAAATGCAGGTTTCATTCAATGTGCCACCATTAATTTTATTTTAAGTAGGTATAAAATGAAGGCACAGGGTGGATGGCATAGCTGTACAACAAAATCAAGGTTTTGTCCTTCAGCTATGATTTTGAGTTTGAATTTAGCCCATGAAAAGGGCATGAAGGAATAATCTTGTTAACTGCTGTTAAAAAGTCATGAACTACATTTTAATACTGATGGTTGTGTCACTCATAGGGCCTAGGGGAAATTTAAGTGCTATTTTGTGTACCCAGGCATTAAATCATACTATGGAGCTATATGGCAGTTTTATTTCCTGCTGAAGCAACCACTGTCACTTCAGCACATTGCAAATTGCAGACATGCATTTTCTACGAAGAGCATATTAATAGTGCATGCAATGTTCAACATGGGTAGGGTTTTGCTTGCTGGATGAAGTGACAGTGAAAGAGGCGAAGGAGAGAGAAAGGACATCAGAAATAAAGAATATAACACTTAAGAGACAAGTTTTAAAGTAGAGGAAGTTCTTAAATATAAGATAAAACTATCTGGCATGAGGGAAAAAAGATGTTAAACTATCTCGCAAAATGTGTTGGATATTGAACAATTAAATGCTGCCTCCACAATCCAAAGAAATGGCAGGATGTGTGCAAGGTTCCTGACATAACCGTCAAATTTCTGAGGAAAAGAAGATCAAAGGTGTAAGTCAGCAGATGTAATTTAGGTTCCATTATCATTGACACAGCACTGCTGGGGAAATCCCTGAGGAATGGTGCCAAGCAAAGCCTATAAATTATTACAAGTATCTATCATTCAGAAAACATCTAAATAACAAATAATTTAATTATATATTTTATAAGACGTCAAAAGTCAAATTTATTGATTTTGTCAGTAGATTTCCAGGATCATCTCCCCTTGGGGGAGAATTTGTTTTTTGCAGCGAGTGGTTGTGATCTAGAATGCATTATCTGAAAGGGTGCTGGAAGCAGTAACACTCAAAAGGGAATTGGATATATATTTAAAAAGGAAAACAATTGCAGGGCTATGCGGAAAGAGCAGGGTAATGTGATTAATTGGATCATCTTTTCAAAGAGATGACACAAGCATGATGGGCCAGATGGCTTCTATCGATGCTGAAATATTCTATGATCTTATGATTCTATGAAGGCAAATGGAATGTTGGCCTCTATTGCCAGGGGGATGGAGTATAAAAGTAAGGAAGCCTTGCTAAACTGTACAGGGCATTGGTGAGACCACACCTAGATTATTGCATACAGTTTTGGTCTTCTTATTTAAGGATGGATATAGTTGCATTCCAATGTTCAGGGAAAGTTCACTAGGTTGATTCATGGGATGAATGGCTTGTCTTATGAGGAAAGATTGAGCAGGTTGGGCCTATACTCATTGTAGTTTAGAAGAATGAAAGGTGATCTTATTAATACATATGCGATTCTGAGAGAGTTTGACAGGATAGATGCTGAGAGCACCTTTCCCCTCATGGAGGAATCTAGACCTAGGGGGCATAGTTTCAAAATAAGGGGTTGCCCATTTAAAATGAAGATGAGGCGGAATTTTTTCCCTCTGAGCATTATGAATGTTTGGAATTCTTTATCCCAGAGAGCTGCACAGGGTAAGTCATTGAAAAGGCTGAGATAGAAGGATTCTTGAACTATAGGGGAATCAAGGGTTATGGGAAACAAATGGGAAAATGGAGTTGAGGCCAAGATATATTGAGTGGCAGAGCAGGTTCAAGGGGCCTAATGGTTTACTCCTGCTCATGTTTCTTCTGTTGTTATGAATCCTTGTGGGTGGTGAGAGAGCAGACTTTGATGTTTGAGGACCACTAGAAGAACCACGAGCCCACCACAGTGAAAACAGCTAAAAAGCTCCTCAGAATGACCTATTTCCCCTCAACAGCAGCTAATATAGGCAGGTTAGAGTTTATGGGCCCACATAGAAAGAGAGGGAAGAGTGGCAACAAGAACTGAAGGAAAGGACAGTGGCAATGTGATCTGGTGGGGAAGGGACAAAAACATGCCAGCTTATGTAAAGGGCCGAGGAGAGTGTGAATGTGAGCAGAAGGGCAAGGGGAAGGTTGGCCAATGGGTTCAGAGGGGAGAAAAAGGTGCCAGCATTAACTTTTTTAAACTCATCAGTGTTGCCATCAAGCATTGAGGGTTTCACAGGATTCAAGGCTTCGGACTCTCAACTAGACTTTACTGCATGTAATTTAGACTTTGTGCAATAATGTAAAATGGGTGATAGTGAATCAGCAGCCTGTTTTACATCTCTCATAATTTTTTATTTCCACAATGGCTACCAATACGTTAGCACACAAAATCAAAACTCACCGATCTGGGTGAGATTAGGGCATCGAATGATTATATACTTTCCTGGGCGAGTTGGAGGAGAGAAAGGTTAAATCAGCATTGTGTGAGTACTTGTCATGAAACCTAGTACCCAGAGTAATAGAGTGAGATGTATGGGTTTGTAAATTCTCTGTCTATCTCTGCTGTCTCCAGACTAACTAATTCCCAGAAACCAAGCTCAAACAACTGGCCTCAATCCCATAACCACACTGCTCCCAGTGAAAGCACAAAGTCATGCCAAGAAACCTAGTTATTTCAATGCTCTCTTCCCGCAAGCAACAAAATGCACAACAGCTTCATAAAATATGTATATAAAATGCAATTTTAAAAATTGAATTTTTAACAATATTATTTATTGATGATAAATAATTATTAATGATATATGGGCAGACCAACACTGCTGTTTCTGTCCAATCCTGCTTGTTGAAAGTCTGACACGTGATGATGCCTCAGTGCCTAGTTAAACCTTTTATCAGGCACTTTTAGCATTACCTGCTTCACTGTCCCTTTAATGAAGTATTTCTCATCTACTATCAGCTTTCAAGTCTAGTTTTATATTATTATAATTACAACTGGACAGGCATTTTTATTTTTTTGCAACACAATATGAGGGTGCCATGTCTATCTGGCTCTATTGTACTGGTACCTGGTGCTGGAAGATTTTGTAAACATGACAGTACATATCTGGAACCCACTAGAGGACATTCCCTGGTGCAGTAAATAGAAATACAATGAAATGTAGCTCCATATATGTATAGATGAAGTTCCAGTAACTCATGGCTTGTAAAAATATGCCATCTGTTCATTCTTTATCATAAATAGCAAATTAACATTGGGTTCTCCAAACAATTAATTTTACATTAGGAAGACGTATTGACTGTAGTTGCCATTTAAATTGTCCCAAGTACAACTCAAACCATTTTAAAGGATTGTTTATAAAAGCACTTTGTTTACTGCCACCAGAATTAATGATCTTAAAGGCCACTTAACCCCACTTAGAGATCAGAAATTTGAGTTAGTGTGGCATATACTCAAAGATGTTGACCCTAATTCGCAACATGGACTGCAGTGCTGACATAATAGGCTCATGCACAGTCAGCAACTTACTCATAGGCAACAGCATCAAAATAGCCATGAAATCTTCCATAATACATTTCCTGTTTTAATAGTTTATTTGACTATTGCTCCTATCTTGGAATTTCCTCAGCTTTACAACAGATAGCCAACATCAGAATGGCAGAAGGATATGCACAAGCCTATTTGTGATATCCCCATCTTATTCACCATTAAGTTCTTAATCCAGAAGGCAGAATTTTATACCCCCCACCCCACACATCCCAAGAGCAGACTGGAAAGTGAGGAATGTGGGGGGGGGGTGGGGGAGGCATGTGTGTACAATCGAGTGGGAGGTGGGGCTGCCGTTCCTGTCATCTACCTGCGCCCTCTGCGTGGGGGAGGTGGCAAATGGCCCACCCACCCTAGGCCAATTGCAGCAGACGGGCACTTTGGCACCTGAAGAGGCTTCCCAGTCATACCTGACGGCCTCCTTGTGGGCTGGGGGGGGGGGGGGGGGGGGGGTGGGACCCTCCTGATCGGGCACTCTGTGCCCCATGGAGGGCCCCCCAGCAGCACAGGCCACACCTGCTAAAACTAACCGCCACCCCCACCACCCCACCGCTCTACAGTCTGACACTTTCCCCCACTTATCAGGGCCCAGCCAATTGTCCCTGGTGAGGCCTGATCCTAACTTACCTGCTCCGAGGCTGGCATCCATCATCCTCTTCCGTCTGCGTGCAGTCCCAGTAATGGCCACTGCTCCTGGTGGCACTGCTGGGAATGGGGAGCTGACAGCCCTCTGATTGGCTGGCAGCTCTTGGAGGTGGGACTTCCTGCCTCGGTGGGGCGGAAGTCCCAACAGAGGCCAATTAAGAACCTTGGCCATGTAAAATTGCAGCATGGCTTCCAGGCCCAGTGTAGGCGGACTCTGCCCCGACCTTTCAGCTGGTGGTGGGGCCAGAGTCTCATGTGAGGATTGCTGGTAAGCAAACATTGTGAGGCTATTTCCCCCTCCATGGTGCTAAGTGGTATAAATGTAGACTAAAGCATTCCCATCTTACAATCGTGTTTCTTTTTAATCACAAATTCATCTTGCAGCCTCATCCTGGTCTCACTCATGGGTCAAAGAAATACTCCTCTTTTAGGAGGACTAGGATTTCTAAAACATGAAAGAGAACTATTCTACAGCACATTTAACAGGTATTGGAACTTTGTTGTTATTGAACAAAGACAAACAAGACCATAGTGCTCTTTGTTCCTTCATAGTGTGATCCTGAAAGTTGTGTCCAGGATAAATTTAGTATGCAAAGACTGTTAGGTCCCATTGTGAATCAACTGTTGGAACAGCTAATTCATATAGCTTGCATTTAATGCCTTTTAAATTCCTTCTTAAACAATGTGAATCTCAGAAGCACCCACCACAATATCTCACGAGATAACCCAACTGCTGGAGGGTATTACCTGGAACCAAAAGAAAGAAAGAGCTTGCAATTATATTCACCTATCACCCCTGTGCTCTCAGACTCCTGGTCAAGCAACGTCTTGATTTTAAAATTCTCATCCTTGTTTTCCAATCCCTCCATGCTCTGTAATCTCCTCCAGCCTCACAAGCCTCTGGGATATCTTACTCATCGAATGCTGAACTCTTGAGTATCCCCGATTTTAATCACTTCCTCGTTGGTGGCCGTGTCATCAGTTGCCCTTGCCCTAAACTCTGGAATATCCTCCCAACACCTCTCCACCTCTCTATCTTGTTTTACTCCTTTAAGACATACCTTAAAACCTACCACTTTGACCAAGCTGGTCATATTTTGTTTTACAGTGCTTCTGTGAAGTGCCTAGGGACATTTTATTACATTAAAAGCGCTTTACAAATATAAGGTATTGTTGTTATATAGCATCTATAATAACCTTGGAATGTCCTAAAGTGGTTACAGCCAATTAAGTAATTTTGAAGTGTAGTCATTGTTGTAATGTAGGAAACATGACAGCCAATTTATACAAAGCAAGGTCCCATAAGCAGCAATATGGTATTGATCAGATTATCTGTTCAGTTGTCCAGAGAAAGCATGCTCATCTATTCGGTTTGGGTTGGAAACAGACAGACAATTGACCCTGGAGCACACATTCAATGGGGCATGGTTTACATAAGAACGTAAGAAATAGGATCAGGAACAGGGGCTCGTTGACCCCTTGAGCCTGCTCCACCATTCAATAAGATGATGGCTGATCTGATTGTGGCCTTTCCTGCCTGCCCCCTTCCCCATAACCCTTGACTCCCTTGTAAACCAAAAATCTGTCTAACTCAGCTTTGAATATATTCAGTGACCCAGCCTCCACTGCTCTCTGTGGAAGAGAATTCCAAAGTCTAATGATCCACTGAGTGAGAAAATTCCTCCTCATCTCCATCTTAAATGGGAGACCCCTTACTTTTAAACTGTGCTCCCCAGTTCTAGATTCCCCATGAGGGTAAACATCCTCCCAGCATCCACCTTGTCAAGTCCCCTCAGAATCTTATATGTTTCAATAAAATCACCTCTCATTCTTCTAAACTCCAATGAGTACAGGCCTAACCTGCTCAACCTTTCCTCATAAGACAACCCCCTACATTCAGGAATCAGCTGAGTGAACCTTCTCTGAACTGCTTCCAATGCAATCATATCCTTTCTTAAATAAGGAGACCAAAACTGTACACAGTATTCCAGATGCGGTCTCACTAAGGCCCCGTACAGCTGTAGCAACACTTCCCTATTTTTATACTCCATTCCCCTTGCAATAAATGCCAACATTTTATTTGCCTTCTCAATCACTTGCTGTATCCGCATGCTAACTTTTTGTGATTCATGTACCAGGACATCCAGAGCCCCCTGTGCCACGGATTTCTGTAGCCTCTCTCCATTTAAATAATATTCTGCTTTCCTATTCTTCAGGGTGGATGTGGAAAGGATGTTTCCCCTTGTGGGAGAATCTAGAACTGGGGGTCACTAGGGGTCACCCATTAAGACAGAGACGAGGAGAAATCTTTTCTCTCAGAGGGTCGTGAGTCTTTGGAATTCTCTTCCTCAAAAGGCCCTGGAAGCAGAGCTTTCAAATATTTTTAAAGCAGAGGAAGATAGATTCTTGATAAGCAAGGGGGTAGGCAGGAATATGGAATTGAGGTTACAATCAGATCAGCCATGATCTTATTGAATGGCAGAGCAGGCTTGAGGGGCCGAGTGGCCTACTCCTGCTCCTAACTCATATGCTCATATGTTCTTATGTTCCTGCCAAAGAGGACAAGCTCACATTTTCCCACATTATACTCTATCTGCCAAATTTTTGCCCACTCACTTAACCTATTTATCCCTTTGCAGACTCTTTTGGGTGGAATTTTATGCTGTCCCCATGCCGAGTTTGGAGGTGGGGAGTGCATAAAATCATGTGCTGGCAGGGTGGGGTGGGGGGGGGTGGCGGGCCGGTATATTCCGCCACCGTCCTGCCTCCACCGAAATTTAGTCCAGGGCAGGAAGGTCTGTGAATGGCCTTCACACCCTGCCAACAATTGAGGCCCTTAGCTGGGTAATTAACCCCCAATTAAGGGCCTCTTCCTGCCGCAGCCACAATTACCTGTGTGGCGAGTGCCCCTGCCACTGCACGTGGAAGCACGGCACAAAAAAATGTGCAGGCTGCTTCCCGCCTCTTGTGGGGGTGGAGAGGGATGGAGCCTCATTCAAAGGCACTCAATGTCTGAACGAGGGACCTGGCATTGGGAATGGGGGAACCACTGAGGGCCACTCCCTGTCCTTGCAGCCGCCCCCCCCCCCCAACTCCCCTAGGACCCCCACCCCGCGAGACCCCTCACATCCTGACCTACCAGCAACTCCTCAGTCTGGTCAGTGCAGCTACAACAACAGCAAACACCTCTGCAGAGCCACTGCAGCTGCCGGCCTCTGATTAGCCAGCAGCTCTGCAAGGCCAGGACTTTCAGCGATGGGGTCCTAAATCCTATGGAAGGCCTGCCACTGTCGAATTAAGTTACCCAATTGGCACTAAATTCGGCAAGCCTTCCAGAGAAGAGGGGACGTGGGGATCTCGCCGTTGGTTTCGCCCGATGTCATGACCCCCACTGCTATCATAAAATTACCCCCTTTGTGTCCTCTTCACAACTTTCTCAGCTACCTTTGTGTCATCAGCAAATTTAGCTACCATGCAATCAGTCCATTCATCCAAGTCATTAATATAGATTGTAAATAACTGAGTCCTCAACACTGATCCCTGTGGCACTCCACTAGTTACAGTTTGCCAACCCGAGAATGACCCATTTAGCCTGAATCTCTGCTTCCTGTTAGCTAACCAATCCTCTATCCATGCTAATATGTTACCCACAAAACCATGAGCTCTTATATTGTGTAGTAACCTTTTATGTGGCACCGTATCAAATGCCTTTTGGAAATCCAAATACACCACATCTACTGGCTCCCCATTATCCACCCTGTTAGTTACTTCCTCAAAGAACTCTAATAAATTAGTAAAACATGATCTCCCTTTCACAAAACCATGTGACTCTACCTGATTGTATTATGATTTTCTACATGTCCTGCTATTACTTCCTTAATAATGGATTCAAGCATTTTCCCTATGACAGATGTTAGGCTCACTGGCCTATAGTTTCTTGCTTTCTCTCTCCCTCCTTTCTTGAATAGAGATGTTACATTTGCAGTTTTCCAATCCGCTGGGACTTTTCCAGAATCCAAGGAATTTTGGAAGATTACAACCAATGCATCCACTGTCTCTGCAGCCACTTCTTTTAAGACTCTAGGATGCAGGCCATAAGGTCTAGGGGACTTGTCAGCCTTTAGTCCCAATAGTTTCCCTGGTACCTTTTCCCTAGTGATGGTGAGTGTTTTAAGTTCCTCCCTCCCTTTTCCTTCTTGATTTTCAACTATTCATGGGATATTTTTTGTGTCTTCTACAGTGAAGTCTGATACAAAATACCTGTTCAATGCTTCCGCCATCTCCTTGTTTCCCATTATTAATTCCCCAGTCTCACCCTCTCAGGGACCAATACTCACTTTAGCTACTGTTTTCCTTTATATATACTTGTAGAAAATCTTACTGTCTGTTTTTATATTTCTAGCTAGTTTTCTCTCATTAATTTATTCCTGTTTATTACCTTTTTAGTCATCCTCTGCTGGTTTCTAAATTTTTCCCAATCTTCTGGCTTACCACTCTTCTTTGCAGTATTGTATGCATTTTCTTTCAATTTGATATTATCCTTAACTTCCTTAGTTAGCTATGGATGGTGCATCCTTCTCATAGAGTCTTTCTTTCTCAATGGAATATGTCTTTTTTGAGAGTCATGAAACATCTCCCTAAATGTCTGCCACTGTTTCTGTACCGTCCAACCTTTTAAGCTATTTTCCCAGTCCATTTCAGCCAACCCTTGTAATTGCCTTTATTTAAGATTAAGACACACGTCACTCACCCTCAATCTGACTGTGAAATTCTATCATGTTATGATCACTGTTGTCGAGAGGTTCCTTTACTATCAGGTCTTTAATTAATCCTGTCTCATTACACAATACCAGGTCTAAAATAACCTGCTCCCTGGTTGGCTCTAGAACTTATTGCTCTAAGAAATTGTCCCAAACACCCTCTATGACTTCATCTTCCAGGCTACCTTTGCCAATTTGATTCTTCCAATCTATATGAAGATTAAAATCATCCACAGTTATTGCAGTAACTTTCTTACAAGCCCCCACTATTTCTTCATGTATATTCTGTCCTACAATGTAGCTACTGTTAGGGGACCTATAATCTAATCCCACAAGTGAGTTGGTTCCTTTGCTATTTCTTATCTCCATCTGAACTGATTCTACATCTTGACCTTCTGAACCAAGGTCATCTCTCACTATTGTACGAATCTCATCCTTTAATAACAGAGCCCAGGTTTGTGCCCATGCTGTTGTCAGGAGGCGAATGGTAATGCATTCATCGTATGGTATGTTGTGCAGCTTATGAGGCATTCCTGATGCCTGCTATGTACCTAACATTTTCAGAGTACAAACAAATAACATTGAACTTTGGACTTCATTTCAAGGTTTCAATTCTGCTTAAACCCAGCAGTAGTCAGGAAAGGAAATTCTACATTCTGCTCAGGATAAACATCAAGTGGAAAATCTCTGAAAGGGAGCTACTGTATTGCCTGGTCGTATCAGATTATTAAATCATTTTTAAGTCATGTCCTACCAAATGGCTTTCACAGCAAAAGTCAAGGGTATATAAGATGAAAATGGAACAGATCTCATGCCAGAAGATGGTAAAAAGTAAGACAGCAATAGTTTATTTTTGCACTTGCAGAAGTTTGGATAAGTCTTCACTTTGGCTCCCAGTTCAGGAATGTGCCAGGTGGACAAAGCAAAGCTCTCTCAACCAACAGACGCATAATACTGCAGACACACCAAAAGTGTTGTGAAAGAAAGACTTGCATTTATATAGCCCCTTTCATGACCTCAGGATGTTCCAAAGCACTTTACAGCCAATTAAGTACCTTTCAAGTGTCATCACTGTTGTAATGGTGTCCATTTGTGTACAGCAAGGTCCAACAAAAAGCATGTGATAATGACCAGATAATCTGTTTTAGTGATGTTGTTTGAGGAATAAATATAGTCTGTGACACTGGGGAGAACTCATCTGTTCTTCTTCAAATGGTGCCTTTGGATCTTTAATTTCCACCTGAGAGGCAAACGGGGCTTCAGGTTTAACTAAAGGCGCCATCTCCGACAGTGCAGCACTCCTTCAGTACTTCAGTGGAGTTTCAGCCTAGATTGTGTGCTCAAGTCTCTAGAGTGGGACTTCAACTTTCTGACTCAGGGGCAAGCGAACTGCCACCTCCTTCTTATGTTCTTGAACAACTAGGAAAAGCTAAATTTAAAGGAGTTTGGCAGTTTGCACTAATGGGAAATGTACAATATAACAACAGCTTGCTTTTATATAATTAAACAGAGTAAAACATCCTAACATACTTCACAGGAACGTAATCAGACAAAAACAGACACAGAGACAAAGGAGGAAATATTAGGGCATGTGACCAAAAGCTTGGTCAATGAGGTAGGTTTTAAGGAGTGTCCTAAAGGAATCCTTCAAACAGTCTCATTAGTTACTATCTCAAACAAGTCCAACAATACTCTTGAGGCAATTTTCTGACCACACCTTTTTGCTTCTGTGATCTTTAGACCAACATTGATTACTTCCTATAACATGTTCCAGAGCTTATTCGCACTATCAACATTGAAGTAATATGTCACAGGTTCATGTCTCACTACTGTTCTAAAATTCATGGCTACATTCGTTATCCTCCAACTTTACCTCAGGTACAGTTACTGTATTTATGCAACTGGTGTGGTTAGAACTAATTCTCCCTGTTTCTCTTGTTTCTTTGAAGGATCTTGAGTCAGCTCTTTAAAAACATCAAACTGAATTAACCTAATTATATCATTTCTGACAGTATGATATTCTTTTACCTAATAAAACAATTATTTGGTATAAAAATACTTACTAATTCACACTCTGACTACACTTACTCAAACATGCCATCAATCATGGAGAGCAAAAAAAGCCAAGATTTTCAAGAAGAGTGATGCAAACAGAGTTAGTAATCTCAAGATTTCCACATTCTCCCATCCCCCCCCCCCCCCCCAACTCATAGTTGTGGAGGAAATGGAACCAATTACTTTTTCATTGAGTTCTGGTTTCTGTCTATCCAAATGAATTCACGAGCAAAGCTACAATAACTTTGCATGGAAGCAACTTAAAAAAATGTTAAGTTTGGAAGGTTAAATGAAGAATTTTCCTAAGGGAACATTTTAGAAAGGAATGACTTAAGGAAATAATCAAACCTCAAATGCGATTATAAATGGCTACCATAAGGGAAGCTAGGGTAATTTGAAAACTTTCCATTGAATGTAAAAACTTACAATCAATAATGTTAGGTAAGCTGATGTTTTAATTGAATGTTGTTAGAGATGATATTTCAACTTTGATTATGGCAGATTGTGCCGGTGAAACTAAGATTTTGTGAACTATGACATTGTTAACTGATTTAAAGTGATTTAAAACAGATTTTTCAAAGCTGCAACCATCATCCACTTCAATAGCTACTTTCTGAACTAGCTCTGTGTCACTTTCATGCTTTGTCTAGTATATTTGAACAAAAAAGCAAAAATAATTGGCTTTAAGCCCAAAAAGGAATGGGCCACAATATACTCCATTCCTAAAATAGTCAAAAGTGTAATGGAGGTTGTCAGTTGAGGGGTTATTGCAAGAACTGCACAACTCTAGTTTAAATCTAAAATTCTACTCAAGGGTTGCGGAATTCCTCTACAAGCCGACACAGACTTGAAGAGTTCCTCCATTTAATATGAAAAGTGAACTTGTAAATACATTTGAAAATATTTTTGGTTCTGTTAGAAATACCAGCCTTAAATATGTTCTTCTTGTGTTTCAATACAAGGTGACTACAACAGTTATTCTTCCCCTTTTGCCCAGCACCCCGGTCTGAATTCTATTCTTAGCCAGAATTATAGAAAATGGAGAAAAATGACTTTTGACCAGGTGAGGGAAAGTTAGATGTGAGCATTGACCCTCATTAGTCATGATTCCTTGCTGCTGTATGTTTAGATTGGAACATGGAAAGAGTCATTACCATTCTCACAGTTAATGGTTAATGGGACCCAGCTCTTGAAAGAATTACATGAAAATTGACATTAATACTAAAATTGTATTTATAAGCTGAATAACTTAGAATCACAAGTAACTATTTTTAAAGTACAAAAGTGAATGAAAATTCAGCCATTTTTTAAAAGCCACTGTTTCCTGGCCAAACTATATATTACAGATGAAATTAACAAGTTTAAGATGGTAATGAATTATTCACAAAGTCAATTTAGGATAATATGAAGCAACTTTCCTATCTTCCAATTTATAACTTGGAAATATACATCCATAGACAAATATTTTAATAGATTGTCATGCAGACCCCCACCTGCCAAGAAGGAGGCCTATTAATTTTGTCATATGAACATTGATTTTAAACTGTTGCTGGAGCAAGGAAATTACTTATTAACAGATCAGCCGTGGCTGGAAAAAACATTTACACACTAACAGACAGTACTTGTAGAAACAAAGGAGCATTCACTGACACATTCAACCCACGATGGACTTTGATCACCAGACATTAAAGGTGAGGAAGCTTGCATTCCAGGATGGCCGAACAGATGTGGTCAAACCAGCTAGTCACATGATTAACCTACTGGGCAAACTGAGTTTTTTTGAATTGTACAGACAATTTGAGAAGAATACTGGGCCCCAATGAAAAGCAAGATCTACCTACAATCAAGGACTCTACAGCGAGCTCCAAGAACAGTAACCAAAACTATCTTTAGATATTGCGTCAAACTTTTCCACTTTATTTCTTCTGCTCTTTTCTGTTTCTATCTGCATGTGTGTTTATCGCATTTGCATGCTAGCGTGGACGCGTCGTGTACCCATAGGCATTAATCAAATTAGAGTTTAAATTTAATGAATTTCAACCTTTCTTCTTTAAACATAAGAAAATCTGTTTGTGCTAGTTTCTTTGCCTTACCGTTGGAAAGCGGTGAACAAGAATTCACCAACGGGGAGCTAAAAACATGGTGTGTTCAAAATTAAACCCTGTTACAGTAAGACCAGGTGAAGGCTGAGAGGGAACCCTAGGCCCCTTTCTCATCGGGTCGTAACATAGATACTATGAGAAAAGATCAGGATAAATAACTGTGTAATACTGTAATACAAGGATGCATTATTGTCCCATTGGATTCCATAACATTGCAGTTCGATTCATTTAGTATTGATTATTTATAGGGGTTGAGCAAACTCCAGGTTGTGTACCTTCATTCCAACACACAGAATAATTCTTCATTCCCTTGCATCATTACCTCGGTATGGTCAAAATTTGGTTAAACTGGCTGTTTTTATCGACCTGGTAGCAGCCACAAGACAATTTCATGGTTCCAAGGTACTGGCAGAAATTTATGAAAATGGAGAGGCTATGACTATTTTAAATATAGCTTTGCTTGCTCAGCACATTGATAAAGTGCTCTCAGTACCTCAGTTATGGATGTAAATGGTATAACTTTGTAGTTTGTTGCAGTCACACCTCCAGATCAGAAGATTATGGATCTGAGCACCACTTAAGGCCTTAAGCACATAATGTAGGCTGAATGTCCTGTACAATACTGAGGGGCGGCAGATAAGACTTGAAATTGAAGTCTTGTCTAATGGAGCAGATGGGCATTAAACATCCTCCTGAACCACTTAAAGTAGAGTAGGGAGTTTCCCAGACCAATAGTTCTCCCTGAACCTGTAACATAAAAAACAAAACAGACTAACTGGTCATCTACATCATGGCTTGTTTGTAAAATGTTACAATGTTGAATCAAGAATGGCTGCCATGTTTGTCTACTAATTAATGCATTCTAAAACATAATTCATTATGTGAAGTGCTCCCAAAATGCTTGTTCTAACCCACCCTATCTCAGCAATCACCTTTAGTCATGTGTCCCCACATGCACCTTCCAGTCTACTGATACTACTTTATTCCCAATTGCCCATTTTCCAATATCAAAACTTTTGCTGCCTGATCTTTCAGACATAAACCCCTATCAGCTGGACCTCTCTCCCTGCTTGCAAAACAAAAAACCTTTTGCTTCAACTTGGCATGTTAACTCTTGCAGTAATTGTAGTGTTTTGAGAAGTGCATTGTACAGATCGTTCACTTGAGGCTACCATGGACAAAGGAGCCAGCAGAGGGAGCTGAAAAGGACGGTGAAAAAAAACAGAATAAAGAAGACTCCATTATGTTCAGCAGAATGCTATCTCAGTCTTTGCCTCATATTTCTTACTAAACTTGACTAAACCTCACTCCAGTCCCAAGAACATCACAGCAATGTTACCTGTTTTCTCTTTTCTGTTTTTGCTTAACGTTCACTGGGTTTCTGACAACCTACAAAAGGTGCATTGAAATGTCTTTCCTTACAAGATGAGCACTACAGAAATGCGAAATGAAGATGAAAAATGCTGGAAATACACAATGTACCAGTTAGCATCTATAAAGAGAAAAGGCAGATGATGATGTTCCAGATGTGTCCCCTTTATCAGAACTGAAGATGGAGAGATAGGCATTGTTATCTCTCTGTTTTCAGTTCTTGTGAAGGGTACACATCAGAGACATCATTGTAATGAGTTCTTTATGTTGTCTGATGCAACATAAATGAGATGTGTGGAGTCCAGTTATGCTGAAGATCTCGAACAGGTTTATTAACAGCTAAACTATTATATACAGTACAGAGCAAATTATTTACAGAACCTTCATCTGGGTGTTACAGTTGCAGAGTGACCCTGACTTATAGTTACATGTCTACATCCTGATCCTTAGCTCATTAGCATACTGAGATCTGAAAGGGATACCAGTCTTAAAGGCAATCATATAACATTCCCTTTCTTTTCAAAGATAGGTCTTGTATGCTACAAGTAAAAACATAAAATTAGACTCAAACACGCTGATGGTCCTCCTGTCATACAAATGGTAGGTCTTTCTTTAAGAGATTGCTCAGTGATGATGCTTTGTCAGAAAAGCTTGGAATTTATGGTGCCAAGAAGTTGAAAAATCCAAGTCATCTCTGGAGACCTTCCTTGATTGTGGGGTAGCCTTACATTTCAGACTTTGCCTGGGTCAGGACGGATTCCGTAACCGGAATAGATGGAGCCAAAGAAATTAATCTGATTTGCATTCACCTGTCACTTAATGCTGTTAAAAATGAGCCCTTCGCGAGCGTCATCAGTGAATGAAGATTTTGATCATGCTCTTTGATTTTGCCCATTACCGCAACGTTATCGGCAATGCATATACAGCCAGGTAGGTTTTCTATAATTCTGTCCATATGCTGCTGAAACAGATCTTTACTGACAGATAAGCTGAAGGGTAATCTCTGGAAACAGTATCTTCCAAATGGTGTCCTGAAGGTAGTGACTTCTTGACATTCCTTGGCTAGGTGTACCAACCAATATCCATGTTTAGCATCCAACTTGGAGAAGAATTTGGTTCTTGTGAACTTGGGATTCAATTCCTCTAATGTCAGAATCTTGTGGGGACATCGCTTGAGGGAGAGGTTTAGACACTTCAGATCTAGACATGTCCTGATTGCTCCATCCTTCTTCAGGACACACGTAATTAAACTGCACCAGTCTGTGTGATGATGCATACGACGGATGATGACATTGCGTTCCATGACATCTAACTCCCACTTAAGCTTTATTTGTATGCGCATGCTGCACTTTTTGGGAGGGTTGATTGACAGAAAAGCATTCTCTCTGAGGTGCAGTACGGCATCACCTTTGAAATCTCCCAAGGCGTCAAACCAGTTACGGTACATTTGTTGTAGGTCGTATACTGACTCAATGCAGGTATCCTTAGTCTCTTCTACTGTAATGAGTACCTTGGTGACCTCATAGATGGTCGCAATGTTGAGGTCCTTACATGCTGGTAGTCCTGCCACTGCTGGTCTGTTCATGTCTACCAGGTAAAATATTTGTGGTTTCCATGCTGACTTGCCATAGCTGCATTGCATTGTTAGTGTGCCACTGCAAGGGATGGGTGACCCATTGCATGCAGATAACTTTGCTGTTGTTGGTTGTATCATTAATTTCCATTGACTCTGGTACATATCCTTCAGGATTCAGACTGGTAGGATATTTGCACTAGTTCCAGTGTCAATCTTAACCCTGAATGTGTGTTTGCCAACTTTCTTTGGGGACATGATGTTAATGGTAGCAAAAGCTTCCAGTTGTTTCACTTCATCAATACAATGTGTCAGGTTCACAATGTGAAACGCCTGCTTGTCTCCTGGCTGAGAATCACTTCTGTCTGTGTCTTGTCTCTGGTCTATTTCGCTGTGGACTTCATGTATCAACTTGTGTTTACACAGGTCTCTGACACTTTCTTTGCTGCTGTTGCCCTGTTGCTGCACCTGTCTTCAGTTTGTTTATGTCCTACTGTGACTTCTGGCTGTGTCTTTGGAGCCATATTTCTTGCATAGGTGGACCCAATGTCCTTTTGCATTGCATGCCTTACACAGGTCTTGAAATGCAGGACAACTTCATGGTGAGTGGGACAAGCAACACTTACCACACAGCTTGCTTACTCTTTTCGACCTGGTTATTGTGCTGATACTGTTGGCTGCACCTAGTGCGTGCAGATGCTTTTGTTCAGTTACAATGGCTTCGTATTTCCTGCCATCTTCTAGCAGTGCATCAATGCTGTGACCTTTCATTTTCCCCAAAAGGTCTTTCTGACATGCTTCAATGGGTGTTGAGACAATCACCAGCTTCATTAGTCACTCTGACAGCTCAGTTTCTGAAAATTTGCATTTGTTGCCCTTACTATGGCATCTACTGATGAACTGGTCTATTGATTCCTGTGGCTGTTGCCTGTAGGACATCAATTCCAGGTGGTGAATTCTAAAATTCACTCTTAATCAGAGCTGATCTTCTAGCACTTTTCATATCTTTGTGGGATCTTTCTGGTCCTCTTCAGATAAGCTAGAGGTATTTATTCTGTATGACCCCTCATTTCCAACTGCTATCAATATTTTTTACAGCCGGCTTCTCTGATTCTACAGTCACTTGGTCTATGAAGCATACCTGCATTCTTTGTTTAAAAAGTTTGAACTCAGATAGGATATCAATGGCCTTCCAGTTCATGCTGGGAAATTGTATTGCCATCTTTCTGCTGTTCTTTTGTTTTCTGCTGTTTATTTAACTTTGTTAAACTTTGAGTGTGTGCCTTTTCTACTTGTGGTTGGAAACTGGTTTTAAAACTTGTTCTATTCACTCTGCGCTGTTTCCCTTTTATGAAATTCCCTGTTATTTAGACTAGCTGCTTGGATGGAGAGGAGCAGATGTTTGACAGTCTTAACTGTTTATCTTGCTTGCAGCACTTAATTTTGTCTGTTTACACAGCTGTTCAATAGGCTGTTCAATAGCTATATTTGTAAGAGTTTGTTTATGTTCTTCACACTTGAGTGGTTTAATGGTTGTTTTAAACTTTAGCTGCGTGAATGGAAACTGCAGTGTTCAGGGTTTTTCTGTGCTTTTTGCTATTGGATGCCCCCTGTAATGGCGCCAACCTTGATTAGCCTGGGAGAGGAATCAGGTTTTCCCCATTTTTTCTTTCCCATGGAGGCTTTGAAAGAAAAAAAATCAATTTTTTAAGCACTTCAAAGCTTGTTTTTTCACGTGGGGATTCCTTGACCATTGGCACAATGACTCACCATATCGCAGGAATTTATTTGCAGCCTGTCATTCTGTGCTCTGTCTTCTACAGCTGGAGGTAATTTTTTTTCTTTCCACTGTTTGGGACAACATTCCTTTTGACTTTTCTCTCTAGTGGCTGTAGTAAGGGTAGTTTTCACAGCTGTTTTACCTGTGGTCTTCAATCTTAGACTTTTCTTTTCACCACAGGTGCCATCATGTAATGAGTTTTTTATGTTGTCTGATGCAACATAAATGAGACGCGTGGAGCCCAGTTATGCTGAAGATCTCTGACAGGTTTATTACCAGCTAAACTATTATATACAGTACAGAGCAAATTATTTACAAAACCTTCATCTGGGTGTTACAGTTGCAGAGTGATGCTGGGCTTGCAGTCACGTGACTACATCCTGGTTCTTAGCTCATTAGCTTACTGAGATCCCTTTTCATTGTGGGGTTGAGGGAGACGGGGTCAAATAAGCATCATCAGTGTAAGGGATGGTGGGAAGGGGTGAACTTTCAACTTTGGGCAGTCTGGCGGTGGGGGAGGTCGGAATTCAAAGTTAAGTGTTTTGGTGGGGGAAGGGCAAATACTTACTGTAATTTTTTATTTGGGGGTTTGAAAAGGGGCATTACAATTTTATTTTGTGGGGGATCACTTTAAAATTTCAAATTTGCTGGCAGGGCTGGCTGTCCTTTAAAAATGGCGCCAGCGCCTGCGCACAGGAAACGGACGCCATTGCTGGGGACAGACAGCCTGCCCCCTCCAGGTGATGGGGGTGGGTGGGGGTGGCCATCCCAGCTATTTAAATGAGCTGCTGTGCGGGAAATCGCAGTGGTTCTTCGTTGTGCGGCCCGTGTGTGCTGCTGGAAGCGATGGCATGCCCTTAAAATCCAGCCCGTTATATTAAGGTAAAGTTGATAGTTTTTTTTTTAAATCATGGATTCAGCAGGGCGATGATGAACTCAGGTGATGCACTTCCCCGGAGGAAGGGATGGAAGACAGATGATTGAGATAAGTGCTGCTGTTCTTACAAAACCTATAACAGTTGTTTCAGAGTGGAATTGGAAGAGGTTCTGGAACGGGGCACCCATCTGCCTACATTGGCATGTTGTATAAAATTATATAAAAGTATGAAGGTGGTCAATAGAAATCTGCCAATGCACCCTGCTACTTCTGCTCCTAACCTCACTACCTTTTCAATTACAGTCACAATGGCCAGGATTGGTTTGACTCGTGCTGAGGAAATATTTTAAGCACTGCGTTTACGTGATATTATCCAGACAATATATTTGTATGAAAATGGTCTCCTCCTTTAACGAATCACAAGAAAATGTAAAGTGGTCATGCGTCTCTCAAGCATTCTCAAATCAATGTGTTGGGCTGATTGGATCCAGAATATTTGGAAGACTGCATGAGAAAGCCTTTTGTTTTGCACCGTTTTCCCACACTACACCACTGAACTGGTCTAACTGTGTTCACTTAACGAGTCAGTGCTGCTTTCAGAAGTTTGAAAATGCATTGTTTTTACTGTGTTGTTTCATTTAAGAATTTTTATCTGAGAAATTTAATGCAATCAAGCATAGGGATAGAAATTGATATGCATTGTGCCTGTTTCTTGGGTGTAAAGCAGACTCAAAGCAAAACCAATTTAGCAATGGAACAGCCTGCACAGAATCTGTGAAGATGTAGATTCCACTATTAAAGACATGGGGCCATTTTTTAGGTGGCTTTGGCAGACACTTAAACGCAGATTTTATGCAAATCCGGACCCTAATGCCTCTTGAAGGATCCTATTCAAAAAATAGTGAGTGATGAGGGACGTAGGCATGACTGCCCTACTCAGCATTCTTCAGTGGAAAAAGTAAGTTTTTTTTGTATTTTTTGAAAAAAAACATTCTTGTGGAGGCAGGAGGAGTAGAAGTGCTCCCCATGGTCTGCTCCCATATACCATCCCAGGATTTACCCGAGGGCCTCTGCCAACAAGATAGGTGGCCCCATATTGATCTATTCCCTCGGGGAAGCTGCCTGTGGAGGCCCAAGAATCAATTTAGTGCAACCATTTGCCATGTGTACAATTCCCAAAAGTTCTAAAAAGAAAATAGTGTCGGGATAGAATGATAACTTTGAAAATAAAAGCTCAAAAGTAACTCTTTGGCTTATTACAGTCAGAATTTGTTTCTCCATTCAGTTAAATTCCAGTGTATGGACAAGTAAACCATATGTTAGATGATACTACACAGTATTCATTAAATGGAATGGGATAACAGTTCATACCTCCTTCCAACCAATTCCTGTCATTTTAAGTATTACCAGCAGATGGGGCATGGAGCAACAGCTAAGTCTTTGGACCCTGTTTGTGTTACATAAAGTACATGTGACAGATTTTAGTTAAATAAAGTTCAGCTGCGTTCCTGAAACTGATGATTCACTGCACAAGGATTTTAAGTTTTGGCTGGTTTTCTTTATGAATTCATGCAGTTTGCAAAGATCTGTATTCAGCACTTTGAGAGATAGGAAGCCATACTTTGCATCACAAGCAGTATTCCTTGATAAAGTTTTACTTTTCAGTTCAGTCTTATGAAAAATTTATCTTCAGATTGTAAATCTAATACTTTGAGCAGAAAGTGTTTCAGCATCCCCAAATTTTCATTACATGCAGAGTGCACAACTGTGTACCATTAATTTGATGCAGTGTTGGGGAGAACTGGGCAGACAAAGACATCAAATTTCGATTAGCAGATGTAGCTGTAAGTGTTCAAATGAAACCTTTTGATTTTTAAGGATTATGGGAGTAAATCTGTTCTATAATAATCAAAACCAACATTTATTTTATTAAAAAATGTTGTCAATGATTTAATATATGTGCTTTCTATTTAAATTTGCTATTTTCTCCATCCCTTTTGCAATCATGCTTTCCTCTTTAGTCAGGAAGATAAGACAATTCATCTCTCAGACATCCTCACATCCTTCAAGGAGCCACTGGAAGATGCCCTTGAGCAGTGTGTGAAGGGACCGATCTCCCTCTCTCACTTAAACAGCTTTTCTCACCCTCTTGCTGACTGGCCTTCTCGAGACTGGTCCAAGGCATTTATCTAGTTTTGTGTTGTGGTATTCGGCACACCCTTCTTGATTCAAGTGTGCAGCGGTTTGTCTTATCTGTTTAACTGTATGATTTTCTTTAAATAAAAACCTCATTCATTTCAACATAAACCTGTATTCGGTGTGTAATAAAACACCTGTTCAGTTCCTGCACCTCCTTTAAAATGGCACCATTTAGTTTATATTGCCTCTCCTCATTCTTCCTCCCAAATGTATCCTTCAAATTTCTCCACATTAAACTTCATCTGCCAAGTGCTTTTTCATTTCATCCGTCTCTTTGTCTCCCTGAAGCTTGCAGCTATGCTCCTCACTGTTTACATTTTGAGTTCTTTATTATCTTCAAACTTTGAAAGTATGCTCTTTATAACTCTATAGCATTTACCTGGGTTTCAAAGCCCACCCCCTCGTCCTCGTCGCGGAACCTGGACAATGAGTAAGAAAGGGTTGATCAAAACAGGATGAGGTATGGTGGGACTCTTTATGTCCTGGGCTGCTTCAGTTACTGTGAAGGCCTGTTAGGAACCCTAGAAATACTCAGCAGATGGGGCTTTGGCAAACAAGTCCTAAACGGTAGAACAGGTGGAGGAAGATGTTCCATCTGAAATGTCTCAACAGCTGTTCTGGCAGATGAAGGCTGCAGCAGAACAAAACCCCCAAATTGTCTTGGATTCCTTGCCACAAGAACACAAGTAATAGGAACAGAAGTAGACCATATGGCCCATCAAGCCTGCTCCGCCATTCAATACGATCATGGCTGATCTTAGGCTTCAATTCCACTTTTCCGCCCGCTCCCCATGTCCCTTGATTCCCTGTGAGAACAAAAATCTATCTATCCCAGCCTGCCAAGATACGTGTGGAATCTGGCCTGCAACGCTTTCTCCACGTTAAAAGATGTCACGCACAGGTGTCTTCCTTTCCGAGTACATCCTCCAAACCCTTCGGCGACCGGCAAATAGCGACAGGAGCAGGATTGTGTTATCTGGAAGCTTCTAGTCATGATCTGGCATGGAGGCAGCTGTTGCAAGATGAGGCTGGGGTGCCTTTTGGCAGCTCTAACTGTGACTGAGCAGCCCTCTTTCGGATCCACTTTGCTCATCCATTTTTGGGGAGGGGGCTAGAAAAGGTGCCATAAACATAGTCTGTCTCACCTGTCCTGAACTGGATTGCTGCATCCAGAGGGATCACCTTATGCAGCTGAAACACACAAAAGACACAAGTAGTAAAGTTTGGGACCAGGAACATCTGGACCTTAATGAACACATTTGCAAGTGAATGCACGGAGCATCGCAGTGTGTTTGTCACCCGAGAGCTCTGGCGATATGACATTCACATCACCACTCTGAGTGAGGCCCAGCAAGCTAGAGAGGGGCAGCTCAAGGAACACCAAGACAGCAATACTTTCTTCTGGAAGGAAAATTCCAAAGAATTCACGGAGTAGGATTTGCCATCAAGAATGAACTTGTCAACCAGCTTTATAATTCCCTCTTGGAAGCAATGACCGCCTCATGACTCTTTGTCTCATAACAAGGGGAGGTGGTGGCATAGTGGTAATGTCACTGGACTAATAATCCAGAGGCTCAGGCTAATACCCTGGGGACATGGATTCGAATCCCACCACGGCAGATGATGAAATTTGAATTCAATTAATAAAAAATCTGGAATTAAAAGCTAGTGTAATGGTGACCATGAAACCATTGTCAATTGTTGTAAAAACCCATCTGGTTCACTCATGCCCTTTAGGGAAGGAAATCTGCCATCCTTACCTGGTCTGACCTATATGTGACTCCAGACTCACAGCAATGTGGTTGACTCTTAAATGCCCTCTGAAATGGCCGAGCAAGCCAGTCAGTGCAAAAGCAATTAGGGATGGGCAATAAATGCTGACCTAGCCAGCGATGCCCATATCCCACGAATGAATTTTTAAAAATAAATGTATTGTTCTTGTCTGCTAAGAAGTGCCACAATGCCAATATATATATATTGTAGCATATAATATTGAGACCACCATCTCCATCCCTAGGTATGTCTTGTCCCACCGCAGGACAGACCCACCAGAGGTGCCGCCACAGTGCTATACAATTGGGAGGGAGTCGCCCTGGGAGTCCTCAACGTTGACTCTGGATCCCATGAAGTCTCATGGCATCAGGTCAAACATGGGCAAGGAAACCTCCTGCTGATTACCAGCTACTGTATCCCCCCTCCTCCCCTCCCCCCCACCCCCATCGGCTGATGAATCAGTGCTTCTCCATGTTGAATGCCAATTGGAAGAAGCGCTGAGGGTAGCACGGGCACAGAATGTACACTACGTGGGGCACTTCAATGTCCATCGCCAAGAGTGGCTCAATAGCACCTCTATTGATGAAAGGGGTCAGCAACAGTGCTATCAGGCGGCACTTGTTCAGCAATACCTGCTCACTGACCCTCAGTTTGGGTTCTGCCAGGGCCACTCAGCTCCTGACCTCATTACAGCCTTGATCCAAACATAGACAAAAAATCTGAACTCCAGAGGTGAGGTGAGAGTGACTATATACCACTGTGCCACCAACTCTGGTGGGTCTGTCCTGCCGATGGGACAGGACATACCCAGGGATGGTAATAGTGGTGTTTGGGACATTGTTTGCAAGGTATGATTGTGTGGGAATGATTATGTCAGGCTATTGCTTGACCAGTCTGTGGGACAGCTCTCCCAATTTTGGCACAAGCCCCTAGATGTTAGTAAGGATGACATTGCAGAGTCGACAGGGCTGGGTTTGCTGTTGTCATTTCCAGTGCCTAGGTTGATGCTGGGTGGTCCATCTGGTTTCATTCCTTTTCATCCAAACATAGACAAAAGAGCTGAACTCAAGAGGTGAGGTGAGAGTGACTGCCCTGGACATCAAGGCAGCATTTGACTGAGTATGGCATCAAGGAGCCCTACCAAAACTGGAGTCAATAGGAATCAGGGGGAAAACTTGCCGTTGGTTGGAGTCATACCTAGCACAAAGGAAGATGGTTGTGGTTGTTGGAGGTCAGTCATCTCAGTCCCAGGAGATCACTGCAGGAGTTCCTCAGGGTAGTGTCCTAGGCCCAACCATCTTCAGCTGCTTCAATAATGACGTTCCCTCCATCATAAGGTCAGAGGTGAGGATGATCGCTGATGATTGCACAATATTCAGCACCATTCGCGACTGCTCAGATAATGAAGCAGTCCGTGTCCAGATGCAGCAAGACCTGGACAACATCTGGGCTGATAAGTGGCAATTAACATTCGCATCACACAAGTGCCAGGCAATGACCATCTCAAACAAGAGAGAATCTAACCATCTCTCCTTGATGTTCAATGGCATTATCATTGCTGAATCCCCCCACTATCAACATCCTGGGGGTTACCATTGACCAAAAACTGAACTGGACCAGCCACATAAATACTATGGCTATAAGAGCAGGTCAGAGGCTGGGTATTCTGCGGCAAGTAACTCACCTCCTGACTTCCCAATGCCTGTCCACCATCTACAAGGCACAAGTCAGGAGTGTGATGTAATACTCTCCACTTGCCTGGATGGGTGCAGCTCCAACAACACTCAAGAAGCTCGACACCATCCAGGACAAAGCAGCCCGCTTGATTGGCACCCCATTCACCACCTTCAAGAGTACACCCTTCACCACTGACACACAGTAGCAGCAGTGTGTACCATCTACAAGATGCACTACAGCAGCTCACCAAGCCTCCTTCGGGAGCACCCTCCAAACCCGAGACCTCTAACACCTAGAAGGACAAGGGCAGCAGCTGCATGGGAACAGCAGCATCTGCAAGTTCCCCTCCAAGTCACACACTATCCTGACTTGCAACTATATTGCCTTTCCTTCGTGTCACTGGGTCAAAATCCTGGAACTCCCTTTCTAGCAGCACTCTGGGTGTACCTACACCCAGATTCAAGAAAGCAGCTCACCACCACCTTCTGAAGGTCAATTAGGGATGGGCAATAACTGTTGGTCTAGCCAGTGACGTCCACATCCCATGAATTTAAAAAAAGGCAGAGTCGACATGGTTTTATGAAAGGGAAATAATTTATTCGAGATCTGTGAGGATGTAATGAGCAAGATCGAAAAGGGAAACCAGTAGATGTGATGTATTTGGATTTTCAAAAGGCATTGGATAAGGTGCCACATAAAAGGTTACTGCCCAACATAAGAGCTCATGGTGTTGGAGGTAATATAGTAGCATGGATAGAGGATTGGCTAACTAACACAAAACAGAGAGTCGGGATAAATGGGTCATTTTCAGATTGGCAAACTGTAACTAGTGGGGTGCCAGAGGGATCAGTGCTGGGACCTCAATTATTTACAATCTATATTAATGACTTGGATGAAGGTACCGCATCTATTGTAGCCAAATTTGCTGGTGATACAAAGGTAGGTGGGAAAGCAAATTGTGAGGAAGACACAAAGGGCAGCAGCTTCCCAGTCCCACCGAGGCAGGCTTGAAAGCAGGACGGGGAGAAAAGTTGGAAAGGAGGGCATCAGGTCAGTGGGCTGACAAATTCCCACTTCTGGCCGATCTTGCTGGAGGTGGAATGAAACTGGCAAGGGCTACTCATCTTGTAGCCAATTGCATAATTAAGTGCTCATTTGTGGGCAGATTGGGTATGCCGGTGTGGAAGGGCCCCGCCCTGAGGCTGAAGCCTGGTAGGTGCGTCAAGGTGGCTGGCTGGCAGTAGGGCGGGGGGGGGGAGGGGTGGTCAACAAGGCCTCTTTTAAAATCCCCCCCCCCCCACGACAGAGCTGCAGGGATCCATGGGCCACAGCTGTGGCTGCAGGCCATCCTTCCATTTTATAAAAGTTCCAACCTCTTCAGAGTGCACCTCAAGATGGAGGTGCTCTCACGGTCCCCCTCCTACAGCAGCAGCGCTCACCTCTGCTGGTTGGGCTGCTGTCCTTCCAAGGCTGCAGCCTCAGGACCCCGCCTGCCATCCTTAATTGGAAGGCAGATGCGGGGATGGCCAATGTGGGTGAGCAAAAACATGGCAGATGGAGTATCGTGGGAAAATGTGACATCATCCACTTTGGTAACAAGAATAGAAAGGCAAAATATTATTTAAGTGGAGAGAAACTGCAGAATGCTGCAGTACAGAGGGATCTGGGTGTCCTCATACATGAAACACAAAAAGTTAGCAGGCAGGTACAGCAAGTAATTAGGAAAGCAAATGGAATGTTGGCCTTTAATGCAAGGGGGCTGGAATATAAAAGTAGGCAAGTCCAGCTACAACTGTACAGGACATTGGTGAGACCGCACTTAGAGTACTGCGTACAGTTTATTGTTCCTTTAAGGAGGAATGTACTTGCATTGGAGGCAGTTCAGTGAAGATTCACTAGGTTGATTCCTGGGATGAAGGGATTTTCTTTTAAACATTGGAGTTTAGAAGAATAAGAGGTGATCTTATTGAAACATATAAGATTCTGAGGGGACTTGACTGGATAGTTGCTGAGAGCATGTTTCCCCTCGTGGGGGAATCTAGAACTTGAGGGCATAGTTTCAGAATAAGGGATCACTTATTTAAAAAAGAGATGGGGGAGGAATTTCTTCTTTCAAAGGGTTGTTAATCTTTGGAATTCTCTACCCCAGAGTGCTGTGGCGGTTGGACCATTGAATATATTCAAAGCAGAGATAGACAGATTCTTGAATAATAGGGAAGTCGGGATTATGAGGAACAGGCAGGAAATTTACCTGCCTTCAAAACTTTGTGATATGGTGACAATATTTCCAAAACACTCCTCAGGCTACACTGGACACAATTGCACAACAAGTACATGGATACAAGTTTTAATCTTTTATCATTGTTTGATAATTTCTGTGTTCCAGCCAATATCCAGCTTATATTGAGCAACTTAAAATATTCTAAACTATTGTAATATTGTCAATATGAAACAGTACATTTCAAAACCAGTCTTAAAGCCTCAGCTTATTTTATATGTTGTGCTGGCCCAAGATAAGCACAAAACAAGTTGTGGAAAATCACTTGCACATACAACAAGAATATATTGTATTAGGAGACAGAAAATAATGGTGATATTATATGATACTGTGTACACTGAGAGAACTACAAAGCACATTTAAAGCTAGAGATCCTTGCTGTGCAAAATTAAGGAACCAGTCCTTAAATTTATATTTAAGATTTTAATAGCATAGTATAGTAAAAGAGTTTTTCCTTTACTTTTACACACAGAGAAAAATATGTTCTTTCATGCTCAAATGGTTAAGGCATTGAAATTAAAGAGTGATTTTTGTTCCTTGGAACTAATGTAAAAATATCAGTTTTTTAATGGTCCTCACCTTTTGTCTACAGGATCTTAGAGGCAAAGCTCATAATATACTGTACTAAGACCAAATTAATCTGTTAAATGTGGCTCAGTGGGCTAGAACAAAATTACACCAACTTAGAAGTCTCTCAGGAGAATCCACAAGCATGTTTGGTGCAGGAACTGCAAATGTCCAATTGATATTGTAGGTATGACGTGTTTTTGCAGGTTAGTGTGTGCTTTACTTAGCATTTAACCTGTGCTGTACCTGACTTGAGAGTGCTTGAATAAAAGCAAAATACTGCGAATGCTGGAAATCTGAAATAAAAACAAGAAATGCTGGAAATACTTAGCAGGTCTGGCAGCATCTGTGGAGAGAGAAGCAGAGTTAACATTTCAGGTCAGTGACCCTTCTTCAGAACTGGCAAATATTAGAAATGTAAAAGGTTATAAGCAAGTAAAGCGGGGTGGGGCAAGAGATAACAAAGGAGAAGGTATAGATAGGACAAGGTCACAGACTAGCTGACCAGAAGGTCATGGAGCAAAGGCAAACAATATGTTAACGGTGTGTTGAAAGACAAAGCATTAGTACAGACAGGGTGTTAACGGACTGAAAATTGAACAGCCGCAAGTACAAACATGAAAAAAAGTGGGTAAGCAAACTGAACGAACTAAGATGAAATAAAATAAAATAAACACAAAAAATATATAAAAAAAGGAAAGAAAAAAATAACTAAAAATAAAAGTTTTATTTTTAGTTATGTTTTTCTTTTTCCTTTTTTTGTGTTTATTTTATTTTATTTCATCTTAGTTTGTTCAGTTTGCTTACCCACTGTTTTCTTTTTCATGTTTGTACTTGCGGCTGTTCAATTTTCAGTCTGTTAACACCCTATCTGTACTAATGCTTTGTCTTGACCAATTAGAGAATGATTGCTCTTTGCAAACACTCAGACCAATTAAAGACTGTCTTTTTCTTTCAAATACATTAAGCAACAAGACACAGAAATTTGCATGTGAAACAGTGCGATACTTGAAGTCTGGCAGGTGAGAAGAGGAGGAGGAAGATGCAGAACACAGAGGTGCCCTGGCTGCACCGGGAGGCAGTCGGGCCCAAATCAGGGCTTGAAGGTCTCGGCGAAATACCATTAACATCAGAAATCATCTGATTTAGACTTATTTCAGCCAAGCCCCTCTGATCCAGGAGGAACGGCATGGTATAAAATTCATTTTGAGATGCCTGTGAGAAAAGTTCTATTGAAGACACAGCCTGGAACAGCTCAACTCCTTCCACCAGTGAAGGATGCAGCTCTGCCCAGAGGTTTCACTATCACCATTCCTGGACCCTTTCTCCCTTTGACCACTTTATCCCTCTTTTCCTGTACTGCTGTTAATAAAAGAAGGCTCACATGTCTGGCCTCATGTGTCAATGTTCACATGGTGCTCAAAAAGACAAAACGTGCACAGGTACATGTGATAGACACCCCAGTGATGACTCAGTGCTCTGCCCCACACAGTGGCCTCTGCTCTTAGCCAATTCTACAGAGTTCTCCCCTTGTGGCCATGGAGCAAGTGGAGGCAGTCTGCTCGCTTAGCGGCTTAGATGCATGCCGCGGTTGTCCTCGGCATGGAGGTGCCAGTAGGGACACCTCCAGAGACTGCTGCACCAGCAACATTGCAGTGCAAGGACCCACTGAAGTGACTGTAGCTGCGCTGGTGGAGGATGCACTTGTAAGGTGTGACAGTGCAAGTCTGGCAGCACTGGCCTGCTGATGGTGAAGGAATCAGTCTTAGTGCCTCACCGTCAACACCTGTGGGAGATTCAAGAAGAGATCATGAGAACTAGCCTTGGAGAGCAGAAACCTCTGCACTGCTGAGGCTTCCCAATGTAGCTCAGTCTTTGGCATGCTGTCAGACGGGCTGGAGTACAATCCACCCCCTTAATGTACACATAGCAGTCTCTGTACTAAAAGCATTAAATAAATGCAAATTGCTGGTGTTCTACGAGGACAGGCCCTTCCTAATTAAACTTTTAAATGTCTTTAGATGTTCATTCAAGTAACTGATTCAGATGTGGAATTCAACTTTCATGGCTCATTATTAAAATGCAAGAAAGTGATTTTGGTTCTTGGTTCAAAATAGATTGTGGTTTGTTTCATTTTGCCTTTTGCAGCTATTGGTTTAGGAGAAGTTTTTTGAACTATAATAAAGAGAGTGATGATGGATGATGATAAGGAATATCCTTTGCTCTCGTCTATCTGGTTTAGTATAAAGCTTCACTGTCCATTTGTGCTCCCATAGTTTTGAAATGGGATATTTAGTCAGAATGTGTTGCCCACTCTGCATGCCTAGTGATGAACGTGTATTTCAACTGGAATGTATTTTCGCATTCTTTAAAATGTAAACTAAAAGCAATGTTTAAAAGACATTCACATCAATTTTACTTTCTCCCTTGCTCTTGTAAGGGTCTTGGCTCTTTGCTTAAGTCACATGATATATGGTAAGCATATGCATGGGAGGAACAGGTAACTTTGGACCTATGGTTTCCTAAAGCTTTCCACCACTGCGGGTTTTCCTCGCCTCATGTCTGTGACTGTTGTAAACTATATAATATATATATTGATTGTCGTGATTAGTCAAATATATAATTGTTGTATCATGTGATTACCTGGATGGTAGAAGGCAAACTAGATGGACTTTGGTTTTTTCTTATTTGACAATTGTTAGGTTCCAATTTCTTAGCTATACATCAACAGGAGATTGTCAGTCTCCAATACCTCATTTAAATGGCCATTATTCATTTTGACCCTTGAGAATGATTGTTGGCAGACTCTTCCAGCGTGTAGGGCATTACAGCCAAGCCTAATCTTGTACTTACTCATTGCCCATGTGATCTTCCAGCAGTTACTGGATAGTAACCCTGTCCAAGTTTCTACTTTCTAAGCCAGAGGTGCAATACCATGACTGAGATCAAATATTCAGTATGGACCAAGGATTGAATATGGGACCCCTCCTAATAAGTATGGCTCAGCTTTTTCACTAAACTTCAGCTAAACTTGTCACAGTCTTTTCACTTTCAGATGAAAAAATAAATATGTGACAAACATGATACCAGAGATAAGAAACTTTAGTTATGAGAGACACAAAAGAAACAGGTTTTCATTGAAAAAAGGCTAAGAGAGGATTTTATAGAGGTGTTCAAAATTATGAGAGGATCGAACAAGATAAATCGATATAAATAATCTCCATTGGCCAGTAAGTTGGTTATTACAATAAAGATCATGAAAAGAATGAAGAGCGAGGTTAGGAAATAAGCGGAGGAAGCAGAATCCATAATAGATTTTGGATAAATATTTTTAATGTATTAAAAGATATGGGAAAAGAGCAGGGAAATAGAACAGGGCCAGAATTTTACCGTCCCCCCCAAACGAGCGGGCTGGTTGCGGGGGGTGGGGGGGGGGGTGTAAAATAGAGTGGGAGGCGGAGGGGCGTTCCCGACTGCTGCAATTTTATGTGGGACGGTGGCAGTGAGAATCAAGGTCCTTAAGTAACCAATTGACTGGCACTTAAAGGCCTCCTCCCACCGCCGTGGGTATTTTATCCTCAGTGGCCAGACAGCAAAGGCCTCAAGAACCCCACCCAGGCGACCTTCCTGTGGTCTGGGGGGGCCCCCCTGATCGGGCACCCTGTGCACCATGGAGGGTCGCCCCCCCCCAAAGCCCTAACTGTCCCCAACGCACAACACTCCCCCAGCCCCCCTAACTGACTTCCCTTGTCTTTCCGGGGCCCAGCCGATTGTCCCCGGTGAGGTTCTAAAAACTTACCTGTCTTCCGGGGCCATCCTTCACCTTGCTTACAATGGCTGGGTGTAGTCCCAGCAGTGGCCACCGCTCCCAATGGAGCTGCTGGGACTAAGAGCAGGCGGCCCACTGATTGTCTGGCAGCTCCATTCGGCAGGACTTCCCCTGGGAGCTGGAAATCCCGCCCAAGACCAATTAAGGGCCTGGGGAGTGAAAAATCCCAGCCTGGCTCCCCAGGCCCGGTGGAGACGGGCTCACCTCCGACTTTTCGGCCAGTGGACGGGGCTTCCGGCCTAGGTCTTTCAGAGAATCAGCACAGGTTGAATGCCCTCCTTCTTTGTTGTACAATTCAATAAGGACCAAGTGGGGGGAAAGACACATTCAAAGAGGAGTATAGAGGAGGTTATTTTAAAGGCATGTAGAGAGGTGGGCAAGGCAGAGATGCTAAGTGAGCAAGTTTTCAGATGTTGGGGAAAATGGTGGCTAAAGGCAAGCTGGCAATGGCAGGGAACAAGAAGTAGACCAGTAATAAAGAGCCAAAGGATGAAGGATATAGGGCTTGAGTAAATAAGAGGTAGGGAAGGATTTATAAGATAAGAACGAATATCTCCAAGTCAACTCTGTGGGCCAGGGGTAGTCAGTGGAGCCTGCCATGGATAAGGGTGATAAACATTCATGTTTTAGTTCAAGTGGGAACATGGGGCACAGCATTTTGAATGACTTGTAGCAAGGGTGTATATTTTGGGGGATGTAGAGTACAACACTGTACAATTGTCAGCAATTATTGAACATGGCAACTTTCGGGCTACCACCAGAATACAGCTGATCTGCAGCAACTAGATGGCGCAATGTAACAGTTTTTAACAGAGAAAAGCAGACAGGATGTCATGTGACAACCGCACAATTGCAGGGGCATACCATATGAGAGCACTAGTTATCCCATCAAGGACAGACATGATTTGTAATGTTTTCCGGCTATGTGGAAATATGCAGAGCACTTTGAACGAGGGTCTAAAAGAAAAATAAATGGCAAGATGAAAGTGATTCATTTTTGCCCACAGCTGTTATGAGAATTTCAGTTGACATTAACCTCCCGCAGAACTCCAACAAAATGGCAGGTGCTGGATTTTGTAAGATCATTGCTGACAATGTCTTCTTTCAGCGCTCGCATTTTTCAGCTGAAATAACCATTATGTGAACAGGTATTGATAGGGACTGAACATCATCTTCAAATGTGCTAATTAATAGAGTTGTCAAGTCAGAGTCGGCTCATAGAACCTTCCAGTAAGTTCTTGTGCGTTAAGCACAGCAGAGGTTTTTTAAAACCAATAGAGGTCAGAATTTCAAACAGTGTACAAATGAAGGCAAAAGGTTATCACACTAAAGTAAATTTGGAGAAAATGCAATCTCATCTCTTCCAGAATAAACTTATGCTACCATTCAAGGCTGAATTACAGATACATTCTTTGTCTAGAGACTGCCTACGTTTACTTCATACAGTTCAAAACTGCATAAGGAGATTGTTCCTTCATACTTCATCTCTTTGTCTCCACAAACTACTCACAACCACAAGAATGTGGCTTCGATGGAGACAAACCCCAGATTCTAGAGGACAAGAATTGCCAATTCATCAGTGATACGACAGGGGGCTCAGCATTTGCCGCTGTATAAATCAGCACAGAAAAAAAGGAGATCAAAGACTGAAATTTATCAGAGATAACTACATTATTTATTTTTTCTTCTTGTGAATGGTGAGTCTGAGGCCAATGAGTCCAATGCAAAATATCAAGCCCCTGAAATCATCACTGTAGAAATATCTTGACATTATCGCACTCACAGCTTGCTTTTGTAAAGCACTCACTTGCACCAGATTATTTAAAACATAGGTGTCTCAAAGGAAACATTACTGAGAACTAAATAAATGGACATAGAAGCCAAGACATGAAGAAAGAGAAAATAAATGGAAATGTATATCTGGCTAAAACATACTTTTATCAGCAAGGTGATTTATTTTTGCTTGTAAGAAGTGTATTCTTCAAATAAATTGCTGTTCTAAATGATGTATTATCTGGTAAGTAAATGATGGCTAATGGTGCTATCTTTATTATGTACATTATTACCTTGGTATAATTAAGGGTGTACTTGCATTTCTTTTTGATAGTCTAGAACTACACTCTCAGTGGGCTCGTAAAAGACAAGTGATTACCATCAAAATGGACATACTGGGCCGAATTTTCAAACTGCCACAGAGGCAGCCAGACAGAACAATTGCCATGGAAGAGCAGCGTGCTGCTTTGCCAGCATCATCCGGTTTCCAGGCCATTTTCAAAGAAGCAGGGTCAGAGATGCAACAGCTACCTGCCTACAAGTGCTGGATAGCCAATTAAGACAATTAAGGGGCCTACTGAGGCCCCTCTCTTGCACCGACTGGAATTTTCCAGTCAGCAGACCGACACCCTGCAGTGGCTAAAACAGGGCCAGTGAAAGGAAGTGACCTCCTAATGGGCCAGCTCTCCATATCACTTTTTTAACACCCCCCCCCCCACCCGACTTACAAATGGTTACAGCTGCAGCCGCAGGCCGCCCTGTGGAGGGGTTTCCCCTCCAGTGGAGACTGGCAGCTATGGCCATTCTTAATTTCAACAATTTTATGTGCTGAGAGGGCATTCTTCCTCTCTTACCTGCATCGGGAGGCTGCCACTCTTTCAGTGCTGTAGGGCCTCCTATTGGCCTTCCAGCATCAGGAGCCTTAATTGGATGGTGAGTGTGCCCTCTCGCCATTAACTGGTCTTTCATTCAAAAATCACGGAGTGCATGTCACACCGATGCTGTGCTGGGTCGTGACCTGGAAATTATCCCAACGCCAGGGTCCAGCCCCAAAAATGAAAATCCAGACCACTGTCAGTGTGATATATTGAAATACCTTTTGTATTCTGCCTCTCTACTGCCCTCTCTGTTGGGAGGTGTAAGTAAATGTTTCCAACATGTCTGCTCCCAGTTAAGAACTCATGTAGTTTTACTCTGAGTACGCAACTGTCAGTAAATTGTACAGAGTGTCTGCACCAAGCATTTTGTTTTTGCCTTCTGCTTCCATTTGGAACCAAATACATGCTGCATTCCATTTTGCCAAGAATGCGTATATTTTGCTCATTTAGAAAAATACATTTTCTGAAGTGATTTGTTAATTTTACATCGATCAATGAGAATTTTGACTGAGCCATTTTCCTCTGGTCACATTTGTGAAGCACAAATTCCATTGTGATAATTGAAAGGAATTAATCAATCACAACTCAAGGGGGGAGAAAATACTCACTGCTGTCATTGCCTCACTGTCAAGTATAAGGTAGGCCCCATCATTCCAAGTAGCCTCACCCCTTCTTTGCCACTTTCAGATTCATCAAGCTCCAAGATGTCTGTTGATCAGTATGGATTTCGAACTTTTTGTTCATCCAGCTGTGGAATTATGCTATGAAGAGTAAATCCAGACAAGAACTATGGCAAATATAAAAAGTATAGAAGGGGCATAAAAATAAATATTAGGTCTGTCTTTCAGATGAGATGTTCAACTGAGCCTCTGTCTGCCTGATCAGGTGGACATAAATTATCCTATGATAGCATTTGAAGAAGACTGGAGATCTCCCAATGTCATGTTCAATACTTACCGCTCATCCAATGGATCTAATATGCATTAACTGGCCATTCATCTAACTTGCTGTTTGTGGGATGTTGCTGTGCAAAAGTTAGTTACTAGACTTGCCTACTTAACAGTCACGACACATCAGAGGCCATTCATTCGTGGTGAAGCTCCTTCAGATTCCCTGAGGTTGTGAAAGTGGATGTGCAAATGAAAGTTCTTTCTTTTCATTTTTGGAAGGCCAAGAGGAAATGTAAAAATGAACAGTCAAAATAAAAGAAATAGAGTTTTAATAAGAACATAAATAAAAGCCCAGTTAACAGCGTAGGAGCACTTAGAAATGAAGAGAGCCATCCTGTACTTGAAAGTGACAAAATGGCAAAGATGAGTATTTTGCCTCAGTTTTTATAGGACAGCATGAAAGAGAAGTACCCAAAGAAGATATGGAACAGTTACTACAGGAGATAAAAAGGCAACACATTTACAAAAAAGAGATCTAAAATAAATAAAGCCACCAGGCACAGGTGGTATGCATGTTAGAATATTGAAGACATCTGGGGAAGAGATAACAAAACCAAATCAAATATTTCCCAAAAATCATAATGCTTTTTCCAAAAATCTTTGGAAATGGGAATTATGCCAAGGATTGGTGGCAAATATTACATCTTTGATCAGTAAAGGGAAATGGATAAGATAGGAAATTACAGCCCGCTATAATTTCTCGAGTGTATCCTATGGGCTGAACTTAAATATACATTAGAAAGGCATTGGCTAATGAGGGACAGTCAGTGTGGATTTGTAGAGGGCAGGGATTAGGTGACTGAGGAAGGGTTCTTTACACAAAAAGTCAACTTGTGTTTTTCTCTGCAGATATTGCTTGACCCATTGAGTGTTGCTGTTTTTGTTTCAAAAAATTAGTGTTTTTTCATTGAACAGAGAAAGTTAGAAGTTGATCCAATAGAGGTTTTCAAAATTCTGAGAGGGGAAATAATGAAAGATTATTTCCCTTGTTGGTAAATCAGTAATAAGGGACATAAATTGAAGATTATATTTTAGGAACATAGAAAAATAGGAAGAGGAATTGGCATTTTAGCCCCTCAAACCAGTTCTGGCATTCAATAAGATTATGGCTGATCTGCGCCCTAACTCCATATACTGCCTTTGCCCCATATGTCTTAATACCTTTGGTTAAAAATATATCAATCTCAGTTTTAAAATTAACAATTGATCTAGCATCAATTGCCATTTGCAGAAGTTCCAAACTTCTTCCACCCTTTGCCTGTTGAAGTATGTCCTGACTTCACTCCTGAAAGGTCTGGCAATATTTAGACTATGACCCCCTACTCCTAGACTCCCCAGTCAGCGGAAATAGCTTCTCTCTATCTACTCTTTCTGCTCCCCTTAATAGCTTGAAAACTACAATCAAAACACCCACCCCTTTTCTATGACATGCTCCATATTTTACTGCCATACAGGTTGATTGTCACATCTACATGCTTTATTATTCACAAAATCCAAATATATAAGTGTGCTCAAGTATTCATAATGCTCCTTTCTGGTCTTTTTACAGATGCAGGACATCTAGTTGTCTGTGTAACCAGTGTCATGGAAGTGTAGGTTTTTTTTCCGTTTAAAAACAGTGTGCCTTTAAAAAAAAGGGGGCACAGTGTGCCAGCAACTGCACCTGTTTCCTCGGCCACAGCAAGAGAGGGAGAGAAGGTCACATGGTGTACTGTAACTTTTAACTGTGTAAAAAAAAGGCTAAAACCAGTCTGAACTGGAGAAAAATGAAACGTCCTGTACACTGAAAAGAAGCTGTCTATTTCTCAGTAGAGAAAATCTATATTGAGCTCAGACTGGGTAGAAAATTCTGTTTTACTTCGAAACTCTAAGAAGTTTGTTACAGAAGTGACTCTCTCTATTGCCCATTTGTGTTTGCTGGAATTCTCAGTAAAGTTTTTACCAAAAGACTGCTGATTTTAAAATCTAAGTAGACCTATTGCTGTGCTTCTCATTGAAAGAACTGTGTGACACCTGCTGCAGCTGCCTATCTTTGAATGCCTATCTATTAAAAACTGTGTCGTTGAATTCGCCTGGAGATTTCGAGTGGCATCTGGTTACTCTACTCTGGAACACCTCATCAACTAGGAACATAACTTATCAGGACTTAAAATCCAGCTACTTATTTTATTCCTAAGAAACACTATTTTTCAAAACGGGTTAACCATTGTTAGTTTTTGAACGTATATACGTGTGTGCATGCTTGGGGGTGGGGGGCGAAGGTTAAATAAGAAGTTATAAGGGCCGGAATTTTACATCAACCCAGCAGGATGGATGGTGGCGTGGAGGCGGTGTAAAATTGAGCGGCAGGCTCTGGGAGGCCTACCCGCTCCACTTCCATCTCCGGACAAGTTTACGGCATCGGGCGGGGGGTGGGAAACGGCCCGCCCACCCGAGTCCGATCAAGGCCCTTAAGTGGCCACTTAAGGGCCCTTGCCGGCCTCCACGGGTATTTTACCCATGACAAGCAGTGCGCTGGGGAGGTGAAAGGCCGCCCAGTAATAGCCACCTCCCAAGACACCCCCGGCCCCCAAATGACCACTCCAGCCTCATCAGGGAAGGACCGATCCCCCGGGTGAGGCATGCCCCTACTTACCTTCCCTCCTCGATCCATGGCGTCAACTGATCCAATAGTGAGATCCAATAGGCAGCCTAATCCTATTCAGTTGTCTCAGATAGAGAGCTTAAGGAGCCTATTTTCCACATAAGAGGTTGGAACACATGAGCAGTGTTGAGCAATTACTACATATCAATTTTTATAATTAGGAATGTAATATGAAAGGGTTGTCTTGAGCATGACCAGCTTCTATTTGCTTGGAGTATGCGCAGAGACAACCATGAGGGAGAAATTCAAACAATTCAACTACACTCAAATTAATTGAGAGCAACAGCATGCACACAACCTGCCAGTTATCAGCAGTAGCTGTGTGCCCAAAAGCTTGGCACAAATGATACCAAATCTGGCAGTATTAAGCACCTTATGACTTGAGCAAAGGAACCACCTGCAAATACATCAGAGGAAGTTGCGGTAGACATAATGGTTTACTGTTGCCATTATTGCGATGTGGAGATTTGATTGTCATTGACTGGACCACGCACACTTTCGCCTCATATAATCCTGAGATTCAACTTGCACGGCCTCCATCATGATAGGTCTGTTCTCTGAGATAGATGGTTTTGTACATTATGTAGAACTTATGCATTTTCCACCGCTGAGCTGATGATTCCAGCAGCTACCAATGAACTATGACAATGTCTGCTGCACCCATTCTGTAGGGCTGAAAATTCTAATGTACAATTCACATCTGAATGCTTTACATCCAAATTTTGCCTGCTCCTTGTATCATGAATTCCAACTCTGAAAGCGTGTCCTGGACTTAAATTTGTATTTTTACACCCTTTTGGTAATGTCTTAATGCTGATATTAGGCTTGAGCAAAGCTGACACTAACAGCAACATTGGAAGAAAATGTTGTTTCTGCTTTTACTCAGTCTAGTCATACCTACTTTTTTCATTGGCATTTACACTTAAAGCATAATTCTCCATTCTTTACATATTTAACTGTATGTACTTGGAGTGAATTTCACCAACAGTGTCCTCCACAAAAAGTCAAAAAATTTTAAAGGATTTTTAGTGTTTATAATCTTTTATTTCCGTTAATTGGTTTAAAAAGAGAAAATGTAGGAATTCAAGTCGACAATTAGCTGTGGAGCTTCTAATAGAAAACAGCAGGAACAACTGATTGCCAGCACAATTGTTCATTTCCCACAATAGGTTTTGATCATCATAACATCTCTAAATCAAATGGTAGCAGCAGGGGGCAGCTCCAGACACTTACCTTAAAAAGATTACTTACATTTATCATAATCAATAAGATGAAAGAAAAGGGGTCTGTGTTAAAATTGGGCAGGAAAGAAACTTTGAAGTGCAGTTTTACTCATTGCTTTGAGTATTAATTTACATAGGCTAACATTGTAATCAGGAAGCTACATTTCAAACCTGCAAGTATTCCAGCTTCTGTCCTGAACTGACAATATTGGTTACACAATTTTAAAAAATGGCTTTTTCAGTATCTCCATTGATAAATGCCTAGTGTGAAACTCAGTGTACAGACCATGAATTCCTAGACTTGATCTGTGCTGAATTTGCTGTACTCAGCCAGAGTGGAAATAAGGGTATTCCAAATGGCCTCCTTGTCCCTGAATTGCGAGAGGGTAGGAAAAAGGAATCAGCTGGAGTTTTCATATATCAGGTGAGAATAGAATCAAGATTGTCTAGGATTCTCTTCCCAATGATTGAAAAGTTGATGGGACCCTCATGAATTTTCTCATGGGGCCCTATAACATCAAAGGTCATTGTTGGCATTTTAATTGGGACCTGAGTGGGAAAGCTAAAGGAGGTCAGCAGCAGGTGGGAACATATAAACATACAAATTAGGAGCAGGAATAGGCCACTCGGCCCCTCAATCCTGCTCCACCATTCAATAAGATCATGGTTGATCTGATTGTAACCTCAACTCCACACTCCTGCCTTACAGTAACCCCTAGTTCTAGTTTCTCCCACAAGAAGAAATATCCTTTCCACATCCACCCTGTCAAGGCCCCTCAGGATCTTATATGTTTCAATCAAGAAAGACAAAGAGGTCCTCCAAGTAAATGTAAACAGTGTAACAGCACTCCTCCTGGGCTCACAAATAATGTCACTGCCTGCCCTGCCCTGGATTTCACCTCTTTCCTTCCTGTAAGACCCCCCTGAACTCCCTCCTCTGCCATTTACCAACAAACCGGTAGACATACAAGGGCTGCCAAATCTTCCCCTGCTGGTAACCACTCTGCATCCTCTTCCAGCCTGGGTGAGAAGTGGACTGGTGACATTTACATAAGGCCCAGTAGTTAAAATACCCTGAGCTTGAAACTTGGGCCAGCAAGTGGGTTCCACACGTTCCCTGACCCCTGCCTGCCTGAGACTTGCTCCTTTAAAAATAACCCCCAAACCTTTTACTTCAGATATAAAGTATTGTTTCAATTGGGAATGAGCAGAATTAATTACAAATCAAACTTAATACATCGCATTATAATATTCCAACCTTCTTAAAACACTAATTTGCTTACAGATGGTGGCACAACTTGCAAATTGTAATGACAAATATTAACTAATTTTGTATGATTCATTACACTGGGCATGTCACAGAGAGATACAGCACTGAAACAGGCCCTTTGGCCCACCATGTCTGTGCTGACCAACAACCACCCACTTATACTAATCCTACATTAATCCCATATTCCCTTCATTCTCCTACCACCTACCTACACTAGGGGCAATTTACAATGGCCAATTTACCTATTAACCTGTAAGTCTTTGGCTGTGGGAGGAAACCGGAGCACCCGGCGAAAACCCACGCGGTCACAGGGAGAACTTGCAAACTCCGCACAGGCAGCACCCAGAACCGAACCCAGGTCACTGGTGCTGTGAGCCTGCGGTGCTAACCACTGTGCTGCCCCTGCCACCTAGTTCGATTTGTCTGATGAAATTAGTTGCAAAATAAAGTAACCACTTGGACTGTTGCCAAATTTCATTCCAGCAAAATACCCAAAGATTGCAGGGAGCTAAAATCCCAGCATCAAACCAAATCATATCCTGAGCTGGAAATAATGCTATCTGATGATTCCAGATAGTCAGTCTTGTCATTCATCTCTTCTAGCTTTCTTTGCTCCGCAGAGTTCTGAAACACCAAGGAGGAGCAGACCAATTATTCATGGACTGCTCTTCCTAGATGTGAAGAACTTCAAAGATCACATTATAGAAACAAAGAGGAACAGTGTTAACTGAAATCAAACAAATGGCTGGAAATCTCAATGCCCTACTTGCAATGAGTGGATTGGGAAAATGTCTTCCTACAAACAAAATTATCCCATCTCTCTAGGTTGTTTCTTAGTTTTTACATGGAGGAATTTATGGCCCCAAATATTTTAGAATTATGAAACTATCTCCTCATTAAAGAATAAGCCAATAAATAAATACTCCAGATGCTGGGAATCTGAAACAAAAATGCTGGAAACAATCAGCAGGTCAGGCAGCATCCTGAAGGGCCCACACCTGTAACATTCAACTGGTCTGTTCTCTTCACAGATACTGTTTGTGTGTCACATTTCATTTTGGGAGTTCAAATAGCAGTCACATATTTGTCAATAGCAGATTCATTACTCTGATACTTCTATGTAAAAATCCTCAAAATATCCTCAAGCCCTAGTTTAAAGAAGACTTTTCTTCAACTGCCACATTGGATATCATGAAACATTTGCAGATGTGATACCAGTCCAAACTCATTTAACGTTATTTTGAATTAGAAGAACATTTTTAAATAATTTAACTTCCATCTCCATTCAAACAGACATCATAAGCCATATCTCGGAACTTCGTACAGAGATCTGTCAGAAGAACACGTTTATATGGAGGATTATTGGGGAGACCCATGGCAAGTGTTGGGTTTGTGGGTGACCAATTCCAAACATCTCGATACTGTGCTTGGTGACTGCAGTCATCCAGCTCTAATCTCTGTTTGCTGAAATTAAAAAAACATATGGAACCGATTGAGATTGCTTTCCAGACACTTTAACCTATAATCTATGTTGAGACTGAGGACGTTCTGCATTCCAGAGGTGCCATTTTCCACAGAAGATGTTAAACCTAGGGCCTGTCTGTCCTCTCAGGTGGACATGGCACTAGCTGAAAAAAAGCAAAGGAGTTCTCCTGGTATCCTGGACAAAATTTATTCTTTAATCAACACCACAAAAAACAAATTATTTGGTCATTTATCTCACTATTGCTCATGGGAGCTTGCTGTGCCCGAATTAGTTGCCGTGTTTACTTACACTTACAACAGCGATCATACTTCAAAGGTATCTCATTGGCTGTGAAGAGCTTTAGGACATCCTGAAGTAATTAAAGCACAATATAAATGCAAGCTCTTTCTTATTTCTTTCTATCTTCATGCTATTAATTGCATCAAATTGAAAAATCACAAGACTAGAATCGTAAAAAAAAACCACAACTCTACACCAACAGTACCTTTAGTTCTCCATTGCACTCCATTACATCAAGGTTTTTTTTAGTACAACTCCCTTTTTGAAGCAACTTAAATGTTGCTGCGTCTTTTTTTACAAGTTACAATATATAATGGCTCAGTTTTGAGACACATACTTCTGTTTCTGAAGAATTAATTTCTCTTTTTGTTACATGGTGGTTCAAATAAAAACATTGTAGGATTGATTTTCTTTTCAAGTTCTAGTTAGTGTTACCACCATCAATGTGACATATCTTTCATTTTGTGCATTATTGCATAGGTGGGAGCAAAATGAACATAACCTCTTCCTTTTTAAAAATAAAGCACATGAATGTTGTTCTTATCACCAATTTTCTCTTCTGCTCTCTTGAAAGTGTTGACTCTTTTCTGGAACATAGTTCCGCATGCACCAATTACACTCTAGTAATTCGCCACTGAATATCAGTGGCTATTCCAGCAGAAGGGTAGTGATGGGAACTGAATTCCATTCACACATGTACCCCCCACCCCAGCAGAGGCCAGTAGATGATAATGATGGGAAATGCAAACTTTGGCCAATTTTTCTGACTCTAATCCAAGGGTATTGAGGACTATTGTAGCTCCCCTAATGTCAGCCTTTTTGAGATGATTTAATCAGACACTAAGAGTGGAATCTTATAAGTGCTGCGGCATTCCCGATGGCGGGAGCGGAAATAATTGCAACTTCTGTGCCCACCGCAAATCCCGTTTCCCACGTAATTTTGTATTTAAATTAGCCAGGCAGTGGGCAAGGGGGACACATAGGATGATGCGGTGGGGGCGGCCTTTCATTGGTGGAACCCGCCACCACTGCCTCAAGCACCATGTTCGCCATAGATATAAAACATTTTGTGCTTGCAGCCTCAAGGATCAGCAGCCTTCTTTCAACAAGTATCTTCAGATTAACTTAAATTGAAGCTTTTACCTAAATCAAAATGTTTTTGCCTTCCTCATTTTGTAAAAGTCACCACCAACTTCACATCATTTATTTTTCCTGCAGCAAAAGTCAGTTAGATGGCAGCCAGTACCCTCAATTTTCCCCACAGCTCCCCAACGCTGACAGCACTCATCCCTCCCTTTAGGCCCTTGCCAAATATCTTCACACAGTATTGATCTAATCCACCCACCACTCTCGCAGCCAACAACATGCATCTTCACCATCAACATCAACCATTCAACAACCTGGATGCTCCATTCCACCCTCCTCTGCTCCTCCATGCACTTAACCAACCCCATCCTTGCCATTGCCGCCATCCCCTGAGATGATTCACCCTTGCTGGTGCCAAGCCCGGAGGCAGCATCCATTCCAATGCTGGCGTTAGTTTAATGGATGTGTTAAAGAGAGGAGAGCACAGTCCTGAGAATCAACTGCACAGTGGCGCAGTGGATAGCACCGCAGCCTCACAGCTCTAGTGACCCGGGTTCAATTCTGGGTACTGCCTGTGTGGAGTTTGCAAGTTCTCCCTGTGTTTGCGTGGGTTTCCTCCGGGTGCTCCGGTTTCCTCCCACATGCCGAAGACTTGCAGGTTGATAGGTAAATTGGCCATTAGCAATTGCCCCTAGTATAGGTACTTGGTAGGGAAATATAGGGACAGGTGGGGATGTGGTAGGAATATGGAATTAGTGTAGGATTAGTATAAATGGGTGGTTGATGGTCGGCACAGACTCGGTGGGCCGAAGGGCCTGTTTCAGTGCTGTATCTCTAAACTAAACTAAAAAACTAAATATCCGACTGTTGCATGCCACATTGGAACATTTGTGAACCGGGTGGCATGGGAATATTGCACACCGTTCACTTAACCTGATAGGTAGGACTAAATTGTACCTCTGCTATGTAACTAGGTTAAAGAGTTTATTTAAATGAATGTAAAGCTGCAATCCGCTATCGCACTGGGGGAACCCCCGGAATGCTGCAAACCCGCCACTGACTTAATTTCTCTAAAATATCCCCTCATCGGGAATCAGGAAAAACGCCTCCCACCTAATTATATCACCCTGCACGCCATCAAATCTGCCACAGTGGACAGCATAAAACTCCCACCCAGGAATTGGACATGGAATCTTGCTGGTCTTCGTGGTTCAGCTACTCACTGGGTAAACTCAGTGAGCCATCATGGGTACCCCTAAATGTTTTTTCATTAAGTAACCAGAATGAAGGCCTAAGGTCCATAATGTAGGATACAGTGATTGAAACGAGCAGGAGAAAAGTTAATAGTAACTTAGTGACATTAAACTGTGGGTTTAAAAACTACAAAAAATAACCTGGACTAATATTTTTTCAATTATTGAGTTTGGAAGGCCGGGGATAAAATAAAGGTGAAATAGCAACTTGCACCGTAACTGCTTTTCCCTAAACAGTAACTGCAGCAGTGTTAAGAAAGAGGAAAAATGGAGTTGCTAGAAAATTCAAACAAAAATAGAAAATTCTGGAAATATGCAGATCAGTCAGCATCCCTAAACAGAAAAGACAAAGTGATTTTTTTTTAAACTTAATCATTCATCAGACTTTCAGGTGATAGTTTTATTTGTAGGTTCTGGGGGCCAGTCCTAAAAATATGAACTTTTTTTTACTTCCTTGTATGGTATAAATGGAATGTGGGGAAGGTGGGGATGTGGTAGGAATATGGAATTAGTGTTTCTTTTGTTCTTCTTTTTCTTTTGGGCCTCCTTATCTCGAGAGACAATGGATACGCGCCTGGAGGTGGTCAGTGGTTTGTGAAGCAGCGCCTGGAGTGGCTATAAAGGCCAATTCTGGAGTGACAGGCTGTTCCACAGGTGCTGCAGAGAAATTTGTTTGTCGGGGCTGTTACACAGTTGGCTCTCCCCTTGCGCCTCTGTCTTTTTTCCTGTCAACTACTAAGTCTCTTCGACTCGCCACAATTTAGCCCTGTCTTTATGGCTGCCCGCCAGCTCTGGCAAATGCTGGCAACTGACTCCCACGACTTGTGATCAATGTCACACGATTTCATGTCGCGTTTGCAGACGTCTTTATAGCGGAGACATGGACGGCCGGTGGGTCTGATACCAGTGGCGAGCTCGCTGTACAATGTGTCTTTGGGGATCCTGCCATCTTCCATGCGGCTCACATGGCCAAGCCATCTCAAGTGCCGCTGACTCAGTAGGATTAGTATAAATGGGTGGTTGATGGTCGGCACAGACTCGGTGGGCCGAAGGGCCTGTTTCAGTGCTGTATCTCTAAACGAATGTGACTTTGAGTGTCAGTTTGCTGCCTCAGTTGCAGAGTATGGACAAACATATTCCATCTATATGTGCCCAGCTTGAACTTTTCTGCCAATCCTTTTAAAGGATGGAAAACTGTACAGTGGAGAGTACAAAAAGAAAAGTGCTGGCCTTTGTATCTCATTGGGCATAGTTTGCTTTAAGTGTGTTTACACAGGAACATAGGAGCAGGAGTAGGCCATTCAGCCCATCAAGCCTGCTCTGCCATTCAATAGGATCGTGGTTGATCATCCATTTCAATGCCTTTTTCCCACAATATCCTCATATCCCCTTATGCCATTTGTATTTAGAAATCTGTCAATCTCTGCTTTAAACATCCTCAATGACTGAGTTTCCACAGCCCTCTGAGGTAGAGAATTCCAAAGATTCACAACCCTCTGAGTAAAGAAATTTCTTCTCATCTCGTCCTAAGTGGCTTCCCTCTTATTTTGAAATTATGTCCCCTGGTTCTAGACTCCCCAACCAGGGGAAATATCTTAGCTGAAACTGCCCTATCTATCCCTTTAAGTATTTTGTAGGTTTCAATGAGATCACCTCTCATTCTTCAAAACTCTGGAGAATACAGGCCCAGTTTCCCCAATCTCTCTTCATAGGACAGTCCCGTCATCCCAGGAATAAGTCTGGTGAACCTTTGTTGCACTCCCTCTATGGCAATAATATCCTTCCTAAGGTAAGAGGACCACAACTGCACACAGTACTCCAGGTGCGGTCTAAACAAGGTTCTATACAATTGAAGCAAAACTTCACTACTCCTGTACTCAAATCCTCTTGCGATAAAGGTTAACATACCGTTAGCCTTCTTAATTGCTTGCTGCACCTGCATGTTAGCTTTCAGTGACTTATTGACAAGGACACCCATGTCCCTTTGTACATCTACACTTTCTAATCTCTTACCATTGAAGAAATACTCTTCACATCTGTTCCTCCTACCAAAATGGATAACCTCACATTTTTCCAAATTATATTCCATCTGCCAAGTTCTTTCCCACTCACTAAGTCTTTCCAAATCCCCTTAAAGCCGCTTTGCATCTTCCTCACAACATACATTCCCATGTGTCATCTGCGAACTTGGAAATATTACATTTGGTCCCCACATCCAAATCATTGATATATATTGTGAACAGTTGGGGCCCAAGCATTGATCCCTGCGGTACCCCACTAGTCACAGCCTGCCAGCACGAGAATGACCCGTTTATTTCTACTCTCTGTTTTCTGCCTGTTAACCAATCCTTAATCCATGCCAGTATATTACCTCCTATCCCATGTGCTTTAATTTTGCTAACCAACCTCCTGTGGGGGACTTAATCAAAGGCCTTTTGAAAATACAAGTATACCACGTCCAACAACTCCCCCTTATCAATTCTGTTAGTAACATCCTCAAAAAACTTCAACAGGTTCATCAAACATGATTTCCCATTCATAAATCCATGCTGACTATGCCCAATCAGATCATTGTTGTCCAAGTGTCCATTTATCACATCCTTTAGAATAGATTCTAGCATTTTCCCAACTACTGATATAAGGCTAACAGGTCTGTAATTCCCTGTTTTCTCTCTCCCTCCCTTCTTAAATAGTGGGGTGACATTTGCGACCTTCCAATCTGCAGGAACTGCTCCAAAACCTATGGAATTTTGGAAGATGATCACCAATGCATCCACTATCTCCACTACCTCTTTCAACACTCTGGGATGTAGAATATCAGGTCCTGGGGACTTATCAACTTTCAGCCCCATTACTTTCTCCAATACAACCTTCTTACTAATACTAATTTCCTTCAATTCCTCATTCCCCCTAATCCCTTGGATTTCTAATTCTGGAAGATTTCTTGTATTTTCCTCAGTGAAGACAGACAAAAAGTAATCATTTAGCTTCTCTGCCATTTCTCTATTCCGCATTATAAATTCTCCTGACTCTGCCTGTAATGGACCCACATTTTTTTTAGTCAAACCTTTCCTTTTTACATACCTATAGAAGCTTTTAGTTTGTTTTTATATTTTTTGCTAGCTTATATTCATATTGTATTCTCCTGTTCTTTACCAGTTTCTTCATGCTCCTTTGCTGTCTTCTAAAATCCTCCCAATCCTCAGGTTTACTACTATTTCTGGTAACTTTATAGACCTTTTCTTTTAATCTTAGACAATCTGTAACTTCATTTGTTATCCATGGTTGACTGCCTTTACTTTTGGAGTTTTTGTGTCTAGAAGGAATGTATAGTTTCTGTAATTTATGTAATATTTCTTTAAAGACTATCCATTGCCTATGTACTGTCATACCTTTTAATGTATTTTCTCAATCCACCTCAGTCAATTTGCCCCTCATATCTTCATAAGTTCCTTTGTTCAAATTTAACACCCTGGCTTCAGATTGAACTACCTCACTTTCAAACATAATGTTAAATTCTATCACATTATGGTCACTCATCCTTAAAGGTTCTTTTACAACAAGATTATTTATTAACCCTTTCTCATTACATAATATTAGATCCAAAATAGCCTGTTCTCCAGTCAGTTCCTCAACATACTGCTCCAGAAAACCATCCCTACCACACTCCAGAAACTCATCCTCCACAATATTAGTGCTCATTAGGTTTACCCAGTCTATATACAGATTGAAATCACCCCTGATTACTGTATTACCCACATTACATGCTTCTCTAATCTCCTGATTAATGCCATGCCCCACACTACCACTACTGTTTGGTGGCCTATAAACAACTCCTACCAATGTTTGCTGCCTCTTGTTGTTTCTTAGCTCCACCCAAACAGATTCCGCATTTTGTTCTTCCGATCTGAGATCCTCCCTTACTAATGTACTGATCCCATCTTTAATTATCAGCGCAACAGCACCCCTTTTCCTTTTTGTCTGTCCTTCCTAAATGTCAAATATAAATGTGTTTAAAATTAACAATGAAAAGGGGATTGGATGAATATTTCAAAAAAGGAAGAATATTAAAGAATATGGGGAAATGTTGGAGAAATTAGGTCAGAATAGATAATACATTGAAGGCACAGCAATAGTGCAGATACAATGGTCCTAAAGGCCTCCTTGGCTGTAATTTCTACAATACAAGCATACAATAGATTGTACAGAGATCCTGATGACAGATGATAAAGTACTTGCAGAGAGGAACATTTCTTTGGGAAGAGAAAATGAGTTATCGGTACAGATACCCTGACAGAGTAGCAGATAGGAATCCCATATTGCGCCAGGAAATGCTCAACATGCCATGACAGCCCTCTCTATTGGAGCAAAGGAAAATTCAGAGGAAGAATCACCACAGGCCACTTGCACATCTCCTAACAACCAGGTTAAAATTTACCTTAATCTCAATATTGAAGAAATATCAGGAGTGAAATTCATAATCATAGAGTGAGACACAATGCAATCCTATTGAACATTGAAATCTCAAAAAGTTTTGATAGAATTCATAGGGAGAACCTGTTTCCAATGGCATGCGGGTCAGTACCCAAAGGACACAGATTTAAAATAACTAGCAAAAAAACTGAGTGGGAAAATTAGGAGAATTTCTTTTGGTCACTTATGATCTGGAATGTGTTGTCTGAAAGGGTAGTGGAAGCAGATTCAGTGCAACTTTCAAAAGGGAATTGGGTAAATACTTAAAAAGGAAACATTGCAGGACTCTGGGAAGTGAGCAGGGGAATAGGACTAATTGGTAGCTGTCTCAGAGCTGGTACAAGCAGGATGAGCTGAATTATCTCTTTCTGTACTGTATGATTTTGTATGTTGAGATACATCAGAATAGGTCAAATGCTTAAACGAAAATGTGCACATCTCCAAATGAACAAAGATCAGCAAGTCTGCTTTAACAGAGGACTATGTCCAATTTTGCCAGATTAAAAAAGGACACAGTCTCACTCTTATGGGTGGAGCTTAAAAGGGTACCACCTTCAGATAGGAAATGTTTGGCCATCATTTTCATTGTATCAAGAAATATTTCTCTCAAAAGAATTCACCATTTATGGCTTGGAAAGGCGCAATTGACACATTCAACTGTTTTTTAAAAAAATCAGATCAGTTGCGAACATTTACTAAAATAGCTTTCATTATGAAACCCTTGCCTCAAAATGTAATGTGATTTGTTGCTCAGTGCATAATAAAAAGCTTTTTTAGATGTTATAGTTGTAAATTTTACCTGTCTGTGATTCGATCACTTGGGAGAAGCCAGCATTTGGGAGAGATAGTGGTGTAGTGGTAATGTCATTGGTTAATTTATTTTAATCCAGGCAAATACCCTAGGGATAATAAAAACAAAGTACAGCAGATGCTGGAAATCTGAAATAAAAACAAGAAATGCTGGAAATACTCAGCAGGTCTGGCAGCATCTGTGGAGAAGCAGAGTTAACGGTTTGGGTCAGTGACCCTTCTTTGGAACTGGCAAATATTAGCATTGGCAGGAATTGGCAAAAATGCCCTAGGGACATGGGTTCAAATCCCATCATGGCAGCGGGTGGAATTTAAATTCAATTAATTAATAACATTAATTAATTAATAAAACATCTAGAATTGAAAGCTAGTTTCAGTATTGGTGCCAACTATCATCAATTGTCATAAATACCCATCTGGTTCATTAATGCCCTTTAGGGAAGGAAGTCTGCCACTCTTACCTGGTCTGGCCTACATGTGACTCCAAACCCACACTCACACAGTTGACTCTGAACTGCCCTCTCAAAAGGCCTAGCAAGCCACTCAGTTTTCAAGGGCAATTTGTTGGCCTTGCCAGTGATGCCCACATCCCACGAAAGAATAAAAAAAAGCAGCAGCAAACAGTTGTGAGCAAGAATAGCAAGCCAGTTACTGGAATCAAAGAGCAACAATAAGCACAGTGAGTGGCAGTCAGCTGCAACCAATAACTAAATAACAAGCAGTGGTCAGTGACCAGCAGTGGTTCTCAGTCACAGTAAGCAGAGTCAGTACTGCCTCCCAGTAACAGTCAGAAACTGGCGGTGATCTGGCATAATGACCAGCAGACAAAAATAGCAGCTTATAAAATAGCAAATTAGCAATGACAAAATATTCATGATGGACCAGCAACCAGGCACAACAATCTGAAAACAGTAAGCTGTAACTAATAAGCAAGAAACAGGAATGTGCACTCAGTCAACAGCAGCTTTTAAAAAAAGTAAGCAGCTAAACATAGGTAACCATAACCATCGCAAGCAGTGAAAATGGAAGATCAGGCAGCTAGTGGCCTTCGCTTAAAAAAGTGAAATGAAATTCGTGAGATAATTGTATAGTGATAGCTGCAAGACATACACACAACCTGGGATTCCAATACTAAAGAGCATGGGTTTTGTACAAACTTTTTTTTTGCTTGGGAAGGCACAATAGATATGTAAGCAAGGCAACAATGCATTTCAGTAAGACTTACATTATCAAGTCAAATGTTTCAAAGACACAAGTCCATGAAGAGAATGCTCTTAAGATCTTTGAATGCATAAGAATTGTAGATATGACCAAAACAGGTATTTCAACAAGAGCCAGGTGCTGGATTTCAGACCATCCTGGCTTGATGCTTATGTTTCCAAACAATGTTGCAATAAATATCAGACTCTGCAGCCATGTTGAGACCTTCGCTACGATACACGAAAGCATACTTCACAGCTCTTCCATTTTTCCAGCTTTGTTGTGTTTTTGTCTCTTTCCCCATTAGACCAGTAACAATGCCATTCCGTATGTGAATCAAACATGTAATATTCCAATATTTCTTCTCCTCAATGTGAATCTAATATTGTGACTTAGAAATCCCTGTTCAACCAGCTAGAGATAACCTTGATGTAAAAATGGTCAAACCCGCACAGAAAGGATGCTGAGAAGATGTACATGAGGAAATCACTGATCGTTTGAGAATAATAATTTTGTTCCATTCATTTCACTACTCATATAACCAACTGAGTTGCTACTTGCTGTTCTTTGATGTAACTTATCAGGCTATGGATGGCATCAGTTCTATGGTATAAGAGCTATATCGAACAATTCAATAATTCTATTTTCTGAAAAAAATCACTGTAGGCTATGAAATAACAAGTGTTGTAAAAGCAATTTAAAGCTACAATTCGTCCTGGAGTTCAGAGGACATTCATGAACCAAGATTTTTACAGTCCATTCATAAAATGGCCTGAAGGACACTTGCAGCCCACTTTCCTTTCCCTGTATTCTTCAGCAGGTTTAGTGTATCTTCATCTCCATTTATGTCCCAGCCATGACTGTGGAATGATGGACAAAGTGTGTTTCACTGTTGTACTCTATCCTTTTCTTGTTGTCCAATGAGAGAAGGTAAGGGAATGTGATTGGAAGGCAGAGCTAATTCTTGCTGCTTGGGATTGTGGTTCTTGAAAACCATTCTTAAGTTAACACTAGTTTACAGTATAATTGGAAACCTTTCATTGAATCAGTGCCATTATTCTTCTTCATTTTCTCCTAGATGCCTTGCATTTTGTTCTATGATCAGGAACAGGTGTAGTCCAGTTGTTAATATGTGCTACTAGAACTTTAATTCATGATATCTTTCATCAAGGCCAGTAAGATTTTTTTACATGATTGAAATAGCAGTTCTCCAAGAATTGGCTTGTTGACAGAAGTAACATTTTGTGGTAGTTTGGATTGTTAAAACGTGTACTGTTGAATTTATTATAAAAACACATATGGTTTAGAGGTTTCTTTTTAAAATGATCTGGGATCAGATGTTCACACAGGATCGAGGGATTGTATTGACAGCTTGCATGGAAATCAAGTCAACATCATATAAATGTGTTGTGAAAACTCTCAATCAATAACATTTATAAAGCAGTTTCTAGTATCCTGAGGAGCATGTGGGGTAACTACCCATTCTTTGTAATGTGCACTGCGTAGGTAAAGTGAAGAGGCTCAATAAATTGCACTGTGTAAGGAACTGGCCCAGCTGGGCCTGGCAATGAAGTGGAAAGTCTTCGCCCTTGGTGACACCATGTGTCTTGACACAGCCAGTCTTGTCAATAAATGCAATCAACAAGTTTAATCATTAGGTACACTTTCATATGAACAAGCTTTTGGTGAGTAGTAAAGTTAAAGCACAGGACTGCTTATTTATTCAGAATTTTATGTATGCATTGCTGGAGAGCAGTTCAAAAGAAACAAATTCTTTTCAAACAAACTCAAATTACATCAAGGAAAAATCACTTGGCAGCAATTACTGTACATGTTTTCTGTTTTCTGTGACCTATGTAGAACCAGCAGAAACTGATGAAACTTTCATTTTACAGTAAATGGAATCAGCGCTTTTCTGACACGATCTGCTCCTGTCAAATTCGGTCAATTTTTCCACCCAAAAAAAGAATTGGATTAAATGATTTCAACCTATCAGCAATAGATTGTATGAATGTAAATTGCTTTTTTATTCTGGATTTGGCTTTTAGCACCAGGATTGTCTATTATGCTGCAAAATGGTGGTCCTGTCACCAGTGACTCTGTCCCCCTCCCCAACCACTGGCTGATCCTGAATTGACTATTTGCAATCTTGGTGCCTTATTTGACCTAAGCTGTGCTTCTAACCCACATACTCTCCAGCACAAAGACTGCCAACTCCAACCTCTTATAATATTACCTCAGCCCATCTATCACTGAACCTTTATGCATGCCTCTGGTACCTCTAGACTTGACTATTTCAATGCCCTTCTGTTTGTTTACCTGCCAACAATAACAACAACTTACATTTGTATTGCACCTTTAATGTAATAAAACGCTCCAAGGTGCTTCACAGGAGCATTATAAAACAAAATACGACACCAAGCCACAAAAGGAGACATCAGATGACCAAAAGCTGGATCAAAGGTAGGTTTTAAGGAGTTTCTTAAAGGATGAAAGCAAGGTGGAAAGGCGGAGAGGTGTAGATGGGGTATTCCAAACCTGGGGGCCTCAGCAACTGAAGGCGTGGCACCAATGGTGGAGTGATTAAAGTCAAGGATGCACAAGAGTCCAGAATTAGAAGAGTGTAGATATCATGGAGGGTTGTGGGGCTGGAGGCGATTACAGAGATAGGGAGTGTAATGAAAAGCTTTTTATGTTGTCTGATGCAACATAAATGAGATGTGTGGAGTTCAATTGATTGAAGATCACAAACAAGTTTATTAACAGCTAACAAGTATATACAGTACAGAGCTAACTATTTACATAACTTGCCTCTTGGTGTTACAGTTACAGAGTGAATCTGGCAAGTAGTCACGTGACTGCATCCTGGCATGTAGCTCATTAGCGTACTAAGATCTTAAAGGGACATCACTCTTAAAGGCAATCACACAACATCCCCCTTTTTCCAAAGATAAGTCTCGTATGCTAAAAGCAAAATATATAAAGTTAGATAACATCAAAATTATTTACACAGGTATAGAGATTATGAACTTTACAAATATAGAGGCTCAACAGTCCATATGTCATCTCAATGGTGTGACAATTCTTGCTCGGGGAGTTTGCACCTCATCTGTTGCTGTTCTTTCTGAAGTTTCTGCATTCAGTTTCCGTTGCTCTGCCTTCAGACTGTTAATATACTCTGTCGGTTTTCTCAAAGAAAAAGGGTGAGGTGGCCAAATCTAGAGCCCCATGGATGTCAAGGAGCTTACAGGGTAAGATAAAGCAGAAAAGGAAATCTTATGTCCAACACCCAGAACTCAATACTACAGAAAGCCGAGAGGAGTTTAGAAAGTGGAGGGGTGAAATCAAAAAGGAAATTAGAAAAGCAAAGAGATGGCATGAAAGAATATTGGCAAGCAAAATCAAGGTAAATCCAAAGATGTTTTATCAATACATTAAGAGTAAGAGGATAACTAAGGAGAGAGTGGGGCCCATAAAAGACCAAAAAGGTAACCTATGTATAGGAGCGGAAGATATTGGTATGGTTCTTAATGAATACTTTGCGTCTATCTTCACAAAAGAGGGGGATGATGCAGATATTGAAGTATTGGATGTAATAAACATAGGGAGAGAGGAAGTATTAATGGGATTAACATCCTTGAAAGTTGATAAATCACCAGGGACAGCTGAAATGTATCCTAGGCTGTTAAAAAAAGCAAGAGAGGAAATAGCAGAGGGTCTGACCATCATTTTCCAGGCCTCACTGGATATAGGTGTGGTGCTGGAGGATTGAAGAATTGCAAATGTTGTACCTCTGTTTAAAAAGGGAGTGAAGGATAGACCGAATAATTACAGGCCAGTCAGTCTAACCTCAATGGTGGGCAAATTATTAGAATCTATTCTGAGAGACAGGATAACCTGTCACTTAAAAAGGCATAGGTTAATCAAGGATAGTCAGCATGGATTTGTTAAGGGAAGATCTTTTTTTACCAACTTGATCGAATTTTTTGAAGAAGTAACAAGGAAGATAGATGAGGGCAGTGCAGTTGATGTGGTCTACATGGATTTTAGCAAGGCTTTTGACAAGGTCCCACATGGCAGACTGGTTAAAAAAATAAAATTCCATGGGATCCAGGGAAATGCAGCAAGGTGGATACAAAATTGGCTCCGTGGCAGGTAACAAAGGGTAATTGTTGACTGGTGTTTTAGCATCTGGAGGGCTGTTTCCAGTGGCATTCCGCAGGGCTCAGTACTGGGTCCCCTGCTTTTTGTGGTGTATATTAATGATCTGGACGTAAATGTAGGGGGCATAATCAGGATGTTTGCAGATGCCACAAAGATTGGCCGTGTGGTACATAGCGAGGAGGATAGTTGCAGGCTGCAGGAAGATATTGATGGTCTGTTCAGATGGACAGAAAAGTGGCAAATGGAATTCAACTTGGAGAAGTGTGAGCTGATGCATTTGGGGAGGTCAAACAAGGCAAAGGAATACACAATTAATGGGATAATTCTGATAAGTGTAAAGGAAGTAAGGGACCTTGGAGTGAATATCCACAGATCCCTGAAAGTAGCAGGACAGGTCGATAAGGTGGTTAAGAAGGCATATGGAATCCTTTCCTTTATTAGCTGAGGTATAAATTCAAGAGCAGGGAGGTTATGCTGGAACTGTATAACTCACTGGTTAGGCCACAACTTGAGTACTGTGTGCAGTTCTGCTCACTTCATCACAGAAAGGATATAATTTCATTACAGAGGGTACAGAGGAGGTTTAGGAGGACGTTGCAAGGACTAGAAATATGCGGCTATGACGAAAGATTGGATAGGCTGGGGTTGTTCTCCTTGGAACAGAGAAAGCTGAGGGGAGATCTGATTGGAAGTATAAATAGAGCCATTTGAGAAGAATTTGAGAAGGGGCTGGGTTTTCAAAGAACTGCAGGGTTGGGACCTGGTGCGGGCGGGATTTAAAAATCGCGGTTGCGGAGGTCATCTCGGGATCCCAATCCCTCCAGGACTGTTTGTAATTTTCAAAGGGCCAGTGGAGGGGAGGAAATGTATAAAATTTTGAGGGGCTTGGATAGAGTGAAGGTGAAAGGTCTATTCACTTTAGCAGAGAGGTCAGCGATGAGGGGGCATAGATTTAAACTGATTGGTAGAAACATTAGAGGGGAGATGAGGAAAATCTTTTTAACCCAGAGGGTGGTGATTGTCTGGAACTTGCTGCCTGAAAGGGTAGTTGAGGCAGAGACCTTCAACTCATTCAAAAGGAGTCTGGATATGCACCTCAAGTGCCGTAAGCTGCAGGACTACGGACCAAATGCTGGAAGGTGGGATTAGAATAGATGGATCGTTTTTCGGCTGGCACAGACACAATGGGCCAAGTGGCCTCTTTCTGTGCCTTAAACTTTCTATTATTCTATGATTCTATGATTCTAAGATGACCACCTTTGAGGCCTTGTCATTCTTGATATGTTCCGGCACCTCAACTTGAAGATCCAACAGATAATGCTTCAATTCATTCCTCCTCTGCCTCCTCAGGGCATTGCGTGTCCATCACCACTCCGCATCTGAAGGTCTTGGGCTTAAGGTCTAGGACTTGTTGGGGGAGAAGCACTTGGCCTCATGGCAGTACCTGTCCATTCTGACTTGTTGTGGTGCTGACGGTTCTGTAGAGAGCAGAAGTGAAGGCACGGCATAGTTGTGCTGCTGTTGCTGAGTTTCCAGACTGCACCATTTGATGCTGGCCAGAGTCTGCGAATAGGTTCCGATCCTTGGAGATTTCCCCTTGGCAATGCTCTCATGGATAGTTATGATATTGAGGTCCTTACATGCTGGTAGTCCTGCCACTGCTGGTCCGCTTGTGTCTACTAGATAGAATGTGGTTTCTAAGCCGACTTGCTATATCTGCATTGCATTATTAAAGTGCCACTGCAAGGGATGGGTAATCCGTTGTATGCAAATATTTTGGCAATTGTCAGTTGTATCACTTATCTCCAACGACTCCAGTATATATATTTGACAATTCAGACTAGTAGGATATTTGCACTCACGCTGGTGTCAATCTTGACCTTTAGTGTATGTTTGCCAGCTTTCTTTGGGCACATGATGTTAATAGTGGTGAAAGCTTCCAATTGTTGGACTTCATCAATGTGATGCGTCATGTTCACAATTTGGAATGCCTGTCTGTCTTCTGTCTGAGAACTACTTCTTTCTGCATCTTGTTTCAAGTCTGCTTTGCTGGTAACTTTGTGTATTGGCTTGCATTTACGCTCGTCTCTGGCACTTTCCTTGCTGCTGCTACCCTGTTGTCTGTTCGTTTGCATCCAACCGTGACTTCTGACTGCGTCTTTGGAGCCAGGATTCCTGCATAAGCGGACCCAGTGTTCTTTTGCACTGCATGCCTTGCACAGATCATGAAATGCAGGGCAATTGTGCCATGAGTGGGACAGATCGCACTTCCCACACAGCTTGCTTGTTCTTTTCAGCCTGGTTATGGTGCTGATACTGTTGGTTGCACCTAATGCTGTAGGTGCTGTTATCCAGCTACTATGGCTTCATATTTCCTGCCATCTTCCAGCAGTGCCTCAATGCTGTGACCTTTCTTTTTCCCCAAGAGGTCTTTCTGGAATGCTCGAATGGGTGTTGATACAATTACCAGCTCCATTATTAGGTCTGACAGCTCAGCTTCTGAGAAATTGCATTCATTGCCCTTGCTATGGCATCTACTGACAAACTGGTTTATTGATTCCTGTGACTGTTGCCTGTATGACATCAATTCTAGGCGGTGAATTCTAAAATTCACTCTTAATCTGAGTTGATCTTCCATATCTTAGCGGGATCTTTATGGTGCTGTTCAGATAATCCAGCGGTATTGATTCTGTGCAATCCCTCATTTCCAAATGCTATCATTAATTTTACAGCTTATTTTTCTAGTTCTAAAGTTACTTGGGCTGTAAAACATAATTGCATTCTCTGTTGGAACAGTTTGAATTCGGAAAGGATATCCAAGGCTTTCCAGTTCATGCTGGGAAAATTGGTATCCATGTTCCTGCTGTTTTTTGCTTTAAAACTTGCTATAAGACCTGATTCTGTGACTCTGTACTGCTTTACCTTTAAAAAAATTCTCTGATCTTTAGATTGGCTGCTTTGATTAACAGGAGCAGCTTGTCTGTTTATCTGGCTTCCAGCACTCTAGTCTGTCTGTTTATACACTGTGCAATAGGCATTTCAAGTGCTTTTTAAATTAGGCTTTGTTTATACAGCTGTTTAAGTAGCAATTCTTCACACTTGAGTGGTTTTATGAGTTTTTAAATGCCAGCTGAGTGAATGAAAACTCTTCAGCATTTGAGTGATTTAATGGTTTATTTTTATAGCTATAGTTGCGAGCTGCATGAATGGAGGATTCCCATGCTTTTTGCTGTCGGGCACCTCCCGTAATGGCACGGACCTGATCATTGTGGGGGAGCCTTTGAAAACAATTGATCAGCCCGAGATAGGGATTGGGTTTTCCCTGATTTTTTCTTTTACTGGGTCTTTTTAAAAAAAAATCAACGTTGCAAGCACCTTAAAGCTTTTTTCAACAGGGATTCCTGACTCAGTAATCACAGTGATTAATTTGCAGCCATTCAGTGCTCTGTCTTCTACGGCTTGAGGTAAGTTTCTTCTTTCCCTGTTTGGACCAGTTTTTGTTTTAACTTTTTCTCTTTTTGCTGTAGGTAGTTTTTAAAGCTGTTTTCCTATGGTCTTCAATCTTGGATTCTGTTTTCTCACCACAGCTACCACCATGTAATGAGAAGCTTTTTATCTTGTCTGGTGTAACATAAATGATATGCTTGAAGTTCAGTTGATTGAATATCTCAAACAGGTTTATTAACACCTAACAAGTATATACAGTGCAGAGCTATTTACGTGACTTACCTCTTGATGTTACTGTTACAGAGTGAATCTGGCAAGTCGCTCATTGGCATACTAAGATCTTAAGGGACATCACTCTTATAGGCAATCACACAACAGGGAGGGGTGAGGACATGGAGGGATTTGAAAACAAGGATGAGAATTTTAAAATCAAGGCATTGCTTGACCTGGAGCCAATGTAAGTCAGCGAGCACAAGGGTGATAGGGGAATGGGACTTGGTGTGAGTTAAGACATGGACAGCAGAGTTTTAGATGACCCCACGTTTAAGGGGAGTAGAATGTGGGAGACCAGCCAGGAATGAATTGGAATAGTCAAGTCTAGAGATAACGAAGGCATGAATGAGGGTTTCAGCAGCAGATGAGACAGGGGCGAAGTCAGGAGATGTTATGGAGGTGGAAATAGGCGATCTTAGTGATGGCACGAACATGAGGTCAGAAATTCATCTCGAGGTCAAATGTGACACCAAGGTTGTGAACAGACTGAAATAATCACAAACTGTTGCCAGGGAGAGGGATGTAGTCAGTAGCTAGGGACCAGAGTTTGTAGCGGGGACTGAAAACAATAGCTTCAGTCTAACTGGGGGAAGTTTCTGCTTATCCAGTACTGGATGTCTGATAAGCAGTCTGACAGTTTAGCAACAGTGAGGAGTTGAGAGAGGTGGTGGTGAGGTAGAGCTGGGTGTCATCAGTTTACCTGTGAAAACTAACACTGTGCTTTCAGATAATGTCACCAAGGGGCAGCATGTAGATGAGAAATAGGAGAAGGCCAAGGATAGATCCTTGGGGATATCAGAGGTAACAATGCGGGAGCAGGAAGCTATTGCAAGTGATTCTCTGGCTACGATTAGACAGGTAAGAATGGCACCAGGTGAGAGCAGTCCCATACAGCTGAACCATGGTGGAGAGGTGTTGGAGGATGGTGGTGTGGTCAACAGTGTCAAAGGCTGCAGACAGGTTGCAAAGGTTAGGGAGGGAAAGTTTACCTTTGTACCTTTGTTACAGTCACATAGGATGTCATTTGTGTCTTTGGTAAGAGCTGTTTTGACACTGTGGCAGGGGCAGAAACCTGATTGGAGGGATTCAAACATGGAGTTCCTGGAAAGATGAGAATGGATTTGGGAGATGACAACACATTCAAGGACCTTGGAGAGGAAAGGGAGGTTGGAGATGAGATGGTAATTTGCACGAATGGTGGGGTCAAGGGTTAGGGTTTTGAGGAGTGGGGTGATGATGGAAGATTTAAAGGAGAGAGGTAAAACACCTGAAGAGAGAGAACCGTTAACAATATCGGCTAACATGGGGACCAAGAGGCGAAGTTGGGTGATCAGCAGTTCAGTGGGAATTGGATCGAGGGAGCAGGACATGGGTCTCATGGACAGGATGAATTCAGAGAGAACATGAAGGGAACCTTGATAAGTCTAAGTTTATGTAAAAGTTTGTTGCCCATATCCTCTCTAACACAAATCCCGCTTATCTATTGCCCTCATCAGCACTGACCTACATTAATTTCCCGTTTGCACAGTGAATCAGATTTAAATATGTATAAATCACTCTGTGGTCTCATTCATTTTTATTTCTGCAGCCTTCTCCACTCGTCCATCCCCAAAAGAACTCACTGTTCCTCAACTTTGGTCTCTTGTGCATCCAGCCTCATTTTGTCCCACCATTGGTGGTTGTGCCTTCATCCACCTCAATGCCATTTTCCAGAATTCCCTCCTTAAAACTCTCCAACTCTGTCTCCTGCTTAAAGCACACTTCTTTGACTAAACTTGCAGTTACAGTTTCCTAATCGCTCCTTCTTCGACTTGATATCCATTATTCCTCATAACTGTGAAGCACATTTAGGATGTTTTTCCACATTAGAGGCAATCTATAAATGCATGTTGTTAGTGGTTGCGGTGGGATTGCAATGTTAAGCACACAGATTAAATAGATTTAGCCGGAAGGCACTATTTGCTTAGCCATAACATGGTTACTTGCACTTTTTAATGAGACTTTTAAAATGTAGTATACCAGATCGCCTTCAGATTTTATACAGAATGGATTTCTGCAGTAGTCTAAAGGTTCATAAAGCAATATACTCCAACCATTGCTAGTATATAGTTAGACATGGTCGCATACACATAAAAATACAGATTCAGATGGTTCATCATTACCAGAACATCAACTTTTAGTTATCTTCACTTCAAAAAAATACTTATTTCTTCACACTGAGAAGGAACTGCTTGAACATTCAGAAAAGCAGTCAACTTACTGGAATTAGAATAATACCTTTGATGCTATAGAAAAAAAATCAAGTTGTTGGGGGAATGAGTGGAGAACGGGTGGAAAACTGTGACACTTCCTAACCATGACTGATCTGGGACAGATATGGGACTGTTCCTTCAGTTTTAAATTCAAAGGAAATTGTAACTAAATTGCATCTTACCCATTGGCTAAATATCAAATTTTATTTACACAAATCTTGCTATTGTTTGCAGATCAATACTTATGCTGTCAAAGGGCTTTTTGATTGGCTATTTCTGAATGCATAAAATTGACCTCAAACTGACATGGTGGGATATGCTCTGTAAAATGGATGCTGTAGCTCCAATTGTTTAAACATTTTATACACAGTGTATTTCAGAATAAACCTCGTGTCAAGTTACTTTTTTAATAGTCATTAGATAGCAGGTCAAATTCTTAAGATTAAAGTTGTATTCCCATATAAAAATATTTTCTGAAACTGATATTTATACACAGTTCCACAGTGAAGTTCATCAATATTTTACAAGCTATATAAAGAAAACCTGGGGTTAGAGTCAATTCATAGCTTCAGAAAACACACAGAACTGAATACAGATAAACTCTTTTGCCCTCGTACCAGCTCCTATTACTGCTTGTAAATGTATAGGATGATAAATCTTCCCATTCACTCCATACCTATCTATTTCATCAACATAACACTGGATTTGTGAGATTTGCACCATGTAAACATCGAACATCTATGGGGAAAACTCACAATTCCTGATAATCCTGGTACTGACTGGTTTCTGTGTCTCTCATTGTGTCACATCCTGTACTTGTTATACTTAGGAAGTTATATGCTAGTTGTAACAAAGGAGCCAAAATTTGGAGTTATGCTGGTGATGGAGCATCCTATTTATTTATTTATTTAATATTTCAGACAAATACAAATTTACAAGAATGTTGCCAGGGCTTGAAAGTTGCAGCTATGAGGAAAGATTGGATCAGCTAGGGTTGTTTTCCTTAGCACAGAGGAGGCTGAGGGGTGACTTAATTGAGGTGTACAAAATTATGAGGGTCCTACATAGAGTAGGCAGGAAGGACCTGTTTCTCTTAGCGGAAAGGTCAGTTACCAGGGGGTGTAGGTTTAAGGTGATTGGTAGAAGGATTGGAGGGGACATGAAGAAAAATGTTTTCATCCAGAGTGTGGTAGGTGTCTGGAATTCACTGCCTGGTTCGGTGGTGGAGGCAGAAACCCACAACTTATTTAAAAGGTACCTGGACCTGTACCTGAAGTGCTGTAACCTGCAAGGCCACAGACCAGGTGCTGGAAGGTGGGATTAGATTGGGCGGCTAGTTTTTTCGGCCGGCGCAGACACAATCGGCTGAATGGCCTCTTTCTGTGCCATACCTTTTCTATGGTTCTGTGCTTCGAAATGCCCTAATTTTAATCTCTGCTAACACAATGCATGTCCTGTTGACATAGGAAGCAGAAATTCAATACAAGACCAGCATCAACTTTTTCATGATCTGTAGAAACATGAAAAAGTTATAAAAAGGCCATGAAAGCTTTTCTGATTTATGTATTATAACAGAAAATAGTTACAAGGCATAAGAATACAAGTATTTTAAGAAACAGGGACTAGCCAATTGACTCAATAAGCCTTTTGATAGGTTAGATTCAATTACCCGCCTTCTCCTTAGATTTGTCAATCCTTTCTCTCTTCAACAAAAAGCACATCTAATTATCTCAGGTACCATCCTCTAATGTCCACTTAAATTACCTTTATCCGGGTAACTTGTTCAACACATCTATTGTCATTTGGGGGTAAAGATTTGTCCAACTGACATTTTTACTCCCAACTTCCCAATTTTTAAATTTGTGTCCATTGGTATTTGAGCCCCTTCTCAGTATTGAATAAGTTACCTGGAATCATTATGTGCAATGAACAAAATGTTCAGCGACGTGAGCCTAACATGACTTACTTTAATTACGATAACCAATGCCAGCTGATAGAGAAGGGAAAGCATCCAGTTAGAGGATGGAATAATGAATCTTTGGGCTGAAGAATTATGGTATTGCAAACAAGATGGAGTCAAATGAACCAAGAAAGAGAAAAGTATTGGGACATATTTATTTTTAAAGTGTTAGAGCAATAAGACTTGCTGCATAACTACAATACCACACAAAATGAGTTCCTGGTTCCAGGATATAGGAGAGAAAAAAATCTGAAAAGATCAGTTTTGGTCTCCTTACTTAAGGAGGGATTATATTTGCATTGGAAGCAGTTCAGAAAAGGTTCACTTGGTTGAATCCTGGGATGAAGGGGTTGTCTTATGAGGAAAGGTTGAGAAGGTTGCATATATATTCATTGGAGCTTACAAGAATGAGAGGTGATTTTATTGAAACATATAAAATTCTAAGGGGGCTTGACAGGGTAGATGCTGAGAGGATCGCTGGAATTTTACACCCCCCAAAGGAGCGGACTGGGGGCAGGGGGGGTGTAAAATTGAGTAGGAGGTAGGGTAGGCTGTTCTCGATGCCTTCCCACCCCCACTGCAATTTTATCAGGGGCAGCGGCAGTGAGAAACAGCCTGCTCGCCCCAGACCAATCAAGGCCCTTAACTAAAGGGTCTTCTCCCGCCGCCACTGGTATTTTCCCAACAGTTGGCGGGTGCCTTTGGCCCCCAGAATGCTGCCAGATAAAACCTGGCAGCTTCCTTGTGGGCTGGGGCAGCCCTCCTGATCGGGCACCCTGTGCTCCACGGAGGGCCACCCTGAAACCCCAACCACCCCCACTAAAATAAAGAACCCCCCCCCCCCAACTGACCACTACCTTTCTTCCGGAGCCAGCATTCCTCTTGCCGACGATGTTGGATGCAGTCCCAGCAGCTGCCATTGCTCCTGGTGGCACTGCTGAAACTAAGAGCTGCCAGCCCGCTGATTGGCCAGCAGCTCTTGGAGGCGGGACTTCCTGCCTGAAGGAGGTGGAAGTCCCTCTCAAGACCAATTAATGGCCTGGAGAGCTTAAAGTTCTGGCATGGCTCCCCAGGCCCGGTGGAGGCGGGCTTGCGCCTGATATTTTGGCCAGTGGGCGGGCCCATATGCCCAATATAAAATTCCGGCCATTGTTTCCCCTCATGGGGGAATGTAGAACTAGGAGGTACAGTTTCAGAATTAGGGATCCTCCCATTTAAGACAGAAATGAGGAGGAATTTCTTCTCTCAGAGGGTCATTAATCCATGGAATTCCCTACCCCAGAAAGCAGTGGGGGCTTGGTCATTGAATATTGTTACGGTCAAGTGAGGAGGGGGTCCCTCTTGTCCTTCCTCTTATTTGACCACAACAAGGTTTATTCCTGTTTAAACAGTGATTGTGCTTACTGCCTCCGTGAGTGTTTTACCTTTTACCTTTACTGTGATCTTGAAAGAACCAATCAGACAGGTTTTCTTGAGTTTCAACAAAAGGTAAGTTTATTATACTTAACAATCTAACCCCGATTTAAAAATAATAAAAAATACACTACACATTCACGCACACTTTCACACGAGAATCACACACACACAACTAGATTACAGAGGGAAGATTGGTGATTGGATTAGAGTCCAGAATCAATGGAATTTAAATACACAGTCTGTGGAGTGGATGATTCAGTAGTCCTCCGGCAGAAGCTGTATTCTTGAAGTCCTTGGTTAGTCAAAGTGCAGGTGTGGTTGGCCCACTTTTTTCAGGGTTTTCTTGACAGCAGAATTGTAGTTGGCTCTCTTCCCCTGGTTTCTGGCTGTAGCGGTCTATAGGCTTGGAGGGTCCACAGTCACAGATGGTTTTCAACTTGATATTTTCTGCAGAAATAGAGAGAGAGAGAGAGAGAGAAAGGGAAGCACGCAGCCTTCTGTGGCTGCACACGCTGAGTTACTGCTTGTCTCTTTATCCAAGGGAAACAAAACCAGCTTCCCCTGAGATGGACCGACGGTCACATGACTGCTTCAGGTTTTTTTGGAACCTTCTAATGCAATTCAACATTATGAATTGGCTCCACAGGCCCCAGGATTTCAATTTACACTTGGAGGGGGTTCTCTTTCAAAGTCAGTGTGTTAGGATTGCCTTGACTGCCATGCTATGAAACCATTTTAGGTAATTCAATCACTTAGAGCAAGCCATTGTCCTGGGTCCATGCTGCTTTAACCTCTGGCTCTGGGTGTATCTTTTGAATACGAAAAGGTATTTCAGATGCAAATTGCAATGGTCTTCTTGGCTGCTAGTTTTTTTTAAGTTAACTGCAAGATTTTCTCCATTAAAAGTCTAATGTAAGTTTCCAACTGATTAAATTAAGATTTCTCATTTGGCATATAGGGTTTTCTTGACAATATATTCAAGGCTTTTTGATCTTTGATCTACAAGAGAGTCAACGGTTATGGGGGCAGGCAGGAAAGTGAAGTTGAGACCAAAATCAGATTAGCCATGATCTTATTGAATGGCTAAGCAGGCTTGAGGGGCCAAAGGGCCTACTCCTGCTCCTATTTCTTATGTTCTTAAGATTGGTCTTGGTGAATCAATTGTTCAGATCACCTCTTAGCATAGGAACATAGGAACAGGTAAGCTATTTACTCTTAGAGACTGTTCCACCTTTTAAAGAGATCGTGGCTGATCTATAACCTAACTCCATATCCCATCATACCTCTCATTAACAAAAATCTATCAGTCGCTGATTTAAAATTATCAATTGAACTAGCATCAACTGCTGTTTGTGGAACAGCTCCAAACTTCTATCACCCTTTCATCAGTTCTGATGAAAGGTCAATGAACTCTTGTTTCTCTCTCTGCAGATGCTGCTAGACCTGCTGAGTATTTCAAAATTTTCAGTTTTTATATTACATAGTAATACTTACACTCGACAAAAATCTTTAAGTCAGCAACAGAATGAAGCCAAGTAGTCATGTTGAAATGTAAGAATTTGTGAAAGCCCAACAAAATGCTTACATACAATATAATGAAATGAAAGAGAGAGAGAAAGGAAGGCTAAACGATTTTTAAAAAAAGATTCAGTAGTCTACCGGCTGAAGCTATATTCTTGACAAGGTCAAATTGAAAACTTTTGGGTAGTGTTGTACAATCTATTGGTGCTGTTATTTTTTTATTTCTTCAAGGGATGTGGGCGTCACTGGCAAGGCCAGCATTTATTGCCCATCCCTAATTGCCCTTGAGAAACTGAGTGGCTTGCTTGGCCATTTCAGAGGGCATTTAAGAGTCAACCACATTGCTCTGGGTCTGGAGTCACATGTAGGCCAGACCAGGTGTGGACAGCAGATCTCCTTCCCTAAAGGACATTAGTAAACCAGATGGGTTTTTACAACATTCAATAATGGTTTCATGGTCACCATTAGACTAGCTGTTTAATTCCAGATTTTTATTATTTTTTTAAATTTATTAATTGAATTCAGATTTTGCCATCTACCATGGTGGGATTCAAACCCATGTTCCTTGGGCTTTAGCCTGGGCCTCTGGATTACTAGTCCAATGATATTACCACTACACCACCACCTCCCTTTTTAACTTAGCAATTTATTTACAGTCTATCACAGGTTCCTTGCTTTTCAGTTTTTTTGGAGAGACAATCCAAGATGTTTTTAGGTGGGTATGAAGATTACTAACAGCACTTGCAAGCTGGAGATTAAAACATCACCCTCTGAGCTACTCATGACAGCTGGTGAACTGGCTAAAATTCAGAATAATCTAGTGTCATACATATAATCAAGATATTAGGAGGCAATTTGGGAAATAATAATCTCTTTACCCTAATTTTTCGATGGATTTTTTTTTTGTCTTGATACAAACCAGCAACGCACAGCACAGAAAATCTAATCTTCAGTGTCCTCGACTGGACCTGTATAAAATCATAAGTAAGGAAGAAAAAACATGCACATTCATCTTCTTTAGCAATGACTGAATTCCTTACGTAATCAGATTATTTACTAAGCATCTGAGGCCCTTTCATCATAGCTTTTCAGCTGAGAAAGAGGATTCCTTCTGGACACAGTTCTTGACACTGCTTCAAGAAAAGGCACCACTCTTCACCAGGTAAAAATTAAGGAAATGTTTCAGCTGTTGAAGGATTTGATCAGTAATCCAGGGAACTAAATGCATAATTTCTGTTCAGACTGAATGCTATTTTATTAGAATCATATTGCTACAAAATTGGAGTGAACATAAATGTGGTTCAGAATTAAGTAATCATATGCAATACAATATAAAGATCTATCTTGAATATGGAGACTTTTCCTACTGCTAGAACCTTCTGTCTAACTGTTAGTGTTATCACTGATAAATGTATTCATGTCATTTCAGGCTTGAAGAAAACATCCATTATAACAAGCCAAGTCTTCAGAAATCACTTTGATGTTTTGTTGGTTGTGGCTTGACTGGGTAACCAATGGGTTGCTGGTTCAGATGTTAAATATTTTGAAAGTTCAAACAAGAGAAGAAAGGCTTAAACTTGTTTTACTCAACCATACCATTTTCCTTTTGAAGGGAAATGTCTTCAATAGTGCTGAACTGGTTAAAATCTGTGGTATAATTTGCGCACCACATCTAAATAATTTCACACATGATGTTACAATTATCAACATAAAATCTCTGATAAACCATTTCCTTGTTGTTCCTTAATTATTGGCTCTTTGATGATTAAAATATTCAGATACACACTCAGTGATATTTCTCACTGCAGTGTTGGCCGGGATTTTGCGAGGGTTGTTGGGAGGAGGGGGAGCAGGGAATTGATAGCAAACTGTTAGCGTTCACTGTCATTACCCCTCTGAAACTGACCGCAACTTCAGGATGTCAGGCATGTGCAGATTAGTGTGGAAGTTGCGGCCTGTCACTCAGGGTTCTGGCACAGGCTGCACTGTGGACCCTCCCACCACCCCCCCCCCCACCTCCTGCCCCCCATCCTCTGTCCCCCACCCCCTGCCACCCCCCCTGCCCCCTGCCTCCACAGAACCAGCAATCATTGAAATCAGTGAGAACTTCAACTTTCCCTCTCCCACATTGCTCCCACATTAGAAACCCCATAAAAAGGTACACTTTGTTCAATCAGGTGTAACTGGGTTTCTAACGGCGATGGATTAATAAAATTTGATGAACAATCGAACTGGCTCTGAAAAACATAATTTATATTCGTGGAGCACTATTAAATAATTCATTAATAGATTTTTCAACTAATTTTTTTTAGTCATTTTTTTAAAAGTTTTTTTTCAGAACAGTTTAGCTTCTACCTTCACTCCATGTGTATGTACCAATCTTTAATTTGCTCCATGACAAGTTTTGAAAGTAATCTGGTTTTATTGTTTTTTTTGTTTCCTTTAATGTGATTGGCTGCTTCGACTGCTAGATGACGTCTCTGCTGCTCCATGCTGGGAATGCCAATGGCTATCAAGTCTTATCACAGAGCTGCAGCCACCAGATCAATGGGCAGGTTGAGAAGACAACAGCCTCGAGTCTGGAAGAGGATATGAAGCACTGGCTTCTTCCACTACTCCAGGTATTAAGGAGGATTAAGCACAACTCCAGGAGAGAGTCTTGAGCAGCAGAGCCTTCGCAAACTGAAAGCGCAATTAGACTAAGTGGCAGCCAACTGACACCAATGTTCAAATCAAAATGCTTATTAACAATCTAATTTGAATCATCACTAAGACTCAGTTGAATTCTGTGGTTCATATGCAGTGCACTCAAGACAATATTCCTTGCTCAGGCAGTTGACATGTTTATAGCGTCACGGGAAGACCATAGAGGAGGTTGAAGCAAACATGAATATCAATACATTATTCAAATATAACAATGTGGCATCAACATGAGACTTCAAGAAAGGAATGCATTATAAAAGGAATTAGATGTTTTATGGAAATTGCCATTATCTGCGTCCAGTGTTTTCAATGTATAATTTATATAAAACTACACCTGACTTTTACTGTCTCCAGAAAAATACTGCTATTTGAAACATCTGATGCGTTTCCTTTTCTATTCTTCAGCAAACATGTTTTCCTCTCGTCAGTTATTACTAGGATGCCATTTTGTTTACACAGTCAGGAAACAGGAAAAATGTTAGGACTACAATTCAAACCATATTTAATGTTTTTGAAAATGTTTCAAATGACGTGTTTTGCAGATACAAAGACGGTAGCATTTCAACGCATTCTAATTGATATGATGATTGTATTACAATTTGGTTCATCTTCCATAAGATGAGGAATGTGAAGAAAAAGCTAAATAACTCAGGAGAGTCCATAATAGAGTAATTTCTCCATGGTCCAGTGGAAAGAGTGGAAAAATGCTACAGGGTTTCCCTTTTCTTGTTCCATACTTCTCATTTACTTTATTTCCTGTTTTTTTCCATTCCTTATCTGAAGACAGTAACTCATATTGTGTTAAAGTTCTATGGTGCTAACAGCCTTTCTGTACTTAGTACTGCTGTCTATATTATGAGCCGAGACAAGCTAGTCAACATGGCCCATGAGATTGCTTATAACATTGGTATAATGGTATCACAAATAGAAAATGGCTACTTAATTGAAGTACCAGAGGATAGCCACCACCTATGGAATCTTCCCCTCGCATGAGCCAATGGCCCAAATTTTAGAGTCAGCAGTGAAGGAATGACACTCCTTGCTGACAGTTGCCCATAAAGTTTTTGGGAGTTTTAGAGCAGGGACTTGCTCTAATCCAGCATCTAATCCAGCGTGGCTCCCTCTACAGGGCATCTGTGGCATCTATGAGCAGGACAAGGAACAGTGAAGCTCTTCAACAAATCAGATTACAGAATCCTCACTGAGATACACTGGGCTGAATCTTAACCCTCAAAAGTGGGTGGGTTGAGGTTGGGTGAGATAGTAAAACTTTAAAAATATCAAACTAGACCCCAACTCACTCATTTCTGGGTTTAACAGTGGCAGGCCAATGGGCGGGCAGGCAGCCAACCCACTCCCAGTTGATTGGGAAGACAGATGGAATAAAGGGAGAGAGAGTTAAAAGAGACAGAATTTTAAAAAAAATCTCCAACACTAATTAACTTCTGAAGCAATGAGACTTCATATTTATAAAATTAAATTTTCAGGGCCAGAGAGAATGTTTGGCAGTAACAATCAAATTTCACACAGTTAAAAATTCACTTACTCCTCACTCCACCAGCCCTAACTTTTTATAATGTCTTTAGTGGGGAATTAATGGGCAAGTACCCTAAGTTCACGACATTGCCTGTGTTTCAATGCTAAGTCTATCGGCGTGGACTGCTACCATGCACTGTGTGAAGGTACAGTGTAACTCAGACCTCAACTTCCAGATTTCCATGGGCTAGATTTTATTTTAGTGGTGGGGGTCCTAATGAAAAGCTGAAAGTGGGGGGCGACCCCACCTCGGCCATTTAATGGACCCTCGGTCAAATTCCATGGCGGGCAGGCAATTAACTGCCCACTGTCAGGGATGCCATCCCCTTTAAGGGACAAGTGCTCATCACAAGAGCTACCAGCTAATCCGAGGGTTAGCTGCTCAGCAGAGACACCGAGCAGTGGCCACTGCTGATACTGCAGGAGGCCCAAAGCAGCAGCCATGAAGGTGGCCCTGGAAGACAGTTGAGTGGGGTCAGGATGACCGGGGCCACTCAGGTAGGTCCTGGTGAGGTGGGGGAATGGGGGTCACTTCTGAGAGCAGGGGAGGTGGGGCTCTTTTGGGGGTGGGGGGTGGCGCTTGTTGCCAGGAGTCCCTCCCCAGCCTGGAAGGAGGCCGCCAGATTTTACTGGGCAGTCTCCCCAGCAGTGGAGGAAGAGGTCCTTAAGTGGCCACTTAAAGTCCTCAATTGACCTCTGGGGTGGGAAGACCATTCTTGGACCTTCCCCACTCTTGGTAAAATTCGATGGTGTCAAGAAGGCGACGGGCACTCTACGCCCACCTTCACTCTCCATTTTGTGCACCCCTGCCTCACAAACTATCCCTAGACAGCTGATAAGATCCAACCCCTTGTTTAAATATGCATGTGTGGACACCAGGAATTGCTGTCCAATTTGCTTCATGATAACAGTGAGTGAGGTTAGCCTCACTTATTATAAATGCAATATCCGGCCACTGACTTTAGAAGAGAATGGAAAAAGGAATTTAAAAATCAGCTTCCATTTGTAAAGTTGCTATACCGTTAACTATTAATATAGTAACAATCCTACATCTGCATGTAATTCCTGTCTACAAAGCCTTATTTTCAGTTATCACCTTTTTGCCTTATTTTTGTTTCAACTTTTTCTGTTTGAATTTCCACTATTCATGTTTATCGCCATGTCATGATGTAATTACACCAAACCACGAGTGGTGAATTTGCACCTCCCAGATCCTCAGACTTTACTACAGAGAAACTTCCAACCAATTCTATGGCTGGAAAATTTGGCCCTGTTGTGCTCATATTTCCAGTCTACAGGTGCCATTTTGGTTGAAGAATGGTGTCTGTGCTGCATCTGCACACTTCCTGTGCAGCCTTTTATTGAGGGAATTAGTGGGGGTGTTAGGAGCACGTGCTGGAAGTATGCAGAGTAGGCAGATCGTAACATCAGTCAGTAACATTGATTTTCACCAGCGTTGCTATTTTCAACCTCAAGGCTTTTACCCTCACACAGTTGAACATGCATTTAATAACAGGAAGGACCACCACTCCAAGCCACTCCCCTCCACCCCCACCACCACCACCAGTGTTATTTCAAGGGATCATCAACTACTTTCAGGTTAATTGTTGATTGATTTCTCCTGACGGTGGCTGAGCTCATAGAAGCGCTGTGAGTTTTCTACTATTATTTAAAGTTGGTGATGTCTATAGGGAATGGTATGGGTGAAGGTCTTGGTTCTGACTTCAAGGGTTCTGCTCAGACCACTTGCACCCAGACATGATGTTGTAGTTACCATGCCCCTTAGCCTGCAGTATGCGAAGGAGATTGAGCAGAGACAACACAGGGGAGGACAAGCTGCTCGAAGAGTGAGGAGGAGAAGGGGGAGAAGGGCTCTCAGCAGAAGGCCTTATCCATCCAGGGCCTTCAAGAAGAAATTCCCGTACCTCAACCTCAGTGAGGAACAGACATGGGACATCTCCATTTTACGGAGGAGGTGCTCAGTGAAATCAATCTCTTGCAGGTAGACCTGCAACCTCAGAGCAGGGTGAGGATGGTGCTGCCAAAGGCTGTGAAGTTGACCATGGCCACGAACTTCATCGAATCAGGATACTTTCAGGCTGGAGCAGGCAATCTCTGCAACATTTCCCATTTTTCCCACTGCTACATAAGTGAGGTGACTGACAATCTGTATGCCAGGAGAGAGGAGTACATTGCATTCTCTCTGGCCAAAGAGAAGCAGGCAAAGTGTGCACATGGCTTCACCAGGATAGCAGACTTCTCCATGGTGCAAGATGCCGCTGACTGGATATATGTGGTTTTGCAGGCATAGCATCTAAATGCTGAGATGTACTGCAGCCGCAGAGAGTTCCAGTCCCTGAATGTGCAGCTGTTGTGTTACCATACTCAACATATCATGTAGATGAATGCTCATTATCCTGGCAGCAGTCATGATGCAGTTATTCTGCCTGAGTTCAATATTTGAGCCATCACGTCAAACTTGAGGGTGACTATTGAGCTGACTACCTGGCTCATGACTGCGGTGCATAACCGAAGGACAAATGGGCAGCATATGTATAACAAGAGCCATGCTGCCACACAAAATGTCCACAAGAAGACCATTAGGGTGCTTAAGCAACACTCCCACTGACTGAACCCCTTTAGAGAAATCCTGTAGCACTCTCCAGAGCATGGGCCATGATTTGTCGTGGTCAGGCGCATCCTGCAAAACTTTGCCATCATGAGGGTACAGCTCTTACCTCCAGGTATACATGAGCAGCTGAGGAGGAGGAGGAGGAAGGGAGGAGACAATTAACACATCTCCTTTCTGATTGGGCTGTGATCGACTCATCCAACTACGGTACCAGTGAATGCAACTCCAATTCCCCATTCAGTCCCACACCTTACTTTCCCTCTGTTACTGACCATCACAGTGTCCTCTTGGCCACAATGCTGAAATAAAGTTATCACAAAACAAACATTCCAAATTAACTTTATCAAACAAACCATCCAATATTCTAATTACTCCTGTGTATTCCTTTAGTGCCTGACATTTGTGTGTGTCTTTTCCTGGCTTCATGCTCCTATGGAGTGCTACCCATTGGCTGCAGCATGGTTGGCTGATGGAAGGCTGTTGACTTTCAGTGGGGTAAACTGCAGGTGGCCTTGCAGGATGACCTCAAGCAGCTCTGGGCCTAAAAGTCCCGTCTTCGGACTACACCACCTCGGCTGGGTGGTAGCAGTCTGCGCTGGCTGGCTGACATGCAATAGCATGGGTACTGGTAGAGTGGCGATGGGTGGAGGACCTGCTAAGAGAGGACAGCAAGTTTGTGCTCCACGGAGCTATGGCCACTCCCCCAGGGTGGTTGTCTCAGTAATCCTAGTAATCTGTTGGAGGACAGATTGCTGGACTACTGTGAAAACCTCCAAGCCTCTTTGAGCACTGATATCCAGTCTTGTTGGCAGCAGTCTGAGCTTGCATGACTTCAGTCTAAGTTTCCACTGCAGCACTCAGATGTTGGGTGTCTTCTGTTTGCATTGCAATGGAAGCTAAGACATCAGTCATCAGATGCTGCATCATGGTCGGTCATCAAGTGTTCTCATGGAGTTGACCACCACTTTCGCGCTGGAAGGAATTGGTTCCAAGCACTGCATCTGTGCCAAGTTGGTGCCAGACTCCTCCATGCTCCTTGACAGTGACAGTTGGCTTTCTAGAAGGCCTAACAATGCAGCAAGAATTTAAATGTGCATACCCATCAACCTTTTACTATACCCAGTCCCATCAAAGTCCTCATCTGAGTTGTCTGCAGCAGAACTCGTATGCAACCTCACCCTCCAGGGACTTGGAACCTGTGCTCCCTTTCCAGCTGCCCTGGCTGCAGGCCACTTCTGCCCAGTGACTCACCACATGCAGGCCCCACTTCTATGCTGCCCTCGAAAGTATTCACAGGGCTAGTATCTGAGCTGGTGACTGCGAGCGTGAGATCATGTGACAGTGTAACATCATCGTCAGTCTCTTCTTCCTCTTGCATTCATGCTCCTGCACTAGTGTCTGTGGCCAGATGGCAATTTTTGGATACCTGAAAGGAAAAGGATACAAGGATAGGGTGCAGTGCAGGCAAAAGGGGAAAGAAAGAGGTACATGCTTAAACCATTGGAAGCTTGAGAATCAGAAGATCTTGCAGCATGAGAGGGCAGTGGGATGTGAGAAGGAGGGTTAAGTAGGAACGTCCCACCATCTTTAATCTTTCCAGCCCTGCTGCTGTCCATGGTCTCAGTCCTGGCCATTACAATGATGGTGAGCACCATCCCCTCCATCAGGGTATAGATATGCAACTGTGTCTGTGCCCCCACTGATTAGGTGCTGCAAGAGAGAGGGAAGTGGGTCAGTGAGTCTGGTGCAATGTATTTGGGTCATGTGGTTGTGATGATTGAATAGCTGGCACTGTGTGCAAGCTGTGCGATATGGTTGCTAATTGTGTAAGGGTGAGGCAAAGCTATGAATGTGAGATGTAACTCTTGATTGATGGAGATTGTTGGTAGGTGAGTGATGGGGGTGTGGTGCATTGAGCAGTGTGTGAGGCTGGTGGCTCAGTTGGTGGAACGAGGCATTCGAAAATGCATTCCTAATCTTGACCACTTATGTGAGATCACGGAATCTCTCTTGGTACTGCATCCAGGTCCTAGTGGCTACACCTGTTATTGACCTACATGACTATCTGGTCCCATTGCCCTCTCAGAATTTGTCCTTGCCCCCCTGTGGATAATTGACCTCTTGCCTCCTGGTCAAAGGCCTGTAGTGCTGTGTTGGAAAATTTTGGAGCCTGCTATCTGCCAAGTTGTGCCATTCCTGCATCTTTCCCAGGTCCAAGTCACTTCTGCAATGAATTCTAGCACCTGCTTCAGCCAAAATGCACCTTCCCTTTAAGATGTGTGGGCTTGCTTTAAGTAGCACAGACCAGCTTGAACTTGTACTAGCCTTTAATGACTTTACATCCCCTGCTCAGGCGGACAACCATTCAACAGTGTGCTTAGCGCTGGTTGCATGCTGCAAACATATAAATGAACAAACAGCATAAAGTTTGCATGCGGCCTACATTGGAACAATTGTACGTTAATTGGGCATCACATTCCCCATGCCTGTTGTTGGACCTTATCCAATTTTCCTCCTGATTTCTCTACTTCCAAAATTGACTCAAGCTTTGCTGCTTAACAGTTTATAATATAAAAACAAATTATCTTATAAAAATAAGGATAAAATCAGTAACTTTAAAGTGGAGACTGAGTATAATATATATCTTATCAAAAATCTTACCTCTGCTCCTTAATTTAATATTGCCTCGCATGTTAACCTTCTTCATGTGAAGACTGTATTTGGACTTGACTTCTCTTTTGTAATACCACAGGAGACTGATTAGTTGTATGTAATTATAAGGACAGAATGTATGAATTTAAAATTGGGTCCGAGTTATGTCTGCATGCCCTGAATCCATTATTCCCACCCTCTAATCCTGTTTCACCAGAAGACTACACTCAGCCTTTGCTCTCTGTATGCAGCATCAGAGGAGATCAGCTATAAAATTTCTCTGTCATTTATACCTAATAATAATAATAATCTGAAGACTGAAGAAAATAAACAGTGACTGCTTCTGAAGAGAATTTTTGTTCAATACAACAGCTTCTTTTCCTACAGTTTTCAAGGACTAATTTACAAATATAAATCAGAGCATCTGATTTAAGTGTAGAATTTGAATGTAGCAAACTGTGGCTTTTCACTCTCACTGTCCAAATGTTGCTCACATCTTTAATTTTGATAGTTTGAGGCATTAAATGTTATGTGGAAAGGTTCAGGAGTTAACCCATCAAGTCTCATTTATTATAGAAACAAATATTATTATTGGACTCTGAGGGTAAATTTCAAGGAGAGATTACACACGTTTTGATTGTACTATCTGGAATTTAGAAGGTTAAGGGGTGATTTGATTAAAGTTTTCAAGATATTAAGGGGGTAGATAGAGAGAAACTATTTCCACTGATTTGGGAGTCCAGAACTAGGGATCATAGTCTAGAAATGAGAAGTTTGGAACTCTCTTTAGAAAATAGCAATTGATGCTAGATCCATTGTTACTTTTAAAACTGAGATTGATAGATTTTTGTCAACCAAGATATTAAGAGATATGGGCCAAAGGCTGGTATATGGAATTAGATCACAGAACAACCATAATCACATTGAATGGCAGAATAGGCTTAAGGAACTAAATGGCCTACTCCTGTTCATATGTTCCTGTGTTAAACATCCTATGTTAAAAATAAAGGCCCTTACTTCCATTGATTTTGAAAGGTTTACAATTCCTGTCACTCATTTTCTCCCCAAAATCTCACTGATTCGAATGGTCATATTTTTGTAGATGATGGTTGTCAGGTTATATTCATGTTTCTGTTCCTGTGCCATATCTGTGTACGCAGGTGGCTAGCAATTTTGCCCACTTTTGTAGTATGGCTGTTATCACTGGCAGGTGGAGTGTCCGTCTAAGGCTGGCTCAACAATATCTTTTCTTTCAAATATATGAGTTGTAAAAGAGATTTTCTTTACTCATTTGAGAGACATTATGGAAATGGTTACAATGTAATGAAGGCACAGGCCAGAATTTTACGCACGGCTGCCTCGCCCCCCCCCCCCCCCACCCCCCACCGCAGGAGTGGGCTGGTGGCGGGGGAAGGGGGGTCGTCAAATTGAGTGGGGGGCAGGGGGTGCCGTTCCCGTTGTCTTTCCACCCCCCGCTGCAATTTTACAAGCAGCGGTGGCAGCGAGAAACAACCCGCCCACCACAGGCCAATTAAGGCCCTTAAGTGGCCAATTAACTGCCACTTCAAGGCCTCCGCCCACCACCACTGGTATATTACTGCAGCTGGCGGGCAGCTCAGGCCCCCCCAGTAAAACCTGGCAGCCTCCTTACAGGCTGGGGGGGTGGTTCTCTTGATTGGGTACCCTGTGCTCCACAGAGGGCACCCCCATGGCCCAACCGCCCCCACTAAAATACATTCCCCCACCCTCTCCCAACCAACTCCCATTGCCTCGCCAGGGTCCAGCCAATTGTCCCTGGTGAGGCCCCACAAACTTACCTTTTTTCTGGGGCTGGAGTCCCTCTTGCGCCTCTCCCTGGCTGCAGTCCCAGAAGTGGCAACTGCTCCCAGTGGCGCTGCTGAGACTGAGAGCTGCTGGCCTGCTGATTTGCCAGCAGCTCATGGAGGTGGGACTTCCTGCCTCTGGGGCAAAAGTCCCACCCAAGGCCAATTAAGGGCCTGGGCCATGTAAAATCATAGTGTGGCTCCCAGGCCAGCTGGAGGCGGGCTCGCCCCTGACTTTTTGGCCAGTGGGTGGGGCCTTCCACCCAATGTAAAATTCTGGCCATAGAATAGCGTCATAGGGAATTTTATACTGTCCCCAGCAGTGGGTTTGGAACATATAATTGGTGGGATGGTGGTGGCGGGGGGCTGGCGAAAACAGCCACCATTCCGCCTCTGCTGACATTTAGTCTGAGGCAGGAAGGCCTGTGAATGGCCTTCCCACCCTGCTGCCAAATGAATCCCTTAACTGGGTAATTAATCCCTAATTAAGGTCCTCTTCCCACTCCACCTGCAATTACCCTTGCGGTGGGCGGCCCTGTCGCTGCACAGGAAGCACAGCACAAAAAAACTATGCAGGCTGCTTCCCAGCTGCAGGGGTGGGGGTGGAGGTGGGTGGTCCCTCATTCAAAGGCACTTGCCTGACCAAGGGACCCAGCATCAAAAACGGAGAGCTATCCCCCCTGCCCTTGCTGTCAACCCCCCTCACCCCTCCCCTACGACCTCCACCACACTAGACCCCTCCCTCCCTGACCTACCTTACGCCTGGTTCCAGCACCACTCCTCTGGTGTCTGGCCACTGCAGCTACAGCAGCAACCACCGCCTCTGTACTGGCGCTGCAGCTGCTCACCTCTGATTGAGACTTCTGGCGACGGTGTACTAAATTCTACGGAAGGCCTGCCACTGTCAAGTTAATTGCCTGATTGGCACCAAATACGGTGGGCCTTCCGTATAAGAGGAGATGTGGGGATCTTGGTGTTGGTTTCCCCCAATGTGGAGACCCCTGCTGCCAGCGTAAGATGCCACCCATAGAGCCATTTACACATATGAGGCAGGCATTTGGCCCATCGAGTCCATGCTGGCTCTCCGTGGAGCGATCCAGTCAGTCCCACTCCCCTCTCGATCCCCATTGCCCTGCAAGTTTATTTCCTTCAAGTGCCCATCCAATTTCCTTTGAAATCATTGATTGTCACTGCTTCTACCACCCTTGTAGTATTAATAGTAATAATAATGAAGGAAAAAGAAGCAAGATGTCTTGATAGGTACAAAAATTGATGTTAAAATAATTACATTTGTATGGCGTCACAGGCCGTTGTCATAATGCAATGATCCCATCAAATACAAACTTGTCTTTTATATGTGGGAAAAATCACATGTGCTGCTTTGAATATTTTCCTTCCTCAGTCAAAAAGCCTTTAATTGAAGAAAACTGTTTTGAAAGGCATGATATTGGATTACTTGAATTTAGGAGTTCCCAGGAATAAGTCAGTTCCAAGTTCTGAAGTAACCATCTTTCAGTCAGTTGTTTTGTATACAGTTAGACTGCATGAATTAACCAGGTATAGAACTGTAGTTTCATATGAAGGTCTTCAGAAGGATTTGGCTTCGGACAAAGAAGCAGCAGGAGCTGAACAATGAGGCAATATGTGGGTAAACTATGTTAAGTGGTATGCAATCTGTAATCCATGTGTTTGATTGTTGGGCAGTCTAATTTGCCTGCTTTTAATACAAACCTGGACAAAAACCACAGCCATGTATTTTCCAGTTGTGATTAATTCTAGACTGTTCCATACGGTTTTCCTTTTTAGGTGATGCAATGCTTGGAACACGAATAAGTTACGGCCTGAAGTAATAGAAAATGGATTTTTATGTACAATTCCAACAAATAGGAATTTGCCACAAAGGCAGGAGAGAATTTGAGGGGTCTGCAAGAAGGGCTTTGACCTGAAACATTAACCTACGTTCTGCACACCAAAGATGCTGGGTGACCGTCTGAGCATTTTCCAGCATTTTCTTTTTTATTTCAGGTTTCCAGAATCTGCAGTATTTTGCTTTTTGGGTGTCAACCTTGCATGCCACTAGGTAGTTTCAGGTTGATTGGCTTTGGCAGCAGGCCAACTACGAAGCTGCAACAACTTGCAAAATCTTTTTGAGCTTTGTTGTCTTACTTTGTTTCAAAACATACTTGCAGTCACTCCTTCCTCTGAATATCTCTTTTTTAAATAGTACCCTATTTTTTTTTAGATTGAGCTGCTGACTGTTAGGCTATGTGGCACAACAATCTGCAGCTTGGCTACTCTTATGTACTGTCTAGAAGTTCTGAGCCAAGGGTAATTCTCATCCAAACATAATTCTGAGCCAATTATAATTGTTCTTGGCAAACAAATAGTGTGTTTTTCAGAATTCAAAAGCAAAAGTAAATACCACATGAAACTCAGACTCTTGCTCAGCAACTCTTACCCCTCAATCCTGCTGTTTTTAATGCCGATGTATTTATGCATATTAATATGTAAAAAAGACACCTCAAAAACTTACATACACAACAGAAATATTTTGAAATAAGAGGTTATTTGTGATGGTTCTGTGTAGCCCTAATCAATATACCTTAATCAGCCTCAATAATTCTGCAACAAGCTTTTTGTCTCATCACAGTGGAATTATTGAAGATCACAAGCATGCAATGGCCTTCCACTGTGTTAGACTTTTAAAGGGCCACTTCCTCTCCAGTTATAACTTTTAACATTGAAAAAATACATATGCTAGAACTTGTATAAATTGCAATACTTGAGGAAAGAGGATCATGGTGTTTAATGCTCACTAGGTTTCTGACACACCGGCACATTACAGCGCCAGACTTATTTGCATAACGAACATCTTTTACCATTTATCAAAAGTTTTTTTCAGAGCCTTAGCTGGCAGACAGATCCAATACCAATGAAACATGCTAATAATCCTGACTCATGAGTCAAAGCAATCAGAAGCAACAGCTCAATTTATTGTAAAATTCTGACTACTGTAAAATTCTGTTTAATGATCATTCTACGATTTCTACATATCTATGAGTTACGTGCAAAGCATAATAGTGGGCAATTGAATGATTTGTAGGCCAACTGCAGATAAATGGCAGATGCACCCTTAGCTCCTTAAATAAGATGATGAAACTGTGCCTCTAATCCCTATATCATACAAACCTGTGATGTACTGCTGCAAGGAGCCTTGATAGCTCTCAGGGAAAGAAGAGGCCATCAACCTATTTGGGTGCTTAATCCCAGGTCCCAAAGGTGAAAGGATGCTGCATCTAATTCACTGTTGCAACCAGTGACAGCTAATTCCCAGTTGGAGTCTTTAATAAATTACATCTGCTTCAAGTGCACACAATTACCATGATAATTAACATTTTAACAACAGCAGCAAAAGGCAAATAACAGAAGATTAAATAACACTGGGGAAGACATGCTCTGTAATTTGTAGCCAAACTGTAAATGTCTCTATAAAGAATGTGTTTAGAAGTAGCAATGGAGTAAATCTTCCCTTACAGAACATCTGTTAATTCTGTTAGGGTACCATAGTATTCAAACTCAAATATATCCCCCAACTAACAAATTGGTCATCGACTTGCATCTGAGGGCAGATGACTGTTTAAGGACAGCCTGCACAAATCCTAAAACTCCAATTACATGGCATCCTATCTTTGGATTTAATATTTTCCCCCTATTTTGTTCTAGTTATTATTTCTGGGCTGCTGACATGCTCATGTAAGGATAGATGAAATGATTACGGCAGCATCTTGTGTTAGAACGATTTTCTCATTGAAGAAATGTGTCATGCTCACAGAGGGAAGAGTGATGAAATATGAAATGAGCTGAAGGAATTATGAAATAAAAGTAAAGTGTTGAACTAAGCTACAGGAAAATGGACACATTGCTACCTGGCAACATGGAGGGAGAGCTCAGGTAATCCCCTCCTGTATAGCCAATCAACATGTTTGTCTGTTAAAGATGGGACCATTATTAATATCTGTAATCGTCTTGAGGAGGTACGTTGTCATGTAAAACAGCTCATTCCGTGCTAATGACTCCTATCATCAAAAATTGGGCGAGCAAAGGCTTTTGTAGACAGACTGACTCCAAAGCCAAGGCCAAGACAATAGGTGTGAAATAACACCTATTTATCAAATTGGACGACATCCAGACATCATTATGTAACACTAGTCCCCGCATCCTGGAACATTGTATGAACAGCCAAGGGGAGAGCATCTTGAATCACCTGACTGAAACCCAGCCTGATAAGAGTTTATCTTAAAATAGAGATTTCTCAGAGAGAGGGAAACAGAAAACCATGCCAGCCAGAGAAGCTATGAGATCGATCCAGCTAACCAAGGAGCCCTGCCAGCGTCGTCTCTAAACTGCTGAAATAGAGAGAGTGCAAGGTGACCTTGAAAACTCCCCATCTGAGAAATTTAATCAGGACTTTGACCACCAACATTGGACTGAGTTTTAACCAAGGGAGCCTGCGACACTTCATCAATTCCAAGACAAGAAACATTCGGGCCTGCAACACTGTCAAAACTTCCTCCCGGAAAACCAAAAAGTTGCAAAGTGAACTCTCTTACAACAATAGGACTCTAATTGCATGCTATCCTCTACTCTCTATCTTTTCTTGTGCGTATATATGTGTATATGTATGAATGCATGTGGGTGAGGTTGGGAGCATTTCCAGGTTCTAATAGCTAGTTATCTTTCTTTTTAAACCTACCAGAAAACCTATCATTTGTCTGTTTATTTAACCCTTGAACACTCAGGGACCAAAACACTATTTTAAAAACACTATCTGCGGTCAGTTGAGAGGTGAAAAATGGAAGCCACCCACACCACTTCTCACCTGTCCATAACAAATGGAACTGTGAGTTTGCCTGCAAGCATCACCCTCATGCATTTGCCCCTTTCTCAGCTATCGGGTCACAACAGGATGTGGTATTGTTAAGCTTAATAAAAACAAGAAAATCAAGATCAAGATTTGCCGAGTGAAGATAGTTATCTGAAAATTGAGATTCTCTTGGAAGATCTTGATACCTGCATTTGGAGAAGATGCACAAGACCCTGATGGTTCCTGCTTTCTGTTAAGCTGGCCATTGTTATATGTTTTAAGACATTCAGTTCTGGTAAATCCAGTTGTGTACATGATAACTGATCAGTAAACATCACTAAAGTGAGTAATAATCATTATCTCATTGTTGTTTGTGGGGACTTGCTGTGAGCAAATTAGCTGCTGCATTACATATATTACAACAGTGGCTTCACTCCAAAAGTACTTCATTAGCTGTAAAGCACTTTGAGTGTCCTGAGTTTGTGAAAGGTGCTATATAAATGCAAGTCACTTTTCTTTTAGAGCTATTCTGATGTAATTTTAGATTTAGAATATAAATTAATTTTTTAATTCTAGTTCTTATCCCTTTGTGTTCTAACTTCAGAATATTATCTATTTATTGTCTATTCAGAGCAAATTATTTGGTCTAGAAATACAACTAGAACTCTGACGAGTTCATGATTTCATTTTAAAATTGATTTGTGAATAGCATTAAAAATAATTGCAGGATAAGGTACTTTCAAATTCTCAAGACCCTCCAATAAATATTATAGTTAAGTGCACAATAAGGAACGCTTAACAGTTCCGACTGGTTTAAGAGTAGAGGTCTGAAGGTTTAAGGCAGAAATATGTACCTTTTAAACTAGCTGCTATTCTTATATTCCTGTCAGACTCCTACATTAACAGTACTTTTATTAACTCCCTCCCATCCCATTAGAATTTTCCTAGAATATACCAAAAGACTGGATTTGGAGGATTGGAAGAGTTCATGTTGCAAATCAATTGGGGTTTAAAAATAGCACAGTATGTGTTTGAGTTTGTATTTATTTTTGGTTTAACATTCTGTCCAATAATAATACATTAAAATGCTAGAGACATTTTTTAAACAAAAAGCATGTGACCTACTTTCAGAAGCCATATTGCAGTTTGAGTATTCATCCAAACACTCTTTTCTGTGTCCTGACTGTGTAAACAAAATGGCATTTTTGTAATGGCTGAACTACAAGAAAGATGTGTTTACTGTAGAATAAAGAAAAGCATCAAATGTTTCAAATATCAGTAGCACTTGTGTATTTTTTGGAGACACCAAAAGTCAGGCATAGTTTTTTAATATATAAATTATACATTGAAAACACTAGACCCAGATAATGGCAATTTCCATAAAACACCCAATTCCTTTTACAATGCATTTCTTTCCTGAAGTCTCATGTTGATGCCACATTGTTATATTTGAATAATGTATTGATATTCATGTTTGCTTCAGCCTGTTTCATAGTCTTCAGGATGACGCTATTAACTTGTCAACTGCTTGAACAAGAAATATTGTCTTGAATGTTCGTCTTATGAGCCACAGAAGACAAACAGATCCCAGAGATGATTCAAATTATGTTGTTGATAGAGATTTTGATTTGAACATTGATGTCAGATGGCTGCTATTTAGTCTTAATAATATAAACAGTTTCCTTCTGCTTAGGTCTAGGTTTAGGACAGCTCAGATTGTTGTCCCTATTTATTTCCCACTTAGTTCCTTCTCCTCACTATCACCTGTTGCACTGAGAGAAGCTAATTCTTTCAGTCCTCTTCCAGACTGCATAAAGGTCCTGGAATTAGGAATTGAACTCTGAATATTTATGTGTGTGTCTTTGCTCATTTTCCTGGTGAAGGTAGCTGTCTGGAAATTAAGACTCTCTTGGGAGCTCTTGATACCTGCATTTGGAGAAGATGCACAAGACGGGACAGCACAGTGGCGCAGTGGCTAGCATCACAGCTCCAGCGACCTGGGTTAGGGTCTGTGTGGAGTTTGCAGGTTCTCCCAGTGACTGTGTGGGTTTCCTCCGGATGCTCCGGTTTCCTCCCACATGCCAAAGACTTGCGGGTTGATAGGTAAATTGGCCATGGTAAATAAATTGCCCCTAGTGCAGGTAGGTGGTAGGAGAATTGAGGGAAGGTGGGGATGTGAGAGGGGAAAAATGGGATTAATGTAGGATTAGTATAGATGGGTGGTTGATGGTCGGCGCGGACTTGGTGGGCCGAAGGGCCTGTTTCGGTGCTGTATGACTCTATGACCCTTATCATTTCTCCTTTCTGTAAAGCTGGCCATTGTTATATGTCTTAAGACATTCAATTCTGGCAGACTTTACTGCAGTCCTGCCCCACAAGGGGCACAAATGGCAAATTGACTCACTAATTCGGCCTTGATGTAATTTTGAATCGATATTAAAAGCTTGGTAGCCAGCACTACCCTATAACCTTTTAACATAGCCAAAATAAATCTCCCATTAATCTGAAGTACTTATTCTGAGGTAACTCTAGTAAAAATAAGTGGTGTTTACCCCTTTGATGCAAGTTCATAGTTCGTAGAATGCTACAAGCTTAATTTTATTCCCATTTCCTTCTATATGTCGTCCTGTCCATCCCCTAAATTCTTGCTGAGAAAGTGGGCACACAATGTACTCCCAGCCCTTTGTCAGTGCCGCTCTGGCACTGGTTGTGAAATATGAGAGGAGTCTTGTCAAATCTTTTTTTTCTCCTTCCAGTGTAAGCCCATGACAGCTTGATTGAGGTCTTTAACTCCATTTGTGGAGAACTGAAGCCACTCTGCAGTCAATCACCTTGGGATTCCTAAGCATCATATCACTTAATTTTGAAGATTAGTTTAGAAACAATAATCATTGAATCTTATCTGCCAAAGTAGTATTAATGATCTATTTGGACACTTTGTTCTTAAAAAGGATAATTCTGCTCCATTAGGTTGGGAGGTTGTTTATCACCCCTGTCATTTTACATGTGGTGGTTTTGTTATTTTTTGCTTATAAATCAAGTTCAATCTATGTATTCAGTCCCACAAGGAAGGCAGCAGTGGCTCAAAAAACTAAGTTGCTGCCACCCTAAATAGTCGAGGCCCTCCTGTATGGGTTGTGTGAGGGTTACTCTGTCACTTCCATTGATAGAACTTCAGCAACACATTTGTTGGAGATGAATAAAAAACACATTATTCACCTTTGCATCTGTATGTGTGTGTGCAGCCATCATGCTATCTCATGCAGGATTGATTTTTAAATTTCAAAAAGTTTTGCACCAATAACTTCCTTGATCCCTTGGGAAGCTCAGTGTGGGTTAATTGATGACAAACTGCTTCACAACTGGTACGGAGGGAGCGAAAGGGCTCAACAGCCATGTTGGCAGAGTGTTTTTGCAGCCTTGTTTTCTTTCCTGCTTGTAAAAGTCATCCTGTGCTGTAGTTAGGATCCATTGAACCAGCAGGGGTACATAAAGCAACTTTGGAGTATTATCTTTTGAAGTGGTTATATAATTTTTAAAAAGGCTGTAAGATTGAGTGTCAGTATAGGTAGGCCAGGAGCCTCTTTCTCTAAATTATAGTAATTATGTGCAGACATTTTAAATATTGGGATTATTTGAATTAATAGGTAAGTGCAAACTCATAAATATTTTATCCTCTCTGGAACCTTATAGGCTTTCTCTTTTCCAGAATAGATTACACACTTTTTATGCTCATGGGCACCATTCCGTACCTTTAGTCCCTCACAAAACTTGAATTGATGACAAAAAAGGAAAGTTCTTTGCATGCATAATGTTCTTCAAGATGATTCTCCCTCAGCTATTCTTACACAGAAGATTGAGATAACCTGTTTGATAAAGAATTTAAAGTTGTAAGGTGTGTCATGAAAACCTTACATGCCAAATGGTAAATATTAATTTAATCGGTTGGAACCTTGCCTGAGACTTTTACTGGAAATTCTTACAAATAACTTTTTTTAAAAAGTAAACTGGCAGCCAAGATGGCACTGCAATTTAAATTTGAAACACCGAAGGATTAGACTGGAGCCAACATGACTGACTCAACCTAGCCAGAACAATCGGATGCTCTCTGATTGAAATGGCTTTATCAGCGCAGTCGTCAGGAGCCATTGACACCCATTGACTTTGAAAGAGCCAACCCCCACCAAGTGTGACTGGACAGCTTGAGGGGTAGAGACTTGAATTTCAGAGAAGATTCCAGAAGGACCTCATTAACAGCACAAAGAGGTTTGGTAATGTCATGTGACTGCTTTCCACTCTGCAGAGACTGTAAGTTTTATCACACAGAAAGCAAAGAAGAGTAACTGGAAAAGCCATCAATGATGCAGCCCTCTCTCGCTCTCCAGTCAGACTGCCACAGCCAACAACTAAGGGACAAGGATCGTACCCCTCTTCTGCCTTCAGAAGGCCTGAGAAAAGCGAGCCCACCACTGTACACCTGGCCCAGCGATGACTTCAGGAATACAATTTCAACTGAGGAGTCTGGGACTGATAAATTGTATTTAAATTGCATTTATTCTGGACTCTACTCCAACCACCAAAGCTGTTTTGCCTCTGTAATCTATCTGTGTGCATGAGACCCCCGTGTGAATGTGTGTGTGAATGCCAGTGTGAATGTGTAGCATATTATTAGTAATTTTAACAGGTTTAGAGTGTTAAGAATAATAAACTTACATCTTTATTGCTTAACTCAAGAAAACCTGTCTGATTGGTTCTTTGGCAATTATATTAGAGGAACAGCCCTTGTGGAGACAAAGTCCTGTCTTCACATTGAGGATACCTTCCATCATGTTGTGTAGCACTACCACCGTGCTAAATGGGATAGATTTTGAACAGATCCAGCAATGCAAAACTGGGCATTAATGAGGCGCTGTGGGCCATGAGCAACAGCAGAATTGTACTCAACCACAATCTGTAACCTCATGGCCGGCATATCCCCCACTCTACCAATACCATCAAACTGGGGGATCAACCCTGGTTCAATAAAGAAGGGCAGGAGGGCATGCCGGGAGCAGCACCAGGCATACCTCAAAATGAGGTGTCAACCTGGTGAGGCTACAACACGGGACTACTTGCGTGCCAAACGGCGTAAGCAGCATGTGATAGACAGAGCTAAGCCATCCCATAACCAACAGATCAGATCTAAGCTCAGCAGTCCTGCCACATCCAGTCATGAATGGTGGTGGACAATTAAACAACTAACTGGAGGAGGTGGCTCCACAAATATCCCCATCCTCAATGGGGGAGCCCAGCAAATCAATGCAAAAGATAAGGCTGAAGCATTTGCAACAGTCTTCAGCCAGAAGTGCTGAGTGGATGATTCATCTCAGCCTCCTCCTGACGTCCCCAGCATCACAGATGCCAGTCTTCAGCCAATTTGATTCACTCCACGTGATATCAAGAAACGACTGAAAGCACTGGATATTGCAAAGGCTGTGGGCCTTGACAACATTCTGGAATAGTACTGAAGACCTGTGCTCCAGAACTAGCCGCATCCCTCGCCAAGCTGTTCCAGTACAGCTACAACACTGGCATCTATCCGGCAATGTGGAAAATTGTCCAGGCATGTTCTGTACACAATAAGCAGGACAAATCCAAACCGGCCAATTACCGCCCCATCAGTCTACTCTCTGGAAGGTGTCGTCGACTGCACTATCAATCGGCACTTGCTCAGTAATAACCTGCTCATTGACACACTGTTTGGGTTCTGCCAGGACCACTCAACTCCTGACTCCATTGCAGCCTTGGTTCAAACATAGACAAAAGAACTGAACTCAAGAGATGAGGTGGGAGTGACTGCCCTTGACACCATGGCAGCATTTGACCGAGTATAGCATCAAGGAGCCCTAACAAAACTGAAGTCAATGGGAATCAGGGGGAAAACTCTCCACTGGTTGGAGTCATATCTAGCACAAAGGAAGATGGTTGTGGTTGTTGGAGGTCAATCATCTCAGCTACAAGCCATCACTGCAGGAGTCCTCAGGGTAGTTGTCCTAGGCCCAATCATCTTCAGCTACTTCATCGATGACCTTCCTTCAATCATAAGGTCAGAAGTGGGGATGTTCGCTGATGATTGCACAATGTTCAGCACCATTCATGACTCCTCAGATACTGAAGCAGTCCATGTAGAAATGCAACAAGACCTAGCAACATCCAGGCTTGGGCTGATAAGTGGCAAATAACATTTGCGCCACACAAGTGCCAGACAATGACCATCTCCAGCAAGAGAGAATCTAACCATCTCCCCTTGACATTCAATGGCATTAAAATCGCTGAATTCCCCACTATCATCATCCTGGGGTTACCATTGACCAGAAACTGAACTGAAGTAACCATACAAATACCATGGCTACAAGAGCAGGTCAGAGGCTAGGAATCCAGCGGCGAGCATCTCACCTACTGACTCCCCAAAACCTGTCCACCATCTACAAGGCACAAGTCAGGAGTGTGATGGAATACTCGTCACTTGCCTGGATGGATGCAGCTCCAACAACACTCAAGAAGCTCGACATCATCCAGGACAAAGCAGCCTGCTTGATTGGTACCCCTTCCACAAACATTCACTCCCTCCATCACTGACGCACAGTGGCTACAGTGTGTACCACCTACAAGATGCACTGCAGCACCGCACCAAGGCTCCTTCGACAAGACCTTCCAAACCCGTGGCCTCTACCACCTAGAAGGACAAGGGCAGCAGATGCATGGGAACATCACCACCTGCAAGTTCCCCTCCAAGCCACATACCATCCTGACTTAGAACTATATTGCCGTTCCTTCACTGTCGCTGGGTCAAATTCCTGGAACTCCCTTCCTAACAGCACTGTGGGTGTACCTACCCCACATGGACTGCAGTGGTTCAAAAAAGCAGCTCACCACCACCTCCTCAAGGGCAATTTTGGATGGGCAACAAATGCTGGCCTAGCCAGCGACACCCACATCCCAAGAACGAATGAGAAAAAACAAGAGCAAGCGCTCACTGAAGTGGTAAGTTCAATCACTGTGTAAAAAGGATAAACCCTGTTGTGATCAAACCAGAGAAGTGGGGGAAAGGGGAAGCTTGAGACCCCTTCCACCCCTGGTCATAACAGTTGTTTTGATATTCAGAACTCAATTGTCAGCCATACTTTCCACCTTCCCTCCCCACATTCCCACCCTACACTAGAATAAGCCTTTACTTTCTCCTCTATCTCTGCATTTTCTGCATTCACTCACTGAATGGGCTGTGTAATTTGTTCTAACTTTCAAATATCTCCCTATATTCTTGCCTTTAGTTCTAGATTGCAGCAGCTATTTAAAAATTTGCTTTTGGAAAAATAGCTTTCAGAGAGATCTTGCCTTCCTTATTTTACAGATTTAGATCGTGACACATCATCTGCGTTTGAAATGAAAGCTTAGGAGTACAGAAACTTCTCTGGTCAGTTCCTTAGCAATTTCAAACAGAACAAGCAGCCAGGATGGAGTGTTTTGCCTTCATTATTTTTTTAAAAAGGACATCTTCAGTAAAAGACACAAATATGATAATTCATATGAGTTGTTAATAATAACAAACAATGCTGGAAACACTCAATGGGTTAGGCAGCATCTGTAGGAAAAGGAAGGGAAGTTTAATGTTTCAGTTCTATGATTATTTGCCAGTACTGTGAGGTTGACAATGTTTAGATATTTTAAATACTATCCTATGCAAATCTATGTTGGAAGGTCGTATACACAGGTGTACAATACCCTGGAACTGCTTTTTGAGAGCATGAGTAATAGTAAAACCACTCTTTGGAGTGTTGCACTGACTAATAAATGAGAGCCAGCACAAACTTGTTAAGGACAAATTGTGTTTGACTAACTTGAGTGTTTTGATGAGGGAACAGAGAAAATGGATTAAGGCAATGCAATTGATGTTGTGTATATTCACGTCCAAAGGCTTTTGATGAAGTACCATATACTAAGTGTGTTGTTAAAATTGAAGCCCATGGTTAAAAGGGGCAATAGCAGCATGGATACAAAATTGGCTAAGGGATAGAAAACAGAGAGCTGTGGTGAATGGCAGTTTTTTGGACTGGTGCGGGGTATAGTGGAATTTTCCAAGGTAATTGGATTACTGCTGTTTTTGATATATATTAATGACTTGGATTTGGGGATACAGGGCACAATTTTGAAACTTACAGATGACACAAAACATGGAAGTGTGGTAAATGGTGAGGAAGATTGTAATAGACTTCAAGTGGACATAGACAGGTTGTTGGAATGGGTGGATGCATGACAGATGCAATTTAATGCAGAAAAGTGTGATGTTTTGGTAGGAAAATTGTAGAGAGACAATCCGTGCTAAATGGTGCAATTTTAAAGAGGGTGCAAGAAGAGAGGGGCCTGGGGTGCTTGTGCACATATATTTGAAGGTGGCAGGACAGGTTCACAAAACATATAATAAAACATTTGAGATCTGGGCTTTATAAATAGAGGTATAGAGTACAAATGCAAGGAAGTTTTGCTGAACCTATATAAAAAAACTAATTTGGCCCCAGCTGGAATATTATGTTCAATTCTAGGCACCAGACTTTCAGAAAGAACTGAAGGCTTTGGCAAGGGTACAAAGGAGATTTACTAGATTTGTTCCAAATATGAGTAAGTATAGTTATGTAGATAGACTGGAGAAGCTGGGGTTGTACTCCTTAAAGCAAAGAAGGTTAAGAGCAGATTGAACAGAGGAGTTTAAAATCATTAAGAGTTTAGCTAGAATAAATAAAGAGAAAATGTCTTGAGTGGCTGAAGGGCCTATAACCAGAGTGCGCAGACTTAAGGTGATTGGCAAAAGAACCAAAGAGACATAAGGGAAAAATCTTTTTATGCAACAAGTGGCTAGGATTTGGAATGCACTGCATGATAAGGTGATGCATACAGATTAAATAGTAACCTTCTAAAGGGAGAAAAATATTGTGGGGATTTGGGGAAAAAGTCGGGGAGTGGGTCTAACTGGAATGCTCATCAAAGGAGCTGGTGCAGACCTGATTGGCTGAAAGGCCTCCTTCTGTGCTCTACTATTTCTATGATTCTATGAATTTGATGATAGAGAGCCGGCAATCTTGCATATAGCACATCAGGTATGTAACATATCAATTATATGAACAGGGTACAACTTTCTTCTGTTTATATATTATAGAATTCCAGTCTCACCTTTCATACTGTACACTGTCTAGCATTTGGGCTGGGACTTTGATATTGTTCTTGCTCAATTTTTATCATTAAAAATGTAAGTGGAGCACCAGCAACTAAAGCAAGGGAGCTTTTAACTGCGATAATTTGTAGTCCATATGATTATTTATTTAGTAATTCATATATATTGTGTATCTCGAAAGTGATAGGTGATCATGATCACATTAAATAGATACTGAAGACTTTTGCAATCTCTATATTAATGCGTGCCCTAGTTGCAATTGCAAATAAATAATGGAAATATGTCCACAAAAACTCCACACTTCAACTGATGATTTCTGAGGCATTTGTTATAAAACACTACAATATTTTGCTTTGCTAGAACTAAGGAGGTCAGGAGAAAAATATAGTGGAGCATGAAATGCAAATGCTCTCTAATTTAAATGATTTTAAAGAAGGCAAATACTGGAACCTAATAGAGAATTTAGTTTGCTCTGGCACAAGAAATATAACAGAGTACACTACAGATCTGCATGTGGGCTATGTATGGATGCCTGAATACTCTGCTTTGGTGCTCATTGTGCTGTGTTTTTCACTTGTGCAAACTCATATGCCAATAAGCTATGAAACATTAAGGCCACTCCAAACGTTTCAAAACTGTGAATTAGGTCACACTTCTATTCTTAAAGGGCAGAGATGCTGTCTCCCCTGGCTGGAGAATCCAGAACTAGGAGTCTCAGAATAAAGGGTCGCCCATTTAGGAATGAGATGAGGAGAAATTTCTTCACTCATGTGAATCTTCAGAATTTTCTACCCCAGAGGACTGTGGATGCTCAGTCGATGAGTATAATCAAGACTGAGATCGATATAGATTTTTGGGTACAGGGCAATAAAAGGATATGGGGATAGGGCAGGAAAGTGGAGTTGATGTAGAAGTTCAGCCATGATCTCATTGCATGTTGGAGCACGATGGACCATAAGCCAACACCTGCTTCTATTTCTTATGATCTTCCACTGAGTTCCTATTATTTAATAGCATTTTTGTACAATTTAGCCCTTGATATGTATCCATATTGGAGCAATAATGTAATGAAAGTATATAACTTTGTGAAAACCATTATCTTAGTATCATAGAATAATAGATCACAGAAGGAGCCAATTCAGTCCATCGTGCCTATGCTGGCTCTTTGGTACAGCTGTCCAATTAATCCCACTTCCCTGCTGTTACCCCACAACCCTGTAATTTTTTTTCCCCTTCAAGTATTTACCCAAATATATTTTGAATGTTGCTATTGTTACGACCAAGGCGGGATCAATGCACTGTCAATTCAGTCCCATCACTCCACAGGTCGCAGCATTTTATTAAAGTTTTCCTACCTAACTGGAAAACAGACAAATTAAACACTTTATTATCCTCCAGAAATAAATACACCAAACCAGGTACCTTTAAACAACAACAAATTAATTATTTATTAATAAACTAAATTTTAAACATGACTAAGATAAATTTGTCGAAAGACCTTCGAACTTATTTAACCTAACCACCCCCCATGCACACACACGCACACACACACACACACACACACACACACACACACACACATTCAAAAACTAACTGGTTTTAAAAAAATAGCGGGTTTTCTTTGGAATGAAATAAGTAGCTGGGTTGTAAGTCCTGGTGGGTTACGTTCCTGGTTGATGAGGTGTCCCAGAGTTGAATCGTCAGATGCGACTTGAAGTCTCCAGGCGAATTCAATGAAACAGTCTTTAATAGACAGGCATTCAAGGTATTTCAGCTGCAGCAGGCATCACACAGTTCTTTCAACAAGGAGCGCAGCAATAGGTCTACTCAGATTTTCAAACTGGCAGCCCTTCGGCAGAAACTTCACTGAGAATTCCAGCAAACACAAACAGGCAGTAGAGAGAGTTACTTCTCTCGAAATAAAAGAGTTTCGAAATAAAATAGAATTTACTACCACCAACAATGAAAATGTTCTTTCCAGGGGTTTTTTTCCATCTTGGGCAAACACAGTCTGAGCTCAATGTAGATTTTCTCTGCCAAGATATAGACAGCTTCTTTTTAGTAAGCACACTTTGTTGGGTTCTGGTTCAGACTGGTTTCAGCCAGTCCCTGCACGCAGTTAAATTGAAACATTACAGCATGTCTCCTGCTCTTACTTAGGGAACAGGCTGGCTGTGGCACTGTTCTCAAAGAAACTATAAAACTTCTCTCTCTGTTTTAAAGGTGCACTGTTTTAAACAGAGAAGATAAAAATAGTTCCGTGACACTATTGAAACTGCTTTCATCACCCTTTTAGGCAGTGAATTCCAAATCAAACCAACTCCATCTGTAAATAATAGTCTCCTCGTGTCGCCTCTTTTTTTTTTGCCAATCACCTTAAATCTGTGCTCTCTGGTTACCAGCCCTTCTGCCACAAAAAACAGTTTCTCCTTATTTACTCTATCAAAATCATTCATGATTTTGAACACATTTATCAAATCTTCTCTTTTCCTTTTCTGCTATAAGGAGAACAATCCCAGCTTTTCAAGTCCCTCATCTCTGGTCATTCTCGTAAATCTCTTCTGCACCCTCTCCGTGGCCTTGACATCTTTCCGAAAGTGTGGTGCCCAGAGTTGAACACAATACTCCAGCTGACGCCTAACCAGCGTTTTGTAAAGATTTAGTATAACTTTTTTGCTTTTGTACTCTATTCTACTAATAATGCCAAGGATCCAATATGCTTTTTTTTTAACAACATTCTCAATTTGTCCTGCCACTTTCAAAGATTTGTTTACATACACCCCCAGATCTCTCTGTTCCTGGACACCATTTAACATTGTACTGTTTAGTTCATATTACCTCTCCCATTCTTCATACCAAAATGTATCAATTCACACTTCTCTGATTTAAATTTCATCTGCCATGTGCCTGCCCATTTTACCAGTCTATGTCCTCCTGAAGTCTGTTGCTATCCCTTTCACTGTTTGCTACATTTCTGAGTTTTACATCATCTGAAAACTTTGAAATTATGTCCTGTAAACCCAAGTCCAGGCATTGATATATATCAAGAAGAACAGTTGTCCTGATAGTGACCCTTGGAGAACACCACAGTATATTACCCTCCAACCTGAAAAACAGCCATTCACCACTACTTTCTGCTTTCTGTCCCTTGGCCAATTTTGTATCCATGCTACCACTGTACTGTTAATCGCATGGTCTTTAATTTTGCTAATAAATTTTGCACAAGTATTTTTCATGCCTTCTTTCTGAAAGATCTTTTCTTTGCCACTACAGATTGTCCATGGCTCACACTTTAATCCCTGTCTGAGAAGATGGACAAATGAGCTGATCCCAGGACTTTGGTTATCTCCATCTGTCACCTGTAGATGGCTCGTCTGCTGAGGGGGTAACTTGTGTGTTAGCATTCTACGACACAGCATATTTACCTACGGATTTCCCAAGCTATTTCAAATCAACACTTAATTTTCAATTGCTTTATTTTTAAGCAGAGATAATTACAAACAGAAATGAGTTGACAAACCTGTCTGCTAAAATGATCATTCCTAAATCATGCATAAATCTCTATATAGAAATATTGCATCATTTTCATATATAATCTCTTGTGGCCGCAATGTGTAATTTCATTATTTTTCACTGGTGCATACACTGACAGTGATTTTCACAATGTCTTGTTTATGTTGTACTGTGGAAATGCATTACTTGAAATTCTTCATTTTTATCGAACAATGGACCTCCTGTGATATTCACGGAAATTCAGAAGATATATTCCCCGTTTTTCCTTTCCTTTCTGCTCCCACTTTTCTTTTGCTTTTCTCTCTCCCTTTCTCTTTCTCTCTCTCTACCCTTTTTATTTTCTCTCTGGTTCTTTTGCCTTTACCTTCTATTTTACAGTATGGAGTTGCAGGTAGTGGTTGAGGGAAGAATCTGACTAAGTTTGTAGGTTGGTAGTTGATTTTATTCTTTCCAGGATGCTGGTGGTAGCTGGATGGGTGGGGACAGGGAGCATACTTGGAGGCTGCATTTTCGAATGGTGGTGCAGGACACTAGCGGAGCAGAGACTCGACTTGGGCTGTGGGCCAGCAGATCAGGTGCCTACTTCACTGCATTTGGCACTTAGAGAATACATTTTCAACTGATAATTATACCAGTCAGGGTGGGGATGCAGAAAGCGCAGGAAATTATTGCACAGAATCACATAATCTTACATCACAGAAGGAGGCCAATCGGACCATCGGGCCTGTGCTGGCTCTTTGTAGGAAATATTCAATTAGTTCCACTTACCCTGATTTTTAGTGCTGTAATTATTGTGTTTCGGGAAGGAAAGCCATACGAGGGGAGTGGCACTATGGCATGCAGCAGCACCGGGCCACCTACCTTGGGAACCTAAATCTTGGGACCAGGGAGGCCAAGTAGTTTTAAGTATTGTAAATATATTGTCATGGTCCTGTGGTTTTTTTCCAGCAATATGTGGTTTGCCTTTAAAGCTTGCAGAACCAGCAAGCCTCAGGAGTTATAGGAAGGTGCATTTTTGTTGCCTTAGAAACAGCCATTTGCAGACTGCGATTCAAAGGGTGCATTCTTAATACCATGGAAATAACCACTGGGAGTGAGTCTGATGCGATACATTTGTTACAATTCAGTTTTGAACTGGCTGTTAGTGGAAGACAGTTTGTTCTAACAGAACACACAGACACAGACACCTGAAAAAGAGCTCTCAACCATTTAAACTGAAGGAATAGGATTTTAGTCTGTTTATTATTATCTCTCAAAATTCTAAAAAAAAAGTCAAGCCAAAACAGAGATCTTTGATAATTTAAATTGAAGAAAGGGAAGTTAGACTGTGACAATCTTTATCCCTCAAAAACTCTAAAGTCAGATTGATTCTGTTGAAAGTGTTTGCAAGTCGTTAATTGTTGAAATTTGCTGGAGAAGGAGAGCAACATCCTGTGATGACTTCAAGCAACATTGGACTGTAAATTTGCAAGGACTCTAATTTTTCTATTTTAAATGTTGTTTATATCTTCATAGTATTTAAGAATTTAGTTCTTCTAATTAAAGAGTTAATTCTTTGATTTAAAGACACCTGGTTTGGTTAGCCTCATTGGGGGGTACAATTTGGGTCTTTCTTTAATTTGGAAAGTTTTCAATATGTTAGCTGATCTGTGGAGCGACAGGACTGAATTAACAGTGCGTCAGTCCCACCACAATCAGAATCATATATTTTGATTGGGGGCTTTGACAGGAGCAGTTGGTCGTAACAATATGGAAAATTTACATCTCTTCAGTGTAAACTTGCATCCATGCATGATATCTTGCTGTGGCAGAGATTATATGATATAAGCTTCCTGTAAGCATATGTAAAAAAAATTTTAAATTATATAAATATATAATGAGACCAGTTGATTCTTTTAAAACAAAAAGTCTTGCTCTACATTATACTACTTTTCAGGAGGATGCAATAAAAAATTGATCAGATGTAAATTTCTATCCACAACCCAGACAGATAATGCATTATCTGTCAAAATGAATGTGCATCTCAGAAAATTAACAGTTTATTAAGTTTGACTTGTATTTGTACATTTAAATAACATTTCACCTTCAAAAATATGCTCCATCAAGTGAAAATAATTTCTGTTTTCCGGGGGAGACAAAATTATCTGTTCTTATGCGGGTAAGGGATTTTGGTGATAGAAAATGAAATATAACTCAGTCTAACACTCCCCACTCCATTCTCTTAGTGGTCTATTATGAGGGTAGAGGGCAGATAAGTGGATGTAGATACTGAAAGAGATGAAGAAGTGGTTGGAGTTGACCTCGTCGATGACTATGACCTCTGATAGACAGCCTTCTGGATTTTGAGGTTGAAGGGAAGTCAGCAAGTGTGGGTAGAAGAATTTCTGTGCCTTATAAGAATAGATGAGGATAGAAGGGTGAAGAAATCAGCAGCGAGTTGGCAGAGTGACTTGGTGCAGAGGCTACGTAGGGAAAAGAGAGATTTTGGTGAGGGTGTCACTGGTGGGGTTAGGAATGGTGGAGACATGAAGTCCTAATAAAAGAGCTGAGCAGGATGATAAACAGTGAACTGCACAAATAAACTGCTGAACTGTAAGAGGACAGCAGAGGATGGAACTGAGAGATGGCTAAACTGCTGCAATGGAGCTTAGAGTGGGAGATTTTTTTTTTGTTAAATGGAAGCAACACTCAAAGCATCAGTTAAAAGGGACAAATTATCCTTTGGTACTTTCCTGACATTCCTCCAGTCTTCACACAATGCTTTGTCAGGATCTGAAATCCTTTATTAATTCTGTCAATTGCCAGCTATTGAATAGGTAATGTAAAGGACAGCTAGTTCCTTTCAGTGTTTTAAATGCAATGTCTTCATGAATTCTGGAATTGTCAAGATAGTCTTGATACCTTGTTTTTCTGTGTGAGCTAGTTTTACATATTAAAACTGGAATAATTTGAAGTATCTGTGGTGATGATTCAAAAGTATTATTGTTTCTATGAGAACTGTGTAGTATGGACTGTCACTGCAATTCAACATATTTTCATTGATTTGAAAGGGAGAAGTTCAGAGTTCTCAGACCAAGAACCTGAATCTGAGCAAAATTCATCCCTGTTTGCCAGACTTGATTGATTCCAAATTGCTATGGGAAGGATTTCTGGCATTCTGCTCCAAGCAAAGGCAAAAACTATTTTCACTTCCTTTTGTAGGAACTCTTGTGACAGTTTCTATGAAGTGATCTCATGTTACAATATGTTTTGAAACTAAATAGTTCAGTTTACACAAGATGATAAGAATTAACACACACAAAGCAGATTCTAATCTACATCCTGATTGGAATATATAGCATTTCTTAATAAATAAAAATATTTCAATGCCCTTTTGTTTATCCCAATGCAGCAAATAATGTACATTTCTCCTCATGTAGAACAGGATACCAAGTATCTGAAAATTGACTGATAGTGATCTTGCCCGCCATAGAAATTCTAAATTGAATAATCACAAACATTTCATTATTTTCGCATACTTGTTGCTTTATAAAAACATTTTTGATTGGCTCTTAATTTTATTCTAGAAGTTAATTCCATCTCAAAAAAACTTCAACTTTGTTTCCCTCAGATCCTGAAAATCTAGCTGATCTTAGTGAACATTACTCTTATCTACAATATTAAGTTTGCCTCAGTAACTGATTCCCATCCCAAGTGCAATGACCAATTCTTTAAAGTGTGGTGTTGATGACACTTTCCTTCATCTCCTTTCACTGATTCTATGCATCTGGAACATTAATTGAGATAAATTACCAGCAATGTGTGTAATCAGTGTCACATCATCAATATTACAGCAGGGTCTGAACACTGACAACTTTTTTTCTTGAAAAAGCAAGATAAAATTAAAAGTTGTGCAACAGAAAACGTTGTTTTAAAGATTGTACGAAATCAATGATTTATAAACTTTGAGTCTTGAATGATGAAGATACGTCACATGGTTGAAGAATACTGAATTTTCTATTCAGTTAGCATAAGTAGGATAAAGATCATATCATGTTCTTCATGTATTGCATTCTTTGAATCTCAACTAACTTTACTACATGACTCTCCGAATCAGTTTATCAGAGAGTGTTTATTTACACAGCCAGGTTACAAATGTTTCATGATATGTCACTGGTGTGAGCCCTTATATCATTATAACACGACATTCTTGTGTTTACTCCACTGAGCAAAAGCTGTTTTACCATTAGCACCAGTCAGCACAACTGAATAGGAATAATTTGGTGACATGGAGCATGCACTTTTCTCACAGGGAATTAAAGGATATTATGTTGCAACACAGAAGGGAAGTACCTGATGGACTCCTATTAGGTTAATTGTATTCAATTTGAAGTGTAAGAGAAAAAGGTTATTGAGAGCTTTTGCAATTAGAAAATGAGTGCATTGGTTAATGGCTGTTGTTTTAACTTTTTTGGATCTTCCATATTTGTACACTAAGTGGTATAACAGCAAGGTGTAGTGAGACAACTGGCAATTCCTGAGAGCACAAAATGACTTGGAGTCTTTATACTGGTGCACTCAGTCCTAGTGCTCAATCACTACATCAGACAGTGGCTCATCAAGAAGGACTTTTTTCCTTTTAAGTTTTGTTATTTTGTCTGTAATAACACAGTGACACCACTAGTATTGACATTGAGTCATAGAGTGATACAGCACTGAAATAAGACCTTCGGCCCACCGAGTCTGTGCCGACTAACAACCACCTATACTAATCCTATATTATTCCCATATTACCTACCATATCCCCACCATTCTCCTACCACCTACCTACACTAGGACCAATTTACAATGGCCAATTTACCTATCAACCTGCAAGTCTTTGGCTGTGGGAGGAAACCAGAGCACCCAGTGGAAACCCATGCGGTCACAGGGAGAACTTGCAAACTCCGCACAGGCCGTACCCAGAACTCAACCTAGGTTGCTGGAGCTGTGAGGCTGCGGTGCTAACCACTGTGTCACTGTGCCACCCATTGCTCAGGGTGGTTAACTCTGTGGGTCAGATTTTGATTGGAAGCTGCAGGTCCCAATGTTGGGACCAAATATGGGCGTAGCTTGCACTCGGGCCACGAACAGCCGCCGCATGCAATCAAGTAGCAGCCGGCCAATTAGGAGTAATGAGGTGCGGGGGCTGGCCAAAGAAATGGATGGTGGAGGAGGCAGAGATGGCGGCATCAACTGATGCCGAGGCAAATGCTGGTGCCATATTTAAAGGCTGTCAGCCATGCATTCAATGTTTGATTGGCAAATGCAAGGATTTCTTCAGGGGAGAGAAGCTGCACACCAATGGCAGAAGGAAAACCCCATGTGGCCCCACGCCTTAGTGATGCCTCCCTCCAGGTCCCCCTCCAGGCTGCCAGGGAAGACAGGAGGTCCTCTTGCCAAGGGACAGGAGGAGGGGACCTGCCTGCCTGACCAAGTATGCCTGGCTGCAGAGAGCGGAGGAGGTCAGCAGCCATAGGGTCACTCCCCACCTCCCCACCCCCACCCCAGGACATGGATCCAGTGCTACAAGTGGCCCAATTACCTCATCTGGGTCGCAAAGGTGAGTTTCTCATAAACTCTTGACCTCTTGGGCTTTTCATGTATCAGAGTGCGGGGGTGCATTGGGTGGAGAGGGAGTGCCCATCCAGTCATGGGAAAAGGGTCAGGGTATAAAGACAAGCTACCTGAGGCATAGCTAAATGGCATTGAAATACCCCCACAAAGTCCCTGGAAAGGGGCCACATGCAGAAGTCATCTGTATGCCCCCGTCAATAACCTCTTGGGCTTGTCCCTACTGGGAGACCATAAACATTCATCTTCGTGTCTGCAAGAGAAGATAGCACGCAATCACAGAGAGCGGGCCATGACTGGTGGTGGACTGCTATATCTTCTTGTCCTGAGCCTGATAGAGGATGAGGTCATGGAACTCGCACAGCTGCAGGACGGACATTCCATTGCAGACAAAGCGACAGAGACACCTTCCCAAGACAGTGAGTAAGGTCATCATGGGACACAAGGGAGCATTTGCAGTGATGCAGCCATACTGCTCATATGGCATCCAGTACCTACAGCAATCTCCTACGTTGGGGTTTTGCTATGTCAAGAGGGAGGCCCTTGACCGTTCAATGTCTCTGTTCTCTCATGCAGGTCACACAGAACATCAACAAAGAACCTCCAAGACTGTGGGAAAGTCTCCGACTTCTGAGGGATAAGATGGAGCCTCAAAGGGTGCACTGTCACCTCATACCCCTGCACCCTTCACCAGCATATTTCATTCGTTTAACGAAATACAGAGCGAACATATACCCCTGAAAGGAAAAAGCTCCACTTCACAGAAAAAACAGCCATGGACAACTAAAGAGATTCGGGTTAGCATAAAACAAAAAGAAAGGCCTTACAAAAATGCAACACGCAGCACAGATCCGGCCGAATGGGATCGATATTAAGACCAGCAAAGGGTCAGAAAGCAGCTTATAAGAACTACTAAAAGAGATTATGAAAGGAAACTTGCAAGGGACATCAAAATCAATAAGAAGAAATTTTATAGTTACATAAAGGGAAAACGGGTGGTCAGGAGCAATGTAGGCCCACTAAAAGCTGAAAATGGAGATATTGTCATTGATAATGGGGAAATGGCAGATATGTTGAACAATTACTTTACCTCAGTATTTACAGTTGAAAAGAAGGCTAACTTGCTGGAAGTCCCAAATAAATTAATAGCTGATAGGGGACAGGGACTTAATACAATTAACGTAAGTAAAACATCAGTAACAAGGAAATTAATGGAACTAAAGAGTGAGAAATCCCCAGGACCTGACGGTTTCCATCCGAGGGTGATAAAGGAAGTAGAGGAGCACATTGTAGATGCCCTAACTATAGACTTTCGGAGTTCCCTAGATTCAGGAGTGTCCCTCTGGATTGGAAAGTTGCACATGTCACTCCACTTTTTAAGAACGGTGAAAGGGGGAACCAAGGAAATTACAGACCAGTTAGCCTGACATCTGTGGTGGGCAAGTTGCTGGAGTCTATAATCAAGGATAGGGTGACTGAACACCTCAGAAAATTTCAGTTAATCAGGGACAGCCAGCATGGATTCATGATGGGAAGGTCATGCCTGACAAATCTCATTACATTTTTTGAAGAGGTGACTAAGGTAGTGGACAGGGGAATGTCTATGGATGTTGTTTATAAGGACTTCCAGAAGGCATTTGATAAAGTCCCACATAAGAGACTGTTAACTCCATGGGCTTCTACCTTAGTTGAGGGCAAATTATTGACATGGTTAGCAAGTTGGTTGAGTGGTAGGCGACAGAGAATGAGGATAATGGGCAAGTACTCCGATTGGCAGGATGTGACTAGTGGTGTCCCACAGGGATCGGTGTTGGGGCCTCAATTATTCACATTATTCATTAATGACTTGGATGATGGCATAGTATGTCATTTAACCAAATTTGCTGATGATCCAAAGTTAGGCAGCATTGTAGACAGTCTAGATGATAGCATAAAATTGCGAAGAGATATTGGCAGACTAAGTGAGTGGGCAAAACTGTGGCAGATGGATTTCATGAGGATAAGTTTGAGATTATCCATTTTGGACCAAAAAAGGATAGAGCAGGGTACTTTCTAAATGGGAAGAGGTTAAGTACAGTGGATGTCCAAAGCGACATAGGGGTTCAGGTGCATAGATCTTTAAAATGCCACGAGCAAGTGCAGAAAATAATCAAAAAGGCTAATGGAATGCTAGTCTTTATATCTAGAGGATTGGAGTATAAAGACACAGAGGTTATGCTGCAACTGTACAAAACCCTGGTTAGACCCCACTTGGAGTACTGTGAGCAGTTCTGGGCACCGCACCTTAGGAAGGATATATTGGCCTTGGAGGCAGTGCAACGTAGGTTTACAAGAATGATACCTGGACTACAGGGGTTAAGTTACGAGGAGAGATTACACAAATTAGGCCTGGTTTCGCTAGAATTTAGAAGGTTGAGGGGTGATCTGATCGAAGTCTTCAAGATATTAACAGGAAAAGACAGGCTAGATAAAGATAAACTATTTCCACTGGTTGGAGATTCTAAAACTAGGGACCATAGTCTAAAAATTAGGACCAGACCGTTCAGGAGAGATGTTAGGAAGCACTTCTTCACACAAAGGGTGGTAGAGGTTCGGAACTCTCTCCCACAAACAGCAGTTGAAGCTAGAACAGTTGTTAATTCTAAATCTGAGATAGATAGATTTTTGTTAAGCAAAGATATTAAGGGATATGGGCCAAAGGCAGGTATATGGAGTTAGGCCGCAGATCAGCCATGATCTCATTGAATGGCGGGACAGGCTCAAGGGGCTGAATGGCCGACTCCTGTTCCTATCTTCCTAGCATAGATATTCACGTCAGTGAGTGCATGCTCACGGTTAGATTCGGGCCCACAACCTGGCGGACATAGCATGGACACATCTGAGCAACGGACAGAGGCTATGACAGCCCAGGCCACTGACAGTTGGAAGACTGTGGGAGGCCAGGCTCCTGCTGAGCCCCAGGCTCACGGTGTGCCTCTTGCGTTGCCAGCATCAGTGCAAATGCTGCAGCGACAAGTCAGGCACCATCATGTCCAAGCACAGACGATGGAGGAGTCCATCCAGGCTTTGAGTATTGCAATACTGTCATTAAGATTGAAAACTGAAAGTAAAATCTTTCAATAGGCATCTTTACTATCTGAATTGCCTGCACGCTGTGTCAATGTCAGCTCTCCACCATCGGTAAAATCGGGACGTCACAATGGCCCTTTTCTGTGCTGTAACTGTTCCATGATTCATCATTCTATGATTATATTACAGACTGCAGAAGCAGTATCTTCACTTTCTCTGTTAGTATTATGTGCGGAATTTGTAATCATCTCTTAATGGGTCACGCTTTTGCCTAAAGGATGGATCAAGAATCGACAATGTTGAATTGATAAATGGGGTTGGAATGTCTGTAAGGGCTCTAATGCTTCCCTCCTTTTGCTATCGCTTATTCCTTTACCTCTGTATAATAGTCATGCAAATTCCCTTTATCAAAATACATACTCAGTGAAGTTGGCACAAAATCTTCCATTTTTACTTGCACTAGGAGCCACTAACATTATTATTGGTAAAATTATTTTGCACGATCCCATCTAGGTGAAACCATAAAAGCATTGAGATGTAGAAGTTTAAACCAATGTAAGAGACATCTTTGTTACCAGGACAGCAGGCAATAGGCACCTATGGTAGACACGATCGTAATCAACATGCAATGTGGGACCTGTACAGGTTTCAAAAACGAGGGTTTATTACATCAATACCAGAATCACAAGACTCGCGTTCTTCGAAGTTCTTCAAAACCTATTGTGATCAAGAGCAGATGCCACACCAACTGAACATGCAGGGATGCCTGCTGCTAGTGTTTACTCTGAACAAATGAAGTGCATATTTTTACTTGTGGATCTTTTCAATCAACTTTAAAGTCTTGACTTTGAACATTGCATAGCCATTTTTTGTTACATAATTTGATGTTATAATTATACACTTTTTCTGCATTTATCTTAATTGATTTTTAGTTATAATTTGCTTTTAAAATGTCGTAATGAAATGGTTTAACACCATAGGAACAATAAAAAAAAACATTGGTGCCTTACAGTATGTTTTATAATACCTCAACTTTAGACCAGTTAATGTTCCAAATAGTTCTTTTGATTCCTGTTTTACCTTTTCATGATTAATGAATTTCCTTTGAGCCTTTCATATTTGCATATTTTCTGTCACATCTGTAAAATCATTTTCTGTGTTGACTATTCTAAATGAGATTTAAATAAATGCAAATGCCATGCACCTTAACATCATATAAAGGGACTCTATTGTACAGATGCTTAATGCATTTGTATGACATCTCTCTCTCCACTAATTTCAAATGAATGCTTTATATATCCGTGCAATATTGTCTAAGATTTTATTTCAACATCATTTTTTCCAGTTTTCTATTCCCTCTTTATCTTCTGAATTTAAAAATCCCGAGGTATGATCTTAATGGGGCCAAGAAAATGCTCTGCAACTCACTCAACTTTTCTTGCACATTTAGAGGCAATGAATATCATGGGAATGAATAACTATTGTATATTAATGCCCCCTAAATTGTACATCTCCACAGCTAGCTCCATGCTTGTCAAGGGGTCCCTTATATTAGTTTTTATTTAGCAAAATAAAATAAAGGGAAGTACAGATGCATATGAACATACAAAAATGACAGACAGGAAAACATTGAATCAATCTAGCTTGTGCCATATAGTCATGATGCCTTATGCACCACAATACATATACTCCCTACCTGTCCGGAGCCAGGTAATCTTCTGGGAGAGGCAGACAACAGACTAAACTCCAGGCCAATTAAGGGAAAAAATCTAGAAAATACCTCTGTGATCTCATTAAGTGATCAAAACTAGCCCAGGAGATTATAGACAGTATTTAATATTACAGAATACCGACCACTAATACAAGGTGATTTCTACCCCGGCCAGAAACAGACCCAGTTCCTTCTTGAAGGAATGCAGCAAATCAGTGTTCACTGCATAAACCAGCAACCTGTTCCATGGGTCCCCTATTCTCTGGAAAAAGAGAAATTAAAAAGAAGCCAACTTAGTTCTGTTCTTTCATAAATTGTAACTTTGATCTGTGGTCCTACCTTACCTATTCAGTTGAAATAATTGATCCACATAAACACAATCTTCTCACTGCATTATTTTATGATCAAATTGCCCCTGGGTCTAGACTTTTCTGAAGTGAACAGTATTGAGCCTATTTGGGTAACTAAGGTGTTGTAAACTGGGAATTAATCTTGTGGCTCTATTTTGCACAACTTCCAAAGCCTTAATATCCTCCAGACAAGGAGACCAAAACTGGACATAATATTCAAACTGAGGACAAACCACGATCTTATACAAGGACAAAATGGTATGTTTAACATGGCTGAACGATTTACATGTGGCCTCTTCTCACTCAAGTGCAAACAGTCTGCCTACAGAAATATTGGAGAAAGCCACATGCGGAAAGCATGATATCCAGGTCAGATCACAAGGCAGTACCTACCATAGTTGGCTGCCAAGTTATGCTATTGTACAATTAGTTATTGGGAAGTACAGATGCATTCTTGAATGTAACATTTGGGATAACTTACAGCAATGACCAGCAAGAGAATATCTAAGACACACACAAAATTTCTAACATCCATCTTAACCACATACAAGAAAAGGCAAAAGAATCTCTGACCATCAATTGAACCTAGGGATTTCACTTCACACAATTCAGAAAGGAACTCTTTTTTAAATTTTAGGTGTCTTTGCAATGACATGATAATTATGAAATATAAAACTGTTGAGCTCTGAAGCAACATCACCATGCTGGAGCACCAGTATGTAGCATTAGGACTGCTAACTTTTGCATTGTCCTAAACTAGACAGTGACTAGAACAAGGAGAAGAGGAAGATGGTTGTGGGATCATAGCTTAAGTTCTAAATATTTGTTTTGCTGCTGATTTTAAAATGTACTAAAAGCATTTATTGCTAATGCTTCCACTGCATTCCAAAGCATGACTGTCTTAAATCTTGATGGGTAGTAATTCTGAACAATAAAGCCGAGCGATGCACATTTAACCACCACCCCCCCCCCCCCCCCGCCCCCCCACCCCCTCACCAACCTTTTCCTTCAAATCTCTGCTCTTATTTTGTGGTGCAATACTGGATGGGAGCTGCATGTATCCTTACAGTAAGAGAAATTGAGTGTCCTACTAGGCTGCTGTCATTTGCATGGGGCAGCACTGGTCGGGGAGCAAACTGCACATTCTCTCCTCTTGTTTGGACAGAGATATAGAGGACTTAGGAGGAGAGAATCAGCGAAAGAGTGTTTGTAAGCTATATTGAGGTGTAATTTGCACTTTTTTAAAAATTGCAAAGTTTTTGTAATGACTTTTCACACAGCAACGTAACAACAATAGGAGTCTATATTTATGAGCAGAGAGTTGAGATATTGGGCTTATTTCTGCTGGAGTAGAGAAATGTGATTTAATGGACATTGTTAAAGTTATGAAGGGCGAATAGGGAAAGACTATTTCCTTTGGCTGGAGTGCCAGTGATGATGAGTCATCAGTTTAAATTGTCATCGAGATTGAGGAGAGAATTTATGAGAAATTTTTTTATGCAGCGAGCTGTTAGAACATGGCATGCTTTATGACAGGGAATATTTGAGACAGAGACAATTACATCTTTCAAAGACTTTATTTGAAAGAGAGAAACATGCAGGGCAACGGGGAAATGGTAAAGCATTGATATTATTTTTGGATTGCGATAGCAAATGAGGCAAAACAGATTGAACAGGCTGGATTTTACCAGCCCTCTGGAGAGAGGCTGGGAGGTGGGATGCCTCATAAAGTAGCAGCAGAAGATGTTGAGAGGGAAGCCCAACATCTTCCTGCTGCCCTGGGTTATTTCTAAAGGTGGGAACCTCAATGGCGTGGCCGCCCACTGACTGCAGGCAGGCGACCAATTAATCCAATTAATTGACCAATTATTGGCCACTTCCCATCCTGCCAGAATTTTACCTGCATCGGGACATGAGGAGACTGCAAGGTAAACTGTGACGGCCTCTCAGCAGGTTCCCTGGGGAGACCCTCCTTTATGGTCATTCCATGGTGCACAAAGGGACCCCCTGGCAGCAATGGTCATCCCTGTGGCTCCAGCGTTGCTGCTGGTGGGAGCACCCATGATCACCAGGGCCTGCCTGCCTGGCCCCAGCACAGTAAATAAAAAAACTTAACTGGCCTTCAAAGGTTCTTCTTCTTCCTGCAGCCTCAGCAGCAGCCACCTCTATTGATGCCACTGCTCAGACTGCCGAGCTGCCGGCCCTCTGATTGGGCTAGCAGCTCTGGAAGGCAGGTTGCAGACCCCAATTAGAAGGCGGTTCCGATAGTGGCCTCTTAATTGACCGTCACTGGTAAAATACTGCCTGGGCCCCACTGCCTGCCTGCCTGCGTGGACTCAGGTCCGGCTTTCGGTCCCGACAGTGGGACTATCTACCTCTTTGAAAAATTCCAGCCAATGGGTTGAACCTATGGCTCTGGACAAAGAGGTGCATTAATAATAGTTACTTAAATTTAAAATTCTTTCATGATACTGTCTTTGGGGATTGTGCATAAAACATAATACAAAGTACATTACAGAGTGTTTTGTGTTGAGTTCCATTAATGAAGAAGCAAACCCATACATGCATAGTATCAGACAACATTATAACAGGAACATACTATTGCAAGCAGACTCAAAATAAGCAGAGGTGACACACATCAAATCACACCTGTACATAGTGAGAAAGCCTGGCTTGAGATTCCCCTGGGTAACGCATTTACTGATGATGTGTTTCCAGTCAAGACACTTGACTTTAATAGTTGCAGCACTGCAGCCTAAACATGTTATGTAGAAATACCTCAAATGTGTTTAGTTTTATTTCTGATAGTGCTTGTGGACAAAGTAGATGCAGACTCTCAGTGTCTTAATTTTGGCTAATGCTTCTTCTGAGTCCTGGGATCTCCCTGTGTGTGCACAGTTTTTAACTATGAGCAAAGTTGGGGAGTTGACACCTTCTCAGCTTTTCAAAAGTGCTGATTTGAAACTGGCTGTCCAGGGTAACACTGTTCTGATTTTTATCCTTTATTTCCTTGGAGAAATGTTTGGCCTCTGCTGTGGACCTCTGCACATCATGTGTGAAAGAACTGCAGGCATGAAGCTGCATCATACTGCCCCATGGTGTAGTGTAATAAGGCTCCACATGTGTGTGCCAACACACTGTTCTGGATCAACACAATCTTCATGTTATTTAAGCGTTCAGAAAACATCATACTATATTTTAGAAAATGAATACAATTTATTCCAGAAATTTGAATAGATAATTGAATAGCCTGTGTGGAGTTTGCAAGTTCTCCCTGTGTGTGCGTGGGTTTTCTCCGGGTGCTCCGGTTTCCTCCCACAAGCCAAAAGACTTGCAGGTTGATAGGTAAATTGGCCATTATAAATTGTCACTAGTATAGGTAGGTGGTAGGGAAATATAGGGACAGGTGGGGATGTTTGGTAGGAATAGGAGATTAGTGTAGGATTAGTATAAATGGGTGGTTGATGTTCGGCACAGACTCGGTGGGCCGAAGGGCCTGTTTCAGTGCTGTATCTCTAATCTAATCTAATAATTGAAGCAGTTCTTTGTATTGAGTTAACTTTCTTCACACTTTACTGAAGAACAAATAAAGCTGTTAAGATTTAGATTATAAAATGATGGGAACAATAAAAGTTGATTATGACTACATGTGATGCAGAAAGAATAAATCCAGTACTAGTATGGAGTATTTTTGAAAAGTCTGAACTATTAGTAATTAGTGCTTTGAAAGAAATTGCTTTGGCAAACATTTTCCTTTTACTGTTACCCCCTGAGTTTAAGAGAATCTGTGCAATATGCTTCTTACCATTGTTTTTAAAGAAAAGAAAGCAAGACTTCCATTTATATAGCACCTTTCACGAGCATCGGACATCTCAAAGCACGTTACAGCCAGTGAAATACTTTTGAAGTGTAGTCACTGCTTTAATGTAAGAAACACAGCAGCTAATTTGTGCACAGCAAGCTCCCACAAACAACAATGTGATAATGACCAAATACTCCGTTTTGTGGTTTTGATTGAGGGATAAATATTGACCTGGGGGGCACTGGGAATATTTTCCCTGCTCTTCATTGAAATAGTGCCATGAGATCTTTCACGTTGACCTGAGAGGACAGAGGGGGCCTTTGATTTAATGTCTCATCCAAAAGACAGCACCACCAACAATGCAGTGCTTCTCAGTACTGTACTGGCATGTCAGTCTTACTTTCTGTGCTCAAGTCCTGCAGTGGGACTTGAATCCACAACTTTTAACTCAGAGATGAGAGTGCTACCAATGGAGCCACAGCTGAAAACATAATTAGATTTTCAGTTGGAAACATTGAGTTGGGCATTCATTTGTATTTTCCCTCAAGTTCCAGTAGCTCAATATTCTTTTAATGTAACAAATTAAGTTAAAAATCAAAAGCTTAAATAGCATTTAGATTTCCATCGATTCTGTGGAGCTAAGTTATTATGCCTTGTTTCAAAAACATTAAAATAGATGTAGTGGTAACCAAATGGTTAGTACAAATGATCACTCAACGTAGCACTCTCTTTAAAAGGGGCTTATTTATGCAATAATTTGTGGAAATAAACCCCTCAACCAACTCAACTTCTCCAAGATCAACTCAAGTCATAGAATCATGGAATTGTTACAACGCAAAAGGAGACCATTTGGCCCATCGTGTCCATACCAGCTCTCTGCAAGAGCAGCTCAGCTAGTCCCACTCCCCACCCTTTCCACACAGCCCGGAAAATGTTTTTCTTCAGGTACTTATCCAATTCCCTAATGAAATCTCCAATTGTATCTGCCTTGACCACACACTCAGGCAGTGCATTTCAGATCCTAAACACTCATTGCATAAATAAGTTTTCCCTAATATCCCCATTGGTTCTTTTGCCAATCATCATAAATCGGTGTCATCTGGTTCTTGACCCTTCCACCATTGGGAACAGTTTTTCTCTATCTACTCTGCCCAGGCCGTTCATGATTTTGAACACCTCTGTAAAATGTCTTCTCAACCTTTTCTTCTCTAAGGAGAACAGCCACAGCTTCTCCAACCTATACACATAACGTATACATGAAGCCCCACCCCCCTCCCCATCTCTGGAACCATTCTCATAAATCTTTTCTGCACCAGCCTTCACATTTTTCCAAACGTGTGGTGCCCAGAATAGGGCACGATACTGTAGTTGAGGCTGAAACAGAGTTTTATAAAAGTTCATCATATCTTCTTTGCTCTTGTACTCTATGCCTCTATTTATAAAGCCCAGGATCCCACCACTTTGTCAAGCTGCCCTGCCACATTCAATAATTTGTGCACATATACCTGCAGGTCTCTCTGTTTCTGCACCCCTTTGGAATTGTACCCTTTATTTTATATTGCTTCTCCTTGTTCTTTCTGTACCATTTCATATTTTTCTTCATTGAATTTCAACTGCCACATGTTCGTCCATTCCACCAACCTGTCTATGTCCTCTTGATGTCTTTGACTATCCTCCTCAAAGTTCACAATACTTCCAAGTTTTGTGTCATCTGCACATTTTGAAATTGTTCCCTGCGCACCCAAATCTAGGTCATTAAAATATATAAAGGAAAGCAGTGGTCCTCATACCCCCCCCCCCCCCCCGGGAAACCCCACTGTATACTTTCCTCCATTCCGAAAAACAACCATTCACCACTACTCTCTATTTCCTGTCACTCAGCATACTTCGTATCCATGATGCCACTTTCCCTTTTATTCCATGGGTTTCAACTTTGCTGGTATGTCTATTATGTGGCAGTTTCTCAAATGCCTTTTAGAAGTCCATATACACCACATCAACCTCATTACTCTCATCAGCCCTCTCTGTTACCTAAAAACCTCAATCAAGTTTCGTTAAATATGAGTTGCCTTTAACAAATCCATGTTGGCTTTTGCCAATTAATCTATACTTGTCTAAGTGACTGTTCATTTTGTGCTGGATTATTGTCTCTAAACTTTTCCCACCACCAAGATTAAACTGAGAGCCTGTAGTTGCTGGGTTTATCCTTACACCCTTTTTGTACAAGAATGTAACATTTGCAATTCTCCAGTCCTCTGGAACCATCCGTGTACCCATGGAGGATTGGGAGATTATAGCCTGTACCTCTGCAATTTCCACCCTTACTTCCCTCAGTATCCTCAGATAGATTCCATCTGGGCCTGGTAACTTATCAACTTTATGTACAGCGCCAGCCTTTCTAATATCCCACTTTATCAATTCTTAGCCCACCCAGTACCTCAACTCTTTCCTATAAGTTTGGCAGCATCTTCTTCCTTCGTAAAGACAGATGCAAAGCATTCATTTAGTAATGCATCCATGCCTTCTGCCTTCTGCTTTTTGGTCCCTAATCAGCCTCACCTCTCCTCTTACTACCCTTTCACTATTTATGTGTTTATAGAAGACTTTTGGATTCCCTTTTATGTTAGCTGCAAATCTCTTTTCATACCGCTCTTATTTCCTTTTTCACTTCCCCTCTGAACTTTCTATATTCAGCCTGGCTGTCATTTGCATTATGAATCTGAACATCTGTCATATGGCCTCTTTTTCTGCTTCAGCTTACTCTCTACCTCTCCCGTAATGCAGGGAGCTCTGGCTTTGATTACCTCTCTTTCCCACTAGTGGGAATGTACCTCGACTGTACCCAAATCATCTGTTCTTTAAAGGCAGCCATTGTTTAGTTCCTGTTTTGCTTGCCAATCTTTCATTCCAAATTATATGGAACAGATCCGTTCTCACCCCACTAAAATTAGCTCTCCATCAATTTAGTATTTTTACTTTAGATTGCTCCATGTCCATGGCTAACCTAAATCTTATGATACTATGATCATTGTTCCTTAAAAGTTCCCTGACTGCCACTTGATCCACTTGACCCATCTCAGTCCCAGGAGCAGATCCCGCAATGCCTTCTACCTTGTTGGGCCGCAAACATACTGATCAAGAAAATTCTCCTGAACACATTTCAGAAAGTCTTCTCCCTCTCTGCCCTTTACAATGTTACAATTCCAGTCTATATTAGGATAATTGAAGTCTTCCATTATCACTACTCTATAGTTTCTGCATCTCTCTGTAATTTCCTTGCAAATTTGCTCCTCTATAACTTTCCCACTAGTTGGTGACCTATAGAACACACCAATAGTGTAATGGTACCTCTATTGTTTATTAACTCTAACCAAATAGTTACAGTCATTGACCCCTCTAGGATATCCTCTTCTCCAGCACTGTAATATTCTCCTTAATCATTAGAGCCACCGGTCAAATTTTCTTCCCTTCCCTAATCTTTCCTGCACGCCTTGTATCCAGGAATATTTAATACCCAGCTCTGCCCTTGTTTGAGCCAGCTCGCCATTAATGCTACAACATCACATTCCCAAGTGGCAATTTGCTCCTGCAGCTCATCAACCTTAGTTACCACACTTGGTACGTTTACATACATGCATTGTAAACTTCATTTAAATGTTATTGTGTTACCTCTTAGTCTGACCTCGCCTAATATCTTACTATTTTTTACTCTAGTGCTGTCTGCTTCTCCCAATTCTTTGCCCACCTTGTTTATCCTTGCTAATAATATATGTTGGTTTCCATCCTCCTACCAACTTAGTTTAAACACTTCCCAACTACAATAACAAACCGTCCAGCGAGAACATTGATCCTTGTTCTGTTTATGTGCAAACCGTTCATCCTGTATGGGTCTCATTTCCCTCAGAACTGATCCCAATGTTCCAGGAATCTAAAGCCCTCCCTCCTGCACCATCTCTCCAGGCACACAATCATCTGCACTATCCTCCTGTTTCTATACTCACTAGCACAGGGAGTAATTCGGAGATTGCTACCTTTGAGGTCCTGCTTGCTAGTCTCTTTCGTAGATCCCTAAAATCCACCTGCAGGACCTCATCCCTCTTGCTACCTATGTCATTAGTACCAATATAGACCATGACTACTCTCAATCATCAGTAAAGTGATAGAAGGTGTCGTCGACAGTTCTCTCAAATGGCACTTGCTTAGCAACAACCTGCTCACTGATGCTCAGTTTGGGTTCCGCCATGGCCACTCAGTTCCTGACCGCATTAGAGCCTGGGTTTAAACATGGACAAACAAGCTGAACTCAAGAGATGAGGTGAGAGTGACTGCCCTTGACATCAAGGCAGCATTTGACTGAGTATGGCATCAAGGAGCCCGAGCAAAACTGAAGTCAATGGGAATCAGGGGGAAGACTCTCCACTGATTGGAGTCATACCTAGCGCAAGGGAAGATGGTTGTAGTTGTAGGAAGTCAATCATCTCAGCTCCAGGACATCACTGCAGGAGTTCCTCAGGGTAGTGCCCTAGGCCCAACCATCTTCAGTTGCTTTATCAATGACCTTCCTTCAATCATAAGGTCAGAGGTGGCGATGTTCACTGATGATTGCACAATGTTCAGCACCATTCATGACTCCTCAGATACTGAAGCAGTCCGTCTGGAAATGTAGCAAGACCTGGACAATATCCAGGCTTGGGCTGATAAGTGGCAAGTAACATTTGCGCCACACAAGTGCCAGGCAATGACCATCTCCAACAAGAGAGAATCTAACCATCTTCCCATGACATTCAATGGCATTACCATCGCTGAATTCCCCACTATCAACATCCTGGGGTTTATCATTGATCAGAAACTGAACTGGAGTAGCCATATAAATGCCATGGCTACAAGAGAAGGACAGAGGCTAGGAATCCGGTGGTGAGTAACTCACATCCTGACTCCCCAAAGCCTGTCCACCATCTACAAGGCACAAGTCAGGAGTGTGATGGAATACTGTCCACTTGCCAGGATGGGTGCAGCTCCAACAACACTCAAGAAACTCAACACCATCCAGGACAAAGCAGCCTGCTTGATTGGCACCCCATCCGCAAACATTCACTCCCTCCACCAGCAATGCACGGTGGCAGCAGTGTGTGCCATCTACAAGATGCAGTGCAGCAATGCACCAAGGCTCCTTGGACAGCACCTTCCAAAGCCACTACCTCTACCACCTCAAAGGACAAGGGCAGCAAATGAATGGGAACATCACCACCTGCAACTTCCCCTCCAAGCCACACACCATCCTGACTTGAAACTATATCGCTGTTACTTCACTCTAGCTGTGTCAAAATCCTGGAACTCCCTTCCTAACAGCACTGTGGGTGTCCCTACCTCACATGGACAGCAGCGGTTCAAGAAGGCAGCTCACCACGACCTTCTCAAGAGCAATTAGGGATGGGGAACAAATGCTGGCCTGGCCAGTGATGTTCACATCCCCAGAATGAATTTTTAAAAAATGACCGCTGCCTATTCACCCTCTCCCCTCAGAGAGCTCTGCAGCCATTCAGTGACATCCTTGGCCCTGGCTCCAGGGAGGCAACCTACCATCCTGGATTCACATCTGTGGCTGCAGAGACTCCTGTCTCTTCCTCTCATTATAGAATCCCCTATCACTATTGTTTTCCCAATCTTCCTCCTGCCTCTCTGTGTAGCTAAGCCAGCCATGGTGCCATGGACTTGGCTCTGGCTGCAGTACCCAGAGGAATCATCACTCTCACCAGCATTCAGAAAGTCATCGATGTAAAATTATCTCAAGCACGTCTATTTTTTATTTATTGGATTTTAAGTTTATGTATGTAGCTGTGGCCGGAGGGCTAGACCGGATCTCTGTTTTAATCATGACATCTTAATGCGTTTTATACACCATTGTATATGGCTAGGCACTAAGTAGGTATTTCTTTTAGATGGTGTGATAATCCTGCTAATGGAATTCCAGCACATTACCATGGAATATATAAAAGTATAATTGACTATTAAAACAGTACCTTATTTTTCAGTTTAATATGATTTTCCTGTTAGTTGAGAATGGAACACATTTTATTTTCTTGTAATATCAAAAGCAATCCATTAGAAATTTTTCAAAGACTGAAGAATCATTGATGGCCCACAACTATTTTCTCCCCATATCACCAAAAGGTGCTGATTCTTGCTTTCTTGTAAGGGTACAGTTGGCATTTCAGTGTAGCTTAGTAATCTGTTTCAAAGCAAATAAATTCATGTCATAAGAAGCAAAGTCACTGATCTCTGTCTATGTTGAATTTGAAAGGATAAGAACTATTGCCATTGGATGAAAATGCAGGGACTTAAATAATAAATCTAGAATAGGAAAGAAGAAAGATTTGTATCTTTATAGCACCATTCATGACCTCGGGACATCCCAAAGTGTTTTACAGTCAATGCAGTACGACTACAGTAGGAAACAAGCTCATTTATTCAGAGACAAAAACAAAAAGTGCTGGAATGGTCACAGACCTGAAACAATAACTCTGTTTCTCTCTCCACAGATGCCACCAGACCTGCGGAGTATTTCCAGCTCTTTCGGTTTTTATTTCAGATTTCCAGCATCTGCAGTATTTTGCTTTTATCATTTATTCAGGGAGTGGATGGAGGAAAGAAGGAAGAAGGAAGAAAAGCTACAATATGCTTTCTTGCATTAGGGTTGTTACAGCCACGTGGTGTGACATGGGTGATTCCCACTGCTCAACTCCCAACCTGACCACAGCAAGTGTGTTTGTATTAAGAGTTTAGCCCCTTGGTGTTTTATCTTTCAAATAAACAGACAGCAACAGGTTTTCTTGTAACTTAAAAAAAAACAGAAAGTCATTTGTTTATTAATCAATACTCCTTATCCCGAAATTGTTGCAACACATTCACTCACACATTCGCTCGTGTGCGTGTGCACACAAACACACTCAAGAGGAAACAGATAGAAAAGGGGAAAAAGGTCCGTGGGTTTTAGTGTGGGGGAGAAGGGTTACGATAAACCCATTGAATTCTCTTGAGACTCAAGTTATAGAGGGTTGCAGGCCTGAGATGATTGTAGATTTCTCTCTAATTGAAGGCTCTCTTGAAGATGGTGGGTCACTTCTAGCTCTCTCTTTGCTGGATGATGTAGATGTCGGATTTTTTAGCAGGGCATGTGCTTTCTGGCTTTCTGGAATAGCAGCAGTTATAAGTAGCTTCACCTTCTGGGCCAGTCTCTCACTCTCTCTCTCACTGACTGTCTTTTTAAATGTATAACTGTCACTTCTCACCTCCTGTTAGGAGGCATTCTGATTCCCCCCCCCATGATGATCGCACAATGGCCCAGGACATGGCTACTTCACACCTCCTTTGTTTTAGAAGAAGACATTCAATTCTGGAATGATTTTAGAATAGGTGTGAGATGGGTTTCATTTACACCTTTTAGCTTTGAAGATTTGTCCTTTGTCTTTGTCAGACTGTTTGAATACACAAAAGCTTAATGCCCTTTACTTTGGTGGCCATTTTGAACCATTGCTCACATTTTTTAGTTATTTTTTCCTTTTTCTTTCTTATTTTTATTTTAGTTTGTTTCATCATTTATTTTTCTTACCATGTGCCTGCCCACTGTTTTTTTTTCATGTTTGTGCTTTGGGCCAGGACTGTTCATTTTTCTGTCCATTAACACCCTCTCTGTGCTAACACTTTGTCTTTCAGCACACCATTAACATACCATTTGCCTTTGCTCCCTGACCTTCTGGTCAGTTATTCTCTGACCTATCAACACCCTTCCCTTTTGTTATCTCTTTCCCCACCCCCACTTTATTTGCTTAAAATCTATTACATTTCTAACCTTTGCTAGTTCTGATGAAGGGTCACTGACCTGAAACATTAACTCTGCTTCTCTCTCCACAGATGCCTCCAGACCTGCTGAGTATTTCCAGGATTTCTTGTTTTTATTTCAAATTTCCAGCATCTGCGGTATTTTGCTTTTATTTTAAATAAAGGTTCTTTTTATTTAAAGACAAAATCCATCTTTTCATAACTCTTCAGAGTTACTCCGTGAATGTTGTATCATCGCACCACCAATGTGCATGACAGGGTGCTATTCTGAATCTAATCTCTCTCTCTTTGTTCTCATGGTCCACCTGAACCCTTGGAGAATTTAGCCTGCAACCCTAATGTTAATGACCTGCATTCATATATTTATGTATGGTGCTGTCAGACAATTTAAATCCACAGATAGATACATCAATACCTCCTGCTTTAGTATATTCCAATCTAGTGTTTATGGGAATAAGCTAAGGGATTTTCCTCTTATTTTGGTTTGTCAATTTCCTTTTCTCCTTGTAATTTCTGATGGGGTACAGTTCCATGGGTCCAAGCCACCTCTCAGCACCTTGCTCAATTAACAATTTCCAACTGTGAGACTAGACAGACTATTCAATTGTAAGTGACGTTACAGCTGAAGCCAATGTATTTATTAGAAAGAGGAAAAAGTAAATATTGATCTATTTTTAATTATTGCAAATTATTAAAGTTCGACAGGGTGCATGCGATACAATCTCCCCACCGGTCCCTGACTTCACTTGGAGATGGAATTACCAGTAATGTTCCAAGCTAACCACCAAACATCCTGTAATCAAGCACCATTCTAGAAAGAATATTCAGGAACAAGAAAATTACTGCACTGATGAACTTTGAGAAAGAATTTGCATTTAAATAGTGTCTTTCAGAATGTTTTGCAGCCCATGATGTACTTTTGAAGTGTTGTCACTACTATAATGTTGGAAACATAGCAGCCAATTTGTTTGATAACACGACTGTCAAGTGCCTTGGGACTTTTTACTATGTTAAAGACACTATATAAATGCAAATTGTTGTTGCTGTTGTTGTCAGAGGTGCCGCTTTTGGATGAGACATTAAACCGAGCACCGTCTGCACTCAAGTGGATGTAAAAGAACCAAGTGAAGTCAGGGATAGGGTGGGGAGATTGTATTTCATGCACCCTGTCAAACTTTAATAATTTGCGATAATTAAAAACAGACACATACTTTTTCCTCTTGCTAATAAATACATTGAATAATAGGATTGGCTTTAGCTGTAATGTCACTTACAAGCGAATAGTTGCAAGCTTCCATAATCAGCATGAGTGATGACCAGATCATCTGTTTTTTTGACACTGGTTGAGTAATTAGTATTGACCAGGATGCTGGTGCACGCCATGCGTGCTTTTACATCCACTTGAGTGTAGACGGGTTTAATGTCTCATCCAAAAGATGGCACCTCTGACAACAACAACAACTTGCATTTATATAGTGCCTTCAACATAGTAAAAAGTCCCAAGGCACTTGACAGTTGTGTTATCAAAAAAAATTAGGCACTGAGCCACATAAGAAGATATTAGGGCAGATGACCAAAAGCTTTTTCAAAGAGGTAGATTTTAAGGAGTGTCTTAAAGGAGGAAAGAGACGGAGAGAGGTGGAAAGGTTTAGGGAGAGAATTCTAAAGCTTTGGGCCTTGACAGCTGAAGGTATGGTTGCCAATGGTGGAGTGATTAAAAACGGCAATGTTCAAGAATCCAGACTTGGAGCATTGCAGATATCCTGGAGAATTGGAGGGTTGGAGGAGATTACAGAGATAAGGAGGGATGAGGCCATGGAGAGACTTGAAAACAAGGATGATAATTTTAAAATCTGTAGAATTGACAGTGCAGGACTCCCTCAATACGGCACTGGAGTGTCAGCCTATACTTTGTGCTGGAGTGTCCCTGGAGAGTGCTACCACTGAGCCACAATTAATTTATTCCATGATCCTACCAGGGAGAAAGGAAATCAGCCCTTCCAAAAGGGAAGGAGAGATTGGACAAGAAGAGGAAAACACAAGTGCAGTAGTTTTTCCCGTCCTCATACTATAATTGCAGAAAGGGTCCACTGAGCCACCATCAGCTTTGATGTAACACTCTTCCTCAGTATTTTAAACAGGCTTTGAGAGAGTTTACATTAATCTCATATTTCCATGTACATTTGTCCCTACAACTGGTCTAAAGAATAGGCTGTGAGGTCACCATTTCTTTTTAACGTATTTGTATTAAAAAAGGGGGAAAACCTATGTTCTATCATTCTGCTTCCTCGCAATAAAACAAAATGTGCCCAAACACCAGTTTTGAAATTTAGGCCCATTATCTTTATTGCCACCTACGGACAAATGAAAACTATTAGGCAGTGCATTGATACATTTTATTACGCATTTGGGAATGGGAATAGAGCAATATTACAAAACTGACATCTGAAACATTCCTCTTCTTAAAGTATTCTGTTTTTACAGAAAGATTGAGTTATCAGGTTTTCTCTGAAGTGCAATGAACTGTACCAGATTTGTGTTTGAATCTGTGAAAATTCTGGCAAAGATTTGCTGACAATATGCTCTGTGGAGGCTTTGATGTGAAATGCTATTAGTGATATAAAACAAAATTGCACCTGAGGATAATTAAAGCTACATTCGCTGAAGTCACTATATATAGTGAAAGAAGCTATTATTAACCAAGATCACCCCTTATAAATATGCCTGAAGAAGGCGGAAACCATTTCTGATAGCTTGCAGGCAGCAGTACTTTATTTTCCTAAACAGAATCTTTTATTGGACTTGTTTAGTCTTAACTAAAAAGATGTAGAATGTGTAATCTGCTTTGCATACATACACATAGATGTATGTATGTATACTTTTTTTTTTAATTGTTGGTTTCAAAGAATGGCATAGGGACTTCGTGAATGCAAAGATGAACAGCAGAGTGTTTGCTTTGCTAATTAAAAATATCATCAGAAAAATAATAAAAATTAAAATGTCTATGAAAAATACAACAATCAAAGCATTATATTCGAAGCACAAAACTAAGAACGTTCTGGTTGAACAAGTATAATTCAAACTGCATCTCTGGCCCCTGTTCCTGCTTGTTTGTTTTATCAGCAACCAATAGGTTAAAATAAAATAGAAATGTTTGCAAATTTCATTATTAGAAACTAAAATAAAGTAAAATAGTTTTGATTAAAATGTGAAGAATAAACAACTCTTTGGGGCCATGAGACGTGGTTGGGTCCAATTCCATTGAAGCATGTTTTCTCTCTTAAAGTGTCAGGTAAAAGATTTGAGTTGTGATTTTTATAGGAGGCATTTATTCTGCCTGCTGTTGGTCTTCAAAAATTTTGTCAAGGAATATATCATTGCCTTTCATTTCCATCTCTCCCTTAGGAGCAAAATATCTTTTACCAATCTTCAGTACTTTTTTTAAACTGAGAAGAAGCAGGTCCTGCTTATTTCAAACATCAAGCAGATTTCTGGAAAACATGGGATATGGGAAGAAAATGTGTTTTTGTTGAATTACAGCTGGTTGTTCTTTGGGCGCCTTTAATTTCTGTGGGGGGGGGGGGGGTGGGGGTGGTGAACAATACCCTTGATAAAACAGTGGTGGCAGCATTCCAAGTCCATGCCATGCTTTCATGTTGTTACTGATGCTCTCTTCCAAATTAAACATGCCTCGAATTCAAAAGAAATACAGTTTAATTTATGCACAAATTAGCTTATTAGATAACATATTATGACTTATACTGTACCAGGAAATGGGAAATAAGTGAGTCAATTTCAATTGCGATGCTGGAATCTGGGTTCTTTTAGTAACTGACCAACAAAGAGCACAATCATCTCTTGCAATTCATTCACAATAGGCCTCAAAGCAGAAAATAGCTCCAATGATGAAACTAGATTGTTGTTTAAAAATGGTCCTAGTTTTGCCTCAGCCTATGGGTGACTGTTAAGGTTATTCCTAACTTATTATGCAGTGATAGTATCTGAATGTACAAAAGGGATTGTTATATACAGGGCTGAATTTTACATACCCCTCCACGTTGGGGGTCATGGCGGAGGGGGCCGGAAAATGCGTCCGGAAGACCAGGCCCGATATTGTCTGCGGCATCGAAGCCTCATGGCGCCCGCCACCCCCCACTGCCTGCTGCTTGGCAACGGGAACCCCATTTAAATATTTAAATGTATTTAAATAAACAAATTGATTATCTTTCCGCACCCACCGCCTGTCCCGGAGCAATATTGCTGCCAGTGGCCGGCACTCCCATGCCTTCAGATCCCCGTCTGGGGATCCGAGGTGGAACACTGGTGGGGAGGGGGGGAAGCAGGTAAGTTTTTCAGAGCGGGAGGTGGGGAGTGACGTCAGGGTTTTGCCGTTGGTGTAGGGAATAGTGAGAAGGGGAAAAGTTTAAAGTTTATGAACTTTGGGGGGGGTGGGGGAAGGTCACAAGGCAAGTATTTTGGGTTGGGAGAGGGCAAGGAATTAAATCTATGGTTGTTGGGGAGGATGGAAGAGCGGTAAGGTCAATTTATTTGATTTTTTGACATCCATTCTCCTTTAAATATTTGAATGCAAATATGCAAAAGCAGCTGACACCATTGTCGGGGCCGGACCACCCGTCCCCTCCACATCATCGGGGGTTGGGGGGCAGGGGGCGATCTGCCCTGGCTATTTAACTCCAAGTTGTTCAGCCCACAGAAACAACTAAATTACTCATAATTAGATCACTTAAAATATGGAAATTAAGCATCAATAGAAGGACTGTATGATGAACTGAGTTAGTACATAGTCTAAGGCCAAGGTTGAGAGCAGCTCAGATGGACATCTTTTCTCTTAGATTTCTCTTAATTAAATTTCATCAGCCTTAACACAGTAGTGGGGAGTGGGGGAGTGGGCAGGTGTTGGGGGGGGCTGTGGAATTTTATGTTCTCTGTGGTGAGTTTGGAGGCGAGGGAAGCTTAAAGTCAGGTGGGATGGTGGTGGGGTGGGGGGTCGGAGTGGTGGGGGTGGTCCCACCACCTTCCCGCCTCTGGCACAATTAAGTCCAGGGTGAGAAGGCCTGTTAACACCTTCCTGCAGGCCTCCCCGCTTCGCTCCCAATTGAGGCCCATTTAAGGGCCTCATCATTAGCTGTGCGGCCAGCCCTGTCACCGCACTGGAAGCATGGCACAAAGACTGTGCAGGCTGCTTTCCAACTCATGGGGTTGGGGGTGGTGGGGGCGGGAGGGGTGGTGCGATCTGCCCTGGCTATTTAACTCCAAGTTGTTCAGTGGGGTCTCTTGTTAAAAGGTGCTTGCTGCCAACCTCCCGACACCACCCCCTTCCCCACCTCATGAGGCCCCTCCTGTTCCGACCTACTTGTGGCCTGGGTCCAGCACTGCTCCTGGGCCTTGGTGCTCCACTGGAAGCAGCCATGACCTCTGTGTTGGTGTTGCTCAGTGAAAGAGCTGCTGGCCACTAATTCGCCAGAAGCTCTCCAAGGGCAGGACTTGTATCGCCGGGGTCCTTGATCCCATGGAAGACCCACCGCTGTCCACAATTGCCGAATTGGCACTAGATTCGGCGGGCCTCCCACAGAAGAGGGGACGCAGGAATCTTGGCATTGCTTTTTCTGAACATCAAGACCCCTGTCGCCAGATAAAAACTCGGCCACTGTTCAAAATGGAGACACACAGACATTTCCCATAAATTGGCATCAAATTTTCTGTCTTACCCAGTAAGGGCACAAAGTTAGCTGGTGCAGTACATAAACACTCAGGAATGCGATAAAACAATTTAGCTATCTAGCTGTCTCTGTTCCCCTGAAGGAACTTGAGACTTGTATCCCATTTTACGCTGAACTATTGATCCAATTCCCTTTTGAATCCTTCAACTGAGAAAGCATGGGCTGGATTTTCAAAGTCCATTGGTAGCCACCTAGGTCCACCATTGATTTTTTTCTGGAACGACCCAGTTGCGTAGCGGCTTAGGGCAATGGTGCTTTTGACGGCTGCAGGTAGGGGACTGCCATGGGGACCTTGAGGTGTCAGATCATTGTGGATCAGAGCACACAGGTCCAAAACCATCTGCCTGGATAGGTGCAGGCTCCTACTGGATTGACATTCCATTATTTGCAGGTAGCTGACACTTGGGCTTTGCACCTGATGCCTTGGGTAGTGCCTTCTTCCCCTTGCAGTCCCCTGCTGTTCTCCTCTGGCCTCCTGCTGTCCAGGAGGTTGCAGTTCATCCTGGCTGCTCTGTCCAATGTCAGAGTAGCCTGTTCCCATTTGAACTCCCTCAGCTGGCACATGTTTGCTCATCAGGCCTTCCCCTGTCAACTCCAGCAGCCCAAGTAATGTCAGCAGCCTCATATCCCTCTCTAGATTTCTGCCACTCACCACTGAGAAAAGTAAGTCTGACAGCTGCAGCAATGGCCACTCTGTGGCACTTTTGAAGCGGCTGAACTTTAAAAGAACAAAGAACAGTACAGCACAGGAACAGTGGCGCAGTGGTTAGCACTGCAGCCTCACAGCTCCAGCGACCCAGGTTCAATTCTGGGTAGTGCCTGTGTGGAGTTTGCAAGTTCTCCCTGTGTCTGCGTGGGTTTCCTCCAGGTGCTCCGGTTTCCTCCCACAAGCCAAAAGATTTGCAGGTTGGTAGGTAAATTGGCCATTATAAATTGCCCCCAGTATAGGTCGGTGGAAGGGAAATATATAGGGACAGGTGGGGATGTGGTAGGAATATGGGATTAGTGTAGGATTAGTATAAATGGGTGGTTGATGGTCGGCACAGACTCGGTGGGCCGAAGGGCCTGTTTCAGTGCTGTATCTCTAAAAAAAAACTAGGTCATTCGGCCCTCCAAGCCTGCGCCGATCTTGATGCCTGCCTAAACTAAAACCTTCTGCACTTCTGGGGATCGTATCCCTCTATTCCCATCCTATTCATGTATTTGTCAAGATGCCTCTTAAACGTCGCTATCGTACCAGCTTCCACCACCTCCCCTGGCAGCAAGTTCCAGGCACTCACCACCCTCTGTGTAAAGAACTTGCCTCGCACATCCCTTCTAAACTTTGCCCCTCTCACCTTAAACCTATGTCCCCTAGTAACTGACTCTTCCACCCTGGGAAAAAGCTTCTGACTATCCACTCTGTCCATGCCGCTCATAACTTTGTAAACCTCTATCATGTCGCCCCTCCACCTCCGTCGTTCCAATGAAAACAATCCGAGTTTATCCAACCTCTCCTCATAGCTAATGCCCTCCAGACCAGGCAACATCCTGGTAAACCTCTTCTGTACCCTCTCCAAAGCCTCCACGTCCTTCTGGTAGTGTGGCGACCAGAATTGCACGCAATATTCTAAGTGTGGCCTAACTAAAGTTCTGTACAGCTGCAGCATGACTTGCCAATTTTTATACTCTGTGCCCCGACCGATGAAGGAAAGCATGCCGTATGCCTTCTTGACTACCTAATCCACCTGCGTTGCCACTTTCAGTGACCTGTGGACCTGTACGCCCAGATCTCTCTGCCTGTCAATACTCCTAAGGGTTCTGCCATTTACGGAATACTTCCCACCTGCATTAGATCTTCCAAAATGCATTACCTCACATTTGTCCAGATTAAACTCCATCTGCCAGTTCTCCGCCCAACTCTCCAACCAATCTATATCCTGCCGTATCCTCTGACAATCCTTATCACTATTCGCAACTCCGCCAACCTTTGTGTCGTCTGCAAACTTACTAATCAGACCAGCTACATTTTCCTCCAAATCATTTATATATACAACAAAGAGCACAGGTCCCAGCACTGATCCCTGCGGAACACCACTAGTCACATCCCTCCATTCAGAAAAGCACCCTTCCACTGCTACCCTCTGTCATCTATGACAGAGCCAATTCTGTATCCATCTTGCCAGCTCACCTCTGATCCCGTGTGACTTCACCTTTTGTACCAGTCTGCCATGAGGGACCTTGTCAAAGGCTTTACTGAAGTCCATATATATAACATCCACTGCCCTTCCTTCATCAGTCATCTTTGTCACTTCCTCAAAAAACTCAATCAAATTAGTGAGACTCGACCTCCCTTTGACAAAACCATGCTGCCTCTCACTAATAAGTTTGTTTGTTTCCAAATGGGAGTAAATCCTGTCCCAAAGAATCCTCTCTAATAATTTCCCTACCACTGATGTAAGGCTCACCAGCCTATAATTTCCTGGATTATCCTTGCTACCCTTCTTAAACAAAGGAACAACATTAGCTATTCTCCAGTCCTCTGGGACCTCACCTGTAGCCAATGAGGATGCAAAGATTTCTGTCAAGGCCCCAGCAATTTCTTCCCTTGCCTCCCTTAGTATTCTGAGGTAGATCCCATCAGGCCCTGGGGACTTATCTACCTTAATGCTTTGCAAGACACCCAACACCTCCTCCTTTCTGATAATGAGATGACTGAGACTATCTGCACTCCCTTCCCTAGACTCATCATCCACCAAGTCCTTCTCTTTGGTGAATACTGATGCAAAGTACTCATTTAGTACCACGCCCATTTCCTCTGGCTCCACACATAGATTCCCTTCTCTGTCCATGAGCGGGCCAACCCTTTCCCTAGTTACCCTCTTGCTCTTTTTATATGTATAAAAAACCTTGGGATTATCCTTAATCCTGTTTGCCAATGACTTTTCATGACCCCTTTTAGCCCTCCTGACTCCTTGCTTCAGTTCCTTTCTACTGTCTTTATATTCCTCAAGGGATTCGTCTGTTCCCAGCCTTCCAGCCCTTACGAATGCTTCCTTTTTCTTTTTGACTAGGCTCACAATATCCCGCGTTATCCAAGGTTCCCGAAACTTGCCAAACTTATCCTTCTTCCTCACAGAAACATGCTGCTCCTGGATTCTAATCAACTGACATTTGAAAGACTCCCACATGTCAGATGTTGATTTACCCTCAAACAGCCACGCCCAATCTAAATTCTTCAGTTCCTGCCTAATATTGTTATAATTAGCCTTCCCCCAATTTAGCACCTTCACCCGAGGACTACTCTTACCCTTATCCACAAGTACCTTAAAACTTATGGAATTATAGTCACTGTTCCCGAAATGCTCCCCTACTGAAACTTCGACCACCTGGCCGGGCTCATTCCCCAATACCAGATCCAGTACGGCCCCATCCCTAGTTGGACTATCTACTTATTGTTTCAAAAAGCCCTCCTGGATGCTCCTTACAAATTCTGCCCCATCCAAGCCCCGAGCACTAAGTGAGTCCCAGTCAAAACAGGCATCTCTTTGGCCTCCTTATCTCGAGAGACAATGGATAAGCGCCTGGGGGTGGTCAGTGGTTTGTGAAGCACCGCCTGGAGTGGCTATAAAGGCCAATTCTAGAGTGACAGGCTCTTCCACAGGTGCTGCAGAGAAATTTGTTTGTCGAGGCTGTATCACAGTTGGCTCTCCTCTTGCGCCTCTGTCTTTTTTCCTGCCAACTACTAAGTCTCTTCGACTCGCCACACTTTAGCCCCGCCTTTATGGCTGCCCGCCAGCTCTGGCGGACGCTGGCAACTGACTCCCACGACTTGTGATCAATGTCACAGGATTTCATGTCGCGTTTGCAGACGTCTTTAAAGCGGAGACATGGACGGCCGGTGGGTCTGATACCAGTGGCGAGCTCGCTGGACAATGTGTCTTTGGGGATCCTGCCATCTTCCATGCGGCTCACATGGCCAAGCCATCTCAAGCGCCGCTGACTCAGTAGTGTGTATAAGCTGGGGATGTTGGCCGCCTCGAGGACTTCTGTGTTGGAGATACGGTCCTGCCACCTGATGCCAAGTATTCTCCGGAGGCAGCGAAGATGGAATGAATTGAGACGTCGCTCTTGGCTGGCATACGTTGTCCAGGCCTCGCTGCCATAGAGCAAGGTACTGAGGACACAGGCCTGATACACTCGGACTTTTGTGTTCCGTGTCAGTGCGCCATTTTCCCACACTCTCTTGGCCAGTCTGGACATAGCAGTGGAAGCCTTTCCCATGCGCTTGTCGATTTCTGCATCCAGAGACAGGTTACTGGTGATAGTTGAGCCTAGGTAGGTGAACTCTTGAACCACCTCCAGAGCGTGGTCGCCAATATTGATGGATAGAGCATTTCTGACGTCCTGCCACATGATGTCCGTTTTCTTGAGGCTGATGGTTAGGCCAAATTCATTGCAGGCAGCCGCAAACCTGTCGATGAGACTCTGCAGGCACTCTTCAGTGTGAGATGTTAAAGCAGCATCGTCAGCAAAGAGGAGTTCCCTGATAAGACTTTCTGTACTTTGGACTTCGCTCTTAGACAGGCAAGGTTGAATAACCTGCCCCCTGAGCTTGTGTGGAGGAAAATTCCTTCTTCAGAGGATTTGAACGCATGTGAAAGCAGCAGGGAGAAGAAAATCCCAAAAAGTGTGGGTGCGAGAACACAGCCCTGTTTCACGCCACTCAGGATAGGAAAGGGCTCTGATGAGGAGCCACCATGTTGAATTGTGCCTTTCATATTGTCATGGAATGAGGTGATGATACTTAGTAGCTTTGGTGAGCATCCAATCTTTTCTAGTAGTCTGAAGAGACCACGTCTGCTGATGAGGTCAAAGGCTTTGGTGAGATCAATGAAAGCAATGTAGAGGGGCATCTGTTGTTCACGGCATTTCTCCTGTATCTGACAAAGGGAGAACAGCATGTTAACGGTCGATCTCTCTGCACGAAAGCTACATTGTGCCTCAGGGTAGATGCGCTCGGCCAGCTTCTGGAGCCTGTTTAGAGCGACTCGAGCAAAGACTTTCCCCACGATGCTGAGCAGGGAGATTCCACAGTAGTTGTTGCAGTCACCGCGGTCACCTTTGTTTTTATAGAAGGCGATGATATTGGCATCGCGCATATCCTGGGGTACTGCTCCCTCGTCCCAGCACAGGCATAGCAGTTCATGTAGTGCTGAGAGTATAGCAGGCTTGGCACTCTTGATTATTTCAGGGGTAATGCTGTCCTTCCCAGGGGCTTTCTGCTGGCTGGAGAATCAATGGCATCACTGAGTTCCGATTTGGTTGGCTGTATGTCCAGCTCATCCATGACTGGTAGAGGCTGGGCTGCATTGAGGGCAGTCTCAGTGACAACATTCTCCCTGGAGTACAGTTCTAGGTAGTGCTCAGCCCAGCGGTCCATTTGTTTGCATTGGTCAGTGATTATGTCCCCTGATTTAGATTTGAGGGGGGTGATCTTCTTGATGGTTGGCCCAAGAGCTCTCTTAATGCCATCATACATTCCTCTGATGTTTCCGGTGTCTGAGGCCAGCTGAATAGGACTGCATATGTGTTGCCAGTGGTGGTTTGCGCAGCGCCTGGCTGTTCTTTGCGCAGTGCTTCTGGCTGCTTTAAGTGCTGCGGATGTTAAATCGCTGGGGGCTTTCTTGTAGTTCAACAGTGCAATGCGCTTAGCGGCTATGACAGGTTCCAGCTCTTCATTATGAGATTGAAACCAGTCTGCATTTCTCTTCGCACTTTTGCCGTAGGGGAAAATATAGGGGAAGTTAAAATCACCCACCACTACAACCCTGTTACCTTTACATCTTTCCAAAATCTGTCTACATATCTGCTCCTTTACCTCCTGCTGGCTGTTGGGAGGCCTGTAGAAAACCCCCAACATCGTGACTGCACCCTTCCTATTCCTGAGCTCCACCCATATTGCCTCACTGCACGACCCCTCTGAGGTGTCCTCCTGCAGTACAGCTGTGATATTCTCCTTAACAAGTAATGCAACTCCCCCACCCCTTTTACATCCCCCTCTATCCCGCCTGAAGCTTCTAAATCCTGGAACATTTAGCTGCCAATCCTGTCCTTCCCTCAACCAAGTCTCTGTAATAGCAACAACATCATAGTTCCAAGTACTAATCCAAGCTCTAAGTTCATCTGCCTTACCTGTTATACTTCTCGCATTGAAACAAGTGCACTTCAGACCACCAGTGCCGCTGTGCTCCGCAACATCTCCCTGCCTGCTCTTCCTCTTAGTCTTACTGGCCTTATTTACTGGTTCCCCCTCATTTATTTCACTTGCTGTCCTACTGCTCTGGTTCCCACCCCCCTGTCACACTAGTTTAAACCCTCCCGAGTGACCAGGATATTTGTGCCCCTCCAGTTTAGATGCAACCCGTCCTTCTTGTACAGGTCCCATCTGTCACTGAAGAGATCCCAATGGTCCAGATATCTGAAGCCCTCCCTTCTACACCAGCTGTTCAGCCATGTGTTTAGCTGCACTATCTACCTATTTCTAGCCTCACTGGCACGTGGCACAGGGAGTAATCCCAAGATTACAACCCTAGAGGTCCTGTGTTTAACTTTCTACCTAACTCCCTAAACTCCCCCTGCAGGACCTCGTCACTCTTCCTGCCTACGTCATTGGTACCGTTGTTTACCACAACGTCTGGCTGTTCACCCTCCCCCTTCAGAATGCCCCCTGTCCGTTCAGAGACATCCTTGACCCTGGCACCAGGTAGACAACATACCATCCTGGAGTCTCTTTCACGTCCACAGAAGCGCCTATCTTTGCCCCTGACTATAGAGTCCCCTATAACTATTGCTCTTCTGCGCTTTGTCCCTCCCTGCTGAACAGTGCCAGCCATAGTGCCACTGCTCTGGCTGCTGCTGTTTTCCCCTGATAGGCCATCCCCCCCCAACAGTATCCAAAACGGTATACTTGTTAGAGAGGGGGATAGCCACAGGGGATTCCTGCACTGACTGCCTGCCCCTTCTAGCAGTCACCCATCTATCTGCCTGCGCCTTGGGTGTAACCACTTCTCTAAAACTCCTGTCCATGACGTTCTCTGCCACCTGCATGTTCCTAAGTGCATCCAGTTGCCGCTCCAACCGATCCATGCGGTCTGTGAGGAGCTGCAACTGGGTACACTTCCTGCAGATGTAGTCATCCGAAACGCTGGAAGCATCACGGACCTCCCACATCTCACAGGTGAAGCACTTCACCCCTCTAACTGACATTTCTAGCACTAATAAATAAATAAATTTAAGATAAATAAATACTTATTAAATCCTTACTAAATTGTTATAACTATATGGTCCCTAGTGCTAGATTCCTACTATAAATATTAAATGCTAACTAAATACAGTAATCTCCTCCCTCTGGTTTAGTTACTCTACTTATTAATTAGTTAATTAGGGTTTTAATCAATTTTTATCAATGTTTTATTTTCAAGTTCAGTAAAACAAAATTCCCTACCAGCCAATCAGGTCACAGCTTTCCTGTGACGTCACTTTCAGTTTTTTTTTACCAGAGGTAAGTTTTTTATACTTACCAGTCCGGAACTCTGCCCTCCGAGTCTTCTCCCAGTCAGCTGTGCTCTTTGGAAGCTCTGGGCTCCCCTCACTCTGAGGACAGGTAGGAAATGAAAGGAGCCCCTCACTCCCTCCTTACCGAACTTCCTCACTTACCAAACTTCCACTGTAGCACTCTAGTGCAAACAAAGTCAGCATTGTAAGATGGCTCACTTTTAAACTGACTCACTCTAGCCCCCTGAAAACTGGTTTAAACCAATTCTCTAATTAACAAGGTGCAGCTGCAAGCAGAGCCTGAGTGAACCCTGTTTAAAGCTGGTCTAAAACTCACCTTCCCCAACCCTAACAGCAACTGTTCAGTTGATCTGCTAAATAAAAGACAGATTAGATTTAAGATAAAATTAACCCTTAATTATCCTCACTTACCAAACTTCCACTGTAGCATTCTATTGCAACCCAAGTCAGCACTCCAGTGCAAACTTTGGGCATTTGCTGTATTTTAATCAGCCCTTCCCATAGCCTTCATGGCCCCTCCATTCTGTTCATGACTTGAACACCCTGTCGAGTTCCAGACATGGTGTCCTCCACGTGTCCCGCCAATAAAAATTAAAAACCGCTGCTGCCAAGCCTGTTACTGAGCTCTTCAAAGAGCTGAACAGGCAGTTAATTGGAGGTGTGCATCCTACCCGTTCCCTCCCTCCCGATGTCCCTTTAGAAATGGCGTCACATTTCAGAGGCGGCGGGATCCAGTGCCAACCTCCGAGAACATGATCTTTAAATCGTACTTGCACCTGCTCCTACCCCAGTGGGCTTTAAAAATCCAGCCCATTGAATGTAATGAAAAGGGAGCTTATCTATGCTAAGGCACTCAATCAGAACAATGGAAAGAAAGTGTTATTTTTGATGTGACTTGATAATGCTTATTCCTGACACAAACCTTATTGTTGATACAAAAAGTGGAAAATGTTGCATTCCCAGTACTGTTGGCATTTACCTTGCTGAGTACAAAATATGAATGAAAATACATTTTATTTTAGTTTTGGTGCAACCTTTAATCAGGCTCGGAAGCACGTAGTTGAATTCAAAATAAAACCAAAGGAATAAATGCCCACTGTCAAAATTTATGGTTTGCATGTAACTTATATTCTTGCTATTGGCAATAAACTTGCACTAATTGGTAATTACTTCAGATGTGCACTGAAGTCCTGCATCTGATTTTCAATGGAAATTGTATTACTGCACTGAACAACTTTCACATGAATGTGAAGATTTTTACTATCTTCAGTAAGTGGAAAAGAATATTTCAGGCTCTGGCTTGGTTGGTAAATGTGCTGCCTGATGTAGTACTGAGCCACACAGACCAGGAAGATCCCAGTTTCAATTCTTGCTCTGTGCTCGATTAGCTCCATTTATTTGGTACAGCAGAGGCTCTGGGTTTGGAGGGAAAACCATTGGCCATACTTCCTACTTCAGATTGATTTCCAGTGATCCATATTGGATAGTAGGTAGGGATTGTGTAAATTTAGCAGAAGACCAGGTAGATCTTGGCTGTCATTTCATCCTTTCCTTTCTCCCCTTCCAATCAAATATCCTGCTGATTCTCACTGTCTGGGCTCACATATGAAGAATGGTGCTGGTGTCAGTGAGCATAACATGGAACTCGACTCTGTGACTCAGAACCATCAGGAGAGGAGGGGCTCATACTTAACAGGAGAGAATATTGTTTCCCTGTATGTTTCATTCCTCCTTTTTATTCCTGCGCCATGCATTTACTCCTATCTAAGGGACAAGTTATGGCTGTGCCCTTGGGCCTTTGCCAACAATAGTACTAGGGGAAGAGTGAATCACCTGGAGTGAGTACCTATTTGATTTTCTAAATATCCTGTTCCCCAATGGTTTTCTGACACTTGTTCAAAGAGCAGGCATAGAACAACCATTTGCAGAGGATAAGCTTCCTCAAGGTATTCCTTGTCTTCAAGCAATCAGCCAGTGAGTCTGCTTCAAGGTGTGAAGAGATCAGGGAGGGTGGACTAGCACAGGACAAATGCACCATGGCAGCTGCCCGGGAACCTTGCGCACACCTGCATAAACATCCTTTTATGGTTGCACACTACCTGCACATTGATGTAGTAGAAGCCCTTACAGTTGATGAACACTCCTGGGTGACCTGGCGGAGCCTAAATTTCCACATGTGTGCGGATAATAACACCTGCACCGGTGGGAAGCCAGCCAGAGCTGCAAAACCAGGTGGCCGCTCAATCTGACTGGCATCATCAGTGACAAAGTTGTCATAATTGCCTGTCATGGCCTAAAAGCTATCAGTCACCTGTATAATGTATTTGTGGGCCATCAACGGCAAGATCCTGTAAATGTCTCTGCCAGAGCACTGGGAGGATCTAGAGACAAAGCGGTTAAGGGTGGTGATGACTTTGACAGCCTCTGGTAAAGCACAGCTGCCAGGTTCGCTGGGCAGCAGGTCTCATTCCGGCTGGCTGAAAATGTCTGTCACCACCTGAAGCAACACCCTGAGCCTCTTGAGACACTGGTGTTCAGATATGTTGAGGAAGCTTAACCTTTGTAAATGGCTGTTTTTTAAACTGGAGGGTGGGAGACAGTGATATTTCCCAAGGGTCAGTGCTAAGACCATTGCTTTTTTTGATATATATAAATGACTTAGATATTGAAATACAGAGTAAAATTTCAAAATTTGGCAATGACACCAAACTTGGAGTGGTGGCAAACAGTGAGTATGATAGAAATCAACCGCAACAGGACATAGATAGGCTAGCAGAATGGGCAGAGAAGTGGCAGATGGAATTTAATACAGAGAAGTGTGAGGTGGTGCATTTTAACAGAAGGAATTGGGACAGACAATATAAACAGTTCCAAAGAGTGTGCAAAGACAGGGGGACCTGGGGGTTCATGTGCATAGATCTTTGCAGGTGGCAGGACATATTGAGAGAGTAGTGGGATCAAAATGGGATCTTGAGCTTCATAAATAGAGGTATTGAGTACAAAAGCAGGGAAGTTATGCTGAACCTTTATAAAGCTCTGATTAGGCCACAACTAGAGTATTGTATCTAGGTCACCATACTTCAGAAAGGCTGTGTAGGTCTTTGAGAGGGTGCAGAGGGCATTTAGCATGGATGATGGAATTTAGCTACAAGATTAGGTTGGAGAAGCTGGGGTTGTTCTCCTTGGAGCAACGAAGGTTGAAAGGAGATTTGATAGAGGTGTACAAGATTAAGACTGGTTTAGATAAGGTGGACATTAGAAGATGGTAAAAGGACTAGGGGACAGAGATTGAAGATTTTGGACAAGAGATACGGGAGGGGGGGAATGTAAAGAAGAACCTTTTTAAACAGCGAGTGGTAATAACCGGGAACTTGCTGCCTATGAGTGTAGTGGAAGCGGATATGATCAATAATTTCAAAAGGAAATTGGATGGGCATTTGAGGGAAATAGACTTGCAGGGGATTGCGTGGGGGAATGGGATTGACTGAATTATTCTATGGAGAGCCGGCATGGACTTGATGGGCTGAATGGCCTCCTTCTGTGCCATGAGAAAGGAGGCACTGCCAGACCTGGTTCTTGGGAATGAGATGGGCCTAGTGGATCAAGAGTCAGTAGGAGAACATTTAGGGAACAGTGATCATTGTATCATAAGTTTTAGGTTGGTTATGGAAAAGGACAAAGAACAATCCAGAGTAAGAATAATTTACTGGGGGAAAGCAAACTTCAATGGGATAAGAATTTTTCTGGGCTAGATATTTTGGAATCAAAGGTTGGCAGGAAAAATGGTACCTGAACAATGGGGTACCTTCAAAGAAGAGAGTTTGGGCACAGTCAAGGTATATTCCCACAAAAGGGAAAGGTAGGGCAAACAAACCCAGAACCCCCTGGATGACTAAAGAGATATCGATGAAGATAAAGAAGAAGAAATGTGCTGATGACAGATGTCAGATGGATAATACAATGGAGAACCAGGCTGAATATAAAATGTTCAGAGGGGAAGTGAAAAAGCAAATAAGAGAAGCAAAGACAGTGTATGAAAAGAGACTGGTAGCCAACATAAAAGGGAATTTCAAAGTCTTCTACAGGCATCAAAATAGTAAAAGGGTAATAAAAGGAGAAGTGGCGCCAATTAGGAATCTAAAAGGGGATTTACAAATGGAGGCAGAAGGTGTAGCTGAGGTATTAAATGAATAGTTTGCATCTGTCTTTACCAAGGATGAAGATGTTTTCCAGGTCACGGTGAAAGAAGAGGTAATTAATACACAAGAAGGATTTAAAATTGTTAAGGAGCAGGTATTGCATAGACTGTCTGATAAGGCACCAGGACCGGATAAGATATATACAAGGATACTGAGGGAAGTGAGAGTGGAAATTGCGGAGGCACTGGCCAGAATTTTCCAGTCTTCCTTAGACTCAGGGTAATGCCAGAGGAATGGAGAATTGCAGATGTTACACTCTTGTTCAAAAAAGGGTGGAAAGATAAGCCCAGCAACTACAGGCCAGTTGTTTAACTTCGGTGGTGAGGAAACTTCTAGAAACAATAATTCAGGACAAAATTAATAATCACTCGGACAAATGCAGGTTAATTAAGGAAAGCCAGCATGGATTTGTTAAGGGAAAATCATGTTTAACTAATTTGTTGGAGTTTTTTGAAGAGGTAACAGAGAAGGTTGATGAGGGTAATGCTTTTGATGTGACGCACATGTACTTCCAAAAGGCATTTGATAAAGACTTGTGAGAAAAGTTATAGCTCATAGAACAAAAGGGACAGTACCAACATGGATACAAAATTGGTTGTGTGATAGAAAACAGAGAGTAGTGGTTAATGGATGTTTTTTGGACTGGAAGGTTTGTAGTGGAGTTCCCCAGGTGTCAGTGTTGGGACCCTTGCTCTTCCTGACCAAGACCTTGGTGTACAGGACACAATTTCTAAATTTGTGGATGATACAAAACTTGGAAGCATTGTGAACTGTGAGGAGGATAGTGTAGAACTTCAAAAAGACATAGACAAGTTGGTGGAATGGACAGACAAGAGGCAGATGAAGCTCAATGCAGAGAAGTGTAAAGTGATTCATTTTGGTAGGAAGAACACTGAGAGACAATGTAAAATAAAGGGTATATTTCTAAAGGGGGTGTATATGTGCATAAGGCATTGAAAGTGGCAGGACATGTTGAGAGATTGGTTAATAAAGCATACAGTATCCTAGGCTTTATTAATAGGGGCATAGAGTACAAGAGCAAGAAGGTTATGTTAAACTTGTATAAAACACTGGTATGGCCTCAACTGGAGTATTGCGTCCAGTTCTGGGCGCCACACTTTAGGAAAGGGATTGGAGAGAGCGTAGAAAAAATTCACGAGAATCGTTCCAGGGATGAGGAATTTCATTTATAAGGATAGATTGGAGAAGTTGGGACTGTTTTCCTTAGAGAAGGCTAAGAGGAGATTTGATAGAGGTATTCAAAACCGTGAGGGGTCTGGACAAAGTAGATCGAGAAAAACTGTTCCCACTTGTGAAAGGATCAAAAATGAAAGGGCACAGATTTAAGGTAATTGGCAAAAGAAGCATTGGCGACAAGAGGCAAAACTTTTTCACGCAGCGAGTGGTTAACACTGCCAGAGAGTGTAGTGGAGGGAGGTTCAACTGAGGCATTTTAAAGGGAATTAGACTGTTATTTGAAAAGGAAGAATGTGCAGGGTTACAGGAAGAGGCTGGGGAATGGCTTGGAGTGAATTGCTCATTCGCAGACACGGTGCAGACATGATGGGACGAATGGCCTCCTCCTGTGCCGTAACAATTCTGTGCTTCTGTAATGACTCTCGGACTCTGCCTGTACACCCTGTGTGCCGGGTACGGCGCAATGTGAGCAGCATTTCTCTGATGATCCCCTCTCTCCTCTGGAGCTGCAGGTCTGTGAGGAACAGACTGTTACTGGTGCTGCTGGTGCTGCTCATCTTGGGACTCATCTGAGGTTCAAAATAAAACAGCATAAGCGATACCCATGATTATCTGATAAATCAGAGCTCTAAAGTGGAGATCAGATGTACAAACCTCCAAAGCTGTCAAAGTGAACTTCAAAATTGTCAAAGTAACTTCTCTGCGCAAGTACTGTCAACAAAGCCTTTCATACAAGCAAGCAAAACGGCAGCTGTAAGGCTTCAGTACTATTGGTATATTTCCCTTTCACATCTGCACCCAATGCTCCCACCCCACCCCGCACCGCCCCCCCCCCCCCGCCCCCCCACCATCCCCCTCCCCCTCCTCAAAATTGCCACTGTGCTCTTGCCTTGCTTTAACTGGCAAGTTTCAGGAAGTCTTAGAAACCTGTGGACGTACACTTAAATTGCAAAATCCATGTTAATATTGCTGTAACTGAACAATGAATATATTGAAATTAACAGCCTGCCTTTCTCAAGGGGATTGCTTGCACGCAGCCTAACACATTGTCGTTAAATGCAAAAGTCAGCAGGCTTCCAGACACGCTGACAATTTTCCCGGTTTTAACACCCCACTCATTCCCAAATCCACGTGGTCCTGCACATTAAAATTCAGCCCATAGATTCAGGAGGCTCAGACAAATTTTATTGCCTTCATCCCAAAGTAATAAATATTTACTTGGCCCAGTTTTCATATATCTAGTGTTACGACCAGGTGAGAAAGAGGTCTAGGGCTCCTTTTCAGCCTTCACCTGGTCTTACTGTAACAGGGTTTAATTTTAAACACACTGTGTTTTAGCTCCCCCTTGGTGAATCCTTGTTCACCGCTTTCCAATTATAAGGCAAAGAAACCAGCACAAACAGGCTTTCTGAGGTTTAAAGAAGAAAAGTTGAAATTTATTAAACTTAAATTTAATCTCTAATTCGGTTAACGCCTATGGATACAGGCCGTGCCCCACGTTAGCATGCATACATGATACACACATGCAAATAGAGACAGAAAAGAGCAGAAGAAAAATAAAGTGAAAGGTCTGAGTCAATATCTGAAGAGTTGTTGTTACGGTTCTTTGAGCTCACTGTAGAGTCCTTGATTGCAGGTAGACCTTGCTTTTCGTTGGGGCCCAGTATTCTTCTTAAACTTTGTTCACTGTAGGAAACTTTTCTCTCTTGAGGTTCATGTATCTTCAGTGGATTCAGAGGCTTGTGAGAAAGAGATGGGAGCAAACAGGAGAGAGATCTTCTCAGTTCAGGAGCAAACAGCTTTCTGCCCAAACTGTTTGTACAAATTCAAAAAACTCAGGTTGCCCAGTAAGTTAGTTATGTGACTAGCTGTGGTTTCACCATGTCTGTTTGTGTATTTGATCTAAGCAGTCCAACCTGAAATGCGAGCTCCCCCACATTCAAAGTCTGGTGATCAAAAGTCCATTGTGGGTTGAATGTCAGGGAATGGCTGCTTTGTCCTTCCAAACACCATCTGATCAGCCACTGCAGTAACAGTTTAAAATCAATGTTCATGACAAAATTAATGTGCCTTATTCTTGGCAGGTGGGGGCCCAGCATGACACCACCACACACAACGGAATGAAATGCGACTTGAGAATAGGCGCATTTCATTAAAAGGGTCGAGCAAAATGTAAGATACAGAAAAAAACATGCATTTCTCTCTTTCATTCCCATTCATTCATAAATCCTAAAACTTATTACAGCCTGTCTTCTCTTCATGCTAGTGCTGCTTTAATTGCTCCCTTGTTTGCATCCCAATAAACATGTGGTTCTTTTTTTTTTGGAAAGTTTCTCTTCCGTTTGCCCATTTCCATGGCTGCCTAGGGTCTTTGTTCCTGCTGTGGTAATTTTTTTTTTAAAGAGTCGGTAGAGGGAGGCCAATCCTGAATTCTCTTTCAATGCTTTGCTGAGTCATGCAAAGGCTTTTGACTTCAGGGGATGGGTGGTTCCCTTTTTCTCTGACTGTCGGGGAGGTTTCTTTACTAATCTCCCCTTTGTCCCAGAGGACACTCCTGCCTGCAAGTATTTGTGCAGACTCTACTGCACTCCCCTGTAGCACTTCCACTAGGTTAGGCATCACGCTTACAGTTTATCTGCCCCCTAGAGGTCTTTCTTTGTCTCTGCAGGTTCCTATAAATGCTGTTAGCGACTCTGGTTGGGTGCTTCTGGTGTCTGCATTTATGTGGGAGGATGGTGGGGTCTACTTTTTCACATTTTTCGGGGTTGGCTGACTAGACAGTCAGGGCTTTCATCTGGGACTCCTCCCGGACTTCCTTTAACCTGCTGTCTTAGTCATTTTTTCCCCTTCTCTGTCTAACCTGTTGCCAGCTTTGTGCCTGCCTGTCCCTTTTTTTTCTCGACAGGGGTTCCTTACAGTTCGCCAGCCCTCTGCTGGAGGGTCCTTCTAACACCAGTACAGGACTTAGGGGTGCAGGTTTCACTGTAGGTTGGGGTTTCCCCTCAACCTGGCACATGTGGCAACTCTTGCAGTACTCCACTACATCTTTGTGGAGTTTTGGCCTGTCAAACTGCTGTCTTATGCGGGCTTTGGTCTTTCATACACCGGCATATACAGCCACTGTAGTCTCGTGGGCCCTTCTTAATATTTCTCTCTGGTACCTCTGCGGCACCACTAACTGGTGAACTACTGCCCACTCCTTGCTCTCAGGTCTTTAAATAGTAGCAATCAGGGACTCCCTCTGCTTCACTTTCAGACTGGGCAGCCTGTGCTAACTCTTGCAATACTGGGTCGGCTCGCTGAGCCTCAGCTAGGGAAAATCCATTTAATTCATTCCCTGGGTCTCCTAACTTTCCAAAGAAAGTCTCGGACAGGCAGACCTCATGGTCATCTGCCTGCAGTATCAATGCAGTCTCCTCTGGGGGAGTCGTTTAATCATGGCCTGATCCACTACACATTCAGGGAAACTGCAGGGGTCCGTCTCCCACTACTGCCCTGTCTCTCTGACCTCCTGCGGTCTTACTTCCACTGCTGGGGTGGCTACCACCTTCACACCCACTAGATCATTACCTAGGAGCAGGACAATCCCTACGCTCATCGGTCCCGAAACTAGATCGCACTCCAGGTGCACCCGGTATGCTGGCACAGGCATACACTGTCCTCCAATACCATTCACCATCATTCTGGTGCTCACTGCACTCTCAGGGGAAAGGTCAGACCTTTAACAGTAAAAGGGATCTCGTGGCCACTGTGTCCCTATAAATTACTATGGGCTTGCTTGCCCCATTCGAGGGGTACGGGGTTACTTTCCCTTCAAACACAAAACCCTGATAACCTTCAGGAATCCTATTAGCTTTTCCTGCACTTGCATCCGTAAGCTTCCTGGGTCTCACTTTTACTGCAGTTAAAGCCACAGCTTGTTCTGCTGTGCTTTCCATCAGGTTCCCTGTCTTCACTGAGCAGGTATGCCCTGATTAACCCTACAGGTTTTCCCTTTAGTTTCCAGCAGTCAGCTTTTAAATGCCCTGCTTTATTACAATGGAAGCATACAGGTCTCCGGGTCTCAATCTTGCTCACAGCACCTTTTTGGCTAGAGGAGGACCCCCTGAGTCTCCTGCTTTTCTTTCTCTCTCAGGACCACTTGGGCTCCTATCACCTTCCCACCCTTTGTCCTTTTTGGATTTATGGGGGTGACTAGTGAAGGTTCTCCCCTGGGAAACCGGCTTATGAATTAAAGCAAACTCATCAGTCAGAACGGCTGCTTGCCAGGCTCTCGGAACCCGCTGCTCCTCTACATGGGTCTTTATGGAGAGTGGGAGGGAGTTTTTAAATTCCTCTAACAGAACTACTTCCCTGAGATTCTCATAGCTGAGCTGTACTTTAAGAGCCCTCAACCACTGGTCAAAAGCCAGCTGCTTACTTCTTTCAAATTCCCAATAAGTTTGATTAACTTGCTTCTTGAGGGTTCTAAACTTTAGGCGATAGGCCTCCGGTACAAATTCATATGCCCCGAGGATAGCATTTTTGATCAGTTCATAATTTTATGAACTCTCATCTGGCAACAGGGAATAAACCTCATGGGCTTCTCCAGTTAGCTTGTTTTGTAGTAAAAGAGACCAGGTCTCAGCTGGCCATTTTAGCTGCCTTGCCAGTTTCTCAAAGGACACAAAAAATTCTTCTATATCCTCGTCATTGAATGTTGGAATTAGTGGAGCTAGTTTTAACAATTTTGTACCCAGCCCTGAATATGCTCCTCCATATTGGCCATGCTTTCACTGGGGTTACTCTGTCGCCCCCTAGTTAACTCAAGCCTCTTCAACTCTCTCTCTTCACATTCCTTCCAGAGTATTCTTTCTCTCTCCCTCTCCTCAAATTCAAGTTTCCTCTGTTCCAATTATTTGCTAACAATACCCTGTCAGAGTAACTTCTAACCCTATTTCTGCTTCTTTAGATTCAAGGGAAAAATGGTTAGCCACTAGCCTTAGGAGTCCAGACCTTCTAGCCTTGCCACGTACAGTGATCCCACACTGCTCAGCCATTTTCCTCAACTCCTCCATAGACAATGTTTTTAACTTATCCCAAGTTACTTCACCCTGGTTTGGAGAGATGCTAGTTTTAGTTGCAGACATGTTAGTTATTCAAGCAAACACAACCACAAGAAAACCTGTATTGAAATCTTGCTCTTTTTGATTGAGAACAATTTGGCTTCCCACTTCCAATTCTCAATGCTAGCACCCAAATTTCAGTCATGACCAGGTGAGAAAGAGGTCTATGGTTTCCTTTCAGCCTTCACCTGGTCTTACTGTAACAGGGTTTAATTTTAAACACACCATGGTTTTAGTTCCCCTTGGTGAATCCTTATTCACCACTTTCCAATAAAACGCAAAGAAACCAGCACAAACAGGCTTTCTGAGGTTTAAAGAAGAAAAGTTGAAATGTATTAAACTTAAACTTAAACTCTAATTTGGTTAACACCTACCAATACATGCCACACCCCACGCTAACATGCATATGCGATACACACATGCAAATAGAGACAGAAAAGAGCAGAAGAAAAATAAAGTGGAAAGGTCTGAAGCAATATCTGAAGAGTTGTTGTTATGATTCTTCGATCTCACTGTAGAGTCCTTGATTGTAGGTAGATCTTGCTTTTTGTTGGGGCCCAGTATTCTTCTTAAACTTTGTTCGCTGTGGGAGACTTTTCTCTCTTGGTGTTCATGTGCCTTCAATGAATTCAGAGGCTTGTGAGAAAGAGCAGACAGGAGAGAGATCTTCTCAGTCCAGGAGCAAACAGCTTTCTGCCCAAACTGTTTGTACAAATTCAAAAAACTCAGGTTGCCCAGCAGGTTAGTCATGTGACTAGCTGGTTTGACCATGTCTGTTTGTGTATTCGGCCATCTTAGCAGTCAACTTGGAATGCGAGCTCCCCCACATTCAAAGTCTGGTGATCAAAAGTCCATTGTGGGTTGAATGGCTGCTTTGTCCTTCCAAACACTGTCTATTAATATGCAAATGTCTGTTTCAACAAGTCCTCCCCTCACTGCAGTAACAGTTTAAAATCAATGATTATGACAAAATTAATATGCCTCATTCTTGGCAGGTGTGGGCCTAGCATGACACTAGTAAATCAGTAAGTTCAAGGTATGCTATACTGATGTTATTGAAAGCACAAGTGAATATCTAGAGCACAGATGAAAATGGATAGCGATAACATATACATAATAATTTCTGAAAAGTTAGTAATTTTTGCATAATGTTGTCTTTGACTGTACGAATCAATACTGTTCTGTCTATGCCTAAGAGATTATTTTTAATGTATAGATGAATAATATTGTAGTGTGTCTAAACATTGTCAGTACTACTTAGACTGAAAAATGAAACTATTAAGGTCAAAAGGCCAGTCGGGCGGACACAGTAAAAAGAATTGAGCAAGAATTTCAATTTTTAAATCTCACTTTATTCATTAGAAGAATACCAGTAATGTGTAATTTGCCTTGGGGAAGCATTGATTTGGTCATTCTGTCCTAACATCTGAAACACATTTATTTAAAATATTGCTACAGAATGATCACCACTATTCATCCCTGGTATTGAGTTAAAGCTAAGCTTTTTCGAACTGATCCCATAGTTTTACTTTACAACTCTGCCATGCAGCAACATATTTTACTCACATGCAATGCATGTGGGGAAGAGTCCAGCGCTGTCGTGTTTTAAGATTACTCTCACATAATGAAATTAAAGGCTAATGAGACTTTGTGTTGCAAGTTCATTTAGCACAATACAGGTTGGTAGTTTTTACCCTTTATCGTCTCTGGTGAGGACTTATTTCAGCCATGATAGCAATATATATCAAAAGATGAAAATAAAGTGCATATCTCAAACTTCCTTTTCCAAATCAGTGACAGTTTTAAACACATATAGAAGGTCTATACATGCAAAACCCTTTATCGATCAAGAAAGAACGTGATGTTATGTGTATATTTTCGTACATTTTGTGACAATTAAGTAAGTAATATCATTGCTTGGAACAAATCACTTTTCCATTTTGGCCCCGAATGTTGATAGCTCAGGTTGAATGCTACATTGGCTGGTTATAGAGTAAATTTTCTTTCCTGTTCCATCACTGTACCTAACTCCAAGCTCAGGAATGCATGCACTTTTTGAGGCCTGTTTTGCTTTCCAAGTGATAGATGTCACTTAGGATATATCCTCATTTGTAATAGTGGCCTTATTCTGTATATGGTTTGATATTGAAACTGCAGTAATTGTGAATGTGAGCTATACTCTGAGATGGAGTGGAAAGTGCTTACTGAGTAATACTATTGATTCCATTCTACATAAAATGGTAAAAATCCTTTGCTTTGGTCCATATAGCACTGTACACAGTCAGAACTTGTAAATTATAAATACCATGTTTCCCTGGCAACCACATAAGGAGAGCTATAATACCATGTGACAAATGATGGTGATGCATCAGTGTAGCGAAGAAAGCTACTGACACAAACTCAGCCCATAGGAAGGCAATGCTACGAAATGAAATAAGCAGCAGCAATTCTTTCCTAATTGGATCTGACAGTGGCTCCAGCCATTCAGTGAAGAATTAGTGAATGACCGTTCTGCTGAGTCCTGTTCACTCCACGAGGCAAGCTTATTACCAAGGCCTTATCAATGTGCTGACTTCATCTCCCTTTCATTGGACAAAAGATCATTCATTACCTGCTAGTCACTCACAACACACTGGACAAACTTCAAAAAGCAATGCCACTGGCATCAAGCTCCAATTGTGCTGTGACACTTGTAGTCATTCCTAATTAACAAAAGTCTTCTATTTTTGCACTGCTGGGTCTTTAGCTGAGGAGAAATGCAGAATGTTAATCTCAAGTTCAGGTGAGTTGGTAGGGTAGAACACGCAGCCTTTTCATCGTTTTGTATAAGGCTTTTGCCTCACTGAGCATGTCACATCTCAATGAGAAGCAGTTTGTTTAATTCTCTGCCTCCCTCTAACAGCAGGGGGCTCTCACAGATTTCACTAGGCAGTGTTTGCTGCTGGTGCCAGACAGGCTGACTAATGGAAGGGCTGACCTCTTCCTTTTCTTAATGTAATCACCAATAAGAATATAATGACAAGCTGCTGCGTTTGCTCCTTAACATTTAAGAATTTTGTTCTCTCACCAAATATAAATTTCAGATCTGCTTTAGCATGCAAGTGTGGGAAAGTGAAATGGGTTTTGAAAATGTGCCTCCTCACCAACTTTACTAGAAAGCAGTTTATTCTGGTAACTCGGGTACTGAACTCATGTTCGTTCTTATTTGATATTTCAATGTCTGTTTTTGAGTGGATTATGGTTGTTCTACTGTGGCTATTATGAGAAAATGTTCCACAGAACTGTAATAGTATTGTATTAGAATTGCAGGAGCATCAAAGGCTCCTACCAGTTATTGTGTCGTACATGTCAGATTATGGGGATAATCAAGGTGGGTCGGCAGTCTTTTTCTTATGATGGTTCTGACAATTTCAGGTCAGTTGCATTCATTCAAAATCAATCGACCAGTGGTCATTTGTGTCACTGAGTAGTTTTAGGATTGGATCCATCAGCTAGTACATTGCCCTGATAAAATGTGATAAATTTATCCCATTAAAATTTTCCAAACCTTCTGGGGAAAAATAATAGGGAACATTTGAAAGAAGTAAGTGATGAGTGTGATAGGGATAATGCAGATTTTTAACACTGACTTATAAATTTTTCTATATGTGTGTGTAGAATATTGACAAGGAGGTAAAGCTTTTCTTTCCCTCTCTAATTTCACCAGATTACTTTTAAAGAAAATTAATTTTACTTTTAAAAATAAACCATAAAAACAGGGAGTTTTTGTGAGCTATTGTGAAAATTATTTAGTTATATTAAATTACTGACTGCAATAATATAGGCCTCAAATAGTGCTTCCTGCAAGTTGCATTTGATTGATATAATTTGTATCTTCACCCTTCGGCTACTAAACGCCATTCTGTTAATCACAGTCTTACCGACAGTTCAATGACAGGTATCACAACAGTAAACCATTGTGGAAAACATAGAAAATCAACCAAATTGGTAAGTGACTCTGATTTCAGGAGAAGACCTGGTACCTCAAGAGCTCCTGGGATGCCTTTAAACTGTAACGTTAGTATTGCCATGACACCAGCGGGAGGCAGCGTGAGACTCCCTGGATCATGTAGTTTGACACACATGGCATAGTAATTCTCGCGTATTGTCAAACCATATTTTAAAAAAGGCTCGGGAGTTCATTGAGATGTTTATGGATGGCAAATGCTGGGTGAGGATCTCTGTATATTCCTGTGCCCACGCTTGTGCAAAATAGGCGAATTGCAGTTCAAGCTAGCATTAGAAGTGGGACAGCTGCAGTGTAAATGCATTATTGATTTAACATGACACATGCCAATTCTCTGTGCAATGAAAGGATATGGTCCACTTTTTTAACAGACAAATTTTTTTAAAGCTTCACAATAGAGATAAGCCATCCTCTGTAGCTGAAATTTGGGTTATTGAAAGAGAAAGGCCCTATACCTACAAACATGTATGTGTGTATATACACATACACATACTTCATTGTAGCGAAACCCGTAGAAATGTTTGGGAATCTCTATGTAATGTTTAATCCCAAGTGAAGACAACTACAACAACTTGCATTCATGTAGTGTCTTTAACATTGTAAAAATGTCCCAAGGCACGTCATAGAATCATTAGCAGGCAAAATTCCTGGGCAGGCACAGTTCCTGGACATTTTTCTGTGAAAATCTCCCAAAGTTGATTTACTGGTATTTTCTGAAGGTGGTTTGGGTCCACTTGTTATCAATGGTGTTCCTATTAGAAACAATCTTTACAGTGATTGTTGAATGTATTTTTGAGATGGAAATCTTCCACGTAAAACAGGATCACTCAGGGCAACGTTAACTCCCAAAAAAGCTGTGTTTGTGTTGGTGACGTGTTAAAATGTAAAAAATCTTGAACCCAAACCCAAAGCGCCTCAAACCCTCTCACTTTCAGTTTTAACTGAGGCAGACAAGCAGGGGCAACCAACCCACTCCCAGGAGGCTCGTTGTGCATTTAAATATTCAAATGGAACAGTGTGCCACAGATTTTATCTCTTTTCCAGCTTTAACACTGACTGGCCGGATTTCCCAGGCCTCGTGAACCCCAACAGCTAAAGGAAGGCTAGGACTGCCACATGGAAGAGCTAAGTGCTTTTCTACCACGGCTTGTGAGCCAGAGAGTCAGGAGTGCTTCCCACCAGCTCACCAAGCTAACTTGTTTACCACTCCACATGATCAGACACCTTTTGGACACCCCCACTGCGAAATGACCCCACCCCATGCTAGGCCAACCCCGTGATCGTTCCCCCATGATTTTCGAGACCCCCCCCACCCCCCATGATCACAGATCCCCCACGTGATTGCTGACTCCTGTATCTCTCCATCTTCGATCTCCACTGTGATCTCCACCCCGGGCAGCAGGAAACCTACCTGAAGTGTTACCCCATGACAGTGAGCTAAGTCTATCAATTAGGCTGGCTGCCAGGCCTACAATCCATCAAAATGTCACGTACAGTTAAAACTCCACATAATTCGGAGGGACTTCCAGGTAATTCCCTTCCAGGATTCTTACCCAATCCCTGTGTGGAAATCCCACTACAGTAAATATCAGGGCCACTATTTCAGAACTAAAATATTCTGAAATAGTTCTCAGAAAAATTGTGTGGTGCATAAAAATCAACATTTTAGAATATGTCTTAGACCTTTCATCTGAAGTAGAAAATAATACTAAGCTGGAAGCACACATCACATCATTGCAGAATTCTCACTTCTGTAATTGTGAAGAGTTGATGACCATATTCCATAGAGTAGCAAGGCAATGACTGGCCAAATCCGTACTTGCGTTAGCACTTCAAGTGCAGTGGAGAACTGAATCCAAGCTCTGTCATATTTAACATAGCATAACATAGCCAGTGTCATAAAAAAGTGAAAAGCAGCAGGAGTGATGCCTTGTGCCACATAATAAACACTACAATAGAAGCTCTTCAAAATATACTGTTGCACCGTATTTTTCCATGTGGTACAACTTGAATACATAAACCTAAAATACATTCCCTTAGAATTGCAGCCATACGTGTTACGTAAATGACATATCCTTTGTAGATTCATGATGTACGTGGGCATTTTTAATCAAAGTGGCAGTGGCACTATTATTTGCTTGCAAAATGTTACTTGACGACAAAAGCAATTTAATACTCAGCCCACTGGGGACACGTGTTCTTGTGTTCTTGTGAGCATCTTTTCTTAATAATTTCTCGAACAGCTGGTCCATCATTTACCATCCACTTTTTAAAGTTATTTTCTTGCACTTCTTTGTCATTCTCCAGTGCATAATGTTTCCCTCAACCAAGAGGACATAAATTCCTAAACTCTTGTTGAATCTGTTCTTGAACTGCCTGTGTGGATGCATTCCACCTGTAGCACAGATTGACACCACTTGGCTTCACAATTCAGCTCATGACCTTCACTTCTTTTCTTTCTTCCCTCCCGCTTTCCTGTTCCCCTTCCTTGCTGAATGTGGCTTGTAAGAATTCTGACGGAAATCCCATGCTCTGGTACTTCATTTACAGATATAATTATTTGCAAAATGTGTTTGAATTCAATTCTGTAAAAGTTAAAGGGATATTAACTACATGAAATAGTGTATGGAAAACCTTAGGCATATTTGAGGCAGGTGAAGAAGACAAAAGAACTGTGTTGTATTCATATCACGATAACAATCTGGAAAAGCCATGCAATGGTGTGCGTTATCTCGCTGTCATTGTAAACAAATGGGGGGGAAATTGTTAAATGATTTATCATGAAGGCATTTTCCGTAAGTATTGTATAAAATACTCCAACTTCTTTTTCGCAGAAATATCTTTGGGCGTATCCAGCTCCACAAGATTATAATTACAGTAAAAATACCCAATTACAGACCATGTGCTGAAAAGTAAAGGTTATTCTGTAATTTAGTGTACAAACACAAAACCAACCCCAACCCCCCTCCACACATATGCAATGTTTATTGAGGGCAATTAAACAATAGTTAAGGGCAAATTGATAATGAAGAGATGTGCAATGGAGGCACTAAGCATCTTTTTATGACTTTTTAAAATAATAGTAGCTTTTCCATTAGTTCATCATTAGTTTGGGGCATGGAGTGCTGTGTTATGCTGCCTATACTGAGTGATGTCACCATTTTGTTTCCCACTGAGAAACGACTTTTGTGTATCTCTCAGGGCAGGCATGGAGAATGGAAGCATTTTGGGGTGGGCATTGGACTTGAGATTAGACTAGATATATTGCTGTTGCTTGTGAAGTGTTCTGTACCTTCAGGATGGTGAATATTTAAATGTTGATCCTAGAAGTGTTTGATAAACAGGGCTGTATCAGGTCCTTTGGGCGAATTAATGGTGGTTCTCTCTTCTTTTTTAATTCTCTACCTCTCTCTGTCTCACTCTCTCTCTTCTTCCTCTTCCCCTCGCTCACCTTCTCTCTCCCCTTCTCTCTCTCTCTCTCTCTGATCCTTCCCTCTTCTGTCTCCTCCCTCTCCAACTCTCTCTTTCTCTCCCCTTCCTCCACCTCTGTCATTTCCTGCTCTCTTTCGCTTACCCTCTTATTCTCCCCTGCTCTCCGTCACCCTCCCTCTCCTAGTGTCCTGGGCACCATTTACCTCTCAGCCAACACCCCAAGAGCAAATTATCTGGTGATTTATCTTATTACTGTATGTGGAACCTGGCTGTCTGCAAATTGGCTCCTTTACATTACAACCCTTGGAAGTGAATGATAAGTACTTAACTGCTCATGATGTGCATTGGACATGCTGAGGTCATGAAAGGCGCTATATAAATGCAATGTCTTTCCTTGGTGTCGTTTTCCTCTGATTTTTCTCTCCATTTCAAAGGAACATAGGAATTGCTAGAGAACAAAGGCCAAGACCCATCTATTTTGCCTTCTACCATCGCACAATACAATCATAATGGAGTTGTTGAACAATCATGGCAATTAATCTCTATCAATTAGTTCACAACAAACCCAGACATGAGGCAAGAAAAGCCCCAGTGATGGGAAGCTTTGGGAATTATAGGTCCAAAGTCACCTGTTCCTCACAAGCATCTTTCTACACCTATGTCTTTATTACTTTGTTAAACTTTCCATGTATTTATCTTACTTTCTTTGGGCCGGATTTGATTCCAGTGACAGGGGTCCTGGCGGCAGGCTGGAAGGTGGGGTAAGACCTCACCTCGGCCCTCCATCGGACCCCTGTTCCAATACTACAGCAGGTAGCCAAATAACTGCCCACTGTCAGGGATGCCGTCCCTTTAAGGGACGAGCTCCTGCCTCCAGAGCTGCTGAGCAATCAGAAGGCCGGCAGCTCTGCAGTACCAGCAGTGTCACCGGGAACAGTGGCCACTGCCAGTACTGCAGGAGCCCCTGCAGCACAAAGACAGGAGAAGAGCCCAGGACAGGCAAGTGGGATCAGGGTAACAGGGCCAATCAGGCAGGCCCTAGCAACAAGGTTGTGGAAGTTGTTAGTGAGGGTGGGGGTTGGTCTTCCTGGTGGTTGGCCATCGTCGCTGGGGGAGGGGGCCCTCCGGGGCCATGGATTGTCCCCAAGAAAGGGAAACCCCCAGATCCTCCTAGGAGACCGCCAGGCTTTACATGGCGGCATCTCTCACCATGGCGGTGGGCCCCTCCGCCTTCAATAAAATTGAGGTACAGTTGGGAAGAGGCCCTTTAGTGGCCACTGAAAGGACCTCAATTGGGTGGGGGGGGGTGGTTGGTGGAGGGAGGGAGGGTGGGGATGACAGTCCTTGCCCTTCCCCACCCCTGACAAAATGGCAGCAGGCCTGGGCGGCGTCAAGAACGCTGCTCCCTCCCCCTTGCCATTTTGTTTGCTCCCCCCTGCCTCTGTGTCTGCCTCCAAGGGCAGAACAAAACCCGTGTCTCTTTTACTGCCCCCTGCTTTATACGTATTCCCACTAGACTGTTGACCACGCAACTTCCCTTCTTGGTCTTCATGCTAGTTGTAAATGGTTCTCTCTCAGGTACTGTCTCCTACATTTTAAAACCACCATCATCCTCCCCCTCCTCAAGAAACCCAAGCTCAGCCCCTCTCTCTCACCTCAGCTCTAACCTCCTTTTCCTACTGAATTCATCAATATGGTGTAACCTCCCAAATCTGAAACCTCCTCTTTCACAACTCCCCATTTTAATCTTTTCAGTTAGGTTTACTGCCCAAGGTGAGCTTCAAAATGAGGGTCGTGGCTTGGCTGATAATACTCTTGGCCCTGTGTTTATAGGTTTTGGGTTCAAGCCCCACTCCAGGGGGTTAATTTTACTGGCTCCTTGATGCCGCAGATAGCGGCGGGGGGGCTGGTAAAATTCTGTGGGGACAGGTCCGCCTTGACCTGCGATGTTGAGAAGGGCCCGCCGCATATTACCGGCGGCAAGGGGACCTCGGTGCGGCACCCCCCCACCCCACCCCACCCCACCCGCACCCCCCCCGCCACCTGGTGGCGGGCCTTTCATCTACAGATGCAGATTAACATTAAGTAGATGCAAATAAACTTACCTGCAGGCAGCAGCCATCCCACACCGATTTTACAGCCACCATTCATGCGCTTTCGGAATTCCATATGGAGTTCCGAGGTGGGAACTTGGTGGGGAGGGGGGAGGAATAAAATTTTCAGGGCGGGAAGGGTGGGGGAGCGGGGAAAACAATTTTGATTGATTATGTGAATGGTGGGAAAATGTTGAAGGCCAAAAGTTTGAAGGTTGGGAGGTAAAGTTCGGTTAGGGAAAAAGGCATTTTTTGGTTATCCCGGGCAATCAAATTACCATTGCGGTGAGGGGAGGTGGGGGGCGCGGGGGGGTTGGGGAAGGGCCACTATCACACCAATTTTTATATAATAAACATTTATAATGCTTTAAAAATGGCGCCGGTGCCTGCACGATGGCACCAGATGCCATTGTCGGGGACGCAGCGGCCACCTCCAATGTCATCAGGGGTAGCCGCTCCACCCTCTCTATTTAAATCAGCTCCCGCGTGTAATATCGCAGGTCTCCTCAGTGCCACTTCCGTATCAGAAGGCCACCGAGTTGAAAGTGTGCCGCCGCAGAATGCGGCACGCGATTAAAATTCAGCCCCAGGACTTGAGCACAAAAATCTAGGTTGATACTTCAGTGCAGTATTGAGTGTGTGCTGCACTGTCAGAGGTGCCATCTTTCAGATGAGATATTAAACCAAGGTCCTGTTTGCCCTCTCTGGTGGATGTAAAAGGTCCCAAGGCATTATTTTGAAGAACATTAGGGGATTTATCACTGGTAAACTGGCCAATAATTATCCATCAACCATCATCACTAAAAAAAAATTATCTGGTCATTGTCACATTGTTGTTTATGGCAGATTGATGCTTGCAATTGGCTGCCACGTTTTCTACATTGCAACAGTGACTACACCTCAAACGTACTTCATTGGTTTAAAGACCTTTGAAACTTACTGAGGTTGTGAAAGGTGCTATATTAAAGCAAGTTTGTGTGTGTGTATAATATTTGTGTGTCATATAAATATACTTTCTTCATACTGGCAAAAACTTTACAACTTCAATAAAATGCTGTTAGTGATGTTTTTTGTCACTGTCATTAATTAGAGTTTCTTGTGAGTGCAGCCACCACCTGCACACTAACCAATTATCAGACTATGAGGTGCATTAAAAGCTCAGATAACTATTCTAGAGTGGCACTGTGTTATAAACATTCTCACTAGTACCATGATTAGAGCACTGGGAAAATAGCTCAGCAACCAAAGGCTAAAGTGTGTCCAGAAAGATCCAAGGCTGAAGAGTTTGACTGTGTAAGATGTGATCAATCACTGGTATATAGATGTTTGTTCTTCCAGCTCATGACAGTTCAAATGTATTTATTACTCTACAATGAATCATAATTTAAAATTGATTTTTAATCCTATTTTCAGACAGACTGGAGATTCCAAAAATCCAGATTTATATTGTGAAAATCTGCCATCTGTTAAGAGGTTTAAAGCCATTCCATTTTAAGTCTCAGTGTATTATTTTAGTCAAAAAGATGATCTCTGGCGAGTTTGAACTGTGCTACAACAATATCACAGTTGCAACTTTTTTTTAAAATAGTGCCTCTTAATTTTAACTGTTGATATGATAAGGGCTAACAATTCAACTTTAAACTATCTTTTATACAGCAATTGTAGCCTCTAGAGGAAGCTAATGCTTTTTTTTTTTTAAATTGTGTGATTTCTAACTAATGTACCATCTGATCAAATCTCATATTGGAACTCTGCCGAAACATTGAAATCTTGTTTCAGTAGAACACCAAAAGTATGACAAAGCTTCTTCTTTGAACCTGTGAAAACAGTTCATGAGGAAATATTTCTCACAACATCCTGTTATGCCACACATATCAGCCTGGGCAGCAGTGATGATTGAACACTTGGCAGTCCCCAAGTTAAGGATAGGAAATACCAGCTATGGTTCCTACTGCTCAGTGACTCCTGCTGTAAAGTGCACATGTGTAGATAGACATCAGGTAACTGCAAGATTGGGTTTGACTGGGATGCTCCTAGAACATAAGAAATAAGAGCAGGAGTAGGCCATATGGTCCCTCGAGCCTACTCCACCATTCAATGAGATCATGACTGAACTTCAACATCAACTCCCCTTTGATTCCCTTAGTGCCCAAAAATCTATTGTTCCAAGTCTTGAATATACTCAGCAAACTGATCATCTGGAGTAGAGCCCACTATGATAGAGAATTTTGAAGACTTGCAACCATCTGAGCAAAGAAATTTCTCCTGATCTCAGTCCTAATTGGCTGACCCCTTATCCTGAGACTATCACCCCTAGTTCTAGACTCTCCAACAAGGGGGAAACAGCCTCTCAACATCTACCCTGCAAACCCATTAAGAATTTTATATATTCCAATGAGCTCACCTCTCAGTCTTCTAAACTGCAGAGTATACAAGTCTATTCTACTCAATCTCTCCTCATAGGAGAGCTTTCTCATCCCAGGAATCATTCTAGTTCTGGGAAATATCTAACTTTGATCAAGGAGATAACACAGCAGTGCTGCAGCTTGCAGGGTGACTTTCTCCTCAGTGTCACACTCAAATATCAGTATGCCAATATGAATGCATGCCAGGACTTGATTAGACTTAGATTAACATTATTTACTTGACAAAGCAACAGCTGCTTTGGGTCACCACACAGACCATCTGAAAGAGGGTAACTCAGGGGCTAATTAGGAATAGAATCTATCCCTTAAATACTGTTACAGTTTGCTAATCAACATTTTGTCCAGTCAGAAAGCCTCCACCTGATTTATTCTAGAATTGAAGATTTGATCATCACTCACAAACCCTAGGCCCCTTGCATTATTTCTATACAAAACATAGACAACAGACTAGTTGACATAAAAGGGCAGAGGTTTCCATACTGAGAAAAGAATCAAACTCCAGCTGAGTAACATTGGCTGCAATGAAAGAGCGTTTCAAATAAGAATTGCTGTTAACTAACTACAACTATTACCAGACCAGAAAAAGCCAAAACAGGAATGAGCACAATACACATTTTGTATGACGGTATACTGTGAGGGGACTATGTTTCCACAAACCTTGAAAACATTTGAAGATGTTGTATTGAAAAGGACTCCTAGCAGAATAACAATCTAATCTCGATACCTTAATATAGTCCTATCATGTGACAAGTCTGCAATTGCTGTCAGCATCACCAGTGATTGCAAATGTATCTGCACAATTGCTTTCAACTGTCCTCCTTTCTGACTCCATTCACAAACCTCACAAAATCTTGTACCTTCTTTTAGTGAGAGTGTCTTAATATGGTATACATACTGCTGTTGATGAAGAAGGTAGTGAACAATCTCACAATTCAACTCCTTGATATGTTTTGCATTTTATGTTGTTCAAAAGCTGTGCTCAGCAATAGTGTTCCACTAAATAAGTAAATTTTTGTCACAGAAAGCATTTTGTGTATTGCACAAAATATCTGGATTATAGAGTTGACAGGTTCTCACACTATTATTTCAAATAATCCAAGAACCAGACTGACACTTGATTGAAGAGGAATTGCCAGCCATATCTTTAGCTGTTCATTCTTTCTGAGATGCGTTAAGTGCATCTTGAGTAATTCATCCCATAGTGACTGTGTTAATTATGAGGTCATCCAACAAGCTCGTTTGATAGGTGATCCTTCTGTCACCTTTAGGTTCCAACCTCTCAACTTTTCCTCTTTCTCTAGTTTATTGATACCACTATGGTATTTGCTAATCTGAACTTACTCTTCTTCCTTCTAAACTCCAAATGCTTCCTCTTTCCCACACTCTAAGCTGGCCAAGCTCACCCTGAGCTGGATATATTTTATATTGACAGAGTGCCCAAAGTAAGGAAAATTCTCCATTCATCATGACTAATGTTATCCACATTGATCACAGAAAAAAACAAGATTTTTCTTGATACACAAGCCTTTCACTGCCAACCAGACACTGTTTGTCCCTTTTTATTCCACATTTATATAAAAGCATCAAACATTTGTATGACTGAGGCTTAAAATCGAAAACATTTGAGCCTATTTTTTCATTATCAGAAATAATCGGATGGCAGGGAATTTAAAAAATTTGGTTGCAAAGTTATACTTATTGGCCTTTTTCAAACTCCACGATGGAGACGTGCCAATGTATCTTCATATGACTTTAATTTCTAAAATACTGCCACAAGCTTATGTTTATAATTGATTCCCTAACTCAGCAAAACAGATGTTAGTGAATGATTGAATCACTCTTAAAGCAATTTAGAATGCTCACACAGAAGGAAGCAGAAGATTATTTTTGTTTCAATGAGAAAGATGCTATCACTGCACCAGGCAAAGCAGGCAAAGCCTCAAATGAAAGGCAGGACAAATGTGTATTTTTGGACAGGAAGACAACAGAAGAAGGAGATTCAGTAACTGGATAAGGAATTAAGCTCTGGTTTTGAGACACTGTGCACAGATTTCAATTCAGTGGTGTGCATGGTACTAAATTGGGGATGGATTATTGAAATGTTAATACGCTTGGTTCAAAACATAAAAAGCTGACAAAATGTTCACACATTAGGCCAAAGACTGGAGCTGAAATAAATCACTGCAACAATTTCGATCAAGATGAAATGCAGTACACCCTATATAGTAGTCCTGACAGAAAATATTTGCAATGGGTCGTCATTGTGCATGTCCTGAATTGCCAATTTCAGAAGTAATCCTGTGAGAAGTTACCAAATGGAAGCTGGGAGCATCCCCACAAGGAAATTCAAGCAGAAATCTCCTGCATGTCCTAGCAGATGTCTTTATGGCGACATTGGTGAAGATCATTTGATCTTTTTGCTGGACACAGTGAATGGCAACAAGGGCCAAAAAAGATGAAGGAGACAAAACAACTTTAAATAGCTTTACGTACAGATTGTACGCATTAGATTTAGAATTTATTTATTTTAGAAACTGGGTTTATATGAATTATCTCATTGAAAAAAGAAAATGGGGATGATTTTTATCTTCAGCTGTAAATCAATCCTGATATAGTTTGCATTACTTTAAAACCAACTGGGGCTAAAATTGGTTTTTGAATTGCACCCCACCCAATTTTCTTATTCATTGAAGCTAATGCACTCTCTAATTTCACCCCCACTTGAATCTAAGTGCTAATTGCACTCAATTTTCCAGTCTAATTTACATAATTACACACAACCTCATGTCCAAACACCAGTTGTTCTGGGGGTAGCATATCTGGTAGGAACAGAAAGTTATGTGTAAGACAAATTTGAAGAGAAGGGGATATTTAAAAGGGTTATCACAGGAGAGGGACAGAGGTTTAGAAGGTTCTGGAGAGTATTTAGAAGCATTTCAAACCATCAGCAACCTTCACCAAGTCAGACATAGCAACAGGAATAGTCCATTCAGCCCATCGAGCCAGCTCCTCCATTCAATTAGATCATGGCTGATCACCTACTGCAACACCACTTTCCTGTGCTATCGCCATATCTCTTGATGACATTAGTATCCAGATATCTATCGATTTCTGTCATGAACAGGCTCAATAATTGAGCTTCAACAGCCCTCAGGGGTAGAAAATTCCAAAGATTCACCACCCTCTGAGTGAAAGTGCGGCACCCACATACCCTCACTTCCTGTCCATGGAAAACTGACGCCACCAAAGAGGAGAAGGGGTGAACTCTGCACTCTGTTGGGTATGTGGTGAGGGGAGGGGTGAACTCTGCACTCTGTTGGGTATGAGGTGGGGGAGAGGGTGAACTCTGCACTCAGTTGGGTATGTGGTGTGGGGAGGGGTGAACTCTGCACTCTGTTGGGTATGAGGTGGGGGAGGGGGTGAACTCTGCACTCTGTTGGGTATGTGGTGGGGGGAAGGGTGAACTCTGCACTCTGTTGGGTATGAGGTGGGGGGAGGGGTGAACTCTACACTCTGTTGGGTATGTGGTGGGGGGGAGGGGTGAACTCTGCACTCTGTTGGGTATGTGGTGGGGGAGGGGTGAACTCTGCACTCCGTTGGGTATGAGGTGGGGGGAAGGAGTGAACTCTGCACTCTGTTGGGTATGTGGTGGGGGAGGGGTGAACTCTGCACTCTGTTGGGTATGTGGTGAGGGAGGGGTGAACTCTGCACACTGTAGGGTATGAGGTGGGGGAGGGGTGAAGTCTGCGCTTTGTTGGGTATGAGGTGAGGGAGGGGTGAACTCTGCACTCTGTTGGGTATGAGGTGAGGGAGGGGTGAACTCTGCACTCTGTTGGGTATGAGGTGAGGGAGGGGTGAACACTGCACTCTGTTGGGTATGAGGTGAGGGAGGGGTGAACACTGCACTCTGTTGGGTATGAGGTGGGGGAGGGGTGAACTCTGCACTCTGTTGGGTATGTGGTGGAGGGGAGGGGTGAACTCTGCACTCTGTTGGGTATGAGGTGGGGGGGATGGTGTGAACTCTGCACTCTGTTGGGTATGTGGTGGGGGAGGGGTGAACTCTGCACTCCGTTGGGTATGAGGTGGGGGGAAGGAGTGAACTCTGCACTCTGTTGGGTATGTGGTGGGGGGAGAGGTGAACCCTGCACTCTGTTGGGTATGAGGTGGGGGGGATGGTGTGAACTCTGCACTCTGTTGGGTGTGTGGTGGGGGAGGGGTGAACTCTGCACTCTGTTGGGTACGAGGTGGGGGGGAGGGGTGAACTCTGCATTCTGTTGGGTATGTGGGGGAGGGGTGAACCCTGCACTCTGTTGGGTATGAGGTGGGGGGAGGGGTGAACTCTGCACTCTGTTGGATATGAGGTGGGGGGGGATGGTGTGAACTCTGCACTCTGTTGGGTATGTGGTGGGGGGGATGGTGTGAAATCTGCACTCTGTTGGGTGTGTGGTGGGGGAGGGGTGAACTCTGCACTCTGTTGGGTACGAGGTGGGGGGGAGGGGTGAACTCTGCATTCTGTTGGGTATGCGGGGGAGGGGTGAACCCTGCACTCTGTTGGGTATGAGGTGGGGGGAGGGGTGAACTCTGCACTCAGTTGAGTATGTGGTGGGGGGAGGGGTGACCTCTGCATTCTGTTGGGTATGTGGTGGGGGGGGAGGGGTGAACTCTGCTCTCTGTTGGGTATGTGGTGGGGGAGGGGTAAACTCTGCACTCCGTTGGGTATGAGGTGGGGGGAAAGAGTGAACTCTGCACTCTGTTGGGTATGTGGTGGGGGAGGGGTAAACTCTGCACTCTGTTGGGTATGAGGTGAGGGAGGGGTGAACTCTGCACTCTGTTGGGTATGAGGTGAGGGAGGGGTGAACTCTGCACTCTGTTGGGTATGTGGTGGGGGAAGGAGTAAACTATGCACCCTGTTGGGTATGAGGTGAGGGAGGGGTGAACTCTGCACTCTGTTGGGTATGTGGTGAGGGAGGGGTGAACTCTGCACTCTGCTGGGTATGAGGTGGGGGAGGGGTGAACTCTGCACTCTGTTGGGTATGTGGTGGAGGGGAGGGGTGAACTCTGCACTCTGTTGGGTTTGAGGTGGGGGGGGTGGGGTGAACCCTGCACTCTGTTGGGTATGAGGTGGGGGGGAGGGGTGAACCATGCACTCTGTTGGGTATGAGGTGGGGGAGGGGTGAACTCTGCACTCTGTTGGGTTTGAGGTGGGTGGGGTGGGGTGAACCCTGCACTCTGTTGGCTATGAGGTGGGGGGGAGGGGTGAACCATGCACTCTGTTGGGTATGAGGTTGGGGGGATGGTGTGAACTCTGCACTCTGTTGGGTATGAGGTGGGGGGGATGGTGTGAACTCTGCACTCCGTTGGGTATGAGGTGGGGGGAAGGAGTGAACTCTGCACTCTCTTGGGTATGTGGTGGGGGAGGGGTAAACTCTGCACTCTGTTGGATATGAGGTGAGGAAGGGGTGAACTCTGCACTCTGTTGGGTATGTGGTGGGGGAGGGGTAAACTATGCACTCTGTTGGATATGAGGTGGGGGAGGGGGTGAACCCTGCACTCAGTTGGGTATGTGGTGGAGGGGGGGGAGGGGTGAACTCTGCATTCTGTTGGGTATGTGGTGGTGGGGGGGGGAGGGGTGAACTCTGCTCTCTGTTGGGTATGTGGTGAGGGAGGGGTGAACTCTGCACTCTGTTGGGTATGTGGTGAGGGAGGGGTGAACTCTGCACTCTGTTGGGTATGAGGTGGGGGAGGGGTGAACTCTGCGCTCTGTTGGGTATGAGGTGAGGGAGGGGTGAACTCTGCACTCTGTTGGGTATGAGGTGAGGGAGGGGTGAACTCTGCACTCTGCTGGGTATGAGGTGGGGGGATGGTGTGAAATCTGCACTCTGTTGGGTATGAGGTGGGGGGGATGGTGTGAACTCTGCACTCTGTTGTGTGTGTGGTGGGGGAGGGGTGAACTCTGCACTCTGTTGGGTACGAGGTGGGGGGGAGGGGTGAACTCTGCATTCTGTTGGGTATGTGGGGGAGGGGTGAACCCTGCACTCTGTTGGGTATGAGGTGGGGGGAGGGGTGAACTCTGCACTCTGTTGGATATGAGGTGGGGGAGAGGGTGAACCCTGCACTCTTGGGTATGTGGTGGAGGGGGGGAGGGGTGAACTCTGCACTCTGTTGGGTATGAGGTCGGGGAGGGGGTGAACCCTGCACTCTGTTGGGTATGTGGTGGAGGGGGGGAGGGGTGAACTCTGCATTCTGTTGGGTATGTGGGGGAGGGGTGAACCCTGCACTCTGTTGGGTATGAGGTGGGGGGAGGGGTGAACTCTGCACTCTGTTGGGTATGAGGTGGGGGGAGGGGTGAACTCTGCACTCTGTTGGGTATGAGGTGGGGGGAGGGGTGAACTCTGCACTCTGTTGAGTATGTGGTGGGGGGAGGGGTGACCTCTGCATTCTGTTGGGTATGTGGTGGGGGGGGAGGGGTGAACTCTGCTCTCTGTTGGGTATGTGGTGGGGGAGGGGTAAACTCTGCACTCCGTTGGGTGTGAGGTGGGGGGAAGGAGTGAACTCTGCACTCTGTTGGGTATGTGATGGGGGAGGGGTAAACTCTGCACTCTGTTGGGTATGAGGTGAGGGAGGGGTGAACTCTGCACTCTGTTGGGTATGTGGTGGGGGAAGGGGTAAACTATGCACCCTGTTGGGTATGAGGTGAGGGAGGGGTGAACTCTGCACTCTGTTGGGTATGTGGTGAGGGAGGGGTGAACTCTGCACTCTGTTGGGTATGAGGTGGGGGAGGGGTGAACTCTGCGCTCTGTTGGGTATGAGGTGAGGGAGGGGTGAACTCTGCACTCTGTTGGGTATGAGGTGAGGGAGGGGTGAACTCTGCACTCTGTTGGGTATGAGGTGGGGGAGGGGTGAACTCTGCACACTGCTGGGTATGAGGTGGGGGAGGGGTGAACTCTGCACTCTGTTGGGTATGTGGTGGAGGGGAGGGGTGAACTCTGCACTCTGTTGGGTTTGAGGTGGGGGGGAGGGGTGAACCCTGCACTCTGTTGGGTATGAGGTGGGGGGGAGGGGTGAACCATGCACTCTGTTGGGTACGAGGTGGGGGGGATGGTGTGAACTCTGCACTCTGTTGGGTATGAGGTGGGGGGGATGGTGTGAACTCTGCACTCTCTTGGTTATGTGGTGGGGGAGGGGTAAACTCTGCACTCTGTTGGATATGAGGTGAGGGAGGGGTGAACTCTGCACTCTGTTGGGTATGTGGTGGGGGAGGGGTAAACTATGCACTCTGTTGGATATGAGGTGGGGGAGGGGGTGAACCCTGCACTCAGTTGGGTATGTGGTGGAGGGGGCGGGGGGGGGGAGGGGTGAACTCTGCATTCTGTTGGGTATGTGGTGGGGGGGGGGGAGGGGTGAACTCTGCTCTCTGTTGGGTATGAGGTGGGGGAGGGGTGAACTCTGCGCTCTGTTGGGTATGAGGTGAGGGAGGGGTGAACTCTGCACTCTGTTGGGTATGAGGTGAGGGAGGGGTGAACTCTGCACTCTGTTGGGTATGAGGTGGGGGAGGGGTGAACTCTGCACTCTGCTGGGTATGAGGTGGGGGAGGGGTGAACTCTGCACTCTGTTGGGTATGTGGTGGAGGGGAGGGGTGAACTCTGCACTCTGTTGGGTATGTGGTGGGGGAAGGGGTAAACTATGCACCCTGTTGGGTATGAGGTGAGGGAGGGGTGAACTCTGCACTCTGTTGGGTATGTGGTGAGGGAGGGGTGAACTCTGCACTCTGTTGGGTATGAGGTGGGGGAGGGGTGAACTCTGCACTCTGTTGGGTTTGAGGTGGCGGGGGTGGGGTGAACCCTGCACTCTGTTGGGTATGAGGTGGGGGGGAGGGGTGAACCATGCACTCTGTTGGGTATGAGGTGGGGGGGATGGTGTGAACTCTGCACTCTGTTGGGTATGAGGTGGGGGGGATGGTGTGAACTCTGCACTCCGTTGGGTATGAGGTGGGGGGAAGGAGTGAACTCTGCACTCTCTTGGGTATGTGGTGGGGGAGGGGTAAACTATGCACTCTGTTGGATATGAGGTGGGGGAGGGGGTGAACCCTGCACTCAGTTGGGTATGTGGTGGAGGGGGGGGAGGGGTGAACTCTGCTCTCTGTTGGGTATGAGGTGAGGGAGGGGTGAACTCTGCATTCTGTTGGGTATGTGGTGGGGGGGGGAGGTGTGAACTCTGCTCTCTGTTGGGTATGTGGTGAGAGAGGGGTGAACTCTGCATTCTGTTGGGTATGTGGTGGGGGGGGGGGGGGGAGGGGTGAACTCTGCTCTCTGTTGGGTATGTGGTGAGAGAGGGGTGAACTCTGCACTCTGTTGGGTATGTGGTGAGGGAGGGGTGAACTCTGCACTCTGTTGGGTATGAGGTGGGGGAGGGGTGAACTCTGCGCTCTGTTGGGTATGAGGTGAGGGAGGGGTGAACTCTGCACTCTGTTGGGTATGAGGTGAGGGAGGGGTGAACTCTGCACTCTGCTGGGTATGAGGTGGGGGGGATGGTGTGAAATCTGCACTCTGTTGGGTATGAGGTGGGGGGGATGGTGTGAACTCTGCACTCTGTTGTGTGTGTGGTGGGGGAGGAGTGAACTCTGCACTCTGTTGGGTACGAGGTGGGGGGGAGGGGTGAACTCTGCATTCTGTTGGGTATGTGGGGGAGGGGTGAACCCTGCACTCTGTTGGGTATGAGGTGGGGGGAGGGTGTGAACGCTGCACTCTGTTGGGTACGAGGTGGGGGGGAGGGGTGAACTCTGCATTCTGTTGGGTATGTGGGGGAGGGGTGAACCCTGCACTCTGTTGGGTATGAGGTGGGGGAGAGGGTGAACCCTGCACTCTTGGGTATGTGGTGGAGGGGGGGAGGGGTGAACTCTGCACTCTGTTGGGTATGAGGTCGGGGAGGGGGTGAACCCTGCACTCTGTTGGGTATGTGGTGGAGGGGGGGAGGGGTGAACTCTGCATTCTGTTGGGTATGTGGGGGAGGGGTGAACCCTGCACTCTGTTGGGTATGAGGTGGGGGGAGGGGTGAACTCTGCACTCTGTTGGGTATGAGGTGGGGGGAGGGGTGAACTCTGCACTCTGTTGGGTATGAGGTGGGGGGAGGGGTGAACTCTGCACTCTGTTGAGTATGTGGTGGGGGGAGGGGTGACCTCTGCATTCTGTTGGGTATGTGGTGGGGGGGGGAGGGGTGAACTCTGCTCTCTGTTGGGTATGTGGTGGGGGAGGGGTAAACTATGCACCCTGTTGGGTATGAGGTGAGGGAGGGGTGAACTCTGCACTCTGTTGGGTATGTGGTGAGGGAGGGGTGAACTCTGCACTCTGTTGGGTATGAGGTGGGGGAGGGGTGAACTCTGCGCTCTGTTGGGTATGAGGTGAGGGAGGGGTGAACTCTGCACTCTGTTGGGTATGAGGTGAGGGAGGGGTGAACTCTGCACTCTGTTGGGTATGAGGTGGGGGAGGGGTGAACTCTGCACACTGCTGGGTATGAGGTGGGGGAGGGGTGAACTCTGCACTCTGTTGGGTATGTGGTGGAGGGGAGGGGTGAACTCTGCACTCTGTTGGGTTTGAGGTGGGGGGGAGGGGTGAACCCTGCACTCTGTTGGGTATGAGGTGGGGGGGGAGGGGTGAACCATGCACTCTGTTGGGTATGAGGTGGGGGGGATGGTGTGAACTCTGCACTCCGTTGGGTATGAGGTGGGGGGAAGGACTGAACTCTGCACTCTCTTGGGTATGTGGTGGGGGAGGGGTAAACTCTGCACTCTGTTGGATATGAGGTGAGGGAGGGGTGAACTCTGCACTCTGTTGGGTATGTGGTGGGGGAGGGGTAAACTATGCACTCTGTTGGATATGAGGTGGGGGAGGGGGTGAACCCTGCACTCAGTTGGGTATGTGGTGGAGGGGGGGGGGGAGGGGTGAACTCTGCATTCTGTTGGGTATGTGGTGGGGGGGGGAGGGGTGAACTCTGCTCTCTGTTGGGTATGTGGTGAGGGAGGGGTGAACTCTGCACTCTGTTGGGTATGTGGTGAGGGAGGGGTGAACTCTGCACTCTGTTGGGTATGAGGTGGGGGAGGGGTGAACTCTGCGCTCTGTTGGGTATGAGGTGAGGGAGGGGTGAACTCTGCACTCTGTTGGGTATGAGGTGAGGGAGGGGTGAACTCTGCACTCTGTTGGGTATGAGGTGGGGGAGGGGTGAACTCTGCACTCTCTTGGGTATGTGGTGGGGGAGGGGTAAACTCTGCACTCTGTTGGATATGAGGTGAGGAAGGGGGTGAACTCTGCACTCTGTTGGGTATGTGGTGGGGGAGGGGTAAACTATGCACTCTGTTGGATATGAGGTGGGGGAGGGGGTGAACCCTGCACTCAGTTGGGTATGTGGTGGAGGGGGGGGGAGGGGTGAACTCTGCATTCTGTTGGGTATGTGGTGGGGGGGGGGAGGGGTGAACTCTGCTCTCTGTTGGGTATGTGGTGAGAGAGGGGTGAACTCTGCACTCTGTTGGGTATGTGGTGAGGGAGGGGTGAACTCTGCACTCTGTTGGGTATGAGGTGGGGGAGGGGTGAACTCTGCGCTCTGTTGGGTATGAGGTGAGGGAGGGGTGAACTCTGCACTCTGGGTATGAGGTGAGGGAGGGGTGAACTCTGCACTCTGCTGGGTATGAGGTGGGGGGGATGGTGTGAAATCTGCACTCTGTTGGGTATGAGGTGGGGGGGATGGTGTGAACTCTGCACTCTGTTGTGTGTGTGGTGGGGGAGGGGTGAACTCTGCACTCTGTTGGGTACGAGGTGGGGGGGAGGGGTGAACTCTGCATTCTGTTGGGTATGTGGGGGAGGGGTGAACCCTGCACTCTGTTGGGTATGAGGTGGGGGAGAGGGTGAACCCTGCACTCTTGGGTATGTGGTGGAGGGGGGGAGGGGTGAACTCTGCACTCTGTTGGGTATGAGGTCGGGGAGGGGGTGAACCCTGCACTCTGTTGGGTATGTGGTGGAGGGGGGGGAGGGGTGAACTCTGCATTCTGTTGGGTATGTGGGGGAGGGGTGAACCCTGCACTCTGTTGGGTATGAGGTGGGGGGAGGGGTGAACTCTGCACTCTGTTGGGTATGAGGTGGGGGGAGGGGTGAACTCTGCACTCTGTTGGGTATGAGGTGGGGGGAGGGGTGAACTCTGCACTCTGTTGAGTATGTGGTGGGGGGAGGGGTGACCTCTGCATTCTGTTGGGTATGTGGTGGGGGGGGGAGGGGTGAACTCTGCTCTCTGTTGGGTATGTGGTGGGGGAGGGGTAAACTCTGCACTCCGTTGGGTATGAGGTGGGGGGAAGGAGTGAACTCTGCACTCTGTTGGGTATGTGATGGGGGAGGGGTAAACTCTGCACTCTGTTGGGTATGAGGTGAGGGAGGGGTGAACTCTGCACTCTGTTGGGTATGTGGTGGGGGAAGGGGTAAACTATGCACCCTGTTGGGTATGAGGTGAGGGAGGGGTGAACTCTGCACTCTGTTGGGTATGTGGTGAGGGAGGGGTGAACTCTGCACTCTGTTGGGTATGAGGTGGGGGAGGGGTGAACTCTGCGCTCTGTTGGGTATGAGGTGAGGGAGGGGTGAACTCTGCACTCTGTTGGGTATGAGGTGAGGGAGGGGTGAACTCTGCACTCTGTTGGGTATGAGGTGGGGGAGGGGTGAACTCTGCACACTGCTGGGTATGAGGTGGGGGAGGGGTGAACTCTGCACTCTGTTGGGTATGTGGTGGAGGGGAGGGGTGAACTCTGCACTCTATTGGGTTTGAGGTGGGGGGGAGGGGTGAACCCTGCACTCTGTTGGGTATGAGGTGGGGGGGAGGGGTGAACCATGCACTCTGTTGGGTATGAGGTGGGGGGGATGGTGTGAACTCTGCACTCTGTTGGGTATGAGGTGGGGGGGATGGTGTGAACTCTGCACTCCGTTGGGTATGAGGTGGGGGGAAGGAGTGAACTCTGCACTCTCTTGGGTATGTGGTGGGGGAGGGGTAAACTCTGCACTCTGTTGGGTATGTGGTGGGGGAGGGGTAAACTATGCACTCTGTTGGATATGAGGTGGGGGAGGGGGTGAACCCTGCACTCAGTTGGGTATGTGGTGGAGGGGGGGGGGGAGGGGTGAACTCTGCATTCTGTTGGGTATGTGGTGGGGGGGGGGAGGGGTGAACTCTGCTCTCTGTTGGGTATGTGGTGAGGGAGGGGTGAACTCTGCACTCTGTTGGGTATGTGGTGAGGGAGGGGTGAACTCTGCACTCTGTTGGGTATGAGGTGGGGGAGGGGTGAACTCTGCGCTCTGTTGGGTATGAGGTGAGGGAGGGGTGAACTCTGCACTCTGTTGGGTATGAGGTGAGGGAGGGGTGAACTCTGCACTCTGTTGGGTATGAGGTGGGGGAGGGGTGAACTCTGCACTCTGCTGGGTATGAGGTGGGGGAGGGGTGAACTCTGCACTCTGTTGGGTATGTGGTGGAGGGGAGGGGTGAACTCTGCACTCTGTTGGGTATGTGGTGGGGGAAGGGGTAAACTATGCACCCTGTTGGGTATGAGGTGAGGGAGGGGTGAACTCTGCACTCTGTTGGGTATGAGGTGGGGGAGGGGTGAACTCTGCACTCTGTTGGGTTTGAGGTGGGGGGGTGGGGTGAACCCTGCACTCTGTTGGGTATGAGGTGGGGGGGAGGGGGTGAACCATGCACTCTGTTGGGTATGAGTTGGGGGGGATGGTGTGAACTCTGCACTCCGTTGGGTATGAGGTGGGGGGGATGGTGTGAACTCTGCACTCTCTTGGGTATGTGGTGGGGGAGGGGTGAACTCTGCACTCTGTTGGATATGATGTGGGGGAGGGGTAAACTATGCACTCTGTTGGATATGTGGTGGGGGAGGGGGTGAACCCTGCACTCAGTTGGGTATGTGGTGGAGGTGGGGGGGGGAGGGGTGAACTCTGCATTCTGTTGGGTATGCGGGGGAGGGGTGAACCCTGCACTCTGTTGAGTATGTGGTGGGGGGAGGGGTGAACTCTGCACTCTGTTGAGTATGTGGTGGGGGGAGGGGTGAACTCTGCACTCTGTTGGGTATGTGGTGGGGGAGGGGTAAACTATGCACTCTGTTGGATATGTGGTGGGGGAGGGGGTGAACCCTGCACTCAGTTGGGTATGTGGTGGAGGTGGGGGGGGAGGGGTGAACTCTGCATTCTGTTGGGTATGCGGGGGAGGGGTGAACCCTGCACTCTGTTGAGTATGTGGTGGGGGGAGGGGTGAACTCTGCACTCTGTTGAGTATGTGGTGGGGGGGAGGGGTGAACTCTGCACTCTGTTGGATATGAGGTGGGGGAGGGGTGAACTCTGCACTCTGTTGGATATGAGGTGGGGGAGGGGTGAACTCTGCACTCTGTTGGGTTTGTGGTGAGGGGAGGGGTGAACTCTGCACTGTGTTGGGTATGGGAGGGGGGAAGGTGTGAACCCTGCGCTATGTTGTGCTGTTTGCAGAGCTGGCAGCCTTTTAAAAATGGCGCTAGCACCTGCTCCTTCAAAAGGTGGCACCGTGAACGGCATCGCTGAGACTGCCCCGCCATGTTATTGGGTGGGGGGGGCAACCGCCATCAATATATAAAGTGACCACCCTCCGCATAATCGAGGTGGCGCAGTGGCATGGGTTCCGTGGGGGACGGCCGCCATGTTGCGCTCCAGGCAGAGTGACTACAAAATCCAGCCTGATGTATCTACTTCACCAGTCTCTTCGTCCTTTACCACTTCTTGCTCCTGCACCACTGCCTGGTCAGGTTGCAGTTCTTGGCTATCTGAAAGGAAAAGGGCACAAGGATATTGTTATGGTGAGGGTAGTGGAGGAAAGCAAGAGATGCATCCTTGGACTATTTGCAGCTTATAAATCAGAAGAGATTGTGGGATGAGGTGGAAGTGTGATGTGAACAGAAGGATTAGGTATGAGCATACCGGCATCTTCAATAGTTTCAGCCCTGCCACTGGTCATGACCTTAGTTGTGTCCCCACTTTCGATGATGTTTCTCCATTGAGGTAAGGACATGCAGCTGTGTCTGTCCTCCATTGGTTAGTTGCTGCTGCCTCCAATTATGCATCACCTTGTCCTGCAAAAGGAAAGGAAGTGTCTCAGTGGGTGTGGTGTAATCTGTTTGGTTAATGTGGCTGTCATGGTTGAATAGCTGACCATGTGTGTAAGCTGTGAGATGTGGCTGTGAGGCTCGCAGCAGTGTGAAATGTGTGAGGGTGAGGTAAAGCTATGAATGTGAGGTCTGAGTCATGGCTGATATTGTTAGTAGGTGAGCGAAGGGGGTGTAAGTGAATTGAGCAGTGTCTGAGGCTAATGGTTCAGTTGTAAGAAAGTGGCATTTGAGGATGACTTCACTGACCTTGACTACTCGTGTGAGGTCATTAAACTTCTTCCTGCCCTGAATCCAGATCCTCGGGGTTACACTGCTTTCATTGGCTACCTGGTCCCACTGCTTTCGCAAAGTTTGCCTTAAGGGCCTCCTGGGCCTCTGTTGTAGGGCCTCTCTCCGTCTATCCACCTTATGCACTAAGTCCTCTGGTGCTGCGGCAGAGAAACTTGGAACACAGTTTCTGTCCTGTTGTTCGAAATTCACTCTTCTTACAGATCAGACACTCTGCCCCAGCCACTTCCAATGCCTGCTACAGCCAGAATGCACCTCTCCTTTAAGAGGTGCAGGCTGGCTTTAGGCAGTGCAGGTTAGCTTTAAGTGGTGCTAAACTCGCACAAACTTGTGCCCTCTGCCCAAGCATGAAGCGACGCAACAGCATGTATTTAACGCTGGGCTGCATGCTACTTTCAGCATGACATTTGCATGCTGCCTGCATCAGAAGGAACGGGCGAGAGTTAATCACACATCGCAATCCCTGCACCATTTTTGGGAACTATTGAATTTTGCCTCCATGTCTTTAAATACACCACCATTAGTGAGACTAAATGCTGAGGTTTTTTTTTAATAAAAGGTTTAGCCAAAAATAATTCTTAGGTATTTTAAGAAAGTAAAAGATACCATTTGAAATATTTTTAACCTGACCTTAACATCATTCATCTGTAAACCAGATAATCACCCTCTGGACTGCAGCAACTACACCGGTTCCCTCTTAAGTACAGGCCACCGAGTTATTGGTAAATTACTAGCTAATAGCTTGAAGCTTGCTGTCCCTGGAGAAGTTTATTGATATTTTTGCATTGGGTCAATAAACTGTAGACATTGTCGCTACTGTGTCCCTTAACCCAGAAAAGACCTTTGATAGAGTAGATGATTATTTCTATGCTATTTCTTGTAGCTATTTGCTTTTGATGGTTAATTGATTGAATGGATTTTTTCTCTCTGTGATAGACAACAAGCCATGGTTTCCCCCAGCGGAGATATGTCACAATCCCGCAAACTGAATGGGGAACCAGCTTGAGTCACTGCTATTATTACACCTTACTGCCGCGGGTTTAGAAAAATAGGTAAAAATGGAATCTGCACAGAGATTGGAAGATGTTATTTTGAACGGAATGTTTTGTTTTTAGTTCGTAGTAGATCCAGAAACTTTTGTATACCTTTATTGGCACACAATTGTAGTAAAAGAGTAAAGCAAGGGCATATGTTCTGTTTCTCCCTGATTTCTGCTCTGCTGCTTCTTACCTATTTTAAGCTATGATGCACTGTGAAGATCTGTGATGACCTTACCTACACCTACAACTTTCGATCAGAAATATTGAAAGACTCTAACTTTTCTAGAATGCAGTAAACTATGATTTTCTTCCCAAGAGTCTGATTTTTATCCCTTTTAATATTGATGTAATGAACTTCATGTCGCAGAATATATTGGGGCCAATTGGCACTTTCTGAGAGCAATTAGTGCAGAGAACACCAGATGTGCTCTACTATGCTGACATCTTTGCACCCAGCTTCCTCAGGGGTCATACTGTAACAAAGGAGGGAGTACTTTTAGGCATGTTCTTAGGCATGGGACCAAGCTGAAAAGGATGTCTGAGTGCTGTGCGCCCTTAAAAGCACCAGTATCATTAAAGGGGCAGTTGCCATTCAAGCCCAAAGGGAAAGCTCAAAAGAATTTGATTTTGTTTTAGGTGAATGGGGCCAGATTTTGATTTGGCACCTTATAATCGTAGTGGTAATTTGATTGATGTGTGCTAGAAGTTGTGATTTACATGCATATTTAAATTTTCCATCTCGTGTAAATGAGTTTGTGTTGCAATTCCATAGACCTGGTGTCCCTGCTGTCTGTTGTGGAGGGAGTCGATAAGAGGGCAGAATCATTGTTGACAAGCATTAGGTGGAGGAATGGGGAAAATGAGTGTGAGGTATGGCAGTAGAGGGAGGCAGTAGCCTATGAGGCTTCACCTTTTATTCCAGGCAGTATAGACTGGGTTTACAGACAGAAAAAATGAAGATTCCTATCCTGTTGTAGGGCAACAGTTGTTACAGTGTCAAGAGACAGTCAGGCAATTTAATTCAGCAGCTGTCAAGGGAGTTTGTGGTTGTTTCCCCTCATCTACCTTCAAATAAGCCATATCACAAAATGGATAAGGCTGGCAGGATCCAAAGAACAGCCTAACAACATCCAGCATCAAGTCCAGGAGCAGCAAAACCATTTTCTTATTCAAAAACCAAGACCTGGCTTGACAAGACAAGCCTATTCCTTAAGACAGAGAATTGTAATAACTGATTAAACTAACTGAAAAAAATCATACTTATTAGTCTATACTGCCTCAAAATCAGAAGCTGTTTACACTGGTATCTGGTCTGATTCCAATATACTGACTCTGTATACTACTCACATAAATATCAGAGCTTGCCAAGTTTACACTCCAGTCAAAGTTAGGCATCACAGCCAACAATTGCATAAGCAAAAGAAAAGCCCAGACGATAACTGATGGACAGATGCCAGAGGGTGACATCAGACATCACTGACATCATCAAATTAACAGTTACACCACCGTGGCAACAGCAAAGTTTGGCATGATGCAACTTTTGAGTTATGGTGCCTAACCATTTATTCCAGCAGATTCCAAGATCGAAGGAGTAATAATTCCATGGATTGTGAGGTGAGGGTTGATGTGTATTCCACTATGGTGTCTCCATTTTATTTCCAGCTCCTATTCCAGAGTGCAATTCATGTTAGCTTTTAGTTTACCAAACCTCACCAGGCATATCAGGAATGAGTATACATATACACATCCAAAATTGAAGGGCAGGAATAGACAGGCAAGTCCATCAAGCTTGCCCCATACCATGATGATCGGAGCATCATGACTCAACACTTCTTCCCACCTTTTCGTTCTAGAACATGCACTAAGTATATTTGGGTACATCATGCACGTATACTCACACAGTCAAACATCCTAGACACCAATGTGTACATATGTATATAAACTATACCTAAGCATATATTTTATGAGTCTTGAGCATAAAAATGTCTAATACTCTTGTGCTTGAAAAATTGATGTAATTTCATTCTTCCCACCAAACAAAATAATTAAATAACATTGAATAAGAGTGTTTTGCCAATGGATAATGGTGGGGAAATTTCTTCTGTGTACTATGTGTAACAAAATTGTTAATCAATTCAGAGGAATCCTCCTGCTATATAGATATGTCCAACAAATCAAGGGCTAGCAGTGTATGAAAGAATTGGAAGGATAGATGAATTCATTTGCAAGTGTAGCAGTTATTTGACCCAGCAGCTTCGTTATAGTTGAAAAGACACAAAAGCATGAAGGAAATCTCAAGCATTAAGTTATTAAGTTTCTACAGCCATCTGTAATGTATGATTCCTTAGTATATTCAATTAATCAGACACAGATTAACCTACCAATTATTTGTCCAGTTCTAGTTTTGTTCAATGTAAAATGGATTAACCTGGTTTCACTGGATCAAGGGGTGCCCCTAAGGTTTGGGCATATCTCCCTGTTAGTTTGACCCTAACATTTTTACACAGAGCTGTCTATTGACCTGTTGAATGAGGGCTTTAATTTTACTGCTCCAAAGGCCATCTGTTTTCTCTTGAAGTAATGCTGCATGTTGGTCAAGAGCTAATGATCTAGTCAGGACAGACTTGACCGAGGAACTTTGCTGATCCAATGAGCCATGACTAATGATGATTCCTGTTATCTATTCTATGGATTTATTGTATTAGCCCTTTCTGAGCACTGACTGTGTGGATGCAGAGTGCAGGAGGCCAATCTATATGTTGAATTAATCTGGCTGGTTTCCCTGTTGGCTACTTGTTTTGGTTCTTTTTGTAACACAGTTGTTAACAAAAGCAAAATACTGCGGCTGCTGGGAGTCTGAAATAAAAACAGAAAACGCTGAAACACTTAACGGGTCAGGCAGCATCTGTATTCAGAGAAATAGGTTTCAGGCTGATATTTTATTCTGTTATAGTTTCTGTGATGATCGTTATTCTGTTGTTTGATAGCATTCCCAAATCCTTGAAACTGTTTTGCTTCTTCTCACTGGGATATTGCCATCATATTGTATGTTTCTGGCACTCCCTGGCCAGAATTTTCAAGGGCCTGCGGAGACGGGTCTGGTGGTGGGAGGAGGAGGGGTGGTTCAGAAAACGGGAGGGAAATCCCTTTGGGCCTGCTCCATGGATTTTTGCAGGAGGCAGGATGACAATGGGACTAGTTAACTGACTGGGGAAGAGGGTAGCCAATTAAGCCCTTCTTAATTAAGGGCACTTTCCCAATGCCATCTGGACTTTCTAGTTGGCGTATAGGGTACCCGTTGAGTCAGAAGGCTAATCATGTAACAGTGACAGCCTCCCAGTGGCAGTCCAGGCGGCCAAGAGCCGGAGGCTCCATTCAATGGTGAAGGCTCTGTGCTAATAAATCACCATAATCACAGCAGTGCCCATTACTGTGGGGGGCTTTCTGCCTCCTGCCCAATGATGCTAACTCTTCTGGCCCTTCTTATTTCCTCCATTTGTGGCTGCCGACCAGGAATGGAGCTGCCCTCCCTACACACTTCAGCAGCACACAACTTTGACAGTGGGACTGCCAATCTTTCAGTGTTGGATGGCCTCCTATTAGCCCTCCGGATACCGGAGTCCGTCCGATGTCCTTTTATGGACAGGGCTTCCGGAGGCGGCCAATTAAGTGTCCGCCTCCTCCAAAATCATAGCATCGAAGAATCACAGAATGCTTAGAGCACAGAAGAAGGCCATTTGGCCCATCGTGTCATTGCTGGCTCTCTGTAAGAGCAACTCAGCTAGTTCCGCTCCCGCACTTTTTCCCAGTAGCCCCGCAGATATTTTCTCTTCCGATAATTAACCAATTCCCTGTTGAAAGCCATGATTGAACGTGTTTCCACCACACTCTCAGAGAATGCATTCGAAATCCTAACCACTCGCTGCGTATGAAAGATTTCCCTCATCTTGCCTCTGGTCTGCAATCTGCAATGAAGCTGGCCCGTGTAGTGTGTGGTAATTTTGTGGCATATTTTTATCATCAGAAAGCCTAGAAAAACTGAAAAAATATAAATATCAATAAAATTTCTAGATTCTAATGAAAATGGGATCAGATGGTTGAACCTGATTTTATGTTCAATGAAATTATCTCCAATTGTCAGTGATTATTCTGTTATTGAGCCAGAATGAATTTGAATTTTCCTGTTTCCTCTTGTGTCCTTTAAATGGTCAATCCCCTCTCCCACAGCAACATTTACAGTAAGGACTCACTCATCTTCAGTGCTTTAGTATGTCTTAGCGTAATATTTTCTGGCTAGCAAGATGCTGTCTTTTTACAGAATTAACCGTCCACAATCTATATTATGGACGCTAAAGCAGAATGAAACTTTGAAATTCTTACTCCTTCAGTCGCTCTGCCTGCAATTTCCTACATAAGCTCCATTTAATTTTAGTGCTTTTGTTGTATTATCTGCAGCACAGCTCCTTTCCATCTTGGGGACATGTACTATTCATTGTAACTGCTGTGCCAACATTTTAAACTTGTTTGTTAATGCTAGATTTGACTTGAGTAAGATACCTCAATTTGGCTGTGCAGATGCAAAATGCTGCACACCTTTTAATACCCACGATGTCTTTACAAGTAAAACTCTCACATTTTGCTAATGCTTGTAACTAATTTTTGGACTTGTAAGGTACCTCCAAATAGCATAAACATGGACGAGCAATCCATTCCTGCTTTCTACTGACATACTGTTTCTGTATACCCACACTTACTTTTTTGCAAAAACAGGGAAAAATTTAGCCCCATACCAAATATGCTGCCATGGTATATTTAATTGATTATTTTCACAAAGTCCCCAAATTAAAATGAGAAAACAATACAAAATAAGAAAAAGCAACAGAATAGAAAGATGCAGATTATAATCTTTGGATCATGTCCGAGTCTAATTAAAGTCCTGAAAGGAGGTTTACAGCAGTACTACATATGGAACTAGTTTGATTCCATCCATGCTGTTGACTATAATGGCATTTATTTATTTTGCCACCCATCTTCAGTTGTTCTTGGTTGACATAGCATTATTGACATCAAATGTCTGGGAACAGAGTACCTGTTTGCCACCTGTCAATCAATGTAACTGCTCATGGGGAAGCCAATGGCAAAAGTTCGCATTAATTTATTCATCCTCCAACTTTTGCTGTCTATGATTATCGAGAAATTATCTCAACAGGTCGTTGAATAGCAAGAATTCATCTCATAGGTAACCACAGAGGAAGCATGCTCACTCATTATCCTATCTTGAAATTATAGATTTAAAAAGGGAAAATATTCACAAATTAATCTATTACGAATGAATCCAATTTTTCTTTCTTCAAATAGTAGGAACAGCTTGACTCACTATAACCTAATGTGTAGTAATGACCCAAATGTTGCTGTCGGAACAATGGTGATTCTATCAGTGCTCACTGTTATTAAAGTGTAAATCAGAAAACAAGCTTCAGCATCCACGCGTGTGTAGTTAAACAGCAAAATCAGGAAGTTGCTGTCCAATTTTTCCTGCTCCTCCTCAAGCATCGCTGTATCGATACCTCACCGAGAGACTCTGTTTTCAAACACATGAAGGGCAGGAAATTGTGTTAGTTGCCCACTAAATATGCCAGAAAATGTTAGGGCTGTTCACTCAAGTGTAAGTGAATTTTTAATGGCATAATAAGCCTTAATTACTACCTAACAACCTCTCTGGCACTGAAAATTTACTTTCACAAATATGGAGTCTCATTTCTTCAGATCTTAATTATTATTGGAGAATTTTTTTTAATTTTCTTTTACTTTTTCTTTCTGTCTCTTTCCTTTCTCTCTTTTAATCACATCTTCCTTTCTCTCACCTTACTTCACTTTCTGTACATGAACTTACATTGAATTACATATTCTAACTTATGCTTCCTGATTCCGATGATGCATGAGGGATTTTAACCCCTTAAAATGGTCGGGTGAGATGTGAAACTTTAAAAAAATTCCAAACACCACCCCAACCCACCTTCAAACCACCCACTTCCAGTTTTAACAGTGGCAGGACTGGGGGTGGGCAACCAACCGACTCCCATGAGGTGGGTTGGTTATTTAAATATTAAACAATATGGTGGCATGCCTCAGATTTAACTTACTAACCTACTAACACCATCTAAAGGGAGGTGAGGACTGCTCCATTGGACCACCTCCTCCCAAAGGATCCAAAGACTCCCACACCACACCCCTCCCCCACGATTGCAACCCCCAACATCAGAGATTGGGAAAAACCCCCACCCAGGATGAACAACCACATCCCCTCCCCAAGAAAGGCCCCCAAAACCCCACCACCACCACAGTACCACTAACCCAGCAACAGGCTCCTTATCTGCTCCTGTCCTGCAGCCTCCTTGGAGGCTTTCCCACCCCACAAGGAGCCAAGCCTATAAATGAAGCTGGCTTCCAGGTGGGCAACCTGTTGGAATGAAAGGCCACACTCTGTGACTGACCAAAACCCCTCCCCCAATGCTCAGTTAACCTGTTCCAGTAAATATCAGGGCCTGCATGTCTCAGCAAAGATACTTCAATCTGAGTGGTTGAAAAGACATGCTGTTGTTTGCCTTGTTCACACAGGTTCCACCTCCCCTGTAGAGGATGTTGCGCCATATCAGATTCCTGATGACTGTAAATTTCTGCTCAAAAGCCCACAAAATATCTGTGAGAAATTGCACACATAACCAATGTGAGCACCGTTTGTCCACTACTGACTGCGAAATCCGGGTCAATATAAACTAGAGAGTAATTCCTTGAGTAATGTAGCCTGGCTTAGGATCGGTCAGCTGTTATGCTGCACTACTTCTACCTTCAAATGAACAGATGACAGAACAGAAAACACATCAACTATCAGTAATATTAATACCAGAATTTTGAACATAATTAACTCCTATATTTTTCTATCCCTCCAAATATTCTCCCTTTATCCGCTCAGCGTGCTGACTCCAGCAGGGTACCAACAACCCTATCCCTCATCAAAATAGCTATTCTTCATACATGAACCTGGGATGGGCTATTTGACCATGAGGACCACTGTTCTCCTTTCCCACCAACCATCTACATAAATGCTTTTTCTAGCAGTCCAGGAATCCTAGCTGACTTTTGCCCTGTTGAGCCCAGGGCACTGAGACCAATTGTAGCATGCTTTGTGCCACCCTACTTGACATCAACATTAATCACCAGGGATTGAACTCTCCGGGTATGATACAGTTCCACTTCCTGCATTTTAGTTATCGGGGAATCATAACTCCCTTTTTAGATTTTTCAGTGAAGTTGATGACAGATAATCTCAGTGAAGAAGAAAAAGGTTACAAACAGAATGAAGAAAGATCTGTTGTCATCAAGCTGTTCATAAATTACTTCAGCTTTGCAGATGAAACAATAGCAGAGGAATTAGACAATGTATTCACACGAGGCATATTTTCCGTCCAGTAGATATATTACAAATAATGATGCATACCTCTTAGTGAACTAGACACTAATGCAATTTTGAGATGATGAACATAAACCACTTGTGCTTAGTCTTTCCAGTTTATGATGTCACCTGAACCATTTGATTGGATTATTGTCTTGTAATTCAGTGAATGCTATCCATTATCCTTTAATGTTCAACTTAATTTTCTCTTCATTGCAGTACTGTTTCCCCATCAAGTGGCAATAAAAAATGTTTTGTATAAAATGTCCTTATCTGGCCAGTGTATAATTAAAAAAAATATAGAAAGCTGATATAAGGATTACTTACTCTCACTCCTGGCAGCTGTGTCTGCTGCTATGCTGTGACTATACATGAACACAAGCAAAGCCTCGTAACAGTAATACTAAGATCCAACTCAAAATTACTACAGAAAGCAAATGTACTCTGTGGCCTTTCACTTCTTGCTTGGTTGTTTAGGGTTCTGATCAGATGTAATAAAAAGACATACAAAAACGAAAGTGGAGTTTGACTGAAATTAAGCTGTCCTTCTAAATAAAGAATTTAGAGACACTAACCCCAAATTAACAGAAGTACTATTATTTATATTTTTCTGTGAGGTATACATCAGCACAATGACTAGTCTTTTGTGCCTGCTATTCTGAAAGTGTAAGGTAATCCACACTTATCACTGACTCATACTAAAGAGTAGGTGGGTCAAAGAATTAACATAAGAACATAAGAAATAGGAGCAGGAGTAGGTCATTCGGCCCCTCAATCCTGCCCCGCCATTCAATAAGATCATGGCTGATCTGCCTGAGACTTCAACTCCTCTTTCGTGCCAGCTCCTCACTCCCCGATATTTCAAAAATCTATCTACTTCCTCTTTAAATACTTTCAGTGATTTAGCCTCTACAGCTCTCTGGGGTAGAGAATTCCAGACATTGGGGTGACATTGTTGTAGTTCTGTCTCCGATCTACATTCCCATTTAGTGAAACTCAGTGCCAGGAGTGCAGCATCGTTAAATAAACCATTTCAAATTTCTCATTGCTGGATTGATATTTCACTGTAAGCTTGTTTGTTACAACTTTTTTGACAATTTAGTGGCTAAAATTTGGGTTCCAGTTATATTGCAAAACTCAGAAATCATGCTGCACATTTGGAATTTGTGCTGCACCGTACCTTTCCTCCATACAGCTTCAATATTATACTGTGACATACACACTTTAAGAAGGTTCAAGAAGGTAGCTCACCACCACCTTCTCAAGGGCAGTTAGGGATGGGCAATAAATGCTCGCCTAGTCAGCGATGCCCACATCCCAGGTACAAATAAAAAAAAATGCACCAGATTTTGCATTAATAACGATGGTGAGGCTTTTTATACTGTTATTATGGAGTAAATTGGACAGCAACTTCTGACATCCGCAAATGCACAGTTAAACACGGAAATCTGGAAGTTGCAATCCAAGTTACCCTGTTCCTCAGCAGGTCTGGCAGTATCTGTGGAGAGGGAAGCAGAGTTAATGTTTCAGGTCAGTGACCTTTCATCAGAACTGGCAAAGGTTAGAAATATAATAGGTTTTAAGCAAATAAAGTGGGGGTGGGGCAAAAGATAACACAAAGTAAGGTATTGATAGGACAGAGGGTCACAGAGAATAACTGACCAGAAGGTCATGGAGCAAAGGTAAAATGTGTGTTAATGGTGTGGTGAAAGACAAAACGTTAGTGCAGAGAGGGTGTTAACAGAGGAGGCTGAGGGGAGACTTAATTGAAGTGTATAAAATTATGAGTGGTCTAGATAGAGTGGATAGGAAGGCCCCATTCCCCTTGACTGAGGGGTCTATAACCAGGCGGCATAAATTTCGGCTAAAAAGTGGGAGGTTTAGAGGGGATTCGAAGGGAAATTCTTTCACCCATATAGTGGTGGGAATCTGGAACTCACTGCCTGAAAGGGTGGTAGAGGAGGAAAACCTCATAATATAAAAAATACTTGAATATGCATTTGAAGTGCCATAACCTACAATGCTACAGACCAAGAGCTGGAAAGTGGGATTAGCCTGGCTGGCTCCTTATCGGCTGATGCAGGCACGATGGGCTGAATGACCTCCTTCTGTGCTGGAAATTTCTATGATTCTATGACTCCCCAAAGCCTGTCCATCATCTACAAGGCACAGGTCCAGAGTGTGATGGAATACTCTCCACTTGCCTGGGTGAGTGAAGCTTCAACAACACTCAAGAAGCTCGACACCATCCAGGGCAAAGCAGCCCGCTTGATTGGCACCCCATCCACCACCTTAAACATTAACTCCCTCCATGGAGATCAGACAGCAACCTCCAGAAACTGCACATGTGCAGTTAAATGTAGAAATTAGAATGTTGCTGTTTGAGATGCCCTACTCCTCCAAAAGCTGTGTGATAACAGTACTTTGCTGTCTGACTCGCCATTCAAATAACAACAACTTGTGTTTATATCACGCCTTTAACATAATGAAACTCAATAAGTACATTGAACGTGTGAGGTTCCTGTACTTACCTCATAAATACAGACTAAATTTACCAGAAACAGTTAAGGCTTGTCCATTCCAGTCTACACACCCTCTTAAAGGCATAATAAGATTTAATTACCGCGAAACAAACTCTCTGACACTGAAAATTAACTTTTACAAATGTGGAGTCTCATTCTTCAGATTTTAATTATCGTTGGAGATTTAAAGAAATTAAAACATGTATAAAATTATTTACTTTTTCTTTCTGTCTCTTTTCTCCCTCTCTCCCTTAATCTAATCTTTCTTTCCCTCTCTTTATTTCTCTTTCTGTACCTGATTTGATATTGAGTTCAATGGGCTGAATTTTATCAGCCCCTCGATGTCAGGTGTCATGGCGGGGGGGCCCTTAAAATTCTGCCAGGAGAGGTCTGCCTCGACCCCCGACTTTGAGAAGACCCCACCCACAGACCTGAATGCTAACTCTGCTTCTCTCTCCACTGATGCTGCCTGACCTGCTGAGTTCCTCCAGCACTTTCTGCTTTGCTGCCAGATTGACAGCAGCCCCACTCTTCAACAGTTGAGGTAAGTATTTCTTTGGCAGCTGTCGGGAAGTAGGTGCTGGGGTGCTTTAAGTAGGGCCCCGGCACTTGCTACACAACTGTCAAATGGTTCCTCACTGCGCCGGATGTCCCGCCTCCCCCATAGTTATTTTGGGGGAGGGGGATGCGTTGCAGTGAATCTATTGAGCCCCCACGCGAAATATCATGGGGGGCTCAGCGGCGGCGCTTCCGTGCGCAAAGGCTGCCGACTTCAAAGTGCGCCGACGCGGTTTGCACGCATTAGTAAAATCCAGCCCAAAATTCTGACATTTCCTGGTTCAGACTCTGCACTGCTCAGTAACGATTCTTCAATCTGATTGTTTATGGAGATACATAGTTTTTTGTCCTGTTCATACAGGCCCCAGATGCTCTGTAGAGGATGCTGAGCCATTTGGATGTTTGGTACACAGGGAACTTCCAGTGCAAATGCAAATGTAATGCTGCTGTGAACAAGGTCCGGCCCATTAAAGATACATGTGCACATGCATAATGCATGTATATATTAGACACTGAGGGGAGAATTCTATGTTCTCTCCCGCAGCGGGTTTGGAAGCGGGGAGAGCATGCAATTGGGTGGGATGGTAGCCAGGGGCAGGGGTTAGCCCGCCACCTTCCCGCTTCTGCCAAAATTAAGTCCGGGCTGGGAAGGCCTGTGAACACCTTCCCACCCCCTGCCAATTGAGGCCCTTAAGTGGGAAATAATGCTCAGTTAAGGGCCTCATCCCGCTGCCGCTGCAATTAGCCGAGCGGCAGGTGGGCCTGTCGCCACTTGGGAAGCACGGCAAGAGAAACCATGTGGGTTACTTGCCAGTACCGGTGTTGCGGGGTGGGGGGGGGGGGTCTCTCATCAAAAAGCGTTGGGAAAAGGGGGCCCGCTGTGCGCCCAACTCCTGCCTTTGCTACCGATCCCCCCACACCCCCACCCTGCAAGACTCCTCCCGCCCTGACCTACCTGTGGCCTGGTTCCAGCGCCGCTCTTGGGCCTCGGGTGGGTGCTCCAGCAGCAGCAGCCATCGCCTCTGTGGTGGCTCTGCTCAGTTAAAGAGCTTCCAGCCTCTGATTGGCTGGCAGCTCTCAGAGGGCAGGACTTCCATCGCTGGGGTCCTTGATCCTGTGGAAGGTCCACCGCTGTCCAATTAAGTGCCTAAGTGGCACTTCATTCTGCGGGCCTCCCACAGAAGAGGCAATGCGGTGTTATCAGTGGTGCTTTTGCCAGATGTCGAGACCCCCATTGCCCAGATAAAATCCAAGCCTAATAATCTTGTAATTGATGCCAACTTACATGTTGGTAAATTGCTGCGATTATATATCACAATTGTTAATCCTTCGGTGAAAATGTTACCATGTACTTTGTATCTGTAGTTCTTTGCTGTGATACTTGCTATTAGCTAAAAGCAAAAACAAAGATAAAATCAAACTGCTCTTGCTAACTCCATCTATTTTTCCTGCTGATCACTCCCAGACCTGCATTGTTTTCTCTATATCCCATAGAGAGTATTATTGTCTCCAAAGTCTTCTGTGGTGATAATTCATCCAAATTAACAAAACACTAGCCTAGCTGAAATCAACTGAGGATATACCAAGGACCAAACCTTTGGATCCTTTTGGCCTGTATATCTCTGTACTTCAATACATCACTTGGCATGGTATTGTGCAATACAGACCAGAAAAATCCCAGGTTTGGTCCTCGGCATGTAGTTGTTATTAGCTAGCCCTGTGGTGGTAGTACAATGTTTGGCCTATGCATTCACTGGGCTACAGAGAAGAAAGTTCAGGCATGGTCCTGTGTTGGTTGCTCTCTAATGACCCTGCTGGATAGTGCATATCTGCACATGAGGACATTGGATGAGGATACAGCCATATCTAATTCTGATGCTAACATTCACTGGGATAATTTTCAACTTTGGTGCCTAGGCGGAGCTGATCACCCAACCATTGTAGTCCTGCCCGACCCTTTGAAGTCGATGAATAAACATTAGGTGGATTTTTCAATGGGCGAGTGACCTGCTCTGCCAGGTTACCTCCCAGGCAGCAAAGCTGAAAATGACTCGCATTCTCTTGGTTCGTGCATGAAGAACAGCAACTTGAGTGAGATACCATTGGAATGGCTGGAACGAATGGAATCATAACCCAGAAAGAGCCACCGCGTTCAGGAGAGGAGGGGAGAAAAAGGCAAGGAAACTCAGGGAAAATCATTGATGTGCCTGTGAAAATCTTGTCTACTCTGTGAAGCTCTACAAGTATCTGCAGTCCACCAGCTTGAGGCTCCTCATTTACAGGAACCAAAGACTGATATCGAACGTAAGGACTTATGTTTATATAGTAGCTTACAACATCTTCAGAGTCCTTCAACCAATGAATTACTTTGAAATGTAGTTATTGTTGTTATATAGACAAAATGACAATTAGGAACCATCAAGCAACATTTTATCTTTTTATGCAAGGACAAACAAGATTCAGTGCTTCAGTAGGTTTATGCCATTCAAGGGGTGTTCACAATAATGGCGAGAAAAAAACGAATAGGACTGTATTACTGCTGATGCACTCACTCATGTGTTTCAATAGGTGATGCTAATTTTCCTTAGCAAATTACAAGAGTGTTAATTTTCCTGTCCAACTTATGCACGGACAGTTTTGTTTTGATGTTTTAAACTCAGCCTAGGTAATTCTTTGCCCTAGATTTGGATATAAGATACAATTCTCTCCTTGGTAGCTGTGCTGTTCCTCTGTGCCAAGTCCTACAGCTTTTCAGCACTTGTAATCCCAAAGGACATATGAAAAGCTCCTGGTTAAGCATGTCACAGTTATTTCTTTTGTCTATCCAAACAGTCCCTGGTGTCGTCGCTGTCTATTTTCAAAGTCCTCTAAACTAGCACCAAGCATCCTTTTTTTTAAACTCCCAGTGGCCACAAGCAAAAGGCATGAGTATCCTGCATGGAAATGACATTTTTTTAAACATTGCATTGGCAAAATCAATAGTTCAGTGAAGCATGAATGAAATTTGTTCACAGTCACCTTTCTTCCCTTTCTAATTAGTTTCTTTGGAGTTTGATGTTAAGAAGTCAGTGTAAAAAGTTTCCTACAGTGAGATGTAGAGTGAGCAGCAGCCAACATAGAAGACACTGACCTTAATTTGCTAACGTGGGGCTCCCAGGCTCCCAGCTCCATCAGGAGTGATTAGTAAAGACAAGATGCAGCCTTTACCAGGCAGATATGGGGTTAAAGGTCACAGCCAGTCTGATAATGTGTAAAACAACAGAATTTCTCTTTTGGAAAGAGAGGCATGAGTTTAAGATACAGTATCAGAAGACATCCTGACATTAAGAAGCATCAACAAACAGGATTCCATCAAGGATGATTATAGTGTTTGTCCAAAGTTCATTCAATTCACAGAAAGAGTCTTGGAAAATGGGAATGTTGTATCAATGATGAGAACTTTGTGCTGATAGAGGGAGAGAAAGTGATGGGACTGAGCTCAGGTTAAGGAGGGGCAAGAGGCCTAAGATTTATGTTCTCGATGTCAAATGCCACTAGGTACATACAGTTAAACTGGCGTTCAACACAGAAGAAAGGATTTTTTTTTAAAGTAGTTTCAACAAAAAGATATAAAAAATTGATGTGCTAATCTTATTTCAGAGAGAGTTTAATTCACATAGATTCGTGGAAAAACAATAATTAAGGTTAGATGTTGACGTCAATGGAAAAAAAATTGGAAAAGATGTAAAATGGACTGTGATTCACTATCGTCCATTTTATACTATTGCACAAAGTCACAATCCACCCTTCAGTGCTAATCTGATCTATTTGTTGCTTTTGCTTATAATGTTTCCCCATTTCTTTTCCCTTCTGCTTATTTTGTCATCATTTATACTTTTCTAGAAGATTAATCTCTTTCTCCGTTTAATTATAAATATTTTAACCACATTGTCTTATTCTTGAGTCTGTGAGGTTACAGCCATTGCAGTATTAGTTACCTCCCTCTCTAATTATCTCTTACTCTGTCTCGTTCATGAGACAAATGCTGAACTATGAACTTAGTTGCTTACACTTAGAAATGGTTCTAACATGAAGATCTTCTTTAATAAGAGCAACCACGTGCATTCTCTGAGGGCAGTATGGCGAAAGAATTAAAATGAAAACTATAAGGCCCTGTATGCTTTTTTTCACAAAGCTTTTATAAAGGTTTCTGTTTTGACAGGAGGGCTTTAGGGGGTGAAACTGATAGTATAAGTACCACACATGCACTTTGATCAGCATAGTCCTGTAAATCTCCCAAAGTCACTCTTGTATTAGTTACAGTAGAAATTAAGCCCATAACTCCAAGACTATGTTTTATAGATCTATTTTTGTAGATGATTTTACTTATGAAGCAGAAAAGCATTATAATTAATTTTTATTTCCATGTTCAGAGTTGAAGTCTTCATTCTTGTCATATAAACAGTCTGAATTGTACCAATTAAATAAATCTTGATGACTTTATAAAGTCATCATCTTAAAAGTGAGCTGTTTTGGTGGTAAGTTGTACACAGAAAGTGAGCAAGTGAGAGCAGAAAATCTTCATATGTTTACATTTAGAGATTACCCTTTATCTATATACCTTCAACCTCTGTAACAGAGTTCAGCCTGGCTCTCCACACTAATGAAGAGATAGCTACTCCCACACAGGCTCCTTGGGTATAGTTCTTAACATGGAAAGAAGTTTCAAAAGCCACAGTTCCACATTTGCATTATATTCTGTGACAAAGCAATTGTTCGGTTTATTGAGTCATAGAGTCATTTATGACACAGAAGGAGGCCATGTGGCCCATTGAATCCATGTTGGCTCTCCACGGAGCTGTCCAGTTGGTCCCACTCACCCCCGTTCAATCCCCCTAGCCCTGCAAGTTTATTTCCTTCAAGTGGCCATCCAATTTACTTTTGTAGTCTGTTTGTGATTATTCTGGAAGAGATTGGAAATAGAAATTGAAATATGGTGCAAGTCAAACAAGCATCGTGGTTCAAACCATAGTATGGTCAATCATTTTGCATTTAATCCTGTGTTTTAGCCTTACCCTAAATTTTAGTTCTGCAGTATTATTTTTGTATTTCTAGTATTCTTCAGCTAACTTAGGGCTCCATATTCTGTTGTGACTTACCCTTCTGGATACTCAGCATGGAGAGTTTGAAGAAGATTAATTCAACTCGTGTTGTAGAAAGTATTTATCTATCTCAAAAGTTGCATAAGACATTGAGAGCTCAAAGGACTGAACAAACATGATCCAGGACAGCAACACTAGCCTAAGTAATACAGTATTTAGCTAAATGGGCACCTAAACAGTAAATTCTCAGTGTCATTGCTGAAGGAAACCACTTTCGAACCATAGTTTTGATTATCTCATTGACACAGTTTAATGAAGGAAATGGAGTTTTTGATACAGCATAATAGATTATGGGGCCGTTTAACAGATATTCAAAATTATGAATATAAACAGATATTAAAAACAGAGTAGATCAAAATAGACTTTTCTATTTAGAATGAGGGGACACTGTAATAAATTAAAATGTAAAAGATTTAGGATTGAGAAAGAGAAATGTTTTTCTACAAAGGATTGTGAACATGTGAAATGTATGACCAGAGTTAGTGATTGCAGCAGAGCCCATATCGGTTCGATAAGAGGTTGGAAAATGAAGAATGAAAGGATATCTGAACAGGACGGGCACATGGGATTAAGACTACTGCTTGTATGGAGGATGAACAGCCTTTTTCTGTGTTGTAATTTCTATGCAATTCGATATAACATAATTTCATTTGGTTCCACAGCTACCTCTAGAATCATTCTTAGAAAACCATGCTGGCCATTGTGATAATTTTGAGGGCTTCTATTTTTTTTAATCCATTCATGGGATGTGGGCGTCGCTGGCTAGGCCAGCATTTATTGCCAAATCCTAATTGCCCTTGAGAAGATGGTGGTGAGCTGCCTTGTTGAACCTCTGCAGTCCATGTGAGGTAGGTACACCCACAGTGCTGTTGGAAAGGGAGTTCCAGGATTTTGACCCAGTCCATTGACATGCTGTTCTCCCTTCGTCAGCTACAGGAGAAATTCCGCGAACAATAGATGCCCCTCTACGTTGCTTTCATTGATCTCACCAAAGCCTTTGACCTCGTCAGCAGACGTGGTCTCTTCAGACTACTAGCAAAGATCGGATGTCCACCAAAGCTACTAAGTATCATCACCTCATTCCATGACAATATGAAAGGCACAATTCAGCATAGCGGCGCCTCATCAGTCCCCTTTCCTATCCTGAGTGGCGTGAAACAGGGCTGTGTTCTCGCACCTACACTGTTTGGGATTTTCTTCTCCCTGCTGCTCTCACACGCGTTCAAGTCTTCAGAAGAAGAAATTTTCCTCCACACAAAATCAGGTGGCAGGTTGTTCAACCTTGCCCGCCTAAGAGCGAAGACCAAATTACGGAAAGTCCTCCTCAGGGAACTCCTCTTTGCTGACAATGCTGCATTAACATCTCACACTGAAGAATGTCTGCAGAGTCTCAGTGACAGGTTTGCGGCTGCCTGCAACGAATTTGGCCTAACCATCGGCCTCAAAAAAAAGAACATCATGTGACAGGACATCAGAAATGCTCCATCCATCAATATCAGCGACCACGCTCTGTAAGTGGTTCTAGCGTTCACCTACCTAGGCTCAACTTTCACCAGTAACCTGTCTCTCGATGCAGAAATCAACAAGCGCATGGGAAATGCTTCCACTGCTATGTCCAGACTGGCCAAGAGAGTGTGGGAAAATGGCACACTGACACGGAACACAAAAGTCCGAGTGTATCAAGCCTGTGTCCTCAGTACCTTGCTTTACGGTAGCGAGGCCTGGACAACGTATGTCAGCCAAGAGCGACGTCTCAATTCATTCCATCTTCACTGCCTCCGGAGAATACTTGGCATCAGGTGGCAGGACCACATCTCCAACACAGTAGTCCTCGAGGCGGCCAACATCCCCAGCTTATACATACTACTGAGTCAGCGGCGCTTGAGATGGCTTGGCCATGTGAGCCGCATGGAAGATGGCAGGATCCCCAAGGACACATTGTACAGCGAGCTCGCCACTGGTATCAGACCTACCGGCCGTCCATGTCTCCGCTTTAAAGACGTCTGCAAACGCGACATGAAGTCCTGTGACATTGATCACAAGTCGTGGGAGTCAGTTGCCAGCGATCACCAGAGCTGGCGGGCAGCCATAAAGGCTAAAGTGTGGCGAGTCGAAGAGACTTAGCAGTTGGCAGGAAAAAAGACAGAAGCGCAAGGGGAGAGCCAACTGTGTAACAGCCCCGACAACCAATTTTTTCTGCAGCACCTGTGGAAGAGTCTGTCACTCTAGAATTGGCCTTTATAGCCACTCCAGGCGCTGCTCCACAAACCACTGACCACCTCCAGGTGCTTACCCATTGTCTCCCGAGACAAGGAGGCCAAAGAAGAAGAAGAAGAATGCCATTGAATGTCAAGGGGAGATGGTTAGATTCTCTCTTGTTGGAGATGGTCATTGCCTGGCACTTGTGTGGCGCAAATGTTACTTGCCACTTATCAGCCCAAGCCTGGATATTGTCCAGGTCTTGCTACATTTCCAGACGGACTGCTTCAGTATCTGAGGAGTCGCGAATGCTGCGGAACATTGTGCAATCATCAGCAAACATCCCCACCCCTGACCTTATGATTGAAGAAAGGTCATTGATGAAGCAGCTGAAGATGTTTGGTCCTAGGGCACTACCCTGAGGAACTCCTGCAGTGATGTCCTGTAGCCGAGATGATTGACCTCCAACAACCACAACCATCTTCCCTTTGCAGTAGTTATGACTCCAATCAGCTGAAAGTTTTCCCCCGATTCCCATTGACTTCAGTTTTGCTCGGGCTCCTTGATGCCATACTCAGCCAAATGCTGCCTTGATGTCAAGGGCAGTCACTCTCACCTCACCTCTTGAGTTCATCTCTTTTGTCCATGTTTGAGCCAAGACTGTAATGAGGTCAGGAGCTGAGTGGCCCTGGTGGAACCCAAACTGAGTGTCACTGAGCAGGTTATTGCTAAGCAAGTGCTGTTTGATAGCACTGTCGATGACACCTTCCATTCACTTTACTGATGGTTGAGAGTAGACTGATGGTGTGGTAATTGGCCGGGTTGTACTTGTCCTGCTTTTTGTGCACAGGACATACCTGGGCAATTTTCCACATTGCCAGATAGATGCCACTGTTGTAGCTGTACTGCAACAGCTTGGCTAGGGCTGCAGCAAGTTCTGGAGCAATAGGTCTTCAGTACTATTGCTGGAATATTGTCAGGGCCCATAGCCTTTGTAGTATCCAGTGCCTTCAGTTGTTTCTTGATGTCACGTGGAGTGAATCAAATTGGCTGAAGTCTGGTATCTGTAATGCTGGAGACTTCAGGAGGAGGCTGAGCTGGATCATCAACTCGGCACTTCTGGCTGAAGATTCTATTAAATTAGAAACTTAATGTAAATCTTCTTTGTATTGGTAATATTCCAAGATGTCCAAGCTATGAAAATGAGAATCTGTGTTTATATTAAAGATTATTTTGTAAACTGCTTTGATGTCTGTACTGCAGCAATGACCACAAGAAATTGGGGGACAGTTAGGTGGCCTGTAGGGTTCCGGAGCTGGTTTCTTTTTAGGTACCCTGTACTAATGTATCTATAAGTGTCCTGTGCTACTGTGTTTGTAAGTGATCTGTATTGGTGAGTATGAGAGTGTCCTGTATTAATGAAACTACAGGAACTATATACTGGTGTGTCAGTTGGTGCTCTGTGCCAGTGCCTTTGTAAACATTCTGTACTAGTATGTCAATTAGTGACCTACCCTAGTTTGTCTATCGGTGCTCTATACCGGTAGATCTTTTGGAAACCTATTCCAGTGTATTTAAACATCCTGTGTAGGTGTGACTGTTGTTACCCTGTACAAGTGTATCAATGAGTGCTCTCTGCTAATGTAGTAGTAGACGCCCTATTGCCCTACTGCATTGCACCCATACATTCACTATATTGCTTGTCTGCAGGTGCTTGGTGCCAATGCTTTTAGATGCTATGCCTCAGTGGGTTTGTAGGCATACTCCAGATGTGTCTATAACAGCCCTGTGTCAGCATATTGGTAGGAATCCTATACTGTTGTGTCTGTAGCTGCTGTGTACCATGTTAATAATCATCATCACAGAAATTACATTGAGAGTGTGTTTTATGTGCTCTATGTTGATGAATTTAACAATATCCTGTGCCAGTGTGTTTGTAGGTGCCATGTAACATTGGGTCTCTCGGTGCCCTTTCTCAGTGAGTCTGAAAGCAATTTAAATTGATGTTTTACAGCAACTCTGTGCCAATAGGCATGTTTGTAGCTTGTGTTCTGTGTTCAATTTTTTTAAATAAATACTTAGGAGATGGAGGCCCTTCTCCAACCTCCTCAATGGTCTTTTCATTGCCTTATATTTACAGAACTTATTTTATTCCCAACCTGAACATTCCCCCCCTCCCATCCCTCTCACATTTTCTCTTCAACTCCTTCCCACCATCCCCACAGTCAATAAAAATAGTTTTTCCTGCTCCCCCACTCCTCCCGCCCTGAAAATGTTACTTCTTCCCCCTTCCCACCAGGTTCTCGCCTTGAAATTTCATAGAGAGTTCCAACGGCACACGAGTTGCGATCGGCGGCAGTAAAATCGGCGTGGGACGGCCGCTGCCAGCAAGTAGGATTATTTGCATCTTATTTATATTAATTTACACATTTAGATGAAGGCCCCTACTGGTAATATGCGGCAGGCCCTCTCGACATCGGGAGTCAAGGCGGGTCTCTCCCCGCAGAATTTTACGGGCCCCCCTGCCACAACCCACAGCGTCGAGAGGCTGGTAAAATTCAGCCCACTACACAAAACAAAGCTTATATATTTTTGGAGCATTCGCTGATTGATAAATGGAATATAGGAAAGTAGCTGCACTGTATATAACTCATCTTACTAGGCCATGAATTATGTTAAGGTACAAAGGAATGACAAAAAAAAAATCAATATATCTCTGCAACAGCAGCAAATCAATGCTATACAACACTGGCTAGCTCAAGTTAATTATCATTAGAGAAATTGCATCAAGAGTAATGGAGGAGACTTCAAGGTATTAATTGTTCCAGGGTTCAACTCATGTCATAAACTGTGCCAATGAAGCTTTAACAATTTCAATTCATCATCAGAAACCTTATTAGAATTAGAATTAGAACATTACAGCGCAGTACAGGCCCTTCGGCCCTCGATGTTGCGCCGACCTGTGAAACCATCTGACCTACACTATTCTGACCTACATTATATGAGAGAACATTTCCAAAATCGCTCCAGAGTTATTAACAGTGTTATTTAAAATTCTTAGCACTTCCTATTTCCTGTTATCATAATTTAGTGTTGCTTTTGTGACATTGATAATGGTTATAATTAATGCCTGAGGTGTAATGGTAACACCTGATTCCATTACTTTTAATGGGCAACATTTAGTCCTCCCATCACTGGTAGTACGGTGGCTGGAGTCACCCAGATTTGCCTGCTATTTTAACCCGGCACAATAAATAGAGCTAAAAATCATATCTTTTCTCTGATAACTGTGATCAAATCCATTCATCAGTGTATATATTAGTATGAAGTTCAAAGGGACATTTTTATTCACTGTGGATTGCTTTCTTGACTAACAATGACTCTTGTGGCAGTTATCAAAGCTCACTTCACTCTATATCGTTAATGAATGATAATGTCCATTCTGAAGAAGTGACAAATGGGAAGGAATCACTGAAAATTCATCAAATAACCAACTTGTTGATTACTGGGAAATAATGCAGTTGGTGTAAAATAACCATGAGCAAACTGTAAATCAGCACAGATAAACAGATGGAACAGATCTGTCCACATTTTACAACACTGAAGATGAATAATGTCAAGGACAGAGGACAGTAAAAGTACAAAAAGAAACAAATTAGCAGTTAAATTCCAATAAAATAAAAACTTAGGGCTACATTTTATTATTATTTAATGTAGAAAGAGAATACAATGCTTTTATAGTCTCTGTAGAATTGTACTTTGCCAAAAGACGTCAATAATGCACTGGGATTAAAAGGTGAAATTGCAGCATATGTTGGAGAAACGAACAATAATAGCTGTTTCCAGAATTTGGTGTAAAATAGAGTAGCGAATGTAACATGCAGTGACGCAGAAGAAAAAACCAGTGGTTTGCCAATTTCATTTAAATGTCTTTGCCTAGATCCATGACATTTTACCAGTTTATTGCCTTGCATACTACAGTGACATGGATGTTTTTATCTTTAATGAAACTGACAGTAAAGGTTATTTCAGATTGTAGACAGCTTCCTTCAGAATGTGTGGCAGTAAAAATCCAATCTACTAACAGTGCACTATTTCTTTGAATGACAATATATACAAAAATACTCCTTTTATCTATTTTTCTAGAATGAAGGGGGGTCTAGATTGGAAAGCCCCAGAAAATGATGTGCATCTATTGATTGCAGTGTAGACAGAATACCAACTTCTCGGCGTCTGCTCATTTGAATGATCTCTGCCTCCAGCCACTGTTCATTGGCAGGGCACATCAGCATGGGGCCAATATTGTGACGGACTAACACCACTTAAACTAGCCTGCACTCTTAAAACTAGGCTGCACTGCTTAAAGGGGAGGTGCATTGTGGTTGGAGCAGGTCCTGGGAGTTATGGTTGAAGAAAATCTGACCTTGGAAAGAGTGAAGAATGGTACAACAGGCGAGAGAGTGGGTTCCAACATTTTTGGATGATGCACTGAAGGTCTTGGTGGAGGAGGTGTAAAGGAGGAGAGATGCTCTGTATTGACAGGGGTCCAGGAGGCCCTACAGATACATGAGCAAAAGGCAGTAGGATCAGATAGCCGTAGAGGTCAATGCCAGGAGTCAAGCCCCGAGGACCTGGATGTAGTGCCGCAAGAAGTTCAATGACTTTACACTGGTGGTCAAGATCAGTGAATGTATATTCAAATGCCTTATCTTACCAACTGCACCACTAGCCTTACACACTGAACAATTCACCACACCTACTCAGTCTAATGAAAGGTTAGGGCCTGAAACGTTAATTCTGTTTCTCTCTTCACAGAGATTGCCAGACCTCCTGAGTATTTCCAGCATTTTCTGTTTCTGTTCCATTCGCACACTTGTGGACCTAACCATGATGCAGCATCTGATGGTGGCTGTCACAGCTTTCACTGCAGCACAGGCAACAGCCACATAATGCCTGAGTACTTTACAGGAAGCTGTCATCATCACTGTGAATTAGTGTGTAAAGGGGCTTGCAGGGTGTCGCAGCAGTCCAGCAATCTGTGCTCCAACAAATTACTAGGATGGCTGAGGCATTGCCCTGGGGAAGTGGCAGCAGCTGGATGGAGCATGAAGCGATTGTTCTCTCTCAGGAACACTGCATTTGTCCTCCCATCTATCTCACTCCATCAGTGCCCTTTCTGTTGCCTGTCAGCCAGCCAACTAGTCCGGACTGCTGCCACCCATGTCAAGGTGGTGCAGTACAGAGCTGTATGAAATCACCCTCCAAGGCCATCTGCAATCTTATCCACTGAAAGTCAGCAGCTTTCCATCAATCCTGCTGCAGCTACTGGGGTAGCGCTGTGTGGTAGCACTAGGACAGGAAAAGGCACACAAAAGACAGGCACTAAGAGGGCTGAATTTTCTGGCACCAGCAGAGCCTCGGCCATTTGGCGCTCTCTGGCTCTATTTAATGCACCAGGCCAATTAACAGCCTAGCGCTGGGATTCCCGTCCCTTTAAAGATGGCGAAACCACACATGCCAAATGGAAACATATCAATTTCGTCATATGGAACACTATTTGGACTTTTACTGGACATTGACCATATCTTGTTTAAAAAGACCACAGAGCTGAATGGTTGAAAACAGGGCTGCACAGTTGCATTCTGAGGGACAGTTGAATAAAAAGACAATGGCAGTGCTCCGTGATTCAATTAGCGAGATGGGTTTGTCAATAGTGATGATCAAAAGACATTGAGAGCCATTGTCTTTGTAACAGATAGCTCTCCACCACCACCACCCCCCACTGAATATGTCTAGTAAGCTTTGAAGAATCAACAACTCTCGCAGGTGATGCTGTTTCAAACAAAGAGCTGGTCACATGATTAACCTGCTGGCCAACCTGGGAATTGATTGAATTGTGCCTCACAGGAAGGTTTGGGGCAGACTGCAATTGAACTTCAAGAAGAAAGCACCCCTCTCTCTCTCTGTCTCTCTCTCCAGCAAAGTTCCAGGGACTCATGGCAGCAACTTAAGCCTCAAGACAGAGAACTTCTTCAGCCTTCTGGTACCAGCAAAACAAGATTGAAAGTGTGCACTGGGCCCTAATAAGAACTGCAAGACTTAACTTCAATCAAGGACTTTACATCCAAACTAAAAACAGTAACTGAATTCCATTTACTACTCCAACCCCACCTCCACCCCAACTCACCCCCCCCCCCCCCCACTGCCGTCTGTATTCTTTCTTCCCCTTGTTTCTATTTGTGTGTGTGTTTATTGTGTATGCGTGCTAGCATGGTTGCGTCATGTATTTTTAGCAACTTTAACTGAGTTAGAGTGATTAGGTTAATAAACTTTTATCTTTCTTGTTTAAACTTAAGAAAGCCTGTCTGGTTCCTTTACAATTAGAGAGCAGTAAGTATGGACTCACTGAGTTGAAGCTAAAAAACACTGTATTTTAAAAGTTAAACCCTGTCAAGGCCAAACCAGGAAAGGGGCCAGAGGGGAGCCTTCCTCACCCGGTCATAACAACAGGGATACCGCTTCCAAGGGCTGCAAGCCAATCACAGGGCTGGCAGCTCAGTAGTATCGTCAGCGCTACCAGGAGTGGTAGCCACTGCCGGTACTGCAGAGGCCTTGGACCCAGGCCCAGTACTGGAGTCCAAAACCCCAGGGAGTTGGGAGGTGTGGGGGGTGAGGGTTGTGGGGAGGACAGTGGACGTTGAGTACAGGGGAGGGGTCCAATGAGGTGAGTTGTTAGCTGGCTGGGGCCACAGAGTGCCCATGGAAGAGGGGCCCTCAAAAGCCCATGGGGAAGTCGCCTTGTTTTACTGGGCAACCTCCCTGCTTGGTGGAGGTCCCCCTGTCGCTGGCTTAATGCCAGTGGCAGGGGTGGGGGGAAAAGAGGCCCTTACGTGGCTGTTAATCGGCCTCTTATGGGCCTCAATTGGCCTCTGGGTGGGAAGGCCGTCTGTGGCCTTTCCCGCCGCAACTAAATTGCGTGCGATGGGATGGCAACGGGCCCTCCGCCCCATGCCTCCCATCGCAATTCTCTAGGCAACCACTCACTCCCCCCCAACCTCCTAGCCCGTCTCCGGGAGCCCATAAAATTCATGTTGCCTCTTCTATGCAATATGGCATGATTTCATTTATAAATTTGGTTTGGAATGTTTATTGCTTTTATTTTTGCATTGTAGATGCAGGGTGCCATTGACTACAGGCAGTGTTTAGGGAGCCTGTGACAGTCAGTGACAGAGGGAAGATAAAGTATGGGATCATTAGTGAATGGGGAGTTGAGGTTGCAGTTATTGGTACCACGTTTGGATGAGTTCTTCATGGACAGCCCGTGCAGAAAGGGGCTGCCCTGGGGTTCCTACTCCCTTCTTTTTCTTCCTCCTTCTTCTACTTCTGCTCCAGCTCTTTAGCTGCTCACCATTCAGCTAGTGGCAAAGTTGTTCGATCATGATGGCTAGATTGTGCTCTGCCAAGTACTACAGGTCTCCACCAGAGTAACCCAAAGTAAGCAGCAGAAGCATTGTTTCGGCACACCAATGGTCTGCAATGTCACATTTTGTGTGCCAGCATGACTTTCATTTAATGCATGCTATGCACATGAGTGTGCAGGTTATGCACCAAATTCATTAGCCATGTAGTCGGTGGATAGCTCTTGTCACCCAATAGCCACACTTTGATTTGCTGTGGTGGCTCAAACGCTGGCATAGCAGAGTGTTGTAAAATGAAGGCATCACGGCTGCTGTCAGATACCCAGCATTGATCTGCATGATTTGCTGCCTATGGTCACAAACCAGCTGGATATTGAAGGTGTGGAAACCCTGTCAGTTCCGGTATAAGACGGGGCTGACATACGCTGCCTGTAGTTAATGGCACCCTTCACCATGAGGAAGCCTGTAATCCTAGGAAAGCCCTTTGCTTACCCCACCTGCCTGTTTCTGGCAAGAGAAAATAAAATATAGTTAGCTTTCTTTGAATAGAAAGAGTCAGTGACCTCCCTTATGCAACAGTGGACAGCAAATTATGAGATGTTGAAATACCTCCAGCCTGGAAAAAACTAGACACATGAATGTTCTTCACCATGGTAACCTTCACAGCTACTAGCGATTTGATCTTTCCCCTGCTTTGGGATTGCAGTTGTGACAGCAAGGATGTCTGTACTGAAGCACAGATATCTCACATATTGGGCTGGATTTTGTTCTCCTCCTGACGTCAGGCTCCGTGCTGGGGGTTGAGGAGGGGAGGTGGTGGCCGGAAGATCAAAGCGGCAGTGGCCCACAATTTTACGCCATCCCAGCGGGTCGGATGGTGGCTTGGGGGCAGCGTAAAATTGAGCGGGAGGCTCCGGAAGGCCTAACCGCCCCACTTCCGCCTCCAAACAAATTTACGGCGTCAGGCAGTAGGTGGGAAATGGCCCGCCCACCCGAGGCCAATCAAGGCCCTTCAGTGGCCACTTAAGGGCCATCGCCCACCTCCATGGGTATTTTACCTGTGGCAAGCGGGCGTGCTGGGGACGTGAAAGGCCGCCCAGTGATAGCTGCCCACCTTTCCGTGCCCCGGGAAGGGGGGGGGTGTGCCATGGCAATCAGGCAGAGGGTGCCCATTGAGGGCCACCCCTGCCTCCCAACCCACTCCTGGGACCCAAGACGGCCCCCTGCCCGTAAACGACCATTCCAGCCTCACCAGGGAAGGACCGATCCCCCTGGTGAGGCAACCTTAACTTACCTTCCCTCCAGGTTCCTTGGCATAAGTTGGGCTGCAGTCCCAGCAGTGGCCACTGCTCCCGGTGACGCTGCTGGGACTAAGAGCTGCTGGCCCGCTGATTGGCCAGCAGCTCACGGAGGCAGGACCTCCTCCCTCAAGTAGGTGGAAGTCCCGCCTCAGGACTATTAAAGCCCGGGGACCCATAAAATACGGGACAGATCCCCGGCCACGCAGAAGTGGGTTTGCCACCAACGTTCACTTTGCTGGCAAATTCTCGTCCGCCTAAGGTAAAATTCAGCCCAGTGTTTTTTATTAAATGTCACAGTGCAAGAATCAGGATTACTAGTCAATAGTATCAGTTTAATTAAGTGGCCTCCTATAATTTATGATCGTGTTCCCATTGCCAGATAACATAAAACATTGTGAGATTAAGAAAGCTACTGAAGTTCTGTTAACAGTAAGCTGTCCCAATGGTTTAGAGGTAAAAACCTACCTTCCTGAGCCACACACTAGATCCTAGGTTTTAACTGCTATATAGTGACATGTGAACATGAGTGGAGGACAAGTTTGAGTTTACCAATGCTGTGTGACGTAGTTGGATGGCCTGGTAGTTCTCATTGTTGAGGGTTTACCTGTGAAGAATGACCACTTGGATGAGGTACCAGAAAGTGACTGCCAATATGGAACCATTGCCCAAAGAATACTTTGAGGAGATGAAGGATGGGGAGAAAAGTGGGAAAGAATAAAATGCTTGGTAAATGAGGGAAATATGTAATTATTTCAATAATAGTTAACCCTTTTTGTCTTTCAGGAATATTCCTATATCATAACCTAAAGTTACATTTTTTTTTAGAAAATCAAAATATATATTTTGAGTTAAAAATACCAATCTAACTATGGGTATGTGCAACATCTGAGATAAAATACTAGCATATATGTTCCTTCTGTGCATGTGTAGAAGTTTAGTCACTCAAGGGTTAAGTACAATGGCATCTACCTTTCCATAGGATATTTCTCAAAGGATTATTTTCTGGGCGCTGTGCCCAGATATTGTACTGAACTATATCCACTAGAAAATATTATTCCCTTTGTTTCTGGAACTTGTTGAATTTTTTCCCTAAATGCTTTCATAATCTGATGAGGACTTAGTTGATAAATGCACTTCTTATTGTGGATCTGGGCCATACAAATCAGGAAGGTCGCAGGTGCAATCCCAACGTATGCTCTAGAGCAGTAGTAGGGATTCTACAGTTGGCCTCAGGAGGGGAAAGATAAACAGTCAAGGTTCCTGCTTCTAATAATGATCCAGTGACTCCCATTGAAAAGTGTGCATGTGTGGAAGTTATGTGAAGGCAGGATCAGGCTTGCCTGTGATGTTCCCATGACGAATAGCTTGGCAACACTAACTGCCAAGGCTCACATATAAAGGATAACCACCTGGCAAAACTGCCAGAGGACTATAAGCATCTATGGAAGCATTCCTTAGCAAGAGCCAAGAACTTCTGGAGAGCAGAAAGTTGGAGTGGCGAAGGGAGGTTGAGTAACAATAAAGCACAGTTTCATCATTCACTTATTTAAATATAATTATATTTATATTTTCACTTATGTGTCTCAATGCTAAAAATATAGAGGCAGATTTTCTTGTTCCTGGTGTTACTGGATGTTTAGGAATATAGGATCATAGGAACAGGAGTAGGCCATTCAGCCCTTCGAGTCTGCGATTGATTGTGGTCTCAACTCCACTTTCCTGTTTGCCCCACCATAATCCTTGACCCGCTTATCTATTAAAAATCTATCCAACTCAGCCTTGAATAAATTCAGTGACTTGGGTACAGTCAATACAGAAAAATCAAGTGAGGAGAAAAGGACAATTATGAGGCAGCCCACCTGGTTTTAAGTTAATAGGCAAACAGTCAGGCTGGCTTCATTCGAGCTATGCTTTTCTCCTCACCTTGCTTTTCCTGTATTCACTGCATCCATGTAATCCAATAGCACTAGATGCAGGAACAGGAAAACTCGCTATATGGCTGCAAATTTCCCGACTACCTTTTAATATTCTACCAATTCAATCTAGAGGAAAGAATAGATTTTTAAAATAGTAATGGTAACAACTTTGTGACTTAGGAGGCTTATATTTTGTTTTTTATAATGGATATATGATGCGCTGATATTGATGGATAATCTTGACAGAGCCACCATTAGGGTTCATTGGCACTCACTCAAGCAAGCTGTGACCTTAGCCATCAGACAAGAAATCAATAAATTGCCTATAACTAATACATACTGAAATGCACTTGTTTGCTGTTTATTTCCACTGAAGTGACAATTCACATGAGATTTAGCAACTTCAGGCTTTTGAACAGTGCGTGAATTTATGATCAAGGCTGCATCACTTGGGAGGACTGTGCACAAGGGACAACCTCCAATAACCAGAATGAAGTCATAAAACCTTGTATTTGTCAATAATTAACTGCTAGCCTGCATTATAAGTGGTGACTTTATTTTTGAGGAGAATTACTATTTATTCTGGATCATTGCTGAGGCTAGTCTCCACATGGTAGTCAAAGAGTAAGATTACATGACTATCTTTGAGCCCCATTATCAATCGATCTTCCTCTGAGTGCCATAGGCCCATTTTGAGGTGTCTGTTTCATAAACTTATCTATGTCTAAGAGAAATTCTTTAAAGCAATTATTGGTTATTTTTACATGGTTTTGGCACCCAGGCACTTTTAGGCTACAGCATGTTCTGCAGTACTTCAAAGCTACTTCATCTTTCAATCTGCTGAAATATAATTTGGCAGATAAACCAATGGCCCAATCAAAACCATCACGGCAGTGTTTTCTCTTTTCCTTCCAAAAATGTTTAATGTGAACTTTTTGTGACCCACCATCTTTGCCAATCTCATCATTCCCACAAAAGCCAAATATTCATAGTAGATCTTTAATGTGATGGCCCATATAAACACCTGAATTGTTACAGGTCTGTCAACACAATGACTGATTGTAGTTTTGTCTGTGCTCACAACAATCAGTGGTTGACATGTCTCAGCTGCTCAAGGCAGAATAAAATGCTTTAGATAAGACATGAAACATAGAATGATCCATATCTTTGATTTGTCAGTCACATGGTTTAGAGTAAGTTTAGGCTCAGTATAGTTCAAAGTCATTTGCTTTAGCAAGCTGTCCTGCATGTATCACCATGCTAGTGGTAGTTTTTTTTCTGCTGCCTTGACTCACTGGTCACATCAGCTCATCTGCTGATCTGTTACCTTGATGTATTCATGTTTAATGGACAGCACTACCCAAAAGATGCGTGCATTTTAACAGAGCTCGCACTGGGATGCTGGTGACCCTGCACTCACTGAAGAAACTTAGGCTGACAATTTATTGATAACATCAAGTGACACTTTAGTTTCTCAAAGGACAGAGTTTGACTGCTCCTAGGGTGGTCGAACATGACAGGAACAGTTAGGAAACAACATTTCCCAGGACCTATCCCTTCTAATGCTTTCACAATTGCCACTTTCATTTTCTTGACTGAACAAGATCAATATCTTTCAGTGTAAAACTCTTGGAAAAAAAACCTGTTAGATCTTAGTATTGACTGTGTTTGGTGCTGATAGAAAAAGTAAAGTTGTTTTTTTTACAAAGTACCCTTTCAGTGTACATTATATTAACCAAAATTACTTCTGCATCTGCTGATTTATACTCATCGTGATTGTCTCTAGCTTTAAAGAGGTGTACTCCTTGTTTGTTTAGATAGTACAGACCTAAAAACAACAAAGAATCATTGGTGCACGAGTCACTAACGAATTCTCTAACTTTCTCAAAGCATCTATATTGATACATTAGTCAAAGTTTACAGTCCTATCAACATGTCAGGATTTAATAAAATGTAATTTTTGACTTTAAACATAATTGCTACCAAACTAACACATATAGGAAGGCTTGAGAATTACAGTACTCACAAGTTTATATTAACAATACTGGATCAGAAAGCTTTTTTTACAATTAAATAATAGGATAAATATAGTAACTATTTAATAAATGCATGCATTATATGGTTCCTTATGTTTTCACACCCTAAACCACATAATATTCAGTAGCAGAAAATTTAAGTAAAAATTCATTCAGACTATTATGGTTAAATAAGGTGAGGGTTGGGGGAGTCATAGGCAAAATAACTTAAGAATTAGTTCAGATGACGATAGGAACCAAAAGCTACTAAAAACTATGAAGTGGGTAAAGAGGACAAATAATAAATAATGTCAAATTGTGGATGAACCTTGGGAATCAAAATAATCTTTGTTTAATTCGGTAAGAAAAATACTGAGTATTGAAGACTTATCCTTTAAGGGATAAGTTTAGTAGAAATATGATGAGGATCATGGAGTGGCAGTTAAGTGAATTTTTCACATCAGTCTTAAGAAATGAAGACATTGGAGATATGCCAGATGTGCTCAAATTATCTTGAGAATACATAACACATGTGAAGGTCAGTAAACATGTGTTTTAAAGAAATTCAAAGCTTTAATATCGACAGGGCACCTGAATCACACGGGATACACCCTGGAATCCTTAAGGAAAAAAGAATGGTTTTGGTGAATATTTTTAGGAGCTCCATAAATACAGGAGCTTTACCTGAAGACTAAGTGGGTAGTGAATACAACCCTGACAGTCAGGAACAGAGTAGAACCATGAATGAAGGAGCAATAGACCAGTTAGTCTAACATCAGTAGTGGAGAAAATGGTTGAGAACATTCTAACAAGGCTTATCAATATTAGTCTTAAAAACAAAGGCCAGCATGAACAGTCAGCTTTGTTTTAGAAGAGCAGATAAAAGCAAAAATGCATTTCATCAAGTTCTACATATGCGACTTTCAAAGAAGGTTGAAGTCTTTGGAATGAATGACAAATTGGCTGGAATGATGAATTGGAAACCAACTGGGCAATAGAAAGCAGAAGGCAATAAAGGAAATGATCTCTGTGTAGGATGGGCACAATAAGCAATAACATTCCACATGGGCCTATTTTTGATCCCCTTTTGCTCACATTTTTCAAAATTGGGAGGAGTATTTCTTGTTATTAAATTTGCAGATAAGGCGGCAGGTGCGACATATAGGGGAGATAAACAGCATTCAGGAGGTCTGAATCAATATAGCAAATGGACTAGGAATGGCAGAAGGAATTATATTGTCAAGTATAAGATGATGCATAATGGACATGAAACGGCAAACGTAGTGAAGAAGTGTTGATTAGTAAAGGTTCAAAAAAGAACACAATTTGATTGTTTAAAATGTAAGCTGTTGTCAGCAAAGCCAACCAAATACTAGGAAAGTTGTTGAGAGCATTTGAAAAGTCAGAAGTTATTTTAACCATGTATTGGTAGTTCTTGGGGCTAATGGGATCAAGGGATATGGGGAGAAAGTGGGAACAGGTTACTGAGTTTGGATGATCAGCCATGATCGTATTGAATGGCGGAGCAGGCTCAAAGGGCCGAATGGACTACTCCTGCTCCTATTTTTCTGTGTTTCTATTAGTAAGCCAACGTTTGAATATTGTGTGCAATTATGGGAATTCAACCTTCAAAGGATATGCAGATGATAGGTCACACAGACCTGAAACGCTAAACTCTTGTTTATCTCTCCACAGATGATGCCTCACCTGCTGAGTATTTCAGCATTTTCTGTTTTTTGTTTCAAAGGATATTGATTGTTTGACAAGATTGAAAGCAAAATGACGAGAATGATTCTGGGACTCAAGGCCCTACAGACTCCATAGAACTTGTTCTCATTAGAGAAAAGAAGATAAAAGCAGATCATGTCTTTAAACTGCTGGGACATAGCTGAAATATATGCTAACAGACAATTTAACTTTGATTGTAAATACTAAAGTAGAAGTTGTAAATTTAAAATTAAGAAGCATCGAGTAAGAATGGAGTATTTTTTTTTCTCACAAGGCGGATGACTATAAGTGATAAATTTAAAGTTATTACCATAAGAATGAAGGGAGACGTTAGGAGACTATTTTTAACACAGAGGATTGTTAGGATATGGAATACCAACCAGAAACACTGGTGGAAACAGAATGCATAATAGGTTTTAAAAGGAAATGATTAAATATTTGCTTAAAAAAAGTATGAAGCAAGACTATGGAATGAGACCATATAGATAGGTCTTTCAGAGAGCTGGCATAGGTGCAACAGGCCAAATAGCAGCCAGTCTTCTGTGCTGTAATGCTCTATGATTCTGGTCTGGATTTCACCAGCCCCTCCCCCTCAGGGGTCGTGACGGGGGTGACCCCCGACGCTGAGAAGACTCCGTCACATTTGACCAGCAGCAGCGAGGCCTCAGTGCGGCACCCCCCGCCACTCATCGGCAGGGCCTTCATTAGCGTATTGTAATGAATGCAAATACATGGTAAAAAACTTACCTAGAGGGAAGAATTATATTGGAGTGCTGCACATCGCGGCGGCACACCTTGAAGTCAGCGGCCTTCAGGCACAGAAGCGCCGCCACTGGGCAGCCGTCCTATGGTGATATTCCAGCCTATGGCTCGAAGTCCTGAGCCTTCCGATCCCCGCTTGGGAATTCAAGACTAGACACTGGTGGGGAACAGGGAGGTGTATAATTTTCAGGTCGGTGGGGGGGGGGGGGGGAGATAGTGGGGAAAACACTTTTTATTGGCTGTGGGGATGGTAGGAAGGCGTTGAAGGGCAAATGTGATGATGTTGTGGGGGGGGGGAATGTTTGGGTTGGTAATAAAATAAATTGTCTACATATCTGCCAATAAAAAAAATGTGGGTGTTGGGAAAGGGCCTCCAGCTTTTAATTATTTTTAAAATGAAAATACATGATAATATGACTTTAAAAATTTAATTTGTTCCTAAGGGCTTGAAGCCCTTTAAAAATGGCACTGGCGCTTGCGCGCTTGTGCCAGACGCCATTGCCTGGGACGGAGTGGCTGCCCCCTCTATGTCATCGGGGGTGGCCGCTCCACCCCCTCTATTTAAATGACCCCCCCCCCCCCCCACGCAAAATATCGCGGGGGCTCAGTGGCGGAGGCTCCGCGTCTGAAGGCCGCCGACTTCAAAGTGCGCTGCTGCGATGTGCAGCACTCCAATATAATTCTGCCCTCTATGTGAAACACATCGATGGTAAAATCTGTTCATAGCATGTCAATTACTGCTTTCAAAAAGTAGCAGCATTGATATTGCAAAGTTCTGCAGTGTTACCTTTCGGGATCAGGGAGTATTTATGCTGTATTTTCCTCAGGAAAGTTTTGTGATAGGTGTTTGTGCCTCAGATTGGTTTGGCTTTAGCACTCTCAGCTCTGAGTTGCCTAATCTAGGCTGACAGTTCAGTACCATCCTGAGACAGAACTGAATTGTTGGAGGTGCCATCCTTTGGACGAGTCGTTAAACTGAGACCCCATCAGCCTGTTGCAGCAGTTCAAGTGAATGTAAACGATCCAATGAATTTATTTAAAGAAGATGCTCTTCTGCTGTCCTGGTCAACATTTTTATCTCAACCAGCAGAACACTGCAGATGCTGGAAATCTGTATTTCAGATTTCTACCAAAACCAAATTAGCTGAACATTCATCACAATTTTGTTTGGGTTGTCTTGCGGTGTGTAAAATGGCCGCTGTGTTACCTACATAAAAACATCACTTCAAAATAATTCACTAGGTTATGTCCTTTGAGAATCTGATAAGATGTTCTGTAAAAACAAGGTTTTTTTTTTCTTCCCTGGAGATTAAAGCCTAAACATTAGGGGGGGAAAAAAGTTTGAGATGTTTGTGTGACTTTCCTCAGTCCACTATTTAAAATAAATGTGTTAATGTTCACAAATTATCAGATAAAGGAACGTTAAATGGACATGTTAACATTCATTCATACTTATCATTAACAATAATTTGTGGGCTTAAAGAGGTAGAATAGTTTATGATATGCTAAATGCTACATGGTTTTGGAAGCAATAGGATTGTTAGCCTTTTCTCATTGCATACCTTCCATGTGCTTCTGTCGGATGATGCACCTTCTGCCAGTTTTGTTTTCCATCCCCACTTCTGAAAACTATTTTCTAGTTATTTTCTAGTAGTCAGTTCCTTGGCAAATATTTTTAAAAATCATTCACAACCTTTCAAAACATACCTTTTAGTGTCTTTGTGCCCAAAAGATCCTGTTTAGTTTTTGGAGCCTCTTTGAGGGCCTGCCAATGAGTACAATTAGTGGAAACACCCAATGGTGGAGTAAAGGTGGATAGTACCTAAATGTCAATGGAAATTGTTGTTTAAAGATATGAGGAAACACAAAATACTGTTGATGCTGGAAATCTGAAACAGAGACCGAAAATGCTGGAAACATTCAGCGGGTCAGGAGCAAGGAAAGAATTGACGCTTTAAGTATAAGCTTTTGTCAGAATCGATGAAGGGTTGTATCTGGAACCTTCTGTTCTGTCAAAGGGTTACATCGAAAATAGTCTGTTGTGATGAAGCACTATATTTAAAGCATTCTGTTCTGATGTGCTACCTATGTGCTAACTTTTCTTCTATCTGCACAGATGCTGCCAGACCTGCTTTTCAGTTTTTGTTAATATTTGGCCCACTATTTCCTCATATGATAAGGAAATCCATAATAATTATGTTTCTGTTGTACAACATACTAGTTAGATTTGTTCCCCAAAGAACACCTGGTCATTGAATATATTTCGTGTTTGTGGCATCAATAACTTTTACTTTATCATGACGTATAACTAACTCTAATACATATTAAAAAGTCACATTTCTTAGGAATAAGAATTAGTTTGTTGTAAATGGAGGTCATGAGGGACTAATTCCTTACTGTCAGAAGCAGGTGAGTCAACCTTTGTATTCATGAAATTGTAATGCAATGTTATCAATAGAATGTAGTGTGGTGATTGTTTCAGGAATTAATCATCTGTTGAGTTTCTAGCTGCTGAGACATCAGGGGCTTGATTTCCATTCCAGGGTTGGGAACCCGGCATCTGGATAATTTCTGGATCCTGACCCCGCACTGTGTCTGCATCACTCATGAGACGCTATTGTCATATGCAGATGCCCTAATTGGGCCAGAGACGACCTTGGCGCCCAATTAGTGACACTGAGCTCTGCCAGGAGGCAGGAGCTGCTTACTGATCACGATTTTTAAAGGCAGAAGGCAGCCGGGACGGGGCCTGCCGCTGCCTTGCAGAATAAAAGAGGCAAAACTTTGGAGGGCCATCAGCCTCATGGCACAGAGAAATGGTCAAACGGCCAACTAAAAGGTACTGAGCCTGACCTGAGACAAAAACCCTTCATGACAAAACTTCTTCATCAGAGAAAACATTATTTGATGGCTTCCCGTATTACACCAGACTGTTCGGATTTGGCGTTTGCGATTTGAAAATTGCCTTCTGGTACTGCCCAGCCCTTTAACAAGCTCCTTAAGAAGCTTAGCAAGCAGTTAATTGGAGGCAAGCAGGTTCCCGGCTCCCCTGCCACCCCGACCTTGCTTTGAAAACAGTAATGTGTCCCGGAGGCATCGGGATACTGGCACCCTATCCGGGAGCGCTATTTTCAAAGTGCATCCATTCCCCTTCTCACCCCCACAGGCAACTGAAAATCCCAGCCCTGGAGTATATTCCTTGCACTTGCATAATTTTGCTTCTGTGGTAGGAAATTTCACTGTTGCTCCAAATTAGCAATTTATTATTTTGGTTTGCTGCAAGGGATAGGTGAGCCTTGTGCATGAGGACATGTGTTGTTGAGCTTGATGAATCAACGACACTGCTGATGAAAGTTAAGCATTCTGATTAAGAGGCCACAGTACTCATAGTCTGCATACCTCAGTTCTACAATCAACTCAGCATGTGAGCCCATGGCTGCATTACACAGGCTTTGCAATGGCCTGGCATTGCTCCAGCTTGTCACAACTTACAATGGGCTTACTTTCTTTTAGCAAGCAGATTTGTCAGCATTGTTTAAATCCTCCAGCATTCAAAAGTTACAGTTTTAAGTTGTTTGAATCATTGCTTTGACTTGCACCTGCCTGCTCAGCACAGCTTGAGAAAGCTTCAACCCATGCACCACTGAAACCATATGGTGAAAACAGTACAAGTGGTATCGATAATCAGAAGAGGTATAGTCAAACAATAAAACATAAAATATGTGGGTCAGTACGTGCCCAGTATTTCAGTTATGTGCCAATTTCCTCATCGTGTGCTTATTATAGAGGAAATTGTAAACAGTCTAATCATACTTTGTCATGCTTAGAGCAGACAGTGGTGTAGTGGTAATGCCAGCAAACTAGTAATCCATAGGCCCAGGCTAATCCCCTGGAACATGGGTGCAAATCCCACCACGGCAGCTAGTGGAATTTAATTTCAATTAATTAATGAATTCAATTAATTAATCAAAAAATCTGGAATTGAAAGCTAGCCTCAGTAATGGTGCCTTGAAACTATCATTGATGGTCATAAAAATCCATCTGGCTCACCAACGTCCTTTAGCGAAGGAAATCTGCCATCCTTGTCTGGTCTGGCCTACATGTGACTCCAAACTCACAGCAATGTGGTCGACTCTTAACTGTCCTCTGAAATTGCCCAGTAAGCCATTCAGTTGTCTAGGGCAATTAGGGATGGGCAACAACTGCTGTCCTTGTCAGTGATGCCCACATCCCATTAAAGAGTTAATAAAAGCTGCCATGCAGCTGACCTTACTCGAACAAGCACATAAAGTTATCATGAAAAATAAATGTGTTGAATATTCAATGTAAAAGAAAATCGGGCACAGTGTAAAGTGGGCTGTCGGTACACGTGGAACCCATAAAGTGCTACTGGTGAAAACAAATTTCAACCCTTTTTTACTACGTTTTATCCAAAAGTGGACCAGTGGCTATTCAACCCAATGGATCGGATTTTGTAGGGGTCGTGGGCATGGAAAATGGCGGCCGCCCACACGGGACCCACGCCACCGCAGCATGTGACCATTTTGCATATTCACAGCGGCTGCGCCCTCCCACCCCCAAATCACGTGACAGGGGCGGCATTGGCAATGCCGTTCACGGCATCACCAATGCAGAAGCAGGTGCTGGCGCCACTTTAAAAGGCTGCCAGACAATTCAACGAAGTGCAGAGTTCACTGCTTTCCCCTTCCGTATACAGAAAGTGCAGAGTTGCCCCGTTATCCTCCCACCCATCAGAGTGCACAGTTCACCCCCTTCCCCACTTCAGTGGCGCCAGCTTTCCCTGAATGGGAAAGTGAAGGTGCATGAGTGCAGCTCATCGCACTGAGGATTGGGAACTAAAAGTAAGATCACTGCGGTTTATATTTTAATTCATGGAAGTGTATTGTTTAAATACGCTAAGTCGGGTCCCGTTGCAGAGTGGCAGAGGGGCCGACACAGAGCTTCCCGCTGCTGGGAAGATTGAGCCCGACAATCCCAGCATCGGGTTCCATGGCGGCCGTTGCCGCTCTGATTTTCCAGCTCTCCGCCACCCCCCTACCCACCCCTACCCACCACGGAACCCCTGACATCAGGCTGGTGCAAAATCCAATGGGTGTGATGTATTTTCCAGTTGCAAAGCCAGGCTAATTAATTGCTTATGATTTGTAGTCTTTGGGGAAACATCATCAAAGGAAATGTAGGATGTATCTTAACCATTCACCATTTTGAAGTTTTTTCTTAATTTGGATGCATATAGAATGCTTTGACATATAACATTTAAAGGTAACTTTTCCTCATAACCTTTCTGTTAAAATGGTCAAAGAACAGCGACATGACCCAATTTTTTGTGGTAAGGTTATCTCCCCCACCCCCACCACCCCCCCCTCCCCAATTCCAAATCCCAAATTGCCCCAGTTCCTCCCATTCTCCTTTCTCCCCCCAACACCCAACACACACATACACAACCCTTTCCAATTCAAAACTGCATCCAATGTTAATATTTAGCAGTTAGCTCTTGGTTTTAGGCAGTTTGTTCAGTGTTCTGTTATTAATCAAAGGGAGTTTACTTTGTTTAATACTAAAGCATCATGTAGTCTTTGTTGATCTGGAGATTTTTGGAGTAAATCTGGATAAAGATGATCAACACTTTGTGGAACTCAATGGTTCCTGGACTGATCTTGAAAGTGTCATGGCATGTCATGGAAAAGAACTGTTCAAGGATGAATATTATAAATTATAAAGTTGGACTGATATTCTGGAGTTTTTGTATGATTGCCTTAGCAGATTTCCTCAAAGGATTAAGTACAATGATAGAATTTATGAAAGATGGGTTGCATGCTTTCAGTAAAAGGAATTGGCTTGAACAACCATATGAACTTTTTTCATTCATGTATTCAGATGAATGGATTAAAATATAACACAAGGTCCATGCCACCTCCTGGGTTGGTTTTCTTCCACCTGAGGGAGTTGAAGAGAAAATTTCCAGAGTTTTGTTTGCTTTATTGACACTGCTCTTTTTTTCCTTCTCCAGGTGATTCCATAACTGTGTAAGGGAGGATGTGTTGAGTCATGATGCTCCAGCCATCATGAATATGGGTCAGGTTTGATGGGCCAATTGATCTTTTGCTGCGTATAGAATCATAGAATGATAGAATGGTTACTGCACAGAAGGAGGCCATTTGGCCCATCGTGTCAGCCCAATTTAACCCTCCATGCTTCTAACATATTGTCATGTCTTAAAGTATCGGCTCACACAAGTGGATTGGTTTGGAATGCTTCCACAGTTCGCCTTCCACTTGCACATGATAGTTTTATCAATCTAACATCTAAGCCAATCACATAAAAATAATATTTAAAAAATATTGGTTGCCTTCCCTGTTCAAATACAATCATTTCATGCTTTTCTTTCTGACCCAGATATCCTGGCAACTTGCCAGTGTTAAGCAAACCTTCATCAGCAACAGCAGTTGGCCTAGTTTTGGCCTCAGGATGTGCCTTTAGTCTTATGTTGGGGAGTGCCTGGCTTTGAGGGGATAGGTTGTCGTGTTTTGAAATTGCAATTGCATTGTGCATTCTGTACACTTGGGGCTGCTTAGAACACACATGCTGCCTGAGAGTGTGGTGGAGGCAGGTTCAATTGAGTCATTCAAAAGGGAATTAGACTGTTATCTGAAAAGGAAGAATGTGCAGGGTTATGGGGAGAAGGCGGGGGAATGGCATGAGGTGAATTGCTCATTCGGAGAACCGGTGTGCACACGATGGGCCAAATGGCCTCCTTCTGCACTGTAAAAATTCTGTGATTCTGTAATTCTGTGTCCATACTGGCTTTCTTTGAGAACAACTCAGCTAGTCTCAGTCCCTCACCTTTTTTCTGTAGCCGTGCAAATCTTTTCTCTTTAGATAATTATCCAATTCCCTTTTGAAAGCCATGATTAAATCTGACTCCACCACACTCTCAGGTAGTGCATTCCAGATCCTAACCACTCGCTACGTAAAATCTTTTTACTCTTGTCGCCTTTGGTGCTTTTGCTGATCACCTTAATTCAGTGTCCTCTGGTTCGCGACCCTTCGGCCAATGAGAAAACTTCTCCCTATCTACTCTGTACAGACCCCTCATGAGTTTCAACATCCCTAGAACCATTCTCATAAATCTTTTCTGCACCCTTTCTAATGCCTTCACATCCTTCTTAAAATGTTGTGCCCAGAATTGGACACAATACTCTAGTTGAGGCCGAACCAGTGTTTTATAAATGTTCACCATAACTTCCTTGCTTTTGTACTCTATGCCTTTATAAAACCCAAGATCCCATATGCCTTATTAACTGCTTTCTCAAGCTGCCCTAAACCTTCAATGATTTGTGCACATATACCCCCAGCTCCCTCTGCTCCTGCACCCCCTTTAGAAATGTATCCCTTATTTTATATTGCCCCACCTTGTTCTTCCCACTAAAACGTATCACTTCACAATTCTCTGCATTATATTTCATCTGCCATGTGTCCACCCATTCCGCCAGCCTGTTTATGTCCTTTTGAAGTCTATCACTATCCTCCTCACAATACAGTTTACAGCCTTCTGGACTCAACATTGAGTTCAACAATTTTAGATCACAACCTCTGCCCCCATTTTGTTTCATGTTTCTTTATTGGTTTGTTTTTTTTCTCTCTTGTTTCCCTCACTTTGTATTTGGATGACAGCTATCCTGCCATTCACACCTCCTCTAGATACATCTTTTGTTCTTTATTTGTCCCATTTACCGCTCCCTTTGGCTTTGCAACATGAAACCTTTTGTCATTTAATCTCCCCTGGACTCCACCCTATCACAGACCTTCCTTTTTGTTCTTCTTCCACCCTCCCCCTTTCATTTGCTCAAAACCTATTACATTTCTAATTTCTCCTGGTTCTGATGAAAAGTCACAGACCTGAAACGTTAACTGTGTTTTTCTGTCTACGATGCTGACTGACCTGCTGATTATTTCCAGCATTTTCTGTCTTAATACCGACCCCTGGGAACCCCACTCTATACCATCCTTCAGTCCAAAAAAGAACCTTTCACCACTACTCTTTGCTTCCTGTCACTCAGCCAACTTTGTATCCACTGTCCTTTTTATTCTATGGGATTCAGCTTTACTGACAAGCCTGTTATGTAGCACTTTATCAAATGCCTTTTGGAAGTTCATGTACATCACATCAGCTGCATTATTGTCATCAACATTCTCTGTTAGCTCATCAAAAATTCAATCAAGTTAATTAAACATGATTTGCCCTTAACAAATCCTTGAAAATGGCTGTAACATTTGCAATTCTCCAGTCCTCTGGCACCACCCCTGTATTTAAGCAGGATTGGAAGATTATGGTCAGTGCCTCTGCAATTGCCACCCTACTTCCCTCAGTATCCTTGAAGACATCTCATCTAGTCCTGGTGACTTATTAACTTTAAGTATAGCCAGCCTTTCTAATACCTCTTCTTTATCAATTTTTAGCCTATCCAATGTCTCAACTACCTCCTCTTCCACAATGAGTTTGAAAGCTTAATCCTCCTTGGTAAAGACAGATGCAAAATACTCATTTAGTACCTCAACCATGCCCTCTGTCTCCATGTGTAAATCACTCTTTGGTCCCTAAGCAGCCCTACACCTCCCTTTGCTACCCTTTTACTATTTATATGCCTATAGAAGACTTTTGGATTCACTTTTATGTTGGCTGCCAATCTCTTCTCATACTATCTCTTTGCTGCTCTTATTTCTTTTGTTCAGTTCCCCTCTGAACGTCCTCTCTTCAGCCTGGTTCCCAGTTGTATTATCAAACTGACATCTGTCATACACACTCATTTGCTGCTTCATCTTATTCTCTATCTCTTTCTTTATCCAGGGAGCTCTGGTTTTGTTTGTCCTACCTTTCCCCCTCATGGGATGTACCTCGACTGTACCCAAACTATCTCCTCTTTAAAGGCAGCCCATTGTTCAATTGCAGTTTTGCCTGCTAATATTTGATTCCAAATTACCTGGGACAGATCCGTTCTCACCCCATTGAAATTGGCCCTCCCCCAATTCATTATTTTTACTCTTGATTTCTCCTTGTTCTTTTCCATAGCTAACCTAATCATAATGACATTATGATCACTGTCCCCTAACTATTCCCCTACTGACACCTGATCCACTTGTTCCCCAGAACCCGATCCAGCAATACTTCCTTCCTCACTGGACTGGAAACATACTGATGTTGAAAATTCTCCTGAACACACTTCAGAAGATTTCCCCCTCTCTTTCCTTTGCACTATTACTGTCTCAGTCTACATTAGGATAATTAAAGTCCCCCATTATAAATATGCTATAGATTTCACGCCTCTCTGTAATTTTCCTTGCAAATGTGTTCTTCTATATCTTTGCCAGTAGTTGGTGGCCTATAGAATGCATTCAATTGTGTAATGGTACCTCTATTGTTTCTTAACTCTAACCAAATAGGATTCTATATTTGACACCTTTCAGACATCCTCTCTCTCCAGCACTATAATATTTTACTTAATCAACACTGCCATCCCTCCTCCTTTCTTTCCTTCTCTATCTTTCCTGAAAACCTTGCATCCAGGAATATTTCGTACCCAGTCCTTCCCTTTTTTGAGGCAAGTCTCTGTTATTGCCAGGAAATCATATTACCACCTATTTCATCTTGCTCTTTTTTCTCTGTTCCTTTTATGTAAGCACCTTTTAGTTTCTATGAAGCTGCATACAGAGTTTAGTCATCTGAGCATTCATTTAGACTTGGCATTCATCGTGTTTCATCTTAAAACTCCAAAATTATAGGGTCATAGAGTCATTTTCGGCACAGAAGGAGGCCATTTGGTCCATCGAGTCTATGCCAGCTCTTCATAGAGCAATCCAGTCAGTCCCATTCCCTTGCTCTCTGATAAACAAGGCATAACCATTACACTATGCTGGAAGTGATCCACGTTGCCTATCAAACTGGGTGAATGTACACAAACAGAAAACTGTAACCTCTCTAGAGAGGTAAAGCATTAGCTTATTGATCACAGCACACATTCATTAGCCCTGACAGGAGGTGTGATCTTTAAACAGTAACCTTTAGCTGTTCTTTAACTTCTCATTCATTTTTAATAAGAATACTGACACTATGATGCCCAGTCAAGTTTTCACAGGATACTTACAGTCTCCTATCTTTTTTTGAAGAAACACAGAAAGGTTACATTTTAACTATAAGGTTCAAATAGTCGTTAGAGTTACTTCACTTATTCAGTTAAAAAATATGCTACATTAGTCCAGAATGTCAATGCATGGAATATGGAGCAAAATGAACCTGCATACTTCTGGGAATTACACTGAGTGCTGAATACAACAAAGAAACATGTTTTATACTAATAATGCATTAATTATATTGTCTTTTTTATTGAGGCAAAGTCAGTAAGTTTATTGTTGTTCAGAAGTGCTTGAGATTTTAAGCAATGTTGGATGAAGCATGGACCTTAAAGCAACATTTTTACCTAGAATTAGGTACAAAGGTTAATTCAACTCACAGAGAGGGTAGAGATGGAAGAACTCCCTCTTTTTGAACATCACCCAAAATTTCTAAATGGTGTATGGAGTGATAATTAAGGTTCTAGGGTAACTGTAATTGAGTTTGTTAAATAGCTGTTAAATGACTATTTTGATTGACTCGTGCAGGATTCCTGTACTTTGATGTCCCTGTCCTTTTTGCATTTCTAGGCAATATTTAAATCTAGGGCAGTGCCTGCTGATTGAGTTAACAGATTGCACACAGCTCAGGACGTGTAATGGAGCTTTGCAGGACATTATTTTTGTCTTCACTGTTGCATGGGTGTTGCATTAATGGTCCACCATTGAATTGTTTGGAGACTGAGAAGACAACAAGCTGTGAGTGCAGATGCAATGGAGGATTTATAAAGTCCAGTTATAACCAGGTACCATTGTAGGCTCTCATTATATTCCATCAAGAGACAGTGTCTGAGCATGGAGGTACCCATTGATTGAAGCCATTTGCTTGAAGCAAACTTGCAGTCACAGTCATTCACTAGCACTGCATACCCTGTAGCCTTGTAAATGAAGATAATAATAACATAAGAACAGAAGAAATAAGAGCAGGAGTAGGCCATTTGGCCTTTCAAGCCTGCTCTGCCATTCAATAAGATCATGGCTGATCTTCTACCTAAACTCCACATTCCAGCACTATCCTCATATCCCTTGCTTCCCTTAGTATCCAAAAATCTATTGATCTCAGTCTTGAATATGTTCAATGACTGAGTATCCACAGCTCTCTGGGATAGAGCATTTCAAGCATTCAAACCCTTTGAGTGAAGAAATTACTACTTATCTCAGTGCTAACTAGCCAGCCCCTTATTCTTAACCTGTGACCCCTAATTCTAGACTCCCCAGCCAGAGGAAACATCCTCCCAACATCTGCACTGTCAAGCCCCTTAAGAATTTTACATATTTCAATGAGGTTATCTCTCATTCTTCTAAACTCTAAGGAATATAGGCCTAGTCTACATAATCTCTCATCATATGACAACATCTTCATCCAAGCAAGCAGTCAAATGAACCTTTGTTGCACTTCCTGTAAGGAAACTATATCCTCCCTTAAGTAAGGAGACTAAAACTGTACACAGTACTTCAGGTGTGGTCTCAACAAAATCTTGGGCTGAATTTTAATAGTCTTCCGATGTCAGTGTCATGGCGGGGGTGGGGGGGGGGCCCAGAAAATTCGTCCAGGAAGGACCTGCCACAACCCCCGATGCCAGGAAGGCCCCACCGCATTTTACTGCTGGCGGTGAGGCCTCAGTGCGGCCCACTTCTCACCGCTCGGTGGCACAGTCTTCATCTGAATATGCAACTGATACTACAATTAAAGAATAATGACTTACCTGGTAGCGACGGCCGTCCCACGCTGATACTCCGGCCAACGGCCAGAACTCCCGTGCCTTCAAATCTCTGTTTGGAGTTCTGAGGTGTGACACTGGTGGAGAGGGGGGAGCAGTGACATTTTCAGGGTGGGTGGGGCAGTGGAGAAAACTGTTTCCATTGGGAGAGGGGATGGCGGGAAGGTTTTTATTATTCATTCATGGGAATGTGGGTGTCACTGGCTCGGCCAGCATTTATTGCCCATCCCTAATTGCCCTTGAGAAGGTGGTGTTGAGCTGCCTTCTTGAACCGCTGCAGTCCATGTGGGGTAGGGACACCCACAGTGCTGTTAGGAAGGGAGTTCCAGGATTTTGACCCAGTGACAGTGAAGGAACGGCGATATAGTTCCAAATTAGGATGGTGTCTGACTTTTAGGGGAACTTGCAGGTGGTGGTGTTCCCATGCATCTGCTGTTCTTGACCTTCTAGGTGGTAGAGGTCGCGGGTTTGGTAGGTGTTGTCTAAGGAGCCCTTGTGCGTTGTTGCAGTGCCTCTTGTAGATGGTACACCCTGCTGCCACTATATGTTGGTGATAGAGGGAATTAATGTTTGTGGATGGGGTGCCATCAAGCAGGCTGCTTTGTCCTGGATGGTGTCGAGCTTCTTGAGTGTGTTGGAGCTGCACCCACCCAGGCAAGTGGAGAGTATTCCATCACACTCCTGACTTGTGCCTTGTAGATGGTGGACAGGCTTTGGGGATTCAGGAGGTGAATTACTCGCCACAGGATTCCTAGCCTCTGACCTGCTCTTATAGCCATGGTATTAATATGACTACTCCAGTTCAGTTTCTGGTCAATGGTAACCCCCAGGATGTTGATAGTGGAGGGTTCAGTGATTGTATTGCCATTGAATATCATGGGGAGATGGTTAGATTCTCCCTTGTTGGAGATGATCGTTGCCTGGCACTGGTCTGGCACGAAAGTTACTTGCCACTTATCAGCCCAAGCCTGGATACTGTCCAGGTCTTGCTGCATTGCTACACGGACTGCTTCAGTATCTGAGGAGTCACGAATGGTGCTGAACGTTATGCAATCAGAGAACAACCCCTTTTCTGACCTTATGATTGAAGGAAGGTCATTGATGAAGCAGCTGTAGATGGTTGGGCCAGGGAAACTACCCTGAGGAACTCCTGCAGTGATGTCTTGGAGCTGAGATGATTGACTTCCAACAACCACAACCATCTTCCTTTGTGCTAGGTATGACTCCACCTGTGGAGAGTTTTCCCCCTGATTCCCATTGACTCCAGTTTTGCTCGGGCTCCCTGATGCCATATTCGGTCAAATGCTCCCTTGATGTCAAGGGCAGTCACTCTCACCTCACATCTTGAGTTCAGCTCTTTTGTCCATGTTTGAACCAAGGCTGCAATGAGGTCAGGAGCTGAGTGGCTCTGGTGGAACCCAAACTGAGTGTCACTGAGTAGGTTATTGCTAAGCAAGTGCTGCTTAATAGCACTGTCGACGGCACCTTCCATCACTTTACTGATGAATGAAAGCAGACTGATGGAACGGTAATTGGTCGGGTTGGATTTTTCCTGCTTTTTGTGTACAGGACATACCTGGGCAATTTTCCACATTGTCAGATAGATGCCAGTGTTGTAGCTGTAAGGAACAGCTTGGCTAGGTGTGTGGTAAGTTCTGGAGCACATGTCTTCAGTACTATTGCTGGAATATTGTCAGAGCCCATAGCCTTTGCAGTATCCAGTGCCTTCAGTCATTTCTTGATGTCACAGGGAGTGAATCGCATTGGCTGAAGTCTGTCATCTGTGATGCTGGGGACTTCAGGAGGAGGCCGAGATGGATCATCAACTCAGCACTTCTGGCTGAAGATTGTTGCAAATGTTTCAGCCTTATCTTTTGCACTGATGTGATGGGCTCCCCCCTCATTGAGGATGGGGATATTTGTGGAACCATCTCCTCCAGTTAATTGTTTAATTGTCCATCACCGTTCACAACTGGATATGGCAGGACTGCAGAGCTTAGATCTGATCCGTTGTTTATGGGATCGCTTAGGTCTGTCTATCATATGCTGCTTCAGCTGTTTGGCATGCAAGTAGTCCTGGGTTGTAGCTTCACCAGGTTGACACCTCATTTTGCAGTATGTTTGGAGTTGCTCCTGGCATGCCCTCCTGCACTTTTCATTGAACCATGGTTGGTCCCCCAGCTTGATGGTAATGGAGTGGGGGTTATGCCGGGCCATAAGATTACAGATTGTGACAGGCGACAGGAGTTGAAGGGCAAAAATTATAAAGTTTGGGGCGAAAGGACAGTACCAGCAAAAATGGTTTTTCGACGGGGAGAGGGAAATAAATATATTGTTTGATCATTGCGGGGGGTAGAAGAAGGGCTTTGATGTTTAATTGAGTGTATTTTATTTAAATTAAAGGTGTTGTTCTCTTTAAAAAAAATTAAACTGTTGTCATGCAGGCCCCCACCTGCCAAGAACGTGGCACATTAATCTCACCACATGGACATTAAATTTCAAATTGTTGCTGGGAAGAAGAGAAGGCCTGTTACAAGGGGTTGCCAGGTCCCGTGCGGGAAAGATATTTTTGCATATTAACAGACAGTGTGTGCAGACAAAGGCCCATTCCCTGACACACACAATACACAAAGCCAGAATTTGTTATACCAGTCGGTCACATGACTACCCTACTGGTCAACTTGGGGAGTTATAAATTGTACAGACACTATTTGAACTGGCAGAAAGCAGAATGCTCCTGGACTGAAGCAGACTTCCTCTCCACTCCATTAACACACCCTTTGCCTTTGCTTCATGACCTTCTGGTCAGTTATTCTCTGTGACCCTCTGTCCTATCAACACATTCCCTTTTGTTATCTTTTGCCCCACCCCCACTTTATTTGCTTAAAACCTATTACATTTCTAACCTTTGCCAGTTCTGATGAATGTTCACTGACCTGAAACATTAACTCTGCTTCCCTCTCCACGGATGCTGCCAGACCTGCTGAGTATTTCCAGCATTTTTTGTTTTTATTTCAGATTTCCAGCATCTGCAGTATTTTGCTTTTATTATTCCTCTCCTGTCCTGTCTGCTCCCATCTCTTTCTCACAGAGCTCCGAAAACTGACTAAAGACACATGAATCTGAAGAGAGAAAAAAACTGTCCTACAGTGAACAATATTTAAGAAGAACAATGGGCCCCAACGAAAAGCAAAAATCTATCTACAATCAAGGACTGTACAGTGAGCTCAAAGAACTGTAACAACAACTCTTCAGATATTGACTCAAACCTTTCCACTTTATTTTTCTTCTGCTCTTTTCTGTCTCTATTTGCATGTGTGTATCACGTATGCATGCTAGCATGGGCACATCATGTGTCCATAGGCGTCAACTGAAATTAAGTTTAAGTTTAATAAAATTTCACCTTTGTTCTTTAAACCTAAGAAAGCCTGTTTGTGCTTGTTTCTTTGCCTTATAATTGGAAAGTGGTGAACAAGGATTCACCAAGGGGGAGCTAAAACACAGTGTGTTTAAAAATAAAACCCCGTTACAGTAAGACCAGGTGAAGGCTGAAAGGGAACCCTAGACCTCTTTCTCACCTGGTTGTAACACTGCTGGTAAGGGTTTGAAGCCCTTTAAAAATGGCACGGTACCTTTGCAGTGGCGCCGGAAACCATCGCCGGGGGTGGAGCGGCCACCCCCTTTATGTCACCGGGGCGGCCACTCCATCCCCTACATTTAAATGAGCCCTTGCGCGAAATATCGCAGGGGGTTAACCAAGGGTGATCCACGCAGGCTGACCACCAACTTCAAAGAGCGCCGCCCCGATTTGTGGTGCGTTCATAAGATTCAGGGCCTTATATAATTGTTCTAAGATTTCTTTACTCTTATACTCCAATCCATTTGCAATAAAAGTTAATATACCATGTGCTTTCCTAATTGCCTGCTGTACCTCCAAGTTAACTTTCTGTGATTCATGTGCAAGGACACATAATATCATCGTTTCCCAGTCTCTCACCATTTAATAATATTTTGCTTTTCCATTTTTCCTGCCAAAGTGGATAACTTCATACTTCTTTGCAGTATATTCCATCTGCCACAATCTCGCCTACTCATTTAACCTGTCTGTGTCCTTTTACAGACTCTTTGCATTCTCCTCACACCGTACTTTCCAACCTAATTTTGTATTGTCAGCAAACTTGGATACATTACACTAGGTCCCCCTATCTAAACCATTGATATTGATTATAAATAACTGCAGCCCAAACACTGATCCATGTGGTACCCCACTAATTACTGCCTGCCAACCCATTTATTCCTATTCTCTGTTTTCATTCCAGAAATCACTCCTCAATCCTTGCTAATATATTACCCACAAACCCAAGAACCCTAATTTTGTGCAATAATCTCTTGTGTGGCACCTTATCCAATGCTTTTTGAAAATCCAAATACATTACATCCATTGATTTCCCCTTATAAACCTGACTAGTTACAACCTCAAAACTCTAAAAGATTTATCAAACATGATTTCCCTTTCATATTATGATTTTCTAAGTGTCCTGTTAACACATCCCTAATAACAGATTCTATCAGTTTTCCTATTACTGATGTTAGGCTACTGGCCCATAGTTCCCTGAATTCTTTCTGTCTCCTTTCTTAAATAGTGGGGTTATATTTGCTACATTCCTATCACAGGGATTGTTCTAGAATCTAGGGAATTTTGCAAGATCAAAATCAATGCATCCAATGCATCCACTAACTCTGAAGCTTCATCTTTTAAAACCCTTGGATGTAAATCATCAGATTCAGGGGATCTGTTGACATTTAGTCCCATTAATTTCTCCAGTACTGTTTCTTTAATAATACCAAATTCTTTAAATTTGTAATTCTCACTAGACCCTTGGTTCCCCACTATTTCCAGAATGTTTTTTGTGTCTTCTACCATGAAGACAGATATATATTTAATGGGCAGAATTTTCCCAGCCAATTGGGGTTGGACTGGGAGGCAGGAGGGTTGGCAATATTGCGGGGGAAGGCATTGAGAGGGGAGCCTAATGTCTTCCCACCACCATGGCATACTGCCGGCGGCGTGCACCTCAGCGTCTCAGCCGCCGACCAGGTGGCCAATTGAGCCATTTAAGGGCCCAATGAAGGGGCACTGCCAATCACTGCAGGCATTTTGCCTGCATTGGGCGGGCCTGCCACCACTTGGGGAGAATGCCAGGTAAATCCTGGCAGGCTTCCAGAGAGATCCTGGTGAGGGGACCTCCTTTATGGGTGCTGCATGGCCCATGGAGGACCCCCCTCCCCCACTGGTAGTGGCCACCCCTGCGGCAATGGCACAGCCGGTGGACCACAACCCACACCCCCATGATCCACAGGCCTACCTGCTTCCTCCACAAAATCTACCTGCTCTTCAAGGATACCTCATCATTAAGCACCCTCTCCTTGGTGTTGCAGCATCAGCAGTGGCCACCGCTAGCAGTGGTGTTGCCAAGGCCACTAAGCCTCCAGCCCTCTGGCAGGTGAGCGACTGTCCTCAGTTGAGGGCAACCCCAGGCCCCCGCTGCCTGCTGGCACGGGATTAGCTCCCACTTTCAGCCCAGCGGTGGGACTTCAGCCTCCGCCAAAAAATTCAACCAATGTCTCTACCATTTCTTCAATCCCCATTATAATTTTTCCTGCCAATGTGTCTAAAGGACTCACCCTTACTTTTGCTAATCTCTTTTTACACACCTATAAAAGCTTTTACAATCTGTTTTATGTCTCTTGCTAGTTTACACTCATATACTCTTTTCTCTTTCTTTATTAATTTCTTGGTCATCATTTGCTGCATTTGAAAATTTTCCCAATCCTCAGGCTTACTTCAGTTTTAGACATCATTAGAATTCTCCTCCTTGAATTTAATACTATTTTAAACTTCCTTGTTAACCATGGTCTTGTAGGGGTTTTTATTGCTTAAGGGACAGTATATTGGAAATTTTGAATAAACTCTTTAAATGTTTGCCATTGTTTATCTACCATAATACATTTCAATATGGTTTCTGTCTGCCATAGCCAACTCAACCCTCATACCTATGTAATTTGTTTTGTTCAGATTTAAGACCCTGGTTTCGGACTTAACTAAATCACTCTCAAACTCAATCTAAAATTCTATCATACTTTGATCACTCTTCCCCAGAGGCTCCTTTACTACAAGGTTATTAATTAACCCTTTCTCATTGCACAATACTGGATCTAAAATAGCCTGCTCCCTAATTGACTCATTGACATACTGATCTAGAAAATTATCTTGAATACATTCCATGAACTTGTCCCCCATACTATGGCCACAACTTTGGTTTATCCAGTCTGTATGAAGATTGAAGTACCCCATGGTTACTGTATTACCTTGTTACATGCATTTCTAATTTCCTGACTTGTGCTGTGCCTGATCATGGTATGCAACATTTATGCAACAGGGTCATTCAAACAGTAGTTTGTGATATGCCTGGGCTCAACTGTTTTGCTGTTGCTGCATAAGGGAGATCACAAGTACGAATATCTATAACGTGCTCAGCATTGATCAGTAGCTGCAGAGAAAAACAGCAATTTCTTTCTTTATACCAGTTTCCTGATAGTACATATCATCAATAGTACAGGTAAACTTTGCTCTTCTAGTTATTTGTGCGCCTAACACATTGACATGGATTACATGAGCAGGAAAGGTAGCACCCAACCACTGACAGGAGACATTGCATGTTAATACACACTTCCTGGGAAGCTAACACAATTCAAACATACTGCAGCAATCATCAGTGCCTCAGCTGCTTAAAGATTTAAAAAATGCAAGGTTGGCTTTCTGTTAGCTGTTATACTGTGGTTAATGACACCTGTGTTCCACTGAAGGGAAAACTAAGTTTATTAACATAAAATATTTTAATGTCTTACAAATGGGAAAGGAAATTAGTTAGACCACAGTGGACAAAAAAAATCTTTATTTTAGAAACATGCTGACAGGCTGAGAAATAGGGTTATACATTCCAGAATGAGAGACAAAGACAAGAACCTGTGAAAACATGGAGCATATTTTATGAAAGAAAGACAAAATCTTATTGTTGCAGTTAATGTTTATTCATTGGGAACTCCACTGGTTTTCTCCAGATCTGTGTTCCAAATCTTGCTCTTGTACAATTCACCAGGGAGAGTCCCTGAACAGTAAATAAGGAAATTAGTCAAACTATCCTCACAGTGCTGCAGGACATGACTATTACTCGTAAGGAGCTTTAGCATCGTCTTGGGATGTTCTAACCTGTATACAGTCACAGTCAGAAAATTCATGGCAGAAGTGAATGACATTCCCACAGGTAGTTGGGATCAGCTGGCTCGAGCTGAGACACAGAAGCAGTAAACATCATTAATGAAACAGAGCTCCAATTCACATGTTGGCAAAAGAAACGTTGTAAATGGTTACAGCGTCAGGTAAGGCACATATTACTTAAACAGTGCTCCAACAATCTTTTTTAACCTTAGCAACGGCAAAAAAAAAAAGAACCGTTTAACCTTTTCTTTTAAACAACTGCTACTTCACATACTTTTTAAATGATTTTTTTGTCAAACACCATCAAGATGTTTACCTTCATTTTGAGGGTTTTACATAAATAGACTCATCTGGAAGTGCAACTAGATATAGATATGCACTTGCCAACTCAAAGTAATTGTTCAACCAAAAATCCCCATGGAGTTACATGCAACTGCCTGAAAAGTTCATCAATACTTAGCCGGTGCTTATCCATAGACACGTAAACTTAACTTTTTGTGTTTTTTTCTCCCTTTTTTAACTCATTTGCTTGTCTTTACCCAAATCAGTGCACTGTGCTATTGTCTCAACTTTCCTCTTTAGATTTCTAAATCTCCCTTCACCTGAACCCTCCCCCTTTCCTTTAGTTTAAAGCCCTATCCACAGCCCTAGTTACACGATTCGCTTGCGGGAGGAGGAGAGTTTCCTGGACATTTTGCTCCAGGAGGCAGTCACACCCCTTAGGCTAAATAGAACTTTAGAGTTGGTCAATGGTCAGGTACAGGAGGGTGTGTCAGGCAGTTATGGGGATCCAGCATGTAGTGATGGAGGGGGCTTTGGCCCCTGATTTTGTCAAGAGGATATGAGGTACTTGTTACCTGTGTGGATAAGAACAAGGATTGCAGACTGGATGAGCAAATTGACCATGGCACCATGGTGCAGGAAGCCATTCAAGTGGGGGGAGTGAAAAGGAATGTGGTAATGATAGGGGACAGCATAGTCAAAGGGGTGGATACTGTTCTCTGGCTACGACCAGGAATTCCAAGGGTTGTGTTGCCTGTCTGGTGCCTGGGTTAAGGACATCTCCTTGTGGCTGGAGAAGAACTTTGAGTGGGGGCGGGAGGATCTATTATCGTGGTCCACATAGGAACCAGTGACATAGATAGAAGTAGGAATGATGTTCTGCTGAGAGAGTTGGAGGAGTTAGGGTCTAATATAACACGCAGAAGCTCAAAAGTAATCATCTCTGGATTGTTACCTGAACCATGTGCCAATTGGCATGGGGTCAAGCAGATTAGAGAAGTAAATGTGTGTCTCAAAGAATGGTGTGGGAAGAAGGTGTTTCGATTCATGTGGCACTGGCACCAGTACTCGGCAAAGATGGAGTTGTTCCATTGGGATGGGCTTCACTTAAACCGGGCTGGAAGCAGCGTCCTGGCAAATCGTATTACTAGGGCTTTAAACTAAAAGAGTATGTGAAGGGTTCTGATGAAGGGAGATTTAGAAAACTAAAGAGAAAACTAGAGACAACGAAGCAGTGTACCAATTGGGGTAAAGACAAGCAGAGTGGGACAGGAAAGGACAGAGAGTTTAATGGTAATAGTGCATCAATAAATAATGTCCATGCAAATAATGGGAGTATAAACGTAATATTAAAGGCTCTTCATCTGAATGCGCAAAGCATTCACAATAAGGTAGATGAACTAGTAGCACAAATAGTGATAAGTAGTTTAGATCTAATTGCCATTACAGAGACATAGGGCTGAATTTTATTCACCCACCACCATGATCTAGCGCGTAGCGGATCATCTGTATACGCTGGGCGGTCTGCCGAACCCCACCCCTAATCACGTGGTGGGTGTGGGATCTGCAACTCTGGCAACAGCATCAGCCATCTCTGCGCAGGCGCTGGCACCATTTTTAATGGGCTGCCAGACCTGCACAGTTGAAGCCTGTACTCCATGCCCCCAAAAACACTGTGAATTGATTTTTGGCCCATACCACCCCCAACACAAAGAAAATAAATGGCTGCCCCATTTCCTCCCCCCCTACCAAAACACTTGCATTTAATATGTGACCTTTCCCCCACCCCCAACTGCACAAAGTGCAAAGGTCACCCCTTCCCCCCCTCCCTTACACTGCACATGCAGATTTGACCCTATTCCCCACCACCACCACCCCCAACTACAGTAAAAATCCTAAGTTACCCCCTTCCCCAACTCAGTGGTGCCAACTTTCCCTGGACAGGAAAGTGAAGGCGCATGAGTGCCAGCTGTCACACGCAAGATCGCAGACAGCTGGTAAGGTCGCAGTGAAAGGCCTATTAATTTATTCATGTTCTTTTTTTAAATATTTAAAGTTGGGTCCCATCATCAAGTGGCAGCAGGACCGCCACGGAGCTTCGCCACCGCCTGGAAGATGGGGCCTGGCAATTCCGGCGTCGGGCTCCATGGCGGGATGTGCCTCAGTGATCTTCTAGCACCCCCTGCCACGGAGCCCAACGTTGGGAGCTCAACATAATTCATCCCATGCTAACAAGGTGACCAAAGTTGGGAAATAAATATTCCAGTGTACACAACATTTTGAAAGGAAAGACAGAATGGAAAAAGAGGGGAAGAATACGTTGTGGAACCAACTAGAGATAAAGCTTTTTTAGATCTAGTATTGTGCAATGAGGGAGGGTTAATTAGTAATTTCATAGTAAGAGATCTTCTGAGAAAAAGTGATCAAAATACAACTGAATTCCATATTAAATTTGAAAGTGACATATGTCAGTCCCAAACAAGAATCTTAAACTTAAACAGAGCCAATTACACATGCACGACAGGAGAGCTGACTAGGTTGATTAGATAAATAGACTAAACGTTATGGCAGTGAATAAACAGTGGGGAACATGTAAAGAAACAATTTAAAACGTTCAACAAAAATGCATTCATTAAAAAACAAAAACTCAGCAAGAAAGATCCATCGATGGCTTAGTAAGTATGTTAAGGGTTGTATTAGATTAAAAGAAGAGGCTGGAAATGTAGCAAAGAATAGTAATAAGCCTGAGGATTGAGAGTGTTTTAGAAACTAGCAAAGGGCCAAAAGAGCTGAACTCAAGAGGTGAGGTGAGAGTGACTGCCCTTGACTTCAAGGCAAATGTGATCGAGTATGGTATCAAGGAGCCCTAGAAAAACTGGAGTCAATGGGAATCAGGGGGAAAACTCACTGTTGGTTGGAGTCGTACCTAATGCAAAGGAAGATGGTTGTTTTTGTTGGAGGTCAATCATCTCAGCTCCAGGATCACGCTGCAGGAGTTCCTCAGAGTCGTGTCCTAGGCCCAACCATTTTCAGCGGCTTCATCAATGACCTTCCGTCAATCATAAGGTCAGAAGTGGGGATGTTTTCTGATGATTGCACAATACTCAGCACCATTCGCAACTCCTCAGATACTGAAGCAGTCCATGTAGAAATGCAGTAAGACCTGAACAATATCCAGGCTTGGGCTGATAAGTGGCAAGTAACATTTGCGCCACACAAGTGCCAGGCAATGACCATCCCCAGCAAGAGAGAATCTAACCATCTCCCCTTGACATTCAATGGCATTATGATCACTGAATCCCCAACTATCAACATTCTGGGGGTTACCATTGACCAGAAACTGAACTGGACCAGCCATATAAATACCAAGGCTACAAGAGCAGATCAGAGGCTAGGAATCCTGTGGCAAGTAACTCACCTCCTGACTCCCCAAAGCCTGTCCACCATCTACAAGACACAAGTCCGGAGTGTGATGTAATACTCTCCACTTGCCTGGATGAGTGCAACTCCAACAACACTCAAGAAGCTTGACACCATCCAAGACAAAGCAGCCCACTTGATTGGCACCCCATCTACAAACATTCACTCCCTCTACCACCAACGCACAGTGGCAGCAGTATGTACCATCTACAAGATGCGCTGCAGAAATGCACCAAGTCTCCTTAGACAGCACCTTCCAAACCCGCAACCTCTACCACCTAGAAGGACAAGGGCAGCAAATGCATGGGAAGCACCACCACCTGCATGTTCCCTTCCAAGTCACACACCATCCTGACTTGGAACTAAATTGCCATTCCTTCACTGTCGCTGGGTCAAGATCCTGGAACTCCCTTCTTAACAGAACTGTAGGTGTAACTATCCCACATGGACTGCAGAGGTTCAAGAAGGCAGCTCACCACCACCTTCTCAAGGGCAGTTTGGGATGGGGAATAAATGCTGGTCTTGCCAGCGATGGCCACATCCCATGAAACAAATAAAAAAAGTTATTAGAGTTTTTTGAGGAAGTAACCAGCAGAGTAGATAAAGAGGAACTAGTGGATGTAGTATACTTGGATTTCCAAAAGGCCTTCAATAAGGTACCACACAAAAGGTTAGTACACACGATAAGAGCTTATGGTTTTGGGGATAAGCATGGATAGAGGATTGGTTAATGACAGTAGGGATAAACGGGGCATTTTCAAGTTGGCAAGCTGTGACTAGTGGAGTAAAGGCCTGCTCGGGTCTGCAAATGAGACCTGACCCAAGCCCGACCCAACCCAAGTCCTTCCATTTTTTTCCTGCACCCAACTAGACCTGACCTGACCATCAGTTAACCTACCTTCCGTTTTTCACTTTGTTCCTTACCTGCACAAGCTTAAAATAACTGTAGCAAAACCACCTTTAAAGTCCAAAGAGTAACTTTACATTAAAGTCACTTACCTGAGGTGGTGATAGAGCGTGTCCGATCCAGCCTGACCCAACCCAAGCCCGAATGCCGGACCCGGAAGTGCAACCCGACCCCGACACATGTCATCGGGTCCTTTCAGGTTCGGATATGGTAGCAGGCCTTAATAGTGGAATGCCGCAAGGATCAGTACTGGGGCCGCCTCTATTTACAATCTATAATAATGACTTAGACAAAGAGGCTGAGAGTAATGTATCTAAGCTTGCTGATGATGCAAAGCTAGGTGGAAATATAAGAACAAAGAACAGTACAGCACAGGAACAGGCCATTCGGCCCTCCAAGCCTGCGCCGATCTTGATGCTGTGATAAGCTGTGAGAAGCTGATAAGCTGTGAGAAGAACACAAAGAGGCTGCAAAGAAATATAGACAGTGTCATGCAGACCCCCACCTGCCAAGAATGAGGCATTTTAATTTTGTCATATGAACATTGATTTTAAACTGTTGCTGGAGTGAAGAAATGACTTGTTTGAAGATCACCAGACACTGGGCTGGAAGGACATTTGCATATTAAGAGACGTTACTTGTGGAGACAAAGGACTATTCCCTGCTCCAATTAACCTAAATGGATTTTGATCACCAGACATTGAAGGTGTAAGGAAGCGCATTCCAGGCCCTGCGATACAATCCACAGGACTAACTGGCAGGTAGCTTCTCCTTTGGCAGTAGACCTTCTGCTGAGGCTATCACATTTGTTGCCTTGCTGCCCCTCACTCCTCACCCCTACAACCCTATTGCCCAGGGGTCTGCCTCTGCTCCTATAGATGCTGCTCCTCATCACTAGTCAATCCTATCTGAGAGTAGCTTAATTTCATTTCCTGTTATGTACTTCTTTCCTTTCAATTGGAATGTGGAGTCTTCCTGAGCCCGCCCCCTCCCCTCATGAACCCATGAGGCCTGTTTGCAGAAGGACCCATCCACCCCCCAAAGTCATACCCCCAAAATTCCCTTGTCCAGAGTGAAGCTATATTACAGATAATTCTCCTGACTGCACAACTGGATGCATGTGAATGAGGGCCTTCTCTGAGCCTTCCCCCTTCAATGGTTCCTCTTGCTGCTGTCCTGCCACTCTGACTGTGTTAGCCTCACTGTAGTGATTGAGACCCTGCATGGAGCCTGTGCCTTAAAAAGAAAATCCTAAACTGGCCCTTGACAAGCTGACAAAAAGCTCATTAAGAGCCTTAACTGGCCATTTATCCATTTCGGGCGGGTTGCTTTTACCCGCTCTCTCGGAGCCTTTTAAAGTTCCAGTTTGTCGGTTTCACATCAGGAAACTGACACGCCAACCCAAGGGGCAAGTTTATGTATCCGCCCACCTCCGTTCCCACCTTCGCATTTAAATAGAAATCCTGGCCAGTGAAGCAGCTGACCTCTACTTTCAACTGATGGCACTGCCGAAAGCGAAAAGTCTGTCCATTTTTGAACCAAAGACACAAACCATTCTGAGGCACAGAGCTTCATGCCATTGCAGCACTAATGTACTGAACCAGAGGATGGCTGTCTTGTGTTATATCATAAGAAAATCACATAGAGGTGACATTTCAAATATATTTAATCGGAATTTGCTTTACGTTTTCAAATGTATGTTTCAAATAGTGAAAGGTGATTTCTTTAAAAAATCTTAACTGGAATAAGAAATCTTCATCCCTCATTTAAATAAGTCAGCAGTACAACTTATGTCGGAAAGAAATCTGCAGGTTAAAACTTATCTTTATAAAATGGCATTGGAAATGTGAAGGTTATTCATAATGGCTGCTTTTTCTCAACTCTTCCCACCCACCCAATGCATCCCAGACTACACCAGATGATGCGGTGCTGGACCAGGCCATAAACTTCAGCATTCAGGTCATTAGCATGTCATGAGGGACCATTTGGTGAGCCGCGTGCCTAGGATTGGGGCCTTCCTACTGTTGAGCATATGTTTGGCTTGACATCCATTTTCTGAAGCAGAGTGATGTTTTTCTATGTTGAAGGCATTATATAAATACAAGTTGTTGTGTATAAATGCGACTTGTACAATTTATATATTGAATGGAGTCAGAAATAAAAATGGTAACTGAAATGATTTTGAAAAAGTAACTACAGTACATTAATGGCTGAAATTGCAGCCTTTCATGTAGTTGCTTTTATGTATGTTTCTACAGGTTCTGTGCTGATCTTGATTTCAGTAAATCAGTACGTTTGAGGTCCTTATTTGAGCAAAAGAATAAAATGCCACATTTGATTTTTTTTTTCTGTTACAGACATATTTAATGTGTGGCATGCTTTATACATGACTATTAATTATGTTACTAATCTTTTAGCCAATTAAGATTTTGTTGCCCTAGATTTGATGCCTAAAGTTTTCTGACCACTCAAGGTATGATGCTATGAGGATTTTATTATTGAACAGCTTACTAATTGAAAATTTAGTTATATTGCTTTGAAGATATACAGTTTCATGTGTACATTTAAAGAAAGCTTTAAAAACTATATCAAAAATATAACTTATGCACACTTTAAAATAATACAAATTTAAGGGAAAATGCATAGACCATGAGGGAAATATGCAATGATCGTTGAAATGGCTTTCAGAAGCAGTCATTTTTTTGTGTTTGCTGTACTCTAAAACTAATGCACCATATTGACATGACCTTATGGATTCTTGTGTTTGCAATGCATTAAACAAACTGTTGGCATATTGTATTGGTTTTTAGAAATGAAAATTGTATATGACCTTTTACGTGTGACTTCGTTGTACTTTCTTAAAATGGTCACCTTACACCTTCAGGTGTATTTAAATCTCCTTAGAGGCTAAGGTTAATGTGTGATGTGTTGTTAAAAAAAACAGTCATCTCATCTTGCCTTGTTTCTCACATATTAGAAGAAGGCTTTAGTGTTTCAAATGACAAGAGACATAGTATGGGTTTAGTTTCGATTGCATGAGTTCAGAAATCCCTAGTGGAAACTTCGATCCTGGGCTGTGTCAAAAGTACTTGTGCTGTGTCAGAGGTACTTGTTCCTATCCTAGCAAGCTCTTCAGTTAGAATTGTAACTAGTAGTATTCTGATTCTCTAGCAGCATCCCATCAATGCAACAGGTAGAATCAGCAGGAGCTATTTGGAGCTGTAAGAGAACTTGACCAGTGTTTCCAATTTAGGCCAAGTGTTAGTTAGAAATGAATCAACCTTTGACCAATGATGGGAGCTGAGGCTTTTATATCAGGTGTCAGATGCTTCTTACAAGCCAAGAGGGACTCCCTGGAAGGATGTTAGAAAATGTCAAAGACACATTGATACATTAATGTTCAAATGAAAGAGATTTATGAGCCAGTTTTTGTTTTTGATATTGCATATAGCTTTCAACATGAAAATTAGGAAAATAAAAACCATGGAATGCAGACAAATATAATTGAGAAGTCATAGTCATTGAGTCGTAGAGTCATTAATGGCATAGAAGGAGGCCATTCAATTCATTGAGTCCGTGCTGTCTCTTCGCAGAGCAATCCAGTCAGGCCACTCCACTGTGGGATCCCCGTAACCCTGTAAGTTTATTTCTTTCAAGTGCCCATCCAATTTCCTTTTGAAATCATTGATGTCTCCACTTCCACCACCCACGTGGGCAGCGAGTTTCAGATAATTACCACTCGCTGTGCAAAAACATTCTTCTTTACAATCCCCCTGCATCTCTTGCCCAAAGCCTTCAATCTGTGTCCCCAAGTCCTTGTACCATCAGTTAATGGAAAAAGGTTTTCCTTGTCTAAGTTATATAAACCTGTCTTAATCTTGTACCAAATCTCTCCTCAATCTCCTTTGCTCCAGGGAAAACAACCCCAGCTTTTTCAACGTGACCTTGTAACTGAAATTCCTCATCTCTGCAACCATTCTGGAAAATCTCCTTTGCAGCCACTCAAGGACCCTCACATTCTTCCTAAAATGTGATGACTAGACTGGACACAATACTTTAGTTGGGGTCTAACCAGAGCTTTATAAAGTTTCAACAAAACTTCCTTGATTTGGTGCTCTATGCCTCTATTTATGAAGTCCAAGATCCCACATGCTTTGCTTACCACTCTCTCAAAGTTTGATGCATATGCACTTCCAGGTCCCTCTGTTCCTGCACACTCTTTAGAACTGCGTCATTAAGCCTATATTACCTCACCATATCACTTCTGCCAAAATGCATCACCTCATTAAATTCCATCTGCCACTTGTCTGCCCATCCTGCTAGCCTATCTATGTCCTGTTGCAGGTTTGTATCATCCTCAGCGTTTGCCACTCCTCCAAGTTTGGTGTCATCGACAAATTTTGAGATTCTACTCTGTATTCCAAGATCCAAGTCATTTATATATAGCAAAAGAAGTAGTGGTCCCAGCACTGACCCTTGGGCAACACCACTGTTTATCATTCCTACAGTCTGAAAAACAACCATTTGCCATGACTTGTCAATTTTTTTGTCCAATTGGACACTGGCCCTCCTATTCCGTGAGCCTCAATTTTGTTAATCAGCCTTTTTATGTTGTCCTTTAACAAATGTTATGACCAGATGAGCAAAAGGTCTAGGGTTCCCTTTCAGCCTTCACCTGGTCTTATTGTAACAGTGTTTTATTTCTAAACACACTGTGTTTTAGCTCCCCCTTGGTAAATCCTTGTTCACCGCTTTCCAATTATAAGGCAAAGAAATGAGCACAAACAGGCTTTCTTAGGTTTAAAGAAGAAAGGTGAAGTTTTATTAAACTTAAACTTAAAATCTAATTCGGTTGATGCCTACGGATACACGATTCATCCACGCTAGCATGCATACGTGATAGGCACATGCAAATAGAGACAGAAAAGAGCAGAAGAAAAATAAAGTGGAAAGGTTTGAGTCAATATCTGAAGAGTTTGTTACGGTTCTTCGAGCTCACTATAGATTCCTTTTGTAGGTTGATCTTGCTTTTCGTTCACTGTAGGAGACTTTTCTCTCTTGGGGTTCATGTGTCTTCAGTGGGCTTCAGGTCCATGAGAAAGAGATGGGAGCAGACAGGAAAGGAGGTCTGCGTCAGTCTAGGAGCAAACAGCTTTCTGCCAGTTCAAACACTGTCTCTCCAATTTAAAACTCTCATTTCAAACTCTGCCATAGCCAGTTAGCCATGTGACTAACTGGGCTGTTTGAGGATTGAATTGGAGCAGGGAGTGATTCCTTTGTCTACAATCCTGTCTGTTAATATGCAAAAATGTCTTTCTAGCCAGGGGCATGACAACCCCTTGTATCAGGCCATCTCTTCTTCCCAACAACAATTTGAAATTTAATGTCTATGTGGAGAAATTAATATGCCTCTTTATTGGCAGATGGGGGCCTGCATGAGACAGATGTTTTCTTAAAATCCATAAAGACAACATCCACTGCATTCCCTTCATCAACTTCTCTGTTACTTCATCAAAAAATCAAATAGATTAGTCAAGCATGCACTGTCTTTACAAATCTGTGCTGGCTCTCCCTAATTAACTCAAACCTCTCAAAGTGCCAAGTAGGTTGCTTATAATTAAGGATGTACTGAGCATCTGTGGAGCTAAAGTGAGCTATATGACACCAGTGACTTAAGGCGCTATGCAGTCACAAAAGGATCAAAAATGGGGTCCAAGATGCACAAGTACACTTCCAAAAGGAAATGTGAAGGTGCCATGTTGGTAAGAGGTCATGTAGAGCCCAAACAGAAGTGGTCTGCCTCTGTTGTAACCTCTCTCCCTCTTCCGGTTCTTTCACAACCTGCTTCAATTCCTCCTCCTCTACTTCCTCCTCCTCTTCTTTGTGCTCCTACTCCTCACCCTCTCACCTGATAGGTGGTGGCAAGGGCTTGTCTCATAATAATTGGGTTGGGCAGCATGCAGCATGCTATTACAAATGCTGATTTGATTCCAGAACTGTCATTTTTTGCATGTGCAATCTTAACTCTTAGGCCGGAATTTTACTGTTAAGAGTCGGGTCCTGTCGGGGTCGTGCGGAGGGAAAAATGGCGCGCAAAGATGTCGGGCCGGGTCCCCGGCGTCATTACGCGCTGACGCAATTTAACCAATGTGGGAAGTCGGGCGCGATTCAGTTTGCACTTGCCACCCGACTAACATCAATTGAGAAGTTCTTAAGGTAATTCAGAATCCAATTGGCAGAGATTTTACGCTACGTATCTGATTTTACGGCCGTTAATCGGGTCATGGGACGTGTCGGGAACCCAGCAGGTTCAAAAGGGCGGCAGGCATTGATTCATGAGGGAGTTGGAGGTAAAAATGAATTTATTGAACTTTATTCATGCTGATGTTATTTGTGTGTCCTCAAAAGGGTTGTAACTTGCAGGTTGTGCAGAAGTTCTAATCTGAATTTTATGCACTGCTGATAGGGACCCATGTAATATTAGTTATTGCCTGAAGGAAGTACCTGAAGTGAGCCAGTCACAAAAGCTGGAAGTTATTACCTGTGGTCAAAGCATTTGTTCTGTTGTTCAACAATGGGAATTGTTCACTCTGGAGGTGGATCATCAGATGAGGAGGACAGTGATTCAATGAGTGACAGAAGTACAAATGGTCAGGGGAACATACAGCAAGCTGCATCAATGCATCCTCGTGCTGTTGGAGGGAGAGTAGTTCGCAGAGTCGCCCGGGAGCGACTAAATGTCAGGAGATGTACCTACCCAGTAGTAAGGGCATACCGAACGCGTCTGAACTACCTGCAGCTGTCAGAACGCCAGTGCAGAAGAAGACTGCGGCTGTCACGGGAGACTGTCACATCTCTTTGTGAGATGCTGGCAGTGGATGTTGCATCAAACTGTCTAGGTGGCTATCCAATGCCAGTCGCTCTAAAGGTCACAGTATCTCTCAACTTCTATGCGTCTGGCTCCTTCCAAGCCTCAGCTGCAGACTTGTGCGGTGTCTCACAATCAGCAGTGCACCATTACATAAAGGTTGTGACTGATACATTGTTTCAACGTGCTAACCATTTCATCATGTTCAAGACGGACAACACCAGTCAGGCTGAGAGAGCCAGAGGCTTCAGCATTATATCCGGCTTCCCAATGGTACAGGGCATGATAGACTGTACTCATGTGGCCCTTAGAGCACCAGCTGGACAGTCGGGGGCATTCATGAACCACAAGGGATTCCATTCAATGAACGTTCAGCTCCTCTGTGATCATCGGAAGTGAATCATGCAGGTGTGTGCACGTTACCCTGGTAGTTGTCATGATTCTTTCATTCTTCACAACTCACAGGTGCCTGCAATTTTCAGTGCTCCACACAGAATGGAGGGATGGATACTTGGCGACAGGGGTTATCCTCTGAAGACATGGCTCATGATACCAGTGAGGAACCCAAGGGGTGAGGTGGAGGAACGATACAATGGGAGCCATGCGGCCACCAGAGAGACAATCGAGCAAACTATAGGCCTCCTAAAGATGAGATTTAGGTGTCTTTACCGCTCTGGTGGATCACTGCAGTACGCACCGTCGAGGGTTTCCAGAATCATTGTCGTCTGCTGTGCCTTGCATAACCTGGTGATTGAACATGGAGATGCCCTAGAGGATGATCAATGTCAACACGATGTGTCATCAGATGATGACAACGTTTCTGATGAGGAAGATGAGCATCAGTCTGATGATGATCATGGAGAGGAAGCTGAATGTATCTTGGCTCTAACTGCTAGAGAAACAAGGGAATCTCTAATAGGAACGCGTTTCAGTTGAAACGATATAAATCTTCACACATTTCAATCTGCTTTATGACATTAATCATTGTGAGGATCTGACAGCACAAAATCTCTAACCTTTAGGGGGTGAGACAAAGCGATTAACCAATCCATCACATCATGAGGGACGCAACCCAAGTGTGTGGCGTCACATTTGAGACAACTTGAGTTGACTAACTATGTAGTATCTGACTTCAGGAATGACATGTCCAATGATAAAATTTCCAATTTAATCAAACACTATTGTTTTACAAATCAAATAAATGTACTTCAAATCACCCAGTACACCAGTAGTGAAATTAAAGTGTTTTCTTCATCCGTTTTCGTGTGCTCATTCATGTGCAATGATCCCTCGCCACCTGACTTACCAGAGGCAGGTGGCTGATCTTGTTGCCGCCCTGCTTTTGATGACTTGGGCGGACATCCTCTGCATGCTCGTGGCCGTGAGGGCCCTGGCATCTCAGGGTTCTCATGACAAATATCATGAGCACCCTCTATCACCCCGGGATTTAGCTGTTCACATGTCCCTGGCAGAGGGAGCAAGGAGCTGCTGGATGCATCAGAAGCGCCGTGAGAGGAGCTCCCATATGCGATCTGCTGCCCCTGTGCCCTCGTGAAGCTCTGGTGGTCCTCAATGGTGGCATCAGAGCACTGAGTGTCCAAACCTGGCGCAGTCACATCAGATTCTGCTCTTTGATGCTCTGGTCCAGGGAGGCCACAGTCGTTCTGAGGTCCCGAATTGCATGAAGAACTGGTCGCTCCACTGCAGCAGCCAGTCTATCAACGGAGGAAGCCAGATGTTCAAATGCCTGTGAGTTTGCTGAACTCATACTCTGGATGGATGTCTCCAGAGTATGAGTCATAGCGCGCAACGTCTCAGGCAACTCCGCCAGATTTCCATGGACCGCATTCTGCACCTGCAGCATCGCCCGACGAAAGGATGATCTCAGAGGCACGTCATCAGCTTGCGGCTCTGCATTGGCCTGGCATCCCACTGTCCTCTGAGTGTGTGATGCATCAGCCGATTATGCCACTGGTGTCTGGCCCGGCAACTGTGCTGTGCTCACACCAGTGTGTAACATCGATTCCCCAGACACAGTCATCCCAACCGAAGTGTCAGTATCTGCTGTGGTACTTGGTGAGTCGCGATGATGTGACGGTGCATCCTCTGAGGAGCCCTCCTCCACCTCAGAGGTGGATGGGCAGGCAACGGTAACGCTTCCTGGCACATGCTGGGTTTCACCTGTTGGGAAAAGCATTGTGATCAGTTTCATCATCAATCCAGAATTAAGCAAAAGTTTGTGCCTCCAGCATGGTTGCATCTGGGTGATGTTACAATTGAGGGCAACATTCAGTGCATTTGACATCCACCAAATCATTGGCACAGTAGTGCAGCCTCATCACACTCCCACCCCCTCCATAATGAAGTGTTACACCACATTCTGGAACACTCACTCTCATGGCCAGGTACACCGGTCTCGCCATCTGCCCCGGCACGTCGTCCTTCCTCCCCTGCTATAGTTAAGGCATTCTCCTCCATTCTGGTGAGGAATCCCTGGGTGGCTTCGCCGCCACCAGTATGTGACCTCTCCCGGGCATTGTGTGCCCTCTTTTTCTGAATAAACAAAGATACTTATTTTATACATAGTCGATGGCATATGACACTGTCACCCAAAGGGTTGGTGTTGCATTTCACTGCTGTGACAGTGTTGGCCGCAACTTTAACACCACAGCATCAGCGTTTATCACAGACTTGCCCATTATGCATCCCATTTCAAGGAAGCAGCCAGGCATTGATCATACAGGGCTTCCACATTGCATCATGGATACACAAAAAAACCTCTCTCGGCACATAACCGATTAGATGAATGAGGAATGCCGCTTACCTGGGCAGAGCGAAGCAAGTCATTGAGGCGCTTGCGGCACTGTATCCATGTACGCCTCACAATGCCTTGGCTGTTGACCTCCTCTGCAACCTCCAGCCAGGCCCTCTTGGTCACTTTGGAGGGTCTCCTTCTCCCAACTGAGCTGAATAGAATGTCTCTCTTCTCCTCAACGGCCTGCACTGAATCATCAGAAAATCGGGGGGCAACATGATTGCTTCTGCCCTCCATCACCTCTAACAGCAATATTGTTGTCTCCCAGTCTTTCTGTGTTTCAATGTATGGAGCCTTTGAAATCTCTAGACCTTATGACAGTTGTATCTTCCTTTACATCAAATGGGGAACTCACTGCTCTGTTTAAAATCAGTAATCCTTTATGTAGGGCTTACAATCCGCCTTCCGCGTATGTGGCCCCGCCCCCAATGATGCTGAAGTTCCCGCCCGCGCGCGCCATTTCTTTTTGGAGTTACGCCGTGGGCCCGCTGATTAGGTGATCTGCGCATGATGCCGGCAGGCAGACGATGCGGAACGGGATCGGGGCCCTGATTCGGGAGCATCGGCCCCGGGGCCACCGGTAAGCGAAAAATTCCGGCCTTAATCTCATAAAGTTGAACACAATGTTAAACGGAATGAAGAGCTCCCCACCAGTGCTATTAAAAGGTTCACAAACTATTTACAGGTTAGTTGATGAATTATTTCTTCCGGCTGCTGGTGCAATTGTACATCTAATTGAAGCTTTCCTATACTTGGCTGAAGTTTCTTTTTACTTTCACTTTCCAGCCCCTCAGCTGGTATCTGTGTAAAGTAGCCTCGAGTGGAAAAAATGTACAATGCAAATCTCAAAACGCTTCTTCCCTCCCTTTCATAGTAAATGATAGACATAGCATATTTCAATGGTTTGTTTCAAAAAAATGTAAACAATAAACTGAAACATTGTCATGCAGGCCCCACCTGCCAAGAATGAGACACATGAATGAGGCACATTAATTTCATCACATAGACATTAAATTTCAAATTGTTGCTGGGAAGAAGAGAAGGCCTGTGACAAGGGGTTGCCAGGTCCCTGGCTGGAAAAATATTTTTGCATATTAACAGACAGTGCTTGGAACAAAGGAGCTATCCCCTGCTCCAATACAATCCACAAACAGACGTGGTCAAACCAGTTAGTCACATGACTAACCTGCTTGGCAGTCTGGGTCTTTTTTCTGAATTGTACAGTCTTGAACTGAGAACCTGCAGAAAGCAGAATGCTGCTGGACTGAAGAAGACCTCCTGTCTGTCTGTTTGCTCCCATCTCTTTCTCACAGAATTCCCAAGCCCACCGAAGACACATGAATCCCAAGAAAAAAAAGTCTGCTACAATGAACAAGGTTTAAGAAGAATACTGGGCCCCAATGAAAAGCAAGGTCTACCTATAATCAAGGACTCTACAGTGAGCTCGAAGAACCATAACAATAACTCTTCAGATATTGCCTCAAACCTCTCCACTTTATTTTTCTTCTGCTCATTTGTATCTCTATTTGCCTGTATCAGGTATGCATGCTAGCGTGGACGCATTGTGTATCTGTAGGCGTCAACAGAATTAGAGTTTAAGTTTAATAAATTTCAACCTAAGAAAACCTGTTGTGTTGGTTTCTTTGCCTTATAATTGGAAAGCAGTGAACAAGGATTCACCAAGGGGGAGCTAAAAACACGGTGGTTTAAAATTAAACCCTGTTTCTGTAAGACCAGGTTAAGGCAGAAAGGGAGCCCCTAGACCTCTTTCTCACCTGGTCGTAACAGAACTTTGGGTGCTAGCATCCAAAATTAACCCACAGTCAAAAGAGAGAAAATGGAAGTGGGAAACCAAATTGTTGCCAATCAATAAAAAAGTGCAAGTTTTCAATACAGGTTTTCTTGTGGTTGTGTGTGCTTGAATACTAATATGTCTGCGACTGAAGTTTGTAGCTCTCCAAACCAGGGTGAAGTGACTTAGGATAAGTTAAAAGCACTGTCTATGGAGGAGTTGAGGAAAATGGCTGAGCACTGTGGGATCACTGTACGTGGCAAAGCTAGGAAGTCTGGACTCCTAAGACTAGTGGCTACCATTTTTCCCTTGAATCTGAAGAAGCTGAGACAGGGTTAGAAGCAGACTCCAACGGGGGATTGTTGGCAAAGATACAAATGGAACAAAGGAAACTTGAATTTGAGGAAAGGGAGAAAGAAAGAGCCTCCCAGAAGGAACGTGAAAAAAAAGAAAAACAGGAGAAAGAAAGAGAGAGGCAGGAGAGAGAGGGAGAAAGAAGCTTCCAGAAAGAATGCGAAGAAAGAGAGCTAATGCTGCTTGAGCTAACTAGGGGCCGGCAGAGTAACCCCAGTAAAAGCATGGCCAATATGGAGGAGCATAATTCAGGGCTGGGTACAGAATTGTTAAAATTAGCTCCACTAATTCCAAAATTCAATGAGGAAGATATGGAAGAATTTTTTGTGTCTTTTGAGAAACTGGCAAGGCAGCTATAATGGCCAGCTGAGACTTGGTCTCTTTTACTACAAAGCAAGCTAACTGGAAAAGCCCATGAGGTTTATTCCCTGCTCCCAGATGAAAGTTCATCAAATTATGAACTGACCAAAAATGCTATCCTCAAGGCATATGATTTAGTACCCGAAGCCTGGCACCAAAAGTTTAGAACCCTCAGGAAGCAAGCTAATCAAACTTATCTGGAGTTTGAAAGAAGTAAGCAGCTGGCTTTTGACCAGTGGCTGAGGGCTCTTAAAGTACAGCTCAGCTATGAGAATCTCAGGGAAGTAGTTCTGTGAGAGCAATTTTAAAACTCTCTCTCATTCTCAATAAAGACCCATGTAGAGGAGCAGCAGGTCCAGAGAGCCCGGCAAGCGGCCGTTCTGGCCAATGAGTTTGCTTTAATTTGTACGTCGGTTTCCAAGGGGAGAATCTTTCCTAATCACCAGCACAAATCCGAAAAGAACAATGGGTGGGAAGGTGATATCCACCCAGGCAGTCCTGGGAGAGAAAGAAAAGCAGGAGACACAGGGGGCCCTCCTCCAGCCAAAAAGGAAGGTGCTGTGAGCAAGAGTGAGACCCAGAGACCTGTGTGCATCCATTGTAATAAAGCAGGGAATTTAAAAGCTGACTGCTGGAAACTAAAGGGAAAACCAGTCGTGTTAATCAGGCTACACATGCTCAGTGAAGGAGAAGGAACCCTGATGGACAGCACATCAAAACAAGTAAGAGTGAGACCCAGGAAATCTACCGCTGCAAATGCAGGAAAATATTATAGGGTTCCTGAGGATTATTACGGTTTTGTGTCTGAAGGGAGAGTAACCCAAAACCCCTCAAATGAGGCAAGCAAGCCCATAGTAATTCTCAGGGACACAGGGGCCACTAGATCCCTTTTACCAGAAAAAGGCCTGACCTTTCCCCCAGAGAGTGCAGTGAATAGCAGATTGGTGGTGAATGGTAGTGGAGGGCAGCGTATGCCTATACCAGTAGACCGGGTGTACTTAGAGTGTGACCTAGTTTGGGGACCGGTGACCGTACGGATTGTCCCTAGTTTGCCTGTGGATGGGGTTGACCTGCTCCTAGGTAAGGATCTGGAGGGGGTGAAGGTGGTAGCCCCCCCAGTAGTGAAAGAAAGATTGCAGCAGGTCAGAGAGACAGGGCAGTGGCAGGAGACAGTCCCCTGTAGTTTCCCTGAATGTGTAATGAATGAGGCCATGATCAAACCAGCTCCCCCAGAGGAGACTGAATTGACACTGCAGGCAGATGACCATGAGGTCTGCCTGTCCGAGACTTTCTTTGGAAAGTTAGGAGACCCAGGGAATGAATTAAATGGATTTTCCCTAGCTGAGGCTCAGCGAGCTGACCCAGTATTGCAAGAGTTAGCGCAGGTTGCCCAGTCTGAATTTGAAGCAGACTATTTAAAGAATGAGGTACTGTTGAGGAAATGGAGTTCTCCTCACAGACCAGAGAGCAAGGAGTGGACAGTAGTTCACCAGTTCGTGGTGCCACAGAGGTACCGGAGAGAAATATTAAGAAGGGCCCATGAGACTACAGTGGCTGTACATGCCGGTATACAAAAGCCCAATGCCCGCATAAGACAGCAGTTTGACTGGCCAGAACTCCACAATGTGGTGGAGTAGTGGAAGAGTTGCTACATGTGCCAGGTTGAGGGGAAACCCCAACCTACAGTGAAACCTGCACCCCTAAGTCCTGCTAGGAGGACCCTCCAGCAGAGGGCTGGTGAACTGTAAGAGACCCCTACCGAGAACAAAAAGGGACAAGCAGGCACAAGGCTGGCAAAAGTTTAGAAAGGGAAGGGGAAAAAGCGACCAAGAAGGCAGGTTAAAGGAAGTCGGTAGGAATCCCAAATGAAAACCCCTGCTGTCTGGTCAGCCAACCTCGAAAAATGTGAAAAGTTAGACCCCACATACTCCTACGTAAATGTAGACAACAAGAAGCACCCCACCAGAGTTGCTAACAACGAGAAAGAAAAATTCCAAGGGTGGGACCCGTCATCCGTGGTTAACTAGAACAGTTAAAGATAGTATCAAGCTTAAAGAAAAAGCCTATAATTGCACAAAGATGAGAGGCAGGTCAGAAGATTGGACAGAATATAAAAAACAACAAAGAATGACTAACAGATTGATAAGGAAGGTAAAATTAGAGAGAATACGAGAGAAAGCTAGCGAGAAATATAAAGACAGATAGTAAGAGTTTCTATAGATATTTTAAAAAGAAAAGAGTTAACAAAGTGAGCATTGGTCCTATAAAAAGTGAGTCTGGGGAATTCATAATGGATAATAAGGAGATGGCAGATGAATTGAACAGATATTTTGCATCTTTCTTCACTATTGAGGATGCAAGTAACATCCCAGTATTAGCTGTAAGTCAGGAAATGGAAGGGAGGGAGGAACTCAAGAAAATTACAATCACCAGGGAAATTGTACTGAACAAATTGTTGGAGCTGTGGGCTGACAAGTCCCCAGGTCCTGATGGACTTCATCCTAGGATGTTAAAAGAAGTGGCTAGTGAGATAGTTGATGTGTTAGTTTTAATTTTCAAAAATTCCCAAGATTCAGGGAAGATTCCTTTAGATTGGAAAATAGCAAATGTAACTCCTTTATTCAAAAAGGGAGGGAGACAGAAAGGAGGAAAGTACAGGCCAGTTAGCTTAACATCTGTCTTCGGGAAAATGTTAGAAGCTATTATTAAAGATGTTATAGCAGGGCATTTAAAAAAATTCAAGGTAATCAGACAGAGTCAACATGGTTTTGTGAAAGGGAAATCATGTTTAACCAATTTATTGGAGTTGTTTGAGGGAGTTACATGTGCTGTGGATAAAGGGGAACCAGTGGATGTATTGTACTTAGATTTCCAGAAGGCATTTGATAAGATGCCACATCAAAGATTATTGCAGAAAATAAAAGCTCATGGTATAGGGGGTAACATATTGGCATGGATAGAAGATTGGTTAGCTAACAGGAAACAGAGAGTAGGTATAAATGGGTCATTTTCTGGTTGGCAAGATGTAACAAGTGGTGTGCCACAGGGATCTGTGCTGGGGCCTCAACTTTTTACAATTTATATAAATGACTTAGAAGAAGGGACCAAAGGTATGGTTGCTAAGTTTGCTGCTGACATAAAGATAGGTAGGAAAGTAAGTTTTGAAGAGGACATAAGGAGGCTACAAAGGGATATAGATAGGTTAAGTGAGTGGGCAAAGACCTAGCAAATGGAGTATAATGTGGGAATGTGGGAAATTGTCCACTTTGGCAGGAAGAATAAAAAAGAAGCATATTATCTAAATGGTGAGAGATTGTAGAGTTCTGAAATGCAGAGGGATCTGGGTGTCCGAGTGCATGAATCACAAAAGGTTGCTATGCAGATACAGCACGTAATTAGGAAAGCTAATAGAATGTTATCGTTTATCATGAGGGGAATTAAATACAAAAGTAGGGAGGTATGCTTCAGTAATACAGGGCATTGGTGAGACCACATCTGGAGTACTGTGTACAGTACTGGTCTCCTTACTTAAGGAAGGATGTAAGTGCGTTGGAGGCAGTACAGAGAAGGTTTACTAGACTAATACCTGGAATGGGTGGGCTGTCTTATGAGGAAAAATTGGACAGGCTAGGCATGTATCCGCTGGAATTTAGAAGAGTAAGAGGCAACTTGATTGAAACATATAAGATCCTCAGGGGTCTTGACAGGGTGGATGTGAAAAGGATGCTTTCCCTTGTAGGAGAATCTCAAACTAGGGATCACTGTTTAAAAATAAGGGGCCGCCATTTAAGACAGAGATGAGGAGAAATATTTTCTCTCAGAGGGTCGTGAGTCTTTGGAATTCTCTTCTTCAAAAGGCAGTGGAAGCAGAGTCTTTGAATATTTTTAAGGTAGAGGTAGATAGATTCTTGATAAGCAAGGGGGTGGAAAGTCATCAGGGGTAGGTGGAAATGTGGAGTAATCAGTTCGGACATTAACTTATTGAGTGGCGGAGTAGGCTCGAGGGGTCGAGTGGCCTACTCCTGCTCCTAATTCTTATGTTCGTATGTTGGGTATTTACAGGAACCTGCAGAGACAAAGAAAGACCTCTGGGGGCAGAGAAACCATGATGGTGATGCCTCACCTAGCCAAAGTGCAAGGGGAGTGTAGTAGACTCTGCCACATGCATGCAGGCGGAAGTGTCCCAGAGAGCAAAAGAGATATTAACAAAGAATCCTCCACCACAGTCAGGGAAAAAGGGATCTACCCATTCCCTGAAGTCAAAAGCCTTTGCATGACTCAGCAAAGCACTGAAAGAGAGTTCAGGATAGACCCGCCCACTACTGACTTCCTTAGATAAAATATCAATTTAGGGTTAATTAAGTATAACTGTCCCTGCACCCACCCCCCCCCCCCCCCACCCCCACCCCAGCTTTGGCAGATCTCAACAGGAACAAAGTCATGACAATGGGCAAACAGAAGAAAAACTACTGCAAAGAATCACATGTTTATTGGGATGCCAAAAAGGGGGCAATTAAAGCAGCACTGGCACCAAGAGAAGACAGCCAATTTTAATAAGATTTAGGATTTATGAATGAATGGAAGTGAATGAGAGAGATGCATGTTTTTTTCTGTATCTTATATATATTTCTCAACGCTTTTAAGAAATGCACTTTTCTCAAATCACATTTAATTCCCCTGGGTGTGGAGGTGTCATACAGGCCCCCACCTTCCTAGAATGAGGCACATTAATTTCACCACATAGACATTAAATTTCAAATTGTTGCTGGGAAGAAGAGAGGTCTGTGACAAGGGGTTGCCAGGCCGCTGGCTGGAAAGACATTTCTTCATGATAATAGAGAGTGTTTGGGAACAAAGGAGCTATCCCCTGCTCCAATACAATCCACAAATAGATCTGGTCAGACTAGTTAGTCACATAACTAACCTGCTTAGCAGTCTGAGTTTTTTTTCTGAATTGTACAGTTTTGAACTGACAGCCTGTAGAAAACAGAATGCTCCTGAACTGAAGAAGACCTCCTGTCTGTCTGCTCCCATCTCTTTCTCACAGAACTCCAAAACCCACTGAAGACACATGAACCCCAAGGTTTAAGAAGAATACTAGGCCCCAACGAAAAGCAAGATCTACCTACAATCAAGGACTCCACAGTGAGCTCAAAGAACCGTAACAACAACTCTTTAAATATTGCCTCAAACTTTTCCACTTTATTTTTCTTCTGCTCTTTTCTGTCTCTCTTTGCATGTGTGTATCGCTAGTGGGCATGTTAGTGTGGGCACGTCGTGTATCCGTAGGTGTCAACTGAATTAGAGTTTAAGTTTAATAAATTTCAATCTTTCTTCTTCGAACCTAAGAAAGCCTGTTTGTGCTGGTTTCTATGTCTTATAATTGGAAAGCGGTGAACAAGGATTCACCAAGGGGGAGCTAAAAACACAGTGTGTTTAAAATTAAACCCTTTTTCAGTAAGACCAGGTGAAGGCTGAAAGGGAACCCCAGACCTCTTTCTCACCTGGTCGTAACAACACAAATAGTTCACTTGGTAAGAATGATAGACGTTTTCTCTCATGGGCAGGATATCATCTGACATCAGGTGTAGTCTCATTTGAATCATGTTCTTCATCTGAAATGTCGATGTTGGAATGGGATTCAATGCTTAGGAGTGGTGTTTTCAGTGCTTTGAAGAATGATTCATTCCATGTGATGATTTGTGAACTGTGCTTAGCAGTGATCATTGATCCTTTAGTGCTGGTTGGATGCCATGAGGGGTTGTTTGTTTTCCCACATGACATCACGTTTCACAGGTACCTTATCTCCTGACTATAGCAGTGTAGCTCTAAATTTCATTTTTCACTCTGCATGTACCTTCACTCGATCCTTTTGTTCTCGATCACGTTCAAATACATGTTGATCATTAACTCCGCAGGATAGCTCAGGTAGACATGTGTGCATACGATGTGCAAAAATGAGTGTAGTTGGAGGATTTTCAGTAGTCAAGTGAGGAGTTGCTCTGTAATTATGAAGAAAGTGAGAGAGCTCTTGCTTCCTTGACTTGTTCTCAGCTGTAGCTGTATGTGTCGATTTTTTCAAGGTTTGCATAAATCTCTTGACTTCTCCATTAGCTCTTGGCCAACCGGGTGTGATTTTTTTTGATGAGTGAACCCTAGGTAGTTAGCGAATTTGCTGAACTCATTGCTGTTGAATGGGGGTCCATTGTCACTTTTTACCTTTTGAGCGATTCCAAACAAGGCGAAGATATGGTCAAGCTTTGGGATGACTGCTTTTGATGACTTTGGCGCAACTGATTCCACAATTGGAACCCTGCCGTAGTCGTCAGTGACAACAAGTAGGTGTTCACCTGTGAGCAAATCTGGGAAGTCAACAGTGACTTCAATCCATGGTCCTGGAGGTAGTTAAGACATCTTGAGAGGATCACGAGGATTTGACATTGTGGTTGCTTGACTTTGCAAACACTGATTGATTTTGTATTCTACCATGTGGTCAATTCCTGTGAACCATAGCTTTTCGCTAAGGGGTTGCTTGGTTTTGACTATTCCCTGGTGTCTTTCCTATGCTATATGGACAACACATTCCCTCAATTAGTGTGGAATGACAATACAGTTGTCGCATATTACGACATCAGATGTGTTTGTAACAGTGAGCTCATTTCGAACATTGTAAAGACCTTGTAGTGTGTGAACCATTGTTTGTAGACGCTCTCTCGATCCCGTCTTTCCAGCTTTGTGATTCTATAGCCTTCTACATAATTGCAAAGCCTCATCTTGTTTTGTTGCTGCTTTGATGTCAGCTAGTTTTAGCAACTTTGACACCACATTTAAGTTTACGTAGTTAAAATGCTGTCCAGCAACCTTTTCCTCACGACTAGTAGGACCAACCGTCAGCAACAGATGTCGTGAAATGTAGTCCCCTGGGTTGAGCTTGCCTGGCAGAAACTCAACATGGAACTCGTACTCTTGTAGTTTGAGTATCCAATGTTCTATTCAAGTGGGTGGTTTGCTATATGGATTGCTGAACAAACTCACTATTGGTCTATGATCAATTATTACTTTAAACTCACTTCGCTGATGGAAGTCTGAGATATCCCATGTGATTGAGAGTCCTTCTCTCTCTGTTTGCGAATGATGTTCCTCTGCAGGCATCAACGATCTGCTTGCCATCGCAATGACTGATGGGTTGCCTGTCTTGTCTTTCTCTACAAGAACTCCTCCTAAGCCAACCGGGCTTGCATCCACGATTAACTCGGTGATTTTCTCAGGGTCAAAATAAGCATTTGTGAAACTTGCTGACAAATGATTTTTGGTCTGGTATACAACCTGTTTGTGTGATTTAGTGGATTCCCACTTGGTGGTATCTTTTGTCAGATCGCATGGGGGGCAGTTAGTGTAGCAAGTTTAGGAATGAAATGACTACAGTATGTGACAAGTCCTAGCAGACTCCAGACTTCTTGCACGTTTCTAGGATCCACAGCGTTTGCAATGGCTTCAATTCCTTCACTGCTGAGCACATGACCGAAGAATTCAATACTGCTTTCATTAAAAAAACCAGGGCACTTGTCTTTGTTCAAGGTGAGGTTACATTCTCTGAGACATTGTAGGCATGCATGTAGGTATGTCTTGAGTTCCCTTTCAGTGCGACCGTAGACGAGAATGTCATTACCAAAGTTCAGCGTGCCTTGAAGGTTGCAGATTGTATCAAGTGTTGAAATACCTCAGCTGCTCAATTGACTCCAAAGTTAAGCCTCTTGTATTGGAAAAGTCCAATATGAGTAGAGAATACAGTAAGGTATCTTGAGTCTTCTGCAAGCTCGATTTGATGATAGCTGGCATTGAGATCAAGTTTAAGAAAGTGTTTAGCACCATTCACTTTCTCTATGATGCCATCGATTGTTGGTGTCAGTGCCTCTGGATTACTAGTCCAGTGACATTACCACTATGCCACCATCTCCTCTACACATCTGTCGCCCTTTTCAGGCATAACATTCCAGATCATGACAACTCACTGTGTAAAATATTTTTTCCCCATCTCGCCTCTGGTTTGCCAAATCCTTAAATCTGTGTCCTCTGATTATCGTCTCCTGCCACTGGAAATGGTTTCCCCTTATTTACTCCATCAAAACACTTCATCATTTTGAACACATCCATCATATCTCCCCTCAACCTCCCTGTTCTAAGGAGAACAACTCTAGTTTTTCTAGTGTCTCCACGTAACTGAAGTCTTTCATCCTTTATGTTATTCTGATAAATCTTCTCTGCACACTCTTTAAAATGTGGTGCACAAATTTGGCCAGCTGTACTCCAAATGGGGCTAAAAGTGCAGAAATTGACAGCAAATCAGGATGCTGGCTCCAACCTGCTGATATTTACATTTAACTGCAGTGCGTTAGACTGTGCGCAACACTCTCCTTGGGAGAGGTGGGCTGTCAATTTCAATGCATTAATCATTCAATTAGAGAGATATTAATATGTCTTTTGGAATTTAACTGCAGATGCACAGGTTTCCTGGGTTTCCTGGAACTTGCCAATGAAAGCAAGGTAAGCAATCAGTGGTAATTGAGTGGACTGAGGACATGACAGGGAAATATGTCAATAAGTACTGAAACCTCAGAGTTGATTTCTTGCCTAATTGTGTGAAATATTTTGTTCACAGTACTTGTGCAGAGATTACCTTCACAACTTTAGAGGTGCCTTTCACAACATTGGAACATAACACAAGAACATTGGTACATCTGTTCTCCACCTTGAAGCTGTAATCGATCAGATCAGCATGGGTGCCGCTTATGATGTTTTACTTGAAAATTTGGATAAGGACCAAGATAACCAGCAGCATCAGCCTGCTCCTCACAGACCTGCCACACCACATGAAAGAGGGCATGAGCAGAGAGGTGCAGCTCGCAGGAGGCTAAACCAGAAACACAGGGTGCATAGACATAGAATAAGCTTGCTTGACATGTCAGAACACTGGCATGTCAGGAGGCTCAGGGTGGCATGTCAGGAGGCTCAGGTCTCACGTCAGTTGGTGGCAGACCTCTGAGGCTTTCTGGAACAAGGCCTGCTGCTAAATGGACCTGGTGGCCATGCTTTACCAGTGGCCCTCAACTTCTTTGCCTTTGGCTCATTCCAGGGCCCTGCAGGAGACATTTGCAGGATCTTGCAGTCATTGGTCCACAAATGTATAAGACAGGTAACTCATGGATTGTTAGTTAGGGTAGGCAATTATGTCAACTTTGCCACCAATGATGCCACTCGGAGTGAGCGGGCACTTGGGTTTGCGGCTCTGGCTGGCTTCCCACATTGCAGGGCATCAACAAGTACATGCATGCAGCAATTAAGGCACCATCAATGTTCATCAACTGCAAGGGTTTCCAGTTCATCAATGTGTAGCTGGTGTACAAGTACAAAAAGATGTTTATGCAGGTGTGCACAAGATTGCCAGACAGCTGTAGGATGCTTTCGTTCTGCAGTAGTCAACCCTCCTTGATCTTTTCCCATCTTGAAGCAGACCTACTGGATGTCTGCTCGGAGACCAAAGGATACACACTTGCAATGTGGCTGATGACCCATGAGTTGCCCAATGAATGAGGCCCAGGAGCAATACAATGAAATCCATATGATAATCAGATGTGTCATTGAGCAAGTCACCAGCATGCTGAAGATGTGCTTCAGATGCCTGGAAAGATGAGGAGGCATGCTTTAGTGTGCACCAGCTAGGGTCTCCAAATGGTTGTGGTGTGCTGGACTCTGTACAACATTGCAGTGAAGTTTGGACCTGCAGAAGGAACAAGGCGCAGAGTACAGAACCTCTTTAGATGACTCAGTGGAAGAGGAGGAGGAGGCGGAACATTATATGACCAAGGCACCAGCAATGGTGCACATTGCTGTCTGGTATGCTCAGGATGTTCTTATTATTGCAAAGTTCACTTAGGTTCCACCAGTCCACCCATCTGACAGCCATAGTCAAAAGCCACTCCCACCCCCATCTCCCCCCATCAATTCTGTCAACACAAAGCAGTCCTGCAACCAATCCAGCATCCCTTTCACAGCTCCACATTGTTCAGAGTCAATTCTTGTCTTGCCATTCGTCACAAATGAAAAAAAACACTTGCCAGGCAGCAACCACAAATGGGCAACATGGGAAAGTGGTTGAAACAATAACATCTATGTGGTTCAAAAATTAAACAGAAACTTGCCATTCTAACATTGTGTAACACACCCATGTGCATAGCCTTGTGAAAATGCAAGTCTTTGCTCTTCCTGTTACTAGCACTTCCCTATGGTGCCACCCCTATTGCTTCAGCAGAAGTACAGGCAGGCTGCTTAGATCCTGGCTCCGACTGCTGAGATGCTCTTGGCCAATGTCCTCTAGGATTTGGAGCGCGTGATGGTTGCGCTACCTACATCTGTGCAGAAACAGATTGGGCCAACAGGACCTAAGGCAACATCTGAGGTACTGACTGAGGTGAGGGCAATGGGTGAGAAGTGGAAGTACTTTGAGCTGAATTCCCACTTCCATGTCCCCTTTCACCCTCATCTCTCTTTCTTCCAACAATAAGCTGGAGAATACTTTGCTGCAGATCAGTGGAGCAATGAATGGCCAAGGCTAGGGTTTCATGAATCCCATTTATGATGGCATTCATAGTGAGCAAGGCATCAATGAGGGCAGCAGGCACTCGCTTGATTATCGTGTTTGATCGTGCAGGTAGCCATTCTGCTTATGGATGAAGACCTTATCGCAAAGGCTTGCGGCATCATGGCACTCAGGCTTAAAAAGGACTGCTCCAATCTCTCTGCACATTGTGACTGAAATGCCTGCCAGTACATTGCACATTCTTTGCTGCTGCTGTAGAAGTATCCTCTTTGTCAACAGCCCCCGAGGTACTACATCTGCGTCCAGCTGAGCAGAGCTTGGAGTGTCCTGTGACCTCCAATTCGGACTCTACATTACTGTCCCTGTCTCTACCATCTGCTCTTGTCCAGTTGTGATGTGCGAGTTACCAGGTGAAAACTCAACTATCTGCCTTACCGGTCCCACTGAAGTGTGAGTATCTGAGCTGGTGCATGAGTCCTGTGATGGTGCATCCTCAAAGTGGGTGACCTGCTCTGAGGAGTCATCATTGTCCTCCTGCCTCACCTCCTGCAGGGTGCTTGATGGCCCTGTGCAAGATTAAATACATGAATTAGAACTGTCAAGGGAAGAATGCTTTAAGTAATTATTACGCACATGGTCATATTTCACTGGCTGCTAATATCAAGTCAACATGATTGAGTGTTGTATGCCATGTGGCTGTCTGATATTTAATTCTGTCACCAGGTAGTTGGGAGGCTCTCATCTCCGATGGCCAAGCACGCCAAGACTTCACTGATGTTTAACATCTCTTCCTCTGCAGCTGTCAGTTGTGAGATCGCTGGAGGGCTACCTCTGGTTCACAGAATAGAATTATAGAATGGTTACAGCATAGAAGGAAGCCTCTCTACAAAAGTAACTCAGCTAGTCCCACTCCCCTGTCTTTTACCCATAGCCCTGCAAAACCTTTCTCTTCAGATAATTTTCCGATTCCTGTTAGAAAGCCGCAATTGAATCTGCTTCCATCCCACTCTCAGGCAGTACATTCCAGATCCTGACCACTCGCTGCATAAAAAACATTTTCCTCATGTCTCCTTTTGTCCTTTTGCCATTCGCTTTCAATCAGTGTCCTCTGGTTCTCGACCCTTCCACAATTGGGAACAGTTACTCCCTATCTACTCTGAACAGATGATTTTGAATACCTCAGTCAAATCTCCTCTCAAACTGCTCTTCCCTAAGAAGAACAGCCCCAGCTTCTCCAATCTATCCAAGTAACTGAAGTCCCTCATCCCTGGGAACATTCTAATAAATCTTTTCTGCACCATCTCTAATGCCTTCACATCTTTCCTAAAGGTAGTTCCCCCAGAATTGGACACAATACTCCAGTTGAGGCCAAACCTGTGCTTTACCATAACTTCCTTGCTTTTGTACTCTATTTCTCTATTTATAAAGCCCAGGATTTTTATACCCTCTTAAACACTTTCACAGCCTACCCTGCCACCTTGGATGATTTTTGTACATATACCCCCAGATCCCACCTGTATTCCCTTTAGAATTGTGCCCTTTATTTTGTATTGCCTTTCCTCCTTCTTCCTACCAAAATGTATCAGTTCACACTTCTCTGCATTAAATTTAATCTGCCATATGTCTGCCCATTCCACCAGCCTCTCTATGACCTCTTGAAATCTATCATGACTCTCCTCATAATTCACAATACTTCCAATTTTTCTATCATCCGCAAATTTTGAACTTGTGCCCTGTACACCCAAGTCTAGGTCATTAATATAGATCAAAAAAACTCTTGTCCGAGTACCAACCCCTGGGGAACCCACTATATGTCCTCCTCCAGTCCAAAAACAAATGTTCACCACTATTGTCTGCTTCCTGCCATGCAGCCAACTTAATATCCATGCCATCACTGTCCCTTTTATTTCATGGTTCTCTGTCTCTCCCTCCTGGTCCGTGTTCTCATCTGAAAGGAGGGAAAGAAGAGACCTACAAATGAAAGTAATGGAATGTATCGAACGGATGAATGGAGAGTATTTGTTGAGGGTGACTATAATGGAGAGGCATGAAATTTCATAAAGTTGAGGGTAAGTGGCGGCACCATTTTTAAAGGCTTTAAGCCCTTCAAATTACTTCAAATTTTTAAATGGGCAGCAGTATGAAATTTTTATTAAACAATGAAAAATATGTGGATGGCTGTTCCCCAACACCCCAATGGTCATTTCAATGGCCGAAATGACCAACACATTCCTTTATCCCTACCCGAACTTTACTCCCTAAACATAACATTTGGCCTTTAACTGCTTCCCACTATTCTCACATCCAATAAAAATTGATTTCCCCGCTCCTCCACCCCTCCCACCCTAAAATTTTTATTACTACCCCCTCCCCACCAGGTTCTCACCTGGGAACTCCATGCGAAATTCCAAAGGCCGCAAAGGCCAAACACAGGCTATAAAATCGGAGAGGTATGGCAGTTAAGTTAATTTGAATATAATTACTGTCAACTTAAATATGCAGATGAAGCGCCCACCGCCAGGTGGTGGAGGGGCTGCACCTAGGTCACCCGGCCATCAGTAATATGCGACGGGCCCTTCTCGACATCGTGGGTCAAGGCAGGCCTCTCCCTGCAACATTTTACCGACCCCCGCGTCGATGGGTCGGTAAAATTCAGCCCTTCCTCTCGACCTCTCGTGAATGAACTTCTTCTGAAAAGATCCCAGTGACCCATCTACAATACTCAGACACCAGATTGTATGCCATCTGGAACATAACATATCTTATCCTTTTTCTTCAAAAATTAAGAAGTACTTTGGTCAAAGCATTTTTATTTTTCCTTTAACAGGTGTATGTGTGTGTGCGTGCGTGCGTGTGTTGGGTATTTAGAAGGGAATATATATTTACTGTCAAATTTCAAACCATTTGTTAAAGCTTTGCACCTTTATTGACTACGTCTTGTTTTATAATAAATTTATACTTTTGGATGTTTATTAAAGAAAACTGGTTGGTGGATTTTAGTCAGAAACTAAAATAGATAGAGTATATAATTGGCCACATCAGTAACAGGGTACAGATTTAAATATATGTTGTGACCTATGGAGACGTGGATCAAGAGAAAGACAGTGCTCTCCCCCGGCTTCGTCGCAACATCTAATTGGGGGCTCTGTGCAGGATAGCCCAAAGCCAATGATGTGCAATTGTAAGTGGGGTAATAATAATTGAAAAGGGGAAAAGAAAAACATCAGGTTTCTTGTGCATTAGAGTAAAGTTTACAATACCAAAATGGCTTTGTCAGTTGCTATGACCTTTCTGGGGAGGGAGGACCTTTCCCTGAGTGATTTGCAAATCTTAACCAAGGCTAGGCTAAAGGAATTGGCAGCAAAGTTGGAGTTAGAGTTAAAACCAGGAACTAAGAAAGCAGACATTAGTGAAGTAATAGCACAGTATTTGAAATTGGAAGAAGGAAAAGGCAATCCAGATTATAATTCAGTTGAATTAGCTAGAATTCAGTTACAGATTAAGCAGATTGATCAGGAAAGAGAATTAGAAATTTAAAAACTTGAGCATGAACAGGAAAAAGAATTGAAAAAAATTTAACTAAAATTTCAAAAGGAAAGAGAAGAGGCAGGACAAAGGAAAAGATCGATAAAGAGAAAAAGAAGAAAGGAAGCAAGAAAGGGTAGTGAATTAAAAAAGCTAGAACTGAAAAAACAGGGTGGGCTTGACCTCGATGAAAATTCTGGTGAGGGAAGAATTGACTCCATCCCAGGACCCAGTGGAGAGTTGTTTAAATTTGTGCAAGCTTTCCCGAAGTTCGAGGAAAGGGACTAGAGGCATTTTTCATCTCTTTTGAAAAGATAGCTAGACAGATGAAGTGGCCGAAGGAAAGCTGGACGCTATTTTTGCAAAGCAGGTTGATTGGCAGAGCTCATGAAGTTTATGCCATGCTTTCTGATGAGGCTTGTGCAGATTATGAGATGGCAAAAAAGGCTATTCTTGCTGCTTATGAGTTAGTCCCTGAAGCTTATAAGCAGAAATTTCGGAACCTTCTGGGCAGACTTATATAGAATTTGAGAGGGTAAAGTAAATTAACTTTGATCGTTAGATGCAGGCACTAAAGGTAAAGGTTACATATGAGAACCTTAGGGAATTAATTCTCCTGGAAGAATTTAAAAATTCACTCCCTCCATTAGTAAGAACCCACGTATAGAAAACCAGAAGATTTCAACAGCCAAACAGGTAGCGGAGATTGCTGATGATTATGAGTTTGTTTACAAGCCCAAACCCTTTGTCCGTCACCCCCACAAACCCGAGAAGGATAGAAGGTGGGAGGGTGAAAGGAAGACAAGTAGCCGGGACCAAGAAGGGATAGCTGGGAATGCCCAGGATCTCCTCCTCAGGTCAGAAAGGAAGATGCTGAGGGTGGAAGTGATGTCCAAAAGCCTAAGTGTTTCCATTGCCACAAGGTGGGACACCTTCATGCAGAATGCTGGAAGTTGCAGGGTAAACCCATGGGACCTATTGGGGTACAAAAAGCCAATGCAGAGAAAGGGGCCCTGACCGAGAGTACAACTGATCAGGCTATAGCTCTGACTGCAGCTGTAAGGCCAAGTACAAAAACTGCTGTGAGTGAGGGGGAGGTGAACAAGATACCTGAGAGTTATAGGGAATTCTTGTCAAAAGGAAAAGTAACTTCTTAACTCTCAAGTGAGGCAGGTAAACCTATACTTAGGGATACAGGAGCCACCCAAACTCTTTTGCTGGGAAAAGGTATAACATTTCCACCAGACAGCGCACTGAACGCCAAGGTTTTAGTGACTGGTATTGGTGGGGACTATATACCCGTACCTTTGTATCGGGTGAACCTGGAGTGTAACCTAATGTCTGGAGTGCTAACTGTAGGAGTTATCCATAGTTTGTCTGTAGATGGATTTGACCTACTCCTGGGGAATGATTTGGCCAGAGTGAAGGTAGTAGCTTCTCCAGTAGTTACAGAAAGACCAAGTGAAGTCAAAGAGACAGAACAGTTGCAGGAAAAGTTTCCAAGAACTTTTCCATCATTTTTAGTGACCCGAGGAACAGCTAAACAAGTTCCATTGTCGGAGGTCAAATTGGCACCACAGACAAATAGCTGAATATCTGAACCTTTCTTTGGGGATTTGGATAAGCTGAAGGAAATTTTCAGTAAGTCTTCTCTGAACAAGACTCAGCAAGCCGATCCAGAGTTAAGTAAAGTGACACAATCGACTCTAACTGAAGCTGAGGCAAAGTGAGTTCCAGTAGGATACTATATTAAAAATGGAATTCTGATGAGGAAGTGGTGACTTCCACACAGACTTGCAGATGAAAACTGGACAGTTGTTCACCAGACAGTGGTACCTCCCAAGCATCGCCAAGAAATATTAAGGAAGCCAAGAAATTTCTATATTAGGACATGTGAGGATCCGGAAGTCCCAATCACGTATAGGTCGACATTTTTACTGGCCAGGTCTTTACACGGATGTGGTGCAGTTTTGTAAAACATACCATATGTGCCAGATTGTGGGGAAACTGCAACCTGCCATAAAACTGGCACCTCTAATTCCCATACCAGTTTTTGGGGAACCATTTAGTAGGGTGTTGATAGACTGTGTGGGACCTTTACCGAAAACAAAAGCGGGACATCAATATATGCTCACTATTATGAATATGGCTACTTGGTTCCAGAGGCCATTCCCTTGAGAATAATATCTGCTAAGGCAGTGGTAGAAAAGTTAACCCAGTTCTTTACTCAATATGGATTATCAATTGAGATTCAATCAGATCAAGGTTCCAGTTTTATGTTTAAAATTTTCCAGTAAGTTATGAGTAATCTGGGTCTTCAGCATACCACCCACAAACCCAAGGGGCTTTAGAACGGTACCATCAGACCCTCAAAACGATGATCAGGGCATATTGTCATAAATATCCCCATGACTGGGATAAAGGCTTCGCATTTGTTTTGTTTGTCACTAGGGATTCACCTAATGAGTTGACCGGTTTTAGTCCTTTTGAATTGGAAATGAGATAAGACGTCCTGCAAAACTAATCAAAGAAAGTTTTTAGAACAGAGATTATGTATTCGTGTTCTGGGAGTGGCTCACAAGAGCCTGCAAAGTGGAGCAGGAAAGCTTCCCAAACAACCATGAAGAAATGGGCAGACAAGCATGCCAAGATCTGAACATTTCAACCAGGGAACGAGGTGTTAATATTACTGCCTTTACAGGGTGAACCAATGAATGCACTGTTCAGTGGACCATATAGAGTAGTCAAAAGGATTGGTAAAGTAAATTATTTGATTGACACCCCAGATCACCAGAAAAAGAATCAGCTATGTCACATCAATATGTAGAAACAATATCACTGCTGGGTGGTGGATAAGCAAGCACAGGTACGTCAGATAGTAGGGACAGTGAAGGATTGAAAGGGTTACTGAGGATGAGGTAGAAGGAGGTCTAAACAATTCTCAAATTGAACCTCCTACTATCCGGTTAGCTAATACTGTATTGTTAGGGAGATTGGACATTAATGCTTTTATGTTTAGATGCAAAACAGTGAGAAGACCTAACAAGGCTATTCACAGCATTTAAAGGAGTCTGTAGCAATAAACCAGGATGTACAACATTAGCCGTACCTGATGTGGATGTAAGAGAATCTTTTCCTATAAAATAGCATCTATATTGCTTACGTCCAGAGAAACAGGCCCAGGTAAAAGCAGAAATACAACATATGTTGGAAAATCAGCTAATTGAACCCAATCAAAGCAGCTGGAGTTCCCCAGTTGTGTTAGTGCCGAAACCTGATGATTCAACTAGATTTGTATAGACTACAGAAAGGTTAATGCAGTAACAAACACAGACTCCTACCCAATTCCTTGCTTGGAAGACTGTATTGACAGAGTTGGTAGTGCCACGTTTCTTACAAAATAGATTTCTTAAGGGGATACTGGCAAATTCCTTTAACAACCCGAGCTAAAGAAATATCAGCCTTTGTCAGACTAATGTACCAAGTGGTAGCCAGTGTTCCTAACTGTGTGGTTTACCTTGAAGATGTGCTGGTACACAGTGGCACTTGGAAGGACCACTTGGAACAACTGGAAGCTCTATTTAGAAGATTACAGTCAGCTGATTTGGTGATAAACCTTGCCAAAAGTGAATTTTCAAAAGCGCGAGTAACCTACCTCAGGCATATAGTAAGGCAAGGACAAGTGTTGCCAAGAACAGAAAAGTACAAGCATTGATGGAGTTCCCTGCCCTTAAGACTAAACGAGAAATCATGAGGTTTTGGGGGATGTGTGGTTTCACCTGAAAATTTGTACCAAATTTTAGTACTATAGCTGCTCCACTGACGGATTTACTACAAAAAAAAATGAAAGCCAAGGTAAAGTGGTCAGAAGAGTGCCAAGCATCTTTTGAAAGGCTGAAAACCATTTTGATCAATGAACCAGTGTTGCCTGCCCCAAATTTCACTAATCTCTTCAAGGTAGAAATTAATGCTAGTGACCTGAGGGTAGGTGCAGTCCTGTTACAAGACGATGAATCGGGCATAGAAAGGCCAGTGGGATACTTTTCCAAAAAGCTAAAGCAACATGAAAAAAGAAATCCTCAAGAGCAGAAAAAGAAACCCTGCACTTATTACGAGCTCTTAAGCATTTTGAAGTCTATGTCCACCACAATTAACCCAGAACGCCTGTCTGTTTCGATGGAGTTTACTATTGCAACCCTATCACTTAAAGATTATCCACATTGCGGAGAAAAACAATGTAATTGCTGATGCTTTGTCTAGAATTTGACTTTGCTTTGAATTATCTGAGTACAAAGATGGTGCAAAGCAGAACTGTATTAGTTACAGATAAAGAGTGAATGAGAATGAGCGTGTAAATGTGTTTAAATATTTTTCATCTTTTTTTTTCCACTCTTTGTAATGAAATGCATTTAAAATGGTGTTTCATTCTTCCAAGTATGGAGGTCATGAAAGTGCTTCTATTTTTTTTATATTTTTTTGAGGACCCGTGTTTTAGAATTATGCAGATGGATTCATTGATGGACTGAAGTGGTTCCATAGAGGCTGGACTTTTTTTTTTAAGGGGAACTGAAAGGACTATGTTTAAAAACAACAATTACTGGAATAAAAGCAAAATACTGCGGATGCTGGAAATCTGACATAAAAACAAGAAATGCTGGAATCACTCAGCAGGTCTGGCAGCATCTGTGGAAAGAGAAGCAGAGTTAACGTTTCGGGTCAGTGACCCTTCTTCGGAATTACTGGATATCACTTACATTCAGCTAAGTAAACAACAGAAGCCTTCTGAGTATGGGAGTTGCTTACAAGAGAAGTGACATGTCAAGATTTATGGTGCTCAAGAGTGGGTTTCATTTTTGAATACTGTTTCAAAACAGTTGGAGGTCATCCTGCTAAAAGAGAAGACCAGTTCATCTATTCTCCACCTGTTTGAAAAACCCTGAGACTCAAGTGTAAGAAATAGAGAAACCGAAGCAGCATTTCTCCTGAGAAGGTTCTGGAAGAATTCCTCTTGACATCTCCTGAACAAACTGCTTTGAAAAAGATCCCAGTGACCCGTCTACGTGTACTCGGATGCTAGACTGTATGCCATCTGGAACATAACATATTTTATCCCTTTTCTTCAAAAATTAACAAGTTTTTTGGCCAAAGAATCTTTATTTTTCCTTGAACCGGTGTGTGTGTGTGTGTGTGTGTGTGTGTGTGTGTGTGTGTGTGTGTGTGTGTGTGTGTGTGTGTGTGTGTGTGTGTGTGTGTGTGTGTGTTAGATATTTAAAATGGAGTATATTTTTCCTGTCATATTTCAAACCATTTGTTAAAGCTTTGCATCTTTATTGATTAAGTCTTGTTTTATAATAAATTAATACTTTTGATGTCTATTAAAGAAACCTGGTTAGTGGATTTTATTCTGAAACTAAAACAGATAGAGTATATAATTGGCCACATCGGTAACTGGGTACACATTTAAATATATGTTGTGACCTGTGGAGAAATGGAAGTAGAGAGAGACAGTGCATTCCTCCTGCCTTGGTCGTAACAATATACAGAGAAGGATGGGCTTACCTGCAAGGTAGGTTCCGGAGTGGTGTGCGGAGTGATGTGCGACAGTAGACTTGACAAGATCACGTGATGGGCTTGGGGTGATACACACATATCAGGATGTATTTGGATGTGCCACTGTACTCACATTTCCAGCCCTGCTTAGGTCATTAAACTCTTCCAACATTCCTGAATCCAGGAATGTAGCTCCATGTTCCTGCTGCTGATCTCTTCCATTACCTCCAGCCATGCCTTCTTGCTTTCACTGGCAGGCATCTTCCTCCCATTAATAGGAAACAGCATCTCCTCCAGGCCCTTACAGCCCCCAGCATCACATCTAGGGGAGTTGTCAGTAAAGCGAGGTGCAGCCTTTGAGCATGTGCACTTCTTTCTGTCACTTTTTTGTGTTCGGCTCCCAACTCCAGAAACCATCAAATTTCATGCTTGTAATATCCCTTTAAATAGTGGAGTTGAAATTGACTCATGTGGGGTTTCATCGTGCCCACTCAAGCTAATTGATTGGAAAACATGGAAATAATATGTCAATGTAATGTGTTATGACCGAGGTTGGGAGATGGTAATGTCTTTCTCTAGTTCCACTTCTCCACAGGTCACAACATATATTTAATTATTTTACCCAGTTAACGATACAGCCAATTATATACTTTATCTATTTTAGTTTCAGAATAAAAATCCGCAAACCAGGTTTCTTCAATAAACAACAAAATTATTAATTTATTATAAAACAAGACTCATTCAATAAATATGCAAAGCTTATTAACACACAGGTTGAAATATGAAAGTATAAATATACTCCCCCTCTAAATAACCCAGTACATATGCGCACACATACTGGTTACAGGAAAAATAAAGAAGCTTTCTCTGCAGATATCAACTTTACAAAGAAAACAAAAAAAAAATTTGGCCAAATACTTGTTAATTCTTGAAAAAAAAGGATAAGATGTGGAATTTCCCAGATGGTTCTTTGGTCTGGTGTCACTAGACACATGTGGTGGTCACAGGGATATTTTCAGAAGCAGTTCATTCAGGAGCTGTCAAGAGGAAATCTTCCCGAAGCCTCTCAGGAGAAATGCTGCATCAGTTTCTCCAGTTCTCAAACTGGATTCTCAGGGTTTCTCAAAGAGGTGGAACAGGATGAACTGGCAACCTCTCTCTCTTAGCAGGCTTACATCCCAACTGTCCATTCAAACAGTTCAAAAACAAAACCAACTCCTGACCACCATAAATCTAGACATGCCACTTAGAGTCATACAGTCATAAAGTAATAGAGTTATACAGCACAGAAACAGGCCCTTCGGCCCATCGTGTCTGTGCCGGCCATCAAGCACCTAACTATTCTAATCCCATTTTCCAGCACTTGGCTCGTAGCCTTGTATGCTATGGCGTTTCAAGTGCTCATCTAAACACTTCTTAAATGTTGTGAGGGTTCCTGCCTCTACCACCTCTTCAGGCAGTGCGTTCCAGATTACAACCACCCTCTAAGTGAAAATTGTTTTCCTCAAATCCCCTCTAAACTTCCTGCCCCTTACCTTAAATCTATGCCCCCTGGTTATTGGCCCCTCTGCTAAGGGAAAAAGTTTCTTCCTTTCTAACCTATCAATGCCCCTCATAATTTTGTATACCTCAATCATGTCCCCCCTCAGCCTTCTCTGCTCTGAGGAAAACAACCCTAGCCTTTTCAGTCTCTCTTCATAGCTGAAATGCTCCAGACCAGGCAACATCCTGGTGAATCTCCTCTACACCCTCTCCAGTGCAATCACATCCTTCCGATAGTGTAGTGCCCAGAACTATACACAGTACTCCAGCTGTGACCTAACTAGCATTTTATATAGCTCCATCATAGCCTCCCTGCTCTTATATTCTATGCCTCAGCTGATAAAGGCAAATATCCCATATGCTTTCCTAACCACCTTAAACACCTGTGCTGCTGTCTTCAGTGATCTATGGACAAGTACACCAAGGTCCCTCTGACCCTCTGTACTTCCTAGGGTCCTACCATACATTGTATATTCCCTTGCCTTGTTAGTCCTCCCAAAATGCATCACCTCACACTTCTCAGGATTAAATTCCATTTGCCACTGTTCCGCCCACCTAACCAGCCCATCTATATCGTCCTGTAATCTAAGGCTTTCCTCCTCAATATTTACGACACCACTTATTTTCGTGTCATCTGTGTACTTACTGATCATACCTCCTATATTCACGTCTAAATCGTCAATGTACACAACAAACTGCAAGGGTCCCAGCACCGATCTCTGTGGTACACCACTGGTCACAGACTTTCACTCGCAAAAACAACCCTCGACCATCACCCTCTGCCTCCTGCCACTAAACCAATTTTGGATCCAATTTGCCAAATTGCCATGGATCCCATGGGCTCTTACCTTCTTAACCAATCTCCCATTCGGGACCTTATCAAAAGCCTTACTGAAGTCCATGTAGACTACATCAACTGTTTTACCCTCATCTACACATCTAGTCACCGCCTCGAAAAATTCTAATGAGTTAGTTCGACATGATCTTCCCCTGACAAAGCCATGTTGACTATCCTGATTAATCCCTGCCTCTTCAAGTGGAGACTAATCCTGTCCCTCAGAATTTTTTCCAATAGTTTCCCAACCACTGATGTTAGCCTCACCAGCCTCTAATTACCTGGTTTATCCCTGCTACCCTTCTTGAATAATGGTACCACATTCGCTGTCCTCCAATCCTCTGGTACCTCTCCTGTGGCCAGAGAGGATTTGAAAATTTGTGTCAGAGCCCCTGCTATCTCATCCCTTGCCTCACATAACAGCCTGGGATACATCTCATCTGGGCCTGAGGATTTATCCACTTTTAAGCCTGCTAAAACAGCTAATATTTCCTCCCTTTCAATGCTAATATGTTCAAGTATATCACAATCCCCCTCCCTGATCTCCACATCTACATTGTCCTTCTCCATAGTGAAAGCAGATGAAAAGTAATCATTTAAAACCTCACCTATGTCCTCCAGCTCCACACACAGATTGCCACTTTGGTCCCTAATGGGCCCTACTCTTTCCCTGGTTATCCTCTTGCCCTTAATATACTTATAAAACACCTTCGGATTTTCCTTTATCTTTCACGCCAGTGTGTTTTCATGTCCCTTGTTCGTTCTCCTAATTACTTTTTTATGTGCCCCCCTACACTTTATATACTCCTCTAGTGCCTCCGCTGTTTTCAGCGCTCTGAACCTGCCATAAGCCTCTTTTTTTTTCCTGATCCAATCCTTTATATCCCTTGGCATCCAGGGTTCCCTTGACTTATTGGTCCTACCCTTCACCTTAATGGGTTCATGTTGGCTCTGAACTCTCACTATTTCCTCTTTAAATGACTCCCACTGGTCTGATGTAGACTTATCTGCAAACAACTCCAAAAGTCAGCAAGGCCCCTGCTGTTTACTAAGCTTAAGTCCTGTGACTTCCAGTAAGTGTTTCTTTTCAAACAAAGCCCCAACTGTCCTTCCAGTGACCTCTTTTTTTAAAAAAACAAGTCTAGCATCTCCTCAGGTATTTCCACAGTCTTTTGAACACAAGTCCTCAAAAAATATTAACAATGGAAGCATGTTCATGACAAGTGGCTGGGTCAAAATATCACTGACAGATGCACTGGATTTACTTCTGGGTTTCATGCGTGCTACCGAACAGCAGCCACTACACCCACCCACTCCACAGCCCTCCCCCCTCCCCACCCCCCAACCATCCCCACTACCAGCACATTGGCAAATTAAAATCCAGCCCTATGACTCTATTTATAAAGTCAAGGATACTATGACCATGTCAATGGTTTTCACCTTTCTCTGATTGAATCTATGCTTCTCTGCTATCACTGAGGTGGCAGTAGAATCCCAAGCAGGAGTCTGCGTGCCCCTGCAGTCCGCTTTACAGATTTTTGTTGTAAGGGCAGCACTGTTGTGCCAAGCAGTAGTGGGGGAATGGGATAAACAGTTGTAGTATGAAGAAGGATGCCATGGGAATAAGAGTAGAGAGCTGGTTTGTGAACGTTTACATTTAATTCCTGGTTATCTCGAACAGGTCTACATTCATGGAGAGCGGGAATGGTGGTTGTGGAGAGGGTGGGGGTTGGGAGGAAAAGCAGAGTGGACAGGTGCAGAGGGTGGGATTCCTACTCAAAGAAACAATTAATAGTGGCCTCGGAGAAATCCAAGCAAATCTCTTCAGCAGCTGTAAAAGTGGTTTGTGGTTGTTTCTGTTAGACTTCCGACCAACAAGTCATATTGCTAAAGGGTGGCTATTGTACAGTGCTGAACACCACCTCCATCATTAAGTGTAAAGGACTAACCACATTATGCAAGAACTGTAGAAGCAGCAAAACCCTTTTTTATTCAAAAATTTGAAAAATGAATTTTTTTGTCTGCCTATTAAAACAAATGGAACCCAACTGCAGCTCTGGAATCAGTAGTGCAAAGTTTTACTTGGAGCAGTTTGGCCTTGAACTGTATCCAGTGTTGATTGAGGAAATTTGAATGCAGTCTTCTGTGACATTCAATTGCAAGAAATTTACATTGCTGTGCTTTTCTCATGACAACCCAGGTACAGACACTAGAAAAAGCAATAGAGGAATTTTGTGGGCAGTGGTATTCAGGTAAATAATGGGAGAAAGTATTAGCAGCTATTTCTGTCTGCACTGTGCCCATTTTTTGCATGTTAAACAGGAGGAAGGCAGAGGTAAAAGTGACCCTACTGTGTTTGTCTTGTGACAGAAACCACACCTGCCAAAATGAGACATATTAATTTCGTCATATGGAGCATTATTTTTGAACTTTACTGGACTTGAAATAACTTGATTAAAAAGACCACAACAGTGGTGGAAAACATGACTGCACATTTGCATTCTAAAAGACAGTTGCATGAAGAAGACAGTGGGAGTGATAATCAAGAGACATTGAGAGTCATTGAGCCAGCATCCCACCGAGCCCCACTGAGAGTGGCTGGCGAGCTTGAAGGAATCCACAAATCTCGCAGGTGATGCTGCTCTAAACAAGGAGCTAGTCACATGACTAACCTGCTGGCCAACCTGGAGTTAATTGAATTGTGCTGACAGAACAGTTTTTGAAAGAGACTGCAACTGAACTTCAAGAAGAGAGCACCTCTCTCTCTGTCTTGCTTTCTCTCTCTCACGCAAAGTTCCAGTGACCCACAGACATAACTAAGCCTCAAGACAGAAGACCAGCAAAACAAGTTTGAAAGTGTGCACTGGGCCCCAATGAGAACTACACGACTTAACTTCAATCAAATCCAATCCAAAACCAGTAACTGAACTCCAGCGATTACTTCAAACCTTTCCCCTTCTTTCTCCTCCTCTGTCTCTATTTGCGTGTGTGTTTATCATGTATACATGCTAGCATGGTCGCTTCGCATATTTTTAGTAATTTTAACTGAATTATAGTTTTAAGGTTAATAAACTTACACTTTTCTTGTTTAAATCTGAGAAAACCTGTCTGGTTGGTTTCTTTGCAATCACAATTAGAGAGCAGTGAGCAAGGGCTCACTGAGGGGAAGGTGAAAACACAGTGTTTTAAAAATTAAATCCTGTTACGGCCAAACCAGGAAAAGGCTGAGAGAGGAGCCCTAGACCCCTGCCTCACCTGGTCATAACAGTTTACATGACATAAGGCACTGCACATCAACTCATTGCATGTGATGTTTCTGAAAAAGAGGATTAGGTGCTAGATAAATGCAAGTTGTTCTACTTTGTGATGAGATGTTAAACAGAGGCCCCTTAAGTGCAGGAGTTATCCCCCTGTTCCAGTTAACATTTATCCCTCAATCAACATCACAGAAACAGGTCATTATCACATTGCTGTTTGTGGGAGTTTGCTGTGTGCAATTGGCTGCCGTACTTCCGACAATACAACAGTGAGTGTACTTCAAAAATACTTCATTGGCTGGAAAGTGCTTTGGGACAATCAGTGGTCGTGAAGGGTGCTATATAAATGCAAGTCTTTCTTTCTATTCTTTTGATCATATTTTTACACTGAATTTGCTGCAGGAGGGGAGATTAACACAATGCAATAAAATTATTGAAATAATTGCATGTTACTAATCACTCGCCTCTTTTATTTTGTTCATGTGCATACAGTAATTCATGCAAAGATGAAGTTCTTTTCAAAGTTCAAAATAGTAAAATCTTTTTAAATTATCAGAATTGATAATTGATATACTTAAGAAGCTAAGCGGCTGCAGAGATAAAATTCTTCACATATACTTTTATGTTAAGGGTGCTTTCTGCATGTGGGAGACTCTCCATTAAAAGCTTGTGACAGATTGTGTACAGTTTTGCAATGACTGTTTCTCCTGCCAGCTGAATTCCATTTTTATTATGCTTTATTCTTTGCTCTAACATCTGGATAACATTTGGAAATGTTTGTGATTTTCCACTGTAAAATATCTACTGTTTCATTGTTACTGTACAGATAGAGGGATGTGGGTCTGTTGTGCATACTTTTAAACATAAAATAAATATAAGGTAATGGATAGGTATAACATGTTACAAGTTAGTAACTCATTGGGGCTTCTGGTGGTGCCATTAGCAGCCAGACTCACGCTTAAGCAGTTTAAAAAGGTCACCTGGACCTGTAATCTATTGCTGACTTGAAACACACTTTTCAGTATTTGTTATTCTTTACACTTAAATCAAAATACTTACATGATGAAGTTCAGAAGTAACAGAAATAAGCAATGAATGTATAGATGTACTAATTGCATCAAGAGAATTAACCCGAAGCCTTGCAACTATCATTTTTGTAGAGCTCCTCACATATAAATAGCTACCTGACAGAAGAAAGATGGTAAGGAAAATGGAAAGCTGGCGTGTAGGTTCAACAAAAGCAAAGTCCAAGAGAAAGGTTTTCAGAAAGCTTCTGAAGCCGGGTGGTTGATGGTAAGGTGATATGATGTAGGCAGAGAAATCAAGAGGACAGGGGTTTGGCAGAGCAGCAGGAGCAGGGAAGAAGGGGTAATCTGGTATTAGAGGAGGCACAGCAGGGAACAAGGAGTAACCTCATCCTTTGTAATTTCAGACTCCATCTCAACTCTTCTTGTTCTCTCGCCTCTGAGTTTACTTCCCTGCTTTCCACCCTAAATTTCTCCCTCCATATAAACTCTCGTACCCATATTCATGGCCATCCCTTCAAACTTGAGATTATCCATTTTGGACCAAAAAAGGATAGAGCAGGGTACTTTCTAAATGGGAAGAAGTCTAGTACAGTGGATGTCCAAAGAGACTTGGGGGTTCAGGTGCACAGATCTTTAAAATGCCACGAGCAAATGCAGAAAATAATCAAAAAGGCTAATGGAATGCTAGCCTATATATCTAGAGGATTGGAGTATAAAGACACAGAGGTTATGCTGCAACTGTACAAAACCCTGGTTAGAACCCACTTGGAGTACTGTGAGCAGTTCTGGGCACCACACCTTGGGAAGGATATATTGGCCTTGGAGGGAGTGCAACGTAGGTTTACAAGAATGATACCTGGACTACAGGGGTTAAGTTACGAGGAGAGATTACACAAATTAGGCCTGTTTTCGCTAGAATTTAGAAGGTTAAGGGGTGATCTGATCGAAGTCTTCAAGATATTAACAGGAAAAGACAGGCCAGATAAAGATAAACTATTTCCACTGGTTGGAAATTCTAAAACTAGAGGGTGTAGTCTAAAATTTAGGACCAGACCATTCAGGAGAGATGTTAGGAAGCACTTCTTCACGCAAAGAGTGGTAGAGGTTTGGAACTCTCTCCCACAAACAGTCGTTGAAACTAGAGCAGTTGTTCATTTTAAATCTGAGATCGATTTTTGTTAAGCGAAGATATTAAGGGATATGGGCCAAAGGCAGGTTTATGGAGTTAGACCACGGATCAGCCATGATCTCATTGAATGGGGGAATGGGCTCGAGGGGCTGAATGGCCTACTCCTGTTCCTATCTTCTTATGGTCCTATGTTCCTTGTCATCTTACACTGCCTTGCTACTCCCATCATAACCATACTAATAGGTGATCCCTGATTGTTTCCTTATATCACTCTCTACAAATATTCACTTTCCCCCTCCCTACTCCATTTCTTTCTGTGTCCTCCCCTGGAACAAACTATTCCTCAAGTCTCTTACCACTGCACTTTCAAATTCCCAATTACCTAGCCTTTAGCCTGCAATTCATCATGACATTTCTGCAGCTACTGATGTGCTAAATCATGCCCTCCCCACCATCTCTGATGCCCTTATCCCCACTAAAAACATTACACTGTCTTGCTGTGTTGTATCCCCAGTATATCGCCCATCTCCGCTCCCTTAATTCTAAGAACAGAATTGGCTGCTCAAAACTTGACATCCAAAAGGTGCTGTGGCCCATCAGCAGCAGCAGAATTGTACTCAACCACAATCTGTAATCTCATTGCCTGGCATATTCCCCACTCTGCCATTACCATCAAGCCAGGGTACCAAACCTGGTTCAGTGAGGAGTCTAGGTGATCATGCCAGGAGCAGCACCAGGCATACCTAAAAATGAGGTTGCAACCTGGTGAAGCTACACCACAGGATTACATGCATTCTAAACAGCGGACGCAGCATGCTATAGACATAGCCAAGTGATGCCACAACTAACAGATCGGATCAAAGCTCTGCAGTCATACTACATCCAGTCATGAATGGTGGTGGACAATTAAACAACTAACCCATGTCCCAACTCACACCAAGTTTCACACACTCATCTCCTCTATGCTCACTGACCTGCATTGACTACCGGTTAAGCAATGCCTCAATTTTAAAATTCTCACCCTTGTTTATAAATCACTTCATGACCTTGCCCCTCTCTATCTCTGTAATCTCCTCCAGTCCTACAAAGCCCCCTCACCACCCCCATCACCCATCCCGAGATCTCTGTGCTCTCCCAATTGTGGCCTCCAGAGCATTCCTAATTTTAATTGCTCCAACATTGGTGGCTGTTTTATGACACTACTTAAAACTTACTGCTTTGATCAAGCTTTTGGTCTTCTGGCGTAATACCTCCTTTATGTGGCTCAGTGGCAAATTTTATTTGATAACACTCCTGTGAAGCACCTTGGGGTATTTTGCTACATGAAAGGCACAATATAAATGCACGTTGTTGTTATTAGAGGAGAGGGAGCAAGAGGTAACCCAATATCAGAGAAGAAGGAGCAAGAAACAAGGAGTAACCAGGAATCAGAGGAGAGGGAGCAGTGAGCAAGGAATAGTCCAGTATCAGAGGAGAGGGAACAGGGAGTAACATAGTATCAGTGAAGAATAATTATTTTTAAAATACTATTTTTAAAAACTCATTATACAAGGTATATGCTTAATAAGAAATGGAAGCTTAGTATCAACTTTAAAACAGAATTTACAGCACAGAAGGAGTCTATTTGGCCGACTGTGTCTGTACATGTCTGCTACCGCCACTAAAATTTATTCCACTGCCCAGTTCTACCCCCTCAGTCCTCTAGCTTCCTAGTAATTTTGCTCTGGGATCATTGCATCTTTTCTGGTTTTGCAAATGTAATTTACAGGCTTTACTTCACTACTTAAACAGAACAGACTCAAATCAGTATAGTGGGTGCAGAAAAGCTTATAGTTAGACACTGAGCCTCCAGCTCTTCCAGCCTTTGTGTACCGTCTATGAGGATAATTTTCAACTTGTCAACTATGTATCATATTGGTATTGCAGAAACAGCATGGAAATCAATGGAATTGAAACTGGACAGTTTCTATAATGGGAAGTTTTGTGTTTTATGTGCAATGAAAATTTACTTTCTCCTATGTTGTAAACAGATGTTCTCTGGTTCCTTGCTGTGTCACTTCATTGTCACTTCATAGTGGGAACACTCAGGTCTGGACAACTCTGCATTTCCCTTCTTCAGCCTCCAAAACGTTACAACCTCATCTCCAAATTTTATCTTTACTTCTGTAGTTCCATCATTATTCTTTCGATCATCTTGTTGGCTTAACCTTGTTCTGGTATTTAGTTCTAGTTTTCACTTTTGATCTTGCCCTGCTTTTTAATTATTTTTTACTGTTGTCCATGTCAGGTTCAGACTCACTGGACTTTATCTCATCACAAGCTGTTTGTGGCCCTGGTACTTCCCTTCTGGTGGCAAAACAGGTACAGAGGATCTGCTCAGCCCCCTGATTGTGTCACTGAATCCCTTCATGCTCATTTGGTGTAATTTGGTGTTTATTCTTGATCAAATGTTCCAGTTGAAGCAGCAATATCAGTAATGCATTCTAGAAAATATACCAGTGTTTATGGATTAGGCTGGAACCTCAAAGACAACGGATAATTTGAAAGTTAGCAGCAATTTTCATTTAGCAGCAATAGGGTGATAGTTGAACTGGCAAGTGGAATCACTATGGGGATAGGTGAAGGAAAGGGGGACTTAGAGTTAGATACCTGGAAATTTGATGATGCTGCACCTGTTTTTAAGGCACTAAACAGGTGCCTAAACCTTCAATATGATGGACAGGAAGCGCACACTCATTTTGAGCCAAAGGTGTGCTACCTGCCATATTGGATTGGGCTTCTCCGTAGGTATCCAAAACACACACCATAATTGTGGGAAGCATTGAACAACTTATTTAGTTGAGATTTTAGGCCATAGAGTTTAAAGGTACAGTAAAGCAGATGCTTAAGTTAATGGAGGTGCATATCTTCAGCACTACAGGCCTCTCTGGAGAACAGAATGGATGGGGATAAAACTTTATTTCAGATATAGTAGGTCAATTAAATTGAATAATGGATGGAGACCATTTATCAAGAGCATTGCGATTAAAAATTGAGGAGAAATGCAGAATGAACATTGTGCCATTAGAACAAAAGAGGAGTAGAAAGGAAAGCTTGTAAAAGTTGCAAGAGGCAACTTGGCAAGAGCCAGAAGTAATGACTGCTCAAAAGGGAGGAAAATGGGAGTCAGCGCTTCTTTTCATCAATGTTGTATTTAGTAGCTATAAACTTGGACTTACAGAAGTTGCGAACAGAAATAAAGTTGGCTTGGTCTGTTTCAGACTGATTAAGATGCCAGGTGCAAGAGGCAAACTTTTTATGAGCAATGGCAGAATGACAGAATGGGAAGAGTGACCTATGAAATTTTCAACACAAACTGGAATAACATCAGTTACTTCATTAGCACAGCCAGGAGACAAGAAAGTGAAGAAGAAGCAGAGCCATGGTTGAAGATCAACAGTAAAGTCATCAAGAATTGAGATTTCAGAAGGACTGAATTTACAGTTAAATAAATTTGATTTAATTTGACAAAAAGTTGGAATGTTGTCAAGAGCTGCCAACATTATGAGAGCCATAGAAGCAGGAGATGAATTGAGTTAGGTGAGATTGGCTGCACTGTGAAACTGTTTGACCATCGTACCCTCCTCAAGGAGCAGTTCTAATACCTTGCACAGTGATAGAGCATGAGGAGGAAAGGAGCAAAGCTAATAAATTGGATGAAGAGATGAGGAACAAAACTGATGAGGTAAGGAAGAATTGCAACACTGAAGGGAGTCATTAAGAGAAAGTGAGATGTGGGGGTTGGGGGAGAAATAGTGAAAAAGCGCATAAAGGATCTAACAACCATCTATAAAACTCAAATGCCCTTGTGGAGACTTAGCAGTTTTAATAAGTGGTATGAAATGAGAGGTATCAGTGGTAACCCTGCAGGAAACCAAGCAGATCTATGAGCTATCTGTGTGGAAAAGCCTGTCTTTATTACAAGGGCAGGAAGAGATCCAAACCTATGTCCAGCACTCAGTGGTCAAAAGAAGGACTTCAAATGCTTCAAGTCCAGAATGTTTGCAGTAGATAATTCATAATGGGAGGAGTGTTATGGAAGCTCTGGCAGTTCACTACACTGTTGACAGCATGAATGGATATAGGGCTCACTGAGACTGACAGCCTCTGGCTTAGGTGAGTCACAGTTAATGCCACCAGGATTAAGTAAAAAAAAAAAGAGAAAGACTTGCATTTATATTGCATCTTTCACAAATTCAGGATGCTCCAAAGTGCTTCACAACCAATGGAGTACTTTTGGAGCATAGTCACTGTTGTAATGTAGGACAAGCAACAGCCAGGTCCCACAAACAGCAATGTGATAATGAGCAGATAATCTATTTTTAGTAATTTTGTTTGAGGAATAAATGTTGAAAATGCCATGGAATCTTTTACATCCAGCTGAGAGGGCAGATGGGGCTTCAGTTTAACGTCTCACCCAAAAATCGCACCTCCAACAGTACAGCTCTCCCTCAGTACTGCACTGGAAAGTCAGTCTGGATTATGTGCCCTGGAAAAAGCATTTTCTGGCTTTATTTACTTTCCAAATCAACAGTAGCTCTTTTGCCTTCCCCGGGCCACAGAAGAAATCTCTCAAGAATCTGGCACCTTCCTCATTGAACCATCTGGTGATTTCAAAGAAGAACCAGATTGTTCATATCTGTTTATTTTTACTCAAAACTCCTGATGATTTCTTGCTTCCAAGAAACCAGGGAGAGGGCACAAAAACTAGATGGGCAATTTTAACCTAACCCACCCATCAGTAAGTTCATGGGATAGGGTGTAACTTTGGCTTTACACCCAGCCCGATTTTATTCACCAATGAATTAATTGAAGAGTAATATAGGTTAGGCTGTAAAACCAGTGCACCCTTTTGTTTTCTCATCCTTGTCTTCAAATCCCTCCATGATCTCATCCCTCCCTCTCTCTGTAACCTCCTCCAGCCCTACAACCCTCTGAGATTGCTGCACTGTCCAATTCTGGCCTCTTATGCATCCTAATTTTAATCACTCCACCAATGGCGGCCATGACTTCAGCTCTTTAGGCCCTAAACTTTGGAATTCCCTCCCTAAACCTCTCGGCCTCCCTACATCTCCCTCCTCTTTTAAGACACTCCTTAAAACCTACCACTTTCACCAAACTTTGTTATCTGCCCTAATATCTTCTTATGTGGCGCAGTGTCGAATTTTGTTCGATAACCCTCCTGTGAAGTGGCTTGGATGTTTTACTATGTTAATGGTGCTCTATCTATAAAAAAAGTTGTTGCTATTGTTGTATGTGTATTAATACATAAGTGACATGCCTTACGAACCTGGCTTGCTAAATGTTGATACAAACTTTAGAATTGACTTGGGTTTTAATATTATGAGATTTAAACGGAAGCTCAGATAAAGGATTTCTATTCCTTTGGGGGTTTTATATCTGGCAATAATGGGCCAAATGATGAGGTTTAATAAAGAAACAATTTCACCAAATGTTTGCTTTTCTAGAGTGATGGCTGATCTTCCACCTTGTTGGAAGCAAGTTCCTTTGTTAAAATTATAGCAATGTTGGATTGATTCATCCTATGTTCACAAAAGGTCATTGGCTACTCTGTACAACAGTAAAATGAATTCCTACATAATTCAGAGAGTTAGGGTTTGTATGTTGCTAATGCCTGACATTTGAACCTGCCTTAGTTATGAGTTTTGTCTGTTCTCAGCCAGGATACTTGGTAGAGTGTTTCATGACTATGGAGAATCTTGCTGCATGTATGCGAGTTCATTTACTCATGTCTTTCTCCATTTGTGACATTTGTGCAGAGGTCCAAGCTTTGGAGCTCACCTGTTGCCTGCTCTGCTCAAAGAGGCTGTGTGGGATAAGAAACTCACTCGAAACCCATTCACTTACACAGAGGGCTGGATTTTGTACCAGAGTCGGGGCTCCTAGCACTAGGCCAAAATGGAGGGGGGAGCCCACCTCTACCTCTTTGCCACCAACCCCCCCACCCCCACCCCTCCCCGGAGTGATCCTCCGGTCTTTTTAAATCAAAGTATCAGGAGGTGGAATCCCTGTCCCTTTAAAGACGGGGATACCGCCTTCATAAGCCGCCAGCCAATCACAGGGCCAGCAGCTCAGCAATATCGGCAGGGCCACCAGGAGCGGTGGCCTCTACTAGTACTGTGGAAACCTCAGACCCAGGCTCAGTGCTGGAGCCCCAAAACAGAGGTAGGTGAGGCGGGGTCGTCAGGGCCATCCTGTAAGGTCCCAGCGCGGCAGGATGGCGAGGTGATCATTCAGTCCAGGGGGAGGGGAGTCCCGGGGGGTAATGTTGTTCCAAGCTGGGGTCCTCCGTGGACCACAAATTGCCCACAAAGGTGGGACCTCCCACTCCAAGCCCGCAGGGAGGGCACCTCATGTTGCAAGGCGTCCTCCCCGCGCGGCGGAGGCCCCCCACCCCTACCACTGGTAAGATCTCAGCAGTGGTGGGAAGGGGCCTTTAAGTGGCCTATTAAGGGCCAATTGGCCTCTGGTTGGGAAGGACATCGTTGGCCTTTCCTGCCCCTAGGAAGTTCGCTGGGCGATGGGGAGGTGATGGGGCCCTCTGCCCTCCTGCACCCCCCACGCTCCCCCACTACCTGTTACAATACTCCATGACCCCCCACCTCTGAACCCCTCTCGGGGGTCAATAAAATCCCAGCCAGAGTTAAAATTGAGCCTAAGCAATTTCATGTGTTGTGTGGTAAGGGAAGAAAAGACACATAAATTTTAAAAAATCTAATTAATTTCAAATTCATATGCTTTGATCTTAACTTGAATTGGTGATGGGTTGAGGTGCTGCAAGTTGTCCTGGCCTTGGTGGTATGAGGCCCAGGTGATTTTAACTCCTGGGCCGCATCTGCACATCCCCTATCAGTTGTGAAGGCAGATGGCCAGTGCTAAAGAGTAAAGAAATGGAAAGTTGCAGTGAGGGAGTTTTGAGTTCAAGGTAGGGTCAGGGGAATCTAGTAGCAGAGGTCTAAAATTTTGTTGTGGTGCCCAGAGGAGCACCCCTGTTCCTCCAGGTCCCACAAGGAAAGTAAATTAAAGTTAAAAAGACATACTTCTTTGGCCCCAGCACCACTTCCTACTACGTTCATATGCTGAGAAGCCCACAATGCCTGCCCTGCTCCTTTTTAAATGACAGTCCTCTCCCGATGATGTTATCATTTTTAACGAAGGACCCCCTTGGTTGCTAGCAGATATCCCTCTCACCTGCTCAGAAGAGCAAAAACTCGGAAAAAGAGAGGACTGTCAGCAGGTAAGTCCACCAGGCGCGATTAACTGCTTGCTGACCTGGTTTCTCTCAAGAGGATGTGGTGGCTATTCTGTCAATCCCCTCATTTTTATTGTTAAATCTTCACAGGTAGAGGATCCCTTTTTCTTATAAAGAGGCAGCTGCGGTTTTCCACTAATGCATCATAAGGCAGTCCAAATGGGAAACGATTACTTATGACTTAACCTCTTTTATACAGAAACAAAACCATGAACCTCTTGACTTTAAGGAACGAGCAGGTTTTGACATCTAGCAGCATTTATTTTTTGAAGTTGATACATTCATAAGCTTTATCAGAAGTTATTTAGAATCAAGAAAAATCATGTTACCGACCTAACAAACAAAAGGAGGTGAAAGAGGAGAGCTGGGGAGACCACAATAAATGGACAATACAAACTCTTTTATGAAATTATTAACTAAGTACGGATCAAACATCTTGTTCAGATTATATGGACTTCTTATGAGTTCAAGAATTAAATAACATCTGTTCTTTCAATGATAAATTCTAATAAAAATAATTCCTAATTATATAAAATTAATAACATATAAAGCAGAAAAACAGCACATAAAATGTTTTATAATGCTTTTTATTTTCTTTAACTTCAGATTCAACTTCAGATACAGCTCAAATTCTCATTGCCCTATCTCATGCCATCATAATGTACATTTATTATTGAGAAACCGGGATTGATAGCAAGGTTCCATTGTGCAGCCTCTGTTTCCAATTTTGGCTGCTGGCTGTACAGCCCAAGGACCAAGATCTTGGGAGCCCAGCCTTTAAAAGATCTATGATTCAGGAACATAGATCGCATGCAAGCAGTGGAGATAATCCCCACGCATGTGGTGCAGGTGGCGAGGAAGTTGGAGAAATCTGCAACTCATATCTGCGCTACAATGCAGGAGGGATGGCCTAATAGCATAATATAAAAGCCAAATATTGCAGATGCTGGAAAGCTGAAATAAAAACAAGAAATGCTGGAAATACTCAGCAGGTGAGGCAGCATCTGTGGACAGAGAAGCAGAGTTAACGTTTCAGGTCAATGACCTTTCATCAGAACTGGCAAAGGTTAGAAATGTAATAGATTTTAAGCAAATAAAGCATGGGTGGGGCAAGAGATAACAAAAGGGAAGGTGTTGATAGGGCAGGGTCACAGAGAATAACAGACCAGAAGGTCATGGAGCAAAGGCAAAGGGTGTGTTAATGGTGTGCTGAAAGACAAAGCGTTGGTGCAGAGAGGGTGTTAATAGACAGAAAAATGAAGAGCCCTGGCCCAAAGCACAAACATTAAAAAAAACAGTGGGCAGGCATATGGTCAAAAAATGAATGATGAAACAAACTAAAATAAAATAAACAAATAAAAAATAAAAAATAGCTAAAAATAAAAAGAGGGGCCCATCATGCTCTGAAATTATTGAACTCAATGTTCAGTCCGGCAGGCTGTTCCTCGAGCTTGCGTTGATGTTCACTGGAATATGTTATGTGGGAATGATATGTGGGCATGAGAGTAGGGGGATGTGTTGAAATGGCAAGCAACCGGAAGCTCAGGGTCATGCTTTCAGACTGAGCAGAGGTGTTCTGCAAAGTGGTCACCCAATCTGTGTTTGTTCTCCCCAATGTCATTGAGTCATAGAGAGATACAGCACTGAAACAGGCCCTTCGGCCCATCGAGTCTATGCCGACCATCAACCACCCATTTATATGAATCCTACATTAATCTCATATTCCCTACCACATCCCCACCTTCCCTCAATTCTCCTACCACCTACCTACACTAGGGGCAATTTACAATGGCCAATTTTACCTATCACCCTGCAAGTCTTTGGCTGTGGAAGGAAACCGGAGCACCCGGTGGAAACCCACGCGGTCACAGGGAGAACTTGCAAACTCCGCACAGGCAGTACCCAGAACCGAACCCAGGTCGCTGGAGCTGTGGTGCTAACCACTGCGCCACTGTGCCACCCCAAAGGAGTGTTTGGGGCCTTGAATAGTGGGGATAGAGTAGGTAAATGGGCAGGTATCACATCTCCTGCGATTGCATGGGAAAGTGCCGTGGGAAGGGGACGAGGTGTTGGGGGTACTGGATGAGTGGCCCCAAACACTCCTTTCAGGTGAAGCAGCAACTTACTTTAATTCTTTCAATATGGTATACTGTGTTCACTGCTCACAATGTTGTCTCCTGTACATTGGGGAGAACAAACGCAGATTGGGTGACCGCTTTGCGGAACACTTCCACCCAGTCCAAAAGCATGACCCCGAGCTTCCGGTTGCTGGCCATTTCAACACATCCCCCTGCTCTCATGCCCACATATCGGTCCTGGGCTTGCTGCAGTTTTCCAGTGAACATCAACACACGCTCGAGGAACAGCATCTCATTTACCAATTAGGCATGCTACAGCCTGCTGGACTGAACACTGAGTTCAATAATTTCAGAGCTTGACAGGCCCTTCTTTTTATTTTTAGCTTTTTTTTTTTTTTGTTTATTTTAGTTTAGTTTGTTTCATCATTCATTTTTTACTAAGTGCCTGCCCACAGTTTTTTTTCCTGTTTGTACTTTTGTCCAGGGCTGTTAATTTTTCTGTCTATTAACACCCTCTCTGCACCAATGCTTTGTCTTTCAGCACACCCATTGCCTTTGCTCCATGACCATCTGGTCGGTTATTCTCTGTGACCCTGCCCTATCAACACCTTCCCTTTTGTTATCTCTTGCCCCACCCATGCTTTATTTGCTTAAAATCTATTACATTTCTAACCTTTGCCAGTTCTGATGAAAGGTCATTGACCTGAAACGTTAACTCTGCTTCTCTGTCCACAGATGCTGCCAGACCTGCTCAGTATTTCCAGTATTTCTTGCTTTTATATGGCCTAATAGCATAAGTTCACTGCAACGTCTGATTAAGTATTTGTATAATCTACTTGGCAATACACAATAATGGAGATAATTCCAGCTTTGATATCCAGTCAGCATATTTATTTGGCATAGACATCAGTGCAGTTATTTAAAAATTGCAGACTTCAGAGGGTTGGTTGGCACTTTGAGACAGCACACTTAATTTTTTCACTTCTGGCAGTTAGGTTAGAACCAAATCCAGATGGGGTGGTTGTAAGTCTGCCTACTGTGTCCTGGTTGTAGGAGATGATAAGTTGTAAAGTCTCAAACTAGCTCCAAGCGTGTCCGTATCCACAGCATAAAACTGCCCATATTTCAGCATAAATTGGCATGGAAATGGCAATTTAATCCAGTTCACAAGAATATTGATCTATTACAGGGTGCTGTAATAGATAAAACAGTGAGTGAAGTCAAAGAAGCATTTGTCTCAACTAGGCCACGCTGTGCCTGATATGAGAATGCTTGACGTTGAAACAGGATACGAAAAGTGAAAAATGTTTCCGGGCACTGCCATCCTCCCACCTGGGTGAGCACAAAATGCCACCAAAATAGAAAAATTTTTAAAAGCTGAGCTTCCTGAATTGTGTAAATGTTTCTCCCTAATGGTCTGAACTTTCCCGGTTGGGTTGCATTCCTGATGCCAGACGCAATTGTGAATCAGAAACCCAGTAGTGGCCATGGCGAGATGTCAGTCAAGATCTTCCCACAGGCAGGCAATGTAGAAACCGCCTCTGGCAGCCTCGCCCAATTAATGATGGTTGGTGGACCACAGAAGCTGGAGGCCTAATAGGAGGAACCGCAGCTATTTCTGACCAGCAGCCCTACCGGAAGAGGTAGGCACCTCTGAGGCAGGCAGAAGGGGAGGCGGTGGCATATGGTAATGTCACTGGACTAGTAATCCAGAGCCCCAGGCTAATACTTTGGGGACATGGGTTTGAATCACACCACGGCAGATGGTGAAATTTGAACTCAATTAATAAATCTAGAATTAAAACCATGAAACCATTGTTGATTGTTGTAAAAACACATCTGGTTCACTAATGTCCTTTAGGGAAGGAAATCTGCCATCCTCACCTCGGCTGGCCTACTTGTGACTCCAGACCCACTGCAATGTGATTGACTCTGAAATGCCCTCTGAAATGGCCTAGCAAATCACTTAGTTCAAGGGCAATTAGGGATGGGCAACAAATGCCTAGTCAGAGATGCCCACATCCCATGAACGAATAATAAAAAAAAGACCACAGGGGCACCTCAAAATGGACGTGCTCTCTGCAGCACTGGAAAAAGTTAAAAATCCTGCATGGCCACAGCTGTCAGGCCATCAGTGTGAAGGGGGTTCCCCCTCCATAGGATGCCTTGCAACCGTAGCTGTGGCCATTGCTGTGGTGCATGATGACACCCCAGCTTGCCGCCGGCCTCCTGACTCAACAAGAAGATCGTGGCGGTGTCCGCACCCTGCCCCCAAGTGGGCCCTTAATTGGGCTTTAGGCTACATGCCTCTGCCGTATGGGCTAGCCAGTGCCACAATGACCCCACCTCCAGCAAAAATGCTTGGAGGTGAGAACATGTCTGGTCTCCCACCTGACGTGCCACTTTCAGAATTTGCTCCCAGCCTTGCCTCCAGATTCGCCTCTGCTGGACTGGGAAAATTCAACCTGATGTCCAAATGGGATTAGGTAGACAGGTCAGGTGTTTTAATACATCGGTGCAGACTCAATGGGCCGAAGGGCCTCTTCTGCACTGTATTATTCTGTGATTCTGTGAAATCCTTCAATTCAGCCACAGCCATGTAACTTCCTCCTGAGTTACACTGTGTATGAAAATGTTGTCAATCTGCATTCTGTATGGGAGAAGGTATTACTTGACAAAAGTATTTGGGACTGAACTCCTCACAATTGATTCACTGATCCAGAAGAACATCAGGTCAAATTTATTCAAATAGTTAATGCACATGGTGGGTGGGGGGGAGGGAGGTGGGGGGAGGTAGGAACCAAAGCAAAGGTTTTATTAAGTAAATAAAAATAAAAACCAGCCATGGACCTGGTAAATGTCTGAACAAGTGCCTCAGGCCAAACTCTATCAGTAGTTTCTAAAGGACAGTTTAAGCTGTTTGTAAAAATACAAAGAAAACCACTCTGAACTTCACCTTACCTTGCAACTACTGCATAGAATTTTTTATTTTAATTGTAGGACATGAATTAACATTTTATCGTACCTCCATGCTATGAAGAATAATAACATTTGTGATAGAGCTCCTTTAACTAAAATGGCAGCTCCATGCCTTTGCCCAGCTGAAAGAGACTTGCCACATTACACAGCACTAATTAGCTTCACCTTACTTCTCACTTCACAGCAGCAGGGCTTCCCTGTAGCAATTTAACTGGCACTTATTATATACAAAAAGACTCGCTACCCCAATTTAACTCGACACACTGTGTATTGTAGTTGTGCAGCTAGATTGCGTCATTTGAAGATTATAAGCTATTGCAATCATTATACTGACTTTCCTTGAGAATAATATTTGATGAACAACTGTGTATTCTTTTCTTATATTGGGCATTGTGAGCCATCTTTTCTTTAACTGGAGATGTATATGTGAAGGGTCAAAACCCATAATGCGGGTTGCCAGCAAAGTTCAAAACAACAACAGGAAAAGACCACATTATTGAAAAAAGTTCAATAATGATGAGTTTAAAATGTTGTAGCATGTGAGGAAAGTGATGTCTAAAAGAGGTAAGAAATGTCACGCTATGGGAAATGTGAGCAGACACAGATAGTCCTTAAATTCTACAGGAGCTCTCCAGTGTCCTGCCATAACTTCAGTAGGAGACCAGAGGAAACTCCATAGAAGCTCCATTTATTGAGCACTTCCACTGATCTCCTGTCAAAGATAGAGCAGGAAACTGAGAACCCCCACGGACTTCAGCTGCTTCATCAATGACCTTCCTTCAATCATAATGTCAGAAGTGGGGATGTTCGCTGATAATTGCACAATGTTCAGCACCATTCGCAACTCCTCAGCTATTGAAGCAGCCCGTGTAGAAAAGCAACAAGACCTGAACAATATCCAGGCTTGAGCTGATAAGTGGCAAGTAACATTCACGCCACACAAGTGCCAGGCAATGACCATCTCCAACTAGACAGAATCTAACCATCTCCCCTTGGCATTCAATGGCTTTACGATCGCTGAATCCTCTACTATCAACATTCTGGGGGTTACCATTGACCAGAAACTGAACTGGAGTAGTCATATAAATACCATGGCTACAAGAGCAGGTCGGAGGCTAGGAATCCCGTGGCGAGTAACTCACCTCCTGACTCCCCAAAGCCTGTCCATCATCTACATGGCACAAGTCAGGTGTGTGATGGAATACTCACCACTTGCCTGGTTGGGTGCAGCTCCAACAACACTCAAGAAGCTCAAGACCATCCAGGACAAAGCAGCCCGCCTGATTGGCACCCCATGTACAAACATTCACTCCCTTCATCACCGATGCACAGTGGCAGTAGTGTATACCATCTACAAGATGCACTGCAGCAATGCACCACGGCTCCTTAGACAGCACCTTCCAAACCTGCAACCTCTACCACCGAGAAGGACAAGGGCAGCAGATGCATGGGGACATCACCACCTGCAAGCTCCCCTCCAAGTCATACACCATGCTGACTTGGAACTATATCGCCAATCCTTCATTGTCACTGGGTCAAAATCCTGGAACTCCCTTCCTAACGGCACTGTGGGTGTACCTACCCCACATGGACTGCAGCAGTTCAAGAAGGCAGCTCACCACCACTTCTCGGGGGCAATTAGGGATGGGCAATAAATGCTGGCCAGCGACGCCCACAAATTTTCTACTACTCGACTGCTACCTTGAGGAACGTGCCTCCCCTGTCATGTCACTTGCACATCTAATGCCTATGCGACCCAGATCAGAGCTCTCTCCTGTGCCAGCTTTGGAGGTGGCTAAATTGGTGCAAGCATATTTTCACTGTTGAGAAATAGCAGCATATACACCCAATTCTAACAAACATATGCTGGGCATGGGCTTAGTTGGCCTAATTGTTTGAGTGAGAGCAGGTCAAAGTCCTCAAAGTTAAGAGCTAGTTTGCTCCTCAGGCTATCTATGGGAACAAACATTGTTCCCATTGAAGAAATGACAACTGCTCTGGGAAAATCAGCCTGACATCTTGAGGCTGTGCTGATCTCCTGGACTGCCACAGCCACACTATGCCATCCCTCCTGCATTGTATTGCTGATGTGAGTTGTAGATTCCTCCAACTTTTCCATCACCTGCACCATATGAGAGGAGACTGTCTCCACCTCTTGCACATGAGATCTATGTTCCTGAATCATAGATCTTTTAAAGGCTGGGCTCCTGAGAACTTCATCCTTTGGCTCTTTCAGCAACAGCAGCTATTTCTATCCCCTCCAGGGAGTGATGGCTGTTTCCTCTTCTTTACCTCCTAGCTACTTCTGTTCGATGGTGCTCTCTGATTCATCTTATAATATGTCCTCTGTTTCAGAAATACCCTTGTCTTGAGTGGGTGGAAGTATGGTAAGTGCTTGTGTAAGTACAGTGTCAATGACTCAGTGGCTGAATTAAGTGGAGGAAGAGTCCCTGTGAAGGTGTGAGGCTGCTCATCTGCGCCTGTGAAGGAGATTCACCTTAGCAATGTGCGCTCTGACCCATCAATCATGATGTGACTGAGCTTTTCTGGTTGGCAAGATGTAACAAGTGGTGTGCCACAGGGATCTGTGCTGGGGCCTCAACTTTTTACAATTTATATAAATGACTTGGATGAAGGGATCAAAGGTATGGTTGCTAAATTTGCTGATAACACAAAGATAGGTAGGAAAGTAAGTTGTGAAGAGGACAAATGGGGGCTACAAAGGGGTATAGATAGGTTAAGTGAGCGGGCAAAGATCTGGCAAATGGAGTATAATGTGCAATTGTCCATTTTGGCAGGAAGAATCAAAAAGAAGCATATTATCTAAATGGTGAGAGATTGCAGAGCTCTGAGCTGCAGAGGGATCTAGGTGTCCTAGTGCATGAATCACAAAAGATTAGTATAGTACAGCAAGTAATTAGGAAAGCTAATACAATGTGGGCGGCACAGTGGCGCAGTGGTTAGCACCACAGCTCCAGCGACCTGGGTCCAGTTCTGGGTACTGCCTGTGCGGAGTTTACAAGTTCTCCCAGTGACCGCGTGGGTTTCCGTCGGGTGCTCCGGTTTCCTCCCACGGCCAAAGACTTGCAGGTTGATCGGTAAATTGGCCATTATAAAATTGCCCCTAGTGTAGGTAGGTGGTAGGAGAATTGTGGGGATATGGTAGGGAATATGGGATTAATGTAGGATTAGTATAAATGTGTGGTTGATGGTCAGCACAGGCTCGGTGGGCTGAAGGGCCTGTTTCAGTGCTGTATCTCTCTATGAATCTATTTATTGCAAGGGGAATTGAATACAAAAGTAGGGAGGTTATGCTTCAGTTAGACAGGGCTTTGGTGAGATCACATCTGGAGCTCTCTGTACAGTATTGATCTCATTATTTAAGGAAGGATGAAATGCGTTGGAAGCAGTTCAGAGAAGGTTTACTAGACTAATACCTGGAATGGGGGAGGAATCACATGAGGAAAGTTTGGACAAGCTGGGCTTATATCCACTGGAGTTTAGACGAGTAAGAGGCGACTTGATTGAAACATACAAGATTTTGAGAGGGCTTGATAGGGTCGATGTGGAAAGGATGTTTCCTCTTGTGAGAGAATCTAGAACTGTTTAAAAATAAGGGGTCGCCCATTTAAAAAAGAGGTGAGGAGAAATTGTTTTCTCTCAGAGAGCGTGAGACTTCCGAACTCTCCTCCTCAAAATGTGCTGGAAGCAGAGTCTTTGAATATTTCTAAGTCAGAGGTAGATAGATTCTTGATAAGCAAGGGGTGAAAGGTTATTGGGGCTAGGCAGGAATGTGGAGTTGAGGTTAGAATCAGATCAGCCATGATTTTATTGAATGGCGGAGCAGGCTCAAAGGGCCGAGTGGCCTACTCCTGCTCCTAATTCGTATGTTCGTCTGTTATCAAGCCACCAGAATGTTCACTGACAGCAAAAACTCATAGTTGAGCAGGTTATCCATCTCATTATCAACCTAATGCTGGCAGCTCTCCTCCAGCTTCTCCATTTCCCACAGACACCCCCGTGTGATTCCTCCACTCATGGCAAGTCTTTGCCTCTGGTTGTGTGTCTGTTTATTCATTCTATGATTCGATGAAAGACTTAGACTTGATATAGACTAATTCGCGGGTGCTGGCAAATGTTCCCACGCTTTCTTTTGAACATGCTATTAAGTGCAGGCAATGCAGCAGTTTCTTCATTTCTCAGCCAAACTTACAGGAGATGTTAGGGAGAGTTGAATGGTAGAAGAGAAGATGTGCCTTTGAGGGAAAAGATGGGGGTCCTTTATGCCTGCTAAACATCACTTTATCTTAACATTAGATATAATGTGGTATTGAATAGCATGGAAGTGTGAGTAAGCTCAGCATCCACATGGGCAATCATGCCTTTCTTGGTCAATTAATGTTTTTGGTAATGAATAACTGTTTGTGGAGTGGTGGAGTTGGCACCAACTGCTGTGTCACTTACCTCTAGATTGACAATGGATCCTTTTTCTGGGGCATAACACCCTGGATGTGGAGAAGCCTTTCTTTCCTGGTCTTTACCTTTGCTAGCAATATCTCCACTGCAGCTTCTGGAAATCTTGGGGCCTTTGTCATTGTAACCCCACACCCCCACCCCCGCCCAAGATTGTTCTCCTCTGGACTGTGGGAGGTCAGGCCATGCTGAGCCCTAGGCTGATGATGTGCCTCTGGTGTCCATGGCAACATGGGAAATGCTGCAGCTGCAGTGAGAGGTCACGCAACATCTGGCAGAGAAGACAGAGGCTATGCAAACTCTAGCGTGGATAATAGAGGAGTCCAAAGAGGCCTTGGGTGCTGCACTGTTTCTGATGGTTGCATATCTGGCTTCCTTCATTGAGAGATTGCCGACTGTCACGGAGAGCCAGATCCAGCAGACCAATCAGTGGCTGCCGGAGATGCATGTAGACTTGCACTCCATCGCTTTGTCCAAGTGCTCCATTCAACAGTGACAGGGCAAGAGGGGGCTGAGGCACTTGGAGTCTCCACCAGGTCCACATCCCTCATGGTTAGCTGGGAGGTACAAGTGTGTCTTTTAAGGGGGAAGGAGCAGCTGCCTTCCACATCTGGGGCTCCTCTCAGGGTGCTCCTGGTGCAGACTGTAGCTGCAATAACCCTGTGCCAGTGATTCCAGTGCCTTCACCATCCCCGATGACAGAGGGAGTCCCTGCACCTGTGCAGGAGGCCCTCAATGTGCCGGGGCCCTCCAGACCAAGGCCATCTCAAGCCAAGCAGCAGCAAGGTCAGCAACCTGCCTCCGCATCAGCTGACAGCGCAGGGAAAGCACCAGGTAGGGGCACCTGGAGAAGATTTAAGAAGAACATCTAGATACACTTCAGGGATCAAGGGTGAAGATGAATTCGAAATGGGTAGTAGTGTATTTGCTGTAACGCTGAATAAAATAATGACGTTCACTCACTACATCCCCTTTCTTTTGTTGATCCCCTTGGGGAATTCATTTAAACCCTTCCTCCCAAGCAGCTGGAATTGAGGACCAAGCCCTGAGTGCTCAAAGCTTCAGCCTTGCCACTGTGCAATGTGCACTGCAGTGCAGAAGGAAGGAGGAGAAAACAGGGATACTTAAACGTAAGGCTTTATTTTTGCAGTTCCAGAAGGTGGTAAGGCTGAAAGGAAACACGAATGTATAAAGGCATCTCGTGCTTCCCTTGCGCGTATCTCATGGCACCTTTCCTGCTGTGCCTACAGCCTTTCATCTTGCAATGCCTAGGCAGCGTCCTCCTCTGCATCCTTATCACGGGAAGAGGCATCTCGCTTCATGATATCCACTAGTCAACACCTCCCCCCTCTGTAGCGCCAGGCTGTGCTGTGCACAGCAGACCACCACAATACATGAGACCCTTGCAAGGCATACTGAAGGGCTCTCCCAGACCGATCAAGGCACCTGAATCTCATCTTGAGTAGACCAATAGCCTCCTCGATGGTCGCTCGGGTTGACCCGTGGCAGGTGTTGTACCTCTCCTCTGCATCTGTGCATGGGTTCCTCACAAGCATCAGTAGCCATGTCCTCAGTGGGTAGTCCTTGCCTCCAAGGATCCATCCCTGAAGACGTATGGGGTGTGGAAAAGGTCTGGCACTGAGGACTGCTTTAGTATTTAGGCACGTGACTGCTTCTTGGGCATCGTGTACACACCTGTAATATCTGTTTGCGGTGGTTGCAGATCAATTGTACATTGAATGAGTGGAAGTCTTTCCTGTTAATGGAGAGTGGTCAGTGGGAAGCCTTGATGGGCACATGCGTGCAGTCGATGCCCCCCTACACCTGGGGAATCTAGCGTTGGCCCCAAATCCTATAGTCCTCTCAGCTTGAGAGTTGAGATCGGCGCAGAAGCACACATATTCAACGGCCCTCCTGAACATAGCATTGGTGACCTCCTTGATGTAGCAATGTGCCTCAGATGGGGAGATTGCACACATACCTACATTGAATCCCTGGAATGATCCAGTGGCATAGAAGTTCAGTGCCACGGTGACCTTCAGTGCCACTGGCTTCAGGTGCCCACCAAGTCCCATGGGCCTCAGCTCATCCTGCGTTATTGTACATAGATCATTAAGGGCCTCCCTGGAGAGACGCAGTCTTCAGCGATACTGCCGTTCGGACATCTGCAGGTAGTTGAGCCTCGGCCAGTAGACCCTCTCTGGAATGTAGCTTCTTCTGCGCACAGGAGGCAGCTGACATGCCCCTCTGCATCCTTCTCTAGCCTTCCGTGCCTGAGGCAGGCCTTCTGGTGTACCCCCAAATGGTGGTGGTGCCCCTGCCGGCTCCTCCCTCCCTCTCTGCTGCTCCTCCTCCTCCTCAACGGAGGTCTCAAAGCCAGGAAATGAGGCCCATGAGTGGTTGTCTCTCCCTGAGCACAAGGCTTCCAGCCAATCGAACCCTCCCCACTCCCCTCACTTAAGACCTCCAATGAAATGACACTGCCCTGATGGCACCCCGGTATTGACTCCCCCCACAGTCCTGCCACCTTGGCCCCCACTCCTGACAGTCTTGCCTGTTGCCCCTCCTTCTCCACCCTTCATGCCAAGTGACACTGCCTCACCCGATGGCTTTCCAGTGAAAGAAACACTCCGCTCCCCCCTCATTGTCAGCTCCTTTCATCAAGCAAGTCTTGAAGCCCCGTGGCTCCAGTGTGCCATCAGGAAATTCATATCCGTGAATAAAATTGCAGTGTATTGGGCTCTTAAACATATTAATTGTCTTCCTGCCTCATGAATATGCGAAGTCTGCCCTCCGTGTCAGCCGCTAGCAGTAAAATCTGGAAGGGATGTTACAACGTTGGATTTCTTGTCTGACATCTTCCATCCCTATTTTATGCCCCCACAAACCTCTGTTCCGATCTCAGACAGTCCCTTAAAATTCAGCCCCATTACTGTAGTTCAGCCTTTCATACTTCTAAAAAGGTTACAGATGTGATAAAATATTATTTGAATGCCAAAACTACAACCAATGTAGGAAGCCCCAGTTGATGTGGAGGGTCTATCATAAATTAAGTAATTTATGTGATTTTGGATTGGGATTGATGTTAATCACCATAATAGCAGTCTAAAACAAACTATGCTTTTACCAGTAGTGATACTAGTGTTTATTTTTTTTTCTCCCAAATACATCTCTGGGAAACACTTTGGAAAGTCTTTCTACATTAAAGGCATCAAGTACATATTGATTGTTGATAGGTTAGCAATGAAGTTACTGATATTTTTTACTATAGCTTTTTTAAAGTGTTTTCACAACTTAACTTGGAAGCTTCAGAATGTGTTGATTAAAACTGTGTAAATGAGTTGTTCGACTTTAAGGGGCTTGTTTTGTATTGCCTCTTTTTATAATAGTCTAGAGTAGCAGCATGACAAGATCAATTTATTAATTTATTGCTGCAGTATGCTTAACTTTTATTCAATAAGGGATTTGAAAGAAGACACTCATTTTGTATATCAATCTATGATAAATGGAATTTAGTTCCTCTACACATGCAGTAACTTTGATTAAACTTTGAGGAATTACCATTCTATCTGGCATACATAGAAATTTATTTTACAAGTTAAGTGAAATAAAGAATTCCTTACTTATACTTTTTCATTGCTGTGGAACTCATCATTTAAATGTTTCTTGTGCATTTTGAATAGGGGGAATGCTCATTTTTCACAAGCCCAATTATTTAGGGCTGACACTAAAACTATTATAAAACAGATAAGAGGTGAAGAATATTTTTGGTCACACATTGGAAAATGTCTTTAGAGTAAGGATTTGTTGATCCAATGGATTCTTTGCAAAGCGGCCTTTTGAAGGATGAGAGGAGACAGTAGAGACACTGACCTCTGTAAAAGACTTAAGTACAAATCACACAATTCTAGCTATGTAATGGCGACAAATCACATCAGCATTTGAAAGTAACAGGACTGAAATGCTTGTGGTTATGAAGTGCATGTCAGTGATTTAAAACTTATGAAGATGAAGCTTTTAGTACTGATTCCTTCCACTGCACTAACTGTCTTTTAGCGCTGGACCTCATTTGGCCTCTTGCCTATGCATTAGAAAAGTCAAGTGTACTTTTTAAAGCTGATGATTTCCAGTCAAAAATTCTGTTTCTCATTCAGAACTGCACATCATAATGATATGGCATTTGTGTATGTAGTCGTTACTTACTGTCAAACTCCAATATTTATTGATTGGAATCTGTCAGAAATAATGCATTTGCCATTGATTACCAATTACAAATAGGCTGTATATGTTTTCAAATCATTTTTGTCTAGCTTGGGGAATATTTAATTTTCAGGATTGGCAGTGTGGTGACCAAAAGATCAAAAAGAGTGGAGAACACAGGAAATTCTAGTCTTATTAATAATCTTTATTTTCAAGCTATGGTTAGATACAATTACATTAAATTGTAATTTTACAATTACATTAAATTTAAATTACATTAAATTGGGTACTGCCTGTGCAGAGTTTGCAAGTTCTCCCTGTGACCGCATGGGTTTCTGTCAGGTGCTCCGGTTTCCTCCCACAGCCAAAGACTTGCAGGTTGACAGGTAAATTGGCCATTGTAAATTGCCCCTAGTGTAGGTAGGTGGTAGGAGAATTGAGGGAAGCTGGGGATGTGGTAGGGAATATGGGATTAATGTAGGATTAGTATAAATGGGTGGTTGATGGTCAGCACAGACTCGGTGGGCCGAAGGGCCTGTTTCAGTGCTGTATCTCTCTATGACTCTATGACTCTAAATTACTGAATCACTGTGACCATTGTTAAATTAAGGTGCCAGAGAGGAATGGCTAGCCAAGGTGTATGTAGTTTCAGTTCATTCTCTATGGTACTTTATATGTTCCAGGACCATATTTGACAATAAAGAGAATCCATCACTGTTTTGAAAGAGTTGAATCATCTACAAAAAGATTCTTCCCCAAGTCTGCATTTCATCCCGATGGTGGGAGTGGGACTGTTACGACCAGGTGAGCAATGTCTAGGGGTCTTTGGTTGTCTTTACCTGGTCTATTGTAACAGGGTTTAATTTTTAAACACACTGTGTTTTGAGCTCCCCTTTGTGTGAATCCTTGTTCACAGTTTCCAATTATCAGGCAAAGAACTGAGCACAAACAGGCTTTCTTTGGTTTAAAGCAGAAAGATGAAATTTATTAAACCTTAAACTTAAACTCTAATACGGTTCACGCTTATGGATATACAACGCAATCACGCTATCATGCACATGCGATATAAACATGCAGATAGGAATAGAAAACAGCAGAAGAAAAGATAAGTAAAACAGTTTGAGGCAATATCTTGTTATTGTTTCTCGAGCTCGCTGTAGTCCTTGATTGAAGATATGGTCTTGCGACTCGTTGGGGCCCAGTAATCATCTTAATACTTTGTTTATGTGGCAAACCCTTCTGTCTTTGAGTTTCATGTGTTTTCACAAGATTCAGTTCCGTGGGAAGAGATGAAGGCAGACAGACAGGAGAGGCTGTAATTCCTGCTTCAGTTCCAGGAGAGGTGTTTACTCCATGAACACATGGCTTTGTCTCAGTTCAAATTTTTTTGATGGGAGTTCGAATTCAAACAAGACTCCCAGGTTACCCTGCAGGTTAGTCATGTGACTAGTTCCTTATATGGAACAGTCTCTTCACATCCTTTGGTGGAGGTTCAAATTTCTCTGCCACAACCAATTAGCCATGTGACTAAAACTGGTCTGACCACTTCTGTGTATTGGAGAAGCAACTGCTGGATCCCCATTGTTTCAACGTTATCTGTTACCATGGAAATGTCTTTCCGGTCAGGGCTTGCAATTTTAGGTTTTAATGTTCATGTGGCGAAATAATGTGTGTCTATGGACAAAAATTCTGCCCAGTGTTGCAACATGAGTGACAATTAAGTGCCAGGTGGCAGTGTCATATCTAATGCTGTCACTCGGTCTCTGGGTCACCCCCATCTCACCATAGGCAATAGCCTCTACTGCTGCTGCCCTGCTGATCTCTAGGGCTTCCTCCTCCATCGCGGTCAGGGTGGCCATTTCTGCAGCTCCACCCCCTGGTTCTCTGTCTCACACTGGGGTCATGGCTCTCCTCTCCTGTAATGACAAAAGGTAGAGAGATAGGAGTGTGAGCAGTTAGTTGATTGATGAGAATGGAGGGTGAACATTTGAGGAGGGTGACTATGAGGAATGGGAGCAAGAGGGCAATAGGTTGAGGGTGAGTGTGAGTGCTGTCTGTTGAGATGGAAAATTGAGGAGGAGGCTGAGAGAAAAGAAACTGTGTGATAGCAAGGTGTGTCAGTCAGAGGAGTGCTGTGCAGGAGAATACTCGGGAAGTGAGAGACTGATGGGTGCCAAATGAGAGTTGCAAGACACATACTTTACCAAATCTCCAGAGGTCATTAAACCTTTTCTGGCACCAGGTCCAGGTCCTCAGCACCACACTTCAGCTGCTGACAGCTTCTGCCACCTGCAGTCATGCTTGCTTGCTCAGGCTATCTGGCCTCTTCCTCCCGTCCTTGGGGAAGACGGCTTCTCTTCATGCCCTCAATTCATTAATCATCACCTGCAGGGATGAGACTGTGCACTGAAGAGAAGCTTTCCCACATCTTCCATCCATACTGCAGCTCTTTGCTCATTCCTGCTGGATTGTATGCTGCAATTACTGCTGCCATTGGGAGTCCTGCCGAGGCTTTGTTAAATAGAGATCCTGCATTGCTTGTTTAGGTGCTTCATCCCATCTGTCCTCCCTGATTGGGCAGGGAACCTGGAGGTGGGATGGTAATTGTTTTGCTCTGAGAAAGAGCAAAGGCAGAGCACACAATTTAGTTGGTCAGCTTCCTGACCCTTAAATGATCCCTCTGTTCCAGCAGGGACTAAGTGGAGAAGATTCCACCCACTGTGTCTGTCTTCACAGTACAAGATACAAAAATCATACCAGAAATTGTGGGGAACCAAGGTTCTAATGAGAGTGAGGAACTGAAAGTAATTTATATCAATAAAGAGAAACTCCTGGAATAATTAATGGGACTAAAAGCTGTCAAATTCCCTGGACCTGATGGCCTACAACCTAGAGTTTTAAAAGAGGTGGCTTCAGAGATAGTGGATGCATTCCAAGCTTCTAGAATTCCCTAGTGTCACGCTCATGCAATACGAACTTATGAACTATAAATATGAACTTATGAAGTAAATACCAAAAATGGACACTTTGCTGTAAAACAAAATAGAGTTGAGAGGTCAGATGGACCTTTTCTTTCCTGCCAAGACACATGGAACTGCAAGAACCCAGGGCTAATTTTCATATCTGGACAAGTCTTGGCGAAATCATTAAAGCAAATAACCCTTCTTGTGGTACTGGCTGCATTTCTCCAACTAATTAAAAAAAACTGTGTTCACAATACTATTGCAAACTCTTCAACTCCAGGCTTGAAATTCAGAAAATATGTGTGAAAAGCTCTAGTTTATCAAGATGGTATGTGGATGAGTGATACCCAGACTCCGTTGTCTGACAATGGTCTAACCATCAGAAACTATTTCTGAGGACAATGGAAAAAGATGCTCTGGTCACATGATGGAAACTAGGGGTGGAATTTTGTGCAGGCAGCGGGAGTCTCGACATCGGGGGAAACTGACGCCGAGATCTCCGCATCGGCTCTTGTATGGAAGGCCTGCTGAATTTAGTGCCAATCAGGCACTTAACTGGACAGGAGCGGGCCTTCTGTATGATTTAGGATCCCGCTTCCAGAATTCCCAGCCTTGCAGAGCTGCCAGCCAATCAGAGATTAGCAGCTACAGTGCCACCACAGAGGTGGTGGCTGCTGCTGTAGCTGTAGCCACCAGATACCAAGGAGTGGTGCTGGAACCAGACTCAAAGTAGGTCAGGGCGGGAGGGGTCCCGCAGGTGTGGGTCGCTGGGGAAGGTGGGGAGGGCAGTCGGCAGCAAAGGCAGGGGGTGACCCTCAGCAGGCCCCCCCACCCCACTTCCAAATGCCAGGTCCCTCGTCCAGGCACTGTGCCTTTGAACGAGGGACCTCCTACCACCCCCCCACTCACCCCCGCCCCCCCCCCCCCCCCCCCGCAGCTGGGAAGCAACTCACACGGCTTTTCGTGCCGTGCTTCCCATGCGCCGATGGGGCTGCCCGCCGCCTGGGCAATTGTGGCTCCAGCGGGAAGAGGCCCTTAATTAGGGGTTAACTACCCAGTTAAGGGCCTCAATTGGCAGCGGGGAGGGATGGCCGGACTAAATTTCGGCAGAGGCAGGATGTGGCAAGGATTCCCCCCCACCACCATCCTACTCAATTTTATGCTCTCCCTGCCTTCAAACCCACAACAGGGGAGAGCATAAAATTTCACCTTTTGTTTCTGATAAGGAGTTTTAATGAGGCACATTCTGGGCAGACAGAGTCAAAAAATATTGATGCCAATATAGAGAAAAGACCCTGCCGAAGACTATCAGCTTTAAGCCACATGTAGGCAAAGACTCAAATTGGCCCTGAACTCACTACCTGAGGAACCATACTAGGGTTTCGCCATTGAAACTTGACGAGAGTTTAACAAGAGAAATCTGCTACTGTGAACATAAAACAATCAGTCCTCCTAAACCTCCAGAACTTTTCTTCAGTGGACAAAAAAGGATGATGGGCCTGCATTGTTCCAAATCTTCACTCCAGGGAAAAGCAGGTGTAACAGAGAACTCTTGAAATCATAGACCTGAACTTTTATAATCATAAATCTTTTCTTGAGTGTGTGTGTATCTGTAGGAGTGTGAGAGTGGGTGTAGTTGCATATATTCATATGCTAAACATTTATCTTTCTTTTAAAACTTATGAGAAAACAGGTCATTTGTCTGTTCCTGACAATTAAACACTCAGGGGCTAAAACACTTCTTATAAACACACTTCGGTCAGTCGAGAGGTGAAAAGGGTGAGCCATCCCTATCATCTCTTCCCTGTCTGTAACACTATCTTGTAGAACAGTCCCCATGGAATGGAAAGTAGCAAATGTATTATTCCACTGTCCGAGAAAGGAGGAAGAGATTAAATAGGGAACTAAAGGCCAGTTATCCTGGCATCAGTAGAAAATGCTAGAATCTATTATCAAGAACGGAGTAAAAGGGCACTAGGAAAATCACTTTATGATTAAGCAGAATCAATACAGTTTTATGAAAGGGAAATCATTTTTAACAAATCTATTTGGGCGTTTTTTGTCCATGTACCTAGCAGGGTACAGAAGGGGGAACCAATAGATGTAGTATATTTGGATTTTCAGAAGGTGCCACACGCAAAGTTATTATCGAAGATTAGGGCTCGTGGAATTGGAGGTAATATATTTATGTGGATTGAGTATTGGTTAATGGACAGAAAACTGAGAGGAGGATGGAAGGGAACAACTATAGGAGTGCCACAAGGATCAGTGTTTGGACCTCAGCCATTTGCAATCTATATCAATGACTTATAGTGTGCCAGTATAATACAGTGTTTCTGCTGTCCCTCAATGATTCACCATTTAATCAGCAGCCCTCAGGGTATAGCATCTGTGTCCAGCTGAGCATAGCTTGGAGATGGCTGTTCCCTCCAATGCAGACTCTCCACAGCTGTTGCTGCCAGCACTGTCTGCTCTTGCACACATGTGAAGTGTGATTCACCAGGTGAAAACCCAACAAACTGTCTAACCTCGGACCCAACAAAGTGCGAGCATTTTTTGCTGGTGCATGGTAAGCACCATCAGAAGGAATCAGCTCCCCCGAAGATTCATCATCTGTGCATTGCACCAACTGATGCTACACGTTTTAAGGCCCTGGTAGAGACAAAAGATGTGAATTAGTACTGGCAAGCTAAGAATGTTGCAACTTATTATTATGAAGATGATCATAGGAAACGCAATGCTGAAATCAAGTCAACATGACTGAATGCTGTATGACGTGTGGTTCAAAAATATTTAATTTTGTCACCAGACTGCTGAGAGGTCCCCATCTCCGATGGCCAGGGACACTGAAACATTCATCGCTATCCCTTCCTTCTCTGCAGTTGTCAGCTGTGAGATCTGTGGAGCTCCACCTCTAGTTCTCTCCCTTTCCTTAGTGTTCAGTGCTATCTTCACCTGCATAAGGGGAAAGAATAGACCCAGTGACTGTAATGGTATGTGTCCACCCAATTGATTCAGTGTATTTAGTGAGGGTGACTATAAAGGAGAGGCAGCAAATTACATAAGGATGTGGGTGAGTGGTAGTGGTGGATAGATAGATGATGATTCGAGCAAGTGCGTAGAAAGAGAAGGATTCATACACTTGCAAGGGATGTGGTTGTGAGGAGTGATGTGCTGAAATAGGCTTGACAAGGCAGAGTGGGGGCGAGGGGCGGTGATGTGCCATGTACAACAGGATATAGCTGAATGTGCAACTGTACTCACCTTTCCTGATCTGGTTAGGTCATTAAAACATTTCCTGCACTGAATCTAGGAATGTGGCACAATGTTCCTCCTACTGACCTCCAAGGAAACATCCAGCCAATCCTTCTTTTTGTTGCAACAATAGGTTTCTTCCTCCCATTGCTGAAGAAAAGTATCTCTCTCCAGCTTCTCACAGCTCCCACTAGTGCATCAAGGGAGGTGTCATTAAAGTGGAGCAATGTGAGTCTATATTCTAAACATTGCTGTCTCTGTGCCAGGCCTCCAACTCCTCCAAATTCCATCTTTGGATTGGTCCTTTGAATATTGGAGTTGAGATCATATTTAACGGGTCCTCATCACGCCTTCTGCTGTGCATTCAACACCAAACTCAGGAGTAGAATTTTAATTAGGTGGCTGCATTAAAACACCTCAGACATGTGCGATGAAGTTCCTACCAGGTTTCCCATGCATTATCGGAACCCCAGCCCTGCCACCACTTCCAACACTCCTCAGAGTTAATATCGGGCCATGGTGTCTGTTGCTAAGTTGTTGGAGCGCAGGTCTAAAGCCCTATGAAAAGGATTGATGTTTATTTCCCTCAGCCAAATCCATGATATACTTCAGGTTATATCTAATTTTTACTGATACATGGATATTACAAAAAGAGTATCAGATTGCCATGTCATTCTGCATGCATTTAGGATTTGAATGATATAGCATGAGTTAGTGACACATTCCACATTAATCAGGATAAGGCAACTGTCAATTACTGACTGTGGGGCAAGCCTGATGGACAAAGTTAAGGTGTTTCAATAATGGGTAAATTATGCTAAGGTAAGCATTGTTTATAGCTACAATGTTCCCTGAGTGAGTCTTTATTAGTCAAAGGTAGGCAATCTCCAATTTCACAAAACAAAAACTTTGTAGTTTAAGTTGGGTTTGATGGCGACCACTTGTTGAGATGTGGAATCCTAACCATGAACACAGATGTGTAGGCAGAGACATTGTTGTGACTATTATCAACAACATACACACTTACACACTGAGGGCTGCAGTTTAAAAGCCCGTCGCAAAAAATGGCAGCCCGCCCATGGGGGTACACGCCAAACAGCTGTGATGTTAAGCGTGGTGGCCCATTTAAATAACCAGGGCAGCCCAACTCCGCCCAATCTCATGGAGAGGGCGGGCTGTCCATTCCCGGCAATGGCGTCAGCTGCCTGTGTGCAGGCACTGGCGCCATTTTTAAAAGGCAGCCAGCCCTGCTGCCCAATTTAAATTTTTAAAGACAAACCCCCAAAATTAAATAAATAAATTTCTAATGCTCCTTTCCCACCCGTCCGCCCCCCCCCCCCCATAACAATTACATTAACTACTTGTTAATTTGTTAATTCATTAACTTTATTGATTTGAATATTTTAATTGTGGTCCCGTCACCCAGTGGCAGGGAGGGAGGGGCCACCCCGGAGCCTTGCCACTGCTGGGAGGATCGGGCCGGGCCTTCACGGCGTCAAGATATGTGGTGGGTACGTGGCAGGCCTCATCCGGAACCATCTTCAGGTGTCCCCCACCAAGTAACCCAACATCTGGGGAAGAACAAGATCCAGCCATATTAGTGTACATTTATCATGCAACTACCTTTAAAACAGATAATAATTAATCTTTGTAGCAGATTTCACAAATGTAAGGACAGATGTTCTTCTTTTCATGAAGCTTTATTAACAAATTGATTTGCTGTAAGACACTCAAGATTTCACATTTCTTACACCCGTCATTTAGGAAGGGGGTGTGCTGGAACAATTTTGTTAGCAAATCTGTCAGAAGTTTGAAAAAAAAGGCTTTACATATGTTTTTTTTATGAGGGGTATCAGGTCCATTGTATAACAGAAAGTAGCTATTAAGTAGGATGTATTTCAAATGCATGTACTCGTATAAAGGTTCTGATGAAGGAGGCTGTAGAAATGAAATGTTTACAAGCTGAAGCATGATGGAGAGATTCTGCTGAAAACCATAGTCTTATTCATCTGTTGGCTCAGGAATCTATAGTCAAATTACAGTTAAATCTAATACAAAAATAATAGAACAATGTGCGTGCACACCCCGGAAAAAGAAGACTGTTTAAGACAATTGGAAAAGCTGTAAATTAAACCACGTACTCAATCATTTACCTATGCTGAAATGAAATGCAGCTGTAAAATACGACGACGGGAAAACGGAATGATTTGGTGCTTTCATATACTTACAAAATTGCTGCAGTTTACTCATGCTGTTTGTTGTCATAAACTCTATTGTATTCTTTAATAAAAGTGCAGGTTACAGTTTACACATGGTACATACAATGGAAATATTTGAAAGCAACTATAAAAGAGATGTAATGTCAACATTGATAGTGGATAAAGAAGTCTTTGGAAAATTTAAGTGCAGCCAATAAAATGTATTTTTAAAGCTCTTTATCATAATTTGGTTGTTCCAACCTATATGCCAATACCCTGAATAGAAAGCAGAGTTAAACCATGGATAGATAAGATAATTAGCGGATCAATTAAAGTTCCATCACAGGAAATTAGAAAAACAGTAGAATTTTGATTTATTTGTCTGCAGGGATGTGGGGTAATGCTTTCTACAAATGCCATTTTTGAATTTTTCCTGAAGCTGAATTTGTGCTGGCTGATGTACACCAACATTTCCAGATCAGGAAGATGTGTGACTTAGAGGGAAACTTTCAGGTGGTGGTGTTCCCATGTACCTGTCACCCTTGCTCTTCTAGCTGGTAGAGGCTGTGTTTTGGAAGATGCTTTTGAAGAACCCTTGGCAAGTGTTGCAGTCCATCTTGTAGATGGTACACACTGCTGTGCTTGTCTCCTGGTTTTCTGACATGCATTGTTGGCAAATTATACTTAAATAATTGTTTAAGCATGCAACATAAATGGTTCCATAACTAGATTATTATCATTAAAGCTTGCCATCTTATTGGTCAGGACATCAGAGGAACTCCTGTTCTTCTTCATATGGTGCCATGGGATTTTTTTACATCTGCTGAACAGGCTTCAGTTTTTCATCTCATCTGAAAGACAGCATCTGCAAAATTGCAGCATTCTCTCAGTGCTGTATTGAAGTACAGCCCAGATGATGGACGTGGTAAATAAACTGGCATATTCAGTAGCTCACTATACTCTCTGAGGTAGAGTTTCCACTTTGAGTGCAACTGGCGATTCCGACACAAATTGCATCTCAAATTGTACCTGTCTTGAAAAGTGTTTTTTTCCCTGAATTTCCACTCAAATTCATTTGCATATTGCCGAATGTAAAATCTGCCATGAACCCGCACAATTGGGCAGTGTTTTAAAAAGCATTTTTCTGAAGTTTTAAAAAATAGTCCTTGATAAATATTTGAGAGTGGTAACTTGTTAAAGTTTAATTAATACACCTGAAAATGGGTTTATCACAAAATAAGCATTTTAAATCACTGTGTCAATCCACCATGAACCAAAGGTTTTAAGGGAGGTGGGGCAAAGGTGGGTATATGGAATTAAGTTGTAGATACCATGATCTAATTGAATGGTGGAACATGCTTGAGGGGCTAATTGGCCTACTCCAGTTCCTATGTTCTTAACCCGATTTTAAATTGCTGTCAATGGCTTTTAAAAAACATACAAAGCTATTTTCCAGCTAGATTGGGGTACGGTAGTGACTTCCTTCGTGAATTTAAAAAATCTGACGTGGCCAGATTTGTGGGCAGGCTGGCTTCTAGCAAGATGCTTTCAAAACTAGCACAAAAGATTCTGGAAGCTCAGGTTGAATTAAGCACAACTTGCTCTTAAAATTCTGCCATCTTTTTCACTGTTTACGCTGGTATTGGGGGAAATGCACTAAAAAAAAGCCATTGCGATCAAGCAAGAACTTTCCAGGTATCCTTATATCAAAGTTTTCTATAATTGAAAAAAAATCAAAAGCATCTTGAAATGAAAGTGAAGTGCTTCCAGCATCTGAAAAAGGAAAGGCATTTTCATGTTCAAGGTAGTATCCTTTGATTGTTGCCATGATTGGGTTTTTAAAGTGTTTTGTATTTGCCACCTTATCTTGAATTATCACATGGAAAACTAGTGACAATGCTCCGTTGGAAGGAAATAGGTGGATCTATAAACAGTTTCCAGATGAGTTGTCTAATGAAGGAAGTTCAGAAGTAAGGCAATCCTCTAACTGATACAATAATTTGTTAACTGAACCAGAGAGGTCTGCAGCACTCTACAGTACTGTTGATGAGTGACCAGTCAGTCAGGTTTGGTAATGGAAGAGTACACTTGTTACTGGAGGTTGGGAATCTTCAAACTCAGCTCCAGATAACCTTGCAGCTAGGATGATCCTAGCTGAATAAGCAGCAGGAAGCTAACCAATGCTTTGTAGTGGCAAACTGAAGGTATCAACTCTTTAAACTCTGACAATGTCCTTGTGCACACTTGAGCTATGCCAACCTGCCCCTAAGCTGTCTGAATGTAGATAAATGGGTGTGTCCTCATGGGGAAAGAATGTGCACTCTGTATTGGGCAAAAAGGAATTCTACATGTAGATTTCTCTCTAACTTGTTCAGAATGTTAAGGTGTGGGTTTTGTGTGTTTCAGATATTTGATCAAAATACAATCATGTTATCTTTCCAGAAAAGTTTGCTTTGCTAACTAGTTCCATTTGGGCTTTGTATATTATCACATTTTGAACGGTCACTTTATTTCCCAAAAGCAATCACCATTTCTTAATTTTCAGTTTGATTTATGACAATGGGAGTGAAATTTGGCATGAGCAATTTTCTTCTAGTGGCAGAACCAGGTACAGAAATTATCGTTATATATAACAAATTATTATTCTGGACCAACCAACACATGCATCCTCCAGCAATGCAAGTTACAAGTTTCCAAGATCTGCTTCTGATGTCATGAACAGAATGGCAATAGACTTGACAAAACGTCAATTTAGATCATTGATTGAGGTTGTCGATACAATCTGAGGGGGCCGTGTTGCAACTACTGCACACTTAAGGGCTGAATTTTATTTCTAGGCCACAGGTCCTGACATCGGAACTGGAAGCGAGTGTAGCATCTGTTGGGGCAATCAGTGGCGAGCCAAACATAATTGAGAGGCAGCCAGCCAACTAAGGATCGGGAGCCATGTGGCTGAGAGGATGGAGGTGGCAGCGGAGGCGGCGAATGTGGAGTTAGGTGACACTGCGGAAGTTCCAGGTGCCATATTTAAACAGCTGACAGCTCCTGCCTGACTGCTCAGAACCTCAACTGAGCTTCTTCATTCCGGAGTGCCAGGCATTGGCTTGGAAGCCTGCAGGCAGAATGGCAGAAGGAAGACCTGGGTGGCTGCACGGTTCAGAGATGCCTTCCTCCAGACTCTGTTCCAGGCTGCAAGGGAAAGACGGGAGGTCCTCTTCCCCAGGGACGGGAGGAGGAGACTGGCCTGCCTGACCAAGCAAGTCTGGACGGAGGGGATTAGCAGTCATGGGGTCACCCCCAAGACCTGGATCCAGTGCCGGAGAAGGGTCAATGACCTGATCTGGTCTGCCAAGATCACTGTTTCGTTCAATTACAACCCTTTGCTCGGCTTGTGTCGGAATGAGAGAATGCATTTCGTAGAGAGGGAGGGACCACCCAGCCATGGCAATGGGGTCTGAGGCATGGCTGCACCTCATTTAGAGGTGACCATGTGTCAGTGCTTTCCCCTGCATAGTCCCACGAGAGTGGCTGCATGCAGGAGGCATATGTGATCCCCCATCATGGTTTGGTGGACTATAATCATCTGAAGACTAGAGCTTTTACCCTCTGGCAGACTAACCTTGTCCCTCATTATGTCTGCAGGAGAAACAGGAAGCTGCACGCCAAGACCGGCAGAGGAATTCCTTATCTGCGTGTCCTAACACTGATGGAGGAAGAGGCCATAGAACTGGCAAGGCAGCAAGCTCCATAGCTGGTGGCAAAACAGGGATGCCCACCCAAGAGAGTGAGTGAGCATCTCCTGGGGCACAAGGGTGTCTCTGCTGACAAACAGCCATGTAACACATGTAATCCTCATGGCAGCAATGGAGAGGAATGTTCGGGGTGGTATGAATGAGATGTTGGGCAGGCACTAATCCTTCTTTTTCTATGATTTCTCATGCAGGTCAAGGTGACTGAGAAGAGAGAGGAGTTCAAGAGGCTGGGGAACAGTCAGCCACCTCTGAGGAGGAGGAGGCAGCATCAGAGGGTCCACTGCTACATCATTCCCCCATACCCTCTATCAACACAGATACCCTCATCCCAGTGGGTAGTTGCACGTGTTTAATATGGGCACACAACATGGTGAGAACAGCACAGATGTGTCAGTGCAGCTGACAGAGGCTGTGATAGGCCAGGTCCCTGGCAGTCAGAGGACTGTAGGAGGCCAGGCCCATGCTGATCCCCAGGCTGATGACATGACTCTGGTGTCAGCAGCAACATGGGAAATGCTGCAGCTGCAGTGAGAAGTGAGGCAAAATCTGGCAGAGATACCAGAGGCTTTTCGTAGCCAAGCGCAGATGATGGAGGAGTCCATCCATGCCTTGGGTACTGCACTGTCTCTGCTGATTGTGCATCTGGCTTCTTCCATTGAGAGATTAGTGACTCTCATGGACAGCCAGATCCAGCAGACCAATTAGTGGCTGCCAAAGATGTGCGCAGACCTGCACACCATTGCTTTGTCCATGAGCTCAATGCAGCTGTGACAAGGTGAGTGGGGAACATGGCAGCTGGTTCCACTGGATCGATCAAGGCACCAGAATCTCATCTCGAGCATACCATACCCTCAGTGGGTAGCCCTTACCTCCAAGGATTCAGCCCTGAAGGCGCGTGGAGGCACTGAAAAGGTCTGTCACCTGGGATTGCCTTAGTATGTAAGCATCATGGCTGCTTCCCGGGAATCGTGCATACACATGTAGGATCATTTTGCAGTTGTATGTTGAGCAATTGGAAGCCCTTCCAGTTGATGAAGACAGCAGCTGGTCAGTGGAGTCTTGATAGCCACATGCATGCAGTCAGTCATTCCCTAAACCTGGAGGAATCCAGCAATGGCCCCAAATCCTATAGCCCTCTCAGCTTGACTGCTTGGATCGGTGATCGGTGCGGAAGCACACATATTTGCCTGCCATCCTGAACATGGCATTGGTGACCTCCTTGATGCAGCAATGCACCACAGACTGGGAGATTCCACATATCTCTCCAGTGGACCCTTGGAATGATCTGGTGGCGTATACATTCAGTGTCACGGTGACTTTCAGCACTACTGGCATTGGGTGGCCACCAAGTCCCATGGGCCTCAGTTCATCCTCCATCATGGCACATAGATTATGGATGGCTTCCCTGGAGAGGTGCAGTCTTCGGAAACACTGCTCTTTGGACATCTGTAAGTAGTTGAGATGTGGCCAGAGGATTGCTTCTTCTGCGCACCGGAGGTTGTTGCTGTGCCCCTCTACAACTTTCTACAGCCTCCTTTGCCAAGAGCTGGCCCTCCTGTGTGCCCCCAATTTGCTGGCATTCCCCTGCCTACCCCTGAATCTTCCTCCGTCTCTGCTCCTGTTCCTCCACAGGGACCTTGAAGCCAGGGTGACTGAGGCCCATGAGAGGTTGCCTCTTCCTGAGTGCAAGGCCTCCAGGGCAAACAGACCTGCTACCCCCGCCCCTCCCCCCAGCTACTTGTGCCCTTATTGAGGTGGCACTGCCCTAATGCCACCCTGGTGTCAGTGCCCTGCAGTGCTTGCACCTTGGCCCCCACCCCTGACAGCCTTTCACAATGCTCCCCTCCTCCACCCTTCCTACCAAACAATGCTGCCTCACCAATGGCTTCTCAGTGAAGTCAACACTGAGCTCCCACATACTTGTTGCCTCCTTGCACCAGGCGAAACCCTGAAGCCCCCTCATTCCCATGCACCGTCAGGAAAATACAAAATTGAGAATAATATTGTTTTCAATTGGGTTCTTATATATCTTAAAGGCTTCAGGCCTTGTGAATGTGTAAAACTCACCTTCCACATTGGCTGCTGACTGGAAAATCCGGAAGGGCGTCACGATGTCGAGCTTCCCGTTTGACCTGTTTCGTCCCAAATTTATTCCCCAACTTCCTCCCCACCCCCACCACCCGCCCCCATTGCCATCTCAAACGGCCCCTTAAAATTCAACCCAAGGGGTCAACTGACTAGGATCAGCCTAAAAATTCAGCGCAACACTAGTTGAAGGGGATAAAGCTTTTGCGAAACTCAAAGCAATGAATTTTGTTCTTGGTAGTGTTATCAGCCTTTCAGATGAGGGGTTAAAAAGTAAGAGAATTTCAAGAGAAACTGATTGCTACTTATTTCAGTTAAAGAAATTTCTTGGGTCAAATTGAATAATATCTGGTTGAAAGCAGGCCATTCATAATCACCCATCCAAACAATCTACAGAAACATTACACCTACATTTACATTGAAAATCTTGGCCTGACCATTAATAGAAACCTCTTCTCCATTTAATCAGTGCTTGTAACTGAAAAGCTATGATGCACTCTGTCATCAAGCACCTAGAAAAAACACTTACTTCTACCATTTATAGAAGAAATCAACAATCAAGTGGACAACTTGTTGTACTGTTGGCTTGGTCAAAATATTCTTCATCTAGATCCAAAATTGAACTGTTTATAAAATCTGAAATTACTTGATTGTAATCGGTGTTAAAAGTATTGGTAATTTAATCATATTTAGTAGTTGATTACAGCTGTGGCACGGAGATTGTGTCCATCAGTTTCCACACACAGATTGAGAGAAAACAGTATCAAACCAAGTTGAAAACTGAAAGTGCTCTTAATTTGGCTTATTTTTATTCAGAAACTATAGAACCTAGACCACTTCAGGCTTGTTTGTACATGACCGGTTCCATGGCATCACATAAGTACAGGAAGAGAAAATGGTTCTGTCTACCTCTGGAACTCTATTTTTGCTAGTCTTTGCCATGATTCTAATCACGACAAGCAGTACCCAGTATCTGTGGCTTATCAGAGCATCAGAATTGTAAAAAACAAGTTGTCTTTGGTTCGTTAATGATGGTGCATTCAGTAATTCGTGGTGCAGGATGTGCTGCTGCAATTAATGTATCTTAGTGGAAAGTCTTTGCTCGAGTCGCTCTGAACAGGCTCCAGAAGCTGGCCGAGCGCGTCTACCCTGAGGCACAGTGTGGCTTTCGTGCAGAGAGATCGACTATTGACATGCTGTTCTCCCTTCGTCAGATACAGGAGAAATGCCGTGAACAACAGATGCCCCTCTACATTGCTTTCATTGATCTCACCAATGCCTTTGACCTCGTCAGCAGACGTGGTCTCTTCAGACTACTAGAAAAGATCGGATGTCCACCAAAGCTACTAAGTATCATCACCTCATTCCATGACAATATGAAAGGCACAATTCAACATGGTGGCTCCTCATCAGAGCCCTTTCCTATCCTGAGTGGTGTGAAACAGGGCTGTGTTCTCGCACCCACACTTTTTGGGATTTTCTTCTCCCTGCTGCTTTCACATGCGTTCAAATCCTCTGAAGAAGGAATTTTCCTCCACACAAGATCAGGGGGCAGGTTGTTCAACCTTGCCCGTCTAAGAGCGAAGTCCAAAGTACGGAAAGTCCTCATCAGAGAGCTCCTCTTTGCTGACGATGCTGCTTTAACATCTCACACTGAAGAATGCCTGCAGAGTCTCATCGACAGGTTTGCGTCTGCCTGCAATGAATTTGGCCTAACCATCAGCCTCAAGAAAACGAACATCATGGGGCAGGATGTCAGAAATGCTCCATCCATCAATATTGGCGACCACGCTCTGGAAGTGGTTCAAGAGTTCACCTACCTAGGCTCAACTATCACCAGTAACCTGTCTCTAGATGCAGAAATCAACAAGCGCATGGGTAAGGCTTCCACTGCTATGTCCAGACTGGCCAAGAGAGTGTGGGAAAATGGCGCACTGACACGGAACACAAAAGTCCGAGTGTATCAGGCCTGTGTCCTCAGTACCTTGCTCTACGGCAGCGAGGCCTGGACAACGTATGCCAGCCAAGAGCGACGTCTCAATTCATTCCATCTTCGCTGCCTTCGGAGAATACTTGGCATCAGGTGGCAGGACTATATCTCCAACACAGAAGTCCTTGAAGCGGCCAACACCCCCAGCTTATACACACTACTGAGTCAGCGGCGCTTGAGATGGCTTGGCCATGTGAGCCGCATGGAAGATGGCAGGATCCCCAAAGACACATTGTACAGCGAGCTCGCCACTGGTATCAGACCCACCGGCCGTCCATGTCTCCGTTATAAAGACGTCTGCAAACGCGACATGAAATCGTGTGACATTGATCACAAGTCGTGGGAGTCAGTTGCCAGCATTCGCCAGAGCTGGCGGGCAGCCATAAAGACAGGGCTAAATTGTGGCGAGTCGAAGAGACTTAGTAGTTGGCAGGAAAAAAGACAGAGGCGCAAGGGGAGAGCCAACTGTGCAACAGCCCCAACAAACAAATTTCTCTGCAGCACCTGTGGAAGAGCCTGTCACTCCAGAATTGGCCTTTATAGCCACTCCAGGCGTTGCTTCACAAACCACTGACCACCTCCAGGCGCGTATCCATTGTCTCTCGAGATAAGGAGGCCCAAAAGAAAAAGAAGAAGTGGCACAGTACACATCTGATTTCATTCTTGGTCATTTTTATCTTTAATTTTTTTTAATCCCTTTTTAATGAAGGACTTCCAATTCCTGGAAGTTTAATATTGACAGATTCCAATCCCTGGTTGTCTAGTGGTGGAGTACACAACACGTTCAAAATAAGAAAATGCAGTCTAGTCTTTACCATTCATTTGATGGGGCTGTGAAATAGATTTTCATATTGTTGCCCAAGCATAAAACTAGCATTGTGTCATTTATAGAAGGCACCTGATTTTCATTTTGAGTGGATTCTAGAATGTGCTGAAAATCTGTAATTACAATTTTACATCTGGGCAATAAGTTGAAAATCTATCCCATGTGTCTTTTCCCAAAGTGTCCTAAGGATGATACCTATATTCCTTGGTAGTCGAATGATGAAAGTACATCAAACCACATAAGTATGCTTGCATTTGTTTCTATTTAATGTCGAAAAAGGGAATAGGTTTTCCATTTGGAGCATTAAATGGAAAAGGTTTCCTTTTTGTACCATATATAATGAAAAACAAATTTTAATTGCAAATAATGCAAAGAGGAAATCTTCCCCTTGCATTTTGGCTATTACCTTTTCATGTATCCTTCTTACTCAACACTTTTTTTAAATTATTAAGGGAAAATTTTTATTGAGTCTACAATTACTTCTTTCCTTTGAGAGTCAACTGCATGTAATTTTCCTGTTGTCTCAGTGTTTGGTATTTAAATGCAGTTTCTAGCTAACTATAATTGTAGAGCGGCTGAGAAAAATATGCACCCGCAGCAATTAACCCTTTGTATGCTGAAGGATACATTCAGTTTTTAACAAAATATTGTAATGATTTTCTACACAGATTATGAGTGCATTAAAAATAAAAACTCCCCAAATTTGAATTTATTAAGATATGCTCCACAGTAAGTCCTGCAGATATTCAGCCTAACTCACCCTATCCTTTTCAAATGATTTAGTGCAGGGATCATACCATCAGGACCTGAAAGAAAACTTAGAGATATCCTATTCAGAGCCGATTTTCATAAATATTATAGCATTTATTTAGGCACAAAATAATCAAAGAAAATAAGGATAATTATTAAAAAATTACGGGTTTTCAAAAGTACAGTGCAGCTTTGAAATCAAATGTATAGTTTGAGTCAGAATCATTGGAACAGCCTAATAATACAAACAGTAACAATGTTAAATAGAAACTGAAAATTCTGGAAATGCTCACCAGGTCTGGCAGCATCTGCAGGTCAATGGCTTTTCACCAGAACTGGGAAAGTTAGAAATGTAGTAGGTTTTAAGCAGGTCAAATAGGAGAGGGTGGAAAAAGAACAAAGTTCCGTGTTAGGGCGGATGACAGCAGACATTAAATAACAAAAGAGTTGGTGATGCAGAGCCATTTGAAATAGTAATAGGACAAGTAAAGAAACAAGAGATGTGTCCAGAGGAGATGCGAATGACAGAGTAATGACAGCTGTCCTCTGAAAGCAAAAACAAGAGAAAACAAGATTAAGACCGAAACATGCAAAGAAACGGAAACAAAATGGAGGGGAGAGATTATGGTCTGAAATTGTTGAACTCAATATTGAGCCCTGAAGACTGTAAGGTGCCTAATCGAAAGATGAGGTGCTGTTCCTTGAGCTTGTGTTGACCTTCATTGGAACACTGCGTGAGAGCAAGATGGAAAATTAAAATTGCAGGCCATCGGAAGTGCGGGGTGATGCTTGCGGAATGAATGGAAGTGTTCTGCAAAGTGGTCACCTAATCTGCATTTGGTCTCCCCAATGTAGAGCAGACTGCATTGTGAGTATCAAATACAGTATATGAAAGTGAAAGAATTACACGTAAATCACTGTTTCACCTGGAATGCTAAATTTGTTTTGTGGTTGGGTGAGGGGAATTTCATAATGATTAATCTTGAAGCTTTTTCCTTGGGTGATTTGTCTTCTTCAAAAGATTGAGGGAATCCATGGCAGCATAAAATGTGAGTGTCACTTTTGAAAAAATAACTTTGATACCAATTGATCTGTTCGTTGTTTGGTCTTCTCTGTGTTCCTTTGCTATGAACTGAGATGCTTTGACAAAAATGACACATTTTCAGATCATTCATAACCAGGACATTTTTTTTAAATCTCTGAATCAACTCAGATCAGAATATGTTTGCTGCTTTAGGGACTTTTATGCAAAACTGTTATATTCAGACAGCAAATCATGAGCTGCATATGGTAATTCACAAGACTTGTGGTGGAATGTTGCACCGTGACAAATTATTTGCTCCATTACTACTGATACAAATATCAGTCCTTGAGAAAATATTCATAGTAAAGGAATATCCTCACTAACCGGCATCAGCTGTAGGAATAGCAACCCTCACCCTTCCAAAAATAAAAAAAATCGATCCCAATATATGAATAGACTTTTGACATCAGTGAAAATATACATGACCCTGCTTTGCAGGACATCCCAGCTTTCCACATTCATCTTTTTCTAGCTCTTATGTTATCTTGTGTAACATTCCAACAATAAAATGGATTGGTAGAATTTTTTGAAAGTGAAGTGCATCATTCATCAAAAAGAGAAATTCTTTGATGAGCTTGTCAAACAATCCATGATTCTTCAGAACATTTAACATTTATTTGTTGATCTTAGCACTGTTTATATGCACACATCAAATGTGTAGAACAAGAGAACACATCCATGTTTTCGTGAAGCTGGCTATAGCCCAAAGACTCCTTCTTTTATATATTTGACATGATGGTTGCTATACTGCTGAAGGTGGGGTGGGAGGGGGCACAGTGGAGGATGGTGAGAGAGTTGATAGGGAAAGGTTGTTGTCAGTTGAGTACATAGGCAGATTTGGATAGTGGAGATGGATAAATATTCTGGTTACCTTTGGGGAAGAAATTTTTATGTAGAATCTATAAGGAGACAATTGCCATGCAAGGACATTGTATACACTATGGTTGAAGTGAGTTGGATGTTCCCATATTTTCTTGCATTCTTTTAACAGGAGCTTGTACTATGTTGTTGAAAGTTGCATCAGGATCACTAGTAAACTGCTGAAGTTTGTAAATAACGTGTTGCACATTTTATTTAGAGATAAGAAGCTGGATTCTCAAAGGGTCGGGACCTGGTTCGGGCGCCATTTGAAAATTATGGTCCCAGAGCAGAGAACACGTGCGCCGCCAGTTAATGGCCCATTAAACCCCCTTAGGAGCTTGTTAAGGGGCCGGGGTGTTCAAGAAGGCAATTTTAAAATCTTATTTCAGTGATCCCAGCCATTCTGGGGCATGCTAGTGCATAGCTGTCAGGGTCCCGTCAGGGCAAAAAATGTTTGCTTCTATGTACGTTGAAATGAATTTTGAGGGGCCAACTAGCACTGGGTCAAGTGCTGTACCTCCACTTGGTGTCCAAGGCCACTTTCCGCCGTCTTTATTGGCCTGGCCCTTCCATGAACTGCCTGCTTTCCTGGGCAAGGCAGCAGCAGCCCCAACATAGCTGCGACCTCCTTTGCTGCTGGCACCAGGCAGGCAGTTCCCACCTCCAGGAGGGGCTCTATGCATCTAATTGGGCACCAAGCTTGCCTCCTGCCCAATTAGTCTTAGCATTCAGAGATCGCTTCGCAAGAGCGACACAGCTGAAGTGTGGGTTCAGGACCCGGAATTCATGAGGGTGTCAGGTTCCCGACCCTGCTTTGAATAACCAATCCAAAATGTTGTTTTAATTACTCATATTGTAATATTTTAATAACCTATCATTTCTATCTTGACAGCTGATACTTTTAAGTTTTAAATAATCTCCATGATATTTTCCTCCCCAGGTTGAAGTTATTTTTACATTATAGGCTCTGTTCTCAAACTAGTTGAGCTTTTACAACAATGGACTTTTCTAATTTGATAGATTGATTTATCCTATGCTTTATTTTTGCACAATACTGATCTGTCTATAACATTGCAAAGGTGGAAACACAAAAATTGTGATGTACATGGTCGTGTCAAACTTCGTAAAGGTTGCTGGCCATGATATCCCTCCTTTAGTCTGTTACGACCAGGTAAGAAAGGGGTCTAGGGCTCCCTCTCAGTCTTCACCTGGTCTTACTGTAACAGGGTTTTATTTTTAAACACACTGTTTTTTTTCGCTCTCCCTTAGTGAATCCTTGTTCAGTAGCTTCCAATTATCAGATAAAGAAACTAGCCAAACAGGTTTTCCTAGGTTTAAAGAAAAAAGGTTGAACTTTATTAAACTTAAACTCTAATTCAGTTAATGCCTACGGATACGCAACGCGCCCACGCTAGCATGCATATGCAATACCCACGTGCAGATAGAGACAGAATAGAGCAGAAGAAATAAAGTGGAAAAATTTGAGGCAATATCTGAAGATGGTTTTGGTTAATGTTCTTAGAGCCTGCTGTAGAGTCCTTGATTGTAGGTAGGTTTTGCTTTTCGTTGGGGCCAGTATTCTTCTTAAACCTTGTTCAATGTTGGAGGCTTTTCTTTCTTGAGGTTCACGTGTCTTCTGTGGGTTTGGAGTTCCATGAGAAAGAGATGGGAGCAGAGAGTAGAGGTCTTCTCATTCCAGGAGCAAACAGTCTTTCTGAGTTCAAAAACTCTGTGGCTAGTTCAAAAAACCCTGGACCAGCCAGTTAGTCATGTGACCAGCTGGTTTAACCAGTCCTAAATTTTGTGGATTGTATCACCATAGCAGTCTCTTCCTTACACCTTAAATGTCTGGTGATCAAAATCCATTGTGGGTTGAATGTGTCAGGGAATGGTCCTTTTTTGTCTTCACAAGCACTGTCCATTAGTATGCAAATGTTTTTCAGCTAATTGTCTGGCAGCCCTTGTAACAGGCCTCCTGTTCTTCCCAGCAGGTTTAAAATTAATGTTCATATGACAAAAGTAATATACCTCATTCTTGGCAGGTGGAGGCCTGCATGACAAGTCTAACTCAGGAAATTTACACAAGGATTTCATTTTCTTGTGGGTTTCATATCTGTTTTTTTCAGCCTTTGCAAATTTGTTGCCTGGTACAATAGCAGAGGTCAAAGGTGACCTGACACTAAAGCCACACAAATGTTTAGTTGAGCTCACTCAAAAAATTTAGCTTGGAAGTTCATTCAATTTAGGGCATATTATGTTATTTGTCTAATTTCGTACAATGCTTTTGTGGAGCTCTGTTTATTCTGGACACTCTTTCAGTTATGTATTTCTGTCCTTAGCTCTTCATGATTCTACAATGAATTTGGTCTACAATGATAGCTTAGGATGGGTCACCATTCAACGCCAACCCATCATGAACCATGCACATGTGCCACATGCACACACTGGACCTCTCTCTCCAGCAGCACCGTCTCACCTTATCTCAAAGCTGTTCTACTCCGCAGTTTCATCTCATCTTACGTCTCATCCGACGCATTAACAAAAAACTTTTTTTCTTCCTTTCAGGTGTTAAGGAACGCAAGCTCCAGCAGCTGATGGGGACTAATGCCCCTCCAGATCCTCCTTCCGCTTCACTTCCCTCTGACCCCACCCCTTCTGATCTGACCCCTTGCCGTGTATTCACTATACCCTCTGACCTCCCCCTCTCTGATGCTGAGCGTTCTGTACTCAGCAAAGGTCTCAGTTTTATCCCCTTACGCCCCCACCTCAATGAATTTCGCGCTCGGCATGACGTTGAGCTCTTCTTCCGTCGCCTCCGCCTCCGGGCTCACTTCTTCGACCAGGAGTCCTCCCCCCGACCAGCAGACCCATTCACCTGCCTCCAGCATTCTCCCTCTACCTGGACCCCTCCCCCTGGCCTCTTACCCGCTCTTGATCTCTTCATTGAAAACTGTCGGCGAGACATTGGTCGTCTCAATTTCTCTGCCCCCCTCACTCACTCTAACCTGTCCCCCTCTGAACTTGAGGCACTCCGTTCTCTCAGGTCTAACCCCGACATGGTCATCAAACCTGCAGACAAGGGTGGTGCTGTTGTTGTATGGCGTACCGACCTCTACCTTGCAGAAGCTCAACGCCAACTCACAGACACCTCTTCCTACCTCCCTCTGGACCATGACCCCACCACCGAACAACAAGCCACCGTCCAAAGGACTGTCACTGACCTCATCTCCTCTGGAGATCTTCCCTCTACGGCTTCCAACCTCATAGTCCCACAACCCCGGACAGCCCGCTTCTACCTCCTTCCCAAAATCCACAAACGGGACTGTCCCGGCAGACCCATTGTGTCAGCCTGCTCCTGCCCCACTGAACTTATTTCTTCCTATCTAGACTCTATCTTTTCTCTGCTGGTCCAGTCTCTTCCCACCTACATCATTGACTCTTCTGACGCCCTACGTCATTTTGACAATTTCCAGTTTCCTGGTCCCAACCGCCTCCTCTTCACTATGGACGTCCAATCGCTCTACACCTCCATCCCCCACCAGGATGGTTTGAGGGCTCTCCGCTTCTTCCTGGAACAGAGGCCCAACCAGTCCCCATCCACCAACACCCTCCTCCGCCTGGCTGAACTTGTTCTCACATTGAACAACTTCTCCTTCAACTCCATGCACTTCCTTCAAGTAAAAGGTGTCGCTATGGGTACCCGCATGGGTCCTAGTTATGCCTGTCTTTTTGTGGGATATGTCGAGCATTCTTTGTTCCAGTCCTACTCAGGCCCCCTCCCCCAACTCTTTTTCCGGTACATTGATGACTGTATCGGTGCCGTTTCCTGCTCCCGCCCCGAACTAGAAAACTTTATCAACTTTGCTTCCAATTTCCACCCTTCTCTCACCTTTACATGGTCCATCTCTGACACTTCCCTTCCCTTCCTCGACTTCTCTGTCTCCATCTCTGGGGATAGGTTGTCTACCAATATCCATTATAAGCCCACTGACTCCCACAGCTACCTCGACTACACTTCTTCACACCCTACCTCCTGTAAGGACTCCATTCCATTCTCCCAGTTTCTCCGTCTCCGACGCATCTGCTCTGATGATGCTACCTTCCATGACGGTGCTTCTGATATGACCTCCTTTTTCCTCAACCGAGGATTTCCCCCCACTGTGGTTGACAGGGCCCTCAACCGTGTCCGACCCATTCCCCGCACCTCTACCCTCACCCCTTCCCCTCCCTCCCAGAACCGTGACAGGGTTCCCCTTGTCCTCACTTTTCATCCCACCAGCCTCCATATCCAAAGGATCATCCTCTTCCATTTTCGCCATCTCCAGCGTGATGCCACTACCAGTCGCATCTTCCCCTCCCTTCCCCTGTCAGCATTCCGAAGGGATCGTTCCCTCCGCGACACCCTGGTCCACTCCTCCATTACCCCCACCACCTCGTCCCCGTCCCAGGGCACCTTCCCCTGCAATCGCAGGAGGTGTAATACCTGCCCATTTACCTCCTCTCTCCTCACTATCCCAGGCCCCAAACACTCCTTTCAGGTGAAGCAGCGATTTACTTGTACTTCTTTCAATGTAGTATACTGTATTCGCTGCTCACAGTGTGGTCTCCTCTACATTGGGGAGACCAAGCGCAGACTGGGTGACCGCTTTGCGGAACATCTCCGCTCAGTCCGCAAGCAGGACCCTGAGCTTCCGGTTGCTTGCCATTTCAACACCCACCCCTGCTGTCATGCTCACATCTCTGTGCTGGGATTGCTGCAGTGTTCCAGTGAACATCAACGCAAGCTCGAGGAACAGCATCTCATCTACCGATTAGGCACACTACAGCCTGCCGGACTGAACATTGAGTTCAATAATTTCAGAGCATGACAGCCCCCCATTTTACTTTCATTTTTAGTTATTTTTTCTTCTTTTTTTTTTACATTCCTTTTTACATTTTTTACAATCTTTTTTTGCATTTATTTCATTTCATCTTAGTTTGTTCAGTTTGCTTACCCACTGTTTTTTTCAGGTTGTTTTTCTTCAGGTTTGCACTTGCTGCTGTTCAATATTCAGTGTATTTACACCTAATCTGTACTAATGCTTTGTCTTTCAACACACCATTAACATATTGTTTGCCTTTGCTCCGTGACCTTTTGATCAGCTGTGTGGCCTGGTCCAATCTGCACCTTCTCCTTTGTTATCTCTTGCCCCACCCCCACCTCACTTGTTTATAATCTGTGACTTTTCTAATATTTGTCAGTTCCGAAGAAGGGTCACTGACCCGAAACGTTAACTCTGCTTCTCTTTCCACAGATGCTGCCAGACCTGCTGAGTGATTCCAGCATTTCTTGTTTTTGCATCATGAACCATTTCTTGACATTTAATCCATTCTTCCCCACTATCATGCTTGTACACTGCAATACTGTGTCAGCTTCCATCTATTTTTAATTCCAACAGTACTTGTGAATACCTGGATATACTGCAGCAGATCCACAAGGGTGTGATTAGAATGCACTCACATCATTTATAGGTAACTTAAGCATAAGATCCACACACAAGGAATTTTAAAGGCAATTGAGAAAAGTTTTTAAGAATAATGCCATGTTATTCTTTAAGACTGGTGCCGATAGATTTTAAGATAGAAATAATCAGCTCTGACATCTACAAACTTAGCTTTGCAACCAGCCCACAGAATATAAGTACAATCACAATGCAACACATGCTGTCTTCCAACTACTGTTGTTTCAGTGCTTGCTCATATTTTATTGGTCCTGCTATGGAAAGAATAGCTAAAATTACCTCTCCTATGAAGGCCTGATATGATATGTAAGGAATTCTTCAGATAAACACTGTATGAAGAGAAAACATTATCAGTGTTCAGAAGAGAAAGTCCAAAAGAAAATACTGTGCAGACAATCTTGGTTAAACTGCACTGCATATTTACATAGTAAAATGGATTGGAATCTCAGTTTCAATCAATATGATTTATGAGCTCAATGATTTGTTGGATGTTGTACATGGACCAGAAGATGTGCTATCTGATGAAAATTGCTTAATTTAATATCCTGCCTTGACTGGCCTCCTACATCTCATCTCACTCATGCTTAGCCAGCATGCTGATTTTACTTATGTCAGTTGACTTTAGGGCTTTAATTGGCTCGTGCTAAACTGGATTATCCAATGGTATCTATAGCTATTACCAAATAGACTCTCAACTATATCTCTTACTCCTCTAATGAATATATTTTAAATGAAACAGGCAAAGAAGCAAAAGCTTGTCTTATTTTAATGTCCTAATTTTATTCAACTAGCTCACCTATGGTAAGAAAAACTTCCACCCCAAATACTTTTATGAAGTTTCTCCTAAACATTGAAAAATGCAATACTCCTGTGCCTAGAGGATTCCCAGTATTTTATGAAAACATTTCATGTATACATGCACCGGAAGGAAAATAAAAGCTGCTGGCAAGCAGGCAAAGTTATATGAGGGGAAGAGAGAAATGTCGGGAAGCTAAGGACACTGTAAAAAGTATATTGGTCCTAAAATTAAGCCATTTAATGTGTTTGTCTGAAATTTATTTCACCAGTGTTGTATTGGAGGCATTAACCCATTCATATAAAACTGGTTAATGGCCCTGCTGAAATAGCAGAAACAATAATTTCAACTTCAACAATATGTTGTGTTTATATGGTGACTTTAATATCATACAACATCCCAAGATACTTCACAGGGACATTATAAAACAAAATATAACTCTGAGCCACATAAGGAGATGTTAGAGTGGATGACCTAAAGCTTGGTCAAAGAGGAGTGCAGATATCTTGGAGGGTTGTAGGGCTGGAGGAAAGTACAGAGATAAAGGAAGGGCATGGCTCTGGAGGGACTTGAAAACAAAGATGAGAATTTTAAAATTTAATTATTAACTTTAAAATTATAGAGAGGCATTTCATATAGGTGTAGCAAGAGACTGCCTGCTGGTGTCCCATAACTACTTTTCAGGGGTATAATTTATAAGGAAAGATCTGATCATAATCTGAATAAACAGAAATTAAGAATGGCTCACTGTAATTTTGGATACATCTTTTCCTGTGTGGACATAAGTGAGTTTTATCTCTCGCTATCTTCTTGTGATGGTAATATTTGTGTGAAAAGCAGGTTTTTTTTCATTCATTCATGGGATGCGAGCTTCTTGAGTGTTGTGGGAGCTGCACTCATCCAGGCAACCGGGGATCACACTCCTGATTTGGTCCTTGTAGATAGTGGGCAGGCTCTGGCGAATCAGGAGGTAAGATACTTACTGCAGAATTCACAACCTCTGACCTGATCTTGTAGTCACAGTATTCATGTAGTTGGTCCAGTCAGGTTTCTGGTCAATGGTAACCCCAGGATGTTGATGGTCAGGGATTCAGCAATAGTAATGCCGTTGAATGTCAAGAAGAGATAGATTCTCTCTTGGTGGAGATGGTTATTGCCTGGCACTTGTGTGGTGTAAATGTTACTTGCCACTTATCAGCCCAAGCTTGAATGTTGTCCAGGTCTTGCTGCGTGCAGGCACAGGCTGCTAAATTAGCTGAGAAGTTGTGAATGGAACTGAACACTGTGCAATCATCAGCAAACATCCCCACTTCCAACCTTATGATGTAAACCATTGTGCCGCCACCTCTGGCAGGTTTGTCCTGCCGTTGGGACAGGACATACTCAGGGATGGTGACGGAGGAGTCTGGGACATTGGCTGTAAGGTATAATTCTGTGAATATGCCTATGTCAGACTGTTGCTTGACTCGTCTGTGGGACAGCACTCCCAATTTTGACACGTGTCCAGACTTTGTAGGATCATAACCAGGGCTTAGGTCAATGCTGGGTGGTCCATCTAGTTTTATTCTTATTCAACTTTTCCGTAGTGGTTTGATACAACTGAGTGGCTTGCTGGACCTTTTCAGTCTGGAGTCACATGTAGGCCAGACCAGGTAAGGGTGGCAGATTTCCTTCCCTAAAAGGACATTAATGAACCAGATGGGTTGTTACGACAATCCAGTCGTTTCACTGTCATAATTACTGAGTCAAGCTTTTCATTCCAGATTCATTTAATTAATTGAATTTAAATTTTCCCAGCTACCATATTGGAATTTGAACTCATGAATCCAGATCATTATTCCTGATCTCTGAATTACTAGTCCACTAAATTACCGTTCCCTTGGAGTGTTGACAAATACATTAGCTACTCATTACATGTGGCTAATTGGGAATCCACATATGACTAATTGCATTTTTGATTAGTTAAAAAATGGGTAAAGGACACAATTGTTGGGCATGTGATCTTAGAACTTATATTTGCACGCATATGCGGGCTGGATTTTGTAATCCCACCGCTGGGAGTGGCAGCGGGCGCAGAACATGGCAGCCATCCCCCATGGGACCCGGACCGCCGTGCCGCCACGATTACACGGCCAGCGGTCACTTTACATATTGACGTAACTGGGGCAGCCTCAGTGACACCGCTCACTGCATCATCATTTTTAAAAGGCTACCAGCCCTACAAATAGCACAACATAACACAGAGTTCACCCCTTAGCTCCCCTCACTCCTCCATACTCATCAGAGTGCAGAGATCCCCCCTTCCCTACCTCGGTGGTGCCAGCTTTCCCTCGAGGGGAAAGCAAAGGCGCGTGAGTGCCGCATGGCGCACCGAAGATCGGGACTTGAAGGTAAAATCACTGTGGTTTACATTTCAATTCATGCAAATATGTAATTTAAATATGCTAATTCAGGTCCCATTACAGACCGACGGAGTGGCAACCAGGGAGCTTCCCCGCCTCCAGGAAGATTGGGCCTGGCCATCCCAGCATCGGGTTCCACTGCCGCTCTAATTTTCCAGCCCCCAGCCAGTCCACCAACATGGAACCTGATATTGGGCTGGGAACAAAATACAGCCCATACATGTGCACTTTAACATTTTTGTGCATCTGTTGGTAAAATAGTAAGATCAAATTAGACCTTTTTTTTATTGTAGCATGTTCCTTGGTTACTGTTTTTCGGTTATCTGTTAAAATGGTATGTACAAAGGGGGAAAACACCAGACTTGAGCAGTAAGGAAACACCAGAAACACTGTATGGAGAGGGGGCTGTCATCATGTTCAGCTCAACCAATCAGAATAACCCCTTCAGACCAGCAGAAGAAAGAAAGCCCATCAGGGCTTGTCCTTACAAAGGATGAGCAGCACCCAATCACCTTCAGGTTGGAGACCAGGGGCGGGTCCATCTGGTCTTGCTGTGTGAGTCAATATTCTCAGCAATCACTCTGATGACGTCAAAGTACCGTTCACAACTCCTGGATAAAAACCTAGAAGCTGCACTAAGATATGCCATGTCCGTTAAATCTGTGCCAGAATTCCAAACTGTGGTGAAGGAGAAAAATGCAAATTTCACACTGAATGGTTTGTCAAGAAAATACAGCATGCCAAATAAGGAATATTAATTCATCGGTTGGAAACTTACATTAAACTTTTAATGGAAAAAATCCTGCCGTTAACCTTTTTTAAAACTGGCAGCCAAGATAGCCACCGCAATTTGCATCTGAAGCACCTTTTCGCATTCCAAGGCCCAACTGGAGACAGAGATCTGAGGAGCATGGACCCAGAACAATTGTTTGCTTTAAGTAATTGAATCACCAAAGATTGCTACATTAGCAAGACATTCAAGGCAATCCTAACCCCTTGACTTTGTAAGAGAAAACCCCTCCAAGTGTAAATATTAGCATCCTGGGGCCTAGGGAGCCAATTCCAAACCTTGAATCTCATTAGAGGGTTCCAGAGAATACCTTGAGGCAGGCATATGATCATCTGTCCATCTCTGTGAAAGTCGGAAGTTTCCTTGAACAGAGAGTCAAGCCAATAACTCAGACGGTGCAGCAGTGGAAAGGATGTGTGCCTCCATCTCTCTCTCTCCCCAAATAACACCACAATTTTGAAAATCGTCTGTGTCTATGGACCCTCCAAGCCTTCAGATTGCTACAGACAGCGACCAGGGGAAAGGAGCCACCTATGAGTCTGCCTCCAAGAAAGCCCTGAGCCATGCGGGACAGCAACAAAGTGCACTTTGACCAGCCAAAGACTTCAAGAACACAACTTTAGCTGGAAGACCACCAAATCAATCAACCTTACAGACTGTGTATTCAATTTCTATTTATTCTGGACTCTACTCCAACTACAAAATCTACTTTTCACTCTGTAATCTATATGTGTGTGGGTGATTCTTATGTGAATGTGTGCGTGAAAGTATAGCATTTTTAAAATTTTTTTAGATCGGGTTTAGATTGTTAAGTATAAAAAACTCACCCTTTTCTTGTTTAAATTCAAGAAAACCTGTCCGATTGGTTCTTTCACACTCACATTAAAGATAAAAGGAAAAACACTCACTGAGGTAGTAAGCACAGCAACTGTTTAAAAAGGAATGAACCTTGTTGCGATCAAATAAGAGGAAGGGCAAGAGGGGAGCCTGTGACCCTCCTCCTCACCTGACCGTAACAGATTGCAGATATCTTATAAGTAAATTTACACATGAAGTACATTTGCTTGTATTGTTTATAAGTTGCTGTCTATTAGAATTAACATGTGGCTAAAACAATGTTGTCATTGCTATGCCTGTGGCTACTCACCCATTTCTAATAGATAACACTGCTGAAAAGGGAAGTAGCTCCCTGTAGGTACACCCACAGTGCTGTTGGCATTTGGAGTTCCAGGATTTTGATCCAGCGACAATGAGAGAATGGATATTGGTCACGTGGGAGGGATCTTGCAGGTGGTGATGTTACCATGCACCTGCTGCCCTTGTTTTTCTGGGCGGGTTGAGTAAGGTGTGAGAATTAATGATTATTGCAGATAAATATATATATTGGACAAACATTTCATGTTGTTATATTACTACTGACCACCACCTTCAACATTCACTCCCCCCACCACAGATGCACAGTGTCAGTAGTGTGTACCATCTACAAGATGCACTGCAGCAATGCACCAGACTCCTTAGACAGCACCATCCAAACCCACGACCTCTACCACCTAGAAGGACAAGGGCAGCAGATGCAAGGGAACACCACCACCTGCAGGTTCCCCTCCAAGTCACACACCATCCTGACTTGGAACTATATCGCCGTTCCTTCACTGTCGCTGGGTCAAGATCCTGGAACTCTCTTCCTAACAACACTGTGGGTATACCTACCCCACATGGACTGCAGCGATTCAAGAAGGCAGCTCCCCACCACCTTCTCAAGGGCAATTAGGGATAGGCAATAAATGTTGGCCTAACCAGCGATGCCCACATCCCCTGAATGAATAAAAAAAACTGTCCTCAAATCTGTCACAATCTAGCAAGACTTAAATATTGAAATTCAATATTTAAAAACCTTTCAGTTGAGAAGCTATAGGGATGAATTTTGTTGAGCTCCTGACGTCGGGCTCCGTGTCGGGGGTTGAGGGGGGGTGCGGAGGATCGCAGCGGCATCAGCCCGCCACAGAGCCCGACGCCGGGATTGCTGGGCCTGATCTTCCTGGCGGCGGCGAGGCTCCGTGGCAGCGCCCCTGCTGCTAGACTAGAGGACCCAACTTTATATATTGAAAGAAAGGGCATAAATAAATTAACAGACCTTTCACTGCACTCTTGCTGGCTGTCCGGGATCTTCCTTGTGATGGGTAGCACTCACGTGCCTTCACTTTTCTGTCCAGGGAAAGCTGGCACCACCGAGGTGGGGAAGTGGGTTAACTTATGATTTTTAGTGTAGTGTGGGGGGGAGATGGGATCAACTCTGCATTTCTCGTGTTGTGAGGGTGGGAGCAAGGGATGACCTATGCACTTTGTGCAGTTGTTGGGAGGAGAGGTTAACGATTCAATTTAAGTGTTTTGTAGGTGGGGGAACAGGGCTACCATTTATTTTCTGTGTATGTGGGGGGCAGGTGACAGGTCACATATTTATGTACAGAGTAGTGGGGGAGGGGTGTTCTGGGGTTGAATTTTGTACTCTCTGTGCAGGTCTGGCAGCCCTTTAAAAATGGTGCTAGTGCCTGGGCAGAAGCAGCTGACGCCGTTGCTGGCATTGCAGAGCTCCCTCCTGCCACATGATTGTTGGGTGGGGGGGGGCCGGTGCAGACTGCCCTGCATATGGGAATGAGCCACCGCGCGCTAGATCGTGGCGGCATGGCGGCACGTTTTCACCCGCTGCTGCTCCCAGAGGTGGGAGAATAGAATTTAGCCCATAAAATGGAATTTTGGTCCAAAGTTTCCTCTGATCATTTTTGAAGTATATACTAACCTACAATATATTCCATTTTTGAGAATATGAATTCAGTTTAAAAATCTGGAAATAAAATATTGGCATTAGAAATTGTGACCGCAACTTTGTCGGATTTTCATAAAAACCCAAATGGCTCACAAACGTCCTTTAGGAATTTCAACATTTGAATGAGGAATTTTAAATTTGAGGCTTTGGAGGACTGAGAGCTGGTGTAGATCAGTGAGCACAGTGGTGATAGATGAGCGGGATAGTGCAGGAAAGGATATGGGCAGCAGACCTAGATGGACTAAAGATTTTTATGCAGGATGAAGCCAGCTGGGAGAGCATTGGAATAGTTGAATCTGGAAGTGACAAAGACATGGATGAGAATTTCAACAGCAGATGAGCTGAGGCAGAAGCAGGTAATGTTCGGGCGTGGAGAAAATTAAAGCTCATCCAGGGCTAGAGTCTGACAACACAGAGGCAGTGTTTAGGTTCCATTTTAAGTATGAATTTATTTATAACTCATTTTTTACTTTATGCAGATAGAGAACTATTTGTTTATTTTAGTTGGCTTATGTTATTCACACAAAACTACTTTCAAACAATGACTACCACTCACTGACCAGTTCTAATGATTTCAGCAGACAGTATAGATACCCTAATGCTGATGTGTCCTTTTCAGTAAGTTCACTTGGAACTAGCTAAATTCCTTTTTACAGGGTCACTGACCCAAAACGTTAACTCTGCTTCTCTTTCCACAGATGCTGCCAGACCTGCTGAGTGGTTCCAGCATTTCTTGTTTTTATTCCTTTTTACTCCCTTTCCTTCCTGAAAACACTGACTAATACTCGGGTATAGCTCTGAGCACTCTCCAATATATCAAGTAGCCATTCTTATTTGAGACTGAATAGTAAGTGCTTACTTGCTATTCAACCATACGGTGCATCAGATCCATCCTGATTCATCCTGGGTACACTCTAGCAGAAGCCATTGAATAGTGGTCATGAGTGGGAACCCAAGCTGATATTTTTTTTTCCATCTGTAGCCAAGGTTCACTGAGGAAAATTGAACTGACCAAACTGGAGACACAACTGGGACCCCCTAGCTCAGGAGAGATCAGGAATCAGATGTTGGAGCTCTCTGATCTACATGACCTCATTCCTAACATGAGTATAACAACTGAGATACTAAGAAGCTTTCCAGATTTGGGTTTATTTAAGTAACTTTGGAAAAAAAAAATTTTGTGTACATTTATCAATCAGATGAATGACTTAGGATTGATATTTTACTGACAAAATAAACATGTATGACTCTGCTCCTGTTACCTGTTATGACTAGTTGGTTTATTTATCTTGCAACAATTACTCTCTAGTGTTCACATGAAGCACCATGGGAGGTCGTACTATGTTAAAGGCACTATATAAATGCAAGTTGTTGTTGTTTATGACAACAAGTACTTTAAAATGATCCCACATATTTATAACGATGTCGACTGGTTATTGTCATATGGTAGAAGCAAAAACATTGTAATATGTTTATAAGTCTACAGGCAAGCAATTCTGTTGTGTCGTGCTGCCAAGTGGCAGTGCTTGGAAGCATAGAGTGGAGGTTAGGGTCGTTCTACGGGCCTTTTCCCTCCCATTTTTCTAGAAGCGTTTGTTAACCTCAGCTACTCCTCTGGAGTCATCATCTCCATACTCAGCCTAACAGCTACTGAATGCATGTTTAGCACCTGTCAACAATGAGATACTCTTAGAGATTCACCGCATTCATTGCAATTGATCAAAATTACCGTTGTAATTAACCAAGATAAGAATGTGGAGCGTGCTATCACAGGTTGTAGTTGAGGCAAATAATATAGATGCATTTAAAGGGATGCTAGATGAAGGCATGAGCAAGAAAGGAATAGAAAGATATGCTGATAGGGTTAGATGAAGAGGGGAGGCTTGTGTGGCGTGTAAATGCTGGCATAGACCAGTTGGTCTGAATGGCCTGTTTAATGCTGTAAGTTTTATGTAATTCTATGTAATTATCATTTCAATTCATTCTAATACTTTACTGATTTGGTACATGATTATTACACTATAAATGCATTTTCATTCAGCATTCACTTTTATTACTCAGAACTTGTACTAATTGGTTTGAAGTTTAGAATTGTTTAACAGCTTAAAAATGTTCATGTATTTTGAGATTATTTGCAGGGAGAAAAAGTGAAAACACTTCATAGGGATTACAGTGTATCTTAGCAGTTCAACTGTCATGTAGCTGGCAAGAGGTGAATAGAAAGATCAAAGACACTGCCAAAGCCACAGACATTTCTCTGGAAAGTCAGCCATCATCACTACAGACGGCTCTTCTAGAGAGAAGACATGAGACAGCCAACAGCATTTGTTTTTTTTAAAAAAGCCCCTGTGTGAGGGCCTCATGTCTATACCTTGATTAAAAACTTGGCTAAAATATGTGACCTGGGCAGAAAAAAGTTTGAAGAGAATTACCATTTCACCTCTGACAGACTGATAGATATGTACCAAAGAGTCCAGCTTAGTGCTTATGTTATTCATTAATAAAAGGTAATTTGGCAGCTTGAGTTGGAATGATGTGCCTGTTTCTTGATGCTGTAAAGACAATTCATAATTATGGAATAGTATTTCTTTAGCACAGAACTGCTTAAATACCTTGAGCTGCAATTATTTGGCATAAAAAGCTAGCTATTGTGATGAGTACAGTTTTCAGTTAATGGAAATAAGTTGAACAAAATAGGTGGTTAGCATTAACTAAAGCATAAAACATTCCATAAAATATAGATTGTATTTGTCAGTATCATTGCATTCATGTTAGAATAGCTAAAATAAGTTTGTGCTTAATGCTTTTCTCTTGATCATTAAATCATTGATAAGACATTTCCTTTTGTTAGAGGAATAGACTGGACTTAATGGCTATCTGAAACAGTACCTGCACAACATCACTTTGACCAGGCTCCCAACGTGTTTCTGTATTAATACCATTATACAAAGATAGTGAAAATTAACAAAGTTAGAACTGAGCGTTTACATCGTGCTTCAACCAAGTAACATTAAAAGGTAAAAGGAAGCTTTTATGCACACAACAGAATATTAAACTGTTATTGTTTTGAGTTGTTCAGATGTATAAGAGCTACTTCCAATTATATTCTTTTTTAAATGTATAAATAAAATTTGATTTCTTAATTTTCTGAGCCATTTATATTTTTGCTTAATCTGCAATATTACAGAATAGTTGGAATTTTAAACTTGTAGTACAGGCACTTTATTTTCCAAGGTTTTCTGTATTTCTTCTGCTGCTTTAAACCTTGGTCCTATTTTTTCCACATTTTGAATTTAGTTCCTGTTATTATAAATCAGAACAAAAAAGGCAGCAATTTTGGATTACAGCATTGGCAGGGGTCAGTACACTGAAAGCATGTGCATATTATGATCACAATATCTCTGGCCTGAGCTGTTTTTGGAGTTTCTGCTTTCAATTGAAATTTTTGCTAAATCCATTGTGTATGGTTCATTTGATGTTAAAGAAAAATAGAAAGACTTACCTTTATATAGTGCCCTTCTCGACCACAGGATGTCTCAAAGTGCTTTACAGCCAATGAAATACTTTTGAAGTTTAGTCACTGGTGTAAAGTAGGAAATGCAGTAGTCAATTCACAGGCAGAAACCTCCCACATGTAATAATGAATGGATATTCTATTTTTGTGATGTTGATTGAGGAATAAATATTGTCCGGGACACCTGGGATAACTCCCCCTGCTTTTCTTCAAAATAGTGCCATAGAATCTTTCACGTCCACCTGGGAGGGAAGAAGGGGCCTCAGTTTAGTGTTTCATGTGAACAGCCTCACCTTCAACAGTACAGCACTCCCTCAGTACTGCTCTGGAATGTCAGCCTTGATTTTTGTCCCCAAATCCTGGACTGGAAAATAAATCTGCAACCTTCTGACACAGAGGCAAGAGTGCTACCAACTGAGCCACAGCTGAGGTGCATCTCTGAAATCACCTAAAAGTAAGCTTTCAAGCAATATAAAATCTGGCAAATAAGTTGCATCTTCATGGAGTCTTGATCTATTAACTGGAACCTGACTTGTGTGTCAATGCAATTTAATGCCTTCTGCATCAGCCAAGCCACTTGTAACATGATGGCAGAATAAATAATATGCGTTATTAAATGTAATTTAACATCAGAGATCAGCATTCCTGATTTGGCTTATTTAATCAGAATGTTATTTATGCCATTGAAAGTGCTGATCTTTATAGGAATCAATGGGATACATTTTCTAACATTGCATTCCCACCAGCCACACAGATCAGAAATTTGGATGGATGCCAGTGTGGTTTTCCAATCATTTCAATTAATAGGAAGATGGTTGTAGTTGCTGGAGGTCAATCATCTCAGTCCCAGAACATCACTGCAGGAATTCCTCAGGATAGTGTCCTAGGCCTAACCATCTTCAGCTGCTTCATCAATGACCTTCCCTCCATCATAAGGTCAGAGGTGGGATGTTCGCTGATGATTGCACAATATTCAGCACTATTCACAACTCCTCAGATACTGAAGCAGTCCATGTCCATATGCAGCAAGGCCTGGACAACATCCAGGCTTAGGCTGAAAAGTGGCAATTAACATTTGTGCCACACAAGTGCCAGGCAACGACCATCTCAAACAAGAGAGAATCTAACCATCTCCCCTTGACATTCAGTTGCATTACCTTCATTGAATCCCTCACTATCAACATCCTGGGGTCACTATTGACCTGAAACTGAACTGGACCAGCTTCATAAATGCTGTGGGTACAAGAGCAGGTCAGAGGCTGAGAATTCTGCAGCGAGTAACTCACCTCCTGTCTCCCCAATGCATGTCCATCATTTACAAGGCACAAGTCAGGAGTGTGATGGAATACTCTCCACTTGCCTGGATGGGTGCAGCTCCAACAACACTCAAGAAGCTTGACATCACCCAGGACAAAGCAGCCTGCTTGATTGGCAGCCCATTCACCACCTTCAACATACACTCCCTTCACAACAGATGCACAGTTGCAGCAGTGTGTACCATCTACAAGATGCACTGCAGCAACTCACCAAGGCTCCTTCGACAGCACCTTCCAAAACAGTGACCTCGACCAACGAGAAGGACAAAGGCAGCAGATGCATGGGAACACCATCAGCTGCAAGTTCGCTCAAAGTCACACACCATCTTAACTTGGAACTATATCGCCACTCCTTCACTGTTATTGGGTCAAAATCCTGGAACTCCCTTCCTAACAGCACTGTGGGCATACCTACCCCAAATGGACTGCAGCGGTCCAAGAAGGCAGCTCACCACCACCTTCTCAAGGGCAATTAGGGATGGGCAATAAATGCTGCCTTAGCCAGTGATTTATTTAGATATACAGCACTGAAACAGGCCCTTCGGCCCACCAAGTCTGTGCTGACCAACAACCACCCATTGAAACTAATCCTACATTAATCCCATATTCCCTACCACATCCCCACCATTCTCCTACCACCTACCTACACTAGGGACAATTTACAATGGCCAATTTACCTATCTACCTGCAAGTCTTTGGCTGTGGGAGGCAACCGGAGCACCCGGCAGAAACCCACAAGGTCACAGGGAGAACTTGCAAACTCCGCACAGGCAGCACCCAGAACTGAACCCAGGTCGCTGGAGCTGTGAGGCTAACCACTGCCACCCCTGTGGTACTGCTCCTTCATCCCAGCACACGCAAAGCAGTTCGTGGAGTGCTGAAAGTATAGCAGGCTTGGCACTCTTGATTATTTCAGGGGTAATGCTGTCCTTCCCAGGGGCTTTTCCACTGGCTAGAGAATCAATGGCATCACTGAGTTCCGATTTTGTTGGCTGTTCGTCCAGCTCACCCATGACTGGCAGAGACTGGGCTGCATTGAGGGCTGTCTCAGTGACAACATTTTCCCTGGAGTACAGTTCTAGGTAGTGCTCCACCCAGCAGTCCATTTGCTTGTGTTGGTCAGTGATTGTGTCCCCTGATTTAGACTTGAGGGGGGCGATCTTCCTGATGGTTGGCCCAAAAGCTTTCTTCATGCCAGCATACATTCCTCTGATGTTTCCGGTATCGGAGGTCAGCTGAATATGACTGCATAGGTGTTGCCAGTAGTCATTTGCGCAGCGCCTGGCTGTTCTTTGTGCAGCGCTTCTGGCTGCTTTAAGTGCAACGGTTGTTAACTCGCTGGGGGCTTTCTTGTAGTTCAACAGCTCATCGACAGGATTGTGGCTGCCTGCAACGAATTTGGCCTAGCTATCAGCCTCAAGAAAACGAACATCATGGGACAGGATGTCAGAAATGCTCCATCCATCAATATCGGCAACCACGCTCTGGAAGTGGTTCAAGAGTTCACCTACCTAGGCTCAACTATCACCAGTAACCTGTCTCTCGATGCAGAAATCAACAAGCGCATGGGAAAGAATTCCACTGCTATGTCTAGACTGGTCAATAGAGTGTGGGAAAATGGGGCACTGACACGGAACACAAAAGTCCGAGTGTATTAAGCCTGTGTCCTCAGTTCCTTGCTTTACGGCAGCGAGGCCTGGACAACGTATGTTGGCCAAGAATGACGTCTCAATTCATTCCGTCCTCACTGCCTCCGGAGAATCCTTGGCATCAGGTGGCAGGACTGTATCTCCAACACAGAAGTCCTCGAGGTGGCCAACATCCCCAGCATATACACCCTACTGAGCCAGCGGCGCTTGAGATGGCTTGGCCATGTGAGCCGCATGGAAGATGGCAGGATCCCCAAGGACACATTGTACAGCGAGCTCGTCACTGGTATCAGATCCACCGGCCGTCCATGTCTCAGCTTTAAAGACGTCTGCAAACACGACATGAAGTCCTGTGACCTTGATCACAAGTCGTAGGAGTCAGTTGCCAGTGATCGCCAGACCTGGTGGACAGCCATAAAGGCGGGGCTAAAGTGTGGCGAGTCGAAGAGACTTAGCAGTTGGCAGGAAAAAAGACAGAAGCGCAAGGGGAAAGCCAACTGTGTAACAGCACCGACAACCAATTTTATCTGCAGCACCTGTGGAAGAGTCTGTCACTTTAGAATTGGCCTTTATAGCCACTCCAGGCGCTGCTTCACAAACCACTGACCACCTCTAGGCGCTTACCCATTGTCTCTCAAGACAAGGAGGCCAAAGAAGAAGAAGAAGCCAGTGATGCCACATCACCCAAACAAATAAAAAAAAATTCATGTGCGGTGCACATCTGTATTTCTGATACACATTCCCAGCAGCAGAGCTACCCACCAGCAGTAAAGTTGGAAAATTGCCCAGGATGCTGTCTCTTCCTCTGGCACATGTAAAGAAAGGCTCAGCAGGCAGCCCATCATTCTCCATTTGCACCAGTGCTGAAGCTTACAATTGTTTTGGTTTAAGTCAGAAATCTTCACTCAGTGTAACGAATGAAATAAACATTTTACAGAATCACAGAATTGTTCCAGTGCAGAAGGAGCCCATTCGGCCCATCGTGTCCGCACCAGTTCTCCAAAAGAGCAATTCACTTAGTGTTATTCTCCCGCCTTCTCTCCATACATCAGATCATGTAACTCTAATGCAGTGCAGCCTGTTTGTTGGGGACTTGTGTACCATTATTGTGTAAGTCCACTTCTCCCCTCAGTATTCACATATCTGTTGGGCTATGTTTAGACCAGTAGCAGTGTTACAGTGATAAATGTTCTTTTCATTGAGCAAGACAGTATCCACTTATGCAGAGTAAACCAAGATAGATTCAGAGATAAAGGCTGATTCAAATTTCCAAAACCCAATCCAAGTGCAACTTGTTTGAATCTGGTGAATATGGCTCTTACAATATATGGTGCATTTTTAAAGGGACGAAAGTCAAAGATATATGAATGCAGAATATTCCTTTGTTCAAGGGATTTATAATTCTAAAGAAATTAGACTACTTTTTAGAACATAAATTTTGACAAAACATGGTTAGACCAAAAAAAATCATAAAATTAAACAACCCAAATAGATAGACTTTAGTAATACAAGAGCAAATCATTGCAAATACTGGAAATCTGAAATAAAAACAGAAAGTGCAGGGAATACTCAGCAGGTCAGGCAGCATTTGTGGAGAGAGAAACAAAGTTAATATTTCAAGGTTCTGATGAAAACTCATCGACCTGAAACTGTTTCTCCACAGATGCTGCCTGACCTGCTGAGGATTTCCAGACTTTAGTAATAATTTAATAGGACTGTATTTGTAATTGTCTTTGAATATGTAAATGCATAATGACAACAAATCTTTAGTAAATGTAAAATACAGTAACTGTATCACAAAAATACAAGGTAATTTAAAACATTAAATCTGCAATTCAACAGTTTGTGTTAGTCGATCTGATCCTGTTGCTTTCAGAATGTACCAAATTTCACAGCATTGCACAATTGTGAACATCAATCAGACTGTCTTTATTTTTTAATCAGATGATAGCATAATTCTATGTGCCCTTCCTTGAAACCTAAACACAAGATTATACCAGAGAAAGGGTTAGACACAATAGCTGACCCACTAATTAACTTGGGATATTAGAGAAAGTCTCCCTTTTACAGTTCACTCAGGAAAGGATATTACCTGCCAGGTTTCCTTTATAATTCTGCAACTGCTTGGTCATTATTTCAAATACTTTGACCTAATAGCATTCAGTACAGCTTCATCCTTGGGAGCCTGGAATGTGTGTCTTTGCAATACACTATGGCATAGCTATGCATGCTATGCTTAGAACGTTATACAGAAGTGCATGTAAAGCACAAACAGGGTCAAACCACCCCCTCCAGTGGGTGAGAGTTTGCTAAATGAGTTACTCCTGCTGAAGTGCACTGGTGTATCACTAACAGCTCCAGTATCCACCCAGGTATGGTTAAAGAATTCAGATTAAGTACATAGCAATATTATATCATGACTAAATTGAAATCACAGATAATTGGAATGAGAATTTTCTCCCTTCAACTGTATTTTTGCTCTCTGTATCCTGCAGCTACAAGTGCTGGACTGACAGCATTTCAGAAATGATATAAACAGGAGGTGCTTTAAGTAGTAGTAGTGGTGGTGGTGATCTGCTGAACTGCAGGTCCTCTGTTCATTTCTCCATGCCTCGCAGTCCTGCACTTTCCTCTTCAGTTGCTCACTTCTCCTTTAAGCAGCTCCTTAAAACCTACCTCTTTGACCAAGCTTTTGGCCATCTGCCCAAATATCCCTTAATGTGGCTCGGTATCAAATTATGCATTATAGCACTCCTGTGTAGTGCCTCGGTATGCTTTATTACATTAAAGGCGCTATATAAATAGAGGTTGCTGTTGTTGTTGTGACTTGCAGCCTTGTGAAAGAGGCTAGGCACAGCTCTGTACAACCTGACTTTGGAACCACATTCAAACACATGTGCACAGCGCTGCTTGCTGGTTCAAAATCACTGGAGAGTGTGTAGAACTGGAAGAGATGGCAAAACAGTCAACTCTTTGTTAGTTAGATTATGAGACCTCTTTGACTGTATTTTTTAAAAATAAGAACACTGGTGGATTCACAGTGGTGCCATTTATACGGCTGCCGGAGAAAGTCAAAGAATATGGCACTGGTGCCTCAAGACAGCAGCATTTTTATTAATGCCAGCCCACACCAATAGCTTTATATGGTACTTTTGCACCTGATACAACAAAAATCTCAACATGACTCCAACATTATAAGCAACTTAAGTGAATGGCCAAGCCCCATAGTGCACAACATAACCAATATTGGAAAAAAATACCATTTAGTAAGTTAGCAGATGAGGCTAATACATAGGTGTTAATAGCTTATAGCTTCTTTTGGGAAGATTATACTGAAGGAGATTAAAGATAAAATATTCTGATCCCTTGAAACAGTGATCTCAGAGACACTGCAAAGTTGTACTACAAAAATAAATTACTGTGTGAAGAGATTTTGCTACAATCTTTCAGAGATGTGCTGCTCTGGGCTTCAGGCATTTTGCTCACTGATATGACAGGGTTGGCATTCCAACATATAAGTTGATGTCACATTCATACCAACCTAGGAAACTTGTCAAGGCTGGCTGCCAGCTTCAAAAAAGGTGACACACGTCCCACAAGTCTGCAACTTAAAAATAGCCATTATTATAAAGATATGAGTTTTAGAAACCAGTCGTCAACTGAACTGAATAACTTGTACAGTAGGTAAGCACATTCCTTCAGTTATATTGGAGGAAGTAAAAATGAAAATATGTGAAAGCCTGAAGGAGAAGTGTAAATGTTCAAGGCACAAAATGTGCTGTGCATTTCTGAAGTGAGTCCAGGAGCAGGTTTCCTAAAAAAAAGATTGAATTTTTGAAATCAAATTAAGCAGTCTGCTTAATTTTAAGCAATTTTTATTCCACTAAATAGACCATCATTTACCACATAATTGCCTCAAGAGTCACTCTCCCTTTCCAAACAATCTCCCAACGCAGTTCACAGACAGGTTTTCTCCTCTACTCCTGACCCAGTTCACAGACATACTCTATCCCCTTGTCCCAGTTCACAGACATGCTCTATCCCCGTCTCTCAGTTCACAGACATGCTCTATCCCCCGACCCAGTACATATACATACTCTATCCCCATCTCCCAGTTCACAGACATACTCTATCCCCATCTCCCAGTTCAGAGACATACTCTATCCCCATCTCCCAGTTCACAGACATACTCTATCCCCATCTCCCAGTTCAGAGACACACTCTATCCCCTTGCCCCAGTTCACTGACATACTCTATCCCCATCTCCCAGTTCAGAGACATACCCTATCCCCATCTCCCAGTTCACTGACATACTCTATCCCCATCCCCCAGTTCACAGACATGCTCTATGCCCCTGACCCAGTTCACAGCCATACCCTATCCCCATCTCCCAGTTCCCAGGCATACTCTATCCCCATCTCCCAGTTCAGAGACAACTCTATCCCCTTGTCCCAGTTCACTGACATACTCTATCCCCATCTCCCAGTTCACAGACATGCTTGAGGCCCCTGACGCAGTTCACAGACATGCTCTATCCCCATCTCCCAGTTCACAGACCTGCTCTATCCCCCTGGCCCAGTTCAGAGGCATACTCAATCCCCCTGTCCCAGTTCACAGACATACTCTATCCCCATCTCCCAGTTCACAGACATGCTCTATCCACCGTCCCAGTTCAGAGACATACTCTATCCCCTTGTCCGAGTTCAGAGACATGCTCTATCCCCCAGTCCCAGTTCACAGACATACTCTGTCCCCATCTCCCAGTTCACAGACATGCTCTATCCCCCAGTCCCAGTTCACAGACATACTCTATCCCCTTGTCCGAGTTCAGAGACATGCTCTATACCCCTGTCCCAGTTCACAGACATGATCTATCCCCCTGTCCCAGTTCACAGACATACTCTATCCCCCTGTCCCAGTCCATAGACATGCTCTATCCCCCTGTCCCAGTTCACAGACATACTCTATTCCCTTGTCCGAGTTCAGAGACATGCTCTATACCCCTGTCCCAGTTCACAGACATGATCTATCCCCCTGTCCCAGTTCACAGACATGCTCTATCTCCCTGTCCCAGTTCACAGACATGCTCTATCCTCCTGACCCATTCACAGACATTCTCTGTCCCCCTGACCCAGTTCACAGACATACTCTATCCCCATCTCCTAGTTCAGAGACATGCTCTATCCCCATATCCCAGTTCACAGACTTGTTCTATCCCCTTCTCCCAGTTCAGAGACATGCTCTATCCCCCGTGCCAGTTCAGAGACATGCTCTATCTCCCTGTCCCAGTTCACAGACTTGTTCTATCCCCTCCTCCCAGTTCAGAGACATGCTCTATCCCCCTGTGCCAGTTCAGAGACATGCTCGATCATCCTGTCCCAGTTCACAGACTTGTTCTATCCCCTTCTCCCAGTTCAGAGACATGCTCTATCCCTCTGTGCCAGTTCACAGACATACTCTATCCCTCTGTCCCAGTTCACAGACATACTCTATCCCCTTGTCCCAGTTAAAAGGCATGTTCTATCCCCCTGTCCCAGTTCACAGACATGTTCTATCCCCATGTCCCGGGTCACAGACATGCTCTATCCCCCTGTCCCAGTTCACAGACATACTCTATCCCCATCTCCCAGTTCACAGACATGCTCTATCCCCCTGTCCCAGTTCACAGACATGCTCTATCCCCATCTCCCAGTTCAGAGACATACTCTATCCCCATCTCCCAGTTCAGAGTCATACTCTATCTCTTTGTCCCAGTTCACAGACATGCTCTACCCCCCTTGTCCCAGTTCACAGACATGTTCTATCCCCTTGTCCCAGTTCACAGACATGCTCTATACACTGTCCCAGTTCACAGACATATTCTATCCCCATCTCCCAGTACAGAGACATGTTCTATCCCCACCTCCCAGTTCACAGACATGATCTATCCCCCAGTCCCAGTTGACAGCCATGCTCTATCCCCATCTCCCAGTTCACAGACATGCTCTGTTCCCCTTTCCCAGTTCACAGACATGCTCTATCCCCCAGTCCCAGTTCACAGACATACTCTATCCCCATCTCCCAGTTCACAGACATGCTCTATCCACCTGTACCAGTTCACAGACATACTATCCCCATCTCCCAGTTCAGAGTCATACTCTATCCCCCGACCCACTTCACAGACATTCTCTGTCCCCCTGACCCACTTCACAGACATTCTCTGTCCCCCTGACCCAGTTCACAGACATACTCTATCCCCATCTCCCAGTTCACAGACATACTTCTTTTTTTTTTGAACATTACAGCGCAGTACAGGCCCTTCGGCCCTCGATGTTGCGCCGACCTGTGAAACCATCTGACCTACACTATTCCATTTTCATCCATATGTCTATCCAATGACCACTTAAATGCCCTTAAAGTTGGCGAATCTACTACTGCTGCAGGCAGGACGCCCTTACTACTCTCTGAGTAAAGAAACTACCTCTCACATCTGTCCTATATCTATCACCCCTCAACTTGAAGCTATGTCCCCTCGCGTTTGCCATCACCATCCGAGGAAAAAGACGCTCACTATCCACCCTATCTAACCCTCTGATTATCTTATATGTCTCTATTAAGTCACCTCTCCTCCTCCTTCTCTCCAACGAAAACAACCTCAAGTCCCTCAGCCTTTCCTCGTAAGACCTTCCCTCCATACCAGGCAACATCCTAGTAAATCTCCTCTGCACCCTTTCCATAGCTTCCACATCCTTCCTATAATGCGGTGACCAGAACTGCACGCAATACTCCAGGTGCGGTCTCACCAGAGTTTTGTACAGCTGCAGCATGACCTCGTGGCTCCGAAACTCGATCCCCCTACTAATAAAAGCTAACACACCATATGCCTTCTTAACAGCCCTATTAACCTGGGTAGCAACCTTCAGGGATTTATGCACCTGGACACCAAGATCTCTCTGTTCATCTACACTACCAAGAATCTTCCCATTAGCCCAGTACTCTGCATTCCTGTTACTCCTTCCAAAGTGAATCACCTCACATACTCTATCCCCCTGTCCCAGTTCACAGACATGCTCTATCCCCATCTCCCAGTTCACAGACATGCTCTATCCCCATCTCCCAGTTCACAGACATGCTTTATCCCCATCTCCCAGTTCATAGACATGCTCTATCCCCCTATCCCAGTTCACAGACATGCTCTATCCCCATCTCCCAGTTCACAGACATGCTCTATCCCCCTGACCCGTTTCACAGACATGCTCTATCCCCTGTCCCGGTTCATTGACATGCTCTATCCCCCTGTCCCAATTCACAGACATGCTCCATTCCCCTGACCCAGTTCACAGACATGCTCTATCCCCTGTCTCGGTTCATTGACATGCTCTATCCCCCTGACCCAGTTCACAGACATGCTCTATCCCCTGTCCCGGTTCATTGACATGCTCTATTCCCCTCACCCAGTTCACAGACATGCTCTATTCCCCTCACCCAGTTCACAGACATCCTCTATCCCCTTGTCCCAGTTCACAAACATGCTCTATTCCCCTCACCCAGTTCACAGACATACTCTATCCCCTTGTCCCCGTTCACAGACATGCTCTATCCCCCTCACCCAGTTCATAGACATGCTCTATCCCCTGTCCCGGTTCATTGACATGCTCTATCCCCCTGTCCCAATTCACAGACATGCTCTATTCCCCTGACCCAGTTCACAGACATGCTCTATCCCCTGTCCCAGTTCATTGACATGCTCTATCCCCCTTACCCAGTTCACAGACATGCTCTATCCCCCTCACCCAGTTCACAGACATACTCTATCCCCTTGTCCCCGTTCACAGACATGCTCTATCCCCCTCACCCAGTTCACAGACATACTCTATCCCCATCTCCCAGTTCACAGACATGCTCTATTCCCCTGACCCAGTTCACAGACATGCTCTATCCCCTGTCCCGGTTCATTGACATGCTCTATCCCCCTGACCCAGTTCACAGACATGCTCTATCCCCTGTCCCAGTTCATAGACATGCTCTATCCCCCTGTCCCAGTTCACAGACATGCTTTATCCCCTTTTCCCCAGTTCATATACATACTCTATCCCACTGATATAGTTCACAGACATGCACCGTCTCCCTTGCCCAGTTCACAGACTTGCTCTATTCCCCTGTCCCAGTTCACAGAGGCATCCAATCCAATTCCACACAACTTCACAGAGACACAGGCTTGGATTCTCTTGGTTGATAGTGTTCCTGCTGGAAGTGGGGTAGGCTTGCCTTTTGTCTGCTGTGAACACTGCTCAGTGATTCTATCACCTTTTCATGGATTGGGGATCAGTTACCATTCAGGGCAGGCTCCCAGTGTTACCTCTATGCTCCATTAAGTATTTGCCACTGTAGCAGGGTAGGCCTTTTGCCAGGAGAACAAAATATTGTATAGCTGCAGTAGTTCACTCATTTTATCAGCTTAAAGGAGCAGGCCAATCACTTCACTAAACACAGAAATCTCAGAAGGAAAGAATTCTGCTGTAAATAATCCTTCTGGTAAGGGGCCAGAAACAGCAGCTAATAAAGGAAATTGCAGAAAGTCATCTGATGGGCTTCACATATTGCCTGGTTCCCAACGCCATTCATCTCCAACCACCACCTTGACATCAATGTGCCTCTCAATTTACATGACAGCCTTTTCTCCAGATGTAAAATATTCTATATATTAATATTTACTCAAGGAAATTGAATTCATGTGCATCTGAAATGTATTTGGTATTTATATGGGAGTATCTAAAACTGATTTTTCATTCATATTTGCCAGTTCTTCTTTGCACTTGCTACATTGTACATCAATGTTCCTCATTACTATAGTTTACTTGTTCGTATGATCATTTTATCTTTCTATCACCTTTTATTCTCAACAGAAATGACGAAGAAGAGCATATTGCATATACAAGTAGGTAATATGTATTGGAGTTGTATATACACAAACATGCATGCACTTATGTAAAGAAGAAAGAGAGAACTCACATTTAATGAGCACCCGATCACATCCTCAGGACATCTTAAAATGCTTTACAGCCATTGGATGCCGTTTGAAGTGCAGTCACTTTTGATAATGCAGGCAAACACTGCAACCATTTTGCACACAGCAAAATTCCACAAAAAGCAAATAAATGAATTTTCATAGAAACTGTTTTTGGTAGTGTTGGTTGCTGGAAGATTGTTGGCCAGAACACCATGAAGAATTGGGTGACCGCTTTGCAGAACACCTACGTTTAGTCCACAAGTGTGACTCTGAGCTTCCAGTCATCTGTCATTTTAATCTCCACTCCAACTCCCACTCTGACCTCGCTGTTCTCAGCCTCCTACACTATTTCAATGAAGCTCAATGGAAGCTCAAGGAACAGCACCTCATCTTTCAATTGGACACTTTACAGCCTTCCGGACTTAACACTGAGTGCAACAATTTCATATCATAACTCCTAACTCTATTTTTTCAGTTGGCAGCTGTCGTTTATGATTCTGTTATTCTCATTGACACCTGCCCTAGACCTAGATGGATTTCTTGACTTGTTCCATTACCATCTCCTTTTGCCTTGCACCATCATCCCTTTGTCATTTCATCCCTCCTGCCTTCCACCCTATCACTGTCCTTCCCTTTTGCTCTCCCCTCCATGCCACCCCATTCCCTGCCTCTGTACCTGCCTAAAACCTGTTACATCTCCAGTTCTGATGTAAGGTCATCAACCTGAAAAATTAGCTGAAGTTTTACGGCCCACAAATGAGTGGGCTAGCGGCGGGGAAGAGGGGGTCATAAAATTGAGTGGGAGGTGGGGGGGGGGGGGGGGTGGCGCTGTTCCCAACCCGCTCCCACCCCACAGCTGCAATCTTACATGGGTCAATTAACTGCCACTTAAGGGCCTTGTCCCGCTGCCATGGGTATTTTACCCTTGGCGGCCAGGTGGAAAAAGCCTCAAGAACTCCACCTGGTAAAACCAGGCGGCCTTCTTGTGGGGCTGGGGGGGGCCCTCCTGATCGGCCACCCTATGCCCCACAGAGGGCCACCCCTGATGCCCCAACTGTCCCAATGCACAACACTCGCCCGCCCCCCCCTTATCCAACCACCTTGCCTCACTAGGGCATGGGCGATTGTCCCCAGTGAGGCCCTAAAAACTTACCTGTGCCGCTCCCAGTGGCACTGCTGGGACTAAGAGCTGCTGGCCTGCTGATTGACTGGCAGCTCCATTAGGTGGGACTTCCTGCCTCAAGGAGGTCGGCGTCCCGCCTAAGACCAATTAAGGGCCCGGGGAGCAAAAAATCCCGGCCTGGCCCCCTAGGCCTGCAGGGGCAGGTTCGCCACTTACCTTTTGGCCAGTGAATGGGGCTTCCCGTCCAATGAAAAATTCCTGCCATTAACTCTGTTTCTCTCTCCACAGCTACTGCCTGACCTGCTGAGAATTTCTAGCATTTTCTGTTTTTATTTTGGGAAGAATTCCTACTCCTCTGAATGCAATTCATCCTAATCATCTGTTACTTTGACACAGACAGTGAACAGTGAATGACCAATTTACCTGTTCTAAAGAACAACTTTGTAATATCTTCTGGTCAGTTGTGCAATGCTGTAACTCTTCAATCATGAATGAAGTGATTACATTGCACAGGCTGTAATACTCTTCAGTGAGTGAGTGCTGTAATTCTAATGCTCCTCAGTTACCACAGTAAAACAGTTAGTTGGCAGCAGCTCTTTAAAGTCATATGTATATGTTGATTTATTTATTGTTATTATGTGAAGTGTATCTGGGGGAAAGAGAATTTACTGTAACTGAGTGTTGTGAATTATACTTGAGTTTTACATTTCTGGCTTTCACATTGTCTGCATTGTTTGACTGCAATGAATCATGACACTTTCTGTCATTCCTCTTCTACGCATGATTCACAAAGTCATAGGGTTGGATTTTCCCCTTTGGATCATGATCCCAGCATCAGCCTCAATTTTGGGTCGGGAACCCAGAAGCGACCATGATGGGACGTCGCTCGTGATCTTTCAAGAGGCAGCCAATTTAGAAGCCGCCTCCTGGAGCCCTGCCCAATTAAGGACAGCGGGTGGACCAGTGAAATCGGAGGACTCACAGTGATGTCCGGCCAGCAGCCCCATCAGAAGAGGTGGGCACTGCTGAGGCAGGCAGGAGACTACAAGGCCACCTCAAAATGGAGGCGCTCTGTGCAGGATTGTAAAAAAGTTCAAAATCCCTCATGGCCACAGTTAGGCCATCAGGGTGGAGGGGAAAGCTCCGCACAGGTTGGCCTGCAGCTGTGGCCACTACATTCCAGGCCGGTCCTTGTTGGGGTGATAGAGAGGAGGCATCGATGGCCCCCCTCCCCCCCCTCAGCCTGCATCTGGAAGGTCACCTCCAGTTAAATGACGGGCTCCAGGTTCAGCAGAGGGCTCAGTTGCCATCAAGAAGATCTCATCATCTCTCCCCCAGTTGGCCCAATAATGGGACTAATTGATTACCCGCCACTGCTGGGCGGGTAGCCTCTGCCTCGCTCACCCCACCTCCAGGAAGACTGCTTGGAGGAGGGAATGCTTTGCGTCAGCTACCCAACATACTGTTTTCTGATTTTGCTCCTGGTCCCACCTCACTAACCCGTCTCCACAAGACTGGGAAAATTCAGTCCATCATGCTGCCTTGGATCAGTATCATAATATAAATATTATATATATCAGCCTAGAAATTACATTGTATGATAATGCTTAACATGTTGGTATAAAATGTGCTTTTTAGGCTAGGGCGCTAACCACTTTTAACAGCTTTGTGTCTCCGACAAAGGAATTTGTATAATGTTACCCCATAGCCTAATTGGCAGGCTGTGATGCACATAATGTTAGACTAATTTATTTGAGGGCAAAAGAATCTGTTTAATTCAAACCAAAAATAATAATTTTGCACAGAACGTGTACTTGTAATGTTTCCTTCTATAATTCTAGAAGCCCAACAGGTATACTTAAGAGGTTAAATGTTAATGCAACTAATCTAATTTTGATTTAAATGTCTCGTGTGTGAGGTATGTTGTCAGCCTACTGGTGGAAGAAACTACTCTGACAGTTTCTGTTTTTACTAGAAACCTCCACTAGGAAAGTTCAATCTGCCAGACTTCTTAAAGGCTTCTGTTTGAGATCAAAGCAACACTCTTCTCGAGAAGACCCGTGAGAAGCTGTCTGCATTTGAGGCAGGTACTCAACTTTAAGGAAGCTGATCATATACCGATAACACAAACAAAAAGCATCTAAAGGCCTGCACTTCGCCCACAAGCTTTGCTTGTTTATTGAGTGGCCTGCACCTTCCATATCACTGTGAACAATGTCTGCCAATCTGTCACGTGCACGGTTGACCTTTAACCTGCTGGGAGTTAAATGTACAAAATTGTACATAAGGAAAGTTTAGCAATGTTCAGCGTACCAGGGCTGTCAAGCAAACTCACATCAATGTGAACCTGCCTTGTATAATATTCACTCAGCACAACACAATAGTTACTGTATCAATGTTTTGTAAGTAAACACTCCTGTTTGAACATTAAGGAAACATAATTTAAAATGCCTATTAAAATGCATTCGGGATACCTTGAACCCCATGAGAGATTTATGATGCAGCAGAGATTCAGAGTAAGTACCCACTTACCAAAACACTGTTAGCAACTAAAATGCTCTAATGAGCAACATTCCAAAACATGTACGCTCTATGGTAGAAGAATTGTTTCCTTGTGTTCAGAATTCAAGGGAAGGATGTGAATTGAGGGATCTCACTATTACCAAGGAAATTCCTTGTGCAATAGTAAACTTTACTAAGATGAATTCCTGGGAGACTCCAGCTAAACAAGGAATATTTCTCCTTTTTGCTTTTGCTTATTCAGTTGTGTTGGAATCTGTCTACTTTTATAATCTGATTAAACAAACAGTGCACAAGAGTACTGCTTTAGTGCACGGTCTTCTGAACAAACAAGGAAAGGGCTGGAACTAACAGTAGCATGCAGCCATTAATGTCACCGCACTGCAATTATTTTTCCACCTATTTTCATTCAATCCACCCAATAAAATTCAGCTACCAATTCTGCCCATTTATCAAAGCACAGTTCTGGCACTCTGGACTTTGGGCGATCATGTAAAAAGGGGCACTATCGATTCAGCCCATTGAAGTCAATCAAAATGAAAATCAGGGGAGATATATAATGGGCAGTTGGTCCAATATTGCCCGCTTTACGTTATCGACCAAAGTCAAATTTATCCCCACTGAGCTTTAAATCTCAGCAGTAGATTACTTTGATTTGATGTTCACGTGAAATATTTTGAAGTTTAGACTTACTCTGTGCATGACTATAGATGATAAATACCATTTAAATTTAATACAATATGGATTGAACTGTGGCTTTTCTGGAGCAGAAAAGTTGCTGCACAGCTCAGAGCTCTCAGGCTTGGATAGCAGTTACAGGAGGTACAGTCAGAAGGCTGACTGAGGCACTCATTGAGAACAGCTGCATGCTTGATACTCAGTGAGGCAAGAGCTGTAGCAGAATAATTGCTTTACAAACTTCAAATATGAAACCACGTGAATGAAAAATAAAAAACAGGAAGCTTTTTTAATGAGCTTTAACAGCTGGAATCAAGTTACCTTTTTTAACAAAAGTAAAATGTTTTAATTACATACACTTGTTGCAAGACAAATTTGTTCCACCTTACAAATATGCTAATTTACATATACCTTTTAACTACCTTTAAAATAAAAGTAAATACCTTTGGAGGGTAATAATGAAGTCTTGTCATATTCATTGATGTTGAAAATATGCGATTTCTGCCTCTATTGCAGGCATACAGCTCACACATCAAATAAATAAATACATCCCAAACTGAATTAACGGTGATAAATGTTCACTCTCTGTTTTACAATAATATAATGCTAAAATGCTTCATAATTGATTATCAAGTGTTAGATGGTAAAACCTGTATGACTGTAGGAAGCTGTCTGCACCTATCACTTTGGGATCTTGTGTCATGGTCATTTATCAGTTGTGGGGTAGGATGGAAGTTGAACAGAAATTAAGGGCTGGATCTTTTTCTCCCCCAGGCATTGGGCTCTGTGGCAGGGGAGCTTGAAGATGGCTCCAGATGAGGTCCGCATGGACCTCGACACCGCGAGGGCCTGGTCTAATCCTCCCAGTGGCGGTGAGGCACCATGGCGGCCCCTCCCCGCCTCTGGGCGACAGGACCCTAATTAAAATATTTAAATCAATATGATGAATGAATTAACATACACGTACCTGCAATCTTGAGCGCCCGCTGCGATCTTCGGCGCAGCAGCCGGCACTCCTGCGCCTTCAAATCCCCGTCCAGGTAAAGGCCACGCCACAATGGTGGCAGGGGAGAGGAGGTACCATTTTCAGTGCAAGGGGGTGGGGAACAGGGTCAAATAAACGCAATGGATGTAGGGGATGGTGGGAAGGGTTGAACCGTAAACTTTGTGCAGTTTCGGGGGTAAAGGTCAGATGTTAAAAGTAAGTGTTTTGGGGCAGGGAAGGGCAAATAGTTAATATATTTTTTATTGGCGGGGTGGGAAAGGGGCTTTAGAATTTTATTTATTTAATTTTGGGGGTCCGTCTTTAAAAATTTAAATTAGGCAGCAGGGCTGGATGCCCTTTAAAAATGGCGCCAGTGCCTGCGCACAGGCAGCTGACGCCATCGCCAGGGACAGACAGCTTGCCCCTCCCCGAGATTAGGTGGGGGGGGCAGGCCCCCCCCCCAGCTATTTAAATGAGCCACAGCGCTTAAGATTGCGGTAGCTCTTTGTCACCGGCCGCCATTCTTTGAGCTCATCACTGATCCCGGCGGCAGGCTCTTAAAATCCAGCCCTAAATCTCCCAAAGGAAGTTGGTCCAGATGAGGCTAAAGAACCAGGGTTTCTTTTGTTTGCTGTATAGACTCTATTTCAAAATAACATGTCAGTCCTGCCCAGAGGTTTCTGAGTGTGTACCTATATTTGTGTTTATAGCTCCTAAGCTTTAACAAATGTATAATTTACCCCGTTGGGTATATAACTGATTTTTACACAATATATTTTGCACCCATGTGTATACAGTTAAAGTAAGTGTTGTATGTTTGACTATTGACAGTAATTTATGAAAATTCTGCTCTGTGTTTACTGAAATATGATAGATCTACTTAAAAATTAAAACAGCTTAAAATTACACTGGCCAGCCCAATATCATTGTGCAGCACAGCTTTGGAGTTTATTAAAATCATGTAATTTTGGAATTATTTGTTTATTTATATGAGCAACTCACAAAATCTACATTTCTAAAGCTGGAAATAGGAGTACGGAATTTTTTTTTAAACTGTTGAAATTCCTTTACAGCATCTCCATTAAAAAATCATGGAAGCTCTCACCAGCTTAATTTAATGCCTTTTAATTTCAAATGATATAATATATAAGTATGGATTTTCATCTGCTCTGCATTTTCTGCATGCTCAATTTCAGTCATAGCAAAACAAAACCTATGCAGGTGATATCAGTGTGGTCCAAGCCATTGGCTACTAGCCATATATGGCTAATTAGGAATCAAATGCGACTAATTGCATTTCTGGTTGATAAATAAAAAATGAGTAATAGACACCATCGTTGGAAATACGATCTTATTAATAATATTTGCATGGTGCAAGTATGTGTACTTGAACCTTTCTGTGCCTTTGTTAGTAAAATGGTAAGACAAAAGCAGAGTGTGCATGTCCAAGTGTTTTTTGATCACCGCTGAGTGCTTTACTTCCATGGTTACTGAATGATGGTAGATGTCTGTTATGCAACTATGAACAGGTGAAATACATTTACCTATATTGTGTGAGTTTATGTAAAGGGTTTTCTACCAGAATGAGTGCATTTAGTTAAAATGGTGTCACTGAAGCCACACTTGTGCCTCATCAGCACTTTCTATGAGACAATACTGGTCTATCTACAAAAGCAAAATACTGTGGATGCAAAATCTGAAATAAAAACAGAAAATGCTGGAAACATCCAGCAAGTCAGATAGCATCTAGGAGTTAGTTAGCTAGATTATCTTTCTAGTGATCCTGCTGTTCATTTAATCAGCATCCCTGCCACTGAACTTAATATTCACACCTTCCACTGTCATTGTAATATGTACAACCTACAGGATACACTGCAACAATTCCCCAAAAATGCATCAACAAGGTATTCCTGCACTTTGACCTCTATCACCAAGGAGGACAGGAACAGCAATGTCAAGGGATCACCATCACTACCAAGACCCCCTCCAAGTTGCACACATGTATCACTGACTTATCGGGCTGGATCTTAAAGCCCCTTCGCAATCAGGAACGTCGGCGGGGAGGCAATGAAGATCGGTGCTGGGGAGGCCCGTCATCGACCCCAATGGCGACAAGCCCCATGCCAATCTCGACGGCAAGGCCTCATGGCAGCAGCCCCGCCACTTGGTGACCACTATTTGAATATGTAAACTAATTTACATACCTGATTTAATGAGAGTCCCATACCCTCCTTAATCGCTGCATCGATCGTCATTCGGGTGGCTGACAATGTCATGCCTTAGAATCCCCGTTCAGGGAAACGTGGCATGACACCTGTGGGAAGGGGGGTGGAGGATTTTTTTTCTGTGCAGGAGGGGGTGGAAATGGGGTGACATCGCTCCAGATTGGTGTGGGGGGTGGGGGGTGAGGTAATGGGAATGGGTAAAGGACAAAGGTGCAGAACTTTGGGGGAGGGGGGAGGTCAAATTCTTAGTAAACAAATTCTGGGGTGGGGGGAGGGCAGAAATGTTTTGAAATGCCATTGGGAGAGTGGGGAAATGAATTTAATGGTAATTTAATTTTTTTTGATCATTGAATTGACCTGGCCCTTTAATTTTTAAATCTTCATTAAGGGCTGTAAGCTCTTTAAAAATGGCACCTGTGCATTGGCGCCGAACACCATTGCCTGCGACGGCTCGCCCACCCTCTCCATGTGATCGCGGGGGGTGGGCACCGTGACCATGCAAATGAGGCACCGTGTTTGAAATCGCGGCGGCTCCGTGACGTGGTGCCCGTGCGGGCCGGGCGCATTTTTTTACGTCCGCCACCTAATTCGACGGAAGACTCTTAAAATGCAGCCCATTATCATCCCTGGGTCAATATCCTGGAACTCCCTACCTAACACCATTGTGGGAGCACCATAAGCATAAGGACTGTAATGCTTCAAGGAAAAGGTCCACTGTCATCTTCTCACACCAACAAGAGGCGGACAATAAATGCACCCTTACCAAATTCACACTATTCCTGAGAACAAATAAAGAAAAAGACTGTCAGTTCCATCATTTCAAAACTGTACTGTATTATTATTATATAACTGAAGATTAAATATTGATTGTATATTCTAGTTCAATATTACTTAGTCTTGCCACTTTGCTCAAAAATTGTCTTTCATTTGCATACTAGCTGCATTAGCTGCCTTGTGTATACAGTGGATTTGAAATTTTTCAGAATTAAAAAGGTGTTCTAAATACAGTAGAACTGTGTCATCACAAATCTTGGAAAGAATGCTTATGCTGTGAAGAATATAAATGAACTCTAGATCTAATAGGTATGTAATAACAATAAAAAGATAAAAGCTGTTTCTTTGTAGGTCCAAATAAATATTTTATTCCTTTCTAATGAGGCCACATCAATGCAATGTATAGCTTCTAAGTTGACTAGACATTGAATGTTAGTAGATGGGAAATGATAAGCTAATATTTTGTTATATAAGAAACAACCAAACACCCAAACAAACAAATTCTCACCACTGCCAGATGGATATTCAATGGGTTGCAGAATATTCACACTCCAAATTCACATTTCACAAAATGGCTTTGTTAACCTGGGCAATTGTCCAGTTAAGTGGATATTATGGAAGCCAATGTTAGTACTTTGGGTGGCAGAGACAACATGCAGTACATACTTCAATGTTTAAAGGACAGGCCTGGATTATGAGTGGATCAAGAGATCTAAATTTTACAACTATGACCTTTCCTGTTTCATTCCTTTTGGGCAGCAGAAAACAATTAGAGTATTAGACTAGTTTTAGAGAATGATTGAGGATAAATGGATTCTCATCTGAGCAATAATTCTTGATGACAAACATTATAAATTATTTCCGATCTATTGTATACATAGTGAGATATTAACTGGGCGGTGCTCTGTTATTCCTGTTACGACCAGGTGAGTAAGGAGTCACAGGCCCCCCTCTCACCCCTTTCCTGGTTTGGCCATAACAGGGTTTAACTTTTAAAACACAAGTGTTTTTAGCTTCCCCTCAGTGAGTCCTTGCTCACTGCTCTCTAATTGTACTTGCAAAGGAATCAATCAGACAGGCTTTCTCATGTTTAAACAAGAAAGGGGTAAGTTTATTAACCTTAACACTCACTGTTGTTTAATAGGAAATGCTGCAACCAGCTTACGCACAGCAAGTTTCCATAAACAGCAACTAACTAAACAACCAGATCATTCATTTTAGATATTGATTGAGGGATAATGATTTAGCCAAGACACCAGGAAAACGTCCATGTTTTTCTTCAAATAGTGTTGTGGTAGCTTTTACGCCCACCTTGGAGAGCAAACAATGTAAACGGTATAACGCCTCATCAAAAGACGGTACCTCCAACAGTGCAGCAAAGTATCACATAGAAGTGCTCACTTCTCTGGGGTGGAACTTGAATCCACAACTTTTTGACTCAGATGCAAGAGAGCTCCCACTGAGCCAAGATTGGAACTTAATGACATCATAGGTGCTTCCATCTCATTTTGTTCTGTGATCATGGATATATAGGACAATTTTATGAGCGTGCCGCAAATCATGACGGAGCACTCTGATCTCGGAAGTCCGCTCGCGCGGATGCACCGTCGTTGAGCCCCTGCCGTATTTCACATGGCGACTCATTTAAATGGAGGGGGCAGAGTGGCCACCCCAGCACCATTTCTAAAGGGCTTCAAGCCCTTAGAAAAAAATTTAATTTTTAAAGCTATATTATTATGTATTTTCTTAAAAAATATAATTAAAAGCTGGAGGCCCTTTCCCAACCTCCACCCCAATGTTTTTTTATGGGCCTATATCACGAAAATTAACTTTATTCCCAACCCGACCTTTCCTCCCCTACCTTGTAACATTTGCCCTTCAACCCTTTTCCACCATCCTCACAGACAATACAAAGTGTTTTTCCCGCTCGCCCCCTTCCTCACTGATAATTTTATTCCTCCCCCCTCCCCACCAGTGTCACGGCTCGGAACTCCAAACGGAGTTCCGAAGGCGTGGGAGTTCTGGCCGGCAGCCGGAATATCGGTGTGGGACGGCTGCCAGGACAAGGTGAGTTCATTTGCATTCATTAATCTTTATTAACATATTTAGATGAAGGCCCCACCACTCGGCAGCATGGGGGTCACACCAAGGCCTCACCACCGCCTGTAAAATGTGGCAGGGCTTTCTCGGCATCGGGGATCATGGCGGACCTCACTCGGAAGAATTTTCTGGGCCCCCTGCCACGATCCCCGACACCACCGAGACAAACATCAACTGCTGCTGGAGGACTATCAATTCGGTGAAAGACGCCCTTTGGTCTGCCCGAAACTTGCTGGTCTTCCAGCGCAAAGAGTTGTCCACCACCAAATGTTGCAGACTGACACATTCCAAGGTCCAGGACTACGTGCTGAGGGACGCACTAAAGCTTGGGGCAGCCGCAGCAAAGGCTCAATGGGGAAAGACCACAGTGTAAGGTCCCCCCACCAAGCTGAACTGAGGGGCTGGATCCATGGGAAACCCCTCGAACTGTATCGGGAAACATTTGTGTGCTGTAAATGTAAAAATGTATATGGCATGACAATGAAAAAATGGAAGGGTTGTGAGGCAACTCATGATTGTATAGAAGGAAACTGATCACCTTTGCACTGTTTGTATTTTTTGACTTGATGCTGTTTTAAACTGTTTGGGAATGTAATTTTTACAGATTTTTATGAATAAAGTATATTTTGGAAATTAAAAAAAACCAGAGAGCTAGTAAAATTCAGCCCATATTTGTTTATACTGGCTTTAGCCTGGGGTTGATGATTAGTTCTAACTTAACACATTCCTAAACTCGCATGTTTTCTTTGCTAATGGTTTTTCACTCCTAATAAGTCTGTCTGATTGGCTGCCAGAGTATAGTGACATGCAGTAGCAGTTTACAACTTCCTTTCATTTCAGGATTTTCACTCTACCTTTAGTCTAATGTGTTTTAGTGGCTATCTTTACATCATTGAAGCATTTTTAAGCCAGTTGGTACGTGTAATGAAAGATTCTTCCAGGCAACATCATTATATATCAGTAGCTTTTCAGTGCATTTCTACTCAACATTTATAAAATTAAATGTAGGACATTTGTTTTAAATGTATTTATACAAGGAATGAAAGAAAGTGAAAGATTTGCATTTATATAGTGCTTTTTGCAGCTTCAGGATGTTCCAAAGCACTTTACAGCTAATGACCAACATAAAAACATAATAACATAAGAAATAGGAGGAGAAGTAGAGCATTCAGTCTCTCGAACCATTCAATACGATCATGGCTCGTCTTCTGCCTCAACCCCACTCACCTGCCTGATCTCACCTGAGAAATCAAAAATCTATAGAAGAAATTTCTCCTCATCTCAGTTCTAAATGATTGACCCTTATCCTGAGGCTGTGCCCCCATGTTCTCCTTCCCCCAGCCAGGGAAAGCAACTTCTCAGTGTCTACCCTATTAAGCCCCTTCAGTTTGTTGGTTTCAATGAGATCACCTCTCATTCTTCTAAACTCCAGAGAGTATAGACCTAATTTATTCAGCTTCTCATCATAGGACAACCCTTTCATCCCAGGAACCAATCGAGTGAACCTTCGCTGTACTGCCTCCAAGGCGAATATATCCTTCTTTAGATAGGGGACCAAAACAGCGCACAGTACTCCAGGTGTGGTCTCACCAAAGTCAGACGTTTGTAGCAAGACTTCCTATTCTTATACTTCAATTCCCTTGTAATAAAAGCCAACATGCTTGCTATACCTGCATGCTAACTTTCTGTGTTCCTTGTATGAGTACGCCCAAGTCCTTCTGAACATCAATATTTGCAAGTTTCATGCCTTTTAAAAAATATTTTGCTTTTCTATGTATACTACTAAGTGAATAACCTCACATTTCCCCACATTATACTGATCTGCCACCTTTTTGCCCACTCACTTAACCTGTCTATACCTCTTTGCAGCCTCTTTGTGTCCTCCTCATAGCTTACATTCCCACCTATGTTTGTGTCATCAACAAACTTAAATACTTTACTCTCGGTCTCTTTATCTGAGTCATTAATATAGATTGTAAGTAGTTGAGGCCACAGCACTGATCCTTGTGGCACTCAAATAGTTGCAGCCTGCCAATTTGAAAATGCCTTATTTATCCTCACTCTCTGCTTCCTGTCTGTTAACCAATCCTCCATCCATGCTAATACATTACCCCAACTTCATGAGCTCTTATCTTGCATATTAACCTTTTGTGTGACATCTTATCAAATGTCTTTCGGAAATCCAAATATACTACATCTACTGGTTCCTCTTTATCCACCCTACTAGTTACATCCTCAAAAAACTCCATAAAGAGTAATTTTGAAGTGTGGTCACTGTTGTTATTTCAGAAACATGGTGGCCAATTTTCACACAGCAAGGTCCCACAAACAGCAATATGATCAGAGCTGTGCACAGAGAGCTTGATGAAGACAGAGTTGTTGAATCTGCTAAATAGACTGGCTTGCTAAACAGATTGGCAACAGGAATTTGGTGAGAGTAGAAATCGGGTGCAGAGGGGGAAGGAGGGGCTAAGTAATTTAAACCAAGGGGCAACAGTAAATATATAAATAATCAGAGTAATTAGATCTAAGGGAATAAAATTATAATCAACTAAGTAGAGGATACCAACATTAAAGGGATTCAAATTGTATCAAATAAAAATCTGGTATTCATAAATAATTAGATAATAAAAAGAAATAAGAGGATACTAAACTAAAAGTAGATACATATACCACAGTCCCCTCCAACCCAATGGCTCTACCCGGCTTCGGGCCTCTTTATCATTCCTATGCAGGCAATCGAGGATGCTTCCATGTTGAGGCGCCCTCCCGCTCACCTGCCTGCCTCTCTCAGAGGGCCTGTTGGCCTGACATCGCCGTGGGTCCTCTGATTGGGCCTGCTGCATCAGGAGCCCACCTGCCATCCTTATAGGATGACGAGTGCAGAAGCAGCCAGCTAGGAGGCTGCTTCCCAGAAAGTTGCACCAGCAGGCGTGCTGAGAACATGGGCTTGGAACCCCCATATGGGCCTAATGTTGGGGTTCTGGCACTCAATGGAAAATTCACCTCTTTGATTCTATGACTAGAGAATTTGTTCTTAAGTACTGTTAGGAACCATCAGTAATGAGAAAGAAAAAAGTCATGTGAGTTTTTAATGAACAGTAAATTTTCAATATCATAAAAATTCTTTGAAAGTGATCATTTATGCAAAATTATAAAAAAGTAAATGTCTATTTCAGCTCACTATCAAAGAATACATTGCCCTAAAAGAATTAAAGGTCACAAAATAATTCAAATATTTTAAAGATCATATACTTTGTACACAGTTCTCATTCCAATTATCATAGCATCTTTATATTTATGCCACTTGCAACTAGACAGTGATGAACACCACTGCTGCTTTCAATAAGGATCAAGTCTCTGGTAGCAATTTTTATGTTAGAAGATTAATCAACAGTGGGCTGAATTTAGAAAGCTGGCATCAAAAAAGGCACGGCAAATGCGCAAGATGTGCGCCGCTGAGCTGCCACGATATTTCGGGTGGTGGATCATTAACATGGAGAGGACGGGCGCACCATTCCCAGCAACGGCGTCTGGCACCACAGTGCGGGCGCCTTTGCCATTTTTAAAGGGCTTCAAGCTCTTCAGTGACATCTAAATTTTTGAAGTCACAGAATGTTCAAAAGTAAAGTTACACATTTAACAAGATTTTCAATCCCCTCTCCCATGCCCTCAATGATTAATCAATTCATTAATTGCCCTTTCCCCTCCAAAAAAACTTTTATTCCGATCCTGACCTTTCCCCCCCGAACTTTATTAACTTTAACCCTCAACCCCTTCCCACCGTCCCCGCAACCAATTGGAACAGGTTTCCCCACTCCTCCCACCCCACCCCCCCACCCCGCCCTGAAAATTTCACTCCTCCCCCCACCAACCAGTGTTACACCTCTGAAGGCGTGGAACTTCCGGCAACTGGCCGGAATATCAGCGTGGGACATCTGTTGCTACAAAGTAAGCAATTATTTATTAATTTTAATGTAATTAACATATTGAAAAAAAATCTCCATTGGCATGCGGTGGGGAGACCGCCATGAGGCCTTGCTGCCGCCAGTAAAATGGGGCAGGGCCTCCCTGACATCAAGGTCCGTGGCGGCCTCTCCCGGAAGTATTTTCCAGAACCTCCACCATGACCCCTGATCTCAGAGGTGGGGGGGGGCTTATAAAATTCATCCCAGCGTGTTTAAATGGCTCTCCTGATGGTCTGAGCAAATTTATCCAGCTGAGCCACCCAAATCAGGAAGAACCTAGGTTCGATCTCTGATCTTTGCTCAGTTCGCTAGTGGAGATGTTAACTATTTACCTTGGTCTCTTGAAACTGGTCCACAGATTTTTCCTTTTGATCACTGTGCCATGATGTCTGCTAGAAGTAGACATTTGAGTAGAGACTCATGATCAGGCTTGGCTGTAGTCTCTCACCAGTTGAATAACCTGATGGTATTTGCTGCTAAATATCACATATGATTAATGGTTACTTGGGTGAGGAACTAGAGGCAACCCATGAACTCTAGAAAGACAGGGGAAAAATTGAAACAGCAGACCACTGCTCAGATCATCATAGAAGAAATTATGTCAATTATCATTAGGAATGTTAAGTCAAATGTTATACTTTATCCAGCATTTCGAAAAAAATAAATCCTCTTTTCAGTTTTTGCATTTCTACCAATCGCTTAGGAAGGATGCAGACCATTAAAAAAATGTAGATAATCATGGCAGGAGATAAGTCAATGTTTTGTTCAAAACTTTGTGTCCAAATATTTTATATGCAGCAGAGAATTGTTGCTGCCACATCACAGGGAATACACAAACAAAATCTTGTCTCTTAAAATCATGTATTTCACAAAAATATTGAATAGATATTCAATTGTTTGCCAATGTCATGTGGTAGTAAACGGAAGCTGATGCTTAGATTTTTGTCACGTTAGATGGAAGGGCCACATCAGCCATTTTTAATGCAGATAAATGCAGATGATAGAAACAATTAAATATATTTTACACGTGTTTTGTCTTTGGTCTTGTGTAGTTATTACGTTTTCAAAATCAATTCTAACTCTCTTTCTTATGGTTGATGGATAGTCAAGTCTTGAAGGTTCAAACTGTGGAAAATTAAAACCTACTTTATTATATACATCTTCCATCCTTGTGGCAAAGGACTGGGGTTGGCATAATTAAAAAGATTAAATTGTTACTTTTGTACAGATCTGGAGTGCTTTAGCAAGACTGCACAGATGTAACTACAGTTCTGCTTGTGGATTTAAACACGGCCAGCAAGTAGAAATGAAATTGTCACCCAACTGTTATTTACATAATACAAATACAGTGGCTAAAGTTAATGGACATGGAAAGGAAAACTAATAGTGCAATAACCATTTGTTAACCATCATATGTCAAATCAGTAAATAACTGGTTATATTATATTAGTTAATTGACAGGTTTGGTCAAGCATAGTAGTACTATTTCATATCATGATACTTCAATATGAAAATACAATTTCCACTGTTAGGTATGTATTTAAGATAACTGTATAATAGTTGACCGCAGGGATCTTATGGACTGCATTAATTGTATTTTCATCATTGATTATTTTAAAAGGACCACTGTCATATTTCTTTTTAAACAAGGCTTATTTATTTATTGTATGATATTTCCCATGGCTTTGTTTTTCATGGCAAAATACAGTTCAAAACTGATTACAGTCTAAAAAATAAAATCTATATAATTGCCCTTCACTGAGAATAATCGCATCACATAAGGAGCCACACAAACCGATAGCGCACAATGAATACATTACTATAAGTACATCATTTCTGAGTCTATGGTGTTCAATTTTGAAGAAAGTTTAGTGCATTATGACATAGTTCTAGTGACGGCAGTTGCTTCTAACAAAAAAAATTTGAGGACCTTAAATATAGAGGTATTTTCAAATAATGTAATTGGTGTCCTTTTATCTTTAAAAGTCACAACTACAGTTACAATAGCGTGTGACACAACCTGAACCCACAAATACAAAGGCAGATATTTGTATTTGTGTGTGAACTGTCTTTAATGTAATGGAAGTGATTTCACTATATTTACTATACACATTTGAGGTTGTGAGCCTCAATCTTTACAATATATTACAAACACGAGTATTTGACTTAGTTAGCCCATTCAATGGCAAATCCCTATTTGTATGGATAGAGATTTAGAACATGGTGCCAGAGAAAAGGTAAGTCACTCAAAGATAATATTTGAAGTTATTTCTTTTCAGTATATACACTTGTGTTTTATTTACAATGAAGCATAATCGATTCATCTCTTTTATACACCAAAGAACTTCCAACCACACTTCTATAACAACTTTTCTCTAACAATAAATCAATCTCAATACTCCAAAAACAAGGATTGTCCAACAATAAATACTATTGACCAGAAATACACTAATAATTAATACAAGCAATTTCTGCACTTTGTTCATGTTGAATAAACAGTTACCTATTGCTTGATACATAATTTAAAATATTATCCTTTGCCTTATGATGTAAACACCAGTATTGCTCAAAGTGGAGACAATTAAAACTTTGATGCTAAGAATTACATGATCAAAATATAATACATATATATGGCTGTAAGTGGGTATCTGTATAAAATATTTACTGTATGTGAAACAATAATGTCTATGTACTCTCCATTATTTACATCCATTAATTTTTGCATGTACCTATGTTGAGCTGTACCATTGTTTTATATATCTGGAAATAGGCCTAATAGTTAACATAGTGCACTTCCCAATTTTTTTCTATGAACAAAACATGTAACACTATCCTACATTGTTTCTGAAGCACAACATATATGCCTGTATACTGAAGCATTAATGTCTCCTCAACATCATTCATGTTTTAGGGACTGCAATGAATACCTTATTGTACTCTGGAATTTATTTGTTTTCTTGGCCATAGTGGCAATAATGGGACATGTTGGGTAAGATAAATGGTGGAACTGTTTCACTGTTACTGAAATTCATGTTTTTTAAGATAAATTGCATTCCTCCTTCTGTTCTTGACATTACTTTTTATAAAAATGAATTTAAACAGGTGTTGGTGATATTCTGACTTATCCTCAGTATGTCCTCAGTCACTCAGTATGCTAACTATTCCTTTGACAATGTAGGAGGATTTGATTCCCTTCCCTCCCCTACCACTGCTGTGCATGTATCTCCAGGTTTGTTTTGACTGGGACTTATTTTGGAAATATTAATGCTATAAATGTAGTAAAATGTTAACATTTATTACATAAAAAGTGTAATTTACTAATCAGTAGGCCTCATAAGCATTTTGCTTGATATAGTTCACTATAAGCCCTGCAGGTAACACGTTGAAATGGTTATAAAAGAAATGTAATGGTAAGTGCCCAGAAAAATGGAGGCAAATATTTCTCCTTTCAATGATATGTGTAGGCAAGCAGGTGTCAGCATGAAAAGATCCTCCAGTGCTCATGACTCGACATCATGCCTCTTCACCTATACCACACAAGTTTATAGCAACAACAAAAAAATTAAAGGAAGACTGGTTCAATAAGGGAAACTTTCTGATGAATTGTACACGTACCACTGATCATTCTTCTGTTTGTAGAACCCACTTTGCAAATGAAACACCTCAGAAACATTAACTATACAATGCAGAGAAACATCCACCAGATGGAACCCTTCACTCTTTTCACTCTTGTTTTCTGTGAATAACTTATTGCAATGTCATTCAAATAAATAGAGTGGTGGGGGGAAGGAAGGAATATTTCAACTATATGTCATTTTATAAAGTTTTGTCACTTGACAATTACAACCAGTTGTGATGTTTTTAAATATTGCTTGAAATAGTGTCCAACTTCAACAAATGCAAACATTCATGAATGTCAGATCAATGGAGAGTTCTTTGAATTAGCTGTTTTCAGTCCATTCGGGCACTATGCCCACTCCATGCACGGAGTGATATTGATGTGGTGAGAGGGTTCTTGACATGCCATGTGGATACAAGTAGTCAGCAGGTTGAAGGTTGCTTGCAGACTGGATCCCAGCTTGAGGAGCACATGGCCGGACTATGGGCTGGTGAGAAACTGAGCTCTGATGCTGAAACATGTTGTGGGTATCCCCTATTTGTGGAGACGTATGATTAGCAACTCCAGAGATGCGAGGCATTAATGGGCCTGATGTGAAATGTGCTGAGAAGTGTTGGTAGGGCAGTCTGTCCATGGGCTGCATTGCAGTCACTGTACAACTGCTGTATGAGGGAACAGTGGCCCAAGTGTTACAATTAATGTCATCAAGGCTGGAGCTGGGGTCCGTGTCTGGTGTTGAGCCAGCATACATGCATGCTTGCCGCTGTGCTGAGTCAGTCCTATAAGAGGGAGTAAGACTTTGTTGGTGTGAGTAACTTGAGGACCTGTAGAATGGGTCATCCTCTGAAGGGGAGCTTTCTATATATGACTTCTTGTATGGATGTTCTGTCGAGTTGCAATCTTCTTCAACTGCTTTCATAAATAAATCAGAGCAGAATAAAATTGCAATTACTGAACAATCACCAAATAAAATGGCACATATTATTTTGTTATTAGCAACATTGATTTTGCTAGTCAACAAATTTGATGCAAGTGTCTTTAAAAGCAGTTTACTAGTAATGTTACATGTGCACATCTTAAGGTCACACAGGACTTAGTGACCCACTTCTCTATGGTCACTTCTGAGTTAGAAGGCTATGGGTTCAAGTCCACACACCCCCACCCCCGACCCTCCAGAGACCTGTGCACAAAGTCTAGACTGATATTCTGTGTAGTACTGAGGGAGTGCTGCACTGTCGGAGGTGCAATCTTTTGAATGAGACAACCGAGACCCCGTCTGCCCCTTAGGTGGACATAAAAGATCGCATGGCACTATTCAAAGAAAGGCAAGGGAATTCTGCCCAGTATCCTCAGTAATATTTATCCCTCAACCAATGTCACGAAAAGAAATTGGTCGTTATCACATTACTGTTTATAGGACCTTGCTATGCACAAATTGACTGCTACATTTCCTATGTAACAGCAATGACAAAACGTCAAAAGTGCATCATTAGTTATAAAGTGTTTTGGAGGATCCTGAGGTTGTGAAAGGCACTATACAAAGGTAAGTGTTTATTTTCTTTCATGGTGCAAGTATGGTCTGAGCCCATGGCCTTCACTGCACAACACACAGAGCTGGATTTTAAGGAGTCCTTGACGCCACAATCTGTGGTTGGGGGGGTGGGTGTGACCTGAAGTTGGCCCCGGATGAGGCCAGCCATGGACCTCGATGCCAGCAGGACCCGGCCCGATATTACCTCATGGCGGCCCCCCCACCACCACTCGGTGATGGGACTGCAATTTAAATATTTAAATAAATTAAAATACCTGAATTAATTAATTTCACATTGCCTCCTGGTGTCCCGCCGCGATCTTCACCCCGGCGGCTGGCACTGCCCCGCCTTCGGATCCCGTCCAGGGAAACAAGGCGAAACACTTGTGGAGGGGATGAGCGAGGTAGGTTTCTCAGTGCAGGGGATGGTGGGGGGGGGGGTGGTGGAAACAGAGTCAAATTAGTGTCATGGGTGTGGGGGATAGTGAGAAGGGTTTTAGGCAACAGTTTGTGGAGTTTGAGGCGGGGGGAAGCCAGCACTGGGCTGAATTTTATAGGCCTGCAAAAAAATGGAGAGTTGCTGCGATTCCAAGCGCGGCGTGTCATTTAAATAACTGGGGTGGGCCACCCCCAATCACAAAGGGGGGAGGGGGCTGTCCATCCCTGGCAATAATTTAAATATTTAAAGTTAAACAGAATTTAAAAAAATAAATACATCTTTTTTTTCCCACTCCCATTCCCCCAATAACAATTAAATTATTTGCCTTTCCCCCCAAAACACCTTTACCATCGAACCTCCCCCCGCCCCCACCAAAACTGCACAAACTTTCACCTGTAACTCTTCCCACCATCCCCTACACCCATGATGCTAATTTGACCCCATTCCCCACTGCGCTGACAAATCTATCTCCAGACGGGGATCCGAAGGTGCGGTACTGTTGGTTGACGGGGTGAAGATCGCGGCTGGACATCAGGAGGCAATGCGAGAGTCATTAATTCAGATATTTTAATTTATTTAAATTGCGGTCCCAGCACTGAGCAGCGGGCAGGGGGGGGGGGGGGGGGGCGCGCCACCCTCACCGCTGTTGGTAATATCGGGCCAGGCCCTGCCGCCATTGAGGTCCATGGCGGGCTTCATCCAGGGCCATCTTCAGGACCCCCTGCCCCGGATCCCGGTGTCATGGGCTCCTTAAAATCCAGTCCAGTGACACTGGTATTTCATCAGCATTGAATTAACAAACTCCTTCCCTCTCTAAACAAAGAAGTTTTAGCGCTTTGAGGATGTTTTTGTTTGACCAAGCTTTCAAACCTTCTTATGCAGGCAGCACAAATACTCCTGATGTACATACATTTGTTAATCAAGGGTTCTGTCAGTCAAGGTCCCGTGCAACATTTTCCTAAAGACATATTTCCACAAGCTATATCACCACAAAAGATATCTCTTGCTTCCAGCTTCTATGCAATGAAGTATTACTAAAATGCACTTCAGAGGTAAAAAAAAATGTTGACAAGTGAGGTGGAGCTCGGATTTGGAAGGTCACATGCTCTTCTCACGTCACAGCATTCCATCTTGCCACTGTCGCTCCAGAGTTGTTTATTTTTTGACACTCAAGAGGAGCAGATAACTGGTTATTTAGAGAAGCCACCCACAGAAGAGAGAGTTTAGATTTCTCAGTGGGAACTCTTGAGGCAGATGACAACTTGTCAGTTTATTCTTTAAATCTGTTGTTTCCTCTATAATAGGATAGATTGGAATGCTGGGCTTGTCCTGTTTCCGAGAACCGGAAAGTCGCTCATTTCTAATTCTAATATGTGCCGAAAATGCATCTTTGCATGATATAAAATTTGTAGCTGATACTGACATAACACTGACAGGGAATTCAGATTGAAATGCGTCCCATACAGAAACGTTGAATTAAACGCTGAAGGATCTCACCTTTCCTCTTGGTGCAGTGGTAGAGCGGACTCTGCTCCTGGCATAGTGAGTATGGGTTGGGCGGCAGCAGCTCTTGGGTCGAACTGGAAACCCCATTCTCGCACTGATACTGAGAGCTCAGGTTGTTGGACACCGGCAGAACTCGCACCTCTCCACTGAACTGATTCGCAGTAGACCCCACACGCTGTCTGACAGTGCTCCTGGGAACCACAGGGTATTCTTTACTGTAACCACATTGCAAAATACAAATACCTTGAAATTCAAAGGAAAAAGACGCAACACTTCCATCGTTCCTTCCGCGCAGCGCTTTGTTATATAGTTCAGTAATTTTGTGGCCTAAAGATTTTTCAATTGCCTATGCAATTTGAACCATTTTTGCACTCTTTGAAAATCATAAGTAAACTTTTTTTTTTGAAAAACGAAGTGATTCTGCCTGTCCTTGGGCCCGTTGTTCCCCCAATTCTAAATTGCAGGGCCTATGGGGAAACTGCGTGGGAATGGAACCAACGAGATAGCTCTTTCAAGAAGCTGGTACTTGCACGATGGGCCGAATGGTGACCTTCAGTGCCGTATGATTCCAACTGCCCCAGGTACAGGTCATTGTTTTGTTTTCGAGTAATGCAGCGAATTACATTTGGCGCACGAATATTTGCAACAGGACTATACTTGGGCACCGACTCACATACAATGACATCCGACGTCCGATTTATATCTTTGAACAACAGGATACATGGATCGGAATTGTGCTGAGAAAGTCTGGGCTGCATGATGCTGACAGAAGGCCAAGATTGACCGCATTTGATATGTCTGCAATAGCAATTTCATGCAACAGTCAGTCTCATAATCCACAAATGTGTACAAAGACACGATACTGATACAATTTAATCGGAAAAGGGGATTTTATGTTCCAAAATCTAGTCTTAACTCTTCATTACCCACACAAAACAGCCAATGTCGGGTCTGCGGTTTAAAGGGAGACACATATCTTAATCCTTATTTGCCACATGACAACAGTGACCACGGTCCATCGGTTGTAAAGTGTTTCGGGACGTCCTGAGGTCGTGAAAGGTGCTATTTAAATGCAAGCCTTTCTTTTTTCATTCTTTGCAAGGATATCGTCCATCTAATTATATTTACACGTCCCGCCTGTAACTGAGCCAACATTTGTGTCTGTATAAAACAATAATTGCACCATGCCACCAAGATCAAACTGCCCTGGAGCAATGTCGATGAAAACGAGAAGACCTATAAAGAATTCGGTATCCCAAATCATCGGAAGCAAACGTCCAACTCAAATAAGGGCCTCTTTACTTGAAAATCTGATTTAACAAAAGCACTAATTGTAACAAGCGTATGGAAGCATTTTACTAAAAGTGATAGGATTTGGTTGAAAGTGAAGCAACGAGATTGATAAGAATTAATTTATATCTCATCCCTGGCAAAATGTCCTCAGCTCCTGGTTGACTGTACAACATTTCGTTTGTGTGTGTTTCTTACCTTTGCATTCGGGACATTCTGTGTAGCTCCATGTCATCGCTCCCTCGAAATCCCTTTGCAAAAGGGTTATTCTCTATTTTAAGCTGCGTAATCTAAATTAGAAAATAAACCAGCTTTAAATCTTCTGTGTCACATTAAAATAAAATATTGCCAAACGCAACCCGCTTTAACATCCTCTGCTCTCCTATGAAACTAACCACTGTGCAAATTTAGGGATGTGTTTTCAAACTGCCTATCTGATCCGTTCGCTTTTTGGACAGTTTGCGAGAAAGTGGATGCTTTCCCCCATACTTTGAAATATTAAAACAAACACCAACTTGGAGCACAGCAATGCTTCATTACAGACCTCTGCGCAGTCGGTAGCAATGCTGTCGGCAGTATAAATACAGTCCATCACCGAGGGATGTAAGACTGGGGATGGGATATAAGCCTTATAATTTTGTTTGTGTGTATGGGACATGGTTTGGTGTTTGCTTTGATGAGTCTTTTCTTTGGCCTCCTTGTCTCGAGAGACAATGGGTAAGCGCCTGGAGGTGGTCAGTGGTTTGTGAAGCAGCGCCTGGAGTGGCTATAAAGGCCAATTCCAGAGTGACGGACTCTTCCACAGGTGCTGCAGATAAAATTGGTTGTCGGGGCTGTTACACATGAGTATAACTTGGGAATCGGGTCTGACTCCACCTGCAGTGTGAAGTCTCAAAGCCTTGGAGTTCCACTTTGTTGCCGTTTAACTATAAGCCCGCCTCAAAGAGATGTTGTAAAGTGGCCATGGTGTCCAGGAGACTTCCTGGGGATCCACAATAATTTACTATTACTTCTCTGCACATGCCCTTCAAGTACACGTGCTCAAATCTCCTTTGTCTGAATTGGTTGGGGGTTTGGTTGAGTTGGCAGTATGGCTCAGGTCTGCTAGCTGATGGAGCCAGACTCCAGGTACAGCTCTGAGTCAAGCATTACCAGTGCAACCCTGGTCAGCATCCAAACGAATTAGTCATTTCCGATTTAAAATTAAGGTATATAGAATCTGGACTTTAAACGCAACATCTGTGACAAATGAATGAGACCCAAACGACTAAAAATGCTTTTCTCGCGAATAGTTATTTAATTTGACAAACTGCTAGGTAAATGCAACTAAAACGCTTGCAGTGTATGTTTTGGACACACCTGTGTGACTTATGAAGAAAGGCATTGTTCAGTTCTGACATTAAAACTTGCTTTATTTTGATGCTTACGCCACGTGCAAGCTATATTGAGTTTTCTGGAAAGTCGTGTATTTGAAAATTCGTTTCCAACTGCATCGAAAGCTAACTAACATTTACCGTGTAGTCCCTATTAACCGGTTCGCCATATGCAGCCCGCGCTGCCAATAACACTCCTCAGTTTCTCTCCAAATCTCAGGACTTGCTGGTTAAATTGAATAATTTGGCCGTGGACGTGAAATAAACGCGCGTCAGTGTATGTCGCGAAAACTCGGCATATCAGGGTAAACATGCCCTGGTCTACTGAAGGAAATTCGTGCGGATGTTGTATTGTGCAAAGTGATCCAAAAAGCCAAGTGAAATTTTATAAAATATTTTACATTGCTATCTTACTGTTTGATAGTGAATAATCCGCTTGGATTTCAAGCCTCAAGCAACACTTGCACTATTTTTGGTTCATAAAATTGTATATTAGAAAACGACACGCTATATATCTAATAAAACCTTATAACGTAGAATGTTTATAATGAATGGTCTTTCGTGTTATTTTTGCTGAATGATAATCATTGCTTCAACGCGCACTAAAAACAGTCTGTGGCCTTACCATTTTATATTTAAATACGCCACGTTTCAAAGTATTAAAGGAACACAAATGATACCAAAACGTGACTCTATACATCTTTACATGCTCATTTTTAATTATAAGATGCTTAACAAATTACAAATATAATAAGCACAACGCTTTAATATGTGACCATTTGCGAAACAATTCTAATGTGTATGTAAGGTAATCGTCGTTATGTGTCCTGAATATTTGAGAGGAGAATGTTACACTAAGTTTAGGTGGCTTCGGGTTGACGAATTTCCTGTGGAAATTGGGCAAACAGTGAGTCCTAAAGAGTTAAAAGTGATTTCAGTTACAGACATCTAAATTGTTACACTTCTTCAGTTAAAATGCATTCTTTAAAGAAGTCTATATTATTTAATTCCCCACGACAATTTTACTAACATTTTTCAACATGTTTATATCCCGTTTTCAGATTGGAAATTGGAAATCTGTACGCTTTAAAGCAACAAATACTGGAACCGTTAACCTGCAATAAAACGTCTGTACCTATAAAGCAGTAAAAACTTCCCAAGTCCAAAAGACCACTTATTGTCACCATTTTATAAAGTTAAATATTTTCAATTGTCTTCATTCAAAATAAAATGTACGACTCCTTGGAATACTTCCCATCCCCCAACCCCCCCCCCCCCCCCCCCCAAAAAAAAACTATTGACCCATTCAGTCCAAAATACCTAAATCTAGTTCTGCAAAACTTTGTGTTTGGTGGGACTTCAGGATAGCACAAACTTTTTCGTTAAAAAATGATACATGTTAGTTCCGTTTCGCGTTTGGTGAACTGCAGATTTGAGTTCCGCTTTGATTTTGGTTGTAAAGTTAAACGGCTTCCGACTCGGGGCCTGTCGCCGAACTTTTACCGGAGTAAATGTTTGCCGCAGCTACACGTCTTTAACCGTCAATTGTTTAAACGTGTCGCTAACTGCTATTGAAGGGAGCTCTAAAATAAACAATTCGGGTGCCTCAAATCGTTTAATGAAATAGGCCAGAAGTGATTGTTGATCTAAGAAACTTTAATCCTCAACTAATTCCACAACTGGCGTTATTTCAATAGGGGTGGAAATTTAAAAAATAGGCTAGACGTTTCATATGTGGCGAATTATTAAATTATCCGCTTAAAGCGCCACATCCAAATAAACCTAAGGGACGGAAAATGTATACATATTGAAAGTTAACCGTAAGTGCTGGACGTGTGAAATAAATACTCGATCTATACTACAGGTCCAATGGCATCTGAAAATAGAAAATACATATGAACGTTTTAGGCAAGTTAATTATTAGTCTGAACTTTTTTTTGCAGATTCTGTATTCAAGTGTTAACCTATTTTATTTTCCAGGTGCTCACGGACTGTATTATTTTATCATGTTCCGTGCAGCAACATATAGTCGCGATCTTTAAATCTTAAAATAGGTTCGTAAGATGAACAGTTAAAGTGCAATTCTAAAGCTATATTCATCTGTTTACAATGTGGCCCAGAGAGAAGGAAAACCTGTAGGTTGCTTATAAAATGCAACCTGTCGGTAATGTAGCCCAGGACCCTGATGGCCCGGTTATCAGAAAAGGCGTGATCTTGCAATTATTCTCAAACAGTGCGTTGAAACAAGCATTTAACATGACAGAGATGTGAGAGAGCGAGTGGGTTCTGTACGGTTCAAGTTCAATCGGTACATTCTTACCTTATGGTTCTGATAGGACGTCACGGCGATAAAGGCGGTTTCCGAGAAAACGTGGGTACAGAATGCGGTGTTTTTGGAACCGAATCCGTTATTTTCGTCAGCCTTTACGATGTGCAACCTGGGCTGGTATTTGTGCATCGAATTTAGAATAATCTACAAGACAAAAACAAATGCAGTTACTTTATCACCCCCGCTGTTTCACGTCCAGGTTAATATTTTTGGCAACATGATTATGGGGAATTTGCTTTAACGGGAAGCTTGTGTTTGGAGGCTCAGCGATAACGCACAACGAGGAAAGGGGGCATTAATTGATACAGAAGAATGGAAATTTGTGGTGTTTTAACGACAGTTCAACTGAACCTATACATTTGAAACCCAAGAAAGCTGTTTAACATAAACCTACTCTTTTACTCCTCCTCCATCTCCACATTACTCCTAATTCGAGTTGTAATATGTTGCAGTCAACATTTACAGATTGTTGGGGATCCGTATGACGGTGGCTTTTTATTTGGTGACCAGCTCGCCTTCCTAACTTCCCGCCATTCGGAACGTTAACGCCTTTTGGACATATTTCATTATATTTTATTGAATTAAAAGAAAACAAATTTAGTTGCAAGGCTGTGGTGATATCAAAGTGGCTCTCTGAAGTCTTCTTTCTCCAATTATTCCAAGATGGTAAAGATTGTTGGTGAGGAGGGGGTAGGGCTGTGAGGGAATCTGGCGACAGAAAGACGCTGCTTGTCCCGCCATCGCAAACCCTGCAAGTCATCTCTACTCGGAGTCCCTCTCATCCCTCAGGCTTAGTTAAATTGCTTTGACAGCCCCGTAAGCCCTAGACATCAGTGGTGAACGATCTAATGATTTTTAATTTCATTACATCCCGCTTAATTGAGAGGCTACCAGTACTGGTTTCATCTAGCAATTTGTTAAATGAATTTCTCATTGTTGCTTTTCCATCCGTTTGTTTAGAGAGATTTTTGCATTCGCCGCCTTTTCACAGTAGGGAAGGCTGCCCTTCGCCGGGCTTCCATCCATTGCAAGGCAGTTTCCAAGGCTACCGTTACCTAACGAAGTGCTTAATGTCTGACAAACACAGCTCCCTATTCTGGTAGATAAACCATAGAAAACCTTAGCAAAACTGTTCAAAATCGACGGCGTTTTCTATTCGTACGTTGCTTCTATTTTCTAACCTGTATTCTTATCTCGAGATGAACCTCCCAGATAATACAGATTCCGCTGTCATTGCTGGCCAGCAGACGATGTGTTCTTTCAAAAGTATTTTGCATCAAAAGGGAGGAACTGAGCGCATTTTACAACAGGAAATCACAAAGGTGCGCAAATTTTATCAGAAGATTTCAATCGGGCCCCAGAACTTGGAACAAAAGAGAATGAATGGATCTTTATAATACAGCGATACTTATATCGTGCATTGTACAGAATTCCAAAGCCTGGGTCGGCAAAGGCAGTAAAATGTGTGCCTTCTCCCATAATGCCCTTATTGTTTATGTCATGGCAGACCACCACATCCCATAATACACTGCATCACAATGAGGCAATATGCTGTCTGGGCCAGCAATTTCAGGTGGAGAGAAAGGTTCCATTCTCAGATCATGTTTTGCAAATCCTTGCATTCCTAATGCGTCGCTAAAAACTTACTGGCCCTCCACTGCAGTTAAAATAGCAACTTTGTCAATGTCCATTTCGAATAAGAAACGCAACATGAGCAAATAGTCCCGTTACACTAAATGCCCTACCAGCGCACAACATGACGACCAGCTCACCTCACAACTTTCTGATTAACCCTTCGCAGACCATCGCGCCAGCTAGATTAACCACTACAAACGCAGGCGTTCTATTTTCTTTTACATATCAGCCAGTTTAGGTTTATTTAGTTTTCAGGTCAGCCGTTTCGATAACACTTAGCATTATTTTATTCCGAGACTGCTCAATTAAAATGTTGTGAGTTTTGAAGACAATTGGAGTTCTTCAACAGTTAATGGAAAGAAATAAAATTTAAAACACCAGTAACTACGCACTTACGTGCCCGAAGGGGTCGAGGTGGTTGTTGGTAAGTTTGAGTTTTTGGAAGGAGACTAGCTGTCTCATCCAATGGGCCCCGGTGGCAGGTGAATCTGGGTGAACGTACAATCTGCCTGGCATTGCAGGCTCTGCTTTCCCCGTCACAGACCTTGGGTAAATAAAGCATGGAAAATGTTCAGATTACAGCTAAACTCCAACAGCTTGCCATTAGTCCAGACAAAGGATTTAGACTTGGCGCACACTCTATGTTACATAAACAGCATTGCCATGAATAAAACAGATGCCAATTTTCTATGTATATTTTATACACGTTGAAACCAAACTCGGAATCTAATATTACACAATAGGCGCTAGTAAGTGGGGTGTGCCTGATACTTACGAGTAATTACTATAATTATCTGCGAAAAAGACTTGGCACATTGTAAATATTCTGTTCTCATATCTCTTGGAATGAGCTAACAAACTTTCATGCAACTCAGTCAAATATTGGAAATTATAACTACCACGTGCCCTTTAGGAGAGGCTACTCACTAACCAACACAGAGACCTCTCAATACATTCTGCGCAGGAGAGTGATGTTATAGCTTCATACTACTCCGAGTGACGCTTTTAACAAAAAACAATCATTCGCATCTCAGCAATTGATGAACTTTTTTTTACCGTGATAACCTGAACCTATTCAGGGCAATCTCCATTTATTGCTTGTTGTTTTTCCCAAATGTGATGAGCCAGGTACAAATAACGCACAGCACTTACCATTTATTATCAGCGAACTTGTAACGGTGATCGTCCGCTGGCACAATATCCATTAGAAGGATATATTTTGTCTTCGGATTTAACCCAGTCACCTTCACTTTGTAACCAGGAAACATGCGCCTTAAAAGAAAGAGACACTAAAACAATTTTGTACATGAATAATAAAGTGTACAAAATGTTCAGTCTGGAAAATAGTAATATCGAGCACTTTCAAAGATGTACGTGCCGGAGAAAATCTGTCTCACTGCACTTAGTATTTACTGACAAATTATTTTATTTTGAATAACCTCAGCAATATTACGAAAACAACGTGATGAAAACGTATTCAATCTGAAGAAGGCATAACACGATCTGTAATTAATGTAAATAGTAAACACGAATTCTAACAGCCGCGGTTAAACAGGCGGCGTTAATGCGCCAAGTAATACACAAACATGGCTTCGATCATGGCCTAATTTGTAACATGCATACAAAGCCTGATGCTTCGTCTCCTTGTTGCAGAAGTGACTTGGTTTGCAAATGCTAGACGTGTTTACAAAATACTACAGAAAAATAATCTGAATATGATTTTAGTCGGTAAAAAGGAGGGACTAAAGAGCTTTTAAATGGAATAGCTGTATTTGTTGTCTCGTCGAATTAGCAAAGCACAGTTTGAATATATGTAGATCTTTATAAATATTTATCACTCGTTCAGCCTAAGTGGGATGAAAATGAAAGCCCACGAGAGAACATGTTGTCTACTTGCAAAAATAAATCTTGTAACCGCACAGCACTGCTTGAACTCTTCAAAAACTATGAAATAGTACACTACACAAGCTTTCTAAGGAATCTCAACGTCGTCTGCTAGAATGTCCTGCAGTTCTCTCAACCTGCGACTTTCTTGTGCAAATGTTCTTAAACTATAAACCCGAAATAAATGAGAAAAGTTGTCACATCTAAACGTTAAAACAAAGTGAATACAATTTTTTAAAAAAAATAGCGATTAGCGATGTGCAGACGATTTCGTGTAAATAATATATTTTCAAGCCTGTATGTTCCTTAAAGTACATGTTCGTGTAAGTTTGTAAACGCTCCAGTCATTTATGATAACCCTTGGTACTATAGTTTCCGCAAACAGTCTAAGGACAGCCATTGTTAGGCCACATTTTGCGTTTTCGGGACAATTATTGGAAGCTGTTATTTACATTTTATAAAATGCATCTTCTTGGCTGTTACATCATGGCTGACAGGCTCTGCTCTTTCCAGTCACTTTAAATATTTCATATTAAAAATTGATTAATCTGAGCCTGTTTAGTGTTGAGCATTCCCGTTATTATCTATTATATTCTCCTCTTTAGAAACACTTAAAAGATTTCCCTTTGGGACGAAACGGATTTTGAATAGATGGAAGACAATCCAATCACTACGAAGTTTAGGTAGTCAAAAGAATATTTACAAGTCCATTTTAGACCAAGATCGTGCTGCGAGGACGATTGCAATAATTGTATACAGTAGCTGTTATTATTGCGGCATTGTGTTTAAGTATGTTGATAGGCCCTTACCTTCCTGCTTTAGTAATGATCATCTCAGTCCCGACTTCGTGAAATTTTAACCATAACTCTCGTTCATGCAAATAAACCTTGATTCCTTCCATGCCCTATAACAAGTGGAGACTGTAATTAATATGACTACGCTTAAAATTCTACGTTGCAGCAAAATAAATACAATCCAACGTGCTAATGCATGATTTCTAATCATACGTGTGTCTGATTACTGATCAGAGATATTCCAATAGTCCAAAAGTGTAACAAGATTAACCAATCAGGCCTCTGCGTACACCAACAGCAATAAAGGTGTCAGAGATACATTTATAGACATTTACATAAAACAGCTAATTGTTACTCATGTTCAGCAATAACATGCAGTACTGCGCATGGTTTTGTCAGCGTAGGGGTGTCTGAGACCAACCTGTTGAGTATATGTAGCTTGCTGTGGGGAGGGAGGTTTGCTGGCGGCTCCGAGCTGGCTGTCCTGCTTACTTTCAGATGAATGCTCCTTGGGCTCGGACTCACTGTGTGCTGTTGCTGGCAGCCCGAAGCCTTCTTCAGTCTCCGCCATATTTCGCCGCACAATTCTTGCAAAAGAGGCACCAAACCCCAAGCACAGTGAGCTAAATGTTATCAACGTATAGCGAGCATCACACAGCACAGTCCCCTCCTGACAAATGCACAAAAAAAGCTTAGAGGGCGCCAAAAGAAAAAGAGGGAGGGGTGAAACGCCCTCAACAATAACAATTTTCTAAACAGATGTGCTAAACTAGGTATTACAGAATGCAGGCCTTTTATATTAAGTTATGGAAAATTGAGGGGAAAAAAGATAATGGCAATCTTAGCTGACTCCAAAAGATAAATGAGGTATTCACGAAATTCGTCTGGACTTCTGGAAAGAGTAATAAAGATAAGATTCCAGGCAGCTTTTGAGCAACCGTTTGATTGGAGTATAAGCACCAATTACATTTCCTCGACTTTGTAGACCCGTGTTTGTGCGGTACACCAACTTCTTCCACTGGTTTTATTGCCTTGTTAAAGTGTCGGTAGCTTTCGACATTAGCCCGAAGTTGCACTCGTGTCATTACAATGACTATTGTTTCCTTGACTCTTGTAAGAACGTTTAATCACTCACCGTACACTCAGAGTTAGGAAACGACTGAGCATGTTAATACGTGTAGTTTCCAAAAGTGTGGCCTACTGAAAATCAAAATACTCTAGAATATTGCTATCTTTTCGAAATATGGCAGAGTTCTAAGATCTGAAATGGCAAAATGTTGTCAAATTATTAACTCCCGCCCCCCAAAAAATGTTATGATAACACCTACATCTACCACGAACTACTTTATCGCGCTATTTTATCTCTGTTATGGTGTAAAATTTTGAGTCAACTGTTGCATTACTTCAACACTGTCAACAACTTTCATTTGGGAGGCCAACTGATTTACTTATTTCTCAGCACCCTTTGGTGCCTTATTTTCTATGGTCAAAAAATTATTCACCACTATAAGGTATAAAAATAACAACTGGTGTTTATAGCACAAATGAAACAGAAAACACGTGCAATATAATTCGCTAGATTGCTTTAAAGACTTGCCAATAAACTGTATAAACAAAAACAATTTAAATATACAATAGCATTTAATGCTTCCAGATCAACTCCATTAAAACTAGGCCTCTGTTGATAAAACGCAAAGAATCGTTAATGAGAAGGATTTTAATGTGAAATCATACGGGTCAGATTTACCCTGGCTGTATGAGACTATTAATGTGTTCATGACATTTGTGTGCATTAAAATTATATGTCGTTGGCTCACAACGTTCATAGTTCAATTAAGAATTGTTTACATAAAGATATAGTATCTGAAACGCGTTGATTTTAGAATCTTTTTACACAACAATAAGTGTTCTTAATATTGCTTAGGTGCTAAATTATAAATTAACCTTAATTTTGAATTTTACATTTGTGTTTTATTTTAAATGTAGCAGACGATAATGCTCAAGGGTCTTCAGTCTGTGCACTTAATTAGCCATGCGTTTTAAGCATTGGCATACTGTTATAAATAATTCACACCAATCATGAAACACAGCGTGTGTATATGTAATAAACAGCATTAGCTTGCAGAACATAATCATACTGAGAGCAAGGTGTTATTAATGCATCACGTTTGAAAAAGAATGCGATGAATATTTAAGAGGATTTGTGTATTTTTTCAAAAAAAAAAGTTGTCCCTTTTAGCGAATTTCTTTTTTTTTAAGTGAAGCTGGTTGTTTACTCTATGTAACTTATAATATTGCTTTAAAAACATTTTGAGTTAAAGCAATGACGACAAGCACAGCTGCTCTGTGAGGGTAACACTGGACTGTTATACTGCAGTTTTGCCAAGTTAAAAACATGGATATTTGTTTCGGAAGCTATTGTAAATTATCCAGTATCTAATGAGAACATGTCACTATTTTTATGTTTTAGTTCAAGCTTCAGAAGGAGTTACTCAACCCAGGAAATGAATTGCTTGCAAAGTTTCTCAGTTGGATGGCAGGCAAAAGGAAAGTACTTCTAACCATATTAATGAGATTTTAAAATGATAGAAATTAGAAATCCTCACTATTGACTAGCGGTTTACTCGAAGTAGTCGCCATTTCTTGCTAAAGTCTCACAATTTTATTTAGATTATTAACATTGAAGTTGAGTGTAAAATCGAAGAGCACTGGACGATCAGTGTGAAACGATATCCTTCTGTACAGATAGGCCGCGACACCGTGTGTGTGTGTGTGTGTAAATATACAGTGCCCACTGGTCAGTGTCCATCATTAGCGTTCTAGTTTTTTTTTGTACACGCTAAACTTTCTCGATATCAATCAATAGATGAGCAGCTCTTTACATTTCGAAAAGACTCGCCGACTGTCATTTGCAACAACGCGAAATGCTCCCTTTTCTTTTACTTTCCACGTAGGCCCCGTTATTCGCTGATGAACATTAAATAAATAACGATCTCTGTCTCGCACATAACACGTATATTTACAACACACACGTAAGCAAAAGCAAAACGTAACGAATGAGGGTCAACCCGAAGAAGGAATAGCAATATACCTTCAGATCTCTCCACAGTGAAAGGATATTTATACAATCCTTTTCAATCGCTGTTTTCCCTGGTTAGGCACAGAACACATCCCAGGCTGAACAATCCATAGATCTCCAGAGGTACTGCACTTCTCCAAACACTTCCAGGTTGCCAGACGCGCAAGAGGGATCCTGAGAAAAAGATAAGGCCTTATCGCTCTGTTTTGGGCATCTAGCTGCAAAAAAACTTGCCGTTCAGAGTGCTAGTGGGAAAGGAGTTCCCCCATAAGGTGGATTTGGTGGGTGCTGAGTGTGTGTAATATAGGAAATGCGTGCACATCCAGAGGAGCGCGCTGACTGGAGTGACGTGGTGGGGAGCCTTTCGTGCTCTCAAAGTGCTGAGCGCCTGTCCAACCAGCGCTGATCCGCACAGAACGACTCATCCCAGACCCCCCAGCATCCTGGCAGCTCAAGCACAGCACAAAGACACTATGAAATTCAACAGCACCCCACCATCCATCTTGGTCCATTCTTTTAACCAAAAGGCAATTGCCTCCACCCCCTCAAAAAAAACCTTTAAGCACAGACTGGACCTAAAGATCACTCTGAATAAAACTTCACTGAGCGCTGTGAAATGCAAATCCTAGTCCCCTTTTTAGGCTGTAGATAACTTCACAATTCACCATGACGCTATCCAGATGGGAGAACGAGAAATCAAGAAAGTAACAAGCCTGACTGAAGAAGCAAGTATTGAGATACAGTACTGGGTACTTTTGGGTTTTTTTTGTATTTGTCAGAGGAGGGGAGAATTGTATGTGTAGTTCATTTTTTTGCAACTTTGTCTCGATGTTAGCGTATTCTGGAAATGATTGCTAGGGCATTCCAAGTTAAATACATGCAACTTACACTTTGATTAAAACAAGCAAACGCCTGCAGTTTGAGTCTGCAGGATTGTTTCCGCGTTGATTATTTTTAAAGATTATTTTTAGGGTGTCGTTGAATAGGGCAGAATCTGCTAGACGGTGTACTGTCGCATTCTAACTTTGAAAAGAACCAGATTAGGAACAGTATTTTTGATAAGGAAAGGGGTTCCATACCAGCCTTTCCATGATGTTTGATAATGCACGCAAAATTATCAAATATAGTTTACATTTAAGTGTCATACATGGCCCTTGGTGGCTTTTGGAATAAACAAAGTATCAAAGTTTCTGCTAATGCATTGTGTATCTTTGTAAAATGTACGGACAAATACACATTTCCCCCTTATATCTAAACTTTCATCGCTGGAAAATCAGATCGAATGCCAGAGACACACAACAGCTTTAGGACAACGTCACTGTTGTATACATTACACATTTCAGAAATGTCGTGCAGCCATTACTGTGAAGCTGATCGCGCTTCACTATAGGTAAAGATGCAGATTATTCCTGCAAATACCATAATTCAGAACTCGCCACATATTTGAATGTAAACAGGAGAACAACTCTGACCCTAATCACCGTAAGTTACTCAATGTACAGCCCAGGTAAACCTCGCACAAGTGGACTTACCGGAAAAATACACGTGACGTGACGACTAACGATTTCCATTATCCTTCCTAATATTTGGACAGTGCTATTTAAACTGACTTCTCCTACCTCTACTATTTACCCTACTGGTACCTTTAATATTAAGACAACAAAAATAGCATTTTGACCGAAAGCAGAAATTCCGTCCATACATCAAACGTTTTGTATTGCTTCGGATGATTACGGTTCAAAACTATGGCTGGGATATTTGACATCTGATTTCAAAATCTCCAACTGGATATCATGCTTTTACAAACAAAACGGGTAGATTATTACGGCATATGAATTTTAAAGTAGTGGGAGCAAATTTGAAAATTCTGGTGCATAACAAGTGGAAACACCCGCGATAAAATACATTAAACTCGTTCCCAAAAATACACCATTACATCCGAAATGTTGTAATTGAGATATGTTGTACCTACCGAGGACGTGTAATATTCCTGTATTCTATTAAATAAAGCAATAGGTTTCCTTCATTCTTGGCTTAGGCTTGTAGATTTTTTAAAAGTCTGATTCAGCCCCAAGGATTCCTCGGCCCAGCTGCATCGACAACGGCAAGTAACTTTCGCATTAAAACGGTTCAGCGTCTTGAACGAATTTAATATTAGTTTATTACTAGTCACAGGCCAATAGATAAAGAATGCCGCGAGAATATCCGCGGTATCATCAGCCATTCACCTATAGAACTCGCCAACGTCACCATCACGCAACTCGATTTTTTTGTGTTGGTTGACCGCAACTAGCGTGGAGGGTTAACCGGAGTTAAGATCATTCCTACCAGTGGGAATGACATTTGTATAAAACCGATGATGTTCAATCGTTATATTTTAGACCAGGATTTAAAATCCCCGTAATGATTATATTGCAGACTTGTCTTAAGAACTGCAATAAGTAGACGTTAGCCACGGTCAAAAAGTGATACAAATTAATATTTTGAATTTAACAAGGCGCTCATCTGCTTGATTTGTATTATTAGCTGAAATCTTGTCAACTGAATGTACAGACAGTTCGGTGACAAGTACTTGCTATACATAGTAATTGATAACCTGTTGGTTCACGGTATCAAAAGATAAAGACTAGGAACCAATTATTGCCAATGAAAAAAAAACCTAATCCTCTAACACGGCCAACAGAAACTAAAGTTAAATCGTCAGGTTCCTTAGCGTCGAATTGTTAAAAATGCGAAGAGTTTTTCTTGGAACGCCGTGCGCCTGGTACATTTAGAAATAAGTGCGCAACGTCAATTTTAAAAAGGTGTTAAGATTATATTGAGTGAAAATGGGCTGGGGTTGTAAAGAGCATCAGTGACCTGAAGATTTTGCATTTAGGAAATGACATTGGCTGTTGCGATTGGCAAATGCCGGCGGGTGAGTGAAGCCGAACTGATGTTTAATGCATATACATATAAAACATGTTCTATTATGTGTTCTAAAACTTTTATAGTTACTTCTTGTTAACATAAACTTCGTAATAGAGACAGATTTTTGAAATGATTTATTTTTAGTATCGTACTGCATCTAGTTAATGGCAATTTACAGTCACAGTCGCTTAGCGAGTGTCAGAAAGGTCTATACGCAATGATCGTTTCAAATAATAATGATAATAGGCCCCTAAATATTGCTGTGGTTAAATAATGCATTTTATTGCTCAAATGACATGACAATTGGATTTGCGAATAATGCAATGTGGTTAAATAATGTTTGCAACATAAAGTCCGTTTAAACACGTACAGACGTCAGATAAACGCAATGGTTCTTTAAAGTTCTAAAAGTGAGAACTAAATTAAGTCTGCATTCACGAGACTGTGCAAAATAACCGGTGATTGCAGCTATTTTTTCCACCTCATGCAAATAATTTTTCAGGAACAGGCGGAGTCCTACTTTACTGCAGTTGTTTTGACTGCAAACAGCACCACGGGAAGCCGATCCGGTTATTAGGTACAACAACGGGCAGGCACCCAATTCAATCCAATCCGTGCACAGGCTCACTTCTAGTTACACAACCAGTAGTGTCTGTCCGTATATGTCTTACAGACTGAGAATGCTCACGTAGAAATGGGGCTGCGGAAGTAAGCATTGTTGAATAATTCTGTATGTTCCCCGGGGGATTTATTTCACATTTTCTTCTCATATAAAATTACTTGATTAAAATGCTTTGCTCTGATACATGTTAAAAAATAATACCCCGAAACCTAAGGACAAAACAGGATGAATTTCAAAAACTTTTCATCTCATCATATACCGGCCCATACAAATTTAACACGGATTCCATGAAGTCAAGATACTGTTGCATTATTATATCTCCAAGTGGTTTTACTCTTTAAGAACATCACATGATGAATAATGCAAAACTACCAAATGCACTTTTGCATCAAAGCCTCTCAGAACACTTGTCACTGTAATACGGGTTATAGCAGGTCAATGCGAGGTGGAGTTAAGATTTAAAAACTATTATTCACATGATTTTAATGGCAGCATAACAAGGAATGGGAATCTTTCTGTATTTCAGAAGTTACTTTACTTCTGCAGTAATTCAGGCATTCCAATTCACAATAGCACAAGAAAGAAATAACTCTGAATTCAGCGAGTGGTGCATTTCATTTAGGCTAGTTTTAGTTTACATGCAGAACCTCCCTAACGTTTAAGATTATATATTACAAAATAAAGTAGCACTTAAAATTATCTGTAAACAATGAAACAATTTCTATTTTACCACCCCTGACGTAAATGAGCGGCTGTTTGTGATTCACCAAATATTTTATAAATCAGTCTTGCTATCGACATCCTTAATCAGAATATCCGCATACAGGTATCGAACTGAACACCCTGACCTTCTAAATAGGTTATAACTTTAAGGGATTAGCGTGTAAATGCATGTGCAAATCTGAAACTCTGTTTATATTAAAATAAGTTGAATACATCTGTATAATAAATGATCCCTTCCATACCGTCATACCAAGTCTATAATGTTCATTGAATGGTGTTTACTAATGGTGTAAAATATTACCCTAAATCAATTTCAATTATATTTTAATTTTAACTCTGTTTAAGGGTCCTACTATGACTTCCCGAATTCAGATTGTTTTATGTATCAAAATGTTATTTACTTATTATACCGCATTTTCAGTAAACATTCGTGCAGTCCATACCTTGGAGTTTTATTAAATGCCATACATAAATACATAGCTACAACACAAAAGAAATAAATCAAGTCAAATGTAGACGCTCGTAATGGAATTTAAGTAAATGTGATGTAATTAACGGCGATGCGCATTAAAAAGCAAACAAAACATTTATGTTGCTTTAGATCTTTCATTAGCCTCAAACTTGCTCGTGGCAAATTTAAATTCCTCCGCGTTAACGTGAATACTTCAATAATTGTCCATGAGTAGCTGTAGCAGCCCAAATAAAAGATGATGCAATACTATGACATACGGTGAATTACAAGCTAAAGAAGGGAAAAGTAAATATTGCAACAAATTAATCCAGGAAATTATAAAGTTTGTGATTTTCTGCACCATTTCTCACAATTCTCAGCACAATTTTAAGATCAGGCAATTGGAAAATATGTTAGCATAAAACGCCATTTATTTGGAGGCAATTATTCAATTGCAACACCCATACTTCAGAGGTATGTTTACATCAACCCGTCTCCAGCAGATTACATTGCTAGACTGGGGTCATTTAAAGAAAATTATTATACAGTTAACATAACAACTTAAGAGTAACAAATAAGGAGCATTTATACATAAAAGAGGGCGTATCCAATTATGTGGAGAACACTGTGGAACCAATGAGAAAGAAAAACCTATTTAATATTATCGACCGCAGAATAAAGTCTTGAAGTTTATTTACTTCCGACTTGGGAACTTTTCAAATTGGGAATGATGTCACGTTATTATTCCCTCATGTTCTGACAAACGACCGGTACATTTGAGTTTCTCTAAATACATTACTAGTTTTTTTTAAAGGATGTATTCATGGCCTTTTGATACAAAACAATTAATGGATCCGAACAAGCAGCCTGCTAAAATCTTACTTTGGTTTTATAGATCACTTGTACGGCAAGTATACATATGTAACCCCAGGCAGGTTAATCAGTTTCCTATCAATCAAAAGTTTACGAGTTAACAGGAAATGCTGCAAAGATGAAAAGTACTGCAAAACTGTTGGAGACATCAGCCGAAGGAACATATCGCTTAGCCTGTGCGATCTCTGTTCTCTCTCAGTAGAGGATTAAAGGCATGTATCTTTAACTCGGCCTGTTGTTGGCGCCAAGTGGTGTGTTATTAATCATGACTTTTAGCTCCATTTTACGTAAAGGCTATGTCGCTACAATTCTTCACCGCCAAGTTAAAGATAGTGAAGCAAACACATATTTTACTCGTTCTGTCCAGTTCTGTATCTTAACGCAGGCCAGTCGCTAAAGTCAGAGGTCGTTCTAATAACCGTGCAGCTGTGGGTCTGTGGTTTAAAATGACGAACTGATTATATCATTTACAAGATGCAAGTTCTCTCTGGGAAGTTTAATCTATTCCTGCAGAAGACAAATATATCACACACTTTCAGATTCAAACTCAAAAGAGATCTCAAATGTATTAATATATTCTATGGGGAATCTTCGAAAGGATGTTTTCTAGGAGTTAATAAAAACCTTTAAACCTCACATCACAACGTAACATTGTTTAAGTTTCGTGCTAATTTGGTCAAATGCAACGTACATTTGTGACGTCCAACTGCAGTTGGTGATTTTACCAAACTGTTGAGAGGTATGTTTTCAACAGATCCCCTTCCCCAATCAGGAAAAGTTTATTCTTCGTTTGGCATAACGGTGAAAATGGAAGTTTAATGGTCAGAGAAATGTAGAAATGTTTCGTTATCAGCAGAATAAGTTAGTGGTTTAGCTTCTACATCAATGTTTTGTTTAAATGTTTTGTCACCAGCATGTCCATGCATCACTGATCACCAAAAATTCAGATAATCTGAAGCATTCGCAGAATATACACCAATTTTGGAAAGAAGAACTCGCTCCCCAAATTTCTAACAAGGTCCTTGGATAGAACCGTGTACATTGTGTATTTGCACATTTACAGCTTCTTGTCTGACATGGCTCACTTTCAGTGTGTTCTTTGCATCCATGAATGTTGATGCATACACACAAACCTGTCTCTATCAGACATAGTTAACAAGCCGAAGGGGAAATGCCTTAAGTAGCTAACATACAATTAAAGAGCTACTGTGAAACTAAACCACTTCCCTTTTAAATTCATTTCAACATAATCAGTTACATTCCATCTTCATGAAAAAACACAAGTTAACTTTATGAGAAATATGTTATTTGACGAGCTTGTGACCGTTTACCGATTTGTGCAGATGCCTTTTGAAGTTGATGATGCCTGGGATTTGTTAATCACTGCGCAATAAACAAGAACCTTCTATTTTCAAATGGAAATAGCGCGTTTTTACGATAGTTACTCAACGGCCTATTAGATTCTACAAGTACGGAGCAATGTCACGACTGATCTATATGTGAAGCGTGCACATCTCAAATTAGAATTAAAAAATGGAACGTTGAAGACCTGCCAACACCATGCACAGGTTGGAAATGTCAATTATTATTTATAAGTAAGTGCCGATTTGAAGGAGATAAAATGCATCATTCAAACGACTCAATTTTTTCGGATAAGTTTTGAAGGTGGAGCTAATATGGGTTGCTAATAACATAAACGGATTTAGAATCGAAAGTGAATCGAGATAACCAACTTATCCTGCTTCGAGAATCATAAGTTACATTGGTTTTCAAACTGTATTACAGAAGTCTTTGGATTAAAGTTGAGATTTTGAAGAGGCGCCTTTGCATTTCAACTGCCTGCTGCGGTTTAGTTCTCTTAAATTTTAAAGGAATGTATTTCATTTTCAAAAATACTGCCAATCAATTTTTCTTTGTAAATCGAAATACTATTAGTCACCAACATTGCAGCAATATAAAATCAGCCATTTGTGTAACAACAGTATTTCGATCTTGCACCTATTCATACTCCCTCTACCAACCTTTCCTCCTACACATGGCAATGCAACAACTTGACGATTCAATAATTTTATGACAATTTTTAACGGGAAGACAGCTACGTAATATTTCTAAGCTGTTAATAGTTTCTCCTACCAATTGGGCAGCTGCGCTGTCAGGACGTGTGATAGTCCAAATTAAACAACATCTGCTTGGTGGGATCTTGTGTGCAAACCGGCTGCAGTGACTAAATTTCAGAAGTACTCCACTGACTGTAAAAGCGATCTAGGACGTCCCGGGATCGTGAAAGGAGTATTTAAATAAAAGTTTCTCTTCTTGCTGGGGACTGGCAGTCTAATGAAATCAGGTCACCATAGGGTGAATGCCTTGGATATTAGATTTGCTGAGTATACTAAATATTAGGATGTACTGTCGCACTGATTGGTCCATATCGTTCTCTCACTCGGATGTTTACTGGAGATTATTTTCACTGCAGATCGTGAGACACATATTTGCTTTCTCTTCGAATTCACGATTATTATCCATAAAACAAGATGAATCTCATGGGAAGTCTGGGTAAACATGGATTTGGGAAATTGGGCAAACATCTAAATTCAAATTCATAAGACTTTATACATATTTTATCACAATATTTGGCAATCTCTCTTGCGTGGCTCTGTACAAATTATTCATATCGGCCCAGTCTCAGTCTCACAGTCTGAGGTTGCCGAAAAGCACACTTATCCTAGCTATTAGCTGAAACGAATTCATAATTAAACACCACGAAATAATTCAACGGTGAATTCAAATACATATCAGACACAACTGTCCCCTTACCCAGTAGTAGACAAGATTTAGTGCTGAGCCCCACTTCACTCAGCAGGTCCCGCAACATTCCCTTGTGAGGAAAGTGCCAATGGTCTGTGGTGCGGTGGATACATGTGTGTGAAAGGCTGCTACGTCATAGAAATACCTTTTGCAGATTCTCTGCAGCATTACTAACGTTATCTTCTTAAGTTAAGGTGGTATCGGAAGGGGGATGGTAGTGCGGCAACCCGAGTGGGTACATACCCATTAGATCTTAAGTCCAACACTTGCGGCCATCCTGCTGCTCCCCAATAATCTTGAAGTCAGAATCATACCACAGGACCAACAAGTGTGATGGTCCAACAAATCCCTGCTCATTAAATGACCCATACATACCCAAGACCTCGGCGTGACCCGCATCATCTCCAACCAACTGAAACTAACGCCCGGTTATCTTGAAAATGAAAAGGACCAGTTTCTTGACTATTTTGTATTTTAAAGACACTGCCTCCCACCCCTGGCAACTGAGAAATCAAACGTGCAAACGTGTCTCGTTTGAATTCACGCTGTTTTAACATCCAGTTTCCACAATATTGGGACATTATCAGTTTTTGGACATGTTTTGTGCATAGTTAATGAGAACTTGACTTCTTTTGAAGTACAGTGGTAAGTTCTGAATTGACTTCAGATCAAGTTCGAGGTATATCTGCGCGCTAATCATTTGAAATGACTATTTCTGCAGTTTCAAAGGTATCACAGTTCCATCTGCCAAAAGCAAGAAACACAATTATTCGGGAGTTTTTAAGTTTTGCCATAGTTAGCCGTTGGGAAATTCGAAAACATACAAAGTGGGAAGGATACAGTTTGGCCGGCACAACAGTAAAGATTCCATCAAGGACGGCTGGTGAGTCGTTTTCTTCCTTTTGACTGCTCTTGATTTCACGAGAACCAAAATTGTCATTGCATACCTGGTGTATAACCACTCCAACTCCAATAAAAGGGACTCAATGTGGCAAACTCAAACAAGTGTATCAAAGTTGCTCATGGCAGATAAAACTTTATTTAATTGCTAATTAAACGAATTTTTCGATCGGCTGATCCTCTTCCTGAGAACTTTACTGGAATAAATATATCCTAAAGAAAATAGAACGCACCTTGCGAAATATCATGTGTCAGTCAATTGATGGGGAGTATTACAGCCATCACGTAAGTAGCCAACCAGGCAGAGAAGTAAAGTGGATGTTTGGAGTTAGGGACAAATACCCTGCTGCCATTTGTCAGTTTTGTTCCTGCTTCTTATTTGCCAAGGCTGGAATGTAACTACCCCCCCCCCCCCCCCCCCGTTCCTCATATACCCCCACCTCCTAACTGGTAAGTGGAATATTCCAGCGCACAACGTATAAACATCCTACTTTGCTGGTTGGATAGAAAGTATATGTGTAAACCTGTTACTACCCAGTTAGTATGCGATAGATAGGTTAGACATGAGTTCAAAGTTTCTTTTATATCGGTATATATATGCGGTAGGATAAAGCTGATGTCATAATATCGTTACATTTAATAATACAGCGCAGAAATAGGCCATTCGACACAACTGGCCTATGCCCGTGTTTATGCTCCACAAGAGCCTCCTCCCACTTTACTTCACCTCACCCTAACATATCCATATTTCATACTATATAAAGATTTATTCCATTCTGTTTTGTAGCATATGGTGTACCAGTTGCTGGATAGCACAATGGTTACATTAGCCTGTGCCCACTGACCAGCTGAGTCTGAATCCAGTCCAGACTGATCAGGTGATAGATTCCTCCGCTACCAGCTATAATGTTCGTAGTGAGGTGAATGTGAGCAGCCTCAACCCAATTTCTGATATTTGTGAGTTCACAACACAATACTTCCCTTTATTCAATACCACTAACACTACTTTAGCAATCTCATTGGGAGAAGCTTGGTGAATTAAAAGATTTTGAACTATCAACACAACTTTAAAGGAATAGAGTGAATTCAATAAGGTCGTGCAGTATAACAATTTTACAGAAGTTAGCACTTAACGCATAAGTATTTGCATCTGGCCTATCTCCTTAGGATCTAAATTTCTGACCATGCAAACTGTAGTCCATACATAGATTACAGACCACAGAAATATTGGTATTTCTCCCTTGCTATAGGATCTTGTTCCTTTTTTGGCAGAACTCGGTTTATCACAAACAAAAGTTCCCCAAATTCGGTTGTCCCCCAGATTCTAGATGTGTAACTGCACAGATCATTTACTGAAGATTCATAGTGGATGGTAATGTTTCAACTGTGCTAATACTTTTCCAGAAATGCCCTGCTAAACTAATCCAATATGATCCATTTGTATCCAGCCTCAATCAGAGTGATTTGTAAAATATAAGGGTAATTTTAATTAAAAGCTTATCCTTTATTATAACCTCCTTCAAAAAATTAAGCATCATTTGAACTTCTATGTATAAGTACCAACAGGGAAATAGGCCAATCAGCACAAACAATCCTTGTGCTGTTCCTCTCCTTGTCAGCACTCGTTATAATTCACATTTACCCATACCTTCTGATATTCGTTCAATCTAACTTCCTTCATCTACCTATCCAATCTATTCTTGAATGTTGGCATTGTTTCTTCTGTAACCACTAACCCGAGAAATGAATTCCATAGCCACAGTTTCAATGTGCTACCCTCCCACCCAACCACCCACTCATCCCACTTAATACAATAAACTTTGAAAATTTCCTGTCATTTTAGTAAAAATATCAAGTTTCTCACTGGTATGAAGACCCTAGCATAAGTATGTCTTCCTTGCTCTAGTGATGTCAGACAATATATTTCAGACCAGCTTCACAAAACACAGTGGCAAGGTCAATTTGAAACCAGCCTGAGTGCTTATTAACATCATCCAAATCCAGGATGGGGATGGAGATTTGCCAGTTCCAAGCAAAGTTTCCTGATTTGAATGGCCTCAGAGCAGTTCTCAGACTATACCTCGAAACTATTATCATTATTTATGCTATGGAGCTGCTCCAGGGAATGCAAGGCCATTTCTGTTCCATTAACTCACCATAGCACAAAGGGAAACATACTGGTAAGAAGCACAATGCTCTTTTTAAAAATGTCATAAAAAATTCTGCCAAGACTATTATTTCCTTCTATAAAATGGAGGGTATTTTCAACATTTCCTCTGTAAATACTTCACATTGATGGTGTCATGGTATATTCCTAACTGAATACCTAACTGACCTTGGAGAGAATGCAGAGGAAATATACCAGAAAAGTACCAGGGATGAGAGAGTTCAGTTATGTGGAGAAACTGGAGAAGCTGGGATTGTTTTCCATAGAACAGAGAAGGTTAAGGGGAGATATAACAAAATTATGAGGGGTTTTGACAGAGTAGATAGGGAGAAACTGTTTCTACCTGGACCTGGACAATATCCAGGCTTGGGCTGATATGTGGCAAGTAATATTTGCGCCACACAAGTGCCAGGCAATGACCATCTCCAACAAGAGAGAATCTAACCATCTCCCCTTGACATTCATGGAATTACCATCACTGAATCCCCCACTATCAACATCCTGGCGGCTACCATTGACCAGAAACTGAACTGGAGTAGCCATGTAAATACTGTGGCTACAAGAGCAAGTCAGAGGCTAGGAAACATGAGGCGAATAACTCACCTCCTGACTCCCCAAAGCCTGTCCACCATCTACAAGGCACAAGTCAGGAGTGTGATGGAATACTCTCCACTTGCCTGGATGGGTGCAGCTCCAACAACACTCAAGAAGCTCTACACCATCCAGGACAAAGCAGCCCGCTTGATTGGCACCCCATCCACAAACAGTCACTCCCTCCACCACCGACGCACAGTGGCAGCAGTGTATACAATCCACAAGATGCACTGCAGCAACGCACCAAAGCTCCTTAGACAGCACCTTCCAAACTCGCGACCTCTACCACCTCGAAGGACAAGAGCAGCAGATGCATGGGAACATCACCACCTGCAAGTTCCCATCCAAATCACACACCAAGTTGACTTGGAACTATATCGCCGTTCTTTCACTGTCACTGGGTCAAAATCCTGGAACTCTCTTCCTAACAGCACTGTGGGTGTACCTACCTCACATGGACTGCAGTGGTTGAAGAAAGCAGCTCACCACCACCTTCTCAAGAGCAATTAGGGATGGGCAATAAATGCTGGCATAGCCAGTGATGCCCACATCCCATGAATGAATAAACAAAAAAAAACCTGCAGGAGAGTTTGTAACCAGAGGACACCGTTTTAACATAAATACCAAAAAAGGACGGGATGGATATTGGGAGAATGTTCTTTTAACAGCGAGTTGTTGTGATCTGAAATACACTACCTGAAAGGATGGTGGAAGCAGATTTAATAGTAAGTTTCAAAAGGGAATTCGATGAGTTCTTGAAAAGGAGAAATTTGCAGGGCTGCAGGGAAAGAACAAGGTAGTGGGCCTAATTGGACAGCTCTTTCAAAGAGCTGACACAGATGTGATGTGTCACATGGCCTCTTTGCATGCTGTATGATCCCTTGATTCTATGAATATTCCATCAAGTATGAGTTTATCCACAAAATCAATTTTTTTTGCATAAGGCAATAATTTCATGTTAAAAACTGTCACCTTTCTCAGATATACAAAACTAAATTATATTGATGGCAGCTTTGGTTAGGGTGTGGATATAATAAAGCATGTGTTTTCTGTTAAAATTGCTAAATATAAATCACTGCAGGCAAGACGTGTGGGACACACTGGCCTAGTCAAACAGTGCATTATTAGTAAAGTCTGAAGCATCATTGAAACAATGCAGTACATGCTTTTGGTACATAAGCTGTGCAGATATAAATCTCCAATCTTGGACATAATATAAATGACTACATTTTCTTTTATAATAAATTGAGTGTTTATTAAACTTCTACAAATGGAGAACATGATCCTACAGGACAGCAGAAATGTCAGTGGTATACGGATGATATTCTATGTGCTCAGATCTATATATCCTATGAGATTAATGTAGATGAAAACATTTGTGTTTTGACAAATGCTATATTGTGTAAAACTATTAGGCTGCATTTTTATTTAATGTTCCCAGAAGCTGCAAATATTAGAATATATAACATTGATGTGCATCATAACATGGCCTGTGAATAAACGTGAAAGCTTTATTTTTCTTTGAAAACACCCTGTGACTGTTACTAATCTACTTAATTACAGGTGCTATATAAATGTGCTGTTGTTGAAATGGTTCCAAAGTTTTATACATAACTTATGCCATAGCTCCCTTAGATATGTATTTCCCTTAGATATTAAGTATTTCCATGATGCTTTCAAGAGTTCATAAGTGACTATTGCACATAAGGTGATCAAGTCAGCCTCATTTAGAGAGGTTTTCATGAGCAGAGATAAATACTAAAAGAGCTGAACAACAAAACCACCAGTATTTTTGAATAGAAATGGAGAGATGTAACGAGATGTGTGAGGTGCCATTGCTCATCAATGGAAAGGAATGGATGCTGGGTCCCTCATTGATTGAAACAGTATAACAGTATCCATTTTCAAAAAGTAGTGAAACAGACTTGGGCATCTATTGACATTACTTTTACACCAATATCAATTGAAATAACGAAATCTATTATCACAAAGAAACTTTAAGGTTGTGTGTATGATAATAAGCTCAGAAACAGCAACCACTTCAGAAGGGGAAGATCTTGGGTGACTAATCTCCTTGGGCTGAATTTTATCAGCGCGATGCACTCCGTGGCGGCGCGCTGTGAAGTCGGCGGCCTTCCGACTTAGAAGTGTCGCCACACAGCCCCCACGATATCACACACGGGGGCTCATGTAAATGGAGGGGACGAACGGTCACCCCTGATGATGTAGAGGGGGTAGCCGCCATGTCCCCGCCAAGGGTGTCTGATGCCACCGCGCAGGCTCCAACACCATTTTTAAAGGGCTTCAAACCCTTCAGGATATATTAACATATTTAAAGGTGCCAGTGTGATTAAAAACATTAATAAACGTTTAAAACAACATTGAATCCTCCCCCCACCCCCGCCCTACTGAGTCCTCAACACATCAATTGACCTATCCCCACCCCACCCCAAAATACACTTTTTGAAATTTCGAACTTTCCCTCCCATACTTCAGTATCTTTGACCCTCAACCCCTTCCCACCAGCTCCACAACCAATAGGAATAGTTTTCCTCACTCCTTCCCCCCCACCCCCCCAATCATCCCCCGCCTTGATCATTTTATTCCTCCCCCTCCCCACTAGTATCTCGCCTCGGAAGGCACGCAAGTTGTGGCCGTTTGACAGTAAAATCGGTGTGGGATGGCCGCTGTTGGCAGGTAAGTTATTTTAATTATACTAATTTTAATATTGTAATGAAGGCCCCACGAGGCCTTGCCGCCGCCACTAATATCCGGCGGGGCTTTCTCGGCGCCGTGGGTTGAGGCGGGCCACACTTGCCAACATTTTATGGGCCTCCCCACCACAACCCACGGCATTGAGGGGCTGGTAAAATTCAGTCCAATTTTTTTGACGAAGTACAACGTGGTGTGACTGGACTTCTAAAAATCATTTGACAAAGTTTCAGATGAAAGATTGGTGCTTGCGCTCAAAATCGTCAAAAAACTTGAAGTGGATAAAGAAATATCTGAAGTGTCAGAAATAGTGGGGATTGATTGTAGGAACAAATTTGAGAGAAGAACTGAGTGGAGTGCAGAAGGGTCAATATTGCAACCTTATTATTACTTTTAATTTATAATAGTGACCTTAATTCAGAAGCTCAATGTATATTGGTCAGATTCCCAGATAGTAACACTAAGGGGAGTTGCAGTTGGATCTGAAGGAACAGTCAAGGACCACAAAATGTGTCAGTATGGATAAATGTAAAACATTGTTTATTGGAAGAAAAATTGGAGGACATATATTTCATATATGGTGCTGAAATAGCTAAAGGTAAAGTTGAAAGTGATCTGGAGTGCCAATCTGGGTACTGCCTGTGCGGAGTTTGCAAGTTCTCCCTGTGACCGCGTGGGTTTTTGTCGGGTGCTCCGGTTTCCTCCCACCGCCAAAGACTTGCAAGTGATAGGTAAATTGCCCCTAGTGTAGGTAGGTGGTAGGGAATATGGGATTACTGTAGGGTTAGTATAAATGGGTGGTTGTTGGTCGGCACAGACTCGGTGGGCCGAAGGGCCTGTTTCAGTGCTGTATCTCTAAATAAAATAAAATAAAATAAACTTAATCCTTGACATCTGATTATTAAGAAGCAGCAATTAACAAAGAGAATGCAAAACTGTCTTCTTCTTTGGCCTCCTTATCTCGAGAGACAATGGGTATGCAATATGTAAAACTATATATCTAAATAAATAGGACATGAGTCAGAAGGTGCCATCCCAAAAATGCTCCATTCAGGCCATACCTTGAAAACTCTGTTGAGTTTTACTCACTGAGACATTAGAGACACTGAAGCCCTGAAGGTGGTGCAGAGAAAAACCCGTGGCTGATGCCTGGTGTCACTGGTGTAAATTGAGAAGTAAGGCTGGAGAAATCTGGTCTTTGCAACCTTGAAAGAAGATGGGATAACATAGTAAGCAGTACAGAAAAGATAAATCTGAAGCAATATTTCAAGCCAAACTGTAACGTTAGGCTAAACAAAAGAGCACAGGTTCAAACTGGTGAAATGCAAATTTAGCATTGACAGGAAGCTCTTCACACCAATAGTAATCAATGCATAAAGGCACTTTGCCACCAGAGACAAAATTTGGAATCAGTTAAGGAACAGTTGGGTGGTGTAATCTGAGGAACTGTACAGTGGCACAGTGGGCGGCACAGTGGTTAGCACCGCAGCCTCACAGCGCCAGCGACCCGGGTTCAATTCTGGGTACTGTCTGTGTGGAGTTTGCGTGGGTTTCCTCCGGGTGCTCTGGTTTCCTCCCACATGCCAAAGACTTGCAGGTTGATAGGTAAATTGGCCATTATAAATTGCCCCTAGTATAGGTAGGTGGTAGGGAAATATAGGGGACAGGTGGGGATGTGGTAGGAATATGGAATTAGTGTAGGATTAGTATACATGGGTGGTTGATGGTCGGCACAGATTTGGTGGGCCGAAGGGCCTGTTTCAGTGCTGTATCTCTAAATAAATAAATATGTTTTAGATGGAAGAGCTGATTTGTTCTAATTGGTCTTCTCCATCTGTAGCTATTTTGTGATTTCCCACTATTGACTATGACATACCTCTGTTATTTTTATGGTCTTGGAATGTGGCAGGCTGCATTTATTGCTCATCAAGTTGCACTGAGAATGCAACAGTGAGAATTTTCCTTGAACCACTTCTGTCCTTATGGTGATGGTTCGCACAAAATGGTGTTAAATAAGGAATTCCAGGATATTGACCCAACAATGATGAACGAATGATGATATATGTCCAAGTCAGAATAATGTGAGACTTGGAGGGGAACATGGAAGTATTGGTGTTCAAAATATTATTGCTCTTGTCCTTCTCATTGATAGACATCACAGGGAAGGAAGGTTCTGTCAAAGTAAACTTGGTGCATTGCAGAAGTGCATCCTGTAAATTATATATACTGCAGCCATAGTGCTTCAGTGATAGACAGGGTGGGTACTGAGTGGTTGGGGCTCTGACCAAGCAAACTTCTCTATTCTGAGTAGTGCTGAGCTTCTTGTGTGCTGTTGCAAATACATCCATCCATCTGAGTTGTGATTATTCCAGACAAGCTTTGTAGGTAGTAGGGGCTTTGAGGGGACAGGAGATGAGCCATTTATCACAGAGCAATCCAGCCTCTGTCCTGCTGTCATAACCATGGTGTTGCTATGATTGGTCCAATTTAGCTTTTTCTCATTGTTGATAGTGGGAGGCTTTGACCTAGTGGTATCATTGAAGGTCAAAGGCTACTATTTAGCTTTCTTTTGTTTAAGATAGTCATTACCTGACTGTTCCCTGAAACATGTCAGCCCAAGTTTGGATGTTATCCAGATCCTGCTGTTAATGGCTGTCTTATTATTGGAAGAGTGGTGAATGGAGCTGAATATAATGGAATTGTCATCAAATAGCCCCATTCATGACCTTATAAATGCAAGGAAGGTCATTGATGAAGCAGCTGAAGATGGTTGGGCTGAGGACAATTTCCTGACCAACTACAGTGAGGTCCTGGGGCTCTAAGGTCTTGCCTTTTACAACTATAATCTTCTTCTTTTGCATTAGATACAACTCCATCTACCAGAGGGCTTTCCCTTTGACCCCAATTACATCAGTTTTGGTAGGGCTCCTTTTCGTCATACTCAGTCAAATGCTGCCTTGATGTTGAGGGCAACTATTTACTTTTCTGGCATTCAGCTCTTTCTTCCATGTCTGGATCCAAACTGTGAAGAGGTTTAGAGCCAAGTGGTTTTGGTGGGATCCAAACTTGGTTATTGGTCAGTAGGTATCATTTAATGGCACTATTGATGACTCCTTACATAGCTTATGGATGATGATTGATAGGGCAGTAACTGGCCATCCTAGATATATGCTGTTTTTATTTGTGGCTAGGCTTAGATTGGCAATTTCCACATTGCTTCCCTGAAGGCCATCCATTGCTCTCTAACTGCTTTACCTCACAGTTACATTTTCCAGTCTTTCTGTGCTAGTTCCCTTCTTAAATCTATGAAATTAGCACTTCTCCAGTTGAGCATTTTTATCTTCAATATTTTATGGTCTCTTTCCATTATTACTTTAAACTGAATTATGTTGTGGTCACTTTTAGCTAGATGACCTCCTACTGTAACACTCCACTTGCCCTCCTTCAATTCCCAGAACCAGATCCAATGCTGCTTGCTTCCTTGTTGGACTGAAGACATATCTATCAAGAAAGTTCTCCGATACACATAACAGAAATTCCTCTTCTTCCTTACTCTTAGCACTATGTTTTCCCCAGTTTATATTAGAGTAATTAAAGTCTTCTTAAAGTAAGTACTACACTGTTTTTGTTACACACCTTTAAAATTTTCTGACAAATTTGCTCATCAATCTCCTTTTCACTGTTTGGAGCTCCTTGAAAACTCTCAATGTAACAGCTGCCCTTCTGTTCCGCAATTCAAGCCAAATAGATTCAGTCCTTGAACCATTTAATAACTCTTTTCTATTTAGATCTGTCTCATACTTAATCAATACTGCCACACACCTCCTCTTTTTCCTTCTCTATCATTCCTGAATACTTGGGAACCAGAAATATTAAGAATCCAGTCCAGGCCTCATTTGAGCCATATGTCTTTAATGCAACCATGTCATAACCCAAGTAGCAATTTGTGCCTGCAGCTTACATCACTACCCTTCTTAATTACATTATAGACATTGACATGCATACAATTTAATACCTCCTTCATCACTTTTACTATTTTCCTCAATCTGGTCCCAGCAATTTTTGGGATATTTCTAATTTTACTGCTGTTTATATCTTTGTTATTTGATTTCCTTTCTGCTATTTTTGGTTCTCCCCACCACCACCCCCCACCCCCCTCACCAGCCACCAAATTAATTTAAACCTTCCCAACAGTACTAGTTAACTTCTCGTGCGAACATTGGTCCCAACTCTATTCCAGTGCAACTGGTCTACTTCGTACAGGTGCCTGATCCTACAGAACTCGTCTCAATTCCCCAAGAATCTGAAACCCTCCCTCTGCATCACTTCTACATGTGCTGGACCAAGAGATTACAAATTATTCTAACTCTGATGCCTGTGTGAATGTGTGTCTGTGCAATGCATTGCTTTAATCTTAGAATTCCTTAAACCAAATGGATTGTATAACCAGAGATTACTATCTTCATTATTAAACAGTTACAAAATAATGCTTCCACCAGATCAGCTGTTTGTACTGGCAGATTGTCCTGAAATGAACATTTGTACTTTCTAGATCCTATTTCAAATCAATTTCCAACCTACAGTGAGAGGTGTTGTGAGATAATCTTCTGCATGTTACATTTCCAGGTGGACTGGAAACAAAGATTAGCCAAGAAAACAGTAAATGAACATGGCGGACCTTCACTAAGGAGATAGTTCAGGTCCAAACAAAGTATATTTCTTTAAGAAGGAGAGACAGGGCATCCAAACCTAGAGCACCCTGGATGACAAAGGAAACAGAGGCTAAGTAAAACAGAGAAACATGGTTAATGACAAACGTTAGCTGCAGAATACAATCTAGAACAAGCAGAATACAGAATTCAGGGGAAGATTGAAAAACTATTAAGAAGGGAGTATGAGAAAAGATTATCAGATAAGATAAAAAAGAATCCAAAGATCCTTGGATCCTTGGGGCGGCACAGTGGCGCAGTGGTTAGCACCGCAGCCTCACAGCTCCAGCGACCCGGGTTCAATTCTGGGTACTGCCTGTGTGGAGTTTGCAAGTTCTCCCTGTGTCTGCGTGGGTTTCCTCCGGGTGCTCCGGTTTCCTCCCACAGCCAAAAGACTTGCAGGTTGATAGGTAAATTGGCCATTATAAATTGCCCCTAGTATAGGTAGGTGGCAGGGGAATATAGGGACAGGTGGGGATGTGGTAGGAATAGGGGATTAGTGCAAGATTAGTATAGATGGGTGGTTAATGTTCGGCACAGACTCGGTGGGCCGAAGGGCCTGTTTCAGTGCTGTATCTCTAAATCTAAAAAAAAATCTAAATCTAAAATGATAGTTAAAGGAATGGTGTGGCTGATTAGGGACCAAAAAGTGACATTTTCTTATGGAGACAGTAGGGATAACTAAGGTACTGAATGAATACATTGCATCTGTCGTCACAAAAGAAGAGGATGACATTAATGTTGGTAAATTCTTTTTTTTCTTTTGGGCCTCCTTATCTCGAGAGACAATGGGTAAACGCCTGGAGGTGGTCAGTGGTTTGTGAAGCAGCGCCTGGAGTGGCTATAAAGGCCAATTCTAGAGTGACAGGCTCTTCCACAGGTGCTGCAGAGAAATTTGTTTGTCGGGGCTGTTGCACAGTTGGCTCTCCCCTTGCGCCTCTGTCTTTTTTCCTGCCAACTACTAAGTCTCTTCGACTCGCCACATTTTAGCCCTGTTGGTAAATAGAGGTAAAGAAAGACTTGCATTTATATAACAACTTTCATGACCACTGGATGTCTCAAAGCGCATTACAGCCAATGAAGTACTTTTTGACGTGTAGTCACTGCTGTAATGTAGGAAAGACAGCAGCCAGTATACGCACAACAAACTTCCACAAACAGCAATGTGATAATGACTCATAATCTGTTTTTGTGATGTTGATTGAAGGATAAATATTGGCCAGGGCACCAGGAAAAACTCCCCTGCTCTTCTTCAAAATAGTGCCATAGGATCTTTTACATCCAACCAAGCAAGCAGATGGGGCTTCAGTTTAGCATCTCATCTGAAGACAGTACCTCCAACAGTGCAGTGCTCTCTCAGTGCTGCACTGGGAATGTCAGCCTCCATTTTTGTGCTCAATCCCAGCAGTAGGACTTGAACCAACAACTTTATGACTTGGGATGTGTGTGCTACCAACTGAGCCTTGGCTGACAATGAAGGTATTCAAAATTATGAGGAGTTTTGATGGAGCAAGTAGGAAGAGACTGTTTCCTTTGGCAAGTGAATTGGTAACCTGCGTTCATAGATTTAAAATAATTGGCAAAGAACTAGAGGGAAAATTAGGAGAATTTTTATTCACAGTGTTGTTAAGATCCAGAATGCACTACCTAGAAGGGTAGTGGAAGCAGATTACATAGGAATATTCAAAAGGCAATTGGACATGTACTTGAATTTGCAGGGGTATAGGGAAAAAGCTTTTTTTAAAAATTCATTTGGGGGATGTGACATCAGTGGCTATGCCAGCATTTATTTCCCATCCCTAATTGCCCTTGAGAAGGTGGTGGTGAGCTTCCTTCTTGAACCGCTGCAGTCATTGGGGTGTAGGTATACTCATAGTGCTCTTAGGAAGGGAGTTCCAGGATTTTGACCCAGCAACAGTGAAAGAATGGCAATATAATTCCAAGTCAGGATGGTGTGTGACTTGGAGGGGAACTTGCAGGTGGTGGCATTCCAATGCATCTGCTGCCCTTGTCCTTCTAGGTGGTAGAGGTTGCAGGTTTGGAAAGTGCTGTCTAAGGAACTTTGGTGAGTTACTGCAGTGCATCTTGTAGATGGTACACACTACTGCCACTGTACATTGGTGGTGGAGGGAGAGAATGTTGAAGGTAGCAGGTGGAGTGCCAATCAAGCAGGCTGCTTTGTCCTGGATGGTGTCCAGCTTCATGCGTATTGTTGGGGCTGCACCCATCCAGACAAGTGGAGAGTATTCCATAACACTCCTGACTTGTGCCTTGTAGATGGTGCACAGGCATTTGGGAGTCAGCAGGGGCGTTACTCACAGCGGAATTCCCAGCCTCTGACCTGCTCTTTTAGCCACAGCATTTATTTGGCTGGTCCAGTTCAGTTTCTGGTCAATGGTAACCCCCAGGAAGTTGATAGTGGGACATTCAGCAATGGTAATGCCATTGAATGTCAAGGGGAGATGGTTTGATTCTCTCCTGTTTGAGATGATCATTGCCTGGCACTTGTATGGCACGAATGTTACTTGCCACTTATCAGCCCAAGTCTGGATATTGTCCAGGTCTTGCTGCATATGGCCATGGCTGCTCCAGTATCTGAGAGTCACGAATTGTGCTGAACATTGTGCAATCATTAGCGAACATCCCCACTTCTGACCTTTATGATGGAGGGAAGGTCATTGATGAAGCAGCTGAAGATGTTTGGGCTTAGGACACTACCCTGAGGAACTCCTGCAGTAATGTTCTGGGACTGAGTTGATTGATCTCCAACAACCACAACCATCTTCCTTTTTGCTAGGTATGACTCCAACCAGCAGACAATTTCCCCCCCTGATTCTCATTGATTCCAGTTTTCCTAGGGCTCCTTGATGCTATGCTCAGTCAAATGCTGCCTTGATGTCAAGGGCAATCACTCTCCCCTCACCTCTGGAGTTCAGCTCTTTTGTCCATGTTTGAACCAAGGCTGTAATGAGGTCAGGAGCTGAGTGGCCCTGGCGGAATGCAAACTGAGCGTCAGTGAGAAGGTTATTGCTGAGCAAGTGCTGCTTGATATCACTGTCGATAAGCCCTTCCATCACTTTGCTGACGATCAGGAGTAGACTGATGAGGCGTTAATTGGCTGGGTTGGATTTGTCCTGCTTTTTGTGTACAGGACATAACTGGGCAATTTCAGGTTGATGCGCTACAGGAACAGCATGGCGCGGCTAGTTCTGGAGCACAAGTCTATTGCCAGAATGTTGCCACAGCCCACAGCCTTTGCAGTACCCAGTGCCTTCAGCTGTTTCTTGATATCATGTGGAGTGAATTGGATTGGCTGAAGACTAGCATCGGTAATGCTGGGGACCTCAGGAGAAGGCCGAGATGGATTATCCATTCGGCACTTCTGGCTGAAGATGGATGCAAATGCTTCAGCCTTGTCTTTTGCACTGATGTGCTGGGCTCCCCCATCATTGAGGATGGTGATATTTGTGGAGCCTCCTCCTCCTGTCAGTTGTTTAATTGCCCACCACCCTACACGACTGGATGTGGCAGGACGGCAGAGCTTAGTCTGATCCGTTGGTTGTGGGATCGCTTAGCTCTGTCTATTGCATGCTGCTTCCGCTGTTTGGCATTCAAGTAGTCCTGTGTTGTAGCTTCACCAGGCTGACAGCTCTTTTTTTGTTTAGGTATGCCTGGTGCTGCTCCTGGCATGCCCTCCTCATTCTTCATTGAACCAGGGTTGGTCCCCCGGCTTTATGGCAATGGAATAGTGAGGGATATGCTGGGCCATGAGGTTACAGATTGTGGTCGAATACAATTCTGCTGCTGCTGATGATCCACACCGCCTCATGGATGCCCAGTTTTGAGTTGCTCGATCTGTTCAAAATCTATCCCAGTTAGCACAGTGGTAGTGCCACACAACACAATGGTGGGTACCCTCAGTGTGAAGATGGGACTTCGGCTCCACAAAGACTGTACAGTGGTCACTCCTAACAGTACTGTCATGTCATGGACAGATACACCTGCGACAGGTAGATTGGTGAGGACGAGGTCAAGTAGGTTTTTCCGTCTTGATGGTTTCCTCACCACCTGCCACAGTCCCAGTCTAGCAGCTATGTCATTTAGGACTCATCCAGCTTGATCAGTAGTGTTGCTACTGCACTACTCTTGGTGATGGACATTGAAGTCCCCCACCCAGAGTACATTTTCTGCCCTTGCTACCCTCAGTGCTTCTTCCACTCGGTGCTCAACATGGAGGAGCACTGATTCATCAGCTGTGGGGGGGGGGGGGGTGGTGGGGGGGTTGGGTGGGTGGTAGGTGGTCATGAGCGGGAGATTCCCTTGTCCATGTTTGACCTGATGCCATGAGAATTCATGGGGTCCGGAGTCAATGCTGAGGACTCTCAAGGCAACTCCCTCCCGACTATATACCACTGTGCCGCCACCTCTGGAGGAGGACAGGACCAACCCAGGGATGGTGATGGCAGCATCTGGGACATAGTCATACTCATGGAATCATACCTTGGAGACAATGTCAGACTGTTGCTTGACTAGTCTGTGGGACAACTCTCCCAATTTTGGCACAAGCCCCAGATGTCAGTAAGGAGGACTTTTCAGGATCGACAGGGCTGGGTGTGCCTTTGTCATTTCCGGTGCTGAGGTCGATGCTAGGTGGTCCATTTGGTTTCATTCCTTTTCTTAGGCTTTATCGTGGTTTAATACAACTGAGTGGCTTGCTAGGGCATTCAAGAATCAACCACATTGCTGTGGGTCTGGAGTCACATGTAGGCCAGACCAGATAAGGACAACAGATTACCTTAGTCTAAGAGGTGGTTTTTAAAGGGCATCTTAAAAAGAAAAAAAGACTTGGATTTATAGAGTACCTTTCATAATCACTGGATGTCTCAAAGCACTTTACAGCCAATGAAGTACTTTTTGAAGTGTAGTCACTGTTGTTATGCAGGAAATGTGGCAGCCAGTATATGCACACAGCAAACTTCCACAAACAGCAATATGATAATGACCAGATAACCTGTTTTTAGGTCCTGCTCTAACCTGCTCTTCTTCTAAATAGTGCCATGGGATCTTTTACATCCACCTGAGCAAGGAGATGGGGCCTCGGTTTACCGTCTCATCTGAAAAATGGCATGTCCAACAGGACAGCGCTCTCTCAGTACTGCACTGGAGTGTCAGCCTTGATTTTTGAAGGAGAAAGAGGTTTAGGAAAGGAAATACAGAACTTACTGCCAAGGCAGCTGAAAGCATGGCCATTAATGGTGGAGCAATTAAAAGCAAGGATGCACAAGAGTCCAGAATTGGAGCAGTGGAGAGGTCTCAAATAGGGAGGGGGTGCGAGGTCAAGGAAGAATTTGAAAACAAGGATGAGGATTTTAAAATTGAGACGTTGTCTGAGCAGCAGCCAATGTAGCACAGCAATGATGAGTGAACTAGACTTGGTTCAATTTAAGCTACGGGCAGCAGAGTTTCAGATGAAGGGTGGAAGATGGGAGGCTGGTCAGGAGAGCATCGTCTGGAGCTAACAAAGGCAGAGATTAGAGTTTAAGCAGCAGATAAGCTGAGGCATGGTCAAAGTTGGCAATGTTACAGAGGTGGAAGTAGCCAGTATTGTGATTGAATGGATATATGATCATAAGCTCATCTCGGGGTCAAACACAACACCAGGGTTGTGAACAGTCTGACTCAGCTTCAGGCAGTTACTGGGGATGGAAATGGTAGTCAGGAAATGCAGGTTGTGGCAGGGACCAAAGATAAAGGCTTTAGTTTTTCTAATATTTAGTTCAAGGAAATTTCTACTCATCCAGCACTGAATGTCAAACAGGCAGTGTGGCAAATCAGAGTCAGTGGAGGAATTGAGAGAGGTGGTGGCAAGATAGAGCTGAGGATCATCAGTGTACGTGTGGAACCTGATGTGTTTTCAGATGATATTGCCAAGGGGCAGCATGTAGATGAGAAATAGAAGGAGACCAAGGATAGATCTTTGGGAGATTCCAGAGGTAATGGTATGGAAATGGGAAGAGAAGCCATTGCAGTGATTAGCTACGATTCAATAGACAAGAATGGAACTTGGCAAGTGCAGTTCCTGGATGATAGAGGACAGTTGTTGGAGGATGGTGTGCTCAGTTGTGTTGAAGACTGTAGATAGGTCAAGAAGGATGAGGAAGGATAGTTTAGCACAGTAGATCACAGAATGCCATTTGTGACTTTGATAAGGGTCATTTCAGTACTGTGACAAGGGTGGAAACCTGATTGGAGGGATTCAAACATGGACATGCCAGAAAAATGGGCACAGACTGAGAGGTTACATCTCATTCAAGGACTGGAGTGGTTAAGGAGATTGGAGATGAGATAATAACTTTCAAGGACAGGGAGATCATGAGTCATTTTATTGAGAAGGGTGATGATGCAAATTTGAAGGGAGGGGACAATACTTGTTAAGAAGGCATCATTAGCAATATCAGCAAGCATAGGACCCAGGAAGGGAAGCTGAGTGGTCAACCGTTTGGTCAGAATAGGTTTAAGAGAGCAGGAGCTGGGTCTGAAACAAGGTGAGCTCAAAGAAAGCAAGGCAGGCAATGGGATAGAATCTAGAGTGAAATGTGATTCAGAACTATGAGACATTAAGGAAAGTTTGGCTGGGTCGGCTAAGGCAAGAGAGGGAAGTGGCAGAGGCAGGCGAATAGATGATCTTTTGATCTTTGTGACAAAAAATACATGAACTCCATGCACTTCTTGTTGGAGGAGCCACAGGAGAGTTGTTAAAGAAGACTGTGGTGAAGAGGTCAGGAGTTATCTTTGCATTTCAGGATGATCTTTGAATAGTAAGCAGTTTTTGCAATGGAAAAGAGCACACAGTGTGTTATGTGGTCCAGCTAGATGTGACAATGGGAAGGGGAATGTTGGAATGAAGACACAACAGGCTGAATGGCCTCCTTTTGTGTTGTAAGTTTCTATGATTCCACAGACCAATTGTATTCCATAATTTACTTAGTGCCTTAGAGATGACTTATGTTCTTACAAATTACTGTATAGTTCAGTGTTTATTCTTGTAACACAACCTGATTGTACTATAATGTTAAGTATCATGTGATGTCTGAAGTGTGAAGCAATTTTACACATTGTTATGCCCAGTAAAGACATATCATTTTCCCAATTTTAAGATACGAGCTTTATTCAATGTGGAATCTTTGAAATTGACTTCTCTTGAAAAAAATGGACAATGTGCTGCAAAATGGCCACTGAAGGTCAGATGACCTGGCCTGTATATTTAAACACTGCTTCACTGTCTCAAAAGGACAAAAAGATACATGACTAAGAAGTGTCAACTACACCCATCCTGGAACCATCAAGACACATTCCTGAACTGAATGGATTTCTTCTGAGACAAAGAAGGTATGAAGTAGACACATCAGAGCAGAATGACACTCATCCATATAATAATGGATGGCCATGGATTCCACATCCTGGTCCATTTTATGGTCTCAGCAGGGGAGAAGGCCATGTATCAGGTACCAGAAATGCTAATATGATGAATTGTGACCTTAAAATGTAAACCTCTAGAGAGAAAAGAGAAGAGGAGAGGAGAGGAAGGAAAGAAAAGAAAAGATCACAGCAACATCACAAAAAAAGCTGTCCAGCCAGGGCTGTTAAAAGATCCAGCTTAAACAAGAAAAAGCCCTGCTACTAATTCTACACTTCAACTTGGTGCAGCAGGGAATGAAAGTGTCTACCACCTCTAGTCTGAAATTGTAACCACCAGAAATCTACAAACACCTCAACAAGTTCAAGACTACAAAACACCCAGGCCTGCATCTTTAAAAGAGATTGTTCTACCTAGAAGGCTCAACAGGTTTACTGTAACCCACAAACACCGACCACACCATGAATTCTTATCCTTTACCTTCTACCTTCTCTTGACAGTAGATGAGAAAGTGAATGCATGTGTGAATGGTGTGGTGAACATTTGAGAATGAATATTGTTTAATAAATCTTCTGTTTTAAACCTACAAAAAAACCCATCACTGTCTGTTCATTTAGCAAGTAAAACATTCAGGGGACTCATCATTTTAAATAAAACATGACTGCAGTCAATTGGGAGGTGAACAGTGGGATCCACCTATACCCCTTACCACATCTACACACTATTATAAAGAGTAATTATCACCTATTACTGATGACTTACATTTAATCACCAGTCTTAATTTGCAAATCTTCCGACCCAACATTTTCTCTCTGATAAATTTCCTCTATCAGTATGTAGTGTGTGCACTGTGCATCGCCCACAGAATAGGACTCTGATGCAATTCTGAGTTGCCAATGTATGTCATATGACCCTAATTAGCATCTTACAAAGATGCTCCAGCCTGAAACAGGCAGAAGACTAGGCTGGTCTTCTGGAAGCCACAACCAAAGTAGTGGTGGGTAGGAATGGAGAGGTATGTGTACTATTTTTAGTGTTCTATCATCCATTTCCACTGGGTGAAGTAAATGAATATTGGGGTCAGTGCATTTGAAAATGTGGTTGCAACAAAATACAAGGTGCATGCCTGTGATGCATGTTTTGTTAGAGGCTTTGTTAAATATTCCATTGACAGAGTGGATGTCTGAGGCCTCCTACAGATCTGGAGACAATGAAAACTCATTTTAAACTCTTAGCTTAAAAAAAAACTTTTCTGGCCAATCTTTTGCCAATATTTTGCCCAATTTTCCTCCCCTCACCCACCCTGGAAGACCCTTTGCTGAGGTACTTTACCATTGGTTGTGGTCGTCCAACAGAATTTCATCCAAGGAGCCATTTTCATGCACAAGCCCTGATAGTAATGTGGGTCATGTCAGGAGAAATAACTGCATAGGGAAAGGGTATCATATCCAAGCCTGATCTTTCCCCACCTGATATCCATGCCAACACACTTCCAAAAGGTGTTTTGGATGGCATTATAGATCAAGAAGCTAGTTGATTTTCCTGTTTCCAGCCAAGGATCCCAAGGCAATTGTATTATCATCACTGCTCTAGCTTTCATTAGCTAACTTACAAAGACCAGACAACGAATCTAGGAGCTCCCTGGTCTAGATGATTCAGCTATCCACTGGATAAGCCAAATGAGCCAATTGAGCCAAAAAAAACAATTTTAATATTTAAGCTATTTCGCAGCAAACCTAACGAGTGATCATAGAAATTTACAGCACTGAAGGAAGCTATCCAGAGGTTGCTACTTTGGAGGTCCTGCTTTTCAATCGCTCTCCTAGCTCTGTATACTCTGCCTTCAGGACCTCATCCCTCCTTCTGCCTATGTCATTGGTCTCAATATGGGCCATGACCTTTGGCTGTTCACCCTCCTCCCTCAGAATGTCCTGATCTTTTTCAATTTACAGGTTTTCCCTTTTATTTCAATGGAACCGAATTCCTGTCATTATGACCGACCGCTCAAGACAAAGCCCCCAGTCAAAATATATGATTCGGATTGCGGTAGGAGCAACGCACTGTCAAATCAATCCCACAACTCCATAGATCACCTTCTGTTAACCCCTGAATGAGACTAACCAAACCAGGTGTCTTTAGATCAACAAATTAACTGTTTAATTAGAAAAGCTAAATTCTTAAACTCTACTAAGATATAAACAACATTTAAAATAGAAAATAAAAAAAATGTCCTTGCAGATTTACACTCCTGCCGAAGTGGAATATTCCAATGTGGAACAGTCCAAGGTTGCTTGAAGTCCTTACAGCTGTCCGATGGGGAAAATAAAAGTTCAACAGAAGGACAGTCAGTAGTTTATTTCAGAAGTTGAAGTGATGCTCTTCTTCCAGCGATCAATTCAGCAATCAACAACTTCAAGACATGTTTCAATGAATCAATTTGGCTTTAGAATTGTTTTGAGGAGTAAAAAAGTGAACAATCTAAAATTCACCTTCCTTCAGTTTAAACTACCAGAGAACTCTGTTCCATTCATACTGGTCCAGCTGTCTGTCTGTGTCTGCTAACTGTCTCAAAAGCCAGTTTTTCAGCTAGTTTCAAACATCAATCGGCAACATTGTATCTTTGGCTGTATCCTATGAAAACGAGAATGCATTCTTTGACTGTCCCTGGAGCTTGCTGCCTTAAAGCAGTACTCATCCTTTTCCAGCCTTAAAGGCGAACCGCATACTTCCCAGAAAAGAAAACAAAAATACAGGATCATAACACTGTGAAAATTGAACAGCTTCCATCAAGCAAAAACATATAATGCTATATCCCAATGATCTATTCAAAGACATGTCTCTCTACAGATATAAAACTAGGTGAAGACTGAGTGTGTTTCTGTGCTGATCATTAAAATGTGATAAGGATGGCAGCCGACCAGAAGGCATTGTGTATTTGTATTATATCTTATGATTAATTTTAAAAATATTGATGGGAATTTCATTCAGATTATTGTTGCTATCAAGTTTAATTGGCTCTAACATTACATCAGATGAACAAAGTGTACTGAAGCCAGTAATTCTGATTACCAGTATCAGGAAGGAAGCATTTATAAGCCTTATTATTATGAGTTCTACATGATCGAGGGTTTTTTTTGTTTTTCGCTTGGCATTCCTTACATTTGCCAGTGCAGGCGTGGCTGGATGTGAAGGGTGTGAGAGTTGGAGACACAGTTATGGCTCAAACCCGCATGGAGAATGTAATATTACGAGCAATTACTTAACACTTGAAGTTAACTTTTGGAGCAGATGATTATTTTCTGCTCCAGTGAATGCAAACTTATTTAAATAATACAAAGTAAATCCAATATGTACTTCATTTATCAGGAACTAGAGGGACATAGATTTGGTCCCAAAGCAGGAAGGACACAAAAATAGTTTAAGCCACAGGAGTCTTGCTGGAAGATTTCAGGGAGCAGAGAAAAGATGAACACGATTTTTTTAAAGATAGCATTTTGTAGATTTTGAGACAATCTTTTAAATATCCAACAATAACTTGGATTTAAATGGCACATTTAATGTAGTAAGCCATCACGCCAACTTCTGCGTTCGAACGAACTCGCATTGCCCTGACACTAAGAAGATTTACTCTTCTGGGATTTGAAATCCCTTATGTTCCCAGCTGGTTATTTGTATCTCAGGTGAGATCTTTTGATTTGCAAGCTGGAATAAAAAGCTATTATCCTCCTTGTAGAACAGGAAATAAACCTAATACAATGCATTGGACAACAGGGGTAGTGGTAGTTAATGAGGCTCAACAAATACAACTTGCATCTGAACTCTGCTACAGCGCCAGTAGTTGAATTCCGCAAGGGTTCTGTCCATCGTCCGCCGGAATTTCGATCGGGAACTCCCACCCTCCTCCCAACCCGAGAAATTAAATAAATACAAATAAAAGAAAAACAAAGGTTTAGAAGAAAATTAAAGGAATCGATATGCAAACAACAAACAATGATTATTCAGAGAGCCACTGGTGTTTTGATAAATCTGCGTCCCAGAGCCAGGGCGCCAATCTAAATATAAACCCGTGTCACTGGAATACAAACAGACTGAAGCGGCTTTGGAATAAAACACATAATCGAAACACTATTACGCTTTCACCTTCAGAACAAACACTAACTAAATACAAAACAATATAGACCAGAACGGTAATTGAACAAGAGTAGGTACAATGCCTTACTGTCGGGTTGGTAATTTCGAGATACTATATTCTGGAATTTGGCACGTATGGTTACATATAAAACCATAGAGCTTGCCGTTTACTTGCACATAAATAGTTTCGTAAAAAGGTTCTGTAGCATGAATGCTCCCAATACCTGCCCCATATACAGAAAGCGCCTTCAACATCCCAAAGTCCCATAGCAGCTCCGATGCGATTTTGCTTTGTCCTTTATACTGACTTCGACTTAAACGTGGGCACCAGTCACAAGCAATAGGTTTTAGACCAGATCTCATGAAATATTTTATATAGGCGACAATCCCTGACATTAAAATGCAAATACTGCCGCAATTGACCGGTCAGGCAAACACTGGCAGTACCTTCTCATCTGAAAAAAAAAGTTACATTTTGAAAGGACGCTCAGAATGCAGGGGAATTTTTTATTCCTCTGTCCTAACTGGACATTCTCGACCCCGCCCAATGGTCAGATGTGGTCAGTTTGTTACCTGATATGGTATTCGATTTAGCAATAGTTTCCAACTGTATTTTTGGATCGTGCGCTAAAGGGAGCTGTTTCTGCTGTTGCTCGTGTTGTACAATAAGAGGTTGAGATACTGGAACAAGCCACGATGATCCAGCCATGTGTGCAGCAACAACAGAAATTCTGCCAGAAAGACAAGATTTCGCTCCACATAACCGGTCGACCAAATAGTTCCACCCTCCCCCGTTAGAAAATTGCGAATCGACGCCAGTTGTTTTGTCCACGCTCGAAAGTGTAGATGTAATTGCAGTAACTTCGCTGCAACAACCCGAACCAACTGACTGACATCCTGGATTCATCTGCCTGTTTGAGATCATAAATGCAACTCATGTGCCAAACGGCTGTACTTTTCGTTAATGTTAACAAAATGTATAACGTCGCGACATAATGGTTTCATTTTTGAAGCGAATGTAATTTCTTTAGTTTTAAGTCATAAATCTGGAGTTGCCCAGATGAGCATTAGTAACAAACTGTTGTAGCTGGGATAGTGTAGCTGCGATACCATCATGGAAGAAAATTCTTAATTTCCCCAATAAGTCATTTTATTCCTGTATTTCAATTGGTTTGTTAAACAGCTATGATAACGAAGTATATTAAAGGGATGAATAGCTGGCGATAATAGTTTGCACCTTATTCAACGGGAAAGAACGGATCTTTGTAGAAAAATGGGGAAAAGGGATACGATTAAAACTACTTTTTTCCATGGTTAGATGTAGAGAGTCATTTTAGACACAAACTTGGCAATGTTCACTGTTTAGATAACGCACAACCCACATACATGAATTACATATTAAAATAGATTCAAACGAGAAATTCTGGAAGAGCCTTAGAAAATAAAAGGGACGTGTTTGGCAGCGCCAGCAACCACTAGACAACGTGAAGTAAGTAAACATCTGGAACATAGACGTAGCTCAGAACTTCTGCTGTCTAAAATCTCACAACATTGTCAAGCTATTGCATGATAACAAATTCCAATCCCAATAAAAATGCCGTGAAACCTTGGTTGAGTGTCGTTGTTAATTTACTGTGGTTTCAGCTTTTATCTACATGACATGTTCAGACGTGGGAGGAATGCCTCCGTCTGACCCTTTAGTGTCCCTGCTAACTTGAGCGCTGCCCAACAGCACAACATGAAAGTAAACTTTCATTCTTCGCTCGTTGAGGACAGTAATGACAATAACCGGAAGCTTAAGTGCAAATGTTATAAAATATGATTTAAAATAATGGCGTTTCTGGTCACATTCAATCACAAAACTATAGTAGGGGTTGAAAAGGTTTCAAGAGAGGAATTGAACAACAAAATGTACAATCGAAACTGAAGGATACATAATTCCAGTGAACCTAAACGTTGTTCTGGGTTTACCACTACATGCAGTGTTACTATAGCTAGCTTGTATATTACTGGTAAACACCCCACACACCCTAGTCTTTTCGGCTTAAGTAGAAGCCAGTTCCAAATCTACTGTAATTTATGCGATCGCCTTTCTCATGGCAGACGGAAACGACTGAAAATCATCAATGACGTTTTAAAATCGGACTTATTCGTCACAAGGATGAACAGGATGATACCTTGCATCTGTGGGCGTCTGACAGACTGCACTCAGATCTTGCCGGGAGTCCGGAAAGGTAGAGGCGCAAATCCTCCGAATTGGAGCAGCACTGAGTGTCTTTACCCCACTGAACCACGAGCAGCTTCACTCTCCTCACAAGCCGGACCCTTTGCCCTCAGAGCTGAAACCCCGAAACACCAGCCTGCACTTCAAAAACAACATTGGTGAAAAGAGGCCAAACTGGAGATACAGTGACAACTAATTCTCCTGCCCTAGTTACGTATTATGAGGGTGCCTGGCAAGAGTTGGCTCAGTTGTATTCTGGCAGCACTCTCTCGAGCAGTCTGAAATTGTTGCAATCACACTACAGTGGTTTGGATGGGTGTCAAACGGGGGCGTAGTGCAGGCTGACATGGTAAAAATTGTGCCCGAGGTCATCACTGCTGTACATCATTAAGCACAAGCCGGTTTATAGACAGCAGGTAATAATAACCGGGCGTGCTGAGATTTTAGAACAGAATCTTCAATTAAACGTTTTGTTGTAAAATTCCGGTATCAAATTACATTTCGTCAGGATCTATTCTCCCTTGTTCCACGATCTTTAAACATGCTCGCGGATGAGTAGGAAGTCCCTCGGTATAACAGCATTTAGCAGCAGCACTTAATGCAGTTTAGGAGCATAGAAACAGTGCGAACAGGAGTAGGCCATTCAGTCCCTCGGACCTGCTCCATCGTTCAATTAGATCATGACTGATCTGTACTTAATTCTCGCGATTACAGGCCAGTATGCCATCAGAAAGGGTATTTTTAATTGGATACACACTTCTTAGGCTTTGTTTAATGAAGATTGCTATTGTACTACTTACTTTGGAAAGTCACCATGTGGTTATTATTGGAAGGACTGGTGGGAAAAGTGCATCGCGCGTTTTCCAATTCCAATAAACAAATTCTTTGAAATAAATGCCGATTCAGTTGTAGGCTCGGGGGGTCCACTTTAGTAAAAAATCCCTACTTTCTTTCCTTTAAAGATTGCAATTTTTGGTCGCTGTTTTTCATACTGTACAGATGAATTTGAGAGAACACTTCTAAAGCGAGAGAGAGAGACCCCCCCCCCCCCCTCCCCCTCCATAGTAGATATCAAAAGTGGAAAAGTACATCAAGACGACATCGGTGGACAGGGACCCCAAAAGAGTTCCTCTTCTATCTGCACATCACTAAAGGGGGCCCCCCTTACTGCTTCTTGGATAAACGAGGAAAAGAGTGTAGCTCATTAATCGCCACTACCCCCTTTCAATTTCTGCCGTCTGCTCTGCAGCAGCAATTCGAGATTCGCACCATTTATTACACGGCTTCCCTACTGAATTTAAAAAGGGCCAGTGTGATATCACTGCAATGCAGACATTTATGGCAGTAAAAGACTATTGTGTACACAAGTGTATGGTACACTGTCGATTCCAGTCAAATGTCCCAATTACACTCGTCAGTAAACAGTTCAAATTAAAAATTACTTTGGATTCCACCTTTTACATTTTAAGTCCCTGTTCCGTAACCTGCATCTGGTCTGTGCTATCTTTAGTGCTGTGGTGGATTAGAGATTTGATTTAAGACCAATGTTTATTGATAAAGCAATTGAATTGTCAAAATCTAATTTCCAGTGTACTTTCGTGAATTATATAGATTATACTGTCAAAATATTAACATGATTACAATTTTCTAATTAAACTGGAAATCTCGTAGAAGTGAGTTGGCAATGCTGCTAATTATGCGTTGATTTGGTTTTTCTGCTTGCTAAATGTGCAAATGACTTTTTTGGGAACTTTACGCTCTTACTTTACCCGAGGGACTGAATGGCCTACTCCTCGTCTACTGCCGTTTATTAATTCAAAATGTTTGTCAATTCACTGTATTGATATTCATCGCTTTCATGAGTTTTTACTTCTGTCTCCGGTAATTAAAGTGTATATTCAATAATCTGCTATGATGGAGTTTGTGTGTGTGATTTGTATGGCATTTGCCACCAGGGTGACAATCCCGTCCTGCTCTGCAGAATCAACACAAACAACTTTACGGCAACCGACGTCTTATGAAGTATGCAGGTCCTGAGCATTGTGGCACCCCTGTGTTCATCGAAATAGTTCACACGTGGAAATCAATCTTTCAAAATTAACTGTATAATTTCCAAAGCTTTGGATATTAAATTCATATAAAAGTCCAGTAGATGCAATAACAAAACGCAATCTGATTACTAACCAACCACTCAATTGCCAACCCCATTCGCAGTAGAAAAAAAATCCAATGACAGCGCGCTAAGTTTATAGTATGGGATAGGTTTCTACAATAGTTAGAGGAAGATGGGCAAGAGGGGTCCATCAGTGATAAAATGTTGTTTGATTGAGTATTCACGTAACTGCACATGTCGTCGATAACGAGGAGCAAATACCAACGCCAGTCTTGTGGACACTGAGCGACTTATGTCTCAAGGTGGAAACTGAAATTGAGCCATTTTAAGCGTGTAACTGTCTCGAAACAGACGGTAAACTTAAAAAAAAACTTAATAGAAAACCATTTGTGGAATTATCAGTTTCACTACATGCAGAATATTTGCCTGAGTTCTGCGTGTTTGTTCGATTGGTAATTCGAAGTAGCAATTGTAAACCAGATTAAACTAATGGTTGGTTGTATCCAGCTTCTGCATTGTTGGTCAGTAATGTGGAATTTATGTAACTTAGCTGGATCTTTTAAATTCCACAGTTGACTTCAAATCTCACATAAATCCACAAATTAGGAAGTAAAAGAAATGATGCAGGATACCTCTCCAACTATTCTATTACAGATATTAATGGAACGCTTACTCAACAAAGTGTAACCTGACATGTGGTGCTGGTGAGGTACAAGCATATTAATGAAATACAACTAAGTAAAGCTGGGGTATGAACTATTTGACAGTGGGCTCGTGTAGCCACAAGCAACTTCCCTTGAAAATTTTGAAATTTTTTGTGAATTTAAGTAAATCGTAGAATTTCTGAAACTGGTATTTTATGGAGATGTTCATGGCTGTAGTAACATTGCCACTTTTGCGTCAACACAAATTGGTTTAGGAGCGCATTCCTGCTAAATTAGCAGGATCATTTGGGTATCACAAGAACTCAAGAAATAGGACCAGGAGTAGACCATATGACCCATCGAGCCTGATCCAGCATTCAATATGATCATGGCTGATCTTAGGCTTTAACTGCACTTACCCTCCCGCTCGCCATATCTCTTGTTTTCTTGAGAGACCAAAAATCTATCAATCCCAGCTTTAAATGTATTCAATGATGAAGCATCCACAACTCTCCGGGGTAGAGAATTCCAAAGATTCACAACCCTTTGAGTGAAGTAATTTCTCCTCATCTCAGTCCTGAATGATCGGCCCCTTATCCTGAGACTGTGCCCCCATGTTTTAGATTCCTTAACCAGTGGAAACAGTCTCTCTGTGTCTACCCTATCCAGCCCCTTCAGAATCTTGTTTGTTTCAATGCGATCACCTCTCATTCTTCTAAACTCCAGAGAATCAGCTTCTCATCATAGGACAGCCCCCTCATCACAGGGACCATTTCAGTGAACCTTTGTTGTACCACCTCCAATGCAGGTATATCCTTTCTTCACAGTACTCCAGATGTGGTCTCACCAAAACCCGGTACTCCAATCCCCTTGCAATAAAGGCTAACATGCCACTTGCCTTCCTAATTGCTTGCTGTACCTGCATGCTGACTATTTGTGTTCCTTGTACAAGAAAGCCCAAGTCTCTTTGAACAGCAACACTTACAAGTTTCACACCTTTTAAAAAAATTCTCTTTTTCTATTCTTACAACCAAAGTGAATAACTTCACACTTCCCTACATTATACTCCATCTACCATCTTGTTGCCCACTCACTTAACCTCTCTATATCTCTTTGCAGCTGCTTTGTATCCTCCCCACATCTCACCTTTCTACCTGCCTTTGTATCATCAGCAAACGTAGATACATTACTCCCTGTCTTTTCATCTAAGTCATTAATATAGATTGTAAATAGCTGAGACCCCAGCACTGATCCTTGCAGCACTCCAGTATTCACTGCCCGTCAACTGGAAAATGCTCCATTTATGCCCACTCTTTGCTTCCTGTCCATTAACCAATCATCTATCCATACTTACATATTACCCCCAACTCCATGAGCCCTTATCTTGCCTACTAACCTTTTGTGTGGCACCTTATCAAATGCCTTTTATCTACCCTACTAGTTACATCCCCAAAAAACTCTATTGATTTGTCAAAGAATATTTCACTTTAGTAAAACCATGCTGATTTGTTTTAATCATACTGTGCTTTTCTAACTGCATTGTTCAGACTTCCTTAATAATAGATTCCAGCATTTTCCCAACAACTGACGCTAACTGGCCTATAGGAACAGACAGGCATTTCTGCAGCACTAAATGTGATTCCAGAATGGTGTGTTGCCTCCCTGGTGCCAGGGTCAAAGATGTCATGGAATGGCTGCAAGACATTCTTCTGGGGGAGGGTGAACAGCCAGAGGTCATGGTCCACATTGGTACCAATGACACAGGTAAGAAGGGCGATGAGGTCCTGAAAGCATATTTTAGGGAGCTAGGAAGGAGATTAAAAAGCAGGACCTCAAAAGCAATAATCTCAGGATTACTGCCAGTCCCACGTGCAAGTGAGCATAGGAATAGGAGAACTGAGCGATTGAACACATAGCTGGAGAAATGGTGTAGGAGAGAGGGCATCAGATTTCTGAGACATTGGGATTGATTCTGGGGCAGGTAGGACCTGTACAAGGTGGGCGGGCAGCGATGGATAGAAAATTGGTTGGCAGACAGGAAACAAAGAGTAGGGATAAATGTGTCTTTTTCTAAATAGCAGGCAGTGACTAGTGGGGTATCGCAGGGATCGGTGCTAGGACCCCAGCTATTCACAATATATATTAATGATTTAGATGAGGGAACTAAATGTAATATCTCCAGATTTGCAGATGACACAAAACTAGGTGGGAGGGTGAGTTGTGAGGAGGATGCTGAGCGGCTTCAAGGTGATTTGGACAAGTTGAGTGAGTGGGCAAATGCATGGCAGATGCAGTATAATGTGGATAAATGTGAAGTTATCCACTTTGGTACCAAAAACAGGAAGGCAGATTATAATCTGAATGGCTATAAACTGAGAGAGGGGAATATGCAACGAGACCTGGGTGTTCTCGTACACCAGTCGCTGAAGGTAAGCATGCAGGTCCAATAGGCGGTTAAAAAGGCAAATAGAATGTTGGCCTTCATAGCAAGAGGATTCGAGGACAGGAGCAGGGATGTCTTGCTGCAATTATACAGGGCCTTGGTGAGGCCACATCTGGAATATTGTGTGCAGTTTTGGTCTCCTTATCTGAGGAAGGATGTTCTTGCTATAGAGGGAGTGCAGCCAAGGTTTATCAGACTGATTCCTGGGATGGCAGGACTGACGTATGAGGAGTGATTGAGTCGGTTAGGATTATATTCGCTGGAGTTCAGAAGAGTGAGGGGGGATTCCCATAGAAACCTATAAAATTCTAACACGACTTGACAGGGTAGATGCAGGAAGGATGTTCTCCATGGTGGGGGAGTACAGAACCAAGGGTCATAGTCTAAGGATACGGTGTAAACAATTCAGGACTGAAATGAGGAGAAATTTCTTCACCCAGAGAGTGGTGAACCTGTGGAATTCGCTACCACAGAAAGCAGTTGAGGCCAAAACATTGTATGTTTTCAAGAAGGAGTTAGATATAGCTCTTGGGTTTAAAGGGATCAAAGGATATGGGGCAAGAGCAGGAAGAGGCTACTGAATTGGATGATCAGCCATGATCATAATGAATGGCGGAGCAGGCTCGAAGGGCCGAATGGCCTACTCCTGCTCCTATTTTCTATGTTTCTATGTTAGAGGGACTGGGATGAACATCCTCGCATCGAGATTTGCTAGTGCTGTTGGGGAGGGTTTAAACTAAATTGTCAGGGGATGGTAACCTGAGAGGGAGCTCAGATTGGATGGAAGCAAAACTGGTAACTTGTCAGGGGTGTGGGAACGAGCAGCAAGTATTAGAGAGGAATATCAAGATGCACTGAATACTGGGTGAGATAGATATCACAAGAGTAGGGAATAGTACGTTATTAGATGGGGTCAGAGTAAGGGAGAAAGTAATAAAGTCTGAATCAGGGTTAATGTGTATGTATATGAATGCATGGAGTGTGGTTAATAGGACTGGTGAGGTACAGGCGCACATTGCCATGTAGAAATATGATGTTGTGACTATAACAGAGACGTGGCTTAAAGAAGGTCAGCACTGGGTGTTAAATATCCCTGGATACAAGGTGAGCAGGAAAGATAGGAAAGGGAGAAAAGGGGGAGGGGTGGTGGTATTGATTAAGGAGAGCATTGCAGTGCTGGAGAAAAAGGATGTCTCAGAGGGGTCGAGGACAGAATCAATTTGGCTAGAGCAAAGGGACAAAAAAAAAGGTGTGGTTACATTGCTCAGTAAAGGCCTGCTCAGGTCTGGAAAAAAAACCCGACCGAACCCGACTAAACCACATCGGACCCGAGCCCAACCCGGCCCGAGTCCTTCCTTTTTTTCCCATGCCCGACCCGACCCGACCCGCGCCCAACCAGACCCGAGCACGACCTGACCATAGTGCACTCGTTGTACTTACCATTTTTGGACGGATGGAATGGAAGAAAGCTGCACTGCTGCAGCATGAGCGCGATGACATCACAGAGATGCTCACTCGCTCACTGCGCAGACTCAGAGTCTGTGGAGTACCGTGTGTGTCCAGCCCGACCCGACCCGAGCCCAAAAGCCGGACCCGGGAGAGCGACCTGACACGACCTGAAACCGACACGTCGTTGATTCTCATCGGGTTCAGGTCGGGTCGCAGGCCTTTATTGCTCGGTGTTGTCTATAGGCCACCAGCTAGTAGGAAGGACGTGGAGGAACAAATTTGCAAGGAAATTACAGAGAGGTGCAAAATTTATAGGCTAGTTATAATGGGGGACTTTAATTATCCAAACATAGACTGGGATCTCCTTGGCATTTCTTTGCGGTCGAAGATTTTGGGAAGGTTGTAGTCATCGGTTGCAGGCCCACTGGTGGCTAGTCAGGCCTATCCATGACTGGCAGATTCTCCCACAGTGGGTACAAGTGAAGGTGTAGTCGCTGCTGGGGGTAACTGGATCTATCCTTCTCCTCCTTTTCTCTTTCATGCTGGTTCTTCGCTCAGTCTCAAAGGTGTCTGTAGTCATCCTGATGTAGCATCTCCAGGCATCATGATCTATGGTCTGCACTTCCCACTGACAATGGTCGATGTGGCACACAGAGAGGGACTTCTTCAGGGACTCCTTGCAACGTTTGTATGGGGCCCCTCTGTTCCTTTTCTTTTCTGTTGTAGTTTGACCGCATTAGGAGATGCCCGTTGACCGCGGCAAGCCAACTGGGTGGTAGAGAGACAAGCATTTGTTTAGGCCACCTGTTCTAGACCCCTCTCCAATTTCGGAGCAAGCAGTGCTGTCCTTCATAAAGGTTGCTTGGTCGCTCAGGGTGCTACCAGGTGATGTTGTCATCTCTAGGTCATCATCAAAACTAACAATATCCTGAACCGCCTGCATGCAGGATTGGAACTGCAGCTGCCAGTGCCATCTTGCACCTGCCGTTTTTGCCCCTTTCCTGTTGCTACAGGACTTACTTGTTGCGTTATAGTTGGGGTGGATGGATTTCCTTCCTACCTGCGCAGTAGTGCTTTAAGGTGGAGTACAGTTTGCGCTGACTGACCCCACCCTTTAAGCCTGGAGCTCATCTGTTGTGGCCCAATGAACTGGGATGGTGACAGCGAGGTCTCCAAGCTGTAGGTTTGGATTCAGAGTTTCCCTCTCCTAGGTGGGTTGCCAACTAAGGCTTGAAAGGACCCTCCTTCTCTTGCTATTTTATCCATAGCTGGCATACCAACAATCATAGCCCACGCAATATGGTGTGGTATGCCTTTAGTCCAGAACATGACGGTAACTTGAGCCACTTGGAATCCTTCCGCCCTGGCTGTTACCTTTATCAAGAAAGACATCCACCCCCAGGTGGTGTCATGTTCCTCATTTCTCCCCTCACTACATTTTGTCCATCAGCTGAGATGGTGTACTGGGGTGTGGCGTTTGGAGCCAGCAGTGAGAGCTGGGTGTAGATGAGGACCAGTGATTCCAGTCCATCCTACAAAATTGGATGCAGCTGAAATACAAGGGTACTACCTCTATCTGAACACCCCATACACCCCAGACTGGGATAATAGTAGTGTAAAGGGCAAGAGTTTCTAGAGTGTGTTCAGGAAAATTTTCCACAACAGTATGTTGCTAGTCCAATGAGAAAGGAGGCACTGCGAGACCTGGTTCTTGGGAATGAGGTGGGCCAAGTGGATCAAGTATCAGTGGGAGAGCATTTAGGGGACAGTGATAATTGTATCATAAGGTTTAGGCTGACTATGGAAAAGGACAAAGAGCAATCCAGGGTAAGAATAATTAACTGGTGGAAGGCCAACTTCAATGGGGTAAGAATGGAGCTGGGGCACATAAACTGGAGTCAAGCTGGGAGGAAAACAGGTAGATGAGCAATGGGCTACCTTGAAAGAAGAGATAGTTCAGGCAAAGTCAAGGTATGTTCCCTCGAAGGGGAAAAGTAGGACAAACAAACCAAGAGCTTCCTGGATGACAAAAGAGGTAGAGATTAAGATAAAGAAGAAAAAGTGTGCTTCTGGCAGATGCTGGGTAGAAAATACTATTGAGAGCCAGGCTGAATATAGAAGATTCAGAGGGGAAGTGAAAAAGCAAATAAGAGAAGCAAAGAGAGAGCATGAAAAGAGACGAGCAGCTAGCATTAAAGGAAATCCCAAAGTTTTCTATAGGCATATAAATAGTTAAAGGGTGGTAAAAGGAGGAGTGGGGCCAATTCGGGACTAGAAAGGGGATTTACACCTGGAGGCAGAGGGCATAGCTGAGGTATTAAATGATTACTTTGCATCTGTCTTATCAAGGAAGAAGATTGTTGAAAGAGGAGGTATGTCAGACACTAGAGTAGTTTAAAATTGATAACGAGGAAGTATTAGATAGGCTGTCCGTACTTAAAGTGGATAAAGCTCCAGGACCAGATGAGATGCATCCAAGGATACTGAGGGGAGTGAGGGTGGAAATCACGGAGGCACTGGCTATAATTTTTCAGTCTTCCTTAGACATGGGGGTGCCAGAGGACTGGAGAATTGCAAACGTTACACCCTTGTTCAAAAAAGGGTGTAAAGATAGGCCCAGCAACTACAGGCCAGTCAGTTTAACTTTGGTGGTGGGAAAACATTTAGAAAAAATAGCCCGGGACAAAATCAACAGTCATATGGACAAATGCGAGTTAATTAAGGAAAGCCAGCATGGATTTCTTAAGGGAAAATCATGTTTAACTAACTTGCTGGAGTGTTTTGAGGAGGTAACAGAGAGGGTTGATGAGGGCAATGCTGTTGATAACATCAGACTTGTGAGCAAACTTGTAGCTCGTGGAATAAGAGGGACGGTAGCAACATGGATACAAAATTGCCTGAGTGACAGGAAACAAAGAGTAGTGGTTAATGGATGTTTTTCAGGCTGGAGAAAGGTTTGTAGTGGAGTTCCCCTGTGATCAGTACTGGGAGCCTTACTTTTCCTGATATATATTAATGACCTAGACCTTGGTGTACAGGGCACAATATCAAAATTTGCAGATGATACGAAACTTGGAAGCATTATGAACTGTGAGGAGGATAGTGTAGAACTTCAAAACAATATAGACAAGTTGGTGGAATCGGCAGACAGGTGGCAGATGAAGTTCAATGCAGAGAAATGTGAAGTGATTCATTTTGGTAGGAAGAACATGGAGAGACAATATAGAATAAAGGGTACACTTCTAAAAGGGCTGCTGCAGCAGAGGAACCTAGGTGTATATATGCATATATTTTTGAAGGTGGCAGTACAGATTGAGAGCGCGGTTAATAAAGCATACAGTATCCTGGGCTGTATTAATAGGGACATAGAGTACAAGAGCAAGAAGGTTATGCTGAATTTGTATAAGACACTAATTTAGCCTCAACTGGAGTATTGCACCCATTTCTGGGCGCCGCACTTTAGGAAAGATGTGGGGGCATTGGAGAGAGTATAGAAAAGATTCACGAGAATGGTTCCAGGGATGAGGAATTTCAGTTATGAAGGTCGTTTGGAGAAGTTAGGACTGTTTTCCTTGGAGAAGAGAAGGCTGAGAGGTGATTTGATAGAGGTATTCAAAATTATGAGGGGTCTGGACAGAGTAGATAGAGAGAAATTGTTCCCACTCATGAAAGGATCGAGAATGAGGGGGCTCAGATTTAAAGTATTTGGTAAGAAGCAAAAGTGACATGAGGAAAAGCTTTTTCACGCAGTGAGTGGTTAAGCTCTGGAATGTGCTGCCTGAGAACGTGGTGGAAGCAGGTTCAACTGAAGCATTCAAAAGGGAATTAGACAGTTATAAGAAAAGGAAGAATGTGCAGGGTTATGGGGAGAAGGCGGGGGAATGGAACTGAGGGAATTGCTCCTTCAGAGAGCCAGTGTGGATATGGTGGGCCGAATGGCCTCCTTTTCCACTATAATGATTCTGTGATTCTGTGATAGTTCCCTATTTTCTCTCTCCCTCCTTTCTTGAAAAGTGGTGTAACATTTGCTAACATCCAATCTGATGGGACCATTCCTAAATCAAGGAATTTTAGAAAATCTGTCTCTGTTCCACTGTGAAGACAGTCACAAAATATTTTTTCTATGCCTCTGCCATTTCCTCATTCCCCATGATAATTTCTCCTGTCTAAAGGACCAACCTTTACTTTAGCTACTCTCTTTTTGGAAACGTATAAAAGCTCTTACAATCCATTTTTATATTACTGGCTAGTTTACTCTCATGCTATATTTTTCCTTTTTTATCAACATTTTGGTGGCTTTTTGCTGGTTTCTAAAACACTGCCAATTCTCAGGCTTGCTGCCAATACCCTTAACTTCCTGAGTTTTAAAAAATTCATTTGTGGGATGTGGGCGTTGCTGACTAGGCCAGCATTTATTGCCCATCCCTAATTGCCCTTGAACTGAGTGGCTGGTTGGCGGGTCATTTTAGAGGGCATTTATGAGTCAACCACATTGTGGGTCTGGAGTCACATGTCGGCCAGACCAGGTAAGGATGGCAGATTTCCTTCCCTAAAGGACATTAGTGAACCAGATGGGTTTTTACAACAATCGACAATGGTTTCATGGTCACCATTAGACTAGCTTTCAATTCCAGATTTATTAATTGAATTCAAATTTCACCATCTGCTGTGGTGGGATTCGAACACATGCCCCCAGAGCATTAGCCTGGGCTCTGGATTACTAGTCGAGTGGCATTACCACTACGCCACGGGTGGGTCTTTCTTGCTGAGTTTTTGTTTTTCAATGGAATGTATTTTTGTTGAATATTTTGAATAATTTCTTTAAAGGTTTCCCACTGTTCATTTACCACCATACCTTTTAGTCTATTTACCCAATTTACCTTGGCCAGTTCTCCCATCATACCTACATAATTGACTTTGTTTAAGATTCTTGTTTGCAATTGGAGTAAGTCACTTTCACATGGAATTCAATGGTATTATGTCACATTTCCAGTGGATCTTTTACTATGATATTACTAATTAATGCTGCTTCATTACACAATACTAGATCTAAGATAGCTTTATTCCTAATTGGTTCCACAATGTATTGCTCCAAGACATTGTCCCAAAAACATTCTACAAACTCATTTTCCAGGCCACTCTTGCGAATTTCATTGTCCTAGTCTATATGAAGATTAAAGTACCCCACAATTATTACATTGCCTTTGTTACAAGTACCAATAATTTCTTGTTTAATGCACTGTTCAATGGTATAACTACTGTTAGGGGGCCTGTAAACTACTCCAACCAGTGTTTTTTGATTCTTGCTATTTCTAAGTTCCACCCACACTTCATGTGCTCTGAGGCCAGATCCTATCTCATGAATGTCCTTATCTTATCCTTTACTATCAGGGTTACCCCTCCTCCTTTGCTATTCTGTCTGCCTTTCTGAAATATTGGCCAGAATTTTTCGCTTGGCGGGGGCGGGGGACCCAACACTGGCCAAAATTTCAGTGGCGAGCCCGCCTCCACTGGGTCTGGGGAGCCAGACCAGATTCTACGCTCCCCAGGCCCTTACTCGGTCTTGGGCAGGACTTGCACCTCATTGAGACAGGAAGTCCCGCCTAATGGAGCTGCTGGCAAATCAGTGGGCCGGCACCTCTTTGTCCCAACAGCACCACCGGGAGCGGTTTCCATTGCTGGGACTACACTCAGAAGGAAGATGACAGATGTCCCTCACCGGGGACAATCGGTTGGGTCCCAGCAAGGCAAGGGGGTTCGGTTGTGGGGGGGGTGGGGTGGCGTGTTGTGCATTGAGGACAGTTGGGGCATCAGGGGCGGTCCTCCATGGGGCACAGGAGGACAGGAGGGCCCCACCCCCAGCCCACCAGAAGGTTACCTGGTTTCATCAGGCGGGCTTTCTGAGGCCTCAGCCGCCCGCCAGCCAAGGATAAAATACCCATAGCGGTGGGTGGAGGACCTGAAGTGCCAGTTAATTGGCCACTTAAGGGCCTTGATTTGCCTGGGGTGGGCGGGCCACTTCTTGCTGCCGCCGTTAGCGTAAATTGGCAGCAGAGGTGGGAGTGAGTCAGTAAGAACCCCCCACCCCCACCCCGCCTCCCACTCCAGTCTTTGAGCCATGCATTTAACTCTCTAACTGTACTTACCCTACACCAATTTGTTTGTGGCTCAGGTAATAACCCAGAGATTCTAGCCCCTGATTTGACAAACACAAGCACTAAAGACAAGGAATTTAATATACGTTACTCCAGGTTTCCATGTACATTCCAATATTTGCATTAAATAATCAAGAATGCATAATGTGAACTACTTCATAATATAAAACATTCTGTTTGCGAATAAATTGCTGCCAAATGCCATTGTTCTGAGCATTGCAAGTAGCTTTACAAAATGCTCTTCTTTGTCACTCATTGGCAAATTTATGCCATCTATTTATACATTAAAACACAATTCCTAGTATTTTACTTTAGTTCCTTCTATACAAGCATTATTATTGAATTAAGATATTTCTTTTGCACTTTCTTCAGTTTTACAATTCTTTGACTATTTTCCAAATGTATTTTTACCTTTATATTAAAATGCCAATATTTTTGGTATGTGTCCTTCTGCCCAATTCAAACAAAACCAACACTTTCCAATAATGAGCTGTTTCAAGTGAAGCTAAAACACTTGAATAGGCACTCTGTATGTAAATACGTCTATTCAAAAAAGGGTATACTAGCTAGAAAGTCTAGAACAGGAAGTCATAGTGTCAGGATAAAGGGTAAGCCATTTGGGACTGAGATAAGAAGAAATTGTCACTCAGAGTGTTGTGAATCTTAGGAATTTTCCACCCCAGAGGGCTGTGGATACTCAGTTGATGAGCAGATTCAAGACTGCGATCAATTAGAGTTTTAGGCATTAAGGTATATGGGATAGGGTTGGAAAGTAAAGCTCATGTAAAAGTTCAGCATGAGCTAACTGATCAGGGCAGGCTCAAGGGGCCCTTCGGTCGACTCCTGCTCCGATTTCTTATGCTGTTACAGTAAAGGCACATTGATGGACAGACCACTTGGCATCGACTTCGGCACCAGAAACAACAACAGTCGACCCTGAAACGTCCTTCCCACTAACATCTGGGGACTTCTCCCAAAATTGGGAGAGCTGTCCCACAGACTAGTCAAGCAACAACCTAGCATAGTCATACTCACTGAATCATACCTTACAGTCTGTCCCAGACTCCTCCATCACCATCCCTCTATATGTCCTGTCCCACTGGCAGGACAGTCGCATCAGAGCTCGAAATTCAGTGGTATACAGTTGGGAGGGAGTGGCCCTCAATGTCCTCAGCATTGACTTTGGACCCTATGAAGTCTCATGGCATCAGGTCAAACATGGGCAATGAAATCTCCTGCTGATTGCTACCTATCGTCCTCCCTCAGCTGATGAGTTAGATCTCCTCCATATTGAACACCATTGGAAGAAGTACTGAGTGTAGCAAGGGCATAGAACGGTGGGGAACTTCAATATCCATCACCAAGAGTGGCTTGCTAGCACCAGTATTGACTGAGCTGGTCGAGTCCTGAAGGACATATTTGCCAGACTAGGCCTATACCAGGTGATGAGAGAACCGACAAGAGGAAGAATCCTGCTTGACCTCACCCACACCGCAAATGCATCTGCCATGACAGTATTGGTAGAAGTGACCACTGCACAGTCCTAAGGAGACCAAGTTCCATCTTCACACTCTGGACAACCTCCATTATGTTGTGTGGCATTACCGTTGTGTTAAATGGGATAGATTCAGAACAGATCTGGCTACTCAAAACTGGGCATCCATGAGGCGCTGTGGACCATCAGCAGCAAAAGAATTGTGGTTCGATGAGGAGTTTGACACTAGGTAGGACAGCAGTCCAGGACAAAACAGCCCGCTTGATTGGCATCCCATCCACCACCTTCAACATTCACTCCTTCCATCACTGGCGCACTGTGGTAACAGTGTGCACTACCTACAAGATGCACTGCAGCAACTCGTCAAGCCTCCTTCCTCAGTACTTTTGAAATCCTCGACCTCTACCACCTCGAAGGACAAGGGCAGCAGCCACGTGGGAACACCACCACCTAAAAGTTCTCCTTCAAGTCACACACTATCCCGACTTGGAATTATATTGCTGTTCCTTCATTGTCGCAGGGCCAAAATCCTGGAACTCACTCCCTAATAGCAGTGGGATGTACCCACATCACATGGACTGCAGCAGTTCAAGAAGGCACCTCACGATCACATTCTCAAGGGCAATTAGTGATGGACAATAAATGCTAGCCTTTCCATCGACGCTCATAACCCATAAATAAATAGTAAAAAACCCCAGGTAGGTGCACTACAAACAAGAAAGAAACAATTTCTGAGTCTTAGGAGCTGATACATAACTGGCATATGGCTGGCTTAGTCATCCATTGTCAGATCTGGCTTGACCATATCAAGATCCATCAGGCCTTACACTCCCCTGCCAAAGCCTATCAATACTCTAGGATCATCCTGGAGGGCAAAGACAAACACAGCTTCTTTTCTTTCTCACCAACTGTCTCCTAATCTCCTGACCCTTCTACCCTTAGTACTAAAAACAAGTCTGGGTAACTGATAGATTTCTTCATTATTAAAATTCTGACATTTGTTCTGCCACTTCCCCAGTTCCCCTTTTATGTGGCATCAAACTCACCTAGTCCCCTCCCACTCTAGCCCTGAATCCCAACTGTCTCTTTCTCTTAATTCATCTCAAGCATGTGACTTACTTTCTGCTCCCATGACTGCATTCCCATTAAACATCAGCCTTTCCAATAGCCCGAAGCAAAATCAGAAACACCATTTATTGTGACTGTGATCCATTATCCCTCCTAGTCCTCTGCTACATTTCTGCAGCCTTCAATACAGTCATCCACAATATCTTCCTCAGATGCCTCTCCTCCTTTGCTGAGTTAATGGAAATGCCCTTCTTAGGTTTCACTGTTGCTTACCCAATGTAGCCAGAGCATCTCTAGCAATGGCTTCACTTCTTACCCCCACATCATCACCTCCAAATTTCCCAAGGATCCATTCTTGATCTCTGTCTTTTCTTCATCTTCATTCTCCCCCTGGTGATATCATCCTGGGAAATAGGATCAGTTTCCTTGACCTCTCTACTGCCTCTGTGCTTCATACTGCTTGCCCAACATCCACTTTTGGGTCAGTCTTATTTCATGCTGATAATCATGGGAAATTTGAGGCCATTCACTTCAACCTCTCCCACATACTTTCCACTATCTCCACGCCCCCCCCCCCCCCCCCCCCCCACTGTCTTGGGCTGAACCAGACTGTTTCCAATCTTGGCTCCTACTCAACTGAGCAGAGTTTCTGATCCCACATCCTCCCCATCACAAATAACACCTACAGGCACCTCTGTGACAGTGCCTGCCTCCACTCTACCTCAGCCCATCTACCACTGAAGCCCCTACACATGCCTTTGCCACTTCCAGCCTTGATTACTCAAAAGCTCAGCTTGCCTGCCTCGCATTATGTACTCTTCAAAAGCTCCAGCTCATCCAAGTTCATGCTGGCCATGTCCTATCCCATGTCAAGTCCAATTGGCCCATCAACTCTCTTTTTCCCTGACCTACATTGGCTTCTTGTTCTCCAAGCTGCAAATTTAAAATTCTTATCTTTAAATATTTTCATTGTTTTGTCATTCCTCCATCTCCATAACATCCTTCAGCCTTTCAGGCACTCCCAAATTCTCCATTCATGAATGCCTGCCTCTTGGGTATCTACTTCTCTTGGCCCCACCATTGTTCAAGGAAAGATTAACACAGAGGCCTACAGGGCCCATGTAAATATATTTAATTTAAGCGTATGTAATTTACTTTTCATTTAAGCATAGTATATTGTGATATGATTTGCTTTTTAACCATTCTATGGGCACATTTCTTCATACATTTTACTATCCGTTTGTGTTTTAATAAATTGGGTAGGGCTGTGCGGGAGATTCTTAATCTGGTTCTGTCAATGGTGGTCATGTCATCAGCTGCCCAGTTCTGACTCCTCATTCATAAACCTTTCCATCTGCCCAAACTTCCTTTTCTCCTTTTAAGATCCTCCTTAAAACCATATCTTTAGTAAAGCTTTTGTTCATCACTTCCAATGTCTTCATTGGTTTGCTATCCATTTTCCTAATGCCTCTATGAAGTGACTTGGGATATTTTTCTACATTAAAAGCAATATATTAAATGAGGTTGGTGTTCTTGTTGTTGAATATGCACAAATCAAAATTCATTCCTGCAGAAATAGGACACAGATATGGATGTCTCCTTGCATGAATAAAGATTATGTTCAGAAGGAAATGCTTATTTAGCGTGCAGTTATTCTGCTTCTATAGCATCAAATGGTGACAGTTGAATTCCAGAGTCAGGCCTCAACATGACTACAGATAGGATGTCAGATTGGGCTCAAAGATTCTTGGGGAGGGGATCTTGAACTTTTTGGACATCTTACACAGGATTGTTTGAAATATTTTGAGAGTGTGAACGTTCCTGTCTGCACTCTCAAAACACTTAAAATTCACTGTCCAGAGCAAAGTTCTGCATGTGCATGGACTCTCCTGGACCTCAGAGTTCAATCTGGAGCAAGGCAATATAAATAATGTACTGCCCAGCTGAATCCAATTCTGTAGTGACTGGTCTTAGGACTGGTGGTTTAATGTCTAGATATTTGCAAAAGCTATGCAATACAGAACCAGTTGCCAAGCCCCTCTAGAGAGTTTATGCTGACATTAATCTATGGCCTTTGCACCAATACTACACAGTTTTAGCTGAGCATCAGTGTAAAATTAACAGTACAGCTTGGGTATCAGTTTGTTGATCTGACTCCTGGTAACACCAGAACCCAGAACCAAGACGTAAATCCATGTCCAGTAAGTCTACCAAGGAATATTTTTAAAGCAAGGGGAAAGAGAATAAATATGTTCTAAAATGTTGTCCAATTACACTTGTTCGTGCAAGATTTTACTTTTGTGCTTGTGCAAATGAGTTTCAGCCAAAAGTAGAACCCTGACATCACTTTGGAAAACGAATGCAATTTTGAGCCTAATTTGCACCTGGATTGCCAGTTGTGCCCAAAGTAGAAACTCTACCACACTATGGTGATGAAACATGGTTTCAGTTGCATATCAACTTGAAGGATTACTCGATCTTGGACCAGGTAAAATAAAACTCCAGTCCAGTGTGAAGGTAAATTGTTAAAATATCATATAAAATTACTACTGTCACATAATTTTCACATTCCAGGCCATTCTCACAACCTCAGCTATAACAAAGGAATTTATTCACAGAAGGTGATAATTTCATGTGTGCCTGACTCACAGCTAAAAATGTGACATCTACAGTTTGCCCGTTGTTGACCCCACTGTCTATCAAGCTGAGAATGATAGATGGTGAGCTGGCATAAACGTACAGTGGGGAAGTGGTAAAACCTAGGAACTGTGTGTAATTCAGACAACCAAAAACATCAGGATTTTAATGGTAAAGCCTATACCATTTCCTTTTCAGAAAAAAAATTCTTGTTAAAGGTCAAGACTAATTGGGCTGAATTTTCAAACAGCCGCTGAAGTGGGACCGGAGGCAACAGGCCTTTAATTTCCTGCCACCGGCTGGCATGTCGGTCTCCTGCCTCTGGGCCATTTCCATTCAGGGAGAATCGTGGGGGGTGGGGGAGCAGGGGGGAGCGGATGGGTGACAGCCACCCAGACACAAGCAGCTGATAGCCCATTAGGGCAATTAAAGGGCCTATTTCGGTCATTCTCCAAATGCTGCCTGAAATATTTCAGTTGGCATGCGGGCCTCCCACTGAGGCTGAAACACGGTGGCATACCCAGGGAGGTGGGAGGGGCGGGTGCGGGGGGTTATGCGATGGGAGGGAGCTATTGCTCCATCCAGCGAGTGAATCCCCCCCTCTATCCTTGCACCTGCCTTAGCCATCAGGCCATAACTGTGGCCACTGGCTGTCCCGTGGATGGTTTGCCCCTCCATGATGCCAGCCTGGCAGCTGTGGCCTTTTTGATGTTAAAAATTTTTAAAAGCTCTTCTGCGGGCATCTCCATCTTCAGGCACCCTCTCCTACCTACATCGGCAGCACCCACCTCTGATCTGTGGGGCTGCCAATCTTTCAGTACTGGAGGGACTCCTATTGGCCCTGCAGCTTCAACCTTAATTGGACAGCAAGCGCACACCCCAACCATTAATTGACCACCTCTTCAGAAATCACAGTGTTCATCAAGTGCCGACGAGACGCAGAGACTGGATCTGGAAATGCACCTGACGTGGGGTCCCGAGCCCAGAACAAAAATTCAGCCAATTGTGTACGACAAAATCAAGATTAAAAAGACAAGCAGAGAAGATGTATTTATAAAGGTAAGTCAAGAAGTAATAGATAATAATGTTTTTGGGTTTCAAAAATATGTAACAATCTGAATTACATACAGTTCTTAGAGTCCATGATTTGAAGCAAACCTTGGTTTACAGTGAAACTACAGTATTCAAATTGTGGTTATTATTTGAGGGCCATGAATTGAAAAGGGATGCAAAGGGATGTGGGTGAACATGATGAAAACATGAATGTGAGCAAGAAAGAAAAAGCAAATTGGGGGTGAAAAATTATTAGAGGTAAGAAATTGGACCAGGAGTGTCCGTTTCTGTGCTGCAAATTCTATGTAAAGGAATGTGGAAAGTGGAATGGCTATGACCTGTGGCAGTAAACTGCTAACAGGTTTGTTAGATTGATGCATTATTTGAAACGTACATTTATAAATGTGGTCTTTGTAGTGTTTTGAGAATTGCATTGTGTACACTTGAGGCTGCTATAGAACATACATGCTAGCAAAGGGAAAATGAAAGTAAAACTGAATAAAGAAAGAAGACTCCATTATGTTCACCATCATGCTGTCTTAGTCTTTGCCTCATATTTCTTACTAAACTTGGCTAAACCTCACTCCAGTCCCAAGAACATCACAATGGCGATGAGGTAAACAGAAAACAGATGGTGAAAAACAAGAAACATTGCTTTCAAGTATGAAACTTTTTAGAAGGTTTTTGTCTACTTTTACAGACAGCATTTTAAGTTGGAGACTGTGTTAGAGTGACACACAGGAAGCTTGTACAGTGTATACACACACTGATGTCTCTAAAATAACCATCCAATCAAAAGAAATTTAACCTCAGATCATTGACAGAGAAGTTTCCTCTGAAAGGAATGTGATCCTGGATCCATGGCCCTGCATTATGTTGTTGATCAATATGACGTTGTCTATGCCCAGTCTACCACCTTTTGATGTGTATTCAGAGCCATCATCTGTAGTCCCACATTGACTGCGACATTTCAAAGGCACATTGGCAGGTTTCACAATCACAGATGACACAAGGGAAAAGGCCTTGCTTCTACACTATGGAGGTGAAGAATTAGAAGATATCTTTGAGATACTGATGCCTGAGCAAAATGACTACAACTCAGCAAAAAATGTGCTGACATCCTACTTCGCACCCAAGAAAAACAGCATATATGAAAGCATTGTCTTCCGATATGCTAAGCAAGAAGCAAACGAGACAAGTGACTAATATTGCACACGGTTGAGGCAACTAGCAACCAGATGTGACTTCAGGGATGTTGAACATGTCAAATGGGAAATCAAAACACAAATAATTGAAGGCTGTCTCTCCAGCCAACTATGCCGAAAAGCACACAAGAAAGACAGAAAGCTGTCAGAGCTGTTGAAGTTAGCAAGATCATATCACTGAGTCCAGAGCTACTGAAGTTGAGGCTGCTAACAGTAACTCCCCACACTCCAAGTTCAACTTCTGTGCACACTATTCATCACTCACGTGCCAGGAAGCCACCTGCAAAGCAACAACAGTCATCTTACAAACAAAGTTGAGACTTGTCCAATGTTTCCACTGTGGCGGTGCTTACCCACACTGGACAGATCCTGCTACTGGTAAATAGTGTAAAGCTTGTGGAAAATCCAAACACTTTGCTTGTGTTTGTCGTTCATCAGCAAAATCGACTACTAAGACCAATACCACCAGAAGGGTGCCATGTATGCGTACCACAGCAAAAAGGTGAGAGAATGTAGATAAAGTAGAGGTGGATGACCCTGAACGTACATAGCAAACAGCCATGTGTGACAGAGACCATGGGCTGCTCAGATATTGATGCTGTCATAGACACAGGAGCATCTGTCAATGTCATGGGAGACAAAACATTCAACCAACACGGGCTTGCCCTACTCTGCAAACCAGGGAATATGAAAATTTTCCCTTACTACAGTGACAAACCACTGAAAATCCGCAGGACTTTTGAAATGCCAGTCTCATTCAAAGACACTACATTGAAAGTTGTATTCTATGTCATATCAGGAGAATGTGACACGCTTATCAGTTTCTACACAGCAACAGATCTGCACATGATTGCAGGCACATATGCGATTCCTACACATAACAAAAATATTTTCAAACTGTATGCTGATCACTTTACTGGTATCGGTAAACTAAAAGATGTCACATGCAAGTTGCATGGTGACCCTAATGTGCCCTCAGCTGCACATTGTTACAACCAGGTGAGAAAAGGGTCTAGGGGTACCCTCTCAGCCTTTTCCTGGTTTGACTGTAACAGGGTTTAATTTTTTAAACACCATGTTTTTAGCTTCCCCTCAGTGAATCCTTGTTCATTGCTCTTCAATTGTAATGGCAAAGACATCAACCAAACAGGTTTTCTTAGATTTAAACAAGAAATGTGTAAGTTTATTAACCTTAAAACTCTAATTCGGTTAAAACTAAAATATACGCGGCGCGACCATGCTAGAATGCATACACGATAAATACACACGCAGATAGAGACAGAAAAGGAGAAAGAACCAAGGGGAAAGGTTTGAAGCAATAGTCGGAGTTCATTTACTGTCTATTGAGTTTGATGTAAAGTCTTTGACTGCAGTTCAATCTTGCCGTCTCGTTGGGGCCGAAAGCACTTTCAAACTTGTTTCAATGGTTTTTTGTCTTGAGGCTTAGTTTCCTTCCGTGGGTCCCTGTCTTTGCGTGAGACAGGGAGGGAGAGAGACCTTCCTTCTCTGTTGTCTTCAAATTGCAGTCTGACCCAAATTGTTCTGTGAACACAATTCAAAACCAAACCTGGGCCAGCAGGTAGTCATGTGAACACCTTTTTTTTTAACAAACTCTCCTGCATCTTTGTGGATTCTCCATCTTAGCATACACCCTTAGTGTGTGTGTGTGGGGCGGGGCGGGGTGGGGGGGGTGTTGCTGTCAGGGAATGGAATGCTGGCTTTTTACACTTTCAATATCTGGTGATCAAAAGCCATTTGGGTTAATTGGATCAGGGAGCAGTCCGATTGTCTTCTCTCGGCAACTGTCTCTTAGAATGCAAATGTTTCCAGTCACTTCTGTGATCTCGTTAAACAAGGCATCCTTTCAGTCCAGCAACAGTTTAAAATTAATATTTCATATGATGAAATTAATTTGCCTCATTCTTGGCAGGTGGGGTTTTCATGACAGCATCAACAGCAATGAATACTATTTCATGTCAGGAAGCAGGCAGAGAAGAAACTTTCGCACCTACTTGACCTTGACATTATTGAGAAGGTTGGGGATGAGCCTACCCTTTGGGTCATACCCATTCAAGTTGTTGAGAAACACAAGAGCAAGAACCAGATTAGAACCTGCATTGATATGTGATCACCAAACCAAGCCATACAACGAGACAGACACTTGACACCAACAATCGATGGCATCATAAAGAAAGGGAATGGCACTAAACACTTTGTTAAACTTGACCTCAATGCAGTCTACCATCAAATTGAGCTTGCGGAAGAATCGCGATATCTTACAGTATTCTCCACTCACATTGGACTTTTCCGATACAAGAGGCTCAACTTGGAGTCAATTCAGCAGCTGAGGTACTTCAACATTTGACTCAATCTGCATTTCAAGGACTTGAAAGCATGCTGAACATCAACGATGACACTCTCATCTATGGCCGCACTAAAAGTGAACTCAAGACATGCCAACATGCATGCCTACAATGTCTCAGAGAATGTAACCTCACCTTCAACAAAGATAAGTGCTTGTTTAATGCAAACAGAATTGAATTCTTCGGTCATGTGTTCAGTGGTGAAGAGTATCACCAGATCCCTGGAAAGTTGAAACCGTTGCAAACGCTGCAGATCCTACAAACATCCAGGAAGACCGGAGTCTGCTAGGACTTGTCATGTACTGTGGTCCTTTCATTCCTCGTTACGCTATCTGCCTCCCCCCACCCCACGCAATCTGACAAAAGAGACCACCAAGTGGGAATGCACTAAATCACACAAACAGGTGGTACACTAGATCAAAGGATGTTTGTCAGCAAGTTGCACAAATGTCTATTTTGACCCTGAGAAAATTACCCAGCTAGTCATGAATGCCAGCCCGGTTGGCTTAGGGGCAGTTCTTGTACAGAAATACGAAACAGGTAACCCATCAATCATTGTGATGGCAAGCAGATCATTAATGCCTGTAGAGGAACATCATTCACAAACAGAGAGAGAACTCTCAATCACATGGGGTATCTTACACTTTCATCTCTGTTTATATGGAAGCGAATTTAAAGTAATAACTGATCATAAAACACGAGTGAGCTTGTTCAACAATCCATGTAGCAAACCACCTACTCAAATAGCACATTGGATACTCAAACTACAACAGTACAAGTTCCATGTTGAGTATCTGCCAGGCAAGCTCAACCCAGTGGATTACGTTTCACAACATCTGTTGGTCCTACTAGTCATGAGGAAAAGATTGCTGATAAACATCTTAACTACATAAGCATAAATGTGGTACCAAAGTCGCTAAAACTAGCTGACATCAAAGCAGCAGCAAAACAAAATGAGGCTTTGCAATTATGTATGAAGGCTATGGAATCTCGAAACTCGAAAGACATAATAGAGAAAGCATCTACAAACAAAATTGCTTATACACTACAAGGTCTTCACAATGTTTGAAATGAGCTCACCATTACAACCTCTCTGCAACAACTGTATTGTCATTCCACACTCATTGATGGAATGTGTTGTCAATGTAGCACATGAAGGTCACCAGGCAATTGTCAAAACCTAATAACAACTCCTTAGGGAAAAGGTCTGGTTCCCAGGAAGTGACCGTTTGGTAGAGCATAAGATTAATCAGTGTGGTTGCTTGACATGGTAAACAATGTCAAATCCTCGTGATCCTCTCAAGATGTCCAAACTACCTCCAGGACCATGGATTCAAGTCAGCGTTGACTTCACAGATTTTCCCACAGGTGTACACCAGCTTATTGTCGCTGACGATTACAGCAGATTTCCAATTATGGAATTAGTTATTGTCAACTTCAATGAATGTAGTCATCCCAAAGCTTGACCAGATCTTCACTTTGTCTGGAATCCCTCAAATAGTAAGATGTGACAATGGACCCCCATTCAACAGCAATGAGTTCAGTAAATTTGCAAACTACCAAGGGTTCAGTCATCGGAAAATCAGGCCCCATTGGCCAAGAGCTAATGGAGAAGCCAAAAGATTTATGCAAATCTTGAAAAAAGTGATACATACAGCTACAGCTGAGAGCAAGTCATGGAAGCAAGAGCTTTATCACTTACTTCATAATTACAGAGTGATTCCTCACTTGACTACTGGAAAGCCTCCAGCTATACTCATCTTTGCACATCCTATGCACACATGTCTTCCTGAGCTACCCTGTGGACCTAATGACCGACATGTACGCAATCGAGAGCAGAAGGATTGAATGAAAGCAAATGCAAAGCCAAACATGAAATTTAGAGCTACACTGCTAAAGCCAGGAGATAAAGTACTTGTGAAACAAATAATCACAGCCTTTCTTGTGACCAACACAAAAGGATCAATGATTACCGCTAAGCGTGATTCACAAATCATCACAAGAAACGTGTCATTCTTCAAGGCACTGAAAACATCGCTTACAAACATTGAATCCAATTCTGACGTCGACATCTTAGATGAAGAACGTGAGCTAAATGAGACTACACCTGATGTCAGACAATATCCTGTGGGAGAAAAGGCCCACCATACCTAAGTGACTATGTTGTGAAATGACATAAACCTACTTAGGTTTAAGATTATTGTTTACACTTTAGGGAGGGATGTAATGGTTGGAGAATTGCATTGTGTACATTTGAGACTGTTGTAGAATACACATGCTAGCAAATGGAAAGTGAAAGTAAAACAGAATATAGAAGACTCTATTCCGTTCAATATCATGCTGTCTTAGTCTCTGTCTCATTTTTCTAATTAAACTCAGCTAAACTTCACTCCAGTTCCGAGAACATCACAGTCTTCCTTCAGTATTGATGTAGGTGGTTAGGGAGAATTCCCCTATCGTCTCCAAAGCTGGGTACGCACTTCAAATAATAACAAATGGAGGCACCAAAATGTTACCACTCAGCCAAGGTGAAACAACTGCATCTAAATATTTGCTTAGCATCACCATTTTACATATCTTGCCGTAAGCTTCAGTGCCATTATTTGATGACTGCTAAAAGAAAGGCCACTGTCAGTAGCTCAAGTTGTGGCCTGTTAGTATAGTGAATGCTGCACTGCTGCAGCTGGGGACTGTTTAGAGGGTTAGGATTAGGACTATTTTGAAAACTAGGATCATGGAGGTGTAATGGGCATAGTAGAGGAATTTTAGCTTGAATCTTTCCTGTGGGAATGCTAGGTGCAAATATGGAAAAATATTAATAACGCTCATCCTGATGAACATGAAAAATACTTCTCATCCTGCTGAATTATTTGTTTATGCAATACAAGTAAATTAACAGTAATATAGTAAACAAGTAAATTACAAGTAAAGAAAACATGACATCAGTCACCAGTCTTCAAAAAGCAATGAATTGTGTGAGGACATTCCAGTGTGCTGAGGTGAAACATAATCAACAGTGTTGTTTTATTATAACGGAAAATTCTGATTTCTTGGAACTACAAGTACAGTGTTGGCCTTTACTTACAGAGAACCTGAAATCCATTTTGATCTACAATAGAAATGTGTGAGCAAGCCACAAATTCAAACAGGAATTCATACGTCAATGGAACAGAAGCTAAATGTTGCAAATATCAAGACTGTTTGCAGTAGCTGTGTTATCTATGCAACAGCATTTAAACTGTGTTTATGGTGTTGAAATAAAAGACATTGATGCCTGTTTTTGTTCCATAAAGGCAATATTAAGTCTTAAATTGTACCTGCATTGTTAAATTGTGTTTTTAAAATTTGAATATAGCAAGTGCAGTGAGCGTGACATTCAACTAAGTGTTACTTTTACCAGATTAATGTGCTCACAAAAATTCCTGTGGGTGTTATTTTAACAATTTTGTTAATAGCTTAAAATAAAACATTGCACTAAAATAGAATTTAAATCCTTGCAGTCTTTTACTATGAGTTTCATTATGAGGCAGTAACTTTATGGATATTTTTGTGCAAGGACCAGTTAAATTCACCACACAGAGTAATTCCAGGTTTACAGAGCAATTTGTAGCGATGATTAGCATAAAATACCACAAGTAGATGCCAGTATTTTCCCATTTGTGTTGCCCAGTATGGAGTCCAAACACTATGGGCTGGATTCTATGAGCTCGACACTGATCTCAACAGCGAGGTCAAAAAATGATGGTCTGCACCAAAGAGCCACCGCAATCTCAAGTGCAGCGGCTCACTTAAATAGCAGGGGCAGACCTCCCCTCCCCCCACCGCAATCACGCAGGTGGGTGGTGGGCTGTCCGTCCTCAGCAATGGCGTCAGCTGCCTGTGCACAGGCACTGATGCCGTTTTTAAAGGGCAGTCAGCCCTGCCGGGATATTTAAATATTTAAAGACATACCGCTCCAAAATTAAACAAATAAATTTACAACACCCCTTTCCCACCCCCACCCCCCCTCCAATAATAATTACATTAACCATTTGCCCTTCCCCCCACCAAGGCACTTACCTTTAACATCTGACCTTTCCCCCCCCCCCAAACTATACAAAAGTTTAAAGTACAACCCTTCCTCCCCCATCCCTTACACCCATGACACTTATTTGACCCCATCTCCCCCCACCCCCCCCCATGCACTGACAAACTTACCTTCTCCCCACTAGTGTTGTGCCTCGTTTTCTCCAGACGGGGATCTGAAGGAGCATGAGTGCTGGCTGCCACGCCAAAGATCGCAGCAGGCCCTCAAGATTACAGGTAAGCATATGTTAATGTATTCATTTAATTAATTTGCATATCTTGATTGTGGTCCCGTCGCCCAGAGGTGGGGGGGTCACCACGGTGCCTCGCCGGTGGCGGGAGGAGCGGGCCAAGCCCTGTCAGTGTCGAGGTCCTTGGCAGGCTTCATCTGGAGCCTTCGTCAGGCTCCCCCCTCCACCCCCGCCACGAATCTTGACATCGAGGGCTGCCTATAATCCAGCCCTGTGTGTTGGTTATGAAAAATACAATTGGTTTATTAGTGTCCTTTGGGGAAAGGAGCTTGGCAGCTGTATTCATTTTGACCAATATGATTCCAGTCTCATCCTATATGTTTGACAATGTCCTCTGAAGTGGCCTAGCAAGCTACTCAGTTCTGTAAACAATTGCTTCACTGCCCTCTCAGGGAAACTAGGATGAGCAATAAATGAAGCCTTATCAGTATCACCCACATTCCAGGAACTAATAAAGAAAATGAAATATGAGACATTTGCTTTCACAAAAGTACGTTTCTGACTGGAAAATCAAGTGAGGAAATTATGATGAACATTGAAACGCAAAATGCTTCCATTTTGGTAATGTGGGGGTGGTTATCTGTCTGGTCTGTGGGGGGGGGGGGTGCGAGGTTGAGAAACTGTATGCACATCTATTTGTATCCCTGGAAGTTTTAATGGGACAAAATTGTTGATTTCAGAATCTGCAAAGTAATTACATTTTTGGTCCTCCAATCTGGACAATATTCCAAAATATCTAAACACTTTTCTCTAAGAGCAATAGGTTGGAACTTCTGTGAGATCAGAGAACTCCCTCCACCCACCCCACACCCCACCCCACTGCAATTTTTGGTGAATATCTCCTGTTGAATTGTTTCTCCATCTGTAAGGATTTTGTCCTCTGGAGAGCAACATTTGCTGTGGCTGAGCTCAATTCACAGGCCATTTAACAGATATATAATTGGCAACCTTTGGAGCAGCAATATGTTAACCATGGGGACACACAAATCACTTGAGAGAGCAGCAGGACCGGATACTCGGGTTTTTACTTTTACTTTCTCTTGGGTTTTACTTCCTCTTGGGTTTTCTCAGTGGATTAAATTAAACCTCACTGTAATGTATTCCAATGTTATGAGCATGCCTAGTGTGAGATGGTGCCATGAAACATGTGATCTGACCATCTTGGTGTCTGTCTTTCTTTACAAGTTCCTCCCAGTATATAACAGATTTTGGTGACGAAATGGGATTAAATTGTAATTTTTTTTTGTAGTAAAGGGCAGTAGAGACTGTGATGAACAGAATAAGCTAGCTCCCTGTGACCCAGCTGCTGGGATGGTGAAGATTTTCGGCTAGATTGTTTGGAGCCTCATTGTTTCTGAAAACATGTGACTGCATTCTGTTGAATGGATTCTGCAGGGTACTCATGTCCAACTGATTCAACTACTGACTACGGTGACTTTGTTGTGTTTGTTCTGATTAGGCTGACTTAGCTTCTGTATCACTGTAACAGACAGCCACAGTAAAGTGTCCACTGGGTCACTGTTACATTTGAAAATGGGGCAAAATGGCTGTGCCCAAGGGACACATCGGAAGAGTAGGAATATATGATAGAGCTTGAGAACAATTCAGTTCATACATTGAAAGAATGAACATGTTCTTCAAAGCTAATAATATATGAGAACTCAAAGGTGAATGTGATGAGGTCCAGACTCAGAATAAGGCAATTCTTGAGGGCAAGAAAGCAGTTTTGCTAACGGAGATTGGCTTGGAAGAGTATGTTATGTTAACTAACCTTCTTGCTCACAACAAGGCAAAATACGTGCCATTCAAAATAATTATTATTAAATTGGAGTAACATTTTAATCCTAAGCCACTAGAGATAGTGGAAAACTGCAAATTTGGAACCAGAAACCAGAGAGGTAGCAAAACAGTTGATGAATACATTATGGCATTGAAGAATTTATCATTACATTGCAACTTTGGTACATTCTTAGACTGTGCATTATGAGACAGATTCATGTGTGGATTGATGGATGAAAGAATTTTTTTTCTTGATTCATTCATGGGATGTGGGTGTCACTGGCTATGCCAGCATTTATTGCCCATCCCTAATTGCCCTTGAGAAGGTGGTGGTGAGCTGCCTTCTTGAACCGCTGCAGTCCATGTGAGGTAGGTACACCCACAGCGCTGTTAGGAAGGGAGTTTCAGGATTTTGACCCAGTGACAGTGAAGGAACGGCGATATAGTTCCAAGTCAGGATGGTGTGTGACTTGGACAGGAACTTGCAGGTGGTGGTGTTCCCATGCATCTGCTGCTCTTGTCCTTCAAGGTGGTAGAGGTCGCGGGTTTGGAAGGTGCTGTCTAAGGAGCCTTGGTGTGTTGCTGCAGTGCATCTGGTAGATGGTACACACTGCTGCCACTGTGCGTCGGTGGTGGAGGAAATGAATGTTTGTAGATGGTGTGCCAATCAAGCGGGCTGCTTTGTCCTGGATGGTGTCGAGCTTCTTGAGTGTTGTTGGAGCTGCACCCATCCAGGCAAGTGGAGAGTATTCCATCACACTCCTGACTTGTGCCTTGTAGATGGTGGACAGGCTTTGGGGAGTCAGGAGGTGAGTTACTCGCCTCAGGATTCCTAGCCTGTGACCTGCTCTTGTAGCCACAGTATTTATATGGCTACTCCAGTTCAGTTTCTGGTCAATGGTAGCCCCTAAGATGTTGAAAGTGGGGGAATCAGCAATGGTAATGCCATTGAATGTCATGGGGAGATGGTTAGATTCTCTCTTGTTGGAGATGGTCATTGCCTGGCACTTGTGTGGCGCAAATGTTACTTGCCACATATTATCCCAAGTCTGGATATTGTCCAAGTCTTGCTGCATTTCTACACAGACTGCTTCAGTATTTGAGGAGTCGCGAATGGCGCTGAACATTGTGCAATCATCAGCGAACATCCCCACTTCTGACTTTAGGATAGAAGGAAGGTCATTGATGAAGCAGCTGAAGATGGTTGGGCCTAGGACACTACCCTGAGGAACTCCTGCAGTGATGTCCTGGAGCTCAGATGATTGACCTCCAACAACCACAGCCATCTTCCTTTGCGCTAGGTATGACTCCAATCAGCAGAGAGTTTCCCCCCTGATTCCCATTGACTCCAGTTTTGCTAGGGCTCCTTGATGCCATACTTGGTCAAATGCTGCCTTGATGTCAAGGGCAGTCACTCTCACCTCACCTTTTGAGTTCAGCTCTTTTGTCCATGTTTGAGCCAAGGCTATAATGAGGTCAGGAGCTGAGTGGCCCTGGCAGAACCCAAACTGAGCATCACTGAGCAGGTTATTGCGAAGCAAGTGCTGCATGCTGGCACTGTTGATGACACCTTCCATCACTTTACTGATGATTGAGAGTAGACTGATGGGGTGGTAATTGGCCGGGTTGGACTTGTCCTGCTTTTTGTGTACAGGACATACCTGGGCAATTTTCCACATTGCCGGCTAGATGCCAATGTTGTAGCTATACTTGGCTAGGGGTGCGGCAAGTTCTGGAGTACAGGTCATCAGTATTATTGCCGGATGTTGTCAGGGCCCATAGCCGTTGCAGTATCCAGTGCCTTCAGTCGTTTCTTGATCTCACGCGGAGTGAATCGAATTGGTTGAAGTCTGGCATCTGTAATGCTGGGGACTTCAGGAGGGGGCCGAGATGGATCATCAACTCATCAACTCGGTACTTCTGGCTGAAGATTGTTGCAAATGCTTCTGCCTTATCTTTCGCACTGATGTGCTGGGCTCCTACCTCATTGAGGATGGGGATATTTGTGGAGCCACGTCCTCCAGTTAGTTGTTTAATTGTCCACCACCATTCACGGCTGGATGTGGCAGGACTGCAGAGCTTAGATCTGATCCGTTGGTTATGGGATCGCTTAGCTCTGTCTATTGCATGCTGCTTATGCAGTTTGGCATGCAAGTAGTCCTGGGTTGTAGCTTCACCAGGTTGACACCTCATTTTGAGGTATGCCTGGTGCTGCTCCTGGCATGCCCTCCTGCACTCTTCATTGAACCAGGGTTGGTCTCCTGGTTTGATGGTAATGGTAGAGTGGGGGATATGCCAGGCCATGAGGTTACAGATTGTGGTTGAGTACAATTCTGCTGCTGCTGATGGTCCACAGCGCCTCATGGATGCCCAGTTTTGCATTGCTAGATCTGTTCGAAATCTATCCCATTTAGCATGGTGATAGTGCCACACAACACGATGGACGGTATCCTCAATGTGAAGGCGGGACTTTGTCTCCACAAGGACTGTGCGGTGGTCACTCCTACCAATACAGTCATGGGCAGAAGCATCTGTGGCAGGCACATTGGTGAGGACAAGGTCAAGTATGTTTTTCCCTCGTGTTGGTTCCACCACCACCTGCCACAGACCCAGTCTAGCAGCTATGTCCTTTAGGACTCGGCCAGCTCGGTCAGTAGTGGTGCTGCCAAGCCACTCTTGGTGATAGACATTGAAATCCCCCACCCAGAGTACATTTTGTGCACTTGCCACCCTCAGTGCTTCCTCCAAGTAGTGTTCAACATAGAGGAGTACTGACTCATCAGCTGAGGGAGGGCGGTAGCTGGTAATCAGTAGGAGCTTACCTTTCCCATGTTTCACCTGATGCCATGAGACTTCATGGGGTCCGGAGTCGATGTTGAGAACTCCCAGGGCAACTCCCTCCCTACTGTAGACCACTGTCCCGCCACCTCTGCTGGGTCTGTCCTGCCGGTGGGTCAGAACGTACCCAGGGATAGTGATTGCAGTGTCTGGGATATTGTCGTTAAGGTATGATTCCGTGAGTATGACTATGATAGGCTGTTGCTTGACTAGTCTGTGGGACAGCTCTCCCAACTTTGGCACAAGCCCCCACATGTTAGTAAGGAGGACTTTGCAGGGTCGACAGGGCTGGGTTTGCTGTTGTCGTTTCCGGTGGCTCGGTCGATGCCGGGTGTTCCGTCCGGTTTCATTCCTTTTTATTGACTTCGTAGCGGTTAGGTACAACTGAGTGGCTTGCTAGGCCATTTCAGAGGGCATGTAAGAGTCAACCACATTGCTGTGGGCCTGGAGTCACATGTAGGCCAGACCAGGTAAGGACAGCAGATTTCCTTCCTAAAGGACATTAGTGAACCAGATGGGTTTTTACAACAATCGACAATGGTTTCATGGCCATCATTAGACTAACTTTTAATTCCAGATTTTTATTAATTCAATTCAAGTTCCACTTTCTGCTGTGGTGGGATTCGAACCCATATCTCCAGATCAACACCCTGGGTCTCTGGGTTACTAGTCCAGTAATAATACCATCATGCCACCGCCTCCCCCAATCCAGTCAATGTTACTATACATACAAAATCTTACATTTGAGCTCGTGTGTAAGATTGCTTCTATCATGGAGATGGCATCAAAGAATGCTTGGGAATTTCATCCCATGCAAATGATTAGTAGAGCTTCTGTCCACTGTCAGAAGGCTTCTGCCAAGTCTAAAGCAGGGAGACCTGATCAGAAGAGTGCTTTTGATAAAAGTTTAGTGTTATCACTGTAATGGCAACCACATGGCACAGGCATGTGAGTAGATTTGATTTGATTTGATTTAGAGATACAGCACTGAAACAGGCCCTTCGGCCCACCGAGTCTGTGCCGACCATTAACCACCCATTTATACTAATCCTACACTAATCCCATATTCCCCTACCACCTACCTATACTAGGGGCAATTTATAATGGCCAATTTACCTATCAACCTGCAAGTCTTTTGGCTGTGGGAGGAAACCAGAGCACCCGGAGGAAACCCACGCAGACACAGGGAGAACTTGCAAACTCCACACAGGCAGTACCCAGAATTGAACCCGGGTCGCTGGAGCTGTGAGGCTGCGGTGCTAACCACTGCGTCACTGTGCCAAAACAAAGGCCATATTGCAACTGCTTGCTGAGCGAAGTCCAAAGCAGGAAAGAAAACGCTCTCCAGTAGTAATGGAAAGCAACGATATAACAAGGATGGAGTTCACAATCTTGAGGTGAATCCAGAGTGCCTAAGCAAAGAGGAGCTAGGGCTGTATATCATTTATGCCACGAGCCACCTCTCAAATGACAAGATATTTTTATGCAAAGGTGTTGGTAAATCAATAGTACATGGCAACATGCACATCGATTAACTGCAGATTGCTCCATTATGAGTAGAGGCATGTATGAGAGCAAATTCAGTCATGGACCTCTAACTTATTCCACAGTTCAGTTAAAAACTTACTCTGGTGAGGTGTTAGAAATGAATGAACAAATATCCAATATAAGTGTAAGTCCCTCAAGTTACCCATTGTTGCAGCGAGATATGTCAACAAACCAATGTTAATGGGTAAGGACTGGCTTTGTAAGTTGAATTTAGCTTGGAAGCATGTTTTCCAAGTTGAGTTAACCAAGATGTTTGATCAGCTATTGCACAGTTACAACAACAAGGACAGCTATGAAGGTATAATCGATTTGAAAGCACATCACAAGATCTATATGTGGAGTTAACGGGATCCAAGCTATTCATGAAGTTGAACTTGTCCCATGCTTATGCACAGATTAGGGGGAAAACTCTCCGCTGGTTGGAGTCATACCTAGCGCAAAGGAAGATGGTTGTGGCTGTTGGAGGTCAATCATCTCAGCACCAGGACATCACTGCAGGAGTTCCTCAGGGTAGTGTCCTAGGCCCAACCATCTTCAGCTGTTTCATCAATGACCTACCTTCAATCATAAGGTCAGAAGTGGGGATGTTCTCTAATGATTGCACAATGTTCAGCAACATTTGCAACTCCTCAGATACTGAAGCAGTCAGTGTAGAAATGCAGCAAGACTTGGACAATATCCAGGCTTGGGCTGATAAGTGGCAAGTAACATTTGTGTCACACAAGTGCCAGGCAATGACCATCTCCAACAAGAGAGAATCTAACCATCTCCCCATGACATTCAATGGCATTACCATCGCTGAATCCCCCACTATCAACATCCTAGGGGCTACCATTGACCAGAAACTGAACTGGAGTAGCCATATAAATACTGTGGCTACAACAGCAGGCTAGGAATCCTGCGGCAAGTAACTCACCTCCTGACTCCCCAAAGCCTGTCCACCATCTATAAGGCACAAGTCAGGAGTGTGATGGAATACTCTCCACTTGCCTGGATGGGTGCAGCTCCAACAGCACTGAAGAAGCTCAACACCATCCAGGACAAAGCAGCCCACTTGATTGGCACCCCATCCACATACATTCACTCCCTCCACCACCAATGCACAGTGGCAGCAGTGTGTACCATCTACAAGATCTTCTCTTCTTTGGCCTCCTTATCTCGAGAGACAATGGATAAGTGCCTGGAGGTGGTCAGTTGTTTGTGAAGCAGCGCCTGGAGTGGCTATAAAGGCCAATTCTAGAGTGACAGGCTCTTCCACAGGTGCTGCAGAGAAATTTGTTTGTCGGGGCTGTTACGCAGTTGGCTCTCCCCTTGCGCCTCTGTCTTTTTTCCTGCCAACTACTAAGTCTCTTCGACTCGCCACACTTTAGCCCCGTCTTTATGGCTGCCCGCCAGCTCTGGCGAACGCTGGCAACTGACTCCCACGACTTGTGATCAGTGTCACAGGATTTCATGTTGCGTTTGCAGACGTCTTTAAAGCGGAGACATGGACGGCCGGTGGGTCTGATACCAGTGGCGAGCTCGCTGTACAATGTGTCTTTGGGGATCCTGCCATCTTCCATGCGGCTCACATGGCCAAGCCATCTCAAGCGCCGGTGACTCAGTAGTGTGTATAAGCTGGGGATGTTGGCCGCCTCGAGGACTTCTGTGTTGGAGATATGGTCCTGCCACCTGATGCCAAGTATTCTCCGGAGGCAGCGAAGATGGAATGAATTGAGACGTCGCTCTTGGCTGACATACGTTGTCCAGGCCTCGCTGCCATAGAGCAAGGTACTGAGGACACAGGCCTGATACACTCGGACCTTTGTGTTCCGTGTCAGTGCGCCATTTTCCCACACTCTCTTGGCCAGTTTGGACGTAGCAGTGGAAGCCTTTTCCATGCGCTTGTTGATTTCTGCATCTAGAGACAGGTTACTGGTGATAGTTGAGCCTAGGTAGGTGAACTCTTGAACCACTTCCAGAGCATGGTCGCCAATATTGATGGATGGAGCATTTCTGACGTCCTGCCCCATCTACAAGATGCACTGCAGCAAAGCACCAAGGCTCCTTAGACAGCGCCATCCAAACCCACAACATCTACCAACTAGAAGGACAAGAGCAGCAAATGCATGGGAACACCACCACCTGCAAGTTCCCCTCCAAGTCATACACCATCCTGACTTGGAACTATATCGCTGGGTCAAAATCCCGGAACTCCCTTCCTAACAGCACTGTGGGTGTACCTTCCCCACACGGACTGCAGTGGTTCAAGAAGGCAGCTCACCACCACCTTCACAAGGGCAATTAGGGATGGACAATAAATGCTGGCCTGACGAGCGACGCCCACATCCCATGAATGAATTAAAAAAAAGATCAATGTGGATCGAGAGAATTAATAGTATCTCACGATAAATACACATATGCAGTCATACTTCTACACGAAGGTGCCCTATGATGTGAAGGCTTCTCCAAAATTCTTCCAAGCTTCAATGGGAAATATTTTGCAAGGAGAGCTGCATTGCTTGTGTAATCAGGATGATGTGTTGATCGTAACTGCAACAGAGGAAGAGAATCTTCAGGTGTTGGATGAAGTGTTAAAAAGGCTCAATGATCACAATGGCCTGGATTTTAAGTTGCTGCTGCCATAATCGGTGGCGGCCATAAAAAATGTCGGCCCCACATGCGGGCTTTACTCCGCAGATCCGCTGCAATATTAAAGACGGTGGCTTATTTACATGGCCGGGGTGTACCGCAACTTTGCTTATGTTAATTTATATTAACACACACCGCCACCCCCCCAACTGCCGCTGATGTGCAGGAATCGGGCGGTCTGTCCCCAGCAATGGCCTCCAGCGCCACTGCGCAGGCACCAACACCATTTTTAAAGGGCTTCAAGCCCTTACCTTTAATTAAAATTTTTAAAGCAATAGGTGTTTAATATTTAATGTAAAATATTAAAGAAATGTTTCTATCCCCTCCCCCCCAAATATCCATGTAGTCATTCCTTGCTCTACCATCCCCCAAAATACTTAACTTCTTTTCGTGACCCTCCTCTCCCCCAACAAAGTTTATGAACTTTTCACTTCAACTCCTTCCCACCATCCCCTACACCAAATAGATTGCTTTGACCCCAATCTTCACCCACTTTGCACTGAAATAATTAGCTGCTCACCCCTACCCACCAGTGCTCCACATCCGAAGAGATCCGAAGGCATGGGAGTGCCATCCGCCAGCATGAATATTGCACCGGGACAGATAGCGGGAGCGGGTAAGTATTTATTTCAGTAGTTTATATCAATTAACATAAGCAAATTTCGGTGCCGCCACCGAGCAGTGGGTGGACTGCCACAAGACCTCGCCACCGCCGGCAATATGGGGCGGGGCCTTCCTGGCGTCAAGGCCCGTGGCGGGCCTCTCCCGGAGACATTTTCTGGGCCCCCCTACACCCCACCCCACCCACCACAACCCCTGACGGCGGGGGCCTGTAAAATCCAGCCCAATGTGAAGTTGAAAAAGAGCAAATGTGCTTTTGTGCAACCTGAGGTAGTGTAGCTTGGATTGAAAATCTATGATAAAGGACTACAACCAGTGAAAGCGAAGATAGAGGAGATAGTCAATGCCCCAAAGTCAAAAGATGTGTCTGAGCTTCGATCTTTTCTAGGCGTGGTTCAGTACTACTTGCAATTTCTGCCTGAGTTTGCAATGATGTTAGCTACACTGCATGAGTTGTTGAAGAAAGATGGGAAATGGGAATGGTCTAACTCTCAACAAGATGCATATGATGCATGTAAGAGAAGCTTAACCAGTGATGCACTACTCATTCATTGCAACACAAATCATGACCTGAAGTCTGTTTAAAACTATGAAGTTGGAGCACTGATCAGTCATGTCATGGATGATGGTCAAGAGAAGCCCATTCGTGTCATGTACCCTGACCAAGATAGAAAACGAAGCACTTGGAATCATCTTCAGAATCAAAAAGTTTTACTAGTTTTTGTTGGGGTAAAATCTTTACACTAGTTACAGATTATAAACCTCTAATAGCTATGCTGGGTCCAAAGTCTGCAATACCAACCATGGCAGCATCAAGGATGCAGTGGTGGGCTGTACCTGCTCTCACAGTATGACTACAACATTGAATATTGTAGTTCAAACGAGAATGCTATAGCTGACGCACTGCCGTGTTTGCCACATCATGTCTCAAAGGTAGGCAGTGAAGGTGCAATCTTCACCATAGGAGTTGTGGATGAGGACTTTCCAATCACTGCAACTGAAATTGGAGCTGAAACTCCTTTGGTTGGACAGATTTTGACTGGTGTACAGACAAGGAACTGAAACATCCCACAAGCGACATAATGAGTCGTCATGTGAACTTGGATACGTTAAGTGAGGTCACAGAGTAGTAGTGCCTAGTAAGACACAAGGTTCTGGCAGAACTTCATACTGAACACACTGGCACAGTCAGCATGAAATCCATAGCCAGAAGTTTTGTTTATTGGCCTGGTCTAGACAGTAACTGGAATCATTAGTTAACAAATGTACCATTTGTCAAAACTGCAGGAATAAGCTGCCGAAATCTCCTTTACAACCAAGAACATGGCGACTCATCCACTTCAAAGAGTGCATGTAGACTTTTCCAAAAAGGAAAGTGACAATTTCTTGGTGCTTATTGACAGCCACTCTAAGTGTGTGATGATATCATAAAACATGTGATCTGGCCATCTTAGTGTCTGTCTTTCTTTACAAGTTCCTTCTGATATATAACACACAGATAAATATATGGCAGCAGTCATTACCTGCAAGCGAGATACGAAGATGGCGGAGGTGGATACAGACAACTGGGACACAGCCACTGACAGTCAGGACCACTGGAGGCTGACTGGAGGGACATTGGAAGAGGTGAGGAGAAAAGGAAAGCTCAGCTGGCTGAGAAGAGGGCCCAGAGAAAACGGAGGCTAGTGAATCCTTCACCTTCTCAACCCACTGCCTTCACCAGCAGCAGGTGTGGCAGAGACTGCCATGCCAGAGTGGAGCTCCTGAGCACAGAGTTAACCACCAAGGCCCAAACCATCGTCTCATGAGTCAGAAGGCTATTAATAAATCATTTGACCATTGCTGCAAGCACCTAACTTGTAGAAATGTACCGACTGTCACTGAGGTTTGCTGTCTCCCAGTGCTATAAGCTTTTGGGCTTTCAGTATTAATTGAAGCAGGCTCCCATTCCCTCACTGCCACAAGTTTTAAATTTACATCCAGATGCTTGAATCCATTTGTGGTTTCGCCTTTCCCTACCTAACCTCTTCCAGCACGACAACCTTCCCTGTCCTAAATATCTCTTCTACTGAGTCTGGCCTGTTGTTCATTCACTCACCTTTTACCCATCATTGGAGGATGTGCCTTCAACTGGCTAGGCCCTTGGCCTTGGAATTCCCTCTCTAAATCTTTCCACTTCTCCACCTCCCTCTCCTCCTTTGAGACCCTGCTTAAAACTCCACTCTTTGCACTCATATTAAACCACCCCTCCTGATAGCTCCTTCTCTTTGGCTCACTGTAAGTTTTCTGATTACGCCTCTGTAAAGTGCTTTGAGATGTTTTTCTATACTATAAAATATACATTATTGTAGCTGCTAATGTTTCATCCACAAGATGGATTATGTTGATTTGGTTATTCCGCCAATTAGTAATGAAATGAACAGCAGGTCAATGGCACTATTTTACAACAGCCTGGCCCCCTCCCAAAATGAGTATGATTATTTCAAATGCAATTAAGTTCCACCACTATTGCAAAATATAAGCAGGCGCCCAATTGAACGGCAAGAAATCAGCTGTTCTGGAGTAAACATGACAGGCTAGTATTCACTGAAGACTCAGCTAAACTCAAGAGTGTCACAAAAGAAGCAGACAGGAGAATATAGAAAAAAATTAGCCTTAGACCTGGGTTTTTCTCTTGGACACAATTCTGCAAATTCTGCAATTTCTGCAGAGGTTTTTCCAGTCTTCAACTGTAAGGACCTCTGTGGAAACTACAGACGAAGGAGATGCACAACATCATTGTTCTCGTGTGACTCAATTATTGGGCAGCATCGTTGGTGACTATCTGACTCTTACCGAGCTAAAGCATTCAGGGGCTTAATTTGGGGAAAGGGTGAAAACAGACGCTAAGTGGGTGCTGTGCTAATAAGACACACCTGTTTAAAAGTCTGGTTTTAGCTTGCAATTTTGGGGCTAATTACTGGTTACTATGATTTAAACATGCCTGGAGGCGCTAAACTGGAGACCTACATGTTCAGTACTCAAGCTCTGATTAGCAGCAATTTTCATGAAGCGGTACGTGTAGCACACAGTTCCACTGAAAGTGTAGAGTGTGCTGGCTGACTAACAATGGCTTGTTTAAGGATGGCTTGGAGACTGAGGGGGTGGGGAGGGCACACGTTCAGAGGTGGCATTGGAGGTCCTGGTGGAGGAGGTACAGCACAGGATGGATGCCCTGTACATGCAGGGGGAGGGAGGCCACAGAGGTAACTAATGTGGCAGATATGGGAGGGGATCGCAAGGGAGGTCACAGTCAGGAGCATTTTCCCAGGACGTAGTTCTAGTACTGCTAAAAAAATAAAAAATTTGGCTCATGTGGTCAAGATAAGATCCCATCTAACTTCTTAATAACAGCACCACCACCAGTATCACAACCTCAACACACTCTATCCACCATCTAACTATGCACTGACATTCACAAAACTCACACCTCAGACAACTCTCACAGCTCTTCAACCATGTGAGGCATCACATAATCACAGCAGCCAATACACTCATTCACAATCACCACTCTTTCTCTTCCAGGGAAAGAGAGAACTTAACAAATATAAACAGGACCTGACCAGTGAAGTGCAGGCATGATTCCATGAGGGGAGGCGGTGGCGTAGTGGTATTGTCACTGGACTAATAACCCAGAGACCCAGGGGACATGGTTTCAAATCCCACCATGGCAGGCAGATGAATTTGAATTCAATTAATAATAATAATAAAAAAATCTGGAATTAAAAAGCTAGTCTAATGATGACCATGAAACCATCGTTGATTGTCACAAAAATCCATCTGGTTCACTAATGCCCTTTAAGGAAGGAAATCGTCTGGCCTGCATATGACTCCAAACCCACAGCAATGTGGTTGACTCTTAAAATGGCCTAGCAAACCACTCAGTTGTAGCTAACCACTAAACAGTCAATAAGAAATGAAACCAGACAGACCTCAGTATTGACAACAGCAAACACAGCCCTGCCGACCCTGCAAAGTCCTTCTTAATAACATCTGGGGCTTGTGCCAAAGTTGGGAAAGCTGTCAAACAACATCCTGACATAGTCATACTCATCAAATCATATCTTACAGACAATGTCCCAGACACCTCCATCACCATCCCCAGGTATGTCCTGTCCCAATGGCGGGACAGAACCAGCAGTGCTGGTAGCCAAGTAGTATACAATCAGGAGGGAGTTGCCCTGGGAGTCCTCAACATCGACTCCAGACACCACCAAGTCTCATGGCATCAGGTCACATGTGGGCAAAGAAACCTCCTGCTGATTACCGCCCACCCAGCCGCCCCCCCACCCCCCCCGCTCAGCTGATGAATCACTACTCCTCCATGTTGAACACCACTCAGAGGAAGCACTGAGGGTGGCAAGGGCACAGAATGCACTCTGGGTGGGGGACTTCAATGCCCATCACCAAGAGTGGCTCATTGGCACCACTACTGACCGAGCTGGCCAGGTCCTAAAGGACATTGCTGCTAGACTCGGTCTGCAGCAGGTGGTGAGGGAAAAACATACTTGACCTTGTCCTCACCAATCTGCCTGCCGCAGATGCATCTGTCGCTGACAGTATTGGTAGGAGTGACCACTGCACAGTCCTTGTGGAGATGAAGTCCCATCTTCACGTTGAGAATACCCTCCATTGTGTTGTGTGGCACTGCCACCTTGCTAAATGGGATAGATTTTGACCAGATATAGCAATGCAAAGCTGGGCATCCATGAGGCGGTGTGGACCATCAGTAGCAGCAGAATTGTACTCAACCACAATCTGTAACCTCATGGCCTGGCATATCCCCCTCTCTACCATTACCATCAACCCTGGTTCAATGAAGTGTGCAGGAGGGCATGCCAGGAGCAGCATCAGGAATACCTCAAAATGAGGTGTGAAGCTACAACCCAGGATTACTTGCATGCCAAGCAGCATGCAATAGGCAGAGTTAAGCGTTCCCACAACTAACGGATCATATCTAAGCTCTGCAGTCCTGCCACATCCTGTTGTGAATGGTGGTGGACAATTAAACAACTAACAGGCGGAGGTGGCTCCACAAATATCCCCATCCTCAATGATGGGGGAGCCCATCACATCAGTGCAAAAGATAAGGCTGAAGCATTTACAACAATCTTCAGCCAGAAGTGCCAAGTGAATGATCCATCTCGGCCTCCTCCTGAAGTCCCCAGCATCACAGATGCCAGACTTCAGCCAATTCGATTCACTCCATGTGATCTTAAGAAACGACTGATGATACTGCAAAGGCTATGGGCCCTGACAATATTCTGGCAATAGTACTGCAGACCTGTGCTCCAGAACTTGTCAGACCCCTAGCCAAGCTGTTCCAGTACAGCTACAACACTGGCATCTAGCCGGCAATGTGGAAAATTGCCCAGGTATGTCCCGTACACAAAACACAGGACAAGTCCAACCCGGCCAATTACCACCCCATCAGTCTACTCTCGATCATCAGTAAAGTGATGGAAGGTGTCATTGCATGTGCTATCAAGCGGCACTTGCTTAGCAATAACCTGCTCAGTGACGCTCAGTTTGGGTTCCACCAAGGCCACTCAGCTCCTGACCTTATTACAGCCTTGGTTCAAACATGGACAAATGAGCTGAACTCAAGAAGTGAGGTGAGAGTGACTGCCCTTGACATTAAGGCAGCATTTGACTGAGAATGGCATCAAGGAGCCCTAGCAAAACTGGAGTCAATGGGAATCAGGGGGGAAACGCTCCACTGGTTGGAATCATACCTAGTGCAAAGGAAGATGGTTGTGGTTGTTGGAGGTCAGTCATCTCAGCTCCAGGACATCACTGAAGGAGTTCCACAGGTAGTGTCCTAGGCCCAATCATCTTCAGCTGCTTCATCAATGACCCTCCTTCAATCATAACATCAGAAATGGAGATGTCCGCTGATGATTGCAAAATGTTCAGTGCCATTCGTGACTCCTCAGATAATGAAGCAGTCTGTGTAGAAATGCAGCAAGACCTGGACAATATCCAGGCTTGGGCTGATAAGTGGCAAGTAATATTCATGCCACACAAGTGCCAGGCAATGACCATCTCCAACAAGAGAGAATCTAACCATCTCCCCATGACATTCAGCTGCATTACGATTGCTGAATCCCCCACCATCAATACGCTGCGGGTTACCATTAACCAGAAACTGAACTGGAGTAGCCATATAAATATCGTGGCTACAAGAGCAGGTCACAGGCTAGGAATCCTGCGGCAAATAACTCACCTCCTTTCTCCCCAAAGCCTGTCCACCATCTACAAGGCACAAGTCAGGAGTGTGATGGAATACTCTCCACTTGCCTGGATGGGTGCAGCTCCAACAACACTCAAGAAGCTCAGCACCATTCAGGACAAAGCAGCCCGCTTCATTGACACCCCAACCCACAAACATTCACTCCCTTTACCACCGACACACAGTGGCAGCAATGCATCTACAAGAAGCACTGCAGAAACGCACCTAGGCTCCTTCGACAGCACCTTCCAAACCCATGACCTCTACCACCTCGAAGGTCAAGGACAGCAGATGCATGGGAGCACCACCACCTACAAGTTCCCCTCCAAGTCGCATACCAAGCTGACTTGAAACGATATTGCCTTTCCTACACTGTCGCAGGGTTAAAATCCTGGAGCTCCCTTCCTAACAGCACTGTGGATGTACCTACCCCAAATGGACTGCAGTGGGTCAAGAAGGCAGCTCACTACCACCTTCTCATGGGTAATTAGGGTTGGACAATAAATGCTGGCCTGGTCAGCCACGCCCCATTCCATGAAGCAAATAAAAAGATCATTGCCACCAGCACTGCCTCTTCAAGGGGAATCAGGGGCAGAGTGGCAAATAACATGGTAATAGGCAGAACATGGGACATCTCACCTAGAGAAATGTGGACACTGCAGCTTCCTTACATATCTACAACTATTCCCGATCTTTGAACCCGCCCCCCCCCCCCCCCCCCCCCAGCAACACCTATCCTCACTCACAGGCTCCATCTGGTCTCATCACATATATCCTCCTATAGTGGCCACATGCACTGCACCATAACTCTTCCAACATTATCATTGCAGGCTCCCAGGAGCAATATATGCCCCTCGCCTCCCTGGAGGAACTGGAAGAGGATGAAGGGCCACCTCACACTTCCCCCCACCCCTCAGGAACAGGAAGAGAGGTAGATCAAGGAAGAAGACATGGTGTCAATCACTATCACTGTTACAGGCACCAGCTCAGAGACCTGCACCACATGCAACTCAGGATTCATGTTCTACCTTAGCTTCGAACAGTGGGACAGAGGGGATACTGGTGGTAAGCAGCCACACCGGCTGCAAGGATCATCACAGGTGCCAGCTTGCCGGGGAGTTTTGTGTGGAGGAGTCAGCCAAGAGCCTCGCAAAGCCAAGCTTCAGAAGAAGGCTGATGGCTTTGACGAACGAAATGCTTGGTACAATGGACAGTCTGCCTGAAAGCTTACGGGTTGTGGCTGGAGGGATGGAGGCGTTCACTTCCAGCATGGCCTGTGGCTTGACGCAGAGCCTGAAACCCATCCTTTCCAATATGGAGAAGCTGGTCAGTTCCATCCAGCAAGCCTATCACCGTGCAGCTTCTGATGACTGAGGTTGCAGCTTCCAGTCATAGCAGCTTTCATGGAGCGCCAAGCAGCTTGCAAAATTCTGCATTGGTAGCCCAAACAGATTCCATTGCATTACCAGCATCTTCTATGCAACAACAATGTGCTGCTATGGAAGTTCAGGCACCTGCCATGGTAGCTCTGGGCTCCTTGATTGAAATGGGCTTGCAGAGTCTCTCAGCTACCCAGAAACCTGTCCTCCAGCAGATCTCTGGGCAAGCTGAATAGATGTCCTGGGGGAGTGACATTGGAATTATGGAGCAGCAACTCTCTGGTCTTTCTCCGGATCTCAGCATTTCTTTTCCCTCCCCCACCACTCCACCATTGTCCTTGCTTGCCAACCTAACAGCCCAGACTGTATAGCCAAAGCTGAGATAGTGTAGTCTGAGGCAGGGATATCACGGCCTACAGCTTCTTGAGGGAATTCTGGAGGACATCTGAACTTCCCTCTTCAGATTATTAGCAACCATTGATGTCACCTGCTGTTGCACTTGGGTTGTACTTCATTGAAGCACCAGTGTATGGAAGAGTATTTATAGGAAAGCCACGAAGGGTAAACACCAGGGTGAATAGTTTAATATTTGTAAGTGCTGTTGGTTTTGTCATGTTTTCATTGTTTTTACTGTAGATAAAGAGTGATTATGATAATTGTGTAGTGGTGGAATTGGTGTTTTTGTTTGTAATGTTACAGACAGGTGGGAAATGGTATGGGTGATTTCCACTTTTTACCTCTTAACTGACTGCAGATAGTGTTTTTTTGAAAGAGTGTTTTAAGAGTCAAATAAATAAATGATAGGTTTTCTCATAGATTTAAAAAGAAAGTTAACAATTTATTAAAACAATACCCATAAATGTTTGCAACCTCACCCACTCACACAGGCACAGACATGCACACACACACAAAAAGCTAGAGATTAGAGGGTAGCAGGCATTTAAGTCCGATTGTTGTAAGAAGAGTTCACTTTGAAACATTCTTGGTCTTCCGGGAGGGATTTTTAGCAGCGTCATAGGCCTGATGTTTCTTGTCTTGGTTCACTGAAGTATTGCAGATTCCTTTATTTAAGATTCAGTCAAAGTTGGTGGACAATCTTGTTGAAATTTCTCAGATGGGGAGTTTTCAAAGTCACCTTTGGAGTCTCTGCCTCATTGGTTTAAAGATGTTACTGGCAGGGTCTTTGTCTTGGCTGAAAAAGATGTCTCAGCTTCCTTGCTGGCTGGTTTTCTCTCTATCTCTCAGAGAGAAACTGGAGACCTGCATGTTTAGTACTGAAGCTCTGATTAGCAGCAATTTTAAGAAAAACCTTTATCAGCCTGAGTTTCTGTCAGGTGACCAAATATGCTCTTCCCTGGTGTGTCCATTCGATGTCTTTGAACGTGGGGCCATTGTTACAAAAGGCGCTTGGAATGTGGTTTATCTTGATAAAGTGGTGTTATTTTCCACATATTATCTTGGCTTTGCATCTGGAGTTACTCTGTCTGTGAAGTTATTTGTCAGCCCAATTCTTGAAGGTAGGAGCCATTTAGCATTGAAAGGCCTGTTTAACATTTTAATGTGTCATCCCAGAACTAGCTCACATGCGCTGATGAGTTTAGTCTCCAAAAGTCATGATGCATATTGGCAGTACACAGGGGATTACCTGACCTCTTCCTCCATCTTGTCTGCAACAACGTGTGTCCATTTTTGGAGTTTAATTCACCAGTTCATTGTTACAGTTCATAATTGCTACAGTTGACTTTAGTTCATAACTATTCCTTTCGTGAGCACAACATCTCCCCGCAAAAAGGAAAAAAATGAAATTCCTTGGTATTTCAATTTTTGTTGTTAGTTCTTTTTAAAAAAAGAAAGGAAAGTATGAACACATGATAGCACACAGCTACACTCATTCATCACATGCATTCCTGAGGTTTACTGTAATTAGTATTTCACAGTTTCCCGGTACTGCAGTGTTTAAATTCTGGATGGTGCATCTGCAATGCCATTGTTTTTCCCAGCTATATGTGTGATTTTCAAGTTAAATGGCTGGAAAAGTAAGCTCCATCTGAACAGCCTAGCATTGTTAACTTTGTATTTTTCTAAGAAGGTAAGTGGGTTGCTGTCAGTATATATCAGAATTTCCCTATGTCCAGATTAACATAAACTTCAAAATGTTGAAGGGCCAACAGAAGTCCCAATGCTTCCTTTTCTATTGTTGAATATTTGTACTGGTATTTAGTTTTTTGAAAAATAGCCAATTTGCCTCTCAAGGCCTGAGTCATCTTCTTGGAGTAAGACTGTTCCTACTCCTACATTGCTGATGTCAATAGCTACCTTAAAGGATCTGTTGAAATTTGAGGCTGCCAATATGGGGTCATTTGTTAAAATCACCTTCAACTTTTCAAAAGCTATTTGGCACTGCTTTGACCACACGACCTTTATATTTTTCTTTTAATAAGTCGGTTAAGGGTGCAGCGAGGGTGCTGAAGTTGGGGACAATTTTTTTGTAGAAACAACACATCCCCAGATCACATTATTTCTCTCTTGGTCTAGAGAATGGGGAAATCTGTCAGGGCTTGTACTTTTGCTGCCCTTGGCAGCACCCGACCTTGGCCTACAATATGTCCTAAATAGGTTCCGAAGAAGGGTCGCTGACCTGAAACGTTAACTCTGCTTCTCTTTCCACAGATGCTGCCAGACCTGCTGAGTGATTCCAGCATTTCTTGTTTTTGTTTCAGGTTTCCAGCATCCGCAGTATTTTGCTTTTATTTTGTCCTAAATAGGTTACTTTTGCCATAGCGAACTCACTTTTAGCTAAATTGGCCACTAGGTTAGCAGACCCTTAAATAGTGCTCTTAAATGGTTTTGGAGGTCTTCCCAGGTGCCGCTATAGACCAACAGGTCATCCAGGTAGACAACACAGTTGTTGAACCCAGCCACCACCTGATTCATCAGTCTCTGAAATGTTGCTGGAACTGAATGGCCTGACCTTATATTGTAATAAGCCATCGGAGTTTACAAAAGCTGAGATTTCTTTTGCTTGGGTGGTTATGGGGACTTGCCAATATCCTTTTAATAAATCAATTTTGCTGATGTAGACGGAGTTTCCTACTCGATCAATGCAGGCTTCAATGCGGGGCATTGGGTATGAGTATGTTCGTGTTACTGTATTAACTTTGCATTAGTCAATACAGAGTCTTGTCGATCCATCTGGTTGGGGGAATAATACAATGGGTGAGCTCCAGCTGCTCTGACTGGTTCAATTAGATCATTTTCCAACATGTCCTGGATTTCTTTGCAGACTTGAGCCAATTTATCGGGCTCAGTCTATATGGATGTTGTTTTATAGGTGGGATCTCTCTTACATCTACATTGTGAATAGTTAAAGAGATATGGCCTGGTTTGTCCAAACACACTTAGAGTCATAGCATCAAACTTCCTTAGCCGTGTTGCTAGGTCCTTTCTCTGCTGGTCAGACAGATAATTAAATATGGTATCTAATCTCGCTAAGATTTCTGTGTTGTTCAATTTTACAGTAGGTGGTTCAATTTGGGAATTTTCTGGGTTTCCTTCTTCTCCTAATTCATCTTCACTAATGTTGCCCTCTTCCACTGTTATCACTGCCAGACATAAATTCACTGGTTTGTCTGGTTCTTGATTGTGGTATCTTTTCAACATATTTATGTTGCACAGTCTTTGCTTCTTTCTCTAGTCTCAGGTGTTAATCAAGTAACTTACTTCACTGACCTTTATCCCCCACACTATAAGGGCCACTAAATCTCACTTTTAGGGGTTCACCTTGTAATGGTAACAGTGCCAAGATCTGGTCCCCTAGTTTAAAAGCTCGTGCCTCTGTCTTTTTGTCTGCCTGCCTTTTCATGTTTTCCTGTGAGGCTTTAAGGTGCTCTTTCACGACAGTACATGTTTTAAAAAGTTGCTCACGAAATACTGAGACATAATTTAGTAATGATGTTTCCTCCCTTTGATCTAGGAAGTTTTCCTTGATCAATTTAACGGGGCCTCTTACCTCATGTCCATAGATTAATTCAGATGAACTGAAGCCAGTTGATATTTTTGGTGAATCTCTGGTGGCGAACAGTAAAAAAGTTAACTCTTTGTCCCAATCAAACAAAGAACAAAGAACAGTACAGCACAGGAACAGGCCATTCGGCCCTCCAAGCCTGCGCCGATCTTGATGCCTGCCTAAACTAAAACCTTCTGCACTTCCGGGGTCCGTATCCCTCTATTCCCATCCTATTCATGTATTTGTCAAGATGCCTCTTAAACGTCTCCATGGTACCTGCTTCCACCACCTCCCCTGGCAACATGTTCCTCGCACATCCTCTCACCTTAAACCTATGTCCCCTAGTAACTGACCCTTCCACCCTGGGAAAAAGCTTCTGACTATCCACTCTGTCCATGCCGCTTATAACTTTGTAAACCTCTATCATGTCACCCCTCCACCTCCGTCGTTCCAGTGAAAACAATCCGAGTTTATCCAACCTCTCCTCATAGCTAATGCCCTCCAGACCAGGCAACATCCTGGTAAACCTCTTCTGTACCCTCTCCAAAGGCTCCACGTCCTTCTGGTAGTGTGGCGACCAGAATTGCACGCAATATTCTAAGTGTGGCCTAACTAAAGTTCTGTACAGCTGCAGCATGACTTGCCTATTTTTATACTCTATGCCCCGACCGATGAAGGCAAGCATGCCCTATGCCTTCTTGACTACCTTATCCACCTGCGTTGCCACTTTCAGTGACCTGTGGACCTGTACGCCCAGATCTCTATGCCTGTCAATACTCCTAAGGGTTCTGCCATTTACTGTATACTTCCCACTTGCATTAGACCTTCCAAAATGCATTACCTCACATTTGTCCGAATTAAACTCTATCTGCCATTTCTCCGCCCAAGTCTCCAACCGATCTATATCCTGCTGTATCCTCTGACAATCCTCATCACTGTCCTCAACTCCACCAACCTTTGTGTTGTCTGCAAACTTACTAATCAGACCAGCTACATTTTCCTCCAAATCATTTATATATACTACAAACAGCAAAGGTCCCAGCACGGATCCCTGCGGAACACCACTAGTCACATCCCTCCATTCAGGAAAGCACCCTTCCACTGCTACCTTCTGTCTTCTATGACCGAGCCAGTTCTGTATCCATCTTGCCACCTCCCCTCTGATCCCATGTGCCTTCACCTTTTCTATCAGTCTGCCATGAGGGACCTTGTCAAAGGCTTTACTGAAGTCCATATAGATAACATCCACTGCCCTTCCTTCATCAATCATCTTTGTCACTTCCTCAAAAAACTCAATCAAATTAGTGAGACACGACCTCCCCTTCACAAAATGATGCTGCCTCTCACTAATAAGTCCATTTGTTTCCAAATGGGAGTAAATCCTGTCCCGAAGAATCCTCTCTAATAATTTCCCTACCACTGACGTAAGGCTCACCGGCCTATAATTTCCTGGATTATCCGTGCTACCCTTCTTAAACAAAGGAACAACATTGGCTATTCTCCAGACCTCTGGGACCTCACCTGTAGCCAATGAGGATGCAAAGATTTCTGTCAAGGCCCCAGCAATTGCTTCCCTTGCCTCCCTCAGTATTCTGGGGTAGATCCCATCAGGCCCTGGGGACTTATCTATCTTAAGGCGGCATAGTGGCGCAGTGGTTAGCACTGCAGCCTCACAGCTCCAGGGACCCGGGTTCAATTCCGGGTACTGCCTGTGTGGAGTTTGCAAGTTCTCCCTGTGTCTGCGTGGGTTTTCTCCGGGTGCTCCGGTTTCCTCCCACAAGCCAAAAGACTTGCAGGTTGATAGGTAAATTGGCCATTATAAATTGTCACTAGTATAGGTAGGTGGTAGGGAAATATAGGGACGGGTGGGGATGTTTGGTAGGAATATGGGATTAGTGTAGGATTAGTATAAATGGGTGGTTGATGTTCGGCACAGACTCGGTGGGCCGAAGGGCCTGTTTCAGTGCTGTATCTCTAATCTAATCTAATCTTAATGCTTTGCAAGACACCCAACACCTCCTCCTTTTTGATAATGAGATGACTGAGACTATCTACACTCCCTTCCCTACGCTCATCATCCACCAAGTCTTTCTCCTTGGTGAATACTGATGCAAAGTACTCATTTAGTACCTCGCCCATTTCCTCTGGCTCCACACATAGATTCCCTTCTCTGTCCTTGAGTGGGCCAACCCTTTCCCTGGTTACCCTCTTGCTCTTTGTATACGTATAAAAAGCCTTGGTATTTTCCTTAATCCTGTTTGCCAATGACTTTTCATGACCCCTTTTAGCCCTCTTGACTCCTTGCTTAAGTTCCTTCCTAATGTCTTTATATTCCTCAAGGGATTCGTCTGTTCCTAGCCTTCCAGCCCCTACGAATGCTTCCTTTTTCTTTTTGACGAGGCTTACAATATCCCGCATTATCCAAGGTTCCCGAAACTTGCCAAACTTATCCTTCTTCCTCACAGGAACATGCTGGTCCTGGATTCTAATCAACTGACGTTTGAAAGACTCCCACATGTCAGATGTTGATTTACCCTCAAACAGCCGCCCCCAATCTAAATTCTTCAGTTCCTGCCTAATATTGTTATAATTAGCCTTCCCCCAATTTAGCACCTTCACCCGAGGACTACTCTTATCCTTTTATTTTTTTTTTAATTTAGAAATACAGCACTGAAACAGGCCCTTCGGCCCACCGAGTCTGTGCCGACCAACAACCACCCATTTATACTAAACCTACAGTAATACTATATTCCCTATCACCTCCCTACACTGGGGGCAATTTACAACAGCCAATTTACCTATCACCTGCAAGTCTTTGGATGTGGGAGGAAACCGGAGCAACCGGCGAAAACCCACGCAGACACAGGGAGAACTTGCAAACTCCGCACAGGCAGTACCCAGAATCGAACCCGGGTCCCTGGAGCTGTGAGGCCGCGGTGCTAACCACTGCGCCACTGTGCCGCCCATTGCGCCACTGTGCCTTATCCACAAGTACCTTAAAACGTATGGAATTATGGTCACTGTTCCCGAAATGCTCCCCTACTGAAACTTCGACCACCTGGCCGGGCTCATTCCCCAATACCAGGTCCAGTACGGCCCCATCCCTAGTTGGACTATCTACGTATTGTTTCAAGAAGCCCACCAGGATGCTCCTTACAAATTCTGCCCCATCCAAGCCCCTAGCACTAAGTGAGTCCCAGTCAATATAGGGGAAGTTAAAATCACCCACCACTACAACCTTGTTACCTTTACATCTTTCCAAAATCTGTCTACATATCTGCTCCTCTACCTCCCACTGGCTGTTGGGAGGCCTGTAGTAAACACCCAACATCATGACTGCACCCTTCCTATTCCTGAGCTCCACCCATATTGCCTCGCTGCATGACCCCTCCGAGGTGTCCTCTCACAGTACAGCTGTGATATTCTCCTTAACCAGTAATGCACCTCCCCCACCCCTTTTACATCCCCCTCTATCCCGCTCTAAGTTCATCTGCCTTACCTGTTATACTTCTTGCATTGAAACAAATGCACTTCAGACCACCTGTTCTCCGCAACATCTCCCTGCCTGCTCTTTCTCTTAGTCTTACTGGCCTTATTTACTAGTTCCCCTTCATTTATTTCACTTGCTGTCCTACTGCTCTGGTTCCCACCCCCCTGCCACACTAGTTTAAACCCTCCCGAGTGACGCTAGCAAACCTCGCAGCCAGGATATTTGTGCCCCTCCAGTTTAGATGCAACCCGTCCTTCTTGTACAGGTCCCATCTGTCCCTGAAAAGATCCCAATGGTCCAGATATCTGAAACCCTCCCTTATACACCAGCAGTTCAGCCACGTGTTTAGCTGCACTATCTTTCTATTTCTAGCCTCACTGGCACGTGGCACAGGGAGTAATCCCAAGATTACAACCCTAGAGGTCCTGTTTTTTAACTTACTACCTAACTCCCTAAACTCCCCCTGCAGGACCTCATCACTCTTCCTGCCTATGTCGTTGGTACTGATGTGCACCACAACCTCTGGCTGTTCACCCTCCCCCTTCAGATTGCCCCCTGTCCATTCAGAGACATCCTTGACCCTGGCACCAGGGAGGCAACATACCATCCTAGAGTCTCTTTCACGTCCACAAAAGCGCCTATCTGTGCCCCTGACTATAGAGTCTCCTATAACTATTGCTCTTCTGCGCTTTGTCCCTCCCTGCTGAACAACAGTGCCAGCCGTGGTGTCACTGCTCTGGCTGCTGCTGTTTTCCCCTGATAGACCACCCCCCCCCAACAGTATCCAGAACGGTATACTTGTTAGAGAGGGGGATAGCCACAGGGTACTGAGACTAATCATGAGGGTACTCACAGCAATTGGCTCCAATCATGGTTTTCAGGGTTTGGTGGTATCTTTCCAGAGCCCTTGTGATTGAGAGTGATATGCTGAAGATTTTAGCTTTTCGATGCTGAGGGTATGTATGACTTCTTGAAATGCTCGGGATGTTAAATTAATTCCTTGATCTTATTGAATTTCTTTGGGCAGTCCATATTGGGTGAAAAACGGAGTCAGCCCCTCAACCACAGCTTTGGCTATAATTTTTTCAAGGGTATGGTTTCTGGGAATTGGGTGCCTATATTCATGATTGTTAGGAGGTATTGAAAACCTGTGTTAGTTTTGAGTCAAGGTCCTACACAATCTACCAGAACTCTGCTGAAGGGTTCCTTGAAAGCAGGAATAGGGATTAGTGTATTAGCTCTGATGAAGGGTTGTGGAGCTGAAACGTTAACTCTGTTTCTCTCTACACTGATGCTGCCAAATCTGCTGAGTATTTCCAGAACTTTCTGTTCTCATTTCAGAGTTCCAGCATCTGCAGTATTTTGCTCTTATTATAGGGATTAGCGAAGCAGGTTTGATTGCAGGTTGTGGTTTCCCAACAGCCTGGCAAGTATGGCAGGTCCTACAAAATTTAACCACATCTTGGTGGAGATGAGGCCAATAAAAGTGCCGGCTGATCTGGGCCTGGGTCTTTCGGATACCCGCATGCCCAGCCATTGGGATCTCGTCGGCAATCTTCAAGATTTCCTTATGATATTTAGTGGGGACTACAATCTGGTGAACCACTGTCCACTCCACCTCTGCAGGCCACTGCAGAAGTCTCCAATTCTTCATTACTACCCCATTTCTAAAGTAATAGTATTTGGGCACTTTTTTGCCTCTGCCTCAGACCAGGCAGTCTGAGCTATTTTTGTTAAATCAGGGTCTGTTGGACTTCAATAAGAGAGGACCTACTGTACACCTCCTTCTCCTCTCCTAAATATTCGAAAAAAGTTTCAGCTGGCCAGACCTCGGGATCATCCGGCTGAATTATGTGTTCAGTTCTCTCTAGCGGAGCTTGCTTAGCCATGGACCTGGTTACCACACAGTCAGAGAATATTCCAGGAATTTCCTCCTGTATCTGTCCCTTGGTCTCATTTGGCTGGTCTAAGACTATTAGGGCTGCTACCACTCTACCCCCAGTCAAATCATTGCTTAGCAGCATATCTATTCTGGTCTTAAGCAGACTAGGAACAATCCCTATTGTAATTGGTCCAGAGACTAGGTCACACTGCAAGTGGACCCAATATAAGGGCATGGACATGTACCCGCCTTCAATGCCTTTTACCAAAACCTTTGCCTTTAGCGAGTTTTCTGGTGGAAAGGTCATGCCTTTATCCAGCATTAAGGATTGAGTGGCCCCTGTATCTCTGAGTAGGACAATGGACTTGCCTGTCTCATCAGAGGGGCACGGGGACACCTTTCCATTTAAAACAAAATCCTGGTAATCCTCAGGAATTTTTTCTGTTTCTGCCACACCTATAGGGTATTCTTTAAGAGGTCCATCACCATAGTTAGGGCCATAGACTTGTCTGCCGTGTTACCTAAGGCACCCTTTCCTGCGTTGGCCTTGTGAATACCTACAAATCTCACTGGCTTCCCCTTCAACTTCCAGCAATCGGCTTTCATGTGCCCCGCTATATTGCAAGAGTAACACACGGGTCTGTGGAAAGCATTCCTGCCCTCTGCACTTCCTTTCCTGACTGGTGGAGGGCTACCTGCATGCTCACTCTTATTTTCCCTTTCACCAGCACTCCATTTTTTTGTCACTGTCCCACTTTCTGTCCCTCCTGGATGGCCGGGAATTATTATGGAAGGGTTTTCCTTGATAATAGGATTAATGTGTGAGCTCATAGTCATCTGAAATTGCAGCAACTTCTCTCCCTCTTGGCTTGTTCCTCAATATGGGTCATTACGTTAATGGAAATACTATTTTCAAATTCTTTTAACAGAATCACATCTCTCAAATTCTCATATGAGACGTCTAACTTGAGAGATCTTATCCAGCGATCCAAAGCTATGTGTTTAACTCTTTCAAATTCAGCAAAGGTTTGGGCAGGTCTTTTTCTGGTATTTCTAAATTTTTGTTGATAGGCCTCAGGGACTAATTCATCAGCATTTAAATTAGCAATTTTAGTCTGCTCGCAATGGAAAGAACTTTCCTCCGCCAACACAGAATAAGCTTCACAGGGTCTCCCCACGACTTCGCCTTGTAAAAGGAGGGTCCAATATTCTTTTGGCCATTTTAACCTGGTAGCAATTTTCTCAGAAGAGATATAATATGACTCAATCTGTTCCTAATTAAATTTCAAAACTAATCATGACTGTCTCAAAAGATCAAAGCTTTGTTCCAAATTGGAGTTAATATTTGAATTGCTGGTGAGATCCCCACCTTGCTCCTTCAGCTTGTCTAACTCAAACTGTCTCGCCTCTCTTTCCCTTTACATCTACATCTCTCTTTCCACTGCCTCTTTTTCATTTTGAAACTGCAATTCTGCTTGTCCGCTTGGATTTTAGCTAGTGCTACCTTTTCAATTTCAGATTCCATGCCCGTTCCTTCTGAATCTGGGGCAGCTTTTTTTTATTTCCAAAATAAACTTTATTCATAAAAATCTGTAAAAAAATACATTACAAAACAGTTCAAAACAGCACTAAGTCGACAATACAAAGAGTGCAAAGGAGATCAGTTTCCTTCCATACAGGAGTGAGTTGCCTCACAACCCTTCCATTTCATTTTACATGCCATGTACATTTTGCAGCAAATCCATATTTGCTGGATACAGCCCGAGGGGTTTTCCATGGGTCCAGCCCCTCAGTTCACCTTGATGGGGGGACCTTACACAGTGGTCTTTCCCCATTGAGCCTTTGCCGCGGCTGCCCCAAGCTTTAGTGCGTCCCTCAGCACGTAGTCCTGGACCTTGGAATGTGCCACTCTGCAACACTTGGTCGTGGACAACGCTTTGCGCTGGAAGACCAGCAAGTTTCGGGCAGACCAAAGAGCGTCTTTCACCTAATGGATGGTCCTCCAGCAGCAGTTGATGTTTATCTCGGTGTGCGTCCCTGGGAACAGCCGGTAGAGTACAGACCCCTGTGTTATAGAGCTGCTTGGGATGAACCTCAATAAAAACCACTGCATCTCTTTCCATTCCTGCTTTGCAAAGACCATTCCAGAAGGAGGTGGGCAACAGTCTCTTCCCCACCACAGCCACCTCGGGGCATTGTGCGGAGGGGGTGAGACTTCGGGCGTGCAGGAAGGATCTGACGGGGAAGGCTCTTCTCACCACCAGCCAAGCTACATCTTGGTGCTTGTTTGAAAGTTCTGATGATGTGGCATTCTGCCAAATGACTTTGGCAGTCTGCTCAGGGAATCATCCGATAGGATCCACCATCTCCTTTTCCTATAGGGCCTTGAGGACATTCCGTGCAGACCACTGCCTGATGGATTGGTGGTCAAAGGTGTTTTTCTGCCACGAAGGATAGGTAGTACGGCACGGTCCAACTGGATGGAGCGTTCCGCGGCAATGTGACCAGGCCCATCCTTCGCAACACCGGGGACAGATAGAACCTCAGCACGTAGTGACACTTGGTATTTATGGACTGGGGATCTACGCACAGCTTGATGCAGCCACACACGAAGGTAGTCATCAGGATGAGAGCGACATTGGGTACATTTTTCCCGCCCTTATCCAGAGGTTTGAACATCGAGTCCCTCCGGACCCGGTCCATTTTGGATCCCCAGATGAAGCGGAAAATGGCTCGGGTGACCGCCATGGTGCAAGAGTGTGGTATGGGCCAGACCTGCACCACATACAGCAACAACGTGAGAGCCTCGCACCTGATGACCAGGTTCTTACCCACAATGGAGAGAGATCGTTGATCCCACATGCTCAGCTTATGTTGTACCCTGGCTACTCATTCCTTCCAGGTTTTGGTGCACGCCCCGGCCCTTCCGAACCATATCCCCAGCACCTTCAGGTAGTCTGACCTGATGGTGAACGGGACAAAGGATCGGTCAGCCGTGTTCCCAAAGAACATGGCCTCGCTCTTGCTGTGGTTAACTTTGGCTCCCGAGGCCAGTTCGAACTAGCCGCAGATGCTCAATCAGTCTGCGCACGGACAGTGGATCCAAGCAGAAGACGGCGACTTCATCCATGTACAGGGAGATTTTAACCTGAGTTCCTCCACTGCTTGGGATTGTCACCCCTCTTATGCCCGCACCCTTCCTAATGAACTCAGCAAAGGGTTCAATACAGCAAACAAACAAGGCAGGGGAGAGAGAACAGCCCTGTCTGACTCCAGATTGGATCGGGAAACTTTCCGATTCCCACCCATTGATTGAGACTGCGCTTCTGATGTTTGTGTAGAGCAGTTGGATCCAATTGCGGATTCCCTCCCCAAACCCCATTTTGGAAAGCACGCCCATCACGTAGGTGGGCGATATCCTGTCAAAAACCTTCTCCTGGTCCAGACTGATGAGGCAGGTGTCCACACTCCTGTCCCGTACATAGGCAATCGTATCCCTGAGTAGCGCGAGACTATCAAAGATCTTCCTGCAGGGTACAGTGCAGGTCTGATCAGGGTGAATCACCAACTCCAGAGCAGACTTGACTCGACTGGCGATGACTTTGGACAGAATCCTGTAGTCAGCATTAAGCAGTGAGATGGGCTGCCAATTTCTGATTTCTGCCCTCTCCCCCTTCCGCTTGTAGATGAGGGTGATGATGCCTTTCCTCATGGATTCTGACATGCTGCTGACCCGAAGCATACTCTCGTATACTTCCAGCAGGTCTGGGCCGACCCAGTCCAACAGGGCCGAATACAACTCAACCGGTAAGCCTCGCTTCCGGGAGTTTTACTCGTCTCGGAGGACTTGACGACCTTTGTCAGTTCTTCCAGATTTAATGGCTTGTCCAGTCTCTCTCTCATGCTGTCATCTAAGACCTCTGTGATAGATGACAGGAAGGACTGGGAGACTCTGCTGTCTGTGGGCTTCACATCATACAGCCCAGCATAAAAGGATTTGCTGATCCTTAGTATGTCGGACTGCGAAGACGTTACTGAGCAATCCTCTTCCTTCAGGCTGCTGATTACAGAGCTCTCTCTGTGTACCTTTTGGAAGAAGTAACGCGAGCACGTCTCATCCTGCTCAATGGAGCGGACTCTGGACTGGAAGATGATCTTGGAGGCCTCCGTGGCAAGTAGCGAGGCCTGCTGGCTCTTCACCTCTTGGAGGTCCTACTTGGCCTCGATCCCCATCGACTGCAGCCGGAGCAGATTTTGCATTCTTTTCTGGAGTCAGGACATTTCCCTCTGTCTCTCTCTCACTCTCTGAACACCTTTGAAGATAAAGAACCTCTTGATGTGCTCGTTAATCGCCTGCCACCAGTGAACTGGAGACTCAAAGAGGGGTTTCATGGTTCTCCAACCTTTGTAATCCCTTTTGAGTTCCTCAATGTTCTCTGGGGTTAGCAGTGTAGCACTGAGCTTCCATGTCCCCCTGCCAACCCACTGGTCATCCTGTAAGTGACAGTCGGCCAGTAAGAGGCAATGGTCGGAGAAAAACACTGGCTTGACGTCGGTGGATCTGACCGTGACAGCACGGGACACAAACAGGAAGTCAATCCTGGAACGGGTAGACCCGTCCGATCTTGATCAGGTGTATCTACGCTGCGCTCTGTCTGCAGGTTTGCTGAAGACATCGTGCAGTTTGGCATCTTTTACTGTTTCCATTAGGAACCTGGGCGTAGCGTCCAGTTTGCTGTCATCACTGCCGGATCGTCCAGCTGCACCGATGATGCAGTTGAAGTCACCGCCTAGAATGACCGGCCTGGACGTCGCCAGCAGCAGTGGGAACTGCTGGAAGATGGTCAGCCGCTTGCTGCATTGAACCGGGGCGTGCACGTTGATCAACCGGAGTGGAGCATTGTTGTACATTACATCTGCTACGAGGAGGCAACTGCCCACCACCTCCTTAACTTCGGAGATGGTGAAGCTACCTCCCCGCAGCAGAATACCCAGGCCGGAGGAACGGGAATCATGACCTCCTGACCATATCAATGGCCCGTGGGACCAACATCGCAACCATTGCCTGTAGGTGCTGAGGTGTGGTATTCCACACTCCTACAGAAACAGTAGGTCAGCTTTGACCTTGGCGAGGTAGTCCAAGGTTGAAACACATTGCGTAGTGGATTTGATGCTACGCACGTTAATTGAAGCAATCTTTATACCCATTTTTAAATTAGTTGTTGCTTCCCATACCATTTGTCCTTTCTAGTCCCAGTCCTTCGGTGTGTTCTTGCATACCCATAGTGTACACAAGTTGTTTCACGTTCGTTGGGCTCAGAAACCCCTCCTGGTTTCTCATGCAGGGTTTGTTTCACTGGGGTGACATCGGGGGGCTCTTGTAGGCGGAAAGGATTGGGCTGTCCTCTGCTGTTGGTATGTTCCTCTGTTCCTCCTCGAAAACATCACTGCTCCCGGCTTCCCGGAGCGGGAGTGTGCCTGACGCTTCTTTGTTCTCGGTGTCCCGGAGCTGGGATGCACTGGGCATGTCACTAGGTTCGGCGCTTTGGGTTTGGGGTGCGCTCGGCCCATCACAGCTTCCAGTGCCCGGGAGCTGGTGGCTTTATCTTCCAGCTCCTTTGAGTTCTGCCGCTTCTTTTGCGGGTGCCGTCATTCCAGCACTTCCTCGTCCAGTGAGGAGCAGCTGCTGTAGTCCGTCTCAGACAGTAGCCTCCTCTTGCCACTGGTTTGGGTGGTGGCCTGTTCCGTTTTTGGAGGTTTTTTCTTGTTGGTTTTCCTTTGTACCATTTGTCACTGGCCTGTTTGTCCATCTGCTGCCTCCTCCTCCATTGATTCTGTCTGTGGAGGAGGGGTTTCCAGACACATGCTAGGTGTTGGGTTGCTGGTTTCAGCTGCCTCCCCCTTCTTCTCCTTATCAGGTAGCCTTTCCTTGCTGCGGAGAGGGTTGCTCATCTCTTTCCCAGCACCAGACGTATTCGTCGTTCCTTCTCCCGGCCTTTCCTTGGACCTTGCCGCCTGAGCATAACTGAGGCAGCGTTTGGGGCAGGTTTTGTAGAGGTGGCCTGCCTCACCGCACAAGTTGCAGTACTTATTCTGCTTACAGTCCTTGGTCTGATGGCCTTCCTCCTTGCAGGTCTTGCAGACGACTGTGCTGCAGTTAGCTGCCACGTGACCAGATTTGCCACAGTTGCGACAAACTCTGGGCTGCCCCGCATAGACCAAGAAGCCTCGACTTCCCCCGATAGCGAAGCTGTAGGGAGGATGGATGATAGCTCCATTGGCATCGACCTTCAAGGTCACCTTGACCTGCCGCTTGCTGGTCCAAATCTCAAATGGGTCCTTGACATCAGTGCTGCTGCCAGCCCCCTCGACGTACCTGATGAGAAAGCTGAGTACATCCACGAAAGGAACATGGGGGTTGTAGAGGTGAATTGTCACCACCCGGTCACGTTGTGACGGCAGGGTGAAGAGTGGCTCCACTTTGAGGATGGACAGCGGCGCCTGGTTTCCCTTCTCCTTGAACACTTTCAGGAACTTGATGCATCCCGCCACATTCTTGAATGTCACATCAAAATATCCACTGCTGGGGAAGTCCTGCAGGCAGAAGATGTCTGTAGCTTGGAATCCACAGCAATCGATGAGGATTTTCTTGATGAAGAAGGTACGGTCAACCAGTGTGTCTCCTTCCTTGTTCTTCACCACCCGAATGGTGTTACGCACTCCCTGGCCCGAAGCTTTAAGATTGGTTACAGCTATTTTACTCAAAGCATACCTGGGACAGGATCAAAGACCACTGATCATGGTCCCTCCCCTGATTCTGGGCAACTTTTAAATGACTAGTTAGATTCTGAATGATCTCAGGTTTCCTTGCTCTCTGCCTGAAAGTTACTCCCACCTGGGTAGCTACAGCTTTTAAGTCTTCACGTCAGGCTCCGTGACATGCGGGGAGGGGGTGGTGGGGGGGGTGTGCGGGAGGATGGTTGGGGCAGAGGCCCGCCACTGAGCTCGATGCCAGGAGGGCCCAGCCCAATCCTCCTGGCAGCGGCAAGTCTCCGTGGTAGCCTCCCCGCTACTGGGCGACAGGACCTTCATCTACATATTTAAATCAATAAAATGAATACATTAACATAAACTTACCTTCAGTCTTCCGGTCCTGCCATGATCCTCAGTGTGGCGGCCGGCACTCCCGCGCCTTCTATTCCCTGCCTGGGGAATGCCGGTGTGACGCTGGGTGGGGAGGGGGGAGGAGTTAGGATTTCCAGTGGGTGGGGGGCAGGAACAGAGTCAACTAAACATAATGAATGTAGGGGATGGTGGGAAGGGGTGAAATTTAAACTTTGTGCAGTGGTGTGTGTGGGGGTGGGGGGGGGGTGGCGATCAGATTTGAAAGGTAAATGTTTTGGGGGGAAGGGCAATTAGTTAATGTAATTGTTATTAGGGGGTGGGAAAGGGGCATTAGAAATGTATTTGTTAAATTTTGGGGGGGAGGTTCCCTTTAAAAAATTAAATATGCCGGCAGGGCTGGCTGCCCTTTAAAAAGGGGACCAACGCCTGCGAACAGGCAGCTGACACCATTGCTGGGGACGGACAGCCCACTCCCTCCACATGTTGGGGGGGGGGGGGGGGGGTTGCCAGACGGCCCTGGCTATTTAAATAAGCCGTGTGCTGGAGATTGTGGCAGCTCTTTGGTGTGCAGGCCACCATTTTTTGAGCTTGCTGCCAATCTTGCCCATAGTGTGTTTTTCTTTAAGGGTTTTGGTCCCAGAATATTTTAAGGGTCAAATAAACAAACAACAGGTTTTCTCATAGGTTTTAAAAGATAGATAACAATTTATTAAACAAAGTCTGTAAATGCTCGCAACCTCACCCACTCACACAGGCACACAAATGCACACACACAAGAAAAGCTACAGATTAGAGGATAGCATGCATTGAAATCAGATTGTTGTAAAAAGAGTTCACTTCGAAACCTTCTTGGTTTTCCTGGAGGAATTTTTAACAGCGTTGCAGGCCTGGTGTTCCATTTCTTGGTTCACTGAAATATTACCGATTCCTTTGTCTGAGACTCAGTCAAAGTCGGTGGACAATCTTGTTGACATTTTTCAGATGGAGAGTTTTCAAGGTCACCTTTGGAGTCTCTGCATTGGTGGTTTAAAGATGTTACTGGCAGGGTCTTTGTCTTGGCTGGAAAAGATGTCTCAGCTTCCTCACTGGCTGGTTTTCTCTCTCTCTCAGAGAAATCTCTTTTTGCAGAAAAAACCCTTAGTAGGCTAGGTTTCTGTCAGGTGACCAAAGATGCTCTCCCCTGGTGTGTCCATTCAATGTCTTTGAACGTGGGGCTATTGTTACAAAATGGGGTTAGCATGTGGTTTATCTTGATAAAGTGATGTTACTTCCCACCTATTCTCTTGTCTTTGCAGCTGGAGTCACTCTGTCTGTGAAGGTCTTTGTCAGCCCAATTCTTAAAGGTAAGAACCATTTAGCATTGAAAGGCCTGTTTCACATTTTAATGTGTCTTCCCCAGAACTAGCCCAGATGTGATGATGAGTTTAGTCTCCAACAGTCACGATGTATATTGGCTGTACATAAGGGGTCACCTGACCTCTTTCTCCATCTTGTCTGCAGCAATATGTGTCCATTTTTTGGAATTTAGTTCACCAGTTCATTTTTACAGTTCATAACTGCTTCAGTTTACTTTAGTTCATAACTGTTCCTTTTTGTGAATGTAACACTGTTTTTCATGGAGCATGGGTTGAAAGGATTTAGTGCAGATGATGAATCCTCAGTCATGGAAGGTAAAACATGTACCAACAGTACTCTGAAATCTGAAGAATAACATCTCTCAAAAACAGTCTTGAAATAGATGGTCTCGAGCGTCCCTCCAAAGTATGGGTTGTCTCCTGCTCCACCTTGTCTTCGTCCTCTTGTGTCTCCTGAACTTGACGCTCTGGCACAACTGCTAGTGGTAACTGCAGGTCTCTTATGATTGCCCAGATTGTGGGGCATGCAGCAAATCACCATGAATCTGAAGCCCTCCTCACCCTCCTGTCCCTAATCTCCCCCTCTCTAATAGCAACTGGTGCTGCTCTACCTGGCCTCATCTCCTCCTCCCATTCCTCCTTCAGACCAAGGGGGAGCCCCCTAACAGGATCCCCATGACCAACCACTCCCTTATTCCTGCTGACTCATATAAGGTTGAGTAGCACAGCACTGAGTTTCTTTAGGTGAGGTCCACAGAGGATTTCCAGAATAAATGTTAATATGAGTGTTGGTACAGTCTTGACACAGTGCCCTAGAGAGTCCAGGATATGTATTAAAAGTCCTCTTCAAACTCAGTGTAGTCAGATGATCTCCAGCAGCAGGTGAACAGTGAAAGTTGAATATGGCTTTGTGTAGCACTTGCAATGCTCACACCAACACTTTCTTTACTCCTGTTCAGCTGGTCACCTAGAGAAGGTCACTAATTGCAATGCTAACCAGCAAAATGACATTCAACCTCTTTAATGAGCTAAGGAACCATTTTAAGTGGTCGTCAGTGTTAAACTTCAGAAAGCTTGTTATGGAAGGATAATGCTGGAGCCTATCTTTACTCAGTTTCACATTTATTCTATAGAGTAAAAGGATTACAAACATATTGCTCCTCACAAAAACCCTCCACCAGTCTCAGTAAGCATCTGCTGAAAGTGCTCAAGTAAGATGCCAATTAACACCCTGCACCTGCATATAATCAAACAATTGATACATCATTAACAATCAGAGCCTTAAACATTTTCTGGGCAGCCGTTCCCAGCATGCACTTAAATTCTTTTACTAGGGTGGTGTCTTGGACTAAAGCTGAGCTAACCAAGCATTTCAACTCCAAACCCCATCTTGGCCACCCTGGGGAATCTTCAGCACCTAAAGTATCCAGGGGAAATAGCCCTCTGAGAATTAGTCAACTGTGTCATATGTGGCAATGTTTAGAATATTAAAGTCCCTTCATAGTTCATTAGGTAATTACATGGTGTAGTGTGGTGTGACATTGAGCCATCTAGTCTAGAAGAGTCCTCGACCTACTGTGGGTTAACTCATCTCAGCTGAGATGGCAGGGTTAAAAAAATCAGCCAGGGTTGTTATTTCTGACAGCTATCAAGTGAGTCAAGCTGGACATTATGTAAGTGAATGCAGTAGGAGGTTCAGCTATGATGGTTGCAACAGTCCAATATCTTGTCAACACTGCAGCCCAGGGTTTTACATGTGCAACTGCTTAAATATGGCCTACAAAGGGCTGTGGAATGTAAAATCATGATCCACCATGAGTCACCACTTCAGGATAGGAAGGACTAGAAAAAGATAAAGTATTCAGCAACCTGCAGTCAGAAAAGAGCAGAAAGTATAAAACTTATCCTGCGTGGGAACATTTACATTTAAGATTAGCATAGTGTGTTTTGCAATAGATAATATTCACAGATGGATATTAAGCTGTTTCTTCTAACAACTTTTTACTCAGGATCCATATCTTAAAGAAAAGCCTAGCTTTAATTTGGAGACAGCAAAATAAAGTCATTCCTTGTCATTGATAAGCTGTAAACTAGCTTCACTATGCTGAAGTTATTGTGCTATTTGTCTCATTTTAAAACAGATTCTTGTTCTTTAGGGGATTCCATCCAGTGGTGGTACTGAACAGCATTGCTAGATAACATAGGGCACTCAGGATTTTAACTCCATCACATATCAGTATACCATTATAGGTACTCCAAAAGTTATCATATGGAAGAGAATTCACTCCGCCATATCCCTAATTAGGCCAACTTTACATTTTAAGATATAGTCAAAATGTTGGAAGATGCCAGATGCCTATTTCTTAGGCCAATGAAGGAACTTGTGTAGCTGTAAATATTTTCCTTTGCACCTTAAATCCAAGTTAATCCTCATGAAAATATCACTGCTGTTTACTAGTAAACCATATTGTATTCTAACAATTCTTCTGTGTGAGATAAATTTAGCTCCATTAGCAATGTCTGAGAAGGAACTGTTAATGAGGCTAAGTCTGTAATATCTAAACTACAATATGATACTGAATATCAACCAGCATGGGGTTACAGCAATCCATTCCACAATTTCTACATTATTGGAATTCACAGACTCTCTCCATCAATCACTGATAAAGGCCTCCTAGCTGAGGCTGCGTTTCCAGATAACAGAAGTTTGATGAGTGAATCCTTTCGTGCACTGTGGCTGGATCAGTTGCTGTCACTTCAACAATGTACTAGTCCAGTGATTCTCCTCATGACTAAACAGATGGACTCAGATGCTCACATTCAAGGGCATTAAGTACAGCTGAAGACTCTGAGATTACAGTATCAATTCTTTATGCACTTCTGTTTGCTTAATATAGTAATAAACTCTCTTTGTACGTAATAGTAACAGGAATGTTTTTGGTCCTTCTAGCCTACCCTTCCAAAGCACTCATTGCTTTCCTTACTATAATTCTGAAACTAACAATCCTGTATCTCCTTGTCTAATTAAAGTTCATTCTGCCCTTTTGTTAAACCTTCCATGGCTTTCTGCTCAACTTCTCCCTATTTATCTGTTTCATGATTCTATCACCCTCTTATTAAAAAAAAGTTATCTAAATTGCTCCTTTCTTTTGACACCCTTAACTTTAAGTTGTGTCCAGCAACACTATGTCAAATGTTATCAATGCAGGGTATAATTCCCATCAAACTGTATGCTTCCTTTTATAACCAACACCACCAAAAAAAGATTAACATCAGTAACTCAGATGCATCTTGTTGCTGTTGGTGGGACCCTGTTGTGTGTGTGGGTTGTGGGGTGGAGAAAGGCTGCTGCTTTAGCCTACATAATAAGTTACTGCATTTCAAAATAATTAATCCTACATGAAGTGCTTTGGGACATCTTGAGAGATATGATGAGGTCTGATATAAACGTATATCTTGATCAATTTGACTTTTATCACCAGGTGAAAACCAAGTGAGAGCAAATCAACACCCTGCTTTTACATGTTACCTGATTTTCCTGTTCAATTACTTTAGTGGAATATAAAGTCAATCGGGGTATAAAACGGCATCCAATTCGTTATCATTTATTTTTCATCCAGTGGTAGAAGTTAAAATTACCCCATTTGTCTCTGTCTCAATTGCTTTGTTGTATTGCCACCAGGCGTAGCTCTGGTCTTAACAAAAAGGTAGCAAAATGAATGAGATGTCACTGGTGCTGTTGACGGCAGTGTGCTCCACCAAAAAGGGTGATGTTTAGTCTGCACCAATGGCAGCAGAAGTGCTGAACCGTCAGAGGTGGAGTGAACGATGTTTTCGTCCATGGTAAGCTGAGTGCTTACACCTTCACCTTGCTCCCACTGGTCCACACAGATCTTCCCCAGACAATGAGGAAAGTAGCAGGTCCCAACAATAAACTGCAAACAATGCTTTTAAAATAAACGGACACGTGGAATCTTGAGCAGGCACCATATGTTGATGCAAAGCTGTATAAACTGCCCTGCAATTAAAATGAGACAGGTTTTACCAATTGGAGTGTAGCAGATTATACGGCAACCTTATCCTTTAAACTGGTTCTGCAATATAGATGCAACACAAAATACACAGATGTGGTTCTGGATCCCAACCTAAATTTAAATAAGTGCAACAATTTCTAATGCAATCCTTCAATACTTTCATGTTGAGCTTAATTGTCTGACAAAACTGCAGCCCTAGTAATGAATTCATGTAGACTTAATTCAGTCTAAAAAATACCAAATCTCCACTAAATCAAGCAGCAGTTGTAATAGGGTTGTCAGAAATGTACACAAAGGAAAATTCTTTACAATGAGGTTATAGTATCAATGCAATGTCAGGATTGTTTTAAGAACAGAAAGAAGGGTGCACAGTGTGGAAACAGAGCTGGAAGCTAAGATAAAGAATAGTATGTCTGAGTATGCCTTGCATACATCCTTGAATGCATGCATTATGAACTAACCCAGTTACATGATGCTAACATGCACTGATTTTCTGCGCACAACTAGCTTCTGTTCTCCTCTCATCATTTTACGATGTACATTGCTAGTGGTGCATGAGTATTTCTTTCATACAAAATCTCAATAGGTGTCAGTTTTGAAATTGCTGAGAAATCAGCAGTGGGATACTGTATGACTGGCATTAGTGCATCATACTTGATATTGAGCTAAAGCCATCTACACCTGTTTATTTATTTATTTAGAGATACAACACTGAAACAGGCCCTTCGGCCCACCGAGTCTGTGCCAACCATCAACTACCCATTTATACTAATCCTACATTAATCCCATATTCCTACCGCATCCCCACCTTCCTATACTAGGGGCAATTTATAATGGTCAATTTACCTATCAACCTGCAAGTCTTTGGCTGTGGGAGGAAACCGAAGCACCCGGCGAAAACCCACGCAGTCACAGGAAGAACTTGCAAACTCCGCACAGGCAGTACCCAGAATTGAACCCGGGTCGCTGGAGCTGTGAGGCTGTGGTGCTAACCACTGCACCACTGTGCCACCCATCAGCACTAGTTGTACTTTAGATTTTTAAAAATAGGGAAATCACTTAATAAAGTTTAACTATCTTGATACCACCAATCTTTACAAATAAGTCATTCTGCACAAATCCTTACATCATATCATTCTACCACAGGCCATAATAATTTTAGTAAATGATACACTTTCGAACTGTGGGACTATGATATTCTATCTCCTTTGATCAGAATACTTTACTTCAATTTAATCTTCTATATTGTCCTGTTACACCATTTTCTTTTTTTTTGATGTTTCTCTTATCTTGGGTTGTGCTGACAGGGATCCTGTTTAAACTAACTACTGTCTTTAAGCTGATTAGAATTTTTGTTAAATGAAAATAACGTATAACAAAATTTCCAAAAGTTAGTGTGAATCCAAACCTTGAAAATACACCAAATGCCTGTTAGAAACTTGCTTTGCTGCCTCTTTGCAATAATTAGCATACCTGTACTTCTCATTCTCACCTGCTTTGTCTCCTTCCCTTTGTCTTCTGATCAGTTCTAAAGGGACATTCTTTTGCCACACCCCTCCACCCACTCCCCCGCACCTCCCCCCCCCCCCCCCCCCCCACACCCCGCTCCCCATCAGTGCTGATCAGGAGTCCCACCCATGTTAACCTGTCTTGTTTCTCTTCAAATGTTGATAGACTTGCAGTGTGTTTCCAGTATTTTCTGTTTTCATTTCACAATACAATGTAACCCTAAGGCTTAATAGGACAGCAGGCTAATGAAAAGCCGAGTTAGCTGGGATCTAGAAAAATAAGTATTAAGAAATTGACAAAATATTAACAGAGTTTAAAAAAGAGAAATGGTGTTAGCAGACAGGAAAAATAAAAGATGGGAAAAGGTGTGCAAGCCTTTTCTTCCAGGGAAGTGAGGGGAGGTTAAGAAAAATACAAGTTTCCTATCAACTGAGTATGAAATAGTTGATAAGGGACAATAAAACATCTGTCAGAGTTCATGAGAGGAAAAAAACTTAATATTGGAATCAGTGAATCTATTCCCTGGGAAATTTAAGCACCCTGAATTAGTGGAAGTCACCCAGTTGTGGTTGTTCACGTAAATCCCTTTATTTACTGCAAACACCCATGGATGCTGCAGTAGATGTTGGTCAGGAGCAATAACTAAATTGAGTAAAGTTCTACTTTGCACTGGAGTTCGCTCACCACAACTGCATGATATTATTACACCACATCATTCCAGTAAGCTTGCTGCTGTCTCTCAGAACTTGTAGAAAGAAACTGGGGGAAATCTATGTCTATGATTTTCTTTTCCCAAAAGGATAGTTACATTGTTAATAATGGATAGCTGGCAGTGAGATAAAAGGCACCAATACAATCCATCTGTTGTGATGGTGTCATAAACCCAGGTGGGAAAAACTCATGTTTAGTTTAGTTTAGAGATACAGCACTGAAACAGGCCCTTCGGTCCACTGAGTCTGTGCCGACCATCAACCACCCATTTTATACTAATCCTACACTACTATCACATCCCCACCTGTCTCTATATTTCCCTACCACCTACCTATACTAGGGGCAATTTATAAAGGCCAATTAACCTATCAACCAGCAAGTTTTTGGCATGTGGGAGGAAACCGGAGCACTCGGAGGAAACCCACGCAGACATAGGGAGAACTTGAAAACTCCACACAGCCAGTCTCCAGAATTGAACCTGGGTCGCTGGAGCTGTGAGGCTGCGGTGCTAACCACTGCGCCACTGTGTCGTTCTTTGTGTGGTTTATGAACTTCGACAGAACAGAGAAATTGAGTTAAGCATTAAACTGACTGTCAGACATTTGTTGTTCTCATATAGGTTCATGTTTATATTAAATAATGGTTCTCAACATTTAGTTTTCTGACTGGTTTCTTGGCAATGTGCAGTGTGCAGTGGAGACAGCATGTTACAGGCGAAAAAATGATTGTGATGTGAGGCAGGAAGGTGTACAGCATCATGGCACTGGTACTGTAGAACTGCCAGACTGTTGTCAACAATAGATTACTGGGAATAAAACATATATAAAATAAACTTGCCGTTTTCAGATTGTGTGCTTAATATCAATATGGTATATTTTATGTTTGGTATCTAGTCAGAACCAAAATGGGCTCGTTACAGATTGTAAAGAATTGTCTACTTATATCTGGCTCAGCAAGCTATTTGCTTCCTAATATATTAAAATAATTCTTATAGTACATGAGTCATTGAATTTATATCTCTGTTTAAAGAATCCATGGATCCAGTATTTGAAATAATCTGGTAAATAAACACTTAGTATCATTTCTGAATGGTGTATGTAAGCCATTTTACATATAACTTTTTTTTTTACTAATTAATGGCAACAAATGCTGACTGGTTTTCTACCGATTGATGCTGCATAATGTAAATCAGTTATTTGTGAATTTGTTACACACTCTTCATGGTTAATTAACTGTATCTGTTGGGAATATTTGAGTTATTTTAATTATACAACAATTTTAGACTATATGATGTGTGGAGTACTAGGCTCAGTGAGCAGGCCAAGGTCAGCCACACAGGAGCTTTGAGCATATATACGTCGAGACCTGCACAAAGCTCCATGCCCCAGGAGCTTTTAATGTCGGATATTGTGGCTGGGAGCACCTGCCTTCTCATAGCATCAGCAATATTGAAACACCTCCCAATCCCATGACCGCCACTACCTCGAGGGACAAGGGCAGCAGCTGCATGGGAACAGCATTACCTCGAAGCTCCCCGTCCAAGTCATGCACCATCTTGACTTGGACATATATCACTGTTCCTTCACTGTCGCAAGGTCAAAAGTCTGAAATTTCCTACCTAACAGTGCTTTCGCCACATCGACACCACCTTCTTGAGGGCAACTGGGTATGGACAATAAATGTCAGCCTTGCCACTGTCGCCACAGCCCGACACTGAATCAAAATAGCAAGTTTATAAAATGTCCGGAATGCCCAACATATCGCCTTTTAAATATATATATATATATAGAGAGAGAGAGAAAGAGAGAGAGAGTTAGGCAGCGCCCGATGTGAACTCAAACCTCGCAGGTCTCCTACTTCCAGACTTTAACGTGCACAGATTAGGAGGACCAGATTCTTTAATTGTAATGCCGCTGTAACGTCATTATGTACCCCAAATTAACCTGAAACCCCAGTGATAGTATTACCCGAGCTTCATGCTTCAAATTCCGCTTTAAACAACTTTATCAGAGTTTGCAAATGACATTTTTCAGTTACAGCATTTTTGTAACAATACACATCGCCATTCTTTCATTTTTTGCGAAACTGAACAAATCGATTTTTTCGAGGTTTAAGTGAAAAGTAAACACAACTTGCATTTACATAGCATCTTTAACGTGGTAAAAGTTCCCAAGGCGCTTCACAGGAGCCACATTAGATAACATTTGACAACCAGGATATATTTGCATAAGACTAGAGGAATCGATATAGTTGAAAAATTAATAATATGAAATACTCGATTCACACTCGAATGCTAAGTGAATCCAAAATATAACTACTTAGCATCATAGAAGATTAGTGACACGTGCATAACTAATTTTAATTTTAACCCTCTGCAAAGGACATAATTAAAGCAATCATACCAGTCTGATGGTTTACCTTACATCAGAATAGATTGTGAAAGCGCTTTTTCCACGATAACAAAACCCATCCTCTCAACCGTTCATCGCTGTTCCTGTTTGTTTGTCCGCGGTCTCAATGCATGCCTCACACAAGTGACTGGAGATTGCATTCAAACAAAATAAATCCCTTACAAAACACCACGTGCGCGACAATGAACTTACTACGTTCAATTTTTATGTGTTTGGAAAGACCACTGGCAGTACTTAATATCCATCTGTATTGCTGGCCAGAAGCAGCGGTTGGTCTAGCTACCTCTCGGCCTCCACTTGTGAAACTAGTAAAGATGAAAATCAGAACTTTCTTCAGCAACGCTTCATTGATGGGTGGAAACCAGCAGCGGAATCTCACTTATTTCCTTTATAAAGTGTAATTCCCTGCACTTTAAGAGTTGCCCTGAGTTTTATTGACTTAACACTTTATAACTTTCAGGTTAAATATACTTAATTTTAAAAATGCAACAGGGCTTCCGTTTTGGAATAATGCAGGCCAAGTTCGTCCCTGAGACCAATCCCTCAGCATAATAGGGCTTTAAGTCTAACTTCTGTCTTTATGCTCGGTCACTCTTCCAACCTCCCCTCCGCCCACATCCCGAACAGGGACCAGAAGCATCGAGTTAACTCCCTAGAAAGGCAGAATTTTCCTAACATCCCCGAAGCACGCAGCTGGAACCTACATCAACGGGCGAGATTATCAGAGAAATAAGACGACACGACAGAGATTTGCAGCCGTGTAACAAACGAGAAGACACGGTCACAAGATTCCTTCAAGTACTTCCTGGTACGTTGAGCCAAATAAAATTGTGCTGGGTAAAAGCCAGCGGCTTAGCCGTATCCTTCGATCAGACTATGCCAAAGGTGTTATTTCATAACAGTGGAACTTGCCTTCCAAAATAAAAAGTAGTAACAAAAAATATGTTTGCAACATTTATATTGCAACAAGAAGGGTTTGGTGCAAACGGTGTAGAAGTGGGATTCCATGGTAAATGAAACGGAGTAAATGAGTGATGGGATCCAGTGAAATGGTCACTCTGAATAAGTGTAACGCACATTTCATTCAATGAAAAACCAGGCGAAGGTGAAGATGTACAGGCCAGTAGCCATCTAACTATTCAGGTGTACTGGGTTACACTTATCTGGCATTGCCACCTTCCTTGTGTGGATAATAATTGTTATATTTGATCTCAATAACTCGTTCGTACAAAGGTAACTGAAAATTCCTACTTACAGGTCAAGAGTCCCATGTCTTTTTATTGGCGACAACATTATGAACCCTGTCCCACATAATTAATAATTAACTTTTACACTAAAGGGAAATTCGTCCTCGAGTTGACGCGAGTGCATTTTTCATTCAACGTTGAAATTAGAAACAACTTTTATCTTCAGCAGCTCACTTAGTAAATATTTTACCGCGATTATCCCGCCATCGCCAGTAACCCGGCGGCAGACCCTGTATCTCGTTTAGCTCTTTGCGTTTTGGCGCTGCCTCATTGTTCTTTCTTCTGTAATGAGTCGCTTGCTTCTCCCGTGAAGGTTTGTGCATCATCGTCAGGACTGCAACCACTGTGAGAAATTTGTTTTATTGGACGAGTGCAGTTTTTTTTTGCGATTAACGTTGTACATCGTTGGTGAACGAAAATATTTTCAAATCTTTGGATAAAATGGTATCTGAAATGCCCCTGCTCTAATCAAATCCAACAGTCTCACATTTTGTTCTAGGGGATGGTGTGAGCTCATTTGAGCAGATTGCAAGTTTTTACTAAATGTAGACAAGCCACTTCTGAGTGAATTCAACCCCCTATTTCAGTGGGACCCAGTGTGATGTCAGTAGCCAAGTCGTTTGGTAATTACTGTGTGGGATCTCCATTTAATTCCGGTGAAAAGGAAACAGCCTGAAGTCTTATTAGTCCGAAAACAAATGGACTGACTTCTGAACTTTGAGCTTTACGGATTTCAAAGTATCAATTTAATTCCACGAGTTTAAACAGATACAATAGTGGTTCCAATATGTAGTACCGTCGTTTATTTCGTATTTCGTGTTGGGCCGAAAGCAACATGTAGGGACTTGGATAGTTTTATATAGATATTTACATACAAGTAGATATACACAAGTATAAATATATAGTGTGCAGGAATTTAAAATAAATAATACACAGGAAACGTAGAAACCTAGATTGGTCTGATCAACCACTGTTTACATCTGTTACTTCCATCTACCTAATGTAACAGAACATTAATCATTAAAGAAATTAATTATTCCATGGAAGCAGCAAGTGTTAACATTAAATAACCTGCTGTGAGTGTAAATTGCAATGTTTTCGATTCATTCTGGGGATGTGGGCTTCGCTGGCAAAGTCATTTATTTTTTTTACTTTCCAAAATATACTTTATTCATAAAAATCTGTAAAAATTACATTCCCAAACAGTTTAAAACAGCAGCAAGTCAAAAAATACAAACAGTGCAAAGATGATCAGTTTCCTTCAATACAATCATGAGTTGCCTCACAACTCTTCCATTTCATTGTCATGCCATATACATTTTTATATTTACAGCACACAAAATTTTCCCGATACAGTTCGAGGGGTTTGCCATGGATCCAGCCCCTCAGTTCAGCTTGGTGGGGGGACCTTACACAGTGGTCTTTCCCCATTGAGCCTTTGCTGCAGCTGCCCCAGGCTTTAGTGCGTCCCTCAGCACGTAGTCCTGGACCTTGGAATGTGCCAGTCTGCAACATTCGGTGGTGGACAATTATTTGCGCTGGAAGACCAGCAAGTTTCGGGCAGACCAAAGGGCGTCTTTCACCGAATTGATAGTCCTCCAGCAGCAGTTGATGTTTGTCTCGGTGTGCGTCCCTGGGAACAGCCCGTAGAGCACAGACTCCTGTGTTACAGAGCTGCTTGGGATGAACCTCGACAAAAACCACTGCATCTCTTTCCACACCTGCTTTGCGAAGACACATTCCAGGAGGAGGTGGGCAACCTCTCTTCCCCACCACAGCCACCGCGGGGGCATTGTGCAGAGGGGGCGAGACTTCGGGTGTGCATGAAGGATCTGACGGGGAGGGCCCTTCTCACCACCAGCCAAGCTACGTCTTGGTGCTTGTTTGAAAGTTCTGGTGATGAGGCATTCCGCCAAATGACTTTGACGGTCTGCTCGGGGAACCATCCGACAGGATCCACCGTCTCCTTTTCCCGTAGGGCCTTGAGGACATTCCGTGCTGACCACTGCCTGATGGATTGGTGGTCAAAGGTGTTTTCCCGCAGAAACTGCTCCACGAAGGATAGGTGGTACGGCACGGCCCAACTGCATGGAGTGTTCCACGGCAATGTGACCAGGCCCATCCTTCACAACACCGGGGACAGATGGAACCTCAGCACGTAGTAACACTTGGAGTTTGCGTACTGGAGGTCTACACACAGCTTGATGCAGCCGCACACGAAGGTGGTCATCAGGATGAGGGCCACGTTGGGTACATTTTTCCCGCCCTTAACCAGAGATTTGAACATTGTGTCCCTCCGGACCCGGTCCATTTTAGATCCGCAGGTGAAGCGGAAAATGGCTCGGGTGACTGCCACAGCGCAGGAGTGGGGTATGGGCCAGACCTGCGCCACGTAGAGCAACAACGTGAGCGCCTCGCACCTGATGACCAGGTTCTTACCCAAAATGGAGAGAGTTCGCTGCTCCCACATGCTCACCTTTTGTTGTACCTTGGCTACTCGCTCCTCCCAGGTTTTGGTGAATGCCCCGGCCCTTCCGAACCATATCCCCAGCACCTTCAGGTAATCTGACCTGACGGTGAAGGGGACAAAGGATCGGTCAGCCCAGTTCCCAAAGAACATGGCCTCGCTCTTGCCATGGTTAACTTTGGCTCCCGAGGCCAGTTCGAACTGGTCGCAGATGCTCATCAGTCTGCGCACGGACAGCGGATCCGAGCAGAAGACGGCGACGTCATCCATGTACAGGGAGGTTTTAACCTGAGTGCCTCCGCTGCCTGGGATTGTCACCCCTCTTATGCTCGCATCCTTCCTAATAGACTCAGTAAAGGGTTCAAAACAGCAAACAAACAAGACCGGGGAGAGAGGACAGGCCTGTCTGACTCCGGATTTGATCGAGAAACTTTCCGATTCCCACCCGTTGATTGAGACTGCGCGACTGATGTTTGTGTAGAGCAGTTGGATCCAATTGCAGATTCCCTCCCAAAACCCCATTTTGGAAAGTACGTCCATCATGTAGGTGTGCGATATCCTGTCAAAAGCCTTCTCCTGGTCCAGGCTGATGAGGCAGGTGTCCACCCTCCTGTTCCATACATAGGCGATTGTATCCCTGAGTAGTGCGAGACTATCAGAGATCTTCCTGCTGGGTACAGTACAGGTCTGATCAGGGTGGATCACCAACTCCAGAGCAGACTTGACTCGACTGGCTGTGACTTTGCACAGAATCTTGTAGTCAACATTAAGCAGTGAGATGGGCCGCCAATTTCTGATTTCTGCCCTCTCCCCCTTCCGCTTGTAAATGAGGGTGATGATGCCTTGCCTCATGGATTCTGACATGCTGCCAGACAGGAGCATACTCTCGTATACTTCCAGCAGGTCCGGGCCGAACCAGTCCCACAGGGCTGAGTAGAACTCGACCGGTAAGCCGTCGCTTCCGGGAGTTTTACTCATCTCGAAGGACTCGACGACCTTTGTCAGCTCATCCAGAGTTAGCGGCTTGTCCAGTCTCTCCCTCCTGCTGTCATCTAAGACTTCTGTGATAGATGACAGGAAGGACTGGGAGGCTATGCTGTCTGTGGGCTTCGCGTCATACAGCCCAGCATAAAAGGATTTGCTGATCCTTAGTATGTCGGACTCCGAAGACGTTACCGAGCCATCTTCTTCCTTCAGGCTCTCTCTGTGTACCTTTTGGAAGAAGTAACGTGAGCACGTCTCATCCTGCTCGATGGATCGGACTCTGGACCGGAAGATGATCTTGGAGGCCTCCTTGGCAAAGAGCGAGGCCTGCTGGCTCTTCACCTCTTGCAGCTCCTCCTTGACCTCGACCCCCATCGACTGCAGCCAGAGCAGATTTTGCATACGTCTCTGGAGTCAGGACATTTCCCTCTGTCTCTCTCTCACCCTCTGAACACCTTTGTGGATGAAGAACCTCTTGATGTTCTCCTTAATAGCTTCCCACCAGTGAACTGGAGACTCAAAGAGGGGTTTCACAGTCCTCCAACCTTTGTAATCCCCTTTGAGTTCCTCAACGTTCTCTGGGGTCAGCAGTGTAGCATTGAGCTTCCACGTCCCTCTGCCAACCCGCTGGTCATCCTGTAAGTGACAGTCGGCCAGTAAGAGGCAGTGGTCGGAGAAGAACACCGGCTTGACGTCGGTGGATCCGACTGTGACGGGATGGGACACAAACAGGAAGTCAATCCTGGAACGGGCAGACCTGTCCGATCTTGACCATGTGTATCTGCGCTGCGTTCCGTCTGCAGGTTTGCTGAAGACGTCGTGCAGTTTGGCATCTTTAACTGTTTCTATTAGGAATCAGTTTGCTGTCGTCACTGCCAGATCATCCAGCCGCATCGATGATGCAGTTGAAGTCACCGCCTAGGATGACCGGCCTGGACGTTGCCAGCAGCAGTGGGAGCTGCTGGAAGACGGTCAGCCGCTCGCTGCGTTGTACTGGGGCGTACACGTTGATCAACCGGAGCGGAGCATTGTTGTACATTTTTTCTGCTACGAGGAGGCGACCGCCCACCACCTCCTTAACTTCGGAGATGGTGAAGTTACCTCCCCGCAGCAGAATACCCAGGCCGGAGGAACGGCAATCAATCCCCCCCGACCAGATCGATGGCCCATGGGACCACCATCGCAACCACTGCCTGTAGGTGCTGAGGTGTGGTATTCCACACTCCTGCAGAAACAGTAGGTCGGCTTTGACCTTGGCGAGGTCGTCCAAGGTTGAAACACATCGCGTAGTGGATTTAATGCTAAGCACAGTAATGGAAGCAATCTTTACACCCATTTTTTTAAAGTTAGTTGTTGTTTCCCATACCATTTGTCCTTGCTAGTCCCAGTCCTTAGGGATGTTCCTGCATACCCATCGTGTGAGCAAGCTGTTTCACAATAGTTGGGCTCAGAAACCCCTCCTGGTTTTTCATGCAGTTGTTGTTCCGCTGGGGTGACATCGGGGGGGTCTTGTAGGCAGCAAAGATTGGGTTATCCTCTGCTGCTTACATCTGTTCCTCCTCAAAAACATCACTGCTCCCAAAAGTCATTTATTTATTTATTTTTTTATTTTCAAAATATACTTTATTCATAAAAATCTGTAAAAATTACATTGCCAAACAGTTTAAAACAGCACCAAAAAATACAAACATTGCAAGGGAGATCAGTTTCCTTCAATACTATCATGAGTTTCTTCACAACCCTTCCATTTCACAATTGTCATGCCAATTACAGTTTTACATTTACAGCAAATGAAAATATTAACGATACAGTTCGAGGGGTTTGCCATGGATCCAGCCCCTCAGTTCAGCTTGGTGGGGGGACCTTACACAGTGGTCTTTCCCCATTGAGCCTTTGCTGCGGCTGCCCCAAGCTTTAGTGCGTCCCTCAGCACGTAGTCCTGGACCTTGGAATGTGCCAGTCTGCAACATTCGGTGGTGGACAACTCCTTGCGCTGGAAGACCAGCAAGTTTCGGGCAGACCAAAGGGCATCTTTCACCGAATTGATAGTCCTCCAGCAGCAGTTGATGTTTGTCTCGGTGTGCGTCCCTGGGAACAGCCCGTAGAGTACAGACTCCTGTGTTACAGAGCTGCTTGCGATGAACCTCGACAAAAACCACTGCATCTCTTTCCACACCTGCTTTGCGAAGACACATTCCAGGAGGAGGTGGGCAACCGTCTCTTCCCCACCACAGCCACCGCGGGGGCATTGTGCGGAGGGGGCGAGACTTCGGGTGTGCATGAAGGATCTGATGGGGAGGGCGTTTCTCACCACCAGCCAAGCTACGTCTTGGTGCTTGTTTGAAAGTTCTGGTGATGAGGCATTCCGCCAAATGACTTTGATGGTCTGCTTGAGGAACCATCCGACAAGATCCACCGTCTCCTTTTCCCGTAGGGCCTTGAGGACATTCCGTGCAGACCACTGCCTGATGGACCGGTGGTCAAAGGTGTTTTCCCACAGAAACTGCTCCACGAAGGATAGGTGGTACGGCTCGGCCCAACTGCATGGAGCGTTCCACGGCAATGTGACCAGGCCCATCCTTTGCAACACCGGGGACAGATAGAACCTCAGCACGTAGTGACACTTGGAGTTTGTGTAATGGAGATCTACACACAGCTTGATGCAGCCTCACACGAAGGTGGTCATCAGGATGAGGGCCACATTGGGTACATTTTTCCCGCCTTTGTCCAGAGATTTGTACACCGTGTCCCTCCGGACCCGGTCCATTTTAGATCCCCAGATGAAGCAGAAAATGGCTCGGGTGACTGCCACAGCGCAGAAGTGGGGTATGGGCCAGACCTGCGCCACGTAGAGCAACAACGTGAGCACCTCGCACCTGATGACCAGGTTCTTACCCACAATGGAGAGAGATCGCTGCCCCCACATGCCCAACTTTTGTCGTACCTTGGCTACTCACTCCTCCCAAGTTTTGGTGCACGCCCCGGCCCTTCCGAACCATATCCCCAGCACCCTCAGGTAATCTGATCTGACGGTGAAGGGGACAAAGGATCAGTCAGCCCAGTTCCCAAAGAACATGGCCTCGCTCTTGCTGTGGTTAACTATGGCTCCCGAGGTCAGTTCGAACTGGTCGCAGATGCTCATCAGTCTGCGCACGGACAGCGGATCCGAGCAGAAGATGGCGACATCATCCTTGTACAGGAAGGTTTTAACCTGAGTGCCTCCGCTGCCTGGGATTGTCACCCCTCTTATGCTCACATCCTTCCTAATAGACTCAGCAAAGGGTTCAATACAGCAAACAAACAAGACCGGGGAGAGAGAACAACCCATGTCTGACTCTAGATTGGATCGGGAAACTTTCCGATTCCCACCCGTTGATTGAGACTGCGCTACTGATGTTTGTGTAGAGCTGTTGGATCCAATTGCAGATTCCCTCCCCAAACCCCATTTTGCAAAGCACGTCCATCATGTAGGTGTGCGATATCCTGTCAAAAGCCTTCTCCTGGTCCAGGTTGATGTGGCAGGTGTCCACCCTCCTGTCCCGTACATAGGCGATCGTATCCCTGAGTCGCGCGAGACTATCAGAGATCTTCCTGCTGAGTACAGTACAGGTCTGATCGGGGTGGATCACCAACTCCAGAGCAGACTTGACTCGACTGGCTATGACTTTGGACAGAATCTTGTAGTCAACATTAAGCAGTGAGATGGGCCATTTATTGTCCATAAATAAAAGTCATTTATTTATTTTTTATTTCCAAAATATACTTTATTCATAAAAATCTGTAAAATTTACATTGCCAAACAGTTTCAAAACAGCACCAAAAAATACAAACATTGCAAGGGAGATCAGTTTCCTTCAATACTATCATGAGTTTCTTCACAACCCTTCCGTTTCACAATTGTCATGTCAATTACAGTTTTACATTTACAGCAATTGAGAATATTAAAGATACAGTTCGAGGGGTTTCCCATGGATCCAGCCCCTCAGTTCGGCTTGGTGGGGGGACCTTACACTGTGGTCTTTCCCCATTGAGCCTTTGCTGCGGCTGCCCCAAGCTTTCGTGCGTCCCTCAGCACGTGGTCCTGGACCTTGGAATGTGCCAGTCTACAACATTCGGTGGTGAACAACTCTTTGCGCTGGAAGACCAGCAAGTTTCGGGCAGACCAAAGGGCGTCTTTCACCGAATTGATAGTCCTCCAGCAGCAGTTGATGTTTGTCTCGGTGTGCGTCCCTGGGAACAGCCCGTAGAGCACAGACTCCTGTGTTACAGAGCTGCTTGGGATGAACCTCGACAAAAACCACTGCATCTCTTTCCACACCTGCTTTGCGAAGACACATTCCAGGAGGAGGTGGGCAACCGTCTCTTTCCCACCACAGCCACCGCGGGGGCGAGACTTCGGGTGTGCATGAAGGATCTGACGGGGAGGGCCCTTCTCACCACCAGCCAAGCTACGTCTTGGTGCTTGTTTGAAAGTTCTGGTGATGAGGCATTCCGCCAAATGAATAAAAGTCATTTATTGCCCATCCGCAAACTGAATGGCTTGCTAGGCCACTTCAGAGGGCAGTTAAAAGTCAACCATGTTGATGTGGGACTGGAGTCACATCTAGGCCATGCTGAGTAGGAATGGCAGGTTTTCTTCCCTTAAGGACATTAGAACCAGTGTTCATTTTTAATTTCTACACTTTAAAAACTGAATTCAAGTCTCAAGCTGCGATGCTAGAACTTGCAGTTGTGTTTGCTGCAGTCCAGGCACGTGCACACTGCACGACAGGACCTCTTTATACATGTTGGGTAAACAATAGTGGGAATTGACAGGTTCTCTGCATGTTCAATGTGTTTTCTGATGCAACAAGTCTACAGAAACAGTTCTCATATTCACTCTTTTGAAATGAAACATAAAGATGTGCCACTGTGGGTATATTTTTTTAAAATATTGGCTGACATGATTATATATGGCCCAGTTTATCATCATGTTACGCTATTTACAGATAAGCTCTTACTCTGAATGTAAATGTTCCAATATTTGATCAGTGCGGTGTAATGGCAAAAAGACGACGCAATGAATAGCGAAATATTTAAGTATTACATTCAACACAACGGGGAAAAACATAGTGAGTAACGTGATTACTCTTCCGCGGTTGAAACTTGCTCGCAGTGTGACGGGTTACTGGCCCAAGGACACTGTTCCTATTTCATGCAACAATCTAATGAACGTTTTCTATCTTATCCCTTAAATCCAACTCGTAGTACTGAGGGTTTAAAAAAAAAGTGTAATAAATGCCAGTCAATCAGTCAAACCGAGTTTGTCATCCAATCTGCTTTTATTTAAAAAAGGTAGGCGTGGTCAGTAATATTTCTTGCCGTACAAAGGCCCCGGGATTAATAAATGGTGGTTATAAGAGCCATCACTCTTGCTTATATCTGTAAACCAGTATCTTTTCTTGACGCAACTGACACGCCATTTCCTTCGATTGAGAAAGGGCGACTCCTCTTTAAATTAAATTTGTCTCCAACCCTGAAAACTCGAACTGTTCAGAGACAGACAGGAGTTTAGATTCCGTTTAGAGAATGTGCAGACATATTTTGTGCAGTGATATATTATCGAATCGCCTTACATTACCGCAAGCTGAAAGAGAATAATCACTGGAAGAGTATTAACTAATGACATGGGAAGTCCTTCTTTATCTAATCACCTCTAATGTTCCGATAGAAGCACAACCAAAAGATAAGTAGCTTGGCTCTCCGAAGCATTAACCACTTTCCTGAGCGCTTTTATTCTGGACACTGTAGACTATTATCTATCAAAGCGAACAACAAATGAATACTCTTGAAATCCTTGCTGCATATTCCCAGAAAGAAAGCACATAACCTGTTTGCAGAAACTATTTGTTTTGGTTGACATTTAGTTTTAACTTGGATGATCGGACTCAGTCAAGTTCGATTAGGTTCAGTTTTTTTATTACTTAAATGAAGACTGCAAATCCTCTCCGTTGCCATGTAAACGGTAAAAAAAAAACTGCAGCCCCATTGAAATGCTGTGCGGAAACAATAATCAATGTTAGCATCTGTGACACTGCATCGCTTTAGTTTGCAAACAGTAACAATTTACAGTAATTAGAAGGCATGGCCATTCCCTCTGCCAGATATTATGCTTAGTTTCACAGACCGTCACTGCATTGTAGGCTGTTGCATTAAAAAACGAGTTATCCAAATGCAGGTAAAGATTAAAGGAAGAAACTTCTGGTTTGTTTGTTCTTAACCAGTATAATTTTCGGAGTCCGGAGCAGCAACACTGAGGGCTGTGCGGTGTGAGACCGCCCCCAGGTGGCAAACATCAAACTGGGCATCGCGGGGTTTTTCAACATTACTCAAGATGGAGCGGGACACAAAAATTCATGCTGAGATTTCCACAATTCATGCCAACGTTTAGACTGTGTTAAGCCAATGTTTATACTATTTTTTGCCCAAGTTTACATAATGTTATGACTGCATGGCTAACACGTACTTGGAGCTGTGATCTCCTACAGGTTCTGCAAAGGTGTAAATGACCATGCCCAGGGAATAGTCTGAATGAGCTACTGAGCTGAACCAGGATGCAGCTAACTCCCGGACAGCGCATGTGCCACCTCGAGGCCCAGTCATTCGAATAGAGTGATTTCTGGTGAGGTCATCAATGACGTCATGCCGTCGGCCGTATTACCTGTCGTGAGGCAAAGACAGTGATGGCACTGGAACCGGGCCACTGAAGCCGGCCCACAATAGTATTTTTTTTAAAAATATAGCAAGAGCCCTTTGAACTTGCAAATTTATTTTCAAGCCAATTCAGTTTTTCTCATATTGCCAGTTTGTTTAGAAATGTCTTTAGTTTATGTTGACATTATTTGAATTCTCTCCACGTTTTCCTCCTACACTTGTGATTTTTCTATTGTTTCTGGCAGATTTTATTTTGGACTAGAGTTGCCCTTTTTCTGATTCTGGCCGTACAGCTTGTCATTTTTTTTTTAGCGTGATCACAAGATTTTGCAGAAACCCATCTAGTTTTTTCATCCAGACATTCGCCTGTATTATATTATGTTCTGTCAGGAGCAAAGTGACGGCACTTGCCGCTGACCTCGAACAAAGCTGCCTACAGAGATCCAGCGATTTCTATGGCGTGGATTTCCCTCCTTCCCAACAACAGTTTAAATCTGGCCAAGTCAAGACCTCCAGAGGCAGTGATGTCAGCAAACAGGGTAAGCAGCCAATCACATTGAAGTATTCTCACAGACAGCAAACCACGAAGTGAAAAGCACTGATTATCATCACTTTTAATTTTTAATTTTCAAATAGAGAAATATATTCTTCTTCTTTGGCCTCCTTGTCTGGGGAGACAATGGGTAAGCGCCTGGAGGTGGTCAGTGGTTTGTGGAGCAGCGCCTGGAGTGGCTATAAAGGCCAATACTAGAGTGACAGACTCTTCCATAGGTGCTGCAGAAAAAATTGGTTGTCAGGGCTGTTTCGCAGTTGGTTCTCGCCTTGCGCTTCTGTCTTTTTTCCTGCCAACTGCTAAGTCTCTTCGACTTTAGTTTTAGTTTTAGTTTTAGAGATACAGCACTGAAACAGGCCCTTCGGCCCACCGAGTCTGTGCCGACCATCAACCACCCATTTATACTAATCCTACACTAATCCCATATTCCTACCAAACATCCCCACCTGTCCCTATATTCTCCTACCACCTACCTATACTAGTGACAATTTATAATGGCCAATTTACCTATCAACCTGCAAGTCTTTTGGACTTGCCACACTTTAGCCCCGCCTTTATGGCTGCCCGCCAGCACTGGCAATCACTGGCAACTGAGAAATATATGATTATGATTGAATTAAGATAGCAGCTAAAATAGCATAAACACACTTTAAAAAAAATATTATTTTAAAACTGAGGGTTTTTTGTCGTAATTAATAAAGTTGACTTTCCACAAATATAAAATTCGCTTTTCAGGGCCAGTACTTATGAACTTAGTACACCATTTAAAACCCCAGTTACATCTTATTCAACAAGGTGTAACTTTTTCAAAGTTTTTACAGGGAGACCAACAGCTCAAAAGTGGAAGCTTTTGTGAGAAGTGTAGCATTGCTAACAGCAACCTTTGGATTTCCACTTTATTCACATTCCACGTGAATGTGCAGACTCCCAAAGTTGTTGTGAGTTTCAGTGGAGCAATGATGGCAAGCAGTGACAGTTTTGCCGTCATTACCATAGCAAAATCTGGGCCACTGAAGCAGATCTACTCAAATTTCCCTTATTTTCCAGGTGCCAAAATTACCTTTGCCTCCAATAATGGTAAGTATGCCTATTTCCCTGACTGCAGCCATTGTTTTCCATTATGAAAATCCTCAACTCATGGAACATGAAGTACAGTATATAATAGTATTATTTAGCCTCTACTTTTTAACAGCCAATGTACAGTTGAACTTTAATGGACTCAATTTATTTTATTTAATCTCCCTTTGAATGTAAACATTCATAGGTAAAAGTTCCAAATAGGTCAATTGACATGAAATGTCTTTAGGACAATCTTTACATTAATCCAGTGAAGTTCCCATCAGTTCCACAACAAAATTACGCTATTCAACTGATCAGTTGCTTATCATTGTTTATATTTCCATAATAATAGACTAATGAATAAGGTCAGACTAACAGAATGGATAGCTAGCTGGCTGGAAATAGAAAGCAGAAAGTAGTCGTAAAGGGTAACTATTTAGAGTGGCAGAAGATGGGAAGTGGGGACCCACAAGAATCAATGCTGAGACCACTGATGTTCACAATGTATATTAATGATGCATACTTTGGCATCAAAACATAATTTCTAATTTTGTGGACAACACCAAATTGGGGGCTGAGGAGGTCTGCAACAAGTTACAAGACAACATCAATAAATTTGCAGAACAGACACATAATTGAAAAACCAATTTCAACATAGATAATTGTAAGATATATTTTGGTAATGAAAATAGGGAGGTCACATATTACATCGAAAATACGAGTCTAAATTGGGTAGAGGAGTCAAGGGATCTGGGACTGCAAATACACAAATCAATTAAAGTAGCAATGCATGTTAAGGCTGTAAAGAAGCTGGGCGGCACAGTGGCGCAGTGGTTAGCACCGCAGCCTCACAGCTCCAGAGACCCGGGTTCGATTCTGGGTACTGCCTGTGCGGAGTTTGCAAGTTCTCCCTGTGTCTGCGTGGGTTTCCTCCGGGTGCTCCGGTTTCCTCCCACATGCCAAAGACTTGCAGGTTGATAGGTTAATTGGCCATTATAAATTGCCCCTAGTATAGGTAGATGGAAATATATAGGGACAGGTGGGGATGTGATAGGAATATGGGATTAGTGTAGGATTAGTATAAATGGGTGGTTGATGGTCGGCACAGACTCGGTGGGCCGAAGGGCCTGTTTCAGTGCTGTATCTCTAAACTAAACTAAACTAAAACTAAATCAAGCACTAGTGTTTATTTCTAGAGGGACAGAACTGAAAAATAGAGAAGTTAAGCTAAATGTGTATCAAACTTTTGTTAAACCACACGTAGTATTGTGTACAGTTCTGATCTCCATATTATAAAAAGGATAAAGAGACATTGAAGATGGTGTAAAAAAGATTTACATGGATGATACCTGAACTGCGAGGAAATCAGGAAATGATGAACTGGCTGGGTACCTGAGGGTTGGCCTAATAGAGGTCTTCAAAATTATGAAAGATTTTGAAGAGTAGACAAAGAAAGAGTATTTCCATTTGTTTAGAAGAGGAAAATTAGAGGCCATCAATATAAGGTAGTAACCAAGAAATCAAATAGGGAATTTAGAAGAAACTTCTTTACCCAGAGAGTGACGTGAATGTGGAACTCACATGTGGTTGAGGTGAATAGTAGAGATCCTGATTTTGCCTTTACCATCATGCCATCCACATGCATGAAATTCAAGGGATTACAATCAGGAACAGGATTGCTGATTGATTCCCATTCTAACCAATTGGTGCTAAGATCAGTTGTAACTGCCACAGCTGAGATCATCTCTCTCAACACTGAAGATCATCCTGATTTGTATTCCTCACCTACTCACTGGATAAAGTTGCTGAGTCATTAATGGAGGGTTTTTGCAAAAGAGTTAACTAGTACACCACGAACTGCACATTTCACAGTTCCACTACTTTCTAGTGGGGGATTCTTCTAATCGCTGATCTTGCTTGGAGTAGGATAATTCTGTCTTTACAGTTTAAGTTACATAACCCATGTACATTTGTTATTTATGTTTTTCAGCATTTTGTGCACCCAAATAGTTCTTCTTTTAATATCCTGTTCTTTAAGGAATTCAAGTTATATTTTGTGAAATTGTCTTCATACATATCAGCGTTATCTTCATTGCTTTTCTCTGAACCCTTTCAATATATTTATTACAGTCCCCTTGAAAGATTGACATCAAAAACTCCACATGGTGTTCCAGATTAAATATTTTACCAATGAGTGAAGCAGCACAATTTACAATCAAATGTTCCTGAAATGCATCCCAGTTCATGTTTAGCCTTATTGCCAACAGCTTCACATTTTCTGGATACTTTAAGTGAATGCCAAATATCACACCAAAATTCTTTCAATTTCCACCCTTCTTAACCCTTTCCTAATCCTTCATCAGGTTTTGTGTTTCCTTTACCAATATACATTTCCTTTATTTTTCATATTAAAATTCTTTTTATATTCTTCAACTCATCATAATTTCCTTCCATAATTTTTAGTTTTCCTACACTGGTAATCTGATCACATAGCTTGTGGTCATCAACAAGATTTATAACATCAAAGAAATCCCTTCCTTCATATTAGTTATGAATCCATAAATAGCATAGAAGTTGGGGGGAAAACCCTTCAAAATTCCATTACTCACTAGCCTCAGTCAAATGCTTTTCCTATTATCATCAGCTTTTGCTCTGTGTTTCCAAGCCAGTTTTCAATCTAATAATTTGCCATCAATGCCATATGTCCTAACCTTTCTGTATATAGGGAGTTAAACTGCTCATTTACATCATAAAGGAGGTCTATTTTTATGGTGATGCAGAATTTTCAATAAACTGCAGCTGAAATAGTGTCAGTTGTAGATTTGGCTTCAGATATAAGACCACCTGTAGGGAGTAGTCTCATACGGCTTTAGTTTACATCAGCTGTAGTATAACTGTACCAGTGGGAAGCAAGCTCTTTAAAATTTAAAATTAAATTTTAAAAAGTGTCCAGGTGTTTGGCTGGATGCCTTGAAACTTCTAATATTGGTAAAGAGCTATTAAGAGAGTTTGTTCCTTTCTAATATTAAAAACGTCACCAGCGTTCAGCTGCTGTCAAGAAGACCTCGGTGCACGTACGTCAGAATCATTGTACAAAGTTCAGTATGAACAACAGTGAAAGTGGACTGTACAACTTGATGGTGTTGGCTTGCACTGCTCTCAAAATCAAAAGCATGTTATTGTATCGTTAAATTGAAATGGATCTGCACTATGAATATCTCTCATGTGGAACTTTATCAAATACTTTCTGAATATCTAATTAATTGTAATGTTCTAATTTAGTTACCTCATCAAATAAATTCTAATGGCTGTGCAATATCATTAATTGATATAAAACCACATTACCTGCTCCTTGTGGCATTTGACCAAACATTGAAAGCATAAACGAGATCAGTTTCATTGATCACAGTTGAGTTTTTGCTGTCTTTTAATATAGCAATTGTGAACATGTAAATTATTGTGTTGAAGATGAAATTTCAGTTTGTTTAGTTTGAAAAATTCAAGTACCATTTTTGTAATTAAAACTTTCATATAAGTGGTATAGTAAAAATGCTTGGGCAATGATGTTTCTGCAATGTGATTTGATGTTTTTACAATGCAAACTGCATAACCGTATTCATAAACAAAGTCCAAATACTTTGCTATTAATATTGTTGGAGTAACAATACACCGATCTTCAGAGACCAGATCTTCAATCCCACTTCAGTTATAATTGCAAAGCATTATTGACTCATCACCATCTAAAATATACCACACAAATCCACATTAAAGAATTGTTTGTGATGTTTATAATAGTTTCACCTGAGGGTGATGTAAATCCAAAACAATATTTTGTTTCTGTATTCTTTATTCACTGTCACAAAAAATGGTTGATTTAGAATATGAATATGTAAGTGAAAAGATTTACAGCATAACTGAAGATTGAAACATAACCAGCACTCTAAGTTGCTAGAAACTGCAGAGCCTTACAGGTATGCAATACTACCCACCAAACCATAAGCATTAAGTTAGTGTATGTTGGGAAGTATTAGCATAACCCACAGCAACCAACACTTTCAAACACAATTTATATTACAAGAATCAATTGTGGTAAATGGTGTAATTAAATATGCACTAAACTTCAATATGTAAATCTAGTGCAATTTATTTCACAGCAAAAGTGTCATGATCTACAGTAACTTACATGTAGAGAAATATTGGGAGAGAACCTATGAGTATTTCTTGCAACAGGCCCTGTACTGTTGTGCTTCTATAGGCTCAGCTTTACTCACAGAGTTTGCTTGATTTGTTTTAATATTTTCTTCATCACAGCACTTTGATTATTTATTTTGCATGTTAAATGCTGACAGCAAAATATTATCCAAGTAGCTAACTTGAAAACCAAGCCCAGAGATTTGCAGTCAGACCCATAGCTCCAGAGACAAAAATGTAAATATGACAGGCTTAATAGGAACAGCACAAACAGGGATAGTGAGGTAAGAAAGCAATGTAAGTAATTGTATGTTTTATTTCCTTTAAGGTATCATCAATCAGAGGGGCTGCCATAGGAGCTGCCCCAGTGCCCAAGAAATGTTGACTGGAGCCTGTATTGTAAGTTATAGCTGGGCCTGTATTGCACGATAAATTAAGAACAGACGGTTTCTTCATAGTTACAGAATTACGCAAGTCCCATTTGGCACATCTTTACACTGCTCAGATTCTTGCCAGTTACCTGCATTTCTTATCAAGGGCATGCACTGTATCTAAATGAGTCATGTGGATTCTCTCCAGTAACAGAGCACCATCCTGGGATCTGCATAATGCAGCATTGATCAATCTATCGGGCGGGTTACTGCAGCAATCCATTGCATCTTTGTACCCTGAGCCTGACATGAAGGCATCTAAGCTAATTTGGATGTCTTTGATCAGCGGGATCAAAGCAGTCCTGTTTGCTTTACAGTAGGTGCTTTTTCATATTGTTTTGGAAAAGCAGTTACTTCATAACATTAGGATTCTGCAGCCATTTTTGAAAACCTGGTACATTTGAAATGAATCAGCAGCAACAACAAATCACTCAGTTGAGACAAAATGTAAGTAGTGAGCTTCATTAATTACTGTAACATTTTTGCACATCAGAGATCACTATTATACACGTGTTTAACATGAAGTCAGTTGTATTCTTTTCAACAAATCAGTACTGAGAAGTAACATGTCAAATATCTTCTGTTTTCAAGCAGTACCAGGCAAATTTATTGTTCTTAATGATTTGTTTGATAAAGCACAATTACAGTATGCTTTACAATTACACAAAACACATTTAATAAACATTTGTATCATTTAAAAAATCTATTTATCACCTTTCCAATTTTTCTCATCTTCCTACCCCACACCACAGAGTGGGTTGGATCCCCTTCTGAATTACTAATGGTTTGAGATGAATTTAGATGGTAAGCAGTAAAATTAGTTCTTCTATCTACCACTTCAAAGCATTGTGAAACTATTGTAGTAAGTCATCCTCCCAAAAATGACAGTGCCCTTAAGGTGCGCCAGGGACCCAATGTCATATGTAAATGAGTCAAGAGGGTATGGCTAACCCCTGCGATGCACTTACTCCCATTCCTGGCCTAAACCTTCCCAAACTGATTAGGACCATTATATAAATGGCAGTACGAGCTGCAGGAAAAAATGCCCAGAGGTGGATACCACATTGAAGGGACCATTTAGTATGCTACTAATGAATTTTGGTGTCACTACCAACATACATATCTCAATAAGTATTTTGGAGATTCAATCAGGATTTTTCTGCTATTTTTACTCAGCTTTGCTCAAAGTGTGTATCAGTCACAGATTAACCAGTGAGCATACCTTTATTCTTATGTTATGAAGAGGAGAGGACAAGGGAGAGGCTAGTTTGGAGGCCTACAGTCAGGAATCACAGTAGGATTCACTTCTCAATACTCATACCAAGTCATCAGGGCCTACATAACAAGAAGGTCTTACTTAGACTTTTCTGACAGTCAGTGCTTCAAAAGATTGTGTTTCCCTCCTCTTGTAGATTATTGTGGAAATATGTCAGCTGCTGACTGTAAACCACTTTCAACAGGACAACAGCATAGTCGGTACCAGCCAAGGTCGTGACTGCCTTGAATTTCTTTGCAACATGATCCTTCTGGGCAGCAGCTCAGCATTGTAGCAAGAAGGTCACTGACTCTTTATTCACAAATCATATCTTTCCAAATTGAAGCAGACAAATAGAGAGAGGAAGAGAAAGAGAGAGAGAGAGAGAGCACGTGCTTAGCTGTTCTACAGACTTCCACAGGTGCAAAAAGCAATTGATAGTACACCTATGTCACTCAAAATTCCATATGACAACCCCATCAATTTAATGAACATTCTATTAATGTGGAGCTAGTGTGCAATGCCAATCATTTTATCCTGCATGTCAATGTCAGATACCCAGGAAGCTGTCATGATGGTTTCATCATATGACCAATCCACCAGGATGATTCTGAGCCATGCATTAGGGTGCTTGTTAGTGACCAGGGCTATCACCTCCAGTCATAACTTATAGCTCCAATATGGCTTCCATAGACAGAGGGACAACATATATAAATATCAAAGAGAAAACTATAGATATTCTCCCTTCCTGGATGAGATGCCCGGATAAATATAGTGGAGCCCTGTAACACAATGCATTGTGAATCTCAAGAACCACTAGCTTACCATGTACTACATAATCTTGCTAAGAAGATAGGCTTGCTGGTTCTGGAAGCTGACAGCAATAATGATAAAGAGAGGGTGAACAGACCTCCCTCCTGACAACTTGAGGAGGGTGCAGAGTAAGAAGAGAACAGCTAGCAGCCAGAAAAAGGAGAACACAATGAATTATCAATTTTTTCAATATTTTTGTGTCATCCTTAAATTAATCACTTCACACCAGCCTGTTCTTCTTCCTGCACCCTCTCAAAGCCCCTCACTGTCAAAGACTTCTACCAAGTTCCTTCATAAAATGTAATTCAAACCTCTGAAAGTTGAATATGTACACAGATATAGTCAGAACTCCATGTGCACCTGCTGTATTTTACTTTACAGTAAAACATTTCTCAAAAATACCAAAAATTCCATTCACCAAACTACAATTAGTTCAGAGGCTATTGCAAGGAGACTGGCAGATTTAAACTGCACCTGAGGGCCAGAGGCAGTGGCTTTTGGAAGAGGAGCAGCAGACATCGGGCAGAGGGAAAACCTGAAAAGCTGATATCATAATCAGCTAAGAGTGTTCAGCAGCGCAGGTAAGTTACTAATAAATATTTAGTTTATTATTTAGTGTTTTTAGTGGTTAGTTTTTACTGGTTAGCTTTTGTATTTTGGTGTTAGCTAAACAGTTGAATAGCCTGAAAGAAAATAGAATCTATAAATACATCTTATCATTAAATAAGTTTAGACTAACATATGGCAGAGTAGGTTTTGTATGTGGACTGCGGTATGTGAAAGTTTGTGGACAGCAAGGCTGTCCTGGGCAAACATGTCTGGAGTAGATGGCTCCGCGCCAAATCTCTCCAGCAAAGGGTCATTGAGCTGGAGTGCGAGTCGGATTCTGGCACATAAGGGAGGGAGAAGGAGCATCTAGACAGCTTGGTCCTGGTCTCAGTCACACCTCGTAGAGAGGTGCAGTATCAGAATTTGTTTGATTTGACCAATAGTGTACAGAGTAAGGAGAACCTAGGTGAGATAGAGAACAAGGATCCAGAGAAACTGTTCCTATCCAAGTACAATGTACTTGCTACCTGTGAGCATAAGGATGAACAGGTAGAACTAGGTAGAATTAAGAAATAGATTTAAGATTTAGTGGCAGTTGTGCCCCCTGGTAGCAACTGTAAAGTGGAAGAATGCATTAATGTAGAGAAGACAAACATGTAATAAAGGCAGAGTGGTTTTAATGGGGGAATTTTCACTTTCATATCAGTTGGAATAAGCAGATAAGCTCATATCAAAAAGATAGCAAATTTCTTGAGTTGTTCAGGACAGTTTTCTGCAACAATATATCCTTGAACCAATTAGCGGGCAGGCCATATGAGATTCTGTAATGAATAATGAGCCAGATTTAGTTAACAGCCTAACGCTGTGTGAACATTTACCTCATAGCAACCGCAATATGATTGAATTCAATGTTGTGTTGGAAAGGGAGAAATGTGAAGCAGCTACTAAGATTCCAGATATAGTTAAGGGAAACTTCAGTGGGATGAGATGGAGACTGTCCACAATAAACTGGGCAAATCTATTAATGGGTAAAATGATAGAAGATCAGTGGGAGGTGCTTGAAAAGGATCTTAACACCCCTAAGGAGCAAAGCACTACTTGCCAAAAAAATACAGCCATGAACAAGTAAAGAGAAAAGAGACAATGTAAAACTAAAAAGAAAAAGCATAGAAGAATGCAAAAAAAGCACAGATCCTGGTGAATGGGACATTTACAAAGAACAGCAAAGGCTGACAAAACAGTAAGAGCTACAAGAAGGGAATATGAAAAGAAACTTGTAAGAGATATCAAAATCAAAACAAAGGACTTATACAATTATAAGAAAAAGGGTGGTTAAAGATTGATAATGATGATACTATAAATGAAAATAAGGAAATGGCAGATATGTTAAATAATTACTTTGCACCAGTATTTACAGTAGGCCAGATACCCCAAGGAAATTAATTTTGAATCTGGGATGGGACTTACCATAATAACGTAAGCAAATTTAAAGTGGTGAAGAAAATAATGGCACCCAAGAATGACAATCCCCTATGACTAGGTTATTCACATCTCCACATTTTAAAAGCAGTAGGTGAGAACGTTGCAGATGCCGTAACTATGATCTTCCAAAGTTCTCTTGATCTAGGAACTGTTCCTTTGGATTGGAAAATTGCACATGCCATTCTTCTATTTAAGAAAGCTGAGAGAGGGAAAGCCCTCTGTGGATTGCCACATTGACATGGTGGAGAAGCATGTGCGCTCCGACGATCCCTTGAGCGATGCCATCGGGAGCTCTCCTTGTGGCAAGGTCGGGGGGAGGTGCCAGACAAAGTGTGGTCCAAAAAGTCCTCAATGGCAGAACAGGTGAAGGAAGACTGTGCATCTCTCTGGCTGTGAAGGCAGAAGAAAGTTGCAGCAGCAAGGTGGTTCTGGTCATCGTGGTTCGACACATCACTGAAACCTGACCACCAACCTGTAAAGACCGTGTGGACAATGACGGCACCCCAAAGTTCCCACATTAAACTAAGTCATGTGAGGTCTTCAAAGGTGGTGGGCTTTTGCTCACATCAAGACTCCATACATGTATCTTACGGATTTGGGAGGAAAAAGAAATCCCCCCACCCCACTCCTGACTTCAGAAATGCGACAATTGTAACTATCTTCATGAAGGGAAATAAATCATGCTGTGGAACCTATCGAGATATTTCCCTCTTGTCCATAGCAGGGAAAATCCTAACATGCATTCTCCTGAATTTCATACTTCCTGTGGCAGAGAAAATCCTCCCAGAGGCACAATGTGGCTTTAGACCTTCCAGAGGAACCTCCGACATGGTCTTTGTTGCCAGACAAATCCAAGAAAAATGTCAAGAACACCACCAGGAACTCTTCATTGCATTCATCGACCTGACCAAAGCATTTGACTCAGTAAATCATGAGGCTCTGTAGATTGCTCTCCAAAGATTTGGATGTCCAACAAACTTCACAATCCTGCAATTGCTTCATGATGATATGACTTCAACTGTCTTGAGTGAGAGATCTGAAATAGATGCCTTCAAAATCCAGCCTGGAATCAAGCAAAGCTGTGTGATAGCCCTGACAGTGGCTATTCACCTCATCAAAGATCAACTGCCCTCTAATATGAGTATTAAATACTGCCTAGATGGAAAACTCTTTAACCTTAGTCGCCTCTGTGCCAAACCTAAACTGACCACCATAGACATGCATGATCTACGGTTTGGGGATGACTGCTGTGTCATTGCCCACTCTGCATCAGATTTGCAAGCCACTCTCGATCTCTTCAATTCTGCATACAAAAAACTCGGACTGTCCTTGAACATTGCCAAAATAAAACTCATATATCAACCCACACTGGTCAGCCAAATATTCCACCTCCCTTACATGTTGAAAGAGAGACTCTGGAATATGTTTCATCTTAGAGCAGGTTAAAGGGTCGGCACAACATCGTGGGCCGAAGGGCCTGTACTGTGCTGTACTGTTCTATGTTCTATGTTCCCCTACCTTGGCAGCCACCTCTCTCAAAAGGCCACCATTGACAAGGAGACCCAACACCAGATCAGCTGCACCAGATAAGCCATCTACAAACGACGGCAGCGAGTGTTTGACAACAAAGACCTCCTCAAGTCAACAAAAGTCCTAGTGTACAAAGCAGTTGTCATCGCCACACTCGTGTACTGCAGTGAGACCTGGACTGTGTATCAGCGACACATAAGAGTACTAGAGAAATTCCATCAGCAATGCCTCCGCCGCATCCTTTGGCTTCAATGGGAGGACCGTCGAACAAACACTAGTGTCCTTCTTGAAACATTCAGGCAAAATTCCTGCAAAATTATCTTCGATGGACTGGACACTGTGTCTGGATGGCTGAAAACCATCTGCCCTACCAGGTCATGTTTTCTCAACTCTCAAATGGCCAGCGTCCCAGAGGAGGACAGAAAGAACGCTGCAAAGACACTCTGAAGTTCTCTTTGAAGTGCAGCAGCATTGACATTGATGACAGGGAGGAGCTTGCTACCAATTGTTCAAAATGGTGACAACTTTTCCATCAAGCTGCATCATACTTTGTGTCCCACTGCCTTAATGATGCAGCAGAGCAGCGGCAGAGAAGGAAAGAAAAGGAAGCAATTCCTGCACTCTGGATCTCACTACCTCATGGGACGTCCTGAGCTATGTGCCCAAAGATCTGTGGGTCGAGAATTGGCCAGTTCAGTCACATGAAGACCTATGGCAGAAACTCACGACCCAGGTAGACGTCATCCTCATATCGAGGGATGGCCGATGAGAGAGGGTAACCAGCAAATTATAGATCAGCTAGCCTAACATCTGTTGTCTGGAAATTACTAGGGTCTATACTTAAGAACAGAGTGAGTGAACAGCTTGAAAATGTTCAGCTCATCAAAGAATGCCAGCTTGGATTTGTAAGGGTAGGTCGTGCCTAACAAATCTGATGGAACGTTTTGGAGACGTGGCTAAAGTAGTGGACAGGGGAATGTCTGTGAATGTTATTTAAATGAACTTCCAGAAGGCATTCGATAAAGTCCCTCATACGAGACTGTTAGCTAAAGTTGAAGCTCATGGAATTGAAGACAAATTGTTGACCTGGTTAAGAAATTAGTTGAGCGGCAGGAGACAGACAGTAAGGATAATGGACAGGTACTCTAAATGGCAGGAAGTGACTAGTGCCGTCCCGCAGATATCTATGTTGTGGTCTCAATTATTTACTGTATTTATTAACAACTTATATGACGGGTAAGAGAGCCACATATTCAAGTTTTCAAATAACACGAAGATAAGGCATTGTAAGCAGTGTAGATGGAAGCAAAAAATTGCAAAGAGATATTGATAGATTAAGTGAATTGGCAAAACTGTAGCAAATGGATTTCAATGTAAACAAATGTGAGGTCATCCACTTTGGAGTCAAAAAGGATAGAACAGGGTACTTGTTAAATGTGAAAAGCTAGAAACACTTGGGGATCCAGTTACATCATTAAAATGTCATGGACAGGTACAGAAAATAATCCAAATGCTCAATGGCATGCTGGCCTTTATATCTACGTGAATAGAATACAAGGGGGTAGAAGTCATGTTTCGGCTATATAAATCCCTGTTCAGACCACACTGGAGCACTGTGATCAGTTCTGGGCCTCACACCTTAGGAAGGATGCATTGGTCTTGGAGGGAGACTTAACAGAATGATACCTGGAATCCAAGGGTTAAATTTCAAGGAGAGATTACATAAACTAGGGTTGTAGTCTTTGGAATTTAGAAGGTTAAGGGATGATTTGATTGAAGTTTTCAAGATATTAAAGGGAACAGATAGGTTAGATTGGGAGGAGCTATATCTGCTAGTTGGGAGTCTAGGACTAGGGGACATAGACTAGAAATTAGGGCCGGACCATTCAGGAGTGAAATTAGGAAACACTTCTTCATGCAAAGGGTAGTAGAAGTTTGGAACTCTCTTCCACAAATGGCTATTTATGCTCAACCCATTGTTAATTTTAAAGCTGACTTTGATAGATTTCTGTTATCCAAAAGTATTAGGAGATACGGGACAAAGGTGGTTATATGGATCAGCGGAACAAATTCAATGGGCTAAAAGCTCTCCCTATACCTTATGCCTGCTAACTTGCTCAAGCTCTGCATCTACTACTTCTATCAAGTGTTCCCTGAGTAAGATGAGATTTAATGTTCGGTGGTTAGGATCGTTTTCCTAGATCCTTAAAGGCCTGAGGTGACTCTTGTCTTCGGGAAGCAGCTGTTCCAGAGTGATCAGCTTCTGGCAGCCTTTCAGCTGAAGTGGCAAGGGTGCTAGCACCATGTCCGCAGTTTCTTCATGCGTAGTAATTGGAGAGAGTCTTAAGTTAGCAGGCTCATGCAACTCTCCAGAGAGATAGCAACATCAGTGCCCACATCTTGCAGTTATAGGTTCAAGGTGTTACTGGTGTGTATACATCCAATAATCCCAACCAATTTTGAACAGAGACAAAGCCGTGTGCCCATGGAGTAAAGATCTCTCCTGGAACTGAAGCAAGAATTACCTCCTCTTGTGTCTGCCTGCTCACCTCTCAGGGAACTGAATCTTGTGAAGACACGTGAACCTCAAAGAGAGAAAAGTTTCCTACGTGAACAAGGTTTAGGCAGAACACTGGGCCCCAACGAAATGCAAGGATTACCTACAAAAGGACTATACCATGAGCAAAGTACAGTAAAAAGATATTGCCTCAAACCCCTCTCAACGATATTTTCCTCTGCTCTTTTCTGTCTCTATTTGTATGTGTGCATGCTAGCGTTGTCACTCAGACTTGAGCATTAAACGGGGTCATCACCCTCCCAGAATTGCGGGGCAGAAGAGCAGAAGGCAAGCTGCCAATCACAATAGAGCGCCACCTGTCCAAAAGGAAGGCTACAGCTGACATTGGGATCGCGACTGTCAGATTTTGAGCCCAGTGGCAATGAGGGGGCAATACCATCTGCAGGAAGCACAGAACCCAAAGCAGCAGGAGGGCATGGGAGAGGAAAGAGGGGAAGGTAGGAAACGGAGTCTATATCCTCCAGGATCTATCGTCGAAGGCAGAGCTACTTGTGATGACTGAGACCCAGATTTCCATGCCAGTGATCGTCAAAGTCACTGTGGCCTTGAATGTCTTCGCTTCTGGCTCTAACCAAGGATCAACTGCAGACCTTACTGGCATGTCGCAAATGGCAGCACACCACTGCATCTCACAGGTTATCGATGGCCTCTTTGCCAGAACTGGACAATATATTAATTTCATGACAGACGTGGCCTCGCAGGGGCAGAGAGCATTGGGTTTCACCACCATCGCAGGATTCCCCCGGGTGCAGGGCATCATCGAGTGCACCCATGCGGTTATCAAGGCACCGAGTGACCAGCCAGTGAGATTCATCAACACGAATGTTTTCCATTCCCTCAATGTCCAACTGTGACTACAACAAGAGCTTCTTCCACATGTGCGCCCACTTTCCTGGCAGCTGCCATGACTCCTTCATCCTCCACTTGTCCAGACTGCCTCAGATCTTCACTCCAACCCCCAAAATATATCAATCTCAGATTTTATCTGTTTTTCCAAACCTTACCATATTTATGTCAGAAATGAATAACTGAATTTATGAAGTTAAAAATCCATAAACAGTATCAATGGAAGGATTTAATATGTGTTGTGCACCAGCCATTGATTCAAATGATAGAGACAAGTAATGAAATCCAGTATTATAGAAAGAATGCAGCATGAAAAATAAGTTTCTCTAATCTCCTCATTTATCACTCTGGAATATTTTAGCAATCTGGATCTGAACTAATATGTGGAGAATCTCAATATGTTTCCATACAATATTACTGACAAAACAACATTAAAAAAAGTTCACAGTGAAAACCAAATCAAAACATTAAAAGTGTGAATGTTCACTTTATGTACAGAAATTGTATTAACTTTTGGAAGTTATTTTCAACTAAACTGAGTTCATTGTTTTTCAAAGAATGTTGATGAAATTATGAAAAATATAAGATGATAATTTTCAATTATGTTTAGTCTAGATGTAGTAACAAATTGTCTTTGACTCTGTCTCTGGAAATATGCAAATTTATATTTTGGTAATCATATGTAACAGATAGAAATAAACAATATGTTTAAACAGTATATAACATTAATAGATCAGATGCACTACAGTGAGAACAAATACTCCACCACATGCGTTACTGGGTAAAGCAGTTGATGTAGTTTACATGGACTTCAGTAAGGCTTTTGATAAGGTCCCGCATGGGAGATTGGTTAAGAAGGTAAGAGCCCATGGGATCCAGGGCAATTTGGCAAATTGGATCCAAAATTGACTTCGCGGCAGGATGCCGCGGGTGATGGTCGAGGGTTGTTTTTGCGATTGGAAGCCTGTGACCAGTGGTGTACCACAGGGATTGGTGCTGGGACCCTTGCTGTTTGTAGTGTACATTAATGATTTAGACGTGAATATAGGAGGTATGATCAGTAAGTTCGCAGATGATACGAAAATTGGTGGTGTCGTAAATAGTGAGGAGGAAAGCCTTAGATTACAGGATGATATAGATGGGCTGTTAAGATGGGCAGAGCTGTGGCAAATGGAATTTAATCCTGAGAAGTGTGAGGTGATGCATTTTGGGAATACTAACAAGGCAAGGGAATATACAATGGATGGTAGGACCCTAGGAAGTACAGAGGGTCGGAGGGACCTTGGTGTACTTGTCCATAGATCACTGAAGGCAGCAGCACAGGTAGATAAGTTGGTTAGGAAGGCATATGGGATACTTGCCTTTATTAGCCGAGGCAGAGAATATAAGAGCAGGGAGGTTATGATGGAGCTATATAAAACATTAGTTAGGCCACAGCTGGAGTGTTGTGTACAGTTCTGGTCGCCACACTACAGGACGGATGTGATTGCACTGGAGAAGGTGCAGAGGAGATTCACCAGCATGTTGCCTGGGCTGGAGCATTTCAGCTATGAAGAGAGACTGGATAGGCTAGGTTGTTTTCCTTAGAGCAGAGAAAGTTGGGGGGGGGGACATGAATGAGGTATACAAAATTATGAGGGGGGAAGATAGGAAGAAACTTTTTCCGTTAGCGGAGGTGTCAATAACCAGGGGGCAGGAGATTTAGAGGGGATTTGAGGAAAAATGTTTTCACCAGAGGGTGGTTGTAATCTGAAACACACTGCCTGAAGGTTTGGTAGATGCAGGAACCCTCACAACATTTAAGAAGCATTTAGATGAGCACTTGAAACACCATAGCATGCAAGGCTATGAGCCAAGTGCTGGAAAATGGGATTAGAATAGATAGGTGCTCAATGGCCGGAATGGACACAATGGGCCTAATAGCCTGTTTCTGTGCTGTATAACTCTATGACTCTCAGTTTAGTAGCTTCTGTATAAGGATTAAAATTTCCACATAACAGGGAATTAAAAATTCTAAATTCCAATAACTGGGGAAACTGCATGCCTTTTTTATTTATTCATTCTTGGAATGTGAGTGTTGCTTGCAAGGCTAGCATTTATTGCCCATTCCTAATTGCCCTTGAGAAGGTGGTGGTGAGCCACCTTCCTGAACTGCTGTAGTCCATGTGGTGTAGGTACACCCACATCCTGTTAGGGAGTTCCAGGAATATGACCCAGCGTTGGTGAAAGAACAGCAATATAGTTCCAATTCAAGATGGTGAGTGACTTGGAGAGGAAATTGCACGTGGTGGTGTTCCCATGCATCTGCTGCCCTTGTCCTTCTAAGTGGTGGAGGTTGTGGGTTTGGAAGGTGCTGTTGAAGGAGCCTTGGCGAGTTACTACAGTGCATCCTGTAGATGGTACACTGCTGTCACTGTGCCCCTGTGGTGGAGGGAGTGAATGTTTATATGAATGATTATACCTACTGCATTAAAAAATAATTTCAGGAAACCTTCACAAGCTCTTCATATGAAAAATGTTAGCCAAAACACATTGTTGCTATGGGTACAGCTATAACAATTTTTACAGCAAAATTATTACAAAGTAATCAGAAGACTAGACATAAGATTATTTTGGTGGTAATTGCAGACAGCCACTTAATAAGTTTATAGAACATTCCTCTGTCCTTGTTTAATATAGGGTTAATGCCTCATTAAAATAGCGAAGGAATGTCATCTGCTAATATTGAAAGTGGTAATTTCTAGGCTGTCGTTACTTGATTTAAAAAAAACTGTGCTCCAATTTTAACAATAAGATATGTAATGCTAATGTTGGAGATATTTTTTGAGGTATACAGTATTTTTTTCTAGGTCAGAACATGCAGATTATTCACCTGTAATTTTTCACATTTGACATCATACAGCCACTGCGGAATTCTAGCTGTGATGTATTTGTCCAGTGTCTTATCACCAATGAATATTTATTAAAAGATAAAGATGAAAAGCACCTTGCACATAATATAGAAAATAATGTCTGGGCTGGAAATAAATCATTGAGTAAGGAGCCTCTCACTAATTCAGGCATATTATTCATTTTTTATACAATATAATTGAAAATTTGGTATTTATTGTCATAATATGTCCTCACTCTTAATATATTTGACTCATATGTACCTCTTAAAAAAACAAACCTTGTAGAACATGGGGAACACATCCTCATGAAGTGTTGAGAACAAAGAGGGAAAGAAAAACTGAATGGCACAGCAGGAAATATTTAACCCATATAATTTAATAGATCAAGAAAGGGCATCATTCAGAGCACCTGATTTGGAATTGTAGCCTCGATTTCTATGGAGTTTTAGTGGTTCTGAGTCAGGTTGCTTGATGATGATCCTTATGGTTGAGGAATAATCTTGCAAAGAGGACAAATCATCCAAGCATTTATCCTGCCCAGCTGGCTACCACAAATCATGTTTGATGGTAGACATGGAGAAGTAATTTATTTAGAATGCCATCATCTGGGTGCAAAAAGGAACAACAATGCAGAAAATGATAAAATAGATAAGGGGATTACAAACATGCAATTCCTATGCTCCAGCAGATAAATAGTTAATAAACTTTCTGCCAGAATAGCAAATAGGTGAGGCACGGCAGAATGCATGAGAGCCTATATATATTTATATGACCAGATCTAAATCTACTGTTAAATAATGTACAGTTCTTCAGAGGGCCTAGAAGACTGTTAACACATGGTACAAACAGCTATTCGATATCAACAAAAGGTCACAATGATTCTGTGCACTAATATGTTACAGATGAATGCCACGCCAGGATTATTCAAGTACAGCAACAATGATACTCTTTGCAGATCTTATTTAATGTTCTAACATTTGGAGAGCTTTAGTTGATAAAAGTATCAAATTAAAAAGAAAGCAATAGTTCCAGCTAAAACCATTTATTTCCTCTGTTTCTTTGACTAATTAAACAACCCAATAACTGTGTATTGTAACTTGAAATAGGGTGATTTTTTTCCATAATTTTACAATGGTCTGTATTCTGGTGCAGTTGCACATTTTACTTACATGGTATTGTGGGAACTCACATCAATATAATGAGTCTGATGGCACAGTTGATCTGGTATAATAGTGGTACTTAATTCAATATGTTTTGTTGGTGGCGGCCATGGGAGAGAACAAAGTGGATTAGGAGCTATCATTATCTAGAAGGATAGTTGGGTTGGATTGCAGTTCTTGTCACAACAGAGTGGGTAAGGATATACTCCGATATACCTTCTTGAGGCAGTCTGCTTCATTCTACAGGCATATGCTATTGTGTTTATGAGAGGGAAACCTGTTGTTTATGCTAGAAGAAAGAAAGTCCAGACTGATGATTATTTTTCCAGCCTTAGATGGGGCTGAACATCACTTGCTCCAACCTGCTCTCTTTGTCTCATAACATAAAAAGAAAATGCTGGAAATACTCAGTAGGTCTGGCAGCATCTTTGGAGAAAGAAATGAGTTAACATTTCAGTTTGGTGACCTTTCATCAGAAGTGGAAAATGTTACAGATGTAACAGGTTTTAAGCAAGTACAGAGGTGGGGAGGGGAGGAAAGAACAAAAAGGAAAGTTTGTGATAGGGTGGAAAGCAGAGGGATTAATGACAAAAAGGATGATGGTGCAAGGCAAAGGGGTATGGTAATGCGACAAGTAAATTTTAAAAATTTGAATCTAAAGGAGCTGTAAATGGCAACAGGCGAATTATTACTGGCATCTGCTGTCCAAAAAAATAGGAGCAGTGGTTATGATCTGAAATTGTTGAACTCAATGTTGAGTACGGAAGGTTGTAAAGTGCCTAATCGAAAGACGTAGGGCTGTTCCTCAAGCTTCCATTGATCTTCATTGAAATTGTGTAGGAGGCTGAGGACGGAGAGATCAGGGTGGGAGTGGGGTGGAGAATTAAAATAGCAAGTGACTGGAAGCTCAGGGTCATGCTTGTGGATGGGGTGATTATTTTGCTGAACACCTCCATTCAATCTACAATAAAGGCACGACTCAGGATTATTTTGAAGATGAATTGTTAGGATTTTGGTACGTGGGGCCCACTCCAAAATAGACATGAAAGGGGTGATTTAAGTATGGAACACTGAAGATCTTTATATTGCCATCTTATACTGCCCTCAAGTGGTTTCCACAAGTATGTGGTGCTGTTAACTTAAAATCAGATGTAATCAATTCTGTAGGACTTCCATTAAAATTCAAATTATTCCATGCAAAAGAAGAAGGAGAATAAGTATAATATGCTTTATTATTATTTCATTGTATACAAAGTCATTTGGGAAATTTCTGATGTTAGGCTATATGAATACAAGTTTATTTTACCACTTCTAAATGTCACTCATTTATACTGTACAGTTCACGTTGTTGTGACTGCGCAATGTATTCAGGTACAAAGTCACCTTAGGATGTGATTAAACTACAATTGATAACGCAAGTAAGGATTGTCTTCTGGTGCATCGTGAATACGTAGACCAAAGTTATATTGCCACTTTACTGTAATGCCAGAGTTGTAATCCCCTGAGTAAAATTGAAAGGGTAAGGACAAATCTCAAAAGTTCTTTGAATTTTTAAACCTAGTTCTGAGGCAAAACCAAACCATGCTGGCTCTTTGGCTTACTAGTTAAATAAGTAATATTACTTATTGACAAGTAATCACACTTAAGAGATTAGATAAACTGTTGGAGAAGCAAAGTACTAAAGGAACAAAGGGAAAAATAAAGGAAATCAGAGTCCTAACTGACGGACCTACAGAAGATAATTTTGAGGGTTTATGGAGTCATTGGGGTAGATTTTCAAATTGCTGCTTGGGCATAAAACTGGTGTTGTAGAAAGGCTACCAATTATAGAAACCACCTAATGTTTAATTCCATGGAAATCAATGGAAGTAAAAGTAGAGCAATTTCGGTAACAGACTGCTAATCCACAATGCCAGATTTATACAAGTTGAAAAAATGTTCAGATTTTTACAAAATACAAATCCAACAAAATAGCCTGGAGAGAGAGAACTGGAATGAACTCTATACAGCAGCAATTGGGATTCCATTTGCAAGGTAGCACAATGGAGCACAGGAACATAAGAACAGGAGGAGGCCATTCAGCCCCACTACCACATTCTGCCATTCAATCAGATCATGGTTGATCTGTACGTCAACTCCATTTACCTGCCTTTGCTCCATATCCCTTAATACCCTTTTCTAACAAAAATCTATCTCAGTTTTGCATTTTGTAATTGGCCTGAACTCAACAGCTTTTTTGAGGGGGACAATTCTTGATTTCCAGTACATATTGTTTGAAAAGTATTTCCTGACATCAGCCTGAATGGCCTAGCTCGAATTTTAGATTTATATCCTCTTGTTCTGGATTCCCCCACAGAAGAAATAGGGTAATAGAGAGAAACTATCAAATCCTTTAATCATCCTAATTATTAGATCATCCCTTAATCTTTTCTACCCAGGGGAGACGGTGGAGCAGTGATAATGTCAATGGGCTAGTAATCCAGAGGCCCATGCTAATGCCCTGGGAACATTGGCCCAGATTTTAGGGTGGGTGGATGGGAGCCGGACTCCGATGTGAAAGTCGGAGGCGAACCCGCTTCCGCCTAGCTTGGGGATCCATCCCGTATTTTACGGATCCCCAGGCTTTAATTGGCCCGAGGCGGGACTTCCATTGACTTGAGGGAGGAGGTCCCGCCTCATTGGGCTGCCAGCCAATCAGCGGGCCGGCAGCTCTTAGTCCCAGCAGCGCCACCGGGAGCGGTGCCACTGCTGGGACTTCAGCCCAGCTGATGCCATGGATCGAGGAGGAAAGGTAAGTAGGGGCATATTGCTCCAGGGGGATTGGTCCTTCCCTGGTGAGGCTGGAGTGGTTCTTTGGGGGGGAGGGGGTGTCTTGGGTCCCAGGGGTGGGTTGGGAGGCGGGGGCGGCCATCAATCGGGCACCCTATGCCTGACTGCCATGCCCCCCCACCCTCCACAGGGTGCAGAAAGGCCGGCAGCTATCGCTGGATAGCCTATCACGTCCCCAGCATACCCACTTGCCATGGGTAAAATACCCGTGGAGGCGGGCGAGGGCCCTTAAGTGGCCACATCAGGGTCTTGATTGGCTTCAGGCGGGCGGGCCATTGCACCCCCCCCACCCCCCCACCCCGCCTGACCTCTGTAAACTTGTCCGGAGGCAGAATCGGGGCGGGTAGGCCTCCCGGAGCCTGCCGCTCAATTTTACGCTGCCCCCACACCACCATCCGACCCGCTGGGGCGGCGTAAAATTCCAGCCATTTTTTTCAAATCCTACCCAGGCAGATGGTGGAATTTAAATTCAATTAATAAATAAAAATCTGGAATTGGAGGCTTGTCTCAGTAATGATGCCATGAAACTATCATTGATTGTTGAACCCATCCGTTTCACTAATGCTCTTTAATGAAGGAATCGGGAGTTCTGTGTGCAGTATTGGTCACATCTGGAGTACTGTGTACAGTATTGGTCACATCTGGAGTTGTGTGTGCAGTATTGGTCATATCTGGAGTACTGTGTACAGTATTGGTCACATCTGGAGTACTGTGTACAGTATTGGTCTCCTTATTTAAGGACGGATGTAAATACGTAGGAAGCAGTTCAGAGAAGTTTACTGGACTAATAGCTGGAATGGGCAGGTTGTCTTATGAGGAAATGTTGGACAGGCTAGGCTTCTATCTGCTGGAGTTTAGAAGAGTAACAGGTGAATTGATTGAAACATGTAAGATCATGAGGGGTCTTGACAGGGTGGATGTGGAAAGGATGTTACCCGTTGTGGGAGAGTCTAGAACTAGGGGTCACTATTTAAAAATAAGGGGATCACCCATTTAAGACAGAGATATGGAGAATTTTTTTCTTTCAGAGGGTCATGAGTCTTTGGAACTCTCTTCCTCAAAAGGCAGTGGAAGCAGAGTCTTGAAATATTTTTAAGGCTGTGGTAGATAGATTCTTGATTAGCAAAGGAGTGAAAGGTTATCTGGGGAAGGTGGGAATGTGGAGTCGAGGTTACAATCTGATCAGCCATGATCTTATTGAATGGCAGAGCAGGTTCGAGGGCTGAGTGGCCTACTCCTGCTCCTAATTCGTATGTTCGTATGTTTGTAAATCTGCTGTCCTTACCTGGTCTGCCCTACATGAGACTCCAGACCCACAGCAATGTGGTGGAATGCTTAACTGCCCCCTGAAATGGCCTACCAAGCCACTCAGTTCAAGGGCATTTAGGGATGGGCAATAAATGCTGGCCTTGCCAGCAATGCTCACATGCCATTGAAAGAATTTTTTAAAAATTCAGTCACTGAAACTCATACTAATAGTGCAAGAGCAGTGCCAGTGAGCAGGGCTACCTGTACATGTTTGGTATGCATTTATAGAGCTATGACTTTACCAGTTATATGGGTGTGCTAAGTGGGAATTAAGTACGCAGACACCCACTCACCTTTTTTCATTCTTTCGTTGGACGTGAGCATTGCTGGCAAAGCCAGCATTTATTGCCCATCCCTAAATGCCCTTGAGAAGGTGGTGGTGAGCTGCCTTCTTGAACTGCAGTCCATCTGGTATGGGGCGATGCCGCGATGCTGTTAGGGAGGGAGTTCCAGCTGTTTGACCCAGCGACAGTGAAGGAACGGCAATTTAGTTCCAAGTCAGGATGGTGTGTGGCTTTGAGGGGAACTTACAGGTGGTGATTTTCCCATGCGTCTGCTATCCCTGTTCCTGCAGGTGGTAGAGGCCATGGGTTTGGAAGGTGCTGTCAAAGGAGGCTTGGCAAGTTGCTGCAATGCATCTTGCAGATGGTATACACTGCTGCCAAAGTGCACCGGTGGTGGAGGGAGTGAACTTTTAAGGTGGTGGATGGGTGACGATCAAGTAGGGTGCTTTGTCCTGGATGGTGTCAAGCTTCTTGAGTGTTGTTGGAGCTGCACTCATCCAGGCAAGTGGAGAGCATTCCATCACACTCCTGACTTGTGGACAGGCTTTGGGGGGTCAGGAGGTGAGTTATTTGCTGCAGAATTCCCAGCATCTGACCTGCTCTTGTAGCCACAGTATTTATATGACTGGTCCAGCTAAGTTTCTGGTCAATTATTACCCCCAGGAAGTTGATGTTGAGGGATTCAGCAATGGTAATGCTGTTGAATGTCAAGGGGAGATGGTTAGAATCTCTCATCGGAGATGGTCATTGCCTGGCACTTCTGTGGTACAACTGCCACTTACTTGCCACTTACCAGCCCAAGCCTGAATGTTCTCCTTACTGTGAAGCTAAAGCCAATACCACACCCTTTGGTATAGCACCAAAGTAAGCTTAAAATTCAATTATGAAGATACAAAACGAAGCGCTAGTACGCTTGCAGAGACTTGGGATCATCAAAAACTTCTGTTGGCATTAGACCAAACACCCAATAACTGGATATGGCTAGAGGGATGAATTTCCTGCCAGCATAATACCATGGGGCGGGGGCAGGTTTACACTCACAGCTTCACTCAGGAGTAGTGCTTATACAGGATTTACTTCAGCATGAATTTTTCACTTTCAACAGAATATAAATTAGGACACCAAGACATTCAGACATGGATCATTGAAGTTCTTCCAGATTGCAAGTGAAGACGTGACAAATTGCGTGTGCTTTGTTGTTCCAGGATGCATTGACGTTCTTTGAGCTCTCTTTACAAAGGTTAAGCTTCCAATCCTTTCCAATCACATTTTTAAACTCATAAAACTTGTATCAATTTCATGGTTAGGTCATTTGAAATTCAGTTCTTTAATGTAACAAGATCTTAAGTCATCTAAAGATTTGATAGCAGAGGCTTTTTAATGTAAGAATGGACATGTTACTACCCATTTTCAACTATTTATTCTCAGTTGTTTTGTTCTAGGCTATGAAGTTTAACTCAACCCTTTACGACTCACAGAATAGCTTATGCTCTCACATTGTAAATCATTTCCAGTAATAAAAGCCTTCAATTCTGAATTACTTCAAAAATGGTAATAAAAAACTACTCCTCTGATACCTTTATGCTACACTTTTGGGACAAATACACCAACATCTGTTCTCAAGAGTGTACCTCAACCTTTACAAACTGCACAGTGAAGGGACCAATGAAATCAGCAGAATATATTGTCCTGTGCTGGTGCTATATAGAGCCACCTGCAATATCATTATAAACTTGTTTGTTTTCTGTATTGTGAACCCCATAACCTATTGCACTGGGATGCCATGATGAGTATGATGTCATTATGTTGTTGCAGAACGCCTTATGGGAAATCTGCTACTGCAACCTGAGACTTAAACATTGTATGTTTTAACAGGACTAATATAACTGGTCCTATTCAATACCAGATCTCATAAATATAATGAGGCATTTGCTGATTAATTGATAGCATTTCTGCTTCTCCCACTTTTGAAAATGAGCTACAAACATATTTGTCACAAAAGAACTAGTTCTATATAAAAAGAAGCAAAACCTTTGGACACAGTTCATCGTACAACTCCTTTGTTTGCATCAAATAATTTACATGCAATTTGATTAATTCCTATGAAATTAGAACTGAATACATAAAATCTGCTTGTGAAACAATTTGCACAATCCAATCAATTGTACATAGAGAAATTTCTAAGTGTTGATTCTAAAGTGGTCATATTTTCAATATCATTTCTGATCTGCAACACTGGTTTGTAAGTCAAATTAGTCACAATAACTTCAGTTTTAACTTTAACTAAAAATCAGACTTTACATTATGTGCAGTAAAAGTGTTTTAATGTCATGGCCATTCTCTACGCACCATGCAATCTGAAAGTCACAGTCTGTGTTTTCAAAATAGTGACCAGACATATGCAACTTCTTCTCCATGTGCCCTATAACAGCACCCCCATGTGGTCATCATCAGATATTTTATCTACGATCAACCACAGTTAATTTCATACTGTTCGAGCTTCCCTGAGAGAGAAGCCTTTTCATCGCTGCCTTATCTGTTCATCCTCTGGTTTTGAAAATTATTATCTGGGATTTTTTTTATAAAAGCATGAACATTTGCACTGACAGCATCTTTTTGTAACTTTTTTAAAATTCATTCATGGGATGTGGGTGTCACTGGCCAGGCCAGCATTTATTGCCCATCCCTAATTGCCCTTATGAAGGTGGTGGTGAGCTGCCTTCTTGAACTGCTGCAGTCCATGTGAGGTAGGTACACCACAGTGCTGTTAGGAAGGGAATTCCAGGATTTTGACACAGCGACAGTGAAGGAAAGGCGATTTAGTTCCAAGTCAGGATGGTGTGTGACTTGGACGGGAACTTGCAGGTGGTGATGTTCCCATGCATCTGCTGCTCTTGTCCTTCGAGGTGGTAGAGGTCGCGGGTTTGGAAGGTGCTGTCTAAGAAGCCTTGGTGCGTTGCTGCAGTGCATCTTGTAGATGGTACACACTGCTGCCACTGTGCGTTGGTGGTGGAGGAAGTGAATGTTAGTGCATGGTGTGCCAATCAAGCAGGCTGCTTTGTTCTGAATGGTGTCGAGCTTCCTGAGTGTTGTTGGAGCTGCACCCATCCAGGCAAGTGGAGTGTATTCCATCACACTCCTGACTTGTGCCTTGTAGATGGTGGACAGGCTTTGGGGAGTCAGGAGGTGGGTTACTCGCCGCAGGATTCCTAGCCTCGGACCTGCTCTTGTAGCCATGGTATTTAGATGGCTACTCCAGTTCAGTTTCTGGTCAACGGTAACCCCTAGGATGTTGATAGTGGGGATTCAGCAATCATAATGCCATTGAATGTCAAGGGGAGATGGTTAGATTCTCTCTTCTTGGAGATGGTCATTGCCTGGCACTTGTGTGGGGCAAATATTACTTGCCGCTTATCAGCCCAAGCCTGGATATTGTCCAGGTCTTGCTGCATTTCTACATGGACTGCTTCAGTATCTGAGGAGTCATGAATGGTGCTGAACATTGTGCAATCATCAGCGAACATCCCCACGTCTGACCTTATGATTGAAGGAAGGTCATTGATGAAGCAGCTGAAGATGGTTGGGCCTAGGACACTACCCTGATGAACTCCTGCAGTGATGTCCTGGAGCTGAGATGATTGACCTCCAACAACCACAGCCATCTTCCTTTACGCTAGGTATGACTCCAACCAGTGGAGAGTTTCCCCCCTGATTCATAGAACATAGAACATAGAAAAATACAGCACAGAACAGGCCCTTCGGCCCACGATGTTGTGCCGATCCTTTGTCCTCTGTCAAGGACAATTTAATCTATACCCCATCATTCTCCTTTATCCATATACCTATCTAAAAGCCGTTTGAAAGTCCCTAAAGTTTCTGACTCAACAACTTCCCCAGGCAAGGCATTCCATGCCCCGACCACTCTTTGGGTAAAGAACCTTCCCCTGACATCCCCCTTATATCTCCCACCCTTCACTTTAAATTTATGACCCCTTGTAACGCTTTGCTCCACCCGGGGAAAAAGTTTCTGACTGTCTACCCTATCTATTCCCCTGATCATCTTATAAACCTCTATCATGTCACCCCTCATCCTTCTCCGTTCTAATGAGAAGAGGCCTAGAATGTTCAGCCTTTCCTCGTAAGACTTATTCTCCATTCCAGGCAACATCCTGGTAAATCTCCTCTGCACCCTCTCCAAGGCTTCCACATCCTTCCTAAAATGAGGCGACCAGAACTGCACACAGTACTCCAAATGAGGCCTTACCAAGGTCCTGTACAGCTGCATCATCACCTCACGGCTCTTAAATTCAATCCCTCTGCTAATGAACGCTAACACCCCATATGCCTTCTTCACAGCCCTATCCACTTGAGTTGCAACTTTCAACGATCTATGCACATAGACCCCAAGGTCTCTCTGCTCCTCCACATGCCCAAGAACCCTACCGTTAACCCAGTATTTTGCATTCGTGTTTGTCCTTCCAAAATGGACGACCTCACACTTTTCAGGGTTAAACTCCATCTGCCACTTTTCAGCCCAGCACTGCAACCTATCCAAGTCCCTTTGCAGACGACAATAGCCCTCCTCGGTATCCACAACTCCACCAACCTTTGTATCATCTGCAAATTTACTGACCCACCCTTCGACTTCCTCATCCAAGTCGTTAATAAAAATCACAAACAGGAGAGGACCCAGAACTGATCCCTGTGGCACGCCACTGGTAACTGGGCTCCAGGCTGAGTATTTACCATCTAAGACCACTCTCTGCCTTCTATCAGTTAGCCAATTCTTAATCCAACTGGCCACATTCCCCACTATCCCATGCCTCCTGACTTTCTCCATAAGTCTACCATGGGGGACCTTATCAAATGCCTTACTAAAATCCATGTACACCACATCCACTGGTTTACCCTCATCCACTTGCTTGGTCACCTGCTCAAAGAATTCAATCAGGCTTGTGAGGCAAGACCTACCCCTCACAAAACCGTGCTGACTGTCCCGAATCAAGCAGTGTCTTTCCAGATGCTCAGAAATCCTATCCCTCAGCACCTTTTCCATCAACTTGATTCCCATTGACTCCAGTTTTGCTAGGGCTCCTTGATGTCATACTTGGTCAAATGCTGCCTTGATGTCAAGGTCTGTCACTCTCACCTCACCTCACCTCTTGAGTTCAGCTCTTTTGTCCATGTTTGAGCCAAGGCTATAATGAGGTCAGGAGCTGAGTGACCCTGGCGGAACTGAACATCACTGAGCAGGTTATTGCTAAGCAAGTGCTGCTTGATGGCACTGTTGATGACACCTTCCATCACTTTACTGATGATTGAGAGTAGACTGATAGGGCAGTAATTGGCTGGGTTGGACTTGTCCTGCTTTTTGTGTACAGGACATACCTGGGCAATTTTCCACATTGCCAGGTAGATGCCAGTGTTGTAGCTGTACTGGAACAGCTTGGCTAGGGGTGTAGAAAGTTCTGGAGCACAGGTCTTCAGTATTATTGCCGGAATATTGTCAGGACCCATAGCCTTTGCAGTATCCAGTGCCTTCAGTTGTTTCTTGATATCATGCGGAATGAATCGAATTGGCTGAAGTCTGGCATCTGTGATGCTGGGGACTTCAGGAGGAGGCCGAGATGGATCATCAACTCGGCACTTCTGGCTGAAGATTGTTGCAAATGCTTCTGCCTTATCTTTCGCACTGATGTGCTGGGCTCCCCCATCATTGAGGATGGGATATTTGTGGAGCCACCTCTTCCAGTTAGTTATTTAATTGTCCACCACCATTCACGACTGGATGTGGCAGGACTGCAGAGCTTAGATCTGATCCGTTGGTTATGGGATCGCTTAGCTCTGTCTATTGCATGCTGCTTATGCAGTTTGGCATGCAAGTAGTCCTGGGTTGTAGCTTCATCAGTTTGACACCTCATTTTGAGGTATGCCTGGTGCTGCTCCTGGCATGCCCTCCTGCACTCTTCATTGAACCAGAATTTGTCTCCTGGCTTGATGGTAATGGTAGAGTGGGGATATGCCGGGCCATGAGGTTACAGATTGTGGTTGAGTACAATTCTGCTGCTGCTGTTGGTCCACAGCGCCTCATGGATGCCAAGTTTTGCATTGCCAGATCTGTTCGAAATCTATCCCATTTAGCACGGTGATAATACCAAACAACATGATGGACGGTATCCTCAATGTGAAGGCGGGACTGTGCGGTGGTCACTCCTCCCAATACAGTCATGGGCAGAAGCATCTGTGGCAGGCAGATTGGTGAGGACAAGGTCTAGTATGTTTTTCCCTCGTGTTGGTTCCCCCACCACTTGCCACAGACCCAGTTTAGCAGCTATGTCCTTTAGGACTCGGCCAGCTCGGTCAGTAATAGTGTTACCAAGCGACTCTTGGTGATGGACATTGAAGTCCCCCACCCAGAGTACATTTTGTGCCCTTGCCACCCTCAGTGCTTCCTCCAAGTGGTGTTCAACATGGAGGAGTACTGACTCATCAGCTGAGGGAGGGCGGTAGGTGGTAATCAGAAGGAGGTTACCTTGCCCATGTTTGACCTGATGTCATGAGACTTCATGTGGTCCGGAGTCGATGTTGAGGACTCCCAGGGCAACTCCCTCCCTACTGTAGACCACTGTCCCGCCACCTCTGCTGGGTCTGTCCTGCCGGTGGGACAGGACATACCCAGGGATAGTGATTGCAGTATATATCATCTATATGCATCCCTGTGCAGGTACACCTTAACATATGTGTCACAGAACCAGGGTGATGATGGTAGTCCTAATTGAAGTTGGTTTCAAAATTAATCAATGTAATCCTTCATAGGTTTGTTACAATAACTGAAAAGCTGTCTCAACAGAAGAGAGGCTCTGGAGATTTTGATATAGTTGGTAATATTCAGACTGAGTGGAATCACAGCCAAAATTCACCTTCGTACCCAGGATCTATCTCAGAGCCCATCTTCAGAGGCTCATATTTGAAGCTTATAATGAAGACAAATCTGTCCTGCTTGATATTACATATGGTATTGTATATGTCTCACTTGTTTAATTACATAATATATTGGGAGTACTTTCAAGTTCCATTTTAGGACTTGAGTGTAAAAATCTAGCCTGATTCTTCAGTGCAGTACTGAAGGATCCTGCATTGTCAGAGCTGCTGACTTTTCAATGTAATATTAAACTAAGGCCCTACTTGCCTGTACAGGTGGCTGTAAATGATCCTATGGCACTATTCAAGAAAAAGTAGGGATGTTCTCCTGGCGTCCTGGACCAAATTCATCTCTCAATCAGTGCCTGCCAATTATTAGGTCAATTATCTCACTGCTGTGGGCCATTGCTATGTGCAAATTGTCTGCTGTGATTGCCTGCATAGCAACAGTGGTTACAGTTCAAAAGTAACTCATTGATCATTAAGCACTTTGAGACATCCTGAGATATGACAGACTGTTTATAAATAAAAGTTCTTTCTTCCTTACTGCCTCAAGTGTAACTATACATGAATTTGCCTTTTGCTGCCTCTAATTTTGTTGCCAATGCTTTCAGAGCAAGCCAATGATTTTTGTTACGTGCATTGGACCCTGTTTTCAAAGTGATGGTGGGAAACAGGAGCCTGGTCTGGTTTTTGGTCTGAAATCTGCCACCTCTGGGAAGCTGGTTCAGATTGCAATATTCAAGTGGTATGCAGACGGGTTTCCTGTCCTCTTAGAGACATTGGGATTGAAAATGACAGTGGGTCAAATCAAGTCTAAGGATTATGTAGACTTCCACGGCAGCCAACACTGCAGCTTCTGGTTGTCCTGAGGGAGACACCTGCCTTCCACAGCACGAGAGGGAGGCAAGATGTCACAGGGGAGCTGGAGGCCTAGCAGTGGGGTGGGCCAGAACCTCGCTTCTAGATTTCCCATGGGAAAGAACCTCCCAGTGTCTACTCTGTCAAGCCCCTTCAGAATCCTGTATGTTTCAATGAGATCAATTTACTCAGTCTCTCATCATAGGACAAACCTCTCATCCCAGGAACCAATCTAGTTACACTTCACTGCACCACCTACAAGGCAAGTATGCCCTTGGATATGCGGGCTGGGGGCAGGGGGGCCGTGAAATTGAGTGGGAGGTGAGGGGTGCCATTCCCGATGCCTTTCCGCCCCCGCTGCAATTTTACATGGGGCAGCGGCGGCAAGAAACGACCTGCCCGCCCCAGGCCAATCAAGGCCCTTAAGTGGCCAATTAATTGCCACTTAAGGGCCTCCTCCCTGGAAGCCTTTTTGTGGGCTGGGGAGCCCTCCTGATCAGGCACCCTGTGCCCCATAGAGGACCTCCCACGGCCTAACCACCCCCACTGCACAATACTTCCCCCCCCACCCCACCAACCAATCCCACCCCCCCACTCCCCCACCTGCCTCACTGGGACCTGGCTGATTGTCCCAGCGAGGCCCCAAAAACTTACCTTGGTTCTGGAGCCGTTGTCCCTCTTGCTTCTGTTGGCTGGGTGCACTGCTCCCAGTGACACTGCTGGGACTGAGAGCTGCCAGCCCTCTAATTGGCCGGCAGCTCCATGTGGCGGGACTTCCTGCCTCCTGCCTACTGGCAGCCGAGGTAAATGAAGTGGATCCCAAAATTTGCTGTATTTGGCATAGGATTGTTAAGCCATGGCATGCCTATCAGAAAACAGTGATGGAAGCAGATTCTACCTAGCTTTTAAAACAGAGGTAAATAACAGGGAAAGTGCATAAATAGAACTAACTGGATAGCTCTTTCAGAAAACTCACATAGGTAGGCTGCACCCAATGTCCTCCTTTGGTGCTGTACAATTCCATAATTCAATGATTTTAATTTTAATGTGCTGATGGATGAATCAACAGATCTGGTAGGTAAGGTGAAAGCAAAACTTCCTGTGTGGAAGTCAAACTGGTGATGGGAGCACCATCGATGTGATAGGAATTCAGTGAGACTGTCCATCCAACAACAATACTTACAAATGGCCCTTGACACAAATCCATCTCCTCACATAAATTTCATTGATCTAGGCCCTGATTGCATTTCTCATAGTGTGAAAAGGAGGCCGGATTTTATATGGATGAAATACAGCACAAGTAAGATTCAAAGTGAATTTGCTGTTTCCTGATGCTACTGTAGTAGCTGGCTACTTGTTTTGACCCTAGTAACATGTGTAACATTAGGAAACGGTGTAGACCATTCAGCCCCTTGGACCTGCTCTTCCCCATTCAATTAGATCATATCTGATCTTGAATTAGCTCAAGCATTCCGGGAAATTGGTCAATCTTATTATGTGGGCCCAGACAATCGACCTGATTTCCCAATTAAGCCTTGTTAGTCAGAAAATCACAGATCCGAGTCCCCTAGTTTTCCATTCATTAATTTAAATGGATGGAAAATCACTGGCACTGGGCCTGCACATTCCTGACTACCTGCTCCCTGCAATGTAGCTCCATGGAAGAAGCAACTGGCTGAGGAATTAGTACTGAGACTGTTCTACAGTGGAGGAGGTCACTGTTGGTCCATCTTGAGAACTGTGCAATAAAAGCAAAATACCGCGGATGCTGGAAATCTGAAATAAAAACAAGAAATGCTGGAATCACTCAGCAGGTCTGGCAGCATCTGTGGAAAGAGAAGCAAAGTTAACATTTCGGGTCAGTGACCCTTCTTCGGAACACTTCCGAAGAAGGGTCACTGACCTGAAACGTTAACTCTGCTTCTCTTTCCACAGATGCTGCCAGACCTGCTGAGTGGTTCCAGCATTTCTTGTTTTTATTTGAGAACTGTGCATCCATACTTTCTAAAAGGGGTTGTATGATAACAATCAGGACCTGGAACTCAGATGGTTAGTTTCCTTTCCAAAAAGGCTCTAAAGCAGATTTTAGCACTTGAACTGCTGCCCATCTGAGATCAGCTAACTTACTGAACTTTTGTTCTGTATGGCTTAATACCACACAAAGTAGAGTATTTTCTCACTACACAAAGTTTCAGGACACAACCCATAGTCCTAAATTCCCTTTTCAAGCTCTTTCCATTCAACCTGCAAAGTCCTTGCTGCTTCTGTAAGATTTGTAAGTACTTTTACCTCAGTCTAATATTACTTAGAGTTTGGATCCGTGATGGAATAGACAACTCAGAGGGGAACTATTTCTTTACTTAAAATTGATAATAGTATACATACATGTACGCTCATGCTTGCTTGTAACTAAAACCAGCGAGTGATCAGTTCAGTGGTGACTGGTAGGTTTTTCTTTTGGTGTGACCAATCAAGTTACCCGATTCATTGCAGCAGCCCCAAGTGTTCTTGGACTGCTGTCTTTATACCCCAAAGCTTGGTAGGCCCCCTACCCTGTGCGTATGTGTCTCAGACCATGTTAGTATTGTTACGACCGAGATGGGAGGAGTGTACCGTTTATTCTAGTCCCACTTCTCCACAGGTCACAACATATTATTTTTAAAATTTCTGACTTATCGATATGGTCAGTCTATTTTCCCCAGAACAGAACACAATAACCAGGTTTCTCTAATGAACAACAAAGTTTTCAGTTTATTATAAAACAAGTCTTAACTAGTAATGAAGTAAAAGATAAATACACAGGTTAAGATTTTAAAGTTCCCTTTTTATCTTCGTCCCTTCACACTCACACACATACACAAGTGAACCAGTTAACCGAAAAAAAATCAAAGGGATTTTTATACATTCAGAGCTCTGTTATGGACAAAAAAATCTCTGGGCAGATTACTTGCTCATTTCTGAAGAAAACAGCAGATGATATGTTGTTCCAAAACTGGCATACAGTCTAACTTCTGAGTACATGTAGACAGGTCACTGGGATCTTTTGGAAGTTTTTTTCAGGTGGCATTGAAAAGTAATTTAGCAGGCTTTCTTCAAAGACAGGAAATGAGATGAATTGACACAGTGGACTTCTCAGGGTCTTTTAGGGATTTTCTGGAAAGTGACTTGGGTTGTGGTCTTCTGTCCTTCCTTGACACTTCAGCAGCAGACTTGACTTCATCTCACTCCAGAAGGTAAAACCACACACTGACACACAACCAAAAAGCTTGTTAGTTTTCTGCCCTTCCAGGTGAGCTCTACTACTACTGGGCTTGTCCAATCAAAGGACTCTTGTCACTTCTCTGCCCCTGTTATCAGGGTTTCTATTCTATCTTTAACTTGAGTCACGTGTCAACCAGTAACATTGTTGCCCATCCGGCTCCATCAGTGTCCTCTTGATGGCTCTTTTTTTAAAAAAACGGGTCCAACATTTATTCAGTTTAACTATAAATTCCTTTAAAAATATTTTAACAAAAACAGAATCATTTTCATAACAGTATCTCTTAACTGTGGCTAGTGAGACCACTTACGCTATCTCTGCAGAGGTTGCAGAGGTTGAAGGTTGATTTGCAGAACTCTCAGAGTCTGCTTTTTATTGGAGATGCAGATGTTCCAATCAAAGCCTTGTGTTTTTCCTAGTCTGACACCATTGTTTAGTTCTTACCAGCTTGATTTCACAACTTGCCACAGACAATGATGGTTGCTTACTCAAGCAACTTCATTTAGATTTGTAAAAATAGCTTGAAACCGCAGCAATTCCATTGCACAGAAGTTGCTCAGCAACCCAGCCCTCAGGCTCACAAGGCATGCTGGTACATTAAATTCAGTCAAATTAAGGCATAGATTTGGTCAAATCTGAGATATCCAGACCTTCTTACAATTCCTTTCATCTTTGTGTGCTTCTGTACCAAACAGATTTTGATTTCTGCTCAATTGAGGGCTGCCCCCGCCTCCCAACCCACCCCCGGGACCCAAGACACCCCCTCCCCCCCAAAGGACCACTCCAGCCTCACCAGGGAAGGACCGATCCACCTGGTGAGGCATGCCCCTACTTACCTTCCCTCCTCGATCCATGGCGTCAGCTGGGCCGGAGTCCCAGCAGTGGCCACCACTCCTGGAGCTGGGACTAAGAGCTGCCAGCCCGCTGATTGGCCGGCAGCTCACTGAGGCGGGACTCCTCCCTCAAGTGGGTGGAAGTTCCGCCTCAGGACAATTAAAGCCTGGGGATCTGTAAAATACGGGACGGATCCCCAGGCTAGGTGGAAGCGGGTTCGCCACCGACTTTCATGTCGGAGTCCGGCTCCCATCTATCCACCGTAAAATTCCAGCCAGTGTGTGTGTGTGTGTGTGTGTGTGAGAGTCAGAGGGGCTAAGGTAAAAAGGGAACTTTAATATTTACACCTGTGTGTTTATGCTTTACTTCATTAGTGGCTAAGGCTTGTTTTATAACAAACTGATAATTTTGTTGTTTATTAAAGAAATCTCTGGTTGGTGTGTTTTATTCTGGGAAAAATAGATTAGATTGACCATATCGGTAAGTGGGAAAAAATTTAAATATATAATGTGACCCATGGAGAAGTGGAACTAGAATAAACAGTGCACTCCTCCCACCTCAGTCGTTACAAGCAACACTGGCACTAGTGCAAGTAGCCTATCAGTCCAAATCCTGAAGGATATGTACCAGAGTCATTGGCGATCAATGATACAACTGATAACTGCCAAGTTATCTGCATACAATGGGTCACCCATCCCTTGCAGAAGCACACTAACAATGGAATGCAGCAATGGCAAGTTGGCATGGAAACCACAGACATTTTACCTGGTAGACACAAGTGGACCAGCAGTGGCAGGACTACCAGTGTGTAAGGACCTCAACATCATAAGTATGCACGAGAGCTTTGCCAAGGGGAAATCTCCAAGGACTGGAACCCACTCGCAGACTCTGGCCAGCATCAAATGGTGCAGTCTGGAAACCCAGCAACAGCTCAACTTTGCTGCACCTTCACTTCTGCTCTCTAGAGAACTGCCGTCACCACAATGATCCAGAATGGGCAAGTATTTGAATGAGGCCAAGTACTCCTCCCCCAACAAGTCCTCGACCTTGAGCCCAAGACCTTCAGACGCGGAGGATGAGGAGAAGCGAAGGGCACACAATGTCCTGAAGAGGCAGAGGAGGAATGAGTTGAAGCATTGTCTGTTGGTTCGTCGAGATGAGCTGCTGGAACTTTCCAAGAATGATAGGGCCTCAAAAATGATCATCTTGAGAAAGGCAACAGAGTATATTAGCAGGCTGAAGGCAGAGTAACAGAAACTGAATGCAAAGAGGGAGAAACGTCAGAAAAAACAGCAACCAATGAGACACAAATTCTCCAAGCAAGAGTTGTCAAACCACCAAAATGATATATGGACTATTACGCTTTTGCATTTGTAAATTTCACAATCCCTCTCCTGTACCTGTAAATTTTATAGTTCTACCCCATATAACTATAATACAAAAAATGTTAGTGGGGGTTGTATATAGACCCCCCCCCCCCCCCCAAAACTGTTGTGGTGATGTTGGGAATGGCATTAAACAGGAAATTAGGGATGCATGCGATAAAGGAACATCTGTAATTATTGGTGAATTTAATCTGCATATAGATTGGGTAAATCAAATTAGTCACAATACCATAGAGGAGGAATTCATGGAGTGTATACGGGATGGTTCTCTGGACCAATATGTTGAGGAACCAACTAGAGAACAGGTCACCCTAGACTGGGTATTGTGTAATGAGAGAGGAATAATTGACAATCTAGTTGTGCAAGACCCCTTGGGGATAAGCGACCATAATATGATAGAATTCGTCATCGAGATGGAGAGTGACATAGTTGATTCTGAGACTAGGGTCCTGAATCTTAATAAAGGAAACTACGAAGGTATGAGACGCAAGTTGGCCATGATGGATTGGGAAACATTACTTAAAGGGATGACAGTGGATAGGCAATAGCAAACATTCAAAGAGCACATGTATGAACTGCAACAATTGTTTATTCCTGTCTGGCGCAAAAGTAAAACGGGAAAGGTAGCCAAACCTTTCACACCTTATGGTACAGTGCTGACCTCATCTATCGTGATAATTTGTCAGTCTTGGTATACTGGAAGTCCTGTGACAGCTGGTCCAGTTGTGTCCACAATTTAAAACATTTACGGTAGCCATTCGGAGCTCTCATAGCTGCAAGATTATTCTTCCAATGCACTTGACTGGAGAACCATTGTAGCCAGTCAGCCTGGCCATGGTGGGTCATACCATAGATTCCCATTTCTTTAAGTACATGTTCTTCAGTATATAGATGGGCAGAATATTGCACTCAGATTGCAGGATAGCATTGATCTGTTGATTCAAATTAACTATGTGAAATGCTTGCTCAATGTTCATACAAGTGCAGTCTTCATGCATGTCCTCCTGGCAATTTGTCTTCCTGCTGACCTGATGTGTCAACTTGAGCTTTTGTTGTGCGTTGGCATACCTTTTGTTACATTTGCCATCTTCTCTTGCAGACATTCTCTCTGCATGTCACCATACCTGTGTGCAGTATCTGAGCTTGGCCTTCTGCATTGCCTCGTCCAATGACCTCACATACCACCAGCTTTGCACTGGTCCCTGGTGTGCTGGACAACTGTGAATTGCGTAAGTCGGGCCACATTTTCCACAAGGCTTAGCAGACTTCTGCGCTTTGGTTACCATACCAATTGTCGTAGCCGCCCCCAATGCCATGATGGCTTCAAATTTCCTTCCATCATTGAGTTGTGCATCTATGGTGTGTCCTTTCTTCTTTTCGAGCAAGTCTTTTTGAAATGCCTCTAGTGAGGTAGATGCAATAACTAGTTCTATAATCCATTCCAACAATTAAATATCTGTGAAGTCGCATTCTTGAGCTTTGTCTTGACACCTTGCAACAAACTGGTCAAATAAACTCACCTTGCCTTTGCCAGTAGCTCATAAGATCAAGCCAATGTACTCAGAAATTTACCTCTGCCTTGAGTTGCTGCTCCAGGAATGTCCATAACTTGCGAGGGTCCTAATGATCCTCAGCTGACAAATGTGATCTATCGACCCATTGCAGGCCCTCATTGCCCAGTGCGATCTTAATCTTGATTGATTATTTCTCTGGTTCACTCACTTCTTGATCCAGGAAACACATTTCCATTCACTGTCGAAACAGTTTAAATTCAGACGCTATGTCCAATGCCTTCCAACCTATAACTGGATATCTGAAAGCCATTGTCTTAATGATCCTGTCTTTTCATAAATAAACGACTTTTTACAGGTTTTCTTTTTCACAGGCACACTTGTTTTTTTTACTTGTTTAGACAGATTAGTTTTCTGCAGGCCTGCCCCTTTAAGAGTGAGACTACATCAGTTTTTTTTTAAACATTGACAGCAGTTTCCAGCAGCTACTACAATCAGCCCTTCTCATTCTGCTGTGGATGCCAGTGGTCCTGTTGAATACTTCCCTCTCTTTTTGACTTAGACCCTGCCCATGAAGCAAAACATCTGGGAAAACTAAAACAGTAATGGCTTCAGCTACTGCTCATCATATTTTTCAACCCACTGCCTGACTAGTTGAAAGCTCGGATCTCCTGGCAAATTGCCAGCTGTACTCCTTAGAGTTTCAACACTTCCCAGGGTCCTGTGTGTGGCCAAACATGCTGCACAGTTGTGGGATCTCCTGCCAGCTGTTCTCCAGGATCTTCAGCCACTCCAGGTAAGCAACCTGCTGTCCTTTGTTCTCTCTAGTGTGTTCTTTAGAAAACAAATCAAATGTTGCCACAATGTAATTTTTTGTGGTCTTCAGAAAAAATATATCCCAAATGTTGCCACCATGTAATATTCCTTGTTCCTTTGGTGTGTGATCCATTGTAAGACTCACAGAACTACAAGTAATATCCAAAGAAAACATGGATTTTTATTAGACTATAACTAGAACATATATTTACAAACAGTTACTGCACGAGCCACATCTAAACACATTTCACTCTGTTGGGTTAGACCCACATTTCTCTGGTCATGTATGATGTACATCACTTCCTCCAGTGACCTTCACTTACAGCACTTAAGGTGGTCTTCTTAAGGTGCTTCCACAACAAATTCAAGCTCCAAAAGATGCATGCAGGTAATTGAAGCAAAGTCAGAAAATCATAGCGATCAAGAGAATTCTAATATGGAACAGTCAGCAGACCTAATAATGAAAGTTTGTGTATAGTAGGAATGGGGCAATGCATGTCTATGGTGACAGTAACAGAACAATCCTTGAAACAATGAGTTCATTTTTTTGTGGGAATCGCAACAATGGGCTGAATTTTATTCGGGCGCTGCGCTCTGTGGCGGTACCCTTTGAACTCAGCGGCGTGCCCGCGTTCGCCGGCCGCCGCCGAGCCCCCACAATATTAATCACGGGGGCTCATTTCCATAGAGGCAGCACACCACCCTCCCCCCACAATTTTATGTGAGGTGGTGGGGGGGGGGGCCGGACTGCCAGCTCCATGCTGCACACTGGCACAGCTGAGAGTCATGTGTTGGGTCCCTACTGAAAGGGCTGCCAGTACAGCAGCTGTGCCTGCATCAAAGAAAATTCCTGGACACAGTGTGGCAAATTAAATGGATACAACGTTATGGAGAGACAGCAGCGTTACAGGGTGGCACCACGGTTCAGTGATGCCTCCCTGATCGTCCTCCTTCAGGCTGTGCGCGCAAGGCGGGAGGTCCTCTTCCCCAGCGATGGCATGAAGAGGTCCTCTCCAGGGCCTCATCTGACCAAGGCAGCCTGGCTGGAGGTGGCTCAGGATGTGAGCAGATGTGGTGCCATCCAGCGCGACTGGGTGCAGTGCCAGAAAAGAATGAATGACCTGCTAAGGAGTACCAATGTCTATCAGGGCTCCTTTGAAACTGGGTGCACCCACACAGACTGGCATATGTGTGCCGCTGCTGTGCCGAATAATGGGAGGTTGGGCGGCGAGGGAATAAGCGCCATGAATGGTGCAATGTATGGCACAACTTACCCTTGTCTGATGCTCAGGGAATGACACCAACATAAGTGGCTCACTCAGAGGTGCACACCAAGAACCCCCCACCTTTGTGGCCTGCAACCTTCTTTTGACATGTGTCGCCCTGTTGACATGCCATTGTTAATATCTGCCCCCTTGCCCCTCTAGGTGAAGATGGCCCACAATTCGAGGGAGTCCTCCCGCACCGGAGGAGGTTCTGCTCATCAGCTGACACTGACGGATGCCGAGGAGGAGGCCCTGCAGCTGGCACCAAGGCAGCAGGCGCACTCATTCGGGCAGATTGACATCGGGCTGCAAGGTGAGCAGTCGTCCAATTGATATTAAAGATGGGCACTGTTTACAGTTGGTTCAGTAACGCAATGCTGCTGATATTGTAAAGTGCGTTACAGCAGAACTGACAATGTCCTTTTCCCATTGTGACTTCCAGGTGAAAGAACAGAGTTGAACTCAGCTGGACGCGTGCCAACCGCCACCTCGGAGGAAGAGCCAGACTCCGAGGAAACATCGTCCCATGACACTAATGCACCTTCCACCAGTGCAGATACTGTCACCTCGGTGGGTATCCGTCCGGCCTTAGAGTGTGGGTCAAAATCTGGTGAGAGCACTGCACACGTGCCCGCGCAGCTGACTGAGGCTGAGACAGCCATGGCCCCTGACAGTCGGAGGCCTGTGAGTGGCCAGGCCCATGCTGAGCCCCAGACTACTGATTACCCGCTGCCATCGACAGGCCAGGGCAGGCCGGAGCTCTTGGAAAAGCTATAGCAACTGCAGGCGGAGATGCCACAGGCCATGCGCAGCCTTGAGCAGACATTAGGAAAATCTATCCATTCCATGACTGATGCCATGTCCCAGGCATATGAGCGCCTGCATCATCCATTGAGACGGCAGCGGCCCTCGTAATTACCCAGAATCAAATAATACGCTCAGACCTGCTGTCCCTCACCGTTACCGTCACATCCATTGAAAAGTGGCTAGGCGCGAGAGGGACCAGGGGCATGGAGAATGCCCCTGTTCCTCGTCCCTCCCTGGAGGGCAGAGGGGTTCCTACGAACCCTGAGATGGAGGAGGCGAGCCAGCGGACCATATCTGGGGTCCCACCTCCAAGCAATTCCAATGTGGATGCTGGCCCCTCAGCCTCTGACTGAAGCTCCAGCAGCCGCAACACCTGAGGAGGGTTCTGTGATGTCACAGGATCCTCCCAGCCAGCCAGGGGTCTCCAGGCCTCATGCGCGCAGGGGACGACCGCCGAAGTTATCCATAGCCAAAGGGCAATCAGATCAGTAGCCTTCCTCCAGTCAGGGTGCTGGTGCAGAGGTTGCACTGAGAAGGGGCACCCGCAAGCGTTTAAAGAAAACACACTGACACAAATGGGAATGCACGGGTGTCACAGCAATGTAAATACGTATTTCACTAAATGTTCCTCACCAACATGTGTGTCCTTTTCTCTGTGTGAATGATGTGTGCCAGCATGTAGAGCCAATGTCACATCCCTTTGCACTGTTGGTCCTTCAGGAGAGCCAACGTATGCAATATCATTGCCACGCCACCATTACTCATGAGCGTCTCCACAGATGCAGTGACATGGACATTGGCTCAGTCAGTTGCTTCCTCTAATGGTTTACACAGGGATGCTGCAGATGTGGACTGGTGCAGAGCAGGTGAGTGAGGGTGATGTGCGGCTTGCAGAGCTCATGTCAGTTCCTATGGAGCCTTTTGTCTGATAAGCCACTGCCGTACATCCCTAGCTCACTGCTAGCCCTGCGTGCACAGCCTGGGTGCCATCTTCCCTCCCATGCATCCTTCTTGTTGTAGGTCCTCAGTGTCCTCATAGTCCGAAGATGAATCCTGTTGACGTCTCTCTTCATCATGTCAGGCCTGGCCCCTATTGGATGTGTAGTTGTGCAGAGCAGCAAAGAAAGGAGCTGGCCTTTTCGGCCTGTAGTACAGGGCATCACCCTAACTATCCAGGAATTGCAAGTGCTCTTTCAGCATGCCGATCTCCTGCTCAATGGTCGCTCTTTGTAGCTCAGTGGCTGGCATTGTATCTCTCCTCTGCAGCAGTGGTGGGGTCTCTCACTGATGTCGGGAGCCATGTCTGCAAAGGATAGCCCTCATCTCCAAGAAGCCACCCCTCCATCTGATCCAATTCAGTGAACAGCGGTGGCAGCTGGGATCGGCACAGGACTCAGGTGGCATGGCAGCTGCCTGAGAAGCGGGCACAGATTTGCATGAAGTATCTCAGGTGATCACATACCAGCTTCACCTAGATTGAGAGGACTCCTTTAATGGTGACGTCTGCAAGTGGTAGTCTGGTGGGAGGCCTGATGGCCACTTGAGTGCAGTCTATGAATGTTACAACCTATGATTCTCTGGCAATGGTGCCGAAACCGATGGGCCTCTGGGCCTGGCTGTGAGAGTCTGTCCTGAAGCAGACATACTCACTGGCCATCCAATGCAGGGCATTGGTGACCTCCCTGATGCAGCAATGCACTGCTGTCTGTGTGACCCCACAAAGGTCTCTGGTGGGTCCTGAAAAGCTGCAAAGGTGTCAAGCTTGAGAACCACTGCCACCATGAGGAACAAAGGCATAGGATGTCCACTGAAGCGCATGGGCTGCAGGTCATCTTTGAGTAAGGCACAGAGATGTGCCACCACCCTCTCTACATGCGCAATCACCTCTGACACTGGTGCTCTGACATCTGCATGTCAGGTGGGGCCTGTAGATGCACGGCAATCGTATTGGCGAGCTCCCCTTGGGGGCTGCTGCTCACGACCCGGGGCCTCTACGTGGATCGCCACCTGCCTGTTGATTTTGCCTCTGGTGCATACAGATCCTCAGGAGCAGAGGATCACACAATGTAAGATGAGCCATAACTATTTCCATGTGATAAATAAAGTTGAACCCTTCATGTATCCGAAGGTTCCTAACAGGGCAGGAATTGGTGTTGATGGGTACATCAGCTGCTTTCCTGGATCAACTATGTGGCGTGCCATGGCATTGCCCATCTTGGCCAACCCTAAGAGTGGCACAGCATGACCACATCAAGATCCTACCAGCTGAATCGATTGCCCCCACCATCCATATAACCCTAATGCTCCTATCCTTTCTGGCACCCTCTCCACACACAGGGTGACTAGAGTGCCATTACTCCTTCTCAAACACAAACAAATGCAGAGCATACACTGTTTACAGAGGGAGGGTACACTCTACCTCCCTTCATGACTGCAGAGCTTTCCCTCCAGTAATCCCAGACCCCCTCCCTCCTCCCTTTAAGAATGTAGAGCTGAGACCCCTGTAATCCCCCCTCCTTCCTTCCAGTATGCAGAGTGAGACCCCTGAAAATAGAACTTACCTTCTGTTGCGAAACCTTCTGCCTCCGATGGCCCGCCGGCTTTTCTTATTGTGAATGGGACAGCACGCGATGGCTGCCCATTCAAAGTAAAATCAGGAAGTGGGCGGCGGGCTGCATAATCTGCAAAGGTAAGTACCGTTTAACATATTCTAATTGGGGTGCCGCCGCCATGCGGCGGAGGGGCCGCACCGAGGTCCCCCCCACCGCCGGTAATTTGCGGCGAGCCCTTCTCGACATCACGGGACGGGGCGGGCCTCTCCCCACAGAATGTTATCAGCCCCCGTGCCGTGACCTCAGGTTCATGGAGGAATAAACTAAGAAGTAATTGTTACATATTGTACACATATGAAGGCACACACTTTTGGTGGTATGATAGCAGGGTACAATGGGCATAAACTAGAAGGACTGCCAAATAGAAGAACATGGGTGAATGGAACAGAGGAAAGCTATAAAAATTCTAGCTGTGCATCACTGGAGAATATTGTTGGAAGCTAAATATCAGCATAACAAAGATGGAGATTTCTCAGCTCCGAAGAGCTTTGTCCAAAACCCTGTAAAGGTTGCCAGAGCACAATTGTAGTTCATCATCAAAGTAATAACAAACACAGGGAGGCTGATCTGAAGCTTGTATCCTCTGAAGTATCCCAATGACAGGCTGTTAATGCAATTGAAGAGTATATTGCAGTTATCTACTTGCTAGCACAGGATATAGGTTTTACCAAAATAGTCAAAACGTCATTTTTGTAACTAACACTGAGAAAGGAAATGCAAATTTGCTGGTGTTGGGTCTGAACAATTGATACACTGTGATCAGAGGCAGTCAAACTATTCCAGTCCTGACTCCAGGATTGTATTAAGCTCTCGTAGTTGCTTTGTCCTGCAATATACATTGCAGAAATAACAAGTAACAGAATAAAAGAAATAACAGAGATGAAGATTACGCTGCAGATTCATCTGAAAAAAATGAAGTACAAAAAGGGTTTTCATTGTACATTTAACCAGAGCTGTATTTACTGGTCTAATTAAATTGTTTATCCAGCCCTGATGTTTAATTATTTTGCATGATTCAGTATTAATAAACAATTCAATTTTTCTTTGGCCTCCTTATCTCGAGAGACAATGGATACGCGCCTGGAGGTGGTCAGTAATAAACAATAGAATCAGCTAATCAATCTAGGAATCAAAGAACATCAATTTATTAAATTCAGTAATACAGCCTTGCATGTACAACAACAGTTTGTATTCATATAGCACCTTTAATGTAGCAAAATGTCCCAAGGCATTTTATAGGAGTGTTATCAAACAAAATTTGACATCAAGTAACACAGGTGATATTAAGGAAGCTGACTGAAAGCTTATTCAAAGAGGTAGGTTTTAAGGACCGCCTTAAAGAAGGAAAGAGAGGAAGAAAGGCGGAGAGGTTTTGGGAGAGAATTTTAGAACTTAGAGCCTAGACTGCAGAAGGCACGGCCCCTAACAGTAATTAAAATCGGGGGTGCCCAGGAGGCCAAAATTGGAAGAATGGAGATATCTCAGAGGGCAGTAGGGCTGGAAAAGATGGTGTTGCTTAACCGCAAGCTAATGTAGGTCAGCAAGCACAAGTTCCAAAGCTTTATTGCTGAGCCACTCAAGTAAATACTATTGGACGGTCAGATGGCTTAAATGCTTGGCTTACATTTTCACATAATGAATAAACAACGTAAACTGTTGCCTCCCTGGTGCGAGGGTCAAGGATGTCACGGAGTGGCTGCAGGACACTCTGAAGGGGGAGGGTGAACATTCAGAGGTTGTGGTGCACATTGGTACCGACGACATAGGTAAAAAGAGGGATGAGGTCCTACAACAAGAATTTAGGGAGCTAGGTAGCAGATTAAAAAGCAGGACCTCAAAGGTTGTAATCTCTGGATTACTCCTGGTGCTAGTGATTATAGGAATAGGCGGATAGAGCAGATGAATGCGTGGCTGAAGAGATGGTGCAGGAGGGAGGGCTTTAGTTTCCTGGATCATTGGGTCTGTTTCTGGCAAAGGTGGGACCTGTACAAGTTGGACGGGTTGCACCTGAACTGGAACGGGGCCAGCATCCTTGCTGGGAGGTTTGATGGTGCTGTTGGGGGGTGGGGGGTGGGGGGGGGGTTAAACTAATTTGGCAGGGGAATGGGATACAGAGTGGAGGTACAGTAGGGGGTGATGCTCAGTCAAATATAGAAGAGAAACTGAGTCAGTCTGGAAGGCAGAGCAAATATAGACCTGTTAAGGCACAAGGTAAAAATGCAAGGCTGGATTGCATCTATTTTAATGCAAGGAGTCTTACTAGTAAGACAGATGAATTGAGGGCGTTGATTAGCACATGGGATTATGATATTGTTGCTATCACAGAGACATGGTTGAGGGAGGGGCAGGACTGGCAGTTTAATATTCCAGAGTATAGAATCTTCAGGCATGACAGGGGAGGGAATAAAAGAGGAGGTGGCATTGCACTGTTGATCAAGGAGTCAATTACTGCAGTAAGGAGGGATGATATCTTAGAAGGTTCTTCAAATGAGGCCATGTGGATAGAACTTAAAAACAAAAAGGGGGCAATCACTTGGCTGAGAGCATACGACAGGGCTCCAAACAGGGAGAGATAGAGGAGCAGTTATGTAGGCAAACCTCAGAGGTGTAAAAATAATAGGGTAATAATAGTAGGGGATTTCAACTTACCTAATATTAACTGGGATAGTCTTAGTGTAAAAGGCTTAAAGGGGGCAGAATTCTTAAAATGCATATCGGATAGCTTTTTGAGCCAGTATGTAGAAAGTCCTACAAGAGAAGGGGCAGTACTGGACCTAATCCTAAGGAATGAAGCTGGACAAGTGTTAGTAGTATCAGTGGGGGAGCATTTCGGGGATAGGGACCATAACTCTGTAAGATTTAAGGTAGTTATGGAAAAGGACAAAGACGGACCTGAAATAAGGTACTGAATTGGGGGAAAGCCGATTTCAATATGATAAAACAGGATCCGGCCAAAGTGGAGTGGGAGCAGCTACTTGTCGGAAAATCTACATCAGACATCAGTGGGAGTCATTCAAAGAGGAAATAGTGAGGGTTCAGAGCCAACATGTACCCATTAAGGTGAAGGGTAGGACCAACAGGTCCAGGGAACCCAGGATGTCAAGGGATATAGAGGGTTAGATCAGGGGGAAAAAAGGAGGCTTATGGCAGATTCGGAGCGCTGAAAACAGTGGAGGCACTAGAGGAGTATAGAAAGTGTAGGGGGGTATTTAAAAAAGTAATTAGGAGAGCGTAGAGGGGACTTGAAAAAACACTGGCGGGCAAGATAAAGGAAAATCCCAAGGCATTTTGTAAGTATATTAAGGGCAAGAGGATAACCAGGGAAAAAGTAGGCCCATTAGGGACCAAAGTGGCAATCTGTGTGTGGAGCCGGAGGACATAGGTGAGGTTTTAAATGATTACTTTGCATCTATGTTCACGATGGAGAAGGACGATGTAGGTGTAGAGATCAAGGAGGGGGATTGTGATATACTTGAACATATTAGCATTGAAAGGGAGGAAGATTTAGCTGTTTTAGTGGGCTTAAAAGTGAATAAATCCCCAGGACCAGATGAGATGTATCCCAGCCTGTTATGTGAGGCAAGAGAGGAGATAGCGGGGGCTCTGACACAAATTTTCAAATCCTCTCTGGCCACAGGAGAGGTACCAGAGGACTGAAGGACAGCGAATGTGGTGCCATTATTCAAGAAGGGTAGCAGGGATAAACCAGATAATTACAGGCCGGTGAGTCTAACATCAGTGGTTGGGAAAATATTGGAAAACATTGAGGGACAGGATTAATATCCACTTGGAGAGGCAGGGATTAATCAGGGATAGTCAGCATGGCTTTGTCAGGGGGAGATCATGTCTAACTAACTTGATTGAATTTTTCGAGGCGGTGACTATGTGTGTAGATGAGGGTAAAGCAGTTGATGTAATCTACATGAACTTCAGTAAGGCTTTTGATAGGGTCCCACATGGAAGATTGGTTAAGAAGGTAACAGTCCATAGGATCCATGGCAATGTGGCAAATTGGATCCAAAATTGGCTGAGTGGCAGGAAGCAGAGGGTGATGGTCGAAGGTTGTTTTTGTGAGTGGAAGCCTGTGACCAGTGGTGTACCACAGGGATCGGTGCTGGGACCCTTGCTGTTTGTAGTGTACATTAATGATTTAGACGTGAATATAGGAGGTATGATAAGTAAGTTTGCAGATGACACGAAAATTGGTGGCGTCATAAATAGTGAGGAGGTAAGCCTTAGATTACAGGACGATATAGATGAGCTGCTAAGAGGGCAGAGCAGTGGCAAATGGAATTTAATCCTGAGAAGTGTGAGGTGATTTTGGGAGGACTAACAAGGCAAGGGAATATACAATGGGTGGTAGGACCCTAGGAAGTACAGAAGGTCAGAGGGACGTTGGTGTACTTGTCCATAGATCACTGAAGGCAGCAGCACAGGTAGATAAGGTGGTTAGGAAGGCAAATGGGATATTTGCCTTTATCAGCCGAGGCATAGAATATAAGAGCAGGGAGGTTATGATGGAGCTGTATAAAACACTAGTTAGGCCACAGCTGGAGTACTGTGTACAGTTCTGGGAACCACACTATAGGAAGGATGTGATGACACTGGAGAGGGTGCAGAGGAGATTGACCAGGATGTTGCCTGGGCTGGAGCATTTCAGCTATGAAGAGAGGCTGAAAAGGCTGGGGTTGTTTTCCTTAGAGCAGAGAAGGCTGAGGGGGGACCTGATTGAGGTATACAAAATTCTTCTTCTTTGGCCTCCTTGTCTCGAGAGACAATGGGTAAGCACCTGGAGGTGGTCAGTGGTTTGTGGAGCAGCGCCTGGAGTGACTATAAAAGCCAATTCTAGAGTGACAGACTCTTCCACAGGTGCTGCAGAAAAATTTGTTTGTCGGGGCTGTTACACAGTTGGCTCTCCCCTTGCGTTTCTGTCTTTTTTCCTGCCAACTGCTAAGTCTCTTCGACTCGCCACACTTTAGCCCCGCCTTTATGGCTGCCCGCCAGCTCTGGCGATCGCTGGCAACTGACTCCCACGACTTGTGATCAATGTCACAGGACTTCATGTCGCGTTTGCAGACGTCTTTAAAGCGGAGACGTGGATGGCCGGTGGGTCTGATACCAGTGGTGAGCTCACTGTACAATGTGTCTTTGGGGATCCTGCCATCTTCCATGCGGCTCACATGGCCAAGCCATCTCAAGCGCCGCTGACTCAGTAGTGTGTATAAGCTGGTTATGTTGGCCGCCTCGAGGACTTCTGTGTTGGAGATACGGTCCTGCCACCTGATGCCAAGTATTCTCCGGAGGCAGCGATGATGGAATGAATTGAGACGTCGCTCTTGGCTGACATACGTTGTCCAGGCCTCGCTGCCATAGAGCAAGGTACTGAGGACACAGGCTTGATACACTCGGACAAAATTATGAGTGGCATTAATAGGTTAGAAAGGAAGAAACTTTTTCCCTTAGCGGAGGGGTCAATAACTGGGGGGTATAGATTTAAGGTAAGGGGCAGGAGATTTAGAGGGAATTTGAGGGAAACAAAAATTCACCCAGAGGGTGGTTGGAACCTGAACGCACTGCCTGAAGAGGTGGTAGAGGCAGGAACCCTCACAACATTTAAGAAGTATTTAGATGAGCACTTGAAACGCCACAGCATACAAGGCTACGGGCCAAGTGCTGGAAATTGGGATTAGAATAGTTAGGTGCTTGATGGCCAGCACGGACACGATGGGCCGAAGGGCCTGTTTCTGTGCTGTATAACTCTATGACTCTAACCCACCCATATATTCTTATTGCAAGTTAACAAATGTGGGGTAAAAATTTCTTATTGCTTTGTGTACCATCATAAATGCATTTCTCAATTCTCCTTTGTTTAGTACTTGCACCAAGTCATTAACACATTCTAAATGAATGCATTTATGATTTGACTAGAAATAATAGACAGAGGGGATCTTCTCGAACATCTTTACTACATCACCACATATAACAATCAAAGGAATTCTCACTCTTCAATTATCTGTATTGATTTTTAGGTTTTCTCTCAGGTCTTCAATTGCACCATTTTTGTGATTATCAGAGAAATAGATGATTGGAGGGAATTTATTGCCAAACAGTTGTTCCCCCCAGTCATATTTTGCATGTGAACAGTACACATTTCTTGTAAGTCAGAAAATCATACAATGATACAGCATAGAATGAGGCCACTCAGCTGATCATACTTGTGCTGATCCTTTGGTAGAGCTATCTAATTAATCCCATACCCCTGCTGTTTCCTCACGTCACCTTTTGCTAATCAAATTAAATCTGTGTCCTCTGGTTACTGTCCCTTCTGATTGGAAACAGTTTCTCTTTATTCTATCAAAACCATTCATGATTTTGAACACCACTATAAAATCTATGCTTAACCTTCTCTGCGCAAAGGAGAACAACCCTAGCTTCTCAAGTGTCTTCATATAACTGAAGTCCCTCATCCCTAGAACCATTCTCTTCTGCACCCTCTCCAAGGCCTTCCTAAAGTGTGGTGCTCAGAATTGAGCACAATACTCCAGCTGAGGCCTAACCAGTGTTTTATAAAGGTTTAGCATAACTTCCTGGTTTTCATACTCGCTTCTTCCATTAATAAAGCCAAAGATCCAATATACATTCTTAAACAGCCTTTTCGTCCCTCCTACCACCTTCAAAGTCTCGGGGCTGGATTTGATCTTCGGTGGACAGGAATTCGCCACTGACATAAAAGTCAGTGGCAAACCCGCTTCCACCTAGCCTGGGGATCCGTCCCGCATTGTATGGGTCCCCGGGCTTTAATTGTCCTGAGGCGGGACTTCCACCCGCTTGAGGGAGGAGGTCCCGCCTCAGTGAGCTGTCAGCCAATCAGCGGTCTGACAGCTCTTAGTCCCAGCAATGGCATCGGGAGCAGTGGCCACTGCTGGGACTGCAGCCCAGCCAACGACATGGGAGCCAGGAGTGAAGGTAAGTTAGGCATGCCTCACCAGGGGGATCAGTCATGCCCTGGTGAGGCTAGGGTGGTCATTTGTGGGGGAGGGGAGGTGTCTTGGGTCCCGGGGGTGGGTTGGGAGGTGGGCGCAGCCCTCAATTGGGCACCCTGTGCCCAACTGCCTTGGCACCCCCCCAGCACACGGAAAGACCAGCAGCTATCGCTGGGTGGCCTTTCACGTCCTCAGCACGCCCGCTTGCCACAGGTAAAATACCCATGGAGGTGGGCGAGTGCCCTTAAGTGGCAGTTAAGTGGCCACTTAAGGGCCTTGATTGGCCTCGGGCGGGCGGGCTGTTCCCACCACTCTCCCCGCCCAACCGCCGCAAAGTTGGCCGGAGGCAGGAACGGGGCGGGGAGGCCTCCTGGAGCCTCCCGCTCAATTTAACACCGCCCCCACACCACCATCCGACCCGCTGGGGTGACGTAAAATTCAACCCTCTGTTCCTGCACCATTTAAAATTGCACCATTTGGTTCATATTGCCTCTCCTCGTTCTTCCTAGCAAAATGTATCACTTCACACTTGCCTGTATTAAATTGCATCTATCAGTGTCTGCCCATTTCACCATTCTGTCTATCTCCTCCTGAAGTCTGTAACTATCCGCCTCATTATTCACTACATTTCTGAGTTTTGTATCATCTGCAAGCTTTGAAATTTTGTCAGGATACCCAAGTTTTCTGTGGACATGGATTGCTGAAACTTTGTGGGTTTGGACTGAGTGAAATACACAGGCTGCAAGGCACCTGTTTCCAGAAAAACTCAGCAGGTCAAGATTTATGATTGTCATGTGACCTGATTGGTGAATTTTGGATTGAAAAAGGACAAGTGAGTTGGACAAGGCTTTTGAAATTTGGTTGTGACCTGCCTGGAGACTAGAGAAAAAGACCTGTCTCTGTAAAGGAAACATGCATCTCTTGAAAATAAATCCTGCATTTGAAAGGTGGCAGATTCCTATAGCCTCCTGTCTCTGAAGAATTCCTGCATCTAGTGTGGTTCCTGTTGCCTCCTGTGTTATGGCGAACCCTGGAACCTGCAGAAAGCTTCTACTGCTATGTTGCTACTCCAAGTCCTGAGCAGACCTGTTGCTACACCCCTGCTGAAAAACCAGTGTGACACCTGCTGCAGACAAATTGCCTTGAATGCCTACCCATCACGGACTGTTCATTAATCTTGCCTGGAGCGACTTTGAGTGACATACGACTATTCAACTCTGGGATACCTCACCATACCGAAAAGATCCTACCAGAACGTAATAAACTCGATCATTTTATTTTTAATGTGTGTGTGCATGTGGGCTAAGGAACTGAAGAGCTTTTCATATATATAGATTTATCCTGTTAGTAATTAAGACTTATTATTTTGTTTCTAAGAAATAGTTAATGTTGTTCTTTAAAGAAACCTGCTTTGGTGTACTTTATTCTGGGGGACAAATAGAGTGTCTAATTAGGCTATTCTTTGGTAGGTGGGAAACAGTCTTGATAAGCTGTGACCTGTGGAGTAGTGGGACTGAATTAACAATGCATTACTCCCGGCTTGGTCGTAACAATATCCACAACAACGCATTACCCTCATCATCCTTCTCCATTACTTTATCAAAGAACTTGATCAAGTTAGTCAAACACAATCTGCTTTAACAAATCCATGCTAAATTTCATTGATTAGTCCAGACCTTTCTAAATGCTGATTAATTTTGTTCAGATTATTGCCTCTACAAGTTTTTCCACCACCACCATTACGCTGACTGGCCTGTAGTTGCTGTATACCTCACCCTTTTTTTTAAACAGGTGTGTAACAGGAACAATCCTCCAATCCTCTGGCATCAATGCCAAATCGAAGGAAAATTGGAAGGTCATGCACAGAGCCTCTGCAATTTCCATCCTTAATTCCCAAAGTTATCTCGGGTGCACCCAGGTTACTTTTCGAATTTGAGGATTGCCAGCCCTTTAAGTACCTCCTCGTTATCTATTTTTATTCTATTAAAATCACTACAGCCTCATCCTTGACTACTACATTGGCAGTTGGCAGCATCCTCTTTGCTAGTGAAAACAGTTGTGAAGTACACATTTAATGGCTCAGTTGGTAGTACTCTTGCCTCCTGAGTCAGAAGGTTGTGGATTCAAGTCCTACACCAGGACTTGAGTATAATCTAGGCTGATAATCCAGTATGGTGCTGGGGAGTGCAGCACTGTTGGAGGAACTGCCTTTTGGATGAGATGTTAAATTGAGGCCCCATCTGCCCTCACGGGTGTACATAGATGACCCCATGGCACTATTTTGAAGATGAGCAGAGGAGTTATCCCTGGTGTCCTGGCCAATATTTATCCCTCAATCAACATCACAAAAACGGAGTTAACATTTCAGGTCAATGACATTTCAGATCAATGACATTTCAAAGGTTAACACTGTTTCTCTCTCCACAGATGCTGCCAGACCTGCTGAGTATTTCCAGCGCTTTCTGTTTTTATTTCAGATTTCCAGCAGCCGCAGCATTTTGCTTTTTATCAGACAAACAGATTATCTGGCCATTTGTTTGTGGGAGCTTGCTGTGTGAAAATTTGCTGCATGTTTCCTATATTACAAGAGTGACTGCTCTTCAAAAGTACTTCTTTGTCTTTACAGCAATTTGGGACATTGTGAAAAGCACTATATAAATACAAGTCTTTCTTTTTTTCCCCTGCCTCCACAAGATGATCTACTTTTTGGCCCTTAATCAGCCCCACCCTTCCTTTGACCACCCTTTTACTATTTATACATTTATTAAAAAGACTTTTGGCTTCCCTTTTGGGTCTGCTGTTAACCTATTCTCATGCTCTCTCTTTGCCCCTCTTATTCCCACTTTTAGATCTCCTCTGTACTTTATATATTCAGCTCGGTTATCTACAGTGTTATGAAACCTCGTAATTGTCATAAGCCTCCTTTTTCTGCCTCATTTTAACCTCTATATCTTTAGTCATCCAGAAAGCTGTAGTTTTGATGCCCTTCCTTTTTCCTCGTAGGAATGTGTCTACCCTGAATCTGACCCATCTCCTCTTTGAAGGCCTCCATAGAATTAAGGAACAATCGAAGAACTGTTCTATTGGGTGTATAATATTGGCCACAAAATAATGGGAAGGAAATCAAGGAGCAAGTTTGCAGGCAAATTACAGAAATATACAAGAACTGCAGACTAGTGGCAATGGGAGACTTCAATTATGCTAATATAGCAGAAATATAAAGGAGAAAGAAGGGTATGAATTCCTGAAAAGTGAGATTTCTTGATCAGTGTGTTTCCACGCCAATGAAGAAGAAAGCAGTGCTGGATCTAGTTCTGGGGAATGAAGTATGAAGATGGAGCATTTTTCAGAGGGAGAACATTTGAAGAACAGTAATCATAATATCATCAGGTTTAGAATTGTTATAGAAAAGGACAAGGGACAATTAAGCATAAAAATACTTAACTGGAGGCGGGCTAACTTCAGTGAGCTGAAAAGGGATCGGATCCAGGTGGATTAGAATCAAACTTCGGTCGGCAAAATAGTAATTGAACAATTACTTTTGGCCCCTCAACTACATCAATGCTCTCCAGTGCTACAATAGTTTCTTTGATTAATACTGCTATTCGCTCTTTTTTTTTCCTTATCTATCTTTTCTGAATACATTGTAGCCAGGAATTTTATGTTCCCAATCCTCCCCTTCTTTGAGCCAGGTTTCTGTTGTTGCCTCTATATCAGTCCCATGTGGTGACTTTTGTCTGCAGCTCACCAACCTTATTCACCATGATCCGTGCATTTACGTTTATGCATTCCAAACCTATCTTGGACTGATTCACATTTGCCCCCTGTCTGATCCCTTCTATTTCTTAAATATTCTTTATTCTTCCCTCTTTATAAAACACGTTGGGATGCTTTTCTACATTAAAGGCGCTATATAAATGCAAGTTGTTTTAATGTTGGATCTGGAACAATTTCAGATATATTTTATGCTATTGAACCACTTTGAAAGCACATGCAAAACAATCTGCTCCATAACTTGCTTCCTCTGGGATTTGCTCTGTTACTTTGCCTCTTTGCAGCAGGAGCTGTTTGCGATGAAATGCATGTTTGGAAGTGGCTGATCCATGCTGCCTTAATTTATTTATTAGCATCCTGATAAGGCTGTTAATGTTACACAATCTGATTTTAATGATTAATGGTGAACCTTCAGAGAGACAGAGGTTTGTTGTAAGAATTGTTTGATTTCCAATGTCAACAGCTTCTTGGGTAAAATGATAGTGAATAATCTATCCTGTAGTTGCACCTCTTGTTGAAAATTGAAAATTAGTAAAACATTCTTGTTTTATTTGTAACTGTGGGAAATCATGCGATTGTTTGTGAGGGAGAGTAGTGCGAAACACAACCGATTAGATCATTCATGGCTTTTGATTTCTAATTTCATTCCACTATGTTGCCTCACTGAGATTTCATTAGATCAATGCATTTGTAGGCCTTTGAAATGCCTTTGTGCTTTCTATAAAACTAAAGTAGTATGCATATCTCATCATCAATACATTATACATATATGTATAGAGAGAGAGGTTATTGTGTGCATAATAGAAAGCACACATGTATTTCACTTATATGCCTAGCATAAAATGAACTCAAAAATGCTGGAACATGCACTAAATAAAGTAATAATTATTTTTTTTTATGTGAGAGGTACCTCCAGACTTCCCTAGAAAATAAATCTCACCTTCAGTGTGTGCGCCCCTCAAAAAATGTCTAAATCAGCCACGGGGTAAGTTTGAATAAAATGGTGTGACCATTATTGAGCTGCAGACCTGTCATTAACTTCAGGGTTATACAGAATTTTACAGGCCTAACTTCGAATTGCCAAGTTTTTGGAGCTGTTCACCAGTTTATGCTAGATTTCTACATAACAGCTCTTTTAGTTGCACAAAGCCTAGATGTTAAAAGTGGAAAGGTGAGGAATGCAATGAAGTAGTGATATATATATATTAGAATACTGCAGCTGCATGATGCAATGTATTTGGGCCTGCAGAGGCTAAATAATCCCCTGCAGCAAATAATGAAGCCAAAAAATCTCAATGGACTCTTCCCAGAAACACTATATAATCAAAGCACGCAATGACTTTGTGTGTGAAAATGTGTATGATATACATGAATAAACAAACCTTGGATATATACATTTAAAAAATTTAAATGAAAATGCTTGCGATAAGACATTATTCTTGTTTTTTCACAGAATGCATAAAATAAATGCATATAAATTTATAACGTTTGTAAGAAATAAGAGAAAGGATTAATTATCCTACATGTTATAAATTTTAATGGCTGCCAAACAAACTAGTAGCTGAATGGGAGTTTCCTGCACCCAGGTTTCTGAAATGTAAATTTGTTTGCATGCAAGCAGAAATGGTGATGCATTGGTATTGATGTTCCTTTCATACTTCTCAAACAGCCAATGAATCATTTAAATTGTAGAATTGATAAAAAGTTAATTCTGTCAGCTGCAGAGTGCACAATTCTCATGCAAAATTACTCCAGAAAAATAGAGAAAATCCTGATTTATCCACAAGGCTTCGTATATAGTAAAAATTCTAATCATCTGGCCAAAATTGGTTTGAAGATCTTCAAATATTCATTCATTAAGGGATTTATTTACAGAATCATTTACACATCTAACTTTCTTCCTCTTCACAATTCTGTCTTAGAAACAGAAAAAAAATTGAATTAGTATGTTTTAAGTTTGACTCAATAAATGCTAAAATAATGTTTGAAAGTCTCCTAAACCAAATTATGCAGTCGAATTAGCAGCATGAAGCTTACTTCATTAATGTTACAGATATACAGCCAATTTTGCAGCTTTCATTTTCCACTAATGCAAAAGTGAAACTATCTACTCCACAATAAGTTCCTGATCTGATTCCAGCATGGAGCTGTGTTAGACCCCTGGAAGCAGCCTCACAATATTGGGGATTGACACTGAATGTAGTGTAACTCCAGTGCAGTGCTGAACTACTTTAAAAAAGGGCATTTGACCTCCTCTACATTTTATCAACTTACATAGAATATCTTGTAACACTTTGAGAGTGCAGATCCTCCTAGCTGCACACTCAGAATGCTTAAAATTTCTCAGCATTTGCAGCACCCTCACCTATACCTGAGAGTTAGATTCATAGTCAGGCAGTATAAATTAGGTATCCTGTGAATCCGTTCTGTAACTACTGGTCTCAGATTGGTAGCTACAGTGTTATCAGAGTCTAAGGATACATCAATTTCAATGGCATTAAGACTGCAGAAATATACTTACACTTGGAACATTTACTTCACTGAGAGCTCACATACAACAAAGGCTTCTCAACCAACCAAACCCTGTTAAGTATGTGCAATGGATTACAATCAAAATTTAAAGTCAGTTTAATTATGATACAAAGATGCAAAAGGGCTAAATTTTGAACTTGCTGTCCAGGCATAAACCTGGGATTGTAGCCTGTTATAAAATATGCCAGATTTTCATTGATGGAAATGAAAAAAGGCTGGTTTCTATAAGAGGCAGTCAATCCTGACCACCAGTGTCACCCCCAGGATGCAAGGTAAAAATCTACCCCTAGGCGTTAAACTTCAAGTCTGTTTGATAGTTGGACATCTGAAGCCTTTTACATCATCGTTCATCACACTACACATAAATGAATCAAAACCTCAATGTTCAAGTTAACAATGCATGAAATTCCAAGTTATTTGTTTATGGGGAAATAAAGGAATATAAATTATCCATTTAAAGTGGGTCTAATGTTCAATATAAAGCACTTGGAATTATGCTGTGCAAACACTTAATGTTTAACAGAGGCATTAACCGGCTTATTTTAAATGGCTTATAGCTCTGTTAAAACAGAAGACAAAGAATTTCATATAAACAAGTGCTCATACATTAATATTTACACAGCATAATTTCAAGGCCACAGTTGCTTAAAAGTCTAAAAAAAAAATTCTAAATGATTTCTACCAGAGCTTATTCTTCCGAATGTACATTGTTGATCTGTAAATTTATAGCTTTGAAATCTATATATCTCAGATAAGCAATGTATGTGAGTTTTTTTTATCACTCTGAAATTGTAGCAAATGCTTGATTAAAACTGTACCGGTGTTGTGTTCAAAGGATTTTAGTTAGTCAATCTAAACTATTTCCAACAAAATTTCAGGTGCTCAGGATGAAACCTTTCCTGGTTTCTTTTTGCCATGTTGTATAATTCTGCACTTAAGGGCAAAATAAATAATTATTAAATACATGCATGCAACATTGAGTGCAAGTTCCTTTGCTTTCCTCCATCAATAATATATTTACAGGCTCTCTTTGTGTTGTGTTTTTCTGTGCTAAATTTTCAAGAAGGAAAATCCTGACTTTTTTTTATTCCAACATTTAAGCAGCCAAAACAAAAACAGTCTTCTTCAGGGAACCATGTAAGCTGCATGCATATAATAATAAAACCTAATTGTAGCCTTTGGTGAATCATGTTATATAGTTTTGTTTCAATGATGCCAAAATAATCTGTTTTATGACAGCAGTGCATTAAGCTATAATTAACATTTATTTGACAACACAGTCTGCTCACTGGTGCTGGAGTTATGGCATGTTTTACTAATCTAACTTTCTCAATTTTTAATTCAAAACTATATATATAGTATCCACAGGGAGTAGTTGAGGTGAATACTATAGATGCATTTAAGGGGAAGCTAGATAAACATATGAGGGAGAAAGGACGAGAGAGTTATGCTGATAGAGTTAGTTGGGTTATAATGGGAAGAGGCTCAAGTGAAGCATAAACACAGGCATGGACTAGATGGGCCACAAGGCCTATTTCTGTGCTGTATATTCTATGTAATTCTACATACTTTATATGATAGAAAATAATAGATACTTTAGGGAAATACAGACTGCTTTTTAGGTGACCATCAAGTATTTTCAGCCAGCTAAGCTTTAAATCACTGAATAAATAGCTGAAAAATTGAAATATTGAAAATGAGTCATCTTGTGAAATAAAATGCAAAATGCTGCAAATGACATTTATTGTGTTCTTCAATTTCAGTTTTTAATGCAGTTGTTTGGTCTTTACTCCCTTTTAAGTCTCCCATCATTCCCATTTCTGTTCCCAAACTTCTCGCAATGGGATTGATTTTAACTTTTGAAGTGGCTGACCAACCAACAGCATGCCTGTCCCAGTCACAGCCATTTTGAGACCTAGACCTCATTTAAATAGAATTAGCATGCTACAGACATCAATGAGCCTCCCCAGATTCAAGTTGGTGTAATTGCAGGAAGCCTGGAGGCTGCCCTACCAGCAGCAGGTTAAGTCCGGAGGAGGGTCATGGTTGTGGGGAAGAAGCGGGATGGCAGTGAGCCCAATAATTTTTGAGAGACACTGAGGAGCACGCCTGCTGTTCTAGACCCCTCCAAAATTAATTAAGATCTTAGCTTTCAGCCATGTTTGGCTCTATTGACTAAAACTTGTTGGAGAGTGGATGCTGTCTGCTCCATTCAGTTCTTTCCTAAGGTGCTATTCAGGGTCTTATGTACATTGTAGGGTCCTGATTTATGCATGAAACAGGCAAACATTTTGACTACCCAGCAGTAGGCTCCCTATAAAAGTGGAAGTGAGCAGAGAGTTGGCGTTAATGGGACTGTAAGCTGACCAGCCCTACTTTGAGGCCATTACTGCCCATTAATGGCAATTTCAGCAAGCTGAAGTTGGCCCAATGGTGAGATTTTAACTCATTCAAAGCACATCCACTTGTAGAGTCTCTGGAATAGACCACTGGTAGGTGGACAAGAGGAGTGACTTCTAGTTCATTCCAATTCCCACTCCCCTCTCTTGATGTTGCAAAGCCTCAAAATGCAACCTGACTTTAACAGACTGGCTAAAAGTGACAAGTTATGCTATGCAGAGCAAGAAAGCCATGGCTTACTACATGCTACCAACATCTACTGTACTTCAATATACTTGACAGGCGTATGGGCACCATGGTAGGTCAATGCATTGGAGGCATAGCAAGTTGTATTCTAGCATTGGAACATCATAAATTCAATCCCATTTCCCGAATTGCTGATCCCTATTTGCTGCTCAGGAATTGGTATCAAGTAAAGGCAGGTATTGCACAACAGGGAGAATCAGCTGGTACAGGACAGAAAACATTGCCTGTCTTTCACCCATAGTAGCTGAATTGGTCTTGCGGACATGGACTCAACAGGCTGAATGATCTATTCTCCTTCCATGTTGTAACCATTCTATGATTTCTAATATGAGAAATTAAAAGAAATGCAATGGCTGGACAGCAAATCACTGAGGTTTATGTGACTTAACCATTAGAGAGAATTTTTTAGGATGTGTAATGTTTAACACCCTAGTATTACTGCTCTATTTCGTAATCACCTACAATCCTCCAAGACCTCTGTGCTCCTGCAATTCTGGCCTCTTGCAAATCACTCCACCTTTGCTGATTAAACTCTGGAATTCCCTCCCTTTCCACCTCTCTCTGCTCAGTTCAGACACTCCTCTGAGACCAAGCATCTGCCCTAATATTTCCTTATGTGGCTCGGTGCCGAATTTTGTTTGATAACCCTCCTGTAAAGCACATTGGGACGTTGATAAAAGGTGTTATAGAAATTCCAGTTGTTGTTGCATGTTACCTAAGGCGCCATGGATGCAACTTGTTCTGGGTCTTCTGCTGACGCCAGGTGACAAGTGAGAGTGATTTGGAGACAATTCCTTCTCGCTGTTCCTTCACAGACTCCTGACTCCACTCATCTCCCACCCCTTACACGATCACACTACCTTTCTACCGAGCAAAAGTGTCGGTGCCAATATGTTCAGGATTATAAATGAAAATTGTGTAATTACCAATTTAAAAAGTCCCAATGTGTATCATCCCCACGCGTCGTGAGCAACGCCGAGGACGATTCACCAACAAACAGAAAGGAGTGACTTCAATTGTGCAACTAATCTGAGATTTGTTGTGTCAGTAAACGATAACCACGTCTCTTGCTTGCAGCCTTGCAAATAGCTGGATACTTTTCTGCATGACGATTTTTACATCAGCGTCTTAAACGGAGGATACGAAGATCAGGTATTGTAATCTGGCAACGAATCCTGAAAACCAACCTTAAATTTATCACGTAATCTGAACACAGCTGGTTACCCAAGAAAAAGCGAAAAATGGTCGTTGGCGATGTTAAAAGATTTGTTATCGGATGATGTGCACTCAGCTGCCACTTCGTGGTATGCGAGCTGCAGGCGGTGAAATGCGAACCGTTTATTCCCTGGGCGATTCCAATACAATGAAGTTTTTCAGAGGTGCCTGAAATCCTTTGATAGATCAGTTATCGACCAGATCTTCAGTGCTGGAGCTCCACCCAGTGGAATATATGGGAGTGATCAAGGCAGCTGCAGCAGCAAACCTTGATATACAATGAAAATACACTGCCAGCCTTGCGTATATAAGTCTTTACAATGACGACGCGAGCCACAGCCAAAAAAAGCAAGATGTAATTTAGAGGGTTTTTTTTTTGCTCTTCCTTTGTGCCAGCCTACCAGCCCGGGGCAATGTTTGCAGGGTGAGCCGCTTGTGGAGATGCGGGTACTTTCAAGCCTGGAGGCAGTGTGTGTGTGTTTTGACACGCCGGCTCTAAATTGCTGATCGCCCATCGCAGCGCTGAGCTCGCCTTTGTTTCGAGGTGTGAAAAGGGTCATTGCGACTGGACACCTCGGCGTCAGGCTTCAAGTGAACCGATATCGCCTAAAAAAAATCAAGTCTTGTCGCTCAAGCAAAAACAAACTAATTAACACCTTCCTATCGATGGCGCCTTACGCTTCAACAGTTGCAGTAAATCTGCCGCCCAGCTCTTGCTGGACTGGTGACAGAATGGATTTGAGAAGGCCACGACATCGACATTTATTAACCGCGCGTGGTCTTCAAAATTGATCATTATCGATATGTGTACTCGATTAGTAGGTTCGATTTCACATACTACATCGAGCTTTGCAGCAGCACGTAATACAATTTGGATTCACTCGTGCAAAATTATAGTTCAATCATCTTTGACAATTAATTCCTATCGAATGGATTTTGTTTTAAAATTGGAAGCAAATATTCTCGCACGCTGACGTTGGAGAGTTTATTTCATACTTTACCTGACTTTGAATTGTCTCCGTTCAGAACAAGTGATTTACATTAGATATCCAAATGGAAGATTTCTCATCGGATAATTAAAGTGTATCTTTTCACACGTTTACTGCTATATATAAATTTGTAACTGGAAAACAACAGGGGAAACGGGTCAAATATTCTGACTGCGTGTCTTAGCCATTTTAATCAATACTTCTCATTAGTTAAAGAAAAATGATCTTCCGGGAAATTAAATGCTTTCAATTCGCAGCGTTACCTTTTCTTTAACGTTCAGGAATTGCATATTGAGCCATCAAGTCGCACATCACTCTGCATATTTATTTGAGCTTCTCCAGACCACAAAGATTTTCAAATATATTTATTGTACGTATTCTAAAGAATGAGTTCTTTGGCAATCTTTTTTTTTTAAAAAACATAGTTTCCAGCATTGAAATATATTTTCAATCGTCCGTTAGTTTATAAATCAGTAATATGGATGTTATAGTTACTTCAGAAAGTGATGCTGTATATTTTATATTTGAGTTTAAATAATTCTTCATCTGGTCAAATAAAGGGGATATTGGTGCAAGGACAATGCAATGTTTATGTCCCACTTCTGACCGTCATCTCCCCCCCCCCCCCCCCCCAAAAAAAAACTACACTTTAATGAAATGATTCTCAATTACACAACCAGACATGCAAGTCTGTAATGAATTTTCACTCAGACTGGCCAAGAAGTGACCTTTACACTCTGCCCGGGTCACTGGGATTATTCAGTTTACTAACCCCTAGATGGCGCTCAGTCACCAGGGAAAGGTTCCTAAACAATCGCCAACCCAGTGGACTGAAATCAGATCAGCGGAGACGCCAGGTGAGTGATATGCTAGGATAATCCAAGTAGTATTGCACATTGTTTACTCTGATCCACGAGCGTCGCTCTGGTTATTTATTAACGTCGCCGTAAACAGATCAGCAGACATTGTTTCCACTTCACATTCTGCTCACTTCAGAAGTTTTTTCTGGCCTGCCCTTTTGAAAAGGGGGATGACTTCTCAATGGGTTGATTTAATCTGTTTCCTTAAACAGTCACAGGTTACCATCCATAATTGGTTTTAAAATGAAACCAATTGCGGCGTGAATTGCATATCATCATAAACAAGAAAACAATCAACGCAGAATACGGGCCGGCTGCCCTTTGGCTTTGCGGATTTCCCTTTTTTTCCATGAAACTGACATTACATATGTTTGTATTTCCTTCTCTGACCCAGCAATTTGCTTAGACCCTTCTTCCTTTTAGGTCAAATACAAACTACTTCGGAATTCCAGAAACATGGGGTTGAGAATGTTGTAAAGGCCTTATGCTTTTCTTCGGCCAGAAACAAAATATATATTATCCTATTTGCCTTTCCAATACTATACAATAGTACAATTATTTTTATTTCAGATTTCCAGCATCCGCAGTATTTTGCTTTTATTTTACTGTACATTAGGAGATTGAAATTGAAATCTCCAAGTACAGAACGAGCTATAAACGTTAACTCTGCTTCTCTTTCCACAGATGCTGCCAGACCTGCTGAGTGAATCCAGCATTTCTTGTTTTTGCTATTAATATTAAAATCGTTTACAAATTCTTTCCTCAACCTGCAAGTGTGAATTTTTCACTATGTAGGAATGGGGTTTTCCTTCAAAAACTCTGTATTTTGCTCATGGGCATTTCATTGGGATAACCTGTTCCAGGGGGTGAATTATCTCTGCAAAATAGGGTGGATATACAACATAAATGATCTTAAAGAAGCATTGTATTCGTATCAAATCAGCCTTGATTTTTCTACTGATATATTGGCGAAGGAGAGTATGTAACACTGGGAAGGGAGGGAGCATATGTGCCACAATGGGGAGGCTATGTAACACTCGGGGGGTTGGGGGCAGAGTATGTAATACAGGAGGGAGTGATGCTATATAACACAGTGGGGAGGAAGGGTATATAACAGAGTGGGGAGGGCGGATACGCAACAAAAGCATTGCCTATGGCCAGAATACTGCGCAGGTTGGTGAAATCTCTCGTGAGAAATTTCAAATCGAAACAACGTTGGTGGACAATTAAAGTGCATAATTAATTGTCAAAAACATAATTATCTCGCCAATCCTATATTCTGCCTACTCTCTGACTGTAAATGTGATTGGAATAACTGGGACAAGACACTTGGATAAAAATTTATTGAAACTTTTTGAGAAGTTCAAAGCGAAACAAAAATAGTACAAGAAAACCAAGAACTTTCAACATTTTATAACAGAAAATATACCTTCATTTATTTTTTTTAACTCTCGGCACTTTCAAGCTGTAAGCATAAAATTTCCATTCACTTTGACACACCAAAGAAAACCCCGAAAGTGTCTTCATTACTTCTCAAGCAACTGGTGAGCTCTTTTTCGTTACTCTAAACTGTAAAGACAGTAGCACTTTAACACTGAAACAATGGTAAAAGCTAAAAAAAATGGCACGTCTTGTACTCAGGTCTACAAAGGTTTTGTTGTAATGTAGCAAGGTAACACATTGCTAGGTAAAATAGTGGTAACGATGACGGCACTCTGGTTAATAAGGAGTTGTGTTGAAATGCATATGACTAACGAACAAAGGCTTGGAGCCTTATATACAGATGTATGTACAACAACAATAAATTAAAGTATAATTTCGAGTATTCTAATTTCAGTATATTTACACATGTTATCAAATAATTACATAAATACTTTATAATAGTCTCCGTTTCTTTCTGTTATTGCATATATATGAAAAGCAGTTTGACATCTACAACCCAAACTACTGATGGTGCCCGGAAACTCCCATCTTCCACTTTTCGGCTACTTTTTGTTGCTAAGTTGGAAAACTCGATAATATCAAGGCTCTACACTAGCATTAAAAAAGAAACCAGACTATACGTGTGTGACATGCAAAGCCCTTTCTGGCTTTCAGATATCACCTTCCGATTAAGGGGAGCCGCTCCTGGTTGATCGATCTTGTTTCGTTTCTAGTCCACTGACCAGGCGCTGGATATTCTGGAGCTGGTTGGGCGTTTCTTTCTCTGAACACTGTTTCGGAGACAGGGAGACGGATCCCGAGGATAGGGTGGAGGACCTGCTGTTCACCTCAGACCCCGAGTCCAGTCCCGCTGACACAGGACTGGCTGCCATGCTGTTCACCTTGGTCTCGCCTGGGGTGGACATGGACGGCACGGCGGTGGTCAGCAAGCTGCTACTGTCCATTCCGGGCACGGGGAACGTGTACGGGCTGTACCTCAAGCGAGGCCGGACTGCGCTGAGGAACGGATGGCGATGTACTGAGGACGCGACAGATGATGGCACTCCACCCGGCATGGAAGCCGCGGCTGCAGCGGCCATGTATGTGTAAGGATAGGGGAAAAGGCTACCAAACGGTGACATCGCAAGACCCTGTCAATGTAACAAGAAAAGTCAGTTTACATTTTCATCAACTACTCCTATTTACCCATAACAATGGTTGGATCCGACTGGATCCCGTGTTTACCAATAAATTATTTTAACAAGAAATAATACTATTTCGTGCAATAGCTTGTGTAGATTTACCAACATGCAATGAAAATGAAAGAATGAGACTAGATACTGTAGAACGCTTTAAACTGCTGTCAAAAGACACACGTTATGCTATTTAAATTGAGTAGATTTCTGACAACAAAGAGGGACTGTAATCCTGTGCAAATATCTCCAATATTCTCTTACACCGCAAGCCAGAGATCGCTCACAGCGACAGCAAGAAAAATGTGAAATGTGACAGAGAATGAAAGACTTAGAGGTGCTGTGATTCTCCCTGGCTAGTCGGGATAGTTTATCTGAATCAATGTTCTACATTTTACATTCTAAGTGAAAGTTTGTTTACTTCAAAGTAAGATATACTGTATCAATTTATCTGGCGTTTAAAATCATTCTCAGGGTATCTTTAAAAACGAAAGTCACAGATGTTATGTGCTCAGTTTTCTTAAAACGCTCATTTCTGGTTTTCAACATTAAAAAATACCGAAGAAAGTAATAATTCCCGAATCTACCATATATTTGTCACACACATATCAAGAGAAAAGTAACTTTATCATTCAAGGGTCAAATAAGACGAGGAGGATGGGGCTTTACCTGAGAGGCCAGGACATGTTGTTGGAGGTGAAAGGGTAGAGTTGCCGCTGATCCACCAGGTAGTCCCTGCTGTGATGAAACAAGACTGTCCAGACCGCCCATTCCGCTGGCGGAGCCCGACATGGAGGCCAGCAGGTGGCCCATACCTGCTGCCATATTTGGGAAGGCCCCACCCATAGCAAACTGGCTGGGGTGCAAGAGAAAGGGATGTCCTGCGCCCAGTGGGGTAAAGAAGTGCTGACCAGATAGGTTATGAGAAAAGGCGAGGTTCTGTAAATGTCCGTGGTTAAGGTGTGGGATACCATCCGTCTGGACTGTCAGAGGCGAATAGGACTCCTTGTTTAAAACACTGGATTCCTCCGCTTTCTGATGATGGTCTCGAACTGGACTTTTGATCTCGGGGCCGTCGCCATTAACGGCTCTAGTGCTTGAGGAAGTGTTTGTCGAGCTCTGTTGCGAATCGGTCAAGCTCTTATCAGTTCTCGAGCTTTCATGTTCTCTAACTCTGCTCACACAGTCCGCTGGCCGTTGATGCGATTTGGTGGGATTGCGTTCCTCCTTTCGCTCCTCGGTGCTGGTCGAGAATTTTCCTGAGTCGTTCCCTTCCTGAATGGGGTCATCTTTACTGTCTATGTCGCTTTCTTCTTCATCACTTTGCAGAGGACCTGTAAAACAGTACAAAACAATAAAAAGTAGAAGCACCAGCTAAAATCTCGTGGCACTTTTCCTAACCATACAGTAACACTGCGGTCTTCGGGAATTGTATATTGACACTTCTATGGCAAATCTGTTGAATAGAGACAATGACAATTTAGGTGAGAGGAATCTAAATTCTGTCTTTTAGGGTTTCATTTCTGCGCCTTTGAAAAAAATAATTAAAAATGCTATTTTGCCACATACAGTTTCACCGAATAAGGAGATTGATAATTCTAATTACGTTTAAAACCTACTAAACCCTACAAAATTCCAGTATGCGGACACAAGTTTTTCGTGACCTAATTCTATTCCAGGGGAATAATAAGTAAAAGTAATAATGTTCTGAGTTACTTCGGGTGTGAGGTGATAAGGATCTTCAATACAAACATACAGCCAATTAATGTGCCAGTAAAACACAAACGTAGTCGCGCCTTATATATAAAAAAAGCAAACAAGCCCCTTGTGTAGGTAACAAAATAGTAACCTTTTAAGTTCGCAGTTCCTGGAGTGGAAACAGCGGGGGACGTGGACTGACCGAAACATTTGAAAGCGGGCTGCTCGCTGGATGAATCGTCTGACGTCCCATTCTCTTTCGACCCCTTCTGCTGTTCTTCATAGACACGGAGCGATTGAATTGCCAACTGTTTTCTGTTTTAAGAAGCAGGGGGACAGTGACTCAAGTTCTTAGTTATCAAATAACTGCCCTTGTCATTTTCAGTTTTATTTCCCACTAGAAATCGAACGCGTTCTAATTATGTTGCTCATGAGATGATGAATTACGCAGCAATACTCTGGGAATAATCTAACATTTGATAACGCCTTCGCATTTTTCTAAACATAAAACAGCTAAAACCACACTAAAAGCAAACATTAAATGTAAGATGAAAGATACAGCACTGTAGCAAAATGCAACAAGCAAACATTAAGCACTCTTCACTTTCTCTTTCTGTACCACTGAGACGGTGATAGATTGTGGTTAAGATCGTGAATATATCCAGGCCCAGCAGTCCACCAATTGCCGAATTGAAATAATCTCACCTTTTCTCTCTTCTGCCATTTCCTGTGTCACGAAAGCCTTTGGCAAATGGATTGTTGTCGATTTTCAACTGGGTTATCTAGATGTAAAAATAGCAAGTTTGACACTTTGCGGTGCTCTGCGACACAATACAGCATCAACTGTAATCTTTACTAAAAGAGCGCAGGTTCCAAACAATGCTGCTGAAGTACCAGTGAAATGCAGAGACTAGACAGTAACATTAAATTACCATTCCATTATTGTTTCCGATTATTATTTAGAGTAAATAAGTGTCGAATTATGTTAAAGCCGCCACCGCTTTATATACTTCAATACAGTCTTCTCCCTCTCCACCTGATCTGTGGCTCTAACGTTTCCTACATCTTAATTCTGCAATCGTCCTATTAAAGATTGGGCCAGGACAGAACACAACCATATTGTAAGAATATATCCGTGCAGAAACTACGATAATTTGAGTTCAGTTTTATGGCCTTTAACGCGATGTATTTGTTTTATTAAATGTGATAACGCAAGGTGCAAATCACGGATCTGGTCTCAGATAAAGCATGTTCGAATCATGATAATCCGCGTGTGAGCCAGTGCACGACAGACATTATCAGGGAAATATAGGGTGAAGCTGATCTGGCGTCACCACCGTAATTTGCCCTCTGTTGACAATAAGTCAACAGTAACTTTATTGTCCCTTCTCATCTTCCTTTCAATAGGCTCGAGAATTTAACAAGATTGAAATCATTGTCCTTTCAATAATGAACTGAAGATAATAATACAAAAAAATCAAGACACCGAGTCTGTTAACGTCGTCTCATTTATCAAGTTAACATCCTTTTCGCTATCAGTTTTATTCTCTCGAAATGAGATTCCTCATAATCAACTGGGCGGCGATCAAGAATTATCAACTCACTGTAGATAATGTACTTAACTTATTCATAACGTTCGCTAACTAGCTAGAAGTGTGATGAGCAGTTAAATACCAACAATAGAGTTCCACGTTCCTTATTTGGTGAAATTATTAACAATCATTAACTCAATTGTTCATCGTCACAGGCTTGATACCTGTACTGGGGGCAATACTCCACTGTATCACTTGACATAAAAACCTGTAAGATTCATCCACGAGCATGCATTGCCTATAAACAGTGCAAAATGTCTCAATTGTTTTTAAATGATTGTAATTTAATAACAGTTTGGAAATCTATTAAATACTATTACCTCGCAGAACAAAATTGACGTAACGCACGGCCCATACAAACATATGCATCCAGGAGAGCGTTGCGTCTGCTGCCGCAACTCAACCCATGCTAACACCGATATTACAAAACAAATCATAAAATCTAAATAAGCCCCAGTATGCGCAGAATATTCAACAGGCATTCTTGTACCTTAAATGAGACTACCATTAAAAGTCGCAATGGCCAGAATAAACTAAACAGTTGGGCTCCAGACAAGAAAAAATAAGTTTCACTAAAGCTTCGGTATAATAGCTACATTGTATCACAAAAGAAATTGACATTCTATATAACAAGAAGCACTACTTTTCTGCAGAAATTACGAACTTACATTTTTTACTCACCTTATCATTTTGGTATGCAGTCACGGCAATGAACTCTGTTTCAGGGAACACATATGTCCGGAAAGTACTATAAGGAAGTTTCAAAATGTCGTTCGCACGAACAATGTGAAATCTAGGTTGATACTTGTGCATAGAGTTCAAAATAGTCTAAAAAAGAATAAATCAAGCAATTACAACTCGACCAAAGTGAGTGCAACTGCACACATGACTGCTCTAGATTCAGCCTGGCTGCTGTTAAATTTAGTGTAATATCGTTTTACTGTTTAATCACACGCTGCTTATTAATGGTTGATCAGCAATGATAAAACTAATAGCTAGTCGAAAAGATTTTACAAGGGACAGAGTTCAGCAGAAGTGTAAATCCGTCCCTCCACATGAAACAGCTGACGGCAGAGTAACCTTTGCATTATGGCCTCCCCCACTGTTTTGAGGACTTGCTAAATTAAGACTATCTGTTTTAGAAATACATTATACATATCTACATATATCCACCTATTATATGTGTTTACCTCTGTCTCTTCATATGTATAGTATATAAGTAAACCGCCACGACCATTCACAAACAATACTGACATGCACTAGAATAATTGAGTATGGTATATGTTAAATAGTAAGTGACTCGTTTATAAGCATAAACAATTTCAGTTTGTTTAGTGGACTGCTTTTTTAACGTCACATTAAAATACGTTGACTAATGGAGCTACTGCTATCGTCATTGTTATTACAGTGGCTGGAATTCTTTCCTCTCCAGCGAGCATAATGCTTCATACACTGCAGATTTGCCAAAGTGTGTTGGTTTTCAAATATTTTCCACTACAAGTCATTGTCCATTACTCCTAGATTTACAAACTGAAAATTGAAAGAATAAGTTGGCATGTGACTAAACCTTATCATTTTCAGTACCATACAAAATTGTAAAATATGATCCTAATGATCAAATATTTGCAATCCCAGTTACTTAAAATGGCCGATCTACACAACACCCCAGGTTTTGAGAACACAGTGTCGATATGCAGCAAATAATACAAAAAGCAAAATCCTGTGCAGCCCTGATGTCAACACAACTTTGTGCGATTTTTTGAAAAACTCCGAATGCGGAAAATATTTTAGCATTTTAACCGAACACGGCTGAGTAAATGCATAACACTCATTAGCTACTATTTGTTTTTAAATCACTCAACCAAATTATTGGAGACTAATTCAGAGGTAAAGAAAATGAAACTTACAAATCCATGTTTATCGGAAATGTTGTTTGTCAGCTTCAGCTTGTGAAAAGTGACGACTTTAGACATCCATTGCTCACCAGTAGCGGGGCTATCAGGGTGAATGTACATTCGCTTTGGCATTTCAGGGTCAGCTTTTCCAGCTACCATCCAGCGTGAGTTGTGGAATTTGTACCTACAGTCATCTGCCGCCACAATATCCATTAACAAAATATATTTGGCTTTCTTATCCAGACCCGTGCACCTAACTTTAAATGGCGGGAACATTCGCCTGCAAGAAAACATTAAGTTGACTTTTTTTTACATTAAACTGTCAGTAATATAATCCTCATGAAAGCAAAATTAGAGCTGGGTTTCTGATCTATTTTTGAGACTGGAACTTTCACTCAGGTATTTACTACATGAAATATTTGAGACAACAAATTTAGGTAATGCTGTGTTGTAGAAGTCTTGCTGAACAGCAACACGGTTCTTTAGATGCCTTGTCAAATGTGTTTAGGGTTTACATTCAAAAAAATCCTGCTCTTTATAAAAGATGCAAGACGACGCTTCTGAACCAGTAGGTTGTACCTGGAGATATTTTAGCCTAAATTTCAATATTTCTGGTATGATTAATACAAGCATGATTAATAACCATGTTACCTGAGTAAGGCCGCGGCTAACTCAACGTTTATGGTTTTATAATTACCAATTGGTGCCATAAAAAAAACTCTGCGTGAGTTAAAATGTTGCCATCACAGGTGTCGTGGAATTAGTCTACCATACGCTTTCCCCGGAGACAAGTTACAATTCCTACCCCCCCACTCCCACCCTTGAGTCTATGGACTATTTTGGAGCTTTAATCTCGCAATCGGTGCACATTATTTACAACGCGGCTGCTAGTTCATGCTTCTATCGCTCAGGTCAAATGAATGGATAAATGAAACTTCAGTAAGTCAGATTCATCAGTCGGTTCACTGCAGATCACATGTGATCTTCCCTATCACAAGAACCTATTTAAATTAATTTCATTTGCATTTATTACAATTAAATATTTCGTTGAGGTTAAGCCCTTATTAGTCTGGATTATTTCATCGCATAAAGAATGGTGCAGACTAAAGATTTTGGAGTCTATGGCTGTGCTATTTCAATAAATAAATGACTACATGTATCGTGAAATGAACTGACGAGACAAACTGTATCACTAAAATGGATCATTATACAGGAAGTGTTAAATAAGCCCTCGGCAGACGACAAGCTAATAAAATTGACTGCTTTTCTCAATCAAATCTATTTTGCATGTTTTAAATCATACAACGCAGTAATACAACACATATTCTCTTGTGTCAGAACTAATCACGGCTGGATATTATAAGAACTCGTATGATCTCCAACCAGTGAGGCTGGCATAGAGTCCTGGATTGAAAAAGGCGCTGTACCTTCCAGATTTGGTGATAACCATTTCAGTGCCAGACTTGTGAAATTGATCCCACAAATCTTTAGCTTCGAGTATAACTTTCGGATCGTCTTCCACTTCTTCCTCGGGCTCTAGAGTCTTAAGAGGCCTCAGATGCGAGGGCTGGTGGCCCATTGCCGATAAAGCGATCCCGGCCTCACCTGCGCTCACAAGCTGATCCATAACGGGCTTGCTCAGTCCGCCCGAGAGTGCTAGAGCGGCCGAGCTGGTCGGAGGCAGGGCGAGAGCCGGGAAGAAAGGAGGATGATGTCCCAGCACAGCACTCATCGCAAAGTCCGGTGCCCGGTGAGGTAAGAACGGATGATAAGCCATACTTGTCCCCGGAATAACTGGCTCTCTCATCGGTAAATTCATCCACTCCCCAAATCTCTGTCGCACGGTCGCTTACAAGCGCATCATTATTATTATTATTTTTGTCTTCACATAAACTGAAAGTAAGACTGGTTGGCGGTGGCAGAGCCGAGACGCATCTCCCCAAACAGTCAACTCCGATCTTTCTGTATGTATGTGTGTGTGTGTATGTGTGCGTGTTGCGAATAGCTGAGCACTGTTGATTGGCTATTTGACGCTTTCGGACCAATTGTGTGGCTCCATAGGCGTGGTTTTGACAACTAAAGCCGGGGATAGATGAGTTATAAAAAGAAGGTGTCGGAAACTGTAACGTACAGCGAGCATCACTACTTCAGCCGTGTGAATATGTCAACATCATTGGGAAGGGGGAGGGAGGGGGTTGGGGGGGGGGGTGGGCACCAGCCAATGGAAAGGCGCAGGGCCGCCTCAGGTGGCTTCACCCACCATCGAATACCAGGAAATCAGGCAAAGAATCATCTGCTGTCTGCAGGCAAGCCGGAGTCTCGGCCAACAGCCCCTTCTGCCCCATTCTCGCCATTATATGTAATTCCAAAACATCACTCCTCCCTTCACACTAATCCGCCGCCGCCTTAAAATGCCAGAGCTGGCGATTAGCATTCATTTTTATTCATGGTGATTCGGGGTGTTTGTGTTATTCGCTTGTCTTGTCCTTTCCCCAGGCTTGCTGCAGATAGAGATCGCTGCATTTTAATTTGGAAAAATAAGGCAAAGCCGTGAGATGTCCAGTGTCTTAATTTTATTTGTTTCTTGGCGATGCTTTCAACAACACACAAAAAAGCCTCATTTAACGAGGTGATTTAATTATCAGGACATGGCGCCTAATGGGCTGCTGCAGCTTCAAGTATAAGGACACTGCTTTTTTTCTCTCCTTTGCTCGCTCTCTGAAAGCCACTGGGAAAAAAAGTTGTAACTGAAAAGCAATCACATCGGCTAAATGCACGGAGATAGGAGCGGAACATCTAAAGTGATTAGCTCTTGTAACATTGCATTTTTGACGCACATGTTTAAGGGCGCTTGGCGCCAGGCTGCTGACGTCGAGTTGTAACTAGCGTCTCGTATCACTTTTCGGTTTTTTTAAAACCAAAATATCGCCTCCCTGATCTGTGAGTATATCCTGACGAGAAAGTCGCTCTGACCACTACCAATCTCCGCGGTTGTAGCTTGCGATCTAAGGACGTTTCATTTGATTCCCGTTTTTTTTTTACTCTCTCTCGTGTTGTGAGCCATTGATTCCCTTCTTAAACCGCGGATGCCAAAAGCACGGCGCTTTTCTGACCTGTGTGGAGATTTGGAAGCCGTCAGATCCACTTCAAGGCGAGTTCCCTTGAACCTATATGTGTACATTTTTGTTTGGCATCTAGACAAAGGGAAATCCCATTCAGATTTGTGCTTTAAATTGAAACTATCGGTTTAAACATTCCTTATAACAGTTTTTTCTCTGCCAAAAGAAAAAAAACAAATAGCCGAATCATGTTCTGATAAAATAATATTCATATTCTATATTATTGTGTTGAAAGTTCGAGCAATAAATATTTACGAATTTGCGTTATAATATAATGTTTTGAAACGTTGCACTAACTTCCGCCAATTATGACTGACCTCCCAGGCTAAGCACCCTAGAGACTCGTATTATGAAGGGAGGGTGCACTAATCTAGGATCAAAAGCAGGAAGGTGCGAACTCTCTTTGTCTCTCCTCGCCCGACTCATTCACCCTCCTGTGTGTGATAAATCTACACTGGCGCCAACTACGTATAGGATGATTAATTTGCAAGCAAACAAAAGGGAATTGATGGCTAGCCATCTTAGTTAAACATTCGCCAATACCGCAAGCTACTTGTTAGCCGTCAGGGCTTTAAAACCTAGTAAGTGCACTGATGTGAAAATTAAAATGGCTTTGAAAGCATTTACGCCAGCACCGAGTCGCTCTGTAGTGCCTCTGCAACCAGACACCTCACTTCATTAGCTGTAAGCAGACAGAGCTATAGCCCGAAATGATACAGAGGTTTGTTGATTACTGTTTATCTGAAAGAGGCGGGCACGTTTACATTGGCAAGTTTCGTGTAAATATTCTCTTAGCATGTGTGAGGTCCAGCTAGTGCCGATTATATGCTTATTCCTTTTAAACTTTCAGACACATTCGCGAGCTATTTCCAATTTAACCGAACGTGTGACTAAATACTGGTTAAGTTTATTCTGTGGTAGCTACTTTATTCTGATGACGACCAGTTGTAATTAAGTAACCTCTAGATTTAATCTTTTTTATCAATAAATACATGGTTAATAGAATTCTCTGTAGTATGTGGATAATCCAAATATTAAAATATGAATGGATTCACATGCGTAAAATAACTCTTTTAGGCATTATAGTATGTATTGCAAAGTTTCTATTAAACTGATAATCTATCTATCTAATAGATGAATAGATCTAATCAATGTGCGCCGTATAGTCTTGAAGTATCGGAGATCGTGGTGCAAGGCAGCCGAACCATGCAATCAACACACATGCTTATACTACATTGTAGCAACTGTCAGCAATAATTTATTGTGGATATTCCCGCTTAGTTTATCATTTGAAAGAATTACATTTTTCAACGTACATAGTTTTATTCTGGCAAGTAAAGGCAATGGCTGTAACTGTTAGCATTTTCAAATGGTATTTTGCTGTATGAGAAAGTTGCACTGAACGGATAGCAAATAGCAGTTTGCATGCAACTCGGATTTGGCCTTCATATTTGGATATCTTTATTGTTCCCCACTCCCAATCCTATCTCACATTCTGCCCTCAGTCAGTCCATTCATCTCCACAGTCGCTACCCTTTTCACTATCCGTTGCCATTTATTACAATTTTCCCTCCCCTTATCAAAATAGCTCCATTCATTGTGCTTATAACCACATCTTTCCTTCACGACATTTAATAGATTTTTAAATGGCCTTTTCCTATAACTAAATATACCATAATGGCTTCCTCCTCGTACCCAGCACTGTAAAAATAGCACTCTCTGATAAAGTTCATGAACTCATTTTCTGACTTCTGTAAGTAGTATCCTGCTCAGATTCATAATAAAGCGATACAGGTAAACTAAGTTTGTGGTCTCAGCGCTGTTCTCTTGACAGCCACTTCAGTTATTGATCAACTAATTTAGTGCTGTCGGAGGAATTTTGTGCGGATCGTCAAAAGTTGTCTCCTTCCCGACAGCATTATTTTTAGGGGTTATAGACCGACATTGGCGCCAGCAGGTTTACACTGGTCACAAACCGCCGCACGTTACGTGTGATCATCCGTTTGTCAATTTTCATTTAGGAACATGTTGCTGGCAAAATAGCTAAGTAGCCTTCGGATAATGACCAACTTCCTTTTATCTAAGACTAACAGTCCTAATTACATTTTTAACCAAATAATGATTTGGACTTTGCGATGAGATGTCAGTCGAAAATATTTTTTCTTGTGGAAATTAAACTAATTGGAGTTTCCGTGGGTAACTTATTCTAGGTAGCTAACCATTGTATCAATGCTTTCTTTGTGTGTGTTTTTTGCTACAGAAACGCTGTATAAAGAATGAGCTGATACATTAAGAACTGCCGACAACATTATTGGTGATGCGTTTCTTGCAGATCGTGTATGACAAGCCCTACCACATTAAAATACAAGGTGACTTTTTATCTCATTTTACAATCAAGTTGTGTTTTATTGTCGTACCAGTCAGCTTGGGCTGAAGTTCTCAGATTGTTTTTTGAAGGTAAGTGACAGGAATATGCATATGTGTGTGTATATATTTTATAGATATAATAAAATCACAGCGTAACTCATTATTGTGATAATTTCGAGGATGTGCTCTCTATGATAGAAATAATTAAATGAACCTTCCATGATGCACTTTTGGTTGGGGTATTAGTGCTCATTTGCATTGATGCGAGCCCAAACTGCACGTGGCCTTGTAGACATTTGGTCTTTTTGAACTGACAGCAATTATTGGCGATTTTTTACTAAGCAAATTTTAAGCAGATGTGATGCAGGTTTTAGGCAATCAATACTTGTCTTCTTCGACAGGGGTGTTTAAAGGCATTTTTAACAGTAGGGCATAGTGAGTATAATAGGAGTGACTGATTTTGCTGCAGATTTCCTACGAATATGTGTGCTTTTTAAACTAGCTGATTGAATGTTAATCACTTTACATAAGTAATCAGCGAGCATAATGCTTAGTGAAATGCAATTACAATTTTGTTTTGTGATCTGGATGCCTTTCAGTTCCATTTTACTGTGTAGTTTGCTTACGATCATAGTTCTGCCAAGTTCTTTAAAGATTAGCTTTTTCCTGACGTTCGCTGGCGCTGACATCTGCAATAGTTTTCTGCAGCTTCTCTGAAAAGCTTCAGCAATTATACATCGCGAATGGTGAAATATTAATCTCCCCGTGACTGTTGCATGTCTGGAGATGTAAATAACTGATGCACTCTGAGCAAAACCAAGACCCCGCCACCGCCCTCACCACCATTACCCCCCCCCCCCCCCCCCCCACACACACACACACACAAACAAACACCAACTTTGCACAATATCTGAATGCCCTTTGTTCAAACTACAATTTGCATTATTTCATGTGTGTATATATAGAAAGCTCAAATATTTATATTACCTCTTGGGATACCGGACAATCACAATTATGATATTTAACGATGATGGCGTTGATAATAAACAAACAGTCGCCATTAATAAATCTGGCCCATCTTCGATTGGAGGGAATTTAGTAACAACGCACTTAACCGTGAGGTACGTTATCGATTTTCCAGTAAAGATACAAGAAAGAATAGTTTAAGAAAAGTTTGTGTATGCAACTATGGTTCATCTTTCATGTAGCTCAAATTTGTGTTTCTGTTATACAAGTGGAATGCATAATTTATTAATAGATCAACCATAGCCTCCCCGCCTGTGATGTTTTTTAATTTTCGAGGAATTATGAGCACTGTTTTTCTCTTTCTAACATACGCAATAAATGTCTTGTCATATAGAAAAACTTTATCGACCTAAAATTGAATAGTGATTTTTAGATGCCCTCGGCATTTTTACAAACCGAAAAACTTATAAAAGCCCAGCCAATTATGTGTTAGCAATTCCAAAATGCATGCACCCCACCAATGGTACTGTTCAATATTGAGACAAAAGTTGCACGGCAGTAGTAAAAAGCGTGATATCACTTGTGTTATTTTAAGCAAACACTTCCTGCATATAAATTGTAAAAGAGTGATGTTTAAGAAATACATAGACTTGGTAACAGTTGAAGCTAAATTTACTCTGGTTTCATATAGATGCTTGCCTGATGCAGCCTAATTTGTTTGGGAGTATAGCAATATTAAATGTGTTTATCTATCTATCTATCTATCTATCTATCTATCTATCTATCTATCTATCTATCTATCTATCTATCTATCGGAGTTTTCCATTCATCTGTATATATTTTTTTATTGTTGACATATAGGTAGGTTCTGTTCATGCTTTCTCATGTCCAAGCGCATTAAGGAATAACACGCTGTTACAGCAATGAATTGCTGCAATGCCCATTGGTGTGGTTGAGGGTGGTGTTACCCTATGGTTAATTGATAGGCAGCAGTGAACCCAACAAACTATATAACTTAAGGTCTATTTCTTTAAAACAGTCTGCCACATTCTTGCCCAATACTCTACTTTCCATCAAATAATATTATTGTGTTTGTGAAAGTACATAGATATTCAACTGTTAAAACGCAACACGCATTAACTGTTGGGTATCAAGAGAAGAGATCCTTATTTAATAAATTTATTCAGAATTGTTTATTATACAGTGGTAGAAAATAATATGCTTAATATCATCTGCGATCATTTGAAGAAAAAAGGACCGAATATTTGAGTCTTATCTACTGTGGCTGACTGCATTTTGTTCTTTTTTTGGGGGGTAAATATTGCCCAGCATTAATGTTTCGCCTATCCGATTTGAATGGATAAGTGAATTCAATGATGTTTCAATGTAAATGTCTTGTTATTTCCTTTTCTTTAAAAGAACCAGAATTTAAGCTTGAATTTTAATATCTACAGATTATAGTGGCATTATGTAATACATACTGTACTGTTTATACTGTATGCATGCATAGATGACTATATTTTTAATATGGAAAATGACATAACTTTTCAGAATACTTCTCAAATATGAAATGTAGCTGTTTCGGTTGTGCAACGTTAAATATTCTTAATATTTCGGGTTTAATAAGTAGGTTTACTTTGGAACAAAATGCTTGATAATTCATCATTGGCCTGATGGATAACAATTTAAAAAATCTGGTAGAGATTCGTTACTAAAATCGTAATATGTAATATTTTGTTTTTAAAAGGTGTTACTGGAGGTAATGTCGGGGTGTACACCGAGCATAATTGTTTAGAGAACTGGTTTTTTTATATGAATCTGATAGACACTGCTTTCTTTTGGAGCCTTTTACCAAGGAGTAGAAAGCTTCAATGCACAAATTTCACTAATGCAACCAGAAATTGACATTAAGGGTTGAAGCTCATTTCAAAACTCACTGAACAGAGGCCAAATAGTAAAATTCATATCTAATTGTTCAAGTTTCGACACTCCCGTCTTTGTTCATATAATAGATACTGACGTTCGAAACATATTACAGATCTTGCACTGAGCACGACTACAGTGCATCATAATATTATCCGTTGCTGACTGATATGCTGTTTGTCAGTTACCGCAAATTGAGCAGAAATATACTCTTAACATGGTTTGGAGTCTACCATGCAATGCAGCCCAGAATAATATGAAAGGTAGATCATAAATAAGGAGGTTGTTCACGTGCTGTTGAAAATATTAAAGTAATTGAACAAAAATAATATAAATCAACCTCTGGAAAAAGAAAAACTGAACGTTTACACAACAATCATGCGCTTCACATAAGCAGGAGAAGGCAACATTTATGTACCTTTAGTGACCATTAACTACTGATACCCAGAACAAATCAGCTGGCGTGCTGAACATTTAACGCCATTTTTAAAAAGTTAGTAGCTCTAATGGTGACCTATTGAAGCATCGGTACTGGTAGCCTTTCATTTTCGTAGCAATGTAAAATGTGCTTAGATGGATGCAGTTAGTAGTGATTCAACTGCTATGAAAGGCAGATAGTGTTGCAATAGCCATATTTAAAGAGGCTTTTTGTGAAAATGTCCCTTTAAATAGTCACAACCCCGTTTCTATCACAAAACAGGTTTAGAATTTACGAAAACTCTCATTTTGTTTCCTTTTAAGCCACCGGCCTTCAGTTCCTTTCTTGCAATCATTGTTTTGCGCAAATTGTGTAAAACAAGCAGTTTGGTGCCTGCCACATTGTGTACAGCAGGGCGTGCTGTTAGAATTTATTAAAGACAGATGATTCTCGTGTTTTTAAAACATACGGAAAAGATTTACAATTCAGTTAATTGCAATGTACTTAGGTCCATCATCACTCCGCAGGTGTAAATATAGGTCGTTTAGATGTGTGACATGTATAACAGCACTGTTCTTAAATGTAACATGTCCAAGTATATTATTGAAAAGCATCTCCAGTCGAATTTAGTTGTGTTAGTTGTAGAGAGAACAAAACATGCAAACGTCACATTAGGGAAATGCTTAAGCATTTGGTACTTAATGTTGAAAGAAACGGAAATGTCCTAGAACGATGCATTTCAAATACTTCTGCTGATACAAATATTATTCATAATGTTAATAGTTAGTCATGTAGAAAAGATATACTCAACTAGTTTAGATAGGTTGAGTACAAAAAGCCTTGTGCTTTAACTCTGCTGTCGCAATATCTCTCTCTCTTATTGTAATAGCGCTCAAACGCCCTGTGGTACCTCTCTAGCCACCGTAGCCAAAATTGCTCCCATGAGAAATAGCAGCCATCTATCGCTTGATGGCGCTGTCTTTGGGTTCCCTGCTTTTTCAGCCCAAGGTTTAGCAGGGTATGGGCAAATTTTACCTTTCCGGTTACTTCTATTTCTCGGACAAAATAGTCTTTTTAATCAGCGAAAAGTCGTACAACATGATCTGTTATCTTCTTTCTTCGACTGTGGAATATTATAGTTATGTTAGTTTTTTAAATCAATGTGTCAATCGCATTAAAATATAAATTAGCCTTCTCATTTAGCCACTGTCTTACGTGCACTTGTGTTAAAGATGCTATACCTTCTACGTTTTTCAGCTTCACGCAAAAGTCCATTTAATGCAAAAAGTTCATCCGAAGTTCAGTCTCTCTGTTGAAGGTTCGCCCTTTGCCAGTGTGACTATAATTTCCATGGAGCTATTTAGTTGCACCGATGATATACGAACGTCAATCAAACTGATTAATAGATTTTTCAACTTTCAATTGAAAGTTAAAAATAGAGGCTGGTAGTCTCAACACCTTAAATTATAACAGTTTTTTGAAACCCTGAATGGTTTTTATAGTTTGGAATTCTGTCCAGCAATTTTTTCAGAGAGTCTTGGGCATTCGCGGACTCAGGTTGTTTTCACTGATTAAAGCGTTTGCCATTTTTTAAGTCCTGGCGTGCTTTGCTTTTTTTGTTTCGTGGTTCCGTTCTTTCTGGATAACAAGCAAAACCTCTTTAGTGGCGTTTTCACCGGGTTAGCACAAATCAATTCAAAGGTCGTCCGGTTCGAAACTGAAGTCGATATAGTCCGTAACATAGATTTTATGTTACACCTCAACCTGATCAGTAAAAAGGGGGAAAACGACATTTATTCTAATTTCAACTGGTGATATATTTCTATTACTTTTGTAACGTAATGTGTAATGTCTGCCTCATTATGCAGCCTGAAATAATCTTTTGATATAAATTCTGGAGTTGTCATCCCTGCTACGTACAGTGCAGGCGGATCAGCTATCAGTTTCTAGTTAATTAGAGTTCTACACGTTATTCAAAGCAAAACTGGCTTCAAAGTGTGTACGACTGTATACATTTATGCTAATTAAACTCATTAGCATTTTGTGTTTATAAGGCATATCTAACATATGTTATATCTTATACTTGCACGATCATGTCTAAATTATCCACGTGTTAATTAGATTTTCTTCAAATGAGAATTGTTTGCTTGTACCGGATATTATCCGAACGCTGAATTACTCTGCAGCGCTGTATTTTGACCTGCCCTCCAAACAACTACGACATCGCTTTAAACTTTGAGCCCAGACACGAATCCTATTATCAACGCTTCAAGTTAAGACCAGGGCAGTAAAAAAAATCTCCGCGACCTTTTGCACGAAGAAGAAATGCCTTAATAAGATCAATATAGAGAGAAAGACAGAATCTTAACAAAGGTTCACTGGAAGTCTAACGACCTCTGACATACATTGCAAATTAATTGGAGACTATATGAGAGAAGGTGGGATTCCAGTTAATTAGTCGAAAATGAATAAAATTGAACATTATATGATTTGTCTCCGAGTACCGCTTTGTTAGTGCGGATTTAGAGATCAGCTTTTGTACAGAACAAATTGGATGTGAGTAGCGTGGTGCACTGTTACACTGTCGTTTTGTGCCCTGGCGACAGCTTCAATCCTGGGAAAAGGTAAAGGGATCTGGGCGATCACAGCCCTCATTATCTCATGTCTGAGCACATCTTTGGGAACAATTCATAATCAACATGGGCACTCACAGTGCTTCGACCTCGTGGTTATAGTTTTCTTTCAGCACAAAGCACACGTTATTATTTTAAAAGAACTTTATTGCAGATAAAGTGCAATAAGACTTGTATTTCCACAAACCTCTTGCTTTTTAAAACAGCTTCTGATATCTGGAACTTCAAAGAGACATTTCAATTATATTTCTGTAGTGGACTTGTTGCATATTTTAGGGACTTACTGTCCTTACAAATGTGAAGTGTTTATCTCGCAGCCGTAATTAGACTCTTGTTTGTAACGCAATGCTGGCGATGCTCTGAGGCAGCGATTCTTTCTCTGTTGTAGCAGACAATGGTTGGAGAAATGCGGTTGTGTTCTGAGAAGTTTCAGTTAAACAACACACGTGAGAGGGCCAGTTCCAGTTCGACAACCAGCACTGTACGGTTGTGGTGTGCGTGTGTAGGGGAGGGGGAGGGGGGGGGGGGGAGTGGTTCAGTCGGAATGGAGGAACGAGAAGGGGAAGAATTCGGTGACACAAAAGGACACCGGTTTTACCAACATGAACCGACACTAATTAAGCTAATAACAAATAATTATTGCTGATCAATGTGTTGATGTATCAAATAAGATGCTGGCGTTTGCACAGCCCATTTCTGTTTTAAAGGTTCCTTAGAAAAGAGCAAATAAAAGCAGACACAAACACGCTAGGATTTTAGATACAAAACATGATTGCTTTAAAATACAGTCAATGTAAGACGAGTTAACAGTAATAATTAACTAGTAATTAATTAACTAATCTGTAGAGAATGATAAAGGAATCCTATATTAGCGATACCTCCCTTTTAAATAACTTTGCCTCAGAACGTGGAACATTGAAATAGCCATGCTGAATGGTATTATTTGATAGTTATCTTCTGTAAATAACTGTATTCATACATTAAATGCTAGAAATTAAAATGACGATTGCCAGAATCTAAAGTTTAAACAATAGTTTTTTTTCTTGAGAATTTTATACTTTTGGAACCACTTGTTGGGTTCAAACCCAACAATAACATGGGATCCTCAAGAAGCATTATAAGCAAATAACATATAATATATAAACACTGATCTCTTTAATTTGCTCTTTAGTTCGTTTCAGCTCGAAAATTCTGTACGGTAAAAACAATAGAGGAAAGTTGTTGGCATGTTGGATGAAAGCTCCTAAAGGATGGACTAATTCCTAGCACTTAGAGAATTAACTTTTTCAGTGAGGAATGCCAAAGTTTGGAAGCCCAGAAATGCTGATTTCTCGCACTTACTTCTACTTGTATGTGTGACTTAAATAGCAACAAAAACGCATCCAAGTTTTTATGTTAAACTGTGAGGTGGGGTTATAATAGCTTAATTGTGTTGTCCGGTAATATATCATTCTAGATTAACCTGTTGCTCAACCACTGCAGCATTCGATAATGTTGCCTTTAACATACTAACAATAACTTCATTATCACGAATCTGTGCTTCATCATTACCAAACGGAGTGTTACATGTGATTAGCGTGTTAAAAATATATAGTTGGTTTGCTGCAAGTAATAGTTGAGTTTAGCTCCAGGTAAAGACACAGGGTGGAAATGTGGAATGTCAGCGAGATTTACACCTGTCCTATGGCTTAAACTGACAGACCTATTGCCTACAGAGATGACCACTGGTGCCAGTCTGTCTGGGACTCATCAGCCATACTTTGTAACTTTAAATGGACGAGACGATCAAAACAACCTAACAACATACGTATCGTTTTATCACCAGAAACCACACAGGCGAAGAAAAGACAAATATTTATTTTTAAATACGTATCATAATTGCTATGCTTTCTTGTTATAGATCTTGATTGCTAAAGGGGTGTAACTAAACTATTATTGCCATAAAGAGGGAGTTTGCCCCTGACAGCATCAATAGTGATCTATGTTAAAGCTACCACAAACAAATAACTCTTACACAATTACCCAAATGTCCCACCCAATGGACATTTCAGTGACAGATATTAACCAGACGCCAAAGGAATCCCGTTCAACTGCAAGCCTCTCTTTTCCAACTCATCGCATCTGTTGTGCACGGAGAACATTCCCATTTCGCAAGGGTTGTTGCCATCCTATAGGGCTGTTGAAAGCATTCATCATATTGGTCAAAGTGGAGCCAGGCCACTCAGCCACCGTATTCACACACAGGTAGCCTAATGATTCCATTAAGCTAGACCAAACCGTTCTGGATCAGTAAGCACATGAGAGGCTAGAGAAACTAATGCCCCACTGTCACCGTCATTTAAAGATTTCAGGGAAACACCATCTGACATCCCAACACTGTCCTATGCCAAACATTCATTACTTGCCTTTCGCCCAGCCAAGAGTAGCATAATCCCATAAAGCGCTCTATATTTATATGACTGCACTTCTTGAAATATTTTCTTCAAATATTTACCAACGGACTCAAATTTTTCTCCAATTTGCTTTTCCAGAATTATGACCTTAGTGATTATTTTTGAAGTCATCTACAGGCTTCATGTAACAATGTAGTATGTTGTAACATTTATTTTACATCTTCAGGATTTGAACCAATCATTTGAGAAATGCTTCCAAGTATTTCAGCTTTCTCGAAACTCATTTCAAAGTACTTCGTTGAAACTTCCACATTCTTAACAAACAAACCGTTTAACACTCTCAATAGCAAGACGCGAAATAAAAATATTTTCAGTTTGCTGTTAAAGTCTTCATCATACAATTTTTAGAAATGTTACGTCAGGTGTTTTTATGACGTCACTGACAAAATAAATGCGTCTACCTGTTGATTGATTACTATTTCATATTTGTACTCGAACTAGTGCATTACTAAAACAGATTATTTGCTTTTATTAAAGTCAGGGTAGTTTATACAGAATAATCAGCAATCTCTTGGCTCATTGTAGGCCACAAAACAAGACTTTTACTCAGTTTTCGATGAAAGGTGGATAGCTCGGTTAAAACATAAACAAGTTTTACTCTGAACATGACGATTAATTCGGTTTATAAATGTATTAATTGTCAAATTATTCACTAATCTATAAAATTTAAGCCAGTCATCGTTTGGTGATAATGAATTCAACTTGAAGAAAACGTATAATTAAAAAGCATGACCCAACAGTGGTGAAAGGAGAAACACATATAGCAACTTTATTTAATGTTAGCGGTAGCATTTGTAAATCAAAACTCTTCGGAGAACTCTGTGTGAGCGTGTGTCTGTGTGTGTGAGAGAGAGAGAGAGAGGGAGCGAGATTATCCATGCAAACAAAATAACTAGGCAGATGTTATTTTGTGATTTATATCTACAATGCCTAACATACCCACGAAAAAGTGCTTTGGAACCTATTGTTTGACCACAAGAAAAAATGTCATTTACAATTACATGTTGACAGGAAATTCTACTCTTCTGTTTTCAATCTTTGACTCCTTAATAGAATAAAACTTCAACTGACATTCAGTTATTGTCATTTGCGTGAAACATATTCACTTTTTTTTTACAGAAACGTAAGCAATATTTTCAGCATTATATTACACATCGATGTAATAATTATCGATCTTGCCGTGGCCGTAAAGTATGTTTTTAATCTAGGAACCCTTAACATCAGACAAATAATCAACAAGATGGCATTGTTATATTTGCATCTATCTTATTTGACAGGATGTACATGGACCAACGGGAGCTCTGCTTTAGTTTGTTACTCAATAGGCACATAATTTTAGGGGCACGTGAAAAAGCAGCATTTTTAAAACTTTACATCAACAGCTAATAATTTATAATCTTTAAACTCTGCAAGTATAAGCGAAAGGTTAAATATGTAATTGATTGTAAAAATTAAAAGTCATAATAAACTTAGTACTGACGGTCCAGAGTTTCTGAAAATCCGAAGAAGCCCAGATAGATGCTGCTTTGGATTGCAAAGAAAGCAAAACGTTCAGACTTACTGTTCAGCTGAAACCATCTTGTTTACACTTCAGCACCATTTTAACTGCGAAACATTAATTTCTAGCGTTTTTACTAATCCCAGTTTTTGAATTCTTCAAGGAAAAAACCCAGTTAAAACAACTTTAACAGGAACCGCTATTGCTGCGGTCTGGATAAACGTTCTTCCTCTAACAGTATAATGGATTTAATTACGCCACTCTCGCAATCAAGATCTATAACACAGAAAATGAGGAGAATGTCAAAGCGCATGAATATGATCACATTCGTGACAATCTCCAAAAATATGCAGCCCGTTGCTAATCTCCTACTTCATTCCTTAATAGCACGAATGATCTAAATGTCCAGCTGTTTCAGTCTATTTTTATTGTTGGATTTTGCAGATTTCACTATTTTTCCCAGAACACTTAGAAATATGTGCCTTTTATATATGTGTGTGTTTCTGTGTGTCTGTGTGAGTGTGTGTTGTAAATGCATATTTACCTGCAGGCTTTATATTACGAAGATTGCGTTTAGAACATGATGCTCCAACGATCGTCTATTTAACTATGATCTACCTGTGAAGAAAAAAATCTTGCAATATTTATTCTATGAGTATATATACTCACTCAAAGGCTTTTAAAGGTTGCTTGAAACATTGTGTAGACTTTCACAGCCAGTCTAAATCTGTTAAAGCTAACAAGAGCTCTCAATTGCATGGATACATATTCAATGAATTTGAAAGATTCTGTGTTTGGAATTTGCATAGCAATCAGAAAAGGATTGATTGCTTGTGCGCTAAATGATTTGGAATATCTCATTCCTATCGGGAAAATAGTCACTTTAATATGCTGGTTCTTGAAGCAAATGCAATACTGGTTTCCAATGGAATATGCATATTTTGCACTTCTTTGTTCCAAATCATAAGGCGTATTAGCCTGAAAAAGTTTCCCAGGCAGCTGGATCCAACGTTAGAAAGAGCAAATACATGGGAAGAAGTGAAAAAAAAACAATTGCTGTATTTTGTTTAAGATCAAATGCTGTATTTTTAGTCAGTTGCTTAATACCCAAAATAACATTAGGACACGACATGGTTTCAATCTTTCCAAATATTCAGTGCATGTTCCAAGTTACTTTGAGGAAGATATAGGGTGTTTACATAGAAAATAGGATGGCGACTGACTTCGCATAATCGTTGCATTAGTTGGTTCCACGTTATTTCAAAATTTGAGAATCTTTGTTACTTAAAACAGCTGCATTTTTTTAAACAAAGACACATCTCTTTAACTGCTGTCCCGTCCCAACCTCTCACTTCCCGCCCTGTGGGGAACTGAGGACGGACACTTGCTCTCAAGATAAGAGAAGTTCAGAGTGCTAGTGGACACACGTTTCACACTGTTCCACCAGATAAAGTGACTTTTGTTTGGGGTAATATGTGGGCGGGATCAATAAAGACACGAGTCTCCGCAGTTTGGAACATGATAAGGCAATTCCAAAGATAGAACAAATTAAAGCACAGCCATTTAATCAAAAACTTATTAACTGGCACAATGATTCCAGTGCCTTATATGAAAATCAAAGCTTAGGAGCACATATTGTTTTTTTCTTGTTCATAAATAACTCAGATGTGTAAAGAGCACAACAGATGAATAAATCCTACACGTTATTGTGAGTGGACATTGTTGTTGCAAAGCTTTGAAGTTTTATGTTTAGTGAGGAGTAAAATTGTGGAAATATTACATCTGTACACGCCTGTTTCACTGCTTTTACTACAAAAAGAGAAACGCCGTTCGGTTCTTACCAAAATGGTTTAGAAATCTTATCAATAGCTGGAGAAAAGCCAGCAAGAAAACCCTGTCATTTTATCAATAAGTTATGTTTCCTTTATCTTTCAGAACTTTAAGCCTTCCACTTTTAAACCAGTTGGCAATTAAAACACAATGATAATTGTTCCGCACATGCCACATAAAGTTGCATGCTAAATCTGCATTCTGGGCACCGTCGCGGAAAAGTCCACGGGAGACTGTCACATAATGTAAACAATGCAGGTGACAATACTGAACTCAGCAATCAGTGTAAAAGCAAAGGCAGTTACATTGAGAACCAGAGTCACATTTTCGGTGTTATTTTCCGCAAAGTATCCAACCAGGATGCGAGTTAAACTAGGAAAATTATAAAAGGAAGTAAACCCTTCACAGAGAGGATAATGCATTAGGGAATACAACTAAATGATAGAAGTGAAGGGAAACAGAGAGCACAGAAATGTTTTACTGATCGCGAATGTCGCTGATTGAGAATACGCAGACTAATAACTGGCTGGCAAAGCCAAGCATACGTTTGATCAACAGAGAGGAAGATCATCAAATTTGATTAGTTGTGGATTTTGGCAGGGAGTTTCATTTCAGCTTGTCAATATTTACAAGTTGCTTCTCCACCCCTCACCCCCCCCCCCCCCCCCTAAAAAAAATATGGGTCCAGTGGAACTTGGGGAATACATAAGCGAGGCCTGGGAACATGAAATGTTCTGTTTATTCTGAGCGACATCTCCACAATCGTTGTTTCCAATTGTAACTAACAATCACCATGCTGATTCCCCACGTAATATCATGCTTTGAATTGCTACAAAATATATCGCTTTCGCGTGTAGGCAGCAGCTGGCTTCAGCTCCTGGGGCCGTGCACTGCGCCACTCGAAACAACAATTGGCAGCGACACGCACTGTAATTCACAATTGGCTTTTGGGACATGAAAGTATCCCCTTTCTCGGCATGTGTAGCTCAATATTTTTCATTTTCAGGCCCAATTTTGTCTATTCATAGCCGCAGCCAGGAATCTCTCAGTAGCCAAGTTGTTGAAAAAAATATGACTAAGATCAGATATATTGCACATTCAAACATTTGTATTATGTTATAGATTTCATGACCCCTCTATTCAACTCGAAAGAAATACTTCGCCCTTAACCCATAGTAAATTAGAAAATGTTATTTATTGCCAAGTATTTAAGTGTTTCATGAAGAAAAACAATTGAACTCTGGGCAGGAGGCTGTCGTTTTCATATGTTTATATGTCATGCTCCATAGGCAAAAAAACCCCCCCTCAGAATACACATTTCCCTGTATGTAGTTCTGTGATATTTTAATACACTTCGTTTAAGTAATCAGATGTTCAAGCTGCCATTCAGATATCTGCAAACCATTCAAATCATTATTGAACCAATCACAGATTTAATGGTTACAGAGGCGAAAACATAAGTTGGCTGACCTTCGTCACCCTCCCGTCGTCTCCCCCCTTCCGCCTCCCTCTCATAAGACAGAGAGGGGCAGACGGCGAGACAGGGAGACAGACAGTGGGGTAAACAGACACAGAGGGAGAAGGGGTTTTACTGCTTTGGAAGTAGTGAAGTTTCTGCGTGTAGCAGTTGCAAGCAGAAATTCCTGGCTCCGAAATGCCCCTGCTTCCAATTAATTATTAACTAACAAATTGGCTCCAATGTCCGATTTGTGTGATTCCTCCATAGACTTCTGTGTCACTGGTATTGGAAAAGACAACCAGAGCGACATCACATTCCATGCTGCCTACACAGCCAAACATAGTGATCCGTTTACCTTTCCCCAGATAGAAAATCGCATTCCTTGAAGATGCAAAATGAGTTTTCGGAAAGAGTGTGCATCTATCATCAGTTCCATGCATTTTATAACACGTCACGTTTTTGTGAAAAGCATGAGATGCAGTCGATGCTGTAATTTAAGAACGGATGATTTACGGATTATTAGTACATTAAGCACCGTTGAAAGATGGAAACGTGCTTGCCATGGATTTTGTACTTGAGGATTTGACTTTGGCATTCGCTGTCATCTCACGCAAGCATTCCTTGTGTGATCACTGCAAGGCATGGTCACGTTATATCATGGACTTCTCGGCCAGTTGTCGGTTACATTATCATGCTGGCGAACCCGATTATGATAAGTTTATACCCGCTCCTGCAAATTGATCTCCGGATCGGAATTTTATGATTTGTTTCTCTGACAACTGGCGGTGCCGCATAAAAAAAACCCACTGGGTTAATATTAATCATGCCCCAGTCATCGTGGATGGGAATAGAATATCAGAGAGGTGACCAACCATGCAATCAGATGCCACAATTACATTGATTAATTGGCTTCCCTCTAGTTTTTCACGGAGCCAACTGTTGCAAAGTTACATACCATTCACTGATCAATAAGACCGCATCTTTTAACAGACATGTACATTAGTGTACAATACTTTCAAAGTCAATTCTGCACAATCTCCTTTTTACAATTGTAGACATCCTATTCGTTTCTGATTATGTTTTTGATATGTTATTTGCTGTGAATGTCGATTCTGTTAACTATCAAAAACACGAGCGCCTTTTTCTAATTTGCATTGACAACTGGTTATAATCACTGGTGCATCTATCGCTCTTTTATTGTTTAAATAGGACATACAGAGATCAAAATCAGGATCCCAAAAAGTTTGCTGCAGTGCCCCCAAATGTCTGTTCCTGTTAACCCTACTACTGCCCCAAGCAGCCTTCAGTTCATCAATAAGGGTAACACTGGGACAGTAGGGGAAAACGTGGACTCGGGGTCACATCAGTCTCTTTTGATCATCCACGGCAGAGATGTGAAACAGAGGTCACACATTCTCATATCGAATGAGTTGCAGCCGACAACACCAACTGTTGGAGTAATACCTCGCATCCCTCCTCCCACGTTCTTCACTGCCACACTGTGTCCCCCTGTGTCCGTCATGCTTTAGCAATATGACTGATGCGTATTTCTGTGAAACATGACACCGTCTGCTCCGCAAACTGAGCAAAATTCGAGTTGCTTACAGCCACCAGACGAACCTTACGGTATCGTTTTGCAGGTGGGAGGGGTGAGGTAGGGCGGGAGTGGGGGGTGGGTGGGGATCATCGCCATGAATGGCAAAAATAAATCTGTCAAGTCACGGCTCCAATATGTTGACAGTAAACCCGATAGTAGCTCTGTATCTCAGCCAGGCGCAGGGCGCGCCGCAAGCGTGTCCTTGGATGGCAGTTACTACTTGGGTCTTCACAGACTTGCAAACTTCCTCCAGCAACTAAACTTTCAAACAGAAGTTTCAGATTTCAATAATTACAACCCCACGAACCGTCCTTAAAAACAATAACACGTCAAAACCATCCCTCCTGCGGGAATGAAGGTGGTTTGACTCAAGTTTCTGGCATTAGAATTTATTGTACAATTGATCCAAGAATTGCGCATTTTATTTTCATACAGATGTGGTGACAGTGTCATTATTCCATCGCGAACACAAACGGGTTAAGGATGTCTAAACACAGCAGTTACCTTGTCACCTTTCTCGAAGTAAAGATTCACTGCTGTGGGTTTTAGAAACCAATGTGGAAATCTTGCCTTGAATATGTAAGGTTAATAATCTTTGCACAAAGCAGCGTTTTACTCAGCGTGGTGTGAAAGTTTAAGCATTATTATAGGGAAAGGATTCCTCCGTCGTTGTGTGTAGGGACATGCTAAATGTGTTGATCGAGAATTTCTTTGTTTGCAATTTCTAGCGCAATTTCTAGCGAAAAAAGTTTCCTCTGTGGCTACATACAGGAAATCATCCCTGCAGGTGAACCTTAAACCATAAAGTTTACAGATTTGGCAAAACGCGATTTAAATATATGCATCGAGGATATGAATCTATGATCTGAAGTAAACCTGCAACAATGCTCACCCTTACAAGCAACAACAACTTACATTTATAAAGCTCCTTTTGACTTAATAAAACATCCTAAGGCACTTCACATGAGCATTATAAAACAAGGTATAACACTGGAGTCACATAAGGAGATATTAGGTCAGATGACCTAAAGGTTGGTCAAAGAGGTAGGTTTTAAGGAATGTCTTAAGGAGGAAAGTGAGGTGGAGAGGAGGAGAGGTGAATGGAGGGTATTTCAGAGCTTCCAGCGCGAAGAGTTGTCCACCACCGAATGTTGCAGACTGGCACATTCCAAGGTCCAGGACTACGTGCTGAGGGACGCACTAAAGCTTGGGGCAGCCGCAGCAAAGGCTCAATGGGGAAAGACCACAGTGTAAGGACCCCCACCAAGCTGAACTGAGGGGCTGGATCCATGGGAAACCCCTCGAACTGTATCGTTGATATTTTCATTTGCTGTAAATGTAAAACTGTAATTGGCATGACAACAGTGAAATGGAAGGGCTGTGAAGAAACTCATGATAGTATAGAAGGAAACTGATCTCCCTTGCAATGTTTGTATTTATTGGTGCTGTTTGAAACTGTTTGGCAATGTAATCTTTGCAGATTTTTATGAATAAAGTATATTTTGGAAATAAAAAAATTTTTTCAGAGCTTGTCACTCCTTATCGCTCAGAGAAATGCACAAATCATGTTCAAATGAGCAAGGGGTTGCAACTCATATTCATGTTCAAATCTTTGAGCTTGAAAGTTGGCATACTTGGTAGGCCTAGGTGGTTTGGTGTTCCAATACATTCTAAAGAAAATGACAATATGCTAAAATGAACAGTGAACGTACAACCCTTAGCAAAAACCACAATGGTAAAACAATGGATTGGCAATAGTCTTAGTACGTCTACCTAGAAATTAATGTAAGCAAGTTTATCATCCTCTCTGCTTCTGGATATACTCACCGTTTACAATATATATCCTGGGGTGAACTGTCAATCTAGAAATACTTCTGATGCGGTTAGGCTGACTGTAGTGTGACTGAATGCCTTAAATTAGAGTAACTGAAACCTACATAAAATTCATCAAACGTTCACTCAAAAATGCAGGCAGGAATTATGCATGTAATCTCAGAGCATACAAATATACATTATATTTTATATGCAAATGAGAAATAAATAGTTGAATCCCGACTTGTTAATCGGTTGTTACGTAAAATTATTTCCATAAACTTTATAAAATCTACCAAGCTTTAATATTTATATGACAGACCGCTTATTTACTAAACTGCAACTATAACAAGCTAAAGGATTATTGTTGAACACTGATCCTTTGTTCGTGTGCGACAGGTGAGTGGTATGTGCTGAACTTACCATATGCAATGTTCTGTGTAATGAAACTGCACAAAATTCTGTGGCTGGATTTATATTGCACAGAGAAATACTATGTCAAATTCTGTGTAGTGTAATATGGGCGAATTTCGAATAGGAAGTGTTTAATCTTGTAGTTACATTTAAAAAATGGTTGAAGAATAAAAACGTTCTCTAATATGCAAGAGCAATTTAGACAAGTGGATGAATATACTTCCGGAAATTTGCCAGTTTATGTTCATCTTTTTAATAAATTCTATGATGAAATAGAGAGCAAGAGAGAACTTAATTATTTAAGTAGATGGCCACGTACTAATATTGGTATCTTATAAAGTCAAAACATTGAAATGGGTCCCGTTAACACAAAACGCAAATAAAAGTTCTGCATCTGCACTTTTGTGTTGCAAATTTTGCCGAATGGATTTACATCATTTAGATTCGACACTACTACAACATCTCATGGGCGGTCGTATCTCTACGTTACCTATGCTGGTAAATGCCAGTTAATACTCTACATCATAAATGATTAATTAATTAGGCTAGGTGAGTTTGTATTGCTTTGCTATGCAACCCGTTTCGCATGATACTATCCATTAACACATCCATAAATCCAAAACACAATTTGAAATATTGTTTCATACATTCCAAATAGTAAAAAGTTAAAATCATCGAGGCCATGAAGATCAATTTAAGAAATTGAATATTTTATCTATGTGTTGGTACTATTGTGTATGTTCCCAACTGCCAGATAAACTGTAACTGTTTGTAACATTCCTCCCCTCAAAGACGCTGTCTTGCATTTTCCATTACCGCTCTATTGTTTTCTAGGCTGCTGGTGCAGGGCTCCACTCACTCACGTCGCCTGCTTTTAAATTCTAGACTTATTAGCCAGGTAATCGAAAGAAAAGTATTGATTTTTAGTAGCGTGTTCCTGCCTTTGTCTTTATTTCTGTCTCTATGTTGTTGTATTTGTAATCTCTCGTGTGTCCTATACTTCCTGTAAAATTTTCGACCCTCTTTCAATTTTTAATTTTCTGCTTGCCACAATCTCTTTTGCCATTCCCTATATTTTGTTGGATTCATTTCGCGCCTCCTGGGTTCCATAGTTCATTCTAGGTCAGTGGGGAAAGTATCTATGGTAGGAGTCTCAGGACGGTCTTACTGCTCTGCACTGCCCCCGGATAATTAGTATCTAGTAGCAGCATCTAGCGGTTAAAGTTAAAGATTGGAATCGGTCAATAGTGTTTCCACCAGTGATGCCACTTTCAAAATACTTAATTAGCTGTGAAGCGCTTTGGGACGTCCTGAGGTCGTGAAATGCTCTTTTTTTTTAAGTAGTCGCAGGATAACGTCACACTGCGGGAGATAGAAGTGGAGAAGGAAATCTCACCGATTTATACAGTAGGAAAGAAATAGAAAAATATACAACACCGTCACAGTCCCTTTCATGCTGGTGGACAAAATGTAAATTAGGGAAAACAACCAACTTCACAATATTAGAAGCTTTTTTGTACATTTTAGAATTGTCTCGCTGTTTTACAACACACCGGTTTTTTTTATTATGTTTTAGAATTTGTGAGTTTCCTCGTGTATTTTGACAAGCTTTCAACCGATACTTGACCCCTCTACCAATACCGCAAATGACTGAGAATAAGATGAGGTATTTGCTTATCCCCGTGTTTACTTGGCTTTGGCGGCCAGGTATCTGCGAGATTGCGGGTGCACTGACTTTTGCTGTCAACCTGACCCTGACAAACCCTGTCAGTGGTACCGGTGTGACAGGAATGGTTGTCACGAGTCGAACAAAGCATCATCTTCAGAAAGTTAGAAGGTACAGCATTACCAAAAACATACAAGCAGCTTTGAAGCTATACAACTTTTATTGAGTTCACGGCTGTAATACAACCCCCCGCCCCCACCCCCCCCCCCCCCCCCCACACACACACACATATATCTACAATCAGAACCTTTTTACAAATACATTTAAATCTATTTTGCAGCATTCGCAGTAAAATCTTATTCAAGAACGGCATGTTGATGTCTTCAAACTTAAAGATTACGTCCGTGCCAACAGGTTTGTATTAAAATTGTCACTGGGAGAACATTGTAGGGTTGGGAAAGAAAGGTGTGGCGGATTTAGTACACAAGAAGGGCGATGTTATCATGCTCATTTTAAAACAGCACCACTCGGAACATATATCACATCCCTTACAAGAGACCTAGCATATGGAACACAATTATCGTACAGGTATGTAAATCTAAGCAAGTGAATGCAAACAGTTAGAAACACATGCAATCCCATGAGCTATATGTTACAGCAGGTCCGTCAGAGAGAAAGGTCCTGGATGCGACCCGTCATAATATTTCCGAGTTGCTTGTGCGGTTCACTTGAAAGTGAACGCTTCATTATTGGAATTTAAAGGCATTATTCTTCTAAACCTAGAACCTAATGGTTCCTTTGTAACTTGTTAAGCTCAGTTATCGACTCGCGAAATTCACTTAGGTGATGTATATCGCACGACTTTCATTTGTTTCTGAATGCTGAAAGTTCTTTGCACTTTGATAGGTTCTATGGTTGTGAAGGTTTTGTTTCACACAGTATTATTTCCCGCATCTGAAACTTCAAAGCGGCCGATTTATTTCTAGAAACTACTAATTAGTTGAACTGACGTGCTAAAATAGAGCGGCGTTCTTCGCTTTCCGCTTTTTATTGCATATTTATAATTGCTGATGATTGATCAGCAGAGCAACCTATAGATATTTTCAGCCGATGTTGATATTGCGGCTGATATGGTAGCTATAAAAACGACATTCCTTGCCATCTCATGATAGGACTAGAACAAATACCGTGCTGTCATAACAAATGTCTGCCAGTTCTGCAAATTTGGTTCATAATCCGTAGCCATGCACGCCATTTGCATCGTTTTGCCATTGACATTATTTAATCAACCAGCTCGTTGGGTGAGGGCACGTTACGGGTCGTGGGGGTAAAATTCAGGGGCTCTTCATTAAAACTTTATTTGAAATATGTTGAATTGGTTCTATAAATTAATCTGCCATAACGTTTCAACTCCTCAGTTACTGATTATTGAATAGAAAGGCAACACCCGATACATTTTGGTCTGGTGAATAGTTTGATCCTATTTGATACTGATCTTCTTTAGCAATGGCATTTCTATCCTCCGATTTTTTTTTTGTGTAAATCGGTCAAGGAATATTCTCAACCCAGAAATAGTTTCCTGGCGCTTCGTTTTCTTCCCGGGCATGCAGTTCCTCGGGGATAATGTCAGGTATTGTTTCTCTCGACTGCTATAAATTTACACGCCAAAGTGCAGCCTTTGATCGCAAGCATATCTGTACCCGGGTCTGACAGTTAAAAAATGCAGACCTGTTTGGAGCTCATTTAACTGCCATCAATACACTCTCAACAAGGTCATTCAGACTGAAAATCCACTTTTGTTCTGGGCTAGAGGTGGGCGCAAGGTCGCATTGAAGGTAACGTGTCCGAACTCATATTTGTTAAAACAAGATAATCATCAAAAGCGCCTATCTTTAACGGACGTGCAGTCCATTGACAGTTAACGTGCGAGTGCGTTTTAAAATAATATTGTGCTTTTTTTCTGGCATTGTATCATTATTTTAAAACGATTAATCTCCTGAACAGGTAGGGAGATTCTTCTTCAAATGGAATGTTAATCTTCATCGAAAAGGCATAGGGTTAGAAAATTACCAAGGCAACTAAAACAGAGATGGCTTTAAGCATCAAGGGCTATTTAATTAATACAGGTTATTGTGCAACCATTACTCTTTGCAAAACCATTTGTGCTTTGGCTGATCTCTATCTCCTTAAATTCTTCTAGTTCCTCAACCCACCGCCTAAAATCTTCCTCTGACTCTTTAATACCCTTTCCGTGACGATTGCTGGGCCCGATGCTGTGAGCTTCCGTCCCTATAAACCTCTGTTCCTTTACCTCTCTTCCTTCCTTTAAGACCTTCCTTAAACTCCACCTCTTTAGCCAAGCTATCGCCTTGACTCCTACATCTCCCTTTGGTTCAGGGTTAATTTTTTAAATTGGGTTTCTGTAAAGTGCCTCGGGCGATTTTCCACGGAAAAGGCTCTATATAAGTGCAAGTTGTTACTTTTTAGCAAATGAACGAAGGGCTTCGATATATATATATTATCGATATATTATATACTCATTGGGCTGAATTCCTGACCTGTTGCATCGAATTGTGGGCCAAGTGTAAATATCACACCAAATATGCCTTTGTAAAAGATTATTGGCGTGAGTGCGCACGCTTAGTGACTGTTTTCGAGAAGTAAATCTGCATTTATTTCGTTAGCAGTACTCTGAACAACCTATTGGTGGTTTAATTGTATTATTCTCTTAATTGTATTGGCATTTTTACAGTGCTTGAAAGGCAAACAGTAAGGCAAATTCGCTAAAAGAAAACTTTTATATTTTAGTATCGAGACGATCTTGTGTTATGTAGTATGCTTGCCAACAATCTTTTAAGGCCAGTTACGCAACGCTGTTTAGTTTCAGGTGTTAATGATAAACGCCGCAAGTAACAGCTGCACACCACTATCTTTCCCGACCTCTGCTAACTGTTGTGAATCTATTAATATAATACCGAAACCCAACACAACTCCGAACCAAGTCCAGAATAAATCCCTCTCTTCAATTTATCTAATATGTATTAATCAAAAATCTTCCCCTTCCGAGGCACCGACAAGAAGCCTTTGCCACTGGAATGCTTCCCGATGTGACATCTCTTTAAGACAACATAATGCTGACCGAACCTCCGTGTTTGTAGCAATTTGTCACTCCAAGCCTTTTTACTCATAATAAAGTGTTCCGCCTATTTGGTAGATCACTTATATACAATAGGTTAACTTAACGAACATTTTACAACTTAAAAGTACTCATGTGTCTCTGGCAATTGGACATCTAACCTGTTTTCATGGCGGTCTCAAACTGAACCAGCCACAACACCATTGCCTCCATGAACCGTGGGTTGGATCTGGAAAAATATCAAGTACGTTCACATCATGGGACTTCTTGAGGCTGTACAGTGAGCTTGGAAACATGGATTTGAAATGCTTAACTACATAATGAAGCTATAAATCAATGATCATATATATATATACACTCATATAGAAAATACATTGTCACTTTTTTGACTGGATTCCGTATACAGATTTGTTTGCGCACATTTAATGTGTGATAATCTTTTAGTTTACCACCAGTTAACGGTTCACGAACTTCGCAAAGGAGTCATTAACGATAATCTTTAATCAAAATTGATGTTGTACAAGAACACATGCCAGTGTACGAGCTCTACCCGCTTAAACATATGTATGCTCGAAATGTTTCCTAACCAAAAATATTACTACTGTAAACTGCATAATCTTACTCTAGAATGTGCAAGCTGCGTGGAATTTACACCCTCAGACTTTATATCATTGATAGGGATGGCCATTACAATTGGCTCCTCTTGTCTGTACTTAATTCGCAAAAACAGACCCACTTTCTTTTAATGAATGTTTAGAAAAATAATTGTAATTTCTATTATCAATGAGGGTAATTAGCAATGGAACTGAAAATACCTAACAACATTAAAGTAATTACATTAAAACGATAAAATGAATTGTCAAAGCAGATTCAACTGTTTTTCTTCTGCAACAAGTAGACTGCAAAATACCAAAATTACAGTTTTTCAGCTCAAAACCGAATATAAGCTTTACAAATACCTGAGTGCAAGGTATATGATAAATATCCAATTGTGAGATCCAGATAATGTGATCCCCAAAACAAGAAAAATAATGGAGTCCTATGCAGTTAAAACAGAATTTAACAGTCTCTGATCACAGTTTATGCATGGCTTTCATGTATTCCTAAACTGTGGAAATATTCATCATATGTCATGGGAGGCCATGGTTTTTTTTTTAAATAACTGTTTTGAGTCTTACCTTCAAGTGAACAGATTGATTTATGGAATATGAGATAATGTTGATGCCGTGAATGGGATTGGTTTTATTTCTTTTCCTGGGGCAGGTTTTCAACAAATCTTGTGTTATAACGATATGTATCAAGCTCATTTAAACCGTTAGCATATCATTTACATGTGTCAGATTTTCTCAGTTTAGAAACATTCCATTTCCCCGTGAGCTTCTGGATCCTCAAAATCTGTTTTATTGAATACCATTTGACAGGAATTATCCTCTTTCACAGTATAATGTCCCTCAACATTAGATGTGTGGTAACCGAGAAACAGCAACACTCGGAGAGGAAATCGCTTGAAAGGAAAAGGTTGTGATTGGTACTCATTGGAAATAATTTATATATTTTGACACATGTGGCAAATGGAAAGCACAAACAAAAATGCACATAATTTCATAATAAATCAGCGAACAGACTACTACTAACAAGAGATGAAAGATGGGGAGATGTTAGTTAATGAAAGAACCTTTTTAGTGTACTGACACAAGCTAGCATTGACCATCAGCCATTGCCACTGGTCATTAGTTACACACACACAAAAAGCAATATGAGCTCCTGTGATGATTCAGTTGAGAGTAAAATATCCAGTGCAAGTGTGAGAGGAAACACCCAGGGATAAGATCAGGTATTGTAACACTTGTGGATGTGTGTATATTTGGCTATAAAAATACCTTCATCAAAATACATAGTCATTGCCTTGTAACTCTTAACTAGATCACACTCAGGTCATTTTTATATTTTTTCAACAGAAAAGGGGAGAAAAACAAATGAGGAAAGAAGTCAGAAACAAACAGGGGTAAGAAAACAACAGACAGAAAGGGCTGGATTTTGTTACACTCCCGACATTGGGCTCTGTGGCAGGGTGGGGGCCGGATGATCTCACCAGCAACAGCCTACCACAGAGCCTGTGCCGGGATTGTCAGGTCTGATCTTCCTGGCGGTGGTGAGACTTTGTGGCAGCCCCCCTTCCGCTCGGCGACGGGACCCAACTTTATATATTTAAATAAAGGATAGGTATACATTTATATACCTTTCACAGTGATCTTGCTGGCCATCTGCGATGTTCCATGTGACGGCCGGCACTCACGCGCCTTCACTTTCCCATCCAGGGAAAGCTGGTGCCACCGAGGTACGGAAGGGCGTAACTTAGGATTTTTAGTGTAGTCGGGTGGCAGGGGGAGGGGGGAACGGGGTGGGTGGTCGACTCTGCTTTTCTAGTGTGTTGGGGGGCGGGAAGGGTGACCTCTGCACTTTGTGCAGTTTGGTGGGCGGGGGGGGGGGGGGGATGAGGTCAACTATTCAAATTAAGTGTTTTGAGGGGGGGAACGGGGCTACCATTTATTTTCCGTGTATTATGGGGTGGGGTGGGGAATGGGTCACACATTTATGTAGAGTGTAGTGGAGGGGGAGGGGGTTGCGGGTTGAACTTTTTTCTCTCTGTGTAGCTCTGGCAGCCCTTTAAAAATGGTGCCGGGACCTGTGCAGAGGCAGCTGATGCCATTGCCAGCGTCTCAGAGGCCACCCCTGCTACATGATTGGGGGGGGGAGGGGGTGGGTGGATTGCCCAGTGTACGCAGATGAGCCGCCACACGCTAGATCGCGTGGCGGCGCGTGGCCTGCGTGTGTCAGCCACTATTTTGTTCACTCACGCCTGGCCTTGGGAAAATAAAGAATTTTCCCGTTGCCAGGCCACACGCTGCCATGCCGATGCGATCTAGCGCATGGCGGCTTATTTCGATACGGTGGATAGACGTTCCCCCCCCCCCCCCCCCGCAATCACGTGGCGGGGGCGGGCTCTGCAATGTCGGCAATGTGTCACTTGGCCCAGAAACCACCACCCCCTCAACCACCATGACGCTGTACAAAAATGTGTGGCCCATTCCTCCCCCCCAATCCAATGCAGAGTTGACCCCTTCTGATCTCTTCTCCCCCCAACTGCACAAAGTGCAGGGATCACCCCTTCCCTCCCCCACACTAAAAATGCAGAGTTGACCCCCCACCTCCACTACACTGTACATAAATATATGACCCATTCCCCACCCCACAATAAAAATGCTCTGATCCCCTCTTCCCCACCTTGGTGGCACCAGCTCTCCATGGATGGGAACATGAAGGTGCATGAGTGCTGCCCGACGCACTGAAGATCCGGATCCAAAGGTAAGATCATGAGGAATTAGATTTAAACGTTTGCATAGAGTTTATTTAAACATTTAAAGTTGGGTCCCGTCGCCGAGCGGCGGGGCGTCCACCATGGAGCCTCGGCTTCACTGGGAAGATCAGGCCTGGCAATCCCGGTGTCGGGCTCTGTGGCAGGCCACTGCCACTCCGATCTTCCAGGCCTCTCGCCACGGAGCCCAATGTCAGGAACTGAACAAAATTCAGCCCATCATTTTCCTCACAGAGGTTTATCTACCACAGCAATTTATGTGTATGATGGATCTGTGTGAAAGAAACTAAGGAACAATGGAAAGCTTCATGACCTGGATTTTGCAGTCAGCAGCAAAGGGGCAATGCTTACTACTAAACTTGATAAAAGCTACGCATAAGGATTTAGCGGCCTCTCGAACATGGATTTCCTCAATTCTGACCTGAATTTGAATCTTGGGCACCGTCTTTAGGGGAACTGTGGTGTACAGCAACAGTGATGTCACCAGGTAGGCTGATCAGATTGAAGAATTCTCACAGTCATCTACAACAAGTAAAAAGGATGGATTATAACTCACTTTTTAATCATTACACAGAAAGTGAAACAAATATTAGGGAATACGTATGGGACTGTGGTAGAAGCTGAACTATCACAAGCAAACTTTAAAAATAAAATAAAAAATATTTTTTATTATTTTAAAAATAATGGAAATTTTACATGCTCTGAGGGAATGACACTCCACAATAATAAAATTAGCTTTTCAGAGCCAGAAAGATTGCTTAGCAGGAATTAAAAACTCAGTTACACCTCATTCAAAAAGGCTTAACATTTTGAATAATTTTTACAGCAACAATAGTGTGTAAAAAGTTGAAGCTCATTCCAGTTCACTGATTCTGTGTTGATTGCATCTACAAAGACTACACCAAGGCACCTGTGGTGAAGCTGAGTATCACCGACAGCAACTTCTAGATTTCTGAGTTTAACTGCGCATGTGTCAATGCCAGACGTTGCTGTCAGTATTACACAATAATGACGACAAGCGTGATAATTATACCCTCATTACAACTACAAATTCCGGACCATTATGTATATGTATTCCCATGTTCAGGCTGCATCTGACCAAAGATATAATCTGTCTAAGTCAGAAAAATGACAAGAGATGGATCACATGTCACATGGAGCAGCACAAATGCCCTGCATTTGCTTCAATCATATGATGTTTATTCTAAAATAGTAGGCAATTAGCTAGCCTTTGAAAAGTAAAACTTATTTAATGGTTTGGCCATTAGGAATGCAACATAATCTCTTCTAGCAGTGGTGACCTTAAATATATTGTAAAATATCGCAAGCCTGAGGTGTCTGGTCCATCGATGATAAAGGATTTTTCCCAAAAGACTAAAAACAATGCAGATCAACACCACCCCACACCCCATCCCCAATAAGTGTCAAATACAGGTTGTGTATTATCTGCTCACAAAGGCAGCAGAAATCTTTCACAGAAGCAGTCATTTTTAAATAACTACAATATTAGGCATAGCTACAAATATGTGATCTGAAATAGGATGGATCATTAGGTCAGTTAAATCTGCATTACTTCTGTAAATTGCATGTCAATTATATGCATACCTAAACTCATGCATGTAGAACATGCAATGAACTCTCCTATAGATTGCAAGCACAGCATGCAACTGAAACTCATGCATTTGGTGGGCTGAAAATACTTTGCATAGACTGTGGATTAACCTTCAATCTCTGAATGTAAATAAATCCTTTTACCCTTTATTTTCTATTTTTACAAGACATTTTTGCTTCCTTTTATAGCATTTCAGGAGTGCTTCAAGGAATAACATGATTGACTGATTTCTGATTTACAATTGAAGTTCTTCCATTATTCTATAAATGGAGAATACAATTGTAAATAAAAAGCATCACAAATAAATCGTACAGTGCAAAACTAGTTCAAAGTCAGATCTTTTCCCCTGTTAAGAAGATTATAAATCAACCTAATGCATTAGTTCAGTTGATCACATAGAGATAATGCTAGGGATGCTATCAGGAATAGTCAAGTATCAAATAAGTCTATACATTACTGTGATGTTAGTCGAAAATTTCTCAAAACATTTGCATTCCTCTGCTCATTATTTTAAGGTAGGCATCAACCTGTTTATTTTAATATATGCTATATAACTGGACAAAGGGCTGTTGTTATGAATATGCAGAGCATGTATACAAAGTTCACTAGTTTCACTGTTGCAAACTTTGGGCCTGCCTTAAATATCGTCTGGCGCTGGTCTATTTCTGACACATTTCTGTTGTCTTTAGGAAAGAGACAATACACAAACTCTTTGAATTTGATACTAATATGGGGGGTGTGGGGAAGGTGGTGATAAAACTACTTGGTGATTGGAACTGGATATGTCTTTCACACACGCCCTAATGTGCACTTCTCTATTCTTTTAGTAGGCAGACTGAAAACACTTTAGTGAGATGAGGCTAGATATGCTTTACATTACAGGCAGCTAGTGAATGTACAATTTTCAACTTAATCCAAATAATGCCATATCACTGCTCAAGAGCAAGAAAAATAATAAAACATTCAATGCAATATTCTTGATAAGCTTTCTGGTTTTGTCCAGCCCTGGAAAAAGAAAGTTTTCTTTCATTAGACAAAATTTCTTTCTTAACTTGGTGACTGACCATATATGAGTCTCTTCTCTCCTTTCCTTCTCCTGAATTCATAGGAAATGGAAGGCTGTTACCTCAGGACCCATTCAAGGATCCACCAGCAGGCCTGTTTGCCAAACTAACTAGCCTCCTCTCCCAAAAGTATATTTTCAGATTGCTGGACACATATGAATAGAATCATTCCCACAATAATAAGTCTGGATATTTACTTTGACATCTCAGATGAGATAACAAGATGTTTAATGTCCACAATCATTGTGGAAACTTCTTCAATGCCTGCATCATTAACACTTCAAGCTCCTCCCATTTAGTCTCAGTGTTTGTGGCTTGTGGCTCTTTAAATGTTTGGGAATTCACTATGCTATAAAAACCAAATATAACTCATTCTGAAGTACTTTCCTTGAAAAAGTGATCAAAATCAGAATCACATGTTAATTTCTGGGTTATATTCTCTGTTGAAGGGCAACAATTTGAACGTGAGAATTACATTGCTGTTTATGATGCTGTGTATGTTTATGTGCTGAGCAACAGCACTTTTTGACAATAAGTGTGGCACCCTAAATACTAGCATGAGGCATGCTTGAGCAAAGATATCAATACCAATGAGAACATTGTAATAGTCAAGATATGTTACTACTAGGTATCTACATGTACTATGAATCACTTGTAGCATAGTCTTGTTTCAAAGATAAATGTTAAGTGCTAAACTATATTTCAAAGAGAACCTAACGAATGTGGTTGATTCGTTTTATGACAAGAACATTGTGAACTTTTCTTGAGGGTTTGCTTTTAGTACTTAGCTTACAGGACATTATTTATTGCACATACTTTTTATTTATAGTCATGCATTATAAATATGCTTCTCTCTAAATTAACCTGAGATATCACACACAAAAGGCATAGGAATGCAAAGAAAATAGTAAGGTATGATTTCCAGTCAATTTTTGCTTCTTGTTGATTGCAGAGGAGTGGCAAACAGGAAAGTAATTTTTTTCAGCAACAACAAAAACAATTTGCATTTATAAAGAGCCTTTAACATATGTAATTCTTTATTCATTTTAAGGATATGGAAGCAAAAAAGTTGTTTGATATAAGAAAGAAGTATTTTTTAGAGATTTAGAGCTCTGTTTACCATATAGTTTATTCCACCCTGAATCTAGTTTGGATTCCAGGTGAAAGTTAAGTTATTGTGTAAGCACCTCACAGCTTTAAAGCTTTGGGCTTCATATGGATGTGACATCGGTAAGTACACATCTAAGGTAACAGAAGGTTTTTGCTTTCAAACCAGTTATTATAATGGGGTGTCAATGCAATATAATGTTGAGAGTGCTTGCTGAATGTCAGCAATATCAGTGTGAGTGAAATTTCTTTTTACCGACCTCTAACCATTCCACCTTGCTGTAGGATGACTGAAGCATGGGTAAAGCCTGCTTGCTTTCAACAAAAAAAAATGGTGCGACTGATGGTGACCTTCCTTTTTTTCTCCTTCTGATTGGAAAGAATTGACCATCTTGTTTTTTTTTCAAACCATAGAAACTATTGCTTGTCGAAGGCTGATAGCCTTGTACTAAAACCAGAAAATGTTGGAAACACTCAGTAGGTCGGGCAACATCTGTGGAGGGAATGGACCAGTTAACATTTTGGGAGTGAACCCTTCTTCAGAACAGTAGTTCCAGTACCAGGACCTGCATCTGAAATGTTAACTGTTCCCCTCACAGATGCTGCCTGACCCGTGAGGTTCTATCTCGCATTTTTTTTGTTTCAGATTTGCAGCATCTGCTTTTTGGCGCTAAACTTACATATGTTTGAGTGCTTATATCTAGAATTCTGTGATCCCTTTGTAGTGGTCTGAGCAAGCAGTGCAACATGCCTCCTAATTATACAAATGCAGAAATTGGGCATGCACTGGCCCAACACATCCAACATAGTGGCAGCAATATATATAATAACTTGCATGAGGTAAAAGAGAATGTCAATGGGTTGACATTAGATCCCAATGTGTAATCCTTCCTAGATGTTTTGATGACTTGGATTTAAGGTCTTTACGAGAACAAATGGTGCACGGCTCAGACTGAGGCATATTGGAATGATTCCAGAAACTGAGGGGATGACTAATATGGCAACTAAGCTTCAGGAAGCAAAATAAAGAATTTGTCTCTCATTCTGATACCTCCCATAAACATGAGTGCAAGACTTCCAGAAAGTTTTCTGTCTTTACCTGTACGCCATAGCAATTAACATCTCCAAATTAAAGAGAATTAAATCTCAATTTTCTTACCTTATCTTTGTCATTTCTCTTTCATACCACATATGTATATTTTATCAGTAAAAAGTGCCACACTCATGTATTTTACTTATCGAAAGTGGGTACATAACGTAACTATTTTTAATTTAGAATTAGCTATAACATTTATGCAAATTTACTGTAATGCCATTTTTTCAAGCGAAGAAACTATGACAAATGCCTGACTTCAAATGTACAACTTGGTTTAAAAAAAGCAAAAATCACAAATAACCAGCTTTTATTTTCTAATAAAAATAACATCTAATGTATTACATTGAATGATGATGGCAATTCCTGAACTAGAACTTATTTTGTGTGGTCCTATGGGAGTAAGTAAAATGAAAATATGTGCCCCAGCAGTTAAATGCAACAAAATATTTAAGCATAAATGTCAATAACAATTAGATTGCCCAGTCTCTCTGCTGACTTGACATCCTGACATTCTCTACAGCCCTAAGTTGAAGTGTTCAGTTTTACAAATTCAAAATAATGTTTGGCAGTAGGGCTGAAAACAGATCACAATAATATTATGAAGGCCTCTGTGGGAATAAGAACAAACATATATGAAGCAGATGGGCTTTTCTCTAGTCAGATTCTTCATGGATCACTTGTTCATTTCCCAGTTCTGGTTGACATCAATTTGGCATGTTTCAAGAAACTCTTTATAGTGAAAGATGAGATGAAATATGTATAAGCAACATGCAAATTTTATAAATTTCAAACATACAAGTTCCAATAAATCTTTGCAAAAATACTCAAGAAACAAAATATGTGTAACATTGCCCTATTAATTTGGAGTTCAAGAAGTAATACATGTATTTTTTATTCCTGTTCGAATATATTGCAACCATCATTTGAGTATAGATTTGAAAGATTGTATTTTTTACAATAGATTTGATGAAGTGCTTGATTTGAATCAAACTGGCAGGTATTAGGTCTAAACATAAAGAGCACATTTTGTTATGCCTTTATTCACATATGCAAATCATTTTAACTGAAATAAAGGTTCCACAAAATCTTGTGTCCTACGACCTATTTGTGTATTTATGGTTTAAACTCAAGAGAAATTGAAACTGAGTGGAGCTTTACTAATGGTCTTTTCAATGAAGTTTGCCTGAACTCAAAATGGTTTCCATTGTTACTTTCCATGAAGGCCCTTGTTTTGTACCAGATGATAAATATATGCATAGATTTTCAACCCTTGGAATAGTTATGAATAGTTGAACAGTTCTTTTGACAGTTATCCAACACTATGTATAGTCATCTCACGATTATATGGGTGTAATTTTAACCTAACCCACCCTGTTGGAAATTGTTGGGATTAGATCAAGCACTCGTCTTATACTGTGTTGAATTTTACTTTCCATTGAAGTCAGACTTATATTCCTCTCCTTTGACTGTACTCTTTCAAGACTTTATGTTATTCTACAAAATTCCAGATATCAAACAAGGAAGTTTTAGACAAAGTTTTAGAGTTGAGAGATCATACTCTGAACAAATGTTAGATATTCATTTGGAAAAAATGGTCCAACTTTGCCAAGGGATTTCTGTGCTTTTTAAAAGTGTAATTTCAATGTGCATTCTCTCCCTTCCACCGAAAGCTAGTTATGTTAAAATGTGCATGCATCTCTTGTCAATCATGGTGGAAAAAACATTTTGAACCCGATGTAATGGATATGGAGTTAATAAAGGAAAGTGTTTGTTTTCCTTGTTGAGCAAGTGAATTCAGTTTCAGATCTCATTAATTTGCAACAAGAATCTCATGTTCACATCTGTTCTAATCAGTAGAAACTGATGCACAAGTGTTCTGTTAGTCTATTGGAGATATATTATAGTATTTCTTGCCCACGTTTTTTAGATTCAGTAGTTGGTTTGTCAATTTTTCCCGCTCAGTGGATTATCTGAACCAATAATAAAGAGATAGATGATAGTTGGATTAAATTGATATTTAGATCGCCTCCAAAAATAATGGTTTGAAGTACAAGTTACTTCTGCCAATGTCCTGTCCCATACCCAGACCATTTATTACCTTAGACCTTCACTGGCTCCACATTATCCTCATTAACAAATCATTTTAGGTTTTGCATCCACTTCTAGCCCAATGTCCCGGGTTCCCCCATCTCTTCTTCAGTTCAGTTTCTGGTCAATGGTAGCCCCTGAGATGTTGATAGTGGGGGATTCAGTGATCGTAATGCCATTGAATGTCAAGGGGAGATGGTTATATTCTCTGTTGTTGGAGATGGTCATTGCCTGGCACTTGTGTGGCGCAAATGTTACTTGCCACTTATCAGCCCAAGCCTGGACATTGTCCAGGTCTTGCTGCATTTCTACACGGACTACTTCAGTATCTGAGGAGTCACGAATGGTGCTAAACATTGTGCAATCATCAGCGAACATCCCCACTTCTGACCTTATGATTGAAGGAGGGTTATTGATGAAGCAGCTGAAGATGGTTGGGCCTAGGACACTACCCTGAGGAACTTCTGCAGTGATGTTCTGGAGCTGAGATGATTGACCTCCAACAACCACAACTATCTTCCTTTGTGCTAGGTATGACTCCAGCCAGTGGAGGGTTTTCCCCCTGATTCCCATTGACTGCAGTTTTGCTTGGGCTCCTTGATGCCATACTCGGTCAAATGCTGCCTTGATGTCAAGGGCAGTTACTCTCACCTCACAGGTGCTGGACCCTCCTCTGCCATTGGGGAAGATGGTGGCACTGGTGTCACTGGCAGAGGGACTGAGGAGCTGCTGGCACACCAGGAGCACCCTGACAGGAGCCATGATGCGGGAGGCAGTTGCTCCTCCTCCATTGTAAGGCACACTTCCACTTCTGCTGACCTGAGAGGGACAAGTAGCTAGTGGAGAGTCCAGGTACTTTGTTTCCCCCTCTTGCCTTGCCAATGCTGCATTGAGCTCATGGACAAGGCGACGGTATGCAGGTCTGCACACATTTCTGGCAGCCACTGAGTGGTCTGCAGAAGCAGGCATTCCATGAAAGTTGCCAATCTCTCATTGGAGGAAACCACGCGTGCACCAGTCAGGCACTCAAGAGCTGGATGGACTCCTCCATCATCCACATCTGGGCACGCATAGCCTCTGGCATCTCTGCCAGATGTTGACTTACCTGTTGCTGCAGATACAGCATCTCCTATGTTGCCGACGACTCCAGAGACACATCATCAGCCTGGGCCGCAGCATGGGTCTGACCTCCCACAGTCTGCTGACTGCCAGTGGCCTCAGCTGTCACAGCCACCGTCTGCTGCTTACGCGTGTCTGTGATGTACTCACCAGGTTGTTTATTTATTTTATTTAGAGATACAGCACTGTAACAGGCCCTTCGGCCCACCGAGTCTGTGCCGACCAACAACCACCCATTTATACTAATCCTACATTAATCCCATATTCCCTACCACATCCCCACCATTCTCCTACAACCTACCTACACTAGGGGCAATTTACAATGGCCAATTTACCTATCAACCTGCAAGTCTTTGGCTGTGGGAGGAAACTGGAGCACCCGGAGGAAACCCACGCGGTCACAGGGAGAACTTGCAAACTCCGCACAGGCAGTACCCAAAACTGAACCCGGGTCGCTGGAGCTGTGAGGCTGCGGTGCTAACCACTGCGCCACTGTGCTGCCCCAAGTTGTGGGCTCGAACCAGGCCGTGACCGGATACCCACTGATGTGACAGTATCTGCACTGGCGGAGGATGTGTGCAAATTATGTGATGGTGCACCCTCTGAGGTCCCCTCATCCTCTTCAGAGGTGGCCAGGTGTCTGCCAGTCTCTCCAGGTTTCTGTTGCTGTTCATGGGCATAGCCTGCATGAGAGAACAGATAGATTGAAGGGTTATGGGCCTCCCATCGAGACATTCCAAGCACCCTACTGTGGAGCTCCATGTATCCAGTGGTGGATACATGAGCACCGTAGCTTGTTTGTGTCATCTACACCCTTGTGCCCCAGGACATCCACATACACTGTTTTGGGTGGACGCCCCAGTCTTTGCATCCCCTGTGGAGTGGTCACCTTGTTGCCCTGCCAGTTCCATCGCCTCCTCTTCTAGTGGGCTCAGAACGTGCAGATAAGGTACACCACCACCGGTCTTGGCCTGGTCCTATCTGTTGTGTGTTATTTTCTCCTGCAAATGCAAAACGATGCAATGTTGTTCCACCAGTGGGAACAGACACAGCATCTATGCTGGTGGTAGTTCAGCGTCTATGATGGTGGCATGCGACTGCCTACTGCATGTGCTCACTCTCAAGGGACTATGCAGGGGAATGCACTGACAAAAGGGCACCTCTCACTGTGATGCAGCCATGCCTCAAATGGAATTTCTGACTCCCTAACCCCATTGCCCATGGCTGGGTGATCACTCCTTGACCAAAAGCACACTCTCTATCTGACACAAGCTAGGCCCAAAGGGTGGGAAGTGTATGGAGCACTCACCTTGACAGTCCAGATCGGGTCTTTTCCAGCACTAGATCCAGGTCCTGGGAGTGACCCCACTGCTGCTGACCTCCTCCATTATCTCCATCCAGGCTTACTGGATCTCCCGCCTTTCCCTTGCAGCCTGGATGAGAGTCTGGAGGGACGCCTCGCTGACATGTAGAGCCACTCGGGGTCTTCCTTCTGCCATTCTGCCTCCAGGCTCCCGATCAGCTCCTTGGCATGACTGAATACACAGGCTCTGGAATAGCAGGCAACAGTCAGAAAGGGTCTCTGGAACAGCAGGACCCAGGTAGGCAGGGGCTCTGGAAAAGCAGGCCCCAGTCAGACAGGGTCTCTGGAACAGCAGGCCCCAGTCAGACAGGGCCTCTGGAATGGCAGGCCCCAGTCAGACAGGGTCTCTGGAACAGCAGGCCCCAGTCAGACAGTGTCTCTGGAACAGCAGGCCCCAGTCAGACAGGGTCTCTGGAACAGCAGGCCCCAGTCAGACAGGGTCTCTGGAACAGCAGGCCCCAGTCAGAAAGGGTCTCTGGAACAGCAGGCCCCAGTCCGACAGGGCTTCAGGAATGGCAGACCCCAGTCAGACAGGGTCTCTGGAACAGCAGGCCCCAGTCAGACAGTGTCTCTGGAACAGCAGGCCCCAGTCAGACAGTGTCTCTGGAACAGCAGGCCCCAGTCAGACAGTGTCTCTGGAACAGCAGGCCCCAGTCAGACAGGGCTTCTGGAATGGCAGGCCCCAGTCAGACAGTGTCTCTGGAACAGCAGGCCCCAGTCAGACAGTGTCTCTGGAACAGCAGGCCCCAGTCAGACAGTGTCTCTGGAACAGAAGGCCCCACTCAGACAGGGGCTCTGGAATGGCAAGTCCCAGTCAGACAATGTCTCTGGAACAGCAGGTACCACTCAACTGCGGGCTCTGGAACAGTAAACCCCAGTCAGCCAGGGGCTTTGAAACAGCAGGCCCCAGTCAGACAGTGGCTCTGGAAAGCAGTCCCCAGTGAGACAGGGGCTCTGGAACAGCAGGCCACAGTCAATAGGGGCTCTGGAACAGCAGGCCCCAGTCAGACAGGAGCTCTGGAACAGCAGACCCAAGTCAGCCAGGAGCTCTGAAACTGCAGGCTCCAATCGGACAGGGGCTGAGGAACAGCAGGCCTCAGTCAATAGGGGCTCTGGAACAGCAGGCCCCACAGACAGGGTCTCTGGAACAGTAAACCCCAGTCAGCCAGGGCCTCTGGAAGAGCAGGCCCCACTCAGCTGTGGGCTCTGGAACAGCAAGCCCCAGTCAGCCAGGGGTTCTGGAATAGCAAGCCCCAGTCAGACAGGGGAACAGCAGGCCTCAGTCAGACAGAGGCTCTGGAACAGCAGGCCCCAGTCAGCCAGGAGCTCTGGAACCAAGCTCCAGTCAGCCAGGGGCTCTGGAACAGCAGGACCCAGTCAGACAGTGGCTCTGGAACAGCAGTCCCCAGTCAGACAGGGGCTCCGGAACAGCAAGTCATAGTCAGCCAGGGGCTCTGGAACAGCAAGCCCGTCAGCCAGGGGCTCTGGAACAGCAGGACCCAGTCAGCCAGGGGCTCTGGAACAGCATGCCCCAGTCAGACAGTGGCTCTGGAATAGCAGTCCCCAGTCAGACAGGGGCTCTGGAACAGCAAGCCCCAGTCAGACAGGGTCTCTGGAACAGCAGGCCCCAGTCAGACAGTGTCTCTGGAACAGCAGGCCCCAGTCAGACAGGGTCTCTGGAACAGCAGGCCCCAGTCAGACAGCGTCTCTGGAACAGCAGGCCCCAGTCAGAAAGGGTCTCTGGAACAGCAGGCCCCAGTCAGACGGGGCTTCTGGAATGGCAGGCCCCAGTCAGACAGGGTCTCTGGAACAGCAGGCCCCAGTCAGACAGTGTCTCTGGAACAGCAGGCCCCAGTCAGACAGTGTCTCTGGAACAGCAGGCCCCAGTCAGACAGGGTCTCTGGAACAGCAGGCCCCAGTCAGACAGGGCTTCTGGAATGGCAGGCCCCAGTCAGACAGTGTCTCTGGAACAGCAGGCCCCAGTCAGACAGTGTCTCTGGAACAGCAGGCCCCAGTCAGACAGGGTCTCTGGAACAGCAGGCCCCAGTCAGACAGGGCCTCTAAAATGGCAGGCCCAAGTCAGACAGTGTCTCTGGAACAGCAGGCCCCAGTCAGACAGGGGCTCTGGAATGGCAAGTCCCAGTCAGACAATGTCTCTGGAACAGCAGGCCCCACTCAGCTGCGGGCTCTGGAACAGCAGGACCCAGTCAGCCAGGGGCTCTGGAACGGCAGGCCCCAGTTAGACAGTGGCTCTGGAATAGCAGTCCCCAGTCAGACAGGGGCTCTGGAACAGCAAGCCCCAGTCAGCCAGGGGCTCTGGAACAGCAAGCCCCAGTGAGCCAGGGGCTCTGGAACAGCAGGCCCCAGTCAGACAGTGGCTCTGGAACAGCAGGCCCCAGTCAGACAGGGGCTGTGGAACAGCAGTCCCCAATCAGACAGGGTCTCTGGAAGAACAGGCCCCAGTCAGACAGGGGCTCTGGAACAGCAGTCCTCAGTCAGACAGGGTCTCTGGAACAACAGGCCCCAGTCAGACAGGGGCTCTGGAACAGCAGGCCCCAATCAGACAGGGTCTCTGGAACAACAGGCCCCAGTCAGACAGGGGCTCTGGAACAGCAGGCCCCAGTCAGACAGGGGCTCTGGAACAGCAGTCCCCAATCAGAAGGGGCTCTGGAACAACAGGCCCCAGTCAGACACGGGCTCTGGAACAGCAGTCCCCAGTCAGACAGGGGCTCTGGAACAGCAAGCCACAGTCAGCCAGGGGCTCTGGAACAGCAGGCCTCAGTCAGACAGGGGCTCTGGAATAGCAGGCCCCAGTCAGACAGGGGAACAGCAGGCCTCAGTCAGCCAGGGGCTCTGGAACAGCAGACCCAGTTCAATAGGGGCTCTGGAACAGCAGGCCCCCCAGACAGGGTCTCTGGAACAGCAGGCCCCAGAGTGCCAGGGGCTCTGGAACTGCAGGCCACAAACGGACAGCGGCTCTGGAACAGAATGCCCCAGTCAATAGGGGCTGTGGAACAGCAGGCCCCACAGACAGGGTCTCTGGAACAGTAAACCCCAGTCAGCCAGGGGCTTTGGAACCGCAAGCTCCAGTCAGCCAGGGGCTCTGGAACAGCAAGCCCCAGTCAGCCAGGGGTTCAGGAATAGCAGGCCTCAGTCACACAGGAGAACAGCAGGCCTCAGTCAGACAGGGGCTCTAAAACAGCAGGCCCCAGTCATTGGGGCTCTGGAACAGCAGGCCCTACAGACAGGGTCTCTGGAACAGTAAACCCCAGTCAGCCAGGGGCTCTGGAACAGCAGGCCCCAGTCAGTCAGGGGCTCTGGAACAGCAGGCCCCAATCAGACAGGGTCTCTGGAACAACAGGCCCCAGTCAGACAGGGGCTCTGGAACAGCAGTCCCCAATCAGAAGGGGCTCTGGAACAACAGGCCCCAGTCAGACACGGGCTCTGGAACAGCAGTCCCCAGTCAGACAGGGGCTCTGGAACAGCAAGCCACAGTCAGCCAGGGGCTCTGGAACAGCAGGCCTCAGTCAGACAGGGGCTCTGGAATAGCAGGCCCCAGTCAGACAGGGGAACAGCAGGCCTCAGTCAGCCAGGGGCTCTGGAACAGCAGACACAGTTCAATAGGGGCTCTGGAACAGCAGGCCCCCCAGACAGGGTCTCTGGAACAGCAGGCCCCAGAGTGCCAGGGGCTCTGGAACAGCAGGCCACAAACGGACAGCGGCTCTGGAACAGAAAGCCCCAGTCAATAGGGGCTGTGGAACAGCAGGCCCCACAGACAGGGTCTCTGGAACAGTAAACCCCAGTCAGCCAGGGGCTTTGGAACCGCAAGCTCCAGTCAGCCAGGGGCTCTGGAACAGCAAGCCCCAGTCAGCCAGGGGTTCAGGAATAGCAGGCCTCAGTCACACAGGAGAACAGCAGGCCTCAGTCAGACAGGGGCTCTGGAACAGCAGGCCCCAGTCATTGGGGCTCTGGAACAGCAGGCCCTACAGACAGGGTCTCTGGAACAGTAAACCCCAGTCAGCCAGGGGCTCTGGAACAGCAAGCCCCAGTCAGTCAGGGGCTCTGGAACAGCAGGCCCCAATCAGACAGGGTCTCTGGAACAACAGGCCCCAGTCAGACAGGGGCTCTGGAACAGCAGGCCCCAATCAGACAGGGTCTCTGGAACAACAGGCCCCAGTCAGACAGGGGCTCTGGAACAGCAGTCCCCAATCAGAAGGGGCTCTGGAACAACAGGCCCCAGTCAGACACGGGCTCTGGAACAGCAGTCCCCAGTCAGACAGGGGCTCTGGAACAGCAAGCCACAGTCAGCCAGGGGCTCTGGAAAAGCAGGCCTCAGTCAGACAGGGGCTCTGGAATAGCAGGCCCCAGTCAGACAGGGGAACAGCAGGCCTCAGTCAGCCAGGGGCTCTGGAACAGCAGACCCAGTTCAATAGGGGCTCTGGAACAGCAGGCCCCCCAGACAGGGTCTCTGGAACAGCAGGCCCCAGAGTGCCAGGGGCTCTGGAACAGCAGGCCACAAACGGACAGCGGCTCTGGAACAGAAAGCCCCAGTCAATAGGGGCTGTGGAACAGCAGGCCCCACAGACAGGGTCTCTGGAACAGTAAACCCCAGTCAGCCAGGGGCTTTGGAACCGCAAGCTCCAGTCAGCCAGGGGCTCTGGAACAGCAAGCCCCAGTCAGCCAGGGGTTCAGGAATAGCAGGCCTCAGTCACACAGGAGAACAGCAGGCCTCAGTCAGACAGGGGCTCTGGAACAGCAGGCCCAGTCATTGGGGCTCTGGAACAGCAGGCCCTACAGACAGGGTCTCTGGAACAGTAAACCCCAGTCAGCCAGGGGCTCTGGAACAGCAAGCCCCAGTCAGTCAGGGGCTCTGGAACAGCAGGCCCCAGTCAGACAGTGGCTCTGGAACAGAAGTCCCCAGTCAGACAGGGGCTCTGGAACAGCAGGCCCCAATCAACCAGAGGGTCTGGAACAGTAAGCCTCAGTCAGACAGGGTCTTTGGAACAGCAGGCCCCAGTCAGACAGTGGCTCTTGAACAGCAAGCCTCAGTCAGACAGGAGCTCTGGAACAGCAGGCCCAAATCAGACAGGGGCTCTGGAACAGCAAGCCTCAGTCAGACAGGGGCTCTGGAACAGCAGTCCCCGGTCAGACAGGGGCTCTGGAACAGCAAGCCCCAGTCAGCCAGGGGCTCTGGAACAGCAAGCCCCAATCAGACTGGGGCTCTGGAACAGCAGTCCCCACTCAGACAGGGGCTCTGGAACAGCAAGCCTCAGTCAGACAGGGGCTCTGGAACAGCAGTCCCCACTCAGACAGGGGCTCTGGAACAGCAGTCCCCACTCAGACAGGGGCACAGGAACAGCAGGCCCCAATCAGACAGGGGCTCTGGAACAGCAGTCCCCACTCAGACAGGGGCACTGGAACAGCAGGCCCGAATCAGACAGGGGCTCTGGAACAGCAGGCCCTAGTCAGCCAGGAGCTCTGAAACGGCAGGCTCCAATCGGACAGGGGCTCAGGAACAGCAGGCCTCAGTCAATAGGGGCTCTGGAACAGCAGGCCCCACAGACAGGGTCTCTGGAACAGTAAACCCCAGTCAGCCAGGGCCTCTGGAAGAGCAGGCCCCACTCAGCTGCGGGCTCTGGAACAGCAAGCCCCAGTCAGCCAGGGGTTCTGGAATAGCAAGCCCCAGTCAGACAGGGGAACAGCAGGCCTCAGTCAGACAGAGGCTCTGGAACAGCAGGCCCCACAGACAGGGTCTCTGGAACAGTAAACCCCAGTCAGCCAGGAGCTCTGGAATCAAGCTCCAGTCAGCCAGGGGCTCTGGAACAGCAGGACCCAGTCAGACAGTGGCTCTGGAACAGCAGTCCCCAGTCAGACAGGGGCTCCGGAACAGCAAGCCATAGTCAGCCAGGGGCTCTGGAACAGCAAGCCCGTCAGCCAGGGGCTCTGGAACAGCAGGACCCAGTCAGCCAGGGGCTCTGGAACAGCATGCCCCAGTCAGACAGTGGCTCTGGAATAGCAGTCCCCAGTCAGACAGGGGCTCTGGAACAGCAGGCCCCACAGACAGGGTCTCTGGAACAGTAAACCCCAGTCAGCCAGGAGCTCTGGAACCAAGCCCCAGTCAGCCAGGGGCTCTGGAACAGCAGGCCCCAGTCAGACAGTGGCTCTGGAACAGCAGTCCCCAGTCAGCCAGGGGTTCTGGAATAGCAAGCCCAAGTCAGACAGGGGAACAGCAGGTCTCAGTCAGACAGAGGCTCTGGAACAGCAGGCCCCACAGACAGGGTCTCTGGAACAGTAAACTCCAGTCAGCCAGGAGCTCTGGAACCAAGCCCCAGTTAGCCAGGGGCTCTGGAACAGCAGGCCCCAGTCAGACAGTGGCTCTAGAACAGCAGTCCCCAGTCAGACAGGGGCTCTGGAACAGCAAGCCCGTTAGCCAGGGGCTCTGGAACAGCAGTCCCCAGTCAGACAGGGGCTCCGGAACAGCGAGCCATAGTCAGCCAGGGGCTCTGGAACAGCAAGCCCGTCAGCCAGGGGCTCTGGAACAGCAGGACCCAGTCAGCCAGGGGCTCTGGAACAGCATGCCCCAGTCAGACAGTGGCTCTGGAATAGCAGTCCCCAGTCAGACAGGGGCTCTGGAACAGCAAGCCCCAGTCAGACAGGGTCTCTGGAACAGCAGGCCCCAGTCAGACATTTTCTCTGGAACAGCAGGCCCCAGTCAGACAGGGTCTCTGGAACGGCAGGCCCCAGTCAGACAGCGTCTCTGGAACAGCAGGCCCCTGTCAGACAGGGTCTCTGGAACAGCAGGCCCCAGTCAGACAGGGCTTCTGGAATGGCAGGCCCCAGTCATACAGGGTCTCTGGAACAGCAGGCCCCAGTCAGACAGTGTCTCTGGAACAGCAGGCCCCAGTCAGACAGTGTCTGTGGAAGAGCAGGCCCCAGTCAGACAGGGTCTCTGGAACAGCAAGCCCCAGTCAGACAGGGCTTCTGGAATGGCAGGCCCCAGTCAGACAGTGTCTCTGGAACAGCAGGCCCCAGTCAGACAGTGTCTCTGGAACAGCAGGCCCCAGTCAGACAGGGTCTCTGGAACAGCAGGCCCCAGTCAGACAGGGCCTCTAAAATGGCAGGCCCCAGTCAGACAGTGTCTCTGGAACAGCAGGCCCCAGTCAGACAGGGGCTCTGGAATGGCAAGTCCCAGTCAGACAATGTCTCTGGAACAGCAGGCCCCACTCAGCTGCGGGCTCTGGAACAGTAAACCCCAGTCAGCCAGGGGCTTTGAAACAGCAGGCCCCAGTCAGACAGTGGCTCTGGAAAGCAGTCCCCAGTCAGACAGGGGCTCTGGAACAGCAGGCCACAGTCAATAGGGGCTCTGGAACAGCAGGCCCCAGTCAGACAGGAGCTCTGGAACAGCAGGCCCTAGTCAGCCAGGAGCTCTGAAACTGCAGGCTCCAATCGGACAGGGGCTCAGGAACAGCAGGCCTCAGTCAATAGGGGCTCTGGAACAGCAGGCCCCACAGACAGGGTCTCTGGAACAGTAAACCCCAGTCAGCCAGGGCCTCTGGAAGAACAGGCCCCACTCAGCTGCGGGCTCTGGAACAGCAAGCCCTAGTCAGCCAGGGGTTCTGGAATAGCAAGCCCAAGTCAGACAGGGGAACAGCAGGCCTCAGTCAGACAGAGGCTCTGGAACAGCAGGCCCCACAGACAGGGTCTCTGGAACAGTAAACCCCAGTCAGCCAGGAGCTCTGGAACCAAGCCCCAGTCAGCCAGGGGCTCTGGAACAGCAGGCCCAAGTCAGACAGAGGCTCTGGAACAGCAGTCCCCAGTCAGACAGGGGCTCTGGAACAGCAAGCCCGTTAGCCAGGGGTTCAGGAACAGCAGGACCCAGTCAGCCAGGGGCTCTGGAACAGCAGGCCCCAGTCAGACAGTGGCTCTGGAACAGCAAGCCCCAGTCAGCCAGGGGCTCTGGAACAGCAGGCCCCACTCAGACAGTGGCACTGGAACAGCTGTCCCCAATCAGAGAGGGGTTCTGGAACAGCAAGCCCCAGTCAGCCAGGGGCTCTGGAACAGCAAGCCCCAGTGAGCCAGGGGCTCTGGAACAGCAGGCCCCAATCAGACAGTGGCTCTCGAACAGCAGGCCCCAGTCAGACAGGGGCTGTGGAACAGCAGTCCCCAATCAGACTGTGTCTCTGGAAGAACAGGCCCCAGTCAGACAGGGGCTCTGGAACAGCAGTCCTCAGTCAGACAGGGTCTCTGGAACAACAGGCCCCAGTCAGACAGGGGCTCTGGAACAGCAGGCCCCAATCAGACAGGGTCTCTGGAACAACAGGCCACAGTCAGACAGGGGCTCTGGAACAGCAGTCCCCAATCAGAAGGGGCTCTGGAACAACAGACCCCAGTCAGACACGGGCTCTGGAACAGCAGTCCCCAGTCAGACAGGGGCTCTGGAACAGCAAGCCACAGTCAGCCAGGGGCTCTGGAACAGCAGGCCTCAGTCAGACAGGGGCTCTGGAATAGCAGGCCCCAGTCAGACAGGGGAACAGCAGGCCTCAGTCAGATCGGGGCTCTGGAACAGCAGACCCCAGTCAATAGGGGCTCTGGAACAGCAGGCCCCCCAGACAGGATCCCTGGAACAGCAGGCCCCAGTTAGACAGGAGCTCTGGAACAGCAAGCCCGTTAGCCAGGGGCTCTGGAACAGCAGGACCCAGTCAGCCAGGAGCTCTGGAACAGCAGGCCCCAGTCAGACAGTGGCTCTGGAATAGCAGTCCCCAGTCAGACACGGGCTCTGGAACAGCAAGCCCCAGTCAGCCAGGGGCTCTGGAACAGCAGGCCCCACTCAGACAGTGGCACTGGAACAGCTGTCCCCAGTCAGACAGGGGCTCTGGAACAGCAAGCCCCAGTCAGCCAGGGGCTCTGGAACAGCAAGCCCCAGTGAGCCAGGGGCTCTGGAACAGCAGGCCCCAGTCAGACAGTGGCTCTGGAACAGCAGGCCCCAGTCAGTCAGGGGCTGTGGAACAGCAGTCCCCAATCAGACAGGGTCTCAGGAAGAACAGGCCCCAGTCAGACAAGGGCTCTGGAACAGCAGTCCCCAGTCAGACAGGGTCTCTGGAACAACAGGCCCCAGTCAGACAGGGTCTCTGGAACAGCAAGCCACAGTCAGCCAGGGGCTCTGGAACAGCAGGCCCCAATCAGACAGGGGCTCTGGAACAGCAGTCCCCACTCAGACAGGGGCTCTGGAACAGCAAGCCTCAGTCAGACAGGGGCTCTGGAACAGCAGTCCCCACTCAGACAGGGGCTCTGGAACAGCAGTCCCCACTCAGACAGGGGCACTGGAACAGCAGGCCCCAATCAGACAGGGGCTCTGGAACAGCAGTCCCCACTCAGACAGGGGCACTGGAACAGCAGGCCCGAATCAGACAGGGGCTCTGGAACAGCAGTCCCCAGTCAGACAGAGGCTCTGGAACAGCAGGCCCTCGTCAGCCAGGAGCTCTGAAACTGCAGGCTCCAATCGGACAGGGGCTCAGGAACAGCAGGCCTCAGTCAATAGGGGCTCTGGAACAGCAGACCCCACAGACAGGGTCTCTGGAACAGTAAACCCCAGTCAGCCAGGGCCTCTGGAATAGCAAGCCCCAGTCAGACAGGGGAACAGCAGGCCTCAGTCAGACAGTGGCTCTGGAACAGCAGGCCCCACAGACAGGGTCTCTGGAACAGTAAACCCCAGTCAGCCAGGAGCTCTGGAACCATGCTCCAGTCAGCCAGGGGCTCTGGAACAGCAGGACCCAGTCAGACAGTGGCTCTAAAACAGCAGTCCCCAGTCAGACAGGGGCTCCGGAACAGCAAGCCATAGTCAGCCAGGGGCTCTGGAACAGCAATCCCGTCAGCCAGGGGCTCTGGAACAGCAGGACCCAGTCAGCCAGGGGCTCTGGAACAGCATGCCCCAGTCAGACAGTGGCTCTGGAATAGCAGTCCCCAGTCAGACAGGGGCTCTGGAACAGCAAGCCCCAGTCAGACAGGGTCTCTGGAACAGCAGGCCCCAGTCAGACAGGGTCTCTGGAACAGCAGGCCCCAGTCAGACAGCGTCTCTGGAACAGCAGGCCCCAGTCAGACAGGGTCTCTGGAACAGCAGGCCCCAGTCAGACAGGGCTTCTGGAATGGCAGGCCCCAGTCAGACAGGGGCTCTGGAACAGCAAGCCCGTTAGCCAGGGGCTCTGGAACAGCAGGACCCAGTCAGCCAGGGGCTCTGGAACAGCAGGCCTCAAACGGACAGCGGCTCTGGAACAGCAAGCCCCAGTCAATAGGGGCTGTGGAACAGCAGGCCCCACAGACAGGGTCTCTGGAACAGTAAACCCCAGTCAGCCAGGGGCTTTGGAACAGCAAGCTCCAGTCAGCCGGGGGCTCTGGAACAGCAAGCCCCAGTCAGCCAGGGGTTCAGGAATAGCAGGCCTCAGTCACACAGGAGAACAGCAGGCCTCAGTCAGACAGGGGCTCTGGAACAGCAGGCCCCAGTCAATAGGGGCTCTGGAACAGCAGGCCCTACAGACAGGGTCTCTGGAACAGTAAACCCCAGTCAGCCAGGGGCTCTGGAACAGCAAGCCCCAGTCAGTCAGGGGCTCTGGAACAGCAGGCCCCAGTCAGACAGTCGCTCTGGAACAGCAGTCCCCAGTCAGACAGGGGCTCTGGAACAGCAGGCCCCAATCAGACAGGGGCTCTGGAACAACAGGCCCCAGTCAGACAGGGGCTCTGGAACAGCAGGCCCCAATCAGACAGGGTCTCTGGAACAACAGGCCCCAGTCAGACAGGGGCTCTGGAACAGCAGTCCCCAATCAGAAGGGGCTCTGGAACAACAGGCCCCAGTCAGACACGGGCTCTGGAACAGCAGTCCCCAGTCAGACAGGGGCTCTGGAAGAGCAAGCCACAGTCAGCCAGGGGCTCTGGAACAGCAGGCCTCAGTCAGACAGGGGCTCTGGAATAGCAGGCCCCAGTCAGACAGGGGAACAGAAGGCCTCAGTCAGCCAGGGGCTCTGGAACAGCAGACCCCAGTCAATAGGGGCTCTGGAACAGCAGGCCCCCCAGACAGGGTCTCTGGAACAGCAGGCCCCAGAGTGCCAGGGGCTCTGGAACAGCAGGCCTCAAACGGACAGCGGCTCTGGAACAGAAAGCCCCAGTCAATAGGGGCTGTGGAACAGCAGGCCCCACAGACAGGGTCTCTGGAACAGTAAACCCCAGTCAGCCAAGGGCTTTGGAACCGCAAGCTCCAGTCAGCCAGGGGCTCTGGAACAGCAAGCCCCAGTCAGCCAGGGGTTCAGGAATAGCAGGCCTCAGTCACACAGGAGAACAGCAGGCCTCAGTCAGACAGGGGCTCTGGAACAGCAGGCCCCAGTCAATAGGGGCTCTGGAACAGCAGGCCCTACAGACAGGGTCTCTGGAACAGTAAACCCCAGTCAGCCAGGGGCTCTGGAACAGCAAGCCCCAGTCAGTCAGGGGCACTGGAACAGCAGGCCCCAGTCAGACAGTGGCTCTGGAACAGAAGTCCCCAGTCAGACAGGGGCTCTGGAACAGCAGGCCCCAATCAACCAGGGGCTCTGGAACAGTAAGCCTCATTCAGACATGGTCTTTGGAACAGCAGGCCCCAGTCAGACAGTGGCTCTTGAACAGCAAGCCTCAGTCAGACAGGGGCTCTGGAACAGCAGGCCCAAATCAGACAGGGGCTCTGTAACAGCAAGCCTCAGTCAGACAGGGGCTCTGGAACAGCAGTCCCCAGTCAGACAGGGGCTCTGGAACAGCAAGCCCCAGTCAGCCAGGGGCTCTGGAACAGCAAGCCCCAATCAGACAGGGGCTCTGGAACAGCAGTCCCCACTCAGACAGGGGCTCTGGAACAGCAAGCCTCAGTCAGACAGGGGCTCTGGAACAGCAGTCCCCACTCAGACAGGGGCTCTGGAACAGCAGTCCCCACTCAGACAGGGGCACTGGAACAGCAGGCCCCAATCAGACAGGGGCTCTGGAACAGCAGTCCCCACTCAGACAGGGGCACTGGAACAGCAGGCCCGAATCAGACAGGGGCTCTGGAACAGCAGTCCCCAGTCAGACAGGGGCTCTGGAACAGCAGGCCCTAGTCAGCCAGGAGCTCTGAAACTGCAGGCTCCAATCGGACAGGGGCTCAGGAACAGCAGGCCTCAGTCAATAGGGGCTCTGGAACAGCAGGCCCCACAGACAGGGTCTCTGGAACAGTAAACCCCAGTCAGCCAGGGCCTCTTGAATAGCAAGCCCAGTCAGACAGGGGAACAGCAGGCCTCAGTCAGACAGAGGCTCTGGGACAGCAGGCCCCACAGACAGGGTCTCTGGAACAGTAAACCCCAGTCAGCCAGGAGCTCTGGAAGCAAGCTCCAGTCAGCCAGGGGCTCTGGAACAGCAGGACCCAGTCAGACAGTGGCTCTGGAACAGCAGTCCCCAGTCAGACAGGGGCTCCGGAACAGCAAGCCATAGTCAGCCAGGGGCTCTGGAACAGCAAGCCCGTCAGCCAGGGGCTCTGGAACAGCAGGACCCAGTCAGCCAGGGGCTCTGGAACAGCATGCCCCAGTCAGACAGGGTCTCTGGAACAGCAGGCCCCAGTCAGACAGTGTCTCTGGAACAGCAGGCCCCAGTCAGACAGGGTCTCTGGAACAGCAGGCCCCAGTCAGACAGAGCTTCTGGAATGGCAGGCCCCAGTCAGACAGGGTCTCTGGAACAGCAGGCCCAAGTCAGACAGTGTCTCTGGAACAGCAGGCCCCAGTCAGACAGTGTCTCTGGAACAGCAGGCCCCAGTCAGACAGGGTCTCTGGAACAGCAGGCCCCAGTCAGACAGGGCTTCTGGAATGGCAGGCCCCAGTCAGACAGTGTCTCTGGAACAGCAGGCCCCAGTCAGACAGTGTCTCTGGAACAGCAGGCCCCAGTCAGACAGGGTCTCTGGAACAGCAGGCCCCAGTCAGACAGGGCCTCTAAAATGGCAGGCCCCAGTCAGACAGTGTCTCTGGAACAGCAGGCCCCAGTCAGACAGGGGCTCTGGAATGGCAAGTCCCAGTCAGACAATGTCTCTGGAACAGCAGGCCCCACTCAGCTGCGGGCTCTGGAACAGTAAACCCCAGTCAGCCAGGGGCTTTGAAACAGCAGGCCCCAGTCAGACAGTGGCTCTGGAAAGCAGTCCCCAGTCAGACAGAGCCTCTGGAACAGCAGGCCACAGTCAATAGGGGCTCTGGAACAGCAGGCCCCAGTCAGACAGGAGCTCTGGAACAGCAGGCCCTAGTCAGCCAGGAGCTCTGAAACTGCAGGCTCCAATCGGACAGGGGCTCAGGAACAGCAGGCCTCAGTCAATAGGGGCTCCGGAACAGCAGGCCCCACAGACATGGTCTCTGGAACAGTAAACCCCTGTCAGCCAGGGCCTCTGGAAGAGCAGGCCCCACTCAGCTGCGGGCTCTGGAACAGCAAGCCCCAGTCAGCCAGGGCCTCTGGAATAGCAAGCCCAAGTCAGACAGGGGAACAGCAGGCCTCAGTCAGACAGAGGCTCTGGAACAGCAGGCCCCACAGACAGGGTCTCTGGAACAGTAAACCCCAGTCAGCCAGGAGCTCTGGAACCAAGCCCCAGTCAGCCAGGGGCTCTGGAACAGCAGGCCCCAGTCAGTCAATGGCTCTGGAACAGCAGTCCCCAGTCAGACAGGGGCTCTGGAACAGCAAGCCCGTTAGCCAGGGGCTCTGGAACAGCAGGCCCCAGTCAGACAGTGGCTCTGGAATAGCAGTCCCCAGTCAGACAGGGGCTCTGGAACAGCAAGCCCCAGTCAGCCAGGGGCTCTGGAACAGCAGGCCCCACTCAGACAGTGGCACTGGAACAGCTGTCCCCAGTCAGACAGGGGTTCTGGAACAGCAAGCCCCAGTCAGCCAGGGGCTCTGGAACAGCAAGCCCCAATGAGCCAGGGGCTCTGGAACAGCAGGCCCCAGTCAGACAGTGGCTCTGGAATAGCAGTCCCCAGTCAGACAGGGGCTCTGGAACAGCAAGCCCCAGTCAGACAGGGTCTCTGGAAGAACAGGCCCCAGTCAGACAGGGGCTCTGGAACAGCAGTCCCCAGTCAGACAGGGTCTCTGGAACAACAGGCCCCAGTCAGACAGGGGCTCTGGAACAGCAGGCCCCAATCAGACAGGGTCTCTGGAACAACAGGCCACAGTCAGACAGGGGCTCTTGAACAGCAGTCCCCAATCAGAAGGGGCTCTGGAACAACAGGCCCCAGTCAGACACGGGCTCTGGAACAGCAGTCCCCAGTCAGACAGGGGCTCTGGAACAGCAAGCCACGGTCAGCCAGGGGCTCTGGAACAGCAGGCCTCAGTCAGACAGGGGCTCTGGAATAGCAGGCCCCAGTCAGACAGGGGAACAGCAGGCCTCAGTCAGATAGGGGCTCTGGAACAGCAGACCCCAGTCAATAGGGGCTCTGGAACAGCAGGCCCCCCAGACAGGATCTCTGGAACAGCAGGCCCCAGTCAGACAGTGGCTCTGGAACAGCAGTCCCCAGTTAGACAGGAGCTCTGGAACAGCAAGCCCGTTAGCCAGGGGCTCTGGAACAGCAGGACCCAGTCAGCCAGGAGCTCTGGAACAGCAGGCCCCAGTCAGACAGTGGCTCTGGAATAGCAGTCCCCAGTCAGACACGGGCTCTGGAACAGCAAGCCCCAGTCAGCCAGGGGCTCTGGAACAGCAGGCCCCACTCAGACAGTGGCACTGGAACAGCTGTCCCCAGTCAGACAGGGGCTCTGGAACAGCAAGCCCCAGTCAGCCAGGGGCTCTGGAACAGCAGGCCCCACTCAGACAGTGGCACTGGAACAGCTGTCCCCAGTCAGACAGGGGCTCTGGAACAGCAAGCCCCAGTCAGCCAGGGGCTCTGGAACAGCAAGCCCCAGTGAGCCAGGGGCTCTGGAACAGCAGGCCCCAGTCAGACAGTGGCTCTGGAACAGCAGGCCCCAGTCAGTCAGGGGCTGTGGAACAGCAGTCCCCAATCAGACAGGGTCTCAGGAAGAACAGGCCCCAGTCAGACAAGGGCTCTGGAACAGCAGTCCCCAGTCAGACAGGGTCTCTGGAACAACAGGCCCCAGTCAGACAGGGTCTCTGGAACAGCAAGCCACAGTCAGCCAGGGGCTCTGGAACAGCAGGCCCCAATCAGACAGGGGCTCTGGAACAGCAGTCCCCACTCAGACAGGGGCTCTGGAACAGCAAGCCTCAGTCAGACAGGGGCTCTGGAACAGCAGTCCCCACTCAGACAGGGGCTCTGGAACAGCAGTCCCCACTCAGACAGGGGCACTGGAACAGCAGGCCCCAATCAGACAGGGGCTCTGGAACAGCAGTCCCCAATCAGACAGGGTCTCTGGAAGAACAGGCGCCAGTCAGACAAGGGCTCTGGAACAGCAGTCCCCAGTCAGACAGGGTCTCTGGAACAACAGGCCCCAGTCAGACAGGGTCTCTGGAACAGTAAGCCACAGTCAACCAGGGGCTCTGGAACAGCAGGCCTCAGTCAGACAGGGGCTCTGGAATAGCAGGCCCCAGTCAGACAGGGGAACAGCAGGCCTCAGTCAGATAGGGGCTCTGGAACAGCAGGCCCCCCAGACAGGGTCTCTGGAACAGCAGGCTCCAGAGAGCCAGGGGCTCTGGAACAGCAGGCCTCAAACGGACAGCGGCTCTGGAACAGCAAGCCCCAGTCAATCGGGGCTGTGGAACTGCAGGCCCCACAGACAGGGTCTCTGGAACAGTAAACCCCAGTCAGCCAGGGGCTTTGGAACAGCAAGCTCCAGTCAGCCGGGGGCTCTGGAACAGCAAGCCCCAGTCAGCCTGGGGTTCAGGAATAGCAGGCCTCAGTCACACAGGAGAACAGCAGGCCTCAGTCAGACAGGGGCTCTGGAACAGCAGGCCCCAGTCAATAGGGGCTCTGGAACAGCAGGCCCTACAGACAGGGTCTCTGGAACAGTAAACCCCAGTCAGCCAGGGGCTCTGGAACAGCAAGCCCCAGTCAGTCAGGGGCTCAGGAACAGCAGACCCCAGTCAGACAGTCGCTCTGGAACAACAGTCCCCAGTCAGACAGGGGCTCTGGAACAGCAAGCCCCAGTCAGCCAGGGGCTCTGGAACAGCAGTCCCTACTCAGACAGGGGCTCTGGAACAGCAAGCCTCAGTCAGACAGGTGCTCTGGAACAGCAGTCCCCAGTCAGACAGGGGCTCTGGAACAGCAGTCCCCACTCAGACAGGGGCACTGGAACAGCAGGCCCCAATCAGACAGGGGCTCTGGAACAGCAGTCCCCACTCAGACAGGGGCACTGGAACAGCAGGCCCGAATCAGACAGGGGATCTGGAACAGCAGTCCCCAGTCAGACAGGGGCTCTGGAACAGCAAGCCCCAATCAGACAGGGGCTCTGGAACAGCAGTCCGCACTCAGACAGGGGCTCTGGAACAGCAAGCCTCAGTCAGACAGGGGCTCTGGAACAGCAGTCCCCAGTCAGACAGGGGCTCTAAAACAGCAGTCCCCACTCAGACAGGGGCACTGGAACAGCAGGCCCCAATCAGACAGGGGCTCTGGAACAGCAGTCCCCACTCAGTCAGGGGCACTGGAACAGCAGGCCCGAATCAGACAGGGGCTCTGGAACAGCAGTCCCCAGTCAGACAGGGGCTCTGGAACAGCAGTCCCCACTCAGACAGGGTCACTGGAACAGCAGGCCCCAATCAGACAGGGGCTCTGGAACAGCAAGCCTCAGTCAGACAGGGTCTCTGGAACCAAGCCCCAGTCAGCCAGGGGCTCTGGAACAGCAAGCCACAGTCAGCCACGGGCTCTGGAACAGCAGGCCCCAGTCAGACAGTGGCTCTGGAACAGCAGGCCCCTGTCAGACAGGGCCTCTGGAACAGCAGGCCCCACTCAGACAGGGTCTCTGGAACAACAGGCCCCAGTCAGCCAGGGGCTCTGGAACAGCAAGCCCCAGTCAGCCAGGGGCTCTGGAACAGCAGGCCCCAGTCAGCCAGGGGCTCTGGAACAGCAAGCCCCAGTCAGCCAGGGGCTCTGGAACAGCAGGCCCCAGTCAGCCAGGGGTTCTGGAATAGCAGGCCCCAGTCAGCCAGGGGCTCTGGAACAGCAGGCCCCACAGACAGGGTCTCTGGAACAGTAAACTCCAGTCAGCCAGGGCCTCTGGAACAACATGCCCCAGTCAGACAGGGGCTATGGAACAGCAGGTCCCAGTCAGACAGGGGCACTGGAGCATCAGGCCCCACTCAGACAGGTTCTCTGGAACAACAGGCCCCAATCAGACAGGGGCTCTGGAACAGCAGGCCCCACTCAGACAGAGTCTCTGGAACAACAGGCCCCAATCAGACAGTGGCTCTGGAACAGCAAGCCCCAGTCAGCCAGGGGCTCTGGAACAGCAAGCCCCAGTCAGCCAGGGGCTCTGGAACAGCAGGCCCCAGTCAGACAGGGGCTCCGGAACAGCAGGCCCTACTCAGACAGGGTCTCTGGAACAACAGGCCCCAGTCAGACAGTGGCTCTGGAACAGCAGGCCCCAGTCAGACAGGGTCTCTGGAACAACAGGCCCCAGTCAGACAGGGCCTCTGGAACAGCTGGCCCCACTCAGACAGGGGCTCTGGAACAACAGGCCCCAGTCAGACAGTGGCTCTGGAACAGCAGGCCCCAGTCAGACAGGGCCTCTGGAACAGCAGGCCCCACTCAGAAAGGGGCACTGGAACAACAGGCCCCAGTCAGCCAGAAGCTCTGGAACTGCAGGCCCCAGTCAGGCAGGGACTCTGGAACAAGAAGCCCCAGTGACAGGGACTCTGGAACAGCCAGCCCCAGTCAGCCAGGGGGTCTGGAATAGCAGGCCCCAGTCAGCCAGGGGCTCTGGAACAGCAAGCCCCAGTCAGCCAGGGGCTCTGGAACAGCAGGCCCCAGTCAGCCACGGACTCTGGAACAGCAAGCCCCAGTCATACAGGGACTCTGGAACAGCAAGCCCCAGTAACAGAGACTCTGGAACAGCAGACCCCAGTCAATAAGGGCTCTGAAACTGCAGGCCCCAGTCAGACAGCATCTCTGGAACAGCAAGCCCCAGTCAGACAAGGGCTCTGAAACTGCAGGCCCCAGTCAGACAGGGGCTCTGGAACAGAAGGCCTCAATCGGACAGGGGCTCTGGAACAGCAGGCCCCTGTCAATAAGGGCGCTGGAACAGCAGGCCCCAGTCAATAAGGGCTCTGAAACTGCAGGCCCCAGTCAGACAGCATCTCTGGAACAGCAAGCCTCAGTCAGACGGGCTCTGGAACAGCAGTCCCCAGTCAGACAGGGGCTCTGGAACAGCAGTCCCCAGTCAGACAGGTGCTCTGGAACAGGATGCCCCAGTCAGACAGGGTCTCTGGAACCGCAGGCCCCAGTCAGACAGGGTCTCTGGAACAGCAGGCCCCACGCAGCTGCGGGCTCTGGAACAGCAAGCCCCAGTCAGACAGGGTCTCTGGAACAGCAGGCCCCAGTCAGACAGGGTCTCTGGAACAGCAGGCCCCAGTCAGACAGGGCCTCTGGAATGGCAGGCCCCAGTCAGACTGTGTATCTTGAACAGCAGGTCCCAGTCAGACAGTGTCTCTGGAACAGCAGGCCCCAGTCAGCCACGGACTCTGGAACAGCAAGCCCCAGTCATACAGGGACTCTGGAACAGCAAGCCCCAGTAACAGAGACTCTGGAACAGCAGACCCCAGTCAATAAGGGCTCTGAAACTGCAGGCCCCAGTCAGACAGCATCTCTGGAACAGCAAGCCCCAGTCAGACAAGGGCTCTGAAACTGCAGGCCCCAGTCAGACAGGGGCTCTGGAACAGAAGGCCTCAATCGGACAGGGGCTCTGGAACAGCAGGCTCCTGTCAATAAGGGAGCTGGAACAGCAGGCCCCTTAGACAGGGTCTCTGGAACAGTAAACCCCGGTCAGCCAGGGGCTCTGCAACAGCAAGCCCCAGTCAGCCAGGGGCTCTGGAACAGCAAGCCCCAGTCAGCCAGGGATTCTGGAATAGCAGGCCCCAGTCAGACAGGGGCTCTGGCACAGCAGGCCCCAATCTGACAGGGGCTCTGGAAGAGAAAGCCAGTCAGACGGGCTCTGGAACAGCAGTCCCCAGTCAGACAGGGTCTCTGGAACCGCAGGCCCCAGTCAGACAGGGTCTCTGGAACAGCAGGCCCCACGCAGCTGCGAGCTCTGGAACAGCAAGCCCCAGTCAGACAGGGTCTCTGGAACAGTAGGCCCCAGTCAGACAGGGTCTCTGGAACAGCAGGCCCCAGTCAGACAGGGCCTCTGGAATGGCAGGCCCCAGTCAGACTGTGTCTCTTGAACAGCAGGTCCCAGTCAGACAGTGTCTCTGGAACAGCAGGCCCCACTCAGCTGCGAGCTCTGGATCAGCAGGCCCCAGTCAATAGGGGCTCTGGAACAGCAGGCCCCAGTCAGACAGGAACTCTGGAACAGCAGGCCCTGGTCAGCCAGGAGCTCTGAAACTGCAGGCTCCAATCAGACAGGGGCTCTGGAACAGCAGGCCTCAGTCAATAGGGGCTCTGGAAGAGCAGGCGCCACTCAGCAAGGGGCTCTGGAACAGCAAGCCCCAGTCAGCCAGGGGTTCTGGAATAGCAAGCCCCAGTCAGACAGGGGAACAGCAGGCCTCAGTCAGACAGAGGCTCTTGAACAGCAGGCCCCACAGACACGGTCTCTGGAACAGTAAACCCCAGTCAGCCAGGGGCTTTGGAACCAAGCCCCAGTCAGCCAGGGGCTCTTGAAGAGCAAGCCCCAGTCAGCCAGGGATTCTGGAATAGCAGGCCCCAGTCAGACAGGGGAACAGCAGGCCTCAGTCACAGGGGCACTGGAACAGCAGGCCCCACGCAGCTGCGGGCTCTGGAACAGCAAGCCTCAGTCAGATGGGCTCTGGAACAGCAGTCCCCAGTCAGACTGGGGCTCTGGAACAGCAGGCCCCAGTCAGACAGGGTCTCTGGAACCGCAGGCCCCAGTCAGACAGGGTCTCTGGAACAGCAGGCCCCACGCAGCTGCGGGCTCTGGAACAGCAAGCCCCAGTCAGACAGGGTCTCTGGAACAGCAGGCCCCAGTCAGACAGGGTCTCTGGAACAGCAGGCCCCAGTCAGATAGGGCCTCTGGAATGGCAGGCCCCAGTCAGACAGTGTCTCTGGAACAGCAGGTCCCTGTCAGGCAGTGTCTCTGGAACAGCAGGCCCCACACAGCTGCGGGCTCTGGAACAGTAAACCCCAGTCAGCCAGGGGCTCTGGAACAGCAGGCCCCAGTCAGACAGTGGCTCTGGAACAGCAGGTCCCAGTCAGCCAGGGGCTCTGGAACAGAAGGCCCCAGTCAATAGGGGCTCTGGAACAGCAGGCCCCAGTCAGACAGGAGCTCTGGAACAGCAGGCCCTAGTCAGCCAGGAGCTCTGAAACTGCAGGCTCCAATCGGACAGGGGCTCTGGAACAGCAGGCCCCAGTCAATAGGGGCTCTGGAACAGCAAGCCCCAGTCAGCCAGGGGTTCTGGAATAGCAAGCCCCAGTCAGACAGGGTCTCTGGAACAGCAGTCCCCAATCAGACAGGGGCTCTGGAACAACAGGCCCCAGTCAGACAGGGGCTCTGGAACAGCAGTCCCCAATCAGACAAGGTCTCTGGAACAACAGGCCCCAGTCAGACGGGCTCTGGAATAGCAGGCCCCAATCAGACAGGGTCTCTGGAACAACAGGCCCCAGTCAGAAAGGGGCTCTGGAACAGCAGGCCCCAGTCAGACAGGGCCTCTGGAACAGCAAGCCCCAGTCAGCCAGGGGCTCTGGAACAGCAGGCCCCAGTCAGACAGTGGCTCTGGAACAGCAGGCCCCAGTCAGACAGTGGCTCGGGAAATGCAAGCCTCAGTCAGACAGGGGCTCTGGAACAGCAGGCCCCAATCAGACAGGGTCTTTGGAACAACAGGCCCCAGTCAAACAGGGTCTCTGGAACAGCAGGCCCCAGTCAACAGGGGCTCTGGAACAGCAGGCCCCACAGACAGGGTCTCTGGAATAGTAAACCCCAGTCTTTGAGGGCCTCTGGAACAGCAGGCCCCACTCAGCCAGGGGCTCTGGAACAGCAAGCCCCAGTCAGACTGGGGAACAGCAGGCCTCAGTCAGATAGGGGCTCTGGAACAGCAGACCCCTGTCAATAGGGGCTCTAGAACAGCTCCCCAGTCAGACAGGGTCTCTGGAACAGTAAACCCCAGTCAGCCAGGGCCTCTGGAACAGCATGCCCCACTCAGCGAGGGGCTCTGGAACAGCAAGCCCCAGTCAGCCAGGGGTTCTGGAATAGCAGGCCCCACTCAGACAGGGGCTCTGGAACAGCAGTCCCCAATCAGACAGGGTCTCTGGAACAACAGGCCACAGTCAGACGGGGGCTCTGGAACAGCAGGCCCCACTCAGACAGGGTCTCTTTAACAACAGGCCCCAGTCAGACAGGGGCTCTGGAACAGCAGGCCCCAATCAGACAGGGGCTCTGGAACAACAGGCACCAGTCAGACAGGGGCTCTGGAACAGCAGGCCCCAATCAGACAGGGTCTCTGGAAAAACAGGCCCCAGTCAGACAGGAGCTCTGGAACAGCAGTCCCCAGTCAGACAGGGGCTCTGGAACAGCAGGCCCCAATCGGACAGGGGCTCTGGAACAGCAGTCCCCAATCGGACAGGGGTTCTGGAACAGCAGGCCCCAATCAGACAGGGTCTCTGGAACAACAGGCCCCAGTCAGACAGGAGCTCTGGAACAGCAGTCCCCAGTCAGACAGGGGCTCTGGAACAGCAGGCCCTAATCGGACAGGGGCTCTGGAACAGCTGGCCCCAGTCAATAGGGGCTCTGGAACAGCAGGCCCCAGTCAGACAGGGGAACAGCAGGCCTCAGTCAGACAGGGGCTCTGGAACAGCAGACCCCAGTCAATAAGGGCTCTGGAACAGCAGGCGCCACAGACAGGGTCTCTGGAACAGTAAACCCCAGTCAGCCAGGGGCTCTGGGACAGCAAGCCCCAGTCAGCCAGGGGCTTTGGAACAGCAGGCCCCAGTCAGACAGTGGCTCTGGAACAGCAGGCCCCAGTCAGACAGGGGCTCTGGAACAGCAGGCCCCAGTCAGACAGGGGCTCTGGAACAGCAAGCCCCAGTCAGCCAGGGGTTCTGGAACAGCAGGCCTCAGTCAGACAGGGGCTCTGGAACAGCAGGCCCCAGTCAGACAGGGGCTCTGGAACAGCAAGCCCCAATCGGACAGGGGCTCTGGAACAGCAGTCCCCAATCGGACAGGGGTTCTGGAACAGCAGGCCCCAATCAGACAGGGTCTCTGGAACAACAGGCCCCAGTCAGACAGGAGCTCTGGAACAGCAGTCCCCAGTCAGACAGGGGCTCTGGAACAGCAGGCCCTAATCGGACAGGGGCTCTGGAACAGCTGGCCCCAGTCAATAGGGGCTCTGGAACAGCAGGCCCCAGTCAGACAGGGGAACAGCAGGCCTCAGTCAGACAGGGGCTCTGGAACAGCAGGCCCCAGTCAATAAGGGCTCTGGAACAGCAGGCGCCACAGACAGGGTCTCTGGAACAGTAAACCCCAGTCAGCCAGGGGCTCTGGGACAGCAAGCCCCAGTCAGCCAGGGGCTTTGGAACAGCAGGCCCCAGTCAGACAGTGGCTCTGGAACAGCAGGCCCCAGTCAGACAGGGGCTCTGGAACAGCAGGCCCCAGTCAGACAGGGGCTCTGGAACAGCAAGCCCCAGTCAGCCAGGGGTTCTGGAACAGCAGGCCTCAGTCAGACAGGGGCTCTGGAACAGCAGGCCCCAGTCAGACAGGGGCTCTGGAACAGCAAGCCCCGGTCAGCCAGGGGCTCTGGAACACCAAGCCGTACTGAATGCAGGACAGGCAGCCCTTTAAATATGGTGCCAGGAGCTTCCGCGGCATCAGCTGACACCGCCTCTGCTGCGGCCTCCGTCCTCTCACTGGACAGCCCCTGCACCTCCCGATTTTTAATTGGCCAGCCGCCACTTAATTGCATTTGGCTGGCCACTCAGTGCTCCAACAGAAGCCACACGCACTTCTGTCGTAACATTGCGACCTGTGGCCTACAAGTAAAATTCAGCCCAGAGTGACTGTGACAGAAAGGGAGACAAAGAAAAAAAGCGATTTTATATTTTGTATAACATTGAGTCAGTTTAGAGATTGACAGACTTTTAAATACCAATGACATTAAGGGAAATGGGGATATTGTGGGAAAAAGGCATTGAAGTGGATGATCAGCCATGATCGTATTGGATGGTGGAGCAGGCTCATGGGCTGAATGGCCTATCCTGTTCTGATGTTCCTATGTTCCTCTACAGACAGGCAACAATACAGTGGTAAAGTTCATCAGGAAGAATGAGGGAAAAGGAACAATACATGGGATTTACTTTTCCCTTGAATTAGTAATGATAGATTGATGCAATTCTTGAACAATACATGCGATTTAAAGAATTGTGACAATCTATCATATCAATTCAATAATTAACACATTGTGGAGGAAGTCAATGGAAATTAATGCAGGCAGCCAATACTCTGACATGATTCAAATCTTATTCAGAAGTTTGCAATCCAATTTTAAAGGGACAAGAACTCCCAAAGATACATCTGTAGGACAGTTAAGATTATAGATTTGAATAACAGTCATGTAACGTTGTTACCAGTTTTCTACTTTTGGATAGTACAGTGGCCTATGGCCTATATTCAAGTCTGTCTTTTCTTTTGCTTAATTTGACTCCACTAATTCAGTAACCACACCATTTTTTGGATTCTTTCAATATATGTTGTGATATTTAGCGCTTAATTGTAAAGGAGAACTAACTTATGTCAGTTGTTTAATCTAATTGAACAAATTAGCCCAAGTCTAATAATCCCATTAGTAACTAGATTGTAATGGGGATTTTTAGCCATTGCATCATGATTTGAACATTACTAATAAAGAGTTAATCACTAGCACATGACTGTATTCAAACCAGGACTGAGTGGGTGTTTGTTGAGCAAAGTACATAGAATGCAAAGACTGGAACAATGAAGGATATTGCAAAATAGCTTCCAGCAAAATGCAAAACTCTGAAGATGATTTCCATGGTTTCTTTCATCTGGGAATGCTGTCCTTTGGCCACCCTATGAAATGTGGATGAGACATTGAAAGGAAACGTCCATGCTCTACTTGAAATGTGAAAGCTACTTTTTGTTGGAGATGAAGAAACGGTGATTGTGACAAATTGGGATCAATAGTTTTCATTGTTTGGGTTCCATGGATGTCGCTCGGGGACCAAAATGGTGTCTGCAGCACATGCACACACTTTTGGGATGAAACATGCTGAATGCCATATCGTGAGGACGTTAGCCTGCACACAGTAAACAACCATCAGAAGTATGAAGAGCAGGAAGGTCATGACGTCAATCAGCATGTAAAGCTGATTTGATACCAGCGGTGCTATTTTGGAGCTCAGCACTTCAGCTAATGCCCTCTCTTAATCTCGCACCGCTGCAGGAAGGACCGTTCACACCAGCACTATCGAAAAGGATCATCAATTTATTACAGGTTAGTTACTAGTTGATTTCTAATGGCTGTTTCTTCAATTCTACAAGTTTCTGGTGCTTTCTCTAGTTATTTAAAGTTGCACAACTCTACAGGGAGTGGTATAACAGGTGATGAAGGTATTTTGATGACTTTAACACTTCTGCACAAACCAGTTGTTCCAAAACATGAATGCACTAGTAGCCATTCCCCTTGGAATACAACATGACTTGGAGAATGAACAGAGACCACGCAGAGTATGACAAGCTGCTGGAAGAGGGAGTATGAGGAGGAGGAGAAAGGCTCTCATCTGGAGGCCATATCTACCCAAGGTGTTCAAGAGCAATTGTCCTACCTGAACCTCAGCAAGGAACAATGTATACGATGTTGGCACTTCAGTTAGGATGTCCTCACTGAAATTTGCCACCTGCTGCAGCCACAACTGCAACCTCAGATCAGGGCAAGGACTGCATTGCCAGTGACTGTGAAGGTGGCTTTGGTAATGAACCCTTATATGCCTGGCTCCTTCTAGGCTGGAACTGGAGAAATTTGCAACATCTTGCAGTTTGCTGTCCATTGTTACATAAGGGAGGGCACTGATGTTCTCTAATCATCGAGACCCAACTTTAATTCAATCTCTTCTGCCAGACAGAAGTAGGTGGAGCAAGCATGCTGGGATTGCAGGCATCCCCATGGTGCAGGGTGTCATTGACTGCATGCACATCACCTTGTGGACGCTGCCTATCCACTCTGCCCTATACCAAAACCGAAACAGAGTCCGCTCCTTCAAAATCCAGCATGCAGCTCAATGCCCAGTATCCTGGTAGCAGTCATGGTGCCTTCATTCTGCGGCAGTCCACTGTGCCACCTGCATTTGAGCCACCACAACAAACCAAAGGGTGGCAACTGGATGACAAGGGTTAACCGCTGACGACATGGCTGATGACTCTCGGACACGTGCACAGCATGCATACAATGAAAGCCATGTTGCCACACAAAATGTGACAGAGCAGAACATTGGCATGATGTAACAATGTTTCTGCTGCCTGGATTGCTCTGGAGAGACTGTGCAGTACTCGGCAGAGTGCATATTAATATTCAATGTGGTCTGCTGCATGCTGCACAACCCCACCATCTTGAGGGGACAGCCCTTGCCACCATCTATGGGGCAAACAGCTGAGGAGCAGGAGCATGAGGAGCAGGAGGAGGAGGAGAAAGAGGAAGGGAGGAGGCAATCTAGACAGCCCTTTTCTACCTGCTCTGATGAAAGGTCACAAACCTGAAACATTAACTCTTCTTCTCTCTCCACAGGTGCTGCCAGACTTGCTGAATATTTCCAGTACTTTCTGTTTTTATTTTCTTTCTACCTGGTTTAACGGTGAAGAACTCAGCAGACACCCAACCAGTAACCACAACCCCAATTCCCCATTCAACAACAGTCCCAGACCTTACCCTCTGTTACTGACTGCCACAGTATCTGCTTGGCAACAATAAAAGCCACCACAAAATAAATATTCCAGGCCAAATTTGTAAATGAAATTATTTCATATTGCATACAAACTAAACTAATTACTGTTGGGCATTCCCTTAGTGCCTGTCTCCCGTGTGTCTTTGCCTGGCCTAGTTCTCCTCTGCAGTGCTACCCCAGTGGCTGCAGCATGGCTAGTGCAAGGCTGCTGACTTTCAGTGGAGGAGATTGCAGATGGCCTTACAAGATGACCTAGAGCAGCTCTGAGCCTTGAAGGCCCAGCTGGGAACTGCACTTTCTCGGCCTGGGCTGCAGCAGTCTGCACTGGTTGACTGACAGACAACAACAAGGGAATTGGCAGAGTGGCAGGGATGGGAGAATGAATGCTCCAAGGTACCTTTACCACTCTCCTGAGGCAGTGGCTCAGCAATGTTAGTCTGAGCTTGAGTGGCAGCAAGAGGACGTTGCATGATTTTCACTGCAGCACTCAGACTTCTAGTGGAAGCTGCTTCTACTGAAATGGCAGCTGAGACATCGAGCATCAGATGATGTTTCATGGTTGAGTCCACTAGTGTGCAAATGGAGTTGGCCGCCATTTCTATGCTGCAAAGGATGAGCTTCATGCCCTGTGCTAAGTGCTGGAATCCTCCATGCTCCTTGACATTGACCGCAGGTTTTCTGGCAGTTCTGCCAATGCACCAAGAATTTTGTTGTTCATACCCATCAACATTCTCCTGTCGGCTGCCCCGTTGAGTTGCTCATCTGAGTCCTCTTCAGCAGAACTTGTGTGTGACCTCTCCCTCTGGCAAGTTGACATCTGTGCTACCCTTACACTCTGTCCTGGCTGCAGGGCACTCATGCCCAGTGTCTCACCACGTGCAGGTTCCGCCTCTGGTCGATATTCTCTAAATTATGCACTGTCAATAACTGAGCTGGTGGCTGCGAGTGTTAAATTTAGTAAATGTGATGTGGTGTCTTCATCAACACTGTCTGCTTGCTGTTCCTCCACTGCCTGGTCAGGTTGCATTTCTTGGGTGTCTGAAAGGAGAAAGGTTGTAGTGCAAGAAGGGGGGAAAGTAAGAGTTACATGCTTAAACCATCTGCTGCTTGTAAATCAGAAAAGAGTTTGTGATTAGGGGTAGGTGAGATGTGAGAAGAAGGATTAGGTATGAGGATACAGTACCATATTTTCGCTGGTTTCAGCCCCTCTACCAGCCATGGCCTCTGCAACGGCTGTCCCAATAATGGCAAGCAATGTGTCATCCATGAGGGTCAGGACATGAGAGCGCACCTGTCCACTTTCGGTTAGTTCATTCTGCCTCCAGTTGTGCACCACATTGTCTTGCAAGAGAGAGGGAAGTGTGTTAGTGAGTGTGGTGCAATCTGTGTCTGAGGGTGCAGTGGAGCATATGAATGTAAGTATGAGTCCTTATTGATAGAGATTTGTTGATAGGTGAGTGATGGGGGTGTGGTGAATCGTGGAGTCTCTGAAACTAGTGGGCAGTTGGTGGGATGTGGCATGTGAAGATGCATTCACTAGTCTTGACCACTCATGAGAGATCATTGAACTTCTTTCGGCACTGCATCCAGGTCTTCAGAACATGACACCTGGTATTGATCTTGTTACGACCAGGTGAGAAGAAGCCTAAAAGTTCCCTCTCAGCCTTTGTCTGGTTTAACTGTAACAGGGTTTAATTTTAAAACACCGTGTTTTTAGCTTCTCCTCAGTGAATCCTTGTTCACTGCTCCAATTGTAAGGCAAAGAAATCAATTCAGACAGGTTTTCTTAGATTTTAAACAAGAAAGGTAGAAATTTATTAATCTTAAACTCTAATCGGGTTACTGACTACGAATATGCGACGCGACCACATTAGCATGCATATGCAATAAATACACACACAGATAGAGACAGAAAAGTAGAAAAGAATAAAATGGAAAAGTTTGAGGCAATAGATGGATTTCTATTTTCCTGTCCTTTGAGTTTGCTGTGAAGTCTTTGGTTGCCGGTCAGACTTGCAATTCATTGAGGCCCAGTGAGCACTTCAGCTTGTTTCGAGGTCAGAGTCTTTTCTCTCCTGAGGTTTACGTGTCTTCTGTGGGTCCAGTGGCTTGGGAGAAAGTGAGAGAAAGAAAAAGAGAGAGAGAGGTTTCCTTGATCCAGGTTTCAGTTCAAACAGCCTTCTGTGTCTCTGTGGCACAATTCAAAAAAACCCAGATTGCTCAGCAGGTTAGTCATGTGACTAGCTGGTTTGGCCACTTCTATTTGTGGATTCTGCCACCTTAGCAATCATCCTGGAATGTGAGCTTCCTCACCTTCAATGTCTGGTGATCCAAGTCACCAAGTGGACCAAGGAATAGTCCTTTGTCTCCACAAACACTATCCGTTAGCATACAAATATCCTTCGAGCCGAGTGTCTGGTGATTTTTTTAACAAGTCATTTCTTCAGCCAGCAACAATTTAAAATCAATGTTCATATGACAAAATTAATATGCCTCATTCTTAGCAGGTGGAGGTCTGCATGACAATCTCTATGGCTATCTGTATCCACTGTATTCTGAGCCTGTGTCTGGATGGCTGCCTGGCCCCCTACAACTACAGGACATCTCTCCAACTTTCCACCTCCTACATCAAGGCCTCCAGTGCAGCCTCTGAGGACCTTGCCGCCTGCTCTTTTCCATGTTGTGCCAATGTTGCCAATGTTCAATGTTTCAAAGGTCAGATTCACTTCCTGCATGACTGCCTGCACCTGCTCCTGCCACAATGCACCTCCCCTATAAGGGATGCAGATTAGCTAAAATCAATGCAGGCTAGCTTTAAATGGTGCTAGCCACTCCAATATTGGCCTCCTGCTCAGGCATCCAGTGAATCAACAGCACAGTTAGCGTTGGCTGATATCATTTAAAACAGCAGCCAGTTTGAAGTTGGCATGTTGCTTACTTTGCAGTCAACAGGGGCAGGTTAATCGCACATTGCCATCCCCGTACCCATTTTTGGGGCTATCAAATTTAGCCCCCTTTGTTTGATTCATTTTGAATTAATATTTGTTCTTCAAGGTATGTAATATAGCACTACTTGATTTGTGTTGCTAAGTTGAAAGGAATTATTGGTTCAAATGTTAAAAATCTGAGGTCTAATATTGTGCCTTGCACAATAATGTCCTTGTTATGTATATACGTTACTTGTTAAACAAATGTATTGTCCTGTTGCCACAGTTTGGTGTTTATCCTGGTGCAACTTTGGTCTTTTCAGTTCAGAGTCCAGAACAGTAGTCCTCTTGGGGATTTTGGGCAAAGACTGATGAAATTGCCTGGAACGCGAGAGCTTCTGAGTTGTACTTGCAAAATTCATTTGGCATTGTATTAGTAATTGTAAACCATTCTAATGAGATCAACAAGGACCAATTGTCTTCTATTATTGGTATGATCTTTACTTGAATATTTTAATTAGCTTGAAGCCCTCCTTCAAGATTGCTTAGTGGATAATCATACTAAACCACATGGATTACTACAGTTCTTTGCAGGTCTGGTCTTTCATGAGGTTTTTAATCCCAGCCTGGATAGTGTTGGAAGCATTAATACGGGCTTCATTAGGGCAATTTTAACCTAACTCATCCTCAGGAAACTGACAATATCAGGTGCAATGCTAATTTTATACCCAGCCCAAATTTCTCCCATCGAAGTCAACAGGCTGCAATGGTAGGCGGGGTGTAAAACCAATGTTCTACCCAATGCTGTGGGATTCCCGCTCGACTACATTACAGGTCGAATATTTGATGACTGTCAGCATCTTTTTTTTTTCTTTGTTTCTTTGTTTTCTCAAATCATTTTGTTTGTTTAAAATTACCCCTTTTGTGAACTAGGGAGAGAAAAACCAGCTGGGACTCCCACCTACATTGCCTATTCAGTACCAATTGCAATAACATGAAGGTGTGGATTCCAGGTGGGAGAGGATCTGGTTCAGGTATAATGCCGCAAGGTCAAAGAGCTTGCCAACAGTCACAGTCTGCGAATGTGAGGGCATTTAAGTGAAACTTTAGAGGTTTACTGATGTCTGTGAAATCATGTCCCAGCATGAACTGTTACCTTCAGGGGAGAAAAGTGGGTGAACCTTTGGAATCATACCCCAAGATGTGATCACCAAAATATGTGAAAATTGCAACCATAGCAGCTAGACAATGTTTTGCCAGTTTAGTACATGTGCTGCTGACCCACCAAGATGCAAAATCAATTTAATTACATATTTTGCAACAAATGAACAAATTGTTAGTCAGTTGATCTTTGAATTGCAAATTGCTGTATAATATACGTAACTTATTGCGCTAAACATCAACAATGTACTTCTCTTAAGCTGAATAAAATCATGAGGAACAAATTAATTTAAATTTATATGCGAGTTGATACTTGCCGCATTTTCTTATGCACTTCACTTCAGAGAGCTAATATAACCACAAAGCAATGCTTCTGTGTTGGAGTTTCAGTTGGTTATTGAAGTTTTAATGTCAGTGGGAGTAAAATGTTGCAATGGGTAAAACTTTCAAGCATTAATAGATTGCTATTTTCTAATCCACCTTCTTGCAGCAAGAATTTCCCTAAAATTATCAATAACTGCAACATTTCAATTTTAGAAATTTAAACTGAAAAAAAATACATATAGCATATGTTATACTGTGGGGCACACTATACAGGATGCAAAAATACATCAATTTCATCTGACTCGCTCGATGGTTGAGATTTTTCAAGTGCTTGTCTCAAAATTGTATGGATTTGTGCCAAACCAATTCTCAGGCCTGTATTTTCAGATTATTCACAAAGTCAGAAGCAAATGATCCTCCAAACAAAGAGAATTTTGTTTATCCTGCACTGGCACTTTCAATGTAGAGTTTTTCATTTGAAGTTACAACTCAAAATTCTTGTGGTGCCGGATGTATTGAATGAGTTGTTGGATTGTCAGCCATGAATGCCATACAGAGAGTTTGTAGTTGTTCCCATAAAATGGTGGCACAGTTGACTGGTCTGTCCAGACAAAAGGGAAATGGTCTGAGGAACCACTATTTATGCCTGGAAAAGAGCATTCAAATTTATCATTGATCTAATAACACAAGTGCTGTGGACCCATTTACATGTTGGCCTAGATTCTACCAGATGGAAGTCCATTTGATTTATTCATTTATTTGGAGATACAGCACTGAAACAGGCCCTTCAGCCCACCGAGTCTGTGCCAAACATCAACCACCCATTTATACTAATCCTACATTAATCCCATATTCCTACCACCATCCCCACCTTCCCTCAATACCCCTACCACCTACCTATACTGGGGGCAATTTACAATGGCCAATTTACCTCTCAACCTGCAAGTCTTTGGCTGTGGGAGGAAACCAGAGCACCCGGCAGAAACCCACATGGTCACAGGGAGAACTTGCAAACTCTGCACAGGCAGTACCCAGAACTGAACCCAGGTCGCTGGAGCTGTGAGGCTGTAGTGCTAACCACTGCGCCACCTGATGTCATGGACTGTGGTCTGGAAAGCCTTTAATTTGTTTTTTCTGTAGGCTGTTTCCACCCCAATATTTTTCCTGCAAGTACATTTTTCTTCTGAGCCAAACTAGGTCAGCCAAGCAATGCTACAGATATTGCCACAAGTTTTGCTTTTGTTTGAGTTGGCTCACAGTGTACAGAAATATAAAAGCATGACAGACTGGAATTTCAAAAATAAGGCTCATATTTTGTTCTCTATTTACTTCGTATTTAGGTATCAATATAAAAACAAAAAGAAAATGAGGGAACAAGAATAAGTGGAGTAGAAATTACAAAGTAATTTTGTTGGGAAGGAAGAACCTACCTGGGCTCAACTATCACCAGTAACCTGTCTCTAGATGCAGAAATCAACAAGCGCATGGGAAAGGCTTCCACTGCTATGTCCAGACTGGCCAAGAGAGTGTGGGAAAATGGCGCACTGACACGGAACACAAAAGTCCGAGTGTATCAGGCCTGTGTCCTCAGTACCTTGCTCTATGGCAGCGAGGCCTGGACAACGTATGTCAGCCAAGAGCGACGTCTCAATTCATTCCATCTTCGCTGCCTCCGCAGAATACTTGGCATCAGGTGGCAGGACCATATCTCCAACACAGAAGTCCTCGAGGCGGCCAACATCCCCAGCTTGTACACACTACTGAGTCAGCGGCGCTTGAGATGGCTTGGCCATGTGAGCCGCATGGAAGATGGCAGGATCTCCAAAGACACATTGTACAGCGAGCTCGCCACTGGTATCAGACCCACCGGCCGTCCATGTTTCCGCTATAAAGACGTCTGCAAACGCGACATGAAATCCTGTGACATTGATCACAAGTCGTGGGAGTCAGTTGCCAGCGTTCGCCAGAGCTGGCGGGCAGCCATAAAGACGGGGCTAAAATGTGGCGAGTCGAAGAGACTTAGTAGTTGGCAGGAAAAAAGACAGAGGCGCAAGGGGAGAGCCAACTGTGCAACAGCCCCGACAAACAAGTTTCTCTGCAGCACCTGTGGAAAAGCCTGTCACTCTAGAATTGTCCTTTATAGCCACTCCAGGCGCTGCTTCACAAACCACTGACCACCTCCAGGCGCGTATCCATTGTCTCTCGAGATAAGGAGGCCCAAAAGAAAGAAAGAAACTTCGTATTTAGGTATCAATATAAAAACAAAAAGAAAATGAGGGAACAAGAATAAGTGGAGTAGAAATTACAAAGTAATTTTGTTGGGAAGGAAGATTACCTGGAATGCCTGCATTTATATATCTTTAATAAAAACCTGAACTAATACCCAATTGACAAAAAGTGGTTAAATCTACCTTTGAAAAATTGGCTGAAAACTGGCTTCTGTGATGGTGGGCATCTCCGGAAGAGGCTGAGTTGGATCATGCAATTAGCACTTCTGGCTGAAGATGGTTGCAAACGCATCATGCCTTGACTTTTGCATTCACGAGCTGGGTTCCTCTATCACTGAGGATGGGAATGTTTATGGAGCCGCACCTCCCATTAGTTCTTTAATTGCCCACCACCATTCACGATTGGATGTAGTAGGACTGCAGATCTTTGATTTGATCCGTTGGTTGTGGAATCTCTTAGCTATATCTCTACTGTGCTGCTTCTGCTGTTTAGCATGCATGTATTCCTAAGTTATAGCTTTACCAGGTTCGCATCTCATTTTTAGATACTTTTGGCGCTGCTTCTGGCAGATTGTGGTAGAAACAAAGTGTGGGTGATTGTGGGAGTAACAAGTGATAATTTGTTATTTACGCTCGTCTCCCAAAGAGAGACAAGGAACAGAAGTAAGATGCCTGTCAGGAGAGAAAGGACGGTGGAGGATTAGTCATCTTGAGCCTCTGTTACTTTCCCGATAATGACCATTTATACAGCAGCACTGGTAAAGTCACGAAAGTATTTTACCTGCCTTCCCTCAGTCAAGGAATGCTGTAGGTACGGGGATAGGCAGAACTTATATGATGGGAAGAAAAATAAGAAAAGAGATTTAAAAATAGTTTCAATATTTGTATATGGCAAAGATCTCTTGAAATAAAAGTGTAAGAATTAATATTTTTTTAAAGAATTAAGTGCCAGTGTGTCATACACTTGCCTTGATGTCTGATACTTTGGGGGTAATGGTAACCTGACCCACCTGATGGACCTGATGGAAACTTGGCAAGCTCAGATTAAAAGCCCACTTTACACCCATTTGTATTTTACTCTCAAAATCGAGCATGTGTAAAATGATGGATGACCTGATTCCATCAGTGTCCCGCTAGGTGGGTTAGGTTAGAATTACCCCTTTATTGCAGTCTTGCAGGAAGTGTTGCATTGTCGGAGATGCTGCCTTTCAGATGAGATGTTAAACCAAGGCCTTTTCTGCTTTCTAAGATGGATGTAAAAGATCCAACCACACTGTTCAAAGTAAAACTATGTGTTATCCTGGCCAACTGAATTCCTTTATCCAAAACCATCAAAATATAGATTAACTGGTGTGACGGAAACCACACCTGTCAAATGGAAACGTAAATTTCGCCAGATGGAACACTACTTGAACCCTTTTGCTGGACATTGAACAGAACTTGTTTAAAAAAGGCCACAGAGTTGGACAGCTGAAACATGGCTGCATATTTGCATTCTGCTCATTGATTCAATTCACAAGATTGGTCTGGGCAATCATAACAATCAGTCTTCTTTGTCTGTGTAAGAGCCAGAGCTCCACACCCCACCAAGTGTGACTGGAGAACTTTGAGAATCAGCAACCCTCGCAGAAGATGCTGTTTCAAAGAGCTGGTCACATGATTTACCTGTTGGCCAGACTGGGAGCTGTTTGAATTGTGCCTGACAGAAAGCTTTGGGTCAGACTGCAATTTGAAGACAAAAGAGAAGGAAGCTCTCTCTCCCTGTTTCTCTCTCTATCAAGCAAAGTCCCAGGGACCCATGGAAGCTGCTTAAGCCTCAAGACAGAGGACCCCTTCAGTCTTCTGGTACCAGAGAAGCAAGTTTGAAAGAATGCACTGGGCCCCAGTGAGAACTGCTTGACCTAAACTCCAATCAAGGACTTTACATCCAAACTGAAAGACAGTAACTGAATTCTATTTATTGCCAACCCTACTTAAACGTCCCCCTTTAATTCTTCCTCCCCTTCTGTATCTATTTGTGTGTATGGTTATCTCATATGCAAGCGTGGTTGCGTCGTGTATTTTTAGTAATTTTAACTGAGTTGGAGTGGTCAGGCTAATAAACTTACATCTTTCTAGTTTAGACCAAAGAAAACCTGAGTGTTTCCTTTGCAATTACATTTAGGGAGCAGTGAGCAAGGATTCACTGAGGTGTTGAGCTAAAAACACTGTATTTTAAAAGTTAAACCCTGTTATGGCCAAACCAGGAAAGGGGCAAGAGGAGAGCCTGAGACCCTTTCCTCACCCGGTCATAACACTGGTAATTCATTTAATTTGCTGTTTGCAGGACCTTTCTGTGTGTAAAACTGGCTATTGCCTTTGTCAACATTAAAGCAGTGATTACACTTCAAATGTATATTTGCCCAGTCATGTTCCAAAATGGCGATCAGGGTCCCACGAATACCAATGAGCCTTGCCTTTGGACAGTAAAAGGATTGTTACGATAGGTGAGAAAGGTGTCTAAGGGTCTTTCTCAGCCTTCACCTGGTCTTATTGTAACAGGGTTTATGTTTTTAAACACACAGTGTTTTGAGCTCCCCCTTGGTGAATCCTTGTTCACTGCTTTTCAATTATAAGGCAAAGAAAAGAGCACAAACAGACTTTCTTAGGTTTAAAGAAAAAAAGTGAAATTTATTAAAACTTAAACTCAAAACTCTAATTCGGTTAACACCTACGGATACACGCCGTGCCCCACGCTAACATGCAAATGCAATACGCGCATGCAAATAGAGACAGAAAAGAGCAGAAGAAAAATAAAGTAGAGAGATTTGAGGCAATCTCTGAAGAGGGGTGTTTGTTACTGTGCTTCGAGCTCGCTGTAGTCCTTGCTTGTAGGTATATCTTGCTTTTCGCTGGGGCCCAGTATTCTTCTTAAACCTTGTTCACTGTAGGACCTTTTCTCTCTTGGGGTTCATATGACTTCAGTGGTTTCCAAAGCTGGTGAGAGAGATGAGAGCAGACAGGAGAGGCGGTGGCGAGCCAGCCACGAGAGGTCTTGTCAGTCCAGGAGCAAAGAGCTTTCTGTCTTTAAACACTGTTTCTCCAATTTAAAACTCCCCTAGTTGGCCAGCAGGTGGTCACGTGACTGACTGGTTTGACCAGGCCTCTGCAGGAAGGGCGAAATCCAGGCCATCAGCAGGGCATGGGAGAGGAAAGAGGGGCAGGAAGGAAATGGAGGACATACAGGACTGATCGCCTAAGATGGTGCTATCTGGAGATGATCGAGGATCCAGTACTGCAGGAGACTGCAGCTCTGCAGGCAGATGGTCACAGACATTTGTGACCTCATCATCGAAGATCCTGTACCTCGCAGCACTGGTAGCCGTGCTCTTCCAGTAGCCATCAAAATCCTGTGGCCCAGAACTTCTTTGCTTCTGGCTCCTGCCAAGTACCAGCTGTGAACCTTGGTGACATCTTGCAAATGGCTGCTCACCACTGCATCTCACAGACCACTGATACTCACTTTGCCAGAGCTGGACAGTACATTCATTTCATGACAGATGCAGCTTTGCAGGTAAAAGGGACAGTGGGTTTCAGCATCATCGCTGGATTCTCCCAGGTGCAGAGCATCATCGATTGCACCTGTGTGGCCATCAAGGTACCCAGCGACCGGCCAGTGAAATCTATCATGAGGAAGAGCTTCCACTCCCTCAGCGTTCAACTGGTCTGCAACTACAACAAGAGCTTCCTCCATGTGTGTGCTTGCTTTCCTGGCAGCTGCCATGACTCTTTCATTCTCCAGCAGTCTAGGCTGCATGAGATCTTCACTCTAACCCCCAAAGTGTTTGGATGGTTCTTAGGGGACAAGGGATGTCCCTTAAAAACATGGATACATGCCCCTCTATGGGAGCCCCAGAGAGAGGCACAGAGGTGATACAACTAATGCCTCCTGCTCAGTAAGACCAATCATGCAGCAGGCCATTGGGTTTCTGAAGATGCGATTCCGGTGCCTGGACCTGTCGGGTGGTGCCCTCCAAATACCCTCCTGCAAAGGTCTCAGTCATTGTGGTCATCTTCGCTCTCCATAACATGGCCCTCCAGAGACATGTATACCATGAGGACAGTGAGGCCCTGGAAGGAGACAGCTTATTAGGGGAGGAGCAGGAGGGGGGAGAGAATGTATTGGAGGCAGAGGGAGATGACGCTGAACAGAAAGGCGCCCCTGCTGAACGACGTCGTGGCCTCCTCCTGCCACTCTTCTCTCTCTCACTGCCCCCAACATTAGATCTAGGTTGACATCAATAAAGAGAGGGGCAGCCCTGCCTTGGGTGCCAGCCTCTGACTCTCCTGTGGCATCTCACTTCCCTCTGGTGCAGTGGAAGGCTTTAGCATAAACTGCAGATCTCTCCCTCAGGACAACCAGCAGCCTCAGTAATGGTTGCCATGGGGTGTCTATGTTACCCACTTCACCTGACCCACCTCCGTTCCCGCCGCCACTGGCTCTAACTGAACAGGAAACCCATCACCGTATCAATTAAGGGCTCATCCCCATGAAAATCTTAACTTTAATCAGTTTCCCACCAGAGTTGGGTTTCTGACCTGAAATCAGACCCAGCTCCCATTTCCCACCTCCAGAATGAAAATTCAGTCCTTTGTCTCTGGAAACTGCCTTTTTTGCTCTGAGCAGTAGGAATAAATGTTGGGAGAAAGCACAGACCTGCATGGAACTTCTTCAATAACAGTGCCTTAACACATTTAAGACAGTACCAAACTTCAATTTCCTCATCCAGGAGTGGACATTTTAATAGAATGGGATGATCAACATTTGGGATGCAGATGTCCACATTTTCCATCTACAGATAACCTTTCCTTGCTTGAAGAATGTCTTCCAATAAAATGAGAATTTTCTAAACATTAAAATAACATCCATAGCTCTATCTCATAAGTTCCCAGATTCAGCTTCCATAATTTATTCAGATAGAACAAAACATGCATAAAAAGAGGTGAGGTGGGTGGGGTGGGGGAAGTCATGGAACTTAACAGTTTGAACACCTATCTGAGCTAAATGGATGGAAAGGGTATGGTGGAGAAAATGAAATAGTCTTTTTACATTACATTCCATCTCAGATATATGTATAAATCTAGCTGTTCCATGATGAAAATATTTGTTTCTATCCAACACCAAAACAAAGCAGATTTGCCATTCCTCAACCCACCCCACTGACCGCCCCCACATTTCCATGTTAATACTATGCAACAATACCTACAGATGAGAAATTCCCAGGGATTAGCATAGAGAAAAATGAGTGATCTTCAACCAAAAACATATCTCCCAGGAGCCCAATGCAATTTAATTATTGAGCTGAAGGCTTAAATACACAGCAAAACAATCTTCAAAGTGAGATCAATACATTCTCACCAGTCCTCCCCCTTTCAAGGCTTCTGTACTGAAAACCATTGGACTATCACTGCATCAACGGGCTCCAGATAGAAAACCAAACAATAGAAATAGGGGTCACAAACATCAAATCCTGGATCTGTTGAAAAGATTTTTTTCCAAACCATATGAAGTATTGATGAAGATCATCAACGCATAAAAACAAAATTCAAACAGAAACATGTGATGAAATCATTCCCAATAGTTCCTGCATTGTCTTAAAGGGAAATAGTTCTTCTGGAGTATTCCTCTATTCTCTCCACAAATGCTGCCTAACCCATTGAGTGTTTTTAATGTGCATTTAGAATATTATTTATCATGAAATTCTGAACAATGAACACAGTATAAGAAGGCTGATTTAACAAGTGCTTGCTCCTAGTGGAAGCTTGGATGACCGAGAGGACATATCTGGATAGAAAAACCAGGTAGTATGCTGCAATTTTCCAGTATGCAATCCTGGCAGGTGAGGTAAGGGAGCATGATTGTATAAAATCAAATTGGGTGTTGAGAAAGTGGAAGAGATGAGAAGTGGGCACAAAATTACAACTGAAGGTAGTAGATGAAAAGACTACTTGATTGAAAGGTCTATTAAGTCATTATGAGGCTGATAATCCTGAGGTTGCCAATTTTACTGAAAAAAGTACATGGATAGAAGTGTTGAAAGAAGGTGAACCATCTGTTTATCTCAGTGTTGCTCTGAAGATTCCTGTCCCTCCAAAAAAATCAATAATCAAGCATTAGTGAAAAGTGAGAAGTAAGCCAAATTGTAATGTTCAGACGTTCTAAAGTTTTAAATGATGGGTATGGGCAGCATTCCACAGCTACATGGGCAATTCAAGAGTGAGTATTTTACTTCAGGTTAACTCAGGCCTTTGTGAGCTTAATAAGCAGAAAGCTATGGCATCTCCATGACATGAATGGAGATAATCTCTCAGAAAGCACAAATCTACCAGGTATGGATATATCACAGTGAAGCAGGAGGATGGGCTGTGACTGCATTGCTTACAGTAGGTGTACAGCTTGCAGCGGGTATGACCCCTGGCAGCAACTGTAGCAGAATCCAGTCAGCTACTGGTGGGGGAGAAATGTAGAAGGAGGTTCAGGCTCACTAGGGAGCCTGTGTCTCCCCTGTGCTAGTTAGCTCACAAAGAAGGAACTGCCAATATTCTGCAATTCATTACAGTGGCAGCGAAGACTTCCTTTAACTGTAATGGCACAGAGGCTTTTAAGGCAACCATCTCAGGAGTCAGACACTTTGGGCTGAATTTTACTGGGATGCCGGGGCCGAAAGCAGGCGATGACCCCACTTAGGCTGGCAGCAGGACCAAGAGAGACATATTGCCGGCGACAGCCAATTAAGTGGCTGCGCCAGGGCCGCCACCCAATTAAGGACATTGGCCCACCCCCGCTCAGGAGCTGCCGGCCCTCAGTAGCCTCATTAGCGCCACTGCTAGTGGTAGCCACTGCTGAGGGTGCAGCTGCAGGGAGAGAGTGCCTTAATGGCTTGGCACCCTCAAAGTGGGGTTGGGGAATGCCAGGGTCATGCTGGCAGGCCCCAGTGATCAGGGTGGGTGGGGGGGGAGGTCATTAAGTACTGACGGGGGTTGCGCAGGGGTGGCCACTGCCAGTGGGGGCTCCTTCGTGAGCCAGGGAGTGCCCAAAAAGGAGGGCTCCCCACCCCCCGCCCAAAGCCCACTAGGAGGCTGCCAGTTTTCACTGGGCAGTCTCCCCACGCAGAAGTGAGGCCACCCCATACGGGCAAAATGCCCGTGGAGGCATGAAATGGCCCTTAATTGGCTACTTAAGTGGTTCAATTGGCCTCTTGGCAGGCAGCCAATCTGCCAACTTTCCCATCACAGGCAAAATGGCATGGCAGCGGGAAGATGTCGGGCACCTTCCAACACCCTCCCGCTGCATTTTGCCAACATCCCCAAAGGGCTTGGAAAATTATGACCTTTGTTTCTCCTTTTGATAACTGTTTTGTTTGTTGCATAATAAAAGAATTGTAGACTGCAGAGCAAATTCATTTTATTTGGTTGTACAATAGTGGTGGAGCACATGTATGCATGTTTTCATGCTTCACTTACCTCTCGTGTCTCCATGCCAGTTGTGCACTTTCCCTAATATCATGGCTTCTCCAATTGGAACAGTAGTATTGTGATGATTTGCATAGCAAGTTAGTAAGCCATCGGGGATACAAAGAGCCTCATTACCTGTATCAGTTGTGAACCCTTCTCCATTCATATCAGTGCTGGAAACTGGCTTTTCTGCAGCAATGGTGGGCTCATTGTTTTCGGAGATGACACATAATACCACTTGTACAGTGTCATGTGATGGCACAGAACTCCACTCAGGTGAATGCCACACAGTCACGTATGCGTTATTCTACACATTCCCCTGCAAAAGGTCAGGTTTGGCTCAGTGGTAGCACCCTTACCTCTGAATCAGCACATTGTAGGTTTAAGTTCCACTCTGGAGACTTAAGCACGTAATCCAGTCTGATACTGCACTGTTAGAGATGCTGTCTTTCAGATGAGACATTAAACTGAGGCTCCATCTGCCCTCTCTGGGGACAATAAAAGATCCTATGGTACTATTTGAAGAACAGCAGGAGAGTTCTCCCCAGTGTCCTGGCCAATATTTATCTCTCAACCAACATCACTAAAACAAATTTTCTGGTAATGACCTCTTTGCTGTTGGTGGGAGCTGGATGTGCTGCCGCGTTTTCTTCATTACAACCGGGGTTATTACTTTTCATATGTACTTCATTGCATATTAAGCATTTTGGGATATCTTAAGTTTGTGAAAGGCGCTAAATAATTGCAAATTCTTTCTTTTCCTTCTTTAGGTTGACCTGACAATGTTCATTGATCTGTCTCAGCATGGAATAGCGTATATTATAAGGTCTTAGAATCCCTCCATTATGGGGTGCAGCCATTCTTCAAAAGAGTTGAAGCCATCTATGACTCCAGTTTTGAATTCAACCACAAAGTGACGGAAGGGACATTCATGCAAAATACCCGCACTGGTCGAATGACCTGTTTATCTGAGATTTTTACTATGTGGCACTGATGGTTTCAAATGCTTCAATACCAGACTGCAGTGCAGACAACTATTCAACAACAAAGGATGCTATTCTGAAGATTGATAAGCCAAAGCAAAGTTAAAATTGACACTATATAGCCTGCCCTACTCCTGCATGAGCTACATAGGCTGGGCACTACAATATGCACTGGATAGAGAATTTGAATTTCACCAACTAGGTTATTTCTGAACAGACCTGCTCCCATCTTATTGGGGGTGGCGAGGAAGATTATTATGAAGGTATTGTACTGTATATTGAGTGATATTGGTCTCTCTTTACTTTCTCTTAATTTGTATTTTTGTGCATTTTCTTCCCTCCAAGATTCTGACACTTCATATGTAATGTAAAATTGCAAAAAAAAAGCCAGTTTTGTTCTGAAGGTAATCCCTTAGGCAGTCTTTATTTGTGTTTATCATCACACAGCAAAGAAACAACGTTTCTTGCATCAGTTACAAATGCAAAGTATTAAAAATGGAATAAAATACCCACCCATAAAAATAACATCTATATTATGGAAACAATTCCAAATAACAGAGAATGATGATAATTATAAACCACTTGAGATTTGCTTTCATGTTTCCTGCTATCATATCAACTCTTCAATTAGATTACAGCTGCTTACTCACTCCCAAGAATCCATGGCCAGAATTCTATGCCCCCCCGCCCCCCCGCCCTCCACTGCAGGAGGTGGCTGGTGGCGGGGATGGGGAGTTGTAAAATTGAGCGTGAGGCAGGGGGTGCCGTTCTTGACGCCTTCCTGCCCACGCTGCAATTTTACAAGGGGTGGTGGTGAGAAATGGGGCACCAACCCCAGGCCAGTCAAGGTTCTTAAGTGGCCAATTAACTGCCACTAAGGGCTTCCTCCTGCCGCCACTAACAGGTCTGTGTTTATGCCACCATGGGCGGGCGGCTGAGGACCCGAGGAGGCAGGCCAGTAAAACCTGGCGGCCTCTTTGCGGGCTGGGGGGAACCCTCATGATCAGGCACTCTGTGCCCCAAGGAGGGCCCCAACCACAGCCCAACCACCCCCCACTACATAACACTTTCCACCCCCCCCACACCAAACCGACCCCCCCCTCCCCCCGCCTTGCCTCGCCAGGGTTAGGCCGACTGTGCCTGTCGAGACCCCAGAGACTTACCTTGTTTCCGGGCTGGTGTCCCTCTTGAAGCTGTGGCTGGGTGCAGTTCCAGCAGCGGCCACTGTTCCCAGTGGCGCTGCTGGGACTGAGAGTGGCCAGCCCGCTGATTGGCTGGCATCTCTTTGAGGCGGAACTTCCTGCCTCACCCCAAAGGCGGGCTCACCCCAACTTTTTGGCCAGTGGTTGGGGCCTCCCACCCAACGTAAAATTCCGGCCCATGTCTTCCACAAACATTGTCAATTAAATGAAGTGTTACTGAATTTTTAGTTGATATGAAGTGATATTGCAGAACTGTATGATGCATTCTTTTTTATGATATGAATTTCCTACTCAACTAGCATTGCTTTCAGTACAACTTATCTTCTGCACACAGGCAGTTGACGCCATTGCCGGGGACGGCTAGTCTGCCCCCTCCACGTGATCATGGTGGGGGGGAGGGGGGGGGGTCGCCCCAGCTATTTAAATGAGCCGCCATGCAGAATATTGCAGCAGCTCTGATTATATTTCGGCAGCGGGCGAAAACAAATTTCAGCCCATTGTTTATGGCTGGTAAAATAGATTTGCAGCTGCTGGAGATGATTGCAAGATGGGTTGCCCTGTTTCATAATTCGAGGTAGCCTTCCGAGGGAACAGCAGCAGCTGACGATCAGGTTCAATGCTGTATACATTACCTTCACCATCTGGAAACAGAGCATAAGGAAACAGTGAACTTTAAGGATTCTGGCAAGGACAAACTATCCAACAACGACCTGTTGGTCAATGGTCCAAGATTCCATGGCACAAAGTTGCTGCCAGTCAACCTGTTCCATATTTATCACTTAGCTACACCAAGCCTCACACAAACACCTATACCTCAGTAGGGCACACCCTCAATATGTAATGTACAATTATTGTTATAAACCAACCTAGCTGTATACAGATTAGTCACATACTAACAGCCAAGAAGACATACAAGCTCTGTACCTGTGCAAGAAGGGGCACGTGATCCACCAACTTCCAGCATCTCAGGACTGCTTTTCTGCTTGGACAACAAGATGCCACATCAAGGCCCCAATCTAACCAGCAGGAAGACGCTCTTTGTGAAGTGCAACAGAAAAAGGCATGTCCGAATAGCTCTGGCAGGTCTGTGTATATGCAGACTTTGCAACCCACCTCAGATGGCGTCAGACCTCCCTTTCATTAATTCCTCTGCAGTTCCTCCTTGTCTTCTATTCCTCTTAAGGCAAGAGAAATTCTTAAAGGAATACCAGCCAAACCTGTTGGAAATCATAATAAAACTCCCTTCAGTGTTGGGCAGTGAAAAGAACAAAAAGGAAAATATAGTAAAATGAAAAATTAAGTTTTAGTCTGTAAAAAGGAACCTCCTACAGAAATGCAACAAATCATCCGGCCAACGGCAATATCGGGCCGGGCCCTCCCGGCGTAGGGGTGCGTGGAGGCCCTCTCCCAGAGGCATTTTTCAGCCCTCCCTGCCACGACCCCCAACACTGGGGGGGTTTGTAAAATTCAGCCCAATGGGTCAGAGGCTCGATTGCGCTGCCGTTTGCCAACAGAATCAATTTTGTGTCTCCTAATTGGGTTTCCTTTCACTTCAATTTTATCTGCCATCTCTTCCCATTTTCTTTCCCCACCCACACACTCCCACCCTACAGACTTGGCAAAGGCTCACTGTATTTAACATTAATTTTAAACAATATGTCTCCATATGCAGATACTTATCTTTAAATAAGAAAGAATAAACTTCCATTTATATAGCACCTTTCATCTTGTGATGTCCTGAAGAGCTTTATAGCCAATAAATATAATAAATAAATAGCCACTTTTTAAAGTGTAGTAATTGTTGTTATGTGGGCAATTGCAGTAAGATCCCACAAACATCATTGAGCTAATGACCATTAAATCGGTATTGGTGGTAGATTGTTACGGGCAGGTGGGAAATGGGGTGGCTGGTTTCCACTTGTCACCTTCCAAATGACCGCAGACGGTGGGCTGAATTTTACAGACCCCCCCCGACGTCAGGGGTCATGGCGGAGTTGGGGAGTTGGCGGGGGGGGGGGGGGGCGGAAAATTCCTCTGGGAGAGGGCCGCCATGCACCCCCTCGTCTGGAGGGCCCAGCCTGATATTGCCAGCAGCAGCGAGGCCTCGTGACACCACCCCCTCCCCACCCACTGCTCAGCGATGGGACCACCATTTAAATATTTAAATAAATTAAAATCAATGAATTAATTACATTTATGCTCCCGGCGTCTGTCCCGGTGTGATCTTCATGCCGCTGGCTGGCGCTCCCGTGTCTGGGGAAACGAGACGGAGGGGAAGGAGGTAAGTTTTTCAGTGCGCGAGCAGGGGGAGCGGGGTCAAAGGAACATCATTGGTGTAGGGGATGGTGGGAAGTAAAGGCCTGCTGGGTATAAAATTGAAACCCGACCCGGGCCTGACCTGACCACAGCCAACCTGAACCAACCCGGGCCCGAGTGCTTTAATTTTTTTTCACACCCGACCCAACCCGAATATCGCAATAAATTTAATGATATCAAACATGTTATTGTGCTCTAACTTGTCCAAATGGTATTACTTGTGATCCTGTCCATCTGTTCCGGCAGCAGGCTATTCCTGCGATGGAGTTATGGGGAATCATGGGTGAGCCTGATCCTGTGAGTTCCTGGAGGCAGCACTGTCCAGCCTGACCCGACGCGTGCCTGAATGCTGGACTCGGAATACAGACCCGACCCAAACGGGTCTAGTCCGGTTCGGGTTGGGTAGCCAGGCTTTGATGGGAGACGGGCAAAATTAATGTATTTAATTTTTTTATTCAGTGTTCCTTTAGATATTTAAATTGAACAATAGGGCTCAAAGTTCTTTAAAAATGGCTTCAGCACCTGTGCACAGGCAGCTGATGCCATTGCCGGGGGCGGCGAGCCTGCCCTCTCCACATGATTGGTGGGGGTAGGGGGGGCGGTGCGAATTAGCTGTGCACTTAATATCATGGCGGATCTGCAACATGCGGCCTACACAGGTGGGCCAGCATTGTTTGCACCCGCTGCCGATTTCGGTGGCAGGAGTATAAATTTCAGCCCAGTGTTTTTGTTAAACTAGTATTTCAGCCCCTGTGTTTTGTTTGCCAAATAAACACAGTGACAAGTATTCTTGAGGTCTGAAACAGAAGATTAAATATTTATTGAACAATAATCACAAAATGATTGCAACACCACCCATGTACACATTCACTCTCACATGTACACTCAAGAAAACAGGTATAAGGTAAAAGGTAAGAGGCGTTAAGAGCTCAAGGTATAAAAGTCTGCTGTTTTCAGAAAAACCTGTGGGATCCTCTTGGAAGGTATGTTTTTAAAGTTGCAGGCCTGTTTGCTGGTTGACTTGTATTTGCTGGAATGTTGAAGTCCTCTGCCCCTCGACACTTCAGTTTGAAGACAGTGCTGGTATTTCTTAGTTCAATTTTCACAGGTGGAGGAATTGTTTAAAAGTCAATCCCTTATTCTCTGCTGCAGTGTTCAGCTGTCTTAGCTAGAACTGATCTCTTTCTCTTCTCTCTCTCTCTCTCTCTCAGCCTTGTGCTGGAATTAAAGATGACTTTTGATGTTCTCTCTGTGACTGGACATCTCTGGCTGATGTCTTGATATTCTCTTTTGTTCTCCAGAAAAGTTTACCTTTAAAGGTAAACTCGTTAAGTGTTAGTCTCACCCATGCAACTTTAGGTTTCATTTCCTGAAGGGCTACACAATAGTTTCTGATGGCAATCTATTTTGATAAGATGAGGTATTTTCACACTTTATTGTAACTGGAGATGGGGCATTTGCGAGTGCCTTTGTTTTAGCTCATTTTTGTGGATAGCTCACAGGCATGTGTGCTGAGCTGTCTAAAATTTTGATACAGACGGTTGAGTTTTAGTTCAAGCAGTCAGGAATGTGTATTTCAGTGCAGGAGAAGGTGGATGTCATGTAACTTTGTCCTGCATCTTGTTGAAGGCAAGTATACCAGTCTTCTAAATTGTTTTTTTATTGTTGTTGTATTTCCATCACTGCACTTCCTGGGCTGAATTTTGTTGAGCTCCCAACGGTGGGCTCCATGGCGGGGTGTGGGGGTGACTGGAAGATCGCAGCGGCAGCAGCCTGCTCAAGATCACAGTGGCGTGGCGTGTGGTGACGTGGCGGAGTGCGGAGGTGTGCGGCGGCAGAAAAATAAAATCCAGTCCCCCATGTGCATGACAAGACTGAAGAATAAACATTGACCAGAGAATCAGGTGAACACCTCACTGTTTTTCAAATAGTGCCTTGGGATCTTTTACATCCAACTGACCATGCAGAAAAGACTTTGTTTTTGTGTCTCATTACAAAATATACACATTACCTTTAAATCTGACCTGTTGGCCAGATCTTCTGCACCCTTTATTAGGCTGGATTCCTGCACAAGACCAAAGCTAAGGCCGCTATCATAATTATTAAAATAAATTAACTATGAAGAATTAGAGACAGTCAGCTCACTGTTACAGCTGATGAGATTTGCAGCAGCAAATTGCAGGAAAAGCTTGTTAACCTCGGCCAAAACCTCAATGGCTAGCGAAATTGTGATGACTGAGCAGGCGGGAGAAGTTCTGATACAATTATTTCCTCTTTGCATTTTCACCTGTCCTATATTTTGAAATGGCCTTATTAGATTTGTACTGCCCACGTTGTTTCTCTTTATTTCAATTTTCTCCCTTTTCCTCCCTCCCTTCCTTCCTTAAGGTGTTGACTTCTTGTTGGGGGAATATTCCACAAGTTCCCATTTCTCTGCAGCTCCTTGCTGCAATATTAATGAAAGGGCCTTGACAGCAAGTGTCAATGGGCTATTTGAGATCAAGGCTGAGCATGTTCCTGTTCATCCCCTCACATGCCCCCTTGAGTGAATTCTCCTGTTTAACCCAAATGGATGCTAGCTGCTGTGCTTCAAGAACATCCCAGTCGCAATCACAACACAGACTCAGGACCAGATCTTTCTAGATTTGGTGACTCAACTATACCTGATAGCTCACTGAGCTATCAGAGGAGTTATTTCATGCCACATTTTTTTTAAAGACTCAGTGTTCTTTTTTACAGGTTCACCATAAAAGTCTGGTAGGGCGACCTGCTCCTGGGTCTCCAGCAGTGTCACAGAGTTAACAGCTGATGTGAAAGGTACAGGAGCAACTTGATTTAACTCATTCACAACAGTTTCCCTTGTGTAATCACCTCTACTTAAATGGAATAGCCAAGTGTGGCACCTAGAAAAAAGATGGTTACAAGCAATAATAAGTCACTTTAATGTTTCTTCTGGAGATATTTGTGTGAGGAGAATGTCCTGTTGATTTCAGAAACACTGATTTGGTTTACTAATTCAAAGAGTTTATCGGAATTTTATTAGCAAATATACAGGTAATGACGTTGGCCAGAGCTGGCGGGCAGCCATAAAGACGGGGCTAAAATGTGGCGAGTCGAAGAGACTTAGTAGTTGGCAGGAAAAAAGACAGAGGCGCAAGGGGAGAGCCAACTGTGCAACAGCCCCGACAAACAAATTTCTCTGCAGCACCTGTGGAAGAGCCTGTCACTCTAGAATTGGCCTTTATATCCACTCCAGGCGCTGCTTCACAAACCACTGACCACCTCCAGGCGCGTATCCATTGTCTCTCGAGATAAGGAGGCCAAAGAAGAAGAAGAAGATATCCTACATATTACATAAACTGAAAAAGCCCATTCCATTATAATTCATGATGGCAATTACTAGTTATCAGGCCTTCTTCGCCCATGAAATAACTTAATACTATTGCCACAGGAAACTATAATTTTTTTGGAGAACTCTGGAAATCTAAGAAAAATTGTTTAAAGTTTAATCATTCTCTATATATTTAAATATGTGCTTTAAATGCCTGGTTTGTGATGATTAAGCAGCTCAATAGTCACAGCACTGCCACCAGGAGCAGTGTCCACTGCTGGTACTGCAGTAGGCCCAGGCCCAGGAGCAGCGCTGGAGCCCCAGAGTGCAGGTAAGTGGGGCAGGCTTGCCAGGGCCAGTCAGACAGGGGATGTTGATGCAGGGGTGGTCTTTGACGCCAAGGGCTCTCCATGGACCACAGATTGCCCAAGCAGGGAGACAGGCTGGTGTTACTGGGCGGCCTCCCCATATGGCGGGGCTCCCACCAGCCACTGTTAAAATACCAGCGGCGGTGGGAAGAGGTCCTTAAGTGGCCATTAATTGGCACTTAAGGGCCTCAATTGGCCTCTGGGTGGGGAGGCCTTCCCCACCCCTGACAAAATTGAATGGCGTCAGGAAGGCAATGGGCACTCCACCCCTGCCTTTCTTTGCCATTTTATGGCACCCACCCACCCCCCCACAACACACACACACACACAACCCTACCTGTCCGTAGAGGGCTGATAAAATTCAGCCCCCAATGTGGGAATTAATCATTGTAAATTACTTTTTACTGTGAATGTTCCCCTTACCCACAGTTGAAAAATGGATGGGCAGGGCTTTCTACAGTGGGAGAAAACATTTCTCGTGGATATTCAGAATGCACATTATGTTGTGTAGACATTTGTGACTATGAAGAATGTTCAGAAAATAGGGAAAAACCTGATGCATGATTGAGTTGGCTGCTTGAAAATATTTCTCCATTCTACAGGGCTGAGAGAGTGAGTGGCATTTCACATCTAATGGTGAAGAGACATATAAAGAGCAATTTTCCTGTAGATTATGTTTGGGAAATGTGTAGTCTCCAGGCGCAAAGCACAGGAAATGGAATGGACCCTATCATGCTGGCTCTCTGCCCAGTTACATTGCCCAAGGAGCTCAGGTACTTCGTCCAGATAGGGAGGAGAGATGGTTAAAATGCTGCACCTACAACAGGCACAACCAAAGCAATACCATTTAAATAATGGGGAGAGGAGTTTCCAAGCCATCCCACCTCATCTTTCTCCAGGTTCACCATGAGGGCTCCCAGTTTCAAGGGTGCCTAAATAATTGAGTCTTGATCCTAAATCCCTTTCCCAAATCAGAGAATCTCAAGAGGGCAAGCAGCAAGGTTTGGGAGGCCTGAAAGTTAAGTCTGGCCTTTCTCTCCCCTCAACCCCACGGATTTTCTGTCTTGGGAGACCCTCTGGCTTCTGTTTTCTCACTGCAGTCAGAAGGCCCTGATGCCAGCAACCAGGCCCACAGTTGGGCCTAAATTTCCACCCCTGTTTCTGGCATAATATCCTACCAGGAGGTGAGCCTGAAAAATTGTGGGGGGTTAGGTAAAGGCTTGCTCGGGTCTGCAAATGAGACCTGACCCGAGCCCAACAGAACCCCATCCGAACCCAAGCCCAACCTGGCCCAAGTCCTTGCATTTTTTCCCGCACCCGACGAGACCCGACCATCAGTTAACCTACCTTCCGTTTGTCACTTTGTTCCTTACCTGCACAAGCTTAAAATAATTGTAACAAAACCACCTTTAAAGTCCAAAAAGTAAATTATCATTAGAATCACTTACCTGAGGTGGTGATAGAGCATGTCCAATCTGGCCTGATCCGACCCGAGCCTGAATGCCGGACCCGGAGGTGCGACCAGACCCGACCTGAACCCGACACATGTTGTCGGGTCCCGTTGGGTTTGGGTCGGGTAGCAGGCCTTTAGGGTTAGGTAGAAATCAGAGCCACAGTTTGAACACACCAAAACAGCAAACCTCAAATCTTGCTCTGTGTTGAGGCTGTTTCACTTAATTGTGCTGTAGTGTGTTGGAAATGGATAGAGGATTGTAAATGATGTCAAGCAGATATTTAAAGTGTTTTGAGAGAATGATAAGGCTTTAACCAAAAACAACATAATATTTACAGAACATTCGTGGATTTAATATACTTCTGCTCCAGAGGAATATCTTCTGCCTATATGACATTTTACATCAGATAATCTATTGCAAAAATGTATCTCTCTTTCTTTTCAGATCCTGTGATTATATTTGAAATCTAGCAATAAAAAGACAAAATGATTTGAAAACACTATTCTGAAGTCAAATCTGTGTGATATTTTATTTTAAATCCATTTATAACAAAGAATGAGTTAGACCTCAAGATTTGTTTTCTATATCCATTTTTATCTTAATTATATTAGAAATCTTACATTGATGTGCACTTCATGTCTACAAATCCTTACTTCTTGCTCCTACATTTTTGTCACACTTTGCTGTCTACTTTTTAATTAATAATTCCTATGCTCACATTTATAATTTCCAAGGACTCCCGATCAGCAGTCCCAAGACGCATAACCCCCATTCCCAATGCCCCCAGATCCCTGCCTGTCCAGTACCACCACCTTCCAGGATCCTCTCCCCAGTGTTCCTAAACCCTGATATTGTACCCCTGCAGCATTGCCCCTGCACACAACCTGGAACCCCACCTGCTTACCATATCCAAATGTTCCCAGATCGCAAAACCACTCAGCTCCGACCAGACATCACCAGGGGTCTCATTCTCAATGACCATATTTCCAACAGTATGAAGCCATCAAGTCACACTCCTTCCAGTTACACTGAGTACTTGTGTCTACCTGGAGAATCTCTCCTTCTATCTGCTTTTGTATCCTGGGCTTTATGAAGAGGTAAGAGATAAAACTAATGAGTTACTTGAACATTTAATTAATGCCAGTGATTTACAGCATCCATACAGAAATCAACAATCAAAAAATATGAGCCCTAAGTTATCACTAGCACTTCTACAATACTCTGCAATAAACTTATAATCCAACTTAGTCAATTACTGTAACTCAATGGTCTTTGTAATATATTATAAGTTAATTGAAACAGTATATGCTTCAACATCGCTACTGTGCATACATATATATACAGATGTACATAATATATACATTATTAGCTGCACCATTGCACTGAAGAGAATGAGAGAAAGCAAAACCAGGCTCAAAATCAGCACTGAGGTCATAAATCCTTTAATGTGAAACTGAAGTCAATGTAAAACTAGCTCTGGTTATTGTTAGATTTAGAAGAATTTCAGAGACTGCATGAAATAGTCAGTCGCATGGTGTTTGTCTATGCCTGAACAATGTCAAAATGAAAAAAGTATTGGCCATGTATAAAGCAGTGTAATGTATCATGTTTCCACCAAAAAGCATTAAATTCCTCTTAAAACTGTAAAAGTTGCTGCCTTTCAAAAGAAGAGCAAGAATATACAGATACTGTGTGGTCCTCTTACCAACATTTTCAAAATTCTGTACGGATGAAAATAGTATTGAATTGCAATGTGCCTGATGGTTTAAATGAACTGTTTAGATTTAACATACTGTAGTCCCTAAAAAAAATTCTCTTCTTTCAGCACATAATAAGTTGTTATGACTGACTAGTTGCAACTTTCTTTAAAACCAGAGCCTGGCCTGACACCTCTGGATCTGTGCTATGGTGACATAGAAATAAACACTACTCTAGTGATCAATGGAGTGTGATTATGAGAGAGCCAGGCAGTAGGAAATGTTCAGAACAGAGAAAAATGTAACGTCAATGTGGTGGTCACAATGGTCCCGCAATATTAGAAATTGCCACTCACATCTATATTACTCTAAAGGGTAGAGCTTCTAGTACATTTATACAGTGTATAACCTATAGAGGATGCTCAGTATGGTTCCGCAAAATACATTCTACAAATGAGGGAGCCTCAGTAACTTGCTTGAGACAAACTTACAAATCCCATATAAGTAGGATAAATTCAGAATTTTTTCCATTCCTTTTAATTATTGTGCTCACTGAATTCATGTTTTATGTAATAAAATGAAATGTTGAACAAATTAAGAAAAATAATCTAATGAGCTAAGCCTTCAACTGGCCACTTTCTTTAGACATAAATGAGATTTTCCTCTGCTCCACTGTTCCTAAATTAAGCATATATTTTAAAGAGGATATCTTCACTAGTGCAGTTACAAGTCAGGACACTGCAATGAGAAGAATTCCTACCCCAAAGTATTTTAACCTGTTGCTAGACTTTCTATCCTCACATGTGGCGAGCAACATAACAGCAGGGGGTAGAAATTTGTCTCAGGCATTGGCGTAAAACAGTTGGTATTGGATTGACTGCACGTTATGCGCAGCCCTTGATGTTTAATTCCATTGATTGCAGTGGAATTGAATATAAGACATTGTGTATAACAGGTGGCTGATCTGCAATCTTCTGTTTTGCACCACTGCCTGAGAAGAATTTCTATCCCCAGATACCAGAGTGGGTCACATTTGACTCATTATTTTTAAATGTAAAAGCACAACAGTTTCATTTTGCTCTCTGGGGTGGTGTGTTTAGTGTAACAGAAAAAAAAAAATGCTCTGAAACTGCAAATTTGAGTCAAGAGATTCTTGACATGATTGAAATTCAGAATATAGTTTTGTGGTAAACATATTGTCAATTCTAGATACCATTATGCCAGTGCAATGGTGACATCACAATTCAAAGACAACGGTAAGACGCACTTGGTTTGTTGGAACAATTGTTTAATAATTTACAGCTGTAAAATAATTAATAATCAACAAAATAATTTATGACTCCATTACAGAGAATTATTTGCAATGCAGAAACTGATCATTTTTGTCACATCACACTCAGTTATCTTTCTGTACACATTTTAACTTAATAGGAGTTTGAAATAAAATATATCAGATTTGTGGTTTTACAAATCCATTTTATGTGTCAGAATATTAGAAGATTGCTAAAGCAACATTCTTCAGCTTAAGAATTAAGTATAAATATTCATTCTTGCAGCATTCCTGCAGTTTCATACTGAATTTATTTTTAAGGTATTTCATTTTATATTTGTGGTTGTAATTCATTTGAATTCACATTATTATAACCATTTAGGCAGATAATTTCTCCCAATGATGTACAGCAAGATGTTTTTACCTACTTGGTTTATTTAAATACCAATCTGATAGATAAATATCATTTGCACATTAAAGTATATGTTAGGAAGGATCATTTTGTCTTCAGACATCAAGGAATGAAAGACTTGATGTAATAAATCTTCATGTAAAATTTCCTGTCACCTCATATAATGCAGACCCTGTCATTCAGTTTAAGAGCCTAGCAACTGCTAAGTACAGCTAATTTTCACAAGTGTGCAAGTAAGGTTACTTACACAAATATATAAGTATAGGTTATTTGCTCTGTGTGAATTACTAGAAAAGATGCAGATTCCCCATATTGTTCTAAATAACTATTCTGATGGTTCCGACTCTTGAAAGGTCTATTTCTTTGTGCGGTCAAGATGAATGTGAATTACAGACACAGGTGCTAGAGAGGAAGACTGTCAGCAATGAAGCTGTCCTGCAAAATGCGTGATTCTACTAAAAAAAAACCAAGTATTTACTCACTGGGATTGCAACACGAAGTTGAAATTCTAATTTAATTGCACAACTTTGAATCTGAAATATATTATGGTCCACTTAATGTGTACATTTCCCTCTACCCAGAAAAAAATCTGGTTATTTGAATAACTTTGGACCTACTTGCACTGTAAAAACAGAACTGTGTGGAAGTAGCTTACAGACAAAATAATAGGCAATAGGAGTCCATTACAAGGCTGTAAAATAGCTGAAGTATCAAAACAAGTCATCAGCTGCAATAGCAAAGTTTGAGCAGTTTTTGGATACAGAAAGCACATTGGAACATTGAGCACACTCTGACTCCTTATTGGATGTTCTATAATATATGCAATCATTCATTTTTCGCATTTGTTAGCTTTCTAGCTCAATCTTTGCCATTGCAGCCAATGGGAGTGGGCAGTGGACAGAGCTATTGCACCACCTGCCTCTTGCTGCTGGTGGGAGATCTGACCTATTTTGTTGGTTGGGTCTCAGAATAATAGAACTGACAAGCTGCCATTTGGGAGGGGAGGGGAGGAGGGCGCACAGGAAATCTGAAGCTCTTCCATAGAGCCAAGATGGCAGGCATATCTGGAGCTAAGTGATGGTCAGTGGGTGGAATGATTTTTCGCTGAGTAAGAAAAATCATTCATACTCCTGCTGGCCCTGGGAAAATCATTCCAAAAACTTTCTGCCCACCTTTTCAGAGTGGCCTCCAGCAGGCTTTTTAAAAAACATTTTCACTACATTGTACATTTCAGTAGTAGTTCCAAATTATTATGCTCACTTTTTTTTTTAGCAGTTCTTCTCTATTTTCAGTTTTTAAAAATTTATTCACTCCAGAAATTTCAGGATCCCAAACATCTATTTTTTTTGGGCTGGGGTGTGTTGAAATCTTGCGCTGTAGTAATGGCATGTCTACAACGCACACCATTATTATGGTGCTAAAATTCCAGGAAATTATGATGTGAGTGATTTATGCCATTACAGCTGGCAGGCTCAGTATGTTCAGTGCAATCACAGGAATCATAGTTTACTGTTTAAATAAAGAAATAATTGTGTTGCCCTCATTAGGTGCTTTTCATTATTCATTGGTACAGTTCTGAGAGTGTCTAGCGTCACTGATGCAAAGTAACAGATTATTTATATATATTGTGTGGAAGTGCTTAGCTGTTTCCTAGCCCTAAACTACCATCCAAAAGAGATCTTTTTTGCAGTTTGAATTGTTTATCGTATGTGTTGTGAATGTGATAGTTCGTGATCACAATGTGCCCATTTACACCTTATTATAATCCAAATAGTAAATCAGAAATAGCTGTGGGATTGCAGACTACTTGAGCAATTGAAGACTAAAAGCCTCTGGTTTCCATGTTGTTCCTATCACCTCAATTGGAAGAGGACAGGTCACTATCCCATCTAACAAACTAACCAGACAGATATAAAAACAGTCCTCAGCTGTCTATAATTTAAATTTGTGCTGCTTTCTGCCCATTAGTTCAATCTTCAAAATCTACTCTGAACATTTCCCAGGCTGAGTAACTTGACATTGCAATGGGTTTTTCCTTTGTCTATTCTTTTCCGGTCTGATGCTATGCTTACTGTGGCATATTCTAATTATATTCTCAGCAAATTGTGGTGCAAATTTGCCACTGGATGATTAAGGAGCCCAATGGTCCAATTTATTAGTGTCTGTTACCGATATCGCCATTGCAGTGATTCGTGGGGCATAAATCTATTCTGAAGTGGCACCTCAAAGACCATTTGCAGGCCATTTTTCCACCACAAGTTTGAACTGTTGCTTTAAGTTGCATGATATTAAATTCATAAATTATTCGTTGGAAAGGCAGCTCCCTACAAAACAGACTAATAATAGGGTTGAAAATTCCAATTTTAATTGGTCTAGTTCAGTACGATCTGGCAAATTCTAAACTTGATCATTACAGTATTCCTCTTGGAATGAGCTGCCTGTCAATTTTATTAAACCAACTAACCAATGAACTCTGAATATCTGATCATAGAGATTTGAAAGGCATCTTGAAAATTCACTCTGCAGCTATAAAACCATAGCAAGAAATCCCACAACTTTTGTTCTTCAAAGCTCAAAGTGGCAGTGCAGGTTTTGTGCTCCAATATGTTGAGCCAAGGTCTGGTGGAATGCCAGTGCGCCAATGATTTACCACATGGCAGAATCCCAAACTCAATGGTGCAAATCAGAAGAGGTGCCTCAAGGAGGAGGGGTGCCTCACCACAAGGGTGGAGAAGTTGGGAAAAGTGAGTCACCCTACTGCTTAGCAGCTGTCTGAATAACTGCAAGCACACATTTTGTATATGTGTATGAAAGGGAGAGTTGCCAGGTGACCTCTCTGCCAATTAATGGTGCGTCACTGTCTGAAGCCTATAGTGGGTAAACATTAAAATGGAGTTGACCTCTTCCACGTCTTTCGAAGTAAAATGCAATGTCTTACTCACACAAAAACCATATAAAATATTTTGTTTATAATAACCATATCCTGTAGCTATTGCAAACCATGTTGTTGAAAGGATCTGCTTTAAATACAGTAGTAACTTGTGCATTGATTAAAAGCTTGAGATTCAAAATGGTTGGAAGGAGCAAGCAATTGTCTACCATACTACATGCCACTATATATTGTAACTAGTCTTCTGCATTTGTATAATCACAGAGTACAGGAGTTTATTTTTATGAGCTTTACTTCTAATCGTTGATCTGCCATCAAAACTTGGTCAAGCTGACCCTAAGTCAGTCAATCTAATAATGAATTCAGGAGAAAATTCTTTACTCAGACAGTCAAACATGCTACTACATGGAGTAGTTCAGGCAAATAGCATAGATGAATTTAAGAGGAAGCTAGATAAGTATACAAGGGAGAAAGGAATTGAAGGAAGTTGTGATAGGGTGAGATGAAGCAAGTTGGAAGGAGGCTCGTGGGTACGATAAACACTGGCATAGACCATTTTGGCTGAATGGCCTGTTTCTGTGCTGTAAAATACTGTGTCAGTTTAAAGCAGTATTTTGTGTGCTCCATTGGTGATGTATGAGAGAAATGCTTCTGCAAATAGTTTCATCTTTGCACTAAAAGCAGGTCAATTAAGAAGGATGGACAATTATGACAGCTCCCGATGAAAAACAATAAAAAAACAATGCCCGAATGTTGCAATCACTCTATTATTTAACAGTGTGTGGGAGTTTTGCAATGGGAATTAACATTATTATGTCCGTCTCATATTCTTCTCACAGGATTCTTAATCAGTTCTAATACACTTTATATTGAAATGTGTGGTGGCTATAATTACTGGCTGTCAGTACTTTCATGCACTTTCTTAAATAGATACAAATGGCAGACATGACAATCAGGGGAAATGTGGCTTTCAAAAGGGAATTGGATTAGCACCTGAAAGGAAACTTGCAGGGATATGGGGAAAGGGTGGGTGAGTGGGACTAGCTCAATTGCAGGCAGCCGATCCAACTCTGACCTGGTCTCTTTGAAAATGTCTCGGGGTTGGGATCATGGCAAGGAACAATCACAATGGCCAGTGGCGCCACATTGTGGGCCCACCCACCTCTGATCCTGACCTCAACCTCGATTGAAAATCCTGACCAATATGTTGTACATTTCCATCTACTGTACCCTAACTTCCATCTCACCCCCTACCACTGATTGCTAATTTAAATTGGCCCCTGCCAACCTAAACTTCTTGAAAGAAAGAAAAAGAACAAATTTACATTTATATAGCGCCTTTCATGACCTCAGGACCTCCCAAAAGCACGTTACAGCCAATTGAGTGCTTTTGAAGTGTATAATCATTGTTGTCATGTAAGAAATGCAGCAGCCAATTTGCACATAGCAAGCTCCCACAAACAGCATTGAGGTAATGTCCAGATAATCTATTTTTTAGTCACGTTGGTCGAATGATAAATATTGGCCAGGGTATCAGGGATATCTCCCCATTCCTCTTCAAATAGTGCCATGGGATCTTTTACATCCACCCAAAAGGGCCGATGGGGCTTAGTTTAATATCTTATCTGAAAGATATCATTCCCAGCAGTGCAGCACCCCCTCAGTACTGCACTGAAGTGACAGCCTGGATTATGTGCTAAAGTCTCTGGAGTGGGTCTTGAACTGATAACTTCTTGATTCAGAGATGAGTGTGCTACCATGAGCCACAGTTAACACCTAACTAAGGAGCAAAAGCATGGATAGAATTTATTTGATGATCCTTACAAAGGCTGGGAATATCCTCAGAGCTGGTCCTGCTCCACTGGCATAACTTTGGTGAAAGCGAGGTGGAACAGACTGCTGCATTATCGGTGAAGTTAGAGGAACAGGATCAGCCCTGAGGAAATTCCTGGTCAAAGTGTTTCCCAAGCTGGTCACACACACGCATGAGACTTCCAGATGTTGGAAATTGGCGGAGCACCCAGAGGGACAGCCCCATGACAGATCACAACCCTCTTGTGACAGTGCATCCCAACGGAGTATGCATGTATTTCCTCGTGGCCATTCAGCACTTATGTGTCACCGTGCTAACCAATAGTGTGCTATTCAACATTGTCGCAATAAAATACTATGCAGTAAAGGGAAAACAGTTGTCTCATGCTTTGTACCCAGGCCCCCAAGGTTGCTGCACCTCATTTAGTTTGTTTTGTGCTATATGAGCTATTCCCAGATATTAAAATAGGGGTCCAGAGTTTCCTGAAAAAGCATAACCAGCAAGTTACGCCGAAATTTGAACTGATCTTCCCATCTGCAAATTTAGACACAATTCCTTCAGGTATTCATTAGAATATGTCGGAACGCATAAAAAAAGGTAGAACACGAGGAAACTGGTGTAAACAATTGAGCCCAAAGAAGGGCTGAACTTATTCCTCCTTTAAGGCCCTTGTTCTATTTGAAAGGTATAGTGTGAACCCATCAGACCATTATTTATGCACCTTAGCCACAGAATGTTTTAGCAAAAAAAATGGTGGAAGTCTTTTAGTTTTTAATGCAAAGCATTTTGCTGTCATCAAGATGTATTCAAAGATACAGAAAAAAACATTGTAGATCTCAGTGAGGAGAGATTTTTTAATAATCAGCATAATGCTTCAGAAATATGAATTAGGATTCTGCTGCGACCAAGATTTTAGGAGTATGTTTACAGCCTGCTCAGGAGTGCTGTAAATTAGGGAAATTTGCATGAGCTGTACTTTTAAATGGGGGTGGGGTGGAGTGGGGGCAGGTGGTGTGGTGGAGTTGTGTTAATGACCAGCAAAACGTTGGAGTGGAGGTTTCATAGACTTGGTGCAAGAGGAAATTTGGGCATTGCGTAGCCCTGTGAAAGTCCAGATTTCCCATCTCCTGGCTGATTGTGCTGCTGGCCAAGCCCTGTGCACCATTTTTGCTGTAGAGGGAGCCTATTAAAATAAAGAAGATGTGGGCTATCCTCTCAAAATTCAGTGAGGCCAGTCTTCCTGGCAGCCAGCACAAGGCCTACCTGTGCTATGAGTGACATTGCAAAATTGGAACCATAATCTTAACTCTTTTGTTGCTGTGCTTAGTTTCAGAGATCATATTTGCTGGTCTATTGGAGAATGTCTAGTAACAATAGTTAGGTGCCAATATATTGTGGGCCATGCTACTGTTGTGCAACACATGCAATATGAACGAAATATCCCAAGCGACACACTGACTTCTGCGCCTGAATTCCTGATTCATGCTTCCCGGCACCAGATATGCTGATTAATATCCATTTTAGACTTTAGTACTCTATTTAATTCCAAGTACCCACAGCTAGTTCAATCATCTGTGAACCCTCTTGGAATGCAGACCATCTGACCGTTCCAGATTTTGAAAAATATGGATGCTTTCTTCTTTTGCGGTGAATTTTTTGTTGCAATGAATGTGTTTGATTCTGTTTGAAATCCGTTTTTTGCTGAGCCCCACCCATTTCTGTAATGCTTCACTTGACATCTTTGTGTTTAACATTCTCTCTCCCTTCCAACTTCTGAATCACGAAGTGCATCAAACCAATTTTGGTTATAGATCGTTGATCGCAAAAGAACCAAAGCAAAAAAGGTCAATCCGAGGGGATAAGGAAAATCTGCTGTGTACCAGCACCTGACAGCGATTCAAGAGCTCATTTCATTCCATGTTTGCTTTTTAAAAATAAAATTAATACTGTTGATGCTAACTATAGTACACCTTTGCATGTTGCTTCCACTTACAACATCTGTCAAAGGAAAATGAGGTTGTCTCACAAAAATAAAATGTATTTGTCCCACATTCATCGCATGTTTAATATTGATTCAGAACACATTAATAGTGCTGCAATTTAATAGATCCATCAAATACAATCCTTATATATTTTACATCTGTTTCAATAATTTTTCTAGACTAACTTGCTTGCATAGTGCATTGGTTTACTAATTTAAGCCCATACACTTCACGTGTCAGGCTGTTAGTTCCCTGCAATGTCACTTCCTGTGCAGCTTTTATAGAGACATTTTAATAATGAAACTGCACTGAGGCTGCCGATTGTAGAGGTTGCTTCTTTTATTCCCAGTCTTTCTGCATTCTGTGTGCAACTGGCTTTATCCTGTCTCTCTGGTTATATGAACATACGAGCAATGACAGATTGGAAAAGACCCTCTGCTGCAACCAGCCAGTCCTGCACAACTGCGACGCCTTGTGCATCACAATTTGTAAACTCCCCACACGACCTGAAAACCATATGATTGCCTGGGAGAGGCAAAAAAGATAACAACCCAGATATTTAGGGGGAAACAAAACTGGCAAACACCTCTCTGAATGCACTAATTGATCAAAACTAGTTCAGGGAATCACTCTGGCCCTGATTAATGTCAGACGGCACCCATCTCTTATATGGATGTAAGTGCCCCTGTCGGAAACAGATCCAGCTCTGGCCGGAAAGAACTCAACGAATAGGCTTTCACCACACAACTCTGTAGCCAGTTTCGCAGGTCTACCATTCCTTTGGAAAAGTACCACCTCCTGACATTGAACCAGATCTAGCTGTTACAAGGGATTGTGTCTGCTGGTCCTCCCTAACCTATTTAGTACTTTTTTATTCATTTCATGGGATGTGGGCGTTGCTGGAAAGGCCAGCATTTGTTGCCCATCCCTAATTGCCCTTGAGAAAGTGATGGTGACCTGCCTTCTTGAACCGCTGCAGTCCATTCCACTTTTGTGTAGCAATTTTGTACAACTGAATGGCGTTCTAGGCTATTTCAAAGGGCAGTTAAGAGTCAACAACATTACTGTGGGTCTGGAGTCACATGTCGGCCAGACCAGGTAAGGACAGCAGATTTCCTTCCCTAAGGAGCATTAGTGAAATAGATGGGTTTTTACGACAATCGATGGTAGTTCCATGGTCACCATTACTGAATCTCGCTTTCAATTCCAGATTTTTGCTGCAGTTGAATCAAGCTAAATATGTATTTAAACAAAGCATACAGATTACTGAACTAAACAGATGTAATGATCCCAGAATATGAAGCAACATTATCGATATGTTGGACATTAAATTACATGCACGAAAGAGGAGTTGAGGTCTGGGGCAGATCAGCCATGATCTTTTTGAATGGCGGGGCAGGCTTGAGGGGACGAATGGCCTACTCCTGCTCCTATTTCTTGTGTTCTTATGTTCTTATTCTCAGCTGTAAATTTTGATGACTAGGCTAATAGTGTGGATGTAAGAGTATGTACTTCACCAGCTAATATACATGCTAATATGCGAAAGATAGTTGACACCCAAATCTACCAGCTGGAGTTCCTATGAATCCTGGTTATTTTTGACCTGACTGAGTTAAGAGTCAGCATAGAGTTTAATATCAGTTGATAGCCAGTTCAGTCACTTAAATATTAAAGGTGGTACTCTAGTTAAAATGCACACATACATATATGAGCAAAATAAGTCATCCTGCCTTTCACAACTGCTGAACTTCTAAAGAGAGTAAAATATGACGTATTTCAGTATTTTACTTTTAACGATGATTAAAATACCCTTGCTTGTCACTGTGAAGATCATAACATGGTACAAACTGGTTACCAAATCCTGGGGCTCCAACGTTTATCATTTGCCAGTCTAATTTTTATTCCAGTGACCGTAGGGCTACCAGGCTGCTGCAAATTTCAGTTCTTAGTTTAGTGATGTGTCCCATGTCAAACAATGTAGACACTTATACTTTGTAACCTGCATCTTGCACTACATCCAGTTTGCTTTCAGCCAAGGGGCTGGATCTTAAGTGCCCGCCGCCCCTGCCTGAGCCGCCATGAGCAGTTTGTTTAAATACCTGGGTCGGGTCGGGTCGGCCCGCCCCCCACCACTCACGTGGAGGGGGCAGGCTCTCCGACACTGACAATGGTGTCAGCTACCTGTATGCAGGCGCTGCCGCAATTTTTAAAGGGCAGGCAGCCCTATTGTTTAATTTAAATTTTTAAAGAGACAACCTCACACCCACAATGTACTGAATAAAATTCGAATGCCCCTATCCCACCCCCAATAACAATAAAATTAAGTATCTGCCCTTTTCCCCTCCCCACAAAACATTTACTTTACAAGTATGACCTTTCCCCTCCCTAGACTGTACAAAGTTCACAGTTCACCCCTTCCCACCATCCCCTACACTGATGACGATAATTTGACCCCATCCCCCCCACCCCGTACTAAAAATCTTATGTTCCCCCCTCCCCACCTGTGTCGTGCCCGTTTTCCCCAGACGGGGAAGTGAAGGCGTGGGAATGCTGGCTGCCACTCTGAAGATCGCGGCGGGCCCGTAAGATGGCAGGTAAGTGTACATTAATGTATTCATTTTATTCATTAACATATTTAAATGCAGGACCCGCACCCAGCGGCAGGGGTGCCACCACAGAGCCTCGCTGCTGCCAGGAGGATCTGGCTTGGCCCTCCCGGCATTGGGCTCCAGGCGGACCACTGCCGGAATGATCTTCTGGCCACCCCTGGCCACAGAGTCCAAAGTCGGAGGCCCTGTAAAATCCAGCCCAAGGACTTGGACCGTAGCTAATTCAGGAGGCATTTGGTCCTGACTGAAGAAAGTTCTATAAAAATTTGTATTTCTGAGGGAAAATAAGGAGAAAAAAGCACATACATTTTTTTTGTAGTGTCGCCTTTGTTCTGAATAGCATTCTATGTCCAGTCATTTCTGATTGTTGCACGTGTTATCAGGCATTATCCCATTCCCAGACAATTTTTTTTTGGGGGGGGGTAAAAAAATGAAGCTCATTGTGCTTATTTTAAGCTTGATTTTAATTCAATCAAGTTATAAAACAATTGCAAGAGATGAATAGAAATATTCAACATTACCATAAGAGTTCCCAACCAACAGAAGGATCTTTCAAACTGGTTTAATATAAAAGTGATAGATGAACATGTATTCTTTGATTTTGTATTTTCTTTGGGTATACAAGCTTATATAAAGAAGTTAATTTGTTGAAATGCATATTATGTAACTTGGATGCTAAGATTTGTGTCCCATTTTTGGAACCGTTCAGCAATTTTATAAAAAAATTAACATAAATTGTGTTTCAGGGGACATGATAAAACCTTGTGTTAAACTATAATACTGGATGGAATATTTATAAAATAAGCTTACATGTGAATATGCCAAAGGGTGTTATTTTTACTGTGCTAACATTTCTTCAGAAGCTCCAAATACAAACAAAACAGACAAGACTGCATCAGATGTTATAAAAACAAGAAATACTGGAAATACTCAGCAGGTCTGGCAGCATCTGTGCAGCTAGAAGGAGAGTTAACGTTTCAGGTCAGTGACCCTTCTTCAGAACTTCCGATGAAGGGTCACTGACCTGAAACGTTAACTCTGTTTCTCTCTCCACAGATGCTGCCAGACCTACTGAGTATTTCCAGCATTTCTTGTTTTTATTTCAGATTTCCAGCATCCGCAGTATTTTGCTTTTATATCAGATGTTGCTTGTGTTCAGCATATTTCAACAAGCAAAATGAGGAAATATAACAACAACCTTGGTGCCTCTGAAATGTTATTATAATACCTTACTGTATTTAGGTGTTTGTTGACTCTAGCCACTCTTTTTTTTACAATCAACTACCTTTCTTCAATTCCATTATTTGCATTACTTTTAATATATTTCTGACTAAAAGAAAGGCTTGCATTCATATAGCACCGTTCACATCTTTAAGTTACATTCTCCATCCCTTGTATTGGATCCTCCCTGGATGCACAACGACATCCCCTTTGATTGATATCATCCGAAACAACTATTCACTCAGCTCCATAACAACAGGAAAATTGATGTTTTCAAAAGAAGTCAGATAAATTCAAAGTACATTTTATCTTTTTCTTGCATAAAAACAAAGTACTTTGAATAAATAAGTACTCCCCCTAGGCTTTTCCTTTAAAGCTAATTATTGGAAGAGAACAGGGAGCTTTATTTAGCACTTGGCCCATGCTATATCTCATCTGGGAACATTTTGGTACTGATACTAGATGCCCAAAATTGAACTGTGTTCCATTGTCCAGGACTAACAATCATCTCTGCAGTGAGCACAGAAATAATTCATCGTAAAATGTTTTTAAAAACCTAAATAACTTCTAATTGTAAAGGTTTCCAGGCTTCCTTGAAGATTCTGCATTGCAACAGAAATGATGGTGTCTCTTTGCAGAGGGGTGGTGAGCACATTGGAACATAAAAACATAGAACCACAGAGGTCATGCCAGTTCACAGCTACAGCTCCCCGTACATGGTCGTGACGTTGAAGTAGATGCACTGAGTAGGAGGCCCAACTACTTCTCCACAGAACAAGGGAGGAAGTTTACAGGCCAAAAAGACACCCTAGCAGTACAGCAGTTCTGCCAGAGACTTGAAAGCATAACACATGCCTGCTGCCTTATCCAAGGGATCAAACATAACAATTAGAGACGCAGAAAAACAGAAGGGGAGAAAACCGAAAATAACTTACAACAAATATACAATGCATCCTATTATATTTTCATGAGGATCAGAGGTGCCTAAACAACTTTCAAAATATATCTCATCAAAGTGGCTACTAACATTTTAAAATGCTTTCTATCATCTTGACCTATTCCTGATTCCAGCTTTCTACTTCAAGATAGCTGCATTCTTGGTATTTCATTTTATTTGTGAGTTTGGTTGAGAACAGCAAAAATTCTATTTTAGAAGCTTTTTAAAATATAAATATGTAATGGCACCAAGTAGTCAGAGGAGTATACATGTTGGATGTGTCTAGTCTGGAACATGTAGTTATAGGCCACAAAGTGCCAGAAATAATGAAAAAGGTGCTTTACTTATGGAAAAATACCAAACTTACTGTTAATTAAATATGATACCAACGTTACTGTAACATTTCAAACATTTTTCTTCACAGTTAATCCCATTCAGGTTCACCATCCCATGACTCTTTCCATGAACTGTTACTGCTGTATTATGCCAATATTTAGTATTAAAGGAACAGATTCCATACCAAACGGTTTCCCATTGATGGATACTGGCTCCAAATATGCACTCTGACTAAACAGTACTCTGAGTGTTATTTGAATGACTTACTTAAAGAGCTTGTGTAAAATTCTTCTGTGCGCTCTTTTGATAAAAATATTAATGCACTTATTTTAAACTAAGTAGTTTTAAAGAAGAGTCAAAGTACACTTTAAGTGATTCTGCTTGCCAGTGCATTCTATAGGAACCCTCATATTTCCAGGGAGAGGCAGTTCCTTCTGATTGGTATGTATTTAGTGAAAGAATTGGTCAAAGGCCTACCAATAGTTACTGCTGAATATTCCAACTTGAAATCAAAAGCTATTTTAAAAGTGATATGATGATTTGACTCTTCTATTATTGCAAGTAATAGACTAAAAATTAAAACAAATACATATATAATGGCAAGAGATATCAAAGATCTAAAGTGCTTGAAAGCAAAGATTGATTTTAGCCACTGATTTATCAACAACACAAAATTGACAGATTTATAGTTCAAATTATTGTCCAAGTGCAGCATCCAAGATACTTAAATCACACTGTTCAAGACACTTATGGAATAAATAATACTGCTAGAGATGCATCCGATTTGGAAAAAGTTTTATGTTTTGATGTTATTGCCAATGAATTATAAATTTGCTCAGTTCACTGAATATGCACTAAGCTAGACAAATACTTAGTTTATATAAGATCTACAGAATATGGAACCATACATCAGACTAAACAAGCCATGAGTTAGTTTTAACTGAGCTTTTCAATGGCATTTTGATAAATTTTGAAAATTCACACTGAATGAGGAAGGATTCAGTCTCTCAGACACTGGCAACACTGCACATTCAAAAAGAATGAAAAGAATATTTAGGGATATGAAACAGAATGAAGGGGAATAAGCAACATTATCTGATGAACATGTTTTCTTTGATATCAAGGCACATAAGTACTGTTTTTCATCATTTTAAATAAATATATATTTCTAAATATGTTTTTCCTCCTTCCTAACAGTCCCTAACGATATTGGCAACGAAGGATGCAGTTATAACAACACTTTTATGTTGCTGTGAAATAGTCTCAGCTCTGCAGTACCATTAAAAGTGACAGCATAACATTGGAGTCAGGATTCAGTCTCATTCCTGGGTGAAAAATTGTGAGATTCTTCCCAGAGAAAATCACTTGGACTCGGCGTTCTATGGAATAATTCCAATGCGCTACCAAGCTGGGCTTGACAAGTACTCAGGCAACTTTAAAACCTCATCACTTTATAAGTGGAAGCTAAATTTTCTTTAAAAAGTGAGAAGAGTTCTGACAGGGTCTCAGGAATGCGAATTGTCAGCTATGACTCAGTTGGGAGCACTCTCACCTCCGAATCAGAAGGTTATGAGTTTGTAATCTCATTCTGGAGACTTGAGCACAAAATCTCGGCTGACTCTCCAGTGCAGTACTGAGGGAGTGTTGCACTGTCAGAGGTGCCATCTTTCAGTTGAGCTGTTAAACCGAGGTACTATCTGCCCTCTCAGGTAAGTGTAAAAGATCCCACAACACTATTTCAAAGAAGAGCTGGGAAAATCTCCCAGTGCTCTGTCTAATATTTATCCTTTGACTAACATCATGAAAAAACAGATTATCTGGACATGATCACATTTCTGTTTGTAGGACCTTGCTATGTGCAAATTGGTCACATTTTCTACTTTACAACAGTGACTGCAATTCAAAAAGTACTTAACTGGTTATAAAGTGTTTAGGGATGTCCTGAGGTCATAGCAGGTTCTGTATAAATGTAATTCTTTCTTTCCCAATGATGGACAACTTCTTGGCGTAAATGCAGCATAAACTACCTTCTGCTGCTATTGGACACAAACCCATAGCATTGTAGAGCATAGTTTAAATTATTCTCCTTGACAGAGGTTCTATTGGTTAACATTTAGTATTTTTAATGCAGTTTTATCAAATGCACTTTGAATTACCCACAGGTTGTTAAGTGCAAGAAAATCACTAGTTTCAAAGCTATTGTTAAAAAATTTCTCAGCTCAGCAATCATCCAGGAAAAGGATATCACATTACATGGTCATGAGCTGTAGCAATATAAATCTGTGAGAAAATGTGGCCAAATCTGTTGGGGTTTTAGATGACATCTATGGGGAATCTGCAGAAGATGTGCTTATGAATAAAAGAACTTCTATGAACAGACATTAACTGTTGGAAGAAAATCACACACAGGCAGTAAAATATTTCAGCTTTTTAATTAAGAATCAACACAGTATGTTGATGCTCTGCTGAGATGGAAGAGCATGTCCTTATTGTACCCTGCACAATACCTTCACAGCCTTGACTGGGCCAAAAAGCAGATGGCAGATGCTTTCCCATTGGGAGGAAGGAAAAGGGCTGCTCTTGCAAACTTCCTGAGCCTGACTCAAGAGTAACATTGATTGAGGCCTGAGAGTAGGTCACTTGCTCATCCTGTTGGCTGAATGATGGTGTGTGGCGCAAGAGGCCTAGAGAGAGGGGAGAACATGTAAAGGGGAGGAAAATGAAAAAGAAACATCTTGGAGGCAAATGCAACCAAATTCTAACAATAAAGCGGAAGGGGAGCAAATGTGACAAAATCACTGCTTGTATATATGTGGTGTTAAATGCCGTGTTACACCATTGTGTCTTACCTGTAGTGAGGAAAACAATGCTTTGCCCCAGTGTCTGGTGCCTATAAATGCCATTTTGGTTTTTATATGTAAAATTGTGCACCTTTGCAAGAGGGTCAGGCATGGGTGGTACCTGATTCTTGGCTGTTTGGCATACATCTAGTTATCTCTGGCTAATTTTAATAAACTCCCTGATGGGTGAACATCTGATTCCTCGCAGCCTAATGTTCAGTTTATGTTCACCTTTCCCTTCCAGCCTAGTGACAGTTATGCAACCATTTACCAAGTGATGTACTGGTAAATGTGAACCCATGATCTCTTGCTCGCTCATTGAATGGAGTGGTAGGCACTGTTCTCCTCAGAGTTTTGGCTGGGGAGAAGAATGCCTTGGTATTCAACAACAACAAACAACTTGTATTTATATAGCACCTTTAACATAATAAAATGTCCCAAGTCACATCTAATTGGGCAGACATATTCATGACCATTTGTGTCATCAAGATCAGTCTACCTTTGGCAATAACCAAATCCAAAGCTGAAAATAATCTGTGTTCCCTCGCTGGTTCTTAGCAAGAGAAAAAGTAGGTTATATTTTACAATGAAGCTTTGAAAAACCCATTTTTAAAATCTAGACATATATGTATATCTAACTACTTACAAAGAGAATATACACACATGACCAGTTAAGATCACCTTTGGTTGTCCTACAGAGACTATGGGCAAAATATTGTGTTCTCACCATCGGGCGCGGCGGCGAATGAAAAACAATGATGGCCAGCATGCATGGGCCGCGCTGCCAGGCTGCTGTAATCTTGAGTACGGCAGCTCATTTAAATATGCAGGGCTACCTTGGCGATGCCGTGAACAGCATCAGCTATCACTGTGCAGGCGCTGGCTCCATATTTAAAGGGCTGCCAGCTCTGCTCAGAGACTGCAGAGTTGAACCCCATACCCCCCACAGTGCACTGAAAATGATGTTTGCCCCGTTTTCCCCCAATACACCAACATTGTAGAGTTGACACCTTCTCCCCTCCACTGCACAAAGAGCAGAGTTGACTACTTCCCCACAACTTCACAAAGTGCAGAGGTCACTGTACCCCACCCCCCCCAACATGAAGAAGGCAGAGTTGGACCCCCCCACTACACTAAATACCCTGTGTTCCCCACTTCCCCACCTCAGTGGCGCCAGCTTTCCCTGGATGAGAAAGTGAAGGCACATGAGTGCCGCCGGTCTCCTGGAAGATCCAGATCCGATGGTAAGATCATGGGAAATTGTATTTAAATGTATTCATAAAGTTTATTTAAATATTTAAAGTCGGGTCCCATCACCGAGCGGTGGGGAGGGGGGCTGCCACGGAGCCTTGCTGCCGCTGGGAAGATCTGGCGTCGTGCTCTGTGGTGTGCCACTACCACTCCGATCTTCTGGCTACCCCCGCTGTGGTAGCGCGCTTTGAACTCGGCAGCCTTCCGGCATGGAAGGGCGACCGCACAGCTCCCACAATACTACACACGGGTGCTGATTTAAATAGAGGGGGCGGAGCGGCCGCCCCCGATGGTGTAGAGGGGGTGGCCGCCGCATCCCCAACAAAGGTGTCCGGTGCCACCGTGCAGGTGTGGTGCCATTTTTAAAGGGCTTTATGTCCTTAACACAGATCTAAAATTTTAAAGGGACCAGCACTTTAAACGTCAATAAAAACATTGCATTTAACACAAAAGCGCTATTTCCACCCCCAGTGAAATAAATTTATTTCCCTCTCCCCGCCGAAAAATCATTTTTGACAGTCCCAACCTTTAAATCCCAAACTTTGCATTCTTTTGCCCTGCGACCCCTTCCCACCATCCCCACAGCCAATAAAAAATGTTTTCCCCATTCCTCCATCCCTCCGTATGGAGTTCTGAAGACGTGTGAAATAGGAACGGCGGATGTAAAATCAGCGTGGGATGGCCACTGCCTACAGGTAAGTTTATTTACATCTCTTTATTGTAAATTTGAATATTAAGATGAAGGGCCCACCACCAGGCGGTGGGGGAGGGGGATGCACCGAGGTCACCCCGCCGCCAGTAATATGCGGTGGACCCTTCTTGACGTCGCGGGTCGAGGCGGGCCTCTCCCCCCAGAATTTTACTGGCACCCCGCCGCGACCCGTCGCGTCAAGGGGCTGGTAAAATTCAGCCCAAGATGATTGTGCACCCTGAGGGAGCTGACAGTGTGCACCCTCAACAATAGTTTAGAATGGAGGTGTAATTGTATGCAGACATCATAAAGCACTGGTATTTTAATGATATGGCCTGATTCTTCAATTCATTTCTTGCCTGAGGACAAGTGGTCTAAGAGCTACATATGGGCAATCCATTGGAGTCAGGACAGTTAGTAAGTTTACTTGCTTATAAATGTCATGTTTGACCTCCTGCTGCTATTGCTGACCCAGGAAATCAGATATTCAGGAGAGGTTCACCCAACAAAAACATCTGTCATCCAAGATATCTAACATTACATGGATGTCTGAATGATGCCAGTTCAGTCCCATCTTCACATCTGTAAAGGACCTGAGGCAAAGCAGGTTAATACTGGCCTGAGATTTTGGAAGGATGGCAAAGTTTGTCTTCTGGCAGTGATAGACTGGTGGTATACTCTTAGTTCATGATTCTATATTCATTGAGTCTCTGGGTGAGTTGGGTCTGTCTGGTTAATTTTTACTTTTAATGCTCCCATTGTGGATCCTTGCAGCCAGGGGTACCTATCAGGAATTTGGGTGTGTACCTGATTCATGGGCCAACAATTTTGTGTTGATTTAAATTCCTGATATCTGTCCCTTGTGTGAGCAACTCTGTGCCAGGCGGGGCTAAAGACACAAATTTACCCCATTGAGTCCTGGTGAGTGAACCAGCATTTAAATAGTCACGTCAGTTGCATTTAGGTTATTTGACTTCACACTTTGGGAGAGGGTTTCTGGTGGAGAATATTTGCAGTAAAATTACACAATACACTTGTAAAGAATGAGTTTATAATTCCACTACACATAGCACACAGAGGAAGTCTTTCCCCTTTGAGGTCCAAAGTAAATTTGTAGATTCAATGGGAATAAAATTGGTCCTCACCAGTAGCACAAAATAAGTTTAATAGTGAATTAGCATCCTGTTTTACACTGAGGCTGCTTTTCTCTTTCAATGTATATTAGGCTACGTCCAGATAGAACGGTCTTATGCCAGGAATTCTGAGGTGGTCTGTTGGAGGTTGAAAATCTGCCAGCCCCAAATAAGGCCATCAGCATAATAAGGGTGTGGCTGAGGTACACTGAAAGGTCCCACTTTCCCAACCCTTAGTGTAGGGTTAATTGAAATATATCTGATGAGACCAAATGCATCCAGGCCAACTAACAGTGGAAGCGAACTATCTAAGCATCCAGGCAGTATTGCAGCTTGGATTCATGAAGGAAAATGTTTCAAGTTATAAGAAAAATAATTTTAATGTGATGAAAGTGTGGAACTCTCTGCCACATGTAGTGATTGAGACGATTAGTACAGATGCATTGTAGGGAAAGCTGGATAAGTACATGAAGGATAAAAAATAAAAGAATATGTTGAAAGAGTGAGATGAAGTTAGGTGAGAAAAGGCTTGTGTGGAGCATAAACACCAGCATAGACTGAGCCAAATGGCCTGGTTCTGTTCCATAACATTCTATATAACATCTTTCAGGGAGGTCATGCACCTCCCTCCCAGAACAAGCCACTTACACCAAACTTTGCAACCTCTCCACCATGCTGGGTGTGATAGATACACCCCTAATGGGATGGGTGTCTGCTGTTGGTATGGTAATGAACTTTGCCAATGACGGAAGCTCAAGGCTATGCATCCCAGCACTCACACCAGGATGCACTTCTATCCACCTAGTTCTTCTCTCTCCTGAAGCTTAGCAACAAGCTTCATGACAATCAGGTCCAGAACAAGTGTGTGCATATCAAAGCAAATTGTGAATACACCCCAGTGCTCATCAGCTCAATGCCAGTTACCATACTGCTACACTGGGATATCAACCCATTTTCACTTGCTCAGTCTCACTTGTAATCAGTTGTTCCCTCATTAGTAGAAAGGCAATCTCCTAATCATGTGCCTGTACAAACAGACAAATCCTCGTCTCCTCAATCCCCAATGTTATTCTTAACTACCACTGAAAGAGAGTCTGCTGAAACTCTCCAGCCTTTATAAATATTCAGGAATACCATTCATTTGGGTCAGAATGTTTTAAGTACATTACTCTGGCTTATTTTCACAAAATTAATAATTAATATCACAAAAATACAACTGGAAGTTACTTTCTGACATTGCATTTTCCCTTCTACAGAAGTCTTATGTATCAAATGCATGTTAAGAATTGGAACATGTATCAAACACAACTAATGCTGTTCCAGGAAAGTTCATGGTGTTTTCATTTCCAAACCACACAATCAGCTGAGCCACTTCCCAGAAATTTCCTTCAGGGTGGTCCTATCCAGCACAGGATTGTGCCATAAAGTGACATTATAAATTTCACATTATATGCTTGAAAGTGTCCAGTTTTCTTGATACAATAACATATCAGTTGATGGTAATTGATCCAATAAAATAAATATTTATAACAATGAGGAACTGTGATTAGATGAATACTGAGCAGAATAAAGCCTGTTTATGTAGTGAAAACTGTGTAAAGTCTACTGCTGTACATTATTGCCTATTATTATCACAGAATTCAAAGATAACAATCATTTTCTGTTTAATCATTATCACACCAGGGCCCATTAGTGTCGTACACATTTATAACTTAAAGTGTTTGAAGCAGAGATATGTTGGTTTTTCAAAATTCAGGCTGATGCGTTAAAAATGTGATAAGTCTGTGATCAGATCTGACCGTATGCAGAAAAAAATAGATCCTAGAGAGAATTGCCACCATTTTTATTGCTGTTACAGATAAGCTACATTCAACCCTTCAGAGGAGGGATTTAATTTTTAAAAAACAGACTTTCAAAAAGAACTAAATGATTGGTACGTAGGTGTGGATAAACAGAACAAATCATAACCCAACTACCAAGAAGCAGTGGAAACTTTGGTCAACATGTTTAAAAAAGAGGCTGAATAAGCAGCATTCAGGTGTTAGGATAAAGATGTCCAAACATCATCTTTTTTTCAGCAAACAGTGCTTTCAAACTTTCATATCCCCACACAACCAACAAGCATGGCAAACAGTTACAAAAAATCTTTAAGTATTGTAATTTTGTCCCATCTTTGTGATTCGTATACAGTGCTTCTTGGGGAAGAGTGCATTAGATCTATATCGAACTGACCTTGGAGATTTCAAAGTACTCATTTTCTTGTCACAGAGCTTAAACATTGGTACGATTCATGATGTAATGACATATATAGCAAATGCAAATCCACTCTATTCTATAGATGTGATAAAACTTCATGGAGCAAATGGCCATAAAGGATTCAAAAATGTCTTTCCCTGAAGTCCATATACCTTTCAAAAAATGTTTTTTTCCATGCAGGTTGATCGCTACAATGCATCTTCCTCTATCAAACTGGGTGAGTCTGCAATGTTGACAGATCTGTACCTGCACTCAATGCTACCCACTGCTCAGCCAACAGCTAGACAGGCTGAGCCAAACAATATCAAGATGGAACATTTATATTTCAGGATCTGAGCTAAGAACAAACGCCAACTAAGGCATGTGCATTTGACCATCAGGCTGATCTGCGGCTTAAAATTCAACATCGATGACTCAATTTCAAATTATTAACTGTTTAAAAAGCTTGGGCATTTCAAAATTCTTGTTGACAAGCACCACCACATAAAGTATTTGCCGCATAGAATTTTGATCTAACTTTTCTCTTTCCAAATTAATTGATTTTCAACACTGCATTAAACAAACAGCCTGACATGATAGAGGGCCAGGAATGTAATCTAGAATTAGAATTATTGTCAACATATATCGATGGGTTAGACTTGCACATTTAACGTTGTTTTAAAATTCTCATCCTTGCTTTCAAATCCCTCCATAGTCTCACCCTTCCCTATCTCTGAGGACCTAACCTCTGGAATTCCCCCCCTAATCCTCTCCAGTTCTTCACTTCTCTTTCCTCCTTTAAGGCCTTCCTTAAAACCTACCTCTTTGTCTAAGCTTTTGGTCATCTGCCCTAATATCCCCTTATGTGGCTCAACGTCAAATTTTATTTGATAACACTCCTGCGGAATGCCTGGAGTCATTTTACTTCATGTAAGGCACTATATAAATACAAGTTATTGCTGCTAATGCAAGTTATTCCACACCACACTTCACTGTTCTAAGTAGGTAAAATAGATATTTATTACTTTTTTATATAGGCATTAATACATCTATGTATAGATAGGTGTTTATTCTCAACAATTTGTTTGTTGACTGTATAAGGGATTTTATTTGGTTTGTGATTACTGAGAGGATCTAAATGTAAGTGATTTAAAACACAATTCTTGGTTGCTCATTCTATTAAGTACTTTATGCAGATAAAAAGGCTAGGATTGTTTTCCTTAGAGCAGAGAAGGCTGAGGGGGGACATGATTGAGGTATACAAAATTATGAGGGGCATTGATAGGTTAGATAGGAAGAAACTTTTTCCCTTAGCAGAGGGGTCAATAACCAGAGGGCATAGATTTAAGGTAAGGGGCAGGAGGTTTAGAGGGGATTTGAGGAAACAATTTTTCACTCAGAGGGTGGTTGGAATCTGGAACACTGCCTGAAGAGGTGGCAGAGACAGGAATCCTCACAACATTTAAGAAGTATTTAGATGAGCACTTGAAACACCATAGCATACAAGGCTACGGGCCAAGTGCTGAAAAATGGGATTAGAATAGTTAAGTGCTTGATGGCCGGCACAGACACAATGGGTCAAAGGGCCTGTTTCTGTGCTGTACAACTCTATGACTCTAAAAGACAGCTACCCTGGTGAGAATCCTTGACCGATTGAGATTCGGTATCTTCTATAAGAGCAAAGAACAGCAACTTCGTTCTGCTGAAGGTCATTTTGGACAAATGGACCAGCAAACATGGACTCCCCAAGTTTTTGCCAGGATATAGATACCAGAGAAAGAAGCCTACCACATTTGTTTTCACGCCCAGGTCTGATGTGGAAGTTACAGGATAATGAAAGACTTGCATTTATATAGGGCTTTTCATGATCACTGGCTATCCCAAAGTGCTTTACTAACAATTAAGTATTTTTGAAGTTGTAATGTAGGAAACACAGCAGCCAATTTGACACAGCAAGCTCCCACAAACAGCAATATGATATTGACCAGAGAATCTGTTTTGTGATGTTGATTGAAGAATAAATATTGGCTAGGATACCAGGGATAACTCTCCTGCTCTTCTTCGAAATAGTGCTGTAGGATCTTTTCAGTCCATCTTTTACATCCACCTGAGAGTGCAGACGGAGTCTCAATTTAACATCTCATCCAAAAGACTACCTCTGACCGTGCAGCACTCTCTCAATGCTGCACTGCAGTGTCAGTTTTGAATTTGAATCCTGGAGTGGGATCTTGAACCCACAACCTTCTGATGTAGAGTACTACCAGTTGAACCACAGCTGACACTAACGGGTAACATTTACAGCAGGGATACTTTCAAGTGCCTTAAAGTCACGAGGGAAAAAGTAGGCACAGTATGAAGAAAGACAAGACTGTGGTCAGAAAGTTGAGATAGTGTTAAGAAAGATTTTCTTTTTTACTGACACCTTCAGATTGATTAACAGAGCTATATTTGCCAACAATAAGGAAAGAATTGCTTTGGTCACTTTGTACAGTTACGTTACAAATGCATTCAAAACATACATTTTTATTTTGCTTCTATAGCAATGAGATGGCTTGGCCATGTGAGCCGCATGGAAGATGGCAGGATCCCCAAAGACACATTGTACAGCGAGCTCGCCACTGGTATCAGACCCACCGGCCGTCCATGTCTCCGTTATAAAGACGTCTGCAAACGCGACATGAAATCGTGTGACATTGATCACAAGTCGTGGGAGTCAGTTGCCAGCATTCGCCAGAGCTGGCGGGCAGCCATAAAGACAGGGCTAAATTGTGGCGAGTCGAAGAGACTTAGTAGTTGGCAGGAAAAAAGACAGAGGCGCAAGGGGAAAGCCAACTGTGCAACAGCCCCAACAAACAAATTTCTCTGCAGCACCTGTGGAAGAGCCTGTCACTCCAGAATTGGCCTTTATAGCCACTCCAGGCGCTGCTTCACAAACCACTGACCACCTCCAGGCGCGTATCCATTGTCTCTCGAGATAAGGAGGCCCAAAAGAAAGAATAGCAACCAGAGTAATCTTTCCAAAAATTAGGGCAAGAAAGCTTCTGGCCATTTCTGTCTCATTCTAAGACTGCCTAAGTCAAGTATTCAACTGATGGATGAACCTACCAAGAACTTGTCAAAATCTCATTGGAATTTAACTTCATAGAAAGCAGCATCAGAGCAGAAATTTTGTTTCTTTGTTCTATACAATGGGTTACTTGGTATTAGATAATTCATGCTGACTTTGGAGATGTTAGTATTCAGGAAGGTACGGTCTTTCTTTCTCAATCTTGTCAATCAGAAAATAAGTGTTTTGAGAAGACAAGCATGAATGTGATCTTTTCCTCTGTTCCTAATAGAAGTTCCCACACAAATGTATGCCTTCAATCATTTCCAGGTCTACATTCAGTTGCCTGGTTTTATGTAACCTAGCTGTACCAAGAACAGGAAATCATTAGATTTTGCTATTACTAGGATTCGGTATTAAGGAATTTTAGACGGAATACCTTACGCCGCATTGTTAATAATGTGTTCACTAATTTCTTGGCTTTATTAATTCTGGGCAGCAGGTACAAAGAATGTGAACAAATGTGAGCTATGTCAAAAACAGGAGATCATCTAGACAGGAGATTGTCTAGAAGTTACTGTTGTGAATATTAGTATATTTGTATGACCTTCAGCTTTCTGAGTTTTAACACAGGCTTTATACCATTTATTTTACATAGATTAACACTTCCTCTAAAGGGGATGTCATACAAATGTGATAAGTATTTCCCTGTCCACTATATCAACAATAGTAATTTTCAGGTGAAGTAAGTTTGATTGCTGCACCAGGATGAAAACTGGACCTAACTTTGAAAAAGAGAGTTTATGGTTTAATGTAAATACTACAACTTTTAAGACCCCAGTCAATTTAATCGCTGCAGCCAGCTGCTGAGAATGTATCTGATCCACATCACTGGATTACAAATGATGACATGAGCATGGCAATGCCTACAGCTTTTGAAATGATGTCTGAAAGGATTCAACTGATTTCATGCCTCATACTGACCTTAAGTTGCTCCAGCATAGTGAAGTTGTCAAGATTTACATCCTTCTTCAGGTAACCCTGACCAAAGAAATCCTAGCGATTCAGAAGCCAGATGTGCTCTGTTCAGTAGGAGAGATGCTCTGCTGAAGCCATTCGAGCATGACAATGTACATGGGAGGTATAGTCACATTGATCATGCTGAAAGACAATGGCATGGTTATCAACTGTTCTTAAATAACTTTCAGAAAAGTAAATTGATAGTGTTTTACATTGACTGTAACTATCGAAACATCCTTTTCAAGTTCAGACTAGGGGCAATCCAAGTTTTTTTTTATTTTAGCGAATCCTGGACAATTATTAAAACAGTGCCATCCCCTCTCCCAGATTGAGGGGGCGGTGAAAGATTTTTTTTCCCGAAACAAAATAATTGGAATATTTTTATTCTCTTAGTCTGTACAAGACGATAATACTCCTACTGTCCAACTCCAGGAAAAATGGCAGATTGGCAAAGTAGAGAGAGAGTGGCTCTCATTACGGGTTTTTATCCCCTTATATTTTAATCAAATACAACTGCTTACACATTTATTTTTTTGTGGTGGGTAGTACTTTTCTGACATCCTCTGGTATTTAACACAGTGGTTCCCAGATCCTAGTACGAGTTTCAAAAAAATAACTTGTAATCTGATTATACAGATTAGGAACACCCCAGATACAGTTCCTACTTTGTGCTGAGTTGGTTGGTTAATGCCACATTATCAGTAAGAATGCTAAAACTGGCCAAAATATCCTGGATTAGGGAAGGGGAGGGAAATGAGCCAAATTTCCCATTGGAATTTCTGTTCAATGACTCATGTTGAAAGTGTTCCAACATTGGATGATGACAACATTAGGGCTTGCTCTGATGCCCTTTTGAATAAACTGGCAAGATGCCCTGTCAAAGTTGACACATGAATTATGGTCACTTGGACAAAATACCACAGAGCATCCAACACCCATGGATCCAAATTCCAATAAGGTCATCATTGTGAAGATATGGGTTACAACTCACTGATAGCTGTGAGGGACTTCATACATTTTCTTTGCACTATACAGTTAAGGCATACTTGAGAGGGTTTAACATGTGACAGAGTATCAACAAATCAGCCCTTTCTGCTTAGTTCTCTGCTACTATTTAATAAGCTCAGTGAATAATTTGTGAGAGTTGTACAAAAAGAAAAGCAATACAACAACTTGAACAGAAGAAGATAACTGATGTGCTGGGATCAATCAACCAATTCAACACAAACTAGGAATTGTATCTGGGATTTTCTTGATCTGTACAGAGAAACCCACTGAGCTATTGGTTTATGGAGATAGCCCTCATATTTATTTCCACAATGCGTCTATTCTGAGAACTATAATTTATTGTGGTTGTGCTGAGACACATGGTGCAGAGCAAAGGGAGCCTTTGTTGAATTCTGACTATGCTATATCTTTCCTAGGAACACTTGAGGCCAATGCTGGATATTTGAAATGGGGAAGTACTCCATTCCTCAACAGTGGCATCTCTCACTTTGATATGCAGGAATAAGTAAAAGGAAATGTAACACATGCACAACCCAGGTAAAAGGGAAGAAGCATCTGATGTTAAGTACTTTTGAAAGTCATGCATTTATTTAGATGAGACCCACCACCTCATTTATTTAGTTTACAAGTTTTTAAATTTCCTGCTTATATCTCAGAACTGGTATGACTGCTGGTACTGTGCCAGAGAATTGAGAATGGCAGGCTAATGGAAGGAATCAATCTGTTCACTTACCCTCTGGGTGAGTCTGCTTATCTTACTTTCCCCAGTACAATACACTACAAGTCAACCAACAATTGTAAAACATTGTTACACACATTATGAACAAAACCATCTCAAACCTTAAAACCTATGGATTGAATTTGGGCTATTACAAACAGTTTTATTCCAAAGTTTAACTGTACTTTAATACAGAAGGGAAAAATATTTAAAGGAATTAATTAATTAAGTTAACTGGGGGAAAAATGAAGAGATAAGTGAATAACTGAGTTTTTGCTGCATAGCATATTAATAAACAAAGATAAATAGCAGTTTTGAAGTATTATTAAGAGACCGAACCTTAAACACCAGAATCTTTTCTGAATTCTTCTTTTCTCAGAATGTTTTTCCAATTGGGCATTTCAATAAACTGTCAATTCTTACACGTAATATATCAATTATACTATAAAATTCTGTTACAAATTGCTCTCTATGTGGCCTATGATCTTGAAAGTCTGCAAAATGTCAGGCCTCTCCTGATTCAGCCAGTAGCTCTATCCTTCTCCTGTCTACCACATTAGGGCAATGGCACAACTTTTGGTTCTTCTCCCACAGCAGAGGCTTCTGACTCGCTGACCCATGAAGTTGCTCTTTGACCTTTTATTTTGACCTCCTCCACAGGGCCACTTCTGTTTTGCCAGAAATCTCCATTCACTACCTGTCACTGGCACCTGCTCAGAGAGTCTTTCAGAAATTAAACTCAAAATGGGTCCCCAGAGATCTCTTGATATTGCTTACAACAATCTGGCCCCAAGAAGTGAATGGTGTAGTGAACCAATCTCACTAATCATCTATTGGAAACCATTTTCTTTCTGCCTTCGTTCTTTGTAATTTCAATAATGAAAAGGGCCTTTGAGAACATGTGGTGCAGCTATCATTTACAACTAGCAATCGTTTAAATTATGGAATTATGTTACCATAAGTTGCTGCAAACAAACCTATCTTGAACTTTTGCAGGAATCATAGCGATCATGCAATAGAACTTTTACAACTCATTCACCTCAGCATTACATTGAAATGACAGCAGGGTAGAAATTATTGATGGTAATATTAGCAGATGAACCCTTAATGCATTCCTCTATCCATTATTTTAACTGAAATGTACATAAAATTATGGACTTGTAGAACCATACAACACAGAAGGAGGCCATTCAGCCCATTGTGCCTGTGGCAGCTCTCTGGAAAGCCTCCAATTAGTCCCATTCCCCTGCTCACTCCCTTTGCTCTGCAAAGATTTCCTTTTTAAGTAGAGCTTCAATTCCCTTTTGAAAGCTGCTGTTGAATCTGATTCCAAGTCCCTTTCAGGTAATGCATTTAGATCATTTCTCCTCATCTTCCCCAGCTTTGTGGCCAATTATTTTAAATCCGTGTCCTCTAGTTACCCACCCTCCTGCCACTAGAAAGTGTTTCTCATTATTTACTCTATCAAAATCCCTCATAATATTGAACACCTCTATTAAATCTCCCCTTGACCTTCGCTGTTCCAAGGAGAACATTCTCACCTTTCCTATTCATTCCAGATAACTGAAACCCCTCATCCCTGATACTATGGGAAATCTGGTAAATTTTCCTCTATACCCTCTCCTGTTAAGTTGTTTCTTTGAGTGGTTATTGTTTGTTTTAGAATAGCAGATGGAGGAATGACACAGGCACACATTAAGTGCTCATCTGTTAGAGGTTAATTTTCATCACCACCTACCCCCAGCCCCACTCCACATTGCCCTTGCTGCCTTTTTGACAGAAATAGGGAGTAGTGGTATCAAGTTGAAATCAAGCACTTACCACTAATGTCTGGGCCACCACCATTTTGGTGGGGTCCCTGAAATGGGCAGCTGAGCTGCCTGCTCGGAACAGGTGGGAGCCTCATTACTCCATGCAGATAACAGTCCTATAATGTTGATAGCACCCAACTATCAATGGGTAGACTGCAAGTGTGATGACCTGCAGCCATGCTATTCTGTCCATACTGCTCTTTTTGTGGAAATTTTTATGGCACAGACTCATTTCAGGCATCCACAGAGGAATACCCGTAAATAAGAGGCAGACTGCAGGTGACTGTGAAAGTGTAGGCAGCTCTTTGGTCCCTGGCTGCCTCTGAGGAGACGGTCTGCTGCAGATTCTATAAAAGCTGCCACACAATCCATAAGTGAACAAAGACTAAGGTTTTCTTGATGTTGCCACAAATTAGAGCTGCACATTCAGGAGTCACAGTTGTTAGTTGTCACACATCTTCAGAACCTGGGCAGTTTCTCTAACATCCTTCATTTTCAGGTGATTACTCAAGGGTTCTGTGTCCTATTGGGTTCAATTTTTGTCTTCCTAACAAATTGATAGGCAGCTTTACACTCTGCCTAATTTTCTTTTCTTCATTGACTTTACCCTCTACGAGCTTGAAGCCATAACCATCCTTCTTCTATGCATTTGCTGTGAAGCACATTCTTCACTGCCCCCCAATCCATCATGCTCTGTGAATCATCCTCACTAATGCAATCCAATGTCCCTTTGGGTGAAAGTATCTAAGCTGCTATATGGATGTGAAGAAGCAAGTGATGCAGGAGGTAAGTTTGGAATGATTGAGACAGAGGTCAATGAGATCAGATGTCTCTTGGAAGAAATGTAAAGGTGGGCTTGAGTCAGACTTCATCTTCACTTTGATATTCCAGGTTTTTTTTGGCCCAGGCTCCTGCCAGAGACAGGCTGAGGCTTCATGAATATATGCAATTCAGGACTCCAACTCCAATAGATTGCAAAATATCCTAGCGCCTAACCTGCCATCAAAACCGAGTGGGATTGGTCTCTCAAAGCAGTATTTAAAGCATCACTCAGCAGGTAATTGGATCAGTGAGTATATGTGTTCTTGAGCTGTTTGGATTGGCAGGAGAGTTTCCAGCTTCCAGATCACTTCTTTCTGATACTCATTGCCTTAACTTTACTCTATCATGTGTGCTCTATTGCTAGTTCTGTTTGGATGGAGGAAGAGGAACAGCAGCAGCCTCAGCAACCAGCATGAGCGACAACTGGGCATATGCGAAGGCTGCAGGTGACATTATCTGACTTTGACAAACACTTTGCTAGTTGTTACCCTTATTTCAGGGGAAGCTGCAGCACCAGTGGCAGCACGACGAGATGTGAATGCCTGCCGAAACATCATGTTGGAAGCTTCTTCAGAAACAGCCCAATCGCAGCATGTTCTGCTTTACCTGGTATTGCCAGAAATTGGGCATGCCAGGGTCATTGGCCGTGGCCACCAAGATTCCACTAATCATTTTGCAGGCTCCGGCATACACACCTGGGAGTGACCTGGGAGTGACATGAAGATCTGCTTTCTCCGGGCCTGGCAGTGGAAAGGCAAGCGCAGAGCAAGGCATCTGCTCCAAGGAGATCTTTGAACAGTCTTGGCGTATACAGCTGCTATACACAGGGGCAGCAATAGTCAGGTGCAGCATGAAACTTTGCTGCACCTTCATGTGACCTATGGGGATGGTACTATGTCTTGGAGGGCAAATCCTTCCCCCAGCTTCATCTGCATCTCATGAAGTCTCACCTCCACTTCAGCAAGCAAGCAGCAAACAAGGCTTACTGAGTTGTTCCATCACTTGCGTATAGACTCCCAACTATAGGGTTCCCTCTCCTTTAATTTTTCTTTCCATCAGCTTCTTAATCCCCTGCTACTTCAGCCTTGGCAAATGCTACTAATTGTCTGAGATCCCTTTTGAGCCTCTCTAAAGGCTTTCAGACTTTTTGTCTCCCCATATCGTGACACTCCCCTTGAATTGTTTCCATCCTTTTTGAATTTCATTTACATGCAATTTTCCACTTGCAACACTTATGTCTTGCCTGAAATTTCTTAGTTTGCACCTGGAGTAGTGAATAATTATTCAAATAAGCTTACACTAGAATTGAGTACGATTTGCACTTGACCTTTCAGGTAGGATTAGAACTAATTCTAAAAATTTTTGAATCAACCTAGACCTGAACGAAAATCAATTCCTTTGTGTCAAATTCCCCCTTCAACAACATAATGAATTGAACGTGTTGCTCAAAATACTCTTTTATGTCTATCAGTGGGGAGCAGATCCAGGAAACAAGCAAACTGTGATGCTCAGTGTGGTGCCAATATGGGAAGCTAAAGTTATAGAGATATCAGGAATAATTTATTGAATTAATCTTAAAAGTAGTTATCCAAAGGATGATTACCCTCGTCCACAAAATACACTCGTAGAACTATAGGTGGAGCAGGGGTACATTCCTATCATGACAAAATCATATGAAACACAGGGAAACATAGTCATTAATCTCCAACTAGACAAATCAAGCATTGCATGCAGCACGTCTCCCACTGAAATGCACATTTCTTAGCTCTAGAACACATTTGTCATGGTTAGCTGCTAATGTGGCTTGTTCCTTTAGTAAAATACTCCCTGTGGAGGATTGGTTTAAATATGCATAATTGTAAATAAAAACAGAAAATGCTGGAAATACTCAACAGGTCAGGCAGAATCTGTAGAGAGAGAAACAGTTAATGTGTCAGGTCAATGACCTTCCCAGGCAATGTACCCACTCATTTTTTTGTTGTTGTACACAGGCGTGGACTATTTAAATTTTTTTGCGCGGCCGTGCACCTGTGGTAACTTAAACGGGCCAACTTGTGTGCAGCCTGCGCCAGAGTGCTCAGGTTGCTGCACAGCTGTGCAGTTGTGCAGCTTGGAGGGAGCATCATTCCCAGGTTATTATGGCTGCTTTAACTTCTGAAATGATCTGTTGTAAATATCCGGCTCCAGGTCCGATGACTGACCTTTTTTCTCTTTTAAAAAAAAATTGAGGTTGAAACTCGTCTCAGGCAGTATTGGATTGGCCGCCTGTTCTACATAGCACATGATATTCAGTTCCACTGACTACAACAGAACTGCAATGAATAGTGCCCGTTTAATGCTGCTATCCGAGATGGATTTCTACAAAGTGTGGCATCTGGAGTGTGGTAGACATGAACTAGATGCAAGACACATACTATGCATGTGTTTGTGTATTAGTCATATACATTTACATATAGAATATACACCGGATACATATGGACTTTTTATCTGATATAGTCCAGCAAGTAGTGAACAGTTCAAACATCTTTTAATATCTTCTCCAGGACTAAAATTACACATATTTCCTCAGGAAATTATCAACAGAATTAACAAAACAATATTTTCATTGTCCAAATTTCACGGAAATTAATAATTTGTCATCCTAAATTGAACATTCCAATTACTTGAATACAAAACTGTATCTAAGGATATACTGCAAGATCTTCATAAAGTTGAAAACTAAGGTATTTCCAATTTTCTCAATCTTTTAGTGTTTTTTAACACTTTACCACAGACTTGAAATTAAAATACTGAAAAAGACAATTAGGCAAACCTATCTGAGTGATTTTCAGATTATCAAGAGATTATCTTACTCAACACACAGAGGGCTATATTTTATGCAGGGGACGGGGCTCCCGGCACCAGGCTGAAAAGGTGGGCGGAGCCCCATCTCTGCATTTTCTTTTAAACCGAAGCGATCCTCCGGTCTTTTGGGGTCAAAGTTGAAGGAGACGGGATCCCTGTCTCCTTTAACACTTAATAGGGATGGGATCCCGCCCCCAAGAGCTGCCAGCCAGTCAGAGGGCCAGCAGCTCAACCGTATCGGCAGCGCCACCGGGAGTGGTGGCCACTGCTGGTACTGCAGGAGGGCTGCCACAGCGAAGATGGAGAAGATAAAAGCAAAATACTGCGGATGCTGGAAATCTGAAACAAAAACAAGAAATGCTGGATTCACTCAGCAGGTCTGGCAGCATCTGTGGAAAGAGAAGCAGAGTTAACGTTTCGGGTCAGTGACCCTTCTTCGGAACTGACAAATATTAGAAAAGTCACAGATTATAAACAAGTGAGGTGGGGGTTGGGCAAGAGATAACAAAGGAGAAGGTGCAGATTGGACCAGGCCACATAGCTGACCAAAAGGTCACGGAGCAAAGGCAAACAATATGTTAATGGTGTGTTGAAAGACAAAGCATTAGTACAGATTAGGTGTGAATATACTGAATATTGAACAGCAGCAAGTGCAAACCTAAAGAAAAACAACCTGAAAAAAACAGTGGGTAAGCATGCTGGGATGCAGGTAAGTGGGGTCAGGGTCGTCGGGGCCGGTCTGGAAGGCCCTGTCGAGGGGAGGATGGTGGTGGTGGTGGTGGTGGGTATTCAGTCCAGGGGAGGGGATCCTGAGGGGTGGATACAGTGATTCCAGGGGGAGGGGGTTTCCTCTGTGGGCCACAAGTTGCCGATGAAGGAGGGACCCCCCCCCCCCCCAACCAAGCCTGCAGGGAGGGCGCCTCCTTTCCAAGGCATCCTCCTCACACCGTAGAGGCTTCCCTGCTACTGGTATGATCTCAGTAGTGATAGGAAGAGGCCCTTAATAGGCCACTTAAGGGCCTCAATTGGCCTCTGGGTGAGGCGGCCATTGTCGGCTTCTCCCAACCTGGCAAGATTGCTGGGCAACAGGGAGGTGACGGGCACTCCACCTGGCAGCAGTTCTGATGAAAGGTCACAGACCTGAAACGTTAACTCTGCTTCTCTCTCCACAGATGCTGCCTGACCTGCTGAGTATTTCCAGCACTGTCTGTTTTTATCCGATTAGTTTCACTTCCTTGCTCTTTCCCATAGCTCTGCAACCTTTTTCTCCCTTCAAGTATTTATCCAATCTCTTTTGAAATTTACTGTTGAAACTGCTTCCAATACCTTTTCACGCAATGTATTCCAGATCATAAGTGGATACGATATTGTTGCGATTACAGAGACATTGTGGATAGCACGTATAGAGAGGTGGTCACACCGCAGCTGAAGGGATTTGAGGAAGGAAGGGAATGGGTGACCACCAGGCAGTCCAAGAGAAACAGGCAGAAGCTCAGGAGTCCCCTGGGGTCCCGCTTGCAAATCGGTATTCCATTTTGGAGGCTGGTGAGGCTGGTTCCTCCAGGGAGTGCGGACAGAGCCAAGCTTCTGGCACCGCAAGCAGCCTGTCTGCACAGGAAGGGGGAAAGAGAGGAAGAGCAATAGTAATAGGGGATTCTATAGTCAGGGGAACAGATAGGCGCTACTGTGGCCGTCAACGTGACTCCAGGATGGTCTGTTCGCTCCCTGGTGCCAGGATCCGGGATATCACTGAACGGCTGCAGGGCATCCTGAAGGGTGATAAGGCAGAGGTCATGGTACATGTTGGTACCAATGACATAGGTAGAAAGAGGGATGAGGTCTTGCATCAAGAATTCAGGGAGTTAGGCAGTAGACTAAAAAGCAGGACCTCTCGGGTTGTAATCCCTGGATTACTCCCAGCGCCACGTGCTAGCGAGTATAGAAATAGGAGAATAGCACAGATGAATGCGTGGCTTAAGAGTTGGTGCAGGAGTGAGGGTTTTAGATTCCTGGACCACTGGGACCGTTTCTGGGGAAGGTGGGACCTGTACAAGCGGGACGGTGTACATCTGAACCAGAGGGGGACTAACATCCTTGCTGGCGGGTTTGCTAGTGCTGTTGGGAGGAGTTTAAACTAATTTGGCAGGGGGAGGGGATGCAGACTCCTAGCAGAATAGGGCCACAGCTAAGCACAGGAAAGCAAACAAGTCAGAGGGAATACAGTGGAAGTAAGTTTCAAGGGAGTAAGACCAGGATGGAAGGCCTCTACTTTAATGCCAGGAGTATTGCAGGTAAAACGGATGAGTTAAGAGCAATGATTGACACGTGGAATTGTGATATAATAGCCATCACGGAGACATGGTTGAGGGAGGGGCAGGATTGGTAGCTCAATATCCTGGGATATAGAATCTTCAGGCGAGACAGAGGGGGGGGGGTGGCGGTAAAAGAGGAAGGGGCATTGCAATATTAGTTAAGGAGTCAGTTACTGCAGTAAGGAGAGATGATATCTTGGAGGGGGCATCAAATGAAGCTTTATGGGTAGAGTTTAGGAATAAAAAAGGGACAGCCACATTGCTAGGTGTTTATTATAGACCCCCAGATAGTCAGCGGGAAATTGAGGAGCAAATATGCGCGCAATTTGCAGAGGTGTGTAAAAATAATAGGGTAATTATATTAGGTGATTTCAACTTCCCCAACTTCCCCAACATTAATTGGGATAGTCATCGTGTTAAGGGCTTAGATGGAGTGGAGTTCTTAAAATGTATACAGGAGAACTTTTTAGCCCAATATTAGAGGATCCAACAAGGGAGGGTGCAGTGTTGGACCTAATTCTGGGGAATGAAGCCGGACAGGTGGTTGATGTGTTGGTGGGGGAGCATTTTGGTGATAGTGACCATAACATGGTACAATATAAGCTTGTTATGGAGAAAGATATAGATAAGTTTCAAAAAAAGGTTTTGGATTGGGGGAGAGCGAATTTTAGTAAAATAAGGCAGGATCTGGCCAAGGTAGACGGGAAAGAGTTACTTGTCGGGAAATCTACAGAAGAGCAGTGGGGGGCATTCAAAAAGGAAATGGGGAGGGTACAGGCCCAACATGTTCCCTCTGGGGTAATGGGTAGGAGCAACAAGCCCAGAGAACCATGGATGACCAGAAACATTCAGGGTATGATGAGAAGGAAAAGAGAGGCTTTTAGCAAATACAAGGAGAGCAAATCAATGGAAGCATTAGTGGAGTACAGAAAGTGTAGGATGGAGCTTAAGAAAGCAATTAGGAGAGCAAAGAGGGGATATGAGAAAGCTCTGGCTGGTAAAAGTAGGGAAAATCCCAAGATATTCTATAAGTATATCAATGGGAAGAGGATAACCAGGGAAAGACTTGGACCCATTAGGGACCAAAGGGGAAATTTGTAGGTGGAGCCAGAGGACATTGGTAGGGTGTTGAATGAATATTTCACATCTGTCTTCACCCATGAGAATGAGGATGTAGATATGGAACTTAGAGAGAGAGACTGTGAGGTTCTTGAGCAAATTGTCATAGGGAGTGACAAGGTATTGGAGGTTTTGGAAGGCTTAACAGTGGACAAATCTCCAGGTCTGGACAATTTGTATCCCAGGATGCTGTGGGAGGCGAGGGTGGAGATTGCAGGGGCTCTGACCCGAGTTTTTAATTCCTCTCTGGCCACAGGGGAGGTGCCAGAGGACTGGAGAACAGCTAATGTGGTCCCACTATTTAAGAAAGGTTGTCGAGATAAGCCAGGGAACTACAGACCAGTGAGTCTCACATCAGTGGTAGGGAAACTATTGGAGAAAGTTCTGAAGGAGAGAATCTATCTCCACTTGGAGAGGCAAAATTTGATTAGGAATGGACATGCCTAACAAATTTGATTGAATTTTTTGAGCATGTGACCAGGTGTGTAGATGAGGGTAGTGCAGTTGATGTAGTTAACATGGATTTTAGCAAAGCCTTTGACAAGGTCCCACATGGGAGACTTATCAAGAAAGCAAATGCACATGGGATACAAGGTAACTTGATAAGGTGGATTCAAAATTGGCTTAGCTGTGGGAGACAGAGAGTGATGACAGACGGTTGTTTTAGTGACTGGAAGCCAGTGTCCAGTGGGGTACCACAGGGATCTGTGCTGGGTCCCCTATTGTTTGTCATTTATATAAACGACATAGATGACTATGTGGGGGGTAGGATCAGTAAGTTCATGGATGACACAAAGATTGGCCGAGTGGTTAACAGTGAGGTGGAGTGTCTTAGGTTACAGGAAGATATAGATGGCATGGTCAAATGGGCAGAAAAGTGGCAGATGGAATTTAACGCTGAAAAGTGTGAGGTGATACACTTTGGAAGGAGTAATGTGACATGGAAGTATTCAATGAATGGTCTGACACTGGGAAGTTCCGAGGAACAAAGGGACCTTGGCGTGTTTGTCCATAGATCTCTTAAGGCAGAAGGGCAGGTTAATAGGGTGGTGAAAAAGGCATATGGGACACTTGCCTTTATCAATCGAGGTATAGATTACAAAAGCAGGGAGGTCATGTTGGAGTTGTACAGAACTTTGGTAAGGCCACAGCTGGAGTACTGTGTGCAATTCTGGTCGCCACATTATAGGAAGGATGTGATTGCATTGGAGGGGGTGCAGAGGTGATTCACCAGGATGTTGCCTGGGATGGAACATTTAAGCTATGAAGAGAGGTTGGATAGGCTTGGGTTGTTTTCACTGGAGCAGAGAAGACTGAGGGGTGACCTGATCGAGGTGTACAAGATTATGAGGGGTATCGACAGGGTGGATAGGGAGCAGCTGTTCCCCTTAGTTGAAGGGTCAGTTACGAGGGGTCACAAATTTAAGGTGAGGGGCAGGGGGTTTAAGGGGGACTTGAGGAAGAACTTTTTTACCCAGAGGGTGGTGATGGTCTGGAATGCCCTGCGTGGGAGGGTGGTAGATGCAGGTTGCCTCACATCCTTTAAAATTACCTGGATGAGCACTTGGCACGTCATAACATTCAAGGCTATGGGCCAAGTGTTGGCAAATGGGATTAGATAGACAGGTCAGGTATTTTAATGCATTGGTGCAGACTCAATGGGCCGAAGGGCCTCTTCTGCACTGTATTATTCTGTGATTCTGTGATTCTGTGACATGGCTGCAGGGTGACCGAGGATGGGAACTGAACATCCAAGGGTATTCAATATTTAGGAAGGACAGGCAAAAAGGGAAAGGAGGTGGAGTAGCATTATTAGTAAAAGAGGAAATCAATACAATAGTGAGGAAGGATATTAGCTCAGAGCATCCTGATGTGGAATCTGTATGGGTGGAGATAAGAAACACCAAGGGGCAGAAAATGTTGGTGGGGGTTGTATATAGACCCCTAAACAGCTGTGGTGATGTAGAGGATGGCATTAAACAGGAAATTAGAGATGCATGCAATAAGGGTGCAACTATAATTATGGGTGAGTTTAATCTACATACAGATTGGGCAAACCAAATTAGCAATGATACTGTAGAGGAGGAATTCCTGGAGTGTGTATGAGTTGGTTTTTTGGACCAATACCTTAAGGAACCAACTGGAGAATAGGCCATTCTAGACTGGGTATTGTGTAATGAGAAAGGATTAGTTAACAATCTTGTTGTGCGGAGTCTCTTGGGGAAGAGCGACCATAACATGATAGAATTCTTCATTAAGTTGGAGAGTGAGAGAGTTGATTCTGAGACTAGGGTCCTGAATCTAAATAAAGGAAACTATGAAAGTATGCGGCGCGAGTTGGCTATGATAGATTGGGAAACGTTACTTAAAGGGTTGACAGTGGATAGGCAATGGCTAGCATTTAAAGAGCGCATGGATGAATTACAACAATTGTTCATTCCTGTCTGGTGCAAAAATAAAACAGGAAGGGTGGCTCAACCATGGCTTACAAAAGAAATTAGGGATAGGAGAAATATAAAATGGCCAGAACAAGCAGCAAACCTAAGGATTGGGAGCAGTTTAGAATTCAGCAAAGGAGGACAAAGGGATTGATTAATAAGGGGAAAATAGAGTATGAAAGTAAGCTTCCAGAGAACATAAAAACTGACTGTAAAAGCTTCTATCGATATATGAAGAGAAAAAGATTAGTGAAGACAAATGTGGGTCCCTTACAGTCAGAAATGGGGGAAATTTATAATTGGGAACAAAGAAATGGCTGACCAATTAAATACGTACTTTGGTTCTGTCTTCACAAAGGCGGACACAATTCACCTCCCAGAAATGTTGGGGAACATAGGGTCTAGTGAGAAGGAGGAATTGTATGAAATCAGTAGGGAAATGGTGTTAGGGAAATTGATGGGATTGAAGGCTGATAAATCCCCAGGGCCTCATAATCTACATCCCAGAGTACTTAAGGAAGTGGCCCTAGAAATAGTAGATGCATTGCGGGTCATTTTTCAAAATTCTATAGACTCTGGAACAGTTCCAATGAATTGGAGGGTAGCTAATGTAACCCCACTATTTAAAAAAGGAGGTCGAGAGAAAACAGGGAATTATAGAGCGGTTAGCTTGACATCAGTTGTGGGGAAAATGCTAGAGTCCGTTATAAAAGATGTAATAGTAGAGAACTTGGAAAACAATGACAGGATCAGACAAAGTCTGGATTTACGAAAGGGAAATCATGCTTGACAACTCTACTGGAATTTTTTGAGGATGTAACCAGTAAAATAGATAAGGGAGAACCAGTGGTGTATTTCGATTTTCAGAAGGCTTTCGATAAGGTCCCACATAAGAGATTAGCGTGCAAAATTAAAGCACATGGAATTGGGGGTAAGGTACTGACATGGATAGAGAACTGGTTGTGATGATATTGGTTTTGGACACTGTGATATCAGAGCTGCATAAACAAATCTTTATGTTGACAATGATTCCTATCAAATTTTCAGGAGAAATTACAAACACTGTAATTGGCCCTCTTTGTCTCTAGCTGTCTTTCTCTCTTATCTCTTTCAGCCAAATTCTTACTGTGAAACTGCTGAAAGTCAACCACAATGCTTATAGGTAACCTGAGTCAGAAGATTTGGTGCAGTGGTTAGCACCGCAGCCTCACAGCTCCAGGGACCCGGGTTCGATTCTGGGTACTGCCTGTGCGGAGTTTGCAAGTTCTCCCTGTGTCTGCATGGGTTTTCGCCGGGTGCTCCGGTTTCCTCCCACATCCAAAAGACTTGCAGGTGATAGGTAAATTGGCTGTTGTAAATTGCCCCTAGTGTAGGGAGGTGATAGGGAATATGGGATTACTGTAGGGTTAGTATAAATGGGTGGTTGTTGGTCGGCACAGACTCGGTGGACTGAAGGGCCTGTTTCAGTACTGTATCTCTCAAATTAAAAAATCAAAAAAAAAAAATTTCTCCAGTGTCAGGGCTTAAACCTGTGATCCTCCTTGTAAAGGCTGATATCTGCTTTGCAGAGACAGACCTTGGGAAGTTTAGTGGAGGAAATAGATAGGGACTTCCAAGGATTCATACACCTTCTGCAATGTGCTCTCCTACAGATTAGTGGAAGTGATTAGTAAGTAGCCAAGGCGTGATGGGAGCAGAAGGTGTCAGAATGTCTGTAACTATGCCACCCCTGCAAACAATAACTGCCATGATACCATCAAAGTTAGTCTGTAGTCAGGCCCCCATAGGGTCGACTACCCACATGTCAAGTAGTTGTTTGGTAGTACAGAACTTGAGTATTGCTGAAAACAGAGACATTTTGCTGAAGCTTTTTGCCTTGCACTCATCAGGACAATTCGCAAGAATTCCAATGTAAGGGAAAGCAACAAATTTATACTGCATGAGAAGAGAGTGCTGATTGGTTGTCAAGTGGACTCTGATTGGTAGAGGTGTTACCATGGAGAATGCACTAGTTTATGGTGACTGGTGTGCGAGAGAATGCATGAGTGGATGCGATTGCGACAATTTCAGGATAAGGTGGATTGATCAATAAACGATTGATTTTCTGTTTTTTACAAGCCTACAAGAAAACCTGTCGCTGTCTGTTTATTTGAACAATAAAACACCAAGGGGTTAAACCCTAATAACGAAACACTGCGGTCAGGTGGAGAGTTGAACAGTGGGAAGCGCCCACATTGCACCACGTGGTGGAAAGATGCTGTTGCTCATGTTTTGGACCCTTGAGATACTCATGGCCAATGACATCTGGATATTGCTAAAAACAGAGACATTTTGTCAAAGCTTTTTGTTTTGCACTCAACAGGACAATTTGCAAGAATACCAATGTAAGGGAAAACAACAAATTTATACTGTATGAGACAGAGAGAGAATAAAGGAAAGTGATTTTTTAATGGGGGGGTGGTGGTGGGGGTGGGTGGAGGTCATGATAAACCTGTTGAATTCTCTGGGAAATCAAGTTCTCAATAGGTGCAGACCTGAGATGATTGTAGACTTATCTCTTGATTGAAAGTTCAGTTGAAGATGGTAGGTCACTTCTGGTTCACTGCTATCTAATGTAGGACTCCACAGCAAGGCACGCACCTTCTCACTTCTGGAAAGCGAGCTGCTGGATGTTCCTTCTCTCTCCCTTTCTCTCTCCTTCACTCTCTCTTTCTCTCTGGCTCTCTCTCTCTTTAGGCTGTCTTTTTTAAGGTGTGACGTTAGGAGATGGTCTCATCTCTTCCCCGTGGTGATCGCACAATGGCCCAGGATGTGGCTACTTCACACCTTCTTTGTTTCAGAAGAAGACGTTCAATTCTGGAATGTTGTAGGATAGGCTCATTTGACACCTCTTAGTTTTGAAGATTTGTCCTTTGTCTTTGTCAGATAGTTTGAATACACAAAGGCCAATCTCTTTTCCTTCGGTAGCTATTTTGGACCATTGTTCACTTTTTAAAATAAAGGTTTATTTTTAAAAGGCAAAACCAGTTTTTCATAACTCTGAAGAGTTCATCCATAATTTGTATCATTGCACTTCCAGTGTCCTTGACAATTCGTTTTTAAATTTGTTTGAAAAGGGTTGAAGGGATAGCCCGAGTAATTACAGGCCAGTCAGCCTAATCTCAGTGTTGGACAATTTATTGGAAAAAATTCTGAGACACAGTATAAATCGTCATTTAGAGAGGCACTGATTAACCAAGCACAGTCAGAATGGATTTGTTCAGGGAAGGTCACATCTGACTAACTTGATTGAATCTTTTGAGGAAGAAGGAGGGTAGATGAGAGTAGTGCATTTGCTGTTGTCTACATGGATTTTAGCAAGGCTTTTGACAACATGGCAGACTCATCTGTAAATTCAAAGTTCATGGGATCCAAGGGAAAGGGGCAAATTGGACCCAAAATTGGAAGCAAAGGGTTATGGTTGACAAGTGTTTTTGTGACTGGGAGGCTACTACCAGTGGAGTTCTGCAGGGCTCCCAGGGTCCCTTGCTGATTTTTTTTTTAATCGTTTTTTTTATTGTTTCGACTTAAATATAGGGGGCATGCTCAAGAAGTTTGCAGATAATATGTAAATTGGTCATGTGATTGATAGTAAGGAAGAAAGCTGTAGACTGCAGGAAGATATCAATGGACTGGTCATGTGGGCAGAAAAGTGGCAAATGGAATTCAATCCAGAGAAGTGTGAAGTAATGTATTTGGGGAGGACAAGCAAGGCAAGGGAATACACATTAAATGGTAGGATTCTGAAAAGTGTAGAGGAACAGAGGGACCTTGGAGTCTATGTCTACAGATTCCTGAAGGTAGCAAAGGAGATAGTCATGAAGGCATATGAGATACTTTCCTTTATTGGCCAAGGCCTAGAGTATAAGAGCAGGGAGTCATGCTAGAACTGTACAAAACACTCGTTCGACTGCAGCTAGAGTTCTGCTCACTGCATTACAGGAAGGATATGATCGCACAATTGAGGGTACAGAAGAGATTCACAAGGATGTTGCCAGGAATGGAGAATTTTTGGTTTGAGTTAAGATTGTATAGGCTGGGTTTGTTTTCTTTCGAACAAAGGAGGCTAAAGGAAGATTTAATTGAAGTGTACTAAATTATTAGTGGCCTTGATACAGTGGATAGGAAGGACCTATTTCCATTAGCAGAGAGGTCAATAATCAAGCGGCATAGATTCAAAGTAAATGGTGGAAGGATTAGAGGGGAGTTGAGGAGGAATATTTTCTCTCACAGGGTGGTGGGGTCTGGAAACCACTGCCTGAAAGGCTGATAGAGGCAGAAACACTCATCACACTTAAAAAATGCTTGGATATGCACTTGAGATGCTATAACCTACAGGGCTACAGACCAAGAGCTGGAAGGTGGGATTAGACTGGATAGTTTTTTTTGGCCAGCATACGAACAAATAAACATATGAATTAGGAGCAGGAGTAGGCCACTTGGCCCCATGAGCCTGCTTCGTCATTCAACAAGATCATGGCTGAACCGATTACTCCACATTCCCTTCTACCCCCAATAACCTTTCACCCCCTTGCTTATCAAGAATCTATCCAGCTCGGCTTAAAAATATTCATGGACAGAATGGGCCAAATGGCCTCTTACTGTGCCGTAAATATCTCTATGTTTCTATGGGCTGGATTTTATCAGCTCTCTGGGAACGGGCTGAGAGGTGGGGGGCGATAAGTGGAGAGGAAAGGCGGGGATTGGAGTGCTCGTCATTTTCCCACTGCCATGACATCTTGCCAGCGGCGGGGAAGTTGTTGGATGGGCCTCCTGCCCAGAGGCCAATTGAGCCTCTTAAGTGGCCAATTAAGGGCCTTTTCCAACCACCCTTGGCATTTTACCAGTGATGGGTGGGCCCCTGCCACAAGTGGAAGCCACCAGGTAAAACCTGACAACCTCCCAGTGAGTTCGGGAATGAGCTGGGTCCCTCCTATTCGGACACTCTTTGAGCCATGGACAGGCCCCCCCCCCCCCACCCCCCCAGTGGCAATGGCCATTCCTGCAGCTGTGACAACGCCTGCCCTCACCAATCCCACTGCACTACCGCCTCACCGGGGCCTGCCTAACTAGTCCCGGTGCCTCCTCACACCAGGAGGGTGTTGTCCTTCCTCTTCTTCCAGATGCAGTCCCAGCAGTGGCCACCACTCTTGGTGGCACAACTGAGATTGCTGAGCTGCCAGCCCTCTGATTGGCCTACAGCGTATCTTGTAAGCATAGCCCCAATGCACCGTGGTGCAGAGGGTAGATATTGAGTTTAGAAATATGGTCGCTGAATAAGTAGACTGCTTTGCCCTGAAAGCTGTTGAGTTTCTTGAGTGCTGTTGCAGCTGGACCCACCCAGCCAATTGGTGACTACTCCATTATACTCTAAATTGAGCCCTATAGTTGGTGGATAGACAGTGAGGGGTCAGGAGGTTAGCCATTCATTGTCTACCCAGTCTCTGCCCTGCTCCTCCAGCCATGGTATTTATCTGGCAGAACCAATAAATAGTGCCACTCAGGATGTTGATGGTGAGGGACTTTGCAATGGTGGTGCTATTGAAGGTCAGAGGAAAACAATTTACTTTCTGTATCGAACTGTAGGAAAGACTCTAGGCAATTAAGTATCCAAAAAAATGGATGAATGAAAAATCTTGATGTGCAATAGAAATGAAAATGATAAGATATAGTTATCATATTTCAATGTATTGTTGCGGGCATGGTGGCCATGTTTAATTTAATAGAGGTTTGATCCTATCTACAGTTCCTATCCCTTCAATTAGTTTTGGATCGAAAGCCTGATGACATTATTAAGAGAGAATGACAAGTTCTACTATTCTGAGTTACATTAGTGCCTTAGAATTAACCTTAAAATTAATGGAAGTACCCACTCAGAATGGCTGTCTGTGCAGCAAATGTTGAAATGGCATGACATTATAAGCCATGTACATACATAAAAGTAACATCAAATGGTACGCAGACTGATGATAAAAGGACTAAAACTAGGCTCATTCTAATAAACTACAGCTTGATTAGAAGCAGGCATCAAAGTTAAGTATTGGTTAGTTCTTACAATTCCATTTGTTATTCAGGATGAGCAGACTGACTTGTTCAGATTGCCTTGTCCCCATTAAGGACACTGGCAATGTTGCTGTTCAAAGTTATTTCCTCTTTATACAGTTAAATTGGAATGACATACTTTTTTCTTCAAACAGACTTGCTTTGAAGTACTCTTGAGTTTTTAATTTTCCCATCTAGGTTGCTTTCATGTGGAAAACAGAGGAAAAACATCTTAATGCACAATTAAGTCTTAGTATTTCAGGGTAATAGTGTGACTGTTGAACTTAATGGAATCTGAAGACCAAGTTAGATTGCTTGCTGTAATTCAGCCTCATCAAATCCAGACACTCCATTTACACTGCAGAGCACAGAAGAGCTTGCAAAATAACACTGACACTTAATCTAAACACGTGTAAAAATATCTGGAGGAAAAGTGAAGTTAATTTGTTGGAAATATATTATGGGGAAAATTTTAACCTAACTCACCCAGCAGGAAATGGTCAGGAATGTGTACAATGCTGGTTTTACACTGCACCAATTTCACTCTCCATTGAAGTGACTGGAAAGTAATATCAGGTAGAGTATAAATCCAGGTTCCACCCAATCCTGTCAGTTTCTCACCAGGCGAATTAAGTTAAAATTTTCCCACATTGAATCAATGGAGTAAATGTGGCCCTGAGTCAAACAGATCATGAAAGTACTAGATGTCATTCTCGATCTGTGCTGAGTTAACTGATCTTAGCTTGTGGTTATTGAGGATTTTACAACTGGCCTGGACCAACGATGATAAAAATATTGGCCAGTGGATCGCTATCTTGTGATCCCAGCTGTAGTTGTGTGTGTGTGAATGCCAGATGTGGATAGAATCAGGATCACCTATGGTCAAATGGCCACACCTACAGTGCTGGAGGGTAGCCAATGCACATGGAGCTATACAACAGGGCCATTTACTGCCTTTAGCAGAGACAAGGCGAAGGAACAGAATTGAATTGAGAGAAAAATGCATCAAACAATAAATCCTTTTAAACTTCAATTAGTACTTTATAAAGAGGGCAAGAACTTGGGGCCACAATTCCACAGGATGGAATCCTGGGGTAAATACCAGGATTGCACGCATTGGTATCCTCAAGTACTGACCCTGATCTAGTTTACAGGGTCAATGGGAGAATGTATCATTTTCACTGGGGGGGGTAAACGCCAAGACGGGTGGTTCTCCAGCGCCCACTTGCTTCATTGGCCATATTACAGAATGTCCCTCTCAGCCCCTGTAAAATCAGCAAAAACAGTAAAAAGAAATGCTCCTGTTCTTCAGGCAACCCGCCACTTCCAGGGCCTGGATCCCACTAGGGGGCCCATATTGTCCCACCGTGCTGAACATAGAGATGCATTAGGTTTCAATTGAGCCAGTGGAGCAGGAATTCCCAGCATTGGGAGTGCCTGACCCTGGCTCCTCCTCTCCAACAACACTTCCTTTGTAAGGGTAACGCAGAGTTAGCAACACTTACAGGATAAGTCTGAAATTCTTGGAAACAGCAGGAGACCAGCAGAATTCCAGAGGAATTACAATCCTGCTGAGATTTATGTTTTACTTCTCACACCCTCAGATGTCCCAAAGTTCCTCTTCAAATCATGACATGAAATCTTTTAACGTTCACTTCACCAGGAAAATAGGACTTCAGCTCACTGTCCCAGCTCAAGTATAAAACCTCTGACCATCAGCATTGCTTCAGTCCTGCACTGAGATGCCAGCCTGGATTTTGTGCTTAAATCCTGGAGTGGGGCTGAACCCACAAAGAATACTTTATAAGCATCGAATTATATTCTTATTGGTAACAATTCCATTGACTAATTGTTATGCTGCAATCATGTAGGAAACACTGTTGTATATTAATGTTTACTTTTACTGCTAAAAATACCAACTGAGAAAAATCGAATCCAATAATTTTTATTTAAGTAAATCCTCCCTGAAATATCATTTCAAATTTCAACAAAAATATACTTTAGTTCTTTATTTCTTTCATAATAATTTGATGTCCCACATGAAGATTTTACCTGTTCATATATATTTATTGCTTTAAGATGGGTTTTATGGAACACATTTCCACCATTCCTAAAGTCGATTTGCTTTCTTAAAATAGGAAAATGAAAAAGCCTTATACAAAATACTGTGGCTGCTGTGTTTTATACACAATGTGGCTTTGTTAACATAGCAAAGAAAACATAATAATGCCCTTACTTCATTGTATCCTGCTGCATCTTACAGTGTATATATACCAGTGCTGATCTATATTACAATATGAAAGGCGCAATTCAACATGGTGGCTCCTCATCAGAGCCCTTTCCTATCCTGAGTGACGTGAAACAGGGCTGTGTTCTCGCACCCACATTTTTTGGGATTTTCTTCTCCCTGCTGCTTTCTCATGCGTTCAAGTCCTCTGAAGAAGGAATTTTCCTCCACACAAGATAGGGGGCAGGTTGTTCAACCTTGCCCGTCTAAGAGCGAAGTCCAAAGTACGGAAAGTCCTCATCAGGGAACTCCTCTTTGCTGACGATGCTGCTTTAACATCTCACACTGAAGAGTGCCTGCAGAGTCTCATCGACAGGTTTGCGGCTGCCTGCAATGAATTTGGTCTAACCATCAGCCTCAAGAAAACGAACATCATGGGGCAGGACGTCAGAAATGCTCCATCCATCAATATTGGTGACCACGCTCTGGTAGTGGTTCAAGAGTTCACCTACCTAGGCTCAACTATCACCAGTAACCTGTCTCTAGATGCAGAAATCAACAAGCGCATGGGAAAGGCTTCCACTGCTATGTCCAGACTCGCTAAGAGAGTGTGGGAAAATGGCGCACTGACACGGAACACAAAAGTCCGAGTGTATCAAGCCTGTGTCCTCAGTATCTTTCTCTATGGCAGCGAGGCCTGGACAATGTATGTCAGCCAAGAGCGACGTCTCAATTCATTCCATCTTCGCTGCCTCCGGAGAATACTTGGCATCAGGTGGCAGGACCGTATCTCCAACACAGAAGTCCTCGAGGCGGCCAACATCCCCAGCTTATACACACTACTGAGTCAGCGGCGCTTGAGATGGCTTGGCCATGTGAGCCGCATGGAAGATGGCAGGATCCCCAAAGACACATTGTACAGCGAGCTCGCCACTAGTATCAGACCCACCGGCCGTCCATGTCTCCGCTTTAAAGAAGTCTGCAAACGCGACATGAAATCCTGTGACATTGATCACAAGTCGTGGGAGTCAGTGCCAGCGTTCGCCAGAGCTGGCGGGCAGCCATAAAGACGGGGCTAAAGTGTGGCGAGTCGAAGAGACTTAGTAGTTGGCAGGAAAAAAGACAGAGGTGCAGGGGAGAGCCAACTGTGTAACAGCCCCGACAAACAAATTTCTCTGCAGCACCTGTGGAAGAGCCTGTCACTCTAGAATTGGCCTTTATAGCCACTCCAGGCGCTGCTTCACAAACCACTGACCACCTCCAGGCGCTTATCCATTGTCTCTCGAGATAAGGAGGCCAAAGAAGATCTATATTACACAGAACAATAGTCTGGAGGTATAAATTTTAATACATGACATTAGATTTGCATAATTATACATTCACACTGATGGTTTACACATGGATTTTACATTATAAGGTTAAATTGGAGCTGTATATTCAAGTTATGTCCATTAGAGCCTGTGATTCAATCAGTTTCTAAGAGATTTATCAGCATCTTTTATGCCATCTCTAGAGTCAATCAAAGAACTGGGCCCATGATTTATATCAGAACTTTAGCTGCTGCACAACCATCTTCTCTCGATCCTGCCTGGGGCTGAGGTCATGTTATACAAGAAGTAAGTACCGCATAATACAAGTCACGATCAATTTGGCCTCCCAGACTATATTTCATCAAGAAAGAATTTTCCCAAATATTTCCCCCGTGTTGGCTTGGTCTTTTAGCTATTCTTTTGCTTTGCCCAGGAGATTACAAAGCTGCTGGTGTGCAGGAAGTGCCTTAATCATGATGTTTAAGACATTACAACTGTATGGGACAGGCGTGTTGGACCAGCTGGTCTTGTCTGATATTTTCAAATGCCCATATGTAAATATCTCGCGGCTCCTTCAGATAAGTGCGACAACTGTAGTTTTGTTGCCTGAATATCGTTCTCTTTTATGAAGCTGTTTTCAACAACAACAACTTGTATTTATACAGTACATTTAATGTAGTAAAATGTCCCAAGGCACTTCACAGGAGCGTTATCAACCAAATTTGACAATGAGTCACATAGGGAGATATTAGGGCAGATGGCCAAAAGCTTGGTCAAAAAGGTAGGTTTCAAAGAGCGTTTTTAAAGGTGGAAAGAGACGTAAAGAGGCAAAGAGGTTTAGGAAGGAATCCCCACCGTTTAGGGCGTTGGCAGCTGAAGGCATGGTCTCCAATGGTGGACAGTTAAAACTGGGATGCTCGAGAGGCCAGAATAGGAAAAGCGCAGAGGGTTGTAGGGCTAGAGGAGATTACAGAGATAGGGAAGGGTGAGGCCATGGAAGGACTTGAAAATAAGGGTGAGAATTTTAAAATTGAGGTATTGCTTAACCGGGAACCAATGTAGGTCAGCGAGCGCAGGAGTGATGGGTGTCTGAGATTTGGTGCAAGTTAGGACACGAGTTTTGGATGGCCTCAAGTTTATGGAGAGTAGAATGTGGGAGACCGGCCAGGTGTTCATTGGAATAGTCAAGTCTAGAGGTAACAAAGGAATGGATGACAATTTAGAGATAGTGGAGGGGACAAGAGAGCTGGTGGTAAGGTAGAACTGAGTGTCATCAGAGTACATGTGGAAAATGATGCTGTGTTTTCAGATGATGTCACCAAGGGCAGGGGAGGCGGTGGGGTAGTGTTATTGTCACTGGACTAGTAGCCCAGAGACCCAGGGTATTGCTCTGGGGACATGGGTTCAAATCCCACCACAGCAGAAGGTGGAATTTGAATTCAATTAATAGATCTGGAATTAAAAAGCTAGTCTAATGATGGCCATGAAACCATTGTCGATTGTTGTAAAAACCCATCCAGTTCACTAATGTCCTTTAGGGAAGGAAATCTGCTGTCTGGCCTACATGCAACTCCAGACCCACAGCAATGTTGTTGACTCTTACATGCCCTCTGAAATGGCCTAGCAGGCCACTCAGTTGTATCTAACCACTAAGAAGTCAATAAAAAGGAATGAAACCAGACAGATCACTCGGCATCGACCTAGGAACCGGAAACGACAACCGCAAACCCAGCCCTGTCGACCCTGCAAAGTCCTCCTTACTAACATCTGGGGGCTTGAGCCAAAGTTGGGAGAGCTGTCCCACAGACTAGTCAAGCAACCGCCTGACATAGTCATACTCACGGAATCATACCTGACAGACAATGTCCCAGACTCTGCCATCACCATCCCCGGATATGTCCTGTACCACCTGCAGGGCAGACGTGGTGGCACAGTGGTATACAGGAGGGAGGGAGTTTCCCTGGGAGTCCTCAACATCGACTCTGGACCCCATGAAGTCTCATGGCATCAGGTCAAACATGGACAGGGAAACCTCCTGCTGATAACCACCCACTGCCCTCCCTCAACTGATGAGTCAGTACTCATCCATGTTGAACACCACTTGGAGGAAGCACTGATGGTGGCAAGGGCACAGAATGTACTCTGGGCGGGGGATTTCAATGTCCATCACCAAGAGTGGCTTGGTAGCACCACTACTGACCTAAAGGACATATCTGCTAGACTGGGTATGCGGCAGGTGGTGAGGGAATCAACAAGAGGGGAAAACATACTTGACCTCGTCCTCACCAATCTGCCTGCCACAGATGCATCTGTCCATGACACTATTGGTAGGAGTGACCACCGCACAGTCGTTGTGGAGACGAAGTCCCGCCTTCACACTGAGGATACCCTCCTTCGTGTTGTGTGGTACTACCACCATGCTAAATGGGATAGATTTCGAACATATCTAGCAATGCAAAACTGGGCATCCATGAGGCGCTGTGGGCCATCAGCAGCAGCAGAATTGTACTCAACCACAATCTGTAACCTCATGGCCTGGCATATCCTCCACTCTACCATTACCATCAAGCCAGGAGACCAACCCTGGTTCAATGAAGAGTGCAGGAGAGCATGCCAGGAGCAGCACCAGGCATACCTCAAAATGAGGTGTCAACCTGGTGAAGCTACAACACAGGACTACCTGCGTGCCAAACTGCGTAAGCAGCATGCGATAGACAGAGCTAAGCGATCCTATAACCAATGGATCAGATCTAAGCTCTGCAGTCCTGCCACATCCAGTCATGAATGGTGGTGGACAATGAAACAACTAACTGGAGGAGGTGGCTCCACAAATATCCCCATCCTCAATGATGGGGGAGCCCAGCACATCATTGCAAAAGATAAGGCTGAAATATTGACAACAATCTTCAGCCAGAAGTGCCGAGCGGATGATCCATCTCGGCCTCCTCCTGAAGTCCCCAGCATCACAGATGCCAGACTTCAGCCAATTCGATTCACTCCGCGTGATATCAAGAAACGACTGAAGGCACTGGATACTGCAAAGGCTATGGGTCCTGACAATATTCCGGCAATAGTACTGAAGACCTGTGCTCCAGAACTTGCTGCGCCCCTAGCCAAGCTGTTCCAGTACAGCTACAACACTGGCATCTACCCGGCAATGTGAAAAATTGCCCAGGTATGTCCTGTACACAAAAAGTAGGACAAGTCCAACCCAGCCAATTACCACCCCAACAGTCTACTCTCAATCATTAGTAAAGTGATGGAAGGTGTCATCAACTGTACCATCAAGTGGCACTTGCTTAGCAATAACCTGCTCAGTGACGCCCAGTTTGGGGCCTGCCAGGACCACTCTGCTCCTGACCTCATTACAGCCTTGGTTCAAACATGGACGAAAGGGCTGAACTCAAGAGGTGAGGTGAGAGTGACTGCCCTTGACATCAAGGCAGCATTTGATCGAGTATGGCATCAAGGAGCCCGAACAAAACTGAGGTCAATGGGAATCGGGGGAAAACCCTCCGCTGGTTGGAGTCATACCTAGCGCAAAGGAAGATGGTTGTGGTTGTTGGAGGTCAATCATCTGAGCTCCAGGACATCACTGATGGAGTTCCTCCGGGTAATGTCCTAGGCCCAACCATCTTCAGCTGCTTCATCAATGACCTTCCTTCAATCATAAGGTCAGAAGTGGGGATGTTCACTGATGATTGCAGAATGTTCAGCACTATTCGTGACTCCTCAGATACTGAAGCAGTCAGTGTAGAAATGCAGCAAGACTTGGACGATATCCAGGCTTGGGCTGATAACAAATAACATTCGTACCACACAAGTGCCAGGCAATGACCACCTCCAACAAAAGAGAATCTAACTATCTCCCCTTGACATTCAATGGCATTACCATTGCTGAATCCCCCACTATCAACATCCTAGGGACTACCATTGACCAGAAACTGAACTGGAGTAGCCATATAAATACCGTAGCTACAAGAGCAGGTCAGAGGCTACGAATCCTGCGGTGAGTAACTCACCTCCTGACTCCCCAAAGCCTGTCCACCATCTACAAGGCACAGGTCAGGAGTGTGATGGAATATTCTCCACTTGCCTGGATGGGTGCAGCTCCAACAACATTCAAGAAGCTCGACACCATCCAGGACAAAGGAGCCTGCTTGATTGGCACCCCATCTACAAACATTCACTCCCTCCACCACTGACGCAGTGGCAGCAGTGTGTACCATCTGCAAGATGCACTGCAGGAATGCACCAAGGCTGCTTAGACAGCACCTTCCAAATCCACGACCTCTACCAACTAAAAGGACAAGGGCAGCAAATGCATGGGAACACCACCACCTGCAAGTTCCCCTCCAAGTCACACACCATCCTGACTTGGAACTATATCGCCGTTCCTTCACTGTCGCTGGGTCAAAATCCTGGAACTCACTTCCTAACAGCATGGTGGGTGTACCTACCCAACATGGACTGCAGCGGTTGAAGAAGGCAGCTCACCACCACCTTCTCAAGGGCAATTAGGGATGGGCAATAAATGCTGGCCTGGCCAGTGATGCCCACATCCCATGAATGAACTTAAAAAAAGCATGTAGCTGAGAAATAGGAGGGGACCCTTGGGGAACATCAGTGGCACTGGTGCGGGAGTTGGAAGAGAAGCCACTGCAAGTGATTCTTTGGTCGGAAAATTACGCCCCCTGCCCCCGCTGTGGGAGTGGGCTGGAGGCGGGGGGTTGGGGGCGAAAAATTGTGTGGGAGTCTTCCTGACCCAGCTGCAATTTTACAAGCGGCGGGGGAGGTGACAAATGGCCCGCCTGCCCAGGCCAATTAAGGCATAAGTGGCCAATTAATTGCCACTTTAGGGCCTCCTCCTGCCATCACTGGTATTTTTACCAGCGGCAGCTGGGAACCTCTGCACCTGTGGAGACTTCCTTGTGGGCCCGGGGTGGGGGGACCCTCCTGATTGGGCAGCCTGTGCCCCACAGAGGGCCCACCCCAGCAGTACAAGCCACCCACCCTGGAGCACTTCCACTCTCCCTCCTGAACGAACCCTAGCCCCCTCGACAGGGCCCAGCCGATTGTCCCCAGCGAGGCCCAAAAGCCACTGACCTTTATGAAGGCCAATGCCCATGGTCCTCTTCTGGCCAGGTGCAGTCCCAGCAGTGGCCACTGCACCTGGTGGTGCTGCTGAGACTGATAGCTGCTGGCCCGCTGATTGGCCGGCAGCTCTTGGAGGCAGCACTTCCTGCCTTAGAGGGGTAGAAGCCCGCCCGGGGCCAATTAAGGGCCTGGGCCACGTAAAATTACAGCATAGCTTCCAGGCCTAGCAGAGGCGGGCTCGGCCCCAACCTTTTGGCCCGTGAGTGCAGCCTTCACCCGGACATAAAATTCCAGTCTTATCCCTAGATAAGAATGGAACCAGATAAGTGCAGTCCCACCGAGCTGGTTGACAGGGAGAGGCATTGGAGAAGATAGTGGGGTCAACCATGTCAAAGACTGCAGACAGGTCAAGAAAGATGAGGAGGAATAGTTTATCTTTGCCACAGTCACAGGATGTTGTGACTTTGATAAGTTCTGTTTTGGTCCTGTGGCCAGGGTGAAAATCTGATTGGAGGATTCAAATAGGGAGTTCTGGGAAAGATGGGCATGGATTTGGGAGGCGACGGCACGTTCAAGGACTTTGGAGAGGAAAAGGACGTTGGAGATTGGGCAGTAGTTTGTAAGGACGGAGGGGGTCAAGGGATGGTTTTTTGAAGAGTGGGTGATGACGGCAGATTTGAAGGAGAGAACTGTTAACAGTATCAAATAACATAGGATTCAGGAAGGGAAGTTGGGTGGTCAGCAGTTTAGTGAGAATCGGGTTGAGCCAGCAGGCAGTGGGTCTCATGGACAAGAATGAGCTTGGAGAGGGCATGAGGGGAGATAGGAGAGAAACTGGGGAAAGATGTGAGTTCAGCGCTAGGGCCGGAGGGAGCCTTAGAGGAAGTTTGGCCAGGTGGGCTAGTGGAAGGGAGAGAAGTGGCAGCTGATCAGATGGTTCCAATCTTAGTGACAAAGAAGTCCATGAGCTCCTCACATTTGTTGTTGGAGGTGAGGGTGGAGGAGACAGGGGAGAGGGGTTTAAGAAGATAGTTTGCAGTCTAGATAAGAAGCTGAAGTTATCTTTGTATTCCAAGATGATCCTGGAATAGTGAGCAGTTATGGTAGACCCAATAGTGATTTATGTGGTCCAGCCAGATCTGGCAGTGGATCGCTAAACCAGTTGTCCGCCATATCCATTCAATTCTGCATCCGTTCAACATAAGGGAACGCAGATGAGGACCCTTCTAGGGGGATCAGTTAGGATGAAAGTAATGGCTTCAATGGATGTTATTCAGAGTTGTGTAAGATTGATAGCACAAGAGCTTTTCAGTCTACTAGTATTTCCTGAAACTGGTTGAATCCCACTCTTGGGTATTTGAGTACACATACTATGCCTTGTACATGATATCAAATACACCTTGAACTTGGAGGCCATTGTATACAATCACACATTGGTTGTACGGGTCTGCTTTTACTAAAATCACCTGTGCTACTTAGTAGGATCTTTACAGAATTGCACCAAAATTTGTACAATACCAACATCAGACATGCAGTGTTACTTGGTCCATGGTGCTGCTTCACCAAGAGTCAGGAGTCATTGTTAAAATATTATGTATGGGAGGAAGGAGAAATGGTGAGGATTTCTCAGATAGATAATTCTAGCAAAATCGGTAACATTTTTTTTGTAGAATGCTTTTACCAGAAATACTTACCAGAGAAAATCTTTCCATGGCCTGGAAATTCAGTATTGGCTCTTCTGATTGTCCACTGTAACTTCAGGGAGGGATCAGCAGAACACACTGGGAAAGTTATGTAAATGAAACAGCGAAGAAACTGCAGGGCCAACATGTTTAAAGATGTCACTAACATATGGCAAGTTGGGGAAATCTTTCTACATGATAATTGTATGGGCAAATTTTTTTTTAGCATATTTTACTATTATACAATAAAATATACCCCATATCAAACATATTGATCAGAAAATGGATGGATATTCCCAGCTTCCTGGTGTCTGACCTCATTATTATAATACCCCATTATACAAGAACAGAAATGTTGGACTAATGATTGCATCTGACTCTATATCTAACCCTGGAGACACATAGAAACTTGCAGGGCTGGCGATCTGAGGGGGTGCTACCCTAAAGATAGATGTTTTCATTTCCCAATAGAATTTGATTCAAAATACTTACAGTCAAATGTATTGGAATTTGATTGCTCAGCCTTCCTGTTGCCATTTTCGATGGAAATCCCTTATTGCTCAATGTCTCAGAACTCAAAACACCAAATTACCTTCCTTTATTTCTGTATAATTTACCACATTTTGTGTCATTATCAGGTCTGTTTGATGTTCTACCTTCTGCTTTAAAGTACTCAGCTAAGCACAATGTGTCTGCTTTTAATGTGAAAACAAGACCAATCTGTCTTACTTTTAGGTTGAGTGCAAACTATCCTTTTTGACCTGGAGAAACATTAATGTATCATTGGAAATAACCTGGCTCTGCAAGTTAATTTTTCCCTTTTATGTTGTTACATTCAACTTCTAACCCACTCTTTTTTAAAAATGATAATACTCTACTTATATGTCACCTTGGCTAACAGTTGTTCTCACTTCCAAAGGTTAAAGTGTTAATCTAGGATTTCAGCACATAATCAAGGCTGCCTCTTCAGTGCCATATTGAGGGAGTGCTTGAATGTCAGAAGTGCCATCTTTTGGATGAGATGTTAAACTGAGGCCTCGTCTGCCTTCTCAGGTAAAAGATTCCATAGGACTATATGAAGAAGAGATGAGTTTTCCCCATGCTATCATTTATCTCACAGCTGTTTAATTGACCCTGCTGTGCACAAATTGGCTGCTGTATTTTCCTCCATAACAACAATGACTGCACATCAAACATAATTATTTGGTTTTGAAATACTTTGTAATATCCTGATAGTGTGAATGAAAGTTCTTTCTTCTTTCCATGCATGCCTGGAAGGCACATATGTAAGATACAACAAAGCTGTGGAACTGAGGACGTGGTTCAAAAACCTGAATAATGCTCTGAATAATGCATTGAGTTTAATTAAAATTCAGATGCAGTGAATTGTAAAAAAACATTTATTTTGTTACCTACTATGTAAACAGCAATTAGTTTGAACTGGTGATTGAAAGTAGGAATGACACTCCCTTATGCAAGATGAACTTACAGAGGGATACATCTGGATAATGTTGAACAATGTGAAATGTCTGCAAAACCTTTAAGAACAGAATCAGCATGCATCAACCAGTCTGTAATATAAAAAGTTTCTACATAGAACTTTTAAAATATACAGTTGGTGTTTGATATTAAGCCTTTGTCTTGAACTGGGACCATGCTAATTAGATTCCTTCTCTTCACGGAGTCTCAAAGCTATCCTAATACTCAAATCACCTCCCAGGAAGAGAAAACAGAGCAACACAGGATTGCATAAATGGCACCAACTACTAAAACAACAATAACATCTTGCATTTATTTAGTGCTTTAATAAAGTATAACATCCAAAGGCACTTCACAAGAGAGTCATCAGTCAAAATTTGACCACGATGCACACAAATAGATATTAAAACAAGTGACCAAAAGCTTGGTCAAAGAGGTAGGTTTTAAGGAGTGGTTTAAAAGAAGAGAGAGAGAGAGAGGGAGAGAGGTAGAGAAGTGAAGAGGTTTAGGGAGGAAATTTCAACCACAAATTATCTGAAGCCAGGCAAGGACAATGCTTTTTTAGCATTAGTTTTATTTTTAGGTGAAGCTCATTCTGTCATGACTCATCAGGTAAACATAAACAAAAACATAAAATGGACATTTATAATTCCATACGCTGTATAAAAAAGAGTGCGATAACTTTCAATAGCACACAAACCCAGTTGTCTGCTATAAATCAATCCTTTGAAGATGTTAGTAAAATACCAGGAGAAGCAGAGTGCAGACACAGTGAGAGCCACGTTAACATCCAAGTTATCATGTAAGTGATGTTAAACAATGTTCTGCTGTTTTTTCTGCTTAGGTGGATACTGTTCTAGAATTTCCAAAATCATCACCAGGAGCTAGACACTAGACAATTTTGGCATTCAAAGAGTATTGAGCATGCAGCAGAATGAGTGGAAATCCAGGAGCTCCAGCTTTACAGAGAAAGACTGTGGAAAACGAAGATGATCACATGGAGTGTGATGATGTGCAGGCAGGGAGATTGGTAAATAATCTAATGGAGAACTATTTCCAGTGTTGGATATATACTGTCACTGATCATTTTTTTTCTTCCTTGGAAAACATATTATACCTTGCAGCTACTTAAGTTGAATTGCCATTCCCACACCATTCCCAGTGCTTATAACCTTTCCATGGCTCTGCTCAACCAACACTGTCCATACAAAGGATAAATCAAACAATTAATATTCACTTTGTGAAATTTTTGAAAAAATTTATGATTCCTTATATTTCAGTAAATCTCTGTCATAGAACTGAAGTGATGCCTGAGGTACACTGTTGCACATTCTTTACTAACTCCTGCAGGCTGCTCATTGGTGAAGTTAAAGGATGCTGCAATGCTTTTTGCTCCTGTATGAACTTCCATCTGAAAACAGGCAGTCACTTGGTATGAGATCACAGTCTGGCCAGATCTTTCTACTTTCTCTCCTGCCACCTCCAGTTATTTCTTTCTGTGACTGGTAATTCATCAGATGCAACTTCCTCAAGGTCACTCCTTAAACTCTCTTGGTGACTGTGCTAGCACTGTGGGCAGGGGGAGTGCTTGATACAACATGCTGTGATGTGGGAAGAGTTTGTTACTCAAGAAAATCTCAGCTGAGGACAAATGGAATACCTTTAAGGACATACTACTGAGTATGTCTGATAATACAGATCAAGGACCAGGAATTCAAATTATAAAAAAATGCTTCCAAGTGAATTAGTGAGACAAATGAAGCCATAAGGCAAGAAAATTCCAGAATGCCTGCTGGGAGAAAGTTGAGGGAATACAGGAACCTACAAAAATAAAAGTTTAAAAGCTTAATGGGGATAAATGGAAATGAACATAATCTATGGTGGACAGAAATGTGATGGTATACACTCCATTTGACTGGATGAGTGCAGCTCCAACAACACTCAAGAAGCTTGACACCATTCAGGACAAAGCAGCCCGCTTGATTGGCACCCCATCCACATTCACTCCTTACACATTCACTCCCTCCACCACTGATGCTGAGTGGCAGCAGTGTGTACCATATACAAGATGCACTGCAGCAACACATCACACCTCCTTCGATAAAACCTTCCAAACATGTGACCTCTTCCACCTAGAGGGCAAGGGCAACAGATACATGGGAACACCACCACCTGCACGTTCCCCTCCAAGCCACACACCATCCTGACTTGGAAATATATTACCGTTCCTTCACTGTCACTGGATCAAAATCCTGGAACTCCCTCCCTAACAGAATTGTAGGTGTACCTGCATCAGATGGACTGCAGCGGTTCAAGAAGACAGCTCATGACCACCTTCTCAAAGACAGTTAGGGATGTGCAACAAATGCAGGCCTTGCCAGCGACACCCACATCCCATGAAAATGAATAACAAAAAGATAAATGCAACAGTAATAAAAAAACACCATATAATAACAGCAAGAGGGCTATCAATAAATGAATTGAGATGCCTATGGATATAAATAGATTGAAACTGAAGATTTACTAACATTAGTTAACGTACTAAATGATTACCTTTTGGAAGTAAATGCTAGAGTAGACCAGTAGCATTGTTACTCATTAAAGCAGGTTCTACTGATTTTGACTTACAAACATACGAATTAGGAGCAGAAGTAGGCCACTCGGCCCTTCGAGCCTCCTCCGCCATTCAATAGGTTCATGGCTGAACTGATTACTCCACATTCCCACCTACCCCCGATAACCTTTCACCCCATTGCTTATCAAGAATCTATCTACCTCTTCCTTAAAAATATTCAAAGACTCTGCTTCCACCATCTTTTGAGGAAGAGAATTCCAAAGACTCACGACTCTCTGAGAGAAAAAATTTCTCCTCATCTCTGTCTTAAATGGGCGACCCCTTATTTTTAAACAGTGACCCCTAGTTCTAGATTCTCCCCAAGGGGAAACATCCTTTCCACATCCACCCTGTCAAGACCCCTCAGGAACTTATATGTTTCAATCAAGTCGTCTCTTACTCTTCTAAATTCCAACGGATACAAACCTAGCCTGTCAAATCTTTTCTCATAAGACAGCTAGCCCATTCCAGGTATCAGTCTAGTAAACCTTCTCTGAACTGCCTCCAATGCATTTACGTCCTTCCTTAAATAAGGAGACCAATACTGTATACAGTACTCCAGATGTGGTCTCACCAATGCCCTGTATAGCTGAAGCATAACCTCCCTATTTTTGTATTCAATTCCTCTTGCAATAAATGATAAATTCTATTAGCTTTCCTAATTACGTGCTGTACCTGCATACTAACCTTTTGTGATTCATGCACTAGGACACCCAGATCCCTCTGCATCTCAGAGCTCTGCAATCTCTCACCATTTGGATAATATGCTTCTTTTTTATTCTTCCTGCCAAAATGGACAATTTCACATTTTTCCACATTATACTCCATTTGCCAGGTCTTTGCCCACTCACTTAACCTATCTACATTCCTTTTAGTCCCCTTATGTCCTCTTCACAACTTATGTTCCCACTTATCTTTGTGTCATCAGCAAATGTAGCAACCACACCTTCGGTCCCTTCATCTAAGTCATTTATATAAATTGTAAAAAGTTGAGGCCCCAGCACAGATCCCTGTGGCACACCACTCGTTATATCTTGCTAACCATACCCATTTATATCTACTCTCTGTTTCCTGTTAGCTAGCCAATCTTCTATCCATGCCAAAATGTTACCCTCTAAACCATGAGCTTTTTTTTTTGCAATAACCTTTGATGTGGCATCTTATCAAATACCTTCTGGAAATCTAAGTACAATACATCCACCTGTTCCCCTTCATCCACAGCACGTGTAACTCCATCAAAGAACTCCAATAAATTGGTTAAACATGATTTTCCTTTCACAAAACCATGTTGATTCTGCCTGATTTCCTCAAATTTTTCTATGTGCCCTGCTATAACATCTTTAACAACAGCTTCTAACATTTTCCCTAGTCAGATGTTAAGCTAGCTGGCCTGTAGTTTCCTGCTTTCTGTCTCCCTCCCTTTTTGAATAAAGGAGTTACATTCGCTATTTTCCAATCTAACGGAACCTTCCCTGAATACAGGGAATTTTGGAAAACTAAAACTAACGCATCAACTATCTCACTGGCCACTTCTTTTAAGACCCTAGGATGAAATCCATTAGGACCTGGTGACTTGTCAGGCCGCAGCTCCAACAATTTGTTCAGTACCACGTCCCTGGTGATTGTAATTTTCTTGAGTTCCTCCCTCCCTTCCATTTCCTGACTTACAGATAATTATGGGATGTTACTTGTATCCTCTATAGTGAAGACCAATGCAAAATACTTGTTCCTTACTATCCATTATTAATTTCCCAGACTCACTTTCTAAAGGACCAATGCTCATTTTGTTAACCCTTTTCTTTTTTAAATATCTATAGAAACTCTTACTATCTGTTTTTATATTTCTAGCTAGCTTTCTCTAATACTCTAATTTCACCTTCCTTATCAATCTTTTCGTCATTAGAACATAGAACATAGAACAGTACAGCACAGTACAGGCCCTTCGGCCCACGATGTTGGGCCGAACCTTTAACCTACTCTAAGATCAAACTAACTACCTACCCTTCATTCTACTATCATCCATGTACCTATCCAAGAGTCGCTTAAATGCCCCTAATGTATCTGCTTCTACTACCACCGCTGGCAGTGCATTCCACGCACCCACCACTCTCTGTGTAAAGAACCTACCTCTGACATCTCCCCGAAACCTTCCTCCAAACACCTTAAAATTATGCCCCCTGGTGATAGCCCTTTCCACCCGGGGAAAAAGTCTCTGGCTATCCACTTTATCTATGCCTCTCATCATCTTGTACCCCTCTATCAAGTCACCTCTCGTCCTTCTTCACTCCAATGAGAAAAGCCCTAGCTCCCTCAATCTTTCTTCGTAGGACATGCCCTCCAGTCCAGGCAGCATCCTAGTAAATCTCCTCTGCACCCTCTCTAAAGCTTCCACATTCTTCCTATAATGAGGCGACCAGAACTGAACACAATATTCCAAGTGTGGTCGAACCAGGGCCTTATAGAGCTGCAGCATAGCCTCGCAGCTCTTAAACTCAATCCCCCTGTTAATGAAAGCCAACACACCATACGCCTTCTTAACAACCCTATCAACTTGGGTGGCAACTTTGAGCGATCTGTGGACATGGACCCCAAGATCCCTCTGTTCCTCCACACTACCAAGAATCCTGTCTTTAAGCCTGTATTCCGCATTCAAATTCGACCTTCCAAAATGAATCACTTCACACTTTTCCAGGTTGAAATCCATCTGCCACTTCTCAGCCCAGCTCTGCATCCTGTCAATGTCCCATTGCAACCTACAACAGCCTTCCACACGATCCACAATTCCAGCAATCTTCGTGTCATTGGCAAACTTGCTAACCCAGCCTTCCACTTCCTCATCCAAGTCATGTATAAAAATCACAAAGAGCAGAGGTCCCAGAACAGATCCTTGTGGAACATCACTGGTCACCGAGCTCCATGCTGAATACGTTCCATCTACTACCACCCTCTGACTTCTATGGGCCAGCCAATTTTTTAATCAGACAGCCAACTTTCCCTGAATCCCATGCCTCCTTACTTTCTGAATGAGCCTACCATGGGGAACCTTATCAAACGCCTTGCTAAAATCCATATACACCACATCCACTGCTCTTCCTTCATCAATGTGTTTTGTCACATCTTCAAAGAATTCAATAAGGCTTGTGAGGCATGACCTGCCCCTTACAAAGCCATGCTGACTGTCTGTAATCATACCATGCTTTTCCAAATAATTATAAATCCTGTCTCTCAGAATCCTCTCCAATAATTTGCCAACTACCGACGTAAGACTGACTGGTCTATAATTCCCAAGGTTATCCCTATTCCCTTTCTTGAACAAGGGAACAACATTTGCCACCCTCCAATCATCCGGCACTACTCCAGTGGATAGTGAAGACGCAAAGATCATCGCCAAAGGCGCAGCAATCTCTTCCCTCGCTTCCCGTAATATCCTTGGGTATATCCCGTCTGGCCCCGGGGACTTATCTGTCCTCATATCATTCAAAATTTCCAGCACATCCTCCCTCTTAACCTCAACCTGTTCGATCATATCAGCCTGTTCCACGCTGTCCTCACAAACGACCAGGTCCCTCTCACTAGTGAATATTGAAGCAAAGTATTCATTTAGGACCTCCCCTACCTCCTCCAACTCCAGGCACAAGTTCCCTCCACTATCCCTGATCGGCCCTACCCTCACTCTGGCCATCCTCTTGTTCCTCACATAAGTGCAGAACGCCTTGGGATTTTCCTTAATCCTACCCGCCAAGACTTTTTCATGTCCCCTTCTAGCTCTCCTAAGTCCATTCTTCAGTTCCTTCTTGGCTACTTTATAACCCTCTAGAGCCCTGTCTGATCCTTGCTTCCTCAACCTTAAGTAAGCTTCCTTCCTCCTCTTGACTAGCTGTTCCACATCTCTTGTCATCCAAGGTTCCTTCACCCTACCATCCCTTCCCTGCCTCATCGGGACAAACCTATCCAGCAGTCGCAGCAAGTGCTCCCTAAACAACCTCCACATTTCTGTCGTGCATTTCCCTGAGAACATCTGTTCCCAATTTATGCTCCCCAGTTCCTGCCTAATAGCATTGTAATTCCCCCTCCTCCAATTAAATTCTTTGCTGTTTTTTATATTCTGTCCAATCTTCTGACCTGCCACCTAACTTTGCTCAATTATATACTTTTTCTTTAAGTTTGATACTACCTTTAACTGTTTTAGTTAACCATTCTTGGTGGGTGGAATTGTTCCTTCTTTTTGAAATGTATCTATTCTGTGTATTCTGAAATATCCCCTTAAATGTCAGCCACTGCATCTCTATTGACCTATCCCTTAACCTAATTTGCCAGTTCACTTTAGCTAGCTCTGCTTTCATGTCCTCATAATTGCCCTTATTTAAGTTTAAAATACTAGTCCTGGACCCACTCTTCTCTCCCTCAAACTGAATGTCAAATTCATTCATAATATGATCGCTACTACCTCGGGGCGCCTTAACTATGAGGTCATTAATTCATCCTATCTTGTTGCACAATACCAGGTCTAGTACAGCCTGCTCTCTGGTTGGTTCCAGAATGTACTATTCCAAGAAATTATCCCAAAAACATTCTATGTACTTCTCATCTAGGCTACCTCTGCCCATCTGATTTTGACAGTCTATATGTAGGTAAAAATCCCCCATAATTATCACCATACCTTTCTGACAAGCTGCCATTATTTCTTCCTTTATACCCCGTCCTACACTGTGGTTAATGTTCGGTGGCCTGTACACCACTCCCACAAGTGAGTTATTGCCTTTATGATTTTTCATCTCTACCCAAACTGCTTGTACATCCTGGTTTCCTGAACTTAGGTCATCCCTCTCTATTGCGCTTATACCATCATTAATTAACAGAGCTACCTTTCCACCTTTTCCTAGCTTCCTGTCCTTCCTAAATGCCATGTACCTTTCAATATTCAGGTCTCAATCTATGTCATCCTGCAGCCATGTCTCTGTAATGGCTATCAGATCGTACTTATTTATTTCTATTTGCACTCTCAGTTCATCTGTTTTGTTTCGAATGCAACATGCATTCGGATACAGAGCCTTTAGTTTTGTCCTTTTATTATTTTTGTAACCTCTAGCTTTATCAGTTGATTTTCTCTTAGATTTGGACACTCTGTCCCTTCCTGTCCCAGTCTGTTTATCATTTCCCATATTAATACCTTTCTCTGTGACCTTGTCTCTACTCCTTGATTTACCATATCTTCCCAGATTTGATCCCTTACCCCCACTATTCAGTTGAAAACCCTCTCTACTTCCCTAGTTATACGGCTTGCTAGAACACCGGCTCCAACACAGTTCAGGTGTAGACCGTCCCAATGGTACAGCCCCACAAACTGGACCCCACTTCTCCCACACGAGTCTTTGAGACACGCATCTAGAGATTATTATCTTTGAGGTTCTGCTTCTTAATTTGGTGCCTAGTTCCTCATATTGACTTTGCAGAACCTCTTTCTTTGTCCTGCCTATGTCGTTGGGTACCTACATGGACCACAATGACTGGATCCTCCCCCTCCCACTGTAAGTTCCTCTCCAGCCCTGAGCAGATGTCCCAAACCCTGGCACTGGGCAGGCAACACAGCCATCTGGTCTCTTGCTCTTTGCTGCAGAACAGTGTCAATCCCCTGACCTATACCGTCACCTACTGCCACTGCTTTCCTTTTTTCTCCCTCCACTTGAATGGCTTCCTGTACACGCACATCCTAGACAGATTTAATGGACTTTAAATGGCTTCAAACCAATAAATCCCAAGAATTGGATATTATGTAGCTGAGTGAGAGTTAAGTGAGACTAGAGGCAAAATCTGCATTATTATCAGTTAATGAATCCAGGAAAGGTCTCCTGAGATTTGCAACAAGTCAACGATGCACATATTTCAAACAAAGGTAAAAAATAGAGTAACTACAGATCCAATACTGATCTAATCAAGCTTACATCAGCAGTTGGCAAAATGATGCAATCATTCATTCGGGATAAACTTGAGAATTGCCTTAATGAAAACAGAAAATGGGAGTGAACACAGTTTTTAAAAAAACAGCTCCCGCTTGACCAAATTGGTCACATTTACTCATGATACCAAATTAGGGAAGTCACATGTAGCAGCTAACTATGGTAGTTGAAATTTGAAATCGGTAAGTGCAAGGCCTTACTAGTTGCAAGAAAACTTGTAGGTGAGCCAAATGGGTATTAAAACAAGCGGTCATTAGAAAGCCCCATGATATAACATAAGTAATCTTTCAAAAAGTCTTTGATTAAGTTTTTCATAGAAGCATGCCTCACAAGCTAACAACAGGATCCTCAGTAAAACCCGAAGGCGGAGAAGGAAATTGTTGAAAGAGAGGAAACAGCAGGCACCAGCAGAGTGATGTTGGACTGTGAAGATGTACTAAGCGAGTACTCAAGGATTGGCTCTGTGATCTTGACTGTTTTTGATCCACTTAAACTGCCTGGATTCAGAAAGATAATGTAATTGGTCAGATTTACACATGATACCAAATTAGAGAAGTCAGATGTAGCAGCTGTCTATAATAGTTGAAATTCAAAATAGATAACTGCAAGGCCTTACGCGTTGCAAATAAAACTTATAGTATGAGCCAAATGGGCCCAAATAACCTCCTTCCTCTATATTTTTATGGTCTTTGTTTAAATACTCAGTTGGGCAACAAAAACAGATGCCAAAAAGTTGAGTTAGAATATCCTTACAGTCATAAAATCTTAATTCATGCATAATTCAATACCAATTAATGAAATATCACTAAAATATTGTTAATAAAAACATTTCTGAATTTCTCCAAAGGTGATTTGTCCTTGTCCAATTCAATAGGAGTAAATGAAGGAGTAATGTGACACGGAAGTATTCAATGAATGGCCTGACACTGGGAAGTTCTGAGGAACAGAGGGACCTTGGCGTGTTTGTCCATAGATCTCTGAAGGCAGAAGGGCAGGTTAATAGGGTGGTGAAAAAGGCATATGGGACACTTGCCTTTATCAATCGAGGTACAGATTACAAAAGCAGGGAGGTCATGTTTGAGTTGTATAGAACTTTGGTAAGGCCATAGCTGGAGTATTGTGTGCAATTCTGGTTCCCACATTATAGGAAGGATGTGATTGCACTGGAGGGGGTGCAGAGGCGATTCACCAAGATGTTGCCTGGGATGGAACATTTAAGCTATGAAGAGAGGTTGGATAGGCTTGGGTTGTTTTCGCTGGAGCAGAGAAGACTGAGGGATGACCTGATCGAGGTGTACAAGATTATGAGGGGCATGGACAGGGTGGATAGGGAGAAGCTGTTCCCCTTAGTTGGAGGGTCAGTTACGAGGGGACACAAGTTTAAGGTGAGGTGCAGGAGGTTTAAGGGGGAATTTGAGGAAGAACTTTTTTATCCAGAGGGTGGTGACGGTCTGGAATGCACTGCCTGGGAGGGTGGTAGAGGCGGGTTGCCACGACCTTTAAAAAGTACCTGGATGAGCACTTGGCATGTCATCACATTCAAGGCTATGGGCCAAGTGCTGGCAAGTGGGATTGGGTAGACAGGTCAGGTGTCTTTAATGCATTGGTGCAGACTCGATGGGCCGAAGGGCCTCTTCTGTACTGTATTATTCTGTGATTCTGTGAATAGAGCTGCATTCAAAAGCTATCATGATCATTAAAACAAGTAAAGGTAATTAATTATGTGATGATGTGCCATTGAAACCTTAAAGCTTACCACATTATATCAGTGGACCAGTCAGTTATAAATAATCCTTCAACACTCCTCATTACACAATGACGTTGCAAAACTTTATGCAGTTCGACTGGGTATAAGTGGCAGAACAGCATGACTCTTTTTGTTAACCATATCAATGAGGAATTTGCATTCCTTTGAACATCATCGTGCCGTTACGATCCCATTTGGGACCGTTAACGTTTAAAAAGAGGAAGTCGAATTCTCAGATATTACTGAAAGAATTGCGTCACAAGATTTCACGTTTTAAATAAAAAACTTTACTGTACAAGAGTTAAACAAAGCAAAACACTACTAACTTAACACTACAATTTGGAAACATATTCATTTTAAACTTAAAATCTTAACAGTACATGAAGACGTATGCTTTAAACTCTAAATCCTAACAGACACTCATCTTTGACAGTTACCTCCACCCCAAAAATTCCCCTATACGTTACAGGAACTTGGTGATTTGTTCACTTCTCTTGGGACCAATCAAAAGTGTACCACAGCTCTTTGCTGTCTTCCGAAGTTTGAGATTTCCTGGGTATTCTTCCTCTTGCTTCAGCTCGGCAAATTCTCCAGTTCACCTTCAACACATCATGAATCTGGATTTCCCAGCTTGAGCACGGGCCTGCCCCAAAACAGAAACATCCCTGGTTCCTGATGGCCCCTTTGCTCCTGAGTCTGACTGACTTCGAAAAGCCAACTACTTGTCCAAGAGCTAACTGTTTGTTTAAAAGCCAACTACTTGTCTAAAAGCCAATTACTTGTCGAAAAGCCAACTGACTAACTTGACTGTGTCAGCAAGTACACACAGATCAAAAAACCAACAAGCACCCCCTGCATCATCTATCTCCATAGCATGTGGTACATGTGGGATGTACCAGATAGCAACTTGAACTAATGGTTTCCAATTCCAATTCTTCTCTTTGATTCTGATAGCCACATGACTAATTTAAATCCCTGACTGAGGTAGCTGCAGACACACTGTGCTGAATTTTACCAGCCCTCTGATGTCGGGGGTCATGGCAGGGGGCCCCAAAAAATTCATCCGGGAGAGGCCCGCCACGACCCCCAACGCCGGGAAGGTCCCATTGCGGCGAGGTCTCGGTGCGGCCCCTACGCTGCTCAGTGGCAGGGCCTTCACTTAAATATTGAAATAAATTAAAATAAATGCAAAATAACTCACCTTGACCTGACGGCCATCCCACACCAATATTCTGGCCGGTGGCTGGAATTCCCGCACCGTCAGATCTCCATTTGGAGATCCGAGGCGTGACACTGGTGGGGAGGGGGAAGGGGTGAAATTTTCATGGTGGTTGGGGGGCCTGAGAAAATGTTTCCATTGGCTGAGGGGATGGTGGGAAGGGGTTGAAGGCCAGAGGTGACTAAGTTCGGGGGGAAAGTTCAACTTGGGAATAAATTTTTTTTTAGTGGGGATGGTCCAAAAATAAAGTATGTGGTCATTGGTGGGGGGGTGTGGTGGTAGAGGGGCTTTCAGCTGTTATTGCTTTTGTTACAGTTAATGTCAAAGGAATGTAACTTTGAAAATGTAAATTCGGATTATGGGTTTGAAGCGCTGGACGCCGTTGCCGGGGACAGAGCAGCCTCCCCCTCTACATCATCGGGGGTGGTCATTCCGCCCTCTCCATTAAAATGAGCCCCTGTGCAAAATATTGCGGGGGCTCAGCAGTGCACAAGTCCAACGTGCGCTGCGCCTTCTTTCAAGCTGTCCGCGGAGAATGGTGTCGAGCTTCCAAAATTCAGCCTGCCATCTCCATCAACAAGTTGTTTTGGGTTTTTACACTTCCCATTATGACACTACGAAATAAACATGGGCCACCCTTTGATTTGTAACCATCCTAGGTTTGTTTGACAGCTTCTCAAATCAAGTGTTTTCATTTATCTTGCATTAAAAATTCAATTCACAAATTAAAGACTACCTCTAGAAAGATCATAACAGTGCTGATTTAGAGCAATATAGTTACTTAATACAATATGAATAGGTAAAGTAAGAAAGACCTGCATTTATATAGTACCTCTCATGACCACCGCATTTCTCAAAGTGCTTTACGGCCAATGGAGCATGTTTGAAGTGTAGTCACTAGAGCCAATTTGAGCATCACAGGTTCCCACAAACATCAATGTGATGAATACAATGCACAAATGAAATATAGATGGAAGAATGCAGAGATTCAATGCTCCTTCCATGGAATCATGCTCAAAAGGAGTGCAGGTCAGAGAATTAGGGTAACACTGTGGTAACCCAATCTCTGACCTGCACTGCCTTTGAGTAATACTCAAAGCTGTGACTGCTGAATTTACTTCACAGTTTTAATAGAACTATAGTTTTATTCCCTCCCTCCTGGGAAGGACTTCCGTTTCTAACTGACAATTCCCTGAATGGCACAGCTGCAATCAAAAGAAGACTGTGTGAAATTTGACTACAGTCCTAGGTCCCATCACTTCATGGGACATCAGGTAGGCGTGTGACTGAGAGACACTGCTCAAGGTTGTGGCCCTTAACAAAAAAAAGTGAATAATAATGTTATAAAAGAATATGTGAAGTGGCATTAATATTGATAAGTGACCTTTAATGACAAGACCACACTTTTCTGCTGGTTGGTACAATTACTGCCATGGTGACTATCTGTATTTAAACATTTACAAAATGTGTCTAAGCTCCTATTGGTTGTTGCTATCCGTGAAGACTCTGTTCTCTCCATGCCTTCCATGAACTCAGCATCTCTACTTTCAGCTACCAGAAGGCTCAGCTACTCAAAAAATGGTAGCAATGATGATTAAAGACTCAGAACCTAATTATTTAATGATCGTAATGCAATAAATGGTCTTAGAACATAAGAAAATAAGAAATAAGAGCAGGAGTAAGCCATTTGGCCCTTTGAGCCTGCTCTGCTATTCAATACAATCATGGCTGATCTTCTAATTCAACTCCACCTTCCTGCACGATCCCCATATCCCTTAATTTCCTTAGAACCCAAAAATCTGTCAATCTCTGCCTTGAATATACTCAATGACTGAGCATCTACAGCCCTTTGGGGTAGAAAATTCCAAAGATCCACACCCTCAAAATCACAGATGTGCTGATAATGGGACAGTAGCACACTAACATTATGGGCCAAAATTTATATTCACGTCGCCAAAATCGTCAGCGGGCGAAAAAAAATGGCGGCCTGCCTACGCTGGCTGCACGTCACGGAGCTGCTGCAATATTGAGCACGGCGGTTCATTTAAATAGCTGAGACGGACCCCCCCCCCCCACCCTTGCCCCGATGACTTGGAGGGGGCAGGCTGTCCGTCCCTGGCTATGGTGCCAGCTGCCTTGCGCAGGCGCTGATGTCATTTTTAAAAACTTTTAGCCCTATCGCTCAATTTAAATATTTAAAGAACCACATAATAAAAAAATGAAATACATTTATTTTGCCCCTCCCACCTCCTCAATAACTATAAAATTAATTACTTGCTCTCTCCCCCACAAAACACTTACCTTGTCCACCTGACCTTCCCCCTCCCCCCACCAAAGTACATAAACTTTAAACTATAACCCTTCCCACCATCCCCTACACCAATGATATTACTTTGACCCCGGTCCTCCCCTCCCGCACTGAAAAACTTACCTCCTCTCCCCCTCCCTGCTAGTGTTTCGCCTCAGTTCCCCGGATGGGGATCCGAAGGCGCAGGAATGCCGGCCAGCAGCACGAAGATCGCACCAGGACAAACTGCTGGAGTGTAAGGGTAATCCATTCATTGACTTTAATTAATTTGAATATTAAAATGGGGCTCCCAGTGCTGAGCGGCAGGTGGGTCACCACGAGGCCTCGCCGCCACCGGCAATATCGGGCCAGGCCTTCCCGGTGTCGGGGTGCATGGCGGCCCACTACTGGAGGCATTTTCAGGCTCTCCCTGCCACGGCCCTCGAAGGCCCGGCCCGATATTGCCGGTAGCGGCGAGGCCTTGTGGCAGCTCCCTGCAGCCCTATATTCGCACAGCATCAATGACTAGACCAGATTTGACCTCATTGGTGTCTATGGGTGTAACAGAATAATGGCCACTGCATACTTTAATTATACTGAAGACATATACTTGTAATTGGTGAACTGATGTACAGTGCAATCCTGCACTACAATCATTAATTAACAAAATTAGAGATAAATGGGAATGCCAAAAAAAATCTAAAATAAAAACAGAAATATTTAGAAATGCGCAGCAGGCAAATCAACATCTGAAAATGAAAGCAAGACCAAACAGTAACATCTGAAATAATACCTCATTTTCTTCTGGTTTCCTGGCCAATAGTTAGCCCTCAATTGACACTTAAATATGATTATCTGGTCATTTATTTAACTGCTATGTGTGTGAGCTTGCCATGCACAAATTGGATGCCAAGTCTCCTAAATTTCAGAGGTGTCTACACTTCATTGGTTGTAAAGCACTTTGGAATATTCTGAGGTCATGAAAGGTGCTATATAAATGCAAGTCTTTCTTCCATGGGATCGGAGAAGATACTTTTTTCATTTTATTTGCATAATTTAATGGAGAAAGAAACAAGCGACTAAGGAAAGGGAGGGCAAGGAATTCAGAGAGGCAGGGAGAGTGGAGGGGGGGGGATGCTTCCAAAAACCAGGAAGGAACACATCTGCAACAATATATATAAACTTGAGCACAGCTACTGCCAGCACTACAGTTTCACCATCAAGAGTTCGAGATGTGTCTGTTGAGTTGTTCGTGTGAGCCGGAGCAAAGAAATAAACCACAGATATCTGAAACCCATGGTGCAGAAAAGTAGTGAAGGAGTGATGAAACATTGCTGGAAACACACTTCACATGCTTTCAATAAGCATTTACACCAGAACAGGACTCAACTGCACTGTACTGTGGTACCATAAGGGAAAGAAAGACAAACACCCAGACCAGATAAGCCAGAACAATTTTCTCATCCCAGCCCTCAAAAGCCAGTTGTCATTTAACTTTAATAAACTTTGAAAAAAATAGCAAAATAAGATCGGTAATCCCACAAAAAAAAACAAAAGCAAAAAGATGAAAAGGAAATTTGTGGATGTCGGAAATTTTAAGCAAGATCTGAAAATGCTGGAAATGGTCTTTCAGCATCCAAAAGAGAGAGGCAGGTTCGTGTTTAAGATACATAAACCTCCCCTAAACTGAACTGAAGTGTTTTCCTTTAAATTGCAGAGATCCAACTGCTGAGCAACAATACTTGATGATGGCAGCAACATCAAGAGCAGGCGTAAAGAAACAACAGCTGACAGAGAAAAGGCAGGTTCATGTTTCGAGTGCTGAAGTGGCACTTGCCAAAATGCTATCCTATTTTTCTCCTTTGCACACTGACTGATCTGCTGTGCATTTTCAGTGTCCCCTGTTTTCATTAACTGCAGGCGTTGTGAACTGTTGGCAACAGAACACAATAGTGAACTTGTACAATCCCAGGTGAGCTAATAAGACCAGACTGCTCTTTGGTAAAAGAGTTTGAAATTGCATTGCTTAACATTTTTAAGGTAGTTTCTGTCCATATTTAGTTCTTCCTGTATTATACACCATTCATTGCATGAATTTGCTTCAACATAATAAAATAAAGACTTGCATCTTTTCACAACCTCAGGACATCCCAAAGTGCTTTGCAGCCAATGAAGAACTTCCAAAGTGTAATCACTGTATAGAAAGAAAGACAGCAGCCAATTTGCACACAAGGTCCCACAAGCAGCAATCTGTTTTTCAGTGAAGTTGGTTGAGGGATAAATACTGGCCAAGCCACCAGGAAGAACTCCTCTGCTCTTCTTTGAAGTAGTTCCTTAGGATTATTTACATCCACCTGGGAGGGCAGGCTCAGTTTAAGATCTCATTTAAAAGATGGTACATCTGACAGCGCTGCATTCCCTCAGTACTGTACTGAAGCGTCAGCTTAGACTTTGTGCTCAAAAGCACTGCAAACGACGCCTGGTCAGGCTGCACAAAATGTAACTACTGTTGTTAGAAGAGAGCGCAACAAAGGAAAATGCAAGGCTCTCAAAGGTAGTCTTGATTGTATCATATGTGGGTAAATTTTCTTACGGAAGCACTGGCAAAGCCACTTGATACAAGTGACAGTGCTGGCGCATTGCTGTAGTAGTCCAATTTGATCTGAAATATCCAGGGGCAGATTTTCCTCCTCAGTACTGAGGCATAACTAGTTTAATGGGGCAATAGTCCTGATCACAAAATCTGCCAAAAACTGCTTACAGTTAAAACCAATGGATGGAAAACAGTGAGCAACTAATGCTTGATTTTGCTATTAAGGCCTCCATCCTACTGAGTTCTTACGCTCAAAAGAAAAAATCAATTCCCTCCCCCCAGTCTCACCCACTTTCAGACTCTCATGCCAGGAATGTCATCCAATCTGCCCATGCTCTGTTGCCATAACCATGCATCTCAAGGGGGCTTCTGCCAAACTTCTGCCAAAGTTACAGTGATGCAGCGGGAGAAACCCTGAGGAAATTCCTGCCGTCAGTTTTTGGCTAAAAGAGTAAACTATGTTACGCAGCTCATTTTTAGAAATATAAAGCCTCCATATATTTAAGTAGGCTTGCAAAGTTTAGATCATAAATTGCATTCAGCAATGTTGGCAACTCTAATTATGATGTTAATGAATTTCCATGCCATGATCAGACCTGATCCTTTAGTGAGTTTGGCTATTTTTAAAAAATCTTTAATATGTACTAATTACATATAAATATTTTGATTCTTAAAAAGTTAATATTAATTTGAAAAAAATTAGGCAGCCTATCAGTTTATGCAGCTTAGAATTCTGGAAAGCTTAGGCCTAACACCCAGACTTGACTGTAATTCAATATTTTTAAGGTAGTATCTGTCCAGATTTAGCTCTCCCTGTATCAGACACCATTCATTGCCTGAGACATTCAGCAGGCAACTGTTCTCCGACCTCTGCTAATACTGCTTTTATCTGGGCAACAGAACATGTTGATGAATGGCCTGTAATGACACACCTACAAGTTTCTCTTCTCTCTGTGGAAATGTCCCCACCATCTGCTCAATGTCTCTTGCTGATGCTACAGCTAGGATTGGATAATTACCATATGGGGAATTAGGGGGAAGGAAAGGATCTTCCATCACTCAGTAGCACAATACATTTGAGGTCCAATGTGATGCTCCACTCTCGGTGAGTTTTGCTTGTGCTGATCAATAGAGTACTTTCCTATCGCACACCACCTCATGAGCCTGGAGATCTACCATGTAAACTTTCCACTTCCCCAGAATGAAGAAAGAGCTTGGCAAAGGCTTGGGTGCAATGAAACAAAGGTCTGGACTTAGTGTTGCTGATTTCTTCATTTGGGTGTCAATTAAAACAGAGCCAAAGAAATCTCTGGTTCTGCAGTTAAAAAGAAATGCACAGATGAGGATTTGCCCTTCGAAATAAGTTTCACCATTTTGGGATCAAATGTGATTGATTCCCCTTGGCCCTGATTTTAAAAAAAAAATTATGTTTGTGAAAAGCATGTTGCATCCATTATAGCACAAGATTAAATGACAGGACTCTGCCACTGGAGAGACAATGGAATGCTGGAGTGCTTGATTGTCAGTCGCAAAATAATTGCAGATGGCAAACCGTTTGACATTTTACAGACACGGCCACATGTGTATGTGCTCCTTGTAATGTCAGCCATGCATTTTTGCTATTCTTAATAATGAAGAATGAAAATTACTGGGACAATTATTGCAAACTGGCAGTGATACCAGAATGCTTTTTTTCTGCAAGATTTGTCGTTAAGTTTGATTAAATATGTAATAGTGTAATTCTGGTGAATCCGCACTGCACCTCTTCCAAGGTCAATGGGCCGGATTTTACCAAGCCCACGACGTCGGGCTTCATGGCAGGGGCTGGGGGGGGTGGGGGGGGTGCGAAAGATTGTTCCGGCAAAGGCCTGCCACAGACGCGACACCGGGAGGGCCCAGCCCAATCCTCCCAGCAGCAGTGAGGCTCCGTGTCGGTCCCCTGGCACTGAGCAACGGGAACTGAATTACAGTATTTAAATGAACCGGATGAATAAATTTAAATAAACTTACCTTTAATCTTCCAGGCCTGCCATGATCCTCAGTGTGGCTGCCAGTACTCCCGTGCCTTCAATTCCCTGTCTGGTGAAAGCCAGCGTGACACTGGTGGGGAGGTGGGAGAAGTTAAGTTTTTCAGTGCGGTGGGGGGGGGGGGGGGGAGGGGGAATGGGGTCAAATAAACGTAATGGCTGTAGCGGATGGTGGGAAGGGGTGAACTTTAAATTTTGTGCAGTCTGGCGGGGGAAGGTCAGATTTAAAAGGTAAGTGTTTTGGGGGGAAGGGCAAATAGTTAATGTAATTGTTATTGGAGGTGAGAAACGGACGTTAGAAATTTATTTGATAAATTTTGGAGGTGCATCTTTAAAAATTTAAATATGCCGGCAGGGCTGGCTGCCCCTTAAAAAGGGCACCAGCGCCTGCACACAGGTAGCTGACGCTATTGCTGGCAATGAACAGACAGCCCCTCCATGTGATGGGGTGGGGGTGCGGGTTGCCCCAGCTATTTTAATGAGCCGCCGCCGTGTGGGCCGCCATTTTTTGAGCTTGGTGGAGAGCTCTTAAAATCCAGCCCAATATATCCTTCCTGAAGTGTGGCGCTCAAAATGGCAGACGGTATTCCAGATGGGGTATGACCAATGCCCAGTACAGCTGAAGCATCACTTCCTCCCCTTTGATTTGTAGCCCCATTGAGATAAGGGCCAACATCCCACCAGCCTTATTGGTTACTTTTTGTACCTGTGCACTAGCATTTAATGATTTCTGTACTTAGATACCTAAATCTTTGCTTCCCCAGAAAAGGATTTGGGTGTCCATGAACCACAAAGCACATTATCAAGCATCCATATATGCATACTTTTGAGCAAGAATCATGGCTGACAATCAGGAGTCAGAATGGAATTGAAAATCAGGCAGGTTCTATCGTCGACAAGTGATCCATTCCACCAGTTGCCCAAGTTGAGGGTGAGAGTAAGGGTGAGGGTGAAGGTGAGAATGAAGGTTTAGTTGAAGGTGAAAATTGTTCTAAGCCTGTTTGTTTATGTCTTTATGTCTGCCTTGCCTTTGTCAGACTCTCTTGTTTATCTCTCTGTATCCGTCTGTGCATGTGTTCTTGTTTTCCTGACTCTTTTGCTGTGTGTGTGTGTGTGTGTGTGCGCGTCCTTTGGCAATCTAAGTGCGTGCATGTATATGTATGGGTGTGTTTGTCAGACTCAGCTGTCAGCCTGACTGCGTGTGAGATTAGGCCAAAATTTGGAAAGTTGTCATACTTAAATATGCAAAGAAATGAAGGGAAGTGATCTTGGCAAGATTAAAGAGAAATATAGCTGCTGCCTTACAAAACAAAGACTATCGTATTTCCCAATTTGGACAATTTTGGGGCACAATTTAATTTCTAACAACTGTACAAAGACTTCTGGTTCTAAACAGAACTAGGCTTTGTAGTGCTGAAAGTAACAGTAATTATTGTAACATTCTACCATCACTTAGTAATTGAAATATGTCAAATCAACCCAACCAAACTAGAATTTAATATCATAAATCATCCAATTATAATTTCACATTTGCAGTGTGAGGTATCTCCCTTTTGTAAATGAAAATCTTGTTATTAATTACAACGCAAAGCCAAGATACTATCCCAATGTGGGATGGTGCAATTAATGCAGTTAAAATGACACAAAAATTAATTATGTGGTTGTCTCGAGATTTTGTCCATATGTGTAGATTATATTATATGATTTATAATAACGTGCCTACACATCCAGTAACTTGAGCAAGCTGTGTTGATTCCCTTATCACTTTATGTACAAACCACAACTGCCATCATTGCATTCACTAATGATTGATACAGCAGATTGTTTTATTCTATCGTAAAACCATATAAGTTCTGAATCAAACAGGAATCTTTCGTTTGTCTAAAGAGATGTGCAATTTAGGTCAAACACTAGACAGTCTGTTGCAGGATATGGAAGTCACAGGGCAAGTGATCACACGACACTCTAAATCATTCATACAGGTAACTGGATTATCCTTCTCGAGTCAAACTCTTCGATTTTAAGCTTATGCATCAAACAAGAAGGAACCCCAACTGGGTTATGGTTGGTGCTGGGAACTCTTTATTTTTGACTGACTGCAAATTAACTATTTTCACAACGCACTCCAATCGGAACATTGTGGGGTGAAGTTGATGGAAAAGAACATTGAGCAGGCTGTAAAACAGGCTGCCGATTGGTTATTGCCAGTTTTGTGCTACTGCTGAACACCAATTTCAATCCCCAGTTTCTCCAAACAGAATCCAAAATAAAAGTCACATAAAAATTCCTTAAATCTAATCGACTTCACTTAAAAGTTAAATTTTTGTCTGTGACACCTTAAATATTGAGGAAAAATAATTTTTTTGAATTGTGCAAAAATTCTTTCTAGTTATGGAGAAACACAGACTTTGTCTTTTCTGAACTTCATACAAAACTAATCATTTCCAGTAGCCATTAGCTTTCCAGTTTCCGAGTCTTTCAAAATCCACAGTGTGCCACAGATCTAAGAGCCTCTGGAACGCAGCCATCTATGCAAACCCCTAAGTGGTTCCCAGCTCTCCAACTTATTATGCTATTCATTGTCAAGCCACTGCCCTTAGAATGTATGTTTTTATTCAAGGAAACTGTCCAATCACAGCAGTCTCACTTCCGCTCTGGCTCCCCAAAGCTCAGACTGCTAGCTGCTTTCATTTCATTAATGTGAATGGATTTCACATCACATGAAGCCACGCCTGCACTCTCTGCTTTCGCTTAAGACGGGACCTGTTCTGAGCCTGCTCTGCAGGGACTTATACCACTATTCAGCCTAGTCTGTACAATGTCCCTGTGAAAACAAGTAGCCTGATGTGCTGAACACTGGCCCTGCCCTAGCACAATTCCCCGAAGCGTTCAAACATGGAAGGTGGGACAATTATTTACTAATTCTATTAACGGAATACAAATCACTTCCAGGGAAATATTTTAGCCTTTGTAATTCAGTCCACTCCCCGTCCCAAATTTCCCAAGTTCAAGTCAAGTTTATAGGTCAAAAAGGCAAGGGGGTCTCTCAGAAGTTGTACAGACAGGCTTGCAAAGAATCCAGCAGGGATTTAGTATAACTTATCCACAGCTCCCTCTTTCATCTGCTATATTAAATGCATTTGACATCAGTGCAGGCACACACTACAACATGAGGATTACTATGTGCTACTGGCTATTTTATTCTCTGTGCTTTCCCCCAGTCTTCAAGATTCAAGTACATTTACAGCTGCAGTTCCTATAGAGTTTTTGGCATCTCAAGGTTGCTACCAGACCTGGGAATTCAAGCATCCCTTCCTCTGAAGCAAACTTTAAAGCACTTTCTGTACATATCATATTTGAAAAAGGTCTGGGTTATGGCAACAGTACAAGGAGCTGCAAATAACTGATTAATCCTTCTCTTCTAGCAATACCTCCAAAACTTTAAGTAAAATGCCACCATCTGCCAGGAAGCCTCGAACGGGAAGAAACATAGCCTGGGTCAGGGTTGAGGCTGGGAAACTTTTTTTTTATTCTTGACTGATTGAAAAAATCCATGCCCAGAGGCGTTTCGCTGGATGAAATCGTGTATGATACCCAGGCAGCAGATGCTGACTGTGTAATTCTAGCCCGCGCCAGCAATCCAATTTGTTTGCAGAAACAGGAAGGTCATGGCCTGCCAATTGCAGCACTAACCCTCATGGTTTGAGCTGATTATTTTTAGTTTCGAGAAGTTCTCCTTTTCTTACTGATTCCCTTAAAAAACTTCAAACACCATGCTGAAGGGAATATATCTCTACCTCTTATCCTCAGTCAACGTGTCGCACTGCAAGGTGACAGCACGGAATGTGTCAGTCAGTAAAAGTATAAATATGCCATGAGAATAGATTTTCAGGAGACCTGCAGACATGGAGGGAGAATGACTTATGGAGTTCAACCAGCAGTCAGTGCCAAACGCGACCATGGTATCAAAACATCTTATAGAACAGCATTCCAATTTATTGACCTACATAAGATACAATTTAAAACTCAACAAATTAAATCAATGTGACAATCTGCTAAACATACTTTAGTATTTTCAAATATTTCTCAGGTTTTTCTTGGAAGGAAATCTTTCACACATCTTTTTGGAACAATTTTATATTTAGCTTGCTTCTAACTCTTGAACTTTTGTGTGTAGATTTCCCATTGTAAAATTTTTTGAAAAGGAACAATAGGTGACTTTATGAAATAGATCTTTATTTTATTTTATGCAATAGTGTAAAACAAATGATCGGAAATAGGCAGCCTGTTTGAAGTCAATGGAAATAAAAAATTGGGACAGATGTAAAATGGGCTGCTGACATACTGTCACCCATTTTATACCATCACACAAAATCAAGATCTTCCTCTATATTTTTGAAACATTTGGTTGTGTATCTAGGACATCACACTGGTGTGTTACTGGGCTAGTTTCATGTGTGTGGAGGTGTAACCATGTTGAGTCATGAAATGTCACTCTGGCCTATGGAAAATTAACTATTCATATGTAAACACTGTAACCCACTTACATCTGCAGCCTCGTTCCAGTCACGGGTTTAGCCGATTCACTAATTTCCCATTTCTTGAAGTACATATCTTCCACAGAAAACACTTTTCTGACTGTATTGTTACTGATCTCTTTAAGAGTACCAGAGTAATCCAATCAGGCTACTTCATTTACTTGGAGAATGCAACAAAAACAATTTATATTTATGTATGTGTGTTTGACCTTGAGTTGAGTTTCTGATCACATATCCACACCATGACCAAGACTGGCTACTTCTACTTCAATAACATTGCTGAATTCTGACCCTTCCTCAGCTCATCTGCTGCTGAAACCCTCATCCATGCCTTTGTTACTTCCAGACTTGACTATTCCAGAGCACTCCTGGCCTGCTCCCATCTTCCACCCAGCAAAAACTCTGCTGCTCGTGTGCTAACTTGCTCCAAATCTCATTCACCTATCACCACTGTGCTTGCTGACCTTTACTGGCTCCCCGTCCAGCAACGCCTCAATTTTAAAATCCACATTTTGTTTTCAAACCCCTCCATGGCTCGGCCCTCCCTATCTGTGCAACCTCCTCCAGTCCTACAAGCCTTCAATATCTCTATGCTCCTCCAATTCTAGCCTCTTGTGCATCCCTGATTTTAATCACTCCACCATTGGCTTGCTTTCAGCTGCCTTGGCCCTAAGCTCAGGAATTCCCTCTCTAAACCTCTCAAAATTTCCTGCTTTCTGCATCTATTTCCTCTTTCAAGATATTATTTAACACCTACCTCTTTGATCAAGCTTTCGGTTACCTTTCTTGACTTTTCCTTCTGTGGCTCAGTTCCAAAAATGTCAAAAATATTTTTATTCCTACCACTCTTGCTAAATGTCTTGGGATGTCTTGCAATATTAAATGGGCTATATAAATGTAAGTTGCTATTATATACCACCTTTAACATAGTAAAATGCCCCAAGATGCTTCATAGGAGCATTATCAAACATAATTTGGCATCCAGTCACATCAGGGGATATTTGGGCTGTGATTAAAAGCTTAATCAAAAAGGGAGTTTTGAAGGAGCAATGTCAAAGGAGGAGGAAGAGGTGGAGAGGCTTAGAGAGGAAATTCCAGAGCTTAGGGTATAGGAAGAAGGCAATGATGGAACAATAAAAATTGTGAATCTGCAAGAGGCCAGAATTGGAGGAGCATAGAGATCTTGAAGAATTGTTGTAGGGCTGGATGAGGTTGCGCAATGAGGAACTTTTAAATATAGACTTCAAGTCGGTGCAGCATTTTGCCAGCTGAAGGAATGGAAGGTTTGAAAATGAGTCCTTCTGCATGTTATCAAGTTTATCCACATAACTACAATAAACCTGATTTTCACAGTTCTCTGTTGTGTGTCCTGTTTCTACCAATTACTTCTAACTGTTTACAAAGTGTTCCATTTAACTCTAATTGTGATTAGATTCCTGAATGGTTCCACAATATGTCAGGTGAGGAATCACTCACTTTGCTTCAGTACTGGATGGCAGTATTTTGAGGATTCTGTCAGGATTAAAATCTTCAAGCTGATGCATGCCAAAGTAGAAGGTACTGTAGCACTGCATCACAAATCAGGATAGAGTCCTACCTTTGTGAATTGGTATGAAGAACTTTTTTTTACATCAGCAGATTTTCCATGGTATTGTTCACGAGTATTCTGGGGTCTGGAGCATGGTGGTGAGCTAATATGATGGAGCTGTGTTTAACTTGGCCTGTCCCTTTAAGACCACAGCTCAATTACTCCCTGGGGGTAAGTGGTCTAAAAGGGCAAATCTAAGTAGTTCCTGCTTGTAATTTCGAGAGGTCACTTCAAATTCATGGCTTCAGAAGAAAAACCCAGAATTAAATGACTGACTTCCTCCCTTTTTTTTAACACTATTTTAAAACCATAACAAAGCATGATATTGAAGTGTGATATATGTGCTAAACACAACAATTTTATATTTGGTGCTCATGGTAAGTCAGTTGTTACATGGTTTAATAAAGACAGGAGTTTTAAAATAACATGCAATGCATTATATATTATTGTGATCAGGCCACAAAATCTAATTGTTGTTAAGTAAAGCAGGCTCAGGTCAAGTAAGTATCAGGTGAGTTCAAGCTGGAGATCAGAACCCTGCCTTTCTTTGTGAGAAGGTCATTTAAGAGCCTTCAGATATTGTGGCTGTGGAATCTTCTCTTCTTGGAGTTTTTCCATGTATTCCATATAACTGCCTTTGTTTCTTTATGTGTTACGTGTTTATGTCAAAGTGTGATGGATATCTGAATTACAAATAGATAGGAAGTGCCTGCATATGTGAAGTTTTTATAATATTATAAATAGATATTTATAAAAGTATGTAAATGAAATTAAAGCTATTGAACTAGAATGGTAAACGGACATTGCATGTTATTTTGGGGCAAGAATGTAATATGAACTTAATTTCATCTTCCCAAAAATGATTTTTAGGACAATGATGGATCTAAACATTGCTATTTTTTGGTTGGCTACAAAATATATTTTTGAGTCCAATGAGAAGAATTATTCTGGTTCTATGTGTAGTGACATCTTCAATGCACTCATAATAAATTTCCTCTGGTTGGCGTTTCCACAGAATCATAAACATGGGTGGTGGTGGTGGGGCTGGGACAGCTCTTCTCTTCAATGGAAATAAAAGTTGGGAGAGATATAAAACAGGCTACTGACTCACTATCACCTGTTTTACCGTATTGCACAAGTCAAGATCTCCCACACATTCTGTTTGAATGCATTTATGATTTTGCCACACATTAAAACTCAGATATTTTCCACACTCCACCCCCATCTGATTAACAACAATGTAAATGATACATACTCCATTCATAGAAGGGCAGGCATGATTCCCAATAGAGTTTTGCACTGATTACTGATGTAAACAGGGTGCTGTCAGTCATTGCTGATATCGTCATGGATATATCTGTATTATGCCAGCAACAGAACAGTCTGAGTGGATACCTGATGACTGTCTGCTTATACTGAACAGATTTCCTAGTGTAGCAATATAAAGCCCGCAGATCCATAGGTCAATTTTCACACTGCTTTCATGCTGACATTTTTATATACGTGGGCACAAATCATTTAGGCTGGAGTTGTTACACACTCAAGATTCCAACCTCTTTTTTATTCCTGTTTTTCCGTTATGTTATGATTTACAAAATAGATGCATTCAACTCGCAGCACAATCCAGTTTATAATTGTCATGTAACTGCACAGGCTGCCAGCCAAGTGAAGACCAGACCTGCAATGGTCAGTGGCCATATCTTGGATAGTGCAAAACTGAAATTGTCCCAGATCTGACTGTAATATGAGGCAGTTATAAATGCAGCATAACTCGTGTCACTGGTTTCCTTAAAAGTAAGGCTGGAAGCCTCAGTTGAGCTCTGGTTGCACTAAGATCAGAGTTTCAATTAACTGACAAAAGATTAAAAAAAGAAACAAACTACGAGTGTGCAGCAGTAAAACATGGGTTAGTTTCCTTCCTCCCAGTTCCGTAAGCGACAATGAGCTCTGCTCTGAGAACAGCCATCAGGGAAAAGCAATCATGAACACCCATCCTCCACATGAGGCGTTTTCATATTCAGATGAACAGCAGTATTGGCAGACACTTGGCTGCAGTTCTGTGACCTTAGCCATGCAGACAGGGAGGGAGGGGAAGATGACCAAAAATAAATTAAAACAACAGAAGAGTTAATGTAATGTTAGTTACCTTCCTGAAAGGATGGACTGAATTAAAGTGTATTTAAATGTGCTTGCCAACAGTGACACCATTTGAAGACAACAGCTTGTTCAATTTCAACCAGCACCCATGTCCTCACTGACCTACACTGTCTACTAATGTCCCAATTTTAAAATGCTCATCCTTGGTTTTTTTTATTCATTCATGGGATGTGGGCATCGCTGGCCAGGCCAGCATTTATTGCCCATGCCTAATTGTCCTTGAGAAGGTAGTGGTGAGCTGCCTTCTTGAACCATTGCAGTCCATGTGGGGAAGATGCACCCAACGTGCAGTTAGGAAGGGAGTTCCAGGATTTTGACCTATCGACAGTGAAAGAAAGACGATATAGTTCCAAGTCAGGATGGTGTGTGGTTTGGAGGGGAACTTGCAGGTGGTGGTGTTCCCATGCATTTGCCGCCCTTGTCCTCCTAGGTGGTAGAGGTCGCGGGTTTGGAAGGTGCTGTCTAAGGAGCCTCGGTGTGTTGCTGCAGTGCATCTTGTAGATGGTACACACTGCTGACACTGTGCGTCAGTGATGGAGGGAGTGAATGTTTGCAGATGGGGTGCCAATCAAGCCAGCTGTTTGTCCTGGATGGTGTCAAGCTTCTTGAGTGTTGTTGGAGCTGCACCCATCCAGGCAAGTGGAGAGTATTCCATCACACTCCTGATTTGTGTCTTTGGGGAGTCTGAAGGTGAGTTACTCACCAAAGGATTCCTAGCCCCTGACCTGCTCTTGTAGCCACGGTGTTTATATGGCTACTCCAGTTCAGTTTCTTGTCAATGGTAACCCCCAGAATGTTGATAGTGGGGGATTCGTCAATAGTAATGCCATTGAATGTCAAGGGGAGATGGTTAGATTCTCTCTTGTTGGTGATGGTCATTGCCTGGCACTTGTGTGGCACGAATGTGTTTAAGTTCCTCCGTGGCCTCACTCCTTCTTATCTCTGTTACTTACTTTGGCCCTGCATCCCTCTAAGAACTATGTGACCCTCCAACTCTGACCTCTTGAATATTCCCCTCCCCCCCCCCCCACCCCACCCACCACCATTTCCTTCATCCCACCATTGGCCGCTTACCTTTAGCTGTTTAGGCCCTAATCTCCGGAATTCCCTCTTTAATCATCACCACCTTTCTTTCTTCCTTTAAGATACTGCTTTAAACCTACCCCTTTGACCAAGCTTTTGGCCACCTCTCATAATGTCTCCTTCTTTAGCTTGGTGTCAATTTTTGTCCTGGGAAGCACCTTGGAATGTTTAACTGTCAAAAGCTCTATATAAATGCAAGTTCTTGTTGTTGTTTCATTGCAATATTATGCCTAAATGTTTGTTTGCACTAATATTATTGTAAGGGACACATCTGTCCAAATAATATACAGCAGCTCTGATTCTGATTCCTTTCACAAAGCAAAGCAATAACTGCTCATTTGTTGGGTATGAGATGTCGCTGCTCCATTTGCCTTCAAAACAGTGGCTACATTTCAAAAGTAATTCACTGGTTGTAAGACACTTAGGGACATCTTGACAACACACAAAGGCTCAATATACACATACATTTGTTCTTTCTACTCGTTTCTACGAGTTATGGAAATACGGTTTATCTTTGGTTCCAGGGGAAAAAAATTACATCGAATTACACATTTCCAAAGAAGATCAAATACAATTTACCACAAAATAAAACAAGACTGTGAAAAATAAATGGTTAAATGTGATTGAAAATGCAAAGAAAAAGTTGCTCAGATGTTCACAATGTAAATGATAGCGTACAACCATACAAAAATTATGAACGTTATTAAAAAAAATTTAAAAAGAAACGACTGGTAACACTGCATAAGTTATTTTCTACAATGGCAAAGACATTTTCTCATTGAATGGAAGCTTGCAGTGTGACAGTGTAACCAGGGCACCAGCTAGTTGGCCTTTAACATTTTACACTGTATTTCATCATTTACTATTTCCAAATATATAAAAGCTCCGAGCATGTAGTTTATATGCCTGTTGCTTAGATGTTAATGTAACATTATAGCGACTGGTATGAAATGAAGTCATCTTAAATTCCCAGGGCAAAATGTAATCTCTAAAAGTAAACCACTTGTAGGTGGGTGGTCAGTGTGAACAGTGCATGCTTCACTTTAAAGTTAAGGAAATGCCTTTAAAGTTAATTACAGAGATGTCCTCAACTGATTAAATAAGGAGCTGTTCCATGTTTTATCACCCTTCTCTAGGCATACTTCTAAAACGTTTCCCCCAGTCCTCAGAAGCAAAACAAGAGCCTCCACAGAATATTGGCCTGCCTTGTATTTTTTTGGCACACTTTGGCAAGCGTTGCAGGTCCTGGGTAGGCCAGCAATGATTCTTTTCATTCCAAGGAGACTTAGCCGCAGGTAATTTTATAAAACTTCAAGCAGCTGCACAGAAAACAAGTTTAAGAATCAAAATGGTTTAAAGGCTGTCATTTCAAGGTAAAGCATAGAAATGACAAGAATGCTCGAAATCGTATGTTTACATCACGGGGCACCTGCTGTCTGGCACAAAGCTTGCGCTGCAGCAGCTGCATGTGCCCAAGCCAGGAGGCCTGAGGCTGGCCTGGAATCTCCTTCCCTCCAACTCTTGCTTCTCCTTCATGACGCTTCTTAAAACCTACCTCTATGACGAAGCTTTGTGCTACCTATCCTAATATCCCTTCAGTTCAAATGTTTGTATGTATGATGGCGGTCCTGTGAAGCAGCTTGGGATTTTATTTTATTTATTAATTTATGAGACATGGGCATTGCTGGCAAGGCTGGTATTTATTGCCTATCCCTAATTGCCATCAAGAAGATGGTGGTGACAACTGAGTGGCTTGCTAGGCCATTTCAGAGGGCAATAAAGAATCAACCACATTGCTGTGGATTTGGAGTTACTTATCAGCCAGACTGGGTAAGGGTGGCAGATTTCCTTCTCTAAAGGACATTAGTGAACCAGTTGGGTTTTTATAACAATCGAAAGTTTCATGGTCACCGTTATGGATACTAGCTTTTTGTTCCAGATTTAATTAATTGAATGGAAATTCTCTGTGTTGGTGGGATTTGAAGGCATGCCTCTGGTTTATTAATCCAGTAACGAAACCACCACGCCACTGTACCTCGTTTTGCTACATGAAAGGTGCTATATAAATGTAAGTAGTTGTTGAACATGGCAGATAAGACAGAACTTTCCTTTTAATGTCTCTTCAAGAAGACAGCAGGGCTCTCGACAGGCACAGGCCATGAAGTTGCCATGCTTATGGAGAGGCAGCTGTGCCCATTTTTCCTTCCCCAGCCACTTGCGTGACCCAGGGCAATTCCAGGTGCAGGTCCAACCTTTGACTGGGCCTTGCAGCTGTGAGTAGAGACTGAATTCAGCAGCCAAGAAATTCCAGGAACATCAAAGATCCTCGGTAGGGAGAATAAATGGAGACAAAACATACAAAGCTTTCTATCTTCAGCTGACCCCCATAATTCCCAACCCCTCCACAGTCAGCAGGAAAATGCAGCAGGTCATAATGCCAGCTTTCACTGTGCATTCCTGGAGGAACTTGAGGCAGAAGGCAGCACCCTCCTCACCCCCCCACTTCATTACAATGACTATGTCTAGCCTACTGCTTTCTCCTCTGTCCTGCATCTGAGGAATTCCCTAAGCACAGGACAGACGAAAATCTATTTAGTGCCCACAACTCCCTTGGCATTGAATTGACTGTCAGCCCAGATTATATACTCAGGCCCTGGAGCAGGGCTTGAACCCATAAACGTCCAACAACGGTAATAGCGCTAACAGTCAGGCTGTGAAAAATAAGCCTTGCAAAGTGAAGTATAAAGACTCGAGGCATTTGAGTTTAGGTGCTCCAGAAATCCACTGAAAACTGGTTGGACTCAAAGAATGATTCATGACTTGATCCCTGAACTAGCACAAGGAATGAGAAAAGTAATGAGGTTGATTTCAATGAGAAAACAGACACACTGTCAGTATACAATTCGAAAGTCAAAAGGAAAATGGTTGGGGTTATTACTGTTTTGAAAAGTTGAAATAATAGATCAAGTGGAAAGCAAAGAGAAACATAACTAGGTGATGTGATGAAATGGGCAGGTGTGACTTCAGGAGCTGACATGATCCATCTGTGCACTGATCGCCAGTCTCCAGATTGGAAAAGGCACGAAGGAGAGATATGGGCAGCACTATATTTAACAACGTTTGTTCTGGGGAAAATACTGCGACCATTGAAAACAAATTGAATTTTCCACTGACCTTGGTATGAGTAGCCAAGCAAATGACCACTGAATGGTCTATTTGCCACTTAATTTGCCATCAACTTGGGAGATCATTGTCAGAGAGAGAGGTATTTTCATCTGTTGTCTGAAGTTTGTAAAACAAATTTAATTTCAATGTCTGCCACACATGGCTGGTGTCCGATACCAGTAATAGATTTAACTGCTCTAATGATGCAGAAATCGGAGGTTTGGTGATACCAAGCATATTGCTGCCAGCAGCAATTCAGAAACTGGTGTAGGGAGAGAAAAATCTCATCCAGAGTCACCACTCCACACCAACACTGTAAGCAAAAAAAGAGCTGATCTTACAAAGATGGTCTCTGAAGCTTTAAACACAGCAGTCTTGAAAATCTGCACAAAGGTTGGAAGGACCCAGCTAGGGCCTCTGTCAAAGATTGGGAGAGGGTTTGGCACAGGGGTGGCCTTTGCCATCAGGGGCCCTCCTTGGGCCACAGATTGCCCAAGCAGGAAGGCCCACTGCCACCCCCACCAGCCCACAGGGAGGCTGCCTGGTTTAACTGGGCAGCCTTCCTACGTGGCTGAGAGGCTCCCACCACTGGCTAAATGCCAGCGGCAGCAGGAAGTGGCCACTTCAGGGCCTCAATTGACCTCTGGGAGGGAAGGCTGTCCTCAACCTTTCCTGCCCCTAATAAAATTGAGTGGCGCTGGGAAGGCGACGGGCGCTCTACCCAACTCCTTCCCTCAATATTTTATGGCCTCACCCTCCCCACCCCTCCCGCCTCCCTGCCCATCCCGAGAGTACTGATAAAATTCAGCCCGATGTCTGCAGTGCTGTGTCTGTAGTCAGTTTTCTCAGGCGTTTGGCAACCAAAGCAGCGATGATCAAGAGATTGGAAATGTGTGTTTTTTTACATACCTGTATGTGGAGCTGGAAGGAACAGGAGTGCTTCCCTCGATTCCACATTAAAATATTGAGATGCTGCTGGCCACCATTCAAGCGCACCCAGCACACCCACCCCAGTCCTGACCTCTTCCCCCACCAGACTCTCACAGTAGATTTAGCTCTGGCATTTCCGCCAGCTAAACCTCATTTCCACACCTCTTGGGACCCAGCACACCAGTCATGTCCTCAAGGAGACCAACTTCATCTGCTCCTCTTGCTCATGCGTCACAGCATGGTGGTTCATGTTTACCTTGGGCAAGTCTGTATGAACCAATTCCTAAGTCCATGTACCTGCAGCTCCAACACTTGCTGCAGTGCTTATCTGGTTTACTCAATGTGATGAATTGTTTTCCAAATAAATCAACCACAGACTATTTATGTAAAGACCCACTAAATTCTTGTGATGCGTTTAAGGGAACACTATCAAAGCTTCATTATCCATCATCCCATTATCCGCATTCTTGATTAGCACCAGGACTTTCCCAGCGTTCAGGAGACCGACAGGAGTTGGAGTTGTCCGAATTTCTTAAAGAAAAGAGATACTCAGTTCAAAACAGAACAAAAAGTTCAAAGATAATTTGGCGACCCTGATTATCCACCAATTCTCATTACCCATTGGGAAAAGAGGCAGTCCTCTCCATTATGGTGGATAGTTGAGGTTCCAAATTAATACAAAATCTGGCTGTTCCTGCTATCGATAAACTGTTCCAGGTTTACCATGCCATTTTATGATATCATCAGAGTCACTAGATTAAATTACTGCCTTGTTACTCACTGCCAGCCATTTATTATCTTGCATGCATTTATGAGTCCTTGTTAATGAAGAGACCACATAAAACACAATAATGCTGTTTTTGTTTGGGTCTCAAAGACTGCCTTGTAGAGAAGAATACCATATTGCTGAAATCTTGTCCTTATTAGAACTCTATATGTGCCTGTTCATGTGTCTACGTGTGCATGCTGGGCGGTGGCAGGGGGATGGGGGTGGTGGTGGTAAAAGGGACAGAGGGTGGAGCTTGACATTCTCTGCTTTGTACATTTACTCCAGATGTATCTGTAGGATGGTTTTGTTTAATAGTTGACTTCCCCTCCGAGTTGAAAAATTGGGGGAAATGTTTTTTGTAAATTTTCATTTCCAGCATTGTACCGATGCCAATTTACACTTTAACCCTTCATTCAAATGTAATTGCCATAGAATTCAGCTCCTAGCATGCTATGGAAGCCCAAAGTTCGTAAAGTGGCAGTTGTTCTGCTTCTGGCCACATCCAGTGTGGTCCCCTCACCAGAAGAATGTAGGGTGGGCAGATCATGATGTTAAACAGCGTCTAATGCTGATTTGTCACACAACCTGCCATTTTTTACCTCGCAGGACCTGCAAATGCCTTCTCTTAAAGACTCCCAGTCGAACATGCCAGGATAGCTGGCATTCACTGACATGATCTTCTGTACATGGCTGCACACTGCAGGTACAGGAGGTGGTACCCCTTCCGGTTGCCGTAGATGTCGTTCTTAATATGTGGGGCCCACAGAGGCGCGTGTGTCCAGTTTATGCCTCCCTGTGCCATTGGGAATCCTGTTAACCTGGCAAAGCCATGTGCCCGTCTTCCCTGCTTCTCCCTGGTTAGACAGCAGACTATGAAGTCCCTTTTCCTGGTGGAGAGGGCCTCTGTCACCTTCCTGATGCAACGGTGCATGATGACCTATGATATGTTGGCAATATCGCCAGTTTCCATCTGGAAGGATCGGCTGGCATCGAAATTGAGACAGACAGTGATCTTCAGAGCCACTAGCAGCGCCCCATCCTTGCCCTGTTGTGCACTGTACATCCAGTTGTAAGTGGTAGCACACTTTACCATCTCCCTGATGAAACGTAGCCGTCTCAGGCACTGCTCCTGGTTGAGGTGGAAGGAGGAGAAGTGCTCCCTGAAGACCCTATGTGGGTACAGCATTCTACTGACAGGTCTCCTCCTCCTCCCTCTGTGCACAGCTTCCCCTTTCTGCTGCCTGTGCTCCATGTCATTGTTGTGCTGCAGCCCAAGTGGGACCCCACCCCACTCACACCAGTTAAAGGGAATGCCATGAGACTTCCAGGTAAGGTGCTTTTGACTTTCCTTTGCTGCTGCAAATGGAAGTACTATGTACTGTGTTGTTGAAGGAGTTTGGAAATACTTTTGGATTCTGAAGGGAGTAGTACTGGACTTTGACAAGGAGATCAGAGGAGTTTGGAGAATTGGTAGCAGAAAGCCTGCTTTCACTAATGGGAGCTAGAGTTACAGTCCCTCTTGGGCTGCAGCACGACAGTGAAATGGAGCACAGGCAGCAGAGAGGGGAAGCTGTGCACAGAGGGAGGAGGTGGAGGACGCCCCTCAATAGAATGCTGTACCTGCCAATGGACTTCAGGGAGCACTTCTCATACCTCCACCTCAGCCAGGTTAAGTATCTGAGGCTTTTACATTTCATCAAGGAGGTGGTAAACTGTGCAACCTACTCCAACTGGGCCTGCAGCCACACATCAGAGTGAGGACGGCACTGCCAATGACTGTCAAGGTCTCCGTCACCCTCAATTTCTACTGATCCTTCCAGGTGGAAGCAGGCAACACTGCCAATGTATCACACTTTGCCTTGCATCACTGCATCAGAGAGGTGACAGAGGCCCTGAACGCCAGGCAAGGGGACTTCATAGTCTTCTCTTTCACTAGAGAGAAGCAGAAGGAGTGGGCACCTGGCTTTGCCAGGCTAGCAGGATTCTCAATGATGCAGGTTGCCATTGACTGCACACATGAGTCTCTGAGGGCCCAGGAGATGTGCTGGAAATGCAAGTGGCACCACTCCCTGCACTTGCACTGAGCAACCATAAAACATCACATCAGTAAATGCCCACTATCCTGGTAGCATCCTGTGGCAGTCAGCCATACCCCTCATATTTGAGCCACCACCACGGAACCAGACACTGGCTGCTTAGTTACAAGGGTTACCCGCTCTACATTTGGCTCATGATTCCCCTCTGCCATCCCATTACACGTTGACAGCTTAACTATAATGATAGCCATGTTGCACCAGGAATGTCGTGGAGCAGACCATCAGCATTCTGAAATAATGGTTCTGCTGCCCAGACCACTCAGGTGTGGCCTTCAGTACCCGCTGGAATGTATTGCCAAATTTCTATTGGTCTGCTGCATCCTTCACAACCTCACTGTCATGAGGGTGCAGTCCTTGCCACAGGGCCTTCAACGGGCACCTCGGAATGAACAAGAAGGGTAGGAGGAGGATGGGGTGGCAGAGGAAGAGAGGAGGCATCCAGAATTCCTTCACACCAGACAGGCTGTCCATGACCAGCCACTCAGCTTCAGTTCCCCTAAAATCTCAGCACTATATCATTTTTGCTTCACAATTTCCCACCTTTCCAATCCTCTGTGACAGACCATCATAGTGTCTTCTTGGCTAAAATGTTGAAATAAAAGACACCACATAAAAAAAATTCCATAACAACATTATCCATCAACACTTCAAATAATATATACGAAACTGAACTATTCACCCTGTTACGATCAGGTGAGAAAGGTGTCTAGGGGTCCCTATCAACCTTCACCTGGTCTTACCGTAACAGGGTTCAATTTTAAACACACCGTGTTGTTAGCTGCCCCTTGGTGAATCCTTGTTCACCGCTTTCCAATTATAAGGCAAAGAAACCAGCACAAACAGGTTTTCTTTGGTTTAAAGAAGAAAAGTTGAAATTTATTAAACTTAAACTTAAACTCTAATTCGGTTAACACCTACGAATGCACGACATGCCCACGCTAGCATGCATACGCGATACACACATGCAAATAGAGACAGAAAAGAGCAGAAGAAAAAAGTAAAGTGGAAAAGTTTGAGGCAATATCTGAAGAGATTTTTGTTACGGTTCTTCAAGCTCACTGTAGAGTCCTTGATTGTAGGTAGATCTTGCTTTTCGTTGGGGCCCAGTATTCTTCTTAATCCTTGTTCGCTGTAGTAGACTTTTCTCTCTTGGGGTTCATGTGTCTTCAGTGGATTCAGAGGTTTGTGAGAAAGAGATGGGAGCAGACAGGAGAGATCTTCTCAGTTCAGGAGCCAACAGACACTCTGAGTTCAAACTGTTTGTGCAATTCAGAAAAACCCAGTTTGCCAAGTAGGTTAGTCATGTGACTAACTGGTCTGACTGCATCTTGGATTGTTTCACTTTAGCAGTCTCTGGAATGCTCCTCTTACACACAACACCTGGTGATGAAGGTCCATTGTGGGTTGAATGTGTCAGGGAATGGTCCTTTGTCCTTCCAATCACCATCTGTTAATATGCAAATGTCTTTTCCAGCCACGGCTGATCTGTTTAACAAGTCCTTTCTCCACTCCAGTAACAGTTTAAAATCAATGTTCATGACAAAATTAATGTGCCTCATTCTTGGCAGGTGGGGGCCCAGCATGACAACCCTTGTGCATTCCCTTAGTGCCAGTCTTCCAAGTCCTCTTGCCTGTCCTAGTGCTCCTACACAGTGTTACTCCTGTGGCTGCAGCATGGCTGGTGGAAGGCTGCTGACTTTCAGTGGAGGAGATGGCAGGTGGCCTTGCAGGATAACCTCAAACAGGTTGAAGGCCTGGCTTTGGACTGCACCACCTGTGCAGAGGTGGCAGCAGTCTAGGCTAGCTAAAAGGCAACAACAAGGCCATTGGTGAAGTGGCAGTAATGGGAGCATGAATTCTGTCATCCTGAAAGAAGAAAGCAGGTTTGTGCTCCACAGAGTCACTGTCACTCCCCCGGGGTGGCACCTCAGCAATCCTCGTAATCTGCTGGAGTACAGATTGCTGGACTGCTGTGAGAGTCTGCAAGGCCCTTTGAGCATTAGTGTCCGCAGCCACAAAGGCAGCAGTCTGAGCCTGCATGGCACCAAACTGTGCATGCATGGCAACAAGCAGAGATCGCATGACCTCAGTCTGAGCCACCACTGCAGCACTGAGATGTTGGGTGGCTGCCACCTGTGCTGCAATGGAAGCTGAGAAATTGGCCATCAGACAATGCATCATGGCTGTGTCTGCAAGTGTTGTCCCATCCACTTCCACACTGGAAAGGATGGGCTCCAAGCTCTGACTGAAGCCCTGTGCCCAGTTGGAGCCGGACTTCTCCATGCTCCTTGGCAGTGACAGGAGGCTCTCTGGCAGGTCTGCCAAAGCACCAAGCATTTCTGTGTGCATGTGCATCAGCATTCTCCTATACGCCGCCCCATTGGTTCCCTCATTTAAGTACTCTGCAGTAGATCTTGTCTGTGGCCTCACCCTCCGGAGAGCTGGCACACACGTTACCTTGTCCCCCTGGTCTGGCTGCAGCCCACTCTGGCCCGTTATCTCACCGCATGCTGATCGCGGCTCTGTATTACCCTCTAATGTGCACATAATGCCATTATCTGAGCTGGTGGCTATGGCTGGTAGTGTTTAAAAATTGCAATTGCATCGTGCATGGTGTACTCTAGAGGCTGCTGTACAACACACGTACTAGCAGACAGAATAAATGGAGAAGCCTTTGTGTTCAGCTGCTGCAGTCTTTGTCTCTTTGTCTTTGCCTCATATCCTATACCAAACTCAGTTAAATCTCACTCAAGTACCAAGGAGCTGTGACTGTCAGATCAAGTACTCCTTCATCGAATGTCTGCTGTTGCTCACGCTCTTCATGGGTGGCCTTGGATATCTGAAAGCTAAAATGTAGATGTGAAGGGTTGGATGAGGGAAGGGGGCTGTATGGAAAGCAAAAGGTCCATAGTCACACCTCTGCAGCTTGCAATTCATGCCAGATAGCAGGATGAGGGTGAAGTGGGATTTGGATATGGGATTTGGGAGCGGGTAGGAAAGTGGAATTGAAGCCCAAGATCAGCCATGATCGTATTGAATGGCAGAGCATGCTTGATGGGCCATATGGTCTACTTCTGCTCCTATTCCTTGTGGATAAGGCTGGAACATACTGTCATCCTGAATGTTCTCGGTGACACCGGATACAACAGCCTCAGTCACTGCCGTCCCTATAATGTGGAGCACGTCTCCTCCAAAGGGCTCAGGAGATGCAGACGTGCCTGCCCCCTCTGGTTCTCTGCTGTTATATGCAACCTTATCCTGCAAAAACGTTGACTTGAACTTACAGCTCGCACACTTGATGTGCGATGCAGAGAATTCGGATAGATGTCCATCTATCAGGAATGATCTCAATCTCTTTTTCTCTCTCTCCATCCCTCTCCCCTCTGTGTCCCCCTCTCTCCCCTCTGTGTCCCCTTCTGTCTCATTCCCCTCCCCACCCCTCTACCCCTCGTTCTGCATCCTCCCCCCTCTTTACCTCGCTCCCCTCTCTCTCTACCCACCCCCTGCCCCTCTCCCTCTGCCCCCTCTCTCCTCCCTCTCTCACCCTACCTATCCCTCCCCCTTTCTCCCTCACTCTCCTTCTCCTTCTTCCCTCTCTCTCCCCTCCTCCCTCCCTCTTTCCCCCTCCCTCCGTCCCTCTTTTCCCCCTCCCTCCCTCCCTCCCTCCCTGCCTCCCCCTCGCTCCCTCTCTCCCCCTCCCCACCTCTCTCCCCACTCACTCCCCCTTCCTGCCCTCTCTCACCCCTCTCCTTCCACTCCCTCCCCCTCTTACCCCCTCTCTTCCCCCGCTCTCTCCCTCCCCCTTCTCTCTCTCTTCGTTTCTCCCTCCCCCTTCTCTGCCCCTCCCCCTCCCTCTTCCTCTGTCCCCCTCACCTCCTCTCTCCCCCCACCCACATGCACCAGGAATGGAAACACATTGCTGCTTGGTGCCAGCCCCGCACTCTGAGAAAAAACAGGGTGTTTGGAGAGCTGAGAAAGTGGACTGTCCGCCTAAAAAAAATGCTTGCTCTGGCTCAGAGCAGTCTTGCCTTTCCAGTTCTATCATTTGTTCCTGTGCGCTATCCTATCTGTTCAGACATGGGCAGGGAGCACTTGATTGATGGTTCCAATCTTCCCAGCGAGTTCTGCCTCCCCCATGCTCCAATTAGACAGAGGTCCGTGAGCCGGCAAATCACTTGAGCTTTTGATTGGCTGGCTGGATACAAAACTTTGGCGGGCTGTATGAACAATCTTGATGTCCTGATCCATCGTAATTACTTTCATTCCTGATAATTATAAATGTCTTGCTCCAAGTTTAAAGACTTGGAGCAAGACATTTAAAATTACCATGGACATCAAAATTTTTACCACGGGCACTGGTGTCTGTGTAGGGACACATTGCCGACCCCTGGTAGGGGGAAGGAGATCATTGAGGGCAGGGGGCTGTTTGTGGAGGGGCAGCCTTTGCTGCTGGCGCCCCTCCGTGGGTCACAGACTGCCCATGGAGGAGGCCTAGCCCACAGAGAGGCTGCCTTGTTTGACTGGGCGACCTCCCCACGTGGCGGAGTTACCTCCCGCCACTGGTGTAATTCCAGTGGCGGCAGGAAGAGACCTTTAAGTGGCTATTAAGTGGCCACTTAAGGACCTCAATTGGCCTCTGGGCAGGAGGCCACCTTCAGCCTTTTCGCCCCTGACTTAATCGCAGGGCGATGGAACGCGGTGGGCTCTCTGCCTCCTCAATTTCTGTTGCTATTTATGGGCCCCCATGCCTCCCGGGGCCCATAATATTCTGCTCTCTGTGTGCAGAGGTGCGCAGCGTATTACTGCACTCAGAATTTTCTCTGCTGGATGTCATATAAGCAATGGAGATTTTGCTTTTCATGATAAATATTTATTTACACCAACTGCTTCTGAGGGTTTTAAAAAAAATTTTCAAAGCCCTCACGTTGTCCCATTGAGAGGACGCAGAATGAATGTAACATTGTAACATTTTGCAGCAGTGCAGAAGGAATGGTAACATTAAATATCAGGAAAGAAATAGAGTACTTGTATTTATATAGATCCTTTCATGACCTCAAAGTGTTTTCCAGAGAATGAAGTATTTTTGAAGTGTAACCACGGTTATACTGTAGGAAATATTATAGTACAGAAATACTGCTGGCATCTTTATGACTACAAAATTGAGAGAAAGTTAAGTTTTCATCAAATCTTTTTACATGAATGCCAAATGTTTAAAAGGGAACACATTTTTGGTATCATTGGAGGTTTACCTCTCCACCTAGATTCAAGTAGCAAAAGGTTTTTTTTGTAAGAAGTCCTATCTTATATTTTGTATTGTTACCATCAGGTGAGGAGGGATCACAAGGCTCCCCTCTTGTCCTTCCTCTTGTTTAACAGCAACAGGGTTTATTCCTTTTTAAAGAGTGGATGTTCTTACCCCTTTAGTGAGTTTTATCTTTGTTGTGATTGTAAAAGAACCAATTGGACAGGTTTTCTTGAGTTTAAACAAGAATGAGTGAGTTTATTATACCTAACAATCTAAACCTGATCTAATAAAATAATAAAATTATGCTATACATTCATGCACACATTCACACGGGAATCACACATGCACAAATAGATTGCAGAATGATGAGGAGTAGATTTTGTGATTGGATTAGAGTCAAGAACAAATAAAAATTAATACACAGGCTGTGGGGTTGGATGATTCCGTTGTCTTCCGGCTGAAGTTGTGTTCCTGAAGTCTTTGCCTGGTAAATGTGCAGTTTGTGGCTGGCCCACCTGGTTCAGGCTTTTCTTGTAGGCGGAATTGTAGGTGGCTTTCTTCCCCTTAATTTCTTTGTCTTGGATCCAGCAACCAGCAGCTGGGCTTCGCATGTCCTCACAAGGCCTTCTGGAGAGAGAGAGGGAGAGAGAGAGAGAGCCCTTCTGGCTTCTGCCCAGAATGAGTCACTGGCTTGTCTCCTTTGTCCAAGGGAAACTCCCAGCTTTCACAGAGATGGACAGATGGTCACAAGACTGCTTCAGTGTATTGTCTGGAACCTTCAGATTCAAGTTTAGGAATTTCAATCCCTCAGACCTCAGGATGTTAACGTTTACACCTGGAAGGGTTGGCCTTTCAAGGTTAATGTTTCAGAAATGCTTTGAATGCTCTGCTAATGAAAGCACTCTCCTGTGGTTCACTCAATAGAACAAGCCATTGTTTTGGTTGCAGGCTCATCAGATATGTGTCTCCTCTTTGAGGCCTTAGAATGTGCAAGGTGTTCAAATACAAATTGCAGTGGCCATCTTGGCTGCCAGCTTTTTAGAATTTTAGCTCTTTTTGTTTCATTAAAAGTTTAATATAAGTTTCCAATCGATTTAATTTAAAATTTAAAAATCCTCCTTTGGCATAGCAGGTTTTTCTTGACAATCTGCACCACGTGGAATGAAATGTGACCACAGGAACATTTCTTAACAAGGTTGTAGAAAGGAAAAGATCGCACACATTCATTGTCAAAAACTCACTTCTCAATTTCACACATTAATCTTAGAACTGTTAAAGCTGGCATTGCCTGCATCAGCTAGTCTGGTTTAATTTTTGTCCAGGATGGTTCTGTGTTGAGTCAAGCATTGTCAAATGGGGTTAAAGTTTCTCTAGCCTCAATTTGTAATACCCTGGGAATGTGCATCTCAATAAACATGTGGTTGGTGGTGAAGCTTGGGGCATGCAAATTTCCATTACCGTTTGTAGTGAGTCCTCCTGTATGCACAAGCTTTAATCCTTCAACTGCTGTTTCTGCAACATCTAGCCTTAACCATTCTGGTTCCAGCACCTTGATAATTTTCGTCTCTATAGTGACAGTGGGTTATAAATTGTTTTTTAGCCCCTGTGAGATGTCTGAGATTTCCTCTGGGCCCTCGTTCTTGCTGAGTTCTGAATTGAAATTGTTGGGTTTGATTAGCTTTGGATTTGGGACCTGATCATTGGGTTCTTCAGTGGGTAGATCCACACTGACCTCCATTTTAGTTTTCTGGTGAGGTACACAAGTGCTGTTTGCTTTAGGGCATTCTCCCTTCCCTTTTCCCTTTACTGTGGGGTCTTTTTTTCCAATCTGCTGTATGTCCTCTGGGACATTACTGCTCACAGGTGCCTGTCCAGCTTTCACTGCACTCCCCTGTGGTACTTCAACAAGGTGAGGCATCTCCCTCACTGTTGACTTGCCTTTTTGGGAACTTTCCTTGCCCCTGCAGATTTCTGTAAAGGTTGTTAGCAACCTTGCTAGGGCTTCTCTTTATCCTGCATTTAAATAGGGGAGTGTGAGGTCGAATTTTCGTAACATTTCAGGGTTGGCAACCCGGACAGTAAGGGGTTCAATTTGGGAATCCTCCCAGCCCTCCTCTAACATGTCCTCACAGTCCTTTTTGTCCCCTTCCTGCCTGACTGTCTGATAGACCTGCACTTGTCTATCCTCTTCCCGGCTGTGATATTGTTTCAACATGTTAATGTGGCCCACCTTTGTTTTTCCCCTCACTCTGGGATGTCAACTAAATAATTTACCAAACTAATCCTTTTTGCCACTTGGTATGGGCCACTGAACCAGGCTTTCAGGAGTTTACTTGAATTGGGAGCAGTACAAATACATGGTCTCCGGGCCGAAAAGCTTTGGCCCTGGCATGTTTATCTGCCTGCCCTTTCAAAGCTGTCTGGGAGGTTTTTAGGTGCTCCTGAGCCACTGCACTGGCTCTCTGAGCCGCTCCCGGAACATGGACATGTAGTCTAACATGGAAGACTCAACCCTGTGTCCCAAAAACCTCTCCTTAATTAGTTTAAGTGGACTTCTCACCTCCTGCCCATAAACAAATTCAAGGGGACTAAAGCTGGTGGGTGAGTCCTGAGTGGCAAACAGGAGAAATCCCATCCCTTTGTTCTGGTCGTGGGGGAGCTTATAGCAGTATGCCCTGATAATTGTCTTTCGGATCTGATGGTACCGTTCCAAAGCCCCTTGTGACTGCGGGTGGTAGGCTGAGAAATTTAGCTGGGTAATGCCCAGATTACCCATGACTTTTATAAAGGCCCCAGACATGAAATTCGCACCCTGATCCGACTGGATCTCGGCACGCAGCCCATCTCTGGTAAAGAAGTGGGTTTTCCCCTCCACCACTACCTTGGCAGAGATAATTCTTAGAGGAACGGCCTGTGGGAATCGGGTAGCCATATCCATTATGGTGAGAAGATACTGGTAACCCTCTTTTGTTTTCAGCAGGGGTCCCACACAATCCGTCAGCTCTCTGCTGAATGGTTCCCCAAAAGCTGGTATGGGAATTAGGGGTGCAAGTTTTATTGCAGGATGGCACTTGCCCACAAACTGGCAATAGTGGCATGTTTTACAGAACTCCACCACATCTTTGTGGAGTTTTGGCCAGTCTGCTGTCTTATGTGAGCTTGGGTTTTTTGTACACTGACATTTCCAGCCATTGGAGGTTCATAATCTTAGTATTTCTTTACGGTACCTCAGTGGCACCACTACCTGGTGAACCACTGTCCACTCTTCATCCGCAGGTCTGTGAGGAGGTCTCCACTTCCTCATCAGCACCTGATTCTTTAAAGAGTAGCACTCTGGAACTCCCTCTGCTTCAGCTTCAGTTTGGGCAGTCTGTACTAACTTTCTTCGTACTGGGTCGGCTTAATGAGCCTCAACTAAGGAAGATTTGTTGAACGCATCCTTTGGGTCCTCTAACTTCCCAAAAAAGGTTTCAGATAATCCGACTGTATGGTCATCTGTCTGCGGTGCCAGTTCAGTCTCCTCTGATGGAACTTGTTCGGCCATGGACCGCGTTACCACACAGTCAGGGAAAATGTCGGGAATCTTCTCCTGCAACTGCTGTGTCTCCCTGACCTCTTTTGGTCTCTCTAAAACCACTGGGGAAGCTATCACCTTTGCCCCCTCCAGATCCTTACACAGGAGCAGGTCAACCCTGTCAACTGGTAGACTAGGGACAATCCCAATGGTTAGTGGTCCTGAAACAAGGTCACACTCCAGGTGCACCGAGTATAAAGGTATGGGCATATACCATCCTCCGATACCATTCACTGACACTCCAGCATCTGCCCAGAATGAGTCACTGGCTTGTCTCCTTTGTCCAAGGGAAACTCCCAGCTTTCACAGAGATGGACAGATGGTTACATGACTGCATCAGTGTATTGTCTGGAACTTTCTAATGAGATTCAAGTTTAGGAATTTCAGTCCCTTGGGCCTCAGGAAGTTAACATTTACACCTGGAAGGGTTGGCTCTTTCAAGGTTAATGTCCCAGGATGGCTTTGAATGCTCTGCTAATGAAAGCGATCTCCTGTGGTTCACTCAATAGAGCAAACCATCATTTTGGGTACAGGCACAGCAGACATGAGTCACCTTTTTGAGGTCTTGGAATGTGCAAGGTGTTCAAAAGCAAATTGCGTGCCATCTTGGCTGTCAGCTTTTTTTCAAAGTTAACTGTAGAATTCCAGCTCTTCTTGTTTCATTAAAAGTTTAATGTAGATTTCCAATTGTGAATTTAAACATCCTTTGGCATAGCAGGTTTTTCTTGACAGTATTTAATTTTAAAAAAGCATTCACAACTCTCTTAATGGCTCAGTCAATTTACCCAATGAGTTGTTGAGCCATATACTACAAGAAGTTCCCAGGTTCAATCCCTGGTCTCTGTTGAATTTAGTTGATTTTAGTTGGGGTGGCAGTAAGGGTGTTTCATTTGGCTGAAAGAGTTGTTAATTGTGTGTATGTTTCCCACTTTTGTTTGTTATCCAGTGATCTCTGCTAGAAGTACTGGCATTGGATAAGAGTAGGATCAACTTAGCTATGATATCCTCTTCTGGCATTACTTTTAAGGTTCATACAGGGCTAATGACCCTGTTGGACAAGATACCAGATGGTGCCCTGGATACCGTCTCCTGTCCCATCAGCATGTTACTTTCTCCAGTTCATTTGATATGCCATTGATTCTGTTTGTTTGGCTTTCTTCATTGAAAAAAGTATTAAGCAATGATTTTCCTCCCCTATCACAAAGGAGTTACAAAGGAGAGGAAATGATGATGCCAGTCAGTGTGTAGGTTACATTGTGTGAGGATTTTTTGATGGTTACTGCAGGCCTGTGCCTATTTCCAAGCCCTTGTCAAGAAATCCAGATGGGTTTAGGTGATGTCAAGCAGGGTATACTGTCTAGGCAGGGGGATGGAGGAGGGGAGAGACAGATTGGAGAAGCAGTGATTTGTAATGACCTGAATCCTTTTCCCTCTATGGAAAAACACCTCATTACACTGGCAACAACCTCCAGACAATGAACTTCCTAAAAAAAAGCAAGCACATACAGCCTGTAGTGAGATATTGTAAATATCTCCACAAGTAAGGGTGAATGAATAACCCATGACCAACAAAGTCATCCATGAATTATGATGAGTTTCACAAGGAGCATTATTTATCGTGTTCCAACTGCTGATCATGACATATTCTCTTTATATAACACATTTTAAATCTTATTTTAATTAATTTATGTTTTGATAATATCGCAAGTCCAGCAATATGAAAAAATATCTCCGCAGTTCCCAAGACAGATGTTGTAAAATGTCCACATATTTTAGAACAGTTAATAAATCCATCACAGATTATTTTCCTGTTATCTAATGCATTTGCAGGCAAACTGTACAAGAATTTTCATTAGCTTCAACTGGAATTCAAGGCAGTGTAGAGCATGAAAGCATACATTTGTTGCTAAGATTTAATCCATTCCTCAGGTTTCTCTACTGTTCATCTGACATGCAATGAGGCACCAGACTGTCAACCACAATGTAACTAGATTAACCTTAAGAACCTGCAACTCACGGCGCAATGGAATGGAAAATCCAGTTAAATGGCCAGTTGCTCTACCACTGTCAGTTTACTACCTGGCAGTGAAAGGTCAAATCCACCCTACTCACACAAAGTTCAACAGAATGGATTAAGTCGCATGGTATTTATAAGTACCTGATTGCCAAAAAGATCTGATTTACTTTTCTACTTGCTGGCATCTTTTGATTAAGTGTAAACAACTCATTGACTTTGAAACCTTAATTTCCACTTACTGCTAATGACACAAATGAGGTCACCTAAGCGCTGTAATGTATTAACTTAATTCAGTAATGGCTTGGCCTAACCTCTGTGGGGTATATCCAATCATCCACAAGGCAACCTTCTAGCTTTTGAGGTTTATCTTCACCAGGCGACAAAGGCAATCTTTAAAGTTCTTTGATCTTTTTAAGTTTCTCTTATCTTGGGAGAGAAAAAAATGTTCAATTACTCCAACTGGAGCTGCAACATAAAAGCAAAACTGTAACTGTCTTAAATGTTGCAAACTACCAACCATGCAAGTGCTGATTAGGAAAGGTAGAAATGATCAAAGAAACTCAGTTTACCTCACAGGGCCAACTGCACATGGCTTTTTTGAGGAATTGTCTTCACGGGCTGAATGCCTTTTTCCTGTTTATGGGTTCTTTCAATCATGCTATTACCTCAGGACATTTTAATTACATACTAGGCAAATATGGAAAAATTCCTTCTTGCTCAGCACCAACTGTGAAGTTAGAAAGCCTTAAAAAAAGATATTTGTATAGTTGTATGACTATTGTCACACATCCAAGCAGTGCGATGCTGCAACAATCATGAACAAAATCTGAAGAGTTATAAAAACTGACTTCGTCTTTTAAAAAAATGAACCTTTCTTTTAAAAAGTGAACAATATTCTAAAATGGCCACCAGCGAAAAAGGCTTGGCCTTTTTGTATTCTAACTGTCTGTCAAGGACAAAGGACACATCTTCAAAGTTAGAGGTGTCAATTAAACCCATTCTGCACCCATCCTAAAACATTCCAAAATTAAATGTCTTCTTCTGAAACAAAGAAGGTGTGAAGTAGCCATGTCCTGGGCTATTGTGGGATCACCATGGGGAGAGCCCAGAGCACCTCAACCAGGAGGTGAGAGGTAACACAGTTTTACCTTTAAAAAGACAGCCTAGAGAGAGAGATTCCAGAGGAAGAGAAAGAAGAAAAGCAACATCCAGCAGCTTGTATTCCAGAAAACCAAAAGGCACGTGCCCTGCTGTAGAATCGTACATCTACAGTAGACAGCAGCAAACTAGAAGTGATCCACCATCATCAACTGAACTTTCAATCAAGAGAGAAATCTACAATTATTTCAGGCCTGTGCGTGCGTGCGTGAGCAAATGCGTGAGTGAATGCAGTTACGACAATTTCAGGACAAGGTGTATTGTCCTGTATTATCAATTAACAATTGATTTTCTGTTTTTAAACCTACAAGAAAACCTGTCGCTGTCTGTTTATTTGACAAATAAAACACCAAAAACCTTGCTGCAGTCAGGTGGGGAGTTGAATAGTGGGAACCACTCACATTCACCACTATATATTGAAAAGTTAACCCAACAAAATTAAAATGTTCTGGCACAGCAATGAGCTTTAAATCAAAGACCTGAACACCATATTTTGGACACCCTGGGCTGAATTTTAGTCAGGTGCTGTGCCACGTGGCGGCGCTATTTGAACTTGGCGGGATGCTCGTATTTAGTAGCTGCCGCAGAGCCCTCGTGATATTACGCGCGGGGGCTCATTAGCATAACTGCCCCGAGCTGCACTCCCCCCATATTACATGGGGACAGACAGGACATCCGGCGCAGTGAGGAACCATTTGATAGCTGTGCAGCAGGTGGTGAGCCCCTATTTTAAGCGCCCCACACCGGCTTCCTGACAGCTGTCAAAGAAATATCTCACTGTTTAAGAATGGGGCTGCTGTCAATCTGGCAACAAAGCAGGAACTGCTGGAAATACTCAGCAGGTCAGGCAGCATCTGTGGAGAGAGAACCTGAGTTAAATTTCAGGTCTGTGACCAAGTTTACAGACCTGCAAATTAACTCTGCTTCTTTCTCCACAGATGCTGCCTGACCTACTGAGTTTCCCCAGCACTTTCCGCTTTGCTGCCACATACTTACCCTGCTGTGTCCCAGTATCATGTGAAGTTGCGATCCTGTTCTTCCACTCAAGTGTTGAATTGCTTCTTGTAAGCGTGCCGCACTTGGTTGAATAATCTCAATTTTGCACATTCCATGACTTGAGACTTAAATGTACCATAAAAGACAAATACACAACAGTATTTAAAAACATAACTGAAGAATATTTACTTACTATGGTCTTCTAATCATCTGACTGTGAAAAGCCACAGACCAATATGCATTTGGAATCTGTATTCATTTCTCTGTCAACTGTTATGTGAAAATACATGTAACTGCAATTAAATGATCTTTGTTAAAAAACAGGAAAATATGTTCATATTCTAGCTGCAATGCAAACTAAAAATATTACACCAATAACTATGATCAGCTGCTGCAGAGGCAAAGTATTCGTGAACATGTGTTGATGTGTAATAGTTGAAAAACCCATGACAGCAGCACAGATTTTCTCACTAGTACTGCATTGGTTTTCAAACATGTGCAAGACAAACCTTGCAGCCAGAGGTTAGAGCAGTTACACGATGGAGTCACCTTTGCATTTAAAGGACCACACCAAAAGCCGAGGATGGGGTACTCTAGGGTGACTCCACAGACAGCGAAGCCTCCCTGCTCACTCTCCTCCAGGCTGTGCGGTCAAGGCGGGAGGTCCTTTTCACCAGCGATGGTAAGAAGAAGCCCTCCCGCCTGAACAAGGCAGTCTGGCTGGAAATGGTAGAGGAGGTGAGTAGCCGTGGGGCCATCCGGTGTCAAAGGGTCAAATGCCGGAAGGAGATGAATGAGCACTCCCCCAGCCAGCCGGGGCCCTTTAGGCCTCGTGCGCACAGGGTACGAGCATCAAAGTCATCCACAGCCAAAGGGCAATCAGATCAGTAGCCTTCCTCCAGTCAGGCTGCTAGCGCAGAGGTTGCACTGAGAAGGGGCACTCGCAAGCGTTTACTGAGAACACACTGACACAAATGGGAATGCACGGGTGTCACAGCAATGTAAATACATCTTTCACTAAATGTTCCTCACCAACATGCGTGTCCTTTTCTCTGTGTGAATGATGTGTGCCAGCATGTAGCGCCAATGTCATAACCTTTTGCACCGTTGGACTTCAGGAGAGCTAATGTATGCAATAACATCATTGCCAAGCCACCATTACTCATGAGCGTCTCCATGGATGCAGTGACATGGACATTGGCTCAGCTACTGACTCTAATGGTTTACACAGGGATGCTGCAGATGTGGACTGGTGCACAGCAGGTGAGCGAGGGGGATGTGTGGCTTGCAGAGCTCATGTCGATTCGTATGCAGCAGAGTGCCTCTGTCTTATAAGCCACTGCCGTACATCCCGTAGGTCCTCAGTGTCCTCATAGTCCGAGAAGGAATCCTGTTGACGTCTCTCCTCATCATGCCAGGCCTGGCCCCTATTGAGTGCATAGTTGTGCAGAGCAGCAAAGAAAGGACTGGCCTTTTTGGTCCGTAGTACAGGGCATCACCCTATCCATGCAGGCATTGGAAGCACTCTTTCAGCATGCCGATCTCCTGCTCAATGGTGGCTCTTGTAGCTCCATGGCTGGCATTGTATCTCTCCTCTGCAGCAATGGTGGGGTCTCTCATTGGTGTCAGGAACCATGTCTGCAAGGGATAGCCCTTGTCTCCAAGAAGCCCCCCATCTGAGCCAGTTCAGTTAACAGCGGTGGCAGCTGGGACTGGTGCAAGACCCAGGTGTCGTGGCAGCTGCCTGAGAAGTGGGCACAGGTTTGCATGAAGCATCTCCAGTGATCACATACCAGCTTCACCTAGATTAAGAGGATTCCTTTAATAGTGGCATCTGCAGTTGGTAGCCTGGCGGGAGGCCTGATGGCCACATGGATGCAGTCTCTGAACATTCAAACCTATGGTTCTCTGGCAATGGTGCCGAAACCGATGGTCCTCTGGGCCTGGCTGTGAGTGTCCATCCTTAAGCGGACATACTCACTGGCCCTTCAGTGCAAGGCATCGGTGACCTCCCTGATGCAGTGGTGTACTGCTGACAGAGTGACCCCATAAAGGTCTCTGGTGGGCCCCTGAAAAGCTGCAAAGGCGTCAAGCTTGAGAACCGCTGCTACTATGAGGACCGCAGGCATAGGATTTCCACCGAAGCCCATGGGCTGCAGGTCATCTTTGAGCAGGGCACAGAGACGTGTCACCATCCTCTATACATGCGCAATCGCCTCTGACACTGGTGTTCTGACATCCAATGGCATGTCATGTAGGGCCTGTAGATGCATGGCGACTGTAATGGCGAGCTCCCCTTCAGGGCTGCTGCTCACGACTGGGGGCCTCTATGTGAATCGCACCTGCCTGTTGATTTTGGCTCCAGTGCATACAGATCCTCAGGAACAGAGGTTCACACAATGTAGGATGAGCCATACCTATTTCTATGTGATAAATAAAGTTGAACCCTTCATTTATTCGAAGGTTCCTAACAGGGCAGGGATTGGTGCTGATGGGTACATTAGGTGCTTTCAAGGATCAAATATGTGGCGTGGCATGGCATTGCCCATCTTGGCAAACACTCAGAGTGGCACAGCATGACGACATCACGATCCTACCAGCTGAATCAATTGCCCCCACCATCCATATAACCTTAACGCTCCTGCCCTTTCTGGCACTTCACCCACATACAGGGTGACTAGAGTGTCATTGCTCCTTCACTAACACAAACAAACGCAGAGCGTCCACTGTTTACGGAGAGAGGGTACAGAGTACCTCCCTTCATCCTGCAGAGTTTTCCCTCCAGTAATCCCAGACCCCCTCCCTCCTTCCTTCCAGTATGCAGAGTGAGACCCCTGTAATACCCCCCTCCCTCCTCCCTTACAGAATGCAGAGTGAGACTCCTAAATATCAGAACTTACCTTCTGTCGTGAAACCTTCAGCTGAAGACCCGCTGGCTTTTCTAATCGTAAACGAGACGGCATCTGGCAGCTGCCCGTTCTATGTAAAATGAGGATGTGTGCATGGAGAGGCAGTGGGCTGCATAATCTTCAGAGGTAAGTACCGTTTTACATATTCTGATTGGGGCGCCACCGCCGAGAGGCAGTGGGGGGGTGGCCACACAGACGTCCCCCCACCGCCGGTAATTTGCGGCAGGCCCTTCTTGACATCGCTGTCGAGGTGGGCCTCTCCCCGCAGAATTTTACCGGCCCCCACGCTGTGACCCACGGTGTCGAGCGGCCGGTAAAATTCAACCCCCTACGTTTAGCTTCTGGTGGCTTACTTACAGCCCAATAGGCAAAATCTTTCGGACTACAGGAATCTGATGTGCGTTGATGTGGCTGGAATGATAAGAATCTGTTTGAAAAAAAAATCAAGTATCACAGGGACTACATTATGCCCATAGGAATGTTGAAATTCTTCTGGACCACAACACAAGGAAACACGAGGAGGCAACGTGCAGTTTATAACTCAGTAAAGTAGTGCATAGAGCTGGAGCAGAAATGTTGCTGCAACTTTAATCTTCAGACGGCACGCCATCTGTATGAGTAATGCACAAAATTGTTCTAATTTCCTTCCACTGACTATAATTTTCCAAGTGAAACATTTCTCAAATCATAATGTCCAATGGTGGCTTGATGCATGATATTTAAAATGGATCAAAATGTTATACAGACCATTGTGAATATCAGTCAATGCCACCACTCTCAATCAAACAGATTTCTGGATTTATATTTTTACATTTAAAACATTTGTCTGATGATTTCATTTAATAACAATGATAGAAGTCATTGTTTAAATGCTGCTTTACCACATTCCACAACAAAACCAATTACCCCTTAAAACCAACTTAATTAACTAGGAACCTGGTGCCAATTCAGGTTTCATTTACCAAGTATGTTAAGCCTACATTAAAATCACTGACCAACTCAAGCAAATGGACCGCTTAGGTGGAGCACTACCGAGAACTGTACTCCAGGGAAAATGTTGTCACTGAGACTGCCCTCAATGCAGCCCAGTCTCTGCCAGTCATGGATGAGCTGGACGTACAGCCAACAAAATTGGAACTCAGTGATGCCATTGATTCTCTAGCCAGCGGAAAAGCCCTGGGAAGGACGGCATTACCCCTGAACTAATCAAGACTGCCAAGCCTGCTATACTTTCAGCAATCTACGAACTGCTTTGCCTGTGCTGGGACGAGGCAGCAGTACCACAGGACATGTGTGATGCCGATATCATCATCCTCTATAAGAACAAGGGTGACCGCGGTGACTGCAACAACTACCGTGGAATCTCCCTGCTCAGCATAGTGGGGAAAGTCTTCACTCGAGTCACTTTAAACAGGCTCCAGAAGCTGGTTGAGTGTGTCTATCCTGAGGCACAGTGTAGTTTTCGAGCAGAGAGATCCACCATTGACATGCTGTTCTCCCTTCGCCAGCTACAGGAGAAATGCCGAGAACAACAGATGCCCCTCTACATTGCTTTCATTGATCTCACCAAAGCCTTTGACCTCGTCAGCAGACATGGTCTCTTCAGACTACTAGAAAAGATTAGATGTCCACCAAAGCTACTAAGTATCATCACCTCATTCCATGACAATATGAAAGGCACAATTCAGCAAGCGGCGCCTCATCAGACCCCTTTCCTATCCTGAGTAGCATGAAACAGGGCTGTGTTCTCGCACCTACACTGTTTGGGATCTTCTTCTCACTGCTGCTCTCACATGCATTCAAGTCTTCAGAAGAAGCAATTTTCCTCCACACAAGATCAGGTGGCAGGTTGTTCAACCTTGCCCAAGAGCGAAGACCAAAGTACGAAAGTCCTCATCAGGGAACTCCTATTTGCTGACGATGCTGCATTAACATCTCACACTGAAGAGTGTCTGCAGAGACTCTCGACAGGATTGCGGCTGCCTGCAGCGAATTTGGCCTAACCATCAGCCTCAAGAAAATGAACATCATGGGACAGGACATCAGAAATGCTCCATCCATCAATATCGGCAACCACGCTCTGGAAGTGGTTCAAGAGTTCACCTACCTAGGCTCAACTATCACCAGTAACCTGTCTCTCGATGCAGAAATCAACAAGCGCATGGGAAAGGCTTCCACTGCTATGTCCAGACTGGCCAAGAGAGTGTGGGAAAATGGCGCACTGACACGGAACACAAAAGTCCGAGTGTATCAAGCCTGTGTCCTCAGTACCTTGCTCTACGGCAGTGAGGCCTGGACAACGTATGTCAGCCAAGAGCAACGTCTTAATTCATTCCATCTTCGCTGCCTCCGGAGAATCCTTGGCATCAGGTGGCAGGACCGTATCTCCAACACAGAAGTCCTCGAGGCGGCCAACATCCCCAGCATATACACACTACTGAGCTTGAGATGGCTTGGCCATGTGAGCCGCATGGAAGATGGCAGGATCCCCAAGGACAGATTGTACAGCGAGCTCGTCACTGGTATCAGACCCACCGGCCGTCCATGTCTCCGCTTTAAAGATGTCTGCAAACGCGACATGATGTCCTGTTACATTGATCACAAGTCGTGGGAGTCAGTTGCCAGTGATCGCCAGAGCTGGCGGGCAGCCATAAAGGCGGGGCTAAAGTGTGACGAGTCGAAGAGACTTAGCAGTTGGCAGGGAAAAAGACAGAAGCACAAGGGGAGAGCCAACTGTGTAACCGCCCCGACAACCAATTTTATCTGCAGCACCTGTGGAAGAGTCTGTCACGCAAGAATTGGCCTTTATAGCCACTCCAGGCACTGCTTCACAAACCACTGACCACCTCCAGGTGCTTACCCATTGTCTCTCGAGACAAGGAGGCCAAAGAAGAAGAAGAAAATTGAAAATGATTTGCATCTTTTGTTGTTCAGCAGATGGGTCGTTATAACATATTTTAATGTTAATAATATCATTATATCCATTAAAAACAGAGATCATATTGTCAACGTTAATATTTTCCAGTTAAAAGGCAGTTTTGGAACACTTTAAGAACTATTTTTGTTGCTAAAATTTTAACCTAAGAATAAAAATGATAGCAACGTTAAACTAAGATCCCAACTGCCCTCCCAGGTGAATGTGAAAGATCTCATGGCACTATTTCAAAAAGAGGGGATTCTCTTCTGTGTCCTTGTCAATATTTATCTCTCAACCAACATTGCTAAAACAGGTTATCTGGCCATTATCTCATTTGACCTTGCTGCCACATTTCATGCACTGACTACACTTCAGAAATATTTTATTGGCTGTAAAGCACTTTGGGGCATCCTGAGTGAAAGATGCTATGTAAATGCAAATCTTTCTTTACATAGATCCTGGTGTAACTTAGCAAGTGAGACATGGCACCAGGGTCCATTCTATTTATACACAAGCTCACCAATGTTTCTGAAATGTATAAACTTTTTATAAATAAAATAAAGGAAAATAAATGGAAGAATTACCAAGTACCACATCATGTAGGAATCATCTAATTGCACGTGGTGACTCAGTCAGGATACTAACCCGTTGGGGTGAGGTGGGTAGGGGCCTCTTCATAGTGTCTTGATGGACCAGATGCTGCAGTTTATATTATTTCTGGGGTCTATTTATAAAATTCTTTAACATAATTAATTTTGTGTATTATCTCTATTATTTAATAATTAATCTCTATTATTAATCATCCTTCCATATCTGTGTATCCTCCTCCAGCCCTATGTGCCTTTGAGATCTCTGAGCTCCTTCAATTCGGGCCTCTTGAGCATCCCTGATTTTAACTGCTCCACCATTGGTGGCAGTGCTTTCAGCTGCCTAAGACTTGGAATTCCCTCCCTTAACCTCTCTGCCTCTTTATCTCTCTCTCTCCTTATTTAAGATACTCTTAAAAACCTTTCTCTTTGATTAAGCTTTTGGTCACCTTTCCTGATTTCTCCTTCTATGACTCAGTATCAAAAAATGCCAAAATTATTTTTTATTGATCTCACTCTTGTTAAGCACCTTGGGATGTTGCACTATATTAAATGTGCTAAATAAATATAAGAAGTTGTGGTTTTGTTGTTGTTTAAAGTTCTCTGGATTGGTAGATTTGAGCCACTTAATTGAGATTTTTTATCTTTTTTGATCGAAAATCCTGATGGCAAAGTTGTGAAACCCAGTCGCATGATACAATAGTCAGATGAAGAAGTGATTGCAGACTAGGGATATCACGTTGCTGCAGTTGTTATATGATCCAAACCAATTAACAAAAGCAATTTTGGGTGGCACAGTGGCGCAGTGGTTAGCACCGCAGCCTCACAGCTCCAGCGACCCGGGTTCAATTCTGGGTACTGCCTGTGTGGAGTTTGCAAGTTCGCCCTGTGACCGCGTGGGTTTTCGCCGGGTGCTCTGGTTTCCTCCCACAGCCAAAGACTTGCAGGTTGATAGGTAAATTGGCCATTATAAATTGCCCCTAGTATAGATAGGTGGTAGGGGAATTGAGGGAAGGTGGGGTTGTGAGACGATAAGGATTAGTATAAATGGGTGGTTGATGGTCGGCACAGAGTCTGTTTCAGTGCTGTATCTCTAAATAAAATAAAATAAAAATGATTAGATATCCTTTCTTTAATTAAGAAAGAACTTTCATTTATATAGCACCTTTCACAACTTCAGGATGTCCCAAAGCGCTTTACAGCCAATTAAAGATTTTGAAGTGTTGTCATTGTTGTGATGTAGGAAACAAATTTGCACACAGCAAGATCCCACAAATCCCAATTTTTTTTTTAGTAATGTTGTTTGAAGAAGAAATATTTTCTAGGACACTAGGGAGAACTCCCCCACTCTTCTTTGAATAATGCGATGGGATCTTTTAAGTCTACCTAAGAGGGTAGATGGAGCTTCGGTTTGGCGTTTCACATGGTAAAGTCTTTAGATTATTTTCAAATTGCTAAATTTTTAATTAATAGCAGTATTTCTTCATGGTTTCCTGTTTAATTCTTAGACATTTAATATATTTGGTGGGGAAGAGGAGGGTACTCTTTCCTTTCCGATCTAAAGGAAACTTTTCTAAAGCTTGCAGCACAATGTGTTTTCTCAGTACTGCTAATGTTCTTTAATTAGATATCGGCTTGAGTCTCTAGTAAGATCACATGTGAACTATATCATAATGCACAGAATGTGAAGCCTAGTATAAAAAATCATTTTCTTCCTCCATTATTTGCAAGCTCGTATAGATTCATTTATTAAATAAGAACTAAAAAGTCTGTTGCTCTAAGGGAAAAGGGGCCACTAATGGAAAGACTTGAAGAAAATCAGAACTGAGTAAAGAAATTCCCTTTATTTGGAAATAACATCTCTTGAGGCAAGTGGGAGATGACAGTGTCTCAAAAACGAAGACCAGACAAGGCCACATTCAAACACTGACAGCTTGTGAGATGTAAGTTGACTTGTGTTACAAGAAATGGGGCTAGCAGTAGCTGCCACTGCTCCCTGGGGCTTTCCCTGATCTCATCATTAAAAACCTGTTAAAACACTTTTGATGTTGCCACAAGCCAAGTGTGAAAAGCCAGCACTGATGGCCTCGTTACTTCAAAGCAGTGATGTGTGGGACACAGCAGCCAATATCATGTGCATCAAGGTGTGATATGAGCACAGATCTGATTTGCGATGAAATTTTCATGAGGCCTGCTAGCAGACTTGGGGCATACTGTGATCTAATGTGTTTCTCTAGCCTGACTATTTCTGTGTGGTGTGCGCCAAAAAAGCCCACTGAAAAGCATCCTACAGCAAAAGGTGATGGACAGCTCACATTGATGAGGGCGAAATCAATTAAGGTGCATCAAATCAGAAACTCATGCAGTCCCAAAGTGACAAATATTGGCTGGAACTAAGCAAAGCAGCTGCTGAATAAAATGCTTGACCTTTTTACTGCAGCTGTTTTTCATTCAGTTCCAAAGATGCCAGCACAGAATAGAAGGCACACATTAACTTCAGTTGGTTCTTGGCAACTGTCTTCAAAACGAATGGACAGTGTGCAGATCTATTTCTGATGTAGAATTCAAGAGTTTTAAAAGAAATAATAATCAGAAGATATAGGGCTGAATTTTCAAACTGCTGTGGAGGCAGGACCAGAGGCAGAGGGCCTGCAATTTCCTGCAACTAGCTGGCATGCTGGCTTGCTGGTATGTTCCCACCTCTGGGCCATTTTCGAACATGCCAGTTCAGGTGGGAAGGGGTGGTGTGGGGAAATGGCTACCACCAGCCAGCGGCAGTTAATTAGACATCCTTAACGGTCTATTAGGGCCACTCTGCTGATGTCAACTGGAATTTTCTAGTCGGCATGTGGGCCCCTTGGCCAAGAGTGACAGACCAAGGGACCAGCACACCATTAATAAAGTTAAGATCCCCCCATCGCAGCCTCAATAACCATAAGGCCAGAGCTGCAGCTGCCTCCATGATGATAGCCTGGAAGCTGTGGCTTCTTTGTATTTTTAAATTTTTAAAAAGTCTTCAGCGGGCACCTCCAACCTGAGGTGCTCTCTCTTTTCACCTACCTATATTGGCAGCCCCCACTACTGGCAGTGGCACTGCCAATCCTTCAGTGGTGGATGGCCTCCTATTGGCCCTCCAGTCTCGGGATCCCACTCATCATCCTAAATTGGATGGGGCTCCTGGAGGCAGACACTTAATTGGCCACTTACTCAAAAAATCGCTACCAGGGTCCCGCCGTCGGCAGTTCTGGGTTTCTGACCTGGAATCCAGCTCGACGTTGGGATTGGGATACTGGAATGAAAATCCGACCCATAAAGTGAGCAAGTATAAAATAATCAAATAACCCTTTGAGAGAGAATATGCTTTGAGCTCAGGATGAAGCCATCTTTTTGTTCTAGTAATCTTCTTCATAAGTAGGACTAGTTCAGTATTTCATTATTGCTCATTTTGAATTTTTCTACCTGGAGAACATGGGCAGCCCAGGCCCGAGAAAAGCCGCCTGTTAAAAGTAGGCAGCTATCTGACAGTCTGTGGTGGGGGGAGGGGGGGCCTTCTGATCATGCACCCTGTGCCTGATGGCAGGCCGCCTCCGATGCCCCAATCACCCCCAATGCACAACACGGCCCCCATCCCCCCAATTGACCACCCAATTGACTCCCCCCTGGTGAGGCCCCAAAAAATTATCTTTTCTCAGGGCCATCCTTCCTCTTCTTCTTGAAGCTGGGTTTCAGTCCCAGCAGTGGCCACTTCTCCCAGTGACACTGCTGGGACTAAAAGCTGCCTGCCTGCTGATTGGCTGGCGACTCCATTAGGTGGGACTTCCTGCCTCAATGAGGTGGAAGTCCCGCCTCAGACCAATTAGGGGCCGGGGGACCCTAAACTGCAGTCTGGATCCCCAGGCCCGGCAGAGGCAGGATCGCCACTGACTTTTTGGTCACTGGATGGCTCCCATCTGACGAGAGTAAAATTCCGGCCATAATCTAGGCTGACACTTCAGTGCAATATGGTGCTGTTATAGGTGCCATCTGTGGGTGGATGTTAATTACTGACCCTCTTAGGTAAGTATAAAAGATCCCATGGCACACTCTGAAGAAGAGTTCTCTGTGGTGTCCAGGCCAGTAATTATTCCTCATTCAGACCTAGGACTTCTGAATTCTTCAATTGAGTCTATGGTTGCTGGCTCAAAATCCTGGAACTCCCCCTGCCCAACAGCATTGTGGAAACACCTTCACCAGATGGACTACAGTGGTTCAAAAAGAAAGCCCACCACCACTTTTTCAGGGCAACTAGGGATAGGCAATAAATACCAACCTTGCCTGTGACATCCATATCCTGAAAATGAATTAAAATTTATGATCCGAAGAAGGGTCACTGACCCGAAACGTTAACTCTGCTTCTCTTTCCACAGATGCTGCCAGACCTGCTGAGTGGTTCCAGCATTTCTTGTTTTTATTTCAGATTTCCAGCATCCGCAGTATTTTGCTTTTAAAATTTATGATAGTTGGTAGTTCATTCTATAATTAATGACAGTAATTGTGAAATAATTATTCATTAAGTTTCATTTCATCTCCTACTTTTCATTGGTGATATAATCATGTTTCCTTGATGCCTTCTGTTCATCATCATAACTTTTCCAACTGTTTTCTTTCATGGTTTTAAAAACATTGCTTCAACCACACTTGTCAGTGCTTCGAGCTCCATCGTGTGCCAAGTAGTGGGGCGTTGGTTTGGTTGGGGGTGGGGTGGGGGGTCTTTAAAGAGAATTCTCCTTCAAGTTTTATAAGTTAGACAAGTCTGAGGTATTGTTTCATGAATCTTTCCATCCTCCTTGTTTTCTTTGGAGATCGATGCTGCAATGTTTCTCGTGTAGGGCTCCAGTAGTCTTTCCATGCCATGTGTCTTAACTGCGTTTGTCTTTCTTCGGTCTTAATTGAAAACAGTGAAGTTATATAGAGCTGGGAAATCTCTTGCAGGTTATCAAGTCCAGACGATTACGACTGTGAAATATTTTCACAGTTGATCACTGAGCTAGTTCAAACTCTTAGCTGCCTCTCAAATATCAATTGACATCAAAGCAGCTTGTTCTCCTAATGAAGGAAATGGTACCATGTATTGAACCTAGGACACCTGATAATTGACCTGAAGCCATTTGTATCGTGGCAGCTAATTGTTAAGTCTCAAACTGATTTAATCTAGGGTTTTGGATTGCATTTATTTGCAATGCTTGGCTCAATGACACCTTTTTGTTAAATTCTTGACAAAAAATAGGAAAAATATGAGTTGAATATTAACTTTGAAATTTGGTGCAAATTTCACTTAACATTAAAACTTTTGAGTCAATAATGCTTCAATGCATAACAATTTCACTGGCTTTTAATGCGTGAAAGTTCTTCATATTTAAGTGCTCTTTGAGCCCTTTTGTTTGACCAGTGATACAATCAAGTGAGAAAGGTGTCTAGGGGTCTTTTACTGTCTTCACCTGGTCTTATTGTAACAGGGTTTAATTTTAAACACACTGTGTTTTGAGCTCCCCCTTGGTGAATTCTTGTTCACAGCTTTCCAATTATAAGGCAAAAAAATGAGCACACCAGGTTTTCTTAGGTTTAAAGAAGAAAAGTGAAATTTATTAAACCTTAAACTTAAACTCTAATTCGGTTAACGCCTACGGATACATGCCGTGCTGCATGCCAGCATGCATACGTGCTACGCGCATGCAAATAGAGACAGAAAAGAGAAGAAAAATAAAATGGAATGGTTTGAGGCAACCTCTGAAGAGGGTTTTTTTTTACAGTGCTTCAAACTTGCTGTAGGGTTCTTGATTGTAGGTAGTCTTGCTTTTTGTTGGGGCCCAGTATTCTTCTTAAGCCTTATTTACTGTAGGAGACTTTTCTCTCTTGGGGTTCATATGTCTTCAATGGTTTCTGAAGACGGTGAGAGCGAGATGAGAGCAGACAGGAGAGAGGTGTTCTCAGTCCAGGAGCAAAACAACTTTCTGAGTTCAAAATCCCTGTTGGAAGTTCAAATTCAAAGAAACTCCAAGTCATACAGTCATGTGGCCAAACTGGTCAGACCATATCTGTTTGTGGACTTGGTGATCAGAGCAGTTAACCTGGACTGCTAGCCTTTCAACCTTCAATGTCTTGTAATCAAATGTCCAGTGTGGATTAAATTGGAGCCGGGAAAAGCTCCTTCGTCCTTTGAAGTATTTGTCTGTTGATATGCTAATGTGTCTCTCCAGCCAAAGTCTCTAACTGTTTTTAAAGCAAGTTCTTTCTTCACCAACAATAGTTTAAAATCAATGTTCATGTGGCGAAATTAATTTTTCTCATTCTTGGCAGGCGGGGGGCTTGCCTGACATCAGGTTTCCTAGTTGGAGAACTTCCAATAGGATCAACATGCGAAGATATGGGAGGGTAGCCCTAGTTCGCTTGCAATGCAGTAATTATCCTGACAATGATCACGTACGTCAAATATCTTCCTATTAATCCTTAGTTGCTTCTTTTTAAATTCAAACCGGCACCTTTTTATGTATTCCAGCAGGTTTCTTATCAGAATCGTTCGTGCACTGAAAAGACATGCTCCTTTTCTTAAGTTTCCCTTCAGTTATCTTTTACTCAAGTATGTCTGTCTTTGGATGTTTGGGACTGAGCTCTCCCCAGTCCTTTTACCATACCTTTATTGGGCATCAGAAGGTGAACATGTTTAACGGGGAAAACAAAAACAAAACTAGGTCTTAGTTATGTGAGAGTATCTCCATATTTCGTTTCATTTTGCAGATGCTTTTAGATTCAACTTGCACTCATCTTTGCCACAAGGAAAGGTATCTGAATCCTTGGGCAAATTTTGCCAGCAAAGACGAAGTCATGATGCAGGACATAAAGTGGGTGGCATGGCCACATGGCTAGGGGGCGGGGGGCCCGTGAAACAGCAATATTGTTGGGTCCGTCCAATTAACTGGTGGCAGACATGGGAGCTGGCCAGTTAGGCGGCACGGTTTGGGGGAAGTATTGGGTCATGTCAGGTAGGTGCCATGTTTAAAAGGTAGCTAGCAATCGATTGAAAGACAGGAGCACTGGTAGACACTGAGAGGGAGGCCTAACAAATGGTGTATTTGGGAGATGGCGCAGAGAGAGCAAGGGTGGCACACAGGTCTGGTGCTCCTCCAGGCAGCAAGGGCACACAGGGAAGTTCTTTACCCTTGGGATGGGAGGAGGAGGCCAGCTAGGCAGATCAAGAAGACATGGCTGGAGATCATGGAGGAGGTGAGCAGCTGTGGGGTGGTCCCATGTATGTGGCTGCAGAGGAGGAAGATGATCAATGACCTGATGTGGTCTGGCAAGGTGAGTGCTGCACATAGCTTAAGCTCGCAGCCCTAAAAGGTCACGAAAGATGAATATGAAATTGGAACTCTACTCATTGTAATCTTCAACTATTCATTCATTGGTAGCCAGAAATCTGTCACCTCAACAGCTTTTAAAAAGCCCTGACTGGATTTTCATTGGAGTGATTGCTACTTTTATCAGTCTTTACTTTTCTAAACAGGTATTCCAGACATTATCAGTGAATTAAACAGTGCATCTATAAAACCTTATTCTCATATAGCAATATATTATACAAGGATATAAAACTCTCAATTGTATTGATACAACCATGGTCATCAGTGCTTTAAATTTTTCACACCTGCCTTCTAAGCTCCGAAAAGAATGCTCAACATTTTCTCCCTTCTCCTTGGAGATTCACTATGTTCAAATAAGATCCACCACACTGTTTCATATTCTCATCTCACTCCTTTCACAAAACAGTGGAACTCCTTATTTTCTCCAACAATCTACAGGTTTTTAAACACAAGTTCAGTGTCAACTAATTTTGGTTTACTTCATCATCTCTCTTACTCTTTTCAACCCTGCTCTTGTCCTTCATTATGAACATAGGCTCTTCATTTGGGCTTTTCAATAACAAGAATGTGAAATTAGATATTCATAATCTAGGCAAGCACATTCCCTTTTCAGAGCATAGTGAACCTGTGCGCACATGAACTCATGGAGAGTGAGGCGAAACAGCTTGCATTAACGTAGCGCCTTTAATGTAATAAAACATCCCACTTCACAAGAGAGTAATCAGACTCATTACCAGAGAAGGAAACATTGGAACAGGTGACCAAAAGATGGGTCAAATAAATTTTCAGCAGCGACTTAAAAGAAGAGAGCACGATACAGCGATTTACAGAGGGAATTCAAGATCTTAGGACCTAGACTGCTGAAGGCGCATCACCAATGGTGGGATATGCTTCACTTCAACAACTTTATGTTGTTGATACCAAACCTGAAAAAAAAGCTTTCGATCAACACACTTTTGTCTCCTTTCAAAACTGGAAATATTAAAAACTCTACATGCAACTTACTGCTTGTGGGTCCAGCATTGCAGAAATCACATATTGGAGCTGTTTCAACAAATGCTGGTATTCAGGCTTCAGTGAACAGGAGGCACTTAACCAGGCACTTCACTGTCATAAAGCCATAAAGCCTCACTGATCTAGTTATCATTAGAAATAAAATGGAAACTCAGTCCCTTTCTAACTGAAAGGTTAACTTTATACTTTGGGAATTAATAATAGTTGCAAAAAATTAAGATGGTGAAAAATGACAGAAGCAAAGCCTTAAGTGAATAGAGTAATATTTTTTTCAATCGACAATGAGATGTGTTGATATCAAATTTGCTATGTTTATTGAATGAATTGTAGAATGCTTACCGCACTGATGGAGGCCATTTGGCCCATCCTGTCTGTGCTGGCTGTCTGATGACAAATAAAAAGAAAATTAATTTTAATTCCTAAGCCTTTCTCAAGTAACTGCTCATTACACTGTTATGCATTAGAAGGTCTGTTAAAATACGAACAATTATCAATCATTGATTTCTTTGCAGCCATTGAATTATCGTTATTTATAAGTGACAGTTAACATTCACCCTGTTGTATGAAGTTGGTCAGCAGCAATCTAACCACCGCTACCAATTTACATTTCTAGCAAGCTCCTCCTGTAAGGAAACTATCTCACATTATGTAAACACTTTCTTTACCTGGTGAAATGGAGAAATCTGAGCATTATTCACTCTTTAAATAGATACTGTAGCTACTCAACTCCCCCCCCCCCCCCCCCCCCCCCACTGTGGTTGACAGGGCCCTCAACCGTGTCTGGCCCATTTCCCACACCTCTACCCTCACCCCTTCCCCTCTCTCCCAGAACCGCGACAGGGTTCCCCTTGTCCTCACTTTCCACCCCATCAGCCTCCATATCCAAAGGATCCTCCGCCATTTCCGCCACATCCAGCATGATGCCACTACCAAACGCATCTTCCCCTCCCTTCCCCTGTCAGCATTCCGAAGGGACCGTTCCCTCCGCGACACCCTGGTCCTCTCTTCCATTACCCCCACCACCTCGTTCCCTTCCCATGGCACCTTCCCCTGCAATCGCAGGAGGTGTAATACCTGCCCATTTACCTCCTCTCTCCTCACTATCCCAGGCCCCAAACACTCCTTTCAGGTGAAGCAGCGATTTACTTGTATTTCTTTCAATGTAGTATACTGTATTCGCTGCTCACAATGTCGTCTCCTCTACATTGGGGAGACCAAATGCTGACTGGGTGACCACTTTGCAGAACACCTCTGCTCAGTCTGAAAGCATGACTCCGAGCTTCCGGTTGCTTGCCATTTGAACACTCCCCCCTGCTCTCATGCTCACATCTCTGTCCTGGGATTGCTGCAGTGTTCCAGTGAACATCAACGCAAGCTCGCGGAACAGCATCTCATTTACTGATTAGGCACACTACAGCCTGCTGGACTGAACATTGAGTTCAATAATTTCAGAGCATGACGGACCCCCCCATTTTACTTTTATTTTTAGTTATTTTTTCTTTTTTCTTATTTATATATTTTTTGTGTTTGTTTTATTTTATTTCATCTTAGTTTGTTCAGTTTGCTTACCCACTGTTTTTTTTTTCATCTTTGTACTTGCGGCCGTTCAATTTTCAGTCCATTAACACCTATTCTGTAGTAATGCTTTGTCTTTCAACACACCATTAACATATTGTTCACCTTTGCTCCATGACCTTCTGGTCAGCTATTCTATGACCTTGTCCTATCTACACCTTCTCCTTTGTTATCTCTTACCTCACCCCCGCTTTACTTGCTTATAACCTTTCACATTTCTAATATTTGCCAGTTCTGAAGAAGGATCACTGACCTGAAACGTTAACTCTGCTTCTCTCTCCACAAATGCTGCCAGACCTGCTGAGTATTTCCAGCATTTCTTGTTTTTATTTCAGATTTCCAGCATCTGCAGTATTTTGCTTTTAAGATACTGTGGTAGAGCAGGCACAATCAGGGAATAACTATCATTTATGGTTCCATGGTTCTCATGCCAGAGTCAGAAGGTCGTGGGTTTGAGTCCCATTCCAAAAACCTGAGCACAAAATTAGGCTGACACCCTAGTGCAGTACTGAGGAAGCAATGCACTGTCAGAGATGATATCTTTCAGATGAGATGTTAAACTGAGAACCTACCTCTTTCAAGGACGTATTTCAGAGAAGAGTAGGGGAGTTCTCCTGGTGCCCTGGCCAATATTTATCCCTCAACCAACATCACTAAAAAAATACAGATTTTCTGGCCATTATTATATTGGTGTTTGTAGGACCTTACTGTGTGCAAATTGGCAGCTACGTTTCCTAGATTACAAGAGTGATTATTCTTCAAAAGTACTTAATTGGCTGTAAAGTGCTTTGGAATGTCCTGAAGTGGTGAAAGGTGCCATCCAAGTACAAATAAAAAATATAAATGCCAATGATGTGATTTTCCATGGCTGATTGCAAATGATCTGCATTAAAATGTCGTTTTTAAAATTACATGTTATATTCTCTTAAGGAGGACAAACATGGACTTCACCTTGTGGTGAAGATCAGTGCAAGTTGGATCTAAATGCAAAATGAAAAGAAATATGGAGATACTCTCAAGTAACTACAACATAGTGGCCCCTGAATATGTCCACCCATATCTGGGTGGACTAATTCTACAGTTCCTGTCATTTCTGATGGAAAATCTCAGCAATGGCAGTGGAGAATGGGGACTCAGCGGTGCAGCTGCTGGACAGATTTTCTGCGTATATCCAATAGAGTCAAACTGGGTAGCCAGCACTGGTTCTAGTGGAAAATTCTGCCCCAGTATTTAGCCCAGAGTATTTTAAAGTAGATATTCAGCAAAGTTCACATACGAATGCTTAAGAAGTAATTGCTACTTTTCTGAATGTGCTATTTTTACACATGTAAAATAGTCCTGATTTGTCAATTGGGTGAAATGTTCTAACCATTCAAATTTTCTATTTAACAACTGAATGAAAGAGTTGCATTCATGAGGCACCTTTCATGATGTCAGGATGCCCAAAGCTTTTTACAGCCAATGAAGTACTTTTGAAGTGTTTTTGATATTTGATGATAATCTTCTCTTATAACTGAGTGAGTGGTGTGGTACTAAGCCATACAGATCAGGAAGTCCTCAGTTTAATCCACTCTCAGCAGGAGCAGTCAAAAGGAGGTAGGAGGGGAAGTATGATTTGCCTCCTGATCTCTGAGTTGAGGTGGGCACAAAACCAGCTACACCTTGTGTTGCTGATTATTATCCAAATATCCCTGCAAGAGGTTGATCTGTGTGTATGTGAGATGGCAATGTGAATAGAGTCAGTTTTCTTGGTACCCATGATCAGTTAGACTACCACCACTCCACCACATGGGGAGTTACTAGAGGGATGTCACTACATGGATAACTCTACTATGGCACAGGTTGCTATATCCAGGAGAGGATGGTTAAGAAGAGAAAATCTACTTAGCCAGTCTTTCCTTCAGTGTTGGACTGAATTTTACCCCCTCTTCTCTCTGCTGGTAGTATTTTATCATTTCAGGCCTGAATATCATAGAATCATAGAATGGTTACAGCACAAAAAAGAGGCCATTCAACTTGTCGTGTCTATGCTGGCTCTCTGCAAGAGAAACCTAGTTAGTCCCACTCTCCCGCCCTTTCCCCGTAGCCCTGCAAATACCTTTGTTCATGTGCTTATCCAATTCCTTGTTGAAAGCCATGATTGAATCTACCTCCACCACCCTCTCAGGCAGTGCATTCCAGATCCTAACCACTCGCGGTATAAAAGACTTTTTTCTCATGTCGCCATTGGTTCTTTTGCCAATCACCTTAATTCGGTGTCGTCTGGTTCTCGGCCCCTCATGATTTTGAACATTTCTATGAAATCTCCTCTCAACCTTTTCTTCTTTAAGGAGAACAATCCAGCTTCTTCAATCTATTCACGTAACTGAAGTCCCTTATCCCTGGAACCATTCTCATAAATCTTTTCTGCAGTCTCTCTAAAGCCTTTACATCCTTCCAAGTCCCTTTGTGCCTTCACTCCCTTTAGAATTGTACCCTTAATTTTATATTGCCTCTCCTTGATATTCCTACCAAATGTGTCACTTCACACTTCTCTGCATTACATTTCATCTGCCATATGTCCGCCTATTCCACCGGCTTGTCTATGTCCTCTTGAAGCCTCACTATCCTCCTCACAGCTTACAATACTTCCAAGGTTGTGTCATCTGCAAGTTTTGAAATTGTGCCCTGTACATCAAAGTCTAGGCCATTAATATATATCAAGAAAAGCAGTGGTCCTATTACTGATCCCTGGGGAACCCTACTGTATACCTTCCTCTAGTCCGAAAACAACTGTTCACTACTATTTCCTGTTTCCTGTCACTCAGGCAACTTTATATCCATGCTGCTGCGGTCCCTGTTATTCCACTGGCTCAACTCTTTCATTCAGTTGTTAAAATAGAAAATTTGAATAGTTGAAGCGTTTCACCAATTTGCTCCCAATTGACAAATCAGGACTATTTTAAATGTGTAAAAATTGCACATTCTGAAAAGTATCAATTCATTCTTAACCATCCATACATGAACTTTTCTGAATATCTACTTTATAATTCTCTGTGCTGAGCACTTGGAGGAGAATTTTCCACTGGATCTAATGCTGGCTTCCCTGTCTGACACTAATGGATATGGGTGAGAAATCTGTCCAGAAATTGCACTGCTGAGGCCCCATTCTCCACCACCATTCTGGGATTCTCCATTGCAAGTGACAGGCGCCATAGAATATATCCACCCACATATTCAAGGGCCACTCAAAAGCCATGCATCCTTTTATTTCCACCACAGCAATGGAGGGAAAACTAGGAATTCACCCAGCCTGTGGGATTAAACTTTTAAAAAAATTGTTATTTTCTTCCGCTGCCCTGCAGCCAACCTCAACATACAATCTAGCTGTTGCCTGAGGCCTTACGCGGATGTATCTTCCTCCTCAGATGGACCACCCTCTGACATCCCCAATGAAGGCAGGAATTCTACTGAAAGCCCACCTAAAATATGGTAATGCTCCTGAACCTGAAAAGTTGGTTGGGGTCAGGGCTGCTCCAGTAGAGCAGCTGCACCTTTCACCTCACAAAAAAAATGCCGGGGTCTGCCAAAACAGAAAATCTCAGCCACTAGTTTCATTGACCTGTGACAGGCCATTGCTAATCTACCATGGAGCAACTGGTTACAATGTGAACTATTCAGAATTAACTTTTAAATCAGAGCACCTTGTAATTCATCTGCGCCAAAATTGACCTCACACCAATCTACTATTCTTTATTGAGATTAATAAAAACAATTCACCTCTATGCAACCCTATAAAACTTCAGCTGTCTTTTTAAAATTTCAAAATGTTGATATTTAATCCATTGACTGGCACTAAACTATATTCCTTCTGCAGCTAAATATACCTTATAGGACATTAACTTATGCATTTATTCAAAGTCTGCTTAGATTAGGCTAGATTCCAATTATTTTATTTTATTCATTCATGGGATGTGAGCTTCGCTAGCAAGGCCAGTATTTGTTCCCCATCCCTAATTTCCCTTGAGAAGGTGGTGGTGAGCCACCTACTCGAACCCCTGCAGTGCATGTGCTGTTAGCGAGGGAGTTCCAGGACTTTGACCCAGCAAAACACAAGGAATTAAATACTAACACAAAAGCAAAATTTTGCACATGCTGTAAATCCAAAATAAAGGCAGAAAATGCTGGAAATAATCAGCAGTTCTGGCAGCATCTGTGAAGAGAGAGAAACAGAGTTAACATTTCAGGTCAATGACCTTTGTGACAAAAGGTAATCAGCCTGCAATGTAATTTCGGATTCACCTTTTTCTATGACAGTGGGAGATTATAACATAAACTTTTCATTGGTTGTGATTTCCCAATATATGCTCCAAGTGTTGAAACTCTGCAACAGAGGGTGCAATCATAAAATCCACCCTATGAGTACAACAGCATGCTCATCTTTCTGGGCATCATATTGTCATCACACCATGTCATACTCATATTAATACATGACCAATAGTCCTGCACATCTATCAAACTTCCAAGTCCATCACTTTATAATCTCTCCCTCCCAAACAAATCATGCTAGTTTCCTAATGTTTCCTAAATAACATCAGTACAAAAGTACTTCATCTGCTTTAAAACGCTTTGGGACATACTGAGTTTATGAAAGGCACTAGGTGTTATTAGGTGTAAGTGTTATTTAGTTTTTATTTATTTGAAGTGAGTTTTTCAGTACTGCTGGGGTCTGTCCCTTTCATCCCTACTACACACTCCTGTTATTTGTGAGTTTTGCCTTTAAAACAAAATGGTGCATTCCATGGTTTTGCCCACCGAAAGTCAGGAGAAAGCAAATTTCCCTCATAGTGCTGTCAGTATGGGTGTGGGGATCTGCACCTTCTGCAGTTTGCAAAGCTAATGGTAGAAGTGTGTCGTTGTAAGCATGACTGTACATCATCGAATGGCGATGACCAAATAAGGAATATGCACCACACATCGCAGTTGAATCTGTTATAGATTAGTATGGATTGAAACACTGAACACTGGAAATTCTTTCTTGCAGCACATTATGATATGTCACGTTATTTGAATAACTACTGCTTTGGCTTTTAATATCCTGCTTGCTAATATTTCTCTGTGATAGGGCAGTGTTTTTGCATAAAATTAATAACTTCCTTTCAATACCATATATGTCCTGCACTGCAACATGACAGTAATATTATCGTTGTGCCGTATTTTAAATCAGTTATCTTCTTCTGGACCTCCAGCCGGGTCCTCCAAATAGTTGAGATAGAATTTTTTTTTAATGACATATTGCCACAATTGATGCCTCCTTTGCATGTTTGAGGACCATCCCCCCCGTTGAAAGTATTCACTCATTGCTCTGTACTAAAAATTCCTGATATTCGCAGAGCTTTATAAATTAAATCAAGATTTTCTCACATGTCTTTTAGCCACTTTTGCAAAATATGAAGAAAAATGTGCACAGTCCATGGCCTGATTAACACATTTTTCTGGTATTTATACTGGTTAGCGGCGGGTTTGTTAACTACTTCAGACCTGGAGGATCACTGCTGCAGATGTGCTGCAACTGATTAATGCAAATAGAATTCCCATTCTCAGGAATTCCATGCTTCAGAGCTGCCTTTTCCTACAATAAGATTAGAAAATTTGCTAATTACACAGAAAGGAAGGAATTTGTTTTGTTTTTTGCTAAAAAGAGAAATACCAGGCACCTGATGTTTAGATTATTTACCCTTTGCTCCCTTATTCATGTGTCAAAGTTAGGTACATCAACACATGTTGACTTTTACAGGTTGTGTACAAACCCTGATAAGGTGTGATATCATGATTGGCTAACAGACTGATAAACAAAAACATTATTATAGTATGGAAAACGTAGACTCATTCACTGCCTACATCAATTAAATAAAAATACCTCTTTTCAAAGTTATTGATATAAATGTCATTGTGATCAGTTGTGCAAGACATAGCCCACAGGGGAAAGCAGTTTCGGCTTCCAATGGATAGAAAGGGGCTAATTTTCAACTTACTGCTGGAGTGTAAAACTGGCATTGAGGGTCAAGCATCCCTATTTCAGAAACTGTCCAATCTTCCTTTCGATTGAAATGACTATTCAAGCTGGAAACTCTTCATGTCAATACTTCATGCAAAATTGTTTCTACATCAATATTTTTTCAAAGTTTTCTGATAACATTTCCACAGAATAAGCATGTATAAAGCAATGATAGCCTCATTGTCTAGCACATAAATCCCCCCTCAGAACTAATGAAAACCAATGCCTCGAACCATAAAGTACTTTATCTCTGTTTACTCACTAAATCACTTAGTCAAACATTTAGAAGTGGTCATTCCAGTTCAGCTCTAGAAAACTGTTGCCCTGAGGACTAAAATTATTGTTGGAAAGTAAGCTGTCAATTTTAGTTTCTTTTTCATTATTTGAAGAATCAGTGAATGCAGCTCAGTTAGTATCATTGAGTCTTTGAATCAATGCAGAGAATGATCTAATTCCAATGTAATGGTTTACAGTACATATGAACTTCCTGCTTTCTCTGTTTCATCAAACTCAATCAGCCAGAAAATGTTGTACTCAATTCTAATGCTAACGTCTACAATCCTTTCTGCTGGTCAGATTATAATTTTACTTTTCCATCATCAGCGGATAAGAAGGGAACATAGGTTGCAAAGAGGAATCTATAGAAGGTATGTGCCACCCAAATGCCCAGGCCAGCAGCCAACTTATATGAGTCTGTGATCATGCAGCTTGCAGGTACAATCACCACCACTGACACATCTACAACTATCATGGGCAGCCACCTATATTGAGCAAACAGTGCTGAGCATTTGCCATTAGCGAAGGAATCAATTACAATGGCATCACTAATAAAGTATGATGCGCACCAACTATTAACAGCAGAACTTACCTTGCACTGTTGATTTCAGTCAAGTCTTCAAGCAGTTTCAACTAGTCATTCGCACTTTGTTAAAGAGCAATTACCTTAGTGATGAGACTATGGATGCAACTGCTAACAATTACGAGAGGCAGTTGCTGAGTGGAGACCTCCTCTCTATTCGCTTTTTGGATTTATTGCTCAAGTCATATATTGGGCAAATTAAAATAATGCCAAGGTCCTGATATATGTTCAGCCAGCATATTTGCTGATTATCCTATCTCATACCAAGTCCCATTTACCTATCACCCCTGTGCTTGCTGACCTACATTCGCTCCCCATTGACCAACACCTCGATTTTAAAATTCACAACCTTCGTTTCAAATTCCTCTGTAGTCTCGTCTCTCCCTATCTCTGTAATCTCCTCTAGCCCTACAATCCTCTGAGATATCTGTGCTTCTCCAATTCAGGCCTCTTGAGCATCCCAATTTTAATTATTCCAGCATTGATGGCCATGTCTTCAGCTGCCTTGGCTTCAGACTCTGGAATTGTCTCCCTAAATCTCTCTGCCTCTCTACCTCACTTTCTTCCTCTAAGATGCCCCTTAAAACCTACCTCTTTGACCAAGCGTTTGGTGATCTGCTATAAAATCTCATTATGTTGCTCAGTGTCAAATTCTGTTTGATAGTGCTCCTGTGAAGCATCTTGGGACATTTTACTATGTTCGAGGTGCTATATAAATACAAGTTGTTGTTGTTATTGCTGGCCACATACAATGAGCTCCTTCAAATAGCTGTGGCACGGTGGACTGTCACAAGATGAAAACACTGTGGCTGCTGCTGGGGTATCTTGTTGTCACTTTCTGGTATGGTGGTCCAAGACCACCTAGATGTTGATCAGATGAAATCCTTTGTAATTCTTATAAACTATAGGGTTGTTGCTTGACACCCTGATGGCTACATGAGGGTACTTCTGTCAATGAGGCCCTGTACATTTTAGAACCCAGGCCTCCTGGCACAAACACTGTGCCTTCTCATGTTGTTCCCTCCTTTCCGTGGAGAAACTAACATAGGCTCTAAAACCCTGGCAAACATGGCTTCAGTGCCCTGCTTGGTACATTGAAGCCTGAATTTCTGACTGCTCTGGAAAATGCCACCAAGGCCAGTCTGAAATGAGCCAAAAAGATGCAATGCTTTTACACAATGGGCAGGGCTGTTTGTGTGCTGCACTTTGCCTGCAGCTGACACACCAGCAGGTGGCACAACTTGGTGACAGTCTCCCTGCTGAAGGTTGATGGTGAAGATAAGCTCCAGTCATTGTGTTTGAGTTAGAAGATGTAATTCCTGGGACACCTGTGGGTAGGGTGCCATATGCCTAAAGTTCAAGTCCACCTGCCTTTCTTTCTTTTGCATGAAATCCCCTTTCTCGCCAAAATTTAGGACAGCCACTAGTAATCCAATCTGTCTTTGCAGCTGTGAGGGCAGCTGTTGGCAACAGAAAAGCTGCCGTTGGAAGTGTGCACCAAAGGAGAGCTGAATTGCAGAAAAACAGCAGCAGGCAGCAGAAAATAAAATTCGGTAGTTATAATGCACAAAGTCCAGTCTGCAGTCAAGATGCAAGTCTCAAACAGATAGTGACCTCGCTTTAAATGGTGGAGTTCTGCAGTGGACAACTTGGAGGCCTCCTGGCAGCCATTTAATTATTCTGCACTCCAGAAGCCCATGGGAATTTGTTGTTGGGCCAACTTGCGCTGATTTAAATAATTATGCTGCCTGAAATGATGCCAATTCACGCAAATAGCTCAGCCTCAAAAACCAATTCATCGAATCAGGAGTTCAGCAGAGAGTGTGCTCAGGCCTGTCTTTCATATTCCAGTTGACTCTGGAGGTGAAGAGTGAGCTGGTGGGGGATGGGGATGGGCCTCTCCCAAGTACAGTATTAGAGAATCGGCCCTTACAATTCCTTGTATGGCATTCGACACCTTACTACCTTAAATATTCTATGCAAATACAGGTTGTTTTTATAAATGTGTACCTTTTAAAAAAGGCGTTTAAGGCGAGACTCCCTCTTAAACTCAGTCACACTAAAGCCTCTGCATGCTCAAATTATTAAATGATCAAAACTACACTAACTGCCCTGTCAATCTGACAATGTCTTAAAGGGGTCACTGTTAAGGTTAATGATCGATAAAACTGGAATCACTTCTGCACAAATATTTTGGGCACATCATATTCACCTGATATGTTGCCATATTTCTGCTGTAGTTGATCAAAACAGCATAAGTAAAACAGGAAGACACACTGACATGCAGGCATTTTTGAATAGAGATGCTTTCCTGCCACAATCAATCATTTCTGAGCTACGGTGGATGACATTTCAAAAATGTGCACTTACCACACTGTTAGTTGCCTCCCCACTGGTAAGGAATACTACTCCCATTGAGAAAGATGCTTTTCATGCTGGGAAAACCTACTTCACGCAGATTACACTTCCTTCCCAGACATCTCACTGTCATCAAAACAAGGGCTATATTCAAACACCAAGTGAAAATAAATCTTGTTCACAATTCCCATATTTATTTAAACAAATTATTTGTAAAAATACAGACTCTGAGTTTTGTACAACTTCCAAACATTCTTCCCTGCATTTCCAGTGAATAATTATATTCAATGCATTTCTGTGACATTTAAATATAGCAGCAAATAGCAACAAATAAATAGGGCAGGATTTTCCCTGTGGGCTACTGAACCCCGTTGACAGGGTCAAATGGGGGTCAGAAGCCTGCACTGTGGGGGAAACAGTCACTCAGCTGTGATTTTCTAGAATTGGCCAGTTAATGGACAGAGGGCAGACTTGCCGTCCAATTCTAGATGACGGCAGGCTATCAAAGCTGGAGGCCCAATGGGAGGCCTTCCAACTTGAAAGCAGCAGTAGGATGCCATTCAAGGTAAATGAGAGGGAGGCCACCTGAAAATGGAGGCGGCCTATCTCCAACTTTTTAAAATTTAAAATAAAAAGTGGCCTTTGCAGCCGGGCCACCACTGGATGAACATACAGATTAGACTCCTCGAGCCTGCTTCACCATTCAATAAGATCATGGCTGATCTGTTTGTGTCTCGAATTCCACACTCCCATCTACTCCCAATAACCTTTGATTCCATTGCCTAACAAGAATCTATCTACCTCCGCCTTAAAATTATTCAATGACCCCGCCTCTACCACCTTCTGAGGCATAGAGTTCCAAAGTCGCACAACCTTCTGAGAGAAAAAAAATTCTCCTCATCTCTGTCCTAAAAGGGCAACGTCTAATTTTAAAATAATGCCCTCTGGTTCTGGACTCCCCCACAAGAGGAAACATCCTTCCCACATCCACCTTGTCAAGACCGTTCAGGATCTTATGTACTTCAATCAAGTCTCCCCTCACTCTTCTAAACTCCAGTGAAAACAAGCCCAGTCTGTCCAACCTTTCCTCATAAAACAACCCGCTCATTCCAGGTATCAATCCAGTAAACCTCCTCTGAACCGCCTCCAATGCATTTACATCCTTCCTTAAATAATGAGACCAAAACTGCACACAGTATTCGAGATATGGTCTCACCAATGCCCTGTATAACTGAAGTAGAACATCCTTACTTTTATTTTCAATTCCCGTCATAATAAAGAATAGCATTCCATTAGCCTTCTTTATTACTTACTGTACCTGCATACTAACTCATGCACAAGAACACCTACATCCCTCTGCACCTCGGAATTCTCAGTCATTCTCCACTTAAATAATGCTCTGCTTTTTTATTCTTCCTGCCAAAGTGAATAACTTCACATTTTCTCACATTATACTCCACCTGCCAGATTTTTATCCACTCACTCAAACAATTTATATCAGTCTGCAACCTCCTTATGTCCTCTTCGCAACATACTTTCCTACTTATCTTAGTGCCATCTGCAAATTTAGCTACCATGCCATTGTTCCCCTCATCTAAGTCATTGTAATAAATTGTAAAAAAGTTGAGATCCCAGCACAGACCCCTGTGGGGGAGGGACAGCTCCTCCACGGGGTAGCCTGCGGCTGCTGCTGCACCCAGACAGGCAGTGGGGAGGGCCCTCTTAGCTGGTCCCCTGGACTGCCACTGGGAGGCTGCCTCCAAGCAGCTAAACTGTCCTTTGCCTCCTGCAGGGTCCTGGAGGCCGACTGGAAAATCCCATTAACAGGCCTTAGTGGGCCTTGAAGTGGCTTAATAGGTTATCCACTGCTAGTGGGTGGGTAGCTCTGCTGCTCATGCCCCTACCCCCCCAATTCTGCCTCCAAGAAAATGGCCCAGCAGTGAAATGGAGCCGGGGAACTGTCGTGCAGGCCGAAGGCACAAAATTCCGTGCTAGCCCACCTCCGATCTCACCCCCGCGGGGGATAAAAATCCTAGCCATAAAGTAGAGAAACAAACAGCATTACTTCCTCTTCTACAGTGTGAACTTTACCCTGTAATTCAGGCTTGACCTGTTCTCCTTAACTGTGCATGTTTGCAGCTCAGATGGTGTCTCTGAACATTTTATAATCTTGCAATTCCACTTCTTAAAACTTCCATTAAAACGTTTTAGGAACGTTCATTGTCTTATGTTCCATTTATAAATCATTTTTGGTAACTGATAATTACTTTGAATTCATTCTCAGGATATGAAGATATGTTACTTATTGCCCATGCCTAGTTACCCTGAACTGAATGGCTTACTAGGCCAATTTAAAGGGAATTTAGAGTCAACGAAGTTGGTGTTGGACTAGAGTTACATACAGACCCAACGGGTATGGAGAACAGGTTTCTTTTCCAAAAGAAAATCAGTCAACCCGTTAGGTTTTTATGATATTGCAACAGGTTCATGGCCCTTTTTACTAATACTGGGGCAGGATTTTCCCCGTAGGCTTTGGAATCAGGGTCAAATGTGGGTCAGAAGCCTGCACTGTGAGGGAAACAGTCACCTGGCAGTGAGTTTCTCTGAATTGGCCAATTAGTAGCCAGACGGCGGGCTTGTTGCCCGAGTAAGGACGGCGGGCGGACTCTCAAAGCTGGAGAGCCAATAGGAGGCCCTCCAACACTGAAGCAGAAGCAGGCTGCCTTTTCAGGTAAGTGAGAGAGAGGGCACCTCAAGATGGAGGCACCCTCTCTCCAACATTTTAAACTTTAGAATAAAAAAAGTGCCCTTAGCAGCTGGGGTATCACTGTGGAGGAGGTGCTCCTCCGCTGTGTGGTCTGCAGCTACAGCTGAAGCCAGTCAGGCAGGGAGGGCCTCAAAGCCCACCTGGAGCGCTGATCCCTGGTCCAGGCAGCTGGCCTGTTCCCTGATGCCTTTCGGGCCCTGGAAGCCGACTGGAAAATTCAAGTCGGCCTCAGACAATAGGCCTTAATAGGCCATTAACTACTTGCCACCTTCAGGCAGGTAGCCCTGCCATCTCCGACCCCACCTCTGGGAAAATGGCCCGGAGGTGGGATGGAGCTGGAAAACTGGCACACTGGCTGGTGGTGCAAATTTCTGTACTCACCTGCTTCCATGCTCACTCCCATCAGGGCCTAAAGATCTAGTTCCAGGTTTTTATTTCCGGATTTTAAAAAAGAGAATTCAGATTCTCTGTCATGGCGGGATTTGAGCTTAAATTCTCTGGATTTTTATTCCAGGCCTTTGGATTACTAATCCAGTAACATAGCCACTACGCTACTGTATGGAAAAGTCAAAGTCATATCATGAGTATTTTGAATCAGGTTCGTGTTAGGACTCTGATCAGAATACCTGCTCGTCTTTTACCACATAGTACTTGAAACTACACGCACCTTCCTTGATGTAATGTGAAAGAGCTTAAGGCATGGACTAGCAGGACAATTAATCGGAAGATTGCATTGAATTTGGAACAATTATAGATATTGGGCTATAAGGGAAAACTTTGACTTTCTGTGAGTGATGGCAAATCTAGTTCCAGTTCTGGTTCTATTAAAGCCAACGGAATTAAAAGTCAGGAAAGATGTAAAACGGGCTGCTGATTACCATCGGCCATTATGCACTATTGCACAAGGTGGAAGTCAGTTTGCTAGTGTTACAACTCTAGCACAGGCGAGAAACTGTGTTGCTTCAACCTGATGCTAAAGTTGCAAGGTGTGATTGCACATGGGATGGATTTACCCAAAGACTTGCATTTATATAGCACCTTTCACAACCTCAGAATGTCCCAAAGCGCTTTATAGCCAAGTCACTACTTTTTGTGAAGAGTAATCACATAATGTAGGAAACATGACAGTCAATTTCCACACAGCAAGCACTCACAAACAGCAATGAGATCATTAACAGATAAACTGCTTTTTGCTTTTTAGTGGTGTTGGTTGAGGGATATATTTGGACAGAACACCAGGAGAACGCCCTTGCTCTTCTTCAAATAGTTTCCTGGGACCTTTTACATCCACCTGAGAGGGGCAGACAGGCCTTGCTTTAATATCTCATCTGAAAGGAAGTGCTTTCCAAGAGTGCAGCACTCCCTCAGAGCTGCACTGAACTGTTAGTTTCGATTGTGTGTTCTGTTCTCCGGAGTGGGGCGTGAACCCCCTTATAACTCAGAGGTGAGAGTGCAACCACTGAGCTTTGGCTGGCACACTACAGTCCATCACAGCCATTAGTATAAACAAAAATCTGAAAACACATAAAAAGTTACGTTTGAAATGTATTCTTCACTGTGGAGTAAGTGCTCCACACTGTTTGAAAATAACTTAAACTGACAGCAACAGCAAACTTTGGGTGAGGTGTTTTTTGCATTTGCATCTAACCTGCCAGAAATGGTTTACCTTTGGAAAGTGTGAAACTGGATATTCAGGGCTGGGTGATGCAGTTGTCCATTTTATGGAACAAAGCACTGATAAAGACAAACCAAATTTGAGCCATGTAATGGAATGATATTCGAGATTAACAGAATTCTTTCCATTTAACTGCTGAGCCACCTTTTGTCTCCATGCCCTTCTGCCAGCACCACTGGGGTTTCTGACATAAGATAAACATAATTATAATGCTAAGTGAATCTCTTAAACTGTTCTTGCTGCCAATAGCGTTCCCTTAACATTAGGCCAAATAATATACAAAGTACAACTTTTAATTCAAAGATTTTTTTTTAAAAATCAAGTTATCCAATAGTGTGAATTAATTAATTTTAATAAAACAGATTAGAAAGATTTATTGCACAGTTTTAATTTGAATTAACAGATATTGTGAATTGAGCAAATTCAAAATAAGGAGAATGGCCTTTAAGCTGCATTTCATTGAAAGAACCATGAATAAAATTTAGCTTTGATTATTTTAAACTGGTTGGTTTTGTAGGAATTCAAATAAAATATGGTGGGGTATTTTATTTGAGCTTGTTCAATTTTTGACATTTTTGAACATTGTATATTGGAGGTCCTAAAAAGATTTTTTTCTCAGGTTTTATATTTTGTTTTTGAAAATGCTTTGCCAGCTGCTCCTACCAACCAGCGCGATTATGACACACATCGCAGCCTGATAGTGAAATACAGGTCATGTCAGCTAGTTGAGCAAAGGTCAACTTGATTGTCAATAAAATGGTCAGTCAGGCTTGTTGATGTTATAGATCTAATATCAGCTAAAAGGCCAAATAGAAACGAGTCAGTGAATGGATCAAACAACGACACGCAGTGCAAGAGCCTTTGGCTCGTGGGTGACACCAGAAACAGTTGATGGCTGCAAACAGAAGTCAGTGAAGGACAGTGAAGATAAACTACTATTTCTACCAAACTAAACATTCTGAACAACACAAAGGCCGACATCCATTAGATAGCGGGTGATAAACAAACAGCCAGCGGCCTGGCGTTTTGATCCCAAGCCTCATAAGAGAACAAATAACTGTTGCAAAGTAACAAGCAGGTAGCAAATTACAAATATTTAATCTAACTGTTTGATGGCAAACAACCGAAGGTCCCTGAAACGCAAGGCACAAGTTTATCCTTCTGATACAAAGAAAAAGGTAATAAAATAAACACAGATAGATAAAAAGAAAGTGTCAAATCAACAGAAAAAATGTTAAACAGAAATGTTCTCAGTTTAATTGATAGTAGATAAAAAATAGAACTGAATGAATTTCTTAATCTGATCAAACAAAAAGTAATGTTATGCTGAAATCAGCCAGCATAGATTGATTTGGGGCAACCTCACTTCAGCCGATGGTGGGAGCATATTGCCAGCTCATTACCAGCATATGGCAGCCAATTAAGAGGCCATAACTGGGGCCGCTAGCGGTGACTACTGCTGAGACTACAACTCCAGGGAGAGGGTGCCTCAATGGCCAGGCTCCCTCGAAGAGAAGTAAATTAGGTTGGGGGATGCCGGGGTCAGGCAGGCAGGCACTGGCGATCAGGGGAGGGGGCGGGGTTTGCTGAGTGGCGGCAGTGCTATTGCCGTGAGGGTGGCCATTGCTACCAGGTGCCTCCCCCCATCCACCCCAGGCCAGAATGGAGGGCCCCTCCCCCCGCCCCAGAACCTGCAGGGAGGCCACCAGGTTTCACTGGGCAGCCTCCTCATGCGGCGGCAGGCCCTCCCAATGTGGGTAAAATGCCCACTGTGGTGGGAAGTGACTCTTAATTGGCCACTTAAGTGGCTCAATTGGCCTCCGGGTGGGCGTCTGAGCCACTAACATCCGCCTCCTAACCCGTCCTCAAAGGGGCGGAAAATTCAGCCCTTGGTATCAGAAGACCTACATTATATTACCACCCCCACATTACTCCCTAGCTAAGGTAATGGAGCTTTGCTCATATTTGCTTACACAGGTGGGCAGGGTTCTGCACACTAAATGCTGATAAAGTTTTAAAATTATCCAAGACAACAAAACTGTCAGCTCGTTGCTGAAATTTAAATTGTGAAAAATGGAGTTTAGAAGGAATTATTTTTTATGTTGCTATTGCATTACACAGTTTACACGAATGTGAAAATGAAATCACTTCAATGCAAAAATGTGCCATATAACTGGTGCAAAACAAATCTGTACCACTGGGGTGGAGATGAAGAGTTGAGTTTTCACATTTCAGTCACAATGATACCACTTGCGGTGGACACAATGCTCATTTTGGTGTGATTTTTGCCACTCCATCAAGGCTTTGTAAAAAGGAAAGTTTTGGCGAACATCTTTTCATGAAGACAGTGCCACTTTAAAGTACATAGCTCTTGCTTGTGTGGTCATACACGCCAAGAAGGCCAACAACTGAGTTTGATTAAATGAAAAGCAAATGAGTTCTCAATAATAACCCGGATGCTTACTGCTGGTCTTCCAGCGCAAAGAGTTGTCCACCACCGAATGTTGCAGACTGGCACATTCCAAGGTCCAGGACTACGTGCTGAGGGACGCACTAAAGCTTGGGGCAGCCGCAGCAAAGGCTCAATGGGGAAAGACCACAGTGTAAGGTTCCCCCACCAAGCTAGACTGAGGGGCTGGATCCATGGGAAACCCCTCGAACTGTATCGTTAATATTCTGAATTGCTGTAAATGTAAAACTGTAATTGACATGACAATTGAGAAACGGAAGGGTTGGGAAGAAACTCATGACAGTATTGAAGGAAACTGATCTCCCTTGCAATGTTTGTATTTTTTGGTGCTGTTTGGAAACTGTTTGGCAATGTAATTTTTACAGATTTTTATGAATAAAGTATATTTTGGAAAAAAAAAAAAAAAAAAAAAAAAAAATAACCCGGATGCTTACTTCAAACATTAAAACAAAAGACATTTCATAAATTGAACCCGATGTGTTGACTGTTGCTTTACTGACAAAATGGTACCATTGTCGAGGCAGCAAAGCACAATCATTTAAAATACGAAACAAGTGCAAAGTGCTCTTTTGCAGGTTTTTGAACGCCAGCCATAAAAAATACAAGATAAGTAGAAAAGAATAATCTATGACAGTGCTGGAAACAATTTGTTCAAGATCTAGTATCAGGCATGGCTAATGTTGAAGTTCCGGGTAGGAGGCAATTTAGTGAAAGGACCTTTGTAGGGTTTCTCACTGCTAACGTTAGGAAGTTGGTAAATCAAGATAGCAAAGAAACTGTTACTGTCAGCGTAGAATTTTTTAATAATATTTTTTTATAATACTATCTTTTCTTGTATTTTAATTGTAAAATGATTTTTGGGAAACTTAGCTTGCAATGAAACAATAGCAAAGGGCACTGAAATTCCAAAATGTGGTAGAATCCACCTTGGACATGTGAAGATTCACTGCAGCACAGAGCACTGAAAAGAAACAAATTTGCAACTGGTGGAATTTTTTCTTCTTGACAATTTCATTCATGGAAAATTGTAGGGTACGGAGCTCACACAGAAAAATAAATCAATTGAAAAAGCAAAGTGAAGGCTGAAAGGAATAGAGGAGAAGCTGAAGTCAATTAAGAAGAGTGATTAGGTAATGAGAAGCTTGGGTTTTAAATATGATTGCAAGAGGAAGGCTGCACTGCAGCAGTTAAGAATGCCCATAGTTTTGTGGTCTGAGAAAACATTAGATTAGAGTAAGGGACAGTTGAGTGAGCCCTGATTTCAACACAGAAGTGATGATGGAGCAGGAATGCATGTAAATAAAATATTCGGAGCTTCAGCAGGATAACGGTTCAGCAAAGCAATGATAATGGCACCGTTATAAATAGAAAGGGACAACGACAACAACTTGCATGTATATATCACCTTTAATATAGAAAAATATCTCAACGTGCTTCACAGAAGCGTGATCAGACAACCATTTGCTACCAAGTCACGTAAGGAGATATGAGAACAGATAAATTTAAGGAACATATCAGAGGAGGATGGAGAGGTAGAGAGATGGAGAGCATTAGGGAGGGAATTACAGAACTTAGGATAAGACAGAGAGAGATGCTGGACGAGTCCCCAAATATGGGAGCAATTATAACTTTTGCACAGCCTTGGGCTTTATTGAAAGGCTAAGAGGCAATGTCATTGGAATTATTCCACCGTCACCACCTGGGCAGTAGGATAGCGGAGTGGATCAACAGAAATCAATGAAAATGAAAGTCAGGCAAGTTCTATAATGAATGCATGGTCCATTATGCCAATATACCTCCAAGAAGCGAAAGTAAAAATTACCCCCGTTTGACCAAATGCTATGCTTTAATAGTTTAAACTGTGCAATAAGCACCAGCACAAGGAAATCAGTAACTGAATTCTGTTCAAATGTGAAAGATCTCACATCATCATCATCATGAGTGGCACTAAGTATGAGCTACTTAACATGTTAAGAAGGTCTTTCATACAAGTGCATACACCTTGGTGTTAGGCTTGGAGATGCTGTGGATAGTTTGGCAAATTGAACTGCTTTACTATGAAACAGTTGAACACTGAGTGCATGACACTCCACAGCTAGGTTTTAAATCACACTCAGGTCAGAAGGACATATTTTTGCAAAGGGAGGGAATGTTTGGAGATAGGTTTTCGGACACCTAGCAAAAAAAAAAATCCTTAAAATATTATACTCCACTAGTGTAAAAATGAACATAATATCCCTCTTATTATTGTCATGCAGGCCCCCACCTGCCAAAAATGAGACATATTACTTTCGCCACATGGACATTAAATTTCAAATTGTTGCTGGGAAGAAGAGAAGGCCTGATACAAGGGGTTGCCAAGCACCTGGCTGGAAGGACATTTTTGCATATTAACAGACACTGCTTGGAACAAAGGACTATTCCCTGACCCATCCAATACACAAAGCCAGAAGTGGTTTTGCCAGTTACGTGACTACCCTGCTGGCCAATTTGGGAAGTTTTAAATTGTAGAGACAGTGTTTGAACTGGCAGAAAGCTCTTTGGTCCTGGATTGAAAAGACCTCTCCTGTCTGCTCCCATCTCTTTCTCACGGAACTCCAAAAAGAAGACACATGAACCCTAAGGGAGAAAAGTCTCCTACAGTGAATAAGGTTTAGGAAGAATACTGGGCCCCAGTAAAAAGCAAGAACTACCTACAATCAAGGACTACACTGTGAGCACAAAGACCCGTAACAAAAATCTCTTCAGATATTGCGTCAAACTTTTCCACTTTATTTCTTCTGCTTTTTTCTGTCTCTATTTGCATGTGTGTATCGCGTATGCTAGCGTGGGCACATCGTGTATCTGTAGGTGTCAAGAGAATTAGAGGTTAAGTTTAAGTATTAATAAATTTCAGTCTTTCTTCTTTAAACCTAAGAAAACCTGTGTATGTGTGCTGGTTTCTTTGCCTTATAATTGGAAAGCAGTGAACAAGGATTCACAAAGGGGGAGCTAAAAACAGTGTGTTTAAAAAATTAAAACCTGTTACAGTAAGTCCAGGTGAAGGCTGAAAGGGAACCCTAGACCTAATGGTCGTAACATTATCTATGAACCTGCAGGGCAAGCCTATGGAGTGCGAACAAGAATAAGAAATGCACTGGGCGCTGGTATTAGAAACAAGAACTGCAAAAATCAACAGCAACAGCAGAAATATGATCAAATGAAAAAATACCAATGTTTGCAAAGACCATTTAACTAGAGTATTGAAACCAAGCAAAAGTGATAGAAAACACATACCTCTTCTTACAAAAGGGGCAGATCAAATATCCAACAGACTTACATTTTTCAGGGACAGCGATAAAGCCAGTGGTGAAAGAAAGAGATCTGGTTGCGTGAGTGCATCAATCTCTAAAGGTTCATAACTAATGCTGTGAAGCTATGGCTAAAGCAGACTGCGTTGTTGATTGTATTCACAGGACAATTCACTATCAAACAAAACATATAATTTTGTCCTTGTACAAGTCCTTGATTAGGCCTCAGTTAGAATACTGTTTCCAGTTTTGGTCTTCTCACATGGTAGGTAATATTGAGGCACTGGAATGGATGGCCACAAGATTAATTCCCAGTTTAAAATGTGTTAAATACCCAGAGAGGCTATAAATGTGGACTGTATACTTTAGAAATTCATAGACTCAGGGTGATTTGATGGAGTTTTAAAAACTAGTGAAGGGACTAAATTGTGTTTATTTGGACCAAATGTTTCAATTGAATACATAAGGTCAGGAATAGGTTGGATATTAGGCAGTTCTTCTAATCGCAGAGAGTAGTGGACTTGTGCAACAGGTTGCTAGCTCATGCAACAAACACTGATTCACTGTATTCCTTCCAGAAAGAGCTGAACCTGTTTCTGGTTGGGGCAGAGATCATCTCGTACAAGAGGTAAATATCCTGTAATATTAATTATCGTCAAAGTGATCTGCATCGCCTAAGGCAGTCAAGGAAGAATTTTCCATTTTTTTTTTCCATAATTGACCTTGGTTTTCATCTGTTTATTTGCCTCTCCCAGGAGGTGACATGCCATATTAGGAATGTTTCTGTCATGGTGTACAAGATATCACATTTACATGGGACAGGCTAAATGGACCAGTGGATCTTTTCCCATGGATCATTTATGTGTGGCTATATACTGTAAAGCTCAATGGGCAAAACTCACAAATCTCAGAAAAATTGTATTTCTTATCTTAAACACCCTGTATAACTCTTCAACTACCCTTTCTCTTTCAGTGCTTTGCACTTTTCTTCTATGTCCCTGAAATTCCACAGGAGTTCACCTGCTCTCCCACCATACCTTCAGCAGACACTGGAGCAGCCAGAGAAGTAGCACAAGTTGCAATTTTTAACCACTGATTCTATCTCATCAGCGGTTCGATCAGTTTTCTGTGGTGGGAGACTGGGAGAGGCCCCAAGGAAAGTCAGGGCTTATGTGTTCAGCTATTACTCCCTTTGGTTTCTCTTCTTCTGGTTGACTGTTCTATGTACTAAGTTCCATGTGGCTCTCTCTGGCCACCTCTCTGCACCCCCTCACTCGCTCTTTTCTGGCTCTCTCTCTTCATGCATATTGTCTCAATTCCATGCAGCTTTCTGTCTCCAGTTGTCCTTTGTCTCTTTTATCTGATGTATCTCTGTCTCCTGTCCTCAACAGTACGTGGGTCGCAGTCATCGTGAGGTCAATGCATTCTTCAACTACTGAGTCACATCAATTTGACAAGGTTTTTTTGGATTTGGGCTGCCACCAGTAAGAAACTGATACTTACCTCCTCCACTAAATAAACAAAGCCTCCTCATTTTTTTATTGTTTTATGGAAGCTACTTCCTCAGGCTGCCCACAAACTAGAACTAAAAATAAATGTTAGGTTATTTCCTGGCGCATTATTGGCATTTTGTCTGCATTCAATGATAGCGAGTTCAATCAACCAATGGGCTTCTCTGTGTTCGGTGCCTGGAATCATCATGGGCTTAGTTTCATGAAATATCAGATTAAACATCTCCAGTTGTCCCTCGTTATCAGGATAGAAGCAGAAAGCCTACCCAACAGGAGAATGTGAAAAATTCACTCCTTCTCAAGTGTGTGAGAAGCAGCATACAAAACAAGGTAGCACAATGTACTGACTCAAATTGTAAAGCAAACATTCCTTTTGTGATTTGAATTAAGCAGTTGGTGGAAAGACAGTCCCACTCTCAGCTAGAGTTGATCTATGTCGAGAATATTAGGCTCACCCATTCTCATGGGAAATACCAAGGCCAGAGAAAGCAGGCCTTAAGTTAATGTAGGCTGTAGGTAAGAATTAATTTATGAAAGATTATACCAAGATCAGAAAGGAGGTCTGAATTTTCAGACAGCGCTTATGAAACCAAACATCAAATGCTGTGCCCCTTCAGTTCCGAAGAAGGGTCACTGACCTGAAACGTTAACTCTGCTTCTCTTTTCACAGATGCTGCCAGACCTGCTGAGTGGTTCCAGCATTTTTTGTTTTTGTTTCAGATTTCCAGCATCCGCAGTATTTTGCTTTTATTTAAATGCTGCGCCCCTGTCGAAACCCTTTAAGGAGTGAGTGAAAAATGTAAACAGCTGCAACACATATATAGGCAGAGCTTAGCTTCAGCACGAAAGGGTGAAATGTGTGTCAGTCCTTTAAACTGGAATTGGTTTATATCTTTCTACTGAATTGAAAATGAAGTAAAAAATCAAAGGCAGAGGAAATATGGACCTGTTGTACCATGGTGAGTGAGACAGAAATATAAACCCATTATTCTCCAGCAGGGTAGTTTCTGATTACAGCCAGGACACTGGATAGTTACAAAAGCCAGTGGTGAGCTATTTCTTCATAGGCAGATTGCATGGTGAGTCAAAATAAACAGAAGAAAAAACTGTAAGTGCTGGAAGCAAACAGCAAATACTGAAAAAAGCACAGCAGACCTGTTGGTACCTAGAAAGGAAAAAAGATTGATCAACATTTGGTGATGCCGACCGATTGACAGAATGGAGAGTCAAGTGGGGTTGCTTTTATGATAAGTGACAGAGCAGCATTGGAAGTGGGAAGCGCACCCCTCCCAACACACTACACAGTACAGAGGGATCTAATGATCAGCAGCAAATCAACTTTGCAAAGAATGAGAAGGGGAACTTTTCGAGAATTGTCAGTAGCATTTTAACCTATTTTGACAGCAATGGAATAATAATTACCCAATTACTAGCCATCTGGTAGAATCCCATCCCTTACTTATTTGTGAAGCAATCCACTGCCAACTTTGTTGCTGATTGCCACACTGAATGCTCAACATCGTTAAGAGGCAGGTTGGATTGTGCCTATGATGTTGCACATTGCCCTACACTGTCTTGGCACCGGCATAGGTTGTGGCTTCAGTGGTGGTGGTGGTTTCTCAAGATGCATTGGCTGCAGTCAGTGACCTGTAATCTTTGATCTGCAATAAAGAGAGAAACAAGAAAAGGAGAGAAATTTCAAAAAAGACAGCAGAAAGCAGGGTTAATACTAAAATAGCCACTCAACTGTAAGTGGTAACTTGGTGAACTTTGAAACAGGAATATGCCATTCAGCCACTTAAGCCTGCTGCTCATTTAACTAGATCATGGCTGATCTGCACCTTACCTCCATTTAGCCTCCTTTTCTCTACAACTTTTGATATTGTTACCCAACAAAAATCTATCAACCTCAGTCTTGAAAATTTCTATTGACCAATGTCCAGAGGCTTTTGAGGGAGTATGTTCTGGATTTCCACTATTCTTTATCTGACAAAGTGCTTCTTAATGATAACATTGCCAAAGACAGACTATCAAGAAAATACCAAAATAAAAGCAAAATACTGTGGATGCTGGAAATCTGAAGAAGGGTTACTGACCTGAAACGATAACTCTGCTTCTCTCTCCACAGATGCTGCCAGACCTACTGAGTATTTCCAGCATTTCTTATTTTTATTATCAAGAAAATATGATATGCCAAATGCGGAACTTTTAATTAATTGGTGGAAAACTTACAATAAACTTTTAATGGGAAAACCCCTGCAGTTAACTTTTTAAAAAATCTAGCAGCCAAGATGGGCACTGTAATTTGCATCTGAAACACCTTTTCATATTCAAAATATCCACCCGGAGCCAAAGGTTTGAGCAGCATGGACCCCAGGACAATGGCTTGCTCTAAGTGATTAAATTACCTAAAATTGCTTCATTAGCACGGCAGTCAAGGCAATCTGAACACATCGACTTTGAAAGATCAAACCCCTTCCAAGTGTAAATTGGCATTTTGGGGCCTGTGGAGCCACTTTCTAACCTTGAATTTCATTAGAGGTTTCCAGAAAACCTGAAGCAGCCATGTGATCACCTGTCCCTCTTGGGAGAAGCTGTTTTTGTTTCCCTTGGACTAAGAGACAAGCTGTAACTCAGATTGTGTAACAGGAAAAGGTTGTGTGCCTCCCTTTTCTCTCTCTCTCCCATTTGAAAACCATTGGTGACTATGAATCCCTCCAAGCCTACAGATTGCTACAGAGACCAGGTGAAGAGAACCAACTACAAGTCTGCTTCCAAGAAAGCCTTGAGCCAAGTGGGCCAACCACAAAGTTCACTTTGACCGGCCAAGGGCATCAAGAATACAACTTCAGCCGGAAGACCACCAAATCATCCACTTCACTGACTGTGTATTTAAGTTCCATTTATTATGGATTCTAATCCAATTACCAAATCTATTTTCCCTCTGTAATCTATTGGTGTGTGTGTGATTCTCGTGTGAAACTGTAGCATATTTTAAAAAATTATTTTTAGATCAGTTTTAGATTGTTAAGAATAGTAAACTCACCTCTTTCTTGTTTAAACTCAAGAAAACCTGTCGGATTGATTGTTTCATGATCACATCAAAAGTAAAAGGTAAAACACTCATTGAGGTGGTAAACACAACCACGGTTTTTAAAAAGGGAATAAACCCTGTTGAGGTCAAAAGCGGAAGGACAAGAGGGGTGCCTGAGACCCCTCCTCACCTGGCCGTAACAGAAATGTGGGGGCTCTAGTCCATGATCGTAACCCAACGACAAACAAGAAATTGGAAGTGGGAAACCAAATTGATCCCTATCACAATTTTTAAAAAACTTCAATACAGTTTTTCTTGTGGTTTTTGTTGCTAGAGTACTAACATGTCCACATTCTAGGCCAGTACCTTCCTAAGCCCGAGTCAAGTAACTTGGGACAGGTTAAATGCCTTATCTATTGAAGAGTTTAGTAATGTAACTGGGCAGTTAGGAATTACTCTCTGTTTGGAAGCTAGGAAATCTGAAATCCTAAGACGTGTGGCCAACCATTTTTCACTTGAACCTGAAGATTCAGAAACAGGGTTAGAGTCAGAAACAGATAGGTTAATGTCAGCTAAAATACATTTAGAACAGAAGAGACTCGAGTTAGAATCCCAGAGAGAGAAAGAGCAGAGAGAGTGTCAAGAAAAGGAAAAAGAAAGGGAAGAAAGGGAAAAAGAAAGAGCTTTCTAAAGAAAATTAAGGCATCTAGAACTAACTAGGGGGAGACCCAATACCTCCAGTGACAGCACGACTAGTAAGGAAGCTACCCCTAGCTCAGGACTATGTGCTGAGCTCTTAAAGTTCTCCCAGTTGAAATGGCCAGCAGAGAGCTGGACTTTATTGTTACAAAGCAAGCTAACAAAAATTGCCCATGAGGTTTATTCACTGTTGCCAAATGAAAGTTCATCAGATTATGAGATGACCAAAAGTGCTACCCCGCGGGCATGTGAGCTAGTACCGGAAGAATACAGAAATTCCGAACCCTCTGGAAGCAGTCTGACCAAACTTACCTCAATTTGAAAGAGTTAAGCAGCTTGCTTTTGACCAGTGGATAAGGGCATTTAAGGTACAGCCCACATATGAGAACCTCAGAGATGTGATCCTTCTCAAGGAATTTAAAAACTCACTTCCCCTTTCTATTAAAACCCACGTAGAGGAACAAAAGGTTCAAAGAGCTGCAATCCAGGCTGATGAATTTACCCTGGTACACAAGCCCTTACCCCAAGAGAAACCCTTCCCTAGTCACCCCCACAAACCCGAAAAGGATAAAAGGTGCGAGTGTGATAGGATCCTGAACAGCCCTGGATGAGAATGGAAAGCTGGACACACAAGGGGCCCTCCTCAAGCCAAAAGAGATGGTGCTGAGAGCAGGAGTGAGACCCTAAGAGCTGTGTGTTTCCACTGTAACAAGGCAGGTCACCTCTGAGCTGACTGCCGGAAATTACGGAAAAAGCTATAGGATTAATCAGGGCACACCAGACCAGTGCAGGAGAAGGGGCCCTGATGGAAAGCACAGCAGAGTAGGTTGTGGCTTTAACTGTGGCAGTAAGACCCAGTAAACATACCGCTATGTGCGCGGGAAAATTTGGCAAAATCCCTGAGAATTACCAGGATTTGGTGCCCCAAGGAGAAGTGACCCCATACCCCTTGGGTGAAGCAAGAAAGCCCATACTCATACTTAGGGATACAGGTGCCTTCAAATCCCTTCTGCTGAGAAAAGGCATAACCTTTCCCCCAGAGAGTGCAGTGAATACTAGAGTGTTGTTGAATGGTAAGGGGAGGGGGAGGGCGGTATTTGCCCATACATTTATTTCGGGTGCACCTGGATTGTGACCTAGTTTCAGGACTGGTAACTGTGTGGATTGTCCCTAGCTTGGCTGTGGATGGGATCGACCTGCTCCTGGGTAATGATCTGGCGGGGGCGAAGGTGATAGCTTCCCCAGTGGTTTTAAGAGGTCAGGGAGACAGAACAGTTGCAGGAGAATGGTTCCTGGCATTTTCCCTGATTGTGTGGTGATTCAGTCCATGGTCAAACAAGCTCCATCAGAGGAACCTGAACTGGCACTGCAGACAGATGACCCAATTGTCTGGTTCTCTGAAACATTCTTTGGGAAGTTAGAGGACCCAAAGGATGGTTAAACAGATCTTCCCTAGTTGAGGCTTAGCAAGCCGACCCAGTATTAAAGAAGTTAGCACAGACTGCCCAAACCAAAACTTAAGCAGAAGGAGTCCCAGTGTGCTACTAATTAAAGAGTGAGATGCTGATGAGGAAGTGGAGACCTCCTCACAGTCCTACGGATGAAGAGTGGACAGTGGTTCACCAGACAATAGTGCTGCCAAGGTACCGTAATGAAATACTAAAGAATGGCCCACAAATTTCCAATGGCTGGACATGTCGGTGTACAAAAAACCCAAGGCTGCATAAGACAGCATTTTGACTGGCCAAAACTTCACAAAGATGTGGTGGAGTTCTCTAACAATTGCCACACATGCAGGTTGTGGGGAAGCCCCAACCTGCAATAAACCCTGCACCCCTAATTCCCATACCGGCTTTTGGGGAACCCTTCAACAGAGTGCTGGTGGATTGTGTGGGACCCCTGCTGAAAACAAAAGGTGACAGAGAAGCACAGGGCTGTCAAACAGTTAGGGAGGAAGGGGAAGAAAAGGACAGTGAGGTTGGAGGAGGGCTGGGAGGATTCCTAACTGGAACCTCCCCACTGTCCAATTAGCCAACCCTGAAATGCTGGAAAAATTAGACTCCACACTCTCCCATGTAAATGCAGGCCTAAGAGAAACCCTACTAACAGCATTTACAGAAACCTGCAGGGACAAGGACAGTTCCCAAAAGGCAAATCAACAGTGAGGAAGATGCCTCACCTAGGTGAAGTGCCGCAGGGGAGTATAGTGAAAGCTGGACAGACACCTGCGAGCAGGAATGTCCCAGAGGACATGGGACAAATTAGCAAGGAGACCCTCCCCACAGTAAAGAGAAAGGGAAACAAAAATATCCTAAAGTAAACAGCACTTTTGTGACTCACCAGAAAACTAAGAGTGAGGTCAGTGTGGATCTACCCACTGAAGAACCCAATGATCAGGGCCCAAACCCAAAGCTAATCAAACCCAACAATTTAAATTCAGAATTCAGTGAGAACAAGGGCCCAGAGGAAATCTCAGGCACCTCACAGGGGCTAAAAACCAATTTATTACCTACGGCCACTATGAGGAGAAAAAATGATCACGGTGCTGGAACCTGAATGGTTAAAGCTACGTTTTGCAAAAATGACTGTTGAGGGGTTTAAGCTTGTACATACAGGAGAACTTGCCTTAAGCCATAATGGAAATTTGCAGACTCCAAGCTTCACCAGCAGCCACATGTTTACTGAGATGCATATCTCCGGGGTATTACAAATTGACACTAGAGAAATTTTAACCCCATTTAACAACACATAACCATCCCAAACAAACTCCAAAAAAAATTAAATCAGCATAGCTGTTGCAGACAAAGCCAGCAGCAGAGATTCTAAGATTAATGAGTGAATTTCAGGTGTGAGTGAGAATGAATATGTGTTTTCTTCTTTTTCTTTTCCACGCTTTAAATGAAATGTTCTTATCATCACATTTCATTCCGCGTGGCACAATGGTATCAAGAAAACATGATATCCCAAATGAGGAAATTTTAATTAATCGGTGGAAAACTTATATTAAACTTTTAATGGGAAAACCTCTGCAGTTAACATTTTAAAAAACTGACAGCCAAGGTGGCCACTGCAATTTGCATCTGAAACACCTTTTCATATTCAAAAGATCCACCCGGAGCCAGAGGTTGAGCAGCATGGACCCAGGACAATGGCTTTCTCTAGGTGATTGAATTACCTGTAATTGCTTCATTAGCACAGCAGTCAAGGAAATCCTAATCCTTGACCTTGAAAGAGCAAACCCCCTCCAAGTGTAAATTGGCATCCTGGGGCCTGTGGAACCAATTCCTAACCTTGAATTTATTAGAAGTTTCCAGAAAACCTGAAGCAGCCATGTGACCATCTGTCCATCTCAGGGGAAGCTTTTATTTCCCTTGGACAAAGAGACAAACAGTAACTCAGACTGTACAGCAGGAAAAGGCTACATGATTCCCTTTTGCTCTCTCTTTCTCTCTCTCCCCAGATAATCCCCAGGGAATACACAATAAATGGGAGGATTTTGAGAGGGGTAGAAGAAGTGAGAGACCTTGGAGTACATGTCCACAGGTCCCTGAAGGTAAAAGGACAGGTAGATAAAGTGGGAAGAACACATAAGAAATGCTTTTCCTTCTTGGCCAAGGTATAGAATACAAACGCAGGGATGTAAAGCTGGAACTGTATAAAACACTGGCTAGCCACAGCTGGAGTATTGCGTACAGTTCTGGCCACCACATTACAAGAAGGACATAGCTGCTCTGGAGACAGTACAGAGATTTACAACAATGTTGCCAGGGCTTGAAAGTTGCAGCTATGAGGAAAGATTGGATAAGCTAGGGTTGTTTTCCTTAGAACAAAGGAGACTGAGGGGTGATTTAATTGAGGTGTACAAAATTATGAGGAGCCTAGATAGAGTAAACAGGAGGGACCTGTTTCCCCTAGTGGAGAGGTCAATTATCAGGGGGTGCAGATTTAAGGTGATTGGTAGAAGGATTAGAGGGGACATGAGGAAAAACTTTTTCACCCAGAGTGTGGTGGGTGTCTGGAATTCGCTGCCTGGATTGTTGATGGAGGCAGAAACCCTCAACTCATTTTAAAGGTACCTGGACCTGCATCTGAAGTGCTGCAACCTGCAAGACTACAGACCAGGTGCTGGAAGGTGGGATTAGATTGGGCAGCTAATTGTTTCAGCCGGTGTAGACACAATGGGCTAAATGACCTCTTTCTGTGCCGTAACATTTCTATGGTTCTATCACTCAAGTTTGAAAACCGCCTGCTACTCTGAATCCCTCCAAGCCTACAGATTGCTACAGACAGAGACTGGGGAAGAGATTCAACAACATGTCTGCCTCCAAGAACGCCTTGAGCCAAGCAGCCAACCACAAAGTGCATTTTGACTAGCCGAGGACTTCAAGAATACAGCTTCAGATGGAAGACCACCGAATCATCCGCTTCTCAGATTGTGTATTTAAGTTCCATTTATTCCGGACTGTAATCCAACTAACAAATCTATTTTTCCCTCTGTAATTTATTGGTGTGTGTGTGATTCTCGTGTGAATGTGTGCGTGAATGTGTGACGTATATTTTTATTATTTTTAGATCAGTTTTACAATAATAAGTATAATAAACTCATCTCTTTCTTGTTTAATCTCAAGAAAACATGTCCAATTGGTTCTTTCATGATCACATTAAAGGTAAAAGGTAAAACACTCATTGAGGTGGTAAGCACAACCATAGTTTTAAAAATAGGAATAAACCCTATTGAAGTCAAAAGAGGAAGGACAAGAAGGGAGCCTGAGACCCCTCCTCACCTGGCTGTAGCACAGACACTTCACAAAATATGATTATTACATTGATCTTATGTTTCGGAATGAAACAATTTAATGAAAAATTCATGTTAACACAGCTATGTACAATAAATACAAAAAAGAGCTTCACCCATTTGCCACTATGGTAGTACGTCTTTGTTTCCAAAATATTAAAACCATATAGTTTTTATTTTGTTAGCTACAGAAATGCACCGAACTAATGTACATGTTTTCTTTTTTTTCTTTCTTTCTTTCTTTCTTTCTTTTGGGCCTCCTTATCTCGAGAGACAATGGATACGTGCCTGGAGGTGGTCAGTGGTTTGTGAAGCAGCGCCTGGAGTGGCTATAAAGGCCAATTCTGGAGTGACAGGCTCTTCCACAGGTGCTGCAGAGAAATATGTTTGTTGGGGCTGTTGCACAGTTGGCTCTCCCCTTGCGCCTCTGTCTTTTTTCCTGCCAACTACTAAGTCTCTTCGACTCGCCACAATTTAGCCCTGTCTTTATGGCTGCCCGCCAGCTCTGGCGAATGCTGGCAACTGACTCCCACGACTTGTGATCAATGTCACACGATTTCATGTCGCGTTTGCAGACGTCTTTATAACGGAGACATGGACGGCCGGTGGGTCTGATACCAGTGGCGAGCTCGCTGTACAATGTGTCTTTGGGGATCCTGCCATCTTCCATGCGGCTCACATGGCCAAGCCATCTCAAGCGCCGCTGACTCAGTAGTGTGTATAAGCTGGGGGTGTTGGCCGCTTCAAGGACTTCTGTGTTGGAGATATAGTCCTGCCACCTGATGCCAAGTATTCTCCGAAGGCAGCGAAGATGGAATGAATTGAGACGTCGCTCTTGGCTGGCATACGTTGTCCAGGCCTCGCTGCCGTAGAGCAAGGTACTGAGGACACAGGCCTGATACACTCGGACTTTTGTGTTCCGTGTCAGTGTGCCATTTTCCCACACTCTCTTGGCCAGTCTGAACATAGCAGTGGAAGCCTTACCCATGCGCTTGTTGATTTCTGCATCTAGAGACAGGTTACTGGTGATAGTTGAGCCTAGGTAGGTGAACTCTTGAACCACTTCCAGAGCGTGGTCGCCAATATTGATGGACATGTTTAATGTTTTATAATCACATAAAATTTATTGCAGTACCAGTTGTACTTACCTCGATGTAAAACATTAATGTACCAGTAAGTGCATATTTAGTAAGTAATAATAAAAAATGTAGACATTTGTCTTCAAGCATAGCTATGTAATGGCTCGGGGCATAATGTAAGCAGAATGTCAGCAAGCCAAAGATCCAGTCCCACACAGCTGAAAACCTGGAATATGCGATATTAGTCGCAAATAGTCTTTAGAGTGCGTTGGTGAAATTAAAAGGCCACTAAAGGTGACATTAGGAGCATGTGAAGAGAAAATACAAGGGTAAATTTGCTGTGAATAAATGTCCTGTAAAAAAAAAGCACATTCTAGTTTGGGATAGTGACGGTCTAATCATAGCAGTATGTAATTATAGTAACGTCTGGCTGAGGAATGAATTGACTTAAGAGGAGATATATGAAGGTGGATTTCCAACCTACCGGCCGTGTGATAAACTTACGTTGCGGATTGGGTGCCTGTTGTAGAAACCGTTCCATTTCCCCTACTATTGATTTACAATTTTACGTCCCACCGACGAATTGAAAATCTACTTCTTGGAGTAATAACTGGCAAAGGTCCAGAGCAGTGAGGAGTCATCTATTACCATGTTCATTTACACAAGGTGCAAAGAGATCCAACTTTTGCTCCATGAGGACTTTTAAAATCAGATCAATTGTCAGTATTTATCCAAAGCACCTTTTGGAGCGAAGATGAGACGAGATGCAGAAGAGCATTTGTACTGTACTCTGTACTCTGCACTCACCCGACAAACTTAACAATAATGGATAACTGCGAACATAAAACATTCAACTGATCTCTTAAGAAGTTGTCAAAAGAATATTACCGAGAATTTTATGTTTGTCATGATTTAATTTCTGCCTTTTAATTTCTTATCTTAATCCTCAGAAACATGTGGACATTCACCAAGCCAATTAACCAGTACATAGATTAAGCCCTGCATGTTTGGGTCATATCATTAAGTGCAGATTACAACATGATCAATAATGAAATTAAATAAGACCAAGTTCCTTGAACATTTGACCAGTGGTAGGGCATGACAATACTGTATACGCAACCTTCTAGGCATTCCTGACAAGATATATTCCTGCCAACCTTCACCTGGAAATGTTTTCAGTGATAATGCACTTTTCAAGCATTATTATGTGAAAAGATTGTTGCATTCAGGACAATTTCCTCTATAACTATGTAATGTGTCAACTGTAAAATAACTTACTATCTCTATTTTAGTTATGTATGTCTGGAAAAAATCATGTTTCCAACATGCAAATACATTCCAAAATACATAACTAGATTGAACTAAAAAGAATGATCTATAACATCTTCTCTGTGAACCTATATTTTAAATTGAGAACCCCATTTGAAGGTTTGAGTGCAACAACAACAACAACTTACATCAATGCAGCACCTTTAATGTAGTAAAATGTCCCAAGGTGCTTCACAGAAGATCTATCAAACAAAATTGGACACCTAACCACACAAGGAGATATTAGAACACATGACCAAAAGCTTAGTCAAAGAGGTAGATTTTAAGATGTGGCCTGGGGGAGGGAAATCCAAACATCAATTGGGTTAAAAAGATGATGAGGTAAGGAAAGAAATAACAGTTATGTGTGACAGTGAGGTTGTACTTTTAAAGCTTGCAGATCAAGAATAATTTAAAGTAGCAGTTTGTGCAACAGGTCGTGTTTTCAACTCAGTGAAAATATAGCCAGGAGTAAAAAAAAATGTTGGATGGTATGTTTGGAACTTAAGAGGGTCAATTAGACTAAAACAAACTATATTAAAAAATCAGTGCAGGTAAACTGAAGGTAACAAAAAACATTGGGACAGAAATTTTGTATCTGCGCTCATTTGGTCAAGATCTTCCTTCCATTAAGGTGAATGGGCAGGAAATGGCAGAATGAATGACAATAGAGGTGGAAATTCTATCCCATTCCATCTAAGATTTTCTGAGTAGAGAATTGTCAAAATCATGGCTACAGGATCCAGGCAGAGATATTTCCATGAAGCACAATTTGAAATTTAATTGCAAGCCATACGCATAGAGTACACTGTGGGAAATTAGGCATTTTTCACTAACAATTTAATATTTTCATTCATTCTAATGGACAAACTGTGGTTGATTGTAGAGAGATCAATTCAGGTAGGGAAATATTGAGAAAAAAGATGCAAATTATTTCAATTTTCAGCTCAGTTTATGATAAATCTTAAAATATTGATAATATTCAAACATCCAATACTTTAACATGATACTAGGAATAAAAGGTATAATTAAAAAGTAAAACAAAAACAGATGGAATGATTTGCCTTTAACTAAAATTAAATTAAACATGGCTTTTGGAGAGTGATATGCTCAAAGGATATGGACTTGTTCTGGAATAGTAGTCAAAGACTTAGCAAGCCTAACAATACCTCTTTATAGTTTACAAATTACTGTTGGTGATAATGATAGATCTTTTTTTATTCATTCATGGGATGTGGGCGTCGCTGGCCAGGCCAGCATTTATTGCCCATCCCTACTTGCCCTTGAGAAGGTGGTGGTGAGCTGCCTTCATGTTGGGTAGGTACACCCACAGTGCTGTTAGGAAGGGAGTTCCAGGATTTTGACCCAGCGACAGAGAAGGAATGGTGATATAGTTCCAAGTCAGGATGGTGTGTGTCCTGGAGGGGAATTTGCAGGTGGTGGTTTTCCCATGCATTTGCTGCCCTTGTCCTTCTAGTTGGTAGAGGTCGCGAGTTTGGAAGGTGCTGTCTAAGGAGCCTCGGTGCGTTGCTGCAGTGCATCTTGTAGATGGTACACACCGCTGCCACTGTGCGTCGGTGGTGGAGGGAGTGAATGTTTGTGGATGGGGTGCCAATCAAACGGGCTGCTTTGTCCTGGATGGTGTCGAGCTTCTTGAGTGTTGTTGGAGCTGGACGCATCCAGGCAAGTGGAGAGTATTTCATCACACTCCCGATTAGTGCCTTTGGGGAGTCTGAAGGTGAGTTACTCACCAAAGGATTCCTAGCCTCTGACCTGCTCTTGTAGCCACGGTATTTATATGGCTACTCCAGTTCAGTTTCTGGTCAATGGTAGCCCCTAGGATATTGATAGTGGGGGATTCAGCGATGGTAATGCCATTGAATGTCAAGAGGAGATAGCTAGATTCTCTCTTGTTGGAGATGGTCATTGCCTGGCACTTGTGTGGCGCGAATGTTACTTGCCACTTATCAGCTCAAGCCTGGATATTGTCCTAGTCTTGCTACATTTCTACACGGACTGCTTCAGTAGCTGAGGAGTTGCGAATGACGCTGAACATTGTGCAATCATCAGCGAACATCCCCACTTCTGACCTTATGATTGAAGGAAGGTCATTGATGAAGCAGCTGAAGATGGTTGGGCCTAGAACACTACCCTGAGGAATCAATGCAGAACACTTAGTATAATATTCCTTTTGCCTTATGAAATTGGTCTACAGCAGTACAGCTTTTCTGTTTGAAGACTGCACCTCACCGAGCTCTTTTCTTATACATTTGCAATTGACATGATCGTCTGGATGTGCAAATCTAATTTACATTCGATGCAGACACCTGCCTGCATTCTATCATGAGACTTGTGGTGGGATTGAAAGGCACAACTTTGAAGATAGTTGGTAAGTTAAGGTGATGAGTAGATTTTGGACTTGCTGCCTAGGCCTAAAATTTGTGTTATCAAATTGGCCACCTGTTACAGAAAATGCCTGATTTTGCATTTCATTTCTAATAAAATCAATGGCAATGAAAATCGGAGTGTTTTTACCACAGGCTGCCGATCCACAACACCAGACTTATGTCCAGTTTGGCAAGTCGAAAATTTACCCTAACGTGCAAATAATGCAAGTTCCTTGTACGTGTAGCTCTTTTCCTCTTCTATTGTGGAATGTTACCATGCATAATGTTCTTACAGTCAGATTTTCCTTTTGTTTAGATTTTTCTGTATCTACTTTTTTCAAAATAATGCTTCATAAAGAATAACGAGTATCTCTGAGGTGAACAGTTTGAGAATTGTTTTTGTATGCAACATTTAGGCTTTGAACCACAGGAATGCACAATCCATGGTACAATAGAGTGTGTTTTTTTTTCTTGTTTTACTACAGTGCTACAAATGATCCCTGTTTTCATTGACCCACAATGGTTCCAGGTTTCCGAACGCTTCCACTTTAAAATTCTCATCCTCATGTTCAGTTCCCTCCATGGCCTTGCCCCTGTCTGTTTAACCTCCACCAGCCTTACAACTGCCAAGAACTCTGCGTTCCTCCAACTCTGGCCTCTTGTCCATCCCTCACTTCTCTCACTCCACCATTGGTGGCCATGCTTTCAGCTGTCTAGATCCTAAGTTCTTGAAATCCCTCCTAAACCTCTCCGCCTCCCCCATCCCCCTTATTTCTTGCTTTAAGTCACTCCTTAAAATCTACCTTTCTGACCAAGCTTTTTGTCACCAGTCCTAACATCTCCTTCTTTTACTTGGTGTCAATTTTTTAGTGATTAAGGGGCAGTCAGGAGGCAATCTCAGTCAGGGAGAGGGACTGCCCAAGGTTTCCTTGTGGACCCAAAGTAACATGCCCCTCCTCCCTGGCCCATTAGGAAACGATAAACAATTTTTTTACAAAGTTACCTTCCTGGTCCTCTTTTGGTCCTGTTTGTATTTATTGCCAGCTTTCGCTGCCAGGCCCAGGACATTTGATCCAGGGCTAAAATGACACCTGGGTCCTAATGGCATCAAAGGACCCCAATATTTATGAGCATCTTACACACCTTCCAAAATACAGAAGTGAAAATGGAGGCAGACAGGAGTGCCATGCAATAGAGGAGGTGGGATGTTGGTACTCTACCACTAATTTAAGCTCTACACACCCCATTCGGATTGGGCATGTGAGGATGTGGGCTGGGGGTGGGGGAGTTTAAAATCAGGGCTGAATAATGTACAATAGACACAACTCTAAATTTTCCTCTTAGCTGCCATTGTGCATGTGCACATTTGGCAAGGACCCTCCCCCATCAGTGGCATATATGTGAAGTTTAGTAAATGATCTTGAACCAATCACAGCAGAGTGGGGAGTCTCACAGTTCAACACTTCAACAAGTGGGGAATGAACATTTGGACCACAATAGCAAACTATCCACCAGCACAGAGATGTTGAGCAGGAAGTTTAATCTTCAGATGAGAACTCGACCAGAAGGTCATGTTTTGTTGCAGCAGTGGTAAACTTGTTTATGAATGAGTTGCAGGCAAGAGAATTGTATTATAGGACTCTGGTGCATACTCTCAATCCATATGCAACCAAATAAGCTTTGGAGGGGATCAGCAACCAGCTCAACATCATGTTCACCGCACTAGAAATTAATGAGATAAGGAAGTGATACCATTCAGCACAAAGAAAACCAAGTAAAATCTAGCCTCTAACTGTCATTGACATAAGGCAAATGTTGTGGACCATAGGATATCAAAGTGTTGGTGCTGCCTGAAGAGGCCATTCTGGAACTGTTTGGTTTGGAAAATCTCAGGCAGGTGTCAGAAGCCATAATGGGAGTGTAGCAATTTGCCAGTGAGGGAAAAGTTATCATCTAGTGAGCATGGCTGGGAAGTCATAACAATCAATGGACTTCAAAGTCATTCATTGTGCTTGAAACACTTTGGGACATTTCTGAGAGTTGCCAATTTTCCTGTTTCTTTGATGCATAGATGTCAAGTGACATTCAGAACAGACATGGCTGAAGTACCTTCCACAAACTCTGGGGCGGGGGGAGGTGAAATTTGACTTGAATGGGGAGGAAAAATGGACAGTATCACATCAGCCGCTGGTTGTATGGGGTCAACGGAACGACATAGTGGACGGGATGCATATGACGGGTGGCATTTTGTCATGGAGCCCATTTCACATCCCTGCCTACGTTAAATTTCTACCTTGGTTTCGAGACTCACATCGGAAGAATGGCCATTTGGAATTAAGTATCCGAGGCTGCTGGCATGCATGCACCTGTACCACAGAATAATTCACTGTTGCCAGATGAAAATAGACAAAAAAGGGAAGAAAAGTTGGAGGAAAGATTAATTGCATAAAGTATCTCAAAGATCTCAATGCAGACCTTAATAGTCTGGATATTGGAACACTGTAGTTCCTTCTTAACTCACATTAAAATTAATGCCAGTCACAGTCTTATTCATCATGTGCTATGGAAGCAATCCTCAAAAAAACACATGGTATACATTAAGGTAAATTAATGACCTTCCCCATAAAAAAGATTCTTCTTTGATAAAGAACTATTTCCAGCACTTATCCTGATATTATCCAGTAACATGTTAACATCACGCTATTTATACTGCTAGCATAATCAATTATGAAACAACATGCTGCATTTATACGGTAAAAAAATGAGGAGCATAAATTGGGTTACCGAGTTATGGAATGCTTTCCATTAATAAAACCTATAAAGAAATCTTTCTGAATACTTAGTTCTGTGAATAATGCAAAGCAGAGTTTGTAGCATTGAACCTTGGGGTCAATATTAACCCCAAGTGGGTTTCGAGTGGGCGAGGGTGGGATAAGTGCAGCACTCATCAGCTTAAGTTTCTGGCACTGCGGTTTTTTTATTCTTAGGCCTCATGTAAATGACACTAGTCAATTATCCACTCACAATGGGCAGGAAGATGGCGCAGAACGGCTGCCAATTCAGCAAGATTAAGAGACGTTTGGCTGCCTGCTACTTGCAGTCGAATGGCAGGGACGGGTTTGCAGGTGGGCCTTGTGGAGGGAAGGGATGAATTCAGGCAGGGAAGGCCACAACTTCCCTTATGGGCCCCCAGAGGATACCCACCCTTGCTCCTCCTGGCCCCATAAAGCAACCTGGGTTAGAGGGCATCCTCCATTTGCAGAGCAGCTACAGGTCTGCTCCATGTGGCAGGGGAGCAGTGTGACAGCTGCCCATTCATGCCCCCCTTAAACTACAATCAGCATCACTTGATGTAACAGGACACCAGTTGGCATAAATCTGCCATCTGCCTGTAAAGCCCTGCAGGTTAAAATTGGTAATGGCAGAGGTTTGTTCCAAGCGGGTAAGTAAGATGATAGTTTTTAACTGCGCTCCTGCCTGGTTTCAGCCAGGCGAATAGGGTTAAAATTGACTCCAATGTGGTCTTCACTTGCAAATTTGGTTAATGAACTAAAACACTGCAATAGTTTCATTTGCATGTGCTCACCAAGGTGAAAGATGATAGTCCTAACAAACTGGAGAATTTCCCATTTTTTATCCAGTAACAATATCAATTGTTCTAAATCAGAAACACAGAGCCAGCATCTGAGACAATGGGCAGGAAAATCCTGCCTTTGGAGATGGGAACAGGGGGTGAGGTCAGTCAAAATAGCAAGGGATGACATTGGGCGGTATGCCCGACATCCTCCTGCTCCTGTGCCATTTTGTGTGCGGTAGGGAAATGAGAGGACGGTCCTCCCACCCAAGGCCAATTGAGCCACTTAAGTGGCCACTTAAGGGCAGCTTCCCACCTCCACTTTGAATTTACCAATGTCAGATCGGCCCGCCGTTGCATGGAGAGACCTGGTGGCCTCCTAGCCAGCTCGGCAGGGGGAGTCTCTCCTCTGGGGACAATCCATGGCCCAGGGAGGGGCCCCCCAGCAGTGATGGCCACCCCTGTGGCAAAACCTCCCCACCCTCACCAAACCCTGCTCAACCCCTCGCCGGGGCCTGCTTGATATGCCCCAGTGATCCCGACACCACTTACCTGCATTCTGGGGCCTTTGACATCTTCGCCCTCTGATTAGTCAGCAGGTCTGGAGGCAGGAGCTTGTCCCTTAAAGGGATAGTGTCCCCTATGGTGGGAAGGTAATTGGCTGCCCGCTGTGAAATTTGCCAGGGCTCCGACGGAAGGCTGAGGCAGGGTTTTCCTCCCGCCTTCTGGTCTGGCAATGGGACCCCTGGCACTGGGATAAAATCTGACCCTAAATCAAATACACAGACTCAAGGGGACTTTAGCTACTCAGCCTTTGTGAACTGAATGGAATTTTACCATGTCAAAACCATCCATAATCAGTGTACCTGAAAGGGGCACTTTCTTCACACTCCCTGAAAGGGAATTAAAAGGAAAGATGTTTAGTAAACAAAAGTTTATTTCTCAGAACACATAACAAGACACGATAAATAGTATTAGCCTGCATCACTACATCAATTACAGATAATGGGCTGAATTTTGTACGGCCGTTTAAGGTGGGCATGGGGGGGGAGCGACATCATTATTTAGGCTCCCAACATTGTCAGAGGCTCCCAACATTCCATGGTGGAATTGACGCTCTGATGCGACGGGAACCTAATTTAAATTGCTGAAAGGTAGTTCAACACGAATTTAAATGTAATTATTTGCGATTTAAAGAATGGACCCTGATTTTGTGAATGGTGTGTGGCACTCACGTGCCTTCAGCTTTCCGACCATTAGAAGTTAGCGGCAACGAGGCGAGAGGCCTCAGTCCTGTGACGGGGAGGTATCCTGACCATTGCAGCATAGGGGAAGTGGGAGGTTCTGAGCCAATTGTTGCTCTGCTGATGTAGGGTCTGCAACGGGCTTGTGTGAATCAGGGGCTCTGTGAAGGGAGTTGTGTGTATTGAGGGCTGTGTGAAGGGGCTGTGTGTATTGGGGGCTGTGTGAAGGGGCTGTGTTTATTGGGGGCTGTGTGAAGGGGCTGTGTGTATTGGGGGCTGTGTGAAGGGGCTGTGTGTATTGGGGGCTGTGTGAAGGGGCTGTGTGTATTGGGGGCTGTGTGAAGGGGCTGTGTGTATTGGGGGCTGTGGGAAGGGCTGTGTGTATTGGGGGCTGTGTGAAGGGGCTGTGCGTATTGGGGGCTGTGTGAAGGGGCTGTGTGTATTGGGGGCTGTGTGAAGGGGCTGTGGGAAGGGGCTGTGTGTACTGGGGGCTGTGTGAAGGGGCTGTGTGTATTGGGGGCTGTGGGAAGGGCTGTGTGTACTGGAGGCTCCGCGAAGGGGCTGTGTGTATTGGGGGCTCTGTGAAGGGGCTGTGTGTATTGGGGGCTCTGAAAGGCGGTTATATGAATTAGGGGCTCTGTGAAGGGGCTGTGTGTATTGGGGGCTGTGGGAAGGGGCTGTGTGTATTGGGGGCTGTGGGAAGGGGCTGTGAGTACTGGGGGCTGTGTGTATTGGGGGCTCTGTGAAGGGGCTGTGTGTATTGGGGGCTCTGAAAGGCGGTTATATGAATTAGGGGCTCTGTGAAGGGGCCATGTGTATTGGGGTTCTGTGAAGGGGCTGTGTGTATTGGGGGCTCTGCAAGGGAGTTGTGTGTATTGGGGGCTCTGTGAAGGGGCTATGTTTTGGGGGCTCTGTAAGAGGGTTGTTTGAATCGGGGGGGGCATGTCTTGGTGGCTGTGCGAGGGTATATGTTGCGTGTGAGTGGGCATTATAGGGTTTCAGAACTGCTTTCGTACTGTGCGTGCTGGCACACACTGCTCTAAAAGACAGTGGCCGATCAGTATCTTCGAGTTACGAGGTACATCAGGCATTCCGCCGAGCAAATATTAATAAGCACAGTTGCCAAGGCAGGGTCGTCTCTGCATCTGAAATGATTTGAAGGTCCCAGGTCACCTGCCATGGGTCTCATACACCCTATGTTTTTGGATCCCCTTGGTGTGTTGTTCGACAGAGGCAGGCCCAAGAGGCAGCTGCACCTGACCCTGAAGCTCCACAACAAGAGCAGCAATAGCCAGTCAGGCCAAGAATGGTCCACATATGCCAGAGAGTCTACAGGCCTCACATCACTTGCTTCCAAATGTCCGAGCAACACTGTCAGCAAAAACTACGGCTCTCCGGGGAGGCCGTCACCGACCTATGTGGTCTTTAGCAGGATGACTTGCGACCTCTGGGATTTGGGGGTCACCCTATACCACTGGTCTTGAAGATCACTTTGGAACTTAACTTCTACATATCTGGATCTTTCCAGTGATCCATTGGGCCATGTGTGAGGTCTCCCAGGCCACAGCCCATCCTCCATCAAGGAGGTGACCAATGTCCTGTTCAAGGGGACCGGCGACTATGTACAGTACTGGACCGACCCTGACAGTCAGGCGGAGAGAGCCATTGGATTCAGTGCCATCGCTGGATTCCCCCAGGTGCAAGATGTGATAGACTGCACGCATGTGGCCATTAAGGCTCACACAGACCAGCCAGCCACCTTTATCGACAGGAGGGCTTCCATTCCATCAACATTCAACAGGTCTGCGACCACCAAAAGTATTCCCTGAGGTGTGTGCTCACTTCCTGGGAAGCAGTCACGACACCTACATACTTCGGCAGTCCCTGGTGCCTCAGCTTTTCAATCCCCCCGCTCACCTTCAGGAGTGGACTCTCAGGGACAAGGGCTATCCATTGAAAACATGGCAACTGACACCTGTGAGGAACCCTCGCAATGTAGTGGAGGAGAGGTACAACACTTGCCACAGCCCCACCTGAGCAACCACTGAGCAGGCTATTGGGCTGCTGAAGATGAGGTTCCACTGCCTCGATCGATCCGCTGAAACCCTGCAGTAAGCCCCAGCAAGGGTCTCACGTAGCGTAGTGGCCTGCTGTGCTCTGCATAATCTAGCACTACAGAGAGGGGCGGCCTTACATGAGGAAGATATGCCTGAGCGACAATCATCCATCCTCCGATGAGGAGGATGCAGAGGAGAGGCAGGGCCAAGCAGCTATGTATGAATGAGAACACAGTGATGGAGGCCAAACATGTTGAGCGATACGCAAAGGAGGCAAGAGACAACCTCAGAATGACCTGAATGCAGCCACCCTGATCGCCACTCACTGAGAATCCAATAAAGACTCATCTTCATGCATATAGTCTTCTGCCTCCTTTCCATCTGTGTTCCCTGAATGATGACCAACTGCAAGGTGCGCTGGTGCCCGTGGAAGAACATATGTTAATGAGATCTGCAGTCACATTGCCATGACAATGAGGGCTGTAGTCACATTGACACTGCACTAAGGGGTAGGGTGGAAGTCAGAAGCTCACAATTAAGGCATGTTGGAGCATGTGTTCCACACAATGATGGCTAACGATTGGCACAAAAGAACATTTAATTAAATTCCAAAGAACATATTTACAACACCTGTGAATCTCCAAGTGTGGCTAGGTGATTTTCTTAATATGTTTGTGGGTGCTCCTATACTGTGACCCCTATGCTATCAGCTGTGCTGGAGGCAGGCTGCTGATCAGGCTGCCCCTTGGCCTGAGATGACTTCAGCAGCTGTCCTTGTCGTGCCTGAGGCCTGGAGGGCCCCCGCTGCCTCAGGGTTTCCTGCACTGGTGCAGGACTCTTCTCAGGCGTCGGGGCTGCTGGAGCTGGGCTCGCTGGCGGAGGGGCTAAGGAGCCAGTGTCCACACTCGAAGCACCCTGAGGGGAGCCCCCAGATGTGAAAGTCAGCCTCTCCTCCTCCCTTTCAAGGCTTGCTAGAATCTCCCTGCTCACCAGAGAAGGACGAGGAGCAGGAGAAGTCTCCAGGTTCTTGGTCCTTCTCGCGCTTTACCACTGCAGAGTTCAGCTCATAGCCAAGGCGATGGCATGCAGGTCCTCGCAGATCTGTGGAATCTGGCTCTCCATGAGGGTTGCCATGAATGAAGGTTGTGTGTGACCCAGATGCAGCCATGCATCTGTCATGATGAGGTTATAACTTCTCTGTCATCACGCTGGCAGTGGCACCCTCACCATGTCACACACCCTGCCGTGTTGTCACATGCAAACACCAAAATGAGCATTGGAACGTAGCATTTACTTTGGCTGAACGCAGGAGGTCATTGACCCTCTTCCTACACTGGACTCAGTTGTGTTGGGTGACCCCACGGGCTGCTGACCTCCTCTGCGATCTCCACCCAGGCTTGCTTGGTCATGTGGGAGGACCTGTTCTGGCCATCGCTGGAGAAGAGAACCTCCCGTCATTCCCTTGCAGCCTGCAGGAGAATCAGCAGCGAGGCATCACTGAAGCAGAGGGCCACTCTTGGTCTACCCTCTGCCATCCTCGCCACTCTTCCATCCTCGCCACTCTTCCTAGGGGTGTTGGGGAGTGTAGGAAACAGTGCTGTAAATTTTTTATGCTTCACTGTACTCAGAGCTTCCACTGACTGCAAGGCAGGAGTGACTGCAGGGCTGGCAGGTTTTTAAAGATGGCACCAGTACCTGATCCGCTGTCAGCTGATGCTGTAATCGGCGTCTCACCTCTTGCCACCGTCACACCAACTGGGGGTGACCGGCACCTCCATTATGCGAAATCAGCCGCTTGGTGCATATTTTCAGCGGCACGACCGCACACGTGAAGCATGGGAGCACCGTCCATTTCCAGGTCCGCCACTGGGACTGGTGGCAAGCTCATTAACTTCAGTCCATTGTAACCATAGTAAAAAGAATGGGCTTGATTTTCAATCTGGTGTCGGGATCCTGACGGCCAGCACATTTCCAGATCCCGACCCCACGCTGGGTGACATGACGCTATTTTGAAATGGAAAGCCACTAATTGGGCTGGAGGTGAGCTCTGCACTCAATTAGTGGGACTGGGCGCTGCATGGAGGCAGGAGCTGGCTCTACATTGGAATGCTCAGAGGCAGCTGTTGTCTTACAGAATGGAGCAGGCAGAAGATGAGTGGGCCAGCAGCGTCACTGTGCCTACAAGTGGCCAAACGGAAGGTATTTGACCCACTCTTTTTGAATCACCCTTCTTTTCATTCACTTTTACTCATCAGGATCAGCACTTTATGGCTCCCCGCAGTGCTCCCATCAGGTGTGCACTAATTGCATTCTCCCTGTCCTTGGCGAGCGAAAATTTCAAACTGCTCCTCAGAAGCCTTTTAATGAGCTCAACTATCACATAATTGGAGGCCTGCAAGTTTCCAGTTCCTCCCAACTCCCACTCAATTTTACACGCCCCCCCCCCACCCCCGCAACCAGCCCGCTCGTTTGGGGGGCGTAAAATTCTGGCCCATGTGTCATTTTTCCAGCTCCTGTCACTCCGCCAGCAAAACTAAAAGCCAACTTTATTCTCAAGACTGTGATCCTTTTAATTAGACTGAGAATAATAATTTAATGTTCAAACAAGTAGTTTTCTCTTCAACATTTTACTGTTAACTGTAGGAATTAAGGTGACGTCTCATTGGTATATTTAAACTGTTTGGAAATTAAACCTTTAATATACTTACAGAGATTTGGAGAATATCCATTCTGTTTGAATGGTTGAATGAACTATATTCATAGCTCAGTTAAAGCTAAGCTCACAAAATCCTTAAATCAGCCTCAGAGATATCATACTAGTCAAATCGAATCCAGAGTCTCTTACATTATTTTGACAGTATGTCTCACTCCTAATTGCAGAAGCTATCTTCCTTATATCATTGCGGCAGTTTACTTTCCGTATTCCACTTCCCTGCAGAACAGTCATTGCACTCCAAAAAAGTTTGTGTAAAGTGCTTTGTGACAATCCAACAAAATGATAAGATGCTGTTGGCATGCAAATATTTTTCCTTTTCCATCTCTGTCCATTTTCTAGGTAAATTAATGCTGAGCTTGAAGAAGGTTTTGCGCAGTGGTCATATAGACAATGAGGCTTGGAGGGATGAGAATTCTGAAGCTGGAAAAGTGGAGAGTGTAACTTCATGGAGCCAATTCTACCGATGGATAATGATGAACAATCTTTCACTGCTGTTAATAAGCAGATTTGACTTTTCTGGCCTGTTGTAAAAGCTACAAAATGACCTTCTTCTGTGTTTCATTTCAAGCAAGGTGTTGGTTAAATTTAGGGCAACAATACTCTTATGTATAAAAATATTCAAACAAATGTAACTGAATGGTACAATCTTTTTGGATAGGAATAACCTTCTGATGAAGGATAACTAACAAGGGGCCCATAGCTACTGAGATGAAATAATCGACAAATATATATCCGTGGTTCTGGTTCTGGAACTGTTTTGGTTGAAAGACCTCTTTTCAAATGGTTTAGTAATCACGGAACACCCCTCCCCCCTCCAACTAAATTATAATACTCTACAATACTCATAATATGAAAGTGCTACGTTTAAAGAATGGTTTAACTATAATTTTAGGAAAACAGTTATTTACTTACAGATATCAGTGAGATGCGTGTGCCTGCTTGTCACTGCAGAGTCTATGTGATGTTTGACAGTGACACTCGTAAATCATTCTCCACTTCCAGACAGGACCGATGCGGACTTTTATTTTGGCGTCCTTTCTTTGAGTTTAAGGCCGCAATTTTACACCTCTCCCCAGGAGCAGGCTGGAGGCAGCTGTGGGGTGGGTGGGTGGGGGGGGGGGGGGGGGGCTGGCAGTGGAGGGTGATGCGTAAAATCAAGTGGGAGGCTGGGGTGCTGTTCCCATTGCTTTCCCACCCCGGCTGCCATTTTACCAGTAGGGGGAGGAGGTTGAAAACAGCCCATCTGGCCCCAGGACAATTGAGGCTCATAAGTGGCCAATTACTTGCCACTTAAGGACTTCCACCCACTGCATACCAGCGGCAGCTGGGAACCTCAGCACCTTGCAGGCCCCGGGGGGTGGGGGGGTGGGGAGCGCCCTCATGATCAAGCACCCTGTCCCCCACAGAGGCCCCCGCCAGTGGCACAAGCCACCCCGATGAAGCATCCCTCCCGCCCTCCTGAACTACACCCACCCTATCGACGGGGCCCAGCTGATTGTTCCCAGTGAGGCCTGAAATTGCACTCACCTTTATGGAGGCTGTGTCCTTCATGCTGAGTGCAGTCGCAGCAGTGGCCACTGCTGGGATTGAAGAGCTGCCGGCCTGCTGATTGGCCAACAGCTCTTGGAGTTGGGACTTCCTGCCTCAGAAGTGCGGAAGTCCCTACCAAGATCAATTAAGCAATTTTGCGTGCCTTCCAGGCCCGGTGGAAGCGGGCTCGCCCCTGACTTTTAAGCCAGTGCACAGGACCTCCGCCATCCTGTAAAATTCCGGCTTAAGTATGTCGTACTTAAAAATGTTTTTAAAAACTCTCTCTCGAACACCGCCAGTCTTGGTAACTGCGGGTCTACCTGGCAATCTTCGTGCTGCTCTCAGTGTTCTTCCATGCATCTCTCCTCCTAGGTCAGCCCACTCTGTGTTGCCAATGTGCTCCACCCTGCCTCTCAGCTCACATCAAGCCCGGCTCCAACCACCATTCATTCACTTATTCTTGGCCATGGCACACCCCTGACCATGTCGCCCTGGGTGGTTGCCCATGTTGCCCTCCCGCAAGGCTTGATAAGCACTTCACATTATTTTGCAGGTTGCATAGAAAGTCTCTATGGATCCCTGGGGGTCCACAGACCCCATTTTGAGAACTATTGGTATGTATAACAATATAAAAATGTGACATTATTTACCATTATCTTCATCTTTACCTTAGGAATTTTTTTCATATGGGATCTCTTCTTTCACCCATCGCTGCAAGCACAATAGGTTTTTGGGTCCTGCATGACTGTCACCCACTCCTGTGCTTAGCGGCATGGTTGACCTTTCAACCCATAGAAGGCACCTCTTCATTCCCTCATGTGATCCATAATAATTTGAAGAATGTTATTAGCAATGTAGACCCAGCCTCCATGATGAAATTGTCTTTAACCAAGTAATACCTTACATGTTTTTTTACAAGCATTCATCCAATGGTCTGATACCATTCTTCTGTTATTAAACACCTACTGGTGCTTGATGGCTGGCACGGACAGGATGGGCCAAAGGGCCTGTTTCTGTGCTGTATAACTCTATAACCCTATGGGCCCCAATGAAAAGCAAGAACTACCTACAATCAAGGACTCGACAGTAAGCTCGAAGAACCGTAATAAAAACTCTTCAGATGTTGCCTCAAACTTTTCCACTTTATTTTTGTTCTGCTCTTTTCTGTCTCTATTTGCATCCTTGTATCGCATATGCATGCTAACATGGGCACGTCGTGTATCGTAGGTGTCTTCCCAATTAGAATTTAAGTTCAAGTTTAATAAATTTCAACTTTTCTTCTTTAAACCTAAGAAAACCTGTTTCTGCTGGTTTCTTTGCCTTATAATTAGAATACGGTGAAGAAGGATTCACCAAGGGGGAGCTAAAAACACAGTGTGTTTAAAATTAAACCCTGTTATGGTAAGACCAGATGAAGACTGAAAGAGACCCCTAGACTCCTTTCTCACCGGGTCGTAACAGTTACACTCATGGTATGAGAGTGCTTCTGTGACACTTCGAAAGACCTGCTTTAAACTTTCATTCACAATACAGCCAGGAACAAGAATGGCCTCATCAGCAGCAGAAGACTTGGCCTTGTCATGGCTTCAGCATGTTGTTTTGGAAGAAATGAGAGCTGCTATTTCTTGTATAAGAAAAGAAAATTAATTAGGATGTGCTGGATGCAATTAGTCACAAACAAATGAGATGAGTAAATCATGCAATGAATTGGAATTCAACAGAAAGTGAGTAATTTACAAAAAGAAAAAAAAATTGTCCAGAAGATATGAATTACGACGTTTCTAGTAAGTACTAGGTGATGTTTGCTTCATGTTAATACCCTTAAATTTAAATAACAGTTAGGAATAATTGACAAATTAAGTTTTGCAGAGAAGTTATTAATTTATAAACATCCTTTTCTCCTTAATAATGAAGCAAGTTCACTGTTATTAGTTGATTCCCTATGACACTGCCCATTGTCAGTAGGATTATGCAGCTGGTTACTTACATGTAGCTGATATCCCGCTGGAGTGGTTGGTGGTGCTGCCATCCACAGCTTTGTGCACTGGCTGGTAGTATTGTACAGTTATTAAAACATGGCGCTGCCTTGTTGCCTCATAATGCCACATATGTGAATTTACTGGGTGAGTCCACACCTGGAATATTGTGTGCAGTTTTGGTCTCCTTATCTGAGGAAGGATATTCTTGCTATAGAAGGAGTGCAGTGAAGGTTTACCAAACTGATTCCTGGGATGGTGGGACTGACGTATGAGGAGAGATTGAGTCGGTTAGGATTATATTTGCTGGAGTTCAGAAGAGTGAGGGGGAATCTCATAGAAACCTTTAAAATTCTGACAGGATGGATGCAGGAAGGATGTTCCCGATGGTGGGGGGTCCAGAACCAGGGATCATTGTCTAATGATACAGGGTAAACCTTTCAGGACTGAGATGAGGAGAAATTTCTTCACCCAGAGAGTGGTGAGTCTGTGGAATTTGCTACCACAGAAAGCAGTTGTGGCCAAAACATTGTATGTTTTCAAGAAGGAGTTAGATATAGCTCTTGGGTCTAAAGACATCAAAGGGTATGGGGCGAAAGCGGGAACAGGCTACTGAATTGGATGATCAACCATGATCATAATGATGTAACAGAAAATGCTTCAAAAACAACGGGTGTAGATTTGATCTGCATTCCCTGTGTGGCCCCTGAGGCGGGGTCAGAGGTGGGGGTGGGGGGTGCACGGAGTATTGCAACAGGGGGATAGGTGCATATATACACAGAATTGTTACCAAAAAATATATATTTAAGTGCTTAGAGATTAAGCAGGGAAGTCTGGCAGGTTTATTAAATGTTAGGAGGACCTTGGATGGTGTAAATTAAATTTTTAACAGCTAAAGAACCAGTCAAAGGTTCAGAATTACTACCATACAACATACATTACTCAAAAATACTACTGAGAGAATTTTACAAAATTCCATTGGGAAGGAAAATTTTAGGCCCCATACCCCACAAATTGCCAGAATGCACCCAGGGTGTAACTCCACATCTTGAGCACAATTTCATAAAATAAACCCCACCCCCCCAATACATTTTCAATACTCTAAGCAATGCCGTTCTAATCTCAATTTCTCATTGGCTTTTTTGTAAAACAGAAAAGCCATTAGTATGGTGCTAAATATATCAAAATTCAACATTAACATTACAGAAAAACAAAAAAATTCTCACTATAAAACAGCTTTATTTTGCCACAGGATAGTAAGGTATTTATATACCATAAGAACTATACTGGCAGTGAATGAAATGAGTGAGTAAGAGCAAAAGATGTTGACACGCCTGACTACAAAGGTTAATCAGGATGCTCATGGCATTTTGACTGAAACCTGCCCTTGAACCCAAGGCTTGATCCATTGATGTACCAATTTCAGCACAAATGCTTTCAGTGAAAACTCTTTTACAAGTAGTGTCAATGTGACATCCTATTCATTATGGCACATGTCGAGTGAGAGCAAAAAGGGCATCATATTCCCAATGTCACTGTAGCAAAAGCAGGTGTATAAAGTCTGGCCTTATTAACCATAGGGACAGTAGGCAACATAAAAACAAAATAAACTATATGCTCAATGTGAAGTGTGATTTAAAAGGGAAGTAAAATCAAATTTCCATCTCTGTAAAAGGATCTAGAATACACTCCATTATTACAATTGTAATTGAAAAGTGAAAGAATTCAGTTACTGGATTAGAATAGTTTTTTAACACATTAGAAATAGGTTCAAAAACAGCCCAGACCAACAGGGTGAAAATCTGTTTCTGTAGCGCTTTAATTGATTTACTGGTAGGCATCGGTTCACAACACAAAACTGCCCACAATTTGCAGTCTTCTTCAATATTTACAGGATTGATTGATAATTCACATGTCAACTGATGCAGCAGGAATGCTGTCACCTAGGTTAGAGTTAAGGTACGTTGCAGGCCAGTGTAGACCTTCTGAATGCGACTGTGTAGTAATACTGCCGGTAAAAAAGATAAGAAACACTCAAGAGGGCAATACCTGTTAATGCAAGAGGCTGGAGGCAGAATATTCACAATTCTTGGAATGGGTATGGATTCCTTGAACATATTCAGGAAGAGGGAGGCTTGAGAGGAGGTAGGTCAGCAGTTGATTATAATTTCAAGAGTAAAGGAATTGGTCATGGTCAGGAAACAATTTGAGGATATCCAAAAAACAACCAAAGAGATGTTGTTCAACTGTCAAACCAGGAAAGCAACAGGAGAAGAACTGCCAGAGAGGAAAAGAAATTGACAGCCGCTGAGCAGAGTGTTACCCACCCATGCAATTTGGGTTGTACACAGGAGGCTAGATTCTCCACCATTTTAGAATTAGAACACATCTCTAGAATGGTGAAACTTCCATCCACTGCCTAGATGTGTCCCTGATCCTGGCTGATTTCCAGCCTTGGAGACATTTACACAATTTTGGCTGGGTCTTTGACCTCCCCGAGTGAGTCTGCCAGGAAAAAGAGCTCGGGAATCTGCTTGGTGTGACAGGCCGCCTTTGTGCTGTCAGATGAGATTGTAAAAAGAAATTAATTTTAAAAATTGTACTTAAACTGGTGCAACTGATTGCTCTCTGATTGGTTACTTTGGCTTTCCTCTTCAGGGGCAAGCAGGCATTCCCAGTGTCCAGTGTTTCTATTGTGCAAACAATGGAAAATACACCCAAATTATATAATTTCATCATTAGAATATGAGGACAACACGACAAAGGTGTTACATGTCACTTTCAATGGAAAATTGAAGCAATGTAAAAGTGTGTGGGAATATAACGAAATACATTTCTGACCCACTTCCTTCCACTTTTCACCCCAGTTAAGCTAAAAAAAATTGCATAAGAGAGGGTGGGAAATCATCATAGGGGAGCTGTGGAAGCTGATGTTGTTGTATATTGTTTTGGTACACTGTCACCTTACTTAGTCTAGCTGATTGAGATACTTCAGTCTGGGTTAGTTAGAACACTGATATTTATTATACTAGAAGTATATACATCTTCACAGTAATCTGTGTGACCCCACCAAAAGCCATGCTGCATCCAGCCTCGAGTCTCTCTCTCTCTCACATGATCTCATTCGTCATCATGATAGGAGGTTTTTTTTACATACTCTCAAGATTAACCCTTTCAGATCCTTATACTACATCTCCCCCCAGGTCTTTATCTAAATACATATTTACAGTCAGGGGTCGGCAACATGTCCGTACATGGACACCAGTGTCCGTGGTAAAAGATTTTGAGGTCCATGACTGCTAATTTCAGGAATGAGAAATTTCCCACTGATTTTTTCCCAGACAAGTCCGACTTTAAAACAATTCACAGCCGACAGTTTCAGTTTCACAGCTGACAGGAGCGCGAACAGCGGCTTCCGAACTCAGGACAAGTTTGGGTTTTTCCAGTGGGTTCCAATTATTTTTAAAAACCACAAAATTGTCCTGCATTTGGAAGCCGCTGTTCCCGCTTCTGTTAGCTGTGAAACTGACGGCTGTGAATTTTTTTAAAAAACTGATCAATCACAAAGCAGCTCTGGGGAGTGTTCCTGCTCTCTGCAACTGTCACAGAGAGAGAGAGGAGGTAGAGGGAGAGAGGGAGGAAGTAGAGGGAGAGAGATGGAGCAGGAAGGAGAGAGTGAAGGAAAGGGAGATAGGGAGGGAGGGAGAGAGAGGGGAAGCAAGAATGAGAGAGGGAGGGAGAGAGAGAGGGGGAGAGAGAGGGAGGGGAGAGAGAAAGGGGAGAGAGAGGTGGGAGAGAGGGGGGACAGAGAGAGAAGGGAGAGAGATGGACATGGAGGAGGGTGATGGGTGCGAGATGGACACAGAGAGGGAGAGAGATGGACACAGAGAGAGGAGAGAGAATGAGAGGGGAGAGAAAGAGATCAAGATCACACCTGATAGATGGATATCTATCCGGATTCTCTGCATTGCTACATCAAGTGTGGACAGACATTGACTACTTGTGCAAGCAAAAACAATGCCAGGTACTTACTATATAGGGAGAAATGCATTTTAAATCGGATGGTGTTTTGATGGCATTAGATTGGCTATACACTTTATATACAAATTAATTGCTCCCATGTCCATGGCTGAGTCAATAATTTTGTCAAATGTCCCTGATGCAACATGTTGGTGCCTATCCCTGTTTACAAAGATTCACTTTTTATTTACATACTTTCCCATCTCCCCCAAGTCTCCGACTTCAGAGATTCATTCTGTCAGGAGGCTTCACAACTTTCCCTGATCTTGTTGTTGTCAGGTGTGGAAGATTGATAGTCTTTCTCTGAACGCCTATCTCTTGACTTGCACGACCTTCATTGAGGTTTGTAGTATCCTGAGTTTTCTGAGTTTCCAGTTCATCATCTGATTCATCCAAATGTTTGACTGATTGATTTTTTTGAAGTAAAGGAATAAGATTCCTTCTATTTCTTCATATAGTACCTCCTGAAGTTCTTAGTAAATAAGATTGCTGTTGATTCTCCTTTCTCTGGAGAATAACTCCTCTGTTTTGGTCCCATACCCATACATTTTGCCCTTCTGACAACTTCGGTAGGTACCTTGTAGGGAATTTCCTGTTATAGTTATGAGTTTGCTTCTTCCGGTAAGACTTTCATCTGCCTTGAACTCTCTGATAATCCTGGATTTGTATCCCCGGTAGTAATTTCTCGGGTAAAATTGGAAGTTGCGTCCTAAGTTTTCTTCCTATTGTTACGTCAATGTGTTTTGTTGAATGATAATTTTCTTTGGTCCACTGACTGGAGATCTGAATTTATATTTTTTTGAAGAACTTTAAAATGACATTTTAAAAAGGATGACTGCAGGCAGCTTAAGATGATCACATAGTCTGCTACATTGTATCCTACATTGCAAAGGACTGTGAGGAGGGAGACAAAATGTCTGTGCATTTCCCGGCAAGAACCAAGACCCAGGAAGTTTAAGGGAGCTACCTGTTCTTTTCAGCAATCAGAGAAATATTGCTCACTGCTATGTTTGAATCACTATGTAACTGTCAAGTGACAAGGTCCTCCCCTGTGGTTTTAAGCTGGTGTTTTTCTCTGCAGCAGAGGAGAAGAAACTGGACTCTAACATGAGCAAACCCTAAGTGGGGGCCCTTCACTCTCCATTCCAGCTTGAAAGCTTTCAAATCCTGCCTGTTGACTGACCACTTTTGCATACTCCGGCCACAATCAGAAACCCCGTTGGACCAAATCATCCACATCGCTTTCTCCAAGAGACCCACCGAACCAGTCATTAATCTCTTCAAACTAAAAGCTTCAGGACCACTGAATTCAGCTAGAAGCCAGCTGAATCACAAAACACCACAGACTGTATACCCCTTTTTTTCTATGGACTCTAACTCAACCAATCTATATTTTCCCACTCTGTAACCTATTTGAGAGCATGTAAACATCTAGGGCTGCATTTTACCAGCCCCTCAGCATTGTGGATTGTGGCAGGGAGACTCATAAAATGCTTGCAGGAGTGGCCCACCACGATCCACGACGCCAAGAAGGCCCCACCGGATATTAGTGGCAGCGGCGAGGCCTCAGTACGGCACCCGCGTTCATCAAAATATTTAAATGAGGGTAATAAAAATACTAATTACCTTACCTGCTCCCGGCAGCTGTCCCATGGCGATTTTATGGGCACTGGTCGCAACTCGCGCGTCTTCGGAACTCCATATGGAGTTCCGAGGCGAGACACTGGTGGAGAGGGGGGGAGGAGTCAAATTATCAGGGCAGAGAGGAAGTGGGAAAAACCTTTTTCATTGGGTAAGGGGTGGTGGGAAGGGGTTTAGGGTCAAAGGGAATAAAATTCAGGGGGAAAAATTGTTACTATTAACTAATGTTTTTTGGGACGGATAGGCCAAAAATTTATGCATTGGGGGACTGGGAGTTGGGAGAGGGGATTGCAGATGTGGACAAATCTTTATTTAAATTTTTATGGAACTGGCACCTTTAAAAATTTTAATTTCTTCTGAAATGCTTGAAGTCCTTTAAATATGGGGCCAGTGCCTGCGTGGTGGCGCCAGACGCCGTTGCCGGGAATGGGGCAGCCACCTCCTGTACGTCATCGGGGGCGGCCGCTCCACCCCCTCCATTTAAATGATCTCCCGCGCATAATATCGTGGGGGTTGTGCAGCGGCACTTCTGTGTTGGAAGTCCGCCGCCACAGAGCGCAGCATGCTAATAAAATTCAGCACCTAGTAAGTGTGTGTGAGTGAAAGTTGGTGCGTTGTTTATTATTCTTATAGTTCAGTTTAGGTACAATAAAGTTAACCTCTTTCTTTGTTAACAAAAGCCAATCGGACAGGTTTTCTTGAGTTATGATCATAGCAAGTAATCAAACACCTACTGAATTGGCGAGTACATTCACTTTTAGAAAGAATTAAACCTCTTATGGTAAAACAAGGAGAGGGAAAAGAGGAAAGCATTTTGACCCCTCCTCACTTGACCGTAACACCATTAACATCTCTGATGGTGCTAATCCGCATAACAATGGAGTAGTTCTGTAATTCAGAAGCGCAATAGGAATTCCCGATTCTTCTTTAACAGTGCTTTAATATTTCTGACTGCTCATTCAGCTTCTCCATTGGATTGTGGATACCTAGGGAAACTTGTTATGTGCACAAATCCACTGATTTCCACCAAGGTTTTGAAGTACTCATTGTAAATTGTAGTCCATTATCGGACATTATCTGATCAGGTATACCATGCGTTGCCAAGATTTCTTGTAATACTTGAATGGCTGCTTCAGCTGTTGCTGTGTACATACGTTTAACCTCAATCCATCTTGAAAAGCAATCTACTACAATTAAATAAGATTTTACATCGCCAAATGTTCCCATGGTCTGGTTAGGAATTGGGTCAAGATAAGAGGCTCTCTTTGATCTTGTTTATGAATTACACACACCTGACAATTTGAGACCATTTCTTCAATATCCTTTGATATTCTTGGCCACCACACAGACACCTGAGCCCATGCCCTATACTTAGCTATGCCCATATGACCCTGGTGTATTTTCTCCAAGATCTCTACCCGGAGTGACTCTGGAATCACCGATTTCTTGTCATATGCCAGCAAATTAACCATCATGGTAAAGTGTCTTCTGCGTTCAAAGAAGATATTCATCCTCTTACCACAAGGACTCTGTTTTGGCCAACCATGCTTGAAATATTGGCAGACCTCAATGCACTCTTCATCTTGCATCTGCGCCTGACGTCTTTGTTGGAGTTTATTTGAACTTGCCAGCCATTGTGATGCAGTGACCTGTAAGTAGGACTCAATTTTGCCAATTAAGTTGAAATCTTATTGATTAGAATGGTCGACCATCGCTCTGGACCATGCATCTTCTGCCGTTTGCTGCTTGCCCTGTATGTATACTGTATCGTATGTCAACCTCATGAGCCTCAATCGGAATCTCTGGATCTGCAGAGGCATATTTACGAGTTCCTTTTCATTGAGTAAGGAAACTAGGGGTTTGTGGTCTGTCTCTATGACAACCTTTAAGCCTATAATATAGTCCAAAAACTCCTCACAAGCCCAGGTGATTACAAGGACTTCTTTCTCTATCACGGCTTATCTCGTCTCTCAGTCAGACAATGCTCATGTTGCATAATAAACTGGTCTTTAACTTCCATATGGCTGATCTTGGAAAAGGACTGCCCCATCCCAGCGAACGAGACACTAGCTGCAATTGTTGTTGGAAGTGATATTTTGTAATGAGCTAAGACATCCGTCAAAATCAGCACTTCCTTGATCCTTTGAAATGCTTGTTGTTGATGTGCATCCCAGCACCATGCTTGAGTTTTTCTTAACAGTTGTCGTAAAGGCTCAGTAACTTGTACGAAAGTAGGATTTTGCCAACTGATTGACCATGCCAAGAAACTGCTGAAGATCATGAATCAAAATGGGAAGTGGAAATTGGCTCCTGGCTCTCGTCTTCTGCGGGCCTGCCATTATGGCACTACTGCTGACAATGTGTCCTAGAAAACAACTGGATGGTTTTGGATACACACCCTTCTCATTGAGTGATAGAGCTTCACCCTGCAGCCATTTCAAAACTGCCCTAACTCTTAGGTTATGTTCACCTATGGGACTTGCAATTAACTAAAATGTCATCCATTTGGCATATTACACCTTCAAGGCCCTGTAGAATATTCAACATAGTTCTCTGGAATATTTCTGGTGCTGACGTGATACCAAATGATAGACGGTTAAAACAAAGCACTGAATTTTATCAGTCCCTCGATGCCGTAGGTTGTGGCAGGGAGGCCCATAAAATGCTAGAGGGAGCAGCCCGTCACGACCCACAACGCCGAGAAGGCCCCACCTGATATTCATGGCGGCGGCAAGGCCACAGTGCGGCCCTGCCAGGCCTTCTTTAAACTTTGAAATTAGCTACATTCAAATGAACTTACTTGCCACCACTGGCTGTCCCACACCGATTTTACAGCCAACCGGCCGCAACTCACACGCCTTCGTTTCGAGACAAGACATTGGTGGGGAGGCGGGGGTGGGGGGTGGGAGGCGGGAAAATGGACAAAACTATTCCTATTGGTTGTGGGGATGGTGGGAAGGGGTTGAGGGTCAAAGATACTGAAGGTCGGGGAGAAAGTTCAGAATTTCAAAAAGTGCATTTTTGGGGGGGATAGGTTAATTTATGTGCTGAGGACTGAGTGGGGGGGGGAGGTGGGAGAGGGGATTCAATGTTACATTAAATGTTTATTAAATTTTTAAATCATACTGGCACCTTTAAATATGTTAATACATCCTGTAAGGCTTGAATCCCTTTAAAAATGGTGTCAGCGCTTGCACGGTCTATGCCATCAGGGGCGGCCGCTCCGCCCCCTCCATTTAAATGAGCCCCCACGTGTAATAAAAACAAGAAGTGCTGGAAATACTCAGCAGGTCTGGCAGCATCTGTGGAGAGAGAAGCAGAGTTAACGTTTCGGTTCAGTGACCCTTCTTCGGAACCGTGTGTAATATTGTGTAATATTGTGGGGGCTCTGAGGTGGCACTTCCGTGACTGATAAAATTCAGCCCAAAATCTTTCAAAGGGAGTAATGACGGTTATCAATAACTTTGACTTCTTATCTAATGGAACTTGCCAAAAGCCACTATTCGCATCAAGTTTTGTGAACACTGAACTTTTGGATAACTTTGCCAAGCTTTCATCCACTGAGGACATCGGATGGACCTCTCGTGCCACAGCCATATGAAGTTAAGTCTACATAAATGCAAAGATCACTATTAGGTTTAGGAACTGGAACCATTCCCAAACACCACTCTAGGTTCAGTAACAGAAGAAATGAATTCCATCCTGATCATGTCTTCTAATTGATGTTGCACTTCCTTCATGTGGGTGTGGAATCTTCCTAGGCGTAAAAAGACAGACTGGTTTAGAATCTTTCCGCCATGTAATACTATATTCGGTCTTCAGTCTCCCTAGACCGGTAAACAAGTTTGGAAATTTCTCTTGGAAATGACTCCCGGCTTCTTCTACTTTCTTTATAAGATGAAGGTCAATACAAGCTCTTTGACGTAAGAGAGAGAACTCTTGGATCTTTAGGACACACAAAGTTTCTAATATTTGATTTCCCTTGTTCTGGAGTGTTGCCTGTAGCTTTCCTTTTACTTTGAGTTCAGCTCCTCCTGGGCCATGTCATTGGGTTTCTGCTGCTTGCAGAAAATGTGTTGATAACCACTGCTCTTTGTGTGATAAGACCATTACACTCACTCCGGTGTCGAGTTTAAAATTAGTGATATGTCCCGTGGACATATACATCAGCAGACCAAATGCCTGACTAGGATCATGGATCTCTCCAAGAAATTATATTGGTTGCACTTCTGAAGAAGAGTGTTTAACTTCGTTGACCACTCTTTTCTTGAATGATTTTTCTTTTGCACCTGTGGGAGTATTTATTTTTGTCTGACATATTTTACCAAAATGCCCTATCGTCTTACAGTAGAAGCATTCTGCTTTGTTTGCAGTACACTCTTCGCATCTGTGGTTACTTTAGGCACCACATTGCTGGCAGGGTTTAATGGTATATTTTGCTGCACCCCCCCCCCTCCCCCCTCCTCCACCCCACCCCACCAGTGCAGCTTTTTTCCGAGTGTGTCTTCCACAGCCCTCTGGTTAAGGAACTGTACAGTTGCTGGAGGTTTCCTGACCCAAGTCTTTCTTCACCTCCAAAGATTGTTCTTTCCGACCTCTGCTTGTCTCACCCGCTGAATAGCTTTGTCCAGGTTGCAGTCTTCTTTGGACTGCAATAGATCTGATAAGGACTCATTAGCAATGCCTACAACAATATGGTCTCCTATCAACGCTGCTTTAAGGTCTCCATATTCACATCCCTCTGCAAGCCTCTATAGGTCATTGATGAAAGAATCAACTGTTTCACCCAGTTTCTGGACCCTACTGTTGAACCTTGCTCTTTCTAAAATCTTATTGCTCCGCAAATTAAAATAAGAATCAAAAACTTTTAAAACTTCCTCAAATTTGGCAAATGTTTCATTGATACCTTCTCTTGCAATTATATCATCTGCTATAGCCCTCATTGAATATAATAAAGTGCTATCTTGTTCTGCCTCAGACTGGCTGTCCAATTTAGAAACTATTCAGTATCTGAGGGACCTTTTTCGCCAGAGTGACCAATTTTGCGTTTGATTTGATCCTTCTATGTCTTCAATTCTCTCTGGAATTGAGAATCTAATCTCCAATGCTTTAATTAGTTTTGCTTTCACTTTCGTGTTCTTCCCTCCAGTATCGGAAGTTTCCCGTGCTTTTTTCTCAACTCCGCGCTGATTCCTGCTCGAGCCATTTCAGCCTACAAAATCTTGCCGCTCGACTAAGGATTACTTCTTTCCTTATTTTAAACTCTGTTTTATAGCATTACTGCTATTTCTTTTAACTCTGTTCTCATAGAGAATCAAGTATTTGCAGCCTCATTGCTGGTTGTATTTTTTCCGGACCCCACGTGTAATGGCACCAATCTTCGATCAGTCCTTCACTACGTACTTTCCCGGTGCTGCCTGTCTATTACTATTATAGACGGATTTTTCACCCTCTTTCAGAGTTGCTCACCAGATCCTTGAAATTTGCTTGTGCTCGCCGGACTGGATTTCTACTGCTGATACCCTGACTCTCTTGTCTAAATTTAATGAGGGCTCTGGCATCAGGGGTCATGGCAAGGGGGGCCCAGAGAATTCCTCTGGGAAGGACCCACCACGACCCATGATGTCGAGAAGGCCCCACTGCATTTTACCGGCAGTGGCAAGGCCTTGGTGAGGCTTCATTTCAATATTAAAATTATATTAAAAGCATTCAAATGAACCAACCTTGTCCCGACAGCCATTCCACGCCGATATTCCAGCCACCAGCCAGAACTCCTGCACCTTCGGAACTCTGTTTGGAGTTCCAAGGCATGACACTAGTGGCGAGTGGGGAGTAATGAAATCTTCAGGTCAGGAGGGGTGTATGAGGGGGGAAAACTGATCTTATTGGGCAGTGGGGATGGTGGGAAGAAGTTGAGGGTCAAATGTTCTTAAGGTGGGGGTCAAAGTTTGTCATTTAAAAAATTGGTTTTCCAGTGGTATAGGTAATTTTATTTATTGAGAACTCATTGTGGGGTGGCAGAAGGGATGCAAAGTGTGAATAAAATTTTATTTATAACATTAGTGCGGCGGGACCTTTAAACATTTAAATGTACCTGAAGGGCTTGAAGCCCTTTAAAAATGGCATCGGCACCTCCGACGGACACCGTTGGCGGGGACAGAGTGCAGCCCCCTCTACATCATCAGGGGTGGCCGCTCCATCCCCTCGTGGGAAGACCAGTGAAATCAAAGCACTCTGTCACGATTTGCAGCGCACTCTTCAAATTCAGCCCTCTGTGTCTGGAACTCTGAAGCTCTTCTACAGATTCTTCTTGAGTCCTGCAGCTTTTCTTTTCTTCTTCTTCAGGTTAGCTTCTTTAACTTCTTTCAAATTCTTCTTCTGGGTTTAGCCTGGAAGGAACCCTTGTTTGCCTCGATCCCACCATTGATCACCATGCTGTATATTGGTTTGCTAGGCTGCCACCTTACTTAGTCTAGCTGATTGAGATACTGGGTTAGTTCGAACACTGGTATTTATTATATTAGAAGTATACACATCTTCACAGTAGTCTGTGTGACTCCACCAAACGCCATGTTGCATCCAGCCTCGAGTCTCTCACATAATCTCTTACGTCATCACGGTAGGAGGTATTCTTTACATACTCTGAAGATGAACCCTTTCAGACCCTTATACTACAGAATTTACTTCAGCCAAAGATAACGTACATTACATTTTAGCAATGTCGGAATCACTTGGCCCAATTTTAACTCCAGGCCAGTTTTTGGCAAGTGAGTAGCAGTTTTTCCAGGATTGAGGCCCAGGATATTTCAACTCTCAGGCCTCCTCTAAACCCTACCGACCAAATTTCAACTCCTTCTGGCCAGGAAGTCATGGAAAATCAAGCGGCGCCCAGAGGCCACCTGCTGAGACTGGGTAAATTGCAAGATTTGCTGCCAGGCTGTCCTATGGGAATTCACAAGCTAGAAGGAGACAGTGAATCTGCATCAGGGAGTCCTAAGCTTTCCTCTGAGGTTTGGAAGAAGTCCTCCCTTTTGGTTCTCTTCTGGTCCTGATCCTCACTGATGGTTGCTGCTCAGGGTGGCAAGTTAAAATTACAGGCATGTCTCAATGATGTCATCTGGACTTGACACGCACATGTTAAAAAGTGCCCCACTGACTTTGGATGGGTGCCTTTACCAACTGTTCAGCTGAGCAGGTAAAAATTCCAAAGTCAGTAACCCGGGGTGATTTTAACTGTTCAACTGCCCAGTTTCCATTGGGCAGGTAGAATTAGAATCATCTCCCACTGTCTTTAATCTGGCAACAATATTACAAGTGTAACTTATAACACTGGTGTAGAAGCTCTTTAAATAGATCAGAATAACCTGAGTTACTTAACTTAATTGGATCTGCTGCCAATAAACAGCTAAATTGTTTTTCTTCAGTGGTAGTTGTCATTTATGGTTGTGTTAAAGCTCCAACAAAATGTATGTATTGGCCTTAATGCCATTCAAAGTTATTCCTGTCACTTTGACTGCAATTTCAGATCATGGTAATTGGGTGATAAAACCCTAAATATCTAGCCCTCCCATATCCTCTCATACTACTCCTCGCTTACTGATCTAACATTGACAGCTTGCTGTGGAGGAAATTGTAAATGTGTGATATTTACATTTTTCTGTTGGATACGAAGCTTTGCACACACAAAATTCCTTTTTTTTTTACAGTTTTAATCATTACTGTGTGGAAATACAGTATAAATGTTTTGGTTGACAAACTGTTGCCTTTTCTTAACTACAATTCTGGAGTACCTCAGCTTGATGACTTTTGGAATGCGCAATCATGAAAAACTAAGGATTATGAAAAATTACTCCTGACAATTATCTGAGTCATATTTGAATATTCATATCAGATCAGAAGATTTAAATTAAGATTTAGTTCAAATAATTCTTATTTGCATTGTTTCTATTAAGTCAGCAGATATTTCAATTTCTATACAAATCAACTATGGATTATATTTTTGCTTGTGAATATGAGTAAACAGGTGACTAGGACTGGTAGACAATGTTTATTTCATTTTCAGGACTGCTTTGAGTCTTGTTCCCATCAAAAAAAATGTGTTTATAGTAATCAGCTCTAAAACTTGCTTGTTAAGAAATGTTAAGCCCTTGTTAAAGGGCAATCAAGAAAAACTCTTACAGTCTTGCTTGCGGGGAATGGGGTGAGAATAAACACTAACTGAATTCATTAGAACATTACATCTCAGTTAAATGGCATGAAGGCAGGGCAAGATTTCAAAGTTTCAACAGAGCAATGACAGAAGTGAGCAGTACAGCAGAGAATGATAGACTACAACACATATTCGAAGTGACATTTTATTTAGTGAATGAATGCCCATAGTGTTTCAGTGCATGTGGCGTTTCAGTACATATGGCATTTAAGTGCATTTGGTGTGAGTTTTCAAGGCTTGTTCATGTGCCTTGTTCCTAAGTCTTCCCCCAGTAGAGGGAATAGCAATGATAGTTGTTGCTGAGCCAAGTTGCCCTGATTCAGAAAGCCGATTTCTTACATCCGCCACTAACTTGGATTCACCTGTAGAAGTAGCCTATTTCCTTCTCTCTGTGTTCCGCAGTGCACCATGCAGCTCAAGCATGGCATCTAGAAGGACCTGAAAGCAAAAGAGTTTTTCCAACATTGGAGCAGGTGTAGACCATGGAGCCCCTTGAGTCTGTTCCTCCATTCTATTAGATTATGACTAATCTGTACCTCAACTCCATTTAACTGCCTTTTCTCCATATCCCTTGATAGCCGTACCTAACAAAAATCTATTGATCTCAGTCCTGAAAATGTCAATTGACCTAGTGTCCTTAGCCGTTAGGGAGAGCAAGTTCCAGATTTTCCACTGCCCTTTGTGTGGAAAAACATTTGTGTTGTGCTATCCTAACAAAGTCTGTGCACTCCACAGCTGGGTGGATGAAACATTCACCAATTTATGTATTTGAGAAGTATGAGATCAGCATTTATTAAAGGAGAGTCACAATTGACCAGCTACTGACTGAAACGTCAGAATAAAATTAAGTGTGTTGTGATTTTGACTTGGGTCCAAAGAATTCTGAAAAATATGAATTATTAACCTCATATTTGCAACTAAAAAGAAAAATCTATACCCATGTTTAAGCGACAGTTAAAACCAACTCAGCTTTTGTACAAAATACACATTGTAAAAATGGGAGTGAATAGGTTAAATGCAGTCAGTGCCATTGAAATGCAGTGTTTATTTTCCTTCTTCTCATTTCCTCTTTATGTAAAACCATCCTGACATGTAGCGCTGGTATCTCGGATGTGGCTTTGGAAAGGAGACTCTGATTACAACCATTCAAGGACCCCAGAGTGGTGTCAGTAAAGTTCATTACTTCGGAAAGATCATTCCCAGTGGAGAGAATAGTGTAACATTCCTCCCCAGAGAATAGGAAAAACAGCTAATGTTAAGCAGCTTTGGATAAATCTTAGTAATTTAATTATCCTGCCTCTGGCACTTCATTAGCATATTCTCCTGTTCACCCAAAACTTAAGGAACGAGCACTCATCTCTTTTCAAGACTCCACTGGATGTAATGAAGTCCTTGTTGCTTCAGTAACATTGACTGATACAGTAGGGTTTACATTTCATATAAAAACATAAAATACAATCCAATCCAATTCAAAATTCCTTGAAGTAACTAGGAGTTCAGCTTGAAATATCTTGCCATAAACTTAATGTCAGTTTGTGTATAATAGAAAAAAAAGCTTAATTAATTTTGTGACAGCAAGTATGTCGTAGTGAAAGTATATGGTTAAATTATATATTTTTAGTGATTTGTTTGAGATTATGATTATTTACAAGAAAGCTAAACAGCAGACTATAAAGGGATGCATAATCAACTTTTATTTATTGTTTTTACTTTATTGTGAGTGTGATTTTCCAATGGGGAATCACAGCTGATGATATTTGTTTTGGTGGGCAGCATGCAGTGGCCATTCAGATGCTTTGGGAGAATCAAAATTGGGAGATCTCAGCTGCAGCCATACCAGATGAACTAGCTGCATGCTTTTCCATTGGAGATTTTGGCATTCCTCAAGTACTAGCCTCTTGCGCATTCCCAATTTTCAGCTGCCTAGGTCCTAATCTTTGGAGTTCCCTAAACCTTTTGGCCTCTCTTTTCTTTTATTAAGATGCTCCTTTGAAACGTAACTCTTTAATCAAGCTTTTGATCATCAGTCCTTTATGTGGCTTGGTGCCAACCTTTGTCTGATAATGGTCCTCTGAAGCGCTTTACTACCTTAAAGGCGCTATATAAATGCAAATTGTTACTGGATGACCAGAAATTGCATAAATACTATGCCTCTAGATCATCGGGAGCACAGAAATTTCACTATGGATCCAGGCCCATTAGCAGTGGGAAGAAATTTGAAATGGCCAAATTCCAGACATTTCAGGCCAAAGAGGTAATTTTCCCAATAACATTGTACAAATCCAACCTGCAGGTTTTCAACCTAAAATTATCCTCCTGACCTCAGTCAGATATAGTACAAATTGGACCTAATTCAGTACCTCAGACTGTCCAAACAATGAGCTTGTTTTTTTCCCCATTTAGTATAATGGTATTCATTTTACTCAAGTGTAAACAATTACTCATGAAATAGATAAACAATATCTAAATTATATTTTAATGACTACATAGAGTTTAAGTTCTCTGAGCAGAAATTTTATCTGAGGATTAGTTTCTCTGTCAACTAGCAAACTGAATTGAAAAGTTTCTCCCCTTTGTGTCAAAACAATCATTTTTCAATGGACCTCACACCAAGATTGCTTTCCTTGATAGAATAAGATTGTAACGTCTGTCCTCTTTAAATAAGGCCATGGGTTATTTTATTTTCACCTGACTGGGTAGATGGTTTAAAAGTTTAACATCTCATCCAAATATTAGCACCACTGATAAGGCAGCATTCTTTCAGTACTGCAATAAAGTATGGACCTAGGTTATGCATGCAAGTGCTGGAAATTGGCTTGAATCTAAAACCTCAGAGGTAACAGCTTTACCACTGGAGCCAAGTTGAAATCTGGATGAGAAAAAGTGATAAGTCATGGGTGACTCCAGGATATTTAGTAACAGCATGAAGTATGATATGCTTTGCATCACAAACCTTTGCATGTTTACTGAATGGGAAATATCCTGGTGGAAGAAATGATCTAATCCAAGCAAACCCAGGATCACTGGATATCCAGTCGTAGCCTGAAACAGTTAAAATCTTCCAGGTGACTCACCTTCGAGCGATGCAGATCCTAGTGACTGCTTCCGAATGGTTAATTAAGCCATCTCCACTTTAAAAATGCAAATTTATTATATCATTAGACTCCAAGTGCAATTTTAACTCAGACCTGAGTGCAGATGTTGCTGTGATTTTCCCACCAGGCTGAAGAGAGTCAGAACCTCCTGGGATGACGAAGAGGCCCGTAAATGTAACTTTATTGCTTTCTTTTGTTAGTTGGTGTTAGGTGTGGCTCAGTCGGTAGCACTCTCACCTCTGAATCAGAAGGTTAGGGGTCCAGTTCCTGAGACTTCAGCACAAAATCTGGGCTGACACTCCAGTGCACTACTAAGGGAATGCTGTACTGTCAAATGTGTCACCTTTCGGATGCCCTCTCAGGTGGAAGGAAAAGATCTGAAGACACTACTTCAAAGAAGAGCAGGGGAGTTCTTCCTGGTGTCCTGTCCAATATTCACCCCTCAACCAATATGACTAAAACAGATTATCTGTTCATTATCAAATTGCTATTTGTGGGACCTTGTGTGCAATTTGGTAACCTCGTTTCCTACATTACAACGAAGACTACACTTCAAAAAATACATAATTGGCTGTAAAATGCTTTTGGACTTCCTGAGGTCATGAAAGATCCTGTATAAAAACAAGTCTTTCTTTGTGAAGCAGGAGGAGTAAGAGTGCTGCTCTAGGCCCCTCTGCCCATGGTTCACCCCCAGCCCACCCACCAGCCTCGCACAAGAGCTTCCTGGGGACCTCATTTCCTCAACTTATCTGAAATCACTTACTGGGGTAGCTGGCTGGCACTTTCCTCCCAGCACCATGTTAATGAGGCCCAGGAGTTAAGATAGGCCAGACCCGATTTCTACAGCAGTGGGCAAATTTCCAACTCACCTTGCTATCCACCTGCCCAAAACACACCCAGAGTTTAAAATCAGGGCCAATGAGTTTGCATTTTCCACTTCTGCATTCCAGGAGAGAAAAGTGTTCTGCAATTATTTGCCTGTTGAGCCTAAATTGCTCGAGACATTGTCATTTCCTTAAATCTAAATATTTGACATGGGCCCAATAAATTGTGTTCAGTGGGTAATCCCTCCTCACTGTGGACTCATCTTTTCCTCGGACAGTTTCTACCCGTTGATAGACTGAAATAAGTGCATCTGCCATTTGTACTATGTAGTTTGTTGTGTATTTGGTTTGTCGGCTGCCACCATAATATACTTAGATAGTCGAGCTTACAGAGATTTCTGAGTCTTCAGTACTTTGATCATAAAGGGCTGGATTTCACAGCCCCCCTCGACGTCGGGGGTCATGGCAGTATGAGGGGGGAGGGCCAGAAAATGCCTCCGGCAGAGGCCCACCATGGGCCTCGACACCAGGAAGGCCTGGCCTGATATTGCCGGTGGTGAGGCCTTGTGGCAGCCCCACCCCACCCCCGCTGCTTGCAATGAGAGCAAAAACTGCATATGTAAAAACATGCAAATAAATGAATGGATTACTTACCTGCTTGCGCCGTCTCTTGGTGCTGGCGGCTGGACTCCCGCAGATCCGAGGTGGAGTACTGGTGGGGAGGGGGGGGAGGAGGTAAGTCTCTCTGTGTGGGTGAGGGGGGGGAGCAGCATCAGAGTAATTTAATTGGTCCAAGGGATGGTGGGAAGGGGTAAAGTTTAAAGTTTATGAACTTTGGTGGGGGGGGGTCAGGTGCACCAGGTAAGTGTTTTGGGGGTGGTGGGGGGGGGACGGGACGGAGAGGGCAGGTACTTAATTCTATGGCTCTTGGGGAGGGTGCACGGGAGAGGGTCAGGATCAAGTCATTTAATTTTTTATAAACAATGTCCCTTTAAATTTTAAATTGCAATGTAGGGCTCGAAGCTCTTTAAAAATGGCGTCGGCGCCTGCCCGACAGGTTGGGGGGGGGAGGGGGGTGGTCTGCCTGGCAATTTAAATGAGCCACCACATTTAATATCATGGTGGCTCCGCGATGTGAGGTCTGTGCGGGTGGACCGCCATTGTTCATCCACTGCGAGTAAAATCCAACCCAAACTCTTTATTATATTCTATGTACAGCTTTGCACCAGTCTGTGTGACTCCTCTGAAGCCATGCTGCAACTTCCTCCAGTCTCTCTCACATGTGATGTCTCACATCATCCTGGTGGGAGGTATTCTTTACACTGGCTCAATCATTAAACCTTTCAGACCCTCATACTGCATCTTCCCCCAAGTCTTTATCCATATATATATTTATATATATACATTCACTTTTATTTATACATTCACTTACATGTATACTACTACTCCATCTCCCCCCAAGTCTCTGACATCACAGATTCAATCTTTCAGGAGGCTTCGCAACGCTCCCTGATTGCATTGTTGTCAGATGCAGAAGATCAGTAGTCTTTCTCTGAACTCTTGTTTCTTGACCTTCATTGAGGTTTGTAGTATCTGGTGCTTTCTGAATTTCAGGTTCAACATCTAGTTCTTCAAAATGATTGACGTCTTTGATGAATAGGAATGCGATTCCTCCTGTTTCTTCTTACAGTACCTTCTGAAGTATGTACTAAATAAGATCTCTGTTGATTCTCATCTCTCCGGATGATTACTCCTTCTCTGCGTTGGTCTCGTACCCAGACCTTCTCTCCTTCTATCAACTTGAGTAGGTTCCTGGTATGGTATTTCCTATTATGATAGGCTCGTTGCTTTTGGCAAGACTTTTTTCTGTCTTGAACCCTCTGATAATCCTGAACTTGTATCCCTAGTAGTAACTTTTTGAGTTGAATTGGAAATTGTGCTCTAAGCTTCCTTCCCATCAACATTTCTGAAGGTGCTAATCCACATAGCAATGGAGTAGTTCTGTATTTCAGGAGTGCCATTTGAAAATCTTGATTTTTCTTTAACAGTGCTTTGATAGTTCTGACTCCTCACTCAGCTTCTCTGTTAGACAGAGAATATCTAGGGGAACTTGTAAGATGTACAAATCCACAGTTTTCCACAAAGTGCGTGAGATATTCTTTTGCAAATTGTGGGTCCATTATTGGACACTATCTGGTCAGGGACACCATGTGTTGTAAAGATCTCCTGTAACACTCGAATCACTGTCTCAGTTTTCATTGTGTACAAACATTTGACCTCAATTTACCTTGAAAAGTAGTCAATGACAATCAGATAGAATTTTCCATTAAACATGAACAAATCCATCGCCAGACATTCCCACAATCTGGTTGGGAACTGGATCGAGATAAGGGGTTCCCTCTGATCCTGTCTGTGTACTGCACATACCTGGCAACTTTAAATCATTTCTTCTATGTCTTTCAATATTCCCAGCCACCACATGGATGCCTGAGCCGTGCTCTACATTTTGTTACACCCAAATGGCCCTGGTGTATTTTCACCAAGATGTCTACCCAGAGTGAGTCTGCAGTCACCAGTCTCTCGTCACAATACCAGCAAATTATCTGCTATAGTAAAGTGTCTTCTGTGCTCGAAGAAGATTTTCATCCTCTTACCGGTGGGATGCTGCTGCAGCCTTGCTTGTAATATTGGCAGATATAATAAACCTGTCTTCGATTTCCATCTGTTCATTCTTGAAAAAGGACTGTCCCATCGCTGTAGATGCAATTGTGGTTGGTAGTGAATGGTTGTAATGTACTAAGATATCCGGCAAAATTAGCATCTCCTTGATCCTTTGAAATGCTTGCTCCTGATGTGCATCCCACCAGCATGCTTGAGCTTTCCTTAATAGTTGTCGTAAAGGCTCAGTAACTTACGCTAGATTGGGTAAAAATTTTGCCAACTGATTGACCATACTAAGAAATCGTTGAAGATCTTGGACAGAAGTAGGAAGTGGAAATTCACTAATGGCTCTCGGCTTTTGTGGGTCTGCCATTATACCATTGCTACTGACAATGTGTCCTAAAAATGAATGGATGTTTCGAAAACTCACACTTTTCATCATCTTGTATACGATTCAAAACTGCTTTAACCGTCAGGTCATGTTTTTCAATGGATTCACCATGGTCTAAGATATCGTCCATATATCATATTCCTCTCTAAGGCCCTGTGCCCTGTAGAATGATCGACATACTTCTTTGGAATATTTCTGGTCTTGAATTTATACCGAATGGTAAACGATTAGAACAAAATCTTCCGACTGGAGTAATCCAATGGAACTTGCCAAAAGCCACTATTCGCGTCGAGCTTTGAGAACATGGTACTTTTGGATAACTTTGCCAAGCTTTCATCCACTGAGGACATCGGATGAACTTCTCTTGTCACAGCCTTATGAAGTTAAGTCTACATAAATGTGAAGATCATCATTAGGTTTAGGAACTGGAACCATTCCCGAACACCACTGTGTAGGTTCAGTGACAGGAGAAATGACTCCCATCCTGGTCATCTCTTCCAGCTGATGTTGAACTTGCTTCATTAGTGTGTGTGGTATCTTCCTGTGTGTGAAAAGACATATTGGTTTAGCGTGTTTTCGAAAAGTAATACTATATTCAGTCTTCTGTCTTCCTAGATCAGTCTTTTTGGAAGTGACTCCTGGATTCTTGTTGCTTAACTTCTTCCACTTTCCTGACAAGATAAAGGTCAATACAAGCTCTTCTACTTGCGAGAGAGAATTCCTGATTCCTTAGAGCATACAGTGTTTCCAATATTTGCTTTCCCTTGTGCTGGAGTGTTGCCTATAGCTTTCCTTTGACTTTCAGTTCAATCCCTCCTGGGCCATGTAACTGGGTTTCTGTTGGTTGCAGGTAATGCATTAATAATCACGGTTCTTTGTCTGATAAGACCGTTACACTTGCTCCAGCATCTAGTTTAAAATTAGTGATATGTCCCTTGGCACATATATCTGCAGACCAAAATGCCTGATTAGGATCATTGATCTCACAAGGAAGTTTTCTGATTTCTCTCCTAATGGAGATTGTTTAACTTCATTAACAACTCTATGCTTGAAGACTTTTTCTTTTGAACTTGTGGGAGTAGAGATTTTAATTTGGCATATTTTCCCAAAATGCCCTGTTTTCTTACAGTGGAGGCATTCTGCTTTGTTTGCAGGACATTGTTCATGCCTATGGGTCTTTTTGATGCCACAGTGCTGCTAGGGTTTCGTGGCCTCTTGCACTTTCATCCCACAGTGTATCTTCTTTTCTGGTGCTTCTTTTACAGCCTTCTGATTAAGGAAATGTACAATGGCTGAAGGTTTCCTGAACCAAGGTACCTCTTAGGATTGCTGTGTTCTTCTTCCTGACTACTTGTCTCACCAGCTGAATTGCTTTGTCCAGGGTGAGGTCTTCTTTAAACTGCAATAAATCTGATAGGGATTCATCAGTAATACCTACTACAATGCATTCACTTATTAATTCAGCTTTTAGGTCTCCAAATTCACATCCTTCAGTTGGTTCGTAAAGGTTATTTCTGAAAGTATTGACTGTTTCACCTGGTTTCTGGACCCTTCTGTTAAATCTTGCCCTTTCCAGAATCTTATTGCTCCACAGGTCGAAATAGCTATCAAAGGCTTTTAAAACTTCATCAAATTATCTGATGTCTCGTTAACGCCTTGTCATGCAATAACAGTGTCTGCTATTGCTCCAATGAAATACAGCAATGTGTTAACTTGCTCTGCTTCAGACAGGCTGCCTAATTTGGAAGCAATTTTATGGGCTGCATTTGGCGGAAAAATATGTGGCCCGCACAACGGGGCCCCATGTCGCAGAGCCGCCATGATTCCAAACGCGGTGGTTCATTAGCACGGCCGGGAGGTTCCCCCTTCCCGATGATGGGGAGGGGCCAGGAACGGCATTTGGCGCCAATGCACAGGCACTGGCGGGGCACAATTTTTAAAGGGCTTAGAGCCCCAAATGACACATTAAAATTTTAAAGGCCCAGTTATTGTAAATTTTTAAAAATGAATTGAAAAGTCTTCCCATGCCCTCTCCCACTCCCCCAGTGGCATTAAACTTCATTGCAGCTCTTCCCCCCAGAATATCTACTGTCATTAAATAACCTCTGCCCCCCCACCCCTCACAAAGTTCAGACCCTTTGTCCTTTACCCCTTCCCAACACCCACCCGCCCCAACCAATCTGAGGAGTTTGACCCTGCTGCCCCACTCCTGCACTGAGAAAAATTCCTCCTCCCCCCCTCCCCACAGGAGTAGCGACTCGTTTTCCCGTACAGGGATTAGAGGGCACGGTATTGCCGGTCGCCCAAATGAAGATCGGTGCGGTGAATAAGGAGGCAACGGACCTTCATTAAATCAGGTAGGCAAATTAATTTAAATACGGAAATTGTAGTCCTGTTGCCGAGTGGCGGGGCAGCTGCCACGAGGCCTCGCCACCGCCACCGAAACCGGTACGGGCCCTGCTGACATTGGTGGTGGGCCTCCTCCTGTGCTATCTTCATTCCGCACCGCCCCCCACCCCCCCCCGCCACTGTTCCTGGTGTTGGAGAGCCTTTAAAATCCAGCCCTATACCTCAAAAATCTTTTCGCCAAAGTGACCAACTTTGAGTTTGATTTGGTCCTCCCATGTTCCAAACCTCTCTGGAATTGTGAATTTAAGATCCATGTCTTTCTATTTGGTTTACTTCCTCTTTTAAAATTTTCCCTCCAGTATCGGACGTTTCCCGCGCTTTTCAGCCTCGTGCTGACTCCCGCTATGGCCACCGTTTCTCCCTGTGAAATCTCACCGTAAGACTTTCGATTTATTTCCTCCTTCTTTTACTCACAGTTTTATAGCATTACTGCTGTACTCTGTTTACTCCCTTCATTTAGAGTGTCGAGTATTTGCAGCCCCATTTTTTTTCGCTTGCTCCAGTCGCTACGTGTAATGGCGCCAACCTTGGATCCGCCCTCGCTAAGGACTTTTGATTTTCCCAGTGCTACCTACTTAGTGCTATTAGGAACAATTTTTTACCCTCTTTCAGGGTTGCTCACCAGATCCCCGATCTCCAACTCGAAACCGGAATTTTTTCAGACTGCCTGCCTCTGTGGTGCGGCCTGAACGCCTCTCCAAAGCCGATTCTCTGTGTCTCTTTTGTTCACGGAGCAGCTCTGGAGCTTTTTCATTGCCTCTTCTCGAGTTCTGCAGTGTTGGCGCTTTTTTCAAGTGAGCCTGCTTCAAAGCATTTCTTCAAATTCTTCTTTTGGGTGTTGCATGGCAAGAACTACTGATGTTCACCATCCCACCGCTGTTCACCATATTGTCTGTTTGGTTTGTCTGCGGCCACCTTAATATACTTACTTAATCTAGCTTAGAGAGATTCCTGAGTCTTCGATACTTTGAACATAAACTTTTTATTACCTTCCAACTATGTACAGCTTCACACCAGTCTGTGCGACTCCTCTGAAGCCACACTGCATCTCCCTCCAAGTCTTTCTCACATGTGATGTCTGACATCATGGTGGGAGGTATTCTTTACACTGTCTCAATCATTAGCCCTTGCAGACCCTTATACTACATATTTAAAAATGTTTCTGGTAAAAGCAATACTGGGACTCATGTTGTTTCGACCAATAATGTGATGCACTGAACTAACACTGAGGTTGGCCAGGAAGAAAAACAATTTTCAGAAATGGCATTCCACAAAATTACTGAGGTCTCCAGAGGCTCTTAATGCAACTGGCAGATAACATAAATTCTCATGGTAGAAAAGAAAATGCCAATGGATGTAATGCCCGCTACCAGTGAAAAAACCCCACCAAATTTTAGAATCAGGACACAGAACCTGCAGTCGGGAATTCAAAAACGAACATGATTGTAATGCAACGAACAGTCCAAATCTTCAGTCTTGATCATATACATGATCTTTGAGAAGAAACTTATTTAAGATTAAAGTAATAATTGCATGCTGTAAAGCCTCATGTGCCTCATGGCACAATTTGAGATAAAGGATTGCAATGATTTAAATTGGATAACAAGAAATATTAGCCAACTTTTATTAGCAGAATATGCAGAAAATTCACCAAGAGAGTGCTAAATTTTCCTGGCGCTTTGGGGATGGGCTGGAAAGTGGGACAGCTGGCAAAATGGCAGGGAAGGGCATTGGGGCGGGAGCCCGACACCTTCCTGCCACCATGCCATATTGCCAGTGGCAGGAAAGTTAGCAGCTCGGATTCCCACCGGGAGACCAATTGATCGACTTAAGTGGCCAATTAAGGGCCACTTCCCACCCCGCAGGCATTTTGCCCATGTTAGAAGGCCGCAGCATGGAGAAACCTCCCAATGAAAATGAGCAGCCTCCCAGTGGGTTCTGGGGGAGAGGCCCTCCTTTATGAGCATTCCATGGCCCATGGAGAGGCCCCTGATGGCAATGGCTGCCCTTGCAGAAATGGCGCTGCTGGTGCTTAGTGACACCCCCTCCCCCCCACACCGATCACTGAGGCCTGTCTGCCTGCCCTTGGTGTCGCCGAACCCAACTTACCAGTCTTCACAGGCATCCAGCCATTGAGGTGCCCTCTCCCTGAAGCTGCACCCTCAGCATGGCCACTGCTCGTACTGGCACTGCTCAGGCTCCTGAGCTCTCTGGAGGCGTGCCGCCATCCTTAATTGGCCGACGGCAGCAATATGCCACTCTGGGCCCCGCCACTGGCCGAAGCAGGTTTGCCTCTCGCTTTCGGCCCCAGCGACAGGACTTCCATGTTAACGGCAAAATTCAATTCACAGTCTTCTGTTTTATTAAGAGCAAGATGGGATTTGCAGAATGAATTCACTGCTGCAGACATGAAATAATGATAAATGAGAGGTGATCATATCAGAAGTTGGTGATGATTACTTTCCATGTAAAATTAAGTTCAGGCTGCTGATGTTTGCCTTTCTATTACACTGGTCGTCCCCTAGGACCAAACAATCTCAGATTCACACAGAAGCATTTGGGAAAAATAAGTTCATTGCATAATGCGTGCTTTCAGTGTACATTTATCCTTGCCTCGGTTGCATTTTGAAAGGGACACAAGTCTCCTGGTACTGATATAGCACAGTCTAGAGTAAACTGACTCTGATTTGTGCCGAAAGGGATCAACATCACACCAGTTACTATGTCAGGTTTACAAAATGTCAAAGCTGTGGTCAGAGTGCACTGTCATGAGTAGTAATAGATACAATTTAAGAGCAGCATTCTATTGTTGTAACTCTACTGGGTCTTTAAAAAGCATTTCAGCATGTGACATTGAAGCATTTGTGAACTAAGTGTTCAAATACCTTTGTTTTGGCTTCTCCTTTTTAAGTTACCATTTTACCTATAACGGTTAGCTGAATTTTGAAACCACATTTCTTGTGTCTGTCTGCACAAAGTAGATTTTTTTTAAATTATGGTAAAATGTAGCCCCTCAAATTTTGATACAACAATTTGGGGCCTAGGGGTTATTGATGGCACTGAGCCATGAAGGCACCGACTACAGCTAACATTGATAAAGAAGCAGAATTTGATCATTTGTGGACATTTTTACAGATTTTATGTCTAATTTATGGTATTTGTATTGGTGGCAGCTACATAATTCAGAATCCAGCAAGCACAAGGTCAATATATGTTTAACTAAAAGGTTTTTTGTAACCCTCAGGGGTCAATAAGACAAGGCTATTGTTATTGCAAATACAGTATATTGAAATCAACCAAATAAATTGTATGATTAAAACAAGGGAATTGACAGCTGAATAAATGATTGTCCATCATATCTCCATTGTTATTTGTATAAAACTTAGCATGCACTTCAATTTTATCTCTCAAAATAATTCTTTTGAAAGTAAAACAAAAATTCAATGCTTTAACTTTTTAAAAGCAAACTATTAACTTATTGTTTCATGTGACTACACACAAATTCTGTGACAATTGCTAACCCTTACCCGAGGACATAGAAATTATTTACGTTAGTAACTGGCAGAAAAGGGGAAAATGTTTCTGAATGCTAAATGACAGGTTGGTTTATTTGGAATGTTCATAAGACTGTAAAAGGAAAAATTAGTATGTGCTCGAAAGTCTGACAGTTGAATAAATAAAATAATGCGTTGATGTAGTCCAAAGCACTAAATGTTATTTTTTAAGCTGTGTATCTGTACCTACTTCAGGCTCATGTTCAAGGTTTAGTACAGTCATTAAGTAGACTATGCTAAACTGTACACCACTGCTTCTGGGCATAAGGAAAGATCACAGGATATTATAAGTGCAGTAAAATGTTAACAGGGTTTATCGTGTGTAATCAGGTGCATATCTGAATCATATTTAAAGGATATTTAAATATTATTCTGATACATCCCAAATATAAACAGTTCTTTTTGGGCCTCCTTATCTCGAGAGACAATGGATACGCGCCTGGAGATGGTCAGTGGTTTGTGAAGCAGCGCCTGGAGTGGCTATAAAGGCCAATTCTGGAGTGACAGGCTCTTCCACAGGTGCTGCAGAGAAATTTGTTTGTCGGGGCTGTTGCACAGTTGGCTCTCCCCTTGCGCCTCTGTCTTTTTTCCTGCCAACTACTAAGTCTCTTCGACTCGCCACATTTTAGCCCCGTCTTTATGGCTGCCCGCCAGCTCTGGCGAATGCTGGCAAATGACTCCCACGACTTGTGATCAATGTCACACAATTTCATGTCGCGTTTGCAGACGTCTTTATAGCGGAGACATGGACGGCCGGTGGGTCTGATACCAGTGGCGAGCTCGCTGTACAATGTATCTTTGGGGATCCTGCCATCTTCCATGCGGCTCACATGGCCAAGCCATCTCAAGCGCCGTTGACTCAGTAGGGTGTACAAGCTGGGGATGTTAGCTGCTTCAAGGACTTCTGTGTTGGAGATATGGTCCTGCCACCTGATGCCAAGTATTCTCCGGAGGCAACGAAGATGGAATGAATTGAGACGTTGCTCTTGTCTGGCATACGTTGTCCAGGCCTCGCTGCCATAGAGCAAGGTACTGAGGACACAGGCCTGATACACTCGGACCTTTGTGTTCCGTGTCAGTGCGCCATTTTCCCACACTCTCTTGGCCAGTCTGGACATAGCAGTGGAAGCCTTACCCATGTGCTTGTTGATTTCTGCATCTAGAGACAGGTTACTGGTGATAGTTGAGCCTAGGTAGGTGAACTCTTGAACCACTTCCAGAGCGTGGTCGCCAATATTGATGGATGGAGCATTTCTGACGTCCTGCCCCATGATGTTCGTTTTCTTGAGGCTGATGGTTAGGCCAAATTCATTGCAGGCAGCCGCAAACCTGTCGATGAGACTCTGCAGGCACTCTTCAGTGTGAGATGTTAAAGCAGCATCGTCAGCAAAGAGGAGTTCTCTGATGAGGACTTTCCGTACTTTGGACTTCGCTCTTAGACGGGCAAGGTTGAACAACCTGCCCCCTGATCTTGTGTGGAGGAAAATTCCTTCTTCAGAGGATTTGAACGCATGTGAAAGCAGCAGGGAGAAGAAAATCCCAAAAAGTGTGGGTGCGAGAACACAGCCCTGTTTCACACCACTCAGGATAGGAAAGGGCTCTGATGAGGAGCCACCATGTTGAATTGTGCCTTTCATATTGTCATGGAATGAGGTGATGATACTTAGTAGCTTTGGTGGACATCCAATCTTTTCTAGTAGTCTGAAGAGACCACGTCTGCTGACGAGGTCAAAGGCTTTGGTGAGATCAATGAAAGCAATGTCGAGGGGCATCTGTTGTTCACGGCATTTCTCCTGTATCTGACGAAGGGAGAACAGCATGTCAATGGTCGATCTCTCTGCACGAAAGCCACACTGTGCCTCAGGGTAGACGCGTTCAGCCAGCTTCTGGAGCCTGTTCAGAGCGACTCGAGCAAAGACTTTCCCCACTATGCTGAGCAGGGAGATTAAATATTAGATAAGGGTTAACTGTAGATAAATGTTTGAAATTTTCGCTAGCACTTCGCTGATTCACATAATTTACATATGTTACTGAGCAGAAGGTGAGGGCAGGTAAGTGACCCTTCTTTTCTCACTTAAACAATCACCTACTTTTTATTTTTTGTAAAAGAAAAATAAAGGAGGGACTTCTGGCACAGTTCAAAATTTGGCACTGAAGGGTCATTTGGTCTGAAACTACAGAGTCAGGACTGGTAAGTGAGAAACTATCTTTTCTGTAATTACTACTTGTGTGTAGCCTAGTAATTAGTATTTATAAATATTGTGTCAATGGATGCTAATCCAGTAATATATTTGTATGATTGATGTAGGTCTTCCTAAATCCACAGATTATTCAGGAGGAGTATGTATGAAGTGTCAGAAGGTTGCATTGCTCGAGCAGTGAAATGTGTTGGAATATTACTTGATCACACTCTGTGACATGCAAGGGGTGGAATGAGTTTCTGGAATATACATTTCAGAAGGTATTCAGCCCACAGGTTGCGAAGAATAGGGAAGCTGAGGAATAGGGTGGCAGGAGGTTCATGAGGAGCGTAAGTGCTGGCATAGAACAACTGGGCTGAATGGCCTGTTTCTGTGCTGTAGACTCAATGTAGCAGGTGAGCATGCAAAAGAGTGATCAATATGAAGATTCAGTGCCAGGGTGCCTTGTGGGTCTTGATTTTCCCAAATGATATAGTTTGATTGATACCTAAGAAGTGGACAAAGAATGCAGGAGCAGGGGGAGTAGGCTGTAAGCAACATCACATCACTTCTGAAGGGTTCTGAAGAAGTCATATTCGACTGGAAATGTTAACTCTGTTTCTCTCTCCCTAGATGCTGCCAGATCTGCTGAGTATTTCCTGCACTTTCTGTTGTTATTTCGGATTTGCAGCATCTGCTTTTATGACTGCACTGTGGTTGTCCTGCACAAAAACAGAAAGTAAGAGTACTGGGAAGAACAGGCAAATGGCAACTGTGAATATTTCCATAATTAGTGGGAGAGACAATCTGTTTTGTGGCCAGGAATCCAAAATGTTACCTTCCAGGTGCCAGAGTAAGGGATGTAGCAGAGCAGGTGGAAAAGGTTTTGGGATTGAAATCTGATCATCCAGAAGTAGGGATACATGCTAGAACCAACAACATAGGAAAGAGGATGAAAGAAGTTTTGCAGACGGAGGTTGAGGAGGTAGGACTAAAATTAAAAGTGGAGATTTTCCTGGGTCTGTGTTCAGGCACATTGGATCACCAGGGAACAGCAAATGAGATGAATAACAGGAAATTCTGTTATTTTCTTGACTGCATTGTTTGAGGGAGAAATGTTAGCTAGGACACCATGTTCTTCTTCAAATACCATCATGTGATCTTTTTTCCATCAAGATCAATAATGTGAGGATTATTTGATCTGTCACATGATGGGCTAATTAAAGAGAGGAATATTACAGCACAGTAACAGTAATGGTACAGAAGGGCGTTGGTGGGGGGAAGGGGGGAAGGGTGGGGTTCAGATTTTTGTAGCACTGGATCAAAATAAGGGACAGTGGAACCGGAACTGAAATGACACCAAAGTCCTTACAGAGAGGATTAATTAGAACTGGGGAATATTTACATTAATAAATTTAAATTAATTTTAGAAAATTGTACGTAGTGCACGAGGTTCCCCGCTAATAGTGCATCATTGGAAAAATAATTTTAAAGCCTCCACGGTTTGAGGTAATAAAAGGGAACATTTCTGTTGGATGTCCTTTATAGATGTCCAAATTGTTTGAATGAAATTGAAGAAGAAATCTGCAAACAGTTCAGAGAAGTATTTATAAATAATAATGTGGCAATAATGCTTTCACTGCCTGGAGAAGAACAAAGAACAGTACAGCACAGGAACAGGCCAAGCCTGCGCCGATCTTGATGCCTGTCTAAACTAAAACCTTCTGCACTGCCGGGGTCCGTATCCCTCTATTCCCATCCTATTCATGTATTTGTCAAGATGCCTCTTAAACGTCACTATTGTACCTGCTTCCACCACCTCCCCTGGCAGCAAGTTCCAGGCACTCACCACCCTCTGTGTAAAGAACTTGCCTCGCACATCCCCTCTAAACTTTGCCCCTCGCATCTTAAACCTATGTCCCCTAGTAACTGACTCTTCCACCCTGGGAAAAATCTTCTGACTATCCACTCTGTCCATGCCACTCATAACTTTGTAAACCTCTATCATGTTGCCCCTTCACCTCCGTCGTTCCAGTGAAAACATTCCGAGTTTATCCAACCTCTCCTCATAGCTAATACCCTCCAGACCAGGCAACATCCTGGTAAATCTCTTCTGCACCCTCTCCAAAGCCTCCACATTCTTTTGGTAGTGTGGCGACCAGAGTTGCACGCAATATTCTAAGTGTGGCCTAACTAAGGTTCTGCACAGCTGCAGCATGACTTGTCTATTTTTATACTCTATGCCCCGACCGATGAAGGCATGCCGTATGCCTTCTTGACTACCTTATCCACCTGTGTTGCCACTTTCAGTGACCTGTGGACCTGTACACCCAGATCTCTCTGCCTGTCAATACTCCGAAGGGTTCTGCCATTTACTGTATACTTCCCACCTGTATTAAATCTTCCAAAATGCATTACCTCACATTTGTCCGGATTAAACTCCATCTGCCATTTCTGCGCCCAAGTCTCCAACCGATCTATATCCTGCTGTATCCTCTGACAATCCTCATCACTATCCACAACTCCATCAACCTTTGTGTCGTCCGCAAACTTACTAATCGGACCAGCTACATTTTCCTCCAAATCATTTATATATACTACAAGCAGAAAAGATCCCAGCAGTGATCCCTGCGGAACACCACTAGTCATATCCCTCCATTCAGAAAAGCACCCTTCCACTGCTACCCTCTGTCGTCTATGACTGAGCCAGTTCTGCATCCATCTTGCCAGCTCACCTCTGATTCCGTGTGACTTCGCCTTTTGTACCAGTCTGCCATGAGGGACCTTGTCAAAGGCTTTACATAAGTCCATGTAGACAACATCCATTGCCCTTCCTTCATCAATCATCCTCGTCACTTCCTCAAAAAACTCAATCAAGTTAGTGAGACACGACCTCCCCTTCACAAAATCATGCTGCCTCTCGCTAATAAGTTCATTTGTTTCCAAATGGGAGTAAATTCTGTCCCGAAGAATCCTCTCCAATAATTTCCCTACCACTGACGTAAGACCCACCGGCCTGTAATTTCCTGGATTATCCTTGCTACCCTTCTTAAACAAAGGAACAACATTGGCTATTCTCCAGTCCTCTGGGACCTCACCTGTAGCCAATGAGGATACAAAGATTTCTGTCAAGGCCCCAGCAATTTCCTCCCTTGCCTCCCTCAGTATTCTGGGGTAGATCCCATCAGGCCCTGGGGACTTATCTATCTTAATGCTTTGCAAGACGCCCAACACCTCCTCCTTTTTGATAACGACATGACCCAGACTATCTACACTCCCTTCCCTAGACTCATCATCCACCAAGTCCTTCTCTTTGGTGAATACTGATGCACAGGAACATGCCAGTCCTGGATTCTAATCAACTGATGTTTGAAGGACTCCCACATGTCAGATGTTGATTTACCCTCAAACAGCCGCCCCCAATCTAAATTCTTCAGTTCCTGCCTAATATTGTTATAATTAGCCTTCCCCCAATTTAGCACGCTCACCTGAGGACTACTCTTATCCTTATCCACAAGTACCTTAAAACTTATGGAATTATGGTCACTGTTCCCGAAATGCTCACCTCCTGAGACTTCGACCACCTGGCCGGGCTCATTCCCCAGTACCAGGTCCAATACGGTCCCTTCCCTAGTTGGACTATCTACATATTATTTCAAGAAGCCCTCCTGGATGCTCCTTACAAATTCTGCCCCATCCAAGCCGCTAGCACTAAGTGAGTCCCAGTCAATTTAGGGGAAGTTAAAATCACCCACCACTACAACCCTGTTGTTTTTACATCTTTCCAAAATCTGTCTACATATCTGCTTCTCTATCTCCTGCTGGCTGTTGAGAGGCCTGTAGTAAACCACAACATCGTGACTGCACCCTTCCTATTCCTGAGCTCCACCCATATTGCCTGTTTGCATGACCCCCCTGAGGTGTCCTCCCGCATTACAGCTGTGATATTCTCCTTAACCAGTAATGCAACTCCCCCAACCCTTTTACATTCCCCTCTATCCGCCTGAAGCTTCTAAATCCTGGAACATTTAGCTGCCAATCCTGTCCTTCCCTCAACCAAGTCTCTGTAATAACAACAACATCACAGTTCCAAGTACTAATCCAAGCTCGAAGTTCATCTGCCTTACCTGTTTTACTTCTTGCATTGAAACAAATGCACTTCAGACCACCAGTCCCGCTGTGCTGAGCAACATCTCCCTGCCTGCTCTTTTTCTTAGTCTTACTGGCCTTATTTACTAGTTCCCCCTCAGTTATTTCACCTGCTGACCTACTGCTCTGGTTCCCACCTCACTGCCACACTAGTTTAAACCCTCCCAAGTGACGCTAGCAAACCTCGCAGCCAGGATATTTGTGCCCCTCTAGTTTAGATGCAACCCGTCCTTCTTGTACAGGTCCCACCTGTCCCGTAAGAGATCCCAATGATCCAGATATCTGAAACCCTCCCTCCTACACCAGCTGTTCAGCCACGTGTTTAGCTGCACTATCTTCCTATTTCTAGCCTCACTGGCACGTGGCACAGGGAGTAATCCCGAGATTACAACCCTAGAGGTCCTGTTTTTTAACTTTCTACCTAACTCCCTGAACTCCCCCTGCAGGACCTCATCACTCTTCCTGCCTATGTCATCAGTACCAACGTGTACCACAACCTCTGGCTGCTGACCCACCCCCTTCAGAATGCCCCCTGTCCATTCAGAGACATCCTTGACCCTGGCACCAGGGAGGCAACATACCATCCTGGAGTCTCTTTCACGTCCACAGAAGTGCCTATCTGTGCCGAATAGGTTAGAAGATATCTGCGAACAGGGTTTTAAATGGGCAAGGATTTCTAAAATGCTGTCAAGACTGTTTCTCAGTCAGTGCATAATAAGCTCAACAAGTAAAATGTGATGTAAAATGTAAAATGTAATATTGCATTTGTAATGAACTACAACAGGCTAGTGACATGAAAGTAGGAGCAAAATTAGAGGCAAGCGATCAAAATATAATTTGCTTTAATGTTAAAACAAAGGAGAAAAAAAAGTCAAGAAAAATTGTTTGCAGAAAAGAAAATTACAGAAGAATAAAAGAGAATGCAGCCTGGGTAAATTGAAGGAAGAATTAACTGGTAATGCAATGGAGTAACAGTGGGAAATTTAAATGTGACATTGATACGGCACAGTCTAGGAAATGTCTAATGTGAGAAAAAAAGGGATGTGTTTAAAGTCCTGGTCCTATGGATGAAAAGTCAGATTAGATTGAAAGCAAAAGCTAATGAAAATCACATGACAAAATTTAACACACAAAAGAAAGTCATAAAATATACCATACCAGCTAGTAAACTCATTGGGCTATGCATCCTATGGCCATAAACTTTCAGTAGGCGTAGTCTTACCATGAAACTCTTCCTGACACCTGAAGAAAATGACCTCCATTGACCCTATGACCTACAGACATAGGAAATATTGGTTAACTCAGCCTCCTTTACTCAGGTATTTCTCCAGATAGAAGGATTCCCTACAGCTCCAAAGAAGTCACCTTCTCTTGCTGCATGTCCTGCATCAGCAACTCATCAGCAATCCCCTTAAATAAGGCAATCTTGTTCTTGGGTCTTCTGCTCTTCATTGGACTTGGTTTTCAAATTTACTACTCTTTCATGCAGTTCCCCTTTAATTGCAAGCAGAAGCCCTTTAAGACCTGCTGCTCTACCAGATATTCTGATCAGCAAGCTCCTTGTGCCTGGGGAAATCTTGCAGGGAGTTTGTTGAAATTGTGCTTTATGAATCAGCTCGTCATTTAAAATGCCATTCTGGCTTTAATGCACCAGGACAAGAAAATCGACCCTATTGTCTCTTAAAAAATAGGGCAATGTCTTACTTCTTTTAATAGCTGATAAGCCTTAAAAATGCACTCATACTTAGATTTTACTTCTGTACCAATTGGGCAATGATCTGGGTCCAGCAAGTTTATGAAAGATCTTTGAGATGTCAAAATTAAGGAAATGATAGGAGCTTAAGGCTGAGCAGAACCTACAACAGGAAAATATAATTTGACATTAGCACTCTCTAAAAAGGCACTGCCATCACATTTGCCAGTTTTGAAATGTCAGAACAAGGGGGCAAAAATTCTTAGTCTTCAAAAAATAGGACTTTGTGTTGTAAATTTCACCAGACCAAAGAAATGCTATTCCTCCAGTCATGTGTATCGGAGTTAGTTCAGTACTTAGACAACATCAGGTTGCCATTTGCATTTTATTTTTCAGGACTCTTGTCTGGAAGATGTGATATTCTCCTGCAACTATTTTATTCATTTTAAAGGATAGAGCATTGAAATTTTTAATATTCACAACAATTACAAGTCTTATATAATATTGATTAGATTTGCACTGCAACCATTTTAAATTTTAGTAAAATTACTGTATTATATTTACTTTATCCCATTTACTTGAACTGGAAAATGAGATTGACAGTTAAAAATTTAAACTTTGTCGAGTGGATGGTTTACAGTTTTTTGTGTGGATTGTATTTTGCGCTTACCATTTTCCATTGCACTAATTGGGCTGAATTTTAATCTTTGAACGCAGTGGCGGCCTTCCGACATTTAAAAAGAGGGGGCGGAGCGGCCGCCCCCGATGACGTAAGGGGGCGGCTGCCGCGGCCCCGGCAACGGTGTCTGGCGACACTGCGCCGGCGCCAGCGCCATTTTTAGAGGGCTTCAAGCCCTTCAGTAACATTTTAATATTTAAAGGTCCCAGTCTCCGGGAAATAAAAGTAAAATTTTATTTTAACTCTAAATCCTGTCTCTCACCCACCAATGAGTAATTTATATATAAATTGCCCTCTCCCCCTTAATAAACTTTAATTAATATCCCGAACTTTCCCCCCTGAAATATGTTCCCTTTGACCCTCAACCCCCTTCCCACCATCCCCACAGCGAATAACAATTGTTTTCCCTGCTCCCCTACCTCTCCTGCCCTGAAAATGTTCCTCCCCCCCCCCCCCTCCTCCCCACCAGTTCTCGCCTCAGAACTCCGTTTGGAGTTCCGAAGGCACGCGAGGTGCGATCGGCAGCTGTAAAATCAGCCACCGCCAGCAGATCGGTTCATTTCTATCTTAATTTTTCAAAATTTTAATATTTAGATTAAGGCCCTGCCACCAAGTGGCGGGAGGGGGAGGGGGAGGGGGAGGCCCACTGAGGTCCTCCCACTGCCGGGATGCGGCCGGCCCTTCTCGATGTCGGGGGTCGAAGTGGGCCCCCCCCCCCCTCCTATCCCCGCCGCAACCCACGGCGTTGAGGGGCTAGTAAAATTCAACCCATTATAAAGAATAAATACGGCAGTGAGTCTTTATATAATAAGATGATTAATTTTAAAATCATACCTGAAGTACAAATTTTATCACTTCCATTTAATAGAAGTCCAACTTTTAGGCAATGTTACTTGTGCAACCGTACCATCTTACTGGATAATAAAAATACTCAAGTAAACTGAAATGATGCTACTTTGCTCACAGGTCATGAGCCCACCCTCTTGGCTGGGGCAATTCTGGTATATGGAGCTGAGACAAAAACTAAACAGCAGAGCTTCACTCCTCAATTAAAGGTGTTTTAACTATGATTATAACGTGATAAGTGACTGCCAAAATCAACATCAAAGTGTTATTATACATTGCATAACCCGCTGAGTAACATTTCAAGCCAATTTTTCACAAGTTGTTTGAAACTTTCAGAGACTTTTGAAACACACAACCAGATGTACTCGGTTACAGTTGAGAATTCGCCCTCCTTTTTTGGGGCAAAAAGCCAGGAGTGGAAGGTCTGAAGATTGGAGGCTGCGGTGGAGGGGGGGTGGGGAGTGGTGGGGGGATCCCATTCTTTTCCTCGAATGCAGGATAAATTGCAACCACCCTGTGTAATCTCACTTGGGGGCATGTTTGGTGGGAGATTGATCTCCTGTGAGTAGTATGTTAGCTGTTTGCAGGAAATCTGCCGGGGTTAGCACTGAGATGGTTGGGTTGGTGCAAAGCCTGTCTCACCATAGTTCTGGGAGTGTTGCCACTGGGCAGGAAAGTCCTGGCCTTAATTTCCCTACCACCTGTGGATCTTTTCTCTGTTTGTCTTGCTCTGCAAGCTACTTCATCTGCCTTTAGACCATTTATTTTGGGGCTGCCTTCGAACTTCAAATAAGGCACGAAATAGCTTCCCCCATTAGGGTTTTCACTTTGCTACCCGGAAGAAAGAGAAATGGAACTGAGGGAGGCTGTGCTGGTGAGTCTGCACTGAAAATGAATAGCACCTGCCTAACAGTACCTTAGCACACAGTTAGAGGCATTTCGACCTGCATTTACCCGAGAAGCAGAAGCAACCTGAGGTTGATGAAGAAGACAATGATAATTGTGCTTTGATACATAATTGGGTCTTTTCTATCCTACTTACTCCGGATTATTCTGGCAGTCGTATTTCACATTGCTTACATGTCCAAGTCCCATCTCCCTATACCTTCGGGTGTGCTTATCTGAACCTTGAGATCTCGGTTAGCTTTCAGCAATGTGTCCAGTATAACAAAACCTGGTCTGCTAAATATTTTTTAAGCCACTGGAATTTATCCTATGCCTCCACAGCTCTCTCTCCAGTCTTCAAAGCTGTTAGTGCATTGCAACAGACCTAGATGTAGTCAAATTTCATAGACTCATAGAAATTTACAGCACAGAGGAGACCATTCAGCCCATCATATTTGTGCCAGTCGAAAAACAGCTATGCAGCCTAATGCCCTTTCCAGTTCTTGATCCGTAGCCTTGTAGGCTGGAGCACTCTAAGTGCATATCTAAGTAACTTTTTAACTGCAATGAGGTTTTCTGCCTCTACCAGCCTTTCAGGCAGTAAGTTCCAGACCCCTTCTAGGTGAAAAACATTCTCCGCAACTCTCCTCTAATCCTTCCACCAATTACTTTAAATCTATGTCCCGACACATTGATCTCTTTGCTAAGGGAAATAGGTCCTTCCTATCCACTCAATTTCTTTAAAGATTTACTTGTTCAAGGTCCAGTTGCCGCCATTTACATTGCCTCACCTGTACAATCCTATAATTTTTGCAAGCCAGGAACAAAGTGCGATTGCTCAAAGCAAATAGAAGAGCTGCCTTTTCTATTAAGTATTGCCTCTGCAATCATTTCTAGTGATCCGATGAGCTGGTGATCTATAAAAGCTGATCGACGTTTGAACCAACGGCAGGAATGGGGCCTTCATTGCTCTCCATCCTACTTGACTTCAAGGAGGATTGTTTCCACTTCATTGTCAAATCACATTAAATTCCTGAATATTTCTTAGAACCAGGTGTGTGGAGAAAGATGGAATAAAACTCATATCATGTCAATACTGCTTGAAGCTTATAGCTGTAAATTATTTTCTGTAAAAAAATGGCTGCCTCACAGGACCAAAGATGTCATGAAAGGCACAAAATGATGATCAGCAAAATTTCTCCAATAAATCAACTTATGTGGATTTGCACTGCACCTGCAAATTACAGTCTATACCCCAAGGGATTTCTAAACTGTTGATGCACTAGTCAGAATGTGGGACTACATGATAGCTGTTCAAGGAGTTGCCCAGTGTGAGAGTGCATGTGGAAAATGAATGTACAGGCACTGACTGCTGCACAGGTGTGGTTCACCTCTCAGCTCTATTTGATAAACCTGCTTTACCTGCATCTGCCTGTCTGGCAACTTGGCAGCAGTTTTCCCCGAGGAGGAAGGCTGTAAAGAAGCGCGAGTCCTCAGAATCCAATTTGTTGTTCCGTCAGAGGAGTTAGGAAGATATTTGAACCTGGCATAAAATCTCCGAAAGGGACTAAGATCAATGTCATTTTCAAACTAGCATGGTTACTTAGTTCCTTAGTAATGCAGAGCATTACGGATGAAGAAGAGAATCATTTAGAACATTTTTTAAATATTTGGATAGCATTGCATAATCTGAATTATTTAGATTTTAATTGAATCTTTAGTAGTTGGAAGCTTCAGTGATTTCCTGCATAAACTTCTATGTAGAAAAATCCAGGCTACATCTTAGTTTGCCATTTCCTTTGTAATTTACAGCCCACTAAGGCAACTGTGAAAATGCAGTGTCTTGAAATCTGTGCATCATAAAAATGTGATCTTGCTAGCAGAAACAACAAAAAAACAGCCACTCACAAAGCACCCATAAGAACTTCCTTCAATGCTTCTTAAGCAATTAAAAAACAATATCTTAATCAGCATGAATATTGAAAGCTGGTTAATCCAGAGATAGAGTGCACAATACTGTTAACTGGCTGAACAAAAACCCTGTAGTACCCATACGACTTTGCTTATGCATAGTCCCTTCTGTCGCTGCACACCATGAATTCCCTTTAAGCAAACCCATAATGATGGCATAAAACACCATTTATCCACATTATCATGCTTTCTGCAAACAAAATGAACAGCATTCTTCATACCACATCCTTATGTGTGCAGCAATCAATAGTCCTGGTATTATTTTTCACTCAGATGTAAACTTTGTTTATGTCATTAACTTTTGTCATACATCAAAAGATTCCTCTTGCTGGTAATTCATATTGGGAAATCATGGATGCACCTCCCATGACAATGGACAGAAAAATAACATTCGCACCACACAAGTGCCAGACAATGACCATCTCGATCCAACAAGAGAGAATCTAACCATCTCCCCTTGACATTCAATGGCATAACCATCGCTTAATCCCCCACTATCAACATCCTGGGGGTTACCATTGACCAGAAACTGAGCTGGACCAGCCACATAAAGACTGTGGCTACAAAGGCAGGACAGAAGCTAGGAATCCTGTAGCGAGTAACTCACCTCCTGACTCCCCTATGCCTGCCCACCACCTACAAGGCACAAGTCAGGAGTGTGATAGAATACTCTCCACTTCCCTAGATGCGTGCAGCTCCAACAACAATCAAGAAGCTCGACACCATCCAGGACAAAGCAGCCCGCTTGATTGGGACCCCATCCACCACCTTCAACATTCACTCCCTCCACCACCGACACACAGTGGCAGCAGTGTGTACCATCTACAAGATGCACTGCAGCAATTCACCAAGGCTCCTTCAACAGCACCTTCCAAACCCATGATCTCTACCACCTAGAAGGACAAGGGCAGCAGCTACATGGGAACACCACCACCTGCAAGTTCCCTTCCAAGCCACACACTATCCTGATTTGGAACTGTATCACCATTCTTTCACTGTTACTGGGTCAAAATCCTGGAACTCCCTTCCTAACAGCACTGTTGGTTACCTACACCCCAAGGACTGCAACAGTTCAAGAAGTCAGCTCACCACCACCTTCTCAAGGGCAGTTAGGCATGGGCAATAAATGCTGGCTTAGCCAACGATGCCCACACCCTACAAATGAATATAAAAAAAGGGGAATGTACAGTGATTTCTTAATTGTGCTGCCATTGGGTGAGGAGCCCACCTAGGATGTGTATTTGTAAAATCAGCCTTTATATTAAATATTTTACATCTGTGCATACTTCTTGTCAACATTTTCCTCCTTTAAATTTCAAAGTCTACATTTATAATGGGAAATACCCATGTAAACTGGCAGGGGTGGACACTTACAACATCGCAAGTTGGCATAGAAAATTTGTATTTTAAATGTAGACATAGGAATTTAAAATGGATATATATAAATAAGAACAGAACAAATGACTTTAAAAGATGGACTAAATTATGCTCGTATGCCCTGTTCCAATAATCCCCTCCACTCTATTCCTGCTTCATCTGAAGATTACACATAGTCTTGAGCCCCTGGAGGGGTCATTTTAACTTCTATTACTGGAAGACAAACAGGAAATTGCGAATTGGCTACCTATTTCACTTCAATAGCAAAGAAAGTCAGGCAACATTTTTTCATCCAGCGATAAGTGAAAATTACTCCCCCACTATCCATACAACACCATGGAGGAGAAAATCTTATGTCATCATGCACTGTCAATTTACAAAGCCTTGCTTCCTGTTATCACATTTTTGTGACTTTTCTGTCAACGTTTTCTGGTAATTAATTCTTATTACCACATTTAAAATGGAAAGTGCTTATGTAAACTTGTCATGCTGCAATTGCCAGTGGTGACACTGCACATAAGAATATAAGAATATAGGAAATCAGAGCAGGAATAAACCATTCAGCCCCTCAAGTCTGCTCTTCCATTCAATATGATCATGGCTGATCTTCCGACTCAACTCCACTTTCCTACCTGGTCCCCAAATCCCTTGATTTCCTGAGAGATCAAAAATGTAACTATCCCAGCTTTGAATATACTCAATGATGGAGCATCCACAACCCTCTAGGGTAGAGAACTCCGAAGGTTCACAATCCTCTGAGTGAAGAAATTTCCCCTCATCTCAGTCCTAAAACTTATCCTGAGGCTGTGCCCCGCCCCCCTCCCCTTTTCTAGATTCCCCATCTAGGGGAAACAACCTCTCAATATCTTGTCATGCTGCAATTGCCAGTAATGCCCCTCCAGATCCTCCTTCCGCTTCACTTCCCTCTGACCCCACCCCTTCTGATCTGACCCCTTGCCGTGTATTCACTATACCCTCTGACCTCCCCCTCTCTGATGCTGAGCGTTCTGTACTCAGCAAAGGTCTCCTTTCCACAGATGCTACCAGACCTGCTGAGTGAATCCAGCATTTCTTGTTTTTGTTTCAGATTTCCAGCATCCGCAGTATTTTGCTTTTATTCTCTCAATATCTACCTTGCCAAACCCTTCAGAATCTGTAGTACCTCAGCTTGAGATCTCCCAGCTACCCAGCCTGTACTGCAGAAAAACTCCTATGCTCCAACCAACTCTGTTTCTCTAATTTTCAAACTGCCATAAACGGCCTTAAGATAAAAGACACAGGGGGCAAACAGATCAGCCAAGATCTTGTTGAATGGCAGAGCAGGCTTGAGGGGCTGAGTGGCCTACTGCTGCTCCTAATTCATATGTTTGTATGTTCCCAGAAACTTTAGGTTCTAAAGAGCCTCCGAAGTGACCAAGATGGGGTCTTGAGCTGCAACACTGGTTTAGTAGGGATTTAGCACAAGATGCTATCCTGGTAAAGGAGTTGAATAACAGCTACCCAGAGGATTGCTAAGTGTCTGATAGACCAATTGCCTGCAAGTGCTCCTTAAAGAGGTGCATGGCATTTTGGTGACTAGTGTTTCATCTAACAACCCCTCGTAACAGCGACCAGCTGGGCAGAAGTAAACAAGTTGTTGCTGAGGATTTTGAGCACTACTTAAAGCTTTGCTCAGGGTTTCACCATTCAGGTGCTACTGGAGGTTTGACAAGAACATTTAAAACACATAGGGAGACTTTCTGGCAGACTTTGGCAAGACTTCACCAACACTTGACCAACATTTGTTCTGGATATTCTCTGAGGACTTCATTTAAAGGTAATGAGTACGACTGTACCATAATGGACAGCATAATGGAGGAGAAAGGGAGTGCTTGGTCATGGACCTCTTGCTAGGGGTCTGTCATGATCTCCAGGCAGCGATGAGGAGGAGGAGATGAGACCAGGCAGAGCAGCATCGACTGCTGCAAGGAAGAGGTATAGGATGGTGGGGTGGACTGCTTCCCCACTGAGGGTATGGGACATCCCTCTTCTGTTGGAGTTCCTCCACCAGAACCACAGTGCTACATCTGAGAACCTGTGCTCCGTCTCCTGCAGTCCCTAGGCCATCTTGAAATGTTCCACGTGTGTCAGCCAGTGCACTCCACACCTTCAGTGGAAGTGGGTGCGTGGAGCCCACATAGACAGCTTCACGAAAATTGCTCCTAAACAGCATTTGAGTGCTAAACCTGCAGGTGTCTGTATAGCACCTTCAGGCATGTTTAAATCATGGTGATCATCAATTAGCCCCAAAATTGACTGCTAAAATAAGACTTTCAAACAGGCATGACTTATTAGAGCAGCATCCATTTAGCAACTGTTTTCACCCTTTCATCAAAATAATCCCCACAACATATGACTTTAAAATGTGAGTGAAATGCATCTGATAATATATCCTCCCCCAACCCCCCTCTGACTTTGCTTCCAATGAAGATACCATGTAATCTTGCCTTCCTGTGTACAACACTATAGGGGTTTGATTAATGTTGTATTAATTATTATGACAAAAATGGTTTGTGACTGATATCGCAATGTCTTCATATGTGCATTTTTGGATGAGATCATAGATGCTATGTGGTGTAAATCGCATATATAAAATTTATCAATGAATAGTATGACGCAGCACAGAAGGAGGCCATTTGGCAGTCATTGCCTGTATCAGTTCTTTGATGGAGTTATTAAATTAGCCCTAGTCCCCTGCTCTTGCCCCATCGCACTGTAAATTTATTCCCTTCAAGTATTTATCCAGTTTCCTTTTCAAATTTATTATTGAATCTACTTCCAACTACACTACAATGCACTTCAGATCATAACAACTTGCTGCATTAAAAATAAAAGTTTCTGCACAGTGCCTTTGGTTCTTTTGCAAATTACTTAAAATTTGTGCCTTCTGGTTAGCAACCTTTCTGCCACTGGAAACAATTTCTCCTTAGTTACTCTAAAAAAAAGTTCATGATTTTGGACACCTCTATCAAATCTCCTCTTGACTTTCTCTACTCTAAGGTGAACAACCTCAGCTTCTCCAGCCTCTCCACATAACTGAAGTCCCTCATTCCCGGTACCATCCTAGTAAATCTTTTCTGTACCCTCACTAACGCCTTGACATCTTTGTTTAAGTGTGGAGCCCAAAATTATACACAATACTCCAGCTGATGCCTAACTGGTGTTTTATAAAGATTAAGTATAACTTCCTTGCTTTTGTATTCTATGCCTCTATTACTAAAGTCCAGGATCCTGCATGCTTTTTCAGCAGACTTCTCAACTTTAGCATCACCTTCAGAGATTTGTGTACATACACCTCTATGTTCCTGCACATCCTTTAACACTATTATTAGTTTATATTGCCTCTCCTCGTTCTTCTTGCCAAATATATTACTTCACAATTCTTGGCATTAAATTTCATCTGTCACGTATCAGCCCATTTTGCCAGTCTGCCTATGTCCTCTTGAAGTCCGTTACTATCCTCCACACTGTTCATTATATTTCTGTGTTTTGTGTCATCTGTAAATTTTGAAATTATGCCCTGTACACCCAAAGTCCAGGTCATTAATATATATCAAGAAAAGCAGTGGTCCTAATACTGTTGCATGGGTAACACCAATATATACTTCCCTTCAGAGTGAACCACTCATCACATTTCCCATGGACAACAGGAGGAAAGGATATTGTAATATCAATGTTTTTCAACATGCAGTGGCAGCTGGTCTGCTCTAAGAGGACAAACTTGAAAATGATTTGGGCCTCCCATTGAAGACTGGCACGGCAGACAAACCACTGATTTCATGTCCGGTTTGGCCACGTTTAAATACACCTTCGTGGTGTCAGAGAAGCTAAGTATGTGAAAAACTATTCTTATATTAAGTTAATAAATGTCATATCTATTGAATGTCTTTTTGGGCACTCTATTATGTTGCACAAGTTGTATAGATATGCAACATGGAAATTGAAGGTAAAATGAAAGGAACATTTGTTGCAATTTGATTGTTTCCAGTTAGCTTTTTGCCCATTTTAGTTCACCTGAGGCAATTGTTGCTTTGTCACTTATTTCATTAATACCCCCTAAAAGTAATTTGTATTTTTATCTAATTTTGAGGTTTAACTATTATGCTTATAATGGTAGGAACACCATATTAATAAATTATACCAATTGGATAGGATTTGTGTGTGCAGAGTTAGGTAAATAATATAAAAGCCATAATAAGCCAAAACCACAAATCCTAACCTTATTTCGGTTGCAAATCTTTATACTATTAAGGCTAATGTATGAATTAATTATACTGCTTTTGGGACAGGATTCTAATGTCAATGTTCAATTGCTGCCACTTGAAACGACTCTTTAAAAGGGATTTAACTATTCTCTAGCTACGTTATTACATTTAATGAAAAATTTTGCATTTCACTGCAAATGAGCAGTCAATCAGCCCTTGATTTTCATTTAGCATTGTAATCGCTAACTCTGAATTTTAATTAAAATGTTTTTTTTTATTACTTTCACCTGCCCCAAGCATTGCATTTGTTCCAAACCCCTTGATGTTTCTTACTACACTTTACACTTTAGTTTCACTTCTTTTATATTTTTCCTACATGCTTGCAAAAGATCTTGTCTAACTAATATTACAGATGTTCGAACAAACTGATGCTTTGTTGTATAATTTTGAACCTGAGATTCATTGACTCTAGTCATTGCCTCCCCTAGCTAGTCTGGCAACATCACCATGGATCTGACATGTCTGTGCTGGTGCTGAAGTATTGCGATACATGGAAAAGTCTTGTTATTCCAATGTAAATGGTTTCTTGTTGCTGTGATGATATGCTGAATATCTCCGAATTAGTGCAGTCATCAGACAGGAATGATTGTGCTGACAGGTAGATGAATAACTTTCTTTGTGACTTAAATTAATGCCAAATAATGTATTGAATTTGGTGCAGGACAAAAGAAACCTGGGAGTTATCAGATCCGTTCAGTAACAATATCCCGTTACCTAAGCTAGTTTACCAAATTTAGTCAAATTAAATCAGTTTGGGCCAATCATAAAACACATGAGATATTTATAACAAAAGTCCTTGTAAATTAAAATTATAACTTGCTTTGTGGCATTGAATAAACTGGAATTGCTCTTATATGATCTCTATTTGATTAAGTGTGTAAAGATTTACTTCTAAAATGACCCTTCCATATCTGTGTGTTTAGATATGAAGCCAACTTAGTACAAAATACTATTCAGGAACAGGGAGAAAATCATTTGGCCCAAGGAACCAATTCCTGTTTGACTGACATCCAACCCATCTATTTAGCATATTCCTTAAACCAATCTTGCTCCAAAAACTTCCCTTGTTGCTACATGATCATATTTGTGATATTTCCATAAATGGCCTATCCTTGTACGTTTCCCATAAACTTGATACCTTTATGTGAAAAAAAAGGCTGATTTCCATTATTCTTCCAAATTTTGGAACCTGTGCCCCCGATATTTGAAATCTTTGCTATACAGAGGAATTGATCTGAATCAATTTTGTCAATCCACTAGATAATTTCAAAAATAGCTCACTTCAGATTCTACCTTTTCCAAGAAACAAATACTTCATTTATTTCATCTTTACTCATTACTTAAATTCCTAATGTCTGGAATCAGATTTTCTAACTCGGTACTCTCTGAAGAGCAACAACATTCTTAGGTGCCCAAAACAATTGATGACTGGGGTGGCACAGTGGTTAGCACTGCAGCCTCACAGCTCCAGTGTCCCGGGTTCAGTTCTGGGTACTGCCTGTGCAGAGTTTGCAAGTTCTCCCTATGACCGTGTGGGTTTACTGCCTTGTGCTCCCACAGCCAAAGACTTGGAGGTTGATAGGTAAATTGGCCATTGTAAATTGCCCCTAGTGTAGGTAGGTGGTAGGAGAATTGAGGAAAGGTGGGGATGTGGTAGGGAATATGGGATTAATGTAGGATTAGTATAAATGGGTGGTTGATGGCCAGCACAGACTCGGTGGGCCAAAGGGCCTCTTTCAGAGTTGTATCTCTCTATAACTCTAGATTGCACATACATGATATAACCACAAAATTACAGTTTTTGATATGAGTACTTATAAATAAATAAAATGAGCCAATGTCTCTGGTAAAATAGAGAACAGAGGAAGTTCCTACAAACATACTATACATCCCTGCACTAATGTCGTAAACTGTAATTTCTTGCTTGGAAAGTGTGTGTGTGGGAAATAGGGAACCTAAGATAAAGGAGAAAAATAATTTATAAAGGAGATTTTTTGCTTCAGTCCTCCCAGGAGGAACTATACTTGACAGGAGTGTATATCTGAATGGAATTCAGGAACTGGGTTGAGTGGGGTTGAGGTGGGGGGATGGGGGGTGGTGGTGTCCAGTTTCCCACTACTCATTCCTGTGAGTGCAGCTCCAGCAGTGTTGAAGCTGAAAATTCCCCCTTTATATAAAAGGAATGATAAAGGGAATTGGCAAAGATGAACGGATTAACTGTACAATGATCCAATCAAGCTTGTTAGTGTAAGGAAGGACTAGTTTTTACTAATACGTTGAAAATATAAGCATTTATTTATTTGTTTTCCTAGCTGTCATTCAAATGCATACACTTATGACAGATATGACATAAAGCCTGTTAATAACTGTAGCTAAGCTTTTAGAGTATTAGCCAGTGATAATGAATCATATGATACTATAAAATGTTTTCATTAGTCAAGAATTTTAAAGTCACTAATTTTGGAAGAATGACAAATTATCCCAATATTTCTCTCCAATTTACTGTTAGTCCTGTACAATTAAACTAAAATATAATTAAAATGGAAAAGATTAGATAACCAAAATTAAATCCCAGTAAATATTCTTACAGCATCCAAATCAGCTTGGCATCAATCTCTAACACCTTACTCCATATTTTCATTTGAAGGTAGTCATCAAATTTACACTTGTCTCCATTGCTAATGTAACATACAGAATTCTGCACACAGAATCTTACAGATTTGTCCTGAAATTGCAATCCTTTCAGATCATAATGGGATACTCAGTATCCAAAATGGCTGGAGTTAAGCAATAAGACGACTGAATTTTCCTCCATGCCAGTAATTCTGAGCAAGGGAAATGGCTGTCCCTGTCTTTGTCAATAATTATGATAGGTAGAAGTTCACACAGTTTTGGGTTGACCGAGGCTGCTACAGAATAATATGTTCATTTATATTTAACTGCATTCAACCTGCCTTAGATTTTTTTTCGCCCTGACTAACTGGATACTTGACCAACTTTGGCTGTTGATACTTGACTAGTTGTTGACTCTAGTCCATGCAAAATACTCTTATCCTCTTGTTTAAACCAGTAAGTATCAATTGCTGATGTTATTTAAGGTATTAAGAATGATCGAGTACCATTCTAACTGAAGGAGTATGTGGCAAGGCAAGGCTTTTATCTATATTTCTGGCTTATTCTTACTTTAATTTTCTATGGGCAGGGCAAGAAGGGCTGATTACACAGTAGTAGTTTCTGATCAATCTTCCACAAAAACACTAATTGTTTAAAGAGAAAATTGTCCAAATTGCTTGTCACTGATATCTAACATTCTCCATCTCCTTGTGATGTGCAAAGAGCTGCTGAGCCCCACTGCTACTGTGTCACTTGTCACAGAGAAAGCCTTTGATCAAGTGGCTTCATTTGTTTTCAACGATATCGAGGTTTGGACTCAGGGAGCTCTTTGTCTGACTATATTACAGGCTTTGTAATGGGACCTGGGGAACTGGAGTCGCCGCTGATTCCGGACTGTCTGCTCATTTTGACTTGCACAATGGAATGTATGAAGGTTGCTTTCCTATTGCTGCTCCTTCTCATGCTAGCTCTGGTCCTGGAGACACTTGCTGCCTATGTCAAAAACTGTTGGAGTGTAGTTCAAAGTCAGGATTCATAGAATCTCCTTAATAGAGCGATATTTTGTCATACCTGGCAAACCCTTATGTCAGTCCACCCCTTAATTATAAATCATCATGAGGTATGTCGGGTTTAAATACCTTGGAATTCCTATTCCCCATTAGTGTGAAGGAACAGTAGGAATGAACAAACAACCTATATGGCAAACATAACAGAGACAGATGTCAATATACGGTTCTCTGTGCAGGATGAGTGAATGCAATAAAAATTAATATAAATCCCTTGTAATAATTAATTTACTGAAAGCATGACAATGATATTCCCCCAAAAACTTCATTATGATATGGTATCTGATTTACTGACTCCTCTACGAAATATGTGCTCTTATATTGACTGGTGCCTCTTGCACATTATGAGGTTTTACTAGATTTTTTAAATTTAACGATGTCCTGGATTTTTCACTTTCGCTCATTTTCTACTCAGCCCAATGGCTCACCCTTGATCATGGCCGATTCTCTATTTTCAAGTTATTCTATATAACTGAGGTGGACATCCCGGTTTCCGCCATGTGGAAATGCGTAGAGAATGGCTGCAGGCATCCTTGGGTACCTGGTGCACTTTAACATGATCAGGTGCCTGGGAATGCTTGAAAATAAAGACATTTAAAAAAATATTGCCTTAGCTTATACAATTGACCACCCTATGAATGATTGCACAGGCTAAGGCAGCCTTTAACGCCTTTTCCATCAGGAATGCCTCTGTGCTGTTAGGCCACAAATGATAGGTAATACATCACTTGATATATTTGCATTGTGCTACTGCCTGCCTTAGGGGCCTAATGCCTCCTTCCAATAGTCTGCCCCTCTCCCAATTGGCCCCCTCCCTCCTGATTACTTTCCACCCACTTCTGATTGACCTCTCCCGATCGCCATCATCCCCTCCCGATCGCTTCCCCACCCTCCCCCAGTACCCACCTGAAGACCACCGCCAGTGCCGAAACTAAAGGCCTCTTCACCGCAGAGCTGCCTGGAGATGCTCAGCAGGCATCTTCAGCTTGCCAGTCTCATCTAAATGAGGCCCAAGTCCCAATATCTGGTTTGCCTCCGCCTTACCTGTGCCAGCTGAGGGATCGGTTTCCGGTAGGAACCATTTTCTTGGGCCATGATTCTCAAGGAAGGCTGTGATGAAGCTTCTGCAGCCAGAACAGAAACTCATTTCCAGTACCAGCAATATCAGTCTTTGTCAAGGTGACAACTGCCTTGAATTTGCTTTGTCACAGGGTCCTTCCCAGCAACAGCAGGAACTATATGTCAAATCTCCCAATACAATATTAACCAGTGCATTGTGCAGGTAACTGATACTTTGTTTGCCTGGATGAGTGCTTTGATTAATAACAAGCAGCAGCACAAAAGACCCCTTCACTTTTCCTACCTGGTCACGTTCTCCAAAGTTCAGGGTATTATTGATGTCACTCAGAGGCCATTTGGGCCCATACCACCAATGCTGTCCCTTTAAGGTTTCTATTTCATCAGCTTGTAGCTGGTGTGTGATCACAGGAAGAGAATCATAAACCTTGTTGTTTGCTACTCTGCTAATGATCTCTTTTGAGATACCAATGGACAAGATCTGAAGAGAGATACAAACTGTTTAGGTCTTGGTGGAGCACAATATCAGAATGCTTAAACAAAAGTTCAAATGTATTGATGGGTCTGGGTGAAAATTTCAAAATAGCCTGTCTCAGATTTCCAAGACTATCAAGATCCCCTGCGCTTTACACAATTTTGTAAAATGTTATTGCCATAGATTTGAGGGGCGATCTTCTTGATGGTTGGCCCAAAAGCTCTCTTAATGCCATCATACATTCCTCTGATGTTTCCGGTGTCTGAGGCCAGCTGAAGATGACTGCATAGGTGTTGCCAGTAGTCATTTGCGCAGTGCCTGGTTGTTCTTTGTGCAGCGCGTCTGGCTGTTTTAAGTGCTACGGATGTTAACTCGATGGGGGCTCAAATCTAAATCAGGGGACACAATCACTGACCAACGCAAACAAATGGACCGCTGTGTTGAGCACTACCCAGAACTGTACTCCAGGGAGAATGTTATCACTGAGACCGCCCTCAATGCAGCCCAGTCTCTGCCAGTCATGGATGAGCTGAACGTATAGCCAACAAAATCAAAACTCAGTGATGCCATTGATTCTCTAGCCAGCGGAAAAGCCCCTGGGAAGGACGGCATTACCCCTGAAATAAGCAAGAGTGCTAAGTCTGCCATACTCTCAGCACTCTACGAACTGCTTTGCCTGTGCTGGGACGAGGGAGCAATACCACAGGACATGCGCGATGCCAATATCATCACCCTCTATAAAAACAAAGGTGACCGCGGTGACTGCAACAACTACCGTGGAATCTCCCTGCTCAGCATAGTGGGGAAAGTCTTCGCTCGAGTCGCTTTAAACAGGCTCCAGAAGCTGGCTGAGCATGTCTACCCTGAGGCACAGTGTGGCTTTCGAGCAGAGAGATCGACCATTGACATGCTGTTCTCCCTTCATCAGCTACAGGAGAAATGCCGAGAACAACAGATGCCCCTCTACGTTGCTTTCATTGATCTCACCAAAGCCTTTGACCTCGTCAGCAGACGTGGTCTCTTCAGACTACTAGAAAGGATCGGATATCCACCAAAGCTACTAAGTATCATCACCTCATTCCATGACAATATGAAAGGCACAATTCAGCATAGCGGCGCCTCATCAGACCCCTTTCCTATCCTGAGTAGCGTGAAACAGAGCTGTGTTCTCGCACCTACACTGTTTGGGATTTTCTTCTCCCTGCTGCTCTCACACGCGTTCAAGTCTTCAGGAGAAGGAATTTTCCTCCACACAAGATCAGGTGGCAGGTTGTTCAACCTTGCCCGCCTAAGAGCGAAGACCAAAGTACGAAAGTCCTCATCAGGGAACTCCTCTTTGCTGACGATGCTGCATTAACATCTCACACTGAAGAATGTCTGCAGAGTCTCATCGACATGTTTGCGGCTCCCTGCAACGAATTTGGCCGAACCATCAGCCTCAAGCAAACGAACATCATGGGACAGGACATCAGAAATGCTCCATCCATCAATATCGGCGACCACGCTCTGGAAGTGGTTCAAGAGTTCACCTACCTAGGCTCAACTATCACCAGTAACCTGTCTCTCGATGCAGAAATCAACAAGCGCATGGGAAAGGCTTCCACTGCTATGTCCAGACTGGCCAAGAGAGTGTGGGAAAATGGCGCACTGACACGGAACACAAAAGTCCGAGTGTATCAAGCCTGTGTCCTCAGTACCTTGCTTTATGGCAGCAAGGCCTGGACAACGTATGTCAGCCAAGAGTGATGTCTCAATTCATTCCATCTTCGCTGCCTCCGGAGAATCCTTGGCATCAGGTGGCAGGACCGCATCTCCAACACAGTAGTCCTCGAGGTGGCCAACATCCCCAGCTTGTACACCCTACTGAGTCAGCGGCGCTTGAGATGGCTTGGCCATGTGAGCCGCATGGAAGATGGCAGGATCCCCAAGGACACATTGTACAGCGAGCTCGCCACTGGTATCAGACCTACCGGCCGTCCATGTCTCCGCTTTAAAGACGTCTGCAAACGCGACATGAAGTCCTGTAACATTGATCACAAGTCGTGGGAGTCAGTTGCCAGCGATCGCCAGAGCTGGCGGGCAGCCATAAAGGCGGGGCTAAATGTGGCGAGTCGAAGAGACTTAGCAGTTGGCAGGAAAAAAGACAGAAGCGCAAGGGGAGAGCCAACTGTGTAACAGCCCCGACAGCCAATTTTTTCTGCAGCACCTGTGGAAGAGTCTGTCACTCTAGTATTGACCTTTATAGCCACTCCAGGCGCTGCTCCACAAAACACTGACCACCTCCAGGCGCTTACCCATTGTCACCCGAGACAAGGAGGCCAAAGAAGAAGAAGAAGAAGAAGAAGAAGGTATTGCCATAGAGCAAACGGAATCAATGGCAGTGGAGAAGACCACTTCTGTGCTCCTCAACTGCATGAATATGGACTTTTCTTTCAGAGCATATTACATTAGTTATCGCAGACTTTATTAATATGACCAGTATGTGGGACAGGTTTGCTCATTGAAGTACTTCCCTTCTGTGACAGTGCATGGTGCTTATGGTGTGTGTCTTCTACTTTCTAACCCTGTGCTTTTTGCAGTGATTTCCCAGTGAGAAGACAAAATTAAGTGGGATGCCTACAGGATGTCAATGTCGGCCGGTACAGATAGCGACCCAGTACCTCCTTGAGTTGGGGCAATAGATAGCCCTGTAACTCCAGGAACCATGAATATTAATGTGATAGCTGCCAGATCCTTTTTGGTATCAGACACACCTGTAGCATTTAAGTGAGGTGGCTGCTTGAAACAGACGTTGTGTTACCTTGTGCGAGCAGGCTTAAGAAGAACAGATGACTTTGGAACATTGCTCCCAATGCTTTCCTTTACTGGGGTTTTTCCTCACCTTGGGCTCAATTCCTCGGCTGGGATGCAATCCCAACATCGGCCTCAATTCGGGGTCAGGGATCCAGAAATCACCGTGGTGGGATGTTGATCGCGATCTTCCCAGAGGTGGCCAATTAAGAAGGTGCATCTGGGAGCCCCATCCAATTAAGGATGGCGGGCAGACTAAGGAATCAGCAAGCTTAGTAGGAGGGCCCACAGTAATGTCTGGCCGGCAGCCCCACCAAGAGAGGTGGGCACTATCGAAGCAGGCAGGCAGGAGACCACAAGGGCACCTCAAGGACTATGAAATTGTAAAAATTAAGTTTGGCCACAGCTGTCAGGCCATCATTGTGGAGGGCGGCTCTGGCCCGTTGATTCCCATGGCTCTGGGGTAAGGGGGATTTGAAGGAGGCATCAATGGCCTAGCGGACTACTGCCAGGAAGCTACCTCCAGGCAATGGCCCGTCTTCAGCCTTAGTGGGAGGGCTCATCGTCTGTTGGGAAGATCCCAGTGCCGGCACCACTTTACCCCAAAATGGGGATTTAATTGAGCATAATTGGGTACCCACTGCTGCCGGCCGGGTAGCCAATGCCAGTTAGACACTGACTCTGGCAAGAGTCCTCAGAGGTAGGAACATGTTGGGGAGCTGCCCGGACGGGAGAATCTATAATTTTGCTCCCAGTCCCACCTCCTAACCTGCCTGTGTGGGACTGGGAAAGTTCAACCCCTCATCTCTGGATCTGTTGTAGACTAATTGATAGATAATAATTGCTATGATTAGTCAACAACTTAATCGTCATTGTATCATGATAGTAGAAGGTAAACTCGATGGACATTGGTCTTTTTATCTCTAGCAGTTCCTCTGTTCCTATCTCCATCACCCGTGCCAACTCCTGCCATGCCTCTGCGACTGGTCATTCTATCAGCATGGCCAGACATCACAATAGAAACTGACGTCTGAGCAGCAATGAGGTTGTTGAAGCTTGGCCTTATGGCTGTCTCAATCTAATTCACCAACCTCATGAATCCAGACAAGACACATGACTGTAGATTGGACTCATAAATCTCCAGAGCACCAGTCAAAACATTCATGCTGGAAGCTTTGCCTAAACTTAGGAACTCTGCCAAAGTGGGAAGCTCTACTGTATTTTCCTGAAGTAGTCACACTTTACATGGTGGTCTGCACCTTGGCCACATGGTCATAAAGGACTCTAAAGATGCATACTGTGGAATTCACAATAAACACTATCAACATAAGGGAATTGTAGCATAGTGGTTATAATGCTGGACTAGCACTGGACAGGCGGCACAGTGGCGCAGTGGTTAGCACCGCAGCCTCACAGCTCCAGCGACCCGGGTTCAATTCTGGGTACTGCCTGTGTGGAGTTTGCAAGGTCTGCGTGGGTTTCCTCCGGGTGCTCCGGTTTCCTCCCACATGCCAAAAGACTTGCAGGTTGATAGGTAAATTGGCCATTATAAATTGCCCCTAGTATAGGTAGGTGGTAGGGAAAATATAGGGACAGGTGGGGATGTGGTAGGAATATGGAATTAGTGTAGGATTAGTATAAATGGGTGGTTGATGGTCGGCACAGACTCGGTGGGCCGAAGGGCCTGTTTCAGTGCTGTATCTCTAAGTAAGTAAGTAATCCAGAGCCCTGGACTAACAATCTAGAGACATGAGTTCACATCACACCAAGATGGCTAGGGAATTTAAATTCAACTAATTAAATAAATCTAGAATTAAAAGCTAGCATAAGTAATGGTGACCATGAAACTACTGTATTGTCGTAAAAACCCACCTGGTTCACGAATGCCCTTCAGGGAAGGAAATTTGCTGTCTTTACCTGGTCTGGTCTATATACGACTCCAGACCCACAGCAATGTGGTTGGCTCTTAGCTGCCCTCTGAAATGGCCTAGCAAGCTACTTAGCGAAGGACAATTATGGATTGATTAGTATTGACAAAATTGACCGAGTGAAGACACCTCTTTAGTGTAGATTCAGATTAGAGTATGGAGTAATAGTGAAGGTGGCAAATGGTATTTCAGTGAAATTTAAAGCAAAGGAGACAATTACATGGGAGTGGCATTATAGACTGACAAAAATGATCAAAAACATTAGGAGATCTGAAAAGGCACCTCATTAACAGCCTTTGCCAAGTTTGAAAGGACAGAGGACTAATAACTGATATGTAGAAGTGAAAAGAAAGGAAACCCAAGATGCAGGCAGGAGGCTATAGGCATCTCAGTCCCTGATTGATGCTGCCTAGAAATGGAGGTATTGCTGCAAAAGCTTGCTGTAAGCATAGTAGCCCTCTGACCTCTCCTCAACACCTTCAAGGAGGTGGAGGCAGGGTTGAGACTACTGGTCATTATTTTCATGGGGATGCCAGTCCAGTGTTGCATTGTATCTGTGGGAACTTAGCTGGAATTTTATGCCCCCCTCGCAGGAGTGGGCTGGTGGCGGGGGTTTGTAAAATTGAGTGGGAGGCAGGGGGTGCCATTCCGGCCCCCGCTGCAATTTTACCAGGGGCAGCGGCAGCGAGAAACAGCCCACCCATTCCAGGCCAATCAAGGTCCTTAAGTGGCTGATTAACTGCTACTTAAGGGCCTCCTCCTACTGCCGCTGGTATTTTGCCGATGACCAGCTGGCACCTTGGGCCCCCCAGAAGCTTGTGGGCTGGGGGAGGGGCACCTGATTGGGCACCCTGTGCCCCATGGAGGGCTCACCCAGACCCGAACAACGTCCCCACTGAAATAAAGACCCCCACTCCCAACTGATCCTCTTTGCCTCACCAGGGCCCGGCTGACTGTCCCCGGCGAGGCACCTCAAACTCACCTCTGTTAGGGAGTGGCGCATCTCCTGCTGCTGTGCTTGGTGCAGTCCCAGCAATGGCCACCGCACCGGTGGCGCTGCTGGGACTGAGAGCTGCCGCCCGCTGATTGGCCAGCAACTCTTGGAGGCGTGACTTTCACCTCAGAGAGGTGCAAGTCCCACCCAAGGCCAGTTAAGGGTTGGGGAGTAAAATCCAGGCATGGCTCCCTGGCCCGACGGAGGCAGACTCGCCCTGAACACTTTGGCTGGTGGGCAGGGCCTCCCGCCCAACGTAAAATTCCGGCCCTTGTCTTTGCAGCTGGTGTCACAAAAAGCCTTTCTGCTGACGCAAACTCTGAGAAAACTGTTCTCCATCGTCATTGTGACGTAGGAGTGCCAGAGACTACAGGAAAACATACATGTTGCTAAGTGAAACCAATCATTGTGAACTGGTAGCCATTCACTCTGACATGCCTTCTTCCATGCAGTATCACAAAAAGCAGAGCATATTGTGATTGGGGTGCTTTCAATGGTACTTCCAATAGCGCTGTTAGGTATACATATATCTTAGTTGTGCCATGAGGTCTAGTATTTCAGCATCCTTTAGAAAGAATGTTCTTTACTTAGCTGCCAAAGTGAGGTATCTTCATTTCTGTTTGCAGATACAGGTATGTAGGTGCCAGGAAGTGGGCACTGCACACCTCGGGCTGGATTTTATTTTGGCAGCGAGGTCCTGGTGACTGGCCGGACAGCGAGGAGGCGTGGGGGGACCCCGCCTCGGCCATTTGTTGGATCCCTGGCTGAATTCAACGGCGGGCAGGCGGTTAACTTTCAGGGACAAGATCCCGCCGCAAGAGCTGCCAGCCAATCAGAGGGCTGGCAGCTCTGCAGTTCCAGTAGCATCATTGGGAACAGTGGCCACTACTGGTACAGCAGGAGGCCTGGAGCAGCAGCCATGGAGGAGGCCCTAGAAGAAATGTAAGTGGGGTTGGGCTCTCTGCAGCCTCTCAGGCAGGCCCCGGTGTTGGGGGGTGGAGGGAGGGGGGGTAGGGTAGTCATTAGCAAGGACAGGGAGGAGTCTTTCAGCAGGAGGATGGCCCTCTGTAGGCCACAGGGTGCCCAATTAGGATGGCCACCTCCCCCCACCGCCACCGCCAGCCTACTGGGAGGCCGCCAGCTTTTATTGGGTGGCCTCTCCATGTAGTGGAGAGCCCAGCAGCAGTGGAAAGATGCCCTTAAGTGCCTTTTAAATGGTGACTTAAGGGCCTCAATTTGCCTCTGGGCCAGAAGGCCGTCCTCAACCCGCCCCACTCCTGGTGAAATTCCATGGCAGTGGGAGGCGTTGAGCACTCCACCCCCTGCCTTTCCTTCCCATTTTATGCCTCCACCCCACCCCACCTCCCACCCTGTCCCTTGAGGGCTGATAAAATTCTCTGGAGATGGGATGGAAGGCAGAAGGGCTGTCAAAATGCCAGCAGAAGCCATTGGGAGGGGAGCCCAGCTTCTTCCTCCCATGACAGCATTTTACAGGGATGGGAACTTCAGCAGCCAACCTCCCACTGGGTGGCCAATTGTGCCAGTTAAGGACCCAATTAAGGGCCATTTTCCACCTCCGCCAGCATTTTGCCAGCGTTGGGAGGGGCCACCGCTGTGCAGGTAAACCCTGGTGGCCTCTCAGCAGGTTTTTGGGGGATCCTCCTTTATGGCCACTGAATGGCAATGGCTGCTCTCACGGCTAAGATGCCGCTGATGGAAGGACCCAACCCGATCACCAGGACCTGCCTGGCCCCGGCACAGTTAAAGAAAGAACTTACCTGGATTTTGAGGGCACCTCAGCATAGAGGTACCCTCTTCTTTGTGCAGCCTCAGCAGCGGCCACCTCTAACAATGGCACTGCTGAGGCTGCAGTGTTGCCAGCCTATTGATTGGGGGGGGCAACTCTGGGAGTCGGGCTGCTGCTCTCAATTGGACGGTGGTCCCAGCAGCGGCTTCTGAAATAGCTGCCACTGGTAAAATGCCGCCTGGGGTCCCACTGCATTTTTGCACACAATCAGGTCTTGTTTTCGGTCTCAATAGTGGGACTTCATCCCTGGTGGAAAAATTCAGCCCTAAGACTCTAATTGAAAAAACAGGTTTCCAGCATTGTCAAACCTAGATGATTGTGTGTTATGTTGCTATAGGTCATTGTACACCTGTGTTTCATTGAATACGAATGTAGGGAGAAAAACAGATAAACAAAATTTGGCACTAACCCCGAGCTGATGGGAGGCTGCCCACCTTCCCTCACCCACAACCTCTATTATCTCTAGGTACAGAATTTCCAGTGCCCTTTTTTATACAACTTTGGTGACTTCCATCCTATCAATACTTGCTTGCACTACTTATGTGCTGCTTTCTCCTCCAAGCATGTAGTAAAAAGACATATGTTGGAATGAGCAAAAGAGATGTGTGTTGTCCCAAGTACTGTGACCAGTAGCCAGCTAATATGAGCGAGTATACATATGGCAAGCGGCCACCTTGTGTGTGTGGTGCACTTGGTGTTTGTTACTTGACCCATTTTATGGACCACAGAACAAACATATTGTGGTTGCAGAAACACAGACTGCCTTTGTCAACCAAAGGCATGCCTGTGCGTTAAGAAAGTACAGAAAGAATTACCAGAGCACTCTCTTCATCTGTGATGCTCTAGCACACTTGCAACAAAGTACCTTTATCATGCATTATGAGGCAGTATTGTAAATGCAAGGGCACTCAGTTTTCCAAACTTCTTGCTCCCAGGTTCAGTTCTTTCCACTTCAAATAGGACCACCCTTTATGGCAAGACCCTTTGCAGCAGGACTTTGAATGGAACTTCCTTAGTTGTTTAATTAAGTGGAACAGTTCTTGCTTGTGTTCTTACTCCATTGGGTTGTCTCCCCCTGCATCAGTACTCATGGTGAAAACCCTTTCCCCTTAACTCAGCATGTGCCAGGAATGTTGTCAATTTACTTAAATGCGATGAGAGGTTCCTTGTAGCAGAAGGTCACCTCAGTGTGTGACAAGTGCATGCAGTGCTCAAATAGCAGTGCCCCCTCAGAGAAGACACTGTGCTGAGGAATGCATTGTCGGACCCTGTATAGTCAGTCATTTGACTGTCTAAAGTAGAAATTAAATCCACTTTGCAATGAACATACTGAATTCTTTATGCAATGTTTCTTAAATATTCCATAATTTTAATTATAATTGAGATGCACATGTCCCAAGTCCTCATACTGAAAAAGTTCTAAATGATTGAAGACTGTGCCTGGAGGCTGAACAGTCCAACATTTGGCCATTCTGAATTCAGCTGCAGAAATAGAATGAAGCTGTATGCTGTTGTTTAAAGCTGTTCAATCTGGTTAGGTCAAACTGAGTTAAGAAGCAAAGTCTCAGTTTTAATATGTGTGTAAATACTAATACTTAAACCTCTGCCTCTCCCAAAAACATTGTAATACATTTTGTTCTGTGATGTTCCATTTTTCTTTTAAAAATATCGTGACCATGGAAAACAAATCATCGCAAACTCTTTAAATTAGGTCATTGAGTGAAGGTCATTGTGATGCTCTACTCCACCTAGTTCTGCCTCCAAAGCATAAGGCTGTCTCTCCAGCTATGTCCATGCTCTGATCATTTTTCTCAGCACAACGCAGAATCTACAGCATACTGCAGAACCTTATAATTCTCCTAAGTGCTTTGCAAATGCAATAGCAGGAAATTCAGAGCTGCAGTGCCACTTCCCTCATTATATTTAAATGAGGTCACTTGGGATTCAGCGGGCAAATTGTTGGAAGGATCAAACAGTGCAAAGGAATTTGAGGGGTTTTGGAAAACTGGTGTAAATGGCTTTTGCTCCATTTTTCAGCCTAAAAGTTATTTGCCAGGGGTTAAACGTTGAAATCACACTGAAAATGGCACATATAATTCTTCTTGGGCTGGAATTTCTTTGAAATTTGCTGAATCTAGTCATATGAAAAGGCCATTCAGCCCATTACATTTACTTGCTGATCAAGCTGATCCCGTTGCAAGGCTGGACCAGACGATTTTTACATTTTGTCTTATTCCTATCCTTTATTTATTTTGGAATCAAGCCAATTTCCTTTTAAACATTTTAATTGTGCCAGTGCTAACAAAGTGAACTGGAATAATCTTCTGTAAGTCAAGAACTGTAAAATTGTAGTGTTTGGGGGCAATTTTTGGTTTGAGGGTAGGTGGATAATTGCAGGTTACAGATCTGTCATCCATTACACACCCTGCCTGATTTGCTTACCATTGAGTTCAGTGGAAAGGGGTATATAATAGGTGCACATATTCCAATATGTTCGAACTGAACATTACCTCGTTATTCATTAAAACAAATTTAGCTTGTGTCTTCTTCAGATTATAACAACATTCTTTGATTTTGTTGACTGCTTTGTAAACAATACTTTTTCCCACATCAGTGTTACCGATTAACTTCATGATTCCAAAATCTTGAGTCATATTGTTCCTTGAGTTTACTTCTCTAATAATAGATTTAACTTCCTTTGTCTCCCTTCAAGGCACAGTGCACTCAAACCTAAATCATTTTTGGTGCCCTTGCTGAATCCTTTCCACTGCCTCAATAATTTTCCATAAGGGACCATGGCTGTACACAAAACTCCACATGCTATCATTCATGTATTTTGCAGAATGGAGTTATTTTCAATGGATTATTTATACAACTCAATATTTTATTTGGATTGTCAATTGCTACCACAGAATCTGACAGCACGTTCAATGTCTGGTCAACTATTGCATACAATCCGTTTTTCTGACTCACTTTATTTAATTATGTTTCCTTCATTTTGTAATGATATGTGCTACTTTAGTACCAATATGTATTGCTTTATATTTCTTCATATTAAATTCCTTGTGCTTGGTTGTTATATCACTGTAGATCAAAGTTATGTAGGTAAAGTCAGACATTTGGAAAAAAAGATTATAACTAATTGAACTAGATTATTAAATGTTGCAAAACAGCAGGCGATGAATTCTCTTCTGAAGTAGATAAAATGTCAGAGGAAAATTAGGAATTTAGATCCTGTGTTATTTTAATTAAAACAGAGTTTAAAATCTATACAGCTGCTCATATAAAATACAACTCATGTTGAGCAGAAGAATAATGTGGGTCCAAAATTCCAGTCCGGGTCAAGGCGGATTCCTGGCTGATCTCTGGATTGGGTTGGGGGAGCAGTGGCAGGAATATGAAGTGGAACCTGGTCCCGCTGGGCTTCTTCCCCAGTTCTTCCACGTTGCAATTTGCCAGTACGGACAGATCTTCTACCTGTACCCCTCCCCACATCCAGTGTATCGGAGGATTTCTCGTGCTAGTCCAGGAATTACGCCCTTTAAAAAAATTCAGGGGATAGAGCTCAAGTGAGTCGCTTTGAGGCCTTTTGAAAGGCTCTGGATCAGGGTTGTGCAACATACGGCCCACAGGTTAAAATCCTGCCCGCCAAAGGTTACCATCCGGCCCGCCAAAGATGAGAAATATCCTCTGGAAATCTGTCTTTGGCTTCGTAAGGTCCACCAAAACTTTCTGTGACTGACAACGGCTGCTGCTTCTTTACTGACATGGCGGAGATGCCTCACTGTGTATGTCCTCCTTTACCAAGATGGCGGGTGCACTTCAGTACCTGATATTTTGGCTCCTTTAGTAAGATTGCGGCGCCCTGGCTGAGCAGCATGTCTGCCGGCACCTCCCGCCTGAACTCCATTCCCAGTGCGGCTTTCCCGGCCTTGAGCTCGGACCCCAGGCCCAGCACTGGCTCTGCCTGTGTACAGACCCAGCCTGGGCCTTGGGCCCCGGGCTCTTCATCTCCGCTACTGTCACCAAGGAGGAGCACGCCTGAGAAGGTGGCAGGGCCCAGGCCCGGGCCCTGGGAGTCGGGTGCTAGGGTAACCAGGCACTGGGAGTGGGGGTGGGTCACAGAGGGAGGGGTGGGAGCGAGAAAGACACACAGTCAGTGAGAGAGAAATACAGGACTGGATTTTGTTCCCAGCCCGACATCGGGTTCCGTGGCGGTGGGAAGGGGGGTGGAGGGGAGGTTGGGGCCAGAGAATCAGAGCGGCAGTGGCCACCATAGATCCCGACGCCGGGATTGCCGGGGCCAATCTTCCCAGCAGCGGGGAAGCTTGGTGGCGGCCCCTCCGCCACTCTGCGAAGGGACCCATGTTTGTATATTTAAATTACATTTTTGCATTAATTAAAACAGAGAGAGAGACACACACAGAGACAGAGACAGAGACAGGTAGAGAGAGGGAGAGATATAGAGAAGGAGAGAGACAGAGAAGGAGAGAGACAGAGAGGGAGAGAAGGGGGAGAGAGAGCGATCAAGATCAGTCCTGATAGATGGACATCTATCCAGAATACTCCGCATCGCTACATCAAGCGTGCGGGTAGACATTGTATACAAGCAAAAACAACACCAGGTATCTCACTAAATCAGTATTTAACATAGTGATGAGAAAGTAAGTTAATAAATTAGTCTTCTCATTTAAAGCTTGCTCACAAAAATGTGCATTTTTTGTTGTTTTGATTAATAGCAAAATAAATTTCTAATATCTTTATCTTTCTGAAATTTGCTTACTGGCCTCCTGTGTAGGATAAAAATTATAATGTAGCCTCTCACGTGAAAAGTTTGGACATCCCTGCTCTAAACATTACCTCTGAGATCAATTGTTTATGCCTTATGGAAAAATGGCTGCCATTGTAGCTGAAGACTGCCACAGCTTTTATTTTGACTTCCGCTCGGAAGGACCAGATGACACCTCAGGCGGAGTTTATACAGTTTTGATTGAAGTGGGCACCGCTTGACAGAATCCTGCTGGAACCAGTGGCCAATAAACATGACTCTATCCTTACATGTATGGAGAAGTTTGGGGACCAATTATGTGGGCAGTCATGGATTCCATTCTGCCACTCTTCCACTAGTGGAGCAATCCCTGAGGAATTTCTGGTCTTTCACAGGAGTCCTGGGAGTGATAAGGCATATAAGTAAAGAACCCAGTAGTAGCTGGCAAGTCGCATTAAAATTAATAACGGGTGTTGAATTTGAAATGTAGGATTTCATGGTTGGAGTGATGCAAGAAGGCATGCCAGGGAGGTAAGCAGACACCACAAACCACCTGTGTTGTGGGAGGCTGTTAGTGAAGGGCACTGGAGGAAGTAACACATGACCAGGGAGTTGTGAGTGTAGCCTGACAGAGTAAGATGTGTGTAGATGTGCTAGTGTATAGCTGTATCTGTATGGCCAATGATATTGTGATGTTGGGGGCGTACGTAGGCAGAGCATGACAGAAACTTGCATTTGCTAATGTTGGTTGCTTGTCATTAGGGCCTTGCGTTAATAGCAAGAAGTGCCAGGTCAACATTGGGCACCTCAACTTCTTTGGGTTGATATATTCCACCACAAGAATATTCCCAGACTCAGATAATATCGAAGATGTCAGAGCCATGCCAACTCCTCAGGACTGGGAAGACCTACAATGGTGTTTAGGGCTGTTCAACCTTTTGGCCCCATACATCCCCAACTTCGTTGAGCGAGCAACATCGTTTAGGGAACCGCTGTGCAAAGATACCCCTTAATTGTGGCTGGAAGACCACCAGCAGGTGTTTGAGTCCTTAAAGTTAACTCTGTCAAGTCAAGACAGCATGCTACAGTATTACAACCCAACCAAAGAAACCATGCTTGCGGGCGACACATCCTAGAAGGGATTAGGCACCTGCATCATGCAGGAAGGGAAGCCAATTGCCTTCGTGTGGAAGAGTTTGTCACAAACCCGATCCAATTACTCTAACATCGAATGTGAAACTTTAGCTGTGGTTTTTGGTATCGCTAGGTTTCAGACCTACTTGTTCAGAAAGCATTTTACTGTGGAGACTGACCACAAGCCACTTGAAACCATATGGCACAAACCGCTCACAAGTGCTCCTCCATGGTTGCAGAGGCTTTTGGTGAAGGTCCAGGGCTACGATTGTGACGTCTGATATAAGACGGGCAGCAAAATGGTCACATCAGACACCCTGAGCAGGTTGTCAAAAGAATAAAGATGCAGATGTCTCACTAGAATTGCATGTCCACAGTGTGGATACTGAGATTGAGGATGTCCTGAACAGCCACCTCATGAGTTTTGGGCCCCACAAATGTGAGCAACTAAGAGATGAGACTGCACGTTACCCTACCCTATCATTGTTGTGAAAAGTGATCGTGGAAGGATGTTCTGACACCATACAGGAAATAACTGAACATCTATGCTGTTTCTGGTTGTATTGAGACAAGCTAGGTATATAACAAGAGGTGATTTTCAAAGGGAAACAAACCCTGATACCCAAAGGTCTGCGTTCTGATATTTTAACCCAACTGCATCGAGGGCATTTAGGAATAGAACATACCTGATGACTTGCCACAGAGACGGTCTATTGGCCAGGACTCAATAGTGATGTTGAGATGGTGGTGAAATCCTGTGAGATATGTCAAAGTTGTCAGCCAAATCAACAGAAGGAACCCTTGATTCTGCAGGAAACACCTTCACATCCATGGGCGAAGATCGGCACAGATTTATTTTACGTCCAAGGTGATGATTTCTTCCTTGTTATGGACTACTTCACCAAGTTTCCGATCATTAGGCAGCTACGTGATTCATCAAGTGCAGTGGTTGCTGATACAGTCAGTGCTCTGTTCAGCCTATTTGGCATGCCAGATGAACTCATCTCCAATAATGGGCTGCAATATGCAGGAAGACCATTCCAAGACATGTGTTCCAGGTGGGGATTCCGTCACATGACATCGTTGCCGCATTATCCAATGTCCAATGACATGGCTGAATGCATGGTGTGCACTGTCAAATCACTTATTTTGAAGTGTAGGCAGATGGGACAAGATCTCAAGGTTGCAATGCTGCACCTCCGAGCTACTCCATTGGACATGGGCTTACCATTGCCTGCAGAGTTGATGTTTGGAAGGCAGTTAAGAACTGTCCAGCCCAGTCATCATCTCTCCAAGTTTTCCATAGTAAAGTATATATTTCTTTTTCAAACAAGGTAAGAAGGAGGCATCATATGAAAGGCAAGCAGGACCAGAACTAACTTGACTGACAGCAGAACAGAAGGTCAGAGTCCTCAATCATGCATCAGGAACTTGGTATCCTGCAGAGGTTGCGAGGATACGCAACCAGCCCAGATTGTACAAGGCCCGGACACCCAATGGTGCAATTCTCAGACGGAACAGACGTCAACTCAGAGAGCTGTACAACAACACTACGTGTGACAACCCTGTGGCATCACTGAGACGTTCAAAGACAAAGTCTCAAGATGAACATACAGAGGCTACAAGCACAGAGGAAGAACATGCTAACCAGAGTTTCGAGTCACCAGAGTGTCGGAGGAGTCGTTAAGATGACCTCAGCTCTGGGAAGAGGTTTACGATAACAAGATCAGGATGAATAAGCAAACCTCCTCTACATTTTTAGAGAGTGCTAAGCTTGCTTATTTGTAAGTAACATTTTGTTCTAATCATGTATAGTTAGTTTGAACTGCAGCATCATTGTATATTGTACACATGTTTTTTATCTTTGGAAGAAAGGGGGATGTTACCGGACCATCTTAAGAGGCTGTAAGTGAAGGTCACCAGAGGAAGTGATATCGCTTCACACATGACCAAGGAGTTGTGAATGTAGCCTGAGAGAGGAAGATGTAGTAATTGTGTATATATAGTTCCAGTTAAGCTACAACAAAAATGCACATATTCATGTATTCTTTGGATATTACTTGTAGTCCTATGAATTTTACAATAGTTCACGCACCAAAGGAAAAAAATATGACAGTCACATTCACTATTATGCCATCAATCATATCTACAGGGCTTGACACTGCCAGTGGAAATGAAAGCAACTCCTCATTCCCCAATTCTTTCATCTCCTGACTAGGTTGTTTTCAAATCCCTCCAGAGCCTCAGCCCTCCCTATCTCTGTGACCTCCTTCATCTTTATAAGTCTTCACTCCTCCAGTACTGCCCTCTTCCCCATCCCCAATTTTAATCATTCCACTACTGGTGGCCATGCCTTCGACAGTCTAGGCCCTAAGTTCCAGAATTCCCTCCCTGAACCTTTCTGCCTCTCTACCTCATTTTCTCCTTTAAGATGCTCCTTAAAACCTATCTTTTTGTCCAAGCTTTTGATCATCTGTCCTGGCTTGGTGTCAAATTATGCTCGCTAATGCTCTTGTGAAGTATCTTGGGATATTTTACTATGTTAAAGGTGCTATATAAATGCAAGGTGTTGTTGATAAACATAGATACCATCTGCTGTAACAGCCGATGAGCTGCCCACACAAGCACCAAATAGGTGACTGCTGCAGTGGTCAACATAGCCAAAACTTCCCTTTCTTTCACAATGATTAGTAATTACAGCATGATCTGGCTACCCATTCTCACTGCACCATTGTATTTTCAAAGTAGAGGGGTTACTGATGGCAGGCACATCATTATTCTCCAGCTCATCCTGTGTGTCGATAAGCAGTCATGCATCATACGGAAAGGTTGTGTTACAATGATGTTATACATAAAGACCACAAAGGATGTCAACAGTAATTTGAAAATTGACATGAGCCCTGCTGCAGCATGGGAATGTGTGATAAGCAATGAAAGAGCTGTAAGGTTATGTGACTGTTTGACATGGACTGTCAGTAAATGTTAAGCGGGTTGACAAGCAAACTTTCTGACATGCCTGGTAAATGGCACTGTTGGATAGTCTTAACCTTGGTAGTTTCCTTAAGGTGCACCAACTACTTCTGCATCCATTCCTCAATCTCATGGGTAGTCTACACAGTGTTGAGCCTGACTGTCATCTCCTTGCAGGCTTGCTAAACTGTTGTCTTTTGGGGAGAGTGCCCTAGGCTACCTAATAAGGAAGCTCTCCTGGGATCCATCTCATGCCAAAGGGCCTTAACTTTATGGCCCTCCCATTTATCCAGGAACTCTGAGCACTTGAATCTGGTGAACTAAGTCATTAACATGGTGCACCTGTAGCTGTGGTACTGGCTGCTAACCTCAGAGACTTTCAGCTACTATTGAAGAGCAGCTGCCAGAATGCCTCCAGGCCTAATAATCTTTGGGGTGGAGATGGTACATAACTTTCTGATCTCCCTTATCTTGCTGTTTCATTCCTTAAGACTCTGTGATCTGAGGCAGCCCTAGGCACAAGGTCCACTGCAGTTTCTAAAGGTGCCCATATGTCTTTGCAGCCTTTGCTTGCAGGAAGAAGAAAGTGAGGCGAGAAGGATGGAAATGTCCCCAAATACCTCATTTCCATGGGAATACGATACTTTCACTTATTGCATGTACTGTGTTACAAGCTCACAGGACAACAGTCTTGCTTGTACTGTGTCTTTATTGAACTGCGTTCTGATGGATGCCTGCAGTGAGTGCCTCATTGGAATTAGAATTAGAATTAGAACATTACAGCGCAGTACAGGCCCTTCGGCCCTCGATGTTGCGCCGACCTGTGAAACCATCTGACCTACACTATTCCATTTTCATCCATATGTCTATCCAATGACCACTTAAATGCCCTTAAAGTTGGCGAGTCTACTACTGTTGCAGGCAGGGCGTTCCATGCCCCTACTACTCTCTGAGTAAAGAAACTACCTCTAACATCTGTCCTATATCTATCACCCCTCAACTTAAAGCTATGTCCCCTCGTGTTTGCCATCACCATCCGAGGAAAAAGACTCTCACTATCCACCCTATCTAACCCTCTGATTATCTTATATGTCTCTATTAAGTCACCTCTCCTCCTCCTTCTCTCCAACGAAAACAACCTCAAGTCCCTCAGCCTTTCCTCATAAGACCTTCCCTCCATACCAGGCAACATCCTAGTAAATCTCCTCTGCACCCTTTCCAAAGCTTCCACATCCTTCCTATAATGCGGTGACCAGAACTGCACGCAATACACCAGGTGCGGTCTCACCGGAGTTTTGTACAGCTGCAGCATGACCTCGTGGCTCCGAAACTCGATCCCCCTACTAATAAAAGCTAACACACCATATGCCTTCTTAACAGCCCTATTAACCTGGGTAGCAACCTTCAGGGATTTATGCACCTGGACACCAAGATCTCTCTGTTCATCTACACTACCAAGAATATTCCCATTAGCCCAGTACTCTGCATTCCTGTTACTCCTTCCAAAGTGAATCACCTCGCACTTTTCCGCATTAAACTCCATTTGCCATCTCTCAGCCCAGCTCTGCAGCCTATCTATGTCCCTCTGTACCCTACAACATCCTTCGGCACTATCCACAACTCCACCGACCTTAGTGTCATCCGCAAATTTACTAACCCACCCTGCTACACCCTCTTCCAGGTCATTTATAAAAATGACAAACAGCAGTGGCCCCAAAACAGATCCTTGCGGTACACCACTAGAAACTAAACTCCAGGATGAACATTTGCCATCAACCACCACCTTCTGTCTTCTTTCAGCTAGCCAATTTCTGATCCAAAGCTCTAAATCACCTTCAACCCCATACTTCCGTATTTTCTGCAATAGCCTACCGTGGGGAACCTTATCAAACACCTTACTGAAATCCATATACACCACATCCACTGCTTTACCCTCATCCACCTGTTTGGTCACCTTCTCGAAAAACTCAATAAGGTTTGTGAGGCACGACCTACCCGTCACAAAACCGTGCTGACTATCGCTAATGAACTTATTCTTTTCAAGATGATTATAAATCCTGTCTCTTATAACCCTTTCCAACATTTTACCCACAACCGAAGTAAGGCTCACAGGTCTATAATTACCAGGGCTGTCTCTACTCCCCTTCTTGAACAAGGGGACAACATTTGCTATCCTCCAGTCTTCCGGCACTATTCCTGTCGACAATGACGACATAAAGATCAAGGACAAAGGCTCTGCAATCTCCTCCCTAGCTTCCCAGAGAATCCTAGGATAAATCCCATCTGGCCCAGGGGACTTATCTATTTTCACACTTTCCAAAATTGATAACACCTCCTCCTTGTGAACCTCAATCCCATCTAGCCTAGTAACCTGAATCTCAGTATTCTCCTCGACAACATTTTCTTTCTCTACTGTAAATACTGACGCAAAATATTCATTTAACACTTTCCCTACCTCCTCTGATTCCACACACAACTTCCCACTACTATCCTTGATTGGCCCTAATCTAACTCGAGTCATTCTTTTATTCCTGATATACCTATAGAAAGCCTTAGGGTTTTCCCTGATCCTATCCGCCAATGACTTCTCGTGTCCTCTCCTTGCTCGTCTTAGCTCTCCCTTTAGATCCTTCCTGGCTAGCTTGTAACTCTCAAGCGCCCTAACTGGTAGAGGTCATGGTAGAGGTCACATGACAATGGCAAGCCAGAATGCACATTAGTACAATATTGCATTTCTATCCCAAACATCCTCTTTTTCATACAAAAAAGACAAAAAGAAAGCATGTATTATCGTTTACATTGTGAGTTGCCCAAGTTACTCACTATGCACACAACTGTCCTCACACATTAGCAGTTTGTTATTCTCATCAGTCTCTGCACATGCATTACACAAATAGTCTTTAAATTGTGCTGGCCTCTTAATGGTGCACGTGTGCGTTGTCGTTGGCTGTTCATCTGGGTGATTTTCCTTCTCTGGGGAATGTCCTTCCCATGTCACTTTTTGTTGCCACGGTAACTGTTGCTGTTCCATTTCTGTTGTTGGAATGCAGTGGACCTCTGGCACTGATGGTTGATCTGTGGTCTGTGCAGATGGTGAGTTCACATCTTCCCGATCGGCCACCTGCAGTGAGGAGCAGCTTCTCCAGTCGTGCGTATGTGCCTTCGCTTGTGACAGTACATCTGATCGTTCACTTCCATCGCGTATATGAAGCGGCTGAATTCTTCACTTGTGAACTGAGGGCCATTGTCGCTCATCACAATATCTGGAATGCCGTAACGACCGAAGTGCACTTTCAGGCATTCTACAATTTCATCGGTAGTCATTGAGGACAGTTGGTCTACATCCCAGTAATCAGAGCAGTAGTCTACGGTGACAAGATAATCAGTTCCTGCGAGAGTGAAGAGGCCTACTCCCAGCTTCATCATGGTCTGTCAGGGATGTCTTGTGTCATCAGCGGCTCTTTAGCTTGTTTAACTTGATACTTGCTACGAGCACTGCACTGGCTGATGTGGTCCTGGATTTCATTGCTCATGTTTGGCCAGTAGTGCACTTCTCTAGCCTTCCTCAGACTTGACTCACTTCCTTGGTGGCTTGTATGGATGCACGTTAGCATCTCTCCCCTCAACTCCTTAGGGATAATGACTCTATTGCCTTTGTACACAATGCCATCTTGGGCTGTCAATTCATCTCTGTGCTCTTGTGACCACAGGCGTGTCCTTGATGCTTTCAGGCCATCCTTTCATCACCACTTCTTGCAAAACTTGGAGAATTGTATCTTGTTGGGTAGTTAGCTTGATTTGAGCAAGGCACTTGACTGTCCAATTCAATGCATCTGCTGGGTTGATGACTTCCAGAGCATGTCTAGCTGCAGCTTCACGTTGGATCTGGAAGATTTCAAACTCTGTCGTAGCATCCTCTGCTTTCTTCATAGGGAGTGCAGCTCTCGACAGCATGTCAGCGATCTACATCTGTTTGCCTTGCTTGTATGTCACATCCAGATGATATTTCTGTATCCGTTGTAACATTCTTTGCAGATGCTTTGCAGCAGATAGTAGCGGCTTGAGGAAAATGCTTTGAAGTGGCATGTGGTCGGACTCGACTGTCATTTTGTCTCTTCCAAGTAGGTATTGATGAAAATGTTCACAAGCAAAGACAATGGCCAGGCACTCTTTCTCGATCTGAGCATAGCATCGTTTCACTTGCGTTAATGACCTGGATGCAAATGCAACTGGTTGTTCTTGCTGCATTAGGGTTGCTCCAAGTCCTGTCTCACTGGCGTCATACTGCAGGGTGACTTCATCATTTACGTTGTAGTATTTCAGCACAGGCATTGCCATCACTAGATGCTTGGTTTTAGGGAACGTTGCTTCTTGTTCTGTGCCCCAATACCACTGCACGTCCTTGGCAGTGAGTTGACCTAATGGTTCACACTCTGACGAGAAATTGAGCAAGAATTTTGCTAAATAGTTGATGAATCCAACAAACCATTGCACTGCTTGAACATCTGTTGGTTGCCGCATCGTTGCTGCCGCTCTCACCTTTTCGGAATCCGGGCAAAGACCTTTTGCTGTCAGTACATGACCAACGTACTTGACTTCAGGCATCTTTAATTGCAATTTTTTCCTGTTCAGCTTCAGGTTTTTCTGGCGAGCTCTGTCTAGTAGTCGCACTCGATTTTGACCGTGGTCAGCAATGGCTTCTTCCATTGTGTCTCCGCATCCATAAACTAGCAGATCATCCACTATAGCTTCCACTCTGGGAAGATCACTAACTATCTCATGCTGTCTGCGTTGATACCCCTCTGGAGCCTTGGAACTGCCAAACGGCTTGTGCAAACCATCTGTATCTCCCAAACAGCATCCAGAATGTAGTTAGAAAGCTGCTGCTTTCATCCAGCTTCACTTGCCAGTAACCATCCTTCACATCTAGGGTAGTGAAGATGCAAGTTGTGGCAAAATTCCTTCGATGGTTGGCATGGGGTAGTGAGATCTCTTCAGAGCTTTATTTAGACCCTTTGGTTTGATGTATATTCTCAGCTTTCCAGGTTGTTTCACTGCTACCTTGCTGCTAATCCATTCTGTAGAAGTTGTCACTTTCTTGATTACTCCCTTCTTTTCCAGCTCTTCTAGCTTGTCTTTCAGGCTGGCCTTGAGGGCAGCTGGAACTTTCTTCGGCAGATGCTGAATTGGTCTTACCCTCTCATCCACTTCGAGATGATATTCTCCAGGAAGACATCCTAAACCTGTAAATACATTGTTGTACTCCTGTAAGTTCTGTTCCACGGTCAATGGTTTAGTGTGCTGTGACATGTTGCAAATCTCTTTTTGCACGTTGAGGGTTACCAGTCCAAGCTTTAGACTTGCGCCGGCTGAGATGAGTAGCTTTTGCTTGCCGTCTATGATCTGGAACTCCAGGTCTTCATTCTTGTCATTTCATTGGGCTCTCAGAGAAATTTGTCCTCTCGGCACCAGTATGGTGCCATCATATAGCCTCAACCTTACTTTCGAGGGCTTCATTTTTGGATCGCCATGTTGAACCACTTCACACAGGTCTTTGAAGGTCATGATGTTGCATGACGCACCAGTGTCTGTCTGACACTTTATGTTGGCTTGACGTTCTCCTTCTGCAGTCATCAGTCCAACTGTCACAAACCATTTATCACCTATCGACCTGACTGAACCAACCTGTTATATGTTGTATAGTGATTCATAAGAATCTTCGGCTGATATCTCTCCAGTGGCCATCTGTACCTGCTTGTTGTGCTTCCTTCTAGCCAAACACTTGAGTGCAAAATGATTTGGCGTCTTGCAGTGAGAACAATGCTTTCCCCATGCTGGACATGCCTTCTTTTCCTTTGTGTGATTTCCTCTGCAGTATTTGCATCCTGCCCTTTATCCATGACTTTTCTGCCCTTTCAGTGTCTCACAGCATAATGCAAGGCCTGGTCTGTTCTGTCATGAATGTGCTCCACTGCTGATTTACAACCTCAGTGGTTCTGCACATGTTGATCGCTTTCCTCTATCAGTAGACGTGCTCTCAGTATGGGATCTCTTATGCCTAATACAATCCTGCCTTTAATTAGATCATCTTTTAGTTGCACAAATTCACAGGATTCTGCGAGATGCAGTCACATATTGATCAATGGACTCTTTTTCACCTTGGGCCTTAATATTGAACACATACCATTCATAAGTTACGTTCACTTGGGGTTCAAAGCATGCCTTTAAGGCTTTCAAAATTTCAGCTGCCCATTTTTTTATTCTTCAGAAATATTTAGGGTGGAATACATTTTGTAACAGTCAATCCCCAACAGTGATAAAAGTGTAGCTACTCGTAGCCATTCTAGTTTGTTAATTAAATCTGTCGCAATCTTGTAATTTTGCCATTATGAGTGGAAAAACTGCCAGTTCTGCTTCATATCACCTTTCATTTCAACTGGCACCAGGAGAGGAAGATTTGCAGCTATTGTGTCTTACCCAGTGCTTTCAGTGCTTCTTTGTTCCTTATCTGTGGCTTCCTGTGGCTTTTAGCTGCTTTCAACAGCTCTGAACATTCCTGTGCTCCTCTTTTAGTGGCAGTGTTTCTATACAGCTCTTCAATAGTCGATCTCAGCTGCACTCTGACACCATGTTACGAGCTCACAGGACAACAGTTTTGCTTGTACTGTGTCTTTATTGAACTGCCTTCTGATGGATGCCTGCAGTGAGTTCCTCATGGTAGAGGTCACATGACTACAGCAAGTCAGGAGGCACAGTAGTACAGTATTGCATTTCTATCCCAAACATACTGGGTCCAGATGCACCCCTGTAGGCAGGCCTCAGAAATCCAAGGGCAACCTAATGATGTGGTCTCTGCCCATTTTTTCATCTCTGAGGCAACTGAGAAATGGTATGTTCCCCATGTGCTACAGAGAGGGTGGGCTTTGGGTGAAGTGCTGCTTCATCATGCACACAGGCTCCATTCTCTGCCTCCCTTGCCATTATACTTTATCCTTTACAAGCCTTGGAAAGACTGAAATATCTCTTTTAAAATATTTCCACTTTATCTGTAAATGGTTGCAAGGTTTTAAATTTTAGCTGCAACCCTTTAAGGGCTGCTGATTTGTGCAGCATTCTATCATACACCCCTTACCCTTCGCCAAGCTTCCAACTTCCAATCCAATAGAGGCCAGGAGCTAAGTATGGAAGATTAAATAGAGTCTTGCCTGGAAAATGCTATGCTATCAGTTCAACAGGAAGTTAGTGAGTGTTACACTTGCTGTGCTCCAGTCCCACTGCTTTAGCATCAGGATTGGAAAATTAATCTTAACATTTGCACACAGTATAATTAAATGTGCCTTTTATACGATATATAAAATATTAGTAACTGTTCCTGCTTTTCAACTTTACTATTTTATTATAACTTTATTACAACAATCTGATATTATTATAAGATATTAATACTTTCAAGGTTTTGCAGAGTAGGCTTTGGAATCAATACATACCAAATGAAAATATTTCTACTGCAAACAAAGTGAGGCAAACACACTAAAATGGATTAAACATTCAGTGTAATGTGTAAGGATGAAATAGAAAAGCATCGAATACAATAATGGTTTTAACTTTAAATACAGTAATAACTTTAAAATGGTCATATTGTTTAATATTCCCAGCAGTATCTGAATGTAGAGTTGCTTTAAAAACACAAGAAATGAGCTGTGTTAATGAAAGTGAGTTTCCAAACTCCCCAAACTAACAAAGGCTGTGGACCCTCCTGCAATAATTGCTGAGTTTTTAAGATGTTTTATTTAAAACTGTCGCATTTTCCTTTGGGTTTGCTTTCACTTAGATGTTTCTTATTGACAAATATAGTCTACAACTATCACTGCCCCAATAAAATGTAATTGTTTCAGTGTAGAGCGCCATTTCTATTCTGTAATGATTTTAATATACTGGCTGTGAAATCAGACTGTGGGATACTGGTGTGCAAACATTTAACACATTTGGCTGAAATTCCTTAGCCCGCTATTTTCACGATTTGTTTTAAACAGATTTAATTCTCCATTACAATGGCAGAGACAGGAATTTCCAAAGTACCGACTCGGCATTCATATATTACTATCCCATAGAGTAATTTTTTGGATTATTAGGGTTTATTCAGCTCCCCAGTTCTTGACCCTCAGTCCCTGTGAACATTGCCCCCTATTGAATGCCAGAATCACAGATACTCTTCTGGTAAAAAATAGAAGAATAATAATTGAGACTATTACCCTGCTGGTTTTATCTCTGTGTAAGTGGATGGGTTGTAAATGAGTTAAAACCCAGCCCTGATGATGTCTTTGGGCCTAAACATCCATGGTTCTTTGATCCCAGTAGAAGTGCAAGAATCCTCCCATCTGCTCTTAACCCGCTGAATAACATTGGATCAGGGGAGATACCTTCATCTAAATATAATCAACGGGTGCCCATGCCTCAGGCATGAGCATACCTCAGGCACCTGCTATCGCAGGGGGTGCAGGAGAAGCAGTGGAGGGTAACTGCATTTAAGGCACTCTGGCCATAAATTCAAAAAGAGTTCAGTAAACCCAAAAGTTAACAGAATTCAAGGATGTCAAAGGGTGGAGGAAAGATGAGGGACTTGAGAGAGACCAGTGAAGCTGGGATTGTCCTTCCTACAGTGGAGTAGATTAAGGGAAGATTTGATAGAGGTTTTCAAAATTATGAGGGGATTTGATAGAGCAGATGGAGAGAAACTATTTCCACCAGCAGGAAGGTCAGTAACCAGAGGACACAGATTTAAAATAATTGGTAAAACATCTAGGGGAGAAATGTTTTCCCGCAGTGAATTGTTATTATCTGGAATGGACTGCCTGAAAGGGTGGTGGAAGCAGATCCAATCATAACTTTCATATGGGAATTGGGTATATACTTGAAAAGGAGAAATTTACAGAGCTATGGGTGAATTAGATAGTTCTTTCAAAGAGCCGGCATAGTCACAATGAAATGAATGACCTCCTTCTGTGCTGCATGATTCTGTTATTCTATGTAATCTATATTTTAGGGGACAGTAGCATAGTGGTAATGTTACTGGACAAGTAATCTAGAAGCTCAAACTAATCCTCCAGAGACATGAGTTCAAATCCCACGAGGGCAGCTGGGAGAATTTAAATTCAATTAATAAATCTGGCATAAAAAGCTAGTCTCATTAATAATGATCATGAAATTACCAGATTATCATAAAAACACATTTGGTTCACTAATGTCCTTCAGGGAAAGAAATCTGCTGTCCTTACGCGGTCTAGCCTACCTGTGACTCCTGGCCCACAGCAATGTGGTTGACTCTTAATTGCCCTCTGAAATGGCTGAGCAAGCCACTCAGTTGTATCAAAATTGCTATAGAAAATTTAAATAAGGTTAAACTGGACAGACCGCCCAGCATCGACCTAGGCACCGGAAATGACAAAGGCACACCCTGCCCAGTTAACCCTACAAGTTCATCCTCACTAACATCCGGAGACCTATGCCAAAATTAGGACAGCTGTCCCACAGATTGGTGAAGCAACAGCCTGACATAGTCATACTCACCAAATTATACTTTACATCCAATGTTCCAGACACCTCCATCACCATCCCTGATCATGTCCTCTCCCACCAGAGGTGGCGGTGGCACAGTGGTATGTAGTTGGGAGGAAGTGGCCCTGGGAGTCATCAATATTGACTCTGGACCACATGATGCCTCATGGCATCAGGTCAAACATTGACACAGAAACATCCTGCTGATTACCACCTACTGCCCTCCCTCAGCTGATAAATCGGTACTCTGCCATGTTGAACACCACTTGGAGGAGGCACTGAGGGTAGCAAGGGCACTGAATGTACTCTGGGTGGAAGACTTCAAAGTCCATCACTAAGAATGGCTCAGTAGCACCACCACTAATCGAGCTGTCCGAGTCCTGAAGGACCTATCTTCCAGACTGGGCCTGCAGCAGGTGGTGAGGGAACCAACAAGAGGGAAAAACCTAATTGACCTCATCCTTACCAATCTACCTGTCGCAGATGCATCTGTCCACAACATTATTGGTAGGAGTGACCACTACACAGTCCTTGTGGAATCAAAATCCTGTCTTCACACTGAGGACACCCTCCATTGTGTTGTGACACTACCAGCATGCTAAATGGGCTAGACTCAGAACAGATCCAGCAGCTCAAAACTGGGCATCCATGAGGAACTGTGGGCCATCGACAGCAGCATAATTGCATTCAACCACAATCTGTAATCTCAATACCTGGCATATTCTTTACTCTACCATTACTATCAAGCAAGGGGACAAACCCTGGTTCAATAGGGAGCAACAGCAGGCATACTGAAAAATGAGATGCCAACCTGGTGAAGCTACAGGCCAACATACATGCTAAAAAGTGAAAGCAGCATGCTACAGACTTGGCTGAGTAAACCCACAACCAATGGTTCAAATCAAAGCAAACTCTGCAGTCCTGCCACATCCAGTCATGAATGGTGGTGAACAATTAAACAACGAGGCTCCAAAAACATCCTGATCCTCAATGATGGCACAGCCCAGCACATCAGTGCAAAAGACAAGGCTGAAGCATTTGCAACCATCTTGAGGAGATGTGCCGAGTGGATGATCCATCTCAGCCTACTCCTGAGGTCCCCTGCCAGTCTTCAGCCAATTTGATACACTCCATGCGATATGAAGAAACAGCTGAAGGCACTGGATACTGCAAAGGCTATGGGCCCTGACAACATGCCGGCAGTAGTACTGAAGACTTGTGCTCCAGAACTAGCCGCACACTTAGCCAACCTGTTCCAATACAGCTGCAACACTGGCATCTACCTGACAATGTGGAAAACTGACCACAAAAAGCAGGACAAATCCAATCTGGCCAATTACTGCCCCATCAGTCTACTGACAGTCATCAGAAAAATGATGGACAGTGCTATCAAGCAGCACTTACTCAGCACAACCTGCTCACTGATGCTCAGTTTGGGCTCTGCCAGGACCAGTCAGCTCCAGACCTCATTACAGCCTTGGTCCAAATATGGACAAAAGAGCTGAATTCCAGAGGTGAGATGAGAGTGACTGCCCTTGACATCAAGGCAATATTTGACTGAGTTTGGCACCAAACAGCCCTAGAAAAATTGAAGTAAATGGGAACCTGGGGAAATTCTCCACTGGTTAGAGTCATACCTAGCACAAAGGAAGGTGTTGTGGTTGTTGGAGGTCAATCATCTCAGCCCCAGGTCATCATTGCAGTAGTTCCTTGGGGTAGTGTCCTAGGCCCAATCATCTTCAGCTGCTTCAACAAAGACCTTCCCTCCATCATAAGTTCAGAAGTGGGGATACGCTAAAGATTGCACAGTGTTCAGTACCATATACAACTCCTCAGGTACTGAAGCAGTCCGTGCCCGTATGCAGCAAGACCTGGATAACATTCAGCTGATTGATGCCACACAAGTACCAGACAATAACCATCTCCAACAAGAGGGAATAAAGCCATCTCCTCTTGACATTCAATGGCAATGCCATTGCTGAATCCCCATCATTGGAATTTTGGGGTTACTACTGACCAGAAACTTAACTGGACCAGCCATTTCCAATCCTCCAGGATTGTTCTGGAGTCTTCAACAATTAAAGATGAATCATCAGGACACTACTGTGAATCCAGAAGAAAAATCAGAGGGGCATTGACAAATATTATTATAATATTAGCCTTTTTCATTTTCTTTGCACACTTTTGTTTATTGGTTATAGAAGTATTGGAGGTGGGGAAAACAGCTGTTAAACTGATGGTCAAAAATCATTCAATCAAGTTATGAAGAGCCCATTCATTGTCCAATGGGCATGGAAAGGCAGTGAACCATGAGTATAGAAGTGTTGGACAATCAATGGCAGATGCGAGGGGGCTGGGTGGTTAGAGATGGGAGGTCATGTGATGAAACCTCCAGGAATTTGTTCAGTCAGTTGGCAACCCAAGATATATAGGACTGTATGTGAGCCAGATGCGCCAAAGAGTCCTCATGAGAAAATTCCAGAAGGTCAGGAGTCAGTGCATCTGGGCTCTGGCCTAATTTATGTGCCTTCTGCTACATTCCCACCTCATTTACAATGGGACTACACTGGAAGGGTTGTGGACTTTTGGGGCGTTACAGTTACACAGTTGTAGAATCTATAGGCTTTGTGTGAATGCAAGGCAAGTTTCACAACACTCTTGGTGCATTTTGTAACTTGTGGTTTCTGGGTGTAGTTAAATAAAATGTCTGGAACGCAGAGATTATGGGTCACGGATTGAACCCTGCAAATAGCTTACAAGTTCAATTTTCTGAAAACCCTAATGTAGGTCCATCAATTAGAAGTAGTATGCTATTCTGGCACAAAGTAGTCTTACCCTTTGAAAGACCCAAGTCAGTAAATTATTTTCCCCATTAACATTCTTCTTGTAGAAAGTTATCTTTATTGGCTGTGACTTTTTTTTTTAACAAATAACTTGCTTTTCCTTACTACCGTGAAGTATAGCCCCAAATTACAATTAATTTTCCTTTTTCTGATTGGACCGAAACCTCTTTTGAACAGCAGCAAACAGTTGGAACCCATTGACGTGCTATCGCCCAAGCAACATACACAAATGGGGAAGGGCGGGGGTGGGGGGTGGGGGGAGAGGAATAATAGGTAGCAGCCATGCAGTTTGTGTGAGTAGAGGAAATCAAGGCCAAGCCCAGCTCCTTCAGCTTGGGGGCGGAGAACACATGAAAGGCCGCATGTGGACTTATTTGTACTGAATGTGGCCCGTTTAGAGCTTAGCCACAATAATATGTAAGGTTTCTTTGAAAGGCAGGATAAACAAGGAAATGAGTAGCTAATCATTTCCAGATATTACCTTCCTTCCTCCCTCCTTCAGAGACACTACTCCATTCATTAGGAAACAGCACTGATTAAAGAAAATAGACAGGAAAAACTGCACTGGGAATAGAAAAGGTAAGATTCTGCAATGAAAAAGTTCTGACCTAAGCCAATAAACGATGACTGAAAATGTAGCCACTTCACTTTACCGTTATATTCTATTAAAGCCGTGTTGAATCAATACTTCCCTACACAGATATTTGAACAAAAATAAATGAGGCAAATGAAACAAAAGAAGCAAACTGTAAACCTAGAATCATTTGGAACTTTTGTCTTATTTCAACACAAATAGCCTTTACAGTTTCTTAAATTGTATTTGTTACTTTCTACCTCAGTTTGTATTAGTTCATTGCAAGTAATTTTCATTCATTATTCATTTTATCTGGAAGGGGATTTCTATAGAAAGGGATTCATAATCAGTCCTATTGACTTCGATGTACTCAGTCCCTCTATTAAAAATCCATTTTCAAACAAAATTTAATTTGAAAATCATTGCAGTTAAAGATTATCCTCCTAGTTATAAGTAATTTGCACGACAGAATGATACAACCTGTTACAGTGTCATATTCTATCATTGGACCAGACTCCAATTCTCTTAACAGCAATGCTCTAAATATGTTGAAACCTTTCTTTGAACCAGGTATATCATTTCTCTAAAAATAACAAAATGTAATATTAGAGTATATATCTCCTCATTAAAAAGCTCCAAAGGTGCAACCTCTTACTACAGTAAACTCTTCCTGAGCCTTTCCAAAGCTTCACAAGAGCCAGCAGGAGAAATCAGCCCTCAGCAAGATGAGCTCCTCCATTCTGTCTGGTCCAGATAAATTACCAGTTTAGAACAATAACAATTTAAAGAAAAAGAACATTTCCAATGTCCAGAAGACACTGATTCTAGGAAGGATATATTATTAAGTTTTTTTTTTGCACTGGTTTCTGAGTTCTCAAGGAGGACTGATTCCAGTCAGTTTATCAGCAGCATGATCAACATGTGGGGAGCCACATTCTGACAAAAAGTGTTACTGCTGTCTGAAATGAAGGCATATATGAAGATATATTCAGAAAAGGATGCAATGAGATTTTTAAAAATTAATATTGAGCATAAACCAACGCAACAGCAAAGAGGTAGCCTTCGTCAAGAAGAAACATTAGGGTATCCTTGATCTGAAGAATAGATTCTTAATCTGCTTTAGAGCTTTTTATGAGGAAATACTACAGTATATACTCTACTATTCATTTTTAGCATTTTATACAAAATGTTGTTTCTGCATATGCCCTGAATAAATATCACCAATGAGGGAAGGTAATAGCAAACATTTTGTTTCAAAATAGAATCCTTCGAGAACTGCGCTGTTGGCAATCTCCTCTAAACATTCTTTTAGGAGAGGATGAAAAAAATAAGATGCAATTTTGGGATAGACGGCTGGGGTCAAATTTCTGCTTTCTTAAATAGAAATGATTGAATCCTTTAAACATTATTCGTTCAGTGGCTGTTAAACAATCGTGCCATTTTTGCAACATCAGAAACAGCACTCGGGGATTTCATTGACTGGGATTTCCTATAGTTCTAGAGGACCCTCCACAGCACAACATGGTAGCTAATCAAAGTACACTTAGAGCCCTTCCTTAAACAAGACCCCATGAGAATATCAGGATGCCACTAAGAAGGAATGAATGACCTCTTGTCCACCTGCAGTTTAAAACAATATGCACCACTTTGGGCTTGAGGGACCATTCATTCAGCGCTATTTTCTTCCTTAATTCACACATAAAGCTTCACCATAGCGTGTAACCCTTGTCTTAACTTTGTCTGTGAGGAAACAATGTTTCAGTTTAAAAAATTTTTCCTCTCTAAAGGCTTCAGGGTTAGCAATTAGGAAGTGAATAATCGGTAACATGCGAAAAGACTTCTCTGCACGCCAGCAAAAGCTTTCTTGCCCTTGGGCATTTTTGTTAGTTCCCAGATGCCAGAGTTAAGAGCCAGTCAATCTTTGATCATTTGACATTAACTTGGCTTTTTTCAAAAATAGATAGAGTAGATGTGCAAGCGGGGTCGAAAATTCAGTGAAAGCAGGATGCAACACATTAACTAAATCTTTACCACATCCTTTTAAAAACATTGCTTGTGTAATTGCATCTATTGAATGTTTCAACTTGTAGAAATAACAGAATCAGATATGTTCATTACACAAAACCCCATGCAAATACTTCTGCATCTGTTGCTAAATAAACTTTGCATCAAATACCGAGGTTTTTTTATTTAAATAATTAAATCAATACTTTTGCAACTAGGTTCAACAAATGTATCTTTGCTTAATTTGGCTCCCACATCCGTAATATTAGGTTTGCACTTTTTATAGTGTGTTATCATAGTGGAGACAAAGCAAAAAAAGCCAATTGATACATCAGCTAGTAATTTATTAGCCAAATACAGCTGAGATCTACCTCATACTGGTGAAATGGCTCTGAAACAAGAAACCCCCATCCTTCTTGTAAAAAGAAATTTGATTACACTAAGTAATGCATTTGGAAAAAAGAAACACAGGGCAGCAAAACTAATTTATTCTTTGGGTGTTCTTTTAGCCTAATACTGATGTCCCAGTTGCATGAGCAAAGATCAACATGAATCTAATTCAGACCTATTTCAGAATTGCTGAACATGTGTATTGTAAGTCCCTGACTCAAGGAACTCCATTTATTTTATTCAAAAGTAGAGCGCTTTCATGCTGAATCTCCCCCCTTTCCAATACTTCTAAGGCCTTTAAGTACCTTATTTCACAAAATGTCATCCTGAGGATTAGCGTAATTTAAGGAAGCATACTCTGATGTGGATGATGTCACTTCACAGAGATTATGAATGTTTTACAGACTATAATATTTTATTATTGATATAAGTGGAAATTGTAAATAGGCTATATCTGTACAATTTTGATCCATGTGTGGTGGAAATAACATTACTGCATACAAAATTACTGTCAAGTCTGTGTTTGATTGATCACATTTAACATCATCTCACAAATTAAATACCTAACTGTAATTGCTGATGAATGACCATAAATTATTAACTCACAAATCAAATGCTATCAATAACACATTTAATGGAAGTTCTTACAACAAATTACACAATGGTATAAATTGATATGAAAGTTTTTGATGTCCTATTAAATAAATACAAGGGAATATTCCAAAATATGGTATTAAATTAATAGGCTATCTGACAGAAAGCTTAAAGGATGATCAGATTTTAAATATGTGCCCTCAGAACTGGCAGAGATTGGCAAGGTTTGCTAAATTAAGTTGTCTTCATAAAAATGATGGAGTAAGTTGAGGACACGGGAATCGATAGTGTTGCAATAAAGAACTTAACTGAGAATGTAAGGGCTAGCATTTAGTCTGCCTTGGTTTTTGGGCATGGGGATTGTGATTAGCAACCTGCCCATGCTCATTGAAATAAAAGTGGGTTGGGCTCCATTTTAATTTACCCACCTCATTTGACTGATAGTATAGTTGGGCCGAGTGGCTCCCGCACTGCTTCCTAGCTCTCCAAGCTGCCTGCGACCTCTGCACTCAGTAGGGGGCTCCAGCAGCATTCCTTGATGATCACATGGTACAGTCAGCCTGTTCTCTTAAAGGCAGGCTGTACCTTAAAGGGAATCTGCACAAAAGTATTGCTGCAATGTAAATTATTGCAAAGTGAACAGTGGGGCAGACAAAGGGATCCATCGGCATTGGAGTCATTAGTGCTACAGGAGGAGAGGCACCATGGTTCCGCAGGAGATGGATGGAGGGTCAGGAGACCCTCAGAGACCACCCTCAGAAGGGATTGGGAACAGGTGACCAGGAAAGTCAACTCCCGGAGTCTGGATCCAAGGACCTGGCAGTAATGCCACAATAAGTCTAATGACCTCACGTTGATAGTCAAGGTCAGTGAATGCATCTTCACATGACATCTCCTAACCACCATAACACCAGTCTCTCACGCTGCTTAATGCACCACGTCCCCATCACACGGCCAGCAGCACACCCTGGCTCTCAGGACTCACGCCTAACATTCAGATACTCCACCTCACCCTCACACACACTCCAACATTGCCAGTCTCACACCCAGCTCCCACTGCCTCCACATACCTCCAGTTCTTCAGCTATGGCTGGCAAATCACACACAGTGCTATACAATCACGAACCTTCATCCCTCAATCTTACAGCACAAGGTGGCACACAATAGAAGGAGGCAGAGCATAACTGGCAGGGGCCAAGGACTCCTACATCTCCTGTGCCCTACGGAGGAGGTGGTATCCACATCATGCGGCTGGTAGCAACAGAGCCTGTGGCATCCGACATTGAGCAGAACATGGTATTTCCCTTCTCACCTTCCAGCTCACCCTCATCCTGCTATCAGGCATGATGAGCAAACTGCAGATGGTGTGAGCATGGACCTCTTGTTTCCCACCCCATCCCCTTTCCCTCACAACTATCTTCCCGTTCAGCGTTCCTGCTTTCAGGCACCCAAGAACTGTCACCTGCCCAATCACAGGACTCCCAGAAGGAGGAAAGAGAGCAACATCACAGCGCTAATGAAGAGGGCCCATCACTTGATCTGACAGTCACAGCCACCAGGCATTGCACTTACCTTAGAGGCTAGTATAGAGTTGGGATTGGCACATGGTGAGCCATCTGGGCACTGTGGGCTGCAGCCAGGCCTGGGGTAAACCATAGTTGACAGGGCTCTCAACCATGTCCGTCCCATTTCCCGCACTTCTGCTCTAACCTCTTCCCCTATCTCCCAGAACCATGATAGGGTTCTCCTTGTCCTCACCTTCCACCCCAGCCTCTGCATTCAATGGATCATCCTCCTCCATTTCCACCACTTCCAGCGTGATGCACCACCAAACACATTTTACCCTTCCCTCCCCTTTCAGCATTCCATGGGGACTTGGTTCACTCCTCGGTCACCCCCAAAACCCCTCCCCTCCCCATGGCACCTTTCCATGCAAACACAGAAGATGCAACACCAGCCCTTTTACCTCCTTTGTCCTTACCATCCAAGGACCCAAATGCTCCTTTCAGGTGAAACAGCGATTACATGTACTTCTTTCAATGTAGTATACTGCATTTCCTACTCACAATGCGGTCTGCTGCACATTGGAGAGACTAAATGCAGACTGGGTAATCGCTTTATGAAACACCTCCGTTCAGTCCACAAGCATGACCTCTAGCTTCTAGGCACCTGTCATTTTAATTCCCCGTTTGCTGTCGCACTGACCTCTCTGTCCTTGGCTCCTGAAGTGTTCCAATGAAGCTCAACGTAAGCTCGAGGACCAGCACCCCATCTTTCAATTAGGCATTCTACAGCCTTCCGGACTCAACATTCAATTCAACAATTTCAAACTGTAATCTCTGCCCCCATTTGTTTCCTTTTTCTTTGCAGGTTTCGGTTTTACTTTCATTTTTCTCTTCTTTTTGCTTTCGGACGGCAGCTATTTATCATCCTGTCATTTCACACCTCCTCTAGATACATCTTTTGTTTCTTTACTTGTCCTATCACCACTCCCTTTGGCTCTGCATTACCAACTCTTTTATCATTTAACCTCTCCTGTCTTCCACCCTATTACAGAAATTCCCTTTTGTTCTTTTTCCACCCTTTTACTTGCTTAAAACCTATTACATTTCTAACTTTTCCCAGTTCTAATGAAAGGTCATCGACCTGAAACATTAACTCTGTTTCTCTCTCCACAGATGCTGCCCGACCTGCTGAGTCTTTCCAGCATTTTCTGTCTTTATTTCAGATTTCCAGCATCCACGGTGTTTTGCTTTTGTAGAGGACGGTTTATTTGCCAGCTCCCCGGAGGGTGAGGTCGCAGACAAGTTCTGCTGCCGAGGACCCGGATGCGGAACTCAATAGTGTGGCATGCAGGAGAGCACTGAATGGGCATGCACATGGAGATTCTGGCTGCATTGGCTGACCTGCCAGATAGCCTCCTGTCACCATCAAGGGGCATGGAGGAGTTTGGTTCCAAATTGGTAGAGGGCATCGAGCAGGGCTTGTCCTCTCTGCAGCCTCTGCAGCCTCTGCTCCATCTCCATCTCCCTGTCATCCTGGAAACCCAGAAGCACTGCTACTGCTGTTATCTTCCTGTTGCAGTCTTTGTGTAGACAGGTCATCGACTCCTCTGGTCTACCATGTAAGGCTGTGGCAACAGTCTGGCAAACCCAGGGACTCACCAAAACACCTCCAAAAACACCCCAGTGTACTTCCAGACACATTACAATAAAAAAAGTTCAAAAATATTACTTTACCTGCAATTAGGGTACCTGGCCCTTTAAATAACGCTAGTGCAGGGCCCATCTTGCACCTTCATGCTTGTTTTTTCTTGAGTGAGCAACAAATTAATTACCTGCAAATTCGTTGCCCAAATTTGGGATCCTGGCATCAAATCAGCCGATTGGGCTATATGATGCTAGGGGAGTGCTGAATCAATGTCTTCTGGTACATGTAGGGAATGCATCTGCATTCGCCCTGATCCTCAAGGAATGTCATGTGGGGCACACAGGAAGTGAATGGTGGCATGGAGCACACATCAAAAGCGATGCAAGATCTCCTTAGCATCACTACAAGCGGCACTATGGGAACCAAATTTGCCTCCTAAATGTTTGTACACAGAAGGAACTAATACAAGCAATAGGTATTAGGTGTCAGCCTAATTAGGTGCTAGCAATCTCACCTCTATGTCAAATGATTGTGCGATCAAACACCACACCAGAGACATAAGCATAAAATATAGATTGATATTCCAATGCAATACTTGAACGAGTGTTACACTGTCAGAGGTGCCATCTTTTGGATGAGATGGTAAACTGAGGTTCTGTCTGCCCTCTATTGTGGATGCAAAAGATCCTATTGCACTATTTTGAAGTGAGTTCTGATGAAAGAGCTCTGACGATAGTCATCGATTTCAAACATAAGGCTGGGTTTTACCAGCCCTCTCAAGACAGGCTGGGTGGTGGAAGGCATTGGGAGGAAAACCTGATGTCTTCCCACTACCAGGGCATATTTCCAGAAGCAGGAATGGCAGCAGCATGGCCGCCTGCCGACCGGAGGTGGGCGGACAATTAAACCAATTAATTGACCAATTATTGCCCATATTATACCCCCACCAGCATTGGACCAGACCCTGCCAAATGGGGAGACTGCCAGTTAAACCCTGGCAGTCTCCAGTAGCTTCCTGGGGGGTGGGGGGGGGGGTGCGGGTGCTGGGGTCCTTCCTTTAAGGCCACTCCATGACCTATGGAGGAGCCCCCATCGGCAATGACCGCTCTCGTGGTTCCGACACCACCGCAGGAGGGTTCACCACTCCAGTCACTGGAGCCTCCTGCCTGGCCCTGGCACAGTAAAAGAAAATTCCTACTTGGCCTTCGAGAGCGCCTCAACTTGGAAGTGCCCTCTTCTTCCTGCAGCCTCAGCAGCAGCCACCTCTATTGGTGGCACTGCCAAGGTTGCCGCGCTGCCGGCCCTCTGATCAGGTTTGTAACTCTGAGAGGCAGGCTGCTGTCCTCAAGTGGATAGCGGTCCCGACAGCAGCCTCTTAATTAGCTAAAATCCCACCCATGGTCCCACTGTCCATCTCTGCGGGCTTGGGACCCACTTACAGTCCCAGCTGTGGGACAACCTAGGAGTTGGAAAACTTCTGGCTAATAACTTTGTTTTTTTCTCTCTACAGTTGCTGCCTGACTTACTGAGTATTTTCAGCATTATCTGTTTTTAGCTCAAAAGAGCTTTAGGATGCCCTTATAGAAACCACCCATTTCCATCAATTTCTATAACTGGTGGCCTATCTACCATATCAGTAAATGCACAGGGGTTAAGTTGAAACTCTATCCATACTTGTACCCTGAGCAATATTGTATACCTGTGAGTTGAGGCCATGCATGGAGATTTTCATAGTAAACTTGTATCAGGAGGAAAAGCCTACACACGAGGAAGTGGCCATGATCCAAAATTCGAAAACATATGATTGAAAATATGATCATACAGTAAAAAGGAGTTCACAGCATAGCAGGACGTCTAAAATGATATATGAGGACCCTTTCCTTCAGTAAAATAATAAGGGAACAATAATCGTCTGTGCACCTTTATTCTTTCAAAATTAGTTTAATCACCCTTCTCATACTTGGAGGATCTCTGTACGATGAAATAGTGTTAGGAACACATCAGTTTTCAGAACAAATGGAAATATTTTTGTTTATCTTGTATAGAATAGGAACATAAATATCTAAATCTGGCCACGTTTGTGAATAGGTTATTGTGCAATATCTATAGTAAATGTTAGAAAACAGTAAGATATGCGAGAGTTCCGAATAACACAGCGAGAAACAAACTGGTTGTTAAGATTGTCCGAACTCAAGGTTAAAATATAATCATCCTAATAGTTTTAAAAGTGAAACTTTCATAGAGATATAACTTCATCTTGCTGTCAGAAGCTTTACAACTATATTTGTTCATAAATTGTGACAAGATTGGATATTCTGTTTCAAGCTTTGATATAACTAACTCCAGAGTCCTGACCCTCCCTGAACAGCAGTAACTGATGTGACATCAAAACATAATCTAAAACTTTTAGCTTGTAAAGTGGAAACTCTATCCAGTTGGTAGTCTAGTCACTTTAATATGTCATGGAGTACATGTCAAATGTACACATAATTAACCTAGGAATGATTCTCCATTCAATATACAGAAACAATGTTACTTCCCTTTAAAGATCAGTGAACCAAACATCCACTGGCTAAAGTATGAAAAACTACTGTCCAATTGTCACAAAGAATTAAGCACTGATGTAATTATAATATAAAATGGAATAGAAAGAAATTTGCTTCTATACAGTAAGATATCTTTAAGTTCAGAAGATCTTAACCAATTTGGCTCTCACTGTTATATCCTGAACTCCTTCATATGTTACTTGGATTTATATAATGTCAAATAATCCAAAGTGTTTCTAGATTGGTCAACATCAGTGTTTTTTTTTTACAGATAGTACCATGGTTAAGTTTTTATACAACCATATTTGTTACCCCTTAAAGTCAGAGAATTCAAAAAATTAAATCTTTGTTATTTGAAGATTACCTACTGTGTCAATCACACCCTGGTATATCTTAATTTAAAATATTGGAAATTTTAACAATCTGTTTTGCCTTGAAACTTTTTATTGCTTATATACAACCTGAGTCTGCAACTTAGCTTCTCCATGTTCTCAGGCAATGATTTTTTTCCATTAACCTTGCCAGAGGTTCTCATCGTTTTTATATATTTCTAATGGCTTTTTGTTACTTTGTGCTTACACAAGAAATCAGTCTCTACAAACTCAGGTCTCTTAACACCACTTGTGTGAGTGCTGTATGCACTCCACCTGCATAATATCAAACAATAAATCACATATCCAAACCATTGGTTTTCAGATATATAGCTGATGGGGACTATTTCCATCCAATGGTAAATTTGCTGATTCCTCATTACCACTCTTTTCTGATCATAGTAACTGCATGGATTCAGTTGTTTCTGCTCCATTCTTGCACTCTGTATGTTGGTAGTTGGTTAATAATGGGAATAACATCTTCAGCTGAACTTCCAGTTGGATATTCGGCCAATCCACAAAACAGTAAATCTGTTAATATATATCCATTATTGTTCATATATTTCTAAAGGGGAGTCAAATCTACATTTTGTTCATGTTACCAGGCATAATATGCTATGTGTTATCACAAATACTGTATCACAAGACGTTCACAATATGCTACAGGGGTCATTTGCAACCCACCTCCCCTTCACCTGTGGTCCTTGACTCCTCAGGGTCTCCATTCAGGATGTGAAGTTGATCAAGCTGGGATTTGGTGGTGTTCTTTGTTCTTTATTTGCTCCCCAATAAAAGAAAACAGTTGAATGCTATTAGGAAGCAGATTTATCTGCGTATTCATTGAGTAAATGAAAATAATTTTAATAGAAGGCAAGGAGAAGTTAATGTATGCAAAAGGGATAAGATTGTTGGTTATAATGCCATTTCCCTGTTCTTAAAAACATTTGTGTTGTTAAAGATAGGCCCTATTAAAATCGAGCTATTTTGTTTGAACTATTCATAAATTTGCAAAATATTAAAAAGTATTTACAACACAGAAGCAGGCCATTCAGCCAAACAGGTCCATGCTGGTGTTTATGCTCCAAACAAGCCTCCTCCCACCTTCTGCACCTAACGCCATCAGCATATTCTTCTATTCCTTTCTCCCTCATTGCTAATCAACTTCCTCTTGAATGTATTGCTCTGAATATTTGCTCGGCAGTTTTTATCCTTGTTTCTATGAAGAAGTGATTCTCCCCCACTTGGTGAATGTCCATAGTGATATGATTGAAATAATAGTTCACCAATTGGGAAGAACTACAATGGTAATGATGGTGGTGAAAATGATGAACACATTATTTACTATTTAATTGATAAGAACCTTAGCTGGACCAGTCATCTAAATGCTGTGGCTGCTTGTGCAGCCCAGAAGTTGGGTGGTCTGTGGCGAGTGGCTCACTTCCTGAATTCCCCAAAATATCTCCATTACCTACAAGATGCAAGTCTGGAGTGTGATGGAATGCTCTCCACTTTTCTGGATGTGTGCAGTTGCAGCAACACTCAAGAAGCTTAACACTATCAGCTTCATTGGCACTCCATCCATCAGTTTCAACATCCTCTCCCTCTGCCACTGATGTACAATGGCTGTAGTTTGTACTATCTACAGGATGCACCACAGCAACTCATAAGGCTTCTTTGGTAGCATTTGCTAAACCTGCAACCTCCACCATCTGGAAGGATAAGGGCAGCAGATGCATAGAAAAGCCAACACCTCCAATTCACACACCATTCTGGGTCAAAACCTGGAACTCCCTACTGCAACAATTCTAGAAGAAGGCTCACCATCAGCTTCTCAAGGGCACCCAAGGATAACAGCAACAAATTTTTAAAATAGTAAAATATCCCAAGGTGCTTCACAGGAGCATTATCAAACAAACTATGACACCAGACTGGGAGCAGATGACCAAAAGCTTGGTCAAAGAAGTAGGTGTTAAGGAGCGTCTTAAAGGAGGAAAAAGAGGTAGAGAGGTGGAGGGATTTAGGGAGTGAATTCCAAACCTTAGGGTCATGGTAGCTAATCGTATGTTCACCAATGGTGGAGCAATTAAAATCGAGGATGTTCAAGAGTCCAGAATTAAAGGAACGCAGATATCTCAGGGGGGTTGTGGGGTTGGAGGAGATTACAGAGACGTGGAGAGGTGAGGCCATGATGGAGGGATTGGAAAATAAGGGTGAGAATTTTAAAATCGAAAAGTTGCATAATTGGAAGCTAATCTAAGTCAGCGAGGGGTGATAAGTGAATGGCACTTGGCGCAAGTTATGATCAGGCAGCAGAGTTTTGGATGACCTCAAGTTTATGGAGGGTAGAAAGTGGGAGGTCAGCCAGGAATACATTGGAATAGCTAAGCCTAGATGCAACAAAGGCATAGATGAGGGTTTCAACAGCAGATGTGCTGAGGCAGGGGTAGAGTTGGGTGAGGTCAAAATCGATGGCCTTGGCTATGACATGGATGTTATGTCAGAAGCTCATCTAGGGTCAAATATGGCACCAGTTTGGTTCAACCTCAGCCAGTTGCCAGGGAGATGGATGGAGTCAGTGGCTAGGGAACAGAGTTGTCGGGGGACCAAAGACAATAGTTTCAGTCTTCCCAATATTTAGTTGGAGGAAATTTCTGCTCATCCAGTATTGGTGGCAGACAAGCACTCTGACAACTTAGAGACAGTGGAGAGGTCGAGAGGGGTGGTGGTGAAGAAGATCTGGGTGCTGTCAGCATACATGTGGCAACTGATGCTATGTTTTTGGATGATGATGCCAAGGGGCAGCCTATAGTTAAGAAATAGGAGGAGCCAAGGATAGATCCTTGGGGGACTCCAGAGGTTAATAGTGCGGCAGTGGGAAGGGAAGCCATTGCAGGTCATTCTTTATCTACAATTAAATAGATAAGTATGGAAACAGGCAAGTGCAGTCTTATCCAGTTGGACAACAGTGGAAACTCATTGGAGAAGGATGCTGTGGTCAACAAATGCCAGCCTTGGTAGAAAATTCTATATCCCAAGAATTAATTTATTAAAAATCCAATTAAAATGCCACTGCAAATTAAAACCACAAGTATTCCTCCTCCCACTATGCTCACATGAAGAATCACAAGCAGAAATTCCTTTACCATTATTCATTATGCAGCGATGGAACATATGTAAGTGAGATTGGTGCAAGACATTGGTTGGGATTGAAGTCTTTGGCAAAAGGTTAGTAATCTAAAACATACACCTAAAGAATTTTATTTTCAAGTTCATTTGATCCCCAAAATAATCCTGGGAGACAGTGGTTTAAAGCATGAACCAAATTGACACTACAGCATTATATCAATAGCTCACCATTTCCGGCCCAGGTATATAATACTGGCGAGAAATATAAATTCTGCATCACAACCACTATTCCACACTTATTTAAAATAGGAGTTTTAAATTCTTCCCATGGTTACAGATGTGAGTTGCAAACTAAAATTCTGAATTATGTAGTTATTCTCAACTTCTGGCTAACAATTTACAAGCAAAGCTACTAGCTGGAAATAGCTGGGATCACATCTTGATGCACTAAGCTCTGCATTACTACATAAACGACTGATAAATGTACCAACTATTGTAAAAATGTCAAAGCAAATTCCACTAAATGAAATGAATAAAATTCATTAGAGAATGAAGCCAGTGGGGTCAGGGTGTTGAGCTTCACCTGAGCCTTCCAGTGCAACAGGCAGTACCACAGTGATGTTGATGACAGGAAGCTGAATCAGTAATTCAATGCAAAGCATACTGGCATAGAATTCAAGAGCAGGACTTAAAGGGAGAGGGATCAAAAACATTGCTCTCTTCTGACTAAATGGAAAAAATATTATTTTCTTGAGATGAGAGAAAAAAAACATTTGTTTTTAATGAGTTAGAGCGCACTAAATTGTCAAATGTGTTTATAAAAAGCAGAACTATTCAGCATATATGGTAGATCATAAAAAGCAATGTGTGTTTCACATGAAGCGCTAACTTACTGGTGGGTCTGCTGCAGATTTTTTCCTCCGTTACAAATCAAGTTATAGTTTTCCGCATTTTACTTCTCACAGTGTTAAGCAGTGTCTATGATGGGGTATTGGAATTTACATCCATTTTTCACATTTATTGTCAACAACCAGTAATCCTAGGTCACCCACACTACTCTAACAATGGAGGCAAAGCTGCTCTTGGGCAGTTGCACAAGTTTAGCGATAGCCATTTTATAACCCACCCAATAATTGCTTCCGTTGAAGTCTAGCATGAAGGGACTGGGTTATAAAATGGGCTGCCAATTTTCTATTGCACATTTGGAGCTACCACTCAAGACGAATTGCACCCCCAATTCTCAAAAGACCATCACCAGCCTCAGGAGCCATCTCTATCGTAGCCTCCTATCCTTGTTGTCTCTCTGGGAGAGACTGCAGATTTATTTTAATCTAAGGAAACAGATGTGCATTGGACATAAATCTGATGAGCACTGAATTAGAGCTGCTCAAGGTCATTTTCATAAGGAATGTTTCAGCTGAAATGGAAGCAAGACTTGCTTTCCTAATGGTCGGGGCTGAATTCTAACCTAGATCCCAAAGGTGCAAGAACAGCATGTAACTTTATGTGCTACTCAAAGTCCCACCTCTCCACATTGCATAATTGTTTCTAGAAGAACATGTTGCTTGTTTTAAAAGCCAGCTTTCTGACAAGCCCCTCCTGACCTTATGACAGATAGAAAATCATTGGCGAAGCAGGTGAATCTAGTTTGGCTGTGCTGAGGAAGTCCAGCTATGATAAGACTCTAGTCACTGGGGGATTTTGTTCCCCTCAAAATTCACTGACCTTAATTTTGTTAGGGCTACTTGGTGCAGTTACTCTCACCTCTCCTCTTGAACTCAGTATATGTCCACACAGCAAAGTTGAGATGAGGTCTGGAGTAAAGTGGTTCTGGACAACTGGAAGTGACTCTTAGCAAGCAGGTTATTGGTAAATTGGTATTGTTTAGTGACACTGTCAATGACTCTTTCTATAACCTTACTGCTTTTAGTGGATAGAACATACTTGGGCAATTTTCATTATTGTTGGTTAGAAGTCAGTGTCGCAGCTGTACAGGAATAGCTTGGTTATGGGGCCAACTCTTTCTGCTGTGCACACCTTCAGCACTACAGCCAGTATGTTGTTATAGCCAATAGCTTTCATCATATCTAGTATATTCAACCACTTGTTCATGCCATGTGGAATGAGCTGAATTGGCTGGACTCTGGCATTTATGATGGTGGGCCAATGGAGGTGGCTCAGTAGGATTGTCCACTTGCACCTGTTACAAGCAGGTGAGGAGGGGTCGAAGGGCTTCCCTCCTCTCCCTCTCTTTGTTTGACCACTACAGATTTCTTTCTTTTTTAAGTGGATATACTTGTCAATTCAGTGCATGTTTAACTGTTTACGTGCTGCGATCATAAAAAGAGACAATTGGACAGGTTTTCTCAAGTTTAGCAAAGAAAGAGGTTAACTTTATTGTACTTAAACCAATCTAAGTAAAAATAATAAAATACGCTTCAACTTTTTCACACACAGACACACACACACACAAATAGGTTACCGAGTGGGGAAGGATAGATTGGTCGAATTAAAGTCCAGAGAAATAAAAGGAGTATACAGTCTGTGGAGGTTGGTGACTCTGCTGACTTCAGGCTGAATTTGGTGGTCCTGAGGCTTCCGGTTTGAAGATGTGGACACTGATTCGGTGCTTCTCTGGGAGAGCAATGGGGCTGAATTCCTCTGAGGGAGATCTCTGTCTGTTCTCTCTGGAAAGTTCCCTAAACTATGTAGCTGAAGCAGGTTTCTGTCTGTTCATTCTTGAAAGTTCTCTACACACTAGTTCCCTCCTCAGGCTTAGTAATTAAGCACAGTCAGCATCAATCGGTGAACAGACTAACACAATCAAACACAGATCAATTAAGCCACTGAACAGTACAGTCTGCAGCAGGGAATATGCCTCAGTGCTCCCAGTCAGCGGGCAGAGTTTGAAGCTTGCAAGGTTTGAGTGGTTCATCGCCACCAGTTTAATGGTCAGGTTTCCAGCCGGTGAATTTTTAAAAATCATCATTCACCCTAGCACGTTTTCGTGACACACCTATGACTGAAGACGCTTGAAACACTTCAGCCTTGTCTTTTGCATTCATGCAGAGCATGGGTATGTCATTGAGCCTCCTCCTCCTCTGATTTGCTGGCTGATTATCCAGCCCCATTCTTGAGCATTTTGAAATTCCCTCTCTAAAACTCTCCACCACACTCTCCTCCTTCAAGGCACTCCTTAAAGCCTACCTTTTTGACTAAGTTTTTGATTACCTGTCCTAATAAATCTTTATGTGGTTCGGTCTTAAATTTTGTCTGTTAACAATCCTGTGAAGTTCTTTGGAATGTTTTTATTATATTATGGGCATTGTTATAGAATTACACTTTATTTAGCCTATTCAACCTTCTTTATCCATCTACTTGCCACATTAGTTCCCTTCCCTGTATCTACACTATGCTTCTCAATCTGAATAGGCAGAACAGACCAACACAGGGCCATATCCCTAGATAAAGTTAATTCTGCTGCACCCAGAAGCATAACTAAGTAGTTATGGAATGAGATTCTTCCACCCAACTCATGCCCTTTTCTGGCACCTTCTGGTTTCCTACAGGTGCTTTGGCTGAGCTGGTTAAATCTTAGTTTCTTAGGGAATTCAACGTATGGGTGTCAGTCAAAGTTGAGATTTAAAAACTTGGATCATTCAATTCTCTGCTGGCATGTGGCTACGTGAACCATTGTTGAGTTTATTTTCAAAGAGATAAGTAAGCCTCCCTGTACACCCTTCTCGCAATAATTATCTGCTCTCTATGCAATTAATGGTCTGACTTTTTCATAAACAACTCCATTCATTTCCTGAAAAACAAGTCAAGCATTTTGCTTGTCAGGGCCATCACTCTGGATTTGCAGAAGACTGGCTTTTAAAACAAACAACATGTTCATCTAGAAACAAACACGCAATGTGGAGGGGTGGGACTTTGGGTGTCATAGTAGATTATATACTGTTCTTGTGTTTCCCTGGGACATATTCCAAGCTTGACTGAGAGGAAGGGAAATCTCCCTTTCATTCTGGTTGTAATCATTCTAATTGACTTTGTGTAGCTCTAATCTAGCTTTCATCAGACTTATGTCCAAAGTACATAAATTCCCATAGTTTAAAATAAACCTGCAGTCTCACTCAGAGAGACCATAGGAATTGTTGAAGCTGCCCATGCCAGTCCTATAGCAGCACTTGGAAAACATCCAACCTTAGCCTGACATGGCAAGTAACATTCATGGCACATACGTGGCAGGCAATGATCTTCTCCAACAAGAATAGGACCAACTACTTATTTCTTATCTTCAGTGGAACCACTATTGTCAGGTGTCCCTTTTTTAATTTATTCTTTCATGGGATGTGGGTATCACAGACAAGGCCAGCATTTGTTGCCTATCCCTAATTGTCCTTGACAACTAAGTGGCTTGCTAGGCCATTTCAGAGGGCAATTAGAGTCAACTACATTGCTGTGGGTCTGGAGTCACATGTAAGCCAGACCAGATAAGGATGGCAGATTGCCTCCCTAAAGGACATAAGTAAACCAATCAATGATAATCTCATGGCACCATTACTGAGAGTAGCTTTCAATTCCAGATCTTTTATTAGTTAATTGAATTTAAATTCCACCAGCTGCTGTGGTGGGATTTGAACCCATGTCCCTAGGGCATCAGCCTGGACTTTGGATTACTAGTCTAATGACATTACCGCTATGCTACTGTCTCCCTGGGGATCACTATTAGCCAGAAGCTGAACTTTTATCAGTTACATCAACATTGTGATTACAAGAACAGGGCAGGGGGTATATGCTTTGTGATAAATCGCTTACTTCTGACCCCTCAATGCTTCTCCACCATTGACATGACTCAAGTTGGGAGTGGAATGGAATATTCATCACTTGACTGGAGCCATAACAACGGTCAAAGAAGCTTGACACAATCTAAGACAAAGCAATCTTCTTGACTCCTGCCACTGAACATATTGAGCAGTAGCTGGGCATCTAACAGTATCTGCCATTAGTTAGATTTGCCCTTGGATGCTTAGGTTCATAACTTTTTGCATAGCTGACAGTGTGAGCTGATGATCATGCAGTGAAGAAAACAGGGCATCTGGGGCCGGAGTGAACTGGACAAGCAACTGTGTATCTTCTGAACCAATCAGATAGAAGGATTATGAGGTTTATCGTACAAGAAAAGAGAAGGAGGTGTAAATTAGAGTGGGACAATTCAATGCCAAATCAGGTACAGAAAGAAAAATAAAAAGAGAGGAAAAGATTGGATTAAGAGGGAGAGGAAAAAGAGACAGAAAGGAAAAGTTAAAAAAAATTAGCTGTAATTTTGACATATTAAAAATCTCCAACAACAATTAAAACCTGAAGGAATGAGACTCCGCACTTGTAATCATTAATTTTCAGTGGCAGAAAGGTTGATGGGCAGCAATTAATATGTATCACATCATTTGTACCTACTGTACAAATACAAGTAAACAGTGTTACGACCGAGGCGGGAGGAGTGCACTGTTCATTCTAGTCCCACTTCTCCACAGGTTACAACATACATTTTTAAATTTTCCCACTTATCGATACGGTCAATCATATACTCTATTTTTCCCAGAACACACTATCCAGGCTTCTTTAATGAATAACAAAATTATCAGTTTATTATAGAACAAGTCTGAACTAGTAATGAAGTAAAGCATAAACACACAGATCAAAATTTTAAAGTCCCAACATTAACTTTTAAAGTTCCCTTTTTTTACCTTAGCCCCTTACACACATATACACCACTAACCGAAAAAAGTGATTTTTTAAAAATTCAGGGCTCTGCTATAGACAAAAAAAACTTGGGCAGATTACTTGCTCATTTTTGAAGAAAACAGCAGATGAGATACGTTGTTCCAAAACTGGCATACTGTCTTATTCTGAGTGCATGTAGACAGGTCACTACGACCTTTTAGAACAGTTCTTTTCAGGCAGCATTGAAAAGTAATTTAGCAGGCTTTCTTCAAAGACAGGAAATGAGAAGAATTGACACAGTGGACTTCTCAGGGTGCTTCAGAGATGCTGGAAAGCAAAGATAAGTTGTGGTCTTCTCTCCTTTTTACACTTCTTCAGCAGACTTGACTTTATCAGCCACTGACCCACAACCAAAAAATCTTGTGTGTTTTGTGCCCATCCCAGGTGTGCTCTGCTGCAACTGGGCTTGTCCAATCAAGGGACGCTTGTCACTTCTCTGTCCATTACCAGGGTTTCTGTTCTATCTTTAACTTGAGCCATGTAACAACCAGTAACATTGTTGCCAATCCAGTTCCTTCAGTGCCCCCTTGATGGCTCTTGTCCAACATTTATTCAGTTTAACAATAAATTCCTTTAAAAATATTTCAACAAAAAAAAACAGAATCACTTTCTTAACAACAGCGAGATGCCATTTTCATGAAGCTAACATGGGAGCGACAAAACTGAGAGAGAGACCTTTGGATATTTTGAATTTAACTGAGCAACTGCTCCTTGCCTGAAGGTGCTGTAACATTTCATAGAATCATAGAACAGTATAGCACAGAGGAGACCATTCAGCTCATTGAATTTGCACCAGCTCTTTGAAAGAACAATCCAGTTGGACTTATTCTCCCACTCTTTCCCCACATCCTTGCAACTTTTTCCGCCTGAGCTATTTATCCAATTCCCTTTTGAAGGCTACTATTGAATCTATATCCACTACCTGATCAGGCAATATATTCTAAATCATAAGCATTCGTTGCGTGAAAAAGTTTTTCTTTTGGTTCTTTTGCCAATCATCTTAAATCTGTGCCCTCTCAGTATCAACACTGGAAATGGTTTCTCTTTATTTACTCTATCTAAACTGTTTATGATTTTAAACACCCCTATCAAATCTCCTCTTTGTCTTCTCTGCTCCAAGGACAACAACCCCAGCTTTTCCAGTTTTACACATAGATAATGGTGTTGGCGTAGTGGTGATGTCACTGAACTAATAATCCAGAGCCCAGGATAATGCTCTGGGGAAATGGGTTTGAATCTCACCATAGCAGATGGTGAAATTTAAATTCAATTAATAAATCTGGAATTAAAAAGCTAATCCAATAATGACCATGAAACCATTGTCAATTGTTGTAAAAACCCACCTGGTTCACTAATGCCCTTTAGGGAAAGAAATCTGCTGTCCTTGCTGCCTACATGTGACTCCAGACCCAAAGCAATGTAAGTAACTCTTAAAATGACCGAGCAAAGCACTCAGTTCAAGGACAAATAAGGATGACCAATAAATGCTAGCCTAGCCAGTGATGCCCACAAAAAAAAAACATATTAACCTCACTAATACTTTGACAGAAAAGTCTGGGCCAATCAACAATATCCACGTCCAACTATAACAAGCAAGTTGAGTCTGATTTTAGTCTCAGCTGTCACATTTTTCAGCAACCATAGGATGGTAGTGAAACAAAAATCAAAGTGAAAGACTTAACACTTGCTTCCCACCAACTTCCGAGCTACTGCAATTTTGCAGCAGGATGGGAAACTGTGGTACCTGCTGGAAACAGCTGTGAACCTCATTAATGTATAGAAATTGGAGTTCTATCACACACACACACTGGATCTGTATATAAAGCTGCTAAGTCAGCAGTCATTGCTGGTGGGTGCTCCTAAACTGCCATATGCAGGGTATAAGGAGCAGGTCAGACCTTCTGCAGCCCTCAACAATTGCCAGGTCCTTCAATTTAAATCACAGCTGCTGGTTTGACTTTATAGAGGAGCTGATGGAATTCCCCTCCCCTGATGGGTAAGCTGCCTGTCAGTGCTCGTTTAGCATTGACTGGAAATAGACTTTGACCTACAGGGACCTTGGTTGGACAGATAGTTGGATCACTCTACCCATCTTCCATCCAATTAGAGGGCTTACATGAAAATCAACCCCACTATGGCTCCGGTGTGTACTATCTTCAGAATGCAATGCAGCAGCTTACCATACTTACTTCCTCTACAACTCCCAGCCATGCAACCTCAACTGCCAGGGCAGCAAAATCAAGAGAGCACCATCACCTTCAAGCTTCCCTCCAAGCCACACAACGTCCTGATATATTTGGATCCTTCGCAATATATTGACATTTCTTTGCCATCACTGGGTCAACATTCTGGAATGCCCTACCTGATACAATGTGACCACCATCAAGACAAGGACTGCATGGATCAAGGAGGACCCACTTGCACCCTTCACAGGGCATCTGGGAATTGGCATTAAATGTGGCCTTGTCAGACTTGCCACATTTCAAGGAAAAATAAGAAAACATGTATTGGCTGGTTATGATTAAAAGAATGTTTTTAAATGCCAACAGAACCCTGGGGTAAAACTACAGATTTAAAAGCCGGTTTTCTAAGTTTGTGCCGCAGCAGGTGAGCCAAGTTCCACCGCAGTGCACGTCAGGAAGTTACCTTGATTTTTCTCTGTCGATGTGTGGGAGGTAGGCGAGGCTGTCTGCCAGCAGCACTATGTCGGAACATTAGTCCAAGGAACTCATTGCAGGGCCTCTTGTCTCTATAATAGATAAAAGTGCAGAAATTACTGCTGGGGATGTTATCCTAGGGGAAATTTGATATTCTTCATTCACCTTCAATGGGGAACTGGATTGAAACTGCACAAAGATACTTCATTTAGAATTTTTGCAACCAGAATGGAGGGGTGATTTACTTGTTAGCTGGATTCTATCCCAGGTCCCAAAAGCTCAAAAGCAGTACTCTAACCCACTGTACTACCCAAAGTGCCACTTAATGTGCTCAGAGCAAATTTTTATTCCACTACCTTGAAATAGATAATTTAACACCTCTATTAAAATCATGGAGGAAGTTGTACAAATGTATTAAATGTTCATACAATGATGGCAATAATTTCTAGCCTACAGCTTTTTAAAGTTCCTATTGTGATATGTGGAGTATGCCGAGCCCATTGGTGCAGTAATGGTCATGTGATGACACATGAAAATAGAACTAATAGCAATCTAGAAGATGAAACCATATGCATCATCTAACAAATAAAATATTAAAAATTACAAGTCTTTTGATGGCAACAACAATTTGTATTTATATAGCACCTTTAATACCGTAAAACATCCCAAGGTTATTCACAGGAACATAATCAAACAAAATTTGACATCGAGCCACATAAGGAGATATTAGGGCAGATGATCAAAAGTTTGGTCAGAGGTAGGTTTTAAGGAGTGTCTTAAAGGAGGAAAGAGAGGTAGAGAGGCGGAAAGGTTTAGGCAGGGAATTCCAGGGCTTAGGGCCTTGGCAGCTGAAGGCACAGCTAATGGTGGTGCAAATTAAAGTTGTCGATGCTCAAGAGGCCAGAATTAGAGGAGCACTGATATCTCAGAGAGTTGTGGGGCTGGAGGAGATTACAGAGATAGGGAGGGGCAAGGCCATGGAGGGAATTGAAAACAAGGATGAGAATTTTAAAATCGAGTAGTTGCTTAGCCAACAGTCAAGGTAGGTCAGCGAGCACAGAGGTGGTGGGCATTATTCCCTTTAAAATTTAGTTGTGGTGCACGGCTCGTTTTTGTCTGTGCACGGTCCCTGTACATTCTTTTGTGTGGCTGCACACATGCATTATTTCTCACAGAACAAGGCTACTGTGCAGCCATGCCCCTGTGCAGCTTCATGGGAACATTGATGATGGGTGAAGTAGATGAACTATTCCCAATATATTATCCCAAAATAATGGGTACATGGAGTGATCCTTTCCCTTGGGGAGACAGGACATTAATCCCATCAAAGATGTTAACAACTGTGATCTGGAGTTTGAGATCAGCCTATACTCCTGAAAATCCTGTTGTTATGTTTGACAGTACATCTGCTTTAATTTTATGTTGGACATTTTATTTGTGTTGAATCTGGTCTTGTGCTGATAGAACCAAATAACACTCACTCTATGTTGTCAATGTGCAATGATGTTGATGAGATTAATGTTCAGAATGACTCATGAGAGTTAACAAAAAATAATCTGCCATTGATTGTCAAGAAACTCTATGCCCCGTATGTATTATGTTGTGCTAACAGCATAGAATTAGTTATGCGAAAAGCCTTCATAACTTACTTAGACCTGGAATTCTGCAAGCAATAGAGTCCTCACATGCATCCAAGGACAGCTGCAATGCATCATTAGAAGTGTGTGATCATTCAGGTTCTTCAGACTTGCAGTTTGTCATGCTACTTTTACGTGTAATAATTGTATCACATTTTGTGACTCAATGATGCTTGAAGGAACACCTACTTTATGGTATTTTAATAGATATGGGATATTACCATTATGCTCACCTTTGAGTCCTCCCACCACTAGGTGCCACTGTAGTATATGTTCCCCAAAATGACATTATGTTTTTCACCCATTCTTTTCTGTTCTACAAGTAAGCTTGATTGTTAACATATTCGCTTTAAGTTATTTGTAACTTCATGTATTTCTTTTTATTTACTGATCTGTTAATTAATTAATTTGTTGGTGTGTCTGCTGCTCCATTAATTGATTAGTTTGCAAATGTTCATTGCTCTATTCATTTACTTCTTGGTGTTCCCATTGCTGTATGATGAATATGCTGATACCCATTTCTGCATTAAATTATTGATTTATTGCTATGGCTCTTCACTTATTGATGGCGTGTTCACTACTCCATTAATTCATTGATTCTCATTATTCAATTCATTTTATTCAAAGGAACAAGGAAGAGTTGACTGGGTTGGGAGGGAACCCTGAGTAATGCCTCTCCCTCTCACTATAAAAGGGTAGGCAAGCATTGTAGTCTATAATGCCATGGGTAGGCAGTCACCAGAGATATGTCTAAAGGAGCACCTGTGCCCACCTGCCCCATTAAGGAAGTGCCCCGTGCTAATTCCATGAACTCTGTCAAAGTCAGCACTGCAGGGCACCAGTGGGTATGATTCCAGGGTAATTGCTGACATCATGACCCATGGATTTCCAGCACTTACTCTAATTTTAATGGTGGTAACATGAGGTTGGGAAAGTTATTGTTTACTTGCCAGGATCCAATATAAAAATAAAGCACTTTACTGTCACTGGGGAAGTGGCTAATAAGCTTCTTTACAAATTCTTTCAGCAGTGAATTGCATCCCCATTATTTCCCCACTCTAGTACCCTTCCTTCCCTCTTGCAATATCATTACATCTGACATACCATGAGCAATACTATCATAAAAAACATTTTGCATACTGAGATATAAGGGTCGCAAAATTGGACTTTGTAGCATCCATAGTTTAGATGCCATGGGTGCTGTTTTGGTCCCAAAACAGTGCTGGTGCCAGGCACACATCTTCAGGCATGTTTTAGGCCAAATACCATCTTGGTGAGGGCGTTAGTGCGAATGTTAGGAGTGTGCGCTGGAATTTTTCAGAGTAAGCAGATCATGACATCAGTCAGCGTGTCATGCTGGTTTGACACTGGAGCTGCCTTTTTCAACTTCACCACTCCAGCTAACAGCCTCTTGCTTAAACACGGACAGCTGAACATGCGTCAGCATCAAGAAGAACCATCCCCCACCAACCCCCCCCCCCCCCCCCCCTCACCAGTGCTATTTAACAGAATCATCAACTACATGCAGATTGGTTGCTGATTGAATTAGTGAAAGTGCATGGTGCTTTGAAGAGTTGGTTAAAGTTGGTGAAGTCAGCATGGAGTGGTTACAAACATGCAGAATGCCTTGGTTGTGACTGCAAGGGTTCTGATCAGACCACCTGCTCCCAGTCATGGGCACTATAGTTGCAATCCTCCTTCAGCTGCAGCATGAGGGCAAGATGAAGCAGAGGGAGCAAAGAAGAGGACAAGCTGTTCACAGTAGGAGGAGGAGGGGAGAGGGGCTCTCAACAGGAGGCCTTATACACCCTGGGTCTTCCAGGAGTTTGCTCTTACCTCCATCTCAGCCAGGAGCAGTGTGTGTGTTGTCTGCATTTTAAGAAGGAGGTGTACACAGAGCTCTTCCATCTCTTGCACCCAGACCTGCAACCACAGAGCAAGCCAAGCCAGTGGCTGTAAAGCTGACTGTTGTAATATTACTTGTCCCTTTGGTGTGTGATCTGTTGGAAAACTCACAGGACTACAATTAATATTGCAATAAAATGTGGGTTTTATTATAGCTGAACTGGATATACAAATACTTACTGCACGAGGTAGATTTGAACACCTCCTACTCTGCTGGGTTCCATCCACAACTGCTTGGTCATGAGTGACATGCCATCACTTCCTCTGGTATCTTCATTTTCAGCTCTTAAGGGGGCCATCCTGAAGGTCATCCCACAATATTCCCTTTTTTTCCAAAGATAAAAAACGTTTGTACAATGTACAGTGATGTTGTGGTTCAGACTATCTATGCATTATTAAACAAATTCTCAGTAAGCAAATTCTCTTCCCAGAGTTGAGCTCATCTTGTTGACTCCCCTGAGATTCTGATGACTCAGAACTCTGGTTAGTATATTCTTCCTCTGTGCTCATAGCCTCTGTACATTCATCTCCAGGCTTTGTCTTGGAACATGTCCGCGATGCCACAGGGTTGTCACATGTAGTGTTGTAATACATCTCTCTGAGCTGACTTTGATTCCGTCTGAGAATCACACCATTGTGTGTTTTGACCTCGTACAATCTGGGCTGTTTGCATATCCTAGCAACCTCTGCAGGATACCAAGTTCCCAATGCATGATTGAGGATTCTGTCCTCCTGCACCACCTGCAATCAAGCTAATTCTGGTCCTGCTTGGCTGTCTTACGACATCTGCATCTTCCTTTGTTTGGAAAGAATTATATCCTTTACTGTGGAAAACTTAGAGAGATGATGACCGGGCAGGGTAGTTCTTACCTGCCTTCCAAACATCAATGCTGGAGACGATGGTAATCCCATGGCTGATGGAGTAGCTCGGAGGTGCAGCGTTGCAACCATGAAATCATGACCTATCTGCCTACACTTTAAAATAAGCAATTTGATAGCACGCATCATGCGTTCAGCATATGGTTAGACTTTGGATAATGTAGTGATGATGTCACGTGGCGGACTCCCCACTTGGCACAATGGTCTTCCTGAATATTGTGGTCCATTATCGGAGATAATTTCTTCCAGCACACCAAATAGGCTGAACAGAGCACTGAGCCTGTCAGTGACCACTGTACTTGATGTATCTCATAGCTGCTTGATGATTGGAAACTTGGTGAAGTAGTTCATGACAAAGAGGAAATCATCCCGCGAAACAAATCTGTGCCGATCTTCATCCATGGATGTGAAGGTGTTTCCTGTGAGATCAAGGGTTCCTTCTTTTGATTCAGCTGACAACTTTGAAATGTCTCACAGAATTTCATCACCGTCTCAACATCACTGTTGATTCCTGGCCAGCAGACTGTCTCTCTGGCAAGGCATCAGGTATGTTCTATTCCTAAGTGCCCTTGATGCAGTTGAGATAGAATATATGAACACAGAGCTTCGGCTATCAGGACTTGTTCACCTTTGAAAATCACCCCTTGTGATATATCAAGCTCGTCTTGATACGTCCAGAAAAAGCGCAGATGTTCGGTTACTTCCTGTATGGTGTCAGGCCATCCTTCCACAACAATGATAGGGTCGGTTCTCGTCTCTGAGGTGCTCACATTTGTGGGGTCCAAAACTCATGATGCCAATCTTCAAGACATCCTCTATCTCAGTATCCACACCATAGACATGCAAATCCAGTGAGGATTCTCCCTTTTTATTTGGGTTTGGCACTATCAACAGCCTGGAGGTTACCATTGACCACAAATTGAACTGGAGCAGCCACATAAATACTGTGACTACAAGAACAGGCCAGAGACTGGGAATTCTGTGGTGAGTAACTCACCTCCTGTCTCCCCAAAGTCTCTCCACCACTACAAGGCACAAGTCAGGAATGTGATGGAATACTCTTCACTTGCCTGGATGAGGGGCAGCTGCAACACCACACAGGAAGCTTGACATCATCCAGGACAAAGCAGCCCACTTGATCGGCACCCCGTCCACCACCGTAAACATTCACTCCCTCCACTACTGACATTTTCCGTTATCCTGTCCATGCATTGTTGGAAAACGTCCTGGCTGATGTACAGACCAAATGGTAACTGTCTGAAGCAGTATCTCCTGAATGGTGTTCTCAATGTTGTGAGTAAGTGGGACTTCTTGACTAAGTGGACAGACCAGTAGCTGGGTATTGCACCCAGTTTTAAAAATACTTCGCACCAATAAACTTAGGATTCGGCTCCTCCAGTTCAGGATTTTATGCAGGTATCTTTTAAGGGCTAAATTCAGTCATCGTGGGTCTAAGCAAATCCGGAGATTGCCATCTTTCTCCAGCATGCAGGTAATGGAGCTGCACCAATTGGAATGCTGGTGCACAAGGCGGATGACTCCTTTGCGCTTCATCTTGTCCAGCACCATTTTAAGCTTCTCTTGAATGTGCACACTGCATTTCCTTGACATGTTGATAGTAAGAACTGCATTTTCCTCACATGTAATATGGCATCACTCTTGAAATTGCCGATTGCATCAAACCTGTCTGGGGAAAGTAGTTGCAGGTCTCCAACCGACTCAATGCACTCCGTGTTTTGACCTTCCATACCTTTCGGTGTGGTGCTGACTTCATGTAAAGTGACGATTCGTAACTCTTGGCATACTGAAAGTCCTCCGACAGCTGGCCCAGTTGTGTCTACAATATAAAAAAAATTGTGGTAGCCATTCGGAGCTCCCATAGCAGCACTGCAAGATTATCATTCCAATACACTTGATTAGAGAACCATTGTAAGGCAGTCAACCTAGCTGTGGTGGGTGGCACTATAGATTCCCATTTCTTTAACTACATGTCCTTCAGTATATGGATGGGCAGAATATTTGCACTTGCTCCAGTATCGATTTTCACTCTGAGCTTATGCTTGCCACTGTTCTGTCTGTGGACATATAATCCCGATCATGGCAAATGCCTCAGATTGCGTAATAATATTGAAATGTTGATCCAAATTAACTATGTGAAATGCTTGCTTGCTGTTCACACGAGTGCACTCTTCATCCATGTCCACTTGGCAATCTGTGTCTCTGCTGACCTGATGTACCTGCTTGGGTTTTTGATGTGTGTTGGCATACCTCTTGTTGCGTTTGTCATCCTTTCATGCAGACTTACTCCCTTCATGTAATCTGCCACCATTCCTGCGTTTAGTATCTGAGCTCGGCCTTCTTCACTGCCTTGCCCAATGTCCTCGCATTCCACAAGCTTTGCACTGGTCCTGGTACGCCAGACAACTGTGAATTGGGTGAGTCAGGCTACATTTGCCACAAGCATTAGCAGACTCCTGATACTTGGTTACCATACCAATTGTTGCAGCCATCTCCAATGCTTGTATCTGTTGGCACCCAGCCATGATGGCTTCAAACCTCCTTCCATCATTGAGAAGTCATCAATGGTGTGCCCTTTCATATTTTCTGGCAGGTCTTTTTGAAAGGCCTCTAGTGGGGTAGACACGATTACTAGCTCTGTAACCTGTTCTAACAATTCTATATCTGCAAAGTCACAATATTGAGCTTTGTCTCGGCACCTTGCAACAAACTGGTCAATGGATTCATTTTGCCTTTGCCAGCAGGTCATAAGCTCAAGCCAATGTGCTCAGAAGTTTAGCTTTACCATCAGTTCTGCTCCAGGGATGTCCAGATTTTGCTAGGGTCCTTCAGATTCTCACTTGACACTCCTGAGGTATTGATCTGTTGCATACCCTCATTTCCAGTATGAGCTTAAATTTGGTAGCTTGTTTCTCTGGTTCACTCCTTCTTGGTCCAGGTGACACAGCTCCATTTGTTGTCAGAATAGTTTAAATGCAGACACTGATTCCGACACTTTCCAGCCCATAACTGGATATCTGAAAGCCATTGGCTTAATGATCCTGATATTTTTTAAACATAGGACTTTTACAGGTTGTATTTTTCACAGGTACACTTCTGTTCATTTCCCATTTAAGACAGATTTACTTTTTTTAGACCTGCCCCTTTTAAAACTGAGAGAGACTGTAGCCTTCGTTATTGGTACAGTTTTTTTTTAAACCAAGGGACAGGCTCATTGTTGACATAGCAGTTTAATTTTTTTTCTAAAACTGTGAGCTGCCATTTGAAAAAAAAACTGAGTGAGAGTTTTTTCTAAACTCCCAGCTGCAGCTTGCAGGACTAGCAGCTGCCACAACCAGTCTTTTATTTCATACTGGACTGCCCGTGGTGCTGTTCGGTCCTTTCTGCTCTTTTTGGCAGATTAGGTGAAAGCTCTGATCTCCTGGCAAATTGCCTGCTGTACTCATAGAGTTTCAACAGCTGCCGGGATACTGTCTGTATTCTGGCTCACTGCACTCCTCTAGGGTCTCTAGCTAGACCTTCAGCCACTCAGGCAGGCATCTAGCTTTTCTTTGTCTCTCACTTGATGCACTCTTCAGGAAAATCAAACATTGCCACAATGTGATATTTGATGGTCTTCGGAAAAAATAAACCCCAGATGCTACCATCAAGTAATATTACTTGTCCCTTTGGTGTGTGATCTGTTGGAAGACTCACAGGACTACAGTAATATCCCAACAAAATGTGGGTATAATTATAACTGAACTGGAATGTATATATAAAAATAATTACTGCACAAGCTAGATTTGAACACGTCTCACTCTGCCGGGCTCCACCCACAACTGCCCAGTCATGTGTGACACAACATTACTTCCTCTGGTATCTTCACTTGCAGCGCTTAAGGTGGTCCATTCTTAAGGTATTCACTTCTTACGTTCGTCCCACAATAACTGTGGCCCTAAATTTCTTCACATCAGAATTCTTCCAGGCTAGAGCAGGCGACATAGGTAATATTTCCCATTTCACCATTTACTGCTGCAGCAGAATCATGACAGATGCACAGGGAAGGTGAGCTCATTTCCTTTTAAAGTTCCCACAGTGCCACTAACTGAGCTGGTGCCTGCAAGTGTCAGATCAAGTGACACTGCTTCTTCTTCATTAGTTTCTTGTTCCCTTTGAATTTCAGATTCCCACACCAGTTCCTGACTAAGTGGCAATTCTTGGGTATCTGAAAGGATGGAGACACAAGGGTAAGGTTGTGGTGAGGGAAGGTGAGGAAAGCGAGAGGAAGATGCTTACACCATCTGCAGCTTGTAAATCAGCAGATATTGTGGAAAGAAGGGGAAGTGGAATGCAAGAAGGACGATTAGGTGAGAACATACTATTATCTCCTATGGTTTCAGCTATGCTACTGGACACGCCTAAGCCCCTAGGTTATTCAATGCAGCACCAAAGGCCTGGGTGCAGGAAATGGGCAGGAGGAGAGAGGTCTTGTTCCTTCAGTGGGGCCAGTGGGCCCTCCAGATAGACATTACCAAAGGCAGTGAGTGTACTGGATGCCCAGCACCATCTCCTCCATGAGGTTGAGGGCATGCAGCTGTGCCTGTCCCCCGTTGGTTAGGTGCAGCTGCTGTCAATAAAGGACCATCTTATCCTGCAAGTGGAAGGAAGCTGTATCAATGAGTGTGCTGCGATGCGTTTGGGTAATGTGCCTGCCACAGATCAATAGCTAGCTGTGTACACAAGCTGTGAGTCTGAGGCTTGCAGCAGTGCTAAGTGTGTGAGGGTGATGCGAGGCTATGAATGATGGGTATGAGTCGTGCTTGAGATTTTTGGTAGGTGAGTGAAGAGAGGATGGTGAATGGAGCAGTGTTTGAGGCCAGTGGTTGATTTGAAAGGATACGGCATGTAAAGACACATTCACTAGCCTTGACCACTTGTGCAAGGTCATATTTTGCGGCACTGCATTCAGGTCTTTGGAACCAGACTGCTGACAATGGCTATCTGCTCCTACTGTCTTCGTCCAGCTAGAGGGCCTTTTGGTCCTCTGAGGGAAGAGGACCTCTCTCCTCCTGTCCATCTTCTGCATCAAGGGCTTCAGTGCTGCATCGGAAAACCTAGGGGCACATTCAATGTCCTGTTATGTCATTTCCACTCCTCTTTCTGCTCAGAAACTCCTGTTTAACAAGCTCCAGCAGCAGCTCCAGCCAAAATGCACCACCCCTTTATGAAGTGCAGGCTGGTTTTAAGTATTGCAAGCTAAGTTTAAGGCTGGTATTTTACGGCCCACAAACGAGCGGGCTGGTGGCGGGTGGGGGACGGGGTGGCGGGGTGGTGGGGGGGGGGCGTCAAATTGAATGGGAGGCAGGGGGCTGTTCCCAATCCCCTCCCGCCCCCTCTTCAATTTTACGTGGGGCAGCGTCAGCGAGAAACGGCCCGCCCGCCCCAGGCCTATCAAGGCTCTTAAGTGGCCAATTAATTGGCACTTAAGGAAATCCTCCCGCCGCTGCAGGTATTTTACTCTTGGCAGCCGGACAGCAAAAGCGTCAAGAACCCAGCCTGGTAAAACTAGACAGCCTTCTTGCGGACTTGGGGGGAGCTCCTGATCAGGCACCCTGCGCCCCATGGAGAGCCGCCCCTGAAGCCCCAACATCCCCAATGCACAACACCTCTCCCCAACCCCTTGCCTCGCCAGGACCCAGCTGATTGTTCCCGGCGAGGCCCGAACAACTTACCTGTCTTCCAGGGCCGTCCTTCACTTTACTTGCAATGGCTGGGTGTAGTTCCACCAGTGGCCACCACTCCTGCTGGCACTGCTGGGTCTAAGAGCTGCCGGCCCGTTGATTGGCCAGCAGCTCCATTTGGTGGGACTTTCTGCCTCAAGACCAAATAAGGGCCTGGGGAATGAAAAAGCCTGGCTTGGTTCCCCAGGCGTGGTGGAGGCGGGCTCGCCACTGACTTTTCGGCCGGTGGGCGGGGCATCCTACCCAACGTAAAATTCCGGCCTAAGTGTTGCTAACCTCACACAAAGCTGAACCTCCTGCTGAGGCATGTAGCCCCTCAGCAGCATGCTTAGCGTTAGTCTACATGCCACTATCATTTAAATTAAGGAAGTTTGCATGATGCTTGCAATACCACAAACGGGCGCAGATTAATCATGATTCATGATCCCTGATTACCAGCCTAACTCAATGTTTTCTCAAGACGCTTGAATATACCATGCCTGTAAGGAGGCTGAGTGCTGTGCATTGGGGGCAGGATGGCGTTAATTTTGTCTTCGTACAAACTTAAGTGCAAAACAATAATTTGTAGGCACTTTACTTTCATCAGAAATACAGCACTGAGAGACATATACACCTGAATAGTTTTGAAGGTGTGCTGTTTGCTATGCCAAAGTTATAATAATAGTTTTAGTAGTGTAATCACTGTAACATGTCACTATTTTAGAAAAATATATTAAAATAGGCACAGATTGCAAGTAAGGGATCATTCCCCGACCAGTCCAAAAATCCACTCGATCCTTAAAAAAAAATGAGGAAAACCAGAAAGCCTACGTACCTGGTAAGCAGCCATAGACTAAGCTGTGTTGCAGGTTGTCATTATTCCTCGCAATGCAATAAATGCTAGGGCTGGCTGTTACTCAGGTTCATGTCTGATCTGGCCTACTACTGAAGATCACGAGTGGACTCAATCTTCTTTTAAAAAGCCACCCAAATTCAAACCATTTTGGATGCAGATGTGCAAGTACTGTTCAAAATAGACTGCAGGGGTGGAAGTGGGGGTAGGTGTTGGGGGCTCGATAGAAATTTCACTTCTGTGTTCACCAGTCTGCAAGTTTCCATCCATTAATGTGAGTAGGTAGAAAGTTATGAGCTAAAAAGTGAAGAAACGGATTGTCTATCCCCATGTGTGTGTGTGTGTGTGTGTGTGTGTGTGTGTGTGTGTGTGTGTGTGTGTGTGTGTGTGTGTGTGATGCAACTTTCACATGCTACAATGTATTTCCACCATCAGAGTAGTAGCAGTTATCTGGCTTGTAATTCAGTAACAAAGGTCAGTGTGTTTTATTGATAACTAGTTGCTTGATGGATGAACCAATTCCCCGCTATCAAAATGGGGGACACAGCATCACTAGCGATCGGCAGGTACGTATATATATTTGCTAACAAACGAGGTGTTTTGGCAGTTGAGGAAATAGAAATGCATCTCTTCTCCGACAGGGTGATTGGAAGGTAGATTTTTTAGCTTTGGCCGTACAAAAAATTCTGAAAAATTCCAACATTAGCAGCTGACCTAGAGATTTGCAAGATCTCAGCTTGCCATACTGAGAGTCATATTGACTTCATTAACTAAAGATTTCCAACCCTGGGCAGCATGGTGCTGTATTAAGTGCTCCTACCCTGAATCATGCTTCCCATCAGCTAATTATGCAGTGGCATCAGCAACAGTCAGCCAATAATCTGCATGGTTGAAGCTAGTTCAACCTTTCATCTGAAGGATGATCAACGACAGCAAGTGGCCCATATGGGGAGAAAATAGGAAAAGGAAAACAATAAAGGGCGATATTTTTCTCCTATTCCAAAACAAAACAAGACTAATTCCCATTTGTATGGCTGCTATCAAAATTGCAGAAATACACAATTTTACAGAGTGTGGTGTCAAAGATTGTGATTTTGTTAATGATAATAAAAAAAAGCATTTGTAATAATCAACCTCTTAACACTTATAAAACAGTGAATGTACCACTTGCAAAGTATAAACGTCAGAAATGTTATTAATGCAGTTCTGGGCCATAATTTTGAATGGAAATAATGGCAAATTGAGAAAATGCTTTACCAATCTACTTCAGCACTTCTGTAAGGGGTACAGATAGGCAGTTCTGTGGCCACAAACGTGACTCCAGGACGGTATGTTGCCTCCCTGGTGCTAGGGTCAAGGATGTCACAGAGCGGCCGCAGGACATTCTGAAGGGAGAGGGTGAGCAGCCAGAGGTCGTGATACATATTGGTACCAACGGCATAGGTAGAAAAAGGGATGAGGTCCTGCAACAAGAATTTAGGGAGCTAGGTAGCAGATTAAAAAGCAGGACCTCTAAGGTTGTAATCTCTGGATTACTTCCGGTGCCACGTGCTAGTGAGTTTAGAAATAGGATGATAGAGCAAAGAATGCATGGCTGAGGAGATGGTACAGGAGGGAGGGCTTTAGCTTCCTGGATCACTGGGTCTGTTTCTGGCAAAGGTGGGACCTGAACAAGTTGGACGGGTTGCACCTGAACTGGAATGGGACCAGCATCCTTGCTGGGAGATTGATAGTGCTGTTGGTGGGGGTGGGGGGTGTTTAAACTAATTTGGCAGGGGGACGGGATACAGAGTGGAGGTACAGTAGGGGATAATACAGAACAGAAAGTGAGTCTGCCTGGAAGGCATAGCAAATATAGACCTGGTAAGGCACAAGGGAAAAATGCAAGGTTGGATTGCATCTATTTCAATGCAAGGAGTCTTACTAGTAAGGCAGATGAATTGAGGGCATTGATTAGCACATGGGATTATGATATTATTGCTATCACAGAGACATGGTTGAATGAGGGACAGGACTGGCAGCTCAATATTCCAGGGTATAGAATCTTCAGGCATGACAGGGGAGGGGATAAAACAGAAGGTGGCATTGCACTGTTGATCAAGGACTCAATTACTGCAAGCAGGGATGACATCTTAGAAGGTTCCTCAAATGAGGCCATTTGGGTAGAACCTAAAAACAAAAAGGGGACAGTCACTTGGCTGGGTGTGTACTACAGGCCTCCAAACAGTCAGCAAGAGATAGAGGAGCAGAAATGTAGGCAAATCCTTGAGAGGTGTAAAAATAATAGGGTAATAATATTCGGGGACTTCAACTTCCCCAATATTAAGTGGGATGGTCTTAGTGCAAAAGGCTTAAAGGGGGTGGAATTCTTAAAATGCATACAGGAGAGCTTTTTGAGCCAGTATGTGGGAAGTCCTACAAGAGAAGGGGACCTAATTCTAGGGAATGAAGCCAGTCAAGTGGTAGAAGTGTCAGTGGGGGAGCATTTCGGGGATAGTGACCATAACTCTAAGATTTAAGGTAGTTATGGAAAAGGACAAAGATGGACCAAAAATAAAGGTATTGAATTGGGGGAAGGTTAATTTCAATATGATAAAACAGAATCTGGCCAAAGTGGACTGGGAGCAGCTACATCACATCAGTGAGAGTCATTCAAAGAGGAAATTGTGAGAGTTCAGAGCCAACATGTACCCATTAAGGTGAAGGGTAGGACTAACAGTTCTAGGGAACCCTGGATGTCAAGGGATATAGAAGATTGGATCAGGAAAAAAAAGGAGGCTTATGGCAGATCTCAAGCGCTGAAAACAATGGAGGCACTAGATGAGTATAGAAAGTGTCGGGAGGTACTTAAAGTAATTAGGAAAGCGAAGAGAGGACATGAAAAATCACTGGTGGGCAAGATAAAGGAAAATCCTAAGGCATTTTATAAGTATATTAAGGGTAAGAGGAAAACCAGGGAAAGAGTAGTGCCCATTAGGGACCAACGTAGCAATCTGTGTGTGGAGCTGGAGGACATAGGTGAGGTTTTAAATGATTACTTTTCATCGGTGTTCACTATGAAGAAGGACGATGTAGGTGTAGAGATCAGGGAGGCATATTGTCATATACTTGAACAAATTAGCATTGAAATGGAGGAAATATTAGCTGTTTTAGTGGGCTTAAAAGTGGATAAATCCTCAGGCCCAGATGAGTTGTATCCCAGGCTGTTATGTGAGGCAAGGGAGGAGATAGCAGGGGCTTCGACACAAATTTTCAAATCCTCTCTGGCCGCAGGAGAGGTACCAGAGGACTGGAGGACAGCGAATGTGGTACCATTATTCAAGAAGGGTAGTGGGGATAAACCAGGTAATTACAGGCCGGTGAGTCTAACATCAGTGGTTGGGAAAATATTGGAAAATATTCTGAGGGACAAGATTAATCTCCACTTGGAGAGGCAGGGATTAATCAGGCATAGTCAGCATGGCTTTGTCAGGGGGAGATCATGTTTAACTAATTTGATTGAATTTTTCGAGGAGGTGACTAGATGTGTCAATGAGGGTAAAGCAGTAGATGTAGTCTACATGGACTAAGGCTTTTGATAAGGTCCCGCATGGGAGATTGGTTAAGAAGGTAAGAGCCCATGGGATAACCCATGATAAGCATCAAAATCAGATTTTTCGTGCAAAAGTGGCACCCAAATGTGCTGAAGATGCACAATATATAGAAAGAAAGGAATGAAAGACAACCTCAGAGTGTCTCAAAGAGCTTTACAGACAATGAAGTACTTTTTGAAGTGTAGCAACTGTTGTAATGAGGGAAACACGGCAACCAATTTGCACTCAGCAAGGTCCCACAGACAGCAATGTGACAGAGACCAGATAATCTGTTTCATTAACAAAATAATGTAGCTGAGTAGGTTTGCACAGACTTCAATGATGAGAAATGGATTATAGTATAACATCACCAATAAGTGATTTTAAGAAGGTAAGGTGCAGATTGAGGTCCATGCAATTTTTATTTGTTCTGACAATTTGGATATTTTAAGGAGGCTGCTGTATTCATATGGGAAGTGATTAAGCTTGGTCTTTATGATATCGTTCTCATTTGTAAAGCCCTCAGCGCTAAAACGTAAAAACAATGAGAAAATTAATGATGATAAGCAGCATTTAGTGTCCCTGGTCAGGAGCTGCACTCTCCATAGGCTACACTATAGCTATTATGGTTCAGGCTGAGTAAGTTGCTTTACAAAGCTGAGTATTACAAGAACAAAGATCAACCAATAACAGCACAGATCCTGAGCCACATCACCATGGGAACCATCAACATTTGAATCAATACACCCGTAAAAAGCAGTTCAATATAATTTGCAACACAGAAAAAAATTCTGACCAGTATGTTTATTAAGCAAGATATAAACATTATTGGGTTCATGATAAAGGCTTCCAAATTACAGGTCTTTTGCACTATGGAAGTAAATGCACTACTTTAATGCATTCTATGAACTGCAAATAGCCAGGAATACAATTTTCAGACAAACATGTGGTTAAGTGCTTCTTGAATTCCTCTCTAGCTCTGAATGCATGTTGTTTCACCTGAGATACAAGCTGGAATTACACTTGTTTCCTAACTGACTATAAATGAATCAATGGTACCTTTACACACATGCATCTCTGTTACTAAAAAAGATGTCTTTATTAGAACACCACAATGAGAGCCCAGCTATAATTAACAATATACAGACTATCTGTGCATTCCATATGAAACCATGCAATCAATATAGCTTTGTACTTCCTTTAAGTGGGGCTAACTTTGAAAATAATGAAGACGGAAAACAAATAAAGTGAAGCAATATGATTGTAACATGGCATTCGTATATTAAAGTGTCTTTTCCCACGAGTCTAGATTATGTCATAATTATGTCTACCACTGAAAAAGAAAAAACTTCCGGGGGTTAGATGGGTGGCCTTTGTATCATATACACTCTGGATTTCTAAGATTACTTGTTGCTTAACCCAGGAAAGGTTCAGGGCTTTTTTTTTCCTGTTTACTCTAAATGAGCCCTCTCTATTTGGAGGCTGGCCAAGCTCTGGTTTAATGAATCATAATGATGCATCATTATTTGTCTGCACGTCATGGAAACTGTCCTTGGAAAGACACATGTGTCCATCAGGGAAAAATGTTGCTGTTTGCTTTCTAAATGTTAAAATTTAGAATATACAAAGCCGTGTAGTGTGAAAGGCATTATTGTCCAAACTAGACACAGGAGCAAATGCCCTAGTGATAGAATATGAAACAAAAACAAAAGCAAAAATAAAAAAAAATGCTATCCCTACTAATGATGTAAATACAGCAGTTGTTTTGATACATTCATTTTTACTCTGTGGTAATGAACTGGTTTTAAAAGACTTTGCATTTATTTCCTGGGCTTCTAAGTCAATGGAAAGCCTGAGTTCCATATGATACTGCAGCATGGTTAAAGTAGTGTGGTTGTATAAATCTACAGCCTATTTACTTTATACGAATAAATTCCAAGTTGAAATCCTACACTGAAATATTTGTATTGCATTGGTTAATAGCTTTGCATTAAATTCCTGCTTGCTATTTTAACTAAATTGTCAAGCTGCTTAAAATAAATGGGTTAACAATTTAATTATTTTAAATGGCCATTTGGTTCGATGAATGAACGGGCATCTCAGTTGAATGCATTAAGCAAGGTGGTACAATAGTGTACAATAAAAATTGCTTTCACTATTCTGTTGGACAAAACAATTTTGGCATTTGTTCTTATATATGCCTTTCATACGTGCGTTAATCTTGTAAAATTTTATGGAAAATAAAATAGCTTCCAAGAGCACATTGGCCCAGATTTTGCGGTAGTAACAATGATGAAACTGTCACTGACCTCACCTCCTCTGGAGAACTTCATCTACAGCTTCCAACCTCATAGTCCCACAACCCTGGACAGCCCGCTTCTACCTCCTTCCCAAAATCCACTAACAGGACTGTCCCAGCAGGCCCATTGTGTCAGCCTGTTCCTGCCCCACTGAACTTATTTCTTCCTATCTTGACTGTATCTTTTCTCCACTGGTCCAGTCTCTTCCCACCTACATCCGTGACTCTTCTGACACCCTACGTCATTTTGACAATTTCCAGTTTCCTGGTCCCAACCGCCTCCTCTTCACTATGGACGCCCAATCTCTCTACACCTCCATCCCCCACCAGGATGGTTTGAGGGCTCTGCACTTCTACCTTAAACAAAGGCCCAACCAGTCCCCATCCACCACCCTCCTCCTCCGCCTGGCTGAACTTGTTCTCACATTGAACAACTTCTCCTTCAACTCCATTCACTTCCTTCAAGTAAAAGGTGTTGCTATGGGTACCCACATGGGTCCTAGTTATGCCTGTCTTTTTGTGGGTTATGTCAAACATTCCTTGTTCCAGTCCTACTCAGGCCCCCTCCCCCAACTCTTTTTCTGGTACATTGATGACTGTATCGGTGCCGTTTCCTGTTCTTGCCCCGAACTGGAAAACTTTATTAACTTTGCTTCTAATTTCCACCCTTCTCTCACCTTTACATGGTCCATCTCCGACACTTCCCTGCCCTTCCTCGACTTCTCTGTCTCCATCTCTGCGGATAGGCTGTCTACTAATATCCGTTATAATCCCACCGACTCCCACAGCTACCTTGACTACATATCTTCACACCCTGCCTCCTGTAAGAACTCCATTTCATTCTCCCAGTTTCTCCGTCTCTGACGCATCTGCTCTGATGATGATACCTTCCATGACAGCGCTTCTGATATGTCTTCCTTTTTCCTCAACCGAGGATTCCCCCCACTGTTGTTGACAGGGCCCTCAACCGTGTCCGGCACATTTCCCACACCTCTACCCTCACCCCTTCCCCTCCCTCCCAGAACTGTGACAGGGTTCCCCTTGTCCTCACTTTCCACCCCATCAGCCTCCATATCCAAAGGATCATCCTCCACCATTTCCGCCACTTCCAGCATGATGCCACTACCAAATGCATCTTCCCCTCCCTTCCCCTGTCAGCATTCCGAAGGGATCGTTCCCTCCACGACACCCTGGTCCACTCCTACCCCCACCACCTTGTCCCCTTCCCATGGCACCTTCCCCTGCAATCGCAGGAGGTGTAATATCTGCCCATTTACCTCCTCTCTCCTCACTATCCCAGGCCCCAAACACTCCTTTCAGGTGAAGCAGCGATTTACTTGTACTTCTTTCAATGTAGTATACTGTATTCGCTGCTCACAGTGTGGTCTCCTCTACATTGAGGAGACCAAACACAGACTGGGTGACCACTTTGCGGAACACCTCCGCTCAGTCTGAAAGCATGCCCCGAGCTTCCAGTTGCTTGCCATTTCAACACTCCCCCCTGCTCTCATGCTCACATCTCTGTCTTGGGATTGCTGCAGTGTTCCAGTGAACATCAACGCAAGCTCGAGGAACAGCATCTCATTTACCGATTAGGCACACTACAGCCTGCTGGACTGAACATTGAGTTCAATAATTTCAGAGCATGATGGGCCCCCTCATTTTACTTTTATTTTTAGATTTTTTTTTCTTTTTTATATATATATTTTTTGTGTTTATTTTATTTTATTTCATTTTAATTTGTTCAGTTTGTTTACCCACTGTTTTTTTTTCATGTTTGTACTTGCAGCTGTTCAATTTTCAGTTCGTTAACACCCCATCTGTACTAATGCTTTGTCTTTCAACACACCATTAACATATTGTTTGCCTTTGCTCCATGACCTTCTGGTCAGCTATTCTGTCACCTTGTCCTATCTACACCTTCTCCTTTGTCATCTCTTGCCTCACCCCACTTTACTTGCTTATAACCTTTCACATTTCTAATATTTGCCAGTTCTGAAGAACGGTCACTGACCTGAAACGTTAACTCTGCTTCTCTCTCCACAGATGCTGCCAGGCCTGCTGAGTATTTCCAGCATTTCTTGTTTTTATTTATGAAACTGTCAGTGTTTGCCATCACGACTTCTCTGAAACTGACAGCAGTTTCCCGAGTCTGCATATGCACAGTTAAATGTGAAATACAGAAGTTGCTGTCAGTGATTCTATGCTTCCCCATAGGGTGTGCTGCTGAAGTCCCCCAGACTGACATCAAGTAGGAATACCTGCACTGAGGAGAACTTCCCTTTTACTATCAGGTTTTTATGAATCCTAATGTATCTTAATAATTGCTATTTAACCAGGCCTATGCAACTTGAGGTTTCCCTTTGTCCGTTTCTTGTGCATTTGTGCTGTCATTTTGGACCCAAGCCCATCACTTCTATCACCACTTTTTTCTTCCTTTGACTTCTTTTCTCTTTACCACCCACAACCACCCCCCCACCCCTAGACCCATCTCTCCTTTCATCATACCTCCTTTCGTTTCTCCCCTCTCAGGTACCCTTCCCTCCCAAATCCCTACTCCAACCTTTCAGTACTCCTCAGCCTTCCTACACTCCTGCCGCCATCCCGGGCTTGATTCCCTCTTAGGTAAGTCTACAGCTTCCCTCTGTGCCTCTCTTGGAATTCACCGAAGAGCCCATTGAGGCACTCAGCGCTGCTTCATTATGAGCAGCAAGCCCAACTGCCCAATCCTATTCTTTCACCAGCCATCCTACTCAGCATACCTGCTGGGGGTTAATCTCGTTCCTATCCAACTCAGTCCTCCCACCCCTGTGAACTCTGCCAATGGATCAGCTATCAACGCCCCTGTCACTTCTCCCTCCAGAATGTGTGGTCACTTGTAAACAAGCCCCTTGCAACCCATGAACTTATAGTGGATGATTGCATTGACATCATGGCCTTGACAGAAATCCTGGCTGTGGGGTGATGACACTTTCCCTCTAAACGATGCCTCCCCGCCTGGCTATACCTTGCCCAAGACTGTCATGGTGGTAGTGTGACTCTTATCACCAAATCACACCTTCACCTGCCCCCTTACTCCTCTGGCACTTTCTCCTCCTTTGAGCATCTAACATTGTTCTGCCACTCCCACTTCTCATTTAAAATCCTCGTTCTCAACCACCCATCCAAGTACCATAAAAATGTTCTTGCCCAGCTACCTTCACTGCTTTCCTCCTTTAGCCTCTGCACATTCTCATCTCTTCTCATCCTCGATGTTTTCAACTTCCATCTCACCACATCATGAGTGAAACGAGATGTTGCATTGTTCTCTTGTTTCTCTATCTCCCCTCATGCCCTCTCTGAGCACATCTTGCCCATGAGACCCACCTTCTGCACCCTTGACCCTATTCCCACAAAACTGCTGACCATCTATCTACTCTTCCTGGTCCCCCGTTAGCTGATATTGTTAATAGTTCTGCCTCTTTAGGTACTGTCCCTCTCTCCTTCAAATCTGTGATCATCACCGCGCTCTCTTCAAAAAACACTTTCCCCACCTCCTTGCATACTGCAGCCTCATCTCCAAACTCCCTTTCCTCTCCAAAGTTTTCCAGACTGTGAGGAGATGGTATGGATGACTTCCACTTTTTACCTCTCAACTGCCCGTAGACAGTGTTTTTAAAAGTATTGTTTTAGTTCTAGAGTGTTTTAGTAGTCTAATAAACAGATAAACCGTAGGTTTTCTTGTAGGCTTAAAAGATAAATCATTTATTGAACAAAACCCGAAAATGTTCGCAACCTCATCCACTCATACATGCACACACACATGAAGAGATAGAGATTAGAGGATAAAATGCACTTAAGTCCGATTGTTGTAAACAAAAGCTGACTTTGAAACATTTTGTTAACAGTGGTGCAGGCCTAGTGTTCCTTTTCTTAGTTCACTGAAGTATTGCAGACTCCTCTGGTTAAGATTCAGTCAAAGCCAATGGTGAGAAGCCTGTTATGATTTCTCAGGTGGGGAATTTTCAAAGTCATCTTGCAGTATCTCTCTACCTCTGTCATTTAAAGTTGGTGCAGGCAGGGTCTTCTTCTTGGCTAGATTGGTCTTCTGCTTCCTGGCTGGCTGACTTCTGTCCTGTCTTTCAAAGAAGTTTCTTTTATAAGAAAAACCTTATCAAATTTGGTTTGGTTTGAATGTGGCTTATCTTGATAAGGTGGTGTTATGTCCCATCTATTACCTTGGCTTTGAATCCAGAGCCTCGCTGTCTGTGAAGGCCTTTGTCAACACAATTCTTGGAGATAGGAGCCATTTAGCATTGAATGGGCTGTTTAGTATTTTAATGTGCCTTCCGCAGGACTAGTCCAGATGTGATGATGGGTTTAGTCTCCAACAGTCACTATGTATATTAGCAGTACAGGAGAAGTCACCTGACCTCTTACTTCATCTTGTCTGCAGCAAAAGTGTGTCCATTTTTTGGAGTTTAGTTCATCAGTTCATTTTTACAGTTCATAATTGCTCCAGTTCACTTTAGTTCATAACTGTTCCTTGCGTGAGCGTGACAGTTGTTGCCTCCCAAATCCATGCCCGTCTCTCCTGGAACTCCATGTTTTAATCCCTGCACCCAGGTTTCCACCCCTGCCACAGTATTTTGTTGTAATTTGCTTTATAAGGCTCCGTTGAAGTGCCTGGGGAGTTTTTCTGTGTTGAAGACACTATATAAATACAAGTTGTTGTTATTTTACACCATTAGTCTTGTTGTAAAAGCCCTTGAAAAAGTTATAACTTGCTGAATGAGGTGGAATTGGAATTTTAGCAGTGTGCTAAATTTATAATTACTCTGAAAACCTCTCTTTGTCCCTGGAAAACTAATCTTATATTTGTGGAATGTTAAATTTCTCCATTATGATAAGAAACAAATCACACATTTTTAATATAGTATTTTTTAAAAGTTTGTTTATGATATTTCAGCTTCTACCTTAATGCCATGTGTGTGCTGCAATCATTCATTTTTATTAAAACTTGAAGGATAATCAGTACATTTTACTTTCTGGTTTGCTGTCTGTGAGAATACTTCAATGCAATTGGCTGTTTACCCCAGTTGATGAAATCACTTCTGCTGGATGCCTGGAGATCCATTTGACCTGGTGCCAGATTCAAACTGATGTCAGAGAAAGTGAAACCCATACCACAGAGATCACTAGCCCTAAGTGGGCAGCCTTCTTCAAGGCCAATGGGAAGATCCATTGCTTCACTGCTGACTGTGAAATCCAGACCATTAAAATCTCTGTTTCCCTACAGTGTCCAATCAGTCTTAATTTCTGTGTAAGACCGGTTCACTTACAGTCAGCTGTGGCTCAGTTGGTATCATTGTCGCCTCTGAGTCAGAAGGTTGTGGCTATAAGTCCTACTGCAGAGTCCTAAGTACAAAATCTTCTCTGGTACTGCAGTGGAGGTGCTACATTGTCTTTCAGATAAGATATTGAAGCAAGGATGAAAAATGAACTATTTTGAAGAAAAGCTGGGGAGTTCTCCCCGGTGTCCTGGACAATATCTATCTCTCAACCTACATCATTAAAACAGATTATCTAATCATTTCACATTGCTGTTTCTGGAGCCTTGCTGTGGGCAAATTGGCTGCCATGTTTTCTACATTACAACGGTGATTACATTTCAAAAGTACTTCATTGTCTGTAAAGCACTTTGGGATCCCCTGAGGTTGTGAAAGGTGATATAGAAATGCAAGGCTTTCTTTTCTTTATTTCTTTAAAGACCAATTGAAATATTCACAATGTAGATCAACGGGAAATATAGGAACGTTTTCAAATAGAAACTTCATAATATAAGAATATTTCTCCCTTCCCCACTGAACTGCATTAATCACCTTAAAGAGCATCCCAGTACTTTAATATGAAAGTCATGGTTCAATAATTTACATAAGAATTTTTATTTTAGGTTGACACATAGATATTTATTTGCAACTTCTGTTTTAGAATTCAAGTCGTCATTATACAACTAAAGCTGGACATACATTTACAAACCATTCATGTGAGGTAAGTACATGCTTAGCAGAAATATACAGCAGTTTGGATGCCAATGGGCAAAATGAATGCATTGGAAAGTTAAAAATATTGAATCCAAACTGAGGAATGTTTTTCTAATTGCAAAGCAAACAAAGGATTTTGCATTAATAATATTTAGTGATTATTTTACCATATCATAGTTTTGGATATGGTGCAAGAAGCAGCCACAGATTACAAGCGAATTGCTTGTGCCTAAATGGAATGTGAACACAACCATCCCAGTGTGGTGTTGAAGCTCAGATACTTGTTGACATCAATGTGAATAATGACTGTTAATAAAAGATCCTCTGGAGCCAAAGGAACAGGATCGCACCCCCAAACCCAGACACAGAGCCTGCTTCAAGCACCCCCATTCCCCACCCTTCCACTAAGACTTACCTCAAGGCCCACTGCTGATGAGACAGCCAGGATGAACTTGCAGTATTCGCACAGGTGATCTGCCGATGGAAGCATGATCAATTTCTATCGATCCTCGGGTCTCCTGCTTTGCGTACGACAACAGTTCCAGGCTAATTCCTGCCCCAATGATCTGATAATTATGTAATTGTAGCAGCAGTTGGCATTATGGCTGTAACAGGCATCTTCAAGACTCCTGAACAAGACCTAGTTTAGAGTGTCTGAATAAACCTCTGCTATAATGGTAAATGAAATTTCATCAACTTTACTTCTAATTTCCACCCTTCCCTCACTTTCACATGTCCATCTCTGACTCTTCCGTCTCTTCCTGGACTTCTCTGTCTCCATTTCTGGGTATAGGCTGTTGACTAATACCTACGCTAAACTCAACAACTCCCAAAGCTGCCTTGACTACACTTCCTCCCACCCAGCTTCATGCAAGGACTCTATTCCATTCCTCCAGTTTCCCTGTCTCCATCTCATCTGTTCTGACAATGCCACCTTCCATACCAGTTCTCCCGATACATTTTCCTTTCTCCTCAACTGATGATTCTCCTCCACCATAGTTGACTGGATCCTCGAATGTGTTTGTTCAATTTCCTGATATTCTGCTCTCACCCCTTTCCCTCCCTCCCAGAACCACAATAGGGTTCCCCTTCTTCTCACCTTCCCCCAGCCTTCACATTCAACAGATCATCCTTTGCCATTTCTGCTACTTCCAGGTTGATGCCACCACTAAACATATCTTCTCCTCTCCCCCCTTTCAACCTTCCGAAGGGAGCACTCGCTCCTCAACACCTTGGTCCACTCTTCAATTACCCTGAACACCCAGTCCTCTTCTCACTACATCTTCCCATGCAACTGCAGGAGCTGCAATGCCTACCCTTTTACCTCCCCACTTCCCACCATCCAGAGCACTGAACCTTTCTTCCAGGTGAAATAGCAATTTACTTGTACTTCTTTCAATTTAGTATATTGTATTCAATGCACATGATGTGGTCTCCACTACACTGGGAAGACAAAACACAGACTGGGTGATCACTTTGCAGAACATTTCCTTTCAGTCCACAGGAGTGACCCGGAGCTTCTGGTTGCCTGTCATTTTAATTCTCTGCCCCACTCCTACTCTGACTACTCTGTCCTTGGCCTCCTATGCTGTTCTCATTAAGCACAATGCAAGCTTGAGGAATGGAAGCTTGAGGAACTGTACCTCATCTTTTGATTATGCATTTTACAGCCTTCTGGCCTCAACATTAAGATCAACAATTTCAGATTATAACCTTAGCCTCCACTTTTTTTCTGAAGGCAGCTGTTGCTAAGGAGTCTGTTGTTCCATCCTCTAGACCAGGGTTGTCCAACCTGTTCATGTGGGCGGGCTACAATACAATTTTTGTCTTACATAGGTGGCTGGTGAGACAATTTCAGAAAGATACGGGCATTAAAAATTTATCTTCCTATTAATCAAAACAAAAACAAATGTGCATTTTATTGAAGAAGCTTTAATTGATTGAGTGAGATACCTGGCATTTTTTTGCTTGCCCAAGTAGTCAATGTTTGCTGGCACACTTGTAGTGATGCAGAGTATTGAGGAGAGATGTTCATCTGTCGGGAGTGATCTTGATCACTCTCTGTCTCTCTCTCTTTGTCTCTCTCACTCGCTCTCTCCCTGTGTGTCCCCTTTCTCTGTGTCCCCACTCTCTGTTCCCTCCCTCTCTGTGTTGCTTCCCCCCTCTCTGTCTGGCTGTTTCTCACACTCTCCCCCCTCTCTCTCTCTGTCCCTCCCACTCTCTCTGTTCCCCCTCTCTCTCGCTGTCCCACCTCTCTGTCTCTCTGTACCCCCTTTCTCTCACACTCTGTTCCTCTCTCTCTATGCCTCTTCTCACTGACCGCCCTCTCTTTCACTCTCTGTTCCCCCATCTCTCTCACTGCTGCTCTCTCTCTGTCCCCCATCTCTCTCTCTCTGTCCTACCTCTCTCTCTCTGACAGTTGCCGAGAGCGGGAATGCTCAGCAGAGCAGCTTTGTGGTTGATCAGTTTTTTAAAATCATAGATCAGTTTCACAGCTGACAGGTGCTGGGAGCAGGAACAGTGGTTTCCCAACTTCGGACAGATTCAGGGTTATCCTGCAGGTTCCAACTTTTTTTAAAAGCCCACTGGACAACCCAAATGTGTCCAAAGTTTGGAAACCATGTTCCTGCGCCCAGCACCTGTTTGCCTTGAAACTGACCTGTGATTTTTTTAAAAATCCAGACTGGAAGAAGAAGCCAATGGGAAGTTTCTCATCTCTGAAATTACCAGTCATGGACCTTGGCAAGGATGAGGAACAGCTGGGTACAGTTTACATCTGTGGGCCAATGGAAACCTTTGGAGGGCCGGATCCTAGCCATGGACCATATGTTGGACAACCCTGCTCTGGACCCATGTTTCATTTCTTTACTACTCCCTTTACCATTTCCTTTCACTTTGCACCATCATCCCTTTTGTCATTTAAAATTTCCTGTCTTCCATCCTAACTCAGACCTTCCCTTTTTTCCTTTATTCCCCTCCCGCCTTTCCCTGACTCTGTACTTGCTTAAAACCTGTTATAGTTCTAAGTTTTTCCAGTTCTGACAAAAGGTCATTGACCTGTAACATTATCTATGTTTCTCTCTCCACATATGCTGCCTAACCTGCTGAGTATTTCCAGCATTTTCTTTTTTTATTTCCGATTTCCAGCATCTGCAGTGTTTTGCTTTTGTCTTCTGTAATGGTGCTACTCTAATTTGGGTTCAAGAAGACCAACACCTGTGAGCCTGCTCCCAGAGATTACACTACTTAATCCCACTCCTTTATTCTAATGGTAGACTGAAAGGCCTGGTTTCTACAGTGTAAATGCTGGAAATCGTAAAGGAACACCATTCTTCCTGAATCCAAATGAAAACAGCAACAGGATAAAAGCAGTAAAAAGCATATTCTATTGTTGTAAAAGGAATTCTGGATTTTACTGGTGCTTTGGGGGATTGTGGTCAGCGATTATGCCCATTTACCAATGACGAATGGTCACTGGATGGTCACATTCTGTTTTATTGCTTTTGATTCCGTGGTTTTTAACCAGTATAGTGATGTGGGATCTGTCCATTTCTCCACGACGTGAGGAGTAACCATTGTGCCCAGTTATACTCAAGTTACAGGAGTACATTACAATAAGGACATAAGGGGCAATTTTGCGAGACAAGTTTCTGGCCTTGGAGTCTCACTTGCCAGAAGCACAGAGCAGAGAATCGTGTGCAGAAATCAGCGTGCCTGATTCACAGTGATGCTGATTTTCCGGTCATTAATTTCAACAACCAGAAAATCGAGTGTGTTAACTGACCTCCCCATCTGATTCACTGATCCTTGCTCCGAGTCAATGAGGTTCTGTGGTAGGAGCCTCATCTTGCAAAATGACTTATATAATAAATTACCAACAATCCACAAAATTTGTTATTTGCTAATCCTATATCCTTGCAGAAAGGTGGAAGGCGTCTGATATTATTATTGACACATACATCACAAAGCACCACGTTAAAGAAAGAAAAAGACTTGCATTTATATAGCACCTTTCATGACCTCAGAATGTCCCAAAAGGCTTTACAGAGAATTAAGTGGGTTTTTTTTTAAGTGTAGTCCATGTTGTAATGCAGTAAATGCTGCAGCTGATTCGCATGCAGCAAGGTCCCACAAACAGAATGTTATAATGACCAGATTTTCGTGGTGTTACTTAATGGACAAATATTGGCCAAGACATAAGGGAGAACTCCCTTGCTCTTCTTCAAAATAGTGCCTTGGGACCTTTTACATCCATCTCAAAGGGTAGATGGGGCCTCAGTTTATCTCTCATCTGAAAAATGTTGAGAATGTTTTGATGTGTTTTTAGATGTTATTTGTCATGCAGCGACCTTTTTCATAACTACAAACAGGAAACACTTACATATCCAATGAATATACACTCCTCAGGGATAAGCAAAATATACTGACCTGAAAATACATTGCCACTTGTGATTAATATTTTTCTTACATTGCAACCCAGTGTTGAAATCTAGCCTTAGCAAAGAGAATGAACTGATAGGAGGGGTTTTGATTGTACTGCTGGCTCTCAGTGAGGCAATTCTATAGCACATAATACATTTTAAAAACACGTGCACACATGCATATCAGAGGTCACACTTCTGAGCAGCAAATTCTGGATGTAGGTATAGCAAATGATATATTGGATACTGTAGCATAGTAATTAAGTTACTGAACCAGTAATCCAGAGGCCTGGACTAATAATCTGGAGATGTACGTTTAAATCCAGTCACAGCAGTTGGGGAATTTAAATTCATTTAATTAAATAAATCTGGAATAAAAAGCCAGTCTCAGTAATAGAATGAAACTACCAGATTGTTGAAGAAACCCAACTGGTTGACTAATGTCCTTTAGGAAAGGAAAAGTGCTGTCCTTGCCTGGTCTGGCCTATATCTGACTCCAGATCCACAGCAATGTGGTTGACTCCTAACTGCCTTCTGAAATGGCCTAAAAGGCCACTCAGTTGTCACCACTACCTTCTCAAGGGTAATTAGGGACGGTCAATAAATGATGGCTTTGCCAGCAATGGCCACACCTGTGAATGAATAAATTAAAAAACGTACATGTTGAAATGCAGAAAAAAATAATAATTTTGTCCTGCAAACCAGGCTGGATGCAGCAGGTTTTACAGACTGTTTCAGTTTATTGTGCTCAGTGCTGCAAGTCGCAAAAGCTGAACCCCAGCTCTGCACTAATGTTGTCAAATAAAAGTTGAATATTATCCAGTTTTGGATTTGATCCTACCTTCCTTTAACAACATTGAAAATGTATCAATAAGGACTACTTAATATTGTGATGCTTTGGAATTTGAAGTATGTTCTTTCAAAGCAATTTGGTGTCAGTGAAAATGAGTTTGTCGACTCAACACAGAATGGACTTGAAGTGCACTTCAGAGCAAGTTGATTCTTTGAATCGTTGTATCTCCAGTCCCTGCCTGATAATATGGCTGATAAGGACGTATGTGTGAACTCCACTACAATTAACTGAATCAGCTCGAATTAATTGTATAAATAACACATGCTGTCAATAAGAAATTTGAGGCAACAAAATGAAAAAAATCCACAGAAATTATGAAAAGGTAAATTGGGTGCTGTAACTGACTGAAATGTCCTGCGGCTAGGGTGGGGACAAGCAAAATCAACGAGGGAACCTACTTTCTATCGTGATCCAATAATTACTTCTGCAAGCTATGAACTAGTGCATGCTAGTGCGTCCAGAAAACAAAAAGGGGCAGGAAATTGAAGGAAAGAAAAGCCTGTTGAATGTACTGAACATTTACTTTGGATCCAATTATTTTTGTGCAAAGATTTCAATTTGTAAACTGTCAAATTTCAGCAAGGCTGACTCAAATGGGCGGTATTGCTAATATTTCTCTATTATCTGCTATTAGTTATTTTTCTCCCCTGTTTAAAGTGTCTCTAAAAATACCCATTACATATCTGCCAATACCAGTGGACTTGGTTCCCTATCCTGTTCCGCTCTCCTCTCCTCCACTCGTGGGGAATGGCTTGCACTGTACCTTCCTTTGATGGCCAGCTAAGATTGTGACTCCACTACATGGGTTATGATTATTAATATATGTTTGATAACTTTCTGGTGCATTGCACTGGCACAGCGATATGCTTTACCAGTGGCTGCAGGTCTCCTCCTGTTAATAGTTATATTAACGTAAATATTTGAATGTAGTTTTAAGGCCATTTGTGCTTTAGGGTTTCATATTCTTGAGGCAAAACATGTTTCCGTGCTCCATCAAGTTTTAGTGCTGGAAGTAGGCTTCCTGTCTAGTGTGCCAAACACCGCGGGGATTGAGAAATTTCCAAGTTAGTATGAATGAAGCAAATATTGTATTAGTTTGGAAGAAGGGCAAAGATTAGCTGTCGGGGTCAGTGGACTCAAATGGAAATTGTGTAAATTTAGTCGAAACATACCACACATAAAGTATAGTTTTATGTTCCATGTAAGATGTCATCACCATGTTTATGTATTTTTCAAACATAAATTGTGTTGTTCAAAAGTAGTTTGGATCAAAGCACAATTTCTGTAGTATAAATTGCCACCATGGGATCCTTGTTATTTTACAAAGGAAGAAGAGGAAGAACAAAGTCAACCTTTGAACCTCCTTTTAATACCAACCTTGACAATTCCAAAACATGAAATAGGTATTTACAGGATTATCAGATAGGGAAAACTAAACAAACTATGCAGCTTGAAGTGCAAAAGCTCAAAAAGTGATATTTTATAACATCCAGTTCATTTGACAGTATTTAATCAGATTAGAAAAAGACTTTGAATGCGTACACCCACTTGTGATCCACCTCTCTCTCACCCGAGACCTTTGGCAGATGTGCAGTTCCATGTATCGATAGACAGATAGAGAGATTCTGCATATAGATATTGGGCTGAATTTTACTGGCCCCTCGACACCGCGGCTTGCGGCGCGGGGGCCGGTAAAATGCTGCGGGGAGAAGCCCGCCTCGACCCGTGACGTCCCCGCCGTGTTTTACTGGCGGCGGCGGGAACTCGTTGCGGCGCCTCCACCCCACCCCCCACCGCCGCACGGCGGTGGCACCACAATTAGCATATGGTATTGATTACTTACCTTTACTGATTATGCAGCCCGCCGCCTCTCCACCAACACTGCTGGATTTTTCGTTCAACGGGTGGCCGTCACGTGCCGTCCTGTTCAAGATCTGAAAAGCCGGTGGGTCCTCACTCTTCATTACAGAAGTGAGGAGGGAGGGGAGATACACAGGGGTCTAACTCTGCATTCTTAAAGGGAGGAGGGAGAGGGGGATACACAGGGATTGTACTCTGCATTCTGAAAAGGAGGGGATCTGGGATTACTGGAGGGAAAGCTGTGCTGGCATAAAGGGAGGTACCGTGTACCATCCCTCCGTTAACAGTGTACGCTCTGTGTTTGTGAGGGGGCAGTGGCACACTAGGCACCCTGTGTGTGGGGAGGTTGCCAGAAAGGGCAGAAACAGTAAGGTGTTATGGATGGTGGGGGCAATCGATTCAGCTGGTAGTATCTTGATCTGGTCATGTTGTGCCACTCTGAGTGTTGGCCAAGATGGGCAATGCCATGGCATGCCACATAGTTGATGCAGGAAAGCAGCTGATGTACCCGCCAACACCAATCCATACCCTGTTAGGAACCTTCGAATACATGCAGGGTTCAACTTTATTTATCACATGGAAATAGGTATGGCTCATCTTACATTGTGTGATCCTCTGCATGTCAGGATCTGTATGCACCAGAGACAATACCAACAGACAGGTGCGATCCACGTAGAGGCCCCTGATCATGAGTAGCAGCCCCCAAAGTGAGCCTGCCATTACGGTTGCCATGCATCTACATGCCCCAAAAGACATGCCATTGGATGTCAAAACACCAGTGTCAAAGGAGATTGCGTATATAGAGAGGGTGGTGACACGTCTCTGTGCCCTGCTTAATGATGACCTGCAGCCCATGGGCTCCAGTGGATATCCCATGCCTTTGTTTCTCATAGTGGCAGTGGTTCTCAAGCCTGATGCCTCTGCAGCCTTTTAGGGGCCCACCAGAGACCTTTGCGCGATCACACAGTCAGCAGTGCACCGCTGCATCAGGGAGGTCACCAATGCCCTGCACCGGAGGACCAGTGAGGATGTCCGCTTCAGGACAGACTCTCACAGCCAGGCCCAGAGGGCCATTGGTTCCGGCATCATTGCTGGAGAATCATAGGTTGTAAAGTTCATTGACTGCAATCATGTGGCCATCAGGCCTACTGCCAGGCTACCACCTGCAGACATCACCATTAAAGGATCCATCTCAATCTAGGTGAAGCTGGTATGTGAACACCGCAGATGCTTGCAGTGAATGTGTGACCACTTCTCAGGCAGCTGCCATGACACCTGGGTCCTGCGCCAGTCCCGGCTGCCACTGCTGTTCACTGAACTGGCTCAGATGGAGGGGTGGCGTCTTGGAGAAGAGGATCGCAACTTCACAGGACACTGGGACACAGCAGGGTAAGTATGTGGCAGCAAAGTGGAAAGTGCTGGGGTAACTCAGCAGGTCAGGCAGCATCTGTGGAGAGAGAAGCAAAGTTAACTTTCAGGTCTGTGAACTAGGACAAGTTAACTCTGCTTCTCCCTCTACAGATGCTGCCTGACCTTCTGGGTTTCTGCAGTATTTTCTCTTTGCTGCCAGATTGACAGCAGCCCCACTCTTCAGCTGTCAGGAAGCAGGTGCTGGCACGCTTCAAATAGGGCCCGAGCACCTGCTGCACAGCTGTCAAAAACTCTCTCACTGCGCTGAATGTCCCGCCTCTCCCCATGTAATATGAAGAGGGCGGCCCAGCACCGTGATTCTAATGAGTCCCCGCGATTAATATCACAGGGGCTTAGTGGCAGCTGGCGGATGTGGGCACGCCGCCGAGTTCAAAGGGCGCCGCTGTCTGCAGCGGCGCCCCAATAAAATACAACCCCATTGCGGCCCTCAATAATGCCAGTGAGTAACCTTATTCAAGAGTCAGGAAGGTAATGAAAAGGCTACTGGGATAAGGAGCAGAGATGACTTTAATGGGAACAGAGATAAATCCATGAGGGGGAATGAAATAGAAGGATACGCAGATAGGGTTAGATGAAGTAGAGTAGGAGGAGGCTCATGTGCAGCGTAAACACTAGCACAGACTAATTGGGCCAAATGGCCTGTTTCTGTGGTGTACATTCTGTGTAATTCTGCGATAATCAAGAGATATGATTATTTAGCTTTCAAGCACATGTCTGTATATTTTAGTCCAAGAATATTGCCACATTTTCATTTGAATGTGTTGCTAATGGTAATCAATTTCTGGTAATATCAGTGAATGCCATGGCCCATGAATGCCAATGTTCAATAATTCTGTGCCATTTTAAGGATTGAAAATAACAGAACTGAAAAACCGGAGGGCTGCAAATATATGAGAATAAGGCCAGATTTCAGAGTGAGTATCCACATATCAGGAGACAAAAGTTTTATCTGGAGCTTGTGTGACTTTAAAAATGTTTTGATTTTACATCTTAAAGACATGATTGGAAACTTTCTGGGCTCTACAATGGTACAAGTTGGAGAAGTGTCTTGGAGGGAGTGTCACTCCAACCTTACCAGTAGAAACATCACAGGTAGGGTGGTAAGAAGGGTGACAAACCACTGCTGCAGTAGATTCCATAGACTTTTTTGAGGAAGAATGGTTTTATTAATATCAAAACTGTGCATTACACTATTGAGTAGTATACTAGATTGCTTTGATATTAATTAAACCATTATTGGAACTGGAGTCTTTTGGCTATCAGGTCTTTTAATTGATAATTTTTTTTTGTTGCAGCCAATCTACTTGATTGACCCAGGAGATCTCAAACAGGATAGAGGCATGACGGGTAAGAACTTCTTTGCCCACCACTTATTCAGGGGTACAGACTATCACTTTTGCAGTAACAGGAGAGCCCTTTCTCTGATATTCAAAGCTTCCATTCACCTTAAAATAACAAGGCCAAAATTTTTCGTTGGGCAGGGGGCCTGTCCACCGGCCAAAATGTCAGGGGTGAGCCCGACTCCAACGGGCCTGGGGAGCCAGACCGGGATTTTTCACTCCCCAGGCCCTTAATTGGTCTTGGGCAGGACTTCCACCTCCTAGAGGCAGGAAATCCCGCCTGATGCAGCTGCTGGCCAATCAGCAGGCCGGCAGCTCTTAGTCCCGGCAATGCCACCGGAAGTGGTGGCCACTGCTGGGACTACACCCAGCCATCGGAAGGAAGATGAAGGACGGCCTCGGTAAGTTTTTAGGGCCTCACCGAGGACAATCAGTTGGGCCCCGGCAAGGCCATGGGCAGTCGGTCAGGGGGACGGGGGGAGTGTTGTGGGTTGAGGGTGATTGGGGCTTCAGGGGCAACCCTCCATGGGTGCCCGATCAGGAGGGGCCCCCACAATCCCACAAGAAGGCCACCTGGTTTCACCAGGCAGGCTTTTTGAGGCCTCAGCAGCCTGCCAGTCAAGGGTAAAATACCTGGGGCAGTGGGCGGAGCCCCTTAAGTGCCAGATAATTGGCCACTTAAGTGTCTTGATTGGCCTGGGGTGGGAGGGCCATTTCTCCTCGCCGCTGCCCTGCATAAAATTGCAGCGGGAATGGGAGGGTTTCGGAAATGCCCCCCCCCCCCCGCCACCCACTCAATTTTACAGCCCCCCCCCCCAACCCGCCACCAGCCTACTTGTTTGGGGGGTGTAAAATTCTGGCCCAAGTCTCTGATTGCAAAAGCTATACTTAACTTTCCAGGTAAGTGAATACCTATTGAAACAGTATTCACACCAAAACCTTGGCTCAATATATTATTATGAAGGTGCTTTTGTTTTTGTTGAAATATTTTTTCAAGGAATTCATTGTTAAACTGAATAAATGTTGGGCCAGGTTTTTTTTTAAAAAAGAAAGACATCAAGGGGACATTGAAGGAACTGGTGGCAATAATGTCACGTGGCTCACATTAAAGATAGAACAGAAACCCTGGTAATGAGGGCAGAGAAGTGGCCAGCATTCCCTTGATTTGACAAGCCCAGTAGCAGCAGAGCACTTGGGATGGGCAGAAAAACTCACAAGCTTTTTGGTTGTGGGTCTGTGTTTATGTTTTACCTTCTGGAGTGAGTGGAGATAAAGTCGTCTACTGAAGAAGTGTCAAGAAAGGAGAGAAGACCACAATCCAGCTTCATTTTCCAACATCTCTGAAGGACCCTGAGAAATCCACTGTGTCAATTCATCTCATTTCCTGTATTTTCAGAAAGCCTGCTAAATTACTTTTTAACGCCACCTGAAAAGAACTGTTCTGGAAGATCCTAGTGACCTGTCTATGTGTACTCAGAAGTTAGACTGCATGCCAGTTTTGTAACAACATATCTCATCTGCTGTTTTCTTCAAAAATGAGCAAGTAATCTGCCCAAGTTTTTTTGTCTGTAACAGAGCTCTGAATTTATATATATGTCTGTGTGTGTGAGTGTGAAGGGGCTAAGGTAAAAAGGGGACTTATAAAAATTTAATTTTGGGACTAAAATAATTTTAATCTGTGTGTTTATGTTTTACTTCATGACTAGTTAAGATGTGTTTTATAATAAACTGATAATTTTGTTGTTCATTAAAGAAACCTGGTTAGTGTGTTCTATTCTGGAAAAAATAAAGTATGTGATTGACCGTATAGATAAATGGGAAAATTTAGAATAATGTGGAGAAGTGGGACTAGAATAAACAGTGCACTCCTCCCCCCTCGGTCGTCACAATATTTTTACAGCTAAACTCCAATGGTTGTGCTTTCAACAGTTGATCAGTTTAAGCTCAGCAATTTTGAAAGATGTTGGTATGACCGGTATTTGCTAAGTGCTAGATCTGGTCAATTTGCTCACATACTTAAACACCAGATCATTACATGCATGACTTGTTGCTTCTTAAGAAGAACAGGAGAGAAAAAAAGATTCAAAAAGTAACAAAATATGCACCAAGCCATGGTGAGAGTATTCTATAAAGGAAGAGAATTAAGCATTTTAAAGAGGGAATTCCAAAGAGAAGATATTACGGTATTAGGCTGAAGTCTCTACCACCAAAGTATAGGGTTGACTGGGGGGGTGGAGGGGGGGGAGGGGGGTTGCTGGCAGCAGGCGTGTGGGTGGAGGGAGAGGGCAGATGCCAAAAAAGTCAAAGGCAGAGGTCCAAATGGCGCAGGATTTAATGCTGGAGGGGGTCACATGCCTAAGCTGCGGTGAGGCCATGGAGGGATTTGAAAAGGTGGAGAAAAATTTCAAATTAGGAGCCAATGCATGTCAGTGAGTAAGGAGGTGATGAGCATGGAAGATTTAATATGGGATAAGGCACAGGTCAGTCAGTTTTGAACAAGTTGGAGTTTATAATGGGTGAAGGATATAGGGTTTGAAGCTCAGTTCTGGAAATAAATATCTCCCTATTTATTGCTTTCTTGTGCACAAGTTCCAAAAGTTCTGAATATTAATCAACTATTTTGAGTACACGTGGGCAGGATTGCCAGTTGGGAGGATCAAGGTGTTTCCATATTTGGAAGGCTGTACCTGGGGAGTGGTGCCTTGGGTGAGGAGTTTATTGAGGTCTCCATTCAAAGGTTAATTGAGGGATCCTTTTAGTTGTGAGTGGTTGAGTAGACAGTAGGCCTGCAGGAAGGAATCCTATACCAATTGCTTTTTTTTTTAGCTCCAGTTACAGTCTGCTTAGCAGATCTCCCACAGTTTCTTTACACTGAACTCTTGCAGGGATGCCAGATGTACCATGGCTGAGGGATGCATTTTAGAACATAGAACATAGAACAGTACAGAACAATACAGGCCCTTCGGCCCACGATGTTGTGCCAAACCTTTAACCTACTCTAAGATCAAACTACCTACATACCCTTCATTCTACTATCATCCATGTACCTATCCAAGAGTCGCTTAAATGTCCCTAATGTATCTGCTTCTACTACCACCGCTGGCAGTGCATTCCACGCACCCACCACTCACTGTGTAAAGAACCTACCTCTGACATCTCCCCGAAACCTTCCTCCATTCACCTTAAAATTATGCCCCCTGGTGATAGCCCTTTCCGCCCTGGGAAAAAGTCTCTGGCTATCCACTCTATCTATGCCTGTCATCATCTTGTACCCCTCTATCAAGTCACCTCTCATCCTTCTTCGCTCCAATGAGAAAAGCCCTATCTCCCTCAACCTTTCCTCGTAAGACATGCCCTCCAGTCCAGGCAGCATCCTGGTAAATCTCCTCTGCACCCTCTCTAAAGCTTCCACATCCTTCCTATAATGAGGCGACCAGAACTGAACACAATATTCCAACTGTGGTCTAACCAGGGCTTTATAGAGCTGCAGCATAACCTCGCGGCTCTTAAACTCAATCCCCCTGTTAATGAAAGCCAACACACCATACGCCTTCTTAACAACCCTATCAACCTGGGTGGCAACTTTGAGCGATCTATGGACATGGACCCCAAGATCCCTCTGTTCCTCCACACTACCAAGAATCCTGTCTTTAAGCCTGTATTCTGCATTCAAATTCGACCTTCCAAAATGTATCACTTCACACTTTTCCAGGTTAAACTCCATCTGCCACTTCTCATCCCAGCTCTGCATCCTGTCAATGTCCCATTGCAACCTACAACAGCCTTCCACACTATCCACAACTCCAGCAACCTTCATGTCATCGGCAAACTTGCTAACCCAGCCTTCCACTTCCTCATCCAAGTCATTTATAAAGATCACAAAGAGCAGAGGTCCCAGAACAGATCCCTGCGGAACACCACTGGTCACCGAGCTCCAGGCTGAATACTTTCTATCTACTACCACCCTCTGTCTTCTATGGGCCAGCCAATTCTGTATCCAGACAGCCAACTTTCCCTGTATCCCATGCCTCCTTACTTTCTGAATAATCCTACCATGGGGAACCTTATCAAACGCCTTGCTAAAATCCATATACACCACATCCACTGCTCTTCCTTCATCAATGTGTTTTGTCACATCTTCAAAGAATTCAATAAGGCTTGTGAGGCATGACCTGCCCCTCACAAAGCCATGCTGACTGTCTCTAATCAAACTATGCTTTTCCAAATAATCATAAATCCTGTCTCTCAGAATCCTTTCCAATAATTTGCCCACTACCGACATAAGACTGACTGGTCTATAATTCCCAGGGTTATCCCTATTCCCTTTCTTGAACTGCTTGGGCAAAAGCTGGGTAAGGGTTCCTGGCCCTGCTGGATGTTTTATTTATTTGTTATTCATATTATTGTTTTAATTGTTTGAGCTTGTAATGAGAATCTTCACATTAAAGTACAAGGATAAAAAACTGAGTCTCAATGAGCAACTTGTTAAGTGCTCCTATAATCAACCTGAATGGAACATCCTCCTTCCAATTGAGCTACAACCATTAGGATGAGTCTAGATCATTGCTAAGATGTTAGCTGTATAGAAATCAAACTGACCACCTGGGAACTTTATAGAGACTGATTCGCACCTATACTGCAGGCAGCATGAAGTTAAACTGTGCAAGATGGTCTCACACCACCTATCAGAATTTGATCTGGCTGACTTCCCTCTTAAACCCTACATTAACATTAACTTTGTTGTACAACCGCCCATAAAGATAAGTTGATATTAAGATCCGGCAGTGAAATGTCCGCCTTTTCTAATTAAAAAGGAACCTAAAGTTGACAGTGGTGTTCAATGAGGGCAAGTCACCATGTTTTGTTCATATTGAAGAGAAGAGTTTCACCCCTTGGATGATAAATGTGAAAGCACATGCGTAAAATGATCCACAGCATCAGGAAAGATCATGCATTCACCTTACCTTCTGCTTGTGTGCTTTGTGGTAACTCAAGATTGTTTCACTAGTCTCCCCTTCTCTGCTGAAGATGGTCATGAAGTGAACACATAAGAACATAACTATCTGATATAGTCTGGAGTTGATTGTAAATCATATTTTATATATGTTAAATAACGCACATCTGACAGAGATGATAGTGAAGACACCATCTTGTTTAATTATTGATTGACACACCACAGCTGTGCACCCTGTTGCATCACAAAAGAAATCTTTCATTTAAGGAAAATAGACAGTGTTCAAATGAGGAACAGTATTAAGAATGAATCCAATCAGGTTTTAAGACATGCAGGCCAGATTGTGACAGGGCTATTCAGGCTTTACTGATAGATAATGAGGCAGAGCTGAGGACAAGCAAATAAATCACCATTCAGTTCTAATGTAATAGGGCTTACTGAATGTTGTTGTTGTAGATATCAATAGTGGAACAAGTTAACACACTCATTCTGCTGGATACTTTAAATTTAATTACTACATCTATGATTTAGTACACAACCTTTAATGCGATTATGCACCATATGGCAACACTTCGAACTAAAAAGTTATAATTTGCAGAAACCGGAAATGTTTTTTTTAAATAACTGATAGCAGAACCCTCAAGGAGCTTCAAAGATCTCTTAATATAAAACATGATTTTCATGAAAATGGATACTGCTAATGAGCCATCAAATATACGCAGTGGGTATCTTTTACATTCATGAACTAAGTCTAGGCTCTGGTTCCAGCAATTCACCCAAATCCAATGAAAATCATTCTTTGGAAGTTACTGGGCCTAAGTGCCCCTAACAATCAACATGAGTTCTCTTCTAAATCCTACTTTCTTTCAAAATTGCAAACCTTTCACATACAGGTCAAGCTGTACTAAAAAAAGTATTTTTTCTGCTATAATAGTTCCACATTCATTCCATTTCCTTCCATTTTTCATTGGCATAAGCCAAATCTGTGAAGTAGGATTGCCTCCTATTGGTTGACCTAGCTTAACCAATCAATTAGACCACACCTTCAACTAATCTATCGCATCATTCAGTAACATCCAAATTAGAGAAAGTAGAGATAAAACTATAAAAAGGAATGTTTAAAACAACATTTAAGGATTGGTAACTTCAAAATTTTTGGTCAAATGTTTCTTTTCCTCTCTCTTTGGCTGGACAGACGATTAAATAATTAATCTTATTTGGTTATACTTAAGCTCCTTCCAGTTACAACCTTGTAGCTGGATCTAAATTAAAAACCAGATTAGATAAGCATTTGCAATAGATTAAATAGATATCATTCTTCTTATGCCACTGCATCTCTGTGTAATCTTTTCTTATGTTTTTTTACGAGTCATCCCAGTTGATTTCTAGTTACAGTATAATGTCATGTAGGCCCCCACCTGCCAAGAATGAGGCACATTAATTTGGTCATATGAACATTGATTTTAAACTGTTGCTGGGAAGAAGAGAAGGCCCATTACAATGGCTGCCAGACACTTAGCTGAAAAACATTTGCATACTAACAGACCATGCTTGTGGAGACAAAGGACCAAACCCTGACACATTCAACTCACAATGGATTTTTGATTACCAGACATTGAAGGTGTAAGGAAGAGCATTTCAGAGACTGCTAAGGTGATACAATCCACAAAAGCCAGGACTGGTTAAACCAGCTGGTCACATGACTAACTGGCTGGTCCAGGGTTTTTGAACTAGCCACAGAGTTTTTGAACTGAGAAAGACTCTTTGCTCCTGGACTGAGAAGACCTCTTCTGTCTGCCCTCATCTCTTTCTCACAAGCCTCTGGACCCATTGAGGCTACAAGAACTTCAAGAGAGAAAAGTCTCCTACATCGAACAAGGTTTAAGAAGAATACTGGGCACAAACGAAAAGCAAGACCTACCGACAATCACAGACTTTAAAGCGAGCTCAAAGAACAGTAACTAAAATCATCTTCAGATATTGCCTCAAATGTTTCCACTTTATTTCTTCCGCTCTTTTCTGTCTCTATCTGCATGTGTGTATCACATAAACATGCTCGAGTGCGTGCTTCGTATATCCGCAGGCGTTAAACTGCATTCGAGTTTAAGTTTAATAAAATTCAACCTTTTTTCTTTAAACATAAGAAAACCTTTGTGGCTAGTTTCTTTGCATTATAATTGGAAGTTAGTAAACAAGGATTCACTAAGGCGGAGCTAAAAAAAAAGTGTGTTTAAAATAAAACCCTGTTATGGTAAGACCAGGTGAAGGCCGAGAGGGAACTCAAGACCCCTTTCTCACTGGGTCATAACAATAACATTACTGGGTAGTACAAAACAACAAAGGGAGCATGTTGCTTGGGGGTTAGTCTATGCAAAAAACAAACTTTCCATGAAAGTAAAATATCACAATGCTAGTACAGCTTACATTCTAATAAGGTGTGCTATAGAACAAGCTGGTTTGGTTCTGGAATTTTAGTGAGCTGAAATCACAATCTGTTTACTGCACCTATTTGCAAATAACTGGGTTTTTAAGTACAATATTTGAAAAGAAAAATCGCACAAATTCTGACATTTCATTGAACACAATTCTTTGCTGTGATTCTAAAGCAGTGGCAGCTTTGAGAAACTGTCTGTCAAAATTGCAATTTTTGTCACTGGGCCACTCCATTCTATCTGCGAACTACAACACTTTCTAAGTCATACTTCTCGAGTTTCAGTTGGAAACGTTCCCCACAATTACGCATCATAAATAGAACATTTTGGAAAACTTTTGTTAAATAAAAATAATGATGAAAAATAATGAATGGATTGTGTCTGTAAGTTCCAAAAGTCCATTGACTTTCACAGGTTGGGACTGTAGATTATTGTTAGACTCCCTTTACCAGACTCCAAACACTTCATTTGCTTTTTCTCCTAAGCATCTCTTTGTCTCTTCTCTGACGCCAGGGGTTAAATTTTGACTTTGTGCGATCGCGAAAAGTAAGTAACAGCGAATCGGCACTCTGCTTTACATCTCACCTGATTGACTTCAATGGAAATAAAAATGCGAAGATTTTAATCTGCTATTACCCAATTTTACTATTGCACAAAGTCAAATAACACCCAGATCTTTTGCCACTTTCTATTTTCTTCATTGCATGCTCTCTCTAATTCATTGCTTAATGTTAGAGGGTGAACCAAAATGGTAATTTTTAAATACTAAAATGTTTTTACTACCCTTTTCATTAGATAATGGGCCATCATTTTCCTCCTAAACAAATGCTTTGTGTAAAACTGCATCTTTCACCGGGGTTTCTTTTTTCAAAAAGGTATTAAATATCTGGGAGGAAATCTTGTGGAAAGTGCAATTTTTAGCATGTAAATTATAGCATTGTGTAAAACACATCAGTCATTTGCTTTATTTATCACACACATGGTAATATTTAATAGTGTAACATCCGATTTATACAATGGAGACCAAAGTTCAAATCTCAGTTTTGATTGATGGCTGAACTTGGTTGTCTTCAATAGGTGAGTTTTGACAGATTTGAATGGATGACTGAGTGAATTATCCATCACAGACGGGCGTGGGGTGGAATGGAGATATTATCAATGATACCTAAATCAGCCTGAAGTGTATTCCTCTTAGAGTTAAGGTTAGAGTTACCACAAGTGAAAGGGGGTTGTGTTTAACGAAAACTGTGAACCATACAGCTTGGGGACCCAGACCATTGGCATTGGTGTATGAATTCCTTCTAATATATGAGGTAATTAGCAATTAACAGAATCTGTTAATCAGTATTGATAAAACAAGCTAATAGATGTATAAAACTCTGGGCACTGAGATAGATAAAGACTGGAAACAGACCTAGTTGTTGGCTCAGAAAACTCCCATATATTCAAGCTAATCCAACACAAGAATGACCATCAAAATCTACTGGTTCTTATCTTCAACAGGATGATCTATAATTCTGCTTGCATCTAGATTCGAGTTTTAGTGGATATATATATATATATATATGAAGTATACAGAGTTTGTCTAGGAGCCTTTATGTCAAAGAATTAACAGAAATGTGGGTATTTTTTACACCTAATTTTGACTTTGGGCAATATTTCAAAATGGTTAATATCGATCAGTCATCCATTATATTCCAGGCCTGATTTTTTTCATCCATTGACTACCGTTGAAGCAAAAATCAGATGGGGCGTATAATGGACAACCGATCTGATAATCCCCATTTTACACTATTGCCAAAAGTTACAATTACCTCTGAGCAGTTAAAAGTGGGATAATATTGATTTAGTGAGATAGTGTAAAACTAATGATTAGCAAATTGGCAGCTAATTTTATATCTCTCCTGATTTTTAGTTACCGTATTTGTCAGATACAGCAGGCCATAAGACGCACCATAAATTTAAAAGGAAATATTTAGGAAAAAAATATTTCAGTGCCTTAGGTATTTAACCATTAACCACTACGGAACAGAAACAACAATGCAGCATAAAGCTTTACCGATCGTAGAAGCCCAAAAAGTCATCATCACTGCTGTCACACTCATCACCACTGATGTTATGTGAACTGACACTTTCTTCAATAGTATGTCATCTTCACTGCCATCTAGGGCATCGCTGATACCACATTTCTTGAATGACTTCACAATTGTCTCGTGTTTCACTAATTGCCTCAAATTTCTCACCCACATGCACACCTGTGAAATGGGGACCCGTCTCATTTGCCCTGTTGGTGTCAAGTCATGATTTGGAGCCTCCATCTATTTGGTCGGATCCTCATGCATGAATGCTTTAAATGACTTCAAATTCACAAACTGTCATGATGAAATTTAAACTCACCTTCTCTGAATTATTAGTCCAGGCATCTGGATTAGTAGTCCAGTAACCTAACTGACACTAACATATCCAGCTATTTGGCCAATCATGTCTGTGCTACTGGTTGTTCCATATAAAAGTTACTTCCTCTACTCCTATTCTCCTACTCTTTCTATACCTTTAATTATTTATCTTCAAGTATTTAATCTAATTCTTGCTTAAAGATCATGATTGATTGAGCTTCCATACCCACTTGTGGTAATGCATTCCATAGCTAGTCATCCTTTGTGTCAAACATTTCTTCTCATGTCCTCTTTAATGCTTATAGTACTAATCTAATCATCTTCCCTTGATATTCAATGGCATTACCAACACTGAATCCCCAACTATCAACATCCTGGGGGTTACTATTGACCAGAAACTGGACTGGAGCAGCCACATAAATACTGTGGCTACCAGCGCAGGTCAGAGGTTGGCAATTCTAGGAACATAGGAGCAGGAGTAGGTTATTCAGACCATCGAGCTTGCTCCGCCATTCAATATGATCATGGCTAATCATCCACTTCAATGCCCTTTTCCCACACTATCCCCATATCCATTTATTTCATTGGTATTTAGAAATCTGTCAATCTTGACTTTAAACATACTCAATGACTGAGCTTCCACAGCTCTCTGGTATAGAGAATTCCAAAGATTCGCAACCCTCTGAGTAAAGAAATTTCTACTCATCTCTGTCCTAAGTGGCTTCCCGCTTATTTTGAAATTGTGTCCCCTGGTTCTAGACTCCCCAGCCAGGGGAAACATCTTACCTGCATCTACCCTGTCTATCCCTTTAAGTATTTTGTAGGTTTCAATGAGATCACCTCTCATTCGTCGAAACTCCAGTTTCCCCAATCTCTCTCCACAGGACAGTCCCGCCATCCTGGGAACAAGTCTATTGAACCTTCGTTGCACTCCCTTTATGGCAATAATATCCTTCCTAAGGAAAGGGGATCAAAACTGCACACAGTACTCCAGGTGTGGTCTAACCAAGGTTCTATACAATTGAAGCAAGACTTCACTACTCCTGTACTCAAATCCTCTTGTGATAAAGGCTAACATACCATTAGCCTTCTTAATTGCTTGCTGCATCTGCATGTTAGCTTTCAGTGACTTATTGATGAGGACACCCAGATCCCTTTGTACATCTATACTTTCTAATCTATTACCATTTAAGCATTATATTCCATCTGCCATGTTCTTGCCCACTCACTAAAATCCCCCTGAAGCTGCTTTGCATCTTCCTCACAGCACACATTCCCATCTAGTTCTGTATCATCTGCAAACTTGGAAATATTACATTTAGTCCCCACATCCAAATCACTGATATATATTGTGAACAGCTGGGGCCTAAGTACTGATCCTTGTGGTACCACACTAGTCACAGCCTGCCAACACAAGAATGACCCGTTTATTCCTACTCTCTGTTTTCTGCCTGTTAACCAATCCTTAATCCATGCCGGTATATTACCTCCTATCCCATGTGGTTTAATTTTGCTAACCAACCTCCTGTGGTGAACTTGATCAAAAGCCTTCTGAAAATCCAAGTATATTACGTCCACCAACTCCCCTTTATCAATTTTGTTAGTAACATCCTCAAAAAACTCCAACAGGTTTGTCAAACATGATTTCCCGTTCATAAATCCATGTTGACTATGCCCAATCAGATCATTATTATCCAAGTGTTCATTTATCACCTCCTTTAGAATATTTTCTAACATTTTCCCTACTACTGATGTAAGGCTAACAGGTCTGCAGTTCCCTGTTTTCTCTCTCCCTCCCTTCTTAAATAGTGGGGTGACATTTGCTACCTTCTAATCTACAACTCCAATTCTGCAGCGTGTAACCCACCTCCTGACTCCCCAAAGCCTGCCCACCATCTACAAGGCACAAGTCAGGAGTGTGATGGAATATTCTCCACTTGCCTGGATGAGTGTGGCTCCAACAACACACAGGAAGCTCGACACCATCCAGGACAAAGCAGCCCGCTTGATCAGCAGCCCATCCACCACATTAAACATTCACTCCCTCCACCACTGATGCACAGGGGCAGCAGTGTGTACCATATACAAGATGCACTGCAGCAACTCACCATGCCTCCTTCTACAGCACCTGCCAAACCCACAACCTCTTCCACCTAGAAGGACAAGGGCAGCAGACATGTGGGAACACCACCACCTGCAATTTCCCCTCCAAGTCACACACCATCCTATATTGGAAATATATCACTGTTCTTTCACTGTCGCTGGATCAAAACCCTGGAACTCCTTCCGTAACAGCACTGTGGGGGTATCTGCACTGATGGATTGCAGCGGTTGAAGAAGGCAGCTCACCATCATCTTGTCAAGGGCAATTACAGATGGGCAACAAATGCTGGCCTTTCCAGTGACACCCACATCCCATGAAACAAATAAAAACAATCCTAAACTAATGTCACTCTAGTTCCAATTTGCAAAAGAACAAAAGTTATCTTTCACTTTTGACCTCTAAAATCTTTCAAAATTTTGAGCATTTCTATTAGATCACCCCTTCTGCTTCAGCAAAAGAATCTTATGGGTGAATTTTAACCACTAAAAATGGGTGGGTTGGGGTTGGGTGAGATGTTAAAATTTTTTAGATCACAAACTGATCCCAACCCACCCACTTCTGGGTTTAATGGAGGCAGGTCAGGGGACATGCAGACAACCCACTCTCAGGAGGCAGGATGGAAATTTTAATACATGAATGAGGCTGACAGCCTCAGATTTAACCTGCTTTGTGGATGTAACCCTGGCTGGCTGATTTCCCAGGCCTCGGGGAACTGGGCAGCTCAAGGGACATGAGAACAGCTTTGGGGAGATCAGTGCCTTAACAGCATTGATTGTGGATCAGGAGGAGCAGCAGTGCTTTGTGCCAGCTTGCCAAGCTTTCCTTCTTCCCTTGGACTAGACCCCCACCCCTCCATCAGATGACCACGACCCCCCCCCCCACCCCACCCAGCATCATACCAAGACCCACCGGGGTCTGGTATCGCCCCCATCGCCACCTTCCCCTCATAAGGTGTTGGGGAATGAAACCCCCCCCCACCTCCCCAGGTCGTGGATCATACCCCACCCCCTGGAGTCAAGAACTGGACACATACCTACCAGCAACTGCAGTTGCATCTAGGGCCTGCTCTGCAGTGCTCCCCCCTGACTTGAAGCCAAGCTTGTTAAAAATCCACAGAATATGGGGAAACATGGACTTTTGGGTTTCCTGTCCAAAACTCTGTCCCCCCATCCCCCACTCACACCCCATCCAATAATTTTGGATTTTTTTCATAATCTGTCTTTATTTAAAACATTAATATTCTTTTGATAGAGTTAATTTTTCATTGTGTAAGATCATGGTGGGAGGCAGTAAAATGCACTTGGTACCAGCTAATCTACTCTTCACACAATGTAACAAAAGCACTCAAAAATGGAAGGTGCATATTTCCACCCCGTCTATAGTTTTACAAATCTCTCATTCTAATTATATTCTCCCTTCCCTTCCTGTACAGTTCTTGTCAATCTGCACTGTACCTTTACTATGGATACAATAGCCTCGCTATAATTTGCTGTCCAAAATCATATATTGTATTCCTCTTCAGGCCCAACCTGTATCTTGTACAGATTGATCCTCACCTTTGTTACTGTCATATTTCCTTTCCATGGCTTTTTCCACCAGAATCCTGTTTCTAAAGATATGTATATCTGCCCCCTCTTAATATGTTCATTCCTCCAAGCCATTGAACTACTTCACATTTATCTATGTTCAACTGCATTGGCCTCATTTCTGTCCATTCCACTACTCTTTGTCCCCCAGCATTTTCTCACAATCTTTTTGACAATTTACCTGCCCTTTAGCTGCCTGTAAGGGACAAAAAAAGCAAAATACTGCTGATGCTGGATATCTGAAAAAAAAGCAGGAAATGCTGGAAAGACTCAACAGGGCATGGCAACATATGTGGAGAGAGAAAAACAGAGTTAATATTTCAGTTGATGCCCATTCATCAGAACTGGAATACGTTAGAAATGAACCGTTTCTAAGGAAGTACAGAGTAAGGGAAAGGGAGGCGGGAAAAGAACAAAAGGAAAACATCAGTGTTACGACCAGGTGAGAAAAGTGTTTAGCGGTCCTTTCAGCCTTCACCTGGTCTTACTGTAACAGGGTTTAATTTTAAACACACCGTGTTTTTTTAGCTCCTCCTTGGTGAATCCTTGTTCACCGCTTTCCAATTATAAGGCAAAGAAACTGGCACAAACAGGCTTTATCAGGTTTAAAGAAGAAAAGTTGAAATTTCTTACACTTAAACTCTAATTCGGTAAACGCCTATGGATACACAACGCACCCATGCTAGCATGCATACGCGATACACAGATGCAAATAGAGACAGAAAAGAGAAGAAAAATAAAGTGGAAAAGTTTGAGGCAATATCTGAAGAGTTGTTGTTACGATTCTTTGAGCTCACTGATGAGTCCTTGATTGTAGGTAGATCTTGCTTTTCATTGCAGCCCAGTATTCTTCTTAAACCTTGTTCACTGTCGGAGACTTTTCTCTCTTGGGGTTCATGTTCTTCAGTGGATTCAGAGGCTTATGAGAAAGAGATGGGAGCAGACAGGAGAGATCTTCTCAGTCCAGGAGCCAACAGACACTCTGCCTTCAAACTCTCTGTGGCCAGCTCAAAAGAAAACTCTGGAACAGTCAGGTAGTGATATGACCAGCTGGTCTAACCAGTCCTGGCCCTTGTGGATTGTATCCTCCGTAGCAGGCCCTGGAATTAGTTTCCTCATCTTTGATGTCTGTAAATGTTTTTTTCCAGCCATGGCTGATCTGTTTAACAAGTCATTTCCTCGCTCCAACAACAGTAAAAAATCAATGTTCATGACAAAATTGATGAGCATTCATGGCAGGTGGGGGCCGAGCATGACAATCTGTGATAGGGAGGAGGGCAGGAGTGATTAAATGACAAAAGTGATGATAGTTTAAGACAAACGGAATGAAGAAAATAAAGGGGAAGAGACATAAGCAGATGAGCAGATGGGAAGAGAAATAGAGACAGAACCAGAAGGGGAGAGAGAGAGTTAGAGAGAGAACAGCAAGATAAAATATGACAGAGACAGGTATGAGAGGCTGTATGCACCAACTTACCATGTGTGATGTCATGGAAGCTCCCTTACTTTTCTTAAAGTGACTCATTAAGTGTATTGCATTACATATTTGCCTCTGTATAAATAAATCACACAGGAGATGGCAAAAGGAAGTGAAATTCATTTCACTCAAAACGCAAGCCTGCAGGCCTGATATCTTGCTTATGATTTCAATTAAAATGGGTTAGGAGGCCACTCTCTACGAAATAGATTCAGGATCCCAATTTTGCATATCATGCCTCCTCTTTGCTCTTTCCATTGTACAATATGCCTCTCTGTGCCATTGGAAATGAGGAGAATGAGAGATTAGAGGGAAGAAATTTGTTTTGTAGCAGTTTTATTTGATATTTTGGATTTTTTTTTTCTCTTTTCCTATTTCACCTTTCCTCCCCTGAAGGGGAGGAGATTGTACTGTGTTCATTTGCATGACCATCCTCTGTAAGTAGACATAGACAGTTGGGACAGTTCTATATTCTGACACTCCCAGGGAGCACACCTAAGGAAATTATGGGTACATAGCCTGTGATATTCCATCCATTCATCTTAATGAAAGGAAAATGAAGGGGCACATTAGGAGAGAAGATCAAAGCCAATTTTATCCCTTTGCAGCCTGAGGACATTGAAGTGAAATCTAGCAACCCATTGATGCCCTGACTGCGATCAGCTAACTCAGGGCAGAGCAAGGACTTTCCTGATCTCTATGACGCATTGGCCACTTGGCCATCAGAGTGGGGCATAAATACAGAGAAATTGTAGTTCACGTTATCCTAATGAAATGCCAGGTATACAGTCCCTCTACACGACCTACCTACACCCCCACAATGCCCAAAACATACCATAATGCAAAATCAGACTTTTCACAAATGTGCATGTTTTTGTGCAAAATAAGCCATGTACTCACACCACATGCCCATGAAGTAGACAATTTAGCTTTCCTGTTAAAGTGACAAATGAACACAAGCACAGTGTTGTCTGTGCTTTATTTCCATGCCTTTACTCCATTAGTGCAGAGGAGCCTTCAGTAAAGTGCAAACAAAGTAAAATCGTTAAATTAAGAGGTGGACTAAGTGGCACCACGATGTCAACAGGTATGTCTCCCTGAAAGTTTTATTACTGTTAATAGTGTCATGCCCAGTACAGGCATGTCCTATTCATAACTTTAAACATGGACTGTATTCAGCATAGCATTTTCTGGAGCTGAATTTTCTTTTTAAATGAACGACAATGGCATCAAAATACCGCAAAAGATGGCTGCTGAGGGTCAGGTGACTTTTGCAATTGCGGCCAAGACTCGGAAGTATCTCAAGCCTCCAGAAAGTTCCTAATTGAATGACCATGGGCGGAATGCCTCCCTTGAACAGACATACCAAGGTGAAACCCTTTGTGGGATTCACATCTTCTATTGTTTGTGGTCTTACCCAAAACTCAATATCTATGGACTCCTAGACTCACAGTCTCCGAGCTTGAAACTTAATAAAGAGAGCTGTAAGAAACCAATTAAATCATAAGTAGATGTGAATGTCCATCATCCATCCCCCATTGTGTAGCAATGGCTTCGAACTTCAAATCGTCCTGGATGGGTATTGATTAGGTGGTCATCTGACCGAAACTAATCGGCAGATATCGAATCTTATTACTCTAAGCAACAGGGAGAGACTGGGCATAAAAGGCAAAACACTAATGCCTTAAAACTGCAGACTACCACATCTTAAGGCCTCCAAGCCTGTTCCTTTTCAAGTTCACCAGTACAGAACACCCTCCTCCTATTAATTCTACAAGCAACTAACTTCGCAATCTGCTGAAAATCCCCCACCCTTCGAGAGAATCGTGCAATGACTTTGATACATGACTCTGACTATCGAATCCACTTAATCACACTTCAGGAGTGAAAAAGCCTTCCTCGCCGGGTTTGCAATGCATGCCCTTTCCCCAAGATGAGCCAAATCACGTGACTTACAAACTATTCCTTTGTTTGTAATTTGTAAAAGTGCACTATCCTCCTTGACAGCTTTCTTTCACGAGTGTGTGTGAGTGACGTAATGTTAGACTTTCGGGGTGAACGTGTGAATAAAAAATAATCCTCTTTATTTTAACCCACGAAAAGCGTACTGCTGGTTATTCAAATTGACCATACACTCAGGGGTTAAGAAACACAAGCATCTTCCTTTTCAACAAAACACTGATTGCGTACAGTGAAGGGAAGGGAACTGAGATTTCAGTTCTCTCTTTCAATTCTGTTCATAACACAACAGGCAGAATCTATAGTATGAAATGTTTTATGGAAATAAGTTATGTAATAGAAGCTTTTGGAATCCTATATTATTATATCATTTAAAGTCGTCCAATGAAAACTCCATGGTATGATTATTCTACAAATGCTAAATTCCATTTTTTTGTCAAGTGAAGTGGTACATGGTCACGTTAGAACCTGTGCAATTGGAAACCCTGCGATTGTTGTGTCCTACTATTATGAGCTTTGTCCTTTTAAATCAGAGTTATCCAACATACGGCCTGCAGGCCAGAGTCCGACCCACCAAAGTTTTCCATCTGGCCCAAGTACTCAGCCATTCCTCCTCCTTCCTGCATGGTTTTTGCCCTCGGCCATTTGCTTTCAGCTTCAGGGGTGCGAAATTTCTTCCAGCCCACCAAAGAGTTCTATTACAGTCAGCCTCTCCTGTTGTTTTCAGTAAGTGAGTGCCTGCTGGGAAATGTAGTCCACCTGCTACCCGGTCCCTATGGACACAACTGTAATCTGGGATGATAACTCCCAGAGAGCACCGTGCACCTGCATAGCAATTGGCTGTGGCCCCGGTGGCACAACCCTGGAAGTTAATGAGTGGAGTGGGTCATGACAGGGACAGTAGTTCCGGTCAGCCTGAGGAACAGACAGAATGCTGATTAAAGTGAAGGCGAGCTCAAGGCTTGTGGCCTAGGACCGGCAGGAAGGAAGGAGAGAGAGACAGACAGACACAGAGAGGAGGAGACAGAGAGACAGACAGACAGACATAGAGAGGGGGAAGACAGAGACAAACAGACAGACATAGAGAGGGGGAGAGAAAGGGAGAGGCAGACACGGGGGTGGGGGGGGGGGGTGGCGGACAGAGACAGACACAGAGAGGGGGGAGAGAGAGACAGGCAGACAGACACCGAGGGGGGAGAGAGCGCGAGAGAGAGAGACAGACACTGAGTGGGGGGAGAGAGAGTGACAGACAGACAGACACAGAGGGTGAGTGAGAGAGAGAGCGGGATCACGATCACGACTGACAGATGGGCATCTATCACTAATACTCTGCATCGCTACATCAAGTGTGTGGGCAGACATTGTCTACTTGTGCAAGCAAAAACAATGCCAGCTATCTCACAATCAGTGTTCGACATAGCAAATTAATTAGTCTTCTCATTTATAGCTTGTTCACAAAAATGCACATTTTTTGTTGTTTTGATTAATATTAAATTAAATTTCTAATGCCTTTATCCTTCCAAAATTTGTTCACCAGTCCCCTATGTAGGACAAAATTTGCAAAGTGGTGCCTCACGCAAAAAGGTTGGACACCCTATTTTAAATGGAGTGTATGTGTGGATATTTTTTATATTCAAAAGGGGAAAAGAGCCAAAAAAAGACCCTTGTCCTCAGTACAATGCCAGTGGGGGAAGGTATAATGAATGGTGTAGCAGAAAGGTACAAGTAAGTCAAATTATTTCTTTGCTGTAATAATATAATCCCCACTGATAATCAGCACAATGCTAATGAAAATTGCACTCAGGGACTGGTGCTGAAACCATTTACAGTTCAGTGAAGGGGACAGTCAGTTGTCTTACTGATGCTTGTTAAAAAAGTTTTCACATTTGTATTTTCATTTGCTATGAATGTGTCCACAGTAGAATTCAACTTCGCATACTTGTATAATTAAGACATGGCCATTGTGCAAGAAAATAAATAAAAATATAAATATTTAGCATTGTTAAAAAATCTTTGCTCTGTTTGCATAATTTTACTGCTCACCTTTTCTCTCAACATGCAGAGCCTCATTATCCCACCTAAAAATCACTAAACCTCCTGATTAAATGACTCATCCCTCCACAGTCTTTCCCTGATTGATTACCCACACTTTCTTAATCCAAGAATTAAACACTCAAAAACCTTAATTAGGGTAAAGTCTTGAGTGATAAATTTAAGTTTACATGAAGTTGCTCAATACAGGGGTTAAATTACAGTTTATAGCAGTACCTATTTATGGCTTTCATTTAAATTACTGCATTAGTTTTATTACGCATTTTGAAACTTTGCATTTAGTCCAAATTGGGTTGACTTTTTTTTAAATCACCCACAACAACTTTGCTCATTCACTTTAGCAGTAAAGGCACTCTGTCATAGCTGAATTAATCTTGAAAGATAATATTGATTCAGACAGTGCTGGTTCCATGGTCTCTCAGCAGTGCAGTCCATCCTCGATCAATATGTGACTGAAAGGAGGTATATTTCACAGGTACAGTCTTCCATTCCTTGCCACCATCTGTCACACACCTTTCAATAACCTAATAGACCTAATGTGTGAAAATTGATTTGGTGGGTGAATGTGAACTTCCAATGATTTACACCCTATTTTGTATTGATAAGATTCAATTGATTTCAACAAGTAATAAAATATTTAGGTAAATCTCACTGGTGCTTTTAAAACACTGTCAGCACAAGCTGAGCACATCGGAAATTGAAGTGATTAAAAAAAAAGAAGCTTTTTGAAGCAGAGATGAATGCACACTAAAATGGCAGCATGCAAAGATGCCAGATTTGCACAATTTTAATTGTATCATCCACCTTTAAAAGCCCTGCATTACTTTCGATGTTTTTTGTCTTCTGAAATAAGATACAAGCTTTACCTGCCATTAAAGGGCACAATCTGGGGTGCAGAATGAAGCTTGATTTCTATGACCAAGATAATTACAAAAAAAATTAAATATTGTGTTAATAGTAATCTTGGATGAAATTTGAAATGCATTCTTAATAGAAGAGGGAAAGAGTCTTGATGTTCATGTACAAGTGTCCTTAAACATGCGGCAACCTCATTAAAATCCTTCAACAGATGCTACATTGGTCAGGACTGGTGTTTCTGTACAGAATGAAAGCCCTAAGATTATCAAAACTAACACAGGCTACTGAAGTTAAAATAACAGCAAACTGCACTTAATAGCACCTATAATACAGCAAAACATAGTTTTAGAGAAGGGCTATTGGAAACGGTTCAGGACACTGAGTGGAGGGTCAGCGAGGTTACCAGAGTTGTGGCAGAAGAGGATATATGTTAACATTTCACTCTGTTGATATGCTTTATTTTTCTTTCGCATTTTCAAAGCAATGGTAGAGATACAGTTCTTTTCACAAGTTCTGTTTGTTGTCAGCTCAGATTAGCAAAAGAACCAGTATGTACTTTTGTAATAATGAGTTTTAGTGATAAATTGGTTTCAGAGGGAAGAAAAATTGCAGCTTTAACTAAATATTGAGCAATGGTGTGCAGAACAGGCTCAGCCACAAGAAGTCTGTTACATTTTTCATTGGAATGGATCAGGCCAGAGACGTCAAATCAGCTGAACTGTTCTCTGACTGGCAGCTGTGGATTGAATAAACTCTGAGTAAAGCCCACTTAGTACTTAGCTCATTGATTGCAACTGATCTAATTAGACTGAAGGTTTAGGAAGACGACTATGCAAATACACTTGCAAATTTAAAGAGAGGAATTTAATCAGAACCTAGTTCTAATTCAGCAGATAGGTCAGTTTCAAAATACTCGAGCAGGGATGAATTTATAAGCGTAGAGCAAAAGCCACAGACTTTTAGAATTTGATCCAATTCCAGAAGTTGTGTGGGAGCAGCTTTCATTTATGAAATACTACTTGAACAAAATGAGGTCTATAAAGGCTACACATATTTTCTGCAGTGAACCAAGAGCTCTTGTGGCAAGAAAATAGGCTTCCAACACAGTGGCAATTGTGAACATGAATTCCAGCACCATAGAAACAGAAGTAGGCCATTCAGCCCCTTGAGCCTGTTCTGCCATTTAATTAGATGATGCCTGCTCCATATCTCTCAATACCCTTACTTAACAAAAACCTATCAATCTCAGTTTTTAAATTTGCAATTGATATAGCCTCAACTGCTTTTTGAGGGAGAGAGTTCCTAATTTCCACTCCCCTTTGTGTGAAGAAATGCTTCCTGACTCAATCCTGAATGGCCTAGCTCTAATTTTAAGGTTATGCCCCATTGTTCTGGGCTCGCCCACCAGAGGAAATAGTTTCTCCCTATCTATCTTATCAAATCCTTTAATCATCTTAAACATCTCAATTATATCACCCCTTAATCTTTCATACTCAAGAGAATACAAGCCTAGTCTCTGCAACCTTTCCTCACAATTTAACGCTTTTAGCCCCGGCATCACTCTGGTGAATTTCCATCCCTTTGTATTTCACCAATTCACACTTAAAGTCTTTTGGCTTACTGGCACAGTTTCACTAGAGCCTTCCATTACATGGATAAGGAATTGTACAAGAACACTGCATGGAATTTGGGAGGCGGGGGATGGAACTAGCAGATCCCATCCAATCTATAAAAGAATGTCTATTAGAATCATACAGCACCAAGGAAGGCCATTCAGCCCATCATGCCAGTGCTGGCTCCTTGAAAGAGTTATCCAAGAGTTCCACTCCCCTGCGCGTTCCCCATAGCCCTGCAAATATTTCCATTTCAAGTATTAATTCAAATCCCTTTTGAAAGTCACTACTGAATCTACTTCCACAACCCTCTCGGGCAGGACATTCCAGATCATAACAACCATGTAAAAACTATTCTCCTCATCTCCCCTCTTATCTTAATTATCTTAAATCTTTGTTCTTTGGTTACTGACTCTCCTGCCAGCGGAAATAGTTTCTCCTATTCACTCTATCAAAACTCCTAATACTTTAGAACACCTCCTACTAGCAATTGCATTGCCAAGCATGTCATTGAGCCATACAGACCACAGAGGTCCATGACTTTGGCGTGAGATTGGCGAAAAAACATCTGGATAGTCGGCATGCATCCATGCCTTGAGGAGAGGACAATAAACAAAAAGACTTCCCAAATTCAACAATTGCTAAAAGTAATTATTTTAATAAATATACTAAGATCACAAATCTAGAAATCATATAAAAGTTAAATTAGCTTCTCTGAGCTTAAAAATCCCACATTGAACAAAGGACAATAATTATGGAAAACCATTCCTTGACTACAAATGCTTGCTTTTGAAATGCTGACGTCTTAATAACTTTGCCTTTACTGCTTAAACCCCTTTACCAAACATGTCCAGCCCATGCTTGGCATTTACTAGAGAGTCTGCAGCAATGGGGGTCAAGGTTTTAAACTCCATGTCCAACATTCAAAAATTAAGAAAATGCCTTGCATATTCTGTTATAATAAGTATGGAAAGCCTTTGACTCCAATTAGCTGTAATGTGGCATGGTGAATGGTTCATTCAGCAAGTCTGAAGAAAATGTAATCAGAGCATTGAAGGAAGCATAGCACAAATGTAAGGATATTGAATAAGTAAATTTTTAATTCCATAGAGTTACACCCCTCCCCCAAATCAAGATTTTATTCTCCAGTGCTGATGAATATGACTTGTGCATGATTTGGATTTTAGTGCGTGAGAGTTGCACATCGTCATCCTCACTCTCTTATCCTGAGCTATCTTGGTCCAGTGGCAAGACGAGTCTAGATGGCTGGAGATAGATCTGGATGCCATGGGTGACCAGGACGTCCTTCTGTGTCTTGTCGAACTCTCCCTCACTAAAATCTAAATCCACTGTTACATGCTAACAGCTGCTTGGAGCCACAGGTGAGAGCAGGGTGAAGGTGAGAACCAACACAGGATGAACCACTCCAAGGAGTGCGGCATGCCCGCCTGTGAGAGGTGCTACCCCTCCCTTACACCCCTTATACTATGCCAACGCATACTAAATTCGACAATGGTGCTGGTCATCATACAGGTTATTCTGCCTGACTATTTACAGCAACTTCCAGGATATTGAGAGCCAATATATGACCCATTCAAAATGATCTCAAGTTTGTATGAATGTTTGCATTAATTATCGAGTCAAAAAAATGTCGGCTGACATTTTAAAGACTGAAGCAAAGTCAGCTTTCCTTCCTTTACACACTTTGCTGTCTGCAAGACTGTTAAAAATCATGTGAAAGAAGAAGAATATAAAATTTCAAAACCTACATACAATGTACAGCATAGAAGCAGGCCTTTTGGGCTAACTTGTCCATGCTGGTGTTTATGCTCCACAGAGGCCTGCTCCTACCCCTCTTTATCTAACACTATCATTTACTTTCTATTCCTTTCTCCCTCGTGTTTATCTAGCATCTCCTTGAATGCATCTGAATGAACCTGAAAGCCTGACTATTTAAAAATCCCAGCTCCCTAACAATTTAAATAATCATCTTTTATTAATCTTTTGGTCAGAGGGACATCAAGCTTACATCATAATATCAAACGTGAGGACTGTGACAAACTCCTATCTCGGTCATCAGTTGTGCAACTAAAAATATTGACTCATGCATGCCTGCAAAATATGATTTTATTTTAGACTGGCTCGATGTGTTACAAAATGTCAGCCTTTAAAATTGTTAGTGCTGTCACATTGATGTTTAAAAGCAGACCGGATCCAAAATGTTTCCTTGCTTGCAGTCCCTGTGGTGTATGTCACGCCACTTCAGTGATGGATTTTGCTTGAACTTCTGAACTGGACGCATTCTAGCAATAAATCCCCAGCCCTCAATTCATCAGCAATCGGAGTTAAAAATGAGTACAACACTAGTGATAGAGAGGTCACAATTTTGTGTTAATAGTGGCTCCATAAATGTTTTAACTCTTCTGATTAATGTAATCTCCAGGCCAGATAGCACGGTTTATGTGAAGAAAAAGATCACAGATATTAGATTTTAACACTGTAAATCACAGAGGCTGGAGAAGTAAAAGCTTCGCGGTTCAACTGATGGCGGGAGGTAAAAGCAGCTTTTTCTTTTATAAGCATGCAAGGGGGAGAGTGAGTGACTGCAATTAAAGGGCTTCCTTCTGACTGCAGGAACAGCAGGGTAGTTATTGAAAAATGGATGGTTTTAACCACTTCAATGCCAGTAGGCAGAAACAATTTACCAAGAAAATCAGGTGATAAGAGTCGCATCTCAAAACTATTGTTCTGTACTGCACTAAACATACCAGTCCACGAAAAAGGAATGGTTTACAGACGTTTGAGTGGGTATCAGTAACATGCAAATAAAGTCGCCATCCACACCCAAAGTATCTAATCCTCCCCACATAACAAGTTCAGGTTCTGATTTCATGACATTGTAAAAGTTAAAACTCCAAAGGTCAACATGTGACTTACGTCTGGCCAGTGGGGTGTTTTCAAACAGTCATTAATCAAAAGGGTATGTTTATGTGTTCCAGAAATGCACCACTCTCTGCCGTCCCCACAGGCAGAGTTACCTACCTTCAGTTGCGGCTGCAAGTTTCCTAATTTCACTCGATTTTACAGTTTGCCGCATTTTCACAGCTAAAGGGACCATTTGCTGGGACTACTTTATAGGCTGGATTATAAACAGACTAGCGGTCCACCGATGCAGTCTTTACGATTCTTGTACCAAAAGTTGAAACGGTTTTCTTTTTGTTACCTGAATCTTCAGGAACTCGGACCAAATTCCTCTTTCTGTTATTTTAACGAAGGCGTTGGCTTCTAGATTTTCAGCGAGCCAGCTCCTTTAACGAAATGACAGAGGGAGGAATTCACATCTGTTCTGAAAATGCCCATGCATAAAATTCAAATATCCCTTTTTTCAAACTTCGCTGTTTTCAAAAGAAAAAAAATGTTTTGGATTTTTCTGTCAATTTGCACCGCAGAATAAACTATGACAACTTTATCGGCTTTTCATTTATTATTATTCATTTGTAGCGTTTTAACGTTTAGCTTTCAGAGCGGATCAGTGTGTTCGATGTTAGTGATCAAAGTACTTGCATGATTTATAAGCTGCAAAGGAAATTCAGTGCTCGTCGGGTTCAGAGTGGTGAACATGCAATTTCTTTTTCCAACAGGCCTGCCAAGAAAAGTAAAACCTAAATCCCGAGAGCCCGTTTGTTTACAGGTGTCTGAATGTGGGAGGTAACAAAACTTCGGACTTATGAAAGATTTCAACGCACCCTAATTTATCCCCCGTCCCAGTTTATCCCTTGCATTCCTTAAGGTGCTGGCTCCTGCCGGGTGCAATTCCATTGGGAGCCTTCAGCCATCCGCTACCTCAATCACGTAGCTCAAACTGGGAATGTTGGCAGGCTATCCGACTAGGGGGAGCATCACTGATTCCAACGGTCCCCACTCGACGTCCACACACAACCGCTTTCCAGCAGGCGTTATTGTGTCGCAACCAGAAGCAGGAACTTGAACGAATTTATTCCTTCTTCACCCAATGGGACGTTCGGGCAGGGAGAAGGGGGAATGGGTGCAGTTTTTGTGCCCAGTTGTTGCCTTGGTCAAAATCAACTAACTCAGTGCAGATGAGGAGTTAAACTTGGCTCTTCCCGCTTTGTCAGCTGCTTTTCACCCTTTCCATTGCTCACCAAGCCAAACCTCCCGAGTGGCACTCCCACCTGCAGTAGCCCTGAACCCCTTCTCTATTTATTTTCTCTCCTGCTCTCTCTAAGCTCATCTCATCCATAAGACATACTCCTCCCTCCCCCTTGATATCATTCCCACATAAACACCTGCCAACTTATCTTCCCTCCTTGGCCCCTGTGCTAGCTGAAATTGTAAATGCTGCTTTTTGCCCAGGTACCATCCCCTTCCTGTTTTAAACATACATTTAATGCTATTTCCCATCCAACTGTTTTAGCAACACCATTTCTCCACCAAACAAAGAATATGCACCCATGTCTTTGCTGACATAGGTTTGGAAGACAATTATTCGGCCAATTAAATGCCCTCTGATTTGCCTCACTCCTTGCTGAAAAGCACTCAGCACTGTCTTAATGCAGTCTCCTGACGAACTAACCTAGATCAGGAGCTCATACTTGGGGAATTTGTGGAAGAAACCCATGTTTTAACATATAATGCCCCCTCAAAATACTGTGCATTCCTCTGACCCAAGTAAAGAGGGGTATTTAAATACATTTCACAAAATCTAGAGACATTGTGCAGAGGGCACATTGCGCAATCAAAAGCACATTTCTAAAATGTGTATGTAACACAAAAGCCATACTGTCCATACATTTAGAACAATGGGCCCTATTTTCTCAAAGCTTACATATGGCAAATCATACTGTGAACAAAAAAGCAGCATTATTTGCTTTATTTGAATCATGCACCTGGGCAGAAGCAAAGTGCATTCTCCAGCTCAGAAATACGCCTGTTATTTTTAATGTTTTAAAGTTAGCATGGGCAGTTTGTTGAACATACACAGACACTTGCAGTTTTTAGCACTGTAGTGCAATGTTGGCCTGCTCCTTGCTGTAAATGAGTCTTGTATCTACGGACCTTATACTACAAGTTAAATGTTGGAAATAATGAGATGACTTCTGAACTGTACATCATCCATTTCTTTCCAATGTACCACCTACCATGGTGGCTCCTACTGACATGTGACTGCAAACTGGACAAATATTCACTACCATCCATGTCAACACAAACTAGTGATTCAAATGGAAATATCGTTACAACAGCTATCTTGTTGAATGCAGCTCTTGAGTCTATGTTGGCACACAAGAGAGAATGAATTTCTTCAATATTTCTTTGTTGAAATTAATTAGCTATGGGAAGAACACAGTAAAAATATCACAGAAAACATTGTATAGTTCTTCACACAAAAAGTAGTGGAAATCTGTAACTCTCTCTAGAACATGGCTACCCCAACTGAACCCGATAACATGTGTCGTGTTCGGGTCGGGTCTCTTTACCGGGTCCGGCTTTCGGGCTCGGGCCTGGTCGGGCCGTGTTGGACACAGTGCTGCCTTTTGGTCAGGGAGGGAAAAGCTTCAGAATTTGAGCAGCCAGGACGTCAAGGCGGGAAACGTGCATCCGGACTCCACATTAGTCTGCAGTGAGTGATTCCATCCAGGGTAGAGCACAACCTCTTTGATATAATCAACTTCCTTCCGGTAGTCGGGTCAGGCCAGGCGCAGGAAAAAAAATCAAAGGACTCGGGCCGGGTCGGGTTCAGGTTGGATGTGGTTTTGTCGGGCTCGGGTCAGGTTTCAATTGCATGCCCCAACAAACATTTAACTCTCTCCCCCAAAAAGCTTTTGAAGCTAGGTCAATTGAAAATTTTAGAACTGAGATGATAGTTTTTTTGTTAGGCAAGGGTATTAAAGTGTTGTGGAACCAAGGCAGGTGAATGGACTTAAGATACAACCATGATCTAATTTAATGGTGGCACTGGCTCATGGGGCTGAATGGGCTACTCCAGGTCCTATGTTCCTCTGAACAAGAATAAGGTACTATCCAATAAATCTTCCCTACCCCGAGAATTCACATGCATATATTTTATATAGAGATATAGTGTGCATAGTTCCATACAGTACTGATAACATTTCAAAACAGCATGAACTTCCAAGTCTAGAATTAGGTCACGGTTCTAAAAATTAATCATCATATGACCTGCATGCATCAGTCTTCCATCTGCATGTAGTTAATTATGTCATGTGAGGTCAATTGCTCAAACCATATTCACTCCTCAGCTCTGCTTAGTCAGAGGAACAAAAGTCAAATTCACTTTGATAATTTAGTTAAACAATTAAATCTGATACCCAAATCATTAAACCACAAGATTACTCAGAATCATGATTTTGGGGCTTCAAGCTATGTCATCACAATTGACCAGGGAGTCAAGTTGTATTAACAGTGAACAAAACACACACTTCTAATGTTCAGGATGAGAACATGCACAGGAGAGCTTTTCTGGCAGTGACAGAACTTTGCAAACATTTTTTCAATCACAATACTATATTTTCTTTAAAAATGTCCAATTGTGGGACATTTCTGGTTTAAGATTTTTTTTACACTTTCTTCATCTGTGACTAAAACAGCCAAAGTAGTCTAAAAGCAAACAAGAGCTTTTAAAGTATAGTTCCATTTGTGAAATTGTACAATGCTTGCAGAATATTAAAATAAAGGATAAAATATCATGTTATTTTCGATGTACAAGATCACGTGACATATAATTCTGACAGCACTGGAACATGTTTCAAGAGTCATATTGGCTGTTTGCCAACTGGGACTTTTTTTTAACAGGTTAACTCATTAAACTTCTCAGTTACCAAAATCTGTGGCCTGATATTTATCCGCACTGAATTTATGCCTAAGAAGAAGAAGAAACATAAGGAGATTTCAGAGAATTAATCAATGTATTGGAAAGAGCTGCAACAGGCCACAAAAAATCAAAGACAGCAAGAAGACAGCAAGGTATAACAGGGTGGGCTAAGCACACTGGCAATAATGCCATAGTTTTATTATTCAACTCACTAAATCTGGGAAGTAACTTATGCTCGACTAGTTGTCGAGTGAAATTTGCAACAACAACAATATGGATTTACATAGCAGCTTAAGCATAGCAAATCACCCCAAAGCAATTCAGAGGAGCATAATAAGACAACATTTGACACTGAAGCAATGACAGGTGGCTAAAAGTTTGGTCAAAGAGGCAGGTTTTAAGGGGTGTCTTAAAGGAGCAGAAAGAGGTGGAGAGATGTCAGCCAAACAGATGTTTTGAGTATTTACATAGAAATAATGATTTCCAATTTCATTACAAATTTGCTGTATCATTCTTAGATGCTTTGATAACTAACTGCAGGAAGCTTCTTCATAAATGTACTAGATAACTGCATTATAATCATATAACAATCTGTAAGGAAGCATTTTTTTCCATGCACATTAGCAAATAAAAAAACAATTGTTTCCATTTTAATCCCTTACTTCTCTGAATTAAGAAAGGATCTATACTCCTGTGCAATGCAGCACTTTATTGCTGCAGGGCATTGACTACATTTGTGGGTGCAGATTCCAGCTTATTTTTCTTTCATCAAAATCTATGAAATAAATATTTTCATATAACCAGCTGGAATAAAGCTCTGATAAGTTCTTTCTGTTCTGGTAGAACTTGTTCAAATTACTGCAGACAGCTACAGAACCACAATCAAAGAGTTTTAAAACACTAACTCAAACTTGTTAGATCTCAAATGAAGGGAATACATTAATACATATCTAATATATAAAAACAGCAGTTCCTACCCAAAGCCATGCAAAGGGTAATGACTCAATCCCTGATGTCCACCAGTCCAAGAATGCAAGATTCCTTGTGTCCTACCAACTCACCTGAACCCCGGGGAACATAATAAAATTGTGTTAAGTCTTAAAATCATATTCACTTCAACATTCCGACATTCGTAATTTATTGTGTAACTACCACAAGATTAAATGGCGCAATATTTCCCTGAAATAAAGTCACTCAATTTTCAGAAAGAAAGTACTAAAATGGTATGTTACAAATCTATGTATCGTAGAGCCAATGGTCATGAAATTGGATCAGTTTCGGAAACTGGTATGCATTTGGTGCCGTGATTGGAGGACGTGCTCAAAGACAGCTACATGAGGCCTGCTGGGAAATGGGCCTCGGGCCTCATCTACATATAACCATCAAGGTGTAAATGACAATTCGGCTTTCCGATGGAGCTCTCTGTTTGGGGCACATCTGCTTCTCCTCGCTCCATGGAAACAAAAGTACAAAATGTTACTTACATTTTGGTGGGTGGTCTCCAGTACTCCTTTTATAGTTAGGCCACTGTTGACCATGAAAAACTGAGTGGGGTATGCACGACACATGCTTCGCCCAGTGGATGACAAATTTGGGGTGGGGTCTGAAAAGAGGTGTTAGACCCTGATTTGCATATTTAAGGTACCTGTTTCAGGTACCGAGACTCTTAGAAGTTGCTGATTTCAAATTTGCACCCAGGGGAAATCAGATGCAATAGATTGCAACCCGAAATTCATCCCCCAATGCTCTCTCCCCAAAGACAGGCATGATAAGGTGCAATTTCTTCCCCAGTGTGTGAAAGTTGGGTAAGTAAATGGAAACTGTAGCACTGACACCTCCTCACAAACAAAGAACTTATTTCCAGAGGGTCAACTGGTCTGGAAGTGTTCCTTAGAATTCAACACTGTTACGACCGGGTGCATAACAGGATTTATCTTTTAAAACACAGTGATTTTAGCTTACCATCTCAGTGAATCTTTGCTCACTGCTCTCTAGTTGTAATTGCAAATGAACCAAAGAGACAGGTTTTCTTAGGTGTAAACAAGAAAGTTGTAAGTTTATTAGCCTTACCACTCTAACACGGTTAAAATTACTAAAATATGCGATGCAACCACGCTCACATGCATATCAGAGAAACACACACACAAATGGATACAGAGGGGAGAAAGAATTGGAGGGGGGGAATTGAAGTAGTGTTGGAAAATAATGGAATGCAGGTACTGTCTTTTGTCTTTGATGTAATGTCCTTCATTTGAAGTTGAGGTCTTGGCATTCTCGCTGGGGCCCGATGCACAATTTCAGACTTGCTTCCCTGGTACCAGAACACTTAAGATGTGCTTTGCCTGTAGTCTTGAAGCATAGAAACTGCCACCGTGGTTTTCCTGTGAGTTTGCTGGAGGGAATGATAGAGAGAGAGAGACCTTCCTTCTCTTTGGTCTTCAAATTGCAGTCTGTTCCTTTCTGTGTGGCACAATTCAAAAATATCCCAGTCTGGCCAGGAGGTAGGTCATGTGACCCTCTCTTTGTGTGAAACAGCAGCTTCTGGGAGGGCTGTTGATTTCAAAGCTTTCCAGACACACTTGGCGGGGGTTGGAGTTCTGGCTGTTACACAGTCAAAGGATGTTGGTCATCACTATTGCCCAGACCAATTTTGTTAAGTGAATCAGTGAGCACTCCCATTGTCTCTCCATTCAACTGTCTGTCAGATTGCAAATGTGCAACCATGTTTTCAGCTGTTCAGCACTGTTTTTTTTAAACAATTATATGCAATGTCCAGTAAAAAAGCTTTGAGTAGTGTCCCATGTGACAAAACTAATATATTTCCATTTGGCAAGTGTGATTTCTGTCACAAAACATATAACATTTAATGCTTTTATGTAAAGGAAATGCTGCAACTTCAAATTGATTCAGTCTTAGCTTCAACTATAGAAACACTGCTAATGTCACAAGGAACTTATGAAGAAAGTCAAGAATACTGGAAAAAGATGGAAAGGAGAAGGAGAAAAAAAAATCAAGAAATAGGGAGAGAAAGTCAGAAAAAAAGAAACTGTAGAAAAAGGGAATTTATCTCTGTTAATGCCAAAAGACAGCTAGCTTAGTGAAAGCCTTTTTTTTTATCTTCTCAGAATACAGATTCTCCTCTGAAGAAGTCTCAGCCATATCTCCAGATCCAAAAGCAAATAAAGGCTTTACTGATTACTTTTGACATGCCTCTTCTTGAATTTAGTTCACTCTTTCCTTTTCATCTGTGCAATATGAGTAACATTCACCCAAACCATTCCAAATTGAATTTTCTCCAACAAATTTTATTTAAATAGGGGGCACTTAATTGAGTCAGGTATGACAAATAAAATTTTCACCAAAAATGGACAAGGTAATAAAGCCTATTGTCTATTAAAAGATTCTAGATAGCTAACAGTTCTGAGTATGTATGAAGACTGACGGATGCCGAGGAGGAGGCCCTGCAGCTGGCACCAAGGCAGTCTGTGCGCTCATTCGGGCAGATTGACATCGGGCTCCAAGGTGAGCAGACATCCAATTGATATTAAAGATGGCCACTGTATACTGTTGGTTCGGTAATTACATTGTAAAGGCCAGCTGGGCACGTGCCAGCCGCCAACTCGGACAAAGAGCCAGACTCTGAGGAAACACCGTCCCATGACACTAATGCGCCTTGCACCAAGGCAGATACTGTCACCTCGGTGGGTATCCGTCCGGCCTTAGAGTGTGGGTCACAATCTGGTGAGAGCACTGCACATGCGCCCGAGCAGCTGACTGAGGCTGAGACAGCCATGGCCCTGAGAGTCATGACAGTCGGAGGCTTGTGAGTGGCCAAGCCTACGCTGAGGCCCAGACTACTGATGACCCTCTGCTGTCGACATACCAGGGCAGGCTGGAGCTCTTGGAAAAGTTATGGCAACTGCAAGCTGAGATGCCACAGGCCATGCGCAGCCTTAAGCGGATGATAGGGGAATCTATCCATGCCATGACTGCTGCCATGTCCCAGGCATATGAGCGCCTGCATCATCCATTGAGGCGGCAGCGGCCCTCGTAATTACCCAGAATCAAATAAAACACTCAGACCTGCTATCCCTCACCGTTACCGTCACATCCATTGAGCAGTGGCTAGGCGCGAGAGGGACCAGGGGCAGGGAGAATGCCCCTGCTCCTGGCCCCTTCCAGGAGGGCAGAGGGGTTCCAATGAACCCTGTGATGGAGGAGGCGAGCCAGCGGACCAGGGTTCCCCCTCCAGGCGATTCTAATGTGGATGCTGGCCCCTCCGCCTCTGACTGAAGCTCCAGCAGCCATGACACCTGAGGCGGGTTCTATGATGACGCAGGATCCTCCCAGCCAGTCGGGGCCCTCCAGGCCTCGTGCACACAGAGGATGACCGCTAAAGTCATCCACAGTCAAAGAGCAATCTGATCAGCAGCCTTCCTCCAGTCAGGCTGCCAGCATAGAGGTTGACTGAGAAGGGGCACCCGCAAGCATTTAAAAAAAACACACTGACACAAATGGGAGTGCACGGTTGTCACAGCAATGTAAATACATCTTTCACTGGATGTTCCTCACCAACATGTGTGTCCTTTTCTGTGTGTGAATGATGTGTGCCAGCATGTAGCCCCAATGTCACATCCCTGTGCAACGTTGGCCCTTCAGGAGAGCCAATGTATGCAATAACATCATTGCCATGCCACCATTACTCATAAGCGTCTCCATGGATGCAGTGACATGCACATTGGCTCAGTCAGCTGCTGCCTCTAACGGTTTACACAGGGATGCTGCAGATATGGACTGGTGCACAGCAGGTGAGTGAGGGTGATGTGTGGCTTGCAGAGCTCATGTTGGTTCCTATGTAGCAGAGAGCCTTTGTCTGATAAGCCACTTCATTATGTCCCTAGCTCACTGCTAGCCCTGTGTGCAGAGCCTGGGTGCCATCTGCCCTCCCACGCGTCTTTCATGCTGTAGGTCCTCAGTGTCCTCATAGTCCGAGGAGGAATCCAGTTGACGTCTCTCCTCATCATGCCGGGCCTGGCCCCATTGGGTGTGTAGTTGTGCAGAGCAGCAAAGAAAGGAGCTGGCCTTTTCAGCCCATAGTACAGGGCATCACCCTATCCATACAGGCATTGGATGTGCTATCTCAGCATGCCGATCTCCTGCTCAATGGTGACCCTTGTAGCTCAGTGGCTGGCATTGTATCTCTCCTCTGCAGCAGTGGTGGGATCTCTCACTAGTGTCGGGAGTCACGTCTGCAAAGGATAGCCCTTATTTCCAAGATGCCACCCCTCCATCTGAGCCAGTTCAGTAATCAGCAGTGGCAGCCTGGACTGACGCAAGACCCAGGTTTCATGGCAGCTGTCTGAGAAGCGGTCACACATTTGCAAGAAGCATCTGCGGTGATCACATACCAGCTTCACCTAGATAGAGAGGACTCCTTGAATGGTGACGTCTGCAGGTGGTATCCTGGCAGGAGGTCTGATGGCCACATGAGTGCAGTCTATGAACTTTACAACCTATGGTTCTCCAGCAATGGTGCCAGAACTAATGGCCCTCTGGGCCTGGCTGTGAGAGTCCGTCCTGAAGCGGACACACTCACTGGCCCTCCGGTGCAGAGCATTGGTGACCTCCCTGATGCAGCGGTGTACTGCTGACTGTGTGACTCCATAAAGGTCTCTGGTGGGCCCCTGAAAAGCTACAGAGGGGTCAAGCTTGAGAACTGCTGCCACTATGAGGAACAAAGGCATGGGATGTCCACCGGAGTCCATGGGCTACAGGTCATCTTTGAGCAGGGCACAGAGATGTGTCACCACCCTCTCCACATGCGCAATCGCCTCTGACATTGGTGCTCTGACATCCGATGGCATGTCATGTGGGGCCTGTAGATGCACGGCAATCGTATTGGCGAGTTCCCCTTGGGGGCTGCTGCTCACGACCGGCGGCCTCTATGTGGATCGCACCTGCCTGTTGATATTGCCTCTGGCGCATACGGATCCTTGCGTGCAGAGGACCACACAATGTAGGATGAGCCATATCTATTTCCATGTGATAAATAAAGTTGAACCCTTCATGTTTTCGAAAGTTCCCAACAGGGCAGGGATTAGTGTTGACGGGTACATCAGCTGCTTTCCTGCATCAACTATGTGGCGTGCCATGGCATTGTCCATCTTGGCCAACACTCAGAGTGGCATAGCATAACCACATCAAGATCCTACCAGCTGAATCAATTGCCCCCACCATCCATATAACCTTAATACTCCTACCCTTTCTGGCACCCTCTGCACATACAGGGTGACTAGAGTGCCATTGCTCCTTCACTAACACAAACAAACACAGAGCGTACACTGTTTACGGAGAGAGGGTACACAGTACCTCCCTTCATCCTGCAGAGTTTTCCCTCCAGTAATCCCAGACCCCCTCCCTCCTTCCTTTATGAATGCAGAGTGAGACCCCTGTGTAACCCCCCCCCTCCCTCCGCCCTTCTGTAATGCAGAGTGAGACCCCTGTAATCCCTCCCTCCCTCCTCCCTTCCAGTCTTCAGAGTGGGACCCCTGAAAACAACGTACCTCTATCGCGAAACCTTCTGCCTCTGATGACCCTCTGGCTTTTCTAATTGTGAATGGGGTGACATGTGACGGCCGCCCATTCAAAGTAAAATCAGGAAGTGTGCATTGAGAGATGGCGGGCTGTATAATCTACAGAGGTAAGTACCATTTAACATATTCTAATTGGTGGGGGGGGGCCGCACCAAGATCCCCCTGCCGCTGGTAATTTGCGGCGGGCCCTTCTCGACGTCATGGGTCGAGGTGGGCCTCCCCCGACAGAATTTTACCGGCTGCCGCGACCTGCGACATTGAGGGACCAGTAAAATTCAGCCCTAGGAGTCTAAGGGATGATGTGATTGAGTTTTCAAGATATCAAGGAGTGCAGATAGAAACTATTTCCACTGGTTGGGGAGTCTAGGACTAGGCCACGGTCTAAAAGTTAGAGTCAGACCTTTCAAGAATGAAATGAGGAAACTCTTATACACGCAAAGGGCTGAATTTTATTCTCCTGCTGCTGGGAGGGGCGGAGGGTGAAGAAAATGGCGGTCTGCACACATGAACCGCGCACCACCGTGCCGCCATGATCCAGTGCACAGCATTTCATTTCCATATGCAGGGCGGTCTGCCACCCCCCACCTCAATCACGTGGCGGGAGGGGGCTCTGCGATACTGGAAACAGCATCAGCTGCCTCTGCGCAGGTGCTGGTGCCCTTTTAAAAGGGCAGCCAGACCAGCACTGAGAGTACAAAGTTCAACCCCGGAACATCACCCCTCCCCACCCCCCCCCCCCCCCACCACTGCACTGTACATAAATGTGTGATCCGTCACCCCCCATACACAGAAAATAAATGGTAGCACCATTTCCCCCCCACCCCCAGCAAAACACTTAAATTGAATGGTTGGCCTCCACCCTCTTCAACTGCATAAAGTGCAGAGGTCACACCTTCCCCCCACAATCCCGCACTAGAAATGCAGAGTTGACCCTCACCCCTCATTGCACTAAAAATTCTAACTTCTCCCCTTCCTCACCTCGGTGGCGCCAGCTTTCCCTGGATGGGAAAGTGAAGGCATGTTAGTGCCAGCAGTCACATGGAAGATTGTGGACTGCCGGTAAGGTGACAGGGAATGGTATGTTAATTTATTCATGTCTTTTATTTCAATATTTAAAGTTGGGTTCCATCGCCGAGTGGCGGTGGAGGGGGTGGGGGGGGTGGTGTGGTGACAGCTGCCATGGAGTCTCGCTGCCGCTGCCGGAAGATCAGGCCCGACAATCCCGGCCTTGGGCTCCATTGCTGGCCACTGCAACTGCGATCTTCCGGCCACATCCCCCCCCCACCCTTCCCCATCACTGAGTCCAATGTCGGGAACTCAACAAAATTCAGCCCAAAGGATGGTAGACGTTTGGAACTCTCTTCTGCAAAGGGCAACTGATCAATTGTAAATGATAAATCTGAGATTTAAAGATTTTTGTTATCTGAAGGTGTTAAGGAATATTGGGAAAAGGTTGGTAGAGTCATAGAGTCATTTACAACATAGAAGGAGGCCGTTCAGCCCATTGAGTCCATGCCAGCACTCCACTGAGCAATCCAGTCAGTCCCACTCCTCCACTCGAATCCTGTAGCCTTGCAAGTTTATTTCCTTCAAGTGCCCATCCAATTTGCTTTTGAAATCATTGATTGTCTCTGCTTCCACCACCCTTGTAGGCGGCAAGTTCCAGATCATTACCACTCGCTGCAGTTCTTCCTCACAGTCCCCCTGCATCTCTTGCCCAAAATCTTCAATCTGTGTCCCCCTAGTCCTTGTACCATCAATTAATGGGAACAGTTTTTCCTTGTCTAACTTATCTAACTCTCTCATAATCTTGTACACCTCTATCAAATCTCCCCTCAATCTCCTTTGCTCCAGGGAGAACAACCACAGCGTTTCCAATCGAACGTTGTAACTAAAATTCCCCATCTCTGGAATCATTGTGGTAAATCTCCCCTGCACCTTCTCAAGGACTCTCGCATCCTTGTTAAAGTGTGGTGACCAGAAATGGACGCAATACTCTAGTTGGGGCCCAATCAGAGCTTTATAAAGGTTCAGCATAACTTCCCTGCTTTTGTGCCCTATGCCTCTATTTATGAAGCTCAAGATCCCACACGCTTTGCTAACCACGCTCGCAATATGTCCTGCCACCTTCAAAGATTGATGCATATGCACCCCCAGGTCTCTCTGTTCCTGTACACTCTTTAGAACTGCGCCATTAAGTCTATATTGCCTCACCCTATCCATTCTGCCAAAATGCGTCATCTCACGCTTGTCCATATTAAATTCCATCTGCCACTGTCTGCCCATTCTGATAGCCTAGCTATGTCCTGTTGCAGGCATTTTGTATCAACCTCACTGTTTGCCACTCCTCTAAGTTTGGTATCATCAGCAAATTTTGAAATTCAATCTGTATTCCAATATCAAAGTCATTATATATAGCAAAAATGGCAGTGGTCCTAGCACTGACCCTTGGGGAACACCACTCTCTACCGTCCTCCAATCTGAAAACAACCATATACCGTGAATTGTGTTTTCTGTCCTTAAGCCAATTTTTTGGATACTGACCCACCTATTCCATGAGCCACATGTAAACCAGCCTTTTATGTGGTACTTTGTCAAACGCTTTCTTAAAATCCATATAGACAACATCCACCCTATTCCCTTTATCAACGTTCTCTGGTACTTCATAAAAAATTCAATTAGATTAGTTAAGCAAGATTTGCCTCTTACAAATCCATGCTGGCTTTTCTTGATTAATTCAAACCTCTCCAACTGCCTGTTGATGTTTTCCCTGATTGTTTTTCAAACCTTACCCACCACTGATGTTAAACTAACTGGCCTGTAGTTGCTGGGACTGTCCTTACACCTTTTCTTCAATAAGGGGTTACATTTGCCATTCTCCAATCCTCTGTCACCTCCCTCATATCTAGGGAAGATTGGAACATTATGGCAAGCCCTTCCATTATCTTCACTTCCACTTCCTTTAGCAACCTGTGATGCAAACCATCTGGACCAGGTGACTTATTTACCCTAAGCATAGCCAGCCTTTCCAGTACCTCCTCCCTCTCCATTTTTACCCTATCCATTGCCTCTACTCTCTCCACTTCTACCGATATTTTGTCAGATTCCTCTTCCTTAGTAAACACTGAGGCAAAGTACTCATTACGTATGCTAGCCTTGCCCTGTGCTTCTAGGCATATATTACCCTGTTTGTTCCTCATAGGCCCCACTCCACCTCTTACTACCCACTTATTATTTACATGCCAGTAGAAGATATTTGGGTTCCCTTTTATGTCGATTGCCATTCTATTCTTACATTCTCACTATGCCAATCTTACTTTCCTCTTTACGTTCCCTCTCAACTTATTGTATTTGGCTTGGTTCTCACTTGAAGAATTCACCTGACATGCATCGTACACCCTCTTTTCTTGTTTCATCATCTCTATCTCCTTTATCATCTCAGGAGCCCTGTTTTTGGTTCCCCTACCTTTTGCCCTTGTTGGATCCCTTCTCATCACAGAGAAATCAGCCCTCTTCCAATCTAGCCATTCTACCTTATACCTTCATATATAATAAAAATAAAAAAAATATAATAAATGCCTTGCTTTTCTGTATTATGAGTCTAAACCTTATGATACGATAATCATTCTTACCCAAATGCTTCCCCACAGACACTTGGTCCACCTCATTTCCCAACACCATATCTATCAAAGCCTCCTTTCTAGCTGGGCCAAGAACATACTGACCAAGGCAAGTTTTCAGAACACATTTCAAAAATTCCTCCCCCTTCTCACCCTTTACTCTAACATTATCCCAATCGATATTTGGGTCATTAAAGTCCGCCAATGATACCACTCTATAGTTCTTGCGCATCTCTGTGATTTCCCTGCAGATTTGTTCCTCTATCTCTCTCTCACTATTTGGAGGCCTATAGAATACCCCTAGTAGTGTGATCATCACTTTTTACTTCTCAACTCTAACCAAATGGAGTCTGTCCTTGCCCCTCAAGGACATCCCCTATTTCTAACACCACCATGTCTTCCCTAATCAGTACTGCGACCCCACCTCCCTTTTTCCCTACTCTATCTTTTCTGAACACTTTATATCCTGTATATTAAATGACCAGTCCACTCCATTTTTAAGCCACATTTCCATTATTGCCACTAGTTTCTTAGCTCCTGAAAAACTTATCATTGGACCTCAATACCTGCCGTTGCTATGTCGTTGGTACTAACATGCACCACAACGTTTGGCTTACTCCCCTCTGCAGAATGTCCTATGTGATGTCCTTTACCCTGGCACCAAATTCGGCAACACACCATGCTGGTCTCACGATGACAGTTACAGAAATGCCTGTCTGTCTGCTTGACTATGGAATATCCTATAACAACTGCACTTCTGCACTTTGCTGCTCCATTCTCAACAGCCCCTTGCCCATTGGTGCCTTGGTCTGGACTACAGTCCTTTAGGGTATTGTCAATCCCAGCAGTTTCCAATGCTGTGTACCTGTTTATGAGTGACACACACCCTGAAGATTCCTGCACCTCCTGTCTCTTCGTAGTCTTCCGGATGGCCACCCACCTAGTATCCTGAACTCTTACCACCTGTGGGCTGACCACCTCCTGGAAAGTAAGATCCAGGAAACTTTCTTGCTCCCTGATGCTTCGCAGTGACTCCAACTGCCCCTCAAGCTCAGAAATCCTGAGCTTGAGCTGAAGTAGCTAGACACACTTCCTATACACGTGGTTTCCCAAGACACGTGCAGTGTCCTGGAGTTTCTACATGGCGCAGGAATTGCAAGCAGCAGGTCAAAGCTGCCCATGGAGCTAGATCACAGATCAGCTAAGATTTCATTGAATGATGGAAGAGACACAAGGGGCTAAATGGCCTATTCCTGTTTCTATTTTCCTATGTACATCAATGGTTTGTATACATGCAGGTGGGCCTGTTGCCATGTAAGGAACATGACATGCAAACCCGATCATGGGTTGCTTGTAGTCTCCCCGGTGGAGGGTGCGGGGCTCTCCTATTCAAAGGCACTCAGTGCCTGATCGAGGGACCCGACATTGGAAAGGGGGGAAGCCCGCTGACAGCCACACCCCTGTCCTTTCTGCTGACCTCCATGCACCCCCAGTGGTGCTGCTGAGCAAAAAAGCTTTCAGCCTCTGATTGGCCAGCAGCTCTCGGCGGGCGGGACTTCTTAACTTGAGGTCCTCTGCTGGGGAAAGGCACATTGGTGGCCTCTGAAGTGCCTGATAGGCTTGTCATAAGGTGGGCCTTCCCCAAAGAAAGCAATGCAGGTCTCTCGCAGCTCTCCAGCCGATGGCCGAGACCCCCTGTCACTTCCAGAAAATTTCCCTATTTCACATTTCTGTAAAAAAGGCAGTCAGACTAGCATGAAATTCAATCACAGCCATATTTATTCAAATGCAGAATAAAAAGCAACAGCAGATGTAAGGACGTCATGGCTTATTCTTTCAACCTCTGCATATCAAACTCTGCATATCAGGTAAATCAGTTGTCTGTGAAGGGGACATTCACCTTCTGGTCCTGCAAACCCAAATCAGTTTACCTGTCTCTGTGGCCAACCATGACAAAATACTTAGCAGAATTGTAATTATTAATCAAATATCATAGTGATCAGCACAATTAACTTGTGGAGATACTTTCAATTGCATGCTGTGCAATAGAAGTGGCTTGTAATTAAATCAAATCAAGGGATGTAACGTTTAGCCCAATAGTGAGTGCAGCTGAATGCCTGCCTTGCATCCATGTCATAAGTTTAAGCTTCCTCAGTTGGCTGCCATTCAGATCCACCAGTCCAGTCAGGTAGATTTAGTTAATTCTTGACAGCTCTGCGAGATGCAGTAATGTGTGAATGTAAGGAAGTTCTGTTCCTGGAAACTTATGAAGCTAAATTAGCTTTCTGGCTGTCAATCCTAAAGCAGCCTTTATGGCGATTGGGGACTGTTCTGCAGCTGAAACTGGCTGAGGTAGGATGCTTGAAAGATCTACAGATGGGAGGAATAAGAAAAAATACTTAAGAGGTTATAGTGTTGAATATGTTAATTAATGGTGACTGCTTTAATTTGCACAAATTCAATTGGCTGTTGCAGTCAGTCAAGGTTTATTAAGGAGCTCTTTTAGAGAAAAAGGTTAAAGCTATCAGTAGTGCTCATTTATGAAACCATATCCAAATGATTAGCTTTCCAAAGTTTACTTTAATGTTTATGCACATATTGATTTTTGAACTATAAATATTGACACCAGAATAAACTTTGAATGACTACTCAGCAGACAAGAGTTTGATCAATTCATATTGACTGCTGGAGAATACTAACTCCATTAGTTACAAAGCATCTTGGGACATGCTGGAATGAGTTCATCCAAAATCATATTGAGAAACAGGCCATTAAAAAGTTTCTTTTGTAGTCATTGTGCATATATTAACTTCTCAGTGGTTTAGGAGTTGATGTATGAGCCAATATCATCCGGACACCCATGAACAATGTGGAAGCAGTCAAAGTATTCATCAAGCAGCACTGAGAGTTATGCTGAGTATATCCTGGGTTGTGTATAATGCTTTCCACTTTTATGCTATGCTAATGGCAATAAAAACAATTTAGCTTTCGTTTTGTATGGATGTGGGATAAAAGCCTTGATGTATCTCATGGTGGGAGGAAGCAGTTTGAAAGCATCTGATGTTCCTGTCCTGTGATGCTATGTGATATATTCTATTGTGTCTGCCCAGTAATTGATCCCAGCTTATGATAGTCTTACGCACTGCCACTGATGAGAAGATGTGCCTAAAGCATACTTAGAATCATCCTTTTGGATAGGACATTAATTATCAAGCATGTTGTCTTATGTTGGAGGTAGGCTAAGCTCCTGCAATAGCCAATATGTTTTGAAAGCAAAGGTCAAAGTGTACTGGGTTGGCTATCAGTGCTTTTACAGAAGTATTGATATCAATTTATAAATATATCATGGCAGACACAATCAGCATGACACAAGTGAAAAATCAAGAAGTTAAGAACAAGAAGGGAAAACAGGCAAGGACTTCTTCATCCAAAGGGTAATAGACTTATGGAAGAAGTTACTAGGGAAAGTCATTGTAGGTGACAGTATAACTAGTTGATGAGATAATTAGATGGGTTTATGGAGAGAGGAAGGATAAAGGATGATAATTAGAAAGTAGGTAGGTGAGGCCCATTGATCAAAAAGAAACTGGCTGCTGAGCCTAGAGACCTTTTTCTGTTCTTAAAATGTTCTTATATATAATATGAACATATTACAAAAGATTATAAAACTTTATGCCGAATGGCAAACCTAATTTTTATGAATGTTTTTGAGAGTCTTGAGCATCATACCTAGGGTCATATCCTCAAGAGAAGGCAGGTTTCAGTATCAATATCATTAATTCCCTCATACAATAGAGTACAGTGGCAATTACCCGACTGGTGGCAGTAGACAGTGGCAATATAAGAGGTGGTGGTAGAATTTTTCTTCTGCTGGCAGTAGTAATAAGGTCCAGACTTGTGGCAACATTAAACATAGGACTTAAGCCTATGAAAAGAAATGTAGCAACATAGAACTCAAAGTGTGGCAAAACTATTGTCTAAAAAATAATTGGCTTAAAGTGAAGTAAGCTAGGGTTTTACCATACTTAAACCAATTCAAAATGTTCAAACATTTGTCATCGTACAAAAGGAACCTCACAAAATCAGGTGTTATTTTATTATGAACTTAGAATGAAAATTGTCTTCTGCTATTATAGGGTACCAGAACAATCACAGTTTTCAAAACTCAAACATTAGGAGAACTACCTATAAAATTCTAACAGGACTTGACAGGGTAAATGCAGGAAGGATGTTCCCGATGGTGGGGGAGTCCAGAACCAGGGGTCATAGTCTAAGGATATGGGGTAAACCTTTCAGGACTGAGATGAGGAGAAATTTCTTCACCCAGAGAGTGGTGAGCCTGTGGAATTCGCTACCACAGAAAGCAGTTGAGGCCAAAACATTGAATGTTTTCAAAAAGGAGTTAGATATAGCTCTTGGGTCTAAAGGGATCAAAGGGTATGGGACAAAAGCCAGAACAGGCTTCTGAGTTGGATGATCAGCCATGATCATAATTAATGGCAGAGCAGGCTCGAAGGGCTAAATGGCCTACTCCTGCTCCTATTTTCTATGTTTCTATGGTCAGATTCGTAAAATTGTTGCAAATGTTATTGGTGCTAGTTCAAAACCTTAACCTGGATTTTATGGTAGTAATGACAGGAAAACCGATGGTGAAATCCAGAAGTTGCTGTCAGTGATTCTACATAGGGTGCACTGCTGAAGTCCCCTCACACTGCAATCCATTAGAAATCACTGAACTGATGAAAAATGCTATTAGTTTCACTGTAAAAACTCTCAAAAGTTAAACAACACCTTGTTGAATGAGGTATACCTTGGTTTTTAATGGTGTATTTTGTTCATAATTACTGATGAACAGCCTCACTGTCCTTGAAAAACTAACTTATAAATATGGAATGTCACATTTCTCCATTATGATTTTAAAAAATCACCTTTTAAATATTTTTTGAAGTTTGTTTATGATATTTCAGCATCTACCTTAATTCCATGTATATGCCCCAAACATTTATTTTGCTCTCTGTAAAAAATTTAATTAAAATTGAAAAATTCAGTGCATTTTACTTCCTGATTTTGTTGTTTCTGAGATTACTTCAATGTGATTGCCTGCTTACTCTGCTCGATTACATCACTCTGGCTGGACACCTGGAGATCCCCTTGACTTGTCACTGATTCAAACTGACATCGGGAAAGTAGAAATCCACACCACAGAGATCACTAGATCTTTGTGGGCAGCTCTCTTTGAGGTCAATGGTAAGTGCCATCACTTCGGCATTGACCATGAAATGTGAGCCATAGTTTCATCATGGTAAAGTGTCTTGTAATACAGTTAATTTTGCTTAAAATGGGGGTGGGGAGGTGGGGGGGTTGGGAGAACAATCTGGTGACATGCTCAAAAATTTAATGCCAGAACTATAGTACTGTCCCATTTTTACATGGCCTTCTTGCACCTCATCCACAACCTTGAAAACAAATGGCCTTGTCCCGAGTTCTTCCATGCTATCAATAACCATCTGACCAGTGATGTACAACAAAAGTGCAGAATTGACTCTCCCTCTGCTGTTTCTCTCCTCTCTTTCCTGGAAAAAGTGTGGCTGATATTGAAAACTGCAGAAAAGTGGTGGGATTGTAGGTATGAACTTGTGCAGGTAGAAATTGGTTTTGCCCCATTCTCAGGCCCAAAGGAAGTTGGAGGCCCAAAGTTAACCGTAATAGAGGCTTCAGAAGCTCACCCAATGTCAGGGAGGAAATTTAGGCCTGCTGCGTCACCGGGCAACAGCCCTCAGATAAGTTCTTGGGATGGAGGGGGCAGGGAAAATGCGGGGGATGGGGGCTGAGCACAGGCTGGCAATGACTTTCAGTAGTGCTTTGGAGTTGGTAGGAGTGTTTCTGTTCTCCTGATTCCATGGGAGGGGAAGTTAAAAAAACTTTCTCTGCCATTTCTCAGCAGCTCTATTGGTCCCTTTAAGTGTCACTAGTTATGTCACTGTAGAACTGAGGGAGCCGTGGTTTACTAAAGAAGTTGAAGCGCTTGTCAAGAGGAAGAGGGCGGCTTATGTTAGGATGAGACGTGAAGGCTCAGTTAGGGCGCTTGAGAGTTACAAGCTAGCCAGGAAGGATCTAAAGGGAGGGCTAAGAAGAGCAAGGAGAGGACACGAGAAGTCATTGGCGGATAGGATCAAAGAAAACCCTAAGGCTTTCTATAGGTATATCAGGAATAAACGAATGATAAGAGTTAGAACAGGGCCAATCAAGGATAGTAGTGGGAAGTTGTGTGCGGAATCAGAGGAGATAGGGGAAGCGTTAAATGAATATTTTTCGTCAGTATTTACAGTAGAAAAAGAAAATGTTGCCGAGGAGATTACTGAGATACAGCCTACTAGGCTAGATGGGATTGAGATTCACAAGGAGGAGGTGTTAGCAATTTTGGAAAGAGTGAAAATAGATAAGTCCCCTGGGCCAGATGGGATTTATCCTAGGATTCTCTGGGAAGCCAGGGAGGAGATTGCACAGCCGTTGTTGTTGATCGTTATGTCGTCATTGTCGACAGGAGTAGTGCCGGAGGACTGGAGGATAGCAAATGTTGTCCCCTTGTTCAAGAAGGGGAGTAGAGACAGCCCTGGTAATTATAGACCTGTGAGCCTTACTTCGGTTGTGGGTAAAATGTTGGAAAAGGTTATAAGAGACAGGATTTATAATCATCTTGAAAAGAATAAGTTCATTTGCGATAGTCAGCACGGTTTTGTGAAAGGTAGGTCGTGCCTCACAAACCTTATTGAGTTTTTCGAGAAGGTGACCAAACAGGTGGATGAGGGTAAAGCAGTGGATGTGGTGTATATGGATTTCAGTAAGGCGTTTGATAAGGTTCCCCACGGTAGGCTATTGCAGAAAATACGGAAGTATGGGGTTGAAGGTGATTTAGAGCTTTGGATCAGAAATTGGCTATCTGAAAGAAGACAGAGGGTGGTGGTTGATGGCAAATGTTCATCCTGGAGTTTAGTTACTAGTGGTGTACCACAAGGTTCTGTTTTGGGGCCACTGCTGTTTGTCATTTTTATAAACGACCTGGATGAGGGTGTAGAAGGGTGGGTTAGTAAATTTGCGGATGACACGAAGGTCGGTGGAGTTGTGGATAATGTCGAAGGGTGTTGTAGGGTACAGAGGGACATAGATAGGCTGCAGAGCTGGGCTGAGAGATGGCAAATGGAGTTTAATGCAGAGAAGTGTGAGGTGATTCACTTTGGAAGGAGTAACAGCAATGCAGAGTACTGGGCTAATGGGAAGATTCTTGGTAGTGTAGATGAGCAGAGAGATCTTGGTATCCAGGTACATAAATCCCTGAAAGTTGCTACCCAGGTTAATAGGGCTGTTAAGAAGGCATATGGTGTGTTAGCTTTTATTAGTAGGGGGATCGAGTTTCGGAGCCACGAGGTCATGATGCAGCTGTACAAAACTCTGGTGAGGCCGCACCTTGAGTATTGCGTGCAGTTCTGGTCACCGCATTATAGGAAGGATGTGGAAGCTTTGGAAAGGGTGCAGAGGAGATTTACTAGGATGTTGCCTGGTATGGAAGGAAGGTCTTACGAGGAAAGGCTGAGGGACTTGGGGTTGTTTTCGTTAGAGAGAAGGAGGAGGAGAGGTGACTTAATAGAGACATACAAGATAATCAGAGGGTTAGATAGGGTGGATAGTGAGAGTCTTTTTCCTCGGATGAGGATGGCAAACACGAGGGGACATAGCTTTAAGTTGAGGGGTGAAAGATATAGGACAGATGTCAGAGGTAGTTTCTTTACGCAGAGAGTAGTAGGGGCGTGGAACGCCCTGCCTGCAACAGTAGTAGACTCGCCAACTTTAAGGGCATTTAAGTGGTCATTGGATAGACATATGGATGTAAATGGAATAGTGTAGGTCAGATGATCGGCGCAACATCGAGGGCCGAAGGTCCTGTACTGCGCTGTAATATTCTAAAAAAAAATCAGTTGGAGCAGGCACAACCTTTGCAGAAGGGTACTGAAACAGGTGTAGGACTGTTCTTTGTAGATTTAAATTGATCCGGCACAAATTTCAGGCGGTTGCCATGGACAACTAAAACCTGTGAGACTCAATATGGTGGTGGACATGCTGCCAATGCAGACTGGGCACAGAAGGTCATGCCTCATAATTGGGACATGTGGTGCCCATTTATGCCCAAAAAACAGCTGAAATACATACCAATTTCTTCCCCCATGACCTTTACACCACCACACTGGCTATTTCTAAGACTGTTGTCTTAGAAATGTTAACACTGAATTGAAAAAATGTTTACTCTGTAAATATCAGCATTTGTGTAGGTGCAAACTTGCCAAACCAATAACTTGAAATACAAGTCCTTATTTGCCGGGACCTCCTCCATTTTGTAAGCACATCTAAAACTGTCCAGAAGTAATTCAAGCATAAAATATACGAGTAACGTTTTGAATAATAACTGTTGCATACAAGCTTTGAATTAGAAGTGCATTTATGTTCATGCCATAGAACATGTACCTGCAAGTACAAAGGGTAAAATCTTCCAATCATAGAAAATTATATATGCACATGATGTAGCCACTACATTCTAATACACAATCCTATAGATATAAATGAATAAGTCATACTTTAAATGTATACAGCAGTCAGCTTGATGTAAAACATTTTCAAGCAACTACTGAAATGTATAAAGAATTTAAATCTATCGCCTTCCCTTTAAGATAGTGGTTCTCAAACTTTTTCATCTGCGGACCACATAGGCAGGGCAAAAGACACGGTGGATCACCTACCAGTCCTACCCCACTCACTTTCGCTTGTCATTGCAATAGAACTCATCAGAATTAATGGGAAGGATGATGCTGCTTTTGATGTGACACCAATGAGGTGATGTCTGTTGCCAAGCTGTAAAGCTTCAGTCTCACGTAGGGCTCCACATTCAGCCAGTTCCTCTTCTTTGTTTACAGTCCCACAAGTGTTGAAAATCTGATCTTGCAGTTGTATGTTGGTAACAGTAACATGAATCTTCCTTATAAAACAACATTGTTATTGCTTGCACTTATGACCACTTATGCCGCAAACGCGTGAGCTGGTCTGGTTGTGTGATATTACGCGAGTGGTGGGAATGAGAGTTTTGGCCTGTTCTCTCGTATGGCCTTGGCTATGGTGCTGCACATCAATGGCTTGCATTTTGGACCAAACCGCAGACTACCTGGAAGATCCTTGCAGACCACCAGTGGTTCGTGGACCGCAGTTTGAGAACCACTGCTTTAAGATAATAGTCAATCTTTTCTTATACCTCGACTAGCAAGACTTGCTGTTCTAGATGTGCAAACAAATTAGTTAAAGGCATAGCTAAAGGATAGAAAGTAAATTAAAGCTTTTCAGATTATCAAAAGGTGGATTGTGTAATATGAGGGATTCTGTATAATCATCCCTCCTCTTCCCCATAGAAATGATCTGGACATGAACACAAAGGAAATTGTATTAGTATTTAGTCATGATGCCGAGTCAGAAGGCACAGCAAGGACAAATGCAAATGCCTACAGGGGGATAATAACAGGTTAGGCGAAAAGACAGTGGGCTGAATTATATGAGTGCGCCGCAGTTCTTGGCGGCGCACTCTAAGAATGGCATGCATCCCGTGCGGATGTGCCGTCCTGAGCCCCTGCGATATTACGTGCAGGGATTCATTAAAGAGAGGGGCGGAGCAGCCACCCCGATGTCATAGAGGGGGCGGCCTCCACTTCCCTGGCAACGGCGTCCGGCACCACTGCGCAGTCGCTGGCGCCATTTTTAAAGGGCTTTAAGCCCACACAAATAAGTTGAATTTTTAAAGGGTATAAAATAAAACATTTTTAATACATTGAATAATAAGTGGTGGAGCCCTTCCCCAACCCCCCCCAATAGTCAATCCAGGCAATGAAATGGCCATTAGCTGGTTGTTCATATACCCGAACTTTCCCCCTCCACAACCTTCAATATTTTGCTCTTCAATCCCTTCCCACTATCCCCACATATAATAAAGATCAATTTCCCCGCTTCCCCACCCCTCCCGCCCTAAAAATTTTATTACTCCCCCCTCCCCATCAGATTCTCACCCGGAACTCCATATGGAGTTCCGAAGGCGGGCGAAACACAAGCAGCGGCCGTAATATCGCAGTGGGCCAGCCACCGCCTGCAGGTAAGTTTATTTAAATATTTTACATGTTCATTTACATATGCTGATGAAGGGCCCGCTGCCAGGCGGCCGGGGGGTGGGGGGGCGGTGGGGTGGGGGGGGACCACACAGAGCTCCCGCTGGTAATCTGTGGTGGGCCCTTCTCAACATCGCGGGTCGAGGCGGGCAGCATTTTACCGGCCCCCGTGCCATGACCTGCGGCGTCGAGGGGCCTGTAAAATTCAGTCCAGTATTTGTAGCAAATGCAATTCAATGTAAATAAGCATAAGTTGTATTGTTTTGGAAATGGAATGGGAATATATCCTAAATGGTAAAATTCTTAGTGGAGTAAAGGAACAGAGAACTGTAGGGTTGTAGATAGTTGGAAACAGTAACAAAAAGTCTTAAATTTATATTTAGAGGCACTAAGGACAAAAATAATGAGAAATTGATGAATCTGTACAAAATATTGGCTAAGCCACAGTTGAATTATTGTAGTTTTGGGCATCATATCATAGAAAGGACATCCAATCCAAAGGAAAGGGGTATTACTAGGGTAATATCAGGATGAAAGAATGTAATAATGATCAGAAATTTCAAAACTAGGGTTGTATTTGCGAGGGAATAGCAAGTTTAAGGGACACCTACAAGAAATAGTTAGGATTATGAAAGGGTAAATGGTGAAAGATTTTGCCATAGGTTAGTGAATTTACTGCAAGAGGCATAAATATTGGGTTATGTCATGCTTGGAAGGAGCCGTGATGAAATAAACAATGAATTGGAGGAATTATGAAAATAAAAAGTCAACTGCTAAACTGAACCACAAGAACATGAACACTTGTACCACAGACAAAATGGATTAGTGGTCAGGTGACCCCTCCAGAATTGACAATTCATACCTCCGTCTGTTGAGGATGAAACTCATTATTTTCATCTGAAATAGCTCTGGGGGGGGGAGGGGGACCCATTGAAAGGAGCACCAATGCATATTGATGACTCCTATCCACATAAATGAACTAACAAAGGGTTCTGGAAACAGACTGACTGAAGCCCAAACCAAAATGAATAGTGTGAGGTAGCATCATTATAACAGAATTGTCCCCATTCAGACATCAATAGATAGCCATGGTTTCCATATCCTGGACCATTGTGTGGTCACACCGGGTGAGAGGGCCGTGTAACACCTGACTCAAATGTGATGGATTTTAACCTTAAAATGTAGTCCTGGAGAAAGACAGTTGATCAAGCCAACACCACAGAAAGCCAGTTTCTAGCCAGAGGCTGTGAGAGAGATCCAGCTAAACAAAAGAATGCTGCTGCACAACAGCTGAACAACCACTACAGCAGAGAAATTACAAAATGACTTTGAGACTCTCCATCTGTGAAGGTAAACCAAATTCATGCCACCAACTTTGATCCGAGTTTTAACCACTAGAATTGGGCAGCACAGTGACGCAGTGGTTAGCACCGCAGCCTCACAGCTCCAGGGACCCGGGTTCAATTCTGGGTACTGCCTGTGTGGAGTTTGCAAGTTCTCCCTGTGTCTGCGTGGGTTTTCCTCGGGTGCTCCGGTTTCCTCCCACAGCCAAAAGACTTGCAGGTGATGGGTAAATTGGCCGTTGTAAATTGCCCTAGTGTAGGTAGGTGATAGGGAATCTGGGATTACTGTAGGGTTAGTATAAATGGGTGGGTGTTGGTCGGCACAGACTCGGTGGGCCGAAGGGCCTGTTTCAGTGCTGTATCTCTAAATAAAATAAAAATAAATAACTGCTCAGCAAGTTCAAGGCTGCAAGCATCCAGGCCTGCAGCTTTTAAAAAAAAAGGCTTTCCTCCCGAGGAGGTTCAACAGTATTCTGTTAACCACAAACTCTTATATCATCTTCGACTCTAATTGCACTCTACCCTTTTCTCTCTATCTATCTGTTCTTAAGTGTGCATGTGTGTGAATGCATGAGTGAGTGAAGGTTGCAACCGTCAGAAATTGTTTAAAATAAATAGTTATCTTCCTTTTTAACCTATGAAGAAAACCTGCCATTTGTCTGTTTATTTGACCCTAAAAACGCTCAAGGACTAACGCACCACTTTTAACAAAACACAATTGCAGTCAGTTGGAAGGTGAAAAGTGGAAGCCACCCACACCACTTACCACCTGCCTGTAACAGTAGAGAAGCAGAAATAATATTTTATGCTAAGACCTATTACAGTATAGAATGCTTTACTGTAAATGGCTATTGAAGTTGAATGAATCAATACAACTAAGAAGGAATGAGTTAAGAACTAAAAGGGAAAAAAAGAAACAGGAAGTGCAGGGAAATTAGATTAGAGTATGTAGCTCTAATAGAGAGAGTTAGCACCAGCACAGGAATGAAGGAATTAATGTGGTGAAATTTCTATTAGTTTATGTTCAATTCCTTGTGACTGACAGATAACCTTGCACTACTATAATTTGGGTATAAATATTTAGAAATGCTCATTTGAACCATTAAGTGCTCAGAGCTGAGAATAATGGATAAGGCTTTTTTTTTTACTATGCAGTATAATCAGTAAATAAATTGGGTCTGAATTTTCAAAAGAAACCATTTGTCTGTGTTCTATGTCTAAGGGAGTGAATCAGGTAAGTCGTGCATTGGTGAGGACACCAGCACATGACATTACTGTCACAATAATTTAGCTGCGGCAAATCAAACCAGAGTTGTACACATTTGTGTAAATTCACTGCCTTGTGTGCATAAATCCAAAAAGGTGAACACATCTCCAGCAATCAAAACAGATTTTGCTTTAACCTTTGACTGGGGCTTTTGGGTGTTTCAAAGGCAAAGTTCCAACGAGGTAAGCTATCACCTCCATCTGCAGGGTGGGAAAAACTGCCCTCCACTTCAGTCAGTATATCTTCTGCTTGTTCTCCCAATCCATCCTCCAGCATCATCTATCCCATCGCAAACATTCCTATGGACAAATTTTCCTCAACTTTTTTTTCCTTCATTTGGATATTTTCCATAATGTGGCTACAATATTCAGTTAATTGGCAAACTATTAATTTCTAAATTTAATCCGGAGTTTATGTTTTCCCACTGCGTGCTGCTGGTATCCAGCCTCACCCACTGGGAGCGTATGCTGGGAAACTGCACTTGTGTAGCCCACAATATTTTATCTATTATTTTAATGGATGATGAATCAAGAGCTGTGCATGTGTTTTCCCGATATGACTGCTTGGCAGGCGAAGCTCTGTGCCAGAGGGGCAACAATCAGGAAATTTACCATCAGCGGTCAACTTAAAGACCAACAGGAAATGTAAAAATGAGAAAAACCTATTTATTCAATCAAGCTTGTGTCCTTCAAAAACTGCACGGTAATAGACTGTTCTTAACTTATTCAATCATCTGACAAAGATAATGGTCCGGATTTTGCTGTGGTAATGAAGGTGAAACTGCCAGTGTTCACTGTCATCACTCCACTGAAATTGACAGCAACTTTGGGTGTTCGGACATGCGCAGGATAATGTGGAAATCCAGAAGATACTGTCAGTGAGTCTACGCTCCTCCATAGGGTGTGCTGTAGAGGTGCCCACAGACTGCTACCTCCTTGCAATCATGAATTGATGAGCACTTCTACTCCAACACTGTTAGTCTGGCTGTAAAAACCCTGGAAACAGTTACACCTTGTTGAATGATATTTAACTGGGCTTTTAACGGCATTCTAACTTCATAAGTATTGATGAACCGCTTCACTGTCCCTGAAAAACTATCAGAAAACTGTCAAATTTTCCCACAATGATTAAAAATTCAACATATCTTTAATTTTTTTCTTTTTTTTAAAAAAGTCTCTATCTTTATTTTAGCTTCTATCTTAATACTGTCATACATTTATTTTGCTATCTGAAATTTTTAATTCAAAATGAAGGATTTTAAGTGCTTTCAACTTGCTGATTTGCTGTGTGTGAATACTTCAATGTGATTGGTTGCCTACCTGTTTGCTGACATCACTGCTGCTGCACATCAAAACACCCCTTGATTTGGCACCAGATTTAAACTGGCATCGAGAAAGGGGAAAACTGTGCCACAGCGATCACTTTGCTGCTGACGGCAAAATCCAGGCCAGTTAATTACAGGTAACACTTTCAGGGAGGCCCTGAAGGCAATAAAATCAGAAACTTTAGGATATCAGCCTAACGTTATTCAACTCTGACTGTTGTCATTCCAAAGATCCCATTCCAAAAATCCCAACAAGAAGGCATTCCAATTCCATTACTTTAGTATTTCTTTTGGCCTTTCTTAAAGCCATAACAATTAATCATAGCAGAGATAGAATCATAGAATCATAGAAAGTGCAAGGCACAGAAAGAGGCCACTTGGCCCATCGTGTCTGTGCCGGCCAAAGAACAATCCACCTATTCTAATCCCACCTTCCAGCATTTGGTCCGTAGCCCTGCAGATTACAGCACTTGAGGTGCATATTCAGACTCCTTTTGGATGAGTTGAGGGTTTCTACCTCAACCACCCTTTCAGGCTGTGAGTTCCAGACCCCCACCACCCTCTGGGTGAAAAAGTTTTTCCTCTTCTCCCCTCTAATATTTCTACCAATCACTTTAAATCTATTCCCCCTCGTCGCTCACCCCTCTGCTAAGGTGAATAGACCCTTCACCTCCACTCAATCCAGGCCACTCAAAATTTTGCACATTTTAATCAGATCTCCCCTCAGTCTTCTCTATTCCAAGGAGAACAACCCCAGCCTATCCAATCTTTCCTCATAGCTGCATTTTTCCAGTCCTGGCAACATCCTCATAAACCTCCTCTGTATCCTCTCTAGTGCAGTGAAAGAATAGAATGAATATTGCCTAAACTATACTGGTATAAACTTTTGAGATTCCCAATATTGTTAGTGCCCTCATCAATATAATGGAGATGGTTCTCAATTTGTGTACCCATCTTTTCAAACAATGATGATGGTACTTGCTAACCGAATGTAGTACGTTCCTACTTGTATAGATTACACAGCACAAGGTTATTTTCTGACCACGTTCCTGTCTTGCGTGCATCTCATCTTCCTGTTTTATGGCTTTCTCCACACGAATTCAGGTTTATGATAGGAAAGCCATGTTTAGGCACATTGGTTCTAACTTAATTGGTACTCTTTTTTTTTTAAACAGCTAAGCTTTTGCCACATATTCCCACCTCTTTTTCTGTTTCGTTTCACAAAAGACATAAACGGCTAAAAGTTAATTTGCCACATTTTTTGGATGGGGGAGTTGTGATTTGCAACCTGTTCCATTGGAGCTGGGCAGCACATAACCTTGGTGCTCCAACCTCATTTACCTGATTGTAGTGTAAGGCCGAGTGGGTTCCTCGCTGCTACCTCTGCGTTCAGCAGGGGGCCAATCAGCATTGTGCTGAGAGTGTGTGGTGCAGCAAGCCTGCTCTTCTTAAAAGCAGATTGCCCCTCTTAATGGGAAGCATCACTGAATAGTATTGCTGGAATTTAAAAGTTGGAAAGTGGGAAGAGAGTGGGTTCCAGAGTGATGGATGCAGCATTAGTGGTGGAGGTGAGCAGGAGGAGAGATGCCTTGGTTCGACAGTGGCCAGGAGGTCCTCAAGGCAGTGGGAGCAAGTGGCCAGGGAGTTGAACTCCTGGAGTCTAGACCCAAAGAACTAGCAGCAGTGTCACAATAGAATCATAGGATTGTTACAGCACAGAAGAAGGTCATTCAGTCTGTCGTGTTTGTGCTGGCTCTCTGCAAGAGGAACTCACCTAGTCCCACTTGCCTGCCTTTTCCTGTCACCTTCAGAAGCCTAATGACCTCATATGGGTGGTCAAGGTCAGTGAATGCATTGTCTCATGATATCTCCGACTCACCACACCACCAACCTCACACGCTGCTCAATGCACCACACCCCCATCACTCATCCAGCGGCACTCCCTGGCATTCAGGACTCAAGTCTCAGGTGAGGCTCTCCTCACCCTCATGCACATGAAAATGCTGCCAGCCCCACACCCACCTCTTGCTGCCTCCACATACCCCCAGCTATTCAGCTACAAAATGTACATCACCCAAATGCAACACAACACAATTACTGACATTTTGCCTTTTGTTTGCAGGCTAAGATGGCACACAGTAGGGGGTGGCAATGGGAGCTGTCAGGGGACAAGGAAGCCTGCACCTCCTGAGTCCTATGAAGGAGATGAATCTGTTATGGACAGGGGCATGATGATAGGGACAGTGGACTGAATTTTATAGAACCCCTGATGTCGGGGGTCGTGGTGGGGGGGGGGGGCCAGAAAATGCCTCTGGGAGAGGGCCGCCATACACCCAGACGCCGGGAGGGTCTGGCACGATATTGCCGGCAGCGGCAAGACCTGGTGTCGGCCCCCCGCCACTCGGTGACGGGGCCACCATTTAAATAAATTTAAATTAATAAATTAATTATACTTACGTTCCCGCCATCTGTCCCGGTGCGATCTTCCTGCCACTGGCTGGCACTCCTGCACCTTTGGATCCCTGCCCGGGGAAACGAGGCGGAACACTTGTGGGAAGGGGGAAGGAGTTAAGTTTCTCAATGCGGAAGTGGGTGGGGAATGGGGTCAAAGTATCATCATTGGTGTAAGGGATGGAGGGAAGGGTTTTAGGTTAAAGTTTATGCACTTTAGGGGCAGGGAGAAGGTCAGGTGAACAAGGTAAGTATTTTGTGGAGGGAGAGGGCAAGTACTTAATTTTATGATTATCGGTGGGTGGGAGAGGGGCAAATTTAATGTATTTTTTTTTACTGACTGTTACTTTAAATATGATGGTTGGGCTTAAATCCCTTTAAAAATGTGCACTATAAATCCTTCAAATCCCTTTTGAAAAATGCTGACGCCATTGCTGGGGATAGCCAGCCTGCCCCCTCCACGTGATCGGGGTGAAGGGGGGGTGGGGGGACACATGCCGCCCCAGCTATTTAAATGAGCCACCGCGCTTAGGATCGCGGTGGATCCACAACATGTGACCCGCATGGACGGGCTGCCATTGTTTTTGGCGGCAGGAGAATAAATTTCAGCCCAGCGTGTTTGAAAAAAAGTGTTTTAACTCCTGAGTACTTTAATTGTCAGGAACAGACATATGACAGGTTTTCCCATAATATTTTTTAAATAAATAACTGTTTATTGTTCAACACCCGAATATATACGCAACTACACCAACTCTCACACTCATACAGATACACACACACTCAAGAAAAAATTGCGATTATAAAAGTAGCATGTGATTAGGTCTTCTGATTTCAAGAGTTCTCTGTTACTCTTGCTTTTCTCTGGGGTGAAGACTTGAGAAGATGCAGGCCTGTAATCCTTTTTTTATATCCACTGAAGAAAAGCTCTGGAGGTTTAGGAGGACAGATTTGCTGTTGTTTTATGTTCATAGTCGCAGATTTCTCTTGTGAAACTCCAGTCAAGGTTCCGAAGAAGGGTCACTGACCCGAAACATTAACTCTGCTTCTCTTTCCACAGATGCTGCCAGACCTGCTGAGTGATTCCAGCAGTTCTTGTTTTTGTTTCAATGGTGAAGCTCTGGTACAATTTCTCAGGTGGAGAGTTGAGGGCCAACTTGAGTCTTTGCCTACATGTGGCTTAAAACTGGTGCTCTTAGGCAGGGTCTTTTCTCTTCATTGGCATAAATGTTTTTCTGCCTCTGTCTGCCCAGAATGTGCCTTATTAAAACCTTTTATCAGAAACCTACTCTCTATCAGGTGACCAGAGCATCTCTTTCCATCATCCTTATAAATAGTGTCTCATGGTTAGACCATTGTCAGACAATAGAGTTTGGATATCACTCATCCACGTACCATCTTGATAAAATAGAACTTTTCACTCTGTCATGAAGGTACTTCCATTATTAATGTTTTTGAGGACTCCTGTGTAAATGTGTTTCAATATTTTTATATATTTTTTTGTCCACACTTTGTAATGAAACACATTTAAAAATGATGCTTCATTCCTCCAAGGATGGAGGTATCATGAAGGTGCTTCCATTATTAATATTTTTTGAGGACTCATCTTTAAAAGATTGTAAAAATTGGTTCATTTGAAAGACCGAGGAGATGCCTGGATTTTTTTTTAAAAGGGTTACTGGAAGGACACTTGGGGTTTTTTAAAAAAACGCTTAGTGGAAGAGACAATGAAGTGGTAAAATAAACATAAGGAGCCTTGCTGGCTATTGGAGTTGGTGACAGAGAAGTCACATGTCAATGTTTATGGTTGTCAAGGAATTTTGGCTTTTTGATTTGGCTTGGACTGTTTGAACATTCAGTTGGTTGTAGCCTGCTAAGAGAGAACCCACCGAACTCATCCTTTTCCACCTGTTTTGGAAAATTTTTTGAGAATCCAGTGTGGTAGCTAAAATCACTAATGCAGTAATTCTCCTGAAAATCCTGGAAGACTACTCCTCGATGTCTCCTGAACAGAACTGCTCCAGAAAGATCCCAGTGAATCTACATGTTTTCTTTTTTTTGGTTTAACCAGTGTGACATCAGGATAGTGCTCCTACGCAGCCTTCCGGCGCATGCTGGAGATGCTGGCATGGACTCCCTTCTCAAGTGAGCATGCCATGTGGGCCACGTCGAAAGCAGCTGGCAACACAGCACGCTCCAGCATAAGGGCACTTGGCCTCCATAGCACTATCTATGGAGATGAATTTAGAGTCATAACACTTCCAAAATTGGAGGAAAAGTACAAGTTTTACTGAAAATAGTAATTAAACAGACTTTAAGATATGACCAAAGCTTAGAGTAATTGCTGTTCAATGGGTCTGCAAATGGGAAAACTGGCGAATGGGGATCAGAGCATCCAATTCACCCTGAAGCTGCTGTCAAGCACAGCTCCACCCCAAAGTCCTTCAGAATTGATTTTTCTCCAGGTCACTAGTCTCTCTGGTGTACTTACAACATCTTCTTCCGACATAACAACATTTGAAATAATATCCTTTCCCAATCTCATCTCTGTATCCAGAGTTCAATGTTGTTCCTATTTTACTGGTATTACTGATGTGTTACATACATAGTCCAACAAGTCCTCTATTTTATTAAAAGAACATGTAATTTGCTTATTCTGATAAAAGACCATGCGTACTGTTATCTTTTGAATACTTTTTGGGGATTAGAGTTTCAAAGAAGGGAAACTATAACTTCATTGCAGTGTCATAAATTACCAAAGTGTCCTATATCAGTGGTGTTACAAAAGTGCCTCTGTGTTTAGTTAAATATATTTTTTGAGGATTAATTTTTGGAAGATTGAAGAAATGTTAAACTTTGGGGTTTTCAAAGGGGGTCATGTAAAGACCGCATGACTTTGAAAAACAGTCCCTGGAAATGTTTTTTAAGAGGGGCCCTGAGAGGTTTTGTAAGGAAAACAAGCCTTTCCAGGAAATCACCTGACTTCCAGCAACAACAACAAGCTTTTCTGGGAAACCACCTGATTTCCAGCTCAATAAACAACAAAGAATTTTGGACATCTGGACAAGTTGTTAATAAAGATGTGGCAGGTCAAGATTGTTGGAGGTCAAAAGGTTGACCTCCTGTTGTCGGTTTCGCTTTTGAATTGTTTTGAGTTGGGGTTGAACTGTATGAAAAGGGAGAAAATTTCCAAGGAGAGAATAGAATTCCAAAGAAAGAAGACCACAGCCAGCTCAGTGTTCCAGCAACTCTCTAAAAGACCCTGAGAAGTCCACTGTGCCAACTCATCTTGCCTCCTGTCTTTGAAGAAAAGCCTGCTAAATTAATTCTCAACACCACCTGAAAAGAGCTGTTCTTAAAGATCCCAGTGACCCGTCTACACGTACTCTGAGGCCAAACTGTATGCCAGTTTTGGAACACAACATATCTCATCTGCTGTTTCTTCAAGAATGAGCAAGTATTCAGCCCAAGTATCTTTTTGTCTAATAGAGGTCCGTAAACAAAAATCCCTTTATTTTTCCAGTTAACTGATGTGTGTGTGTGTGCAAGTGCAAGGGGCTAAAGTAAAAATGGAACATTAATATTTCAATCTGTGTGTTTATGCTTTACTTTTTTTTATAATAAACTGATAATTTTGTTGTTTATTAAAGAAAACTAGTTGGTGTATTTTATTCTGGGATAAAAATAGAGCCTATGATTGACCGTATCGGTAAGTGAGAAAAAATTTAAATATATGGTGTGACCCATGGAGAAGTGGAACTGGAATAAACAGTGCATTCCTCCCGCCTCGGTCGTAACTGTGGTTAATAGCTATCGACTTTTCTGGCATTGTTTTTGTCTCAAATCCTGTCCTTTCCTGGTTGCACATGACTTAGATTCAGACAATGCATCAGTTGTTGCTGATATCACCAGTATGCATGAAATATAATGAGGAGTAGAATGCACAAGTCAAAACTTTTTATGAGGGAATAGGACAAAGCAGAAAATAAAGGGGGGCCTGTTTTGGCGAGATGCATTGTTTATAAAGAAGCAAATGGCCTTTTGCTGAGATCGTCTTGGTGCTGTTCAGCAATGTTATTCCTGGCTGTCATTTCTGGACAAGTATCATTAATGCCAATAAAGTAACTCTTTCCCAGCAATGTTGCTAAATGTAACACACTCCATGAAAATAAATATTTCATTTCTGCGGCAATCAGCCTTCCAAAGTACCTCATCTACTGTCCTGCCAACCAAGTGGACAGTTATGCTGATCAGGAGATAACACTCAGCTTTCAGTCTCAGAATTACAAGAGAGACTGACAGCTCAGAATAATGGAAATTACAATACTGCAGGAGGCTATTTGATCCAACGCATCTGTACAGATTCTAGCTCTTCAATTGGAGTCGAATCCCATTACTCTATCCTTTCTCGTCGTACTCTCATATTTTTCCTTTTCAAGCATTCATCCAAATTCCTTTTAAATGTTGTTATGGTCTTTGCCTCAATAGCCACCTGGTAAAACACTCCACCTTATAATAATGCTCTGTGTGACAAAGGAGAATCTTCTAACTTCCTCCCTTATTTTTCTGATGATAATTTAAAACCCCTGCACGCTTGCTACCAATTTGTCAATCAATGAGAAAAATCTTTTACTATTTACCCTCACAAAATCTTTCAGAATTTTGAAAACCTCCATTAATTTCCCACTTAAGGGGCTGAATTTTACCGGCTCCTCGCGTTGCGGCGCGGGGGCCGGTAAAATGCTGCAGGGAGAGGCCCGCCTCGACCCGCGACGTCAAGAAGGGCCCGCCGCATATTACCGGCGGCAGCGGGACCTCGGTGCGGACCCCCTGCCGCCTAGCAGCAGGCCCTTCATCATCATATGTAAATGAACATTTAAAATATTTAAATAAACTTACCTGCAGGTGGCAGCCGTCCCACTCTGATATTGCCTGGTGGGGAGGGGGGAGTAATAAAATTTTCAGGGCGGGAGGGGTGGAGGAGCGGGGAAATCAATTTTTATTGGATGTGGGAAAGGTGGGAAGGGGTTGAAGGCCAAAACATTGAAGGTTGTGGGGCAAAGTTCGGGTATTAGATAAATCAATTGTTGGGGAGGAGTTGGGGAAAGGCCTCCATCATTTATTTGTAAATGTATTAAAAACCATTAATATATACCCTTTAAAAATCAAACTTATTTGTAAGGGCTTAAAGCCCTTTAAAGATGGCGCCGGCACCTGTGCAGTGGCACCAGACGCCGTTGCCGGGGACGCGGAGGCTGCCCCATCTACGTCATCGGGGGTGGCTGCTCTGCCCCCTCTATTTAAATGAGCCCCCACATGTAATATTGCGGGTCGCAGGGATGGCGCATCCGCACGGGATGCACGCCGTTCTTAGAGTGTGCCGCTACAAGCTGCAGCGCTCATAAAAAATTTAACCCAATCTCTGTTCAAGTGCAATAACCTCCCAAACCCTAATATCCCTCTTACAAAGGGATTCCCAGGACTACATACAAAATTCCAATGCCACTGATGTTATATTGAATATTATACACGATGTGGACAGAATAAGCAAATATTGTCAGTCAGCTGTCTCTGTACAGTATATTCTGACAAAAGAAGAATGAAAGAAGCAGGCTCTTAAAAGAGCAGACTAAGAAATACTGGTTTTGTGAGTTAAAATGTAAGACTTTTGCTTCTGATGGAACAGTAAAAAGATAAAAGGGAAATAAATTCTGGAAATCTGAAATAAAAAGGTGTCATTTGAATCTAGCATACCTGAGGTAGCCACCCATTTTACATTTAGCGTGTTTTTATTAGAGTAAGATTAGTGGTGGTAACACTGCACGCCCACTCCCACTTTCAATTAAGAGAGTAAAAGCAAAATACTGCGGATGCTGGAAATCTGAAATTAAAACAAGAAATGCTGGAATCACTCAGCAGGTCTGGCAGCATCTGTGGAAAGAGAAGCAGAGTTAACGTTTCGGGTCAGTGACCCTTCATCGGAACTGACAAATATTAGAAAAGTCACAGGTTATAAGCAAGTGAGGTGGGGGTGGGGCAAGAGATAACAAAGGAGGTCTAGATTGGACCAGGCCACATAGCAAGAGAGCTTCTTGTGAATTTATACAGTGCTTAAGGTCTCGCCCTAATGGATGATAACTTACAACTTTATAGCATGTAAACCACTTCTGCCAGGTCTGTCAAACCAACATGACCTACAACAGCATGAAATTAAAAGAAGGTGCAACCCAGTGACCACTGTGGCTCTTGGGACTGACTTCCTTTTATAGCTCAGAAATACATCCCAGCGAGCTTTATAAGAGAATTTGAAGAATCGCCGGGCCAGGTCCACTTTACAAGCTGTTTTAATAATAAATGAAGGGCACCATAAACAAACAAGATTAGGTGGAAATTAAGATCTGTGAATTATTAAAAAGATCAGCACAGACTGCATTTTGCTGCAGATTAAAATTAATGGACTTCCTTCATTTTATAATATTTCATGTGCGACACTTAAGGGATTCCTTATTTCAATGAATTTCAGGCTTTTCTGTGCAATGGGAATTGGAGTGCTAACAAATCAATGCAAAAACTCATAACTTCCAGAAACTACATTCTTTAAATATAATAATGAAATACTTAAACTGGCAAGATTTACCTTGAAAATGTAAATCTTTATGTGTGATGTCCTAAATAGGATAGAACAAAAAAAAACTATAAAGTGAAAAAGGAAATTAAATTTACCTCAGTTCAAATCATATGACTTCATGTAACCTGATCCCTAAAACCTGAAAATGGTAAAGAAAAATAAATAGTCTTGAAACATTTCCTGTTCAATTTTAGTACCTTGAAGCTAAATAAAGGCAAGTTGAAGTTTTCCTCTCCCTGGCTATACAGTAAATCCTAATGCTCTATAAACAACACACTGACTGGAAATTAAAAAAAAGAGAAAATAAAATGGATCATCAATCAACTTCTTTAGAGGCATAATCAGAGTTACTACAGGAGGAAACATCAAAAGCAACTTTCCAAACTACTGCAGTCTGATATATGACAACTCATATGTATGCTTTCCAGAGAAAAAAAACACATTCAAGTATTGCGAATCTAAGCTGGGAACCACAAGCTACTTAAAAGCATAACAAGGACAGCCAGAGTGATACCATTTTAAGCGACAGCAAATCATGCTGCAGCCAGGGAGGCAGGAGCTCCTTGAACCCACTTAGAGTTGGAGCCACAAGAGGCAATAAAACTCATTAATGCCATTCCCTCAGTCTGTAAGGAGCCAGTTGTGTCAGTTACAGTGACTTTTTTTTCCTTCAGCATTTGCTTACGTGATGTATGCAAGGGCTGAGATCGCACAAACCAACAGTGGATTGGGAAAGTTCCACAGCTGGGTCAGTATGGTGCCCCTGGGCTTGCAATTTCACAACATGAAGATATTTTATGTATTTTTCAAACCATAATGAAGTATCTTGAAAAACAGACTCAGCAGCAAGATCTTTCCAAGGTTGACGTGAGAGATCAGATAGTCTGATGCAATTAGATTAGATGGCATGTCAGAAACCTAGTGAGCAGAAAATAGGTATTCTAAAGAGACTGGGGAAAGTGAACAGGCTGGTGTGCAGAGACAGAATCAAAATTGTTTTTGTTCAAAAAATTCCCTAATGGAAATTCTAGTGCTGAGATGAAAATATCCTTCTTGAATTCCTGCCCCTGGGTACTAAGGCAAGAAAGTTTGTGCTTCGTAAACTAGTTAGTGGAACATGCTTACTGTAAATCAATACAAGCTATTTTTTGGCTTGCTCAATTGCATACAATTTAGAAAGAAAGAGATTCACCAATGTAAAACTTGAAGGGGTATGTTGGACTTCATAAACTTTATCAATCTTGTACAGGAAATAATTGAAAACCAATTTCTTAAATGCTACTTGTTAAAAGAATTCCTTCCATTATTAATTTAGCATTGTGTTTGTCTGCCCTTCACAGAGGACACATGGCTGCAGAATGGTGCAGTAGCATTCCGTCACTCATGTTGACTACTGTTGAACAGTTTGATTAAGTCTCCCACACTAATTAAACTCCTGCAGTCAGGACATTTGTAGTACCCGTTCTACCGTTCCGACGGGAGGACAATTGGGCACTGTGAGGACCTGGGCAGAGGCTATAAACCCCTGAGAGTTGTGTGGCCCTTGGAGGTTTGTGCACAATCCCAGCAGTGCATGGATTGAACCAGTTATGCCCAGTTATGATTAAATTATAATAGGAGGCCTGCACTTTTCAAGATTTGCTTTGGCAGAGATGTTGACTTCAAAGCATTGTGCTTAGTGACGGGGATGCTGCTGCAGCAACACACTGCAAAATGTATGTTCGCACAGCAGATAGTGACAGTCACCAACTGCATCTCACACCATCAATGGGGTCAAGAGATTGCACAGTGTTATGTTCATGATGCTCTATGTACTTCATGTACAGATGCTTGAAAAGCTGTCTTAATGCCTTGCTATTTGACCAAAGTCCTATGGTAAAGGTCGTGTGAGAACAGTAGTGTTGAAAGCGACAGTCACCAACTTGTCCTTAGCAATTTAGGTCAAAGTTGATTGGCCATCGAAACCGAGGTGACGTCATTTGATAGCAACTGGAGTGGCTAGCGAGACATCTTCATGGAAGATTGGTGACCCTGTATTGTGAAGCCTCACTGACATCCCTCAGCAACCTGGCACTGGAAGAACTCCAACTCTCAGGTGAAATGGCAAGAAAACACAGAAACCAATGATTGATAAAACATGGAACATTTGCACACTTGTGGATAGAATGGTACAGATTGTCACGAGAGATAATAATACACAAGCTCAACTTCTACAATATTGACCCTGTTCAACTTTCAAAAGTTGAGCTACTGAATAAAGGACAACTGGCGGAAGTCGCATAGTACATTGATTGTTCTAAAACCAAAGAGTTGATAAGGAAGCAGTGTTGCACTTCATTCAGATTCTGGAAGTAAGCTGGTCCACAATCCAAGGTGAATCTGCAACAGAATTCTGACACTGCAGAACAGCAACAGAGCAAGCACTCTTTATAGTCAGGATGAATATACCAATCATGGTCAACAGTGATAGAAAAAAGGAACTTTTCTACAACAAACATTATTTCAAAAATATCAGCGTTGACAAGCTCATCTTCCTTGGGAGGGTAGTAATCACCATAGCTGGAAGGAGACCATTGTCATGCAGGAAATAAGCCAGGTAAATACCAGCGATCTACTCCTGTTGGTCTCCTGTGTGCCAAGCATCAATTTAACATCACAAACAGCATCATAAGGCAAGTAGATAAATACAAGACCACATAGAAGCAGTCACGTTCAAATCCCTGGTAGATAGCATACTATGTGACCACCAGTTAAAAGGTTATACAAGAAAGAAATCACAAATAGGATATAAAAAGAGGTATGACCTGGAAAAGAGAACACATTCATGGTGCATAACAACTAGATATCAAAAAAGAGTCCATTCACATTTTATGTCATGCTGGAAAAAAGTGTAAAAGAACTGCTCAGTAAATTGACATTTGCTCCTGTCGAACAAAATAAAAGCCAAAAGTTGCTTGCGTAAGAATAAAGGAGTTATATTTACATAGTAATAAAAACAGAAAATTCTGGAAATACTCAGCAGGTCAGGCAGCATCTGTGGAGAGAAAAACAAAGTTAGCGTTTCAGGTCTGTGACCTTTTATCGGAGCTGGGAAAATTTAGAAATGTATTATGTTTTGAGCAAGTGAACGGGGGGAGGGAGAAGAACAACAAAAGGGAAAGTCTGTGATAGGGTGGCGGGCAGGAGACATTAAATGTCCAAGCCATCATGGTACAAAGCCAAAGGGAGTGGTAATTACTTTCTCTTGCCCTTTAAAAATGGCGCCAGTGTCTGCGCACAGGCAGTTGACGCCATTGCCAGGGACAGACAGCCCACCCCCTCCATAAGGTTGGAGGGGGTGGGCCGCCTCAGCTATTTAAATGAGTCACCGAGCTTGAGATGGCAGTGGGTTTTTGACATGCGGCCTGCACGGGCAGATTGCCATTTTATGAGCTCACCGGGGCTCTTAAAATCCAGCTCTCTGACTCTAAATGCAACAACTTAATGAACGTCATGGGTGATTAAGGGCAAGATACCATTTGCACAAAGCTAACAGCAGAGCGGTACAAATCATTCAGCAACTTGGCACGGTTTACAATTCTTCTGGTATTTATTATCTTATTGCTCAGCCATGGCTCAGTTGGTAGCACTCTTGACTCTGAGTCACAAGATTCCGGGTTCAAGTTGCACTCCAGGACTTCAGCACAAAAATCAAGGCTGACACTCCAGTGTAGTACTGAGGGAGTGCTGCATTGTCAGATGTGCCATCTTTTGGATGAGACGTTAAAGTGCAGTCCTGTCTGCCTCCTCAGATGGACATAAAAGGCTCCAAGGCACTATTTCAAAGATGATCTGGGGAGTTATCCCCAGTGTCCTGACCAATATTTATCCCTCAATAAACAAGACAAAAAACAGATTACCTGGTCATTATCATATTGCTGTTTATGGGAGCTTGCTGGGCGCAAATTGGCTGCTGCATTTCCTACATTACAACAGTGACTAAACTTCAAAAAAGTATGACTTTGGCTGTAAAGCTTTTTTAAGACATCTGGTGGTCGTGAAAAGTGCTATGTAAATGCAAGCCTTTTTTTTCTTCCTTACCACAAGTTGCTAGCCGATTTGCACATTGATAATCATGGGTGCCGTTCAAATGCCATTATTTTTCAGCAAATTCCAGTTCAATGCTTATACCACATTATAAATGGAATACATTTTAAATGTGGGTGTTGATCCAGGTACTGATGCAAATATTCCAGTTATATTCATCAGATTTGATGAGAAAATTGCAAATCCTTCCCATGCTGAGCATAATTAACACAAACTGAAGAAAGGCTTTTTGCCACTCTCAAAAATATCTGGACAGGCAATTTCAAAGCAGAATTACATCAACAAGCACCAGATTTAACATCGCTTTACTCTAATCTTAAAATGTACACAATTCACAATTGTCAGTATTTCCTCATTTGTTTTTCATAGAAGTGGTAAAGTTTGATTGGATGACATTCTTGCAGATTTCCTATTTGGTTGCTCCCTTGATCTGATTCCCATTTTCACTTGTTGTCCAAATTACCCCGTGTTGACCTGCACAACTTCAGTTTTCTCCCATTTGGCATTCTACTTAACTTCTTTACACCTTTCTCTCCCTTTTGCCACAAACAGTCCTGATTTGGTCCGTTGTAGCCTTAGCAAAGTGGATTGCATGAACAGGGGATGTGATCTCTGAGGCTTGAGTAAGGACTGAAAAGACAGACTATCTGCAAAATTGTAAAGGCTTCAGAAAAGATCCATGTAAGCTGTACAATTTCCAGCAGTGGAATAACAACAGACAATCAAGCAAACTAAAACTGGCCTTGAAAGCTAATGCTGCTTAAGGCCGCCCAGGATTTACATTAGGGTTGTTGTTCTCATATACATCAATGCCCTATCTTAACTGTCCAGAAAAAAATCCACATTTATGGAATAACTTACAGGGAATAACTCAATGAATAGACCTTTTGCAATCCTCATACCCACCTCCCCCTCAGCACCAACTCCCCCATCTGTGATTTAACAGACATTTTCAAAATCATTGAAGCAGTTGCTAGATAAAAGAGTACGATGCAAGAATGGGAGGTGCCGCCAATGTGCAGTACTTGGCAACTCACTTGTCCCATAGCTTCTGTGTTCAACAAGTTTCTATTGTGGCAGAATAACTTTTAGTTGAAGAGATCTTTGTAGCGATTTGGAGAATGACATTTCACTCAGGAGAAAGCAACTTATTTGTCTGACTGAGTTCTGACGTAAGGTCATCAACCTGAAACGTTAACATTTTTGTTTCTCTCTCCACAAATGCTTTCAGACCTGCTGAGTATTTCCAGAACTTTTGTTATTTATTTCAGATTTCCAGCATCTGCAGTATTCTACTTTTATTTTGTTTGTCCACTGTGCTAGGAATGGTGGGAGGCGGTCAGGAATTATGGTATATTCCAACATTTAAACATTCCAACATAATTGATTCAATAAGCTATCACAACATGATATTAGAGAGTCACAGAATTATACAGCACAGAAACAGGCCGTTCGGTCCATCGTGTCCGTGCCGGCCATTAAGCACCTATCTATTCTAATCCCATTTTACAGCACTTGGCCCGTAACCTTGTATCTAAATATTTCTTAAATATTGTGAGGGTTCCTGCCTCTACCACCCCTTCAGGGAGTGTGTTCCAGATTCCAATCAACCTCTGGGTGAAAAAAAATTTCCTCAAATCTCCTTTAAACCTCCTGCTCCTCAGCTTAAATCTGTGCCCCGGTTATTGACACCTCTGCTAAGGGAAAAAGTTTCTTCCTATCCACCCTATCAATGCCCCTCATAATTTTGTTACCTCAATCAGATCTCCCCTCAGCCTTCTCTGCTCCAAGGAAAACAACCATAGCCTATCCAGTGTCTCTTCAAAGCTGAAATGCTCCAACCCAGGCAACATCCTGGTGAATCTCCTCTGCACCCTCTCTAGTGCAATCACATCCTTCCTGTAGTGTGGTGACCAGAATTATACACAGTACTCCAGCTGTGGCCTAACTAGCGTTTTATACAGCTCCATCATAACCTCCCTGCTCATATTCTATGCCTCGGCTAATAAAGGCAAGTATCCCATATGCCTTCCTAACCACCTTATCTCCCTGTGCTGCTGCCTTCAGTGATCTATGGACAAGTACACCAAGATCCTTCTAACCTTCTGTACTTCCTAGGGTCCTACCATCCATTCTATATTCCCTTGCCTTGTTAGTCTTCCCAAAATGCATCACCTTACGCTGCTCAGGATTAAATTCCATTTTCCACTGCTCTGCCCATTTTACCAGCCCATCTATATCGTCCTGTAATCTAAGGCTTTCCTCCTCAATATTTATGACACCACAAATTTTCATGTCATCTGCAAACTTACTAATCATACCTCCTATATTCACGTCTAAATTATTAATGTACACTACAAATAGCAAGGGTCCCAGCACTGAACCCTGCAGTACACAACTGGTCACACGCTTCCAATCGCAAAAACAACCCTTGACAATCACCCTCTGCCTCCAGCCACTAAGCCAGTTTTGGATCCAATTTGCCAAACTGCCCTGGATCCCATGGGCTCTTACCTTCTTGACCAATCTCCCAGGCTGACCTTATCAAAAGCCTTACTGAAGTCCATGTAGACGACATCAACTGCTTTACCCTGAACTACACACCGAGTCACCTCCTCGAAAAATTCAATAAAATTGGTTAGGCATGATCTTCACCTGACAAAGCCATGCTGACTATCCCTGATTAATCCCTGCCTCTCCAACTGGAGATTAATTCTGTCCCTCAGAATGTTTTCCAATAGTTTCCCTACCACTGTAGGGCGCTATGGCGTTGGAAGGATGAATGAGAACGGGCAGAGACTGCTTGAGTTGTGTACCTATCATAACCTCTGCATCACCAACTCGTTCTTTCACACTAAACCCTGTCACCAGGTTTCATGAAGGCACCCAAGATCGCGTCGTTGGCACCAGCTAGACCTCATTGTCACAAGGCGAGCCGCCTTAAACAGTGTTCAAATCACACGCAGCTTCCACAGTGCGGACTGCGACACCGACCACTCCCTGGTGTGCAGCAAGGTTAGACTCAGACCAAGGAAGTTGCATCATTCCAAGCAGAAGGGCCACCCGCACATCAACACGAGCAGAATTTCTCACCCACAACTGTTACAAAACTTTCTAAATTCACTTGTAACAGCCCTTCAAAACACTCCCACAGGGGATGCTGAGACCAAGTGGGCCCACATCAGAGACGCCATCTATGAGTCAGCTTTGACCACCTACGGCAAAAGTGCGAAGAGAAATGCAGACTGGTTTCAATCTCATAATGAAGAGCTGGAACCTGTCATAGCCGCTATGCGCATTGCACTGTTGAACTACAAGAAAGCCCCCAGTGATTTAACATCCGCAGCACTTAAAGCAGCCAGAAGTACTGCACAAAGAACAGCCAGGCGCTGCGCAAACAACTATTGGTAACACCTATGCAGTCATATTCAGCTGGCCTCAGACACCGGAAACATCAGAGGAATGTATGATGGCATGAAGACAGCTCTTGGGCCAACCATCAAGAAGATCGCCCCCCTCAAATCTAAATCAGGGGACATAATCACTGACCAACACAAACAAATGGACCGCTGGGTTGAGCACTACCTAGAACTGTACACCAGGGAGAATGCTGTCACTGAGACTGCCCTCAATGCAGCCCAGCCTCTACCAGTCATGGATGAGCTGGACATACAGCCAACCAAATCGGAACTCAGTGATGCCATTGATTCTCTAGCCAGCGGAAAAGCCCCTGGGAAGGACAGCATTACCCCTGAAATAATCAAGAGTGCCAAGCCTGCTATACTCTCAGCACTACATGAACTGCTATGCCTGTGCTGGGACGAGGGAGCAGTACCTCAGGACATGCGCGATGCCAATATCATCACCCTCTATAAAAACAAAGGTGACCGCGGTGACTGCAACAACTACCGTGGAATCTCCCTGCTCAGCATAATGGGGAAAGTCTTTGCTCGAGTCGCTCTGAACAGGCTCCAGAAGCTGGCCGAGCGCGTCTACCCTGAGGCACAGTGTGGCTTTCGTGCAGAGAGATCGACCGTTAACATGCTGTTCTCCCTTCGTCAGATACAGGAGAAATGCCATGAACAACAGATGCCCCTCTACATTGCTTTCATTGATCTCACCAAAGTCTTTGACCTCGTCAGCAGACGTGGTCTCTTCAGACTACTAGAAAAGATCGGATGCCCACCAAAGCTACTAAGTATCATCACCTCATTCTTTGACAATATGAAAGGCACAATTCAACATGGTGGCTCCTCATCAGAGCCCTTTCCTATCCTGAGTGGCGTGAAACAGGGCTGTGTTCTCGCACCCACACTTTTTGGGATTTTCTTCTCCCTGCTGCTTTCACATGCGTTCAAGTCTTCTGAAGAAGGAATTTTCCTCCACACAAGATCAGGGGGCAGGTTGTTCAACCTTGCCCGTCTAAGAGCGAAGTCCAAAGTACGGAAAGTCCTCATCAGGGAACTCCTCTTTGCTGACGATGCTGCTTTAACATCTCACACTGAAGAGTGCCTGCAGAGTCTCATCGACAGGTTTGCGGCTGCCTGCAATGAATTTGGCCTCACCATCAGCCTCAAGAAAACGAACATCATGGGGCAGGACGTCAGAAATGCTCCATCCATCAATATTGGCGACGACGCTCTGGAAGTGGTTCAAGAGTTCACCTACCTAGGCTCAACTATCACCAGTAACCTGTCTCTAGATGCAGAAATCAACAAGCGCATGGGAAAGGCTTCCACTGCTATGTCCAGACTGGCCAAGAGAGTGTGGGAAGATGGCGCACTGACACGGAACACAAAAGTCCGAGTGTATCAGGCCTGTGTCCTCAGTACCTTGCTCTATGGCAGCGAGGCCTGGACAACGTATACCAGCCAAGAGCGATGTCTCAATTCATTCCATCTTCGCTGCCTCCAGAGAATACTTGGCATCAGGTGGCAGGACCGTATCTCCAACACAGAAGTCCTCGAGGCGGCCAACATCCCCAGCTTGTACACACTACTGAGTCAGCGGCTCTTGAGATGGCTTGGCCATGTGAGCCGCATGGAAGATGGCAGGATCCCCAAAGACACATTGTACAGCGAGCTCGCCACTGGTATCAGACCCACTGGCCGTCCACGTCTCCGCTTTAAAGACGTCTGCAAACACGACATGAAATCCTGTGACATTGATCACAAGTCGTGGGAGTCAGTTGCCAGAGTTTGCCAGAACTGGCGGGCAGCCATAAAGACGGGGCTAAAATGTGGCGAGTCGAAGAGACTTAGTAGTTGGCAGGTAAAAAGACAGAGGCGCAAGGGGAGAGCCAATTGTGCAACAGCCCCGACAAACAAATTTCTCTGCAGCACCTGTGGAAGAGCGTGTCACTCTAGAATTGGCCTTTATAGCCACTCCAGGCGCTGCTTCACAAACCACTGACCACCCCCAGGCGCGTATCCATTGTCTCTCGAGATAAGGAGGCCCAAAAGATGTTAGACTCACTGGCCTGTAATTACCTGGTTTATCCCTACTACCCTTCGTAAATAATGGTACCACATTCGCTGTCCTCCAGCCCTCTGGCACCTCTCCTGTGGCCAGAGAGGATTCGATATTTTGTGTCAGAGCCCCTGCTATCTCCTCCTTTGCCTCACATAGCAGCCTGGAATACATACAGTCTGGGCCTAGGGATTTATCCATTTTTAAGCCTGCTAAAACTGCTAATACCTGCTCCCTTTCGATGCTAATTTGTTCAAGTATATCACAATCCCCCTCCCTGATCTCTATGCCTACATTGTCCTTCTCCATAGTGAACACAGATGAAAAGTAATCATTTAAAACCTCACCTATGTCCACTGGTTCACACACAGATTGCCAATTTGGTCCCTAATGGGCCCTACTCTTTCCCTGGTTATCCTCTTTCCCTGAAGAAACTTATAAAATGCCTTGGGATTTTCCTTTATCTTGCCTGCCAGTGTTTTTTCATATACCCTCTTCGCTCTCCTAATTACTTTTTAAGTACCCCCCTACACTTTCTATACTCCCCTCGGGCCTCCGCTGTTTTCAGCGCTCTGAATTTGTCATAAGCCTCCTTTTTTTTCGTTATCCAATCCTCTATCTCCCTTGACATCCAGGGTTCCCTGGACTTGTTGGTCCTACCCTTCACTTTTACAGGAACATGTTGACCCTGAACTCTCACTATTTCCTCTTTGAATGACTCCAACTGGTCTGATGTAGACTTTCCTACAAGTAGCTGCTCCCAATCCACTTTGGCGAGATCCTGTTTTATCATATTGAAATCAGCCTTCCCCCAATTCAGTTCCTTTATTTCCGGTCCATCGTTGTCCTTTACCATAACTACCTTAAATCTTACAGAGTTATGGTCACTATCCCGAAATGCTCCCACACTGACACTTGTACCACTTATCTGGCTTCATTCCCTAAGATTAGGTCCAGTACTGTCCCTTTTCTTGTCGGACTTTCTACATGCTGGCTCAAAAAGCTCTCCTCAGTGCACTTTAAGAATTCCACCCCCTTTAAGCCTATTTCACAAAGACTATCTCAGTTACTCCTGGGGAAGTTGAAATCCACTACTATTGTTACCCTATTATTTTTATACCTCTCTGAGATTTGCGTACATATCTGCTCCTCTATCTCTCCCTGACTATTTGGAGGCCTGTAGTACACTCCTAGCAAAATGATTGCTCCCTTTTTGTTTTTATGTTCTACCCATACAGCCTCATTTGAAGAACCTTCTAAGATATCATCCCTCCTTACTGCAGTACTTTACTCCTTCATCAATAGTGCAATGCCACGTCCTCTTTTACACCCCCCCCACCTCACCACACACCACCCCCCCCCCTCCCCCCCCCCCATCTCACCTGAAGATTCTATACCTGGAAAATTGAGCTGCCAGTCCTGCCCTTCTCTCAACCATGTCTCTGTGATAGCAATAATATCATATTCCCATGTGTTAATTACTTGTGTGTGCACTCACTGTATAAAGTGTTTGTACAATTAGTTTATAAAACATACGTGAATGCAACTGTTAAGAACAAAAATATAGATTTTTTTTACAAAATTATCTTTTCACCAAAGTTCTGCTCTTTTATGGTATGAACAGAATTCTTAGCATTTATCCAATGATAATAGAATCTTCCTTACTTCATGAGGGGGGCTACAAAACTCTCACTCATAACTGCATCATGAATTATGAAGCAACTCAGCCACCACCCCATCCCCCCCAACCACCACCCCACGTTGGTAACACTAGTTCTAGTGTTATACTGTTGTATAATGCACAAATTGTGAAAGACAACACTGTGTATAGGTTGTGAATGTGAGAATAGTCTATTCAGTCTCGAATGTGTGATCTGAGAATAAGTTTTGATTTTGCATTGATTTATTAAAACAACAAGCATTATCATTTTTCACACATTGAGTGTCTGATCTCAGTGGGATAATCAGAGAAAGACATGGACTGGAGGCCAGATGCTTCCCCAAGGGGGACAGGGATAGATATTGTTTGCGACATGTCCCTCAGGCTGCTCATAAGCGAGAGGCCCAAGAACTGATTTTCTCTGTAGTCATTTGACAGAGGAATAATGTCCAGTATGGGATGTAGAGTTATTTATGTTTCAGGACTGTGTTAATATTTTACGCCAGTTCAAATACCACAGAAAATAAAGGGACTGTGTCCTCCAGACAATAGTTTTAAAGTGCTCTTGTATTTAAAAATTGCAGCCGTTGACAAATGTGCGGTTCTGTCACCGTCATTTGCAGTTAGTAATGATGAATATGTTGCTTTATCTTGTTCCAGCAGCAACAGAGAGATGCATTTTTGAGGGTATTAGGAATTGTAGCCAAATTCTTTGGCTCTGCTGTAGCCCAGCACCTGATAGAGAATGGTACCAGATGGGAATGTAAATGATGAAAAGTGGCAGTGGAAACTGATATAACCCTGCCTTCCTGTGACTTGTACTGTAATAAAGCATCTTTAGTGGTAGACAGGCATACACTTGGAGGTGGAAAGCTAATGCTAATTAAAATTGACTTGTTTGTTCCTCCTCAAATCTGAGTCTGATTAAAACAACCCACAGCACTATATCAGATAGGCAAAATGAGGAGAAAATAAATGATAGGGGAACAAATAGATTTCCACAATAAAGAATGCACTTCATAAATTACTATTTTGGTGGTGTACATCAAGATACCAGCTCAAATCTTATGCATATGTGTAACTGTGCATTTTGGATGCAATCGATTGAAACAAGCACTATGTATTGTGAATAGGAGAAAGCAGTTCACAGTGTCATCGCACATCTTTAATGGAGGAATAAATATTGTGTAACTGTACACTTTGGATGGCAGATACCAAAGGTATTGTATATTGAAACAGTTGCACTATGGTTGCCTATCTGATGCCAGGGCAGGTGATAATTAATAGATGTGTGGTATGTGCAGTCCAGGCCTGATATACACAGTATGCTGCATCCTATCGATAGGGTAACCCTTTGTGAAGGAAACAGCAAAAGCATTGTCCAGGTCAGGCTAAGTGAGGGAAGATTCATTGATAGCATTACCACATACTGCCTCAAATGTTCATTGGTCAATACACTTCATTACCTTTTCACCAAACTAAAATGTAAAATGTAATTGAGGTCTCCACAAACATTATTATTCCAACAGTGCGAAATGCAACACAGTTCCAAAAATGGTTTTCTTCCTGCTAACTTAGTGGAAGAAAATATAAATGGAATTTCCAGCTTGTTTTCTTAAGTAGAAAGCTACTTCCAATATCCTATCCAAGGGCTGGATGGGCTGGGAGGCGAGAGGCCTCGTAAAATGGTGGCGGAAGGCATCGGGAGGGGAACCCAATGTCTTCCTGCCAACACGGGATCGTTTGAATGGCGGTAACAACAGAGGCGAGCAACCAATTAAACCACTAGCAGGCCAATTAAGGGCCAGTTGCCACCCCCACTGGCATTTTACTGGCATCAAGACTGGCTCTCACCACGTGGGATGAATGCCAGATAAACTGTCATGGCCTTCCAGTGGGTTCCCGGGGATGCCATCCTTAATGGCCACTCCATGGCCCATGGAGGGCTCTCCCCCACCAGTGGCAATGGCTGCCCCCTTGGCTCCGACGCGGCTGCTGGAGGTGCCCTCTTGTTCTTCCTGAAACCTCAGCAGTGGCCACCTCTGTCGGTGATGCTGCTGAGGCTGACGAGTTGCCTGATGATTGAGGTGGCAGCTCTGAGAGGCAGGCTGCCATCTTCAATTGGATGGTGGTCCTTGCGGCGGCCAATTAAGAGGCCACTGCCAGTAATAGCCCGCCCATGATCCCGCCGTCCGTCCACATGAGCCCGTGACCTGCTTTCAGTCCCGGCGGTGGGCCATCCTTGCATTTGAGAAAATTCCAGCCCAAGTTCTTTTTTTTAAAAAAAATGGAATACTATTGAGTCAGTGTAGAGTCCTGGCGAGTAGAAGGCCAGAATTCTGGCTTTTGAGTATCAGGTTGGCATGCAGTGGGGAACTCACATTTGATAGGAGTGGAATGGTGACTTTTCATCGCATATAGCTGGTCCTCCTGGCAAGGAACTGTGTGTCACGCGAGCAAACTGTCTACCTACAAACGGACTTTGTTAGAGAAACACAAAGCACACAATCTGCGGAATGTAAAAGCAGTGGAACAAACTGGTTGCCTCATGTGCCGTTAAGAGAAGAATCAATGTACATTTTTAAAATACATGTTCACTTAATCCAATCATACTGCCTGACAGCTAGAAAATTAAGTAGGGTGATGGCCTTGGAGATACTGAACCACACCTGTCAGCTTGATGTACAGTATGAGATGTGTGATTTCATGTTGCGGCCCCTCACTTAACCTTATCAGCTGACTTGATCACACTTGAGAACAATGGCAAAAGTCTAGGCTGGCAATCGATCAATTATTTGCTCTGAGGGCTTTTGAGGTGGAGTGTGACAGGTGCCTAGACTACCTCTGAATGATTCCCTACAGCAGCAATAGTGAATTGACTTTTGGTTGCTCTGTGGCCCACTTTGGATCCATAGCAGGTTTATTTTGTATAAAGACTGGTTCTGAATATAGTCAGGCTATAATCTGGGGGCAAAAATATATCAAACTGTATCAAGTGCATCAACTTATATAAGAGCCTCTAAACCAGGCTCTTCAAATACAAGAGGTGATCAGCCTTATGTATTTCCTTCAGTTCCTGTAGGTAACAATTCACCAATAAAGTTGCTGTGATTATTGTGAGGATGGTGATTTTTGGTCAAGATCTTATATTAGTATGTGTTCTATGACTGTGTACACTGATCGTGTTTCAATTTAATAGCTCCACCATTCCTCACAAAACCCTACCATTAAAAGGCAAGTGTTCTGACTATACCAATAGGAAGAAGGACCTTGCATTCTTATACTATCTCTCACATCCTCACGACATCTTAAAATGCTTCACAAGCATAGAATTGTTTCTGAAGTTCAGTCATTACCATTAAACACCAACCAACCTGTTGCCAGCGAGGCTTTAGAAGCAGCAGATGAGATAAATGGTTGATGTATTTACTTTGGTAGTGTTGCGTAAGACACCTTGGTCTTCTCTGAGTAGTGCTGTAGGAACTACTGTGTCTACTTGAACAGGCAGAAAATGCCTCGATTTAATATCTTATCCAAAAGACACCTCTGATAATGTTGTACTGACTCAGTGCTCCACTGAAGAATCTGTCTCAGTTACATGCTTAAGTGGACCTTGAACCCACAATCTACTGACTTGGTGACAACACTGCTACCAACTGAACCAAGCTCGCACATCAAATGATAAAGAAATATGTTAGATATTTGTATAAGTCTGTCATTATCTATAAAAGCATGCAAATCCCTGAGATGAGCTGACACAAAGTAACCATGTCAGCAATCATTTTGTGGGTGTCACTTTCAAACAACTTTAGCAAACCAACAGTGCCAGCAATGCCCCACGGAACAGAGTTTGAGTGTTACAAGCTTCATTGTAGAATATGTTCATGGCTGAGACACCCTGGGCAGGATTTTCACCCTGATATATGTGCAAGAACAGAGGCAGGCTGGGACATAATTTTGCACTGTACCATCCCACCCCTGGGCCATTTTCCTGGAGGCCGGATTAGGGGCAATTGAGGTAATTAAAAGGCCAATTAAGCCATTGATCAGAGGCTGACTAGAATTTTCCAGTAGGCCTGTTGGCCCCCAAGGTGTTGGGAGCACCCAAGCTGCCTGGAGGCGACCCCATGGTGGCGGACCAGAGGACCAGTACTGCAGGAAGACTTTGAGGCCCCCCCCCCACTGCCTACATGGTCACAGATGCCATAGTAGGCCAACCTGCATGGGGCTTCACCCTCCACAACGGTGGCCCGGCAAGTGTGGCCATTTTTTTTCCAAAAGGTTTAAAAGTGCTGAGAGGAGGGTTCGAGATGGAAGTGTCCTCTCCCTTACCTGCAATATCAGGCGGCAGCTCCCTCCATGCTGGAGGGCCTCCTATTGGCGAGCACGTCCTCTGCCCACTAATGGCCAATTGAGGCAAAATCGATGTCGAGGTTGCAGCTCCCAACACAGTGTGGGGTCAGGACCTGCATTTGACCCCGGCGTAGGAGTCCCGACTCAAAATGCTAAATCCCGTCCCCTGTCTTTAATACATTCCTTTACAAGATGCAACACACCAACCAGCTCGCAGCATTTGCTGTCTCCAAGCAATAAAATTTCTGTTGACACATAGTTTTGTATCCACAAAACTAGATTAATGTGACCAGCCTGTTGGGGTCCACATGACTGAGTCCAATCACACACGTGATATGTTCTCTTCTGTCTCTGCTGAAGATGATCACTGAATTCAAAAGGAGACAAATCTATTTGAATTTTGTAGCCAGGACTTCTTCAAAAGCTTCCAATAAGATAAAAATTCAAATGATTTTGATTTTGTGTTTGAACCTGATGAACATTTCAACATTTTTGTGGACTGATGAGGTGGCCGGAGAAGACGGTGGGCATTTCTTTAGGTTTGTTTTGGTAGAGTTTGTCTCCATAATTTCATTACAAAATAATTTCTAAGACTTGACAACTGCTTCTTGTAAAGCTGAAAGCGATAAGTTGGATGAGACTGTAAGTGAGCAGGAAATGGCTCCTGAAAATAAGATTGAGTAGGATAGCGTTCAAGTTGGAAGAAGATCGACTGCAAAGAAGAATGACCGACGTCTAGCATAGACAGCAGTGAGACAGGCCGTCATGACCAGCTGAGAAGGAGTCCAGGGGTTCCCTCTCAGCCTTTGCCTGGTTTAACCGTAACGGTTTAATTTTAAATCACTGTTTTTAGCTTCCCCTCAGTGAATCAAACATGTGAATTAGGAGCAAGGGTAGGCCATTCGGCCCCTCGAGCCTGCTCCGCCATTCAACAAGATCATGGCTGATCTGACTGTAACCTCAACTCCACGTTCCTGCCTACCCCCAATAACCTTTCACCCCCTTGCTTATCAAGAATCTATCTACCTCCGCCTTCAAAATATTCAAAGACTCTGCTTTCACTGCCTTTTGAGGAAGAGAATTCCAAAGACTCACGACCCTCTGAGAGAAAAAAATTCTCCTCATCTCTGTCTTAAATGGGCGACCCCTTATTTTTAAACAGTGACCCCTAGTTCTAGATTCTCCCACAAGGGGAAACATCATTTCCACATTTACCCTGTCAAGACCCCTGAGGATCTTATATGTTTCAATCAAGTCGCCTCTTATTCTTCTAAACTCCAACGGATACAAGCCTAGCCTGTCCAACCTTTCCTCCTTGTTTTCCAATCCTTGTTAACTGCTCCAATTGTAAGGTAAAGAAATCAATTCAGACAGGTTTTCTTAGATTTTAAACAAGAAAGGTAGAAGTTTATTAATCTTAAACTCTAATCCAGCTACCACCTACAAATATGCAGCGCGATAAACACACATACAGATAGAGACAGAAAAGGTAGAAGGAATAAAGGGGAAAAGTTTGAGGCACTAGATGAGTTTCTATTTTACTGTCTTTTGAGGTTGCTGTGAAGTTTTTGGTTGCCGATCAGACATGTAATTTGTTGGGGCCCAGTGCACGCTTCAACTTGTTTCGAGGTTGAAGTCTTTTCTCTCTTGAGGTTTTCGTGTCTTCTGTGGGTCCGGTGGCTTGGGGAGAAAGAGAGAGAGGCAGCCAGGTGAGAGACTTGCTTGTTTCAGCTTCAGTTGCTCACTGCCTTCTGAATTCATACTGTCCTGTGGCTAGTTCAAAAAAACTTGGACCAGCCAATTAGTCATGTGACCAGCTGGTTTAACCAGTCCTGGCTCTGTGGATTGTATCATCTTAGCAGTGCCTGGAATGTGCTTCCTTGCACCTTCAATGTCTGGTGATCAAAATCCATTTAGGTTAATTGGAGCAGGGAACAGCCCTTTGTCTCCACAAGCAGCATCTCTTCGTATGCAAATATCCTTCCAGCCCAGTATCTGGTGATCTTCACACAAGCCATTTCTTCACTCCAGCAACAGTTTAAAATTGATGTTCATATGACAAAATTAATATGCCTCATTCTTGGCAGATGGGGACTGCATGACACAAGCAAACACACTAGGAGCAGAAAATGCTTGAGACAGGAGTGTACAATAAGCTAAAAGGTTGTTAGTGTCCTATGAGTATAGCCGACAGAGAATCTTAGTACAAAATAAAAAGCACTTCACTTCACAGTTGTATGGCAATGCATTGGCTAACCGGTGTTTCATTGGCATCAAGCCTTTCAGTTTTATTAACCTTAACCTCAAGGAAGCAGTCAGCAATCTTTAGACAATTTAGAAAGATGGCAAATTTGACAAGTATACTGAGCAGAGTGTTCTATCAAAGCATCAAAGTACACTTGTTTGTAGAAAACTGATTATGCCACTTCTCTTCTCTCTTTGAAAATAGCATGGAGTGGCATGTACCATCACAACAACACACAACGCCTATGATCAGAACCTGAGAACTGCTCACACTATCCTTCAAACAGTGGAAGAGCAGGTGTAACTTTTGTGTGGCCATCCATTGTGTATGTGACCAGGAGTTCTTACTGACAGACTAAGCTTGGATGCTTTAACTGCACACATGCAGATGCTCTGATAGTGAAGGCATAGCTAGGATTGTCATGTCATGTGATGCAAATGAACGAATCATGAAGAAAATCTTACACGGTGCATCGACAACTGAGAAGTGATTTTTGTAGTGAACGGCAAAAGACTGTTTAAAAGTGACTGAGTGCATAAGTGGGAACAGCTGTCTTGAGATAAGAATGCGTGGTGAAAAACCATCCATGAAGACACCAACTACAATGACCCTGGTCACATTTCTGATGCTGAATGTGACGACAGCTGAGGTAGTCTCATCTGTAAAATCGAGATTCCCAACCTGGTGTATCAATCTGTACTCATTCTGGGCAAAAATAGATCTCAGCATTTATCAAAGAACATATTGCAAAAATGAGATTATATTCTAGCTGTATTCTTCCATAGCAAAAGGATAAATGATGATGTTGATGTGATCATGCTGCCATAGTTGGTATGTTTAGGATGACAAAGATAATACCTTACAACGGTGCTAAAACCAAAAAAAATTCAAGGTGGCAGTAAATAAACATGTGACTGCAACAGTATTTTGTGAAGAGAAAGAAAATCTCTCATTATTGGCCTAGCAACCATTTAAAGGGAGGATTGAATTCACAAAATAAATATGAAATAAAAATGATAGATAACTCCTCTGACTCTTCTCCCTTCCTCAAACTGAGAAGAACTAGCTCATTAAATCCTCTTTCTTTAAGATAGTGGCCCTTGAAATCTGCAGCTGAAAGGATTGTGGCACGTGATTATGTCAGCAACATTTTGACAACAAAAATGATAACTGGTTCCAGCTGTAGTCAATTAATGGTCAATTAATCTACTAATGGCTGTTGTCTGTAGTACACGTGCTGTTGGAATGGCTAGGTGAAGAACCTTGCCCCGGTACTCATAGGGTCAACAGGGTTTGGTTTTACAATGTCTACTCCCTCCAAGACACTTTTATTAAAACCACATTTATGTCCTTCGGAATGCAAAACTAAAAATGCATTATGTTTACACAAAGACTGTCTACAAGTTTCAAAATGAAACAGAGTTATAAACAAAATCCAGGACTTGCTGGATTTATTTTTTCCTCTGTGAAAGGAAGCCAAGTTTCTCGATTTAGCTGTACAAGCACAGGAAACAAAAGCACAAACTGAGCAGCTGTGTCTTGTAGACTGAGACGGTCTTGATAACCTGGGGTGTTCCTTTAAGGTAAGACAGCATTGATGGCTGGTGAATAAACCACCAGACGTCCAGAATATGACAGGCATAAACCCTGCAATATTTGTCCTCCCAGGCTCATCAACCATCATGTTATTGCTTCCAGCCTATCACATAAGATGCCAATCTTCAGTCCGATTTCCTGTCACTCTTTGGCAGCTATTTTCCCAGGGAATGCCATCTCAGTGATATCGTAACATTTCTTATAATTATTCAGGTTTCAAAAGCCTAGAAACTTATGACTTTCTAATGAACCACAGGGTCATATGACATATGGTTCTTGTCTTTTGGTTTCCAGTAAAGGAAAGGCCTTGATAAATCACAGTGACAAATTTTCAGTCTCTGGTATGGAAATCAAAAAAAAAAATGCCTGAATGTGAACTGAATGCCGTTTCAGGTAACTGCCACTTGTATATAGCAGACAGCAGATCTGAAGGATAAGAACAAAGCAGCAATGGCAGCAAAGCAGTACTTACATGTAATGACCTTCCTGCGGTTTCTGTCTCTGTGCCTTCATTGTGCTAGTCGCTGCAAGGCTGCCCAGGGCAGTTGATTTCCATTCTGATTCAGCTTGTCTTCCCTTATCTTCCTACTAAATGTCAGAATTACACATCTTTGTACTTGCAGTGAATGGTTTAATTAGTGCAGTGTCTTTACCCTTCCTATACTGCCACCTCTTTCCATACAGGATCATTACCAGAGGCTAAAATAAATCTTTATTACCCTCAATGTTTGATTTGCTACAAGCAAGCCTGATTCCCTATTTACATGCTGAATAATCTTTAAGAGAAAAAAAAGGTTATGAAAACATCCATTTTTGAGCTCCCCGATCCTTCATCTGAGAAATTAACTTCCAATTTCAATCCTTTCTAATTAGTTTCTAGTTTCCTTCTTACTGTGGTAATGTCTCTTGCTTTCTTCCGTATCTGAGGTTGGCTGACTTCAAGGTCATGCAACTTTCTATCCAAATTTATTTCAGCATTCCTCACATAGCCAATGTAAATATAGAGCACCATATTTGTACATTTTAAGCTGGGCCCTAAAAAAATGCATTAGCCTCAACTTGAAGGAATATTTTACAAGCCGCTACATTTCCAAGCTGCTCAATTACATGGCTGTTTCAGGTTTTGACATGTACTGTTCTGTCTGAAAGAGTAATCATGAATGGTCACAAGATTGAAATATTTATTTGGTTTGATCTGACATCAGATGACTAACATTTAGGTACGAAGGTATAACCGCACTGCCTGCAGCCAGGAGCTCTCAGCCTTGTTAAATTCATCATGATTTCACAGTCAGTTTTGAAGGTCAATTAATCTTTGGGATAATTATTAATTCCAATATCATAATTACATTTATACAGAGTTCAAGATATGCGTGGACACAGATATTTTTCTGTGCAGTGTTTTTGGATGCTTGATCTTCTTACAACATATAATACCGTTATAGTCCAGGGATATTACGACAGAAAACAATGCAGAACCCACTACATCGGGGTGGCCAATAAATGCTGGCATAGCCAGTGATGCCCACATCCCATGAATGAATAAAAAAAAAACCAGCTTTATGTCAGCCGAAGCAGGTACCAGTCTTCTACCAGTATCTGTAGTACAACTGCACACTTCAAGACCCTTAATAGTCAATAGAACAATACTAGAATAATACTATGGGCTGAATTTAGTTCCCCCTAGGCGTTGGAGTCCATGGCGGGGGAGACCTGAAGATCACTCTGGAGGAGGCCCGGCCCCAACCCCAACACCATGAGGGCTGGCCCAATCTTCACGGAGGCGGTGAGGCCTTGTAGCAGCTCCCCCACCCGCCGCTTGGCGACGGGCCCGTCATTTAAATATTTAAATCTATTTGCATACCTGAGTTAATTGCAAGCCCACCTCTGCCTCCGGTCCCGTTATGATGTTTGTGCTGCTGGCCAGCACTCCCGCGCCTTCCGATCCCCGTCTGGGGAATCGAGGCACCACACTGGGTGGGAGGGGGGGGGGAGCAGGTCAGTTTTCCTGTGTGGTGGGGAGGTGCAGGGAGGGGGCAGTGATAAAGTCTTCTCATTGGTGGAGGGGATGTTGGGGAGAGGTACAAAGAACAAGAAGAAAGAACAGTACAGCACAGGAACAGGACATTCGGCCCTCCAAGCCTGCGCCGATCTTGATGCCTGCCGAAACTAACACCTTCTGCACTTCCGGGGCCTATATCCCTCTATTCCCTTCCTATTAATATATTTGTCAAGATGTCTCTTAAACGTCGCTATCGTATCTGCTTCCACCACCTCCCCTGGCAGCAAGTTCCAGGCACTCACCACCCTCTGTGTAAAAACCTTGCCTCGCACATCCCCTCTAAACTTTGCCCCTTGTACCTTAAATCTATGTCCCCTAGTAACTGACTCTTCCACCCTGGGAAAAAGCTTCTGACTATCCAATCTGTCCATGCAGCTCATAACTTTGTAAACCTCTATCATGTCGCCCCTCCACCTCCGTCGTTCCAGTGAAAACAATCCGAGTTTTTCCAACCTCTCCTCATAGCTAATGCCCTCCAGACCAGGCAACATCCTGGTAAACCTCCTCTGTACCCTCTCCAAAGCCTCCACATCCTTCTGGTAGTGTGGCGACCAGAATTGCACGCAATATTCTAAGTGTGGCCTAACTAAGGTTCTGTACAGCTGCAACATGACTTGCCAATTTTTATACTCTATGCCCCGACCGATGAAGACAAGCATGCCGTATGCCTTTTTGACTACCTTATCCACCTGCGTTGCCACTTTCAGTGACCTGTGGACCTGTACGCCCAGATCTCCCTGCCTGTCAGTACTCCTAAGGGTTCTGCCATTTACTGTATACCTCCCACCTGCATTAAACCTTCCAAAATGCATTACCTCACATTTATCCGGAATAAACTCCATCTGCCATTTCTCCACCCAAGTCTCCAACCGATCTATATCCTGCTGTATCCTCTGACAATCCTCATCATTATCCGCAACTCCACCAACATTTGTGTCATCTGCAAACTTACTAATCAGACCAGCTACATTTTCCTCGAAATCATTTAAATATACGACAAACACCAAAGGTCCCAGCACTAATCCCTGCGGAACACCACTCGTCACATCCCTCCATTCAGAAAAACACCCATCCACTTTTACCCTCTGTCTTCTGTGACTGAGCCAGTTCTGTATCCATCTTGCCAGCTCACCTGTGATCCCGTGTGACTTCACCTTTTGTACCAGTCTGCCATGCGGGACCTTGTCAAAGGCTTTACTGAAGTCCATATGGACAACGTCCACTGCCCTTCCTTCATCAATCATCTTCGTCACTTCCTCAAAAAACTCAATCAAATTAGTAAGACACGAACTCCCCTTCACAAAACCATGCTGTCTCTCGCTAATAAGTTCGTTTGTTTCCAAATGGGAGTAAATCCTGTCCCGAATAATCCTCTCTAATAGTTTCCCTACCACTGACGTAAGGCTCACTGGCCTATAATTTCCTGGATTATCCTTGCTACCCTTCTTAAACAAAGGAACAACATTGGCTATTCTCCAGTCCTCTGGGACCTCACCTGTAGCCAATGAGGATGCAAAGATTTCTGTCAAGACTCCAGCAATTTCTTCCTTTGCCTCCCTCAGTATTCTAGGGTAGATCCCATCAGGCCCTGGGGACTTATCTACCTTAATGCTTTGCAAGACACCCAACACCTCCTCCTTTTTGATAATGAGATGACTAAGACTATCTGCACTCCCTTCCCTAGGTTCATCGTCCACCAAGTCCTTGTCCTTGGTGAATACTGATGCAAAGTACTCATTTAGCACCTCGCCCATTTCCTCTGGCTCCACACATAGCCTTGGGATTTTCCTTAATCCTGTTTGCCAATGACTTTTCATGACCCCTTTTAGCCCTCCTAACTCCTTGCTTAAGTTCCTTCCTACTGTCTTTATATTCCTCAAGTGCTTCAACTGTTCCTAGCCTTCCAGCCCTTACAAATGCTTCCTTTTTCTTTTTGACCAGGCTCACAATATCCCGTGTTATCCAAGCTTCCCGAAACTTGCCAAACTTGTCTTTCTTCCTCACAGGAACATGCTGGTCCTGGATTCTAATCAGCTGACGTTTGAAAGACTCCCACATGTCAGATGTTGATTTACCCTCAAACAGCCGCCCCCAATCTAAATTCTTCAGTTCCTGCTTAATATTGTTATAATTAGCCTTCCCCCAATTTAGCACCTTCACCCGAGGACTACTCTTATCCTTATCCACAAGTACCTTAAAACTTATGGAATTATGGTCACTGCTCCCGAAATGCTCCCCCACTGAAACTTCGACCATCTGGCCGGGCTCATTCCCCAATACCAGGTCCAGAATGGCCCCTTCCCTAGTTCGACTATCTACATACTGTTTCAAGAAGCCCTCCTGGATGCTCCTCACAAATTCTGCCCCATCCAAGCCCCTAGCACTAAGTGAGTCCCAGTCAATATAGGGGAAGTTAAAATCACCCATCACTACAACCCTGTTACCTTTACATCTTTCCAAAATCTGTCTACATATCTGCTCCTCTACCTCCCGCTGGCTGTTGGGAGGCCTGTAGTAAACCCCCAACATCGTGACTGCACCCTTCCTATTCCTGAGCTCCACCCATATTGCCTCGCTGCATGACCCCTCTGAGGTGTTCTCTCGCAGTACAGCTGTGATATTCTCCTTAACCAGAAATGCAACTCCCCCACCCCTTTTACATCCCCCTCTATCCCGCTTGAAGCTTCTAAAGCCTGGAACATTTAGTTGCCAATCCTGCCCTTCCCTCAACCAAGTCTCTGTAATAGCAACATCATCATATTTCCAAGTACTAATCCAAGCTCTAAGTTCATCTGCCTTACCTGTTATACTTCTTGCATTGAAACAAATGCACTTCAGACCACCAGTCCCGCTGTGCTCAGCAACATCTCCCTGCCTGCTCTTCCTCTTAGTCCTACTGGCCTTATTTACTATGTCCTCCCCATTTACTTCACTAGCTGTCCTACTGCTCTGGTTCCCACCCCCCTGCCACACTAGTTTAGTTTAGTTTAGTTTTAGTTTAGAGATACAGCACTGAAACAGGCCCTTCGGCCCACCGGGTCTGCGCCGACCATCAACCACCCGTTTATACTAATCCTATACGAACATCCCCACCTGTCCCTATATTATCCCTACCACCTCCCTATACTAGGGGCAATTTCTAATAGCCAATTTTACCTATCAACCTGCAAGTCTTTGGCATGTGGGAGGAAACCGGAGCACCCGGAGGAAACCCACGCAGACACAGGGAGAACTTGCAAACTCCACACAGGCAGTACCCGGAATTGAACCCGGGTCGCTGGAGCTGTGAGGCTGCGGTGCTAACCACTGCGCCACTGTGCCGCCCCTAGTTTAAACCCTCCCGAGTGATGCTAGCAAACCTTGCAGCCAGGATATTCGTGCCCTTCCAGTTTAGATGCAACCCGTCCTTCTTGTACAGGTCCCATCTGTCCCTGAAGAGAGCCCAATGGTCCAGATATCTGAAACCCTCCCTTCTACACCAGCTGCTCAGCCACGTGTTTAGCTGCACCATATTCCTATTTCTAGCCTCACTGGCACGTGACACAGGGAGTAATCCTGAGATTACAACCCTAGAGGTCCTGTTTTTTAACTTACTACCTAACTCCCTTAACTCCCCCTGCATGACCTCATCACTCTTCCTGCCTATGTCGTTGGTACCGATGTGTACCACAACCTCTGGCTGTTCACCCTCCCCCTTCAGAATGCCCTCTGTCTGTTCAGAGACATCCTTGACCCTGGCACCAGGGAGACAACATACCATCCTGGAGTCTCTTTCACTTCCACAGAAGCGCCTATCTGTGCCCCTGAATATAGAGTCCCCTATAACTATTGCTCTTCTGCGCTTTGTCCCTCCCTGCTGAACAACAGTGCCAGCCGTGGTGCCACTGCTCTGGCTGCAGCTGTTTTCCCCTGATAGGCCATCCCTCCCAACAGTATCCAAAATGCTATACTTGTTATGCACTTTGAGGGGGAAAAGGTCATTTGAAAAAGGAAAGTGTTTTGGGCTGGAGAGGACAACCATTCAATTTTTGGCAGGGGGAGGGTGGTGGGTGAGAGAGGGCCAAAAGTACTGCTTCTAACTGTTTTTATTATTGTATCGTCAAATATGCTGAAAGGGCTTAAAACCCTTTAAAAATGGCGTCAGCGCTTGCACACAGGCAGCTGATACCATTGCCACTGATGGAGGGCCCCCCCTTACATGTGATCGGGGTGGGGAGGGGGGCAGTGGAGGCCGACCCGTCCAGTCAACTGAACCCTCGCACTGAAGATTGCGGTAGCTCACTGACATGAGGCAGGGGTGGCCGGGCACCACTTCCTTTGCCTGCTGCCAACCTCGGTAGTGGCAGATGATTCCAGCTTATTTGTGGGTGGTGGGAGGGAGAGAAGTTACATTCTTACTCATAACACAGTGCTAATATCTACTAATCACTTTAGGTGTTGCCCAAACTGATTAACTACAAATCCTGTTATCAACAAATTTATCTCTGACGGTGAAACTAAAATGTGAGTCTATTTTATATTTTTAGTCTCATTAAGTGTAGCTGCCTGAATCCAAGGCCGGAATCTTCTTCTGCCACTGCCAAGGTCGGCGGCGGGCGAAGGAAGCGGCACCCAACCAATGCTGGCCGCATGTCAATGAGCCACTGCAATCCTCCATGCACTGGCTCATTTGAATAGTCGGGGCGGCCCGCCCCCCTGATCAAGTGAAGGGGACAGGCTGTCTGTCCCCGGTAATGGTGTCAGCTGCCTGTGTGCAGGCGCTGATGTCATTTTGAAGTGCTTTGAGCCCTTCTGGTATATTTAAAGATTTCAAGCAAGTTTTGTAAAAACAATAACACACAGTATTTTTGGCCTTCTCTCACAGCCACCCTCCCCACCCCCATAACCATTACATTTATTACTTGCCCTCTCTACCCCAACTATAAACTTTAATCCTTCCCACCATCCCCTCCACCAATGAGAATAAGGTACCGCCGCACCCCCCTCACGCACGCACAGAAAAAATTACCTGCTCCCCCCTCTCCGAACCAGCGTGTCTCCTCGTTTCCCCGGACAGGGATCCAGTGGCACGGGAGTGCCGGCCAGCGGAATGAAGACTGCACCGGGACGGAAGGTGGCGTGATTACCATTAATGCAGGTTTGTAAATTTATTTCCATATTTAAATAGAGGGCCCGTTGGCAAACGACGGTGTTGCCCCCTACGAGGCCTCACCGCCTCCGTGAGGATCGGGCTGGGCCCTCACGGTGTCGGGGTCAGCAGGGAGCCTCATCCGGAGGGATCTTCAGGCCCCCCCGCCATGGATCCCAATGCCTGGGGGGGAGAAACTAAATTGAGCCCCAGGTTTCTGTGCTGTCTATGAATTCACTTCTAACAGGAAAGATGAGGGATACTGGTGACTGCTACACATTTGTCACGGCTGTTGATAATATCAACAAATCTACTCGTACCAAACAGAAAATGGACCTAAATGAAACTGGCACAATTTACATTTCTAATTACATCAACTGTTAACTTCAACTCTGTCGTTACTATAAGTAAATATGAAGGAGCACACATCAACAACCAGGCCCTGCATGCACCAGTGTCAATATACATACAAGGAGAAATAGCCATCGTGTAGTCTTTAACCTACAATGTTAGCATTTTTTCCAAGTAAGATTTAGATATTTATTTACTGGAAAAAGCAAAATTCAATAGCTCCTGAAAATGGGTGAGGAAAATTATAATGCAGAATTAAACCACGCTCGTTTCTTATGATGCAGGCAGCGCACAAATTTTGTGCTGTCTTCCAAATACTATCCAAGTATCATGATAGTAGAGTGCAGCCCTGTGCTAAACGTGCTACATGTCTCAGCAGGGGGCTCAAGTTCATCTAAGGCTAACATGACTTAAAGCTAATCTGCAATACGTAAAGCCAGCCTGCACCTCTTTTAAAGGGAAGGTACATTCTTAGTGCATCAGGTGCTGGAAGAAGAGTGAAAATGGTGCAAAAGGGGAGAGTGGGCTCCGAGGTTCTCAAATGCAGCACTGGAGGCTTTGGTGCAGACAGTGGACAGGCGGAGCGATGTCCTTGATCCACAGGGAGCCAGGGGGCCCTCCAGGCAAACTCTGAGAAGGCAGGGGGAGCATTGCAAGCAGTCTAGCTCCGAGGACCTGGATGCAGTGCTGCAAGTTTAAGGGCCTTGCACAAGTGGTCAAGGTCAGTGGACTCTTCTGCAAATGCCATTACCTTACAACTGCACCACCAGCCTCAGACCCTGCTCCATTCACCACCTCTCTTTCACTCACCTAACAACAAATTCTATCAATCATGACTCATACATCACATTTATAACTTCGCCTCACTCTCACACTTAGCACTGTTGCAAGTTTCACACCCACATCTCACAACTTGCATACACTGCCAGCTATTCAACCATGACAGGCGCATCATCCAACCTGATTGCACCACACCCACTGACACGCTTTCCTTTTTCTATCAGGACAAAATGTCACATAACCAGTGGTAGCAGCATCCAACCGATGGGGGACAGACACAGCTGCATGTTCTTACCCACATAGAGGAGATGATGCTCTCCATCACTGGAGTGGCCATGACTGAGGCCGTGGCCAGTGGCGTGGCTGAAACAATTGAAGATGAAGGTATTCACCTGTTAATGCTCCTTCTCACATTCCACTTTCCCTCATCCCACAATCCCACAATGGTTTAGAAGCTAAAGTTGGTTTTAAGGATGCACCTCAAGCTTTCCCCTCCTCCCCTTACCACAACCCTGCCCTTGTGCCTTGCTCCTTTCAGATACCCAAGAATTGCCACCAGTCCAGACAATGGTGGAAGTGCAAGAGATGCAAAAGCAGGCAGACAGTAATGAAGAAACACTGTCACTTGCTGTCACCCTCACAGGTACTAGCTCAGATTAAAGCCTGGCTCGGGTATAAAATTAAAACATGACCTGGATCCGACCCGACCACAGCCAACCCGAAGCCGACCCAGGCCCGAGTCCTTTAATTTATTTTCGTGCCCAACCCGACCCGAATATCCTTCATCCGTTCCAGCAGCAGGCTATTCCTGCAGATGGAGTTGTGGGGAATCATGGGTAATGCTGATCCCGTGACTTCCCGGAAGCAGCACGGTCCAGCCCGACCCAACCCAAGCCCGAATGCTGGACTCGGAATATAGACCTGACCCGACCTGAGCCCGACACATGTAGTCAGATCTAGTCGGGTTCAGGTCAGGTAGTGACACTGCACGTACTTTAGCGGATAGTTTAGAGGTGGGATCTGCATGCAGTGAGATACCAGGCATGAGTGGCCTGCAGCCAGGGCAGAGGACAAGGGTAGCACAGGGGCCAGCTCACCGGAGGGTGAGATCAGAACTCAGGTGTGGACTTTGATGGGGCAGCAATGAAGAGAAAGGCTGACAGGAATGAATGACAAAATGCTCAGTGCATTTACAGTCCTACCAGAAAGCCTGCAGTCAATGTCACGTTGCATGGAGGAGTCCAGCACCAACATTACACAGGGCTTTGCACAGAGCTTGAATCCATCTTCTCCAGCTTGGAAGTGGTGATCAACTCCATGAGAACACTTGCAGACCCAACCACAATGCGACATCAGATGGCTGATGTCTCAGCTTCCATTACAGTACAGGAAGAAACCACCCAACTTTTGAGAGCTGCCATGGAAGCTCAGACTGCTGCCATCTTAGCTCTGTATACCAGTGTTCAATGGGGCTTTCAGGATGTTGCAGTAGTCCAGCAATTTGTCCTCCAAAACATTGCTAGGATTGCTGAGGCACCCCCTTGGGGGAGTGGCAGTGGCAATGCGGAGCACAAACCTCTGTCCTCTCTCAGGATGACAACATTCGTCCTCCTACCACTGCCACTAAGCCAGTGCCTTTGCTGTTGCCTGTCATCCAGCCAGCTCAGACTGCTGCTGCCTATGCCAATGTGGGACAGCTGGAAGCTGTGACCTCTAGGGCCAGAGCTGCTCGAGGTGATCCTCCAAGGCCATCTGCAGACTTCCCCAGTGAAAGTCAGCAGCCTTCCACCAGCCCTGTTGCAGTAACTGGGGAAGCACTGCATAGGATCACTAGGACAGGAAAAGGCACATAGGAGGGAGGCACCAAGGGAATGCACAAGGGTGATTATTTGCCCTTTTTATCAAATATTCAATTTGTTGATCACACATCTGATTTGGAATGTTTATTTTGTAATGGTTTTTATTTCAGCATTGTGGCCAAGAGGACACTGTGATGGTCAGTAACTGAACTGCAACAATTGTTTATTCCTGTCTGGCGCAAAAGTAAAACGGGAAAGGTAGCCAAACCATGGCTTACAAGGGAAATTAGAGATAGAATTAGATCCAAGGAAGAGGCATACAAATTTGCCAGAAAAATCAGTAGACCTGAGGATTGGGAGCAGTTTAGAATTCAACAAAGGAGGATCAAGGGATTGATTAAGAAGGGGGAAATAGAGTACTAGAGTAAGCTTGCAGGCACATAAAAACTGACTGTAAAAGTTTCTATAGGTATGTGAGGAGAAAAAGATTGGTGAAGACAAATGTAGGTCCCTTACAGTCAGAAACAGGGGAATTTATTATGGGGAACAAAGAAATTGCTGACCAACTAAATGCATACTTTGGTTCTGTCTTCACAAAGGAGGACACAAATATCATACCAGAACTGTTGGGGAACACAGGGCTTAGTGAGAGAGAGGAACTGAAAGAAATCAGTATTAGTAGCGAAATGGTGTCGGGGAAATTGATGGGATTGAAGGCCGATAAATCCCCAGGGCCTGATCATCTACTTCCCAGAGTACTTAAGGAAGTGGCCCTAGAAATAGTGGATGCATTGGTGGTCATCTTCCAAGATTCTATAGACTTTGGTACAGTTCCTACAGATTGGAGGGCAGCTAATGTAACCCCACTATTTAAAAAGCAAGGGAGAGAGAAAACAAGGAATTATAGACCAATCAGCCTGACATCGGTAGTGGGGAAAATTCTAGAGTCCATTATAAAAAGATTTTATAGCAGAGCACTTGGAGAACAGTGGTAGAATCAGACAGAGTCAGCATGGATTTACGAAAGGGAAATCATGCTTGACAAATCTACTAGAATTCTTTGAGGATGTAACTCGTAGAGTTGGTGAGGGGGAGCCAGTGGATGTGGTTATTTGGACTTTCAGAAGGCTTTGGACAAAGTCCCACATAAGAGATTAGCATGTAGAATTAAAGCACATGGGATTGGGGGTAGTGTTTTGCGATGGATAGAAAATTGGTTGGCAGACAGGAAACAAAGAGTAGGAATAAATGGGTCTTTTTCCAAATGGCAGGCAGTGACGAGTGAATTACCGCAGGGATCAGTGCTAGGACCCCAGCTATTCACAATATATATTAATGATTTAGATGAGGGAACTAAATGTAATATCTCCAAGTTTGCAGATGACACAAAACTGGGTGGGAGGGTGAGTTATGAGGAGGCTACAGAGAGACTTCAGGGTAATTTGGGCAAGTTGAGTGAGTGGGCAAATGCATGGCAGATGCAGTATAATGTGGATAAATGTGAGGTTATCCACTTTGGTAGCAAAAACAGGAAGGCAGATTATTATCTGAATGGCTATAATCTGAGAGAGGGGACAATGCAACGAGACCTGGGTGTTCTCGTACACAAGTTGCTGAAGGTAAGCATACAGGTGTAACAGGCGGTAAAAAAGGAAGTTCTTGTAATAGAGGGAGTGCAGCGAAGGTTTACCAGACTGATTCCTAGGATGGCGGGACTGACGCATGAGGAGAGATTGAGTTGGTTAGGATTATATTTGCTGGAATTCAGAAGAGTGAGGGGAGATCGCATAGAAACCTATAAAATTCTAACAGGACTTGACAGGGTAGATGCAGGAAGGATGTTCCCGATGGTAGGGGAGTCCAGAACCAGGGGTCATAGTCTAAGGATACGGGGTAAACCTTTCAGGACTGAGATAAGGAGAAATTACTTCACCCAGAGAGTGGTGTGCCTGTGGAATTCGCTACCACAGAAAGTAGTTGAGGCCAAAACATTATATGTTTTCAAGATGGAGTTAGATATAGCTCATGGGGTGAAAGGGATCAAAGGATATGGGGGGAAAGCAGGAACAGGTTACTGAGTTGGATGATCAGCCATGATCATAATGAATGGTGGAGCAGGCCCGAAGGGCCAAATGGCCTCCTCCTGCTCCTATTTTCTATGCTTCTATGTCACAGGGGGATGGTAAAATGTTGAGACTGTTGGTGAATGGGGTATTCATTCACTGATACTGCAGTCATATGAGCAGGTCATGGACAGCCCAGCCAGAAAGGAAATATGTTGGTTGACTCTCTGCCTTTCTCCTCCTGCTCCTCAGCTGCTTGCCATATATTTCTTAACAAGGGCTGTGTGCTCATGATGGTGAGGTTGCCTAGCACGAGCAGACCATGCTAAATCTTGACATGCACAGCGCCAAGCATTGCAAGGGTCCTCCAGAGCTGTCCAGGCGATGGAAGCATTGTTTAAGCACTTCAATGTTCTGCTCAATCACATGTGCATCGATTGCAAACTAGAGTTATGAGCCAGATGGTCAGCAATAACCTTGCCACCCAGTAACCAGCCTCTGATTTGTTGTGCTGGCTCAAATACAGATGGTACAGCTGACCACAGAATGAAGGCATCATGACTGTGGCCAGGATACTGGCATTCACCTGCATGATGCGATGAATGTGGTTGCATGCTAGCTGACATTGAGGGAGTGAAATCCCTTCCAATTGCATTACATCTTAGAATTTACATGCAGCAGCTACAAAATGACATGTATGCAGTAAATGACACCCTGCAACATGGGGAACCCTGCTATCCTGAAGAGGCCACGTGTTCACTCCGCCAGCTTCTCCCTGGCAAGACAGAATGAAATGCAGCCATCTTTCTTTACATACAGAGCCTCAATGACTTCCCTCAGGCAACAGTGGACCATGAATTGGGAGAAGTTGCAAATATTGCCTGCTCCAGACTGGAAGGAGCCAGACGCATAAACATTCATTGTCACAGTCACCTTTACAACCATTGGCAATGCTGCCCTTGCCCTGCTCTGAGACTATAGTTTGGCCTACAACAGGTGACAGATTTCAGTCACTGAAACGTTCCTTACTGAAGCGGAGATACCTAACACACTGCTCTTCACTGAGGTTGAGAGTGGAGAATTGCTCCTTGAAGACCTTGGGTGGATATGGCCTCCTGAGAGCCCTGCTCCCTCCTCCCCCTCCCTCTACAATTAGCTTGTCCTCATCTGTGTCACCTCTGCTCATTCTCCCTGTCATGCTGCAGGCCAAGGGGGATAGAAACTACTGCGAGTGGTTTGTCCAGAACAACTGAAGATAGGACTAAGGCCTTCAGTACCTAACACGCTACTCTTTTTAGACCTCAGCAACTTTAAATAGCAGTATAAACCTCCAAACACTTCTACATGCTCAGCAACAGCCAACAGAAATCAATCAGCAACTAATTTGTAAGTCGCTGATGATCCCTTTAAATATGCTGCCGAGGGGGTCCTTCCTGTTGCTGAACGCATGTTCAGCGGTGTAAAGTTAAGAGAGGGCATTCGCTGGCGTGTTGAGCTTCAAAGTGGCAGCGCTGGTGTCAAATCAGCTTTACATGCTGATTGGCATCATGATCTATCTACTCTGCATACTTCCAGCACACTCTCTCTCTGGGCCCATGCTGAAGCCAGGATGGCACCCGGCACGGCCTGCACCAGGTGTCATGGCGCAGATGCCATTTTCAGCCTGAAGTGTCACCCATAGCGCCAAAACACAGGCAGTACACAACTGGATTTTGCAGCTAGTATATTTAAATTTTTCACCTCTGACACTTTTAAAATGCTCTCTTTATATTTGGAGGACTTAAATTATTAATAAGCTGAGTATGCCTTGAAAACACATGTACTTAATAAAACAAACATAAAGCCTGATCAAACTACTCAACCTCTTTGAAGAAGTGACAACCTAAGCAGACCGAGGAAAGGCCTACGACATTTTTGTACTTTGACTTCCAAAACGTTTTTGAAAAGTTCCACAGGAAAGGCTGTTAGTTTACTTCAAATCTGTGCTGATGGAAGGCAAATGAATAAGAAACTGGGTGAAAGATAGAAAGCAGCACATACTTATTAGAGGACTTAAGTAGAGGATGGCAAGATCACTAGGTGGTGTATCGCAGGGATTGGTGTTGGGATAATTACAATTTCTATTTTATGTTAATGTCTCAGACGCAAAAGCTTAATGCAAATTGATCAAATTTGCAGTGTTACCAAACTAGGCAAGGCAGTAAAATTGGTGGCAGTAACTCATAAATTACAGAATAAGTTGGACAAAATATATACATGGGCAGAAGAATAGAAGGTGAAATTTAATGGGGACAAGTCTAAGTATTACACATAGGAAGGAACAATGAATGATACACTTACTCCACGAATGGTGTTGAAATAACTAAACAAGACCTAGTCATCTTTGTAGACTCCATGCACATCAAGTCCAATAGTGGCAATCAACTCCCACCAGAATTACAGCAGGAGACAAGCCGAAAAATGATAGGTCTATTGTATTTAACACACCAGAAAGAAGAGTACAGATGAAGAAGGCTATTTAGCACAGTAAGCAAATCCTTTTACAGAAACCAACAATCCCCCATTGTAGCGGTTAACTGCCTCTTGCAAGCCTCCATTACCCTACTTACAGTGCTTTTTGTGGGATCTTGCTCTGTGCAAATTGGCAGTTTCATTTCCTTCATTACAACAGTGACTACACTTCAAAAGTACTTCATTGGCTGTAAAACCCTTAGGGACTTTTAAGGTTGTCAAAGGTATTATATAAATGTATTATATAAAGACCTGGCGTGCCGGACCGCAGCGCATGCGCAGCGGGCATGAGACCGTCTGCGCATGTGCGCACCGCGGCGCATCCTGATGATGTCAGCGATGACGTAGCGTTGTCATGAATTACTTTGTTATATAAATATTCTGCATTTCCTTCTGCAGGAAAATTCCAGATATAAATCACTCTTTATATGAAGAAGAGCTTCCTAATATCAGTCTTATTCACTAAATAATACATCTGCCAACTTAATATTAGTGGTTATATGGAAGGAAGGCCAGCAATTTGTTTTGTGTACAAAGGGCTGGATTTTCTTCTCCCGCTGCCGGGTGAAAAAAATGGCAGCCGCATGTGTGGGTCGCCATGCCACCGCGATCTTCCTTGTGGTGGCCCGGGATAAGGAACAGGATGGGCCGCAACCCCCAATCCTGTGGAGGGGGTGGGCTCTCCGACGCTGGCAATGGGGTCAGCTGCCTATGTGCAGGTGCTGGCGCCATTTTTAAAGGGCAGACAGCCCTGCCGGGTTAGTTAAATTTCTAAAGGGCTACCCACCACAATTTCCTGCTGATAAATCTATTGCCATTCCAAATAACAATTAAATACAACATTTGCCCTCTCCCATCCCCAAAACACTTAGCTTCAACACTTGACCTTCTCCCCACCAAACCAAAATGCAGAGGTCCCTCCTTCCCACCTTCCTCTATACCAGTAATTTGCATTCGAGCCCATTACACCCCCAACCCCACACTAAAAGTCAGAAGCTCCGTCCTTCCCCACCACAGTGGAGCCCGCTTTCCCTGGACGGGAAAGTGAAGGCACATGAGTGCCAACCGCTACTCGGAAGATCGCTGCTCAAAGGTAAGATTGCTTTTGATTTTACTTAAATGTATTCACTTCATTAATTTAAATATGTTAATCTAGGTCTGGTCACCCAGCAGTGGGGGTGGGGGCCACCATGGAGCCTCACCGTCACCGGGAAGATCGGGCCTGGCACTCCCGGCTTCAGGCTCCATAGCAGGCCACTGCTGGAACAATCTTACGGCAGCGGCCCCCCTTGCCATAGAGCCCGACTTTGGGAGCTCAGTAAAATGCCAGCCAAAAAGTGGGAGTCAGAAGAACAGCAGTGGTAGAAATTTAAAAACATTGATACAAGGAAAGTAACTGAACCTAGAACAACAACAACTTTCATTTATATAGTGCCTTTAATGTAGCAAAACCATTAATTACTCTGCTAAAAACAACAGTAGTATCATTTTAAAAGCTTTGGGTATTAATTCATGATAGGCTGATTGCAAAGCAGTAAACTTGCACAGTATGGGGTCCAAGTTATTAACTGGCCTCTGACATCATTTGTTTATTTTTTCTCAGCCTTTTCAGTGCCCTTCTGAATGTGCTATTTTATGCTGAAGTACATTCCCATGGTTGCTAACAGCACTGATAAACCTCTATCCAAGTGACCATTCCTTGCATGCAATATGAGGCAGTGATTGTCAACAGACTATTTATCTTTGAAGGACACCACATTTGAATCCATTTCCATAAACACACAATTTATAGCAGAGGACAATCAAAATGATCAGGAGTAGGAATTGTAACTATCCTACTGGCACCACAACTGAAGTCAGCTAATTCAGCACAGAGCAGGAATCAAACCTTCCTAGCCTGTATGCTTCAGCACCATACCCACGAGTATCTGTATATTCACATCCTCAAATTGTTCCCTCATCCCCATTTTTCTCTCCACAAGAGATCACTTCCCCTTGTGCATCTTCCTTATTGTTACAACCAATGTCATGCTAGACCCCCACCTGCCAAGAATAAGGCACATTAATTTTGTCACGAGCATTGATTTTAAACTGTTACTGGAGTGAGGGGAGGAGTTGTTGAACAGATCAGCCGTGGCTGGAAAAGATATTTGCATATTAACAGACAGTGTTTGGAAGGACAAAGCAGCCATTCCCTGACATTCAACCCACAATGGACTTTTGATCACCAGACGTTGAAGGTGGGGGAGCTTGCATGCAGGTTGACTGCTAAGATGGCCAAATACACAAAGGAACATGGTCAAACCAGCTAGCCACATGACTAACTTGCTGGGCAACTTGAGATTTTTGAATTTGTACAAACAGTTAATGGCGAGCACCTGTTTGCTCCTGGACTGAGAAGATTTCTCTCCTGCCTGCTTCCATCTCTTTCTCACCAGCCTCTGAATCCACTGAAGCCACGTGAACCCCAAGAGAGAAAAGTCTCCTACAGCGAACAAGGTTTAAGAAGAATACAGGGCTCCAACGATAAGCAAGATCTACCGACAATCAAGGACTGTACAGTGAGCTCGAAGAACCGTAACAACAATTCTTCAGATATTGCCTCAAACCTTTCCGCTTTGTTTTTCTTCTGCTCTTTTCTGTCTCTATTTGCATGTGTGTATCGCGTATGCATGCTAGTGTGGGGCGTGGAGTGTATCCGTAGGCATTAACCGAATTAGAGTTTAAGTTTAATAAAATTTCACTTTTCTTCTTTAAACCTGAGAAAACCTGTTGTGCTGGTTTCTTTGCCTTATAATTGGAAAGTGGTGAAAAAGGATTCACCAAGAGGGAGCTGAAAACACGGTGTGTTTAAAGTTAAACCCTGTTACAGTAAGACTAGGTGAAAGTTGAGAGGAACACCTAGACACATTTCTGACCTGGTCATAACACCAAGGTTGGAAGAATGCACTGTCTTTCTCTAGTTCCACTCCTCCACTGGTCACAACGTATGTTTTAATGTTTAATGTTTCACCCAGTTATCGATACGGCCAATTGGGCCGGTAAGATGGGCGGAGCAGTGGCAAATGGAATTTAATCCTGAGAAGTGTGAGGTGATGCATTTTGGAAGGACTAACAAGGCAAGGGAATATACAATGGATGGTAGGACCCTAGGAAGTACAGAGGGTCAGAGGGACCTTGGTGTACTTGTCCATAGATCACTGAAGGCAGCAGCACAGGTAGTTAAGGTGGTTAGGAAGGCATATGGGATACTTGCCTTTATTAGCCGAGGCATAGAATATAAGAGCAGGGAGCTTATGACGGAGCTGTATACAACACTAGTTAGGTCACAGCTGGAGTACTGTGTACAGTTCTGGTCATCACACGAGAGGAAGGATGTGATTGCACGAGAGAGGGTGCGGAGCAGATTGACCAGGATGTTGCCTGGGCTGGAACATTTCAGCTATGAAGAGAGACTGGATAGGCTAGGGTTGTTTTCCTTAGAGCAGAGAAGGCTGAGCGGGGACCTGATCGAGGTATACAAAATTATGAGGGGCATTGATAAGATAGATAGGAAGAAACTTTTTCCCTTAGCAGAGGGATCAATAATCAGGGGGCAAAGATTTAAGGTAAGGGGCAGGCGGTTGAGAGGGGATTTGAGGAAAATATTTTCACCCAGAGGGTGGTTGGAAGCTGGTACACACTACCTGAAGGAGTGGTAGAGGCAGGAACCCTCACAACATTTAAGAAGTATTTAGATGAGCACTTGAAATACCATTAAAAAAATGAAAAAACTGGCTCTGCAGAGATCAACTTTTAAAAAATACTTTGGCCAAGTTATTGTCAATATTTAAAGGAAAAGGATAAGATGTGGAATGTTCCAGATGGCCTTTAGTCTGGCATCTGGGTACACATAAGACAGCCGTCACTGGCATCTTTCTGGAGCAGTTCTGTTCAGGAGACATTGAGGAGTTGTTTTGCAGGCTTCTCGGAAGAATTACTGCATCCAGTTTCAGCTATCACACTGGGTTCTCAGAAGATTTTCGAAAACAGGTGGAAAGGGATGATTTGGGTGGTTTCTCTCTTTGCAAGCTACACACCAACTGAGCATTCCATCAGTCCAAGCCAAAACTCCTGACAACCATAAACCTAGACATGTGACTTCTCGTAAACAAGTGCAATAGCCAGCAAGGCTCCTTATGTTTATTTTAGCACCTCATTGTCTTTTGCAATAAGTTTTTTTTTTAAATCCAAAGTGTTCTTCCAGTAACCCTTTAAAAAGTAAACAAATCCAGGCATCTCCTCAATCTTTCAAATTAACCAATTTTCACAATCTTTTAAACACGAGTCCTCAAAAATATTAATAATGGAAGCACCTTTGTGACATTATGAACAAGGATAAGTCCATCTTGGGAACTTTCCTATAACTTTGGTCAGGGCTCCTTCATTATTGATTGATATCTGCAGTGGAACAAACCTTGTAAGTTTTTCTTCTCTTCTGCAACCCCACCCCACTCATCCCCAAAAGAGGAGTGTTTTGATTCTGTTAGACTTTCTGCCAAGCAGTCCTGCCAAGATCCATCCCAAGAGGTAGCTTTCTACATAGCACAATTTATGACTCAGCTCAGTACAACAGTCCTCACTTCTATGATTACTCGTCTTGGCTTGGGTTTCCCAGCCATCTGCATTCTTTGTGTTGGAAATGTTGTCAAGTAGGAACAAGGCACAATATTGTTGAATTAAATGTAGGATTAAATATGAAAATGTTGGATTGTGGTATCTACTATGTGTACTATTGATTAATCATTCATTTATTTGTCTACATCCATGGATTATGTATAGTCAGGTCTTTGCATATTACTATTACATCCCAATCTGAGCCATTCTTCTTAGGATAAAACACCAAAAAATAAGCAAGCTAATTATGTGGCACAGTGGATGAATAAAGAGCTAAAGAAAAAGACAAATAAGAAGGATTTTGACACTAAAGGAGAGAAGGATGAAAGGCAAATAAAGAACTTAGGAGAGTAGTTTAAAAAAAACATCAAGAAGGCAAGGATAAATTACGAAATCAAATTATCAAGGAATATAAAAATAATCAAGTGTTCTATAGACAGATAAATAAAATGAAAATTAAAGTAGGGATAGGGTCACTAAAGGATGAGCACAATAAACTCACAGGAAATGGCAAAGAAATGGTAGAAGTATTGAATAACTACTTTGCTTAAGTTTTGGCTGAAGAAGATAACAAAATAGAGGATGAGCTTAAAAAGAATATCACTACAGTTGGAATAGAAAAGGAGTGATAATTGACAAACTAACAAAACTAAAAGAGGGTAACACCCAAGGTCTGACTGGTATGTCGCCATGCATACTCAAGGACACTAAGAACTGAATGGCAAAGGCACTAGTTTATATATGTAAAAGTTCTATAGAAGAGGACTGGAGGACAGCTACTATTGTTTCCAAAACCTGGGAGCTAGAGAATAGTCAGTTTAATGTCAGGTAGGAAAGATACTGGAATCTATATTAAAGGAAATTATAGGAGAACATCTAGAAACAGAATTTAAAAAAAAAATAGTCAGTATGGATTCCAAAAGCCTAAGTCATGCTTAAATAACCTGATAGAATTCTTTGAAAGGGTAACTGAAAGAGTCGTAAAGGGTACTCTAGTAGATGTCATATACTTAGATTTTCAAAAAGCCTTTGATAAAGTAAGCTCTTGAGAAAGGTTAGGGCATGTGGAGTCAACTGACAAATAGCTGAATGGATAGCAAATTGTCTAAAAAAGCAGAGAGTAGGGTAAAGGTTAGTTATTCAGATTGGACAAAAGTAGAAAATGGTGATCCACAAGGATCAGTGCTGGCATCACTGTTAATCATAACTTACGTGAATGATTTGGACTTCAGAACAAGTAACTCGATATCAAAATTTGTAAATGATGCCAAACTAGGGGATATAGTTAACACTGAGGAAGAATGCAACATAATACAGGAAGAATTAGAAAATTTGCAGACTGGGCAGTTAAGTGGGACATTAACTTTAACATTGTCAAATGTAAAGTGATGTACTATGTTAGGAAAAAATAGGAACAACTTAGAAAATAAGAAACGCAATAGGGATGGGGAGCAAAGTGATCTAGGGATATCCTGAACAAATCATTAAAAGCAGCATCGCAGGTCAGCAATGCAATTAAAAATGCTAACAAAACACTGAGATTTATTTTAAGGATAGAAAATTCCAAAGCAGTGAAGTTATATATCGAACCCTGGTCAGGTCTTACCTAGACTACTGAGAGAGTTCTGGTCTCCATACTAGAATAAGGACATAGAAGCACCAGAGAAAGTGCAAAAGAAACTTACAAGGATGATGCCAGAACTGAGAGATTACAGCTAGTAGGAAAAATTGAACCAGTTGGGGCTTTTAATCTTTAGAAAATAGATTTAGCGGCAACTTAATAGAGGTCTTTAAAATTATGAATGGGATAGACAGGGTAGATGCGGAGTGAATATTTCCACTTACGGGAAAAATCCAAAACCAGGAGCTATAAATACAAGACAGTTACTAATAAATCCAATAGGGAAATAAGGAGAAATTTCTTTAATGGTTAGAATGTGGAAAATGGTTGAGGCAAATAGCTAGGATGCTTCTGAAAGGAAACTAGATGAGTACATGAGAGAAAAGGGAATAGAAAGATCAGCTGAAAAGTAGAGATGAGGTAGAGGGAATGGGTGATGACTCATGTGGAGAATAAACACCAGCACAGACTTGTTGGGATGAATAGCCTGTTTCTGTGCTGTATATTTTATGTAATTCTATACAATAAATGTAACCATTTTTATTAAACGAATCTTCCCCAAGTGTTTGGCTGCCATATTGAAAATACTCTTAGCACTGATAAATTCATAGAATTTCTCTGCCAAATATATTCATGAGGTTAACCATAACCTGATTCTTGAGTATTCAGATTCAATTATAGAATGAATCACATTTGATAGCTGTCTAGACTTTTTTTCCTGTTTTTGTCAGACCAAGCATATAGCAACAAAACTGTAAAACCATGTTACTAAAAGCTGCAGTAATGGATGCTTCCATCCTGATCTGTTTGTTGAATCATTCACTCTGACCACTTGCTTGAAGAAACTAAATCATGTCGGAACAGAATGATGTTGTCACCTTAACCATTGTTAGTGATGGTAACAGAAATTGCATAGTCACTAGAAAGTTGGGTAAAATGATATTTAAACTAGGTAGGAGGTTGGGTGGGGGGGGGGGGGGGTGGCGTTGAGGTGTGGATGTTACTGACTTCACTCTCTCCTCAAGAATGAATGCTGAAGGAGCCCAAGTAGATCATTTACAAAGGAGGTCACTTCAACCCACCCTCAACAATATTTGGACTCCTCACCTTTCTAGCCCCAATGCCAGCCTGGACACTTAGGTGGGCTCTATACCTGCTAGGATTAGACAGTACGCCGGTTGGGACCAGATATACTCAGGCCAATCATATCGTGGGCCTTACTTAGGCCAATATCAATTTAGGTAGTCTCTGCCCCCTAGGTGTCAGTGGCCTTGTAAAAGGTGGGCAGATGTTCCACCATGAAAAGCTCCAACAGGAACTCCCAGTGTAGCCCAAGACCCAACCACATTCTGCGCCTTTCCTCTCTACTCCCGTTTGCTTATTACTTATTTTTAAAAGGCTCAATGAATCATGTCAAAGTTATGAATCACTGACAGATCAATTGATAAATACACTGTCCAGTTTGGGTCCAAGTTTTACAGATTCAAAAAGTATCAGGTTCAAATTCTGTTCTATGCAAGTTTGCTGGATATCATGCAGGCTGTCAATAGGATTGTTACAATTGGCTTCAACACCGCTAAGTTAGAGAGGAAGGTGCAAGAGGGGAAAGTCAGCCAAGGTTACTGTCTAGAGACCATGGTTGTAAAGTGTACATGTGCAAACAGAATCAGGAGAATATATGATGCCATTCATCTGATGCCACCAGTAACCATCCAAAAAATAATTAACTTGGATGAGGCAGTGGAGGCAGCCAGAGTTTTTGGAACCATATCCCTGCTGTCTATTTGAACTGTTCCTGCTGGCTGGGAAACAGACTGTTGTTAGTTGGCTGATCATTTTATACTGCTACAGATTTTCCTTGTTGTGATCAATCCCCCTGTCTTCAGCTGAAACTTGGAGAAGAAGGAAAAAGGCTCTGTCTGTGTAATGATAAGCGTTAAATCTATTTTATTGAACAATCTTCTTAATGTTTCCATTATTTGCATTTCGAGAATCTGCAACAAATGTTGATTATTTGTTCCCAAATGTGACTCATAAGCGCCTATCAATCTACCAAGTCGTAACAAAGCATTGAAATCGCAGAAATGCCGCATTTCTTTTCTAATGGAATGTCCCATTTTACTGGCAGGTCGAAAATGTATTTATGTTCATTGATGCTTCCCTCTGCTGAAGTCTGCAGGAATTTTATTGTTTCTGCTGTGATGAGGAGCAGTGAATTGGCTTCTGCCAAATTCAGCTTTGTTCAAAAAGAGTTCACTGCATCAAATTTCATTGCATCAAGAATGTCACAGTTAACCTCATTAATAAAGCAAGTGTGAGAAAGTTTTTTCAACAAATATTTACACTTGAAATGTTCATCCCATACCCAAACCCAAAGCACTTAAGGGTTTCACTTTCCGAAACTCTCAGAAAGGAAAAGAGCATCTAGAATCAGACAACAGACTTTCAGCTTTCCAGCACAGTGCTGACCATTGCAGAGAATCGTGCCAGACTCTTGACTGTGTTTATTACTGAATATAAACATCACAGCGCCACTTCCTTGTGTTATGAGACCCCGCTATTAATTGCTGGTTGCCAAAGTCGGGCAACACAGACTGTCAAACTCTCTTGCAGTGTGTGATAGGAAACAGGTTTTTTGACTACATAGCAAAGGGATCGCAGACAGTATGGCCGGGACATTAAACTAAACATTTTCAGAGTTTACTGTATAGGAAGTAATTTTCTGTGTTATCCAAACATGTATGTTTGAAATGTCTCCAGCTCATCCTAAATTTCATTTGACACTGATGCCAAATCCCTCCCAAAAGGGAGCTTGTTCTCTTTTTCCCCCAGATTTTTATGCTTTCATTTTAAATACTTAATTTCTACAATAATAGGAGTGCGATGTTCACATTGCTACACTTTCTCACAAACATGCAGTGTTGATGAGAAACGGAAACTAAAGGGTTACAAAAAGAGCAAAGTTTATTCAGTCAGGTCTTGATTTGCTTTTCAGTAGTTCAAAACAAGGTAGTCTTGTAAAGCCCTTTATTGAGTTCAGTGTTTGATACTACATGCTGTCAAATCACTATAATAACCAAAAAGGTTAAAATTGTTAACCTTAGCACACATAACTACAAAGCAAAGGGCTGACCCTTTCCTCAGCAACAACTATTTTATGGGCAGAACCCAGCAAATAGGCAGAAAGTGCCTGTAAAAGGGTTAAATCAGTTCCATTTTCATTGAGCTGCTTTTATTTAAGTATGGCAGTAATCAAAGGTGCACGATGCAACACAAATGCTCATATTATTTAATAAGACAACTAATATTGATAACATTATCAGTGCACTTCACAAAAAATTGTTTTGTTGGTAAGTCACTGCTGTGCTAAAGAGCATGTTAGATTGGATGAGGAGGTCTTGATTTCATTCTTTCAGAATATCAGCCCAAAGATAGAATTAGATTGATAGTTAGGAACGTCAAAAGGTATTTATTTAATCCAAAATACAGCTATAATGACTAATTGAATTTGTAATGGGTCAGAAATCAGTGAAATCTCAGCCTCATCAAAACTTAAGGAGCTAAACATTGCTTTTCTTAGTCTATTGTCTTGGGCTGTTTCTCTTTGAATAATACTGTGTCTATAAATCTAACAACATACCACATACTGCATTTTGCTACACTTCTAGTAACCAGCAGATTCATATATTAAAATGGCACCTCAGTGGTGTTCTAGTGACGGCTGTTTCAGGAACTCATCTATTGCCAGGAGTATTATCAGTAACGATAGTAGGTATTAGATTGCAATTACATTCTTAACCACAACCCTGCATTCACCCACAGTGTAGTTTGAAAGCATGTCTTGAGGGGCGTCCATTGTGCATTAAATTATGTTTCCAAAGTTGTAGAAGTTTCAGATCAATAACAATCTAGGACTACTTTATTTTTTCTCTTTTCTTGACAACTTTCTCCTCTCCTGAAGCTGTTGGCTCCTTACTGGGGATATAGGCCAGCATTTTACGCACCCCCCCTGCCCCCGTGGAAGCAGGCTGGAAACATGTTGGGGGGGGGGCGCGTAAAATTGTGTAGCAGGCAGGGGGTGCCATTCCTGTTACCTTCAAGCCCCCACTGCAATTTTACAAGCAATGGCGGCGGTGTGAAATGGCCCACCTGCCCCAGGCCAATTAAGTCCCCTAAGTGGCCAATTAACTGCCACTTAAGGGCCTCCACCCGCTGCCGCTGGTATATTACCAGTGACAGGCGGGTGGCTCTGGACACCCAGGAGGCCGCCCATTAAAATCTGGCGGCTTCTTTGCGGGTTGGTGGGGTGAGGGTGGGGACCCTCCTGATCAGGCATCCTGCAACCCAAGGAAGGCCCCCCCACTGCATTTCATTCCCTGCTGGGACTGAGGAGCTGCTGGCCCCTGATTGGCTGGCAGCTGCTGGAGGCGGGACATCCTGTCTCAGAGGGGTGGAAGACCTGCCCGAGGCCAATTAAGGGCCTAGGACATGGAAAATCACCGCGTGGCTCCCAGGCCCAGCGGAGGCAGGCTCGCCCCTGACTTTTAAGACAATGTAAAATCCCAGCCACAGTCCCTGGCAGCTTCTAGTACATCACCTAGAGGCTGTCATTAGTATGTGAACCTTGACAGTAAGGGTTGGTATTTATAGAATCATGGATGATGGGGGATGTGGTGGGGAGAGTCGGAAAGATAACATTCTAGGCAAGCCTGATCCTGTCATAACCCAATCCACAGCGACACAGATGCAGTTTTAACTGCAGTCACTGCTAGGAATCTGGAGCAGTAATACTTTCCTTGGCCAGTTTCTCCTTTTATAACAAGAGCACAGAAGTATGTTGTCTAGAACCATGTTTTTTTTTTTTTCTTTTGGGCCTCCTTATCTCGAGAGACAATGGATACGCGCCTGGAGGTGGTCAGTGGTTTGTGAAGCAGCGCCTGGAGTGGCTATAAAGGCCAATTCTGGAGTGACAGGCTCTTCCACAGGTGCTGCAGAGAAATTTGTTTGTTGGGGCTGTTGCACAGTTGGCTCTCCCCTTGCGCCTCTGTCTTTTTTCCTGCCAACTACTAAGTCTCTTCGACTCGCCACAATTTAGCCCTGTCTTTATGGCTGCCCGCCAGCTCCGGCGAATGCTGGCAACTGACTCCCACGACTTGTGATCAATGTCACACGATTTCATGTCGCGTTTGCAGACGTCTTTATAACGGAGACATGGACGGCCGGTGGGTCTGATACCAGTGGCGAGCTCGCTGTACAATGTGTCTTTGGGGATCCTGCCATCTTCCATGCGGCTCACATGGCCAAGCCATCTCAAGCGCCGCTGACTCAGTAGTGTGTATAAGCTGGGGGTGTTGGCCGCTTCAAGGACTTCTGTGTTGGAGATATAGTCCTGCCACCTGATGCCAAGTATTCTCCGAAGGCAGCGAAGATGGAATGAATTGAGACGTCGCTCTTGGCTGGCATACGTTGTCCAGGCCTCGCTGCCGTAGAGCAAGGTACTGAGGACACAGGCCTGATACACTCGGACTTTTGTGTTCCGTGTCAGTGCGCCATTTTCCCACACTCTCTTGGCCAGTCTGAACATAGCAGTGGAAGCCTTACCCATGCGCTTGTTGATTTCTGCATCTAGAGACAGGTTACTGGTGATAGTTGAGCCTAGGTAGGTGAACTCTTGAACCACTTCCAGAGCGTGGTCGCCAATATTGATGGATGGAGCATTTCTGACATCCTGCCCCATGATGTTCGTTTTCTTGAGGCTGATGGTTAGGCCAAATTCATTGCAGGCAGACGCAAACTTGTCGATGAGACTCTGCAGGCATTCTTCAGTGTGAGATGTTAAAGCAGCATCGTCAGCAAAGAGGAGTTCTCTGATGAGGACTTTCCGTACTTTGGACTTCGCTCTTAGACGGGCAAGGTTGAACAACCTGCCCCCTGATCTTGTGTGGAGGAAAATTCCTTCTTCAGAGGATTTGAACGCATGTGAAAGCAGCAGGGAGAAGAAAATCCCAAAAAGTGTGGGTGCGAGAACACAGCCCTGTTTCACACCACTCAGGATAGGAAAGGGCTCTGATGAGGAGCCACCATGTTGAATTGTGCCTTTCATATTGTCATGGAATGAGGTGATGATACTTAGTAGCTTTGGTGGACATCCGATCTTTTCTAGTAGTCTGAAGAGACCACGTCTGCTGACGAGGTCAAAGGCTTTGGTGAGATCAATGAAAGCAATGTAGAGGGGCATCTGTTGTTCACGGCATTTCTCCTGTATCTGACGAAGGGAGAACAGCATGTCAATAGTCGATCTCTCTGCACGAAAGCCACACTGTGCCTCAGGGTAGACGCGCTCGGCCAGCTTCTGGAGCCTGTTCAGAGCGACTCGAGCAAAGACTTTCCCCACTATGCTGAGCAGGGAGATTCCACGGTAGTTGTTGGTCACCGCGGTCACCTTTGTTTTTATAGAGGGTGATGATGTTGGCATCGCGCATGTCCTGGGGTACTGCTCCCTCGTCCCAGCACAGGCATAGCAGTTCATGTAGTGCTGAGAGTATAGCAGGCTTGGCACTCTTGATTATTTCAGGGGTAATGCTGTCCTTCCCAGGGGCTTTTCCGCTGGCTAGTGAATCAATGGCATCACTGAGTTCCGATTTGGTTGGCTGTATGTCCAGCTCATCCATGACTGGCAGAGGCTGGGCTGCATTGAGGGCAGTCTCAGTGACAGCATTCTCCCTGGAGTACAGTTCTAGGTAGTGCTCAACCCAGCGGTCCATCTGTTTGCGTTGGTCAGTGATTATGTCCCCCGATTTAGATTTGAGGGGGGTGATCTTCTTGATGGTTGGCCCAAGAGCTCTCTTCATGCCATCATACATTCCTCTGATGTTTCCGGTGTCTGAGGCCAGCTGAATATGACTGCATAGGTGTTGCCAGTAGTCGTTTGCGCAACGCCTAGCTGTTCTTTGTGCAGTACTTCTGGCTGCTTTAAGTGCTGCGGATGTTAAATCGCTGGGGGCTTTCTTGTAGTTCAAAAGTGCAATGCGCTTAGCGGCTATGACAGGTTCCAGCTCTTCATTATGAGATTGAAACCAGTCTGCATTTCTCTTCGCACTTTTGCCGTAGGTGGTCAAAGCTGACTCATAGATGGCGTCTCTGATGTGGGCCCACTTGGTCTCAGCATCCCCTGTGGGAGTGTTTTGAAGGGCTGTTACAAGTGAAGTTAGAAATTTTTGTAACAGCTGTGGGTGAGAAATTCTGCTCGTGTTGATGCGCGGGTGGCCCTTCTGCTTGGAATGATGCAACTTCTTTGGTCTGAGTCTAACCTTGCTGCACACCAGGGAGTGGTCGGTGTCGCAGTCCGCACTGTGGAAGCTGCGTGTGATTTGAACACTGTTTAAGGCGGCTCGCCTTGTGACAATGAGGTCTAGCTGGTGCCAACGACGTGATCTTGGGTGCCTCCATGAAACCTGGTGACAGGGTTTAGTGTGAAAGAACGAGTTGGTGATGCAGAGGTTATGATAGGTACACAACTCAAGCAGTCTCTGCCCGTTCTCATTCATCCTTCCAACGCCATAGCGCCCAAGGCAGGAGGGCCATGAGTCATGGTCGGCCCCAACCCTGGCATTAAAGTCCCCCAGCAGGAATAGGTGTTCGGTGTTGGGGATGCTGCTAATGATGTTATGGAGTTGTTCATAGAACTGGTCTTTAGCTTCAGGTGCGGAACAGAGTGTTGGAGCATAGATGCTGAGTAGGTGTACTGGACCAGAGGTGGTGAGCAGTCGGATGGACAGTATGCGTTCCGAGCCATTTGAGGGAGGCTCTATCATGCTGAGCAAGTATGTTGTCTAGAACCATGTAACTCAGTGCAAACTGGGGATTGAACCTGGATCCTTCTTGGTCTGTATAGCTCATCTACTCACTGGATAAACTCACTGAACACCAACAGCTATGGCTAACATTTTGAAGCTAGGAAATCAGGGGATGGCTTGATAATCCTAGCAAACCATCCAATAACCTTATTCCACCCAATTTGCCAGAACCACTCATCAACAGAGTCACACCAGCCCAGTCATTTCCTTGGCAACTGCAAGTAATCCTGGAGGATTAGTTATTGCAATTATCACCACCAGGAAGATATGGGCCACTGCCTCGTTTCATTTTGCAACAGTCTTTCATCAACACTGAGGGAAAATGCACACATCGGGGCAGACTGAGATAAACTCCTTATGGGACATGTACTATAGACTGCATTATAGACGTGCACAGATTATTGCAGAAAATGTGACTATGTCACAAAAAGACATTTAAAATACATTTCAGTCCTTTTTATATGTTGCCTCAAAAAACTCACTTGAGGATCCCTTATATGTAGGACTCAACTTATAAAGGAGCAGCGATGAAGATGAATGCAGTACAAGAGTTAAGCACAGCTGTGACTCAAATCATGGTCACATCCATATCTTCCATTAATTGCATAGTTTCCCAAGGTCAAGGCATTAATGGGCATGAGACTGTAGAAACAAGAATGATTCAGCAGCTGACACTGTAGAGTTCCTGAGTTATCCAGTCAGAAGGGCTATCTAATGGTCCTTGGGTATGAGAAGAGACCTGGTGAGCTGTGTTTCACATGAGAAACCAGGGACCTGGCACAACCAATGCTGCTATTATATACAGAATCTGTGGAATAACTCAGTTGTTGGCACTAGTTCGTGACTCACCAGAGATATTAATCAGCCCTTAGCAGCACTCTTAAATCATCTACTTGTTGGTTATTGTGTGCGATCTGTTAAACAGAACTGTAAGAGTGCAATTGAATGAACACTGATGGGAGCGCCTGATTTTTTACTGAAATTATTAAACCAATTCCTTCTGCTTTCAAAAACAGAACAGCCAACTGAAGAGGTCAGGTCCTGGCACCTACGGAAATATAGGTGGCTTTTTGACAAACATAAAAGCAAGACAGGATGACATTAAAAAAAGCACTCAGCTTATTAAAAATATTGCTCGATACATGCACAACCGATTTAGGCAAAAATTATCCAGAAAACAGCAGCAAATAAGCATTGACAAGTGATGAAAAGTGGTGAATGAAATTCTGTTAAGTTACCCCGCAGCATTTAAACTGGTTGTGAGGGAAAAAAAGATTTAATTCTTGTTGGATCAGCAGCGGCTTGAGGCACTGCAAAGTGTTGTAAAAAAATAAATCCACAGAAATGCTAAACATAATGCTGCCTTTGCAGATTTGAATGTAACGCGAAGATCAGATTACCAGAGGTCTTAAAAAAAAGTCGTTAAACATCCATGATGCCTCATAATTAAAAGCTCAACTTAAGATTTTGGAATATGGGGTTTGCCCAGGATTATTCATAAAAATTCACAAGAAGTCAGGAATCTTCTTCATTGTACATGCACATTCACATGTCACTTGCCAAGTACAACCCCTCGAGATTTTTTGCACGCTTCCCTCACACACACACTGATAATGTCAACGGCTGTCCCATTGCATCAAACTATAAAACATAATGACATGCATACACTAACTGAAGATGAGGAATTCAACAAAACACATCACACACAAAATTCTAGCAAAGCAATTAAGGTTGTCAGCCAATTATGAACAAAGGAGATAATGAAATATTATTGTGTTGAGGGAAATGGCTGCGAACAGAGTATACAACAACTTTCAATTAATGCAAAACAGAACTTTTCAAAATATATTGCAGTATATAACATGGCCAGCAGATATTACTAGAATTTGCAAAACTCACGCACAGGATTAAATTGAAATGTTGAACATAATATCAAAATGAGATATAATGAAAAGTAAGCTTTACTGGATTATTATCTGGTTCAATAATTTTATAGCAAAATTTGAATGACAGAACTTAATATACATGCAGATTACTATCTTGCCTCAAGTAAGTTATTTCTCAAAATACATTGCACTCTGATTTCTTATTCCATTGCTTAAAAAGCCTATTTACCAAATGATTTAAATAAATGACTGATTTAATTCAGCTATACATCAATTTGAAGTTTCCAGAGTTTAAAAAATGTTGCTATGAAAATTAACAAAAAGCATTATTTATATGTGCCTTGAACTGATTTTACAACAGTAGTTGTCCAAATTAGAGAGAGAAAAAAAACTGTTTTATCTTTTGGTCGAACCTATTATATCATTCAAGGAATGAAATGCGTTTAGTCAGCTCGCAAAGACAGACTACCAAGACAATTTGGAGAAAAAAAATTCAGGATAGTTTCAGCTAACCTTTCATTGGAGTCAGGCGTGAAGAATGCCAGGTTATCTCAGTACAAATACAGTAAGCTGATTTCTCTCTGAAAACTTGGCACATATATAGCCTGCTAAATTAATGAAGGCAGCAAAAGAATAGTGTCAGTGGAGTGAGATACTGCAGAGGGGTGGAAAAGGGGTCAAAACCATTATTCAAATAAATATGTTTCAACAGAGTCTAATTTTGAAATCTAAAATAGGAGTGAGTAGGAACTCAATAGGTGCCAAAATAAGCAAATTAATTGAAAAAGACAATCTCCATAGGTTTAAATTTTTACTTTGGTGGCTATCCTAGACAGATTGGTGGGTGGTAAGACAGCAAATCTGCTTCATGCTTTAATCTTTTCTGGAGTGTCATTAGCAGAGGTCTCAGTTTGTGATCATTTTCCCCCTCTGATAACAGTCTGCGTAGACCAAATAAATTCCATACAAGCCACTTGAAATATTATTTTTCAAAAAGAACTAGCAATTTGATCAATCTGGAGTAAGTTTACCCACTCTTACTTCTACCCCTTGTGTTCTACAGTGCTTGAAAATTGTCAAATTGTGTAGAATTTCTATATAATTACTGGAGAGTCAGGAGGGAACTTTGGGAGCCTCTCACTTACCATAAATACAGCATGTTTTCTTTGGCTGTTCAGTTTAAGGCTGTTACTTGTTTGCACAGTCTGTTTACAACTTGTGTATTTATTTCCACAATACTTGAATAAAATAATTAGCCAGACGCTCCCTTCCCTTGAAACACAATGCGCAAAAACCCTCTGTACACTTTATAGATGGGCAACACTGATGAAAGAAAAACTTAAATTTCACTGTTAAATTTCACATAACAGGAATATGAGAGTTTTATACCAACCCTTTAATGTACAGTTATAAAAATGGCAGTGAATTATTGCTTAAACTAAGCACTGATTTTGCTTTGAATCTTAAATGGATGAGACTGAGACTGGAGAAGTGCAAGAAAACACGCTGTCACATGTTCATCTACCAAGTCTGACGGAACTCAAACTAGTAACGAATCATTGATTTACTATGCGTCATATGGAGGCAATTTGCACATTGTACCTTTTGAATAATTTTGTGCCAACGTTTTCTTCTTATCCCAGAAAGGCTGAGATATGTTTTTTCCATGGGTGCCAGCAGATTTGCCATTCTTCAGGGGTGAGTCCACTCACTCATTGAGTGCTCAGAGGTTATTCATCCATGAAGAGCATCGCAGATGTGCCCAATCTGCTGATGTAAACACATGTACATTTTTCAGCTGGGATGACTGGATACGAATTGGGAGTGAGAAATCCAGACAACCCTGGTTTTATGGTATTCCAACTGCTTTACTGGTTGAGATCAGCTAGTTTAGCAGTGACCAGGGATTGAAGCTGGCACCTTTTAATTGACATGATTTTGTACGACATCATTCAGTGTGCACTTTCCCCAGAAGCCACTGGGGGAGTTCCTCTGCTGTATTTACATCCAACTCTTCAGAGGGCTAACTTTAATTATTTCAGAAATGTTTCAGAATGCTTTAGATTTTCCATCTCATTATTATTACATTTATAAAAGTGGGACTTGTTCAACCCTTTCCTTGCTGGCCTCCTTTGCAAACTGCAATGCATTCAAAACCACTATAACTTCTCTCTTCATCTACACAAAAGCCTATGAATCCAATCACTGCTAGCTTTGCCAAGCCTCACTGGTTTCACTTGCCCAAACAAATTGATTTCATTATATTTGTCCTCACCTTCATATCCCTCCAAACTGTCCCAGTGATCTCTTCCAGCTGTACATACCCTCGCAAGCCTTCTGCTCCTCTGGCACCAGCTTGCACCCCGCTTCCCATGGTTACACCATGTTATAGTCCTCCTCTCAGTTACTATGCCCCTGTTCTCTGGAGCTTCCTCTCTAAAATATAACTTCTACACCTACTCACCCCAGTCATAGAATCATAGTCCAGGACAGAAGGAGGCCATTCGGCCCAACAAATGTGTCGGCTCATTCAAAAGCAATCCAGTCCCTCCCACTCGCTCGTTCTTTCCCCATATCCCATTTCCCCATGCAATTTTTTCTTCTTCAAATATTTATCCAATTCCCCATTTGAAGGCTACTATTGAATCTGCATGCACTACCCTATCAGGCAATGCATTCCAAATTCTAACTCATAGTGTGAAAAAGTTGCTCCTTGTGCATCCTCTTATATATTTGCCAATCACCTTGGGCTGAATCCTATAAGCCCGCAATGGTAGCCTGGCCATGCGGGCTGCACGCTGAAGAGCTGCCGCGATTCCAAGCACGGCAGCTCATTTAAATAGCCGGCGCGGGCCGCCCCCAATAATGTGGAGGGGATGGGCTGTCCTTCCCCGGCAATGGCGTCAGCTGCCTGTACTCAGGTGCTGATGCCATTTTTACAGGGCTGTTATCCCTGCTGGCTAATTAAAATATTTAAAGAAAGATTAAATGAAATTAAATAAATACATCTCCCATCCCCCCAATAACAATTAAATTAATTATTTGCCCTCCCCTCCCCAAAACACTTACCTTTAGCATCTGACCTTACCCCGCAACCTGCACAAACTTTAAACTATAACCCTTCCCACCATCCCCTACACCTATGACGTTAATTTGACCTCACCCCCCCGTACTGAGAAACTTACCTCCTCCCTCCTCCCCACAAATGCTGCACCTCGTTTCCCAGATGGGGATCCGAAGGCACGGCAGTGCCGGCCGCCGGGGTGAAGATCGCGGCTGGACATTAGGCGGGAGAGTAATTAAATCAGGTATTTTAATTTATTTAATATTTAAATTGCGGTCCCGTCGCCAAGTGGCCGGGGGGTGGGGGGAGCCACTACGAAGTCTTGCTGCCGCCAGCAATATCGGGCCAGGCCCTGCCGGCGTCAAGGTCTGTGGCAGGCCTCATCCGGGGCCATCTTCAGGCCCCCCCCACCCCACCATGGATCCCAATGTTGAGAGCTCTATAGAATCCAGCCCCTTAAATCTGTGCCATCTGTGTATTGACTCTCCAGCCATTGGAAACAATTTCTCTTTATTTACTCTAAATTCTTCATGATCTTGAACACCTCTATCAAATCTGCTCTTCGCTTTCTCTTCTCTAAGGAGAACAACCTGTGCTTCACCAGTCTATCCATATACCTGTAATCCCTCATCCCTGAAACCACTCTAGTAAACTTCTTCTGCACCCCCTTGAAAGCCTCCATGTCCTTCCAAAAGTATGGTTCCCAGAATTGAACACAGTACGCCAACTGGGGCTGACCTAATGTTTTCTATAGGTTTTACATAACTTCCTAGCTTTTGTACTCCATGAACATGAAATTCAGTTGTGTAGTGCTGCTTCTAGCAGCACAACAGATGCCTATTTTCACTTCCTGGGGCATGATGAGCTGCCAGCCGCTTTGTGTGCAGCCACGCAGCATTCTGCAAAGATATGGGCATACGCAGGGACATGCCCTGGGTGTGCCGGAAGACGTTGATTTGGTACTTTGCTGACATCACACAGCCCAACTGTCTGATGTGACTCAGGATCCCAAATTTGGGCAATGAGTAGGCCATGTCTGCATTGTTTAGTCACCACCCCACCTCCAGCCTACCACCAGGTCTCCTGTCGCCGGGATAAAATTCCAGCCCCTGTTCAACAAAGGAAGGACCTTCCTAGTAACCACAGGCTGGTCAGTTTAACATCAGTGGTGGGTAAGGTTTTAGAAACAATAATCTGGGAAAAAATTACAAGCACTTGGAGAGGTTTGAGTTAATTAAGGAGAATTGGCCAGCACAGATTTGTAAAAGGCAGGTCATGTTTGACTAATCTAATTGAATTTTTTGATGAAGTAACAGAGAAGGTTGATGAAAGGAATATGGTGCATGCTGTCGATATAGATTTTAAGAAAGGGTTTGACAAAGTACCACATAAAACACTGGTTAATAAAACTGAGGCTCATGGAATAGGAGGGTCAGTGTAAGCTTGGATAAAAAATTGGCTTAAAGACAGAAAATAGCAAGTCGTGGTAAATGGTTGTTTTTCAGACTGGAGGATAGAAGACAGTGGAGTTCCCCAAAGGTTAGTGTTAGGACCACTGCTTTTTTTGATATATATATATATAAGTGACTTGGATATTGGGATACAGAGTAAAATTTAAAAAGTTGCCGTGATACCAAACTTGGAGGTGTGGCAAACAGTGCGGATGATATGAACCACCTGCAACAGGATATAGATAGGCTAGCAGAATAGGTAGACAAGTGGCAGATATAATTTAATACAGAGGTGATGCATTTTGGCAGAAAGGATAGGGAGAGGCAATACAGACTTAATGGCACATTCTAAAGAGTGTGTAGGAACAGTGGGACCTGGGGGTGCATAGATCTTTGAAGGTGGCACGACATATTGAGAGCGTAGTTAGCAAAGCATATGGGTCTTGGGCTTCATAAAGAGAGGCATACAGTACAAAAGCAGGGAAATTATGCTGAATCTTCATAAAGCTCTGGTTAGGCCCCAACTACAGTATTGCATTCAGTTTTGGTCACAACACTTTAGGAAGGATATGAAGGTCCTTGAGAGTGTGCAGAGGAGATTCAACAGAACGGTTCCAGGGATAAGGGAATTAGGTTAGGTTGGAGAAGCTGCGGATGTTCTCCTTGGAGCAAAGGAGGTCAAGGGGAGCTCTGACAGAGGTGTGCAAGGTTATAACAGGGTTAGATAAGGTAAACAAAGAAAAGCTTTTCCCATTACTTAATGGTACAAGGACTAGTGGACACAGATTTAAGGCTTTATGCAAGAGATACAGGGGATGTGAGGAAGAACTATTTTTTAATGCAGCGAGTGGTAATGACCTGGAACTCATTGTCTATGAGTGTGGTGGAAGCGGAGACAATCAATAACTACAAAAGGAAATGGGATAGGTACTTGAGGAAAATAAACTTGCGGGACTACAGGGATAGAGCAGGGAATGGGACTAACTGGATTGCTCTACAGAGACCCAGCATGGACTCGATGGGCTGAATGGCCTACTTCTGTGCCAGAATGACTCTATAGGCTAAATTTTGTTCTGCCCTTGGAAGCGAACATGGAGGTGGGGCGGGGGGAATGGGCGCAAACAAAATGGCAGGGGACACCATTCCCAATGTTGCCCCGACTCCCTGACATTTTGTCCAGGGAGGGGAAGGCTGATGACAGCCTTCCCAAACCAGACCAATTGAGGCCCTTAAGTGGCCAATTAATAGCTATTTAAGGACCTTTTCCCACCTCCACCTCATTTTTCTAGGAGGGGGAAGGAGATAGGAAAGTAAGTTGTAAAGAGAACATAAGGAGGCTACAAAGGGATATGGATAGGTTAAGTGAGTGGGCAAAGATCTGGCAAATGGAATATAATGTGGGAAATGTTGGCAGGAAGAATAATAAGAAGCATATTATCTAAATGGTGAGAGATTGCAGAGCTTTGAGATGCAGAGGGATCAGGGTGTCCTAGTGCATGAATCACAAAAGGTTAGTATGCAGGTTCAGCAATTAATTATGAAAGCTAATAGAATGTTATATTTTATTGCAAGGGGAATTGAATACAAAAGTAGGGAGGTTATACTTCAGTTATACAGGGCATTGGTGAGAACACATCTGGAGTAAGGAAGGATATAAATGTGTTAGAAGCAGTTCAGAGAAGGTTTACTAGACTAATACCTGGAATGGGCGGATTGTCTTATGAGGAAAGGTTTGACAGGCTAGGCTTGTATCCAATGGAGTTTAGAAGAGGAAGAGGTGACTTGATTGAAACATATAAGATCCTGAGGGGTCTTGACAGGGTGGATGTGGAAAGGATGTTTCCCTTTGTGGAAGAATCTAGAACTAGGGATCACTGTTTAAAAATAAGGGGTCGCCCATTTAAGACAGAGATGAGGAGAAATGTTTTTCTTTCAGAGGGTCGTGAGTCTTTGGAACTCTCTTTCTCAAAAGGCAGTGGAAGCAGAGTCTTTGAATATTTTTAAGGCAGAGGTAGATAGATTCTTGATAAGCAAGGGAGATGAAAGGTTATTGGGGATGGGCGGAAATGTGGAGTCGAGGTTACAATCAGATCAGCCATGATCTTATTGAATGGTGGAGCAGGCTCGAGGGGCCGAGTGGCCTACTGCTGCTCCTAATTCGTATGTTCGTATGGAAGGGCCCGCCGCCGTGTGGAGGCGCCGCCAGACAAAGCAATGCTGCCTCCTAGCGGGGTCGGAGGGTCCCTCCTTTGGGGGCAACTAGGCCCCCGGAGGGGACCCTGGTGGCAATCGGCACCTTGCTGGGAAGACCCATATCACCCTCAACAACCACCCTCCCCCAACCCATCTTGTCGCTGGGGCCAACCTGAATGTCTCCCGCAACCCCGACCCCACTTAGCTCACCTGGGGTCTTCTCCTCTCTTCTGTACTGCACCGGCAGAGGTCACTGCTTCCAGTGGAGATACCAGTACTGCAGAACTGCTGACCTTCCAATTGGCCGGCATTTCAGGAGGCAGGAGCTCATCCCTTAAAGGGCCAGCATCCCTGATGATGGGCAGTTAATTGGCTGTCTGCTATAAAATAGCTACCGGGATCTGACGGAGGGCCGAGGCAGGTTCTCCCCCTGCCTTCCGGACCACCGCTGGGCCCCCCAAGACCGTAATAAAATCCGGCCCTCTGGCTCTATGACAAACACCTCGAGGTCTCTCTGTTCTTGCATCCTCCTTAAAAATGGATCGCTTCACACTTTTCTGCATTGAATTTCATCTGTCATGTGTCCGTCCATTCCACCAGCTGTCTATGCCTTCTTGAAGTCTATTACTACCTTCTTCACCGATTACTGCACATTCAAGTCCTGTGTCATCTGGCAATTTCAAATTGTGCCCTGTACCCTCAAGTTCAGTGATTTCTAACTGATTGCTGTCTAGAGGGACTTCAACAGCGCACCCTATGGAGAAGCATTTAACTACCCATGTGCAGACTCCAGAAGCCGCTGTCAGTTTCAGAAAAGTAATGACAATATTTCACCATCACTACTACTGCAAAATCCAGGCCACAATGTGGTACTTTATCAAACACCTTTTGAAATTCCATATTCACGATGTCAACTGTTTTATCACACTCTCTGTTACCTCATCAAAAAACTTAATCAAATTAATCAAACACGAGTCGCCCTTAACAAATCTGGGCTACTTCTCCCTTATTAGTCCATACTTGTCCAAGGGGCTGTTAATTTTCTTCCAGATTGTTTCTAAAAGCTTTCCCACCACTAACATTAAAGTGACTGGCCAGTAATTGCCAAGTATATCCTTTTTTTTGAACAAGGGTGTAAAATTAGCAATTCTCTAGCCCTCTCCATCACCCCTGTAGCTCAGGAGGATTGGAAGATTGTGGCCACACCTCCACAATTTCTACCCTTACTTTCCTCAGCTGTCTAGGATACATCCTGTCCAGACCGCATGTCTTATCCACTTTAAGTACTGACAGCCTTTCTAGTACCCCCTTACTGATCTCTTTTTATCTCATTCAATATCCTGACAATCGACTTGTTAATCATAGCTTTGCAAAATCTCCTTCCTTGCTAAACTGAAGCAAAGTACTCATTTAGCACCTCAGTCATGCCTTCTGCCTTCATCAATAGTTCTCCATTTTGGTCCATAATCAACCCCACCACTCCTCAGACAACCCTTTTACAGTTACTATGCCTATCGAAGGCTTTTGAATTCCTTTATGTTAGCTGCCAATCTATTTCCATACAGTCTCTATGCCCCTCATATTTCCTTTTTCTCTTTTCTTCTGTACTTTTTATATTCAGCCTGATTCACCACTTTCAAAACGCTCTTTTCCACTGGCTTTCATCCCCTCCTAACTCTTCGATTCCCTGCTCTTCTTTCGCCTTGGTGCCTTCTGTGTAAAGTGCTCTGAGGTGTCTTTCTATACATGAGGAATACTATAGAAATAGAAGTTGTTTCTGTACATGTAAATAAACTGCAGATTTAAAAGGGGAAAGCATCACCAAAATACACAAAACTTTTACACCTTGCCCAATTTGCTTTTCAATGGAAAAAAAGGTGATAATAAAAATTTTTTAAAAGCAGGACCATCAATAATTACCGTCAGTCATAAATACTAAGAGCTAAAACTCTCCCGGCAAGGGCTGTTGCTTAGCTTTAAAGATACACATGCATAAAAAGTATTAGAAACACAGCCAAACTATTCTAGATTAGGGAAGGGAGCAAAGGGCAAGCCTGAGGCCATGAAGAGGCGTAGGCTTGCATCCTCAAAAGTTGCTTTTGGTATTTAACGTAGGCTGAGTGAGTTTAATTGGGTAATGTTGTGACTTGTTTGCCCAGAAAAGTATGATATTGAATGTGTGTCAATTATTTTTGAGCAGCTTGATTGGTATATTTTTGAGGTGGTTGCTGGTCATTCATTGACACCATTTTAATGAATGGACTTTTTAAGTCATCCTTTTGCAGATAGTGATTCTTTGATATATTGTTTTTGTCAATGGGGTATTCAAGCACGTCAGCACTATTTGTTTAATAGATAATAGTTTGTCATTCACTGTGGTAATTTGCAATGCTGCAATGTAGGTGGTGAGCTGGCGAGCAGTTAGTTCGCCCATTGTAGAACCCAGCCGATTTTCACTCCATTGATGTCAATGAAAATTACCCCCCACTGTTTCTTCGATTTAACTGGAAATGAGAATCAATCAGGGCTTTCCTTTTGCTATTAGTTCAATTTCCCATGCAGAGGGACAAATAACAGATGCAAGACTTTTAATTATATATATGTTTTCCTATGGTTAAACACACATTACAACATGAAGCTAGAGCTGAATGTTAACATTCTGAAGGAGTCTGGTATAAACTGTTAGGAATTTATAAACAACTCTTAGAAAAGTTGTAAACAGAAATTTAGCATTTTCAAATTTCATCTTTGCTTTTCTTAAAACAAGAAAAAAAATGATCGTTTATATTACAAGGTTTCTTCCCAAAAGGAAAATTGGGGGCAAAATTGGATAGCCCCTGAAAATGGGTGCAGGAATTGCAATGTGTGATTAACCTGCATCCATACATACTGGTGCAGGCAGCATGCAAACTTTCTGCTGTCTGATCATATACATGATTGTAGCATGCTGTAGCATGCAGCCAGCACTAAGTGTGCTGTTGAGTTGCTGCACACTGGAAAACGCGGTGAAAAGTCACAGGTAAGCACTACTTACAGCCAGCTTGTACCTCTAAAAGGGAGGTGCATTTTGAATGGAGCAAGTGCTGGCACACAAATGGCACATGTTACTGTCAAGTGAGGAGGGGTCGAAGGGCTTCCCTCTTTTCTCTCTCCTTGTTTGACTGCAACAGGTTTAATTCTTTCTTAATGTGGGGTCAATTCAGACAAATTGATTATTTACATAACAAGAACGAATCAGACAGGTTTTCTTGAGTTAACAAAGTAAGTGGTTAAGATTATTGTACCTAAACCAAACTAATAAAATAATAAACAATGCGCCAACTTTCACTCACACACACACTTAGGAGGTTTACGCACACACAAATCGGTTACAGAGTGGGGGAAGGTAGATTGGTTGAGTTAGAGTCCATAGAAAAAAGGGGTATACATTCTATGGTGTTTGGTGATTTGGCTGGCTTCTAGCTGAATTCAGTGGTAATGAGGCTTTCAGTTTGAAGACATAGATGACTGGTTTGATGAGTCTCTTGGAGATAGCAATGCAGATGATTTCCTCCAACGGAGTTTCAATTTGTAGCTGGGGTATGCAAAGATGGTCAGTCAACAAGCAGGATTTGAAAGCTTTCAAGCTGCAATGGAGAGAGAGAGAGAGGGACCCCCACTTAGGGTCTGCTCATGTCAGAGTCCAGTTGCTTCTCTTCTGCTGCAGAGAAAAACACCAGCTTAAAAACCACAGATGGGGAGGGGCTTGTCAAATATAAGAACATAGGAACATAAGAACTAGGAGCAGGAGTAGGCAATTCAGCCCCTCGAGCCTGCCCTGCCATTTAATCCTATCATGGCTGATCTCATCTCGGCCTCAACTCCACTTTCCTGCCCGTTCTCCATAACCCTTCAACCCATTACTAATTAAACATCTGTCTATCTCCTCCTTAAATTGACTCAATGTCGCAGCATCCACCATACTCTGGCTGACAGTCATTCAGTGATTCAAACATAGCAGTTAGCATTATTTCTCTGCTTACTAAAAAGAACAGGTAGTTCCTTTAAACTTCCTGGGTCTTGCTTCTTGCTGGGAAATGCTCAGACATTTCATCTCCCTCCTCACAGTCCTTTGCAATGTAGGATACAGTGTAGAAAACTAGGTGACCATCTTAAGCTGCCAGCAGTCATCCTGTTTTAAATGTTCTTTTAAAATTTCTTCAAAAAAATATAAATTCAGATCTCTAGTCAGTGGACCAAAGAAAATTATTATTCAACAAAACATGGCCTAACACACATGGCAGAGAGCATGCTCCAAGGTTCTCTGATACAATACTGGAGGCCTGGTGCAGGAGGTGGACAGGAGGAGAGAGATGCTTTATCCACAGAGGGCCAGAGGGTCCTCCAGACAGATACTGTGAAGGCAGTGGGAGCAATAGCCATCGCGGTCAATGCTAGCAGTGTAGCCCTGAGAACTTGGACTCAGTGTTGCAAGGTATTCAATGATCTCACACGAGTGGTCAAGGTAAGTGAATGTATCTTCAAATGCCATATCCCACCAACTGTACCACTAGCCACGCACACTGCTCAATTCACCACCCCTCCTTCACTCACCTTTAAACAATCTCTATCAATCACAATTCAAACTTCACCTTCATATGTTTCACCTCACCCTCAGACACTTAGCACTGTTGCAAGTCTCTTATCCACATTTCATAGCTTGCACACATTGCCAGCTATTCAACTATGACAGGAACGTCAGCCAAACAGATTGCTCCACATTCACTGACCTACTTCTCTCTCCCCTGCAGGACAAGGTGACACACAACTGCAGGCAGCAGCACCTAACCAGTGGGGGACTGCACAGCTGCATGTCCTCACCCTGATGGAGGAGACACTGCTCACCATCATTGGAGTGGCCATGATTGAAGCCATGGTCAGCAGCGGAGCTGAAACGATTGAACATGATGAGATGCTCATACCTGATCCTCCTCCTCACATCCCACTTCCCCTTCATCCCACAATCTTTTCTGATTTACAAGCTGCAGATGGTGTAAGCATGCACCTCTTGTTTTCCACCACTCCTCACAGCACAACACTATTCTTGTGCTTTTCTCCTTTCATATACCCAAGAACTGTCGCCTGGCCAGGCAGTAGTGAAAGAGGAAGAAGAGACAAATGATGAAGAAACATGGTTACTCGATCACACACCCGCAGCCACTAGGTCAGATCCTGAAACTGCACGTACTGTAGAAGTTAGCTTCGAGGTGGGATCTGCACGTGGTGAGACACCAGGCACAAGTGGCCTGCAGTCAGGGCAAGGGAAAAGTGCAGTGCAGATGTCAGCTTGCCAAGGGGCATTTATGCATATGGGTTTGCCTGCAGGTGAGGACTTTGATGGGGTGGTGTACGGAAAAAGGTTGATGGGTATGCACACTGAAATGCTTAGTACATTGGCTGGCCTGTCAGAAAGCCTGCAAGTCACCATCAAGGATCACGGAGGAGTCTGGCACGACTTTGTACATAGCTTTACTCAGAGCTTGCAGAACATTCTTTCCAGCATGGAAGTTGTGGCCAACTCCATTAACACCATGAGCCAACCATGGTGCAGCATCTGATGGCTGATGTCTCAGCTTCCATTGCAGCAGAAACAGAAACCACCCAATGTCTGAAGCACAGACTGAAGCAAGCTCAGGTACTGCTGCCATTATGGCTGCTGATGCCAGTGTTCAAAGGTGCTTGTAGGAACTCACAGCACTCCAGCAATCTGGTGCTCCAACACATCACGTGGCCCACAAGAAAATCAGCCAGGTCTTCAGCTCCTGATCTCTATCTGATAAGTGTATATATGTGCAGGCTCAATTGTGATGCTTGCCACACCTAAATATCCTGCTGATACTGACAAATCAAAAAATACCAAAAGTACTCAGTGACCACAATGGGGTAATGTGGCGTGAGTCAGTGCCTTCAAGAGGAGGGGGGAGAAAATTGAAGGGTGTGGGGGTGATGGTGGAATAATGATATAAACTACCTCACTGGACAGGAAAGAAAATTAAATCACTGGTTTAATTTTGTTCACCCAGTTTGGAGCAAACAAGCCTATGAGGTTAATTTTTGACCATTAAGTTACATTTAAGAGCTGGCAGGAGACATTCTCTATAAAGACATAATAGCATTGGAACGGAACAAGAATTGAATGCAAAAGAGACAAAAATAGCAGCCAGTATTTTATGAGTTTCAATGATACATTTGTCATTTCTTGATGGCTCTCCTTCTGTAAATGTTAGCGTGCTACAGCTGTCTTGCTGTTTGATTCCTGTGCATGTTTATGTAGCTGGCGCCACTTTTTCTTGGCACAGTCTTCATCTGCCACAATCTACCTCTTTAATGGGTGCCACCGTCACCCTGGGCAGGGTCCTACTCTTCCCACCAAATCTACGCCTCTCACTATTAATAGCTGTAGCAATGTCTCCCACCAGATATGAGCCATCTCAGCTATTAAAAAAAAGATGCTTGGCCTCCTGTCAGTCTAATCATCTACAAGGAAGGAAAATATTTACAATACAGGCTCCGGATCTGAGTAGAGGCCAAAGAACCCTGATCCACACTGACTTCCTTTCTCTAATATGTATTTCAATTCCTCAAAGTGCTTTTGTACCAACACTTCTCTATAGTAGACCCTAAACGGAAGAAGGATGAGCTGAAAGTCTTGCTTATTAATTCTGTTAACTTTACCTAATTAAACTACCAATATTCAAGATAAAACAGTGGCTAATTGTGTAATTGCAAACTCATTAACTGCTTTAGGGCAGTTACACAGCAGAGAGAGAGCAGACCTAAACACTCACTCTTTTACTATCCATTTATATTTCATTTCACCTCGAGGCATATGACAAAAAGTGGTACCTTACATTTCACAGAAACAGAAAGTCATAAAGTTTAAATAAATAAAACATAAATTCTCAGAGTTCAAGAACGAATAACATTCTGGCTCGTTATTCCCGACAGAACATACAGGCGAGGATGAGTCCTTAGACCAATACTATTTGAAATAGAGAATACTATTATAATCAGCATGTACGCTGACAGGAAAATGAAAGTTTGTAGCATTATCATTTTTTCAAACCTCCGTTCCACTTGTCCGTCTTCGCTAAGATTTCAGCATTCTTCATTTTCATTACACATTTGATCCTTTTTAAAATGATCTTCTGATGCGCAGCACAGTACCATCTGGTGCATATGCAAGTGATTAGAGGTCAGACACTGGAGTGGAGTTTCCGTGACGAATGTTCAAGTGAAAATCGGTTAGGTAGGAACAGAAGAATGCTGTACATCATACTTGTTCAGTGCATAGCTGTCTCAAAAATCAACAGAAATTCTAAAAAAAATGGCTGAATGTTTTGCTGACAAGATGCTTGATGTACAGCTTAATCTGAGAGGATTGGTAAGTAATGGTAACTTTAGAAATTGTGACAATGGCATTAGGAAAGGACTAGGTGGCGGCCTTAGGGAGCATAGTTAATGGTAGCATTGGGAAGAGGAGCAGTAGCAGCCTCAGGACTGATCAGCTTGAGTGTCAAGACAACACCAGACGAGGAGGATACAGTAAATACTGGCAGTGATTATTCCTCAGGGATCACTTGTTCTGGAATATTTCAATTTTTCTCTCTGGCATTTGTGTCTACAACTCCTTTAACTTGAGGTATGTTAGGTTGGTCACACCAAAAACCTAAGACTTCAACGCAACTCTTGCTGCTACTGGGAGACCAGAGAATTCCCTCCCCCCCAACATCTATTGTTCGTTGTTCTGAGATGGAACATGTTGTAACCCATTTAACTTTTCTGGTCAGTAACTGAATTAACTCTTCACACCAATGGCTGCTTAAGGAAAGTGAGAAATATATTACTGGATGGCTGATTCTACTTAAGGTTTCTTGCGATCTCACTCTTCTTTTCTTCATGTATCCTGCCCAGCCCAGCCTATGACAATGATCTATCTAAAACTCCTCAATTGTACTCCACATTGAAGTGGCAAGAGGTACAATTTAAATAGGTAATGCAGGTAATATCACTTTTCTCATTCCTTTGATAATCTAGCATTTCCCTGGTGCTGCTGATTCTCTTCTTCTCTTCGCCCCGCAATCTCCCCACCACCGCCCCCCCACCCCACATCACCAACCCTGCCATCCCAACCACAAGAGTGAGTTGAAACATCAGGAACCCTTAAACCTCAAAGTCACAACTTTCTGGTTGGATGGGAGTCAAGTGCTTGACAACTGAAACTGCTGCTCCATGCTCAGTGAACTGAACATCTTAATCACTATACTACTTGGCTACAATTAGCTGCTATTTAAAGGAGAGCATAAACTACCAAATGTTTTTATAACAGTGATCCTTATAAACAGTAGTGAAAAACGTTCCCACTTTGCTCCGGAAAATAAATTGCAACACTGATTGCAGTGTTCATTTTTCAACCAAATCATCATGTGTTTGTCAAGTCACATACGAGGGCAACAGTATTAAAATCTGGAGCCTGTCAGTTCCAGGTCACACATATGTACTTATATAGGTTACATAAATAGTAATCTTTAACAAAAATACAGAGGAAATTAAAGGCCATTTCCCATCATGATATATTTTGACTCCTGTCTTGCTCTTCAAGGAATAGGTTCTGGAAAATGCAACCAGCCATTTCCTTTACTCCGTTTTTATGCTTTCTTGACTTCTCATGACTATTTGCTAAAGGTAGTAAGCAACTAATTTGCTTGTAGGCTTTGCTCAATTCCACTTTGTCAGGGGTCACTTGGAAAGGTGTGAAGGTGACCCAGAGAAACTCAGCCTTTAATGTCCCCCCAACTTCTATTATCTACTTCTTCCATGGCTAAGAATCGATAGTCATTGTGTAGGGAATCAAAGAATCTCAACAGTTTATAGTACAGTGTATTGATACATCCGTTGACTGGCATGTTTTCAACACTAAGCTGGGTCCTTATGGTTTTTTGCTATTAGTTTAGTCATAAAATGGTGGATTGGAATTTCACATTGAAAATACATCCTACAGCAGATGAATTCTAAGCTCTATTAGAAATGAAAGGGTGAATTTTAACCCAGCTTTGCCTGTGGGATCAGGGCAGGCACAAGGTTAGAGTAGTTGTGCAAAGACTTATCGTCTTGTCCCTGCTCAATTTCCACACATCACCACCTTAACAAAAAAGGTGTTTGGTTGTGCTTCATGGTATGTATCTAAATGCAGAGAGCATACTGAATAAGACAAATGAGCTGAGGGCACAGATTGACACATATAAGTATGATTTTTCAGCTATTACTGAAACATAACTTAGAGAGGAGCAGGAATAGCAGCTTAATGTTCCTGGTTTTCAGGCGAGATAGAGAGGAGGATAAAAAAGGAGCTGGGGTGGCAATATTGATGAAAGAAACAATTACAGCCGTGAGAAGGAATGATATGTTAGAGAGATCATCAAATGAGGCTACATGGGTTGAACTAAGGAACCAAAAAATGACAATCACATTGCTGAGAATGTACTATGGACCTCCAAACAGTCTGAGGGAGATGGAAGATCAAACATTTAGGCAAATTTCTTGCAAATGCAAAAACCATAAGGCAGTATTAGTGGCCTAATTGCTCTAATATTAACTGGGATACAGTCGGTGTAAAAGGTACAGAGGGCACAGAATTCCTAAATTGCATTCAATTGAACTTTTAGCCAGTATGTGGTAAGCCCAAAATGAAAGGGGGACAGTTTTGGCTTTAGTTTTAGGGAATGAAGCTGGGCAGGTGGAAGGAGTATCAGTTGGAGAACACTTTTGTGGTAGTGATCATAATTCAGTTAGATTTAGCATAGTTATGGAAAATGACAAAGATAAAATAGGAGTAAAGTTTCTAAATTGGGAGAAGGCCAATTTTACTGCGCTGAGAAGCGATTTAGCAAAAGTGAGCGAGAAGCAGCTACTTGAAGGTAAATCGGAGTTACAGCAAAGGGAGGCATTCAAGAAGGAGATTCAAGGGGTTCAGGGTAAACACGTTTCCACAAAGGAAATGGGTGGGACAGCCAAATCTCGAGCTCCCCTGGATGACAAGGTGCCTGGAGAGTAACATAAGGCAAAAAAGGAAAGCTTATGTCAGACACAGAGAGCTTAATACTACCGAAAGCATAGAAGAGTACAGAAAGTATAGGGGTGAAATTAAAAGGGAAATTAGGAAAGCAAAGAGACGGCATGAAAAAATACTGACAAGTAAAATCAAGGAAAATCCAAAGATATTTTATTAGTACATAAAGATAAAGAGGATAACTAAGGAAAGAGTGAGACCTGTGAGGGATCAAAATGTAACCTATGTGTTGAGGCGAAGGATGTGGGCAAGTTTCTTAATGAATACCTTGTAGCTGTCTTCACAAAACTGGGGCCGATAATGACGTTGCAGTTAAAATGGAAGAGTGTGAAATATTGGATGGGATAAACATTGAGAGAGGAAATATTAAAAAGTTTCACGTCTTTGAAAGTAGGCAAATCACTAGGCCCAGATGAAATATATCCCAGGTCGTTAAAAGAAACAAGGGAGGAAATTGCAGAGGCTCTGACCATCCTATTTCAATTCTCCTTGGCTACAGGACTGATGCTAGTGGATTGGAGGACTGACAACATGCAACCATTGTTTAAAAAGGGAGGAAGGGATAATCCAAGTAATTATAGGCCAGTTAGATTAACTTGGATTGTGGGAAAATTATTGAAATCAATTCTGAGGGTCAGTAGAAATCTTCATTTAGAAAGATACAGATTAATCAAGGTAAGTCAGCATGGATTTGTTAAGTGAAGGTCATACCTGACTAACTTGACTGAAGTTTTTGAGGCCGTGATTAGTAGTGTTGATGAGGGAAGTGCAGTGGATGTGGTCTACATGGATTTTAGTAAGGCTTTTGACGAGTTCAAAAAACTAAAAGCCCTTGGAATCCAAGGGAGAGTGGCAAATTGGATCCAAAATATGCAGTAAGAAAAGGGTAACGGTTGATGGGTGTATTTTGCGACTGGAAAGCTGTTACCAGTGGAGTTCTGCAGGACTCAGTACTCGGTTCCTTGCTTTTTGTAGTTAATATTAATGATTTAGACTCAAATGTCGGGGCTTGATAAGGAAGTTTGCAGATGTTACATAAATTGGCCATGTGGCTGACAGTGAGGAGGAAAGCTTTAGATTAAAGGCCTGCTCGGGCATAAAATTGAAACCCGACCCTGGCCCAACCTGACCACAGCCAACCCGAACCCGTACTGGGCCCGAGTCCTTTAATTTTTTTTCGCTCCCAACCTGACCGACACAAATATCGTTCATTCGTTCCGGCAGCAGGCTATTCCTGCAGATGGAGTTGTGGGGAATCATGGGTGAGCCTGATCCCGTGAGTTCCCGGAGGCAGCACTGTCAAGCCGGATGCGACCCGAGCCCAAATGCTGGACTCGGAATATAGAGACGACCCGAACCCGACACATGTCTAGTCGGGTTTGGGTCGGGTAGCCAGGCTTTACTTTAGATTGCAGGAAGATGTAAATGGTCTGGTCAGTTAGGCAGAGAAGTGGAAAATGGAATTCAATCTGAAGAAGTGTGAGATAATGCATTTTGGGAGGTGTAATAATGGAAAGGGAACCCACAATAAATGGAAGGATACTGACTAGTGTGGGGGAACAGAGCGACCTTGGAGTATATGTTCACAGATCCTTCAAGGTAGCAGGACAGGCTGATCAAGTAGTTAAGAAGGCATATGGCATGTTTTCCTTTATTAACTGAAGCATAGAATATAAGAGCAGGGAGGTAATGCTAGAACTGTATACAACACTAGTTAGACCACAGCTTGAGTAATGCTCTGGTCAGGACATTACAAGGAAGGTGTGATTGCACTCGAGACGGTGCAGAGGGGATTTACGAGGATTTTTCCAGGACTGAAAAATCATAGTTATGAGGAAAGATTGGCTAGGCTGGGGTTGTTTTCATTGGAACACAGGAGGCTGAGGGGTGACTTAATTGAGGTGTATAAAATAATGAGGGGCCGAGATAAAGTAAATAGTGACAACCGATTTACCTTAGCAAAGGCGTCAAAAACCAGGGGCATAGATTTAAAGTAATTGGTAGAAGGATTAGAGGAGAGATGTGGAAACATTTTTTTTTACTCAGGAGGGTGGTAGGGAACTTACTGACTGAAAGGGTGGTTGAGGCAGAAACAATCACCACATTTAAAAAGTATTTGGATGTCTACTTGATGAGCTGTGACCTGTAGGGCTACGGACCAAATGCAGGAAGATGGGATTCGGCTGGGTAGCTGTCCGTCAACCGGCACGGACACGATGGGATGAATGGCCTCCTTGTGTCTTAAATTTCTATAATTTCTATGATTCTATGCTATCTGGGCCCTTTCTTTAAGGCAGACCACCTAACTCAGTATATGTTAAGCAAAGTCTTATAATACCCATTGGACGCTGATGGCATTTCAACAGCTGGAATGGAAGAGGAGGAGATTCCGTATGGTGAGTGAAAAACATTCCTCAGAGTGGCCAAGACAAGCATACGTTTGGCCTCTGCTGTCCCAGGCTCACCCCCTCTTCTCATCTACAAAATGGCCCCGAGTTCCTCCTCTTCCCCACGCCTCCCTGACTTACCTTGGTGCTGGCGGATGGCCTCCGGGACTCAATCAAAGCTGGACAGCTGCCTCTCGCTGCCCATTTAAAATCAGGCAAGGCTTCCCATGTAGACTCCTGGGCAGGAAGGCTAATGGTTCCCCACCCAACCCACACAAATATTGGGCAGAATTTAGTGAGCTCATTAGGAGTGGGAAAGGAGGCCGGAGAATAGCGACACCTGGAAATCCGATGTTGTGATATCGGTTCCGGATTTAGTCAGTGGCGGGAAAACTCCAAGTTGGTGTCAATGCCCCGACGTGACTGCAATTTAAATTTTTGAACAGGTCTTTGTAATACATTAGCTTGCAATTGATCGCGATTCAATGGGGGGTTTGGAATTAAGTCAACGTTGGGCGGGCTTCACCTGCCTTTGGACTTCCGGCCATTGAAAGATAGCGGCACCAAAGTGAGGATTCAGTACCACGGTGGGAAGGCAGCCATGGGGAACAGTGGATAGGAGAAGAGTGGGGGGGAGTGGTGGACATTGTCGGCCTGCAGTGCTGGGCACTCTGCATTGGGGGCTTGGTCTCAGGTGAGAGGGTGCAATGGCCATAGTACTGGATGAAAGGCTCAGGTGCCCATAGTATTAGGTGACAAGATCGGGTGGCCATGCTACTGGGTGCTAGGCTGGATCTCAGCCAAGGGGAGTAGCAAAGGCAAAGATGCCAAGGCAAGATCATCTCTTCAAGGACAGCATTCTGAAGGCCTACTGATCAGCTGGCATTGGACTCATACAACCTGTCTTTATGGACCCCCGTGACGTGATGCAGTGCCTCCGATGGGCCATAAAGCTCCACGAGGAGAGCAGCAGCAGCCAGCCATGCCAAGAAGGACCCACCTGCGCCAGAGAGTACCAACTCAACTCAGCTACCTCCAAATAGTCAAGCAGCAAAGTCAGCAAAGATTACAGCTCTCCAGGGAGGTCATTACTGACTTATGCGCCATGCTGCAAGAATGAGTTGTGAACTATGAGCTTCAGTGGCCACCTTATGTCAGTGGCCCTGAAGATTGCCATGGTACTGTACTTTTACATGTCTGACTCTTTCCAGGGATCCACTGGGGCCAAGAACGTGGACACCCAGGCAGCAGCCCACCGCTACATCAAAGAAGTGACCAATGCTATGTTCAAGTGAGCCAACGACTATGTGCACTACTGGACTGACTGTGACAGTCAGGCGGAGAGGGCCATCGGCTTCGGTGCCATCGCTGGATTCCCCCAGGTGCAAGATGTGATAGATTGTAGGCATGTGATCATCAAGGCTCAAATGGATCAGCCAGCCACCTTCATCAACAAGAAGGGCTTCCATTCCATCAACATTCAATTGGTCTGTGAACACCAAAAACATTTCCTGCATGTGTTTGTTTGCTTCCCAGGAAGTGGGCATGACACCGACATACCCAGGTGCCACAGCTATTCACACCACCCACTCTCCATCAGGGGTGGACTCTCGGGGACAAGTGCTACACATTGAAGACATAGCTATTGATGCCTGTGAGGAACCCTTGCAATGCAGTGGAGGAGAGGTAGAACACTTGCCGTGGCTCCACCCGAGAGACCATTAAGCAAGCCATTGGGCTGCTGACGATGAAATTCCACTGCCTCGATCGATCCGGTGCAGTCCTGCATTATACCCCAGTGAGGGTCTCATGCTTCATGGTGGTCTGCTGTACTCTGCAAAATCTAGCACTGCAGAGGGGAGAGGCCTTGCATGAAAAACATTGATCACCAGTCCTCAACTGATGAGGAGGATGTGTAGGAGGCTAACCAGCAGGTAGCACTGGACATTGAACCCCTTGCACTGGAGGCCAGGCACATTGAGCGATGGACCAGGGAGGCAAGAGACAATCACATAGTTACCCACTTCAAGCCATCATGATGGCCTCTCAAGGTGAACTCAATAAAGACTCACCTCAATGTATTCAGTTTGTCACCACCTTTCTATCTGGATTCCATGCCTAGCACCCAGCTTCACCTCGTGCTCTGGCGCATCTGAGATACTTACTAAATGTGGCCTGTGCCTACACTGAGGAAGCAAGGGTGAAAGCAGCAGTTCACAATTCAGGCATGAAAGAATGAGCATTTCACAACAATTAATGTGAACTGTATGACTGACAAAGATTTATTAAACAAATAACTAGCAAATGGAAAACACCCATGAATCGCCAGCACATATTGTTGCATTGCCGAATACGTTGATAAGTACTTCTAAGAGGTGTGACCCCTGCGCTAGCAGCTGGGCTGGAAACAGGCTGTTGATCAGGTTTTCTGCAGAAGCCTCCTCAGTTATCGAAGCTACTAGAGCTGGAGTCACTGGAAGCGGGGCTGAGGAGCCACTGTCCACACTCAAAGCAGCCTGAGGGGAGCCCCTGGATGTGGAGTTCAGCCTCTCCTCCTCCCTTTCAAGGCTCACTTGAACCTCTCTGCTCACCAGAGAAGGACAAAGACCTGGAAAAGACTCCAGGCACCTCATCCTTCTCTTGCCCTGTCATTGCTGCATGGAGCTCATGGCCAAGGTGATGGTGCAGGTCTGCGTGCATGTGTGGAGTCTGTCTCTCATTGAGGGTCAACAACCTCTCAATGAAGGAAGTCATGTGCTCACATGCCTGAGACACGGCAGCAGTCATGGCATGGATGGACTCATCCATTGTCCACGCATGGCTGTGCATTGCCTCTGGCATCTCAGACAGATGTTGCCTTACCTCTCTTTGCAACTCCAGCATGTTCTGTGCTGTTGACACCAGAGGCCCGTCATCAGCCTGGGGTTCAGCATGGGCCTGGCCACCCACAGTCCTCTGACTGTCAGTGGCCGCAACTGTCACAGCCTCCGTCAGCTGCTCGGGTGCGTGTGTGGTGCCAGCTTGTGCCCTGATTCTAAGGCTGAGTGCATAACCACGCACTGGTGGAAGGTGCAGGAGAGTCATGTGATGGGGCATTGTCTGACTGCTCCTCCTCAGAGGCTAACAGCTATTCCCCTTCAGCTGGAGCCTCCTGTGGATGACAACCTACATGAGAAAACACAACCATCTTTGGATGAGGCTGTGCAGGTCTTGTCCTGCCAACTATGATGGATTGGGTCTCCAAAAGTGTAGTGGGTGTCGAATGAAGATGATCCTCACTCTCTTGTGCAGACTCCAGTCTCACCATCCGCTACTGAGCAGCTAACCTGGGCCCCCACCAGCTTCAGTGTCTCCTTTTCAGCCGTAGAAAGAAGCCATTGCTATTTCTCCGCCAGTCCGCAAGGCCTTCCTGGAGATATGGGCCCGTGTGTCCTGGAAGGAAGGAGGGAGATAGTAAGACTTCGCAGGAAGAGCGAGAGAACGGTTATGCTAGTGGCAGCCCCTTGTCCCCTGCTGGGGTTTCCAACATGGCTCCTCCCCACATCTGCTCTGAGGGGACATCATGAGGGTGAGTTGTGAAAGAAGGCAGCCTGTCATCGAGATGCAGCCAGGCATCTGCGATGTTGTGGTGATGCCTCACCCCTTGCCATTGCCTTTGTGGTCACTCGCTCCCCATGCCGCACTACCACCCACGTGGCCACATGTAAGCGCGAAGGTGGCGAGAGGTATGGAGGACTCACCTTGGCAGAACAAAGGAGGTCAATGACTCTCTTCCTGCACTGGACTCACTTCCAGGGAGTGATCCCATGGGCTGCTGACCTCCTCTGCGATCTCCATCCAAGCTTGCTTGGTCAGGCAGGAGTACGTCTTCTTGCCATCCCTTGTAATGAGGACCTCCCACCTTTCCCGTGCAGCCTGGAGGAGAATCTCTAGGGAGGCATCATTAAACCGTGGGGCCACCCGGTATCTTGCCTCAGCCATAGTGTCCAGTCACTCCCACTGTCTGCCACCAGTGGTATATCCTTTTCGGGGGGCGGGGGTGATTCAGGAATTCCAACAGCTGCTGACCGAGTCCACCAGCAATCCAGAATCATTGATTCAGTGAAAGACAGCGTTATACGCAGGTCTGGCAGTGCTTTAAATATGGCGCCAGGACACACGTTGCAGTCATCTGACGTCGCTTTTCCCACTTCGGACCCTGCCCCCATCACATGATTAGATGGGTCACATGCCTCCATTATGTAAAGTGGCCACCCGCCATGTGATTGTGGTCGGCCGGCGCATGCGTTACAGGCAGCGACAGCACTCACCTCCGCATCCGCCTCCAGGACCCGCGATGGGCTTTCTAAATTCAGCCCATTCAGTGCCAAAAAACCAATGAAAGTATAGTTAGTTCACAGAGTTTCTGAACTGCAGCAGTCCAAATCTGAATTAGCTCATCGTCACTTCAAACTAACGACCACCAACCAGAACAATAGAGGAAGCCTGCAATGAAAAGTGGAAATTCCTCCAAACAGGAAATTCCAATGCTTAATTAAATAGTCTTAAATAAGCTAGTACAACTGCATTCTAGGCATAACAAACAGACGAACCACTTACAATTTTCAGTCATCGGCAAACAACATACTTGATTCAGATCAATAATTGTGCTGAGGGGTTAACTTCACTTCCCTTAAGCACATAAAATATCCAGCAGAGTTATTTGCTGATCTATTCTGGTCACTGCAGGGATTGTTTCTCATTTTACCTACACTCCTTGACCTTAGGCTCTTAGTTACCTTTTTCCTTCCATAAACAAGCCTTTTTTGCCACTGATGTTCCTGCTACTAACATTACTGGGCGTGAAAGATTTTTGTAGCTTACAAGATACAAAGATCAGCACTGTATATGCTGCTAGATCAGGTACCCACCATAAGGTTACTAAAATTGTTGCTTTGGTAAGAAGTCATTCTAAATATGATTGAAGTCTTTCGTAGGTAAAAGATTAGCAAACTCAGCACCCTGAAAAGATTACCACATCTTGTGAAATCATACTCAGATAACCCCTCAAGGTGTGAGTGATCAAAAAAAAAATGTACAAAGGAAAACCAAAAAGGTGTGTTCGAAATTAATCCCATAATCCTATTCATATAGTCTTGGAGGCGGCACTCCCTAGCAACTGGTCAATGTTACGTATTCCATTTAATCTTTGTTATCATTTCTTTTTACATTGCATTGAAAAAGGTGGTGTGTCGCTGTCAAAAATGTGTGAGAATGATTATTTTCTGCCTGAAGCAAGAGAATATAATCCCATAGGCCCTTTATGACAAGGTGTTATCAATGTAAGAATTGTAATAGGTGTGCCTCAGTTTACTCGAGGAACCAGAAGTTCAGTTTGAACAGAGGTAAATCCCTCTCATCTGCAATGAGGGAATTTTATTTTGGGGAAATGATTCCATGCAGTCTTATAAAACAGATTAGGGGTTATTTTAACTTTGATCTGAAGGAAAATCAGGTGGGGAGTATAACGTATAGCTGATCCAATGTCGTCCGTTGGTGAACTGCAGCAGCCCAAATCCGAATTAGCTCATCATGTCTCCTGATAATAGTGGATTTATTTGTGTTCAAATCTATCATGAGCACTCATCCACAGAACATCACTCTATTTGCTACTGACATAACATTTGAAGCTCTTTCAACTCATTCAGGAAGTTGAGGATCCAAGCCCCACTCCAGAATTTGAACACATAATCTAGGCTGGCACTCAGTACGGCACAGAGGGACAACTAGATTGTCGAAGGTACCACACGTCAGATGTGTATTTATCAGACATCCTATCTATTTGGTTCTGAGGTTCAAGTTGATCTTGATTCACACTTCTGTGACACAATTGGTCAAGATCAGGAGTTCTCCTGGTCTCCTGAACAAAGCTCCTCCCTCAGCCAATGGGGTGGCGCAGTGGTTAGCACCGCAACCTCACAGCTCCAGCGACCCGGGTTCAGTTCTGGGTACTGCCTGTGTGGAGTTTGCAAGTTCTCCCTGTGACCATGTGGGTTTCCGCTGGGTGCTCCGGTTTCCTCCCACCACCAAAGACTTGCAAGTTGCTAAGTAAATTGGCCATTGTAAATTGCCCATAGTGTAGGTAAGAGAATGGTAGGGAATATGGGATTAATGTAGGATTAGTATAAATGGGTGGTTGATGGTCAGCACAGACTTGGTGGGCTGAAGGGCCTGTTTCAGTGCTGTATGACTCTAATACCATTCAAAAAATAACAATTCACTAATTTCACTGCTATTTGTTTGACCTTTTTGTGTGAGTGGCTGCCACATTTGGCTATATTTACCTATGTGTAAAGCAATCATGTAATTAAGTTGCTATCTAAATGTATGTTTTTTTAATGCAGGCAAGGCTAAAGAACATGGGCTGGAATTTCCGACGGGTATCAGGACCCCAATGTCGGGCCCAAATGAGGGTCCTGAGCCTGCCTATGTTGTTAGCGCGCCCAATGGTGCAACCTGCCAGGAGGCGGCCTCCTAATAGTCCACCTCCGTGCTTGCCATCCTATTAAGGATGGCGGGCAGGCTTCTGAGGCTGTAGGACCAATCAGACGGCCTGTAGCAATGTCAGGAGAGATGGGCGCTGCCGAGGTAGGCATGCAAGTGTGTGGGCACCTCAACATGGAGGTGCCCTCAGGTGCCTGCATAGAATTAATGAAATAAAGAGGGCCAAAGCCGAGGCCCCATTGCCTTGAGGGGAAATCCCTCTGCAGAACTAGTGAAGGACTGTGCTTTTCATCCCCCCAGCCCTGTCATTGAGACGTAGACCCCCTGGCTCTGACGGCCCCCCAGTACGCCGCGAGGGAGCTGGCGGCCTCCGCACATGGTTTAGGAAAATCCAAACCCCTATATTCATTTAGGTTAAGTGCATAATCTGTCTCTGGAGGCACAACAGGCCTCTTGTAGACCCAATGAGGATCAATTTTGGGTGAACCATGGGGGTTCTGGTTGGGGCCTGTGCTGTTAGTACACCATTGGCTATGGGCCTGGAAATGGGCCATCACTAATTTCTACCTCTAGAGATCAGCCTTGTAATCCTTTGTCACTGCTTCTATGGCTTAGATACTTCAATTGTGCTTCAATAAAAGAATTGAATGTAGTATTCATGGTGCAGCCAGAACTTTTTACTCCCTCAATAAGACACAGACTTCGGGAGTAATTTAATGGAAGTTTAGCATTAATGGGAAGCACTTTGTGTAATGTAATTCAGAGTTAAGGCCTAATCTGATGCGTGAGCAAAGTTGAGTGAGACTCCTCCAGGGACTCTCACTATTTCTCACCCTAGTTAGGTTAGGCCCTGACTTTGGAGTAAGGTTGCAACTTAATGTTGCAACTGTAGCATCAGTGTGAAGTGATATGACTTCTTATTGTGGCTACAATAGAGTGTAAATCTATTCTTATCCTCTACTCAATTGGCAATATAGCTCAGGATTCAGTTTGCTTTGGTAATTGCTGCTCTACAAAAACTGAACAAAATCAATGTTGAGTTTACTATAACTTTGAGATCTCTTTCAGCGCTCCTGGTTCAACACCATTTATTAAGTATGTTTCCCATTATTTTTCTTCCAATGTGTTGAGGAGGCGGTGGTGTAGTGGTATTGTCACTGGAGTGGAAACCCAGTGTATTCTCCTGGGAACAATGGTTCAAATCCCATCATGGCAGAAGGTTGTGTGGCACTACCACCATGCTAAATGGGATAGATTTTGAACAGAACTAGCAATGCAAAATTGGGCATTTGTGGGGCGGCAGTAGCAGAATTATACTCAACCACAATCTGTAACCTCATGGCCTGGCATATCCCCCACTCTACCATTACCATCAAACTGGAGGAATCAACCCTGGTTCAATGAAGAGTGCAGGAGGGCATGCCACGAGCAGCACCAGACATACCTCAAAATGAGGCGTCAACCTGGTGAAGCTACAACCCGGGCTACTTATAGGCCAAACAGCGTAAGCAGTATGCGATAGACAGAGCTAAGCGATCCCACAACCAACGGATCAGATCTAAGCTCTGCAGTCCTGCCACATCCAGTCATGATTGGTGGTGAACAATTAAACAACTAACAGGGAGTGGCGGCTCCACAAATATCCCCGTCCTCAATGATGGCGGAGCCCAGCATATCAGTGTGAAAGATAAGGCTGAAGCATTTGCAACAATCTTCAGCCAGAAATGCCGAGAGGCTGATCTCTCTTGGCCTCCTCATGAAGTTCCCAGTATCACAGATGCCAGTCTTCAGCCAATTCGATTCACTCCACATGTTATCAAGAAACGACTGAAGGTACTGGATAATGCAAAGACTATGGGCCCTGACAACATTCCAGCAATAGTACTGAAGACCTGTGCTCCAGAACTTGCCACACCCCTAGCCAAGCTGTTCCAGTAGAGCTACAACACTGGCATCGACCTGGCGATGTGTAAAATTGCCCAGGTATGTCCTGTACACAAAAAGCAGGCTGAATCCAACCCAGTAAATTACCGCCCCATCAGTCTACTCTCGATCATCAGTAAAGTGATGGAAGGTGTCATTGACAATGCTATCAAGCGGCACTTGCTTTGCAATAACCTGCTCAGTGATGCTCAGTTTGGGTTCCGCCAAGGCCACTCAGCTCCTGACCTCATTACAACCTTGGTTCAAACATGGACAAAAGAGCTGAACTCAAGAGGTGAGGTGAGAGTGACTGCCCTTGATATCAGGGGCATTTGACTGAGAATGGCATCAAGGAGCCCTAGCAAAACTGGAGTCAATGGGAATCAGGTAGAAAACTCTCCTGGTTGGAATTGTACCTACCGCAAAGGAAGATGGTTGTGGTTGTTGGAAATCAAACATCTCAGCTCCAGGACATCACTGCAGGAGTTGCTCAGGGTAGTGTCCTAGGCCCAACCATCTTCAGCTGCTTCATCAATGACCTTCCATCAATCATAAGGTCAGAAGTGGGGATGTTCACTGATGATTGCATAATGTTCAGCACCATTCGCGATTCCTCAGATACTGAAGCAGTCTGTGCAGAAATGCAGCAGGTCCTATACAATATCCAGGCTTGGGCTGATAAGTGGCAAGCAACATTCGTGCCACACAAGTGCCAGGCAATGACCACCTCCAACAAGAGAGAAACCCACCAACATTCAACAGCATTACGATCACTGAATCCCCCACTATCAACATCCTGGGGGTTACCATTGACCAGAAACTGAACTGGAGTAGCCACATAACTACCGTGACTACAAGAGCAGGTCAGAGGCTAGGAATCCTGTGGTGAGTAACTCACCTCTTGACTCCCCAAAGCCTGTCCACCATCTACAAGGCACAAGTCAGGAGTGTGATGGAATACTCTCCACTTGCCTGGATGGGTGCAGCTCTAACAACACTCAAGAAGCTCGACACCACCCAGGACAAAGCAGCCCACTTGATTGGCACCCTGTCCACAAACATTCACTCCCTTCACCATTGCGCACAGTGGCAGCAGTGTGTACCATCTACAAGATGCACTGCAACAACGCACCAAAGCTACTCAGGCAGAACCTTCCAAACCCATGACCTCTACCACCTAGAAGGACAAGGGCAGCAGATGCATGGGAACACCATTACCTGCAAGTTCCCCTCCAAGCCACACACCATCCTGACTTGGAGCTATAATCGCTGTTCCTTCACTGTTGCTGGGTCGAAATTCTGCCAGCTTGCAATATTGCCTAGGTCTTTCTGTAATTCCTTTGCAACTTCAGATAATATTGCCCCCCATCCTGCCTTGTCTGTTTTAGTTTCAGTTGCAGACTCAAGCAAGTTGCATTGCATTTCTGAATCCAGGTTTTTAATATTGATCAGAAACAATTGTCGGCCCAGCAATGTTGCTTGGAGTACTCCATTCCCCACATCCTCTGGCCTAGGAAGAAGATGCAACCCAGGCAATGTTGAAAGAGGAGGTAAGTCAGATACCAGAGGTGTTTAAAATTGATAAAGAGGAAGTATTAGATAGGCTGCCTTTACTTAAAGTGGATAAAGTACCAGGACTAGATGAGATGCATCCAAGGATAGTGAGGGAAGTGAGGGTGGAAATTGCAGATGTATTGGCCATAATTTTTCAGTCTTCCTTCGACTCGGGGATGGTGCCAAAGGCTGGAGAATTGCAATCATTACACCATGTTCAAAAAAGGGTGTAAAGATAAGCTCAGCAACCATAGGCCAGTCAGTTTAACTTCGGTGGTAGGAAAACTTCTAGAAAAAAATAATTCGGGACAAAATCAATGGACACATGGGCAAATGCAAGTTCATTAAGGAAAGCCAGCATGGATTTCTTAAGGGAAAATCATGTTTAACTAACTTGCTTGAGTTTTTTGAGGAGGTAACGGAGAGGGTTGATGAGGGCAATGCTGTTGATGTGGTGGACATGGACTTTCAAAAGGCGTTTGATGCAGTGCCACAGAACAGACTTGTGAGCAAACTTGTAGCTCATGGAATAAAAGGGGCGTTAGCAACATGGATATGGAATTGGCTGAGTGACAAGAAACAAAGAGTAGTGGTTAATGGATGTTTTTCAGGCTGGAGGAAGGTTTGTAGTGGAGTTCCCCAGGAATCAATGTTGGAACCCTTGCTTTTCCTGATGCATATTAATGACCTGGACCTTGGTGTACAGGGCACAATTTCAAAGTTTGCAGATGATACAAAACTTGGAAGCATTGTGAACTGTGAGGAGGATAGTGTAGAACTTCAAAAGGACATAGACAAGTTGGTGGAATGGGCAGACAGGTGGCAGATGAAGTTCATTGCAGAGAAATGTGAAATGATTCATTTTGGTAGGAAAAACATGGAGAGCCAACATAAAATAAAGGGTACAATTCTAAACGGCGTGTAGGAGCAGAGGGACTTAGGTATATATGTGCATGTCATTGAAGGTTGAGAGAGCAGTTAATAAAGCATTTAGTATCGTGAGCTTTATTAATAGGGGCATAGAGCACATGAGCCAGGAAGTTATGCTGAACTTGTATAAGACACTAGTTCAGCCTCAGCTGGAGTACTGCAACCAGTTCTGGGAGTCGCACTTTAGGAAAGACATGAGAGCATTGGAGAGAATACAGAAAAGTTTCACAAGAATGGTTCCAGGGATGAGGAATTTCAATTATGAAGCTAGACTGTTTCCCTTGGAGAAGAGAAGGCTGAGAGGTGATTTGATAGAGGTATTCAAAATCATGAGAAGTCTGGACAGAGTAGATAGAGAGAAACTGTTCCCACTCATGAAAGGATTGAGAACAAGAGGGCACAGATTTAAAGTACTTGATAAGAGAAGCAAAAGTGACATGTGGGAAAACATTTTCACGCAGTGAGTGGTTAAGGTCTGGAATGCGCTGCCTGAGAACATGGTGGAGGCAGATTCAATTGAAGCATTCAAAAGGGAATTAGACAGTTGTATGAAAAGGAAGAATGTGCAGGGTTATGGGGAGAAGACAGGGGAATGGAACTGAGGGAATTGCTCTTTCAGAGAGCCAGTACGGACACGATGGGCTGAATGATCTCCTTCTGCACTGTAACGATTCTCTGATTCTGTGAACATTACTCTCCCAGTTAGCATTCATTGGTAACTTTTTCTCAGCCAATCCCTTATCCACCTTCAAGTTTTAGTTTGGCTAACACTACCTTAAGTGTAAGTAGCAGCGTTTTGTGTGGAACGTTAATGAAGGCTTTCTGAGAGGGCAGGTATACAAGGAGCATAGAAACAGGAGTAGGCCATTCAGCCCCTCGCATCCACTATATCATGGAGATTTCCAACATCCAATTGGATGTCACTTCTCAGACAATTTGCAGAGGTGGTCAGGCAGGATGATGGCCCTACTGAAACTGTGTTGGGTGCCATTCGCTACATTTTTTTAATGTAGGTAATCATCAAGCTTCAAGTAACTAATTATTTCATGTAAGTAATCAGCAGGTTAGGCAGCATCTATGTAGAACATCAGTTCTGATCAAAGGTCACAGACCTGAAATGTTAACGTGGTTTTCTTTCTACACAGATGCTGCCTGATCTGCTGAGTATTTCCAGCACTTACTGTTCTCATTTCAGAGTTCTAGCTTCTGCAGTATTTTGCTCTTAATTATTTCATGGGTTTATTGTTGTAACTAGATTAAATGTAATTAGAACAATATGTCAAAATCTGTCATCTATCATTTCAAGATGGTGGCAACAGTCCATCTTCATGACAAAAATATGTCTTATTTCAAATCGTTAATTATAACCATCTTTTGTCTTCATCTTGGGTGACTCTCTGTGAAAACAAAAACCTAAATGTTGGAGTGCAGTTATGTTGAAAATCACAGCTGGCAGTCTCTTGTATATGCTGTTTGGATGCAACTTCAGTTCTTGAAGCCAAAAGGAGTTCTACACATTCATGTTTCCACCACAAACTCTGCTCCCAGCAACTAAATATTAAATGCTTTGAGTGTACTGAATCGGAGTGGAGGGGGGGGGGGAGGTGGGGAGGTGGGGAGGTGTGGGTGTTACTTAAACATTTAAATAAGCTGCTTCTGATTATTATGGACCCAAAGGAACCTGTAAGTTGGACACCATACTCCATGCAAGCTAAAGACACTCAGCCCCAGGATACTTATACAGTGTAGAATCAGGTCAGTACTTGACTGGAAATATGTATGCCTGGAATTTGCAGAAGTATTCTCCAGCAGGAGATCGGTGATATACTGTCAGTAACAGCTTCATGATTAATGCTTAACAGATTGATAGCTAAAAACAGTGTTTTTGTCAATCTTGCATCAAAGGTTCAGCAGGAGATCAGCAAAACTCTCTGGAAAATCTCCCTCGTGGTCATTTGTGCATTGCTTCAAAGAGGCAGTATAATTGCACCTCAATATCAGTCCCTAGTAAGGACGGTTACAAACATTTTCTGGGCTGTGCTGTTTTTACAGAAATGTAAGATTTAATGTTGTGTTATTGCCAAGCAAACCACAGGCAACATTTATCCCGAATACTGATGTCCCAACAAAGCTTTCAAAATCCTAACTGTTTCTATCACATGAAGTCCCAAATTTTGTTCTGCAAATTGCTCAAGCTGGATATTAAGCCAGAGAAACAGATAATTATTTTGAATCACTGAACAATTCTGCATTAGCGGTAAACTCATTGGAATTCATTTGGATGTAATATTATTGCTCTCCAGACCTGTACTAATGGCCACCTCCATGAAGCAGCCAACTATCTATTGCAGCCACACTTCAAGGTCCCGGCCAAATGCTAATAGGATTTAATGGAAATTATTCTGTATCGTATTCCTGATTGAAAACAATCAATCCAAGCATCATTTATCATTGGCCACTGGATTTCACCTGTAAAACATGATCAGGAATTGATGGACGGGTGGGGGGAGGAACTGGAATAGCTGTGCCGGTAACAACGAAAATGCCGTATTTTGCCACCCATGGCTATGCTCTGGCTGAAACTGGTAACGACAGGAACTTTAGCCCAAAGACTGCTACAGTCTCAGTATCAGAGACAGCAGCCTATACCTGGGAGAGGCTGGTGATAACGTGAGCAGTGTGAGGGTGAGGGTGGGCAGTGGGGAGCGGGGGGCGGTGGGGGGAGCCATGTGGGGATGAGGGTGCAATGAGCAGTGTGGGGCTGGGAATGAGGGTGGGGGTGGGCAGTTTGGGGGTGAGGGTGGGGTGGGCAGTGTGGGGGTGGTGGATGCACATCTGCAGCAACAGCAAATCTTCTGTAAATCATTCATTTCTGAATAAAACAGAAAATGCTGGAAAATACCCAGGATAACCTGTCATGATCTGTAAAGAAGACAGGTTAACTTTTGGGTGTAACCTTTTTGATACCTTTCTGGCAAAGGTTATGCAACCAAAACATTAACTTGTCTTTTCAGTTTACAGATGATAGCTGATCTTTTATGGACTCCAGCATTTTCCGGTTTTCTTTCAGACTTCCAGCATTGGCAGTTTTTCCCTTTTTATTTTGGCCATTCTGGAATTGCAACCAATTTGGCCAATTCTTTGGATGACTGTAACGCTTCTGTTGTGGCTCCCAGGAGTCTGGCCTCTGTCAACCAGCTCCCAACATTTGCACTGTCAAGTCTGGCTCTTTTGCTCCAGTGGGAGAGTGCAGCCCCAGGTTTTTGGAGGGTTAGTGGGCTAAATCTTGACTTTGTGTGATAATGTAAAGCAGGCATTAGTGAGTCGACAGTCCATTTCACAGTCGTGAAACATCTTTTTAGATTTGAGATGTGAAATGGACTGCTGACTCATGTTCACTCATTTTACACTATCACACAAATCGAGATCCACCCCAACATGTCTAACACTGAGGTAAGGGAGGTGGATTTAGCAGTGTAAATGTGGGAGCTTGTTCATCGATGCCAGTCTCCCAGAACCTGAACTATAACAGCAAAGGCAACTTGAGATAGGCAGACATTGTAATCCACAATGAGTTGACTTGCTGTTCACTCTAATTACAGTATATAACAGGAGTGATAGAAGTGGATATCTTTTACACATGTGAAAATGCTCAAGTTTTTCTCATTTCCAAATGTATTAAATTCTACCTAATCTCATTCATAATCACTGGCTGCAGTGAAGTTTCAGTTGAAGATTCTTGTAACTGATGAAGATTCAAGATAGTCAGTGCAAACAACCTGAAACGATCACAGTTTAACACCACGATAGCTCAGAAATAAGCACAGAATAGCCAAACAGAAAGTTTGTTGTCCTATTGTTTCACCAAGTTTATTCATCGAGTAGGTGAAGGTACAGACCAAGAAGGTCATGAATTTGATCCCCATTCTGCGCTGCATTACCTGATCTCAGTGAAGACTGTAGGTGCTATGACTGAGTTTAGTGCCCCTGGATTAGGAGAAAAATAGTCACATGTCAGTTGTGTCTCAGTGATAGGTCTCTCATGGTTGGGTCAGAAAGTGATTGGATCAAGCCCCAATTCAGAGACTTGAGCAGATATTGTAGGCTAGATATTCTACTGAGAGAGTGCTGCACTGTCAGAGGTGCAAGGCCCTGTCTGCTCTCTAAGGTGGATGTAAATATCATATGGCACTATTCAAAAAACAGGAGAATTTCCCCCACTGTCCTGGACAATATTTATTCCTTAACCAACACATTATCTGGTCATTATCACAGTGCTGTTCACGTGATCTTGCTGTCTGCAAATTAGCTGCCGAGTCTCCGACAACAATGACTACATTTCAAAAGTATATAAGTAACTGTAAACTACTTTGGGATGTCATGAAGGTGTAAAAGGCACTATATAAATGCAAGTCTTTTTTCTATTTGCCAAGTTTTGCACTCCTTTATACTAGCTGGCAACTCTTGCTCGAAATACTAATGAGATGAAGACAGGGTCTGGATTAACAGGTTATCAGCTGTTACTCAGTGGAGAGCACTTTTGCCTCCGAGACAGAAATTTGTGTGTTCAAGTCCCATTTCAGAGACTTGAGTAGAAAAATCTAGGCTGACATTCCAGTCCCGAACTGAAGGAGTTCTGCATTGTTGGAGGTGCCCCATCTTTTGGATGAGATGCTAAACCAGTCTGCTCTCAGGTGGATGTAGAAGTTCACCTGGCAGTATTTTAAAGACGCGCAGTAGTGTCCTAGCCACTATTTATCCCTCAATCAACATCACAAAAAACAGATTATCTGGTCACTATCACATTGTTTATGGGAGCTTGCTGTGTGTGAATTGGCTGCCATGTTTCTTACACTTCAAAAGTACTTTATTGGCTGTAAAGCATTTTGGCATGTCCCGTGATTGCGAAAGGCGCTATAAAAATGCAAGTTTTACTTTCCTTTTAACAATCCCTGTCAGGGTTTATACATGAATGATGGCTACTTGAGCAAAGCAATAAAAGGTCGCCAGTGCACCTCAGGTCATACACCAGCAAATAATATGCACTTGCGGGGAAAAGAAAGGGAAGGAAAATAATGAGAGAGAAAAAATTAGCAAGAGAAACAAGAATCCCCTGAGAGGTCATTCTATTTCTGATAAAGCTAAGTGAAGGACCAAGGCACCATGAGATTGAAAGAGCTGGAGAGAAGATGTGGAAAATTAATCAGTAGTGGTCGGCTCCCACTAAGTTTATTGCTTTAAAACCCTATGGCTTGCTGGAGGACGGAATGACAGAAGAATACTAATGTTGAGATCATGAAAAATACTAAGTTATTGTACTAGAAAAGTCTTGATTTGTATGCAGTGAGGATCAGGGAAGTGCAAGAATGTTTCTAACACCGTACCTGTAGCCTTATTATTCAAAGGAGTGATACCTCAATGTGTCTTTTATTGATGTATTTATTTGTTGTTAGCTAATAATACGACAACCATAGATATGATTGTCTGCATGAATACCGGGGATGGTAGTATAGTTATGTTACTGGACTTGTAATCCAGAAGCCTTGACTAATAATCCAGAGATATGAGTTCAAATCCCACCAGAGCAGTGGGGAATTTAAATTCAGTTAATTCAATATCCTGGAATGAAAAGCTAGTATCATTAATGGTGACCATGAAACTGGTGGATTGTCAGAAAAACCCATCTGCTTCATTAATGTCCTTTAGGGAAGGAAATCTGCCATCGTTACCTGGTCTGGCCTATATGTGACACCAGACCCACAGCAATGTGATTGACTCTGCCTCTGAAATGGCTAGCAAGCCACTCAGCTGTTAAGAAAGCACCACCTTTCTCCAGCACAATTAGGGATGGGCAATAGATGCTGGCCTTTGCGGCAACACTGCAAATGAATAAAAAAAAAGACCTGATTGCTACAGAGAAAAATGCACAATGTTATTTTTGAAGTGAGTTTACTGATTGTTTGACTGAGGATGTGGAATATATCTTCTGCAAAAGATTTTGTCCATTCAGTTTTTATGACTGCAACTCATGTCTAGGATGAAGTGGTAAATTTACCTGTTGCCGTACGACTACTAGAATCATGCCTTTATTATTTTTGAATAAGAAACATTTTATTCAGTGAAAAACTGAATATAATTGTTTCAGACCAGGAAAGAATCTTCCTAAATTCCTCAGCTAGCATGAAATCATCTCTAGCACTCTGCATTTCAAGCTGCATTCGGCCTCAAGCTACATCTGTACTGCATCCACAAAGGATAAGACACTCAAATTCATCAACCTCCTTTTTAAAAATATAAACAATATTGGCTTTGAAAGCTCATAAATAAGCAGCAGATCCATATTAGACAGATCTTTTTTTTAAAAAAAAAGCAGCTACCTACCCAATAAAGAAAAATAATCTTCTAAAGATCTGTCACAAAAATATAAAATCTATTATTTATGTTGCAATATAAAATCTCTGGTTATAAAAGCTGCTCTCAGTTCTGAATAAGTGGATGGAACTGCAATACATGTTAGAAAATTATATAAAACAAATTAATGTGTAGGTCAAGCAAAAATATGTATTTATCAAACTAAGAGGACTGAAGCATGAATGTAATTAATAGCCAAATAATTTTGCATTTACATCAAAATTTGATTCAATCTCACAACTTTAAATAGATTTCCAACCACTCAGGATGTGGCTTGAACTGTAAATATAACAGAATTAACCAAACTACAGTGCTTGCTTCTACAGTACATTGTAAATACACTGTCAAGTATATTGTCATATTCCCATTTCTGTTAAAGATTTAGTGATCCAACACGGTTGCCTTTTCAGTTTGCTCATTAATGATTCAATGTCATGTCCACATCTAATGAATAGAAAGGAACATTATCAGAATAGGTATAAAATATAAGCCCAGGGCTAACAGTACAGAGTATAGTGGCACTAATGCTAATGAGTCCTGATCGTGAGTTTTGCTTATTAGGCTATTAAGCCCATATCCAAATTAATGTTGAAGTCTAACAAACATACATTTCAGCAGATTTATTTCATTAATTCAGACATAATGTGGTTAATCAAATGGGTCCCATGTCGAGAAAATTATTTTCATCATCAGTTTTGACCCATGAAGATTTGTGAATTTCCCACTGTTAAAAAGCTACATTCCAAACTCATTTTTAGAAAACAAATAAAAATGATATTAAGGCTCATCAAACTTTTATAAGAACAAATAATTAACAGATTATAACGGATAAACGAATCAAGATATTTCCTAAGGTTCTTTTCCAAAGCCTGGCTAGAACTCAACAGTTCAAACAATTCCTCAGGCAGCCCATAACCCTATCAGATGATATGTGTGAATGTACAGCAGAATATGACACAAAGATGCTAACCTGGAAATTATGCTGTGTGCTACGATAATACAAATGTTTAATGTGTTCATACTAAATTCATCAATCTATTTTAATCAACATGGTAATCTATTTATTTAAGCAAGTTGACACCTCGATTGATATAGTGGACCAAGGGATTTAATCCGAATACAATTGTGTATGCAAAAATGTATGTGTGTGTGTGTGTTGAACTGATATTTATGAAATATGCAGGCTGCTGTTGCAAAGAATGCAATGAAGATTTACTTTTGCTAGATGCGAAGCCATAAGCAATGATTGTAACAGTCAATAACTGATGTAATTACGCCAGTTAATAACATAACTCGTTCTATATTAGATTCGGCATTTTCTGCCCATCCAACTGGTCCAGTACGAAGAACAAAATGGATAAGATTGAATATTGCTTTAGATTACAATTTCTTCCTTTCCCGTCCCAATCACATAAGCTTATGAGGTTTTACTGTATATCTGTGAGTGCTACTGTGTGTGTCTGTGTGCATATTCTCATTTTAATGCAACTATTTAAATTTTGTTACTTTAAAGTTTTATTTACCTTTAAGATCAATCATGGACACTTCAAGAGAATAAAGAATAACACTCAAAAAATTCAGTTTATTTTCTGATTTGAAGCTTGTGGCCTCGAAATTCAAGTCTCCCATAGAAACAAGAGGGCAGGGTGCAGAGGGAACAATCCTTGCAGCTCAGTCGATAGCCCAAGACGCACATTATATTAACCTCATTATCATCAAGTCAGCGAGCTGTGGACATTTAATGGGCACTCCCTATCAGCTTGACGGAGAAGAGGACTCTAAGCTTAGGCTAGTGTGACACCAACAGTGACCCTCAGGTAAGGGGTAAAGGGGACTGGGAAAAAGGTGTTACTGAGAAAAGCGGGGATGAGGAAGAGGGGTAATTTGGAGGGAAGGTCGCAGTGGTCAGGAGGGGGGTAGCGGAGATAGGAATGGAGAGTAGCAGTGGCCAGTGGCATGCAGTCAGCAGTGATTGGAAGGTTGAGGCTAGAACTGGGGAGGTTGAACTATTTCAGGCATGGGCCCTGGGTACCTATTCTGTTGCAGGCAGTGCACTTAGGAACATATGAATTAGGAGCAGGAGTAGGCCACTAGGTCCCTTGAGCCTGCTCCGTCATTCAACAAGATCATGGCTCATCTGATTGTAACTTCAACTCCACATTCCCAGCTACCCCCATTATCTTTCACCCCCTTATTTATCAAGAATCTGTCAAACTCTGCCTTAAAGATATTCAAAGACTCTGCGTCCACCACCTTTTGAGGAGGAGAGTTCCAAAGACTCACGACCCTCTGAAAGAAAAAGTTCTCTCCATCTCTGTCTTAAATGGGTGACCCCTTATTTTTAAACAGTGACCCCAGTTCTAGATTCTCCCACAAGGGGAAACATCCTTTTCACATCCACCCTGTCAAGACCCCTCAGAATCTTCTACGCTTCAATCAAGTCACCTCTTACTCTTCTGAACTCAAGCGGATACAAGCCTAGCCTGTCCAACCTTTCCTCGTAAGACAACCCGCCCTTTCCAGGTATCAGTCTGGTTAAACTTTCTCTGAACTGCTTCCAACACATTTACATCCTTCCTTAAATAAGGACACCAGTACTGTACACAGTACTCCAGATGTGGTCTCACCAATGCCCTGTATAACTGAAGAATAACCTCCCTACTTTTGTATTCAATTCCCCTTGCAATGAACAATAACATTCTATTAGCTTTCCTCATTACTTGCTGTACCTGCATACTAATCTTTTGTGATTCATGCACTAGGACACCCAGGTCCCTCAGCATCTCAGAGCTCTGTAATCTCTCACCATTTAGATAATATGCTTCTTTTTTATTCTTCCTGCTAAAATGGACAATTTCACATTTTCCCACATTATACTCCATTTGCCAGATCTTTGCCCACACACTTAACCTATCTATATCCCTTTGTAGCCTTCTTATGTCCTCTTCACAACATAAATTCCGACCTATCTTTGTGTCATCAGCAAATTTAGCAACCATACCTTCGGTCCCTTCATCCAAGTCATTTATATAAATTGTACGAAGTTGATGGCCCAGCACTGATCCCTGTGGCACACCACTAATTACATGCCAACCAGAAAATGGCCCATTTAGGCCTACTCTCTGTTTCCTGTTAGCTAGCCAATCTTCTATCCATGCCAAAATGTTACTCCCCACATCATGAGCTTTTATTTTCTGCAATAACCTTTGATGTGGCACCTTATCAAAGACCTTCTGGAAATCTAGGTACAGTACATCCACCAGTTCCCCTTTATTCACAGCACATGTTACTTCTTCAAAGAACTTCAATAAATTGGTTAAACATGATTTTCCTTTCACGAAACCATTTTGACTGTGCCTGATTACCTTGAATTTTTCTAAATGCCCTGCTATAACATCTTTAATAACAGCTTCTAACATTTTCCCTATGACAGATGTTAAGCTAACTGGCCTGTACTTTCCTGCTTTCTGTCTCCCTCCCCCATACAATAAAGGAGTTACATTTGCTATTTTTGCTATCTAATGGAACCTTCCCCGAATCAAGGGAATTTTGGAAAATTAAAACCAACGCATCTACTATTTCACTAGCTACTTCTTTTAAGATCCTGGGATGATATCCATCAGGATTTGGGGATTTGTCAGCCTGCAGCTCCAACAATTTGCTCAGTACTACTTCCCTGGTGATTGCGTTCCTCCCTCCCTTCCATTTCCTGATTTACTGTTATTCCTGGGATATTACCTGTATGCTCTATGGTGAAGAGTGATGCAAAATACCTGTTGAATTCATCTGCCATCTCCATATTTTCCATTATTAATTCCTCAGACTCACTTTCTACAGGAGCAATGCTCACTTTGTTAACTCTTTTCTTTTTTAAATATCTATAGAAACTCTTGCTAGCTTTCTCTCGCACTTTAATTTTTCCCTCCTTATTAATCTTTTTGTTGTTCTTTGCTGCTTTTTATATTCTGTCCAATCTTCTGACCTGCCACCCATTTTAGCACACTTCTGGCTCATAATGAGCATGCCTGCCGTATTGCAGGTTTTGGCACCCATTTAGCACCTGAAAATCAGATACGGTACTACTGAATTTCTAGGCCTGTATATTTTCAAATAACATGAATCGCTTTTAAAAGTGTGCATTGAATAATGTGTTTGAAATTCAATCTCAAAGCAGCCCTTGTAGTATCTAGTATCCTTAGGTGCCACAGTAAAATGTTTTCATGTGGAAATGTTCTATCCAAAATAGCAAACATTCATAGCAACAAACAGCAAAGTTAACACTTGCATCCTGATAGATTAGAGTTACTATAGTTAGCAGAACCAAAGCTACCCTGTGGAACAGGCTGCCAGATTATGTTTTCAACACCAATTCACTGAATTCCTTCAAGTGAGAGCTGGGCCCATTTTTAACTAGGACAGAGATCACCTTGTACAAATGTTAGGTACCTGGACTAGTTTCAATGGCGAAAGGGATCAAAGAGGAATTTTCCCAAATTGGCCTGGGTTTTTATCTGTTATTTTGCTTCTCCCAGGAGATTAAATGACATTCATGTTGGGTGTCTTCTTTGACCTCCTTGTCTCGAGAGACAATGGGTAAGCGCCTGGAGGTGGTCAGTGGTTTGTGGAGCAGTGCCTGGAGTGGCTATAAAGGCCAATTCTAGAGTGACAGGCTCTTCCACAGGTGCTGCAGATAAAATTGGTTGTCGGGGCTGTTACACAGTTGGCTCTCTCCTTGCGATTCTGTCTTTTTTCCTGCCAACTGCTAAGTCTCTTTGACTCGCCACACTTTAGCCCCGCCTTTATGGCTACCCGCCAGCTCTGGCGATCGCTGGCAACTGACTCCCACGACTTGTGATCAACGTCACAGGACTTCATGTTGCGTTTGCGGACGTCTTTAAAGCGGAGACATGGACGGCTGGTGGGTCTGATACCAGTGGCGAGCTCGCTGTACAATGTGTCTTTTGGGATCCTGCCCTCTTCCATGCGGCTCACATGGCCAAGCCATCTCAAGCGCCGCTTACTCAGTAAGGTGTATAAGCTGGGGATGTTGGCCGCCTCGAGGACTTCTGTGTTGGATGTTGGGTGTGGAGTGTATGTATTGTGAGGCACATGGCATTGTCATTGTGTGGGACAGTTTGGCTGGACTGGCAGCTCTTTTCTTTGTCATTGTTTATATGTTCTTAATACCAAAATATTACACAGGCTGTTGAATTTCAAGTGTTAGGAATCCACCCATGTTTTGTTATCCAATTTTATTGTTTTTATTTATTTTAGAGATACAGAACTGAAACAGGCCCTTGGGCCCACCAAGTCTGTGCTGACCAACAACCACCCATGTCTACTAACCCTACTGTAATCCCATATTCCCTACCACCTACCTACACTAGGGGCAATTTACAATGGCCAATTTACCCATCACCTGCAAGTCTTTGGCTGTGGGAGGAAACCGGAGCACCCGGCGAAAACCCACGTAGTCACAGGGAGAACTTGCAAACTCCGCACAGGCAGTACCCAGAATCGAACCCAGGTCCCTAGAGCTGAGAGGCTGCGGTGCTAACCACTGCGCCACTGTGCCACCCACTGTTACTAGACAATAAAAAGCTGCTCAAATGTGGAGAGAGGGCTGGGATCTGTCACTTGGGTTTTCGAGGACTCAAATGAAAAAGAAAATAATTCATAAGCTGGGTCTTGGCATTTTCTAGCATTTCGCAATATATTTTCAATAAAGAGAGAGGAGAAATTGCTAAAACTTCTTTTCAGGTTCTAGCAGAATAAATAAATATATATATTATTTGGTCAGCTCTATTCATATTATTGCAAAAGGCTTGAGAATAAATATTCTTGGTGAATTATCTTTTCCACACCAGGAATACCTGTAACACTCACCGCTTATTAGGCACTAATGGTACTAGTTTTAGATAAAACTACAACCTATAGCTGTGGTTTATCTGTGATAAAAAAAATAATAATTATATAGCCCCAAAAAGGACAGGGAGTTGAGAATACTCAAGGAACTAGGAACATCGTGAACCAAAGCTAATTCAGCTGAACATGTCAACATATCAAGGAAATGGCTTTATTTAAACTAAGGATTTTACCAAAAAATGATAAAAGCTCTCTATTATATCCAACATATAGATGCTACATGTCATAAGAACAAAAAAAACACAGGAGCCTGAAATGACTGCTGACCTTGTTATTGTAAAGTTGCTGAATACATTTTCCCTTTGCTATTTTAATAGAGGTGTTTAGCTTAATTAAAGTTAATGCCTCCATTAAAATACCAGAAAAAAGAATTTGATAAGAGTGCATTTAGAGTTTCTACAATAACACCAACAATAATTCTTAACCTGGAATGAGAAAAGCCCATTCGGCATCATTAAGCCTGTCTCAGCAAGATTGCATCCACTGTTATCATGAACTCTGTCACATTTTCATGATCCCCTGAGAATGGTTCTGTCCTCCTGTGCTGCCATCCGCACCCACCCCCCCCACCCACCGCATCCCCGTTTCCCCCCCCCACGCCCCCACCTCATCCCCACCCCAAACACAGTTCAAGGTCAAATTTCTTCTTCAATTCTGCTGATAAACTGTAACCAGGGCATGTGAGAGACTGAAATCAGGCAGGGGCACCACACAACAGCCCTTCCTGATTTCCCACTGGCAGTGATGTTGGGTGCACACTACGCCTCCCCAAATATGGGCAGGCATTTTATAATTACACTAAGTGACTAGAAATAGATCATACAGTGCATTCCTGTCCTTTGTGCTATAGCAATGCTGCGTGCTAGGAACACTGTGCCTTTCTGGCATCCTGAATTACAGAGACTGTAGTGGGGGAAGGAGATGGGGGGGCGGTGGTGAATTAAAACAAAAGGCCTGTCGTACCTTTCCAATAAATCACAGAGTGTTCAATTGCAACAAGGTAGGAGATATTTAAAAAGTTTTTTTTGCTTTTCAGACTGCTGCTAGTATAGGTAGGTGGTAGGGAAATATAGAGACAGTTGGGGATGTAGTAGGAATATGGGATTAGTGTAGGATTAGTATAAATGAGTGGTTGATGGTTGGCACAGACTCGGTGGGCCGAAGGGCCTGTTTCAGTGCTGTATCTCTAAACTAAACTAACAGGAAACAGAGAGTAGGCATAAATGGGTCATTTTCAGGTTGGCAAGATGTAATGAATAGTGCATCACAGGGATCAGTGCTGGGGCATCAACTTCGTACAATTTTTATCAATGACTTGGATCAATGGACCGAAGGTATAGTTGCTAAATTTGCTGATGGCACAAAGATAGATAGAAAAGTAAGTTGTGAAGATAACATAAAGGAGGCTACAGAGAGTCATAGATAGGTTAAGTGAGTGGGCAAAGATCTGGCAAATGGAGTATAATGTGGGAAAATATGAAATTGCCCATTTTCGCTGGAAGAATAAAAAAGAACCATGTCATCTAAATGGTGAGAGAGTGCAGAGCTCTGAGATGCAGAGCGAATTGGGTGTCCTAGTGCATGAAACACAAAATGTTAGTATGCAGGTGCAGCAAGTAGTTAGGAAAGCTAATAGAATGTTATTGTTTATTGCAAGGGGAATTGAATACAAAAGTAGGGAGGTTATGCTTCAGTTATACAGGGCACTGGTGAGACCACATCTGGAGTACTGTGTACAGTATTGATCTCCTTAATTAAGGAAGGATGTAAATGCGTTGGGGAAGCAGTTCAGAGAAGGTTATTAGATAATACTGGAATGGGCTGGTTGTCTAACGAGGAAAGGTTGGACAGGCTAGGCTTGTATCTGCTTGAGTTTAGAAGAGTAAGAGGTGACTTGATTGCAACATATAAGGTTCTGAGGGGTCTTGACAGGATTGATGTGGAAAGGATGGCTCCCCTTGTGGGAGAATCTAGAACTAGGGGTCACTGTTTAAAAATAAGGGGTTGCCCATTTAAGACTGAGACGAGGAGAATTTTTTTCTGTCAGATGGTCATGAGTCTTTGGAACGCTCTTCCTCAAAAGGCGGTGGAAGCAGAGTCTTTGAATATTTTTAAGGCAGAGGTAGATAGATTCTTGATAAGCAAGGGGGTGAAAGGTTATTGGGTGTAGGTGGGAATGTGGATAGAGGTTACAATCAGATCAGTAAGGATCTGATTGAAAGGCGGAGCAGGCTCGAGGGCCAAGTGGCCTACTCCTGCTCCTAACTATGTACATCTCACGCAGAAATTTTCATCCCATCCACTTGGGTTGGATTCAACCACAGAAGAGATGAGAGGGTAGTGGACTAACCTTCTGCACCATCCTCACAGTTACATTTCTATCATATTATAATGAACTGATCTGTTACCCTTTTTAGTAGATCAGAATATATGCATATTTGACTATTGATCTACCTATTTCAAGACCCCTCCAGATTTCCTGATCCCTTCATTATTTCTACGCATTTAGAAATCAATTGTAAGAAGTTACTGAGTTTCACACCAACAAACAATGCTGTATAAAGTCCTTGGAATTATCATAGAATTATATTCTACTCCTCCTGTTTTGTACAAGACAGCAGTAGAAGTAGTTATTGCTGCTGTAGAAGTCACATATGAGTGGACTTACATCCACACATGGGGTTAGCATTTAGTAGACAGGGATTGGTAGTCAGAATGTATAGGAATCAGATCTGACCTGAAGTCATGTCTTATGACTACCTGCCTTTAATAAATGTTATGTTCCTCAATTTATAGGTATGACGAAGTTATGTCTTTAATGGCTAATTGTTGTGACAGTATGATGAATATAACGTCACCTTATTAATCACAATGAAGTCAAACTCCTAGACTTGGGTTCATTTCTAACCAATACAGACCTGTACAGTGTAATTCAGTGGTTGGACTGTATAATGTGTGAATGCATTTTATACCTGGTTCCAATCAAAAGTGTAACATATATAATAAAGCATAAAATCTATCTATCTACCTTGGTAGAAACGTCCACTACCACAATAATGTTACCATGGAAATGAGCCAAAAGAATCAGTCTTGTCACATTTGTCATGTTGAGCCTTCAACTGCACCTGTGGCAAACTAAAACGATCAGCCTACAGATCAAACTTCATTCTGTCAAACTATTAACACTGCTGAATGGTACTGAAACTCGGACTCTGGTTAGGGATCAACTATACCAACTATAAGCTTTCAACATTTGATGTCAATGCCACTCAAGTCCCTATCAAGTGTCAACACCGCATCACAACTGCCACTGTCTATCAACAGACAAAGGCCAGTGCATTTAAAAGCTCAGTAAGAAAGCCATTTGTACATTTACATTGGCACCTTTAACATTTCAAAGCACTTCACATGGGGCAAAGGAGATAGTAAGAGGGGTGACCAAAAGCTTGGTCAATGAAGTGGGTTTTAAGGAGGGTTTTGAAGGAGGAGAGGGAGCTGGATGGGTTTCAGAAGGGCATTTGCACAGCATGCTATATATCTCATTAAAAATGCGTGACATAAATTTCCTGTGCTGAGTAACTGATTCAATTCTTGCACTTCAATATGAAAATTGTTCAGTGTAGTAAAAAGTTTATTTCTCTGGCAGAGGTACACTGATGTGAACATTCCACTTTAATTCATACTGAGTTTCAATTCACTCCAAACTCCTTTTTAATGTAAAAATAATGAGTATTTATTTTATTGAATTAAATAGGCAGCTAATCCAACTGCTACACATTGTTGATAATTCACCCCTGGGAGAATAAAATGAACTGACAACCTTGTCTGATGCAATTTAAAAAATATTTGCTTCCAGTGTAGCTGTACAATACTTATGTTTCATACCAGATTGGTCTTTAAATGAAGCAGTAAACCCATGTAAACAGGTTAATATACCAGAAGCTATTATTTAAATAATACACCAAGGGATAGAAATTCATCTGGACTTTGCTCAGTGTGGGTGAGACACAGGACTGTAACGCTGTGGCCCTTAATCACTAACCCACACTACCAACAGGCAATGTTCCGTGCTGGCAGGGGAGCCATGTAATCTCCTGGGATGGATGAAAACCAATCAAAAATCCAGGCTATTTGGGGGGAAAAATCTGGGAAATTACATCCCCAACCCCTTTAGGCACTCAAAACTAGTCCATGAGATCACATAGACCCTAATTTATATCACAGAATATCTGCCTCTTGTACGAGCTAATCTCTGCCCCAGCCAAAAACAAGTTCAGCTGTCTCTCGTAAGGATACAGCACATCAGCATTCACCACAGGAACTGACGACCTGTTCCACGATTCTCCCCGAAAGGAATTAACAAAAAAACCTAGATCTGTCCTTACATAGCTTGTTACCGTGTCCTTCCTAACCTATTCGGTTGTAATAATTGTTCCACAGAAATGCAATCTAGTCCCTTCATTAGTTTATAAACCTCGATCAAATCATCCCTGAGCCTACACTTTTCTAAAGTATACAGACCCAGCCCTTTGATTCCCTCTGGGTACTCAGTTTCTTAACCTGGAAACTAATCTTGTGATCCTCCTCAGCACCCTTTCCAGTGCCTCAATATCCCCCACCATGTGCTCCAGTATTCCAACTGAGACCCAACCAAAATCTTGTAGAGGTACAAAATGGTATGCTTTGTTTGAATATGAATTGTCCTGTGGTTAGAACGTGGAATCCTGTTTGCTTTAGTTAGAGCTTCCTGGCATTGGTCATAATTTTTTGAAGAATGATGCACTAATGCACCCAAATCTCTTTCTTTCACATAAAAACAGAAAGTACTGGAAATACACAGCAGGTCTGGCAGCATCTGTGGAGCGAGAAATAGAGTTAATGTTTCAGGTCTGTGACCTTTCATCAGTACTTTGCTTTCACCACTGATTTAGTTCTATTCACATATAATGACCAAGTATGTAATGGGTTAATTGTCCTTTATAAGGCTGAGTCCTAACCGAATTTATGAGCTCTGTTAAACAATAAACATAATTCTGATTATGGTGCAGCAAATTCTGCTTCTGTCTTGCTTAACTTCTCATTTACCTTGAAACAGGGTTTATTTCCCTTTGAACTCGAATATGGTTCCAGCAATTACTTTTGAAAGTATTCCGGTACTATTTCAAACCATCTACTTTTAACCTCTAAGCTATCAAAACACTTTGGTTAACTGCTGTTGCAGTTTATATCAAACTCAACAATACTTCAAACATCTCATGGAATAAAAGGGACGGTAGCAACATAGATACAAAATTGGCTGAGTGACAGGAAACAAATAGTGCTTAATGGATGTTTTTCGGGCTGGAGGAAGGTTTGTAGTGGAGTTCCCCAGGGATCAGTGTTGGGACTCTTGCTTTTCCTGATATATATTAATGACCTAGACCTTGGTGTACAGGGCACAATTTCAAAGTTTACAAATGATATGAAACTTGGAAACATTGTGAACTGTGAAGAGGATAGTGTAGAACTTCAAAAGGACATAGACATGTTGTTGGAATGGGCAGACAGGTGGCAGATGAAGTTCAATGCAGAGAAATGTGAAGTGATTCATTTTGGTAGGAAGAATATGGAGAGACAATATAGAATAAAGGGTACAATTCTAAAGGGGGTGCAGGAGCAGAGGGACCTAGGTGTATATGTGCATGTCATTGAAGGTGGCAGGACAGGTTGAAAGTGCGGTTGATAAAGCATACAGTATCCTGGGCTTTATTAATAGGGGAATAGAGTACAAGAGCAAGGAAGTTATGTTGAACTTGTGTAAGACACTAGTTCGGCCTCAGCTGGAGTATTGCGTTCAGTTCTGGGAGCCGCACTTTAGGAAAGGCATGAAGGCATTGGAGAGAGGACAGAAAAGATTCATGAGAATGGTTCCAGGGATGAGGAACTTCAGCTATGAAGATAGATTGGAGAGGTTAGGACTGTTTTCCTTGGGGAAGAGAAGGCTGAGAGGTGATTTAATAGAGATATTCAAAATCATGAGGGGTCTGGACAGAGTAGATGGCGAGAAACTGTTCCCTCTCATGAAAGGATCAAGAATGAGGGCACACAGATTTAAAGTATTTGGGAAGGGAAGCAAAGGTGACACGAGGAAAACTTTTTCACGCAGCAAGTGGTTAAGGTCTGGAATGCGCTGTCTGAGAATGTGATAGAGGCAGGTTCAATTAAAGCATTCAAAATGGAATTAGACAGTTATACGAACGGGAAGAATGTGCAGGGTTATGGGAAGAAGGCAGGGGAATGGAACTTGATGGAATTGCTCTTTCGGAGAGCTGGTGCAGACATGATGGGCTGAATGACCTCCTTCTGCACTGTAACGATTCTGTGATTCATGCTGAGAACTTAGAGATCATTAACTTAATGGCGAATATCTAGGAAGACAAGGACATTCAGGTGTTAAATATACAAATCTTCATGATGAATCAAAGTCACTCTTTTCAATCCAAGGAACAACACTGTTCATTAAATCAAGGAAACACCCCAGTTGATCTTTCAACCAAAAACATAAGCTGAATTTTATGAAAATGAAACAATCACTTCAAATTCCACCTACATTCATTATAAGACTCTCTTGCTTAGATCTGGAGCCTCCTCACATCTGGAGGCTACTTGAGTGTAGCCCTTCTAAATTATGTAGTGTATCCATGTTGGTGCATTTTACTATTAAATCCACCCTGTTAGTTGTTTGCATCAAAATGTGAGACAAGAATCTAAGAAACTGTACCTTAAGTGAGTTTACAATTTGGTGACACTCCAATTTTGCTATGAATCTCAGATATATGGAATACATTGAGAAGCTTTACAACATGGATTTATTCAGACTTTAAAATACTGAAAGACACAAGGGAGGAGATTTTTGAGACACATTCTGGGCAGGAATTTTGTCATTGGGATTAAATGAGACCCAGCCGTTAAAATTGGCTGGGCTTCATTTTGCTATAGGAGGATGGTAAATTAACTCGCCAGCATGGTTTCATACCAGACACCAGCTGGCAGTAAAAATCTAGGCCTGAGGATTGATCTTATGCGGCAGCTGTATTACAGTTAAGATTTGGTACACGTGGAGCGTGTATTTTCATTGTAAATACATACGTAAACTGCAGTACCCAGTACCCTCTGGTGCTGCCATAGGTATTTTCAATATTAAAAATGTCACACTGTGTGACATGCAACAGTGACTCTAGTGAGCAGCTGGTAGGAAGGTGAAGGGGCAGGGGATGCAATGGGAGCGATGAGTTGGGAGAAAGACAAATGATTGTGGAAAGGATCAGAAGAAAGCCACAAAGGATACACTTTCCCTGCAACTCCCACCCAAGATGCAGCCTGCAGCGATAAGTGGATCCTTTCCACGCCAAAGCACAACACCCCACCTCCCAACTAAGAGGAAATAAAAAGAAAAGTCAAAGAGAGAAACAAAAATAAACTTTAAAGGGAAGGAAATAACAGAGAAGGGAAAGAGAAGGTGCAAAAGCAAAAGAGAAGACAGGGAGAAATAGATAATAAGAGTCAGGAAAGAGACTGACCATAATCTTTCACTTACTGTCTGGAATTTTGTCGATGTGGTGGGGACAGCCTCGCTTCGGCCATTTGTTGGACCCCCTGCTACATCTTTCAGCCATCCAGCAACTAATTAGTTGCCATCAGGGCTCCCATCCCTTTATAGAATGAGTGCCTGCCCCCAGAAGCTGCCAGCCAGTTCGAGGGCCAGCTGCTCAACAGTCTCAGCAGCGCCACAGGGTGTAGTGGCCAATGCTGGGATTGCATCTGGAAGAGAGGATGCCATGGGAGCAGGCTGCCTTCCCAACCACGTAAGTGGGGTCTGGAGGCACTGTGGCCAATCAGGCAGGCCCTGACAAGGGGGGGTGGGTGGGGGGGAATGTTATTGCTGAGGGCGGGGGGTGGGGATTGGTTGTCGCAGGGGCCCTCCGTGGGCCACAGAGTGCTTCCACCAAGCCCGCAGGGAGGCCACCAGGGTTTACTAGGCTGACTCCCCATACGGTGGAGTGGCCACCCGGCACTGGTAAAATGCCAGCGGCAGTGGGAAGAGGCCCTTAATTCACTACTTAAATGGCGCAATTGGCCTCTGGGTGGGAGGGCCATCCTCCACCTTTCCTGCCGCTGGTAAAATGGCATGGCGACAGGGGGACGACGGACAGTCCACCTCCTTGCCTCCCAAACCATCCCCAAAGGGCTGGTAAATCCAAGCCCACTATGTGCAATTCCACAGGACATTGGCTAGTAAGATAACAAATGGTATAAAATAATAACTCCAGAATATTACTTCAGACCAAGTTATGACAGACAGACAAAGGGTCAAAGGTTTAAACCAGTAAAAGGCAAATACGAAAATCTGAACAGCATATATAACAGGCAGGAAAACAGATTGAAAGTCATGATTTGGCAGTGGGTTTTGCTCACAAGTTTATTCCTTGAAATAATTCACTGCAAACAGCAATTTTTGCAATTCACTGATGTTTCAATTCTGAACATTGTGAAACTAAAAATTTAATAGGAGATCTATAAAGAAGCAACATCTGTTAAATTGAAGCTTACAATGAAAAATATTTCATATTTTCAGTATTTGACCATTTTAAAACTTTTTGCTGGCTCCAAATGTCCTAATACAAAATTAATCAATGCAGAAAGCATTTTACAGCACTTCTCTACTATTAACCCAGAGCATCACGTTCACCCTCTAAATCTTATATAGTTCCACTTATGCAAGATAATAACAAAATTGCACAACAGGCAAGATAGGATTTTGAAAAATTCTTGCAATAAACACAATGCTCTGAATATTTCATTTTTTTGGCATTGTTGCACCCCCACAATTGGATTATGATAGTGCATTTTAATTTTTCATGTTATTCTTATTCTAGATTTGATCTCCTGATACAGTTCACTCTTACACTGTTAGTGATAGAAATCCCACTCCCTGTACTCTGATGGTGTTCCTATTTCAAAATGATATATAAGTGAGATGAGAAGAAGCACCTTCAGTAATACATTAAAACTAATGTCTCATAAAACTGAAGTGATGGTAAACTTCAAAGATATATTACCCGAATGGACACTTCTGTTGTTCAATCTTGCAGCTGCGGTAAGTAATATTTTTGGATTAAAATAATTTTATGAATGACCCATTGTTTATACTTGCTTTAAAAGTGTTTCAATGCAGTATATAGTACATAGTGGGCGAAAAGCTCCACCAGCGTTCTGGTGGACTCTCACGGTGACTTCAGCAGGTTTCTGCATGTTTGGCTGGCAACTAGGCCACAGTGAAGTTATATCAAACACTGGCCTGGCCCCAAGGTATTCGGGGTAGCCTTGCAGGGGCTGAACTTCCACCTGCCCATACAAAGCCATCAACATTAGGGCAATGGTATCAGGTACTCTAAATGCCAGAGTTCACGTGCCCTGGACCTTCTTATGGATTTAAGGAGCAGCTAGTCTAGAAAAGAGCAAGTATACTAGTGGACCCACTAGTGGCTGTGCAGGTCCTCAAACATTCACGCAAGATTTTTTTTTAAGTAGCCCCATTTTAAGGCTGTGGGACAGCCCCTGTTTTTTTCTGTGTGGGGTGGGGGCGGGGTGGCATGGTGGGTGCGTTCCCCAGCCTTGGACTTGCTGGCCTCTTCTGCGAAGTGTGGGCACCCAAGATGCATGCCCAATCCACCGGTGGCATATAACCGGTGACTGTCCCCTCACCCTGCCAATTTTGGCAGGGTCAATGGCAGAGGCAAAGGGGGGGGGGCAAATTTCAGCACCTATTCTGAGATGTACTTTCCTGCTGAATTTCAGACTGGTAATGAAGTGTGCATAAAGTTGACAATACATTACAAAGGTTTTCAGTAAATAGAGAATGCACTGCCTTTGCATTTATGCAATTAGTATTTATAAATATCTTATATAAAAGCTATATAATATTCTCATTACATGAATAAATTATATACCTAGTAAATTTGGTTCTGTTTGATAACAGGTATAACTATAACAGATATTTTCTGTATGCAAATTGTTAAGTGCTTACAGAGTTAAAACGAAAGCTAACGTCATTATGGATACATTCCAACTAACTATTGCTTATTACAATGGCAAAAAAGTAACTAGTTTTAGAAACATGGGACTAGAACTTGGTCCATGCTTTTTCTTTGGGCATAGGGGTTGCGATTTGTGACCTGCCCGTGCCCATTGCCACGGTGATAGGCAGCATGAAAATTTAGTGCTGCCCCCTCATTTACCTGTTTGTAGCAGGACTCACGCTGCTTGCTGCCTGAATGCTCAGCAGGGAGCCAGGCAACGTTCACAGAGAGCACATGATGCAGACAGCCTGCTCTTTTTAAAGGCGGTCTGTCCCTCTTAAAGGGAAGCCGCACTGAATAACAGGAGGCTGCTGCTGAATACTATTGCTGGAAATCTGAGGAAGATAAATTGAACACCAGGGCCAAGAGAGGGCTCCCGGCTTTAATGATGTGGTGCTGGAGGCCTTAGTCATGGAGATGAACAGGAGGAGAGATGCCATTGTTCTGTAGGGGTGCCAGGAAGCCCTCAAGGACCACTCTCAGAAGGGATTGGCAACAACTGGCCAGGGTAGTCAATTTCCAGAGTCTGGCCCCAAGGACCCCAAGTCTAAGAAGTCTAATGATCTCACGTACATGGTCATGTTCAGAAAAGCATTTTCACATGATATCTCCTTCCCACCACAACAACAATCTCTCACAATGCTTAATGCACTACACTCCCATCACTCATCCAGCTGCATTCCCTGGCACTTAGGACTCACATCTAACATCCAGATACTGCACCTCACCCACACGCATATTCTAATGATGCCAGCCTCACACCCAACCCCAACTGCATCCACATACCTGCAGCTACTCTGCTGTGGCAGGCACATCACCCAAATACAGGCATTTTGGCCTATCTTTTCACGACAAATTGGCACACAATAGAAGGGAGCAGAGCAGAATTGATGGGGGCAAGGACGCCTGCACCTCCTGAGCCCTACGAAGGAGCTGGTTCTCCACATCATCGGACTAGTTGTGACCTAGCACATGGCATCCTGTCTCACAGAGAACATTGAGGATGATGCCCCTTCTCAACTTACACCTCACCATCATCCTATCTGGCAAGATGAGCAAGCTGCAGATGGTGTGATCATGGACCTATTGCTTTCCTCTCCACTCTCCGTCCCCCATCCCCACACTGCCCTTCCCTCACATCAACCTTCCCCTTTCTGATTTCTCACTTCTGGACACCCAATAACCGCCGCCAGCCCACTCACAACCAATGCAGGAGGAGGAGAGACAGAAGCAGCACATTTCATCTGACACTCGCAGCCACCAGCTCAGATACTGGCACTGCACATACCTTAAAGGCTAGTATAGAGTTGGAATCAAAACAACGGAGTCACCAGGCACGAGTGGGCTGCGGCTAGGCCAGGGTAAAGAATGGTTAGTTTTTGTGCCTGCTCACCAGAGGGCAGGGTCGCAGATGAGTTCTGCTACAGGGGACTCAGATGAGGACTTCGATGGGGTGACATATGGGAGAACACTGATGAGGATGCACAATGAGATGCTGGGTGCATTAGCTGGCCTGCCAGACAGCTTCCTGTCACTGCCAAGGAGCATGGAGGAATCCAGCTTCAACTTGCCCATTCTGCAGGCTCTGTTCCATCCCCCTATCGTGTTGCAGACCCAAAAGCACTACAACTGCAGCCCCCTCATCTGTTGCACCCTTTATGTGGGCAGGTCACCAGATCCTCTCCCCTCCCTGCAAGGATACAGCAATGCTCCCTGCCAAATCCAGGAACTCACCACAACACCTTCAAAAACACACCATGGTGCTCCCAGAGACTTTGCAATTAGAGAAGTTATTCTAAATTACCTTAACTGCAAGGTGGGTGCCTAGCCCTTTAAATAACACTAGTGCAGGCTCCTCCTGTAGCTGAATATGTTCTTTGCTAAGTGACAAGTGAATACATTGAATGGGCCTGCGCGGTCGAAGTTTGCAAATAGAGTCCTACTGACTCAGTGACATCATGATAGCACCAGCTCAGAGGCTGCAAACGCAGACAGGGGCACTCCTGCGAGAGCCTTTCCCAGCATGCCCTACTTGGATGGTCTCCAGCTTCCAAAGGGCCATCTCCAGCGGCGCTACGAATCCAAACTTCACGTTCCTGAAATTTTACAGTACCGATGGAGTGCTGACTCTCTGAAACAACCAACCAGTTAGTTCCATTCTAGTGTCATTTCCCTATACCCTTTTGGATTCTTTTTCAAATATTTATCCACTTCTCTTTCAAAAGCAGTTCTGGATTCTGCCTCCATCACTATTTCTGTTAGGGTATTCCTTGTCCTAATGACATCAATTATGAAAAAAATTCTCCCAACCTCTTCCTTCATTCGTTTGGTGATGATCATGCATGTTATCTTGAATTTATGGCCTCTTGTTAATTACTCACTGACCACTGGAAAAAGTTTTCCCCGAATTTACTTTATCAAAATCGCTCATCATTTTGAACACCGCTTTTATATCTCCTCTTAGCTATATTCATTCTGATGAATAAAGCTCCAGTTTCTCTATTCTCTTGAGCCGCTCATCATTGCTAAAACTTCTCATTCCCGGTATCATCTTAGTTAATTCTTTTTGTATCCTGCCCATGGGTTTGACATCTTTCTTACAGTGTGGTGTCCAGAACTGGATGCAGTATTCTAACTGTGGACCAACCAATGGTTTGTCTACACAGAGCTTTGAGAGGGTGAATGTTGGTTGCAAAATCAGATGAGTCATGAATGAATAGTCTGTCTGATTCATCATGAAGTTCATTACATGGTCAGAAAACTTGTGTTGGTGGCCAGTAACAGACTCCATTCACCCTACAAAATATATTGAAATGGATCCGATACCATATTGAGTGTTTTTCTCACCAGAAACAGGTTCAGTCATGTATCCTGATGTTATCTGGAATTGAAAGCTAGCCTCAGTGCCATGAAGCTATCATCGATTGTCATAAAAACCCATCTGGTTCACTAATGCCCTTTAGGGAAGGAAATCTGCTGTCCTTACCTGGTCTGGCCTACACATGACTCCAGACCCACAGCAATGTGGTTGACTCTTAACTGCCCACTAAAGTGGCCTAGCAAACCACTAAGGGCAATTAGGGATGGGCAACAAATGCTGGCCTTGCCAGTGATGCCCACATCCCATGAAAGAATAACAAAAACTTGGCTTGGCCTGTAGGATTCTGCTTCTTAAAGGTGAGGATTACTTGTCACTTTGGTCAGAAAATGAGATACTCTTTTGCTAATTATATTGATTTATATGTGTTTTCAGTTTTTATTGTTTTGCCCTTTTTGGGCATTGCAAGTCTGTTATTTCCAACTGTTTCTTACAACCACCTTGCTTCCAAATTTGGAGGGAAAAGAGGAGTTCTTGAAGGGATTACAAAGGCAGGTGCAGCTGTACCTTACGCATTACATACACAATGTTCTGCTCCTTGAACATGCATTTACTAGGCATTTATGAGGAGACCAGCCTCTGGCACTTCCTCTTCATGAAGGACACAACTACATATTTATGGCATCTTCTGTAGGCTGACCGAAAGACAATTTCTGATGGCTCTTCCTGCAGGTATGAAGGTCACGATTGCATTAAACTTTTATATCGTTGGATCCTTTCAGGCTGCCACTAAATCTGTCAGTAAGTTGTACAATACACATGTGGCAGAGGCCTTATTTGCAAGAGGTAGCACATTCATCACTTTCCCTGTGGAAAGGAGACATCAAGCTCAGCAGGGCACAGAACTTTTCTCTGGTGTCAAGGTCCTTCGAAGTGAGCAGAACATATTAAATGGTATTCATATACTGAACATACAATTGAGCCTGGCCATCACCTCCTGATAGGCAATGTGTACTGTTAAATTCTGGGGAAGATTCTGCTATCAAACAGGAGGGTTCGAGTACTCTGCCACTCCATCAACTTGTCCACAGGCTTTCTTCTTCCATAATGGGTTTCCTTTTACTCCATCTTTGCCTGCCACTCAGTCTGCCCTGACTCTCTGCCCAAAGCCTTGGCAGAAGTTGACAAATATTTAAAATCCACATTAAACCTTACAAAGGTTGAATCATGACTTACCCCAATATGGGAGCTTATGTTAATTATTAAATTGATCTGACCCTGGAAAATGGTACACAGCCAGCTAAGTGCTAACTCTACTGGCAGCTCGTTCCCACTGATATGGATTTTCAGAGAGTGCAAAATCATGGTATAGTGTGCTCTTTACCCATCGCAGGTTTGATGAATGAAGAGATTTCTTATCCTTGCATATGATAGTTACATAAGTAAATCAATCTCTACGGATATTGTCTCATCGATAAATAAATAAGCCTGGTCACACATCAGTTACATAAAATAAATGCGTGCAATTCATCCACTTTATTTATACAATAAATAAAAATAGAATATATAATCATGAGAAAGAGGAGTTGATGTAAAGGTTCAGTCATGATCTTATTGAATGGCAGAGCAGGTTCAAGGGGCTGTATGGTCTACTCCTGTTCCCATAGGTTGTGTTCTTGTGAAACATAGACAATATTTAGCATATGGCATTAGATATAAATAGAATGCAAGTAATATAGAACAATTACAAATGTATGCAATTACAAAAAATACATATAAATCTTACATTGTCAGCTTGGTTCAGCTGGCAGCACTCACCTGTATCAAGAGTTTGTGGCTTCAAGCCTCAGAAAAAACATGAGTACATAATGTTGGTTGACACGAGAGTGCAGTACTGACAGAGTGCTGTGCAGTTGAAGGTGCCATCTTTCAGATGAGATTTTAACCTTGGGTCTTGTGGTGCTTAATCAAGTGGATGTAAAAGATCCACTGAGGAACCAGAGCAGGACACAAAATCTGGCATTGCTTTTCACCAACATGGTGGCACCTCTCTCCTACCTCAGTCACCATGTCTCCTGCTCCGGTTCTTCTGTGCTTGTGACAATGTAAGAAGGTAACTACCTTGAATTAGTGTGGTGGAGCAGGTCAGTGAGCAGAGTGTAAGCTGAAACCAATGTTGAGGTTTGGGTTGAGAAGAGATGGAGAATCCCAGGGGAGGAGAAAGGATGAGGCTGGCTACAGAGTTGGACTAGAAGCAGGCAGCACAGACACTGGTTGAAAGTTGACAGGAGCATGGATGCTGGTGTCAAATATGGACACCTTATTTTTAGAGCGGTTGAATCTCCTGTCCTGACTAACTACCAGCCTGATAACACAGAGTGGTTAGCAAGCCCCAAGGATTTTAATAAAGCTATATTATACAAAGACACACAGATAGATAGGCTTATTTCAATTAAAAACTCCCTTAATTTTAAATCATATATTGAAACATACAATCAGTCTTGACTGTGTTCTGGCAATGGGTCTGATCAACTGTTTCACATGTTCTGCATTAATCTTTTTGGAAATAATTTCTCCCTACCATTACCTTTTTCATTGTACAGTTCATCACTTTTCTTTGTCTTTTTTCCACACCTTTACTTCTTTCCAGATATACTCTCAAGCACTACATGAACTGCTATGCCTGTGCTGGGACGAGGGAGCAGTACCTCAGGACATGCGCGATGCCAATATCATCATCCTCTATAAAAACAAAGGTGACCGCGGTGACTGCAACAACTACCGTGGAATCTCTCTGCTCAGCATAGTGGGGAAAGTCTTTGCTCGAGTCACTCTAAACAGGCTCCAGAAGCTGGCCGAGCGCATCTACCCTGAGGCACAGTGTGGCTTTCGTGCAAAGAGAGCGACCATTGACATGCTGTTCTCCCTTCGTCAGATACAGGAGAAATGCCGCGAACAACAGATGCCCCTCTACATTGCTTTCATTGATCTCACCAAAGCCTTTGACCTCTTCAGCAGACGTAGTCTCTTCAGACTACTAGAAAAGATTGGATGTCCACCAAAGCTACTAAGTATCATCACCTCATTCCATGACAATATGAAAGGCACAATTCAACATGGTGGCTCCTCATCAGACCCCTTTCCTATCCTGAGTGGCGTGAAACAGGGCTGTGTTCTCGCACCCACACTTTTTGGGATTTTCTTCTCCCTGCTGCTTTCACATGCGTTCAAGTCCTCTGAGGAAGGAATTTTCCTCCACACTAGATCAGGGGGCAGGTTGTTCAACCTTGCCCGTCTAAGAGCGAAGTCCAAAGTACGGAAAGTCCTCATCAGGGAACTCCTCTTTGCTGACGATGCTGCTTTAACATCTCACACTGAAGAGTGCCTGCAGAGTCTCATCGACAGGTTTGCGGCTCCCTGCAATGAATTTGGCCTAACCATCAGCCTCAAGAAAACGAACATCATGGGGCAGGACGTCAGAAATGCTCCATCCATCAATATTGGCGACCACGCTCTGGAAGTGGTTCAAGAGTTCACCTACCTAGGCTCAACTATCACCAGTAACCTGTCTCTAGATGCAGAAATCAACAAGCGCATGGGAAAGGCTTCCACTGCTATGTCCAGACTGGCCAAGAGAGTGTGGGAAAATGGCGCACTGACACGGAACACAAAAGTCCGAGTGTATCAAGCCTGTGCCTTGCTCTATGGCAGCGAGGCCTGGACAACGTATGTCAGCCAAGAGCGACGTCTCAATTCATTCCATCTTCGCTGCCTCCGGAGAATACTTGGCATCAGGTGGCAGGACCGTATCTCCAACACAGAAGTCCTCGAGGCGGCCAACATCCCCAGCTTGTACACATTACTGAGTCAGCGGCGCTCGAGATGGCTTGGCCATGTGAGCTGCATAGAAGATGGCAGGATCCCCAAAGACAGATTGTACAGCGAGTTCGCCACTGGTATCAGACCCACCAGCCATCCATGTCTCCGCTTTAAAGACGTCTGCAAACGCGACATGAAGTCCTGTGACATTGATCACAAGTCATGGGAGTCAGTTGCCAGCATTCGCCAGAGCTGGCGGGCAGCCATAAAGGCGGGGCTAAAGTGTGGCGAGTCGAAGAGACTTAGCAGTTGGCAGGAAAAAAGACAGAAGCGAAAGGGGAGAGCCAACTGTGTAACAGCCCGGACAAACAAATGTTTCTGCAGCACCTGTGGAAGAGCCTGTCACTCTTGAATTGGCCTTTATAGCCACTCCAGGCGCTGCTCCACACACCACTGACCATCTCCAGGTGCTTACCCATTGTCTCCCGAGATAAGGAGGCCAAAGAAAGAAAAGAAATTTCTTTCCACCATTCATTTCTCTAACTTTCCTCAATTCTTTTCTTTCATTCAAGCTCTTGTCATTCATTGTTTCTCGGATTTTTTTTATGTCTTCCATCTTTCATTGCCTCGTCTCCTGCCCTTTACTTCTCTTCCCAACCTGTCACACCCCTCCCTCCATTTTATTTTGCTTCCTTATGTTACCGTCCTCTGCATTCCTTCCTTTTAACTGCCTGTTAACTGCAATGGCTCATAGTACACAGATTTACTCACAAAACAGTACAGGAATGCCTTCTGAGCAGGTTGAAAATTGAAGAGGAGGTGATTGTGTGTTTGCAAGGGAATGGGGCACGTACATTGCAAACAGTGAATAAACCAGATGGTTTGTCTCACTGGCATGATGTAAAGCATGCTCACTCAAACACTAACAGTATTCTGTCAAGTTTCTCTGATTGTCATTTTTTTTGAAGTCATTACTTATGCTTTCCAAAAGTTAACGTCCACAATTACAACCAGAATGAATTCATGTACATCCAGCATTGATAACACAAATCTTCTGGGGCAAAACCAAATCATCCTTAGTTCCATTCTCAATTACAAATCGCAGATATCAAAGATCACAGCAACTCCAGCAAACACCTCATAAACGTACAGCACAAAATTGTTGAAATCAGCAATGCTTAACATACACTTCTTAAAGGGAAAAGCCCAATTGCAGAATACTGAAACTAATATTGGTATCACCTGCTTCTGCATATAGTTATAGTAAATATATACAGCTACATTGATGTCTGGGTACTTCCAAAGAAGTGAATAGAAACAAAGTCTAAATTATTGTTTCATTTTTCTAATTTTCACACATTTTAAATATTCTCAAGTATTTCTTTGCACATAAGTTCTAAATTCTCAAACTAACAAAGTCAAACAATCTGTATTTCCTTTCAGTGAAATATGAGATGTGTTTGAGAGCAAACATATCACTTCTTCTTAGCAGCAAGCCCTGTGTGTGTGCAATTAGCACAGAGGGAAAGTGAAACGCACCGCAAAGCAAGTCAAGAAATGTCATCCACAAAGTGCTTGTGGATTATTTAACAAATCGTGCATTGCCCATCAGATCTGTTTAGGCATTAGCAGCAGATCTAACCAAAGCACTACAAGTTTAAAGAGCAGAGGCTGACTTTGCAAAGGCAGCACTTAAGTTAAAATGAATTATAAATCAGCAACGAAGTAAACCATGCAAGATTTAAAAACAAACAGAAATGTGCCAAATGCAGTCTGCTGCTCACAAACCTATTAGGCAATGCACCCAGCATCTGCCCTGACTGTAAGGCTATGTAACAGGAGATGATGAGGAGACAGCAAATGGGAATGAAAAACCTCAACACAAAAGGTCTGCAATATCACCATATCCAGTGTCTTTAATTTCATTTCAAAGAAGTTAATTAAATCACATCTGATTCCCAATTGCCTTGTCCATGTCTGTCCCCTGCAGAACAAAGGGACATTAAAATCTGAAGCCTGGGAGGTGGGGAGACCTTTAAGCACGTTGCACAGTTTTGATTTCAATATCCAAAGAGACAGGTATTCTACACTAAACTCATGACTGCTATGGGCTGAGGCGACACAAACTCAAATTGAGAAATGAAATATTCCCCCCCTTAGTAGACAGATCTAAGGAATGATTCAAAACATATCTGCTTCAACATTGATTTGCTGTCATTTGTGTTCCTCCTATCCATTCGTTACATCTTGATCATACAAGCAGTAATGTAATCTGTTGCTAGGTATGACCAATGTAACTCTTTCTAAAAGGCTAACTGTATTACAGATGAAGAGAGGAACAGGCGCTATCCTATCATGTCACACAACCAGCAGTCTCTAGTCTTCTGACAAAGCTTGACCCTTCCTTGGGAGACAGAAGAGGTCAAGACCCCTGCAGCGAGCTGCTTGGTAAAACACTAACATAGAGCGACGAGTGGATATTGAAAACATATTCTCAAGGCTCTGGTTGTAAAAATATTAGACAAACATGATCCATTTAGTCAGAATACTTTGACCTTTTTTTCCCCTTAAACTGTTCAGATAAATATGGAACCTCCTCAACAATAAAGAAAGAAGAAAGCCATGACAAATAAAACATAATCTCATTAGCAGCCAACGGACATAATATTTTATGTACAGAAATAGAGAAAGATATGGTGCTTTGAATACCTATTCCAAAACAGAATTTGTTCATTGAATCCAGCTTAATACATAAACTTAAATAGGAAATCGCTTGTGTTTATTTCATTTTTTTATTTGTTCTCTTACCTATTGCCTGGATTCCAGTTTTAAAACCAGCAGTATTTTAATTTTGTAATGTTTTGACACATTAACTGTCAAGCATTTCTGTACTGTCTTTACAGTTTTATTTGCTCTACATTTATGCATCTAAATATACAGTGCAAATATTTGGTATTTGCTTAGGAAGGCATTCTCAAAAGATGCATGGGGTAACTTTAACTCTAAAGGCCTGGCAGCAACTGTGTGAGCAGACAGTTAAAATTTACTGAGTGACTTACCCACCAATGTCCCACCTGGATCCCGAAATCTTCAATTTTAACCTGCTCTTCTGATCAGGTGACAAAGACGGCTGCTGGTGAGGTCCTTCTTTAGATTGCAGATCAGATTCTGATGATGTCATTGAGCTGACTGCCCCGCCTGCCATTTTAACTCTGACCTCAGCGGGAAACCCATTATGGCTTTTCTGCCAGTTGAAGATAGAGGGCAAAGGATCCAGGAACAAAATAGGCCATTTAAAAAAATTGTTCTACTTTCTTTGTGGGGCAGGAGAAACAGGAGTGCTCCTTTGGGCCTACAAGGAACATTTAGTTCTCTCCCGTATAGGCTGTCCCCCTCCCTCCCAAGAGACTCTCCAAAAACCTACCTCCTTTGGATTTAGATGGGCCTGGGCCGGATCCAAATCCCAAGTTAAAATCAAGGCTACAATGTTGAAAAACAAGTGAGAACAATTTTGAGAGCGTTATACCAGTAATAGCCTAGTGAAAATCTCAGTATAAACACGAGTTTATAAATGTAACATTATAAGATACCCAAATCAGCTTCCATTGAATCAGCAACAAATAACAATCATAAAAATGTTGTGAAAGTTCACCCTAAGTATTGTAATAATCCAGCATAAAAGCAAAAGATTAAAACTAAGAGATTTAGACCACTGGCACATCCTTAATCACTGCTAGGAATTAAAAAGGACCTGAAAACAAAATATAGCAGCATACAGATAGTGCTGTAGTAGGTAAGATCTGCATCTTCTCATGCCGTTGGTACGTAACAATCTCCCACAGTGACTATCATCCTCAACGTCAAAATATGTAATCTAAGTCATTGTTATTGGTGAAGGGAGCAGCCAAATCTGCCCTGCTATAAATATTCTGCAGCAAAAGCGCACAAAGTTTAACATTTCTTGTGTGGTGAATGCTTCTAAGACGTCCTTAGGACTATTCATTGTACCTTCTTGCCCATTTTTGGCAAGTCAAGCCATTTTCTGCAATTAAACAAAAATTCCATTTGCTCAACATTCAAAGCTACATCTAGCAAAATGTGCTACACGTTAAGTCCAAGCATGACTGTTGCATTAGTGTCAATTCTGCTTTGGCTGAAAAAAATCAAGGCTCTTGTGATTGGCACATGTGGGAAAGAGGTAGTTTTGCACTTTATCCATTTTGTAAGCTATAAACAGCCAAATAACTGTTTTCTGAATTTATATTTCAGGGGGTAGTGACAGCAAAGGTGACTGATTCCTGAACACCAACCTATAGAGATATAATACTCATGTTTTGATTTAGATATATTTAGGCATCTTGAAGATGTGTTTCAAATACTTGCTGGCATGCATCAATATAACCATGGAAAGCTTTGCCAGATCTTTGTAAAGTATTGTATGTTATATAGACGAACTATGTCCTGTGGGATTTCGTCGGGACCTTGGGGAGAGTAAGAAGATATGAATCTGAAGACAAAAGTGATTCAGATCCCATCCACTGATGAAACCTCTGTCAAAACTAGAAATAGAAGTGCAGATGGACTAAATTACAAATCCTTTCCAATGAAGGTAACCATTACATGATTAATAAATTGAAACCGTCCCACTACAAAAATAATAAAATGACTACAGGGAGAAAACGTGACCCTTCAGATGAAGTCAAAAGTGCAACTGGCCTGGAGCCAGGTGATGTTTTTTCCAGAAGACTGGTGCTGAGGAAGGTTGCAATCTCCCAGCTCCAATCAACCTCTTGTTACCCATTATTCAGGGTTTCCAGTCAGTGCAGCCTTGTGAAGAAAGATATATTTTACAGCCAGAAGTCACTGATGCATTCCTTTCCTTCATTGCATCCTCGCTGTGTTGAAATCAACACTCATTGATTTTTTTACTTTAATCGTTCTTTCCCAGACCTCAGAACTGTTGAATTCCTTGTCTTTCCCAATCGTTCCTTCCTCCTACAATCTACCAAGGGTAAAAATAGGCTTGGCATGAGCTGATCAATTTTATTTTCATTTTCCCTCCCAAACTTTTCGAACCTTGGTTTCCCGATTAAAAAGACTTGAGATTCTTTGTTTTCAGCTTGTAACAAAATCTCTTTGATGGAGTTCAGAGATTTCAGAATTGATTTCGAATCAGTTTTATATAAGCGTAATGCATGCAATTTCTTGACATATGAATAACTGTTGTGAGACTTCCGAGATTTCTGTTTGCCTTTCTCAGCTGAACATGGAGATTATATCTCAATTCGTTGTCACATTTTGCTTGTCTCCTCTCTGCTATACAAAAAAATACAAATATTTCCACATATTTTAAAAAATCTACACATCAATGAGACTCATTTTTTCACTGCATAATAATTCAAATGAAAAATGGAAATGAATACATTTTGGAACAATATCAGTGGAAATGCTAAAGAATTGTTTCATGTGGGTCAAAATATACCTAAATACCAAAAATAAATTAATGAAATGTTTTAAAACAGCTCCATAGTTGAATCTAAAAGTGAGTACACATTTCAGGCCGGATATGGGGTGGGGGGGGGGGGGGGGTGGTGATTTTAACCCTACCTGCCTGGCAGAAGCTGAGTGGGTAGGCAGTTCAACTTGGCCAGGTTACCTTCAGTAGTCTGGATCCTACTAGCCACTTTCCTAAAGCTGTGGGGTCCTTCCTTAAATATGCAGATCGATGTCCAATGGCATCATCAGGCAGCGATTAGGATTTTAACTCAGGCTTTAGTGGGATGCCTGCAAATGGGGCGATAGTGGGACAAAAATGGCAACAACAAAAAAAACCTTTTAACTTAGGGCTGAAGGTCTGCCCATTCTGATCTTTGGGTAGACCAGTGCTCCTGTCAGAAACAAGCTGGGGCCTCATTAATATAAATAAGGGTCAGCTGACATTTCTAGGACCCCTCAATACCATTTCATCTTCACTAGGGGAGTTAGAAGTCAAGAGGTGGCCATTTACAGCAGTACATAAAGAAACACTTACCTGCAGTCAGAGAAAGATGAGAAGCAGATCTAGCACTCTTCAGTCTCTTGAATGTTTTGAGCCTCAAAGACTTCCATAATTTCACCTTGTTTTTTTCTCAAAAATATACTTTATTCATAAAATCTGTAAGAAAATATATTACAAAACAGTTCAAAACAGCGCCAAGTTGACATTCCAGAAAGTGCAAAGGAAATCAGTTTTCTTCAATACAGGAGTGAGTTGCCTCATGACCCTTCCATTCCATTTTACGTACAATGTACATTTTACAGCAAACCCATATTGCTGCTGTAGTTGTTGCTAAACTTTCCCTGCTGCTGAAAACAAGCGCATGGGAAAGGCGCCTGCTCTCATGTCCAGACTGGCCAAGAGGGTGTGGGTAAATGGCACACTGAAACGGAACACAAAAATCCGAGAGTTTCGAGCCTGCGTCCTCAGTACCTTGCTCTACAGCAGCGAGGCCTGGACAACGTATGTCAGCCAAGAGCGACGTCTCAACACATTCCATCTTCGCTGCCTTCGGAGAATCCTTGACATCAGGTGGCAGGACCGTATCTTCAACACAGAAGTCCTCGAGGCGGCCAACATCCCCAGCATATACACCCTACTGAGCCAGTGGCGCTTGAGATGGCTTGGCCATGTGAGCCGCTTGGAAGATGGCAGGATCCCCAAGGACACATTGTACAGTGAGCTCGTCACTGGTATCAGACCCACCGGCCGACCATGTCTCCACTTTAAAGACATCTGCAAACGCAACATGATGTCCTGTGACATTGAGCACAAGTCATGGGAGTCAGTTACCAGTGATCGCGAGAGCTGGTGGACAGCCATAAAGGCGGGGCTAAAGAGTGGCAAGTTGAAGAGACTTAGCAGTTGGCAGGAAAAAAGACAGAGGCGCAAGGAGAGAGCCAACTGTGTAACAGCCCTGACAACCAATTTTATCTGCAGCTCCTGTGGAAGAGCCTGTCACTCTAGAATTAGCCTTTATAGCCACTCCAGGCGCTGCTCCACAAACCACCTCTCGGCGCTTACCCATTATCTCCCAAGACAAGGAGGCCAAAGAAGAAGAAGTTGTTGCTAAAATTTCCCTGCTGCTGAAATCTGCTGTTCCATTACTCTCCCAATGCTTCTACCCCTCCCTGTTAAGGTGCTGCTGCAGGACTGTGATGAATGCCAGCCCCATGGGATTTCCTACCCTCCAAAAAGGCAAGCTGTTGATAAGCAGTGCGATTAAGGCTGGCAGCTCACTTCTCGACTGTAAATGAGAACCAAACACCAAAATCAATGAGACTTTCTAACCAGCTAATCGGGTTGGGAAAATCAGTCACACTGGCCACGGATCCCCATTAAATGCACCAAAGAAAAAAAAATGCCCTCTGTAGTTTGCAACAGTTTGAATTGTACACAATTCCTCTTGCTTGGGCACGATAACAAACCTTGGTTTATAATGAAACTTCAATAAAGAAAATATGACAACTTGTCTCATTACCATGAAGTTTTACAACAGGGGCATTTGGATTGTGGTGGTTATTTGAGGCCAATGGAAAGAGAATTACTTAGAGACAGGGACAAGCATGAAGAAAAAGCAAATCTGGATGAAAAATAATGAAAGAGTTTGAGAATATCATAACTTGTGGCGCAATAATTTGCATATTATTTCAAACACACTTCTTTGTTCTTTCCGTGAACTTACAGCTGCATTAATATAGATACTTAGTGGCATTTGTATATCATTTACACAGCCGAATCAGTTTAGTAATACAAGTACATTTTAGGTAGGAGATGTACAGGTATGCTGCAGCAGTTTGTTATGAATAATACCTTTGTGCTAGCCATTTGGACATGCAAAATGACCAACATATACTGACTGAATTTATTCACAATATTTCATGCAGGATATTAACTCAATGTGCTCCTTGGAAACGGGTTCCATAAGAGCTTATTAAGAAAACTTATGCACATTACTGCCAGAATTGCACATATAGACACATTTAATAAAACATTAAACTACAAAAAATTATCAGAAGCTGGAAATACAGCAGGCCAGGCAGCATCTGTGGAGAGAGAAACAGAGTTAATGTAGTGAATTTTAACTCCAAAAGATGGGTGAGTTGGTGTTGGGTAGATTAAAGTTTTAAAAATGTCAAACCCGACATTAACCCGCTCACTTCTGGGTTTAACAGAGGCGGGACAAGGGGATGGCAGCCAACCCGCTCCCAAGGAGGCGGGTTGGTCATTTAAATATTTTAATGAGGCTGCAGCCTTAGATTTAACTGGTTTCACCAGTTTAACTCTAGTGGGACAGGTTTCCCAGGCCTCAGGAAACCCAGCAGCTCAAGGGAGGCCAAGACAGCTTGGTGGAGAAGCAATAATTTGCATATTATTTCCAACACATTTGTGTATTCGTTCCATGAGCTTCCAGCTGCATTAACATAGGTACTTAGAGGCTAACAGAAGCTCTGCTTGTGGGACAGAAGGAGCAGGAGTTCATCGCTGCAGCCCACCAAGCTTACCATCTTCCCTTGGATCAGAAAACAACGCCCCTCACAACCCCCACCAAGAGAGCCCTCCCATACAAAAATCCCCTGGAGTCAGGGATCAGACTCCCCTTACAAAGAACCCCCTTCCCTCCAATCAGGAATCATAAGCCCCCAGGATAAGAATTCCCACCCCCTCCCCCACCAAGGTCAGGGAATAGACCCATCCCCCCGCACTGCCACTAGCAGCTGCAGACATCCTAGCCGGGGCCGTGGCCTATTGTGCAGTGCTCCCCACCTGACTGGAAGTCTCAGGCTGACTCCCAGGAAAGGATCCTGCAAAATATAAATAAAATGCACACACTGTGGAACTTCACAGTCCAGAAGGAAAGTCAACCGTCTGCGTTTCTCAACAAGACTCCCACTCCTTCAAGCCCCACCCCAAGAACATTGGGGCTAACTTTTCCGCCTGACGACCTTTCATCACAACTTTCATATTAGAATGGAAATGCGGGTGCACAATCACTATTAATACAGTTGTGTCAAATGACATCGTACAATAATTTACATTCACTGGATGCCAAACATGTTTCTTATCAAGAGAACTCCCTGCATTCCATGTTTCTTGATAAAATCATAATGAAAACTAAAAGAGAATCACATTACGGAGGAAGCGATTTTGTGGGGATTATAAGAAGACTGCGTTGTTCATCATGAGGGAGCTGAGAACATTCAGATCTGTCTCATTTTGCCAGACTGAGGATGTGAGCCTGCAAATGTCATGACTTCTAGGTAAATTAGGATTTTTCTCAATTTTAGTTCCGACACGCCACACAAAAGTTACACCTGAATCAACAGACTTTCCAACCTTTGTATCATTTAATTGACTTGTTCACTACTTGAGGAATATTAAATATCATTACTGCTCGTGCTGCTGATGGCCAGGTTTCTTCATTATCATTTAAAAAAAAATCATTTTCAGGGACTGCACATTTCAAAACCACATGTTACTAAAATATTATTAGCAGGTCAAAAATAATGAATAAAAGGGTTTTCCTGTTTCTTCAACGAAGATAGTGGGTTTCGACCCTCAGTGAATTGGTGTACAAATGGTTTTGCAGCCATTTGTTGCGACAGTTACATTTATTACCTTGATCCCCAATCACAATCATTTCTTTTGAATAACATGCTGAGAGAGGATATCAGCAACAAGAGATTGCCACCTTTCTTCTGCAGTTCAACCCTAATCTGCCTTGCTCTAAACTAATCCCCCCCACCCCCGGGGGGAAATGGAATGGAAAAATGGAATATCTTAATATCGTAAAATAGATTAATTCTATAAATACTAAAACAAAAAAAAAATGGCTTGCAAAACATACCATGCTTTCTATTTAAAGTACACAGAGCCATTATGACCTTTAGAGTGGTGGAGAGTCAATTGTCATCAGTGATTTGGGACCGCCTACTATAGGAATGAGACTCTGACAAGGATTTCCTGGAAGAACAATGGGAGAATTGATCGTCCTTTTGAATGAACTTTATAAGCTTTTTGCCAATTTTTGCTAGATTGTCAGCAATTGTTTTCATAATCCCACTGCTGAATGCTCCATTAGTTGTTTTACTTCTTTCACACTGTTTAATATTTGAATTGTTATCGCAAAGTTCTCTTCTGCATTCCTCCTTTCAGATCTTTTAGAAAGGCACATTAGGGGTAATTGTAACTGTGGGCGATGTTATGAAATGGGTGAGATTGAATTAGCTGTTGACTTCAGCGAAAAGGAAAATCGGGTGTGGCGTATAATGAGGGGATAATTCGATATTGATAGCTTTGCAACATCGCACAAAGTTAAAATGACTCCCATTATCTTCAGCCACTCTTCTGGGAGGATGTTGATTCTGCCAAGCAGCGGCTCTTCGTATTGGCCCTTTATCCTGAGTGGGTGGGTGGAATGTCTAGTTGTTGGATTTGGAATGATTATTCATTCTGAATCTCTACTGGATGCTCATCTGAACCTTCAGCCAAAGTGATTTTGCTTGGAGTGATTAATTGCCTTGAGATGGAGGGGGTGATAGCTGGATCTCTGAATCTGTGGGTGAACATGTATGTAAATGTTACTTCTCGCTTCTCTGAGCTACTGTAAATCTGAAGATTTTCTTTTCTTAACTCCTGTCAGAGTAGGAGATTCTGGAATTGCCCTTTCTATCTCAAGCATTCAATCATGAATCTTCCTTGAATCAATTTTGCTTGATTACTTTCCCATACTCAGCCCTGTTTGATGTCTTTGCTTTGATTTAATACGTCTTCTTGACATAATCTTCAATGTCAATGCTTCTAATGAAGGGCTCTCCTTGTATCCCAGGCATTCTTGGCTATAGGACTACCAATTTTTTTCTGAATATTTTTTCAGAAGAGCTCAGCGCTTTCACAATGCATTGAACATTGAAGAATACTGTTACCTAGGAAATTAAATTTAAACTGTGAATGCCAGTTAATCTGAATTAGAAAACAGAAAATATTGCTAATACACAGCAGGTCTGTTGATGCCAGAAACAGAAAGAAAGGCAGAGTTTCAGGTGGGACCTATCTGTCAGATGCTGAATGGGTTGCTGTGCATTTCCACTATTTTCTTGTATCTTAAATGTACCTGTCAAATATTGTCTCTAGCTTGGAAAATAAATCTTTTGTCAGAACAATTTGATTTGCTAATCTTTATTTTGTTATCAAGGAGCTTCAACTCTTCTTAAGCTCAGCTTTCTACTCCTGTATTTCAGCTTTAGTGAGTTCCATAACACATAGAGCTAAATTATACAGGCCCCCCGACATCAGGGGTCATGGTGGGGGGGCCCGGAAGATGCCTCCGGGAGAGGCCTGCTCTGGGCCTCGACGCCGGGAAGGCCCCGCCCCATATTACCGGCGGCAGCGAGGCCTCATGGCGGCCCCTCCATCACTCGGTGACGGGACAGCCATGTGAATATGTTAAAACATTAAAATGAAGGAATAATTACTTACCTTGTCCCGATGGCCATCCCGCTCCAATATTACAGTCAGTATCCGGCACTCCAGCAACAAGAGATCCAATGTGGGACACTGGTGAGGAGAGGGGAGGAGGTAAGTATTTCATTGCAGGAGGAGGGTGCGGGAAGAAAACTTACCTGATTGGTCGAGGGGGTGATGGGAAAGGGTAAAGTCAAAAGTTTCTGAACTTTGTGGGGGGGGTGGGGGGAAGGTACTGAAGGTAAGTATTTTGTGGGGGAGAGGAATGACATGTAGGGTTCTTGGGGGGCTGGGAGGGGGGGCTGGAAAGATTTTTTAAATTATTTTTAATACTTTTAAATGCACTGCTTCTTTAAAAATTAAAATTGCCATATAAGGCTCTAAGCCTATTAGGGCGAGGGGCAGGTCAGGTGGACAAGGTAGGTGTTTTGGGGGGAAGAGGGCAAATAATTAATTAAACTGTTATGGGGGGGGGGGGTGGGAGAGGGGCAGAAGAAATGTCTTTATTTATTTTTATTGACTTGTGCTTTAAATATTTAAACTTACCATTAGGGCTCAAAGCCCTTTAAAAATGGTGTCAGTGCCTGCGTGCAGGCAGCTGCGCCACTGCCGGGGATGGACATTCTGGCTTCTCCGTGTGATTGGGGCGGGGAGGGGGGTGCAGGCCGCCCCAACTATTTAAATGAGCCACTGCACGGAAGATTGCGGCGGCGCCGCAACATGTGGCCCGAACGGACAGGCTGCCGTTCTCTTCACCCGCCGTCGACATCAGCGGCAGGAACAGAAGATTCAGCCCACCACATACAACGATCCTGGGTGAGCTTCTTCTAGGATATGGGGTCTATATCAAAACTCCTAAACAAAGTCTTCAGAGTGTCCTTATAGCGCTTCCTTTGACCGCCATGAGAGCGCACCCCAGACTCAAGCTCTCCATGAAAGATTCGCTTTTGTAAGTAAGTGTCAGGCGTTCTGGCTACATGACCAGCCCAACTCAGTTGTGACTGTCTCAATGTGGCATGGGTGCTTGGCGTGCCAGCTCGGGTGAGCAGCCCAGTGTTTTGTATTTTGTCATGCCATCTAATCTTCAGAAGCATTTTGAATGCAGTTCAAGTGAAAGTGGTTGAGTTTCTGGGCATGACGCTGGTACACAGTCAAAGTCGCTCATGGTTAGAGCAGAGTGGGCAGGACTATTGCTGTATAGACTTCCAGTTTGGTAGGCAGACTTACTCCTCTTCGTTCCCAGACTGGGAACAATGTTTTAATGCAGTTGTACACAGTTAGGGTAACGTCATATTGAAAAAAATGCCACAGCCAGTCGTGAGCCGCTACATGATAAATAGCCTCTGTTAGATGAACACTTTGGGCAGAATTTTCTCAGCCCGGGGGTGGCCGGCTAGGAGGCGGAGGCCAGGCAAATAGCGGGGAGCCTTGCTGGGACACGCAGGTAGAACGGATGCTCACGCAATAGAGGTGGGCAGCCAATTCACCTAATTAAGGCCCAAATAGCAGCAGTTTTTCGCGATTGCTGGCATTTTGCTGGCAGTGGAGTGGTCCCCTGCCACTTGCATAGGCCACCATCTTCATGGAGGCAGCCTCCCAGTGGCAGTCCGGAGGGCCATTCTCCCAAAGAGGTGGCCGTGAAGAGGGAAGGCTGTCCCCATGGCCCCAGTCGGCCATCCGGAGGGGTTTCCCTTCTGATTGGAGGGGTCTACCTGCTTCATCGCTGTGTTTATTTTTAACTTACCTCTCCAAGGGCACCTTGATCCTCAACCTGCCTCAGCAGTGCCCACCTCTGCCAGTTAGCAGCCGAGGCTTTAGAGCTGCCAGCTCTCTAATTGGGTCCACAGTATCAGCAGCCCATCTCTCGTTGAGCTCGGAAGCGACCGATTAACCAGCCACCTCCTGGAAAATAGCCCCCAGACTGGCTCCCAGTAAGTGTGGGCTTGGGACCCCTGTTTGCTCCCAATGTTGGGGTCCTGACGTCCATGGTAAAATTCAGCCCTTTGTTTTAACTGTCCATCTGAGCCATCTATCGATTGAATTCATCAACTAGTTACCTCATCAGCTGTATATGTCTGACTTAAATATACTGATATTATTTCGTGCCCATACCTGACCGGCCAAAACATGTTGTTTGCATCCAAGGGATCCTCAACAGAACTATATTATGAATGCTGGTAATGATAGCCTCAAAGCACAATTTATAATTCTTGTGTGCGGTTGAAATGTGTGCATGCCACTGAGAAGAGGTGTAACTTCCAGATCAGCATTCAGTTGCTCACTGAGATGTTAGTCTCAGATTCTGCTTCTCGAAGACAATCTACAAAATGGCAGCTTCTATTATTGCGGCAATCCATCGTATACATCTCAGGCCCTGTAGCCATTTGTTACTTTCCAATTATTATACCACTATGGAACAGTTGGAAAAAGCTCCAGAGGTAGCACTTAGCTACCAATCACTGTTGACTGTCAAGCCAACTTTAACCCCAACCAGCCAGTGGAAACCGAGTGGGAGGGGAGCTAGAAACGAGCATCTTATTTATCTGCTCAGATCCCGGCTGTTTGTAGTGTTAATCTGCAGGGTTTTGTAGGCAGATGAGGTGCCTACCTGAAGCAAGCAGCAGCCTCACAAATGTATGCACATTGGGGTTCGATTTTGTCAATAGGACTCGGCTGCAATTTTAACCAGGGCCTGAACAGTAAGATCTGTTAAGCAGAAGCAGATCTGCAGCTGGTCAAGAGACAGAAGAAGGTCTTGCAGTAAGTCTAAAACATTCCTTTGCAGAGCCAGAAGGAGGAGGATTTCAAAACCAATCAAAAGGCAAACCCATATTCTGGTTTGAATGAAGTCAATTAAGCTTTATGGAGCTTGGGTGTTAAAAGCCCATGGAATGTTAGAGAAAGGAAAAACTAAGGTGGGAAGGATGGGTTTGTGGAGTTAAATAATTTTGAATTCCTGAGCAAGAATGAGTTGCTGTCAGGATTTTAAAGTTGAAGTCCGCAGGCCGGGGAGTCTGTGAGAAGATCCCAGGAGGGTTGCTGGGTTATCAGATTTGAGCCTGGCAGAGACTGAACATCCTGTGTGTCACAAACACAGACTGTTGAGAATTCTCAAATTGATATGTTTTCTACATTTGTTGACATACTTGGGTCTTCTTTTTTCTGTTACTGTACGTTCATAAAAATGTGTTTTGGAATAATAGCTCTAGTATCCTTTGATTAGTTGGCATTGCCTTTTTAAATCTAGGGCAGGAAGTCCCTGGGGATGCGCCAATATTTGCAGAGGGCACCCTCGGCATAGAAGAGTTTAAAAACCACCGAGTTCGAGGAGCAGGTAATACAATAAGAGACATACATGTGGACCATACTGAGCTGAGGAGCAGCTAACTGACAATATGAACTGTGTCGACCTCTCTAGGCTGCTGCATCTCTATTTAAAAATGCAGTAACTGTGAAAACTAATGGAATTAGAAAATCACATGCATACTCCCACAGTTCATATCTCATCTCTGTTGGCTGTGTCTGAATGCTAATGGTGGGGATGATAAGATTACTCGACTGCAAACAGCAGTCGGGCTTGAACCTAATATTGCAGACAATGAGAACACAACAGTTATTCTCAAATGTTTGTGAATAAAAAAAAATACTAATACTATTTGACTGGTGGTAGGGGAAGAATATTCAACATATACTAAAACTACTATAGGCTATTATTGAATTAAAGATTTATTTTTCTGTTTAAAGCAATAAAGTGATAATTAGAAAGTGCACATCACAGTTTTATAATGTAATAAAACATGCACTTACTTTAATAGATTTAATCTTCTGAACCAGTGTTAGTAATCTGTTTCCACTATAGAAGAGAAATATTTTGTAGGTGATGCAGCTTTTGATATCACCACAACAGAAATATCCTTTTTTTTTATTCATTCATGGGATGTAGGTCTCACTGGCCAGGCCAGCATTTATTGCCCATTCCTAATTGCCCTTGAGAAGGTGGTGGTGAGCTATCTTCTTGAACCGCTGCCGTCCATTTGGGGTAGGTATACCCACAGTGCTGTTAGGAAGGGAGTTCCAGGAGTTTGACCCAGCGACAGTGAAGGAACAGCGATATACTTCCAAGTCAGGATGGTGTGTGAATTGAAGGGGAACTTGCAGGTGGTAGTGTTCCCATGTATTTGCTGCCCTTGTCCTTCTAGTTGGTAGAGGTCGCGGGTTTGGAAGGTGCTGTCTAAGGAGCCTTGGTGCATTGCTGCAGTGCATCTTGTAGATGGTACACAGTGCTGCCACTGTGCGTCGGTGGTGGAGGGAGTGAATGTTTGTAGATGGGGTGCCAATCAAGCGAGCTGCTTTGTCCTGGATGGTGTCGAGCTTCTTGAGTGTTGTTGGAGCTGCACCCATCCAGGCAAGTGGACAGTATTCCATTACACTCCTGACTTGTGCTTTGTAGATGGTGGACAGGCTTTGGGGAGTCAGGAGACGAGTTATTCGCCGCAGGATTCCTAGCCTCTGACCTGCTCTTGTAGCCACGGTATTTATATGGCTACTCCAGTTCAGTTTCTGATTAATGGTAGCCCATAGGATGTTGATAGTGGGGGATTCAGCGATGGTAATGCCGTTGAATGTCAAGGGGAGATTGTTAGATTCTCTCTTGTTGGAGGTGGTCATTGCCTGGCACTTGTGTGGCGCGAATGTTACTTGCCACTTATTAGCCCAAGGCTGGATATTGTCCAGGTCTTGCTGCATTTCTGCACGGACTGCTTCAGTATCTGAGGAGTCACGAATCGTGCTGAACATTGTGCAATCATCAGCGAACATCCCCACTCTGACCTTATGGTTGAAGGAAGGTCATTGATGAAGCAGCTGAAGATGGTTGGGCCTAGGACACTACCCTGAGGAACTCCTGCAGTGATGTCCTGGAGCTCAGATGATTGACCTCCAACAACCACAACCATCTTCCTTTGCGCTAGGTATGACTCCAGCCAGCGGAGGGTTTTCCCCCTGATTCCCATTGACTTCAGTTTTGCTAGGGCTCCTCGATGCCATACTCGGTCATATGCTGCCTTAATGTCAAGGGCAGTCACTCTCACCTCACCTCTTGAGTTCAGCTCTTTTGTCCATGTTTGAACCAAGGCTGTAATGAGGTCAGGAGTTGAGTGGCCCTGGTGGAACCCAAACTGAGCACCACTGAGCAGGTTATTGCTAAGCAATTGCCGCTTGATGGCACTGTTGATGACACCTTCCATCACTTTACTGATGATTGAGAGCAGGCTGATGGGGCAGTAATTGGCCAGGTTGGACTTGTCCTGCTTTTTGTGTACAGGACATACCTGGACAATTTTCCACATTGCCGGGTAGATGCCAGTGTTGTTGCTGTACTGGAACAGCTTGGCGAGGGGCGCGGCAAGTTCCGGAGCACAGGTCTTCAGTACTATTGCCGGAATATTGTCAGGGCCCATAGTTTTTGCAGTATCCAGTGCCTTCAGTCGTTTCTTGATATCACGCGGAGTGAATCGAATTGGCTGAAGTCTGGCATCTGTGATGCTGGGGACTTCAGGAGGTGGCCAAATCCAAAATTACAATATAAGAAAAACCATTGATGGTGTAACTTAAAGTGGGGTGTCATAGCCCAAAGCAGTTGAGACGGCTCATAATGTGGGTTGGCAGCTCACTAGCTATGTAAGGTCCATAATACATGGAGCTTCAATGGATCTCTGGTGATCCTGCTCTTTCTACATTACAACATTGACCACACATCAAAAGTACTTCATTTGCTGTAAAATGTTTTGGGTTGTTCTGAGGTGGTGAAAGGTTTTATATAAGCGCAAGTTTTTTTTTACGTGGATCAAAAATTGAAAAAAAATAAACTGAGGACATAAGTAAAGGAGGAATAGGCAGCAATTCCAAGGAGGACAGCCAGGGAGACGATGGATGAGGAGTCCATGAGTACAGTATGAGTAGCTGTTCTTCTAAAAACTTTTCTTGCTTTTTCCTTCTCTCTCTGATCCCTCACCTTTCTTTCATTCTCCCTGCTTTCTTTTCTGGCTATACTGAGAAGCAAACAAAAAAAAAAGCAGCCCCCAGGCCACACATGTATGGAGATGTGCAAAACATTCTGACCCAAGACACAGCTCAAACCTTGAAGCTCCAGGAACAGAGCAGCAGGTAGACCCAAGGCTCCTGATAGAAGGGAGGTCCATGTGGGTAGAAGTTGTTTTATGTATTGAAGGATGGAATGGGTGAGTTTGTTGTGAGTTTGATTTTGCTTCATCACAATGTTGAATTTTACACCTATGTTCAGGTATTAGGTGGTTCAGTATTATTCCTTATGCAGAAGTTCCAAGAAAGATCACTGCAGTGGTTTGGGCACATTTCAAGAATGGAAACTTTTCATGACCCTGCACGCAAGGTACATGGAACAAGAAGCTGAGGAAAACCAAGGAAGCACTGGATTGACAATGTCAAGAGTGACTTGTCACATAAAGGGATTCAGATCATTGAAGCAGCCAGGCTAACTTAGAACTGACAACTATGGCGTGACTTCCTGCAACCCTATCATGAGCTGATGGATGGGAATTTTTTAGTAGTGGTAATAATTGGTAATGCAGCGGGTTAGATACTAGCCTTTCATCACTAGGCCTGTGTTGGAATCGAGCTCATGCTGATGGGATGCAAGTCTCTTCTGTTTGGTGGCTCCAAGAGTCCTATGTAAAATGAAATGACTTTGGCCAGTCTCAACTCATAGGGCACATTTGTCATAACTAACAATCCCAGAAGCCATAGGACAGCTGATGTGGAGATAGATTAATATATGCCACACTGGTGCAGTAGGAATTGTTCTCTTGGTATTAAGTAATTTTTTGCAAGCGTTAAATAAGGATTGAATTGTTTTTTCTTATGAATGTTGATTTAAATGAATGTAAAATTTGAGCCTATTTTTTTTGTTCCTGACATTGGACTACAAATATGCCATCCTATGGACACTTGTCAGATTCCATACTTTTAAATTTGCAGGAGCATTATAAACAAAAAACTGATTCTGAGCCACAAAAAGAGATACCAGTACAGGTGACCAAAAGTTTGGTCAAAGAGGTAGATTTTAAGATGCATCTTAAAGGAGGAGAGAGGTGACGAAGCAGAAAGAGAGGGCTTTCCAGAGCTTAGGGGAGTTGAAAGCATGGCTGCCAATAGTGGAGCAATGAAAATCAGGCTGAACATGAGGTCAGAATTAAAACAGTGCAAAGATCTCAGTGGGTTGGAGGGCTGTAGCTTAGAGATAGGAATGTTACACAATGAAACCTAAATCTGATGTCACGACTTCCTGATTACCACATCGCCTCTTCCGTAATTGCCTGTCCCAAATGAATCAAAGACTTGTAATTTCTGAGCCTTACCCCAGTTCTTGTCACTCTTTGTTTATGTACCTTCTCATTGATGTAAACAGAGACATCGGAGGAATTCTCCTCTTAGTGAGGAGTTCCAGCAGGGTGGGACTTCCACCTGCCTCAGCCTTGACCAGTTTTCCTGGGTCAGGATTCATTAAGTATGCATGGCAGCTGTGCAGTGGGATTCCCACTTTAAAGAGAGAACCACCGTTGCAAAGGAGGAAACTCTAATGGTCCCATTGCAGGGATGCTACTGCAGCACCAGAAGATTCAGCAATTGACCTTAAAGGGGCAGAAGTGCCCCAAATATAGGGAACTGGGGTCTTCAAATAGGTAAGTCACGGGGGACAGAATGGAACTTGAGCAGGCAACTATATGGCCCTCTCCTTCCCTGGTGGCAGTTACCATCACTTCCCAGGGCCAGTCACCTCTATCCCCATGGTGGCCCAGGGATTCTTCAGTAAAACAGGTAGAAAGGAGAACCTACCTGGACCTAGGCCTTGAACCCTCTGCCAACATTTGAATGCGATGGGTGGAGAAGCAGGTAGCTGTAGACCTGGTGGGGCAGGAAGAGGTGGTGAGGCAGAAGCAGGCCTTAGCACCCCATTTCCTGCCCGTTTTTCTGAGATTCTGTCTGAGTTTGGGTGAGGTCAGAGGAGTAAACCCCTCCTCCCCCAACCCATAGGTTTGACTTATATCTTAAAGTACCACCGAAACAATGACAGACATGCATCCGACCTTTAACCCATTCTGGCCCATGATGGCTGATGTTCTGGGTGAAACACTTTGAAGATGTGTCTAGACTTAAAATTGTAAAGTGAGTGCCCTGCTGGAATATGAGTTTCCTGATAAGTAATGAAAAGCTGCAAAGCTGTGTGACCGTTTGACAATGACCAGCATGAATGTGAAAATGGTTGAATGGCTATTCACTTGTGGCATGCATGCTTGGGCCACCTACCTGGTAAATGGCACTGTCGGATATTCTTACCTCAGAAGCTTTTTTAAGGTACACCATCTTCTTCTGCAGCTATTCTGAAATAGTATGGGTAGAGTACACACTGTTGACCTGGCTGTCAACTTTTGCCAGGCATGCTACACTGCTCTGTTCTGGGGATGGTATTTTCAAATGTCAAACTGCAAGACCACCTTGCACTCTCCTCATGCTGAAACACCTTCACTTTGCCAGATATCAAATGGGAGCTTGGGTCCTGCCCTGCTTCATCACAAAACGACAGACTCACTTTCCCACCTACCCATGTGTTTTGCCTTTTTTTTTGGCAGCCACTTCTGTTCCCCAGGCAGCCTTTGCAAAGGGTGAAAAATTATTTTTTAAGCCTTCACGACTTTTGGAAAGACTGAAATATATTTGGCCCCATAGGTCAGCACTGTGGTTGTAACAATACCACACGGATTGTAGTGGTTCAGGAAGGCAGCTCAGCACGACCTCCTCAAGGGCAATTAGGGATGGGAAATGAATGCTGGTCTTGTCAGCGATGCCTACATCCTATGAATGAATAAAGAAAATGCTACCACCTACCTTTAAGTGATCACACTCTTTTAATTGAAACCTAAAGTCCTTCAAGGACTGAAGATGCACTCAATATCCCACCCTCCCCTTTGGCAAGCAGGCCCAATCTGGGTCAGGGGCACACCATACTGTGAGTTTGGTGATCAGAAAGAGTCACTGTACTCCAGTTCTGCTGCTTCAGTGCTTGGACAGAAAGAGTATATCCTATAATTATAGGACCACATTACAGGAAGAACTGGTTTGTTTCAATTAGTACCATTGATCATACAATCAATAGTTGTTGAGACGTACTAAGTACTATTGAAGGCCATTGTTGACAAGCGTGAAGGATAACATAATATTATTAATCACTGACCGCATCTGTATTATTCTTTATATGTGTTATTGTCAAAATTCTGGAAGAAAGGTCAGTGAAGGGGCTCCCCTTCTAGCTCAGCTGGTAAATGAACTGTACAGCGTGGGAATAAGCCAAATAGCCCAGAAAGCTCCCACACTGGATTCCTGATCTGTGTTTAGTTAGTTGTGCACAACTAAATTAATGGCTGGACATCGCAATTGGCCATTGTGTCTCCAGAGCAGGGAGATGGCAACAAAGTTCAGGGTACCTGCTCCAGATTGCAAGCCTGTGAATCTCCTTCAAAATGGTTGTGTGTGGATGTTGGGAGGATCAAGCTCAGCTGTAATGCCACTATATTCAAATAACATGCCAATAGTCACCATCTATGCCAATGTTTTCACACTTGTCTATGTGGGAGAATCCCTCTAAATACTGTCGTAATCCCAGGACCATCTACAAATAGCCCTTAGGGAGGCTTGGCCTAATTTTCAAGAGACAGTGTCAGCTATGCAAAGTAAACCAGTGCTATCATTGAAGAAAATAATTTAATTAATATACAGCAAAACCAACAAAGGTGATAGGAAGGCAATAATACAGAAAAATACAGAAATTAAAACAGAGGGAGAAAAATTGTAATCTAACAGCATACTCAACTAGAGTTAGGTACCTCAGTTTGAAAGCAAAAGGTGGTCTATCTTTAGGTCCACACATGGACCTGACAGGAGGAGGTTGCAGTGGGATATGTGTGCACAATTGGAGAAGGGCTGATCCTGTTGAAAATTCCAGAATAGCTCACATCAGTTTGACTCAGTGTTAACACACTTGTCTCTGACTCAGAAGGTTATGGGTTTAAGCCCCACTGCAGGACTGTTCAAAAAAAGTGTTCTGACCAACATATGTACCTCAAACAACAGCTTTAAAGAAAAGATTTCCTGATCATTTATCTCGTTGTTGTTTGTGGGACTTTGATGTGTATGTATTGGATAACACATATCCCTACATGAAAACAGATCTTCATTGGCTGTTAAGCACATTGAGGTATTCTGAGGACATGAACATTGTTCAATATATAAGATGTCAGCCTCGGCCCAGTGGTAGCACTTTCATCTCTGATTTAGAAGGTTCAAGCCCCACTCCAAAGACTTGAACATATAATTTAGGCTGACACTTCAACGTGTTACATTCCAACAGGGACTACAGTTCAAAAGCACTGAATTGGCAATGAGGTGCTTTGGAGCATCCTGAGGTTGTAAAAGGTGTTATATAAATGCAAGTTATTTTTAAAATTTATCTTAATGCAATTGCCTACCTTTCTGAATCTCAACTGATGAAGTGTATTGGGAAAAGTTGAATGTATTTGATCACTTAAAGGTAAATGGCTGCATATTGGAGGCAAAAATTATGTTAATTAAAAAGGCTGGAAATATTTCAGATGATTACTTCAGCCATTCCAAAGGCTGTTTACGCAAAGAAGTGGCTGACTAAACACATATGTCTAGCACAATAAGTAAACAGGCAGGAAATCAAATCATCAGTAACTAATGGAACTGCATAGTACTTCAATGTCCTGCTTGATGGTTGCAAAATGGAGGTGGTGCCTCATGAGGTGGCTGTGGGAAGTACTGCAGTGTTTGTCACTCCAGGGCACCCTCCTCAGAGGACAGCAGGGCAGCATGACTGGCCAGAGGTAGCATCCAGGTTCAGTGTTGCTGCAGCTGTCCTTGCAGCACATGCTGCAGCTCTGCAACTGGCTTCCTTGCCAGGTATATGGGCCAAGGTCTGCATATATGCTTGACATCATGACAGTTGCAACCATTGTGACTGTGGTGCTTTCTAATAGATCTGTCATGCCTTATTTTATCCTACACCACTTAAAGTATGATGTTGCGTAATTGGGCTGCTATCAAAGTCCTCCTCTGCAACAAGGGAAGTGTATCTTGCTAATAAGCACTGAACTTGGCACAGTCTCCAGTTAGATGCAGGAGCTCACTCTGAGCTGGTATGAATGCTGGTATTGTAGGGGGCACTTTCAAGTTTCTGCTTTCCTTAAGGATCTTCCTGTTTTGATGAATGCTTGGAAAGAGTTTCTGTACAGTTTCTCTGTTATAGCAGGAACATTGACTCTCCTGCTTCTCTTAAGACGTAAACATTCCCAACAATGCTTGACCCAGAGACACCAGAAAAATTCATTGAACATTAGATGAAAATGATTTAAAAAGTAATATTTCAATAATTACCTTGTTATGGCCAGGTGAGGAGGGGGTCACAGGCTCCCCTCTTGCCCTTCCTTTTATTTGACCGCAACAGGGTTTATTCCTTTTAAACAGTGGTTGTGCTGACCAGCTCAGTGAGTGTTTTACCTTTCACCTTTAATGTGATAGTGAAAGAACCAATCGTGTAGGTTTTCTTGAGTTTAAACAAGAAAGAGGTGAATTTATTATACTTAACAATCTAAATCCGATTTAAAAAAAATAACACTACACATTAGAATTATACACACACACAGATTTTTTTTATTTGTTTGTGGGATATGGGTGTCACTGGCTAGGCCAGCATTTATTGCCCATCTCCTGAATGGGTTGCTGGACCATTTCAGAGGGCAGTTAAGAGTCAACCACAATGTGGGTCTGGAGTCACATGTAGACCAGACAAGGACAGCAGATTTCCTTCCCTAAAGGACTTTAGTGAACCAGATGAGTTTTTATAACAATCAACAATGGTTTCATAGCCACCATTAGACTAACTTATTAAATTCCAGATTTTTATTAATTGAATTCAAATTTCACCATCTCCATGGTGGGATTTAAACCCATGTCCCCAGAACATTGTGGGCGGCACAATGGCATAGTGGTTAGCACCGCAGCCTCACAGCTCCAGCGACCTGGGTTTGATTCTGGGTACTGCCTGTGCGGAGTTTGCAAGTTCTCCCTGTGTCTGCGTGGGTTTCCTCCGGGTGCTCCGGTTTCCTCCCACCACCAAAGACTTGCAGGTTGATAGGTAAATTGGCCATTATAAATTGCCCCTAGTATAGGTAGGTGGTAGGGGAATATAGGGCAGGTGGGGATGTGGTAGGAATATGGAATTAGTGTAGGATTAGTATAAATGGGTGGTTGATGGTCGGCACAGACTCGGTGGGCCGAAGGGCTGTATCTATATAAAAAAAAAATTATCCCAAGTTCTAGATTATTCATATAGGGGCATTACCACTACGCCACTGCCTCTCCATTACAGAGTAAAATGTAAATTTTGTGGTTGGCTTAGCGTCCAGAATAAATGGAAATTAAATACACAGTCTATGAAGTTGGATGATTTGATTGTCTTCCAGCTGAAGTTGTATTCTTGAAATCTTTGGCTGGTCAAAGTGAATTTTGTGGTTGGCCCGCTTGGCTCAAGATTTGCTTGGAGGCAAACTTGTAGGTGGTTCTCTTCACCTGGTCTCTGTCTGTAGCAATCTGTAGGCTTGGAGGGTTCACAATCGCAGACGGTTTTCAGACTTGTGTTATCTGGAGAGAGAGAGAGAGAAAGGCACACAGCCTTCCTGCTGCTGCCCAGTCTGAGTTACTGGCTTGACTCCCTTTGTTCAAGGAAACTCCCAACTTTTACAGAGATGGACAGATGGTCACATGACTGCCCCAGTGTATTCTTTGGAACTTCCTAATGAGATTTAAGGTTCAGAATTGGCTCCCCAGGATGCCAATATTTACTGTAGGAGGAGTTTACTCTTTCAAAGTCAAGGTGTTAGAATTGCCTTGAATGCCATGCTAATGAAGCAATCTTAGAGAAAGCCATTGTTCTGGGTCCCGGCTTCTCAGACCTCTGTCTCCGTTTGGGCCTTGGAATGTGAAAAGGTGTTTCAGATGCAAATTGCACTGGTCATCTTGGCTGCCAGGTTTTTAAAAGTTAACTGCAGGATTTTTTCCATTAAAAGTTTAATACAAGTTTCCAACCGATTAATTAATATTCCTTATTTGGCATATTGTTATTCTTGACAACCTGAAAAACAAATTTTTCACTATTAATTCCTTCTGTTCCTTTGAATTGGGACTTCAAGCAGCTGTTTCCTTTAATGGCTGATTATCATGAGCAAAGGTACCTCTGAATCCTAGGAACAAGAGTAAGCCATTCGGCCCCTTAAGCCTGTTACAACGTTCAGTTAGATCATGGCTGATCTTAACTCCATTTACCCATTTTGGTTCTGTATCCCTTGATACCCTTTCTTCACAAAAATCCATCAATCTCAATTTTGAAATTTTCAATTAACTGAGCTTCAACGGTGGGGGCTTCTGCCCAGACATTAGCCTGCTGGGTAGAAGATTAAATAGGCTCTTACTAAGAAAAAGAGCAGGAATAAACTGCACAGATGTGCAGCCCCAATGGAAATATGTACCAGACCCATTTACAGCAAAGACCAAGTGGGACCGAAAGCCACGCAACTTCCTGATGTCTGCTTGCCTGAAGCCCACTGGCAGTCACAATAGCATCAGATAGAAAATTAACCTTTTGATCTATGCTCACAGGTTCTGAATGACCCTCGGACAAGATATTGGAGAGCTGCTCGAATGGCGTTCTCCTGGTATTGATGTTAATGTTTGCCTTGAAGAGGGAGGATGAAAACAAAAAGCCCAGTGAAAACTATATTAATGATACAAAGGGTGGGTTTAATGATAACTTGTTGTGAATGTGTGAAATTTGACCTGAGATGGAAGTCTCCTCCTGACTTTCCTTTATGTAAAAAGCGCTGAGATGTGTTTAAACGCAGAGTGGGCTGACTTTTTGCTATTTCTTTTGATAAATAGACTGTAGAGAACCACAGTGATTCCTGATTGATCCGATTTCAGTATCCATATCCCATCCCAATCAACACAGCATCTCACTGTTACGGAATGTGAAACTTGCACTTTTTGAATCCTGGGTATCTTAGTATTATTTCATTGCAGGTACCACAAATTGCAAAGAATACTAAGAAGAGCAAAGTCTATTTTCTGATTTCAGTGCCAGGATAACTAACCAAAATGGTTGCTTTTCAAATGATACACAAAAAGCAAAACTTGTTCACCATATAGGTATCAGCTGTTAACAAGAATTATCACAGTTCAGTAACTACCACACACAGCCTGGGGAGCTAGTGAGTGTAGTTGTCAACAACAACAACTTATATTTATATAGCATCTTTATTATAATAAAACATCCCAAGGCGCTTCATGGCAGCATTATAAAACAAAACAAGCCACTGAGCTACTGAAAGAGATATTAGGTCAGATGACCAACAGCTTGGTCAAAGAGGCAGGTTTTAAGAAATGTCTTAAAGGAAGACAGCAATATAAAGAGGTGGAGAGGTGTAGGGAGGGAATTCCAGAGTTAGAGCCAAGGCAACTGAAGGCACGGCAACCAATGGTGCCACAATGAAAATCAGGGCTGCTCAAGAGGTCAGAATTAGATGAGCGCATATATCTCGGATGGATGTGGGGCTGTAGGAAATTAGGGAAGGGTGAAACCAATGATGGATTTGAAAGCTAGGATGAGAATTTTAAAATCAAGACATTGCCTGACTGGGAGGCAATTTGGTCAGCGAGCATAGGGGTGGTAAGTGAACAGGACTTGTTAATGGGTAGCAAAAATGGTGTGTGGAAAAAGCCAAGTAAGGGTGTAAAACGACAAGGGAAAGATGCATACACGCACAAGCACACACACACACTCCAAAATAAAAGGAAAAAGTGACAGGTGAGGTGACTAAGATCTGAAGTTGCTAAAGTCGCTGATCAGACCAGAGGACTGTACAGTTCCAAGGGGAAGTTCAGGTGCTTTTCAGGAAGTTTTCACTGAGCTTGGTTGGAGCATCGTCAAAAAACAAAGACGCAAAGTCAAAGTGGGAATGTGAGGAAGAGTTAAAAAGGTGAGCCAAAGGGAGATCAAGATCACATTTGCAGACAGCTCAGAGATGTTCAGCAAACCAGTCATTTGTTATATCTTCATGTAGCAGACAAAACAATGTTAGCAGCAAATACAATATACTGGACTAAAGCAAGAACAGGCACATTATCCCATCACACCGAAGAGGTGTTTGGGGCCCTGGACACTAGTGTAAGAAGAGGTAAATAGACAGATACCATTTTTGCTCCTGGGAAATACCAGAGAAAGGAAAGCCGGCAGTCCAGACAATGAACAAGTGATCAAAGGTATCCCAGAGGGAACAGTCCATCCAGAAAAAAGACAAATGAATGACGATATGTTCAGTGGTGGGATCATATTGTGGAAATGGTAACGTAAAATTAAAACTATTCACAGGCTGGTAAACAATGAATTGCTTCTCTGTGACAGGATTCAACATTCCTGTTTCTAACTTCCCCCACCAGCTTCCTTTTCATTTTTTTTATTCCAGAAGTGAAATTATTTATTTTGCAGTTTTCAGTTCTAGAAAGGAATGTCTTTACCCAAAATGTTAACCAATGGGTGTTAATCGAGATGCTGATGGACTTGCTGTGTATTTCCAGTATCTTTTGCTCTTATTTCCCCCAAACATATCTATGAAAGCCTCTTCTATTTAGCATATAACTTGGATGACTTTCTTTTAAGTGTACAGTTTTACAGCTCAGCCTGTTTAATCAACACACAGCTAAAAGCCCATTAATGGTCCCATTTTCACTTTCACAAATGCTAATGTAATTGTTCACTTAAACCTGTCAGTTTAATACTAATTACAAGTTTCAATTAGAAATCCTTTACTTCAAAGATCTTTAAGCAATCTTTGTGATGGAAACTCATCTACTAACATTGTAAATATACTAGATTTTAAATGATTTAGTTAGTGTCCAGCATATTTTTATACTTGCTCTGCTAAACACTATGGGCTTAATTTTCCTGGCCCATTGGCAATGTGCTGGGAGGCAGGAGGTCTAGCAAAATGGCAAGGAAAGGCCTTGGGAGTAGAGCCCGATGTCTTCCCACCGCCATATCATATTACCGGCAGCGGGAAAGGTGGCAGTTCAGCTGCCTGCCGCCTGGGTGGCCAATTAAGCCACTTAAGTGGCCAAATAAGGGCCATTTGCCACCTCCGCGGACATTTTGTAGGCTCCAGGGATGGGGTGGGGGGGACTGTCCTTTATGGGCACTTCATTGCTTATAGTGGGGGCCCACGGTGGCAATGACCACCCTCATGGCAGCAACACTGCCAGTGCTCCACGACCCCCACTCATGATCATCAAGGCCTGCTTGCCTGTCAGAACCCGGCTTCCCCTGACTTACTTCAATTTTCTTTTTAGGGAACCCGCCATTGAGACTCCCTCTCCCTGAAGCTGCAACCTCAGCAATGGCCACCGCTGGCCACCTTAATTGGACAGCGGCCCCCTGTTAATTGGCCACCACCAGCAATATGCAGCCTCGGGTTCCACGCCCTTCCAAAACGGGGTCACCTCCCGCTTTCGGCCTTGGTGGCAGGACCTGGCAGTACATGGCAACATTCAGCTCTATGTTCTATGGAATAGAGCATGGCTGCCTGACCCGAACCCAACCGGGCCCGACGACATGTGTCAGTTTCGGGTCGCTCTTCCGGGTCCGGCATTCGGGTTCGGGTCACGTTGGGCCGGGTCGGACATAGTGACAGCCAGGACATCAAGGCGGGAAACGTGCATCCGGACTCCGCACTGGTCTGCAGTGAGCGATTCCATCCAAGGCAGAGCACAACCTCTTCAATATAATCAACTTCATTCCGGTGGTCGGGTCGGGTCGGGTCGGACGTGGGAAAAAAAATCAAAGGACTCGGGCTGGGTCGGGCTCAGGTCGGATGTGGTTCTGTCGGGCTCGGGTCAGGTTTCAATTGCAGACCGGAGCAGGCCTTTACTATGGATATGTTTGCAACATTAAGGAGCAATCAATTGCACATTTAACAGCAATGGGAAATGCAGCCACTTGCTGGGCTTTTTTATTCCCAAGGGGAATAAAGCATGCCATCTTTAGCATTAAAGCATGATTGACTGCAATTCTCATACTAGTATTTGTCAGAGGCAACTTTGTATTTTAGTACCATCATATGGGTATCAGCTGTTTAATTAGGTGACCAATCTGCTTCTCTTGAGGTGGCCAAAATACTGTGAAAGGGGTTTTCATAATATTTGTCTCTATCTAAAATTTCTTCAGGACTCTCACAAGTCCAGTTAACAGTTACCTCTTGATGGTTTCTTCCTTAGTCCTTCATCATCTATCAACTTTTGGCTTCAACATATCCTCTCACCTAAAATGGAACTTCCAAGATTTACTCCCTTGCAGCAGCTGCCTCTAAACAGCTCAATTTCCTTTTGCCCTCAGTAACTCTTGGTTCTCTATCCAAGTCCACCCAAGAGTGAAATATTTCTCTCATATCTGGGGAGGATCTTCTAACACCTCTTTTGTACGCTGCTACAGGATGCAAGAAATGACTGGTATGGTATATCCTGATAAATGATCGGCTTCTCAACTCTAGCCCCTAACCTCTCTCTCCCTCACAAACTTTCTTATCTCTCTTTATATTGACATAACTGTAACATTTGCCCCACTGAAATTTCCAGTCTAGTTCCTTCCAAGCTGCAAATACACAATCCTGTATGTCTTTCATTACTCACTACATTCTCACACTGTTTAAATTAAGACTCTTCACAGTCACCTACTTTTAACTGATTCTTTGCCAGACCTTAAATCTATGGAATTCTTACCACAGCCAATCCTCCTTTTAAAACTAAAGGATAACATCACCTAATCAATACTTTCTAATTCATCTCATCTTCTCTTTACCCTTCTTTAACTTTATTGGTATATCCTGCACTCTGGGCCTTGATCCTTCAGCTTCGTTTCCCCCCAAAAATACAGAAGTTAATCTCCACAGTACTAAAGTGAACAGTAAAAATAACATTAATACTCATTCAATCTTGGTTCCAACAGCAAAGCATCAATTGTCCGTTCCCTCAGCTCTCCACTATCGACAGATTGTTTGTCCCCTCAGCTTTCTATATTCTACATAGCTTTCTATGGGGTCCATAGCAGATGATTAAGGTTTTGACAACAGGGGGGAGAAGGAGGGGCAGAGGCATATAAAGTTATGGAGGGGAAATGAAGCAGTCTTATTGATAGGGTGGATCTGGGATAGACAATTGAGCCCCAGCCGTATAGTACACCAAGGTTGCGCACATCCTGATTCAGCCTGTGACAGCAGCTAAAGAGGTTAATGGATCGAAAGTCAAAGGCATGTTGGCACTGGTGAGAAACAATGAACATGGCTTCAGTTTTACTGAGATTAAACTGCAGGAAGTTTTGAGAAATCCAAATCTTAATATAGAGCAGGCAGTGGGAGCACATAGCAATAGCATTTGGATCAATAGAGGAGGCAGAGGTGCTGTCATCAGTTTATATGTGGCAGTTAATCTCACTTTTCCTGATAATGTTATCAAGGCATAGCGTGTAGATGCTCAAGAGGAGGGGCCAAGGATGTACCCTGGTGTACTGAGGGGTGACTGTGCGGACAGGGGAGATGAAGCTGTTGGAGGTAAAGGCCTGCTACCCGACCCGAACCCGACGGGACCAGAGACGTGTGTTGGGTTCGGGTCGGGTTGCTCTTCTGGGTCCGGCTTTCGGGCTTGGGTCGGGTCCGGGTCGAACACACACAGTACTACCTTTTGCTCTGCTGGGAGGAAAAGGGAAGTTGAGTAAGTAAGAGTCAAAATTTGAAAAGCCTGCCTGAGCTGGGAGTCCAGGATGTCAAGGAGGGAAATGTGCATTTGGACCCCACAGACTCTGAGTCTGCGCAGTGAGCGTCTCTATGACGTCATCACACTCATGCTGCAGCTTCCTTCCATTCCATTCATCCACAAGTGGTAAGTACAGTGAGTGCACTATGGTTAGGTCGGGCTCGGGTCAGGTCGGGTCGGGAGCGGGAAGAAATGGAAGGACTCAGGCCGGGTCAGGTCCAAAGTGCGTCTGTTGGGTTTGGGTCAGGTTTTTTTTTCCAGATCCGAGCAGGCCTTTGGTTGAAGGTGTTGTAGTACCTGCACTACAACAGGTATGAGTGGAACGAAGCAAGAGCAGTGGCACAGAGGAGTAATAGATTCATTAAGAGTTTCAAAGGCAGTGGAGAGGTCCATGAGGATTGTTACAACCAAGGCAGGAGGAGTGCACTGTTTTTCTAGTTCCACGTCTCCACAGGTCACAACATATATTTAATAATTTCCCTGTTACCAATACGGTCAATCATAGACTCTATTTTTTATCCCAGAACAAAATATACCAACCAGGTTTCTTTAATAAATAGCAAAATTATCAGTTTATTATAAAACAAGTCTTAACCAGTAATGAAGCAAAGCATCAACACACAGATTGAAATATGAAAGTTCCCTTTTTACCTTAGGTACACACACACACACACGTTAACCAAAAAAAAAGATTTTCTGTTTAGAGCTCTATTACAAAAAATGGGCAAAAAAGAATACTTTGGCCAAATACTTGCTAATTCCTGAAGAAAAAAGAGAAGATATGGAAAGATGTCAGATGTCCTTTTTCTCTGGTTTGGCTTCCCAAATACACGTAGACGGTTGTCACTGGGATCTTCCTAGACCAGTTCTTGTCTGGTAATGTTGAAGATCAGTTTGGCAGGCTTTCCAGGAGAAATGCAGCATCAATTTCTCTATTTCTTACACTCGCTTCTAATAGCTTCTCAAAGAGATGGAAAACTGGCAGCCTTTTCAAAGAGCAGAAAAAGGCTGAGTTGCAGTTTGTTCTTGGAAGGTTGATTCTTTAACTCCTTTTCAGAACACTGTCCATACCCCAACTACCAGTCCAAAGCAAAACCAAAAACATCTCAGGTGTCAAGCCTCCTGACCCCTATAAATCTTGACCTGTCACTTCCTTGGAAACATCTTCCCCAAGTCAAAAAAGCCCCCTGCTGGGTATTTATCTGAAAACACGTGTCTTCCAGTAACTGTTGTTTACAAGCCAAGTCCAAAAGACCTTCTGATGACCTTTTTTAAAAATAAACACAAAGTTCCAGCATCTATGCAATCTTTTATCAGTTTAAAAATACAACTCCTCATAATTTAACAAAAAAATGGAAACACTCGTAATAGGATGAAGAAAAACACATGGGTAGATTTTCAACTGGGCACACAGGCATAAAACTGGCATTTTAAATCAGCAAACAACCCCAGAAACTGCCCAATTTACATTTCCATTAAAAGGAATGGTAATAAAAATCAAGTAGTTTCTTTAACGGGCAGCCAATCTACATTACCAATTTGCAAATCAGCCCCATGGAATCCTAATCACAGTCAAACAAGATGTCATTTGTGTCTTTGTCCGGTGTGATCTCCCTTCCATAGATGAATGATTGGTGAGTTACAAATTAGGAAAGTTGCAAATATATCTGCAAGACAACAATACGTTCCAGGAGTATACGGAAATAATGGAAGGGTGGAGATAGTGCAGTAGTTGGAAAGAATGGAGGTGTTAAGGAAGGGTGTTACAAATATCCAGTCAGCACTAAGTATTCATTCAAGTTCAACATCACCGGTCAACCTCTTAAGCAGACTTTATGATCAGGAGTGTACCTTACTGCCCAATACCTAATTAAACAACATAGTGTTGATAACAATTGACTCCTTGTTGTGTATACTGGATATTATGAACCTACATGCAGGCCACATGCATTCTCCTGCCTTTTTGGAAGGTACACGGAAAAGCACTCTAGTGAAATGAGGTTGATTTTCTAACAACAAACTGGTTTACTTTGTATATAATAGATAATTTAAAAAAATTATACTATATTCAATCATCTTCCATCCTCTCCAAGTGGTATAAAGAATAATGGCACAGAGTTTGCAGTCAGTGATGAAGAAATGGCTGTTACGACTGGGTGAGGAAGAGGTCTCAGGTTCTCTTCTGGCTCCTTTTCGGTTTGGCTGTAAAAGAGTTTAACTTTTAAAACAGTGTTTTCAGCTGAACACCTCAGTGAGTCCTTGCTCACTGCTCCCTAATTTTAATTGTAAATGAACCAACCAGACAGGTTTTCTCAGGTTTGAACAAGAAAGATGTAAGTTTATTAACCTTGTCTCTCTAACTTGATTAAAAATTACTAAAATACACAACGCAACCACGCTAGCATGCATATGAGATAAACACACATACAAATAGGGGGAGAAAGAATTAAGGGGGGGCAGTTGGAGTAGTAAATAGAATTCAGTTACTGTCTTTAGTTTTGCTGTAAAGTTCTTGGTAGGAATTGCGGTCTTGTAGTTCTCGCTGGGGCTCAATGCACACTTTCAAACTTGCTTCTCTGGTACCGGAAGGCGGAAGAGGTCCTCTGTCTTGAGGCTTACGCTGCTTCTATGGGCCCCTGGGACTTTGCTTGAGAGAGGTACAGAGAGAGAGAGGAACATTCCTTCTCTTTGGTCTTCAAATTGCAGTCCGCCCAAACTTTTCTGTGAGGCACAATTCAAACAGTTCCCAGTCTGGCCAACAGGTTAGTCATGTGACCAGCTCTTCATTTGAAATAGCATCTTCTGTGCGAGTTGTTGATTCTCAAAGTTCTCCAGTCACACATGGTAGGGTGTGGAGCTCTGGCTCTTACACAGACAAAGAAGGTTGATTGTTATGATTGCCCAGACCAGTCTTGTTAATTGAATCTGTGAGCACTCCTATTGTCTCTCTATTCAACTGTCTCTCAGAATGCAAATGTGCAGCCATGTTTCAGCTGTTCAACCTTGTGGTCTTTTATTAAACATACTCTGTGCAATGTCTAGCAAAAGGGATCAAGTACTGTTCCATCTGACAAAATTAATATGTTTCCATTTGGCAGTTTTGGTTTCCGTCACATGGTACTCATCATTCATTATGCTTACAGCTGCCCACAGACCTTGCATGGGCTTTTGAGCAGCAACTTGGTGTCATTAGGAGCTTGATCCAGCATGGCACCCTCCACAGAGGATCTGTGTCATGAGTGAGTAAGACAAGCAACAGAGTGGCCCTTCAACCAATTGGATTGAAGATTCCTCACTGAGGCACACTGCATTTAAACCAGGAAATATAAATTTGAATACTTTGAGAGACAGAAAAGAAACAGAAGTTTTTTTTTAGTTTTTCTTTTAAATTCTCCAGCAACAATTAAAGTCTGAAGGAATGAGACTCCACACTTACAGGATTAAATTTTCAGTGCCCACAATTTCATTTGGCAGTAATTAAGACTTATCACATTGCTAAAAATTCACTTAAACCTGAACTAACATTTTCTTGCGTGTTTAGTGAGTAAGTACTGCAACTTTACGCCCTTTCATGGATTTCAATGCCGAGTCTATCACTGAGGTACTAGTGGATTGCAGTTTGTCGAGCAGATGGGAAAATCGGACAACAACTTCACGATTTCCATATTTAACGGTGCACTCTGGAAGGTGCTGTTTGTTTTACTCTTTAATAATGGTGAGCATGCTGTTAGCTTCACCATTACCTTCAACGCAAATGTTGGGCCAAAGAAATACACAACTGTGCCCCTGTAATGGGTTAAACTTACTTTTGAGTTAGCAGATAACTGGCACTATTTTTTTATCTTGCAAATTGCTTGTATTTTGTTATGACCAGGTGAGGAAGGTGTCTTAGGCTCCCCTCTTGCCCCTTTACTGGTTTGGCAGTAACAGGGTTTATCTTTTAAAACACAATGATTTTAGCTTACCCCCTCAGTGAGTTCTTGCTCACTGTACTCTCAATACAATTGCAAATGAACCAATCAGACAAGTTTTCTTAAATTTAAACAAGAAAGATGAAAGTTTATTAGCCTTATCACTCTAACCCGGTTAAAATTACTAAAATACCTGATGCAACCACGCTTGTATGCATAACAGAGGCACACACACACACAAATAAATACAGAGGGGAAGAAAGAATTAAGGGGGGGTTGAAGTAGAGTTCGGAATAAATGGAATACAGGTACGGTTCTTAGTGTCCTTGTGGTAGTGTCCTTGATTGAAGTGAAGGTCTTGGAGTTCTCGCTGGGGCCCAGTGCACAATTTCAGACTTGCTTCTCTGGTACCAGAAGGCCAAAGAGGTGCTTTGTTTGTAGTCTTGAAGTCTACGCTGCCATTGTGGGTTCCCTGGGACTTTGCTGGAGTGAGAGAGAGTGAGGCGGGGTGGGGGGGTGGGTGTGGTGGGGGGGGGGGGGTGGGGAGACATTTCTTCTGCCAGTCCAGTTGCAGTCTTTTCCTTTCTGTGTGGCACAATTCAAAAAGCCCCAGTCTTACCAGCAGGTAGGTCATGTGACCATCTCTTTGTTTGAAACAGAAGCTTCTGGGAATGTTGTTGGATTTCAAAGCTTTCCAGACACATTCGGTGGGACGTGGAGTTCTGGCTGTTACACAGTCGAAGGTTGTTGATCACCACTATTGTGCAGACCAATCTTGTTCATTGAATCAAAGAGCACTCCCATTGTCTCTCCACTCATGTCTCTCAGAATGCAAATGCGCAACCATGATTTCAGCCTCTCAGCTCTGCATTTTTTAAACAAGTTATTTGCAATGTCCAATAAAAAGTTTCAAGTAGTGTCCCAGATGACAACACTAACATGTTTCCATTTGGCAGTTGTGATTTCCATCACAATTTGTACTTCAGCCTAGATACTTACAGCATCCCTCACTGACTAAAGAATGAGATGCTCCAGTCTCTCTGACTGTTCCATACTCCTTGCTAAACAGAAAGAGATGGGCAGATATCAGTTTGATCTCTGACCACACCCTCAATGGTGCACTGAGGATTGATTTGCTGAGCTGTCAATCAATATTTCACCTTGATTGAGAAACCCTCCCCTTGACATGGAGGTTCACAGAACAGGTATTCCCCTTCTGTCAAAGGCATGCATAATGACTAAAAACCCGTTCTAGCATAAGAATGTGAATTGTTCCAGGCTGTGCTCAGTGACCTCTCATTGTTAAAGCTAATGTAAAATTCAAAAATAAACACAATTCCATCTTGTACTCTACCTAATTATTTTAAATGTCTACTCTATCACTGGGACTTAACCCTTCATCAGTTGAACCTCGCTTTACATCAACAATATAACAATTTAAATTAAAATTCATTTTAAGCCATGTAAGTAAAAATCACAATATATATTACAGTGTTTTTTTTCTGAGGTGATAGCGATTGTCTTGAAGGAACAGAAGACAGTGCTAGAGGCAAGTAATAGATTAATAATGTTCGCAATTTGGAGCTGGGGAAGTGAAGTTAGCAAGTCAGGAACCTGGATGTGACAAGCTGCACAGACAAGGTCAGTGTGTCATGGGCTAAGGTGGACCTGCAGAAAAGAAAACTGGGGGAATACTTTTGTCTTCATCTAACAGAACGGATCACCTGTCCATTACACAACCCTGGCAATTTTCATTCCATTGATTTTGATGGTATGAATATCAGGTGGGTCCTATAAGGAATGGTTGATCAACTCTGCCGGATTACCATCCATACAGCAGAGATGAAAATGTAATCCCATATCTTCACATATCATAATCAATCAACTCCCCAGAATTACTGACACCACAGGCCCGATTTTCCCTCTGGGTTCGGGAAACTGAAGTCAGGATCATTTCCGGTCCCAACCCCACCCCGGGGGGACCAGTCACAGCACCTGATTTTCATGGAGGCGAGCTGCTAATTGGTTGGAGGGCAGGTTTGGGGAGCCGATTAGCAGCTGCAGGGGCAGGAGTGTAGGCGACTGTACAAGTGCGGCCGCATTTAAACACACTGCGGCAGCCATTACTGTGGCTGCAGTTTGACTGAAGGAACGGATGCAACAGTGATGGGAGAGGAAAGACAGAGGTCTGGCACCTAGGGCAGGGCTACCCCTCACTTCTCTGATGCCGACCTGGAGATCTTCCTTGAGGTAATGAGGGAGAAGAGGGAGGTCCTGTTTCTGGAAGGTGGCAGGAGAAGGCCACTCTCCCAAACCAAGTAGGTATGAATTGAGGTTGCTGAGATGATCAGCAGATGGAGTATGGTCAGGAGGAACTGGGTCCAGTGTCGGAAAAGGTTCAATGACCTTAGACACTCTAGCAAGTTGAGTGCAACACCAGAGCCTCATGTCAGGCCTCTGGGTATTCACCCTCCAGCAGACGGTCCAGCTGAGGAGCCTGAAGGCAGATGCTGCTCCTGAACATGGGAGGAATGTGTTCCCAGCGTACTTACTGAGCCCTCAGTAACTCAGAGCCAAAGTGCTGTTGAGGACTTTCTAGCACTGTTCCATGCAGCTTCGAACATCAGTCTGGGAATGAAGAGGAGTAAGTTTGCCTACCAAACTAAAAGCTTATCTAGCAATAGTCCTGCCCACTCAGCTCGAACCATGCGAAACTTGCACTGTGTACCAGTGTTATACCAAGAAGCTGAACCGCTTTTACTGGATCTGCCTTCGGAAGCTTCAGAAGATCAGATGACAGGTCAAAATACCAGACATTGAGGTGCTCACCCGAGCTGGCATACCATGCACCCACGCTACATTGAAACAGACACAACTGAGTTGGGCTGGTCATGTAGCCAGAATGCCTGACACTCACTTACCAAAGTGAATCTTCTATGGAGAGCTTGAGTCTGGGGTGCGCTATCATGGCGGTCAACGGAAGTGCTATAAGGATACCTTGAAGGCTTCACTTAGGAGTTTTGATATCAAGTCCTGGGCGAAGCTGCACCTGGCACGACCAAATAAAAAGGGTGCAGCCTCCTTCTAAAGCAAGCGCATATCAGAGGCAGAGAGAAAATGCAAAGAGAGGAAATCCCGAGCAAGCAGCTCATCCAAAACCTAATCATCTGCGCTATCCTGCCCTATTTGCAGCAGAACCTTCTGGGCACAGATTGGCCTTAGCAGTCACCTACGTCCCCACCGGAACTCTACCATACACCCCAGATGATGGATATGGTCATCTTCACCTTGAAGGACGAATGAGAGACGTGCAGCTTCCTATGTCAATGAGCCGCTGGTACAGGCCATAGAGGCCAGCATGCCTTATCTCTGTCTCTTCTGTCCTTTCAGGTGAAGAGGGCTCATTATGACCGAGAAAGGGCATGTACAGGAGGAGGAGGTGTCCCATCTGCATATCGTCACTGCCATGACAGAGGGAGCTAAGGAGATTGCCAGCATGGCCCCCCAAGAGCATTGGGGAAGATGAGGTGGGCATTCCTGGTGAAGAGGGTGAAAAGATCATGCAATCAGTAGATGAAGGGGTGGAGTGCACTCCTCGCCTTCTGACAGCATGCCAAAGACTCAGCTGCATTTGAAAGCCTCAACAATACAGAGGTTTTGGTTCTCTAAGGCTAGATCTCATGACCTTTCTTGTTTCCCACATGTTCTGATGTGGAGGGGGAAGGGCAGATTCCTGTGCCTACACCAGGGCAAGCGCTGGCATCACTGACTTCAAAGCAAGCACCATCACATCTTACAAGCACAGATACACTCACATGGGTTCTCGTGTGTGATTAGATAGGGTGACACTGGGTGACGAGCACGTCACTAGTGTGCAGGAGGAGGTGGAAGAGGCAGGGAGAGCTGTGAGCAGTTTCCCTTTGGAGGAGGGAGGACAGCCACAGCCATGCTCAGCTTGACAAAGTTGTAGGGCCTCGGGAGTCACAAGAAAGGAGGCTCAACTTAGACCAGCGGCAAAAGATGTATTCCCACATGTCAGAGTTCCCTGAGGCAGTGTGGGGTCATGGGTTGAGAATGGTGCAGTCCATTCAGCTCATGTGCTCCACCATGGCTCAAGGCTTTGAGTGCATGAACTCTTCCATTGAGAGAGTGGCCAACCTTATGGAGAGCCATATGCGGCAGCACTCTGAGTGCACTGATATGCACAAAATGCATACCACACTCTGTAGCATTGACCAGTCCAGTGGTACTGGTGGCGCAGAGATGTTTGGACTGGATACCAGTTGTGACCCAGCTGGTGCTCCCTTCCAGCCATCTATAATGCCATCCAAGAGCTGAGGCAGTCACCAAGGAGGATGAGAGTGCCACCCCTCACAGGACGCCATCATCATCATGGCCTCCTTGACCCCTCTGACTGAGGAACCATCAGTGATGGAGGCTGTCCCTGCATTGATGCTGGTGCAGCAGGGGCAGTAGGTGCCAGTAGGGGCACCTCCATGACAAAGAATACTGCCACGTGCATCTCAGCCGCAAACAAGAGACAAGCAAGCAGGCTGCCTCCACCTCATCCGAGGCCTCAAAGGGAGCACTGCATGGGAGTGGCTGAGAGCAGAACACTGAGTGGTTCACTGGGGTTTGCCTTACCTGTAAATGTACACTTCTCTTTTTCATCACTGTAAATATTGACACATGATGCCAGATATGTGTGTTTCCAGTCTTTAATGGCGACACTGGAAAAGTGTGAAGAGGTGGTGAAGGGAAGCAAGGATCCTTGAAGGGGGACAGTGAAACATCTGAACAGAAATGGATAATTCATTGGCAATAAGAGTTGATCTATGCCAGGCTGTGCCTTCAATGGAAGTGTTCTCACGGGCAGTTCAAAGTGAGTTCTCTTGCCGTCCTCCTGGGTTCGACGAGCTCAGCTGAAACATGCCTGGATCAGATGATCCTTGACGTTGACAGCATCCTGACAAGACTCTAGAGTACACCACTGGCCCCGGTCACCTCAGTCTAGCTGGGGAACCTCTGTATTCTGCATTTTTTCCCTCCACCTCCTCTTCCTCCTCCTCTTCCATGTCCTTCTCCTCCTCTTCCTCCAACGAGCTATGACATTTCAGGGTATCACTCTCTTCTAGGTCCACACCTTTCCAGAGGGTCATGTTATGGAGAGCACAGCAGAACACCACAATGCGCAAGACCCTTGCAGCAGTGTACTGCAGGGTGCTATCTGAGAGGTCCAGAACTGCATCTTTAGAAGCCCGATGGCCTGTTCGATGGTGGTTCTTGTGCTCCATGGTGGTTCTTGTGAGCAGATGGCTTTGGCTGTAGTGCCTCTGTGCCTCTGTCTCAGGGTCTCATAAAGTAGCCATCCCTTGTCCCCTAAAATCCGTCCATGGAATTTGGGGGGGGGTGGAATGAAGAATTGCAGCACCCTGGACTGCCAGCAGATAAAGGAGTCATGGTAGCTTCAGGAAAGCGAGCACACACGTGCAGGAAGCACTTGTTGTGGTTGCAGGTCAGTTGAACATTGAGGGAATGGAATCCCTTCCTGCTGATTAATTTCACTGGGCGATCAGTCAGTGCCTTGATGGCCACACGGGTGCCCTGCACCTGGGAGAATCTAGAGATGGAGGTGACATCCACTACCCTTTGTACCTGCGAGATCCCATCTGTCTGGAATTGAGGTACTGCACAGCTCTGGCATCAGTGACCTGTGAGATGCAGTGGTGTGCAACAATTTGTGAGATGCTATCAAAGTCCACTGCCGATCCTTGGAAGAAGCCAGAAGTGAAGAAGTTCAAGGCTACAGTGATGGCTGCTGACAGGGCGTAGTGAGCAGTGCTGCCACATGTGAAATCTTCGCTGATCAGGGCACAAATCTCAGTGACCATCTGCCTGGACAGGTGCAATCTCCTGCGGCACTGGTTCTCTGACATGTCCAGGTAGCTCCGTCTTCGGCGGGAGATCCTACGCTGAGTGCATGGCCTCTGTCGCCTTCCTGCCCTCATCCCTCTCCGCTGTCCTCTTCAGACCTGGGGCTCTACCTCTCCTTCTGAGGATATTGTTCCTCATCGTCACTGGACCCAAAATCTGAGAGCCGCGCTCCCATTGCCAGTATTGGCTTCCTTGTGCTCAGCCGGACTGCCTATTATTTCTGGAGGCCTCGCTGCATTCTCTGATGTCTCCTCAATGCCAGGAAAGTGATGACTCCATGCACTGCCCGAGCACATACAGACCACTCTCCCCACAACCTATACACACCTGATGGCACCTGTGTGCCAATGGCTGAGTGTCCCTCTCAGCCATGCTCCTTTTTATGTGCCCACCTAAGTTGATGGTGCAGCCATGATTGGCTCCCCACTGTGTTGGCGCCTCCATGCACCTGGTCTGTCCCTGACCCAGCATGCAACCTGTGCACCTCCTCCAAAATCCCAAACTGGCCCTCAACTATAGTATAATGTACATAAGCTGTTGATGGGTAGATTATGTATCTAGACCTTAAGCATCATCACAGGATGTGATGTCATGAGTCTGTACATCACGCTGCTCAGTGTGCATGTAGATACCCTAGTAAGATGACGCCTGAAAATAACTTCTTGTTTCTTTGACCCAGAGTCTACTTTCCTCATTCAATACTAATAGCACACTGACAAGACAGTATATGGTGGCAGAGGTAAAAATGACTTTTCCAGCTTTAAGAAACAGAAGTGATTGAAGACTTTGACGAAACATGTAACAATGCTACCATTATCAGAAAGCTTCAAAGCGAGCAGCGGGACCCAACCAAGCTGAAGCATGGCTGAGATGGATTCGAAGATTTGACAGGTACTGTTCCATGTCAGGTTTGTCATAATCGGACAAAGAACAGGTCAATGTTTTGCTTTACACCATGGGAAACAGTGCGGATGACTTTCTGACTACCCTGGGGATCGACAAAAAAGAAACCCCATACAGTGAGGTGATTAAAGCGCTATAAGGATGCTTTCATGTCAGGAAAAATGTAATCGTGGAGATAGCTAAGTCAACAGGCATATGCAGAAAGTCAGTGAAAGTATTGATTTGTTTATTAATGTTGTGTATAAAGTAGCAGAGGATTGTGACTACAGGAATCTGCAAGAGGAACTGATTTGGAACAGAATAGCAGTCAAGTTATAGATGAAGCACTGTCAGACCAGCATCAGTCGAAAGAAGATTTGACTTTGACAAAAAACATTTTATTGAACAGGCAGGCAGAAGTACAGAAGAGTAATCGACTACTAGTTTGGCGGGATTGGTGGAGTCCAGCCTCCAAAATTCTGGAATCAGTCTGGTCCATTCAGAATGGCACTAGAAAGCCCGAGAGGCGGGAAAGACACCTACAGGCAACAATACTGCACTGCAGTAGGCATGAGCGGGAGCAGCACCAGCACAAAAATTGCCCAGCTCGGGAAGCTGAATGGTTTTGGTGCAAGAGAAAGGGGCACTTTCAGCAGGTCTCTCGCAGCAGAAAACAAACGCTGCAGATGGGTAAAAAGATAGAGGAAAGAATGGAGGATCAAACAATTAAGACTCCCTTCCTCGAAGAAGTGCAGGGAAAAAAAACAAAGATTACTGTGAAGCAGAAATTTTAGTGGGAGAAAATAAAACCACATTCAAATTAGACACAGGAGCAGCAATTTCTATCCTGTCGGATCAAACACCTTGGCTGAGAAAAGGAAGGATTAGAAAAACCCAAAAAAATTACACGGCCAAGAGGAATTCAGTTTTAGGTTGTGGGAGAAATATAGACAATCTTAACACACAGAAACAACACAATCCTGGAAACTCCATATATTATTCAGAACCAAGTCTGTTTGCGCCTTAGTAAAAAAATGTGTCTAGCCTTACAGATGTTACACACAGTGGAAGCAGATCGTCCCGGAAAACTCTTCATTGGTGGTCTGAATAGTGAAACAAATGAAAAGGCACTTGAAGCAGTGTTTGGTAAATATGGAAGAATAGTAGAAGTCCTGCTGGTGAAAGGTTGTGAAACAAATAAGTTGAGGGGTTTTGCTTTTGTTACCTTTGAACACCCATGAGATGCCTGGGATGCAGCCCAGGATATGAAGGGGAAGACTTTGGATGGAAAACCCATTAAAATAGAGCAAGCTACTGGATCAGCATTTGAAAATAGTAGATGACGTAGAGCACTTCCACCCCCAAGAAGCCGTGGTCTTCCTAGGAGGATTTGAGGAGGGATGAGAGGTTCCCCCCAAAAGGTGGGCACGGTGAGTGGTTTCAGGAGAAGGAACAGCGCCACCTTAAGAGGAATGTACCACCACCTAAAAGGCCCTTTCCTTCGAGGGCAACACAAAGTTGAGAATTGGGGGAAGAGGAAGTGGCTCAAGAGGACCTCCCTCATGCAAAAGGGACGATTATGGTTCGCCTCCATCTAGCAAAGGGATGATACCATCTCCGATTAAAGAACTGATGAAAGATCAATAGAATCAGCTGCCAGAGAGAGCTGATGAACCGGTGACACAACCAACAACAGATAATCCGGATGACAGTGAAGACAGAGAACATGAGTCATCCGATAGTTCCACTAACACACAGGAAAGTGAGGAAGAAGAACTGGAAGACTCAATACCCCAAACAAGTGAAGGAAGAACACGCTATGTCAGAATTGTGAGAACCCCACACCATTACAGGCCTGATGAATGAAGACAGAGACTTAGGAGGAGATGTAATATAATGTACATAAGCTGTTGCTGGGTAGATTATGTATATAGACCTTAAGCATCATCACAAGATGTGATGTCTCAAGTCTGTACTTCTTGCTGCTTGGTGTTCATGTTCACCTTCTTCACCTTAGTAAGAAGACCCCTGTAAATAACCTCCTGTTTCTTTGACCCAGAGTCTACTTCCCTCATTCAATACTAACAGCACACTGACAAGATAGTACACGAACGAGCTCACTCAGTGAGCTCATTAACTACTTTAATTAGCCTCATTGAAGATTCAGGTGGGTTGCCGGGGCCCACCTTCCCCCATCCTGATGAAACTTGCTGCGGCAGGAACAGCGACGGGAAACTGGCACGCCGGTCGGCGTCGCTATTTTTAGTGCTGCCTGCCTCTGTTCCCGCCCCTGGCGGGATCTACAGGTCCTGCCCCATACGTTGTATTTCTGAATGCAGCATGTGATACTGGAGCTTTCTGCTGTCAATGGAGCACCTGGACTACAGCCTCAGTCTTTAGACCTACACAGCTTCATAATCACTTCTGTATAAACACACCCAGAAAGACCAATCCACTGTAAAGCACCTATATTGCTGCTGAATGGAACTATTTCATGCTTGCACTCAAAAATATAATATAGATCCTTAATTTCCTTCAAATTTCTTAAAGCAGTTTTTCAAAGCAATTCAATTTTTCGTCATGGCAAAAATAGACATCACCAAGAAGGCTTTCTTTGTGTACCAGTGCACCAAAATCATAAAGTGGTTCATAAGGAATGGGTTTATGATTTCATTACACTTAGTGCACAGAGGAAATCTTCCCATAGTGAGAATCCCAAGATACATCACTCAAAAGTATTTCTTACATTTTTCCATAAAACTTCAAACTTTCTGAAACATCCATTTCATGAAACAGAAAAGTAGGTGTTTTCCAGAGAAGTTAGTTACAGTGGTCCCCTGTGGACTACTTCCCAATAATTCTACCACTATGTTCATTCTATCTCCAGACTGGTGGTGAGGCCCTTTCTACTTTCCCCTCAGTCTCTGCTGAGTGCAATGTCATAATGAACAGCAACCAAGTGGGACAAAAAAAAGCAGCTAATGACACATCTGAAGAAAAATTGTACAGAGTGGCACAAATATTGGGAAGAGAATAAGTTCCAAGGGGACCCCTTTAGCTCATGTCACACATTTATTCCCTCTCACTTAGCAAATGGAGTTTTTACAGAGCTTCACTGTAGAGCCCTTAAAATGATTATTTTAAAATAAAATTTGAGGAAAGAGTTATAAATAATATATGGAACGTGTCTAGGGGGCAGTACTTAGCATTCACCAAACTTATCCCAGGAGCTTCTTCTCCTTTCAATGGCTCTGTTTTACTTTGGAACAAATAAAGGATACTTTAAAGTGTCCTGGTAGAGAGAAAAACTCACGTATTGTTCTTCCATACTGCAATGTGCACTATTTTATATCACAGTCTGTGAAAGCTGACTGGAATTATAATCTTAAATAACAGAAGGTTGAAAAAAATCCTTCCAAAACCATAATCTATAAGACAGGAACTGTATGATCCTGTACATGTGTACATGACAGTATCTCTTATATTGTGGTGCCTGACTGTCTGTATGTATGACTGATACAGAAATGTAGGCCTCAGTATAGCTGTTACTGGGGGAGGCATCCCACAATGATCTTTAAAACAGTCTGTAGTAAGTGAAATTGTATTGGCACGGATTTTGCTGTGGTAATGGCAGCAAAACTGTCAGCGTTCGCCATTATTACTCCACTGAGACGGACAGCAACTTCAGGAGTTCAGACATAGAGTGTCATAGGGTCATAACATGTGCAATATAGCATTGAAATCCAGATGCTGTTGTCAGTGAGTCTGCCCTCCTTCATAGGGTGTGCTGTAGATGTTCCCACAGACCAGCAATCTTGCTTGCAATCATGATATAATGAGAACTTCCACTCTAACACTATTAGTCTCACTGTAAAAACCCTGGAAAAAGTTACACCTAGTTCAATGAGGTATAACTGGGTTTTTAATGGCATACTAACTTCATCATTACTGCTAAACGCACTTCCTGGCCCTGAAAAGCTAATTTTATATTTGTGTAATATCAAATTTCTCCTTGATGATTAAAAGTTCTACATTTTAAAAAAATGTATTTTTTTCTTTTCTTTAAAAGTCTGTTTATCTTCATTTTAGCTTCCATGTTAATACAGTCAGAAATTTATTTCATTATCTGCGATTTTAAATTAGAAGTGATGGATTTTAAGTGCTCTTAACTTCCTGGTTTTCTATGTGAATACTTCAACTTTATTGGTTACCGACCTGCTTGCAGATATCACTGCTGCTGCAACCAAGACATCCCCTTAACTTGGTGCCAAATTAAAACCACATCACAGAGATCACTAGATCTTTGTGGACAGCTTTCTTCGAGGTCAGTCTTGCTTAGCTGTTGACCACAAAATCCAGGCCATCACTTTCAGCATGCCAGTAGTACAGCAACATCAATGGGAACTTTGAAGTAACTTGCTTGCACCATTAGGTACCATTCCGTATGTTTGTCTTCTTCTTCATGATGCATGTAAGTGTACTTATTGAGGAATATTATCAATCATGTATACCTTCCTTTTCCAGTAGAGGTCTGAGAGCCTTGTGACTACTTGAAGACAAACAAGAAGACCCAAAAATTCTTGAAGGTCATGTCTGCCAGCTCAAATGTGACGGAGTGGAGCCCCTAGCCCAAATCCAACGATTCAGGGCAGGATGTTTAGTCCAAGGGGTGAGCACGGAGATGGGTGGGCACAGAAATTTGTGCCACCAGCTGCCGTGCTGGTTTGCCAGCACCATCCTGCCCGCAGGCCACTTCCCCATTGGCAGGATGAGGGTCAGCGGGGCTACCCGCCCACAAGCAGTGGATATCCAATTGAGATAGCTAAAGGCCTATTGTCAGAGGTCCCCCAGGCATCACAGACTAGGCCAGCTGCCTGGAGGTGGCCTCTCGGTGGCAGACAGGGGTTGGGGGGAGGCCAGTGCTCCAGGCAGGCTTTGAGGCCTTCACTGGCTGCATGGCTATAGCTGCAGCTGCAGGCCGCCCTGTGAAGGGGCACCCCTCCTCAATCGTGGCCCAGTTGCTTGGTCATTTTTATTTTAAAAGTTTAAAAAATTGGAGAGAGGACGCCTCCATCTTGAGGCACCATCTTTCTTTTTTACCTGTACACAGGCTGCTTCTCCTTCTAAGCTGGAGGGCGACCTATTGGTCCTCCAGCTTTGAGAGCCTGCCGTCCATCCTTATTTGGGCAGTGAGCCCGCCCTCTGGCCATTAATTGGCCAATTTGGGGAAAATCTCTACCGGGTGACTGTTTATCACACAATGCAGCATTGTGACCCCCATGTTACCCCGATGTCGGGGTTCCGACCCAAAGGGCAAAATCCTGACCCATCCCAAAACCTGGGATCAATGTCATTTGCATAACTGCAGCAGGTGTTTTACATCTATAAGCAGTGCCTGCCCTGATAGTCCTAACAGAAGATGAAATGACCTATGGCCATGGCATCTGACATACTCCTTCAGACTGGCTAGGGCCTTTCCAAGATTGATTACTTGAATCCAATAAAAGCTTGGAAACTTTATGAAGACCTCAAAGGAACTCACATCTGCTCTCAGCGATGGGAGTTCCACTGAAGCCTACTGTGGATGTAATTCTTAGGAATGTCTGCTTGATGTGACAGAAGATCTACCCATCGACACTCACACGTGAGTTCACAGCAAATGGGGCAGAATCCCAGTGTATACCGACTTCTGTCCCCAATGTCACCCCACCCCTCACTCCACCCCGCCCCCATCATCAGCATCCCCCATTCCCATGCAGGAATTAAGCTTTCAGCTCTCTCCTGCTCGAGCAATTTCAGAAGCAAGGCCCTTAAGTACGACGTCATCTTTTTCCTCCAGATGGGTAAATACAAAATTGGAGCTCACAAGCCAAGAACTACATATCATTTCTGCTCAGTTGTTCTGCACTCACCTCTGAATTAAAGGCTTGTGGGTTCAAAGCTCAATATGGATTTGGGCAGATAATTTAAACTGATACTTTTGTGAAATCTGAGGCATTATCAAATTGTTAGAGGTACTATTTTCCATAAATTAAGACTCCCATCTATCTTTTTAGGTTGATACAAATAATCCCATGGTACTATTTCAAGAGAAGCAAAGAGTGTCCAGGTCAAAATTCCTCCCTTTATTCTCCATGACCAAAAATGGATTAACTGGTCATTGTATTTGTTGTCTCTGGGACCTTGTAGTGCACAAAATGGCTGCTGCTACATTTGCCTGCATAACAATAGTGCACAACTTCAAAAATAATTTGTTGGCGGAATGCACTAAGAATGTGAAAGGCACTATATAAATGCAAGTTCTTTTATTCCCTCTGCAAAGGACTCTTTCACACTCAGAGGAAATAGAGGAACAAAGAAATGCCTTTACCCTTTTGGGACGTTTTTAGAGGGGCTTAATTCACTAGATACCATGGTTGCTATTTGAAAATTCCGCATCACATCAAATCACATATCTTCTGTAACATGAGCTATCATAATGTCGGTTCCAACAAAACTTCTTATTTTCTCAAGAGGTAATTGAGAAAGTTTTTTTTAGTTCATTCATGGGATGTGGGCATCACTGGCCAAGCCAGCATTTATTGCCCATCCCTAATTGCCCTTGAGAAGGTGGTGGTGAGCTTCTTGAACCGCTGCAATCCATGTGAGGGAGGTACACCCACAGTGCTGTTAGGAAGGGAATTTTGACCCAGCGACAGTGAAGGAATGGTGATATAGTTCCAAGTCAGGATGGTGTGTGACTTGGAGGGAAACTTGCAGGTGGTGGTGTTCCCATGTATTTGCTGCCCTTGTCCTTCTAGTTGGTAGAGGTCACGGGTTTGGAAAGTGCTGTCTAAGGAGCCTTGGTGCATTGCTGCAGTGCATCTAGTAGATGGTACACAGTGCTGCCACTGTGTGTCAGTGGTGGAGGGAGTGAATGTTTGTGTATGGGGTGCCAATCAAGCGGCTGCATTGTCCTGGATGTGTTGAGCTTCTTGAGTGTTGTTGGAGCTGCACCCATCCAGGCAAGTGGAGAATATTCCATCACACTGCTGACTTGTGTCTCGTAGATGGTGGACAGGCTTTGGGGAGTCAGGAGTTGAGTTACTCACTGCAGGATTCCTAGCCTCTGACCTGTTCTTATAGCCATGGTATTTATATGGCTACTCCAGTTCTGTTTCTGGTCAATGGTAACCCCGAGGATGTTGATAGTGGGGGATTCAGTGATTGTAATGCCATTGAATGTCAAGGGAAGATGGTTAGATTTTTTCTTGTTGAGGATGGTCATTGCCTGGCACTTGTGTGGCACGAATGTTGCTTGCCACTTATCAGCCCAAGTCTGGATATTATCCAGGTCTTGCTGCATTTCTACATGGATTGTTTCAGTATCTGAGGTGTCACAAATGGTGCTGAACATTGTGCAATCATCAGCAAACATCCCCACTCCTGACCTTATGTTTGAAGGCAGATCATTGCTGAAGCAGCTGAAGATAGTTTGGTCTAGGACACTACCGTGGGGAACTCCTGCAGTGATATCCTGGAGCTCAGATGAGTGACTTCCAACGACCACAACCATCTTCCTTTGCGCTAGGTCTGACTCCAACCAGCGGAGAGCTTTCCCCATGATTCCCATTGACTTCGGTTTTGCTAGGGCTCCTTGATGCCACACTCAATCAAATGCTGCCTTGACATCAAAGGCAGTCACTCTCACCTCACCTCAGTACAAATTTTTTTGGAACACTGCATTTCATTAATATCATGGTATCATTTGACAAATATCTGGGAATTGCTAATTCTACCAGAATGACAATAAACATGTTCAGTACCATACTAAAATGTAGTTTATAATTTTGACATTGTTTAAAGGATGGCCAGTTTATATTACATGCAAATACAGCAATTAGGATGTTAGTTGAGCATTTCCCTTCCAAGTAGGCATAAATATAATAGAACATATGATTTATGTTGGGAAATTCTGGTAGGTTTCAACATTACATTCAGTATCTGTAATTGCTTATTGCCAAAACTCTCTATATGTAGATATAAATACAAAAGATATGAAGGTCCTTGGCTGACAACCAGAAGGGAGATAAGCCCTGAAACAATGGTGTGGGACACTGATGTGTCAATACTAAAAGTGTTCATCTGAAATTCTTCTCCCTGCTATTTTGACAGAGGCGTTAACCCAATTATTGCACAACTCAACTAAATAGTAGGGAGAAGAGTTTCAGATGAACTGGTTCAGTGCTTGTGACGTGAATCTCCAATGGCTGTTTTTCAGGATCATGGAGAATAATGAACAGACAGGAACAATTAGAAGGCAGTGCGATTATTGGGATTTTAGACAACGTCACAAAGTGTGACAAATAACACTCGAACCATAAGATAAGCTTGCAGCCTTGAAATCCCTCCGACACAACCATTCCTTTTCCTATAATACATTTACCTCATTCTTTCTTGCCACAAGTATGTATGACAGTGGATACAACAGCCACTGTGCTCTCTGTAAGTGAATGTGATGGCAGCCATATGGAAGGATCAATGATTGCAAAGCATTTACTTCAGGCTTACCACAGCTGATTACAGGGAAATAGTTAGTACAAAATGTATGTTTAAAGACAGGAAGTGCTGGCCTCAACACTTGGGCTAGCCATATGACGTTTATATCAGTTCACTGTGGTAGCAGTTAAATAATGACATTGATGGCTCAAGCGATTGAGCTGTTAACTCCCAACCAGAAGGTGATGGGAGTTCACGGCCCAGGATTACTGTCACTTGAACTTGTTTTGACTTGGACGAGCTTCATCAGCTTTCCTCTAACACTGTAACAGAGAATGCCACGTGGCAGGCATTTAATCATCAGGCAATAGAGGCCTGGTAGAATATGACTCATTCTGCTTGAATTATGCCTCCTATTGACTAATTACAGGAAGGCACAGGCGGCATCTGCACAACACACTGTCCTGCCTTTTAGACCAGGTGAGGCAGGATCGGTTGTGTGTGGTGAGCAGTGTCTCACTGGGACAAAACAAGCAGTTTGTTCTTGACATTTCTCATTTTAAAAAGAAAAATATATCACTTTAAATTAAAGATGTAAATGATTCATAAATTTATATAACCCGAAGAGTACTTAAACAATTTGCTGCAGATTTAGACAAAAAAAATCATAAAAATGTACTTCTTTATTTTAGTGATCTGCTCATTAAACTTCTGTAAAAATGCTTTGATTCAAAATGTTTTGGTCCCCGACTCCTAGCCAAATTAGAAAAAAAAAATGAATTGATAAAGGCTGGGTAAATAATTAGAGATGAAGCAGTCTGTTCCGATAAAGGAAACAAGCTGATGTTGAGTCGCTTGGCATTACCATCTCCGGCAGTTCCTCCAGAATGTAAAGGCAAGTGTATCTCTGGGTGGGGGGAGGGGGGGGGGGGGTAGGGGAAATACACAGAGGAGAGCAAAGAAAAGGGCGATTCATCGGTGTTTGAGACATCTTGACAATTTACTCAGATCTGCTGCAAGCAACCTTGGTGCTGGCAACGTGTGTCTTCTCCTAGCCACATTAGTCTTCATTAAATAGATTTTAGTCTCTATTCTGCAGCTTGTGCTCTTGGCCTTTGGTCCCTCTCCTCTCTGTCTGTCATGAAAGATCCTCATTTTTTTCTGAGAAGACACAGCTTTCAGGCACCTCTGAACATAATCCGTCCACTGCAGCAATCTAATGCGAGAGCCTTAACTCTCCATTCTAATACTTGTATGGGTGAGATCTACTGTAAGCATTTAATTATCCTATTTAGTTGCCTCCCGAATTTCAGTGATGTGTACCTAATTAAGTCCAAATCTATACATGGAGCATTTTAAACCGACTCACATCAATGTTTTGCACAAGACTGAAGTGAAAATAAGTCCGTGAGATTTTTGTGCATCTATTTTCAACGTGACTGAAGTAGGTGGGTTAACAATTGTCTTGTTTCTATTGTGATGAAGTCTGGCCAGCTCAAATGACCAAAAACACTATAGGTAAGCATCCAACACCAGCTTCTGCTCTCTACTTATCTTGTGTTTTCAAGGACCAGCTAAGAGCCCAAGGTGTCAATGAATATACTGCTTTTCATTCGATGCTCAAGAAAGAGCTCTGGCATCCCATCATTGTAGCCACAGACAGGCTGGAATGCTGATTTGAAAATCTGTGGCTTCCTGTGAGAGATTGCTTTGCGTGAGCTCAGCTTTCAACTCATTCAGACACCAGTGGAATCCTCCTCTCTTTCATGACTTGAGCTTTGTTGGCTTCCAGCTTAGATGCCGGAAGCTGAGGAAGCCCACTAATAGTTAACAAACTTTAGGGAGTAGTTTAAGCTAAACTTGCTGGGCAGATATGAAGTCGAAGTGTGACTTCTTGACATAAGCCAGCTGCTTTTACTCCTCCGGATTCAGCCCATTGCTCCCCTGATAAAAACAGCAGTTAATCCTTAAACTAGGATATCAGAAAGTACATGTAGTACCAAGAGATAACTAAGAAGTACACCACAGATTGTTTATTTCAGACAAGCATGAAACAGATACACTTCGAATGTCTGCTGGTCAAGAACACAGAGACCACATCATCGATACAGTTTTTAAAAAAATTAATTTACATAAGCATAATATAGTGCGGTAAAAATTCTTCTCGTGCAGTCATCCAAAATGGATAATATTGCATTTACCGCCCATTATACCCATCACTCAATATTCTGTTCCATTGACGTCAATGGATCTTCATAACAGGCGACTGCGTAGAACAGGCGGCCTGCACGAAACTGCTCATTTTGTGCTACCACCCAAGATGAACTTCTATCCCATTGTCCTTTGTTTCTGATATCTTAACTCTCCTCATATCATAAGGTAGATTTTCCTGGCCCTGTGCTATTGAATGCGCAGTGAATACAGGAAAATTGGGCAAGGAGGAAAGCATCCCCATAACAACCAATTTTTAAGCATTTACTGCACCCAGGTCATTCAATAGTCTCATTCACAATTCCAGGAAATTCTACCCATTACCTTTTGTATGATAATCTACTCATGATTCTGGTCTTCAACTAGCAATCTTGAGGCGCATTCTTGTTCTAACGTGGAAAGCGGGGAAACATAATTCAAAAATTTTGGTAATCTGTAAAATGATCATGAACACTGCTGGATTGTCACAAAAATCCAACTGCTTCACTAATGCCCTTCACAGAAAGAAACTTCCCACCCGCATCCGGTCTAGCCTACAAGTTACTCCATTCCCACATTAAATGGTTGACCCATAACATCGGGAGGGACAACAGAGGGTGCCAGTGTCACCCAAATCCAGAAAGTAACTTTGTTTAAAGAAGATGGCGTGTTTACATACAAGTACAAACTCATTGCAGCAAAGATACAAATGTTAATCTATAAACAAGTGTATCACTGACCTGACTCTCCACTGCTTTAACAACTTAAAACTGACATTTCAAACTCAAACTGCAATTCCCTGACTGCAGTGCAAATGTGGTCTCCCTGACTCAAACAAACTCAAGAATGATCCAGTCTCATATCACTGTGTGCAATATAATTGCAACCTATATCAGATTGGCACAGGGTCCAATAATATGCACAACGTGCTTCAGGAAAGGAAGTCAATCCACTTTATTGAATTTTCCAAGGTTGCCACAAACCAAAATACAGTAATTATCAAGATTTCATGGAAACTAAATCGGTGAAAATTTTGGCACAAGGGGGGAATTACTTGAGTTAAAGAAATTGGATTTAAACCACAGCATCCCTGTACATAAAAGAAGCAAATTTTAGAGAGCCAGCAAATGCAGAACTGGAGAAAGTTGTAGAAGGCTCACCAAATATGTAACATATTATTGTTCTGGAAAATGAAGTGGCAGCAGGAGCTTCCCAGATTCAGTTGTTATGCTGTCAATAACAACAATGAGCTATTTATATGACATTGCTCAGCTCCATGTCTCACTTTGATGAGGAACGTACGAACATACGAATTAGGAGCAGGGGTCGGCCACTCAGCCCTTTGAGCCTGCTCCGCCATTCAATAAGTTCATGGCTGAACTGATTACTCCACATTTCCACCTACCCCGATAACCTTCCACCCCCTTGCTTATCAAGAATCTATCTACCTCTGCCTTAAAAATATTCAAAGACACTGCTTCCACTGCCTTTTGAGGAAGAGAATTCCAAAGACTCACGACCCTCTGAGAGAAAGAATTTCTCCTCATCTCTGTCTTAAATGGGCGACCCTTTATTTTTAAACTTTGACCCCTAGTTCTAGATTCTCCACAAGGGGAAACATCCTTTCCACATCCACCCTGTAAAGACCCCTCAGGATTTTATATGTTTCAATCAAGTTGCCTCTTACTCTTCTAAATTCCAGCGAATACAAGCCTAACCTGTCCAACCTTTCCTCGTAAGACAGCCCAGCCTGCCCATTCCAGGTATTGGTCTAGTAAACCTTCTCTGAACTGCCTCCAACGCATTTACATCCCCTTCCTTAAATAAGGAGACCAGCATTGTACACAGTACTCCAAATGTGGTCTCACCATTGCCCTGTATAGCTGAAGCATAACCTCCCTACTTTTGTATTCAATTCCCCTCACGATAAATGCTAACATTCTATTAGCTTTCCTAATTACGTGCTGTACCTGCATACAAACCTTTTGCGATTCATGCACTAGGACACCCGGATCCCTGTGCATCTCAGAGCTCTGCAATCTGTCGCCATTTAGATAATATGATTCTTTTTTATTCTTCCTGCCAAAGTGGACAATTTCCCACTTTCCCACATTATACTCCATTTGCCAGGTCTTTGCCCACTCACATAACTGATCTATATTCCTTTGTAGCCCCCTTATGTCCTCTTCACAAGTTACTTTCCTACCTATCTTTGCGTCATCAGCAAATTTAGCAACCATACCTTCGGTCCCTTCATTCAAGTCATTTGTATAAATTGTAATAAGTTGAGGCCCCAGCACTGATCCCTGTGGCACCCCACTCGTTACATCTTGCCAACCAAAAAAGGACCCATTTATGTCTACTCTCTGTTTCCTGTTAGCTAGCCAATCTTCTATCCATGCCAATATGTTACCTCCTAAACCATGAGCTTTTATTTTCTGCAATAACCTTTGATGTGGCACCTTATCAAATGCCTTCTGGAAATCTCAGTTCAATACATCTACTGGTTCCCCTTTCTCCACAGCACATGTAACTCCCTCAAAGAACTCCAATAAATTGATTAAACATGATTTCCCTTTCACAAAACCATGTTTACTCTGCCTGATTACCCTGAATTTTTCTAAATGCCCTGCCATAACGTCTTTAATAATAACAGCTAACATTTTCCATGGACAGATGTTAAGCTAACTGGCCTGCAGTTTCCTGCTTTCTATCTCCTTTACCATATCTTCCCAAATTTGATCCCTTGCCCCACTATTCAGTTTAAAACTGTCTCTACTTCCCTAGTTATGTGGCTCGCTAGAACACCGAGCCCGAGCACGGTTCAGGTGTAGGCCATCCCAATGGTACAGCCACCACTTTTCCCAGTACTGGTGCCAGTGTCCCATGAACCGGAACCCACTTCTACCACAACAGTCTTTGACATTCTATGAGAAACTATTAGATTTACTGACACATTGACATGAGCTTGATGAAGGATAGTGTTCCGTTTCTATCCGTCTCCGAGCTTTTTGATTGCTTTTGCTGCCCCCTTGAATCCATTTCCTCGATTTTCCCTTGTTTCTCTGATCGTTATGATCTCTTTTTCAGCTTTCTCTGCTCCTGTGGATGTCCCTCTGCGGCTGTTTCAGCTGCGCTAAGGAATATGTTGAGTAAGTTCAGTTTCTCACAGTGACTTACATTCCCCTTAACAGCAAATGAGAAATGGACAGAGTGTGAGAAAACCTGAGGAATTATACTGAAAACTGTGACAGCAATGAAGTGTGTGAGAAAGTGAGAGGAACGGGATTGAAAACTAAGAACAGGGAAAGCAATCAAAAAAATTAAAATGGGGGACAAAGCATGAGAATGACAAATATGCATGACAAATATCTCTGATTTCTATCTCTCTCTTGCATCCAAAACACTTTTACATAAAGGTAGTGCCCCCGTTACCTGGAACATGTATAAATGGTAATAGGTAAATGCCTGAAAATACTGAATTATAGAATATATGGATGCTTGCTGAGATCATCATGGAAACTTTAATTTCTGTGCAGGAAAACAGCTGAGCGAACAGTCGGTCCATCCCAGAGCGGCAGCAGGAGGCCCAGCCAATTTTAACAGCCGGCTCTTATTGATGTTATGCTGGTCAAATTCTCAGTCAAAATGGGAGGGAAGTCCAGTGCAGGGGAGGCCTATATTGTCCTTTACTACTCCTGGCCCCACAAAGGAAAATTTTAAATTTACATACAAAGGCCTTTTCTGTCGTCAGATCTGATTGTAGCTGCCAGGGTGACCTCTGTGAATGCAGTGCTATCTTCTGGGTTAAGATGACTTTGGGGCTCAATTGATGTGATAAGTCCCCTATTTGCAGAAAATATATAAGATTAAAATTGACTTAGGGGGGCATTTCAAGTGTCTGAGAAAGCAGGCATTTTACAAATGGAACAGAGTGGCATTTCACCCACTTCATTTTACCTGTCACTGCTCGGTTTCTGACAGGAGATTTAAAATTCCCCTCCATGTACATTGCCTCATTAATGTCACTGCTCATGAGGTAGCTGTTTTATACCTTCAAAGGTGATGTTATAAATATGAGAACACCATGAGTTTTGCAATAATGTTATTTCAGACAGTCTCAGTAGTAAGAATGCTTTAGTGCTCTACATGATATGAAGGTATAACTGCTTTGATAATAATATTAGTAATGAAAAACTGGTGCCTAAATCACCTCATCTTCCAACCCTGCAGGAGTGTGTAACTCTTTAAGGACCCTTTTAACTGTTCTTTCTATTTGTCAAACTGTGACATTTTAACCCTCTGACTGATTCATTTCCTTTGTGCCTTAAAGTAGTTGCTTTTTTCAGCATTTTCCATCTGCTAAATGTGCTATACATCGAGACATCCTGTGCTTCTACTGAGCGCTTGACAAGATCTCACCATTGATCAGAAAGACGTACAAAGGGGCCCAATGCTTTGTGCAGGTCAAGAGTACCGACTTTTATTGGCTCACAATAGAAAGCAATATAAGAGTTGAATGTGTGTGGTCAGCAGTGCTATTTGGTACGTTAATTGACTGAGTGATGAAGTAGGCTATCTAACAAGGCACATGTCAGGGCGCCTTCATTGGAACTAAAATATGTTGGCAGCACTACCATGCCTGATAACTTGGACTTGGAGATTAAAGATTACTTCATATTGTTCATGAAGAGTGGAGAGGTTCTGTGTAGGACATCAAATGTATTGTGTGCCTGAGGTGGATGAGTCAATCTGGTAATGAAACAAAGGCAGGGAAAGTGATGAGCATATTTGAGAATCTGTCAGCATTACTGGAAGATAAATCGTTGAAGTGGATGTACAATTTTTATTGTTAAGGAGTCACTGCTTGTAGAGAGCATCTTAACACTAAAGTTATTTGACATATTACAAGAAAGTGTCACTTTTTACGTTTTAATATTGTAGAAGTATAGGAGATGAACATATGATTGAAGTAAAAAAGAACTGGCATTTAACTAGGAGCTTTCTAGGATGTCCCTTAGCACTTTTGGCTAGGGCAGAGATCACCTCTTCCAAAAGGTAGGCACGGCATAGAATTATCAGGCCAGAATGATCTCCTGGACTCATTTTGATCACCTAGGGGAATTGGAGAGGAATTTCCCAGATTTTTTTGCCCCCAAGTTGGCCTGGGTTTTTATCTGTTTTTTGCCTCTTCCAGGAGGTCACATGGTTGTGGGTAAGGTGGAGAGTATAGATATTGTGATATTCAAGATAGAACAATTGTGTGAGACAGGCTGGATGAATCTGAAGGTCTTTTCCTGTCCATCATTTTTTGTATGTGCGTAGTTTACTTTTTTTTAACAAGTGCAGTCACTGATGTTACAACTGAGACGGGAGCAACACACTGTCAATTCAGTCCCATCACTCCACAGGTTGCAGGATATTATTGAAGTTTTCTCACCCAACTGAAAAACAGCCAAATTAAACACTCTAGTAACCCCCAGAATAAAACAGACCAAACCAGTTATTTTTAGACAACAACAAATTAACTATTTACTAAACACTAAATCTTAAACACTATTAAGATAAACCTATGTCTAAAGACCTTATAACTTCTTATTTTAACCTAACTCCCCCATTCACACACATATACTCAAAAACAAACGGTTAACCATTTAAAAAAAAAATGTTTTTAAAAATTAGCTGTTTCTTAAGAATAAATAAATAACTGGCATATAAGTCTTTGTGGGTTATGTTCCTGATGGATGAGGTATTCTAATGTGAAAATAATCATTTGCCATTCAAAATCTCCACGTGGATTTAATGAAATAGTCTCTTCGTAGATAGGCATTCAAAATACTTCGACTGTAGCAGGTGTCAAACAGTTCCCCAAACAAGGAGCACAGCAATGAATCCACCTGTATTTTAAAATTGACAATCTCTCAGTTGAAACTTTACTGCGAACTCCAGAAAACATAACCAGTCAAGAGAGATTCAATCTTGAAGTAAAAGACTTATTGGATTGGCAGTAAAGAAAATGAATTTTGCTACCTCCAGCAATACAAAATGGTCTCTTCAAAGAGTTTTTTCCTCCTTTGGCAATTAACTGGGCCTGTAGCTCCTTGTAGAATTTTTTCTGAGAGAAATAGACTGCTCTTTTCTTCAGTCGCATGCTTCGCTGGTGTCTCTCAAAACTGGTTTCAGACATTTTTTTTGCAAACAGTTAAATTGTTACAGTACACCATGTGACCTCTGTCGCCTGCTGTCACCTAGGTAACAAGTGCAGCTGGCACACTGTGCCTCAGAAATCCAAAAGCTTCTCTACGTCTTAAAGGTACATTGTTTTTAAGAGTCTTAAAGCACACTATTTCAAACAGAGGAGAAAATAAATACAACTCAGTGACACTGATGTTGGAGCTAATTTTCACACAGCAAGATCCCACATACAGCAAATGAAATAAGTAACCATTTCATCATGTGGAGTCACTGTTAATTGAGAGAGGATTGTTGGCCATGACTGCAGGAGAATTCCCTGTTCTTCTTCAAATTGTGTTGTGGGATCTTTTGCATCCACCTAACAAGTAGATGGAGCTCAGTTTAATGTCTCATCCAAAAATATGACCTTGAGCAATGCAGCACTCCCTTGGTACTGCACTGATGCATCAGCCTAGATTTTAGTGTGTGAGTTGAAGGGGGACATTTAAACATCGTAAGTTTCGAGCTGTTTAAACAATGAAGTTAGCAGTAGGATCAATGGCAGTCAGTAGTATGGGCAGAACCCACAGTAGTATGGGCGGAGCCCAAGTGTACGTGCCTTGGCTGCGATTGGAGAAGTTGAAAACCACTGTGTATGTGTTTTCAAATGTGATTGGATAAGTTTGAAATGATGCATCATGATGTAACGCGAAGTATAAATATGGCATGACTCTTTGTCTCGATGGAGAAGCCTCGTGGCTTGACTAGCAGAGGTTGTCCCCCCACCGGTGAAAAAATAAAGACTGCTTGGCGATTGAACTGCAGACCTGAGGTGTCGAGTGATTATTTCAGTCATGTGGGCTTGTATACACAATGTTCAGACTCAGAGGCAAGAGTGAGCCAAAGTGATGCGCACTGTGTGGATATAAAATGATGTGCCCCTGCCCATTCTCCATAAGTAGAAAATTGATGCCACTGATTACTATTTCTGAAGGATTATAACCAAATTATGAGCATCGTGTTAACTGAAGACATGTACTGGCGAACCAATTGTTTCTTTTGCAATCTGCGTGCCAGTGGATTACCCAAATCCCTGGAGAATTGCTAATGTAGCAGTGGAACATACCTAAGAGAGGTGCGGAAGGAACTGCCCCACATGCTGCTTGATGGACTAGATTGTCAAAGATTAGAATTCTGGTCAGACTCAAGTCATCAGCAAAGCCAGGCAACAGCGAATCTCATGGTAGTTGAGCGTGCCTGCTCAGGGCAGGAAAAAGAATTCAGCCAGAGCATCTCTGTCACCTGGAAAACATATCTTAATTCAGCTGATGCACAACAACATTGACAACTGTAGCTGAGGTTGGAACCAACAAAGGAGCAGAGAAAAATGAGTTTGCTCTTTTGAAGCGAGTCAGCACAAAAACTGACACAGTGCTGACGTGTATAATTCACCTACATATTTCACTGCTGAAATGCTGCTTTAAGGCTTCCTGCTGCAGACAGACAGGGATTGGCAGTGAAACAGGCCAGGAATCTCACAGAGCTGTCCCATTGGGCAAGTCCCAAAGTGAACAACACAATTTTTTTTTGCACATTGTTCAAGGCTATTAATAACGAGTGCATGCTTTATTGGGAAAACAGATTTTTACTATCACAGTGTGCCCTGTCATACAAAATGCTCATTAAAAACATTGAACAGTCTTTGCATTTTTACTGTCATCAGCAGAAACAAGTTTACTCCTTAAATATTAAGGAGTAATTGTATGTATACGAGAAAAGGAGAGATTTGCAGGGTTATGTGAAAAAAAAGAGGAATAGGACTAATTGGAAAGCTCGTCGAAGAGCTGGCACAGACACGATGGGCCGAATGCCCTCCTTCTTTGCTTATAATTTTATGATTCTACTGTATGAATAAGATATAAAATACCAGCGCCCCTGATGGTTCAGTGGGTAAATTCCTCATGTGGGCGTGATACCGTCCCAGGTTCAATCAATAGTTTCAGCCTTTCGAGAAGGGAATTGCTCGGAATCCTCCCTCTTGATTGCTGCTCAGTTCACTCAGGAAAGAAAGAGCTGGTCTCAGCTATGATGACCAGATAGCCTACTGACACACTGCCTAGGGTTACACATGAATGAAGGCCATCTGAGTGATTGCACAATGTAATCATAACTCAGCAGAAACACAGCAAAGCTCAGAAAGCACATAATTCTTCTTTACAGCCTGGGAACAAAGTAGTGATCCCTCTGTTACCATTTTGGGAATCTTATGCAGTTGTTTTGTCTCAATCATTTCACAGCAGTTACCTCATAAGAACATAAGAAATAGGAGGAGCAGTAGGCCATTCAGCTCCTCAAGCCTGCTCCGCCATTCAATTAGATCATGGCTGATCTGATTGCAGCCTTAACCCCTTTCCTGCCTGCCCCTCATAACCCTTGACTCCCCTTCAAGATCACGTTGTACTCCATGATCCAGGAATTGTACTTTAACTGTTTATAATTTGTTCCCTCTCCTCCTTTATCTCTCAAAACTGTCATCATCATCCCACACTCAAAAATCCCACACACAAACTATCTGTCCTTTCAAACTACGGCGGTGTCACACACTTCCCTTTCATTGAATGTGCTGCTCCCTTCCAGATCCATGTCCATCTCTCCCACAATTCCTTGATTGAATCTCTCCAAGCAGGATTTCACCCCTCCTGACTGGCCTCTCAATCTCCGTGCTCGATAAACTTCAATTTATCCAAAGCTCTGCTCCCTTTATCTTATTCTGCACCAAATCATGTTAGTTCATCACCCCTGTTCCACCGACCCATAATGATTCCCAGTGCCCCGTTGCCTTACATTTAAGATTCTCATCCTTGTGTTTAAATGCCTCCATGCTGTCATCGCTCTTTGTAACTTTCTCCAGTATTGCAACTTCCCCTGAATTCTTCATTCCTCTGGCTCTTGTGTTTTGTTCACCCCCATTTTTGCCCTACCACTGGCGACTGTACTTTCAGCTGCTTAGCCCCATGCTCAATTTCTTCCCTAAATCTTCGGTCCTTCTATCTTCCTGCTTCCTTTAAAACCCTCCTTAAAATATACCTAAGCTTTTACTTAGTGGATTTAATGTAGTTCCATGCCACCATGTCACTCTCATTTCATATTAGCAGAATATTAAAAATGAACCTGGAGATACAATTAAAATATTCTTTTTCAAATCAACTGAAGTAAGAAGCACTTGACAAAAACTGTTGCGTGCATATATTTAATGTAATTATTATAAAAAAGGGTGTAAAGTGTTCTCTTTTCAAGAATTGTCTGGATATTAAGGATTTCATCGAGACATTTACAGCATAGAAGGAGACTATTCGGCCCATCAAGTCCATGCTGGCTCTCCGTGGAGCGATCCAGTCAGTCCCACTCCCCTGCTCGATCCCCATAGCCCTGCAAGTTTATTTCTTTCGAGTACCCGTCCAATTTCCTTTGGAAATCATTGATTGTCTCCACTTCCACCACCCTCGTGGGCAATGAATTTCAGGTCATTATCACTCGCTGCATAAAAAAGTTCTTCCTCACATTCCTCCTGCAGCTCTTGCCCAAAACCTTCAATCTGTGTCCCCCTAGTCCTTGTACCATCCGTTAATGGGAACAGTTCTTCCTTGTCTAATTTATCTAAGCCTGCCATAATCTTGTACACCTCTATCAAATTTCCCCTCAATCTCCTTTGCTCCAGGGAGAACAACCCAGCTTTTCAAACCTAATCTTGTAACTAAAATTTCCCATCCCTGGAACCATTCTGGTAAATCTCCTCTGCGTCCTGTCAAGGACCCTCACATCTTTCCCAAAATGTGATAACCAGAACTGGACACAATACTCTAGTTGGGGACCTAACCAGAGCTTTATAAAAGGTTCAGCATAACTTCAAATAAAAGCAAAATACTGCGGATGCTGAAAATCTGAAACAAAAACAAGAAATGCTGGAATCACTCAGCAGTTCTGGCAGCATCTGTGGAAAGAGAAGCAGAGTTAACGTTTCGGGTCAGTGACCCTTCTTCGGAACTCCGAAGTTCCGAAGTAGGGTCACTGACCCGAAACGTTAACTCTGATTCTCTTTCCACAGATGCTGCCAGACCTGCTGAGTGATTCCAGCATTTCTTGTTTTGGTTCAGCATAACTTCCCTGCTTTTGTACTCAATGCCTCTATTTATGTATACCAAGATCCCATATGCATTGCTAACCATTCTCTCAATATATCCTGTCACCTTCAAAGATTAATGCACATGCACCACCAGGTTCCTCTGTTCCTGCATACTCTTTAGAACTGCGCCATTTAGTCTATATTGCTTCACCCTATCCCTTCTGTCAAAATGCATTACCTCACACTTGTCTGTATTAAATTCCATCTGCCACTTGTCTGCCCATTCTGCTAGCCTATCTATGTCCTGTTGCAGGCGGTTCACATCATGCTCACTGTTTGCTGCTCCTCTAAGTTTGGTATCATCGGTAAATTTTGAAATTCTACAATGTATTCCAAGATCCAAGTCATTTATATACAGCAAAAAAAGTGTCCTAGCAGTGAACATTGGGGAACACCATTGTCTACCGTCCTTCAGTCTGAAAAACAACCATTTACCATGACTCGCTGTTTTCTGTCCTTAAGCTATTTGTTATGGCCACGTGGTGAAGGATATGGGTGGTCCCCACTATTTAACTCCCAATTGACCGCAGCAAGTGTTTCAGTTACTAGGATTTTTAACACCTCTGTGTTTTATTTGTCAAATAAACAGACAGAAACAGGTTTTTTGTAGGTTTAAAACAGAAGATTAACTATTTATTGAGCAAATATTCACTCCCGAAATAGTCACAACCTTAGCCGCAAATGCACATAAACATGCCTTCACAAGCGCACACATGCATTCACACGCATGTGCGTGCACACACGCACGCACACACACACACACGCGCACACACGAGACAGATAGAGAGGAAAGGGGGAAAGTGCTTTGGGGTTCATGGTAACCTGTTGAATCTTCTTGGAGGTCAATTTCTTCATTAAAGTTGCAGGCCTGGGTTATTTGTAGATTTCTCTGTTGGTTGAAATTTCAGTCTGAAGACAGGGGATCACTTCCAGTTCTCTGCTGAAGACCCAGAGCACATTCTTGCTGGATTTCTCCTAGCTCCCGGCTGAACAGGCTTTAGTGATGTTTGTCCTGATTCTCTTTCTCTCTCTCCAGAGAGCTACTTTTTAAACTAAAGGTCTCTCATATCCTGCCTCTGTTGGGAGACATAGATCTTCCTCCTTAAGGTGACTGACAATGGCCCAGGATATGACTACTGCACACCATTTTTTGCTTCAGAAGAACCCATTCAATTCAAAAATGACTCTTGAGGATGTACTTGACACATCTTAGCTTTGGAATGTATCCTTCTGTCCTTGCCCGACAGTAAAACAGTTTGAATATACAAGGCCAGGTCTTTTAACCTTCGGTGCCATTTTGAAGCACATTGTCCTCTTTTTTAAAAGAAAAGGCCATTTTAATACCTCCTCAGGTTGATTTCTTATATTTTCAATCACTGCATTTTATGTGAGCATGACACAATTTTTTATCCAATTGGACACTGACCCTCCTATTCCGTGAGCTTCAATTTTGTTAACCAATATTTTATCTGGTACTTTATGAAACACTTTCTTAAAATCCATATAGACAACATCCACTGCATTCGCTTCGCCAACCTTCTCTGTTACTTCATCAAAAAATTCAATTAGATTAGTCAAGCATGATCTACCTTTTACAAATCCAAGCTGGCTGTCCTGAATTAACTCAAACCTATCCAAGTGCCTGTTGATTTTTTCCCTGATGATTGTTTCTAAAATTTTACCCACCACTGATGTTAAACTAGCTGCCCTGTAGTTGTGAGAACTGTCCTTACACCCTTTCTTGAATAAGGCTGTTTAAAAATGGAGCAAAGGATAGACTGAATAATTACAGGCCAGTCAGTCTAACCTCAGTAGTGGGAAAGTTATTGGAATCTATTCTGAGAGACAGGATAAACTGTCACTTAGAAAGGCACAGGTTCATCAAGGATAGTCAGCATGGATTTGTTAAGGGAAGATCTTGTTTGACCAACTTGATCAAATTATTTGAAGAAGTAACAAGGAAGATAGATGAGGGTAGTGCAATTGATGTGGTCTACATGGATTTTGACAAGGTCCCACATGGCAGACTGGTTAAAAAAATGAAATCCAGTGGGATCCAGGGAAATGCAGCAAGGTGGATACAAAATTGGCTCAGTGGCAAGAAACAAAGGGTAATTGTTGACGGCTGTTTTAATGACTGGAAGGCTGTTTCCAGCGGCATTCCGCAGGGCTCAGTACTGGGTCCCCTTCTTTTTATGGTGTATATTAACGATTTGGACATAAATGTAGGGGGAATAATCAAGAAGTTTGCGAACGACGCAAAGATTGGCCATGAAGTAGATAGCTAGGAGGATAGCTGTAGGCTGCAGGAAGATATTGATGGTCTGGTCAGATGGGCAGAAAAGTGGCAAATGGAATTCAACTTGGAGAAGTGTGAGGTGATACATTTGGGGAGGTTAAACAAGACAAAGGAATACACAATTAATGGGAAAGAACTGAGAAGTGTAGAGGAAGTAAGGGACCTTGGAGTTAATGTCCACAGATCCCTGAAGGTAGCAGGACAGGTTGATAAGGTGGTTAAGAAGGCATATGGAAACCTTTCCTTTATTAGATAAGGTATGGAATACAAGATACAGGTTATGCTGGAACTGTATAACTCATTGGTTAGGCCACAACTTGAGTACTGTGTGCAGTTCTGGTCACCTCATTACAGAAGGGATGTAATTGCACTAGAGAGGGTACAGAGGGGATTTACGAGGATCTCGCCAGGACTGGAAAAATACAGCTATAAAGAAAGATTGGACAGGCTGGAACAGAGAAGGCTGAGGGGAGATCTGATTGAAATGTACAAAATTTTGAGGGGCCTGGGTAGGGTGGAGGTGAAGGGTCTATTTAGCTTAGCAGAAAGGTCAGTGACGAGGGAACATAGATTTAAAGTGATTGGTAGAATAATTACAGGGGTGATGAGGAAAAACGTCTTCACCCAGAGGGTGGTGATGGTCTGGAACTCGCTGCCTGAAAAGGTAGTTGAGGCAGAGACCCGCAACTCATTCAAAAGGAGTCGGGATATGCACCTCAAGTGCCGTAAGCTGCAGGGCTACGGAACAAATGCTGGAAGATGGGATTAGAATAGGTGGATCGTTTTTCAGCTGGCATAGACACGATGAGCCAACTGGCCTCTTACTGTGCCTTAAACTTTCTATGATTCGATGATTTGTCACTCTCCAATCCTCTGGCACCTCCCCCATATCTAGGGAAAATTGAAAGAATATTGCCATTCTTCTGCTGTTTGATAGGGTAGCTAGAGAGAAAATATTTCCTCAAGTGGGGTGAGGCCAGAACAAGGAGGTATTACTTCAAATCAGAGGTAGGCCATTCAGCGGTGATATGAGGAAACACTTTGTTACACAAAGGGTAGTGAAAATCTGGAACTCCCTCCCCCAAGGAAGCCAGATCAAGTGAAAGTTTCCGAACTGAGATTTTGTTAGGAAAGGCCTTTGGGTGTCAGCTCTGACTTACTCTCACCGCTGAGTCAGAAGGTTGTGCATTCAGGCCCCACTCCAGACCCAAGCATAAAAAATCAAGGCTAACACTCCACTGTCAGAGGTGCAGTCTTTCAGATGAAACGTTAAACTTAGACTCCGTCTGCTCTCTAAGTTGTATGTAAAAGATCTCATAGCACTATTTCGAAAAAGTGTAGGGGAATTATTCCCTGGTGTCCTGACCAATATTTATCCTTCAATCAACATCAACAAAACAGATTATCTGATCATTACCACATTGCTGTTTGTGGGATCTTGCTGTACACAAATTGGCTGCCGTGTTTCTTAGATTATAACAGTGATTACATTTCAAAAGTACTTCATTGGCTCTAAAGTGCTTTGGGACATCCTGTAGTTCTGAAAGGAGCTATATAAATGCAAGCCTTTTCTCTCTTTAATTAAGAGATATGGGACAGGATTTTCAGAGGCTGATGGGGCAGGAATTGAGGAGGGCAGATGCGTAATGTGCACTACCATCTGGCGGCCAGTTTGCCAGAACCATCCCGCCCTAAACCATTTTCGGGAAGGCTGGATCAGGTGCAGAATGGCAACTTGCCTGCAAGTGGTGAGCAGCTTGTTAAGTTAATCAAAAGGCCAATTATGCCCATTGATCAGAGGCCAACTGGAATTTTTCAGTCGGCCTGCGGGCCCCCCCGCAACATCATGAACACGGCAGCTGCCTGGACACAGCATCTAGGTGGCAGACCAGGAGGCCAGCGCTCCAGGATGGCTTTCATGTCCTCTCCCCACTGCCTACCTGGTCGCGGCTGTGACCGCAATGGTGGCTGTAGCCATTTTTTATCTCAAATATGTTAAAAGCGCTAAGAGGGCACCTCAAGCTGGAGGCACCCTCTCTCTCCCTTACCTGCAATGGCAGGCTGCAGCTCCTATTGGCCCTCCAGCTTTGAGAGCCCACCCGCTGTCCTTAATTGGATGGCGAATGTGCCCTCTGGCCACTAATTGGCCAATTCAGCAAAAATTGATGCCTGGTGACTGTTCCCAACACAGTGCGGGGGTCAGGCTCTGCATTTGACCCTGACGCGGGGTCCCCACCCAAAACAGTAAATCTTGTCCATGGAGCTGAGACATGTAGATGCAGTTAAATCAGCCATAATCTAACTGACTAGCAGAACAGACTCGAAGAGCTGAATGGCCTGTTCCTATTCCTGTGTTTCTATGTTCCTATTAATAAAGCTTCTGGTTGACAAATTCTACTATCCTTCAACTTCTCATATTCTTTTAGTCAAGGCATTGATTGGAATGGAATTACGATCAGCTCACATTGCAGAGTCCCCTGGCGGCCAGTCCAAGAAGTCAGGATGAAGAGCCATTTTCAACCATTTTGAACAACAGCAAATAATGATCCAGCAGCAGGTGAGATTGCTCTCTGATGCTTTTAGACATGTCTGTGGGTAAATAAGCATTAAAGTACAATTCAAAATACAAACAAATTCGAACAGCATTCAATTAAATACAATATGCTACAGAAGTTAAGGTACATTATTGTCTGCATGTTGCTGCGCCTTTTTCTTGTTACCAGACAACTATTATGGACAAACCACTCAGAAAATAACAACCTGCTGTTTACATCTAGACCTCTATAGGCAACATAAAACAAAGACCATAGGCCATTGCTGGAATTTTGCTTCAAATTGCCACAAGTAAATGCTTCGATTTGTGATATCCTAATGAAAATACATACTGCGGTAACAAAAGATGAAATTCTACACCCCATCAAACATTTGCAAAATGCCACAACAAACCTGGAGTCTGCCCGATTTCACTTTGACCTGTACACTGTCAATGAACCTTTGTGATTCCTCCAAGCAAATATCAGCATAAAGAAACAGCTTCTCAGTGCATACTGCATTCTAGCAAAAGTTCAGATGCAGCACAAGAGTAAACACTTGTGGGATACAGGCAATATTTCTGAACCACTAGGGCCACCATGGCAGCAAACAGACACGACCAATGCACCAGCACTGCTTGAATTTCAAGAGTAAAATGTCAATTTGCAAACAAAAGAATTGCAGGCTGCAGTCCTATATTTTTCACATTGAAGATGCTTCATATTAAAAGTGATCATTTTCTTTTCTAACATAAAGAAACTGGAAGTACAGCCAGCTCAGTTTCAAATTCAATTGAAAACATATGAAACCATTCTATAACACTCATGTTCTCAAATGCTGGAAAAGCTGGGTTGTAATCAGCACCATTTAGATTTCCATGGGTACAGAAACTTCTCTGAGAAACAATAGAGTTTTCAATATTTATTATTTAAAATGGCCTCATCACTGAGGACTGATGCAGTTCATCAGATTATGGCCTCAAGGCCAGACCAGGCCCCACAAAAATAACATGATGCACACCTTTGGCGGGGCTCTTTAGTTTAGTTTAGTTTAGTTTAGAGATACAGCACTGAAACAGGCCCTTCGGCCCACCGAGTCTGTGCCGACCATCAACCACCCATTTATACTAATCCTACACTAATTCCATATTCCTACCACATCCCCACCTTCCCTATATTTCCCTACCACCTACCTATACTAGGGGCAATTTATAATGGCCAATTAACCTATCAGCCAGCAAGTCTTTGGCATGTGGGAGGAAACTGGAGCACCCGGAGGAAACCCACGCAGACACAGGGAGAACTTGCAAACTCCACACAGGCAGTACCCGGAATTGAACCCGGATCGCTGGAGCTGTGAGGCTGCGGTGCTAACCACTGCGCCACTGTGCCGCCCTTCGCCTGTGAAACTGCTCGCAGTGATCACGGCACGGACTGCGACCTGTCCAAATGAAAATGGTGAATAGGGTCCTATTTATGCCATAGGACTCCCATTTCCTTTTTTAAAGTGGCCTAACATCCGAATCAGGCATGTGCTTTGGGCACCTGACAGTAGGCCCTTTCAACAATGAAGCTGACCGCATTATCGGTGTTAACAGGGGCAGTGAAGGCTTCGGACTCCATTCAAGGCTGTGCCTCCCTGTTAACAGCAGGCAAAGGTAGTGAAACTTGACCTCTATTTGTTTGATGTGGGAGGTGTGTATCCAGGGCATTCTATGATGCCTGAGCTGTCTTCACCGAAGGAGGAATTCCGACTTGTCATCACTGCAAGTGCTAATCTACAGTTAATTACCAGGAAATAGCACAGTCAGTTCATATTATATGAAAATGAAATAGTTTATTAAGACAGAAAATAAACATCAAACACCAGCAGCTGTTTGAATGCATTTTTCTCAAAGTTGCATGCTTCAATTTCATTTGTTGCTCTTATGTTATTGATTTTACATACATCCTCATTAAAAGAACTGGAAAAATTAACCAACTAAATACATATGACTGTTTCTTGTTCCTTGTCTAGAACACTTAGGGCAGCATTTGTCACTTAAGCAGGCACGTTTAATAAGTGAATTACTATTGCATAGTATGAAATCTCGTGATTTTATCAACATCAATAAATAATAGTAATCGCTCTAACCTGTAGTGCAGACTGATCAGTTTAAAAGAGGTGGGTACACAACAAGTCCAGAAATAACTCCCCAATGGTTTAGTTGGGAAGTGCATTGTCTAGCTCAGAATTGAGTCATACGGATCAGGAAGGTCCCAGGTTTGATTCTCCTTTTAGTTAAGTTGTCTGTTTTTAGCCAAGGCTACTGTCTTGCCATCACAATTAATCCAAGAACCTTAGAGGGGGAATAATTGCTCCCCATCACTGCCCACCGAGGCAGATAAATGGAGTTGAAGTATGAATCAGCCCTCGTATAACAGAATGGCAGAACAGGCTGGAGGAATGAATGTAGTTGTTATATTCCAGGAACGTATGCTGGATAATGCACCTGTCTGGAAATCAGGTGATGATAGTCATCGCTGTGATCGCTTAGAGATCTGTGCATTCCTCTCATTCTGGTCTCTTGAGCATGCCCAATTTTCAACACCCAAAAAAAAAAAACGTTATTGGCTGCTGTGCTTTCAGCTACCTAGGCCCTAAGCCCTGGAATTCTCCCCCTAAACCTCTGTGCCTTTCTATTTGGATCTCCTCATTTAAGTCGCTCCTTAAGAGCTATCTCTTTGGCCAAACTTTTGGTCACCTGTCCTGCTATCCCTTTTATTATTACCTCTTAACAATCTCTTAAAACCTACGTCTTTGATCAAGCTTTTGACCATCTGCCTTAATATCGCCTTTTGTGGCTCGATGTCAAATTCTTGCTTTCTAATACTCCTGTGAAGCACCTTGGGATGTTTTATTACTTTATAGGCTCTGTATAAATACAAGTTGTTGTTGTGCCTCGGTGTCAAATGCTCGTCTGGTAACTCTTTAGTAAAACGCCTTGGGATGTTTTAACTCTGTTAAAGGTGCTCTATAATTGTTATTGTTCCCCACAGTCAAAGACTCGTCAGCATCTGGCAGGAAAGATCTACTGCAAGAACCAGAGGCTGCTGGGATCATATGGAATCTTATACAGCACAAAAACCTGGCCTTCAGCTAACAGAATTGGAGAAGACAATAAAAATATTAAAAATACATATATCATGTAGCCTGGATATGTCTTTGAGCAAAAAACTTAATTTGTGGAGTGGTGAGGTGGGCAGTAATAGGTGGGGTATGGGAGAAATTAGATCGATACAATTCAGCCCAGGCCTGAAATTGGCTCATGGCAGCAACAATAAGCAGGAGGTGGACATGCTAAACCCATCAACCACCCATGCTGCACCAAAATTTAAAGTAGGCCCTGTAGTGTTTACAACCCACTTCCTTTTTGTATATTCAAGTGGAACAAGGATGAGCATTCAATGTTCAAATTTCTAGGCAGAATAAAAATGTGGGAATGAACAATGTACATTTTGAGCAACACAAAACATGTTTTTTTCTTCAGTGCTCAACAGCTCCGAGAGGACATGGCGCCTGTTATCATTAGCAACCAAATTCAGGCCAAAATCTGAGTGCCGGCCTGTGGCTAAAGCTACCAAATTTATTTTTAGCTCTGGTCCACCGTACACCCTTCCATTGGTTTGAATGAAAGAAGCAGCTTGATTTGCAGAAGCATTTGGTGGTCTGGTGCAAAAAGAACAGAAGTGCCTGTAATTCACCGTCATTTTCACTGTACACATAGCAGGACAATCTGTAAAAAAAAATTGAACCCAAATGAAAGTTTGCTTTTTTAACCCCAAACATCTGTTACATAATGGAGGAGACAACAGAATGTATTGCACAGCAAACTACCCCGATGGGCTAAACTGCTCAGATGTCACAAAGTGCAGACCCAGGTCACTGCAATAATAACTTGCACAGTCAGTCTCAACTGTTTGCAGATGGGCTGGGAAGATGATACACTTGCAAATTGCATCTGGCTCCCTAACAGCACGCCATGGGCCTCGTGGTTTTAATAATGTGCATATCACTGTCAAACCCTGTCTCCTACATTCTCATTAACTTCCACATCTATTTTAAATGCTTACCTGTCTACTGGAATGAGGACGATTTTGAGTTAAATCAATATTGCACTTCCACAGTTTCTGTAGATCAATATTTCTACTGTGCTGTATTTGTATGTGGGCTGTTTCAGATTCCTTTCTACTTTCCTAAGTCAGTGTTCATTTACCTGGGTAGCTTGTAGTTTAATTATTACTTTTATTTCAGATACACTGTGGAAAAACTATAAAGAAATCAGACGTTGATCCAGCAATGCTTAAAAAGATAGATTTCAGTTATTCAATGAAATCAAACATTAGCCATATGTATGAGGCTCAAAACATAAAGATTACTCTTGTCTGAATGAATCACAATTAGGGGCAAAGATTTCCCCTGTGTGCTAGTATAACAAAATCACAAACCTATTCTTTATAAGTAAATCCACATCAAGTGCACAGAGCACATTGTCCTCCTAGAATGTGATTTGGACTCTCCAGATGCAACAAGTAATTATCAACCAGGATTAAAATTATTATACTGGGCATAATATATATTCAGTGTGGTATTATTTTGTGTAACGAGAATGATGTAAATTGCATATCACATTGTTTATATATTGTAATTTATGTCTATGCAAGTTACATCTGCAATTAATGTGCAATTTTCCCAGTTTCTGTAAAATGTGTTTGCATAGATCATGGTTCTGTGTTTAACACTCTTTTTCCCATAGTCCATGTGATGTGAGAAAATGTATTGGCAGATACCCATGGCATTGCTTACAATGAGTCAGTGGTTATGCTTCCGTGGTGCTGTGTGGTGGTTGGCGGCGTGGGGGAGGGTGCGGTCACAGTAGGGGGCATAACATCACTGACAGAATGTGGAAAGAAGTTTATAAGACGTCTCTCCAGAGAAAGTGAACTGTTTTTCATTGGTTTTTGGAAAATATATCATTACTATTTTTCTTACCAAATGCAAGTAAATAAAGTTGTAACTTCACATACAACATTTACATAAATGCATCTCTCTATGTAACATGGTGGGGAAGCTCTACATCCTTGCTGTCCAACAGCTTAGCGTATATCTTTTTCTTGCGGCCAATAAATATATAAGGCTTCACTTTAATCTTTTCCAATTTACTGTTTCCATTTCCCCCAAACATTTCTGAAATTGTACTTGAAACAGAAACTTTTGGAATGCATTTCAAATTCAGGTCTTTTATTCAAATGATCTTTCCCAATGTGAATAATGGTCCACTTCCTCCAGACGCTACTGCCGGTTTACTGCATCTTGCACAAGTTTGTCCTTCATTGTTCATCACATTTTGGTAATACTTATGTATATATGCAAATATGTGTGTCATACTGGGACCTGACTGGATGAAATTCATCAGACACAAAGGAGCAACAAATCACAACTGAACAGGTGGAGAATGTACATATGAAACGTGAGGAATGTGGGGAGAAAAATGAATTGTTTTTGAGTGCTGAGCATAAACATAAGTGAAAGAATTGTGAAATCTGTTAAGCTGTAAACATCCCCTCGAATATAGTAATTTTTCCAGGAAAACATGAGATTTCACATGGCACCTTGTTTCGGTATTAAAAAATCTGATTACATATACTTTTAAAAAGTGATTTTCCTGGGGTGGCACAGTGGTTAGCACCACAGCTCTAGCGACCCGGGTTCGGTTCTAGGTACTGCCTGTGCGGAGTTTGCAATTCTCCCTGTGACTGCGTGGGTTTCTGCCGGGTGCTCCGGTTTCCTCCCACATCCAAAGACTCGCAGATTAATAGGTACTTTGGCCATTGTAAATTGCCCATAGTGTAGGTAGGTGGTAGGAGAATGGCGGGGATGTGGTAGGGAATATGGGATTAATGTAGGATTAGTATAAATGGGTGGTTGTCAGTGGGCCAAAGGGCCTGTTTCAGTGCTGTATGACTCTATGACCTGTGAGCTTTCATTCTTAGTATTTTCCATTGAGATTGGAGTGGAGCAAAACTTATCAACAGCATTCCATGGTATGCTCTGCAAATGAACAGTCTTCCTGCAAGCTTTTAACTACTAGGTTGAGTCTTTTCAGCAAACAGTGCTAAGTTTCAGGAACATGGATGCACTTGAGATTCACACTTTTCATGTAGCCATGGGTTTCTGAGTGCAAACATCAAAACAGCAGGCATCTTAAGCATTGCATCATAGAATAGAATCGTAGAATGGTTACAGCACAGAAGTATGCTATTTGACCTATCCTGTCCATGCCGGTTCTCTGCTAGACCCAATCACCTGCCTTTTCCCCTCAGCCCTGCAATTTTTTTCTCCAGATAATTGTCCAATTCTCTTTTGAGATTCACAATTGAATCTGCCTCTGCCACACTCTCAGGCAGTGCATTCCAGATCCTAACCACTTTCTGTGAAAAGAATTTTCTCTTCACATTGCCATTGGTTCTTTTGCCAATCACATTAAGTCTGTATCCTCTGGTTCTCGACCCTCCCACCAATGGGAACAGTTTCTCTCTACCTACTCTGTCCAGACCCTTCTGGATTTTTAACACCTCTATCAAATCTCCTTTCAACCTTCTCTTCTCTAAGGAGAATAACCCCAGCTTCTCCAATCTATGTATGTAACCTAAGTTCCTCACCCCTGAAACCATTTTCATAAATCATTTCTGCACCCTCTCTAAAGTCTTCACATCCTTCCTAAAGTGTGCTGCCCAGAATTGGACACCATGTTCCAGTTGAGGTCGAACCAGTGTTTTAAGAAGGTTCATCATAACTTCCTTGCTTTTGTACTCTATGCCTCTATTTATAAAGGCCAGGATCCTATATGCCTTTTTAACCACTTTCTCAACCTGCCCTGCCATATTCAATGATTTGTGCACATATACTCCCAGATCCCTCTGTTCCTGCATCCCTTTTAGAATTGTGCCCTTTATTTTATATTGCCTCTCCTCATTCTCCCTACCAAAATATATCACTTCACACTTCTCTGCATTACATTTCATCTGCCACCTGTCTGCCCATTCCACCAGCCTGTCTCTGTCCTCTTGAAATCAATTACTATCCTCCTCACAATTCACGATACTTTTAAGTTTTGTGTCATCTGCAAATTTTGAAATTGTGCCCTGTGCGCCCAAGTCTAGATCATTATATATATCAAGAAAAGCAATGGTCCTAGTACTGACCCCTGGGAACGCCACTATATACCTTTCTCCAGTCTGAAAAACAACAGTTCACTACTACTCTCTGTTCCTGTCACTCAGCCAACTTCATATCCATGCTGCCACTGTCCCTTTTATTCCATGGGCTTCAACTTCGCTGGCAAGCAGATTATGTGGCACTTTATCAAATGCCTTTTGGAAGTTCAGGTCCATCACATCAACTGCATTACTGTCATCAACCCTCTCTATTACCTCATCAATCATTGTGGCCATAAATCTTTTACGATGTCAGAGGAAGATCTATACAAGTGATATTCAAAATGAAAGGGTGCACCCAATGGCATATGGGACCGACAGCACCACCTACCTTTGCTGCTGGTGGGAGCTCTGCACCCAGAAGCAGGGGCAAAAACAATGTCATGAGGTGGTCTATCCTGCCTGAGGAGATACATAGGTCATCTCATTTATATCACAGCTTAATTTACAGCAGTAAAAGATGGTGGTATTATGGCCTATGCAATATAAATGATGCACCAGTAAGAAAGGCTGGGAATATGAGGGGGAAGAGAAAGGTTGCCAATAAATGGTAGAGTGCAGAATTGCTGTAGGCAGCACTGTAATATAAAGGCATGTTAATCTTGCATTATTGTTGACATCATCAGAGTCTCTCCATTGAATGACTGCCTTACATTTCACTGCTGAACCTTTATTGCACTGCACCTACTTCACTTATTCCATCAAAGGATCTCAAAAGAGAAAGAACTACCTAAACAATCACATTTGACAAACTAAACTTTAAGTTACTAGACCCAGATATGACAATTGGGTGCCATGAATAATGAGTGATCATCTCATTAATAAAGATGTAAAATTCACCAATGTCATCCTTCATTTACCGAATTTACTTCATGTTCTATAACATCCTGTATATCATGTCCAGATTAAACAGTAACGGCATGCCCTTTACTGCTTGGCACTGAAATGAGTAATATGTTGGATGGCATTTCACCACTATCTGCTTTAATTTCACTATACATTTAAAGAGAAAATTCCAGTAACGTGAATTGGTATGAATTTGACACATACAATAGGAAAAGAACTTTGTGAAGAAAAACACATTGTAAAATAAACTTAATTGTTTCAGTACGGAGTAACACTGAGTCCCTCAAGGCCTGAAGTTGTCCTTTTAAATCTGAGAACATTCTATACAGCAATATAAAATTTAAAAAATGTTTTGTGGTTTTGTAATCTTAAATTTAAAATGTTCAGTATTTGTGCCTGATGTTCAATGGTGTGTTTAACATTGCTCACTACCAGTCTTTCTTACCCTATATGGTCCCACTTATTCTGACTGGCATAATGTTGGATATAACAGATTAATGCCCCATGTTATTTAGCCCACGATATCATCTTCACTTCTGCTACCTGCAGATAAACAGGTAGAACAAATTGGTGTTTCTCCATCCATTGTTTCCCTGACATATCTTCACATTAGTCAACTCTATAATGACACAATGTGCTGTAATTATTGACAATATCAAAGTGGTGGCAGAAGTGAGGTAAAATGCATCTCCTCAGCCAGAGAGAGAATCTTGCTCTCGCAGCACCTTTATAACGTATCCAAAAATGAATAGTTGGCACATTTTCCACCAGAAAAACAGACACGCATAGTACACTGCCAGGAATTTCATGCTTTCCAGCCAAAATTTGCTAGATTAGTTAGGTACCTTCTCCCACAAAACATAAAATATTATATATAGAATAAGCCTGTCACAGACAGAAGCCCATGACCTAGAAGGAGGAAATGGTAACACACACTGTTTAGTTTAGTGATACAGCACTGAAACAGGCCCTTCGGCCCACCGAGTCTGTGCCGACCATCAACCACCCATTTTATACTAATCCTATATTCCTACCACATCCCCACCTGTCCCTATATTTCCCTACCACCTACCTATACTAGGCGCAATTTATAATGGCCAATTTACCTACCAACCTGCAAGTCTTTTGGCTGTGGGAGGAAACCGGAGCACCCGGAGAAAACCCACGCAGACACAGGGAGAACTTGCAAACTCCACACAGGCAGTACCCAGAATTGAACCTGGGTCGCTGGAGCTGTGAGGCTACAGTGGTAACCACTACGCCACTGTGCCGCCCACTGTCTTGGAATTTTGGTGGAAGCACACATAATGTTAACTATGTTGTATAAAGGGCTGTCCAAAATTTGAACAGATCCTTTTGTTGTATATGTACTAACAAGTTTTGCATTTTATATGCCGGACGTTTTCACTCTTTTTAATAACACTAATTGTCTCCAATAAATACATTAATAAATAATATTGTGTAAAAATTCTTACAAATAACTAAACTATTAAAGTTTTGGCTATGAGTATTAGCTAAGCACAGTTACAAAATATTTGATCTGCATGACAAGGGCTTACAATTTGCAACTCTAGCAGTAATGAACCAAAATCATATGAGTATTCAAAATACATTATCACTATGATCAAAATCAACAGAACACACACAGCCTCAAAGTCTTGTAAAAATAAGATATTGTATGAATGGAGCTGTGGTACATTTACACTATAGGCAATGCTGAAAGAAAGGAAAGACTTGCATTTATATAGCATTTTTCAGAACCGCAGTCCATCCCAAAGCACTTTACAGCCCATGAAGTACATTTGAAGTGTAGATGTTGAGAGGATGTTTCCCCTCATGGAGGAATCTGGAATTAGGGGCACCGTTTAATAATAAGGTGTCTCCCATTTAAGATGATGAGGAGGAATTTCTTCTCTCAAAGGATTAATCTTTAGAATTCTCTTCCCCAGAGAGCAGTGGAGGCTGAGTCATTGAATATATTCAAGGCTGAGTTAGACAGATTTTTGATCCCCTAACGAGTCAAGGGTTATGGGGGACCAGCAGGAAAATGGAGTTAAGGCCATAATCAGATCAACCATGATTGTCTTGAATGGCGGAGTAGATTCAAGACGCCGAATGGCTTACTCCTGCTCCTATTTCTTATATTTATGTTCACTATTGTAATATAGGAAATTGTAATATAACCAAGGTGCCTATGGCAAAGTCCCACAAACAGCAATGTTTTTCAAAGTGACAATGATATCAATTGACAATGTCAGGAGAAACATAGTTAATACTCAAAAACATTGCATTGCACAGTTCCTCCAAAATATGTAAACTGTATTAGAAATTGCTAATAAAGCACTTATATATTTTACTAACAGTCAAGCTTTGGGGTTTCAATCAAAAGATATAATGATTTTGGACTCTCCAAACCAACTAGCATATTATGCATTGATCCAACTCACTGCTAATTTGTTGTAGTAATGGGCTTGGCTGATGTTTGTGAGGTTAGATTTCTTTACCGATCTTCACTAAGTGTGAATGATAAAAGTCATTCAGCCTATTCTGGCTTGTCCATCCAGAAAGAACTACAGAATCTTCACTAGAGTGTGTAACTGTTTCTTACCTGTCTCTATGCTTTTGTCTTCATTAGTCTACCCAGGTATCAATTCACTACCTCACAACGGTATTGCTTATTGCTTTGTGTGTTTTAGTTGGCCATTATGCGATTGAAAGTAAAATGATTTGCTGACATTACATGCATCACCTGGCTGAATATTGTCTTGGATTTCTTTGCCCCCATCAGACATCAGAAGCATGCATTGAAGTGGGACACAAAAAACCTCATTCAATGAGTCATATCTATCTGACGTTATATTTGTTGAAAATTGTCCTTCCGCACATAATATGGCAATTATGGTTCAATAACACGAGTCTTTGCATTTAGAGACAGAAACACAAGCAAGTTCAGTACACTGAGGTTTACTCCATATTCGGCTCAAGGTCATGCCAGGTTTTAAAGCTACAATAGTCATTTTTCAAAAAAATTATTGGAAATCAAACCTTAACTAAAATGAATATTAAGAATGAACTGCAGGTATATTTTTGTCTAAAATGCACAGGCTGTAGTCTAGTGGAGCAGATTCCCCATCTATTACATAATCTGCCTGATTCTCATTCCATTGAAATCATTACTCTCCTTTACCTCTTCACCTGTCCTTGTATTGCCATTACTCTCCTTTCTCTCTTTATTACCCTCTCCCTATCCTTGTTATTGTTTCCCTTTGTCTTCACCTGTATCTTTCTAATAGTCTTCCATTACTCCTGATGTTTTCAGTCTTACCCCAATAATTTCTGGAAATGCTACCTTCAGTGATCTGCAAGTGCTTTACCCAGCATGATTTTTCAATGGAACCATGGCAATGTGGAATCTGAGGTCAAAAGCATGGGAAAAAATGAGAGGGACAGCGAGTAGCTTGAGTTAGCACATTTAAAGAGCCATGGGAGGGAGGATCTTTAAATGGGAAGCAGAGTGGCCGAAGGACGGGCAACCATGGCATGCATGTGCCTGTTGCCTGAAGTGTATTGTGATGGAGCCCTCGTGTGCAGACAGTGTTCTGTACAGCTGACCTGTTGAATAGACTGTCAGATGTTATGACTTTGGATTCAAAGGTTGTGTTTTTTTCTGAAACAGTCATATACTGGAAATGAAACTAAAAGCTTCAGAGTTCTGGGAAAACGAGGCTGGTCGTAACCAGTTTTAAAGTACAGTTCACAGTCTTAAGACCAGAGACATGTGACTGGAGCTCAGGTTTCAGTTTAGAAGAATACTCAACAGTGGCTGGAAGCAAAATCAGCCAGTTGTCATTTTGAAGAGGCACGCTGGGAGCTGTTGGTTGTTTTAAAAAGACAATCAGCAAGCTGAGGAAATTGGACTCCGAGGGCTGATCATTGGCAAATATGACTTATGGCAGCTGTCTTCAATAACTTAAAGAATTACTAGTGGGAAAAGGCCATCAGGACGGTTGTGGGTGAGGCCAAAGTTGTTCGAGAGGTGACAAGACCAAACTGTTAAAGGGAAGATGGCATTGCTAATGATTGACAGGACACCATTACTTCCATATCTACATCCTGGAGGATAGGATTTGGTAAACTACCTGGGGACGTTCCTGATTTTGATGTACTTTGAGACTATTTGGTGCCCTCTTGCTGATCATACTGCTCAGAGGATTTGTAAGGACTATCTTTGTTGCACCTGATAATTAACATGTAACCTTTAACATATAGACTGTGATTTATTGTTAGTTCATGTTTAATGTATGTTGGTTTTGGTCTGAGTGTTGAAGTAAAATTTATAATAGTGAAATCTTGTCTGTTTAGGTATTTTTGATTCCTAAATTGGGGTCAGTTGGTCGATTCGATTCCTTTGGTTCATTGATGATCTCCACAGGGATTATAACAGTATGTTCATGTATTCTTCATGCCAAGTCATAGGATGTCATGCCTGAGTCAGGTCAGACCTTGCAGTACAGAACTGTAGGATGGTCATATGCTGATTGTTAGAGGGGATGATATATCTAGGTTCAGGTTGTTGGTGTTGCAATGGAAGGGTAAAAACAAAAAGGCACTGGATTGATTAGAAGGTAGAATGGGAAAGAGTGGGTTGAATTTTCCTGGTCCCGTGGTGGCGGGCTTGGAGGTGGCAGGGGTGGGGGAGGTGGCTGGAAAAACAAGGGAAGCTGCATCGGGATGGCTCCCCAGCACATTCCTGCCTCCAGGGAAGTTTCCCAGGGGCAGGCAAGAAATCAGATCGGCTGCCTACTGAAAAGAGGCGGACAGCCAATCTGAATATTTAAGGCCCAATTAGGGGTGATTTTACCGGTATGCCGGTATTTTGCCACTGGCAAAGCAACCCCCCCCCCCCAGCCCCAAACACCTCGTGTGGAGGCCATGAGCTCAATGGAGGTGGCCTCCCTGCAGCAGTTTGGGAGGGCCATTGCAGCCAGAAGCTCTATCCCCCAAAGAGGGGACCGCTAGCAAGAAAGGTCCAATGAGCCATCCAGAGGGTCTCCTACCTGCTTCAGCAGCATCCAGCTCTCCCAGTGGGGCTGCCAAGGATTCAGAGCTGTTGGCCCTATGATTGAGCTGGCAGCGAGAGCCCGCCTGCTGTCCTTAATTGGATGGCGAGCTCAGAGGTGGCCAATTAGGAGGCTGCCTCTGGGACTATTGCTCTTCCAACCTTGTTGCTGGTAAGTGTGGGCTCAGGACTCCCATTTGATTCTGATGTCGGGGTCCCAAAGCCCACGGGAAAATCCTGCCCATTATGTGTAACTGATTTTTCTGTGGGTTATTGATTTTCTTACTATATTAATTGTTATGGACAGGTAGGAAATGGGGTGACTGTTTCCACTGGTCTCGTCCTAACTGACCACAGCTAGCATTTTTGTTTAAACTAATGTTTCAGCTCCCGTGTTTTATTGGCCAAATAAACAGTGATAGGTTTTCTTGTGAGTTTAAAACAGAAGGTTAAATATTTATTGAACAATAATCACCCGGGATGTTCACAACACCACACACGCACGCATTCACTCTCTCATGCATATTCAAAAAAGATAGATAGAAGCTAAAGGGTAAGAGGTATTAGGAGTTTAAAGTGTCAAAGTCTTCTGTTTTCAGAAAAAAACCTGTGGGATCCTCTTGGAAGGTAAGTTTTTAAAGTTGCAGGCCTGTTTTCTGGCTGTCTTGCCCTTGCTAGGTTGCTGATGTCAGTTAACACTTCAGTTCAAAGACGCTCTTGGTATTTCTTAGTTCAATTTTCACAGGTGGAGGAGTTAAAAATGAACTCTATTATTTCTTTGCTGCAGTTGGTGCCATCTCGTCTCAGTGGGATTCAACTGTGTTAGATGGAATTGATCTCTCTCAGCCTTGTGCTGGAATTCAAGATGGCTTTTGATGGTCTATCTGTGACTGGAGATCTCAGACTGATGTTCTGATGACTAATGACTCCCTTTGTTCTCCAAAAAGGTTATCTTTGTGGTAAATTCATAAAGTGTTAGTTTCGTCCATGTGGTTTTCGGTTCCTGAGAGGCCATGCAATAGCTTCTGATTTCAGCCCATTTTGATAAGATAAGGGATGTTCACACTTTATTGTGGCATTTTAGCTGGAGACGGAGCATAGGCTAGTGCCTTTGTTTTAGCTCACTTTGTGGGATAGCTCACATCCATGTGTGATGAGCTGTTTAATTTCAATGCAGACCAGGTTAATGACCCCGAGCAGACATGAATGTGTATTTAAGTGCAGATGAAGATATGTGTCATGTGACTTCATCCTCCATCTCGCACCAGTCTTTTTTAATTGTTCTACTTTTATAACTCTTCAGGTTTTTTTTTTGTATTTCCATCACTACACTTCATATTTGAGGACAGAGAGTGGGATGGACGAGGAGCTGTTGTGACATCTATATCATGGAGATTTTTTTTTGCCACAATATAATTGGAAGATTGTTTTCTACAATATGAATAGACAGAAATTTTGGGAATAGGAAAATGGTTTTATGCAACAGGATTGGAGAATAGCAAAAGTAGAAAATAATCAACTGGGAAGAAGAGACTTAACCGATGAGGAAGCAAATTGACAGATATAACATGCAAACATGAAACTTTTTATTACATAAGTTCTATAGAGGTCAATAAGAAAAGGAGGGGTGGAGCTTTAACTCTCAAGTGACTCTGGCGCTTTTACAGAACCCTTTTCTGCAGTTATAACATAAAACATTCAAAGTGAAGTTCAAAGAAATTTATTTTACAGTAGCTTTACAGGACATCAATTTAATTTATATGTACATATACTTTTCAGCATGAAAATAGAATGAAATCTTTTCAATGTAGCTTCATTTACTTAAAAGTGCATGTAATAAAGCATGCATGCGTAAACACATAACAGCGAACTCCTTTCAGACTAATATATTATGGGAGGAAGTAGATAAGGAAAATTGTTAGCATAGTTTTCATCTATATTTTATGAATTAACATTTCATTTGGAGTTTAATTTGATGGCTGGTTAAAGCAAGAATGCTGTGTAATTTTTGTAATTAAATATAAGAGAAGCACTATTTCATATCTTTATGGATGAACTGTACTGAAGTCAGATTAATCAAAAGAAAACTTTGAGGGTTTGGATTGTATATAACCTCAGGTTTTGGGAAGAGTCAAAAGAAGGGCAGAGAAAGAGAGAGAAATAGAGAGAGAAAAAAAAGAGGTGTGAAAGATTCAAAAAGCAGACCAAAGGTCATGCAAACTTGAAATAGAATTCGGAAACAAAGGGGCCTGTTTTTAAAATAAACTGGTCATATTGAGATTTTGGAGTTGCTGCACTGTTTTACAAAGATTGCCTGGTATCTCTGAAATTTTGTATAGCATATCCTAAAGTACCTCATAACAAATTAATAATTTCAGGAGGGCAGTCACTGTTGTTACGTAGGCAAGTGCAGCAGACAATTTGCTGAAAACAAGCTTCCACAACCAGCCAATGAGATAAACAAGTTAAGCTGTTTTTGGTAGTTAGCTTAGGAAGGAATATTGGCCAGGACAACCTGAGTTCCATGGTCTTCAAATACTGTCATGGAAAACATTACATCAACTTGAACAGGTTGGTTTGACATCTCATTCAAATTATAGTTATAGGCAAACAGCAATAAGGTGTTACAAATGTATTTATGTAACAGTCATTAATTGTGATAGCAGAGCTATGAAATGCATTTGTGAGATGTATTTCCTTTCTGTAAGATTAGATAGATATGAATTTTTAAAGGGTGTGAAAACACAGAGGGTGATTTTAACCCAACCCACACAGTGGAAACTGGGTACTTGGATAGTGAAATTCCCCAGGTCAGTTACCCCATCCTGAAGCCACCTAGAGCTGATATTTCGGAATTTTCACTGCAGGCAGGAAGGACACCTGCCCTCAGCAGCTGAAGACACAACTGCCAATAGTGGAGCAAAAGAAATCGGGGATTCCGACGTCATCAATTTTTACCAGGAGGCCTGAAGAGGAAATGGCAGTGTGTTTCCCACCAGGTCAAGCCAGTGAGGAACCAGATTAAGGCCAGAAGAGCCCCAAAAGAGTAAGTTTGCATTTATTTTTTGAATTTCCTCAAGGGCTCATGAGGGCAGGAATGTTCCTCCGGGCCTGCTATAAATCTGAGGCCTCACCACTGCGATTGCACTCTACAGTTAAAATCAGGGGCACAATTCCAATTTTATTACAAAATGTGTACGAGTATTTTCAAACCTGTGGGAGGAATAGTTGGCAAACTTGGAGTATCCGCACAGAAGAATGAACCTTAGCAGATTAATAATATTTCCCCATTTGTCATGAAAATTGACCCTGCCATGTTATGGCAAAGACATCTGAATGAGCCTCACACTTTCCACTGCTGTCTCTGGGAATGAGTCAGTACTGATTTGATGGCAGGGAAACAGGCTGTACACCATGATAGAATTTCAGTCAGGCTGATAGTTATATGCCTGAGGGACAGTACTAACAACATACAATCTGTTACCGTGATATATAACAATTAGTTTTGCAACATTCATTTTCAGCATGTCTGTAATATCTGCCAGCTGTAGTTTACAACAACATGATCTGTTTGCGAGAGTCATGTGTTTTGTGTGAAACAATGGCACAAATTGGATAAATAACTGGCACTGAATGAATTTGGTGACAATATGGATGGTTGGACTCAATCTCATTTTTGGTCTGTGTTATTATACGTTCAGCTACTTAATTATTCTACTTCCTCTCAAATGCAGTGACAATTTTTATCTTTGAAGTTGAGATAAAATAGTTTTTAAATTCTTTGCCTGGAACATTTGACTAATGAATACCTTATCCTCTCTATTCTCTTGTACCTTATCCCCTGTCAGCAAAATTCACCAATGACTTGCCTATAACCTATAGCTCCAACATTAGGCACCCATTATAATGCTTCATTTGTGACTATTAAAAAACTCAGGTGAAGGGTAAATTCTCCTGGTATAGGGAACCACCAAGATTAAAATTATTGGACTTAACAGGCTTGGGCTCTTTTCTCAAGAAAAGAGGTCTCAGAGAGGTCTTTTAGATTATGAAAAGATTTGATAACGTATATATTAGGAAGATGTTTCCACCTGTTGGGAGAGACAAAAACTAGGAACCATAAATATAAGATAGTCATTAATATATCCAATTGGGATTGAAGGAGAAATATCTTTACTCAGAGAGTGCTAAGAATTTGGAACTCACTGCCACCAGGTGTAGTTGGGTTAAATAACATAGATGGATTTGAGGGGAAATTAGATAAACACATGAGGGATAAAGGAATAGAAGAATATGTTGATCGGGTTAGCTGAAGTGGGATGGGTAGAGCCTCGTGTGAGCATAAACACAGGCATAGACAAGTTGGGCTGAATGGCTTGTTTCTGTGCCATACATTCTATGTAATAGAAGAAGTTTAATCAAGAAGTAAATTAAACAAATGTTTTCATTGGTAAAAGCTGCTAATTTAAGCAAATTATGGTGACAAAGGCACAATTTGCTGTGGCACCACTTGCGTTGTGATGCACCAAGATTTCTAGGGCTTCTCCTGAAGGGTGCTACAAGGCTTTTAACAGGGGCAGACCAAGAGTTTCCATGGAATTAAGGCTGAAAAGGTGTTTCTCTTTTGGAAGGGTGGTCACAAGCAGGAGTGCCCAAAAAAGCTGCTTTAGGACTGGTGCCCAGAAAGGAAGCACAGAGGAGGCAAGGCAACAAGACAATGAAGGCCAAAAGGGTGTGTTTGTTGTAGGGATTCTCCGTTCTTCGGGCCTGAAGGACTTCTGGTCACCGTTCTCCAACAGTTGCTGAAAAACCCGGGCTGCTGGGCAGCCTGCAGCTACAAGCCTCTCAAGCCTCCCTGATACCTGGTGCAAGACACTATCAAGGGGCAGGCCTGAGTTAGGGATGGGAGCAGGTTATGTGAATGGCATGGCCCACCAAATGTGGGTGCACAGTGGCCTGGTCAGGTGACTAATCTGCAACGCTAGTGTTATGCACAATTCCAAGGTGAGAAGCTATTCGTTGGAATTGGCGAATCGTGGTTATCTGGAATATGCATGACATTACCTACTGTTTTCCGGGTGGGAGACTTAAAAGGAAAATAGTGTCACCTACTGGAGTTTTGGCTTCCTGTGTTGTACGATGAAGAACTCTGGAGATGGTGGAGTAATGGTAATATTACTGGAATAATCCAGAGGCCTCAGCTAATGTTCTGGGGGCATGAGTTCAAATCCCACTACAGCAACTGGTGGAATTTAATTCAATTAATTAATAAATCTGGAATAGAAAGCTAGTCTCAGTAATGGTGACCATGAAACTACCAAGTTGTTGTAAAAACCCATCTTGTTCAGTAATGTCCTTTAGGGAAGGAAATCTGCCATCCTTACCCAGTCTGGCCTGCATGTAACTCCAGATCCACAGCAATGTGGTTAACTCTTAACTGCCCTCTGAAATGGCCTAGCAAGGTACTAAGTTGTACCAAACCGCTACAGAAAAGTCAGAAAAGAATAAACTGGACAGATCATCCAGCATTGAAGTAGGCACCAGAAACAACAACGGCACAACCTGCCTAGCCAACCCTGCAAAGTCCTCGTTGCTAATATCTGGGGACATGTGCCAAAATTGGGAGAGTTGTCCAACAGACTAGTCAAGCAAAAGCCTGACATAGTCATACTCAATGAATCATACCTTACAGCCAATGTCCCAGACTCCTCCATCACCACCCCTGGGTATGTCCTGTCCCGCCAGCAGGATAGAACCACCAGAAGTGGTGGCACCGTGGTATATAGTTGGGAGTGAGTTAACCCGGAAGTCCTCAACGGTGACTCTGAACCCCATGAAATCTCATGGCAGCAGATCAATCATGGGCAAGGAAACCACCTACTCCCCTCCCTCAGCTGAGGAATCATTGCTCGTCCATGTTCCAAACTTGGAAGAAGCACTGAGGGTGGCAAGGGCACAGAATGTACTCTGGGTGGGGGACTTAAATGCCCATCACCAGGATTGGTTCAGTAGTACCACAACTGACAGAGTTGGCCGAGTCCTGAAGGACATACCTGCCAAACTGGGCCTGTGGCAGGTGGTGAGGGAGCCAATAGGAGGGAAAAAATCCGCTTGACCTCGGTCTCGCCAATCCACCTGTCGCAGATGCAGCTGTCCATGACTGTACTGATAGGAGTGGCCACCACACAATCCTTGTGGAGATGAAGTCCTAACTTCACACTGAGGATACCATTCATTGTGTTGTGTGACACTACTGTGCTAAATGGGATAGATTCATAACAGATGTAGCAGCTCAGAACTGGGCATCCATGATGCATGCAACAGCAGAATTGTATTCAGCCACAATCTGTAACCTCAGGACCCAGCATATCCCTCACTCTACCATTACCATCAAGCCAGGGGATCAACCCTGATTCAATGAGGAGTGTAAAGAGCATGCCAGGAGTAGCACCAGGCATACATAAAAATGAGGTGCCAACCTGGTGATGCTACAACACAGGACTACATGCATGCTAAACAGCGGAAGCAGCATGCGATAGACAGAGCTAAGCGATCTCACAACCAATGGATCAGATCAACGCTCTGCAGTCCTGCCACATCCAGTCATGAATGGTGGTGGGCAATTAAACAATTAACTGAAGGAGGAGGCTCCACAAATATCTCCATCCTCAACAATGGGGGAGCCCAGCACATCAGTGCAAAAGACAAGGCTGAAGCATTTGCAACCATCTTTACCCAGAACTGCCAAGTGGATGATTCATCTCGGCCTCCTCCTGAGTCCCCAGTATCACAGATGCCAGTCTTCAGCAAATTCGATTCACTCCACTTGGTATCAAGAAACAGCTGAAGACACTGAATACTGCAAAGGCTATGGGCCCTGACAACATCTGGCAGTGGTACTGAAGACTTGTGCTGCAGAACTAGCTGTGCCTCTAGCCAAGTTGTTCCAGTACAGTTACAACATTAGTATTGACCTGACAATGTGGAATATTGCCCAGGTATAACCAATTCACAAAAAGCAGGACAAATCCAATCTGGTCAATTACCAGCCCGTCAGTCTGCTCTCGATCATCAGCAAAGTGATGGAAGGTGTTATCAATAGTGCTATCAAGTGGCACTTACACAGCAATAACCTGCTCACCGATGCTCAGTTGGGTTCCGCCAGGGCCACTCGGCTCCAGACCTCATTGCAGCCTTGGTTCAAACATGAAGAAAAGAACTGAATTCAAGAGCTGAGGTGAAAATGACTACCCTTGATCTGAAGGCAGCTTTTGACCAAGTGTGGCATCAAGGAGCCCTAGCAAAATTGAAGTCAATGGGATTCAGGGGCAAAACTCTCCATTGGTTGGAGTCATACCTAGCACAAAGGAAGATTGTTGTGGTTGTTGGAGGTTAATCATCTATGCCCCAGGACATCATTGCAAGAGTTCCTCAGGGTAGTTTCCTAAGCCAACTAGCTGCTTCATAAATGACCTTTCCTCCATCATGTAATGAAGGTGTTTCTTTTTTTAAATGTTCTTTTTGAGGAGATGGATTCATTGGAGAACTGAATTAATTCCATAGATGTTGAACATTGTCTTTTATAAGAGGTCGCCAGAATGACACTTGAGTCTTGTTTGAAAACACCTTTTACTGGAAGTTACATGCTTTAAGCTCAAAAAACAACAGAAACCTTGGTGATTTGGGGGAGATATTTACAGAGGAGTGACATGTCACAATTTATGAGGGTCAGGAGGTTCTGGCTTGCAGTTTGGTTTCGCTTCTGGCATATTGTTTTGGTTCAGTTTGGGTGCAGACTGTGTTTGAAAGCAGTTGGAGATCAACCTGCCAAGAGAGAAACACCCACCTTGCCTCCTTCTCTTGTCTCTGTGAAATGGCACGTTTCTTTTGAGAAGTTCCTGGAAAGCTTGCCAGATTAATTCTCGATGCCGCGTGAAAAGAACTGCTCCAGAAAAGATCCTAGTGACCTGTCTACGTGTACTGGGATGCCATACTGAGGTATCTCATCTATTTTCTTCAGGAATGAATAAGCATTTAGCCAAAGTATTCTTTTTTTGTTTTTTTTAAAGAAAATAACTGCCGAGAAAATCTCTATCTTTCGGTTAACTGGTGTGTGTTTTTGTGTGTGAGGGGCAAAGGTAAAAAGGGAACTTTCATATTTCAATCTGTGTTTTAATGATTTGCTGCATTACTGAATACGTCTTGTTTTATAATAAACTGATAATTTTCTTATTTATTAAAGAAACATGGCTGGTGTATTTTATTCAGGGATAAAGAGTAGAATATAAGATTTACTGTATCGGTAACTGGGTAAACATTCAAATATATGTTGTGACCTGTGGAGAAGTAGAACTAGAAAAGACAGTGCACTCCTCCCGCCTCAGTCATAACAATCATAAAGTCAGAAGTGGGAATGTCCTCTGATGGTTGCACAGTGCTCAGCACCATTCACGATTCTTCAAATACTGAAGCAATCCGTGTCCACATACAGCAAGACCTGGACAATATACAGGCTTGGGGTGATAAGCGGCAAGTGACATTTGCGCCACACATATGCCAGGCAAATACCATCTCCAACAAGAGAGAATCTAACCACCTCCTCTTGTCATTCAACAGTAGTACCGCTGACTCCCCCACCATCAAAATCCTGGGGGTTACCAGTGACCAGAAACTTAACTGGACATAAATACAATTCCAAAGAGCAGGTCAGTGGCTGAGAATTCTGTGGCGAGTAACTCACCTCCTGACTCTCCAAAGCATGTCCAGCATCTACAAGGCACAAGTCAGGAGTGTGATGGAATACCCTCCACTTGCCTGGATGAGTGCAGCTTCAACAACACTCAGGAAGCTCAACACCATCCAGGACAAAGCAACCCGTTTGATCAGCACCTCATGCATCACCTTAAACATTCGCTCCCTGCACACCAGTGCACAGTGGCAGCAGTGTGTACAATATACAAAATGCACTGCAGCAGCTCACCAAGGCTCCTTTGACAGCACCTTCCAAAACTGCAACCTCTACCATCTGGAAGGACAAGGGCAGCAGGCGCATGGGAACACCACCACCTCCTGCAAGTTCCCCTCCAAGCCACACATTATCCTGACTTGGAACTATATCGCTGTTCCTTCTTGCTGCTGGGTCAAAATCCTGGAACTGCCTTCTTAACAGCACTGTGGGTGCACCTACACCAGATGGACTGCAGCGGTTGAAGAAGGCAGCTCACCACCAGCTTCTCAAGGGCAAATAGGGATGGACAATAAATGCTGCCCTAGCCAGCGATGCTTACATTCCATGAATATGCAGCACAGGAACAGGCCATTTGAGCCAGTCCATGTTGGTGTGCATGCTCCACTCAAGCGTCCACCTATCCTTCCTCAGCTAACTCTATCAGTATAACCTTCTATTCCCTTCTCCCTCATATGCTAGCTTCCCCTTAAATGCATCTATACTATTCACTTCAACCACTCCCTGTGTAGCAAGTTCCACATTCTCACCACACTCTGGGTAAAGAAGCTTCTTCTGAATTCTCTATTGATTTCTTGGTGACTGTCTTATTTTGATGCCCACTAGTTTTGCTCTTCGTCACAAATGGAAACACTCTCTTTATGTCTAGTCTATCAAAACCTTACATAATTTTAAAGACCTCTATTAGGTCACCCCTTAACTGTATTTTTTCAAGAGGAAAGGGAAGCAGCCTGTTCATCCTTTCCTGATATATATCACCTTTCGTTTCTGGTATCATCCTTGTAGATCTTTCTTCATCGTCTCCAGTGCCTCTATATCAATTTGATAATATGTCGACCAGAATAGTACACAGTTCTCCAAGTGGAGTCTAACCAAGGTTTGGTACAACTTTAGCATAACTTCTCTACTTTTCATTGTATTGTAGCCCCGTTACAACACAATGACTGGTCAACAGCAGGGGTTGGCAACATGTCCGGACACAGCAATGTCGTGGTAAAACATTTTGGGGGTCTGTGACTGTAATTTCAGGGATGAGAAATTTCCCATTGGCTTCTTCAGATCGGCTTTTAAAACAAAATTGCAAGTGTCAGTTTCACCGCTGACAGGTGCTCTGAGTGGGAACAGCAGTTTCTGAACTTCGAACAGCTCAGGGTTTTCCGGTGGGTTCCGATTTTTTTTCTTAAAACCCACCAGAAAACCCAAATCTGTCCAAAGTTCAGAAACTGCTGTTCCTGCTATCAGCAACGGTCAGAGAGAGAGAGAGAGAGGTGGGGGTGGGGAGGGGGGGGGTGGGGGAGGGAGAGAGAGGGCAGGAGAGAGTGGGGAAAGGGAAAGAGTGGAGAGAGAGGGGAGAGAGAGATGGGGAGGGAGAGATGGGGGAGGGGAAAGAGAGAGTGGGAGAGGGATGGACACAGAGGGAGGAGAGAGAGAAGAGAGGAGAGGGGAGAGAGATGGACACAGAGAGGGGATGGGGATTGATACAGAGAGGGAGAGAGCAAGCGAGAGGGGAGAGAAAGAGATCAAGATCACACCTGACAGATGGACATCTATCCGGATTCTCTGCATCGCTATATCAAGTGTGTGGGCAGACATTGATTACTTGTGCAAGCAAAAACAGTGCCAGGTACTTACTAAATAGAGAAAAATACACTTTTAATTGGACTGTGTTTTGATGGCATTAGATTGGCTATACACTTTATATACGGATTAATTGCCCCCATGTCTGTGGCTGAATCAATAATTTTTCAAATGTCCATGGTGCAACATGTTGGTGACTATCCCTGGACAACAGGCTTGAAATAGTTCTGATCAGAGGAGTTCTCTTAGTATCCAGACTAACATTTATTCCTCAATGAGTACCACCAATAACACATGAATTAGCCTATCGTTTCCTTGCTGTTTGTAGGACCTAGTTGTGTGCAAATTGGTTGCTGCATTTGTCTCCAAAACAGTGACTGCACTTCAAAAGGAATTCATTGGCTGAAAAGTGCTTTGGAAGGCCCTGATGATATGAAAGACACCATATAAGTGCAAGTTAATTCTGGAACATATATTTTATGCTATTCACATTAATTGACAAATACCAGTCACCCGAAACTAATAATCTCTTGTTATGTAAAACAGGCACCATTAATATATTTCGGAAACAAGTTGGCAAATATGCTCAAGAATCTTTCGCTTTACTTTGTGAAGTATAACAGGAGTCTCTGTTTGAGTTGGCTGTGGTACATGTTGCATCAATAGAAAGAGCTGTCCCTTTCATTAATTCCAGACATTTTCTGTCAACATCTCATCAGCTAGACTTGGGGATCAGTGGAATTGTAGCTTTCCCCAGAGCTCACTGTCAGTGTAGAATTAAGTCATCCAACAGGGATCTGTTCCCAAGCTTCCATAGAGTTGAATTCTTGTCCATCAGTTACTTAGGGGATTGTTTGTCTAACAGAACTGCAACTCCAACAAGCAGTTCCAATAAATGCAATCAATGGTCGACTGAACTGAGACATTGTTGAAATTTAAACCCATAGCCATAAATATCATTTACACTGCCACTTGGGGCAGTAAGAAACTGACAGGATTGGCCCGAGTGCCTGCTTTACACTTTGCCCACTTTTACTTTCCATTGAAGTCAACTACAGCAATGGTCTCCTGGCTGGCCTCCCATCCTTTACCTTCCATAAACTTCAGCTCATACATAAAGTCTGTGGTTATAGCCTATCCTATCCTGCACCAAGCCCCACCTGCCCATGACACCCACCTTTGCTGATCTAGATTATCTCCTGGTTTCCCCAGTGCTTCAAATTTAAAATTCTCATCCTTGTGCTTGTATCCATCACCATCTTCACATCTCTGTAATCTCCTCAAGGCCCACCAGAAGCCCCCTGCCACCACAAAATTCTCTTCTAACTCCAGCTTCTTATGCATTCCCTTTTCCAATTGCCTCACCATAAGTGGCTGCGTTTTCAGTTGGTTAGGCTCCATGATCTGAAATTCCTTCAAAAAACCCCTCCACTTCATTTCTCCTCCTCATTGTTCTCCTTAAAACCTCTCTGGTGACCAGGCTCCAGGTCACCACTCCTAATCTTTGGCTTGATGTTAGTTTTCCTTGGGCCTCTGTGAAGTGCCTTGGGACATTTCTCTACATTAAAGGAGCTCTGTAAATGCAGGTTGTTGTTGTATCTTTCTCACTTGGTGCTGTTCGGTCTGACACCCATTAATAGCCATGTCTGTTTTGATTTCAGTTGCCCAATATTCGTTATATATAAAGGTTTTGCAAATGATTGCATCCACCAGGAGTAACTTATTATCACTGAGGATGGATGAAGGAGACATTCTGCACCATCCCTCATGTGGCTACCAATTGGCTATCCCACAGGTAAACAAACTGGACTGGCAAAACTGGACATAAGCACAAGCAGTCGTGCAAGTTTGATGCAGATGTAAGAATCTAATTGCCGGCCTTACTGAGCAGGAAGAGGATGGATGTGAGCAAGGAAATCATCAAAGTGAGATGTGGAAAACTGCAATTTTTTTGAAGTTAAGTACGTCAAGTTCCATACAAGTAAACTAAATTGATTTTGTCAGCTAGGGACAGCGGCAGCACAGTGGTGCAGTGGTTAGCACCGCAGCCTCACAGCTCCAGTGACCTGGGTTCAATTCTGGGTACTGCCTGTGTGGAGTTTGCAAGTTCTCCCTGTGTCTGCGTGGGTTTCCTCCGGGTGCTCCGGTTTCCTCCCACAGCCAAAAGACTTGCAGGTTGGTAGGTAAATTGGCCATTATAAATTGCCCCTAGTATAGGTAGATGGTAGGGAAATCTAGGGACAGGTGGGGATGTGGTAGGAATATGGGATTAGTATAAATGGGTGGTTGATGGTCAGCACAGACTCGGTGGGCCGAAGGGCCTGTTTCGGCGCTGTATCTCTAAAACTAAAAACAATCAAAAATGTCAGTGCCAGATTTATTCCCGTAGCTTAGCATTCCTTATGCTTCAGGATTTTGAATTATTCTTGATTTTTAACAGGAAGCCTCTCACACAAGCAGAGTTACAGAGGCACAAACTAAGTCTGCTATCAACACTGTAAGATAGCCCAGATTGGTACAGCCAATACTCGACATAAACAATCATGAACACTTTACTCAACATGTCGTGGTCCACATAGGCACCAACGACATAGGTAGGAAGAGAGATGGGGATTTAAGGCAGAAATTCAGGGAGCTAGGGTGGAAGCTTAGAGCGAGAACAACCAGAGTTGTTATCTCTGGGTTGTTGCCTGTGCCACGTGCTAGCGAAGAGAGGAATAGGGAGAGAGAGGAGTTGAACACGTGGCTGCAGGGATGGTGTAGGAGGGAGGGTTTTGGTTTCCTGGATAATTGGGGCTCTTTCTGGGGTAGGTGGGACCTCTACAAACAGGATGGTCTTCACCTGAACCAGAGGGGTACCAATATCCTGGGGGGGAGATTTGTTAGTGCTCTTCGGGGGGGTTTAAACTAAATCAGCAGGGGAATGGGAACCTAAATTGCAGTGCCAGTGTACAGGCTGTTGAGAGTAGTGAGGTAGGGGATAAGGTTACAGGGACGCAAGAGGGCACTGGCAAGCAAGAACTTGGTTTAAAGTGTGTCTACTTCAACGCCAGGAGCATCCGGAATAAGGTGGGTGAGCTTGCAGCATGGGTTGGTACCTGGGATCCTGATGTTGTGGCCATTTCGGAGACATGGGTAGAGCAGGGGCAGGAATGGATGTTGCAAGTTCCGGGATTTAGATGTTTCAGAAAGAACAGAGAAGAGGGTAAAAGAGGGGGGGGTGTGGCATTGTTAATCAAGGAAAGTATTACAGCGGCAGAAAGGACGTTTGAGGACTCGTCTACTGAGGTAGTATGGGCCGAGGTTAGAAACAGGAGAGGAGAGGTCTCCCTGTTGGGAGTTTTCTATAGACCTCCGAATAGTTCCAGAGATGTAGAGGAAAGGATAGCGAAGATGATTCTCGACAGGAGCGAGAGTAACAGGGTAGTGGTTATGGGGGACTTTAACTTTCCAAATATTGACTGGAAATACTATAGTTCGAGTACTTTAGATGGGTCTGTTTTTGTCCAGTGTGTGCAGGAGGGTTTTCTGACACAGTATGTGGACAGGCCAACCAGGGGCGATGCCACATTGGATTTGGTACTGGGTAATGAACCCGGCCAGGTGTTCGATTTAGATGTAGGTGAGCACTTTGGCGATAGTGATCACAATTCGGTTAGGTTTACCTTAGCGATGGGCAGGGACAGGTATATACCGCAGGGCAAGAATTATAGCTGGGGGAAAGGAAATTATGACGCGATTAGGCAAGATTTAGGATGTGTAGGATGGGGAAGGAAACTGCAGGGGATGGGCACAAACGAAATGTGGAGCTTATTCAAGGAGCAGCTAATGCGTGTCCTTGATAAGTATGTACCTGTCAGGCAGGGAGGAAGTTGTCGAGCAAGGGAGCCGTGGTTTACTCAAGAAGTTGAAGCGCTTGTCAAGAGGAAGAGGGCGGCTTATGTTAGGATGAGACGTGAAGGCTCAGTTAGGGCGCTTGAGAGTTACAAGCTAGCCAGGAAGGATCTAAAGGGAGGGCTAAGAAGAGCAAGGAGAGGACACGAGAAGTCATTGGCGGATAGGATCAAAGAAAACCCTAAGGCTTTCTATAGGTATATCAGGAATAAACGAATGATAAGAGTTAGAACAGGGCCAATCAAGGATAGTAGTGGGAAGTTGTGTGCGGAATCAGAGGAGATAGGGGAAGCGTTAAATGAATATTTTTCGTCAGTATTTACAGTAGAGAAAGAAAATGTTGCCGAGGAGATTACTGAGATACAGCCTACTAGGCTAGATGGGATTGAGATTCACAAGGAGGAGGTGTTAGCAATTTTGGAAAGAGTGAAAATAGATAAGTCCCCTGGGCCAGATGGGATTTATCCTAGGATTCTCTGGGAAGCCAGGGAGGAGATTGCAGAGCCGTTGTTGTTGATCTTTAAGTCGTCATTGTCGACAGGAGTAGTGCCGGAGGACTGGAGGATAGCAAATGTTGTCCCCTTGTTCAAGAAGGGGAGTAGAGACAGCCCTGGTAATTATAGACCTGTGAGCCTTACTTCGGTTGTGGGTAAAATGTTGGAAAAGGTTATAAGAGACAGGATTTATAATCATCTTGAAAAGAATAAGTTCATTTGCGATAGTCAGCACGGTTTTGTGAAAGGTAGGTCGTGCCTCACAAACCTTATTGAGTTTTTCGAGAAGGTGACCAAACAGGTGGATGAGGGTAAAGCCGTGGATGTGGTGTATATGGATTTCAGTAAGGCGTTTGATAAGGTTCCCCACGGTAGGCTATTGCAGAAAATACGCAAGTATGGGGTTGAAGGTGATTTAGAGCTTTGGATCAGAAATTGGCTAGCTGAAAGAAGACAGAGGGTGGTGGTTGATGGCAAATGTTCATCCTGGAGTTTAGTTACTAGTGGTGTACCGCAAGGTTCTGTTTTGGGGCCACTGCTGTTTGTCATTTTTATAAACGACCTGGATGAGGGTGTAGAAGGGTGGGTTAGTAAATTTGCGGATGACACGAAGGTCGGTGGAGTTGTGGATAGTGTCGAAGGGTGTTGTAGGGTACAGAGGGATATAGATAGGCTGCAGAGCTGGGCTGAGAGATGGCAAATGGAGTTTAATGCGGAGAAGTGTGAGGTGATTCACTTTGGAAGGAGTAACAGCAATGCAGAGTACTGGGCTAATGGGAAGATTCTTGGTAGTGTAGATGAGCAGAGAGATCTTGGTATCCAGGTACATAAATCCCTGAAAGTTGCTACCCAGGTTAATAGGGCTGTTAAGAAGGCATATGGTGTGTTAGCCTTTATTAGTAGGGGGATCGAGTTTCAGAGCCACGGGGTCATGATGCAGCTGTACAAAACTCTGGTGAGGCCGCACCTGGAGTATTGCGTGCAGTTCTGGTCACCGCATTATAGGAAGGATGTCGAAGCTTTGGAAAGGGTGCAGAGGAGATTTACTAGGATGTTGCCTGGTATGGAAGGAAGGTCTTACGAGGAAAGGCTGAGGGACTTGGGGTTGTTTTCGTTAGAGAGAAGGAGGAGGAGAGGTGACTTAATAGAGACATACAAGATAATCAGAGGGTTAGATAGGGTGGATAGTGAGAGTCTTTTTCCTCGGATGAGGATGGCAAACACGAGGGGACATAGCTTTAAGTTGAGGGGTGAAAGATATAGGACAGATGTCAGAGGTAGTTTCTTTACGCAGAGAGTAGTAGGGGCGTGGAACGCCCTGCCTGCAACAGTAGTAGACTCGCCAACTTTAAGGGCATTTAAGTGGTCATTGGATAGACATATGGATGTAAATGGAATAGTGTAGGTCAGATGATCGGCGCAACATCGAGGGCCGAAGGGCCTGTACTGCGCTGTAATATTCTAATTCTAATTCTAATTCTAATGTTTGAAAGGTTTTAAATGTTACAGGGAAAATAAACATAGGCCAGAATTTTACATTGGCCCACCGGCCAAAACATTGGTGACGCGCCCACCTCCACCAAGCTCGGAAGCCACGCTATGATTTTACATGAATTGGCCTCGGGTGAGACGTCTGCCCCTCTGAGGCAGCAAGTCCTGCCTCTAAGAGCTGCTGGCCCGCTGATTGGCCAGCAGCTCTTCAGTCTCAGTAGCACCTCCACGAGCAGTGGCCACTGCTGCGACTGCACCCAGCCAGAAGAGCAAAAGGGATTCTGGCCCGGAATGAAGGCCTCACCGGGAACAATTGGCTGGGCCCTTGTGATGCAAGGTGGCGGTGGGGGGGTGGGTGGGGAGGTCGGTTGGTCATGGGGAAATGTAGTGCAGTGAGGGCAGCTTGTGCCGAGGGGGCTCTCCATGGGGCAGAGTGCCTGATCTGGAGGGGCCCCACCAGCCCATAAGGAGATTGCCAGGTTTACTGAGCTGTCTCCTGGGGGTGCTGAGCTGCCCGTCTGCCTGACACTGGTAATATACCAGCGGCAGTAGGAGGTGGCCCTTAAGTGGCAGTTAATCTGGCCACTTAAGGGCCTTAATTGCCCAGGGGCGGGCGGGCAGCTTCTCGCCGCCACTCATAAAATTGCAGCAGGGGTGGGAAGGCGACGGGAATGGCACCACCCCCCCCCCCCCACTTCCCACTCAATTTTATGCCCCCACCCCAGCCTCCAGCTCATTCCTGTTGGGGTGTAAAATTCCAGCTATTTTAATTCATTCAAATTAGTAACATTTGAATTGAACGGTGCTTACAGTTATCCTAATATAATTCAGTGACTGAATCCTTGCAAACGCATTGTGCTTTGTTAAACTGAGCTGTTAAATGCTACTAACACACAGTTCTCATTAGATATCTTCTATGGGTCACTATAGGCCCTCCCTGTTTGCCCTCTCCAGTGGATGTAAAAAATCCCATGACACTATTTGAAGAGGAGCAGGGGAATTCTGCCAGTGTCCTGGTCAGTATTTATCCCTCAACCAACACCTAAAAACAGAACACAAAAGGAAAATACTGCAGATGCTGGAAATCTGAAATAAAAACAGAAAGTGCTGCAAATACTCAGCAGGGCTGGCAGCATCTGTGGAGAGTGAAGCAAAATTAACGTTTCAGGTTAATGACTTTTCATCTTGTCATTATCAAATTGCTGTTTGAGGGAGCTTGCTGTGTGCAAAGTGGCTGTCATGTTTCCTGCATTACAACAATGACTACGTTTCAAAAGTATTTAATTGGCTGTGAAGTGCTTTGGGATGTGCTGAGATCATGAAAGACACTATATAAATGCAAGCCTTTCTTTCTTATAAACAGAGCTGTTTCACTTGTGCCAAATCCCACTTTCTAACAACATTCCATTGCTTGCTGTCTCTGGAGAGCAGGAGGAGGAGGAGAGTAACAATACTGAACTCCCAGCTGTGGCTAAACACCACAACCAGGGGGGCAGTGAAACCAGATTGCAAATAACACAGAGCAGCGACAAGTCTGGCAAGAGTTCAAGGTAAGGGAAAAGTGCCTAGCAAGTGATCCCTGGACCATATCATGAGGACTGCTGGTTTAAGCATTTCCTGGTGGGCAAAAGATTACAAAAAAAAACTTACCTCAATTTGAACAGTATTAATATTGGTTCAGCAATCTCACCTTGAGAGGATATAGCATAAATGGTACAAGAAATGAATAGGTCACATCAGTGTTCATCTGAAGTTAAGTTTCAAGCCCTTTGAAAGGGTAATCCAGGGAACTTCTCTGTCTTGTATCTGACCTGAATTATTTTTTGACCAGATAATGTCATCATCACTAGGTGTGTGGTAAAGAAATATGCTGTTCCTTGGAAGTGTCTGGCAGTTGATACATTCATTAGAGTTTAGCCTCCAGAAGTCCATTCATTCCCCCAGTAGAACTTGGCAAAGACAGGCAAACATAGACACACCCAATAATAATTTTTAAAAAGCCCTTCTAAGTTTTACTGAAGAATTACAATGTTAATGTGCTGACACCTTCAAGTGAAATTAAACCATGAATCTTAAAATATTCAGCTTGTTGTGTGTTGGAAGCATTAACTCAGGAAATGTATGCACAGAGTATGATGGCACACTGAACAACTGTGGCCAGATCAGGAATTCTGGGCATTGAAAGTGAACTGAAAGCAATTTCCTTACTGTGGGACTGTACATTTGGATCAGATTTATTCTTGGATCTGGTACATATTCCTGTGGCATCAACTGTATATTGCACACCTCGACCCTGACAATTATTTAGCAGGAGAAATACTCCAGATCAGTGCAGTGTATCTGATTATGATACTGGCATTCACAAGTGAAAGCCGGTCATTTTTAATTTCTGTCTGCCTCAGACTTCAAAGGGCTATGGTGCAGCTTTACAGCATAGAGCAATTATATTTTTTATTGTACAGGAAATATCACTGAAATGTTGGCACAGCAATGAATGTGAAAGCGAATAGTCAGCCCTGTAGACTCTGCAGCCTCACAATTAGGGATTAAGAATGGGCCCTGTCGGTTGCCAAGTCTGCAGATTCCAACATGGTGGTACTGAAATCATGTAAAATTGCATCATAGATTATAAACTTTGACTGGAAATAATTCAACTTACACAGAATGAGGCCTCAATTCTTTGATGTCCAACAATGCCAGACCCAGAAACATGAATACTGGGAGGTTTACATTCACAGATTCCTAACTAACAACATGAGAGTTGGGAAAATATGTGCTGTAAATATAATTCTTTCATGTTTATACCTTTTCCTGGAGCAAAGAATTGGTTTAAGCTACATACCAAAAAAAAATATGCACAACTAAGAAGCTGCAATGTTGCTTTAAGGAAGCTTCTGGCACAGATGGGACTGAAACTCTTTACATCCTCAGTGTTTGATGGATTTGCAAAGCATGTTTCATAATTAAGAAAATGTGGCTCTTAATCCCTGGTATTATACTTGTATCATGTCGCTGAGTCTGAACAGTTGCAAGCATGAGTTACAATTATATTTTGTATAATAAAAAGGGAGACTGATCTGTCTGACTTATAATACAGTACCTAAATGTAGTGTTGTTAGAAAGAAAGCAGAAACATGGGAATAGTTGACACGGTTTTCCAGACTTACACTGTCACTACGAAGTATCGCTATATGAAAATTTACCCTCTTAATCAGAATGCTAAAGCAGTGTAACTGATTGGTATCAATCTCCACCCAATTAATCTAAAAACGTGTACCACTTGTGGTCATCTTCTGCAGGATTATATTTCTAATTTCACACTCTGGAAAGCAAATCACTTTTTAAAGTCATTTTTCAACAGCATCTACACCTGTCCCTTTCATCACGGAGGACAGCAGGGAAGTCTGACCCCACGACCTTGCCTTGGACACTGATCGCTAAACCATGCTGTGACTGGTAGCAGCAGGGCTGCTCGAACGCACGACTTCAACCAAGATTCCTCCCAGCCACACCTCCCACTCGCAAAGAAATGAAACAAAAATACACCGTGGTCTGAGCCATTGCCTGACTGCATCCGCTATTCATTCAACGAATGCAGACATTTTCCAAAATGATGAATTCCACAGCAGGACCAGACCCCGATGATTGTGTTTGTGTTAGAGAGATTAGAGAGGACCGGGGGGGAGTCACAATCTCAAGTTATGTAACGTCCAGAACTATTTTAGATGTCAAGAGGTGGTACTTTTCCCAGAGAATGGTGCACATGTGGAACAGGTTGCCAGCACTTGCAGTGAACACCAGTCCACTGAGTTTCTTCATGCTTGAGCTGCGCCTGTTTCTGGTTGGGATGGAGATCACCTAGTCCAAGAGGTAGGTACTATCTGACACTAATCAGAGCCAGAATGGTCTCCTGCACTAGCTTTGATCATCTAAAGGGGTTGGAGAGGTAGTTTCCAGATTTTTTTCTTCTAATTTGCCTGGGCTTTTATCTGGATTATCATTTCTCCCAGGAGATTACATGGCTCCCCAGTACAGTGGTGAGTGCCTGTATTGTGATGCATCTCTACTGAATGGTACATGCTGAACAAATCAATAGGTCTTTTCTGTCAATGTCATATGTTTGTATGATATCAGAATAGGCTACTTCTGATTTGTTCAAGGTATTTTTCTGGCATTCATTGGCTCAATGGACTGATACAGGCTCTTAAGCATTGGCGATATAACACTGATTCTAACTGCTCAATGCAGGCAGAGTTAAGCCTCCACTTGTTACATGCTCTTGGTGCTCAGTTGATTGTTTCACAAGTTTGAATCTGACCTGCTTTCCAGGTCACTGTATATAATTTTCCCGACCAGAATCCCCCACCAAAAAAAAGAGGGTTAAGGGTTTCTTTGCTCACTCTATTAAAGTGACATTATGAATGTATCTGTGAAGGTTCTTTCAAGAAACAGTGAACAGAAGAAATTAGCTATAAAGCAGCAGAATTGAAAAAAAAAGGTGGTAAATTTGTTCTATTTTAGAATTTAATTAAACTCCATCCAATTAAAAAAAAAGAACAATCCCATTCTATAATCTCAGATTATTTGATGCCAAAATACTGCTTAGATCTCCAAGGGTTCGGCATTGCAAATTCAGCATTCCAAATAGGCAGCAGTTTATCTTAGAATAGAACTTGTATGAGAGGCTGCTTACATTCCATCTTTGAATAGATAAGCTCATTGTTGATAGAGCTATTAGATTTCCGTTAAAGAAATATTATGAAGACACTTAAATTTATTTGGAGTCCCTAAATATGAAGACACATTTGTACACAGGACAAAATGTACAATAACAACTTATATTTATATAGCACCTTTAACATAGTAAAATATCCCAAGATGCTTCATAAGAGCTAATCAAGCAAAATTTGACAGCGAGCCATGTAAGGAGATATTAGGACTGATGACCAAAAGCTTGGTCAAAGAGGTAGGTTTTAAGGAGGCTCTTAAAGGAGGAAAGAGAAGAAAAGAGATGGAAAGGTTTAGGGAGGGAATTCCAGAGTTTAGAACCTTGGCAGCTGAAGGCATGGCCACCATTGGTAGAGTAATTAAAATTGGGGATGCTCAAGAGGCCAGAATTGGAGGAACGCAAATATCTTGGAGGGTTGGGGAGGCTGGAGGAGGTTACAGAGATAGGGAGGGGCGAGGTCATGGAGGGATTTGAAAACAACAATGAGCACTTTAAAATAGAGGCATTGTTTAACAGGGAGCCAATGTATGACAGCAAGCACAGGGGTGATGGGTGAACGGGACTTGATGTGAGTTAGAATACAGGCAGCAGAATTTTGGATGACTTCAAGTTTATGAAGGTGGCCAGTCAGGACTGCTTTGGAATAGGTAAGCCTAGAGGTAACAAAGGCATGGATTTGAAAATTCTCACCCTTGTTTTCAAATCCCTCTATGGCCTGGCCCCTCCCTATCTCTGTAATCTCCTCCAGCCCCACAACCCTCGGAGATATCTGCGCTGATCTAAGTCTGGCCTCTTGAGCATCCCTGATTTTAATTGCTCCACCATTGGTGGTCGCACCTTCAGCTGCCTAACTCCTAAGCTCTGGAATTTCCTGTAAAAATCACTCCGCCTCTCTACCTCACTTTCCTCCTTTAAGACACTCCTTACAACCTACCTCTTTGGCCGAGCTTTTAGTCATCTGACCTAATATCTCTGTACATGGCTTGGTGTTATATTTTATTTTATAATGCTTCTGTGAAGTGCCTTGTGATATTTTATTACATTAAAGGCACTATATAAATACAAGTAGTTGGGTTGGATGAGAATTTCAGCAGCAGATAAGCTGAGGCAAGGGCGGAGTCAGACGATGTTACAGAGGTGGAAATAGATGGCCTTAGTAATGGCGCGGATATGCAGTTGGAAGCTCATCTCAGGGTCAAGTATGACACCAAGGTTGCGAACAGTCTGCTTTAGCCTCTGACAGTTGTCAGGGAGAGGGATGGAGACAATAGCCAGGAATGGAGTTTGTAATGAGGACCAAAGACAATGGCTTCAGTCTTCCCAATGTTTAATTGGAGGAAATTTCTGCTTATCCAGCTTTGGATGTTGGATAGCAGTCTGATAATTTAGCAACAGTGGAGGAGCTGTGAGCGGTGGTGGTGAGGTACAGCTGGGTGCCATTACCTTACATGTGGAAACTGACACTGTGTTTTCAGATGATGGTGTTGAGGAGCAGCATGTAGGTGAGAAAGAGGTGGGGGGGTGGGGGGGGTCGGTGTCAAGGATTGATCCTAGTTACACACCAGGGGTGATGTTGCAGAAGTGGGAAGGGAAGCCATTGCGGGTGATTCACTGGCTACAACTGGATAGATAACAATAGAACCCGGCAATGGAAGTCCCACCCAGCTAGACAAGGGTGCAGAGACAGGAGGAAGAGCATGTAGTCAACCCGTGTCAAAGGCTGCAGACATGTCGAGAAAGATGAGGATGGATAGTTTACCTTTGTCACAGTCTCATGGGATGTCATTTGTGACTTTGAAAGGAACCATTTCGATACTGTAATGGGGCAGAAACCTGATTGAAGGGATTCAAATATGGAGTTCCAAGAAAGATGGGCACGGATTTGGAAGGCGACAACACATTCAAGGACTATGGAGAGAAAAGGGAAGCTAGAGATGGGGTGGTAGTTTGCAAGGACAGAGGGGTCAAGAGTTGTTTTTTTTGAGGAGATAGCTTTTGACTGTCGATTTGAAAAAGAGGAGAATAGTATCAAGGAGGGAGAACTGTTAACATTATCAACTGATATGGGAACTAGGAAGAAAAGTTGGCTGGTCAGCAGTTCAGTGGGAATAGAGTCGAGGGGGCAGAAGGTGGGTCTCAAGGACAAGACGAGTTTGGAGAGGGCATGAGGGGAGATAGAGAAACTAGAGAAAATGCAAGTTCAGAGCTAGGGGGAACTTTAGAGGAAGTTTCACCGAGGGCGAGTGGAAAGGGGGAAATAGGCAGAGGCAACCAATCGGATGGTTTCAATCTTAATGACAAAGAGGTCCATGAGCTCCTCACATTTCTTGTTGGAGGTGAGGATGCAAGAGCAAGGTGAGAGGAGTTTAAGAAAATGGCTTGCAGTAGAAAAAAAGGATGTCTACACCAGCTATGCGAAACAGACTCAGAGAATCAGCAACCAATTTTTCACCTTGCCAGATTTTACTTTTATTGACTTGGGAAAATATTACCAAGAGTTTCAATTTCAACCCAAGTAAAAGCGACAGTGAGACTAGGAAACGAGTCTCCAAGAAGAGAGTGAACTATCGTTCTGTGAAATTCAGTGGAAAGTCGATTGGATGCAGTGAAAAATCGGTTGCCGATTTGCTACAAGCCTGTTTCGTGCTGCTGGCATAGACCAATTTCACCCCTGTAATGCATTAACTCCAACTTTAAATTTTTTTTTAAAGGTGTAGAGTTTTCCAGCATGTTAGTCTGATCCAGACATTAAAGATCAGATAGGTTGAGGTAATTTCCCACGCATGTACTGCTGGTGCAGCCATTACGCAGACTAGAGTAAAATTGTTAGATGGGCTGGATAGTGGCTGCATGATCCTATGTGCCTGATATTCCACTAATCGACTGATGTGCGATCCTTTGTGTCTAATACTCTCCTTGTGCAATCCTAGGTGCCTATACTTACAAATAAGATTGGAAATAACTGTCTTATGAATAATGTACTTGGTTTAGTTTTATTTTTATTGGGCTCTTTGGCTAAGTTTTCCTTTATTTATTGCTCTCGTTCCTATTGTTTATCCATTTGGCCTGCTACCGGCAGCTGAGAAAGTCAGTTTAAGGGCTGCATCTCGATGACCACCTGTGCCCCTGTAGCAAGCCAAGGACTGGCCAGGTGTGAGGTTCCCATTCAATATTCTATCCTCTGCCTTCCGCCCCTGAGCCAAGACATCAGAGAATGCCTCCAATAGTATTCTACTGACATGTCAGCCTAGATATATGCTCAAGTCTTTGGAATAGGGTTGAAACCATAACCTTTTGACCAGCAGATGAGTCCTACCTTTGAGCCCCCTTGGCAAGGGCCATTTGGGATGGGCAACAAATGCTGGCCTGCCAGTGACGCCCACATCTCATGAAAGAATTTTTAAAAATGAATAAGGTAAATAAAATGAATGCTGAGTCAAAGGAGAGAAGGTCATAAGCTTGGTCAGAAGTAGGTATTAAGGTGGGTCTTACAGGAAGGTGAAAAGGGAAGGGTTTAGCGTGGGAATTGGTGGGGCAAAGGGAGAGGGATCACAAGAGGCTAACATCAGAGGAATGGGAAGTTTAGAGGAAGTTACAGTGATATAGCGGATTTAAACTCAAGGATAAGAAGTTTAAATTTGAGGCACTCAGGGACCAGAAACCAATGTAGGTTAGCAAGGACAGACTAATGGGCAAGTGGAACTAGGTCCTGGATTATACAGGGGGACATCAGGGATTGGGATGAACTGAAATTAATGAAGGGCGAGAGGCTAAGAGAACATCCCATAAGAGGTTGCCATCATTTTTTCCATGGTGATGTTGTCCATTGCACAACGGAATATAAAAATACACCCTAGTGTTACATGTTTATAAACAGCATTCAATGTTTTCGGTAAAGAGCTTTCAAGAATGAAATAATAAAAAAGGACCATATTGCTAAGATTAAGAATGCTGATTAGCGTATTTGCTTTTATATGTTAAAAGCACTACAAAAGCTCAAGTACTTGTTACTGCACCAAACCAGTTATATTTCCATTACAGTTTTAACACCCACCCGAATGAGAAGATGGGGCCTTATCTGAATGCCGGTACCTCTCACAATGAAACCCTCCCTCAGTATTGCACTGGAAAGTCAGTATAGAATATAAGCTCAAATCCTGGTGTACGACTTGAACCCATAATGTATACCACAAACAAAGACAAGTGGAAGAAATAACTATTTAAGTTGCAGAATATTTATTTACCTACATATTTCTCTAATTCTCCTTAATGATAGCCAGCACTTACAGAAGATCACTCTATTTTGTCAAAAAAAAAACTTGAATAGGTGCAAAGGAGTGACACACTCAAGGGTTAAAGCTCCTCCAAAAAGATTTGACTTTGAAGCATAAAAGAGCATGTATAGAATAACAGACAGTTTTAAACAAGCAAATAATCAAAATGTGTTTCTCTGACAGTTGTGTAACCTACTTCTAAATGTTTGCGTTTCAGGCTTAACCCTATTGTTTTTTTTAGTCATTAGCCCAGAGCTGTGTGCAAAAGAAGCTTTTGAGCAGTTACTGTGTAACCGTTGCTCAGAGCTCCGGTTCTTTTCAATCAGCACTTTGAGCCTGAGGATAAGGTTAAGTCAGGTATTTTCCACTATTCTTGCCCATCATGCTAATACTGTACTTCTTTTTGATGTAGAAACTAAATTGTGCCCTAGGTTACAACAGGAGTATTGTACATATAAATTTATATTATTTCATTTAAAAGATTACGTGAAAATGCATCAAACTTGCACACAGTAAATATAATGATATTCGCCTTTAATTATTTCATGTGATTGCTTTTTTGTTTCCAGAAATGTTTTATAATTAGCTAATTAAAACAGAATATGTTTTAAGCAGCGTATGTTTAGCCACTGACCTTGAATAGGAAACTAACAGGGGGGAGAAAACGCCAGCAGTTTAACAAATAAACAGCTTTTTTATCTCAACATTTTTGCCCTGCTTTTTACTTACAATAAAGGTACTGTACCAGCAATTTTTTAAAATAAAGATTCATTTCAGAGTGTCATTATACTATAAACACTGCTAACCATTGTGAATAATGTGGGGCTTGCAGACTTGAGTTATACTGCCAGCTCCATATTGTATTCCTGAAAAACTCAGCTCTTCAAGAAGCCTATTGTTCCATCAGATCTCAACCAGCATTGAACAGATTCAAAATTAAGCTTTCCAAAGTTCCCAAGCAATCCAATATTTTTATAAACCTGATTTTACACTCCAATTATGTAATGTCTAGGCAAAGAATTCCTTTATGTTTTGACACTGGACTGAACTTTTACACAGCTGTGGAGATGGGACCGGAGGCGGGAAGACCCACAATTTCCCACCACCGGCCAGCATGCCAGTTTGTCGCCATGTTCCCACCTCCGAGCCATTTTGGAACATGCCAGTTTTGGGGCATGTCCACAAGCAGCAGGCAGCTAATTAGGGCATTTTCTAGTCAGTATGCAGGCCTTCTGCTGAAGCCGAAACATGGCCAAGGAATGGAGGTGGCCTCCCAGTGGCAGAGCATGGGGCCAGTGCTTCATCAGCCATTTTTGACACCCACCACCACTGTGGCTGTGATCACAAGAAAGCCACAGATTTCCCTGTGGAGAGGGCCCCCCTCCACAATAGTGGTTTGGCAGTTGTGGCCAGGTTTATTTATTTATTTATTTAGAGATACAGCACTGAACCAGGCCCTTCGGCCCACCGAGTCTGTGCCGACCAACAGCCACCCATTTCTACTAACCCTACAGTAATCCCATATTCCCTACCAACTACCTACATTAGGGGCAATTTACAATGGCCAATTTATCTATCAACCTGCAAGTCTTTGGCTGTGGGAGGAAACCAGAGCACCGGGCAAAAACCCACGCAGTCACAGGGAGAGCTTGCAAACTCCACACAGGCAGTACCCAGAATTGAACCCGGGTCCCTGGAGCTGTGAGGCTGCGGTGCTAACCACTATGCCACTGTGTCACCCAGGTTTAATCTACCCTTTTCCAAAAGTCTCCAAAGGGCACTTCCCTCTTTCACATAATTCAGCAGCTTTCACCTCTGGCAATGGGGCTGCTGAACTTTGAGTGTCGGACAGCCTCCTATTGGCCCACCAGGCTTGGGAGCGTGTACCCCATCCTTAATTGGACAGTGTGCATGCTCCCTGGCTACTAATCGTCAGCTCGTAAAAAATCACGTCAGCGCTGCGCGATGTAGGGTCGGGAACTGGAAATAACATGCTACGTTGGGTCTCTACCCCAAAACCAAAATCCAGCCCTAAGTCCATTCATAAAGGTTTCCTCTGGTCTGCACAGTGTTACGATCAGGTGAGAAAGGTGTCTAGGGCTCCCTCTCAGTCTTACCGTAACAGGGTTTAATCTCAAACACACCCTGTTTTTAGCTTCCCTTGGTGAATTCTTGTTCACTGCTTTCCAATTATAAGACAAAGAAACCAGTATAAACAGGCTTTCTCAGGTTTAAAGAAGAAAAGTTGAAATTTATTAAACTTAAACTCTAATTTGGTTAACGCCTACAGATACATGACGTGCCCACACTAGCATGCATACGCGATACACACATGCAAATAGAGTCAGAAAAGAGCAGAAAAAAAATAAAGTGGAAAAGTTTGAGGCAATATCTGAAGAGATGTTGTTACTGTTCTTCAAGCTCACTGTAGAGTCCTTGATTGTAGGTAGATCTTGCTTTTCGTTGGGGCCCAGTATTCTTCTTCAACCTTATTCACTGTAGGAGACTTTTCTCTCTTGGGGTTCATGTGTCTTCAGTGGATTCAGAGGCTTGTCAGAAAGACATGGGAGCAGACAGGAGAGATATCTTCTCAGTCCAGGATCAAACAGACACTCTCTCTTCAAATTCTCTGTGGCCAGTTCAAAAGAAAACCCTGGAACAGCCAGGTAGTCATGTGACCAGCTGGTCTGACCAGTCCTGGCCCTTGTGGATTGTATCCTCCTTAGCAGGCCCTGGAATGCACTTCCTCACCTTCGATGTCTGTTAGTATGTAAACGTTTTTTTCCAGCCACGGCTGATCTGTTTAACGAGTAATTTCCTCGCTCCAACAACAGTTAAAAATCAATGTTCATGACAAAATTGATGAGCCTCATTCATGGCAGGTGGGGGCCTAGCATGACAACAGTGACAACATAAACAAGTTTTAAAAGGACAAGTGCTGAATTTTATCAGCCCTCTAGTGATGGACTGGAAGGTGGGAGGAGTCATAATATCACAATGAAAGGCGTTGGGAGTGAAGCCCGACATCTTTATGTTGCTACGGATTTTCCGAAAGGTAGCCGGCATGGCGGGAGAATCTTGTGCTGAAACATGGCGGGAATGTAGCCTGCTAACAGGCAATTAACTGCTATTTTACCAGGGATTTCAAATTTTACATTGGAACTATGGGGCTTCAGAGTCTCGTCAGGTATAAGGAGGCGGTGGATTAGTGGGAGGTCAGTGCTGGCTCCAGACGGTAGCCATTGGGAAAGCTAGCTTGGCTAGGCAACAAGGGTGGAACAGCATGGGCATTGGCAGTGGCAGACGGGAGCAGGGAAGAACTTGCCAGCACAGTGGGGGCCATACCACTACAGTGCCATCTTCGAGGTGGCAGTTGTGTGAACAGAGGAGGGGAAAAGTTGAGAGGCTCTGGAAACTGAGTGCAGGTATCTGCCATGGGCCTCATTCACTCAGGCTTCAAAATTTCCAGTGAGCAGGCAGTTGGGCAGCAGCAATCTGAGGGACACCAGGAGCTTCAGTCTCGGAGAGGGCAAGGAGGAGGAGGGCACAGAGGGGCATGCAACGAGCTTCACATGCGTGGAGGAGGTTACCACCAGAGATGATCTACCATCAGTGGCTGAGCTTTCTGCAAATGCCAAAGACTGCGCCCCTCCAGGGAGGCAGTTACAGAGTTGTGTGCCATGATGGAGAAAGAACTGAGCCCTATGGGAAGTGGTGGCCACCCAATGCCAGTGGCGCTGAAGATCACCGTAGCACTGAATTTCTACGCCTCTGGATCATTCCAGGGATCTTCTGGCAATATGTGTGGGATCTCCCAGTCTATGGTTCATCACGGCATAAAGATGGCCCCCATGTTCAAGGGGGCCTGCCAATACGTGCATTTTCATACCGATCCGGAGTGTCAAGCTGAGAGGGTTATAGGGTTCGGGGCCATCACTGGATTCCCCCAGGTGCAGGGGATCAGTGACTGCGTGTGTGTGGCCATCAAGGCTCCCACAGAGCAGGCAGCAGCCTTCTACTCACTTAATGTACAATTGGTCTGCGACCACTGCAAATTGTTCCTCCAAATCTGTGCACAGTTCCCAGGAGGCAGCCACAATGCCTTCATACTTAGACAGTCCCAGGTGCCAGACCTTTTCAGAGCAACCCCGTACCTCCACCACGTGCTTTCAAGGATGGATAATGGGTGATAAGGGCTACCTGCTGAAGACGTGGCTACTGATGCCTGATGCAGAGCAGAGGTACATCACCTGCCATGGGACAACTCGAGTGGCCATCGAGCAAGCCATATGCCTTCTGAAGATATAGTTCAAAAGCATAGATCAATCCAGTGGAGCCATTCAGTTGGCCCCAGCATGGGTCTTGCATCGTATAGTATTGTGCTATGTTTTGCACAACCTGGTACTACAGACAGGAGAGGCTTGAACAATGAGAACATCATGGAGTGCAATGTCTCCTCTAACGAGGAGGATATGGAGGAAGATACTGACCAGGTGCTGAGTGATGAAGAAACCCAGAGACCAGAGGCAAGACACAATGAGATATGCGCAAGGGAGGCCCGCAGGGCGCTAATACAGACACGTTTTAGATGATGATTAATGACAAATCCATGCAATCCAATTAAGCAACAGCCCTATTACCATTTTCTTTATTACCCTTCCCATTTACCTGCACCCATTAAGACATTAGGCAGCAGCATGGGGAATGCATTGACCTTACGCAGTGTGGTTCTTCTCATCACAGCCTTTGAGGGAGCTAGGGTGCTGCTAAAAGCACAATGGCCTGCAAAAAAATGGAAGGATTCCTCCGTCCTTGCAACATTCCACATTTATTGGAAAACAAAAAGATTTCAAGGCAGCATGCATTAACAAAAAATAAACCCAAGTGCAGTTTCTTCTTAAAACTCTTTCGTGTGATCCTACACTGTGCTCCCCCAGCTCTGACAGCTGAGGTGGAGGCAGGCTGCTGATCTCGGTGACATGTGGCTTTCGATGACCTTGGCAGTAATCCTTTGGCTGCCCGATGCCTAGAGGGCCTCAGCATATTGAGTCGGGTTCCCTGGCTGCCAGCTATTTTCTGCTACTTCACCCAAGTGGCTGTTGTTCATGTACAAAACCTTCATACTGAGTATCAGCAGCAGAGGTCATCGTGCCTGGACTGATTGTATCCTCATCTGATGGAAATACCTTTCCGGGAGGAGTCACTGGACAGCAATCAGGATCAAAATCTCCACCCAGTTTCTCCATTCCTCACCAAGGGGCACTGAATTCAATTGCTGACATTCCTTCCACCACCCACTCTGAGATCTGTCAGCTCAATACAGACTCGTGAACAAATCTGGGCACCTCTTTGTCTATAAAGTTTACCGAGTAAGTGGAGCCTACATTTTACTGAAATATTTAAATATATTTCAAAATAAAATAGAGATAAAGTAGAACATGTGATCAGGAAAACATTTCTAATCTTCAAAAAAATTGCTTCATGCTTAAGAAATTTATAGAATTCTTTTTGTCAGAGAAAGTATGAATCGATTTTTACCTCAGTAAAAATGCTATGAATTATATAATTTATATTACATGCAACAGAATTACATTATAGTACACACAAAAACTGTTAGACATCCATGATTTATTAATGATGTAAAATTAAGATGTTAATCTCACTGAATTTCTATCCCTACATTTACAAGTTACAAATACTAATATTAATGGTCTAAATCAATTACTGTTACAATTTGCGAATGCCATTTATCATAATACAGTGTTTGGTCCCAATGCATTTTTTTAGGTCTCCTCATGCCACATACCACTGGGTGGGTGTCCCATTTTTAGGCCCCGATCAGTATTTATGTCTGTGACGCTTCCGCACTGACTGTGCAGCTTTGTCGAAACTCTGTAAATTATCTGAAGAAGTTCGTTTGTTGAGTTCTCCATCATTTGTTGAACCCCCTCATTATTGTTTACTTGTGCCCACCAGAAATGTTCTGGGTCATGCATTTGGCTGTGTCCCACATAACACACTGAGTCACAAGATACATGCCTGTGGGAATGATGGAAAAAGTGCTAGACCGATGCATGCCTGAATTATGAACAAGTGAATAGATGATGCTGTTTGGGAAGGTATGAGAGTGGTTATCAGTTGACAATGGAGACCCTTAGGGGTGTTTTTTAAAAATTCATTCATGGAATGTGGTCATCACTGGCTAGGCCAATGTTTATTGCCCATTCCTAATTGCCCTTCAGAAAGTGGTGGTGAGCTGCCTTCTTGAACCGCTGCAGTCCATGTGAGGTAGGTACACCCACAGTGCTGTTAGAAAGGGAGTTCCAGGATTTTGAACCAGTGACAGTGAAGGAACGGCGATATAGTTCCAAATCAGGATGGTGCGTGACTTGGAGGGGAACTTGCAGGTGGTGGTGTTCCCATGCATTTTCTGCCCCTGTCCTTCTAGTTGGTAGAGGTCACGGGTTTGGAAGGTTCTGTCTAAGGAGCGTTGGTACATTGCTGCATTGTATCTTGTAGATGGTGCTTACTGCTGCCATTGTGCGTCGGTGGTGGAGGGAGTGAATGTTTGTGGATGGGGTGCCCATCAAGCAGGCTGTTTTGTCCGGGATGGTGTCGAGCTTCTTTAGCTGCACCCATCCAGGCAAGTGGACAGTATTCCATCCTGACTTGTGCCTTGTAGATGGTGGACAAGCTTTGGGGAGTCAGGAGATGAGTTACTTGCCGCAGGATTCCTAGCCTCTGGCCTGCTCTTGTAGCCACGGTATTTATATGGCTACTCCAGTTCAGTTTCTGGTTAATGGTAGCCCCTAGGATGTTGATAGTGGGGGCTTCAGCGATGGTAATTGCCATTGAATGTCAAGGGATGATGGTTAAGATTCTCTCTTGTTGGAGATGGTCATTGCCTGGCACTTGAGTGGCACGAATGTTACTTGCCACTTATCAGCCCAAACCTGGATATTGTCCAGGTCTTGCTGCATTTCTGCACAGACTGCTTCAGTATCTGAGGAGTCACGAATGGTGCTGAACATTGAGCAATCATCAGCGAACATCCCCACTTCTGACCTTATGATTGAAGGAAGGTCATTGATGAAGCAGCTGAAGATGGTTGGGCCCAGGACACTACCCAGAGGAACTCTTGCAGTGATGTCCTGGAGCTCAGATGATTGATCTCCAACAACCACAACCATCTTCCTTTGTGCTAGCTATGACTCCAACCAGTGGAGAATTTTCCCCCTGATTCCCATTGACTTCAGTTTTGTTTGTTAAACAGGCAGATGTCCAGTCCCCAAAATGAGGAAGCAAATGACAGTCTCTGATCCACAACTGTTTTATTGGCAATTCATAGTTCAGCCCAAACATCAGTTCCCAACTCCCCAACCGGGCAAAAACCCAGCCCTGTGATATAAATCTTTTTAAGGATTTGTAACGGTTAGTATTTGGGGCCAGTTTTATCACCACTTGTAAAGAAATATAATGCCAAGGATAAGAAAAGATCACACTTCCATTACCAGCACAAAAGTCTGCATTTCTTAACAACTTTTTGTGGAGAGTCACAATCCCAAGACCATTCAAGCAGTACTCCAATATACCACTGTATGAAGTGATGGGAGCCCCTCACATTTGATTCCAATTGTTACAGTGGCAAGGATACTAAGAAGAAATTTCACCTGAGCCAAGGCTGTTAGGAATAGTAGGGTAGTCTTTGAATAGCAATATAAATTCAAGGCTCCCAATAGGGAGCTGTATCTGAAGAGAGCGCAGAAGACTACAACACTGTGGGCCCAATTTAACGACCCACAAGAAACAATGGCTTTTTATTAGTGTTCCCTTGCTTTCTCATTCTGAAAAGCAAAAAGAGAGGCTGAAATTCAGCTCCAGCAATATCTGATGAAGGGTATATACCAGAGCTTTATCTTGTCTTTTTTTCTTTACAGATGCTGACTCACCTGCTGTGTATTTGCACTTATTTCAGTTTTTATCCCAGCCATATCCCACAGGCAAATGGACCACAAAATGGGGCCAAGATAAATTTGTAGCATTATACTTGTTGAGCACCACAGATGAACTGAAGAAATGCGCAAATGGCCTCTGGACTGTTTTATAGGAACATAGGAACAAAGGAAATAGGAGCAGGAGTTGGCCATTCGGCCTGTCGAGCCTGCTCCGTCATTCAATTAGATCATGGCGGATCATCTACCTCTGCACCATTCTTACCCACTATCCCCATATCCCTTGATTTCATTAGTATCCAGAAATCTATTGATTTCTGTCTTGAACATGCTCAATGATTGAACTTCCACAGCCCTCTGGGGTAGAGAATTGATGGCTAGTATACAAGTTATAACGAGTGAGGTAAGGGGATTTGAGTACAGGAGTAAAGATGTCTTGCTGCAATTGTATAGCGCCTTGGTGAGACCGCACCTGGGGTATTGTGTACAGTTTTGGTCTCCTTATCTAAGGAAGGATATATTTACCATAGTGGGTGTGCAACGGAGATAAGGAGACCAAAACTGTACACAATACTCCAGGTGCGGTCTGACCAAGGCTCTATACAATTGCAGCAAGACATCATTACTCCTGTACTCAAATCCTCTTGCAATGAAGGCCAACATACAATTTGCCTTCCTAATTGCTTGCTGCACCTGCATAGTGGCTTTTAGTGACTCATGAACAAGGACACCCAGGTCTCTTTGGACATCAACACTTCCCAACCTCTCACCATTTACAAAATACTCTGCCTTTCTGTTTTTTTTACCAAAGTGGGTCACTTCACACTTATTCACATTATATTCAGCTTAAGTCTGCCAGTGCACTAAATTGTGATTTCAGCAATAATATTGGTTCAAGTCTATCCAGGTTGCTGATGGAAAATGTTCAGTATGGGCAATCTGATACAAATTTTTGTAGTACAGAAACTTTTGGATGAAGATTACGCCTCTACAACTTTTATAGTTTGGAGTGCACTCACATTCCAACTACTGACATTTATTTGTTCACAAACAGGAATCTCTAGCAAACAAACCAGACGTTTATCTACTCTGTCTCCCTTTGAAGTTTTTCATATCTGCAGCTAAAGATGAAGGATTTATTTTGCTCGTATATTTTGAGAGAAAGAAGGAACTGGAGGAAAATGGAGAACTATTAATTCTCAAAATGACATGGTCTGTTTTCATTGTGAACTCTATTAACATCCTGTGCTTTTTCTTCTAAGTGGACCTTGGAAGGACATCTAATAAGACACCTATAAAAGCTTCTAAGTGTCCACAACCACACCATCAGCTTCTGTCCTGTTGAAAGCTAGATACATTCCTACAGACGCCAATTTGCAACTAATTGTCAACAACTTCCTATTCATTACAGGCTGTGTTTTTATTACACTGTGGATTGGCTCCTACGGCAATAAGTAAGGCTGCTCATTTGTTTGTCTTGAACTCATGGAATAAAGCTGTGTTAAAGCATTTACTGACTCACAGCCAAAAGCAGTTAAACGATGACACTTGCACCCAACTTCGCGGACTCTAATGCCTTGCAGTATCTTATACCGTGCATGCTGTTTAAGGCTTTCTCTTAGGGGAACCATATTTCTAACACGCTTCCGGAACATTCTGTTTTTAAAAAAAAAATCATAGTTCTGAAAGACAGCTTGAAGGAAAGTGCCTCATAAAATGTACTATACATAAATACTAATCAAAAGGCATTAGACCTCCTCCACTAGAGGGCATGGCTGGAGATGTTAAGTTCTGTGATTTGAAATGAAGTACTGTAGCAGTTATGATCCAAGAGCTATTGTAATAACTTTTCTTTTTCTATTAAAGTAATGAACCCTGACAGATTATGCTGTGCTGTGAAAGGCACATTCAATCAGACCTTTTTTTTTGTTTCCTGTTTTAACCTGTAAAATTTTATCCTGTGATGGACAGAACTGTGATGGCTAGTATACAGGTTATAATGAGAGGTAGATTCTGCCGACTGAAGGAATCAAAGAGCTGCACGGAATCTCGATAAGAGTAAAATGGAGCAAACAAAAGATACCTCAGTAACACAAGACTGTGGTTAACAAAGATTATAAAGTACATTGTGCAGCTCGCCGGTAAACCCAAGACTTTTCAAATATTTTCTCCTATAGGTTTAATCCATCTCTGCTCACTGCCCACCCCATCATCACTTTAAGTTCCCTGTGGAATGCATCAACCCTCAGGCAACAGGCCGGGAGGCTGCTTGCATCACCACTGCCCCAGACAACCTGATCGTGATCGGAATTTGCTGTGCAAAGAACCAAAGGCACATCCATATATCCGACCACTCCATAATGCAGAGCAAATGCAAAGTTAAACAAAACTAATTGCTGCTTTCAACAAAAGAGCTATATAAAGGAGCAAAATTTCAATGGTTGCTGTTTCAAAGCATCACATTTTCATGGATTGCCTGTGGGGAGACTATGACAAGGAATAGCACTGGGGAAAATTGGACCATAATACAGCCTCAAGCAAATCTTTTTCACATGTTTCAATTCATTTCACAATCAGTGCCAGGAAATAAAATATTTTCCTAGTTTTGTAGTCAGGATCAGACACTGCCAGGTCAGATATAATTATGTGTTAGATACAATGTAAATCTTTCCCTACACCACTCAACCCATGTGTTTTAACCCAACTGCTGAACAGCACAGAGGGTTGGAGGAAGTTACAGAACTAGGAACAGGAAAGACTATGAAAGGATCTAAATAAACCAGAATGAGAATTTCAAATTTGAGGTTTCAGGGATTGCGAGCCAGTGTATGCTGGTGAGGGTGGGGTGAACGGGTTGGTAAGGTTTTGTGAGGGAACGAGTACAGGCAGCAGAGTTTTGGATGAGCTGAAACTTACAGAGCGTTAAGAACGAGAGGCTCTGCTAGGAGAGCATTGGAATAGTCAAGTATAGAAACGACAACAGTATCAATGTGGGTTTCGGCAGAAAATGGGCCAAGGTAGGGACAGGGATGGGCGATGTTAAGCAGAGCAAAGAAAGTGATCCTTGTGATAGTGAGGATATGAGGTTGGAAGCTCAGCTTGGGATCAAATAAGACATTGATTGTAAACAGTTTACCTCAATGTAACATAATATCTGGGGTGAGAGTGTTAAGTCAGTGGCATGGTTATGGAGTTTGTGGCAGAGTCTTAAAACAATGGCTTCAGTCTTCTTCCCGATGTTTAACTGGAAGAAATTGTGGCTTACCCATAACTTGATATAATACAAGCAGTCTGGCAAAACAGAGGCTGTGCAGGGGTATAGAGCTAGAAGTCGTCGGTGTATATGAGTTGCCAGAAGCACCCACATGAAGAAAAGAATGTATTGCGAGAAGTCCCTTCCAAGTTCAAATTGCTGTGCAGCCACTGCAAGCACTATAACATAGCCTAAGTCAAAAAAAATTAACATAAGCAAAGTGTCTCCCAGACTTTCTAGCATTTAGCTGAGAGCAGCTGAGGAACTTGTTAAACATTGTAGGAAATGGTTACCTCCCAGCTTGTATCACTCATGGTTTGTGAATAGGTTAAGGATTGTACTTAGGTTGAGGATAGTAGCAGTACAGCTCGGGATACAAATGGGTCTTAATTTGGTCATTTGACCCCTATTTACATGTATTAATAAGGCCAAATATGTCCCTTATCTGTTTTTGGTAGCAGTTCTGGCTCATCCAAAAATTAGAACTGGTGGGCCTCTGATGATAAGTTAGTGTGTCAGTCCTTCATGTGAGTTTGGTCCCATTACCATCTGTTTTGAATTGTGAGATAAAAATCACCCTCATAGATTATAGCTGTTTGTTCCTGAATTTGATCCAACCAGTAACTGTTTGCTCTTTTATATCGCTGGCCCTGTATAAAAGGGCTACTATTTAATTCTTGACATGAAAAAGTCAAATATAGTAGACAAAGTAGTGCCGGGGTAAAATGAATGAAATAAAAGCACATATGTGTGTCATTTGATTTGAAAGATATACCATGATATAATTCTCCCTTCAATGTTCACTTCCAAAGAAACATTAGTGCTCCAGTTTTTAAGGAATGTCCACATTCCAATTATAAGCTCAGTTCAACAGGTAATTATCAGACATTAAAGGGGCACTGTGCTCATGAGCAGAATGTTTGGTAAACAAACCAACACACAACATAAGTCATGTTGAAATGTGCTGTGATATTGTTTGTGTGAGATGATGGTGATGTGACTTCCTTCAGGCTATTGTTTACCCTCAAAATAAAGTATTAAATATGAAAAAGAACAGTCAACTTTCTACATTTTCTGCACTTTTTCCTCAAGTTTTCCACTAAAATGCTATCATTTTCAAAATAACAGTGATATATTTGCTGTTTTGAAACACATTGAAATGCTGTTTTGTGAAAGCAATTTGACCATGGATTTCTTTGATTTGTTTTCTATCTTACTTCTTCAAGGGGAGCTCTTGTGTTCCTCCAGCAATGCCCTTTGGCTCCCCTCATGGGTCATTGAGAAAATGCAGCATCCAGTGTCATACTGAGCCAAAAAAACAGCAAAGTCGAGTTTTGATCCCCACTTGGCCCAAGTTAGTCGATCTAGGGTGCAATGGTATCTTGAGTGAGGGAGAATGTATGGGAATTCATTCCACATGATATCAAGAAACAGCTGAGCGCACTGGATACAGCAAAGGCTATGGGCCCTGACAACATCCTGGGTGTAGTACTGAAGACTTGTGCTCCAGAATTAGCTGCACCTCTGGCCAATCTGTTCCAGTACAGCTACAACATTAGCATCTTCCCAACAAACTGGGAAAATTGCCCAGATATGTCCTGTCTACAAAAAGTAGGACACATCAAATCCAACCAATTACTGCCCCATCAAACAACTCTCAATCATCAGCAAAAGTGTTGGTAGGTGTCATTGACAGTGCTATCAAGCAGCACTTACTCAGCTGCTCAGCAGTGCTCAGTTTGGGTTCCACCAGGGCCACTTGGCTCCAGACCTCATTACAACCTTGGTCCAAACATGGAAAAAAGAGCTGTATTCCAGAGGTGACATAAAAGTGACTGCCCTTGACATCAAGGCAGCATTTGACTGAGTGTGGCATCAAGGAGACCCTGTAAAATTGATTTCAATGGGAAGACTCCCCACTGGGTGGAGTCGTACCTAGCACAAAGGAAGATGGATGTGATTGTTGGAGGCTAATCATCTCAGCCCAGGACAATGCTGCATGAGTTCCTCAGTGCAGTACCCTAGGCCCAATCATATTCAGCTGCTTCATCTATGACCTTTCTTCCAATATAGCGTTCGACGTGGGGATGTTCACTGATGATTGCACAGTGTTCAGTTTCATTCACAACTCCTCAGATAATGAAGCAGTCCATGTTCACATTCAACAAGACCTGAACAACATTCAAGCTTGGGCTAATAAGTGGCAAGTAACATTCACGCCACATAAGTGCCAGGCGATGACTATCTCCAACAGAAGAGAATAACCATTTCCCCTTGAGGTTTAACAGCATTACCATCACTGAATCCCCACCATCAATGTGCCATCGACCAGAAACTAAATGCACCATCCACATAAATACTGTGTCTACAAGAGCAGACCAGAGGCTGGGTAGTCCTGAGTAACTCACCTCCTGACTCCCCAAAGCCTGTCCACCATCTACAAGGTACAAGTCAGGAGTGTGATGGAATACTCTCCACTTGCCTTGATGAGTGCAGCTGCAACAACACTCGCGAAGCCCAACACCATCCAGGTCAAAGCAACTCACTTGATTGGCACCCCATCCACCACCATAAACATTTACTCCCTCCACCACTGCACAGTGACAGCAGTGTGTACCATCCACAAGATGCACTGCAGCAACTCACCAAGGCTTCTTTGGCAGCACCTCCCAAATCCCTGACCTATTCCACCTAGAAGGACAAGGGCAGCAGACACATGGGAACACCACCACCTGTAAGTTCCCCTCCAAGTCATGCACTATCCTGAAATATCCTTGGAAATATATCACTGTTCCTTCATTACTGCTGGGACAAAATCCTGGATATCCTTACCAAACAGCACTGTGGGTGTACCTACACCACACGGACTACAGCGATTCAAGAAGACAGCTCAAGGGCCATTAGGGATGGACAATAAATGCTTGCCTTGCTAACGATGCTCAAATCCCAAGAATGAATAAAAAAATCAGCTAGAATTCCTATTGCTCCTTACTGATGGGTTCTGAAAGAAAGCAAATGTGTGTTATTAGGTGGGGACAGCTAGGATATAGTTGTGGTGTCCCTTGGCACTTGCTGTCTAGGCTTGAATGACCAGATGGATGAGGTACTCGAGAGCTGCCAATTCCCTGCGTGACTGAGACAAGGAAAGAAGTCAACATCTTCAAGATGGGAGGGGAGAATTTTTTTTATTGTTTTTGCACAGAGATTTGTTAGAACGTGGAATGCCCAGTTTAAAACAATGGTGGAAGCAGAACCTTCAATAGCTTTTAAAAGGGAAATGGATAAGTAATTCGGAAAATCAACGTTAGAAAGGTATTTTTATTTAGAGATACAGCACTGAAACAGGCCCTTCGGCCTACCGAGTCTGTGCTGACCATCAACCACCCATTTATACTAATCCTACACTAATCCCATCTTTCTACCACATCCCCACCTGTCCCTATATTCCCCTACCACCTACCTATACTAGGGGCAATTTATAATGGCCAATTTACCTATCAACCTGCAAGTCTTTGGTGGTGGGAGGAAACCGGGATACCCGGCAAAAACCCACGGAGACACAGGGAGAACTTGCAAACTCCACACAGGCAGTACCCAGAATTGAACCCGGGTCGTTGGAGCTGTGAGGCTGCGGTGTTAACCACTGCACCACTGGTATGGAGAAATGTCAGGACAGCACAGTTATAATGGGCCAAATAGCCTCCTGCACTGTAAAAATCTATGGTTCTATAAGTCTTCTAAAAGAGCAGAAAGCTGAAAGAGAAAGCAACAGCACCTGTCCTTACTCTGGTGAACAGAAGTGAGCCACACTAACTAGCAAGTTCCTGAATGCCACCTGCAGGATATGGATCTTTTTCTGGCAACACCAATTGCTACCAGTGCTAAGCTTCAAGTGACATGTTGTAAATTATTTGAATCCTCGATCATTCAGCTTCCAAGCAAAGTCTAAAAACACCAATAAAAGTTTATTGCATCTGTCAGTTTAATTCTAAACTCAGTTGAGATCTCAGTCTAATGGAGAAAAGCTTAAGTGACACTAACACAAGATAAACAATTAAAATCTTGCTTTAAAATGTTTTCCGATGTCAAGAAGTCAGATTTAATTTAATGTCTGGAGTTATGAAGCTCCAGAATGGATGATTAGACCATAGAATGCTTAGATCACTACATGTGGAAATTACCTGTGTGTGACCTCAGCCTGTGCAGTCTTTTCCTTGCCCTGAACCCATGCCACTCAGATAGCCAGGAGACATCCTGGCGCCAGCAATCCACAATAACTAGTATTGCCAAAGTGCTAAACAGCCCTTCCCTGCTCATATCATCCCTCAATTGCAATTGCTTGCAAGATAAGAAAAGATAATTATCAGAGAGTTGATAAAGTAAAAGTTTGCTCAAATTTTATGATGCGGCCAGACAGCTGTTAGCTTCTGCTGACAAACAGTGTTGAAATTAGTGGGCAATTAACACCACTAAATAAGCAAAGGTGAGCCGCTTAACGACAGAACATTGCAACACCTGTAAAATAAGCCCTGCCTAAACAAGAGGTAATATTCAGTTTAGTTTATTTTTGATTTATCATTCTCAAGGGTGCAGCTAGCACTAGCCATGCAAGGTGTAAATCCTTTATGAATAGCTGATACCTTTGTACTGTCATTTGTACTGTGATAAGCTGAAGCATGATACTTGGCATGCCACAATCACATTATATGTAAATGCAAGGTCCTTATTGCATAAAACTAAATAAATTCCAAAAATAGATTTGAGCAATAACTATTGAAGGTTATTTATAGTACATCCTTTTTAGCACAATCAAAGCTCTTATTGCCATGCTACTGATAGAATTGTACAAGGGATAGTATTGGCTGGACTCTAAGACAGGATGCAGCAGTTAAAATAATTTACTTTTTTTGCATCCATTATATTACTGGCCATTGAAAAAGCGCATGAGCTGCTGAGGTCTTGATCTCCAAAAAACATATGTGCATTATGTAATATTTGTGATATCATACACACTACGGAAATAGCAAAAGTTCTCCAGAGCTATTCACAGTGTCTCTTGTACAACTCAGGAAACAATGCTCCTTATGAGTGAAAATAAATATAGATTGGCTGTTGTATCTATTTCACTCTGATGACTTGATGTAGATAAAGGTATAGCAATATCTTCGCTCTCCGCTGTCATCTGCAATCCTATATCTGTGAAATCTTCATCACAATTGCCACCTTTTACTTTAATCACCCATCTTAGCAAAAAATAATTTTGCCTTCCAGAATTACCACCTTCACAGGTTGAGAAGACAATCTAACCAAAGTACTAACATACTGTACATTACAGCATTGCACAATAGCTAATTTATTCAAAATAACAACCCAACCAATTATCCGCAAGCCTATGGCTGCACGTTTAATAACACGACTACATCTACCAACTAAAAGTTACACAGAATGGGATGAGGCCAGGACTTGGCTCCAAAGAAAGAAAAAAATGAACTTGCATTTTTATAGAGACTTTCACATTCTCAGGACATCCAAACGCACTTTGCAGACAATGAGCTACTTTTTGAAAATGCAGTCACTCTTGTAATGTAGGAAATATGGCCACCTATTTTCACACAGCAAGATCTCAAACAGCAATAAGATAATTTGTCTTAGTGATGTTGGGTGAGGGATAAATGCTGGTCAGAACAATTCCCTGCCATTCTTCAGAAAGTGCTGCAGGATCTTTGACATCCATCTGAGAGGGCAGGTGAGGCCTTGGTTTAACATCTCATCCAGAGGGCAGAACCTCGAACAATGCAGTAGCTAGCTTCTCACTATTGCATTCAAGTGTCAGCCTATATTGTGTGTTCAAGTCTCTAGATTGATGCTTGAGCCCACAACTTTCTGACTCAGAGATGAGCATGCTACCAACTGAGCCATGCTGACATGCAGGTGCAAGTAGCTGGTAAAGATCTGTACACATTTTATAATCTTTCTTTCTTCAGGCAAGATTTCTATCAAAAGTCAGAATTTGTGGTTTGCATTGGATATGATGAATGATGGCATCTGTTTTCGTCTGTTAGTGGCCAATTCAGGGATTGGATACTGACCATTTCCAACCAGGCATTGTTGTTTACTTGACTGCAGAAAGGAGTCAGTTCCTGTCCTTCCAGAAACTCAAAGAAAGCCTCTTTGAGAGGAGGCAATATGAAGATTTTCCCATTACCATAAGCATATTATTGGAATCCTGTGTTTCCTGCTTTGTTCCAGCAAAGCACTAGATCTCTAATGTAATTAACGTTGGCCCAGATTTTACGGTCAGTGGTGCAGTGGCGCCGCCCGCCGCTGACATCAAATAAATCTCGGCATGCATCTATCGTTATCTCAGTGGTGAGAATTTCAGCTGCCTTGAGGGAGGATTCTTGCCTGGCATAGCTGGAGTGAGGCCCCCAGCAGTGGAACATGTTGAGGAAAGATAGGAAAAGGAAAAAAGGGGGAGGGGTGGCGGTACTAAGGAGAGCATTGCAGTGCTGGAGAAAAAGGATGTCCCAGAGGAGTCGAGGACAGAATCAATTTGGCTAGAGCTCAAGAACAAAAAAGGTGCAGTGTTGTCTATAGGCCACCAGCTAGTGGGAAGGATGTGGAGGAACAAATTTACAAGGAAATTACAGAGAGGTGCAAAAATTATAGGGTAGTTATAATGGGGGACTTTAATTATTCAAACATAGACTGGGATAATAGTAATGTAAAGGGCAGTGAGGGGCAATGAGTGTGTTCAGGAAAATGTTCTACAGCAGTATGTTGCTAGTCCAATGAGAAAGGAGGCACTGTTAGACCTGGTTCTTGGGAATGAGGTGGGCCAAGTGGATCAAGTATCAGTAGGAGGGCATTTAGGGGACAGTGATCATTGTATCAGAAGGTTTAGTTTGACTATGGAAAAGGACAAAGAGCAATCCAGGATAAGAATAATTAACTAGGGGAAAGCCAACTTCAATGGGGTAAGAATGGAGCTGAGGTGAATAAATTGGAGTCAAAAGTTGGCAGGAAAACCGGTAGCTGAACAATGGGCTACCTTCAAAGAAGAGATAGTTCGGGCACAGTCAAGGTATGTTCCCTCGAAGGGGAAAGATAGGGCAAATCCAAAGCTCCTTGGATGACAAAAGCTAAAGAAGAAAACATGTGCTTATGACAGATACCAGGTGGAAAATATTATTGAGAACCAGGCTGAATATAGAAAGTCCAGAGGGGAAGTGAAGGAGCAAATAAAAGAAGCAAAGAGAGAGCTTGAAAAGAGACTGGCAGCTAGCATTAAATAAATACCAAAGTTTTCTATGGACATATAAAAAGTAAAAGGAGGGGGGCCAATTAGAGACCATAAAGGAGATTTACACATGGAGGCAGAGGGCATAGCTGCCTGTACTTAAAGTGGATGAAGCACCAGGACCAAATGAGATGCTTCCAAGGATCCTAAGGGAAGTGAGGGTGGAAATTGCAGAGGCACTGGCCATAAGTTTTTAGTCTTCCTTAGTTTCGGGGATGGTGCCAAAGGATTAGAGAATTGCAAACATTACATCCTTGTTCAAAAAAGGATGTTACAATAAGCCCAGCAACTACAGGCCAGTCAGTTTAACTTCGGTGGTGGTGAAACTTCTGGAAAAAATAATTCGGGACGAAATTAATAGTCACATGGACAAATGCAGGTTAATTAAGGAAAGCCAGCATGAATTTCCTAAGGGAAAATCATGTTTAACTAACTTTCTGAAGTTTTTTGAGGAGGTAACTGAGAGGGTTGATGAGCGCTATAGCATGACTACCCAACCCGAACCTGACGGGACCTGATGACATGTGTCGGGTTCGGGTTGGGTCGAGTCGCACATTTGGGTCCGGCATTTGGGCTCAGGTCGGGTCAGGCCGGGTCGGACACAATCTATCACCACCTCCAATGTTAATGTACTTTTTGGACTAGAAAGGTTGTTTAGTTACAGTTTTTTAAAACTTGTGCAGAAAAGTAACAAAGTGAAAAACGGAAGGTAAGTTAACTGATGGTCACGTTGGGTTGGGTTGGGTGCGGGAAAAAACGCAAGGATTCGGGCCGGTTCGGGTTCAGGTCGGATGTGGTTCTGTTGGGCTCGGGTGGGGTTTTATTTGCAGACCCGAGCTGGCCTTTCATGAGTGCAATGCCGTTGATGTGGTGTACATGGACTTTCAAAAGGCATTTGATACAGACTTGTGAGCAAACTTGTAGCTCATGGAATAAAATGGATGGTAGCAACATGGATATGGAATTGGCTGAGTTACAGGAAACAAAGAGTAGTGGTTAATGGATGTTTTCAGGCCAGAGGAAGGTTCGTAGTGAAATTACCCAGGGGTCAGTGTTGGGACCCTTGCTTTTCCTGATATACATTAATGGATTAGACCTTGGTGTACAGGGCACAATTTCAAAGTGTGCAGATGATATGAAACTTTGAAGCATTGTGAATTGTGAGGATGATGGTGTAGAGCTCCAAAAGGACATAGACAAGTTGGTGGAATGGGCAGACAGGTGGCAGATGAAGTTCAATGCAGAGAAATATGAAGTGATTCATTTTGGGTAGGTAGATCATGGAGAGACCATATAAAATAAAGGGTACAATTCGAAAGGGGGTGCAGGAGCAAAGGGACCTAAGTGTAAATGTGCATAAGTCATTGAAGGCGGCAGGACAGGTTGAGAGAGCGGTTAATAAAGCATATAGTATCCTGGGCTTTATTAATAGGGAAATAGAGTACAAGAGCAAGGAAGTTATGTTGAATTTGTATAAGACAATAGTTTGGCCTCAGTTGGAGTATTGCGTCCAATTCTGGGCGCCGCACTTTAGGAAAGACGTGAGGTCACTGGAGAGAGAGTACAGAAAAGATTCACAAGAATGGTTCCAGGGATGAGAAATTTCAGTTATGAAGATGGACTGGAGAAGTTAGGACTGTTTCCCTTGGAGAAGAGAAGGCTGAGAGGTGATTTGATAGAGGTATTCAAAATCATGAGGGGTCTGGACAGAGAAAGTCATGAGAGGTGGCACAGTGGCGCAGTGGTTAGCACTGCAGCCTCACAGCTCCAGCAATCCAGGTTCAGTTCTGGGTACTGCCTGTGTGGAGTTTGCAAGTTCTCCCTGTGACTGTGTGGGTTTCTGCCGGGTGCTCTGGTTTCCTCCCACAGCCAATTGGCTGTTATAAATTGCCCCTAGTGTAGGGAGTTGATGGAAGAGAGAAATGGGATTAATGTAGGATTAGTATAAATGGGTGGTTGATGGTTGGCATGGAGTTGGTGGGCCAAAGGGCCTGTTTCAGTGCTGTATGACTCTATGAAACTGTTCCCACTCATGAAAGGATTGAGAATGTGAAGGCACAGATTTAAAGTATTTGGTAAGAGAAGGAAAAGTGACATGAGGAAAAACTTTTTCACGCAGAGAGTGGTTAAGGTCTGGAATGTGCCGCCTGGTGGAGGCAGGTTCAATTGAAGCATTCAAAAGGGAATTAGACAATTATGTGAAAAGGAAGAATCTGCAGGGTTACGGGGAGAAGGCAGGGGAATGGAACTGAGTGAAATGCTCTTTTGGAGAGTTGATGCGGACACGATGGGTCGAATGGCCTCCTGCACTGTAACAATTGTATGATTCTGTGATTCAGTCTTGCGCAAGCAAAAACAGTGGGCAGTTGTGGGCGTGGCTTACAGTCACTACACTACAAAAAGTGTCTAAAGTAGGCTGCTGCAGTAAAAGGGCATTGGGAAATCAGATTTAAAAAGGCATTGAAAAATATTTCTAGTGGACATAATTAATTTTACAAAATTAAAAACGTGAACATATTTTTCAAAAATACAATGATTTTGATCTGGTAAATCATTTTAAAAGTTGATATTTAAAAAGTCTGATAAATCATGCTTAAAAGTCCTGGATTTTACTTTTTAACAAGTTTTATCAGACTTTTAAAAGTTTTCATGTTAAAAAGTCAATCCAGGTTAACTTTTAAAATTGTGTCAGCGTCCTCATTAAGTATTCATGGATTGAGAGGAGGCCCCATACTCCTGGAAATAGGGGTGTGAAATTTTAAAGTGTAATTCATTCAGAATGAATGGGCAATTAGCCCAAATTTGCACTGGTTCAAAACTTCTGTCTGAAGTAGCGAATCCTTGGAAGTAGTGTTTTTAGATTAGAGATACAGCACTGAAACAGGCCCTTCGGCCCACCGAGTCTGTGCCGAACATCAGCCACCCATTTATACTAATCCTACACTAATCCCATATTCCTACCACATCCCCACCTGTTCCTATATTTCCCTACCACCTACCTATACTAGTGACAATTTATAATGGCCAATTTACCTATCAACCTGCTTGTAGGAGGAAACCGGAGCACCCGGAGAAAACCCACGCAGACACAGGGAGAACTTGCAAACTCCACACAGGCAGTACCAGGAATCGAACCCGGGTCCCTGGAGCTGTGAGGCTGCGCTGCTAACCACTGCACCACTGTGCCGCCCCAGTGTTGGTTGGTCCACCACAACTTTTGGATTTGTGCGCTGCAGTCGCACTCCAGAAGTTGTAAGTCCTCTCCAACATCCAGTAGCTGCAAACACTGAACGTATCACCATTACTGACACTGCAAAATCCGGCCCAATGCTTCATGCCGCAATAGCAGAACAATTCTAGTTTGGGCTAAGCACTGCCAAATTTACTGCACAAAGCATCAAATGCTGGAGATGTTGTATAATCTCTCTTTGTAAATATATGGATACATCTGTATAGAAAAACATACCATTTCATCAAAAATAATAACTTTTTAGGGGGCTCCAGAAACTAAAACTTTACTGTAAGGCTATAGAAATTGTTGAAAATGTGTTGGATTTCCTGAAGTAATTAACATGGGTCAATAGGTCATTATTGAACAAAATGTCACTTAATACCTTTGACAGAGAGAACTGTAGTCAAAATTTAATTTATTATTTAATGCGGCTTCAGTCATTTACACTTACTTCCAAAGAACATGTCAGTTTCTATGGGAGTAACCCTGATGAGCTGCCAGCACTTTTTCACTGAACTCTATTTGCATTCTCATTGTCCACCCACCCAGTTTGGAAATACAGGTACAAATTTTAGTGTAATTAATTTGGAATTAATGGGCGATTCAACCTCCCCCCCCCCCCCACCCCACCACCGCCACCCACCACCTCCCTCATTTTGAATCTTGCAGGCGAGCGCTGCAGGGCACCAAACAGATAGCCTGGGCCAGCTCGCCAGATTGAAGCTTCAAGAAATTCAGAGTAGATAAACCATGTGACCCGAGAGCCAATCCTGTAATCTGTTCTGCATCTCAAAAACTGCTCAGTTCCATAAGGATGCTGCAAATGATCCAAGAAAACAATCACACAGACATGTTTTCTGACAGTGGTCATACACCATTGTTCCTTGAACAGTAGCCCTTTCTGTTAATGAAAGGCTATGCATTCCCTACAGCTGTACAAATGCCAAAATGCATGCTGTGAATGATACATTCCACTTGAATGAATGCTCTGCAATTAAACAAATTGGGTCTGCCTCTCATTTGGTCCTGGATGTCAGTGTTCATATTATTGGGTACTGAAGCGTATTCAAAACAGGGCATGTGTTACCGACTTGTCGGGCAATGTATTACTCCAATAAAGACTCTTGGTAGCAGCTGGAAGGTAGGGCCTATGTGTTAAAGCAAAGGTTGAGGGGTGACCTGATAGAAAACTTTCAGATTGTGAAGAGATTTGAAAAGGTAAATGCAGGGAGGATGTTTCCATAGGCAGGGTGTCTAAAACAATGGGCTAATAATCTAAGATAGCCAGTCAAAAATGCAATTAGGAATTCAGGAGAAACTTCTTTACTCAGAGAATGGTGAGAATGTGAAATTTTTTACCAGATGGAGTAGTTGAGGAAAATAGCATAGATGCATTTAAGGGGAAGCTAGATAAGCGCTTGATGGAGAAAGGAATAGAAAGATATGATGATGGGGTGAGAAGAAGTAAGGTGGGAGGAGGCTTGTGTGGAGCATAAACACCTGTTAGGTCAAATCACCAGTTTCTGTGCTGTAAATTCCATGCAATTCTTTGTAAGATATTTAGTGTGGAGTGGTGTGAAATTCGGATCAGTCAAGCCATTGTTTGGACACTACAGGTGCCATTTGATGTCCAAAATGGTGTCTGTGGCATGTGCGCATGTTTTTGGGGTGAATTGCACTAGATGCAATAGTCGTAAAGGTGTTAGTGTGCATGCAGTGAATGGCCACTGGAAGTATGCAGAGCAGGCAGATCATGGTGCCAATAAGTGCGCAAAGCTGATCTGACACCAGCTCTGCCATTTTGGAACTCAACGCTCTAACTAATGCCCTCGCTTAACCTCGTATAGCGGAACAACCATTCAGCAGCAGGAATGACCCACCACCAGCACAATTTAAAGGGATCATCAACTACTTGCAGATTAGTTGCTGGTTGATTTCTTCTGCCTGTTGCTTCAATTCTACAACTGGTACTTTCTACAGTTGTTTAAAGTTGCCAAAGTTTACAGGCAGTGGAGTGGCAAGGTGAGCAGCTGAGGAGGAAGAGTATGAGGAAGAGAGGAGGCAACTTAGACAGCCCCTTTCTTGCAGGGTCCTCTGTGAAGAACACATACGAATGCAAAAAACAGAAACTGCAACTCCAATTCCCCATACCTTGTCACTGACCATCACAGTGTCCACTTCTTTACAATGATGAAATAAAAGTCACGGCAAAATAAATATGCCCAACCAAATTTATAGATCAAATCATTCCATCTTACATACAAATGTCAACTAATCACCCTTATGCATTCCCTTAGTGCCCATCTTCCATGTTACTTTAGTTACATGGATAGATTGGTGAAGCTGAGGCTATTCTCCTTAGAGAAGGGAAGGTTGAGAGGAGATTTGATAGAGGTGTTCAAAATCTTGAGAGGTCTGGACAGTGTAGATAGAGAGAAACTGTTCCCATTGGCGAAAGAGCCAAGAACCAGAGGACTCCGATTTAAGGTGATTGGCAAAAGAACCAGAGGCGTAATGAGGAAATTTTTTTTTACGCAAGTGCTAAGGATCTGGGATGCACTGCCTGAGAGTGTGGTGGAGGCAGATTCAATCATGACTTTCAAAAGGGAGTTGGATAATTATTTGAAGAGCAAACATTTACAGGGTTACAGGGAGTGGGAATAGCTGAGTTGCTCTTCTAGAGAGCCAGCACAGACATGAAGGCTGAATGGCATCCTTCTGTGCTGTAACCATTCTATGATTCTGTGTGTCTGACTGTCCTATTGCTCCTGTGCAGTGCTACCTGAGTGGTTGCAATGTGACTGGTAGAAAACTGCTGGCCTTTAGTGGGGGAGACTGGAGATAGCCTTGGAGAATGAGCACGAGCATCTCTGGGCCTAGAAGGCCTGGCTTCGGACTGAACCATCTTGGCATGAGCAGCAGTAGTCTGGGTTGACAGGCAACAGCAAATACAGTGGCAGGGTGGCACAGGTGGGAGGATGAATGCTGAGGGTGGACAGCAGGCCTGTGCTCTATGAAGCCACTGGCACACCCCCAGGGCAGAGCCTCAGCAATCCTAGTAATCTGTTGGAGGACCCCTTCTGCTGTGATACCCTAAAGCTTCTTTGAGCACTGGTATCCACAGCCATGATGGCTGCAGTCTGAATCTGCATGGCAACAAGTGGAGCTTGCATGAGAGCAATCTTGGATGCCAGCAAACTAACCATGCATGACAGGAGACCGAACTTCTACTGCAGCATTCAGACTTCTGGTAGAAGCTGTTTGTGCTGCAGTGGAAGCTGAGTTATTGGCCATAAGATGTTGCGTCATGTTCAGGTCCGCGAGTGTGCTGATGGAGTTGGCCATCACTTCCATGATAGAAAAGATGGGCTCTAAGCTCTGTGTAAAGCCTTGTGCTAAGTTGGTGCTAGACTCCTCCATGTTCATTGACATCGAGCGCACGCTTTCAGACAAGCTTCCCAATGCACCAAGCATTTTGTTGTGTATATCCTTCAGCGTACTTCTGTATGCTGCCTCATCGAACTGCTCATCTGAGTCGTTTGCAGCAGAACTCGTGCGTGACTTCACCCTCCGGCGAGCTGTGACCAATGCTATCCTTATCCCCTGACATGGCTGTTGCCACGTGCTGATGCCACCTTTGTGCTCTAAATTAGGCTGAGTGTCAGTATCTGAGCTGACGGCTGCGAGTGTGAAATCATGTGATAGTGCTGTGGTGTCTTCATCATCAGTCTCTTGCTGTTCCTCCACTGCCTGGCCAGGTTGCACCGCTTGGGTATCTGAAAGGAGAAAGGTACAAGGGTAGGGTTGTAGTGCAGAAGTGGGGGAAATTAAGTGGTGCATGTTTACACCATCTGCAGCTTGTAAATCAGTAGACAATGTGGGATGAGGTAGAGGTGGGATGTGAGAAGGAGGATTAGGTATGAGCATCTCATCATCTTCAATGGTTTCAGCCTTGCAGCCTCAGTCATGTCCATCCCAATAATGGCCAGCACCATCTCCTCCATAGGTATCAGGATATGCAGGTGCGCCTGACCCCCCCCAGCTAGCTCCCGCTCCCTGTGGTTGTGCCCCACTTTGTTCCTCAAGAGAGAGGGAAGTGTGTCAGTGAGCATTGTGCAATCTATTTGGCTGATGTGGCTGTCATGCTTGAATAGATAGCATATTGTGCAACCTGTGAGATGTGGATATGAGGCTTGCAGCAATGCTAAGTATGTGAGGGTGAGGTGAAGCTAAGAATGTTAGATGAATCTTGATAGTTAGAGATTGTTGGTACTTGAGTGCTGGGGGTGTGGTGAATTGAGCAGTGTCTGAGACCAGTGTTGCAGTTGGCAGGATATGGCATTTGAAAATGAATTCACTCAGCTTGATCGTTTGTATGAGCTCATTGAACTTCTGGTGGCATTGCATCCAGTCCTGGCATTGACCTCTATGGCTATATCTGTGCATGTGTCGGGAGGGCTTCTTTGCCCCCTGCAGATACAGGATATCTCTCCTCCTTTCCAGCTACTCATCCAAGGCCTCTAGTGTACCATCGTGCTCTCCCAAGTTGAGCGATTCTTCACTTGTTCCCAGATCAGGTTCAGTTCCTGCACAACTCCTAGCACCGGCTCCACCAACAACGCACTGCCACAATAAGAGGTGCATGCTAGATTTTAGCAGTACAGGCTAACTTTAACTGGTTCTAACCACTCATTATTGGCCCCCTACTCAGGCGTCCAGCCAATCAACAGCGCAGTTAGTGCTCGATGGAGTCTGAAATTATTTAAAACAGGCTAACAGGCAGCATGAAGTTGGCGTGTTGCATGTTTGTTGCAGTCAATGGGCATAGGTTAACCCGCTTCATGATACATAAGAAATAGAAGCAGGAGTAGGCTATTCGGCCCCTCAAGCCTGCCCCACCATTCAATAAGATCATGGCTGATCTGCCCCAGACCTCAACTCCTCTTTCGTGCCAGCTCCTAATAGCCCTCAACTTCCAGAACGTAAATGGCAGAGGATGGCTTCAATCCATCGACCTCTGGGTTCTGGGCCCAGCATGCTTCTGCTATGCCACTCTGCTACAAGATGGGATAACAGAGAAGGGCTCATCCAGGATTTGAACCCAAGCCCTCTCGCATCTTAACCAATCATACACCCAAAGTGAGAATCATACCCCTAGACCAATGAGCCACTGAAAGTACCTAGTTTCGACAGTTATCGAGTTTAGCCTCCAAAGTGCTTTCTTTTACTTTAGCTGTTAGTCCTGTCTAAATTCTGCCACCCTGCCACAGAACAGGTTGCAGGAGCTGGCAGAGGTCCGTGATTACATCTTGGGTGAATTGCAATCTTCCTACACACTATTCCTTTGTGAAGTCCAAGAGCTGGTATGTCTTTTGCACTCATAGTACAATGAGTAGAAGTATGGACTTGCAGCCATGCTCAGGGTCATCATCTCCTACGGCTCCTCCTTCAAAGTGTACAGCAGTTGCATACTGGTCTTGAGACCCATTAACACAATGTTTAGTGAAGTTCTGTGAAAATGCCTTTAGCTCACTCCGATTCTGTTCACTCCAACTACTTCTCTAGCTAGGGGCGGCACAGTGGCGCAGTGGTTAGCACCGCAGCCTCACAGCTCCAGCGACCTGGGTTCAATTCTGGGTACTGCCTGTGTGGAGTTTGCAAGTTCTCCCTGTGTCTGCGTGGGTTTCCTCCGGGTGTTCCGGTTTCCTCCCACATGCCAAAGACTTGTAGGCTAATTGGCCATTATAAATTGCCCCTAGTATAGGTAGGTGATAGGGAAATATAGGGACAGGTGGGGATGTGGTAGGAATATGGAATTAGTGTAGGGTTAGTATAAATGGGTGGTTGATGGTCGGCACAGACTCGGTGGGCCGAAGGGCCTGTTTCAGTGCTGTATCTCTAAACTAAACTAAACTTCCCCTCTGGATGTAATGCCTGTCTCAGATGTTGGTAATTAGTGTAATCAAGATGTGCTGAGCAAATTTAGCATGTTTCCTCTAATTGGTCTGTGCATCACGGTGCATTACTCTTGCTTATTTCTAAGAGAAAATTGCAAAACACTGGCAAAAGTAGTGCATGCCCCATTAACACAAACTCGCAAATTTGCTACATACTAACAAACAATTCGTGTACGCGCAATCTGTAATGTTCCAGTGAATTAAACCCCTATATGTATTATACTCAACAATGGCGAACACAAACATATCAACTTGTAAAGTAATTGATGTGGAACAGAAAGTGCCCAAATTCTCCAGTTAAAAGAGGGGACAAGCCATAATGCCATCACACCTTAAAACTCTCAAAATGTGGAGTTAACCTTCCACAAGAGATTGATTTCAATGGTCTTATTTCTTTGAACAGAATGAATAGCTCAAGCATTTTCACTTCTACACAGTCCATGCAGCAAGGTACTGCTGGCACTTTTCATAAATAATGTATCTTGGATTAACAAGCTATTTAACACTAACCATATTATATTGTACAACAGCCAAACAAACATTAGCAAAATATTAATCCACAGCAAAAGAAAGAAAAAAAACCCAGCAAATACTAGAAATTGGAAATAATTAAAGAAAATGCTGGAAAGACACAGTAGGATCACGAGTATCTGCAAAGATTAAAAAAAGCTAATGTTTTAGGTAGAGACCCTTTGTCAAAAAGCATTCTACCAAAACATTTATTTCTCCTTTCAGGTGCTGGCGGGCCTATGTTTTTCAAGAAATTTCTCTTATTCTTTGACATTATTAAGTCACACATAAACAAAATATTAAAAAGTTTTGTGAAGTTTGAAATTCCAATTGTAGTAGAAATGTTCTTAACTAAATAAAACTTTGATAATGAACAGGCTGCATTAAAGAAATGGCAAAAATTATATTGAAATGGCTTGACTTTTAAAAAAATAGGTAAGTAAACAATATGCATGTACCACTCAATTTTATTAATGGCATCTAAACAAACCATGCATCAATCTCTGATTCTGTTCACATGATAATCATTTAGAAGGTCAGTGTCAGACAGACCCAGGAACATAGGCTCAGGTTCCCTGGACATAATCGTGGTAGATTTACTCACAAATCACTATCCATCTCCAAGAGAGACTTTTACACCCTTTGTAAGGAGCACAATTTCATATATTTGTTAACATTCTCATCTGATCGAAATTAGTATCTCCCCCCAACAAGGTAAACAAATGACTCTAAGGCTATTCCTATCTACATGAATTATTTTCCCTCCTAAATGGAGAATCCAATCCTTGCACCAACACAAAACATAGATGTTCGCATTGTCTATAATCTGAGAAATAAAGTGAACACACTACATAAGGAACAGATAAAGGATTAAAAAGGATCTAATCAGGTGGCCATGGTATTTTCTCTCTTATTAAGAGGGTGTGATACCATTGTGCTAGACCACAAAATTATCTATCTGTCTACATTCCTCTGACTTTCATAATTTATTGAATCTCTTACCTCGCTCCTCAGGAATTTCCTTTGGATGGGTAAGAATCTAAGTAATGATTCAAAGTTAGAACCATAAACACTCTGTCAAGATGGCTAAAATTTCATAGTCTAATATGACACTAGACAGCCTTTTGATAGGAAAATCAGATTATATCAGTGTTCCAGATTCCTTACCATTTCAAAAGGCTACATGTTTCCTTGAAACATTAAAGTTCAGAAAACAACCCTTTACAATCATCAGCTACAATGGTAAGTCGGTAGACTGAAGGAAGCAAAGGCTTCCTAAATACAGACCAATTGAAAGAACACATGCACCATGTCATAATGGAATGTAGGTTTGCACCATGGATTACCCAGATACTGAGGTTGTGATCAGGTGTATCATTGTGAAAAGATACGTAGCAGAGGCTAGGCATGGCCCCAGAAGGAGGGGAAGTTAAATACAGAGGGCCAAAAATTAGTTTGCCCTATTTCTCAGGCACGGAGTACGTGATTTGTGACCTGCCTGTATCAGTTCTGGTGGTGGTTGGCAGCACATAAATTTGGTGCTGCCACCTAATATACCGTGATGGTAGTGCTGGGTCGAGGGGCTCCTGCTCTGCTAGCTGCTTAAGCACGCATTACAAAGCCAAGTAATGTTGTGCAGATAGCACGTGGTGCAGCCAGCCTTCTGTTCTTAAAGGCAGTCTGCTCCTCTTAAAGGAAAGCTGCACTGAATTACAAAAGGCTGCTCTGAATATTGTTGCTACAATTCTAAACAAGGAAAATTGAACATCAGAGCAGAGAGAAGGCTCCAGGGTCACAGATGGGTGCAGGAGACCATAGTGTGGAGGTGTTTAGGAGGAGAGATGCCAAAGTTCTGCGGGGTGTCCGATGGCCCTCAAGGACCCTCAGAAGGGATTGGGAGCAGATGGCCAGGGAGGTCAATTCCGGGCGTCTGGCCCCGGGGACTGTCAGCAGTGCCAGAAGAAGTCTAGTGGCCTCACATAGGTGGTCAGGCTCAGTGAATGTATCTTCATGACATCTTCAACCCACCACACCATCAGCCTGTCATGCTGCACAATGCACCACACCCTCATCACTCACCCAGCACCAGTCCCTGCCACTCAAGTCTCACCTTTAATATCCAGGTATTCCACCTCACCTTCACACACTACCGTTGTGCCAGCCTGATACCCATCTCTCACTACTTCCACATATTTCCAGCAATTCAACTATGGCAGGCATATGACCCAAACACAGTGTTACACAGTCATGAGAATCTTGCCTCTCTCTTGGAAGACAAGGTGCCACACAATAGAAGGGAGCAGAGCAGAGACAAGGGTGCCTGTGTCTCCTGACCCCTACAGAGGAGATGGCTTTCCTCATCATGGACTGGCTGCAACAGAACCCGTGGCACATTCAGGATGACAGAATGTTCCTGCCTTTTTTAAACTTCATTCATGGGATGTGGGGTATCGCTGGCTAGCCCAGCATTTATTGTCCAGCCCTAACTGCCCTTGAACTGAGGCTTGCTTGGCCAATGCAGAGGGCATTTAAGAGTTAACCACATTGCTGTGGGTCTGGAATCACATGTAGGCCAGACCAGGTAAGGATAGCAGATTTCCTTCCTTGAAGGACATTAGTGAACCAGATGTTTTTTTACAACAATCGACAATGGTCTCACGGTCAGCATTAGACCAGCTTTATTTAATTCCAGGTTTATTAATTGAATTCAAATTTCACCATCTGCCGTGGTGGGATTCGCACCCATGTCCCCAGAGCACTCCATTTCTTATGTTCTTATGTTCTATCTAAATATAAGGTTTTGCTGTTGCTGTTGTATCCCTGGGAGGATGCAGAAACACCCTTTGCCAAATCCAGGAACTCATCACAACACTTCCAAAACACTCCACAGTACATCCAGACACTTTGCAATAGCAGACGTTCTTCAAATTCACCTTACCTGCAAGATGGATGCCTGTCCTTGGAAATAACATTAGTGCTGGGCCTTTTTACAGCTGAACATCTGGGGTTGAGTTTTGAAATGTCGGTAGTTGTGGGAGCGAGTGTGTGCGTGATATGAAAATCATGTTCTCAGAAGTCAGCGTTGGGTCCCACTGCCTCTGGAACGCGAAGCAATTTTGAAAGGGATGGCGGGAGGGAATGGGGAGCCCACATGGCTCTAGTTAAGTGGCTGTTCAGCTCACTGAGGAGCTCATTGAAAAGCTTGTCAGGAGCAGTTTGTAAGTTTCAATAGAAGGGCACAGGGAAAATGCCATGTCTAGAACACGGTAGTGTGTAGAAGTCGTGAACACTGGGGTGGGGCATGGGGACTATTGGAAGGGCTGTTTAACATATTGTAGAAAGAAAGAAAGACTTGCATTTATATAGCCCCTTTCATGACTACCAGACATCTCAAAGTGCTTTACAGCCAATGAAGCACTTTTTGAAGTGTAGTCACTGTTGTAATGTAGAAAACACAGCAGTCAGTATGGACACAGCAAATTCCCACAACTGCAATGTGATAATGACCAGATAATCTGTTTTTGTGATGTTGATTGAGGAATACATACTGGCCAGGACACCAGGGATAACTCCCCTGCTCTTCCTGCCACAGGATCTTTTACATTTACTCAAGCAAGCAACTGGGGCCTCGGTTTAATGTCTCATCCAAAAAACAGCACCCCTGACAGTGCAGCGCTCCTCAGTACTGCACTGGAGTGTCACTCTTGACTTGCGTGATCAAGCATTGGAATGGGACTTGAATCCAGAACCTTGTGACTCAGAGACAAGAGTGATACCAACTGCAGCTCAATAAAGCTCAGCTGCTCAAACAGTGCCACAGAGTAGTCATTGCTGAAGCTGAAAGACTTGCATTTGTCAGTGGTGACTGGTAGGAATCTGGAGAGGGACGTGAGGCCGCTGGCATCACTGGGGCAGCTGGGGTAGGCGGGGGAAGGCCTGGTTAATGAACGAACACCAGCTGAAGGTGTTGAGATAGGAACAGGCTACTCTGACATTGATCAGAGCAGCCGGGATGAGCTTCAGCAGATGCAACCTCCTGGACAGCAGCAGGCCAGAAGAGTACAGTGGGGGTTGCCAGGGAAAGAAGGCGCTACCCAAGACATCGGGTCTACCGCCCTAGAGTCAGGTACCTTCAAATGATAGTGTGTTCCTATCAGGAGAGATGTTTTGTTCCCGGCGTCCGGAAGAAGAATTCCACTTAGAGAAACAAAAAATGTAATGTTTAAGACTGCCGCCAGGAACTGCAAGAATATGGCCCGACCCAATATCAGGTCTGATGTCTTTCAAGAGCAGGACATTCCTTTTTACTTTTACTTCTTTTCGGCATTACATCCTCCATATCTTGGTTTAGAAATACATCTGATAGCCAAAGGATCTCCCAGAGGTCTCAGTAAATCTTCCTATTTTCCAAAGAAAAGCTTTTCTTAATATTTCTACTGCTTATTTGTGGGACAATATACAATTTCAATTGTAGATTCAGGTGAAGGACCAACATAAACATTGAAGTATCAGAAGAAATCTTGTTTCACTGCAGAAAAATGCAGGCAAGCAGGAAGGTCTAGCCAGGAAAACTTCAGCTTGGCCCCACTGAGTATGACAGTGGTCTATCAAAAGCACTAGAATTCCTTTCCCTCTAATTGTTTCACTGCAGAATGATAGTATGGAAGAGGTGTCATTTTCAGAACTTAATCATAAGTTGGTGTCAGCTGTGGTTCAGTTGGTAGCACTCTCATCTCTGAATGATAAGGTTCCTGATTGAAGTCCCATTCCAAGACTTGAACATAAAAACTTAAGGCTGACACTCCAGCACAGTACTGAGGGAGTGCTGCAATGTTGGAGATGCCATCTTTCAGATGAGATGTTGGAGGAAATTTTATGCTGGCGTCGGGGGGGAAACTGATAGGTGGATGTAAAAGAACCCATGGCACTGTTTTGACGAAGAGATGGGAAGTTATCCTTGGTCTCCTGGTCAATATTTATCCCTCAATCAACATCACAAAAGCACATTATCACATTGCTGTTTATAAATGTTTGCTGAGTGCAAATTGGCTCCTGTGTTTCCTACAGTACAACAATAACAACACTTCAAAAGTAAAGTGTTTTGAATTGTCCAGTGGTCATGGAAGGTGCTATATAAATGCAAGTATTTCTTTCCTTTTTAATATGTCCTCCACTTCAGAATATCAACACCAACACTTCACATGTACCAGAAAGTGGGGATGGTTACAGGAGCATGTTTCCATTTTAAATTGAAAACATTCAAACAATGTGAACATGGGCCCAGTCCGGTCTGTTTGGATTTGGAATAGTCTGTCTTTTAAAGAAAATTATGTGCCTCAATTGTGTAGTGAAGCAATTTTCTGGCTATGGACTGTTCTTTACATGAACAATACTATTATATCTGTCCAAATCACCTCCAACTGTCTCACCAGGCTTGTCGCATCGGCAACTGCAAGGGAGTGACTTAGCTTTTTCTGAGTGCTATATGCATGAAGAATCTATTTTCAGTGGTTGAGAGTGCATCCATTCATGATGTTGGATTCCTCAATGGTTGGGGGAGGAGTGGGATGAGTTATAATTCTGTGACTTCCTGTTCCCCAGCATTTAAGTGTTACTGCTTACAACCAACAGTTAAAAAGAATACCTTACATTTGGCGTTGATGATCCAAATTTCAGAATATCTGAATTCAAGTTCAATATCAAAGCCTTCCAAACAGAATTGCTCATGAGTCTCTCGCAGTCTAGTTGTAGACATGTTCTTAAATTGCTTTTATTTGCATTACAATTACATTCTTGCCTTCTTATTCTAATCAGCTCAAGAATAGGTTGCAAGCAAAGATGCAGCTTTCAGTTTAGGACCGTGTATTTTCAGAATAACTCAACCACATAACAAAGCACACAATAAAGCTGTGACTGCCAGTTCTGTCGACCCATTGTAACAGCATTATACAATACTGCATGCTGTGCTGTACATGAAATTGGTGAATATTCCATGAGTACTAAAGGGGTAGCGATGGAGTTTGCATGTGTGCTTAATGCGAGCAAACCATGGAGAGATTAGCTTGATTTTGCTCTGTTTTATTTAAGTGGTGTTTCTGCAATTTATGAATGTATCATTTTTGGTGATTGGCTGATTATTTCCATTGGTGATGCTTCAAACCACTGTCATGGCGAAGAAGTTGCCATGGTTACAAGCTGGTGCTTAGTGATAAGTGAAAGCACACCTGTTTTGATTTTTAAACTATGTTGTTATCTGGGATTGTTATTTCACTTGCATGAAATAAGCAGGTGTGTGTTTGTACATGTAGGTGTAGCTATAGAATGTTGGGTCCTCCTACGTTTTGTAAATCTAATTAATACAATTGTGGATTCTTTTGTTTAAATGCAGATTTTCCAATTAATCTTAGGAAAGTCACCTAAGATTTGGCAAAACCTCTTTCCATACTCTCCCAGCTATTTCCAGTCTGGTGATGGGTAATGAAGGACAAGGTCCTAAAACCTGTGGTAGATAGATGGAGACCAAATGGTTTGAGTACTGTGTATACAAACTGAACTCTTTTTTTTAACAAAAAATCATCATCATTTTAGCATAGTCATTGGGAGCTTCAAATAGTGAGTCCAGCCTGGGTTTAGAAACATTATGATGTAGAGCTGATTGTCAGCTCTGGTGTGTACAGGAGTGTCCCTGTCAGCATCTATTAAAGGTGCCACATTTCACCAGCATAAGTCTATTACTAAATAATGATAAGTAATTGCATCAAAAGGTGTTATCAAAACAGCTACTATCCCACTGCTCTGCAAAACTGGGCCACTGTTGTCTAAAGCAATTTCACCAATCAAAATTAGCAAGGAAATGCTAGGAAGCCTTATGACTTATAAAATGACAGGCTGCAATAAATCAAGAGCTAATTATGTTTGTTATTAGGACAGCTTTACAGCATGCTGCACATACGCTGGATGTAAGTCATTATGTAAGTCACCGCTACAGAAAAGCATGTGTATTAAGATAGGTTAGCCAACAATGGTAGCCTTAAAATAAATATTTTGTTATCATTTCTGTAAAACAAAACTCTGGTTCTTTACATTTTGGAAGATAGAAAGGTTCATGTTACTATCTTCTTCGCCCCTCCCTTCTTAAAAAACAACAACCAGGAAATGCATCTTTTCCCTCCTCCTCCACATTTTCCCTTTCCTAAAACCAGTGATCATGCTGTGTCTCATTTCACAGTTGCCTCTACTTCTTCACCCAAGTCAATGCTCTTCATGTGTGGGGCCCAGACTATACATTGACAGACTATCTGACTGCATACGCTATCATAGCTTAGCCTGACCCTATCCTCACCCAATTTTTTTTATTCATTCATGGATTGTGAGTGTCACTGGCAAGACCAGCATTTACCCATCCATAATTGCCCTTGAGAAGATGGTGGTGAGCTGCCTTCTTGAACTGCTGCAGTCCATGTGGGGTAGGTGCATCCACAGTGCTGTCCAGAAGGAAGTTCCAGGATTTTGACACAGCAACAGTGAAGGAATGGCGATATAGTACCAAGTCAGGATGGTGTGTGACTTGAAGGGGAACTTGCAGGTGGTGGTGCTCCCATGTGTCTGCTGACCTTGTCGTTCTAGGTGGTAGAGGTCGCGGGTTTGGAAGGTGCTGTTAAGGAGCCTTGGCGAGTTGCAGCAGTACACCTTGTAGACACACTGCTGCCACTGTGTGCTGGTGGTGGAGGGAGTGAATCCTTAAGGTGGTGGATGGGGTGCCAATCAAGTGGGCTGCTTTGCTCTGGATGTTGTTGAGTTTCTTGAGTGTTTTTGAAGCTGTACTCATCCAGGCAAGAGGAGAGTATCCCATCTGCACTCCTGACTTATACCTTGTAGATGGTGAACAGGCATTTGGGACTCAGGAGGTGAGTTACGTGCCACAGAATTCCCAGTCTCTGACCTGCTCTTGTAGCCACAGAATATATATGGCTGGTCTCGTTAAGTTTCTGGTCAATTATATTCCCCTAGGATGTTCAAGGTGGGAGATTCAACGATGGTAATGCCGTTGAATGTCAAGGGGAGATGGTTAGATTCCCTCTTGTTGGAGGCATATTCATACATATGAACTTATTAGCAGAAGTCACTAGACATTGTGCAAGAGTTGAATTCCAGGTTGAGGAGATGCTGAGGCAATTGTCACCTTGGCTGAGATCAGCTCACTCTATACACAACAAAAAATAAACTTGACAACTTCCTGCTCTGCACAGCTCAGCAACATGACAGGCAGTACATTTGCCATTAGGAGGCTCACACACATCTGCATCATTCAATTCTGATTCTGCAGAGATCTTCATTGTTTACTGCAGGATTTATATTTTTCAAAAGTTCTCAGTATCTTAATATAAGAGGTAAACATTCTGAGAAATTCCAACTTTTGATGTGAAAACCCCCAATTTTTGAATCTTTCATTCTGAATTCAAACTTCAAATGTAACTTGTGTGAGCAGAAAAGAACCTAGACTTTACTAGGGATTTATTCATTCATGGAATGTGAGTGTCACTGGCAAGGCCAGCATTTACCCATCCCTAATTGCCATTGAGAACATGGTGGGGTGCTGCCTTCTTGAACCGTTGCAGTCTATGGGGTGTAGATACACCCAAATGCTGTTAGGAAGGGAGTTCCAGGATTTTTGACCCAGCAACAGTGAAGGAACGGCAATAAAGTTCCAAGTCAGGATGTCGTGTGACTTGGAGGAGAACTTGCAGGTGGTGGTGTTCCCATGTGTGCCTCATTCCCAAGCGGCACACAAACTAGAGCAGTGGAGGCTCAGGCAGGTACACTAGCTAGACCCTGAGAGTCACAGCAAATACTCAGCCCAGCAGACCAGTAAACTGCTTCAGACAACAGAGGCAACAACCATGCATGCAGACCTTTAAGATCACTCTATGCCACCAATACCCATTACAATGCTGGCAAACATATGAGCCCTGACAAACAAAATGGCATCATTGATCTGTATGATAATGCATAGTTAAACACAAAATGGCCCAAAATGGGCCAAATTCCTAGCTGTTTCTACTCAAATAAATTCAAACTATTTCCTATGCAAATTTAACTCATGGTTATTGTCAGCAGCATCTGCTTATTTGCTGCTTGGAATTGATTTAGCCCTTTAAAATTTCAGTGTCCCATTTGAATTAGCAATTGTCCAATAATTGTTTTACCTTGCTCTTCCCGACTGGGACAGGACTGATACATAAAAGAAAGAGAGCAATGACCAAAGGGTAAAAACAGTTGTAACCAAGTGTAAAACAGAAAATAAGGTTTACAGCCCCATAAATGAATATCATTCAGGCAATAATAAAGCAGAGCCAGGCAGATTGCGCCCACCAGCTATAGCAAAAAAAGGAGGGCCTAGATAGGCCATTAAAAAGCTGCACTGGGAACATGAGGAGATAAGGCATCCAGATAGCATCATCTGCCGCAGACATCTAGCAGGGTGATCAATGGCTTTCATCGTCTACTGGCATCTGTAATGATGAAATTATGGTACTATATTCCCTTAATTATCCAATCAATGTGCAAGTGTTGATAAGGAAAAGGATACTTTGAGACATTCTGATAGTTGGGTGCGGTGAGGATTTAATCACAAACTGTCTTATCTGAAAGGACAAAGCTGAGAGACAAAAAAGGAGAGGACACTGTTCAGACTTTAAAACACTGGTTGCACTCATAAATAGCAGAATTATTTTTGGTAGACAATATTCAAGAATCAGTGTTAAAGGCCGCTATGGCAGCCAATTCACTTAACAAATGTATGGTTGAGGACTGTGTCTACAGATCAAACAACAAAGTGTGCCTTGATTCCACTGGCCACATCAACAGAAAATAAAAACTTTATTCAAAGAAAATGTCTTCAGTGTATTTTAAAATTAAAAATCTATATAATATTTGGAGAAGGTACCAATTCACTTAAGCCCATAGCAACTCAATATTTTAAAACACACAAGTATTTATTCTGCACATATCGGAACCTGTCCCCACTCTAAAGTATCAATAATCTGACATATCATTTTACAGGAGAAAAAGAAAATCTAAGTAATGCTTGCCACCAAGAATGACAAGAAAATTGTATTGAAGCCGTTGGTGTTTCTTGTGAATCAATGTATTCTTTGTCTATAGACTTCCATCACATCTCATTTTTCATGTGATAGTTGCCTTTTCTGCAACAAAGGAGTGAAAAAAGAAAATCACATTTAAGTTCCACCTCACACTTTGAAAGTCAAAGTTCAAGCTGCCTTTGAACGTCTTTAGACTCTGTAGATATATATGTACATAGTTACTTTATAATCATTGTCACTAACCAGATAATGCCTTGACAATGGCAGAAGATGCAGATAATAGAATCAGAGACAGTTTGGAGATCATCTTGAAAAGATGCGGCCATGTTTGATGTAAATTAAAGGTGCCATCCTCATGAAAATGTGTAATCCCAAAAAATCATACCTAGAAAGACAGCCAGGAAGGTTATGTATCATTTTCATTATGAATACTTCATGTGCCAAATGATGTAATGCTACTTTTCAATGCAATTTATATGTGTTTGTAAACAAATGAAAAACACTTGTTGTCACAAAGACAATGCTCTTTTAAATATGTTTTCTACATGTTAGTTTTCTAAATAGAGTATATTAATTTCATGATTGTTTTATTTTCAGTAATATACTTTAGCAGGGAAAAAGCCAATGCCCTTGGGTGGCGAGCAGAAACCAGCTTTAAATTCTCTATTACATTGATGCATTCTAAATAAAAAATGCTACTTTTCTCTGGACCAACAAAAGAACATGTTCCTTGTCATCACAGAACAAAATTGCCAAACGTTGGTAGCATGAGACTAATACATTAAAAATCTATAAAATCCTTAGAGACCTTTTTTTTGCTTCTTTCTTCAGTCTTACTCTTCAATGCTCCTTCCGAAATGGGCTCTGGCTCCTAACTGTCTGCTGAGGAGCTGGATTAGATCAGACACCCTGTTCACATCACATTCCCCTATAGCCCTCAACCAGGGACAGTTGATGATGTCTCCGCACCCCTTGACCTGGTTTGCTGAAAGTCAAAACTTGCAACACAAAGCATAGTATTCAGCTAAGGATGTCTGGCGACAAAAAGCCAAATATAAAAAGATCTCATTCATAAAACATTTGCTCCATATCTAGCAGTTTCACTCCCACACCAGAATTATGTCCTACTAAAACACTACAAATATAAAAAACACATCATTCTGTGCTCCCCAGTCAGTAGTAGCAAAAGCTTTGTTAGTAAGTAGAATTACAATTATTTTGTTGCACTGATGTAAAAGAGTAAAAGGACCATGACAAATATTTCCAGCATGTCTTTCAAAAATAAAGATTAAAATTGCCCCCATAAATGCTGGTAATCATTTTTTTAAAATTGTCATAACGAAATAAAATTAATTCACCACAATTTAACAGCAGAAAGAGAATAAAGGTAAGCTTGACTACAAATGTTGGCTACTTAAAAAGTGACATAAAGATCATTAAAATGTATCGAAAATGGTATCAAAAAGGTCTACTTTAATTTCCATAATTGTATTTTTAAGCTGTTTGATTAATTAATTAAATGCAAATTAAACTTATCATCTGGGTTTCCAATGTAAACTGCGCCATTGTCACTTTAATGCCGTATTCTCCAAATGACACATACAATAAAAGTCTCAACCAAAAATTCTGAGAACAAAACACTTTTAAAGCTGCAGCTTCTCCAGCGATCTAACTGAACTCGTGCACTGAAAATTAAAAAGAGATGGGCAAATAAATTTAAGACAGTGAGGATGTTTAACATTTTAAAATATCTAAGAAAGATCAAGTGAAACAATGCAGTACTGCATCATTTGTTGTAAAATATTTTGGCAGTGGAGAGGGAGGAAACTTTAGCTTGTGGATTATATGTGTGAGCACAAATATCAAAAGATTGTGAAAGAAATAATTCATTGACAGTATAATTATAGGAAGGATATACTGTTAACTGCAGCCTTACTGATTGTGTCGTTTGGTGCAGACAAAAGAAAACAATACCTGTTTCTCACCCAAGACATCTAAGAATTTGACTGCTTTTTACTCCAAGCAGTGAAAGGGCAAGGCAAGAAGCCAAAGTCTAATATAGCCTTTACATCTAATTTAAACAACAGTATGTGGCACCAATCTGACCTTAAAAAAGAAACTCTTTGCAAAAGAGGAAGACAATAAAGGTCTCGCCAAAGTAGCAGATGTATTTTTAGTGACAGCGACACCTAAATCAAGAACTCACACTAGAGAGGCATAATACCTGGAACTGCTCTAAAGAATAGGTTTCCTCCTTGGAGAATTGAGTGTTCATTTTGAGACTCGTTATTGTGGAAATGCACAGAGCAGAACTGGAAGCTAATCTCTAAAACAGGTCCAGAACAAATTTAAGATGTGAGATGTTGCAGCAGATATGACAGGAGTTTTACCCCATTGACAGTACTTTTAACACGCCCGTCTCCTTTTTTCCATCAACATCCATATGAGGGGCCATGAATACAACAGTACTCACAGAAAGTCTGCCAACATTAAAACCAGGATTAATGACTCGTATTGTATGTTATTAGTCAGAACTAAGTCAACAGTTGTTGCAATTTTTTTGCTGGAATGAAAAAAGTACCTGTATCAAAAGCAATAAGGTATCTTTACCTAATTAACCAAACAAATTGTTAGCTGCTAACCAGAATGATGCAACTTAACAGGGAAACATCGGCATAAAACAACAGGTTATTTTACACTTTCATTTACCTGTACTAACATTTAAGCACACGGATTAGTTAGTAACCAACCAATTCTGAACTTAATCCACAACCAGACCAGGAACTCAAGTTTAAGGGATGCCCATCACTCTGACCAACCTACCACACTGCTAGATGGGTGCTGCCATATAAACCTTGCTGGCCTTGAAAATATGCAACTGTTCCAACAGGCACCCACTGTAAGTTTAGTGCAGTCCCGATGCACCTCAAAGCCATTGATGGTGTATTCTTGTAGAATCCTTTTCCTGTTCCAGTTTGTTCAGTGAGAGTTCCACAGTGGACTTGGCCCCAGCGTAACTGCTGGGATTAAGTCCCATGGATTTTGTAGCCTTCTATCTCAGGGTGAAGGAAGAAAGTGACAAAAATACAAGTCCTGCTTTAGTGACACGTTGGCTGGGATTTTGTATGGCGGCCTGAGGCGGGGTCAAATGTGGGGAGAGGGGGGCACAGAATATTGCGACAGGTGGCACCAAGTGATCTTCCCAGGGCAGGATAGGCCAACGACAGCCTTCCCGCCCAGAGGCCAAATGAGGCCCTTAAGTGGCCTATTAATGGCCAATTAAGGGCCTCTTCCTGCTGCTGGGATCTTACCAGCAGCAGCGCGGGGTGGTGGGGGGAGGTGGGGAGCGTTCGGAGCCTTCACCACACTGGGAGGTCATCTTGTAAAACAAAGCAACCTCCCTGCGGGCTTGGAAGATGGGGGCGTTCCTCCTTCGTGGGTAATTTGTGGCCCGTAGAGGACCCCTACTGGGAACCACTTTACCCCCCACAACCCCCGGGTTCCCCGTCCCCCTGGACTGCACAACCAACCCCCAGCGCCCCTTTGCCGGGACCTTCCGGACTGGCCCTGGTAATCCTGCCTCACCTACCTGAGATCCGAGGTTCCAGCGCTGGGCCTGGGTCTGAGGCCTCTGCAGTACCGGCAGTGGCCACCGCACTCAGCGGCGCTGCCAATACTGCTGAGCTGTTGGCCCTCAGATTGGCCAGAAAGTCTTAGAGGCAGCATCCCTGTCTTTAAAGGGACGGGGTTCCCAGCTCCTGAAACTTAGGGCTGTATTTTGTGCTGGAGCCGGGCAAGGCAAGGCGGTTTCCACCTCTGCCTTTTTGCAGCCCCTCCCCCCACCCAGAGCAATCTTCCAGTCTTTTAACTTCTAAGTTTCACCTCGGATCTTAGGTACATGAGGTGGGGTCGTCAGGTCCAGTCTGGAATGCCCCGGGCTGGGGGTGGCGGGGGGGGGTGCTTTGGTGCTGGGGGATGGTCGTGCAGTCCGGGGGAGGGAGGTCCCAGGGTAAAGAGGTTACTGGTCGGGGTCCTCCATGGGCCACAAATTGCCAACGATGGAGGGACCCTGCCCCCCAGGCCAACTGGGAAGGAGCCACATTTTACAAGGCAACCTCCCCGCGTGGCAGAGGCCCCCCCTCCCCGCAGCTGGTAAGATCCCAGCAGCAGCGGGAAGAGGACCCCAGGATGTTTGCTTGGCCACGGGGAGGTGATGGGCACTCCACCATGCCATCCCCCCGCCATGATACTCCATGCATTCCCCCCCCCACCCCTCCCCGCCTCTGACCCCAACACATGGGGCCACACAAAATCCAAGCCTTAGTAGTTAAAAGACTGGAGGATTGCTCTGGGGTGGGTTGGGGCGGTGGTGTGGGCGCAAAGGCCGAGGCGGGATTCCCCCCACCTTTTTGGCCTGAGGCTGGGAGCCCCGGCTCCAGCACAAAATCCAGCTCATTATGTGCCATTGACTACAGCTTTAAAGGAGTATGTAGCCTATACCAACTCACTCCCCCGACTGGGGAAATTGCAGTGGGGAGTGGGAGGATGGTGGGGGGGTGTGGGGGCAAGGTAATTATTAGGAATAGAGAAGTGTTTTAACTCTTTATATTTCTGTTAAGATTTTGTATTTCCTTTTGGACAGTTTCACAAATTCTGAATATCAGCAAATGCCACAGCAAATGTCCTTTACTGATGATAGACTAACTGAACCTGCAATGTATAAATGCAAGGTTTTTTTGTCAAACTTAAGCAGAGTTTTGTGTATGTGTTTTGGTGATTGTCAGTTCCTTTAAGCCCTACAATTTAACATAAGAATTTTATGAAAAAAAATTTACAGTTTGAGTAACAAGTGATCCATTATAGAGTGTACAAGAGAATCTGGGAGGAAAGTACCCAGTGATCTGACTCTTGCATTAATGGGTTGAAATTTGAAAGTTAATACAAATGCCTTCTCTCGGTTCCAATATTCAAATTTCCAAACATAAACGATTAGCACACATAAAAGCCAAACTGGCAACCAGAAATCTTCTGAGAACTATTCTAATATTAAGTCAAAGACACATTTTTACATTACCTTTTCCTATGTTATCTATGTTTCCAGTCATAGCTTAAAATAGACAAGAATGGCATTTGCATTTGAAATAAGAGGCTGAAAAGAGCTTCAGGGAAATCTTAAAAAGAAATAAGATAGTAAAAGTCATGTAAACGTGATATTAATGCACCTGACAGTGGGTTGGTTAGCTCAGTTGGCTAGACAGCTAGTGTGTGATGCAAAACAATGTCAATGACACAGGTTCAATCCCTGTATTGGCTGTGGTTGCTTATGGAAGCCTGCCCTTTTAGCCTTGCCCCATGCTTGTGGAGTGGTGACCCTCAAGCTACACATCGCCAACTGTCTCTCTCAAATGGGAGAGATGCCTATAGTCCTTGGGGACTATGGCTGCAACAATTACAATGTGTTTGACATATGTAACCTTTATGTAGTCTTTAAATTCTCTGAACTTGGTTATATCTAAAATAAATAATTTGTATACTGCCCTTCATGTCCTCATTTGTGCAGTATTTCCAAACTGTTACTCATTTTATTCACATTTTCAAACTAAAAGGCATTTCCTGACACTGTAAAATTAGTAACAGTTATTTCATAGCTTCAAATGTTTCATGCACTATGAATTACACAGAAAACTATCCAGGGGAATAATTTCTCTGCACACTGTGTAACAAAACTGTAAACTTGTTCTTTTTTTTAATTCATTCATGGGATGTGGGCGTCGCTGGCTAGGCCAGCATTTATTGCCCATCCCTAATTACCCTTGACAAGGTGGTGCTGAGCTGCCTTCTTGAACCGCTGCAGTCCATGTGGGGTAGGGACACCCACAGTGCTGTTAGAAAGGGAGTTCCAGGATTTTGGCACAGTGACAGTGAAGGAAAGGCAATATAGTTCCAAGTCAGGATGGTGTATGGCTTGGAGGGGAACTTGTAGGTGGTGGTGTACCCAAGCATTTGCTGCCCTTGTCCTTCTAGGTGGTAGAGGCTGCAGGTTTGGAAGGTGCTGTTAAGGAGCCTTGGTGAATTGCTGCAATGCATCTAGCAGATGATACACACTGCTGCCACTGCATGTTTGTGGTGGAGGGAGTGAATGTTGGTGGATAGGGTGCCAGTCAAGCAGGCTGCTTTGTCCTGGATGGTGTTGAGCTTCTTGAGTGTTGTTGGAGCTGTGCCCATCCAGGCAAGTGGAGAATATTCCATCACACTCCTGACTTGTGTCTTGTAGATGGTGGACCGATTTTGGGGAGTCAGGAGGTGAGTTACTCGCCACAGGATTCCTAGCCTCTGAGCTGCTTTTGTAGCCGCTGTATTTATATGGCTACTCCAGTTCAGTTTCTGGTCAATGGTAGCCCCCAGGATGTTGATAGTGGAGAATTCAGCGATGGTAATGCCATTGAATGTCAAGGGGAGATGGTTAGATTCTCTCTTGTTGGAGATGGTCATTGCCTGGCATTTGTGTGGTGTGAATGTTACTTTATAAAGGGATTCAGGTACATAGGAAATCTCCCTCTTGTCTTCCTCCTCCCTTATTAGTTATTAATATGATAGATATAGACATACAAATTTTGCTTTGCTAATTTACAATGGGGCAGAAAATGTTAATCATTAGAAATCTTAAAAGACCCGCTGAAATTGTTTGACAAATTTTATTGCTGTTCTAATTTAAAATAATGCTATCTATAAATAAAACAGGAAATAAATATAAATTTCAATTGAGCTTTTTTTAAAAATTGAAGTTATTTCATGTTTTCAGTTCATGTCAGTCAACTTAATAACCAGACCAAAATTATGTTAAAATACAAAATACAATAGTAATTCTACTGTGTCAACCATATCACATGTTGGTAGCACTCTCACCTCTCAGTCAGAAAATTGTGGGTTCAAGCCCACCCCTCCCCCCCCCCCCCCACCCCACCCCAGAAACTTGAGCAGAAAAATCTAGGCACACCAGTGCAGTACTGAGGGAGTGCTGCACTATCAGCGATGCTGTTATTTGGATGAGACATTAAACTGAGGCCTCCTCTGCCCTCTCAGGTGGACATAAAAGATTCCACAAACTATTTTGAAGAAGAGCAGGGAAGCTACAGCTGGTGTCCTGGCCAATATCTATCCGTCAATCAACATCACTAAAACTAAATCTGGTCATTATCATAGTGCTGTTTGAAGGAGCTTGCTGTACGCAAATTGGCTGCTGTATTTTTGGCATTACAAAAGTGTCTACACCTCAGAAGTACTTCATTGGGTGTAAAGCACTTTGGGACTTCCTGAGGTTGTGAAAGGTGCCATATAAATGCAAATCTTTTTTACCTTACAAACAGGGCACAGAGGAATTAATATTTTGGACAGAATGTCATTGGAGAAATTTAATGCAGCGAATTTGAGGGGATACATTTTTTGGGGGAGATAGCAAGGAAAAACATCTTAAAAGGGGCATAGGAACAGAGAAAGATATACAAATCTTTACAAGGTGGAAGATAAATTGATAAAGTTGCAAATAAAAAGTGCATGGGATCCTAGCTTTTAGAAATAATGTGCAGAAGGAAAAGGTCATACAAAACCCAATACAAATTATTGGTCAGGTTACAGTTAGAATATGGTTTTGGGGACCTCCATTCTAGGAAAGATATCAAGGCCATGGGGAGGGTATGGAAGAGATTTACTGCGATGATACCAAAGATTAGCGGTTTTAGTTCTGAGAGACATTATAATAACCGGAGCTCTTATCAGTAGAGCAGAAAAGGTTAAGAGGGTATCTGATAGAGATGTTTAAAATTATGAAGAGTTTTGACAAGGTAAGGTTTTGATAATGTAAATAGGGAAACATAGGAAAATATTATTTGCTGATAAGTCAATTAATTTAAGATCACCAGAAGAACAAAGGGAAAGGTTAATTTTCTTATGCAATGTAATGTTGGGACATGGAATATTGTACTAGAAGCAGTGGTGGAAGCAGAACCTATAATTGCTTTCAAAAGCCAAGTGAATAAATAGTTGAAGCAAAAAAGCTAAAAGCGTATATAGGGAAAGAGCAGAGGCATGGTGCTAAATGAATAGTTCTTTCACTAAGCTCGAACAGACACAATAATGGGACAAATGCCTTCTTTCTGGATTGTAAAATTCTTTGCTTCTATGACGAGGTAATTATCCCCAGAATACATGTCCAGCATAAGAAAACTTGGCTCCTATTCCAACCAGCAACCCTCCTCTCACCATGAGGACAGGCAAGATTGGGAACTTTTCTTACATAAACCCATAAAATGCACCACCTTTGCATCAGCAACATGCTGTTCCAAATTTTAAAAAAAGGAGTCAGGGACTGAACTGAAAATCTAAAGCACATTTTTGCCAATGAATTCCAGTTGTGATAAACCCAATTAGCAGTGTGACTACTAAAGCATATAAAACAGCAGTCAGCTTTGCCCAATGTTGCAGCTGGGCCTCAGGGTGAAGATTCCACGAGACAGCAGATTTTACCACAATGGCACAAGAATATATTCAGGTTATCCACACTGGAATTTTTTTAAAATGACAGAGCATGAATAAATTATAAAATAATTACATACATTAACTGAACTTTTCAAAAAGAAATGTAAATGGAAGCCTCCAAGGCTTTCAGATGACAGATTGTTTGTGAATGGATGAAAAATCATGGCCACTTTTGCAAGAAGGGCCTCCACTCGTTCAAGCAGTCACATCACAAACTGAGGAGAAATTTCCACTCCATAATCTCTGGAAGCACACAGCTTAAAATTGTTGCATAAAATTCCTTTCTGTGTTACTTTAATGGAGTTGTTAACCCATTAATTATAGGGTAGCCCACAAAAAAAATCATAAAAAGCAGCACCCGACCAGAGGAAATTAAACCTCTAGCTGTCAATCTCTGACTGATGGCTGTTTGGTGCCCTGGAAAGCATACTATATAGTCTATTACCCTTCCTACTTCTTAACTTAATACACAGAATTCTAACAAACATCATGGCGCCTCCCTCATCTACCTTCTAAGTCTCATCAGATTTCGTCAGGTAACTAATCAAAAAACATTTCTTTTTTTTTAAATCACTGAATTTCCTTCTCTTCTATATCAACTTGTATAGTATTAAAGAATGGCAATCTAACTGAAGTTTTAAAATCAATTTGATTAAAAAAGCTGAATTCAATGCATGGAACATCCCAGGCAATACACCTGCAATTTTCTGATGTGGGCCATTGGCAGGCAAAGTACTGAGCAGAGTTTTGGACTCGAGAAATGTTCCCTATTAAATGTATTCAAGTGGGAAATTAGATCTGATTTCCGGAGAGAGAAGTGATTGAGGGTTATGATGAGAAGATGTGTAAGTGAGGTTGCAATTAAAAAGCGATGGGCTCAGTAGGCCTATTGGCCATTTCCAGTTTCTAAAATTCCTTATGAAAATAATATTTGTTCTTTCCCAGCTCTCCACTTGTATCATTTGCTTTTAAAGTTACAAGGTTCAGTGTTTTCGGTGAGAAATAAGAATTTGACCCTTGACTGAAGTCTCTGGCTATGATTGAAATGTTGTGGAGAAGTGGTTTTTCAAAAATAAAGTTTTAAAACAAGACATTTTTGAGTATTCAGATAAGGTGGACATCACCAGAATAGGTGGCTGCCTGCAATATAACTGTGAGGAAAAGTATATCGATTCAGCCAGAGAAAAGCACTCACCACAGCTATGGCAACTGCTGATAGACCTGAACCTAACCTGGACTTTCTCATTAGCGATTGCACAGCCAGTCATACTCCCACTCAGCTTTGTTTGTTTTTTGCAGTGCTTTGTTATGACCAGAGGTTGTGATCTTTGAGTCAGCCCTTAGGAACTGAAGGGGAAAGGAATATAATGAAACAGCACTAAAAATGTAAAGGGCAAGAAGGAGAAGAAAAGCAATGTAAGTACATAAAAACAAGATTACAACATTTTAAAAAGATCAAAGAATAACAGAAGAGAGTAGAAACCTTTCTTGGGTGGTAGTGTGTAGATTGTTGTGATACCTCTTGCCTTCGATGGAACTGAATAGTGGCCTATGTGACACCACCTGTCCAAGATGAATTTCTACTCCAGGGTGTTAGTGCATTATCCTTTGAAAAGAACTACAAGGACGTTGTTAGTTTATGGCTTCACTCTGGCTTTCTTCGGGCATGGTCTGGGTCTGTGGGGACATCTTTAGTTGTGTGGGCTTCTGGGGTAAAGAGGAAGAAGGAAAGAACTTGCATTCATATAGCACCTTTCATGACCTTAGGACATCCAAAAGAGCTTCACAGCCAATGAATTACTTTTGGAGTGTAGTCATTGTTGTAATGTAAGAAATGTGGCAGCCAATTTGCACACAGCAAGCTCCCACACACAGCAATGTGATAATGACCAGATAATCTGATTTAGTGATGTTGGTTGAGGCATAATATTGGCCAGCGCACCAGGCAGAACTCCCCTGCTCTTCTTTTAATAGTGCCGATATTTTACATCCACCTGAAAGGGCCTCGGTTTAACATATCCAAAAGACAGCAGCTCTGACATTCCTCACTGCTGCACTTGAATGCCAGCCTGAATTTTGTAGGCAAGTTTCTGAAGTGGGGCTCAAGTCCGCAAACTTTTTTCTTGATATCCAGGCAGAGGTCATATTTCGCATTCTCTGACTGAAATACATTCCATAGATGTTTTACCCACATATTTGTGGCAGGGCGGGTTACACTATACCACAGTGGTCAGTGGAGGATGGGGTGCATGGTGTGGACGTATTGACTTTTAGTTGGCAATGTCACTTGTGCTACCCTGTATACTGTAAGAAGACTATAGGAAAATGTTCTCCCCAGTGGGTAGGGTTAGCTGGCAATGGCCTGGATCATGCTCTTTGATCTCCTGATTTGCTGGCTGAAAAGGCTGACTGAATGGGCAAGCCCGAGCCCACATCAATGAGTGGCCTCTGGCCACAGCTCCTCCTGCAGGAAAGGGTGGTATTTGTGGACCAGATGTGTGATGAAGTAAGTTTGACACAGTGTCTTGGGTTGGTTCTTGCACATTCTGCTACAGGTAGTATATAGAATTACATGCTAATTTACAGCACAGAAATATACCATTCAGCCCAACAGATCTATGCTGGTGCTCATGCTCCACACGAGCCTCCTCCCACATCTCTTCATTTAATCTTATCACAATGCCCTTCTATTTCTTTCTCCCTCATGTGTTTATCTAGCTTCCCCTTGAATGTATGTATCCGATTTGCCTCAACTACTCCTTGTGGTAGAAAACTTCACATTCTAATCAATTACTTGGATCCTTCACTGGTCAAACGCAGGTACTAGTCTGCTGTAGAGAGAACGAATTGTAAGTTTTTATACAGATGGAGGGTCTGTCACACGATGGCCCAGTGTATTCTCTCTGGGTAAAGAGGTTTTTCCTGAATTCCCTATTGGATTTATTAGTGACTATTTGCTATTTATGGCCCCTACTTTTGGTCTCTACCACAAATCAAAACACCTTCCCTACATCTACCTTAACAACCCACTTCATAATTTTATAGATCTCTTTTAGGTCACTCTCAGCATTCTCGTTTTGAGAGAAAAGAGTCCCAGTCTGTTCAGCCTTTCCTGTTAAGTATAACATTGCAGCTCTGGTATCATCCTAGTAAATCTTCTTGCATCTCCTCCAGTGCTTTTAAATATTTTTGGATAATGTAGAGATCAGAACTGTGCACATGATACCTGTACTGATGTTCCCAAACTGCCAAATATCAGGGATTTTCTCCATTTTATTCTGATCTCTAATACTTTTCTGCTCCTTGCATAACAGACTACATTAATGTACCAATGGATATCTCTGAAAATACTCACTGATAAACTGCACAGTGACTTAATAAAATACTTGCATGAGAAAAAAAGAGTAGATATTGGAAAAGGCAAACAAAAATAATGGATAAAGGGGAAAGGCCATAGAATTTTATGTGCAGCATTTTACACTACTTATTTGTCTCTTGTGATTATTTTAAATTTGGAAATGACAGAATACAGAGTGTGTACCAGTGAAGACTGAAAATAATGCATCCAGCTGTCAGACTGCAGTGAATCTACCCAGATTGGTGCCAGTTACCACTTTTTAATTCATCCTTTTTTCACTGAGAAATAGACTTCTGTGTGGAAGTAATCTATATCCACTATACCCTGAGGGTGCATTTTCTAAAATAAATGCATGCGACCCGGGATCGCTCACTTCCATGTACTTCTGTTGTGTCATGAACTCTTGTGTCTCAGAGGCTTTTCAGAGCTACTAATCCGAGTTCCCCTGGCAGGAATGTGCGTCAGTTGCACAAGGTGCTGCGACCCAGTGATGGAGGTCATTCATCTCAAACCATTGCCACCGACTCGCTGTGACATGGCAACGGAGAAGGGGTCTGCTGGAGCCATAATACCGGCAACCCGACACTGCAGCACTGCCTCTGGTAACCACGTGAAAACAAGCCTTTAATTAATAATTAACATTGCCACGAGAACCCAAGAGAACTGCAGCAGTGGAACCTATAAACCCAAGTTAGAGGAATGCTGAAAGCCTCTAATGATCCACAATAATCACTCTTTCAATAGGCTGCTGCAGCAGCTCGAGGTATCCGTTTCTCCACAGACACTGCCGAGACCGGCAGCCACTGTGTGAGCAAAGCTCTGGGACCAAGTAATGACCCATAAAATGTTACTTCAAGGTATGTTCTCTAGCCCCTTTGAGTCAGAGGTCAACAACAATCTGAGATAATGACTACTAATAATGTCATTTGATCAGGATAGAAAATGTTATGAGATCTATGAGAAAATTATTCTGAACAAAGAGAAAAAAGTTGCAAACTCTTTATTCTTTGTTTAGATTTAAATAACCCTTTCTTATTTCTTCCTTCCTTCCAATTCCCTTAACAATTACTATTATGATCAGGTGAGGAGGGGTTGAAAGGCTCCCCTCTTGTCCTTCTCCTTGTTTGCCCACAACAGGGTTTATTTCTTTTAACAGTGGAAATGCTTACCAATTCAATGAGTGTTTAACCCTTTTTGTGCTGTGATCATAAAAAAAATTGGACAGGTTTTCTTGAGGTTAAACAAAAGTGTTAGTTTATTGTACTTAAAAACCAAAACCCAATCTCAAAGTAAAATAATAAACTACACTCCAACTTTCTCTCACACACATTCACACGCATGAGAATCACACATACACAAATAGGTTACAGGGTGGAGAAGAATAGGTTGGTTGGATTCGAGTCCGAAACAAATAAAAAGAATATTCAGTCTATGGACTGGTAATTCAGTTGTCTTCCAGCTGAATTTGTGGTCCTGAAGTTTCTGGCTGGTAGATGTGGTCAACTGGTTCAGAGTTTTCTTGGAGAAAGTGATGCAGATGGTTTTCTTCCTGGAGTCTCTGTCTGCAACAATGATAGGCTTGGATGTTCACAGCCAGCAGGCAGGGGTCGAACGTCCAAGGTCACCTGGAGAGAGAGAGAGGGGGGGAGACCACACTTGGGTCCTTCATTGGTCAAACTCAGGTGCTTGTCTGCTGTAGAGAGAAGGAATTACAAGTTTTCATATTGATGGAGTGTCTGTCACATGATGGCCTAGTGTATTCTCTCTTTTGCACTTTAATTGAATCAGGTCTAAGAATTCAAATCTCTCTCAGGTCCCATTGTTTCAGTGTTTGCCCTTTGATTGGTCCATCTCCACCACTGTTTATGTTCCAAGATGGCCTTGAATGTCTTGTTAATGAAATCAAAACAAGTAGCTCATTCAAAATGCTCAAGCCATTCTTCTGGTTAGAGATTTTACCAGACCTACGTCTCCACCTCAATACATTGATATGTAAGGTATTTAGATGCAAATTATAGCGGCCATTTCAGCTGCTCACAGTGATCCTTTTATCAGTTTTTTGTCTCCTGTTTTCTTTTTAAAGTTTGATTCAAGTTTCCAACCGATGGATTAAAAAAAAATCATCATTCAGCAGAGCACGTTCATGACAATTACACAATACCATTGGTCCACCAGGCCTGTTTTGGATAGTGCCTCATAGCATTTTCACCTTTGTACATTTGCAAATATGTGGAATGGCAATCTATTATTGCATTTTTCAGGTACCATGCAGTGTGTGCCACCAGTAAAAGAATTACTAGGCCTTATTCAGTTGACAGGAACAGAGACCCATGTTTTTCTGCCTGTTCTCCACCCCCCAACAATTATCTGCCACCAGTTGCCCAAGTTTCCACAAAGGCTTTCAAAGCATATTAAGCTGGTTCAGTGAATCATAGAATCATACAGTACAGAAGGGGGCCATTCAGCCCATTGTGTCTGTCCTGGCTCTTTGAAAGAGTTCTCCAATTAATCCCAGTCCACCCAGTTCTTTCTGCAGAGCCCTGCAAATTGTTCCTTGTTAATTATCTATCCAATTCCCTTTTGGAAGCTGCCATTGAATCTGCTTCCACCACCCTTTCAGGCAGTGCAGTCCAGTTCATAACAATCACTGTGTCAAAAAAAATCTCTTCATTACCCTCTCTGGTTGTTTATCTTGAACATCCCCTCTCCTAGAAGCGTCACCTATAGAAGGCTTGGATACTGTTCTCCAAAATGGCCTCCACTGCAGTAACAGGAGTGTGGAGGCACAGAATAGGACATAAATACAGGATAGCAATGCACAGAGGTTGGGTTGTCAACCCCAAAATCAGACAATATTGCTGAAATTAAAAGCACCAGACAATAGCCCTGTCAAGCCTTAGGATCAAAGGGACCAAGAATTTTGCTGCTATGAAATACAACAAAAACTTTTGTCAAATATTTTAATAAAAAATTACCTACTGCAAAGGCTGGTCAGAAGAATACAAGAACAAGAAATAGGAGCTGGAGTAGGCCATTCAACCCTTCAAGCCTGCTGCACCATTCAATAAGATCATGGCTGCTCTTCTACTTCTACTCCACCTTCCCACACTATCCTCTTATCCTTTAATTCCCTTAGTAACAAAAAATCTATCGACCTCTGTCTTGAATATACTCATGACTGAACACCCACAGCTCTTGTTCAGGGAGAGAAATGTAGAACTGCACTATTAGGCTTCATGCAAACATCAAATAATAAACTGCCAGAATAATGCTTTAGCAGGTAATGGTGTTATCAGAATCTTAACATATTCTTATAGTCTCGTAAAACCGTCCAAGGTGAGTGGCATTTGTGGTCAAATATTCAAACCTTGCAGGACAGTTGTGTCCCTTCCATGAGCTCCACCTTTCAAATCTGAGTTAATTTTATTCACTACTGTTCTTTACTTTACAGCTTCTAATTTCATCTGAATGCCTCTGACATCAAGTTTAAGGTACAGTGCCTGTCTTTCAGGATCTTTCATGGTCTATCAACCAAACCTTGTTGCTTGCATTGACTTTATATTGTGGCCTTATTGGCTGGTTGTCACCTGGTTATACCAACCTTCCCTCTTGGCCGTTAGCATTGGCATTCATAAAAACCTACTGCTCAAGAACCATGGGGTACTGAGGTTAAAGTTGAAGAGTCAGAACATCTCAGATGCGAACCCTACCTTCTACTCTCCATTAATGCTGCCTGACCAGCTTAGATCTTCCAGCACTTTCTGTTTTTATTTCAGATTTTCAGCAACTGAAGTATTTTGTCTTTTATTGGCTGGCAGGTCTCAGAGGGCAGGACTTCCATTCCTTGATCCCGTGGAAGGCCCAACGCTGTCCAGTTAAGTACCTAATTGGCACTTGATTCGGCAGGCCACACACAGAAGTAGCGATGCAGAGTTCTCAGCAGCAACTTTTGCCAGAGGTCAAGACCCCCGTCGTCCAGATAAAATCCTAGCCTCTGTGACTCAGCAACCCTTCATAGCTTTGGTCAAAGTTCTCCTGCACACAGTTTTCTGCAAGGGTGTGTCTTCATATGCTAATTTCTTTTGTGCCCTCAGAATATGTACTGACTCCACAGCTGCATCCTGCTCACTCATCCCCTTACTGATCTTATATGTTAAACTGCAGCTGCTACCATTGCTCTGGTTTGGAAAGTCAGTGAGAAGAGAAGCTGTCAGATTCTGCTACCCCCACACCACCACCCTCAAGCCCCTGCCCCACTCTCTGTGTTGTGCTTGGGTTCTGTTTTGGAAGCCCCCAACTCAATGTCCCTCCACCAAGGTTGCCTCAGTCCCTGACTTTCTGAAGCAGGGTGCACATTGAACATCCACATGTTGGGAATCTTAGCTTGCAGACCCAAGAGCTCCTTTCCTCACTCCTGCAACCCAACCCTAGCTTTCTAAACCACTGTTGACAATACATGAGAGAAAAAAAAATCCTCAGCCATCGGTCAGTGGCAGAGCAAGGAATAATAACAAATATATTTCCAACATGCGGCAAGAATGTAATACCAATAAAGAGATCATTTTCAGAGAAGGAATCTCTTCTCGTCATGCGACACTGACACAAGGCAGATGCTGCTTCATAAATTCTGTACAACATTTTCCTGTCCTGCAATCTGAATAAACCATTACCTATTTCAAAGGCAGTTGCAGTGCACTGAGCAAATCCAACAGAAGTAACAGTAAGGTACCTATTTAACACACAATAAATAAACAAGTGTGTTCAGGGATTAACACAAGCTCAGGATTCTAATTAATGCATAAACCACTCAAGCTTTGCTGTCTTGGTTTCTATTATAAGAAGCCTTTACAAATATAGTCATGTATACCAAGCAGTCAAATTCATGGGTATAATTTTCAGTAAAGCCGTCTTCCTGTTATATGATACTGAGAGAAAGCAAGTCAGGCATCATAATTGTAGTAACTCCTCTACTGCTGTCACACAAGTATTTAAATCACAAGACCTGTCCTAATGCAATTCCTTTTCCATGATACACATCAAATGTTGGTGTCTCCAAGAGTTCGCAGTAAAGTTGAGTACGCTGTTTTACTAGTTACCAGACTGAGATTGGTTGTCTGTTTAAGTTGGTGCAAGGCTGGCAGACTCGAATTAGACCCTGGTGCCACGTCAGTCTCTGGCCAAAAGATATGGAACTCTGCATATCTGTGGTTGTGTGCAGCCACCATCAAGCCATTGGAACAATGGTTAAAATGTTACTGTTAGCAAGAGCAGACTTTTCTGTCAACTCTCAGCTAACATTAAAAAGATTAAAGATGGGGGTGACCCAATGGAGCTAAAACTACCTCACATCAATGTCAAAGCAGCCAATGAATTATATAACTATTTACAAATTCAAACCAAATAACTTAAGTATAGGGTTGTAACACAGTCTTAGGGGACAGCATATCATCTATGTTATATATATCTAGGTCAAATCAATGTTATAACCTCCCTCCGTTCCCCCTACCCCCACTCCGAACCTTTGCTGTCATGCTTTGACATCATACAAACACCTTTGTTGTTACAGTTTTGAAATGTTTTGAGGATGCTGCTCCTGAAATGTTGCTACAGGAGGAGCAGCAAAGGAGGGTTGTCTTCTTTGGAACTGAGCAGTAGACCTACCATTCCCTCAATCAGGGGCAAAGTCAGAATTTCCTGGGTGAAAGTGGCTGCGTGAGTGAATGCAATCTCCCACATCCATAGGTCATGGATTTCAAATATTGTCAGGAGTCAGGAAGATTGCTTGGGTAGGAATACCCAGAATTTGCCCACTCTTAAATATATGGCATTAGGATCCATAGCACATAGAGTTTACTGGCAATCCGATGCAGCTTCACTGAACTACACACAAAAGAGGATGTTTCATCTTGTGGGGCAATCTAGAACGAGAGGTCATAGGTTTAGGATAAGGGGTGGCAGATTTAAAACAGAGATGAGGAGAAATTACTTCTCTCAAAGGGTCGTGAGTTTGTGGAATTCACTACACCAGAGTGCGGTGGATGCCAGGACATTGAGTAAATTTAAGGAGGAGATAGACAGATTTTTATTTAGTAAAGGGTTGTGGAGAGCAGGCAGGAAAGTGGAGTTGAGGCCGAGATGAGATCAGCCATGATCGTATTGAATGGCGGAGCAGGCTCGAGGGGTTGAATTGCCTACTCCTGCTCCTAGTTCTTATGACCTTATAAACACTCAGGCAACCTTTGAGCTTTTCCATATCTGTGCTTATATCACAGCAAGGGAGATCATATATTTGGCCCTGAAACATGCTTCCAATGTGGCACATAAATCTTGGAAGTGGTGCTTAATGTAGGCAAGCATTGGGGCAGCATTGTCACTGCTCCTCCAAACTATAATATCTGTATGCTTCGTATCTGCTTACAGGAAAAGGCAACACATAACAGTCAGGAGCAAGCGAGGGCCTCACAACCTCTGCCTTTGGACTTAATTTAAGGAATCATTAGCTTAGAGGCCTTAAAAGGACTGGGTAAGATTAAAGACTGTCACCAAGCTCATGGCTAGTATCATGTTTTTCCTTGTGTACTCAGTAACAAATAGCCATGCACAGCACAACAGCTACATGGTCCACTGTATATTTGCCCTGTCATCTCTGTTAGTAGGAATTCCTTATTGTTACCATTCCAACATATATTCCTGTTCTTTTTCTATCGGGCTAAAGTTAAAGGTCATGGATTTAAAATATAGTTAGAAGTCAGGAAGATTGCGAGGGTAGGAATATCCAGTATCTGCCCACTCTTAAATATATGGCATTAGGATCCATGCCACATAGAGTTTACTGGCAACCCCATGCAGCTTCATTCAACTTCTATGTTAAAGTGCCACCAAATATGCCAGTACCTCTCCACAGCTCCTGTCACTCACAGCATCTGATGAACGCATCAACCCATCTGGTTGGTTTATTAAATCAGGTCGTAGAGAGACCAAAATGTGAAGCAGCAAATGGTGTAAAAGAACAGTACATTCATGGACAGAGGTGAAGCTTGATCACTTTCTCAGCTGCTTCCACCCGGGATTGGCAACTCACAGAGCTTAGGTAGAGACACCAATGCTGCTATCTGAGTGCCAACACTTTTTGAGACCATTTGATGTATCCAAAACACCCTGCAAGGTGTGATGGTGAGTGTGGATGATTCCCCTGCCAACATCTGTGTCATGGTGCCTTTAGGACATGGTAATTCCATGGGTATCAGCAGAACTGTACTGAGGACAGAAGTGCCAAGACCAGGTGCAGTCTCTCCATGTTCTGCCTGGAGTTCTGCCAAGGTTAGAAATGTAATCGGTTTTAAGCAAGTGAAGAGTGGGGGGCGGGGGAGACGAGGACAAAAGGGAAGGTGTGTGATAGGAAGAGGGCAGGAGAGATTAACTGACAAGGAGGTCATGGGGCAAAGGCAAAGGGAGTGTTAATGATGTAGTGAAAGACAAAGTGTTAGTGCAGAGAGAGTGATAATGACAGAGTAATGCACAGTTCTGACCAAAAGCACAAACATGAAAAACTAAGTTTAAGGCAAACAGGCACACAACTGGGCTTGTTTTCACTGGAGTTTAGAAGAGTGAGAGGAGACTTGATTGAAGGGGTGGTGGCAGAGGATTGGAGAATTGCAAACGTTACACCTTTGTTCAAACAAGGGTGTAAAGATAAGCCTAGCAACCACAGGTCAGTGGTGGGAAAGCTTCTAGAAAAAATAATTCGGGGAAAAATTGAGTTAATTAAGGAAAGCCAGCATGGATTTCTTAAGGGAAAATCATGTTTAACTAACTTGCTGGAGTTTTTTGAGGAGGTAACAGAAAGGGTTGATGAGGACAATGCTGTTAATGTGGTGTACATGGACTTTCAAAAGGCATCTGATACAGTGCCATACAACAGACGTGTGAGCAAACTTGTAGCTCATGGAATAAAAGGGACCGTCACAACATGGATACGAAATTGGCTGAGTGACAGGAAACAAAGCGTAGTGGTTAATAGATGTTTTTCGGGCTGGAGGAAGATTTGTAGTGGAGTTTCCCAGGGATCAGTGTTGAAACCCTTGCTTTTCCTGATATATATTGATGACCTAGACCTTGGTGTACAGGGCACAATTTCAAAGTTTGCAGATGATACGAAATTGGAAGCATGGTGAACTGTGAGGAGGATAGTGTAGAACTTCAAAAAGACATAGACAAGTTGGTGGAATGGGCAGACAGGTGGCAGATGAAGTTCAATGCAGAGAAATGTGAAGTAATTCAGTTTGGTAGGAAAACATGGAGAGACAATATAAAATAAAGGGTAAAATTCTAAAGGGGGTGCAGGAGCAGAGGAACCTAGGTGTATATGTGCATAAGTCATTGAAGGTGGCAGCACAGGTTGAGAGTGTGGTTAATAAAGCATATAGTATCCTGGGCTTTATTAATAGGGGCATAGAGTACAAGAGCAAGGAAGTTACGTTGAACTTGTATAAAACACTAGTTTGGCCTCAGCTGAAGTATTATGTCCAATTCTGGGCGGCGCACTTGAGGAAAGACGTGAGGACATTGGAGAGAGTACAGAAAAGATTCACCAGAATGGTTCCACGGATGAGGAATTTCAGTTATGAAGATAGATTGGAGAAGTTAGGACTGTTTTCCTTGGAGAAGAGAAGGCTGAGAGGTGATTTGATAGAGGGATTCAAAATCATGAGGGGTCTGGACAGAGTAGATAGAGAGAAACTGTTCCCACTCGTGAAAGGATCGAGAATGAGAGGGCGCAGATTTAAAGTATTTGGTAAGAGAAACAAAAGTGACACGAGGAAAAACTTTTTCACGCAGCGAGTGGTTAAGGTCTGGAATACGCTGCCTGAGAACGTGGTGGAGGCAGGTTCAATTGAAGCATTCGAAAGAGAATTAGACAGTTATATGAAAAGAAAGAATGTGCAGGGTTATGGGGATAAGGCAGGGGAATGAAACTGAGGGAGTTGCTCTTTCAAAGAGCCAGTGCAGACACAATGGGCTGAATGGCCTCCTTCTGCACTGTAACGATTCTGTGATTCTGTGATCTTGTGACATATATAAGATCCCGAAAGGTCGTTCGTATGGTTAAAATAATGATAAAACAAAATAAAACAAAATAATAAAAGAAGGGCCAGTGCAGCTGTCCCCAATATATTAAGGAGACCCAACTTAGATCGGGTGACTACTTTGTGGAACGCCTCTGATCAGTCTGCAAATGTGATCCTAAGCCTCCGGTCGCCTGTCATTTTAATTCTCTGTCCCACTCCCATTCTGACCTCCCCTGTCCTCATCCCCCTACACTTACCAATGAAGCTCAATGAAAGCTCGAGGAGCAACACCTCACCCTTCGATTAGGCACTTTACAGCCTTCCGGACTCAACACTTAAAGTTCAACAATTTCAGATCATAACCACTACTCCTATTTTTTCAGACAGCAGCTGTTGGTAGTTCTGCTGTTGCCATTTACACCTCCTTAGACCCATCTTTTGTTTCTTTATTTGTTCCATTACCATCCATTTTTACCTTGCACCATCAGCCCTTTCGTCATTTAATCTTAAATAAAAGCAAAATGCTGCAGATGCTGGAATTCTGAAATAAAAACAAGAAATGCTAGAAATACTCAGCAGGTCTGGCAGTATCTGTGGAGAGAGAGGCAGAATTAACATTTCAGGTCAGTGACCCTTCATCAGAACTGACTTCCACCCTGTCATGAACTTTCCCTTTTGCTCTTTTCCCCCTACTCCCTTTCCCTGCCTCTGTACTTGCTTAAAAACTATTCTATCTCTAACATTTTCCAGTTTCAATGAAAAGCCATTGACCTGAAATGTTAACTTGTTTTTCTCTCTCTGCAGATGCTGCCTGACCTGCTGAGTAATTCCAGCATTTTCTGTTTTTGTTGCAGCAATCTCTTGTCTGGATTCAACATTCTGGAGGATTAGATTGGCAGCACTTTAATGCAAGACTTTACACCCCTTAGTGCTGGCCAGATGTCAGTTCCCACACAGGTCCCTGGACATTCTGAGATATGCCAACAGTACCAGATTGTGGTCTTTCATCCCACACTCCTGTACTCTCTTGCTCATCTGAATTTCTGAATGTCAGAGCAATACCCAAAGATCTTCATATCCTCAGTGATATAGTTCCTCCAATGGATGGAAAAAGAAAGGGTGCAAGGAAAACAAATACAACAATCTAAATGCAGCAAAACTATTTCAAAAATTATTAATAAACTCATTTCTAATGCAACAGCAAATATACCACAACACAGCTGTAAGAATGCAGCCCGCAGTGGACAGAGCAGGCTTTGGCTCCATTTTATATAGACTCAGAATCCAACCGGTGCATTCCTATCAGAAAGCATGGAAATTTTCAGGTGGCCACTAGTCTTATTTCCTATCTATATGCTGACCCTTGGTGACACCATCTGAAAGCACAGAGTTAGTTTTCACATGTACACTGACAACACCCAGCTCTACCTCACCACCACCTCTCTCGACTCCTCCACCATTGCTAAATTATCAGACTGCTTATCCGACATCCAGTACTGGAGGAGCAGGAATTTCCTCCAATTACATATTGCGAGGACTGAAGCCATTGATTTTGGTCCCCACTCCAAGCTCCGTTCCCTAGTTACCGACTCCATCCACTTCCTTGGCAACTAACCCAGACTGTTTACAACCTTGGTGTCATATTTGACCCTGAGATGAGCTTCAACCACATATTCACACCATCACTAAGATTGCCTATTCCACCTTTGTAATATCGCTTGACTTCATCCCTGCCTCAGCTCATTTGCTGCTAAAACTCTCTTTCATGCTTTTGTTACTTCTAGTCTTGACTATTCCATTGTGCTCTGGGCTGGTCTCCCACATTCTACTCTCCATAAATTTGAGGTCATCCAAAACTCTGTTGCCCGTATCTTGACTCACACCAAGTCCCGTTCTCTTATCACCGCTGCGCTCGCTGACCTACATTGGCTCCCGTTCATCAATGTCTTGACTGAAAAATTCTCATCCTTATTTTCAAATCCCTCTGTGGCTTCACCACTCCCTATCTCTGTAATCTCTTTCAGCCCCACAACCCTCTGAGATATCGGCACTCATCTAATTCTGGCCTCTTCAGAATTTCCAATTTTAATCACTGTTTCATTGGTGGTTGCACCTTCAGTTGCCTAGACCCTAAGCTCTGGAATTCCTCCCTACATCTCTCTGCCTCTCTACCTTGCTTTCCTCCTTCAAGACAGTCCTTAATGTTAATGGTGTGTCAATGGTTTGATTATATGCAGATGAAAGGTGTTAATTGGGGTCTTAGTTGAACACTTATAAGCAGGCACTCACTGAGACTGGTGGAAGGGTTTGAGTGAGGAGTTACATGTTTGTAATCATTTTACTCTGCACAATAAATGTGAAACTGAGTAAATATAGGCTCCAGCATTAACCTTCCACAACAAGCTTTCTGCAATTTAACACTTAAAACATATCTCTTTGACCAAGCTTTTAGTCATCTGTCCTAATATCTTCTTATGTAACTCGGTGTCATATTTTGTTTTATAATGCTCCTGTGAAGCGCCTTGGGATATTTTATTACATTAAAAGCACTATATAAATTTAAATTGTCGTTGTTGCTTTTGTAATCACACAAATTTATGAGATTTGCGCCGGGAACATCTTTCGGGGATTCTCCTGTTCAGCCACTATAATTTCAGTCATCAGTCTTCAATTAGCTTCTTTGCACAAGGGAACATCTCTTTGGAAGACTGGCCAGAAAACGATGAATGATTAGAATCAGGTGAGATGCAGATCGATAGCCTATTCATCAGATTTTCCCAGCTCCCACTTGCCCGTTGTGTCCTTGGACAATGGACACACTATAGGAATGTTTGCCCTTTAATTGGAGAACTCAAGGAGGATCAGGTAACTGATGTCCAAAGCAGCATGAGCAAGCCATTGTGAGGGCTTTCATGTCCCTACAGCCCTATTTGCATCTAAAGGTGGGGGTGGGGGGAAGTGACATTTAAGCAAGACCAAAATTACAGTGTTATTGATGTGCCAACTTATGGCTAATTTCCTGCCCATTCATATTTTCAGGGCAGTGGTAGGGGATCTCGGAGGTTTTAATCCTGGTATCAAGAGCTCTCCTTGGAAACAGGAACATCATAAATAAATGCAAATTGAGATGAGATGGTGACCCCCCCCCCCCACCCAGCCACAACCCCTCCCACCCTCCCTAGGTCATTTTAATCTCTGTCCACATTGCTGCCACTGGTAGCTGCTCCTGCCCACCAAACATGGGTGGTAGAAATTGGATGCTGGTCATTTTGAGTGTACTTTAAAGTCAGGGAAAGCTCACTTTTATTACTGCAGTTGCTTGAGGGTTCTGAGTCTCAAAGGCTTCCAATATTTGATTTCCTTGCTGCTATAGATAATGCAAAAAGATATTTCCCTACCACTATAAACTGCTGCTCTCTTTCAATCCCAATGCTTCCAGCCTTCCCCGGCTAAAGACCCTTCAAATTCGGCTGCCCCAGTGGATCTCCCCACAGTTCAGTGAGCAGCATATAGGGAACACATTTCACACTGACAGCTTGCTGAATTTATTTCTGTTTAGTTTAGTTTAGAGATACAGCACTGAAACAGGCCCTTCGGCCCACTGAGTCTGTGCCGACCATCAACCACCCATTTGTACTAATCCTACACTAATCCCATATCCCTACCACATCCCCACCTGTCCCTATATTTCCCTACCACCTACCTATACTAGGGGCAATTTATAATGGCCAATTTACCTATCAACCTGCAAGTCTTTGGCATGTGGGAGGAAACCGGAGCACCCGGAGGAAACCCACGCAGACACAGGGAGAACTTGCAAACTCCACACAGGCAGTACCCAGAATTGAACCCGGGTCGCTGGAGCTGTGAGGCTGCGGTGCTAACCACTGCGCCACTGCGCCGCCCCAGTTAGGCTTTGCCAGGCAAATGGCACAAACAAACTTCAAGTGGGCACAACTCAACCTGTCCATCTCCTGCCCAAATCATGCTGTATACAGAAGTCCCCGCACGCCAGTACATTTGGTCTAGGAGGGGGAGCTTGAAAGATATGGGCTCTGTGGACATTGAATGACAGCACAGGGTTCAGGGAATATACTTTGTGATTTGCACAATATGTTTTATGGAAATGTCAGCACATAATGATCATGCTGCAGCTCAAGATAGAATGAAGAACTTGTATTTGTTTAGCACCTTTCATGTTGTCAAGGTGGCCTAAAGCACTTTACAAATGAATTCGTTTTGAAACATTATCGCTGTCATACAGGCAAACACAGCTGATGGTGATATCCTATAAACAAGTTAATGAAAGGTAATCTGTTTTGCTAGTGTTTGTTGAGATAGAGGCCCAGAATTTCCATGTTTGTCCGATCTTTGGGAAATGGCTGAAAGGGCTATTTTCAGCTGTTTGTGCTGTTTCTCCAGGAATTCCACTCATCTCCCACTAAGTTTAAGGAATGAGACATTAGATTCATAGAATGGTTACAGCACAGAAGGAGGCCATTCGGCCCACCCAGTCCATGTCAGCTCTATGTAAGTGCAATTCATCTAATTCCACTCCCCTGCCCTTTCCCCATAACCCTGCAAGTTTCTTTTCTTCAGGTGCTTATCCAATTCCCTTTTGATAGCCACAATTGAATCTACCTCCACCAAACTCTCTGGCAGTTCATTCCAGATCCTAACCACTAGCTGCATAAAAAATTGTCTTTATGTTGCCTTTGGTTCTTTTGCCAATCACCACAAATCTGTGTCCTCTTGTTCTTGACCCTTCTACCAATGGGAACAATTTCTCTCTGTCTTCTCTGTCTAGACCCATCATGATTTTGAAAACCTCTATCAAAACTCCTCTCAACCTTCTCTTCTCTAAGGAGAACAATCCCAGTTTCCCCAATCTGTCTACATAACTGAAGTTCTTCCTCTTTTGAACCATTCTCATAAATCTTTTCTGCACCCTCTCTAAAGCCTTCACATCCTAAAGGATGATCAGGAGACCACACACCTCTCCCCAAAAAATCAGGGCCAGAGAATGTAATGTCAATGCCGCACTTTTTCTGGATAAAGGCATTTAATTACTCTCTTCATACAAGTCTGAAAGGACATCACATACCCGAACACCCCCATCAATGACCCTACTTGAAGCAAACCCCAGCATAGCTACAGCAGTTTCAGGAGAGATAATTATTTATAGTTAGAAGAAATCGCATAGTGAACACTGGTGAGGAACATGTTGCTGTGGTGATGGTCGATGCAGCATAGGGTATAGCTGATATAGGGCAGAGCACAGCATGCTAACAGCCCCTCCAAAGTTGCATGCTTTCAAACAGAGTCTGGTACACCAGCAAGTATGCATTGAAGAGTCTCTTGTCTCCTTACACACCACTTTGAAAGGTGTTCCTCATTGTGTGATGGATTCCAACACCCACATATACACTGTCATCTCCCACGCGTGATATGGAGCAATACTTTTCGGCAATAAAGTCTGTTGTGCTATCTGGAATGGAGGCCTCATGTATGCAGGCCAAAAGCACAGTAGGAACACCTTTCATAAGTCTTCTCACTTCTAGTGCAGAGGCTTTGGGTCCAAACTCCAAGATTCAGCATGGACCGGGTCCAACTCACTTGGAGAACTGTTACATTCAACCTTGTCGTAAGGAATCTGAGACCTCATACATACCCAGTGAGCAGTCAGGATAGTGAGGAGATACTCTGCCGAAATGGCATGTGTGGACTTCCTTCTGGCCTCCTTGTCTCGAGAGACGATGGGTAAGTGCCTAGAGGTGGTCAGTGGTTTGTGGAGCAGCGCCTGGAGTGGCTATAAAGGCCAATTCTAGAGTGACAGACTCTTCCACAGGCACTGCAGGTGAAGTTGGTTGTCGGAGCTGTTACACAGTTGGCTCTGTCCTTACATTTCTGTCTCTTTTCCTGCCAATTGCTGAGTCTCTTCGATTCGCCTCTCTTCAGCCCCACCTTTATAGCTGTCCGCCAGCTCTGGCGATCGCTGGCAACTGACTCCCACAACTTGTGGTTAATGTTGCAAGACTTCATGTCACGTTTGCAAATGTCTTTAAAGCGGAGCCATGGATGGCCGGTGGGTCTGATACTAGTGACGAGCTCGCTGTACAATATGTCCTTGGGGATCCTGCCATCTTCCATGCGGCTCACATGGCCAAACAGTCTCAAGCGCCGCTGGCTCAGTAGGGTGTATATGCTGGGGATGTTGGCCACCTCGAGGACTTTTGTGTTGGAGATACGGTCCTGCCACCTGATGCCAGTGATGACCATTGGCCAGTCTGGACATAGCAACAGGTGCCTCTCCCATGCGCTTGTTGATTTCTGCATCGAGAGACGGGTTACTGGTGATGGCTGAGCCCAGGTAGGTGAACTCAACAGAAAACAGATAGCACTCGTGTCACAGCAGTTCAGTGCTTTCATGCAGCCCTGTACAAGTGACAGTAGGTGCTGTCTCTGAAAGCAATCAATGCACAGTCATTACAGCATTGAAACAGGTGCATCAGAGTTATTCACACACAGCGTTAATGCAGAATCAGATGGTGATCTTTCTGCAATTCCTGTAGCTCGTTAGGTTGCTACATAAAAGCTATCAGTGTTACTTCTTCAGCTAGATTAGCACTAAGTTATAGTACAATCAGACAGATAGCAAACACCAGTGAAACACAATCTTCACAAGTACTTCAACAGCTAAAAAACTGAATGCTCTTTAATATATCCTGGAATCTATCACCATTTAATTGTGCAGAAAAGCATCATAATTCTCCTGGTCCTCTATGGGTGGAGCTATTCCTCATTCAAGGCATTGAAAGCCTCTGTCTATAGTAATATATGCAGCATATTGTTAAAATCTTGCAGGCCCTTTCTGGGGTATATTGTGTTACAACCAAGTGAGGAAGGTGTCTCAGGCTCCCCTCTTGCCCCTTTCCTGGTTTGACCGTAACAGGGTTTAACTTTTAAAACACAGTGATTTTAGCTTACCACCTCAGTGAGTCTTTGCTCACTGCATTCTAATTGTAATTGCAAATGAAACAATCAGACAGGTTTTCTTAGGTTTAAACAAGAATGATGTAAGCTTATTCGCCTTATCACTCTAACTCAGTTAAAAATGACTAAAATACATGACCCAACTATGCTAGCATGCACATGAGAGAAACACACACACAAATAGATACAGAGAGAAAGAAAGAATTGGGCGAAGGGGGTTGGGGGCAGTTGAAGTAGGGCTGGCAATAAATAGAATTTGGTTACTGGATGTTCATGTCCTTGATACAATGTCCTCAATTGAAGTTATGGTCTTAGGAGTTCTCGCTGGGGCCCGGTGCACAATTTCCAACTTGCTTCTCTGGTACATGTGACCATCTCTTTGCTTGAAATAGCAACTTCTCGGAGGGTTGCTGGACTCAGAGTCTTCCAGACACTCTGTTGGGGAGGGGGGTGGTGGTGGTGGTGGTGGGGTGGAGGTTTGTCTCTTACAAAGTCAATGACTCTCAAGGGCGGCATAGTGGCCTCACAGCTCCAGTGACCCGGGTTCAATTCTGGGTACTGCCTGTGTGGAGTTTGCAAGTTCTCCCTGTGTCTGCGTGGGTTTCCTCCGGGTGCTCCGGTTTCCTCCCACATGCCAAAGACTTGCAGGGTGATAGGTTAATTGGCCATTATAAATTGCCTCTAGTATAGGTAGGTGGTAGGGAAATATAGGGACAGGGGATGTGGTAGGAATATGGAATTAGGGTAGGATTAGTATAAATGGGTGGTTGATGGTCGGCACAGACTCGGTGGGCCGAAGGGCCTGTTTCAGTGCTGTATCTCTAAACTAAACATAAACTAAACTAAACTATTGACAAAACCCATCTTGCTAATTGAATCAGGACGCACTCCCATTGTCTCTATGCAATTGTCTCACAGAATACAGATGTGCAACCATGTTTTCAGCTGTTCAACTCTGTGGTCTTTTTTTAAACAAGTTATGTGCAAAGTCCAGTAAAAAAAAGTTTCAGTAGTGTCCCATATGATGAAATTAATATGTTTCTATTTGGCAGGTGCAGTTTCCGTCACAATTGTAACACACACCTCATGCCCAGTCCAAACTGAGGTTGGTGCTTTACCACTCCAAATATCTGCTCAGTGAGGAGTGTGGTTCACCAGTGTTCCTGATTTTTGGCCGTTTCCTTCTGGATTATGGGGATTGTGCAGGGATGTCATCAGCCATCCATTCTTCCCCCTCCCCCCCAACCCCTTCAAAGAGCTGTGCCTAAGCTGACCATCTCAGACCAAAAACTTTTCCAGTTACAAAACTGCAGCCAATGGTGTGCTTTACATTGGGTCAGCCAGCAGGGTGGAGAAACTGTTGTTGCTGCTCACCACTAAAATGTATTTAGTAAAGCGTTTGGCAGTATAGGGTTTCACCTACTTCTTCAATGAAGCAGTACATGGTAAAAGAAACAAGTCAGGTTACCTGTGGCATAAAGGTTGAGGTATCTTCTGTCACTGCTGGTGTAGTATGGAGAGTTGACTACCATTGCAGCTCTCCTGGGCTCTGCTGGTCAGTCACAGTTACCCTGCTGAGCCTGAGCTTGCTCCACCTTCATGCCAAGTAGCAATTCTGCTGTGGTTGACCCATGACCTGCAGTAGAGTTGACCATCTTCTGCCTTCTGGACTTCCAGTTAGCCCTCTCCTCCTCTGTGGGATATACAACAATCGCCTTGCACCCATGCTGTTCAAAAGGTAAATCTTCTGTAATATTCAGTTCTGTCAATGCTCAGGTGACACTTAGCAGTTTCCTTTGCTAAATGCTCAAGCACCAGGTCTGGCCTGCCATGATATGGCTGTTCAGTGATCTTCCAAAACTGCCTAGCTCTAAAGATTTACCAAGGCCTTTGCAAGTTAAATTAGCCTTCAGCCATTCAGTCCTCACACTGAAATTCCTTCCCTAAATGCCTCTGCCTCTCCACCTTCCTCTCCTCCTTTAAAGTCCAAATCTTCGACCAAGCTTTTCCTTCTTGGTTCAGCTTTCATTATTTCCTGAAGCACCATGGAAATTTGTTTTCCATGTTAAAGGTGACATGTTGCATGTTGGGGCTTCGGTGGCAGTCCTCCGTAGCGCACAGGGTGACTGATCAGGAGGGCCCCCCCCACCCCCCGCCACAGCCCACCTAGTTTCATCAGGCGGACTTTCTGAGGCCTCAGCTGCCTGCCTGCCAAGTGTAAAATACCTGCAGTGGCAGGCGGAGGCCCTTAAGTGGCAGTTAATTGGCCACTTAAGGGCCTTGATTGGCCTGGGGTGAGCGGGCCATTTCTCGCCATTGCCACCCTGTATAAATTGGCAGCAGACGTGGGAGCAAGTCGTGAAGGCCCCCCCAGCTTCCCACTCCATTTTACACCCACGCCCCACCATCAGCCCGCTCTTTTGGGGGCGTAAAATCTGGCTAATGTTCATCTTGGTTGTCTCTTGTCCTCTTCCTCTCCTGTCTGAACAAAATCTATCTTCAAAAAAGGCTCCCTGGCAGAAACAGTTAATCTGCTGCTGGAGAATAAACCAATCAATGATATGGCCATCTCAGTACTTCCCATTCTTTCTCTATGCCCCTGGAATAAATGGGCCAAACCGTCTTTGCTGCTGTCTCTTGCAGAAGGGTTGATTTTGCTATAAATATGTGGTCAATGTGATTGATAAAATAACCAATTGCAAAAGCACCAACCAGAAAGCAGAAGAAATACAAGCCATTAAACCAATCAGGAAGGCAAAATCTACAGTCACAAAAGTTTTTTTAATAAAAATTCTGAGCTTTCGAATTTAAAACCAGGTTACCTCTCATTGGTTACAATACAAACTAATAATTAGAGCATACATTAATTTAAAGCACAATATGGATGTTGCACTTTAGGTTCTGTGTTGTGATTGGCCAGCAATTATATTGTACGGGAGTACAAAGTAGGTCATATAACATAAAGAGGCTTCATAATCCATGAGTGATAAAGACATAAGCATTTTCTATAGTTGCAGCTCTTTCATTAGAGTCCATCCATGTGCAATGGATAATTATGTGGAATTTTACTTATTTCATTCTGTTTGTGATCATTTTAATTTGCTTTTCAAAGTGTTCTTGCTGCAGTGTGGGGCAATTGGTCACTCGATGATCTGGAGCTGTCCCAGCTGCTGTGCTGTAAGGAAGACATAATGGATTCCACGGAGTCTGGATGTCCTGCCCTGTTTTAAAGGGGGCTTCTGAGGAAAAGTTGACTTTAGTTTCCTGCTGGGACGCCTGGTGATGACAGATTTCTCTTTCTTTTCAATGCTGCTTTAGCTGCCATTTTTGTGACTGTTCAGCAATTGCCTGGAAAGCCAGGTATAGTCTACTGCGGGGGTGGGGGGGCGGGGGGGTGCGCGGTGAGGGGGTCAGGGGGAGGGAATGAAAGGGAATAGTTTATCAACATCACACATTAATTTCCTTAATAAATTCTCCCATTCACAAATTATTTCACTGACATCATTCAGTGTCCCAAACATCATAGACATGATGTAATGTATAACACACAAAAGCTGTAAGAAGGTAAGTACAAGGTAATTGTAGAGTAATGGCATCCTCGTCTGCCATTTTGTACATGATCCTTGTAATATTGGTACTGTATAACTTACTAATAGTGAAATGTAAGCCCTGGTTTTAACCTAGCCTGCCTGGTAGATCCAAATAGTGGGGAGTTGGTGGGGGTCAGTTGGATCAGATGCCCGTTTTATAACCCCCGCCCAATTTTACACACTGATGAAGCCAACTGAACAGAAAACCATGTGGGTTTTAAAACAGATTCCGACCCGAAGCTGCCCCATTCATGCTGAGCAGAATAGGTTACAATCTGGGGGGCTCTTTAGCTGCTTTATCTTGTTCCTGTAACCAAAAAAGGAAATGAAGTTTGTTCCAGATTTTGAAAGCTTCACTAAATAACGACCATTTAAATAAAATGATTGCTCGTCCAATCAATATGAGGTGGTTAAGATGCTATTTGTGATTTAATTGGTAAATAGGCAAATTGACTTTTTTCACCAAAGTCACAAATATTGATGCAAAGAAAGAATAATTCAGAATTTGCAATCCCAGCACCAACCTCCCCCAACACCCCCATCCTATTCTTGATTTTCACATTGTTTAATTTTATCATTCTAGTTTGGAGACACCGAGATCAACTGTTACAACATGTTTGCTACCTTAGCTGAGACAAAATGGACATTCAACCTGGGATCATGCTAATCCACAGGGCTTAATACCATATGGTGCATTTAATCACCAAATCACTGAGAGTTAATCTGAAACAAAAAGCCAACAAGAGTCAATTTGGTCTTGTATGTCAAAAATCTAATTCTGTGACAGAAGGCGTTATTCAACAAGTTATGAAATTTTGATGTAAGATCATTGACCTGAAACTTTAACTCTCGTTATAGTTGCAGTGATAATAGTTGTCGTGAAAGACAAGCATTTGTCCAGAGAGAGTGTTAATGGCAGAATAATGAACAGCTCTGTCCAAAAGAAAAATCATGAAAAACAAGTCTGAGACCAGCACATGATAAAAAAACTATCAAAATGGGGGGGGGGCCATGGTCTGAAATTGTTGAACTCAATGTTGAGTCCAGAAAGCTGATTGTTGAGCTGAGAATTGAATTATGGACAAGGGTGGTGCAGTCTATGGAATATCAGTGTGGCAACATCAAGAAATGCCCCAGTGGTCAGACAAATTTGGAAAGAAAACACCAGAGAAAGAACAATGGCATAGCAGTGCCCTATTCAACAAGTAACTGCTTAAAAATTGCATTCTATCAAATTCTTTAAGAAGATCTGATGGTGTTTAAATATTTTTTCCAGTATTCTCAAGGCTTGCTTTTATGTTATTGTCCTGTTATAACTGTTGATCACTATTTTCCGAACACAGACAAGCAACTCCCCTTCCCCCAAAGTGGGATTGTGCACCACTAGCACCGGAGTCAGCTCTTCACCATGGTGAAATGCTCCACCTAGTGGCCTCATCCAAGAACTGGTAAAGCTGATCATAGGCATTGAATGTAGGTTTTGTGTCTTGGCCTGTTCTGAATTTCAATTGACTTCAGGCAAACACCTCAACAATCTGGAATCATTTTGTATTTCAATATCTTTTAATACAATGAATTGGACAAAACACAAGATGAAAATGTCTCTCATTTAGAGTTCTAAATTCACAAGGGTTGGCTTTATATTGTTCGTTGTTAGCAATGGTCTTACTCTGAGATATGGGGTTCTGCTGGATATGTGGCTCTCAAATGACGGTAAGTTAATAAATGCAAAAACATGTTTTTGAATGAGTCTGTTTAAGTCCTTACTGAAAGCAGATGTTTGTTGCATCTTAATTTTTCAGAAAAAAATATAGGTTGAAACATTTATTTTTCCATTTTACTCCCTCAAAAATATAGCAACATTCTGCAGCATGTCCAAAAAGGATTTGTTCTATTAGTTTTATTTGTGTTTTGAAGATAAAAATCTCACTTGTCAATAATTATGGCGTCAGACACTCCTGGTATATTAAGTAAAAAGGAGGTATGAAAATATAAACAGCACAAATTTCAATTTTTTAACATTTTGATTTAGAAATTTACATTAGATAGCTGAAAGTTATATGGTACCAGAATACAATGGAAGTGCTACCAGATCAGTGAGCATGCGGCTAGTCCAGTGGGATTTTAAAGCTTTAGACAGGTTGGCTATGGTTACTGGGCTCTGGGAAGTACAATTATCGAGGAGAGTTGGCAGTAATGTGATGTTGGGTCATCTATCTTTGGGTGTTTTGGGTGGGGGACTTCAGTTCAATGCTTTCTCTTTCCTATGTTCTAGTTTACACTTTTATGGGGAGATAGTGGTCAGAGTGTTGATGGATCAGACCTTCATTATTGTGCAGCACAAGTGCCCATTACACTTTGGTACTTAGTTTCATCAAAACAGCATTAGTTTATCAACTTATTTTGCATGCCTGATTTATATCTTTTAGGTGTCATTTTTTGCATAGGATAATCTTTTCTCATTCCTCATTATTCCCTGCATCATGCCACCACAAACCCCACCCTCCCCCCAACCACCCTGTAGATAGCGGAGGTATTGGGCAGACAACTCACTGCCATGCTTGCCCCAGTGTCACCCTGAAACCAGCCAACTAACAACAGTAATTATCCCTTTAGCCCCTGCCTAGCAACTGCTTCTGATGTACCAACTTGGCTCAGTTGGTAACGCTGTCACCTCTGAGTCATAAGGTTGTGACTTTGAGCCCACTCCAGACACCGGAATGCATAATCTAGACTGACATTTCAGTGCCGTATTGAGGCACTGCTGAATTGTTGAATATTAAACCAATGTTTGCTGGCTCCAATTGTACAGGTAGATGTTCAGGCTCCCAGGATCTTTTCAGTCAAAAAAAAAGCAACAAGTTCTCCTGGAGTCCTTTATCAGCAATTACCCTCAGCAGATTGGCTGGTCATCTATTCATATTATTTCTGGTGGAATCTTGCTGTGCATCGCTGCATTTGCTTACATAACATGCACTGCATTTCAACTTAATTCATTAGCAAAGTGTGCTTTGAGATATATCTAAGACATGCTATGAAGTACTATGTAAATAAAACACTCTCTTTTAACCTCCACACAGCAGCACAGTTAAGATTAGAAAATCTCTCAAGCAAGCTGACATCCTCATCACGGTCTGATAACCTTATTTCCCCCTACCCCCTTCCCATTTTCGATTTCCTCCTTCTCCTGCCTTTTTATTTCTTGCCTTCCATTATTTTATTTGAAATTTAATTTTCTTCCTTTCTGCAATTAGCTGCACTGGAAACAAGAAATACCACTCTTACTTACACAGTATTTAAATTAATATTGTCACTCGGGTAAAAGGGATTCTGTAGACATACGAAGTAGCTTAATCTTACTTTGTTCAGGAAATGTAGTTTAGGTCCTTTCTAAAATGTATGAAAAGCACACTATGGGGACCTGGGTATTGATACATTTTGAACACTGGAAATGAATCCCAATTTTCCCCTGTGTGCTGATGCAGAATTGTAAGCAAAACCTGTTGCTCCCTTGTCTGATCTGCACCTTAGTATTAACCAAGTTCTTTTGCCTGACGGCTAAATATTACAAGAAAATTAGCATGTGATGCAGTGTCTGACTCTGCTTCTGTGTGGAGTTTTAAAGCCAGGGAATGCCCAATCAGTAAGTTATCAATCCTTATAAGTTTGTAAAATCAAACAACAAAAGCTGGAAATCAAATTGGAACAGAAACTGTCAAATAAACAGCTGGCCCACCTCCATCTGTAAAACAATGGAAAATGCAGGGACATTCTGAGAAAGGATCGCTACCTAAAAAATTAGTTCACCTCCTTTCTATTGAGATGCTAATGAACATGTGTGTTTGTGGAACTTCTCAATCGCATTTCTCAAATTTTTTAAAAAAGGAAATGCAATTGTATCTCAGAAACAGGAATCCTGGGTTAATTTTCTGATATACAAATCTACAGGCACTTTATTTTGTATTGAGATTAGGTGTGGTCATTTAATAGTCTTTTTCGTACTTTATAATTCTAGTTCCAAATAAAGAGAATATCAAATAGTGGGGTCCATTCCACACAGCTTGATACTAGCCAGCATGCCCCCTTTGAACACTTACAATACTGGCCTTCTCAATCCTGCACTCAGGACAGACAGAATTCCAGTGTGAGCCCAACCCCATTTTTTTCCATGAGAATCTCCAGCGCAACAGCAAAGGGAACATTCAGCCAAATGTGTAACAGTTTATTACTGCACAAAAACAGCCAGTAAATGTTATTGTGACCTTTTAAATTAAATTAAATTAAATTAAAAGACACCTACACATAGAAAATGGAAAAACTGTAATATCTTGCTTATAAAAACAGAATCCACTTTCTTCATGTGAACATGGCTTTAATCTCGATGGGAACTGCTGTGAGATTATCAGAGGGGGAACGATGCTGCTTTTACATCACCGAGGACAAATTTGAGGTCACCATCCCTTTTTAAACAAAACACAGCAGTTGAAATCTTAGCAATGATCTGAGCAGCACCTGCCAGAGGCTGGCAATATGTTGAGCATGGGGTGGATGTTGAATTAAGACTGAAAGTCGCTCCTGCCTGATAATAAGTTTCAGGGTCAGTCCAAAGGTTCCAGACTAATCCTCATGATCTTATCTACCAAATCTACAACCAACATGCTACTCCTTATCAACAGTATCATGGCACCGTCGCATTGATCTGCAAGTGTTTCTCCTCTGGCGAAATAGTCTAGAAATGCACTTGGTAGCTTCTGTTTTGATAACTTGTCTTTTCTGTCCTTGTGAGGGTTTTAACCACAAATAATTGCTAAGAGTATTAGCTGTGTCCTTGTGACCGTTTGGTCGGCTAGAAACAGGCTTAGTTCAGGGCAACTATGACTGACATCTTTGTTGACTTAATTTTTAATCAGTGGGTACATGATTAGCTTCAAATTTAATATGGATCAGTGGCCAATGATATGACCTAAGGGATAAGGATGTGGAAATTACCTTCCCTGCAATAGGGTATCTGAACCTGTTCTCACTAAAGGTAGTCAGAGAGTGATTAATGATTATATATCTGCTAAATTGAGATTTAATCTGTCACAATTGTGCACAGTAGAACCAGATGCTTTTCTTTTCTTTGACTTGTGTTGCTACAATGAACTCACACAGGATTGGAAACAAGTATTTAAATATAGTTCCACAAAAATAAAGAAAACTACCAAGTATTTTCAATCTCAACAGAGAAGTAATTGTTCTGATTTCTGAAGCACCTCTTGAATTTGAGTTTAGTCAAAATGTCTTTACTGCAAAATAAAACCCCAATTGAACACACTGTTCCAAAGCCAGTAAACAATTGGCAGCCATTTAAATTTTAGGTTGAGGAGGCGCTCCTAACATTAATTTTCAGAAGATTAAATCAGGTTAAATTAAATCTGTCTAGCAAGGTTTCAAACCCACATTTATCAATTATTTAATGAACAAGTGGCTATCTTCCTTGTGTGGAGAAGTAAGTGAAGTTTCTTTGAGGGAAATACTTGGCAATAGAAGATTGGAAATGAGTTCATCCTCCGTGGCCCGATATTGGAACGAGGCAGATCTCGGTTACTCCAGGACTGATCATGGTCGACCTATCACAAGAGTCTTGGGATTTCTGCAACCCTGTTCCAGATCGGCTGGATAGGCAGTGTGGTCCTAGTTTGGAAAGGCATTTGAAAACTTGCTGATGTTCTATTTTGGTAAACGGTTTTAGTTTAGTTCCTTGAATTTCAGCAGTGCCCCTAAATATACTTGGATGAGGATGAGGGGGAGTGGTCCCTATGTCTTGCCTTTTGCCAGTTAAGTTCTCTAGGTTTGGGAGATGGTGGTAGACTGGTAATGTCGCTGGACTAGTAATCCAGAAGCCCAGGTTAATGCCCTGAGGACACGGGTTCAAATCCCATCACGGCAGCTGACAGATTTTAAATTAAATTTATTAATAAATTCAATTAATTCATAAAAATCTTAAATTGAAAGATAGTCTCAATAATAGTGCCATAAAACTATCAATTGTCATAAAAACCCATCTGGTTCACTAATGTCCTCCAGGGAAGGAAATCTCCTGTCCTTACCTGGTCTGGCCTACATGTGACTCCACACCCACAGCAATGTGGTTGACTCTTAATTGCCCTTTGAAATGGCCCAGCAAACCACACAGTTCAAGAGCAATTAGGGATGGGAACAAATGCTGGCCTGCCAGCGATGTCCACATCCCATGAAAGAATAGAAAACTGTCCCCTCGAAGCTGCGCGGGTGCGTGGCCACGCAGCAATTGGGAATGTGCTGCGCAGGAGATAATCAGGCCGCACAAAAGCAACATTCCCTTTAAGATGCATGCATTTGGGGCCACGTCTCAATCCTAAAGGGACTGCACAGTGCAACAAGCCAGCGCACACAGCAAGCAGAAGTTAAAGGGAGCATTGGTCTCTGTGGAATGAGAGTGAGAGCTCCAGGACAAACAAACAGAAATTCTCCCACTCTATAGTTTGATTTGGAAATTCTTAAGCACAGTGGTGAGATTCCATGCATGTCACACACAAAGCTAAGCAAAAAAATAAAATCTCTTTCTCAACAAAGAAGAAAGGATTTACCTTTGCCCTTCAACCAGTTTAGTGGTGGTACTGCTCAAAACGCAGAAATCGTGGCAAAGATTTTCTGCTCTGGAGGTGTGTCAGGGCATGGTTTCCACTCACCCAACTAATGGGATTAATCAGGTAAGCATGAACAGAATATTAAGTAGGACCCATGATGCAGGGACCTTGTCCATTTTTGCATTGGTGCATCAGTTCCGTAGGAACATAGAACAGGAGTAGGCCATTCAGGCCCTCAAGCTTGCTCCGCCATTCAGTTAGGACATGGCTAATCAGTGCATCAACTCTATTAACTTGCCTCAGTTCCATATCCTGTGATACCCTTACCTAATGAAAATCTATCAATCTCAGTCTCCAATTGCCCCAGTGCCCAAAGCTTTTTGGGGCAGAGAGGCCCAGATTTAACTACCCTTTGTATGAAAAGTGCTTCCTGAGTTCCCTCCTCCATTGCCAAGCTCTGATTTTAATATGATGTCCCCTCACTCTTGATCATCAGAGGAAATAGGTTCTTTGCATCTACCCCATTAAATCCTTTAAATCTTTTAAATACCTCAATCAGATCACCCTCTTAATCCTCTATACTTGAATACAAGCCAAATATGTTCCAGATGTTAGAACGCCCAGCCATGTTTGGGCAGCGTATTTCAATTCAGTAATGATGATAGAGTCATCACCGATCATTTCTGAACAACGCTGAACACTAGGAATGCCATCGCAGAACGAAAGCGTCTAAATGTAGCTAGGGGAAGCATAACACATCATCTGCCTTAAAAGTGCCAAGTTGGCAAGGTGGATAGACAAAAGACATTCAAATCCGTATGTTGCTGGCAGTTTCTCAGAGGCATAGAAATCACAGTACAGCCCAACTCATTCTATTGATTCTAATCACATTCCCAAGACTGATCCCACACTCGCATCCACTGTTTATCTGTCACGGCTGCGGCCGTTCAACTCCTGCAGCAACCAGCACCCCTTCGGCTGCAGTGAACTCCCTGTGCGGGGGATAGAGCTGCAGAATTCCAACTACAGTCATGTTCATGAGGCTAAACACAGGAATTCAGCTGCAGTCAACACCACCACTCTGCTGAGTGGAAATGATGGCTTGATGCACTCCCAGAGCACAATGTCTTAGTCACAATCTGCTCTCTGAACAACCTGGTTTAAAAAGAAACCAAATTTTGTCATCATTTCAAATGCTAGGTGGACTCCTTGTCAGAAAATGGGGCGATATTTCATGAGACTGGAACAACATAAAATACGAGGAATAAAACTACCAAAATAATTTTCTCCATTCTGATGACATTTTCTTCAACCTTTAACAATTAACTAATGAAAGAATAGCTCATTAATCTCAGAACCAATTGTGTTTTCTTTCAAATTCTTACTGAACGGACATTCTGGAGAAATGTATTATTCCAGGTCATGAAGAGCAGAAAAGAATATCCCACTTCGCCCAACCCCACATGCTTATTTGTCCAATGGTTCGTCACTCTCCGGGGCTATTTGTAAAACTTATTTCTGTCAATAGTCAGTTCAGAAATTTCAATCTTTTAAAAGCATTTCAAAAGTCAGGGCTAGAGGGATCAGCATTTTTTTCTCCTGTCTGAAAAGGCCAAAGTGCACAAAAAAGAAGCTATTTCAAAAAAAGATTGTAGTATTTAATCCTGATCCTTATGGTAGGTATTTGTTATTAATCCCCCTCTCCCCAGCCACTGCATTATTAATGCAACAGTCTCATCGCTCTGGCACATGCATGACCCCATCTTGCCCCATCAAAACACTTCTGCCTCTCTATGGGTGTTGAGGTGTCGACACTTTCCTTTTAGTTTCCAGGCATTGTGGGGGAGGTCAGGGCAGTGGCTGGGATGGATGCAGGGAACATGCTTGACTAGTGCCTACACTCTGCAGAGAAGCTTCCATTGTTTGTGAATTAGTTTGCCTTTCTTTCGTCTTTATATCAGGATTAAAATCGGTACAATGTCAATGCTCAATCCTACAGATCACCTCGAAAATGAAGATATATTATAGATGACAAACTATATCATAATATTTTACATTGAAGAGGACACAGATTTAAGATAATTGACAGCAGAGCCAGAGGTGGAAGATGAGGATTTTTTCCCTCAGCAAGTTGTTATGATTTGGAATGCATTCCCTGAAAGGGCAGTAGGATCAGCTTCACTCCTAACTTTAAAAAGGGAAGTGGATATATATTTTTTAAAAAGACATATTACAGTGCTACAGAGAAAGAGCAGGGAAGTGCGTCTATTTGAATACCTGTTTCAAAGTGTCGGCACAAACATGATGGGTCCAATGAGCTATTCTGTACTGCGTTACTCCAGGATTTTACGACAGACTTGCTCCTTACGGTAATATCCTTTCATTCTGTTTAACCCGTAGAGGTTCTTACTGGCTGAAAAACTCTCCAAATATTCTGTCATCTAATATTCGATGCCAAGACAGATCGATCTGTTGTGTTTCAATTTACCTTAGAAATAATTAAGATATATATTATTTTAATTTATCTAACATTGTTTCCTAAAATATATACCTCAAGGAAAAATATTTATGCACGGAAAAGATTAATGAGATGGTTCCAGGGCTGAGGGACTTCAATTAAATGGATAGTTTGGAGAAGCTGGGGTTGCTCTCCTTAGAGAAGAGAAGGTTGAGAGGACATTTGATAGAAGTTTCAAAATCATGAGGGATTTAGACAGAGTAGATTGGGAGAAACTGTTCCCATTGGTGGATGGGTCAAAAATCAGAGCACACTGATCTAAGGTGATTGGCAAAAGGTGCAACGGCGACATGAGGAAAATGTTTTTTATGCAGTGAGTGGTTAGGATCTGGAATGCACTCCCTGAGAGCATGGTGGAGGCAGCTTCAATCATGGATTTCAAAAGGATATTGGATAATCACCTGAAGAAAAAATGTTGCAGGGCTATGGGGAAAGGGGTGGGCAGTGGTACTAGCTGAGTTGCTCTTACAGAGAGCAGAACAAACACGATATGCCAAATAGCTTCCTTCTATGCTGCAACCATTCTATGATTCTATCACTCCATGATATTGGGACCATTTTCCACAAAGCAGATTGGCAGGGGTGGGGGTAGCAATGGTGGGAGAAAGAGTGGTGGAGAAATTCAACACTGTTTTCTCCATTTATTGGGAGAAAAATTGAAGTTAGAGAGATTAACTTTGGGCTAAGTTGGGAGCCAGCAACTTCCAGGAGTGCAGGGGCTTGCCTGAAACAGACATTAAGTATCATGCATTGGCAAATTAGGGTCCTGACTCTGGTTGTAGGACCTCAATCAAGATTGGCCATCAAGTGGGAGGAGCTGGTGCTATGCATGACGAAAAGGTAAGAGACATTTTTTTACTGTTTCATTTCTGTGGTGTGCTCTTCCTGGTTACTCTTCTCCGGATTGTCACCCTGCCCTCCCAGGGATAGGGTCACCAACCCTCTGTGACTGTGCGGAATCGAGGAATCCAGGAGAAAAATCTGAAGAGTCATAAAAGCTGGCCTGTTGATCGCCACTGCTACATCTTGTGAATCTGCTCTGTGAAGCCCACAGACAACAGGGTGGGTTGGCTTCACATCCCAGGATGTACCTGCAGAGCTGGCTTAGTGTTGGCTGAAGCCCCATCAGGCAGAGGAGGCCCGAGGTTCAATTTCAATCCGGCTTTGGGTGACGTCTTCCGGTATGCATTGCAATTGCACAGCCCATGTGGCACCATAAACCAACGTCACTCAAATTTCTCCCTCAGTAACTTTTAAAGTGCTGGGTTTTCAAACAAAGTGGGTAGAGATTTGTCTTGGATGGTAGCACTACATTGACGGTATCACATAGGCTGCCTGTTACACAACCCATGACCCACTTGATATATCATTCTATTGAAAGCAATTTATCTCCTCCTGAGGTCTCCAATCTCCCCCTGCCAAGCTCCGATTCCACCCCCCACTCCCCAATGATTGGACCTCCACCTCGGGATCCTGGCATCAAACCACCCATCAAGGATTTATCCTCAGTCCCCTCCTATTCTCATCTACCTGCTGGCCCAACAACACCATCTGAAAGCACAGCAATAGTTTTCACGTGTATGCTGATGACATCCAGCTCCACCTCACCACCACTTTTTCACTACTCCATTGTTGCTAAGTTATCAAACTGCTTATCTGATATTCAATACTGGTTGAGCAGAAAGTTCCTCCAATTCAATATCGGGAAGACTGAACCCATTGTTTTTAGTCTCCGCTCCAACTCCTTTCCTTAGCTACCGACTCCATCCGTTGCCTCGGCAACTGTCTCAGACTAAACCAGATTGTTCACAACCTCGGTGTCATAGTTGACCATGAGATGAGCTTCCAGCCACATATCCAAAAAGCACCATCACTAAGACCACCTATTTCCACCTCCTTAACATTGTCCGACTTTGCCCCTGTCTCAGCTCAACTGCTACTGAAACTCACATTCATGCCTTTGCTACCTCTTAACTATGCCTGCCTGGCCTCCCACATTCTACCCTCTGTCAACTTGAGGTCATCCAAAAAATATGAATATTTGCTACAAGCCAGATGGGGAGCATTATTGATGGATCTGGAGTGATGCAATCACATACAGGACAGTGTGAGTCAACTCCCCCAAAAAATTCATATCTAGAAATGTCTAAACTCGCAGGAGCATAAAACAAAATATGACATTGAGCCACATAAGGAGATATTAGGTCAGATGACCAAAAGCTTAGCCAAAGAGGTAGGTTTTAAGGAGTGTCTTAAAGGAGGAAAGTGAGGTGGAGAGACGGAGAGTAGGGAGTAGGTGTTGCCCTCATTGACTTACATTGTCTCATGGTTAAACAGCAGCTTAATTTTAAAATTCACATCCTTGTTTTCAAATCTCTCCATGGCTTTGCCCCTCCCTATCTCTATAATTTTCTTCATCCCCAGAACCCTCCAAGATCTCTGCGCTCATATAATTCTAGCCTCTTGAGCATCCCTGATTTGAATCACTCCATCATTGCGAGCCACTCCTTTAGTTACTAAGGCCCTAGGCTCTGGAATTTCCTCCCTACACCACTCGGCCTCTCCACCTCATTTTCCTCCTTTAAAACACTCCTTAAAACCTACCTCATTGAGTAAGCTTTTGGTCATCCGACCTAATATCTCCTTATGTGGCTTGATGTCATATTTTGTTTTATAATGGTCCTGTGAAGTGCCTTGGGACATTTCAATACATTAAAGGCACCATATAAATATATGTTGTCGTTGTTGTTGTACTGTTGAACTTTCCATGAAGCTAGTTTAAAGGTAGGAGGCATGGTAGCACATTTGAATAGCAGTTATTGTGGCCCAACCCAGGACAGGGATGGGTCAGGACCCAAGTCCCAATCTGGGACAGGCAAGAGCTGAACAAATGCCTGTATATGGGAAGCCAGGGAAAAATCTATGATCCTTCACTGAAGCAAGAAGGATAGAAATGCTGGAAGATAGAAGAAATCAAGAAAGATGACCCAATGATGTGCAGAAACATGGTATATTCTTTATTATGTATCATTATTTGAAGATAAATTGTACTGATTGAACCAACTGAATCTAATCATTACTGTTGCTCTGCATATTTACTTTGCTGTAAATAAAACAGATAAATGATTTGCATCAAGCCTTCCTTCACCGAATATTAACTTAGACTACCTTCAAAGAGTTTGAATAAGAAAGGCATATGCAAAAAACATGAATATTTGCTACAAGCCAGATGGGGAGTATTAATGTTAAATCGGAGTATGCATCATATAATTACACACAGGACAGTGTGAGTCAACTCCCCCAAAAAATTAAGAGACTCAGTCAGCTAACAGAAATGACCAACACGCCTGAAACCAAAATGTACGTACAGCAGATCTGAAATTATCATAACTTCATACAAAGCATAACTCAAAATGGTAACGTCACAAGAAGGAGTAAATAGAATGTGTTGTGGCAGGTTTAACTACAAACATGTTTCTACTAATTGTTAGTGACAAAAAAGTCATGACACTTAAAATGAATTGGATAGATTTATTGACACAGTAAACAGTTCTTTGTGAGCAAAGTAACATTTTACCTGTCCAAATCAACTCTCACTATTATTGATATTGCCACAAATAAAAGGATTTATTGTAAATGTGAATTAAGAAAACAATCCAAATGATACTGGAACTAGTGCCTTGCCATTGAAACCAAATTTGACAATACAATCCTTTTGAAATGATAAATAGAAATACAATGTGAACATGTACTGCTGTTTTCAATTGACTACAATATAACATCAATATAGCAAAACAATCCAGCCATTAATAGTCAAATACAGCCTTGGCTCAGTGGAAGCACGCTCATCTTCGAGTCCGAACGTTCAAACCCTACTCCAGGGACTGGAGCACATAATATAGGCTGATCCTTAGGCCGAGTGCTGAATATAGTGCAGTACCCTCAACCAACCTCACTAACAAACAGGATGCCTGGTGTTATGACCAGGTGAGAAGGTTTACGGGTTTCCTCTCAGCCTTTGCCTCGTTTAATCATAACAGGGTTTAATTTTTTAAAACACCTTGTTTTAGCTCCCCCTTATTGACTCCTTGTTCACCGCTTTCCAATTGTAAGGCAAAAAAAGCAATTCAGACAGGTTTTCTTAAATTTTAAACAAGAAAAGTAGAAGTTTATTAATCTTAAACTCTAATCCGGTTACTGACTATGACTATGCTACAAGACCACGCTAGCATGCATACGCGATAAACACACATGCAGATAGCGAGAGAAAAGTAGAAAAGAATAAAGGGGAAAAGTTTGAGGCAATAGATGGGTTTCTAATTTACTGTCCTTTAAGTTTGCTGTGAAGTCTTTGGTTGCCGGTCAGACTTGCAATTCGTTGGGGCCCAGTGCATGCTTTAATTTGTTTTGAGGTCGGAGTCTTTTCTCGCTTGAGGTTTATGTGTCTTCCGTGGGTCTGGTGGCTTGGGGAGAAAGCGAGAGAGAGAGAGAGAGAGAGAGAGGCTTCCTTGCTCCAGGTTCCAGTTCAAACAGCCGTTTCTGTGGCACAATTCAAAAAACCAAGGTTGCCCAGCAGGTTAGTCATGTGACTAGCTGGTTTGACCACTTTGATTTATGGATTCTGCCATCTTAGCAGTCATCCTGGAATGTAAGCATCCTCACCTTCAATGTCTGGTGATCGCAGCCCATTTTGGGTTAAGTGGACCAGGGAATAGTCCTTACTCTCTCCAAGCACTGTCTGTTAGTATGCAAATGTTTTTCCAGCCTTGTAGCTGGTAATTTTTTTGAACAACTCCTTTCTTCACTCCAGCAACAGTTTAAAATCAATGTTCATATGGCAAAATTAATAAGCTGCATTCTTGGCAGGCGGGGGTCTGCATGCCACCTCCACACCCAGCAGAATGAAACGCGATTTATTTTTACAGAGCATTTCATTAAAAGGGAGTAGAGAGAGGATAAGGACAGGAACACACACATGCATCTCTCTCATTCATTCAGAACCCTAACAATTGTTACAGCCTGTCTTTTCTTGGTGGACGTGCTGCTTTAAACGACCCTTTCTGGCATCCCAATAAACATGTGGATTTTGGGGCCTAAGGGGCCTTTGTTCTTGCTGAGGTCTGCGGTGGGGGGTGGGAGGTGTGGGGGTGGGGAGGTTATGTTTAATTATCCCTAGGTTTGAGTTCTATTCAGGGGTGGTGGTGATGGGCAGTTCCACTCTGAACTCTCTTTCAGTGCTTCGTTGAGTCATGCAAGGGCTTTTCACCTCAGGGGATGGCTGGTTCCCTTTTTTCCTGACTGTGGGGGTGGATTCTTTGCTAATCTTCCCTTTGTCCTCTGGGATACTCCTGCTTGCAGGTATTTGTCCAGATTCTACCGCACTCCCCTGCAGCACGTCGACTAGGTGAGGCATCACCCTCATGGTTTCTCTGCCCTCAATGACTTTCTTTGTTTCTGCAGGTGCCTGTAAATACTGTTAGCAACTCTGGTGGGGTGCTTTTAATGTCTGCATTCACATCGGAGAATGTGGAGTCTAATTTTTCAAACATTTCCTTTAACCTGCCCTCTTGGTCCCTTTTTCCTGTTCCTTTCTAATCTGTTGCCAGCCTGGTGCCTGCCTGCCTTTTGTTCTCGGAAGGAGTCCCTTACAGTTCACCAGCCCTCTGCTGAACGGTCATCCAAACACAAGGACTTAGGGGTGCAGATTTCACCATAGGTTGGGGTTTCCCCTCAACCTGGTACATGTGGCAACTCCTACAGTACTCCACCACATCTTTGTGAAGTTTTAGCCAGTCAAACTGCTGTCTTATGCGGGCTTTCGGCTTTTGTATACCGGCATGTACAGCCACTGTAGTCTCATGGGCCCTTCTTAATATTTCTTTCCGGTACCTCTGTGGCACCACAAACTGGTGAACTACTGTCCACTCCTTGCTCTCTGGTCTGTGAGGAGAACTCCATTTCCTCAACAGTACCTCATTCTTTAAATAGTAGCAATCAGGGACTCCCTCTGCTTCAATTTCAGTCTGGGCAGCCTGTGCTAACTCTCGCAATACTGGGTCAGCTCACTGAGCCTCAGCTAGGGAAAATCCATTTAATTCATTCCCTGGGTCTTCTAATTTTCCAAAGAAAGTCTCAGATAGACAGTTCTCATGGCTATCTGCCTGCAGTGCCAATTCAGTCTCCTGTGGGGGAGCTAGTTTGATCATGGCCTCACTCATTACAGATTCAGGGGAACTTCAGGGGACCACCTCCTGTCACTGCCCTATTTCTCTGACATCCTGCAGTCTCTATTTCACTGCTGGGGAAGCTACCACCTTCATCCCGCCAGATCATTACCTAGGAGCAGGTCAACCCCATCCACAGGCAAACTAGGGACAATCCCTACGGTCACTGGTCCCGAAACTAGGTCGCACTCTAAGTGCACCCGGTGTAACTGCCCTCCAATATCATTCACCACCATTCTGGAGTTTACTGCACTCTCTGGGGAAAAGGTCAGGCCTTATCCCAGTAAAAGGGATCTAGTGGCCCGTGTCCCTGAGGATTACTATGGACTTGCTTGCCCAACTCGAGGGGTATGCGGTTACTGTCCCTTCAGACACAAAATCCTGATAACCCTCTTTCTCGCAGTCAGCTCTTAAATGCCCTGCTTTATTACAATGGAAGCACACTGGTCTCAGGTCTTACTCCTGCTTACAGTGTCTGTAAGGGGAGGCTGGTGTATGGGGATTATGGGATACTTGGCGTAAAACCAGAGATGCTAAAACTTGAGAAAAATTTGTCTGTTAGACACAGAGAACCAAATGACTAATCTAATCAAGAGGTAGACGAGGTCAGGGGGAAGACACAGGGAACCACATGAATAACCTAATCAAGAGGCTGATGAGGTGAATAATATGATCTAGGAGGGATGATCAAGGAAAGATGAGATCAGGGAAGATGGGAAGATTATGTAATTAAAGAAATAGCTTGTCAAGTAAACCTCCCCGACTGTATAATTGACTGCTCAGACATTGTACTGGTAGAATCCCTACGATCATTCGAGAGAGTAGGACTTCTCCTTGCATGCTCGTAATAAAGATCACTCGTTTGAACAAGACATCCGACTCTCAAGGTGTTTTTGGGCACCAGGGCAAGCCGTCACCCTTACAGCGCCTTCCTTTTTGGCTGGAGGAGGGCCCCCTGTGTCTCCTGCTTTTCTTTCCCTCTCAGGACCGCTTGGGCTTCTATCAGCTTCCCACCCTTTGTCCTTTTCAGATTTGTGGTGGTGATTAGGAAACGTTTTCCCCTGGGAAACTGACTTATAAATGAGAGCAAACTCATCGGCCACGATTGCTGCCTTCCGGGCTTTATGAGCCTTTTGTTCCTCCACATGTGTCTTTATGGAGAGTGGGAGAGAGTTTTTAAATTCCTCTAGCAAAATTACTTCTCTGAGATTTTCATAGCTGAGCTGCACTTTAAGAGCCCTTAAACTCCATGTAAGTTTGATCAACTTGCTTCTTTAAGATTCTAAACTTTTGGTGATAGACGTCTGGTACTAACTCATATGCCCCGAGAATAGCATTTTTTGACAGTTCATAATTTGATGAACTCTCATCTGGCAGCATGGAATAACCTCCTAGGCTTTTCTGGTTAATTTACTCTGGAACAGCAGAGTCCAGGCCTCAGTTGACCACTTTAACTGCCTTGCCAGCTTTTCAAAGGACACAAAAAATGCTTCCAGCTCTCCCTCATTGAATTTTGGGATCAGTTGGGAAAGTTTTAACAATCCTGTACCCAGCCCTGAATTATGGTCCTCCATATTGGCCATGCTTTCACTGGGGTTACTCTGTCCACAACGCCCCCCCCCCCCATAGTTAACTCAAGCCGCTTCAGCGCTCTCTCTTTGCATTCTTACTGGAAGGTTCTTGCTCTTTCTCTCTCCTCTCTTTTTCTATCTCCTGTCTTGCTTTCCCTCTCTCCTCTCTCTCTGTTTCTTCACATTCCTCCTGGAAGGCTCTTTCTTTCTCTCTCGCCTGTCTCTCTCGTTTTCCTTTTCCTCAAATTCAAATTTCCTCTGTTCCAATTGTATCTTTGCTAGCAATACCCTGTCAGAGTCTGCTTCTAACCCTGTTTCTGCTTCTTCAGATTCAAGGGCAAAATGGTAGGCCACTAGCCTTAGGAGTTCAGACTTCCTAGCCTTGCCATGTGCAGTGATCCCCCACTGCTCAGCCATTTTCCTCAACTCCTCCATTTTAACTTATCCCAAGTTACTTCACCCTGGCTTGTGGAGCTACTAGCTTCAGTCGCAGACATATTCTAGCAAGAAAACCTGTATTGAAATCTTTTCTCTTTTTTGATTCAGAACAATTTGGCTTCCCAATTCCAATTTTTCATTTGTCTGTGGGTCAAATCCAGGACACTAGCCACCAAATTTCTGTTATGACCAGGTGAGAAGGTCTAGGGATTCCCTCTCAGTCTTTGCCTCATTTAACCATAACAGGGTTTAATTTTTTTTAAAACACCGTGTTTTAGCTCCCCCTCAGTGAATCCTTGTTCACCGCTTTCCAATTGTAAGGCAAAGAAATCAATTCAGACAGGTTTTCTTAGATTTTAAACAGGAAAGGTGGAAGTTTATTAATCTTAAACTCTAATCCGGTTACTGACTACGAATGTGCAATGCAACCATGATAGCATGCATACGTGATAAACACACACGCAGATAGGGACAGAAAAGTAGAAAAGAATAAAGGGGAAATGTTTGAGCATTAGATGGTTTTCTATTTTACTGTCCTTTAAGTTTGCTGTGAAGTCTTTGGTTGCCAGTCAGACTTGCAATTCATTGGAGCCCAGTGCACGCTTCAACTTGTTTCGAGGTCGGAGTCTTTTCCCACTTGAGGTTTACATGTCTTCCGTGGGTCCAGTGGCTTGAGAGAAAGCGAGAGCGAGAGAGAGAGAGAGAGAGAGACGCATCCTTGCTCCAGCTTCAGGTTCAACAGCCCCTGCCTTTCCCCATGGCACAATTCAAAAAACCCCAGGTTGCCCAGCAAGTTAGTCATGTGACTAACTTGTTTGACCACTTCTGTTTGTGGATTCTGCCATCTTAGTAGTCATCCTGGAATGTGAGCATCCTCACCTTCAATGTCTGGTGATCACAGCCCATTTTGGGTTAAGTGGACCAGGGAATAGTCCTTTGTCTCTCCAAGCACTGCCTCTTAGTGTGCAAATGTTTTTCCAGCTAAGTGTCTGGTGATTTTTTTTTTTAACAAGTCCTTTCTTCACTCCAGCAACAGTTTAAAATCAATGTTCATATGACAAAATTAATAAGCCACATTCTTGGCAGGTGGGGGGTCTGCATGACACTGGTCAATTATCTTATTGCTGCTTGTGGGACCTGGCTGTGTACAAATTAACTGCTGCATTTCCCTACAATACAACAGTGACTACACCAAATAAAATTACTTCATTGGTTGTAAAAGGCTTTGGGATGTCCTGAGGTTGTGAAAGTCACTATATAGATGTAAGTTCTTTCTTTATACAACAATATTTATCTAGCACCTTTAACATAATAAAATATCCCAAGGCACTTTACAGGAGCATTATAAAAACAAAAAAATGACACCAAGCCACAAAAAGAGATAATAGGTCAAATGACCAAAAGCTTGGTCAAAGAGGTAGGTTTTGAGGTGTGTTTAAAAGTAGGAAAGCGAGGTGGGGAGGCAGAGAAGTGTATCGAGAGTATTCCAGAGCTTGGGGCCAAGGCAACTGAAGGCGCAGCTACCAATGGCAGAGCAATTAATATCAGGGATGCACAAAAGGCCAGAATTGAAGGAGCGCAGATATCTTGGGAGCGTTGTGGGGCTGGAGGAGATTACGGTGATAGGGAAAGGCAAGGCCATGGAGGGATTTGAAAACAAGGATGGGAATTTTAAAATCTTTGCTTGATTGGGAGTCAATGTATGTCAGCGAGCACAGGGGTGAAATGTTAATATTACAGACAGTTTTAACAAATGGCATAATTCCTTATTAGATTGTTGGTTGCCATCATCAGAAGTGCTGTGTAGTCTATATTGTTTATGACATAAAATTAATTTTTAACATCAGGCATCTGCACTGATGCTGAATGTTTTGACATACAATATGCTGTAGCTGTGGCTCCACAGAATGTATAATCCTTCAATTCTAATGAATTCCTCAAAATTGTGGAACTCCCTACCTCCATTAGTCTTTCCTTCTACTCATAATCTTCAGATATTCAAATTGCAAGCTTGGCATCACTTCCTTGTGATTTGCTGATTAAGTGAAAGGGAAGATGAAGTCATTCAGCCTTGACAGTGGTCTTGTACCGTGGTCATGGCTTGTCAACTAGGTTTCAGAGCAATAAATTAAAACATTTTAGTCAACTGCATTCTGCGTCTTTGATTTCTTCCTATCTTACTAAAAAGTCTTTAATCTGCTCATAGAATTCAAGCTTATCTATAGTATTAACATCAGTTCAGAATGTTGAAAATACACCAGGTCCACTTAGTTCTATTCAGAGGCTAAAACAGTCCTAAAAGACCCAGAGGTGACTGAGTCCTTGCTCCCAGTCAAATGCTTTTTGGAACCACTTAAACAAATTACCAACTAGGGAATTTAGCTAATAACCAAACAATTTGAAAAATAAAAGAAATTGATTGAAACCTAAATTAGAAGTTGGTACTTACCGTTGAAGACATTGTAGTTATACGATTGGTCTGACATAGTTAATGAAGAAGAGATGAACGTTGAGTTACAGAGGGTCAAATAAAAGGCCACCTAAATGCAGATGAATGTCCATGTCCTATTATGTATCTGGAGAGAAACATGCATAGCATCATTGAGATTTGTGGGGTGTGTGTGCAGTTGCCAACAGTTAGTGTTGTATTTTGTTCAAGTACTTGTATTCTGCAATCCCAATGAACCTGGAAATCTGGGTGACTTGAAAGAGGTTTGAGGGCAGGGACAACTGGGACTCAGTTGGATTCTTTTTTTCCAAATATGTATGTTAACCATATCTTAGCAACAATTTGAAAAATAATTTGACTCTGCAACAAATCCATTTTCCCCTAACCTCTCTTCCTCTATTTTTCATTTAGGAGGTGCAGGAATCTTCCATAATAAAAGCAAAATACTGCGGATGCTGGAAAACTGAAATAAAAACAAGAAATGCTGGAAATACCCAGCAGGTCTGGCAGCATCTGTGGAGAGAGAAGCAGAGTTAACGTTTCGGGTCAGTGGCCCTTCTTCAGAACTAGCAAATATTAGAAATGTCAAAGGTTATAAACAAGTAAAGCCGGGGGGGGGGGGGGGGGGAGGGGGGGCAAGAGATAACAAAGGATCCTAAAAGGGGCAAGAGATAACAAAGGAGAAGGTGTAGATTGGACAAGGCCACGGAATAGCTGACCAGAAGGTCATGGAGCAAAGGCAAACAATATGCTAATGGTGTTTTGAAAGACAAAGCATTAGTACAGTCCGTTAACACCCGAAGAAGGGTCACTGACCCGAAAAGTTAACTCTGCTTCTCTCTCCACAGATGCTGCCAGACCTGCTGAGTATTTCCAGCATTTCTTGTTTTTATTACAGGAATCTTCCAGTCAGCCTAGCAGAATGCACAAAGATCAAGCGTGAAAGATGTGTGCTGTGGCATATGAGAAGTGCCATGATACTGGATAAATTCTATGAAAGACAATCTCCTAAGTGAGTTATTCCTATCCTCACAAGTGTAATGCATATTCGTTCGGGCCACTTTTATGCTGCATATTCTTTTATTTGTACAACAAATTACAAAATTATCACTTTGAAATCATTTTATAAATTACTTTTAGTAACAGCTTTCATTAATACAGGACTGAATTTAATGCCAGTGTCATTGATCCTGAAGATAGGCCAGAAAGCCGGGGGCTACCCGTGGCAGCTATTTCCAGGACCCCGACGTGATTCTGTGCCCATCAGGCAATTAACTGCCTGCCGTCAGGTTTTCTGTCCCTTTAAGGGCAAAGATACCACCTCCAAGAGCTGTCGGCCAATCGTAGGACCAGCAGCGCATTGGGGGCGGTGGCCATTGCTAAGACTGCACCCAGCCAGGACCAGCAAGCTGGAGCAGGCCCCAGAACCCAGGTAAGTGCTGGATGGGTGGGGGGCTATCATTGATGAGGGTGGGGTGAGGGTGTGTTTCAGTGGTGGGTGCCCTTGCTACTGGCTCCATGGGCCACAGCCCGATCAGGTGGGCTGACCCCCACTCCGAGCCCGCAGGGAGGCTGCCAGATTTTACTGGGCGGTTTCCCCACAGTGGTCAGTGGCCACTTAAGGGCCTCAACTGTCCTTGACCTTTCCCGCCCTGACTGACTTGGACAGAGTCAAGAAGGCGACAGACACTTCATGCCCCCGCCTTCCTCCCTGATTCTACGACTTCCCCCACCTCGTAATTTGCTCCTGTGAGCAGGATTCAATTCTACCCACAAAGCATATTATAGCTACAGGTCAGTGGTAGCAGACTTGCCTCTAAGTCAGTAAGGCTTGGGTTCAAACCCCATAATAGGGACTTGTTGGAAGCACCATCTTTTGGATAAGGCATTAAACCGAGGCCCCATCTGCCCTCGCAGATAGATGTAAGAGAAACAATAGCATTGTTTCAAGGAACAACAGGGGAGTTCACCCCTGCCCTATATTTTTCATTCAACCAACAGATTATCATTAATTCATTGCTGTCTGTGGAATCTTACTTCAACAATTTGACTATTGTGCTTCCTATCTTACTATCGTGACTACATTTCAAAAGTACTTCACTGTCCATGATGTCAGATGTCAGTGCTAATACTTGGAAGGGTTCTGAAGTTAGTAACTTGTTCCAATTCATAATTCCAGTTCAACCAAACCTTATCATTGGTCCGAAGCATGCTTTTGAAAGTGTACTTCCAAACAATCAGCTTGCATGGCGCATTTGTGCAATGATATCGTGTCATATTGTCCTGGCCAATATTTGTCCCTCAACCGAAATCACTAAAACAGACTATCCTTTTTTCCTTTGTTCATGGAATGTGCATATCGCTGACTAGGCCAGCATTTATTACCCATCCCTAACTGCCCTTGAGAAGGTAGTGGTGAGTTGCCTTCTTGAATTGCTGCAGTCAGCGTGCTGTTGGTACCCAACAGTGCTTTTAGGGAGGGAGTTCTAGGATTTTGATCCAGCAGCAGTGAAGGAACAGCGATATAATTCCAAGTCAGGATGGTGTGTGGCTTGGAGGGGTACTTGCATGTGGTGGTGTTCGCAAGCACCCACTTCTTTTGGCCTTCTGGGTGGTGGATCTCACGGGTTTGGAAAGTGCTGTTGAAGGAGCCGTGGCAGGTTGCTGCTGTGTATGTTGTAGATGGTATACCCTGCTGCCACTGAGCGCCAGTGGTGGAAAAAGTGAATATTTGAGGTGGTGGGGGGAGTACCAAATCAAGTGGGCTGCTTTGTCCTTGATGATGTTGAGCTTAAGTGTTGTTGAAGCTGCACTCATCCAGGCAAGTAGACAGTATTCCATCACACTCCTGACTTGTGCTTGTAGATAGTGGGGAGTCAGGAGGTGAGATACTTGCTGCAGAATACCCAGCCTCTGACCTGCTCTTGTAGCCACAGTATTTATGTGGCTGGTCCAGTCAGATTTGTGGTCAATGGTGGCTCATAGGATGTTGATGGTGGTGGATTTAGAATGGTAATGCCATTGATTGTCAAGGGGAGATGGTTAGATTCTCTCTTGTTGGAAATAGTCATTTCCTGGCACTTGTGTGGCTCAAATGTTACTTGCCACTTTCAGCCCAAGCCTGAATATTGTCCAGGCCTTGTTGCATGCAGACACGGACTACTTCATTATCCGAGGAGTGGGATTGAACACTGTACAATCAGTGAGTCTCCTCACTTCTGACCTTATGATGGAGGGAAGGCCATTGGTGAAGCAGCTGGAGATGGTTGGGCCTAGGACACTGCCCTGAGGAACTCCTGCAGCGATGTCCTGGGACTGAGGTGTTTGGCCTCCAACAATCACAATCATCTTTCTTTGTGCTAGGTATAACTTCAACCAGTGGAGCATTTCCCCCTGATTCCCATTGACTTCAATTTTACCAGAGCTTCTTGATGCTACATTCAGTCAAATGCTGCCTTGATGTCAAGGGTAGTCACTCCTACCTCATCTCTGGAGTTCATCTCTTTTGTCCATGTTTGGACCAAGGCTGTAATGAGCTCAGGAGTCTTGTGCCCCAGCAGAACCCAAACTAAGCATCAGTGAGCAGGTTGTTGCTGGGTAAGTGCCCCTTGATCACACTGTCGATTACACCTTCTATCACTTTGCTGATGATCGAGAGTAGACAGATGGGTTGGCAATTGGCTGGGTTGGATTTGTCCTGCTTATATTACAGGACATACCTGGTTAATTTTCCACTGTTGTGTAGATGCCAGTGTTGTAGCTGTACTGGAACAGCATGGCTAGGGGTGTGGCCAGTGCTGGAGCACAGGTCTTCAGTACAATTGACAGGATGTTGTCAGGGCCCTTGGCCTTTGCAGTATCTAGTGCCTTCAGCTGTTTCTTCATATCATGTGGAGTGAATCTAACTGACTGAAGACTGGTATCTGTGATGCTGGGGATCTCAAGAGGAGCCCAGAAGGATCATTCACTTGGCAATCCTGGCTGAAGATGGTTGCATTGTCTTTTGTACTGACATGCTGGTCTCCACTATCATTCAGGATGGGGATGCTCGTGCAGCCTCCTCCTCCAATTAATTGTTTAATTGTCCAACACTATTCACGACTGGATGTGGCAGGACTGCAGAGCTTTGATCTGATCCTTGGTTGTGGGATCACTTAGCCCTGTCTATCACATGATGCTTCTGCTGTTTAGTATGCATGTAGTCCTGTGTTGTAGCTTCACCAGGTTGGCACATCATGTTTTAACTCTGCCTGGTGCTGCTCCTGGTCTGTTCTCATACACTCCTCATTAAACCAGGGTTGGTCTCCCGCCTTTATGGTAATGATAGAGTGAGTGATGTTCCAGGCCATGAGTTTACAGATTGTGGTGAAATACAATTCTTCTTCTGCTGATGGTTCACTGCACCTCATGAGTGCTCAGTTTTGAGCTGCTAGTTCTGTTCTGAATCTATCCCATTTAGGGCGGTGGTAGTGCCACACAACATGATGGAGGGTGTGCTCAATATGAAGGCAGAACGTCGTCTCTACAAGGACTGTTTGGTGTACACTTCAACCAATACTGTCTTAGACAAGTAGATTGGTGAGGACGTGGTCAAGTAGGTTTTTCCCTCATGTTAGTTTTTCACCAACTGCCGCAGGCTTACTCTGGCAGATATGTCCTTCATGACCTGGCCAGCTCAGTCAATAGTCGTGCTACCAAGCCACTCTTGGTGATGAACATTGGAGTCCCCTACCCAGAGTACATTCTATGCCCTTGCTACCCTCAGTACTTCTTCCAAGTGGTGCTCAAAATGGAGGGTGGTTGGTGGTAATCAGCAGGAGGTTTTTTGCCCTTGTTTGACCTGATGCCATGAGACGTCATGGTGTCCGGTGTCAATGTTAAGGACTCCCAGGGCAACTCCCTCCTGACTATACGCCGCTGTGCCACCACTTCTGGTGGGTCTGTCCTGCTGCTGGGACAGGACATACCCAGGGATCGTGATGGAGGAGTCTGAGACATTGGCTGAAAGATATGATTCAGTGAGCATGACTATGCCAGGCTGTTGCTTGACTAGTCTGTGGGACAGCTCTCCCAATTTTAGCACCTATCCACATTTGTTTATGAGGAGGACTTGGCAGGGTGTACCTTTGATGTCCAGTAGTCTATCCTGGTTTTTTCTTTATTTGAATTTTTTGTAGCAGTTTGATACAACTGAGTGGCTTGTTAGGCCATTTCAGAGGACAGTTAAAAGTTAACCACATTGCTGATGGTCTGGAGATACATGTAGGCCAGACCAGGTAAGAGCGGCAGATTTCCTTCCCTAAAGGGACAGTAATGAACTAGATGGGCTTTTACAACAATCTGGTAGCTTCATGATCTTCATTACTGATACCAATTTTTTAATCCCAGATTTATTTAATTAGTTGAATTTAAATTCTCCAGCTGCCATGGTGAGATTTGAACTCATGCTCATGGTGCATTTTTCTAGGTCTCTAGATTTCTAGTCCAGTAACATAATCACTATGCTCCCATTCCCATGAATCTGGGTAGTATCACATTGCTAGTTTGTGGCCATGGTGTTTCTTACATTGCAACAGTGATTACACTTTAAAAATATTTAATTGGCCGTAAAATGCTTTGGAATGTTCTGAGGTCATGAAAGGCGCCATATAAATGCAAGTTCTTTCTTTTAGTGTATGGAGCCCCCGCTGCGGAGTGTTGTAGGACACAGCTATTCACAGAATGTGAGCTCTTGATTTCATAAGAGTAATCTTCTGTGGCAGTGAGGAAAAATACAGGTGAGTTGGTTCTTCTCAGAGAGAGGAATAAAACGAGAGGGCAGGTCAACCCACAGCAGCCAAGTACATCAGAATGTCACAAACAGAAGCCCTGGGTACAAGTCATCCAGTCACCTGTTGACTTAGGATTTCAGTCAGGGAGATGTACTCAGCAAGAGGAACAGAATACTGAAAATGGAGGTAGCACAGTGGGGTGGAAAAGCAGGGGAGTGGATTAACTAAATTAGAGGGGGAAACTGCATCCAGTTTTATATATATATATACACAGGATAGTTTGAAAAGGTTACATAGTGGGTAAAGCACTACTCAGACTGCAGTTAGATAATATCATGATCTACAGCCTAGTTTAATTATTGGTCATTTCTTTCTTTTTGGGCCTCCTTATCTCGAGAGACAATGGATACGCGCCTGGAGGTGGTCAGTGGTTAATGCAATCACTAAAAGGTAAAAAGGTTTGAAAAACAGGAGTAAAATAAAAGAGAAACAAACAAATACTATAACTAATGCTCAGTGACAGCAATCTGGTCAATAGACTCGATTCTGATAGATTCTGTTTGGAACATGTATTCTGTTAATGACAAACTGGGACATGCTTCACTGGTTTCTGAGCCAAGACCCAGGCTGAAGCACCAACTCAGTATGAACTGGCATTGTTTGTAGCCCACTACAAACAATGATCCCTATTGTGAGAATTCATGTTCAGGTTTTCAGTTTGGAAACCATTCCAGAAAACAAATTGCTGGTACTTCCAAAACAAAAAACTCACACTTCAGTAGATTGGGAAATATGGACAAGCTTTTCTCACCAATAAGTGAAATATTTTTTAAAGTAACTTATTCAATTTAACCTTCTGAGCGAGCAATGGAAATTTGCTGTTCAAGATGCCATCAAGCTTTGGGAGTGAAAGATTGAAGGAGAATGGTATTTTGTGAGCAGCGACCCTTCTAGTCTCGGACAGCTACAATGTGACCTTATCAATCTTCAGAATTTCGGCCTTTGATTGACTGGAAAATTAGAATAGTAGCCTTCAAAGTCAGCTTTTAAACCAAGGAAACTTTCTTTTAGAAAGTTAACCCATGCTTGCATTCACAATGGGCAATAGGAACAATGAGACAGAGGAATTAAGTAAGTGGCAACTATTAAACTTTTTAAAAACATTATGGAATAATTAGAATATGTTGAATAAAACATAATAGTTAGGAAGACATAGAATAGAATGAGTAGTGAGAAAATGAGAGATTTGAAGGAAAAAAAGTCACACTAGATAAGAACACAGATTTTTTTTAAAGAAAGCTTTGACACAAAATTGTGTTTTATCTAATTTAATTTAGTAGATTTTTTACTTCTTATTGGGATGTGGGCAGCAACGGCAAGGTCAGCATTTGTTGCCCATCCCTGGTTGCCCTGAGAATGTGATGTTGGGTCTTTGTCTTGAACCATTGCAGCCCATGTGGTGCCTGTCTGGTTATATTCTTGCTAATTTAGTAGGTTAGGCTTATTTCTGGGCAGTTTTAGTATTCTAATGTTCGTGTGTGGGGTTTTAGTGTTGTATGAGTTGAAAGAAAACAAAATGGGCTGAATTTTCAGGCGCCGCCAATGTCAGGAATGGAGGCAGTCAAATTAAGAGGCTGGCCGGTGTGCCAGCTTGCCGACCCTGTTCCAATGTCAGCTCTTTTGGCTGGCACCAGTTCGGGGGCCAGGAAGGTCACCCGCCCCCATGAAGTAGGTAGGCAATTAGCTCATGAAGAGCCTTGTTAACCAGGGATTAAGGAGGCCCACTGGGACTTTCAATTCAGCCACAAGTTTCTCAACACAATGGGGGTCAGATCAAGTGGCTGGAGGTGAGTACTGAGCAGCAGACAGGGGTGCCAGCCCTCCAGGCCCTCCCTGTCTGCCTGGGTGAGGGTGCAGCCAAAGGCCGCCCTGTAGAAGGGCTCCCTCCATCAGAGTGGTGGTCTAGATGCCTTTTGTATTTTTTAATTAAAGTTTTTAAGAAGTGGCTGAGGTGGCACCTTCTTGTTGAAGCGCCCTCCCAGTTACTTACCTTGTACTGCAGCCAAGTGCACCTCTGAAGCTGAAAGGCCTCTGGTTGGCCCTCCAGCTTTGAGAGCCCACCTGTTGCCCTGAATTGGTCAGGGGACCTGTCTCCATACCAATTAAGGGGGTGCCCTGGTCAATATTCCAGGTCAGTGACTGTTTCTCCCTTCCCCAGGGGAATTTTCTCCCTGAGGAAAAAATTCGACCCAATGTGTTGGCCCAAGTAGACTAGAGATTCCATAAATCTCCCAGCACTCCAAGGGTTAAGATGATTTTTTGACTGAAGTTGAACTACCAATCTAATGAAACAAGTAATATGCTCCTTCCCTCCATTTTGAGCCAAATCCCCCAGTGCACCTTATCTTACTTCTGATTGCCACAAACGCAATGATAAATGTTGGAGATAATTTGCCAGATGGGATAGTAGTCAAAAGTATGTTCAAAATTAGCTTAAACGCCATCATGTGAAAGTTAAGATCCTAGTGGGATAAGGTTTGAAGATTCAGTGATTTTTTTTTCTTATGTTCTTACATAATGTTAGATTTCAATTACATTTTTTTCAAAACAATGTTTTTCTGTCATAATCATGCTGCAGATTTGCACCAGGAGCTTTGTAGCTGCTCAAGATCTTGAATAAAGTAAATTGGCATGTGTTCATGTCTTTGTGGCTGAATAGAGAATACAGCTGGAAAAGAAACTTGGATTAATATGCTGCACAAGCCACAAATTCCAGAGTTTTGTGAGTCACTAATTTTATGTTAGAAATTAATAAATGATTGCACAGAAGGTCTGTTTTAAGAAAAGAACTGAGAAAAAGTCATAGAGTCATAGAGTTATACAACACAGAAACAGGCCCTTCGGCCCATCGTGTCTGTGCCAGCCATCAAGCACCTAACTATTCTAATCCCATTTTCCAGCACTTGGCCCATAGCCTTGTATGTTATGGCATTTCAAGTGCTCATCGAAATACTTCTTAAGCATTGTGAGGGTTCCTGCCTCTACCACCTCTTCAGATACTGTGTTCCAGATTCCAACCACCTTCTGGGTGAAAACTTTTTTCCTCAAATCCCCTCTAAACCTCGTGCCCCTTACCTTAAATCGATGTCCCCCGGTTATTGACCCCTCCGCTAAGGGAAAAAGTTTCTTCCTAACTAATCTATCAATGCCCCTCGCCAAAAGTGTTTCAGGGTTGAATTAAAAAAAACCTCAATATTGGCAATCTAGATGGATTGTCTCTATTTCCTGTATTTTTCCCAACATGCACCAATTTTCTTTTTATCTTGGTTAGTTAGTTGGTGTTCAAATGTACTGATTTATAAAAGATAATGGTCTAATACACAAGAGAAAAGTCAGAAGTAGTAGTGAGTGCTCAGTGCAAAGGATTATTACAGAAAATACTCCAGAAATGCAGAGCACCAAAGCAGAAAGAATGTAATCCACAAGCTGAGAAATGATTCCAACCGAACCCTGGAAGAGCAACCAAGATCGCATTCAGTCAGTAATCCCAAATTGATTAGGGTAGGATTATTATATTCAATCAGATGTTGATCACAAGGAATAATTATGAAAGATTGATAAACTACTAACTTTTAAAGCATTCATAATTTCAATCAAAGTTTATGAAAACTGATGCAACATTAGGGTCATACAGTCATAGAGTCATTACAGCACATAAGGAGGCCATTCAGCCCATCCAGTCCATGACAGCTCTCTGTAGAGCAATCCAGTCACTCCCATTCCCCCGCTCTATTCTCATAGCCCTGCAAGTTTATTTTCCTCAAGTGCCCATCAAATTTCCTTTTGAAATCTTTAATGGTCTTCCTTTCCATCAGCATCATAGGCAGCGAGTTCCAGGTCATTACCACTCACTGCGAAAGAAAGTTCTTCCTCACAGCCCCCCTGAATCTCTTGCCCAAAACCTTAAATCTGTGTCCTCTCGTTCTTGTGCAATCAGCTCATGTGAACAGCTTTTCTTTGTCTCCCTTATCTAAAGCTGTCATAATCTTGTAGACCTCTATCAAATCTCCTCTCAATTTCTATTTCTCCAAAGACCGCAGCTTCTTCAACCTAACATTGTAGCTAAAATCCCTCATCCCTGGAAACATTCTGGTAAATCTCCTCTGCACCCTCTCAAGGAACCTCACATCCTTCCTAATTTGTGGTGACCAGAACTGGATGCAATACTCTAGTTGTGGTCTAACCAGAGCTTTATAAAGGTTCAGCATAACTTCCTTGCTTTTGTACACAATACCTTGATTTATGGCAGAAGGTTCAATTTAAATATTAATTGAATTTTTGATCACTCTATTTATCATTCGTTCAATTGCATTTAAATATGTTTTCACGATCACTGCGCTCCTCCAATTCTGGTCTCTCGCCATCCCCGATTTTAAATGCTTCACCAATGGCGGCTGTGCCTTCAGCTGCCAAGACCCTGAGCTCTGGAAATCCCTCCATAAACCTCTCCATCTCTCCACCTCTCTCTCCTCCTTTAAGACACCACTTAAAATCTACCTCTTTGACCAAGCTTTTGGCCATCTGTCCTAATATTTACTATGTAGCTCACTGTCAAACATGATTTAATTATGCTGCTGTGAATATTCCAGGGATGAGGGATTTTACTTCCAATGTTAGTTTGGAGAAGCTGGGGTTGTTGTCCTTGGAGATGGAGAGGAGATTTGATAGAGGTGCACTAGATTCTGACAGGTTTAGATAAGGTAAACAAAGAAAAGCTGTTCCATTAGCTGATGGTACAAGGACTAGAGAACACAGATTTTAATATGTTAGAGCCACTGAGCTGAATTTTATGAGCGCGCCGCAAATCGCGGTGTCGTGCTCTGATCTCGGTGTTCAGCCCACATGGATCCACCGTCGCTGAGCCCCTGCGATATTTCACGCAGGGACTCATTAAATGGCGGTGGCGGAGCGGCCATCCCCCCGATAACATAGAGGGGGCAGCCACTCCGGCAACAGCGTCCGGCACCACTGTGCAGGCACCGGCACCATTTTTAAAGGGCTTCAGTCCCTTCAGTCTCATTTCAATTTTTAAAGGTGCTTCAGTGCAACTGCTGAAAATTTTTTTAATTTTATTTTATTTAGAGAGACAGCACCGAAACAAGCCCTTCGGCCCAGCGAGTCTGTGCCGACCATCAACCACCCATTTATACTAATCCTACATTAATCCCATATTCCTACCACATCCCCACCTTCCCTCAATTCCCCTACCACCTACCTATACTAGGGGCAATTTACAATGGCCAACTGAACTATCAACCTGCAAGTCTTTGGCTGTGGGAGGAAACCAGAGCACCCGGCGAAAACCCACGCGGTCACAGGGAGAACTTGCAAACTCCGCACAGGCAGTACCCAGAATTGAACCCGGGTCACTGGAGCTGTGAGGCTCCAAATGAGATTGCCCTCACCAACCCCCCACCACAATGAGTCCTCATTTATTATAGTGGCATATCCCCCCAAAAAAGCACCTTTTGATTTCTTGAACTTTCCCCCCAACATCAGAATATTTGACCCTCAACCCCTTCCCATCATCCCCACAATCAATTACAATAGTTCTCCTTGCTTCCCCACCCCCCCACCCGCCGTGAAAATTTCACTGCTCTCCCCTCTTCACCAGTGTCATGCCTCGGAACTCTGAATGGAGTTCTGAAGGCACGGGACTTCCAGCCGGTGGCTGGAATAGCGGCGTGGGACGGCCATTGCTACTAGGTAAGCAATTATTCATAAATTTCAGTATCATTTACATATTAAAATGAAGGCCCCGCCTGAGCAGTGGGCGGGAAGGGAGGGGGCCGCACTGAGGCCTCACCGCCATCGGTAAAATGCGGTGGGGCTTTACCGGAAGAATTTTCCGGCCCCCCACCACCCCACACCCGCCACAACCCCCGACATCGGAGGGCTAATAAAATTCAGCCCACTGTAGAAAGGCAAGTTGTTGTTCTTGTTGTCACCACTAAGAAGAGGTGCAAGAGTCAATAAGAATTGTAAGAGAACCACCTGGATATTCTCAAAATAAAACCAAGCTACAGACTAATTGTAGAAAATATGGAGATAGTGATGTCCTGGGGGAGTATTTGCTAGAGTGGTTGGGGAAGGTTTAAACTAAAATGGCAGGGGGATGGGAACCTTTGCAATGAGTCAGAGGAGGGGGGAATCAAAGACAAGAACAAAAGACAGTAAGGGGAATAAGAAAAGTGATAGGTAGAGAAATCAAGAGCCAGAATCAAACAGGACCACAGTGAAAAATAGTGGGAACGGGACAAGTAATGCTAAAAAGACAAGCCATAAGGCTTTGTGCCTTAACGCGCGGAGCATTCGCAATAAAGTGGATGAATTAATCGTGCAAATAGATGTAAACGGGTATGATATAGCTGGGATTACGGAGACACGGCTGCAAAGTGACCAGGGATGGGAAATGAACGTCCAGGAATATTCAGTATTTAGGAAGGACAGACAAAAAGCAAAAGGCGGTGGAGTTGCATTGCTGGTTAAAGAGGAAATTAACGCAATAGTGAGGAAAGATATTAGCTCTGACGATGTGGAATCTGTATGGGTAGAGCTGAGAAACACTAAGGGGCAAAAAACATTAGTGGGGGTTGTATATAGACCCCCAAACTGTAGTGGTGATGTTGGAAATGGCATTAAACTGGAAATTAGAGATGCATGCGATAAAGAAACATCTGTAATTATGGGTGACTTTAATCTGCATATAGATTGGGCAAATCAAATTAGTCACAATACCGTAGACGAGGAATTCTTGGAGCGTATACAGGATGGTTTTCTGGACCAATACGTTGAGGAACCAACTAGAGAACAGGCCATCCTAGACTGGGTATTGTGTAATGAGAGAGGAATTAATGACAATCTAGTGGTGTGAGACCCCTTGGGGACGAGCGACCATAATATGACAGAGTTCTTCATCAAGATGGTGGGTGACGTAGTTGATTCTGAGACATAGGACCTGAATCTTAGTAAAGGAAACTACGAAGGTATGAGGCGCGAGTTGGCCATGACGGATTGGGAAACGTTACTTAAAGGGATGACGGTGGATAGGCAATGACAAACATTTAAAGAGTGCATGGATGAACTGCAACAATTGTTTATCCCTGTCTGGTGCAAAAGTAAAACAGGAAAGGTAGCCAAACCATGGCTTACAAGGGAAATTAGAGATATCATTAGATCCAAGGAAGAGACATATAAATTTGCCAGAATAAACAACAGACCAGAGGATTGGGAGCAGTTTAGAATTCAGCAAAGGAGGACCAAGGGATTGATTAAGAAGGGGAAAATGGACTATGAGAGCAAGCTTGCAGCGAACATAAAAACTGACTGTAAAAGTTTATATAGGTATGTGAAGAGAAAAAGATTGGTGAAGACAAATGTAGGTCCCTTACAGTCAGAAACAGGGGAATTTATTATGGGGAATAAAGAAATGGCTGAGCAACTAAATGCATACTTTGGTTCTGTCTTCACAAAGGAGGACACAAATATCATACCAGAAATGTTGGGGAACACAGGGCTTAGTGAGAGAGAGGAACTGAAAGAAATCAATATTAGTAGAGAAATGTGTTGGGGAAATTGATGGGATTGAAGGCTGATAAATCCCCAGGGTCTGATGGTATGCATCCCGCAGTACTTAAGGAAGTGGCCCTAGAAATAGTGGATGCATTGGTGGTCATCTTCCAAGATTCTATAGACTCTGGAACAGTTCCTACAGATTGGAGAGTAGCTAATGTAACCCCACTATTTAAAAAGGGAGGTAGAGAGAAAGCAGGGAATTATAGACCAGTCAGCCTGACGTTGGTAGTGGGAAAAATTCTAGAGTCCATTATCAAAGATTTTATAGCAGAGCACTTAGAGAACAGTGGTAGAATCAGGCAGAGTCAGCATGGATTTACGAAAGGGAAATCATGTTTCACAAATCTACTAGAATTCTTCGAGGATGTAACTAGTAGTGTTGATGAGGGAAGCCAGTGGATGTGGTTCATTTGAACTTCCAGAAAGTTTTCGACAAAGTCGCATTTAAGAGATTAGCGTGTAAAATTAAAGCGCATGGGATTGGGGGTAGTGTATTGCGATGGATAGAAAATTGGTTGGAAGACAGGAAACAAAGAGTAGGGATAAATGGGTCTTTTTCCAAATGGCAAGTAGTGACTAGTGGGGTACCACAGGGATCAGTGCTAGGACCCCAGCTATTCGCAATATACATTAATGATTTAGATAAGGGAACTAAATGTAATATCTCCAAATTTGCAGAAGACACAAAACTGGGTGGGAGGGTGAGTTGTGAGGAGGATGCAGAGAGGTTTCAGGGTGATTTGGACAGGTTGAGTGAGTGGGCTAATGCATGGCAGATGCAGTATAATGTGGATAAATGTGAGGTTATCCACTTCGGTAGAAGAAACAGGAAGGCAGATTATTACATGAACGGCTATAAACTGAGAGAGGGAAATATGCAGCGAGACCTGGGTGTTCTCGTACACCAGTTGTTGAAGATAAGCATGCAGGTGCAACAGGCGGTAAAAAAGGCAAATGGTATGTTGGCCTTCATAGCTAGAGAATTCGAATACCGGAGCAGGGATGTCTTACTGCAATTATACAGGAACTTGGTGAGGCCACATCTGGAATATTGTGTGTAGTTTTGGTCTCCTTATCTGAGGAAGGATGTTCTTGCTATTGAGGGAGTGCAAAGAAGGTTTACCAGACTGATTCCTGGGATGGTGGGACTGATGTATGAGGAGAAATTGAGTCGGTTAGGATTATATCCGCTGGAGTTCAGAAGAGTGAGGGGGGATCTCATAGAAACCTATAAAATTCTAACAGGACTTGACAGGGTAGATGCAGGAAGGATGTTCCCAATGGTGGGGGGAGTCCAGAACCAGGGGTCATCGTCTAAGGATATGGGGTAAACCTTTCAAGACTGAGATGAGGAGAAATTTCTTCACCCAGAGAGTGGTGAGCCTGTGGAATTCACTACCACAGAAAGCAGTTGAGGCCAAAACATTGTATGTTTTCAAGAAGGAGTTAGATATAGCTCTTGGGTCTAAAGGGATCAAAGAGTATGGGCTGAAAGTGGGAACAGGCTACTGAGTTGGATGATCAGCCATGATCATAATGAATGGCGGAGCAGGCTCGAAGGGCCGAATGGCCTCCTCCTGCTCCTATTTGCTATGTTTCTATGTAATGGGATATTGAAATTATTATGATATTTTAAGGAAGATTACTTGAAAATTAAAAATAAAAGCAGAAAATGCTGGAAATACACTTCTGCCAGTATCTTAACCAGACGGACCTGCACGTTACAACAGTTCTGGCGAAGGGTCTGAAACCAAAAATCTTGCATGTGTTATTTCACATTTTAGATGCTGACAGGCCTGTTATATATTTGTAACATTCTCCGTTTAGGATTTCCAGTTTGCGCTGTTCTTCTCTGTAAGTTGAAATTTTCAATGGAGTCTTTGAATGAACTAAATCGACCTTTAATGAAGAAAAAGATCACAATTGCCAGCTGTACCAAAACACACAATCTCTCCCCTTGTGCATCTTCGATTTCCTTTGTCCCACCATTGGCAGCCATGTCATCAACTGTCAAGGCCCCAAGCTCTAGAAATCCTTCCCTAAACTTCTCCACCTCTCTCTTCTCCTTTAAGACAATCCTTAGAACCTACCTCTTTGACTAAGGTATTGGTCATCTGCTCTAATATCTCCTTTGCTTTGGTGTCAATTTCTGTCTGATCATGCTCCTGTGAACCAGGTTAAAGGCACTATCTAAATGCAAGTTGTTATGAATGCAATGCAAATTTGTGGTACTTATATTTTTCAGTCACTTACAAATAACATATTGGCCAAGAGATTTGAGTGCAATTGGTGATCCAGGTGCAAATTGCACTCAAAACTGTGCTAGTTTTAAGAAATGTTCTTTTTGCTCAAGTTTCCACTTAACCCTTTTGCACATTGTCTTTTGTAAAATCTTCCATGAACCAATGCAATTGGACACCACTTTAGAATGTAATTTCTTTTTGGAAAAAAAACCTTTCTACATTACGAAACCACCTTGATATGTGCTGTACTATACGATTCTACTCTATATATTAAAGATTGAATATAGATCTATAGATTTAAAATATATTTAAAACTGGGCAGTTCGATTAATACAGCTGAAAATGGGTTTCTCCCAAAAATAAGCATTTGTAGTCAGTATGTGTCGTCCACCACCTGTGAGTAACCCAATTTTAAACAGAGGCAAGGAATCATGCGGTGAGTAACTCACCTCCTGACTCCCCAAAGCCTGTCCACCATCTACAAGGCACAAATCAGGAGTGTGATGGAATACTTTCCACTTGTCTGGCTCCAACAACACTCAAGATGCTCAACATCATTCAGGACAAAGCAGCCTGCCTGATTGGCACCCATTTCCCCCACAAACATTCACTCCCTCCACCATCAATGCACAGTGGAGCAGTGTGTACCATCTACAAGATGCACTACAGAAATGCACCAAGGCTCCTTCGACAGCATCTTCCAAACCCGCAACCTCTACCAACTAGAAGGACAAGGGCAGCTGATGCATGGGAACACCATCACCTACCTGCAAGTTCCCCTCCAAGTCACACACCATCCTGACTTGGAACTATATTGCCGTTCCTTCACTGTCGCTATGTCAAAATCCTGGATCTCCCTTCCTAACTGCACTATAGGTGTACCTACACCCCGATGACTGCAGCGGTTCAAGAAGACAGCTCACCACCACCATCTCAAGGGCAATTAGGGATGGGCAATAAATGCTGGCCTGGCCAGCGACGCCCACATCCCAGGAACGAATTAAAAAAAACTGAAAATAACTTTAAAAAATATAGAGAACCATTTGTTGGTTTCAGTGGTGTACAGTAGTTAGTTTCTTAGTAAATTAACTAAAAAATTAAAGGTCTTAGAAGATTCCAATTAGTGTTCTTGAGCATAAAAAAAGCTTAATTTTAAGAGCCTCCTTGAAGACCTACAAATGGAAAGAATTGGCGAAAACTCGTCATTGTGAGTAATTCAACTGGGGGGTGTATCCCGTTTTGTGGGCCGACACAATATTTTTTAAACTAGCAGAAAAGATCATGGAAACTCGATTTACGCTTGAAATTCCTTGACCTTTTTTGCACTGGTTTGGCCTATTTTGGGTAAATTATGTTGAAGAGAAACAGCGCAACCTAATGGAAACTCCTGTCCTTTGTGTTGCTTTTCAGGGCATTGAAACAAAAACAAATCTGTACATGTTTAAAATCAAAAACAGAAAACTCTACAAAGACACAGCTAATCTACCAGCACCTATAAAGACAAAAGGTGAGTCATTCACTTTCATACTACTTGCCCTCGTGTTCTCTCTTCAGATGCTGATAGGTCTGCTGCACATTTCCAGCTCCTACTGAATTGACGAAAAAAACAATAACTGACGAGCAACTGTTAAAAATGCCACTGGGTATCTGTTCCAGCATAGGCCATTAACCATATTGTAACTCTATATGTGCAGGGAAACCCAAAAAATAAGTTTGAAAAATGCCACCCAACTTATCAAACACTTGGAACCTGCCTCCGAATGCTCTTTGATCACTTCCAGAATTAATAGTTTTTAACAGGGATCTGAAGAAAAGAGCAGGAAGTCATTAACTTATTCGGGTGAAGAATGTTGAATGGTACAATCTGTTCAATATTAAGAATTTGATCACAAACCAACATTTCCAAACATAATAATGTTACACAAAACAAAAAATGTTGGTAATGTATAGTGTTTGCGAAGTGAAAGGATTGGTTAACCATTCATCAGAAAATTATGAGAAAAAGAAAAATCACTAGCCAGTTTCTCGAAATATTCCTCATTGTATCTCTTTTGTTGGTTTTTCTTAAGTTTTTCTCCTTCGCCCACTTCCCTGTAAAATTTGCCACCTTTAAGCAAAGACTTGAATGTGTAAAAAGGTGGGGATAATTTTAAAATGGATGGATTTGGGTCAGGTGGGATGTGAAAATTTTTTAAAATCTCAACTCCCTCACCCCGGAACCCCAACCTGCTCATTTCCGTTTTAATGGAGATAGGTCAGGGGTGGGTTCATCATTTAAATATTATAATGAGGTTGCGTATCTCAGATTTAACCTATCTTCCAAGTTTAACTCTGGACCTTGGGAAACCTGGTAGCTAAAGGGAGGCAAGGACTGCATTGGGGAGAAAGTAAGTGCATATACAGCACTGCTTTGGGCCAGGGGGAGCAGACATGCATCTTTCCAGTCCAGCAAGCTTACCTTCTTCCCTTATGCTGATCAGTCTTATAAAAGAATATCTGAGAGATTGACAGTTACAAGAACAGGAGTTTATTTACATGTATCTGCTACCAATGGCTTCCAGTTGCACTCTACAAAAGGTTTATACAAGTTCTGTTACATCAGTTCCTATGACGATACTCACAGACCATTTACATATTCTGCCCAGTAACAACCCTATATTACATTATACTAATCTCCCCCCAAGTCTCTGACTTCACTTCTCAGAATGTTAACCGCTGTGCCATTTTTACAAGTTTGCCATAACATGTTCTTCTCACTTTAGAAGATGTCTGGAGTTTCGAGTCACAGAATCACAGAATTGTTACAGTGCAGGAGGAGGCCATTCGGCCCATCATGTCTGCAGTGGCTCTCTGAAAGAGCAATTCACTCAGTTCCATTCCACCACCCTGTAACCTTGAACATTCTTCCTTTTCGTATAACAGTCTAATTCTCTTTTGAATGCTTCAATTGAACTTGACTTCACCACACTCTCAGGCAGTGCATTCCAGACCTTAACCACTCTCTGCGTGAAAAAGTTTTTCCTCATGTCATTTTAGCTTCTCTTACCAAATACTTTAAATCTGTGCCCTCGCACTTTCGATCCATTCACGAGTGGGAACAGTTTCTCTCTATCTACTCTGTCCAGACCCCTCATGATTTTGAATACCTCTATCAAATCAGCTCTCTGCCTTCTCTTCTCCAATGAAAACAGTTCTAACTTCTCCAATCTAGCTTCATAACTGAAGCTTCTCATCCCTGGAACCATTCTCATGAATCTTTTCTGTACTCTCTTCAATGCACTCATGTCTTTCCTAAAGTGCTGCGCCCAGAAGTGGATGCAATACTCCAGCTGAGGCTGAACTAGTGTCTTATACAAGTTAAACATAACTTCCTTGCTGTTGTACTCTATGCCCCTATTGATAAAGCCCAGGATACTGTATGCTTTATTAACCGCTCTCTCAACCTGTTCTGCCACCTTCGATAACTTATGCACATGTACACCCAGGTCCCTCTGCTCCTGCACCGCCTTTAGAATTGTACCCTTTATTTTATATTGTCTCTCCACGTTCTTCCTACCAACTTGACTCACTTATATTTCTCTGCATTGAACTTCATCTGCCACCTGTCTGCCCATTCCACCAACTTGTCTATGTCCTTTTGAAGTTCTACACTATCCTCCTCACAGTTCACAATGCTTCCAAGTTTCATATCATCTGCAAACTTTGAAATTCTGTCCTGTACACCAAGGTCTAGGTCATTAATATATATCAGGAAAAGCAATGGTCCCAACACTGATCCCTGGGGAACTCCACTACAAACCTTCCTCCAGCCTGAAAAACATCCATTAACCACTGCTCTTTGTTTCCTGTCACTCAAAACAATTCTTTATCCATGTTGCTACTGTCCCATTTATTCCATGAGCTACAAGTTTGCTCACAAATCTGTTGTGTGGCACTGTATCAAATGCCTTTTGAAAGTCTATGTACACCATATCAACAGTATTACCCTCATCAAGCCTCTCTGTTACCTCCTCAAAAAACTCCAGCAAGTTAGTTAAGTATGATTTTCCCTAAGAAATCTATGTTGGCTTTCTTTAAGTGACATGCATTTGTCCATGTGACTATTAATTTTGTCCCAAATTATTTTTTTCTAGAAGTTTCCCCACCACTGAAGTTAAACTGACTGGCCTGTAGTTGCTGGGCTTATCTTTAAACCCTTTTTTAAACAAGGCAATAACGTTTGCAATTCTCCAGTCCTCTGAAACCACCCCCAAGTCTAAGAAAGACTGAAAAATTATGGCCAGTGCCTCTGCGATTTCCTCCCTCACTTTCCTCAGTATCCTTTGGATGCATCTCACCCAGCCCTGGTGCTTTATCCACTTTAAGTATAGACAGCCAATCTAATTTGTCCTCTTTATCAATTTTATACCCTTCTAGTGTCTGAATTACCTCCTCTTTCACCATTGCCTGGGTTGCATCATCTTCCTTGGTAAAGACAGATGCAAAGTAACTCACCTCCTGACTCCCCAAAGCCTGTCCACCATCTACAAGGCACAAGTCAGGAGTGTGATGGAATACTCTTTACTTGCCTGGATGGGTGCAGCTCCAACAACACTCAAGAAGCTCGACACCATCCAGGACAAAGCAGCCCACTTGATTGGCACCCCATCTACAAACATTCACTCCCTCCACCACCGACGCACAGTGGCAGCAGTGTGTACCATCTACAAGATGCACTGCAGCAATGCACCAAGGCTCCTTAGACAGCACCTTCCAAACGCGCGACCTCTACCACCTAGAAGGACAAGGGCAGCAAATGCATGGGAACACCACCACCTGCAAGTTCCCCTCCAAGTCACACACCATCCTGACTTGGAACTATATCGCCGTTCCTTCACTGTCGCTGGGTCAAAATCCTGGAACTCCCTTCCTAACAGCACTGTGGGTATACCTACCCCAAATGGACTTGCAGCGGTTCAAGAAGGCAGCTCACCACCACCTTCTCAAGGGCAATTAGGGATGGGCAATAAATGCTGGCGTGGCCGTCGCCCACATCCCATGAATGAATTAAAAAAAAGTAATAATTTAATACCTCAGCTATGCCCTCTGCCTCCATGTGTAAATCCCCTTTCTGGTCCCTAATTGGCCCCACTCCTCCTTTTACCACCCTTTTACTATTTAGATGCCTATAGAAAACTTTAGGATTCCTTTAATGCCAGTCTCTTTCCATGTTCTCTCTTTGCTTCTCTTATTTGCTTTTTCACTTCCCCTCTGGACCTTCTATATTCAGCCTGGTTCTCAACAGTATTTTCTACCTGGCATCTGTCATAAGCACACTTTTTCTTCTTTATCTTAAGCTCTACCTCTTTTGTAATCCAAGGAGCTCTGGATTTGTTTGCTCTACCTTTCCCCTTCGAGGGAACTGTGCCCAAACTATCTCTTCTTCGAAGGTTTCAGCTTGTTCAGCTACTGGTGTTTTTTCCTGCCATCTTTTGACTCCAATTTATTCCCCCCAGATCCATTCTTACCCCATTGAAGTTGGCTTTCCCCCAGTTAATTATTCTTATCCTGGATTGCTCTTTGTCCTTTTCCATAGTCAGCCTAAACCTTATGATACAATGATCACTATCCCCTAAATGCTCTCCTACTGATACTTGATTCACTTGGCCCACCCTCATTCCCAAGAACCAGGTCTAGCAGTGCTTCCTTTCTCATTGGACGAGCAACATACTGCTGTAGAAAATTTTTCTAAAAGCATTCTAGGAACTCTTGCCCCTCATTGCTCTTTACACTACTACTATCCCAGTCATGTTTGGATAATTAAAGTCCCCCATTATAACTACCCTATAATTTTTGCACCTCTCTGTAATTTCCTTGCAAATTTGTTCCTCCACATCCCTCCCACTAGCTGGTGGCCTATGGAAGTTCTTCCTTCTTATTCTTTTGTACTTCAGTAGAACTATTTGATGGCTCAAGTTCATCACTCAGGGTTTTCCTCTGAGTTGATGTCTGTAGCTCTGTGGGTTCATCAACTTCTTGAGATGATTGTCCATCTTAGATCTGCTGCTTCTTTGATATCACCACCTTCTGTTTCTTCTTATCATCCCTTGGTCAGTTCGGACAATGTATGATCCTGGTTATGGTGATTGTTCTCTCACTTCTCCATACCTTCTCTGATCTCTCACCCAAACTGATTCTCCAGGTTGGATGTCTGGCAAGTTTTTGGTTCTGTGGCATCTGTCATATTGCTCAGATTGAATAGATTTTCCTCTATCCTCTCTCTCCCTCACTTTTTCCAAATCTTCTACACTCACCTATGGTTTAAGCGTTTTTGGAAGTATAGGAAGTTGTATTCTTAACCTGCGTCCCACCAACAGTGGGCATGGGGCTAAACCATTCTGAAGTGGTGTTGCTCGATAGCTTAAAAGTGCTAATTGAAAATTTTCATTTTTTTAAATAAAAATTTGACTGTCCTTACACTCTCTCTGCTTTGCCATTTGCCTAAGGATGTTTCAGTGAACTATTGATGTGAGGAAAGCCATATGCTTCTGTGAACTCTTTGAAACATTCGTTTGTGAATCGTGGTCCATTGTCAGATATCACCATGTCAGGGATCCCGTGAGTAGCAAAGATTTCTCTCAAGGATGTGATTACAGCATCTGAGCTCTGACTTTGTAGCTGCTTCACTTCGACCCACGTGGAATAGTAATCAACATCTTATTCTTATGCTCGAAAAGATTCTTACCTGGATGGTCCCATGGTCTAGACAGAAAAGATGATAACATTAGTGGCTCCTTCTTCTCATGGCGATTGCCAGCACATGTGATACACCTTGAAATCATCTCTTCGATGTCTTTCGATATACCAGGCCACCAAACTGACTGTCTAGCCCTGGCTCTGCATTTTGTTATTCCTAAATGTCCTTGATGTAATCTTTCCAAGATCTCTAATCTTAGTATCCGGGGATGACTAATCTCTTGTCAAATATCAACAAATCATCAACGATATTGATGTTCATATCTGTAACAGTTTGTTTGAAACAAATTTGTGAAGCTGAATGTGTTGAATATCTTTAACATGTACTAGTAAGTTGCTTTTTCTGTTGCCCACAATCAGCTGAGGTGTGTCTCTGCGATATATATTTATATATTTATATATATATTTATATATATCGCTCGCATGAAATATTCTCATTCTCTCTCTCTCCCCCTCCCCCTCTCTCAATTGAGTGCTCCTTGACTCAGTGGTAACTGAGACAGTAGATTATGGGTTTGAGCCCTACTCCAGACAGACCTGACAAGTGGCGACCAGAATTTCCACTCTCTGAATACTGGGTTAATATCGTGTCTGAGTCCAGTGGCAATTTTCTGTAGCCGGTAGGATCCTCAACAATCCAGAGCACAATCTGCTGGATATAAAGCAGTGGAAGGAATTGGTGGCCTTATGCTGGTGGGCACTGGATGATGATACAAAACTCTGGTGAGGCCGCACCTGGAGTATTGCGTGCAGTTCTGGTCACCGCATTATAGGAAGGATGTGGAAGCTATGGAAAGGGTGCAGAGGAGATTTACTAGGATGTTGCCTGGTATGGAGGGAAGGTCTTACGAGAAAAGGCTGAGGGACTTGAGGTTGTTTTCGTTGGAGAGAAGGAGGAGGAGAGGTGACTTAATAGAGACATATAAGATAATCAGAGGGTTAGATAGGGTGGATAGTGAGAGTCTTTTTCCTCGGATGGTGATGGCAAACACGAGGGGACATGGCTTTAAGTTGAGGGGTGATAGATATAGGACAGATGTTAGAGGTAGTTTCTTTACTCAGAGAGTAGTAGGGGCGTGGAACGCCCTGCCTGCAACAGTAGTAGACTCGCCAACTTTAAGGGCATTTAAGTGGTCATTGGATAGACATATGGATGAAAATGGAATAGTGTAGGTCAGATGGTTTCACAGGTCAGCGCAACATTGAGGGCTGAAGGGCCTGTACTGCGCTGTAATGTTCTAAAAAAAAAGATACTCAAATGACCCTGTTGCTCATAATATTGCCTTAACACTGGGTTGTGTGGCATGTATGCTGGTCATCCCTGCAAACAATATTCTCAAATTGCTGCATATACATCATCTTTTTGTGCCTTCCTGATTTCACGCAACTTCTGATTTGTAGCCGTTAAACATTGGCTAGGAGCCGAATGATCTACTTCTGCTCCAAATTCATATGTTCGTATGGTGACTTTCATTTTTTGAGGGTCTGCTCTTGAACCTGATCCATCAATAATATGACGTAGAAATCTCGCCATTTGTTGTGAAAAGAGACACTTCTCATTCAGTATTAGACCAGCTTCCTGCAGCCTCTGCAACACTGCTCACACTCTCACATCGTGTTCCTGCTGACTTGCACTGTGGATCAACACATCGTCCATGTGACAGGTGATCCCTTCTAATTCCTCCAGGATTCTGGACATCGTTCTTTGGAAAATTTCCAGTGCTGACGTAATTCTAAAAGGTAATCTGTTAAAACAGAATCTTCCAAATGGTGTTATAAAAGTTGTCAATAGTTTAGATTCTTCATCTAAAGGTACTTGCCAAAATCCACTGTTGGCATCTAATTTAGTAAAAATCGTGCTTTTCTCCAGCTTTGCCAGACTCTCATCCACTGATGCCATTGGATGTATTTCCTGCTCTACAGCCTTGTTTATTTGTGTATGTTATATAGACCCATTTGGTTTCTTCACTGAAACCATACCTGAACACCATCTAGTAGTCTTAGTAACTGCTGAGGGACTCCCTATTTGGCCATTCGCTCTATTTCTTTCTTAACTTTCTCAAAGAGTGGGTGTGGAACTTTTCTTGGTGTATATAAACACAATGGTTCCACATCTTTTCTTAATGTGATGTGGTAGGCTGTTTTTAGTTTTCCCAATCATTTGAATAATATAGGGAATTCAGCCCTAAAATTGTTTGGCTGGTCCACTATGCCTTTCAGCTCTTCAACACTGTAAATCTATGCAAGTTTGTCTGCTGAATTGTGAGCAATTCTGATTCTCAATAATATATAACATCTCAGGAATTTCTTTTCCCTGGTAACTCAAAATTGTTTTCAGCTCTCCTCAATGCCTCCAGGTCCATACAATTTTTTTACCTGTAGGTCTGATGCTTACTTTCTTCAGCCATGGTTCCATATCTGCCAGTACTGAAACTGCTGCTCCAGTGTCCAGTCTGAATCTTGTCTGATAGCCGCCTACGAGAATCTCTGCCATCCAGGTATCTTCACTTCCTCCGTGGATTTCTCCCAGAAATGGTTATTCAACACATTGTATGTTTTGTACTTTGTTAATGTTCTTATTTACTTTGGGTTTGCTTTTTCTATTTTGCAGCCCTGGTTTCTTGCTGTGGAATACCAATTGGAAGTGCCCCCTCTTGTTACAAACGCAACACTCCCTGGCTGGGCAGTTTTCCCGCCGGTGCCTCACTCGGCCACACCTACTGCAGTGCTGCTGCCTCTAGAGCGTCTTCCTGCCTTTCCTGTCTTTGACCACCATTTTTCCCCTTTGCTTTTTTTAAGCATTTAATGCAGTCTGCTGCTTTTAAAATCGGACCCTCCCTGTCCCCTCGAACAACAACAGGGTTACATTTTCTAACCCCTGCTTTTCTGCTTAACTGAATTGCCTTGGTTAATGTAAGATCATCTCTTGACTGCAGATGATCTGATGGCCTTCCACCCCGACCAAGATCCTATCTCTAGTTAACTCTTCTTGCAAACTGCCGTATTCACAATCTTCAGCGAACTTATATAAGTCGTTGATAAAAGAATCGATAATTTGTTCTCTCAGCTGAGACCGTTTATTGAAATTGGCGCGCTCGACAATCATGTTTTTTCTGATGTTAAATTTGACTCCAGATTCTTAACAACCTCTTCATACTTAGCTTTTTCTTCATCAATGTCCTGTTATGAGGATGTCGTCCACGCACTCCCCCATGGCATATAATAACGTATTGACCTACTACTTGTCTGGCTTCTGCGCGAGACCCAATGCAGTACAGTACCTAGTACATTTTCGGACCCATTTCGGCCATGCCTGTACTTGGTTCTGCCCAGTTACTTTCTCGAAGTTCTCCGGTAAGGGCAGTAATTTTTCCATTTCTTCTTCAGTTTACCATTGCCACCATGTAAATATTCTGATGCTAATTAGTCTGATAACAGAATTTTTGAGAGATTGACGGTTACAGAAACAAGCCTTAATTTAAATACATCTGCTATCTCTGGCTTCAGTTTCATTCTACACAAGGTCTATACAAGTTCTGTTACATCACTTCCTATGATGACACTCATAAGACTATTTACATATTCTGCCCAGTAACAACCCTACATTACATTACACTACACCCACCATCGAATTCCACCCCTCCCCCACTCCCAACCCTAGGATCAGAGATTGGACACCAGCCCCCACCCCATCCCCGGTTCAGAGATCAGAACCCCACCCACCAGGATCAGGCGTCATCCCCCCCTACACCCCAGGAGCTGAGATCAGAATACCACCCCTCAACCTTAGGATCAGAGATCAGAACACCCCTGCCCCTAATCCTGGCATTGGAGACAATAAAACTGCACATCGTGCAGGTTTCCCATCCAAAAGTCCTTCCCCTCTTCACTCACAAAACCTGCCCCAGAAAATATGAGGACCAATATTTCCAAAAACCACACAAATCTACTTCAACTTCAAGAGCTGTGCCAATGGATCACTTTATTCATATTTGGTTTTATGCAAAATATCTTTATGCATTCAGATTTTAAAATTCCCTTCCACGCTAAAATAGAAAACCTTAAATCAACACGCATTTTAGGGCCTTAAAATCATGCCATGGCATAATTTCAGGGTCTGCATGCCTTCGCACCAAGCCAATATTTGCCGAAGGTTTTCCAGTCAGCTTGGATATAACTGACGTTTGCAAGGGCTTTACGTGACAGGTTAAACATATTTTTTCAGCACTATTCAAACTATCAGCTGGGATGACACACAGATAGGCTTAATGCGTACTTTAGGTGGGATAGAGCAGTGGTCTTCCTGCCAGGTAGCAGTCAGCCATCCTTTTGAATCAATATTGATGCAGTCCGGAAGAAACAGTTTTTATTACATCGCCAATATATTACTTTTATCTATAGTTGCCTCTTTTTTCAAGGCATTAAATCCTCAGCAGGAGGAAGGGTACCGATCATAGGTTTCTATAGCATCAAGGGGGGTTGGTACAGATTTTATAAAAAAGGGAAAGTGCAACTTAAGTCGCATCGAGCTCACATTTCACTGCGAGCCTTCTCTGCAAGTCAGTCTGCTCTTTTCCACTAGTGTGATTCCTTTTGTCTACTGCTGAACACTTGAATACTGCTAGCTAAAAAGACTAAGTGAATTCAAGTACCTGCGGCAGTTAGCCAGCACTGGGAGCTACATGAAAGTCCTACCTTAAATATTTTAAGGAGGCGGTGTACAAGTTTTTTCTCTCTTTATTTGTGAAATACAATCTAGGCAATAAAGACACCAAAGCGCACAAAAGTGGAGGAGCTTTCTGACTGAGTGTCATTTTATTAAGAAAAATATTTGTGGCATTACTGTTGCATTTTTCACAAACACCTGCTTCAGCTAGTTTGAATGCAGTGGGATCTGCAGCAAAATGTGCAGAGATTTAAATAGATAAAATGTGTAAAGCTGAGCAAGTGCTTAATGCTCAAAGTTTAGTGTAATGACTGAGGTAGACGAGCACACACATGTTGCTAAGGTAAGCCAAGCAGGAATTGTCACCACCAGACTGCACTGTTAGCCTTGCAGGAACTTCAGAGTTGCAAGGAGCTTCAAGAAACCGCCCAGATAACTGACACTGTGGGATGGAACTTTGTTAAAGCTTACAGTAGAAAGCCACAAATCCCCAAACTAAAAGAGGTGAATTCACAGGCTGAAACCCTTTTCAGCCAATGCTTATTCCAATCTTCCCCATTATCATAGGCCATGGACCCAAATAACCCAATCATTCATAAAATAAAAACAGTTCCGATGAAGGGTCACTGACCCGAAACGTTAACTCTGCTTCTCTTTCCACAGATGCTGCCAGACCTGCTGAGTGGTTCCAGCATTTCTTGTTTTTATTTCAGATTTCCAGCATCCGCAGTATTTTGCTTTTATTAACCCAATCATTCAATGATCTGAGTGAATAACAGGAAGGGAAGGATAGTTAATTAATAAACAAGAGAAAGGATTTCAACTGCAAATTAGATGTTGAGGAGAATTTCTCATCACACTCACAAAAAAGATGTTGAATAGGTTAAAATCTTCAGCTGCTGATGCACCACAGTTGATATGGAAGAGAGATGCAGTACAGAATGTGGACTGGTGGATAAGTGCTTGATATAAGGGCTGTACCGAGGACACATACCATGGTTGGCTGTGGTATTTATTAAAATAGAAAATCTGACTGGATAGCACACAAGGGACAAGAATGGGAAAATTGGATAAAGCTTGAAAATGGGCAACTAACCCACACCTGTTCTTTGTGATGCCAGCAGCACCTAAATTTAAGGGGAGATACATTTTCACTTGAGCAGGTGCTGGAATTCATTGCCGAAGTGGCTTGGAGCTGGGAAAGATATAATAATGAAATAAAAACAAGAAATGCTGGAAATACTCAGCAGGTCTGGCAGCATCTGTTGAGAGAGAAGCAGAGTTAACGTTTCAGGTCAGTGACCCTTCTTCAGAACTGGCAAATATTAGAAATGTGAAAGGTTATAAGCAAGTAAAGCAGGAGGTGGGGCAAGAGATAACAAAGGAGAAGGTGTAGATAGGACAAGGTCACAGAATAGCAGACCAGCAGATCATGGAGCAAAGTCAAACAATATGTTAATGGTGTGTTGAAAGTCAAAGCATAGTACAGATAGGGTGTTAACGGACTGAAAATTGAACAGCCGCAAGTACAAACATGAAAAAAATAGTGGGTAAGCAAACTGAACAAACCAAGATGAAATAAAATAAAATAAACACAAACAAAACTATAAAAAGTTTATATAAAAATAAAACCGAAAGATGCTCAGTGACCTTACTCTACAGGGAATCAGCATGGACTTGATGGGATGAATGGCCTCCTTCTATGTTATAATGACTATGACTCACAAGAGTAGTCAGGTTATTTAATGTGACCGCAATTGTTGACAACGCGATCGGTAGGTGGCGCTGTTTTGGCACATGCGCAAATACAGCATGTGCCACGAAAACGTCACAGCTTGCGACTGCAGCAGCTGCCAGGACAAAAGATGGCGCTGCTCAAAGAATCACAGAGATGAAATCTGACAAACACGTGGCAGAATACAATGGCCGGAGTGAGAGAGTGGAGCGGGCCGGGGAGAGCAGCGCGGGGGCCGGGGAGAGCAGCGCGGGGGCCGGGGAGAGCAGCGCGGGGGCCGGGGAGATCAGCGCGGGGGCCGGGGAGAGCAGCGCGGGGAGACCAGCGGTAGCGGTGCCGGGGGGCGAGGGGGGGGAAGGGAGAGGGAGGAGAAAGAGGGAGGGGGGGAGAAAGAGGGAGAGGGAGAGGGGGAGAAAGAGGGGTAAGGAAGGGGGAGAAAGAGGGAGAGGGAGGGGTAAGGAAGGGGGAGGGGGAGAAAGAGGGAGGGGGGAGAGGGGGAGAAAGAGGGAGAGGGGGAGGGGGAGAAAAAGAGGGGGAGGGGGAGAGAAAGAGGGAGAGGGGGAGAGAAAGAGGGAGAGGGAGGGGTAAGGAAGGGGGGAGGGAGAGAGCTAGGGGAGAGAGTGGGGGTGGGAGCAGCGGAACGGAAGAGGAGTGCCTTTTTCTGTGCATGCGCCATAAACACAACAGCAAAAGACTTACTGGCCAGTCCCTGGACCCGGTGACACCAAGGTCTTCGCACGCTCGCTCCCCGCGGCTCTCTACGGCCTCTCGCTTCTGGCCCTCTCCATTCAGCCGTTCCCTCCAGCTGCGGATGCCCAATCCAGTTGCTTTCTCCCCTACCCAGTTGCTTTCTCTACTTCTCCACAGTACTTCAGGCATTGCAACTGTTTGGTCCCTGCATTTTGCATGCTCCCTCTCCCCACCCCTCCCCGCTCTCCCCACCCCTCCCCCTCTTCACCCACCCCTCCCCCTCTTCACCCACCCCTCCCTCTACCCCCACCCCTCCCTCTACCCCCCCCCACCATAGTTGAATATCTGAAGTGCAGCTGCAAAGTCGGGGAAATAGCATGCAAAACAAAACCTCAACAATTCTGGGTTTAATTATTGAAAAGTTTTATTAAGTTCATTAAGTATCCAAGGAACTGCTGTGCATGGATACATGAGTGTTGTGTCCAGCATTCCCGTTAGACAGACAGGCCGAGTCTCTGCTATGCACAGCTAAAGAGATTGTTCCTGGAGAGCCTTGTGGTGAATAAACGCTTGGCTCTCTATTCCACTACTGTATTGTCCATGTGAAGAAGGCAAAGTCACAAGAGTCTGAGCTCAGTCTATTCTTGGTGAATGTTCCCCAAGCGCATCCCAATGTGCATTCCCAATTCATCCATAAATGCAATGTTCCTTTCCACATCGTGATGAGCTCCGCAGCATGATCTAGTTGCCTTCGTTGCTTGAATGCTGACCTTAAGTCTCAAGGATTGTTTTCTCGACGGCATGTTGTACATGAAAAGAAATAAAGCAAATCAGAGTCAGAGCTTGCCTCCCTCCATCCACTGAAATTACTGTTGTGCGCACCTTTTTAAGTTCTGCATTGAAGGCACCAATTGATAACGTCGCCAATGAAGCACTTATTACCCACCTCAGATGCAGGAATCAGCACATCCTTGCGTCCTCTCCTGCACTGCCTCCTTTGCTTGAATGCCGTCCTTAAGTGTCAAGGATTGTTTTCTCAAGGGCACGTTTTACATGAAAGGAAATAAGGAAAGAACATCAGTGTCAGAGCTTCCCTCCCTCCAATGAAATTACTGTTGAACATGCTTTGTGTTCTGCGGTAAAGGCATGTACTGATAACACCGCCAATGAATCACTTAGTACCCACCTCAGCTGTAGGAGGCAGGATGATGTTACTGCCCATATCTCGTGATGGTTCAATGCAGCTCTCAGGGAAAACATGAATGATGTGAGGGTGCTGGAAAAGAAGCACATTTCTTTTGGGCTATGAACATAAAGCTAGCCATTTAGCCCAACAGTTCCCTGCCAGTGGTTATGTTACTCGTGCGTCTTTCCATCCATTCCCATTTAATCCTGCCTACTACTATCACCAGTTGTGTTCACAGCAAGAGCATTCACATTTCTGCTACCACTGGACATGGCATGCTTGTTTCTTTTAGTGCTCAGTCTCTTCTTGCTGAATGTTCCCCAAGTGCTTGACCCCTTTGGACGCCCTCTCTGCTTGACAGGCAGCAACTGGCAATTGCGGAGTCTCACAAGGCTCTGCATGGTTGTTTCAACGTCGGATGGGGAAACAGGTGGCTGTGTGTCCATGAGCACTGCCCTGATGGGTGTAGGAGCAGCTAACTGTGTATCCATGTGCACTGCCCTGATGGGTGTAGGAGCAGGTGACTGTGTAACTGAGCAGCAAGGAGAGGGTACCGCAGGTAGGGGAAGTGGAGATTTGAACAGGCAGGCATATGTATGGTCCATCAGATCATTAGGCCAGGGGGTGAGACGCTCAGGATCCAGGGTTTGTGACACGTGACTGATGTCCAGCGCGCGGCCACCTCCATCCGAAGGTGCTTCCAGGCAATTGTTGGGCATAGTAAATGGCTCCATCTCATCAGCCAGCCCTTGCTGCCAGCGGAGAGTCTGTTGCCGCAGCCAGTCCAATCTCCTCATGAATGCTGCCGTTCCACTCTGCAGAACGGCCTGTTGTAGCTGGTACAATTGATCTGAAAGCAAGCGGTATTTTTCATTGTGGCTGAGGGGCCTTGGCTGTTCCTCTGTAATCACAATGGCAGCAGCCATGCCTGTCGTCGTTGGTGTCTGAGATGCACGCCAGCGACAATTGGGGGCGAGCCTGTCCAAAGGCAGACCCAGATGCCTCTGCACAACAACAGCATGTTTGCAGGGCAACAAAGTCTGAATGGAGAAGATGTAGCTGCAGGTAGCCTGGCCATCATGTATCTGCAGTGTGTACTGTTTGGCGCCAGAAATCACAGTCACTGTACCTTCATCCTGCTACATGCGGTGGCCCAGACAATGGAAATGTTTTCAGAGCAACTCACAACAGGGACTGGAGAACATGCGGTGGCCCAGACAATGGAAATGTTTTCAGAGCAACTTACCTTGGAACAATCTCCTGTGTCAAATAAAAATGAAGCAAGTCTCCAAAACGAATAAATAATTCAGAGAAAATGCCCGACGAAACCTCCCCTCCTTCCACTTTCAAAAAGTCGCGCCGAAGCTTTGACGCATGCGCAGAGGCCAAACTGGCGCGTCGACGAGGAAGACGAAATAACGCGATGACGTCATCTGCGCATGCGCACAACGGTCCTGGCATGTCGGACCGCAGCGCATGCGCAGAGATGAGGAGACTGTGTGCATGCGCGTACCGCGTCATCTGCGCATGCGCAAAGCGGTCCTGGTCAGCCGGACCGCAGCGCATGCGCAGGGGGCATGAGACCGTCTGCGCATGTGCGCACCGCGGCGCATCCTGATGACGTGTCCGATGAAGTAGCGTTGTCATGAATTACTTTGATTTAATGTACATTCAAATTCCACATTCCACCAACTGAACCACTAGCCTCAGACACTGCGCAATGCACCATACCCCATCACTCACCACCACAATCTCCATTAATCATGACTCACATCAAACATTCATAACTTCACCTCACATTCACACACTTAACACTGCTGAAAGCAAACCTCACACCCACATTTCACAGCTTGAACACACTGCCAGCTATTCAACCACATCACCCAAGTATATTGCACCACACTCACTGGCACACTTCCTTCTTTCTTCCAGAACAAGTTGGCACATAATGGAAGGAAGCAGCATCTAACCAGTGGGGGACAGGCACAGCTGCATGTCCTCACCCTGATGGAGCCTGAACATGGGTCTGCTGCAGAGCTCTCAGATGTTGACTTTGATGGGGGAGCATACACAATCAAATGCTTGGTGCACTGGCAGGCCTGCCAGAAGTCCTGCTGTCACTGTCAAGGAGCATGGAAGAGTCCACCACAAACATGGAACATGGCTTTGCACAGAACTTTGACCCCATCCTTTCCAGCACGGAACTCCATGAGAAAGCTTGCGGACCCAACCATGATGCAGTATGATGGCCATGATGGCCGATGTCTCAGCTGCCATTGCAGCAAAGGCAGAAGCCACCCAACATCTGAGTGCTGCAGTGGTAGCTCAGATTGAAGTAATGCAACCGCAGCTTGTTGCCCTGCAGGCTCAGACACATGGTTGTGGATACCAGTGCTCAAAGGGGCTTACAGGGTCTTACAGCAGTCCAGCTATCTAGCCTCTAGCAGATTACTAGGATTGTTGAAATGCCGCCCTGTGGAGTTGCCATGGCTCTGTGGAACTCAAACCTGCTCTGCTCTCTCAGGATGACAGCATTTGTCCTCCCCTCACTGCTCCTTCGATGGTGCCCTTGCTGTTGTCTGTCAGACAAGCCAGCCTAGACTGCTGCTGCCCAAGCTAAGGTCTAGCCGAAGCTGGGCCTTCTCGAGTCACAGCTGCTCGAGGTTATCCTGCAAGGCCATCTGTAGTCTCCCCCTGTGAAAGTCAAGTAGCCTTCCACCAGCCATGCTGCAGCTACTGGGGTGGGACTGCTTAGTTTAGTTTAGTTTAGTTTAGTGATACAGCACTGAAACAGGCCCTTCGGCCCACCAAGTCTGTGCTGACCATCAACCACCCATTTATACTAATCCTACCCTAATTCAATATTCCTACCACATCCCCACCTGTCCCTATATTTCCCTACCACCTACCTCTACTAGGGGCAATTTATAATGGCCAATTTACCTATCAACCTGCAAGTCTTTTGGCATGTGGGAGGAAATCGGAGCACCCAGAGAAAACCCACGCAAACACAGGGAGAACTTGCAAACTCCACACAGGCAGTACCCAGAATTGAACCCAGGTAGCTGGAGCTGTGAGGCTGCAGTGCGAACCACTGCGCCACTGTGCATAGGAGCACCGGGACAGGTATTACAGACAGGGGGAGATGGTATGGATGACTTCCACTTTTCACCTCTCAACTAACCATAGATAGTGTTTTTAAAAATATGGTTTGAGTCCCTGAGTGTTTTAGTGGAGAATAAACAGACAAACAACAGGTTTTCTCATAGGATTAAAAGAAAGCTAAATTATTTATTAAGCAATTTCCAAAAATATTTGCAACCCCATCCACTTACACATGCACACACACAAGAAGAGATGAAGATTAGAGGATAGATTATTGTTAAAAGAATTCACTTTGAAATCTGAAGTAAAAGCAAAATACTGCAGATGCTGAAAATCTGAAATAAAAACAGAACGTGTTAGAAATACTCATCAGGTCAGGCAACATCTGTGGAGACAGAAGCAGAGTTAACCTTTCAGGTCTGTGACCTTTCATCAGAATGATAATGAAATGATGTGTATTAACACACCAGGGGAGAGGATCTATAGGCACCTGACTGAAAACAAGCCTAATAAGGTTTTTTTTCTTGAAAAGAGCTCTCTGAAAGACAAAGTCCGAAAGCCAGTCAGCCTGGAAGCTGAATGATGAAAGATCACAGACCTGAAATGTTAGGGAGGGGTAGAATATCCTGTAAGGGCTTAATTAGAAAGTTACACCAGAAATTACAGCCATTCATGTGTCCATTTTGTCAATGTCACTGTATGCTAAGTTTCCTGCCAATACCCTTAGCACAAGCCAGAATGTAAAAATGACGTCAACAAGTGGGAATCTGCAAAAACAATCGGAGCCCAAAGCAGGCATGGAACTCACTTAAAATAGCAATTCATTTAGCCATCATTCACACACATCAGGCACAGCATGTTCAATAACATGTGATGTGAAATGCATTCAAAGAAATATAAAATACAGTGCACGTCTCAGGTGTTATTAGTGCTGCCATTTTTTTTAAATTAAATTTTGTGGAGTTGTGTTTTAAACTGAAAAGGAGTCCATTGATTATTTTTATAAGGGTCACTGAGAGGTCTGGATTGTAAACAGTTACTTGAAGGCACTGTCTTCAAATAATTATTCAGCAGGGGTTGTTTTTGACTTGGGGATAGATGTTTCCAAAGAAGTGATAGGTCATGATTTATAGTGGTCAGGAGGCTTGACACTTGTGACATTGATTTTGGTTTCACTTTGGACGTGAGTTGGGATACGGACAATGGTTTGAAAAGACAATTGGAGAAAACTTGCCAAGGGAGCAAACCCCACCTCAGTCAGTTCCAGCTCTTTGAAAAAGCCTGCCAGTTTTCCATCTCTTGAGAAGCTGAGAAGCAAGTGTAAGAACTTTAATATTTCGATCTTTGTGTTTATACTTTGCTTCATTACTGGTTAAGACGTATTTTATAATAAACTGATAATTTTGTTGTTTATTAAAGAAACCTGGTTGGTGTGTTTCATTCTGGGATAAAAAAAATAGAGTCTATGATTGACTATATCTGTAAGTGGGAACAAATTTAAATATATGTTGTCATCTGTGGAGAAGTGGAATGAGAATAAACAGTGCACTCATTCCACCTTGGTCATAACACAGGGAGATGAAATATACAAATATGTTGAAAAGACGTTCCAATAAATCACTAGAAAATTAACTTAGCACCAAAAATTTTACACCCTTTTTGAACCAGTGTAATAGGAGGAAAATCACATGTACATTTAGCTTGGGGATAGAGCCCAAGGTTTGTAGGGCTGCAGAAGGCTACAGAGATAAGTAGGGTCAAAGCCATAAAGGGAGTAGTACATGAGAATGACAATTTTAAATTGGAGGCATTGGATAACCAACAGCCAATGTACAGCAGCAAGGGCAGGATTGAGCATCACATGATAGCAGAGTTTTGGAAGAGCTGAAGTTTACAGACTGTGGAAGATTGGCCAGGAGAGCATTTGTGGCCGGAGATTTTTAAGGCATGGATAAAAATTCCAGGAACACATGTGCTGAGGCAAGGATAAGCCAGGCTATGCTACAGGCATGGAAATAGATGGTTTTTCTGATAGAGAGGATATGGTCTTTGGATGAAGTGACCCAAATGACATGCTGTATTGGGTTTGATCATGTTATGTTTCACTCTTAGATTGCGTTTTGGGTCCAAGTGGCATGTTTATTGAAATAAAAGCAAAATACTGCAGATGCTGGAAATCTGAAATAAATACAAGAAGTGCCGGAAATACTCAGCCAGAAATGTAATAGGTTTTAAGCAAGTAAAGCAGGGGTGGGGCAAGAGATAACAAAAGAGGTGTTGATAGGACAAGGTCACAGAGAATAACTGACCAGAGGGTCATGGAGCAAAGCAAATGGTATGTTAATGGCGTGGTGAAAGACAAAGCGTTAGTACAGAGACGGTGTCAATTGACAGAAAACTGAACAGCCTGGCCCCAAGCACAGACATGAAAAAAACAGTGGGTAGGCACAGTAGAAACAAACTAAAATAAAATAAACATATAAAAAAGAAGAAAAAAAGAAAAAATAACTAAAAATAAAAATATAAAGGGTAGCCTGTCATGCTCTGAAATTATTGAACTCAATGTTCAGAACGGCAGGCTGTAGTGTGCCTAATCAGTAAATGAGATACTGTTTCTCGAGCTTGCGTTGATGTTCACTGGAACACTGTAGCAATCCTAGGACTGAGATGTAAGCATGAGAGCAGGGGAGAATGTTGAAATGGCAAGCAACCGCAAGCAACCGGAAGCTCGGAGTGATGCTTTCGGACTGAATGGAGGTGTTCCACAAAGTAGTCATCCAGTCTGCGTTTGGTCTCCCCAATGTAGGGAGACCACATTGTAAGCAGCGAATGTTTATTGTCTCTTTTTGTGTGGCAACGCTAATGCTGGAAAAATATGTTTGGAGCAGCACACTGCAATCTGTGCCTGATGGAGAGGGTTAGGAATTATAACAGCTCACTTAAAATAGTTTGACAGTAGAGCTACCACATATAATTTCAAAGGACTATAAACCACATTATCGAAAGACTTGAACTATGGTACAGAAAGTAATGTTTCCTTCAGTTGTTTTTCCAGTAAATTGTTTAATAAGATAGGTGCTTGAGTTCAAATCAACCAAGTTCGCAGTGCAAGGTGAAGAATATTATAACTCAGATTTAACAGACCTTCCTGAGGTATCCGTGCTGGTATTGTCAGTAGTAGTCTGTACACTCTTAACCCAAGACCAGAACAATCTCTAAAACATTATGAAATTCTATCCTGTGCTGCAGAATCAGACTTTTAAAAGGACTGATAAAAAACATCTGTTTCCCACTTACTGTACCCACATGCTCGGATTTTGCATGTTATGTTTCACTCTTAGCAGCAGGCAAAGTTTTGAGTTCATTGTGCCCTTTCAACAGGAACCTTTTTTTTAGAAAAAAGAGGGGAAAACTGCATTATTTTTCTTGCATAAAATCTGTCATTTCGATAACACTTGAATGTTACATGGAAACAAACCAATGTGTGATGCACCTTTTGGGCTTTTCCTCAGAACGATACCTGAACAGAGAAGCTGAAATCTCGTTCACTCATCATCCCTCTGCTCACTGACCTACATTGTCTCCTGGCCAAGCAGTGCCTCGATTTTAAAACTCTCATCCTTGTTTTCAAATCCCTCCATGGCCTCACTCACTCCCTATCTCTGTAATCTCCTCTAGCCCCACCACCCTCTGAGATATCTGTGCTTCTCTAATTCCAGTCTCTTAAACATCCTCGATTTTAATTGTTCCACCATTGGCAGTTGTGGCGTCAGCTGCCAAGGCCCTAAGCTCTGCAATTCCCTCCCTAAACCTCTTCACCTCTCTACCTCATTTTTCTCCTTCAAGATGCTCCTTAAAATCTACCTCTTTGACCAAGATTTTGGTCATCTGCCCTAATTACTCCTTACGTGACTCAGAGACATATTTTGTTTTATAATACCAATGTAAAGAGCCTTGGGATGCTTTATTACTTTAAAGGCACTATATAAATACAAGTTGTTGTTGAAAGTTGACCACAGCTTTCTTCTCAAAGAGCTGTGTGCACTCATCAGGTAACTAGGAAGAGCAATCACAACTAAAAAATCTTTTGTGGGAGGTGATTATCAGCTACAGCACATGACAGGCAGGCAATGGGTCTGGCAAGTGCTGGGCCCAACTGATGCAGCAAGTGGAGGACCTGACAGCTCCTCCGTGGAGCCAATCCCACACAGCTGCAGGGATGTCACAGCCGGCTGAAGGGCACCTAGGTCTCAGAAGCTCTCAGACAAAGGCTGCCTCACTCCAAACAGGCTCGTGATGCCACAGTGCAGGCAAGCACCAGTGACAACACTGACCCGAATCTAATGCCCTGCTCTCTCCCTATAGGCCTGCATCTTTCCCTGCTTTGAATGCTCATCCACTTTTCCCTTAAACTATGCAATTGGTCTCTGTCTCAACAGCTCTCTGTGCAAAGGATTCCACGTTCTGACAACTCTCTGCGCAAAGAAGTTTCTCTCAACCTCTCTCGTCACTCTCTTCATAAACATCTTACTGACAAATTCTTGCAGAATTAGTTTAGTATGCCTGCCCCTTTAAAAGAAGCATCAACATCTTAACAGCAATACAAGCAGATGCCTGCAGCATAGGTACTGAGACTATATTAAAAGCTAGGCCCTACCTGGAGAGGGTATGTGACTAAAGCTCACCTTACTGATATGTCAAATTCTTCATTCAAAAAATCAATCTGGAAAGTTTGAATTCCATAAATGAGAATGTACCCCAACACTCCATCTTAGGTCTTAAAATTAGGCCTCAGAATTCATCTTAATCTGTTATTTTTGCCAGTTTTTTGATGTCAAAATATAATCACAAAAAATGAAAATAAAATTCACTATGTGGGCCATTTAAGGATCCTTTCACTTTTCCTTTACTTAATTAAATGGACAGATTGCTCGCTTCTTATTAGTCACTTTGCTTCATACTTTCTTTTACAATTGAAAGATTAATTAAATCACTGTTGTATAATTAACTGAGGTGTGTAAATGAAGTATCAAAGTTCAGACAGTACCTGATTTCATTTCAGCCTTTGTAATGAGAACAATTTTATGTGCTCATCGCATGTATTATTTCTAATATTTTATGAATCAGGTTTGGGTTGATAAGTGGCAAGTAACTTTCACACGTGCAATGAAGGTTCACCAGACTTGTTCCCGGGATGGCGGGACTGTCCGGTGAAGAGAGATTGGGGAAACTGGGCCTGTATTCTCTAGAATTTTGAAGAATGAGAGGTGATCTCATTGAAACCTACTTAAAGAGATAGACAGGGTAGATGCAGCTAAGATGTTTCTCTTGGTTGGGGAGTCTAGAAACAGGGGACACAATTTCAAAATAAGGGTGAAGTCACTTAGGACAGGGATGAGGAGAAATTTCTTTACTCAGAGGATTGTGAATCTTTGGAATTCTCTATAGCAGAAGGCTGTGGACGCTGAGTAATTGAGTATGTTTAAAGCAGAGATTGACAGATTTCTAAATACCAATGATATAAGAGGATATGAGTATAGTGTGGGAAAAAGGCTTTCAAGTGGAAGATCAGCCATGATCATATTGAATGGCAGGGCAGGTTAAATGGGCTGAATGGCCTACTCCAACTCATATGTTTCTATAGCAAACAAGTGCTAGGCAATGACCATTTCCAACAAGAAAGACTCTAATCGCCTTCCTTACTATTCAATGGCACTTACATCAGCAAATTCCACCCCCTCCCCAACCCCCCCCCCCCCATCAACATCCTGGGATTCACCATTGACTGGAAATTCAGTTGGACCAATAACATAAATGCCATGGCTACTAGGACAGATCAGAAGCTGGGTGGCTCAAGTCCTGACTCCCCAATACCTCTCCTCCACCTACGAAACACAATTCAGGAGTTTAATAGAATATTCTTCACTTGTCTGGATAGTGCAACTGCAACAACACGTACGTTTCACATCATTCAGGCAAAGCAATTTGCTTGATTGACACCTCATCCATTAGCCTAAATATCCACCACCAATATACCATGGCTGGAGTGTGTCCTATCTACAGAAACAGCTCCCAGACCTGCAACCTCTACCATCTGGAAGGACAACGGCAACAGATGCATGGGAACACCATCACCTCTAAGTTCTCCTCCTTGGCCCAACCATCTTCAACTTTCAACAATGATATTCTGTCACGAAAACCACACCTGCCAAATGGGACATATTAATTTTGTTATATGGAACATTAATTTTAAACTGTTACTGGACTCAAAAAAACTTGGTTTAAAAAGACCACTAAAACATGGCTGCACATATTTGCATTCTAAAACAACAGTGGCTGGAAATATGATTGCTCATTTCACATTCTAAAAGACAGTTTAAAAAAAAGAGATAATGGGAACAGCTCACTGGGTCAATTAACAGAGATTGGTCTGGGCAACAGTGATCCACATCTTGTCTGTGTAAGAGACAGCACTACACCCTGCACTGAAAGCTTTGAAATCCACAAACCGCAGGAGTTGTTCAAATAAGGGGTTAATCACATGACTAACCTGCTGGCCAACTTGGGGTTTTGAATCATGCTCCACAGAACAGTTGGAAAGGAGACTGCAATTTGAAGACAACAGAGAAGGAAGGTCTCTCCCTCTCTCTCTCTCACAAAAAGCACAGAAGCAACTCAAGCCTCAAGATAGAACACCAGCAAAACAAGGCTGAAAGTGTGCACTGGGCCCCAATGAGAACTGCATGATTTAACTGCAATCAAAGACTCTACATCCAACTCAAAACGAGTAACTGAACTCCATATTACATCAAACCTCTTCCCTTTAATTCTTTCTCCTCCTCTGTCTCTATTTGTGTGTGTGTTTATCGTGTATACATGCTAGTGTGGTCGTGTCGTGTATTTCTAGTAGTTTTAAGTGAATTAGAGTTTTAAGGTTAATAAACTTACACCTTTCTTGTTTAAATCTAAGAAAACCTGTCTGGTTGACTTCTTTGCCATTACAATTAGAGAGCGGTGAACAAGGATTCACTGAGTGGAAGCTTAAAACACAGTGTTTTAAAAATTAAACCCTCTAATGGCCAAACCATGCAAAGGCTGAGAGGGAAGCCCTAGACCCCTGCCTCACCTGGTTGTAACACCTTCCCTTTATCATAAGTCACAATGGGGGTGTTTGCTGATGATTGCACAGTATTCAGTTCATTTGCAACTCCTCAGATACTGAAGAAGTCATGCCTGCATGCTGAAAGACCTGGACAGCATTCAGGCTTGGGCTCAGCAGTGGCAAATAACAGTAGCAAATGTCAGGCAATGACCATCTCCAACAAAATAAAATCTCACCACCTCCCCTCGACATTCAATGGCATTACTATCGTCACATCCCCCACCAATGGGGATTACCATTGTCCAGAAACTTAACTGGACCGGCCACATAAATGCAGTGGCTACAGAGCAGCAAGAGCAGAAGGTGAGTATTCCGCAGTGAGTGACTCACCTCCTAACTGCCCAAAGTCTTTTCACCACTTACAAGGCACAAGTCACGATTCTGATGGAATACTCTCCACTTGTCTGGATGAGTGCAGCTCCAACAACATTCATGAAGCTCAACACCATCCAGCCTGCTTCATTGACACCCCATACAGCACCTTAAATGTTCACTCCCTCCACCATTGGCGCACAGTGGCAGCAGTGTGTGCCATTTACAAGGTGCACTGCAGCAACTCGCCGAGGCTTCGTCAACAGCACCTTTCAAACCTGCGACTTCTACCACCTAGAAGGACAAGAACAGCAGATGCATGGGAACACCACCAGCCGCAAGTTCTCCTCCAAGTCACACTCAATGCTGACTTAGAACTATGTCTCAGTTCCTTTTTTGTCACTTGGTTAAATCCTGGAACTCCGTCCCCAATAGCACTGTTAGAATACAGTGGACTGCAGCAGTTCAAGAAAGTGGCTCAACACCACCTTCTCAAGGGCAATTAGGGATGGGCAATAAATTCAGCTATGACAGCGCTTTATCTTTTTAATTCCAATTCCCTGCACTTTCTTCATATCCTTACTGCTCTCACTTCCTAAATATATATATTGATTTCTACACCAATTGATTGCATGACACTTTCAATAGTACAGTTTTTAGCAGTAATAGATAGTGAAAAAGACGATGAATAAAAATCTACAATATTCTAATCGAAGAACTGATTTTACATTTCAGCACTGAGAATAAAGCCATTTTAGTCTCTGTAACATCAGTGGAATTGTGTTGTTCAGGTTTGGTGGGAATTGCCAAAACACAACAGTCTTTCTGTTTTAGGTGATTTAATTTTATGATTTTGTTAGTCGCAACATTCCAATCTTTTCGAAGGATTGAGTTGGGGCAGCTTATAAATCATAGAATCATAGAATCGCAGAAAGTTTACAGCACAGAAAGAGGTCACTTGGCCCATTGTGTCTGCATGGCTGAAAAATGAGCCACCCAGTCTAATTCCACCTTGCAGCATTTGGTCCGTAGCCCTGCAGATTACGGCACTTCAGCTGCATATCCAGACACCTTTTAAATGAATTGAGGGTTTCTGCCTCTACTACCCTTTCAGGCAGTGAGTTCCAGAGCATCACCGCCCTCTGGGTAAAAACATTTTTCCTCATCTCCCCTCTAATCTTTCTACCAATCACTTTAAATCTATGCCCCCTGGTCACTGACCTCTCTGCTCAGGTAAATAGACCCTTCACCTCCACTCTATCCAGGCCCCTCACAATTTTATACATTTCAATCAGATCTCCCCTCAGCCTTCTCTGTTCCAAGGAGAACAGCCCCAGCCTATCCAATCTTTCCTCATAGCTGCATTTTTCCAGTCCCTGCAACATCCTTGTAAATCTCCTCTGTACCCTCTCCAGTGCAATTACATCCTTTCTGTAATGAGTTGACCAGAAGTGCACACAGTACTCAAGTTGTGGCCTAACCAATAATTTATACAGTTCCAGCATAACTTCCCAAATCTTATATTCTATACCTTGGCTAATAAAGGAAAGGATTCCATATGCTGTCTTAACCACCTTATCGACCTGACCTGCTACCTTTAGGGATCTGTTGACATTCATTTCCTCTACACCTCTCAGTATTCTGCCATTAATCGTGTATTCTTTTGCTTCTTTTGACCTCCCCAAATGCATCACCTCACACTTCTCTGGGTTGAATTCCATTTGCCACTTTTCTGCCCACCTGCCCAGTCCATCAATATCTTCCTGCAGCAAACAGGTATCCTCTTCGCTATCTACCACATGGCCGATCTTTGTGTCGTCTGCAAACTTCTTGATCATGTCCCCTACATTTACATCCAAATCGTTAATATATAAATGCAAAAAGCAGGGGACCCAGTACGGAGTCCTGCGGAACGCCACTGGAAACAGCCCTCCAGTCACCCAAACACTTGTCAACAATTACCCTTTGTTGCCTGCCACTGAGCCAATTTTGTATCCACCTTGCTACATTTGCCTGGATCCCATGGACTTTTATTATTTTAACTAATCTGCCATGTGGGAACCTAGTTAAATTTTCTTTGGCCTCCTTGTCTCGGGAGACAATGGGTAAGCGCCTGGAGGTGGTCAGTGGTTTATGAAGCAGCGCCAATTTTAGAGTGACAGACTCTCCCACAGGCGCTGCAGATAAAATTGGTTGTCAGGGCTGTTACATAGTTGGCTCTCCCCTTGTGCTTCTGCCTTTTTTCCTGCCAACTGCTAAGTCTCTTCGACACACCACACTTTAGCCCCGCCTTTATGGTTGTCCGCCAGCTCTGGCAATCACTGGCAACTGACTCCCACGACTTGTGATCAATGTCACAGGACTTCATGTCGCGTTTGCAGATGTCTTTAAAGCGGAGAAATGGACGGCCGGTGGGTCTGATACCAGTGATGAGCTTGCTGTACAATGCGTCCTTGGGGATCCTGCCATCTTCCATGTGGCTCACATGGCCAAGCCATCTCAAGCGCCGGTGGCTCAGTAGGGTGTATATGCTGGGGATGTTGGCCACCTCAAGGACTCCTGCGTTGGAGATACGGTCCTGCCACCTGATGCCAAGGATTCTCCGGAGGCAGCGAAGATGGAATGAATTGAGACGTCGCTCTTGGCTGACATACATTGTCCAGGCCTTGCTGCCATAAAGCAAGGTACTGAGGAGACAGGCTTGATACACTCGGACTTTTGTGTTCCGTGTCAGTGCACCATTTTACCACACTCTCTTGGCCAGTCTGGACATAGCAGAGGAAGCCTTTCCCATGTGCTTGTTGATTTCTGTATCGAGAGACAGGTTACTGGTGATAGTTGAGCCTAGGTAGGTGAACTCATGAACCACTTCCAGAGCGTGGTCGCCAATATTGATGGATGGAGCATTTCTGACATCCTGTCCCATGATGTTCGTTTTCTTGAAGCTGATGGTTAGGCCAAATTCGCTGCAGGCAGCCACAATCCTGTCGATGAGTCTCTGCAGACACTCTTCTGTGTGGGATGTTAATGCAGCATCGTCAGCAAAGAGGAGTTCCCTGATGAGGACTTTCCGTACTTTGGTCTTCACTCTTAGACGGGCAAGGTTGAACAACTTGCCATCTGATCTTGTGTGGAGGAAAATTCCTTCTACTGAAGACTTGAATGCATGTGAGAACAGCAGGGAGAAGAAGATCCCAAACAGTGTACGTGAGAGAACACAGCCCTGTTGAACTACAAGAAAGCCCCCAGCGAGTTAACATCCGTAGCACTTAAAGTAGCCTGAAGTGTTGCACGAAGAACAGCCAGGCGCTGTGCAAATGACTACTGGCAACATCTATGCAGTCGTATTCCGCTTGCCTCCAACACCGGAAACATCAGAGGAATGTATGATGGCATTAAGAGAGCTTTTGGGCCAACCATCAAGAAGATCGCCCCTCTCAAGTCTAAATCGGGGACATGATCACTGACCAAAGCAAGCAAATGGACTGCTGGGTGGAGCACTACCTGGAACTGTACTCCAGGGAAAATGTTGTCACTGAGACCGCCCTCAATGCAGCCCAGTCTCTGCCAGTCATGGATGAGCTAGGCAAACAGCCAACAAAATCGGAACTCAGTGATGCCATTGATTCTCTAGCCAGTGGAAAAGCCCCTGAGAAGGACGGCATTACTCCTGAAATAATCAAGAGTGCCAAGCCTGTTATACTCTCAGCACTCCATGAACTGCTTTGCCTGTGCTGGGATGAGGGAGCAGTACCACAGGACATGCGCGATGCCAATATCATCACCCTCTATAAGAACAAGGGTGACTGTGTTGACTGCAATAACTACCGTGGAATCTCCCTGCTCGGCAGAGTGGGGAAAGTCTTCGCTTGAGTCATTTTAAACAGGCTTCAGAAGCTGGCTGAGCATGTCTACCCTGAGGGACAGTGTGGCTTTCGAGCAGACAGATCCACCATTGACATGCTGTTCTCCCTTTGCCAGCTACAGGAGAAATGCCGCGACAACAGATGCCCCTCTACGTTGCTTTCATAGATCTCACCAAAGCCTTTGACCTCGTCAGCAGACGTGGTCTCTTCAGACTACTAGCAAAGATCGGATGTCCACCAAAGCTACTAAGTATCATAATCTCATTCCATTACAATATGAAAGGCACAATTCAGCATAGCGGTGCCTCATCAGACTCCTTTCCTATCCCGAGTGGCGTGAAACAGGGCTGTGTTCTTGTCCCTACACTGTTTGGGATCTTCTTCGCCCTACTGCTCTCACATGCGTTCAAGTCTTCAGTGGAACCTTGTCAAAAGTCTTGCTAAAATCCATGTAGACCACATCAACTGCACTACCCTCATCACTCTTCTGTGTTACTTCTTCAAATAATTCGATCAAGTTGGTCAGAGAAGATCTTCCCTTAACAAATTCATGCTGACTATCCTTGATTAATCTATGCCCTTCTAAATGAAAGTTTATCCTGTCTCTCAGAATTGATTCCAATAACTTGCCCACTACTGAGGTTAGACTGACTGGCCTGTAATTATTTGGTCTATCCCTCGCTCCCTTTATAAACAAAGGTATGACGTTAGCAGTCCTCCAATCCTCCGCCACCACACCTGTATCCAGTGAGGACTGGAAAATGATGGGCAGACCTCCCGCTATTTCCTCTCTTGCTTCTTTTAACAGCCTGGGATGCATTTCATCCAGCCCTGGCGATTTATCAACTTTTAAGGATGCTAAACCTATTAATACTTCCTCTCTCCCTATGTTTATCACATCCAATACTTCACACCCCTCTTCCTTAACTACAATATCTGCATTGTCCCTCTCTTTTGTGGAGACAGATGCAAAGTATTCATTAAGAACAATACAAACATCTTCTGCCCCTAAACATAGGTTACCTTTTTGGTGTTTTATGGACTCTACTCTTTCCTTAGTTATCCGCTTACTCTTAACATATTGGTAAACCACCTTTGGGTTCACCTTGATTTTGTTTGCCAATATTCTTTCATGCCCTCTCTTAGCTTTCCTAATTTCCTTTTTGATTTCACTTTCAATCCTCCTCTCGGCTTTCTGTAGAATTGAGGTCTCTGTGTCAGACATAAGCTTTCCTTTTCTGCCTCATCTTACCCTCTCAGCTCCTTGACATGCATGGGCTCTAGGTTTGGCCGTCCCACCCTTTTTCTTTGAATCTCCCCACTGAATGCCTCCCACTACTCTGACACTGATTTACCTTCACGAAGCTGTTTCCATTCACTCCTCGGCCTGGTAAAATTGGTCTTGTCCCAATTGAGAACTCTAACTCCTGTTCTATCCTTGTCCTTTTCCTTAATTATGTTAAAACTGACTGAATTATGATCACTACCACCAAAATGCTCTCCCACTGCCACTCCTTCTACCTGCCCTTCTTCATTTCCTAAAACTAAGTCTAAAACTGCACCCTCTCTTGTTGGACTTGCTACATACTGGCCAAAAAGGTTCTCCTGAATGCACCTCAAGAATTCTGCTCCCTCACTTCCTTTCACACTAAAACTATCCCAGTTAATACTGGGGTGGTTAAACTCCCCTACTATTACTGCCCTATTGTTTTTGCACATCTCAGAGATTTGCCTACATATCTGCTCTTTTTTCTCTTTCTGACTGTTTGGGGGTCTATAGTACACACCCAGCAGTGTGATTGTCCCATTTCTGTTCCTTAGCTCGATCCACTTGACCTCATTTATGAACCTTCCAACATATTATCCTTCCTCACAACTGTAATTGTTTCTTTAACCAAAATTGCCACTCCCCTTCCTTTCTTATCCCCCTCCCTATTGTGTCTGTAAACCCTGCAACCAGGAACATTGAGCTGCCATTCCTGTCCCTCCTTAAGCCATGTTTCTGTAATAGCTATGGTATCATACTGCCACGTGTCTATCTTTGCCCTCAGCTCATCTGCTTTATTTGCTATACTCCTTGCATTGAAATAGATACCCTTGAGCACTGTCAAACTCTTTTTTAAATTGTCTAACCTTTGTTTCCTCTGTCTTCCAGACTCATCCATTAATTTTCTGCCATCCATTTTCATTTCTGATTTTATCCCAACTGAGTCTACCCTCAGGTCCCCATTCCCCTGCCAAACTAGTTTAAACCCTCCCCAACAGCACCAGAAAGATGTCCCACAAGGAACTCAGTCCCAGCTCTGTTCAGGTGCAACCTGTCAAATGGTAATTTGTATAATTCATCTTGCAGTAAAAAAAATACATTGCTGTTAATAGGGATTGTTTTTGTCAGCATAAATGTTTTTCTGGTTTTATATTGTAAAACATTGTGCATGGTGCTACATTGCTTTTAGCCAATTTGCTTTGAGGATAATGAGTAGGGCCATTGGTTTACACTGACCAAATAAGTCAATTTTGTTTTTATTACATGAAGGCTGGAATTTTTAACCAGTACTTCAGGAATCACAATCCATGATTCCATCCCTATATAATCTGGGCTACAGAATTAGGTTGATTGAATAATTCAAATTTCATTTTTATTATGTGGGATTGCAGGATTTTTACTGGTGTTTTTATGGAGCATATTCTGCAGTTCAATCCATTTTTTCCATGAGCCAGTAGCCTTGATGTTAACTTTGAACTAAAGGCTAGAAGAAAGCCTTCAATAAGCTGCAGTGAAAGAAGATAATTTGTTTATAAACACAACTTATTCTCAAAGGGGTACTGTCAATATTCAAAAAGATTCTGCAAATTCATTTTACCCATCACGATGGTGATGCATGTTGTATTAAAAATGTAGCGGAACCAATGACATGGCACAGGTACGATGGCATCGCAATGAAAATGATCTGCAAATATTCTTGCTCTTCTTCCTCCCTGACAATAGTGATAATGTAGCCTGTGGTACTGTGAAATCTGATGGGTGGAGCTCCTGTACATGAAACAATCTTCTGTGGATGCAATTGCTTTCCAATGAAATGGTTCCTATTTCTTAAAGGTTATCTTCAGATCTAGACACCTTGATCACTGGCTGAGGAACATTTTTACAGTTCCAAGCAAGTGTAAAATTATGCTGTAACAAACTTTGTTTTTTTTTTTGCAATCTGAATAAAGCAGCTGTTTTAATTACTTTGTAAGGTCAATAAAGTATACCTCTGTATGAATAGAACTAAAGATGTACTATTAAATGCCATTTTTTTAAAGTGGCCTTCTTTAGGAAGTTAGTTCTTAATTCTGCTTCCCTGCTCCAAAATTATAAACCAATCAATTTCCATGTAAAATAACTGAAAGCCTGGATCAATCTGGCAGGAAACGGGATCAAAGACATGGAATAAAGCTTTGATCTGGAAATTACGGTTACATAGAACTGACCTTTAGAAAGATGTTCCACATGCAAACTATTTCCATTTACTACAACTTAAAACATCATAGTCAATTATCAAAGTTCATCTTTACTTTTCTTCACTGCAGTAAATGGTGGCCTTGCCAGCGATGCCCACGACCCAAGAACGAATAAATTTTAAAAAATTCTAAACATCTTTAAAGTATACTTTTAAACTATGCATATTAAATATTGCAGTGGTGAAATAGTAAATTAAAAGGGGCAAGGTAGTCTAGGGATTGCATTTTCTGCTCAAACAACTTACTATGTTAAAAGAAATACATACATGCACATCGGCGTGTACTTAGAACAAAAATCAGTCTATCCTAGACCTCACTCCTTTAATACATTGATTTATAAATATGCAAGAGGAATGGATTGAACAGAAATTTTATAGCTACTGAATATTTCAGTTGCTAGCTACCAGAAAAAAATAGCATCGATCACGGCACTCAGCCGGAGTATGAACATTTCAAGCAGGTAAATTATACCCAACACTTTGAAATGGATCATCTTTAATAGTTTATAATAGGATTCTGCATTCCTCATAGTGTTGAGTGCATAAAGACTCCCTCCTATTTGTTTACTTCTCCCTCTGGATATCAAGCATGTACCTGAGACAGTGTTAATAGTCACAGAAGCAACTTTACCCAAACCATTTCAATTAATAGCTAAACCTATCTACCACCTGAGTTCAGAAAATCTCAATCCTGTTACTAGTTGGTATAAGCTCACACCACAAAATACGCCTAATTTGGCACTTTACTGTCTTACTTAAGGAAAATATTGGATGTTTGGTTTAGGAAACCGAAAACAGTTACACTTGTTCAGGAGGAAGGGCTCTTCTGAGGTTGGCACAGTTGGAGCAAAGAATCCAATCTAACCAGGCTATTTTTGAGCTGAGATTGTTTCACGTGCAATGTCCAAAATGGAAAATGTTCCACTCCCCATCATTAGCAAAGCTCACAAAATTCAGCGAGGAAAAGGTGGAAAATTTATAAAACTATCTCATCCATGTTGAGTTACCTCAACTGATCACTCTTTTGAATAGGCTTATAGTTCTGTTCTTATTCTATAGATTTTTAAATGTTGATAGTTGACAATTTGAGAGGTACAGTCAGCCTCATGGATTCATTACATGGCTGAAGTGCTAATTAATGAGAAATCAGGAGCAGTTTTGTGCTGTATTTTAATGTCCACAGTATCATGCTCCAAGTCCACCTGAATTCATTTCACTTCAAACCTTTAACAGTGAGAAACAGTAAGTGAACAGTGAGAAAAAGTTTTGAGTAGCTTCACCACAAGCCCCAAGTAGAAAAGTTTAGACCTTAACACTCTGTGGCTCTCAGTTTCATTCCTTCTTAGATTTTTGATTTCAAACAAACATACATACAACTGTGTCAATACAAAGAAGCTCAGAATATCGATTTCATGTAAATCAGACTTGTGAACATTAGTAACTCCTGCCATGAACACCCTTCATTTGGATGGGTTGTCAGTTCACCCTTTCCAATACATTGGTTCAAGAATCATGGGTTACAGACAGAATTAACCTACATGCTTGTACTTTTAGGCTATGAATATTAATAATATTTCATACACCATTCCTACATGTAAAATGTATATGCTGCACATTAAATTACAAAATTGACACCAGTCTTCTTTTAAAAACACAATTGTTAAGATTGAGGTGGGAGGAGGGCACTATCTTTTCTAGTTCCACTTCTCCACAGGTCATAACATATATTTTAAATGTTTATCAAATTACCAATGCGGTCAATCATATACTCTACTCTTCATCCCAGAATAAAATGCACCAACCAGGTTTCTTTAAAAAACAATAAAATTATCAGTTTATTATAAAACAAGACTTATCCAGTAATGAAGCAAAGCATTAATACACAGATTGAAATATGAAAGTTCACTTTTTAAATACCCACCCCCGCCACACACACACACACCACACACACAGAGAAAAAAAATAAAGAAATTCTCTCGGCAGAGGTTTTTACAAAAAAAAAGATAGAAAAGGGAATACTTTCCCCAAATACTTGTGAATTCTTGAAGAAAAAAAGAGAAGATATGGAAGGATGTCAGTTTTCCCTTTTAGTCTGGCATCTGGGTATACAGAGACGGGTCACTGGGATCTTTTCAGGAACAGTTCATTCTGGAGATGTCAAGAAATAGTCTGGTAGGCTTTCCAGGAGAAATGTGGCATCAGGGGTTTCAGTTTTCACACTCTGGATTTGCAGGGTTTTTTCAAAGAGGTAGATAAAGAGGAGCTGACACACTGGATTTCTCCAGGTCTGTTAGAGAGGTGCAGGAAAGATCAGCTGGGGGTTTCTTTTCAGCAGCCTACAAAACAAACTGCTTTTCAACACTGTCCACACCCCAACTGAACCAAAACAATATCTCAGAAGCAAAACCACGTCGTGACCCTCAATCTTGACATGTCACTTCTCTGTAAACATCTCCCCAAGTCACCAAGGTTTATCTTGTTTATTGAGCTTAAGGCATGTGCTATCCAGTAAAGGTTGGTTTCAACTGAGAACTCTGTGTCCTTTCAGTGAACTTTCAACAAAAAAACAAAGTACAGCATCTATGAAATCTTCAGTCTTCCAAAATGAATCCATTTCCACACTTTAAATGAGTCCTCAAAAACATTTAACAAAAAATGGGAGCACTTTCATAACACAATATAAAAAACACAATACCCAAAAGCTTACTGAGTTTCACAAATGTGTCACAAATAAGACTGTCAGCAACTTTCATAAGAAGATCATAATAAAATCATAAGAAGTAGGAGCTGGAGTAGGCCATTTTGCCCCTCATGCCTGCTCCGCCATTCAATAAGATCATGGCTCATCTGATTGTGGCCTTAACTCCACTTTTCTGCTGGCCTCCCTTGTAAATCAACAATCTGTTTAACACAGCCGTGAATATATTCACTCACCCAGCTTCCACTGCTCTCTGGGGTAGAGAATTCCAAAGATTAACAACCCTCTGAGAGAAGAAATTCCTCTTCATCTCTGACTTAAATGGGAACCCTTTTATTTTCAAACTGTGTCCCCTAGTTCTAGAATCCCCCACAAGGGGAAACATCCTCTCAGCATCTACCCTGTTAAGCCCCCTCAGAATCTTATATGTTTCAATAACATCACTTCTCATTCCACTAAACGCCAATGAGTATAGGCCCAACCTGCTCAACCTTTCATCATAAGACAACCCTTTCATCCCAGTATTCAACCTAGTGAACCTTCTCTGAACTGCTTCCAATGCAAGGATATATATCTGCCAGATGCCAATTTCTAATGCAGAAAATGCAAAATGATATAAATCAGGAAATTAAAGGTGCATGTAACATGGGTAATGAAATAACAATGGGTGACTTCAATTTACATATAGACTGGGGAAACCTAATCAGCACTAATTCTGTGGAAGATGAATTCCTGGAGTGTGTACGAGATGGGTTTCTGGAGCAGTATGTTGTAGAACCAACTAGAGATCAGGCTATTTTAGATTTAGTATTATGTAATGAGCAAGGGCTAATTAATAACCTTGCTGTAAAGGAGCCTTTGGGAAATAGTGATCATAATATGATGGAATTTTACATTAAGTTTGAAAGTGAGAGAGCTCATTCTGAAACTCGGGTCTTAAATCTGAACAAAGGAAACTATAAAGGTATGAGGGGCAAGTTGGCTACGGTAGATTTGGAAAATACACTAAAGGATTTGATGGTAGACAGGCAATGGCCAGTACTTAAAGAAGTATTACATGATTTATAACAGATATACATTCCTTTAAGACACAAAAACCCAACAGGAAAGATGAATCAACTGTGGCAAACAAAAGAAGTTAAAGATTGCATTAGATCAAAAGAAGTGGCTCATTAGGTTGCCAGAAAAAGCAGTAAACCCGAGCATTGGGAACAATTTAGAATCCAACAAAGGATGACCAAGAAACTGATAAAGGGAAAAGAGAATATGAATGCAAGCTAGTGAGAATCATAAAGGCAGAGTGTAAAATCTTCTTTAGGTATGTGAAAAGGAAAAGATTAGCAAGGATAAATGTAGGTCCATTACTGGCGGAGACAGGAGAATTTATAATGGAGAATAGGGAAATGGCAAAGGAGCTAAACAATTACTTTGTGTCTGTCTTCATGGAGGAAGATACAGAAAATCTCCCAGAAATACTGGGAACCAAGGAACTTGTGAAAATGAGGAACTGAAAGAAGTTAGTATTAATAAAGAGGTAGTACTCGAAAAATTAACTGGATTGAAGGATGATAAAATCCCCTGGAACAAATGAGTTACATCCCAAAGTGTTGAAAGCGGTGGCTATAGAGATAGTGAATGCATTAGCAGTTATCGTTCAAAATTCTACAGATTCTGGAAAGATTCCTGTAGATTGGAAAGTAGCAAATGTAACCCCACTATTTAAAAAGGGAGCAAGAGAGAAAATGGAGAACTACAGGCCTGTTAGTTTGACTTCAGTAGTAGGGAAAATGTTAGAATCTTTTATAGAGGATGTGATAACTAGACACTTAGAAAATAATTATATGATTGGGTAGAGACAACATGGATTTGTGAAAGGGAAATCATGTTTGACAAACCTGTTGCAGTTTTTTTGAGGATGTTACTTGTAGCGTAGATAAAGGAGAACCAGTGGATGTGGTGTATTTGGATTTTCAGAAGGCTTTTAATAAGGTCCCACACAGGAGGTTAGTAAACAAAATTACAACACATAGGATTGGGAGGAATATACTGCAATGGATTGAGAATTGGTTAACAGACCGAAAATAGAGAATAGGAATAAACGGGTCATTCTCAGAATGGCAGGCTGTTACTAATGGGGTACCACAAGGATCAGTGCCGGGGTGACAGCTGTTTACAATCTATATCAATGATTTGGATGTGGGGACCAACTGTAATATTTCCAAATTTGCTTATGACACACAGCTAGGTGGGAATGTAAGTTGTGAGGAGGATGCAAGGAGGCTTCAAGGGACTTGGACAGGCTAAGTGAATGGGCAAGAACATGGTAGATGGAATATAATGTGAATAATTGTGAAGTTATCCAGTTTGATGGAAAAAACTGAAGAACAGAGTATTTCCTAAATGGTGAGAGGTTGGGAAGTGTTGATGTCCAGAGGGACCTCAGTGTCCTTGTTCATGTGTCACTAAAAGCTAGCATGCAGGTACAACAAGCAATTAGGAAGGCAAATGGTATGTTGGCCTTCCTCACAAGGAGAATTGAGTACAGAAATAAAAATGTCTTGCTGCAATTGTATAGAGCCTTGTTGAGACCGTACCTGGAGCATTGTGTACAGTTTTGGTCTCCTTATCTAAGGAAGGATATACTTGCCAAAGAGGGAATGCAATGGAGGTTCACCAGACTAATCCCTGGGATGGCAGCATTGTCTTATGAGGAGAGACTGAGGAAACTGGGCCTCTATTCTCTACTTTTTCTATGAATGAGAGGTGATCTCATTGAAACTTACAAAATTCTTACAGGGCGTGGAAGGGTGGATGTAGATAGGATGTTTCCCCTGGCTGGTGAGTCTAGAACCAGGGGACATAGTCTCAGAATAAGGGGTAGGCCATTTAAGACTGAGATGAGGAGGAACTTCTTCACTCAGAGGGTGGTGAATCTTTGGAAATCTCTACCCAAAAGGGCAGCGGAAGCTCAATCATTGAGCATGTTCAAGACAGAAATCGATAGATTTCTGGATACTAATGACATCAAGGGATATGGGAATAGTGCAGGAAAGTGGCGTTGAGGTAGATGATTCGCCATGATCTAATTGAATGGCGGAGCAGGCTGGACAGGCAATGGCCTATTCCTGCTCTTATGTTCCTAGGTGGCTCCATTCTAAGGCCTCTGACCCAACTGTGGCCAAATTCATGGACAATCCCACATGGTAGCTTCAGCCCATTCTAAATGTGGATCTACATGCACCACCCCATCACCCAAGAGGCCTCCTTGGTAGTTCAGAGGTATTTCCATGATGGTGGCCTGATATATTTGGAATTGATAAATTGCAATTTCATCAGAATCCATAATTTTCATCACATATATATATCTATATATATCTATTTAAAGTGCTTTGAAAATTTAGGAAATAAACTATATTTAAGTTAGACATATGCAAGACCTTTTGGAAATCAGACCCTGAAACTACTGAAGCACAGGGATTAAATTGTGATGGTAAGAATTTTGAGGAACAGGAAGTGACCATAGATGCAAAAAGTCCAGTATTTTTTGATAAATCAACCCCACTCACCCAGCCTTTCTCCAGAGCCCTCATTGTCATCTCTCTCCAGAAATACATCCAATTGTCCTTTGAACCCGTTTATTTTGTCCACTTCAATGGCCTTCCCTCATAACACATTTCCAAATATATTACTTTTTGGGTGAAACTCCTGTAATTAATTTCTTATTCTTACTTGTTGAACCTTTAGCTTGTATTTAACCCATTGCCACAGTAAATAATTTGCCTGGATCAGCTCTTCATAATCCTTTAAATTTCAAAGAGGTCACCTTGATGTCTCATCTTGCTCAGAGAAAAGTCAATTTTCTTAATTTATCCTCCTGATTAATATTAAAATAGAATACATTTTGGCACATTGCCAATGTGGCCCATTCTGGATTTTAATTGCCATTGTTATCCATGTATCACAGCTACCAAGACAATAGTATTTAATGGATAGCATCTACATGACTAATCATCTTACTTTTCACATTATCACTGCCTTCATTTCTGGTCCAATGTATACAGCTGACAGCTCTGAGCATCCAGTTCTGTCCAATTTATATGTCCCGTCTGGCTCTTGATATGGTGCTTGTACTTCAAAATGAAGAGGTGTTGTTCTCCGAGTGCTGGCGGGATATCTGATCACGGTGACGGCACAGTCGAGTCAGGTCAGAACAAATACCTCAGCATAGGCTGAGAGAAGCAAATCTGGGACTTCCTTAATTTGAATGCCTTCTCAAGTGTGGAACTAAGCCAATGTATTCACCAACAGCACCATTTTAAAAGTATTCCTGCCCTCACCCCGTGCGAATAGCGCAATATTGAACAATTCGCATAGCAAGTGGATAAAATATATTAAATGCATTAAAATACTGATTAATAAGTAATTACACTGTGCAAAATAACTATTTGTTGTATATTCTTTACCTTCAATTATAGTAAGATCATTTCTTCTGATTTTGTAGGAAATGACTGGGATCTGCATGAAGATTTAAGTACCTCTTTGTCATTCGACTATGCAGCGCCCCCATTATTCGCCCAGGGCATCGCTCCAAGTCTAATCAGCCAGGCCACAGAAACTTTACATCATCTGAATTCCAGTCCTTGAAGTATAATTTGGTGACTTGGCCAGAACTTAAATAGTAACAGTAAGCAAGTTTTCTTCATCCATAATTAAGACTCGGCGCTCTGTTGTGTACACAGTTTTCACTGCCAGTTGTTAATAAAGCAACAATTTGTCTGCTGCATGTTTTAATTCCATTTGTTCCTATTAATGACTCAGGAAAACCTTCAAAAATATCCTTTAGTTTGCAGGAAATTGCATTTACAGACATCTAAAGACATGAGCCTCTCCTACCTACTCTAATGGACTTTTCCTTGTGCACCATATTAAACTCAGTATTACATATTAAAATGTTTTCTTTTGAAGCAGGGTAATAGCTATATTCTCAGTCACAATAGTTAATTGTACACAATAATTACATCTGAAAATGATTAAATGCTTGTGTTGGGTCTTTTAAGGCACCAGACAATAAACAGTTCATATTGCCCCCTGCACCAGCTCCCCCCGCTCAGTTTCCTGCCATTCCTGTCATTCAACATCTGGTGCATTTTTAATGTAAAGGTTTACAAAACACACTTTCTGTGAGCAGATGCATGATAGATAGCTAATACAGCAAGGACGGGCTAACACAACAGAGGAACAGACGTTGTTTTATCCCTCTGTTTAGAAGTTAAATTAAATCGTCTTTCCTTCTTCAGATCTGAAGACAGTTTGAGCCACTCTGCACCTGAGAAGCAGGTGATTGCGTAGACCTGTGCCATCAGTCACAGAAGTAAGCAGCTTCTAGAAGGGATACGAGAGTGGCCGAAGTAACCCAACCTCTTTTCCTGAGGAACTAGCTTGCTTCCACTGATTACTGTCTATTTCATTCCCCTGCCTTAGGAGCTTAACCAAAACAGAAACTTGCAAATGAGATCTGCATCCAAAGGTTTCATGGCATAAATTGGCATTGCAACATGCTGCATCACCAAGCTATCTCATTTTCTATTTTACTTAATATGGATTATTAATTGGAGCTGACTATCCTTACAGATGTTATGAATGCTCGCACAACAAACTGAAGAATGAGCATTAACGATTAAGAAATGTAATTGAATTTATATATCCTAATACCATTATATTTCTAGAAAAATAAAAGATCTTGCATTTAAATAGCACTTTTCATGGTCTCAGGACATCGCAATTTGCTTTACAGCCAATGAAGTATTTTTGGAAGTGTAGTTGTTGTTATGCAAAATGACTATTTTATTAATTTGATACGTTTAAGAAAGAACAGCAAATATTGTGTGTGTATATATATATATATATGAACATCTATGCATACATACATGTGCATGCGCACAATTGAAATGATTTATATGTCTGGTTCACAACGGAAGATCAACAAAGCAGGAGACACAGGAGCAGCATGTGTGTGTATGAAACTCTTGGTTGTGCGGCAGCCTGTATCTTCTCAGGCAACACTTAATGTGGACAATGCACTGTGTTTAAGTGATTGTTACTTTCACAGAGATTATGACATTGCTACTCTGCACTACTGCCATTCCAGTGGTTGTCTTGTCACCTCACACTACGTGACAGGAAGAGGCAACAGACAGGAACATAAAATAAAAGCAAAATACTGCAGATGCTGGAAATCTGAAATAAAAACAGAAAATGCTGGAAATACTCAGCAGGTCTGGCAGCATCTGTGGGGAGAGAAGCAGAGTTAACATGGGGACATGACATCTTTGTCATTCAATCACTCCTGCCCTCTGCCCTATCATAGAGGCCTGCTTTAGGTCGGGAAAAAGAACCCGATCCGAACTTGACCGAACCACAGTGGACCCAAGCCCGACCTGGCCTGAGTCCCTCCGATTTTGCCCCAAGCCCGATTCGAACCCGCCCTGACTCGACCCCGCCCATCCCTTCACTTACCTTCCTGACACTGAACCTGCAAGAAGCTGCAGCGCATGCACGAGACACGAGTGATGTCACTCGTTCACTGCGCAGACTCAGTTTCATTCCGGACTCCCAGCATACATCCCGTCCATAACATACTCCCATCCATAACATACTCCCATATATAACATAGGAAATCAGTAAGGATTCACATTCCATACACTGTAACTCTACAATAAAACTTACTTATCTTGTTAATTCTTCGTTGGAGAAAGAATTTTCAAAACGTTGCCTTGAAAAAACAGACTCAATGATCTATCTATTGTGTGTTGCTAGTTAGGATAGACCCTGTACTATTAGTGAGCAACCTGCATATGTCCCCAAGCCACATCACTGTTTGATTAAGTTTGTTGTATGATGTAAATACTGTGGAGGATAATTCATTATGTAAGGAATACATATCCCCGAACAGTCAAGCACTGACCAGTAAATGCAATACCTGGCTAAATCTCAATTATCAACTGCTCATATAAAGGTGGTCATTTCTAAAGTGAAACACATGGTGCATCTTATTATATTATAAAGATAACATCATTTGGATTTACTCTCATTACACACTAGTTCAAGCAACATTCATAAGCCAGCAAAAAGTAATTTACTGTTATAATGCACCCTATCATCAAATTTAACAGAGTAACACATCCCAAAGCTGCTTCACAGGGCTGAATTTTATCAGCACTCCGCGGAGGCACACTGTGAAAGCGGCGGCCTTCAGACACAGAGGAGCCGCCGCCAAGCCCCCGAGATATTACACGTGGGGGCTTATTTAAATAGAGGGGTCGAAGCGGCCACCCCCGATGACGTAGAGGGGGTGGTCACCTTGTCCCCGGTAACGGCGGGGGCCGTGCAGGCGCTAGTGCCATTTTAAAAAGGCTTCTAGCCTTTAGATGAAATTTACATTTTTGAAGGGGCCTGGTCAATGAAACTTTACATTAAGATGTGTGCACACCTGCAATCCCCTCTCCAATAACCCCCCTCCCCCAATGCACATAGAGTCATTTTTTTGGCCTATCCCCCAAAATATTAGTTAGCAATAACAACCTTTCCCCCTGAACTTTATTCCTTTGACCCTAAACCCCTTCCCACCATCCCCACACCCAATGAAAAAGATTTTCCATGCTTACCACTCCCCCCCCCCCCCCCCGTCCTGATAATTTTACTCCTCCCCTCTCCCCACCACTGTCTCGCCTCAGAACTCTGTACGGAGTTCTGAAGGAGCGTGAGTTGCGATCGGCAGTGGTAAAATCGGCGTGGGATGGCCGGTGGTGGCAGGTAAGTTCATTTACTTATAATTACTGCTCATTTAAATGTTGAGATGAAGGCCCCGCCGCCAAGCAGCGGGGGGGCGCACCGAGGACACCCGCCGCCAGTAATATTCAGCGGGCCCTTCTTGACATCGGGGGTGAAGGTGGGCCTCTCCCCACAGAATTTTACGGGCCCCCCCCACCACGATCCATGGCGTTGAGGGGCTGGTAAAATCCAGCCCACAGTAGCATATTCAGACAAAACGTGACACTGAGCCAAATAAAGAGATATGAGCACAAATAACTAAAATCATAGTCAAAGAGATAGGTTATAAGGAGTGGCCGAGGAGGAGAGAGAGGTAGAGAGGGGGACAGGGTTAGTGAGGAAATTCCAGAGCTTAGGACCTTTCGCAGCTGAAGGCACGGAGACCAACAGTGGAGTGAAGATAATGGGGAAGGACAAGAGGCCAGAATTGGAGGAGCATCGCGATCTCGGAGGGTTGTAGGTTTGGAGAAGGTTCTTATTGTGACTTAGGTGGGAGGCACCCGTCTTGCTTTTTGTACGAGAGGTACTGGGAAAATTCAACGTCTGTGGCCAAATGATATGTTTAAAAAGATGCTCGAGTGGAAGTCTTCTCCTGCAAGTGTATTTACAAACTGGTAAAACACATCATACATTTTCAGACAGCTCTAAGTGCTAATATTTTCTGGAACCAGAAATGAAACAGTCCCATGTAAACCATATAACAGGGATTTTCAAAATGGTGCCACAGGAGAGGTGAAGATACTTAACTGTTGATAGAGCCGTCTGATAGTTGGGATGATGGGCCTACAGTGAACACCAGTTTTATTCAAACATTGCGTTTTTGTGGTCTAAATAGAACAACAGGATGGATGTTGGGAGAGATGAGTAATGTTACTGAAAGCTCTGCTTAAGACTGTTGAAACAGCAGAAACAGATCGCATTACTGTCCTCTAGTTTGGTGAAAAGAGTCACCTTCAGCAAGAACATGACCAAAGAAGATATCGAAATAAAACCCCCTGCCCACAAAAACCTCAACAGTACATGCATTTATAATAAATAACTCACTGAAATCCTCGGTAGCAATTACATTATTCATCAAATATTTATTCTTTACAGCAGTTAGCATTTTGTCGTCTTTCAGCTCCCACAACCAAATGCTTTTTAAGTCTCAACAGGAAAATCAATAAAAAATGCCATTAAAAAACAATCATTGTGGACTTCAAAATCAGAGAAAAAAATTTAAATATTTTGCAACAAGAACATATATATGTGGCAGCACTAATTAATTAAAGTGCTACGGATTTTCCGTGTTTTATTTTCAAAACATTGACTTTTATTTCTTTTGGCATTTTTCCATAGGAAGTAATCAGCATTAAGCAAATTACAGGGAATTAAAAGGGAGACGTTCACAAGCTTTCAGACAGTCAAATGTTCCAAATTAAATTCTAAGGTTGGTGGTAAATCATTTTACTCCCAGCTCCATCGCACATTTCAAAAAGGCTTAGCTTTTATAGGCATCATTTTTGTTCCATTTGTTACAGGCAAATCCCCAGTAAAATCCACAAAGCCTAGTCAAGAGCATATTAGGTCTTTATCTTTATGGCTAAACATCTTTACTATTCACGGATCTGCTGATCTCTTGTGGATGAATGCAAAAAGGAAATAGCATAAAACTCTCACAGAAGGTGAAGGGCAGGAGGGCAAGCAGCTGAATAGACATCACTGTTGCCTCTATTCAGAATCTGCTACTCCTGGGCATTTTTGTTAGGCACACAATACAGACATTCATAGTCAACACTGTTGAAATGAAACATTTACAAAGTCACATCAGAGATAAATCTACCCTGAAACAACACAGACAAAATGTTCTTCATCTGTATCAATGCGGAAGGAAATAATAAAATAATTCCGTATTTGTTTTCACATTTTCCCTTTGAATTATCTGACGATTGAATTTAAGTAATTATTTCAAAGCTTTGAATGGCAGATTAGAGATTTGCTTTGTGTCAAGCCTGAATTACATAATTTTATACACATCTATCTATAGGTACGTACACATATGTATGAAAGAAAAAACACAAAGCGAACAGGAAGATCATTGCTGCCAAACTATTTGCCTCATATATAATTTAAGATGTATTTTTTAAACTTTATTTTTAGTCTTTCCCTTGCCTCCCTCAGGAGCCTCTTGCCCACAACATAACTCCCTTTAGAAATTCAAAGCAGTGGTCTTCACAACCATTATTCAATGCTGTTCTGTCATCAGTTGACAGGACATGCACTTGTAGCAAAATAGGCATAGGCAGTTTTCCCTCCCCAGGAGATCAAGAATCCCATTATCACAAGTTGCCCATCCAGCAGGAAGACTTAAGATCTGCTGAAATTCAACGGCAGCCGATCAGTTGAAGGTGAGTGGCAGGTAGCTTTGAGACTACCTGGTGAGAAGGCAGAGCTTCTACCTCCGATGGTTCAACTGAAAATGAACAGACTGCGTAGATTTGAAAGGTTTGGTCTCCCGGCAGGGAGCCTTGCCTGACGGGAGCATGGATCGCAGAATCTGCCCAATAGTTCAAGTGATTTATCTGTGACCTGTGCTCCCTTCAAGTGGAAGTAGAAGGATGAAGAATGACAGCTCATTGGTTCTTATTACTTGACTGACGTGGTTACAATTCATTAATATTTTCCTCATTATTTATAAAGAAAGAACAAAATACAAGTCTTTCACTTCTTTCATTTTTTATGTTATTTTCTCCTTTCTTTTAAGCTGTTCCATGACATACACAGTTAATAGTCATTTAAGTGATCATCCGGTTTCTAGAATTTACCCAGTGGTGCCACTAAATTGACCTCTAGGAAGTGCACGCATGCAAGCTGAGACAACGTACTAATTTCCCTTGCCTCACTGTGAGAGGTGCCTGCTGTCTGCTCATCGCCTCCCCAGACTGGGATCAGGACCTTTATCATATGCTTAGTTACAGGCTCTAACACCTTCCACTGCTCAGCACACCACACCTTTGCACAATACAATTGGTCAATTGTAATGTTCTCTTGCCCACAAATTTTTCTTGAGGTTGTAACTCATACATTTAGTCGGAATCCCTCTGTGTGTTAATGATTTAAGTACATTTAATACCTGACTACTTGAATGAGGTACATCTTCCGGTTACCACGCAGTTCCCACAGGAACCAAGACTATCCAAACAAATTTATGCATCATGTTTCATTTGTGCTTATCCCAAGGAATCAGGTTCAACTGTGACTGTAAAGTTAACATTTCACGGAAATATTGGGCTGAATTTTCCTGGTTGGGTCGCGATCCCGATGGTGGCCTCAATTATGTGTCGGGAACCCGGAAGTGGCCACAGTGGAACATTGTGATTGCAATCTCCCCGGAGGTGGCCAATTAAGAATCTGCCTCCGGGCGCCCCATCCAATTAAGTACGGCGGACGAACCAGGGAAGTGGGAGGCCCAATAGGAGGGCCCACATCAATGTCTGGCCGGCAGCACCACTAGGAGAACTGGGCACTACTGAGACAGGCAAGAAACCATGAGGCCACCTCAAAATGCAAGCTCTTTCTGCAGCATGGGGAAAAATTTTAAAAACATGCATGGCCACAGGATGGCTTGTGACCATGGCTATGTCTGTCGCATCCCAGCAGGTCTGTGCTAAGGTAATGGAGAGGAGGCATCGATGGTTCCCCATACTGCTGCCAGAACGCCACCTCCAGTGCTATGATGAGCTCCGACCTCAGCGGGGGGGCCCGTTGACCGTCGAAAAGATCCTGGCAGTGCCATCAACTTTCCATCAAGTGACCTATTCATGGTTACTTGGCACTGCTGGGCAGATAGCTTCTGCCGTGTTGACCCCGCCTTCAGCAAGATCACTCGAAGGTGGGAATACAATAGGTAGCCAACCCGACACACTCTTTTCCAACTTTGCTCCCGGTTCTGTCTCCTAAACCCCTTTTCCCGGCCCCAGGAAAATTCAGCCCAACTTGTAACAGCACAAGAATATTTTTGAAACCTATAGATACTAAATTGGTTGAGCAAATGACATCAAACTTACTTCTGGGTTTGTCAAAGAAGTCACACATGCAGTCAATCTTCATCTCCCCCTAACTATAAAGATGTCACTGTAATGTTCTGAAATAAGCTTTTAATACAGATTGAAAGCACTGTATTTATATTCCAACATTGATTTATCTTTTTTTTTAACACACTCGGTAATTCTGGGATGACTCGTTGGATTATTCATGAATAGAGAAAAAGGAGAAGCTAATGATTAAACTTGCTATGATGTCTGCTATAAAAACTATCAAAGCTGCCCTACCCTACAATCAACCCACAGCAAAATTGCTCCCAGATACAGAAGTGAAACAGGCTACTTCTGAAAACAATTGGAGTTATTTGCACTTGTACAATAGAGACTGATTGGAGTAACAGATGGTTTGCACATCTGTGATACCACTACCCATTCCCTTTTTTTCAGAAAATGTATCCTCCGCAACTTATTTATTATTTTATCTTCCCCACAATATCTCCAGTCTTGCACCACAACAACAACAACAACTTGTATTTATATAGGACCTTTAACATAATAAAACATCCCAAAACACATTGCAGGAACATTATAAAGCAAAATTTGACACCAAGCCACTTAAGGTGATATTAGGGCAGATGGCCAAAAGCTTGGTCAAAGAGGTAGGTTTTAAGGAGCATCTTAAAAGAGGAGTTTTTAAAAAGGAGACAGCATATCTCTATCACTGTTCATTAGACTTACTAGATATACGATAATTACAATATATACAAGCAGCATTCTGACCAACTATTTCACTGACTTTCATTCTCCCCCTCCTCCCCTTAAACTCAGCTCGGTACCTCCCCTGAGACCCAAGCCAAGGTCACAAATTCATCATGTAGGGAATCTCAGACATGATCACAGATTTGATCACAGATTTTACCACATTGCCATGAAGTTCTGCGTCTTTAGTTGGCACGAACCTAAACACTCATTGAATCGAGTGTTCACTGGCAAAACATTACTTGCATTGGTGAATAAGTTATACACAAGAGTTTCCAGACCATTTAAGTTTTTGCGGCGAGTTAAAAACTAATGGAGTGAGGAACATCTTCTTTGTCATCTCTGTACACTTCTTCAGTGAGGAACAATATAATTGTGGAGCAGCTATAGGGAATTGAAGTACAGAGTTTTCTGTTATCTTATTCAGCCATAATCAGTGTGAGGCAGTATCAATAATAGTGCCCTTTAACTCAGCCAGTGCAAAGTTTTAGATTTTGTTTGCAGCTCACAATCAGCAGGGTAAGATGCCAGGAACTCCTGAGCTGAAGGACTCATTGAATCAAATTGATTAAGCAGCTCTCTCCCAAACATTAAAACAAAAGCAAAATACTGCAGATGCTGAAAATCTGAAATAAAAACAAGAAATGCTGGAAATACTCAGCAGGTCTGGCAGCATTGTGCAGAGAGAAGCAGAGTTAACGTTTCAGGTGAGTGACCCTTCATCAGAACTGGCACTTCTCTCCTAAACATTGCAGGTCTCCAGCAAATTGCTGGTGAATGAATATTATTACCGGTGTCTTCACAGGTAGAAAGAGGAGCAAACGTCCTCAAAAAATAGCTTGATTAACTAGATTTGGAAGTGCAATAATACTTTACATCGAAAACACTTTCAAAGACCTGCCAGCAGCTACAATAGAGATAATACTTTTATCTGATGCCTATCCCATGAGGCCAGATAACATGGTATGACAAACATTACCAATGGCATTTTTAATTAAACACCCTTGTATCTAAACCTCTGAAAAATAGATGCTTCGGCCATGGTTAGATTTTCCATGGCTGCAGTCCTGGGAGAGATAAGAAGCTTTCAGGGAGGGTGAGGATGAAATTTAAAGAGCTAGTCAAAACTTACTTTGATTATTATTAAACAACTTGCTAGAAAAAAACACTCAGTTTTTAAAAAGTGCATTTTAAAAGCCTCTGCAAGCAAATAAACATCCTCCCCAGTGTGCCAGCACGACTTTTTGAATTTTAGATATCAATTAAAACCAAGAAAGTGCCGTTCGATCAAACAAGCCTGCCATTTTTCAGACAATGGCCCCAATATTTACTCAGGGTCACGAAGAGAGCAGAGGGGTGGCAGGGAGGAGTGGAGTATTTCCAGACAGGAACTCTGTATGTTCAGCTGATCGTGGAATGTGGGATGGGGGTGGGCTCTGTAAAGAGATTAGCTTGTTGGGCCTGGGGGATTCATTCTTGGTGCTCCTAGCCCAATTAGGGATGGGCAATAACTGCTGGGCTAGCCAGCGATGCCCACATCCCATGAAGGAATATAATTTATTTTTAGCAATATGGTGCTGATACTAATAGTAGTAATGAAAATTTAACTATGTCACTATCTTATGTAAGCATCAAAATTGCTGTTGGTAATATTAGCAGATGAATGTTTAATGTATTTGTGCATTTGTGTGTCATTGTCTCAGCAAATGTTGATCCATTTAAAATAAATCGATTAACACCTGCATAAAAGGGCAGGGAAAGAAATGCCATGTGACTGTTTGTCTGTTGGTATCACCAGGCTATAATAAAGAGAAGGACAAAAATGAACAAATACCACTCAGCATGGTACAGTGACCCTCACCAACATCATTTTTCAAACTCATGTCATATTGTGATCACCACATTAATACCATAACTTGTTCCTTTGTGCTCAAATATCCTCGTATCAAACACATTCTAACATGGTCTCTGTCACCTGTTTTTGGCATTTATTTGTAAGATTTGCATTGTTCATTTGTGATCCTAATATATTCCCTGATAAGAGACCAGGCTGTTCATTGCATAAATAATTCAAAGTAAATTTTAAATAAGTAAATAAAGGCAATCAGTGTTTCATGAAAATTAATTGACTCCAGGTTACTAATTTGTCTGTCTGGAATTTATTGCCATCTAAAAGCAGTCCTCTTTCATTAGCTAAAGAGGTTTGTACAAATATTACACATTAACTGTAAACACCCCATTCACACCACTTGAGCTAATTATACATAGTCCGTTTATACTCAGTAAAGATTACATCACTAACTAACTCAGAAGGTTAATTGTACATCAGAGCCTCTCTTTTCAGTTGAAACAAAATAATCTTTAACCTGAGTGCTCTCCGCCTTGCCCAACAACAACTGGAAAGTATGTCCTGTACCAATAATAGAATTTTCTGTTTGCACTCTAATGGAGTTTCAAGCAGGTAAGCTGGTAAAATGAAGGCTGCTCTCTTCATTTGATGCAAAATGGAAGACGGGGGACAGGCAGGTTGTGAGAAAAAGTGTAAGTCCATTTAATCAGGAATCAGTTAAGATAAGAGTTCTTTGATCTCGGTGAAATTGAATTTCATATTGTCAGAGCGATACCAAGTGCTCTAGTCACAAAATCTGTCTGTTGACTTCTCATTAACATTCCATTTAATTGTCTTCATGGCATCGTTCCTTTGATCACAATTATTTGAACAATTGTCTTGGACTTTACTGATTTATTCCGATTCTTTGGAGACCTAGATTTGATCCATAAGCAGGCAAACCTGCTCTATTCCCTCACCTCCCATTGCCTCAGCAAAGATTGGCTTCGGACTTATAATTGAATAGCATCAACATAAATGTACAGATCTGTGTCAGACCCTCATTGTACATATCTGAAAGCATCAAATAGTCAGTTATGCAGCATACATTCTATGTTGCACTAAGGGAGAAAATGTGGTGGTGAGGTGGGGGAGTGCAAAATAAACTGTTATTTGTGAAGGATAAAGTTCTTCACAAAAGGCCTTTGTATAAGCTCAAAGTAATGGAACTTCATTGTTTTGCTTGAAACCTAGAAATGGATAAGAAAATATGGAGGTCATTTTTGATGTGCCACCTGGCTGTAAGACTGGCATTCCAGATTGGCTGCTCATTATAAAAACTGATGATTTTCATTTCTATTGACTAAGTTGTTGACCGATGGACAACGGCAGCGGCTGATCTGAAGAGAAGTGCCAAGGCGAGCATTGAGAATGACCATAAATAGCTGGAAGCAGCGGCATGAGTGTGAAGCCAAATATGCCAAACAAAGTATGTTCCAGGCTTGAGTAACTTAACATACTTACATAAAACTGATCCAATAACCAGCTGGAATTGCAATACAAAGAGCAGCAATGAAAATTACTGAAAATTAGTAGAGCAGGCCAAAAAGAGAAAGCATAAATGTGAACACATTTACATAGCACCTTTCATGATCTCAGGACATCTCAAAACACTTTACAGCCAATGAAGTAGTTTTGAAGTTTAATCACTATGCAGGAAATCTAGGAAACTGTGGTATCCTATTTGTACACTTTAAGGTTCCACAAACAGCTCTGAGATAATGAGCAGATAATCTGTTTTTATCGTGATATTGGTTGAGGGATATATTGGCCCGAGCATGAGGTGAACTCCTCAGCTCTTCCTTGGTTAGTGCTCCAGGACTTTTTACATCCACCATGGAAAGGGCCTTCATCCAAAAGATGGCACCTCCGATAGTGGACAGAGAAGGGGGAAGGGAAGTATCACTGTCCCTTCACCTCAGCATTGACAGCTGTGCTTTCAGCTGCATAACCTCATGCCTTGAAATACCTTAACTAAAACTCTTCATTTTCTTAAAAAACTCGCTTCAAAAATCAGCTCCTTTATAGACGCTTTAGTTACCACCTACCACCACCCGCCCCCCCTTCACCCCCACTAATTTTTCCTTCCTTCCATTTTCCCATACACTTCTATGAAGCACCTTGGAAAGTTCTTTTATACTAAAGATTCTATATAAATGTGAACTGTTATCATCTGTTCCCATAGGTATCAAAGGAACAAAGGTAGTAGCTGAAGAAAGGCTGATGGGTGTCACCACAAGTCCTGCTGAGAGGCAGCATGAATCCAACTTCACGAGGCCAGTGTGAAACTGAGGATACTTCATGAGGATGTACAAATGTACTTATCTCTATGCAAACCTCAATTCCTTAACTGTTTTTTTGTTGAGGTGTAACCTCCCAGTATTGGTGTTCCTTTTGAGGTGGAATTGCTCGGTTACCTGCGATAGACATGCTGCTGAGGTAAAATTAACTCTTCCTTGTGGCTTTGACAACTCTGTCCATCCTCCTCCGACATCAATGCATCCACACTCTGCTTCACCAGCTTTATCTTTGTCCCTTTGACACCCATGAGAACAGACTCATCCACCCTTTGGACTGGATCTTGTTCTCCCACCGCAGAAAATGGTGGCTGCCACGCACAGGCCCCGCACCGCTGCGCTGCTGCGATCTTGCATCCAGTGGGCACTTTGCATATCCACGGCGGCCACCACCCCCTCAAATCACATGACAGAGCGGTCTCAGCGATGCTGTTCACGGCGTCACCTTATGAAGGAGCAGGTGCAGCTGCCATTTTTAAAAGGCTGCCAACCCTGCAAACAGCACAACATAATGCAGAGTTGACCCCTTCCCCCCGTTATATACAAACATAATAGAGTTGACCCCTTCCCCCCGCCTACATAGTACATAGTGCAGAGTTGACCCCTTCCCCTCCCTATACACAGCATAATGCAAAGTTGACCCTTTCCACTCGCACCCCACCCCCCATCCCCATACACTACATCATACAGAGCTGACCCCTTCCCCAACGTGGTGGCGCCAGCTTCCCCTGGACAGGAAAGCGAAGGCGCGCGAGTGCCACACATCATGCTGAAGATCAGGAAGTGAAGGTAAAATTGCTGCGGATTATATTTTAATTAATGCAAAGATGTAATTTAAATATGTAAAGTCGGGTCCTGTCACAGAGTGGTGGAGGGGCCGTCATGGAGCTTCCCTACTGTCAGGAAGATCGGGCCTGGCAATCTCGGCGTTGGGTTCTGTGGCGGCCGCTGCCGCTCTGTTTCTCCGGTCCCCCACCACCCACCACCGCCATGGAACCCGACGTCGGGCCGAGCACAAGATCCGGCCCTTTGTTTCCTCTTCTAGATAATTGAAATCCTCCAGAAAGTGTGTGCTGCAGACAGCGGCACAGAGAACAAATCAGGTTTTTTTTATGTGCACGTCGTTAGCAAGATAATCGCTTGGAGGCAAGTACAAGAAAACTTGTATGTTCTCTATTAATTGCTGCTTAACAAGCCAATAAAAAAGGTTAACATAAGGTTGGTGCATTAATGTGCATTATACCTATTTACGTCCTGGAGCTGCTTCAGGGGCATGGGTAGAAACATGAGACAGTTCTATTGATGCTCATGTACATAATTATTTTATCCTTGCGTGCATTTTTGATAAATGATAGCTCCAATACACATAGCAGATTTACTCTCAGTATTTGGAGATGCTTATAACACAAGGGAGACAACAGCAAAAATCATATGAGGCACCAGACATGTGACATAAATTGCTAGTTATGGAGAAAAATGTATTATAGTAAAATTATGCCCTACATGTTGTAAGCAGTGCCACAAGGAGTCTACTGACCTCATGCAGGTGGTCAAGGTCAATGAATGCACCTTCACATGACATCTCCTACCCACCACAACACCAACCTCTCAGTCTGCTCAATGCACCACACCCATCACTCACCCAGCCACATTTCTTGGCATTTAGGACTCACGGATACATTCAGATTCTCCACCTCACCCTTGTTAATCTGTTAATTGTATATCAATTGTTTGAGTATATGCAGGTGGTGGGTGATAATTAAGGTCTTACTTGAGCACTTTTCAGCAGACACTTACTGAGACTGGTGGAGGGTTTTGAGTGAGGAGCTACATGTTTGTAATCCTTTTACTCTGTGCAATAAATTTGAAACCGAGTAAAGATGGGCTCCAGCATTATCCTTCCATAACAAACTTTCTGGAGTTTAACATGGTAGTAGAGGATGGTTGCCTAAAGCTGAAGTTTGGAAACTAGGAGGTTTTTTTTACATAGAAAACTAAAATCTCACAGGCTATTGTGGAAAATATATAGAAAGCAAGTGTAAATTGTCAGGGTACGATTACCCTCCGATGTTCTTGGAGTCTGAACCATATGACCAGTGGAAGAATTAGGGATGGTCAATAAATGCTGGCTTAGCCAGCGATGCCCACATCCCATGAATGAATTTTAAAAAAAATGTGAACATGGGTTACATCTCTACCAAAGAAGAATCAAGGTATGGCCTTGGCGTTGTCACTTCCTACCAAAAGTAAAATCAAAAGTAAAGTGTTTTGTGAACTGGATGCTCGTCAGTTGGATGCTGATGAAGAGTTGGATCTTCTGTTGAAATTTTTGGATGAAATTAACAAGAAAGATGACCTATTGAATGCGCATGAGGCATGGCCAGACTTTGATAGATTTTGGAAAACTGATGGTTATTCAGTAGAGGAATATATCATGGACTTTCACAGACTCGACAGAAGATTGAAGAAATTCAATTTGGAGATCCCTGGTTCAGTGCTAGCATTTAAATTGCTAGATTGTGCTAGGGTGTCACACATGGACAGGCTCCAAGTTCTAACTGGGGTTCAGTTCTTGGACAAAGACTCTCTGTTGGATCAAATGTCTGCTGCCTTAAAAAAATCCCTGGGGAAACAATCATTTCCTGCAGCCCAGGTAGAACAAACAGGGCATTCTGTGGTGACACAAAGAATGGAGGGCTCAATGTTTACTAAATTTTGAAATGGTCCAGAGACTGGAAGTAGACATAAGTACGATGGAAGAGTTAAAGACAGGTGGAATGAGGATGAAAGCACCTTTACCAGGTCTGACTATTACAGTGAAGGACAGAATTGGAACAGCAATCATAGGTGAATGGATCCCAGGGATGCCCAAGGACCAGTTAATAGGTGCTTCAGATGTGATTCAAAGTATTACTATGCAATGAACTGTCCTTGAAATAACACACGACACAGAGAATTCTGAAGCAGAAGAGGAAGATACTGATGAATCTGAACAAATTGTACTAGTCACAAGGAGTTTTAGTCCTGTGATGGATGTGTTAGTTGCGGATTGGTTCAACAGTGCTGTATTAGATAGTGCTTGTACGTCAGCAGTATGTGGAACTGATTAGTTACAGTGTTATCTGGACTCACTCAGTATTGAGGATCAATGCAACATTAAGGAGTATAAAAGTACTACCAGCTTTAGGTTTGGTGATGACAACACATTGAAGTCACTGAAGAGAATAGTAATTTCATGTAAAATAGCTGGAGTAAGCCACTTATCAGTACTGATGTAGTCTCTAGTGAGATACCGTTACTGTTGAATAAACCTTCAATAAAAAAGACACAAATGAAACTTAATATGGAGCATGATAAGGCAATTGTTTTTGGAAAGTCAGTGAATTTGCAGTTTACCCAGTCAAGGCATTATTGTACCCCTTAACAAAACATGATGTTTCGAGTTAGAGTGTTAAAAAGGTATTAATGGCATCAGGTGTTAAGAATCACAGAAATACAAAGAAAATTGTCTTAAAGTTACACAGACAATTTGCTCACCCTTATCAGAGATTAAAAACCCTGCTAAAGGACGCTGGTGTGATTGTTGAAGAGTATATGAAGATAATAGAAGAGAGTAGTGAAGTGTGAAATTTGGAAAAAGTATCAAAGGACACCATGTCCTATTGGCAGGCTTCCATTGGCATGTGACTTTAATGAGGCAGTTGCCATGGATTTAAAGGTATGGGACAAAGACAAAAATGTTTGCGTTCTACATTTTATAGACCTAGCAGCTAGATTTAGTCTTTCGATAATAATAAATAGCAAGGACAAACGGTGATTATAGACAAAATTATGGAGAAATGGATAGGGATTGGACTTGGGCCACCAGCTAAGCTTCTGACTGATAACTGAGGGGAATTTGCCAATTCAGAGACATGTGTGAAAACTTGAACATTATGGTAATGAATTCTTTTGGGCCTCCTTATCTCGAGAGACAATGGATACGCGCCTGGAGGTGGTCAGTGGTTTGTGAAGCAGTGCCTGGAGTGGCTATAAAGGCCAATTCTGGAGTGACAGGCTCTTCCACAGGTGCTGCAGAGAAATTTGTTTGTTGGGGCTGTTGCACAGTTGGCTCTCCCCTTGCGCCTCTGTCTTTTTTCCTGCCAACTACTAAGTCTCTTCGACTCGCCACAATTTAGCCCTGTCTTTATGGCTGCCCGCCAGCTCTGGCGAATGCTGGCAACTGACTCCCACGACTTGTGATCAATGTCACACGATTTCATGTCGCGTTTGAATAATGCAACTGTAAATCCTTTCAGCAATGTACTCCGTGAAAGGAATCACACAGTGGTTGATGAAATGCTGCATAAAATCTTAGCTGACCAGCCAAACTGCAGGTTGTCTTCTGTACTGTGCGACAGTCTACCTGCTCTGGAAGGTATTATAATGAGTTTGATTATTTCCGTACATTTGAATGTTTTACATGCAGGGAGATGGGCATTCATCAAGGCTGAGGTCTCAGAGAAAATTCACAGAGCTCTGAGGCATCGTATAAGGACATCTGAGGCAGAATTTAATTCAGGAGATTTGGTATATTATAAAAGAGAGGGTCATAGGGATTGGAAGGCCCCTGTTAAGGTTATCGGTCGCGATGGTAAAACAGTAGTTATCAAGCATGGAAATCAAATTGTTAAAGTTCATTTCTCACATTTGATTGGCATTGATTACAAAATCTCAGAATCTGAGCAGTTCATAGAGGGAAACAATGCACCTGGTGCCTCGAATACTCATGTGTTTTATGATGAAGGTCCTGAGGAACAGAATATGGTAGATCAAGGGTTGTATAGTCATGTTAGCAATCAAGATGCTCAGGAAAGAGCTTTTGCATCTAAAGGACAATTGCCTCAAGTAGGTACTCAGGTGACATATGTTCCAGAGGCTCGAATAAATGGAGGATGCAACAATTGAGGGACATGCAGGAAAATCTACGGGCAAGTTTAAATATTGGTTAAATGTTCAAGATGATGGCCAAGAAGTGAGGTCCATGGACTGGCAGAATGGGGTGAAAGAGTGGAGAGTAAGAAAGTGCAGTGCAAGTTCTAATAGTGGGTCTGGAAGTGACTGTTGCATATGGAAGCAATCACCTACTGGGGAAAGAGTCTTTGTGATTTGTGAGGGAGATCTTCTAGCAGTCATCCCGAAAAACATCACAGTGTTAATAGAGGGTGTAGTTTGAACAGATTTCACAATGAAACGAAGGCTAGAGAGCAGTCACAGAATAGAACTAGAAGCAGAAGTTTAGTGGCTGCCAATACACTTGAGGATAAGCTAATATGAGAAGCATAATATAAGGAATTAAAGAGTTGGAGAGAGTTTGGAGTTTATTCTGAGGTACCAGACTGGACAGCCAGCCTTGTCGCATAAATGGATTTGTGCTGCAAAAGTCCTTCCCGATGGAACTTATAAGGCTCAAGTAAGGCTGGTTGCAAGGGGTTTGAAGAGTGAGTGGGTGATACCGATGTTAGAGTGGACTCTCCTGCAGCTGGTAAAGTAATCTTGAAAATCTTTTTGGCTCTTTTGGCCACATATTCATGGGAACCATTGACATAAAAGGCATATTTCTGAAAGGTGATACTTTTCAGAGAGAGGTGTATCTGAAACCACCGAAAAGAGGCAGCAGATGTAGAAAGAAAATTATGGAAACTGAACAAATGCATCTATAGCCTTAATGATGCTTCCAGGGTGTGGTATTTCTCGGTGAGATCTATTTTGTTGAAAATTGGTTGTGTTCAACTAAAAGCAGATCCTACAATGTTTTATTGGTATCATAAAGGGGAACTTTCAGGCATCGCCATGATGCATGATGATATCTTATGGGGTGCTACTACGGATTTTGAGAAATATGTTATTAATAAAATTAGGGCAGCATTTAAGATTGGGAGTCAGGCTTGTGGGGCCTTTAAATTTATTGGTTTAGATATTAAGCAGACTAAGTCTGGAATAACCTTAAACAACAATCCTATTTAGTGTGTTACTCCCATCCCAGTTAATCGTGTCAGGTCATCACAGAAAGAAGATGATATGTCTAAAGCAGAGACTGAGCAATTGCTGTAAAACTGGTTGTGTTCTCAGACTAGGCCTGATGCTAGTTTTGATGTGTTGGAGTTAAGCATGATGATGAAATATCGGAAAGTTGAGAATGTTTTAAGGGCACATAAAACACTAAAAAACTAAATCACGTGTACTGACGTTCCCATCCTTAGATGACCCAAAGAACATGAAGCTAATAATTTTTAGTGATGCTTCACATGCTAATCTTGCTGATAGGTATTCAAGTGCAGCTGCTGTCATAATATTTCTGATGGGTGAAAATGGGAAATGTTGTCCTTTAGCTTGGGAGGCTAAGAAATAAAACAGGTCTCCTTTAAAAGCACTTTAGCTGCGGAAACACTGGGTCTTGTGGAGGCAGTGGATACATGGGGTTCTATTTGTCAAATATTTTGGGTGAAATCATGAACAAGGGTCATACTGAATTAGAATACCCAATGAATGTTATGTGGATAATTGTTCTTTGTGGGACAATGTACACTCTACAAAAAGTGTGAGTGAGAAAAGACAATGTATCGACCTTGTTGGATTGGAACAAATGCTGGAGAGAAAGGAAATCTCCAAACTTAAATAGGTAGATGCAAGTCATCAGCTATCCAATTGTTTCACAAAGAGAAATGCTAGTACAAAGTACTGGTTGCGGGCGCTAGAGGAGGGGCGTCTCACAATGTAATACTTTGTACCCAATAGGGAATTAATTTTGATTTATTTTGAAATGGTCTTTGAGATGTTAATAATTTGCACACAAAATGGAATTTATTTTTGAATTGTTTGAGCATATTAATTCAAGTTGTATTATTAAAAAAAAATGAAGGGAATCTGTTAATTTTGTATCGATTGTTTGATTATATGTAGGTGGGGGTATTATTTAGGGTCTTACTTGAGCACTTATAAGCAGACACTTACTGAGACTGGTGAAGGGTTTGAGTGAGGAGCTACATATTTGTAATGCTTTTACACTGTACAATCAATGTGAAACTGAGTAAGGATAGGCTCCAGCATTATCCTTCCATAACAAGCTTTCTGGAGTTTAACAACCTTCACACACCATTGCTGCCAGCCTCACACCCACCACTTGCCACCTCCACATACCTCCAGCTATTCAACTAAGGCATGCACATCACACAAACACTGATACACATTCACTGACATTCTGTCCTCTCTCTTGCAAGACAAGGTGGCACATAATAGAAGGGAGCAGAGCAGAACCAGCAAGTGATAAGGATGCCTGCATCTCCTGAACCCTACAGAGGAGATGCCACTCAGCATCATGGGGACAGCTGCGACGACGACTGTGGCATCTGGCGTCCACTGAGAACATTGAGGTTGATGGTATGTTTCTGTTTTATGGCCTTTTCAACTCCCAGCTCACCCTCATCCTGTTATCTGGCATGATGAACAAGCTGTTGATGGTGTGACCTTAGACCTCTTGCTGTCCACGCCACTCACTTCCCTCAACTCAACCTTCCCCTTCTGATTTTCTGCTTTTGGACAGCTTGGGCTAGATTTTCAATCACCTGTGAGGATGAGGTCGGGTGTGGGCCTGCATCCAAAATTGCGATCTCGGATGGTGTCACTGGTTCTCAACACCTCCAGACTGTGATTCGATTTTCAAAGGGAGGGTGAGAGTGTGGGAGCTGACAACCCACACACCTCCTATTAACAGATTGTTGAGCTCATTGTGGAGCAGCAGTTTGAGATTTTCAATTGGGAGGCATGGGGAAAACGGAGGGTCTCGGGCATGTTAGGGTGTAGCTGTCAGGAACACAGCGAGGAGCCATGAGCGCTAATGAATAGATTGCTCAACAATTGAGAAACTGGAGATTTAAACTCAGCTGCTCAACCAGTGGCACAGAATTGCCATCGCTGGCGCTGAGAGGCTTGCATTTATGAACAGTGATTGGTTTGACACTTGAAAGGGACTTGAGGCTGCTGGCATCACTTGGGCAGCGAAAGTCCTGGTAAAGCTACAAGTGTAAGATGAGTGAGTTGAGATGAGAGCAGGCTACTCTGAAATTAGACAGAGTAGCGAGGAGGAGCTTCTGCAGATGCATCCCCCTCGTCAGGAGGAGGTCACTGGAGCACAGAGGGGGCTGCAAGGGTAAGAAGGTGCTGCCCAAAATATCGAGTGTACCACCCAAGCATCAGTTACTTACAAATGACAGAGCGCCAGTGCCATAGGAGTCTGTGCCTATCCAGGCAGTTGGTCTCAAACATGTATGCTTTGGTCCACAATGATCTGAGGCCTCACAGCTCCCCAGGCAGTCCCCTACCTGCAGCCATCAAAGTCACCATGGCACTGAACTTTTATGCATCCAGGTCATTCCAGGGATCTCACAGTCAGCAGCTCATCACACCATCAGGCAGGTCATGGATACCCTCTTCCAGAGGGTGGGGGATGACATCCATTTTAAAACAGATGGGCCAGCGCAGGCACAGAGGGCAGTGCCACCATCAATGGATTCCCTCAGGTCCAGGGGATCATCAATTGCACCCATGTAGCCATCAAGGCACTGCCAGGCCGGCCAGCCAGATTCCTTGTCAGAAAAGGCTTCCACTCAATGAATGTCCTGTGACCACAGGAAGCGCATCTTGCAGGTCTGCACTCGGTTCCCGGGCAGCTGTCATGATTCCTTTTAGCATTCGAGAATCCCAAGTGCCGCACATCTTCAGGCACACATCCAGATTCTGTGGGTGATAAGGGTTATTCCTAAAGAGAAGGCTCCTGACACGCATCCAATACCCAGAGAGAGGCGCTACGACCAAAGCCATCTACTAACATGGACCTGCACTGAACAGACCATTGGCATCTTTAAGATCTGCTTCCATTGCCCTGACCAGTCGGGTGGTGTCCTCCAGTAAGAGCCAGCCAGAGTATCTCATATTGTGGTTGTCTGCTGCACGCTGCACAACATGACTATACAAAGAGGTCTGTGGCTGGATGAAGAGGAGGACCTGGAATGCCACTCTTCCTCAAAGGAGGAAAAGGAAGAAGAGGGGAATAGGAGGATGAATGGGGCACACCAGAGGAACTCAGTGCCCAGGGATTGGAGGAAGTCTGCCAAGGCCATTCCAGGGCTCACAGCGATCAGCAGGCTGGCATGGCCAGAAGGGCCACGCTAATTCAGTAACATTTCACTGAGCAGCTCCCAGCCCTTATGACAGATGACCCTGTAATTCACCTTTCACAGAAATTATCCAGTAAGCACACACATCTGAATAACCCCATTGTCACCCACATTGATTGAAAATGGGGCCTGGAGTTTTACTTGGAGACAGAGAGCCCCACTCATCGCTTAAAAGTCTGGGGAGGACTCACCTCCCCAGGGCCCGGAAGCCACGCTGCAATTTTCCATGGCCCAGGTCCTTAATTGGCCTCGGGCAGAACTTACGCCCCTCTGAGGCACTAAGTCCTGCCTCCAAGAGTTGCCAACCAATCAGCAGACTTGCACTCTTCAGCCCCAGCAGCGCCACTGGGAGTGGTGGCCACTGCAAGGACTGCACCCAACATGAGGAGCAGCATAGATGCTGGGCCTTGCCGGGGACAATCGGCTGGGCCCCAGTGAGGGAAGTGGGGGTCATTCAGGAGGGCGAGGGGAGGTTCTCTAGTGGGGGCAGTTTGTGCTGCTGTGAGGGGGGCCTTTGTGGGGCACAGGGTGCTCGATCAGGAGGGTTCCTCCAGTCCCAGCCCCACAAGGAGGCCGCCTAGCGTTATTGGGTGGCCTTTTCAGCTGTCGAAATGCCCGGCCGCCGCTGGTAAAATATCAGTGGCATTGGGAGGAGGGCCTTAAGTGGCAATTAATAGGTCACTTAAGGGCCTCAATTGGCCTGGGGCAGGCGGGCTGTTTGCCACCTCCCCCACTGCTGGTAAAATGGCAGCGGGGGTGGGTAGGCAACGGGTATGGCACCCCACACCTCCCATTCAATTTTAAGCACTCTTTTCCCGCCCACCACCCCCCCCCCACAACACCCCCCCCCCTGCCCCACCCTGGCCTCCAGCCCTGTCCTGCCTGTCCCGGGAGGGGAATAAAATTCCAGCCAGGGTCTCCACTGCTAATTCAGCCTCCCCAATACAAAGCATGGCAACTCATGAAACCCAGCCCGCTCCTCCCCCACCCCCCCGCGCCCCCCCCCCCCATCACACCCCACCCCTGGCCACTCTATGGTCCTTTTTGACTTCAAGTAGTGATAACACACAAGTCTGCTCATTGGCATAATCAATAATATAACAGAGGAAAAGTCAATGAACGTACAAACTCAAAAAAATCACCCAAGTGACCCATAAAGTGCATCTAATGATGTTCCGCCTTGCATTCACATCTGCTCCTGCGGGGTGCTCCCCCTGTGGCTGAGGATGAGGTGGAAGCAGCCTGCTGCCTTGTCTCGGCTTGCAGCTGAGATGCATGTGGGTTTCGTTCTCATTGTGAACGTGCCCCTGGGGGCTCCTCCATGAGCTGCTGTGCCTGTATCATTGCAGGGGCAGCCTCTGTCACAGGGCCTTGTTGCATGGATGGTTCTTCAGTCAGAGGGGCCAAGCAGGCAAAAGATGAAGCTGGTGCCCCCTGAAGGGTGGCCCCTCATCAGCCTCTCCGACTGCCTCGGCCCTTTCATGGTGCCCATGCATGCTGGATGAGGCCAGCAGCTGGGATGCAACTGGCATCCATTCCGAGCATCTCAGTGCCATCAGCGATACTGAGCAGTCAATGCTACAGACAGTGTCACTCTTTCTGTGCACTTAGCACGCTGCTCCTGCACCCGCTCAGAGTCATGTTGCGTATGGCTATCCAAGAAGTTGGCCACTCTCTCAATGGAGGAACTTGTGCTCCAAACCCTGAGAAATAACAGAGAACATGTGTTGCATGGAATCCTCCATTGTCTGCCCATAGCTCCTCAATGCCTCAGAGATCTCTGTCAGGCAGGAACTCATCTGCCTCTGATGCTCCGGAAAGACCCTCCTTGTGTGTGATACCCAAGGCCTAGCATCTCTGCCCAGCGGAGCATGGCTGTGATTTTCCTCTGTATTCCAAGGGGGACTGCCCACAGCTGACTCTGCCTCAACCTCCTCCTCCCGCTCACTTGCGAGGTGTGGTTCACCCAGTACTTCCCGATCTAAGCTAGACGGAGGCCCAACTGAGGTGAGTGTGTCTGTGCTGCTGGAAGGTGTGGAGGAATGATGGGTTGGTGCTGCCTCAGTGACATCTCTCCTCTCTGAGGAGGCCAGCGATGACTGAGCTGCTACACCTTGCTCCCCCTCCGCAACCGGCCCAGTGTGAAACACAAGAAGCTGGTAATGAGAACTTGACCTACTCAACAGGTGCCCTAACTTAACCAACCCCATAGATGACAACATTTGTATAGCCACAGTGCACATTGGGCATGAGTGACCTCCATGCCCTTCACATCTAGATTGAGCTATCAAATGACCCTGCTCTGGACGATTTCCCATCTCACCATCGGTCATGGCTTGACATGCTGACACCCTCACTATCTCCAGGGCTGCCTCTTTCATAGGGCAGTGTGTGAAGCTGCAGTACACCACCACAAGTCCAAAACATCTCTCTTGAATTATGCCCTCTCTTCTACAAGAGGAGGAGAGAAAGATGTATGAAAAGGCTGCCCTCCTCACCCATTCCAGCATGACATTCACGAGATGTTGCATTCCTCAGTTGTACCCCTTGCTCAATTGCAGCCCAAATTGTGAGTGTTGCTGACATCTCATTGATGCAATGGGCCACTTGATCTGACAATGTTCAGGAGAACTATGGGAAATCAGTCAGGTCAGCTTGTGTGCATGCTGGTGTCTACAGAGTTAGAGGCCTGTCACCAGGGTATTGCTTGCCACTCACCTTTCCAAACCTTAGCAGATCATTGAAGTGCTTTCTGCATTGCATCCACGTCCTCCTAATGACTCCCCGGCAAGTAACCTTCATGGCCACCTCCATCCATGCCCTCTTGGGCTGGCTGGGAGAATTTCATCTTCCAGTTGGAAGGGAGAGCCTCTCTCGCCTCTCAGAGATAGCGTCTGTCAAAGGGAGGCATCAAAAAAGTGTGGTTCTGCCTAGGGAGTCAGCCTAGGCCAGCGCTAGCCCTCTGAGCACCCTGCTGTTCCATTCCTCCAGGCAACGGCAAGCCCAATCATGGCTGCTGTTGCCTTCCATGATGAGATCCCATCTTCCAGGCCACACCCGTGCTGCTAATTGGGCACCGAACCTGCCTTCGGGCCAGTTTGGGCCTTTGCATTTGAAAATCCCGTCGTGTCACTTGGTGCTGACACAGTGCGGGGTCATGACCAGGAAAGGATCTGGCCATTGGGTTCCTGACCCAGGGTTGAAAGCCCAGCTGCCAAGAACAGCCACCTGCCCAGCCCCAGCAACCAAGGAGGAAGAGAAAAAGCAACAGCACAGCTCTAATGAAGAGGTCCTGTCACTTGATCTCACACTCGCAGCTAGCAGCTCAGATGCTGGCACTGCTCATCCCTTAGAGGCAAGTATAGCATTAGAATCAGCATGCAGTGAGTTATCCAGGCATGAATGGGCTGCAGTCAGGCTGGGGGGAAAGGTTGGTTCATTTGCCAGCTCACGGTTTATAGCCGAGTTCTGCTGCAGACAACTCAGATGAGGATCTCGATGGGGCAGCATGCAGAAGAGTGCTGATGAGTATGCATTGAGTGTATTGGCTGGCCTGTCAGACAGCCTCCTATCACTGTCAAGGAGCATGAAGGAGTCTGGCTCCATCTTTGCAAAGGGCGTCATGCAGAGCTTGCCCTCTCTGCAACCTCTGCTCCATCTCCCTGTGTTGCTGCAGACCCAGAGGCACTGCAACTACCACTCAAACCTGTTGCAACCTTTGTGTAGACAGGTCACCTACTCCTCTGCCCTCCCTGTTAGGACATAGCAACACTCTCTGGCCAATCCAGCAACTCACCACAACACCTCCAAAAACTGTCCAGCGTACTTCCAGACAGTTTCCAATAGCAGAAGTTCTTAAAAATTATCTGACCTGCAATTCGGGTGCCTGGCCCTTGAGGGAACACTAGTGCAGGGCCCAACGTGCAGCTTAAAGCTTTCTGTTTGCTGAGTGATTTACAAATTAATTGCCTGGACTTGCGTGGTCCAAATTTCATGCGCTAGCATTGTTGGGCTGTGTAATGTCAGGATCGTGTGCATTCACAGCCTTTTGGCACATGCTCCTGCTTGTGCCACTTCCCAATAGTATGCTGTGCAATCCACACAGAAAGCGGCCGACAGTGCATCGCAACCCAGCAAAGAAGTGCTATGGCAATGAATTTAGCGCCTCCCGTCTCCTCTCAGCAGTGGGAATTTAGCCAACAAAAGAAGCTGCCAACCAGCCAAGCCCTGCCAGGGAAACAATAGAGAACTCAAAACAATGTGAGACAGCATTGTCAAGAAATATAGATAAACTACTCAAATAACTTAAGGTTTGAAAGTGATGAATTTTAAAGATCAGAGTCCTCCTCCTATTGGACAAATTAATAACACAGGAGATCAAAGGTCCATCATCTCTTCCCATTAGGATTCTATGAACCATACTGGCTTACTTTCCATAACACAGATAAAACTAACTCCTTTAGAATACTTTAAAGAAAACTCAACACAAATCCATTCTTTAAATATAATGGAGACAGTTTACAACTCTTTCTGGCAGTCTGCGACTCTATTCTCCCCTCCTTTCCTGAAGGTGAGACTCTTGCTGGGATATTGGTTCCACAAGCACTGGCAGCCTGCCAGCACTTCATCAACATGGGCATGCTTTATGTGTGAGCAAGCAACTAGTCGGTAGGCAGCATCATAGCTGAACCTGATCCTAATCTTACCCAATTTTTACACTTTTAGCAGCAGTCAGTTGAAAACAATCTGGAGAAGCAACCCTGGCTAGCTTTTCCTGCCTTAATGTGAAGGGACTAAGGGCAATTGTAATGTCCCATTGGGTAAATACACATCTGGAATGAGATAATTCAGCACAGATTGGGATTGAAAATTCGAACCTCCTCGGCTATGACTCAGCAAAGAAAGAACTTGCATTTTTATAAAGTGCCTTTCATGACCTCAGGATGTTTCAAAGCGCTTCACAGCCCATGAAACATTTCACTTTTTAATGTACAAAAATGTTTTTAAAACTTGGCAGTCAATTTGTACACTGCAAATCCGACAAACAGCAATGAAATAAATGACTAAATAATCTGTTCTCTGGGTGGTGTTCAGTGAGAGATAAATGTTGTCCTGTACACTGGGACAACAACCCTTCTTTAAATGGTGCCATGGAATCTTTTCCCTCCACCAAAAGGGGCAAACCAGGCTTCAGTTTAACATTCGAAAGATGGGCTGAATTTTCTCAGTCCCGAGCAGGCGGCTTTGGAGGCAGGGGTGTTAGGAAATTTGGAAAGATGCTCATTGGGTTGGTTCCTCGGCACATTGCTGTCTCCATGCGCTTTTCCCAGAGATGGACTAGCGGGATCGCGACCACCAACCCGCAGCAACAAGAAGCCAATTACGGCTGATAATGAGCCACTGATCTGAAAGATTTTTCCAGAGACACAGGGGAGCCCCTCCCCTCCCCTTCCCGTTGTGTCAGGAGCCCGAAAATGAATCGGAAGCAGCTTCAAAGTGGGAGGTCCAAGCTGCAACTCATTTGAGAGTTTAAATTTATTTACTGGCAATAATTCACAAAGGTGATCTATCCCCAAGCAGCAGGCATGCCCTTGCAGCCGCTTCATGGAGACTGATGTGTCCCCTAATGCTTGACCTGCTTCACTGGCAGCCACTTCCCTCCCACTGAAGGTGATGCCATGGTGCCGCTCCCGTTCCTGCTGATGGCCAGGCATTGCCCACACTGTGAAAGCAACCAATGGCCCTATCCATGGCCGTGCTGATTGAACCTCCCAATGTTGGAACCCGGCCACCATCACTAATTGGACGGGGCTCCCAGAGGCGGCTTCTTAATTGGCTGCCTCCGGGAACCTCACGTCCAATGTCCCACCATGGCCACTTCTGGGCTCCCGACCTGGAATGAGATTGGTACACTAGCAGCAAAACTCAGCCCATCATGTCTGATAGTGCAGCACTCCCTCAGTACTGCTCTGAAGTGTCAGCCCACATTAGTACCACAATAACCGTTATATTTATCCACTAAGCCATCAGGATAGTACAAATTAAATAACGTTCAGTAAAGTTATTTTATTAGCTTTTGAAAAGCCTCTTTATCAGCTGGAACCACTAGACTTCCCTTCCATGAAAGGCTGTTCTATATCTTCAATTTTTTTGATTAGAGAAGGCTGTCAATATACCAAGACTTCCAGATATTACAGGGAACCCTGCGTTCACAGAAAAGCCCTGCTTAAAATTTTCACGACACAAGAACCATCTTACCTTCTCATTTCCTCTGATCATATGGATCAGTTCTTTCTCATCCTTTGGGGAGGATAGACTGCATGTAATGTGGAAGGATAGCAATTTTTTGTATAAATTAACTGAATAATAGCTAGATATGAAACAGGAAATATGTAAGAAAATTGCACCTGACTTTCAATACAGTTTTACACTGTATTTAAATTTTGTTAGAATAGAGGAACATTTAGTTTGAACCACGTCCCGTTGTATAGTGCAGAGTGATACATGCCCAGAGTCAATTTCCTCCATCTGGAAATGACATGTGGGCTTTTACCATATGAAAAACGATGGAATAGTTTTTCAACTTGCCACCCAGGCGTAAGATTGGCATTGACTGCCCATGAAAGAAATTGCCCTATTTTCATTTCCAATGATTTGAATGACATGCAAACCAATCTAGTCTGAAGAAGGACAATGTGTTCCATTGGTTTCCCACCCAGGTGAAACTTATCCACTTGCGACTGCAAAATCCTGTAACAAGAAAGCAATCAAGGCCGCAGAGAACAAGGGTGATGGAGAGAAGAAAGAAACTGTGACGATACAATCCATTTAAGAAAGATGCAGGCTACTCATGACCTGCACTCCCCTCAACAGCAATTGTTTCATGCTGCCTTTAAGAAACCTGGCATCTTGGCATGGCAGTAATTGACTGAGGCTTAGCACAGACTAGGGGCAATCTTGGCTTTTGAGTCCAGTGCTTTCCTTATCCAAGTGCTAATCCAATTTTACTTTCCCTCCTCTTTTCAGTTATCCTCAGCTGAATCAGATTGGAATCTACTGTGAGCAGGTGACTGACTCCCTCAAGATCACCAGAGTTTGCCGATTTGAATTTACCCCAATAGCTGGGATATCTTGAGTTATGCGATTAAGGTTTGCATAAAAGATGTTTGCATCTAAAATTTACAGAATCCTACTTTGATGTTATTGATTCTATTGTTATTCCAATAAGGGTTTGGGGTGGGAAGGCAGTGGGCAGAGAGAGGGGAGTCAGCAGTGAACCTTATATTAAATGCAGACAACTCTAAATGAAGGAAATGAAGAGAAATGGTGCCAAACAAACATTTAAATGCAAAATCATCTTATTACAGGGAGCTAACCATGTCATTGTTAACGAGTCATGATCAGTTTTTAAGTAAGCAGGCACTTTAAAAAAAAAAGAATTTTCTGTAATAATTTGGTTTCAATTTTGTTGCTTAATACAGGTACATTTGAAAACATGGATATTTTCTCTCTGCCAAAGTTGGTTTACCGGCACAAGTTCATTTCCAGCTGGCCTTCGCGTAAGGCATTAACCTTCAATTAGGCTATTAATAAGCAAAGCTGCCAAGCCCAGCAAGATAAGCCATACAGTGATTGATAGCCATTGCTATCCAGCATATGAACATTAGATCAATGGTTCAAACAAAGCTGCAGAAATACTGAATCTGCGTCTGTTTTCAGACAAAGATCAAAGCAATAGCCAGCTTTAGAAGGCAGAAGAAGCTGTCTGTCAATCATTTGCCACACAGAGAAGTGAATCTGCACACAACTGGCATTGATTATTTAACTCTTTGTCATTTCTTATTTCAAAGCTGCCCTACAATTAACTCTCCTACAAGGATGGAGGTGAAGGAGGGAAGAATGATTCAAGCGAGAACCTCTTCAAGGTCACAGGAACTCAACTTCATTCAAACGGTTCATTAAAGGAACAGTGCAGGGGTTTGTGCATAGAATAAGATGAAGTGGTGATTCTAGTTTTAACAAAAACTGAAACAAAACATATTAAGTAAAACTAATTTGGATTTTGTTTGGGAGGAGGGGAACTCATTGCTTTGCAGTTCTCAAACAAAACACTGAAGTCTGAGACGGCATTTGCAACTAATTCAACAGTCACATAACATGAAATGGGCTTTTAGCAAACAAATTAGCTCTAAGCTAACAAATATATATTTCCAAATAATCTTCCAATTATGGATATTAAATTAATGTTCGATATCTCAACCTTGAAATTACAAGGTGGAAAATTGCTATAAGAGTACCTAACGGGTTTCTCAGAAATTTCGACCTCCTTTTCACAGTAGAGGCATTAATCTATTAAAAATAAATGCGCTAATGTCTCTGTCAAAATAGCGGATGCAGGGATTTCAAATGAATGTGTTAAGAGTTCATACATTTATGCCCCACAGCACAATCTCAGTGTCGATTAGTTATAGCAACATCTATGGAGCAAGACATGAATGATCAACAAGACATGTAAGCTGCTTGAAGTTCTCCCATTTTGAAAAATCTGTTAAAGTTTTAGCTGTCCAGGACAGGTTAAAATCATTGCTCTCTCGCAGAACAAGATGTGGTAAAAATAAAAATCATTATAAATTTTGTGGTGTGGAACTCTACAATACCATATGATTAAAAAAAACTCACTGCATTCGTCTTCCTCATGTTAGGTTGCATTGCCAGGACAATTTAATATAAAACAAAACATATTGTTTTGTCCTTGCATAAGACTTTATTTAGGGCTCACTTGGAGTTGTCTGCTTCTCTGCTCCGTGGTCCCCTCACATGGTTGGTGATATACAGGCTTTGCCATAAGTTCACATAAGGATCATGCAAATGATACCCAGCTTAAAACACCTTACTTACCCAGATAGGTTTAAAAAGCTAGGTCCATTTACTTTAGACTCCAAGGGATCTAATAGAGGTGTTTAAAATAATGAAGAGACGATACAGTATTCATATTGACAGATTAATTCAATTTGATAGGTATGGGAAGATCAGGGTCATGCATTTAAGTTGTACAAGGACAGAACCATGTTAAATGGGCAGGAGGTTTTTTTTCCAGGGAATAGTGGACTTATGTAACAATTTGCCAGCTGAGACAGTGAGTGCAGATTCGCTACATGTCTTCAAAAGAGAACTAGACCAATGCCGAGTGGGGCTCACATCACGGCACACAAAAGGTAAGTGGAATATTATGTGACATAAATCATGGTCAATGTGGTCTGCTGGACTAGTACCAATCGCTTAAGGAGAGGACATTTCCAGATTTCTCCCCAAATTTGCCTTGGATTTTTTATGTTTTCTTTTTCCTCTCCTAGGAGATCACATGGTTTCTGGTGTGAGTGGTTGACGGGTTAGCGGGGGGTTTTGTGGTGAAGGGGTGTTGTGAAACATGATGCTCAAAGCATCAAGATTGTGTGCAGCAGGCTTGATAGGCCAACTGATCCTTTCCAGTCCATCATTTTTATATGTTGTTGTATACAACTCCCAGGTCATGCTATCATATGACCAGATATTTAGCATTAAAAATTAACTCCTGGCCATAAATCACATTGGGTCCGCTTACTGGAAAGACATGTGACACTCAGCCCAACGGAATATTTAGTGCAGACATGGAATTTGAAATAATTTATAACCAACAATTGGAAAATAGAAAAATACGCTTGTGTAATAATTCTGTATTGTCCTGATAAGACATAAAAGAAAGTACAATGGCCCGAATTTTGATGTATTAATAACGGCGAGGCTAAGAGCACTTGCCATTATTACTGGGTAAACTGACAGCAACATCTGGAATCTGCACATGTGCATTTAAACAGAAATCAAAGTTACTGTCAGTGGTATCCTGCTTCTCCATAGGCTGTGCTGTTGCAGTCTTCATCCATGAAATCTGCAGAGAAATCAACATTATGATGTGAAGTAGGGCCAATTGCTCAATCTAAAGACAGATTCAAAACTGAGGGCTTGTTCAGTTAGAGGTAACTGAGTTTTTAATGACATAATAAATGATAGATACTGCTGAAATTCAGCAAAGGAGGACCAAGGGATGGATTAATAAGGGGAAAATAGAGTACGAGAGCAAGTTTGTGGAGAACATAAAAACTGACTGTAAAAGTATATGTAGGTATGTGGAGAGAAAAAGATTGGTGAAGCCAAATGTAGATCCCTTACAGTCGGAAACAGGGGAATTTATTATGGGGAATAAAGAAACGGCTAACCAACTTAATGCATACTTTGGTTCTGTCTTCACAAAGGAGGACACAAATATTATACCAGAAATGTTGGGGAACACAGGGCTTAGTGAGAGAGAGGTGGGATTGAAGGCCAATAAATCCCCAGGGTCTGATGGTATGCATCCCAGAGTACTTAAGGAAGTGGCCCTAGAAATAGTGGATGCATTGGTGGTCATCTTCCAAAATTCTATAGACTCTGGAACAGTTCCTACAGATTGGAGGGTAGCTAATGTAGCCCCACTATTTAAAAAGGGAGGTAGAGAGAAAGCAGGGAATTATAGACCAGTCAGCCTGACATCGGTAGTAGGGAAAATTCTAGAGTCCATTATCAAAGATTTTATAGCAGAGCACTTGGAGAACAGTGGTAGAACCGGGCAGAGTCAGCATGCATTAATGAAAGGGAAATCATGCTTGACAAATCTACTAGAATTCTTTGAGAATGTAATTAGTAGAGTTGATGAGGGGCAGCCAGTGGATGTGGTTTATTTGGACTTTCAGAAGGCTTTCGACAAAGTTCCACATAAGAGATTAACGTGTAAAATTAAAGCGCATGGAATTGGAGGTAGTGTATTGCGATGGATAGAAAATTGGTTGGCAGACAGCAAACAAAGAGTAGGGATAAATGGGTCTTTTTCTGAATGGCAGGCAGTGACTAGTGGGATACCACAGGGATTGGTGCTAGGAGACCAGCTATTCACAACATATATTAATGATTTAGATGAGGGAACTAAATGTAATATCGCCAAATTTGCAGATGACACAAAACTGGGTGGGGGGGTTGAGTTGTGAGGAGGATGCAGAGAGGCTTCAGGGTGATTTGGACAATTTGAGTGAGTGGGCTAATGCATGGCAGATGCAGTATAATTTTTTTTAAATTCATTCCTGGGCTGTGGACGTCGCTGGCCAGGCCAGCATTTATTGCCCATCCCTAATTGCCCTTGAGAAGGTGGTGGTGAGCTGCCTTCTTGAATCGCTGCAGTTAATGTAGGGTAGGTACACCCACAGTGCTGTTAGGAAGGGAGTTCCAGGATTTTGAGCCTGCAATAGTGAAGGAACGGTGATATAGTTCCAAGTCAGGATGGTGTGTGACTTGGAGGGAAACTTGCAGGTGGTGTTGTTCCCATGTATTTGCTGCCCTTGTCCTTCTAGTTGGTAGAGGTTGTGGGTTTAGAAGGTGCTGTCTAAGGAGCCTTGGTGCATTGCTGCAGTGCATCTTGTAGATGGTACACACTGCTGCCACTGTGCATCGGTGGTGGAGGGAGCGAATGTTTGTAGATGGGGTGCCAATCAAGCGGGCTGCCTTGTCCTGGATGGTGTTGAGCTTCTTGAGCGTTGTTGGAGCTGCACCCATCCAGGCAAGTAGAGAGTATTCCATCACACTCCTGACTTCTGCCTTGTAGATGGTGGACAGGCTTTGGGGAGTCAGGAGGTGAGTTACTCACCGCAGGATTCGTAGCGTCTGACCTGCTCTTGTAGCTACGGTATTTATATGGCTACTCCAGTTCAGTTTCTGGTCAATGGTAGTCCCTAGGATGTTGATAGTGGGGGATTCAGCAATGGTAATGCCATTGAATGTCAAGGGGAGATGGTTAGATTCTCTCTTGTTGGAAATGGTCATTGCCTGGCACTTGTGTGGTACGAATGTTATTTGTTATCAGCCCAAGCCTGGATATCATCCAAGTCTTGCTGCATTTCTACACTGACTGCTTCAGTATCTGAGGAATCATGAATGGTGCTGAACATTGTGCAATCATCAGCGAACATCCCCACTTCTGACCTTATGATTGAAGGAAGGTCATTGATGAAGCAGCTGAAGATGGCTGGGCCTAGGACACTACCCTGAGGAACTCCTGCAGTGACGTCCTGGAGCTCAGATGATTGACCTCCAACAACCATAACCATCTTCCTTTGTGCTAGGTATGACTCCAGCCAGTGGAGGGTTTTCCCCCTGTTTTCCATTGACCTCAGTTTTGCTAGGGCTCCTTGATGTCATACTCGGTCAAATACTGCCTTGATGTCAAGGGCAGTCACTCTCACCTCACCTCTTGAGTTCAGCTCTTTTGTCCATGTTTGAACCAAGGCTGTAATGAGGTCAGGAGCTGAGTAGCCCTGGTGGAACCCAAACTGAGAGTCACTGAGCAGGTTATTGCTCAGCAAGTGCTGCTTGATGGCACTGTTGATGACACCTCCATCACTTTACTGATGACTGAGAGTAGACTGATGGGGCGGAAATTGGCTGGGTTGGACTTGTCCTGCTTTTTGTGTACAGAACATACCTGAGCAATTTTCCACATTGCAGGTTAGATGCCAATGTTGTAGCTGTATTGGAACAGCTTGGCTAGGGCGCACAGCAAGTTCTGGAGCACAGGTCTTCAGTACTATTGCCGGAATATTGTCAGGGCCCATAGCCTTTGTAGTATCCAGTGCCATCAGTCGTTTCTTGATATCACACAGAGTGAATCGAATTGGCTGAAGTCTGGCATCTGTGATGCTGGGGACTTCAGGAGGAGGCCGAGATGGATCATCAACTCGGCACTTCTGGCTGAAGATTGTTGCAAATGCTTCGGCCTTATCTTTCGCACTGATGTGCTGGGCTCCCCCATCATTGAGGATGGAGATATTTGTGGAGCCACCTCCTCCAGTTAGTTATTTAATTGTCCACCAGCATTCGTGGCTGGTTGTGGCAAGACTGCAGAGTTTAGATCTGATCCGTTGGTTATGGGATTGCTTAGCTCTGTCAATCGCATGCTGCTTATGCAATTTGGCATGTAGGTAGTCCTTTGTTGTAGCTTCACCAGGTTGACACCTCATTTTGAGATATGCCTGGTGCTGCTCCTGGCATGTCCTCCTGACCAACCAGGGTTGGTCTCCTGGCTTAATGGTAATGGTAGATTGGTGATATGCCAGGCCATGAGGTTACAGATTGTGGTTGAATACAATTCTGCTGCTGCTGATGGCCCACAGCGCCTCATGAATGCCCAGTTTTGCATCGCTAGATCTATTCGAAATCTATCCCATTTAGCATGGTGGTAGTGCCACACAACACAAAGGAGGGTATCCTCAATGTGAAGACGGAACTTCATCTCCACAACGATTGTGCAGTGGTCACTCCTACCATTACCGTCATGGACAGAAGCATCTGCAGCAGGCAGATTGGTGAGGACGAGGTCAAGAATGTTTTCCCCTCTTGTTGGTTTCTTCACCACCTACCGCATAGCCAGTCTCGCAGCCATGTCCTTTAGGACTCGGCCAGCTCGGTCAGTCGTTGTGCGACCGAGCCACTCTTGGTGATGGACATTGAAATCCCCCACCCAGAGTACATTCTGTGCCCTTGCCACCCTTAGTGCTTCCTCCGTGCTGTTCAACATGGAGGAGTACTGACTCATCAGCTAGGTGGTAATCAGCAGGAGGTTTCCTTGTCCACGTTTGACCTGATGCCATGAGACTTCATGGGGTCCAGAGTCGATGTTGAGGACTCCCAGGGCAACTCCCTCCCTACTGTAGACCACTGTGCTGCCACCTCTGGTGGGTCTGTCCTGCCAGTGGGACAGGACATACCCGGGGATGGTGATGGCAGTGTCTGGGACATTGTCTGTCAGGTATGATTCCGTGAGTATGACTATGTCAGGCTGTTGCTTGACTAGTCTGTGGGACAGCTCTCCCAACTTTGGCACAAGCCCCCAGATGTTAGTAAGGAGGACTTTGCAGGGTCGACAGGGCTGGGTTTGCCATTGTCGTTTCCGGTGCCTAGGTCGATGCTGGGTGGTCCGTCCGGTTTCATTCCTTTTTATTGACTTCGTAACAGTTAGACACAACTGAGTGGCATACTAGGCCATTTCAGAGGGCATGTAAGAGTCAACCACATTGCTGTGGGTCTGGAGTCACATGTAGGCCAGACCAGGTAAGGACAGCAGATTTCCTTCCATAAAGGACATAATGTGGATAAATGTGAGGTTATCCACTTTGGTAGCAAAAACAGGAAGGCAGATTATTATCTGAAAGGCTGTAAACTGAGAGAGGGGAATATGCAGCGAGACCTGGGTGTTCTCGTAAACCAGTTGCTGAAGGTAAGCATGCAGGTGCAACCGGTGGTAAAAAAGCCTTCATAGTGAGAGGATTCGAGTACAGGAGCAGGGATGTCTTGCTGCAATTATACAGGGCCTTGGTGAGGCCACACCTGGAATATTGTGTGCAGATTTGGTCTCCTTATTTGAGGAAGGATGTTCTTGCTATAGAGGGAGTGCAGCCAAGGTTTACCAGACTGATTCCTGGATGGTGGGACTGACGTCTGAAGAGAGATTGAGTTGGTTAGGATTATATTCGCTGGAGTTCAGAAGAGTGAGGGGGGATCTCATAGAAACCTATAAAATTCTAACAGGACTTGACAGGGTAGATGCAGGAAGGACGTTCCCGATGGTAGGGGAGTCCAGAACCAGTGGTTATAGTATAAGGATACGGGGTAAACCATTCAGGACTGAGATGAGGAGAAATCTCTTCACCCAGAGAGTGGTGAGCCTGTGGAATTCGCTACCACAGAAAGCAGTTGAGGCCAAAACATTGTATGTTTCCAAGAAGGAGTTAGATATAGCTCTTGGATCTAAAGGGATCAAAGCGTATGGGGTGAAAGTGGGAACAGGCTACTGAGTTGGATGATCAGCCATGATCATAATGAATAGCGGAGCAGTCTCAAAGAGCTGAATGACCTGCTCCTATTTTCTATGTTTCTATGAAAAACCTCTCTGGCGCCAAAAAATTAATTCTTCATGTGTGGCGTCTCATTCCCTCAGAAGAAATGTATGTTGCAGATTTTTTAAAAATATAGCCTTTTTGTTTTTCTCTTTTATGTTTTTCTCTTAATCCCATGCGTATGCCCAAATCTTTATTCTGCTTCTGTACAATGATTTAAATGGAATATACATTTCCTGTTTTAACTTCCAGTTTTTCTGTCTGTGTGTCCCAATGAGAATTCTTCAAACTTATTGGTTGAGCATCCTCCCTGCTGCTTTCCCTGCTCACAGCTGCCACAGATCAAACAGATGTTGAATGAGTGGACGTCTCTGCTGACAAGCCCGCTAAATGTCTCTGGGCAACGTGTACAAGGTATACGGCAAAAGCTGGACCAATATCTATAACTGCTATTAGATTTCTTCACTGAAATTCCCTGAATTATTTGTGGGTTTTTTGTTGTTTGTATGTTTCACGTCAGAAGAGTTTAAAAGGAAAATGCTGGTTGTTTCTAATCACTTTTTAAATGCCCCTTGAGTATATTCACAAGCTGTAAACTTTGGTTTGAAGTTTTTTGTCTTTTCCCTCAACCCACTTATGGACAAACTGGATCAGGTCTCATATTATTTGACAGTAATGAACTCAAGTTAATTATTTTTCCCTTCTTGAAGTTAGCAACCTCTGGATGAGTACCAGGTTCTTCCATTGAAAGTGATGGGCTAGTGCCACTGGAATCACTAGCAAATGTACACACAAAAAGCACTTGGCAACTGGCGTAGGGCTGAGGGTGGAAAATTCATAATGTGTTCATCACTCAGATGCAGTCTGGATTTTCGTACAGATGACTCAGTTTACTTGCTGCTATTTGTCATTGTCAGGTAAAACCACTTTGCAGCTGTACAAGGGTAGAACAAGATATTTAGGATAGGACCTCAGAACTACCAAATGCATTTTATTTTTCCAGGGATTGGTTTGAATGCCAAATAAGGTTCCGTTTGAATGAATATGGACCGGACAAGAATGTATCATACACTTGGAGTTATACCAGCAATTACTTGACAATACCTATTGCTTTATTTACTTCTATCAAATCATGATCAGTATAAATATAATGTAGTCCTGCTAACTATAGATGATGTATAGTTAGTATACAGCATTAGGTTATATACGGTTGAAACTTATTGATTACATTGTAAGATACATTGTCTTTCAACTAGAATTTATACAGTTGTCTTAAATATTGGCCAATTTATTTATATTTATACTTCTTTCCCTTTAATCGCTACCCCCGTAACCAAATTCAACTTAAAATGCTTTTGTTAACATAAACTAGGATTTTCCTAAGCCATTCGTGTGAGAATGATATTTGTTGTACTTGACAGGCAATATTTAGTGCACTGAGGAATACAAACAAAACTACTGCAATCCGGGGAGCAATGTAATTCGTGATCAATCACAAATTCTATATATGCCATTTACTTTGTTACACTTCAGCAGTAAAAACCATTAAAGTTACTCTTTTATATCCCTGGCCAATTAGCAGCAATTAGTGAAATGAGCACAATATTTTATGAGCTGCATTCAGGCTTATTTGTCGCAGTGTTACTAGTTAATGAAAAAATGCTAGAACAGTTACCCATTCTACCTCATTTGGCAAGGTGTAGATCATACTTACATTTGTACAGGGGCAAAAAAATTAGCATTTGCAGATCAATGGAAAGCAAAATGGGGCAGGGTGTATAACATGCAGCTCATCTGCTCCCGCTTGTTTTCCGCCCTGCACCTGAAAGTTAAAGTCTAACACCATAGCAGCGTAATACATTGAAACACTCAAAATAATGAAACTTTTGAAATGCAGTTATTTATTTTTGTATGTTTGGTAGACAAATTCAGCAGCCATTCAACACCAGCAGCATCCCCAACCCCCCAGACAGTAATGAGATAAATGATGAATTAACATATTTTTTGGTGATATTAGCAGAGGGAAAACTTCAGCCAGAAGTCTCTGGTCTTCAGGTATTGCATGTGATGTCCACTTGGAGCACAGCCAACTGGAGCCTCAGATTAATGGCTCATTCGAAGAGCAGCTTCTCTGCTGATGCACCTAGACGCGCGGGTCGCACGCCAAAGAACCGCCACAATCTCCTGTGCGGCGGCTTATTTAAATAGTTGGGGCAGCCCCCCCACCCCCCCCCCATCACGTGGAGAGGTTGGCTCTCTGTCCCCGGCAATATAAAACATATATGCGGCTTTTATCTTTTGACAAGGCCCACATGGCAGACTGGTCAGCAAAGTAAAATCCCATGGGATCCAAGGAAAAATGGTAAGTTGGATCCAAAATTGGCTTAGTAGCAGAAAGCAAAGCATAATGTTTGACAGATGTTTTTGTGACTGGAAGGATGTAACCAGTGGGGTTCCGCAGTAGAGGCCTGCTACCTGACCCAAACCCAACGATACCCGACGACATGTAACGGGTTCAGGTCGGGTCAGGCCCATCTTCCGAGTCCAGCTTTCGGGCTCGGGTCGGGTCAGGCCGAGTCCGGGTCGAGTCGGGTTCGGGTCGGGCTGGACACACAGGGTAAGTGCTGTGCTGGTAAGTATTGAAATTGAAAAACTTACCTGAGCTGGGAGTCAGGGACGAAACTGAGTCTGCGCAGTGAGCGAGTGACGTCACTATGACGCCATCACACATGTGCTGCAGCTTCTTGCAGGTTCGGAGTCAGGAAGATAAGTAAAGGGATGGTCAGGACGGGATGGTCAGGTTTGGTTCGGGCTCAAGGCAAAATCGGAGGGACTCTGACCGGGTCAGGCTCGGGTCTGCTGTGGCTCGGTCAGGTTCGGGTCGGGTTCTTTTTTCCCAACCTGAGCAGGCCTCTATTCCGCAGTGCTCAGTGCATGGTTCCTTGCTTTTTGTGGTATATATTAATGCTTTAGACTGAAATGTAGGGGCATGATTAAGAAGTTTGCAGATAATATAAAAATTATTTGTGTGGTTGATAGTGAGGAAGAAAGCTGTAGACTGGTCAGGTGGGGACAGAAAACTTACAAATGGAATTCAATCTGGAAAAATGTGAGGTAATGCATTTGGGGAGGACAAACAAGGCAAAGGGATACACAATAAACAGTAGGATACTGAAAAGTATAGAGGAATGGAGTGCATGTTCACAGATCCCTGAAGGCATTCCTTTATTAACCGAGGCATATAAGAGCAGGGAAGTTATGCTAGAGCTGTATAAAACACTAATTAGGCCACAGCTAAAGGGTACAGTTCTGGTCACCACATTACAGGAAGAATGCACTCAACCTTGTGAGGGGCTGGGACTGTTTTCTTTGGAATAGAGGAGGCTGAGGAGAAATTTAATTAAGGTGTGTAAAATTATGGGGGGCCTAGATAGAATGGATAGGAAAGACATATTTCCCTTAGCAGAGAGGTAAATAACCAGGGGACATAGATTTAAAGTAATTGGGAGAAGGAGTAAGGGTAATTGAGGAGAAATGTTTGTACCCAGAGGGTGGTGGGAGTCTGAAACTCAGTGCCTGAAAGAGTGTTAGAGGCAAAATCCCTTATCACATTTAAAAAATACTTGGATATGCAATTGAAATGCCGAAACCTACAAGAATACGGACCAAGAGTTGGAAAGTGGGATTAGGCTAGATAGTTCTTTTTCAGCCGGCATAGACAGCATGGGGTGGGGGGGGGGGGGTGAATTTTATGCTCTTCCCTGCGGTGGGTTTGGAGGCGGGGGGATAGCATATAATCAGGCAAGTTGGTGTCAGGGGGCCCTGCCACCATCCCGCCTCAGCCTCCTTCCAGGCCCACCCACAATAGAGGCCCTTAAATGGGCAATTAATACCCAATTAAGGCCCTCATCCCACAGCCGCCGCAGTTCACCGAGCAGCGGGCCACCCTTTGCCAGACGGGAAGTACAGCAGGAAAATCCATGCAGACTGCTTGCCAGCCCTGTGGGGGGGTAAGGTTAAAAGGCACTTAGTACCTGAGCAAGGGACCCCGCATCCGGAGGTTGGGTGGGGGGGGGTCCACTGAAAGCCAACCCCCTGTCCTTGTTGCCGACCCCACTACCCCCCCACTCCCCTGCGACCCCCACCCCACGAGACACTTTCTACCCTGACCTACCTGTGGCAAGGGTTCAGCGCTGCTCCTGGGCCTTGGGTGGGTGCTCCACTGGCAGCAGCAACTGCCTCCGCAGTCATGCTGCTCAGTTAGAGAACTGCCAGCCTCTGATTGGCTGGCAGCTCTTAGAGGGCAGGACTTCCATCGCCGGGGTCCTTGATCCCTTGAAAGGCCCACCGCTGTCCAGTTAAGTGCCTAATTGGCGGGCCTTCCATGGAAGAGGTGACGCACGGTTCTCAGCATCGCTTTTGCTGAACATAGATACCCCATTGCCTGGATGAAGTTCCGGCCGATGGATCGTTTAGCTTCCTTCTATATAATAATTTTCTATGGTTCATATGGCAGTGAATAGAGGTATACCGACTGAAGAACTACACTCCCCCTTTAGGTTCCTTCCCCCACCCCCACCTAAGAGACAAAGTCCAGTTGTGTGTTCAAATGCCATTTAACAGAACAACAAAAATCTATTTCCCTCCCTTATTTATCACTTTAGCGGAGTTTCTGCCTCTCCATAACATATTGGAAATCGATCTAAAAATCCCCACATTGACTGAAGCTAGAAACTGGCAAGAAAAATTATCTGCAGAGTCCCATTTACTGTCGCACCAGTTCATTAGCATCTTAACTGGTTGATTGTCTAACTGATGGTTTAAACTGCCACTGGAGTGTGGTGCACAGTGAAAATGGTAAAATGGCCATCACACTCCAGAATTCTGTCAGATGCAAACTTATGGGGTTGAATTTTATGAGGCCTCTGGCGTCGGGGGTTGTGGCGGTGGGGGGGGGGTTGTAAAATTCTTCTGGGAGAGGCCCGCCACGACCTCTGACGCCGAGAAGGCTCTGCTGCATTTTACCAGTGGTGGCTAGGCCTCGGTGTGGCACCCCCTCCCCCCCCCCACTGCTCGGCGGCGGGGCCTTAATTTAAATATTAAAATTAATGAATAAACATGCAAATCAACTTACCTTGTCCCAGCAACCATTCAGAGTTCCGAGGCATGACACTGGTGGGGTTGGGGAAACAGTGAAATTTTCAGGTCGGGAGGGGTGTGGGAGTGGGGAAAACAGCTCCAATTTGTTGTGGGGATAGTGGGAATGGGTTGAGGGTCAAATGTCCTGAATGTGGGGGGTGGTTAAAGGTCATTATTTGAAAAATTGTTTTTCTCGTGGTATATCTAATTTTATTTATTGTGAACTAATTTGGGGGAGGGCGGCGGGAGAGGGGATGCAAAGTTTGAGTAAAATTTTATTTCAAATATAAGTGCGGCAGGACCTTTAAACATTTCAAAAGAAGGGCTTGAAGCCCTTTAAAAATGGAGCTGGCGCCTGCACGGTGGACTGAACGTTGCTGGGGATGGTGCGGCCACCCCCTCTATGTCATCGGGAGTGGGCTTTCCGTCCCCTCCATTTAAATGAGCTCTCGCGCGAAATATCACAGCTGCTCAGTGACAGGACATCTGCGCCTGAAGACCGCCGACATCAGAGCACGTCGCCACGCTCATAAATTTTAGCCCATGTACTCTTAGGTTTCACCACCAAAAATGCAAATAGGCAGACGTAGGTCAACTGGCAACAATAACACCCCTATAATTTCCCATTACAATTGAATCTAGGCCACAAAAAGCTCTTTTTTACCCATGTGTTAAAATGAATTATCAGAATCAAATGCACTTCCTAGAAGTAGCCACTGCTACCTTTCCCCCATTGCTCTCCACTGACCTCATTTAGAAAGGTTAAAGGGCGCATTTCAGGGTCATTAAGTGCACTGACTGTAATTTTCAAATTGACCAAATGACACATTATTGTATTGTAGTAATTAGGTGCATATACAGCAGAATTACCATCAACAAACCAACAGAGGTTCAATGTTATAAATGATGTGAATTCAATTTAGTGCTGTCTTTAAAAGATAAGTAAAGTCTTTTAGTTGATCGATGAGAGTCTAATAAAGATTTAGTGCATATTATGACTTTCATCACTGATAGATGACAAGATCATAGTTTTTCCTGATGCAGTGAAGGAGGAAAAGACAATCAATCAAAGCACTGGGATGTTACAAAGCCACTCCTTCTGTCATTAAATGGAGGACAGTTGTCTCATTGCAGTCAGCAGCTTTAAAAACACACCTTTATTGCATAGCCATGAGCCCTTTCTGCCTGTCACCCAATACAAAAAAATAATAAATTATTTTGTACAACATGGAAATAATACATACTACCGAGATCATTAGTACAACAGTTGATATTTTAATCAGCTAACTAATAAACTATTAGCAACATCATCCCAGTTTTTGAACAGTGTCCAACATTTGATTGACAGACTCCAGGCCTGGATCTGTTTGGCAGGTTCTCAAATATGCTGAGCAGGTTTAGTATATAAATCAGTTGGAATCCTATATATCACTGCACACTCAGATATAATAGTCCAGGCCAATCTTCTCCAAGTCATACCAACAGTCAAACAACACATGTTTCAGGCAATTAGATTACATTTTAAGAAAACTTTATTAACATATTTGTATAAAATGAATACACTAAAGCTCAAGGTACTGGTTTTATACACACATCTTTTTCTTTGGAAACTAGACTTCATAGTCTTGTGCAAAACCCCAGATGAAGAATTTACTGATAATTAGCTGCAGATTGCTTTGTAATAACCCTTGAACGAGGTCAGTTGCTTACTCTCTTGTGCAATTTTCCAAAGATGTAACTGATGGAGAACCTTGACTCTGAGATGCAATGTCAAAAATTCTGGCACATACTGCCCCCGATTTTCCGACCATTTAAATTAATGGTCACAAAATGGTGCACAGCGCGCATTCAAATTTGCACTCTCAATTTTCACATCTCTTTCCCCCCACCCACCAACATCATGTAGTTTGAAAAATGATCTTGCAGCCATCATAGGAACAGGAGTAGGCCATTTAGCCCTTCAAGCCTCTTCCATCATTCGGTGAGATCATGGCTGATCTGTGATCTAACTCCATATACCTGCCTTTTCCCCATATCTCTTTATACCTTTGAATAACAAACATCTATCAATCTCAGATTTAAAATTTACAATTGATCTAGCATCAATTGCCATTTATGGAAGAATGTTCCAAACTTCTACCACCCTTTGTGTGTAGAAATGTTTCCTAATTTCACTCCTATAAGGTCTGGCTCAAATGTTTGGACTATTCCCCCCAACCAGTCCCAGAACAGCGGAAATAGTTTTCCTCTACCTACCCTGTCTGTTCCCCTTCACATCTTTAAAACTGCAATCAAACCACCCCTTAACCTTCTAAACTCCGGGGAATACAATCCTAGTTTGTGTAATCTCTCCTCATAATTTAATCCTTGGAGACCAGGTACCATTCTGGTAAATCTATGTTGTACTCTCTCCAATTACAATATATCCTTCTCAAGTGCAGTGCCCGGAACTGCTCAGTGCTCCAGGTATGGTCTGAAGCATGACCTCTACCCCCTTGTATTCTAGTCCTCCAGCATTCTATTGGTCTTTTTAATTATTTTATGTCCCTGTTCATGGCATTTTACTGGTCTATGTACCTGGACACCCAAGTCTCTTTGGACCTCCACTTTTTCTAGCTTTTCACCATTTCTACGTGATATAAAGAAATGGCTGAAGCACTGGATACTGCAAAGGCTGTGGGCCCTGACAACATTCAGGCAATAGTACTGAAGACCTGTACTCCAGAACTTGCCGCGCCTCTGGCCAAGCTGTTCAAGTACAGCTACAACATTGGCATCTACCCTGCAATGTGTAAAATTGTCCAGGTACATCCTGTGCGCAAAATGCAGGCCAAATCCAACCCGGCCAATTACCGCCTATTGGTCTACTCTCGATTCATCAGCAAAGTGATGGAAGGGGTAATTGACAATGCTATCAAGCGACACTTGCTCAGCAATAACCTGCTCACTGACTTTCAGTTTGGGTTCTGTCAAGGCCACTCTGCTCCTGACCCCATTACAGCCTTGGTACAAACATGGACAAAAGAGATGAATTCCAGAGGTGAGGTGAGAGTGACTGCCCTTGATTTCAAGGCAGCATTTGACCAAGTATGGAATCAAGGAGCCACAGCAAAACTGGAGTCAATGGGAATCAGGGGGAAAACTCTCCTTTGGTTGGAGTCTTATCTAGCACAAAGGAAGATGGTTGTGGTTGTTGGAGGTCAATCATCTCAGTCCCAGGACATCACTGCAGGAGTTCCTCAGGGTAGCGTCCGAGGCATAACCATCTCCAGTTGCTTCATCAATGACCTTCCGTCCATCATAAGGTCAGAAGTGGAGAATTTTGCTGATAATTGCACAATGTTCAGCACCATTCACGACTCCTAAGATACTGAAGCAGTCCGTGTAGAAATGAAGCAAGACCCGGACAACATCCAGGCTTGGGCTGGTAAGTGGTAAGTAACATTCATGCCACACAAGTGCCAGGCAATGACCATCTCAAACAAGAGAGAATCTAACCATCTCCCCTTGACGTGCAATGTCATTACCATCGCTGAATCCCCCACTATCAACATCCTAGGGGTTACCATTAACCAGAAACTAAACTGGACCAGCCATGTAAATGCTGTGGCTACAAGAGCAGGTCAGAGGCAAGGAATCCTGTGGCAAGTAACTCACCTCCTGTCTCCCCAATGCCTGTCCACCATTTTCAAGGTACAAGTCAGGAGTGTGATGGAATACTCTCCACTTGCCTGGATGAGTGCAGCTCCAAAAACAATCAAGAAGCTCGATACCATCCAGGACAAAGCAGCCCGCTTGATTGGCACCCCATCTACAAACATTAAATCCCTCCATCTCCGACGCACAGTGGCAGCAGTGTGTACCATATACAAGATGCACAGCAGCAACTCACCAAGGCTCCTTTGACAACTCCTTCCAAACCCATGACCTCTACTAACTAGAAGGAGAAGGGCAGCAAATGCATGGGAACACCACCACCTGCAAGTTCCCCTCCAAGCCACACACCATCCTGACTTGGAATTTTATTGCCGTTCCTTCACTGTCGCTGGGTCAAAATCCTGGAACTCCCTTCCTAACAGCACTGTGGGTGTATCCACACCCCAAGGACAGCAGTGGTTCATGAAGGCAGCTCACCACCACCTTCTCAAGGGCGATTAGGGATGGGCAACAAATGTTGGCCTAGCCCGCGACCCCGAACGAATAAGAAAAAGGAAGTATCCTATTCTATCCTTTTTAGGTCCAAAGTGGATGATCTCACATTTGCCTACATTGAAATCCATTTGCCACAGTTTTGCCCATTCATTTCATCAATCAATCTCAGCTGACAGTGCCATCTGTGGCTCAGTTGCTTCTGAGTCACAATGTTCCAGGTTCAATTCTCACTCCAGGACTTGCCACAAAACTAAGGCTAGCACTCCTGGCTGGAATTTATCCTGCCCTTGGATACAGGAATGAAGTGGGGGGGGGGGCACACAAAATGGCATGGGGTGCATTCTCCTGCCCCTATGCCATTTTGTCCAGGGCAAGGTAGTTGGAGGATGGTCCTCCTGCCAAAGGCCAATTGAGCCAGTTAAGGAAAGCTTCCCGCCTCCACACCCATTTAACCAATATCCGAGGGGCCCGCTACCAAGTGCCAATACCACTAGGTGAGACCTGGTGACCTCCTAGTGGGCTCAGGGTGTGTGATCCCCTCAGGACCTCCTTCAGCTTTCTCCTCAGGACCTGTTTCAGCCATCCCCTCAAGAACGCCAGCCAGTAGTGCAGCTCTGCTGGTGGGAGAAGGCCAAGAGCTCAGTGAGGCAGGCATAGTGAAGGCCTGGGGGAGAGGCGCAGTCTTCGACGACACTGCCACTTTGACATCTGGAGGTAGCTCATCCTCTGTCTGTACACCCTTACTACAAGGTACCCTCTTCTCCATGTTGGCACCTGCTCATGGTCCCCTCTGTGGCCTTTTGCTGCTTCCCATTCCCAACATTGCCCTTGCAGGTGGCCGCTGCTGGTCTGGAGAGCCATTTTGCCAAACGTTTTGTCCAAATACCCTACCCTACAATCTCTCAGCCCCCTTTCAATACACCCACATGCTAGCAGCCAAATGGCACCATGGAATTTCGACCCCAAAGCCCTGGCACGTGAACTCCCCCTCCTCGACACAAATTGCTCTGGCTGTGCTGCCCAAGCCTACCTGAGAAGGCACATTGCCTCACCCCACAGCTGCCGAAAGTAGCAATGATATCTGCTGCCACCCTGTTGCCACCCTGATATACCTGCTGGGGGTCTGACACCCCCTGGCCCCTGCGCACGTGAAGGGAAATTTGAATGGGCCTGTAAAATACCGTTCAATTACAACTTTAATTACCTTAATTACATCTTAATTGCCACTTTTCCAAAAGTGTGCACTATTCTCACTTGATCAGTTAATTTATGACAAACTAGGAAACCGATCTAGGCCTTTTTGGATTTGTACAAGTCACTAACAAAAGAAGTGGTGCAGTGAATACTTTTTTTTTGAATGTAGAAGATTATATTCATTAAGAAGCCAATAATGAACTCAAGGGCATATGGCTTTGAGATCAACCATTTTATTAGTATCTCATTAATTAAGAGAAGTGGGCATCCTCCCATTTTTCATTAAAAGGAGAATTCCATCTTCTTTAAGTTTGATGTTGGTATATTGGAAATAATGATTAGAATAGAACTATCACAACAAAAAAAGAAAGCTTCATTTATCATATGGAGACCGAGTCATTTAATTTTAAAATGGCATTATTACTTTCAGAGCTCACTTTCTTGTTAGATTTACTTATAGATCTGTTTACTAAAGATTCTAGTTGATTAAAGTTTAAATTGGAGCAAATGCAGTTCATTTAAGGACTGGAATGAAGAGGCTCCTGAAAATCAAACAGGTGAACAAGCATTACAACATTTCCCATTTTTATAGATGATGTCCACATAATGGACTGCCTTTTTCACTAAACTGCAGGGTTTTCTCCAAATTCTAAAAATTATTCTACAGATTTTGGGGGAATATTTCCTTTGTGAACTATCTATAATGAAATTGTAAATCTGTCCAAAGATACAATGGTGATTTTGTTGCACTCACATTGCACAGAGAAAATCTCCCCGTGTGCCTGACCAACTGAGGAAAATGTTGAAGCAGTGATGCAGAATTCACTGAGCAACACAGAACAACAGTTTTGAACTGGATTAAATTATTCATAAAATAGAATGAACAGGATTTTCAAATACATCGAAACGAGCAGGATTCTGGCATTTGTCTAATGTTGGGCAATGTGTCTTACACAGAATCCAATTATATGGTTTAGAGTTTTTTTTTCCTGGTATTTTACAATAAAAAGGGCAATTTTAAAAATATTACTTATTCAGCAAAATGTTTTCATTTTGTTAGGATTCTGTAAAAAATGAAAGCCAGTAGCACTGAAGTCAACAAAGGTGAATTAAACTGACCTGCAGTTACTTTCAGCATGATCTAGTCCTTGGTACATGCTTGATTCATTGAAGCAAATAGCATTGTATTTAACTGTTTTTTTTAATCTTTAAAGGCTGAAATCAGCAATCCTTTGCACTTTAAAAAAAATGACATTAACCAGTTAGTGTGCAATACAATGAAAATATGTTGAATTGGGGAATAGCATAATTATCAAAATACATATTCCATGAAGCTAGTGTTTAATTGAACAATCAAATCCTGTACTTTTGGTTTAACAAATGGTTTCTTGATGATAAAGCATATTCCTTTAACAGTGTTTGTGGTGGCTCAGAGGTAGCACACTTGCCTCTGAGTCAGAAGGTTGTGGGTTTAAGTTCCACTCCAGAGACTTCAGCACAAAATCTAGACTGACATTCTGGTATAGTACTGGGGGATTGTTGCACTGAGACGTATTGTCTTTTGGATGAGACGTTAAATGAAGGCTAAGTCTACCCTCTCAGGCCAGCGGAAAAAATCTCATGACACTATTTCCAAAGAAGAGCAGGGGAGGTTTCCCTAGTTTCCTGTTGTGTGATTGCATGATAGGACACAAGCCAATAGAAGACAGGCACGGCAGCACTGCAACAGCAGCAAGGAAAGCACCAGAGACATTCATAATCTCTAGCCATGTGGAAACAATTTTGATGTTATCTAATTTCATGTGTTTTTACTTTTAGCATACAAGGCTTATCTTTAGAAAGAAAGGGGATGTTATGTGATTGCCTTAAAGAGAAATGTACCTTTAAGGCCTTAGTATTCGAATGAGCTAAGTGTCAGAATGTAGTCATGTGACTACATGCCAGTCTCACTCTGCTACTGTAACACCAAGAGACAAGTCCTGTTAATAGATAGCTCTGCACTGTATATTTGTTAGCTGTTTAATATCCTGTTTCAAGATCTTTAAGTAACCTGAACTCCACACATCTCATTTATGTTGCATCAGACAACATAAAAAAACTTCTCATTGCATTTCTGTGTCAATATTTATCCCTCCACCAACATCACTAAAAATGGACTTACTGGTCATTATCACATTCCTGTTTGTGGGACGTTGCTGTGTGCAAATTGGCTGCTGTATTTCCTACATTGCAGCAGTTACTACACTTCAAATGTACTTCATTGATTGTAAAGCACTTTGGGACTTCCTGAGATTGTGAAAGGCGCTATATAAAGGCAAGTCTTTATTATTCTCAAAGATAATTGAGAGCAATGCAATTATAAATTGAATTGTGAAAGGTCCTACACTGTTGTCTTATCAAATTCATATCAGTGTAAGGGGATTTTGAGTGTTCATCAATGCAAAAGTGTGACACAACTCAGGAGCCAGATTGAATCGGGCTCAGCGCAAGGGTTAAGACATCACCTCCAGCGGATAGGTTCATTCTCACTTAGGCTTCAAACCATGTGCAGCTTAATTCCAGCCAAGTACAACATTACATTTTAGAAGTGTCCAGACTGACTATTGGACCTCATTGGAATATTATAGATCTTGTGACTACTGCAAGAGAAACAAACCTCTTACCCACACACTCATATCGTTATAAATCAGTTTTTCGCAAAGTGTGGTCCACAAGGGTCCTCCAGGTGATCCATGGGCTGGTTCAAAATACAAGTCACTGACATGCAACACCACGGCCGAGGATATAGGAGAGGACAGGCCAAAACCCTCATCCCCACCACGTGTGTGACGGCACACAACCAGACTGCTCCAACGTGCACGGCACAAGTCGTCATAAGTGTGAGGAAAAACAATGTTGTTTTATAAGAAAGATTTATGTTACTGTTGATTTTGTTTGGCCAATATAGATGCAAGATAAGTGTAAGCTTCTCAGAAGGAGATAATTGTGATGATCTTATAACACTTAGAATGCTTCAGATAAAAGTGTTCTCTTGTAGTATTAATGTTTATGATATGAAAATGTCTATACTTATGTTTCTGCATGAATTAATAATGTATTTATGATATTTAATCAAAATAGCTAAAGCACATAAATGTAATACATTTAGTAGTAAAAAAGCAGTGAAATATTTATAGTTTCCATAAGATCCCATTAATTCTAATTCTGCAGTGGCAAACAAAAACAGGTGGGGTAGGTCTGGAGGGTAGTCTTTTGCCCTGCCTAAATAGTTCGCGGATGAAAAAGTTTGGGAACCATGTTATAAGTTAGGCACCAGTGTAATAGAGCTTTGTGCCGGCATCCCAAGAACATCTGGCAAAAAACTCCACTCGTTCAGGAGCTCAGTTGTGGATATAGTCGGCAATATAACTGGGATCTGCGACACGGCAAATATTCGACGTGCTAGTCAGAGTAGAAATAGCAGGATATATCGGATGAATATGTGGCTGAAGAGATGGTGTGAGGGGGAGGGGTTTAGATTCCTCGTGCATTGGGACCGGTTCTGGGGGAGGTGGGACCAGTACAAACTGGACGGGTTACACCTGGGCAGGACCGGGACTGATGTCCTGGGGGCAGTATTTGCTAGAGTGGTTGGGGAGGGTTTAAACTAAAATGGCAGGGAGATGAGACCTTTGCAAGAAGTCAGAGGAGGGGGGTATCAAAGACAGTAAGGGGATAAGAAAAGTGATAGGCAGAGAAATCAAGGGCCAAAATCAAACAGGACACAGTGAAAAATAGTGGGAAGGGGACAAGTAATGTTAAAAAGACAAGCCTTAAGGCTTTGTGCCTTTAATGCATGGAGCGTTCGCAATAAAGTGGATGAATTAATCATGCAAACAGATGTAAACGGGTATGATATAGTCAGGATTACAGAGACATGGCTGCAGGGTGACCAGGGGTGGGAAATAAACATCCAATATTCAGTATTTAGGAAGGACAGACAAAAAGCAAAAGGTGGTGGAGTTGTATTGCTGGTTAAAGAGAAAATTAATGCAATAGTGAGGAAAAGTATTAGCTCTGATGATGTGGAATCTGTATGGGTAGAGCTGAGAAACACTAAGGGGCAAAAAACATTAGTGGGAGTTGTATATAGACCCCCAAACTGTAGTGGTGTTGTTAGGAATGGCATTAAACAGGAAATGTTTAAGATGCATGCGATAAAGAAACATCTGTAATTATGGGTGACTTTATTCTGCAGATAGATTGGGCAAATCAAATTATTCACAATACCGTAGAGGAGGAATTCTTGGAATGTATATGGGATGGTTTTCTGGACCAATACATTGAGGAACCAACTAGAGAACAGGCCATTCTAGACTGGGTATTGTGTAATGAAAGAGGAATAATTGACAATATAGTGGTGCGAGACCCCTTGGGGGCGAGCGACCATAATATGACAGAATTCTTCATCAAGATGGTGGGTGACGTAGTTGATTCTGAGACAAAGGACCTGAATCTTAGTAAAGGAAACTACGAAGGTATAAGACACGAGTTGGCCATGACGGATTGGGAAACGTTACTTAAAGGGATGATGGTGGATAGGCAACGGCAACCATTTCAAGAGTGCATGGATGAACTGCAACAATTGTTTATCCCTGTCTGGTGCAAAAGTAAAATGGGAAAGGTAGCCAAACCATGGCTTACAAGGGAAATTAGAGATAGCATTAGATCCAAGGAAGAGACATATAAATTTGCCAGGATAAACAACAGACCTGAGGATTGGGAGCAGTTTAGAATTCAGCAAAGGAGGACCAAGGGATTGATTAAGAAGGGGAAAATAAAGTACGAGAGCAAGCTTGCGGGGAACAAAAAAACTGACTGTAAAAGTTTATATAGGTATGTGAAGAGAAAAAGATTGGTGAAGACAAATGTAGGTTCCTTACAGTCAGAAACGGGAATTTATTATGGAGAATAAATAAATGGCTGACCAACTAAATGCATATTTTGGTTCTGTCTTCACAAAGGAGGACACAAATATCATACCAGAAACGTTGGGGAACACAGGGCTTAGTGAGAGAGAGGAACTGAAAGAAATCAGTATCAGTGGAGAAATGGTATTGGGGAAATTGATGGGATAGAAGGCTGATAAAGCCCCAGGCCAGATGGTATGCATCTAGTACTTAAGGAAGTGGCCCTAGAAATAGTGGATGCATTGGTGGTCATCTTCCAAGATTCTATCGACTCTGGAACAGTTCCTACAGATTGGAGGGTAGCTAACGTAACCCCACTATTTAAAAAGGGAGGTAGAGAGAAAGCAGGGAATTATAGACCAGTCAGCCTGGGGTGGGGAAAATGGGGAACATTCTAGAGTCCATTATTTATAGCAGAGCACTTGGAGAACAGTGGTAGAATCGGGCAGAGTCAGCATGGATTTACGAAAGGGAAATCGTGCTTGACAAATCTACTAGAATTCTTTGAGGATGCAACTAGTAGAGTTGATGAGGGGGAGCCAGTGGATGTGGTTTATTTGGACTTTCAGATGGCTTTCGACCAAGTCCCACATAAGAAATTAGCGTGTAAAATTAAAGCGCATGGGAGTGGGGGTAGTGTATTGCAATGGATAGAAAATTGGTTGGCAGACAGGTAACAAAGAATAGGGATAAATGGGTCTTTTTCCGAAAGGTAGGCAGTGACTAGTGGGGTACTGCAGTGATCGGTGCTAGGACCCCAGCTATTCACAATATACATTAATGATTTAGATGAGGGAACTAAATGTAATATCACCAAATTTGCAGATGACACAAACTGGGTGGGAGGATGAGTTGTGAGGAGGTTGCAGAGAGGCTTCAGGGTGATTTGGACAATTTGAGTGAGTGGGTTAATGCATGGCAGATGTAGTATAATGTGGATAAATGTGAGGCTATCCAGTTTGGTAGCAAAAACAGGAAGGCAGATTATCTGAACAGCTATAAACTCAGAGAGGGGAATATGCAGCGAGACCTGGGTATTCTCGTACACCAGTTGCTGAAGGTAAGCATGCAGGTGCAACAGGTGGTAAAAAAGACAAATGGTATGTTGGCCTTCATAGCGAGAGGATTCAGTACAGGAGCAGGGATGTCTTGCTGCAATCATACAGGGCCTTGGTGAGGCCACACCTGGAATATTGTGTGCAGTTTTGGTCTCCTTATCTGAGGAAGGATGTTCTTGCTATAGAGGGAGTGCAGTGAAGGTTTACCAGACTGATTCCTGGGATGGCGGGACTGACGTATGAGGAGAGATTGAGTCGGTTAGGATTATATTCGCTGGAGTTCAGAAGGGTGAGGGGGGAATCTCATAGAAACCTATAAAATTCCAACAGGACTTGACAGGGTAGATGCAGGAAGGATGTTCCCGATGGTGGGGGAGTCCAGTACCAGGAGTCATAGACTAAGGATACGGGGTAAACAATTCAGGACTGAGATGAGGAGAAATTTCTTCACCCAGAGAGTGGTGAGCCTGTGGAATTCATTACCACAGAAAGCAGTTGAGGCCAAAACATTGTATGTTTTCAAGAAGGATTTAGATATAGCTCTTGGATCGAAAGGGATCAAAGGGTATGGGGCGAAAGCAGGAACAGGCTACTGAGTTGGATGATCAGCCATGATCATAATGAATGGCGGAGCAGGCTCGAAGGGCTGAATGGCCGAATCCTGATCCTATTTTCTATGTTTCTATAAAGTATAACTGTAGGCTTGAAATCATTTACAATTTGAAATTGATTTGGACTGAGATGTAGAATGCCAATCTTTATGGAAAACCTTGCAAAATACAGATCCACCTTGAAAATAACCAGACTCAAATCAAATTATCCACTCTACAACTTCTTTGTTAGAACTTGAAATGAAATGCATTAGGATGATTTCGACCAAGAAAATTGACAACAGTCAAAATGGCGCCAATTAGCAGTCAATATGAGACTTTATTTGTTGTGCTAGCCTTCACACTCAATTAGATTAAATGGAGTCTTCAGATTTGTTGGTTGGCAGATGTACTGTGCATATGTCTCCATTCCATTGTCAGCAATTCAACCAGACCATTTTAATATGTTTATATTGTCCTCCACCTCATCTTGATCTTTTTAGCTAGAAGTTCTTTGCTCTAACAATATGTCAGCTGATAACATAACTGAACATAAAGATGAACTGCAGTATATTGTTTGTGATGATGCTCCCTTTACCCTTTGCATTATCTTGTTCCAGAGAAAAAGTACCTGCCTGTTATTGGTAGGCATGGGAGTTGCAGGGGATGGGGAAGGAGGGTGGAGATTGGTGAGAAATCTAGCAGCATTAGAATGAAACAGATAACTAATATTCTAACCTACAGGGCATGCCATCGTCACATTATAATCTCTTGCAGACTTCAGAACTGTGGAGGCCATTGCAGACTGATAACTTTATTAGTATTTGCTTCTAAGTCAAATACCCAGTAAGTGGAGTTATATAGAATCCTCCTGTGTGTCTGGCTGTTTTAAAATTCTCTTTCCAAGTTTCTTCTAGAAGCTGCGAGCCCCTAATTAAACTTATTACTAGGGGAGGTTGCATTCAACATAAGTTGCATTTTAAAATTACCAGATATTAACTGCTGTTTAGCAACAAAACAAAAATTTAAATTATAAGCTGCAGTCGTCTCAACAGACAGAGAGATGAGGTTATGCCAATCCAGAAGTAACTGAGTTCACACTGAGGGAGGAGTGACACTAGTTCCACAATCAGGTAGGAGAGACACGTATCCAAACTGAGGGGGCAATGACACTAGTTCCACAATGAGGGAATAGTGACACTAGTTCCCCACTGAGGGAGCAGTGACACTAGTTCCTTAATGAGGGAGCAGTGACACTCGTTCCTCACTGAGGGACGAATGACATGAGTCTCCACTGAGGGAGGAGTGACACTAGTTCCCCAATGAGGGAGCAGGGACACTAGTTCCCCACTGAGGGAGCAGTGACACTAGTTCTTCACGAAGGGAGGAGTGACACCACTTCCCCACTGAGGGAGCAGTGACACTACTTCCCCAATGAGGGAGGAGTGTCACAAGTTCCCCACTGAGGTAGCAGTGACACTTGTTCCCAACTGAGGGAGGAGTGACACTACTTCCCCAATGAGGGAGGAGTGACACTAGTTCATCACTGAGGGAGCAGTGACACCAGTTCCCCAAATGAGGGAGCAGTGACACTTGTTCCCCACTGAGAGAGGAGTGTCACAAGTTCCCCACTGAGGTAGCAGTGACACTTGTTCCCCACTGAGGGAGGAGTGTCACAAGTTCCCCACTGAGGTAGCAGTGACACTTGTTCCCCACTGAGAGAGGAGTGACACAAGATCCCCACTGAGGTAGCATTGACACTTGTTCCCCACTGAGAGAGGAGTGACACTAGTTCCCCAATGAGGGAGCAGTGAAACTAGTTCCCCACTGAGGGAGGAGTGACACTAGTTCCCCACTGAGGGAGGAGTGACACTAGTTCCCCAATGAGGGAGGAGTGACACTAGTTCCCCAATGAGGGATCAGTGACACTAGTTCCCCACTGAGGGAGGAGTGACACTAGTTCCCCAATGAGGGAGGAGTGACACTAGTTCCCCACTGAGGGAGGAGTGACACTAGTTCCCCAATGAGGGAGCAGTGACACTAGTTCCCCACTGAGGGAGGAGTGACACTAGTTCCCCAATGAGGGAGGAGTGACACTAGTTCCCCACTGAGGTAGAAGTGACACTAGTTCCCCACTGTGCGAGGATTGACACTACTTCCCCAATGAGGAAAGAGTGACACTAGTTCACCACTGAGGGAACAGTGACACCAGTTCCCCACTGAGGGAGGAGTGACACTAGTTCCTCAATGAGGGAGCAGTGACACTAGTTGCCCAATGAGGGAGGAGTGACACTAGTTTCCCCACTGAGGGAGGAGTGACACGAGTTCCCCAATGAGGGAGGATCGACACTAGTTCCCCAATGACAGTGCAGTGATACCAGTTCCGTAATGAGAGAGCAGTGCCACTAGTTCCCCATTGAGGGAGGAGTGACACTAGTTCCCCACTGAGGGAGAAGTAACACTAGTTCCCCACTGAGGGAGGAGTGACACTAGTTCCCCATTGAGGGAGCAGTGACACTAGTTCCCCAATGAGGGAGGAGTGACACTAGTTCCCCAATGAGGGAGCAGTGACACTAGTTCCCCACTGAGGGAGGAGTGACACTAGTTCCCCATTGAGGGAGCAGTGACACTAGTTCCCCAATGAGGGTGGAGTGACACTAGTTCCCCAATGACAGTGCAGTGATACCAGTTCCGTAATGAGAGAGCAGTGCCACTAGTTCCCCATTGAGGGAGGAGTGACACTAGTTCCCCACTGAGGGAGAAGTAACACTAGTTCCCCACTGAGGGAGGAGTGACACTAGTTCCCCATTGAGGGAGCAGTGACACTAGTTCCCCAATGAGGGAGGAGTGACACTAGTTCCCCAATGAGGGAGGATCGACACTAGTTCCCCAATGACAGTGCAGTGATACCAGTTCCGTAATGAGAGAGCAGTGCCACTAGTTCCCCATTGAGGGAGGAGTGACACTAGTTCCCCACTGAGGGAGAAGTAACACTAGTTCCCCACTGAGGGAGCAGTGACACTAGTTCTTCACGAAGGGAGGAGTGACACCACTTCCCCACTGAGGGAGCAGTGACACTACTTCCCCAATGAGGGAGGAGTGTCACAAGTTCCCCACTGAGGTAGCAGTGACACTTGTTCCCAACTGAGGGAGGAGTGACACTACTTCCCCAATGAGGGAGCAGTGACACTAGTTCATCACTGAGGGAGCAGTGACACCAGTTCCCCAAATGAGGGAGCAGTGACACTTGTTCCCCAACGAGAGAGGAGTGTCACAAGTTCCCCACTGAGGTAGCAGTGACACTTGTTCCCCACTGAGGGAGCAGTGTCACAAGTTCCCCACTGAGGTAGCAGTGACACTTGTTCCCCACTGAGAGAGGAGTGACACAAGATCCCCACTGAGGTAGCAGTGACACTTGTTCCCCACTGAGAGAGGAGTGACACTAGTTCCCCAATGAGGGAGCAGTGAAACTAGTTCCCCACTGAGGGAGGAGTGACACTAGTTCCCCACTGAGGGAGGAGTGACACTAGTTCCCCAATGAGGGAGGAGTGACACTAGTTCCCCAATGAGGGATCAGTGACACTAGTTCCCCACTGAGGGAGGAGTGACACTAGTTCCCCAATGAGGGAGGAGTGACACTAGTTCCCCACTGAGGGAGGAGTGACACTAGTTCCCCAATGAGGGAGCAGTGACACTAGTTCCCCAATGAGGGAGGAGTGACACTAGTTCCCCACTGAGGTAGAAGTGACACTAGTTCCCCACTGTGCGAGGATTGACACTACTTCCCCAATGAGGAAAGAGTGACACTAGTTCACCACTGAGGGAACAGTGACACTAGTTCCCCACTGAGGGAGGAGTGACACTAGTTCCTCAATGAGGGAGCAGTGACACTAGTTGCCCAATGAGGGAGGAGTGACACTAGTTTCCCCACTGAGGGAGGAGTGACACGAGTTCCCCAATGAGGGAGGATCGACACTAGTTCCCCAATGACAGTGCAGTGATACCAGTTCCGTAATGAGAGAGCAGTGCCACTAGTTCCCCATTGAGGGAGGAGTGACACTCGTTCCCCACTGAGGGAGAAGTAACACTAGTTCCCCACTGAGGGAGGAGTGACACTAGATCCCCATTGAGGGAGCAGTGAGACTAGTTCCCCAATGAGGGAGGAGTGACACGAGTTCCCCAATGAGGGAGAAGTAACACTAGTTCCCCACTGAGGGAGCAGTGACACCAGTTCCCCACTGAGGGAGGAGTGACACTAGTTCCCCATTGAGGGAGCAGTGAAACCAGTTCTTCACTGAGGGAGGAGTGACACTAGTTCACCAATGAGGGTGCAGTGACACTAGATCCCCACTGAGGTAGCAGGGACACTAGTTCCCCAATGAGGGAGCAGTGAAACCAGTTCTTCATTGAGGGAGGAGTGACACTAGTTCCCCAATGAGGGAGGAGAGACACTAGTTCCCCACTGAGGGAGGAGTGACACTAGTTCCCCAATGAGGGAGCAGTGACACTAGTTCGCCACTGAGGGAGGAGTGACACTAGTTCCCCAATGAGGGAGGAGTGACACTAGTTCCGCACTGAGGTAGAAGTGACACTAGTTCCCCACTGTGCGAGGATTGACACTACTTCCCCAATGAGGAAAGAGTGACACTAGTTCACCACTGAGGGAACAGTGACACTAGTTCCCCACTGAGGGAGGAGTGACACTAGTTCCTCAATGAGGAAAGAGTGACACTAGTTCACCACTGAGGGAACAGTGACACTAGTTCCCCACTGAGGGAGGAGTGACACTAGTTCCTCAATGAGGGAGCAGTGACACTAGTTCCTCAATGAGGGAGCAGTGACACTGGTTGCCCAATGAGGGAGGAGTGACACTAGTTTCCCCACTGAGGGAGGAGTGACACGAGTTCCCCAATGAGGGAGGATCGACACTAGTTCCCCAATGACAGTGCAGTGATACCAGTTCCGTAATGAGAGAGCAGTGCCACTAGTTCCCCACTGAGGGAGGAGTGACACTAGTACCCCACTGAGGGAGCAGTGACACTAGTTCCCCACTGAGGGAGGAGTGACACTAGTTCCCCATTGAGGGAGCAGTGACACAAGTTCCCCAATGAGGGAGGAGTGACACTAGTTCCCCAATGAGGGAGAAGTAACACTAGTTCCCCACTGAGGGAGCAGTGACACCAGTTCCCCACTGAGGGAGGAGTGACATTAGTTCCCCATTGAGGGAGCAGTGAAACCAGTTCTTCACTGAGGGAGGAGTGACACTAGTTCACCAATGAGGGTGCAGTGACACTAGTTCCCCACTGAGGTAGCAGGGACACTAGTTCCCCAATGAGGGAGCAGTGAAACCAGTTCTTCACTGAGGGAGGAGTGACACTAGTTCCCCAATGAGGGAGGAGTGACACTAGTTCACCACTGAGGGAGGAGTGACACTAGTTCCCCAATGAGGGAGCAGTGACACTAGTTCACCACTGAGGGAGGAGTGACACTAGTTCCCCAATGAGGGAGGAGTGACACTAGTTCCGCACTGAGGTAGAATTGACACTAGTTCCCCACTGTGCGAGGATTGACACTACTTCCCCAATGAGGAAAGAGTGACACTAGTTCACCACTGAGGGAACAGTGACACTAGTTCCCCACTGAGGGAGGAGTGACACTAGTTCCTCAATGAGGAAAGAGTGACACTAGTTCACCACTGAGGGAACAGTGACACTAGTTCCCCACTGAGGGAGGAGTGACAATAGTTCCTCAATGAGGGAGCAGTGACACTAGTTGCCCAATGAGGGAGGAGTGACACTAGTTTCCCCACTGAGGGAGGAGTGACACGAGTTCCCCAATGAGGGAGGATCGACACTAGTTCCCCAATGACAGTGCAGTGATACCAGTTCCGTAATGAGAGAGCAGTGCCACTAGTTCCCCACTGAGGGAGGAGTGACACTAGTACCCCACTGAGGGAGCAGTGACACTAGTTCCCCACTGAGGGAGGAGTGACACTAGTTGCCCATTGAGGGAGCAGTGACACTAGTTCCCCAATGAGGGAGGAGTGACACTAGTTCCCCAATGAGGGAGAAGTAACACTAGTTCCCCACTGAGGGAGCAGTGACACTAGTTCCCCACTGAGGGAGGAGTGACATTAGTTCCCCATTGAGGGAGCAGTGAAACCAGTTCTTCACTGAGGGAGGAGTGACACTAGTTCACCAATGAGGGTGCAGTGACACTAGTTCCCCACTGAGGTAGCAGGGACACTAGTTCCCCAATGAGGGAGCAGTGAAACCAGTTCTTCACTGAGGGAGGAGTGACACTAGTTCCCCAATGAGGGAGGAGTGACACCAGTTCCCCACTGAGGGAGGAGTGACACTAGTTCCCCAATGAGGGAGCAGTGACACTAGTTCGCCACTGAGGGAGGAGTGACACTAGTTCCCCAATGAGGGAGGAGTGACAGTAGTTCCGCACTGAGGTAGAAGTGACACTAGTTCCCCACTGTGCGAGGATTGACACTCCTTCCCCAATGAGGAAAGAGTGACACTAGTTCACCACTGAGGGAACAGTGACACTAGTTCCCCACTGAGGGAGGAGTGACACTAGTTCCTCAATGAGGAAAGAGTGACACTAGTTCACCACTGAGGGAACAGTGACACTAGTTCCCCACTGAGGGAGGAGTGACACTAGTTCCTCAATGAGGGAGCAGTGACACTAGTTCCTCAATGAGGGAGCAGTGACACTAGTTGCCCAATGAGGGAGGAGTGACACTAGTTTCCCCACTGAGGGAGGAGTGACACGAGTTCCCCAATGAGGGAGGATCGACACTAGTTCCCCAATGACAGTGCAGTGATACCAGTTCCGTAATGAGAGAGCAGTGCCACTAGTTCCCCACTGAGGGAGGAGTGACACTAGTACCCCACTGAGGGAGCAGTGACACTAGTTCCCCACTGAGGGAGGAGTGACACTAGTTCCCCATTGAGGGAGCAGTGACACTAGTTCCCCAATGAGGGAGGAGTGACACTAGTTCCCCAATGAGGGAGCAGTGACACCAGTTCCCCACTGAGGGAGGAGTGACACTAGTTCCCCATTGAGGGAGCAGTGAAACCAGTTCTTCAATGAGGGAGGAGTGACACTAGCTCACCAATGAGGGTGCAGTGACACTCGTTCCCCACTGAGGTAGCAGGGACACTAGTTCCACACTGAGGGAGGAGTGACACTAGTTCCCCATTGAGGGAGCAGTGAAACCAGTTCTTCAATGAGGGAGGAGTGACACTAGCTCACCAATGAGGGTGCAGTGACACTCGTTCCCCACTGAGGTAGCAGGGACACTAGTTCCACACTGAGGTAGCAGTGACACTAGTTCCCCACTGACGGAGGAGTGACACTACTTCCCCAATGAGGGAGGAGTGACATGAGTTCACCACAGAGGGAGCAGTGACACCTTTTCCCCAATGAGGGAGCAGTGACACTGGAACCCCACTGAGGGAGCAGTGACACTAGTTCACCACTGAGGGAGCAGTGACACCAGTTCCCCAATGAGGGAGCAGTGGCACTAGTTCCCCACTGAGGGAGGAGTGACACTAGTTCCCCAATGAGGGAGCAGTGACACTATTTCCTCAATGAGGTAGCAGTGACACTAGTTCCCCAATGAGGGAGGAGTGACACGATTTCCTCAATGAGGTAGCAGTGACACTAGTTCCCCAATGAGGGAGGAGTGACACTAGTTTCCCCACTGAGGGAGGAGTGACACGAGTTCACCACTGAGGGAGCAGTGACACACGTTCCCCAATGAGGGAGGAGCGACACTAGTTCCCCAATGAGAGTGCAGTGACACTAGTTCCCCAATGAGGGAGCAGTGATACCAGTTCCGTAATGAGAGAGCAGTGACACTAGTTCCTCATTGAGGGAGGAGTGACTCTAGATCCCCAATGAGGGAGCAGTGACACTATTTCCTCAATGAGGTAGCAGTGACACTAGTTCCCCAATGAGGGATTAGTGACACTATTTCCTCAATGAGGGAGGAGTGACACTAGTTTCCCCACTGAGGGAGGAGTGACACGAGTTCACCACTGAGGAAGCAGTCACACACGTTACCCAATGAGGGAGGAGCGACACTAGTTCCCCAATGAGAGTGCAGTGACACTAGTTCCCCAATGAGAGTGCAGTGACACTAGTTCCTCAATGAGGGAGCAGTGATACCAGTTCCGTAATGAGAGAGCAGTGACACTAGTTCCTCATTGAGGGAGGAGTGACACTAGTTTCCCCACTGAGGGAGGAGTGACACTAGTTTCCCCACTGAGGGAGGAGTGACACGAGTTCACCACTGAGGGAACAGTGACACACGTTCCCCAATGAGGGAGGAGCGACACTAGTTCCCCAATGAGAGTGCAGTGACACTAGTTCCTCATTGAGGGAGGAGTGACACCAGTTCTTCATTGAGGGAGCAGTGACACTAGTTCCCCACTGAGGGAGACGTAACACTAGTTCCCCACTGAGGGAGCAGTGACACTAGTTCCCCACTGAGGGAGCAGTGACACTAGTTCCCCACTGAGGGAGGAGTGACGCTAGTTCCCCACTGAGGGAGTAGTGACACTAGTTCCCCACTGAGGAAGCAGTGACACCAGTTCCTGACTGAGGGAGGAGTGACACTAGTTCCCAACTGAGGGAGGAGTGACACTAGTTCCCCACTGAGGGAGCAGTGACACTAGTTCCCAACTGAGGGAGGAGTGACACTAGTTCCCCACTGAGGGAGCAGTGACACTAGTTTCCCCAATGAGGAAGGAGTGACACTAGTTCCCCACTGAGGTAGCAGTGACACTTGTTCCCCACTGACAGAGGAGTGACACAAGTTCCCCACTGATGTAGCAGTGACACTTGTTCTCCACTGAGAGAGGAGTGACATTGGTTACCCAATGAGGGAGCAGTGACACTAGTTCCACACTGAGGAAGGAGTGACACTAGTTCCCCACTGAGGTAGCAGTGACACTTGTTCCCCACTGAGGGAGGAGTGACACAAGTTCCCCACTGAGGTAGCAGTGACACTTGTTCTCCACTGAGAGAGGAGTGACACTAGTTCCCCAATGAGGGAGCAGTGACACTAGGTCCACACTGAGGGAGGAGTGACACTAGTTCCCCACTGAGGGAGCAGTGACACTAGTTCCCAACTGAGGGAGGAGTGACACTAGTTCCCCACTGAGGGAGCAGTGACACTCGTTCCCCACTGAGGAAGGAGTGACACTAGTTCCCCACTGAGGTAGCAGTGACACTTGTTCCCCACTGAGAGAGGAGTGACACAAGTTCCCCACTGAGAGAGGAGTGACACAAGTTCCCCACTGAGGTAGCAGTGACACTTGTTCTCCACTGAGAGAGGAGTGACACTAGTTCCCCAATGAGGGAGCAGTGACACTAGTTCCACACTGAGGGAGGAGTGACACTAGTTCCCCAATGAGGGAGGAGTGACACTAGTTCCCCACTGAGGGAGGAGTGACACTAGTTCCCCAATGAGGGAGGAGTGACACTTGTACCCCAATGAGGGAGCAGTGACATCAGTTCCCCACTGAGGGAGGAGTGACACTAGTTCCCCAATGAGGGAGCAGTGACACTAGTTCCCCACTGAAGGAGGAGTGACACGAGTTCCCCAATGAGGGAGGAGTGACACTAGTTCCCCACTGAGGTAGAAGTGACACTAGTTCCCCACTGTGCGAGGAGTGAAACTACTTCCCCAATGAGGAAAGAGTGGCACTAGTTCACCACTGAGGGAACAGTGACACTAGTTCCCCACTGAGGGAGGAGTGACACTAGTTCCTCAATGAGGGAGGAGCGACACCAGTTCCCCACTGAGGTAGAAGTGACACTAGTTCCCCACTGTGCAAGGAGTGACACTACTTCCCCAATGAGGAATGAGTGACACTAGTTCACCACTGAGGGAAGAGTGACACTAGTTCCCAACTGAGGGAGGAGTGAGACTAGTTACTCAATGAGGGAGCAGTGACACTAGTTGCCCAATGAGGGAGGAGTGACACTAGTTTTCCCCAATGAGGGAGGATCGACACTAGTTCCCCAATGACAGTGCAGTGATACCAGTTCCGTAATGAGAGAGCAGTGTCACTAGTTCCTCCTTGAGGGAGGAGTGACACTAGTTCCCCAATGAGGGAGCAGTGAAACTAGTTCCCCACTGAGGGAGGAGTGACATCAGTTCCCCACTGAGGGAGGAGTGACACTAGTTCCCCAATGAGGGAGGAGTGACACTAGTTCCCCAATGAGGGAGGAGTGACAATAGTTCCCTAATGAGGGATCAGTGACACTAGTTCCCCACTGAGGGAGGAGTGACACTAGTTCCCCAATGAGGGAGCAGTGACACTAGTTCCCCACTGAGGGAGGAGTGACACTAGGACCCCACTGAGGGAGGAGTGACACTAGTTCCCCAATGAGGGAGCAGTGACACTAGTTCCCCACTGAGGGAGGAGTGACACTAGTTGCCCAATGAGGGAGGAGTGACACTAGTTCCCCAATGAGGGAGGAGTGACACTAGTTCCCCACTGAGGTAGAAGTGACACTAGTTCCCCACTGTGCGAGGATTGACACTACTTCCCCAATGAGGAAAGAGTGACACTAGTTCACCACTGAGGGAACAGTGACACTAGTTCCCCACGGAGGGAGGAGTGACACTAGTTCCTCAATGAGGAAAGAGTGACACTAGTTCACCACTGAGGGAACAGTGACAAGAGTTCCCCACTGAGGGAGGAGTGACACTAGTTCCTCAATGAGGGAGCAGTGACACGAGTTGCCCAATGAGTGAAGAGTGACACTAGTTTCCCCACTGAGGGAGGAGTGACACGAGTTCCCCAATGAGGGAGGATCGACACTAGTTCCCCAATGAGGGAGGAGTGACACTAGTTCCCCAATGAGGGAGGAGTGACACTAGTTCCCCAATGAGGGAGGAGTGACACTAGTTCCCCACTGAGGTAGAAGTGACACTAGTACCCCACTGTGCGAGGATTGACACGACTTCCCCAATGAGGAAAGAGTGACACTAGTTCACCACTGAGGGAACAGTGACACTAGTTCCCCACTGAGGGAGGAGTGACACTAGTTCCTCAATGAGGAAAGAGTGACACTAGTTCACCACTGAGGGAACAGTGACAAGAGTTCCCCACTGAGGGAGGAGTGACACTAGTTCCTCAATGAGGGAGCAGTGACACGAGTTGCCCAATGAGTGAAGAGTGACACTAGTTTCCCCACTGAGGGAGGAGTGACACGAGTTCCCCAATGAGGGAGGATCGACACTAGTTCCCCAATGAGGGAGGATCGACACTAGTTCCCCAATGACAGTGCAGTGATACCAGTTCCGTAATGAGAGAGCAGTGCCACTAGTTCCCCATTGAGGGAGGAGTGACACTAGTTCCCCACTGAGGGAGAAGTAACACTAGTTCCCCACTGAGGGAGGAGTGACACTAGTTCCCCATTGAGGGAGCAGTGACACTAGTTCCCCAATGAGGGAGGTGTGACACTAGTTCCCCAATGAGGGAGAAGTAACACTAGTTCCCCACTGAGGGAGCAGTGACACCAGTTCCCCACTGAGGGAGGAGTGACACTAGTTCCCCATTGAGGGAGCAGTGAAACCAGTTCTTCACTGAGGGAGGAGTGACACTAGTTCACCAATGAGGGTGCAGTGACACTAGTTCCCCACTGAGGTAGCAGTGACACTAGTTCCCCACTGACGGAGGAGTGACACTACTTCCCCAATGAGGGAGGAGTGACACTGGAACCCCACTGAGGGAGGAGTGACACTAGTTCACCACTGAGGGAGCAGTGACACCAGTTCCCCAATGAGGGAGCAGTGGCACTAGTTCCCCACTGAGGGAGGAGTGACACTAGTTCCCCAATGAGGGAACAGTGACACACGTTCCCCAATGAGGGAGGAGCGACACTAGTTCCCCAATGAGGGAGGAGCGACACTAGTTCCCCAATGAGAGTGCAGTGACACTAGTTCCTCATTGAGGGAGGAGTGACACCAGTTCTTCATTGAGGGAGCAGTGACACTAGTTCCCCACTGAGGGAGACGTAACACTAGTTCCCCACTGAGGGAGCAGTGACACTAATTTCCCACTGAGGGAGCAGTGACACTAGTTCCCCACTGAGGGAGCAGTGACACTAGTTCCCCACTGAGGGAGGAGTGACGCTAGTTCCCCACTGAGGGAGCAGTGACACTCGTTCCCCACTGAGGAAGCAGTGACACCAGTTCCTGACTGAGGGAGGAGTGACACTAGTTCCCAACTGAGGGAGAAGTGACACTAGTTCCCCACTGAGGGAGCAGTGACACTAGTTCCCAACTGAGGGAGGAGTGACACTAGTTCCCCACTGAGGGAGCAGTGAAACTCGTTCCCCAATGCGGAAGGAGTGACACTCGTTCCCCAATGAGGAAGGAGTGACACTTGTTCCCCACTGAGAGAGGAGTGACACAAGTTCCCCACTGAGGAAGGAGTGACACTAGTTCCCCACTGAGGTAGCAGTGACACTTGTTCCCCACTGAGAGAGGAGTGACACAAGTTCCCCACTGAGGTAGCAGTGACACTTGTTCTCCACTGAGAGAGGAGTGACACTAGTTCCCTAATGAGGGAGCAGTGACACTAGTTCCACACTGAGGGAGGAGTGACACTAGTTCCCCACTGAGGGAGCAGTGACACTAGTTCCCAACTGAGGGAGGAGTGACACTAGTTCCCCACTGAGGGAGCAGTGACACTCGTTCCCCAATGAGGAAGGAGTGACACTAGTTCCCCACTGAGGTAGCAGTGACACTTGTTCCCCACTGAGAGAGGAGTGACACAAGTTCCCCACTGAGGTAGCAGTGACACTTGTTCTCCACTGAGAGAGGAGTGACACTAGTTCCCCAATGAGGGAGCAGTGACACTAGTTCCACACTGAGGGAGGAGTGACACTAGTTCCCCAATGAGGGAGGAGTGACACTGGTTCCCCACTGAGGGAGGAGTGACACTAGTTCCCCAATGAGGGAGGAGTGACACTTGTACCCCAATGAGGGAGCAGTGACACTAGTTCACCACTGAGGGAACAGTGACACTAGTTCCCCACTGAGGGAGGAGTGACAGTAGTTCCTCAATGAGGGAGCAGCGACACCAGTTCCCCACTGAGGTAGAAGTGACACTAGTTCCCCACTGTGCGAGGAGTGATACTACTTCCCCAATGAGGAAAGAGTGACACTAGTTCACCACTGAGGGAAGAGTGACACTAGTTCCCAACTGAGGGAGGAGTGAGACTAGTTACTCAATGAGGGAGCAGTGACACTAGTTGCCCAATGAGGGAGGAGTGACACTAGTTTTCCCCACTGAGGGAGGAGTGACACGAGTTCCCCAATGAGGGAGGATCGACACTAGTTCCCCAATGACAGTGCAGTGATACCAGTTCCGTAATGAGAGAGCAGTGCCACTAGTTTCTCCTTGAGGGAGGAGTGACACTAGTTCCCCAATGAGGGAGCAGTGAAACTAGTTCCCCACTGAGGGAGGAGTGACACTAGTTCCCCACTGAGGGAGGAGTGACACTAGTTCCCCAATGAGGGAGGAGTGACACTGGTTCCCCAATGAGGGAGGAGTAACACTAGTTCCCCAATGAGGGATCAGTGACACTAGTTCCCCACTGAGGGAGGAGTGACACTAGTTCCCCAATGAGGGAGGAGTGACACTAGTTCCCCACTGAGGGAGGAGTGACACTAGTTCCCCACTGAGGGAGGAGTGACACTAGTTCCCCAATGAGGGAGCAGTGACACTAGTTCCCCACTGAGGGAGGAGTGACACTAGTTCCCCAATGAGGGAGGAGTGACACTAGTTCCCCACTGAGGTAGAAGTGACACTAGTTTCCCACTGTGCGAGGATTGACACTACTTCCCCAATGAGGAAAGAGTGACACTTGTTCACCACTGAGGGAACAGTGACACTAGTTCCCCACTGAGGGAGGAGTGACACTAGTTCCTCAATGAGGAAACAGTGACACTAGTTCACCACTGAGGGAACAGTGACAAGAGTTCCCCACTGAGGGAGGAGTGACACTAGTTCCTCAATGAGGGAGCAGTGACACTAGTTGCCCAATGAGGGAGGAGTGACACTAGTTTCCCCACTGAGGGAGGAGTGACACGAGTTCCCCAATGAGGGAGGATCGACACTAGTTCCCCAATGACTGTGCAGTGATACCAGTTCCGTAATGAGAGAGCAGTGCCACTAGTTCCCCACTGAGGGAGGAGTGACACTAGTACCCCACTGAGGGAGCAGTGACACTAGTTCCCCACTGAGGGAGGAGTGACACTAGTTGCCCATTGAGGGAGCAGTGACACTAGTTCCCCAATGAGGGAGGAGTGACACTAGTTCCCCACTGAGGGAGCACTGACACCAGTTCCCCACTGAGGGAGCATTGACACCAGTTCCCCACTGAGGGAGGAGTGACACTAGTTCCCCATTGAGGGAGCAGTGAAACCAGTTCTTCACTGAGGGAGGAGTGACACTAGTTCACCAATGAGGGTGCAGTGACACTAGTTCCCCACTGAGGTAGCAGGGACACTAGTTCCCCAATGAGGGAGCAGTGAAACCAGTTCTTCACTGAGGGAGGAGTGACACTAGTTCCCCAATGAGGGAGGAGTGACACTAGGACCCCACTGAGGGAGGAGTGACACTAGTTCCCCAATGAGGGAGCAGTGACACTAGTTGGCCACTGAGGGAGGAGTGACACTAGTTCCCCAATGAGGGAGGAGTGACACTAGTTCCGCACTGAGGTAGAAGTGACACTAGTTCCCCACTGTGCGAGGATTGACACTACTTCCCCAATGAGGAAAGAGTGACACTAGTTCACCACTGAGGGAACAGTGACACTAGTTCCCCACTGAGGGAGGAGTGACACTAGTTCCTCAATGAGGAAAGAGTGACACTAGTTCACCACTGAGGGAACAGTGACACTAGTTCCTCACTGAGGGAGGAGTGACACTAGTTCCTCAATGAGGGAGCAGTGACACTAGTTCCTCAATGAGGGAGCAGTGACACTAGTTGCCCAATGAGGCAGGAGTGACACTAGTTTCCCCACTGAGGGAGGAGTGACACGAGGTCCCCAATGAGGGAGGATCGACACTAGTTCCCCAATGACAGTGCAGTGATACCAGTTCCGTAATGAGAGAGCAGTGCCACTAGTTCCCCACTGAGGGAGGAGTGACACTAGTACCCCAATGAGGGAGCAGTGACACTAGTTCCCCACTGAGGGAGGAGTGACACTAGTTCCCCATTGAGGGAGCAGTGACACTAGTTCCCCAATGAGGGAGGAGTGACACTAGCTCCCCAATGAGGGAGAAGTAACACTAGTTCCCCACTGAGGCAGCAGTGACACCAGTTCCCCACTGAGGCAGGAGTGACACGAGTTCCCCATTGAGGGAGCAGTGAAACCAGTTCTTCACTGAGGGAGGAGTGACACTAGTTCACCAATGAGGGTGCAGTGACACTAGTTCCCCACTGAGGTAGCAGGGAGACTAGTTCCCCAATGAGGGAGCATTGAAACCAGTTCTTCACTGAGGGAGGAGTGACACTAGCTCACCAATGAGGGTGCAGTGACACTCGTTCCCCACTGAGGTAGCAGGGACACTAGTTCCCCACTGAGGTAGCAGTGACACTAGTTCCCCACTGACGGAGGAGTGACACTACTTCCCCAATGAGGGAGGAGTGACACGAGTTCACCACAGAGGGAGCAGTGACACCTTTTCCCCAATGAGGGAGCAGTGACACTGGAACCCCACTGAGGGAGGAGTGACACTAGTTCCCCACTGAGGGAGCAGTGACACCAGTTCCCCAATGAGGGAGCAGTGGCACTAGTTCCCCACTGAGGGAGGAGTGACACTAGTTCCCCAATGAGGGAGCAGTGACACTATTTCCTCAATGAGGTAGCAGTGACACTAGTTCCCCAATGAGGGAGGAGTGACACCATTTCCTCAATGAGGTAGCAGTGACACTAGTTCCCCAATGAGGGAGGAGTGACACTAGCTTCCCCACTGAGGGAGGAGTGACACGAGTTCACCACAAAGGGAGGAGTGACACGAGTTCACCACTGAGGGAGCAGTGACACACGTTCCCCAATGAGGGAGGAGCGACACTCGTTCCCCAATGAGAGTGCAGTGACACTAGTTCCCCAATGAAGGAGCAGTGATACCAGTTCCGTAATGAGAGAGCAGTGACACGAGTTCCTCATTGAGGGAGGAGTGACACTAGATCCCCAATGAGGGAGCAGTGACACTATTTCCTCAATGAGGTAGCAGTGACACTAGTTCCCCAATGAGGGATTAGTGACACTATTTCCTCAATGAGGGAGGAGTGACACTAGTTTCCCCAATGAGGGAGGAGTGACACGCGTTCACCACTGAGGAAGCAGTGACACACGTTACCCAATGAGGGAGGAGCGACACTAGTTCCCCAATGGGAGTGCAGTGACACTAGTTCCTCAATGAGGGAGCAGTGATACCAGTTCCGTAATGAGGGAGCAGTGACACTAGTTCCTCATTGAGGGAGGAGTGACACGAGTTCACCACTGAGGGAACAGTGACACACGTTCCCCAATGAGGGAGGAGCAACACGAGTTCCCCAATGATGGAGGAGCGACACTAGTTCCCCAATGAGAGTGCAGTGACACTAGTTCCTCATTGAGGGAGGAGTGACACCAGTTCTTCATTGAGGGAGCAGTGACACTAGTTCCCCACTGAGGGAGACGTAACACTAGTTCCCCACTGAGGGAGCAGTGACACTAATTCCCCAATGAGGGAGGAGTGACACTAGTTCCCCACTGAGGTAGAAGTGACACTAGTTTCCCACTGTGCGAGGATTGACACTACTTCCCCAATGAGGAAAGAGTGACACTAGTTCCCCACTGAGGGAACAGTGACACTAGTTCCCCACTGAGGGAGGAGTGACACTAGTTCCTCAATGAGGAAACAGTGACACTAGTTCACCACTGAGGGAACAGTGACAAGAGTTCCCCACTGAGGGAGGAGTGACACTAGTTCCTCAATGAGGGAGCAGTGACACTAGTTGCCCAATGAGGGAGGAGTGACACTAGTTTCCCCACTGAGGGAGGAGTGACACGAGTTCCCCAATGAGGGAGGATCGACACTAGTTCCCCAATGACAGTGCAGTGATACCAGTTCCGTAATGAGAGAGCAGTGCCACTAGTTCCCCATTGAGGGAGGAGTGACACTAGTTCCCCAATGAGGGAGAAGTGACACTAGTTCCCCACTGAGGGAGGAGTGACACTAGTTCCCCATTGAGGGAGCAGTGACACTAGTTCCCCAATGAGGGAGGAGTGACACTAGTTCCCCAATGAGGGAGAAGTAACACTAGTTCCCCACTGATGGAGCATTGACACCAGTTCCCCACTGAGGGAGGAGTGACACGAGTTCCCCATTGAGGGAGCAGTGAAACCAGTTCTTCACTGAGGGAGGAGTGACACTAGTTCACCAATGAGGGTGCAGTGACACTAGTTCCCCACTGAGGTAGCAGGGACACTAGCTCCCCAATGAGGGAGCAGTGAAACCAGTTCTTCACTGAGGGAGGAGTGACACTAGTTCCCCAATGAGGGAGGAGTGACACTAGGACCCCACTGAGGGAGGAGTGACACTAGTTCCCCAATGAGGGAGCAGTGACACTAGTTCGCCACTGAGGGAGGAGTGACACTAGTTCCCCAATGAGGGAGGAGTGACACTAGTTCCGCACTGAGGTAGAAGTGACACTAGTTCCCCACTGTGCGAGGATTGACACTACTTCCCCAATGAGGAAAGAGTGACACTAGTTCACCACTGAGGGAACAGTGACACTAGTTCCCCACTGAGGGAGGAGTGACACTAGTTCCTCAATGAGGAAAGAGTGACACTAGTTCCTCAATGAGGAAAGAGTGACACTAGTTCACCACTGAGGGAACAGTGACACTAGTTCCTCACTGAGGGAGGAGTGACACGAGTTCCTCAATGAGGGAGCAGTGACACTAGTTCCTCAATGAGGGAGCAGTGACACTAGTTGCCCAATGAGGGAGGAGTGACACTAGTTTCCCCACTGAGGGAGGAGTGACACGAGTTCCCCAATGAGGGAGGATCGACACTAGTTCCCCAATGACAGTGCAGTGATACCAGTTCCGTAATGAGAGAGCAGTGCCACTAGTTCCCCACTGAGGGAGGAGTGACACTAGTACCCCAATGAGGGAGCAGTGACACTAGTTCCCCACTGACAGTGCAGTGATACCAGTTCCGTAATGAGAGAGCAGTGCCACTAGTTCCCCAATGAGGGAGGAGTGACACTAGTTCCCCAATGAGGGAGAAGTGACACTAGTTCCCCACTGTGCGAGGAGTGACACTACTTCCCCAATGAGGAATGAGTGACACTAGTTCACCACTGAGGGAACAGTGACACTAGTTCCCAACTGAGGGAGGAGTGAGACTAGTTACTCAATGAGGGAGCAGTGACACTAGTTGCCCAATGAGGGAGGAGTGACACTAGTTTTCCCCAATGAGGGAGGATCGACACTAGTTCCCCAATGACAGTGCAGTGATACCAGTTCCGTAATGAGAGAGCAGTGTCACTAGTTCCTCCTTGAGGGAGGAGTGACACTAGTTCCCCAATGAGGGAGCAGTGAAACTAGTTCCCCACTGAGGGAGGAGTGACATCAGTTCCCCACTGAGGGAGGAGTGACACTAGTTCCCCAATGAGGGAGGAGTGACACTAGTTCCCCAATGAGGGAGGAGTGACAATAGTTCCCTAATGAGGGATCAGTGACACTAGTTCCCCACTGAGGGAGGAGTGACACTAGTTCCCCAATGAGGGAGCAGTGACACTAGTTCCCCACTGAGGGAGGAGTGACACTAGGACCCCACTGAGGGAGGAGTGACACTAGTTCCCCAATGAGGGAGCAGTGACACTAGTTCCCCACTGAGGGAGGAGTGACACTATTTCCCCAATGAGGGAGGAGTGACACTAGTTCCCCAATGAGGGAGGAGTGACACTAGTTCCCCACTGAGGTAGAAGTGACACTAGTTCCCCACTGTGCGAGGATTGACACTACTTCCCCAATGAGGAAAGAGTGACATTAGTTCACCACTGAGGGAACAGTGACACTAGTCCCCCACTGAGGGAGGAGTGACACTAGTTCCTCAATGAGGAAAGAGTGACACTAGTTCACCACTGAGGGAACAGTGACAAGAGTTCCCCACTGAGGGAGGAGTGACACTAGTTCCTCAATGAGGGAGCAGTGACACGAGTTGCCCAATGAGTGAAGAGTGACACTAGTTTCCCCACTGAGGGAGGAGTGACACGAGTTCCCCAATGAGGGAGGATCGACACTAGTTCCCCAATGAGGGAGGAGTGACACTAGTTCCCCAATGAGGGAGGAGTGACACTAGTTCCCCACTGAGGTAGAAGTGACACTAGTTCCCCACTGTGCGAGGATTGACACTACTTCCCCAATGAGGAAAGAGTGACACTAGTTCACCACTGAGGGAACAGTGACACTAGTTCCCCACTGAGGGAGGAGTGACACTAGTTCCTCAATGAGGAAAGAGTGACACTAGTTCACCACTGAGGGAACAGTGACAAGAGTTCCCCACTGAGGGAGGAGTGACACTAGTTCCTCAATGAGGGAGCAGTGACACGAGTTGCCCAATGAGTGAAGAGTGACACTAGTTTCCCCACTGAGGGAGGAGTGACACGAGTTCCCCAATGAGGGAGGATCGACACTAGTTCCCCAATGAGGGAGGATCGACACTAGTTCCCCAATGAGGGAGGATCGACACTAGTTCCCCAATGACAGTGCAGTGATACCAGTTCCGTAATGAGAGAGCAGTGCCACTAGTTCCCCATTGAGGGAGGAGTGACACGAGTTCCCCAATGAGGGAGGAGTGACACTAGTTCCCCACTGAGGGAGGAGTGACACTAGTTTCCCCACTGAGGGAGGAGTGACACTAGTTCCCCACAGAGGGAGGAGTGACACTAGTTCCCCACTGAGGGAGGAGTGACACTAGTTCCCCACTGAGGGAGGAGTGAAAAAGTTCCCCACTGAGGGAGCAGTGACACTAGTTCCCCACTGAGGGAGGAGTGACACTAGTTCCCCACTGATGAAGGAGTGAAACTCGTTCCCCACTGAGGGAGGAGTGACACGAGTTCCCCAATGAGGGAGGAGTGACACTAGTTCCCCACTGAGGGAGGAGTGACACTAGTTTCCCCACTGAGGGAGGAGTGACACTAGTTCCCCACAGAGGGAGGAGTGACACTAGTTCCCCACTGAGGGAGCAGTGACACTAGTTCCCCAATGAGGGAGGAGTGACACTAGTTTCCCCACTGAGGGAGGAGTGACACTAGTTTCCCCACTGAGGGAGGAGTGACACGAGTTCACCACTGAGGGTGCAGTGACAATCGTTCCCCAATGAGAATGAAGTGACACTAGCTCCTCAATGAGGGAGCAGTAATACCAGTTCCGTAATGAGAGAACAGTGACACTAGTTCCTCATTGAGGGAGGAGTGACACTAGATCCCCACTGAGGGTGGAGTGACAAAGTTCCACACTGAGGGAGGAGTGACACTAGTTCCCCACTGAGGGAGCTGTGACACTAGTTCCCCAATGAGGGAGGAGTTACGCTAGTTCCCCACTGAGGGAGCAGTGACACTAGTTCCCCACTGAGGGAGCAGTGACACGAGTTCCCCAATGAGGGAGAAGTAACACTAGTTCCCCAATGAGGGAGGAGTGACACTAGTTCCCCACTGAGGGAGCAGTGACACTAGTTCCCCACTGAGGGTGCCGTGAAACTAGTTCCCCACTGAGGGAGGAGTGACACTAGTTCCCCACTGAGGGAGGAGTGACACTTGTTCCCCACAGAGGGCGGAGTGAAACTAGTTCCCCACTGAGGGAGGAGTGACACTAGTTCACCACAGAGGGAGCAGTGACACCTTTTCCCCAATGAGGGAGCAGTGACACGAGAAACCCACTGAGGGAGCAATGACACTAGTTCCCCACTGAGGGAGGAGTGACACTAGTTCCCCACTGAGGGAGGAGTGAAAATAGTTCCCCACTGAGGGAGGAGTGACACCAGTTCCCCAATGAGGGAGGAGTAACACTAGTTCACCACAGAGGGAGTAGTGACACCTTTTCCCCAATGAGGGTGCCGTGAAACTTGTTCCCCATTGAGGGAGGAGTGACACTAGTTCCCCAATGAGGGAGCAGTGACACCAGATCGCCACTGAGGGAGGAGTGACACTAGTTCCCCAATGAGGGAGCAGTGACACCAGATCGCCACTGAGGTAGCAGTGACACTAGTTCCCCAATGAGGGAGGTGTGACACTAGTTTCCCCACTGAGGGAGGAGTGACACGAGTTCACCACTGAGGGAGCAGTGACACTAGGTCCCCAATGAGGGAGCAGTGACACGAGTTCCATAATGAGGGAGGAGCGACACTAGTTCCCCAATGAGAGTGCAGTGATACTAGTTCCTCAATGATGGAGCAGTGATACCAGTTCCGTAAAGAGAGAGCAGTGACACTAGTTCCTCATTGAGGGAGGAATGACACCAGTTCCCCACTGAGGGAGCAGTGACACGAGTTCCCCAATGAGGGAGCAGTGACACTAGTTCCCCACTGAGGGAGGAGTGACACTAGTTCCCCACTGAGGGAGCAGTGACACTAGTTCCACACTGAGGGAGGAGTGACACTAGTTCCCCACTGAGGGAGCAGTGACACTAGTTCCCCACTGAGGGAGGAGCGACACTCGTTCCCCACTTAGGGAGCAGTGACACTCGTTCCCCACTGAGAGAGGAGTGACACTAGTTTCCCCAATGAGGAAGGAGTGACACTGGTTCCCCACTTAGGGAGCAGTGACACTAGTTCCCCACTGAGGGAGCAGTGACACGAGTTCCCCAATGAGGAAGGAGTGACACGAGTTTTCCCAATGAGGAAGGAGTGACACTGGTTCCCCACAAAGGGAGCAGTGACACTAGTTCCCCAATGAGGAAGGAGTGACACTGGTTTCCCCACTGAGGGAGCAGTGACACTCGTTCCCCACTGAGGAAGGAGTGACACTAGTTTCCCCAATGAGGAAGGAGTGACACTGGTTCCCCACTTAGGGAGCAGTGACACTAGTTCCCCACTGAGGGAGCAGTGACACTAGTTCCCCAATGAGGAAGGAGTGACACTAGTTTCCCCAATGAGGAAGGAGTGACACTGGTTTCCCCCCTGAGGGAGGAGTGACACTGGTTTCCCCCCTGAGGGAGGAGTAACACTAGTTCACCACAGAGGGAGCAGTGACACCTTTTCCCCAATGAGGGAGCAGTGACACTAGAAACCCACTGACGGAGCAGTGACACTAGTTCCCCACTGAGGGAGGAGTGACACTAGTTCCCCACTGAGGAAGGAGTGAAACTCGTTCCCCACTGAGGGAGGAGTGACACGAGTTCCCCAATGAGGGAGGAGTGACACTAGTTCCCCACTGAGGGAGGAGTGACACCTTTTCCCCAATGAGGGAGCAGTGACACTAGAAACCCACTGAGGGAGCAGTGACACTAGTTCCCCACTGAGGGAGGAGTGACATGTGTTCCCCAATGAGGGAGGAGTGACACTAGTTCCCCATTGAGGGAGGAGTGACACTAATTTCCCCACTGAGGGAGGAGTGACACTAGTTCCCCACAGAGGGAGGAGTGGCACTAGTACCCCACTGAGGGAGGAGTGACACGAGTTCACCACTGAGGGTGCAGTGACACTAGTTCCCCAATGAGAGTGAAGTGACACTAGCTCCTCAATGAGGGAGCAGTGATACCAGTTCCGTAATGAGAGAACAGTGACACTAGTTCCTCATTGAGGGAGGAGTGACATTAGATCCCCACTGAGGGTGGAGTGACAAAGTTCCCCACTGAGGGAGGAGTGATACTAGTTCCCCACTGAGGGAGCAGTGACACTAGTTCCTCAATGAGGGAGGAGTTACGCTAGTTCCCCACTGAGGGAGCAGTGACACTAGTTCCCCACTGAGGGAGCAGTGACACTAGTTCCCCACTGAGGGAGCAGTGACACGAGTTCCCCAATGAGGGAGAAGTAACACTAGTTCCCCAATGAGGGAGGAGTGACACTAGTTCCCCACTGAGGGAGGAGTGACACTAGTTCCCCAATGAGGGAGGAGTGACACTAGTTCCCCACTGAGGGAGCAGTGACACTAGTTCCCCACTAAGGGTGCCGTGAAACTAGTTCCCCACTGAGGGAGGAGTGACATTAGTTCCCCACTGAGGGAGCAGTGACACTAGTTCCCCACTGAGGGAGGAGTGACACTTGTTCCCCACTGAGGGAGGAGTGAAACTAGTTCCCCACTGAGGGAGGAGTGACACTGCTTCCCCAATGAGGGAGGAGTAACACTAGTTCACCACAGAGGGAGCAGTGACACCTTTTCCCCAATGAGGGAGCAGTGACACTAGAAACCCACTGAGGGAGCAATGACACTAGTTCCCCACTGAGGGAGGAGTGACACTAGTTCCCCACTGAGGGAGGAGTGAAAATAGTTCCCCACTGAGGGAGGAGTGACACTACTTCCCCAATGAGGGAGGAGTAACCCTCGTTCACCACAGAGGGAGTAGTGACACCTTTTCCCCAATGAGGGTGCCGTGAAACTTGTTCCCCACTGAGGGAGGAGTGACACTAGTTCCCCAATGAGGGAGCAGTGACACCAGATCGCCACTGAGGGAGGAGTGACACTAGTTCCCCAATGAGGGAGCAGTGACACCAGATCGCCACTGAGGTAGCAGTGACACTAGTTCCCCAATGAGGGAGGTGTGACACTAGTTTCCCCACTGAGGGAGGAGTGACACGAGTTCACCACTCAGGGAGCAGTGACTCTAGGTCCCCAATGAGGGAGCAGTGACAAGAGTTCCATAATGAGGGAGGAGCGACACTAGTTCCCCAATGAGAGTGCAGTGATACTAGTTCCTCAATGATGTTGCAGTAATACCAGTTCCGTAAAGAGAGAGCAGTGACACTAGTTCCTCATTGAGGGAGGAATGACACCAGTTCCCCACTGAGGGAGCAGTGACACGAGTTCCCCACTGAGGGAGCAGTGACACTAGTTCCACACTGAGGGAGAAGTGACACTAGTTCCCCACTGAGGGAGCAGTGACACTAGTTCCCCACTGAGGGAGGAGTGACACTAGTTCCCCACTGAGGGAGCAGTGACACTAGTTCCACACTGAGGGAGGAGTGACACTAGTTCCCCACTGAGGGAGCAGTGACACTAGTTCCCCACTGAGGGAGGAGCGACACTCGTTCCCCACTTAGGGAGCAGTGACACTCGTTCCCCACTGAGAGAGGAGTGACACTAGTTTCCCCAATGAGGAAGGAGTGACACTAGTTCCCCACTGAGGGAGCAGTGACACTAGTTCCCCACTGAGGGAGGAGCGACACTCGTTCCCCACTTAGGGAGCAGTGACACTCGTTCCCCACTGAGAGAGGAGTGACACTAGTTTCCCCAATGAGGAAGGAGTGACACTGGTTCCCCACTTAGGGAGCAGTGACACTAGTTCCCCACTGAGGGAGCAGTGACACTAGTTCCCCAATGAGGAAGGAGTGACACGAGTTTCCCCAATGAGGAAGGAGTGACACTGGTTCCCCACAAAGGGAGCAGTGACACTAGTTCCCCAATGAGGAAGGAGTGACACTAGTTTCCCCACTGAGGGAGCAGTGACACTCGTTCCCCACTGAGGAAGGAGTGACACTAGTTTCCCACTGAGGGAGCAGTGACACTCGTTCCCCAATGAGGAAGGAGTGACACTAGTTTCCCCAATGAGGAAGGAGTGACACTGGTTTCCCCCCTGAGGGAGGAGTGACACTAGTTCCCCACTGAGGGAGGAGTAACACTAGTTCACCACAGAGGGAGCAGTGACACCTTTTCCCCAATGAGGCAGCAGTGACACTAGAAACCCACTGAGGGAGCAGTGACACTAGTTCCCCACTGAGGGAGGAGTGAAAAAGTTCCCCACTGAGGGAGGAGTGACACTACTTCCCCACTGAGGGAGGAGTGACACTAGTTCCCCAATGAGGGAGCAGTGACATCAGATCGCCACTGAGGGAGGAGTGACACTAGTTCCCCAATGAGGGAGCAGTGACACCAGATCGCCACTGAGGTAGCAGTGACACTAGTTCCCCAATGAGGGAGGTGTGACACTAGTTTCCCCACTGAGGGAGGAGTGACACGAGTTCACCACTGAGGGAGCACTGACACTAGGTCCCCAATGAGGGAGCAGTGACACGAGTTCCACAATGAGGGAGGTGCGACACTAGTTCCCCAATGAGAGTGCAGAGACACTGGTTCCTCAGAGAGGGAGCAGTGATACCAGTTCCCCTATGAGGAAGGAGTGACACTAGCTTCCCCAATGAGGAAGGAGTGACACTAGTTACCCCAATGAGGAAGGAGTGACACTAGTTTCCCCACTTAGGGAGCAGTGACACTCGTTTCCCACTGAGGAAGGAGTGACACTAGTTTCCCCAATGAGGGAGGAGCGACACTGGTTCCCCACTGAGGGAGCACTGACACTAGTTCCCCACTGAGGGAGCAGTGACACTAGTTCCCCAATGAGGAAGGAGTGACAACGGTTTCCCCCCTGAGGGAGGAGTGACACTAGTTCCCCACTGAGGGAGCAGTGACACTAGTTCCCCACTGAGGGAGGAGCGACACTCGTTCCCCACTTAGGGAGCAGTGACACTCGTTCCCCACTGAGAGAGGAGTGACACTAGTTTCCCCAATGAGGAAGGAGTGACACTGGTTCCCCACTTAGGGAGCAGTGACACTAGTTCCCCACTGAGGGAGCAGTGACACGAGTTCCCCAATGAGGAAGGAGTGACACGAGTTTTCCCAATGAGGAAGGAGTGACACTGGTTCCCCACAAAGGGAGCAGTGACACTAGTTCCCCAATGAGGAAGGAGTGACACTGGTTTCCCCACTGAGGGAGCAGTGACACTCGTTCCCCACTGAGGAAGGAGTGACACTAGTTTCCCCAATGAGGAAGGAGTGACACTGGTTTCCCCCCTGAGGGAGGAGTGACACTAGTTCCCCACTGAGGGAGGAGTAACACTAGTTCACCACAGAGGGAGCAGTGACACCTTTTCCCCAATGAGGGAGCAGTGACACTAGAAACCCACTGAGGGAGCAGTGACACTAGTTCCCCACTGAGGGAGGAGTCACACTAGTTCCCCACTGAGGAAGGAGTGAAACTCGTTCCCCACTGAGGGAGGAGTGACACGAGTTCCCCAATGAGGGAGGAGTGACACTAGTTCCCCACTGAGGGAGGAGTGACACCTTTTCCCCAATGAGGGAGCAGTGACACTAGAAACCCACTGAGGGAGCAGTGACACTAGTTCCCCACTGAGGGAGGAGTGACACTAGTTCCCCACTGAGGGAGGAGTGACATGAGTTCCCCAATGAGGGAGGAGTGACACTAGTTCCCCACTGAGGGAGGAGTGACACTAATTTCCCCACTGAGGGAGGAGTGACACTAGTTCCCCACAGAGGGAGGAGTGGCACTAGTTCCCCACTGAGGGAGGAGTGACACGAGTTCACCACTGAGGGTGCAGTGACACTAGTTCCCCAATGAGAGTGAAGTGACACTAGCTCCTCAATGAGGGAGCAGTGATACCAGTTCCGTAATGAGAGAACAGTGACACTAGTTCCTCATTGAGGGAGGAGTGACATTAGATCCCCACTGAGGGTGGAGTGACAAAGTTCCCCACTGAGGGAGGAGTGATACTAGTTCCCCACTGAGGGAGCAGTGACACTAGTTCCTCAATGAGGGAGGAGTTACGCTAGTTCCCCACTGAGGGAGCAGTGACACTAGTTCCCCACTGAGGGAGCAGTGACACTAGTTCCCCACTGAGGGAGCAGTGACACGAGTTCCCCAATGAGGGAGAAGTAACACTAGTTCCCCAATGAGGGAGGAGTGACACTAGTTCCCCACTGAGGGAGGAGTGACACTAGTTCCCCACTGAGGGAGGAGTGACACTAGTTCCCCACTGAGGGAGCAGTGACACTAGTTCCCCACGAAGGGTGCTGTGAAACTAGTTCCCCACTGAGGGAGGAGTGACATTAGTTCCCCACTGAGGGAGCAGTGACACTAGTTCCCCACTGAGGGAGGAGTGACACTTGTTCCCCACTGAGGGAGGAGTGAAACTAGTTCCCCACTGAGGGAGGAGTGACACTGCTTCTCCAATGAGGGAGGAGTAACACTAGTTCACCACAGAGGGAGCAGTGACACCTTTTCCCCAATGAGGGAGCAGTGACACTAGAAACCCACTGAGGGAGCAATGACACTAGTTCCCCACTGAGGGAGGAGTGACACTAGTTCCCCACTGAGGGAGGAGTGAAAATAGTTCCCCACTGAGGGAGGAGTGACACTACTTCCCCAATGAGGGAGGAGTAACCCTCGTTCACCACAGAGGGAGTAGTGACACCTTTTCCCCAATGAGGGTGCCGTGAAACTTGTTCCCCACTGAGGGAGGAGTGACACTAGTTCCCCAATGAGGGAGCAGTGACACCAGATCGCCACTGAGGGAGGAGTGACACTAGTTCCCCAATGAGGGAGCAGTGACACCAGATCGCCACTGAGGTAGCAGTGACACTAGTTCCCCAATGAGGGAGGTGTGACACTAGTTTCCCCACTGAGGGAGGAGTGACACGAATTCACCACTCAGGGAGCAGTGACTCTAGGTCCCCAATGAGGGAGCAGTGACAAGAGTTCCATAATGAGGGAGGAGCGACACTAGTTCCCCAATGAGAGTGCAGTGATACTAGTTCCTCAATGATGTTGCAGTAATACCAGTTCCGTAAAGAGAGAGCAGTGACACTAGTTCCTCATTGAGGGAGGAATGACACCAGTTCCCCACTGAGGGAGCAGTGACACGAGTTCCCCACTGAGGGAGCAGTGACACTAGTTCCACACTGAGGGAGAAGTGACACTAGTTCCCCACTGAGGGAGCAGTGACACTAGTTCCCCACTGAGGGAGGAGTGACACTAGTTCCCCACTGAGGGAGCAGTGACACTAGTTCCACACTGAGGGAGGAGTGACACTTGTTCCCCACTGAGGGAGCAGTGACACTAGTTCCCCACTGAGGGAGGAGCGACACTCGTTCCCCACTTAGGGAGCAGTGACACTCGTTCCCCACTGAGAGAGGAGTGACACTAGTTTCCCCAATGAGGAAGGAGTGACACTGGTTCCCCACTTAGGGAGCAGTGACACTAGTTCCCCACTGAGGGAGCAGTGACACTAGTTCCCCAATGAGGAAGGAGTGACACGAGTTTCCCCAATGAGGAAGGAGTGACACTGGTTCCCCACAAAGGGAGCAGTGACACTAGTTCCCCAATGAGGAAGGAGTGACACTAGTTTCCCCACTGAGGGAGCAGTGACACTCGTTCCCCACTGAGGAAGGAGTGACACTAGTTTCCCACTGAGGGAGCAGTGACACTCGTTCCCCAATGAGGAAGGAGTGACACTAGTTTCCCCAATGAGGAAGGAGTGACACTGGTTTCCCCCCTGAGGGAGGAGTGACACTAGTTCCCCACTGAGGGAGGAGTAACACTAGTTCACCACAGAGGGAGCAGTGACACCTTTTCCCCAATGAGGCAGCAGTGACACTAGAAACCCACTGAGGGAGCAGTGACACTAGTTCCCCACTGAGGGAGGAGTGAAAAAGTTCCCCACTGAGGGAGGAGTGACACTACTTCCCCACTGAGGGAGGAGTGACACTAGTTCCCCAATGAGGGAGCAGTGACATCAGATCGCCACTGAGGGAGGAGTGACACTAGTTCCCCAATGAGGGAGCAGTGACACCAGATCGCCACTGAGGTAGCAGTGACACTAGTTCCCCAATGAGGGAGGTGTGACACTAGTTTCCCCACTGAGGGAGGAGTGACACGAGTTCACCACTGAGGGAGCACTGACACTAGGTCCCCAATGAGGGAGCAGTGACACGAGTTCCACAATGAGGGAGGTGCGACACTAGTTCCCCAATGAGAGTGCAGAGACACTGGTTCCTCAGAGAGGGAGCAGTGATACCAGTTCCCCTATGAGGAAGGAGTGACACTAGCTTCCCCAATGAGGAAGGAGTGACACTAGTTTCCCCAATGAGGAAGGAGTGACACTAGTTTCCCCACTTAGGGAGCAGTGACACTCGTTTCCCACTGAGGAAGGAGTGACACTAGTTTCCCCAATGAGGGAGGAGCGACACTGGTTCCCCACTGAGGGAGCACTGACACTAGTTCCCCACTGAGGGAGCAGTGACACTAGTTCCCCAATGAGGAAGGAGTGACAACGGTTTCCCCCCTGAGGGAGGAGTGACACTAGTTCCCCACTGAGGGAGCAGTGACACTAGTTCCCCACTGAGGGAGGAGCGACACTCGTTCCCCACTTAGGGAGCAGTGACACTCGTTCCCCACTGAGAGAGGAGTGACACTAGTTTCCCCAATGAGGAAGGAGTGACACTGGTTCCCCACTTAGGGAGCAGTGACACTAGTTCCCCACTGAGGGAGCAGTGACACGAGTTCCCCAATGAGGAAGGAGTGACACGAGTTTTCCCAATGAGGAAGGAGTGACACTGGTTCCCCACAAAGGGAGCAGTGACACTAGTTCCCCAATGAGGAAGGAGTGACACTGGTTTCCCCACTGAGGGAGCAGTGACACTCGTTCCCCACTGAGGAAGGAGTGACACTAGTTTCCCCAATGAGGAAGGAGTGACACTGGTTCCCCACTTAGGGAGCAGTGACACTAGTTCCCCACTGAGGGAGCAGTGACACTAGTTCCCCAATGAGGAAGGAGTGACACTAGTTTCCCCAATGAGGAAGGAGTGACACTGGTTTCCCCCCTGAGGGAGGAGTGACACTAGTTCCCCACTGAGGGAGGAGTAACACTAGTTCACCACAGAGGGAGAAGTGACACCTTTTCCCCAATGAGGGAGCAGTGACACTAGAAACCCACTGAGGGAGCAGTGACACTAGTTCCCCACTGAGGGAGGAGTGACACTAGTTCCCCACTGAGGAAGGAGTGAAACTCGTTCCCCACTGAGGGAGGAGTGACACGAGTTCCCCAATGAGGGAGGAGTGACACTAGTTCCCCACTGAGGGAGGAGTGACACCTTTTCCCCAATGAGGGAGCAGTGACACTAGAAACCCACTGAGGGAGCAGTGACACTAGTTCCCCACTGAGGGAGGAGTGACACTAGTTCCCCACTGAGGGAGGAGTGACATGAGTTCCCCAATGAGGGAGGAGTGACACTAGTTCCCCACTGAGGGAGGAGTGACACTAATTTCCCCACTGAGGGAGGAGTGACACTAGTTCCCCACAGAGGGAGGAGTGGCACTAGTTCCCCACTGAGGGAGGAGTGACACGAGTTCACCACTGAGGGTGCAGTGACACTAGTTCCCCAATGAGAGTGAAGTGACACTAGCTCCTCAATGAGGGAGCAGTGATACCAGTTCCGTAATGAGAGAACAGTGACACTAGTTCCTCATTGAGGGAGGAGTGACATTAGATCCCCACTGAGGGTGGAGTGACAAAGTTCCCCACTGAGGGAGGAGTGATACTTGTTCCCCACTGAGGGAGCAGTGACACTAGTTCCTCAATGAGGGAGGAGTTACGCTAGTTCCCCACTGAGGGAGCAGTGACACTAGTTCCCCACTGAGGGAGCAGTGACACTAGTTCCCCACTGAGGGAGCAGTGACACGAGTTCCCCAATGAGGGAGAAGTAACACTAGTTCCCCAATGAGGGAGGAGTGACACTAGTTCCCCACTGAGGGAGGAGTGACACTAGTTCCCCACTGAGGGAGGAGTGACACTAGTTCCCCACTGAGGGAGCAGTGACACTAGTTCCCCACTAAGGGTGCCGTGAAACTAGTTCCCCACTGAGGGAGGAGTGACATTAGTTCCCCACTGAGGGAGCAGTGACACTAGTTCCCCACTGAGGGAGGAGTGACACTTGTTCCCCACTGAGGGAGGAGTGAAACTAGTTCCCCACTGAGGGAGGAGTGACACTGCTTCCCCAATGAGGGAGGAGTAACACTAGTTCACCACAGAGGGAGCAGTGACACCTTTTCCCCAATGAGGGAGCAGTGACACTAGAAACCCACTGAGGGAGCAATGACACTAGTTCCCCACTGAGGGAGGAGTGACACTAGTTCCCCACTGAGGGAGGAGTGAAAATAGTTCCCCACTGAGGGAGGAGTGACACTACTTCCCCAATGAGGGAGGAGTAACCCTCGTTCACCACAGAGGGAGTAGTGACACCTTTTCCCCAATGAGGGTGCCGTGAAACTTGTTCCCCACTGAGGGAGGAGTGACACTAGTTCCCCAATGAGGGAGCAGTGACACCAGATCGCCACTGAGGGAGGAGTGACACTAGTTCCCCAATGAGGGAGCAGTGACACCAGATCGCCACTGAGGTAGCAGTGACACTAGTTCCCCAATGAGGGAGGTGTGACACTAGTTTCCCCACTGAGGGAGGAGTGACACGAGTTCACCACTCAGGGAGCAGTGACTCTAGGTCCCCAATGAGGGAGCAGTGACAAGAGTTCCATAATGAGGGAGGAGCGACACTAGTTCCCCAATGAGAGTGCAGTGATACTAGTTCCTCAATGATGTTGCAGTAATACCAGTTCCGTAAAGAGAGAGCAGTGACACTAGTTCCTCATTGAGGGAGGAATGACACCAGTTCCCCACTGAGGGAGCAGTGACACGAGTTCCCCACTGAGGGAGCAGTGACACTAGTTCCACACTGAGGGAGAAGTGACACTAGTTCCCCACTGAGGGAGCAGTGACACTAGTTCCGCACTGAGGGAGGAGTGACACTAGTTCCCCACTGAGGGAGCAGTGACACTAGTTCCACACTGAGGGAGGAGTGACACTAGTTCCCCACTGAGGGAGCAGTGACACTAGTTCCCCACTGAGGGAGGAGCGACACTCGTTCCCCACTTAGGGAGCAGTGACACTCGTTCCCCACTGAGAGAGGAGTGACACTAGTTTCCCCAATGAGGAAGGAGTGACACTGGTTCCCCACTTAGGGAGCAGTGACACTAGTTCCCCACTGAGGGAGCAGTGACACTAGTTCCCCAATGAGGAAGGAGTGACACGAGTTTCCCCAATGAGGAAGGAGTGACACTGGTTCCCCACAAAGGGAGCAGTGACACTAGTTCCCCAATGAGGAAGGAGTGAAACTCGTTCCCCACTGAGGGAGGAGTGACACGAGTTCCCCAATGAGGGAGGAGTGACACTAGTTCCCCACTGAGGGAGGAGTGACACCTTTTCCCCAATGAGGGAGCAGTGACACTAGAAACCCACTGAGGGAGCAGTGACACTAGTTCCCCACTGAGGGAGGAGTGACACTAGTTCCCCACTGAGGGAGGAGTGACATGAGTTCCCCAATGAGGGAGGAGTGACACTAGTTCCCCACTGAGGGAGGAGTGACACTAATTTCCCCACTGAGGGAGGAGTGACACTAGTTCCCCACAGAGGGAGGAGTGGCACTAGTTCCCCACTGAGGGAGGAGTGACACGAGTTCACCACTGAGGGTGCAGTGACACTAGTTCCCCAATGAGAGTGAAGTGACACTAGCTCCTCAATGAGGGAGCAGTGATACCAGTTCCGTAATGAGAGAACAGTGACACTAGTTCCTCATTGAGGGAGGAGTGACATTAGATCCCCACTGAGGGTGGAGTGACAAAGTTCCCCACTGAGGGAGGAGTGATACTAGTTCCCCACTGAGGGAGCAGTGACACTAGTTCCTCAATGAGGGAGGAGTTACGCTAGTTCCCCACTGAGGGAGCAGTGACACTAGTTCCCCACTGAGGGAGCAGTGACACTAGTTCCCCACTGAGGGAGCAGTGACACGAGTTCCCCAATGAGGGAGAAGTAACACTAGTTCCCCAATGAGGGAGGAGTGACACTAGTTCCCCACTGAGGGAGGAGTGACACTAGTTCCCCACTGAGGGAGGAGTGACACTAGTTCCCCACTGAGGGAGCAGTGACACTAGTTCCCCACTAAGGGTGCCGTGAAACTAGTTCCCCACTGAGGGAGGAGTGACATTAGTTCCCCACTGAGGGAGCAGTGACACTAGTTCCCCACTGAGGGAGGAGTGACACTTGTTCCCCACTGAGGGAGGAGTGAAACTAGTTCCCCACTGAGGGAGGAGTGACACTGCTTCCCCAATGAGGGAGGAGTAACACTAGTTCACCACAGAGGGAGCAGTGACACCTTTTCCCCAATGAGGGAGCAGTGACACTAGAAACCCACTGAGGGAGCAATGACACTAGTTCCCCACTGAGGGAGGAGTGACACTAGTTCCCCACTGAGGGAGGAGTGAAAATAGTTCCCCACTGAGGGAGGAGTGACACTACTTCCCCAATGAGGGAGGAGTAACCCTCGTTCACCACAGAGGGAGTAGTGACACCTTTTCCCCAATGAGGGTGCCGTGAAACTTGTTCCCCACTGAGGGAGGAGTGACACTAGTTCCCCAATGAGGGAGCAGTGACACCAGATCGCCACTGAGGGAGGAGTGACACTAGTTCCCCAATGAGGGAGCAGTGACACCAGATCGCCACTGAGGTAGCAGTGACACTAGTTCCCCAATGAGGGAGGTGTGACACTAGTTTCCCCACTGAGGGAGGAGTGACACGAGTTCACCACTCAGGGAGCAGTGACTCTAGGTCCCCAATGAGGGAGCAGTGACAAGAGTTCCATAATGAGGGAGGAGCGACACTAGTTCCCCAATGAGAGTGCAGTGATACTAGTTCCTCAATGATGTTGCAGTAATACCAGTTCCGTAAAGAGAGAGCAGTGACACTAGTTCCTCATTGAGGGAGGAATGACACCAGTTCCCCACTGAGGGAGCAGTGACACGAGTTCCCCACTGAGGGAGCAGTGACACTAGTTCCACACTGAGGGAGAAGTGACACTAGTTCCCCACTGAGGGAGCAGTGACACTAGTTCCGCACTGAGGGAGGAGTGACACTAGTTCCCCACTGAGGGAGCAGTGACACTAGTTCCACACTGAGGGAGGAGTGACACTAGTTCCCCACTGAGGGAGCAGTGACACTAGTTCCCCACTGAGGGAGGAGCGACACTCGTTCCCCACTTAGGGAGCAGTGACACTCGTTCCCCACTGAGAGAGGAGTGACACTAGTTTCCCCAATGAGGAAGGAGTGACACTGGTTCCCCACTTAGGGAGCAGTGACACTAGTTCCCCACTGAGGGAGCAGTGACACTAGTTCCCCAATGAGGAAGGAGTGACACGAGTTTCCCCAATGAGGAAGGAGTGACACTGGTTCCCCACAAAGGGAGCAGTGACACTAGTTCCCCAATGAGGAAGGAGTGACACTAGTTTCCCCACTGAGGGAGCAGTGACACTCGTTCCCCACTGAGGAAGGAGTGACACTAGTTTCCCACTGAGGGAGCAGTGACACTCGTTCCCCAATGAGGAAGGAGTGACACTAGTTTCCCCAATGAGGAAGGAGTGACACTGGTTTCCCCCCTGAGGGAGGAGTGACACTAGTTCCCCACTGAGGGAGGAGTAACACTAGTTCACCACAGAGGGAGCAGTGACACCTTTTCCCCAATGAGGCAGCAGTGACACTAGAAACCCACTGAGGGAGCAGTGACACTAGTTCCCCACTGAGGGAGGAGTGAAAAAGTTCCCCACTGAGGGAGGAGTGACACTACTTCCCCACTGAGGGAGGAGTGACACTAGTTCCCCAATGAGGGAGCAGTGACATCAGATCGCCACTGAGGGAGGAGTGACACTAGTTCCCCAATGAGGGAGCAGTGACACCAGATCGCCACTGAGGTAGCAGTGACACTAGTTCCCCAATGAGGGAGGTGTGACACTAGTTTCCCCACTGAGGGAGGAGTGACACGAGTTCACCACTGAGGGAGCACTGACACTAGGTCCCCAATGAGGGAGCAGTGACACGAGTTCCACAATGAGGGAGGTGCGACACTAGTTCCCCAATGAGAGTGCAGAGACACTGGTTCCTCAGAGAGGGAGCAGTGATACCAGTTCCCCTATGAGGAAGGAGTGACACTAGCTTCCCCAATGAGGAAGGAGTGACACTAGTTTCCCCAATGAGGAAGGAGTGACACTAGTTTCCCCACTTAGGGAGCAGTGACACTCGTTTCCCACTGAGGAAGGAGTGACACTAGTTTCCCCAATGAGGGAGGAGTGACACTGGTTCCCCACTGAGGGAGCACTGACACTAGTTCCCCACTGAGGGAGCAGTGACACTAGTTCCCCAATGAGGAAGGAGTGACAACGGTTTCCCCCCTGAGGGAGGAGTGACACTAGTTCCCCACTGAGGGAGCAGTGACACTAGTTCCCCACTGAGGGAGGAGCGACACTCGTTCCCCACTTAGGGAGCAGTGACACTCGTTCCCCACTGAGAGAGGAGTGACACTAGTTTCCCCAATGAGGAAGGAGTGACACTGGTTCCCCACTTAGGGAGCAGTGACACTAGTTCCCCACTGAGGGAGCAGTGACACGAGTTCCCCAATGAGGAAGGAGTGACACGAGTTTTCCCAATGAGGAAGGAGTGACACTGGTTCCCCACAAAGGGAGCAGTGACACTAGTTCCCCAATGAGGAAGGAGTGACACTGGTTTCCCCACTGAGGGAGCAGTGACACTCGTTCCCCACTGAGGAAGGAGTGACACTAGTTTCCCCAATGAGGAAGGAGTGACACTGGTTCCCCACTTAGGGAGCAGTGACACTAGTTCCCCACTGAGGGAGCAGTGACACTAGTTCCCCAATGAGGAAGGAGTGACACTAGTTTCCCCAATGAGGAAGGAGTGACACTGGTTTCCCCCCTGAGGGAGGAGTGACACTAGTTCCCCACTGAGGGAGGAGTAACACTAGTTCACCACAGAGGGAGCAGTGACACCTTTTCCCCAATGAGGGAGCAGTGACACTAGAAACCCACTGAGGGAGCAGTGACACTAGTTCCCCACTGAGGGAGGAGTGACACTAGTTCCCCACTGAGGAAGGAGTGAAACTCGTTCCCCACTGAGGGAGGAGTGACACGAGTTCCCCAATGAGGGAGGAGTGACACTAGTTCCCCACTGAGGGAGGAGTGACACCTTTTCCCCAATGAGGGAGCAGTGACACTAGAAACCCACTGAGGGAGCAGTGACACTAGTTCCCCACTGAGGGAGGAGTGACACTAGTTCCCCACTGAGGGAGGAGTGACATGAGTTCCCCAATGAGGGAGGAGTGACACTAGTTCCCCACTGAGGGAGGAGTGACACTAATTTCCCCACTGAGGGAGGAGTGACACTAGTTCCCCACAGAGGGAGGAGTGGCACTAGTTCCCCACTGAGGGAGGAGTGGCACTAGTTCCCCACTGAGGGAGGAGTGACACGAGTTCACCACTGAGGGTGCAGTGACACTAGTTCCCCAATGAGAGTGAAGTGACACTAGCTCCTCAATGAGGGAGCAGTGATACCAGTTCCGTAATGAGAGAACAGTGACACTAGTTCCTCATTGAGGGAGGAGTGACATTAGATCCCCACTGAGGGTGGAGTGACAAAGTTCCCCACTGAGGGAGGAGTGATACTAGTTCCCCACTGAGGGAGCAGTGACACTAGTTCCTCAATGAGGGAGGAGTTACGCTAGTTCCCCACTGAGGGAGCAGTGACACTAGTTCCCCACTGAGGGAGCAGTGACACTAGTTCCCCACTGAGGGAGCAGTGACACGAGTTCCCCAATGAGGGAGAAGTAACACTAGTTCCCCAATGAGGGAGGAGTGACACTAGTTCCCCACTGAGGGAGGAGTGACACTAGTTCCCCACTGAGGGAGGAGTGACACTAGTTCCCCACTGAGGGAGCAGTGACACTAGTTCCCCACTAAGGGTGCCGTGAAACTAGTTCCCCACTGAGGGAGGAGTGACATTAGTTCCCCACTGAGGGAGCAGTGACACTAGTTCCCCACTGAGGGAGGAGTGACACTTGTTCCCCACTGAGGGAGGAGTGAAACTAGTTCCCCACTGAGGGAGGAGTGACACTGCTTCCCCAATGAGGGAGGAGTAACACTAGTTCACCACAGAGGGAGCAGTGACACCTTTTCCCCAATGAGGGAGCAGTGACACTAGAAACCCACTGAGGGAGCAATGACACTAGTTCCCCACTGAGGGAGGAGTGACACTAGTTCCCCACTGAGGGAGGAGTGAAAATAGTTCCCCACTGAGGGAGGAGTGACACTACTTCCCCAATGAGGGAGGAGTAACCCTCGTTCACCACAGAGGGAGTAGTGACACCTTTTCCCCAATGAGGGTGCCGTGAAACTTGTTCCCCACTGAGGGAGGAGTGACACTAGTTCCCCAATGAGGGAGCAGTGACACCAGATCGCCACTGAGGGAGGAGTGACACTAGTTCCCCAATGAGGGAGCAGTGACACCAGATCGCCACTGAGGTAGCAGTGACACTAGTTCCCCAATGAGGGAGGTGTGACACTAGTTTCCCCACTGAGGGAGGAGTGACACGAGTTCACCACTCAGGGAGCAGTGACTCTAGGTCCCCAATGAGGGAGCAGTGACACTAGTTCCACACTGAGGGAGGAGTGACACTAGTTCCCCACTGAGGGAGCAGTGACACTAGTTCCCCACTGAGGGAGGAGCGACACTCGTTCCCCACTTAGGGAGCAGTGACACTCGTTCCCCACTGAGAGAGGAGTGACACTAGTTTCCCCAATGAGGAAGGAGTGACACTGGTTCCCCACTTAGGGAGCAGTGACACTAGTTCCCCAATGAGAGTGCAGTGATACTAGTTCCTCAATGATGTTGCAGTAATACCAGTTCCGTAAAGAGAGAGCAGTGACACTAGTTCCTCATTGAGGGAGGAATGACACCAGTTCCCCACTGAGGGAGCAGTGACACGAGTTCCCCACTGAGGGAGCAGTGACACTAGTTCCACACTGAGGGAGAAGTGACACTAGTTCCCCACTGAGGGAGCAGTGACACTAGTTCCCCACTGAGGGAGGAGTGACACTAGTTCCCCACTGAGGGAGCAGTGACACTAGTTCCACACTGAGGGAGGAGTGACACTAGTTCCCCACTGAGGGAGCAGTGACACTAGTTCCCCACTGAGGGAGGAGCGACACTCGTTCCCCACTTAGGGAGCAGTGACACTCGTTCCCCACTGAGAGAGGAGTGACACTAGTTTCCCCAATGAGGAAGGAGTGACACTGGTTCCCCACTTAGGGAGCAGTGACACTAGTTCCCCACTGAGGGAGCAGTGACACTAGTTCCCCAATGAGGAAGGAGTGACACGAGTTTCCCCAATGAGGAAGGAGTGACACTGGTTCCCCACAAAGGGAGCAGTGACACTAGTTCCCCAATGAGGAAGGAGTGACACTAGTTTCCCCACTGAGGGAGCAGTGACACTCGTTCCCCACTGAGGAAGGAGTGACACTAGTTTCCCACTGAGGGAGCAGTGACACTAGTTCCCCAATGAGGAAGGAGTGACACTAGTTTCCCCAATGAGGAAGGAGTGACACTGGTTTCCCCCCTGAGGGAGGAGTGACACTAGTTCCCCACTGAGGGAGGAGTAACACTAGTTCACCACAGAGGGAGCAGTGACACCTTTTCCCCAATGAGGCAGCAGTGACACTAGAAACCCACTGAGGGAGCAGTGACACTAGTTCCCCACTGAGGGAGGAGTGAAAAAGTTCCCCACTGAGGGAGGAGTGACACTACTTCCCCACTGAGGGAGGAGTGACACTAGTTCCCCAATGAGGGAGCAGTGACATCAGATCGCCACTGAGGGAGGAGTGACACTAGTTCCCCAATGAGGGAGCAGTGACACCAGATCGCCACTGAGGTAGCAGTGACACTAGTTCCCCAATGAGGGAGGTGTGACACTAGTTTCCCCACTGAGGGAGGAGTGACACGAGTTCACCACTGAGGGAGCACTGACACTAGGTCCCCAATGAGGGAGCAGTGACACGAGTTCCACAATGAGGGAGGTGCGACACTAGTTCCCCAATGAGAGTGCAGAGACACTGGTTCCTCAGAGAGGGAGCAGTGATACCAGTTCCCCTATGAGGAAGGAGTGACACTAGCTTCCCCAATGAGGAAGGAGTGACACTAGTTTCCCCACTTAGGGAGCAGTGACACTCGTTTCCCACTGAGGAAGGAGTGACACTAGTTTCCCCAATGAGGGAGGAGCGACACTGGTTCCCCACTGAGGGAGCAGTGACACTAGTTCCCCACTGAGGGAGCAGTGACACTAGTTCCCCAATGAGGAAGGAGTGACAACGGTTTCCCCCCTGAGGGAGGAGTGACACTAGCTCCCCACTGAGGGAGGAGTAACAGTAGTTCACCACAGAGGGAGCAGTGACACGAGTTCCCCACTGAGGGAGCAGTGACACTAGTTCCCCACTGAGGGAGCAGTGACACTAGTTCCACACTGAGGGAGAAGTGACACTAGTTCCCCACTGAGGGAGCAGTGACACTAGTTCCCCACTGAGGGAGGAGTGACACTAGTTCCACACTGAGGGAGGAGTGACACTAGTTCCCCACTGAGGGAGCAGTGACACTAGTTCCCCACTGAGGGAGGAGCGACACTAGTTCCCCACTGAGGGAGGAGCGACACTCGTTCCCCACTTAGGGAGCAGTGACACTCGTTCCCCACTGAGAGAGGAGTGACACTAGTTTCCCCAATGAGGAAGGAGCGACACTGGTTCCCCACTTAGGGAGCAGTGACACTAGTTCCCCACTGAGGGAGCAGTGACACTAGTTCCCCAATGAGGAAGGAGTGACACGAGTTTCCCCAATGAGGAAGGAGTGACACTGGTTCCCCACAAAGGGAGCAGTGACACTAGTTCCCCAATGAGGAAGGAGTGACACTGGTTTCCCCACTGAGGGAGCAGTGACACTCGTTCCCCACTTAGGGAGCAGTGACACTAGTTCCCCAATGAGGAAGGAGTGACACGAGTTTCCCCAATGAGGAAGGAGTGACAACAGTTTCCCCCCTGAGGGAGGAGTGACACTAGCTCCCCACTGAGGGAGGAGTAACACTAGTTCACCACAGAGGGAGCAGTGACACCTTTTCCCCAATGAGGGAGCAGTGACACTAGAAACCCACTGAGGCAGCAGTGACACTAGTTCCCCACTGAGGGAGGAGTGACACTAGTTCCCCACTGAGGAAGGAGTGAAACTCGTTCCCCACTGAGGGAGGAGTGACACTAGTTCACCAATGAGGGAGGAGTGACACTAGTTCCCCACTGAGGGAGGAGTGACACTAGTTTCCCCACTGAGGGAGGAGTGACACTAGTTCCCCACAGAGGGAGGAGTGACACTAGTTCCCCACTGAGGGAGCAGTGACACTAGTTCCCCACTGAGGGAACAGTGACACTCATTGCCCACTGAGGGAGCAGTGACACTCGTTCCTCACTGAGGGAGCAGTGGCAGTAGTTCCCCACTGAGGTAGCAGGGACACTAGCTCCCCAATGAGGCAGCAGTGAAACCAGTTCTTCACTGAGGGAGGAGTGACACTAGTTCACCAATTAGGGAGGAGTGACACTAGGTCCCCAATGAGGGAGCAGTGACACTAGGTCCCCAATGAGTGAGCAGTGACACGAGTTCCCCAATGAGGGAGGAGCGACACTAGTTCCCCAATAAGGGAGGAGTAACACTTTTTTCCCCACTGAGGGAGGAGTGACACGAGTTCACCACTGAGGGAGCATTGACACTCGTTCCCCAATGAGGGAGCAGTGACACGAGGTCCCCAATGAGGGAGCAGTGACACGAATTCCCCAATGAGGGAGGAGCGACACTAGTTCCCCAATGAGAGTGCAGTGACACTAGTTCCTCAATGAGGGAGCAGTGATACCAGTTCCGTATTGAGGGAGCAGTGACACTAGTTCCTCATTGAGGGAGGAGTGACACTAGTTCCCCTCTGAGGAAGGAGTGACACTTGTTTCCCACTGAGGGAGCAGTGACACTAGTTCCCCACTGAGGGAGCAGAGACACTAGTTCATCATTGAGGGAGCAGTGACACTAGTTCACCACTGAGGGAGAAGTAACACTAGCCCCCCACTGAGGGAGCAGTGACACTAGTTCCTCATTGAGGGAGCAGTGAAACTAGTTCACCACTGAGGGAGAAGTAACACTAGTCCCCCACTGAGGGAGCAGTGACACGAGTACCCCTCTGAGGGAGGAGTGACACTAGTTCCCCACTGAGGGAGCAGTGACACTAGATCCCCACTGAGGGAGCAGTGACACTAGTTCCCCATGAGGGAGCAGTGACACTAGTTCCCCACTGAGGGAGCAGTGACACTAGTTCCTCACTGAGGGAGCAGTGGCATTTATTGCCCACTGAGGGAGCAGTGACACTCGCTCCTCACTGAGGGAGCAGTAGCACTAGTTCCCCAATGAGGGAGCAGTGACACTAGTTCCCCAATGAGGGAGCAGTGGCACTAGTTCCCCACTGAGGGAGCAGTGGCACTAGTTCCCCAATGAGGGAGCAGTGACACAAGTTCATCACTGAGGGAGCAGTGACACTAGTTCCCCAATGAGGGAGCAGTGGGACTAGTTCCCCACTGAGGGAGGAGTGACACTAGTTCCCCACTGAGGGAGCAGTGGCACTAGTTCCCCACTGAGGGAGCAGTGACACTAGTTCCCCAATGAGGGAGCAGTGACACAAGTTCATCACTGAGGGAGCAGTGACACTAGTTCCCCACTGAGGGAGCAGTGACACTAGTTCCCCACTGAGGGAGGAGTGACACTAGTTCCCCACTGAGGGAGCAGTGGCACTAGTTCCTCACTGAGGGAGCAGTGACACTAGTTCCCCAATGAGGGAGCAGTGGCACTAGTTCCCCACTGAGGGAGCAGTGACACAAGTTCATCACTGAGGGAGCAGTGACACTAGTTCCCCAATGAGGGAGCAGTGGCACTAGTTCCCCAATGAGGGAGCAGTGACACAAGTTCATCACTGAGGGAGCAGTGACACTAGTTCCCCACTGAGGGAGCAGTGACACTAGTTCCCCACTGAGGGAGGAGTGACACTAGTTCCCCACTGAGGGAGCAGTGGCACTAGTTCCTCACTGAGGGAGCAGTGACACTTGTTCCCCACTGAGGGAGCAGTGGCACTAGTTCCCCAATGAGGGAGCAGTGACACAAGTTCATCACTGAGGGAGCAGTGACACTAGATCCCCAATGAGGGAGCAGTGACACTAGTTCCCCACTGAGGGAGCTGTGACACTAGTTCCCCAATGAGGGAGGAGTGACACGAGTTCCCCACTGAGGGAGCAGTGGCACTAGTTTCCCCACTGAGGGAGCAGTGGCACTAGTTCCCCACTGAGGGAGGAGTGACACGAGTTCCCCACTGAGGGAGCAGTGGCACTAGTTTCCCCACTGAGGGAGCAGTGACACTAGTTCCCCACTAAGGGAGCAGTGACACTAGTTCCCCACTGAGGCAGGAGTGACACTAGTTCCCCACTGAGGGAACAGTGACACTAGTTCCCCACTGAGGGAACAGTGACACTTATTGCCCACTGAGGGAGCAGTGACACTCGTTCCTCACTGAGGGGGCAGTGGCAGTAGTTCCCCAATGAGGCAGCAGTGAAACCAGTTCTTCACTGAGGGAGGAGTGACACTAGTTCATCAATGAGGGTGCAGTGAAACCAGTTCTTCACTGAGGGAGGAGTGAGACTACTTCCCCAATTAGGGAGGAGTGACACTCGGTCCCCAATGAGGGAGAAGTGACACTCGGTCCCCAATGAGTGAGCAGTGACACGTGTTCCCCAATGAGGGAGGAGCGACACTCGTTCCCCAATAAGGGAGGAGTAACACTTTTTTCCCCACTGACGGAGGAGTGACACGAGTTCACCACTGAGGGAGCAGTGACACTCGTTCCCCAATGAGGGAGCAGTGACACTAGGTCCCCAATCAGGGAGCAGTGACACGGGTTCCCCAATGAGGGAGGAGCGACACTAGTTCCCCAATGAGAGTGCAGTGACACTAGTTCCTCAATGAGGGAGCAGTGATACCAGTTCCCCACTGAGGGAGAAGTAACACTGGTCCCCCACTGAGGGAGCAGTGACACTAGTTCCCCACTGAGGGAGGAGTGAAACTAATTCCCCTCTGAGGGAGGAGTGACACTTATTCCCCACAAAGGGAGCAGTGACACTCGTTTCCCAATGAGGGAGGAGTGACACTAGTTCCCCACTGAGGGAGCAGTGGCACCAGTTCCCCACTGAGGGAGCAGTGGCACTAGTTCCCCACTGAGGGAGCAGTGACACGAGATCCCCACTGAGGGAGCAGTGAAACTAGTTCCCCACTGAGGGAGGAGTGACACGAGTTCCCCACTGAGGGAGCAGTGACACTAGTTCCCCACTGAGGGAGCAGTGGCAGTAGTTCCCCACTGAGGTAGCAGGGACACTAGTTCCTCAATGAGGGAGCAGTGAAACCAGTTCTTCACTGAGGGAGGAGTGACACTAGTTCCCCAATTAGGGAGGAGTGACACTAGTTCCCCACTGAGTTAGCAGTGACACTAGTTCCCCACTGAGGGAGGAGTGACACGAGTTCACCACTGAGGGAGCAGTAACACCCGCTCCCCAATGAGGGAGGAGTGACACTTGTTTCCCCACTGAGGGAGGAGTGACACGAGTTCACCACTGAGGGAGCAGTGACACCCGTTCCCCAATGAGGGAGCAGTGACACTCGATCCCCAATGAGGGAGCAGTGACACTAGTTCCTCAATGAGGGAGCAGTGATACCAGTTCCGTAATGAGGGAGCAGTGACACTAGTTCCTCATTGAGGGAGGAGTGACACTAGTTCCCCACTGAGGGAGAAGTAACACTGGTCCCCCACTGAGGGAGCAGTGACACTAGTTCCCCACTGAGGGAGGAGTGAAACTAGTTCCCCACTGAGGGAGCAGTGACAATTTTTCCCCACGGAGGGAGGAGTGACACTAGTTCCACACTGAGGTAGGAGTGACACTAGTTCCCCACTGAGGGAGCAGTGACACTAATTCCCCACTCAGGGAGCAGTGGCACTAGTTCCCCACTGAGGGAGCAGTGACACTAGTTCCCCACTGAGGGAGGAGCGACACTCGTTCCCCACTTTGGGAGCAGTGACACTCGTTCCCCACTGAGAGAGGAGTGACACTAGTTTCCCCAATGAGGAAGGAGTGACACTGGTTCCCACTTCGGGAGCAGTGACACTAGTTCCCCACTGAGGGAGCAGTGACACTAGTTCCCCAATGAGGAAGGAGTGACACGAGTTTCCCCAATGAGGAAGGAGTGACACTGGTTCCCCACAAAGGGAGCAGTGACACTAGTTCCCCAATGAGGAAGGAGTGACACTAGTTTCCCCACTGAGGGAGCAGTGACACGAGTTCCCCACTGAGGAAGGAGTGACACTAGTTTCCCCAATGAGGAAGGAGTGACACTGGTTCCCCACTGAGGGAGCAGTGGCAGTAGTTCCCCACTGAGGTAGCAGGGACACTAGTTCCCCAATGAGGGAGCAGTGGCAGTAGTTCCCCACTGAGGTAGCAGGGACACTAGTTCCCCAATGAGGGAGCAGTGAAACCAGTTCTTCACTGAGGGAGGAGTGACACTAGTTCACCAGTGAGGGTGCAGTGACACTCGTTCCCCAATGAGGGAGCAGTGAAACCAGTTCTTCACTGAGGGAGGAGTGACACTGGTTCCCCAATTAGGGAGGAGTGACACTAGTTCCCCACTGAGTTAGCAGTGACACTAGTTCCCCACTGAGGGAGGAGTGACACGGGTTCACCACTGAGGGAGCAGTAACACCCTCTCCCCAATGAGGGAGGAGTGACACTTGCTTCCCCACTGAGGGAGGAGTGACACGAGTTCACCACTGAGGGAGCAGTGACACCCGTTCCCCAATGAGGGAGCAGTGACACTCGATCCCCAATGAGGGAGCAGTGACACTAGTTCCTCAATGAGGGAGCAGTGATACCAGTTCCGTAATGAGGGAGCAGTGACACTAGTTCCTCATTGAGGGAGGAGTGACACTAGTTCCCCACTGAGGGAGAAGTAACACTGGTCCCCCACTGAGGGAGCAGTGACACTAGTTCCCCACTGAGGGAGGAGTGAAACTAGTTCCCCACTGAGGGAGCAGTGACACTTTTTCCCCACGGAGGGAGGAGTGACACTATTTCCACACTGAGGGAGGAGTGCCACTAGTTCCCCACTGAGGGAGCAGTGACACTAATTCCCCACTCAGGGAGCAGTGGCACTAGTTCCCCACTGAGGGAGCAGTGACACTAGTTCCCCACTGAGGGAGCAGTGACACTAGTTCCCCACTGAGGGAGGAGTGACACGGGTTCACCACTGAGGGAGCAGTAACACCCGCTCCCCAATGAGGGAGGAGTGACACTTGTTTCCCCAATGAGGGAGCAGTGACACTCGATCCCCAATGAGGGAGCAGTGACACTAGTTCCTCAATGAGGGAGCAGTGATACCAGTTCCGTAATGAGGGAGCAGTGACACTAGTTCCTCATTGAGGGAGGAGTGACACTAGTTCCCCACTGAGGGAGAAGTAACACTGGTCCCCCACTGAGGGAGCAGTGACACTAGTTCCCCACTGAGGGAGGAGTGAAACTAGTTCCCCACTGAGGGAGCAGTGACACTTTTTCCCCACGGAGGGAGGAGTGACACTAGTTCCACACTGAGGGAGGAGTGACACCAGTTCCCCACTGAGGGAGCAGTGACACTAATTCCCCACTCAGGGAGCAGTGGCACTAGTTCCCCACTGAGGGGGCAGTGACACTAGTTCCCCACTGAGGGAGCAGTGACACTAGTTCCCCACTGAGGGAGGAGCGACACTCGTTCCCCACTTAGGGAGCAGTGACACTCGTTCCCCACTGAGAGAGGAGTGACACTAGTTTCCCCAATGAGGAAGGAGTGACACTGGTTCCCACTTCGGGAGCAGTGACACTAGTTCCCCACTGAGGGAGCAGTGACACTAGTTCCCCAATGAGGAAGGAGTGACACGAGTTTCCCCAATGAGGAAGGAGTGACACTGGTTCCCCACAAAGGGAGGAGTGACACTAGTTCCCCAATGAGGAAGGAGTGACACTAGTTTCCCCACTGAGGGAGCAGTGACACGAGTTCCCCACTGAGGAAGGAGTGACACTAGTTTCCCCAATGAGGAAGGAGTGACACTGGTTCCCCACTTAGGGAGCAGTGACACTAGTTCCCCACTGAGGGAGGAGTGAAACTAGTTCCCCACTGAGGGAGCAGTGACACTTTTTCCCCACGGAGGGAGGAGTGACACTATTTCCACACTGAGGGAGGAGTGCCACTAGTTCCCCACTGAGGGAGCAGTGACACTAATTCCCCACTCAGGGAGCAGTGGCACTAGTTCCCCACTTAGGGAGCAGTGACACTAGTTCCCCACTGAGGGAGCAGTGACACTAGTTCCCCACTGAGGGAGGAGCGACACTCGTTCCCCACTTAGGGAGCAGTGACACTCGTTCCCCACTGAGAGAGGAGTGACACTAGTTTCCCCAATGAGGAAGGAGTGACACTGGTTCCCACTTCGGGAGCAGTGACACTAGTTCCCCACTGAGGGAGCAGTGACACTAGTTCCCCAATGAGGAAGGAGTGACACGAGTTTCCCCAATGAGGAAGGAGTGACACTGGTTCCCCACAAAGGGAGCAGTGACACGAGTTCCCCACTGAGGAAGGAGTGACACTAGTTTCCCCAATGAGGAAGGAGTGACACTGGTTCCCCACTGAGGGAGCAGTGGCAGTAGTTCCCCACTGAGGGAGCAGGGACACTAGTTTCCCAATGAGGGAGCAGTGGCAGTAGTTCCCCACTGAGGTAGCAGGGACACTAGTTCCCCAATGAGGGAGCAGTGAAACCAGTTCTTCACTGAGGGAGGAGTGACACTAGTTCACCAGTGAGGGTGCAGTGACACTCGTTCCCCAATGAGGGAGCAGTGAAACCAGTTCTTCACTGAGGGAGGAGTGACACTAGTTCCCCAATTAGGGAGGAGTGACACTAGTTCCCCACTGAGTTATCAGTGACACTAGTTCCCCACTGAGGGAGGAGTGACACGAGTTCACCACTGAGGGAGCAGTAACACCCGCTCCCCAATGAGGGAGGAGTGACACTTGTTTCCCCACTGAGGGAGGAGTGACACGAGTTCACCACTGAGGGAGCAGTGACACCCGTTCCCCAATGAGGGAGCAGTGACACTCGATCCCCAATGAGGGAGCAGTGACACTAGTTCCTCAATGAGGGAGCAGTGATACCAGTTCCGTAATGAGGGAGCAGTGACACTAGTTCCTCATTGAGGGAGGAGTGACACTAGTTCCCCACTGAGGGAGAAGTAACACTGGTCCCCCACTGAGGGAGCAGTGACACTAGTTCCCCACTGAGGGAGGAGTGAAACTAGTTCCCCACTGAGGGAGCAGTGACACTTTTTCCCCACGGAGGGAGGAGTGACACTATTTCCACACTGAGGGAGGAGTGCCACTAGTTCCCCACTGAGGGAGCAGTGACACTAATTCCCCACTCAGGGAGCAGTGGCACTAGTTCCCCACTGAGGGAGCAGTGACACTAGTTCCCCACTGAGGGAGCAGTGACACTAATTCCCCACTCAGGGAGCAGTGGCACTAGTTCCCCACTGAGGGAGCAGTGGCACTAGTCCCCCACTGAGGGAGGAGCGACACTCGTTCCCCACTTAGGGAGCAGTGACACTCGTTCCCCACTGAGAGAGGAGTGACACTAGTTTCCCCAATGAGGAAGGAGTGACACTGGTTCCCACTTCGGGAGCAGTGACACTAGTTCCCCACTGAGGGAGCAGTGACACTAGTTCCCCAATGAGGAAGGAGTGACACGAGTTTCCCCAATGAGGAAGGAGTGACACTGGTTCCCCACAAAGGGAGCAGTGACACTAGTTCCCCAATGAGGAAGGAGTGACACTAGTTTCCCCACTGAGGGAGCAGTGACACGAGTTCCCCACTGAGGAAGGAGTGACACTAGTTTCCCCAATGAGGAAGGAGTGACACTGGTTCCCCACTAAGGGAGCAGTGACACTAGTTCCCCACTGAGGGAGCAGTGACACTAGTTCCCCAATGAGGAAGGAGTGACACTAGTTTCCCCAATGAGGAAGGAGTGACACTGGTTTCCCCCCCTGAGGAAGGAGTGACACTAGTTTCCCCAATGAGGAAGGAGGAACACTTTTTTCCCCACAGAGGGAGCAGTGACACCTTTTCCCCAATGAGGCAGCAGTGACACTAGAAACCCACTGAGGGGGCAGTGACACTAGTTTCCCACTGAGGGAGGAGTGAAAAAGTTCCCCACTGAGGGAGGAGTGACACTAGTTCCCCAATGAGGGAGCAGTGACATCAGATCGCCACTGAGGGAGGAGTGACACTAGTCCCCCAATGAGGGAGCAGTGACACCAGATCGCCACTGAGGTAGCAGTGACACTAGTTCCCCAATGAGGGAGGTGTGACACTAGTTTCCCCACTGAGGGAGGAGTGACACGAGTTCACCACTGAGGGAGCAGTGACACTAGGTCCCCAATGAGGGAGCAGTGACACTAGTTCCCCAATGAGAGTGCAGAGACACTGGTTCCTCAATGAGGGAGCAGTGATACCAGTTCCCCTATGAGGAAGGAGTGACACTAGTTTCCCCAATGAGGAAGGAGTGACACTGGTTCACCACTTAGGGAGCAGTGACACTAGTTCCCCAATGGGAGTGCAGTGACACTAGTTCCTCAATGATGGAGCAGTGATACCAGTTCCGTAATGAGGCAGCAGTGACACTAGTTCCTCACTGAGGGAGGAGTGACACTAATTCCCCTCTGAGGGAGGAGTGACACTTGTTCTCCACTAAGGGAGCAGTGACACTAGTTCCCCAATGAGGGAGGAGTGACACTAGTTCCCCACTGAGGGAGCAGTGGCACCAGTTCCCCACTGAGGGAGCAGTGACACTAGTTCCCCACTGAGGGAGCAGTGGCACTAGTTCCTCACTGAGGGAGCTGTGACACTAGTTGGCCACTGAGGGAGCAGTGACACTAGTTCCCCACTGAGGGAGCAGTGACACTAGTTCCCCACTGAGGGAGCAGTGAAACTAGTTCCCCACTGAGGGAGGAGTGACACGAGTTCCCCACTGAGGGAGCAGTGACACTAGTTCCCCACTGAGGGAGCAGTGGCAGTAGTTCCCCACTGAGGTAGCAGGGACACTAGTTCCCCAATGAGGGAGCAGTGAAACCAGTTCTTCACTGAGGGAGGAGTGACACTAGTTCACCAGTGAGGGTGCAGTGACACTCGTTCCCCAATGAGGGAGCAGTGAAACCAGTTCTTCACTGAGGGAGGAGTGACACTACTTCCCCAATTAGGGAGGAGTGACACTAGTTCCCCACTGAGTTAGCAGTGACACTAGTTCCCCACTGAGGGAGGAGTGACACTAGTTCCCCACTGAGGGAGCAGTGACACTCGTTCCCCTCTTAGGGAGCAGTGACACACGTTCCCCACTGAGAGAGGAGTGACACTAGTTTCCCCAATGAGGAAGGAGTGACACTGGTTCCCCACTTAGGGAGCAATGACACTAGTTCCCCACTGAGGGAGCAGTGACACTAGTTCCCCAATGAGGAAGGAGTGACACGAGTTTCCCCAATGAGGAAGGAGTGACACTTGTTCCCCACAAAGGAGCAGTGACACTAGTTCCCCAATGAGGAAGGAGTGACACTAGTTTCCCCACTGAGGGAGCAGTGACACTCGTTCCCCACTGAGGAAGGAGTGACCCTAGTTTCCCCAATGAGGAAGGAGTGACACTGGTTCCCCACTTAGGGAGCAGTGACACTAGTTCCCCACTGAGGGAGCAGTGACACTAGTTCCCCAATGAGGAAGGAGTGACACTAGTTTCCCCAATGAGGAAGGAGTGACACTGGTTTCCCCCCTGAGGGAAGAGTGACACTAGTTCCCCACTGAGGGATGAGTAACACTAGTTCACCACAGAGGGAGCAGATACACCTTTTCCCCAATGAGGCAGCAGTGACACTAGAAACCCACTGAGGGAGCACTGACACTAGTTCCCCACTGAGGGAGGAGTGAAAAAGTTCCCCACTGAGGGAGGAGTGACACTACTTCCCCACTGAGGGAGGAGTGACACTAGTTCCCCAATGAGGGAGCAGTGACATCAGATCGCCACTGAGGGAGGAGTGACACTAGTTCCCCAATGAGGGAGCAGTGACACCAGATCGCCACTGAGGTAGCAGTGACACTAGTTCCCCAATGAGGGAGGTGTGACACTAGTTTCCCCACTGAGGGAGGAGTGACACGAGTTCACCACTGAGGGAGCACTGACACTAGGTCCCCAATGAGGGAGCAGTGACACGAGTTCCACAATGAGGGAGGTGCGACACTAGTTCCCCAATGAGAGTGCAGAGACACTGGTTCCTCAATGAGGGAGCAGTGATACCAGTTCCCCAATGAGGAAGGAGTGACACTAGTTTCCATAATGAGGAAGGAGTGACACTGGTTCCCCACTTAGGGAGCAGTGACACCAGTTCCCCAATGAGGAAGGAGTGACACTAGTTTCCCCACTTAGGGAGCAGTGACACTCGTTCCCCACTGAGGAAGGAGTGACACTAGTTTCCCCAATGAGGGAGGAGCGACACTGGTTCCCCACTTAGGGAGCAGTGACACTAGTTCCCCACTGAGGGAGCAGTGACACTAGTTCCCCAATGAGGAAGGAGTGACACTAGTTTCCCCAATGAGGAAGGAGTGACACTGGTTTCCCCCCTGAGGGAGGAGTGACACTATTTCCCCACTGAGGGAGGAGTAACACTAGTTCACCACAGAGGGAGCAGTGATACCTTTTCCCTAATGAGGGAGCAGTGACACTAGAAACCCACTGAGGGAGCAGTGACACTAGTTCCCCACTGAGGGAGGAGTGACACTAGTTCCCCAGTGAGGAAGGAGTGAAACTCGTTCCCCACTGAGGGAGGAGTGACACTAGTTCCCCAATGAGGGAGGAGTGACACTAGTTCCCCACTGAGGGAGGAGTGACACTAGTTTCCCCACTGAGGGAGGAGTGACACTAGTTCCCCAAAGAGGGAGGAGTGACACTAGTTCCCCACTGAGGGAGGAGTGATGCTAGTTCCCCACTGAGGGAGCAGTGACACTCGTTCCTCACTGAGGGAGCAGTGGCAGTAGTTCCCCACTGAGGTAGCAGGGACACTAGTTCCCCAATGAGGCAGCAGTGAAACCAGTTCTTCACTGAGGGAGGAGTGACACTAGTTCACAAATGAGGGTGCAGTGAAACCAGTTCTTCACTGAGGGAGGAGTGACACTACTTCCCCAATTAGGGAGGAGTGACATTAGGTCCCCAATGAGGGAGCAGTGACACTAGGTCCCCAATGAGTGAGCAATGACACTAGTTCCCCACTGAGGGAGCAGTGACACTAGTTCCCCAATGAGGAAGGAGTGACACGAGTTTCCCCAATGAGGAAGGAGTGACACTGGTTCCCCACAAAGGAGCAGTGACACTAGTTCCCCAATGAGTAAGGAGTGACACTAGTTTCCCCACTGAGGGAGCAGTGACACTCGTTCCCCACTGAGGAAGGAGTGACACTAGTTTCCCCAATGAGGAAGGAGTGACACTGGTTCCCCACTTAGGGAGCAGTGACACTAGTTCCCCACTGAGGGAGCAGTGACACTAGTTCCCCAATGAGGAAGGAGTGACACTAGTTTCCCCAATGAGGAAGGAGTGACACTGGTTTCCCCCCTGAGGGAAGAGTGACACTAGTTCCCCACTGAGGGATGAGTAACACTAGTTCACCACAGAGGGAGCAGATACACCTTTTCCCCAATGAGGCAGCAGTGACACTAGAAACCCACTGAGGGAGCAGTGACACTAGTTCCCCACTGAGGGAGGAGTGAAAAAGTTCCCCACTGAGGGAGGAGTGACACTACTTCCCCACTGAGGGAGGAGTGACACTAGTTCCCCAATGAGGGTGCAGTGAAACCAGTTCTTCACTGAGGGAGGAGTGACACTACTTCCCCAATTAGGGAGGAGTGACATTAGGTCCCCAATGAGGGAGCAGTGACACTAGGTCCCCAATGAGTGAGCAGTGACACGAGTTCCCCAATGAGGGAGGAGCGACACTCGTTCCCCAATAAGGGCGGAGTAACACTTTTTTCCCCACTGAGGGAGGAGTGACACGAGTTCACCACTGAGGGAGCAGTGACACTCGTTCCCCAATGAGGGAGCAGTGACACGAGGTCCCCAATGAGGGAGCAGTTGCACGAGTTCCCCAATGAGGGAGGAGCGACACTAGTTCCCCAATGAGAGTGCAGTGACACTAGTTCCTCAATGAGGGAGCAGTGATACCAGTTCCGTATTGAGGGAGCAGTGACACTCGTTCCTCATTGAGGGAGGAGTGACACTAGTTCCCCTCTGAGGAAGGAGTGACACTTGTTCCCCACTGAGAGAGCAGTGACACTAGTTCCCCACTGAGGGAGCAGAGACACTAGTTCATCATTGAGGGAGCAGTGACACTAGTTCACCACTGAGGGAGAAGTAACACTAGTCCCCCACTGAGGGAGCAGTGACACTAGTACCCCTCTGAGGGAGGAGTGACACTAGTTCCCCACTGAGGGAGCAGTGACAATAGCTCCTCATTGAGGGAGCAGTGAAACTAGTTCACCACTGAGGGAGAAGTAACACTAGTCCCCCACTGAGGGAGCAGTGACACTAGTACCCCTCTGAGGGAGGAGTGACACTAGTTCCCCACTGAGGGAGCAGTGACACTAGATCGCCACTGAGGGAGCAGTGACACTAGTTCCCCACTGAGGGAGCAGTGACACTAGTTCCTCATTGAGGGAACAGTGATACCAGTTCCGTAATGAGGGTGTAGTGACACAAGTTCCTCATTGAGGGAGGAGTGACACTAGTTCCCCACTGAGGGAGAAGTGACACTAGTTCCCCACTGAGGGAGGAGTGACACTAGTTCCTCACTGAGGGAGCAGTGGCATTTATTGCCCACTGAGGGAGCAGTGACACTAGCCCCACACTGAGGGAGCAGTAGCACTAGTTCCCCACTGAGGGAGCAGTGACACTAGTTCCCCACTGAGGGAGCAGTGACACTAGTTTCCCCACTGAGGGAGCAGTGGCACTAGTTCCCCACTGAGGGAGGAGTGACACTAGTTCCCCACTGAGGGAGCAGTGACACTAGCTCCTCACTGAGGGAGGAGTGACACTAGTTCACCAATGAGGGTGCAGTGAAACCAGTTCTTCACTGAGGGAGGAGTGAGACTACTTCCCCAATTAGGGAGGAGTGACACTAGGTCCCCAATGAGGGAGAAGTGACTCTCGGTCCCCAATGAGTGAGCAGTGACACGAGTTCCCCAATGAGGGAGGAGCGACACTCGTTCCCCAATAAGGGAGGAGTAACACTTTTTTCCCCACTGAGGGAGGAGTGACACGAGTTCACCACTGAGGGAGCAGTGACACTCGTTCCCCAATGAGGGAGCAGTGACACTAGGTCCCCAATGAGGGAGCAGTGACACGAGTTCCCCAATGAGGGAGGAGCGACACTAGTTCCCCAATGAGAGTGTAGTGACACTAGTTCCTCAATGAGGGAGCAGTGATACCAGTTCCGTAATGAGGGAGCAGTGACACTAGTTCCTCATTGAGGGAGGAGTGACACTAATTCCCCTCTGAGGGAGGAGTGACACTTGTTCCCCACTAAGGGAGCAGTGACACTAGTTCCCCAATGAGGGAGGAATGACACTAGTTCCCCACTGAGGGAGCAGTGACACTAGTTCCCCACTGAGGGAGCAGTGGCAGTAGTTCCCCACTGAGGTAGCAGGGACACTAGTTCCCCAATGAGGGAGCAGTGAAACCAGTTCTTCACTGAGGGAGGTGTGACACTAAATCACCAGTGAGGGTGCAGTGACACTAGTTACCCCACTGAGGGAGGAGTGTCACGAGTTCCCCTATGAGAGAGGAGTGACACTCGTTCCCCAATGGGGGAGCAGTGAAACCAGTTCATCACTGAAGGAGTAGTGACACTACTTCCCCAATTAGGGAGGAGTGACACTAGTTTCCCCACTGAGGTAGCAGTGACACGAGTTCCCCACTGAGGGAGGAGTGACACTAGATCCCCACTGAGGTAGCAGTGACACGAGTTCCCACTGAGGGAGGAGTGACACTGGATCCCCACGGAGGGAGGAGTGACACTAGTTCCACACTGAGGGAGGAGTGACACTAGTTTCCCCACTGAGGGAGGAGTGACACGAGTTCCCTACTGAGGGAGGAGTTACACTAAATCCCCACTGAGGGAGGAGTGACACTAGTTTCCCCACTGAGGGAGGAGTGACACGAGTTCCCCACTGAGGGAGGAGTGACACTAGTTCCCCTCTGAGGTGGCAGTGACACTAGTTCCCCACTGAGGCAGGAGTGACTCTAGTTTCCCCACTGAGGGAGGAGTGACACTGGTTCCCCACTGAGGTAGCAGTGACACTAGTTCCCCACTGAGGGAGGAGTGACACGAGTTACCCACTGAGGGAGGAGTGACACGGGTTCCCCACTGAGGGAGCAGTGAAACCAGTTCTTCACTGAGGGAGGAGTGACACTACTTCCCCAATTAGGGAGGAGTGACACGAGTTCCCCACTGAGGTAGCAGTGACACGGGTTCCCCACTGAGGTAGCAGTGACACTAGTTTCCCCACTGAGGGAGGAGTGACACGAGTTCACCACTGAGGGAGCAGTGACACCCGTTCCCCAATGAGGGAGCAGTGACACTCGGTCCCCAATGAGGGAGCAGTGACACGAGTTCCCCAATGAGGGAGGAGCGACACTAGTTCCCCAATCAGAGTGCAGTGACACTAGTTCCTCAATGAGGGAGCAGTGATACCAGTTCCGTAATGAGGGAGCAGTGACACTAGTTCCTCATTGAGGGAGGAGTGACACTAATTCCCCTCTGAGGGAGGAGTGACACTAGTTCCCCAATGTGGGAGCAGTGACACCAGATCGCCACTGAGATAGCAGTGACACTAGTTCCCCAATGAGGGAGGTGTGACACTAGTTTCCCCACTGAGGGAGGAGTGACACGAGTTCACCACTGAGGGAGCACTGACACTAGGTCCCCAATGAGGGAGCAGTGACACGAGTTCCACAATGAGGGAGGTGCGACACTAGTTCCCCAATGAGAGTGCAGAGACACTGGTTCCTCAATGAGGGAGCAGTGATACCAGTTCCCCAATGAGGAAGGAGTGACACTAGTTTCCCCAATGAGGAAGGAGTGACACTGGTTCCCCACTTAGGGAGCAGTGACACCAGTTCCCCAATGAGGAAGGAGTGACACTAGTTTCCCCACTTAGGGAGCAGTGACACTCGTTCCCCACTGAGGAAGGAGTGACACTAGTTTCCCCAATGAGGGAGGAGCGACACTGGTTCCCCACTTAGGGAGCAGTGACACTAGTTCCCCACTGAGGGAGCAGTGACACTAGTTCCCCAATGAGGAAGGAGTGACACTAGTTTCCCCAATGAGGAAGGAGTGACACTGGTTTCCCCCCTGAGGGAGGAGTGACACTATTTCCCCACTGAGGGAGGAGTAACACTAGTTCACCACAGAGGGAGCAGTGATTCCTTTTCCCTAATGAGGGAGCAGTGACACTAGAAACCCACTGAGGGAGCAGTGACACTAGTTCCCCACTGAGGGAGGAGTGACACTAGTTCCCCACTGAGGAAGGAGTGAAACTCGTTCCCCACTGAGGGAGGAGTGACACTAGTTCCCCAATGAGGGAGGAGTGACACTAGTTCCCCACTGAGGGAGGAGTGACACTAGTTTCCCCACTGAGGGAGGAGTGACACTAGTTCCCCAAAGAGGGAGGAGTGACACTAGTTCCCCACTGAGGGAGGAGTGACGCTAGTTCCCCACTGAGGGAGCAGTGACACTCGTTCCTCACTGAGGGAGCAGTGGCAGTAGTTCCCCACTGAGGTAGCAGGGACACTAGTTCCCCAATGAGGCAGCAGTGAAACCAGTTCTTCACTGAGGGAGGAGTGACACTAGTTCACAAATGAGGGTGCAGTGAAACCAGTTCTTCACTGAGGGAGGAGTGACACTACTTCCCCAATTAGGGAGGAATGACATTAGGTCCCCAATGAGGGAGCAGTGACACTAGGTCCCCAATGAGTGAGCAGTGACACGAGTTCCCCAATGAGGGAGGAGCGACACTCGTTCCCCAATAAGGGCGGAGTAACACTTTTTTCCCCACTGAGGGAGGAGTGACACGAGTTCACCACTGAGGGAGCAGTGACACTCGTTCCCCAATGAGGGAGCAGTGACACGAGGTCCCCAATGAGGGAGCAGTTGCACGAGTTCCCCAATGAGGGAGGAGCGACACTAGTTCCCCAATGAGAGTGCAGTGACACTAGTTCCTCAATGAGGGAGCAGTGATACCAGTTCCGTATTGAGGGAGCAGTGACACTAGTTCCTCATTGAGGGAGGAGTGACACTAGTTCCCCTCTGAGGAAGGAGTGACACTTGTTCCCCACTGAGAGAGCAGTGACACTAGTTCCCCACTGAGGGAGCAGAGACACTAGTTCATCATTGAGGGAGCAGTGACACTAGTTCACCACTGAGGGAGAAGTAACACTAGTCCCCCACTGAGGGAGCAGTGACACTAGTACCCCTCTGAGGGAGGAGTGACACTAGTTCCCCACTGAGGGAGCAGTGACACTAGCTCCTCATTGAGGGAGCAGTGAAACTAGTTCACCACTGAGGGAGAAGTAACACTAGTCCCCCACTGAGGGAGCAGTGACACTAGTACCCCTCTGAGGGAGGAGTGACACTAGTTCCCCACTGAGGGAGCAGTGACACTAGATCGCCACTGAGGGAGCAGTGACACTAGTTCCCCACTGAGGGAGCAGTGACACTAGTTCCTCATTGAGGGAACAGTGATACCAGTTCCGTAATGAGGGTGTAGTGACACAAGTTCCTCATTGAGGGAGGAGTGACACTAGTTCCCCACTGAGGGAGAAGTGACACTAGTTCCCCACTGAGGGAGGAGTGACACTAGATCCTCACTGAGGGAGCAGTGGCATTTATTGCCCACTGAGGGAGCAGTGACACTAGCCCCACACTGAGGGAGCAGTAGCACTAGTTCCCCACTGAGGGAGCAGTGACACTAGTTCCCCACTGAGGGAGGAGTGACACTAGTTCCCCACTGAGGGAGCAGTGACACTAGCTCCTCATTGAGGGAGGAGTGACACTAGTTCACCAATGAGGGTGCAGTGAAACCAGTTCTTCACTGAGGGAGGAGTGAGACTACTTCCCCAATTAGGGAGGAGTGACACTAGGTCCCCAATGAGGGAGAAGTGACTCTCGGTCCCCAATGAGTGAGCAGTGACACGAGTTCCCCAATGAGGGAGGAGCGACACTCGTTCCCCAATAAGGGAGGAGTAACACTTTTTTCCCCACTAAGGGAGGAGTGACACGAGTTCACCACTGAGGGAGCAGTGACACTCGTTCCCCAATGAGGGAGCAGTGACACTAGGTCCTCAATGAGGGAGCAGTGACACGAGTTCCCCAATGAGGGAGGAGCGACACTAGTTCCCCAATGAGAGTGTAGTGACACTAGTTCCTCAATGAGGGAGCAGTGATACCAGTTCCGTAATGAGGGAGCAGTGACACTAGTTCCTCATTGAGGGAGGAGTGACACTTGTTCCCCACTAAGGGAGCAGTGACACTAGTTCCCCAATGAGGGAGGAATGACACTAGTTCCCCACTGAGGGAGCAGTGGCACCAGTTCCCCACTGAGGGAGCAGTGAAACCAGTTCTTCACTGAGGGAGGTGTGACACTCGTTCACCAGTGAGGGAGCAGTGACACTAGTTCCCCACTGAGGGAGCAGTGACACTAGTTCCCCACTGAGGGAGGAGTGACACGAGTTCCCCACTGAGGGAGCAGTGACACTAGTTCCCCACTGAGGGAGCAGTGGCAGTAGTTCCCCACTGAGGTAGCAGGGACACTAGTTCCCCAATGAGGGAGCAGTGAAACCAGTTCTTCACTGAGGGAGGTGTGACACTAGTTCACCAGTGAGGGTGCAGTGACACTACTTCCCCAATTAGGGAGGAGTGACACTAGATCCCCACTGAGTTAGCAGTGACACTAGTTCCCCACTGACGGAGGAGTGACACGAGTTTCCGCACTGAGGGAGGAGTGACATTCGTTCCCCACTCAGGGAGGAGTGACACTAGTTCCGCACTGAGGGAGGTGTGACACTAGTTACCCCACTGAGGGAGGAGTGTCACGAGTTCCCCTATGAGAGAGGAGTGACACTAGTTCCCCAATGGGGGAGCAGTGAAACCAGTTCATCACTGAAGGAGTAGTGACACTACTTCCCCAATTAGGGAGGAGTGACACTAGTTTCCCCACTGAGGTAGCAGTGACACGAGTTCCCCACTGAGGGAGGAGTGACACTAGATCCCCACTGAGGTAGCAGTGACACGAGTTCCCCACTGAGGGAGGAGTGACACTGGATCCCCACGGAGGGAGGAGTGACACTAGTTCCACACTGAGGGAGGATTGACACTAGTTTCCCCACTGAGGGAGGAGTGACACGAGTTCCCTACTGAGGGAGGAGTTACACTAGATCCCCACTGAGGGAGGAGTGACACTAGTTTCCCCACTGAGGGAGGAGTGACACGAGTTCCCCACTGAGGGAGGAGTGACACTAGTTCCCCTCTGAGGTGGCAGTGACACTAGTTCCCCACTGAGGCAGGAGTGACTCTAGTTTCCCCACTGAGGCAGGAGTGACACTGGTTCCCCACTGAGGTAGCAGTGACACTAGTTCCCCACTGAGGGAGGAGTGACACGAGTTACCCACTGAGGGAGGAGTGACACGGGTTCCCCACTGAGGGAGCAGTGAAACCAGTTCTTCACTGAGGGAGGAGTGACACTACTTCCCCAATTAGGGAGGAGTGACACGAGTTCCCCACTGAGGGAGCAGTGACACGGTTTCCCCACTGAGGTAGCAGTGACACTAGTTTCCCCACTGAGGGAGGAGTGACACTAGTTCACCACTGAGGGAGCAGTGACACCCGTTCCCCAATGAGGGAGCAGTGACACTCGGTCCCCAATGAGGGAGCAGTGACACGAGTTCCCCAATGAGGGAGGAGCGACACTAGTTCCCCAATCAGAGTGCAGTGACACTAGTTCCTCAATGAGGGAGCAGTGATACCAGTTCCGTAATGAGGGAGCAGTGACACTAGTTCCTCATTGAGGGAGGAGTGACACTAATTCCCCTCTGAGGGAGGAGTGACACTTGTACCCCACTAAGGGAGCAGTGACACTAGTTCCCCAATGAGGGAGGAATGACACTAGTTCCCCACTGAGGGAGCAGTGGCACCAGTTCCCCACTGAGGGAGCAGTGGCAGTAGTTCCCCACTGAGGTAGCAGGGACACTAGTTCCCCACTGAGGGAGCAGTGAAACCAGTTCTTCACTGAGGGAGGTGTGACACTAGTTCACCAGTGAGGGAGCAGTGACACTAGTTCCCCACTGAGGGAGCAGTGACACGAGTTCCCCACTGAGGGAGGAGTGACACGAGTTCCCCACTGAGGGAGCAGTGACACTAGTTCCCCACTGAGGGAGCAGTGGCAGTAGTTCCCCACTGAGGTAGCAGGGACACTAGTTCCCCAATGAGGGAGCAGTGAAACCAGTTCTTCACTGAGGGAGGTGTGACACTAGTTCACCAGTGAGGGTGCAGTGACACTACTTCCCCAATTAGGGAGGAGTGACACTAGATCCCCACTGAGTTAGCAGTGACACTAGTTCCCCACTGACGGAGGAGTGACACGAGTTTCCGCACTGAGGGAGGAGTGACACTCGTTCCCCACTCAGGGAGGAGTGACACTAGTTCCGCACTGAGGGAGGTGTGACACTAGTTACCCCACTGAGGGAGGAGTGTCACGAGTTCCCCTATGAGAGAGGAGTGACACTAGTTCCCCAATGGGGGAGCAGTGAAACCAGTTCATCACTGAAGGAGTAGTGACACTACTTCCCCAATTAGGGAGGAGTGACACTAGTTTCCCCACTGAGGTAGCAGTGACACGAGTTCCCCACTGAGGGAGGAGTGACACTAGATCCCCACTGAGGTAGCAGTGACACGAGTTCCCCACTGAGGGAGGAGTGAGACTGGATCCCCATGGAGGGAGGAGTGACACTAGTTCCACACTGAGGGAGGAGTGACACTAGTTTCCCCACTGAGGGAGGAGTGACACGAGTTCCCTACTGAGGGAGGAGTTACACTAGATCCCCACTGAGGGAGGAGTGACACTAGTTTCCCCACTGAGGGAGGAGTGACACGAGTTCCCCACTGAGGGAGGAGTGACACTAGTTCCCCTCTGAGGTGGCAGTGACACTAGTTCCCCACTGAGGCAGGAGTGACTCTAGTTTCCCCACTGAGGCAGGAGTGACACTGGTTCCCCACTGAGGTAGCAGTGACACTAGTTCCCCACTGAGGGAGGAGTGACACGAGTTACCCACTGAGGGAGGAGTGACACGGGTTCCCCACTGAGGGAGCAGTGAAACCAGTTCTTCACTGAGGGAGGAGTGACACTACTTCCCCAATTAGGGAGGAGTGACACGAGTTCCCCACTGAGGGAGCAATGACACGGGTTCCCCACTGAGGTAGCAGTGACACTAGTTTCCCCACTGAGGGAGGAGTGACACTAGTTCACCACTGAGGGAGCAGTGACACCCGTTCCCCAATGAGGGAGCAGTGACACTCGGTCCCCAATGAGGGAGCAGTGACACGAGTTCCCCAATGAGGGAGGAGCGACACTAGTTCCCCAATCAGAGTGCAGTGACACTAGTTCCTCAATGAGGGAGCAGTGATACCAGTTCCGTAATGAGGGAGCAGTGACACTAGTTCCTCATTGAGGGAGGAGTGACACTAATTCCCCTCTGAGGGAGGAGTGACACTTGTACCCCACTAAGGGAGCAGTGACACTAGTTCCCCAATGAGGGAGGAATGACACTAGTTCCCCACTGAGGGAGCAGTGGCACCAGTTCCCCACTGAGGGAGCAGTGGCAGTAGTTCCCCACTGAGGTAGCAGGGACACTAGTTCCCCAATGAGGGAGCAGTGAAACCAGTTCTTCACTGAGGGAGGTGTGACACTAGTTCACCAGTGAGGGAGCAGTGACACTAGTTCCCCACTGAGGGAGCAGTGACACGAGTTCCCCACTGAGGGAGGAGTGACACGAGTTCCCCACTGAGGGAGCAGTGACACTAGTTCCCCACTGAGGGAGCAGTGGCAGTAGTTCCCCACTGAGGTAGCAGGGACACTAGTTCCCCAATGAGGGAGCAGTGAAACCAGTTCTTCACTGAGGGAGGTGTGACACTAGTTCACCAGTGAGGGTGCAGTGACACTACTTCCCCAATTAGGGAGGAGTGACACTAGATCCCCACTGAGTTAGCAGTGACACTAGTTCCCCACTGACGGAGGAGTGACACGAGTTTCCGCACTGAGGGAGGAGTGACACTCGTTCCCCACTCAGGGAGGAGTGACACTAGTTCCCCACTGAGGGAGGTGTGACACTAGTTACCCCACTGAGGGAGGAGTGTCACGAGTTCCCCTATGAGAGAGGAGTGACACTAGTTCCCCAATGGGGAGCAGTGAAACCAGTTCATCACTGAAGGAGTAGTGACACTACTTCCCCAATTAGGGAGGAGTGACACTAGTTTCCCCACTGAGGTAGCAGTGACACGAGTTCCCCACTGAGGGAGGAGTGACACTAGATCCCCACTGAGGTAGCAGTGACACGAGTTCCCCACTGAGGGAGGAGTGACACTGGATCCCCACGGAGGGAGGAGTGACACTAGTTCCACACTGAGGGAGGAGTGACACTAGTTTCCCCACTGAGGGAGGAGTGACACGAGTTCCCTACTGAGGGAGGAGTTACACTAGATCCCCACTGAGGGAGGAGTGACACTAGTTTCCCCACTGAGGGAGGAGTGACACGAGTTCCCTACTGAGGGAGGAGTTACACTAGATCCCCACTGAGGGAGGAGTGACACTAGTTTCCCCACTGAGGGAGGAGTGACACGAGTTCCCCACTGAGGGAGGAGTGACACTAGTTCCCCTCTGAGGTGGCAGTGACACTAGTTTCCCCACTGAGGGAGGAGTGACACTAGTTTCCCCACTGAGGGAGGAGTGACACGAGTTCCCTACTGAGGGAGGAGTTACACTAGATCCCCACTGAGGGAGGAGTGACACTAGATCCCCACTGTGGTAGCAGTGACACGAGTTCCCCACTGAGGGAGGAGTGACACTGGATCCCCACGGAGGGAGGAGTGACACTAGTTCCACACTGAGGGAGGAGTGACACTAGTTTCCCCACTGAGGGAGGAGTGACACGAGTTCCCTACTGAGGGAGGAGTGACACTAGTTTCCCCACTGAGGGAGGAGTGACACGAGTTCCCCACTGAGGGAGGAGTGACACTAGTTCCCCTCTGAGGTGGCAGTGACACTAGTGCCCCACTGAGGCAGGAGTGACTCTAGTTTCCCCACTGAGGGAGGAGTGACACTGGTTCCCCACTGAGGTAGCAGTGACACTAGTTCCCCACTGAGGGAGGAGTGACACGAGTTACCCACTGAGGGAGGAGTGACACGGGTTCCCCACTGAGGGAGCAGTGAAACCAGTTCTTCACTGAGGGAGGAGTGACACTACTTCCCCAATTAGGGAGGAGTGACACGAGTTCCCCACTGAGGTAGCAGTGACACGGGTTCCCCACTGAGGTAGCAGTGACACTAGTTTCCCCACTGAGGGAGGAGTGACACTAGTTCACCACTGAGGGAGCAGTGACACTCGTTCCCCAATGAGGGAGAAGTGACACTCGGTCCCCAATGAGGGAGCAGTGACACGAGTTCCCCAATGAGGGAGGAGCGACACTAGTTCCCCAATCAGAGTGCAGTGACACTAGTTCCTCAATGAGGGAGCAGTGATACCAGTTCCGTAATGAGGGAGCAGTGACACTAGTTCCTCATTGAGGGAGGAGTGACAATAGTTCCCCACTGAGGGAGAAGTAAAACTAGTCCCCCACTGAGGGAGCAGTGACACTAGTTCCCCACTGAGGAAGGAGTGACACTAGTTCCCCACTGAGGGAGCAGTGACACTATTTCCCCACTGAGGGAGGAGTGACACTAATTCCCCATTGAGGGAGCAGTGGCACTAGTTCGCCAATGAGGGAGCAGTGAAACCAGTTCTTCACTGAGGGAGGAGTGACACTAGTTCCCCACTAAGGGAGGAGTGACACTAGTTTCCCCACAGTGGTAGCAGTGATACTAGTTCCCCACTGAGGGAGGAGTGACACTAGTTTCCCCACTGAGGTAGCAGTGACACTAGTTCCCCACTGAGGGAGGAGTGACACTATTTTCCCCACTGAGGTAGCAGTGATACTAGTTCCCCAATGAGGGAGCAGTGAAACCAGTTCTTCACTGAGGGAGGAGTGACACTAGTTTCCCCACTGAGGTAGCAGTGACACGAGTTCCCCACTGAGGTAGCAGTGACACGAGTTCCCCACTGAGGTAGCAGTGATACTAGTTCCCCAATGAGGGAGGAGTGACACTAGTTTCCCCACTGAGGGAGGAGTGACACTAGTTCCCCACTGAGGTAGCAGTGACACGAGTTCCCCACTGAGGGAAGAGTGACACTACTTCCCCAATCAGGGAGGAGTGACACGAGTTCCCCACTGAGGGAGGAGTGACACTAGTTTCCCCACTGAGGGAGGAGTGACACGAGTTCCCCACTGAGGGAGGAGTGACACTAGATCGCCACTGAGGGAGGAGTGACACTAGTTTCCCCACTGAGGGAGGAGTGACACGAGTTCCCCACTGAGGGAGGAGTGACACTAGTTCCCCACTGAGGGAGGAGTGACACTAGTTCCCCACTGAGGGAGGAGTGACACTAGTTTCCCCACTAAGGGAGGAGTGACACTAGTTCCCCACTGAGGGAGCAGTGACACTATTTCCCCACTGAGGGAGGAGTGACTCTAGTTCCCCACTGAGGGAGGAGTGACACTATTTTCCCCACTGAGGTAGCAGTGATACTAGTTCCCCAATGAGGGAGCAGTGAAACCAGTTCTTCACTGAGGGAGGAGTGACACTAGTTTCCCCACTGAGGTAGCAGTGACACGAGTTCCCCACTGAGGTAGCAGTGAAACCAGTTCTTCACTGAGGGAGGAGTGACACGAGTTCCCCACTGAGGTAGCAGTGATACTAGTTCCCCAGTGAGGGAGGAGTGACACTAGTTTCCCCACTGAGGGAGGAGTGACACTAGTTCCCCACTGAGGTAGCAGTGACACGAGTTCCCCACTGAGGGAAGAGTGACACTAATTCCCCAATCAGGGAGGAGTGACAGGAGTTCCCCACTGAGGGAGGAGTGACACTAGTTTCCCCACTGAGGGAGGAGTGACACGAGTTCCCCACTGAGGGAGGAGTGACACTAGATCGCCACTGAGGGAGGAGTGACACTAGTTTCCCTACTGAGGGAGGAGTGACACGAGTTCCCCACTGAGGGAGGAGTGACACTAGTTCCCCACTGAGGGAGGAGTGACACTAGTTCCCCACTGAGGGAGGAGTGACACTAGTTCCCCACTGAGGGAGGAGTGACACTAGTTTCCCCACTGAGGGAGGAGTGACACTAGTTCCCCACTGAGGTAGCAGTGACACTAGTTCCCCACTGAGGGAGGAGTGACTCTGGTTTCCCCACTGAGGGAGGAGTGACACGAGTTCCCCACTGAGGTAGCAGTGATACTAGTTCCCCAATGAGGGAGGAGTGACACTAGTTCCCCACTGAGGTAGCAGTGACACTAGTTCCCCACTGAGGGAGGAGTGACTCTGGTTTCCCCACTGAGGGAGGAGTGACACGAGTTCCCCACTGAGGTAGCAGTGATACTAGTTCCCCAATGAGGGAGGAGTGACACTAGTTCCCCACTGAGGTAGCAGTGACACGAGTTCCCCACTGAGGGAGGAGTGACACTAGTTTCCCACTGAGGGAGGAGTGACACGAGTTTCCCCACTGAGGGAGGAGTGACACGAGTTCCCCACTGAGAGAGGAGTGACACTACTTCCCCAATTAGGGAGGAGTGACACGAGTTCCCCACTGAGGGAGGAGTGACACTAGTTTCCCCACTGAGGGAGGAGTGACACGAGTTCCCCACTGAGGGAGGAGTGACACGAGATCCCCACTGAGGGAGGAATGACAATAGTTTCCCCACTGAGGGAAGAGTGACACGAGTTCCCCACTGAGGGAGGAGTGACACTAGTTCCCCACTGTGGTTGCAGTGACACTAGTGCCCCACTGAGGGAGGATTGACTCGAGTTTCTCCACTGAGGGAGGAGTGACACTGGTTCCCCACTGAGGTAGCAGTGACACAAGTTCCCCACTGAGGGAGAAGTGACACGAGTTACCCACTGAGGGAGGATTGACACTAGTTCCCCACTGAGGGAGGAGTGACACTGCTTCCCCAATGAGGGAGCAGTGACACCAGATCGCCACTGAGGGAGGAGTGACACTAGTTCCGCACTGAGGGAGGAGTGACACTAGTTCCCCAATGAGGGAGCAGTGAAACCAGTTCTTCACTGAGGGAGGAGTGACACTAGTACCCCACTGAGGTAGCAGTGACACGAGTTCCCCACTGAGGTAGCAGTGAAACCAGTTCTTCACTGAGGGAGGAGTGACACTACTTCCCCAATTAGGGAGGAGTGACATGAGTTCCCCACTGAGGTAGCAGTGATACTAGTTCCCCAATGAGGGAGGAGTGACACTAGTTCCCCACTGAGGTAGCAGTGACACGAGTTCCCCACTGAGGGAGGAGTGACACTCGTTCCCCACTGAGGGAGGAGCGACACGAGTGTCCCCACTGAGGGAGGAGTGACACGAGTTCCCCACTGAGAGAGGAGTGACACTACTTCCCCAATTAGGGAGCAGTGACACGAGTTCCCCACTAAGGGAGGAGTGACACTAGTTCCACACTGAGGGAGGAGTGACACTAGTTTCCCCACTGAGGGAGGAGTGACACGAGTTCCCTACTGAGGGAGGAGTTACACTAGATCCCCACTGAGGGAGGAGTGACACTAGTTTCCCCACTGAGGGAGGAGTGACACGAGTTCCCCACTGAGGGAGGAGTGACACTAGTTCCCCTCTGAGGTAGCAGTGACACTAGTTCCCCACTGAGGCAGGAGTGACTCTAGTTTCCCCACTGAGGGAGGAGTGACACTGGTTCCCCACTGAGGTAGCAGTGACACTAGTTCCCCACTGAGGGAGGAGTGACACGAGTTACCCACTGAGGGAGGAGTGACACGAGTTCCCCACTGAGGGAGCAGTGAAACCAGTTCTTCACTGAGGGAGGAGTGACACTACTTCCCCAATTAGGGAGGAGTGACACGAGTTCCCCACTGAGGTAGCAGTGACACGAGTTCCCCACTGAGGTAGCAGTGACACTAGTTTCCCCACTGAGGGAGGAGTGACACTAGTTCACCACTGAGGGAGCAGTGACACCCGTTCCCCAATGAGGGAGCAGTGACACTCGGTCCCCAATGAGCGAGCAGTGACACGAGTTCCCCAATGAGGGAGGAGCGACACTAGTTCCCCAATCAGAGTGCAGTGACACTAGTTCCTCAATGAGGGAGCAGTGATACCAGTTCCGTAATGAGGGAGCAGTGACACTAGTTCCTCATTGAGGGAGGAGTGACACTAGTTCCCCACTGAGGGAGGAGTGACACTAGTTCCCCACTGAGGGAGCAGTGACACCATTTCCCCACTGAGGGAGGAGTGACTCTAGTTCCCCACTGAGGGAGGAGTGCCACTAGTTCCCCACTGAGGGAGCAGTGACACTAATTCCCCATTGAGGGAGCAGTGGCACTAGTTCGCCAATGAGGGAGCAGTGAAACCAGTTCTTCACTGAGGGAGGAGTGACACTAGTTCACCAATGAGGGAGGAGGAACACTAGTTCCCCACTGAGGTAGCAGTGACACTAGTTCCCCACTGAGGGGGGAGTGACACCAGTTTCCCCACAGTGGTAGCAGTGATACTAGTTCCCCACTGAGGGAGGAGTGACACTAGTTTCCCCACTGAGGTAGCAGTGACACTAGTTCCCCACTGAGGGAGGAGTGACACTATTTTCCCCACTGAGGTAGCAGTGATACTAGTTCCCCAATGAGGGAGCAGTGAAACCAGTTCTTCACTGAGGGAAGAGTGACACTAGTTTCCCCACTGAGGTAGCAGTGACACGAGTTCCCCACTGAGGTAGCAGTGAAACCAGTTCTTCAGTGAGGGAGGAGTGACACGAGTTCCCCACTGAGGTAGCAGTGATACTAGTTCCCCAATGAGGGAGGAGTGACACTAGTTTCCCCACTGAGTGAGGAGTGACACTAGTTCCCCACTGAGGTAGCAGTGACACGAGTTCCCCACTGAGGGAAGAGTGACACTACTTCCCCAATCAGGGAGGAGTGACACGAGTTCCCCACTGAGGGAGGAGTGACACTAGTTTCCCCACTGAGGGAGGAGTGACACGAGTTCCCCACTGAGGGAGGAGTGACACTAGATCCCCACTGAGGGAGGAGTGACACTAGTTTCCCCACTGAGGGAGGAGTGACACGAGTTCCCCACTGAGGGAGGAGTGACACTAGTTCCCCACTGAGGTAGCAGTGACACTAGTTCCCCACTGAGGGAGGTGTGACACTAGTTTCCCCACTGAGGGAGGAGTGACACGAGTTCCCCACTGAGGTAGCAGTGACACTAGTTCCCCACTGAGGGAGGAGTGACTCTGGTTTCCCCACTGAGGGAGGAGTGACACGAGTTCCCCACTGAGGTAGCAGTGATACTAGTTCCCCAATGAGGGAGGAGTGACACTAGTTCCCCACTGAGGTAGCAGTGACACGAGTTCCCCACTGAGGGAGGAGTGACACTAGTTCCCCACTGAGGGAGGAGTGACACGAGTTTCCCCACTGAGGGAGGAGTGACACGAGTTCCCCACTGAGAGAGGAGTGACACTACTTCCCCAATTAGGGAGGAGTGACACGAGTTCCCCACTGAGGGAGGAGTGACACTAGTTTCCCCACTGAGGGAGGAGTGACACGAGTTCTCCACTGAGGGAGGAGTGACACGAGATCCCCACTGAGGGAGGAATGACACTAGTTTCCCCACTGAGGGAGGAGTGACACGAGTTCCCCACTGTGGTTGCAGTGACACTAGTGCCCCACTGAGGGAGGATTGACTCTAGTTTCTCCACTGAGGGAGGAGTGACACTGCTTCCCCAATGAGGGAGCAGTGACACCAGATCGCCACTGAGGGAGGAGTGACACTAGTTCCGCACTGAGGGAGGAGTGACACTAGTTCCCCAATGAGGGAGCAGTGAAACCAGTTCTTCACTGAGGGAGGAGTGACACTAGTTTCCCCACTGAGGTAGCAGTGACACGAGTTCCCCACTGAGGTAGCAGTGAAACCAGTTCTTCACTGAGGGAGGAGTGACACTACTTCCCCAATTAGGGAGGAGTGACACGAGTTCCCCACTGAGGTAGCAGTGATACTAGTTCCCCAATGAGGGAGGAGTGACACTAGTTCCCCACTGAGGTAGCAGTGACACGAGTTCCCCACTGAGGGAGGAGTGACACTCGTTCCCCACTGAGGGAGGAGTGACACGAGTGTCCCCACTGAGGGAGGAGTGACACGAGTTCCCCAATTAGGGAGGAGTGACACGAGTTCCCCACTAAGGGAGGAGTGACACTAGTTTCCCCACTGAGGGAGGAGTGACACGAGTTCCCCAATCAGAGTGCAGTGACACTAGTTCCTCAATGAGGGAGCAGTGATACTAGTTCCCCACTGAGGGAGAAGTAACACTAGTTCCCCACTGAGGGAGCAGTGACACTAGTTCCCCACTGAGGCAGGAGTGACACTACTTTCTCACTGAGGGAGCAGTGACATTAGTTCCCCACTGAGGGTGCAGTAAAACTAGTTCCCCACTGAGGGAGCAGTGACACTAGTTCCCCACTGAGGGAGGAGTGACACTCGTTCCCCACTTCGGGAGCAGTGACACTAGTTCCCCACGGAGGGAGGAGTGACAAATGTTCCCCACTGAGGGAGCAGTGACACTATTTCCCCATTGATGGAGGAGTGACTCTAGTTCCCCACTGAGGGAGGAGTGACACTAGTTCCCCACTGAGGGAGCAGTGACACTAATTCCCCACTGAGGGAGCAGTGGCACCAGTTCCCCAATGAGGGAGCAGTGAAACCAGTTCTTCACTGAGGGAGGAGTGACACTAGTTCACCAATAAGGGAGGAGGAACACTAGTTCCCCACTGAGGTAGCAGTGACACTAGCACCCCACTGAGGGAGGAGTGACAATAGTTTCCCCACAGAGGTAGCAGTGATCCTCGTTCCCCACTGAGGGAGCAGTGACACTAGTTCCCCACTGAGGGAGCAGTGGCAGTAGTTCCCCACTGAGGTAGCAGGGACACTAGTTCCCCAATGAGGGAGCAGTGAAACCAGTTCTTCACTGAAGGAGGTGTGACACTAGTTCACCAGTGAGGGTGCAGTGACACTACTTCCCCAATTAGGGAGGAGTGACACTAGATCCCCACTGAGTTAGCAGTGACACTAGTTCCCCACTGACGGAGGAGTGACACGAGTTTCCGCACTGAGGGAGGAGTGACACTCGTTCCCCACTCAGGGAGGAGTGACACTAGTTCCCCACTGAGGGAGGTGTGACACTAGTTACCCCACTGAGGGAGGAGTGTCACGAGTTCCCCTATGAGGGAGGAGTGACACTAGTTCCCCAATGGGGGAGCAGTGAAACCAGTTCATCACTGAAGGAGTAGTGACACTACTTCCCCAATTAGGGAGGAGTGACACTAGTTTCCCCACTGAGGTAGCAGTGACACGAGTTCCCCACTGAGGGAGGAGTGACACTAGATCCCCACTGAGGTAGCAGTGACACGAGTTCCCCACTGAGGGAGGAGTGACACTGGATCCCCACGGAGGGAGGAGTGACACTAGTTCCACACTGAGGGAGGAGTGACACTAGTTTCCCCACTGAGGGAGGAGTGACACGAGTTCCCTACTGAGGGAGGAGTTACACTAGATCCCCACTGAGGGAGGAGTGACACTAGTTTCCCCACTGAGGGAGCAGTGACACTAATTCCCCATTGAGGGAGCAGTGGCACTAGTTCGCCAATGAGGGAGCAGTGAAACCAGTTCTTCACTGAGGGAGGAGTGACACTAGTTCCCCACTAAGGGAGGAGTGACACTAGTTTCCCCACAGTGGTAGCAGTGATACTAGTTCCCCACTGAGGGAGGAGTGACACTAGTTTCCCCACTGAGGTAGCAGTGACACTAGTTCCCCACTGAGGAAGGAGTGACACTATTTTCCCCATTGAGGTAGCAGTGATACTAGTTCCCCAATGAGGGAGCAGTGAAACCAGTTCTTCACTGAGGGAGGAGTGACACTAGTTTCCCCACTGAGGTAGCAGTGACACGAGTTCCCCACTGAGGTAGCAGTGAAACCAGTTCTTCACTGAGGGAGGAGAGACACGAGTTCCCCACTGAGGTAGCAGTGATACTAGTTCCCCAATGAGGGAGGAGTGACACTAGTTTCCCCACTGAGGGAGGAGTGACACTAGTTCCCCACTGAGGTAGCAGTGACACGAGTTCCCCACTGAGGGAAGAGTGACACTACTTCCCCAATCAGGGAGGAGTGACACGAGTTCCCCACTGAGGGAGGAGTGACACTAGTTTCCCCACTGAGGGAGGAGTGACACGAGTTCCCCACTGAGGGAGGAGTAACACTAGATCCCCACTGAGGGAGGAGTGACACTAGTTTCCCCACTGAGGGAGGAGTGACACGAGTTCCCCACTGAGGGAGGAGTGACACTAGTTCCCCACTGAGGGAGGAGTGACACTAGTTCCCCACTGAGGGAGGAGTGACACTAGTTTCCCCACTGAGGGAGGAGTGACACTAGTTCCCCACTGAGGTAGCAGTGACACTAGTTCCCCACTGAGGGAGGAGTGACTCTGGTTTCCCCACTGAGGGAGGAGTGACACGAGTTCCCCACTGAGGTAGCAGTGATACTAGTTCCCCAATGAGGGAGGAGTGACACTAGTTCCCCACTGAGGTAGCAGTGACACGAGTTCCCCACTGAGGGAGGAGTGACACTAGTTCCCCACTGAGGGAGGAGTGACACGAGTTTCCCCACTGAGGGAGGAGTGACACGAGTTTCCCCACTGAGGGAGGAGTGACACTACTTCCCCAATTAGGGAGGAGTGACACGAGTTCCCCACTGAGGGAGGAGTGACACTTGTTTCCCCACTGAGGGAGGAGTGACACGAGTTCCCCACTGAGGGAGGAGTGACACGAGATCCCCACTGAGGGAGGAATGACAATAGTTTCCCCACTGAGGGAGGAGTGACACGAGTTCCCCACTGAGGGAGGAGTGACACTAGTTCCCCACTGTGGTTGCAGTGACACTAGTGCCCCACTGAGGGAGGATTGACTCTAGTTTCTCCACTGAGGGAGGAGTGACACTGGTTCCCCACTGAGGTAGCAGTGACACAAGTTCCCCACTGAGGGAGAAGTGACACGAGTTACCCACTGAGGGAGGATTGACACTAGTTCCCCACTGAGGGAGGAGTGACACTGCTTCCCCAATGAGGGAGCAGTGACACCAGATCGCCACTGAGGGAGGAGTGACACTAGTTCCGCACTGAGGGAGGAGTGACACTAGTTCCCCAATGAGGGAGCAGTGAAACCAGTTCTTCACTGAGGGAGGAGTGACACTAGTACCCCACTGAGGTAGCAGTGACACGAGTTCCCCACTGAGGTAGCAGTGAAACCAGTTCTTCACTGAGGGAGGAGTGACACTACTTCCCCAATTAGGGAGGAGTGACATGAGTTCCCCACTGAGGTAGCAGTGATACTAGTTCCCCAATGAGGGAGGAGTGACACTAGTTCCCCATTGAGGTAGCAGTGACACGAGTTCCCCACTGAGGGAGGAGTGACACTCGTTCCCCACTGAGGGAGGAGCGACACGAGTGTCCCCACTGAGGGAGGAGTGACACGAGTTCCCCACTGAGAGAGGAGTGACACTACTTCCCCAATTAGGGAGGAGTGACACGAGTTCTCCACTAAGGGAGCAGTGACACTAGTTCCACACTGAGGGAGGAGTGACACTAGTTTCCCCACTGAGGGAGGAGTGACACGAGTTCCCTACTGAGGGAGGAGTTACACTGGATCCCCACTGAGGGAGGAGTGACACTAGTTTCCCCACTGAGGGAGGAGTGACACGAGTTCCCCACTGAGGGAGGAGTGACACTAGTTCCCCTCTGAGGTAGCAGTGACACTAGTTCCCCACTGAGGCAGGAGTGACTCTAGTTTCCCCACTGAGGGAGGAGTGACACTGGTTCCCCACTGAGGTAGCAGTGACACTAGTTCCCCACTGAGGGAGGAGTGACACGAGTTACCCACTGAGGGAGGAGTGACACGAGTTCCCCACTGAGGGAGCAGTGAAACCAGTTCTTCACTGAGGGAGGAGTGACACTACTTCCCCAATTAGGGAGGAGTGACACGAGTTCCCCACTGAGGTAGCAGTGACACGAGTTCCCCACTGAGGTAGCAGTGACACTAGTTTCCCCACTGAGGGAGGAGTGACACTAGTTCACCACTGAGGGAGCAGTGACACCCGTTCCCCAATGAGGGAGCAGTGACACTCGGTCCCCAATGAGGGAGCAGTGACACGAGTTCCCCAATGAGGGAGGAGCGACACTAGTTCCCCAATCAGAGTGCAGTGACACTAGTTCCTCAATGAGGGAGCAGTGATACCAGTTCCGTAATGAGGGAGCAGTGACACTAGTTCCTCATTGAGGGAGGAGTGACACTAGTTCCCCACTGAGGGAGAAGTAAAACTAGTCCCCCACTGAGGGAGCAGTGACACTAGTTCCCCACTGAGGGAGGAGTGACACTAGTTCCCCACTGAGGGAGCAGTGACACCATTTCCCCACTGAGGGAGGAGTGACTCTAGTTCCCCACTGAGGGAGGAGTGCCACTAGTTCCCCACTGAGGGAGCAGTGACACTAATTCCCCATTGAGGGAGCAGTGGCACTAGTTCGCCAATGAGGGAGCAGTGAAACCAGTTCTTCACTGAGGGAGGAGTGACACTAGTTCACCAATGAGGGAGGAGGAACACTAGTTCCCCACTGAGGTAGCAGTGACACTAGTTCCCCACTGAGGGGGGAGTGACACTAGTTTCCCCACAGTGGTAGCAGTGATACTAGTTCCCCTCTGAGGGAGGAGTGACACTAGTTTCCCCACTGAGGTAGCAGTGACACTAGTTCCCCACTGAGGGAGGAGTGACACTATTTTCCCCACTGAGGTAGCAGTGATACTAGTTCCCCAATGAGGGAGCAGTAAAACCAGTTCTTCACTGAGGGAGGAGTGACACTAGTTTCCCCACTGAGGTAGCAGTGACACGAGTTCCCCACTGAGGTAGCAGTGAAACCAGTTCTTCAGTGAGGGAGGAGTGACACGAGTTCCCCACTGAGGTAGCAGTGATACTAGTTCCCCAATGAGGGAGGAGTGACACTAGTTTCCCCACTGAGGGAGGAGTGACACTAGTTCCCCACTGAGGTAGCAGTGACACGAGTTCCCCACTGAGGGAAGAGTGACACTACTTCCCCAATCAGGGAGGAGTGACACGAGTTCCCCACTGAGGGAGGAGTGACACTAGTTTCCCCACTGAGGGAGGAGTGACACTAGTTCCCCACTGAGGTAGCAGTGACACTAGTTCCCCACTGAGGGAGGTGTGACACTAGTTTCCCCACTGAGGGAGGAGTGACACGAGTTCCCCACTGAGGGAGGAGTGACACTCGTTCCCCACTGAGGTAGCAGTGACACTAGTTCCCCACTGAGGGAGGAGTGACTCTGGTTTCCCCACTGAGGGAGGAGTGACACGAGTTCCCCACTGAGGTAGCAGTGATACTAGTTCCCCAATGAGGGAGGAGTGACACTAGTTCCCCACTGAGGTAGCAGTGACACGAGTTCCCCACTGAGGGAGGAGTGACACTAGTTCCCCACTGAGGGAGGAGTGACACGAGTTTCCCCACTGAGGGAGGAGTGACACGAGTTCCCCACTGAGAGAGGAGTGACACTACTTCCCCAATTAGGGAGGAGTGACACGAGTTCCCCACTGAGGGAGGAGTGACACTAGGTTCCCCACTGAGGTAGCAGTGACACAAGTTCCCCACTGAGGGAGAAGTGACACGAGTTACCCACTGAGGGAGGATTGACACTAGTTCCCCACTGAGGGAGGAGTGACACTGCTTCCCCAATGAGGGAGCAGTGACACCAGATCGCCACTGAGGGAGGAGTGACACTAGTTCCGCTCTGAGGGAGGAGTGACACTAGTTCCCCAATGAGGGAGCAGTGAAACCAGTTCTTCACTGAGGGAGGAGTGACACTAGTTTCCCCACTGAGGTAGCAGTGACACGAGTTCCCCACTGAGGTAGCAGTGAAACCAGTTCTTCACTGAGGGAGGAGTGACACTACTTCCCCAATTAGGGAGGAGTGACACGAGTTCCCCACTGAGGTAGCAGTGATACTAGTTCCCCAATGAGGGAGGAGTGACACTAGTTCCCCACTGAGGTAGCAGTGACACTCGTTCCCCACTGAGGGAGGAGTGACACGAGCGTCCCCACTGAGGGAGGAGTGACACGAGTGTCCCCACTGAGGGAGGAGTGACACGAGTTCCCCACTGAGAGAGGAGTGACACTACTTCCCCAATTAGGGAGGAGTGACACGAGTTCCCCACGAAGGGAGGAGTGACACTAGTTTCCCCACTGAGGGAGGAGTGACACGAGTTCCCCAATCAGAGTGCAGTGACACTAGTTCCTCAATGAGGGAGCAGTGATACTAGTTCCCCACTGAGGGAGAAGTAACACTAGTTCCCCACTGAGGGAGCAGTGACACTAGTTCCCCACTGAGGCAGGAGTGACACTACTTTCTCACTGAGGGAGCAGTGACATTAGTTCCCCACTGAGGGTGCAGTAAAACTAGTTCCCCACTGAGGGAGCAGTGACACTAGTTCCCCACTGAGGGAGGAGTGACACTCGTTCCCCACTTCGGGAGCAGTGACACTAGTTCCCCACGGAGGGAGGAGTGACAAATGTTCCCCACTGAGGGAGCAGTGACACTATTTCCCCACTGATGGAGGAGTGACTCTAGTTCCCCACTGAGGGAGGAGTGACACTAGTTCCCCACTGAGGGAGCAGTGACACTAATTCCCCACTGAGGGAGCAGTGGCACCAGTTCCCCAATGAGGGAGCAGTGAAACCAGTTCTTCACTGAGGGAGGAGTGACACTAGTTCACCAATAAGGGAGGAGGAACACTAGTTCCCCACTGAGGTAGCAGTGACACTAGCACCCCACTGAGGGAGGAGTGACAATAGTTTCCCCACAGAGGTAGCAGTGATCCTCGTTCCCCACTGAGGGAGCAGTGACACTAGTTCCCCACTGAGGGAGCAGTGGCAGTAGTTCCCCACTGAGGTAGCAGGGACACTAGTTCCCCAATGAGGGAGCAGTGAAAACAGTTCTTCACTGAAGGAGGTGTGACACTAGTTCACCAGTGAGGGAGGAGGAACACTAGTTCCCCACTGAGGTAGCAGTGACACGAGTTCCCCACTGAGGGGGGAGTGACACTAGTTTCCCCACAGTGGTAGCAGTGATACTAGTTCCCCACTGAGGGAGGAGTGACACTAGTTTCCCCACTGAGGTAGCAGTGACACTAGTTCCCCACTGAGGGAGGAGTGACACTATTTTCCCCACTGAGGTAGCAGTGATACTAGTTCCCCAATGAGGGAGCAGTGAAACCAGTTCTTCACTGAGGGAGGAGTGACACTAGTTTCCCCACTGAGGTAGCAGTGACACGAGTTCCCCACTGAGGTAGCAGTGAAACCAGTTCTTCAGTGAGGGAGGAGTGACACGAGTTCCCCACTGAGGTAGCAGTGATACTAGTTCCCCAATGAGGGAGGAGTGACACTAGTTTCCCCACTGAGGGAGGAGTGACACTAGTTCCCCACTGAGGTAGCAGTGACACGAGTTCCCCACTGAGGGAAGAGTGACACTACTTCCCCAATCAGGGAGGAGTGACACGAGTTCCCCACTGAGGGAGGAGTGACACTAGTTTCCCCACTGAGGGAGGAGTGACACTAGTTCCCCACTGAGGTAGCAGTGACACTAGTTCCCCACTGAGGGAGGTGTGACACTAGTTTCCCCACTGAGGGAGGAGTGACACGAGTTTCCCACTGAGGGAGGAGTGACACTAGTTCCCCACTGAGGTAGCAGTGACACTAGTTCCCCACTGAGGGAGGAGTGACTCTGGTTTCCCCACTGAGGGAGGAGTGACACGAGTTCCCCACTGAGGTAGCAGTGATACTAGTTCCCCAATGAGGGAGGAGTGACACTAGTTCCCCACTGAGGGAGGAGTGACACTAGTTCCCCACTGAGGGAGGAGTGACACGAGTTTCCCCACTGAGGGAGGAGTGACACGAGTTCCCCACTGAGAGAGGAGTGACACTACTTCCCCAATTAGGGAGGAGTGACACGAGTTCCCCACTGAGGGAGGAGTGACACTAGGTTCCCCACTGAGGTAGCAGTGACACAAGTTCCCCACTGAGGGAGAAGTGACACGAGTTACCCACTGAGGGAGGATTGACACTAGTTCCCCACTGAGGGAGGAGTGACACTGCTTCCCCAATGAGGGAGCAGTGACACCAGATCGCCACTGAGGGAGGAGTGACACTAGTTCCGCACTGAGGGAGGAGTGACACTAGTTCCCCAATGAGGGAGCAGTGAAACCAGTTCTTCACTGAGGGAGGAGTGACACTAGTTTCCCCACTGAGGTAGCAGTGACACGAGTTCCCCACTGAGGTAGCAGTGAAACCAGTTCTTCACTGAGGGAGGAGTGACACTACTTCCCCAATTAGGGAGGAGTGACACGAGTTCCCCACTGAGGTAGCAGTGATACTAGTTCCCCAATGAGGGAGGAGTGACACTAGTTCCCCACTGAGGTAGCAGTGACACTCGTTCCCCACTGAGGGAGGAGTGACACGAGTTCCCCACTGAGGGAGGAGTGACACTAGTTCCCCACTGAGGTAGCAGTGACACTAGTTCCCCACTGAGGGAGGAGTGACTCTGGTTTCCCCACTGAGGGAGGAGTGACACGAGTTCCCCACTGAGGTAGCAGTGATACTAGTTCCCCAATGAGGGAGGAGTGACACTAGTTCCCCACTGAGGTAGCAGTGACACGAGTTCCCCACTGAGGGAGGAGTGACACTAGTTCCCCACTGAGGGAGGAGTGACACGAGTTTCCCCACTGAGGGAGGAGTGACACGAGTTCCCCACTGAGAGAGGAGTGACACTACTTCCCCAATTAGGGAGGAGTGACACGAGTTCCCCACTGAGGGAGGAGTGACACTAGGTTCCCCACTGAGGTAGCAGTGACACAAGTTCCCCACTGAGGGAGAAGTGACACGAGTTACCCACTGAGGGAGGATTGACACTAGTTCCCCACTGAGGGAGGAGTGACACTGCTTCCCCAATGAGGGAGCAGTGACACCAGATCGCCACTGAGGGAGGAGTGACACTAGTTCCCCACTGAGGGAGGAGTGACACTAGTTCCCCAATGAGGGAGCAGTGAAACCAGTTCTTCACTGAGGGAGGAGTGACACTAGTTTCCCCACTGAGGTAGCAGTGACACGAGTTCCCCACTGAGGTAGCAGTGAAACCAGTTCTTCACTGAGGGAGGAGTGACACTACTTCCCCAATTAGGGAGGAGTGACACGAGTTCCCCACTGAGGTAGCAGTGATACTAGTTCCCCAATGAGGGAGGAGTGACACTAGTTCCCCACTGAGGTAGCAGTGACACTCGTTCCCCACTGAGGGAGGAGTGACACGAGCGTCCCCACTGAGGGAGGAGTGACACGAGTGTCCCCACTGAGGGAGGAGTGACACGAGTTCCCCACTGAGAGAGGAGTGACACTACTTCCCCAATTAGGGAGGAGTGACACGAGTTCCCCACTAAGGGAGGAGTGACACTAGTTTCCCCACTGAGGGAGGAGTGACACGAGTTCCCCAATCAGAGTGCAGTGACACTAGTTCCTCAATGAGGGAGCAGTGATACTAGTTCCCCACTGAGGGAGAAGTAACACTAGTTCCCCACTGAGGGAGCAGTGACACTAGTTCCCCACTGAGGCAGGAGTGACACTACTTTCTCACTGAGGGAGCAGTGACATTAGTTCCCCACTGAGGGTGCAGTAAAACTAGTTCCCCACTGAGGGAGCAGTGACACTAGTTCCCCACTGAGGGAGGAGTGACACTCGTTCCCCACTTCGGGAGCAGTGACACTAGTTCCCCACGGAGGGAGGAGTGACAAATGTTCCCCACTGAGGGAGCAGTGACACTATTTCCCCACTGATGGAGGAGTGACTCTAGTTCCCCACTGAGGGAGGAGTGACACTAGTTCCCCACTGAGGGAGCAGTGACACTAATTCCCCACTGAGGGAGCAGTGGCACCAATTCCCCAATGAGGGAGCAGTGAAACCAGTTCTTCACTGAGGGAGGAGTGACACTAGTTCACCAATAAGGGAGGAGGAACACTAGTTCCCCACTGAGGTAGCAGTGACACTAGCACCCCACTGAGGGAGGAGTGACAATAGTTTCCCCACAGAGGTAGCAGTGATCCTCGTTCCCCACTGAGGGAGCAGTGACACTAGTTCCCCACTGAGGGAGCAGTGGCAGTAGTTCCCCACTGAGGGAGCAGTGAAAACAGTTCTTCACTGAAGGAGGTGTGACACTAGTTCACCAGTGAGGGAGGAGGAACACTAGTTCCCCACTGAGGTAGCAGTGACACGAGTTCCCCACTGAGGGGGGAGTGACACTAGTTTCCCCACAGTGGTAGCAGTGATACTAGTTCCCCACTGAGGGAGGAGTGACACTAGTTTCCCCACTGAGGTAGCAGTGACACTAGTTCCCCACTGAGGGAGGAGTGACACTATTTTCCCCACTGAGGTAGCAGTGATACTAGTTCCCCAATGAGGGAGCAGTGAAACCAGTTCTTCACTGAGGGAGGAGTGACACTAGTTTCCCCACTGAGGTAGCAGTGACACGAGTTCCCCACTGAGGTAGCAGTGAAACCAGTTCTTCAGTGAGGGAGGAGTGACACGAGTTCCCCACTGAGGTAGCAGTGATACTAGTTCCCCAATGAGGGAGGAGTGACACTAGTTTCCCCACTGAGGGAGGAGTGACACTAGTTCCCCACTGAGGTAGCAGTGACACGAGTTCCCCACTGAGGGAAGAGTGACACTACTTCCCCAATCAGGGAGGAGTGACACGAGTTCCCCACTGAGGGAGGAGTGACACTAGTTTCCCCACTGAGGGAGGAGTGACACGAGTTCCCCACTGAGGGAGGAGTGACACTAGAACCCCACTGAGGGAGGAGTGACACTAGTTTCCCCACTGAGGGAGGAGTGACACGAGTTCCCCACTGAGGGAGGAGTGACAATAGTTCCCCACTGAGGTAGCAGTGACACTAGTTCCCCACTGAGGGAGGTGTGACACTAGTTTCCCCACTGAGGGAGGAGTGACACGAGTTCCCCACTGAGGGAGGAGTGACACTAGTTCCCCACTGAGGTAGCAGTGACACTAGTTCCCCACTGAGGGAGGAGTGACTCTGGTTTCCCCACTGAGGGAGGAGTGACACGAGTTCCCCACTGAGGTAGCAGTGACACTAGTTCCCCAATGAGTGAGGAGTGACACTAGTTCCCCACTGAGGTAGCAGTGACACGAGTTCCCCACTGAGGGAGGAGTGACACTAGTTCCCCACTGAGGGAGGAGTGACACGAGTTTCCCCACTGAGGGAGGAGTGACACGAGTTCCCCACTGAGAGAGGAGTGACACTACTTCCCCAATTAGGGAGGAGTGACACGAGTTCCCCACTGAGGGAGGAGTGACACTAGTTTCCCCACTGAGGGAGGAGTGACACGAGTTCCCCACTGAGGGAGGAGTGACACGAGATCCCCACTGAGGGAGGAATGACACTAGTTTCCCCACTGAGGGAGGAGTGACACGAGTTCCCCACTGAGGGAGGAGTGACACTAGTTCCCCACTGTGGTTGCAGTGACACTAGTGCCCCACTGAGGGAGGATTGACTCGAGTTTCTCCACTGAGGGAGGAGTGACACTGGTTCCCCACTGAGGTAGCAGTGACACAAGTTCCCCACTGAGGGAGAAGTGACACGAGTTACCCACTGAGGGAGGATTGACACTAGTTCCCCACTGAGGGAGGAGTGACACTGCTTCCCCAATGAGGGAGCAGTGACACCAGATCGCCACTGAGGGAGGAGTGACACTAGTTCCGCACTGAGGGAGGAGTGACACTAGTTCCCCAATGAGGGAGCAGTGAAACCAGTTCTTCACTGAGGGAGGAGTGACACTAGTTTCCCCACTGAGGTAGCAGTGACACGGGTTCCCCACTGAGGTAGCAGTGAAACCAGTTCTTCACTGAGGGAGGAGTGACACTACTTCCCCAATTAGGGAGGAGTGACACGAGTTCCCCACTGAGGTAGCAGTGATACTAGTTCCCCAATGAGGGAGGAGTGACACTAGTTCCCCACTGAGTTAGCAGTGACACTCGTTCCCCACTGAGGGAGGAGTGACACGAGCGTCCCCACTGAGGGAGGAGTGACACGAGTTCCCCACTGAGAGAGGAGTGACACTACTTCCCCAATTAGGGAGGAGTGACACGAGTTCCCCCCTAAGGGAGGAGTGACACTAGTTTCCCCACTGAGGGAGGAGTGACACGAGTTCCGCAATCAGAGTGCAGTGACACTAGTTCCTCAATGAGGGAGCAGTGATACTAGTTCCCCACTGAGGGAGAAGTAACACTAGTTCCCCACTGAGGGAGCAGTGACACTAGTTCCCCACTGAGGCAGGAGTGACACTACTTTCTCACTGAGGGAGCAGTGACATTAGTTCCCCACTGAGGGTGCAGTAAAACTAGTTCCCCACTGAGGGAGCAGTGACACTAGTTCCCCACTGAGGGAGGAGTGACACTCGTTCCCCACTTCGGGAGCAGTGACACTAGTTCCCCACGGAGGGAGGAGTGACAAATGTTCCCCACTGAGGGAGCAGTGACACTATTTCCCCACTGATGGAGGAGTGACTCTAGTTCCCCACTGAGGGAGGAGTGACACTAGTTCCCCACTGAGGGAGCAGTGACACTAATTCCCCACTGAGGGAGCAGTGGCACCAGTTCCCCAATGAGGGAGCAGTGAAACCAGTTCTTCACTGAGGGAGGAGTGACACTAGTTCACCAATAAGGGAGGAGGAACACTAGTTCCCCACTGAGGTAGCAGTGACACTAGCACCCCACTGAGGGAGGAGTGACAATAGTTTCCCCACAGAGGTAGCAGTGATCCTCGTTCCCCACTGAGGGAGCAGTGACACTAGTTCCCCACTGAGGGAGCAGTGGCAGTAGTTCCCCACTGAGGTAGCAGGGACACTAGTTCCCCAATGAGGGAGCAGTGAAACCAGTTCTTCACTGAAGGAGGTGTGACACTAGTTCACCAGTGAGGGTGCAGTGACACTACTTCCCCAATTAGGGAGGAGTGACACTAGATCCCCACTGAGTTAGCAGTGACACTAGTTCCCCACTGACGGAGGAGTGACACGAGTTTCCGCACTGAGGGAGCAGTGACACTCGTTCCCCACTAAGGGAGGAGTGACACTAGTTCCCCACTGAGGGAGGTGTGACACTAGTTACCCCACTGAGGGAGGAGTGTCACGAGTTCCCCTATGAGGGAGGAGTGACACTAGTTCCCCAATGGGGGAGCAGTGAAACCAGTTCATCACTGAAGGAGTAGTGACACTACTTCCCCAATTAGGGAGGAGTGACACTAGTTTCCCCACTGAGGTAGCAGTGACACGAGTTCCCCACTGAGGGAGGAGTGACACTAGATCCCCACTGAGGTAGCAGTGACACGAGTTCCCCACTGAGGGAGGAGTGACACTGGATCCCCACGGAGGGAGGAGTGACACTAGTTCCACACTGAGGGAGGAGTGACACTAGTTTCCCCACTGAGGGAGGAGTGACACGAGTTCCCTACTGAGGGAGGAGTTACACTAGATCCCCACTGAGGGAGGAGTGACACTAGTTTCGCCACTGAGGGAGGAGTGACACGAGTTCCCCACTGAGGGAGGAGTGACACCAATTCCCCTCTGAGGTGGCAGTGACACTAGTTCCCCACTGAGGCAGGAGTGACTCTAGTTTCCCCACTGAGGGAGGAGTGACACTGGTTCCCCACTGAGGTAGCAGTGACACTAGTTCCCCACTGAGGGAGGAGTGACACGAGTTACCCACTGAGGGAGGAGTGACACGAGTTCCCCACTGAGGGAGCAGTGAAACCAGTTCTTCACTGAGGGAGGAGTGACACTACTTCCCCAATTAGGGAGGAGTGACACGAGTTCCCCACTGAGGTAGCAGTGACACGGGTTGCCCACTGAGGTAGCAGTGACACTAGTTTCCCCACTGAGGGAGGAGTGACACTAGTTCACCACTGAGGGAGCAGTGACACCCGTTCCCCAATGAGGGAGCAGTGACACTCGGTCCCCAATGAGGGAGCAGTGACACGAGTTCCCCAATGAGGGAGGAGCGACACTAGTTCCCCAATCAGAGTGCAGTGACACTAGTTCCTCAATGAGGGAGCAGTGATACCAGTTCCGTAATGAGGGAGCAGTGACACTAGTTCCTCATTGAGGGAGGAGTGACACGAGTTCCCCACTGAGGGAGAAGTAAAACTAGTCCCCCACTGAGGGAGCAGTGACACTAGTTCCCCACTGAGGAAGGAGTGACACTAGTTCCCCACTGAGGGAGCAGTGACACTATTTCCCCACTGAGGGAGGAGTGACTCTAGTTCCCCACTGAGGGAGGAGTGCCACTAGTTCCCCACTGAGGGAGCAGTGACACTAATTCCCCATTGAGGGAGCAGTGGCACTAGTTCGCCAATGAGGGAGCAGTGAAACCAGTTCTTCACTGAGGGAGGAGTGACACTAGTTCACCAATGAGGGAGGAGGAACACTAGTTCCCCACTGAGGTAGCAGTGACACTAGTTCCCCACTGAGGGAGGAGTGACACTAGTTTCCCCACAGTGGTAGCAGTGATACTAGTTCCCCACTGAGGGAGGAGTGACACTAGTTTCCCACTGAGGTAGCAGTGACACTAGTTCCCCACTGAGGGAGGAGTGACACTATTTTCCCCACTGAGGTAGCAGTGACACTAGTTCCCCACTGAGGGAGCAGTGAAACCAGTTCTTCACTGAGGGAGGAGTGACACTAGTTTCCCCACTGAGGTAGCAGTGACACGAGTTCCCCACTGAGGTAGCAGTGAAACCAGTTCTTCACTGAGGGAGGAGTGACACGAGTTCCCCACTGAGGTAGCAGTGATACTAGTTCCCCAATGAGGGAGGAGTGCCACTAGTTTCCCCACTGAGGGAGGAGTGACACTAGTTCCCCACTGAGGTAGCAGTGACACGAGTTCCCCACTGAGGGAAGAGTGACACTACTTCCCCAATCAGGGAGGAGTGACACGAGTTCCCCACTGAGGGAGGAGTGACACTAGTTTCCCCACTGAGGGAGGAGTGACACGAGTTCCCCACTGAGGGAGGAGTGACACTGGATCCCCACTGAGGGAGGAGTGACACTAGTTTCCCCACTGAGGGAGGAGTGACACGAGTTCCCCACTGAGGGAGGAGTGACACTAGTTCCCCACTGAGGGAGGAGTGACACTAGTTCCCCACTGAGGGAGGAGTGACACTAGTTTCCCCACTGAGGGAGGAGTGACACGAGTTCCCCACTGAGGGAGGAGTGACACTAGTTCCCCACTGAGGTAGCAGTGACACTAGTTCCCCACTGAGGGAGGAGTGACTCTGGTTTCCCCACTGAGGGAGGAGTGACACGAGTTCCCCACTGAGGTAGCAGTGATACTAGTTCCCCAATGAGGGAGGAGTGACACTAGTTCCCCACTGAGGTAGCAGTGACACGAGTTCCCCACTGAGGGAGGAGTGACACTAGTTCCCCACTGAGGGAGGAGTGACACTAGTTCCCCACTGAGGGAGGAGTGACACGAGTTTCCCCACTGAGGGAGGAGTGACACGAGTTCCCCACTGAGAGAGGAGTGACACTACTTCCCCAATTAGGGAGGAGTGACACGAGTTCCCCACTGAGGGAGGAGTGACACTAGTTTCCCCACTGAGGGAGGAGTGACACGAGTTCCCCACTGAGGGAGGAGTGACGCGAGATCCCCACTGAGGGAGGAATGACACTAGTTTCCCCACTGAGGGAGGAGTGACACGAGTTCCCCACTGAGGGAGGAGTGACACTAGTTCCCCACTGTGGTTGCAGTGACACTAGTGCCCCACTGAGGGAGGATTGACTCTAGTTTCTCCACTGAGGGAGGAGTGACACTGGTTCCCCACTGAGGTAGCAGTGACACAAGTTCCCCACTGAGGGAGGAGTGACACTGCTTCCCCAATGAGGGAGCAGTGACACCAGGTCGCCACTGAGGGAGGAGTGAAAATAGTTCCGCACTGAGGGAGGAGTGACACTAGTTCCCCAATGAGGGAGCATTGAAACCAGTTCTTCACTGAGGGAGGAGTGACACTAGTTTCCCCACTGAGGTAGCAGTGACACGAGTTCCCCACTGAGGTAGCAGTGATACTAGTTCCCCAATGAGGGAGGAGTGACACTAGTTCCCACTGAGGTAGCAGTGACACGAGTTCCCCACTGAGGGAGGAGTGACACTCGTTCCCCACTGAGGGAGGAGTGACACGAGTGTCCCCACTGAGGGAGGAGTGACACGAGTTCCCCACTGAGAGAGGAGTGACACTACTTCCCCAATTAGGGAGGAGTGACACGAGTTCCCCACTAAGGGAGGAGTGACACTAGTTCCCCACTGAGGCAGGAGTGACACTACTTTCTCACTGAGGGAGCAGTGACATTAGTTCCCCACTGAGGGTGCAGTAAAACTAGTTCCCCACTGAGGGAGCAGTGACACTAGTTCCCCACTGAGGGAGGAGTGACACGAGTTCCCCACTGAGGGAAGAGTGACACTACTTCCCCAATCAGGGAGGAGTGACACGAGTTCCCCACTGAGGGAGGAGTGACACTAGTTTCCCCACTGAGGGAGGAGTGACACGAGTTCCCCACTGAGGGAGGAGTGACACTAGATTCCCACTGAGGGAGGAGTGACACTAGTTTCTCCACTGAGGGAGGAGTGACACGAGTTCCCCACTGAGGGAGGAGTGACACTAGTTCCCCACTGAGGGAGGAGTGACACTAGTTCCCCACTGAGGGAGGAGTGACACTAGTTTCCCCACTGAGGGAGGAGTGACACGAGTTCCCCACTGAGGGAGGAGTGACACTAGTTCCCCACTGAGGTAGCAGTGACACTAGTTCCCCACTGAGGGAGGAGTGACTCTGGTTTCCCCACTGAGGGAGGAGTGACACGAGTTCCCCACTGAGGTAGCAGTGATACTAGTTCCCCAATGAGGGAGGAGTGACACTAGTTCCCCACTGAGGGAGGAGTGACACGAGTTTCCCCACTGAGGGAGGAGTGACACGAGTTCTCCACTGAGAGAGGAGTGACACTACTTCCCCAATTAGGGAGGAGTGACACGAGTTCCCCACTGAGGGAGGAGTGACACTAGTTTCCCCACTGAGGGAGGAGTGACACGAGTTCCCCACTGAGGGAGGAGTGACGCGAGATCCCCACTGAGGGAGGAATGACACTAGTTTCCCCACTGAGGGAGGAGTGACACGAGTTCCCCACTGAGGGAGGAGTGACACTAGTTCCCCACTGTGGTTGCAGTGACACTAGTGCCCCACTGAGGGAGGATTGACTCTAGTTTCTCCACTGAGGGAGGAGTGACACTGGTTCCCCACTGAGGTAGCAGTGACACAAGTTCCCCACTGAGGGAGAAGTGACACGAGTTACCCACTGAGGGAGGATTGACACTAATTCCCCACTGAGGGAGGAGTGACACTGCTTCCCCAATGAGGGAGCAGTGACACCAGATCGCCACTGAGGGAGGAGTGACACTAGTTCCGCACTGAGGGAGGAGTGACACTAGTTCCCCAATGAGGGAGCAGTGAAACCAGTTCTTCACTGAGGGAGGAGTGACACTAGTTTCCCCACTGAGGTAGCAGTGACACGAGTTCCCCACTGAGGTAGCAGTGAAACCAGTTCTTCACTGAGGGAGGAGTGACACTACTTCCCCAATTAGGGAGGAGTGACACGAGTTCCCCACTGAGGTAGCAGTGATACCAGTTCCCCAATGAGGGAGGAGTGACACTAGTTCCCCACTGAGGTAGCAGTGACACGAGTTCCCCACTGAGGGAGGAGTGACACTCGTTCCCCACTGAGGGAGGAGCGACACGAGTTCCCCACTGAGAGAGGAGTGACACTACTTCCCCAATTAGGGAGGAGTGACACGAGTTCCCCACTAAGGGAGGAGTGACACTAGTTCCACACTGAGGGAGGAGTGACACTAGTTTCCCCACTGAGGGAGGAGTGACACGAGTTCCCTACTGAGGGAGGAGTTACACTAGATCCCCACTGAGGGAGGAGTGACACTAGTTTCCCCACTGAGGGAGGAGTGACACGAGTTCCCCACTGAGGGAGGAGTGACACGAGTTCCCCACTGAGGGAGGAGTGACACTAGTTCCCCTCTGAGGTAGCAGTGACACTAGTTCCCCACTGAGGCAGGAGTGACTCTAGTTTCCCCACTGAGGGAGGAGTGACACTGGTTCCCCACTGAGGTAGCAGTGACACTAGTTCCCCACTGAGGGAGGAGTGACACGAGTTACCCACTGAGGGAGGAGTGACACGAGTTCCCCACTGAGGGAGCAGTGAAACCAGTTCTTCACTGAGGGAGGAGTGACACTACTTCCCCAATTAGGGAGGAGTGACACGAGTTCCCCACTGAGGTAGCAGTGACACGAGTTCCCCACTGAGGTAGCAGTGACACTAGTTTCCCCACTGAGGGAGGAGTGACACTAGTTCACCACTGAGGGAGCAGTGACACCCGTTCCCCAATGAGGGAGCAGTGACACTCGGTCCCCAATGAGGGAGCAGTGACACGAGTTCCCCAATGAGGGAGGAGCGACACTAGTTCCCCAATCAGAGTGCAGTGACACTAGTTCCTCAATGAGGGAGCAGTGATACCAGTTCCGTAATGAGGGAGCAGTGACACTAGTTCCTCATTGAGGGAGGAGTGACACTAGATTCCCACTGAGGGAGAAGTAAAACTAGTCCCCCACTGAGGGAGCAGTGACACTAGTTCCCCACTGAGGGAGGAGTGACACTAGTTCCCCACTGAGGGAGCAGTGACACCATTTCCCCACTGAGGGAGGAGTGACTCTAGTTCCCCACTGAGGGAGGAGTGCCACTAGTTCCCCACTGAGGGAGCAGTGACACTAATTCCCCATTGAGGGAGCAGTGGCACTAGTTCGCCAATGAGGGAGCAGTGAAACCAGTTCTTCACTGAGGGAGGAGTGACACTAGTTCACCAATGAGGGAGGAGGAACACTAGTTCCCCACTGAGGTAGCAGTGACACTAGTTCCCCACTGAGGGGGTAGTGACACTAGTTTCCCCACAGTGGTAACAGTGATACTAGTTGCCCACTGAGGGAGGAGTGACACTAGTTTCCCCACTGAGGTAGCAGTGACACTAGTTCCCCACTGAGGGAGGAGTGACACTATTTCCCCACTGAGGTAGCAGTGACACGAGTTCCCCACTGAGGTAGCAGTGAAACCAGTTCTTCAGTGAGGGAGGAGTGACACGAGTTCCCCACTGAGGTAGCAGTGATACTCGTTCCCCAATGAGGGAGGAGTGACACTAGTTTCCCCACTGAGGGAGGAGTGACACTAGTTCCCCACTGAGGTAGCAGTGACACGAGTTCCCCACTGAGGGAAGAGTGACACTACTTCCCCAATCAGGGAGGAGTGACACGAGTTCCCCAATTAGGGAGGAGTGACACTAGTTTCCCCACTGAGGGAGGAGTGACACGAGTTCCCCACTGAGGGAGGAGTGACACTAGATCCCCACTGAGGGAGGAGTGACACTAGTTTCCCCACTGAGGTAGCAGTGACACTAGTTCCCCACTGAGGGAGGTGTGACACTAGTTTCCCCACTGAGGGAGGAGTAACACGAGTTCCCCACTGAGGGAGGAGTGACACTAGTTCCCCACTGAGGTAGCAGTGACACTAGTTCCCCACTGAGGGAGGAGTGACTCTGGTTTCCCCACTGAGGGAGGAGTGACACGAGTTCCCCACTGAGGTAGCAGTGATACTGGTTCCCCAATGAGGGAGGAGTGACACTAGTTCCCCACTGAGGTAGCAGTGACACGAGTTCCCCACTGAGGGAGGAGTGACACTAGTTCCCCACTGAGGGAGGAGTGACACGAGTTCCCCACTGAGGGAGGAGTGACACTAGTTTCCCCACTGAGGGAGGAGTGACACGAGTTCCCCACTGAGGGAGGAGTGACACGAGATCCCCACTGAGGGAGGAATGACACTAGTTTCCCCACTGAGGGAGGAGTGACACGAGTTCCCCACTGAGGGAGGAGTGACACTAGTTCCCCACTGTGGTTGCAGTGACACTAGTGCCCCACTGAGGGAGGATTGACTCTAGTTTCTCCACTGAGGTAGCAGTGACACAAGTTCCCCACTGAGGGAGGAGTGACACTGCTTCCCCAATGAGGGAGCAGTGACACCAGGTCGCCACTGAGGGAGGAGTGACACTAGTTCCGCACTGAGGGAGGAGTGACACTAGTTCCCCAATGAGGGAGCAGTGAAACCAGTTCTTCACTGAGGGAGGAGTGACACTAGTTTCCCCACTGAGGTAGCAGTGACACGAGTTCCCCACTGAGGTAGCAGTGAAACCAGTTCTTCACTGAGGGAGGAGTGACACTACTTCGCCAATTAGGGAGGAGTGACACGAGTTCCCCACTGAGGTAGCAGTGATACTAGTTCCCCAATGAGGGAGGAGTGACACTAGTTCCCCACTGAGGTAGCAGTGACACGAGTTCCCCACTGAGGGAGGAGTGACACGAGCGTCCCCACTGAGGGAGGAGTGACACGAGTGTTCCCACTGAGGGAGGAGTGACACGAGTTCCCCACTGAGAGAGGAGTGACACTACTTCCCCAATTAGGGAGGAGTGACACGAGTTCCCCACTAAGGGAGGAGTGACACTAGTTTCCCCACTGAGGGAGGAGTGACACGAGTTCCCCAATCAGAGTGCAGTGACACTAGTTCCTCAATGAGGGAGCAGTGATACTAGTTCCCCACTGAGGGAGAAGTAACACTAGTTCCCCACTGAGGGAGGAGTGACACTAGTTCCCCACTGAGGCAGGAGTGACACTACTTTCTCACTGAGGGAGCAGTGACATTAGTTCCCCACTGAGGGTGCAGTAAAACTAGTTCCCCACTGAGGGAGCAGTGACACTAGTTCCCCACTGAGGGAGGAGTGACACTCGTTCCCCACTTCGGGAGCAGTGACACTAGTTCCCCACGGAGGGAGGAGTGACAAATGTTCCCCACTGAGGGAGCAGTGACACTATTTCCCCACTGATGGAGGAGTGACTCTAGTTCCCCACTGAGGGAGGAGTGACACTAGTTCCCCACTGAGGGAGCAGTGACACTAATTCCCCACTGAGGGAGCAGTGGCACCAGTTCCCCAATGAGGGAGCAGTGAAACCAGTTCTTCACTGAGGGAGGAGTGACACGAGTTCACCAATAAGGGAGGAGGAACACTAGTTCCCCACTGAGGTAGCAGTGACACTAGCACCCCACTGAGGGAGGAGTGACAATAGTTTCCCCACAGAGGTAGCAGTGATCCTCGTTCCCCACTGAGGGAGGAGTGACACTAGTTTCCCCACTGAGGTAGCAGTGACACTAGTGCCCCACTGAGGGAGGATTGACTCTAGTTTCCCCACTGAGGGAGGAGTGACACTGGTTCCCCACTGAGGTAGCAGTGACACGAGTTCCCCACTGAGGGAGAAGTGACACGAGTTACCCACTGAGGGAGGATTGACACTAGTTCCCCACTGAGGGAGGAGTGACACTACTTCCCCAATGAGGGAGCAGTGACACCAGATCGCCACTGAGGGAGGAGTGACACTAGTTCCCCACTGAGGGAGGAGTGACACTAGTTCCCCAATGAGGGAGCAGTGAAACCAGTTCTTCACTGAGGGAGGAGTGACACTAGTTTCCCCACTGAGGTAGCAGTGACACGAGTTCCCCACTGAGGTAGCAGTGAAACCAGTTCTTCACTGAGGGAGGAGTGACACTACTTCCCCAATTAGGGAGGAGTGACACGAGTTCCCCACTGAGGTAGCAGTGATACTAGTTCCCCAATGAGAGAGGAGTGACACTAGTTCCCCACTGAGGTAGCAGTGACACGAGTTCCCCACTGAGGGAGGAGTGACACTCGTTCCCCACTGAGGGAGGAGTGACACGAGTGTCCCCACTGAGTGAGGAGTGACACGAGTTCCCCACTGAGAGAGGAGTGACACTACTTCCCCAATTAGGGAGGAGTGACACGAGTTCCCCACTGAGGGAGGAGTGACACTAGTTTCCCGACTGAGGGAGGAGTGACACGAGTTCCCCACTGAGGGAGGAGTGACACTAGATCCCCACTGAGGGAGGAATGACACTAGTTTCCCCACTGAGGGAGGAGTGACACGAGTTCCCCACTGAGGGAGGAGTGACACTAGTTCCCCACTGTGGTAGCAGTGACACTCGTGCCCCACTGAGGGAGGAGTGACTCTAGTTTCCCCACTGAGGGAGGAGTGTCACTGGTTCCCCACTGAGGTAGCAGTGACACTAGTTCCCCACTGAGGGAGGAGTGACACGAGTTACCCACTGAGGGAGGATTGAAACTTGTTCCCCACTGAGGGAGGAGTGACACTACTTCCCCAATGAGGGAGCAGTGACACCAGATCGCCACTGAGGGAGGAGTGACACTAGTTCCCCACTGAGGGAGGAGTGACACGAGTTCGCCAATGTGGGAGGAGCAACACTAGTTCCCCAATCAGAGTGCAGTGACACTAGTTCCTCAATGAGGGAGCAGTGATACCAGTTCCGTAATGAGAGAGCAGTGACACTAGTTCCCCACTGAGGGAGAAGTAACACTAGTTCCCCACTGAGGGAGGAGTGACACTACTTTCTCACTGAGGGAGCAGTGACACTAGTTCCCCACTGAGGGAGGAGTGACACTAGATTCCCACTGAGGGAGGAGTGACACTAGTTTCTCCACTGAGGGAGGAGTGACACGAGTTCCCCACTGAGGGAGGAGTGACACTAGTTCCCCACTGAGGGAGGAGTGACACTAGTTCCCCACTGAGGGAGGAGTGACACTAGTTTCCCCACTGAGGGAGGAGTGACACGAGTTCCCCACTGAGGGAGGAGTGACACTAGTTCCCCACTGAGGTAGCAGTGACACTAGTTCCCCACTGAGGGAGGAGTGACTCTGGTTTCCCCACTGAGGGAGGAGTGACACGAGTTCCCCACTGAGGTAGCAGTGATACTAGTTCCCCAATGAGGGAGGAGTGACACTAGTTCCCCACTGAGGTAGCAGTGACACGAGTTCCCCACTGAGGGAGGAGTGACACTAGTTCCCCACTGAGGGAGGAGTGACACGAGTTTCCCCACTGAGGGAGGAGTGACACGAGTTCTCCACTGAGAGAGGAGTGACACTACTTCCCCAATTAGGGAGGAGTGACACGATTTCCCCACTGAGGGAGGAGTGACACTAGTTTCCCCACTGAGGGAGGAGTGACACGAGTTCCCCACTGAGGGAGGAGTGACGCGAGATCCCCACTGAGGGAGGAATGACACTAGTTTCCCCACTGAGGGAGGAGTGACACGAGTTCCCCACTGAGGGAGGAGTGACACTAGTTCCCCACTGTGGTTGCAGTGACACTAGTGCCCCACTGAGGGAGGATTGACTCTAGTTTCTCCACTGAGGGAGGAGTGACACTGGTTCCCCACTGAGGTAGCAGTGACACAAGTTCCCCACTGAGGGAGAAATGACACGAGTTACCCACTGAGGGAGGATTGACACTAATTCCCCACTGAGGGAGGAGTGACACTGCTTCCCCAATGAGGGAGCAGTGACACCAGATCGCCACTGAGGGAGGAGTGACACTAGTTCCGCACTGAGGGAGGAGTGACACTAGTTCCCCAATGAGGGAGCAGTGAAACCAGTTCTTCACTGAGGGAGGAGTGACACTAGTTTCCCCACTGAGGTAGCAGTGACACGAGTTCCCCACTGAGGTAGCAGTGAAACCAGTTCTTCACTGAGGGAGGAGTGACACTACTTCCCCAATTAGGGAGGAGTGACACGAGTTCCCCACTGAGGTAGCAGTGATACCAGTTCCCCAATGAGGGAGGAGTGACACTAGTTCCCCACTGAGGTAGCAGTGACACGAGTTCCCCACTGAGGGAGGAGTGACACTCGTTCCCCACTGAGGGAGGAGCGACACGAGTTCCCCACTGAGAGAGGAGTGACACTACTTCCCCAATTAGGGAGGAGTGACACGAGTTCCCCACTAAGGGAGGAGTGACACTAGTTCCACACTGAGGGAGGAGTGACACTAGTTTCCCCACTGAGGGAGGAGTGACACGAGTTCCCTACTGAGGGAGGAGTTACACTAGATCCCCACTGAGGGAGGAGTGACACTAGTTTCCCCACTGAGGGAGGAGTGACACGAGTTCCCCACTGAGGGAGGAGTGACACGAGTTCCCCACTGAGGGAGGAGTGACACTAGTTCCCCTCTGAGGTAGCAGTGACACTAGTTCCCCACTGAGGCAGGAGTGACTCTAGTTTCCCCACTGAGGGAGGAGTGACACTGGTTCCCCACTGAGGTAGCAGTGACACTAGTTCCCCACTGAGGGAGGAGTGACACGAGTTACCCACTGAGGGAGGAGTGACACGAGTTCCCCACTGAGGGAGCAGTGAAACCAGTTCTTCACTGAGGGAGGAGTGACACTACTTCCCCAATTAGGGAGGAGTGACACGAGTTCCCCACTGAGGTAGCAGTGACACGAGTTCCCCACTGAGGTAGCAGTGACACTAGTTTCCCCACTGAGGGAGGAGTGACACTAGTTCACCACTGAGGGAGCAGTGACACCCGTTCCCCAATGAGGGAGCAGTGACACTCGGTCCCCAATGAGGGAGCAGTGACACGAGTTCCCCAATGAGGGAGGAGCGACACTAGTTCCCCAATCAGAGTGCAGTGACACTAGTTCCTCAATGAGGGAGCAGTGATACCAGTTCCGTAATGAGGGAGCAGTGACACTAGTTCCTCATTGAGGGAGGAGTGACACTAGATTCCCACTGAGGGAGAAGTAAAACTAGTCCCCCACTGAGGGAGCAGTGACACTAGTTCCCCACTGAGGGAGGAGTGACACTAGTTCCCCACTGAGGGAGCAGTGACACCATTTCCCCACTGAGGGAGGAGTGACTCTAGTTCCCCACTGAGGGAGGAGTGCCACTAGTTCCCCACTGAGGGAGCAGTGACACTAATTCCCCATTGAGGGAGCAGTGGCACTAGTTCGCCAATGAGGGAGCAGTGAAACCAGTTCTTCACTGAGGGAGGAGTGACACTAGTTCACCAATGAGGGAGGAGGAACACTAGTTCCCCACTGAGGTAGCAGTGACACTAGTTCCCCACTGAGGGGGTAGTGACACTAGTTTCCCCACAGTGGTAACAGTGATACTAGTTGCCCACTGAGGGAGGAGTGACACTAGTTTCCCCACTGAGGTAGCAGTGACACTAGTTCCCCACTGAGGGAGGAGTGACACTATTTCCCCACTGAGGTAGCAGTGACACGAGTTCCCCACTGAGGTAGCAGTGAAACCAGTTCTTCAGTGAGGGAGGAGTGACACGAGTTCCCCACTGAGGTAGCAGTGATACTCGTTCCCCAATGAGGGAGGAGTGACACTAGTTTCCCCACTGAGGGAGGAGTGACACTAGTTCCCCACTGAGGTAGCAGTGACACGAGTTCCCCACTGAGGGAAGAGTGACACTACTTCCCCAATCAGGGAGGAGTGACACGAGTTCCCCACTGAGGGAGGAGTGACACTAGTTTCCCCACTGAGGGAGGAGTGACACGAGTTCCCCACTGAGGGAGGAGTGACACTAGATCCCCACTGAGGGAGGAGTGACACTAGTTTCCCCACTGAGGTAGCAGTGACACTAGTTCCCCACTGAGGGAGGTGTGACACTAGTTTCCCCACTGAGGGAGGAGTAACACGAGTTCCCCACTGAGGGAGGAGTGACACTAGTTCCCCACTGAGGTAGCAGTGACACTAGTTCCCCACTGAGGGAGGAGTGACTCTGGTTTCCCCACTGAGGGAGGAGTGACACGAGTTCCCCACTGAGGTAGCAGTGATACTGGTTCCCCAATGAGGGAGGAGTGACACTAGTTCCCCACTGAGGTAGCAGTGACACGAGTTCCCCACTGAGGGAGGAGTGACACTAGTTCCCCACTGAGGGAGGAGTGACACGAGTTCCCCACTGAGGGAGGAGTGACACTAGTTTCCCCACTGAGGGAGGAGTGACACGAGTTCCCCACTGAGGGAGGAGTGACACGAGATCCCCACTGAGGGAGGAATGACACTAGTTTCCCCACTGAGGGAGGAGTGACACGAGTTCCCCACTGAGGGAGGAGTGACACTAGTTCCCCACTGTGGTTGCAGTGACACTAGTGCCCCACTGAGGGAGGATTGACTCTAGTTTCTCCACTGAGGTAGCAGTGACACAAGTTCCCCACTGAGGGAGGAGTGACACTGCTTCCCCAATGAGGGAGCAGTGACACCAGGTCGCCACTGAGGGAGGAGTGACACTAGTTCCGCACTGAGGGAGGAGTGACACTAGTTCCCCAATGAGGGAGCAGTGAAACCAGTTCTTCACTGAGGGAGGAGTGACACTAGTTTCCCCACTGTGGTTGCAGTGACACTAGTGCCCCACTGAGGGAGGATTGACTCTAGTTTCTCCACTGAGGTAGCAGTGACACAAGTTCCCCACTGAGGGAGGAGTGACACTGCTTCCCCAATGAGGGAGCAGTGACACCAGGTCGCCACTGAGGGAGGAGTGACACTAGTTCCGCACTGAGGGAGGAGTGACACTAGTTCCCCAATGAGGGAGCAGTGAAACCAGTTCTTCACTGAGGGAGGAGTGACACTAGTTTCCCCACTGAGGTAGCAGTGACACGAGTTCCCCACTGAGGTAGCAGTGAAACCAGTTCTTCACTGAGGGAGGAGTGACACTACTTCGCCAATTAGGGAGGAGTGACACGAGTTCCCCACTGAGGTAGCAGTGATACTAGTTCCCCAATGAGGGAGGAGTGACACTAGTTCCCCACTGAGGTAGCAGTGACACGAGTTCCCCACTGAGGGAGGAGTGACACGAGCGTCCCCACTGAGGGAGGAGTGACACGAGTGTTCCCACTGAGGGAGGAGTGACACGAGTTCCCCACTGAGAGAGGAGTGACACTACTTCCCCAATTAGGGAGGAGTGACACGAGTTCCCCACTAAGGGAGGAGTGACACTAGTTTCCCCACTGAGGGAGGAGTGACACGAGTTCCCCAATCAGAGTGCAGTGACACTAGTTCCTCAATGAGGGAGCAGTGATACTAGTTCCCCACTGAGGGAGAAGTAACACTAGTTCCCCACTGAGGGAGGAGTGACACTAGTTCCCCACTGAGGCAGGAGTGACACTACTTTCTCACTGAGGGAGCAGTGACATTAGTTCCCCACTGAGGGTGCAGTAAAACTAGTTCCCCACTGAGGGAGCAGTGACACTAGTTCCCCACTGAGGGAGGAGTGACACTCGTTCCCCACTTCGGGAGCAGTGACACTAGTTCCCCACGGAGGGAGGAGTGACAAATGTTCCCCACTGAGGGAGCAGTGACACTATTTCCCCACTGATGGAGGAGTGACTCTAGTTCCCCACTGAGGGAGGAGTGACACTAGTTCCCCACTGAGGGAGCAGTGACACTAATTCCCCACTGAGGGAGCAGTGGCACCAGTTCCCCAATGAGGGAGCAGTGAAACCAGTTCTTCACTGAGGGAGGAGTGACACGAGTTCACCAATAAGGGAGGAGGAACACTAGTTCCCCACTGAGGTAGCAGTGACACTAGCACCCCACTGAGGGAGGAGTGACAATAGTTTCCCCACAGAGGTAGCAGTGATCCTCGTTCCCCACTGAGGGAGGAGTGACACTAGTTTCCCCACTGAGGTAGCAGTGACACTAGTGCCCCACTGAGGGAGGATTGACTCTAGTTTCCCCACTGAGGGAGGAGTGACACTGGTTCCCCACTGAGGTAGCAGTGACACGAGTTCCCCACTGAGGGAGAAGTGACACGAGTTACCCACTGAGGGAGGATTGACACTAGTTCCCCACTGAGGGAGGAGTGACACTACTTCCCCAATGAGGGAGCAGTGACACCAGATCGCCACTGAGGGAGGAGTGACACTAGTTCCCCACTGAGGGAGGAGTGACACTAGTTCCCCAATGAGGGAGCAGTGAAACCAGTTCTTCACTGAGGGAGGAGTGACACTAGTTTCCCCACTGAGGTAGCAGTGACACGAGTTCCCCACTGAGGTAGCAGTGAAACCAGTTCTTCACTGAGGGAGGAGTGACACTACTTCCCCAATTAGGGAGGAGTGACACGAGTTCCCCACTGAGGTAGCAGTGATACTAGTTCCCCAATGAGAGAGGAGTGACACTAGTTCCCCACTGAGGTAGCAGTGACACGAGTTCCCCACTGAGGGAGGAGTGACACTCGTTCCCCACTGAGGGAGGAGTGACACGAGTGTCCCCACTGAGTGAGGAGTGACACGAGTTCCCCACTGAGAGAGGAGTGACACTACTTCCCCAATTAGGGAGGAGTGACACGAGTTCCCCACTGAGGGAGGAGTGACACTAGTTTCCCGACTGAGGGAGGAGTGACACGAGTTCCCCACTGAGGGAGGAGTGACACTAGATCCCCACTGAGGGAGGAATGACACTAGTTTCCCCACTGAGGGAGGAGTGACACGAGTTCCCCACTGAGGGAGGAGTGACACTAGTTCCCCACTGTGGTAGCAGTGACACTCGTGCCCCACTGAGGGAGGAGTGACTCTAGTTTCCCCACTGAGGGAGGAGTGTCACTGGTTCCCCACTGAGGTAGCAGTGACACTAGTTCCCCACTGAGGGAGGAGTGACACGAGTTACCCACTGAGGGAGGATTGAAACTTGTTCCCCACTGAGGGAGGAGTGACACTACTTCCCCAATGAGGGAGCAGTGACACCAGATCGCCACTGAGGGAGGAGTGACACTAGTTCCCCACTGAGGGAGGAGTGACACGAGTTCGCCAATGTGGGAGGAGCAACACTAGTTCCCCAATCAGAGTGCAGTGACACTAGTTCCTCAATGAGGGAGCAGTGATACCAGTTCCGTAATGAGAGAGCAGTGACACTAGTTCCCCACTGAGGGAGAAGTAACACTAGTTCCCCACTGAGGGAGGAGTGACACTACTTTCTCACTGAGGGAGCAGTGACACTAGTTCCCCACTGAGGGAGAAGTAACACTAGTTCCCCACTGAGGGAGGAGTGACACTACTTTCTCACTGAGGGAGCAGTGACACTCGTTCCCCACTGAGGGAGGAGTGACACTACTTTCTCACTGAGGGAGCAGTGACATTAGTTCCCCACTGAGGGTGCAGTAAAACTAGTTCCCCACTGAGGGAGCAGTGACACTAGTTCCCCACTGAGGGAGGAGTGACACTCGTTCCCCACTTCGGGAGCAGTGACACTCGTTCCCCACTGAGGAAGGAGTGACACTGATTCCCCACAGAGGGAGCAGTGACACCAGTTCCCCAATGAGGGAGGTGAGACACTAGTTCCCCACAGAGGCAGCAGTGACACTAGTTCCTCAATGAGGAAGCAGTGATACAAGTACCCCAATGAGGGAGGAGTGACACCAGTTCTTCATTGAGGGAGGACTGACACTAGTTCCCCACTGAGGGAGCAGTGACACCAGTTCCCCCATGAGGTAGGTGCGACACTAGTTCCCCACTTCGGGAGCAGTGACACTCTTTCCCCACTGAGGGAGAAGTAACTCTTGTTCCCCAATGTGGACGCAGTGACACTAGTTGCCCACTGAGGGAGCAGTGACACTTATTGCCCACTGAGGGAGGAGCGACACTAGTTCCCCACGAAGGGAGGAGTGACACTAGTTCCCCACTGAGGGAGCATTGAAACTAGTTCCCCACTGAGGGAGCAGTGACACCAGTGCCCCACTGAGGGAGGAGTGACACTAGTTCCCCACTGAGGGAGCAGTGACACTAGTTCCCCACTGAGGGAGGAGCGACACTATTTCCTCACTGAGGGAGGAGTGACACTTTTTGCCCACTGAGAGAGGAGCGACACTATTTCCCCACTGAGGGAGGAGTGACACTTATTGCCCACTGAGGGAAGAGCGACACTATTTCCCCACTGAGGGAGGAGTGACATTAGTTGCCCAGTGAGGTAGAAGTGACACCAGTTCCCCACTGAGGGAGGAGCGACACTAGTTCCCCACTGAGGGAGGAGTGACACTTATTGCCCACTGAGGGAGGAGCGACACTATTTCCCCACTGAGGGAGGAGTGACATTAGTCCCCCACTGAGGTAGAAGTGACACTAGTTCCCCACTGTGGGAGGAGTGACACTACTTCCCCAATGAGGAAGGAGTGACACTAGTTCACCACTGAGGGAGCAGTGACACCAGTTCACCAATGAGGGAGCAGTGACACCAGTTCACCAATGAGGGTGCAGTGACACTAGTTCCCCACTGAGGGAGCAGTGACACGAGTTCCCCACTGAGGGAGAAGTAACTCCAGTTCCCCAATGAGGGAACAGTGACACGAGTTCCCCAATGAAGGAGGTGCGACACCAGATCCCCACTGAGGGAGGAGTGACACTAGTTCCCCAATGAGGGAGGTGCGACACTAGTTCCCCAAGAGGGAGCAGTGATACCAGTTCACCACTGAGGGAGCAGTGACACCAGTTCCCCAATGAGGGAGCTGTGACATTAGTTCCTCAATGAGGGAGCTGTGATACCAGTTCACCACTGAGGGAGCAGTGACACCAGTTCCCCAATGAGGGAGACGTGACACTAGTTCCTCAATGAGGGAGCAGTGACACCAGTTCACCAATGAGGGTGCAGTGACACTAGTTCCCCACTGAGGGAGCAGTGACACGAGTTCCCCACTGAGGGAGAAGTAACTCCAGTTCCCCAATGAGGGAACAGTGACACGAGTTCCCCAATGAAGGAGGTGCAACACCAGATCCCCACTGAGGGAGGAGTGACACTATTTCCCCAATGAGGTAGCAGTGACACTAGTTCCCCACTGAGGGATGAGTGACACTAGTTTCCCCACTGAGGGAGGAGTCACACGAGTTCACCACTGAGGAAGCAGTGACACTAGTTCCCCAATGAGGGAGCAGTGACACTAGGTCCCCAATGAGGGAGCAGTGACACGAGTTCCCCAATGAGGGAGGAGCGACATTAGTTCCCCACTGAGGGTGCAGTAACACTAGTTCCGCACTGAGGGAGCAGTGACACTAGTTCCCCAATGAGGGACCAGTGACAACAGTTCCTCATTGAGGGAGGATTGACATTAGTTCCCCACTGAGGGAGCAGTGACACCAGTTCCCCAATGAGGGAGCAGTGACATTAGTTCCTCAATGAGGGAGCAGTGATACCAGTTCACCACTGAGGGAGCAGTGACACCAGTTCCCCAATGAGGGAGACGTGACACTAGTTCCTCAATGAGGGAGCTGTGATACCAGTTCACCACTGAGGGAGCAGTCACACCAGTTCCCCAATGAGGGAGCAGTGACACCAGTTCACCACTGAGGGAGCAGTCACACCAGTTCCCCAATGAGGGAGCAGTGACACCAGTTCACCAATGAGGGTGCAGTGACACTAGTTCCCCACTGAGGGAGCAGTGACACCAGTTGCCCTCTGAGGGAGCAGTGACACTAGTTCCCCACTGAGGGAGGAGTGGCACTAGTTCCCCACTGAGCGAGCAGTGACACTGGTTCCCCACTGAGGGAGGAGTGACACTAGTTCCCCACTGAGGGAGGAGTGACACTAGTTCACCACTGAGCGAGCAGTGACACTAGTTCCCCACTGAGGGAGGAGTGACGCTAGTTCCCCACTGAGGGAGGAGTGACACTAGTTCACCACTGAGGGTGCAGTGACACCAGTTCCCCAATGAGGGAGGAGTGACACTAGATCCCCGCTGAGGGAGGAGTGACACTAGTTCCCCACTGAGGGAGCAGTTACACTATTTTCCCACTGAGGGAGGAGTGACACAACTTCCGCACTGAGGGAGCAGTGATACTAGCTCCCTACTGAGGGAGCAGTGACACTAGTTCCCCACTGAGGGAGGAGTGACACTAGTTCCCCACTGAGGGACCAGTGACACTAAATTCCCACTGAGGGAGGAGTGACACAACTTCCCCACTGAGGGAGCAGTGATACTCGCTCCCTACTGAGGGAGCAGTGACACTAGTTCCCCACTGAGGGAGGAGTGACACTAGTTCTCCAATGAGGAAGCAGTGACACTCGTTCCCCACTGAGCGAGGAGTGACACTAGTTCCCCAATGAGGGAGCAGTGACACCAGTTCCCCACTGCGGGAGCAGTGACACTAGTTCCCCACTGAGGGAGGAGTGACACTCCTTCCCCAATGAGGGAGGAGTGACACTAGTTCACCACTGAGGGTTCAGTGACACCAGTTCCCCAATGAGGGAGCAGTGACACTAGATCCCCGCTGAGGGAGCAGTGACACTACTTCCCCAATGAGGGAGGAGTGACACTAGTTCCCCACTGAGGTTGCAGTGACACTGGTTCCCCACTGAGGGAGAAGTGACACTACTTCCCCAATGAGGGAGGAGTGACACTAGTTCACCACTGAGGGTGCAGTGACACCTGTTCCCCAATGAGGGAGCAGTGACACTATATCCCCGCTGAGGGAGGAGTGACACTAGTTCCCCACTGAGAGAGGAGTGACACTATATCCCCGCTGAGGGAGGAGTGACACTAGTTCCCCAATGAGGAAGCAGTGACACTAGTTCCCCACTGAGAGAGGAGTGACACGAGTTCCCCACCGAGGGAGCAGTGACACTAGTTCCCCAATGAGAGTGCAGTGACACTTGTTCCTCAATGAGGGAGCAGTGATACCAGTTCCGTAATGTGGGAGCAGTGACACTAGTTCCTCATTCAGGGAGAAGTAACACTAGTTCCCCAATGTGGGATCAGTGACACTAGTTCCCCACTGAGGGAGCAGTGAAAGCAGTTCCGTAATGACGGAGCAGTGACACTCGTTCCCCACTGAGGGAGCATTGACACTAGTTCCTCATTGAGGGAGGTGTGACACTAGTTCCCCACTGAGGGAGGAGTGACACTAGTTCCCCACTGAGGGAGCAGTGACACTAGTTCCCTAATGAGGGACCAGTGACAACAGTTCCTCATTGAGGGAGTATTGACATTAGTTCCCCACTGAGGGAGAAGTAACACTAGTTCCCCAATGTGGAAGCAGTGACACTAGTTGCCCTCTGAGGGAGCTGTGACACTCGTTCCTCAATGAGGGAGCAGTGACACTATTTCCTCACTGAGGGAGGAGTGACACAAGTTCCCCACTGAGGGAGCAGCGACATGAATCCCCATGGAGATAAAAGCAAGACTTGCATTTCTATCGCACCTTTCACGACCACTGGACATCCGAAAGCACTTTACTGCCAATTAAATACTTCAAGTGTCGTCACTGATGTAATGCAGTAAACACAGCAGCCAGTAAGCACACAGCAAATTCCCACAAGCTGCATTGTGATAATGACCAGATAATCTCTTTTTGTGCTGTTGATTGAGGAATAAATATTGGCCGGGACACCAGGGATAACTCCCCTGCTCTTCGAAATATTGCCACAGGATCTTTTCCATCCCCAAGAGGGCAGATGGAGCCTTGATTTAACTGCTCATCCGATAGACGGCACCTCCAATAGTGTAGAACTGCTCAATGCTACACTGGAATGCCAGCCTCAGTGCTTGTACTCAACTCTTGAAGTGAGACTTCAACCCACAACCTTATGACTTAGAGGCAGGATCCTACCAACTGAGCCACAGCAGGGAAGCACTGACATTCAAGCCAATTTTAGGTGCTGAGAACTTTTGAAGACTGAAGACATCAGCAATTGATATTATTTCTTCTACTCAGGACAATGAAGACTGTGGCAAAGTATGTCCTCACTGATCAGGGTTTCTCAGGCCTAGGGTAGCTACACACATACAAATGCATAGAGCTTTGCTCACTGGCCTCCAAATGCTGATTGTACTTGAACGTTACTCAGCCACAGTTAGAATTTAGTTGGTCCCAGGTACTGTGAGACTACTTTCTGCAGGTTGCCTCTCACTTCTGGCCAAAGCATGACTTGGGTGGCTTAGCAACTGAATTTACATGACATAACTTGCATTAAAACAAAACCAGAATCAATTTACATTGAGAAACACCGTGTCATATAACTGATCTGTTTAAGCATATAAATGTTGTTGCTGTAGCAACTATCAATGCATATTTTTTCATGAATAAAGACAATCCATTTAATGAGGTAATCAATGCCAAGCACATAACTGCATCTTGTTAGTCATGTCATTAGACCTGCCACTGATAAGCAAAGTGTAAAGACTCGACTGAATGTTATTAAGGGTTGTTCACAGGAAACCCAGAGAGTCCACACACATCCTGCAGCACTTCTTCATGTCTTGATCAGTTTGCTTAACTTTCCATTTTTGAACTGGAGCACATTAAAGACGATAACCTGGAGCAGAACGAAGGCTGCATTGTGCTTGTTGACCCAGCTGCTGGGCAAGTCGAGCAAAAAAAAATGCACGACCAAGCTCAGAAACATATGCTTTCATTTCTGTGTCATGCAAACAAGGTCACTGAGGCATGTTTTGCACTGCATCTGGTGGTGATTTGTTCTTTAGCAGTTCGCGTTTTGACAAAACCTGCATCCATCTGTTCGTAAGAAAAAAAATGCAATGATACCCTTCACCCTCATATGCAATGGAATTCCTGAGCTTTGCCAATATTTATTCACAGATCACAAATAAAAATAGAGTCAAGAGGAAATCACACCTTCCTGTTGCCACCCACCACCCCCCCCCCTTCCCCCCACCTACCCACCCTACATAGTGTAGGTCACAATCTGTACCAGCAGCTTTCGTCAAGATGCATCAGCCCAGAATGGATACTTCCCTTGCGGTCACATCTTAATTGCTTGCAGCTAAGCTGGCATGACAGATACATGACTTCACCATGGTATTTCTTTTTCCTTTAGTCCTTGAAATGTGCTTGTCTGGTAGAAATTGAGGGCAGGAGCCTAAGGTATGAGCTTGGTATTTCAGGAACGTAAAGCAGAGCAGTAGCTCATAGGCAAACTTGTCCACTGCCATTTATCACAAAGCTGCTTCTTTAAAATAAATCCTCTGGACACTCAGTATAATTTGGAGTAGACAGCGCAAGTAGTTCGAGATCAACAAGTTTTAAATCACTGCATAGAGTCCCTCTCAGTCAAAGCATTTTGACCAAGCTCATATCACATGAGGAATTTCAAGATTTTTAAATTCCATGTTCCATTTACAAAAATATCAGAATTTTATTAGAAATCAAATTTCCCCAAATCTGTTGCATATAAATGCATTCTCAATACAGATGATAGGGAAATGATAGATTGAAACAGGATTCGCACTTACTCTAAACCATGACTTTTAAACTTTTCTTTCTAGAAGATCGCCTGCAAATAGTGACACACACCCAGGGACCTCCTGTCCTAATTTCCTAAAGACAGTGTCAGCTACTTGAAGGAAAATGGTGCTAAAATTACTTTGTTTAATATGAACATATGCCAATGATGGATAGGAAAAGACCAGCTGGTCCATTGAGCTTAAGCATCAAGATCCCCAAAGTTCCCACGCACCAACAGTTATGGAATAGATTGGGATTGGCTTGAAACAGAGTTTTCTGAAAGAAACAATTCCCCAGGCTGATTCAAGCAACAGCAAAAAATCTGGCAAATTGCTCTCTGAACCTCAAAAGTGATCAAAATAAGTTCTAGAAGATCGAAGTGACCAAAAGGCATATCACTCAAAACCCTATCTGCGTTCTGATATCAGCCTCACCCAGGAACTCATACAGATCCCTGTAAAACATTTGCAGGAGATCAGTGCACATTCCTTTGCACTGTTTGTATTTTTTGACTTGATGCTGTTTGGAACTGTTTTGTAATGTATGTTTTACAGATTTTTATGAATGATGTATATTTTGGAAATAAAAAGAAATCAGTGCACATTTGCATGAGCCATCAACTTATTGGAGAGATCAATGGTTCTGTGTGAAAAGAAAAAACTGAAATTCAATTTAGTTGTATGCTTATGCAACTTATCTATATTTCCCCTGCTTCTCCCTAATCTATCCAAATCAAACATTTTTTCCATATGCACATAATCTAGTCCCTGCATCGAACCTGAATTCAATCTCCTCAAAACCTTTTCTAGAGTAAAAAGACCTCACTCTCTCAGTCTATCATTATAACTAAGGGCTTTTAAACTTGATACCAATCTAGTGGCCCTGTTCTGAACCATTTCCAGTTCTTTTATATCACTCACCATCTGAAGCTGAACTAAGTATTCTGGATGAGGCCTAACCAAGCTCTTAAATAACGGCATTATACTTTTTTTTTTGTTTTATATTGGATTTCTGTAACAATACTTCCCAATACTATTATCCTTTCCTATAATCTCAAGGTACTGATTGTGAACCTTTGGACAATCATACACTATAACTTAACAGATTTTAGTTCAGCACTCTGCATGGTATTTACATGCTTGTTATTGTCCCTACAAACATGTACCAAATTTATGTACATCAAATGTCATCTAGCAGATGTGGGACACATTTCCCCATTCTCATCCAAGTTTCCAACAAGCCTTTGCGTCATCTCTGAACATGCGGACAGTTCTTCCAACATCTTCATCCAGAGCATTAAAATATATTTTAAGGAATAAAAACCCTAACGCTGATCCCTGTGGGACTCCACTAATAATCAATTTCCATAGACAGCCATGACCATTAATAATAACCCTTCCTGCAAGGATGCTATCAATTCCTTTTTCACCCCAGGACCTTACCTTCAATCCCATCGGACTCTATTTTATAAATTAGCCGATTAATTAGCATACAGCAACACAAATAACATATCAGTGTGTCAAATAATGTAAAAATCTATTGAACGCATGGACCTCCCCCCACACCGCAGTGATCTTCTCCAGGCCCCTCCACCCGCTCTGGTTCCAGTTTGAACAAATATGCTCTGTATAGCAGAATAGCCTATCAAATTCAAAAATAGGAAGTGTGACATTAGGAGCCTATGATAAAATGTGCTTATCTCTAAGATTCATTGAAGTAAATAGTTTTAGACACTTCCTTTTATGGCTTGGATAAGTTTATAGATCCCTATTTTTTAGCAACCATTAAGGTTCTGAAAATAAAAACTATATTTAAGCCAAAATCACCCTAAGGTCAAGAACGATTCTGTTCTTCGTAACATCATGAATTATTTTCACACTAACTGGTGACCCAAGATGAATTGGCAAGGGATTAAACTAACTAGAATGAAAATCTGTGAAGTAAGCAGAATACCAGAAGGCTCTGCCTGGAATAGTGTGTTACAGCCAAGTGAAGAGTTGCCACAGTCACTCCTCTTGCCCTTCCTCTTATTTGACCACAATAGGGTTTATTCCTTTTTAAACAGTGGTTGTGTTTACCATATCAGTAAGTGTTTTACCATTTACCTTTACTGTGAGTGTGAAAGAACCAATCAGATGGGTTTTCTTGAGTTTAAGCAAGAAAGAGGTGAGTTTATTATACTTAACAATCTAAAACCAATCTAAAAATAATTTTAAAAAATACACATTCACGTGTTAATCACACACAGACAAATAGATTACTGAGGGAAAATAGATTTGGTGGTTGGATTAGAGTCCAGAATAAATGGAACTTAAACACACAGTCTGTGAAGTGGATGATCCGGTGGACTTCCAGCTGAAGCTGTATTCTTGAAGTCCTCAGCTGGTCAAAGTGAACTTTGTGGTTGGCCCACTTGGTTCAAGGCTTTCTTGAAGGCAGACTTGTTCTCTTCCCTTGGTCTCTGTCTGTAGCAAGGTGCAGGCTTGGAGGGATTCACAGTTGCAGACGGTCTTCAAACTTGTGTTATCTGGGGGGAGAGAGAGAGAGAAAGGGAGGCAGCAGCCTTTTCCTGCTGCACAGTCTACTTTACTGCCTGTCTCTTTGTCCAAGGAAAAAAAAACAGCTTCCCCCAAGATGGACAGATGGCTGCTTCAGGTTTTCTGGAACCTTCTAATGAAATTCAAGGTTAGGAATCGGCTCCACAGGCCCCAGGATGCCAATTTACACTTGGAGGGGGTTTGCTCTTTCAAAATCAAGGTGTTAGGATTGCCTTGACTGTCGTGCTAATGAAGCAATTTTAGGTAATTTCATCACTTTGAGCAAGCCATTGTCCTGGGTCCATTCTGCTCAAATCTCCGGGTGGATCTTTTGAATATGAAAAGGTGTTTCAGATGCAAATTGCGATGGCCACCTTGGCTGCCAGTTTTTTTAAAAGTTAACTGCAGAACCTTTCCCATTAAAAGTTTAATGTAAGTTTTCCACCGATTAATTAAAAATTCCTCATTTGGCATATTGTGTTTTCTTGACTGTAAGGGATTAAACTAACTAGAATGAAAATCTGTGAAGTAAGCATAATAACAGAAGGCTATAATAAAAGCAAGAAATGCTGGAAATACTCAGCAGGTCTGGTAGCATCTGTGGAGAGAGAAAGCTAGAAATGTAATAGGTTTTAAGCAAATAAAGTGGGGGATGGGGCAAGACTTAACCAAAGAGAAGGTGTTGAAAGGTCAAGATCACCAGAAGGTCATGGAGCAAAGATAAATGCTATGTTAATGGTGTGCTAAAAAGACAAAGTGTTAATGCAGAGAGGGTGTTAATTGACAGAAAAATAGAACAGCCTGGCCCAAAGCACAAACATTAAAAAAGCAGTGGCTAGGCACATGGTAAAAAAATGAATAATGAAACAAAATAAAATAAAATAGAAAAATAAAAAAGAAAAAATAACTAAAAATAAAAAGTTGGTGGGGGGGCCAGCACGCTCTGAAATTATTGAACTCAATGTTCAGTCCAACAGGCTGTAGTGTGCCTAATCAGTAAATTAGATGCTGTTCCTTGACCTTGCATTGATGTTCACTGGACCACTGCAGCAATCCCAGGACAGATATGTGGGAATGAGAGTTGGTGGGGGGGGGGGGGGAAGGGGGGGTTGGTGTTGAAATGGCCAGCAACTGGAAGCTCAGGGTCATGCTTTTGGACTGAGCAGAGGTGTTTCGCAAAGTGGTCACCCAATCTGAGTTTGGTCTCCCCAATGTAACCAGCAGGCTATACCTGGAATAGTGCCATGTGTTACAGAAGGATGTGAGTTCAAAGTACAGGTCTCTAGTTCTTAAAAATGCAATCACTAAACTACCGTTGATCATACAAAATGTCATTTTTTTCATAACTATTTAAGCTGTCAGTGATAGTAAGCCTTTCTGTACACTGCTCTGGAAAAAGGAAGTTTCACTTCCATAATTCTACTGTTCTGCTGCACATTATTGATAAATGTTGTAAGAGGTATGACACCATTATTAGTACCTATGCACTAACCATGATGAACTCCAATCAAACCAAAAACTGAACTCTGAAGACCTAGGGCAATTAGTGCACTGGTCCCTAGGAAGGACAAGCTCATTATCATGGGTGACTTTAATGCTGGTGCAGAAGCTGACCACCAGTCCTGGAAGGGAGTCAATGGCATAGAGAAATGCAACAATAATGGAACAGTGTTCCAGAGGATGTGTACAGATCATCTAACTACCACCAATACACTCTCCAGGCTTCCACAAAAATACAAAACTACAAGCTTGCACCTCCATTCTAAACATTGGCACCTGATCAAGAACATACTGGTCCACCAGAGAAATTATAACTATGTTAAGTTCACATGAGTCATGAGAGGAGCCAAGTTTTGGACACCAATTCTCTGACCAAGCATTTCCTGCTGATATGGCGAAAGTAAATCATCTTACAAGAGTATACTTGATGCATCCATTATTCATCTATTCAAAGAGAAAGGCAGCAAATATATGCTTGACAATCAGATGAACTTTCCTACTTGCCATTACAAGAATTGCTAATGTTGTCCCCTTGTTTAAGAAGGGTAGCAGGGATAATCCAGGTAATTATAGACCGGTGAGCCTGACGTCAGTGGTAGGGAAGCTGCTGGAGGAGATACTGAGGGATAGGATCTATTCCCATTTGGAAGAAAATGGGCTCATCAGTGATAGGCAACATGGTTTTGTGCAGGGAAGGTCATGTCTTACCAACTTAATAGAATTCTTTGAGGAAGTGACAAAGTTGATTGATGAGGGAAGGGCTGTCGATGTCATATACATGGACTTCAGTAAGGCGTTTGATAAGGTTCCCCATGGCAGGCTGATGGAGAAAGTGAAGGCGCTTGGGGTCCAAGGTGTACTAGCTAGATGGATAAAGAACTGGCTGGGCAACAGGAGACAGAGAGTAGCAGTGGAAGGGAGTTTTTCAAAATGGAGACGTGTGACCAGTGGTGTTCCACAGGGATCCGTGCTGGGACCACTGTTGTTTGTGATATACATTAATGATTTGGAGGAAAGTATAGGTGGACTGATTAGCAAATTTGCAGACGACACTAAGATTGGTGGAGTAGCAGATAGTGAAGGGGACTGTCAGAGAATACAGCAGAATATAGATAGATTGGAGAGTTGGGCAGAGAAATGGCAGATGGAGTTCAATCAGGGCAAATGCGAGGTGATGCATTTTGGAAGATCCAATTCAAGAGTGAACTATACAGTAAATGGAAAAGTCCTGGGGAAAATTGATGTCCAGAGAGATTTGGGTGTTCAGGTCCACTGTTCCCTGAAGGTGGCAACGCAGGTAAATAGAGTGGTCAAGAAGGCATACGGCATGCTTTCCTTCATCGGACGGGGCATTGAGTACAAGAGTTGGCAGGTCATGTTACAGTTGTATAGGACTTTGGTTCGGCCACATTTGGAATACTGCGTACAGTTCTGGTCGCCACATTATCAAAAGGATGTGGATGCTTTGGAGAGGGTGCAGAGGAGGTTCACCAGGATGTTGCCTGGTATGGAGGGCGCTAGCTATGAAGAGAGGTTGAGCAGATTAGGATTATTTTCATTAGAAAGACGGAGGTTGAGGGGGGACCTGATTGAGGTGTACAAAATCATGAGAGGTATAGACAGGGTGGATAGCAAGAGGCTTTTTCCCAGAGTGGGGGTTTCAATTACTAGAGGACACGAGTTCAAAGTGAAAGGGGAAAAGTTTAGGGGGGATATGCGTGGAAAGTTCTTTACGCAGAGGGTGGTGGGCACCTGGAACGCATTGCCAGCGGAGGTGGTAGATGCGGGCACGATGGAGTCTTTTAAGATGTATCTAGACAGATACATGAATGGGCAGGAAGAAAAGAGATACAGAACCTTAGAAAATAGGCGACATGTTTAGAGAGAGGATCTGGATTGGCGCAGGCTTGGAGGGCCGAAGGGCCTGTTCCTGTGCTGTAATTATCTTTGTTCTTTGTTCTTTGTTCTTTGATAACCTTTGCTAGGATTATCCTAAATCAAATATAGCTGGATAACTAAAAATACTTAATACCTGGATAACTAGAAGTCTTGCATCCTTGGCAGTCCGTGGCATCACACCTGAAGGTATAGCCTTACAGGCACCAAATGCTTGTACAAAAACATAATAATTAGCTTAAATAACCAGTTAGGAACATAAGAAGGAACATAGGAACAGGGAGTAGGCGATTCACCAGAGTCTGTACCACCATTCAGTTAGATTATGACTGCTGTGTACCTTATCCTCATTTATCTGCCTTGATTCCTTTACCCTTGATACCCTGTTCTAATAAAAATCTAGCAATCTCAGTTTTGGAATCTTCTAGCCTCAACAGTTTTTTTGGGGGGGTGGGGGGAGTTTTCCAGATTTCCACTTTGTATGAAATGCTTTCTGACATCACCCCTGAATGGCCTAGCTCCAATTCTGAGGTTATGCCCCCTTCCTCTGGACTCTCCCACCAGAGGAAATACTTTCTCACGATCCATCCTATCAATTCCTTAATCATCTTAAACACCCGAATTCAGTCACCCCCTTAATCTTCTACACTCAAGAAAATGCAAGCTAATCTAAGCAACCTGTCCTCATAATATAACACTTTTAGCCCAGTTATCATTCTGGTGAAATCAGCACCCCTGCACTCCTCCAAGGCCAATTTATTCTCCCTGAGGTGCAGTGTCCAGAACTGAATGCAGGACTCCAAAAGGGATTTAATGAGAGCTCTGTACAGCTGTAACATAACTGCCAACCCTTTGTATTTCAATCCTCGTGAAATAAAAGCTGACATTCCATTAGCCTTTTAAATTATTTTTTGTACCTACCAACCAGTGCTTTCTATGCATTAACACCTAAATCTCACTGCTCATCCACAGTTCCTAGCTTCTTGCCATTGAGAAAGTACGCTGATCTATCTTTCTTAGGTCCAAAGTAGATGACTTCACACTTTCCCATATTAAACTTCATCTGCCATAGTTTTGCCCATCACCTAATCAATCAATGCCTCTTTGCAACTTTCTGCTCCTAAATGTAATATTTAACGTGCCACCTAAGTTAGTATAATCAGAAAGCTTGGATATACAGTTCTCTATTAGACATATATAAATATTTATAAATATAATAGAAAGTTGAGGCCTCAGTACAGATCCCTGGGGGTCACCACTAATCATATCCTGCCATTATCCCTACACTCTGTTTCTTACCCCTGAAGCAATTTCCTATCTAAGCCAAGAGCCTCCAATTGGAGCTAATTCAATGTTGAAATAATTAAATAAAGTGTTTACCATGCTATGTTGCTGTGATGCATTGTTGATTGTCGCTTATAATGCTGATTTGGAAATCACTTCGAAGAAAATTTGGCAATGAAATGTTGATACATAATAGCTTATTAAAAAAAGAATGAAGTTTTTCATTCTTGTAATTTCCTCCAATTCCACACAATCTCATTTTTGTTAACAGTCATTTATGTGGAAACTTGTCAAATGCCTTCTGGAAATCTATATAAATAACATCCGTAGACAATCCTTTATCTACCATGTAAGTTAGTTCCTCATAAATAGATACAACAAATCCATGTCGGCTCTATCTGATCAGCTCATGTTATGTTACCAAATATTCAATTTGCTAAATATGAACAAATGAACAATAGCAAAATATACTAATTTAAGCATGAGGTAAGTAACCCAAAGGAAGTAGAGCAAATAGTTTGGGCCCTCAAATTACTTGGGGATTCCATCGATCGCTTATTCTAACTCTGGCAAGAATGCAGTAGAACTTGTAGTGCTTTGAAAATTGCATTGTGCATTCTGTTCACTTGAGGCTACTATATACACATGCCAGCAGACGGGCTGAAAAGTGAAAGTAAAAAAAGAATAAAGAATCATCATTGTTTTTCAACAGTATGTAGTCTCATATCTCTTACTAAACTCAGCTGACTCTCACTTCAGTACCGAGAACACCACAATGATGATGAGGTAAATAGAAAACGGATGATGAAAAACAGAAACATTGCTTTCAGGTATGAAACTTTTGGAAGGTTTTTGCCCGCTTTCTGAAGACAACATTTTAAGTTGGAGACTGTGCTAGACACTCAAAGGAATCTTGCACAGTGTTCTCTCCAGAATGACATATCAAAAGAAAATTAATCTCGGATCATTGCAGATAAGTTTCCTCTGTGAGGGACGCGACCCCGTATCCTTGATCGCACGTTATCACTGCATTACTAACCAATATGGCATTGTCTATGCCCAATCTACCGCATTTTGATCTGGATTCATCATCTGTATTCCCATGGTGGCAAAAGTGGCTGCGACGGTTCGAAGGCCAGATGGCAGTTTTTGCAATCACAGAGGACACAAGGAAAAAGGCCTTGATTCACCACTATGGAAGTGAAGAATTAGAAGAAATCTTTGAGACATTTACGCCTGAGCAAACATATTATGATGCAGCAACAAATTGTATGAACAGCCTATTTTCCACCCAAGAAAAATACTATATATGAAACGATTATCTTCCAATGCACTAAGCAAGATGGAAACGAGTCAATTGACCAATATTGCATGCGATTGAGGCAACTAGCAACCAAATGAGACTTTGGTGATGTTGAACATGTCGAACGGGAAATCAAAACACAAATCATCAAAGGTTGTCTCTCTAGTCAACTGTGCCAAAAAACACTCAAGAAAAACAGAAAGCTGCTAGAGCTGCTGGAGTTAGCAAGATCACTATCGCTCTGAGTCCAGAGCTACTGAAGTTGAGGCTGCTAACAGCAACTACCATACTCCAATTTCAACTCCTGTGAACACTATTCATTGCTCATGTGCCAGGAAACCATCTGCAAAGCAACAACAGCCGTCTCATAAACAGAGTTGCGACTTATCCAAAGAATGTTTCTACTGTGGTAGTGCTTACCCACACCGGACAGAGTGTCCTGCTACTGGTAAACAGTGTAAAGCTCATGGAAAACCCAATCACTTTGCTCATGTTTGTTGCTCATCAGCAAAATCAACTACTAAGTCTAATACCAACAAAAGGGCCACGTATGCGTACCACAGCAAAAAGGCAAGAGAATGTCACCAACGTAGAGGCAGATAGCCCTGAACATACTTTAATTCTCTCTTGCAGACACAGCAAACAGCCACGTGTGACAGTGACCATTGGCTGCTCGTTTGCAAATCCGATACAGAAGCATCTGCCAGTTCATGCCCCATTCTCTGCAAACCAGGGAATATGAAGAGTTTCCCTTAAAACAGCAACAAATAGCTGAAAGTTCTAGGGACTTTTGTAATGCCACTCTCATTTAAAGACACCAGAATGAATGCTATATTCCATGTCATATCTGGAGAATGTAATAGAATATCTATTTCGACACAGCAACATATTTGCACATGATTGCAATCACAAATACAATTCCCACTCATAACAAAAACATTCTTGAACTGTATGCTGATTGCTTCACTGGTATTGGAAAACTGAAAGGTGTTACATGCAAGCTGCATGTAGATGCTAATGTGCCCCAGCTGCGCATCAATAGTGACAATTGCCATTTCAGGTCAGGAAACAGACAGAGAAGGAACTTCAATGCCTACTTGACCTTGACATTATTAACAAAGTTGAGGATGAGCTTACCTCTTGGGTCTCACCCATACAAGTCATCAAGGAACTCAAGAGTGAGAACCAGATTAGAATCTATGTTGAGGGACTCCCCTCTCATCCTCCTCCTTGTTTGACCACAACAGGGTTTATTTCCTTTTCAAAGTGGATGTACTTGCCAATTCGGAGACTGTTTAACTACTTACATGCTATGATCATAAAAGAAGCAATCGGACAGGTTTTCTTGAGTTTAACAAAGAAAGAGGTTAGCTTTATTGTACTTACACTGATTTAAGTAAAACAATAAACTACACTCCAACTTTCACACACACACAAACAAATAGGTTACAGAGTGGGGAAGGATAGGTTGGTTGGATTAGAGTCTGGAGCAATAAGGAGGGGTATACAGTCTGCAGTTTGGTGACTCAGCTGGCTTCCAGATGAACTCGGTTGTCTTGAGGCATCTGGCTTGCAGATGTGGCCAGCTAGTTCAGTGGTTCTCCTGGATAACAGCGAGGCAGATGATTTCTTCGGGGGTCTCTGTCTGCAGCAGTGATAGCCTAGGTGGTTATGGCCAGCAGGCAGGGTTCGAAGCTTGTAAGGTGGACTGGAGAGACAGATAGGGAGGAGGGATGCCACTTAGTTCTTCTCTGGTTGGTGTCCAGTTGCTTGTCTCTGTTTCTGCAGAGAAAACCCCAGCATAAACACACATATGACCATCACCCAGTGATTCAACATGCTGGCAATCATTGTATATTCTCTTTTACAAATTAATAAGTTCATGTCTAGGAGTTCCCTTCTCTCAACCAGGGTCCCATTGTTCAAAGAATTCGGTTTGAGTCGTTTATTTCCAGTTCAATGTCCCAAGTGATGCCTTAATGTCTTGTTAATTGGAGCAGGACAGGTAATTCACTCAAAATTCCCCGAGTCTTTGTGCTGGAGGGGACTGACCAGACAATGCGTCTCCACCTGGATGCACTGGAATGGAGGATAGAGTGATGCAAATTGCAGTGGCCATTTTAGCTGCTAGGAGTCATCTTTTATATGTTCCTTTTTTCCCTTTTTAAAATTTAATTCAGTCTTCCAGTTGGTTGATTAAAAAATCATCATTTGACATAGCAAGTGTTCGTGACAAAGCCATAAAACGGGAAAGACACTTGACACTGACAATTGATGATACCATAGAGAAAGTGAATGCTGCTAAACACTTTGCTAAACTTGACCTCAATGCTGGCTACCATCAAATCGAGCTTGAAGAAGAATCGAGCTATCTTACTGTATTCGCTACTCCTATTGGACTTTTTCAATACAAGAGGCTCAACATTGGAATCAACTCAGCAGCTAAGGTATTTCAGCATTTGATTCAATCTGCACTTCGAGGACTTGAAGGCACGCTGAACATCAGTGATGACATTCTCATATACCGTCGCACTGACAGGGAACTCAAGACAGGAGTTCCTCAGGGTAGTGTCCTAGGCCCAACCATCTTCAGCTGCTTCATCAATGACGTTCCTTCAATCATAAGGTCAGAAGTGGGGATGTTCGCCGATGATTGCACTATGTTCAGCACCATTCGCAACTCCTCAAATACTGAAGCAGTCCGTGTAGAAATGCAGCAAGACCTGGACAATATCCAGGCTTGGGCTGATAAGTGGCAAGTAACATTTGCGCCACACAAGTGCCAGGCAATGACCATATCCAACAAGAGAGAATCTAACCATCTCCCTTGACATTCAATGGCATTACCATCGCTGAATCCCCTGCTATCAACATCCTAGGGGATGTTGACCAGAAACTCAACTGGAGTAGCCATATAAATACCGTGGCTACAAGAGCAGGTCAGAGGCTAGGAATCCTGCGGCGAATAACTCACCTCCTGACTCCCCAAAGCCTGTCCACCATCTACAAGTGACAAGTCAGGAGCGTGATGGAATACTCTCCACTTGCCTGGATGGGTGCAGCTCCAACAACATTCAAGAAGCTCAACACCATTCAGGACAAAGCAGCCTACTTGATTGGCACCCCATCCACAAACATTCACTCCCTCCACCACCGACATACAGTGCCAGCAGTGTGTACCATCAAGATGCACTGCAGCAGTGTGTAACAAGATGCACTGCCGCAACGCACCAAGGCTCCTTAGACAGCACCTTCCAAACCCGTGACCTCTACGACCTCGAAAGACAAGAGCAGCAGATGCATGGGAACATCACAACCTGCAAGTTCCCGCCCAAGTCACACACCATCCTGACTTGGAACTATATTGCCGTTCCTTCAATGTCGCTGGGTCAAAATCTTGGAACTCCCTTCCTAACAGCACTGTGGGTGTACCTACCTCACATGGACTGCAGCGGTTCAAGAAGGCAGCTCACCACCACCTTCTCAAGGGGAATTAGGGATGGGCAATAAATGTTGGCATAGCCAGCGACACCCACATCCCATGAATGGATAAAAAAAAACACCTACATGCATGTAACCTCACATTCAACAATGACAAGTGCTTCTTTAACGTAAGCAGAATTGAATTCTTTGGTCACATGTTCAGTGGTGGAGTATCACCTGATCCACTGAAAGTTGAAACCGTTGCAAATGCTGTGAATCCTAGAAATGTGAGAGAAGTCCGGAGTCTGCTAGGACTCATCACATACTGCAGTCGTTGCATTCCTGACCTCGCTATGCTGTCTACCCCGCTACGTGATCTGACAAAAGAGACCACCAAGTGGGAATGGGCTAAATCACACAAACACCAGATCAAATGACGTTTTTCAGAAAGTTGCACAAATGCCTTTTTCCACCCTGAGAAAACTACTGGATGAAGCTTAGGTGCTGATCTCGTACAGGAAGACAAGACAGGTAAGCCATCAATCATTGCGATGGCAAGCAGATCACTAATGCCTGTAGAGCAATGTTATTCACAAGCAGAAAAAGAAGCACTTTCAGTCACATGGGGTATCTTACACTTTCAGTCTCTATCTGGATGGAAGCGTAAAAAGTAATCGTCGATTATAGACCACTAGTGAGTTTGTTCAACAATCCACATAAACCAGCCACTCACATAAAACATTGCATACTCAAACTACAAGAGTATGAATTCCATGTTGAGTATCAGCCAGGCAAGCTCAACCCAGCAGACTACCTCTCGCAACATCCGCTGACAATAGTCAGTCCTATTAGTCATGAGGAAAAGGTTGCTGAACAACATCTTTACCTACCTAAGCATAAATGCAGTGCCAAAGTCATTAAAACTAGCTGATATCAAAGCAGCAACAATACAAGATGGGGCTTTGAAATTATGTATGAAGGCTATGGAATCATGAAACTGGGAAAACGTGATCGAGCGAGCATCTACAAATGAAATTGCTCACACTACAAGGTCTTCACAATGTTCAAAATAAGTTCACTGTTACAACCACATCTGATCTCATATGGCGCAACAACTGTATTGTCATTCCACACCCATTGAGGAAATCTATTGTCGATATAGCACATGAAAGACACCAAGGAATTGTCAAAACCAAACAACTCCTGAGGCAAAATGTATGGTTCCCAGGAATCAACTGCACGGTAGAGCACAAAATCAATCAGGTTTGCCATGTCAAGCAACCACAATGTCAAATCCTTGTGATCTTCTCAAGATGTCTGAACTGTCTCCAGGACCATGGATTGAAGTCAGCATTGACTTCACAGATTTACCCACAAGTGAACACCTGCTTGCTGTCACTGATGACTACAGCAGATTCTCAATCGTGGAATCAGTTGTGTTAACTTCAACGAAAGCAGTCATCCCAAAGCTTGACCAGATCTACACCTTGTCTGGAATCCCTCAAACGGTAAGAAGTGACAATGGGCCCCATTCAACAACAATGAGTTCAGCAAAGTTGCAAACTACCCAGGGTTCACTCATCAAAAAATCACACCTCCTTGCCCAAGAGCTAATGGAGAAGTCGAGAGATTTATGCGAACCTTGCAAAAAGTGATATGTTCAGCTACAACTGAGAACAAGTCAAGGAAGCAAGAGCTATATCACTTTCCTCATAATTACAGAGCAACTCCTCACTTGACTACTGGAAAACCTCCAACTACACTCAACCTATGTGCACACATTTTCCTGAGCTACCCTGTGGAGCTCAATGATCAATATGTGCATGAACACGATGGAGAACAGAAGGATCAAATGAAGGCAAATGCAGAGAGCAACATGAAATTTAGAACTACACCACTGAAGCCAGGAGATAAAGTACTTCTGAAACATGATGGTCGTGTTGGAAAACAAATAACTCCTTATGACATCCAACCGTTGTGTCCAACACAAAAGGATCAATGATCACTGCTAAGCGCGGTTCACAAATCAGCACATGAAACATGCCATTCTTCAAAGTATTGAAAACACCACTTGTAAGCATTGAGTCCGATTCTGACATCTCAGATGAAGAACATGAGTCAAATGGGACTACACTTGATGTCAGCTGATATCCTATTTGTGAGAGAAAACTCCAACACACTTAAGTGGCGTAGTGGTTAGCACCGCAGCCTCACAGCTCCAGCGACCCAGGTTCAATTCTGGGTACTGCCTGTGTGGAGTTTGCAAGTTCTCCCTGTATCTGCGTGGGTTTTCTCCGGGTGCGCCGGTTTCCTCCCACATGCCAAAGACTTGCAGGTTGATAGGTAAATTGGCCATTAGCAATTGCCCCTAGCATAGATAGGGACAGGTGGGGATGTGATAGGAATATGGAATTAGTGTAGGATTAGTATAAATGGGTGGTTGATGGTCAGCACAGACTCAGTGGGCCGAAGGGACTGTTTCAGTGCTGTATCTCTAAACTAAAACTAAGTGACTATGCTGCAAAGTGAACTATTTATGTTTAAGTTTATTTTTTACATTTTTGGAAACAAACCCTTGAAACATACTATGCCTTTCATTTACTGAGAAGGGGAGGGATGTAGTGTTTTGAAAATTGAATTGTGCATTTTGTCCACTTGAGGCTACTATACACACATGCCAGCAGAGGGGCTGGCGTCTTTTCCCACTCCTTGTCAATCACAACAGGTTTAATTCTTTTTTAAAGTGGATGTACTGGTCAATTCAGTCGGTGTTTGATTACTTACTTGCCATGATCATAACAAGAACCAATTGGACAGGTTTCCTTGAGTTAACAAAGAAAGAGGTTAACTTTATTATACCTAAAGTTAACTAATAAAATAATAAACAATGCGCCATCTTTCACTCGCATGCACACACTAGAGGTTTACATACACACACAAATAGGTTACAGAGTGGGGAAAGATAGATTGGTTGCGTTAGAGTCCATAATAAAGGTATACAGTCTGTGGAGTTTGGTGATTTGGCTGGCTTCTAGCTGAATTCAATGGTCTTGAGGCTTTTAGTTTGAAGAGGTAGATGACTGGTTGGGTGAGTCTCTTGGAGGTAGCGATACGGATGAGTTTCTCCAGCGGGGGTTCTGACTGTAGCCAGAGTCTGCAAAGGTGGTCAGTCAACAGGCAGGATTTGAAAACCTTCAAGCTGGAATGGAGAGTGAGAGAGAGAGAGAGAGAGACCCCCACTTAGGGTCTGCTCATGTCAGAGTCCAGTTTCTTCTCCTCTGCTGCAGAGAAAACACCAGCTTAAAACCACAGATGGGGAGGGGCTTGTCACATGACAGTCACTCAGTCATTCAAACATAGCAGTTAGCAGTAGTTCTCTGCTTGCTGAAAAGAACAAGCTGTTCCTTTAAACTTTCTGGGTCTTGGTTCTTGCTGGGGTCTTAGCAGACATTTTATCTCCCCCTCCTCACAAGCATTGCAGTGTAGGATACAGTGTTGCAAATTAGGTGGCCATCTTAAGCTGAAAGGATGACTTTGCTGGCAGCTTGTCTTTTTAAAATGTCTTTTAAAAAATATAAATTCGGATCTTCAGTCAATGGATTAAAGAAAATTATCATTCAACAAAACGCATTGGCATAACAATTGTTTTTCAACAGCGTGCCATAGAACCATAGAAAAATTATGGCACAGAAGGAGGCCATTCAGGCATCGTGTCCGTGCTGGTCTCATATGTCTTACTAAACTCAGCTGACGCTTACTTCAGTCCCAAGATCACCACATAACCCCCACTAAACTGTTAGCCATTTTCAGAAGTTTTCTCAGTGTCCTGTGAGGGGTGGAACCTCTACTTGACCTTTCCAAGGGCAATAATGGGCAGGGGCTCATATGATTCCAGCATATGATCCTCATTCAGGAACTGCCTTTTGTTGAGGTGGACAACACACAGAGTCAGTAAAGGTGGACCATCCTCAATAAGAGCATGTGGGGGCCTCACTGGTGGTCTCCAGGTCACGCAAGCCACCTGGACATTGACATTTAGAAAAACATATTTGTATCAAATCAGCTGCCTGATCAGGTCCAAGGAGAAGCTTTTGTAGTTGGAGGGAGGACAAAAGATGAAGGGGTCTGGGTAGGTGAGTGGCTGAGTTTCTGAGTGAGTACATGGAATAGGCAGGTACTGGAGATGTTCCTGAAGTGACACTTAAACCCCCATTCCCTGTGCTAATGAAATGCCTTCTCATTAACCCGACAAACAATGTCGGACTCTATCACAGTCGAGGCCTTCATTTTATTCAGAACTACCAAGTACAGGCCAACAAGTAGCACAGAACTGACCAGATAGTTCCTTGTCCAGTTTCCAACATGTTCCTTCTGCACTCAGGTTAGTGTATATAGCTGAATTTATTGTTAGAACATGAGAAAATTCTGAAAAAAAAGTGCAGTGAAACAGCACCCCTGAAATTCATTAGAAATGTCAGCAAAAAGTTCCTGTCACATAGATCTGCCTCTGCCTGGGAGCTGAGGCTTGAGTTAGAAATTTCATCTACACTGGAACGGTGGTGATTTCCAGCTTCTGTGACTAGGTTCTGTGTGTGAGAGCTGTATCATTGGATTGTCGTTTTCACCTTACTTGTGGGACATTCCAGTAATCACACTGCAAATTTGAATGGTAGTTGCAGCGGAGATATTGTGTGTGTGTGGGTGTGTTATTTATATATAAAAAAGCCAAATGCATAATGGAAATTGTAGTTTTCTCCCTGTTTGAATGGAACTAATATCCAAGGTGGGGCACAACAAAGCAGGAAGTAAGTTGACAAGCAACTCAGCATTTCGGCCAGCTCTGGACCATAGCAAATGAACACTCAAATAGGGACTGGAAATATTCCTCTGTGCAATGTTTGACCAATGCAGGTTTCAAGAAATTGAAAGCCAACCATGGAGTAAACCAACTGAAAGGAAGAAAATAAATCTTGGAGCTGTGTAATTAACAGAAAAGGGAGCATATTTGAGGGTAATTGGAAGGTGGGAAGAATAAACAGATAAATGAATATTTGCATCTTAACAAAATACTACAAATCCACTGTGGATAATAGCAATGTCCACCATCTCAAAGTCCTGAACCACTGCTGTGGAGGATAGGAGATTAAAATTTAGCACTATTTAGCATTATACAAAACAGCATTATGATTAAATTGCGATTTCTCTTTGTCAACTTATGCTGTGGGTCAATGTGACAATACTGCTTCCAAGCAAGCACTTTAACAGCTGGAATAATCAAGGATAACTTTTCCCTATTAAGGAAGAATAAGAAAATCAGAAAACACAAAGAAAAGTGATACTTCTATCAAGAATGTTGCCCTTGTACAGAAAGTTACTGAACAACTTCATTAATCACTGCACTGACCTGGCAACCGAGAGGCAAGGTTCTATTCTTTGTACCTTAGTTTGAACTTAGATTACCAAACTGAAGGAACCATTAATTACTTCTTGAATTTCAGTATGATGGATTAACAATGTGGAAAAATGTGAGTTTCATTGATTCCACACTGCATTGAGATATTCATGTTTGAGAAATCCTCTTGTATTTTAACACTTTTGGTATTGTCATGACAGGGTGAGTAATCTCATGATATTCCCTGTCCTGGATGTGTTACCCTGAAAAATTCAAGAGCATCTCTCGTTCCTTCATGATCGCTGGGTCCAATTCCTGGAACTCCCAACCTAACAGCTCTATGGGAGTACCTACATCACAGTGGTTCAAGAAGAAGGCTGACTACCACCTTCTCATGAAAATCTAGGGATGGGCAATTAATATGCCAGCTTTGTAGTGACACATATATCCCTAAAATGAATTTTAAAATTGCATGTTTTGCTCTGTGCATTTTTCTTTTTTCTTCTTACGATTGTCAGTCACACTTATCCTTTCAAAATACTCACACTCACACTGAAATCCAAGTGCGGGCAGAAAAAGCTTGTGGATATTTTGAAAATTTGTGAAAATGAGGCTAGCGTTCTGAGACAGTATTCAAGCGTAAATACATCAATTCTGTATCATCTGCAATTTTGTTAAAATGTTAACTGCTCAATTATGGTGCCATTTAAACTTTAATTTCTAGATGGATCTAGAACGAGATGATGTAGATGTAACATTAAATAAAAGAGATTTACGACAGAGCACAGGAGAAATGCTTGGCCTGTTTTTACATGGAAAGCTGTAGAACGCACAGTTAGTGAGACCACAAGGCTGATTTTCAATTTCACCACCTGGGTTACAATCTGTGAAGGGGTGTTGTGGGTAAACTTGCCCAATTTCCATTCCACTGAAAATAGGTGGTTAGAGGAAAAGGAAATCAAGGGAAATGGAAGGGCAAGTGGGTTTAGGATTATTGCTCATATGGAAGATAAACATCACGGACGGGTTGGGCCAAACAGCCTGTTCCCACATTGTAATTTCTGTGTAATAAATGTCAGCTTTAACAAATAAAGCTTAATACCAGAAGTCCTAATATGACAAATGAAAAGGATCTTTTCCAAAACTCTCTTGCCAAGTACTGTAATCATCTGATTTTTGACAGCAATGTTTTCCTGAATATCAACTGAGACAAAACAGTTTCTTAGCTCAACAGTCTTAACTTAAAAGGACAAATTTGAGATAATACTGTTATTTATCCAAATGATTACAACCGAGAATCTCAATTTTGTGGATTTCTTCGCTACAATTCATTGGCAAAGTCCGAATATACTTCATACAATTCAGGAGCAACATATCACACAATTTGTTCCACTTTATTCTGAATATTTTAGAAGTGCCAATAATATTCTCTCAAGCAAGTGTTAAAAACAGGTGGTGAAATCAAAACAAATCCCTTTGTTCTTTGGAAACTAGTTTGATTAGTTAATTGGGGGCAATGTGCCAAGTTATAATGCCAGATCCCGTGCTTTGCAGGTGTTAATTGGATGAAGTTATTAATTGGTCAAAGCTTAACGTAATTCAGAATGAGGAACTATATAATACATTTGAACTGCATCATTGCACAAATGTGGTTTTGTTGTGGTTGCACATTAAAACTGTCCAACTCCTATACATGAAAGAGGCCTTGAAGTATCCAAAAAGCTCTGATATGTTATTCCATCATTTCTGTTTAGTAATGTTGTTAACATCTTGCCAGGTTGCCTTCCTCAAATAAATGAAATGGTTAAAGACAATGTCTATCTGCAGATTTTTGGGTTCCAACTGAATTCTGGAGGATGTTCAGACAAAAGAACTTGAGAAATATGTGGTATATGCATTTTACGTGACTGCTTTTAAAAACAACAAAGTGGTTTCCTCTTTTGACAGCACATCACTTCAAGCTGAAGAAACAAATTTGGGTATTTAGAATTTAGGAGGAGTGAAGGGTATATCTCCTGTGATTTGGTCTGCTAGAGTTATCAATTCCTAGAAGTAATGACATTATGTAATCTTGTAACATACATTTTGAAATGATGATTTGAGGTTAACATGCCTGACTCTAAATTTTGCAATTTTTCAAAGCCTGTTGGCATTTTTGTGTGTTGTTCTTGTATTTGTGGCATTGCTAGGGTGTCCATATATCAAGATGTCATCCTTGTGACAAATAACTCCTTTGAGCCCTTCTAAGATGTTGGGCATAGACCGTTGAAAGATCTCTGGTGCAGACGTTATTCCAAAAGGTAATCTATTGATACAAAACTGCCCAAATGGTGTTATAAATGCGGTCAATAATCTTGAAGTCTCATCTAGGGGTACCTGCCAAAACGCATTATTGGCATCAAGTTTCATAAACATGCTGCTCTGAGAAAATTTCCCTAAACTATCAACTGTTGGCATTGGGCGAATCTCACGTGCTACTGCTTTGTTGAGCTGCGTTTAATCCATGCAAATACGCAGAGTTCCATTTTGCTTTGGGACAGGAACCATGGCCGAACATCACTCCATTGATTGTGTTCCCAGAAAGATAACGCCTATTCCTGTCATCTCTTCCAATTGTTCTTGAACTTTGGTCAACAATGGATTCTTCTTGGTGTGAAGATACACAGTGGCCTGGCCCCTTCCTTCAGTGTGATCCTGTACTCCGTCTTGAGTCTTTCAAGCCCTGTAAAAAGCTTTGGGTATTCGGCTTGAAAGCGATTGTTTACCTTTGTTTGCTTGACTTTGTGAATTTTCTTAATCATCTGCCATTCTAAACATGCATTCCTATTCAGTAAGGAAAATTCTTAATTATGCAAGACATATAAGATCTCTACCAGTTGTATCCCTCTATGCTGAATAGTTGCTTGGAGTTTGCCTTTTATTCGCAGTTGTGTCCTGCCTGGATCATGATGCAACTGCATATCCACCGACTGTCGGCAAGGTCTCATCACCCATGGCTCTTGGTCAGACAGTACTGTGACGCTAGCCCCTGTGTCAAGTTTAAAACTCATGAGGTGTCCATTCATGTAGATGTCAGCCAACCAGAAATCTTCATCTGGGTTATTAATTTCTCCCAAGAAATCTCCTGGTTCTCTCTCGTCTGAAAAAAACTTTGCTCTGGCACATTTTCCTATAATGTCCAGTTTTTTTAAAATTAAAATACTCAGCTTGACTTGCTCCCGTCTGTGGGTCTTCCTGGCTCCACAATGTTGGCATGGTTTCCCTGTGTCATGCACCTTCTCATCTGTATGTGTTTTCTTTTCCGCAAAGTGTCTCTCTGATTTTGGCCTCACAAACTGTACTGGCATGGGACTTCTCCTCATCCACGGCTTGTCTTCAGCTCGTAGAATGGCCTGATTCTGTTTGCGAACTTCAGCATGTCTTACAATCTGAATTGCTTTTTCCAGTGTAAGATCTTCCTTGGAGTGCAAAAAGGTTTGATAAGGATTCATCAGCTATGCCAACACCTATCCGGTCTCTAATTAGTTCCACCTTTAATTCGCCATATTCACATCCTTCGGCCAATCTATACAGATCCTTAATATAGGAATCTATGGATTCATCAATCTTCTGCACCCACTTATTAAATTTGTCTCTTTCCTAGATTTTATTGCGGCAAAGATTGAAATATTTATCAAACGCTTGAAGTACCTCTTCAAGTTTATTGGAGGCCTTGTTGATCCCTTGTTGGACAATTATGTTGTTTGCAATTGCACCTAGGGAATATGAAAGGGTGTTCACTTGTTCCACTTCTGATTTGGTATGGAGTTGAGAAGCAATCCTAAACCTTAGGAACCTTTTCCTCCATAAGGACCAACTTTGTACCTGATTGGATCCTTTTTGATCGTGGAAGCTTCCAGGCATTCCAAATTTTGAAGCCAAATTGCTTTCTTTAAAAGACTTTTTAGGGTATTCCCCTTTCTTTAAGAAATTCCGTTTTTTTTTCCAGGGCTTTCTTGCTTTAATGGAGGTGTTCCTGCTGTTTCTGGGGGTTTCCCGTGCTTTTCAGGAGTTCCAGCGCTTTTCGGTGGTTTCCCGCTCTTTGTCATCGCGTTCAGCCCGAGTGAAGGATTGTGGTTTTTCCCTGGTTTTTTTTTCAACTTTCAGAGCACAATGCCTTAAGAGAATTACCTCAAGCTTTTCAAAGGGCTTTCAACCCGATGCAAGACCGTCAGTATCGTGACTCACCCGATCGCTGGATTCCACTTGCAGACCACCACGCTCTGACTCACTGCAGCTCCGGAGCACTTCACAGCCTCTTGAGCACGAAAGTACTTTTCTTACTGTACTGAGCTAGTATTTATCTTTAAATTTCTCTGTTGTTCACCATAGTTTTACCTTTGTTTTGCCACTGTTTTATCATTGCCAGCATGTTGTGTGTTGTTGTTGTATCTCTAGCATTGCTAGGGTGTTCTGGAGAAGGTCTTAGACTCTGGATAAAGTCAACTAACAGCTCTTTATTATTTACATTTACTATATACACTTTCCACAAGCCTCCTAAGCTAGTATCCTCTGTGCCACTATCTCTTCTTCTCCTATAGCCCATACCATGTGACTGTTAGATCACCACTCTCACAGTCTTCAGTATTAACTGTTTATACCCTTGTACTACAAGTGTCACCTTGAGAACTTGCTCCAGATCAGTTTTCAGAATTTTAAGAACCTGTGAAGGACTTACAATAAAAATGAGTTGGGTTGCTGTTACTAAAATGAAGATCTTTAATGTTGATTCCGAAGCCATTTTGCTCTTCATTGCTAGGAGTGTTAGTTTATACTCGGACTGAGAGGACAGCTTTCCAACCATCCAGATGGAAGGAGAGCCCCCTTTTCAAGGCTTGGTTGGCATTGACATCATAGAACATTGCCATGGAATTAAGGTCATATTTCTGGTCTGTTATCAGATGTTTCAAAAGGAGATAGATTTTGCTAATGCAAAATTGTTAGCTTTATCCAGAAAGTGAGAGGGGGGGAAACCCCATGTAATTAATTGATCTTTATGAACAGCTGACTTAAAAGAATCTTCTACTGTAGAAACCACTCTTTACCCCCTTCAGATTTTAGTCTTGCAATTTTAGGTATTTGTGTCAACTAACATACTTAGTACAAAGCGAAGAATGTAGTTCCAGCTTAGGGAAGTTTAAGCTTTGATCACTGAAATCTCAATTCAGGGTGCAATTGAAGATTCAAATGTGAAAAGGTTTTTGAAAATGAAATCAATGGTAACAATGCAATCATCTGAAAGGCAGAAACACCCAGCTAGATAGGAGATACATGATTAAAAACAAGAACAGGACCAGTGGCAAGAGTAAAATTCTAACACTGTTAGTGAAATTGCAGCAAAGAGGAGGTATGAATGGAGTGAAAAAAAGTAAAAGAAAGTGATGGAAACAAGAAGCGAAAATGTCTCAGAAGGAGGCACATTTAAAACATTGAGGAAGTAGAGGAAGAATCAAGATTTCCCAATGCACTGCAGTTCAACCAGCTGTACACTAAATAGAAGAAAAGCATCTGATTTGACCACACAAAGAGGCATCTCAAGAGCTTTGTATAAAATTTTCAGACTACAGTTCAATTGTGTATAATCAAACCCATGTGTCAAAGATCTGATGGGAAGTAGAAGTGGAATGCTCTACCACTGCATTAGCATTTAATGAAGGAAATCGTGGAGAAAATAGTGCAGGCAAATAAATATTAAAATGTCCATTCTAAAAAAATGCTATTTCAACTTGGAAGATTCTTTGCCATGGGTTATGATTTTTAAACCCTAGATTTTTTTTTTTTTCGTTTGTGGGATGTGGGCATCACTGGCTAGGCCAGCATTTATTGCGCATCCCTAATTGACCTTGAACTGAGCGGCTTGCTAGGCCATTTCAAAGGACATTTTAAGAGTTAACCACATTGCTGTGGGTCTGGGGAGTCACATATAGGCCAGACCAGATAAGGACAGCTGATTTCCTTCCCTAAAGGACCTTACTGAACCAAATGGGTTTTTACAACAATTGACAATGGTTTCATGGTCATCATTAGACAAGCTTCTTTTTAAATTCGGGATTTATTAATTGAATTCAAATTTCACTACCTGCCATGGTGGGATTTAAACCCATGTCCCCAGAGCATTACCCTGGACTCTGGATTACCAGATGTTCCACGTAATACACTTTTGTTGGCTTGGGAAATAGTGCAAAATTTGATAATTTAGCTTCTACCATTTTTATAAATATTGTTTATCAAACAGCTGACAGTGAATTGAAATGAATGCCTTAACAGCAGATTATAACATAAAGAGGAAATATACAACCACAGATATTTGCAGCACTGGAAGTCATTAGGTCCACTATGTTTCTGCTGATTGCACTTCAAAAGTACTTTATTGGCTGTCACTGTTGTAACCAGGCGCAGCAAGGTCCCACAAAGTGCAATGAGATAAATGACCAGGTAATGGCCGTGAAATTCACCACTGGTGCCAGTGCTATGGGAGCTCAAATCATGTCAGCCATAACATTTCCAGCCACTTGGCGTGTGACCCACGCAGCACACTCTGACTGTAAGGGCGCTAGTGTGAATGTGACCTGCGTGTGATGGAAGCATCCAGAGTGGGCAGATTGTGACATTAAATAGCCTCTAACACTGATTTGGCACATGATCTGCCATTTTGGACCTTGCAAGTCCTGTACCACCCTCTCTTAATCACTCCTGGCTGAACAAGCGTTTAGCTGTACAAGGTATCCCTCACCCCTGCAATGTTATTTTGCTATTTAAAGGGATCATTATGCAACATTTAAGTGAGGTGCTTTTGACATTCTTTTGCTAGTGTAGAGTTAGTGGAAGTACTGTGCTGAGTGTTATTGGTGGCGTTTTGCAAACTTTTTGGATTTACAAGGGAGTGGTGCTGGATTTTGACAAGGAGGGTAGAGGAGTTGGAAGGCCTGACCACACATGGAATGCTGCCTATGATATGAGCTATGTTGCCACCAGGAATGTCATGGAGCAAACCATCAGTGTCCTGAAACAACAGTTCCGCTGCCTGGATCACTCAGGGGGTGGGGAGAAGCCCTCCAATACTCACCGGAGCGTATCTCAACATTTGTGATGGTCTGCTGTATCCTCCAAAACCTCGTTCTCCTGAGGATGCAGCCCTCGTCACCAGGCCATCGGAGGTCACCTTGGGAGTAGGAAAAAGAGGAAGAGGAGGAGGAGGATGAACAAGAGGATGAGGCATCTGGGATCAAGAGTAACATTTCTTTCTAAAAATTGCTTCTTGACAGTCTATGGAATTTAATGCCATTGCAGTGTCAAACCATTGGACCTTCTGGGCACTTTATAAACTTAAGGAAGTTTACGTAAGTGTTTGAATGTGCGGAACATCCCCCATGTCAGCTGGCATGTGCAAATCTCTCTGCTAACTTCAGGAGTCGGATTCACAACTAAGCAGTAAAAGCAAAGTGTTGCCCCCTGTGAATTAATAGGAAATCGGTGACTATAGTATAAACCACAGCCTTAATGCAGAGATTTCGAAATCTGTGAAAGGGACAAAAAAGGACCTACAACAAGAGAATAACATTAACTGTTCATGCAACTAAATATCTGACTTCCTGTTTTACTTTAGTATAGTATCTTAAATCAAGTTGTCAGAATAATTATCCAACCTATTTGTTGTGAATTGATTTCAAATCCAACACTGATGGGATAGTAAATTACTTGGGGTTCACTCTCTGATGTCAACTTAAAACAATAATTATCCTTTGATTGTAACGACCACAAAACAGATTTTATTCAAGTCTTGAATGAATAATGTTACAAAAGGAACAGAAAAAATTGGCATAAGATATATCATAATTCATAATATTCTTGAAAAGTATTAGAATCATTTTGCATTGATTTTGATGCCAAGATATACTGCTGCAGTCCTCAAGTGAATGAGTAAAACTGATTTGTTTGCAGCTTTGAGACTGTATAGGCAGATTACACTGGGAAATATCCTGTTAGTAGTCCAAATAGGCCTTTCAAAGAAAAAACAACCCACTTATTCAGTAATGGTAGTATGACAGTATATACTCACTTCAGCAGGATTGGATCACATCTACTAATGTCAACTTGTCATTTAAATCTGAGCCAACATTAATAACTATTATGGGCAGCACAGAGATCTGCAGCTGCCAGCCTCTCAATCCGGTGCTGGGGAGGGGGGTGGGTGGGGGTGGGGGGGTAAGGGAGGAAAGCACCTCCCTTACAGCACCTGGGCAGCCGGGTGCTCTGGTTTCCTCCCACAGCCAAAGACTTGCAGGTGATAGATAAATTGGCTGTTGTAAATTGCCCCTAGTGTAGGTAGGGAATATGGGATTACTGTAGGGTTAGTATAAATGGGTGGTTGTTGGTCGGCACAGACTCGGTGGGCCGAAAGGCCTGTTTCAGTGCTGTATCTCTAAATAAATAAAAGTATCAAGAAATTGCTGAACTGAAAATTCTAATATTTTACTACAAATTTTCAAAAAGTGTATAAAACTAGAATTAATTAATAGAATTAAGCAGTAAAAACAAGTCCTGCAATAATTTAAGCTATCATAAGTGGTTAAAATGGTGTTTGCTGACAGAAAGTTCAACAAATGCTAACAGTTCATCCAAAGCAGAAATCACCATCAACTGAAAACACAAAGCAACTGAAGCTGGAGATGTGAAAGTGACAAGCTTTAAAATATATGTTTTCAAACTAGTATCAAAAAATATTGATCTCACACCTTACACAGCAAGTTACCTTTAAAGAAGGTTGCTTACATTTAGCTAAACTCAATATTGGATTCTCGAGAGAAGTTGCAGATAACAGAGGCAATACCATATGGTTAAACTGTGATCATATTTACAAAGAACAGGTTTGTGCTCTCAATACCCATAGCACAAAGACTAAATCTTTTCCTGTAGTTTTAAGCTGAGTTTATATGAGTATAGGAAGGATGTCTAACCACCATATGATCTTTAGCTAACACATTTCTTTTAAATAAGAAGCTGTAGGAAGTTTCCAGCTGGTTAAAATAATAAACAGGGCACATGCCAACCTTACAAACAGCTATTAGAATAACCAGCTATAAATTTCCTTCACTCATGGGCATGCTGAAAGAAGCAAAACATTGTGGGAGCTAAATTTTACAGCCCTTGAAAATGGGCCCCAGGATTGCCATGCACGGTTAACTCGTGCCTGTTGATTGAAATGCAGGCAGCATGCTAACTTCCTTTGGATGATCTCTACGTCCTGCCAGCGAGAACCACGCTACTCATTGGCTGGACTCAACAGCAGAAGGCCAATATCCTGAGTGGCTAGCACCACTTAAAAGCTAGCTTGCGCTGCTTAAAGCAGCCTGCACCTCTTAAAGGAGAGGTGCATTGTCGTTGGAGCAGGTGGTGGCAGTCGTGGTTGAAGAGGATCTGACCTGAGAAAGAGTGAGGAAAGAGATCAGGCCCCAAAGATTTTGGATGCTGCCCTGGAGGCTTTCGTGGAGGAGGTGCAAAGATGAGAGATGTCCTGTATCTGCAGGGGGCCAGGAGGCCCTCCAGACACACTCTCAGAAGGCACAGGAGCAGATAGCCGTGGAGGTAAATGCCAGGAGTCAAGCACTGAGGATCTGGTTGCAGTGCTGCAAGAATTCAATGACCTGACACGAGTGGTCAAGTTCAGCGAATGCACCATCAAATGCTATATCCTACCAAGTGCACCAGGAGTCTCAGCCACTGCTCAAATCAACACACATCTGTCACTCACCTACCAATCTCTATTAGTCAGACTACATATGCTTCAGCTCACCCTCACACATTTACCACTGCTGCAAACCTCACATCCATGTCTCACAGGTTACACACACTGCCAGCTATTCAGCCATGGCAGCTACATCAGCCAACTAGATTGTGTCCACATTCACTGACACATTCCTTGCTCTTTTGCAGGACAAGTTGGCGCACAACCGGGGGGCAGCAGCTGCTGACCGGAGGAGGCAGGCATGGCATATCGTAACCCCCATGGATGGCCATTGCTGAAGGCTTGTGCAGTGGAAAAGCTGAAACCATCAAAGATGACAGTATCGTCGTACCTAATCCTTCTTCACATAGTCCACTTCCCACTCATCTCACATTCTCTTCTGATTTACAAGCCACAGATGGTCTATGCATGCACTTCTTACTCCTCTCAACACAATCCTACCATTGTGCATTTTGTCATTCAGATACCCAGGAAGTGCAACCTGACCAGGCAGTGGAGGAACAGCAAGAAGACAGTAGTAATGTAGACAAAGCAACGTCACTTGATTTCACACTCGCAGCCACCAGCTCAGAAACTGTCACTGCGTGTAATCTAGAGAACAGATTAGAGGCAGGATATGTACGTGGTGAGATACCAGGCATAAGTGTCCTGCAGTCAGGGCAGAGGAAAAGGATAGCGCAGGTGGTAGCTCACCAGAGGGTAAGGGTGCACACGAGTTTCACTGCTGAGGACTCAGATGAGGACTTCAATGGCGCAGAAGAATATTGATGGGTGTGCACTACAAAGCACTTGGTGCATTGGAAAGCATGTCAGAAAGCCTATGCTCAGTGTCAAGGAGCATGGAGGAGGCCAGCACCAACTTGGCACAAGGCGTTTCACAGAGCTTGGAACCCATCCTTTCAAGCACATAAGTGGTGGCCAACTTGCTTTGCATACTTGTGAACCCAACATGATGCAGATGGATGTCTGATGGCTAACGTTGCAACTTCAATTGCAGCACAGGCAGCAGCCAGACAATGTAAGAGTGCTGCAGTGGGGTCTCAGACTGCTGTTATGCAACGTATTACAACTGGGGTGGGAGGAGTGCACTGTTAATTCAGTCCCACTTCCCCACAGGTCACAACATATTCTTTAAAATTTTCCCACTTGTTGAAACAGTCAGATATCCTATTTTCCCCAGAATAGAACACACTAACCAGGTTTCTTTACTGAACAACAAAATTAACAGTTTATTATAAAACAAGTCTTAACCAGTAATGGAATAAAACAATATCACATAGATCAAATTTTATGAAAATTCAACATTACATTTTTAAAAAGTCCCCTTTACCTTAGTCCCTTCCCACTCACACACACACACATATATATATTCCGGTTAACTGAAAAAAAGTTTAAAAAAAGATATTTAGATCAGAGCTCTGTTACAGACAAAAAACACACTTGGGCAGATCACTTGCGCACCATTGAAAAAATAGCAGATGAAACTCACTGCACCAAACTAGCACACAGTCCAACCTCCGACAACTGTACAAAATATTCCAGAATGAGCTCTCTTCAGGCGGTGTTGAAAAGCAATTTAGCAGACCTTCTTGAAATGCAGGAAACAAGACGAAATGACACACTGAACTTCACCGAGTCTTTTAGGGAATTGCAAAAAAAAGAGCTGGATTGTAGCCTTCTGTTCTTCCTTGGAATTTGCTCCTTTTTCTGTCCTTTTTTGACACTTCAGTAGCACTTGACTTTTGTCTGCTTCCAGATGGTATCACACACAGACACTGACTGACAACTAGAAAACTTGTCAGGCTCTCTGCCCATCCCAGGTGTTCTCTGTTACTACTGGGCTTGTCCAATCAAAGGCACGCTTGTCATTTTCTGCCCCTGTTGCCAGGCCTTCTGTTCTAAACCTAACCCAAGCCATGTGACAAACTGCAACACTGTTGCCAATCTGGCTCCCTCAGTCCTCTTGATTAAAAAACTGATCCAACGTTCATTTAGCTTAACTATAAATTCCTTTAAAAAAATATTTTAAACAAAAACAGAATCACTCTCATAACAAAGATGCTGCCATCTTGGCTGTGGATTACAATGTGCAAAGGGGCTTGCAGGGTGTCACAACAGTCCAGAACTCTGTCTTCCAACAGATTACTTGGATTGCTGAAGCACCACCCAGGGGAGTGGCAGTGGCTCCATGGAACACAAACCTACTGTCCTCTCGCAGGAAGACAGCATTCACACTCCCACCCCTGCCACTCCACCCATGTGCACCGAGCCAGCCCAGTCTGCAGACAGGCCCTCCATGCCCAGAGCTGCTCAAGGCCATCTGCAGTCTCCTCCACTGAAAGTCAGCAGCCTTCCACCAGCCATGCGACACACAAAAGACTGGCACTAAGGAAATGCACAAGGTCTATTAATTGACTTCTGTATGGCACGATTTCTTTTATAAATTTGGTTCAGAATGTTTATTTTTGGCGGCTTTTATTTTTGCATTGCGGACAATGTGATGGTGAGTGACAGAGGAAAGGGAAGTTGTAGGAGTGTTGTTGAATGGGGAATTTGGGTTGTGGTCATTGGTTTGACACTTGTATAAGTTCTTCAGAAAGGGACTGTCTAAGATGCCTCTTTCTTCTTCTCATGCTCCTGCTTCTCAGCTGCACCCCATACAGTTGGTGGTAAGGACTGTCCCCTAATGATAGCGAGGTTGTGCAGACTGTTATGACCAGGTGAGAAAGAGGTTTCGGGTTCCCTTTCAGTCTTCACCAGGTCTACCGTAACAGGGTTTTATTTTTAAACACACCTTGTTTTTAGCTCCCCCTTGGTGAATCCTGCTCACCACTTTCCAATTATAAGGCAAAGAAAGCAGCACAAACAAGCTTTCCGAGGTTTAAAGAAGAACAATGAAATGTTACTCAAATTCAGTTAACTCCTACAGATACACAACGCGCCCCCGCTAGCATGCATATGTGATACACACATGCAGATAGGGACAGAAAAGAGCAGCAGAAATAAAGTAGAAAAGTTTGAGGCTATATCTGAAGAGTTTTTGTTATGGGTCTTCGAGCTCACTGTAGAGTCCTGGCTTGTAGGTAGATCTAGTGGGGTCCAGTAGTCATCTTAAACCTTGTTCACTGTCGGAGACTTTTCTCTCTTGGGGTTCCTGTGTCTTCAGTGGGTTTTTGGAGTTCTGTGAGAAAGTGATGGGAGCAGGCAGACAAACAGAAGGTCTTCTTCAGTCCAGGAGCAAAGCACTTTCTGCCAGTTCAAACACTGTCTCTCCAATTTAAAACTCTCAGTTCAAACTCTGCAACAGCCAGTTAATCATGTGACTAACTGGTTTGACCACGTCTGTTTGTGAATTGTATTGGAGCAGGGGATAGCTCATTTGTTCCCAAACACTGTCTGTTAATATGCAAAAATGTCTTTCCAGCCAGCAGCCTGGTGACCCCTCATCACAGGCCTTCTCTTCTTCCCAGCAACAATTTGAAATTTATTGTCCATGTGGCAAAATTAATGTGCCTCATTCTTGGCAGGTGGGGGCCTACATGACAAGACCACCATGAATCTTGACACCCACTCCATGGTGCTCTGCCTTTGGTCGCACACCAGCTTGAGGTTGAGCCAGTGGAATCCCTTTTGGTTCCAGAATAGGGTAGGGTTGACAATCCTAGTGGCGTTGTGCGCTCGCTCTATCTATTTGTCTCTGGCAAAGAGAATGAAATCTATTTAGCTCTCTTTCAATAGAGAGTCTCAGTGATCTCCCCTACAGTAGACAGAAAAGTGTGAGATATTGCAAATATCTCCATCTCCAGCTTGGAAGGAGACAAACAAATAAAAATTCATCATCACGGCCACCTTTGCAGCTATTAACAATGCAGTTCTTGCCCTGACTAGAGGTACAGTTGTGGCTGCAGAGAGTGGCAGATTACAGTGAGGACGTCCTTACTTATTTGCAGATGCCTCATAAACTGTTCCTTGCTGAGGTACAGAGAGAAATATTTCTCTGTGAATGCCCCGGGTGGATAAGGCCTCCTGCTGAGAGCCCTTCTCCCCCTCCTCCTCCCTCCCTCTTCCAGCTTGTCCTGCTCTTTGTGGCCTCTGTTCATTCTCCAAGTCATACTGCAATCATAGGAGAATGGCTACTAGTGCACCCATGCCTGGGAGCAACTGGTTTGTGCAGAAGCCATGAAGTCAGCAAAAATTCCTTCAGCAGCTGTCACACCACTTCCTGTAGACTTTTGAAACTTGAAATAATTCTGGAAAGGACCAAACACCTGTAGTACCATAGCGACAGCCAGAAGAAATCAACCAGTAACTAAGCTGTAAGTAGTTGATGACTCCTTTAAATAGCGCCAGCGGAGCCATGGAGCCCAGATTTGCAGCCAAAGAGTTGTTGATACTCAGAATTACAACACTAACATCATGTTCATAATGTGACAAATTTTAATGCACCTTAAAATGCGCTTTCTGGGTTTTCAGGCAAATGCAGAAAAGCTAACTAAATACATTTCGTTGCAAAAACTATTAGCAATTTTCTTAATTTAACCATAATCCATTATTACTGCAAAAACTCATTGTGGAGTGGGTGCTGCGTGCCATTTTAGAGAATTGACTCAAAGGTACCAACTACAACATATAATATAATCGAGGAGTTTGAGCATGACTTATCACACAGAAATGGTTATTTTCACTTCTAAATTTTCATTGATTTTAATTGGACCAATACATGGTACATCAATGTATTTGAGGCCTTAAAAATGGCATTGCAACATAAAACTGCTCATGCAATTATTTCCAATCAGTGCAGTCTGGTTTATTGGTTAAATCAGTGTGAAAGTCAATACGGACCAATCAGCTAAAACTCAATTGTACCAGCTTACAAGTTGTCCTCAGCCTGTTGGCACTCTCAATACCTTCATCCTATCAAAGGGTTCAGACATCCACAAAGCCACTTTCGTTGTAGTACAAAAAGTGCATTAAAGTTTTCAGTAATGAATAGCAAGAATGTTTTACTTTTCCAAGACTTAACGAGTAGAACAAACCTAACAGTTGCCAAATGAATAATAACTGCGTGTTCTTAGACACTGTCCTAAGCTCGGAGACACTTACAGATAAGAACAAGTAGTGCTTTTTAGCTTTCTCCTATTCATGTTAATAAGTCCGTAACCAGGTCTCCAAGTTTCAGGGCTAAACTACAATAAGTGCATTCCAGACTTCGTTGCAAACAGCCATTTCCATACAATAACATTCTAAAAACACTTCAAGCCATCCATCAAATTGCTCCACATGTTGAAAAGCACACTCAAAAGCAGCAGAAAAGATTTTAGATTCAGACAATCCACCTTAACTAAACATTTAACAGCACTCCTGTCTCTATGGGAATTCATGTATTTGAAGGTGATGCAAGCAGGGCAATGACAAATTGAGCTAATCTCTGCAGTTCTATCCTGCCATTTATTTTGTTCCTATATTTAAAATGGTCACATCAATACTCAGCAGTTTCTGGTAAAAGAAATAAACAGAGTTCATTCCACAGTAGATCCAATTCAGTTTCATCCTCCAGGAAACTAGGAACGGAACCTTAGGCAGAGACTGACAAATCCGAGGGAGACTTAAGCCAAACCGCTAATATACACCTCCAGTCGAAGATATAGGAGGGAGCAATATAAGATTAGGTCATCTCCTCTCAGCTAAGAATAGTACACATGATGGTAGAGAATATATAGAGGACTAGAGCTAAGAAATGAAAGTTTCACATTTACATAGGGCCTTTCATGACCTCTGGACATCCCAAAGCGCTTTACAGCCAATTAAGTACTTTTTAAGTGTAGTCAATGCTGTAATGTAGGGAACATGGAGTATGTGCCTTATCTACATAAAATCATCTAACCTGAGGACTGTGCTAAGTTTCAAGTGGTGATTCCCTGTTGAAATGGTGCTGGGATTCGCTGGGCTCTTGTGGGGCTTTGCACAATGAGAGAGTGGCCAGTTGACCTTGCCTGTTTCAGGGAGGTCAGTTAGAAATAGAACTAGAATATGATCTCTGCACATTCTTCACAATTGTGGGGAGCACTATGATTGACAGGGAAGTGTGGATTCCACTGAGCAGTGACTCTTATTAGAGCAGCAACCATTTTAGCCTGAAGTTATCTCATTTAGTAGCCTGCTGAAAATCTGCTAGCCAAGAAATAAGGTGTGTCTTCGTGAGAGTGGGCAGAATTACCCTTTTTGATGCAGGTAGCATAAATATTACCCTGGAAGAGGTGCAGCTGAGGAGGGCAGTCATAACTGGGGCTGTGGAAAACAACCTCATCGGCATAATAGCCAGAAAGTATGGCCGCAGCTGGGATACAGAGTCAATGCTATTTCCCCATTGGCTATAGATGTGTCAAGTTAAGTTCGTTAAGGTAGACCACAGGTTGACTACTCTAAATCATTGTCCATAGGACACCATAAGCACTGAGCTGCAAACACAATGTGACAGCAGCAAAGAAGTATGACAAACACTGATACAGGTATTTGACAACTGCACTTGCAGACACATAATAGTGCAGCTTATGGCTGACACTTAACAAAGCTTGCAACATCACACAGAACTGCTACATGCTGTGGCAGCAATCAAACTGGCACCAGAAAGTACTTTCATGCTGGTTGGCCATTTATTCAGACAAGGCTGGACACTGGGGTGGCACTCTGAGCTCTACAAAGTTCCAACAGCTGCAGGTTTATGTCAAGTTTTAAAAGTAAAGTCAGGCCACTGTGATCAAAAGGCAAGGACTGATGAGCCCAAAGACACTCAGGTTTTGGTGAGGTAGCTCTGCAAATAGTGGGAGCAGAATGTATTGCGGAGAAATGAGGAAGAGCCTGGTAGCTTCCTGGTAGCATAAGAAGGCAACTGTCATCTTTTTCCATTGGCTTCAAGCTCACTTCCTCGCTAAGGCCCTCCACAACAACAGTGTGGCACTCAGCTTGTTTGGCTTGGAGCTCTGCACCAGCCATGTCAAGCAGGCCAACTTGGTAAATATATAACAGCTGGAATTCAACGTTGGGTGGGAGGTGCAGCCCACCAGCTGAAAAATTGGTGGTGCGCCGCCTCCACCAAGCCTGGGCAGCCACACAGGGATTTTCACTGCCCTGGCTCTTAATTGGTCTTGGGGCGGGACTTCACCTCCTTGAGGCAGGAAGTTCCGCCTAACAGGGCTGCTGGCCAATCAGCGGGCCGGCAGCTCTTAGTCCCAACAGCGCCATGGGAGTGGTGGCCACTGCTGAGACTACATCCAGCTTCAGTAGGAAGAGGAAGGACGGCCTGGGAAAGAAGATAAGTTTTTGGGGCCTCACAAGGGATAATCAGTTGGACACCAGAGAGGCAAGGGGGAGTCATTTGGGAGTGGGGGGAGGGGGAGTATTGTGCTTTGGGGGCAGTTGGGGCATCGGGGACAGCCCTCTGTTGGGCACAGGGTGCCTGATCAGGAGGACCCCCCCCCCCACCGCAGCCCGCAAAAGGTCGCCAGGATTTACCTGGCGGTGTTCTTGGGGCCTTTGCCACCCACCTGCCAGGGGTAAAGTACCCATGGGGCGGGAGGAGTCCCTTAAGTGGCAGTTAATTGGCCACTTTTCTGCCTTGATTGGCCTGGCATGGGCGGGCCGTTTCTCGCCACCGTCGCCTCGTGTAAAATTGCAGTGGAGGCAGGAAGGCATTGGGAACGGAACCCCCCACCTCCCACTCAATTCTTCTCACCAACCCCCCAACCACCACCACCACCACCAGCCTGCTCGTTGGGGGGCCATAAAATTCCAGCCAACTTTTTGCTTTTTTTTCTGGGGGCTTCCAAGATGATGACCTTGTCCCCAGAATGCACGAAGAACACCTGACCCATTGCATAAGCACCTGCCACACCCTGCTGGTTGCATAGCAACCGTCCACCTCGGGGAGATACACGGTGTTTAGAATTAGGAGGAAGCACATCACAAGAGGTAAATTATACAAAGAAATGATTCAACATTTTATAATTCTGAGCAGATCAGGTAAAAAAAAATAAGTAAGAGTTTCTATTTACCCATTGTTTATTGGATTAAAGCACTTCATCTTTTAATGCATGACCCAGATCATTGTATAACTTTTACTGAAACACTTCTAGCTGTAGAATTGGAGACACTGTACATGCCACTATCAAATTGCATGCATATTGCTATTATCCATCAGCAGAACAGGAGAGGGGAGGGGGTGGGGTGGGGAGAAAGAGACTTCTGAAATGCAGGAAAAAATAACAATAACTACTGTGTGTCATATTATAACAACAATTGCAGCAAACATTGCCACTTGTGATCATAGTCTCATTTCAAGCAAAATAACCCAGGGTTCATGTTACACAAGGCCTCTCTGCACGTAATTCTCTCATTGAGTAATTAACTATTCTCCCTGTTTCCATTTAGCTTCAGCTGCCATAGCCTTTTATGTTTTTTTTTAAAAAGAAAGCAAGAATCACTAAGTCTAATTACCAGATGTCAGCATAAGAACGCAGCAAATAATTCGAAGCAATCAGTTCAGGAGCACTGCCGCTGTATTAATATCTTAATCTCCTTTATTCTTTTGTTGCCAAGTTATGACTGGATAACACAAAAATGTTTGAAATATGGCTCCTCGACCAATGGATTATAATTAAACCTTGCTCATAATTATAATTAGGTTTGGAATTTTTTTTTTAAATCAAGGCACTAGAGTTACAGCCTTGTAACGCTAAAAATAATAATAATCTGTTCAAGAAACAATTGTGATCAGTCAATAGTGTTTAAGGTAGCATCGACCTAGTAAGTGACATAACTAGGCTGGCATCTACAGAAACAATAAGTGTGTCATTTAATGATATTATTTAGGACTAAAAGGTCTGGTTAATATTCTGTATCATATGGTTTTAATTTACCAAGAAACTAGACAGCAGCTGCTCTTAATATGAATGTTGCATGTAGCTGTAAATATTAATGATGAATGAAGAGTATTGCGCAGTCTAAAATTCCAGGATGTAGTTGTTATCCTGTAAGTACTTACCATGCTTATAGTCAGCTCAGTGAGGCACAGTCAAGAGGCTTGCTCAGCTTTTGATGTCAAGGTGTTCTTAGATAAGAAACAATACATCTCGGTCTTTATCAATTTCACTGAAATAAACTGCATGTTTACAGTCGCTAAAAATTTCTGCCCTGTGGCAAATGACCATTTATAATGATTAGATCAAAGTAAATATACCTCAGGAAATGTCACCCCAATCAAAAGCAGGAGAAAGTGTCTATTGAATTTCTTTGTTGTTTGATCCACAGAAAGTTCAAAGTTGAAATGATCACTGGACGCCTGATATTGTACTAATAGGTGACAAACTGGTAAAACTATGCATTGGAGATTAATGTATGTTGCTTTTGATGAATCAGCATGCATTCTTCACAGCAATCTGTCTTTGCTCTTCACACATTTAAGCACACATACACAACCCAACAGTTGCTCGGTGATACTTTGCGGCTGAAGATCTTTATCAGGCGCTAGGAAGCTAGGGAGCAATAGATCATTTTGCAAACTATTGACCTCATGATGTCATCGCTCAGCTTTGGGCTGTGGGCACTGAGGACTCCGGCACTTGTAGCAAAAACACATGTGAAGAAGCATCAGTTCAAGTTCTACAGTAACTCACTGAGAGGGGGATGGCAATAAGGCATGTGACAGTACCAATTACACAGATGGACTTGAAAGGATGCAAAAGGTTGAGTTGGAACACAATTCAAGGAAGCAACAGATAAACTTTTTTGGAATTAGTAATCAGAAGTTAAAATCTTAGAAGCCATATGTTTCACTGGCAGAATTGATTACAATTGCCTTCGCATTGGGTGGGCACATTTTCTAGATATTTGTTAGCTAGTGTGCTCAGCTTTCTGTATATTCAATTTGAAATGCTGTATTCTCAGCACACTAACCATAAATATACTATAGAAATAGAAACATAGAAAAATAGGAGCAGGAGTAGGCCATTCAGCCCTTCGAGCCTGCTCCGCCATTCAATACGATCATGGCTGATCATCCAAACTCAGCAACCTGTTCCTGCTTTCTCCCTGTATCCCTTGATCCCATTAGCCCTAAGAACCATATCTAACTCTTTCGAGAATATATTTAATGATTTGGCCTCAACTGCTTTCTGTGGTAGAGAATTCCACAGGTTCACCACTCTCTGAGTGAAGAAATCTCTCCTCATCTCAGTCTTAAATGGCTTACCCCTTATCCTTAGACTGTGATCCCTGGTCCTGGGCTCCCCTGTCATCGGGAACATCCTTCCTGCATCTAGACTGTCCAGTCCTGTTAGAACTTTGTAGGTTTCTATGAGATCCCCTCTCATGCTTCTAAACTCCAGCGAATAGAAGCCCAATCGACCCAATCTCTCTTCACACGTCAGTCCTGCCATCCCAGGAATCAGTCTGGTGAACCTTTGCTGTACTCCCTCCATAGCAAGAACATCCTTCCTCAGATAAGGAGACCAAAACTGCACACAATACTCCAGATGTGGTCTCACCAAGGCCTTGTATAATTGCAGCAAGACCTCCTTGCTCCTGTACTCGAATTCTCTCGCTATGAAGGCCACTTCAACTGCACTTCAACAGCATCAACAACAACTTGCATTTGTATAGAACCTTTAATGTGGTAAATTATCCAAGGAGCTTCACAGGGCGGAAGCAGACAAAAAAAAATTGACATTGAGCCAGAGAAGGAGATGTTAGGATCAATGACCAAAAACTTGGACAAAGAGGTAGGTTTTAAGGAGCATCTAAAAGGAGGAAAGAGAGGTTGAGAGATGCATAGATTTAGGGAGACAATTCCAGAGATTAGGGCCTAGACAGCTGAAAGCACTGCCGCCAATGATGAGTTGAAAGAAGTTGGGGATGCGCAGAAAGACAGAAGTAAAGGTTCCTGGTGAGGGTGTGCATAAACATTGAGATTCAATAGTGATCATCACAAGTGTTGATTGGGCTCCAAAGTGACATTTTCGTTTTGACTGCTCCAAGCTGGTCCTTTAGCTCCACCATCACTTCCATAAGTGTCAGCTTGTCCAAAACTCTGCTTCTTGTATCCTATCCCACAGTGTCCTATATTGGCTCCTTGTCCCTCCAATACCTCCAGTTAATCCTTTGGATAGCCTCACTCATCCCTATTCTGTAACCGTTCCCAGAGGATCCTGTCCCTCTTGAGTTCTTGCCTCTTGTATAGCCCATCCCTTTACCACACCATTGGTGGTTTTGCCTCCAATCATCTAGGTCCCATGCTCTGCTTCTCTCTACCTCTCCACTCCCCTCGCCTCTTTTAAGACCCTCCTCAAAACACATCTCTTTGACTATTTTTTGGTCATCCCTCCTAACATCGCCTCCAGTGTTGCCTTATTACAGCTCTGTGAATTTTTTTTTACATTAAAGATACTTCAGGTTGTTGCTGCAAGCTTGTTTTAGTATTGTCTTTAAAATGGTCTCCAAATCGCATTGCAATGTTTTTATAAAACACCATAATAAACCAGGTGAAGACTTAAAATTGTACACTTCATGAAACATTTGTTTAAATGTACCCATGTAACTTGAAAAAAGCCTCGTAACACTTTACATATGAACATGTGAAATAGGAGCAGGAGTAGGCCACTCGGCCCTTCGAGCCTGCTCCACCATTCAATAAGTTCATGGCTGAACTGATTACTCCACATTTCCACCTTCCCCCGATAACCTTCCACCCCCTTGCTTATCAAGAATCTATCTACCTCTGCCTCAAAAATATTCAATTACTCAGCTTCCACCGCCTTTTGAGGAAGAGAATTCCAAAGACTCATGACCCTCTGAGAGAAAAAAATTCTCCTCATCTCCGTCTTAAATGGGCGACCCCTTATTTTTAAACAGTGACCTCTAGTTCTAGACTCTCCCACAAGGGGAAACATCCTTTTCCCTCAGCCTCTTCTATGTTTCAAACATTACTGCTTTTTTCCTTCTAATTTTCTTTCCTCATCTCCTTTCTTTCACTGATAGCCAGATTCGGGCATGGGGCCACGGCAACAGCAACCTTCCAATACCTGCATCCATTCACGTGTGAACTCAGACAAGAAGTGTCAGCAAATTATTCAATCTGTCACACGTCACAACAAGGCCTAATCCTGTTCTCCTCCTATGTTCACATACAAAGCAGAGATCACTGTACTATGATCAGGAGTGGGAATACTCGGTGATTTTTCACCCTCCCGGCCTTGGGGCAATAATGGTTAATGGTAATGCCTCCACCATCACTGGCTGAGATCAGCTGATTCCTCATAGGCCAGAGTTCAAACTTGGCCCTTTCTAGCCCATATCAATCAGTGCTAAATTATACAGTGTATTCAATTAAAAAATAATCAGAATAACTTAGTTATTTTCTTTCTGTTATTACATTAACTAGATGAAAAGAAATATACAGCAGTAGATTTTGAAAAAATATCTGATTTGTGTATTTATATTATCAGCCAAATAAGCAAGTCAGGACAAGAAAATCCCTTGGTGAAACAAAGGGGAGTTATGATTAAAAACTAACTTAATAAATAATCAAAGTTTGGCATGAGTCGTTCATCAGTAAGTGTAATGATGAATTGTGCCTGAGTAATGTTATTTGGAAATGTCAGGAAGCTATCATCCTAAATATCAGTTTGGTAATCATCTTTTAAATTGATTAAATTCCACGTTCGGCAGCAACAATGTAGATTTCATGCACTTTTACTTAACGGTTCATGCATGTCTGATTGTGCAAGATATTTTTAGGGTTCATCAATATGTGCTGAGAAATGTAAATTTTCCACGGGAGATTAGCAGAATCTGATGCATGTTTCTCTGCGCTTTCCGTCCATCTTCAAAAACAGTCCAGGTGAACTCCTGTGCAAATTTTACCTCATCTTAGCAAGGACAGAATCAGATTCAGCTGCAATAGACCTGCAATCAAATAGCCTGCCGACACTTACTCTTATGAAGTGTGGGCACTCTAGGGTGGGTATCAGAGAGCAGCTGGTGACTGTGCCCCATCAAAGCTGCAGGAGAGATAAGGGGAGCAAATGGCAAACAACAAAACACTACTTTGAATAGAAAGGGTTGCATTTACTCTTTAACTGGTATTGAGCAGCTGTTATTCAGCTCTCCGTCGATAGTTCCGATGGTAGAGCGGAGGACTGTAGAGTTTATAGAGTCATCGTTAGGTTGCTGGTTCAATTCCGGCTCGAAGGAGATAATTTTTTTGGGCGGCACAGTGGCGCAGTGGTTAGCACCGCAGCCTCACAGCTCCAGGGACCCGGGTTCAATTCTGGGTACTGCCTGTGCGCAGTTTGCAAGTTCTCCCTGTGTCTGCATGGGTTTACGCCGGGTGCTCTGGTTTCCTCCCACATCCAAAGACTTGCAGGTGATAGGTAAATTGGCCGTTGTAAATTGCTCCTAGTGTAGGGAAGTGATAGGAAATATGGGATTACTGTAGGGTTAGTATAAATGGGTGGTTGTTGGTCGGCACATACTTGGTGGGCCGAAGGGCCTATTTCAGTGCTGTATCTCTAAATAAATAAAAATAAAAATACTATGGGCAAAATATAACTGAGTGAGCCTCGTTTGCAGCAGGGGGCCTAGCAAAACATTATCCACACGCTGCCCACCATTTTCAATCCACGGACAGGCATTTCACCCATGATTTTCAGCTGCACAGCGGCATGGTAATCTTAGCAAATTTCGGCCTCTGCGTAAATACTCGTTCCTCATTAAAAAGTAGAAAATAAAACGCAACATTCACATATTCCGGAATGGTCTCAAGCAACCACAGATAAACAATCAAACAATAAAACTCAATTCTAGTCTCATAAGAAAGCCACAACAGTACTGCGAGGTGGATGCTCACTAATGGCTTTAACAACAGATGGAAAACAGATTTTCATCTAGGATCCTGGATTACAATAAATGATGACTTCCAGTCAGAAATCTAACTCAGCAATTAAATGTAGTTGGTGTGTCTGCAGTTCAGCACTTCACAGAGGAGCAGGCTGCACTTTTCTTTTAACCTTTTCTGAAAACATTTATTACTAGTCTGCATGCTAATTGCCTACTGTGTAAGCAGTGTATATTTCTCCTAAACATGAATTAGCAACCTCCTTCCCTGTGAATGATAATATTCCTTGAGGATTGTATGACTAATACAAACTGTAAATTAACATTATAAACTGTAAACTAACAGACTATGAAGTAAAAATTATAAATTATTTTCTAAAAGAAAAAGACTTTTGCTACACAAAACAGAATTGTGGCAACAAGACATGGGCCGAAAACATTCATGCACTTTGTTAATAACTTTATAAAACACTAGTTTTCCCTCAACTGTAGTATTGTGTCGAATTCTGGGCTTTGGGAAGGATGTGAATGTTTTACAGAGTGTGCAGAAAAGATTTACAAGAATGGTACCATGGATGAGGGACTTCAGTTACGTCGTTAGATTGGAGAAGCTGGGGCTGTTCTCGTTAGAGAAGGGAAGATCAAGAGGAGATTTGATAGAGGTGTTCAATATCCTGAGGAGTCTAGACAGAGTAGATAGGGAGAAGCTGTTTCCATTATGGAAGGATTGAGAACTAGAGGACACTGATTTAAGGTGATTGGCAAAAGAACCAAAGGAGACATGAGGAAAAACTTTTTTACACAGTGAGTGGTTAGGATCTGGGATGCAAGTATCCTGCATGTTGCCGGTGGCCATTCTTCATGGGAGTTTGAACAGCAAGGTCAATGGGCAGGACATTATAGCCAAGCCTAAACTTGCTCTCATCTGATGCCCACACACACACAAACACATGAACTTTCATCAAGAGTCACTGGATAGCAATTAGGAAGAGCAATCCTGGTTAATTTTTCCCGCTTCTTAGCCCAGGGGCATTAAGCCAATTTTAACATTGCCACCATGCGACTAAAATCAGTTAACTCTGCGCAGACCAGTTTCAGCCTGGGGCTTTACTGCCCTATTTGTCTTATTACATATGCTGTTCAAAATGAAATATTTAAAGACGCACCAATCTTCCTTTTAAAACATGTGTTTGACAAACTCTTCTTCCCCTTTGTTTTTCAATATACAGCACAAGCTTATAAACCATGTTGAATGTACCACTATGTCCTCTTTTCTGACCCTTTTCCTTCTTTTCCTCCTCCCCCCCATCCCACCTCCCTCCCAAAATATGGGTTGCCAAACACTTTTTGCAATACTTGGACCCATTTAATGCAACAGCAACTTGCATTCATATAGCACCTTTAACATCGTAAAGCATTGAAGTTGCTTCACAGAAGCATAATCAGATGAAAATTGACACTGAGCCAAAGAAAGGGATATTAGGGCAGCTGATTGAAGCCTCTGTTAAAGAGGTAGGTTTTAAGCGGTTTTAAGGAATTTTAAGGTTTAAACTACTCTTGCAGGGGGGTGGGACCCAAAGTAGTAGTCTCTCCGATCAGATAGTTGAGACAAATGTAGCAGTAAAAGCAAGCAAGTCCAGTAGGCAGGCCGGGCAGGGGCAGGACAGGGAGCGTTGAAGGTCTGGTAGGCTAAACTGCATTTACTTTAATACAAGAAGCCTTAGAAGTAAGGCAGATGAATTCAGAGCATGGATCGGTACATGGGATTGTGATATTATAGCTATCACGGAAACGTGGTTTAGGCTGGTCCAGAAGGTTCGAACACATGGGATCCAGGGTGAGCTAGCAAACTGGATACAAAATTGGCTTGGTGATAGGAGGCAGAGGGTGGAGGGTTGTTTTTCAGATTGGAGGCCGGTGACCAGTGGTGTGCTGCAGGAGTCGGTGTTGGGCCCTCTGTTGTTTGTCATATATATTAATGACTTGGATGTCAATGTAGGGGGCATGATTAGTAAGTTTGCAGATGACACCAAAATTGGTGGTACAGTGGACAGTGATGAAGGTTGTTCAAGGTTACAACAGGATATAGATCAACTGGGAAAGTGGGCGAGGGAGTTGTAAATGGATTTTAATGCAGACAAGTGTGAAGTGATGCATTTTGGGAAGTTAAACCAGGGCAGGACATATGCAGTGAATGGCAGGGCCCTGGGGAGTGTTATTGAGCAGAGACACCTTGGGGTGCAAGTACACAGTTCCCTGAAAGTGGCAACACAGGTAGACAGAGTGGTGAAAAAGGTGTATGGCATGCTTGCCTTCATCGGCCGAGGCATTGAGTACAAGAGTTGGGACGTCATGTTACAGTTGTACATAACGTTGGTTCGGCCGCATTTGGAGTACTGTGTGCAGTTCTGGTCGCCGCACTACAGGAAAGATGTGATTAAGCTGGAGAGGGTGCAGTAAAGATTCACAAGGATATTAGCCTGGTTTGGAGGGCTTGAGTTAGAAAGAGAGATTGGATAGGCTGGATCTGTTTTCCCTGGAGCGAAGGAGGCTGAGAGGGGACATGATAGAGGTATATAAAATTATAAGAGGCATAGATAGGGTAGATAGCCAGAGTCTGTTTCCCATAGTAGGGGTGACTAAAACTAGAGGGCATAGATTTAAGGTGAGAGGGAGGAGGTTTAAAGGGGATCAAAGGAGTAAATTTTTCACACAAAGAATAGTGGGTATCTGGAATGAGCTGCCTGAGGAGGTGGTGGAGGCAGGAACAGTAGCAACATTTAAGAGGCATCTGGACAGGTACTTGAATGAGCAAGGCATAGAGGGATATGGAATTAATGCAGGCAGGTGGGATTAGTATAGATAGGCATTATGGTCGGCATGGACGCGGTGGGCCGAAGGGCCTGTTTCTATGCTGTACGACTCTATGACTCTATAAGGAGTGTTTTAAAGAAGAAAAGAAAGGTGGAAAGGTAGAAAGGCAAGAAATTCCATAACTTGGGGCCTAAACAGCTGAAATGGTCAGGCAAAGGACGTCAGGGATGTAAAAGAGGTCAGAATTGGACGAACGTAAAGCCCTTGGAGGATTGTAGGAGGTTACAGAGATAGTGAGGGGTAAGACCATGAAGGGATTTGAACATAAGGATAAGAATTTTAAGTTTGAGTTGGTGGATCAAGTGTCAATGTAGATCAGTGAGCAGAGGGATGATGGGTGAATGGGACTTAATAGAACACATGAATTTTCAAAAATACTTCAATGAAATTAAGGTATTGAGAAAGAGAAGTTATCGATTCATAAAGGTCATCTAACTCTGGACAGAAAAGTGGTATGTTCTTTCTCTAATATCCCTGATGGTGAATTTATCCATTGAGCAGTTATATCACACAAACCAGACTCAATTCACAGTCGGTGCTTGAATTAGATTATCTCAACTGCGCCAGTTTCATAACTGACTTCAGTGTCCTTTGGATCAGGGAGGGAAAAAGTTATCAGGGATTCTGCTGGAAGTAAGTACGTACAGACATCAAGTGAAAACAGTCCCCCACAGTCAATACCACGTCAACACTTAGAGCTGAAGTTTACCCACACAGGCAGGAAACAGGCATCTGGATTGTTTTCCAGTCCCGAGCCTGCCCCTGGTGGGAAACTGATGAAAGTCACGATTTTCACATGGGCGAACCCTTAATTGATATGGAAATGGGTTTCTTGTCCCCTAGGATTCATCCACACACTTTGCGGGTTAGAGTGAAGATCTGAGGCAGGGTGGACTGCTGAAGGCTGAAGATGTCAGGGAAGTGGGCGCAAGCATGGAGGGAGCTCTTGTTGTGGCCACAGACCAGTTGGATGTCGAGGGAAAGGAAGCCTTTCCTGTTGATGAATCTGATTGGGCAGTCACTCCACATGGGTGCAATCGATGTCATGCACTTGAGGTAATCTAGCAATGGCACTGAAACCCACTACCCTCTGTGCCTGCGAGGCTGTGTCTGTCATTAAATTAATGTACTGTCCAGCTATGGCAACGGGGGCATCAGTGACCTGTGAGATGGAGTGGTGTGCTGCCATTTGTGAGATGCCACCAAGGAAGGCAGCTGATCCTTGGAAGAAGTCAGTAGTGAAGAAGTTCAAGGCCACAGTGACTGGTGCTGCAAGGTGCGAGGTCTTCAGTGAAGAGGTCACAGATCTCTGTGACCACCTGCCTGGAGAGTCGCAGTCTCCTGCAGCACTGGGTTCTCGGTCACCTCCAGGTAGCTCCGTCTTCAGCAGTCAAGTATGTTGAAAGTATGGCTTCCTTTGCCTTCCTATCCTGCTTTCCTCTCCTAATCCCTCCTGCTGCTCAGGGTTCCACACTTCCTGTGGAGCGTGTTGCCCCTCATCACCACTGGGCCCAAAATCTGATAGTTGTTCCCCCATTGCTGCAGCCTTTCTTCTGGACAGGTGGCTGCTGTATTGTGATTGGCAGCCTTGTCCCCTGCTCTTCTGCACAGCGATGCCAGGGGGGTAATGACCCTGTTCAATGCCTGAGCACTGACTGCCCACTCTCCCCACCACCTGCACTGTGTGAAGAGCATCTCCATTCCAAAGGCCCAGTCTCCCTCTGTGCTACTGACCCTCTTATGGGGCCTGGGTAACTCCCTGGCTGGCTCCCCACTCTGTATCCACCTCTCGTTAGTGGTGTTATGACCAAGGTTGGAGGAATGGACTGTCTTTCTCTAGTTCCACTACTCCACTGGTCACAACCTATGTTTAAATGTTTTACCCAGTTACCGATACAACCAATTATATGCTTTATCGATATTAGTTTCACAATAAAAGAAATCTGCCAACCAGGTTTCTTTAATAAACAACAAAATTATTGATTTATTATAAATCAAGACTTATTCAATAAAGATGCAAAACTTATTAACACACAGTTTGAAATATGAAAGTATAAATATATATACTTCTAAAGTAACCTAACACACATGTACACACACCGGTTAAAGCAGAAAAAAAAAGAAAATGAAAAAACTGGCTCTGCAGAGATCAACTTAAAAAAAATTCTTTGGCCAAGTTATTTTCAATTTTTGAAGAAAAAGGATAAGATATGGAATGTTCCAGGTGGCCTTTGGTCTGGCATCCGGGTACACATAGACAGCTGTCACTGGGATCTTTCTGGAGCAGTTCTGTTCAGGAGATGCCAAGGAGTAGTCTTGCTGGTTTTTTGGGAGAATTATTGCATCAGTGGTTTCAGCTATGTTTGGGATAGAAATGCAATACTGTACTAATGTGCCTGCTGGCTTGCCGTAGTCAAGTGACCTCAACATGAGGCACTCACTGCAGGCAGCCATCACAACGCCAGTTCAATAAAGACACAGTACAAGCAATACTGTTGTCCTGTGAACTCGTAACATGGTGTCATTGTGCTGATAGACATTTCCAGCTAAAACACGCACAAAGGGCAGGATGCAAATACTGCGGAGGACATCACACAAAGGAAAAGAAGGCGTGTTCAGGGTGGGGAAAACAGTGTTCTCACTGTAAGAAGCTGAATCATTTTGCACACAAGTGTTTGGCTAAAAGGAAGCACAACAAGCAGGTACAGATGGCCACTGGAGAGATATCAGCTGAAGATTCTGACGAATCACTATACACCATACAACAAGTTGGGTCAGTCAGGTCTATAGGTATCAAATAGTTTGTGACTGTTGGAATGATGACTGCAGAAGGAGAATATAAGGTCAATATAAAGTGTCAGATAGATACTGGTGTGTTATGCAACATCATAACCTTCACAGACCTGAGCAAAGTGGCTCAACATGGCAATCCAAAAATGAAGTCCTTGAAAGTAAGGTTGAGGCTATATGATGGCACCATACTGCTGCCAAGAGGACAAATTTTTTTGAGAGCCCAATGAAATGACAAGACTGAAGACCTGGAGTTTCAGAGCACAGACGGCAAGCAGAAGCCACTCATCTCAGCCAGAGCAAGTCTAAAGCTTGGACTGGTAACCCTCAACGTGCAAAAAGAGATTTGCAACGTATCACAGCACACTAAACCATTGACCGTGGAACAGAACTTAGAGGAGTACAACAATGTATTTACAGGTTTAGGATGTCTTCCTGGAAAATATCATCTCGAAGTAGATGAGAGGGTAAGACCAATTCAGCATCTGCCGAGGAAAGTTCCAGCTGCCCTCAAGGTCAGCCTGAAAGACAAGATAGAAGAGCTGGAAAAGAAGGGAGTAATCAAGAAAGTGACAACTTCTACAGAATGGATTAGCAGTGAAACAACCTGGAAAGCTGAGAGTATGCATCGACCCAAAGGATCTAAATAAAGCTCTGAAGAGATCTAACTATCCCATGCCAACCATAGAAAGAATTTTGCCACAACTTGCAAAGACAAAAATCTTCACTACCTTAGATGCGAAGGATGGTTACTGGCAAGTGAAACTGGATGAAAACAGCAGTTTTCTAACGACATTCTGGACGTTGTTCGGGAGATACAGATGGTTGCGCAAGCCGTTTGGCATTTCCACGGCTCCAGAGGAGTATCAACGCAGACAGCATGAGATAGTTAGTGATCTTCCCGGAGTGGAAGCTATAGTGGATGATCTTGTTAACCGTGGCGCGGAGTCAACTCCCCCTTGTCCCCTTTATTCCCTATACCCAATTGATCCTTGCCGTCACGTGGGACTGAAGTCCCTTGATTCAGGCTCAGGCTGAGTGTTTGGGTATCAGGTTTCAAGTGAGCCACCCTCCAGCTTAATCCACAGCTACAGTTATTGGCTTAGTACAAAGAGGTGGAACTCAGCCCTTTCTTTAACTATCAATTTACTTTATTCACATTGTTGTACAATGTAAGAATAAGGCTTATACACTTAATTAGACAAAAACATACAACTCCCACTGAGTTATACAGTTAATAACAAAACTAGCTAGAATTCATAAGCACACCCACTAGGTTCCTCTGACCTTTCCCTGACCTAGTCACAGAATACAAAGGATATTACCCGAAAAAGGGAGAGTTAACGCTGGCCAGGCGTTCCGTTCTCTCTCTCTCTCTTCTACGTCGTCGCCGCGTCGCTCACGCAGGGTCTTTCGCTTCCACGATGGTTGATCTCCAGAGTTTTCGCTGGCTCTATGCCCAAAAAGCTCTATTCTTATCCTGTTGCTTATCTCTCCAAATCTGAGCTATGTCTTTCCGGTTGGCTTAAGCTTGCTCACCTCGTTCACAGCTTCTCTTAATTGGCCCAGGCCCAAAGACCCCGGTATCACACCGTGTCCAAATAAGGCCCTTTTCCTATGTCCTGTTCTTTGTCTTGTCTCATAAAGTAATTAGTTCAAACTGGTTTTTACCAGCACAGGCCAGTGTCCGAGCTCCAGGTTACTACAGGTCAAACAATTCCAGCAGTTTGTAACTGATTCTGTATTTCTTACAGCCCCTGGCCAACATCTCCCCCCTCATGATCCAAAGATACTTATCTTAGGATCATCAAGTTTCCCTTCTCCGTGAACCATTCCCGAGAACGTCATTGTCCCCCAATGAGTGTGCAATACTGTTACATATAAAAAGATATGTTATAACACTTAGTATATACAATCGTTTCTTCCAGTTTTTGTTTATATTGATAACCGTTCCTTCTGTTTCATTATAGTCCCATCATCCAATCTTCGCAAAAGTTCATTTTTCCACCTTCGAGGCTGATATACATTGAATACAACAATTATTAGCGCACATAGAATCACTATGACAGCAATATGTGATACAATTCTGACCCATGGATGTATTTGAACATTAGATCCCCAATTCCAAAACTTACTCCAAAACCCTGGGTCGCGCAACAGTTCATTTGCCTTGTCAGCATGAGTTCTAATTGTTTTAGTGTGTTTATTCCATTGATGAATTATCTCTTTTGCCTCTTCTGCTATTTGTGCCCAATCTGCTGTCAGGTGTGGGATGGGGGTAATTCAGTGGCAATATATTCCCGTACCTCTTGATCTGTATCAGTACGTTGGACCGCTTAGGCAGGACTTGTCCACCAACAAACAAGTCCGAGGTTACATTGTGAATGGCTACATTGTGTCCCTCCAGAGGGCACTGTTTCCATCCCTTGTTGTAATTTATAGCAGCCGTGGCTATGTAATACGTTTGCCCCACAAGGGCATATTGTAAAAAGGTCTGGTTATTAACAGGCAAAATGGACAATGAACAATTTTCATAGGTGCTGAGCCCACAATTTGTAAGTTTCTGTCTCGTTGTCTCTTCCGGACAGGACCAGTGATTCCCCCCCTTGATGACATTTTGACAAATCTACCCCTTTCTCAACACCATCCATTACAATAGGATGAGATGGTGTTATTTAAAGATATCCAAATACCTTCCTGGTACTTGCCCACGTTATGGACTCTCTTTAAAGGGAAGGTCAAATTGCTCCCATGTCGGAGAATATGAAACACTGCCCCAACATAATATCTTCCTCTATCCTCTTCACAGGTACCTAACACTCTGTTAGTTAAGGTCAAACTTCTGTTCCCTTCGGTATACTCAATGTTTTTCCCGCGCACGCCAACCCATCCACTCCCGCATAATACAAATTTAAATCTTCTCGCTTTCCTTTGTTGGTTCGAACTATCTTGATCTGCCGAGCAAAGTTTTTCTGGCCGCGGGATAGTTTTCCCACGTCGACATTGCTTCCGGTGTGTTCATTCGTCGTGATAGCTCCAATGCGGATTCACCTATAGTCCCAAATATGGTCAATCCAATAGCAATGCAATGTATCACACTCTTCATTGTGGGCTGGACCTGTAATATACAAGTGTAATTTCTGCTCTTATTTACAGTTTCTTTCTTATCCTATTTTAAGTCCAGTCTCTCCATACACTGAGCCAGACTGTCTATATCTTGTTCCCAATTTGTTACTGATTCTAACCGTCCATTTCTTCTAGCCCACTTATTTCCCCTGTTTTCTTTATTTTGCTTTCGTTTTTTCCCTCTGTATGTGGATGTACAACTTCAGGTTGTCTTTCAAACACTTCCGCTTGAATCTGCAATTGATCCTGTTCTTGATCTCCCTGACCTTCGGTCGGAACATCGGTAGCATCAAGCATCACATGCCAACTGTGATTATCTTGTTTTTCTCCTACTAACTTTAACTGATTAATGTAATACCAGCCACTCTTATCTGGTACCGTCAATACTTTGTATACAGATGGACTAGCTTTATCTACTATCTCATAGGGACCGGTGAACTTTGGACTCAAAAATGAGATGGCCTGGTATATTCTGATCATTACCCTTTGTCCGGGACTCAACTCTATCGGGCTGGCTTTCGCATCGAAATAAGCCTTGCTTTGCTGTCTTTTCTTTCCTTGTTGGTGAGCTGCCACGTAATTTGCTTCTCTCACTGTTTCTACTAATTGTTGTACCCATTTTTCTGATATAATACAGTCCACCTCGGGTTCGGACAAGTCCAAACCTACCAACCCCTCCATTCCTCTCATGTCCCTTCCCGTCATGAGTTTGTAGGGAGTATAGCCTGTTGATGAAGCTACGGTATTCCTGATTACCATCAACACATAGGGCAAATCAACCTGCCAGGTTGTCTTGTGCTGCTGTACCATTTTAGCTATCATGTTTTTCAATGTCCGATTCATCCTTTCCACAATTCCACTAGACTGTGGTCTATAGGGTATGTGGAATTTCTGTTTAACCCCAAAGAGGGTCATTACATTTTGCATTACTTGGGCTGTAAAATGTGTTCCCTGATCTGATTCTATGCTTCGGGGTAAACCCCATCGAGTGAATACCCTTTCTAATAGAATTTTCGCGGTGACTTTGGCTGTATTTGTTCTGGTTGGGAAAGCTTCCGCCCATTTGGTAAATGTATCTACTATTACTAGAATGTACTTAAACCCACCTGGAGTGGGGGGTAAGGGTCCTACATAGTCTATCTGTAAATTAGTCCAAGGCCCTTCGACTGGTCTAGTATGTCGGAGGGCCCCTTTCTTGACATTCCTATCGGGGTTGTGTTGTGCACAGATCAAACAATTCTTGACGTCGTGTTCCACGTCACCTTTCATTCCAGGCCACCAGCACACCTCCTTTATCCTTTCCAGAGTACTCTCTGTCCCTTTATGTCCCCATAAGTCATGGTACCAGTGGATTATTTGGTTTCGTCCCCCCTCATGCACTACAAATTTTCCTTCACATAAAACTACCCCGTCCTGAATATATATCCCCTTGTACTCTTTGTATGTGTCTGACTCTACTCCTTCTATCAGTTTTTTCAATTCTCCATCTTTCTTCTGCTCCTCTGTTAAATCCATGACATTAACCTGTTTTCCTTTCTGTTCCCCAATGTCCTCAATCGGTGGCTGCCATTCCTGCCCACTAACAGCACCTTGTTTGGCTAGCTCATCCGCTTTCCTGTTCCCTTCCGGAGTAAGTTTTGAATGAGCTTTTACCTTCATGATCCCATATCCTTTCCCCTGTGCTCCTACAAAGATGTGTCTTAATAATGGAGCCGATGGAAGGGGCTCCCCATCCGCTGAGACAAAACCTCTCGCCTCCCATAAGGGCAAATGTTCCGTGAGGCTATTACAGACATACATACTATCAGAATATATCACCGCTCCAGGTGGGAAGTATTCTGGGTGGCCAACCATATATGCGACGGCTGCTAATTCTGGCGCCTGCGCACTCATGGTTTTAGGCAATTTTAAGGCTGCACTAAACTTTTCCTGACCATGTTTGTCTTCTACATATATCCCACACCCAGTCCTCCTCTCGCCATCCTGAACGGATGAGGAACCATCCACAAAAATGTTTAAGTGGGGTTCTTCTTGTTCCTTTGCATCTTTACTTTCTGTCCCCGTTGCTTTCTCCAATCCACTCCTACCCCCTCCTTTTTGTTTTGATACAAATGGTCCCTTGGGATCATTTGCTATCATGACTTGACACTCATGTTTCTCTCCTTGATACACTAGGTTGTCTGCCAACATAGTGGTAGTTTTTACTCCTTTCACGCTTATGTTTCTTCCCTGTAACAATAGTGTCCACCTAGCAATTCGGTTCTGACTTACTGACCCATCTTTGATCCTACCATCTAATAGTAACTGTACAGGGGTATGTTCTGTCAATATTGTAAGTGGATTCAGTCCCACTATGTAAGTAAAATACTGCACTGCCCAAAAAACTGCTAACAAATGTTTCTCGCATGTCGTATACCCCTGCTCTACCAGTGAAAGCATACACGAGGCACACGCTACTGGTCTCAATTTCCCGTGTGTCTCCTGTAACAAAACTGCCGAGAGGGTGGTGGCTGTGGTAGCTACCTCCAATGAAAACGGCTCAGTTGGATTTGGGGTTTTCAGAGCAGGCGCAGCAGCTAGTGCCTGCTTTAAATCTAAAATGGCCTGTGCGTGTTCAGTTTTCCACTCCCATGCCACATTCTTTTTCAATAGTTCCATTAACGGTGCCGCTTTTGTAGCGAATCCATCAATGTGGTCCCTGCAATATCCCACCAAACCCAGGAAAGATCTCAAACCTTTTACATCCCTCGGGACAGGGAGTCTGCCAACCGCCACTACCCTTTGTTGGTCAATTTCTCTCTTTCCCGGTGTCAAGATCATTCCCAAGTAAGTAACCTTCTGTTTCATAACTTGCGCTTTTTTAGGGTTTACATTTAGTCCCAATTCGTGTAACAATTGCAGTAATTCACTTAGTAACTGATAATGTTCCTGTTCCGTTTCAGTTTGTAGCAGTAAGTCATCTACATACTGCACCAGACATTCAGGCTTTGAGAACCTTTTTAACCCTTCCCTTAAACGTTGGTGAAATATAGATGGGGAATTATGAAATCCCTGTGGCAGGGCAGTCCATGTATATTGTTGTCCTTGAAAGGTAAACGCAAATTTATATTGCCATTCTTTCTCCAATGGAATAGACCAAAAACCGTTACTTATGTCTAAAACAGTGAACCAATGTGCATCCTCATTTTGTTTAACTACCGTCTCTGGGCGAGTTGCTACGGTAGGGACCGTTAACGGGGTTACCTTATTTAATTCTCGATAGTCTATCGTTAGTCGCCAGCTACCGTCCAGTTTCCTCACCGGCCAAATAGGCGAGTTGTTAGTGGAGGTTACCGGTCTTAATATCCCTTGTAGCAACAAACTCTATCACCTTTCCTACCTCCTCTTCTGCCTGTTTTGGAAAACCATACTGCTTCTGTGGTTTGGGGTCTGGGCCCTGTATACACACACACTCCCGGTCATTTTCCCACAATCATGTTTATGTCAAGCAAATACTACTGAATTCCATGTGATAATTTGTTGTACTTCACTATCGCTACTCATTTCTTCTGGTCTTGTCCACAGTTCCCCGAACGTACACATCCTATCCTGGTATTCCCCCACCAGGACGGATGTGTGATCTATACTACCCATGCCCAAGGGCATTTGCCAAATCGCGCAATTAACAGAGTCAAAACAGAGTCCTGCTTTAGCCATGTAGTCACACCCTAATATATGTTCTTGTTCTCTGGGTAACTCAATGAGAACCACTGAGTGCTCTATTGCTACGTCCCCCACACTGACTTCCAACGGTACGCTCACATATCCCACTTGTGAATGTCCTGTAAATCCACGTAAAACAAGTTTACTTTGAATTTTCCAATCTACTTTACTAACATTGGTGGTGTTTACGGTGGTTCGGGATCCCCCAGTGTCCCAAAGGGACGTGACAGGGCAGCCTCCAACCCTACCATTCACTAGGGGTCTCCCTGTGTTATCCCACCACATGTCACACACCCATAACGGAGAGGCCTGCAACCGTCATTGTAGTTCAGGGTACAACCCCGAAGACGGTGCTATCTCTATTCTATCACATGAGGATTTGACCTATTCGGTCCTTCCACGGGTAGGCTCTGGCGTTTGTTCTGGCCTCCTCCCCAATCTACATTTTCTCGTCTCAGGTTTGGGCATTCTCTTTTGAAATGTCCCTCCTGGCCACAATTATAGCAGTGGGTCGGCCCGCCCGGAGTTCTCCCTGTTCCTAGGACGGATCCTCTCCCAATGCCTCTACCCCTTCCTCCTGTCTGAAAGGCTGAGTGGGGTGCCCCTTGTGTAGTTCCCCTCCCTTCATTTCTCCAGGTTATCGTCTGATCTTTTACAGGCATCGCCTTTCCCCCAGGGGCCTTGGAGAATTTTGTTTCCTTCTCCCATGCTCTAACCATCCTCCTGAGTACCCAAGCCTCTGTGTGCGTGTCATCAGAGGGATCAAATTGATCTAGTGCCCTTCTTGACTCCTCAGTGCCATGCGACACCGGCGTTCTCAGCCATCGATTTCTAATCTCTGGCGTTGGATTTGCTCTATCTAGGTTTGCGCCATATACCCCTTGAAACACCGCCCAGATGCGAGCTGCAAATGCGACAGGGTGTTCACCTTTTCTTTGATAGCATTTCATTAGCGCCTCCACTGGGTCCCCTCTTTTATCGCCCATGACATTTAATACTTGTTCTTTTAAATCCTTATTTGTGCCTCTACCGAGTTTTTAATCCTCTGGTAGGGCGGAGTGTATGTGTGGGTGTAGGCACATCATAATTCATTTTCTTTCTTCAGCATCATCTAAGCCGTGTATTCCTCTCTGTTGACTGACCGCTTGGAACAGCTCCCTAGGATCATCCCCGGGTGTGCACGTCCCTATATCTTTCACAATATCCCTCAATTGCTGTACCCCCATTGGAGTGGAATATGTCATATGCGGGCCAGCTGTCACCTGACCATCTGCCCCTATCACTGCCCTAGTAGTCACAAGGGGGGGCCATGGGGGCCGATGACTCCTTTGGCTCTGGCTCATATGCTGGCGGCGGATCCTCGGGTAGAGGGTCTCCATCATCATAACCGGATCTAGCCGCTTCGTCTGCTAACTCATGCCAATCTATGCCCTCTTCACCGTTCTCCTCGCTTCCTTTGGGTGCAAAAGCACAGATTATACCTCTCTGCGTGGCGAGCTGCTCTTGCAGTCTCGCTATGTATTTTTTACACTTTGTGTGATCACCTGAATTGCTTCTCTTTTCCTGAGCTGCTCTCTGAATCACATTCATGGCATTTTTTAAAAATCATTACATTGCTGCTTCCACCCTTCCACCTCAGCTTTAGCTGCTTGGGCTTCTCCCTCTCGCCTACTTTTTTCCGTAACTAGTTTTTCACACTGTAACTGATATTGGTTCATATGCATCAAATCCTCACTTCTCTGTCCCTGCAAATCAGTTACTTTTTCACTAAGGCGGGCTGCCTCCTCACGGAGTTTTTTATTCTCTTCCTCTAGTCTTTTCTGCTCATTTTTAGCCTGCTGTTGGCATTCTATCCATTCCTCAAGTAAGCAGCTGATGGCTACTGACTTCTGTATCTTTTTAAATTTCCTAGCTGACATCTTTGCTTGTGTAGTCTTCCAAAGGGCTTCCCCTACGGGTTTTCCCTTATCACTAGTGTGACCAGCATACGCTCCGTATTGCGGCCACTTCGCTATTTCGTATTTTTGGAGGAATCCTTTCCAATCAAAACAATCCGAGTCTGCAAGGTTTGGAGATTCCCTTTTTTTCTTCATCTTATGTTAGTAGCTACTAATTAACCCCTAAGTTCCTGTTCTCTCTGTACTTTGCCAATTCGGTTCGCCTCGAGTCTCCCGCTGATTCAACGGAGAGATTTATCCCACCCAGGGACGCCAATTATGTTAACCGTGGTGCGGAGTCATCTCCCCCTTGTCCCCTTTATTCCCTATACCCAATTGATCCTTGCCGTCACGTGGGACTGAAGTCCCTTAATTCAGGCTCAGGCTGAGTGTTTGGGTATCAGGTTTCAAGTGAGCCACCCTCCAGCTTAATCCACAGCTACAGTTATTGGCTTAGTACAAAGAGGTGGAACTCAGTCCTTTCTTTAACTATCAATTTACTTTATTCACATTGTTGTACAATGTAAGAATAAGGCTTATACACTTAATTAGACAAAAACATACAACTCCCACTGAGTTATACAGTTAATAACAAAACTAGCTAGAATTCATAAGCACACCCACTAGGTTCCTCTGACCTTTCCCTGACCTAGTCACAGAATACAAAGGATATTACCCGAAAAAGGGAGAGTTAACGCTGGCCAGGCGTTCCGTTCTCTCTCTCTCCCTTCTACGTCGTCGCCGCGTCGCTCATGCAGGGTCTTTCGCTTCCACGATGGTTGATCTCCAGAGTTTTCGCTGGCTCTATGCCCAAAAAGCTCTATTCTTATCCTGTTGCTTATCTTTCCAAATCTGAGCTGTGTCTTTCTGGTTGGCTTAAGCTTGCTCACCTCGTTCACAGCTTCTCTTAATTGGCCCAGGCCCAAAGACCCCGGTATCACACCGTGTCCAAATAAGGCCCTTTTCCTATGTCCTGTTCTTTGTCTTGCCTCATAAAGTAATTAGTTCAAACTGGTTTTTACCAGCACAGGCCAGTGTCCAAGCTCCAGGTTACTACAGGTCAAACAATCCCAGCAGTTTGCAACTGATTCTGTATTTCTTACAGCCCCTGGCCAACAATCTGCTAGTTTATGGATGCAGAGACACAATGGAAGAAGCCATTGCTGACCACGATCAAAATCAAGTGCGACTGCTAAACAGAGCTCGCCAGATGAACCTGAAGCTGAACAAGATGAAAGATGCCCAAAGTCAAGCACAGAGGTCATGTACTGACAGCAAAAGGTCTTCGCCCGGAACCTGAAAAGGCGAGAGCGCTAGCAGCGATGCGGCAACCAACAAATGTCACAGCAGTGCAATGGTTTGTTGGGTTCGTCAGCTATTTAGCAAAATTCTTGCTCAATTTCTCGTCAGAGTGTGAACCATTATGCCAACTCACTGCCAGGGACGTGCAGTGGTATTGGGGCACAGAACAAGAAGCAACGTTCCCGAAAACCAAGCATCTAGTGACGGCAACGCCAGTGCTGAAATACTATGATGTAAATGATGAAGTCACCCTGCAGTGTGACACCAGTGAGACAGGACTTGGAGCAACCCTAATGCAGCAAGAACAACCAGTTGCATTTGCATCCAGGTCATTAATGCAAGTGGAACGACGCTATGCTCAGATCGAGAAAGAGTACCTGGCCATTGACTTTGCTTGTGAACATTTTCATCAATACCTACTTGGAAGAGACAAAGTGACATTTGAGTTCAGCCACATGTCACTTCAAAGCATTTTCCTTAAGTCACTACTATCTGCTCCAAAGCATCTGCAAAGAATGTTACTCTGTTTACAGAGTTATCATCAATACATGACATACAAGCAAGGGAAACAGATGTACATCGCTGACATGCTGTTGAGAGCAGCACTCTCTATGAAGAAAATAGAGGATGCTACGACAGGTGTGAAATCTTCCAGATCCAACGTGAAGCTGCAGCTCGACATGCTCTGGAAGTCATTAACCCAGCAGAGACATTGAAACAAAAACAAGAAATGCTGGATTCACTCAGCAGGTCTGGCAGCATCTGTGGAAAGAGAAGCAGAGTTAACGTTTCGGGTCAGTGACCCTTCTTCGGAACATGAATCTGACTGACAAGCGCCTTGCTCAAGTCAAGTGAACTATCCAACAAAGATGCAACTCTCCAAGTGTTGCAAGAAGTAGGATGGCCTGAAAGCATCAAGGACACTCCTGTGGTCACAAGAGCGTATTGGGCATTCAGAGATAAATTGACAGCCCAAGATGGCATCTTGTACAAAGGAAATAGAGTTATTATCCCTAAGGAGCTGAGAGGAGAGAAGCTAAAGTATATCCATGTAAGCTACCAAGGAACTGAGTTGAGTCTGAGGAAGGCAAGAGAACTGCTCTACTGGCCAAACATGAGCAATGAAATCAAGGTTCATATCAGCCAGTGGTACTGTAACAGTACCAAGCTAAGCAAGCTAAGGAGTCACTGATGATGCATGACATCCCAGACAGACCATGGATGAAGCTGGGAGTAGGCCTCTTCACTCTCGCAGGAACTAATTGCCTTGTCACCGTAGACTACTATTCTGATTACTGGGAGGTAGGCCAGCTGACCTCAACGACTACTGGGGAGATTGTAGGATGCCTGAAAGCACATTTCAGTTGTGAGGGCATTCCAGACATTGGACTGAACTTTTCCAGCTCGCCGCCCATCTCGGCAGCGAGCTTCAAAAACAGCACGGTGCACGCGAGATATGTGCCACGGAGCCGCCACGATATTTAGTGCGGTGGCGGCTCATTTACATGGAAGGGGCGGAATGCCCGCCACTGATGATGTGGAGGGGGTGGGCACTCCATCCCCAGCAATGGTGTCCAGCGGCACTGCACAGGTGCTGGCACCATTTTTAAAGGGCTTCCAGCCCTCACAGTTCATTTACATGTTTAAGGGAACAGTCACTATAAATTTAATTTAATAAATATTATATATGATTAAAGCCCCTCTCCCACCACCCCCCATGACTAAAGACTTTATTGATTGCCCTCTCCCCCCACAAAAAACTTATCTTCCGATCCTGACCTTCCCCCGCCCCCCCGAACTTTATTCACTTTCACCTTCAACCCCTTCCTCCCATCCCCTCCAGAACAGAGATCCGAAGGCACAAGACTTCCGGCAATTGGCCGGAATATTGGAGTATTAATTCATTTATTTCCATGTTGAAATGAGGTTCCCGTTGCCATGCAGCGGGGGGGCTGCCATGAGGCCTTGCCACCGGTGGTAATATAGGGCGGGGCCTTCTCGGTGTCGAGGTATTTTCCGCCCCCCCACCCCCCTACACCACGACCCCCGACGACAGGGGTAGTTGGTAAAATCCAGCCCATTGTGATGAGCAGCAATGGCCCTCAGTTCACAAGTGAATAATTCAGCCGCTTCAGAAAGGATTGGGAATTTCAACACCATACATCATCTCCACACTAACCCCAGTCCAATGGAAAGGCTGAGGCGGCATTGAAAATCGCCAAAGGAATCATAAAGAAATCGAGCAAATCCAGTACAGATAAATACAAGGCAATTCTCGAGTGGAGAAACACACCTACTGAAGGCATGGAAAGTAGTCCGGTACAAAAACTAATGTCACGCCACACCCAAACTACTCTTCCAATAGCAAAAAAGCTACTGAAGCCAGAAGTAGTAACAGGTGTGAGTGACAAAATCAAGGTGAAACAGCGGAAAGCCAAAGTTCATTTTGACAAAACTGCCAAACCATTGCCAGAATTGAGCATTGAAGAGCCAGTCAGGGTGCAAACCTTCAACGCTCTCAACAAGAATTAGCCTAAGTGGCAATTTGGGACCTGCTTAGAGCAGTTATCACCTCGATCATACGAAATGGAAGTGAATGATCAGATGTACCGTCGCAACCACAGTCACATACGCACAACTGGAGAAGCTGTTCCTTCACTGCAAGTGGCTGATCGGGAAGATGTGAACTCATCAACTGCACAGTCCACAGATCAACCATCAGTCCCAGAGGCCCACAGCATCCCAACAACAGAAATAGAACAACAACAGTTACTGCTACAAGAAGTGACACGGGAAGGACACTCCCCGGAGAAGGAAAATCACCCAGATAAACAGCCAACAACGCGCACACGCACCATTAAGAGACCGGCATGATTTAAAGACTGTGTGTGCAATGCATGTGCAGATACTGATGAGAATAACGAACAGCTAATGCACGAGAACAGTTGTGTGCATAGTGGGTAACTTGGACAACTCACAGTATAAATGATAATGCATGCAATTTTTTTATATGAAAAGTGGGATGTTTGGGATAGAAATGCAATACTGTATTAATGTGCCTCCTGACTTGCTGTAGTCATGTGACCTCTACCAGAGGCACTGACTGCAGGCAGCCATCACAAATCCAGTTCAATAAATACAGAGAACAAGCAAGACTGTTTTCCTGTGAGCTTGTAACAAGCTATCACACTGGATTCTCTGAAGATTTTCAAAAACAGGTCGAAAAGGATGAGTTGGGTGGCTTCTCTCATCAGGCTACACACCAACTGAACATTCAAATAGTCCACGCCAGAACACAAAGCCAAAACTCCCAACAACCATAAAACTAGACATGTGACCTTTCTGTAACCAACTCCACGAGCCAGCAAGGCTCCTTATGTTTATTTTAGCACTTCATCATCTCACCCAGCAAGCGTTAAAAAAAAATCCAAAGTGTCCTTCCAGTAACCTATATTAAAAAAACAAATCCAGGCACCTCCTTGGTCTTTCAAATGAACCAATTTTCACAATCTTTTAAACACAAGTTCTAAAGAATTATTCATAATGGAAGCACCTTCATGACACCTCTCAGTAACAGACAGTGCATGCAGCCCGTGCACCACTGTGAAAATTTCAACCTCCCCCTTTAACAAGCTCATAATGAGCACTTTAATAACTTTAATTGACCTTAATCGGGAGGCGGGTGGGATTGCTGCCCTGCCCTGGTGAACATTGCCCGTGCCAGAAACAGCATCGCAAAACCAATACACTAGCCGCCGCCAATATTTTTGGACCCCTGTGCCTCTGTTCCTGAACTTGACAGCACCCAAAAATTCAGCACCTTGCATCAAAACTTACAAAAGAATGATCACTTGTTCGAGATACTGGAGTGTGTCCAATTCTCATAAAGCTGTAACCGTGGCAACACTTTCGGGAGAGCAGGAGAGAAGAGGAAATTGGCAGAGATTTTTTTTTTCTCTTTTGAATAATCATAAGTTATAGGAGCCAGTGTCGAGGATGTAGTAAATCGTGTGTTTAAAATTAATGGCCTACAAATGGTCTTAAAATAGTACTCTTAGAAATATAACACAAACACATTACCCAGAGGAAATTAAATTCACAGGTGCTTTCCAGAATGGTGTGCTTTTAAGTTAGGCTCCATTGTGTCTAGTTCAGTTAGATTCTTTTGCATGGCAACCCAATGGGGGGATTTTTATGCTGGAAGCAGGGGTCTTGACATCAGGGGAAACCGATGCCAAGATCCCCACATTTCCTCTGTTCCGGAAGGCCCGCTGAATTTAGTGCCTTTGAGGCACTTAAGTGGATAACGGTGGGCCTTCCATAGGATTTAGGACTCCGTCGCTGGAAGCCCCGCCCTTGGAAAACTACCAGCCAATTGGAGGCTGGCAGCTGCAGCTAGAGATGACTGTCCTGGACGCCGAGGATCATCGCTGGACCCAGGCCTCAGGTAGGTCAGTGCAGGAGGGGGGATCTCGCATGGAGTTGCTGGGGAGGGCGGTTGGCAGCAAGGGCGGGGGGATGGCCCACAGCGGGTCCCCTTTCCCGATGCTGGGTCCCTCGCTCAGGCACTAAATCCCTTTGTACAAGGGAATGTCTTCCCGCCCCGGACTGAGTTTTGGCAGTGGCTGGATGGTGGCGGAAACCCACCACCCGCACCACACCCACGCCCCCCACCCCCTGCCACCCAGCTAGCATTCCACCCGATTTCATGCTCTCCCCGCCTCTAAACCCGCTACAGGGGGCTGTGCAGTGTGAGCTGTATTGATCTGAATTAGTTATAGCAAACACACTGGGTTTTTTATGAACTGGTAACCATGGTAAAGAGAATTTTAGGACACATTGCCATTGCCTTACTTAGCTGATCTTTCAAAATCAGAAAGGTATCTAACTGGGACGGATCAATGTACTCGATTGAGAAGTATAATTAGTAGTAGAGGAAGAGCTGGCACCACATCAATGCTGCTGCCTCACATTGTATTCAGGAGATGGATCTGGCAGCTTCTCTGAATGTTGTACAGCACAAAAAATTGCATGTCTCGGAAAATAACATGTTAAAAAGTGGTTTCAGTAACACATTTAAGAGTGCGGAAGGTGGAGCACACAAGAGGGGGAGAGAGGAGAGAGCCCTTTTGACTCAAAGCTGAGTGTCCCCACTGAGCCAAACTGACACAACTGGTACTCCATTTTTTCTGGACTCCCTGCATGCATGCATAAGAGTGTTACAACCAGGTGAGGAAAGGGTCTCAAGCTCCCTTCTTGCCCCTTTCCTGGTTTGGCCGTGACAGGGTTTATCTTTTAAAACACAGTGTTTTTAGCTTGCCACCTCAGTGCGTCTTTGCTCACTGCTCTCTAATTCTAATTGCAAATGAACACATCGGACAGGCTTTCTTAGGTTTAAACAAGAAAGCTGTAAGTTTATTAGCCACTCTAACTTGGTTAAAATTACTAAAATACACGACGCAACCATGCTAACATGCATAAGAGATAAACACACACACAAATAGGTACAGAGGGAGAGAAAGAATTAGAGGGTGGGTGTTGAAGTAGGGTTGGCAATAAATGGAATTCAGTTACCATCTTTTGTTTTTGATGTAAAGTCCTTGGTTGAAGTTGACGTTTTGGAGTTCTCGCTGGGACCCAGTGCACAATTTCAGACTTGCTTCTCTGGTACCAGAAGGCCAAATATATGCTTTGTCTGTTGTCTTGAAACATCGAAACTACCAATGTGGTTTTCCCGGGACCTTGCTGGAGAGTGAGACCAAGGGAGAAGTCTTCTTGGTGTTTAAGTTTGCAGTCTGTTTCCTTTCTGTGTGGCACAATTCAAAAAAGCCCCCAGTCTGGTCAGCAGCTAAGTCATGTGACCATCTCTTTGTTTGAAACAGCATCTTCTGGGAGGGTTGTTGGATTTCAAAGCTCTCCAGTCACACTCGGTTGGGGGTGGAATGTTGGCTCTCACACAATGTTGATTATCATGATAGCCCAGGCCAATCTTGTTAATTGAATCAATGAGCACTCCCATTGTCTCTCTATTCAACTGTCTCTCAGAATGCAAATGTGTAGCCACGCTTTAAACTGTTCAGCTCTGTGGTCTTTTTAAACAAGTTATGTGCAATGTCCAGTAAAAACAAGGTTCAAGTAGAGTCCCATATGATAAAATTAATATGTTTCCATTTGGCAGGTGTGATTTCCATCACAAGAGGAATAAAGAGTTCATTCACTGTTGTTCATCTCTAGTTGCATGCTGTTGCCATGCCACAAAATAAATATAAAATTAAAACAGCACAGCTGCTGGAAATCTGAAATAAAACTGAAAATGCTGGAAATAGTCATCAGGTCAGGCAGCAGCTGTGGAAACAGAAACAAAATTAATGTTTCAGGTCAATTACCTTTCTTCAGAACAGGAAAAATGAGAGATATAACAAGTTTTAAGCAAGTACAGAGGCAGGCAAAGTGGGAGGGGAAAAGAGCAAAAGGGAAGATCTGTAATAGAATGAATTTGGCCGAGTATGGCATCAAGGAGCCCTAGCAAAACTGAAGTCAATGGGAATCAGGAGGAAACTCTCTGTGGTTGAAATCATACCTAGCACAAAGGAAGATGGTTGTGGTTGCTGGAGGTCAATCATCTCAGTCCCAGGGCATCACAGCAGGAGTTCCTCAGGGTAGTGTCCTAGGCCCAACCATCTTCAGCTGCCTCATCAATGACCTTCCTTCAATCATAAGGTTAGAAGTGGGGATGTTCGCTGATGATTGAACAATGTTCAGCACCACTCACAACTCCTCAGATAATGAAATAGCCCGTGTCCAGATGCAGCAAGGCCTGGACAATAGGAGATGATAATGGGACATGGAAGGAAACAGATGATGGGTGGAGAGGAGGTGTAAATGGGAATAACAGAACCATCACCAACAGCTGCCATCCAAAAAAAATGGGACCAGAGTCTATGACCTGAAAGTATTGAACTCAGTGTTGAGTGTGGAAGGCTATAAAGTGCCTAATCGCAAGAGGAGGTGCTGTTCCTTGAGCTTACGTTGAGCTTCATTGGAACCGTATAGGAGGCCAAGGACAGAGAGGCCAGAGTGGGATGGAGAATTAAAGTAACAGGTGAGCAGAAGCTCGGAGTCACACTTGCAGATTGAACAGAGGTGTTCCGCACAGTGGTCACCCAATCTGCGTTTGGTCTCCCCAATGTAGAGGTATCATAGGAACATGCGTAAGCCATTTCACCCTTTGAGCCTGTTCTGCCATTCAATGAGAATATGGCTGAATGGTGACCTCCATGTATCCACCTTTGTCCCATATCCCATAATATCTTTGGTTAACAAACACCCATCAATCTCAGCTTTAAAATTAACAATGGTTCTAGCATAAATTGTCATTTGTGGAACAGAGTTCCAAACTTTTACCACCCTTTGTGTGAAGAAATGTTTCCTCATTTCGCTCCTGATTTTTAGTCTATGTCCCCTAGTCCTAGACTCTGCAACTAGCAAAAATAGCTCCTTCCAATTTACCCTATCTGTTCCCTTTAATATCTTGAAAACTTCAATTAAATCATCCCTTAACCTTCTAAATTTCAGAGAATACAACCCTAGTTTGTGTAAGCTCTCCTTGGAATGTAACCCTTGAATTCCAGGTATCATGCTGGTAAGTCTATGGTGCACTCCCTCCAAGATGAATGCATCCATCCTAAGATGTGAGGCCCAGTTCTGCTCACAGTGCTCCAGTGTGGTCTGAACAGGGCTTGGTATAGCTGAAACATGACTTCTACCCCCATGTATTCTATTCACGTAGATATAAAGACCAGCATGCCATTGACCATTTTAATTATTTTTTGTACCTTTCCATGACATATAATGATGTACCTAGACCCCCAAGTCTCTTTGGACCTCCAAGCGTTTCTAGATTTTCACCATTTAGAAAGTACCCTGTTCTATCTTTTTAAGTTCCTGTGATGGAAATCACACCTGCTGAATGGAAACATATTAATTTCGTCATATGGGACACTGCTTGAAACATTTTTACTGGACTTTGCAAATGGCTTTTTAAAAAGAGAAGCAGAACTGAACGGCTAAAAGATGGCCGCACATTTGCATTCTGAGAAGACAAAGACTAGCTGAGAGACAGCTAAATAGAGAGACAATGGGAGTGCTCACTGATTCAATTATCAAGATGGGTTTTGTCAATAGTGATGATCAAAAGACATTGACAGCATTTGACTTTGGAAGAGCCAAACTCCACCCCCCACTGCGTATGTCTGAAAGACTTTGAAATCCAACAACCCTCCAAGAAGTTACTGTTTCAAACAAAGAAATGGTCACCTGCTGGCAAGACTGGGGCTTTTGAATTATGCATCAGAGAGTGAAACAGACTGCAATTTGAATACCAAGGAGAAGACCTCTCTCTCTGTCTCTCTCTCTCCGGCAAAGTCCCTGGGAAACCATGGTGGCAGCTTAAACTTCAAGACTACAGACAAAGTTCCTCTTCGTCCTTCAGGTACCAGAGAAGCATGCCTGAAATTGTACACCAGGCCCCGGCGCAGACTCCAAGACCTTCACTTCAATCAAGGATACTACTGTAAAGACACTAAGAACCGTAGCTGTATTCCATTTATTACAAACTCTACTTCAACCCCCTCTAATTCTTTCTTTCCCTCTCTATCTATTTGTGTGTGTGTGCCTCTCGTATGCATGCAAGCATGTTTGCGTCGCGTATTTTAGTAATTTTAACTGGGTTCGTGTGATAAGACTAATAAACTTACATCTTTCTTGTTTAAACCCAAGAAAACCTGTCTGATTGGTTCGTTTGCAATTGTAATGAAGTGCAGTGAGCAAGGGTTCACTGAGGGGGTAAGCTAAAATCACTGTGTTTTAAAAGATAAACTGTGTTACGGCCAAACCAAAGAAGGTGCAAGAGGGGAGCCTGAGACCCTTCCTCACCCGGTCGTAACACTCCAGAGTGGATGACCTCACTTTTAACCTACATTGAAATCCATTTGCCCCAGTTTTTCCCATTCATTTAATGTATCAATATGTCTTTGTAATTTAATGTTTCCATCTCCACTACTTACAATATTGCCTACCTTTGTAGCATCGTGAACAGTGAATATGGCATACTAAATTGAAAGAAGAGTGTGCAGCCGGAGGATATAGGTGAGGTTTTAAATTATTACTTTTCATCTGTGTTCACGATGGAGAAGGACGATGTAGGTGGAGATCAGGGAGTGGGATTGTGATATACTTGAACATATTAGTATTGAAAGGGAGGAAGTATTAGCTGTTTTAGTGGGCTTAAAAGTGGATAAATCTCCAAGCCCAGATGAGATGTATCTCAGGCGGTTATGTGAGGCAAGGGAGGAGATAGCAGGGGCTCTGACACAAATTTTCAAATCCTCTGTGGCCACAGGAGAGGTACCAGAGGACTGGAGGACAGCAAATGTGGTACCATTATTCAAGAAGGGTAGCAAGGATAAACCAGGTAATTACAGGCTGGTGAGTCTAACATCAGTGGCTGGGAAACTATTGGAAAAGATTCTGAGGGACAGGATTAATTTCCACTTGGAGAGGGGCAGGCATTAATCAGGGATAGTCAGCATGGCTTTGTCAGGGGGAGATCGTGTCTAACTAACTTGATTGAATTTTTCGAGGAGGTGACTAGATGTGTAGATGAGGGTAAAGCAGTTGATGTAGTCTACATAGACTTCAGTAAGGCTTTTGATAAGGTCCCGCATGGAAGAGCGGTTAAGAAGGTAAGAGCCCATGGGATCCAGGGCAATTTGGCAAATTGGATCCAAAATTGGTTTAGTGGCAGGAGGCAGAGGGTGATGGTCGAGGGTTGTTTCTGCGAGTGGAAGCCTGTGACCAGTGGTGTACCACAGGGATCAGTGCTGGGACCCTTGTTGTTTGTAGTGTACATTAATGATTTAGACGTGAATATAGGAGGTATGATCAGTAAGTTCGCGGATGACATGAAAATTGGAGGTGTCGTAAATAGTGAGGAGGAAAGCCTTAGATTACAGGACAATATAGATGGGCTAGTAAGGTGGGCAGAGCAGTGGCAAATAGAATTTAATCCTGAGAAGTGTGAGGTGATGCATTTTGGGAGGACTAACAAGGCAAGGGAATATACAATGGACGGTAGGATCCTCGGAAGTACAGAAGGTCAGAGGGACCTTGGTGTACTTGTCCATAGATCACTGTAGACAGCAGCACAGGTAGATAAGGTGGTTAGGAAGGCATATGGGATACTTGCCTTTATTAGCTGAGGCATAGAATGTAAGAGCAAGGTGGTTATGATAGAGCTGTATAAAATGCTAGTTAGGCCACAACTGGAGTACTGTGTATAGTTCTGGGCACCACACTATAGGAAGGATGTGATTGCACTGGAGAGGGTGCAGAGGAGATTCACCAGGATGTTGCCTGGGCTGGAGCATTTCAGCTATGAAGAGAGACTGAAAAGGCTAGGGTTGTTTTCCTTGGAGCGGAGAAGACTAAGGGGAGGGGCATGATTGAAGTATACAAAATTATGAGGGGCATTGATAGATTAGATAGGAAGAAACTTTTTCCCTTAGCGGCGGGGTCAACAACCAGGGAGCATAGATTTAAGGTAAGGGGCAGGAGGTTTAGAGGGGATTTGAGGGAAAACAATTTCACCCAGAGGGTGGTTGGAATCTGGAATGCACTGCCTGAAGAGTGGTAGAGGCAGGAACCATCACAACATTTAAGAAGTATTTAGATGAGCACTTGAAATGCCATAGCATACAAGGCTATGGGCCAAGTGCTGGAAAATGGGATTAGAATAGGTGGGTGCTTGATGGCCGGCACAGACACGATGGGCCAAAGGGCCTGTTTCTGTGATTTATGACCCTAAGTATAATATAATAAATAAATAAGGGTGTTATTGTATCTACACACAGGAACCCTCTGCCAAAGAAATTACACTTACAGCTGAAATTCTTGGGTGGTGTGAGGATATTAGTCCCACCTACCATGTGAAAAATTGAACGGTTAAAAGGACTCTGGTATCTTACCCTGGTTTCTAGCCTCTGGATTATTATTGCAGTAACATGACCACGACACTACCGTACCTCTAAGCAGTAAATAGCTGTTCTGGGAAATGGAAAACTTCATATTGCTGGCCTCAGGTTAGCTCTGAAAAACATTGTTGAGACAGAGCAGAGGAAGCTTTGCTGACTCCTGCCTTCCTTTACCTGACCTGAAAATGTTTTATACTGACAACGGGTGGCCAATTCAAAAAAGCATTCCATTCTCCAGCACCAACATCCTACAACAGAAAAGAAATCCGAGCAAAAAGGATTTCCTTTTTTATGGCCTTAAGTGATAAAGGAAACTGACTGTCTAGCCACAAGTGACATTGCACTCATTCTATTTCCTTCTTTGTTGGTCTATCACAAAGCTATAAACTAGCCTGGTTGACAGAAAGACCCATGACAGGGAACTGCTACATGTTAGGAGTATTATAAAAGATATCAAAGAGGTCCTTCAACTGTCATTTCTGTTTGCTTGAGTGACAGTAGGTGGCAGTGGGGAAATCAACATAAAATTGCAGTTACTGTGCCATTTCTATCTGTTATATAGGCTTGTATTCTTTGAGTTTAGCAAACCTTTAAAACTATATTCATGCAGAATAAAACTGAAGATAAGATTTACTGGAATACAAAATATTTACACAAGAGCGGTTGCTTTATTAGCATTGCTTGGCCTAGGAAGTGATGTACAAAATTCTGTCATGTCTTGACTTAGCGATTCATCCTTCACCCACCCTACAAGCAACGATGCTCAGCCAGTGAAAACAACAGAAATGCATCTAGATCAGTTTCAACTTCAATGAATCTTTAAAGTATATAAAGTGCTGTTTCTGACAAATATGGAGCAAATGCAATTAAATGGGATTGAGGTACATGATCCGCCATGATCTAATTGAATGGTAGCACAGACTCGAGGGTTTGAATGGTCTACTTCTGTATCAAATGCTCCTATGGCTTCCATCTTTACAATTTTGCTAAATGGGTTTGGCCTACATTTTTTTTTAATACAGGGGTTCTTTTGGAATATTTTTCTGTCACATTCACTGAATAGGCCAGTCTCTCTAGTAGAGGCTCTTTATTGGCCAACTAATTTACACCTCTCAAATATTTCAAGCTTCAGGGGATAAGTCCAAGAAGCTATGGTAAAGTTGTAATCTCTGACAACAGATACAAGGCTTTACATTAGTTTTGTAAGCCATCTTCTACTTTTCACCTTATTAAAATTACAACATTAGTAATGTTGCATTTTCTCCAGCCTCCTAAAGACTGACCATCTGCCCAATAAGTCTTGGGCCCCCTTCATCAACATCAGTTCTTCATAGATCAGCATGACCTACAGATACCCACCTTCCAAGAGCTGAGCACCAAAACACTGAAAGCTGAATGTACCAATCCATACAAACTAGCTGTTTTGGCTTCTGAGAGTATGTTCATTAATATCAGGGAAAAAGTCAATGTTAGTATAATGTTATACTCACGCTCCCCTATGTTACACTCATATTTGCCAGGATATGCTTCTGTTGATTTGTTTTTACTGAGATTAACAAATGAAAATGCACCCTTTTTGCTGCCATCTTCAGCCCAGAGCAACTGGACGGCATTACAAATATATATTTTCACAACATATGCACACAATTCTAAACAACATTAATTCCCATTCACATTTATAATGGTCTTTTGGTGATGTGTAAATAGAAAGAAAGACTTACATTTATATAGCATTTTTCACCACATCATAATCCTCAAGTGCTTCACAGCAAATTAATTACTTTTGAAGTGTGGTCACTTGTGATGTGGGAAAAGTGTGGTTACTGTCATATTGCACAAAAACATATATATATGTAGATTATATATTATATATCATAGATATGTATATAGATAATTTTCAAGAATAGGATGCAGTATTTTGTTCTTGCATTCTGTTGACCATTTTAACAATAAATTAATATGAATTATTCATACCAATGGTAACTGCATAAACACATTTTCATTCTCAGTATTCTTGAAATTCTCATATCAAATTAGAGTGCTTGCTTTTCCTTCTGAAAAGCAAAGCATAATTTATGGTTTTCAAGAGACCTGCAACAAACAATATATGGACATTAGAACACCTAGGGATCCATATATAAATACCAGCAGACACTCTGAAACAGCTCAGCTGATGCTACAAAGCCAACCTCTTATCCATGACAATCAAAAACATTGTGCAGCTCCTATTCAGGACCAGGACAAAACTGAAAACAGATGGAGAGAAATAATTTATTAAACTTTCCCATATAAGCCAAGAAGGTTTAGAATGGTTCATCCAAGGATGGATTTGCTTGCAGAGCAGATTTACTATTTCCCAGATACTAAATAATATTTATGACTGGACAAATTCACATGAAATGGACAGGCTGCGAAATAAATAGCGCTGAAGCTCTGATCTCTAAAAATGTCAGGCAGAACGCTTTTGGTTACTTCTGGTGCGGCCTGCATATGTACCCTGACTGACAGGGCACCAGCGTGGGCCTGCCGGGCTTGCACCAAAAGCATGCAGAATGGGCAGATCATTATGTCAAACGGCCACAAAGGTCCAGTGAATGCCCTCTCTTCAGCACTCCCAGCTGAGCATGCGTCAACTGCATGAGGGCACCCACCCCAGCAGTTATTTCAAGGGTCAACCATACAACTTCCAGGTGAGGTGCCTTTGACTTACTTTTGCTGGTTCAGAATTAATGTGTTCAATGTCATTGAAGGAGTTTGGCAACATTTTGAATTTCCAAGGGAGTGGTGCTGGACTTTGATAAAGTGGTCATATGAGATGGAAGGCCTGTCAGAAGCAAGTCTGCTTCAGTACTGGGGCTTTGGTTGCAGTCCCTCTTGGGCTGTCGCATGATTTGGAAAAAGAGCACAGGCAGCAGAGTGGGGAAGCAATGCACAGAGGTAAAATTCAGATTCCCAAGCTGGTGTATCATGATCCATTGTTCAACCTGCTGACATTCGTTCTTGGCAAAAACAGATCTCACCAGTCATTAAAGAACTCATTGCAAAAAATTAGATGATATTCTTCAATGTTGAAAGATGACCCATGATCAATAAACATATTACAAGAAATAGCTATTTGCATTTATCTGTAAGCTTGAAAACAATACCAGAAGATGCAGATTTTCAAGTGTGGCTTCCAGAGAAAATCCAAACAAGCGGAGGAATATCTGTGATCTCAGGGGCACCCTCCAAGGACACATGAGTCAGAGAACCAGGGAGTAGAATGTTGAAAGCCTTTTCTCCAGTAGTACCTCATAGCATAGATCCTGAGTCAGAGTGCTGGGGAGCAAAATATACCATTTGTGAAGGGGAGAACAGGGATATATGATGGCCAAGAGGAAGATAGGTCCCAACTCATCTCCTGTGTATGCTGGCTGAATTACAACTCACATAATTGTGTACAACTTCTGCCTATAATAGTAGTGAGGAGTCAAGTTTGCAAGGGGAATTTTTTTCCAACCTCCAGAGAGGTGGTCTCCAACAAATGCTACAGTTGATAAATATAATACATGGTGTGGCACTGAGTCGCATGGACCAGCATGTTCTCAGGTTCAATCCCCAATCTGTGCTGAGTTAGTTGATCTCAGCAGGGTGGCAATCGTATAATGAAACTGGCCAATGGGTCCCTGTGCTATGGAGGGTATAAAAAAAACTTCAGCTAGGCTACTTGTGCTTCATTATTATCCAATGACCGCTGCTGGAAAGTGCACACATGTGGAACTTAAATGAAGAAAAGACTGAAGTTAGTTTAAAGGTCCCTTCCCCCAAATCATCTACCTGTTGAATATCCACATGGAAAATGGTTGCTTGGTTGAGTCACCATCTCTAGACAGGGGTATGGGTAAACAACGAATTAACGATACTACACAGCCAAGAAGGTTTTGTTTTCCATTGATGTATCCCTGTAGCATACCACAAAGACCTTGTTTGGCAAACCTCTACAGTTCCTGAGCTCACAATGCACCAATAAAGGGACGATTTATGGCAATCATTTCAGAGACTTCCATTTTTATTCAGGTAACTGAAGGGGATCCAAAATTAGTATGCCTTTAAATGGTTGCAGTAAATCCTCAACTTGACAGCATTTTCTGAAGTTGGTGCAATTGCAGCAGTGACAATAGATTTTGTATCCCAATGCAAATCTGCATTTTGAAACCAAATATCAGAGTAACCCAACAGGTTTGCTTTTTTGTTTATGATTGGCCTAATTGAATCTAATTCAGTAAGCCACTACCTCTCTTATGACGGAAATGAAATCCAAGCTAAAGGCACACAGAAAAATGAAACGCATTAAGGTAAAAGAATTTTACACAGAGAGATCCTGCTAAAACTGGATGTAAATCCCGACCTGGTGACGGATTCTTAGATATCACATTCTGAACTCCAACAATCGCAGCACCAGGAAAAAGTTAAAAACATCAGCAATGATTTAACAAAAGTCAATATTCATTAACCCAGAAATGTACTTTTCATCCTCATCCATTCAGGGCTTTACCTCTTTAATTAACATGCAGAGCTTTGGTCTATGTAACATGACCGTTTCTTTATTTGGCTCCCATTTTCATAAATACTTCTACACAAAAGCAGGTTGTCACTTGTACAGTGCAAAGTTTATCAGGCAATGAGATAATGCTGCAGCTATTTTACTCTCTCTGTGTGCTGCCATAAATTGGTAGTAATTCTGGTACTCTGGACAATAGCAACACATTTGCTACCTGCTGTATGGAACTGATGAAGCAAAGGCTACTTTTCTTTCTGTCCAGCTGCCAAAAGCACATTTGGCAACACATGTTGCTTTTTTATGCGTGCGTGTGGGTTTGGAAGGAGCTAAGAAGCATTCCTGCTTCCCTGACTTGCAACTGAAAGCAGCAGTGCTTGTGGCCGAGGCAGCCTCTTGAATTTAATCCTTCATCCGTGTTAATGGAATTTTCAAGATGGTGGTGAGGTGGGGGGCAGCTCAGCCAATGAAGGGGAATGTTAAAGAAACATTTGTAATAATCATTTCCATTAAAACTGCAACTATTCAGTTAACATTATAATAAGGTTAACCCTTTCATTTAAAATAATATATTATGCAAAGTTATTCCCTCAGTTGTCCTGTAACACAGTGGGTGCAGTGAACTTCCCAGATTATTCCATTCAAGGAACACTCACCCGATTCATTTGTGAGCGTTGAAGCTTCCTCTCTTCCCTGTGGAGTAGACGCAAGGTCTGATTCTGCGGATCGTGCACGAAGCATCGGCCAAGAAATCACGGGTTCTCTGCACCTGATTCTTTCATCCTATTGTAGAATCATACAGCACATAGGGAGGCCACTTGGCCGGCGTGTCTGTGACAGCCCTTTGAAAAAGCTTTACAATTAGTCCCACTCTCCTGTTCTTTCCCTGTAGTCCAACAAATTTTTTCTCTTCAAGCATTGATCCAATTTCCTTTTAGAAAGTTCTTAGTGAATCTTTTTCGAGCACATTTACAGGCAGTGCATTCCAGGTCATAACACAAAAAATCTCATCTCCCTTCCGGCTCTTTTGCCAAATTAGCATAAATCCATGTTCTCAAGTTACTGATCCTCCCATCAGTAGATACAGTTTCTCTTCATCTACTCGATCAAAACATTTCAGAATTTTGAACATCTCAATCAAATCCTCCCTTAATCTGCTTTGCTCTAAGGAGTTTCTCCAGTCTCTCCACCTAAGTGAATTCTCTCATCCCATCAGTTGTGAGCATCATTACTTTAGTAGTGAATAAAAGGTTCTGATTACATTCCTTTGGTCTTGTATTTGTATTTTCATAAACTAACTCTTCTTTTCAAACTTCTGGGATCACTAGTGTTCTTCCTACCACAGTTACTCCCACATTATTAGCTGAGACTTAAGGGGGTGGTGCAGGTGGGAATAGAAGGTTTGGATGCCAGGGATGGAGGGAGGATTGCCAGCACATGCTCACCTCCCCTACCCTCCCCACCACTGATCTTTGCCTGATTTCAGGCATAGGACAGCCACCTACCCAAGAGGAGTTGGGGCCTATTTTAAATGGCAGAATCAGCTTCCATTTTAACTGTGGATCCGATTACATTCTGCAAACTCCAACCAGCCAGCGGAAGCTGACGGCAGCAAACCTGCGGGCCACAGGATACTTTTTTTTCATATGGTTTCTTGTGGGCCAAGAGGAGCAGGAGTGCTGCCCCGGCTTCATAAAGATACTTTTTGCATCCAAGCCCAAGCTTCACTCATCCACTGATTACAAACTCATTAACCTTATCCACCCCACCCCACCCCAAATTTTTACTTAACTCACGGATGACCGTTTCCATGGGCCTCTGGCTGCAGCCTGACCCCAATTTGGACTCTTGCCCATTGGCGGTGCCCTCATTCCCGCTGGCTTCATGCGGGACCCAGTCAGGGCATGAGTCAGGGTGAGTCAAACTTCTAGAGGCCAGATGGTTCAGCTCCCCCATCCCTAATTTCCAACCCCGAGTGAAATTATCTTAGAGAAAATGTGGGTCTAGAAAATCGATCATGTCTGAAAGCGGGTGTGCTGGTCAAGGATTGGGTGTTGCACACGCCTATTCATGTGGTCATAGGGACCTTGTTAACTTGCTGCTGCCACCACATTATAATGAGTCAGATATGTTCCCAACACTATCCATTGGCTTCACATTTCTTCTTTCTCTTCTTTGGCCTCCTTGTCTCAATGGGTAAGCGCCTGGAGGTGGTCAGTGGTTTGTGGAGCAGTGCCTGGAGTGGCTATAAAGGCCAATACTAGAGTGACAGACTCTTCCACAGGTGCTGCAGGTAAAATTGGTTGTCAGGGCTGTTTCGCAGTTGGCTCTTCCCTTGCGCTTCTGTCTTTTTTCCTGCCAACTCTAAGTCTCTTCGACTCGCTTAACAGGCTTCACTGGCACAGCTGAAAGGCAGTGCCTCTGAAAGGAGAGGTGCACTCTAGTTGTAGAAAGCAGAGAATGCTCCTGAAGAAAGAAATGGCTACAGGGCCTGAACATCAGGCATTCGGCTTCTCCAATCTGCAACCAGGCCCTGAAAGATCAGAACCGCATGAGGTTGCCCCCCCCCACAATTACCTGAAGTGCCCTCAATGGAAGCTCAACAGTCTTCTCCCTCCCACTGTAGAAACACTTAGAAATGGCATCAGCATCAATAATTTTTTTATTCTTTCATGGGATGTGGGCATCACTGGCAAGGCCAGCATTCATTGCCCATCCCCAGTTGCTCTTGAACTGAGTGGCTTGCTCGGCTATTTCAGAGTCAACCACATTGCTGTGGTCTGGTGTCTCATGTCGGCCATATAAGGATGGCAGACTTCCTTCCCTCAAGGGCATTAGTGAACCAGATTTTTTTTAAACAATTGATGATATTTTCATGGCACTGTTACTGAGACTCCAGATTTTTATTAATTAATTGAATGTTATTAATTAAGTGAATTTAAATTCCACCAGCTGCTGTGGTGGGATTGGAACCCATGTCCCCCTGGGTATTAGCCTGGGCCTCTGATTACTAGTCCAGTGACATTACCACTACTTCATCATCTCCCCCAAGTGAGCACACAAGACAGGCATTAAGCGGATGCACTAGAATGATTCTTAATTTTTTTTTTACTGATTATAATACACAGATAGAATAGAGATGTTGGATTCATTTTTGGGGGCAAGTTAATCATGCTGTTAATATCTGTAGAAGGCAAGGCCCATAAGGCTGGACTGAAGGAAGGCAATCAGATGGTGGCAGGAGGGTGGTGGTGGTGGTAAGGATTATGGGCCTATATTGGGGATGGGCGGGATGGTTCCAATGAAGTGCTCTTGGATGAGTTTCTCTCAAAGAGCTCTGACAGCTGGGAGCATTAGTGGATGCTGTTCCTGCTTCTCCTTCTCCTAGACTGCTTGCTTTTCAGGTGATGGTAAGGGCTGGTCACTCACTATCACTAACTTATGCAGCACACAGTCACAAATCTGGAAATGTGGTGTACTACAAGACTCCTTCCCAACGACTCAGCCAGTGGAAGCATTGCCTGAGCAGGATATTGCACAACTACATGACGGATATGCTCTCCAAAAGGAGGTTTGGGGACGGAATCCGTAATTGGATCCAACTGCTCTACACAAACATCAGTAGTGCAGGCTCAATCAATGGGTGGGAATCAAAAAGTTTCCTGATCAAATCTGGAGTCAGACAGGGCTGTCCTCTCTCCCCTGTCTTGTTTGCTTGCTGTATCGAACCTTTTTCTGATTCTATCAGGAAGGATGCGGGCATAAGAGGAGTGACAATCCCAGTTAGTGGAGGCACTCTAGTCAAAGCCTCCCTGTATATGGATGACATCACCATCTTCTGCTCGAATCCACTGTCGATTCGCAGGCTGGTGAGCATCTGTGACCAACTCAAACTGGCCTCAGGAGCCAAAGTAAATCATGGCAAGAGCGAGACCATGTTCTTTGGGAATGGGGCCAACCGATCCTTTGTCCCCTTCAATGTCAGGTCAGACTACTTGAAGGTGCTGGGGATATGGTTCAGAGAGGCCGGGGCATGCGCCAAAAACTGAAAAGAGCGAGCAGGCATGGTGAAACAGAAACTGGGCATGTGGGAGCAATGCTCCCTCTCCATTGCGGGTACGAATCTGGTCATCAGGTGTGGGGCATTCTCGGTGTTGCTTACATGCTGCAGGTCTGGCCCACACCCCACCCCAGTGCTGTCGCAGTCACCCGAGATATTTTACGCTTTGTCTGGAGATCGAAAATAGATCGTATCCGCAGGAAAACCATGTACAAATCTCTAGATAGAGGGAGAAAAAAATGTCCCCAACATTGCCCTCATCCTGATGGGCACCTTTGTGGGCTGCTGCATCAAGCTGTGCAAATACCGTGTCACTACGTGCTGAGGTTCTACCTGTCCCTGGTGTTGCGACGGATGGGTCTGGCCACTTTGCTGCAGAATGCTCCATTCAGTTGGACCGTCCCGCACCACCTGTCCCTTGTGGAAAAGTTTGTGCAGAAAACACCTTTGACCACAAATCCATCAGGCACTGGTCTGCACATAACGTCCTCAGGGCCTGCGGGGAAAGGAGATGGTGGATCCTGTAGTATGGTTCCCCGAGCAGACTGTCAAACTCATTTGACAGAACGCCTCATCGCCAGAACTTTCAAACAATCACCAAAACATAGCTTGACTGGTGATGAGAAGGGCTGTCCTTGTCAGATCGTCCCTGCACTCCCGGAGTCTCACCGCTTCCACACGCTGCCCTCGAGACGGCTGAGGTGGGGAAGAGACCATCGTCCACCTCCTTCTGGAATGTACCATTGCAAAGCAGGCGTGGAAAGAAATGCAGTGGTTTTTGTCATGGTTCATCCCAAGCAACTCAGTAATGTAGGACTCTGTGCTCTGCTGTCTGTTCCCAAGGACACACATCAAGATAAGCATCAACTGCTGCTTGAGGACCATCAACTCGGTGAAAGACGCACTTTGATCTGCCCAAAACTTGCTGGTCTTCAAGTGCAAAGGGTTATCCACGACCAAGTGTTGCACTCTGGCACATTCCAAGGTCCAGGACTAACCGTGCTGAGGAAGGCACTAATAAAGCTTGGGGCAGCTGCCGCAAAGGCTCACTGGAGAAAGGCCACTGTGTAAGGCCCTCCTGCCATTGTATACCAAGGGGCTGGAACCCGTGTAAAACTCCTCGGGCTGTATGCACCAAAAATGTTTTTTGTCATGTAATGTCAATGTACATTGTACATAAAATGGAATGGCAAGAGTTGTGAGGCATCTCGTGTTCTGTATTGAAGGAATATGAGCTCTAATGCACTTTCTGAAATGTCAAATTTGAACTGTTTTGTCATGTAAATTTTACAAATTTTTATGAATAAAGTATATTTTTGGAAGAAAAAAAAGCTTGAGCATGCCAACTGTCAGCTCTGCAGCTGTGCTCAGGTTCCCCACAGGTGTCATGAACCATGTCTGCAGGAGACATGTATTGTTGCCCAGTAGCCAGCCTGTGACCTGACAGCCTGGTTGGAAGCTATAAAAGGCAGACAATACATGTTGATTGTATATTAGTTGGTTGTATAATTGTATTCAGGTGGTGGGCATTAACTGGGGATTCACTTGTGCTCCGATATAAAGGAATAGACTGAAACTGTGTGGGTTGGGTTTGGAGGTTCAATGTTTGTAATGTGTGTCTCTAAATAAAAGCTTATAAGCATGTAAAGACTAGGTTCCAGTTCTATCTAAAGTGTAACATTTGGCACCCAGAAGTTGACCAACAGCCTCAAAGGACAAACCAGTCACTAACCTGTATGGAGTGAATGAGCCCTTTAAATAGAGCTATTGAAGGATCCTTGCTGTTTGTTAGCACCATGTGAAAGTTAATAATGTGGCTGTTCACAATATTAACTGTAGGATTCTTATTTATCTATTATGTTGAAGCATTTTAAAACTTCCGAAACATGTCCTGGACACCTATGGGATAGCCCAATCCAATACGGTGGGTGGCGCACATCCAGCGTGCAATGGGCATGTGCAACTGCCTGCTATATTGGCCCCTTAGGTGTTTGTTTTATGCCTGTAAAGCAGGTACAGCAAGATCAAATCTCCAAGATGTGTAGTTTCAAACTGCTTGAATTTTTGTTGAACCTATGTTGATTAACACAATTTCTAAATTTGCAGACAACAGCAGTACTGAGGAGGACTGCAACAAATTACAAGACTACATTAATAAACTTTCAGAATGGGCATATAATTGGCAAATGAGTAGGTAAGTGTGAGGAATTACATTTTGGTAAGAAAATTGAGGACGCCTCATATTACTTGGAAAATAAAAATCTAAATGGGATAGAGGAGCAAAGGGATCTGGGAGTAAAATACACAAATCATTTAAAGTAGCAACACAGGTTAATAAGATTACAAAAAAGGAATCAAAAAACCAGTGTTTAATTCTAGAGGGATAGAATTGAAAAGTAGAGACGTTATACTAAACATGTATCAAACTTTGGTTAGACCAAATTTGGAGTACTGTGTACAGTTCCGGTCGTCATATTATAAAAAGGATGTAGTGGCACTAGAGAGGGTGCGAGAAAGATTTACGAGGATGATACCAGAACTGCAAGGTTCTCCTATCGGGAAAGGATGAGTCTCTTGTCTCTAGAAAAGAGAAGGCAAAAGGGTGACTGAACAGAGGTCTTTAAAATTATGAAAGGATTTTTTTTTTTTTAGAGTAGACACAGACAGAACGTTTCCACTTGTGGGGACGAGCAAAACTAGAGGCCGTCAATATAAGGCAGTCATCAAGAAATCAAATAGAAAATTTAGAAGAAACATCTTTGCCCAGATAGTGATGAGCATGTGGAACTAGCAACCACAGGGAGTAGCTGAGGTGAATAGTATAGATGCATTTAAGGGAAAGCCAACTTAACATATGAGGGAGAAGAGAATAGAGGGTTATACTGAAGGAGATACACAAGTAAGGATGGGAGGAGGCTTGAGTGGAACATAAATGCTGATACGGATGAATAAGCAGTGCAAAAGATTAGGCTGTAGCATTTGCATCCATCTTCAGACAGAAGTGCCAAGTGAATGATCCATCTCGGCCTCCTCCTCAGGTCCTCAGCATCACAGATGCCAGTCTTCAGCCAATCCGATTCACTCCACGTGATGTCAAGAAATGGTTGAAGACACTGGATACTGCAAAGGCTATGGGCCCTGGCAGCATTCCAGCAATAGTACTGAAGACTTGTGCTCCAGAACTAGCTGCACCGCTAGCCAAGCTGTTCCAGTACAGCTACAACACTGGCATCTACCCAGCAATGTGGAAAATTGCTCAGCTATGTCCTGTGCAGAAAAAGCAGGACAAATCCAACCTGGCCAATTACTGCCCTATCAGGCTACTCCCCAGCATCAGAAAAGTGATGGAAGGTGTCATCGACAGTGCTATCAAGCGACACCTGCTCAACAATAACCTGCTCACTGATGCTCAGTTTGGGTTCTGCTAGGGCCACTCAGCTCCTGACCTCTTTACGGCCTTGGTCCAAACATGGACAAGAGGGCTGAACTCCAGAGGTGAGATGAGAGTGACTGCCCTTGACATCAAGGCAGCATTTGACAGAGAATGGCATCAAGGAGCCCTACCAAAACTGGAGTCAATGGGAATCCGGGGGAAAACTCTCCTCTGGTTGGAGTCATACCTAGCATAAGGGAAGATGATTGTGGTTGTTGGAGGTTAATCAGCTCAGCCCCCGGACATTACTGCAGGAGTTCCTCAGGGTAGTGTTCTATGGTCAACCATTTTCAGCTGCTTCATCAATGACCTTCCCTCCATAAAGTCAGAAGTGAGTTGCACAATGTTCAGCACCATTCGCGACTCCTCAGATAATGAAGCAGCCCATGTCCAGATGCAGCAAGACCTGGACAACATCCAGGCTTGGGCTGATAAGTGGCAAGTAACATTTGCGCCACACATGTCCATTTCAAACAAGAGAGAATCTAACCATCTCCCCTTGATGTTCAATGGCATTGTCATCGCTGAATCCCCAACTATCAACATCCTGGGGTTCAACATTGACCAGAAACTGAACTGGAGCAGCCACATAAATGCTGTGGCTATGACAGCAGGTCAGAGGCTGGGAATTCTGCAGTGAGTAACTCATCTCCTGACTCCCCAGTGCCTGTCCACCATCTATAAGGCACAAGTCAGGAGTGTGATGGAATACTCTCCACGTGCCTGGATGGATGCAGCTCCAACAATGCTCAAGAAGCTCGACACCATCCAGGACAAAGCAGCCCGCTTGATTGGCACCCATCCACCACTTTCAACATTCATTCCCTTCACCACCGACGCACAGTGGCAGCAGTGTGTACCATCTACAAGACACACTGCATTAACTCACCAAGGTTCCTTCGACAGCACCTTCCAAATCCACGATCTCTACCACCTAGAAGGACAAGGGCAGCAGATGCATGGGAACACCACTACCTACAAGTTCCCCTCCAAGCCACACACTGTCCTGACTTGGAACTATATTGCAGTTCCTTCACTGTCGCTGGGTCAAAATCCTTGAGCGCCCTTCCTAACAGCACTGTTGGTGTACTTACAACCCAAGGACTGCAACGGTTCCAGAAGGCAGCTCACCACCACCTTCTCAAGGGCAATTAGGGATGGGCAAAAATGCTGGCATAGCTAGCAATGCCCACATCCCCTGAACAAATAAAAAAAAAGAACTGTTTCTGTGTTGTATATTCTATGTCCCATTAGTCTGGTTCATATGATCTATGAACAATTCTACCTGAAGAAAACAGGAACCAGCTGAGACAGTGATAATAACAGAAAGTACCAGCATACTGCCAGATGTAGGAATTAAGGGCAACAGGCCTCTGATTGCTTCTTGCTAGAGCACGCTAGCAAACACAGATACACTTTTTTCTTTTGTAACAGTCACTGCTGCTAAGCAAAGACTTGCCCTTGATACCAGATTGAATGGGTATAAAAAGGGACCACCATAACAAAAGAAAGAAACATACTAAACCAAACAGATATAAAAGAAAAGATCATTCTATCAGCAATCTTTAGGGGGAAAAAAAAACTATATTTAGTGGTATTCACTTTTTTCATTAATATCTAACTGCGAAATAGTAATCTTGGTAACTCAATTCTGCCTTTGGGTTCAAATTTTTACTTCACTCAAACTGAATACTGAACATTGCAGGAATAGTGAAGGCAATTTAAATGAACAGTTTTTTTATTTCAACTCACTTTTAGCATTTTGATTACGCTATGTTACCTTTTACTCCCACTAGTCTTCTCTTCTGAAAAGTCACTGCTTAATTGTTGTAGTTTGTACAATTTATATCCCGTAATGGCTTGATATTTGAGAAGCCTCTTTTCTGTTTGTCTTGTGTCGAGCACAATTATTCTGGGAAGGATTGTCACTGAGACATGAACGCGTCCAGACCAGTCTTAACTGTTTCCTAGTAATTTGTACTTTTGTGCAATATCTAATTGTATCTCTGTAACCTCCACCAGCCCTACAACCCTCCAAGATCTCTGTGCATCCCTGATTTTCATTGCTCTGCCATTGGTGGCTGTGCTTTCAGCTGGCTAAGCCCTAAGCTCTGGAATTCCCTCCCTAAACTTTTCTGCCTCTCTACCTCACTCTCCTACTTTAAGCCGCTCCTTAAAACCGAATTGGTGTAGTTTTATGGATTAGAAACTGAAATAAAATAATGAATTTGAGCTGCTGTTCATAGTTTTAAGATATTCTTTGCGCTTTTTAATTTGCACTATGGATTGGTAGAGGTTTTGAATCACCATTGTTCTGTTGACCAAGCTTTTGGCCACCTGTCCTAATGCTTCTTATGTGGTTTGGTGTCAAATTTTGTTTGATAATGCTCCTGTGAAGCATCTTGGGATTAAAGGCACTATATAAATGCAAGTTGTTGGTGGTGGTGCTGTGATCAAGTACTCTTGTGGAGAGGCTTGATGCATACATCATGTATTTCTGCATTACTGTGAATTATATCTTAAATATTGAATCCATTTTCAGCTCCAGTTGTACTGGGAAAAAACCCTCACACAGGATCTATGAAGTCAACATCATTGTGATTTGCAATTCAGGTATTTCCCTCCATGTTTGTTGCTACCATTTAAAGCCATTTCATGGTAGATTCTTCAACAATAGTTTCATTATTGCTTTCCATGCTCCCTGACTCTCATTGCACCAACCTCTCTTTCTAAAATAGTGAAGAGTGCGCTTGAATAGAGTCATAGAGAGATACAGCACTGAAACACAGAAAATGTGTTAGTGCAGCCAATAATGGTCCCATCTGGGGTTTTACTGCCATCAGTACTTAGCAGACACTGTTGAGAAAAAGGAACAAAAGATCTGAGAGTAATCAATGAAGTTCTTACCTTGCTGAGAAGGAGGCTTTTAACTAACCCAAACAGGTCAGGGTTGTTTTGTTACGATTAGAATGTTGAAGGTTGCGCTCTTTAGTCAAAAGCCCCATTCTGTTGCTTTGCATACTTTGTAGTTTATTTAGCTTTTATTCTGCACCACCCAATCCCCGTCCCTGTCCCCACCCCCAGCCCACTACAACCACTGCTCCCGTTTGCTCTCATTTCATCCTGTGCCTTTTCAGAGCTGTTCAGCTCCATGGCACCTCCAAGCTGAGAAAGCAAACTTAAAAGTATTGTCGACTTCACTGTATCTTTCAACACTCAATACCACCGAGAAGACCCTCTCTATGGAGTTAGATGCCCTTCCCAGCAATAAGCTAACAAAATTTAGCAACAATGTGATCATAAGACAGGAAGGCCAGTCTGAAAGAACTCTACATATAGCTGTAGAAATGGTGAGGAGAGACCCTCACATGCTATGCTACAAAGTTTCAATTATTTGTATATTTTTCCAGCATCAGTTTATAAGGAAGCTTCATCACAGGATAGTTGAATCAATCTTGGGTTATAATATCATGCTGCCTGTGTATATTCATTTCAAAGCAGTGCCTCAGACACAGGTAAAATATTCTACATTTCAACTTATTTTAATCAGCATGCTATATTCTGTGAACTTCATAAGATGTAAAGGATCAGGGGAGATAAAGAAGAATCACAGAATCGTACAGCACAGGAGGAGGCCCTTTGGCCCATCATGTCTGTGCTGGCCATCAAGCACCTAACTATTCTAATCCCATTTTCCAGCACTTGGCCCGTAGCCTTGTATGTTATGGCATTTCAAGTGCTCATCTGCAACCCAGTTATCTCCACTCTCCAGTTCAACTGATATGTTGACCCTAAGGTTGCAAATTCACATATCAAGATTGGCCATCAGAAATGCATTGCTATCCTTGGTTGGGAAATGTTGTCCATTCTCTGCCAGATTCTTTTGGACATTCCATCCATCCGATAGAGGAGAGACAGACAGAAAGGCTCAGTTCATCTGAATCACACCTCTTGCAAGTTAACCACACCTCAAGATTAACACTGCCAATAGAGCAAACTCCAGACTTGACTGTTCAGTTTTCCTGACTGCTGAAACTATGTGCTGGAAAACTAAGGAGATATAAAGCATGTACTCTTCTCCAACGCAGAATTACTCGAGGCGACCAACATCCCCAGCATATACACTCTACTGAGCCAGTAACGCTTGAGATGGCTTGGCCATGTGAGCCGCATGGAAGATGGCAGGATACCCAAGGTCGAATTGTACAGCGAGCTCGTCACTGGTATCAGACCCACCGGCCGTCCATGTCTCCGCTTTAAAGATGTCTGCAAACGTGACATGAAGTCCTGTGACATTGATCACAAGTCGTGGGAGTCAGTTGCCAGTGATCACCAGAGCTGGCAGACAGCCATAAAGGCGGGGCTAAAGAGTGGCACGTCAAAGAGACATGGCAGTTGGCAGGAAAAAAGACAGAAGTGCAAGGGAAGAGCCAACTGTGTAACAGCCCCGACAACCAATTTTATCTGCAGCGCCTGTGGAAGAGTCTGTCACTCTAGTATTGGCCTTTATAGCCACTCCAGGTGCTGCTCCACAAACCACTGACCACCTCTAGGCGCTTACCCATTGTCTCTCAAGATAAGGATGCCAAAGAAGAAGAAAGGAAAGAAGACTCTTCTCTACGTGAATCCATGTGTGAGCTACATTCAGCACAGCACAGGTTAAAACCTTATTGTCAGATAAATGATTGGCCATGTGTAGTAAATCAGTGGGTTTATGTAAAAAAAACAATTACCCTAAAGAAGTTAATGAAATCTATCTTGCAAGAAGCAAAGATGACCTTAATTTCAGTCAGTATGACACTGATCCTGTAGCTGGAGGTATTATATCATATAGGTCACCATAGTAAAGGTATTATAGTATTAAGATCACCATATATAACAAGATTAGTTACATCAGCTTCAGTTACCATCTTCTCAATCACTTAATTACTAATAGAAAAAGCAAAATACTGCCGATGCTGTTCATCTGAAATAAAAACAGAAAGCACTGGAAATACTCAGCAGGTCAGGCAGCACCTGTGGAGAGAGAAGTAATGGGATGAATTTTCGGGACTCTCCGAAAGCGAGAATGGTTGTGGGGTTGCGGGGGGGCAAAAATACTGGCGCCAGCCGGCATGCCAATTTTGGAACGCTGTTCCAAGTGCTGGCCATTTTGGGGGAGACAAGTTCAGAGCCCGGGAAAGCCCATGAGGTGGGCAGACAATTAAACATCATTAAGGGCCCTGTTAAAAGGATGCTTTGGAGGCTGACTTGAAAAATCCCAGTCAGCCTCCAGTTTCCCAATGAGACGAGGGAAGATCAACTGCCTGGAGGCAGGTACTCAGGGGCAGACCAGGATGCCAGCACTCCTGGCAGGCCCTTCCTGCCTGCCTGGGTGGGTGGGGTACAGCCAAAGATCACATGTCATTGGGTTCCCTCCCACAACTGTGGTGGTCTGGCTGCTTCTCCTGTTTTATGTATTAAATTTTTTTTAAAGTGGCTGAGAGGGCACCTTCTTGCTGAAGCGCCCTCTCAGTTATTTACCTTATACTGCAGCCAGGTGCTTCTCTGAAGCCGGAAGTCCTCTGATTGGGCCTCCAGCTTCAACCGCCCACCTGTCGTCCTTAATTGGACTGGAAACCCGTCTACAAGGCAATTAACGGCTCACCCACTTGAAAATTGTAACTTTAATCAGTTTCCCCCCAGAGGCAGGTTTCTGACTCAAAAAATAACACGGCTCCTGTTTCCTGCCTCTGTGGTGAAAATTCAGCCCAATGTTTCAGGTTGATGACCTTTCATCATCAGAACTGTTCTGATTTTCTATTTTTATTTCACTTAATTACTAACTTTTATTATTTAATTCATTCTGGGGAGGTGGGTTTCACTAACAAGGCCAGCATTTATTGCCCATTCCTAGTTACTTGAACCAGGTGTCTCAAAACCAACCTGAAATTGGGCCTCGTGCCTCGGACCTCATGTAAATAATCTTGGAGATCAGCGGGAGCTGTTGCAAACTTTACTGAGGAGCTGTGCATTGGAAGATACAATAAGAGAACACTGTCAGCTACAACTGAATACATGTAACTGAAATGTTCTTTCAAATGACAACAGGGTCAGTGCTGGGCAGAACTGGTGGTTACTATTTTCAGCTGAGGGATCCAACACAGGCAACAGTGGAATTCACGGCCACTGCTCTTTTCATCACTTCTTTGCCCTGTTTTAATTTCTTCATAGATCCTCCCAATTGAAAAACAAAACCTTTTTTGTTCTGCATTAGAATGAGCTGTACTTTACTTTTCTATACAAGTTTTTCACAAGTGGCCTGTTGTTTCTGACAGTGGACTGTCAGAACATTATTTGCCTTTTATTCTTACTTTTCACTAATGTCATTAACCCATTATGAAGGAATAATTCATTCTCAGGGTGTGGGCATCATTGGTGTCAAGGTGGTGGATCTTCTTCTTGAACCACCATAGCAGTGTGATACAATTGAGTTGCTTGCAAGACCGCTGCGGTTAAGAGTCAACCACATTGGTGTGAGACTGGAGTCCACGTGTAGGCCAGATCAAGCAAGGACGGTAGTTTCCTTCCCTAAAAAACATGAATGAATACATTGGGTTTTTACAATAATCTGACAGTTTAATAAGTCCAGAATTTTTTTATTACCAAATTCAAGTTGTCAAAAAGTCATGGTGGGATTTTAACTCACATTCTCTGGATCTTTAGTCCAGGCTTCAGGAATGCTAATAGAATACTAGACCCATAACATAACCATTACATCATACCATATCCGATCTACCTGTACTAAAAAATACTTCATTAAGGCTATTACTTAGCATTACTTCCCATATATTCATATATATTTGTTGCCAAAATTAGAGAGAGGAAGATGTGGCCCAACATTACTTTATTTAATCCTTTAATCATTTTTGACAAAACATCTCCAGTTCTAAGTGCAGTAGATATCACGGTTGGTAAGGTCATACTAGAAAATAAATTGCAAATACCCAGAAGGAAACAATAACAGACAGAAAATTAATAATGATGAACACATTGTTAAGGTAACCTGCTATGACACGGATACGGAATACGTAGTTGGCAGGTGTGGTATATGATTTTCACAGCAAACGCAAACGTAATAATATAATGAATGACAAATTTGTGAATGTTCAGGCTGTTCAGGTTCATGAGTGACATTATGTTTGCATAACACAGCTGGCAACCATATAAGATATTCATTTCATTTTCCATAGTTTGTAGATCTAAAGACTCTTTTATGGTGATTGATTTTTACACATTGGATCCACAGGCGAGGGTTAGTATAAAAAATGTCAAACAGCAAAGATGCCACCATCTGCACGTAAATTTTAATCTGTCTGACTAATGGTGAAAAATAACTGGTTACTTTTTTTTTTAAGAACGCACTTTTCATTTGTTAATAGAAAAAAAAGTTATTTTGTTTGAATTTAATTAGACTTATTTTATTTCCCACAATGTGAAAGTACAATGAACACATTCCCTCAGCTCACTGCATTAAATAAAAAATATGTAAGACATTTTTGCAGACTGAGATTTGTGCTGCTGTAATGGAACGTTGAGCAGCCTAAACAGAAGTGACAGAGAATATTTTTTAAATGATATTTATAATATAGCCTCAAATCAATGGCTGACTGTAGCATGGTTAGATACTAAGTCTACTCTTCTGTTATGACCAGTGTATATAGTTACTGCGGTCTTTGTAAAGAACTCAGTGAAGCAATTAACCTTCACACCCTCGTAATGGATTTGCCGCCAAGCTGCTACCTCAGTGATGAGAGTTAACAAATAGACCTGTCATAGGACACCTTGAGTTGTTGGGTCTGTTAGGTTCAGTGCAATTGCAAGAAGCAAAAACACAGTAAAGTGCCATTTGCATCATCAATAACGGAAAGTGGGCACTCCTCATTGTACATTGATCCATTTTAAAGTGTTGTGTATCATGCATTTAGCGTGAAGGTGTTTAGTGCTAATTGTAACACTGCGGATTGATCTGTGACAAGAGCAACTTCAACTGCCCACATCTCCATTGAGACTGCCTGCTGTTTTGAGGTCAGTGTAGATTTTGATTGCTCCATTTTCTGCTTATGCACTTCATCGACCTAGACAATTAAAGAACAGAACTGACAGTTCTGGTGAGGCTCCAAGGCGCCTGTTGGCAACTCACTTACTCCCTTATGCTCAGAGTGCCTTTTAACATATAGAGGTTTTCTCCTTAGGGGCAAGGGTAGACAGTACTAGTGTGTTCTAACTGGCGTCATGCTGAATATTGTCTGAAGCTAGTGTAAAGAACAAGGGTAAGAGAAAATAATATCATAGGTCACCAGACTGTGATAGGGAAAACATTATTGAATTGTATCTCAAAGACAGGAAGAAATGCAGGTTTATTTGTATTTTGGTATATTGCTAGTCATCTTTTAAAATTTATATATCTTGGAATTCTTTGCACTATGCATTACACTTCTTCAATTTATTTTATGCAATGGATAAACAATTAAGACAAAAGGCTTTTTGTTCCTACAATGCCCTTGAACTACTGACAGAATATTAACCCTTAATTTACAAAGACCATCATTAACAGTAATATGCTGTACTTATCTATTCAGCTGCTCCTGGGTCAAATAGTCGATTAATCAATCCATTAGTAAAAACATAGAGTCTAGTAGTGGCTCCTGTCTATACCTCCCACATAACTCTACCTCCCCACTCACCCCCGGGTGTCCCTTTGCTTTTTCTGCATAATGTTTGCTGTTTCAATTCAGAGGTACGTATACAGGCTCACATGAAGGAAAAGTGTTTGGAGCTATTCAGGTATAGATTAAAACCAAATTAAAGTCCAAAATAAAAAAATGCATGAGTTTTGAGACAGGCTCCAAAATGAAATGAGATTTAACATGCCAGAATGCCAGTGGCCAAAAAGGGCTGGCAACTAAAAATGGCCCACCTCATCCTCGTGTGCTGCCTTTGACACAATTGACCACACCTTCTTCCTTTGACACCTCTGCTCTGCTTCCAGCTGGGTAGGACACACCTTGCCTGCTTCCATTCCTACCCATCCAGTCGTAGCCAGAGAATCACCAGCAATGCCTTCTCTTCCGGCCACTGCCCCTTTACCTCTGGTAACGATCTATCCTTAGTCCCCTCCTTTCTCTCATCTACAAGCTGCCCCTTGCTTACATCATCTAAATTATGTCAGTTTCCATATGCACACTGACGACAGCCAGCTCTAGCTTACCACCACCTCTCTTGTTCCATACACTGTCTCTGCTTTATCACATTGCTTGTCTGGCATCCAGTACTCTAATATTGGGAAAACCAAAACCATTTTCTTCCTCACTACAAACTCTGTTCTTTAGCCACTGACTCCATCCCTTTTCCTGCAAACTGTATGAGACTGAAACAGACTGTTTGCACCTGATTTTCCAACCCCATATCCCCTCCATCACCAAGAGTGCCGCCCATCTCCATTGCTGCTTCATTTTATCTGCTGCTGAAACCCTCATCCATGCATTTGTCACCTTCAACCCTGACTTTTCTAATGCTCTCTGAGCCAGCCTCCCATCTTCCACCCTCCAGAAATTTGAGCGTATCCTAAACTCTGCTGCCCACATCCTAATTTGCACCAAATCCCACTTACCCATCACCCTTGAGCATGCCGTGCTACGTTGGCTCCCAGTCCAGAAATGCTCATTTTAAAATTCTCATCCTTGCTTTCAATTCCCTCCATGGATTCAACCCTCCATTTCTCCGTAACTTCCTCCCACCCTCCAATGCCCCAAGTTCTGTGCTCCTCCACATCGCTGATTTTCATCACTCCACCATTGGCTGCCATGTCTTCAGCTGCCGAGGCCCTAAGCTCTGAAATGCCCTCCCTAAACCTCTCTGCCTCTTTACCTCTCTTAAATCCTCCTTTAAGTCGCTCCCTAAAACTTACCTTTGACCAAGCCTTTGGTCACCTGTCCTAATATTTCCTTATGTGGTTCAGTGTCAAATTTTGTTTGATTGTGTTCTGTGAACCACCTTGGGAAGTTTTACTACATTAAAGCTTCTATATAAATGCAAGTTGTTACTGTTGTAAGTAGATCAATAGTAATTTTAGGTCGACCATCCACACTGCAAACAGCCTGGCTTGTTGAATCAACAATAACGACAGGAAAGAAGCAAGCGTGCCCACTACACAGCACTAGAAACTATAGGAATGTTCCTCTATAGGATGATTGTAAGCATAGGAACAGGAGCGGGCCATTCAGCCCCTTTAGCCTGCTCCTTCATTCAATTAGATCATGGTCTATTAGTACCGTAACTTAATTTATCAGGAAGTATGAAGCTTTTTGTTGCCCTCGCCTTATCATTGGAGGCAGTGAGGGAATAATTATATCATAGCTCTAGAAGAAGTCAAAGATATATTGAGTGTAACAAAAACATAACTGTGCACATGTGAAAACATGGTGGGAAAGGTAGCAACTGAGGACATGCTTAGCTGAAAGATGATTGGGATGCATCATTTTTTATTGATTCTTTGGGATTTGGTTGTCACTGGCAAGGCCGGCATTAACGCCCAGCCCGATTGGTCCTTGAGAAGGTAGGGGTGAGCTGCCTTCTCAAACCTCTGCAGCTTGTGGTGAAGGTACTCCCAAAGTGCTGTTGGGTAAGGAGTACCAGGGTTTGCACCTACCATCGATGTTCAAATGGCAATATACATCCAAGTCAGGATAGTATGCGCAAGCAATTGACAGTGGTGGTCACATGTAGTGGACTTAGTGAACCACCAGCCGCCTGAACAAATGAATTGAAATGGAAACGACGACATTTTTTCCACCAACATCCTGATAGTCTTTCTCTGCAGGTGCACCAATAGTCAATATGGTGACAAATAATATTTTAAAAATCCACAAATGGTATCACTGTTTTAAAAATACAAAAAAAGCAAGGGGATAACTAAAGAAAGAGTAGGAGCTATTATAGACGAAAAAGGGAAGCAATGTCTGGAGGCAGAAGACATGGACACGGTTCTTGATGAATATTGTGCCTCTGTCTTCACAAAGGAGGGGGACGAGGCAGACCTTGTGGTTAAGGAGAAAGAGGAATGTGAAATATTGGATGAGATAAACATGTGAGAGAGGAAATATGAAGGCGGTTATCATCTTTGAGAGTTGATAAATCACCAGACCAGGATGAAATGTATCCCAGGCTGCTTAGAGAAGCAAGGAACGAAATAGCAGAGGCTCTAACCATCATTTTCCAATCCTCTCTAGTGATATGCATGGTGTCAGATGCCTGCTAACATTATATCACTGTTTAAAGAGGGATGAAGGGATGAATTGAGTAATTACAGGCGGCACAGTGACGCAGTGGTTAGCACCGCAGCCTCACAGCTCCAGCGACCCGGGTTCAATTCTGGGTACTGCCTGTGTGGAGTTTGCAAGTTCTCCCTGTGTCTGCGTGGGTTTTCTCTGGGTGCTCCGGTTTCCTCCCACAGCCAAAAGACTTGCAGGTTGGTAGGTAAATTGGCCATTATAAATTGTCCCTAGTATAGGTAGGTGGTAGGGAAATATAGGGACAGGTGGGGATGTGGTAGGAATATGGGATTAGTGGAGGATTAGTATAAATGCGTGGTTGATGGTCGGCACAGACTCGGTGGGCCGAAGGGCCTGTTTCAGTGCTGTATCTCTAAAAAAAAATCATACGAATCTCAGTGTCATAGCGTCAGTTACAGCATAGAAGGAGGTTTTTCGGCCCATCAAGAACATGCTGGCTCTCCACTGAGCAATCCAGTCAGTCCTATTCCTCTGCTTGATCCATGTGGCCTTACAAGTTTATTTCCTTCAACTGCCCAACCAAATTCCTTTTGAAATCATTGATTGTCTCCGCTTCCATCATCCTCAGAGGCAGCGAGTTCCAGCTCAGTACCACTCGCTGCTTAAAAAAAGTTCTTCCTCACATTCCCACTGCATCGCTTGCCCAAAATCGGTGTCCCCCTAATTCTTGTACCATCAGTTAATGAGAGCAGGTTTTCCTTGTCTAACTTATCTAAGCCTGTCATAATCTTGTACACCGCTATCAAATCTCCCCTCAATCACTTTTGCTCCAGGGAGAACAACCCCAGCTTTTCCGATCTAACCTTGTAACTAAAATTCCCCATCCCTGGAACCATTCTGGTAAATCTCATCTGCACCCTGTCAAGGACCCTCACATCCTTCCTAAAATGTGATAACCAGAACTGGAGACAATACTCTAGTTGTGGTCTAACCAGAACTTTATACAGGTTCAGCATAACTTCCCTGCTTTTGTACTCAATGCCTCTATTTACGAAGCCCAAGATCCCATATGCTTTGCTAACCACTCTCTCAATATGTCCTGTCACCTTCAAAGATCAATGCACATGCTCCCCCAAGTCCCTCTGTTCCTGCACACTCTTTAGAACTGTGCCATTAAGTCTATATTGCCTCATCCCTTACCTTCTGCCAAAATGCATTACCTCACACTTGTCTGTATTAAATTCCACCTGCCACTTGTCGGCCCATCCTGCTAGCCTAAAAGTGACATGTTGCAGACATTTCACATCATCCTCACTGTTTGCCACTCCTCCATGTTTTGTATCATCGGCAAATTTTGAAATTCTGCTCTGTATTCCAAGATATATATATATAATATATAGATAGCAAAAAAAGTAGTTGTCCCAGCAGTGAACATTGAGGAACACCATTGTCTACCATCCACCAGTCTGTAAAACAATATTTACCATAATTCACTGTTTTCTGTCCTTAAGCCAATTTTTTATCCAACTGGACACTGACCCTCCTATTCCATGAGCCTCAATTTTGTTAACCAGCCTTTTATGTCGTACTTTATCAAATGCTTTCTTAAAATACATATAGACAAAATATACTGCATTCTATTCATGAATCTTCTCTGTTACTTCATCAAAAAATTCAATTAGATTAGTCAAGCATGATCTGCTTTTTACCCAAATCTGTACTGTCTATCTTTAATTACCTCAAACCTCTTCAAGAGCCTGTTGATGTTTTCCCTGATTGTTTTTAAAACCTTACCCACCATTGATGTTAAACTAACTGGCCTATAGTTGCGAGGACTGTCCTTACACCCTTTCTTCAATAAGGGTGTCACATTTGTCACTCTCCAAACCTCTGGCACCTCTCCCATATCTAGGGAAGATTGGAAGATTATGGCAAGCCCTTCTGCTATCTCCACCCACTTCCTTTAACAACCATTAGCCATCTGTTTTTGTTATAGAGTCATACAGCATAGAAACAGGCCTTTCGGCCTACCGCGTCCATGCCGACCATAATGCCTATCTATACTAATTCCACCTGCCTGCATTAATTCCATATCCCTCTATGCCTTGCTCATTCAAGTACCTGTCCAGATGACTCTTAAATGTTGCTACTGTTCCTGCCTCTACCACCTCCTCAGGCAGCTCATTCCAGATACCCACTATTCTTTGCGTGAAAAAATTACCCCTTTGATCCCCTTTAAACCTCCTCCCTCTCACCTTAAATCTATGCCCTCTAGTTTTAGTCACCCCTACCATGGGAAACAGACTCTGGCTATCTACCCTATCTATGCCTCTCATAATTTTATATACCTCGATCATATCCCCTCTCAGCCTCCTTCGCTCCAGGGAAAACAGACCCACCCTATCCAATCTCTCTCTATAACTCTCTATAACATGACGTCCCAACTCTTGTACTCAATGCCTCGGCCGATGAAGGCAAGCATGCCATACGCCTTCTTCACCACCCTGTCTACCTGTGTTGCCACTTTCAGGGAACTAAGTACTTTCACCCCAAAGTCTCTCTGCTCAAAAACACTCCCCAGGGCCCTGCCGTTCACTGTTTATGTCCTGCGCTGGTTTAACTTTCCAAAATGCATCACTTCACACTTGTCTGCGTGAAATTCCATATGCCACTCCCTTGCCCACTTTCCCAGTTGATCTATATCCTGTTGTAACCTTAGACAACCTTCTTCACTGTCCAGTATACCACCAATTTTGGTGTCATCTGCAAACTTACTAATCATGCCCTCTACATTCACATCCAAGTCATTCATATATATGACAAACAACAGAGGGTTCAGCACCGATCCCTGCAGCACACCACTGGTCACCGGCCTCCGATCTGAAAAACAACCTTCCACTACCACCCTCTGCCTCCAATCACCAAGCCAATTTTGTATCCAATTTGCTAGCTCACACTGGATCCCATGTGTTCGAACCTTCTGGACCAGCCTACCATGCAGGACCTTAAAAAGGCCTTGCTAAAGTCCATGTAGACAATGTCCATTGCCCTGCCCTCGTCAATCCTCTTGGTCACCTTCTCAAAAAACTCAATCAAATTCGTGAGACATGATTTCCCACGCACAAAGCCATGCTGACTATCCCTAATCAGACCATGCCTTTCCAGATGCATATAAATCCTGTCTCTCAGAATCCCTTCCAATAACTTTCCCACCACTGATGTAAGGCTCACTGGCCTGTATTTCCCTGGCTTATTCCTGCTGCCCTTCTTAAATAAAGGCACAACATTAGCTATCCTCCAGTCTTCCGGTACCTCACCCATGGTTAACGATGATACAAAAATCTCTGCCAGGGCCCCAGCAATCTCCTCCCTTGCTTCCCATAGCATTCTGGGATACACCTGGTCAGACCCTGGGGATGTATCCACCTTAATGCGCTTCAAAACCTCCAACACCTCCTCCTTTGTAATATTGATATGCTCCAGGATATCGCTGTTCCCTCCCTTGAACTCACTAGTTTCCATGACCTTCTCCACGGTAAATACGGACGAGAAATATTCATTTAAGACCTCGCCCATTTCCCATGGCTCCACACATAGATTAGCACACTGATCCTTAAGGGGACCTACTCCCTCCCGAGCTACCCTTTCACTCTTAATATACTTATAGAGTCTTTTAGGATTCTCCTTTATCTTATCTGGCAGACTGGTACAAAAGGTGAAGTCACACGGGATCAGAGGTGAGCTGGCAAGATGGATACAGAACTGGCTCGGTCATAGAAGACAGAGGATATCAGTGGATGGGTGTTTTTCTGAATGGAGGGATGTGACTAGTGGTGTTCCACAGGGATCAGTGCTGGGACCTTTGCTGTTTGTAGTATATATAAATGATTTGGAGGAAAATGTAGCTGGTCTGATAAGTAAGTTTGCGGACGACACAAAGGTTGGTGGAGTTGCGGATAATGATGAGGATTGTCAGAGGATACAGCAGGATATAGATCGGTTGGAGACTTGGGCGGAGAAATGGCAGATGGAGTTTAATCCGGACAAATGTGAGGTGATGCATTTTGGAAGGTCTAATGCAGGTGGGAAGTATACAGTAAATGGCAGAACCCTTAGGAGTATTGACAGGCAGAGAGATCTGGGTGTACAGGTCCACAGGTCACTGAAAGTGGCAACGCAGGTGGATAAGGTAGTCAAGAAGGCATACGGCATGCTTGCTTTCATCAGTCGGGGCACAGAGTATAAAAATTGGCAAGTCATGTTGCAGCTGTACAGAACCTTAGTTAGGCCACACTTAGAATATTGCGTGCAATTCTGGTCGCCACACTACCAGAAGGACATGGAGGCTTTGGAGAGGGTACAGAGGAGGTTTACCAGGATGTTGCCTGGTCTGGAGGGCATTAGCTATGAAGAGAGGTTGGAAAAACTCGGATTGTTTTCACTGGAACGACGGAGGTGGAGGGGCGACATGATAGAGGTTTACAAAGTTATGAGCGGCATGGACAGAGTGGATAGTCAGAAGCTTTTTCCCAGGGTGGAAGAGTCAGTTACTAGGAGACATAAGATGCGAGGGGCAAAGTTTAGAGGGGATGTGCGAGGCAAGTTTTTTACACAGAGGGTGGTGAGTGCCTGGAACTTGCTGCCAGGGGAGGTCGTGGAAGCAGATACGATAGTGACGTTTAAGAGACATCTTGACAAATACATGAATAGGAAGGGAATAGAGGGATATGGGCCCTGGAAGTGCAGAAGGGTAAGTTTAGACAGGCATCATGATCGGCGCAGGCTTGGAGGGCCGAATGGCCTGTTCCTGTGCTGTACTGTTCTTTGTTCTTTGTATCTGCCAGGGAAATCTCAGGGCCCCTTTTCGCCCTCCTAATTTCCTTCTTAAGTGTAGTCCTACATCCCCTACACTCCTCGAGGGACTTGCTCGATCCCAGCTGCCTATACCTGACATATCCCTCCTTCTTTGTCATGACCAGACCCTCAATATCCCTTGTCAGCCAAGGTTCCCTAATTTTGCCAGCCTTGCCTTTCCATCTAACAGGAACATGCCGGCCCTGAACTCTTTCTATCTCACTTTTAAAAGCCTCCCACTTGCCAGACATCCCTTTACCTGTAAAGAGCCTCTCCATTCAACTTTTGAGAGTTCCTGTCTGATCCCATCGAAAGTAGCCTTCCCCCAATTTAGGACTTCAACCTGAGGACCAGTCCTATCCTTTTCCATAACTATCTTGAAGCTAATAGAGTTATGGTCACTGGTCCCAAAGTGCTCCCCCACTGACACATCAACCACCTGCCCATCCTCACTTCCTAAGAGGAGGTCGAGTGTAGCCCCTTCTGTAGTAGGGCCATCCACATACTGCTTCAGAAAACTATCCTGGACACACTTAACAAATTCTTCCCCATCTGATCCCTTAGCACTAAGGCAGTCCCAGTCAATATTAGGGAAGTTAAAATCACCTACTATTACAACCCTATAATTCCTACACCTATCTGTGATTTCCCTACATATATGCTCCTCCACTTCCCTCTGACTATTGGGGTGCCTCTAGTATAATCCCATCAAAGTGATCACTCCTTTCTTATTTCTAAGTCCTACCCATATGGCCTCGCTGGACATTCCCCCCGGGATATCCTCTCTAAGTACTGCCGTGATGTCCTTCCTAGTCAATAGTGCAACTCCCCCTCCTCTCTTACCTCCACCTCTGTCACGCCGGAAGGATCGGTACCCTGGAACATTGAGCTGCCAGTCCTGCCCATCCCTCAACCACGTTTCCGTAATAGCTATAATATCACAATCCCATGTACCGATCCATGTTCTGAGTTCATCTGCCTGACCTGCAAGGCTTCTTGCATTAAAGTAAATGCAATTCAGCCTACCAGACCTTGCACGCTCCCTGTCCTGCCCCTGCCCGGCCTGCCTACTGGACTTGCTTGCTTTAACCTCTACATTTGCCTCAACTATCTCATCGGAGAGACTGCTACTTTGGGTCCCACCCCCCTGCAAGACTAGTTTAAACCCTCCCGAGTAGTACTAGCAAACCTCCCCGCAAGGATAATGGTCCCCCTCCAGTTTAGATGCAACCCGTCCTTCTTGTGCAGGTCACCACCTCTGCACCAGAAGAGATCCCAAGTAGCTGAAGCCCTCCCGCCTACACCAGCTCTTTCGCCTAATCCTCCTATTCCTACCCTCACTTGCACGTGGCACAGGCAGTAATCCTGAGATTACAACCCTAGAGGTCCTGCTTTTTAACCTTCTGCCTAATTCCCTATATTCGCTTTACAGGACCTCGTCTCTCTTCCTGCCTATGTCGTTAGTACCAATTTGGACCACGACCTCTGGCTGCTCACCCTCCCCTTTCAGAATGTCCTGCAGCCGCTCCGAGACATCCTTGACCCAGGGAGGCAACATACCATCCTGGAGTCATCTGGACCAGGTGACTTATTTACCCTAAGCATATGCAGCCTTTCCACTGCGTCCTCCCTCTCAATTTTTACCCTATCCATTGCCTTTACCCTTTCCGCTTCAATGGATATTTTGTCCGATTACTCTTCCTTAGTGAACACTGATACAATGTACTCATTAAGTATTGTAGCCTTGCCCTCTTTGTCCCTAATAGGCCCTGCTCCACCTCTAACTACCCACTTACTATTTATATGCCAGTAGAAGATTTTTGGGTTCCTTTTTATGTTGACTGCCATTCTATTCTTATATTATCTCTTTGACAGTCTTTATTTTCCTCTTCACTGCCTCTCTCAACTTATTGTATTTGCCTTGTTTTTTACCTGATGATTTCACCTGACATGCATCATATACCCTCTTTTTTTTGTTTCATCATAGTCTCTAACGCCCTTGTCATCCGAGGAGCCCTGTTTCTGCTTCTCCTACCTTTTTCCCTTGTTGGAATGTACCTAGACTGTACCAGAAGTATCTCTTCCTGAAAGATAACCCATTGTTCCGTGACAGTTTTTCCTGTCAGTCTTTGATTCCATTTTATCCTTCCTAGATCCCTTCTCATCACATTGAAATTAGCCCTCTTCTAATCTAGCCGTTCCACCTTATATCGTTCCTTGCTTTTCTGCATTACGGGTTTAAACCTTATGAAATGATGATCTCTCTTACCCAAGTGCTCCCCCACAGACACTTGATCCATTTGGCCCACCTCATTTCCCAGCATCAGATCCAGCAATGCCTCCTTTCTAGTTGGACTGAGAACACACTGATTAAGGAAGTTCTCCTGAATACAATCCAGAAATTCCTCCTCTTCCTTTCCCTTTACTCTAACATTATCCTGATCGATATTTGGGTAATTCAAGTCCCCCAATATCACAACTCTATAGTTCTTGCACATCTCTGTCATTTCCCTGCAGATTTGTTCCTCTGCCTCTCTCTCACTATTTGGCGGCCGATCGAATACCCCTAGTAGTGTGACCGTACCCTTTTTGCCTCTCAACATTTCAACATAATACTAGACCTAAAATAACCTGTTCTCTAGCGGCGCAGTGGTTAGCACCGCAGCCTCACAGCTCCAGGGACCCGGGTTCGATTCTGGGTACTGCCTGTGTGGAGTTTGCAAGTTCTCCCTGTGTCTGTGTGGGTTTTCGCCGGGTGCACCGGTTTCCTCCCACATCTAAAAAAAGACTTGCAGGTGATAGGTAATTTGGCTGTTGTAAATTGCCCCTGGTGTAGGTAGGTGGTAGGGAATATGGGATTACTGTAGGGTTAGTATAAATGGGTGGTTGTTGGTCGGCACAGACTCGGTGGGCCGAAGGGCCTGTTTCAGTGCTGTATCTCTAAAATAAAAAAAAATTAACCAAATGGATTTTGTCTTTATCCCCTCAAGGACATCCCCTCGTTCCAACACTACAATGTCTTCCCTAATCACTACTGCCACCCCATCTCCCTTTTTTCTGTCTCTATCTTTTCCGAACACTTTATATCCTTGTATTAGTCCTCACCATTTTTAAGCCACGTTTCCGTTATTACCTCTATATCATATTTCCGTACTGCTATTTGTGCTTGTAGTTCACTAACCTTATTCACCACACTTGGTGCGTTTACATGCATTGTAATTCTATTTTTGCATTCCTCGTAGCCCTTCTCCGTCTGCTCCTATCTAATATGGAACTACTCCCTTGTCTAGTACTGTCCATCACTGTTGCATTATGCACGTTATTTCTCTTTTCTACTTCTATCAACATGAGCAGAATTTCTTATCCACAGCTGTTAGATAAGTTTCTAAATTCACTTGAAAAAACCCTTCAAAACACTCCTACAGGGGATGCAGAGACCAAGTGGGCCCACATCAGAGACACCATCTATGACTCAGCAATGACCACCTATGGCAAACGTGTGAAGCAGAACGCAGATTGGTTTCAATCTCATTTTGAAGAGCTGGAACCTGTCATAGCCGCTAAGCGCATTTCACTGTTGAACTACAAGAAAGCCCCCAGCGAGTTAACATCCGTAGCACTTAAAGCAGCCAGAAGTGCTGCACAAAGAACAGCCAGGCGCTGCGCAAATGACTACATCATGGCAACATCTATGCAATAATATTCAGCTGGCCTCCGACACCGGAAACATCAAAAGAATGTATGATGGCAATAAGAGCGCTTTTGGGCCAACCATCAGGAAGATCGTCCCCTTCAAGTCTAAAGCAGGGGACATAATCACTGACCAACACAAGCAAATGGACCACTGGGTGGAGCACTACCTAGAACTGTACTCCAGGGAAAATGTTGTCACTGAGACCGCCCTCAATGCAGTCCAGTCTCTGCCAGTCATGGATGAGCTAGACGAACAGCCAACAAAATCGGAACTCAGTGATGTCATTGATTCTCTAGCCAGTGGAAAAGCCCCTGGGAAGGAAAGCATTACCCCTGAAATAATCGAGTGCCAAGCCTGCTATACTTTCAGCACTCTATGAACTGCTTTGCCCGTGCTGGGATGAGGGAGCAGTACCACAGGACATGCGCAATACCAATATCATCACCCTCTATAAGAACATGGGTGACCGCGGTGACTGCAACAACTGCTGTGGAATCTCCCTGCTCAGCAAAGTGGGGAAAGTCTTCGCTTGAGTCGCTTTAAACAGGCTCCAGAAGCTGGCTGAGCGTGTCTACCCTGAGGCACAGTGTGGCTTTCGAGCAGAGATCCACCATTGATATGCTGTTCTCCCTTCGCCAGCTACAGGAGAAATGCCGAGAACAACAGATGCCCCTCTATGTTGCTTTCATTGATCTCACCAAAGCCTTTGACCTCGTCAGCAGACGTGGTCTCTTCAGTCTACTAGCAAAGATCGGATGTCCACCAAAGCTACTAAGTTTCATCACCTCATTCCATGACAATATGAAAGGCACAATTCAGCATAACGGCGCCTCATCAGACTCCTTTCCTATCCTGAGTGGCGTGAAACAGGGCTGTGTTCTCGCACCTACATTGTTTGGGATCTTCTTCTCACTGCTGCTCTCACATGCATTCAAGTCTTCAGAAGAAGGAACTTTCCTCCACACAAGATCAGATGGCAGGTTGTTCAACCTTGCCCGTCTAAGAGTGAAGACCAAAGTATGGAAAGTCCTCATCAGGGAACTCCTCTTTGCTGACGATGCTGCATTAACATTCCACACTGAAGAGTGTCTGCAGAGACTCATCGACAGGATTGCGACTGCTTGCAATGAATTTGGCCTAACCATCAGCCTCAGGAAAACGAACATCATAGGACAGGACATCAGAAGTGCTCCATCCATCAATATCGGCGACCACGCTTTGGAAGTGGTTCAAGAGTTCACCTACCTAGGCTCAACTATCACCAGTAACCTGTCTCTCAATGCAGAAATCAACAAGCGCATGGGAAAGGCTTCCACTGCAATGTCCAGACTGGCCAAGAGAGTGTGGGAAATTGGCGCACTGACACGGAACACAAAAGTCTGAGTGTATCAAGCCTGTGTCCTCAGTACCTTGCTCTACGGCAGCGAGGCCTGGACAACGTATGTCAGCCAAGAGTGACGTCTCAATTCATTCCATCTTCACTGCCTCCGGAGAATCCTTGGCATCAGGTGGCAGGACCGTATCTCCAACACAGAAGTCCTCGAGGCAGCCAACATCCCCAGCAAATACACCCTACTGAGCCAGCCATGCTTGAGACGGTTTGGCCATGTGAGCCGCAAGGAAGATGGCAGGATCCCCAAGGACACATTGTACAGCGAGCTCGTCACTGGTATCAGACCCACCGGCCGTCCATGTCTCCGCTTTAAAGACGTCTGCAAACGCGACATGAAGTCCTGTGACACTGATCACAAGTCGTGGGAGTCAGTTACCAGTGATCGCCAGAGTTGGCGGGCAGCCATAAAGGCGGGGCCAAAATGTGGCGAGTCGAAGAGACTTAGCAGTTGGCAGGAAAAAAGACAGAAGCGCAAGGCGAGAGCCAACTGTGTAACAGCCCCGACAACCAATTTTATCTGCAGCGCCTGTGGAAGAGTCTGTCACTCCAGAATTGGCCTTTATAGCCACTCCAGGCGCTGCTTCACAAATCACTGACCACCTTCAGGCGCTTACCCATTGTCTCTTGAGACAAGGAGGCCAAAGAAAGAAGAAAGACTTCTATATGCTGATGCCCATCCCCCTGCCAATTTACTTCAATCCCTCCCCAGCCATGAGTGAACCTCCCCGCATGGACAAATTATTGGGAAAAAAATTCTAAGGGGCCATATAAATTGCTATTTAATTAATGAAGGACAGTGAGCATGGATTTATTAGGAGTAGGTCGTGTCTGACCAATTTGATGGATTTTTTTGTGCAGGTAACAAAAAATGTTGATGAGGGTAGCAGATTTGGTGTAATCTATATGGTACTCAGCAAAGCTTTTGATAAGATCCAACATGGCAGACTGAGCAGGAAAGTAAAAACTCATGGGATCCAAAGAAAAGTGGCAAGTTGGATCCAAAATTGGCACAGTGGCAGGAAGCAAAGGGTAATTCTCAATGGGTGTTTTTATTACTAGACAGTGCTATATATCAATAACTTAGACTTAAATGTCAGGGTCAAGAATAAGAAGTTTGCAGATGATATGAAAATAGATAGTGAGGAAGAAAGCTGTAAACCGCAGGAACATATCAATGGACTGGTCAAGTGGGCAGCAGTATGGCAAATGCAATGCATTTGGGGAGGGCAAACAAGGCAAGGGCATACACAATAAATGGTAGGATTCTGAGAAGTGTATAGGAAGAGAGGGGCTTTAGAGTGCATGCCCACAGATGCCCGAAGGTAGCAAGACAGGTAGATAAGGTAGTTAAACAAGGCATATGGGATATTTTCCTTTATTAGCTGAGGTATGGAATATAAGAGCAAGGAAGTTATGCTAGAACTGTATAAATAACTAGTTAGGCCACAGCTAGAGTACAGCGTACAGTTCTGGTCACCGCATGATGGAAGGATGTGATTACACTCGAGAGAGTACAGAGGAGATTTACGAGGATGTTAGCAGGAATGGAGAATTTTAACTCTGAGAAAAGTTTGGATAGGCTGGGATTGTTTTCTTTGGAACAGAAGAGGCTGAGGGGAGATTTAATTGAGGCATATAAAATTATGAGGGGCCTAGATACAGTGGTTAAGGAGGACCTATTTCCATTAGCAAAGAGGTCAATAACCAGGGGCATGGATTTAGGTAATTGGCAGTCGGACGAGAGGGGAGTTGAGGAATTTTTTTTTTCATCCAGAGGGTGGTGGGGGTCTGGAACTCACTGCCTGAAAAGGTGATAGAGGCAGAAACACTCATCACATATAAGGAGCACTTGGATATGCACTTAAAGTGCCATAACCTGCAGGGCTAGCGACCAAGAGTTGGATTAGGCTGGCTAGCTCTTTTTGACCAGCACAGACATGATGGGCTGAATGGCCTCCATCGGTACCATAAATCTTCTAAGTTTCAATGAATATTTACAGGACTGTTTTCTTGGAAGGCTACTGTGTAACAGTGCAGTATATTGGAAGATCAGCATGTGGTGACAGGTTTAAAATCCGACCCCCATACCCAGCCCCCAACCCACAACCCCCCCACTTGATTGAATTCTGAACCTCAGCTAAATTATGCAGTATATTGAGATGTAATATAAATGCCTAATGACCCTTTTTACACATGCACACATACAAAGGCAGAGATGCAGATCAACAATGAGGCAGAGGGAGACAGAAAGGCAGAATATAGCTTCTTGAATTTAGTTAAGAGCAGCAGTAATGGAACCCAGAATACAAATGAGCTTCCTGTTCTCATGGATGAGGTAACTGGTAATTGATTAGAAAGTTTATGTGTAAGTATTTCAGAGTCTCTTTTTTAAGTCATATGGGAGTGGCTGCCTGTCCTTGAGCCAAATGATGTATGTCCCCAAAGACAAGAAAAATGAGAAATAAGCAGAAGGAAATGTACTTAAATCTAAAAAAAAGTCTCATGCTTGAAGGGTTAATCTGAAATCAGGCCAATTGAAACCACTTTACATTCCAGATTCCAAAAGGAAGTCATGTAAGATACCTATACAAATAGAGTCTGAAATATTAGCTCACTCCTCTTACAGCTCTTAGCTATTTCAACATTCAGCTACTTGGCAACTGAACAATTACGTGCTGAATGTAAATGTGTGCCATCATTTTAAAATGCAATTCTTCTTTGGCCTCCTTATCTCGAGAGACAATGGATAAGCGCCTGGAGGTGGTCAGTGGCTTGTGAAGCAGCGCCTGTAGTGGCTATAAAGGCCAATTCTGGAGTGACAGGCTCTTCCACAGGTGCTGCAGAGAAATTTGTTTGTCGGGGCTGTTACACAGTTGGCTCTCCCCTTGCGCCTCTGTCTTTTTTACTGCCAACTACTAAGTCTCTTCGACTCGCCACACTTTAGCCCTGTCTTTATGGCTGCCCGCCAGCTCCGGCGAACGCTGGCAACTGACTCCCATGACTTGTGATCAATGTCACAGGATTTCATGTCACGTTTGCAGACATCTTTAAAGCGGAGACATGGACGGCCGGTGGATCTGATACCAGTGGCGAGCTCGCTGTACAATGTGTCTTTGGGGATCCTGCCATCTTCCATGCGGCTCAAAATGCAATTACGTTATCTGTTAGTACAGCATATTAACATAATTTGTTTTTCAAAAAGATAATTCAGGTTATTGCAAATGCACATGTAGGTTGGATGATCTTATGTCAACTAACCAGACCAATGGCTTTGAAGGAAAGAGCTGCTGTTTTGAACTGTGTGAGAGCGAATTCCACCCTTCACATATGTTCACACCATGTGATCAATTACATCTAATCGTATCCTAACTGCATTTAACCAGAACAAGGTGATGATTGTAACAGCCTGCTCACTGCTTCACAATATGGCAAGTCTAATTCATCACAGTCAGAAATTATTCTGTACTCACAAAGATGACCTCATATATGTTTTGTAAACTGCATGGTGGGAAATAATACATATTGGGCTGGATTTTGTGGTCAGCAATGCAGCTCGCTGCTGACATCGAATAAACCTCCGCATGAACCTAGCGTGATCCCCATGGTGAGAATTTCAGTTGTCTTGGGCTGCAGCGAGGTCCAGCAGTGCTGTGTAATGTGGGTGAAAACGGCAGGCAGTTGTGGACATGGCTTCTAGTCACTGCACCACAGAAACTGTATAAAGCAAGTTGCTGCAGTAAAAAGGAATTGGAAAATCAGATTAAGGAGACATGATTAATTTCACAAAACTAAAAATTTTAACATTTTTACAAAATTAAAAATTTCAACATATTTTTAAAAAGTACAATAATTTTGATCAGATAAATCATTTTACAAAATGATATTTAAAAAATCTGATAAATCATTCTAAAAAGTCATGGATTTTCCTTTTTAACAAGATTTATCAGACTTTTTAAAAGGTTTCGTCAAAATAAATCAATTCATTTTAACTTTTGAATTGATGTGATCCTTCTCATCCCTTATGGCTGGAATTACAAGTGTAAAATTATAAAGTATAATTAATTAGTAATTCATGGGCAATTAGCCCAAATTCACATGGGTTCCATACTTGCCGTTTGATTAATGTTCGTTGGCCCACTGCAACTTACGGATTTGCACGCTGCAGTCTCACTCCGGAAGTTGTGGGGCCTCTCCGACATCCAGTAGCGGTGAACGCTGAACGCGCCACCATTACTGGCACCACAAAATCGAGCCCAATATTATGATTAATGTGGACGGAATAGCTGGGATTTTCCTCCGGATTTTGGAAAGGCAATTAGCCGAGGAGCCATTCTGCCAGATCCTTATAGAGTCATTATGGCACAGGATGAGGCCATTGAAGCCATTGAGTCCATGTCGGCTCTCTGTAGAGCAATCCAGTCAATCCCACTCCCCTGCTCTATCCCCATAGCCCAGCAACTTTATTTCCCTCAAATGCCCATCCAATTTCTTTTTGAAATCATTGATTGTCTCCACTTCCACCAACCTCATAGGCAGCTCTCTGTTGTTCTGTCATATGTTGCTCTCTGTTACTTTCAGGATTTTCCACCATTAAATAAGTCCACCCAAATATGGGTGGATGTATTCAAATTCTATGGTGATGACAGTGATGGTAAGTGTCACATTCTCCATCTTTAGTAACGCAAGGAATTGGCAAAATATTCCTTATGATCTGTTTTTATAACATGAAGGGGAAGACATAAATTTAAATGACATCCACCAGTAAAGGTCAAAGGGTGATTGATTGCATTCCCACATCCTATCAATTTGGAATTTGTTTTTCATAACCTACTCTGCCAGCTTTATCTGTCTCAAGTGGAAATTTGGTGAGGATCCCACTGTAATGATGATTATTAGGCTGACCCCAGAAAATCCACCATGGTCAGCAATTGGGTGGGTCCAAGCCTACAGTGCCAACCTTACAGTGTTTTCCCCAAACGGAAAATCGTGCCCAATAACTATTCCACATATTAATTGCACCAATGTTTCAACAGGACATCTGCAAGTAATGGACTACAGATTTCACAGAAAGAAAGGGTCAAGTTTAGGATGCAGCAATCCTAGTAAACAACCTCGTTTGATCAGAGCACAAGTCAGAGAATTGGGCATGAAAGCAATTACACCCAACTCGTGATGCTCCCAATTTTTTGGTCATTGACTTCAAATGGCTGGAAAATTTATGATTTGTCAAGTTTTGTCCCGAGCCGTGAGCTGAGCCTCGCAGGTGTTAACGCTTCAGCCAGAAGTGTTGAGCGGATGATCCACCTTGGCCTCATCCTGAAGTCCCTACCATCACAGAAGCCAGTCTTCAGCCAGTTCAATTCACCCCGCATGATGTAAAGAAAGGGCTGTATACACTGCATACAGCAAAGGCTAAGGGGCCCAACAACATCCTGGGCTGCAATGCTGAATACTTGTGGTCCAGAACTAGCCATGCCTTTAGTCAAGTTATTCCAGTACAGCTACAACACTGACAATGTGGAAAATTGCCCAGGTATGTCCTGTCCACAAAAAACAGGACAAATCCAATCCAGCTAATTATGACCCATCAGCTTACTCTCAACCACCAGCAAAGTGACAGAAGGGGTTGTTGACAGTACTATCAAGCAGCACTTACTTATCAATAAACTGCTCAACAATACTTAGCTGCCAGGACTACTTGGATCCAGACATCATTGCAGCCTTGTTCCAAACATGGACAAAAGAGCTGAATTCCAGAAATGAGGTGAGAGTGACTGTCCTCGAATATCAGGCAGTATTTGACCGAGTATGGCATCAAGGAGCCATTGTAAAATTGAAGTCCACGGGAATCAAGGGGAAGCTCTTCTCTAGCTGGAGTCATAACAAGAACAAAGGATTATGGGGGAGGTTGTTGTACGCCAGCTGAACGGTGATCTGGAGTCAATCCAGAGCTTGCACAATTCCACAACGCCATATCATTTCTCCATGGTTACTGGGGACTTACAAGTTACATCAATAATGCCTGGCATTCACCCAGCAAGACAGCAGCCTTTACACCGCAGCGCACAGAGGTAAAGGTGAGCTGAATATGTTGATATGTTGCGGGAACTTCAGCTGAGTACATATGCACACACATACTTTGAATCATGTAATTTTCCAGCTATATCTTAATATAATTTGAAAGACTTGCTGGAAAAAATGTTTTACAGGCACCGTGTACTGGACTTCTATATAAATCAAGTGAGCTGTTAGTGAGTGAAAAAATGTTAAGCTTCTAACTAAAGAAAATTACTCCTGAAGAGAAATAAGATTCACAATTAGTACAGAGGAGAGCTGTTCAGTGGGAAGAGCAGATTAGAAAAGATGAGATGAAGAAAAAAACTACATTAAAGGGGTTCATTTGGAGGGTTAAAATATTGAGGTAGATTTTCATTCAAGATTGTGATCCTATTTCACATGAACCACCAACCAAGTGAATATTATATAACAGTGTGTAAATCAAGTGGATTTTTTAAATCGTTTCCAACAGATGTGCAGTGGAACTTTTATGTTGTCCTGCTCTGCACAGGATGTGGACAGAACAGGCAATTTTTTAAAATTATTCGTTTATGGGATGTGGCCGTCGCTGGTTAGGCCAACATTTATTGCCCATCCCTAATTGCCCTTGAGAAGGTGGTGGTGAGCTGCTTTCTTGAACTGCTGCAGTCCTTGGGGTGTAGGTACACCCACAGTGCTGTTAGGAAGGGAGTTCCAGGATTTTGATCCAGCGACAGTGAAGGAACGGTGATATAGTTCCAAGTCAGGATGGCATGTGGCTTGGAGGGGAACTTGGAGGTGGTGGTGTTCCCAGGCATCTGCTGCCCTTGTCCTTCTAGGTGGTAAAGGTTGTGGGTTTGGAAGGTGCTGTCAAAGAAGCCTTGGTGAGTTGCTGCAGTACAGCTTGTAAATGGTATACATTGCTGCCACTGTGCCCTGGTGGTGGAGGGAGTGAATGTTGAAGGTAGTGGATGGGGTGCGAATCAAGCAGGCTGCTTTGTCCTGGATGATGTCTAGCTTCTTGAGTGTTGTTGGAGCTGCACTCATCCAGGCAAGTGGAGAGTATTCCATCACACTCCTGACTTGTGCTTTGTAGATGGTGGACAGGCACTAGGGAGTCAGGAGGTGAGTTACTTGCCAAAGAATCCCAGCCTCTGACCTGCTCTTGTAGCCACAGTATTTATGTGGCTGCTCCAGTTCAGTTTCTGGTCAATGGTAACCCCCAGGATGTTGATAGTGGGGGATTCAGCGATGGTAATGCCATTGAACATTAAGGGAGATGGTTAGATTCTCTCTTGTTTGAGATGGTCAATGCCTGTCACTTGTGTGACATAAATGTTATGCATCACTTATCAGCCCAATCCTGGATATTGTCCAGGTCTTGCTGCATCTGGACACGGGCTGCTTCATTATCTGAGAAATCGTGAATGGTGCTGAACATTGTGCAATCAGTGAACAACCCCACTTCTGACCTTATGATTGAAGGAAGGTCATTGATGAAGGTGCTGAAGATGGTTGGGTCTAAGATACTAGAGAAACTCATACAGTGATGTCCCGGGACTGAGGTGATTGACCTCCAACAACCACAACCATCTTCCTTTGTGCTGGGTATGGCTGCAACCAGAGTATAGTTTTCTCCCCAATTCCCATTGATTCCAGTTTTCCTAGGGCTCCTTGATGTCATACTCAGTCAAATGCTGCCTTGATGTCAAGGGCAGTCACTCTCACCTCACCTCTGGAATTCAGCTCTTTTGTCCATGTTTGAACCAAGGCTGTAATGAGGTCAGGAGCTGAGTGGCCCTGGCAGAACCCAAACTGAGCAGGTTATTGCTGAGCAAGTGCCGCTTGATAGCACTGCCGACAACCCCTTCCATCACTTTGCTGATGATCGAGAGTAAACAAAATTATACATCACACAAACCTTGCATCAACAATGAAATTAAAACAACTTTGGAAGCAGTGTTGTGACAGTACTTAACCAAAAATACTTCCATACAATTAATATATTTTTATATTCATGAAAGAAATTGTGCGTCTGACAGAAAGGATCCTAAATGATGTTTCGACAGTAAAAGCACCTTTTTTATGTATGAAAAGGTACTTTCACACCTACTGCCACGTGCAGCCTTCTTTTGCTTGCACAGTACTCAATGAGACAGAAACAACAGTGGTAATAGCTCAGAAAGCACAACAGAAATACATTCAAATTTATGTTAAACATTTATTCAGTGACGCTCCTTTTGGATGAATATAAAAATGAAATAGCTTTACATTTTTAAAACAGATTAAAACAGGCATGTCTTCATAAAGGTGAATTGATTTTTGTTCTTGTTGGGGGAGGGAGGGAGGTGAGGAAGAGAAGGTGATGAACCAGAAACACAGCAAGTGATTTTTTTTCCCACTGTGAAAATACTCTCAAGTATCTTGATAATGATTTCAAATGATCACATTAAAAATATATGTACATATAAAAATAGAACTGCTGACACATCTTGCTGCAGTCAGTGCTCCAGTGCACAGTGCTGTGAAGTACATTCACTGTAACACATCAATCCTTGTGTTACTTCTAACTGCTTGGTTTTTCTCTGACGCTGGAAAATAATTTGTCCCAGGTTGCTGGGTAAGTACAATTTTATGACCCAAAATGGATGATTTGTAAATCTGTGCTCTTGGATTCCACCCAGATTTTTGCTCTTTGCCTCCGCAAACTAATTTTAAAATTGCCATCAACAATGATCTTAATATTTATATTATCGGCACTTCATGCTAATGCCAATTAAGTCCATGGGATTCCAAGGCAGGCAGAGAATAGCATAGTAGCGAATTGTTGCAATTGACGCTTCTTTAAAGCTCACGTATATCTGAACTCTCCCACCCCCAAACAAATGAAACATTTGCCTTTTGTCTTTGTCTACTGAACAAGAGACTTCGTCATAAATATCTGAGCCCCTTTGCAAAAGCCCTGCAGCACAGTTTAAGCTTCAGAATTTCGATGTTAATAATGTAACCCTTAACATTTTTTAAGAAAATATGAGGAATGTAGATGGTTCCCTCAGGTTAAAACTGTTCAGCCTGCTCGAATAGGAGTGAAGTGAGAAAAAAATTAAAATGCTTGTTTTAACATCAGTTGCTGTTGAGACTTTACACCAGACCACTAAAAATGACATTACTGGGATATTTTAGGAGGTGGATTATTCCTCATTTGTCTTGAACCCTGGAACAGCAGGCTCATCAGAACCACACTGTAGCAATGCAGGAGATCCCATAAGAAGATTAAAGCTGGTGAATATTTCATGCCCTGATTGACAAATCTTGAGAACCTGTTGTGGGACTGGCGCCCGTGTCCCAATTTAAAATTGATCCTAAAAGCAGTCTGTTTAAAACTCTCGCCTTTCACTGACAGAGGGGAAATGGCAGGCCATTCGTGAAGTAAAAGGGGAGGGGGTGGGGTGGAGGGGTAGTTGGCTGCAACTTTATTTACTCAAGCAGAGAGACACTCTGTCTCCTTGCTATTCAAAGAATAAAGGAGAATAATGGAATTTTGAGAGTGGGAGGATTCCAATGTGTTCAGACTGTGGCTCCAGGGTATATACTGCAGGACTGAAAAGATGCCATTCTGCTGGCTCGAGACCACAGCTTATCCTTATCAGTGACATTTCAACTCATCCTACGAACCCGACACAACCACAACAATTACAACTACTGTAGCAAATTGATTGCAAACAAACTTTACCAGCGGGATCAAAGACAACATTTATTTTCAATTTTGTCTGTTTTCCATTTTCACAGGTTTATAGTCTAATTTACATGTTGCAATGTACCACAGTAAAATGTGACCATATGCTATCATATCTGACATTCATACAGCACATCTGATGCAACTTAAGAAATCCCGTGAGACAACATCATTTATTTCACAGAAAATGGAAAGAGAAGTGGTCGGGGTTTGCCACTGTCATTACTTTAACTTCAAAAAATATACATGTCTACGGAAACATAGGAAATAAGATATAATTTATGAAGCAACATAAAAGCATTGCCTATTTTGTGGAACATTGTGCTACTTAATGAGTCTTGGAGCAAGCAGTTTCTTTTTCATCTGTGCTACAATGAATTAAATTTGGCTGATCCTAAATTTGCTTATAAAATGATGCAGCACAGGAGAAGGCCATTCAGCCCCCTGTGCCTTTGCTAGCTTTTTAAAAGAGCTATCGAATTAGTCCCGTTCCCCTGCTTTTTACCCCACAGATCTGATTTTTTTTTTCCTTTTCAAGTATTAATCTAATGAATCTGCTTTCACCACCCTTTCAGGCAGTGTATGCCAGATCATAACAACTCACTGCATAAAAAATATTCTCCTTGTCTCCACTCAACTTTAAATCTGTTCTCTGGCCACTGACACTCCTGCCACTGGAAACAGTTTCTCCCCATCCACTCTGTTGAAGCCCCTCATAATTTTGAACACCTCGAATAAATCTCCCCTCACCTTCTCGGCTCTAAGAACAATCGCAGCTTCTCTAGTAATAAAAACAGAAAGTGCTGGAAATACTCAGCAGGTCTGGCAGCATCTGTGGAGAGAGAAGCAGGGTTAACATTTCAGGTCAGGGACCTTTATCCAGCTTCTCTAGGCTCTCCACAGAACTGAAGTCTCGCATCACTGACACCATCCTAGTAAACCTCCTCTGCACCCACTCCAAGCCCTTGACATCCTTCTTGAAGTATCGTGATGAAAGTGCAAAGCACTAGGTCCACCGTTTGTAAAACTGACTTCACAAAAGTCGACTCAAAAACATAATATTGGATAATTTCTGAACAGTTACGTATGACAATCAACTAGAAACTGAACATCTGATGGGATACAGACCTCCTGCAAGGCCTGTTGCTTCTCTTATTGTGTCCGTCCTACCAATTGCAATTACAGAAAGGACCAGCTTGCAAGACTGCTGGACTTCTCTTGGTCTTTAAGCTTCTATTGTTCCAATTAAAACTACAGACATTCAGGGGTGAATGACTAATTTTACACAAACGTTGTCAGAATGATCTAACAAGATTGCACTTTATAGATTCTTTACATGCTCCAAAAGCACTTAAAATACCAGACTTACACAGCAGGTCAATTGGGATCCCTCAGAAAAAACTAAGTTCAATGTTTCAGGTGTGACTGTTCCAGAGAGACATTTTTTTTTAAACATTACAGCTGTACTAGCATTGAGCCTTTGGTTTCATGGTAATATTCCCACCTGTGAACCAGAGGTTCAAAGTTCAGAGTTCTGAATTCTGGGTTAACATCCAATGGGATACTCACATTTGGTGGGTGTAGATAGCCCCACATACCTGAATGGATTGTGGAAGCCCATAGATCCCTCCCACTGAATTAACTATGCTATTGGCTGGTATAAAAATGGTTACAGAGATGGAAGGAGCATTCACATTGGGGCCTATCAGCCTACTTCATACTAACCTCCAAGGCAAGAGAATGAAGATACAAATATTAAGCTGAGGAAATCTTTACAAACTCATTTAAAATGTCATCATCAACAGTAATAGAGGAATTCTCACTTTCAGGTAATTTAGCAAAAATAAGAAAGACAGGACATATGCTAGAGACGAAGACTGTAAAAAACAAAGGGGTCATGGTGAAAGGGAGGCTATGGGGGTAATTTTAACCTCCAAGGGCAGGTGAGTTGGGGGTGAACAGGAAGTAAAAAAATTGTTTAAATCACAAACTCACCACCAACAGCCCACTTCTGCTTTTAATGGAGTTGCGTTGGGAGGGATGGGGATTGGGGATCGGGATTGGGGGCAGGGATGGCAGGGGTTGACCAATCCACTCTCAGGAGGCGGGTCAGGAGTGGGCAACAAATCTGCTCTGAGTAGGTGGGTCAGTCAGTAAAAGCTTTATCAGAGGCTGCAGGCTCCATTTAAACTGGATTTTTATTGGTAACACATGAAGGCTGGGTTTCGCCAGGCTCGGGAAGCCCAGTAGATGAAAAGAGAGGGAAGGGCTGGGTCCATGAAGGTGAAGAGCTGCTTGTGGACCAGGAGGAGCAGCAGTGTTTCATCCAGGCCCAACCAGCTAGCCAATTCACAGACACAGCGATTTGATCTCCAACTACCCCCAACCCCAAACTTTGACTTCCCCCTGATCTCCAACTCCTCCTGCAACCTCCTAGAAGCCTCCATTCCCCAATCTCCAACTCCCCCCACACCATCATTGGCCGCTGATTTTGGCGGTGGGTGGGGGGATAGGGGATGGCAGAGGGAGACAGAGACATTTGTTTAGGAGCCTATAAGGTGGAGGAGGGGGTGCAGCTTCAGCAAATGTTCAAAAACTATCATGGAAGTGTCTCGTGACTATAAATCAAAAGCCAGTAATACATAAATAATACAGCCGATCAGAAATTAGTGAGGAATGAAGGTGTATTTACGAACAGGTTAGCATGCTATGCTACAAAGAATTAGAATTTAGTATATTCCCAATCTCTGTTAGGTTGTTTTATGACTTATTATGCAGCAAGTAAATGACCTGGCACTTGCAGTCTACTAGAGTAATGAAAGCGGAGACAATCAAAGATTTCAAGAAGAAATTGGATAGGCACTTCAAGAAAACAAATTTGCAGGGCGATGGGGACAAACAGGGGGAATGGGATTGACTGGATTAATCCACAGAGAGTCGGCATGGACTTGATGGCCCGAATGGTCTCCTGTGATGTAATGATTCTACAGGAAAAATTTCCAGGCCCCACCGACGTAGGGAATGGAGGTGGATGGCACCTGAAAATTACAAGTCTGGTGTGCCGACTTCCTGACCCCATACCTGATATCAGCCATTTTGGCCAATGTAGATTCGGGGCACAGGAAGGCCACCTGCCTCCACAAGGCAGGCAGGTAATTAGGCTCATTAAGCCTTATTAAAGGTAGGTAACGGAGGCCGACTGGGAAATTCCAGTTTGCTTCCAGTCTCCCGATGCAATAGGTGGGGGGCAGATCAATTGCCTGGAGGTGGGCAGCCAGTGGCAGGCTGGGGTGCCAGCACTCCTGGCAGGCCTACAGGACCTCCCCCCCACCCCCCCCCCAACTGGGTGGGGGTACTGCCAAAAGCCACCAAATGGAGGGGCTCCCCCACGACCAACCCCAGCCCCACAGTGCTAGGATGGCTGCTTTTTGTAAATTTTTATGAAAGTTTTAAAAAAGTGGCCGAAAGGGTACTGTCTTGTTGAAGCGCCCTCTCAGTTACTTACCTTGTACTGCAGCCAGGCGATCTCTGAAGCTTGAAGGCCTCTCATTGGCCCTTCAGCTTCAAGAGCCTGCCCACCACCCTTAATTGGACAGGAAACCCGTATCCATGCCAATCAAGGGCTCACCACATGAAAATCTTGACTTTAATCTGTTTTCCACCAGAGGTAGTTTTGAGACCAGAAAGCAGTCCCGAATCCTGTTTGCATCTCCGTGGGGAAAACTCAGCCCGATGACTATAAAAGGTGAGGCAGTGGTGAGCTGCTACTAGGGCTGGAGGAAAATTCTAATGTCTAAAGGTAAGGTGCAGCCCTAATCAGGTTAATTGGGGGAATTTTAACAGCAAAAAAACAGGTGGACCTGGGTCAAACCAGACCCCAACCTGCTTCCAACCCACCCACTTCCCATTTTAATAGAGGCAGGATGGAGGTCGTGGGCAATCATATTGCTCGCAGGAGGTGGATTGGTTATTTAAATATTTTAATGATGCTTTATGTCTCTGATTTTATCTATCTTCCAGGTTTAACTCTAGCTGGTTGGGTTTCCTGGGCTTCAGGAGCCTTCAGCTCAAGGGAGGTGCGGACGAGGTAATTGCTTTTCCAGCACTGCTTGTGGGCCAGGAGGAACAGCAGTGCTTCCCCCAGCCCCCCAAGCTATCAAGCTTTAAACTCCCCACTTCCAGGATTTCCCACCTCCCTTTCGAGGATCGCCCACCTAATTCCATGATCGGTCGACCACCCTTTTAGGATCACCGATTCCCTCTCCAGGATCGCTGACCAACCCCCACCTCCTTTCCTTGGTTGTTGACTCCAACCTTTCCAAGATCGCTGACCAAGCACCGCACCACCCCGCCCCCACTCCAGACTTTTCCCTTCCAACAGGATGCCAAGTCTGTCAGTCAAAACTCTACTTCTGGGTTTCCCGGTCACAACTCCTCTCTCCCCTGCCGGGTACCCAGTCAATATCGGGGCCAGTATCTACCCTTACTTCTATTTTAGCCCATGTGGCTAAAACTAATCTTGACATAATCACCCATTGTGTCGTCTCTTCCTCACACAATCAGCAACACTCGAAAGAACTAAACAATAAAATGTTTGCCATATATACCATCACCAGAATTAATCATTATTATTTAAAATCACTGTATGGATGGTCTAGGGTAACAAGATAATTCATGTGGATTATGAATAACACTTCTCTCAGCATTCTCTCATTTTGCATCAAGGCTCAGATTTACCAATGACTTTGAGGGAGATGACACAAGCTTCCGTATATGGCTGGAAACATGTTGGGCCAATTTCCTGATTTGGCAATATTCTCATTAAGTTTCTTCATTTATAAAAATGACAAGGATTTATGGCAATAAAGCAATTAATTGAAAATCTCTTGTGACTATATCTGGTTTTCCCTTTAATAGCTGTAACTCCAGTGTCTATCACACCACACAGATAGTGGGTTAAGGTGTCAGCCTTGGCTCAATGGTAGCATTCTTGTCTTTAAATCATGAATGTCATGGGCTCAAATCCCCATTCCAAAACTTAAATACATAACCTAGGCTGATATTTCAGTGAAGTACTGAGAGAGTGCAGCACTGTTGGAGGTGCTGCCTTTAGTGAGATGTTCAAGCAAGGCCTAAGTGATTAACATAAAAGATTCTATTGAACTATTCAAAGAATAGCAAGGTAGTTCTAAATGTACTGGTCAACATTTATTTCTCAATCAACACCTCCCAAGACCATTTATCTCTTTGCTGATTGTTTACATTGTAAAAGTGCTTCATTGATTGTGAAGTGCTTTAGGACATGTGTGGGAAGTAGTGAAAGTTGTTATTTAAATGCAAGCCCTTTCTTTCTGAATAGCTGTACCCGAAACCAGTTCATCAAAAAGTACAATCAGGAGCAGCTTTAAATAGACAAAGAGGAAATAGAGGGTTAATGGTCAGCACCACAAATGGGATAGAAACCACATTCCACACGTCATCATTGTTTCTGTTGATACCACCCATGAAGTAAATATCGTAATTACAATTAGAATATGAATATCAACTTTCAGTGATACATATATTCATGTGCAAATTACAAATATCAGTTTAAAAATTATTTTTCCCTCAATGCCATTTGTTCTCAATTATGCTTTCACCTCATGGAATACAGGGCTCACCATCAGAATCAACACAATTTTTCATCAGACATGCATTGGCCAACCAGTAAAAAATCAATAAACGTTGGTCATTTTTTGAGCAACCTCCAGCAGTCCCTTCTGGCCACTCAACATTGCACTCATTTGTACCTCATAAGTGCTGTAAGAGTCTGGTTTGCATGTTAAAAGTAGCCTTTCGCTGAAACAGGCAGGTGTTCGAGCCGCCCATGTAAAGGCCCCGATCAACATTCACAGGGTAGGCCAATGCCACTTTAAGGATGCTACAAATCCTTTTACAAATGGGCGTTCACAGTTAAAATCAACGCCCTGATGTCTTCCTATCACTCGTTTTTCATTCAGGAGGAGCCAAGGAGAGGGAATGCCACAGAATTGTGGAAGTTTTTTTGTAATTTATTTTATTACTAGCAAAACTAGATCACAGGACTGCAAATCCTCTTCAAGGGTGTAGTTATGCCAAACTCTCGATATTGATGCCAGCTTAAAGCAATGTAAAGCCTACAGATTCAAGTAATACCAGCAGCTCTGCATCACTCTCTGGCAAGGGTAAACAGATTTTCTCACAGGTGCTGGTTAAATTGAATGTTGACAAGTTGAATGGGAGAATGAAGATTCCCAGGTAGTGGGCTGGACTATTTGGGAGGTTTTCTTTATAAAGTTCCTGTGCAACCAGTGTGACGCAGAAGCAGTGTGAGACTAATTCCAGTGTGAAGCGGAAGCAAGGTGAGCCTTACTCCTGAACATACTCTCACTAAATTCAATTTGGGGAACCTCACACTTATAATGCTTCAAATCAATGCAAAATCTATAATTGGCCTGCAACAGGTCGTTATCTTAGAATTCAGAGTTCATTTCCTGCTAGTTTTTGCACATATGACTCTATCAATTGTCTACTGTTGCTGTCAGAAAAACCTCCAAGGATTACAAATTTACTTTCAGTCTTGCTGAAAATAGCAGCACTGTCAGTGTGGTTGTACAAGCAGCCTTTTTCCCCTAACTGACACACATTGTACACTTTTTTTCCCTGTGTGGTTCATTTCCATTTGTCATTCCAACCACAAAGTTCATTTTATGGTCCTGCTGACAATATGAGGGGTACACAATGTACAAATATTTCCAATAAAGCACTGCTAGATACTTCAAACTCCAGGCCAGGGTTCACACAGGATAACTATCATACAAGAAATGTGTTAATATAGTGTCAGTCAGCTGATATTAAGAGTTTCAAATTCCTAAAGAGCCCAAAAGCGAGTAAGTAATCTGGTTGATATGTTGAATTATACTGTGGCTGCCCTGGGGTTGGGGTGAGGAAACATTTGCAACAGTGGTGTGCCGGTAAGACTGGCAATCAGTCTCATCAGTAATCTTTAACATAATTAAACCAAGAAAATTCTTTTATCCCATTTTAAAACTTACTCCTGCTTATATAGGGCCACATGTTGTTTGCTAAGTGAAAAAAATTCTTAAAAGTGTGGTGTTTATACAGTGCCATTCATGACCGACATTCCAAAGCATGTTACAGCCAATATGGCATTTTTGAAGTGTAGTCACTGTGGTAGGAAACGCAGAAGTCATGACCATCTCCAACAAGAGAGAGTCTAACTATCTGTATGTATGTATGTATGGTCGTATGTATGTTCCCTTTGACATTCAATAGCATTACCATTGTTGAATGTCCCACCATCAACATTATGGGTGTTGCTATCGACCAGAAACTTTACTGGACCAGCTATATAAATACTCTGGCTACAAGAACAGTTCAGAGGTTGGTGAGTTAGATAATACAAAACTTGGAAGTATAGTGAACTGTGAGGAAGATAGTGATAGACTGCAACAGGATGGTGAAATGGGTGGACACGTAGCACATGAAATTTAATGCAGAGAAGTGCAAAGTGATACATTTTGGTAGAAAGAATGAGAAGAGGTAATACAAAATAAAGGATACAATTCTAAAAGGGGTGCAGGAACAGGGAGACCTGGGGGCATATGTGTACAAATTGTTGAAGATGAAGAGACAGGTTGGAAAGAGGTTAAAAAGGCATACAGCACCCTAGATTTTATAAATGGAGGAAGGTGTTATTAAACCTCAAATGGAGTATTGTGTCAAATTCTGGGCACCACACTTTAGGAAGGAAGGCTTTAGAGCGGCTGCAGCAAAGACTTACAGGAATGGTTCCAGGTGTTACGGCCATATGGTGAGAGGTGTGAGTGGCTCCCACTGTTCAACTCCCAATTGACCGCAGCTAGCATTTCTGTTACTAGGGTTTTAACACCATTGTGTTTTGTCAAATAAACAAACAACAGGTTTTCTTGTAGGTTTAAAACTGAAGATTAATTATTTATTGAGCAATATGCCTTATCCCGAAATTGTCGCAACCACACCTACTCACACATTCAGTTGCACACACACACACATAAGAAGAGGAAAAGAGGTAAGTGGTTTGAAGTGAGGTAGGGTTTCGGGGTTCACGGTAAACCTATTGAAATTTCTCAGAGGTCAAGTTCTCTTTAGTTGCAGGCCTGAGGTGTTTTTAGATTTTTCTATTGGTTGAAAGTTCAGTTTGAAGACAAGGGATCACTTCCAGTTCACTGTTGCACAAATTGAAATGTGGAATTCACAGCAGGGTGCCTTCCTTTTGGCTTGTTGGATTTTCTCCCATCTCTCAGCTGGATAAGCTTTGGTGATTCTTTTTCTTGGGTCTCTCTCTCTCGCTCCAGAGAGCTACCTTTAAAAGCAGAAGTCTCTACATCTCACTGCTATTGGGAGACAGAGATCTTCCTCCCTGTGGTAGCTGACAATGGCCAGGATGTGGCTACTTCACACCTTCTTTGTTTCAGAAGAACCCATTCAATTCAAAAATGTCTCTTGATGGATTCAAGATGGGTGTAACTGACACCTCTTATCTTTGAATGTATTCTTTTGTCCTTGCCAGACAGTAGACAGCTTGAATATATACAGGCTAGGTCTTTTGACCTTTGGTGGCCATTTTTTGAAGCACATTGTCCACTTGTTTAAAAGAAAAGTCAATTTTTATAACTCTTCAGGTTGAGTTCTTGTATTTTCAATTGCTGCACTTGACGTGAGTGTCACATAGGGATGAAGACTTCAGTTATGTGGATAGATTAGAGAAGCTGAGGCTGTTCTTCTTGAAGAGGAGGAGGTTGAGAGGAGATCTGATAGAGGTATTAAAAATCATGAGGAGTCTGAACAGAGCTGATAAAGGCTGGGATTTTTTCCTCGGCGGACGGAAGCCGTCCACTGACTGAAAAGTCGGTGGCGAATCCGCCTCCCCCTGGCCTGGTGATCCGATCTGCATTTTACTGTTCCCCGGCCTTTAATTGGTCTGAGGCAGGACTTCCACCCACCTGAGGCACAGTGTGCCTATTGATGAGGGGTCCCCAGCCCCTGGCCGTCAGAGAGCCGCCTGCTTTTGTCAGGCGGCTTCTCTTGGGCCTGGGCTGCCTGACCAGCCACAGGTTAAATCCTCCTGGTGGCAGACGGAGGCCCTTAAGTGGCCACTTAAGAGCCTTGACTGGCCTGGGGCGGGCGGCCCATTTTTCGCTGCTGCCGCCCTGCGTAAAGTGGCAGCGGAGTCAGGGGTAGTTCAGGAAGGGCCCCCTCCCCCTCCCAAGGCCTCCCGCCTCCCACTCCATTTTACGCCCCCCCCCCCCCCCCCACCCCAACCAAGGCACTTTTCTGCTCTTTGTTGGGGGGAGGGGGCGTAAGATTCTGGCCAAAGAATAACTGTTCTATTGGCAGAAGGGTCGAGAACCGGAGGATACAAATTTAAAGCAATTGGCAAAAGAACCAAAGGCAACATGAGGAAAAGCTTTTTTATGTGGTGACTGGTTAGGATCTGGAATGCACTACCTGAAAGGGTGCTGGAAGTAAACTCAATTATGGCTTTCAAAAGGAAATTGGATAAGCATCTGAAGGGAAATAATTGCAGGGTTACAGGGAAAGTGGGGGTGGGGGAGTGGGACAAACTAAGTTGCTCTTGCAGGGCCAAATGGCCTCCTTCTGTGCTCTAATCATTCTATGATTCAGCAGTGAGTAACTCACCTCCTGACTCCTCAAAGCCCCTCCAGAAGTCAGGTGTGTGATGGAATACTCTCCACTTGCTTGGATGAGTGTGGCTCCAACAACATTTGAGAAGCTCAACACCATCCAGGACAAAACGGCCCACTTGATTGGCACCCCATCCATCATGTTAAACATTCTTTCCCAACACCACAGGCACTCAATAGCAACAGTATGCATCATTTGCAAGAAGCACTGTGGCAACTTACCAAGGCTTCTTCGACAGCACCTCCCAAACCCGTGACCTCTATCACCGAGAAGGACAAGCACAACAAGCATATGGGAACACCACCACCTGCAATTTCCCCTCCAAGTCATACACCTTCCTGACTTGGAAAAATATTGCTGTTCCTTCATCACCGCTGGATCAAAATCCTGGAAGTCCCTCTCTAACAGCACTGTAGGAGTACCTTCACTGCACAAACTGCAGCGGTTCAAGAAGACAGTTTGCCACCATGTTATCAAAGGCAATTAGGGCTGGCAATAAATGCTGGCCTTGTTAGGTCCATCCACACCCTATGAATGAATCAAAGAAAAGCCAATTTGTGCACAGCAAAGTTCCACAACAGCAATGAGATAATAACCAGATTTTTTTTAAGTGACGTTGGTTGAGGAATAAATTCTGACCATTATACCAGTGAGAACTCTCCTGCTATTCATCAAATAATGTCATGAGAGAGCAGAATGGGCCTCGATTTAATGTCTTATCCACAAGATGGCACCGTGACAGTGGAACACACCCTCAGTACTGCGCTAGAATGTCAGCCTAGATTTTGTGCTCAAGTCTCTGAACTGGTGCTTGAAACCACAATCTTCGAACTCTGGTGATTGTGCTACCAACTGAGCAACAGCTGTAAAATGAAGGTATAGCAATGAACCAGAAAGATCCTGGAAAAGGTCTGCCAGCGAACAGGATCCCTCCCGATGACAATATTTGGTGAAAGTACTGGAATACCAGTTTGCTTACCAGCAAGCCAATCTGGTACATAGGTTGGGAGTCACTTCTTGTGCTTGTTAGAATACTTGTTAGAATAAAGCCAGCTGGCATCCAGAGATGTATAAGGATAGTGCAGTAGCCCACTGTGCCATCAAATTCCCATCTGTTAATATGCTTTCTTTAACCTTAATTAATCTGAAAGGGAAGTCATTATTTACAAATAGAGCAACTTATTCATCTAATAACGTCAGTTGAATTGAAGTTAACAATTCTATTTTTGACGGGCAAAACACAACAGTCAAACTCATGTGAAGTCAGAAGCATGGTCCTGTTAGTTTTATCTGCTGGGTCTCATGATATGTGTACTGGCCTGCCTGGGCATAGGGCTACCATCTCTGATTAGACGTATTTGATGGAGATGTTAACACACGACCTCCTGCCTCCAAATGCCCTGACTCATCCCCCAGATCCTCCCCACCCCCCCGCACCCCCAAACTCCCCGGCTAACCCCCACCATCTCCAACATTTTTGTAACTAATAAACAAAAGTGTTCAAAGAAAATGAAAAATGCACAATAATTTTTAAAATATTCCTACAGTTTTACTCTCAGGTTGCTTGCAATAGCATCCAGTAGATTAATCTTCAATTTCTGGAGGCTGCAGGATAATCCTGGAGGGTTGGCCATCCTATGCCTTCCCAATTGCATCACCCTGTCTGTGATAGGATGCTTCCTGATTTCACTCTTAACTGGCCCTTCCAATGATGCCCCCCTTGTTCTGGATTCCCCAGCAGAGGAAATAGTTTCTCTGCATCTATTCGATTGAATCCCTTTAGTATTTCAAACACCTCAATTAGGTCTGCTCTCAACCTTCTAAACTCAAGGAAATGCAAACCAAGTTTATGTAGCCTGTCCTCATAATTTAACACTTTAAGCCCTGATAGCATTCCGGTGAATCTGAATTATATCTCCGAGGTCATTATTTCCTTCCTGAGGATTTGTGTCCAACACTGACACAGTAGTCCAGATGGGATCTTCTGTATTTCAACCTGGTTGAGATAAAGGTCAACATTGTATTAGTCTTTTTGATCTCTTTTTGTATCCGACACCTCCATGGAAGTTCTAGTGGAAGCTGTGAGAACAAGGAGGGACATCCTCTTTTCTAGGAACGGCAAGAAGATTCCAAAGATCTGGATACAGCAGGACTGGAGAGAGGTGGCTGATCTCCTTAATTCCAGCAGTATCACACCGAAGACTTGGATTCAATGCAGGAAATGCTTCAATGCCCTAACAAGAGCAAACACACAGTCACCTCATGTTTGTTGCCTTCACAGCCACTGACAGCAATCTATTCTATGCAGTAGCATTTGTAGAACCGGTCTCATGACTCCTTCCTCACTTCACATTCCAGCCACTTGCTTTTGATTGAACACCTCCCCATCCCACTTGCATCTTTGCTTTTTCTCCATCTCTCAGCACAAGTAGTACATGCAGAAGCCCCGCACATTTGCAATACCCTTTTCAATAAGCAACAACAATCTCTCACCCTCTCTTTCTGCATAAGAAAATGGCACACAACACAACAAAGAAGAATAAGATGGAGAGGAACACCCAACATCATGGCTCTCACCCAAATGAAGCACAGGTGAAATCTCTTCCTCAGTCTGCTCCAAATTCCCCGATTCAACCTTCACTACTTCCCACATTGCTCTTTGATGAGATTGCCAAATTAGTGTCTGTTTATGTCATCAGCCGTCTTGTGCCTAGGGCCTATAATTCAGTAAAGGGCAAAGGTACACTTTATTCTTGAACTGAGAAATACCAACCAGGAAGGTGCCAGATGCTGGCTGGCGCCAATGGAACATCTCTTGCAACCTTTTCATTTTGGAACAAGAAAGATCAAAAAAAAGAACTCCTGCACTCAGAGGAAATTAAACCCACTATGGTTTTACAGTAGAATGCTAAACAATGGTGCATTATCAAGAAATATTTCAGAATAGTTAGCCAGAAAGCCTAAATTAATGTTCAGATCTACAAGCATAATTTCCTTCCAATTACTGCTCCATGTTTAAAAGAACTAACATTTTAAATACGAAATCGGAGCGTATGATGCTCACTTAATGCAAAGCACATTTTCTTTCGACTTATTGTACTTCTACGTTTTTATAATTGCTGCAAAGAAATATTCCATAGCAATAAAATATTTTACACTGGAAATCTCACAGTCACTATCACATGGTGCTTTCTGCATGGGGACTAAGCTTCATAAAGCTGAAGATCCCTGCACATATTGACAGCAAAGAAATGCCCAACAGATTCTCAAGTGCCATTATCACGGCAACTCCCTCCAATCATTAGTGTTATTTTGAAAAATTGAATACTATTCCATGAATTGGCTCACTTATTGTGATTTTCATGTAAGCAATGTATAACTGGTAGCTCTGAATGACTGTTTATTTTGTTGGAGGAAAATGCCTCATAACCCAAATTCATTAACGTACTAAAATAAAAGCAAAATACTGCAGATGCTGGAAATCTGACATAAAAACAAGAAATGATGGAAATACTCAGCAGGTCTGGCAGCATCTGTGGAGAGAGAAGCAGAGTTAACGTTTCAGGTCAGTGACCCTTCTTCAGAACTGACAAATATTAGAAATGTAAAAGATTTTAAGCAAGTAAAGTGGGGGGCGGGGGGTGGGGGGATGGGGCAAGAGATAATTAAAAAGGTGTTGATAGGACAAGGTCCCAGAGAATAACTGACCAGAAGGCCATGGAGCAAAGGCAAATGGTATGTTAATGGTGTGATGAAAGACAAAGCTTTAGTACAGAAAGGGCGTTAATAGACTGTAAAGCACAAAGCACTCCAAGCACTACATTAAAAAAAATTTTAAAAAACAGAAACAGTGGACAGGCACAGTAGAAACAAACTAAACACACTAAAAACCCTAAAATAAAATAACCAAATAAAAAAGACCTGAAATAAAATAACCAAATAAAAAAGAAAAAAGAACTAAACATAAAAAGGGGGGCCCGTCAAGCTCTGAAATTATTGAACTCAATGTTCTGTCTGGCAGGCTGCAGTGTACCTAATTGATAAATGAGGTGCTGTTCCTCGAGTTTGCGTTGATGTTCACTGGAACACTGGAGCAATCCCAGGCCAGAGATGTGAGCATGAGAGGCATGGGGTGGGAGGTGTTGAAATGGCCAGCAACCGGAAGCTTGGGGTCACGCTTACGGACTGAGCGTGGGGACTTTTCTTTTTTTCTTTTTTATTTGGCTATTTTATTTTAGGTTTTTTAGTGTGTTTAGTTTGTTTATACTGTGCCTACCCACTGTTTCTGTTTTTAAATTTTTTTTAAATGTTTGTGCTTGGAATGCTTTGTGCTTTACAGTCTATTCACACGCTCTCTGTACTAACACTTTGTCTTTCAACACACCATTAACATACCATTTGCCTTTGCTCCATGACCTTCTGGTCGGTTATTCTCTGTGACCTTGTCCTATCAACACCTTCTCTTTTGTTATCTCTTGCCCCACCCCGCGCTTTACTTGCTTAAAACCTTTTACATTTCTAATATTTGTCAGTTCTGAAGAAGGTTCACTGACCTGAAACGTTAACTCTGCTTCTCTCTCCACAGATGCTGATAGACCTGCTGAGTATTTCCAACATTTCTTGTTTTTATTTCATTAATGTACTGTTGTCAGAGTTACATTCTCTACTCAATACAATGTAACTTTTTAAAAAATTGTAAGGTTAATTTTTAAGAAGATATGAAAAGCTTTAATTAAGTGATCTGTTCAGTGTAATGCACGATTAGAAACATAATCTGAATCTAGTAAGAGTAAGATGGGAGGAACTTTTCCAAATTTACACATTTGTGAAGGTGTAAGAGTTAAACAGTTTTTGCTTTTAGTTCCCCAATTGCTGCTTCTTCACACCATGTTTCCTCCTTCAGCTGAGTGAGTAGCAGGGCCCAGAACCTGACATCTCGAGAGCTATCACCAACACCTCTCCGTAATCAATTTGCTAGTTGTTGCTCTATGGGACAGCATTGCACTATTCAATACTTCCCTCCCTCTCAGATGGAGCACTCAGTTACTATACAGTGTTCCATCAGACAATTCTGTTGCAATCTGGTAGAACTCCATCAATGAAAGCCAATAAGATTTAATGAGAGCCAAAGTATGAATTCAAACCAGCTTCTCCTTGATTTAATATCAATACAACTGTTAAAAGTCATCATCCTCCTTTGGCTTATTGCCTTCCCTCCACCCCCATTTTCTTCTTAAGAACACACCAGGCATTGCTGTGCATTTCTCTCCAGCCAGGAGACTGGGACTACCTCCACAATCATCATCAAATGACAAGCTGGTGGCATGATTGCAAATTAAGAGATGAGCTGGAAAATGCCAGTCCTCATCTCTCCCCTCCTCGCAGCCTTGAATTGAATCCGAATAACTCAGCGAGTTGAGTTTGGGTAAATACAAGAGGGAGGAAACCCATCCAATACAATTTTGTGACAGATCAGTTTGGACATTTGAGCAAAACAATTGCCTCATCTGGCATTCCTCACAAATGCTCATGAGGAAACCACAGCCCTCAGATATGCCAATGGAGCAACATAAAGGCAGCTGTTCAGTGTGTTAATAGTGAGGCTAAACTGTACCACATTAAGCAATTTGAAATTGTACTGCTACGGCCTTTGAAGCTAAATGTATGCAGAATACAATATATACCGGTTGAACTGTCGTTTTAAAATACTGCCTAAGCAAAAAAAAACTTCAACATTATATTGCTCTCATTGTTTTGTAATAAAAAATAATGTTATTTCAACATATGTATGAATAGTTAATAATGTAACAGTTACCTTCCACCGAAAGTTTCTTTTTCATTGCTTTGTAATAAACCTGGATTAGTATATCCTTCTACTTAATTAGACTTACATCTGCTTGTGGTAAGTCTATCTGCAGTGACTATTATTCTGTTTTTTTACAATGTCTGCCACTGCCAATTCTGATACACCTATCTCTTTCCCCCATGGTTACTAGCCATCAGGTGACTGCCTCAGTTAAAAGTCCGGTCTATCCTTTCAGACTTCTTTTTCACATGATATCAATCTTTTATTCTGTAGCTTTTCAGCTGCACAATGTTGCCTCGTTTTTCTCCTGACCTCCACATTGCCAATATATCTGAACTTACCTTCAATAGTCTGTGATCATTTTCAATGCCAAATCTTTTAAATCATCTGAGTCATAGACAACATACGGTGTCAGCATTGCAGAAGCACTCACATTTGTCGTTCCCAAATGACCCATTTCCAATGTTGAAGTCGTCCAGATATTTCCTTCTCACCCACTGTATCCATAATTGTTACTTAAGCCAGTCATCCTTCAGTTTATAGCTGATACGAATACCAAAGCTGATAGTGTCTGTCTAGGCTGCCTGTAATAATGGGAAGAATCTGTTGGCCAGTTTGGTGTACATCATGTAGCAGCAGTGTATGCTGTATATATCTGCTGGTCTGTGTAGAATCTTCCAACTCCAAGGCCAGTATTATTTGGTTATCGTTGCATCCCGTCTCCTTTTTCAGTAGCATTATAATTCTGAGCTTTTCCTGAAGTTCACAGACAAGAAGCTACCATCAGCATCGTATCAGCCACTTACACAGATTAAAGCGTGCTTTCTAGTTAGTTAAATGGAATGTTGACTATTCTTCTTTCCTGACCATTTATTCTTGCATAAAACATTTGGCTCCTTATTTGTTCCACGCCTCGATTTTCCCACCAGAGGAAATAATTTCTCAGTATCAAACCCAGCATATTCTTTTATCATTTTGATCATCTCAGGCAGCTCACCCCTCAACCTTCTAAACTCAAGGGAAGGTCAGCCAAGTGTATGGAACTTTCCCTCATAATTTGATCTTTCATTCCAGTAAATCTGCGCTGTTCCCCCTCCAAAGTTCTTCCTAAGATGTGGTGCCCAAAACTGAACTGCAGGGTATCTTTAAAGTACACCTAAACAGGCAGCTACTGCCTTGTCTTAAAAGTTTCATCTGAAGGACAACAGTTCCAAAGATGCTCTGAATACTGAATTGGAGTTTCAGCTTGATTATATAATCAAGTCCTTCAGAGGAGTTTAGGATGAGGAAAAGTAAAAGGGGAAATTTTGAGGAGGCTTTTGAAGGTATGGAAAGAGGAATTTAGATGTAGGCACTTTAGTTGAGAATTTCAGAGAGCAGGGCAATGCTGGCTGAAGGGAGGGAGTATTCCAGACTCAGAGCAGTGGAGGATGCAATCTGGGAGGAGGTTGCATAGGTAGAATGTCAAGTCATGAAGAAATTTGCAGATGAAGACAAGTATTTTAAAGTTAATGCATTGGCAGAATTTGGAAACAGTAGAGGTCAGCAAGGAGGGAGGTGATAAATGCACAGGATTTAGCATAGGATCTGATGGCAACTCAGTAGGGGGCATGAGTTCTGAATGAATTCTATTGGAATTTGTGTAAGGTGGATCTCAGGAAGCTCATGAGGAGAGTGTTGGAAAAATGTTGCTGAGTTACAGCTACACTGTCCTGGTGATGAACTGGATGGAGATCTTCAAGCTCACCTTCTGATTGAACAGAACACCAAGGTTGCATACCATTGGGTTTAGCCTGGGAGCAACCAGGAAGTGTTGGAATCAAGTGCTAGATTGTATAGTTTCTGTTGAGAGAACTGAACAGGATGGCTTTGGTCTTGCCACTTCTAGTTGGAGGAAGTTCTGGCTCACTGGTATCTTGGTAACTGAGTGAGTAGGGCGATTTTGTGTATGGGGTGGGTTGAAACTTAGATTAGAGAATTTGAACAGCTGGATGTAGTTCAGAGTGAAGTTGGAGTGATCTGGCCAGTTCTGATGAAAGGTCACTGACCTGAAATGTTAACTTTGCTTCTCTCTCCACAGATGCTGCCAGACCTGATGAGTATTTTCCAGCACTTTTTGTTTTTATTTCAGATTTCCAGCATCTGCAGTATTTTGCTTTTATTTAAGAAGAGGGCAGTAGTTGATCAGGACAAAGAGGTTAGGATGGTCCTTTAAAGGTGTGGCAACAGCGGTTTTGCAGGAATGGGAACACTACCTTGAGGGAAGGTAGTTTATCTCCACAGTTTTGGGCTAAGGAGAGCTAGAAGGTGGAATGAGAGTGGGGTTGAGGAATCGGAGTGATACCGAAAACCGAACTGGAAGCCACCTCTGTGCATGCCGAGGAATAGAGTCTGATGAGGCTGGGCAGCATATAGAAGGTAAGAGAGAAGCTAGAGAATAGTCTAGGGTTGGGACTGAGATAATGTGCGATAGCAGCAGGCTTCAATTTTGGAGATGAAGTAATCCACAGATACTGTCAGTTCATGCATGATCTAAAGTATTGTTGTGGCCTGGGCAGTAGATTGTTCATTAAATATCTTCCTAGTTTAATGCAATTTTGTAGTCCAGCACACTTCAATTTTTTAGAGATTCCAGACTGTAAGAATTAGTGGTACAGGTACTTTGTACAAGGATTTGATTAATACCGCTTCCATGGTCTCTGAAACCCAACTCTTCTAATAAAGGGATAAACTAACAATATTAAAACTATTGCAATGTTACACTTGGGCTGAATTGTGCCGCCAGTGTGCTGATTCCACCGTTGGGATGAATTCCAGGTCAGGAACCCAGAGGTGCGAGTGGTGTGGCATCAGGTGCAATCTCCCAGAGGTGGCCAATTAAGAAGCTGCCTCAGGAAGCGCTACCCAATTCGGGATGGCGAGTAGGCACTGAACATGGGAGGGCCAATCAGCGGCCAAAGGGAAGGACAGACAGCAGCCCCATGATGATTGGTCCGCGCTGCTCAGGTGAACAGAGAGGGAGAGGCCACCATAAGATGGAGGCACATTACTAATGCTGGAACTTCCCAGAACAATCAGGTGGATCTGTCTGCAGTGTAAGTGCTTCCACTGTGGAAGTGCTGAATGAAACCTATATGCTCATTTAAAGACAATGCTGCATATTCATTTCACGGTGCTCTGACCTCCCATTGTGCACTCGCCCCTGTGCGGAGATGAGCTGCAGATACAGCAGGGGTCCCATGCACCTCCAGCAAACTGCCATAAGCCCTAGGAAAATGCCAGTTCATTTCTGCTTTAATGGACTTGGTGGCTTCCCGCCGGGTGAGTTCCTATCCAGGCATGCAGCCCACCCCCGGGAAAGCAGCCGGAGGCAGGGAAATGTTGGGGAGACAGCCCAAAGCAATGTTTATAAGATTTGCCTGTTCCCCAACCTCCAAACCTGCTTCCAAAGGGCAGAGAAAATTCCTCCCTTTAATTCTGGAGGAAGTAACAGTATTAGAAATAGGGTACAATAGTTTCGTTGTTGTTGTACTAGACTGGTAATTCAGAGAAAGTGAGTTCAAATCCCATCATGGTAGTTTGAGAATTGTAATTCCATTTTTAAAAATCTGAAATAAAGAAAGCTGGTATCAGTACAAAAGAAGCTGTTGGAGTACTGTGTACAGTACTAGTCTGCTTATTTAAGGAAGGATGTAAATGCGTTGGAGGCAATGCAGAGAAGGTTTACTAGACTAATACCTGAAATGGGCGGGCTGTCTTTTGAGGAAAGGTTGGACAGGCTAGGTTTGTATCGACTAGAATTTAGAAGAGTAAGAGGTGACCTGATTGACAGGGTGGATGTGGAAAGGATGTTTCCCCTTGTGGGAGAATCTAGAACTAGGGGTCACTGTTTAAAAATAAGGGGTCGCCCATTTAAGACGGAGATGAAGAAAAACTTTTTCTCTCAGAGGGTTGTGAGTCTTTGGAATTCTCTTCCTCAAAAGGCAGTGGAAGCAGAGTCTGAATATTTTTAGGGCAGAGGTAAATAGATTCTTGATAAGCAAGGGGGTAAAAGGTTATCGGGGGTAGGTGGAAATGTGGAGTAATAAGTTCAGCCATGAATTTATTGAATGGCGGAGCAGGCTCGAAGGGCCGAGTGGCCTCCTCCTGCTCCTAATTTGTATGTTCGTATGTATTGCCATAATTGGATTAGTTCACTACTCTCCTTGAAGGGAGGAGACTTGCCACCCTTACCTAGCAGAGTACTGGGCTAATGGGAAGATTCTTGGTAGTGTAGATGAACAGAGAGATCTTGGTGTCCAGGTACATAAATCCCTGAAAGTTGCTACCCAGGTTAATAGGGCTGTTAAGAAGGCATGTGGTGTGTTAGCTTTTATTAGTAGGGGGATCGAGTTTCGGAGCCACGAGGTCATGCTGCAGCTGTACAAAACTCTGGTGAGACCGCACCTGGAGTATTGCGTGCAGTTCTGGTCACCGCATTATAGGAAGGATGTGGAAGCTATGGAAAGGGTGCAGAGGAGATTTACTAGGATGTTGCCTGGTATGGAGGGAAGGTCTTACGAGGAAAGGCTGAGGGACTTGAGGTTGTTTTCGTTGGAGAGAAGGAGAGGTGACTTAATAGAGACATATAAGATAATCAGAGGGTTAGATAGGGTGGATAGTGAGAGTCTTTTTCCTCAGATGGTGATGGCAAACACGAGGGGACATAGCTTTAAGTTGAGGGGTGATAGATATAGGACAGATGTTGGAGGTAGTTTCTTTACTCAGAGAGTAGTAGGGGCGTGGAACGCCCTGCCTGCAACAGTAGTAGACTCGCCAACTTTAAGGGCATTTAAGTGGTCATTGGATAGACATATGGATGAAAATGGAATAGTGTAGGTCAGATGGTTTCACAGGTCGGCGCAACATCGAGGGCCGAAGGGCCTGTACTGCACTGTAATGTTCTAATTCTAATTCTAGTCTGACCAATATGTAACTCTTAATCACCTTCTTTAGTAGCCTAGTAGGCCACTTAGTTGCATTGAAACTGTTTCCAAAAAGAAGGCCCACCACCACCTTCCCTGGGCAACTAAGGATGGGCAATAAATGTCAGTCTTGCCAGTGATGTCTACATCCCAAGAACAAATGGTGCAAACCTTTGCTCTATTACATGATAGACACATCTGTTAACATATTAAACTTAAATCCATTCTTAAAGCTTTAATCCTAAACAACAGACTAACGGACAAAGGATGACAACTGAAGAGTGCCTATATGAAAAAGTTTTCCAAGCTTTAGAGTTCTAATTTGTATTTCCATGTAAGGTCAGCATGAATTTATTGTTCTTTCAATATCTTATTCACAACTAAAAGGCTATTGACTGCATCTTTACTAATATCAAATACTTAAAATTTGTTAAATTAATTATGCTTATTTGCTTGTAGTTTTATTCACAAAGTACTTAGCTCTTAGGGCAGGAAAGCTCCTGGCAAAATAACTTCACCGCAAAGTGCTCAATAAGTCTTAAAGATGTAAAGTATGTTCAGATTATTAAGGCTTTTAGAATCAGCATATTTCAATGAAAGCCGTTTTACATTGATTTGAGTGTCAATGGTGATTAACAATCAAAACTGCTTCAAAAGTACTGCAGCATACAGTAATCACCCTGCAACTTAGTACCAGTGAGAGTCAATACAACTTTTGTCAATAATTCCCTTCAAATAATTTGTAATGCCATTGTAACCCAATTTTAACCCTTTTAATTCAATTGACAGATACATTTTAAAAATGTTTTAACAAAAAATCAAATGATGTTTTGTTGCTAAGGAAAATTTGTTACAGATTTTAAACTTTGTGCGAGTCTAGATGAATAGATTTATAATTTTTTTTTATATTCAAGGAAAGGGAAAGGTAAAACGCCAACACACATCTCAACAAACTGACATGTTCACACTTTAGATTATTTTATTTTCTGCTGATAATGCAATCCTTCTGATTTTGGAATTGTCATATTTCAATGTAAATCATTTTTATAGATTGGAATATCAATGACCCTGCTGTCCATACCCTATCCTGCACCAAGACCTGCTCACCTATCATCTCTGTCCCTGCTGACCTACATTGGCTCCTGGTCCCTGAATGCTTCAAATTTAAAATTCTCAGTCAAAAGCAAAATACAGCAGATGCTGGAAATCTGAAACAAAAACAGAAAATACTAGAAATACTCAGCAGGTCTGGCAACATCTGTGGAGACAGAAACAGAGTTAAGGGTCATCGACCTGAAACGTTGGGCTGGATTTTACCGTAGGCGGACGGGACTTTGCCACCGACGTAATTGTCGGTGGCAAACCCGCTTCCATCTAGCCTGGGGATCCAACCGCATTTTACGGTGTTTGGACTGCAGCCCAGCTGATGCCACAGAGCCAGGACTTCAGGTAAGTTGGGCTTGCCTCGCCGTGGGGGGGAGGGGGGTCAGTTATGGTGGCGAGGCAACGGTAGTCATTTGTGGGGAGGGGGGACGTTGTGGGTCCCGGGGGTGGGTTGGGAGGCGGGGGTGGCCCTCATTTGGGCACCCTGTGCCTCACTGCCATGGCACCCCGGCCGGGTACGAAAAGGCCGGCAGCTATCGCTGGGCGGCCTTTCACGTCCCCAGCATGCCGGCTTGCCATGGGTAAAATACCCGTGGAGGCGGGCGAAGGCCCTTAAGTGGCTATTAAGTGGTCACTTCAGGGCCTTGATTGGCCTCAGGTGGGTGGGCGGGCCATTCTCCCCCACCCCCGCTGACCGCCGTAAAGTTGGCCGGAGGCAAGAGCGGGACGAGAAGGCCTCCCAGAGCCTCCTGCTCAATTTTACGCCGCCCCCATGCCACCATCCAACCTGCTGGGGCGGTGTAAAATTCATTCCGTTAACTCTGCTTTTCTCTTTCCACAGATGCTGCCAGACCTGGTAACTATTTCCAGCATTTTATGTTTTCCTTTAAAATTCTCATTGTTGTGTTTTAACACTTTCATGACCTCACTCCTCTCTCCCTGTAACATCCTCCAGCTCTACTGGCACTGTCCCCTAACACCCAACCTCCATCTCTAAACTCTCCATTCCATCTACTTTGACCTTTTGTACTGCCCCCCACAGCACCCCTCCCCCACCCCCACCCCCAGCCCCACCTTTGGCAGCCATGCCTTCAGCCACCTTGGCCAAACACTTTAGAATTTCCTGCATTAACTACTCTGCTCATCAACCTACTTCTCCTTCTTTAAGACTGCCCTTACAACCCACTTCCTTAGTCATGCTTTCAGTCAAGCCTCCTAGTATCACCGTCTTTGGCTTAGCATTCATATTTTTCAGATTACGTCTCTGTGGAATTCCCTAGGACACGTTTCTACATTAAAGCGCTATATAAATGCAAGTTGTTTGTGCTTTTACACTATTAACAGTTTTTTGTTTACACTTGCATTAATACATTTCATCGTATAAACGATTGAGGCTTTTTTGAGCATTTTGATATTGGCTATGATGCTAAAATAAATATTGAAATGTTCATTTCGGCTTATGACACCAGCTGCATTCATTGTTGCATTTTAAAATCATAAAGGTAGATCTTCAACTTGTGTCTGCCTATAAAACTGCTGAGCAACTGTCTGTTATAGAAACCACTTGATTGTATTTTCCATTGATTTTTTAAAGAAATGCATCACATGTTGAATATATTATCTGATCATGTATCTTTACAAGAATCAGGAGGATGACTTTTGTTTTCCAAAGCAGCAATGCAATGTTAGGTTGTCTTTTAATTTCCTGAAGGTGAAAGATTTACACAAAGATTATCTCATTAACATTTTTTCATCACTGACCACAATCATACCTTTGGACATCATCTATAAATGTACAGGTTTTGTGACCGACTTCTGCTCAGATTCAATACTTCTAAGTGAATTTACAATTTAACAGAAATATTCAGCACATTTTAATTTGGTAATATTTGTACAGTTCTTCCAATAAGAAATCAGAGGACAGTAAACATTGCGAATGCAAGGTCCTGGCTATTTGTATGGCTGCATGTTGGTCATTTCAAAGCAGGACTGCAGCAAATCAACGCTGCACTGATGTGTTATGTGAATTTGTTTTAAGCAGTTACAATAAATAGATCATTTTTTAAAAAATTGGAACTGCCAAAAACAAAAGTTTGTATTAAAATTTGAGAAAAGTCAATCTTCCACCACAGTTAGAATTTCTAAAATACATTACGCTAAGTACATCAATGATCTTCAATCCCTAATGTTTATTGTTTCCTAGTTTTACTACCACCGACAAAATAGATCATAGAAAATTTAGCATAGTAGTTTCTGCACAGACTAATCATACCTTCCTGAGTATTCTTACTTAGACAATTCCATGTAGTGATTCAATGATGGTCTAATCCTCCAAACTCTACTGTATTTCCTCATTGACCTTTTCACTAATCAGCCAGATACAGAGATGGATGTCCAATTTATATAAGTTCTCTGAACAGTAATTCTCTTATAGTAAGTACTGTGGTTACTCTGTTAGTTAATTTTGAGCTAATAGAAACCTTTGAGTATAACAGTGGAACCAAAACATATTCATGCTTTTCAGGCCAGCTATGGTACCCTTGTCAATGCAGAGCTGCTTCAACTTCACATTAACCCAAATCATGTTGTGTCATTTGAAAATGAAGTTCCCAAATTTTATTTTGGAGAGGTACAAGCACACCTTAAGGAAATATTCTTGAATTCTTTCAGATTCATATCAGGGGTAGTTTAACTGCAAATAGGGTGAAGCAAAGTTTAAAAACTTTTTGTACTTAATTTTTAGTCTTGCTAATTTTAGCGGAGAGCCAAATATTTCCTGGGCTTTTTCTTAATGCTCAAATTTAAGGATTCAGACCCAAGCGGGCAAAATCTGTGCACGTGCAGAGCTGCTCTCTTCTTGGCTGAAGAGTGATGTAGAACAGGCAATATAGCTTGGGTCTGATGGCATTAGATTGCTCTGAGCAGGTATCAGTCTCAAAACTAGTACCTGTAGTATCACAATATCCTTGAGTATCTAGAATTTGTCAGTGTAAAACAAATCAGAGCGCAATAACTAGACTTTTTTAGTTGCGTTTAAAATGCAATAAACTTTGTCTTAATCTATCTATTGAATATAAAACTTTCTTCGTTCTCAACCTGCTTACTAATGGAAATTCCAGATGTGGAGTTACATTGCATAATGTAATGGGGATCTTTCAACAGCAAATGAATGATGGATATTTAGAGAGATCTCAAAATACACAAGCACTTTTCCGATTATGAGAAGGTTTACAACTGAATTTTCAGCAGCACAAAGTTTCAGGTTGCCAGTAGACAATCTTTGTGCAGGGCACTTATGTCTGCAATGACTTTTTAATTAACACTTTGTTGACAGCTGAACAAACATCCATCTGTAGTCAAAGGAAGTCAAACTAATTACTAGTCAGGTTCATTCATAAAGCTTACAAGCGCTACTTCTCTGGTTTGCCTGCAGGGATGGTTGAAATGGAAGTCAGAGGAAGTCAGAAGTCGGGGAACACTCCATGTCTGTTTATTTCCTCCTGCAGCTGACTGCAACCCTTGTGTCCATCCTGACCTTTGAACCCTCACGGGTCACAAGGTCAGAAAATGCAGCACATTCTGACCACAATCATGGCTGCTTCCCTTTTATCTCACAGTAAGGGTATTGTCTGCTTGTTCAATTAAGTGTCATTGAGTAATTTTGCATTTCAAACCAAAAGCAGTCATTGTAGTTCGTATTATGAGAAGATGAAGCAACACATGCCTAATCTGCATTTTGTTCAATTGTTTTGATATTCTACAGTTTTGGAATTAGCAGGGAAGTCCTATCCTTCACACAAATATGAAAGAATGTAATTGATAGAATTATGGAAATTATTCCTTCTATTGCACTGTTAATAAAAACAATAGTGGTCACTACTTGATTCTACATTGCAAAGCAAACTAAAACATACACTACCTGCAGTCACATGCATTAAGTGATTGAGGGTTAAACTAGTTAACCCCTGAAACAGGCATAGGATTGCAGTATGCGATTGACCCACGCCCGTTCATTGTGTTGTAAGCAGTTTGTTAAATTGGGGCTGCCTGCTGTTTTAAATGATTGCTGCGTGCAGCCACCGTTGTTCATTGACTGCACTCATCAGCAGGAGGCCTGATTGTGCAAGTGGCTGCTACTATTTAAAGGCAGCCTGCACCTCTTAAAGGGAAAGTCATTGTGGCTGCAAGAAGTGGTGGGAGTTTTTTGAAAAGTGAATCTGGGCTGTGGTAGGAATGACTGAACATGCCAGAGAGCGAGCACCAAGGCTTTCTGACAGTGCACGGGAGGTCTTGATGCAAGGCGCGGAGAGAAAGAGAGACATCCTGCATTCACAGGGGGGCAGGAGGCACTCCAAACATATGCTCAGGAGGCAGTGGGACAAAGTAGCAGTGGAAGTCAATGCCAGGAGTATTGCTCCGAGAACATGGATGGAGTGTAGGAAGAGGTTTAATGATCTGATGTGGGTTTTCAAGTTAGTGAATTCATCTTCAATGCCATATCCTACCAATGCCAGAACTAGCCTCATTCTCCATTCAAGTCACTACACCTCCATCACTCAGCTACCAATAATCCCTATCAATCAGAGCTGAACCCTTCAATTCATATGCTTTACCTCACCCTCATATATTTAGCAATGTTGAAAGCTTCACACCATGAACTCTCAGTTTGCACGCATTGCCAGCTATTCAACTATGACAGCTACGAACCATATAGCAGGACATTCACTGACACACTTCCCTTTTTCTTGGTGGAGAAGGTGGCTCATAACAGGATGCAGCAGGAAAGAATCGAGAAGAACAGGCATGCTGTATGTTTTAACCCCATGTAGGAGATAGTGCTGGCCATCATGGGAAAGGACATCACTGAGGCCTTGGCAGCTGGCAAGGCTGCGGGGATTGATGATGATTGTATTTGCCGGGTTTAATCCTCTTTCTCTCATCCTACTTCTCATCCCACAATATCTTGTGTCTCACAAGCTGTTGATGGTGTAAGCACGCAATTCTTGCTTTCCTGTATCCTAACTCACATCAAGTTCCATTCATCCATTACCCTGCGTTCGCTGACCTATACTGGCTCCCAGTCAAGCAACAGCTCGATTTTAAAATCCTCATCCTTGTTTTCAAATACCTCCATAGCCTCGTCCCTCCCTATCTGTAATCTTCTCCAGCCCCAGAACCCTTCGAAATATCTATACTCGTCTAATTCTGGCCTCATGAGCATCATTGATTTTAATCACTCCACCGGTGGTTGTGGTGCCTTCAGTTGCCAAGACCCTAAGCTCTGGAATTCACTCCCTAAACCTCTCCACCTCTCTACCTCGCTTTCATCCTTTAAGACCCACCTTGAAACCGACCTCTTTGACCTCGCTTTTGGTCACTTGTCCTAATATCTCCTTATGTGGTTTGGTGTCATATTTTGTTTTATAATGCCTCTGTGAAGCACCTTGGGATGTTCTAATACATTAAAGGTGCTATATAAATACAAATTGTTGTTGTTCTCTACTCTCATCACAACTGAACCCTGTCCCTTTTTCATTTCAAGTATCCAAGAACTGAAATCTCCCTAGTCAGAGGAAGAAGACAGTGAAGATAAAGAGACACTGTCACTCGATCTTACACACGTAGCCACCAGCTCAGAGGCTGATATTTGCATATTTTAAAGGCTATGATAGAGGAGGGATCTGGACATGGTGAAACACTGGGCACAAGTGTACAGTAGCCAGGGCAGGGGAAAGGATTGCACAGGTGTCAGATTCAGTGTAGGCGAGGTCGCACACAATTTCAGCAGCAGAGGCATCAGATCAGGACTTTAATGGGCCAGGCAATAGAAAAAGGCTAACAATTAGGTACGTGCACATGCAAACTCCTTTACCCAGATGGTGTCCTGCAGATCTCAGATCCCTTCAAGTTTGAGAAGGCTGCATAGCATCTAAAAAGCATTCGCTACACAGCCAATTTAGCTGCCAATATTCCTTAGCTTTCAACAGACACAGTGAAATTTTATTAGTAAAATATTCAAGATTACCATCTAGGCTTCAAAATAATCTTGCTGTTTAATTTCTACAAAGCTTTGTGCCACAACTTCACCTCAGGGTATTGTTACAACCGAGGTGGGAGCAATGCACTGTCAATTCAGTCCCATCACTCCACAAGTCACAGCATATTATTAAAGTTACCCCCCCACCCCCGCCCAACTGGAAAACAGCCAAATTAAATACTCTAATAACCCCCAGAATAAAACAGGCCAAAGCAGATATCTTTAGATAATAACAAATTAACTTTTTTTTAAAAAACTAAATCTTAAACACTATTAAGATAAACCTATGTCTAAAGACCTTCTTATTTTAACCTAACTCCCCCATTCATTCACACACATACACTCAAAAAAAATCTGGTGTCATTGTGAAAGGTGATAGGCACATGACCATCTCTATCTATTTTATCCAATTTCAATTTTAAAGGCATTTAATTTTGTAAATATTTAAGGCCCAATTTCTAAATAAGCCAGAGAAAATGAGGTTCAAAAAGTAACGAATGAACAATACAAAGAAGAAAGCAAACTTTTTAAAGTCACTAGTGAAATTACAAGATCCATAAATGGAAGTGGAGGTGATCCTGAATCTCTCACCACTAAACTCACAAAGGAACAAGCTGTTGAGGTCCTCACTGTTGAAAGGATCATGAGTTTCGTTGTGCCATAGGACTCGAAAAGCTAGTTTCTCAGGCATTTGGCAGGAACGTGATCAGGTCAAATCCACCGTTGATCAACATTTACAGCAGTTAGGTTGCAGCATTGTGCATTTTGGCAAATGTAGTGCCAGCTGAGTGATTTTAGTAACATGGCAGGGGAAGCAATGTCATTGTAAGCAGCAGGCTGGAGATCCTGAACATTTACACAATGCTATGACGCTTATTCATCAGACCATAGTCCGCAATCCTGGTCAAACAGAGTCTCATGCCATGAGCAACTCAACGCATAAAGAACCAGTTTTGTAAAGGATTCAGACTTCATTCTCCTAATTTACATAGATGGTACAGCTCCATGTCAGTTGTCATTTTGAAAGCCCTTCTCTTAATGTGTGTGTAACATTTCACAAAGATGTTGACTTACTGACACAGAAGTGCTGAAAATAATGCCCTGCTACAAGACGAAGAAGCTAAAATAGGGTCCATGAAAAGGCCTTCTGCTTGCTTTGCCACCCTGTTTTTTCTTTTTTGAATTTACATGCGGTCCCTGCAAAGCAATGTGTGTGTAATCAATAACACTCTGTGCTTTGGAGAAGCCCACTATCCTGGCGAAGCCTGCTTCTCTCTGGAAAAAGAGAATTCAACGTCTTTCCCTCTCTTTGTATACAAACACCAGTCACCTCCCTTATACAACAGTGGATGACAAACTGCAAGATGTTGGAAATGCCCCCTACTCCAGCCTGGAAGGGGCCCGATGCAAAGATGCGCATGGCCAGGGTTACCATCACGGCCACTGGCAGTGCTGTCCTCGTGCTGCTCTGAGGCTGCAGGTCTGCCTACAACAGGTTACAGATTTCAGTGAACATCTCCTTTGTGAAACAGAAATGGTGCATACAACGGAGGCTGAATTTTGTGCCCACAGTGAGGCTTCCAGTGCCAGGCCGAAAAGGCGGGGCAAATCCCACCTCAGCCAGCTGGAGCCCACAACCTCCGTGTGATTCTACGCGGCACCGGGCCAATTAACAGCCAGGCGCTGAGACCCCATCCCTTTAAAGATGGAGATCCCGCCTCCAAGAGCTGCCAGCCAATCACAGGGCTGACAGCTCAGCAGTATCGGCAGTGCCACCAGGAGTGAGGCAGGGTCACCGGGGGCACACCGGCCGGCCCCAGCAAGGGGGGGTGGGGGGGGGGTGTGGTTGGGAAGGTGGGCATTTAGTGGAGGGAGAGGGTGGTTCAGGGAGTTAAAGGTTTTCACAGTGGGACGCTCCATGGGCCACAGATTACCCACCCCACATGGTGGGGCTCCCACCAGCCACTGGGAAAATACCAGCAGCAGCGGGGAGAGGCCCTTAAATGCCATTAATTGGCATTCTAACCCCCGCTCCCGGCCTTCCCTCGCTATCTTATGGCCCCCCCTCCCCCACCTCCCAGCCTGTCTCTCATGGGCCCATAAAATTCAACCCACTGTTTCTGTCTTAGGTTGAGGTAGGAGAATTGTTCCCTGAAGATCCTGAGTGGCTATGGCCTCCTGCTGAAAGCCCTTCTCAAGCTCCTCCTCCTCCCTCTTCTTGTTCTCCTCCGTGTCACCTCTGCTCATTCTCCCTGTCATGCTGCAGTCCAAGAGGGATAGAAATTTCTGCACCATTGTCTGGGAGCAAATGGTCTGAGTTGAATCCTTGAAGTGAGAACCAAGGCCTTCACCACTCCCTGTCGACTTCACCAACTTTAACCAGCAGTACATACCACAAAATACTTTTCCTAAGTCAGCAACAGCCAGTCGAAATAAAACAGCAACTAACCTGAAAGTAGTTGATCCCTTCAAATAGTGCTGGTGCCAGGGGTCTTTCCTGCTGCTGAATGTATGAGGTTAAGAGAGGATGTTAGCTGGAGCATTCAGATCAGAAATTGCACCATAGAGTCAAATCAGACTTGCATGCTGACTGACGTCATGATCTACCTACTCTGCATACTCCCAGCACACAGTCTAGCTGCCCGCACGAACAACTACACAAAGTGACATTTGGCATGGCCCGCACCAGAAATGGATGCCATTTTTGACCCCAAACAGCACCTGTAGTGCAGAAAATAGCAGCGCTATGCAACCACATTTTGCGATCAGGTACATTATGCAACGGAAAAAGAGAAACACATTTTAAAATAAATTGCTATCTGTTCTATCAGAAACAAATTCAATAGTTTAGCGAAGGGGAGAAAACATAATCTGTTTAAATTATTCAAAAATATTTTCAGTTGACATAATTTTACTTGAATAAGGAAATTTGGTTACATACAAGTTTATAATTTATGTACTCGGCTGCAATCAACCTATTACTAATATTCTGAACGAAGGAGAGGTCACAGGGGGCTGAAATTTATGAGTGCACCACCATTCGCAGCGGCGCGCTCCGATATTGCCAGTCTCCCCGCACGGATGCGCCGTCGCTGAGCCCCCGCAATATTTCGCGCGGGGGCTCATTTAAATGGCGGGGGTGGAGCAGCTGCCCCCGATGACGTCATCGGGGGCAGCCGCTCCTTCCCCGACAACGGCATCCGGCGCCACCGCGCAGGCGCCTGCGACACTTTTAAACTGCTTCAAGCCCTTAGAGGAAATGTTAATTTTTAAAGGGATATAATTAAAAATGTAATTTTTAAATTTTAATAAAAGCTGGAGGCCCTTTCAACCCATCCACCCCCCAATGTCAGTTTGAGGGCCACTGAACCTAAATAAACTTTATTGCCAACGCGAACTTTATTGCCACCGCCCCCCCCACCCCCCTTCCACACCAACCTCGTTACCTTTGCCCTGCAACCCCTTCCCTCCATCCCCTCAGCCAATAAAATGCGTTTTCCCTGTTCCCCCCCTCCCCACCCCAGCCTTGATAATTTCACTGCTCCCCTCTTCCGGAGTTCCGAAGGCATGGGAGTTCTGGCCAGCGGCCGGAATATCGGCGTGGGACAACCACCGGGACAAGGTAAGTTCATTTGAATGATTTAAATTTAATTATAATATAAAAATGAAGGCCCGCTGCTCAGCGGTGTCGGGGGCCGCACCAAGGCCTCGCCGCCTCTGGTAAAATGCGGCGGGCCCTTCTTGGCATCAGGGGTCGTGGCGGGGCTCACCCGGAAGAATTTTCCTGGCCCCCACTGCCGCGACCCCGACGCCAGAGTCCTCATAAAATTCAGCCCAGGATGTTGACTCTGTGTCCAGTGTCAAAGGTGAGTTATTTATTTACAAAGAACAGTGATCATCACATGGCACAGGGTAATTAAGCTCTAATACAATGGACCTATCATACAGTTGATGGCAATGAGCTTCCATTACTCTTAAAGCAACAGAATCTATGGTACAAAATAGTGGCTTTAAAAAAAAAAATTCCATTCTTTTCCACAAAATGTCGATCACATACCTACTGACGGAAACTGATAGTGTATCATAGGACACTAAAACTGTGACACACGTTAGTCACTATTGTACTGAAATCAGTTGTATGTCAAAAAGGATTCGCTCTATTCCAAACAGCAACCTTTAGTTAAATGTATATTGATCGGTTTGCCCTCATTGGTAACACACAGAATATTAAGATTCAGTTAAGATATTTGAAATAAGAACTGTACGCTATTAAAATACATTCAATACTGTACTGTGTTATTTCATTCAACATTTCTTTTTACATTTTCATCCAAAAATAGGAAGTCTTGCCTTTGTCTAACAAACCCACAGGTCTGAATGTTTTTTGCAGATCACTCACTCCCCTTTATACAATTCTGTGCGAATTTCTCATGACTGGTCCTTCCAGAAGGCCTCAACACTTTTTAAAAACAAGCAGTTATATTTGCTAATTTCTTTAATTACCTTTTACGGTGGGTGCAAGACAAGAACAATGTGAAAAATTGAATATTTCATTACTGCTTTCAAGCAGCTTACTCTGAAGTGATTTGTTCATTTGTATCCTGCTGGCATTATCCAGGCACAAATTGGACTTTTAAGACAAGCCTTTAAAGCAATTGTTTTCCAGTTACAATGCATTACATTAGGTTGCCTGTGCACAGTATCCATGCGAGAGTATGATTGATGATGTACATTTATAAGTGGGTGGTGGACAACCCTGGCAATTTACTCTAGTGAGCAGTAATTCTACATGGGCATCTTGCCACATTTAGCCTTAGGTTCTCTTTACTCAGGTGATTTACTGTGCATTTTTCCAGTTTGGTATCTATCTGTCACTGATTTGTATGTTTGCTCCTGGCAATAGGCCTGAAAGAGGGATCAGATTTGAAAAAAGTCTCTGTCGAGTCTCAGTAAGTTCACAGTTCTGTTCATACGGAGGTATTTTCCATAATAAAATGTACAGTATTTATATGGGGACTGGTGGCTTGATTTAATATAATCTTATCGCTATTGTTACCAAATGCCTGTGTCCATTAAATCATAATATTTATGTTAATTTTATGTCAATAAACTATCCAAACTATCAGAACATACAACTACAGCCAGGTTAAAACCTCACAGAACACAGAGACTGTGAACCTACAACCTTGTCATTTATGTCCTTGTATCTGATAGATGAAGGGGCTAAACTGTAATGGTTCCACTCTTCCACCACAATGGGGTCATTAGCATGGTCAGGGTGGCCACTATGTCCGCATTGATGCTTCATAAGCCCCGCCCTGAGCCACCATAAGCTGATACGACCCACAGCTGATCTGCAAGAGGGCCGATGAGGCCCTTCTTAGACTGAAGAACCTGATGTTTATCTCTGAAGTTGCCCAAGGATCTATACTTGGATACCCCCTCTTTCTCACCTATATACATGGTCGCCAAGGAGAACCAGCTCTACATCCACCATCTGTCACAATCTCTTCACAACCTTTGTGTTGTCAGACTGCTTGTTCCACATCCAGTCCTCCAGCTAAGCATTATGAAGACAAAAGCCTTCCTCTTTGGTCCCCTTGCTACCTGTTCTAAAATTCTTGCCCAAAATGCTTTAATATTAAGGTAATTGATCTCTTTCAGGTGATTACCTTAGACTAGGCAGCTTCTGGGAGCTTTCCTGCCAAGTTGTTTCAAGTTTTGGGCCTGCATTAGACATATTACATATTAGACAAAATAAGGGGGAAGCCACTTAGGACACTTTAAACCACTTTAGTCAGAGGGTTTTGAATCTTTGGAATTCTCTATCTCAGAGGGCTGTGGAAGCTCAGTCATTGAGTATGTTTAAAGCAAAGATTGACAGATTTCTAAATACAAATGACATAAGGGGATATTCAGGATAGTGTGAGAAAAAGGCTTTGAAGTAGATTATCAGCCATGATCATATTGAAGGCGGGACAGGCTTGATGTGCTGAATGGCCTACTCCTGCTCCTAAGTAATGATGTTCCTATGTTCTTACATTCTTATGTTCAATGTGTCACACTCATGGAGGGAACAGTGATGAAATGTGAAATGAACTGGAGCAACAATGAAATAAAAGTAAATTGTTGAACTAAACTATAAGAAAATGGACCCGTTTCTACCTGACAACATGGAGGGAGAGGTCAGGTGATCCCTTCCTGTATTGCCAATCAACATGTTGTTTATTGAAAACAAGACTATTATTAATGTCTGGAATCACCTTGAGGAGGCACATTGACATGTGAAACAGCCCATTCCAAACTAATAACTCCCAGCATTAAAGATTGGGCTAGCAAAGGCTTTTGCAGACAGACTGACTCCGAAACCAAGTCCAAGATAATAGGTGTGAAATAACATCTATTTATCAAAATGGACCACATTCAGTCCCCACATCCTGGGGCAATGTATGAACACCCCAGGGAAGAGCATCTTGAGTCATTTGACTGAAACCAAAACCTGATAAGTTTTTACCTTAAAAGAAGTAACTTCTCTGAGGGAGAACAGGAAAGCCATTCCAGCCAGAGAAATTGTGAGATCGATCCAGCAAGGAAAAGAGCTGTGCCACCACCATTCTTAAACTATTGAGGCAGAGAGATTGCAAGGTGACTTTGAAAACTCCCTCATCTGCAAAACTTTCCAGCACCAACTTCGGACTGAGTTTTAATCAAAGGAGTCTGCAACACTTCATCAATTCCAAGACAAGGAATATTCAGGCATGCAACGCTGTTAAAGATCCCTCCAAGAAAACCAAGAAGGTTTCAAAGTGAATTCTCTTTACAACAATTGAACTCTATTTGCATGCTACCCTCTACTTTCTATCTTTTCTTGTGTGTCTGCAAATCTATGAAAGCATGAGTAGGTGAGGTTGCAAGCATTTCTTTTATTTGTTCGGGGAATGTGGGCTTTGCTGGCTAGGTCAGCATTTATTGCCCATCCCTAATTGCCCTTGAGAAGGTGGTGGTGAGCTGCTTTCTTGAACTGCTACATTCCTTGGGGTGTAGGTACACCAACAGTGCTGTTAGGAAGGGAGTTTGAGGATTTTGACCCAGTGAAGTAACAGCGATATAGTTCAAAGTCAGGATGGTGTGTGGCTTGGAGGGGAATTTGAAGGTGGTGGTGTTCCCATGCATCTGCTGCCCTTGTCCTTCTAGGTGGTAAAGGTTGCGGGTTTGGAAGGTGCTGTCGAACGAGTCTTGGTGAGTTGCTGCGGTGCATCTTGTTTATAGTATACACTACTGCCATTGTGCGTCGGTGGTGGAGGGAGTGAATGTTGAAGGTTGTGGATGGGGTGCCAATCAAATGGGCTGTTTTGTCCTGGATGGTGTTGAGCTTCTTGAGTGTTGTTGGAGCTGCACCCATCCAGGCAAGTGGACAGTATTCCATAACACTCCTGACTTGTGCCTTGTAGATGGTGGACAAGCATTGGGGAGACAGGAGGTGAGTTACTCGCAACAGAATTCCCAGCCTCTGGCCTGCTCTTATAGCCATAGCATTTATGTGGCTGGTCCAATTCAGCTTCTGGTCAATGGTAACCCCCAGCATATTGATAGTGGAGGATTCAGCAATGGTAATGCCGTTGAACATCAAGGGGATATGGTTAGATTCTCTCTTGTTTGAGATGGTCATTGCCTGGCACTTGTGTGGTGTGAATGTTACTTGCCACTTATCAGCACAAGCCTGGAAGTTGTCCAGGTCTTGCTGCATATGGGCATGGGCTGCTTCAGTATCTGAGGAGTCACGAATGGTGCTGAACACTGTGCAATCTAAGAGAGCATCCCCACTTCTGACCTTATGATGGAGGGAAGGTCATTGATGAAGCAGCTGAGGATGGTTGGGCCTAGGACACTACCCTGAGGAACTCCTTCAGTGACGTCCTGGGACTGAGATGATTGATCTCCAACAACCACAACCATCTTTCTTTGCGCTGGGTATGACTCCAACCAGCAGACAGTTTTCCCCCTGATTCCCATTGCCTCCAGTTTTGCTTGGGCTTCTTGATGTCATACTCGGTCACATGCTGCCTTGATGTCAAGGGCAGTCACTCTCACCTCACCTCTAGAATTCAGCTCTTTTGTCCAGGTTTGGACCAAGGCTGTAATGAGGTCAGGAGCTGAGTGGCCCTGGCAGAACCCAAACTGAGCATCAGTGAGCAGGTTATTGCTGGTATTCTTTTAATAAATAGTTATGTTCGTATAGAGGTAGATAACATTCTTGATAAGCAAGAGGGTAGAAGCTTATCGGGAGTAGGTGGAAATGTGGAGTAATCAGTTCAGCCATGAACTTATTGAATGGTGGAGCAGGCTCGAAGGGTCAAGTGGCCTACTCCTGCTCCTAATTCGTATGTTCGTATGTTTAAAACTATGAGTAAACCTGCCATTCATCTCGTTATTTGACCCTTAAACACTCAGTGTCTAAAAACACTATTTTTAAAAACACTATCTGCGGTCAGTTGAGAGATGAAAATTGAAAGCTACTGACATCATTTCTCACCTGTCCATAACAAATGTCAACAGTCATTCTCATAGGTGGACTACCCATCTCCTAGGAGCTGCAGAGCACTATTACAACTCAACATCCAGTTAAGCAATAGATCATAAGAATAAAATCTTTCATTGTGTGTACCGTCTCTAAATTGTCACAATGCTTGACCAACATCCAATAGTGGAAGAGCAGAAATTTCCTCCAATTAAAAATTCAGAAAACAAAATCTATTGTCTTTGGTCCCTGCCACAAACTCCATTTCCTCGCTGTCGACTCCCTGGCAACTGAACCAGTCTGTACACAACTTTGGTGTTATATTTGACCCAGAGATGAGCTTCCTGCCACACATGCCCACATCACTAAGACCACTTATTTCCACCTCCATAATATTGTCCAACTCCACCCTTCCTCCGCTCATCTGCTGATGAAACCCTCATCAATACCTTTGTTACCTCTAGACTTGATTGGTAGATTGTTCTCCGGGTCAGTCTCCCATGTTCTACCCTCCACAAACTTGAGGTCATTCAAAACTCTGCTGCCCATATCCTAACTCACACCAGGTTCCACTCACCCATCTCCCTTGTGCTTGCTGATCAACATTGGGCTCCCAATCAAGCAATGCCTCGATCTTAATATACTCAACCTCATTTCAAATCCCTCCATGGCTTTGCCCCTCCCTATCTCTTTAATCTCCTTCAGCCTTACAATCCCCCCAGATCTCTGCACTCCACCAATTCTAGCCTCTTGATGTGCATCCCTGATTTTAACCACTCCATCATTGGTGACCATGCCTTCAGCTGCTTCGACCTTAAGCTCTGGAATTCCCTCCTTAAATCCCTTTGCCTTTCTACTTCTCCTTCCTTCTCTTTAAGGCACTCATTCAAACTTACCGCTTTCATCTGGCATAATATTTCCTTATGTGGCTCAGTGTTAAATTTTGTTCTAGGCACCTTGGGACATTTTAACTGTGAAAATGAGGAACTGAAATAAATTAGTATTAATAAAGAGGTAGTACTCAAAACATTAACTGGATTGAAGGTTCATAATCCCCTGGACCAGATGAGCTACATCCCAGAGTGTTGAAGGAGGTGGCTACAGAGATAATGGATGCATTGGTGGTTATCTTTCAAAATTCTATAGATTCTGGAAAGATTCCTGCAGACTGGAAAGTAGCAAATGTAACCTCATTATTTAAGAAAGAAGGGAGAGAGAAAACGGGGAACTAGTTTGACATCAGTAGTATGGAAAAGTTAGAATCTATTCGAAAGGATATGATAACTAGACACTTAGAAAATAATGATTTGATTGGCAGAATCAACATGAAGTTATGAAAGGGAAATCGTGTTTGACAAACCTGTTGGAGGTTTTTGAGGATGTTACTTGAGCATAGATAAAGGAGAGCCAGTGGTTGTGATGTATTTGGACTTACAGAAGGCTTTTGATAAGGTCCCACACGGGAGGTTAGTAAACAAAATTAAAGCACATGTGATTGGGGGAAATACACTGGTAAGAATTGAGAATTGGTTAACAGACAGAAAACAGAGAGTAGGAATAAACAGGTCATTCTCAGGATGGCAGGTCATTCTCAGGATGGCAGACTCTTACTAGTAGGGTACTGCAAGGCTCAGTGCAGGGGCCACAGCTGTTTACAATCTATATGAATGATTTGGATGAGGGGACCAAATGTACTATTTCCATATTTGCTGATGACACAAAACTAGGTCAGAATGTAAGTTGTGATGAGGATGCAAAGAGGCTTCAATGGGACTTGGACAGGCTAAGTGAATGGGCAAGAACATGGCAGATGGAATACAATGTGAATAAGTGTGAAGTTATCCAGTTTGTGAGAAACAACAGAAGGACAGTGTATTTCTTAAATGGTGAGAGGTTGGGAAGTGTTGATGTCCAAAGGAACCTGGGCTTCTTGTTCATGAGTCACTAAAAGAAAGCATGCAGGTGCAACAAGCAATTAGGAAGGAAAATGGTATGTTGGCCTTCATCTCAAGGGGTTTTGAGTATAGGAGTAAAGAAGTCTATCTGCAATCGTATAGACCTTTGGTGAGATTGCACCTGGAGTATTGTATACAGTTTTGGCCTCCTCCTCTAAAGAAGGATATACTTGCCATAGAGGGAGTGCAACAGAGGTTCAGCAGACTAATCCCTGGAATGGCAGGATTGTCTTAAGAGGAGAAATTGAAACTGGGCCTGTTTTCTCTGGAGTTTTGAAGAATGAGAGGTGACCTCATTGAAACTTACAAAATTCTTACAGGCTGTGACAGAGTGGATGTAGATAGTGTCAAGAAAACATGATATGCCAAATGAGGAGTTTTAATTCATTGTTTGGAAACTTTCATTAAACTTGTAATGGCAAAAAAATTCGATAGTTAACTTTTAAAAAAGCTGGCAGCCAAGATTCTCACCGCAATTTGCATTTGAACACCTTACACATTCCAAGGTCTCCAACAGGAGACACATGTCTGATGAGCCTGTACCCAAAACAATGGCTTGCTCTAGTGATTGAATTATCTAAGATTGCTTTCATTAGCATGACATTGAAGGCCATCCTGGCACATCGGGCTGAATTTTAAGAGCTCACCGCCAATCTCGGTAGCGAGCTCAAAAAATGGCGGCCCGCCCAAGTGGACTGCACGCCAAAGAGCCACCGTGGTTTCCCGCACAGCGGCTCATTTAAATGGCCGGAGCGGCTCGCACACCCCCCAATCACGTGGGGGGGTGGGGGGTGGGTTTGCGGGCTGTCCGTTGCTGGCAATGAAGTAAACCCCCAAAATAAAATAAATAAATTTCTAATGCCCCTTTTCCATCCCCCCGTCCAATAACAACTACAGTAACTATTTGCCTTATCCCTTCAAAACACTTACCTTTTACATCTAACCTTCCACATCCAAATTGCACAAAGTATAAACGTCAACCCTTCCCAACATCCACTACACCCATTACGTTTATTTGACCTCGTTCCCCCACCCCTGCATTGACAATCCTACCTCCTCCCGCCTCCCCACCAGTGTGGCACCGCATTTCCCCAGACAGGGATTTGAAGGCATGGGAATGCCAACCGCTGCACTGAAGATTGCGATGGGCCCTCAAGGTAAGTCTATTTAAATGCATTCATTTTATTGATTTGAATATTTTAATTGATGTTCCGTCACCCAGCAGCAGTGGGGGCCGCCACAGAGCCTCACCGCCACTGGGAGGATCGGGCCAGGCCCTCACCACATTGAGGTCCATGGCAGGCCGCATACAAAGCCATCTTCAGGCCCTCCCCTAGCACGGAACCCGATGCCTGGGGAGAACAAAATTCAGCCCATTGCCTTTGAAAGAGCAAATACCTCCAAGTGTAAGTATTGGCATTCTGAGGCCTGAGAAGATGGAAACGTTTAACCTTGAATCTCATTAGAAGGTTCCAGAGGCAGTCATGTGATTGTCTGTCCATCTTTGTGAAAGTTGGGAGTTTCCTTTGGACAAAGACAGTCAAGCCAGTGATTCATTCTGGGCAGAAACCAGGAGCTCTCTCTCTCTCTCCAGAAAACCTAGGTGCTGGTTGCTGGATCCAAGACAAAGACACCAGGGAAAAAGGCCACATACGATTCTGCCTATGAGAAAACCCTGAACCAGGGGGGCCAGCCACAAACTGCACATTTACCAGCCAAAGACTGCAGGAACACAACTTCAGCCAGAAGACAACGGAATCATTCAACCCCACTGACTGTGTATTAATTTTTATTTGTTCTGGACTCTAATCCAACCACAAATTTACCCCACAAATTGTGTGTGATTCTCGTGTGAGTGTGTGCATGAATGTGTTGTATAATTTTATTTTGTTTTAGATTGTGTTTAGATTGCTATGTACAATAAACACCTCTTTCTTGTTTAAACGCATGAAAAGATGTCTGATTTGGTTCTTTTACAATCACAGCAAAGGTAAAAGATAAAACACTCACTGAAGTGGTAAGCACATCCACTGTTTAAAAAGGAATAAACTCTGTTGTGGTCAAATAAGAGAAAGGACAAGAGGGGAGCCTTGTGACTCTTCGTCACCTGGCCCTAACAATAGGATGTTTCCCCTGACTGCTGAGTCTAGAACCAAGGTACATCATCTCAGAATAAGGGATAGGCCATTTAAGACTGAGATGAGGAGGAATTTCTTCACTCAGAGCGTGGTGAATCTTTGGAATTCGCTGCCCCAGCGGGCTGAAACTCAATCATTGTGCACTTTCAAGACAGACATCGATAGATATCTGGATACAAAAGACATCAAGGGATATGGGGATAGTGCAGGAAAGTGTTGTTGAGGTAGATGATCAGCCATGATCTAATTGAATGGCAGAGCAAGCTCGATGGGCTGAATGGCTTACTCCTGCTTCTATGTTCCTATTTTATTATGTTAAAGGCACTATATAAATTCAAGTTGTTGTTGTTGCACTGAATTGGATGATCTCAAGTAAGCCACCACATTGTCTCTTACATTTCACAAGGCAAACTGAAAAGTGAGATGAGAAAGATTATGAACCAACAAACAGGTTTATTTAACGTGAAATATATGAATAAATGGAATACCATTTGAATAGGTCAACCTATTACATACCATAAACATCATAGCTACAATCATAAAGTAAAACTTACCCAAATTCTCTTCTAGACCAAATAGGTAGCAATCTCAAAATGTTATGTACATTTACAAATAATATTTGGATATTTATATTCCTGATGACAGAAGATGGTTCTTATTTGGAAGCAAGTAACATGGCTGATAAGACATGGAAGTTGTTAACGAGGGAACCTATCTGCTGCCCGTATCCTAACTCTTACCAAGTCCTATTTACCCATCACCCCTGTTCTCCCCAGCCTACATTAGCTCCCAGTACAGAAAGGCCTCAATTTTAAAATTCACATCCTTGTTTGCAAATTTCTCCATGACCCTGCCCCTTTGTATCTCTGTAATCTCCTCCAGCCCAATACCCTTCCAAGATCTTTACACTTCTCCAATTCTGGCCTCTTGAACATTCCTGATTTTCAGTGCTCCACCGTTGGTGGCCATGCCTTCAGCTGCCAAGGCCCTAAGCTCTGGAATTCCCTCCCTAAACCTCTTTGCCTCTCTACCTTTCTCTCCTCCTTTAAGGAGCTCCTTAAAACCTAACTCTTTGACCAAGCTTTTGCTCATTTTTCTTAACATCCCCTTATGTCAAGTCCTCAAGGTACTGCCTCAAACAGCTTCAAACTTTTGTCTGATATTAAAATTGTGAATGTAGAAGTTGATTGGCTTATTTTTTAAAAAGCACCGTAAAACTTACAAGAATTGAATTGATATGTTTCAATTATGTTTGATAACGCTGCTATGAAGCACTTAGAAACACTTTACCATATTAAAGGTGCTATATAAATGCAAGTTGTTGTTGTCATTACTTCATGTAATTTTGCTTTACATCGCCACTGCAGTTATAAACAACAATTGCATTTATGCAGCACCTTTAACATAGACTATGGAAAAAAAATCACCAAGTGCTTTGCAGTGGCTTAATCAGAAAATGGAAGCCAAGCTGCAGTAGGAGATGTGAAGAGTTCATGAAAATTTTGATTAAAATTATGTGCTTTAAGGAGGATTTTAAAAGGAGGAGAGAGAGATAGGGAGCTTTAGAGTTGGGAAGAAGTTTAGGGAGAGAATTCAGTCATGGGCTCTGGGCAGATGAAGGCATGGGCATCAATGGTCGGGTGAACAGAGGGCGGAGGAAGGGAGATAGTGTTAAATGTGGCATGAATCGAGTGTCAGACATCAACAAGACACCAGAATGAAGCACATTGAGCCCCCTTGAGGAGGTAGCTTCACTCCACTTTATCTCCAGTTCATTTCTGGCCTTGACACCAAATTCATATTTCAAGCTCAGCATCAGTGTGAAGCTATTTCACACAGAGGCTGAACTGTGGAGTGTAAAGGTACCAATCGTGAAAAAAACCTTAAATTATGAAATATATTTTCCATACTTGTAGTTATTGTGAAGATCAAATTATAAAGACATTTTGATAAATAAAGCTGATACCAAAAACAAAAAATGAGACCATGAGCTCCACACCAACAATTCTTTCCCTCCCCCAAGTTTAAGTTATTCTGTAGGCCACATGCCGATTGTGGAAAGGGGTGGCCTGCTCCTAGATACTAGCCAGTGCACCCTTCAGCTAACTACTCGGAGATGCAAGGTACTGACTAGGCAAAACCTTCCCCTCCCATTGTCTCTCTGCAGAAACCAGGAGCTTTGTTCAGCATCACACCACTCAGCATGGCTCAGATCAGAAATGGGGTAGAGTTGGAGGACCAAACAAGCATCTCACCAGCACAAATCATCAGTCCTGGAAACATCCGTATTAGTGTTTGTGAGGTCTCATTCCACTTAAAATGTTTACTTTCTTGCTGTGCCCAAGTCTGTAACATAGAATCACATTGACATCATCAGTGTAAGTCATTCTGCCTGTAGGTTGTTTGATAAATCTTATTGAATGTTATTCTTGTTAATGAGATTTTATTTCCATAAGTGGACATGTAAATAAAATTGTTTGAAAAGGGGAACGGAAGTTTTTGCAGTCGTTCCAACATCATGTGCTTGCTCCAAAGACTTTGAGAAAATGTTTCACTCACAATGTCGGATCATCCACTGAATGTGCTACACAGGAGCATAGTAAAGTTCTTATTTTCATCTTGATGTAGGTTATTTAGTAATAGAGGATTGAATTGAAAGGGCGTAACTTCAATGGGCACAAAACATTACAGCAGCAGTTTAGTCGCTGCTCGTGGAATCACCTTCAGTGGCCTGCCTGTCTTATAACCATCATGGCCTAGAATTTCCTCCATGAGTGCAACACAGAAGTTATACCAGAATATGTGCCCATTCTGCTGATGCAAATTTCCTGTGAATATTATTAGAAATCCCCAAAACGTAAAATGGGTGTAAATCCCATGAACAATCGGGCTCAAGGAAAGCACCAATTTTGCACCATGTATTTCTTCATTAAGTATGAATATTGAAGTTTCAACTCCTTTAGCCATCAGTCAGGCACATCAAGCACACCATGTTAAGAACCTGCAATCAGGGAAGCTTTTCCATTATTACTGTGCCTAACACTGAAGGCATAAAAATCTATTCAAAGATGCAGAAAATAAAAAGCAGATTTCAATGAAGAGAAATGTTAAAAACGTTATAAGAAAATGGCAATAAAATGCCAGAGAAAGGATTTTGCTTCCTGCTGAGTCTAAAAATCTGGTCGTAATTTGAAGAGAGCCTCCAAGCAAAAGCAATTGCAGGAAACCCAAAGAGGAGTCCATGCAATATGAGGGCAGGGCCAGCTTTATGGTCAAAAATGGGTTCAGGCAGAGGGATTGATAGATGGTCCTAAAGATTCAGGAGATTTGGCGGTATACTCAAAATTTACGATCTTTTATGCCATCTATTTGAATTGCATCTCACTTGCGTGTGCTGATCGCACAAATATGGAGGGAGTTTAAGGCCCAGTTGTCTAAATGATCCATTGTAAGACACTGATTATTAAACAGGCTGTCACAAAATATACCGTCAAATGAACATGAAACATTTACTGATATACAATGGAAATAATAGAACATCTGTAACTTTATATTATTAACACCTCCTCAACTGCTTCCATGTAAACATCAAACTAACTAATAAATGCAAACTAATTGAGTCATAAGACAGCCTTATGGAATCAGAATATTTCTCTTTTTAGTAAATTCACAATTATTTGGCTGAATAAATTAAAAAGAGAAAAAACAGGTTTATTTTGCAGAACTGATTTAGAAGACACTACAGTATAAATACAAACCTAGTTACAGTCCCAATGAATAGGAGTTATACCCCAGAAGTGAGCCCTATAAAATATCATGTGACTTACTATTAGCCAAACAATTGCATAAAATCGAGGAACTTCAAGCACAGGTTATGTCCAGGGCAAATCAAGCTTCCGCGATCTTTTGCACTGATTTTAAAAACATTGCAGTTGAAGCTGGACCCACCCCCTAAAACTGGCCATGCTCCCCAGATTAAATTAATCACCATTGGGAGTTTCCACTAATTGATAATTGCGCTTGTTTGCAGGCCTTCAAGGAAGCTCTAAAAATTAAGCTGCTTCTTTAAAATTGGGTTGCCCACAAGTGATGGGGCTAGGCACATTGATTCAAAAGACTTATATTTTTGAGATAAACCCATTTTCCGCTGTATCAATAAAACTGCACCAAGTTACCACTGTTAAATATATCAATAAATATTTTTAAAGCAATAAATTTTTAAAAAACCTACATTCTAAAACGCTGCCCGATTGCACTGGTTCATGGAAGATTTTACATTCAGTAATGCACAAATGAGTTTCAGTGGAAACTTGAGCGAAAAAACACTTCTCAAAACCTAACCTAATTTTGGCTGCAACTGCGATCGGTGATTGCAACCCCAGCGGAAACTCTACCCTGATCAGATTTCTTTTTTAAAGTTCAAACATATCTTATATTTAATATTTATTCAGCATATCCACTCCTCAAAAAGATTCACCATCCAAGTTTATGGGCATCCAAGTACTCTGATGATTCCTCCTAAACTAACATATTCACTATCTTAGCAACAGAAAACCTGTCCATCTAGTCAATAAATGTCATAATCAAAAAACACACTCAGGCCGCCTGCTGTTTGTAACTGAATATCTCTATGAGCAAAATGAAGAATTGTTTGCAACATAACATAATGACTGGAATTAAATAATAGGCAACACAATACAGAGCTGAGGATTACTTTTAACGCAAAGTGAAAATATTGTCAACACATAAAATATTCCTGGTGCTTTCTACTGTTATACCTTATAATTTTCTATTTCAAATAGTTATTGAGAACAATATATTCATGCATGAGGCTTATTTATTTATCAAAATGTGGTGTCAGTGACTCCACAAACTGCCTTCAGAAGAATTTATCCAGTGAGACATTCAGCATGGCACAGTGGACATGGTCGTATTAGTTGAATTGAGGAGTGTAATTGGCACCTGGCACAGGTCTTCCAATGTATTATTGTTACTTGGCTGCTGAAGTACTTCACACACAGTGGGTTAGCACACTGATCCTTTCCAGCTTGTTAGGACAGGGCATGCCCACAGTTTGTACTGCAGTGATCCCCATTCCTTGCATACTCTCCGACACACATGTAAGGGATCCAGGCTCCACCCATACACATGAGCAAGATCAAGAAATGGCCATCGTGAACAGTTATATTATTTTTATTCATTTTGGATCAGGACCAAAAAAGAATTTTTATACACTACAGATTACAACAGGAGAAGCACAGGGAAACTTCTTTTCAGTGAAACCAAGAACAGTAACTCTGGTGGACAATTCCAAACACAAACTGGTATGTCAGGCACGAGCACGCTGAGGTCGCAGCAAGAGTTGCCTTTGTCTTTTTACTCTGTTAGGTCAATCACTCATCCCCATTATATGTCTGGGGCTTTTTTAAAGTCCATCAACTCACACTGAAAAACCACTTATCTCCATAATTTTACTTAGCGAATTGGCTCAGTCCATCAATCCAAATGCAATCGAGCATTTTCTTTCAGTCAAGTTAGAGACACTCCAGCCTATCAGGCTGCATCTCAGCCTCAATGTCTTCTTGTGAACAGCCCAGTTACTCATTTCAGCAGTTCCAAAGGCAATTTCCATATTTTTTACACAGTCAATCACTGAGATCCAACATTGATCTCAATTATCTTTAGTTAAGTAAATCATTAAGTCCCATTGTCAATCATTGCATTTTCTTTTTAAAAATTCAGTCCATCAGACTCATTATTGATCTCAGTGATTTTTTTCAGTGTATCAGTCTAGTCAGTCACTTAGTTCCTCAGTTCCTGCTTGTGGGAACAATTTTTCATTCATTCTAAGTAATAAAATCAGTTTTATCATGAATCTTTACACTCTCTGATGAAAGAATCAAATTACAGTCCCACTACCTGAAGAGCAGAAAGTTTTCCTCGTGTTCTGAACAACATTCTTCTCTCAACCAAAGTTCCCCAAAATGGATGAACTATTCTGCAATCTCATTATTGTTCATGAAACATTGCCGAGTGCAAAATGTAGTCATCTATAGAACATTGACAAAGGAATTTATTTTATGTTGCGTGCTGAAGGGCGGGGAGGGGGTGAAGTACTGAGCAGGGTGCACTAGGGATCAATGTTGGAATCACTATTGTTCCTGATTGACATCAATAGTTTAGAGTCAGAAACTCAATACCAACTAGTGTAATTTGCAGATGGTACCAAATTAGAAGGGGCAGTAGATTTAGGTAAGGTAGCTCAGGAGTTACAACATATGTATGTGGGCAAAACAATGTTGGATGACAATTAGCTTGCAAAATATTATACTTAAAAAGAAAACATGAGTGACAAAGATACTCCAGGAATCAAGTTGTGCTCATCAAGGAGGAAGCTGCAAGAAAATTAAGAATTGTAATAGACTCAATGCCTGAACAGAATGTGTAGTCAGAAGAAGTCATGAGCAAATTGTACAGTGTTCTGGTCAGGCTGCACCTCGTGTACTGTGTCCACTTCTATTTATGCAGACACAGGAGAGACATTCAAGCACTGGAAGCGGTGCAAAAAAGAGCCAAAAGGTTGAACTGTAGGTTTGGAATGAGTTTTGAGAAAAATCTAATAAACTTGGACTTTCCAACCTTGCAAAGGGGCATCTAAGAGTTGGTCATATAGAAGTATATAAAATAGTAACCACTATGGAAAAAAATAAACCACTTTGAAATAAACTGTATAAATTTGATGAGGAAATAGATTTAAGTAAGTTAAAGGTGAATTTAGAATAGATATCATGATGTTTTTCTTTGCACAGAATGATCAGCAAATTGAATGGCATCCTGGATCGAACCGGCATGATAAAAACCCCAGAATCATTTCAGCAACAATGGGTTGCTTCAATAGAGTGACTTTAGTATCCTTCCAGATGGATGATATAAAATGGGCTAAGTTATCTTAAGATCTAGCTTTAGGATATTTCTGAAAGACAGGATAAAGCTTCATTTAAATACAAATTCTTTTGCTTTTCTTCAGAGTTCTTCCATTATCTAGTCTTTCGCTAATTCAAGGTGGGCATCACTCCAGATGCAATATTTTAAATATATATATTTGCATTTTTGCAACGTATACTTGTTTTTAGTTGATTAAATTAGGCACTATGCCACATGTTAAATATTGGAGGGGGAGGAACTAAACTATGATTTGTCTTCAATTCTCCAAATGGTTTTAAACAGTTCTTTCCATTTTAATATTATGTATGATGCAGGATCTGAATTTATCCCATCCCACGGGCTTCTGATCTTTAACAAAATAATGATGCAATTGCCATATAGAACCAACAGACTTACAAACAAGGGTGAAATGTAGTCAGGTGGGACTTGCAGTTACAGCATTCCAATCTAGAACTGGGTCACAATGATGTCTGGCTGAATCCACCATTCCTCATTATCTTATATTAAAATATGTGCATAGTTGGTTTGTAAATAAAAACATTTATTACCACTATTTAGCATAGTGGCGCAGTGGTTAGCACCGCAGCCTCACAGCTCTAGGGACCCGGGTTTGATTCTGGGTACTGCCTGTGCGGAGTTTGCAAGTTCTCCCTGTGACTGCGTGGGTTTTCGCCAGGTGCTCCGGTTTCCTCCCACAGCCAAAGACTTGCAGGTTGATAGGTAAATTGGCCATTATAAATTGCCCCTAGTGTAGGTAGGTGGTAGGGAATATGGGATTACTGTAGGGTTAGTATAAATGGGCGGTTGTTAGTCAGCACAGACTCAGTGGGCCGAAGGGCCTGTTTCAGTGCTGTATCTCTAAAAAAATAACAGAACTGTTTGATTTGTATTTATATTGCCAACAATGGCCTTAAGTTATTGCTTGAAGTCATTTGCCTAGTCCAAACAGGATTTCCATTTAAAAAAAGGACAAGCAACACACATCAGCTAGTAGTGATCTCAGATGTTAGTAGCCTGTCCCAACAACATCAAGCATATAAAAGCATGTAGGAAGAAATGCTGGAAATACTCAGCAAGTCTGGCAGCATCTATGGAGAGAGAAGCAGAGTTAATGTTTCAGGTCAGTGACCCTTCATCGGAACTGGCAAATATTAGAAATACAATAGGTTTTAAGCAAGTAAAGAGGGGGTGGGGCAAGAGATAACAAAAGAGAAGGTGTTGATAGGACAAGGTCACAGAGACTAAGTGACCAGAAGGTCATGGAGCAAAGGCAAACGATATGTTAATGGTGCAGTGAAAGACAAAGCGTTAGCACAGAGAGGGTGTTAACTGACAGAAAAATGAACAGCCCTGGCCCCAAGCACTAACATGAAAAAACAGTGGGTAGGCACAGTAGAAACAACCTAAAATAAAATAAACAAATAAAAAGAAAAAAGAACTAAAAATAAAAAGGGGGGCCCATCACGCTCTGAAATTATTGAACTCAATGTTCAGTCCGGCAGGCTGTAGTGTGCCTAATCGGTAAATGAGGTGCTGTTCCTCGAGATTGCGTTGATGTTCACTGGAACACTGCAGCAATCCCAGGATAGAGATGTGAGCATGAGAGCATGGGAGAGTGTTGAAATGGCAAGCAACCGGAAGCTCGGGGTCATGCTTTCAGACTGAGCGGAGTTCCGCAAAGCGGTCACCCAATCTTCGTTTGGTCTCCCCAGTGTAGAGGAGACCACATTGTGAGCAGCGAATACAGTATACCACATTGAAAGAAGTACAAGTAAATCGCTGCTTCACCTGAAAGGAGTGTTTGGGGCCTTGGATAGTGAGGAGAGAGGAGGTAAATGGACAGGTATTACACCTCCTTTGATTGCATAGGAAGGTGACGTGGGAAGGGGACAAGGTGGTGGGGGTAATGGAGGAGTGGACGGGGATGTCGCAGAGGGAACGATCCCTTTGGAATGCTGACAGGGGAGGGGATGGGATGATGCGTTTGGTAGTGGCTGGACATGGCAGAAATGGCGGAGGATGATCCTTTGGATGTGGAGGCTGGTGGGGTGGAAAGTGAGGACAAGAGGAACCCTGTCGCAATTCTGGGAGGGAGGGGAAGGGGTGAGGGTAGAGGTGCGGGAAATGGGCCAGACACGGTTGAGGGCCCTGACAACCACAGTGAAGGGGAATCCTTGGTTGAGGAAAAAGGAAGACATATCAGAAGCACTGTCGTGGAAGGTTGCATCATCAGAGTAGATGCTTCAGAGATGGAGAAACTGGGAGAATGGAATGGAGTCCTTACAGGAGGCTGGGTGTGACGAAGTGTAGTCGAGGGAGCTGTGGGAGCCGGTGGGCTTATAATGATTATTAGTAGACAGCCTATCCCCAGAGATGGAGACAGAGATGTCGAGGAAGGGAAGGGAAGTGTCGAAGATGGACCATGTGAAGGTGAGAGAAGGGAGAAAACAAAGTTTTCCAGTTCCAGGCGGGAGCAGGAAACAGCACCAATACAGTCATCAATGTACCGGAAAAAGAGTTGGGGGAGGGGGCCTGAGTAGGACTGGAACAAGGAATGTTCGACCTATCCCACAAAAAGACAGGCATAACTAGGACCCATGCAGGTACCCATAGCTACACATTTTACTTGAAGGAAGTGAGTGGAGTTGAAGGAGAAGTTGTTCAATGTGAGAACAAGTTCAGCCAGGCAGAGGAGGGTGGTGGTGGATGGGGACTGGTTGGGCATCTGTTCAAGGAAGAAGTGGAGAGCCCTCAAACTGTCCTGGTGGGGGATGAAGGTGTAGAGAGATTGGACGTCCATAGTCCATAGGAGGCAGTTAGGGCCTGGAAACTGGAAATTGTCAAAATGATGGAGGGCATCAGAAGAATCACGGATGTAAGTGGGAAGAGACTGGACCAGCAGAGAAAAGACAGAGTCAAGATAGGGAGTGGCAAATATTAGAAATGTAATAGGTTTTAAGCAAGTAAAGCAGGGGTGGGGAAAGAGATAACAAAAGAGAAGGTGTTGATAGGACAAAGTCACAGAGAATAACTGAGCAGAAGGTCATAGAACAAAGGCAGATGGTATGTTAATGGTGTGGTGAAAGACAAAGCGTTAGTACAGAGAGGGTGTTAATTGACAGAAAAATGAACAGCCCTGGCCCCAAGCACAAACATGAAAAAAACAATGGGTAGGCACAGCAGAAACAAACTAAACAAACTAAAATAAAATAAACAAATCAAAAAGAAAAAATAACTGAAATTTAAAAAAAACCATTTCTAATATTTGCCAGTTCTGCTGAAGGGTCACTGACCTGAAACGTTAACTCTGCTTCTCTCTCCACAGATGTTGCCAGACCTGCTGAGTATTTCCAGCATTTCTTGTTTTTATTTCAGATTGCCAGCATCTGCAGTATTTTGCTTTTATAACCTCAAGCATATGTTTGGTGTAAGTGTTGCTTTTCTAACTACGAGTAGTCAAACCCGTAAACAAACCAGAAGACACTCTGAAATACCCAATCACAAAGACCTGACTGCAGAAAGCAAAGGGCCCGATTTTGGCAGGGCGGATTTTTTGAGCAGGGGGACGGAGTGTCGGACAGGGAACCTGAAGGCCCAGGTTTCCCTGCATGCTTTGGAGTTTTGACTCAACAGCGTGACATTTGTTTTAAACAGGATTCTATCCAGACATCAGCCTCATTGATGCTGGAGCCACAGGAGCAGGTTAGGAACCTGCTGCTGTGTTAGTGGGAGTGTGGGGGCGGGGTGTCTGATCACCTACCCTGAGGGTTAGATCCTTGACCCGAGCATGATCTAATCCCCAACCCCAGTGAACGGGAGGGGGGGCAGCAGTGGCAGGTCTTTGCATAGAGTGGGCTGTGATGTCAAGGAAGCAGATAAATTTGGTGGGGAGGTGGGTGGGGGGGGAACGGGGTGCACGGTTGCATAGGGAAGCACTGCAGTGGCTCAGGTGGTAGTGCTCTTACCTCTGAGTTACAAGGTTTTGGGTTCAAGTCCCACGCCAGAGCTTGAGCTCAAAAATCAAGGCTGACACTTCTGTGCAGTACTGAGGGAATGCTGGACTGTTGGAGGTGCCATCTCTCAGATGAGCTGTTAAACCATCTGCTTGCTTGGGTGGATGCAAAAGATCGCATGGCACTATTTTGAAGATGTGTAGGGGAGTTACCCCTGGTGTCCTGGCCAATATTTATCCCTCAATCAATATCTGAAAAGCAGATTATCTGTCATTATCAAATTGCTGTTTGTGGGAGTATGCTATGCGTGTATACTGGCTGCTGCATTTCCTGCATTGCAACAGTGACTACACTTCAAAAAGTACTTCATCGGCTGTAAAGCACTTTGAAATGTCTGGTGGTTATGAAAGGTACTATAGAAATGCAAGTCTTCCTTTCTTTTTCTTTCTTTATTTCCTTCTTTCTTTCTTTCCTTGTCCACAAGCTGTCCTCACCTCCCTTGAGCTGCTGAGTTAAATGTGAGTCTCCCGGCCTCATTATAATATTTAAATGACCAACCCAAATGCTGGGAGTGGGTTGACTGACCAGCCCTTTTCTCACTTCTGCTAAACCCAGAAGTGGGTGGGTTTCAGGTGGGTTGGGGCTGGGTCTGAGATTTTAAACCTTTGACATCTCACCCAATCCCAATCCATCCATTTTTGGGGTTCAAATTTCTCCAAAGTTGCTGCCAATTTTCCACACTAATTCTTTGTGTCTAGAATTAAGTTTAAAAAGTAACCTTAATAGCTCAAGCAAAGGGATCACATACATCGCAGTCCTGTTCTCTCAATGATTACATGCAACATTTCTGTTGGAGTCACTGTGTAGTGGTAATAGGGGCCACAGCATATTTCTTTCCCTCCTTTAACACTCCCAACTGCCTCACGGACTGAGATCATCTCATTCGGCTCAAGCGAGAAATTGAATTAGGAATGTTCTGCTGTGTCTGGTTTATTATCACGTCAGGCAGTGCCTTTATCTACTACACCTTTTATATATAGCTTAAGTATATTTTTTTACATTTATCCATTCAAAGCAATACCCTTTGATGCAACATCATTCAGGCAAAATGGTTTTCCCAGTTCAGATGTAAAAACCAAGTACAATTGAATGGAGACAAAAAGAATAAAGACACATAGGTTGAAGAAACAGCCTTTGAAATCAACAGCTTTTGAAAGTTCAAGCATGATTTTCAAAGCACTACATGAAAAGCCAGCAGCAGTGAGTGTCCATCTTTCTGAATACATACATATTGATCTTTCCCAACACTTTCTCCAGTTGGGAAATGGCGGCAACAGCATAATATACAGCTTACCTTCCACATCTAATGAAAGAATTCCAGAAGGCTGTTTACTTCAATGTGGAGTATACCACTATTAACAAGTGAGGGTACAAACTCGTAAATAAAGGCCAAAAACTGTGAAGTAAGATTTGAGGGGAAAAAAACATAGTTTTCACAAAAGAAAACCTGCTTTGTTTCATTTTCACCAAAGGTCTGCATCTGTCCATATAAATTCAATACATATCCGTAAATAACTCCACAAGGCTCCAACATAGCAATTATTTTTTGTCTGCTAGATACATTTACAGAAGAATCAGACAGATGAAATTACAAAGACTGCAGAAATCTTTGCTGCATTGTGATACAAGCTATCAAAGTTCAATGCTGATATGACAAAGAACATATTCAAGTGCAAATTCCATTGCTTCAACAGCAAAAGTACTAATGTCTCAGAATATTTGGAAAACATTTCTTTTGAATAGCTCAGTATCTTCAAATGTAGTATTGAGGGAGTATGGGATGAATTGGATTAGCATAATATCTGGAACAATACGCTTTTAATAGATCATGTGGCAAAAATTACATCTTTGAGAGATTTGGAATCCATAAGCTTCCAGTAGAAATGCTTCATATGGAGCCTGAGTTTGTCTTCAATTAAGTAAGTAGCGGATTCCATCAAAGTTGCTTTTCTTCCTTCAAATCACACGATGGAATCCATGTGCATGTGGTTTTGTTTGCATCAAATTTTCTGTGATCAACTTATTATCACAATTGTGCATAACTTCAGATTCAAATTTTGATGTTTGCAGCAGGAAGAAATTTGAGTGTAGGTAGAAATGTAAAGGGATGCAGGCACTTAAAAGGAAGTGTCAGAATGGTGGTGGAATCCTTATAGTCATGGAAAGGCTCAAAAGGCATTTTTAAAAAATACTTTCATGGGATGTGGGCGTCACCAGCAAGAGCCTGCCATCCCTAAGTGCCCTTGACAACTAAATGGCTTGCTAAGCCATTTCAGAGGGCAGTTAAGAGTCAACCACATTGCTGTGGGTCTGGAGTCGCATGTAGGCCAGACCAGATAAGGACGATAGATTTCCTTCCCTGAAGGACATTAGGGAACCAGATGGGTTTTTACAGCAATCAATGATAGCTTCGTGATACCATTACTAAGACCAGCTTTCAATTCCAGTTTTTAAAAAAAGAATTAATTGAATTTAAATTCCACCAGCTGCCCTGGTGGGATTTGAACCCATCGCCCCAGGGCATGAGCCCGGGCCTCTGGATTACTAGCTCAGTGATATTACCACTACACCATTACACCACCAATTCCCCTATTGGCAGGCTTGGCCAAGGCTGAAGAGGAAAGGGAGCAAAGATCCAGGCAAAACTGAACGGAATGGAAGCCCAAGATGCAGGTATGAATCTGCACATAGATGAATGTGTTGTTCAGCACTCAATCCCTTGTCTGATGGTTGCTGAGGTGGAGGTACGAGTTGCAAGAGGTGGATGGTCCATTTTAGCCATTCCATGGCATCAACCCCAAAGTTCAGCATTGTAACATGCAATAGTTTAGTTTAGTTTAGAGATACAGCACTGAAACAGGCCCTTCGGCCCACCGAGTCTGTGCCGACCATCAACCACCCATTTATACTAATCCTACACTAATCGACAGGTTTGCGTCTGCCTGCAATGAATTTGGCCTAACCATCAGCCTCAAGAAAACGAACATCATGGGGCAGGATGTCAGAAATGCTCCATCCATCAATATTGGCGACCACGCTCTGGAAGTGGTTCAAGAGTTCACCTACCTAGGCTCAACTATCACCAGTAACCTGTCTCTAGATGCAGAAATCAACAAGCGCATGGGTAAGGCTTCCACTGCTATGTCCAGACTGGCCAAGAGAGTGTGGGAAAATGGCGCACTGACACGGAACACAAAAGTCCGAGTGTATCAGGCCTGTGTCCTCAGTACCTTGCTCTACGGCAGCGAGGCCTGGACAACGTATGCCAGCCAAGAGCGACGTCTCAATTCATTCCATCTTCGCTGCCTTCGGAGAATACTTGGCATCAGGTGGCAGGACTATATCTCCAACACAGAAGTCCTTGAAGCGGCCAACACCCCCAGCTTATACACACTACTGAGTCAGCGGCGCTTGAGATGGCTTGGCCATGTGAGCCGCATGGAAGATGGCAGGATCCCCAAAGACACATTGTACAGCGAGCTCGCCACTGGTATCAGACCCACCGGCCGTCCATGTCTCCGTTATAAAGACGTCTGCAAACGCGACATGAAATCGTGTGACATTGATCACAAGTCGTGGGAGTCAGTTGCCAGCGTTCGCCAGAGCTGGCGGGCAGCCATAAAGACAGGGCTAAATTGTGGCGAGTCGAAGAGACTTAGTAGTTGGCAGGAAAAAAGACAGAGGCGCAAGGGGAGAGCCAACTGTGTAACAGCCCCGACAAACAAATTTCTCTGCAGCACCTGTGGAAGAGCCTGTCACTCCAGAATTGGCCTTTATAGCCACTCCAGGCGCTGCTTCACAAACCACTGACCACCTCCAGGCGCGTATCCATTGTCTCTCGAGATAAGGAGGCCCAAAAGAAAGAACACTAATCCCATATTCCTACCACATCCCCACCTGTCCCTATATTTCCCTACCGCCTACCTATACTAGTGGCAATTTATAATGGCCAATTTACCTACCAACCTGCAAGTCTTTTGGCTTGTGAGAGGAAACCGGAGCACCCGGAGGAAACCCACGCAGACACAGGGAGAACTTGCAAACTCCACACAGGCAGTACCCAGAATTGAACCCGGGTCACTGGAGCTGTGAGGCTGTGGTGCTAACCACTGTGCCGCCCTAAAGAAGAGTTTAGAGATACAGCACTGAAACAGGCCCTTCGGCCCATCGAGTCTGTGCCGACTATCAACCACCTAATCCTAATCCTACACTAATCCCATATTCCTACCACATCCCCACTTGTCCCTATATTTCCCTACCACCTACCTATACTAGGGGCAATTTATAATAGCCAATTTACCTACCAACCTGCAAGTCTTTTGGCTTGTGAGAGGAAACCGGAGCACCCGGAGGAAACCCACGCAGACACAGGGAGAACTTGCAAACTCCACACAAGCAGTACCCAGAATGGAACCCGGGTCCCTGGAGCTGTAGAGGGAGGCAGAAGCACATTTATGGCCACAGCTGACTATAATAGTTACTGACTGTGCCACTTCAATGCTGCACCATAGCTGCAAGTATCCTTACAGTATTTTGTATAGGTCTGCCCCTGGCAGTCTGATTATCTGGATCCTGTGAAGACTGTTCCCCACATTCACCAGCAGGTTGGTGCAACAATTCCTCTAGATGTGCTTGGTGGAATAGTGACTGACATGGATAATCAGGCTGTGCTGGCTACTGGTTACCCTGAAATGCTTTCTTTCTTGCAGTTCAACTTAAAATGGTAAACTGTGATTAGGGTACTTCCAAGGAAGCAACCAGTATTGCGATAAGTCAGGCATTCACAGATTTTATCTATGACATTGGGTTTCTTCCTAATTGCTTAAAGAAAGCCAGTCATTGACCTGGAGCCCAAAATTAACAAGCACCTTCCAATCTGCTTTGATTAAACTGATCACTTAAATAAACACAGGGTGAAGAAATATTAAGATTTTCTGGCCTTAAAGTGACACAGTTCTAACTTAGCAGGAGTGCTTCAGTATTTTTGAAACAGCATACACTCTGATTTACTCTAACCAACACAACTGGAGATTCACTAGCCTGCTATAAAAGATCAGAGTGCTTTCTTTCTTCAGTTAGCAATATATTTTCTTGGCGCCGAACAGCTGGTCTTGTGCTAGTGTATAGATTTCTGTATCATCAATACACATATGAAGTGATCCCATCTGCTGGGATATGCCCCACTGTATTTGTGAAGAGAGTTTGGTAGCTTTGTGTGAGATTACATTTAAGCTAATAAGCAGATCACTGAGAGTGAAAGTGATTATTGACTCCTCAGGGAATGTGTCTCTGTGAGGAGGCAGTGCAGAAAAGCTTCCAGTTTTTAAGGGACGAAGCCCACTTAGGAAAAGCACCTAAGGCTGATGGCAGAGAAGACAATCTGTGAAAACCCAAAATTATTACACAGGTCATCTGTAATGGAACGGCCCAAGGTGAGGACAAATGTTTCTTCAGAAGAGAAAGAGAAATCCAAAGGGCGAGTCATTCATACCATTTGTGGATACCCTGTAATAGTACAGATCCAATTCCTCAAATCTACATTACTCTATTCTTTGTTGAATATGCTCTAAGTTCTAAGTCTGAAGATGTTACTTCTGTGACTTTCTGTATTTGGTTCTTCTATTGTGGTTTGGACCAAAGTACCTCTCTGGAGTCGCGACATATTGGGGTAGAGTTCCTATTAGGTTGCATTGCTTTTTCCAGCACAATTTGCCTGAAATTATCCAAACCAGCACAAATGATCAAGGAATTTCAGGTGCAGGTTACATTCAGCACAAATCGGGTTTCAACAAACTTTTGCATTAGATTAAATAAACATTCTACTGAAAGTCGGCCCCACCCATAAAACTGGCCACACCCACAGATCAAATTAAACACCATGGCAAGTTTCTGCTAATTGCACCTGTTTGTTGGTCTTCGATGAGGCTCTTAAAATTAAACTTCTTTTAGACACAAGGATACTAATAAGTACCCTTTTAAAGTTTTTAAATATTAAAAGAATATTTAATTTACTAAGAAACTGACCACTGCAGATCAAAATTGAGTTACTCATAGGTGGTGGAGTAGGCATTCATTAGAGATTCTTAGCTTTTACGATAAACCAATTTTCAGCTGTTTCAGTAAAACTGCACCAGGTGACCATTCTTAAAAATGTCAAGGAATATTTTTTAAGGCAAGAGAAAGAATACAACAGATACATCCTAAAATGTATGCTGTCAGATGGTGCTGGTTCATGGTAGATTTTATGTTAAGCAAAATGCGAATGAGTTTGAATGGAAACTTGTGCAAAAAAATCAATTTGGAAAACTGACACAATTTAGAGCAACATTTGCATCCGGATTGCTGGTTGCGCCCAAAGTGGAAACTCTACTCTGATTTATATTTCGCAAATAAAATGAAGTGATAACTTAGAATCATGATTCTCTGGGCTAGCTCAGTCTCAAAAAAGATATAGATTATATACTGCAGCTCCTCAGCATGGATTCTGGTGATATCACCCATTAAATAGACCACTGAAGTGCTAGCAGTTATAGATAACCCTTATGTGGAACTGAATTGCAGATTGTGTTGCAACGCTGGTAACATCACTACCAACTTGGGCTTGACTTTTTGGCCAGCCAGGTCGAGGATTGGATGTGGGCGGGAACTAAAAATAGCCCTGCCAGCCGGCCTGCCAGTTCCCTGGCTCTATTCCGCCCCCAGGCCATTTTGTAGAGATGGGATGGGTACGGCGGGGGTGTGGCAGGGAATACCCACCCACACGTGGTAGGTAGCCCTCATGGCTCATTAAGGGCCACTTAAGGCCAATTAAAGGAGGCTGACTGCGATTTTCCAATCAGCCTTCAGGTTCCTGCAGGCGGTGGGGGCCAGTTTAGGTGGCCTCCTGGCAGCAGACGGTGGGGTGGGAGGAGTTGGGGGCCAGCCAGCACTCCAGGAAGGCCTAGAAGCCCTCCCTTCCTATCTGGGTGCTGCAGAAGAGGCTCTCCTGCCCACAGTGGTAGTTTGGCTGCAAAACCCATTTTTTAGCATGAATTCAAAAAAGGTTGGAGAGAGGACACCTCTATTCTGAGCTGCCCTCTACCTTCCTTACATTCCATCACAGCCTGCTGCTCTTTTTGAAGCTGGAAGGCCTCTGATTGCCCCTCCAGCTTCGAGAGCCCATCCACCATCCTTATCTGGAAGGCAAGCCCGCCCTCTGGCAATTAATTGGCTGTCCCAGGGAAAATCACACTGTTTCCCTCACAGTGCAGGCTTCGGACCCACATTTCAGCCTGACAGTGGGGTTCAGAAGCCTGCAGGGAAAATCCTGCCCCCTGTCACCACACTTTTCTCAATTATAATGTCACAATGTGAATACCAAAAAAATGTAGTTATCATCATTCTATGTCAACTCAGGTATTGCATGATCCGGTCCAGTACATCTTTTGTATCAGAGCAGCCCCTTGTGCATTTGTATGACATTTTCATTTCCCAGATCAGCTTTTCTAGTCACCTACAATTTAATGGCAAGTTAATGGTTGTTCTGCACTGTGAGCAGGCTTTTACTTGGAACAGGAATTAAACTTTCCAAACTCATTTCACAGAGAACTCTTACAATGATTAGAGGCAAGAGACAAGCTAGATTTGCGCCCAGGTTCTAGAAATGAGAGAGTAATACTTGAACCCTTCAACCCTCTGAGAACTCTATGTCCTCCAACTCTGACATCTGGCCTCTCCCACTTCCTTCTGCCCACAATTGGTGGTCATGCCTTCAGCCATCTAAAAACCTACCTCTTTGACCACAGGAAAAGTTCCTTTTGTCAGCTGATGTGGTTTTATACACATACAATGATATAGAAAGCCTACCACTTAAGCAAATTGAAAACATATTACCATAAAATATGGTGACCTTCAATTATTAAAGAAACAAAATGGGGACACACCCAACGCAACAATATTTTTTCCATGATTCTGTGCTGAAAGCCAGATATCAAAATAAAAATGTTACACTTGTACAAAGCATTTTCGAAAACAGTGAAATATGAAGGAGGAGATGAAATATGCACTGATTTTATGTTGCAACATGGATAATCTGAATTAGCAACAGAATGCAGCACAGATCTCAAGTATGGAGTGGATAGGTGGATTTCAAAATAAGTTATGTTAAGAAGCGTTAAGAACTTTTAAGGGCATTGAAACTGTTTCATTCCAGATTAAACCATAATCTGATTCAGAAATGACAATTGCAGTAATTATTGCTTTGGCAGTGAAGTAATTTCTCTAATATTAGATTGCGGTAAGTTTTCAACAAACATTCTAAACCTGGTAAGGATTAGTTCCTTACTAGGCAATGCTAATGTCTGATTCTACAATCAGGGGATGCTTCCAGCTCATTTTTCATCTACAGAGCCAAGTAATGCACAATCTATTTTCGAAGCGTTCAGTAACCAGATTTGCAAACCACTTGCAGTTCTTTTAAAACATTGTACCGTTTACCGCTATTAGCAGTACTGCCAACTAACAGTTAAGAAGGAGCTATCGGAATATAAAATCAGTGTAAACTCTGGCTTTGCTCCATGCAGTTGGAAAGCAATCAATTCAAAGCAGTAATACCAGTGAACCTGAGACGCATAAACTGTAACAACTTGGAAGATGGATACGGTATTCAAGCCAACTTTCTCTTGTTGGTTATATGTGGGTAAAATTTAAATCATGTTATTACTGTTATAATGGACAAGCCAAATGCTGATAACTTTCCAAACAATGCATTGTGGTTAACAGCTTCACCTATCCTAAGGAGTTTGGGAGAGAATTACTGCCATTAGGGACGAAGCAAAAGTAACAAAAGAAGGTAAGATGAAAGAGCTGAAAACTAAGGCAGACAGAAGGGCTGAATGAAAGAAGGAAGCGGAATGGCAAGGGGCGGAGAACCTTTTGCGGAGGTAACTTGCCACATCGGACATTGTGACCTGAAGTGACAAAGTGTAAATTTAGATATCCGGATATTTCTGTGGCTGCCAAGTTTTAAATGGAGTGGTCACAATAGCTGAGAAAAAGTAAACAGCATCTCGATTGGTAAATAATAGGAACAGAGACGCAATAAATGCTGAGCTTTCGGGAAAGTCCAGCTTGGCACAGACATGGACTCAAAAACAGATGTGTTTCTCATTATGCTACATTGCACATGCTCCAGAACATACATAACTACAATTTCACCAACGTCTGTTGTGATGCCTTCAATGGGGATAGAAGACTGAGAATTTCCCAACATCGCTAGCACATTAGGTCCACCTTTCACTGCCAGATATTTTAAATTTAATTCAATTTGAGCAGCAACAATCTGAAACATAGTGGGGATGATTTTAACTCTGGGCAGTATTGGAACAATTGCTTGTTATCCTTTTCATTTGCTTCAATGGAAAGGGAAATTAACAGCATATGATATTGTCCATTTGACACCAAACATCCTCAACCGTCCCCCCTCCTTATACACAAATGACTAATCCAACTGAAGCTTTGAAGGACATACCATCACAATAGTTGCAGATCTGAACACTATATTCGAATCCAGCATTTTTTGTGGTTTGGTAGTCCCTATCTTATTGGAAAGCCAAGGCTGCTGTAAAAGCACAGCTGTGCCCATAGAAACATTTCCTGTGGTTCCAGACAGGGCAAAAGATAACTATCAACATTCAAGTTTACTGTCTCTTTGCAGGAAACATTGTCAATAACAGGTACAGGATTGGAAATGAGTGAGAGTGATGAGATTTGAAGCAAAGATTAGCGGCTGACATAGTTGGCGCTCAAGCCTGTCACCTGATATTAAACAAAGGGCTCCTCCATATTGCTTTTTTCCACCCGTTGTTCCATTGATCTAATTTGTTCATTTGCAGTTCCACCAGATTGAAGAGGTTCAGCTAATCCCAATTGAAAATAATCTAGGAAACTTCTAATATTTGTGAAAGGAGGTTTTATAACACACGCTGTGGAAGATTAAAGGGAAATTTGCACAAAAGAAAATAAAAGACGAGAAAAAACGAAGGGCAGTGCACTCAGAGGGCAAGATTTTGTGTGGCGGTCGAGGGCGGGAATGGAGATTTGTGGGGTGGGGGGGGCAAAGAATTGCAACACAGCTGTCTGACTGGAAATCCGGCACCATGATGTCGGTCCTGGATTTTATCAGTGGCGGAAGGCACAATGGTGCACTACTGCCACAGCGCGACGGGAATCTATTTTAAATCGCTGTAATGCTGATTTAATTGCATTTATATACCATTAACAGCAATTTAATGATTGATGAGCAATTCTGTGAATGGCAGGTGGCATGGACGTATGGACGTGCCTGCGGATTCATGACCAGTGAAACCTGGTGGCAGAAAGGCGAGAGAGCACATTGACACGACGGGTAGGCAGCCTTGAGCATTGCTGCATAGGGGAAATGGGGAGAGGGGGTTTGGAGGCCATTGTGGGAGTGCACTGTTGCAGGGATCTGGGCTACCAGGGCCTCTGCAAGGGGGCAAAATGTGTGTTTGGGTGTGGGGGGTCAGTATGGAAATGGCAAACTGCTGTGTGATGGGTCTGATTGCTCACACAGCTGGAACAGAGGGTGGGCCATCATCAAGGTTGGGCTTTGAGGTCCATGAGCGACTCCGCCAACAGGATTATTACATTTTCAGGTACCAAGGCAGGAGGCCAGACCGTTAGAGCAATGCGCGAAGGAGGCAAGAGACAATCGTTCGCACCCATCCTAGTGTCCATTCACAGAGAGTGAAATAAAGGCTCACCTTAGTGCCTGAACTCTGTTGCGTCCCTTCCATTTGTGGTCCCTGTCTTTTGAATGGATGCAATGTGGCCATGGGAGACCATATGTTAACAAGGGCTCTCATCACATTGGCATGTTAATGAGGGTCGCAGTCACATTGGCATTGCCCTAAAGGGGAATGGTGAGGTTTACTTTTCACAATTAAGGCATAATGGCACATGGCTTTCAGACAATAAGACCTAATGAAAAGGAGATTTTAATAACAATGCAAAATGTACATTCTGCACCCATGTAACCCAAAGTGTGGCTTTGTGCTCTTTTTAATCCCTTTGCGAGTGCTCCTATGCAGTGTGATCCTGGCCGCAGCAACTGGGCTGGAGGCAGGCTGTTGATCAGGCTGCCCCTTGGCCTGTGATGATTTTGGCAGCCGTCCTCTGGCTGCCTGCATACTGGGGGTGTCCTGAACCGGTGCAGGACTCTCTTCAGGCATCGCAGCAGCTGGAGCTGGGCTCACTGGCGGAGGGGCTGAGGAGCCAGTGACCACACTTGGATCACTCTGAGGGGAGCCTCCAGATGTGGCTGTCAGCCTTTTCTCCTCCCTTTGAAGGCTTTCTTGAGCCTCCCTACACATCATAGAAGGACTAGGACCTGCAGAAGCCTGTGGGCTCCTGTTCTTTCTCTCATCTTTCCATTGCTGCGCTGAGCTCATGGCCAAGGCGATGGTGTGCAGGTCTGCGTGCATCTGTGGGATCCTGCTCTGCATGACAGTCGCCAAACTCTCGATGGAGAAAGCTATGTGCTCATAGGCCTGAGATATGGCAGCAGTCATGGCATGGATGGACTGCTCCATTGCCCGCTCATGGCTGTGCATGACCTCTGGCATCTCCTCTGGATTTTGCCCTATCCCTCTCTGCAACTCCAGCATGCCCATTGCTGTCAACACCAGAGACTCATCATCATCCTGGGACTCAGCATGGGCCTGGCCACCCACAGTCCTCTGACTGTCAGTGGACTCAGCTGTCGCAGCCAAAGCCAACTGCTTGCGCGCGCATGTGGTGCTCTCACCAGCTTGCGATGACCCTGATTCTGAAGCATAGCTGTTAATCACCGAGGTGGAAGTATCTGCGCTGGTGGAGGCTGCCAGAGAGTCATGGGACGGTGCATCTTCTGAGACGTCTTCCTCCTCAGAGGGGGATGGCTGTCCCCCAATGATTGTGAACTCCTGCAAATGGCTACCTGCATGAGAGAACACAAACATATGTGGGTTAGGCTGTGCAGTTCTCCTGATGCCTAACTAGTGTTATTTTGGTGTCCATGTGCCAATGGGAGACAATCCTCACTCTCCTGCACAGGGACTCTAATCTCCCCATTGGCTATTGAGCAGCCACCCTGGGTGCCCACCAGCTCCATTGTCTCTTCCTCGATGGAGGGAGGTGGATGTACATCTGGAATTCCTCCATCTGTCCAGGACATTTCCATCCCATCATGGGCCCTTTTGTCCTGCAATTGGAAGGTTGGAGATGGTAGAGAATGGCACAGAAATCAACATGGCAGTTCAGCTCATTTCAGCCCCTCATCCCCTACTGGGGAATCTGTTGTCTCTCATACTGGTACTCGCTGTCATGGAAGTTAAGGGAAGTGAGTTATGAAGGAAGGTGGCCTGTGGCCGGGAAACAGCCAAGCATCTGTCAGGAACAGCCAGAGCCTTACAGACTCAGGCAATGCTGCAGCACTCCAACCTCCCCATGTCGCGCAACCTCCCGCGTACACACAATTCTCTAGAAAGCGACTGGTATGGAACACTCACCTTGAAAGGACGTCGGAGGTCATTGACTGCACTGGACCCAGTTGCACTGGGTGATCCCATGGCTGTTGACCTCCTCTGTGATCTCCACCCAGGCTTGCTTGGTCAGGCGGGAGGATCTCTTCTTGCCATCGTGGGGCAAAAGTACCTCCCAACTTTCCCTTGTAGCCTGAAGGAGAATTTTCAGAGTGTAATCACTGAACCATGGGGTCAGCCTGTGTCTTTGTTCGGGCATCATCTTCTGCCCTCCTCGGGGGGCAGGGGCATAAAGGACCCAGTCGGACAAAGGTGTTGGCTGCACTAAGCTGACAATATATCCAGGACAGGAGTGAATGAATGGTAGGCCCTTAAATATGGCGCCAGTACCTGCTGCAGCGTCATATGAGGCCGTAATCAAAAACTCATCTCCCACCGCCGTCACGTGATTAGGGGCACCCCCACCTCTCCTATGCAAAATGGGGGCCCGCCACAAAGTCGCAGTGGGGAAAGTGCCCATGTGATGGACAGGAACAGCACCCTTTACCAGGCTGGCAGTGGGCTCATTAAATTCAGCCCAGAATATTCGTATACAGTTGCCTAAAAAGTCCTGGAGCAATTCTTTTTAAATGGATAACCTAATATATTACACTGACTGAAAATAAAAGTTGGATATCTGTGATTCCCTTAATAAAGGAAATTATTTAAAAAGCAAAGAAAATGTTGGAAACACACAGCACATCAAAATCTGCAGCTGACAGACAATAATAGGTTAATGCTTTGCATGTGATCTTTCACCAGAAATGGAATGGAACTCTTCATCAGGCAGATGAGGTCCATTTATAGGACTGACCTATTAGACTAAACAAACCTCTCCTGATTGACCATTTCATTTCTAATGACAGTTCACGTGCAAAACATTAACTTGTCTTTCCCTTAGCTGTTGATTGACCTATTGTACATTTCAAGCATTTTCCCTTTTCCCCAGATTTCTCGAATTCATATCTTTTTTCCTCCCTAATTGAAACCATTTATTTGCATTTCAACTGTACCTTAAAATGACAAATCTTCCTATATCCATGACACACTGACCTCCAGAAAACTAATATACAAGCTCTGTGTGATCACATTGTATGATTTTGTTTCTCTGCCCTCCCCACCACACTTTTTATATAAATGCTGGATTTTGGCTTCGCCCCAAAACCTTCATCCTGTTCAGGTCAACATGACTTTCCAGCACAAAAATGCACTCATCCATAACGTACAGACACTCTGGTTACACTCTGGGTGCATGTTAAACACAGAGAAGCCTATCTATGATGATTAGTATACATTTCTGACTTGCGTTTGAACTTAGCTGAACCCAGACAACATTTGATTATAATTATTACTCCAGTAATGGAATGATTTACACATGCAAGATGAATTTCTTCATTATCTCACAATCCATAATCTGCAGTTTGAAATATTTGATGATCTTTGCATGCACTGGATACCAGATAACCTTTGGCACTGGGAATTAACAGACACCATAACAGTATAACAACCTCCATGGGATTGACAGAGGAAGGCGAAGATCAATGCAACTTCCTGCAGCCTGATATTTTATAGATTAGCTACATTTTTCCACTTTTTATGCCTGCAATGCTTGTTTAATTGCTGCAAGTTCCTGTGCTAATATTTTTATCTGGAAGTAATAAAAGATGTCATTGTTCATGATAAACATAAAACGTATGTTGTGCAGACTACAATCTGTACAGCCAAAGTATGATGTAGCAGGAAGCACTGGACATCTATTGTGGTAATTATAGATTTCTCAGAGGCGCTATTCTATACACAATATCTTAGAATTACTTGTACTGTGAAATGCTCCTAAACAAAAAATGTCAATCATTTTACCACTTCAATAACTTTGCATTACTAAATATTTTTACATTCCGTAAAATACGGCATGTCTCTTTTTAGTTTACTATTTTTCATTACAATTTTCTCCCCATCGTCCCTGAATCTGCCATATGTTGCTGGGGTACCGTCCCTGGCAACCCCCTCTCCTGCAACACAGCCCCCTCCCTGGCCAAGAAGTGGTAGTCTTCCAGTACTTCCCCCCAGGGGCTGTCAGCAGGCTATTTGTCGATGGAAAATATCGCAGCTTAACGCAACTCTTTTCTCCTCGTCCCAATGTCCATGAAGGCACACTTTCTGGCAAGGTTCATTGGATCATGACCGAGAAGGGGATCATTGGCCATTCTATCTTGTCTTCCTCGAAAGAAGTTGACTGGTAACACCAACCATAGCTTACCCAGCACAGACAGATTGCAGGAATCAAACATTTGAGTCTCATTTCAAGGTAATTATTTGTTAACACTTTTCTAAATGAGACCACTATTATACACACTTTCCCCTTACAGAGTATGCAGTTTTCACTTGCTACTTACAGTTTACATTAATCTGTCACTGAGTATAGCAAATAATTCTAATAAAAATCATTGCATGGCATTACCGCTGCTTGGCCCTTAAGTGTTTAAGTAGTCTGTGGTTAAAAATTATATCGTGCTAATTTCAAAGCAGATCTATAGAAGGAGAAGGATGCTAATTGCTTCCATCACAGTTTTAAAAAGCAAAGCACATCTTGCAAACATTCACATGAAGGGTGATATTTCTTTGTTGCTGTCCATTAGGGCTTTAAAAAGGTAATAATACAGCAGTAATAAAATCAAAAGTGGCAGCAGCAGTAACACTCAGCAGATGGGTAAAACCTTCACATTCCTCTTGCAGCAAACTTGTTTTGTGAAAAGAAAAACATGCAGAACTACCAAAAAAAACCTGAAAAAGATCCAAATAGCTCATAGCATTTCATTGTATGAAGTACAGAGTCCTTTAAAGACCTGAGTTTCTTCCATCATTTCTATTTTGCTCATACTACATTTGGCTTGCTACAACAACTGAGAGTCATCACAAGGGGAGTTTTCCACTGTGAGCACTGCTGGTGGTGAAATCCTACCCGCATTCTTTGGGTAGACTCAAAGCTAACTACTGCTTTCTGTAGATTAAAATGTAAAAGACTCATTTCCTCGTAACAAGTTTTCCAACAGAAGAAGCTTGGCTCCTACCTCAAATCATTCCCAGCAAGTAATTCCCCTTTCCACAGCAACTAATTGATCCAAACCATACAGCCTACTGTGGAACTCAATTAGTGACCTGCACAACACAAAGTAGTAACTTTTTAGGGACCAAAGCAAACATGATTATATAATTGGCAAACACGTCATTGGGGAGACATTGGGTATAGGGATACCTGCTGTTAAAGATGATGCCGTCAGCTTAATTTTACCTTTTATGACAAGGCTATTAACACATTCTGAGGTTTTTGTTAGGTGACTAAGAGTCATTAACAGTGATTAATGATGCAGAGTGCAGGACAGAAAGAGTAAAAGGTCACCTTAGTTCACTGGAGCTCCAAAAAAGAGAAAGAAAGCTGAGTTACTTACTTTATTACTTATTTGACATTGCTTGCAATAAAATTCATAATCAAACTTTCTAATCTGCTTGTTGAGTGGAATTGGACGTACTAAATGATATTAAAACCGAGTGCAATTGTAGTTTAGAGAGTTTGACGAAGAAAAGGACTTGCACTTAAATAGTCCCTTAGCATATTTCTCCAGGATATAACTGAGCACACAATGGACTGCATTTTGGAGTGCACTGATGTATCTAATCAAACATGACAACCATCTTGGACACAGCAAGATCCCACAAAATGAGAGGAAGAGGCTTTAAACTTGTTTTTGGTTTGGGAAGGATGTTTGGCCAGGACAATTCCCTGCTCTGCTAGTAAATAGTGCCATGGGATATTTAACATACAGTAGCTCAAATATACCTCCTTTGGCAATCTGGTGTTGTTTACTCAGTAAATTTCCAAAGAAGCTGAATGTGCTTTTTAAAAAATAAATAAAAGCAAAATAGCTTGATTTCATTAGGCTATTTATAGCTGCGGGACCATTTTTTAGTTTTGCAATTGTTATAAAAGTTACATCCTCCAACTGCTAAAAAAAAAGTAGGACTACCGGTGGCAGATTCACTGAAACAAACAAAAGTATAACAGAAGCAATTCAATGGAGGAAATTTTATTGTAGTTTTTTTTTCCACAAGCCAGAAAGAGTACTGGCTAGAAACCTGTAATTTTTAACTGAAACCTGAAGTCAAGGGCCAGAAGATTTTCTATGCATCAGTCATGTTCTAACTTTCAAAAGAATCTAAAGCAAATTATTACAGATACTGGAAATCTGAAATAAAGACAGAAAGTGCTGGAAATACACAGCTGGTCTGGCAGCATCTGTGGAGAGGGAAACAGAATTAATGGCCAGAATTTTAGGTTGGGCCTACTGGCCGAAAAGTCCATGGCGAGCCTGCCTCCACCTGGCCTGGGGAACCAGGCTAGGATTTTTCACTCCCCAGGCCTTTAATTGGGCTTGGGTGGGACTTCCACCTCCTTGAGGCAGGATGTCCCGCCTAATGGAGCTGTCGGCCAATCAGCGGGCTGGCAGCTTAGTCCCAGCAGTGCCACCAGGAGCAGTGGCCACTGCTGGGATTACACCCAGCTTCAGGAGGAAGAGGAAGGACGGCCCCGGAAAGGTGGTGAGTTTTTGGGGCCTTGCCGAGGACAATCAGCAGGCCCTGTCAAGGCGGGGGTCCCGGTTAGGAGGTTGGGTGTTGTACATAGTGGGCGGTCGGGACTTCGGGGGTGGCCCTCCATGGGGCACAGGGTGCATGATCAGGAGAGCATCCCCAGCCCGCAAGAAGGCTGCCAGGATTTACTAGGCGGGGTTCTTGGGGCCTTTGCCACCCACCGTGGGTAAAATACCAACGGCGGCAGGTGAAGTCTCTTAAGTAGCCACTGCCGCCCTGCGTAAAATTGCAGCAGAGCCAGGAAGGTGTTGGGAACAGCTCCCCCACCTCCCACTAAATTTTTCTGTTTCCCCCCGCCACCAGCCGCTTGTTGGAGGCCCATTAAATTCAGGCCAATGTTTCAGGTCTGTGACCTTTCATAAGAATTGAAACTGATGATTCAAAAGAATCATCACACTTAATAAAAACAGCAAAATATTTCACATTAAAAAAAACTATAAATATTGGGAATTGAATAAAAACAGAAACTGATGGAAATACACAGCAAGTCCCTGAGAATCTTTAGTATTTCAGGTTGAGATATTTTAGCTTTTTTTATATTTGGGCATAGTTAAATGAGATTCCAACAAGCTGTCATCTAGGACCCAGATCCTGATATTCATCCTACTAAATGCAGATCCCTTATCCCCATAGTAGAATCAGGGACCAATTTTTCTGTGGGCCCATTATTCTGCCATGGTAAGGGATATGAATTTATTTGTTTAAATGTCGGGAGCTTGTTCATGGACCGTGATCTCTGAGACCGACCTAAAGAAGTATCAGCATAAAAACGTCTTCCAGAACTGAAAAAGGCAGGCAAGCCCCTTCATAGGACAAGCTAAAACAAAGAGGGAAGGGGGAAAACAAGCGATAAAAGGTAATGTGCTGAATATGCTAACTACTTGTGGAGTATAGCAAAATTAATGGCTTCTGAAAACAATGAAAATCAGTCAAATCTACGTATTCTAATGAAATTAAATCAATGGATCATCTTCGTGGCATAGTGTTTAAAACACTGTTCAGGTATTCACCGTACCATCTCATAAAAAGCAAACTTAAATTGCTTTGGTCATGTTGGAAAATTTCCTCCTCGCTCTCCCCATTATTAATTGAAGTAAATGGGAATGTAGGAAGTGGGAGAAAAAACATATTTAGAGAACAACAGTTTTAGTTCAAGTCATAGGATGCAAAGATCGGGTATCCAGAGCTGATCGCAATACATGAACCCAGCTACAGGATCATGCATTTCTCCAAATGACGTGTCACGTCAACAAAATGGTAATTTTATTGAGCAATATTTGTAAAGAACCATGGTTAGGTCACCTCGACATACTTTGAATTATTTCATTATATGGCAAGAAGCTGCGGAGTTATACAGGAAACCAAACTAATAATAGCAGGACACATAACTAGCACTGATGACTTTCCATGTCATTTTATGGTACTTTTCACAAGGAAATAGCATATTTTCCACAGGGACACTTCCATGGGGGTATTTTCAGCAGCACTGAAGTGCTATCTTAAGTGGCTTGTCTGAAATGGAGTTGTTGAAAAATTAATATAGTTTGAAAATTTAAGAGCAACCCAGATTGCTGGGATAGTTTCTGCTTCGGGGATAGGGATAGGTCAGGTAAGTGAAGTTGTAAAAGTTCAGCCAAGGTCTTATTGAATGGTGGAGCAGGCTGAATAGGCCATAAATCCTGCTTCTTATGTTCTTTTGGAGGCGATGTTAAACCTGCCCTCTCAGGTGGATGTAAAAGATTCTCTGGCACTATTCTGAGCAAGTGCAGGGAAATTCTCCCAGTGTCCTGTTCAAAACATCCCTTAACCACATTACTAAAAACACATTGTATGGTCATCATCACATTAGCCTGGATTTTGCAGTAGAAATAGTGGTCATTGGTCACTGTTATTAAGGAATAAATCAAGAAGTTGCTATCTGAGTTGCCCTGTTCCTCCAGACGCTTTGCTCTAACAGAATCTTGCCAAGAGACTTGCCATGCAGTTGTGGTACCTGCCCATTAGATACCCACTAATGTCCCCAGAAACAGTCAGTGCTTGTCCATTCCAGTGTAAGTACCCTATTAATGACGTGATAGGTCTTAATTACTGTCAAACAACCTCTCTGGCATTGAAAATTAACTTTTAGAAGGATGGCGTCTCATTCCTTCAGATCTAAATTATTGTTGGAGATTTTAAAAAGTTAATTTTTAAAAACTTTTTCTTTCGATCACTTTTTTCGCTCTTTCTTAATCCCTCTTTCCTTCCCTCTCTTTATTTTGCTTTTGCAATTAGATTTGGCATTGAATTAAATACGCTAACTTACACTTCCTGGTTAGACTCTGTGGTCACAAAATTCAGTTGCATAGCACCCATAACGTCAGCACTACAGAGCATTCTCAGGTCCAAAATGGCATTCGTGCCATGCATGCATAGTTGTGATGCTGGCTGCACTGGATGCCATTTTGATCAAGGCTTTCTGACAGGCTTCCCAATGCACTAAGCATTTCAGTGTGCCTATCCATCAGCCTTTTCCTGTAGGCCGCTCATCAAAGTTCTTACCTGAGTCCTCTACAGCAGAACTTGCGGAGCTGGCACCTGCGCTATCCTTGTACCCAGTGTCTCACCACATGCAGATCCCACATTTAAGCTACCCTCTGAAATACAGACAGTGTCAGTATCTGAGCTGGTGGCTGCAAGTGTGAGATTGAGTGATGGTGTTTCTTTATCATCAGTGCCTTCCTGCTCTTCCACCTCATTCTCTTCCACTACTGTTTGGCCAGGTTGCACTTCTCAGTTAACTGAAAGGAGAAAGGTACAAGGGTAGTGTTATGCTGAGGGGAGGCCTCAGTCATGGTTTAAAGAGATTGCTGGAAGGCGAGTGATGTGGGTGTGGTGCATTGAGCAGTGTCTGAGGCTAGTGGGGCAGTTGGTGGGATATGAATTTTGAAGACGCATTCACTGACCTTGAGCTCATTGACTTTCTTTCAGCACTGCCCCCAGGTCCCCAGAGCTGCACTCCTGACATTAACCATCACAACTACCTGCTCCCACTGCTTTCTGAAAGTTTGTCTGGAGGGCCTTCTGGCCCCCTCTGGGTAGACGTCATCTCTCCTCCTCCTCCTCAACTAAGTCCTCTAGTGCAGTGTTGAAATATCTTGGAGCATGCTCTCTGCCATGTTGTGCTGTAATTCAGTGTTCTTCTCTCTCATACTCTCTTCTGCAGCCAGCTGCAGCCCATGCTCCAGCCAGAATGCACCTCCCCTTTAGGAGGTTCAAGCTAGCTTTAAGTGGTGTGAGTATCACAAGATTTTGTGTCCCTTGCTCAGGCATGCAGGCAACACAAAGTTTGCGTGTTGCGTGAATCAGAAGCAATAGGCACGGGTTAATAGTGCATCAGGATCACTGGACCTGTTTTCGGGTCCTATCGAATTTTGCAGCCTGCTTCTCTCAGTAAGGTTTCTTCAATCTGATTGGTTAAGGAGATACACAGTTACTGCCCTGTTCACACAGGTTCCAGATACCCTGAAGAAGGTACCACGCCGTTTTGGATTTCTATTTATCGCAAGTCTCAGTGCAAAAGCCCCAGAAAGTCTGTGGACAAGTGTAAGTGTAATTAAATATCTAGCGGTATTCATTCACCACTGACTGAAAAATCTGGGCCATTGCTGTTTTTGGACACAAATAGGATGCCACATTTCCTATGTTACAACAACGACTACACTTCCAAAGTATTTCATTAGCTGTAAGGCACTTTGGTACATCCTGTGTGAAAGGTGTTAGATAAATGCAAGTCTTTCATTCTTCGTTCTACCACGGTTGTCTTTGAAAAACAAAATTTCTACAGCCATTGCTCCTCACTTGAAGATGTCTAACCACATACTCTAATGTGGAGTATTAGCAGGTGGATGCCAAGCGTCTGTGGTGCAGCCTCATTGACCTGGCCATGCTCCATTGTTCCTTCTCCTTCTCTTCTCCCAAGAAGTAAAGACAATGAGGTTTTACCAATGGGAAACACACTGTATCTGAATAGGAAGGAGAACAAATGGCACAAAGGCAGATTTATAAAGTGGCAACAGTCAACTAAACCCATAAAGGTGACCATAAAATTTTAACAGCAATAGTTAATGAATCAGCTTATCCCTTTAAGCTGGCTTCAGGGTAATGTCTAGCAATGTGATTAAGATACAGCATAAAACAGGCAGAAATGAAAGGTAATGGATGCATGACTCCACTATGCCAATAACACCTCATTTACACAAGCCCACCCAAAAATTGAATGAGATGGGGTGTTTCCTCTATACATCAGAAAACCAGGCACCATTGTGGATGGATCTAATATAACAGATGTCCACCTTATTTTTTGCCCTCATCTACTCAATCAGCAGCCTAAATGGAACAAAAATGCAGAAGAAAATGCAACTCATAATTTGAAACAAATACAGCTATGACTTTGATAAACATCAACTCCCAAACATAGAAAGAAAAATACATTACAATTCAAAATCAGCAATGTAGAACTGTACATAAAGATTTTTTTCTAATTTGGAAATGGCACAGGGAAAGAATACTGAACACGATAAACAGGATTCTCCATTCAGAAATGTTACGTCTAGGGCATGTGGCACAGTTCAGTGTAGGATTCTCCCTTATTCAAAGGCCTTGCTGGAGAGAGAGCCAAAGCTGCTTCAACAAGAGTTATTGAGCAGTTGGAATGGGAGAAATGAAAGTTAACGTTTCAGTTTCACAGACAAATAGGTCTTTCTAAAAAAAAGAAAGTGCTGTGTAGGAACTTGTAGCAAAGTGACTGAAATATACTTTTTTCTGAATTCATGAGATGAGAAAGATAATTCTAGTAGGATGCACCCGCAATACAAACCAATGTCATGGTGATAACAAAACATCCCCTAAAGGTGCTTAGATTCTAACACAGGTTAACTTCCGAGTACAAAGATAAAAAGGCTGGATTCATGGCTGAACTGGATTCAACAGCTGCTAAGTACACTTGCATCCCAAGTGATTACTTTTCATTATTCTTCATATAGGATTGCAGACAAATTTTTCTGCAAGATATATCGAATGCAGAATCGCACTACGATACAATTTATGCCATTAATGATTAATTCTGTAAAAAGTCCTTTTTGACAGCCTCACTCACAACATATTTACATTGAATCAACAGGACGCTCGGACTACAAATATCAAACACAGTACAGGACTCTTTTAAGCCTGTACTGACATTCTGGTTAAAAATAAAAATATTTCTCTCTGGTCTAAATCTTATAAAGATGTTCTACCATGGAATGTAGTTTTTAAATGAAGTCTGCAACTAAAACACAATAACAACACAGAGGTGTTAAAATTGTAGATAAGAGTATTCTTCCATGTTGGAGCATCCATTACCCACATTTCCTATTTTCTGCCTGAAATTGTGCAGGACAAAATCTTGCCTGAAACATGGCTTCATTGCATAGTCCTTGTATACCTTCATAATATGCTTCAATACCTTGTAATTTTTAAAAATTTCCTTTTCTTGATGAATAAAATGATGCAATGTTTCTTGCATTATCTGTATTGTATTTGTCTTCACCTGAGCATTGCTGGACCATAAGTGCATGGTCAAAATTTTGGTGACAGCCAATTTCCATTATTTGCCAGGGGATCTCTTTGGTAGATAATGGAAGTTCCACAGTAGCTGTTCTTTCTCTTCCAATGTCAATGCTCCAATATTCTCCTTCATTAACGAAAGCATTGCGTTTTACGGGAATGTTACTCCATAGGTGCCAATAACTACCCAAGCAGACATTATTCTTCAGTACGCCTTAATGCTGAGCATCAGCAGTAGCGCAGTTGAGCCCTCCCAATGTCCACACATATTCACTTCCAGCAGGATAACAATCAGGAGCAGAAACCCTGAAGAACTGGCAGCTGGTGGCACTGACAACCTCAATTGATATCAGCTAACTCCCAGAAACCTTTGTCTGTATTACTCAGATGCCCACTAGTCCAGGGATGCACAATAATTGCTGGCCTTCACAGTAAAGCTCACATCCCATGGAAGAATAAAAAAATTCACGAAGGAAGCAGAGGAGCTGAACCATTATTCTTTTAATACCATGTCCTTTAAATTACTGAAACAGTCAAATAATTTCCTGCACTTAAAAAGTGACTGGTAGCCTTATTTTTATTTTATCTGTAATGTATCTTCATGTGGATTCTGTTTTTTTAGTAGTTTACATTAAAATAATAAAGATTGCCCGAATCCAACCAGTTGTGCTTATTGCCATTGTCTCAAGATTAGCTGGACTGATACTATAAGTCTAGTATGTCATCGATCTGCGCCATATGGCCAGGTTGCCATGCATTAGTGTCAGATTACATGTGTGTGGCATCATGCAAGTCACCTGCAAAATATTAGTCATGACGGGCTGCACGAGAGATGTTCTGATCTGAAAAACAAAAGTGCCCATGTGGATAAATGCACAGCATGGCACCATCTTGAACCAGACAGACCAGCAAGATCTCAGGTTCAACCGCTGGACTAAATCAATAGCTCTCTGCTGGGTGCATTGTAATTGGCTTGAGTGTCATTGGGCTGTGGCAAATAACAAAACTAACCAGAGTTCCTGTTCCTCATCATTATCCAGTGGACCATTGGTAAGAAATGGAGCAGCCGCAGCTATGATGCTTTTTATGGTCGCATTGCTTGCTATCTAGGTTCATAAGGTCAATTGGGCAGAGTGCCCAACTAACTGTTGGTTCCCGAGAAATCATACTGGGCAGATTGTTGGAGTAAAATGACCCAAATCTAGTTATCTGGATCAGTTCTTAGTTTCTGCATAATGTTGTCAGTTTGGGGGTTTATTAATTAGTAATGCCTCGAGAGGGTTTTGATAGGATAAATTAGCAGAAGTTATTTCCAGTGACCGAAGAGTGGATAACCAGAGGACCTAGATTTAAAATAATTGGCAAAAGAGCAGGAGGTGAAATGAGGAGAATTTTTTTAAGCAGCAAGTTATTATGATCTGGAATGCGTTGCCTGGCAGAGTAGTGGAAGCAGACTTAAGAGAAATTTTCAAAAGGAAATTTGATAAATACTTGAAGGGGGAAATTGCAGGGCTATGGGGAAAGAGCAGGGGAGTGTTACTAATTGGACAGCTCTTTCAAAGAGCTGGCAGAGTCATGATGGGCTGAAGTGCCTCCTACTGTACTGTAACATTCGATGATTCTAATTGCATTCTAACTCATCCAGGTGCCTTACTGTTAATAGGTGGAAGGTAAAGATGAAATTCTTTATGTATTTTCTGAATGTTTTGTTTGCAGAATTCTGAAATTGTAATCATTGGCTCATTCCAAGTAATGGATCCAATGAAATCCAGACATAGAGAGCAACTGTGAATTATGGCACCCTGGATGCTAAAGAGATGATGTTCATATATAAGGATGTTTACAGGCAGACAGTCATCGTCGAATAGCCAAGAGCAACCTGTGCCAAAACATTTTCTTTGAGATGTTACACTGGATCTTCTATCATATTCAACCTCTGAGGAGTGTTGAGTAGATTTTCACCTTGTCATCGAGGTCTAAGGCTGATGTTTTGATCAGCCAATGACTTTAATAGGAATGAAAATCAGGTGCTTTCTATAGTAGGTGACTGATCCACAACACCAGATTGCCACACAGGTGGCAAGTTAAAAACCTACCGTGCAGTAAACACTGCACCGTGAGCTTTTACAATATGGCAAAAATATTTTACAAGTTACATTTCTCAGTCTCTGGGTATTAACAATGCACAAACTGCCTTTCAAAATGATCAAGAATAAGATCACTTACCTTTACAGTTTCTCTTCATTGTCAATTTTTTGAATTAATTATTTTTGTTACATAGCTGTATTTCTCCCGCCTTCACCATGCCCTCCTCACCCATCTTTCTTTCCCTCCCTGTTTTAGTTCTCCAGGTGCTATGCATCATATCAGGCCAAGGAATTGAACAACTGATCTAGACTCCATTCTACAATCGATCATTCAGAAATAAAAGGCCCAACGTTATCTTCTAATTTCCCCTCCCCGTAAGGAAACACCTGGCTTTTACTTTGCACCTTCCCTAATGGAGTAGTTGAGACTAAGAATTCTCCACATGAGAAACTGAGGGAATAATGGAATCCTTACTAAAGGTGGGAATAGAAGAACATTTAGAAAATAAAAATATACTAATGAATAGTCAGCATGGATTTCAAAAGGGAAAATCTTGCTTGACCAACCTTTTGGAATAGGTAACAGAGAAAGTAGACAATCATAATGCCATAGATGTAATTTATCTGGATTTTCAAAAGACCTTCGATAAAGTGCCCCATAATAGACTAATGAATAAGGTCGGAGAATGCAGGGCCAATGGGCAAGTGGCAGAATGAATTGCTAGCTGGCTTCAAGGCAGAAAACAGGGAGTGGGAGTAAAGGGTAGATATTTAGAATGACAGAAAGTGGAAAGTGGTGTTCCACAAGGATCTGTGCTGGGACCACTGCGGTTCCCAATTTACATTAATAATTTGGACATTGGAATTGAAAACACAATTTATAAATTTGCGGATAACACCAAATTTGGGGGGTGGGATAGTCAACACTGAGGAGGAATGCAACACATTACAGGGAGACATTAATAAACTTGAATAATGGACAAATAATTGGCAAATTAATTTCAATATAAATAAATGTGAGGTAATACTTTTTAAAAAATTCTTTCACCCGATGTGGGCATTGCTGGCAAGGCCAGCATTTGTTGCCCCTCTCTATTTTCTGTTGACAACTGAATGGCTTGTAGGCCATTTCAGAGGTGGTTAAGAGTCAACCACATTGCTGTGTGTCTAGAGTCACATGTAGGCCAGACCAGGTAAGGATGGCAGATTTCCTTTCCTAAAGGACATTGGTGAACCAGATGGGTTTTTTGGACAATCAATGATAGTTTTATGGCACCATTCTTGAGACTAACTTTCAATTGCAGATTTTTATTAATTAATTGAATTATTAATTAATTGAATTTAAATTCCACTAGCTGCTGTGGTGGGATTTAAACCCAAGTCCCCAGGACATTAGCCTGGGCCTCTGGGTTAGATTTAGATTTAGATTTAGAGATTGTAGGAATAATAGGGAAGTAACTTATTATTTGAAAGGTGCGAGTCTAGATGGAGTAGAGGAACAAAGGGATCTTCATGTACGAATACACCAATCACCAAAAATTGCACCACAGGTTAGCAAGACCATGAAAAAGCAAACCAAGCAATAGGCTTTATTTCTAGAGGGATAGAATTGAACCTTAGGGACGTTATGCAAAATCTGTATTGAACATTTACAAGTGCTGTGTGCCGCTCTGGTCACCATATTATAAAAAGGATATATCGGCACTGGAGAGGGTGCGGAGAAGATTTACAAGGATGACACCTGAAATATATGGGTATATATAACAGGAAAGGATGAACAGGTTGCGTCTCTTTTCTCTTGAAAAAATAAGTCTGAGGGGTGACCTAACAGCTGTTCTCTATAAATATAAAAGTTTTTGATAGAGTGGATTGAGAGAGAATGGCCAGAATTTTGTCGACGTGGCAGGGGCACCGACGATGGGCTGGAAAGCTGGGGCCCAATCCCAGCTTGGCTGTTTGTGGGACCCCCGCCCGGCTGCATTTTTCAACCGTCCGGCAACTAATTAGTTGCTGTCAAGGCTCCCATCCCTTTAAAGGAGCTGCCAGCCAATTGGAGGGCTGGCAGATCAGCAGTCTTAGTATGGCCACTGGGAGTGGTGGCAGCTGCTGGGCCTACTCTTAGGAAAGAAGACGCCATGGGAGTAGACCGCCCTCCCAACCAGATAGGTGGGGTCAAGGGGCACCAGAGCCAGTCAGGCAGGCCACGGTGAGGTGTGGGGTGGGGTGGTTGGTAAGGGCAGGGGGTTGGTGCTGCAGAGGGTGACAATTGCTTCCAGGGGCCCCCTCTGTGGACCACAAAGTGCCCCAATAAAAGGGACCCCAGAGCCTGCAGCGAGGCCGCCAGGGTTTACCTGACGGCCACCCCACGTGGCAGAGGGCCCACCCGCCACTGATAAAATGCCAGCAGCGGCAGGAAAAGGCCCTTGATTGGCCACTTGTGACTAATGATAGAATTCGTGGTTGCAAAGCTTGTTTTTTTTTGGACCCTAACTGAGAGAGAAACTAGAATTGAAACAAAAATGGAAACCAAAATTGAAAAAAAAGCTGGAAAAACAACTTCAGGTTTTCTGAGGAATCTGACACTAGTTAGAACCAGATAAAAGGAGACAGGGTCCTCCCAAATCAGGCAGACTAGGCAGATCAGGCAGGAGTGGAGCACCAGCAAGCAGCAGAAAATGAAGACTGAATCCAAGAGCTGTTTCTGTTACTTAAAGCACTCAACTAACTGGACCTGGCTATTGCCACTGAAGGACTTAGATAAGGGGAAGATTGGTAAATCCATACCATCAAGACTGACATGAGCAGATCTGAGAAGGTTCTGGAGAAGTGCGCCTTGTGTTGAAGACTGCACCCGTGGAGTTTGGATTGAGAGGGAACTGCTGTCGGAAGAAGAACAGCAGCTAAATTCTTGTAGAAAAGAGCTAAAAATCTACCTGAGGGACTTCAGAGTTGTAAAGAACTGTGTGACTGTCATTGTTACCATATATGCTGGGTGGAATGCCCAGTGAAACAGTGAGACCCATCTCTGTTGTATCTGATAGTTAAAGTGTAATTTGTAATATATATATATATATATTTATATGTATTGACCATGATCTGTCTGTTGCTTCAAGTTTAATTTATGTTGGTTTTGGTTTGAGCGTTAATATAAAATTTATAGAAGTGAAATCTTGTTTGGTTTGGTTTCCTAAATTGGGGTCTATTCGATTCGATTCTTTTTATTTGTTGGTGGTCTCCACACACCACTGACCACCTCCAGGCGCTTATCCATTGTCTCTTGAGATAAGGAGGCCAAAGAAAGAGGGGGTCTACAGGGGGATCATAATAGGCACAATTGGCCTCTGGGCAGAAGGGCCGTCCTCCACCTTCCCCACCGCTGATACAATGGGATGGCGACGGGAGGATGACGGGGCAGTCCACACCCCGCCTTCCATGGCCATTTTACGCCCTCCCCCGTCTCACAGCCCGTCCCCAAAGTGCTGGTAAAATCCAGCCCAATGTTTCCACTTGTGGGGAAGAGAAAAACTAGAGGCCATCAATATAAGACAGTCACCAAGAAATCCAATAGGGAATTCAGAAGAAACTTCTTTACCCAAAGAGTGGTGAGAATGTGGAACTCACTACCATAGGGAGTGGTTGAAGTGAATAGTATAGATGCATTTAAGGGGAAGTCAGACAAGCATATGAGGGAGAAAGGAATAGAGGGCTACGATAATAGATTTAGAAAAGATGGGAGGAGGCTCGAGTGGAGCATAAATGCCACAACGGACTGGTTGAGCCAAATGGCCTGTTTCTGTGCCGTATATCCAGTGCAATCCAATGTAATCCCATTTGAGGACCACAGTCTATACCCTATGCTCCTGCCGTATTTCTTTAATCCTAAAAAGAGATTTAAGGAGAGAGATGGTGTGTATCTCATTTGATACTGAGGCAAGGTGGTGAAATTGACAGGTTTTTCCAGCAGTTTCCAATACAGTGCCTGCGGAAATTTCACTGGAGGAAATTCAAGGCATCCAGTAACATCGTAACATAGCAGCATGAAATAAGGAAAGTTGATGATCACAATGAGACACAATGGCCATGACAAAATACAATGCAGAAACTCTAGCAGCAATGCCATTTAGCAAAGACTATCAAAAGTGCTTAGAAATTTTAACAGAGAGAACTTGAATTTCACATAATGAGGTGGGGAGTGTGCTCAAAGCTCTTTCCAAACCCCAAATGCAAGCGCAAGAAGAGAGAGACACCAGGAAATATCTCAGCACTTCAGCACCATATCCACAACAAAGGAAAGTTGAAAAGCCAACCTCAACAACATTTCAATGGGATAAAAGGGTGACTACAGGAAACAACGTTGGTTCAACTGCTGCCTTAGATGTGCAACCAAAAAGGAAAGAAACATATCAGCAAAGGAGGAAGTCTCATAACCAATTCCTACAAGACCCAACAAGTTTAACGGATGGTAAAGATAAAAGTAGGTCGACAAACTCATGTAATTGTTTATTCCTGATTGTAATATCTTTGTATTTGAGGGCAAATTAAGCTAACATCTCATATTACTTAGTATCAGAATTATGTTTATCTGTAAATAATAATTTCTCACCGATTTGTCTCAGTTGGCTGCACTCTTACCTCTGAAGCAGAAGATTTTGCGTTCAAGCTCTACTACAGGCCTGGTGCACAGACTCCAAGCTGACAGCTAGTCCAAGTACTGAGGGAGTTCTGCATTGTAGAAAGCTCCGTCATTTAGGTGTGATGTAGAATCAAGACCCCAGTCTACCTGTTTAGGTGAATGAAAAAGATCTCATGGCACAATTTGAAGAGGAGAAGGGAGTTATCCTGATGTCTGGGCCAACACTGATCCCTCAACCAACACTAGCAGAAACATATTATCTGGTCATACATTTGTTTTCTGTTTGTCGAAGCTTACTTTGCACAAACGGGGTGTTGTGTTTGCCTATGCAACACTTCAGCAATAATCCATTGCCTATGAAACACTCTAGGATGAACTGACAATGTAAAAAGCAATATGTAAATGCAAGTTCTTCCCTTCCATCTAGTGTAGGGATTTGAGGGTGGAATGAAAATCATCCACTCTTCATTAGTTGCTTTTCTCCACAGACACAATTAGACCTTCCAACTTGTTCAGAAGGCAGAAATCAGTGGACCAACCACAGCACTAGTTATTTCATCTTCACCACAAGCTTCAGTTGGCCGTGGGGAGGGGGTGGACGGCTGGCAGTCCAGGGGGGAGGTGCTGGTGGGAACCCTGCCGGTGGTTGCCGGGCTTGGCCAGCTGGACAGGGGGGCCGCGTGGCTGTGTTCAGGGGGCCTGTCCGCGACGGTGATCGAGGGGAGGAGCGGCCGCGTGGTTCCGGCAGCGGCTCCCGCTCACTCGGCGGCTCCACGCTGTTTCCCCGCGGGCCTTCCCCGTGGCCCCGGCTCAGCTTCCGGGTCCTCATCCCAGTGGCAGTGCATCATTGTGGGGGGGACGATGGTGGGAGCTGGTGAGGTGTTTTGTTGCCTGCACCCCGTCCCTCCACCCCCTCGCACCCCCTTCCCAGCTCCCCCCTCGCACCATCGTCCCCAAGGACACATTCTACAGCAAGCTCGTCACTGGTATCAGACCCACCGGCCGTCCTTGTCTCTGCTTTAAAGATGTCTGCAAACGCGACATGAAGTCCTGTGACATTGATCACAAGTCGTGGGAGTCAGTTGCCAGCGATCGCCAGAGCTGGCGGGCAACCATAAAGGCGGGGCTAAAACGTGGCGAGTCGAAGAGACAACCAATTTTATTTGCAGCACCTGTGGAAGAGTCTGCCACTCTAGAATTGGCCTTTATAGCCACTCCAGGCACTGCTTCACAAACCACTGACCACCTCCAGGCGCTTACCCATTGTCTCTCGAGACAAGGAGACCAAAGAAGAACAAGCTTCAGTTATATTTGCCAGACAGGAACAATTAACTAGCAAACAGAAACATTATCAAAGACATCCTACGTGACAATGGCTACCCTGATCAGATCATTTCTCGCTGTATATTGCGCCAACTTATGAACAGGCCTAAGGCCGTCATTTTTGGCCCTGAAAATTGCCCAGTCTACCTCAGGTAATATATCCCAAAAAGTTGAGCAACAAGTGAAGCTAGCTATTTCACGTTGATAGTATGCAGTAACAAAACGTGTAGTGTTGGCCACTAACAGGATGCTGCCTTCAAGCCAAAAAGACGTTCTGCCTATCACACAATTGAGTAATGTGATATATGAATTTCAATGCCAGTGTGATGCTAGATATATAGGCCGTACATCCCAAAGACTGGCGGAACGTATCAAACAGCATGTCCCTTCTGCTGTTCGCAATGGGCAAGGTACAGGCCATACCCAACCAGCCCGTACTTGCAAAACTCAAAACACAGAGTCGAACATTAGATGTGATTCCATGATTGGACAACATTTGTTAAATAATCTTCAGTGTGCTAAGAATTTAAGATTGTCAGTCGGTTTTGCAGTGTGGCACATTTGCGCATTCTGGAGGCTACATATATTAATAAACAAGGCTCTGTTCTTTGCAGACAGAAACAACATGTACACACTATTTGATAGCAATATTGTTGAGCAAGATTCCACAGGGACAGTTTTATTGCATTAATAGGATTCCCCTCTCTTATATCTGTTATTTTAACTTTATGCTAATATGTTATTGATTGTCAAACCTTAAAACCCAAGATAAACAGGAACAATATTTATGACGTATTATGAATTAAATAACAGCGACAATATTCACCAAAACATAAAGCAATTCATCAGGTTTAATTTAAAAACTTTCAACTGAAGAGATTTTTTTAATTCTTTCACGGGATGTGGGTGCCACTGGTTAGGCCAGCATTTATTGCCCATCCCTAATTGCCCTTGAGAAGGTGGTGGTGACCTGCAGTCCTTGGGATGCAAGGACCGTCACAGTGCTGTTAGGAAGGGAGTTTGAGGATTTTGATTCAGCGACAGTGAAGGAACAGCGATATAGTTCCAAGTCAGGATGGTGTGTGGCTTGGAGGGGAACTAGCAGGTGGCGGTGTTCCCATGGATCTGCTGCCCTTGTCCTTCTAGGTGGTAGAGGTCATATGTTTGGAAGGTGCTGTCGAAGGAGCCTTGGTGAGTTGCTGCAGTGCATCTTGTAGATGGTACACACCGCTGCCACTGTGCGTTGGTGGTGGAGGGAGTGAATGTTGAAGGTGGTGGTTGAGGTGCCAATCAAGTGGGCTGCTTTGCCCTGGATGGTGTTGAGCTTCTCGAGTGTTGTTGGAGCTGCACTCATCCAGGCAAGTGGAGAGTATTCCATCACACTCCTGACTTGTGCTTTGTAGATGGTGGACAGGCTTTGGGGAGTCAGGAGGTGGGTTACTCACCACAGTATTCCCAGCCTTTGACCTGCTTTTGTAGCCACAGTACCTATCTGTCCGTTAGTGGCATGCCATCCCCAAATAGAACTCTGTTGAATAATTAATTTTGGATAATTTAATCCAAGTCGGGTTATCATGTATAAGCTGTCTCATGACAGTAGGGTAGAAAGATTTTTTTCCTGAAATGACAAATTTTACCTGGCTGAGGCACATGTTCTGATAACTGAGAGCAAGAAGCACTCAAGTAATGTCGCACGGGTATCAATGCGCTGCCCACACAATAGAATGTGATTTCATTATCACAATTATCAAGATATGGAGAAGCAGAGCATTTCCACTAAGTGAATGGCAAAAAAAACAATTTTTGTCATCTCTATTTCCTCACATTTTATTACAGCCATTTAAAGAAAGGTACTTCCAAGAATATGGGAGTAGGTTGACTTGAGAGAACAGTTCTTGTATGTGAGCGCCCAAAAAAAGAACGAGAACAAAATACAATCACAAGAAGCCATGACTGAACCACCAATTCAATGATATTTAATGTTCCCTCTAAGCTCCGCACGTGCATGGCCACGCAGAGATCATGAAGATACTGCGTAAGCCACTCACATGTTATCCCCTTGAACATACCATGTGTGTGTCGCTGCAAAGCAGACGTGCAGCAAAAAATATAAAGGTACTGTGCATTATAATAAACAAGCCGTGCACAACAGAGAAAATTTAGAGAGATAATTAGTTACGTACTTTAAAAAAATTTCTTACAATAACTTGTTACAATTTGGACTTGTGCATGAAACACTTCATTCTGGTTTACAGAAAAAGGCCACTTTGCATAAGCAGACATTCAGTAATTCTAATCTGAAACTTACAATCTCATATGGTCAAGAATGGAGTAGCATGACGCAAGGCTAACAGTTACCCTTTACCACAGAGTTAAGAATCGGAGACCCATATGGGTTGTCCATCACAGTTTGTTCATCACACATTGCTATTCACTCCAAATGATGAAGACACCACATTGAAAGTATATTATTAAAACCAAAACTGAATTTATTGACAAGGATCAAGGGTATACAGAAGCAAAAGAATTCAGTGAAGAATGAAGAAAAGAAAGAATTTGCACTCATATACCAGCTTTCACGTCCTCAGGACATCACATGCACTTTGCAGGAAATTTGTTACTTTTGAAGTGTAATCAATGTTGTCATCCGGGAAACACGGTACCTAGTTTGCAGAAAGCAAGATCTTAGAGTGAGATAGATTTCCAGCCAATTAGATTTAACAAAAACAGAAAATGTTGGAAATAGTCAGCAGGTCAGGCAGCATCTGTAGAGAGAGACAGAATTAACGTTTCAGGTGGATGACCTGTCAAATGTCAACAAGACATCCAGAGGGGTTTCCACTCCAATCAGAACTGGCTTTCCCCTCTAATTAATATGTTTAATCTTACCCTGCAAGGGCACCTCCATTTAGAGGTGCCCTCGAGGTCTCCTAACTGACTCAGCAGCGCCCACCTCTCCCGGTGGGCTGCCGAGGCTTCAGAGCCACCCACTCTCTGATTGGGCCAGCAGCATTGAGAGACCACCCAGAAGGCAGCTAATTAGGAGGCTGCCTCCAGGAATATTGTTGTGCCAGTCTCAGTGCCAGCAAGTGCAGTCTCAGGACTCCCATTTGGTCCAGGCATCGGGGCCCTAAATCCCACAGGAAAATGCTGCCTGATGTCTCTAACAATGCAGCTCTGCACCTGCCCTGCACTGTCTGGGCTGAATTTTAACCAGTCAGCGGGAACGGGATTGAAGGCATGCGGGGGGGATGAAAAATCAGGAGGGGAAACGCTCTCCCCGAAACCCAACGTTGTGTCATTAATTCCAGATTTTGTCAGCAGCGGGAAAGCTCCCAAGGTGGCATAGCCACTATGGTACAGCAGGACTGCAATTTGAATTGCTGAGCAGCTGCTCAATATGCATTCACATGGACCTCACTCTGATTTTATGAAGGGTGTTGCATTTAATCAACGGCGCAAGAGGATTACATGCCTTCTGATCCTCACCTGGTTAAAGGTGATAGTACCAAGGCGAGGCCTCAGTACCGCCCAGGGAAAGCAGCCAGGAGAACTGGGGGGAAGTGGCAGCCATTGCCCAACAGGGGTGCAGCCCTCATAGCAATGGTGGGCTTCATCTCAAATGGTGGTCTGTCTGCAAGGGTGGGTTCTGAGGGACACTAGCCTGTGTTCAGAGGGAAGTGGCAAGGGGAAGAGAAGAAGAGAAGGCTGAGAGGACATTTGATAGAGGTATTCAAAATCATGAGGGGTCTGAACAGAGCAGATAGGGAGAAATTGTTCCCACTCCTGAAAGGATGGAGAACGAGAGGGTGCAGATTTAAAGTGATTGGCAAAAGAAGCAAAAGAAACAGGAGGAAAAACTTCTTCAAGCAACGAGTGGTTAGAATCTGGAAAGCATAGCCTGAGAATGCGGTGCTGGTAGGTTCAATCGAGGTATTCAAAAAGGATAAAAAGGACTGTTATCTGAAAAGGAAGAATGTGCAGGGTTACAGGGAGAAGGTGTGGCATTAGGTGAATTGCTCATTCGGAGAGCCGTGCAGACACGATGGGCTGAATGGCCTCCTTCTGCACTGTAACAATTCTGTGATTCTGTGAAGGTTCCAAAGGCAAGGTCCTCTCTCCAGGGACTGCGCACAGGAGGGGGAGTGATCAGCTGGCATGGGTCTCTTACACTCACCTCTTTGTAGAGGCTCAGAGGGAGGCAGGGCCAGGTGACAGCTGGGTAAGCTGGTGAAGATCAACTAGGGGAGCGACAGCAGCTGGCTGCACCAAGGAGGGCCTATCCGCAGCAGAGAGAGTATTAGGCTCGCCTCATCCTACCTCTGAATGCCCAAGCAGCAGTGTCAGCAAAGAAACAAAAACAAAAAGTGCTGGAAATACTCAGCAGGTCTGGCAGCATCTGTGGAGAGAGAAGCAAAGTTAACGTTTCAGGTCTGTGACATTTAATCAGAACTGGCAAAGGTAAGGGCCATCGGATTCGGAGCCATCACTGGATTTCCCCAGGTGCAAGATGTCACCGACTGCACACACGTGGTCACCAAGGTGCCCGCAGAGAAACCAGCCTCCTTCATCAACAGGAAGGGCTTCCATTCCATCAACATATAACTGGTCTGTGACCGAAAGTGTTTCCTGCAGGTGTGTGTCCACTTCCAGGGAAACAGCCACGACACCTACACACTTTAACAATCCCAGGTGCTGCAGCTCTTCTGACCCCCAGCCCCCACCCCCCAAGCTCACCTTCAGGGATGGATTTCCGGGGACAAGGGCTATCCATTGGAGACATGGCTACTCACACCTGCGAGGAACGCTTGCACTGCAGCAGAGGAGAGGTACGACCTTTGCAATGGATCCACCCGAGCAGCCATCGAGCAGGCCATTGGGCTGCTAAAGATGAGATTCCGGTGCCTGGATCGATCTGGTGGAGCCCTGCAGTATGCCCCAGCGAGGGTCTCATGGATTGTGGTGGTCTGCTGTGCTCTGCACAATTTAGCACTGCAGACAGGGGAGGCCTTGCATCATAAGGACATGATTGAACATCACTCCTCATCCGACGAGGAAAATATGGAGGAGGATGCCGAGCAGGCAGTACGGGATGACAAAGTGGGATGATGAGTGTACTGGGGGCGAGAGCTGTCGAGATACGCGCAAGGGAGACTGGGGACAAGTTCGTACATACCTGGTACCTGCCACCATGATGCCCGTTTCAAGTGAACTCAAAAATGACTCACCTCACTGTATTTCACATATTACCTCTTTCCTATCGCACTCCCCCACCTTGCCCCCAGGCTCCCCAGGTGCGCACACAGAACTGAGAAGGTGCCCATATGCGGCCTGCCCATTGAGGAAGCAAGCGTGAAGGGTGGCATCTTACAGGGCAGGTGGGAAAGCATAAGAGATTCTCAGCAATGACAGTGACCTCCCTTTATTTAAACCTTCACAATACCCAATAACAAGACCAAGTTGTACACACCTGTGAAACCCCAAATGCGTCTCAGTGCTCTTTCTCATGGGCTTCTGTGAGTTTCTACAAAATGCTTCCTCCTGCACTGGCAGCTGAGGTGAAAGCAGGGCAGGCTGCTGAACACGCTGTCATGTGGCCCGGGATGAATTTGGCGGGTGGCCTCTGGGTGCCTGAGGCCTGGAGGGCCCCAGCTGGCTAAGGGGTTCCTGCACAGTTGCAACAGCCTCCTCAGTCGTTGCAGCTACTGGAGCTGAGGTCACTAGTGGAGGGACTGAGGAGCCACTGTCCATACTGGGGAACCCCCAGATGTGGAGGTCAGCCTCTCCTCCTCCCTTTCAGGGCTCACTTGCACCTCTAGGAGCCTCGTCCTTCTCTCGCCTTGCCACTGTTGCATTGAGCTCACGGCCAAGGCGATGGTGTGCAGGTCTGCGCGCATCTCTGGGATCTGGCTCTCCAGGAGGGTCACCAGCGTCTTGATGGAGGAAGCCATGCATGCTCACACTTGAGACATGGCAGCACTCATGGCATGGATGGACTCCTCCATCATCCACGCATGACTACGCATTGTCTCTGGCATCTCCACCATATGTTCCGTTACCTCTCTCTGCAACTTCAGCATGTTCTGTGCTGTCGACAGAGACTCATCAACAGCCAGGGGCTCAGCAAGGGCCAGGCCTCCCACAGTCCTCCGAACGTCAGTGGCCTCACCAGTCAGAGCCTCTATCAGCTGCTCAGACGTGTGTGTAGTGCTCTCACCCGCTTGTGACCCTGCATCTAAGCCCGAGCATATACCCACTGAGGTGAGAGTTTTTACTCTGGTGAAGGGTGCAGGGGAAATGGTGTGACTGTGCACCCTGAGGATTCGTCTTCCTCGTCCTCAAAGGTTGATGGAGTTCCAGTGGCTTCAGCAGACAATCTTCCCTCTGAGGTGCCACGACCTGCAGGAGAAAACACAAACATTTAGGGGTTCTGCTGTGTGGATCTGCTGATGCCAACCATGCGTGATGTGGTTCTCTGGAAGGGCGGTGACTGCAACAAGACCACAATGCTTCCTCACTCTCTTAGGTGGACACCCCAGTCTCGGCTATGGAATGGCCACCCTGGGAACCTGCTAGTTCCAGGGCCACCTCCTATGCCAGGGTCAGTTCTCGGATGTCTGGGATCGCACCTCCAGTCTTCAACCATTTCCTAGTGCTGTGTGCCATTTTACCCTGTGAGCAGAAAGAGGGACACTGTCAGTCTTCCCTTGGAGACCAGCCAGACACATGCTCTGGTGCAGTCCTTTGGCCCCTGATGGGGGCTCCCGAATGCCTCCTCCTCACATCTGCTCTCAAGGGACATGCGGGAAGCAAGCTAGGACAGAAGGCCATCTGATGTGATCTGCTATTGCTTCAGTTCCTTGCCAACTCCTTTGCAGCCACTCCCTGACTATCTCATGCTCCCTCCCGCATGGCCATATGCAAACTCTAAAGATGAGAAGGGTATGGAGGACTCATCTTGGCAGAGTGAAGGAGGTCATTGAGCCTCTTTGAGGACTGGACCTAGCTTCGAGGGTGAATCCATGGCTGCTGACCTCCTCTGCGATCTATGTCCAGGCCTGCTTGGTCAGGTCAGAGGGTCTCATCCTGCCATCCCTTGGTGGGAGGACCTCCTGCCTTTCCCTTAGGGCCTGGAGGAAAATCCACAAGGAGGCATCGCTAAACCATGGGACCACCAAGTGTCTTCCGCCAGACATGGTCCCTCTTGGATTGTGGTCAGCTTTTGGCCTAATGAAGCCTTGGCTAGTAGCACAGAAGCACAGGGATTCCATCCCAGGAGGTGGGGTGGGGTGGAGGGGCAGTCAGCAGCACAGCATCTCCAGCCAGGGGTCTGGGATGGTGGGGGGGAGGGTGCAGTCAGCAGCACAGGATCTACAGTCAGCAGTACAAAGACAAACCAGCATCGAACTCATTAAGTGAAGCAGCAGTTCAAGTAGGGCTAACAGCATTTTAAATATGGCGTCAGCATCTGCGTTCATCTCAACTGATGGTGGCATCAGCATTTCGCCCTCACTCACGTCCTCTAACGGGATGGCCCCTTGCCTCCTGCATTCAAATGGACTGGTCACTGTGTGATCGTGGTTTGCTGGCTGCATACATGACATACGCCAATGGCACCCGCATCTGGTGCCGCGGCCAGGACAGACGGTGCACTGATAAAATTCAGCCCTCTGTCTCAATGATATGCTCAAGTCCTGGAATGGACACAAATATCATACCAGAAATGTTGGGGAGCACAGGGCTTAGTGAGAGAGAGGAACTGAAGGAAATCAGTATTAGTAGAGAAATGGTATTGGGGAAATTGATGGGATTGAAGGCCGATAAATCACCAGGGTCTGATGGTATGTATCCCAGAGTACTTAACGAAGTGGCCCTAGAAATAGTGGATACATTGGTGGTCATCTTCCAAGATTCTATAGACTCTGGAACAGTTCCTGCAGATTGGAGGGTAGCTAATGTAACTCCACTATTTAAAAAGCGAGGTAGAGAGAAAGCAGGGAATTATAGACCAGTCAGCCTGACGTCGGTAGTGAGGAAAATTCTAGAGTCCATTATCAAAGATTTTATAGCATAGTACTTAGAGAACAGTGATAGAATTGGGCAGAATCAGCATGGATTTACGAAAGGGAAATCATGCTTGACAAATCTACGAGAATTCTTCGAGGATGTAACTAGTAGAGTTGTTGGGGGGGAGCCAGTGGATGTGGTTTATTTGGACTTTCAGAAGGCTTTCGACAAAGTCCCACATAAGAGATTCACATGTAAAATTAAAGCGCATGGGATTGGGATAAATGGGTCTTTTGCCGAATGGCAGGCAGTGACTAGTGGGGTACCGCGGGGATCGGTGCTAGGACCCCAGCTATTCACAATATAGCTTAATGATTTAGATGAGGGAACTAAATGTATTATCTCCAAATTTGCAGATGACACTAAACTAGGTGAGAGGGTGAGGAGGATGGAAAGAGGTTTCAGGATGATTTGGACAAGTTGAGTGAGTGGGCTAATGCATGGCAGATGCAGTATAAGTTGGATAAATGTGAGGTTATCCACTTTGGTAGCCAAAACAGGAAGGCAGATTATTATCTGAACGACTATAAACTGAGAGAGGGGAATATGCAGCGAGACCTGGGTGTTCTCGTACACCAATTGCTGAAGGTAAGCATGCAGGTCCAACAGGCGGTAAAAAAGGCAAATGATATGTTGGCCTTCATAGCGAGAGGATTCGAGTACAGGAGCAGGGACGCCTTACTGCAATTATACAGGACCTTGGCGAGGCCACACCTGGAATATTGTGTGCAGTTTTGGTCTTCTTATCTGAGGAAGGATGTTCAAGCTATAGAGGGAGTGCACCAGACTGATTCCTGGGATGGCGGGACTGACGTATGAGGAGAGATTGAGTCGGTTAGGATTATATTCGCTGGAGTTCAGAAGAGTGAGGGGGGATCTCATAGAAACCTATAAAATTCTAACAGGACTTGACCCCGGGTAGATGCAGGAAGGATGTTCCTGATGGGGGAGCCCAGAACCAGGGGTCATAGTCTAAGGATATGGGGTAAACCTTTCAGGACTGAGATGAGGAGAAATTTCTTCACCCAGAGAGTGGTGAGCCTGTGGAATTCGCTACCACAGAAAGCAGTTGAGGCCATTTTATGTTTTCAAGAAGGAGTTAGATAAAGCTCTTGGGTCTAAAGGGATCAAAAGGTATGGGGCAAAAGCGGGAACAGGCTACTGAGTTGGATGATCAGCCATGATCATGATCAATGGCAGAGCAGGCTTGAAGGGCCGAGTGGCCTACTTCTGCTCCTATTTTCTGTGTTTCTATGTTTCTAATGCTGGCAATCAGCAATGTGAATTTACCTCTCCAGTATTTAAACTACTTCACAACAAATCAATAAAATCAAGAACTGTACTCATCAGAATCTTTTAACTGAGTTTCTAGTGAACATAACATCGGCAGTCAATTCACAGGAGCACAACCTGAAAAATAGCAGCTATACAGGGAAGCAGCAGGCAATTGTTGATTCAGGCAAATATCAGCAGCACTTAGGCTAATCCAAAGGTGTCCTGTGACACACCAGATCAAAGTAGCTCTTTCCCATTAGGCAGGCAATCATGTTATTAATTAATTCTACCATTTAAATAAAGTGTGAACATTAACCCCTTGGCAGCCTGTTGGATTGTTAACTAGACCACGGTCTGAAACAACCAGTTTCAAGCATTCACACAATTCTTACTTTAAAAGCATTCAGGACTTTTTGATGCAATTATTGTGGATGCAGGAAGCATCTTACCTCCAGAAAGCTTGCACCCCTATAGAAATGTAGGCCTTGATATTAACCGCCCACACCCCTCACTCCCCTCCCCATGACTGGTGGCAGGAGGTCACGGGGGGCTTTAAACACTAAGAATGCAAAATGCAACACCAACCTAATGTGTTGTCATTTCTATGTCAGCTGGTAGTGCTGTGTGCAAGTATCTTGTCTTGAATAGGCGGGCCACTTCTTTAACATATTTAAATTAGGCTTCCACAGTACAATTGGCAGCCTGATTTAAAGTTAATTGCTGTCAGCTGAGTTTCCCAAGGCTCTGGAAGGAGATAACTTATCAGGGGAGGAGCAGGAGGTGAGAGGAGGAGGGATCGGAGGCAGAGGGAGATGACAATGAAGAGAAAGGTGCCCTTCTACATGATGAGGTGTCCTCCTCCTGCCACCCTCCGGGAAAAGGACCTCCCTTCTCTCCTCATGGCCTCCAGCATTGGATCAAGGTCGGCGTCGATAAGGTGCCCCGGGTGCCAGGCATGCAGCTCCCCAGTGAATCTCGCTTCCCTCTGGTGCGGTGAACAGTTTCGGCACAAACCACAGATCTCTCCCTCAGGACAACCAGCAGCCTCAGTGATGGCTGCCGTGGGGTGTCTAAATCAGTTCCCCACTTCAACTGACGCACCTCCATTCCCGTCCCCACAGGCTCTAAGTGGACAGGAAACCGGTCTCCATATCAATTAAGGGCTTCCCCACATGAAAATCGTAATCAGTTTCCCAATAGAGGTGAGTTTCTGACCTGAAAACAAACCCAGCTCTTGTTTCCTGTCTCTGTGGTGAAAATTTGGCTCAGAGTGTCTGATGTTAGTGTTGATTGGCAGCTCCATGCTCAGAGCCTGACTGGCAGAGAACTGAACATTGGAGCTTTTTGCTGGTTCATCTGTTGTCTTTTTCATGTCCCACAATAAACTTCTTGGTCCCTCCCTCCTCCTTTAAGACCCCCTTTATAACCTCTGGCTTTGACCATATAGTCACCCCTCCCTCTATCTCCTTCTGTGGATCGGTGCCAATTTTTGTCAAGATTGCTCATCCATGAAGTGCCTTGGGACATTTTCCTGCATTGAAGGAATGCAACTTGTTGTAGTTGTGTAGAAGTTGACAAAGAAATCTGTAGAGAAGCTTTTCTTCACAGACATGTTCCAGGTTAGGAAAAATGCACTTTCAGACTTGTAATATTTTGAAATAAGTATCGTATTAAGAACAGTTATGTATTCTAGCAATAAATCTAGTTTAATTTTAATAAATACGATTCTGATATGCTGTTGGCCTGTTATACAGTCCATTTTCTGTTTCTTGCCCATTAGTTGGAAAGATTAGGAGCTTACTACAGTGATCAATATTATTTCCCACGTGTACCTCAATAGTTCATCCTGATGCCTGATATTGCACATTACATCACACACAAGTCCACCTTTCAACTCATAGAAAGTGTGATCTTGCCAGTGGATTTAGTCATTTCAACTTAGTGTGAACAAGCATCTGAAAAGTGCCTGAAAATCTACTTGATGGAAAGTAGCTACTGATCAACAGTAACTCCGGAATAAGTACTGAAGGGAAAAATGACTCTGGAAATTCTAAAATATTGAGTTACAGAGGAGGCTGACTTTCTTACCATCTGTCTTGCTTATAATAGTTTTACAAATCAGCCCTTCTGCTCAAGAAATGTTTCTCAACATTCCTTTTAGTGCCTCATCTATAGAAGTCTATTGGATTTCTGTTTAATGAGCAAAATCCATAGATATATTAGATATTTTTAAAATCCAGGGGATTTGATTTCCATTATTTCCGTGGAGTTACTGAAATTGCAAGTTTTAAAATTAATGAAATAAACAACCATCAGGTGCCCATCACCTTCATCTTCACACAGTGTGGCTGCAAAAATCAAATGGAAGAGGTGTCAGTGAAACTCCATTCATATCTGCCAACTGTCCCCACAGACAGGTGATCCATTGCTGGTGGCCCATTACTGAAACCCATCTGTCAATCAGCTCTGTGTGCAAAAATAAATATTCAGATCATCATGCAGCTGAGTCAAGACTAAACTGATACTAAGCTGACAAATGTGTCAGCTCCTAAAAATACTAATGCTTAAGAAAATCAAAACAAAATGCTGGAAATACTCAGCAGGTCAGGTAGCATTAATGCAGAGAGAAACAGAATTAATGGCTGGAATTTTATGCCCCCCAAATGAGTGGGCTGCTGGCGGCGGGGGAGTGGGGAGATGTAAAATTTCGTGGGAGGCTGGGGGGCCCATTTCCGACTCCCTTCCGCCACCCCTCCCCCCCCATTGCAAATTTACACGGGGTGTCGGCAGTGGGAAACGGCCCACCTGCCCCAAGCCAATCAAGGCCCGTAAGTGGCCAATTAACTGCCTCTTAAAGGCCTCTACCTGCGGCTGCGGGTATTTTATGCTTGGCTGTCGGGCGGCTGAGGTTTCAAAAAGCCCGCCTGGTGAAACCAGGCAGCCTTCTTGCGGGCTGGGTGGGAGCCCCTCCTGATCAGGCATCCTGTGCCCAATGGAGGGCTGCCCCTGAAGCCCTAACCACCCCAACACACAACACTCCCTCCGCCCCCCTAACCGCCACCCCTTGCCTTGCTGGGGCCTGAACAGTAGCCCTGGCAAAGCCCTAAAAACTTACTTTCGTTCCGGAGCCATCCTTCATCTTCGTTCTGATGGCTAGGTGTAGTCCCAACAGTGGCCACCACCCACAGTGGCACTGCTGGGACTAATAGCTGCTGGCCCGCTGATTGGCGGGCAGCTCCATTAGGCGGGACTTCCTGCCTCAAGGCCAATTAAGGAGTGTAAAATCCAGTCTGGCTCCCTCGGCCCGGTGGAGGTGGGTTTGCCACCAACTTTACGGCCGATGGATCGGCCACCCCACCCCACCCCACCCAACAAAAAATTCCAGCCCATGTTTTCAGTCGATGACCCGTCCTCAGAACTGGGAAAATTAGAAATGTAAGTAGGTCAATGGCAGAGGGTAGAAAAAGAACAAAAGGAAAGGTCTGTGATAAGGCAGAAAGAGCAGAAGACAGGAAACATTAAATGACAAAAGAGTTGGTGGGGCAGAACCAACGGAAGTAATAATGAGACAACAGAAAAAAGATGTATCTAGAGATGGTGTGAACGGCAGAATAATGAGCAGCAGCCATCCAAAAGCAAAAACAAGAGAAAACAATATTAAGACTGAAACGTGCAAAGAAAAGGAAATACAATGGGGGGGCAGACATTACATTCTGAAATTGTTGAACTCAACGTTGAGTCCAGAAGCCTGTAAAGTGCCTCATCGAAAGATGCTTAAGAAAAAGCTTCCGATGTTCGTATTATTGCCAGCAAAAAATCTGGGCCAGGATTTTATGCTGCTGATGGGGGTCTCGACGTGCAGAAAAAGCAACGCCCGGAACCCCGCGTTGCCTTTTCTCCGCAGAATCTAGTGCCAATCAGGCAGTTGAGTGGACAGCGGCGGGCCTTCCATGGGATCAAGGACCTCGGCGCCAGAAGTCCTGCCCTCAGAGAGCTGCCGGCCAATCAGAGGCCGACTACTCTTCCATGAGCAACATCACCACGGAGGCGGTGACTGCTGCCGGTGGAGCAACTACCCGAGGCCCAGGAGTTGTGCTGGACCCTGGCCACAGGTAGGCAAGGGGGGAGGACTCTCGAGGAATGAGAGTTGTGCGGGAGGTGGGTATATGAGGGTTGTGGGGGAGGGGGGTATAGGCGGGTTGCTAGCATGGGCAGGGGTGTGGCTGTCAGCACCCCCTCCCCTTCTCAATGCCAGGTCCCTCGTTCAGGCACTAAAGTGCCGTTTAATGAAGGATATCCCTCCACTCCCCTACAGCTGAGAAGCAGCCCGCATATTTTTCCGTGCCGTACTTCCCTTTCGGCGACAGGGTCACCCGCCGCACTGCTAATTAGGGATTAATTGCCCACTTAAGAGCCTCACTCAAATGCCTTCCCGCCCTGGACTAAATTTTGGTGGAGATGGGAACCCCTCCTGCACCTGAAATTATGCTCTCCCTGCAGTTAAGTAGCAATTAGAATGTTAAAATTGTTCCCCTCAACCATTTATTTTACTAGAGATTTTATTATTTTTAAATTTAACCAGTGATGGAATTCAATTGGTGAAATCTTACGAGTGCTGCGGCAGTCCTGATGGCAGGACTGGAAGTTGCCGTAACTTCCGCTTCCGCTGCAAATCCCGTTTTCACAGGATTTCATATGTAAATTAGCCATGCGGAGGAGATGCTGACCTCCACATCTGGGGACTCCCCTCAGGGCGCTTCAAGTATGGACACCACTCCTCAGCCTCTCTGCCAGTGATCCCAGCTCCAGCAGCTGTGGTGCCTGTGGAGAGACTTACACCACTAAAGGACATCCTCAGGCAACCAGAGGAGGGCCGCCAAAGTCATCACAGGCCAATGGGCAGCGTGATCAGCAGAAAAGAAAACCACCTAGAGACACAGTTGGGGTTTCATGGGTGTTTGAAATTTGACATTTGTTTTCTCATATAAATTTATTTTCTTTTTGAAATTAACTTTCATTGTGTGGAAGTGATTATTCTATCATGCCTTAATTGTGAGCTGACAGGCATGGGGGACACAAGGGATTATGCCTGGGGACTGTCTTTCATTGGTGGAACCCACTATTACTGCCCCAAGCACCATGATCACCACAGATACAAAACATTCTGTGCTTGCAGCCTCAAGGATCAGATTTCATGTAAGTATCTTCGGACTAACTTAAATTGAAGCTTTTACTTAAATCAAAATATTTTGGCCTCCCTTATTTTGTGAAAGTCACCACCAACTTCATATCATTTATTTTCCCTGCAGCCAAAGTGAATCACATGGCAGCCAGTAGACAGAGACTGGCCCCACGGGTCAGTGATGACTCCCTGCAGGTTTTCCTCCAAGCTATCAGGGAAAGGCAGGAGGACATCTTCCCTGTAGATGGGGTGTGAAGACCCTCCTGCCTCACCAAGGCAGCCAGGATGGAGGTGGCAGAGGAGATCTCGAATCGTGGGGTCACTCACAGAACATGGGTGCAGAACAAGCACATCGATAACTTGCTCAGATCGGCGAGGGTAAGTGGTCCTGGCGAAGCTGTTTTCTTCCCTGACTCCGTGTCTTTAAGACAGAGGGTACACAAGGAATGCAGTGGAATGCATGAGCAGCCTTGGTGCCATTTACTAAATGATTTTGCACCAAGATGAAGATTGGCATTGTTTATGTGATTAGGTGTGTCGTGTGAAAGCCACTGCAGAATGAGTGATGTTGATGCATGTATGCAATGGCTGTGATGCATCATTTGCCATGTCATTAAATCTGCACTGTCTCCTGCAGGATAAACAAAACCACAACCAACGTGAGTGTGCTAAGACAGGAGGAGAGGTCCCTGACATAAGGCTGCTGACCACAGCTGAGGTGGAGGCATCGGAGATCACGAGAGAGGAGGGAGGCATGGCGAGTGGAGGCAGGAGCCACAAGATGTAAGGATCAAGTATCATCTCCATTCTTGCAGCTATAAGTGGAAACAGAAGGAAATTGTGTAAACTCATGTGAAGCAGGTACTTAAAGTGCCTCTCTTTGTGTCTGCACTGAAGGTTCCCTCACTCAAGTCGCAGAACACTGCATGGGCCAAGAATCCTCCTCTGGGGAGGAAGAAGACGCCAATGCCCCAGAGGGTGCACCGTCACATGCCTTTTCTTCTACCTCTAACAGCGCAGATACATCCATACGGTCCGCAGGGGGTTTAAGATTAGAATCTGGGTCACAAGCTGGTGGTCACGACACAGACACATCCCAGCAGCTGAGGGAGCATGTGCCAGCCGGGTCCCCTGACAATTGGAGGACTACTGTGGACCAGGCCCCTGCTCATCCCACGTTCATGATGATCCTCTGTTTGTCGCTACGAGAAGGCTGCTGGATGTGCAGCAAAGTCATGTGGAAAATATGTCAGAGATGCCTGAGGTCATGCATGGCTTTGCATGTGCCATGGCGGACTCCATGCAAGTCATGATGTCTGCCATGTCCCAGGCATTTGAACAAATGGCTTCCTCAACCAAGAGTCTGGCATTCTCCGTGGCGAGTCTAGTTGAGCACTCAAGCCATATGCAATCTGACCTGCATTCCATCGCTGTTGCCATAGGCTCCACGCAGCAGAGTCTAAGCGAGAGGGGGATGAGGAACCTGGACCTCCCTCCAGTGACCCTTCCCCTCAGGGAGACAGGTAGGAGCCATCATGCACATAGATGGAGGAGGAGCACGTGCCAGCTGCCCCAGGGCCTTCCTCTCAGGACATACCCAGGGGAAGCGGCGTCTCGTCCTCCCACCCTGACATTGACCCCCCTTACCTCCAGCAAGCAAGCGCATGGGGGATACTCAAGCACCATTGCTGCAGACCCCCAGTAGGATGGAGCCAGCAAGGCCCCGTTCCGCCAAGGACGCCCGCCAAGGTCATTCCCAGCAACAGGGCAGTGCACTGAGCAGACTGCCTCCACCTCAGCTGCTAATGTCAGGGTAGCACCGAAATGTAGTGGAAGAAAAAGGAAATTGATAGAGTTCTGAGCATGAAGGTGGCACGGGTGCTGTACAAACTGTGACAATTGAAAAGATTTATTAATGCATTTCTATTTTATGTCAAATTTGATCCACTCTCGGTAATGTTTTGCTTAGTTTCAGATGGAAACAAAGATGTTTTTGGAGGCCTTTTTGGCAGGAACGCAATGATGTTTGCAAAGCATCTCAGGAAATGTCCAGTGTCCATATCTCATTGGAATTTGAGCCTTCACTTTTCAATGATGGCTGTTTTCTGATTGATGATTAATAACTTTTTCCAATACTGTCATACCTTACTTTTGTTTTCTCTGGTCATAACTTAACGCTGTTTGCAGTGGCGTGTAGTCACATTTATCATAACCCATAATAATATAAATAAAAGCAAAATACTGCGGATGCTGGAAATCTGAAGTAAAAACAGTTGCGAAGAAGGGTCACTGACCCGAAACGTTAACTCTGCTTCTCTCTCCACAGATGCTGCCAGACCAGCTGAGTATTTCCATCATAGCCCATAGATGATTTCAAATACCAATCACATGCAAGTGCAGCAACAATTCATTAAGATTACAAGGATAAATAAGACATCAGGCAAAATGGATATTGTGTGGGGTACCGTTATGTTTCTCCTCCCAACGTTTCTTGATGATGTGGCTTATTGTTGGCTGAAACGTGCATAAATTAGGTTCTCCCTGATGTCCCTTGCATATATCTCCATGGCCCTCATATCGATAATGACATCATTGTCATTGCTGTCCTCCCCCTTACCCTCTTCATAGTCTTCCTCATCTGAGGGGGACTGGTGTTCCTCATGTTCCTCTGCCTGCAGTATGTTGCCACGTCTAATTGCAAGGTTGTGCAAGGCACAGCAGACAACGATTATTTGTGACACCCTCTGTGACCCCTCCAGACTGGTCAAGGCAGCGAAATTGCATTTTCAGCAAGCCAATGGCGTGGTCGATGAGGGTTCTGGTGGATACGTGTGCAGCACTGTACCTCTCTTCAGCAGCGCTTTGGGGGTGACGTACTGGTGTCATCAACCATGTTCTACATCGGCTGGTTCCTTGAAAACTGCTGGCAGCTGGGAGATCCTCAAAATGTAGGAGTCATGACAGCTCCCTGGGAAACGTGCATGATTCTTCTCCTGTGGTCGTAAACAAGTTGCACATTTAAAGAGTGGAAGCCTTTGCGATTGACAAAGACAGCAGGCTGGTCCTAGAGAGCTCGAATGGCTACATGAGTACAGTCAATCACTTCTTGCACCCTATGGAAGCCAGCGATGGCACCAAAGGCTGCAGACATGCAACCTGACTGTCCTCATCTACAGGTAAGTAGATGAAATCATTGGCACATCGAAAAAGGGCATTGGTCACCACTTTGATGCACCTGTGGGTTGCAGACTGCGAGATGCCACATATGTCACCCGTAGATCCCTGGAAAGAGCCGCTGGAGAAAAATTGGATGGAGCAGTCACCTCGAGAGCAACTGGCATGGGATTCCCAATGAAGCCGAGTGATAGCAGGTCATGCCTCAGGATCCTAAGGCGTCTCTGGCATTGCCTGTCTGTCATTTGCAAGTAATTTGTCCTTGTCCAGAGGATGTGCCAGCGCCCATCTTCAATATGGACGTTCCTGGATGTGATCATTCACAGCATCCTCACTTTCCTGTTCTGCCTGTTGCTGGCACTCAGGCATCATGGGTTGAGGGAAAAGAGCCCGCCTTAGTCTCTCTCCTTGCTCTTCTTCCCGTGGTGATAGACAAATCGGGTGTATGAGATCCATGTCGCTGTGGCTTTTCTGAACAATAAATAAACAGAGCGTGGGGATTCAGCCCTCTGTTGACACAGAACTGAAACATTGAGGCAATGAACAGCTCCCTTATATCCGCCTTCAAGCTGCAGCCAGGTAGAAGACACATTCACAGTTGTTTGCCTCCTAACGCTCTTACAATCCTTGAGTGTCTATGTGGTTTCCATTATTGTTGGAGAAAATGATGCGTGTGGAATTCAGGGCAAGTCTCCCCACCTTCCAACCTCCTCCTGCAACCTTCCAGCTTGAGCCCATCACCCTTGACTCTCCAATGTTACTGTTACCCTTCCCTCCGTTACCATTGAGCCTCCCCCCCCATTGCCGTGCACAATATAATCATCAATTTATTCATGCCATCCCTCCCCTGTTCCTACTCCCGATACTATCAATATGCTGACCCTTACCCTTGAACCTCCTCACATTGACCTGACCATTGTTACTGAGTACTGTTCCCCTCCATGTGAATCTGTCGAATACCCACCCATTAGTCTTGACCTTCCCCCCGACAGAATCTATTAGCCCCCATTGACCTTGACCATTCCCTCTGCTAACCAGTACTCTCAATTTTCTCCACAGCTCCCTGACGTTGACAGCACTTATCCCTCCCTTTAGGCCCTTGCCAAATATCTTCACACAGTATTGATCTAATCCACCCACAACCCCCGCAGCCGATAAAATGCATCTTCACCATCAACATCAACCATTCAACAATCTTGGCGCTCCACTCCACCCTTCCCTGCTCCTCGATGCACCTGTTCGCCCCACCCTTCCCGCACTGACTACCCTCTCCTGCTCCTCCATGTTGTCCCCGTCCATGCCTTCGCTGCCATCCCCCGTGATGATTCACCCTAGTTGGTGCCGAGCCTGGAGGCAAACATCCATTCAAATGCTGGCTTTTTAAAAATTCTTTCATGGGATGTGGGTGTCGCTGGCTAGGCCAACATTTATTACCCATCCCTAATTGCCCTTGAGAAGGTGGTGGTGAGCCTCCTTCTTGAACCACTGCAGTCCTTGGGATGTACAACAACAGTGCTGTTAGAAGTGAGTTCCAGGATTTTGACCCAGTGACAGTGAAGAAACGGTGACATAGTTCCAAGTCAGGATGGTGTGTGGTTTGCAGGAAGTGATGCTCCCATGCAACTGCTGCCCATGGCCTTCTAAGTGATTGAGGTCGCGGATTTGGAAGGTGCTGTCGAAGGAGCCTTGGTGAGTTGCTGCAGTGCATCTTGTAAATGGTATACACACTGCTGCCACTGAGCATCAGCGGTGGAGGGAGTGAATGTTGAAGGAGGTGAATGGGGTGCCCATCAAGCTGGCTGCTTTGTCCTGGATGGTGTCAAGTTTCTTGAGTGTTGTTGGAGCTGCACTCATGCAGGCAAGTAGAGAATGTTCCATCACAGTTCTGATTTGTGGACGGGCTTTGGGGAGACAGGAGTTGAGTTACTCGCCGCAGAATTCCCAGCCTCTGACCTGCTCTTATAGCCACTGAATTTATATGACTGGTCCAGTTCTGGTCAATGGTAACCCCAGGATGTTGAAGTGGGATTCAGCGATGGTAATGCCACTGAACATTAAGGGGAGATGGTTGGATTCTCTCTTGTCCGAGATGGTCATTGCCTGGCACTTGTGTGGCGTGAATGCAACTTGCCACTTACCAGCTCAAGCCTGAATGCTGTCCAGGTCTGGCTGCATATGGACTGCTTCAGTATCTGAGAAGTTATGAATGGTGCTGAACATTGTGCAACATTGCGTGGAGGTAAACATCCATTGTAATCCTGGTGTTAGTTTAGTGGATGAGTTAAAGAGAAAAGAGCACAGACGTGAGACTCAACTGCACAAATCGAACTGTTCCATGCCACGTTGAAACATTTGTGAACCAGGTGGCACAGGAATATCATTCACCCTTTACTTAATCTGGCAGGTAGGACTAAATTGTAACTATTATGGTAATGAGTATTCATGTTATTTAAATGAAAGCAAAGCTGCAATCCGTCACCATGTTGGCGGAACCCCGGAACGCTGCAAAACAGCTGCCATTGGGCATCCGAGAAAATGCCTCACGCCAAATTATATCACCCTGCACGCCACCTAAACCACCGCAGCGGACAGCATAACATTCCCCCAATAAATTCATGAAAAGACTTTTTGTGGGAGTGGGGCTTTTTGGATAAATGCCTTTGTATACTTTGACCTCTGACATCATGATATGTAAATAAAGGCTTTTGGCAGTAGCTATTTTATACACCACATGGAATGGGGGTTGGGGGGGCGGGGGTGGGTGGTTGGGAATGACCTCAAACAGATTAATCTCTCCTGAAAGCGCATTTCCCCCTCCAAAATAATTCCAAGATGTGGTAGCTACTGCTCCCGCTCCCCCTCAAGATGTTCTCCGAATAACTTGTTTGCTTGATTCAGAATTGGTTGTATCCAAGCTCTTATCAACTTTAATTATGTATGCAACTGTTCTTCGTATAACTGGGTCAATACTACTTTCCCTCTGTTCAAGAGAATTTACATTGTGTGACCATTGACTTAGAAAGGTACCTGTATCAGCAATTTTATTTTCTGAACCCAAATTATTCAAAGAAAAGTGAAATCAATTTCCTGGGAGGCAACTTGAGCTAAAGGCCGGCTACCCTCCCTGACCCCGACGACATGTGTTGGATTCGGGTTGGGTCAGGTCGCACTTCCGGGTCCAGCATTTGGCCTCGAGCTGGGCCGGATCGGACACGTTCTATCGCAACCTCAGGTAAGTGACTCTAATGTTAATTTACTTTTTGGACTTTAAAGGTGGTTTTGCCACAGTTAATTTAAGCTTGTGCAGGTAAGGAACAAAGTGAAAAACGGTCGGGTTGGGTTGGGTCGAGCGCGGGAAAAAATGGAAGGACTCAGGCCGCGTCGGGCTCAGGGTCGGATGGGGTTCTGTTGGGCTCGGGTTGGGTCTGATTTGCAAACCCGAGCTGGCCTTTAACTTGAGCTGTCTAGGTTAACAATTGGCCTAACTTTTAATTTCTGAGGCAGGATTACCAATTATCTGTGATAACCTACTGAATTAGGAATTCTGTTGAAATACAATAAGGATTTACAATAATCTTGCACCCAACCCCTTTCTTGAGACAACACTTCAATCAGTCACCGCGTTCACAATAAATGTGAGTGCAACCTTAAACAAAGCAATTATGACAGGCAGCATTTGGTAAACATACTTGAAATAGAAAATATTAGAGCAATTGATCTTTTTTTCCAGAACAAATCTTGTTTTAAAGACAGCTGTAACCAGGTTGTGGTCAAGGACAGCTGTAACTAGGGGAGACATGACATAAATTTGACCCAGGGTAGCTACTGTGATTATAGAAAGACATAGATAAATTGTATTAGGGTTCTGAGATTTACCATTGTCTAACAGATGAGTCACAAACTGTAATTAAATAAGTGACAGTTAACTCTACATTTGCCTAACTTCACACAGCTGGCTGGAGCTCAAAGTAATAACACCATCAAAGAGCGAGTTCCACATACAGAAGCTGTTGGTGAATTGTTGCTGCCAAAATATATTTTTTTAAGGACTTTTTGCATTGATATGGCACACTGATGGACAACTGCAGCGATTCATATCCAGAGCATTAACATGGAGCAAACACTTTTTAGAGCAGCGTGTCGAGGCAATCCCTTTAAACAGCGTTAGAGATCTCAATTCAACACAAGCTCTCTATTTTCACTCTGAAAACACATGTGTTTTTTGATAACATCACAGCAGCATAAATGCACTGCTCAGTGTTTTTGCAAGGCTACGGCTTTATGCTCTCAATATGGCTGTAAGTATTTCTATTTTGTTAAATCCAATGTTTTCATTATCATGATTTGTCCAGGACTAATGGCTCACCTGAACCCTTTCAATAGGGAGATGACAGACTCCAGAATAAAGCTGACTATCCTTATGGTATTCACCCATTGGTCTGTAATGTAAAGAGTCCAAGAGCAAACAAAAGGGATTTTCTCTGTATCCTGCCAAGGAAGGTTACAATATCCTATTAATGAGCAGCAGAAGCTTCACTAAACAGTAACTTTGGGATTAATAGGGCAAAACCATGTTGAATATTGCCACTCTTTCAACAACCTCAGTACTTGTTCACCTTGTGTACACCTAAATATGACGAGCAAGCCAAGATACTGATTGCCTTTTGGATTTGGAAAATTAAGCAACCAATTCTAGAAAACAGTCAGGTGAATGGGATGAGCAGTACAGCAGCAGAGGGACTCAAGGAAGTGGGATCAGCAGTACAGCGGCAGAGGGACTCAAGGCAGTGAGATCAGCAGTACAGCAGCAGAGGGACTCAAGGAAGTGGGATCAGCAGTTCAGCGGCCGAGGGACACCAGGCAGTGAGATCAGCAGTACAGCAGCAGAGGGACTCAATACAGTGGGATCAGCAGTACAGCAGCAGAGGGACTCAAGGCAGTGAGATCAGCAGTACAGCAGCAGAGGGACTCAAGGCAGTGAGATCAGCAGTACAGCAGCAGAGGGACTCAAGGCAGTGGGATCAGCAGTACAGCAGCAGTGGGACTCCAGGCATTGAGATCAGCAGTACAGCAGCAGAGGGACTCAAGGCAGTGAGATGAGCAGTACAGCAGCAGAGGGACTCCAGGATGTGGGATCAGCAGTACAGCGGCAGAGGGACTCAAGGCAGTGGGATCAGCAGTACAGCGGCAGAGGGCACCAGGCAGTGGGATCAGCAGTACAGCAGCAGTGGGACTCAAGGCAGTAGGATCAGCAGTACAGCGGCAGAGGGACTCAAGGCACTGGGATCAGCAGTACAGCAGCAGAGGGACTCAAGGCAGTGGGATCAGCAGTACAGCGGCAGAGGGACTCAAGGCAGTGGGATCAGCAGTACAGCGGCAGAGGGACTCAAGGCAGTGGGATCAGCAGCACAGCAGCAGAGGGACTCAAGGCAGTGGGATCAGCAGTACAGCGGCAGAGGGACTCAAGGCAGTGGGATCAGCAGTACAGCAGCAGAGGGATCAGCAGTACAGCAGCAGAGGGACTCAAGGCAGTGGGATCAGCAGCGCAGCAGCAGAGGGACTCCAGGCAGTGGGATCAGCAGTACAGCGGCAGAGGGACTCCAGGCAGTGAGATCAGCAGTACAGCAGCAGAGGGACTCAAGGCAGTGGGTTCAGCAGTACAGCAGCAGAGGGACTCAAGGCAGTGGGTTCAGCAGTACAGCAGTAGCAAAGGCAAATATCCTGCAGGTCCCCATCTGCCAAGAATGAGGCACATTAATTTTGCCCCATGGGCATTAAATTTCAAATTGTTGCTGGGAACAAGAGGAGGCCTGATACAAGGTGTTGCCAAGCCCCTGGCTGGAAGGACATTTGTGCATATTAACAGACACTGCTTGAAACAAAGGACCATTCCTTGACCCACACAATACACAAAGCCAGAAGTGGTTATATCAGTCACCTGACTACCCTGCTGGCCATCTTGGGGAGTTTTAAATTGTTGAGACAGGGTTTGAACTGGCAGAAAGCTCTGTGCTCCTGGATTGAAAAGACCTCCTTCCCTCCTGTCTGCTCCCATTTCTTTCTCACAGAGCTGAAACCCACTGAAGACACATGAACCCCAAGAGAAAAAAGTCTCCTACAGTGAACAAGGTTTAAGAAGAATACTGGGCCCCAACGAAAAGCAAGATTAACCAACAAAAGGACTCTACAGTGAGCCTGAAGAACTGCAACAAACTCTTCAGATATTGCCTCAAATCTTTCCACTTTATTTTTCTTCTGCTCCTTTCTGTCTCTATTTGCATGTGCATATCACGTATGCATGCTAGCGTGGGCGCATCAAGTATCCGTAGGCATCAACCAAATTAGCGATTAAGTTTAATAAAATTTCACTTTTCTTCTTTAAACCTAAGAAAGCCTGTTTGTGCTCATTTCTTTGCCTTATAATTGGAAAGTGGTGAACAAGGATTCACCAAGGGGGAGATAAAAACACAGTGTGTTTAAAATTAAACCCTGTTACAGTAAGACCAGGTGAAAGGGAACCCTAGACCTCTTTCTCACCTAGTCGTAACAGCAAACCTGCATCAAAGGCAAAGTAGTAGCAAAGTCAGTAAGTTTAAGCAGATCTGGCAGCGCTTTAAAGATGGCACCAGCACTGCTGACAACACCTTCACAGCCTCGCCACCCACCCCTTTAATGTAATTGGATGGGCCCTGCGCCTTCATTATGATAATTGGCCGCCCGTGCCTGATCGCAGTGGGCTGGCCGCACACTTGATGAACAGCGACGGCACCCACTTCTGTGTGCACCACCGGGAACTGCGACCGATTGACTAAATTCGTTCTCTCCATATATCAGAATACTTCTGGCACCTGGCAAGGGAGTGGATAACACCAACGAGACAATAGCAGGAAATTTAGGGGAGGCTGGAGATGCAATTAATAACAAAAAAATCAGTTTTGATTTTGCAGAAAGCTTTTAAAAATGAGGTGAGAGAGGTCACAAAGTGGAGAAATTTGTGAAGAGAATTCCAAAGTGCAAAAATGAAGGACCATGCCACTGATTTTGGAACAAAGGAATCGAGGTACATACACAGTAAAGCAGAGTTGGAAGGGTAGACAGTGTGTTCAGGTATTTTAGGTTGGAGAAGATGGTAGAAATAGGATGGAGTGAAGCCATTAGAAGGGACATGTGAAGGGAGTGGGGAGATAGTGAGAACAATGTGTATGCAGGGATCAGTAGATGATAGAATACAGTTACAGCTTACAATGGATGGAACTCAGGAGGCTTGTGACATGAATGTGTCACTGACAGATAAGAGATGATAGGGATGTAGGGATGCTTCCCCCTTTTCGCCTCTCGACTGACCGAAGACAGCGAGTTTTTTTTTTAACCCGAGAGCTTTAATTGTCATGAACAGACAAATGATAGGTTTTCTCGAAAGTTCAAAAGAAAGATAAATGCTTATTGTACAGCACCTGAAATATACGCAACAACACCCACTCTCACATTCATACAGATATGCACACACTCAAGAAAAGATAGTGATTATAACGATAAGGTGCGTTAGGTCTGATGATTTTAAAGAGTTCTCTGTTAAACTTGTTTTTCCCTGGGATGAAGACTTGAAATGGTACAGGCCTATAATCTTTTCCCTTGTTCACTAAAGAAAGACTTTGGAAGTTCAGGAAGACAGATGCGCTGTTGGAGACTGCTCATTATATTCCAGCCAAAGGTCAATGGTGAAGTCCTGGTACAATTTCTGAAGTAGGGAGTTCAAGGCCAAACTCCAGTCTCCGCCTACATGTAGTTCAAAGCTGGTAATCGTAGGCAGGGCCCTTTATCTTCAATGGCATAGATGGATCTCCTTTGTCTGCCCCGAATATACCTTTATTAAAGCTTATCAGAAACCTAGTTTCTGTCATGTAACCATACTTTCTCTTTCCACTGTCCTAATAAATGGTTTCTGATGGTGAAACCATTGTTAGAAAATGGTGTCCAAAAGTCTGCAGCAGTGCTGTCAACCCAATCAGTTGGAGAGAAGCAGCCGTTGCCACAGAAAGCGTCATTTGCATTTTAATGATTTCTCAGGGATGTGTCCAGAAAAGTCATTTGTATGTTAATGACTTCTCCAAGATTTGTCCAGACATGAAAATTAACTCAGGGTTCTTGCAGTTCTATGTGTATTGGCAGGAAAGGAACGGTCACCTGACCTTTTACTCCATGTTGTTTACAAGAAAAGTGTCCGTTGCAGGTTTACTTCATAAGTTCATTTTATAGTTCATAAGTTCGGATTGCGTGAGCATGACGAATGCCTTGAGGTGGTAAGGGTTTGAATGAAAGTTTTGGCAGCAGAAAGATAGTGGTAAGGACATAGACAGGCACTGTTCTCGTGGTGGAAAGGACAGAGAATTGCAAGGTTTGAATCTTCATCCTTGTTTTTAAATTCCTCCATGACCTCACCCCTCCCAATCTGTTTAATCTCCTTCAGCCCTACAACTCCCCTTAGATCTCTGCACTCCACCAATTCTGACCTCTTGCCATTCCCAATTTTAATCTCTCCACCATTGGTAGCCATGCTTTCTGCTACCTAGGCCTTATTTTCTGGAATTCCCTCCCTATATCTCTCGGCCTCTCTTTTCTCCTCTAAGATGTTCCTTGAAACCTGATCTTTGACCAGGTTTTTGGTCATCTGGCTTAATATCTCCTTATGTGACTCAGTGTCAAATTTTGTTCCATCATGCTCCTGGAAAGTACCTTGGGCTGTTTTATTACATTAAAGGTGCTATATAAGTGCGAGTTGTTTTTCTTTCTGTTGAAGCTTAAATCAACAAGTTCACCCTCAACAAGCAGCTGAGAAGGGGACCACGTTAGCGACAGGCAAACTTAGGACAGTTCTCAGTTTTCCAGGACTTGATGTCAGACAGACAACACAGGCAATTAGATTAAGGAGTAGCACTACGAAGGGGAAGTTTTTTTTAAAATCAGCATACAGGCAGAAGCTGAGCGTATGCAGGAGCTGTCATAGAGAAAACACATCCTCCAAAACAGGCAACTAAAAACTTCCCCTTTCCCAAGATAAAAGGGACCGTCCCTGTTATTTCAGAATTAAAATTAGCAATTCACATTTTCCAAATCATTATGCACAGATCTTTCTCCCCTGAAGATGGGTATGGTTGTTTCTAGAAATATTTATTTTCTTAGCATGACTCTTCTTTATATTCATCGCTCATAACAACTGTCCCTGTTCAAACTTGCCACCACTACAACAGAAAGGCAACTGTAAAATATATTGAAGAGAGTTTCTGCTTTCATAGTTATGCATAAATTATCAACGTACATGTCTCACTTCGCACCTCAGACATAAATGCGCTGTAAGCTAAATGTTGTACCTATTTTTTATAATTCAGTTAGAAAAAGTACCAGCGTTCCTACAAATTCCAGGGATATTCTCAAGTTCAAAACCATTACCCTCCAGCAGATTAGGTATAGAATAGTGCTTATTTTTACAGCTTTAACTTACTGGAGTGAAATCATAGATAAGGATCTGATAGTGAGCAAAGCCTGACATAAAAAGAGATGAGAGCTTCAGTTAGTTACAGTGTCATCTCTAAATTTACTACCTAAAGATAAAGGTGAATTCATTATTCAGTCATGGTATTTTGTATTCCTTCAAGAGTCAGAGCAATGAAGCATGCTTTGTTAGCAGCATTTCTGTGAAAATGCGTATCCATTACAAAATTTCTTCCCTATTTTCCACTTACATCTCAATTTCAGTCCTAACTCTATAATTTAAACCAATTCTGAAGCAAATGGTTATTACGCACTCGAGTCCTGAACTTGTGTGACAAACGGAGCACATCCCTCCCTCCACTTTCTGCATCTGTGCAGTTATTTCACACTTACCTCTCTTGCTCACTTCATGACTTCTGGAAGGAATATTCCAAATAAAAGCTCTGTACCTGCACAAACATGATGCATGAGCAGGCAATTATCTTCTTTTCAAAAAAGGCAAAATAACTTTTAGGAATTTCTCCTCCACTATCCACAAAATGTATACAGGAAGGCAAGATAGCTATGGAGGACAAGACCCGTTATATACACTGTACCAAAGGCCACACAATCCAAAAGGCGATTGATACAGTGCCACACAACAGACTTGTGAGCAAAGTTATAACACATGGAATAAATGGGACAGTAGCAACATGAATACAGAATTGGCTGAGTGACAGGAAACAAAGAGTAGTGGTTAATGGATGTTTTCAGGCTGAAGGAAAGTTTGTAGTGGAGTTCCCCAGGGGTCAGTGTTGGGACCCTTGTTTTTCCTGATGTATATTAATGACAGAGACCTTGGTGTACAAGACACAATTTCAAAGTTTGTGGATGATACAATTTAAACTGAAGGAAGTAAATTTAAACTGTTTTTTGTTTCTACCTCTCAAAATTCCAAAAGTTAAGCCAGATTGATTCTTTTAAAAGTAGTTGCAAATTGTTGAATTGCTGTAGTCATTGCTGGAAAGAAGAAGAGTTTGATGCTTCAACTACTGGATTGTAATTTCTGAATGGCCTATCGATGAGGAATAGTTTTCCTTTCCTCATCGGACCCTGGAAGATTGCGAATGGACTTTGAATCAGAGGACTGTTCATCAGGAAGCGTAAATCTACAAGGACTTTACTGTTATTGCTAGTTTTAAATGTTGTTTCATCTAAGTAGTGTTGCAGATTTTTTTTTAGTTTTTCTAATAAACAGTTAATTTGTTGATAGCTGAAGATACCTGGTTTGGTTTGTCTCATTCGGGGGTTAATAGATTGTTCAATTCGGCTGTGGCGTTGTTTGATTTGGGGAAGTTTAAAGATATGTTATGTGATCTGTGGAGTGACGGGACTGAATTTACAGTACGTTGCTCCCACCACAATCAGAATCACATATTTTGATTGGGGGCTTTGTCTTGAGTGGTTGTTCCATAACAAGAGTAGATAGGGAAAAACTGTTCCTACTTGTGAAAGAATCGAGAATGAAAGGGCACAGATTTACAGATTTAAAGTAATTGGTAAAAGAAGCAAAAATGGCATGAGGAAAAATATTTCACGCTGCAAGTGGTTAAGGTCTGGAATGCGCTGCCTGAGAACATGGCGGCGGCAGGTTCAATTGAAGCATTCAAAAGGGAATTACATTGCTATATGAAAAGGAAGAATGTGCAGGGTTATGGGGAGAAGTGGGGGTATGGCACTAAGTGATTTGCTCATTCGGATAGCTGGTGGAGACACAATGGGCTGAATGGCCTCCTTCTGCGCTGTAACAATTCACCAATTCTGTGATTTGTTCAACCATGCAAGAATCAGGAGTGGTTTCCATGTTTATTTTTTATTCCATGCCCCTGAGAACTGGTCCCCATCTCAGATCTTGGGCTGTGAACAACAGAGGCAACAGCAGACAAATTCACAATCTTTGTCTGAAATTAGACACGACACAGATGTTACTTCTAAAATAAATATTAGTTACTCTCCTGTGGCAATGCACAGAGGGACCCAAGACTAAGGGCAGTATTCAGGTCATGCTCAGTTAGGCAGGAGGGAATAACTGCACCAAGGAGGGAAGCAGGGATGTTACAAATTTCAAGTCTGCCTTAGATATTCTCCCAGAATCACAAATGCACTTGTCTTCAATTTAGGAGTGTACCCATACTGCCCAATATCGGTACCTTCAATAATTTAACTCAATAGAATGGGGGGAGTTTTAATCCCCAAGAACAGGGTCAGGGGCAGGTGGGAGGGTTAAAATTTCTGAACTTTGAATCGGGAGTGTGACCTGACTCGAACACATCCACTTTCCGCTTTAACAGAGACACGTTTGGATGCCAGTGAGAAACCCACTCGCCGAAGTCAGGGATTTAATCATTACTGATGGGCGGATAGTTATCGCTTCAATAAACATTAATGAGGAGACATTAATGAGGTCTCTGCAAACAGTTTTTAACTTCACTTCAAATTTAACAGGTTGAAATTAGTGAACCTGCTGCAGTCCCGGCAGCGGACCAGGAAATGTGCACTGTCCCTGCTAGTCACATGTATGGCTGGCCCACCACGATTACATGGTGGACGACCAATTATAATGATGGAGGTGTGGAGCCCAGCCAATCATGCAGTAGGGGCAGGGTGCAAGAAGCCAAACATGGTGCCGGATGATTCCAGAGCAGGTGCTGGTGCCATATTTAAAGCCCTGCCAGCCCTGCTTGCATCGCAGACTTAGACTCATTTGCAGTGCTCTCTGCTGGAGCCGTTGCTGTTGTGACTCTCGGACCTTCCTACTCCCAGAGAAGGACGCCACTGGATGGCAGAGGCAAGACATAGGGTGGCTGCACGTTTTAGTGATGCCTCCCTTGTGAGTCTCCTCCAAGCTCCAACTGGAAACGACAACGGCAAACACAGCCCTGTCGACCCTGCAAGGTCCTCCTTACTAACATCTGGGGGCTTGTGCCAAGGTTGGGAGAGCTGTCCCACAGACTAGTCAAGCAACAGCCTGACATAGTCATACTCATGGAATCATACCTTACAGACAATGTCCCAGACACTGCCATCACCATCCCCGGGTATGTCCTGTCCCACCGGCAGGACAGACCCACCAGAGGTGGTGGCACAGTGGTATTCAATAGGGGGGGGAGTTGCCCTGGGAGTCCTCAACATCGACTCCGGAACCCTTGAAGTCGCATGGCATCAGGTCAAACATGGGCAAGGTAACCTCCTCACTGATTACCACCTACCGTCCTCCCTCAGTTGATGAGTCAGTACTCCTCCAAGTTGTGTTCAACATGGAGGAAGCACTGAGGGTGGCAAGGGCACAAAATGTACTCTGGGTGGGGGACTTCAATGTTCATCACCAAGAATGGCTCAGTAGCACCACTATTGACCGAGCTGGCCGAGTCCTAAAGGACATAGCTGCGAGACTGGGTCTGTGGCAGGTGGTGGGGAAAACAACACGAGGGAAAAACATACTTGACCTTGTCCTCACCAATCTGCCTGCCGCAGATGCTTCTGTCCATGACAGTATTGGTAGGAGTGAACACCACACAGTCCTTGTGGAGACGAAGTCCCGCCTTCACATTGAGGATACCGTCCATCATGTTGTGTGGCACTATCACCGTGTTAAATGGGATAGATTTTGAACAGATCTAGCAATGCAAAACTGGGCATCCATGAGGCGCTGTGGGCCATCAACAGCAGCAGAATTGTACTCAACCACAATCTTGTAACCTCATGGCCCGGCATATCCCCCACTCTACCATTACCATCAAGCCAGGAGACCAACCCTGGTTCAATGAAGAGTGCAGGAGGGCATGCCAGGAGCAGCAACAGGCAGACCTCAAAATGAGTCCCCAGCATCACAGATGCTAGACTTCAGCCAATTCGATTCAATCCGCATGATATCAAGAAACGACTGAAGGCACTGAATACTGCAAAAGCTATGGGCCCTGACAATATTCCAGCAATAGTACTGAAGACCTGTGCTCCAGAACTTGCCGCGCCCCTAGCCAAGCTGTTCCAGTACAGCTACAACACTGGCATCTACCCTGCAATGTGGAAAATTGCCCAGGTATGTCCTGTCCACAAAAAGAAGGACAAGTCCAACCCGGCCAATTACCGCCCCATCAGCCTACTCTCAATCATCAGTAAAGTGATGGAAGGTGTCATCAACAGTGCCATCAAGCGGCACTTGCTTAGCAATAACCTGCTCAGTGATGCCCAGTTTGGGTTCCGCTCGGGCCACTCAGCTCCTGACCTCACTACAGCCTTGGTTCAAACATGGACAAAAGAGCTGAACTCAAGAGGTGAGGTGAGAGTGACTGCCCTTGACATCAAGGCAGCATTTGACCGAGTATGGCATCAAGGAGCCCTAGCAAAACTGAGATCAATGGGAATCAGGGGGAAAACCCTCCGCTGGCTGAAGTCATACCTAGCACAGAGGAAAATGGTTGTGGTTGTTGGAGGTCAATTAGCTGAGCTCCAGGACATCACTGCAGGAGTTCCTCAGGGTAGTGTCCTAGGCCCAACCATCTTCAGCTGCTTCATCAATGACCTTCCTTCAATCATGTCAGAAGTGGGGATGTTCGTTAATGATTGCACAATGTTCAGCACCATTCGTGACTCCTCAGATACTGAAGCAGTCCGTGGAGAAATGCAGCAAGACCTGGACAATATCCAGGCTTGGGCTGAAAAGTGGCAAGTAACATTCGCGCCACACAAGTGCCAGGCAATGACCATCTCCAACAAGAGAGAATCTAACCATCTCCCCTTGAAATTCAACGGCATTACCATCGCTGAATCCCCCACTATCAACATCCTAGGGGCTACCATTGACCAGAAACTGAACTGGAGTAGCCATATAAATACCGTGGCTACAAGAGCAGGTCAGAGGCTAGGAATCCTGAGGCGAGTAACTCACCTCCTGACTCCCCAAAGCCTGTCCACCATCTACAAGGCACAAGTCAGGAATGTGATGGAATACTCTCCACTTGCCTGGATGGGTGCAGCTCCAACAACACTCAAGAAGCTTAACACCATCCAGGACAAAGCAACCCACTTGACAGGCACCCAATCTACAAACATTCACTCCCTCCACCACCGACACACAGTGGCAGCACTGTGTACCATCTACAAGATGCACTGCAGCAATGCACCAAGGCTCCTTAGATAGCACCTTCCAAACCCGCGACCTCTACCAACTAGCAGGACAAGGGCAGCAAATACATGGGAACACCACCACCTGCAAGTTCCCCTCCAAGTCACACACCATCCTGACTTGGAACTATATCGCCGTTCCTGCACTGTCGCTGGGTCAAAATCCTGGAACTCCCTTCCTAACAGCACTATGGGTGTACCTAGCTCAAATGGACTGCAGTGGTTCAAGAAGGCAGCTCACCACCACCTTCTGAAGGGCAATTAAGGATAGGCAATAAATGCCGGTGACGCCTACATCCCATGAATGAATAAAAAAAAAGCTGCAAGGGAAAGGCAGGAGGTCCTCTTCCCACTGATGGCAAGAAGAGGTCCTCCCACCTGACTAAGCAAGCCTGGATGGAGATTGCTGAGGAGATCAGCAGCCATGGGGTCACCACCACCCCCCCCCGATATGGGTAGAGTGTCACAAGAGGGTCAACAACCTCCTTCATAGGTGACTGCTCCATACCTCTCCTTTTTAGGGATTGTAAGTGGCTACGCAAGAGGAAGCAGGACATGGGGAAGGAGACAGAACAAAGGCGCTGGCAGAGGGGGTTAGGCATTACCTCATCTTTACAGATGTATAGCTGCATCTTGGTCTTCACTGTTCACCCCATTAACTCTCCTCAGAACAGATGGGAGGATGAGCTACATAGGATATCCCAGGAGGGTATGAGCAGCTGCCACTAGCAGAACTGTCATGTTGATCTCTCTGCGAAGTATGACAATCTCCCTCTTTCCACTTGCAGGACAAGAGGGCCCATAACAGCAGGGAGACAGCCCAGACTGGCGGAGACATCCCAGATCTTCAACCTCACTCCACAACTGAGGAGGAGGCACTTGAATTAGCTGGGACCCAGGGCGGCCGCTCCACATCAGATGGAGAGACTGGTGCCTCTGTGCAAGAGAATGAGGATTGTATTCCATCGTCATACAGTTCCGTTCACGCATGGTTGGCATGGCAAGATCTGCACAGCCTAACCCACACATGTTTATGTTTTCTCAAGCAGGTCGGCATCCACAGGGGACTTCAACAGAAGGGGGAGATAAAGGAGAACCTGCAGTCAGAGGAAGCACATCCAATGACTCCCCTGCACCTTCCCCCAGCCCAGTAACTTTCACCTCGGTGGGTTTCTGCTTGGCGTTAGAGTCAGAGTCACAAGCTGGTGAGAGCACTGCACATGTGCCCGAGAAGCTGGCTGAGGCTGAGACAGCCGAGGCCCCTGACACTCGGAGGACTGTGGGTGGCCAGGCCCATGCTGAGCCCTAGGCTGATGATGGGCCTCCAGTGTTGATAGCACAGGAGTTGCAGAGAGGGGTAAACAACATCTGGAAGAGATACCAGAGGCAATGCACGACCATGAGTGAATGATGGAGTGTCCGTCCATGCCATGAGTGCTGCCATTTCTAAGGCATCTGAGTGCATGGCTTCCTCCATCGAGAGGTTGGCAACCCTCACGGAGAGCCAGATTCCACAGATGTGCAGAGATGTGCACACCATCACCTTGGCCATCAGTTCAATGCAGCAGTGGCAAGGCAAGAGAAGGTCGAGGCCCCTGGATTCTTCTCTAGCTCCTTGTCCTTCTCTAGTCAGCAGGGAAGCTCAAGTGAGCCTTGAAAGGGAGGAGATGCTGACCTCCACATCTGGGGACTCCCCTCAGGCCGCTTCAAGTATGGACACCACTCCTCAGCCCCTCTGCCAGTGATTCCAGCTCCAGCAGCTGTGGTGCCTGTGGGGAGACTTACACCACTAAAGGACATCCTCAGGCAACCAGAGGAGGGCCGCCAAAGTCATCACAGGCCAATGGGCAGCGTGATCAGCAGAAAAGAAAACCACCTAGAGACACAGTTGGGGTTTCATGGGTGTTTGAAATTTGATATTTGTTTTCTCATATAAATTTATTTTCTTTTTGAAATTAACTTTCATTGTGTGGAAGTGATTATTCTATCATGCCTTAATTGTGAGCTGCTGACTTCATTCTTCTCCCTTAGTGGTTGCTAATGTAGGCACAGCCCTCATTTGAATAAGGTCTCCTGAAAGTGAAGGCTGGGTGCACTTAAAGTTTTGTGGGTGTGAGGAGTGATGTGATGGAGAGTGTTTAATAAGCCAGAGTGAAAGTGGGCAGGGGTTTAAACCACAGGATGTAGTTGAATCAGCAAACCTACTGCTTAGGTCATTAAACCACTTCTTGCATTGCATTCAAGACTGGGGAACAATGCTGCTGTGTTCAGCTCCTCAGCTACATCCAACCATGCCTTCTTGGTGCAAGACACAGGTTTCTTCCTCCCATTGCTGGAGAAAAGAATGTTCATTCTCCTCCTGATTGCATCCAATAATATTCCAGTGAGGCTTTGTTAAAACTGCATGCAGCCCTTGCTCCAATGTGAGCACCAGCAACTGCCATTTGTGGACTGTCCCTTTAAATGCAGCTGTGATCTCAGCATGCAGGTGTGCATCACCTTCCTGGCGCAGCTTGGAGACGTGAAACCCAGAAGTCAAAATTAATTGGCACAATTGAATTGCGATCGCACACTCCCGACCTGCTGAGCTGACTTCTGGATTTCACCTCCAGCAATTCCACCTCCGCCACCAGGCTTGGAAACCACCTTCAGATTAATATTGGGGCTAATTCCTTTGTAGTCCATGCCCTCTTGTTCTCTTCCAACCTTTCAGTAGGCCAATTGAAAACCCTTTTGTGAGACAAGGTTAGATAGTTGCTATTAGCTTTTAAAAAAAAGATGCCAGGTGAATGTACAGAGAAAGAAACTCACTTCAGTTCATGCCAAATCCTTCCTCAAAGCCACATGCCTGCAGTTGATGGCACCCTGCACCATGAGGAAGCGTACTATCCTGGCAAAGCCACATGCATGCTCTGCCTGCTTCTCTCCGGTCAGAGAGAACACAATGCACTCCCTGCTCCTGGCATAAAGAATGTCTGTCACCTCTCTAATGGAACAGTGGGCAGCAATCTGGAACATGTTAGATATGTCGCCTGCTCCATCCTGGAAGGATCCTGATGCGAAGATATTCAGGATGATGGTCACCTTCACAGCCACTGGTAGCATCATCTTTGCCCTGCTCTGAAGTTCCAAGCCTACCTGCAAAAGATTGCAGAATTCTGTGAGAACATTCTGCATAAAAAGCAGGTAATGCACACACTGGGCTGAAATTACTGGGGCCCCCGGCGACGGGTAGGAGGTTGTGGGGGGGCCTATAGAATTGCGACAGGAGATGTGGGTGGGGGCTGAGGGCCTGTTGCCTACCTGTCGCAATGTTGGGGACAGGAAAGGCCGAAGATGGCCTTCCTGCCCAGAGGCCAATTGAGGCCCTTAAGTGGCCCGATCCCAGCCACTTAAGGGCCTCTCCCCACTGCCGCTGGAATTAAGCCAGACTTGGGGAGGCGGTGCCTTCCTCTGTGGGCAATCTATGGCCCACAGAGGGCTCCCATTGGCAATACAAAACTTCCCTTAACACTGCAACCAGCGCCACCCCCCCCCCCCCCCCGCCCCTCCCAGACTCATCACCCACCTGCCGCACACCCCCCATCGTCTGGGCCTGCCGGACTGGTCCCAACGACCCCGCCTCACTTACCTGAGGTCCAGGTCTCCAGTGTTAGGCCTGGTTACAAGGCCTCCTGCAGTACCGGCAATGGCCACAGCTCCCGGTGGTGCTGCTGATGCTACTGAGCTGCCGACCCTCTGAGTAGCTGGCAGCTCTTGGAGGCGGGATCCCTGTCTTTAAAGGGATGGGGATCCCGGTGCCAGGCACTTAATTGCCCGAGCGGCGCTGAATCACACCATGCGGGCTCCGAATGGCCAAGGCAGGATTCCCATTGCCTTTTTGGCCCAGCCCTGGGAACCCCACCAGCGCAACTAAATTCAGCCCACTGCTTCTAGTTTAGGTTGAGGTAAGAGAAATGCTCCCGGAAGACACTAGGAGGTCTGCTGAGATCCATTCTCCCAGCCCTTGCTCTGCGAGCAGCTTGCCCTCTGCTTGACTGCCTCTGCTCCATATCCCTCACCTGCTTCTACTCTGCATTCTGCTGATGCACGCTCCCAATGCTCATGCTAACACCCTCACCAAGGTGGCATTTGCACAGATACAAAAATGGCACCAGTAGCACCAAAACTACAGGTACAATGGAGCCCAATTTTGTGATCTTGATGTGATGTGATTTCTTCTTGATACTATTACCTCATTGTAGAAAATGAAACAGGATGTTATCTAAACTGCTTGCCCTTCATTACCATCACTTAATCCATAATGTTTGGCAAAACATGAAGTTCCAGTGTGTCCAAATTCATTGTTGACAGAGGTATTATTCATTTTTTTGAAATCGAAGCAAAAAACCAGCATGGGCCATTCTATTCATTGGGTCTGCCGCTATATAAGTGCTAGAAACTATTCATGTAATGCATTACAGGAAAGATCAAAAGACGCGATTAGAGCTAATATTATATTTTGCCCTTGATCCCTTTTTCAAAAGTCACCATTTTACTGTAGCACAACTGATTTGTATCAGTGAAGTCAGTACATTAGAGGCTTTTTCATGCAAATGCATCTCATTAATATATTCTGGAAAAACATTGTGTTGATATAAGGAGGAAATCAATGATTCATGTAATATTTGAAAAGGTAGCCAGCCATGAACACTGATGCCTGCACAAGTTTTGCATTAGTTTTTTTCCAAAAGTTATAATTGCAATGAAAACATGATTATCACTTTGCAGTTATATGTATATTCAATTGGTTCAAACCTCTGTGAATTTACAAATGATAGCGGGTTTATCACATTTCTCTTTGTGCCAATCTTTGCTTGATAAACATGGTTATTAGAGTGAAAGGGGGGTAAATTCATTCAGATAGCGCTACGCAGACTTACTTCAATTCCCTGATGGCAGGAAGCCTGGATGGCATTCTTCAATTATATCATTGAAGAGTGCTGTGAATGGATTTCTTCCCTAAAATTTCTGCCCTTGCTCATTTTAGCAGTAAATTAAACAAGAGGGCAAAATAGTGGATCATACACTTTTACTAAGGTTAGCAAATGTAAGAATTAGGTCTTCTGCATCTATAAGTGTCAGTGATTCAAGGTCTAAACTGAGAGCAGGGGAATGGCAGAATGGCTTCTGCAACAAATCATAGCATTATTATCTCTGCATAAATGGCAGAAAATCTCTTTCTAAGTAAGTCAGCAGCCATAATGGTGGCCAAGAATCATTTCTTTATTCACTATAAAGATTCCAAAATAGATAAGCTGCATGCTTTGCTCTTGATAATGTGTTATAAGAAAGCAAAGACCAAGTAAAAACCAAACCCATTCCTGTCCACCTACATAGTCCCCGATCCTCAAAGGTTAATCAAACAAAAGTCCACTGTGCAACCTTCTGCGTGCCTTCTGTAGACAACAGCCTCTTTCCCCCTGTAGCACAGGGACAATTGTGTAGCCAAATATGATCACACAGAAACCTGGCCTCCAAAGATAAACATTTTTTTCCTTAAGTGCCATATATTGCTCCTATTTTCAGCATTGTGGAGATGATGGGACAAGTTTTGTCCATTTACAGTACTCATATCATTATTATGCATTTCAAATACATACAATCAGAACCAGATCAAAGGCACTGAAATTCAGTATTTGTATTACTAGTACCTAATACCTTCATCAGAAATCAGATCTTATGGTTTCAAGGATCTGTATATTAATTGTGATCAAATAAAGTGATTTTCGATCATTAGTTTCAGATGAAATTTATCAAGTATCTGCAATGATCTTAATCATGGCCTTACCCAGTAACACATGCAATGTCGAAGGAAAAGTAAATCTTTGGAGTTTTAGTAAGGCACCAAATGTGTACAGCAGTGGCACTGCATATTGGTGTAGCAACATGCTGTGCCAGTCAATGGTGATAAAAGACTTCAATTCTCCACATGCTAAGTTTCCAACCTCAAACCAGCATAGCTGGAGCAGCTGCTGACTACAGCAAAATACCTACGAAGGCAAAATCAACCCAAATTGCACTTCCACCCTTGCTAATGAATAGTTTCAAAGTGGTTACAAGAAGGTGATCTGCCAGTGTAATGCAGAGGGTAAAAGGAAATCTTAAAAGGGAAAGAGAAGTTTGAAATAATGTTCAAATAGGCTCCGATTATCAATTCCTTTCCAGTACAGCCAACACTAAGTAAATGCAGGGAATCAACTGAAGTCAGCTCTACTTGATCTTGTTTTTAAATGTCTCAGTGGATTTATATAAAATCAAAAGAAGTATTTATATGTATAAGATAGTTTCCATTGAAATCGCAAAGGTCCTATCTACACAGCCAACGGAATTCCGCTCAGACATACTGACGAAAACCAAATTGAATCAGTTAGTGTTACATAACTCTTTATCCCTTTCCAGCTGGTATATTTTGGTTTTTATGTCTATTCACGTTTTTATTTCAATAATTTTCACACTCAAAGGCCTTTCATGCTGGTCTTCATATTCTGAGGACCCAGAATCTATGAGCCAGTCTCTCTAGTATGTACATTATTTTTAAAAAATCTGTAGACTTGGAGAGTAGGGGTCCTGATGTAGCAATAACCCAGATTATTTTCATGGGGTATTCCCATTCTCCCAGGCTCCACAAAAATAATTCCAAATTTCCCCTAACTCGGCCTCTTTGGCTCCTTCACCCATGTAATTGGCTGCAGTGTGTACAGCACAGGCTCTGACGAATTCCTGCCAAAAATGACAATCAGGGCCCTAGGATCCCAGTTTGCATATTAAAAGGGAAACAGGCAGGTATTCCAGACGCCCTTTCAAGATGCTGCCGGCCTGTTTGTCGGTGTTAATGCCGCTATCTCCATTTTAAGACTGTTACTCCCTCTTTAATGCAAGGCAATATAAGTGAAAATTGTGCCCATTGGGTTCTCCTTCAGTCAACAGCCCAAGAGCATGGTGAGTGAAGCATAGTAGCAGAACATTCTGATTACAGCTAGGGTTGCAATATCTTTATAAGTAACCTTTCTTCTCCTTCGCTTCAAGACTATTATATATTATCATTCCAATTCCAGACAATATTAAATCTTATTCATTTTTAGCTTGAAAAAATAATTTATTTATTTTTATATTAAATTCCAATCGGTAATCTAGGAAGGAGATACTTTGCATTCATTTTTAGTTTGAGAAAGAGTACAAAGCCAATGGGGTATAAATCACAATCATTGGACATGAAGAAAAGGCCCTGTTTGTAAGGAGTTCTTTTATGCTGTCTGATGCAACATAAATGAAATGCGTGGAGTCCAGTTGGTTGAAGATCTCAAAACAAGTTTATTACAGCTAAACTATTATACAGTACAGAGCTAACTATTTACAGAACCTTATTTGAGGTGTTACAGTTGCAGAGTGGCTCTGGCTCTGATTCACATGACTGTGTCCTGGTTCTTAGCTCATTAATATACTAAGATCTTAAAAGGACATCACTCTTCAAGGCAATCATACAACACTGTCAGCCCTCTCAGGTGGATGTAAAAGATACCACAGCAATTTTTCAAAGAACAGCAGGGGAGTTCTCCCCAATGTTCTAGACAACATTTATCCTTCAATTAATCACAAAAATCGGAATGATCTGTTTATTTAGTTTGCTTAATTTATTTAGTTGCTGGTTGTGGAACCTTGTAAATTGGCTGCCCCCATTTTCTACATTACAGTCATGTCTACACTTCAAAAGAGGGTCACCGCTCCACAAGCATGGGGTAAGGCGAGGAGGCAGGCATCCATGAACTACCACAACCGGTACGGGGATTAAACCCACGCTGTTGGCATTTTTTTGCATTACACTCTAGCCGTCTAGCCAACTGAGTTAACCGATCCCGTCCTTACAGATGTAAGAAGGCACTAAATTGGTATAATTTAAACTCATTTCTTGAATCCAATTCCAGGTCAAATTCAACTGATATGGAGCTTTGCTGTCTCAGTCTTACCTCAAATAGTTCATTAGATTGGAAGATACAGCAATACCGACAGGGAAAGTCCCAACTTTGGTGAATTAGCCTCGCAAATGATTGCACCTTAGAAGCTAAACAGAGAATAGCAGATGGTTGATTACCAATTGCAAGACAACCTACTCAAAATGTTCAGATGATTTCAGCAATAGAATGCATAAGTAGAAAGGTAGGCAATTTATCTGTCAGTGGATGCCCTGCACTTAACTCACTGACCAATACCTGATATTATTTAGATCATAGGGTGTTCAGTGAATTTTCATTTTCCAAGTGAAAAATACTGTGGCATAGGGATTCCACTTGTTTGCGTAGGTTTTATCTGTGCAATCTGACTGAAATCAACAAACCAGTGTGAAAGAGTGTGGAATTTTAAGTGCAAGTTTCATTCAGTGTCAGTCAAGTTTCCACGATCTTTATCATTGGTTTGGAAGGCAATCCTTGCCACAAAAGTGGCCACTCCTCAGATTGAAATAACAAGCATGGCAAGTCTCCAAAGGCACCTATTTGCTTTTCAAATTGAACTCTTTTTTAAGAAACGTAGGCACATTTTAAATGTTTTCAATTATCACAAAATATTTAATTTATTAATAAACTGACCCGCATAGACCAATAAGACTGGTAAAGTCATTTTTGGTGGTTTAAAATCAGGTTAGTCACAGGTGGAGGACCAGACAGTTTTATTAAAATGCTAAATTATTGCGATTACTATTAATTATAACAGAAAAAAATAAATGATAACATTCTATTTGTGATGATTGAATGCGCTGGTTCATGGAAGATTTTACTTTTGTGATAAGTTTACCCGGAAACTTCAACTATAACTTCACTTCGAAAAACAGGCCAATTTCAAGCACAATTTGCCCCCCATTTCCCCATTGCACCAAAAGAAAAAACTCTATCCATGTTTTCTTCTGCCTTGATATTTGCATTACATTCAAAATAGCTTGTTGCAGGTTATCAAGGTCATGACATAGAACCTCTCAGAAAACACGCTTTATTTTGATGGTGCGTTGCTCAGTAATCACTGTAATGTAATGAAAGATTAACACACTAATTTTGACTGGAAGAGGGTAATCATTTCATGAAAGAGAGTTGGTAATTCTATTCTGCTACATGGCAACTTACACTAAATTCTGGTTTCACTGTATCATTGAACTTGTTATGGACAAAGGCCTCTTTGTTACAACCAAGGGTGCAAAAAAACTGACAATTCAAGTGAAAGGCACTTAAAACACTAAAGCTTGGGGTAGCCGCTGCAAAGGCTAAATGAGGAAAGGCCACTGTGTAAGGTCCTCCCGCCATAGTATACTGAGCGGCTGGAAACAGTGTAAAACCCCTCAGGCTGTATGCATCAGAGATGAAGTTTGAGATGAAGTGGAAATGTACATTGGAAATATAACCTTACGCACTGTATGGAAAGAAATCGATCTATATTGCACTTTATGTGATGTCAAATCTGAACTGTTATATAATGTATACAAATTTTATGAATAAAGTATATTTTTGAGAGAAAAAAATTCAAGTGAAAGGTGGATAATTCTTATTGTAGAGAAAATGTCTTTCATGCATTTAAAGCAACTCTTTCCTATTGCACTTCTTAAGCATGAAACATTTGGCAGAAAAATGAAATACAATGGGTAACGCTCAAGTCAGATATCTTTTGCTTTTTGCTAGTTAAATACCTGGGAGTCTTAAGCAGTTTGATTATGAGATTAATCTATATAGTGATACTTAATGCACCAAAGTCACAATATAGATGATGCAGTGCTATATTCACAATCGTACGTGTAGTAAATCCAGTGTGCCTCACTTGCTGCCTTAATTTATAAAAACAGCATTAGGCCATAGCCTCATAGCAGAGGCAAAGTAAAAGATTGAAGGCTCTGGTACTCATCAAACACTTATTCTACTCACATAATGCTACTGTGTAACTGCTCCCCTGAATGTTTGCATAACCACATGATTAGTCACAAGGCACTCAGGCAGTGCGGCATTCCACAGAGGCACTGTCTGTGGCAGGAAGGAGCTTGTTTGATGGACAGTTTGTTAGCAGGGCTCCTCCACATGAAATCTGTGAACTTTTGTCATTGCCACCTCGATTTCCCAAAAAATCTCAAGTTTGGGGTGTCACAGGGATTGCCACCATCACAGTAATTATCCGGAGCCTGTGCAGGGAAATCAGAGCGTCTCATTCAATCCAATGTAATGGAGTTCTTGTCACTAAACACCGGCAAGATCACTTTCACTAGCAACATGAATGAGGAGTACATTCTCACCTTGTTTTTCAGAGCATACAAAAGCTTTGGCGGCAACATCCCTCAGTTTTCAAAATTGGCCTGTTAAGCGCTTTTTTGCAGAAGAGAATCATAGCCGCTTGTACCAGGATTCTGTGTGATAAATAATGCTGAGCAGTGTGATAATTTACACCTCTGCCAGTTTGATTGCTATAAAGATGGTAGGGACATGAGTTGCAGAACTGGATGACAGTGAGTTCAGTTTATATAAATTGTCATTGCAGAAGTCAGACTCAAAGTTTGCAGTGTTTATACAGTTGTGAGTTTAGACCACTGGATCCAGCTCCACAGGCACTCAAGGTAGAAGATGAGCATCTCAGACCCAACAGAGAATCTGGAATCACTTTGGGCCAGACTGTAACTTTCACCACATGTACTGCTGTGAAGCTGACAGCTGGAGGAGGGAGCTTTCGTACTTAGGTAAACTTACAAATTTCAGTCACAAATGGAAGCAGTAATAATTTTGCCCTGCAACAAGATTCCTAGTATGAATAAGCCTCAGGATTCAGGAAACTGTACGTCACAATAATTTACCAGGGAATATCTATTTGCTCAATATACTAAGAGTGGACAAAGGGCCGAGATCCCATTCAGCTGGGGTAGCTAGAGGGGTGCTGCAATGGGCCTGAGCATCCCTGGGCTAAGGAGTCAGAAAAAGTTCAGCCAATGTTCTCTCCGCCGTTGGACAGCGTGCATGTGAGGATGGGCTGTGATGCCCTTCATGGTCATATAGCCATATAGTTGATACTCACTTGTAAACCTAACAACAACTTGCATTTATATAGCGCTTTTAACATATTAAAATGTCCCAAGACACTTCACAGGAGCATTATCAGACAGAATTTGACACCAAGCCACACAGGAGCTATTAGAACATGTGACCAAAAGCTTGGTCAAAGAGGTAGGTTTCAGATGAGGCAGTGAGACGGAGAGATTTAAGGAGGGAATTCCAGAGCATAAGGTCAAGACAGCCGCAGGCATGGCCGCCAGTGTTGTGGGTGAAGAAAATCAGGGATATATTGAGACTGCACTTGAAGAATGGGTACTTGGGTGAGGTACCCAAGGGCAGCTGTTTCCTGTGGCGAGGGGGAGCGAAAACTGAAAGGATAACAAAAGAACCTAAATGTAGGATTGGAATACTCAGCATTCTAAGTTAAAGTACTTAAATTGTCTGGTATCAAAGGACAAATATCTTCATGTTAAAAGTAATTATTTAATGAGATCTTTCAAGCAGATATTCCTGTAGAAACGTTGTTGACATAATAATTTACTTCATGCTTTTGATTGCCATTGGAAGTCTGCACTTTGAAAATAGTTTGGAATTTGAAAATAATTTAGTAATATTATTTTCAAAGACAGTTTTCATAATAGTGCCAGCTTTCAGTATTTCGTACAGATGATTTATTATGAATTACATCATAAGATTAATGTTATTATTTTCAAAATCATAACTCTGCATAGTTATTCTACAAGGCATTTTTTAGGAAAATGTGGCATATAACTTGCATTTACAAGACAGCTTTTATACTGTCAAAAAACAAGAGGAGCAATTTATACGTAGGTGTGCCTTAAAGTATTCAGACCAATACTGTGAGCAATAAATAGGGAAGTGATTTGCACCATGACTCATAATCTGAAGCTGACTAAAATTATTTTCAGAGAAGATCATTGGCTGTAAAATCCTAAAGACACTATCGGGGCAATTTTAACCCTGCCTGCCCAGTGAAAACCAAGTAAGTGGGAAATTCAACTCGCCCAGGAGGCTTATTCACTGATATCCTGCTTCCTTCCTGCAATCTTTACATTTTAAGCCGCTCTTCTGAGCAGGCAGGAAAGACACCACTGCAAACTGGGTCCTTCTTTAAATCGTAGTCACAGGGACGACTGCTATTTTAACCAGCAACCTGCGTGAGGAAGCTGGGAAGTTAGCAGTCAGTTCCAGAAGAGGTCCAAAGTGGTAAAGTTTTATTAATTATTTTTCTTGCTTTGCTTGTGGTCCAGATAGAGCCAAGCTGCTTCTCGGAGTCCCGGAAGGAGAGTTTAGGGCCCACCCTCCCTCCGGCCCCATCACACCTTCCTGACCATGATACCTTCCCACAGCCCTGTCCCTGTGACTTAACCGAGCATCATGGAACATTCCTTCAGTCCCTGCCAGCTGTCTCCTGCCCCGACATTCACTTCCAAACTTCCACCCCTGCTGGACAGCTACTGTTTCCAGGCAGGCAACTGATCGGCATTGCGGGGGAAGGTGCGGGGGAGGGGGGGGAGGAATTCAGGGGGCAGGGTAATGGGATGAAGCCTGGGAGTTAAAATCTTTAAAAATCTCCCAGGTTTCAAGTTGCCCAGTTCAGGATGGTTTGTCACTCTGGTTTTGGCTCCCATCCACTGGATTTCCAATCTGAGTTAAAATTGAAGCCTGTGATTCTGACAGATCTCCGGGCATGGAACTGGGGAAAGTGCACCAGGCTATGTAAACAACTAACTGATGGTGGTGAATAAGACTATAGACACACTACAGACCTTGCACTGGATTCACAGTGACGTCAGGCAAACAGTATTATTGCAGCTGTACTGCTGTCACCTGGCTATTTTGCTCCAAGTTGAAAGCTACTTTTATAGTAGAGCTATTTAAGTCCAGGTTCAGGAGATCAGCGTCGGTGAGCCTACCTTTAGCACTTGAACGGTTAGATCTGGCTCCTATGTTCTAGGCAATGACAATCTCCAACAAGAGAGAATCTAAACTTCTTCCCTTGAAATTCAATGGCATTATTAGTATCCTGAGCTTTATTAATAGGGGCGTAGAGTACAAAAACAAGGAGGTTATGTTGAACTTGTATAAGACACTAGTTCGGCCTCAGCTGAAGTATTGCATCAAGTTCTAGTTGCTGCTCTTTAGGAAGGATGTGAAGGCATTCAATAAGATGCAGAAAAGATTCACAAGAATGGTTCCAGGGAAGAGGAACTTCAGTTATGGAGATAGATTGGAGAAGTTGGGACTATTTTTCTCGGAGAAGAGAAGGCTGAGAGGAGATTTGATAACGGTATTCAAAATCATGAAGGATCTGGACAGAGTAGATGGGGATAAATTGTTCCCACTCGTGAAAGGATCGAGAACAAAAGGGCACAGATTTAAAGTAATTGGTAAAAGAAGCAAAAGAGACATGAGGAAAAATCTTTTCACGCAGCAAGTTGTTAAGGTCTGGAATGCACTGCCTGGGAGTGGTGCAGGCAGGTTCAATGAACCATTCAAAAGGGGATTAGACTGTTATATGAAAAGGAAGAATGGGCAGGGTTATGGGGAGAAGGTGGGGGTGTGGCACCAGGTGAAATGCTCATTAGGAGAGCCGGTGCAGACATGATGGGCCAAACGGCCTCCTTCTGTGCTGTAACCATTCTGTGATTCTATTCTGTGACTCACCCACCTTCAACATCTTGGGGGTTACCATAGACCAGAAATTTAACTGGACCAGCCATATAAATACTGTGGCTACAAGAGCAGGTCAGAGACTGGAAATTCTGTAGCGAGAAACTCACCTCCTGAGTCCCCAAAGCCTGCCCACCACCTGCTCGGCACAAGTCAGTTGTGTGATGGAATACTCTCCACCTATCTGGATGAGTGCAGCTCCAAAACATTCAAGAAGTTAACACCATCCAGGACAAAACAACCTGCTTCATTGGCACCCGATCCACCACCTTAAACATTCACTCCCTCCACCACCAGCACACAGTGGTAGCAATGTGTACCATTTACAAGATACACTGCAGCAACTCGCCAAGCATCCAAGTCAGCACTTTCCAAACCCACGGCCTCTACCACCTAGAAGAACAAGGGCAGCAGATGTATGGGAACACCACCACTAGCAAGTTCCCCTCCAGGTCACACACCATCCTAACTTGGAATTATATCACTGTTCCTTCACTGTCGCTGGGTCAAAAACCTGGAACTCTGTCTCGAAGAGCACTGTGGGTGAACCTACACCACATGGACTGCAGCGGTTCAAGAAGGTAGCGCACCACCACCTTCTCAAGGGTAATTGGGGATGGGCAAGAAATGCTGGCCTAGCCAGTGATGCTCACATCCCATGAACGTATATAAAAAAACAGTTGTAGACTTCTAGGTCACTAAGTCTACGAGCAATTGGGAGACAGAAGTTGCATCTAGTAGTGCAAATTCCAGAAGCTGGGTCCTGGACTTCAGTCCGGGGAAAGTAAAATCGGGCTTGGTGTAAAATGGGCGATCAATCTGATCCTGTCAGTTTCCTGCTGGTTGGGTTTGGTTCGCATTACTCCCCAGGATGTTAGTTTATCTGGAATATCAGCCAATCACTCAGTGGATTCAAGTCCTACTCCAGCATTTAAATACACATTGCCGTCTGACTGTCTAGTGCAGTACTAAGGGAGTGCTGCGCTGTCATAACTGCCATTCTCTGGCTGAGACATTAAGTCAAGACTCTTTCTACCTTTCCACATGGATGTTAATGATCTCATGGTGCTTTCTGTAGAGCATCAGGGAGTTCTCACTCAACCACCACCACCAAGGTACATACTAGCTGGTCATTTGTCGAATTGCACTTTGTGGTATCTTCCTGTTTGCATGTTGGCAGCCTTACTTGCCTGCACAACAACAATAACTCCACCTCATTGTATGTGTTTCTGAAAGGTGTCATAATGTGCTATATAAGTGAAAGTTCTCTTTTGTTATCAGCTTTCTTTGTAACAGGCAGGTAAGCACTGTTACGGCCAAGTGGTGTGACATAGGTGGTTCCCATCATTCAACTCCCTACCTGACCACAGCAAGAGTATTTGTATTAAGAGTTTAACCCATTGGAGTTTTATTTTTCAAATAAACAGACAGCAAGAGGTTTTCTTGTAGGTTTGAAAAACAGAAAGTCAATTGTTTATGATCACTATGCCTTATCCTGAAATTTTTGCAACCTCATTCACTCATGCATTCGTTCACTCACACGTATACACACACACACACACACACACAAACGAAGAAACAGATAGAGGAGGGAAAGAGGTGGGTGGGTATTTTTGTGGGGGAGAAGAATTACAATAAACCTGTTGAATTCTTTTGAGACTCAAAGTCTAGATAGTTGCAGGCCTGTGGTGATTGTAGATTTCTGTCTTGATTGAAGGTTCTGTTGAAGATGGTGTGTCACTTCTAGCTCGCTCTCTGCTGTATGATGTAGATGTCAGATTTTTTTCAGCAGGGCATGTACTTTCTGACTTTCTAGAATGCCAACTGTTACAAGCAGCTTCACCTTCTGGGTCTCTCTCTCTCACTTTCTGGCAGTCTATTTTTAAAGGTAAAACTGTCACTTCTCACCTCCTGTTAGAAGACATTCTAGTTTCCATCCCATGGTGATCGCACAATGGCCCAGGATGTGGCTACTTCACACCTCCTTTGTTTTAGAAGACATTCAATTCTGGAATGTTTCGATGATAGGTGTGAGATGGGTTTCATTAATGCCTTTTGGCTTAAAGATTCCCCTGTGTCTTTGTCAGACTGTTTGAATACACAAAAGTTAATCCCCTTTTCTTCCGTGGTCATTGTGTACCATTGTTCACTTTTTAAAAATAAAGGTCCATTTTTAAAGACAAAGTCCATTTTTTATAACACGTCAGAGTTACTCCATGAATCTTGTATCATCACACCTCCGATGTGTGTGACAGCACATATCCACAGACAATGGAAAAGACCCCCCACCACTACATTGACTGGAGAGGACAGAGCAGTACAACACATGCCTTGGACCCTTGCTCCTCTATCAAATGGTGCCATGTTAAACCATTGTCTACAGCCTAGCTGGATCACTGAAATATCTCAATACTGGCAACAATAAATAATGATATTTCCTAATAATTCTCTTATTTCCTCATTCTAGCTCTAATGATCTTCATTTCAGAATAATTTTTCTTAAAGAAATTTGACAGAATAATATCCTTACAACTGCCTCATGAACCCCCTCAACCCCACCCCCAAGAGCAAGTCATTGACTTAATGGTAGCATTCCTGCCACCCAGTCAGAAGGTACAACATTCAAATCCCACTCCAGAGATATCCTGTGAGTGGAGACTGGAGTTCTACCAATGAATTCTTGGTTGACTTCCAGCAAGATGCACACATCCAGTAGGTTTCAGAACCTTTCCCTTCCCACCCCTCACCCCAAACAATGAATAGGTTGTGGGAATCCATAAGATTGACCACCCGATTGGCTGTTATCAAGATGGTTGCAGCCATGGAAGGAGCATTCACATTGCAGCCTGTCAAACTGTTACTAAAGGAAATCCTTTCACAATTTAATACTATTCATCCAAGAGATGGGTGTTAAGATAGGAAAGGCAATATGTTAATCAACAAAATGGCACGTAGCAAGTTTTGTCAACAAACATTCCAAACTGGTACTGGCTCACCATCAAGCCAGAACTGGGATTGAGTCACGGAAACATGATCTCATCGCCTCAGCACTGCATATTTACTTCACCACATCCACCCCAGCTTGTTGCCTTTAGAGGAGTGGTGGAGATGGGTCATTGTTGCTTTGTCTTCAGCAAGATATTTCTTTCACAAACGCTCCAGGATAAGACCACTGAAGAGATTTCCTTTGATACAGTAGGCCTTCTAATTAACATAACCAGTTTCATAATTTCCGTTTGATGTTCCATGTGCTATGTGTTTAAGTGAGTTGAAACAAATAAAGGGGAGGAAAATAAAACAGAGAGAAAATTCAAATAATCAAAGAGCAGGCTGCACAGTAAGAGAGCACCGTAAAGATGTCCGTCAGAGGGTTACTGGTCCAGATGTTGCATAGTAGAGAATAACAACAGGTGTTAGGAAAAGACAAGCTATAACAGGGCTATTTAATTAATAACTGAAATGGAAGCAGAAACAAGATGAACTGGAATGATCTTATGAATATTTTCACTCGTCCTCAATTTAATTACGAATAGACTGTAATTTCTTGAATTATTATTTTAAAAGTTTATTCATCAATCATTGTTAAGTGAGAATCTGTATATTGTGCCGACAGTAACAGAAGTAACTGAACTTTGAAGAACATTAGAGAATTTGTATAATCTGAGGCCTGCCACAAAGCAATTATAAAAAGAGAGAATCCACAGAGTGACAGGTCAGTTATACTGCCAGCAGTTTGCCAGCAGGGGGAAAACTCTCCACTGACTGGAGTCATACCTAGCACAAAGGAAGATGGTTGTGGTTGTTGGAGGTCAAGCATCGCAGTCCAGGACATCACTGCAAGAGTTCCTTAAGGTAGTATCCTAGGCCCAATCATCTTCAGCTGCTTCATCAATGACCTTCCTTCAATCATAAGGTCAGAAGTGGGGATGTTCGCTGATGATTGCACAATGTTCAGCACCATTCCCGACTCCTCAGATACTGAAGCAGCCCATGTCCATATGCAACAAGACCTGGACAACATTCCAGCTTAGGCTGATAAGTGGAAAGTAACATTCGCGCCACACAAGTGCCAAGCAATAACCATTTCAAACAAGAGTGAATCTAACCATCTCCCTTTGACATTCAATGGCGTTACCATCACTGAATCCCCAACAATCAACATCCTGGGGGTTACTATAAACCGGAAGCTGAACTGGACCAGCCACATAGATGCTGTGGCTACAAGAGCAGGTCAGAGGCTGGGAATTCTGTGGCGGGTAACTCACCTCCTGATTCCCCAAGGCCTGTCCACCATTGACAAAGTGCAAGTCAGGAGTGTGATGGAATACTCTCCACTTGCCTGGTTGGGTGCAGCCCCAACAATACTCAAGAAGCTCGACACCATCCAGGACAAAGCAGCCCGCTTGATTGGCACCCCATCTACCATCTTCAACACTCACTCCCTCCACCACCAATTCACAATGGCAGCAGTGTGTACCATCTACAAGACGCACTGCAGCAATGCACCAAGCCTCCTTCCACAGCACTTGCCAAACAAATAACCTCTACCACCTAGAAGGCTAAGATCAGTGGATGCATGAGAACACCACCACCTGCAAGTTCCCCTCCAAGCCACACACCATCCTGACTTGGAACTATATCACCATTCCTTCATTGTCGTTGGATCAAAATCCTGGAACTTCCTTCCTAACCTAGACCCCAAGGACTGCAGTGGTTCAAGAAGGCAGCTCACCACCATGTTCTCAAGGGCAATTAGGGATGGGTAATAAATGCTGGCTTGGCCAGCGACGCCCACATCTTCCAAAGGAATTTTAAAAAAAATTATCAGCCATACATCAGTCTAGAATGTGTAATGTAGCTCAGGAGCGAAGTCAGCCAGAGTGGATTTTGGCATGTACAACTACAACTGGCATGGAACAGGCTTCAAAGGGTTCCCAGGCAACTGCTTAGATCCCTATGAGCTATTTAAACTTCATTTTTAGTGCCCTCGGTAAAGTTTTTTTTTCAAAAATATACTTTATTCATAAAATTTGAAAAAATACACAACAGTTCGAATTTGACATTATATAAAGTGCTTTACAGATATTTACAGTTTCTTTCAATATCGTACATGATTTGCCTCACTATACTTGCCATTACAGGTTAGATTTACAATGTACAATTACATTTCATGTTGAACATTCTCTGGTGCATATAGCCCATGGGGTTTTACATGGGTTTCAGCCCCACGGTGTACCATGGCGGTAAGGTTTTACACAGTGGCCTTTCCCCATTGAGCCTTTGCAGCTGCTGCCCCAAGCTTTAGTACGTCCCTCAGCACATAGTCCTGGACCTTGAAACGTGCCAATGTGCAACACTCGGTCGTCAACAGCTCTTTGCACTGGAAGACCAGCAAGTATGGGCAGACCGAAGTGTGTCTTTCACCAGGTTGCTGGTCCTCCTGCAGAAGTTGATGTTTATCTCAGTGTGCGTCCCATGGAACAGCCTGTACAGCACCGAGTCCTGTCTTACGGAGCTGCTTCAGATGAACTCGACAAAAACCACTACATCTCTTTCCAGAGATGCTTTACAAAATAACATTCCAGAAAGAGGTGCATGACAGTCTCCTCCCCACCGCAGTCACATCGAGGCCAGTGTGCGGAGGCGGTGAGACTCCTGTAATATTACTTGTTTCTTTGGTATGTGATTTATTGTAAGATTCACGGGACTCCAAGCAATATCCAAAGAAAATGTGGGTTTTTATTATAGCTTAACCAGAACATATATACAGCTAATGCAGGGGCCACACCAACATCTCACTCTGTTGGGCTATACACACAACTCGCTGGTCATGTTTGATGCAACATCACTTCCTCCAGTGACTTTCACTTACGGCGACTTAAGGTGCTCCTCTTAAGGCCATCCCACAACATCCCCTCTTTTTCCAAAGATAAAAACGTATGTACAATATACAATGATGTGTTTCGGACTAACTATACATGATTACAACAAAATGTTATTTCAATTATGCAAGTTTAACATTCTCTAAAATGTATTTGTCCTGATCTTGTTATCGGAAATCTTTTCCCAGAGCTGAGCTCGTCATGACGATTGCTCTGAGACTGTTGGCTCGGAACTCTGGTTAGAATGTTGTGACGGAAACCACACCTGCCAAAGTGAGACATATTAATTTTGTCATGTGGAACATTATTTTTGAACTGACACTGGACATTGAAATAACTTGTTTAAAAAGACCCAACAGTGGCTGAAAACATGGCTGAACATTTGCATTCTAAAAGACAGTTGCATGAAAAAGACAATGGGAGAACCCCCTGATTCAATTAGCCGGATGGGTTTTGTCAATAGTGATAATCAAGAGACATTGAGAGTCATTGAGCCAGCATTCAACACCACTGCGCCCCCCCACACCCCCCACCCATTGAGACTTGTCTGGTAAGCTTGGAGGAATTCACAAATCTCGCAGGCAAGGCTGCTCCAAACAAGGAGCTAGTCACATTACTAACCTGCTGGCCAACCTGGGGTTTTTTGAATTGTGCCTGACAAAGAACAGTTTTTGGAAGAGACTGCAATTGAACTCCAAGAAGAGAGCACTGCTCTCCCTCTCACACACTCAAAGTTTCATGGACCCATGGAAGTATGGTGATTGGCACACCATCCACAAACATTCACTCCCTCCACCACCGACGCACAGTTGCAGCAGTGTATACCATCTACAAGATGCACTGCAGCAACGCACCAAGCCTCCTTAGACAACACCTTCCAAACCCGCGACCTCTACCACCTAGAAGGACAAGAGCAGCAGATGCATGGGAACATCACCACCTGCAAGTTCCCATCCAAGTCACACACCATCCTGACTTGGAACTATATCGCCGTTCCTTCACTGTTGCTGGGTCAAAATCCTGTAACTCCCTTCCTCACGGCACTGTGTGTGTACCTACCTCACATGGACTGCAGCGGTTCAAGAAGGCAGCTCAAGGGCAATTAGGGATAGGCAATAAATGCTGGCATAGCCAGTGATGCCCACATCCCATGAATGAATTAAAAAAAAGTAACTCAAACCTTAAGACAGAAGACCAGTGAAACAAGTTTGAAAGTTTAGTTTAGTTTAGTTAGACAGCACTGAAACAGGCCCTTCGGCCCACCGAGTCTGTGCCGCCCATCAACCACCCATTTATATACTAATCCTACACTAATTCCACATTCCTACCACATCCCCACCTATCCCTATATTTCCCTACCACCTACCTATACTAGGGACAATTTATAATGGCCAATTTACCTATCAACCCGCAAGTCTTTGGCATGTGGGAGGAAATCGGAGCACCCGGGGGAAACCCATGCAGACACAGGGAGAACTTGCAAACTCCACACAGGCAGTACCCAGAATTGAACCCGGGTCGCTGGAGCTGAGAGGCTGCGGTGCTAACCACTGCGCCACTGTGCAAGACTTAACTTCACTCAAAGACCGAACTCAACTTCAATCAAAGACTTTACATCCAATCCAGAACCAGTAACTGAATTCTAGCTTTTGCTTCAAAACTTTCCCCCTTAATTCTTTCTCTTCCTCTGTCTCTATTTGCGTGTGTGTTTATCGCATATGCATACTAGCATGGTTGCCTCATGTATTTTTAGTACTTTTAACTGAATTTTAAGGTTAATAAATTTACATCTTTCTTGTTTAAGCCTGAGTAAACCTGTCTGGTTGAACTCTTTGCAATCACAATTAGAGACCAGTGAGCAAGGACTCACTGAAGAGAAGCTAAAAACAGAGTGTTTTAAAAATTAAACCCTGTTACGGCCAAACCAGGAAAAGGCTGAGAGGGAACCCCTAGACCACTGCCTCACCTGGTCATAACAATGTTCTTCCTCTCTGCTCGTAGCCTGTAGATGTTCATCTTCAGACTTTGTCTTTGAACGTCTCCGCACAGGGCTGTCACATGTAATGTTGGTCATATAGCTCTCTGAGTTGACTTTGGTTCCATCTGAGAATTGCACCATTGGGTTGACTGGACCTCATACAATCTGGGCTGGTCACATATCCGAGCAACCTCTGCAGGATACCAAGTTCCTGATGCATGATTGAGGACTCTGACATCCTGTCCTACTCACAATCAAGCTAATTCTGGTCCTGCTTGCCTGTCATACAATGCCTTCATATTTCCTTGTTTGGAAAGAAGTATATCCTTTACTGTGGAAAGCTTAGAGAGATGATGACTGGGCAGGGTAGTTCTTACCTGTCTTCCAAACATCACCTCTGGAGGTGGCGGTAAGCTCACGGAGTAGCTCAGAGGTGCAGCATTGCAACCTTGATATCTTGCCCTGTCTGCCAACATTTCAAAATTAGCGCTTTGATGGCACACACCATACGTTCGGCCATACCATTGGACTTTGGATAATGCAGGGACAGTATCACATGATGGACTCTCCACCTGGCACACATGTCTTGGAATGGTCTTCCTGCGTATTGAGGCCCATTATTGGAGATAATGTCTTCCGGCACGCTAAATAGGCTGAACAGAGCATTGACTGAATCAGCAACCACTGCACTTGACGTATCTCATAGCTGCCAGATGATCGGAAACTTGGTGAAGTAATCTGTAACAGGAGGAAATCATCATCCTAAATGTGAAATAAATCTGTGCCAATCTTTGCTCATGTATGTGAAGGTAGTTCCTGCAGAATCAAGGGTTCCTTCTGTTGATTTGGCTGATGACTTTTAATGCCTCACAGCATTTCACCACCGTCTCAACTTCACTGTTGATTCCTGGCCAGTAGACAGTCTCTCTGGCAAGTCATCAGGTATGTTCTATATCTAAATGCCCCTGATGCGGTTAGGTTAAAATATCAGAATGCAGAGCTTCGGGTATCAAGACTTGTTTCCCTTTGAAAATCATCCCTTGTTATATACCGAACTCATCTCGATACAGCCAGTAGTAACAGCATAGATGTTCGATTATTTCCTGTATGGTGTCAGGCCATCCTTCCACAACAACGATAGGGTAGGGTAACGTGCTATTTCATCTCTTAGATGCTCACATTTGTGGGGTCCAAAACTCATGAGGTTGCTGTTCAGGACATCCTCAATCTCGTTATCCACACTGTGAACATGCAAATCTAGCGAGACATCTGCATCTTTATTCGTTTAGGCAGCCTGCTCAGGGTGTCCGATGTGACCATTTTGCTGCCTGGTTTATATCGGACATCACAATCATAGCCCTGAACCTTCACCAAAGGTCTCTGCAACCATGGAGGAGCACCCGTGAGCGGTTTGTGCCATATGGTTTCAAGTGGCTTGTGGTCAGTGTCCACAGTAAAATGTTTTCTGAACCAGTAGGTGTGAAACCTAGCGATACCAAAAACCACAGCTAAGATTTCATGTTCGATGTTAGAGTAATTGGATTGGGTTTGCAACAAACTCTTCGACACAAAGGCAATTGGCTTCCCTTCCTGCATGAAGCAGGCACCTAATCCCTTCTGGGACATGTCACACTCGAGTGTGGTCTCTTTGGTCTGGTCATACTACTGTAGTACGCTGTCTTGAAAGAGTTAACTTTAAGGACTCAAACACCTAATGATGGTCTTCCTGCCACAAGTAAGGGGTATCTTTACGTGGCAGTTCCCTAAACGGTGGGGCTCACTCAATGAAATTGGGGATGTACAGAGCCAAAAGGTTGAACAGTCCTGACACCGTTGTGGGTCTTCCCAGTCGTGAGGAGAGGCATGGCTCTGACATCTTCAATCTTATCTGGGTCTGGGCATATTCTTCTCATGGAATACATCAACCCAAAGAAGTTGATGCGCCCAATGTTGACCTGGCACTTCTTGCTATTAAACACAAGACCCGCATGATGAGCAGCCAGCATTAACAAATGCAAGTCATGCTCTGCCTTGGTCTGCCCCATCACCACAATATCATTGGATATACAGTTACAGCCCAGAACATTTTCCATTGTCCTGTCCATGCATTGGCTGATGCACAGACCAAATGGTAACCGTCTGAAGCAGTATCTCCTGAATGGTGTTCTAAAAGTTGTGAGTAGCTGGGACTCCTTGGCTAAGTGAACAGACCAGGAGCCATGCTTCGCATTGAGATTTGAAAAATACTTAGCACCAGTAAACTTAGGATTCAGCTTTTCCAGGTTCAGGATTTTATGCAGGCATCTCTTGAGGGCTAAATTCAGTCATTGTGGGTCTAAGCAAATCCTGAGATTGCCATCTTCAGCTTGCAGGTAATGAAGCTGCACCAATTGGAATGCTGGTGCACCTGGCGGATGACTCTGTTGCACTTCATCTTGTCCGGCTCCACTTTAAGCTTTTCTTGAATGTGCATGCTGCACTTCGTTGGTGCATTGATAGTAGGAACAACATCCTCCCTCATGTGGAATATAGCATCACCCTTAAAATCGCCAATTGCATCAAACCTGTCTGGGTAAAGTAGTTTCAGGTGTCTAACCGACTCAATGCACTCCATGCTGTGACCTTCTGTACCTGTCGGTGCAATGTGGACCTCATGTATTGTGACGATTCATAAATCTTGGCATGCTGGAATTCCTGCGACAGCAGGTCCAGTTGTGTCTACAATAGAAAACATTTGTGGTAGCCATTCAGAGCTCCCATAGCTGCACTGCAAGGTTATCGTTCCAATGCACATGATTGGAGATAAAGGCCGGCTACCCGCCCTGAACCCAAAGGGACCCGACGACATGTGTCGGGTTCGGGTTGGGTCAGGTCGCGCTTCTGGGCCCGGCATTCGGGCTTGGGTCAGGTCGGGCCGGATCGGACACGCTCGATCACAACCTCAGGTAAGTGGCTCCAATGTTAATATACTTTTTGGACTTGAAAGGTGGTTTCATTACAGTTATTTTAAGCTTGTGCAGATAAGCAACAAAATGAAAAATGGAAGGAGGTTAACTGATGGTCGGATCAGGTCGGGTTGGGTGTGGGAAAAAATGGGAGGGCTCGGGTCGGGTTTCGTTTGCAGACCCGAGCCAGCCTTTAATTGGAGAACCATTGTAAGGTAGTCAACCGAGCTGTGATGGGTTGCCCTATAGATTCCTAATTCTTTAAATACATATCCTTCAGTATACAGATGGGCAGAATATCTGCACTTGCTCTGGTGTCAATTTTCACTCAAAGCTTATGCTTGCCACTCTTCTGCAGACATATAATCCCTATGATGGCAAATGCCACAGATTGCATGATAGCATTGGCATATTGATCCACATTATCTGTGTGAAATGTTTGCTCACTGTTCGCACAAGTGCGTTCTTCACCTGTATTCTCTTGGCCATCTGTGTCTCTGCTGACCTAATGTACCTGCTTGGACTTTTATTGTCTGTTGGCTTACATTTTGTTGCGTTTGCCATCCTGTCTTGCAGACGTTCTCTCTGCATGTGATTTGCCACATTCCTGTGTGTGGTACCTGAGCTTGGCCTTCTGCACCGCCTTGCCCAATGTCGTCACATGCCACAAGTTTTGCACTGGTCCGGCGAGCCCAGCTGATAATCTTAAATTAGTTGTTCGTGTCATTCTTTGTACACTCAAGATTGTTCAGTAAGTGCTGGCCAATCACAGGGTCAAATCTAAAGTTCTGAATTTTGCAAGTACGGGCTGGTTGAGTACGGTCAGTACTCTGCCTATTGCCAACAGCTGAAAGGATGTGCTATTTGATACATTCACCAGTCATTGGGAGTACGACCTACCAATTTAATATTATCAGCTGAGCTCGTAATATGACTCACTTCTTCTTCTTCTTTGGCCTCCTTGTCTTGAGACACAATGGAGGTGGTCAGTGATTTGTGGAGCAGCGCCTGGAGTGGCTATAAAGGCCAATACTAGAGTGAAAGACTCTTCCACAGGTGCTGCAGATAAAATTGGTTGTCGGGGCTGTTACACAGTTGGCTCTCCCCTTGTGCTTCTGTCTTTTTTCCTGCCAACTGCTAAGTCTCTTCGACTCGCCACTCTTTAGCCCCGCCTTTATGGCTGCCCGCCAGCTCTGGCGATCACTGGCAACTGACTCCCACTACTTGTGGTCAATGTCACTGGACTTCATGTTGCGTTTGCAGACGTCTTTAAAGCAGAGACATGGACGGCCGGTGGATCTGATACCAGTGACGAGCTCGCTGTACAATATGTCCTTGGGGATTCTGCCATTTTCCATGCGGCTCACATGGCCAAGCCATCGCAAGCGCCGCTGGCTCAGTAGGGTGTATATGCTGGGGATGTTGGCCGCCTCGAGGACTTCTGTGATGGAGATACGGTCCTGCCACCTGATGCCAAGGATTCTCCAGAGGCAGCGAAGATGGAATTAATTGAGACGTCGCTCTTGGCTGACATACGTTGTCCAGGCCTCGCTGCCGTAGAGCAAGGTACTGAGGACACAGGCTTGATATACTCGGACCTTTGTGTTCTGTGTCAGTGCACCATTTTCCCACACTCTCTTGGCCAGTCTGGACATAGCAGTGGAAGCCTTTCCCATGCGCTTGTTGATTTCTGCATCGAGAGACAGGTTATTGGTGATAGTTGAGCCTAGGTAGGTGAACTCTTGAACCACTTCCAGAGCGTAGTCGCCGATATTGATGGATGGAGCATTTCTGACGTCCTGTCCCATGATGTTCGTTTTCTTGAGGCTGATGGTTAGGCCAAATTCATTGCAGGCAGCTCAATTCTGTCGATGAGTCTCTGCAGACACTCTTCAGTGTGAGATGTTAATGCAGCATCGTCAGCAAAGAGGAGTTCCCTGATGAGGACTTTCCATACTTTGGTCTTCGCTCTTAGATGGGCAAGGTTGAACAACTTGCCACCTGATCTTGTGTGGAGGAAAATTCCTTCTTCTGAAGACTTGAACGCATGTGAGAGCTGCTCTGACTCACTTACCATTGCATATATTCATATGCAGGAACCTGTCGTCTGCAGGCAAAAGGAACATGTCCAGGCGTTGTGCTTTTTTTGAATTTAACAAAAGTGTGGGGTCAATAGTTCCCTGGTGCATTCTCCATGGAAATGCCCTGACCAATCAGTCGATTTGCCAACCAATCAGCACCCCTTTTCTCATGCAGTATAAATTGTTGTTCCCTTTAAAATTTGTCATTCTTGCATCTGTCATGATGAGTGCAAGACAAAAAGCTTTGACGGCATGTCTCTTTTATCAGCAATGCTCAAGTTCTAGCGACTATTTATTGTAAGATTCACAGGATTCCAAGTAATATCCAAAGAAAACATGGGTTTTTATTATAACCTAACTAGAACACACGCACACACATATCTGGAGCCACAACAGCACATGTCTTACTCTGTCAGGCTATACCCACAAACCCCTGGTCATGTGTGGCGCGATATAACTTCCTCCAGCGGCCTTCACCTACAGCTTCTTAAGGTGGCCCTCTTAAGGTCATCCCACAACTCCAGTCGTGCAAGAAGGATCTAATGAGGAGGGCCCCTTTCAACACCAGCCAAGCTACACCTTGGTATCGTCTGTTCTGATCCGCTGTCAGTTCACAGACTGACTGGCCTTGGGAGCCAAAGTAAATTGCGTTAAGAACAAGGCCATGTTCTTTGAGAACTGGGCTGACCAATCCTTTGTCCCCTTCACCATCAGGGCAGACTACATGAAGGTACTGGGGATATGGTTCGGAAGGGCCGGGGCATGTGTCAAAAACGTGGTGAAACAGAAACTGGGCAGGTGGAAGTGGTGCTCCCTCTCTATTGCGGGTAAGAACCTGCTCATCAGATGCGAGGCGCTCTTGGTGTTGCTCTCTGTGGTGCAGGTCTGGCCATATACCGCTCCTGCGCCATGACGATCATCCGAGCCATCTTCCGCTTTATCTGAAGATTGAAAATGGACCATGTCCTCAGGGACACGATGTTCAAACCTCTAGATAGAGGGGGGAAAACATACCCAATGTTGCCCTCATCCTGATGGCCACTTTTGTGTGCGGCTATATCAAGCTGAGCGTAGACCCTCGGTACGCAAACACCGAGTGTCACATTGTGCCAAGGTTCTATCTGTTCCCAGTATTGTGAAGAATGGGTCTGGCCACGTTGCCGCGGAACGCTCCATTCAGTTGGACCGTCCAGACCATCTGTCCCTTGTGGAAAAATTTGCACAGAAAAACACGCTTGACCACAAGTCCATCAGGCAGTTGTCTGCACTTAATATGCTCGAGGCACTGTGGGAAAAGGAGATGGTGGATCCTGTTGGATGGTTGCCTGAGCAGACTGTCAAACTCATTTGGCAGAATGCCTCATCACCAGAACTTTCAAACAAGCACCCTTGATAAAGGTGAGCTATCGACATTGGAAAAATAAAGGAACATTGCAATTATATAGTGCCTTTCATGATCTCAGGACATCCCAAAGCACTTCACAGTAAAATTAAGTACTTTTGAAGTGTCATCACTGTTGTAATGTCGGAAACATGGCAGGCAATTTACACACAGCAATTTCCCAAAAATAGCAATGTGATAATGACCAGATAACCTATTTTTGTGATGCTGGTTGAGGAATAAATATTGGGAGAATTTGTTTGTTTTCTTCAAATTAGTGGCATGTGATCATTTACATTCACCTGAGGGGACAAACGGGGTCTCAGATTAATGTCTTGTCCGAAAGGTAGCACTTCAGACAGTGCAGCTCTTGCTCATTATGAATTCTGTGACTGATTACACTTTAGTGCTATAAAAAACCTATGTCTAAATAAAGCATAACATGAACTATGGACATGGGTGGCACAGTGGTTAGCCTCACAGCTCCAGTGTCCCGGGTTCGGTTCTGGGTACTGCCTGTGCAGAGTTTGCAAGTTCTCCCTGCGACTGCATGGGTTTCTGCCAGGTGCTCTCGTTTCCTCCCACAGCCAAAGACTTGCAGGTTGATAGGTAAATTGGCCATTGTAAATTGCCCCTAGTGTAGGTAGGTGGTAGGATGTGATAGGGAATATGGGATTAATGTAGGAATAGTATAAATGGGTGGTTGTTGGTCAGCACAGACTCGGTGGGCCGAAGGACCTGTTTCAGTGCTGTATCTCTCTATGACTCTTAGTAGCACAACCCTATTTCAGAAGCAATTCAAGGTATAATGGCAATCGGAATAATGAAAACATTAGATTCGCTGTCAGTATAAACAGGATATTAGTTAAATCAACCCATAGATGAGACATCTGACCAATTGGTGGGATAAAATGATTTATTGCTTCAAAATTGCTTGAAGGTATGAGTGCTTCAGTAGCCATAATTTACAATGACTATGGTATTATTTCGAAACCACTTATATTTTGGCTTTTTAATCGTAGAAAAGCAAATATAAAGGTATACATTAACAAAAGAAAAGATTTATTGTTTAGTTTTTGTAGTCAACTACCTGTCTTCAAGTGACACAGGTTAGAGGATAAGGGATTACTGGACCAGGGAACACAGCTGTAATTCAGTCCCTATTTTAAATTCATACAATCCTTACATCCTTATTTTATGATCATTTATAGTTAAATATAAAAGCAACTTTAGAAGCAAAGAAGTAGAGTTGGTTTGAGCACAACAGTTTCCCTGCATTGTAGCCTGAGGAAATGGGAGATACAAAACTGATGTTGTAATGTAATGTAAGGGTGACTTCACCTTTAAGAAACTGTACCTTTAAGAGATCAGGCCACTGAAGCAACTGATGACATCATTAGGCATATGTAAGAAGTCACCTTTCTGAGAGGCACACTCAGCACATGGCTTTACAGAGAGCAGACACACACCAGGAAGGAAAAAACATGTACCTGAAATTCTACAATGTAGATAAATAAGACAATAAAAGGCGTTCATGTTGAATCCAAATATAAAGCTTGCAGTTGTCATTTAAAGAAGTCTTAAGAACACAGCACAACGCTAGAGAGGTGCTGCAATGTGAAGAGTGTGTGCAGCATAAAAGCATTATGGAGGTTGTTTCCATTTTAAATGTAGACATCGGAATTTATAATGGCAAAGGTTGACAACTGGAAGTAAGGTTTTGTTTGCAGTGTAGTCAGACATAAAGTTTTTAATATATAATAGACATAACAAAGAACAAGGCACAATCAGAGATGCAGCAGAGCAATCAGTATCAGTATAGTGTCAAATACATGGCTAAAAAGAGGAGAATACAATAGTATGAAGCGCCTTGATGTTTGTTATGTCAGAAAGGCAAAGAGCTCACAAGTGATAAATACAGCTCTGGCTAAAGTATAGAGCTGGACAGTGGCAGGTAGCAGCAGCTACCCCCACATCATTTCACAGGAGCAGTTGATGAGCCTTTAGGGAGGAGGTGGGGGGTGGAGAAGCAGGATGGAGAATGAGATAAACGAAGGATATGATTCCACCAAATTTATTGGAACGGTACATAGAAACATAAATTACCAGGCAAAAAAAAACAAGGCTCATCTAGTCTGCCTTCTACCATCCTGATGGATGCATGATATAATGTTAATTAAGTTGTTGACTAATCATAGCAATCAATTTCTATTATCAACAAAAACTTGCATTTATATAGCACCTTTAATGTAGTAAAATGTCCCAAGGTTCTATACAGGAGCGTTACCAGATTAAAATTTGACATCGAGACACATGGGAAGATTTTAACATGGTCAAAGAGCTAAGTTTTAAGGAGTGTCTTAAAGGAGGAGAGAGGTAGAAAGGAAGAGAGGTTTTGAGAGGGATTCCAGAGCTTAGAGCCGAAGCAGCTGAAGGCATAGTTGCCAATGGTGGAATGATTAAAATTGGGGATGCTCAAGAGGCCAGAATTGGAGGAGTACAGAGACATCAGAGGATGGTAGGGCTAAGGGAGGTTGAGTTAGAGAGGGTGAAACCATTTAGGAATATGAAAATAAGGATGAGAATTTTAGACTGACATCAGGTTTTGTACCACAGAAAATTACAGCTGTTTATTCAGACTGTTTTAACCTTTCCTATGGCTCAATACATCTCTCTTCTGCTTAATATTGTATTCAGTATTCAAAGCAGACAAAATATCCGTCTTGCACATATGACAGCATGTAAATGACTTCAACATTGAAAAGAGATTCAGCATTCGAAGGGTTAATCATTGTATAATTTGTCGACTAAAACAAAATGTTGAGGATAGCTTCACCTCTAGCCTTTGCATGCAATTTATCTTGTGTTTAACAAAGCAGCCTGGTTCGCACCACTTTTAGCTATAAATCTAATAAAAATAAATATTAAGCAAAAGCAATTACAGTATTTTTGCTTGGGTGCCCTGAAGGAATGTGAAAATAAAAGTCAAGCAACTGTACTGAGAGAGGTTTGCGCTTTTTATATCATTCTTCTGGAATGTACTTTTCCATGATAACTATTTAGAAATATTAATGCTCAGGATAAATCCAGTTCTCAATTATCAACAATTAAATAAGCACTCGGATGTATTTACACTAACTTTTGCCAAAGCAGCAAAAATATAATTTTGTCCCCAGGACAGTATTTTTACAAAAATGTAGTTTAAAGGGTACTTAACATCAGCCAGATATTTTAAACTGTAAATATACAGACAAATTTTCAATTAATTTCAATGTACTATGCTACAGGTTTGTGTGAGTTGACCTGCTTCAGTAGCCAATGGAGACAAAATTGCCATATCACATGATAGCCGCAAAACTAAGCTGTCTTCAATAATAAAAACAGAAAATCCTGGAAATACATAGCAGGTCAGACAGCATCTATGTAGAGAGAAACAAAGTTAACATTTCAGGTCGATGATCTTTCATTGGTTCTGATGACCATTCGCAACTCCTCAGATACTGAAGCAGTCCACGTGCGGCAAGACCTAGACAACATTTAGGCTTGGGCTGATAAATGGCTGGTAACATGTGCACCACACAAATGCCAGACAATGATCATGTCCAATAAGAGAGAATCTAACCATCTCCCCTTGACAGTCAACACATTGCCATTGCTGAACCCCCAACTATCAACATCCTGGGGGTTACCAAAGACCAGAATCTGAACTGGACCAGCCATATAAATGCTATGGCTACAAGAGCAGGTCAGAGGCTGGGAATTCTGTGACAAGTAACTCACCTCCTGTCTCCCCAATGCCTGTCCACCATCTACAAGGCACAAGTCAGGAGTGTGATGGAATACTCTCCACTTGCCTGGATGGGTGCAGATCCAACAACACTCATGAAACTTGACACCATCCAGGACAAAGCAGCCCTCTTGACCGGCACCCCATCCACCACCTTCAACATTCATTTCCTCCACCACCTGCACTCAGTGGCAGCAATGTGTACCATCTACAAGATGCACAGCAGCAACTCGCCAAGGCTCCTTCGACAGCACCTCCCAAACCCACGACCCGTATGAGCTAAAAGGACAAGGGCAGCAGACACATGGGAGCACCACCACCTGCAAGTTCCCCTCCAAGCCACACACCATCCTGACTTGGAATTACATCGCCGTTCCTTCACTGTCGCTGGGTCAAAATCCTGAAACTCCCTACCTAACAGCACTGTTGGTGTACTTACACCAGATCGACTGCAGCAGTTCAAAAAGGCAGCTCACCACCACCTTCTCAAGGGCAATTAGGGATGGGAAATAAATGCTGGCTTTGCCAGTAATGCTCACATCCCCTGAAAAGATTTTTAAAAAATTGGTTGTATTTAATTACTTGGATTTAACAGCAGTTTTAGCATAGTAAAACATCCCAAAGCAGTTCACAGACAAAATTCGACATTGAGCCATATAAAGAAACAGTAGGACAGGTGATCATAAGCTTGGTCAAAGGGAACATAGGAGGAACAGAGTAGGTCATTTAGCCCAATGAGCCTATTCTGCCATTGAATGAGATCCTGCAGATCTGTGAACTAACTCCATATACCCAACTTCATCCCATTTCCCTTGATACCATTTGTTAATACAAATCTAGCAATCTCAGATTTAAAATTAACAATTGATCTAACATTAATTGTCATTTGCAGAAGAGAGTTCCAAACTTCTATCACTTTTTTCATGTGGAAGGGTTATGTAATTTCACTCCCGAAAGGTCTGGCTTTAATTTTGAAACAATGCTCCCTATACTTCTTAGTCAGTGGAAATATTTTCTCTCTCTCTACTCTGTTCCCTTTAATATCTTGAAAACTTAGATCAACTCACCCCTTAGCCTTCTAAATTCCAGGGAATACAACCCTAGTTTGTATAATATCTCCTTGTAATTGAGGCATTGGAGTCCAGGTATCATTTTGGTAAGTTTCCACTGCACTCCCTGGGCCAAGTTTTCATTCCACGGTCAGGAACCTGACGCCCGGAACATTTCTGGGTCCTGATATCACACCGCACCAGCATCAGTGACGCAGCGCAATTTTCAAAGAGTCAGCCATTAATTGACCTGAGCCGAGCTCGGCACCTGATTTGGAGCATTGGACAAGGGCACGAAGCACAGAAGGATAGGTGGTTTCCACTGTTCACGTCCCAACTGATCGCAATCATGTTTTGTAACAAATAATGTGCTAGCCTCTGAGTATCTTTCGGGTTAAATAAGCAGACAATTGACAGGTTTGCTCATAGGTAAAAAAGGATAACTATTTTTACACAATTCCCAAATGGTTGCAACCTCACCCTCACACACATTCACTTACACTTGCATTCAAAAGAATAGCTGGATAGAGAGAAAAGGGTAGTTTAAAGTTCAAAGTGAGCTAAGTGTTTGTGATTTACTGTAAAACTGTTGAATCTTCTCAGGAGGACAATCCCTTTAAAGGTGCAGGCCTAGGTGTTTGTAGTCCTGAACTTGTTGTGATGTTGTAGAGTTCAAGTGGCTACAACTCAGCCCAAAGCTGCTAATGTGAATTTTATTACCTTGACAGATGGAGAGTCTTAAAGTCACTTTGTGATTTCTCTGCTGCAGTGGCTGTTCAGTTGCTTGTTCATCAGGGTTATTCTTGCTTGGCTGGATCTCTTGCGCAGCGTCTCTGAAGGTGTTGGCTTGATCATCTGTCTGTCTCCAGAAGTTTAACTTTTTAAGGTAAAAATCCATCACATTAGATTTTCTGTTAGGAGATACATGGCCCTCTCCCCTGGTGTGACCACACAATGGACCAGATGTGGAAACCATGGCTATTGATTGATGTCTGAATGGGGACCATTCTGATAACATGGTGCTATTTACACCTATTCATTTTGGTTTAGGCTGTGAGTCTATCTGTCCCCAGAATCCTTTGTTAGTTCATTCGTGTCGATGAGTCATTAACATGCAATAGTGCGCCTTTCAATTTCAAGAGAGTTCTCCACAGAGCTATTTCAGATGAGGTTAATGAGTTCCATTGTTTCAGACAGGTTTGATTTCTAGTACAGGAGGGGTCACGTGACCTCTACTCTATTTTGACTGTGGTACAAGTATCCATGTTCTTGTAGTTTTGTTTAACAATTGACTTTTTAATTAATAATTCCTCCATTTCATTGTTTATTTCATCATGGTTCCTTCCATATATGACAAAAGGCAAACAACAGCCATGGCTGGGCTTGCCATTGCTTTTAGAAATGGAAGAGCAGGGAGAGCAGAGCGCTAGCAGTGGTTTGGGCAGCCATCCCCAGGTGGTCCCGCATTTTTTTTATGGGATGCGGGCGTTGCTGGCTAGGCCATCCCTAATTGCCCTTGAGAAGGTGGTGGTGAACTGCCTTCTTGAACCACTGCAGTCCATGTGGGGTAGGTACACCCAGAGTGCTGTCAGGAGGGGAGTTCCAGGATTTTGACCCAGTGACAGTGAAGGAACGGCGATATAGTTCCAAGTCAGGATGGTGTGCGGCTTGGATGGGAACTTGCAGGTGATGGTGTTCCCATGCATTTGCTGCCCCTTGTCCTTCTAGGTGGTAGAGGTCGTGGGCTTAAAAGGTGCTATCTGAGGAGCCTTGGTGGGTTGCTGCAGTGCATCTTGTAGATGGTACACACTGCTGCCACTGTGTGTCGGTGGTGGAGGGAGTGAATGTTAAAGGTGATGGATGGAGTGCCGGTCAAGCGGGCTGCTTTCTTCTGGATGATGTCAAGCTTCTTGAGTGTTGTTGAAGCTGCATCCATCCAGGCAAGTGGAGAGTATTCCATCGCACTCCTGACTTGTGCCCTGTAGATGGTGGACAGGCTTTGGGGAGTCAGGAGGTGAGCTACTCGCCGCAGGATTACTAGCCTCTGACCTGCTCTTGTAATCACGATATTTATATGGCTACTCCAGTTCAGTATCTGGCCAATGGTAGCCCCTAGGATGTTGATAGTTGGGGATTCAGCGATGGTAATGCAAATGCATGTCAAGGGGAGATGGTTAGATTCTCTTTTGTTGCAGATGGTCATTGCCTGACACTTGTGTGGCCCAAATGTTACTTGCCATTTATCAGCCCAATGATGTCTCCCTTAAGGCCCTGATCAAGGCTGTGGTTACCGGAGAGCTGTACTCTCCCCTCCATCTGGAAGAAGAACGCCAGCAAACCAGACCAAACAGGCATGGCTGGAGGTGGACAAAGATGTCAGCAGCCTCATGTTCCTCTCAAGAGTCTAAAGACTCTCTCTTCACAAAATCAAGCTTCTCAGTTCCAGCGATGGAAACTCTGTGCCACTGCATGAGCAACTGCGTTTAAATGTCTCTTCTATACAACTTTTTCACACTGCAGTTATGAGCACTAATGGCTTCCCACTGTGTTCCTGATAGCTATGCTCAAATGTATCCCAGGGCCTCCGGGTCCCCCGTGGTTGCCATTTGAAAATTGCTATCTGTTGTTTCCCATTCTCCTAACAAGCTCCAAAAGGAGCTCAAGAAGAAATTAATTGAAGGCGTGTTGGTTGCTGGGAACCAGTGATGCCTTCCGAGTGTGCAATTTTCTGGGCCCTGCCACATCCAAACTAACCCCCCACTGCCTTCCCCCTCAGAGCGATTGAAAATTCAGCCTCCTCCAAGGACAAAATATCCTTCCTAAGGTATGGCTCCCAGATCTGCACATAATACTTCAGGTGTAGTCTAACCAAGGCTTTGTATAGCTGTAGCATAACTTCTGACCCCTTGTGTTCTAGTGCTCTAGATATAAAAGCCAGCATTACATTTGCCTTTTTGATTATTTTCTGTATCTCTTCATGACATTTTTATGATCTATGTAATGCAGCCCCAGGTCTTTTTGAATCTCCGCTGTTTCTAGCTTTTCACTTTTTAAGGAGGCAAGGTAGAAAGGCAGAGAAGGTTAGGAAGAGATTCCAGAACTTTGGGTCCAGACGGTGTACCAAAGGAATTTGGGGATGGGTAAGAGGCCAGAATTGGAGGAGCATAGGGATTTCAGAGGGTTGTAGGGCAGAGGAATTTACAGAGATAGAGGGCAAGGCCATGACTGGATTTGAATACAAGGATAAGAATTTTAAAATCAAGGTCTTTTTGGACCAGGAGCCAATGTGGGTCACCAAGCCCGGGTTTGATAGGTAAGTGGAATTAGGTGCCAGTTAGGGTGCAGGCAGTAGAATTTGGGATGAGCCTAAGACTATGGAAGATGCAATTGTATAAGCGGTTGTGGAAGCCAGCATTTTAATGAATAACTGTTTACATTGGCACTGTTAATCATCTGCCTTTTGCTGGACCATATTGGTGCACTGGACAGTGTGGATTTAGCACTGTAATTCCTCCAAAGAGATTATGTCTCTTTTTTAACAAAAAAAAAACATTGGAATGACTGTTTTGTTCCACAGTTCACAATTCACTGACAAAATCAAAGAAACATGTGGCTTTTGAAACATGTGATTTCTGAGAATGAAATTTCCTTAGAAGGCCAGTAATTACAAAGAACAGACTTTTTCCTGTTTTTCATAAAAGAGGTATTCACTCCCACCCAACCCTGACATCCACTGTTGATTTTCATTTCTCAGCTGGATTGTCATGAGTGTTGCCAGGAGGAGGAGAAGGACTTGGGAGGAGTCCTGGCCTTTCCACACAAGGGCACAAAAATCAGAGTTATTCAGTTGGAGTTGTGTATGTATACTGACTGGCACCCTTTTCTGGACAGCACTCAGAGGCACCAGGGTGTAGAAATTGACAAGTGTTGTGCCCTTTCTACACCCAAAATATGAGCATAATGCATGCCAATGTAGCAGTGTGACAGCCAGTGCCCAACCTTTGCAGTCATTTTTCCCACTACTAAATTTGTGTGGTCCATTTTGTAGGCATCTTGAGTGAAAACCAAAAGTAGGCGTTATATCCCTTGAATATTTTAATGAGGGGCCCAATACCTTTTGAAAATTAGTTCCCCAAGAGCAGGGCAGGCATCAGGTTTGTCCTGCCCAGGTTTTTTCAATGGGCCCTGTGGGTGCCAATGAAAGGTAAGTTTGAGGCTTTTTAAAAAAAAGAAACCCTTCCTGTGGAGTCAGGAGGAGCAGAAATGTTCCCCCAACTCCACAGATAATGCAATCAGCCACCACTGCAGCTGCTCTAACAGCTCTCCCAGGACTTACCTGAGGGCTGCTGTCAATGAAGGAAGCAGTGTATAATTGTTCAACCCCTATTGGGCGAGCTGCCAGTGGAGGTGTGATCAACTCTGGCAGCTCATCCCAATTGATCTTCAGGTTTCTTGGCTGCTGCCAAGCAAATGATCCCAGACTAATTTCTACCCCAGGAACCACCTGTTTTCTTTGTCCATTTTGTCAAGAAGTGACATTGATGTAAAGTGTAGAGAAAATAACTCAGCAAATATACAGTTAAATAGAACATTGGTAGTAATTTATAATTAGTAATATTTTTGCATATAGCTAGCAGGAGCAAAATTGAAAATAGAAACCATGGCACAATTGCAGGAAAGCTCAAAATGTTTCTCCGTTCAATTGACTTTTATTTTCATGTTCCCTAAAGAGAACCAAAGAAAAGCACGTTCAATGCTTGACCTTAGTATTTTTTTATTTCATTTGGATCAGATTTATAGCTAAAAGTGGCACAAAGCTGTCTGCTTTGTTACTTAGATGACAAATTGTACTCAAAAGGTAAAAAAGTGAAGTTGTCTTCGGCATTTTGTTTTACAGAAGCCAAACATGAAATATACCTTCACACAATTATTATTGCTAATTGAATAGTATTATCTTGAAGGGGCTTTCAATTAATATAAATAATGGAATTAAGCCCTCATAAAAATGTCAAGAAAATTATCCATGTCTCACTTAATTGGAGCTTTTTTTCAAAGATGATGTCCCTTTGGTCTTCATTTCCCTCTAATGAGATTAGATGAGATTTAGCTCCCCTTTTCTTCTATTATTGCTTATTGATTAAAAATTCAATACCTTCACTGTCACCTTTCATTGATCCCTTTCAAATATCTTCATTTTTTAATAAATACACTGGGGTGGAACTTGACTTTCTGGAATAGCGTAAAACAGGTGATAGCAAGTTGGCAGCTCATTTTACATCTCAATTTTGAAGTCAATCGGAATAAAAAGACAGGAATGACCTACCTGCATTGGCTTTAATTGAAAGAACTATTGCTGGAATATTTTCACAATGCTTTACAAATAGTAAATATTATTTTAATTTCCATTTGCAATATTAAGTCCAGCCAACATGTTCCTTTAGATCTCTTTCTACAATATCCATCTTTGCAGTATCCTGACTTTCCACACAACTTGGTCTCGTCTGCCAACTTATATAAACTACTTGAAATACCTTAGTCAATGTTCTGAGCATTCTTGATTTGAAAACCATTCTTACAGTAATCCAATGGTTACAATTGTCCAGTGGAAACTATTACCATTGATAACCACTGTCTGCATCTCTCTATCTAGATATTAATAATCCAATTTACAATTTAATCGTGAATTCCACAGGGTTTCATTAAATCTATGTATCCCATGAGGAACCTCATCAAATACTTTCTGAAAGTCAATACCTATTTAAAAAAATGGTCTTATCTTCATCTATCTCAAAGGATTTAACAAATGTTTTGTGCAATCTGACTTCCATGTAATTATGTTGGCTTGGATTTGTTGCCTTTCTTCTTACTACATCTGCTCTGAGTTGCTTTCTTTGTAATAAACTCTAATAGTTCCCCACTATAAATGTCAGACTAACAGCTCATAATTTCCTCCAATCATGCATCTGACCCTTTTATTAAAATCAGAATTGTATCAGTCATCCTCTAGTCTTCTGTACTGCCCCTGGGAGAAATGAGCTTCTCAGAACTCTGCTGCCAAACCCCTTAATTCTATCTTTATTCATATATTTTTGATAAATTATTTTCACCTCTTCTGCTTTTGGCCTAACTGGCCAAAGGTCTCATACCTTGCCCAAGAGAGAGGAAAATAATCTATTTCCAAGCATATCAATATGACTTTCTAACTAGCTGATAGGAGATATGCAACAGTGAATAAGGATGATTTATCCTCCTGTTTTCTGTTTCTCCCTCCTATGAGCTCTATTGTGAATATAGGAAATCCACGATATTGAAAGCACAAGTGCCAACATATTACCTTTCTATGTCACATCATATTACTGCACCCATGGGATGTTCCAGCCTACATTTATTCTCCTTTAATTAAGTACTCAATCACATATTTCAGCTAAGCTAATGTTTTATGAGCCTTTGAGCACTTCAGATCCTTAAGGCTTGAATGTTACCGTGGCCTTCTGGATTCTGGCGTCTGGGTGAAAGGCGGGCCACTTTACCACAAGCGGCCTCCCAGTTGGCCATCTGCAGGTTCGCCATCCAATTAAGGATGGTAGACGGGTGGGTTCCTGATGTTGCCAGCCCAATCCGAGGGCCAATAGCTCTGAAACCTCAGCAGTGCCACCAGGAGAGGTGGGCACTTGAGGCAGATCGAAGACCTCGGGGTGCCTCCAGGAAAGTAAATTAAAAATAAATAATTCAGGGGGCCGGCGGTCGAAGGGGAAACCTCTCCGGGGGGATTGTTGGGGCCACGGGGGCTGCCTTCACTGTCTGTGGCCCCCTTTTGGGTCTATGGAGCCTCTGACTCCAATGGTCCCCCCCAGGCCGCTGCAGGGAGGCAGCCTCCATGAAGCTGGTGGCCTCCCCACCCTGCTGTCAGCTAAGTACCTGCAGCCCCATATAATAGCCTTTAATAAGGTCTTTATTTATGCAAATTGGCTACTTGCCTCCTTGGAGCGAGCAGCCGATCTGCCTCACATCCTGCTGCTGGGAAAATTCCACTCCAGCAGCACTACGCTGAGGTCCCATCCCAGCCTGGCTCTCCGCTATTTTATCAGTCCCCCCCTCCGCCTCCCTTCCTGTCGCTCTGGGGCTGGTAAAATTCTGCCGTTAATAAATGTTTCTTTGTTAACTTCTCTATCCAGTTGTTTATTTACCTTTTTTGGAACCCAGTCAGCACATGCTATAAATAATTCTGAAAACATAACTCAGAACAATAGAAAAATTATGGCACAGAAAGAGGCCATTCAGCCCATTGTGTCTGCGCCAGCTGAAAAAACTAGCCGCCCAATCTAATCCCACCTTCCAGCACTTGGTCCGTAGCCTTGCAGGTTACAGCACTTCAGGTGCATGTCCAGGTACCTTTTAAATGAGTTGAGGGTTTCTGCCTCCACCACTATTCCTGGCAGTGAATTCCAGATACCCACCACACTGTGGGTGAAAAAACTTTTCCTCATGTCCCCTCTAATCCTTCCATCAATCCCCTTAAATCTGTGTCCTCTGGTAATTGACCTCTCAGCTAGGAGAAAGGGGTCCTTCCTGTCTACTCTATCTAGGCCCCTCATAATTTTGTACACCTCAATTAAGTCATCCCTCAGCCTCCTCTGTTGTAAGGAAAACAACTCTGGCTGATCCAATCTTTCCTCATAGCTGCAACTTTTGAACCCTGACAACATTCTTGTAAATATCCTCTGTACCCTCTCCAGAGAAATTATGTCCTTCCTGTAATGTGGTGACCAGAACTGTACTCCAGCTGCCGTCTAACCAATGTTTTATACAGTTCCAACATTACATCCCTGCTTTCGAATTCTATACCTCGGTCAATAAAGGAAAGCATTTCATATGTCTTCTTCATCACTCTATCTACCTGTCCTGCCACCTTCAGGGGCCTGTGGACATGCACTCCATCTTAATATTAACCTCATTCTCATCCTTAATGGGCTCTTTTTACTCACTCCTTATGTTACAAAAGTACCTCTGTGTTTTGTTAAATATAATTTTTGAGAATTCATTTTTGAAAGACTGAAGAAATGTTAAACTTTGGGGTTTTCAAAGGGGGTCATGTAAAGGCCTCATGACTTTGAAAAACAGTTCCTGGAAATGTTTTTTAAAAGGGGCACTGAGAGGTCTTGTGAAGAATGTAAACCGTGGTGCGGAGTCAACTCCCCCTTGGCCCCTTTATTCCCTTCACCCACTTGATCCTGGCCGTCACATGGGACTAAGTCCTCTTAATTCAGGCTCAGGCTAGGTGTTTGGGATATCGGGTTACAGGAGAGCCACCCTCCACCTAATCTACCAGCTACAGTTAATGGCTTAGTACAAAGGGGAGGAAACTCAGTCCTTTCTTTAACTATCAATTTACTTTATTCATGTTGTTGTACAGTGTAAGTTTAAGGCTTATACACTTGGTTAGACAAAAGCATGCAACTCAAACTGGGTTATACAGTCAATGACAAAGCTAGCTAGAATCGATATGCACACCCACTAGGTTCCTCTGACCTTCCCTGACATAGTCACAGAAAACAAAGGATAATACCCGAAAAAGGGGAGAGCTGGCCAGGCATTCCATTCTCTCTTTTACGTCGTCGCCGCTTTGCTGACGCAGGGTCTTCCACTTCCGCGATGGTTGGTCTCTGGAGTTTCTCGCTGGCTCTATGCCCGAGATTCTCCATACCTTTTCTCTTTCTTATCTCTTCGAGCTGTGCTGTCTCTTTCCTGCTGGTTTAGGCCTGCTCACCTTGTTCGTATCTTCTCCTTAGTTGACCCCAGTATCACTCCGTGTCCAAATAAGGCTCTATTCCTGTGATCTCTCTCTTGTCTTTCACATAAATTAATTAGTTCAAACTAGTTTTTACCAGCACAGGCCAGTGTCTGAGCTCAGGTTACTTCAGTTCATGAGCTGTTCAACAGTGTCTGAGCTCAGGTTACTTCAGTTCATGAGCTAAGCAACAGTTTGTAACAGACTCTGTACTTCTTGCAGCCCCTGGCCAACAAGAAAACAAGCCTTTCCAGGAAACCACCTGACTTCCAGCTCAATAAACAACACAGAACTTTGGACACCTGGAGAAATTGTGTACAAAGAAGTGACATATCAAGATTGATGGCAGTCAAAAGGTTGACCTCCTGTTGTCGGTTTCGCTTTTGAATTGTTTTGAGTTGGGGTTGAACTGCATAAAAAGAAAGCGAACTTCCAAGGAGAGCAGATGACTTCCAACGAGAGAAGAGAATTCCCAAGGACGGAGAGAAGACCGCAACCCAGCTCAGCTTTCCAGCACATCTCGAAAAGACCCTGAGAAGTCCAATGTGTCAACTCATCTCATCTCTTGTCTTTGAAGAAAAGCCTGCAAAATTGATTTTCAACACCGCCTGAAAATGACTGTTTTAAAAGACCCCAGTGACCCATCGATAAGTACTCGGAGGCCAGACTGAATGCCAGTTTTAGAACACAACATAGTTCATCTGCTGTTTCTTCAAGAATGAGCAAGTGTTCAGCCAAAGTGGGTTTGTTTGTCTGGAATAGAGCTCTTAAAAGAAAAATCCTTTTTTGTTTCCAGTTAATCAGTGTATGTGTGTGCTAAGGTAAAAAGGGAATTTTAATATTTCAATCTGTGTGTTTATGCTTTACTTCATTACAGGTTAAGACTTGTTTTATAATAAACTGATAACTTTGTTGTTTATTAAAAAAAACCTGGTTGGTGTGTTTTATTCTGTGATAAAAATAAAGTCTAGATAGACCATATCGGTAAGTGGGAAAAAAATGTAAATATATGTTGTGACCCCTGGAGAAGTGGAACTAGAATAAAGAGTGCACTCCTTCTGCCTCGGTCATAACACTTAACACTTTGCCTACTGTGATTACAAAAATCTGTTTTTTAATGTTCCTTATTAATATTTGCTCTTCTAATTTTCGGTTGGTGTCAATGGGCTGGATTTTACAGCACCCCCCGATTTTGGGGGTTGTGGCGAGGGGGGAGGGCAGAAAATGCCTCCAGCATAGGCCCGCCACGGGCCTCAATGCTGGAAAGGCCCAGCCCGATATTGCCGGCAGCGGTGAGGCCTCGTGGAGGCCCCCCAGCTGCTCAGTGGTGGGATCAAACTCTGCATATGTAAAAAAATGCGAATAAGTAAATTAATCATTTACCCGCTCCCGCCATCCATCCCTCTCCGATATTGGTGTTGGTGGCCGGCACTCCCACGCCTTCAGATCTCCGTCCTCAGATCCGATGTGGGACACTGATGGGGAGGGGGGAGCAGGTAAATATTTCTGTGCGGAACGGTGGGGGAGAGCGGGGTCAAACTAATCAGATTGGTGTAGCGGATGGTGGGAAGGGGTGAAGTTAAAAGTTTCTGAACTTTCGGGGGGTGGGTGTTGGTGGAAGGTCAGGTGCACAAGGTAAGTATATTGCCGGGGAAGAGGGCAAGGAATGAACTGTATGGTTATTGGGGGCCGGGGTGGTGGGAGAGGGGCGAGAAACATTTATTTAAGTTTTTGAAATAAATTTTAAATCTTTAAATATTTAAGCTAAACTGAAGGGCTCGAAACCCTTTAAAAATGGAGTCAGCACCTGCACAGTGGCATCTGACGCCATTGCCGGGGATTGACCACCCGCCACCTCCACGTCGTCGGGGGTGGGGGTGGGCAGTCTGCCTCGGCCATTTAAATGAGCCGCTGTACTGAATATCGGCGATCATGTAATGTATTTTTTCTTGATAAGGTGATAGCGATGATTGCTACCTCTGAAGTGTTTCTCAACTGATAGATCTTTCCACATGCTAAGGTTCTTTACTGATTAGTGGATCAAATGTTTTCACTCCAGTTACCTTAATATCAAATTAAGTGCAGGTTGGAGGACAGATCTGAAGATAAACTGTTATTGCCAGGAAGCCACATCTTACACAGGTGAAGCTAGTAATTAGACAAAATTTAATTTTACTTTGGTAATATAACCCTGTGAAAATGGCATAAAGTAAGTTTACATTGTGACATTAAATAAACTTGGATGTACAACTAGAAAACCTAATAAGACTGCATTATTTACTGATGTGGTCTCGCAAATCCAGTTCTTCTAGTCTTCCTGAGGATATCACGTCTGCTGCTGTTGTCTCATGGTAACAGAATTTCAAGGAGCTCTGCAAAAAAAAAATGAAAGCTTTTTTTTAAATTCATTCATGAGATGTGAACGACACTGGCCAGGCCAGCATTTATTGCCCATCCCTAATTGCCCTTGAGAAGGTGGTGGTGAGCTGCCTTCTTGAACCACTGCAGTCCAAGTGGGGTAGGTACACCCACAGTGCTGTTAGGAAGGGAGTTCCAGGATTTTGACCCAGCGACAGTGAAGGAACGGCGATATAGTTCCAAGTCAGGATGGTGTGTGACTTGGAGGGGAAATTGCAGGTGGTGGTGTTCCCATGTATTTGCTGCCCTTGTCCTTCTGGTTGGTAGAGGTCGCGGGTTTGGAAGGTGCTGTCTAAGGAGCCTTGGTGCATTGCTGCAGAGCATCTTGTAGATGGTACACACTGCTGCCACTGTGTGTCGCTGGTGGAGGGAGTGAATGTTTGTAGATGGGGTGCCAATCAAGCGGGCTGCTTTGTCCTGGATGGTGTCGAGCTTCTGGAGTGTTGTTGGAGCTGCACCCATCCAGGCAAGTGGAGAGTATTCCATCACATTCCTGACTTGTGCCTTGTAGATGGTGGACAGGCTTTGGGGAGTCAGGAGGTGAGTTACTCGCCTCAGGATTCCAAGCCTCTGATCTGCTCTTGTAGCCACGGTATTTATATGGCTACTCCAGTTCAGTTTCTGGTCAATGGTAGACCCTAGGATGTTGATTGTGGGGGATTCAGCGATGGTAATGCCGTTGAATGTCAAGGGGAGATGGTTAGATTCTCTCTTGTTGGAGATGGTCATTGCCTGACACTTGTGTGGCGCGAATGTTACTTACCACTTATCAGCCCAAGCCTGGACATTGTCCAGGTCTTGCTGCATTTCTACACGGACTGCTTCAGTATCTGAGGAGTCACGAATGGTGCTGAACATTGTGCAATCATCAGCGAACATCCCCACTTCTGACCTTATGATTGAAGGAAGGTCATTGATGAAGCAGCTGAAGATGGTTGGGCCTAGGACACTACCCTGAGGAACTCCTGCAGTGATGTCCTGGAGCTCAGCTGATTGACCTCCAACAACCACAACCATCTCCCTTTGCGCTATTAATGACAATTAATAACATGGTGGAGTACTGAGTCATCAGCTGAGGGAGGGCGGTAGGTGGTAAACAGTAGGACGTTACCTTGCCCATGTTTGACCTGATGCCATGAGTCTTCATGGGGTCCGGAGTCGATGTTGAGGACTCCCAGGGCAACTCCCTCCCTACTATATACCACTATCCCGCCACCTCTGGTGGGTCTGTCCTGCCGGTGGGACAGGACATACCCAAGGATGGTGATGTCAGTGTCTGGGACATTGTCTGTAAGGTATGATTCCGTGAGTATGACTATGTCAGGCTTTTGCTTGACTAGTCTGTGGGACAGCTAGCCCAACTTTGGAACACGCCCCCAGATGTTAGTAAGGAGGACTTTGCAGGGTCGACAGGGCTGGGTTTGCCGTTGTCGTTTCCGGTGCCTAGGTCGATGCCGGGTGGTCCGTCCAGTTTCATTCCTTTTTATTGACTTTGTAGCAGTTAGGTACAACTGAGTGGCTTGCTAGGCCATTTCAGAGGGCATGTAAGAGTTAACCACATTGCTGTGGGTCTGGAGTCACATGTAGGCCAGACCAGGGAAGGATAGCAGATTTCCTTCCCTCAAGGACATTAGTGAACCAGATGGGTTTTTACAACAATCGACAATGGTTTCATGGCCATCATTAGACTAGCTTTTAATTCCAGATTAATTGAATTCAAATTCCACATTCTGCTGTGGTGGGATTCGAACCCATGTCCCCAGAAAAATACCCTGGGTCTTTGGGTTACTTGTCCAGTGATAATACCACTACACCACCGCCTACCCATTTGCTTTTCCAAGCAAAGATAGTATGACTTCAAGTGGCACATGGAGGCAAAATGGAACACTTGGCCAAATCACTTTCGGCTACCAAAGGAGAATAGCCAGCCCAATAGGAAAAGGTACTAAGGACTCTGCACCTTGCCTTGGCATTTATTGCAAGAGGAATCGAGTATTAAAGTAGCAAAGTTTTACTGCAGCTGTACAGGACATCATCTGGAGCATTGTGTACAGTTTTGGTCTCCTTATTTGAAAAAGGATATAATTGCGTTAGAAGCAGTTCAGAGAGGGTTCACTCAACTAATTCAGGAGATGAAGGGCTTATCTTATGAAGAAAGGTTGTACAGGTTGGGCCTATACCCATTGGAGTTTGGAAGAATGAGAGGTGATCTTACTGAAACATATAAGATTCTGAGGGGTCTTGATAGAATGGATAAAAGGAGAATATTTCCTCTTATGGGGGAGACTAGAACTAGGGGACACAGTTTCAGAATAAGAGGTCTCCCTTTTAAGATGGAGATGAAGAGAATTTTTTTTTCTCAAAGGTTCATTAGTCTGTGGAATTCCCTTCCCCAGAAAGCAGTGGAGGCTGGGACATTGAATTTATTCAAGGCTGAGTTAGATAGGTTTCTGATAGACAAGGGAGTCAGGGGTTATGGGGGGCAAACAGGAAAGTGGCGTTGAGAAAACTGCCAGATCAGCCATGATCTTATCAAATGCCGCAGCAGACACAAAGTGCTGAATCACCTACCCCTGCTCCTAAGTCCTATGCTCTTTAAGGTGATCTATAGCATCACAAATCGCTTATATATCCATACAGCTGAACCAATTTTCAAAAATTCCTTTATCCAGAAGAGTGATGAGAGAGTAATCATTTTAAAAGTGAGGAGAGGGGTAAAAAAAATCATGATGCAGAGATTTGTTGGAGCACAGAATTATTTGACACAGAGTAATTGATGCAGATGATACTGAAGACAGCTTATGTGCTTTTGATACCCTCATCTATGCCTTTGTTACATCTAGGCTCCACTTTTCCAATGCCCTCCTGGCTGTCCTCCAATATTCCACTCTCCATAAACATAAGCTCATCCAAAGTCTGTATGTTAACCTGCAGCAAGTACCAACCAACCATTAGCCCTGTGTTCGTTAACCTGCATTGGCTCCTGGTTCACCACCTCCATTTTAAAATTCTCATCCTCCTGTTTAAATTCCTCCATGGCGTAGCCCCTTCCTATCTTTGTTACCTCCTCCAGCCTTAAAATATACTCAATGACTGAGCTTCCACAGCCCTCTGGGGTAGAGAATTCCAAAGATTCACAACCCTCTGAGTAAAGAAATTTCTCCTCATCTCTGTCCTAAGTGTCTTCCCCCTTATTTTGAAATTGTATCCTCTGGTTTGAGACTCCCCAACCAGGGGAAACATCTTAGCTGCACCTACCCTTTCTATCCCTTTAAGTATTTTGTAGGTTTCAATGAGATCACCTCTCATTCTTCGAAACTCTAGTGTCATGCAGGCCCCCACCTGCCAAGAATGGGGCATATTAATTTAGCCACATGGACATTAAATTTCAAATTGTTGCTGGGTAGAAGAAAAGACCTGTTACAAGGACTGGCAGCCCTTGGCTGGAAAAAATCATTTCCATACTAACAGACATTGAAGGTAGGGAAGCGCATTCCATTCCCTGCTGAGATGATACAATACACAGAGCCAAGACATGGTCAGACCAGTTAGTCACAGTTAGAAAATTCTCCTACAGCGAACAAGGTTTAAGACGAATACTGGACCCCAACAAAAAGCAAGATCTACCTACAATCAAGGACTCTACAGTGACCTCGAAGAACCGTAACAAAAACTCTTCAGATATTGTCTCAAACTTTTCCACTTTACTTTTCTTCTGCTCTTTTCTGTCTCTATTTGCATCTGTGTATCGCTTATGCATGCTAGCGTGGGCATGTCATGTATCCATAGACATTTACCGAATTAGAGTTTAAGTTTAAGTTTAATAAATTTCAACTTTTCTTCTTTAAACCTAAGAAAGCCTGCTTGTGCTGGTTTCTTTGCCTTATAATTGGAAGTGGTGAACAAGAATTCACCAAGGGGGAGCTAAAAACACGGTGTGTTTAAAATTAAACCCTGTTACAGTAAGACCAGGTAACCTCTTTCTCACCTGGTGATAACACTTCTTAAGGTAAGTGGATCAAAACTGCACACAGTACTCCAAGTGCGGTCTAACCAAGGTTCTATACAATTGAAGCAAGACTTCACTACTCCTGTACTCAAATCCTCTTGTGACAAAGGCTAACATACCTAATTAAACAATTCCTAATAAACCTACGCTGTTAGTCATGCTATAAAAACCCGTGAAAAAGTTACACCCTGTTTAATGAGGTGTAACTGGGTTTTTAAACAGTGTAAATCGTTCATAATTACTGCTTAATACTCTCAGTGGCCCTGAGAAGCTAATTTTATATCTGTGAAATGGCAAATCTCCTCATAATGATGATAAGGATCCACATTTAAAAAAAAAAACAATATTTTAAAGTTTGTTTATCTTTATTTTAAGTGTTTTTAACTTCCTGGTTTGCTGTCTGTGTGAATACATAATTGTGATTGGCTCCTTCCCTGCTTGCTGATATCACGGCTGTTGCATGCCACAACATCCCCGTCACTTGGTGGCAGATTTAAACTGCCATTGGGAAAGGAAAACCACTCCACAAAGATTGTTAAATCTTTGTGGGCAGCTTTCTTCGAGGTCAGTGGCAAGCATCATTGCTTTGTAGTTGACCGCAAAACACAGTCTGCCATATTTGCTCCCCAAAGCACTATTAAAAATTCCAGAATACCATGCAATAATATAGAAATTTGACATGCAATTGATTTAAATCAGTGGTACTGATGTTATACCCTAAATGGCATCGATATTGTTACAGAACAGTGTTTCCTCCAAATCACCATGAGAAAATCCGCGAGATCTGCTCATATTCAAAGAATGTAGCAAGTGACTGAAGGAACTATAACCCCATCAATCTCATATCAATTGCAGGTAAAATAATTGATACAACTATCAGGAGAAAGCTTAATACTAACCTATATGATAATAGCCTATGAAATAACAGCCAGCATAGATTCAGAAGGAGGTGATCTTCCAGAAACAACCTCCTTGACTTCTTTGATTTGGACTTATGATGTGTTCAAAAAGTCTTTGAAGAAGTCTCTCAAAAAAGATCCCTACTTAACAATGGGAACTCAAAATTTGCTTAACTGTTGCAAGCAGCAGCTACATTCTCGTTTGCTGTGGGGTGGGGGGGGGGGGGGGGTGGGTGCGGTGGTGGAGGGGGCTGGAGTAAGCATTATCAGGGTTGGGGAAGTTTCCAAGGGATTGTTGGAACCCTGGCTGTTTCTAATGTACCTGGATGACTTGGAGTCAGAAACTCAATGCAAACTAGTCAAATTTGCAAATGGTACCAAACTGGGTGAGAAAGGAGAACACCCAACTATACAAACTTGTTATAAATTTAGAGCTTCACCAGATATTTATCTCATGTTCAGTGCCAAGGACCAATCCCGAAAACCCTCCAAAACAGATATTTAGTAATATTGTGTTGCCCAGGAATCGAACAGAACATCTTACTACTAAACCCTCTTGTGCTGTCATAATTTCTAGATTGCCAAAGAATAAATATTCGATTGGACCATAAAATTTAGGTAATAAACTACCAATGAGGCTTATTAAAGGTAAAAGTTAAACAGATAACAGAAAGCAACTACAGCAGGTGTCATTTGATTCCAGATCTTTTAACCTGCACCTCCTTGGATACAAAACAATAAAATGTGCAACACTTTCGTAACTCTTCTAATGGTACCAAATCTTGACCTGCATCCATAACACAAACTCATCTATGAAGTTCAATTTATCTTCATAGTTTTGAGAAGTCTACCTCTAACTCACTGAGTCAAGAAAAACTGAAGAGCTGCAGAAGGCAGGATGGGATGTGCCTCCCAGCCTCTTGAAAACTCAATCTGGGACACACAGAAGCTGACCTTGCATGAAAGCAGTCTGAGATTTCACTGTAGCAGCCAGACACTGGGTGGCTTCTGCTTGTGTTGCAAGGAAGCTGAGACATCGGCCACCAGATGTGGCATCATGGTTCAGGCCACAACTGTGCTACTGGAGTTGGCCACTTCTACGCTGGAAAGGATGGGTTCCAAGCTCTGCACAAAACCCTATGCAAAGTTGGTGCCAGACTCCTCCATGGTCCTTGACATTGTATGCAGGCTTTCTGGCAGGCCTGCCAATGCACCAGGCATTTCATTGTGCAGACCCATCAGCCTTCTATGGTAGCCTGTCACATTGAAGTGCTCATTTGAGTCCTCTGCAGCACAACTTATGTGCAACCTCACCTTCCATGGAGCTGGTACCTGTGCTATTCTTTTCCCGACCCTGGCTGAAGGCCACTTATATCCAGTGCCTCACCACATGCATATCCTGCCTCTAAGATATTTTCTAAATTATGTACAGTGTCAGTATCTGAGCTGGTGGCGGTGAGTGTGAGATCACGTGATGGTGTCTCTTCAGCTCTTCTTGCTCTTCCACCACCGCCTGGCCATGTTGCAGTTCTTGAGTATCTGGAAGAAGAAAAGGTTGTGCTGAGGGGAGTGGGGGAAAGTAAGAGGTGCATGTTTATACCATCTGCAGCTTGTAAATCAGAAGATTTACTGTCCACAGCCTCAGCAATGGGCACTCCATTGTTGGCCAGCACTGACTCGTCCATGGGGGTGAGGACAAGCAAGTATGTCTGTCCCTCATTCTTTAATAACTGCTGCCTCCAGTTTTGTGCCCACTTGTCCTGCAAGAGAGAGGGAAGTGTATCAGTGCATGTCATGCTATCTGGATGATGTGGTTGTCAGTAATGAACAGCAGGCAGTGTGTGCAAGCTGTGAGATGTGGGCTTGAGGCTTGCAGCAGGGCTAAGCATGTGAGGGTGAGGTGAAGCTATGAACATTAAGATAGGCTCGTGTTTGATAGAGATCGTTGGTAGGTGAGTGATGGGGGTGTGGTGAATTAAGCAGTGTATGAGGCTATTGGTGCATTTGGTGGGAAATGGCATTTGAATATGCATTCACTAACCTTGACCACTCATATGACATCCTTGAACCTTTAGCTGCACTGCATCCAGGTCCTCGGGGCTTAACCCCTGGCATTGGATGGTGTGGCTAAATGGTCCCACTACCTTCTGAGAGCTTGTCTTGAGGGCCTCCCACTCCCCTATGGATAGAGCACATCTCTCCTCCTCTACAACTCTTCAACCAAGACTTCCAAAGCAACATTAGGAAATCTTGGAGCACACTGTCTGCCACGTTGTGCCGTTATTGAGTGCTTCCCATATCAGAATCAGTTGTAGAATACTTCCAATATCTACTCCAGCCACAATGAACCTTCCCTATAAGAGCTGCAGGTTGGCTTTTAGCGTAGGCTAGCTTTAACAGGTGCTAGCTTCACACGATTTTGGGTCCCCTGTTGATGGTTGCATGCTGTTCAACAGTGTGCTTAGTGCTAGCTGCACGCTACAATCTAATAGGTGGCACAAAGTTTGCGTACTACCTGCATCAGAAGCAACAGACGTGGGTTAATCCAGCATTGCAATCCCTGCACTCATTTTCGGGGGCTATCCAATTTTGCTCCCACACCTTTTCTGTTAATACTCAAGGTTGAAAATGACTATGTAAAAATTTAGCACTGGAAAATCCTTTCTAAAGATGTAAATATTTTCTACGCAAACATTTTACAATCTGTTGATCAGCTAATCAAGTTATTCAAACTGCTTCTGTAAAAAATTCCATCTGCCATTTATTTTCTCAAGAAGAAAACTAGTAAAATAAAGTTTGAGTAAAATTTTAAAAGTCAAAAAACCTTTCAAATTAACATGATTACATTTATCTATTGAATTGTCTTTTTTTATCTTTTACTATCTTCATTAAAGTTAAAGTCCACTTAAGCGCTGCTTCCCATCTCTGCTGGCATTTAGCCAGCATTGGAGGGGCCCACCGCTGCGTGGAGACACTGCCAGGTTTCACCTGATGGCCTCCTAGCGGGCTCGGAATGGGGTACCCTCCTCTGGGGGCAATCCATGGCCCATGGAGGGTTCCACCCCACTGCAATGGCCGCTCCTACGGCAAAACTTCAACTTGCACTCACCAGCCACCCCTCACCCCTTCACTGGGGCCTGCCTGACTGGCCCCCGCGACGCCGACCCCACTTAACTTGGTCCTGGAGTCTCCTCCATTGACGCTGCTCTGGACCACCTGCAGTACCGACAGTGGCCACCGTTCCTGGTGGTGCTGCTGAGCTGATGGCCTTCTGATTAGCCGTCGGATCTTGGAGGCAGGCTTTTGTCCCTTAAAGCAACAGCTTCCCCAATGGCAGGCAGTTAATTGTCTGCCTGCCGTTGAATTTGACCAGAGATCTGAAAGAAAGCCGAGATGAGGTTGCTTCAACTTTCGGCCCATCACCGGGACCCCCGTCACCAATATAAAATCCAGTCCCTTCTCTCCATGTTTACCCTGTCCAGTCCATCCACTATCAGGTCACCTCTAGTCTTCTCTTTTCAGAACAAAAAAGCTCCAACCTGTTCAATCTTCTCAGACAGCTTTAATTGCTCAGCCCTGCTCCCATCCTGGTAAATATTTACACTTTCTCCAGTGTTTCTATGCTTTTTTATAGCATGGAGACCAAAACTGTGCACAGTACTCCAAGTGCACCTGACCAGGGTCCTAGACAAATTTAACATAAACTCACAACATTTGAATTCTATACCCCAAGAAATAAATTCCAGTGTTTTGTTCGCATTTTTAATTCCTTTGCTGACCTGCGATGCTGCTTTTATTGGTTTTGTGATTGATTTCCAAATCCCTTTACTCGTTTATCCCTTTCAGTTTCTTATTTTCTAAGATGTAGATGATGTTTCTGTTTTTCCTACCAAAGTGCATCACCTCACAATTATCTCTGTGGAAGTTCATTTGCCACCTAACTTCCCAGTCTTCAAATTTGCCAATGTCTTCTTGTATTATGTTACATTCTTCCTCAGTGTTAGCTTTACCCCATGCTCAAATCCCCATCCCCACCCAAAGTTTGGTACAATCTGCAAAATTTTGATAGTAGGGTACTTATTCCTAAATCCAAATCATTAACGTAAATCATGAACAACAGTGGTCCCAGTACTGATCCTTACTGAACACCGCTTCCTCCAATCTAAATAACTACTCTTTATCTCTACTCTCTGCTTTCTTCTCTTTAACTGATTTGCTATCCATTCAGCTACTTGACCCTCCACTACACGTGCCCTAACCTTTAGCATGAACCTACCACTTGGTATTGTCATGCTAGGCCCCCACCTGCCAAGAATGAGGCTCATCAATTTTGTCATGAACATTGATTTTTAACTGTTGTTGAAGTGAGTAAATGATTTGTTAAACAGATCAGCCGTGGCTGGAAAAAAACATTTACATACTAACAGACATCGAAGGTGAGGAAGCACATTCTAGGCACTGCTAAGGAAGATACAATCCACAAGGGCCAAAACTGGTTAGACCAGCTGGTCACATGACTACCTGGCTGTTCCAGGGTTTTCTGAACTGGCCACAGAGAGTTTGAACTCAGTGTGTCTGTTTGCTCCTGGACTGAGAAGATCTCTCCTGTCTGCTCCCATCTCTTTCTCACAAGCCTCTAAATCCACTGAAGACACATGAACCTCAAGAGAGAACAGTCTCCAACAGCGAACAAGGTTTAAGAAGAATGCTGGACCCCAACGAAAAGCAAGATCTACCTACAATCAAGAACTCTACAGTGAGCTCGAAGAACCATAACAACAACACTTCAGATAATCCCTCAAACTTTTCCACTTTATTTTTCTTCTGCTCTTTTCGTTCTCTTGCATGTGTGTATCGCATATGCATGCCAGCGTGGTCACATCTTGTATCCATAGGCATTAACCGAATTAGAATTTAAGTTTAATAAATTTCAACTTTGCTTCTTTAAACCGAAGAAAGCCTGTTTGCGCTGATGTTTCTTTGCCTTATAATTTGAAGGCGGTGAACAAGGATTCACCAAGGGGGAGCTAAAAACAGTGTGTTTGAAAATAAAACCCTGTTACAGTAAGGGAACCCTCGACCTCTTTCTCACCTGGTCGTAACAGTACCTTATCAAAGGCCACATGGTAGGCTCATGACAAAGGATTTTTTATTTCTGTTGTGTGATCTTGCTATGCACAGATTGGTTGCCGCATTTCCACAAATGACAACCGTGACCAAACTTCAAAAATCCTTAATTGACTGTAAAGTACTTTGAGATGTCCTGAGCTCATGAAAAACTCTGTATAAAAGTAAGTTCTTTCTTTTTTTCCACATTGATTTTCAAAGTTTGCCAGTGCGACTGAGTTTATTTTGACTCTTCTTGACTAAGCCCATAGCACAGCATACGGTAGGGTAATGTTGTGATTATGTTACTGTACTAGTGAGCTAGAGACGTGGATTAATATTCCAGAGAATGTGAGTTGAAATCCCACCATGGCAGTTTGAAAATTTGAATTCAGTTTTTAAAAATCTGGAAATTAAAAAGCTGACCATGCAGCTGTCAGGTTGTTGCAAAAATACAACTGTTTCCTTTAGGAAAGGAAACTGTTATCCTCATCAAGTCTAGCCCATATGTGTCTCCAATCCCTCACCACCATGGTTGACTCTTTTCTGTGGTCTGAAGTATCCTAGCAAGCCATTCAGTCCCATCAGATCTGGCAAACAAGGGGTGAGCAGTAAGTGCCAGCCCTGTCAGTGATGCCCACATCCAGAGAATGAATTTAACTGGAGTAGGGATGGATTTGAACTTTGCCCTGCTGACCAAGAGATTTGTCTACCAGGGCAAATATCAGAAATTCAGAAGCATGTAGCATCATTTTCCAATATACATTGTCAATGTGTGAGACTTGGTGCTGAGAGTTTCAAGTTGCAAAATTAGTCCTTATACATACACATTGGCTATATCACCTATCACAGCCTTGGGTAACTTCTTGTGCCAGTTCACACCATGCTCCAAGATGAAAGTAAATTGTGGCAAAAAGGACAAAGAAGTTATATTGGTGTAAGGGTGAAAATGGGCACCAAATGGGTGCTGTGCTAGTAAGGAAAGCCTGCTTGAAGGTTTGGTTTTTACACACAATTTTGATCCTAATTGCTGATTCCCGTAATTTGAACTTGAAGAGCTGATTAGATGTAATTTTCGTAACAGTATATGTGGGCTCCACACACCCACTTCTACAGAAGATGTGAAGTGTGCTGGCTGGCACACAACAGCACACTGAGGATGGCTCAGGGGCCAAGTGAGAGTCCACACAGTACTCAGGATGTGGTACTGAAAGTCATGTTGGAGTGATGTCCTGTACCTGCAGGGGGAAAGGATTCCCCAGTGCCCTCCTGTCATTTACAGCAGCTAGCGCTGTTCTGCCTGGACTCATATCCTCACCCCATTCCTCCTGCAAATCTATGGCGATCCCTAGCAATGACCAAGCACTCCCTTTCTCCTGGTGACTCCTATAACGTGGCCATTAAGGTTGAGTAGCACAACACCTATTCTTTTTTGGTGAAGTTCTCAGAAAATTTCCATTTCCTGAATAAATGTTGATAGAGTGCTGGTGAAATCCTGACACAGTTCCCCAGAAAGTCTCCTGATGTGTCTCAAAGTCTTCTTCAAACCTCCAGCAGCAGTGGATAGTAATAGCTGATACACCTCTATGTAACATTTGAAATCCTCTGCAACAACTTGTTTACTCCCAATCAGCTGGTCCCTGTTAGGAGAGGGGTTAGATCAAGCACTATCCGTTAAAATGCCCTGCTGGCTCTTTAATGAGCACTAGCAGGCAAGTTAAGTAGAAATCAGCTCTGGGAGCTCTGGGTAACAATTCCGCGCGCAAGTTTCAACCCCTTTACCAAGATGGCAGCTTGTGCTAAATGTGGGCTAAACCAGTGTTTCAGTTTAAGAACCCATCTTGGTCACCTTGGAGGCTCTTCAGCACCTGAACTTTTGTGGGAAAGTTGTCCCTATAGAACTTAATGATTTCTATTACAGAAAGTAAAATCTAAAGGGAAGCTTACTTATTGCCCCTTTGAGGTCCCCTCTTAATTGACTGTGGTACTTGATATACACTTCCATTCAATTCTTTTTTTTTGTTCAGCTGAGTGTCTGACATGCTTGAAAGCCAGTTACAATGTTCAAGAGTCTGCAAATCAATTTGTTGAAAAATCTACACAGGTATTGTTTCTGTTTGCCTGATATGGAATGCAAACTCCTTCGTGGGTGCACACGCACATTAAATCAAAGATTTGGGACATGGTGTGTGAAATGACTCACTATATAAACAATTGCATTGCACAACAAAGTGATGACTGTTTAAATTTTGTAATGAAGCAGCAATTTTCTTTTTTTTCCATAGAACCTGTAAGATAGCACGTACTTCTCAGGCATATGGCCTTTGAAGATTATAACCTTCAGAATAAAGAGTCAGAAATGACAGGAAAACTGAAATTATTAATTTCACAAACATTTATTATATTATTAACTGACTGAAAACTTTTGTGGTTCTCATGATTAAACATCCAAAATACAGGTAATAAGACTGTGATTCTTTGGACCATCCATGAATTCAGCAGTGTAATGCCATTGGTTTAAAGCAGGAAATCATTCCCATTTGGAAATTCAGTTCTATATAGTTGTAATATATTGCTGGATTTTTTTTATAGCTTGTAAGCATAGTACAGTGCTGTTTCCATGGAACCAGTCATATTTTTTTATTTTCCTCAGAGGCGTGTCTGATGTCAGGTTACTCAACGTGCTGCTGTTCTTTGATCTGTAGACCAGGTCGGCATCTCTGGTTTAAAAAAAATCAGTTGCTAGTAACATTTTTAACTACGCGGGCAAAACATTTAAGCTCCAAACGGTTCCAAATTGCCTTCACAATCCTTAAATCATTTTAATCTCGAAGAAGGTGAACTGTTTGCTCACCTTATGAGACCTTTAATTGCAGTTTGAAGCAAAAGCTTGGCATCTTTTACGAAAAATAAATTGTTGCAGTGAGTTAATCCTTTATAGCCTGCTGTTTCAAGTTCTTTATTGTAGACAGTTGGGCGCCCTAGTACAGTTAAGATCAGAGGTGCTGATAACCTGGGCCATGATTTATGGGAACTTGGGGTTGCAATCACTTAATGAGGGAAGCTAGAGTGTCAACGTGTTTATTAAATGCAGGAGCACTTCCAGGAGGTTCCATTTGGGTTAAATTAGTCAAAATAATTTTTAAAATAAATTTCCTTTGCAGAATCGTTTCACATTTTACCCTCAGCGTCATTTTATTCATGGGTTTGCTTTGACATTCAGTGAACTGTTTTGCAGTTTCCCCATTGCTATTACTGAAAGTTCGGTGTTCAAAATTAACTCTAGAAATTAATATCTACGCCTTGTAATTCTTCATAAAAGTCAAACAAGTGGGAAAGTATCCCGAGTCTGAGTAAAATCAAAGCTAACACAAGTACAACTTATTTTTATCTATTTATTGCACTGCTCACATTATGAAGAGGATGAAAAGAACAGAAAAGTAACCAGATTTCTTTGAGCCATTGACCACTTCTGTGTCGAACTGTTCATGCGCAAACCTGCGATAAGTAGTAATAGCAACTTTAAATTAGGCACACACACATCTTGCAAAATATCACATTTGAAGTTACTTTGAACTCATTTCAATGAATGTCCTTTACCTTTGCCCTCCTTTCATCATCAATTTAACATCAAGCAGAATTTCATGAAATGTTACTATTGCTTCAAGTCAGCAAAGTGTGGATATAAAAGTAAAAGAAAAACATTCAGCAAGAATATAAACTCATGTATTTAAGGCAGAGTAAATGAATATTCTTCAAATTTAGAATTATACTGTGAAAATGCATCTGCCTCTATGTGATACCACCATTATTTTAGATTAGAGATACAGCACTGAAACAGGCCCTTCGGCCCACCGAGTCTGTGCCGAACATCAACCACCCATTTATACTAATCCTACACTAATCCCATATTCCTACCAAACATCCCCACCTGTCCCTATATTTCCCTACCACCTACCTATACTAGTGACAATTCATAATGGCCAATTTACCTATCAACCTGCAAGTCTTTTGGCTTGTGGGAGGAAACCGGAGCACCCGGAGAAAACCCACGCAGACACAGGGAGAACTTGCAAACTCCACACAGGCAGTACCCGGAATCGAACCCGGGTCCCTGGAGCTGTGAGGCTGCGATGCTAACCACTGCGCCACTGTGCCGCCCTAATTATGATGGCACATCAACTTGAGCCACATACTCAGTACTTCTCAGGTCAGAGAGAGGCAAACCAATCAATTTTCCCACTCCTATTCACTACCTGTTTGAAGTGTACACATTGGATAATAAGAGGATCAGGATTGGCTATGATGCTTCCTGCAGTTGGAAGTCCTACCCATATTCAACATCAAGGTTCATACATGAATAATAGCCACTTGGACATGGTAGTGAAGGATGCCTTGTATCCAGGTACCAGTCAAAGCTCGTTGAGGGGGAAGGAGATGAGCAACAATGAAAAATGGAGCCTCATGCGTACTTAGCAGAAAATAGTAAGGGGAGACCACATGGATCTTCAACATTTACTTGCATATTCACAGTTTTAGTTTTAGTTTAGTTTAGAGATACAGCACTGAAACAGGCCCTTCGGCCCACCGAGTCTATGCCGACCATCAACCACCCATTTATACTAATCCTACACTAATTCCATATTCCTACCACATCCCCACCTGTCCCTATATTTCCCTACCACCTACCTATACTAGGGGCAATTTATAATGGCCAATTAACCTATCAATCAGCAAGTCTTTTGCTGAATTAAAGCAACACTGATGAACACTAGTGAAATATCTCTCTACTTGCAAGGAAATGAAAACTCATAGAAATATATCAAAGTTACATAATAGAATCAAGCCATTTAGCCCAACCAAATCATGTTAGCATTTACCGTTCATGCAAACGCATAGTTCTAACCATGATTCCTATATCCCTCAACTCCTTTTTCTTCATCCAGTTAAGTCCTGAAATGTTGGCATAATTTCTGCCTCAACCACCAATTCTGGAAGAGAATTCCACAGCCTCACAAATCTGCCTGTGAAGATGTTTTTCCTGCCTTGTATTCTAAATCTCTTACATTTAATCTTATATCTATGGCCTCGCATTCTTGATTCCACTGGGGAGCTGAATGCTTTTTTTTAAACTAGGCCTTGGAGAGAGTGCAGAGGAGATTTACTAGAAAGATATTAGGGAGGCAGTTCTGTTATGTGGAGAGACTAGAGAAGCTTATGTTGTTCGCCTTAGAGCCGAAGAGGCCAAGTGGAGATTTAATAGAGATGTTCAACATCATGAATGGTTTTGAGACAGTAAATAAGGAGAAACAGTATCTAGTGGTAGATGGTTGGTAACCAGAGGACACAGACTTAATGTAATTGGCAAAAGAACCAGAGACAAGATGAGGAGACTTTTTTTATTTGCTAATCAGGAATGCATTGACTGAAAGGGTGGCGGAAGCAGGGATGTAGTATAAGGGTTTGAAAGGATTAATGCCTGGGACAATCACTATGATGATGTAAGAGATCACATGAGAGAGACTTGAAGAAGAAGCAGCATGGCATCAGTGGAGTCAGACATACTTATATAAATATGTATATAGTTCTCCAATATGTAATAATCTAATTATTGTTTAAACTTACCAAAGACTCAGTATTCTGTCCTAGCTAGTCTAATCAAACATACAACATGGTAAACAGCAGTGGTTCTTGTCATACTACACCCAGAGAATTTTGCAAAGAAGGTTGGAAAGTCACACCTGAAAAAAGTGGTGCCAAAACTGCAGAGCTCGAGAAGAGGCTGTGAGGAGCTCCAGAACTGCTCTATGGATAAAGTGGAGGCATGGAGAGTTGGGGAGTTGGCTTGCAGAGGCATTCAGGCTGCACCACAGAGGCGTGATGGTCTGTGAAAAAAATATCGGTCCAACGATCGCAGGCTTCGAGTTGGAAAACCAAGCAACAGTTGGGGATCGGGAGAGTAGCCCTTAAAAAAGATAGAAAATTATTCTTAATGGCACACTAGGCAGGCAGCACCGGGAAAACCAAATTCCGAGTAAGGCTGGATCCGAGGTTGGCGCCATTACACGTGGAGACCGCAAGGCAGAAAAAAATAAGGGGAAAAAAGCAGCTGCAAATACTCGATACTCCAGGGGAAGGGAATGAAGAGATTATTGAAATAATGCTACAAAGCTGCATTCAAGAAATAAATACCTAGTCTAGCAAAGAGATTTCCCAGGGAAAGACAGTGACCACAGTAGAAGTCAGGGCAAGGTTGAGCAGCACGAGAAAACTTCCAATACTGGAGGGACAATTTAAATTAATGACCTCCCTGCTCCCATCGGCCCTCCTGCTGCGATATTCAGGTATGTTGCCGGGACTCCCGCGGCTTCAGAACTCCTTTTGGAGATCCAAGGTGGCACACTGGTTGGGAAGGGGAGCAGGTTTTCAGGGCGGGGAGGGGGGAAAACTATTGCAATTGGTGGAGGGAATGGTGGGAAGGAGTTGAAGGTGAAAGTTAATAAACTTTGGGGGGGGGGGTGGGGAGAGGGGGAGGTCAGGATTGCAAGATAAATAGTTTTTTGGGGGACAGGGCAATTAATAAATTGTTTAGTCATGGGGGGGTGGGAGAGGGCTTGAATCTTTTATTACATTTTTTCACTTTAATTTCATCATGCATGTAACTTTAAAAATCAAATGCAATGAAAGGGCTCAAAGCCCTTTAAAAATGGCGCTATACCTGCGCAATGGCACAGAAGCCATTGATGGGGACGGACTGTCCGCCCCTTCCACATCATTGGGGGGGGCCGGGGGTGGGGGAGGGTGGGGAGAGAGGCGGACTGCCCCAGCCATGTAAATGAGCCGCTGTGTACAATATCGTGGCGGCTCCGTGAAGTAAAAGCCGTGCATGCGGGCCGTCATCTTAGAATCTCACCACCAAGATCAGTGGCAAGCTAGTAAAATTCAGCCCAGCAAGTCTGAAGCAGAACAAGTCAGCACATTACTTTATTCCACAGGAGCAAAAGCAGATGATGTTATTGCAAGACACTGAAGAGACATCTGATAAATTTGAAGAAGTATTAAAAGCCTTTGATAATTATTTTAACCTTAGGAGCAACAAGATTCTAGACAGGGCCAAACTCAACAGAAGGGTCCAGAAAGAAAGTGAACTGGTAGATGCTTTTATTAGTGACCTTTAAAGGCTAGTTGAAGGATGGGAATATGGAGACCTAATGCGAGATTGCATTGTAGTAGGTATTGCTGATGAATCCCGATCAGATTTATTGCAGTCTAAGGAAGACCTCACCCTAGACAAAGCAATACAGCTGGTGAGACAAGCAGAGGTCCATAAGCAGAACAGAATAATCCTGAGAGGTGAAGAAAAACCATGGTTCAGGAAACCTCCAATGACCATACAGTGCCTTAAGCACAGGACTGTAAAAGAAGCACCAGAAAAGAAGGTACACTTGGAAGGGAACGTGCAAGATGCCATGAAACTCTGCCAGTGCTGTGACACCAAAAAGTCTCACAGACATGAACAGTGTCCTGCAGACAAAGCAGAATACTTTCACTGCATGAAGTTGGCCATTCTGGAAAGATGTGCCAAAGTAAAACCTCTACTTTCACAGGTTCTAAAAAAAAAGTCTTCATGAATTCGAGCTATTAATGAAGTTGAACAATCTCTATCAGAAGAGAAATCAGAAAACTTCCTTGGTGAGATCAATGACCCTAATCATGCATTCGGGACTGCAGATATATACGTCAGTGGATATATCACCAACTTTAGACATTGGAGCAAACGTAATAGTTTTATCAGACAACAAACCATCATTATCAACACCTTGCCTGCAACCAAGTGAAACTCAGTTACACGGTCCAGGAGGAATTTAACTGAAAGTCAAGGGAAAGCTACAGGCAACATTCCAGTACAAGGGAAAGCAGATATTGGAAACACAGTATGTTCTACAAAATCAAGAATTTTCTCTTTTAAGTAGGAGAGCTTGTATAGACCATCATCTTATCAGGAAAGTAAAAAAGTTAAGCAGCAAGAATCCAGGAGTCACTTCCAAAAAGACTTTCCGAAATTATTTACTGGTCTAGGAAAACTGAAGACCGTATATAGTATTACTTTGTGAAAAGATGCTAAACTTGTATGTCTTTTCATGCCTAGGAAGATACCACAACACTAATGAAGCAAGTTCAATTTCAGCTGGAAGTGATGACTGGGATGGGAGTCATTTCTCCAGTCACTGAACCTTCAGAGTGGTGTTCGGGAATGATTCCAGCTCCTAAACTAACGGCACTCTTCGCATTTGTCTAGACTTGACTTAATAAGGCTGTGGCAACAGAAGTTCATCCAATGTCGTCAGGAGTTGAAAGCTTGGCAAAGTTATCCAAAAGTATCATGATCACAAAGCTCGATGCGTATAGTGGCTTTTGGCAAGTCCCGTTGGATGAGATGACAAGGTTATTGAAAACCTTCATTACTCCATTCGGAAGAGTTTATTTTAATTGTTTATCATTTGGTGTAACATCAGCACCAGAAATATTCCAAAGAACTATGTCAAACATACTACAGAGCCTTAAAGGAGTAATATGCCATATGGATGACATCCTAGTCCATGGGGAATTGGTCGAAGAACATGACCTGTGGGTTAGAGCAGTTTTGAATCGTCCACCAAGAAGAAGGCCTGACACTTAATGAAAAGTGTGAATTCTCAAACGCTTATTCGTTTCCTAGGGCACATTGTCAGTAGCAATGGCATAATGGCAGACCCACAAAAGATGAGAGCCATTACTGAATTGATAATTCCTACTTCTGTCTAAGATCTCCAATGATTCCTTGGAATGGTTAATCAGTTGGCAAAATTTCTGCCCAATCTAGCGCAAGTTACTGAACCCTTAAGACAATTAAGGAAATGCACACCAGAAGCAGGCATTTCAAAGGATCAAGGAAATGCTGGTTTAGCCAGATATCTTAACGCATTACAACCCCTCACTACTGAAATTGTAGCAGGTGCCTCATCTACAGGGTTAGGGGCTGTCCTTTTGCAAGAACAGCCAGATGGATGATGCAGACTGGTTTATTATGTGTCTTGAGTATTGTCTGAGACTGAGACAAGGTACGCTGTCATAGAGAAAGAAGCTCTCGTAGTCACTTGGGCTTGCGAAAAGTTTTCAGATTATATCATTGGCTTAAAGGTCATCATAGAGACAGACCACAAACCCTTAGTTTCCTTACTTGATGAAAAGGAACTCACTAGAATGCCTTCGAGAATCCAGAGATTCTGATTGAGGCTAATGAGATTCACGTATGTAACGGTATATGTGCAGGGCAAGCTGCTAATGACAGCAGATACATTGTCCAGAGCTACTGTCGACCATCCTACACAACAGGATATTAACTTTATGAATGAGATTGAGTCATATTCTCAGTTCACTGCATCACACTGGTCAGCAAGCTCAAAAAAGATCCAAGAAATTCGTCATGCTCAGATGCAAGATGAGGAATGCATCTGTATCCACCAATATTTCATGCCAAGATTGGTCACAGCAGTGTCCCAGTGGTAAGGTGATGAAAATCTTCTGTGAGTACAGAAAGCACATCTCTATTGTGGCTGATTTGCTGGTATATGACGAGAGGCTGGTGATTCTGGTCCCAATACGGGCAGACATCTTGGAGAAAATACACCAGGGCCACATGGGTATCACGAAATGCAGAGCATGGGCTCAGTCGTCAGTGTGGTGGCCGAGAATACTGAGAGATATAGAGGAAATAATTTCTAATTGCCAGGTATGCATAGTGCACAGACCAGACCAGAGGGAACCTCTTATCTCGATCCAATTTCCAACCAGACCGTGGGAACGTCTGGAGATGGATCTATTCATGTTCAATGGGAAATCCTATCTGATTGTTATTGATTATTTTTCCAGGTGGATCGAAGTCCAACGTTTGTATGCAATGACTATGGAGACAGTCATTCGAGTTTTAATGGGGATCTTTGCAACACATGGCATTCTAGACCAGATTGTTTCCGATAATGGTCCACAATTTGTAAATGATTACTTTGCGCACTTTGCGGAAAACTGTGGATTAGTACATCTTACGAGTTCCTCCAGATATCCACAATCTGATGGTGAAGCTGAAAGAGAAGTCAGAATTATCAAAGCACAGTTAAAGAAGAATGAAGATTTTCAAACAACGCTCCTAAATTACAGATCTACTATGTGGATTAGCATCATCAGAACTGTTAATGGGAAGGAAGCTCAAAACACAACTTCCCATCCTTCCCAAAAAATTACTTCCAGGGCTTGAAGTCCAGGATTATCAGAGAATTCAAGACAGAGAAAAGCCTTTTCGAAAACAAGAAGCTTATTACTATAACAGGAGATATCGTACCAAGTTGATGCAAGGAGAGAAGGTACGAGACCAAGACATAGAAGGAGTAATCATCCGGAGAGATGATAATCAACAGAGGTCTTATTTAGTACATACTTCAGAAGGTACTATAGGAAGAAACAAGAGAAATCTTATTTCTATTCATCAAAGACATCAATGAGTCATACATTTGGACAAAACAGATGTTGAACCTGAAATTCAGAAAGCACCGGATACTACAAACCTCAGTGAAGGCCGTCCTAGTCAAGAAACAAGAGTTCAGAGAAAGACTACTGATCATCCAAGTCTGACCACAACATGATCAGGGAGAGTTGTGAAGCCTCCTGACAGATTGAATCTGTGATGTCAGAGACTTGTGGGGGGAGATGGGGTAGTACGTAAAAGTAAAAATGAATGTTCAAAAAAATTATGGTGAAAGACTTGGGGGAAGCTGTACTGTAAGGGTTTGAAAGGGTTAATGTCTAGAACAGTGAGAGTAACACCGCCCACTATGATGATGTAAGGAGGATTGAAGGAGAAGCAGCATGGCATCAGTGGAGTTGGACATCCTTGTATAAAGCTGTAGATAGTTCTCTAACATGTAATAAACTAGTTATTGTTAAAACTTACTGAAGACTCAGTAATCTCTCCTGGCTAACCAAACATACAACAAGGGGAGGAGGACTAATTGGATAGACCTTTCAAAGAGCAAGTTCAAGCACAAAAACTGAATGGCTTCCTTCAATGCTATGAGATTCAATGATTCTACTCATAATGCTAAACGAATTTTTAAAACATTTTTCATCTTATTTTGAAGTCATTAACTCCTCGCTGTATTACAGTTCCATAATTATCAGGCACTCTCCTGCAGCATAAATAAGTGGCTAATACTTAATTGTGGGTCTTGGCAATAAGTGTAGGCAGGCTATTTGACTATGGTGGCATCACAGCCATGCCTAATCCTGTCATCCACATTTGTGTGCTCCTGCAGCGGTCACTGGATATTAGGCAGGCATGTTAGCTCTGGCTGATTTCCTCTAGCCTAAAGCAAGGGTGCTGAGACAAAATGCAATTCTATTCCTGACACCACAGCTGAGGTCTTCTAAAGCAGAACTAACTGATTAAACCCTGGGCCTTTCTGTGTAGCTTGGCTGTTTACTGGGCAAACTCACTGATCCATCAGAGAAGCCCTGAGTAAAAATAATTCTGGCAGACTAGTTTCTTAAGCAAATTGTCTTTAGATAATTAAAACTGTTAACAAATGCAGGAAAAGTGCTACAGTAGGTTAGCATACAAGGCATCATGAGTGAGAGAGGATCAGGCCTGTGTCTGAGATTCGCCACATGGTGAGATTTCAATTTCAGCCGTCGAAGGGTTCGGAGCAGGGGTTGAGCACAGGGCATTTTACCACACAAAGACTGCTTATTGCACTGAAGTAAATGTGCCCTTTAATAACAGTCTGATTTTACAGCTATTAGTTCTCCTGAGCCTGAAACATATGAAAATTTGCTGAGAGATTTCGTACATTTTCTGCAGCAATTCTTCTTGAGAACCCTCCCCAGTTACAATATTATTCAGCAGGCACCACATAAGAGATGGGGTGAGCCAAAAATCTATACACAATGTGCTGATAGAAATGTGGATAAAATCCTTGTGTCAGAAAAATTATAGTGAGGTTTGACTGCGATCAGCAGTTCTTTTCACGTTACTATCGAAAATGGGAGGGGCAAAGCACCATTACAAGAGACACATTTTACTGAATAAAACCAGGTTTGATATTTGACTTCATTTTCATTTTTTAATGCTGCAATGATGTTTAAAAAATCTATTTCTATTTATCTAAATTCCATGAATTGTAACTTCCTTACTTGATGCCTGAACAAACAGCTGTATCCTTTATTAAAGTATTGAATTCCGTTTTCACAATACTAGTTTTCACAATACCAGTTTATCATGTAATCCACTTAAGTGATTCAGATTGCAGCATTCTCTGGGTGGACAAAAGGAACTTGGACTGCACACAGCATTATTACAGAACAGGATTATACTCAGGGCTGCAGAGACTCTTTGCCAGAAAACACTAAACTTCACCAAATATAACATATACTGTGACAATGTCTTACTTGGCAAAGTAGAGTTAAAGTTTGAAATACAGTATATTCTTAGGGAAAAGGAGGAAAAGAATTTTAGTCACCATTTTATTTTACTACTTACCTCCAATTCCTTTCTTCAGTCTACCTGTTATCCTTTGTACTCACATCTACTTAGCTCCTTTCATCCGGCTCATTCTATATTATTTCAGCAACTATTCTTACCCATGCCTATTCACATAGGTGACATTACTTTGTATGCTTTGAATTCTAGAAAGCAAAAGGGTGCAAAGTGTTACAACCTGCCTGCGCCTGTTCAAATCAAGCAGGGCAATACACAAACTTTGTGTACCCACCTCATCTGAATGAATGTAACATTGGCCCGAGGGGCTCCCATGATGCTTTCTACTCCTGAATATTGCCTGTGGTCCCTGCGCTCAGCAGGAGAGACCAGCAGTGTTGTTTGAAGACCATGTGGTACAGCCAGTCTGCTCTTCTTAAAGGCGGGCTATATCTTTAATGGAAGCTGCACAAAACTATTGCTGCAATGTAAATGATTACAAAGTGAACACCAGGGCAGACAGAGGGATCCATAGTGATGTATGCAGTGCTGGAGGCCTAGTGAGGCAGCAGGAGAGACAGCATGGGTCTGTGGGGGGGTGGGGGTGGGGTGCTAGGAGACCCTCAAGGACCACACTCAGAAGGGAGTGAGAGCAGGTGGCCAGAAAGGTCAACCCGAGGACCTGGCAGCAGTGCCACAATAAGTATAATGACTCCACACATGTGGTCAATGTACCTTCACATGACATCTCCTACCCAACACAATAGCAAACTCTCAAGCTGCTCAATGCACCATACTCACCCAGCACCAAACCCTGGCACTCAAGACTGACACCTAAAATCCAGATACTCCACCTCACCCACACATACCTACTAATGCTGCAAGCCTCACATCTGCCTCTCACTGCCTTCACGTACCTCCAGCTATTCAGCTGTGATAGGCACATCACACATACTCAGTGGTACACAGCTACTGACATTTTGCCCTCTGTCTTGCAAGACAAGGTGGCATACAGTAGAAGGGAGCAAAGCAAATCTGGTGGGGGACAAGGATGCCTGCATCTCCTGAGCCCTAGGGAGGAGATGGCTTTCCATATCATTGGGCCGGCTGCGACAGGGCCCATGGTATCTGATGCCACTGAGAACAATGTGGATGGTGGCATCTTCTTGCTTTATGCCCCTTCTCAATTCCCAGCACATTCCCGTCCTGCTATCTGACATGATGGGCTAGCTCCTGATGGTGTGATCATGGACCTTTTGCTTCCCACCCAATCCCCCTTCTCTCACACCAACCTTCCCCTTCTGAGTTCCTCTTTTCATTCAGGCAACAACTGCCACCTGCCCAGCCACAGGTGGCCCAGGATGAGGAAAGTGGGCAACAGGATAGCACTGATGAAGAGTTGATGGGGCCCAGAAATTTAATGGCCAACCGAATAACTGGCTTCCCAACCCAGTTCCTGGCATCAGCCATTTTGTCTGAGGCTGGTTTGGTGCCGGCAAGGCGGCCCATCCCAGAAGGTGAGCAGCCAGTTGGCCCATTAAAAGCCTTGTTAAAGATAAATTTAGGAGATCAAATGTGATTTTCCAGTCAGCCTCCTTTTCCCTGACACGACAGGGCAGTTTAACTGGCACCCAGTGTCCAGCCACGTGCCAGCGCTCCAGGCAGGCCTACAGGCCCTCCCTGCCTACCTGGGTGGGGGTAAAACCAAAGGCTGCTTTGTAGAGGGGTTCCCCACCCCATGGTGGCCTGGCTGCTTTCTGTATTTTTTAATTAAAGTTTTAAAAAAGTGACTGAGAGGCCACCTTCTTGTTGAAGCGCCCTCCCAGTTACTTACCTGGTACTGCAGGTGAGTGCTCCTCTGAATCTGGAAGGCCTCTGATTGATAGGAAACCTGTCTCCATGCCAATTAAGGGAGCATCCTGGTCAAAATTCCAACGAGTGACTGTTTTCCCCCCAGGGACAGGCTCGAGACCTGGAAACAGTCTTGGCTCCTGTTTCCCACCCCTGAAATGAAAATTCAGCGGATTATCATTTACTAGCTGTCTCAAAGGCAATTGATTCCTATTACTTACAGTTCTGCTAGTCTCATATACCTTCATAACATAGTGATAAGAATAGGATGTCATTTAGAATACAATCTTTTAAAGAAGACAACACCTGTCTTTAATGTGCAAAACTTGCATTTTCCACTCATCAAGCATCTACACATGTTCACAATAAATGTGGAGTTTCTTATTCACTCTCCTGTTACAGACAGACACTTACTTCTGTCCACTTGGGGTTCTACAAATGTACTGATAGTAAACTGATGTTTCCCTTCACTCTAATGGTCGGAGGTCTGACCCGTAGCATGAATAACTCCATAGCAGGAAATGGGCTGAGAGCCTCTATCTGGGTCGGTGGTTATTTCATGTTTGGTGGATCTCTCAAATGATGGAGAACGCCTTGGCAACAGAAATGGTGTATGAGGCAGAGTAAGACAGCTTGGAGAAAGTCGGCCCACTCTGCCTCCAAAAGCACCTACACAACAGCTTCCAGAAGCCCACCCAAGCAGCTATTAACTTGCTGAAGGCTAGTTCTGGTGGTTGTTTTTCCCACCTGGAAGCCAAAAAGAGAAAAAAGTGTTCAACCAAGCGACGACAATCTGCGAAGATCCATTCTTACTGCTCTTGGAGTAACAAGTAGAAATGAAGAAGTTTACATTTGTTCAGTCAAGAACGCAAACCATAGGCATGGATAAGCAGACTGAACACAAATTCCAAATGGAAAAAAGCAAAGAGCAAAAGCTCCAAATAATTACTATCCTTTTTTCAATATTCTTGAATGTGAAATATTTTGCAAATTAAAAACCTCTTCAAAATATGTAAACAAAAAATAGAGGACGATCAGGTTAAACAAAAAGAGGGGGAAGTCTAACTGTTGATGTACAGATATCTTTTAAATAGTTTGTTTGAAAAGTTACTCCTTTGATCTTGTTTGTTTGAGCCAAAACATTTAACAATTTGCAAAAGCTCTGTTTCACTTCTCAAAAAATACTTTGCAGTTTCTGTTACAAAGGGTCATGGAAAGTTTGCCCAGCAGGACTCTTATCCCTGCAGGCCTTTCTATCTGCTCCAGCAGTCACATGGTCCAAACAAGCCCAGCACTAGCTTCCTCCCATTCCTCCTTAGCTGCTAATATCAAAATGTTTTTTAAGTGCCGCCTTGGAGACAGGAAGAAGTGAATCCCGGCCACTGAATGCAGTAAAAAGACACTTTTCTCCCACTTTGCTGACAAGGTCCTTCCTATCCCACCCCTTTTAATGTGCTGAGTTCAGCCAACATCAGTGTGCGGCATTGTGTGCTATGTTTAGCATTAGTACAAGGCGGCCTTTGCCAAACATAGTTTAGCCTAAATATTGCTAAATACAGGAAGACATCAAATGACAGAAGTTCATAGGTCAGGCCATTAAACCTTCCATCCTTTACAATTTTCAATTTTGAAATATATATTATGCTATTGTGGAAAACGTCACTCCTGCCAACTTTGTTTTTCTGTCTCTCACGGTTACAAAAAATAATCATTGATTATATTAATTGATTGCTGTTTCATAAATTAATACTCCATTTCATGTTCAAATTTACTATTAATCATTATTTAACAAAGTTGAAGGAAAGCAGTCTGTTGTTCAAAGTTGTCAGCAATCAAGTCTCAAGGCTGAGTGAGTTATTTAAAATTTATCACAGTGGGCTGAATTTTACTAGCCTTCCGGAGTGGGGGTCATGGCAGGGGTGGGGGGCCTAGAAAATTCTTCCAGGAGAGGCCCGCCCCAGGGGGGTTGTCATTATCGGGGTCTCCACTCTGCATAGTAGAAGGGAGGTGGGAGGGTGCATGGTATTACTGGGGGCACAGCTCTGCAGCATGAAGGGAGGTACTGCGTACCCTGCCTCCGTAAACGGTGTCCGCTCTGCACCATTGTTTGTTTGTGTGTGAAGGAGCAATGGCACTCCAGTCACCCTGTGTGTGGGGAGGGTGCCAGAAATGATAGGAGTGTAAAGATTATCTGGCTGGTGGGGGCAATCGATGCAGTTGGTAGAATCTTTATGTGGCCATGCTGTGCCACTTTTAGTGTGAGCTAAGATGGGCAATGCCATGCCACGCCACATAGTTGATCCATGAAAGCACTTGATGTACCCGTCAATACCAATGCCTACCCTGTTCGGAACCTTCGAATAAGTGAAGGATATGACTTTAGTTATCACATAGAAATGGGTATGGATCAACCTAGATTGTGTGATCCACTTCTCCTGAGGATCCATATGCGCTCTAGGCAAAACCAACAGGCAGGTGCAGCCCATGTAGAGGACCCGGTTGTGAGCAGCAGCCCCCAAAGGGAGCTCACCACTATAGAATGCCAAGCATCTACAGGTCCCACATGACATATCAACGGAAGTCAGAGCACCAGTGTCAGAGGCAACTGCGCATGTACAGAGAGGTGGTAACACATCTCTGTGTCCTACTCAATGATGACCTACAGCCCATGAGCTTTGGTGGACATCCTATGTCTGTGGCCCTCATAGTGACAGCGACTCTTAACCTTTACACCTATGCATCATTTCAGGGGCCCATCGGAGATCTTTGTGGGGTCACACAGTCAGCAGTGCACCACTGAATCATGGAGGTCACCAATGCCCTGTACCAGATTGCCAGTGAGTATGCCCACTTCAGGGTGGACCCTAACAGGCCCAAAGGATCATTGGTTTTGGCACCATTGCCGGAGAACCATAGGTTTTTAATGTTCATAGACTGCACCCATGTGGCCATCAGGTCTCCCGCCAGGCTACCACCTGCAGATGTTACCATTATGGGATTCCTCTCAATCTAGGTACAGCTGGCATATGATCACCGGAGACACTTCATGCAAATCTGTGCCTGCTTCTCAGGCAGCTGCCATAACGCCTGGGTTCTGCGCCAGTCCCGGCTGCCGCTGCTGTTCGCTGAACTGGCTCAGATGGAGTGGTGGCTTCTTGGAGACAAGGGCTACCCCTTGCAAACCTGGCTCCTGACACCAGTGAGAGACCCCACCGCTGTTGCAGAGGAGAGATACAACGCCAGCCACAGAGCTACAAGCGCCACCATTGAGCAGGCGATCGGCATGCTGAAAATGCACTTCCGCTGCCTGGATAGATCAGGTGGTGCCCTGCAGTACTTTCTTTGCTGCTCACTGTGCTCTGCATAACTATGCCTGCAATAAGGGGCAGGCCTGGCATTGATGAGGAGAGACATTAGCAGGACTCCTCCTCAGACTATGAGAACACTGAGGACTTACAACAGGAAAGGTGCTTGGGAGGGCAGAGGGCACCCATGCTCTGCTTTCAAGGCGAGCAGCGAGCTAGGGATGCATGGCAGCGGCTTATCAGACAAAGGGTCTCTGCTCCATAGGAACCACCTTGAGCTCTGCAAGCCACATAACACCCTCGATCACCAACTGTACAACGGTCTGCATCTGTAAAATCTTTGAACCATTAGAGGCAGCAGCAGACTAAGCCATTGACCATGTCACTGCATCCATGGAAATGCACATGAGTAATACTGACATGGCAATGATGTTATTCCATACATTGGCAGTTCTGAAAGGCCAATGATGTAATGGGAGGAGACACTATTGGTACATGCTGGCACACTTCATTCACACAGTAAAAGCAACACACGTTAGTGAAAAAGATTTAGAGATTGAACTTTTCACAGTGTTGTGTCACCTGCGCAGACTCATTTGTATCACCGTGGTTTTTGGAAACGCTTGCAGGTGCTCCTTCGCGGTGCCGCATCCTGGTATGTGCAAAATTAAGATTATTCACGAAGGTGCAGCACAGCTACAAGAAGGAATGTTACACTTCAGTGGAAGAAGAGGATCTCAACTGCACAGGACACTGAGACAAAGCAGAGTAAGTATGTGGCAGCAAAGCAGAAAGTTCTGGGAAAACTCAGCATGTGTCCTGGTCTGGCAGCATGTGTGGAGAGAGAAGCAGAGTTAACTTTCAAGTCTTTTAATACAGCCCCAGCATCTGCTACCCAGCCGAGCCAACATCCATCATGGCGCCGGATGTCCTGCTTCTCCTCACGTAATATGGGGACGGGGTTGGGGGGGGGACGTCACCGTGATTTTAATGAGCCCCCACACAAAATATCACGGGGGCTCAGCGGTGGCCGCTGTACGCGGGCAGACCGCCAACTTCAAAGCACACCGCCGCGAGTTGCGACGAGCTAGTAAAATCCAGTTCAGTGAGGTTATCTCTATAAAAGTCCAGCTTTTGCCCAGTAATGTCATCCATAAGTTACGTGAACTGCATTTTAATTAAAAACCTATGCTGTGCTCCATGCTAACGGACTGCAGCTCTTTTAAATTTACCAGGCTAAAAATTCGTGAAGGCTTGTTCTTGGACACTGGAGTCGCAATTCATTATCTGCCCACTCCCACAGCATGCAAACTTCGGAGACCCTCAGGCAACTCCTCAGAAGGGAGTGAGAGGAGGTGGCCAGCAAGCTCAATACCTGGAGTCTAGCCCAAGGACCTGGAAACAGTTCCCCAAGAAGTTCAATGACCTCACACAGGTGGTGAAGGTGAGTGTATCTTCACATGACATCTCCTACCCACTGCAACACCAACTTCCCATACTGCTCAATGCACCACACCCCATCACTAAACCACCAGCAGTCCCTGGCATTCATGACTCAGGCCTAACATCCAGACACTTCACCTCGCCCTCACACCCATTCTAATTATGCCACCCTCACACCCAGCTCTTGCTACTTTCACATACCACTAGCTATTCAGATGTGGCAGGCACATCACCCAAAAACAGTGCAAAAAAAACAACATTCTTCCTTCTGTCTTGCAGGACAAGGTAGCTAATAACCATTGGGAGCAGAGGAGAACCGTTGGGGACAAGGGTGTCTGCATCTCCTGACCTCAATGGAGAAGATGGTTCTCTGCATCATGGAGCCGGCTACGACAGAGCCCATGACATCTGATGTCGCTGAGAACATTGAGGAAGACGGTATGTTCCTGCCTCATATCCCTTCTCAACTCCCGGCTGACCCTCATCCTATTATATGCCTTGGGGCTGGATTTAATAGGCCACCCGTAGATGGGCTAGGGGTCAGTGGGCGGCCATAGAATTGCGATGGGAGGTGGGGGCCCGTCGCACCACAATTTAGTCGGGGGTGGGTTAGGCCGAAGATGACCTTCCTGCCCAGAGGCCAATTGAGGCCCTTTAGAGGCCCGTTATCAGCCACTTAAAGGCCTTTTTCCACTGCTGCTGGCACTAATCGGGGATGGGGCTTCCGCCAAGCAGGGTGGTCTTCCCCTGCACTCAACAACCACCCTCCCTCCCCCCATTGCCGGGGCCTGCCAGACTGGTCCCAGCGACTCCACTTCCCTCACCTGAGGTCTGGGTCTCCAGCAGTGGGACTGGTTCCAAGGCCTCCTGCAGTACCAGCAGTGACCACTGCTCCCAGTGACACTGACGATATTAACGAGCTGCAAGCCCTCTGATTGGCCAGTGCGTCTTGGAGGCGGATCCCCATTTTTAAAGGGACGGGGATCCTGGCGCTGGGCTGTTAATCAATCAAGAGGGCTCCGCATGACCAAGGCAGGGTTCCCACCGCTTTTTCAGCCTGGCACCGTCGGCTCCACTAAATCCCTGCCCATGATGTGCAAGCTGCTGATGGTGTGACTGTAAACCTCTTGCTTTGCAACCCAGCCCTTTCCCCCTTTCTGATTTATTGCTTTCAGGTACCCAAGAACTGCTCCCTGCCCAGCAGCCACCGGAGAAAGAGAGAGTGTGCAATGATGAACAGGCCCCATCACTTTATCTGACACTCACAGCCACCAGCTCAGATAATGGTACTGCACTTACCTTAGAGACTAGTCTGGAGTTGGGATCTGCACGTGGTGAGTTAATAGGCTGCAGTGGGCTGCAGCCAGACCTGGGGTAAGGATAGTTTGTGTGCCAACTCACCAGAAGACAAGGCTGCAGACTAGTTTTGCTACAGGGACTCAGAATCTTGATGGGGCAGCATTCAGAAGAATGCTGATGATCATGCACACCAGGATGCTGGATGCATTGGCAGGCCTGCCAGACAGCTTCCTGTCACTGTCAAGGAGCATGGAGGGGTTGTCAAAGGCCATCGCACTGACCTTGGAGCTAGAGGTGTGCAAAGGAAACCCGACGCGAGGCTGAATTCCAGACCCGGAAGTCCGACTCCACCCGACCCGAACTCAACACATGTTGTCGGGACCCTTCGGGGTTGGGTCGGGTGGCAGGCCTTTACACCAGTACATGGGTAAAGGCCTGTTACTGACCTGACCCCGACGGGATCGGGTCGGGTTTCCGGGTCCAGCATTCGGACTTGGGTCAGGTTTCCTTTGCACACCTCAACTTGGCGCCCACGCTTTCCATCATGGAAGTGATGGCCAACTCGATGACAGTACTAGCAGACCCAGCCATGATGTAGCATTTGGTGGCTGCCGGCTCAGCTTCCGCTGCAGCACAGGCAAAAGCCAGCCAACGTCTCAGTGCTGCAGTGGAAGCTCAGTAGGCAATCATGAGATCCATGCTTGTTTCTATGCAGACTCAGACTGTCACCATCATGATTGCGAATCTCAGTGCTCAAATGGCCATGCAGGTTCTCATAGCAATCCAGCAATTTGTGCTCCAACAGATTCCTAGGATTTCCCAGGCACCGTCCCAGGGGAATGGCAGTTGCTCCATGGAGCACGGACCCGCTGTCCTCTCTCAGGATAATAGCATTCATGATCTTACTACTGCCGCTCCACCAATCCCTTGCTATTGCCTTTCAGCCAGCCCTGATTGCTGCCACCCTTGCTGAGGTGGTGCACTCTAAATCTGGGCTCTCAAAGCCCAGAGTTGCTTCAGGTGGTCCTGCAAGGCCATCTGCAGCGTCCACTCTCTCCCCCACCTCATGACAGTCAGCAGCCTTGCCTCAGCCAATATTGCAGCACAGCATAGGAGTACAAGGACCGGCAGGGACACTCGCAAGACAGGTACTAAGGGAATGCACAAGGGTGAATAGTTCATTTTTACTTGTATCAGTGCATGTGTTATAGAATAAAGATATTATGACAATGTTTTTGCTGGTTGTTTTTCTTGCAGGATTCTGGCCAAGAGGACAATGTGATGGGATGTCACAGATGAATAGGAAGGTGGGGTATAGTGGAGCAATGGTGGTGAAGGGATGCTGTCCTAAGGAAACCAAAGTCTGAGTAGACCCTCATGAGCAGCCCATCTGGAGCAAAGGCATCGAAGGTGCTCCCTCCTTGCCTCCACCTCTTCCTCCCTCCATGCAGGGTTTCCTCTCTCCACAGCCTCTGTTCCTTCTCCCTGACACTGCAACTGCAACCTCCATACTTGTTGCAGTCTTTGTATGGAAATGTCACCAATTCCTCTGCCCTCCCCGTGAGGACGCGGCAACACTCCCTGTCAAATCCAGCAACACGCCACAACACCTCCAGAAACACTCCAAAGTACTTGCACAAACTTTGCAATGGCGGAAGTTAGTCTAAATCACTATTGGATGACTGGCCCTTTAAATAACACTAGTGGGAGGGTCCCACTTGCAGCTGAATGCATTTCCTTTAATGAGTGACAAGCGACTGCTGTTTGACAACACAATCTGGCCAGTTGGGAAGCTTCCGGTGCGTGTATGGCACGGCCTCATAAGCGCCCTTCCATGCATCGCCACACAGTTTGCCCCAGATGCGCTGCACCCCCACTCAGAGAGCCTCTGGCTTCTGTTGCACTGGCCCCAGCAGTGCTACAGAACCGAATTTTTCAGCCAACATCTTTAAAAATGTTTCTTTATTTAAACTATTGTTTCCAAATATGCAATAAAAATTGAGTCCATTTGATGGTCACCTAAGTTTAGAAATTTAGTTTGGAAATTTACTTTTATCACTTTTTTCCCCCTCAGGATTAGTACAAATGAAAACATCAGATGTAGGAGTCAGTATGTAACCTAATACATACACAAAGATATGCAAGTATCATACTCAAACCCTCTCAAACATAAACATGCAATGCTTTGACTTGTTACAGAGAAGAGAGCTATTTTGTGACTGGACTCATACTGGAGGATAGGAACTGTTTATTCGACAAAGAACACTCAAGGGTACATTTAACTCAGTCACACAAACAATGCACTGTAGGTGGGTAAATAAATGATTCTTGGATAGTAATGAATTTGGACTACAAAAACTGATAGAAATGGAATGAAATAATTAAGTGTGAGGTGAATACCATTAGCTGATCTCTGCTATATTATGTTTACTTATAAGAAAGACATCTTCATGGACTTTGAACTTAAACCACACCAGCAGCTACATTCCTGCACAAAGTAAACAGTGAGCAGTCTATAATTTCCTTTGCAGGAGACACTGGGCTATGCACCAATGTTAATGGCTCAGGATTACTGATTCCTTTTTAGACTTCATTTATGGAGTTACAGTTATGCAATAGATCATCCAAATCTGATTTGATTTCATTTTTCACTTACAAAACCTTTAATCCCATGGGCTTTCTCGGAGACAATTTGACTAAGCTTCAGTGGGAAGAAAATGGGTGGTTGCCACAGCAGATTTGCTGCAGACATTTTGATGTGCCAGGAGCTTTGAGTCTGAGTGAGGCAGATGAGACTAACATAATAAAGTTAAAAAAAAAAGGAAAGCAGCAACTATGAAGAAAATTATTAAAAGTTTAAATGTGTAAATAGCCTTCAGCTACTTTTCCAAGATCCTAAATAATTAGGACTCTATTTTATAAATGATAACCATGTGACACGTATTATAACAGGTCATATTTTACAGAACATGATTGTTAACACAAATGATAGGAGCCAAACTACATAAATCCATCTTGTCAGAAGTCCCATAGGAAGCAACTTGCAGCAACAAGTACAATTTTTCCTAAGCATGTTTTATGTTGGGTGCAGATACAATTGGATCAAAATATACCAAAATGTCAAAATATCCTCCAACAGTGTTGGTACCAACAGATTCTAGCTGCAGTACTGAGGATATGGTTACCAACGCTCCAGGATTGCCCTGGCCAGGAATTTAAATTCATCTCCAAACAACCCTGGAACAAAACAGTGGGGTATTAAGGAAAAGTTGTATCTTCTTTTGACTTCCTTTGAACATTTTTAATTATTAGTTATAAAAATAATGGAGATGTGAAAAAAGCTATTTGAGCAAAACAGTGGAGCAAGCGGTCATGTGACGAAACCTCCAGGGACACATCCAATCAGAATTGGCAACCTCCAGGGACACATCCAATCAGAATTGGCAACATTGAGGAGAAACAACATTTCACATGTGTTAAAATACATTGACATGACTTGTTGCTACACCCGACCAAGAGTTCTATTTTCTGGTGATGTTTTGCAATATAATCCAACATAATAGTAACAAGAAAAAAAATAATTAATAAGTTTGCATTAATTTTTGTTTGTGTTACTTTTTGCACTTGTTCTGCAGTTTGCTTCTGGGAGCCAGCAGGTATAACACACCTTAATGTACATACATTGTTTTCTTGTTAAGAACTAACTGGAGGGAAACATGCAAAACCTCTTAGCTGCTGTTGAATTTCCACAGCATGAAATAGGAACTAAGTCAGCATAAAAGAGCCAGAAGACTTTGGAAGGGAGAAAAGTGGGACTGAGTTCAAGAAATTTTGAAATGGAAAACTTGACTGAGCACTACAACATGATTTTTGTAACTCTCTTTAGAGATGGTCATTGCCTGGCACTTACATATGTGAATGTTACCTGCCACTTGTCAGCCCAAGCCTGAATATTATCCAGGTCCTACTGTTGGCTGGCATGAGCTAATGATGATTGGCCAAAGCTATTACCCTCCAACAAAGTCCCATGGACTGCAATGTTTGGCTTCTGACAACTGCAACCATCTTCCTCTGTGTCAGTTATGACACCAGCCAATGGAGGATTATTCCCTTGACCTGCATTGGCATCAGGATTTCTAGGGCTTCTTGTTGCAAACCTCAGTTGCATGTTGCCTTGATATGGAGGGCAGCTATTATCACTTCTCATTCTCACTTCTAAAGGGTGCCAGTGTTTGCCATCAGATAAACAACTGCATGTGCCTACTGCATGGGATGTGATGTGCACAATATTGGGTTTTTCCTTTGTCATGCAGCATTCTTCCCTATTTGTAGGAGGAGGCCTTTTGGAAAATAAAGACTTCACCTGAGATTTTTTTGTGAGTCAGCTTGTTTTGTGTAACAGACACTGGCTCACCTGTATTTGACAGGAATACCAAGTCCTACTCATGTTCTGGGGGTTTCTGCATATCCTGTCTCATCCTTTGTCTAGCGACAGATGTAGTCAAAGAACTTGTGACAAGGTGAGTGCTGGATGCCTCTTCCTGTGCACCTGCTGCTGCTTGAGGTTGAGTCCTGATATAAGCCACAGATCACTGTAAGCAGAGACCACTGACCTTTACAGTGTCTCTGAATATTTCTCTAATAGTCTGCAATTCTTTTCCAAAGGTTTTGAAGTTAGTTTTAAGTATGTCATAAATTGTAGATACTTATTCCTGCCTCACCCGTAAGATTCCTGCAAAATACTCCAATATTCAATATAATATGCATGGATCTGATATCTAGTGCAGATGCCGATAATTTTGCATTCTGATCCATGGCAGTCTGCAGATCTGAGGACCCTTGTGCACAACAGCTTGGTGGCTGCATTGTGATCTTGTGAAATATACAGAGTTGTTCACATTAGCAATAGGGCAAGCAGCTTTTTCTGCAGTTTATGCTCATCGAGGACCCACCTTTTCTTCGGTGTCCACATGAGGTTGGATTCATGAAATAACTTGTGTAGGAACAAGGCCATGGGGAACCTTTTCCCAATCTCTGCCCTCTGCCTCGCCATTGCTTCCTTTACCATGATATGTAGCTCTCCCTGTGTTCCCTCTTCCACATCACTAAGATCTTTGGATGCCTGTCTTCCCGCTGGGGTCATGGAATGGTGAAGTGAGCATTGCTGTGCGAGATACTACCCTCATCCTCCTTAATTTTGGGCTTTTCTGTGGAAATGAAAAATGCCACAAGATGAGAATAGGAACAGGAGCAGGCTATACCTTAAACCTTTTTCAATTAGATTATGGCTTTTGATGAGATGTTAAACTAAGGCCCTGTCTGCTCTTTCTGCTAGATTTAAAAGATCCTATCGCACTATTTCAAAGATTAGAAAGAGAGTTATCCCTGGTGTCCAAGCCTATATTTATCCCTCAATCAACATCACGGAAACAGATTGTTTGGTCATTATCTTATTTCTGTTTGTGGGAGCTTGCTGTGTGCAAATTTGCTGCCACATTTACTATATTTCAGCAGTGACTTCAAAAATACTTCATTGTCTGTAAATTACTTTGGCATGTTATGACGTCTTGAGAAAGGTTGTATAAATGCAAGTCTTTTTTTATTGCTGAAATGTATCTGAGCTCTATTGACTAACCTTTGCTTCATATCCCTTGATATTCTTACCATACCACAAATCTATCCATCTCAGTCTTGAACATTTCCATGAACCCAGCAACCACAGCCTGTTGGAGGAAAGAGTTTCAGATTTTCACTACCCTTTGTGTAAAGGCCATTGGTAAGTATATGACAGTGGCTTAAAACAGAAGTATATAGCATGCATCAAATGGAGATATATTCTTCAGGTAAAACAACAGTATTGCTTAAAAGGAGACTTGGCAGATAATACTGGTGCCAACATCACAATGCACCTTTTTATAGACATGGTAGATTAAAATGTGAAGGGTCTTGCTAGGTGATGTTTGAGAAGGTAATTAAATGGTTTAATTTAATAGGCTCTATTTGTACTATCTACTGTGGTCAATAAACAATCTTTCCCAAATGCAACTGCTCCTATCTCTGTTTCATAGTCTGCAATAATCTTTCTCCCCACTGCCTCTCCTAAAATTCCACAATTAATGAGATAAATGCGGCTTTAATAGTCTTCAGTAAACCTGTTCCGGCAAACATTGACCAGCACCAGAAAACTCCTTGGACGGCGGGACCTACCAATTTGAAATAATCAGGGGTGGTGTCAGGACCGTGTATCCCGTGTAATTAAGCAGAGCCCTGAGCAGATCCAGTGCGCGTAGTTATAAATATAAAATACGTCCAAATCTCAATCACATATCAAAATGTGAAATGATTTATTTTCATTCAATAACATACTTCCGGAGGGTTTTACAATTTGAGGTGGGTTTGAAATCAGGTGAATGTCCCCTTTACTCTTACCCTACTCGATTTCAAATGTGAACTTGTTTTTGCAAATCAAAACATAATTTATTCACGTCTCAAAACAATGATAACACGCTACTTAGACCAAGTAAAAGGATATCAGTCATTGGCCCTGTTTCATCTGATAAAGTAGGACTGTGCATAATTATTTCCCAAACTCAGTAAATTTTCTCTGAGTGAACTGACGTCCATCAATGGATGTCATAATGAAGACTACTCCTGACACTAAATTAAAAGCAAAATACTGTGGATGCTGGAAATCTGAAATAAAAACAAGAAATGCTGGGAACACTCAGCAGGTCTGGCAGCATCTGTGGAGAGAGAAGCAGAGTTAACGTTTCAGGTCAGCATTTCTTGTTTTTACTCCTGACACTACCTGTCTTCTCTTAACTGTGTTTTAAATTCTGCTGGGGTCTCAGCAATTCTGTGTCCATCTCTCTCCCACAACTTCTGTATTCCTCCCTGGATCTCAATTATAGATGATACATGACCTGACTGCACATTTCTAATCTTATTCTTATATTCTGCTGTCCAGCTCACCTTTTGCACTGAGATGATCTTTTCTCTGCTGCCTTTCCTCATGCACAGCGCCTAAAGTTTAATAGTTGAATATAAATACTAAAGTTATCAGCACATGTAACACATAGAATTACAAATTAAATTGAATCAGTTGCAGAAATAGATCTTGACTGAGCTTATTTATTTCCTTTTTGCATCTATTGTGACGGAACCCCCACATGCCAAATGGAAAAATATTAATTTCAGCATATGGAACTTTGATTGAGAACTTTTTACTGGACATTATCACAAATAACTTTAAAAAAAGCAGAACAGAACAGCTAAAGATGGCCATGCACAATTTGCATTTGAGAAGACAAAGATCGCCTGGGAGATAGAGGTAATTACCCAGTCTAGCAAGAACAATAGGGATATAGGGATGCGCTCTGATTCCATTACCTGGAATGGATTTTGTCAATAGTGGTGATCAAAAACCATCAACACCCTTTGACTTTGAAAGAAATATGTCTGAAGAACTTGGAATTTCAAAAAACCTCACAGAAACAACTTCTTTCAAACAAAGAGGTGGTCACATGACACACTTGCTGGTGTAACACTGAGTTGTGAATTGTGCTTTTAAAAAAAAAGGAGACTATAACTGAACTCGAAGAAGAAAGTACCTCTCTCTCTGTCTCCCTCTCCAGCAAAGTCCCAGAGGAACCTTGGCTGCAGCTATGAAGCCTCAAGACTACAGAACCTTACAGACAACATCCAAAAAGATGGATAAAGCCTCTGTTTGGCCTTCCAGAACCAGAGAAGCAAGCCTGAATTGTGCACGTGGCCCCAGCAAGGACTTCAAGACTTTAACTTCAACAAAGGACATTGAAACTCGGTATTTGAATTCCATTTATTACGGAACTTACTTCAAGCTCCCAACTCTATCTTCTCCCCTCTGTATCTATTTGTATGTGTGTATGCCTCTCTATGAATGTGAATGTGGATGTGCGCGTATTTTAGTAATTTTAAACGGTTTAGAGTGCTAAGGTTAATAAACTTACATCTTTCTTGTTTAAACTCAAGAAAACCTGTCTGATTGGTTCATTTGTAATTATATTTGAGGAATGATAAAGCAAGGGCTCTCTAAGATGATAAGCAAAAATCACTGTGTTAAAAGAATAAACCTTGTTGCGGTCAAACCAGAGAAGGGGTGAAAGGGGAGCCTGAGACCCTTTCCTCACCTGGTCATAACACTATTTATTCATCCAGTTCATCTGATTGTCTGGATTGTAATAAATTGACAAATAAACAAGAGAAAAAGTTTAGATAACTGATCTGGCAGCAGATGGAGTAAGTAGTTTTTGAATCATTGTCTAGTAAAATGTCAAGGCCCCAAATCAAACCATTGCACAAGACCCCTGCAAGGTATGTGCCACCCCTGTAAATAATTATCAAGTAAAGGTGTGATTGGGTGTTTGGAATCATGTGCATTTTTCACCTTGGTACTCTTCTTCAGTCAGTGCTTTTCTTCCACACATCCCTCCATCAGCAATTGTCTCCCACCCATGCTGCCCTCTGACCAAATTATTTTTTGGTACATATGTTTTCAGTAATTCAGTTGCATTTTTGGAGCTGTGCACTTGCATATTTGTACCAATGCCAGCCTGATGAGAGGTTCATCAAATGTACCTATGCCAAAGAAAAAGTACTTTAATTAACTTAACAAGTAAAGATCGAATAGTATGCAAGGAAGGAAAAAGGGGAATCGTAGAGCACATTTTAAAAAAATGATCTGTGCCATTTCATACTTTATGCTACAAGGGTTATCACTCATAATGTGATCTACTGTCACAAAAGTAAAGAATTGCACCTTTATTATTTTATAAACTCACTCCAAGATCTGTATATAGCAGCAATGAATAATGTGTTGCCTTCACTAATAAATCCTCGAAGATGAATATATAACAGCAACTACTGTCATTAGCAAGAAGAAAAAAAATAGTGACCTCCGTTGGGAAATAATGATACAATACTACACCAGACATATAGCAGTGATTATTAGCACCCTGCGATACTACTGAGATCCCAGTCTATGGATAAAAGCAAAATACTGCGGATGCTGGAAATCTGAAATAAAAACAAGAAATGCTGGAACCACTCAGCAGGTCTGGCAGCATCTGTGGAAAGAGAAGCAGAGTTAACGTTTCGGGTCAGTGACCCGAAGAAGGTTCTGAAGAAGGGTCACTGACCCGAAACGTTAACTCCGCTTCTCTTTCCACAGATGCTGCCAGACCTGCTGAGTGGTTCCAGCATTTCTTGTTTTTATCCCAGTCTATGGATATACGCACAAAAAAGCAAGCTACTCAAAAACTGCAATAAATATGGAGCAAAACTCCCTCATAGCTAATTTTACTGGAAATCAGGTTTCAGAATTTCCTGAGACCGAAGATTTTGGTTTTCAAAGTCCACTTGAGGACTTGAGCAGATAATGAGACATTAAAGCATCTTCCCATTCAGATGGACATTACATGACACTATTCGAAGGAAATTGGTGAGTTCTCCTTGTGTCCTAGCTAACCAATAGCACTAAAAATACATTACATGATCAATCATCTCATCATTTGTGGGGGCTTCGTATTATGCACAAAATGGCTTCTTGTTCACATAAAAGCAATCAAAGTAATTTATTGCATGTGTGCGCCTTGAGGCATTTCTGAGTGCCATGAAAAGGTGCCATATAGATAAAAGTCTTTCATTTTAGTTACTTATCGATACTGACTTTTTCACTAAAATTGTCAACAGGAGCTACTTCAGTCCCAATACATGTTTTAAGGGCACTTTCGCTGGGTTCACTGAACTGTTGGAAGCTAGCCAATGCAGTGAGTCAACAGAGTCATTGGCCAGCCTGGAACAGTTTATGGGAAGAGACAATGTACTTGTGCCAGCTTTCATAATTTATGGTAGGCTGTCACCCCTTTCATTACAAAATCCCTTAGTATAGTGTGAGATTCCTGAAATGAACATAATTTTATACACCGAACTTTAAATCCAGCAGGGCCTTTGATTCATAATTATTGTAGGCTCTGATAGAGTCTATTTTGAATCCTGTGAGATATCATTTAGATCTGCACTGCTCAGTAGTGGTAAAGTGAGAGTATCTGATTGCCAATTAGATCAAACACCAGCCTCAGCTCAGTTACCTTCTATTAGTTCAATCATTTCTCAGCTAGCTCACTAAGTTGATAACCTCGGGATGGAAAGGTCTTCACATCAGTCAGTGTGGGTAGATGGGAAGGGAAACTTAGAGGAGTGAAACCTGTCCCCGCCATATAAAATGTGTCTGGAATCAACTGAACATCACTGAGAGCATCCACAAAAACATCTATGCTCCAAACTATCTTATCCATTCAGTCAGAAGAGGACATGTGGAATTGAAAAGGCAAAAAGGGATTAAAAAAGCTGGAAAGACTAGGGAGAAAAAGAGTGCACATACTTTATGAATGTTTTAAAATATTATGTCAGCTGACTGTCTGCTTCCTCCCCACGAGTTAGACTGGGGGAGGATTTCCCTGACTGCTGTGTATAACTGTCATAAACCTATACTTTTTAAATGGGTTTTGGATTTCACTGCACATAGTATACAGGGGAAATCCTCCACCCATTGACTTATATTGTTTGGTTTCTTTAAGTGAAAGCCAGTGCCTAAAAACAAATACTACATCTACATTACACTATAAATATTCCAGAAGTGAGGAAGGGAAATAAAATCACAAAGTAAGCCTCAAAAGTCATTAAAAAAAACCTCTGTGTATTCAGTGTTTAATTTGAATTATTAAAAATATGAAAATCATTTACATTCATAGTTTAATTGATGACAATCATGCAGCAAGTAAATGGATAAATAATCTTGAAACCTGCTTCTATAAACCTACTATGGGATATATCAACATATTTGCATATGGATTTCCTGTGTGTGTTACGTGTAGCAAAATCGTAAGTCTGTTGATAAAGAAAAAATAATGAATATGCAAGAGGCAAAGGAAATCTTCCCCTGTGGACTTTCGGTGTGAAGACATATTTTTCCTGCTGGCTGAGCTTTGTTTCATTTGGATAGGCTTTCCAATCAGTTCTAGGTGATTAACCCCGAGTGCAACAATTGGGAAAATTGTTACGCTAGATATTCACGTCTCATTCGATTTTTTGGTCAGGTTTTGCACTGCCGCCAGAAGTGCTGCCTAGCTTGTAGTTAATTATATTCAAATTAGGCTCCACTGACATCATTTTGATAGCCACACAATTTTTCAACACTTACAGAATAATACTTGGGGATGTACCCACTTCTAAAATGGCATCGAGGACTACTTAGTTGATCAGGAAACCCTCCACAAAATGTTTTGGTGCTGCCATTTCTTTGGAATGTCCAAGGTATTGAAACAATGCATTTTCCAATGGGAATTCCCCTTTACTTATGTTTTTGAAGAAGCAGCGGACCAATAGAGGGATGCCAGGACAGTGAGACTGTGCCAGAGGCAGACTGTGCCAACCTGCACTATCTGCCAAAGGTGCACCTACCTTGCTGAACTGGCCACACAGTCTCCAGGACAACGGGTAGCCAGTGGCAAAGCTATGCTCCAAACTGCAAGGATACCTGCAGATAGCATGCCCATAGGTCTGGCACTGGCAGTAGTAGTACTAGTCAGCAGCATCCTCAAATCATCTTTCAAACCACTTTCTTTGCCTGCTTCGAGCCATACTGTCCTCTGGAGAGGGTGGCTTCCTACTTGCCACCACCTTTGGTGGAATTTTATGCTTTCCCCTGCAGTGCATTTGAAGGCAGGGAGAGCATAAAATTGGGTGGGGACCCCGCCAACTTCCCACCTCTGCCGAACTTTAGTCCACCCCACCACCAATTGAGGCCCTTAACTGGGTAATTAATCCCTAATCAAGGTCCTCTTCCTGCTGCAGCCACCTGCCACATGGGTAGCATGGCATGAAAAACTGTGTGGGCTGCTTCCCGGCAATGGGAGGGGGAGAGCATGGTCCCACATTTAAAGGTACTTAGTGCCTGAAAGAGGGACGGCATCTGGAAGGTGGGGGGGGGGGGGGGAGGGGTCCCACTGAGGGCTATCCCCTGCCCTTGCTGCCGACACACCTCCCCTCCTCCCGTATGACCCCCACCCCACAAGACCCCTCCCACCCTGACCTACCTTAAGCCTAGTTCTCGTGCCGCTCCCCGGTGTCTGGTGGTTGCAGCTATAGCAGCAGCACTACCTCCACGGTGGCACTGCAGCTGTCGGCCTCTGATTGGCCAGCAGCTCTGCAAGGCTGGTACTTCCAGTGGCAGGGTCCTAAATCCTACGGAAGGCCCACCGCTCTCCAGTTAAGTGCCTGATTGGCACTAAATTCGGCAGATCTTCCATACGAGGTTACACAAGGATCCCGGCATCAGTTTCCTCCAACATCAAGACCCCCACCACCAGCATAAAATTCCACCCTTTATTTCTACTCCACTTCCACTTTTCCAACCATCAAACACTCTTTCACGGACTTAGATTCCTGTCTCCTCATTTATTGTGCTAACAACTGGGTATTGTCAGGCATATTTGTTACCCCAGCAACTTTGCAAAGGCTGACACATTAAACTATTAGCAGATTTCGTAAACACTACCAACACTTTGTTCCATATGTGGTTTGTTACCTTTAGTGGTAACAGCCCTTTAAATTTATCTTACATGCCTTGTAAACAGCTAGATGGTGATTTTAATAGTAGCAGCCGAGTTGAAACCAGACAGGCAGGCAGGTAAAATGACCCAGGTTGCTTACCGGTCTCGAGTGGGCAGCCTCCCGGCTGTGAGCTTTTCGGTTGCTTTCCACCTGGAACGGGCGGGAAGTTAGTCGGTGGTATTTTAATGAGGCCCAGAAGTTAAAATGCCTTCAGCCTCATTTCAAAAGCAGCGGGTGAGTTTTATAACTCCCATCACTGCTCACCTGGTGTTAAAATCGGGATGTAACTTTCCACCCCGCCTCAGGTCAGGTGGTTCCTACTAATGCAATGCCTGAATAATATAGGATTGGAGGCCTGATCAGAAAATCCACCATGAAAACATATCTCTTGACTACAGATAACTTTTTGGATATAACAATACAACAATTCTCCGCCACCCCCACCCCCCCAAAAAAAAGAATTTCACTCATTAACCATGTCTAAGGCTAAGCTAAGATATTGGCAGATGCAAACAAACTCAAACACACCAATCAGTCCACCTAGTAGCACAGAGGTTAAGCTGCTTGCTTCACTCCACGACTATTTCATGCAGAGGCTGACATTTGTATGCAACAAATTTCTGCTAATTGCAACCGAGCTGGTGGGTTAATGGAGGTGAATTCCCTTAGGAATTCCCTTGCTGCTTCCCTGTAAATTCGATGAAAGCGCCATTTACATGAGTGACTGTGAGTTGCAAAGAGCCATATTCTCCTCACAACCCCACTGCCAAACCTCTGCCAAAGTTACAGCAGAGCAGTGAGAGAAGTCTAGAGTAAACTCACCACTCCCCATGTCTCACTAACAGCACGAAAACCCCGTCCTTCCTTCCTTCTCTCTTCCCCTCCAACATTTACCCAAATATTCAAATGGTCACAGAATCAAACACAAAAATCCAAGTCCACACACTTTCCCCCATAACTTCAAACACTATATTATACAACTTTGTTCAAATTTGATCAACAGCATTTCAACAGAGCATTTGAACCACAACTATATATATTCTGATAAATTAACAAAGCTTTGCATACTTAAAATCTGTTTCAATTCTAAAATAGGGACCCAAATGCAAGCGGCTGCTTATTTATTGCTTTGCATTGTAGCTTCAGTGATGCCAGGCTGTTTACAAGGCCAAATATCAAGTTACAGCACTTTTTTGCACAACAGAATTGTAACTGCACTCTGGAGGTGGAAGATTTTGTGCTGTAACAGATTTGCAGCAGGCAAATTGTAGTGTTTACAAACTGCAGTTAATTCAGTATAAACTCAACTTAGTTGCTTGCATGCAAATGGGGTAATCAGCCATCCTGTCAACTATGCAGATGAATTCACCACTGTTCATTCATGCAGTCTCCGAGCTAAAAGGCACACCACGGAGGCAAGAGCCCATGCGGCATTAGAAAGTGGTGAAATTGGTTAAATGCTAATAAAATAGAGCGTAGGCCAGAGTTCCAACTTTATGACATCAGCAATGAGGGGCTCTGCTTAAGTATTGCTTAATCGCTATGGAAAAAAAGAAATAAATTCCACATCACAATACCATTCTCTGAAACTTGACATTATATTCAGTAGTAATGAGAAAAATGACTGAGGTTAATTTTTCACTTTACAGCATGCAACAGATGTTTGGCCCCAGTGCTAGTGTAAATTTATGTCAGGCTGTACTTCTGTTGGAACTGCCAAACCCAGGCAGCTGGCACGGAGGCTATGATGAGGGGGAAGGCCAATCAGGAGAAGACTTAGCCAGGTTCAATTACATCCTGTTACACAACTTGTCCATCTACTTTCAGCCATGACCCGATTGACCCATCTGCGCAATGAGTTCAAAAATAGCAGCTATGTCCCAAAAGGGAAAGGAGATTTGACATATCTTCAAAATATAGGAAGCAGAATAAATAAAGAGAGGGAAAGGAAGTCATCCCTTAATGCCTATTAACTTTTTTGAAAAAAGATTAATTTTGAAAGGAAGCAAAGCCATTTTTAAGGAAAACAGACTGGAAGATAAGAGGGGAGGGGAAGCTGACTGAGCATGACGGAGCTTCTGGCCTTTCACTACCTGCACTCTGGAGGAATGGGTTTGAAAGGAGGATCTGAATGAGGGTTAAGGGTGAGATAAGTGACAGTGAAGCAAGGGTGAGGTGTGTTTAAAGGAGGTGAACAGAGAGTTCAAAGGGGAATGTATAGCAGAAGTGGTGAGATTGAGGGGATGGTAGAAAGGGGAATGGATAGTTCAAAGGTAAAGGAGTAAAGGATACGATGGAAGCATAAGGGTGGGAGGAATCATGAGTGATAAAGGGAGGGGATATGAAGAGAGTTGTTGAGGGCCATATTCACCCCACAGCCCCACTCCAAATGCAGTCTGCAGTCATTGGTAATTCCTTCCCCGCCACCTCCCACCAAAAAGTAAGAAATGGACAAAAAGAGAAGCAAAAAGAGCCAAGGAAAGAGAAGCAAAAGAGAAAAGGAGATACACAACCAGAGAAGAGACAGAGATTGAAACAACAAATGAAAACAGCAAAGACAGGGTAAGAGACAGACAGTAGCAGTAAAATGCAACGTTGGCAGGAGAGCAACATGGACAGTGGTGGATAGGTCATGCCTAAAAAAAGGATAAGTGGTGAAAAGCTGGAAACAGTGGAGGTCCAAAGAAACTTAGGGGTCTGGGTATGTAGACCATCAAAATGTCGTGAACAGGTACAGGTACAGCTATAGCACTGGCATCTACCCAGCAATGTGAAAAATTGCCCAGGTATGCCCTGTACACAAAAAGCAGGACAAGTCCAACCCGGCCAATTACCGGTCCATCAGTCTACTCTTGATCATCAGTAAATTGATGGAAGATGTCGTCGACAGTGCTATTAAGTGGCACTTAGTTAGCAATAACCTGCACACTGACGCTCAGTTTGGGTTCTGCCAGGGCCACTCAGCTCCAGACCTCGTTACAGCCTTGGTTCAAACATGGACAAAAAAGCTGAACTCAAGAGGTGAGGTGAGAGTGACTGCCCTTGACATCAAGGCAGCATTTGACCGATTATGACATCAAGGAACCCTAGCAAAACTGGAGTCAATGGGAATCAGGAGGAAAACTCTCCACTGGTTGGAGTTGTACCTAGCACAAAGGAAGATGGTTGTGGTTGTCAGAGGTCAATCATCTCAGCTCCAGGACATCGCTGCAGGAGTTCCTCAGGGTAGTGCCTTAGGCCAAACCATCTTCAGCTGCTTCATTAGGGACTTTCCCTCAATCATATGGTCAGAAGTGGGGGTGTTCGCTGATGATCGCACAAATTTCAGCACCATTCACGACTCCTCTGAAGCAGTCCTTGCAGAAATGCAGCAAGACCTGGACAACAGTGGTAAGTAACATCCATGCCACACAAGTGCCAGGCAATGACCATTTCCAACAAGAGAGAATCTAACCATCTCCCCTTGACATGCAATGGCATTATGATCGCTGAATCCCCCACTATCAACATCCTGGGGGGTTACCATTGACCAGAAACTGAACTGGACCAGCCATATAAATACTGTGGCTACAAGAGCAAGTCAGAGGCTAGGAATCCTGTGGTGAGTAACTCACTTCCTGACTCCCCAAAGCCTGTCCACCATCTACAAGGCACAAGTCAGGAGTGTGAAGGAATACTCTCCACTTGCCTCGATGGGTGCAGCTCCAACAATACTCAAGAACCTCGACACCATCCAGGACAAAGCAACCCGCTTGATTGGCACCCCATCCACCTCCTTCAACATTCACTCCCTCCACCACCAACGCACAGTGGCAGCAGTGTGTACCATATACAAGATGCACTGCAGCAACGCACCAAGGCTCCTTCAACAGCACCTTCCAAACCCATCACCTCTACCATCAAGAAGGACAAGGGCAGCAGATGCATGGGAACACCACCACCTGCAAGTTCTCCTCCAAGCCACACACCACCATGGAACTATATCGCTAGTCCTTCACTGTCGCTAGGTCAAAATCCTGGAACTCCCTTCCTAACAGCACTGTGGGTGTACTTACCCCATATTGTCTGCAGTGGTTCAAGAAGGCAGCTCACCACCACCTTAAGGGCAATAAATGCTGGCCTAGCCAGCAATGCCCTATCCTAGGAACAAATAAAAAAAACGGAAATAATCCAAAAGGCTAATGGAATGCTCGACTAGAATACAAGGGATAGAAGTCATGCTTCAGTTATAAAAGCTCTGGTTAGACCACAGCTGGAGTACTTGAAGCTGTTCTGCACACCGCACCTTAGGAAGGATATATTGGCTTCGGCGGGAGTGCAGTGTGAATTTACCAGAATGATACTCCAAGGGTTAAATTACAAAGAGAGATTACACAAATGAGGGTTGTATTCCCTGTAATTTAGAAGGTTAAGGGGTGATTTTCAAAATATTCAGGGAAACAGAAAGTATCGATAGAGAGAAACTATTTCTGCTGGTTAGGGAATCTAGGACTAGGGGACGTAGTCTAAAAATTGGAACCAGACCTTTCGGGAGTGACATTAGGAATCACTGCTACACACAAAGGATGGTCGAGGTTTGGAACTCTCTTCCTCAAATGGCAATTGACGCTAGATCCATTGTTACCTTTAAAACAGATTGATAAATTTTTGTTATCCAAAGGTGTTAAGGGATATGGGGAAAAGTTGAGTATATGCAGTTAGATCACAGATCAGACATGATCTCATTGAATGGTGGAAAAGGCTCAAAGGTCTAAATGGCCTACTCCTGTTCCAGGTTCCTATTCTGTGCCCTTGTCAAAATTTAATTTTCCCATAATCTCCAACTTGCCACATATAACACAGTAGGAGATAGACTAGCAATATATAAAAAATATATAAAAAACAGCCGTTTTCTAGTGTCATGTTTTAGGAACTATTGCGACATTGATAACACCTAGGCAAATCAGCTTAAGGGTAATGGTAATTAATTCCTGTTTGCCTTGCTTTTAAAAGGTAATTTAACGCCTGCTACTCGTTCCTCCCACCAGTGATGGCACTGTAGCACATCATCAGGATTGACTGGCTCTCCCTCACTGCTTTTATCTCTAGGCCATTTCACTGCTTTGCTTCCTTTAACAACCTGGTGCTGTTCTCAGCCACCCGAGCATTGTGCATTGACTCTGCTGCCAGTTCTGCCCCACCAGCCTGTTTAACCCAGCTTCCAATTTTGCCTCACCTGCCCTTTAAAAAAAAAATTCAACCTCCAGCCACCCTTACCTCCCCATACTCTGGTCCCAACTCCTTTTGTTTCTGATTCTTAAAAAAATTTAGCAGGTTCTTTCAAGCTCCAATTCTACAATTTTTTTTCCCCAAGTGCTCTTGCCCCTTAATCTTTAAGCATTTTGATAGGCAGGGCGTTCTATATATTTCTTCCAACTGTTCTCAGGCTTCAAAAATGCCAGTGCAGCAGGCGGGTGGGGCAGAGAATGAGAGGAGGTGAGTGCCATGAGGGTTCGCAGAGGGCAACTGGGCATCCTTGCCAGGTGATAGGGAATGGAGAGAGAATGCTCTTCAAGGGGTGAAGGCTAAGCTCATGGGATAGAGTTCACAGCACGTGATCACTGTGCAAGAGGATCGTGGATAACAGCATGTCCGGTGGGAACAGATGTAAGGTCAGGAGCAAAACAACTGGTTGGGGAGCATTCAGACACGAAGTGGTGGTGCAATGTGAAAAGTGTCAGGAACACAACATGAACAAAAAAGTAATATTAAGTAGAATGACTAGTCAACACGGACAGGTAAAAGAGGGCAGGGATGGCAGAGGGAATAGTGCAAAACAAGCAGTGAGGACAAATGGGAAATAGTACAAGATTCAATAGGAACACAAGGGAAGTACCAGTGAAGGTGGTGTCTGAGGGGCAGTGAAGGCTACCCCTGGATCCTACAAGCTGCATTTACCTGACATCTGCCACCTGAAAATGCAACCTGCAGTCCTCAGCTTCTCATTTCTCCACCACACTACCCACTACTCAAAAAACGAGAGAGATCAGAAAAGAGCCAAACTGAGAGAAGCAGAAAAGAAGAGAGGGATTTAATAGCAGTTTTCAAAATTCTTTGGGGTTTTGACAGACGAGAAAGGGAGAAACTGTTTCCACTAGCAGGGGGGTCAGTAACCAGAGGGATCAGATTTAAGATAATTGGGAAAAAAATTGGGGGGGGGGTGGTGGGAGGGAATGTACTTTTTTATGCAGTGAGTTGTTATGATCTGAAAGATACTACCCGAAAGGATGGTGAACACAGATTCAATCGTAATTTTCAAAAGGGAATTGGAGACATGCTGGAGAAAGGAGAAATTTGCAGGACTATGGGGAAACAGCAGGGGAATGGGACTAATTGGACAGCTCTTTCGAAGAGCTGGCACAGAAATAATGCACCAAATGGCCTCCTTCAGTGCTGTACGATTCTATGAGCAGAAAAGACAGAAAACAGAAACAGCAACATACTTGAGACAGGTGGCAGAGAATCATATGCTGCAACTTCTAAACATGTAAGGTTCACTAATTTGAAGTGTGAGGTGGGTAGTGAATGAATTTCACAGTGTGGTGAGAGTACCACTCGGTATCCTCAACATTGATCCATGAAGTCTTATGGTTTCAGGTCAGGGGCAAGAAATCCTCCTGTTGAATACCACCTACCACCCTCCCTCAGTTGATGAATCAGTACTTCTCTATGTTGAACACCACACAGATGAAGGAAGGGCACAGAATTGACTCTGGATGGGGACTTCAATGTCTATCACCAAGAGTGGCTTGGTACTACCACCACAGACTGAGCTGGCTGAGTCCTGAAGGACATAGCTGCTAGATAGTTCTTGTGGCAGGTGTGAGAGAACCAACACAAGGGAGTAAGCTACTTGACCTCTTCCACACCAATCTATCTGTCGCCAACACACCGTCCACAATAGTAATTGGTCGAACTGACCAACACACAGTCTTTGTACAGCTCAAGTCCTGTCTTCACACTGAGGATATTCTCCATTGTGGTGTGTAGCTCTACCAGCATGCTAAATGGAACAGATTAAGAATTGATCTGGCAGCTCAAAACTGGAATAAAAGCAACATGCTGTGGATGCTGGAAATCTGAAATAAAAACAGAAAGTGCTGGAAATACTCAGCAAGTCTGGCAGCATCTGTGGAAAGAGAAGCAGAGTTAACGTTTCGGGTCACTGACCCGAAATGTTAACTCTGCTTCTCTTTCCACAGAAACCAGACCTGCTGAGTGGTTCCAGCATTTCTTGTTTTTATTTCAATATTCCAACTATTTTATTGAAAAATGTCCTCCTTCCAAATCTCTCTCCTCTACTCCTAAAGGCATTGATTGATGCTCGAGTATGCTTCCACGGGCACCAGCAGCTCTCTGGAACCTCACTAAATAGGTGACCTTCATCTGTGACCTTGGATAGTGGGGTTAATTTTAATTATATGCCCTGTTCAATTTTCCTTTACATTGAAGTCAACAAAATGGTAAATCAGGCAGCACATATAATGGGGAGCCCATTCATAATCCCCCATTTTACACCATCACCCAATGTTAAAATTACCTCCAGTGTGTGTTGGTGAGCTACTTAATCACAAAGAATGTTACAACTAACAGCAATACTGTACTCACCTGAAGCTATCACTAGACAGGGATCAGGACCAGGAGCCCAAGATGATATTCCAGCTCATTTGCTGAGAAGCACTGAGGCTAATTCTAGCGCTGCTACTACTGCCTGGTTTACATAGGTCAAGTCTACACAAACTGAAGATTGACTTTTCTAGGTTCCACACTTGAATTTCCCAACTGAGCAATTCGGAGGTTAATGATAGAATAAACCTGGAGAGATTTTATCAGTAATTACTGCAGTGAATTAAGTTTGTAAATGGTTAAATTTATATTCTTTTGTATTATTCCCATGTTGTTACTACACCAGTTAATATCTGCTATTTTCTCCAATTTATTTCACAGTGTTATTGGATATTGTCATAGTCCTGTAGTTTTTTTTTCTGGGAATATACGGTTTGCCTTTAAGGCTTGCAAAGTATCATTACTGCTTTAAGAACCAGCAAGCCTCAGGAGTTAGAGAAAATGCATTTTTGGTTGCTGGTGGATACAACCATTTGGAGACTGCGATTCAAATGGTGCATTCTCGTTAGCAGAGATATAGCCACTTGGAGTGAGTATCAAGTGATACATTTGTTACAATTCAATTTTGACTGGCTTTTTAGTTGAAGACAGTTTGTTCTAACACAGACACACAGACAGCTGGTGTTAGCACCTGAAAAAAGAGCTCTCAACCATTTAAACTGAAGGAAGATAATTTTAGTCTGTTTAATTATCTCTCAAAATTCTAAAAAAAAAAGTCAAGCCAAAATGGATATCTCTAATAAGTTGAACTGAAGGAAGGGAAGTTAGACTGTGACCATCGTCTATCCCTCAAAAAGAACAGTACAGCACCGGAACAGGCCATTCGGCCCTCCAAGCCTGCGCCGATCTTGATGCCTGCCAAAGCTAAAACCTTGTACACTTCCGTGGACCGTATCCCTCTATTCCCATCCTATTCATGTATTTATCAAGATGCCTCTTAAACGTTGTTATCGTACCTGCTTCCACCACCTCCCCCAGCAGCAAGTTCCAGGCACTCACCACCCTCTGTGTAAAGAACTTGCCTCGTACATCCCCTCTAAACTTTGCCCCTCTCACCTTAAACCTATGTCCCCTAGTAACTGACTCTTCCACCCTGGGAAAAAGCTTCTGACTATCCACTCTGTCCATGCCACTCATAACTTTGTAAACCTTTATCAGGTCGCCCCTCCACCTCCATCGTTCCAGTGAAAACAATCCGAGTTTATCCAACCTCTCCTCATAGCTCATGCCCTCCAGACCAGGCAACATCCTGGTAAACCTCTTCTGTTCCCGTCTCCAAAGCCTCCACGTCCTTCTGGTAGTGTGGCGACCAGAATGCACGCAATATTCTAAGTGTGGCTTAACTAAAGTTCTGTACAGCTGCAGCATGATTTGCCAATTTTTACACTCTATGCCCCGACCGATGAAGGCAAGCATGCCGTATGCCTTCTTGACTACCTTATCCACCTGCGTTGCCACTTTCAGTGACCTGTGGACCTGTACGCCCAGATCTCTCTGCCTGTCAATACCCCTAAGGGTTCTGCCATTTACTGTACACTTCCCACCTGCATTAGACCTCCCAAAATGCATTACCTCATATTTGTCCAGATTAAACTCCATCTGCCATTTCTCCGCCCAAGTCTCCAACTGATCTATATCCTGCTGTATCCTCTGACAATCCTCATCACTATCCGCAACTCCACCAACCTTGATGTCGTCCGCAAAGTTACTAATCAGACCAGCTACATTTTCCTCCAAATCATTTATATATACTACAAAGAGCAAAGGTCCCAGCACTGATCCCTGCGGAACACCACTAGTCACATCCCTCCATTCAGAAAAGCACCCTTCCACTGCTACCCTCTGTCTTCTATGACAGAGCTAGTTCTGTATCCATCTTGCCAGCTCACCTCTGATCCCATGTGACTTCACCTTTTGTACCAGTCTACCATGAGGGACCTTGTCAAAGGCTTTACTGAAGTCCATATAGATCACATCCACTGCCCTTCCTTCATCAATTATCTTTGTCACTTCCTCAAAAAACTCAATCAAATTAGTGAGACACGACCCCCCCTTCGCAAAACCATGCTGCCTCTCACTAATAAGTTCATTTGTTTCCAAATGGGAGAAAATCCTGTCACGAAGAATCCTCTCTAATAATTTCCCTACCACTGACGTAAGGCTCACCGGCCTATAATTTCCTGGATTATCCTTGCTACCCTTCTTAAACAAAGGAACAACATTGGCTATTCTCCAGTCCTCTGGGACCTCACCTGTAGCCAATGAGGATGCAAAGATTTCAGTCAAGGCCCCAGCAATTTCTTCCCTTGCCTCCCTCAGTATTCTGGGTAGATCCCATCAGGCCCTGGGGACTTATCTACTTTAATGCTTTGCAAGACACCCAACACCTCCTCCTTCTACACTCCCTTCCCGAGGCTCATCATCCACCAAGTCCTTCTCTTTGGTGAATACTGATGCAAAGTACTCATTTAGTACCTTGCCCATTTCCTCGGGCTCAACACATAGATTCCCTTCTCTGTCCTTGAGTGGGCCAACCCTTTCCCTAGTTACCCTCTTGCTCTTTATATACGTATAAAAAGCGTTGGGATTTTCCTTAATTCTGTTTGCCAATGACTTTTCATGACCTCTTTTAGCCCTCCTGACTCCTTGCTCAAGTTCCTTCCTACTGTCTTTATATTCCTCAAGGGATTCGTCTGTTCCTAGCCTTCCAGCCCTTACGAATGCTTCCTTTTTCTTTTTGACTAGGCTCACAATATCCCGCGTTATCCAAGGTTCCCAAAACTTGCCAAACTTATCCTTCTTCCTCACAGGAACATGCTGGTCCTGGATTCTAATCAACTGATGTTTGAAAAACTCCCACATGTCAGATGTTGATTTACCCTCAAACAGCCGCCCCCAATCTAAATTCTTCAGTTCCTGCCTAACATTGTTATAATTAGCCTTCCCCCAATTTAGCACCTTCACCCGAGGACTACTCTTATCCTTATCCACAAGTACCTTAAAACTTATGGAATTATGGTCACTGTTCCCGAAATGCTCCCCTGCTGAAACTTCGACCACCTGGCCGGGCTCATTCCCCAATATCAAGTCCAGTATGGCCCCATCCCTAGTTGGACTATCTGCATATTGTTTCAAGAAGCCCTCCTGGATGCTCCTGACAAATTCTGCCCCATCGAAGCCCCTAGCACTAAGTGAGTCCCAGTCAATATAGGGGAAGTTAAAGTCACCCACCACTACAACCCTGTTACCTTTACATCTTTCCAAAATCTGTCTACATATCTGCTCCTCTACCTCCCACTGGCTGTTGGGAGGCCTGTAGAAAACCCCCAACATCGTGACTGCACCCTTCCTATTCCTGAGCTCCACCCATATTGCCTCGCTGCACAACCCCTCCGAGGTGTCCTCCCGCAGTTCTTTTGGGCCTCCTTATCTCGAGAGACAATGGATACGCGCCTGGAGGTGGTCAGTGGTTTGTGAAGCAGCGCCTGGAGTGGCTATAAAGGCCAATTCTGGAGTGACAGGCTCTTCCACAGGTGCTGCAGAGAAATTTGTTTGTTGGGGCTGTACAGCTGTGATATTCTCCTTAACAAGTAATGCAACTCCCCCACCCCTTTTACATTCCCCTCTTTCCCGCCTGAAGCTTCTAAATCTTGGAACATTTAGCTGCCAAACCTGTCCTTCCCTCAACCAAGTCTCTGTAATGGCAACAACATCATAGTTCCAAGTACTAATCCAAGCTCTAAGTTTATCAGCCTTATCTGTTATACTTCTCGCATTGAAACAAACGCACTTCAGACCACCAGTCCCGCTGTGCTCCGCAACATCTCCCTGCCTGCTCTTCCTCTTAGTCTTACTGGCCTTATTTACTAGTTCCCCCTCATTTATTTCACTTGCTGTCCTACTGCTCTGGTTCCCACCCCCCTGTCACACTAGTTTAAACCCTCCCGAGTGACGCTAGCAAACCTCACAGCCAGGATATTTGTGCCCCTCCAGTTTAGATGCAACCCGTCCTTCTTGTACAGGTCCCATCTGTCCCGGAAGAGATCCCAATGGTCCAGATATCTGAAACCCTCCCTTCTACACCAGCTGTTCAGCCACGTGTTTAGCTGTACTATCTTCCTATTTCTAGCCCCACTGGCACGTGGCACAGGGAGTAATCCTGAGATTACAACCCTAGAGGTCCTGTCTTTTAACTTTCTACCTAACTCCCTAAACTCCCCTTGCAGGACCTCGTCACTCTTCCTGCCTATGTAATTGGTACCAATGTGTACCACAACCTCTAAAAACTCTAAAATCAGATTGATTCTACTGAAAGTGTTTGCAAGTTGTTACTTGTTGAAATTCGCTGGAGAAGGAAAGCGTCACTTACTGCTGGAGTTAGACTATGGACTGTTCTACTCTGGAAGAACCTTTTTTCCCCATCAGACGGCTGTGATGACTTCAAGCAAAATTGGATTGTAAATTTGCAAGGACTCTAATTTTTTCTATTTTAAATGTTGTTTATATCTTCATAATGTTTAAGAATTTTTTTTTTAATTAAACAGTTAAGTTGTTGATTTAAAGACACCTGGTTTGGTTCGCCTCATTTGGGAGTTAATAGATGGTACAATTTGGCTGGGTTTTTCTTTAATTTGGAAAGTTTTAAATGATATGTTAGGCGATCTGTGGAGGGACGGGATTGAATCAACAGTGTGTTTCTCCCACCAGAATCAGAATCGTATATTTTGATTGGGGGCTTTGACTGGAGCAGTCGGTCGCAACAGTATTATTACCATTGCTACACCACAGATCCTTCCAATATGCTCAATAGGCAAAAATTATTGTTTTGCTTCCCAAAGATGTGATAATTCACTGCAGTGAAATTAATATGGACAAATAAAAGCCATGGAAAGAGTTACAAGGCTGTAATTTAATCGAGGAGGCAACATGAACATCAGCGGAACCCTGAAATTTAATTACTGGATTTAGCTCCCTTCACAACATCTTTTATTTTGTAAAATAGATAGTACTTCGGTTCTGAAGTTTAAGGGATTACTAAGGAAAGATTACTGACAGCTGCAAGCAACTTTGCGATCACTTTTACCAAATAACTGGTTGCAGTGTTGACCAAATACAGCTACAACACTGGATGGGAATATAGGAACAGGAGCAAACCATTCAGCCCCTCAAACTTGATTTGCTGCCATTCAATCAGATCCTGTCTCACCCATGCCTCAAGCTTGATTTACCCACTTTTGATCCATATCCCTTGATACCCTTATCTAAAAAAAAAATCTGTTGATCTCAGTCTTGAAAATTCCAACTGTGTGGCATCCACAGCCTTTAGCATCACATTTAAATATAAAGAGGCTTCTTAAAAATACATAAGTTTATGGAGTAGTTGTAAAGTTGCTGGATAATGCAGTTTATTTACCTAGTCCTGTGCCTGAGGTGCCTGGACCACCTTTAATTTAAACGGACGGAAAATCAGGTGGGCAGCCATAGGGAACATGCACTCTTTCCTGCACAGTTTTCCTGTAATTACTGCACCTGGGTCATCCAATTGTTGCAGGTTTGAGGCTCCCAAAATGACTCGATGGTTAAACGTTGCTACTAGTGAAAAACATTTTACAGTGGATCCCTGGTCTCTGTCGAGTTAACTGATTTCAGCTACAAAGCAAACAGCATTATAGTTGCCATCAATGTCACCAGGTTAGAAAGGAAAGAAATTATCATCCAGCATTCCTAGTCCTGATAACCTCTGCTGGAAAGAGAGCATGTGTGGGGTAGGTGTCTTTTTGGGTGCCAGTGAAGAACAGGAATTGGGTTATTTGTTCCAATCCGTTTCGTCAAATTATCTGCCGAAACCTTGCTGTCAAGCCTCAGACATGAAATAATCCCATTGCAAGGCTGTCAGTACCCACGGAATTGTGTGTTTGTATGCAGCAACTCCATCCAGAAAAGAGAGGGGGGGTCGAAAAAATAATTCAAAAGTATAAATATGACATTCCACCCATTGTGGTTCTTAACACGTTGTCACCTCCCAGACCTGTCACCACCTCTCCCACAACTTACTCTGTGAATCCCTCTGATCAGGTTCACACCCCTCCTACAGCACCAAACCAGTTCTAACTGAAACCACAAATGATATTCCCTATGACAGTGACCATGGTACATTATTATTCCATGAGCTCATTGACCTCCCTTCAACCTTTAAGATGGTCAATTACACCATCCTTCTCCAACACCTCTCCTTCGTTGACCAGTTCGGTGGGACTGCCCTTCCATTTGGTTCCACTCCTGCCTATCAGATCAAAGTCAGCATCCATACAAATGCCTTCTCTTCCCCTGCCCTGCAGACAGATTTGCCCCTTCTCTTCCTTATCTAAAGCTGCCCCTTAGTGGCAGACTCTGCAGATGTAGGATCAGATTTGACACCTACAAAGATAAAAGCCAGCTCTATTGCTCCAGCCCCTTTCTTAATTCCTCTGCTTGTCTGACATCCATTCTTGGTTAAGCCACAATTTTTCCAGCTAAACATTGGTAAACACAAAACCCTTGTGGCAAACTCTGTACCCTCAAGGTCCAGAGCATTAGGTATTAAGAGGGGTGACCAAAAGCTTGATCAAAACTGTAGGATTTTTCCTTACACTTCTGTGGAGCATATTGAAACAAATTTCTATATTGAAGATGCTACGAAAAAAATCATGTTACTGATGTGCTAATTCCATGAGTTTGTAAAACGAATAAAAAATGAGCTTTGCAAACATAAAGCCTTTCTCATGAATGAAAAATATCAAACAGCAATTAATTTTAAGCTGCATTTTTGTATATACAACAATTACCGTTTAAAGAAAGAACTTGCAATTATATAGCATTTTATTATATGTCTCAAACATCTGGAGTCGAGTTTAGAACCTACAAGCTTGCGATTTAGAGGTGGAGAGTGTTGTTACTCAGGAACATAAAAATGTAACAATATTAGCATGAAATTAATTTTAAAATTTAAGAGCATGAAATCTTGTTGATTTTGTTCAAAGCACTAAACTGATGGCGTTATTTCTGACAGGCTTCTGTATCTGTTCTTCTATCGGCATTGCTTTGAGGGATGAATATTGTTGAGCTCCCAACGTCAGACTCCTTGGCAGGGCAGGCCGGAAGATCGCTGAGGCAACAACTCGACACGGAGCCCAACGTCTGGATTGTTGGGCTTGATCTTCCCAGCAGCGGCAAGGCTCCGTGGTGACCCCACTCCCCCCCCCATCCCCGGCCCCCCACAACACCACCGCTTGGCAACGGAACCCAACTTTAAATATTTAAATAAAGGACATGAATATATTAACATACCTTTCACTTCGATCTTGCCGGCCGCCTGCGATCTTGCGGGAGGAGGGAAGAGGCCACCTCTGCATCTTGTGCAGTTATGGGGCAAGGTCACATATTAAATGAAAGTGTTTTGTGGCGGGGTGGGGGGAAACAGGGCAACCATTTTTTTTCTTTGTATTGGGGTACAGACCAAAATTCAATTCACAGTGTTTTTGCTGGGGGGGGTGGGGGTGCGGGGTGCGGCTTTGGGCTTCAACTGTGCAGGTCTTTGCAGCCCTTTAACAATGGCACCAGCGCCTGCACAGAGGCATTGCAGAGCTCACCCCCACCACATGAATGGGGGAGCGGACCACCCAGCGTATGTAGATGAGATACCACATGCTAGATTATGGTGGCATGGCAGCTAGTGGCCTTTTTTCACCCGCCGCTGCTCCCAGCAATGGGAGAATAAAATTCAGCCTGCTATGTGCATGCCGGTTCTCTGAGATATGCAGCGCACAGGGGAACAGCACATGGCATGAAAAGTGAACCATTTTTAACACACATTCAATATTATCTCTATTTTCACTACTGTGAACATATTAGTAATGGATGTTTAATAACACTCAATGATTTATTGCAATAAATTATCATTTAGTCCACAAAGTACATTCTACCTTTTAAATGATGATCCTATGTGGATTAATGTGAATATATCAGTATTGATAGTATGTTAAATGCACGCTCATTGCCTGAAAGAAGGTCCTACAATTACTGGCAACCATCAATGGCAACTGCAATCTAAATTAAGAGAAAATCCACTTTCTATAAAGATTTTAAATATAAAACCAGTGGGCAAGTCCAATAAATGCAATAAATCTAACTTTACATTCCAATTATGTTGAAATCAAGGCTTGTTATGCTGTCTCCTACTTTCCATGACCTCCAAAACTGTGAAAGTCTTAACTTGCTCCTTCAGTCTTCCAGCTTTCAAACTCAAGCTGCAAAAAAGATCACTGGGCTGGATTTCACCAGCCCTCTGGGATAGGCTGGGAGGTGGGGGGACAGTGAAATGGCACAGGAAGGCCGGGGGTGGCATGCCCGTTGTCGTACCGCTGCCACGTCATCTTGCCAGAGGCAGGGAAGGTGGTGCCACTGGCATTTTTACCAGCAGCAGGGTGGGGGGGGGGGGAAGAGCCACTGCCACATGGGGAGACTGCGCCCAGAGGTCTTGGGGTGGTGGGGGGGGAACCTCCTTTTCGGTCACTCTTTGGCTCACAGAGGAGCCCCCCAGTGGCAATGGCCTGCCCTCACCAACCAACACCCCCCCCCACCGCTTCCCGGGGCCTACCTGACTGATCCTTGCATCCTCTTCTTCCAGATGCAATTCCACCAGTGGCCACTGCTCCCAGTGGAACTGCTGAGGTTGCTGATCTGCCAGCCCTTCGTTTGGCCAGCAGCTCCTGGGGGAGGGCGTTTAATAGAGATGGGCGCTTAATAGAGATGGCCGCCCGGCAGCACTCAACTAATTGGCCGCCACCACAAGATGCAAGTCTGGAGCCAACAGACCACTGCAGACCACCACCCAACCCCCCACCACCACTTTCGGGCCCATCGGTGGGACCCCCACTGTGATGACTAATTCCAGTTCACTGTATTTTGATCTACTTTTCTCTTATTTTTTTCCATCCATCCCAGTAGTGTCCTCCACTGGCAGCCTTGGCCCTTAAGCTAAGCTTTTCAATTGAAAAAAAAACTCTATTGCTTTGGATTCTTAATTAGGAGACATAAGTTTATATCTGATCACAACTGATGCTCGCATTCAAAGTTCCCCTTCAAGGTAAGCTTTGTTACCATGAGGCAGGTTGTCTAGAAGATGAGAAAAAAACACAGCCAATGGAAGAGGAGCGCCATTGTGTGCCCTTCAAGTGTCTTTCTTGGTGGTCTAGGGAACGAGTGTCAATGATAGCATCCATAGAGATTTCCAGTACTAGCTGGACCCTCAACCAAGGAGACAGTTGTGGTACAGGGAAGGTAATGAGGAAGAAAGAAAATGACAATAAACAAAGCCAGCAGAAAAGGTTAAAGTGTCCCTGCTGCAAGGAAGAAGAGATAGAGTCAATTTGTACTTACCAAATGATGATAAATGATACTGGCAACTCATGAACATTCAGCTGGAAAGCACATGCTGCATATTCAATCTGTCCAAATATATAATGCACAATGTCCTAACTGTGTTATTATAGTGTTCATAAACATAACCACAAATATCACTGTAAGGCACACACACAACATTAGAAAGGTTGGTGAACCATTTTATTATGTCTGGTTCACATGGCACTTCATACACAGTTGAACCTTTGCGTGAGCCGTGCAAGTACTGCAGGTCTGCAACTTAGCCACACTTGACCAGGGAGGACATTCACCATGTCAGTGGCAGAGGTGCTGTTACTGGTAAAATGTAATGATACACAGTGTTTGATAATAATGTCGCTTTTTGTTTCTTTTTAAATTTTTGCACTGAGCATCACTAAACAAATGTGATGAAGGCTCGGCCAATCGTTTGCACCTGTAAACTGAGCAAAATCTTACTATGGGCTGAATTTTATCGATCCCTCGACACCGCGGAGCACAGCGCGGGGGCTGGTAAAATGCTGCGGGGAGAGGCCCGCCTCGACCTGTGACGTCGAGATGGACCCGCCGCATTTTACCGGCGGTGGCAGGACCTCGGTGCAGCCCCCCCTCCCCCGCTGCACGGCAGTGGCACCACAATCAACATCTGGTCATGATTACTTACCTTTGCTGATTATGCAGCCCGCCACCTCTCCACCGATACTGTCGGATTTTTCGTTGAAATGTCAGCTGTCACGTGCCGTCCCGTTCACAATCTGAAAAGCCGGCGGGTCCTCACTCTGCATTATGGAAGGGAGGAGGCAAGGGGAAATAAACACGGGTCTAACTGCATTCTGGAAGGGAGGGGTGACATGCAGGGGTCTAACTCTGCTTTCTTAAAGGGAGGAGGGGGGGTTACACAGGGGTCTAAATCTGCTTCTTAAAGGGAGGGGGGGGTGGTTACAAAGGGGTCTAACTCTGCATTCCTAAAGGGAGGAGGGGGGGTTTCTCAGGGGTCTAACTCTGCATTCCCAAAGGGAGGAGGGAGGGGGGATAAACAGGGATCTAACTGCATTCTGGAAGGGAGGGGGGACGGGGGACATGCAGGGGTCTAACACTGTATTCTTAAAGGGAGGAGGGGGGGAATACACAGGGGTCTCACTCTGCATTCTTAAAGGGAGGAGGGGGGTATACACAGGGTTCTAACTCTGTATTCTTAAAGGGAGGAGGGAGGGTGGATATGCAGGGGTCGCACTCTGTATTCTGAAAGGGAGAAAGGGAGGGGGTCTGGGATTACTGGAGGGAAAGCTGTGCTGGCATTAAGGGAGGTATCATGTACCACCCCTCCGTTAACAGTGTACGCTCTGTGTTTGTGAGGAGGCAATGGCACACTAGGCACCCTGTGTGTGGGGAGGGTGCCAGAAAGGGCAGGAGCAGTAAGGTTTTATGGAGGGGGGCAATCAATTCAGCTGGTAGGATCTTGATGTGGGCATGTTGTGCCACTCTGAGTGTTGGTCAAGATGGGCAATGTCACGACATGCCACATAGTTGATCCAGGAAAGCAGCTAATGTACCCGTCAATGCTAATTCCTGCCCTGTTCGGAATCTTCGAATACATGCAGGGTTCAACTTTATTCATCACATGGAAATAGGTATGGCTCATCCTACTGTGTGTGATCCTCTGCACATGAGGATCTGAATGCACCAGAGGCAATATCGACAGGCAGGTGTGATCTACGTAGAGGACCCCGGTCATGAGCAGCAACCCCCAAGGGGAGCCCGCCATTACAGTTGCCGTGCATCTACAGGCCCCACATGACATGCCATTGGATGTCAGAGCACCAGTGTCAGAGGAGATTGCGCATACAGAGAGGGTGGTGACACATCTCTGTGCCCTGCTCAAGGATGACCTGAAGCCCATGGGCTCCGGTGGACATCCCATGCCTTTGTCCCTTATAGTGGCAGCGGTTCTCAAGCCTGACGTCTCTGCAGCCTTTTAGGGCCCACCAGAGACCTTTGTAGGGTCACACAGTCAGCAGTGCACCGCTGCATCAGGGAGGTCACCAGTGCCCTGCACCGGAAGGCCAGCGAGGATGTCTGCTTCAGGATGGACTCACACAGCCAGGCCCAGAGGGCCATTAGTTCCGGCAGCATTGCCAGAGAACCATAGGTTACAATGTTCACAGACCGTACTCATGTGGCCATCAGGTCTACTGCCAGGCTACCACCTGCAGATGTCACCATTAAAGGAGCCCTCTCAATCTAGGTGAAGCTGGTATCTGAACACCGCAGATGCTTGCAGCGAATGTGTGACCGCTTCTCAGGCAGCTGCCATGTCACCCGGGTCTTGCCTCAATCCCAGCTGCCACCACTGTTCACTGAACTGGCTTGGATGGAGGGGTGGCTTCTTGGAGATAAGGGCTATCCTTTGCAGACATGGCTCCCGACACCGGTGAAAGACTCTGCCACTGCTGCAGAGGAGAGATACAACGCCAGCCACTGAGCTACATGAGCCAACATTGATAGGAGATTGGCATGCTGCCTGTATGGAAAGGGTGATGCCCTGTACTACAGGTCAAAAAGGCCAGCTCCTTTCTTTGCTGCTCTGCACAACTATGCACCCAATAGGCCTGGCAATGATGAGGAGAGAGGTCAACAGGATTCCTCCTCGGACTATGAGGAAGCTGAGGACCTACAATATGAAAGATGCATGGGAGGGCAGATGGCACCCAGGCTCTGCATGCAGGGCTAGCAGTGAGGTAGGGATGTACGGAAGTGGCTTATCAGCCAAAGGCTGTCTGCTCCATAGGATCCGACATGAGCTCTGCAAGCCACACATCACCCTCGCTCGCCTGTTGTGCACCAGTCCACTTCTGCAGCATCCCTGTGTAAACCATTAGAGGCAGCAGCTGACTGAGCCAATGTCCATGTCACTGCATCTGCGGAGACGCTCATGTGTAATGGTAGCATGGCAATGCTGTTATTGCATATGATGGCTCTTCTGAAGGGCTAACGGTGCAAAGGGATGTGACATTGGTACTACATGCTGGCACACATTCACACAGAGAAAAGGATACACATGTTGGTGAGGAACATTTAGTGAAAGACATATTTACATTGCTGTGACACCAATGCATTCCCATTTGTGTCAGTGTGTTTTCTGTAATACCTTTTATGGTGTACTTAAGTCTCATGTCCTGGAATATGCAAATTTAAGATTATTCACCCAGGTGCAGCATGCCTACAAGAAGGAATGTTACACTTGAGTGGGAGAAGAGGATCACAACTTTATAGGACACTGGGACACAGCAGGGTAAATATGTGGCAGCTAGGCGGAAAGTGCTGGAGTAACTCAGCAAGTCAGGCAGCATCTGTGGAGAGGGAAGCAGAGTTAACTTTCAGGTCTGTGAACTTGGGGGTCGCCAGAGCCAGTGAGGCAGGACCTGGCGATGGGGTGGAGGGGAGGCCTTCTCAAGGTTGGACAGACCGAGCTTATTTTAACTGGAGTTTAGAAGAGTGAGGGGAGACTTGATTGAAGTATACAAGATCCTGAACAGTCTTGACAAGGTGGGTGTGGAAAGGATGTTTCCTCTTCTGGGTGAGTCCAGAACTAGGGGACACAGTTTTAAAATTAGGGGTCACCTTTTCAGGACAGAGATGAGGAAAAATCTTTTCGCTCAGAGGGTTGTGCAACTTTGGAACTCTCTGCTTCAGAAGGTGGTGGAGGCGGGGTCATTGAATATTTTTAAGGCGGAGGGAGATACATTCTTGTTAGGCAAGGGAAACAAAGGTTATCGGGGGTAGATGGGTGTGTGGAATTCGAGACAGATCAGCCATAATCCTATTGATTGGCAGAGTAGGCTTGAGGGGCCGAATGGCCTACATCTGCTCCTAATTCGTATGCTCGTATGCAACATAGGGGAACAGTGCCCCTTGCTATTTTGTTTGCCCATACACCTTTGTGTCATCTCCAAAGGAAGATTAAAATCCTGCCCAACAGCAGAGATGTAATCCATTCAGCCCATCACAGTGCTCCCTCTTCAGCTGAATCTTTCTACTCTCATCCCATTTTCTTCCGCATATCTCTTTATCTTCTGCTATTTCAAATGCTTATCCAATTCTCTTTCAAATAAGGTGAATGTTCCTCAGCATTTGATCATGTTCCCCACATTACCAATGAAATAAATTTTGTCAGAAGTTAATCAATCAAATTAAGATTAGATTAGATTAGATTAGATGAGATACAGCACTGAAACAGGCCCTTCGGCCCACCGAGTCTGTGCCGACCATCAACCACCCATTTATACTAATCCTACACTAATCCCATATTCCTACCAAACATCCCCACCTGTCCCTACATTTCCCTACCACCTACCTATACTAGTGACAATTTATAATGGTCAATTTACCTACCAACCTGCAAGTCTTTTGGCTTGTGGGAGGAAACTGGAGCACCCGGAGAAAACCCACGCAGGCACAGGGAGAACTTGCAAACTCCACACAGGCAGTACCCAGAATCGAACGCGGGTCCCTGGAGCTGTGAGACTGCAGTGCTAACCACTGCGCCGCCCTAAATTATGTTACTGTGTACTTTTTCACACTCCTTCAGATCGCATTTTCAGCCAAGTTTTCATTGAGGTCCCATCATCTATTGGGGGCAGGGGAAAAACTTTCAAGAAGTATATTGTTACAGGTAGGTGGGAAATGGGGTGGCTGGTTTCCACTTGTCGCCTCCCAACTGACCGCAGATAGTGTTTTTGTTAAACTAGTGTTCAGCCCCTGTGCTTTGTTTGCCAGATAAACAGATGGTGACAGATTTTCTTATAGATTTGAAACAGAAGAGTAAATATTTATTGAACAATAATCACCTGAAATGATCGCAACACCACCCATGCACACATCTAATCTCACATGCACATTCAAAAAAAGATAAGAGGTAAAGGATAAGAGGTGTTAAGAGTTCAAGGTGGAAAAGTCTTCTGTTTTCAGGAAAAATCTGGGGGATCCTCTTGGAAGTTAAGTTTTCAAAGTTACAGGCCTGTTTGCTTGTTTTCTTATATTTGCTGGTATGTTGAAGTCTTCTGGCAGTCAAAACTTCAGTTTGAATAGGATGCTTGTGGTACTTAGTTCAATTTTCACAGGCGGAGGAGTTGTTTAAAAATCAATCTCTTGTATCTTTGCTGAAGTTGGTTGCAAACTCATCTCAGCAGCATTTAGCTGTCTTAGCTGGAACTGATCTCTCTTGTGCTGGAATTAAAGATGGCTCTCGACATTCTTTCTGTGGCTGGAGATTTCTGGCCAATAGTTCTCTTAGTTCTCCAAAAAAAATTACTTTCAACGGTAAACTCATTAAGTGTTAGTTTCATCCATGTAATTTCAACTTTCAGTTCCTGAGGGGCTATACAATAGGTTCTAATTACAGTCCATTTTGATAAGATGAGGTATGTTCACACTTTATTGCAGTGATTGTATCTGGAGCTGGGGAGTCTGCGAATGCCTTTGTTTCAGCTCATTTTTGTGGATAGTTTGCATCCATGTGTGATGAGCTGTTTACAATTTCAATGCAGACAGGGTTAATGAGTTTTAGTTCCAGCAGACATGAGTGTGTACTTCAGTGCAGGAGAAGGTGGATGTCATGTGACTTTGTCCTCCATCTTGTTGAAGGCAAGTGTACCAGTCTTTTAAATTGTTTTTTATTACAACTCTCCAGTTTATTTTTGTATTTCCATCACTGCAATTCCCATGAGCATGGCAATATTTAAATATGTTTCCTTTTTAGGATGTGGCAGCATTGGTAGGAGGACAAACAGAACTAATGTCCTTTTTTATTTCAAAGTGCTTTTAAATATCTATTTTGGTTTCAGGTAAAATTACACCAATAAAGATTCTCCTGATATATCAGCAGCTTCATTACTAGAATATTAGTGGTTTCACCATCACACAGTAAGATCTGAAAGCTTTAAAAATGGTTGCAACAGAGAGCTTGAAATTCCCTGAACTTGCTCACACTATGGATTACCAGGAGTGCTTCAGGAACTTAAATATTAAGCACCATTATTTATGAGTTATATAGTTTGATTTCTGTATTGAATCTTGTATTTGTGGGGATTAACCTTTTTAATGTTCTTCTGTAATGATAAATGCCTTGTATTGTTGATCACTTTTTATGTAGCTTGGGGGATAACAACAGAATTTAAGTATTCTGCTTTCATATCACAGGATCTATATCGATGAGGAAGACTATTTGGTCCATCTTACCTCACAGCACTGTAGGTGTACCTACCCCACATGGACTGCAGGGGTTCCAGAAGGCAGCTCATCACCACCTTCTCAAGGGCAATTAGGGATGGGTAATAAATGCTGGCCCAGCCAGTGATGCCCACATCCCAGGAACTAATTGAAAAAAAACCCAGTCAGAAAAACCTCACAGTCTCTCCATCATAACGTCCAATTGTTTCCGGAATGAGTCCAGGGATTATTTGCCTCTGTTACTCTACCCGGAAGTCCATTGCATGGGTTGAACTCTTCTCGTGAGAAAACAAACTTCCTGACATTAGACCACGTATTCTTGATTGTTTCCAATTATCTGCTTCTATTATAATATAGCATAGATTATCATCTACTGAGCAAAAGAATAATAATGGATTTAAAGTAAGGCATGAATGTATGCTGACTTAAGCTTAAAATATAAACTTAGAGTTACCTGAAGTGAGTAATCCTGGTTCTCCATACAATGGTTTCCTTCACATATTATGGTATTAACACCACACTTGAATTCCAAATGGGCACCTTTTGCGTGGTTCTAACAAAATTGTGTATCTTTTCCCTACAATCTTTTGCTGGGAGTTTCACAAGTGCAACTCAGGGTAACTCACCAAGCAACTTTCCCTCTCTCAGAACAGAAATCTCTGTTCTGCACCTCTCTGATACCATCAAGGAATTATACTTCTGAACTTGCAGTCTATCCCTCCACAACATCATTGCACTAACCCTGTGTCTAGTCTAAATTTGTTTCCCCCTGGATACGTAGGGAGAAAACATCTCCTTTTACATTCTGGTGGAATTAAACCATTTCAGTTAAAACAACACTCTCTACAAATTTAAATTACAAGTAGCTGTAGATTCAAAAAAGATTCAAGAGCTAATGAAGGACTAATTTCAACTTTCATTGAGGAATAAATTCCTTAGAAGGAATCTGAGAATCCAAACCCTTTTCATAAGCCATGACAGAATGGAATGAACCCCTGCTGCGTTTCTTTATCCTGAGGCATCAAGTACTAAAATAGCTTGATATGAATTTTACTTAAAGTGGGCTTCAGTCCAGATTCTCCAAGACCATGCAGCTAATCCAAAATGATAGGGATTCCATGTAAAATGGGATTCTTCCTATAGTCATTGCACCAGAAGGTAAACCTCTTCCACTTGTTGTAACCAGCCCATATCAAAGTTTCCTTGCAGCCATAATAATATCTGTAAGAGAAGCATCAAAACGTCTACAAACCAACTCAGATCTAATCTTAAATCTGTGGGATATAACATATGTAGGATTTTAAATTTACATGGAGCATGGAGGAATGATTGAACATAGATTGAGAAAATAAAAGCAAACTACTGTGGATACTGGAAATCTGAAATAAAACCAGAAAGTGCTGGAAATACACAACAGGTCTGGCAGCATCTTGGAGAGAGAAACAGAGTTAACTTTTCAGGTCTATGATCTTTCATCAGAACTGGATTGGGAGAGATGGAATTCAATCTGTTCATTAGACTTTGCCAAAATGATGCATACAGGAATTTGATTAAATGCATGAACCTGTATTGTGCACAGAGGAATTTCAAACCCCCAAAACGTTCAGAGGGTGGAGCTATATTATTTTATTGAAATCTCGTTTAGGAGTTAGGAATTTGAGAAGGACCTTCCTATTTCAAGCTTTCATGAGTCCATGTATAAGTGTATAGAAAACTTGGGTGTGTAGCGTATGCCCGTTCTCATGTTACTTCTGAATTTCCTCAATCTTTTTTGCCAGTTCATTGGAATCTCCACCCCAGAGCTAACCTTGCTCATTAACATGGTTCCAGTCCTCTCCTCCACTACCCCCATGAGAAAGAGCAGAAAATGGGAGTTACCTACAATTATGCTGATGTAAAATGGGTGTAAATTTTAGAATCAGGACCCATAGCAATATTTCTTGCATTTAATGGTGACTTTTTAAAGCAATTTTGTTTATTTTTCATTGAGCGCTGAATTGTATTTTATGCTTCTTTGAATGCATTTTATGGCATCAGAAAGTCATGTTGAAAAGCTTTCACAATTGCATTTTCTTAAACATGCTTTGACTAGTGTGCTTAAAAGATAGTTAGATTTGAAAGAACATGGTGAGAGTTCTGGACTCTCCTCAGGCTCAAATTGTTTACTCTAATTTTGCTTGGGTATGCCGAACTTCATATTCTGGCGTCTCCTAATGAGATTGACAAGAAATTTTAACATAAATTGCCTGCAACAAAATAGGTATAAATTTTGCATAAATCTCAGTGTAAATTACTGATTACACCTCTAAAGGAAATTCCAAGCCCTGGTATGTACGTTCATCAGTAACCGTTGAGTGAATGATATTGATACATCTTGGGGACATTAGATACACTGCCCATGCTCAGACCACACAAACCAAATTCAGGTCAAAAATATCAAGTCCAAGGCAAAGGCTTTGGGAAGGCTGAGGCCTTCAATAAAAACTTAAATAAAGCATTAAAAGACACAAAAGATTATTCATCCAACAAATGTAATCACATTATTTCATATATGTCTTTCAGTCTCTGTAAAATAGGATGTGCACACAAATTTAAGGGGCTTGAAAATGCGCAGACCTTCCGGAGCACTCCCTCTATAATGGGCAGGGTTGCGATTAGACCTGGGCCATATATGTTAGACACAAGATGTTTCTGCTAGGCTTTGTTGGGGAAGAGTCTTCACTTGTCCCAAACAACCACAATAATGTAAGATAGGGGAGTAGTCATGGGTTGGGAACACCCAAGCCAGCAGTTCCCATGGCCCAAGCCTGGCTGAAGAGTGACCAGTGAAATCAAGTGTACCGCACTGCCCACTGGCAGATATGGGTTTCAACTTGGAGGTAGGTTATGGGCTGTAGCTTGGACTTCCTGAAAAGTAGCCAATGGAGCATGTAAGAAATGTTTAGCACCCTCCTTTGAGAGCAGCCCACACTAGGATTCCTGGTCTCTTTTCTTTGGCAGGTGCTTAAATGTATTCACAGTGGGATGACCACCTGTCTAGCATATTTAAAATTGTGACCTCCCATCTGACCTCATAAATTTTGTCAGGAAGTTATGCAATGGGCACAGATTTTCAATCACGAGTGAGGTAACTGCTGAGGTTCACACATGAAGAACGGCTACTTGAGCGAGGTACTAAAGGATGACTTGAGACATTAGAACCATCTCCACAATTAATCTTTGCTGTAGGTTGGTATTATGGCAGCCAAATACTGACATGCTGGTTGCAAAAGAATCCCAAGGGAGATGGGCCGACTGGCCTTCCTTAGTAATACCTCTTTATGTGAATAGTCGTTCAAAGTCGTATTGTTGATAAAATAGAATATTCATACAATCATTTATGAAATACAAGTTTGTTTTCACACATCAAGAACTTTTCTGTATAATTTTTCTTCTCTACACAGGATCTTACCCACCAGCTAAATAAGTGATCATTGATGAGGGAGATTACAAAGAATAAAAGCCACATTAACTGGAAAAAGGAGTGGCTGAATGAGAGGACAGTCTACCTAGGGTGACACTGATTAAAAAGTTTCTGATCATTTTCTCAGTCTTTTAATCCCTATAGCACTCTGCACTACTGAGTTATGAATAATAGACTAGGTGAACACACAAAAGACAGAAGACAAAGTAACATCAAAAATGACCAAGCAGCATAAATATCCATTATCCCTATCCACCTCCCCCATCACCAATCTGAGATATGCATAGATCAATTACAAAACCAGATTTGAAACAGAGCAAGATGAACCTGAACTTTCATGCCCATATGGCATTAAGGAAAAGCAATCCTCATCCCACTGTCTTTTGGGGCCACTTTAAAATTGTTATTAAAATTCTCTTTGGCTCGTAAAGGGTTACACCAAGTAAACCAGCTTTCTTATTTATAAGGCTTTTTATCCCCAGCTACTGAAGGATTAAAGTGACTGCAGCCTTCATTGCTGTGTAAGACTCTCAGGGGCTGTCAGGATTTTGACATGCTTCCACTTATCTGGTGAATTGGGGGCATTGTGACTTGATAATTCAATTTTGTGTCTCTTACAGGGTGGGTGCAAGTATTTTCCATATAGATTTAGAGCCTGAAGGAACACAGAAACACAAAGCTACCAAAGCTTTTGTACGGCTTCATGACATGTCTATGCAGCGAATAAAGGAGTTTCATGTCAGGAGAATGACTCCAAGACATTCGATGCAGACAACCAACAGGCTGGGAAACATAGACAACATTTACTTGTGTACCTGTGATGTGGGGACCTTGGGGGTGGGGAGCGGGGAACATGCGGGTTCCCTTATTCTGTTGCATTTTTGAAAAAGCAAACATGGATTTAACAGAACAGAGAACGGGTCAAAAAAGGAGAGTAATATCAAGATATGGGGGCACTTTGTCTGTCTTCTGACCTGTTCACATTAAAAAGCAAAGCAACTAGCAGGCAAAATATTTTTGAAAGCCTATTGTCCAATTGCTACTCAAGGGCCATCCAACTCCCATTTTGAGCAGCACTAACACCATTCACAGTGAGAGCTTTATTAAAGTCTTTAAATAGAGGTCCTATGTCAGTTGAAAATCAGCCCTATAGTATTTCCCCACCTTGTAGGAGATCTTTAGTATTCCCAACAAGGAGACAGAAAATGACAGGTATTCACAGTTGCTGCCTGAGATGTCCTATTTCTTTAATGATACCACTGTGTCTTGTGAATCTGGTCTGTTATTCATAACTCAGTGGTGCAGAGTGCTATAGGGATTAAAAGACTGAGAAAATGATTAGAAACTATTTTAACCAAGGTGGACTGTCCTGTCAATCAGCCGTTCCTTTTCTTTCCAGTTAACGTGGCTTTTATTCTTTGCAATCTCCCTTATCAATGATCACTTATTTAGTCGACTGGGTTGAATCTTAATTTCCAAAAACAAGTGGGTTTGGGTCATGTCAAAGGTTAAAACACAAAAAAATCTGGAACAGGAACCAAACCTACCTCAAACCAGCCCACTTCTATTTTTAGTGGAGACAGGATGAAGGGCAGGCGACCAATCCACTTGTGGGAAGCGGATTCTTCATTTAAATATTACAATGAGGCTGCATTCCTTCATTTTAACAGTAATTTTATCTTTAACCAGAGGCGGCCGGGTTTCCAGAGCCTCAGGAAACTTGGTAGCTTAAATGAGACGAGAATGAGTGAATCCATGAGGTAAGTACTGTTATGACCGAGGCAGGCGCAATGCACTGTCAATTCAGTCCCATCACTTCACAGGTCGCAGCATATTACTATAGTTTTCCCACCCAATCGGAAAACAGCCAAATTAAACACTTTAGTAACTCCCAGAATAAAACAGATCACACCAGGTATCTTTAGACAACAACAAACTAACTATTTATTTAAAAGCTAAATCTTAAACATTATTAAAATAAACCTATGTCTAAAGATCTTATAACTTTTTATTTTAACCTAATTCCCCCATTCTCACACACACATTCAAAACTAACAGTTAACCGGTTTTAAAAGTGGTGTTTTAAAAAAAAAATTAGCTGTTTCTTAAGAATAAATAAATAAGTGAGTCTTTGTGGGCTACGTTCCTGATGGGTGAGGTATCCCAGTGTAAAAATAATCAAATGCCTCTCGAAGTCTTCACATGAATTTGATGAAACAGCCTGTTCTTGATAGGCATTCAAAGCACTTCGGCTGTAGCAGGCATCAAACAGTTCTTTAAACAATGGGTCCACTCGGATTTTAAAACTGATAGTCTCTCAGTTGAAACTTTACTCCAGCAATACAAATTGTCTCTTCAAAGGCTTTTTTCCTCCTCAGACAATTAACTTGGCCTGTAGCTCATTGTAGAGTTTCTGCTGAGAGAAATAGACAGATCTTTCCTTTAGTAAGTACACTTTGCTGGTGGCTGGTTCAGACTGGTTTTAGCTAGTTTTTACACACAGTCAAAGCAAAGCATTATACCATGTGACCTCTCTCTCCTGCTGTGGCCTAGGGACAGGTGCAGCTGGCACACTGTGCCCAGTCTTAAAGGCACACTGTTTTCAAACAGAGTCTTAAAAGCACACTGCTTTTAATCCAAGGAGGAAAAAAATAAACAGTTCCATGGCGGTACGCTTACAGCACCGTTTGTGGGCCAGGAGGAGCAGGAGTGCTTCTTACAGGCCCAATAGGCTATCCAGTAAATCAGCTCCCAACCCCACCACGCGGTGAACTGTCAGCTCCCCACCCTTCCACCATTGGAACCTCCCCCCATAATTAGAATCCCTGGACCGCTGTTGGATGCTCTCCCATGATCGGGGCCCCCCAACCATCATGAAACACCCCACCCCCATACAATCCTTCATTTCCCCAGTACATGCCTGCTCTCACAGGCATCGGCCATGTGAAGCAAGCTATCTTCCCGAGAGCCCTCCAACCTGTCAATCAGGATGCCTGTTGGTGGGATCCCTACAGAAAAAAATTTAAAGTTATCTCACAGTTAAATTCTGCAGAACATTCAGGAAACCCATTCTTCTGGGTTTCCCCACCTCACAATAACCCCTACCTCCCATAAAGAACACACCTCCAGGTTGAAACCCAGGTCTATGGTGCTATTCCCCACTGGGAAATATAGGTATATAATGTGCCTACGGATCCATAATTTCCACATAACCACCCTCAGATAAAATCCTTTTTACCACTTATAGGAGAATTTTTTAATTTGGACAGGCGTTACACAGGGAGCCATACATATTTGACCAGGATTTTGTGTGGCCCTCTGAGGCAGGATTGTAGGCGGGAGGGGCACGATGAATCACAATGGGTGGCAGGGGGAGCGGGGGGCAGAGGGTATGTCACCTCCCTGTTGCCAAGTGATCTACACGGGGGCAGGATAAGCCGACAATGGCCTTCCCGCCCAGAGGCCAATTGATGCCCTTAAGTGGCCTATTAATGATCTTACCAGCGGCGTGGTGTGCCTCTGTCACATAGGGAGGATGCCTTGTAACATGAGACACCCCCCCCAGTGGGCTTGGCGGAGGGGGTCCCTCCTCTGTGGGCAACCTATGGCTCATGGAGGACTCCTGCCAGGAACAAATTCGCCCCCCAGTAACCCCTTCCCCCTGGACTGCACACCACCCCTCAACCACCCTTGCTGGGGCCTTCTGGATTGGCCCTGGAGACGCCGCCTCACTTACCTTAGGTCCGGAGTTCTAGCGCTGGGCCTGGCTCCAAGACCTCTGCAGTATTGGCAGAGGCCACCATTCCTGGTGGACTCTCAAGAAGTTAGTGTGTGTTATTATAATGCACAACTAAATAAACAAATGGGATATACCTGCAATATTAGTGCTGTCTTGCACTGACAACAAAAACAGCCAATTTACCGGTATATAGTGCAAACTGGGATAGTCCAGCTATGTAATGTACAATTTTCTGGTCAAAAATGCCTGGAAAATAACCCTAGATAGCATGAGGTCCAAGTAAAGGGCTCATTTGGGGCAGAAGATCCATTCACTTAGGATACAGAAGGTGTCGGGTTTAATCGTGCAAGCAGTGAATGCAGTCTTTTCCACCTGATGTATTGAGAGGCTATTAAAAGCAACAGGGTAAGAAATGGCAGATACATTAGTCACAAATTTCCAAAGTTCTCCAGACTCAGCAATTGTACCTATAGATTGGAAATTGTAAAGGACATTCCATTATTTCCACAAGGGAGGTGACAAACAGTGCAGCCATGATCTTATAGAATGGCAGAGCAGGCTCAAGGGGCTGAATAGCCTACTCTTGCTCCTAGTTCTTATGTTCATATGTATGTATGTCACTAAAGACCTGTCAGTTGTATGGAAGTTACTGGAATCTATCAGGGAGCACTTTGACAAGTGTGAGCAGATCAGACAGCCAGCATGGATTTGGGATTTATGGTGGCCAAAGACTGTCACGTCATGTCCGTGTCTGTTGTAGACCAATTGATAGAGATTGATTGCTATGATTAGTCAACAAGTCCTTTACTGTTGCATTATGTGACAATTATTATGTTAGAAGGTGAACTAGATGCACCTTAGTCTTTTTTTTTGTTCAGCAATTCTTATGTTCCTATCTATTGAGTTTTTTCAGGAGATCATTGACTGGTGGATAGGCAAGGGTCTATGAATATTGTCTATTTGGACTTTCAGAAGACCTTTGATAAGTTTCTGCACAAAGATTATTTTAAAAATGAAAGCGTACGAAATTTGAGGTAATCTGGTGACATTGATCTTTGAGAAATTGCAGCACAGATTCACCAGAATGATACCCAGGCTTAAAGGGCTAAATTATGAAGACAGTTTGTATAAACCTGCTTTGTATTCCCTTGAATTCAGAAGGTTGAGGTTGAGATGTTTAAAATGATAAAGGGATTCAATAGGGCAGATACAGAGAAACTATTTCCTTCAGTGGGGAAATCCAGAACAAAGGGGTTTGATCTTAAAATTACAGCTAGGCTAGTTAAGAGTGAAATCAGGAAGCTTTTTTTTTTGCACAAAGGGTAGTGGAAATCTGGAACTCTCTCCTCCAAAAGATTGTGGACACTGAGTTAATTAAAATTTTCAAGATTGAGATACATGGAGTTTTGTTAGGTAAGGGATATGGAGAAAAGGCAGATAAATGGAGTTGAGGTACAGATCAGTCATGATCTAATATATGGGAGACAGTTACTCAAGAGACTAAACAGCCCACTCCTGTTCTTATGGTATCTGGAAGATAATCCAATCTTGCAATAAGGATGAACAGGGTAAACTGAAATGGCCAGTTCACAGATGTGTGATTGTGTACCATTACAATTAGCTTCACTAAACTGAACCTAGTTGCAAACTGCTGTAACTGTAACATTTTGGGAACTAATGAATATTGATAAGCAGACAGAGCATCAAAACTAGTGAGGAGTGTGCAGCAGATCAAGCCACTTACCCACTTTGAGTAAACTATCAGAGAATCCCAATTTTATTGCAGAGCAGGAATCAGGTTGGTAGGATGGTTGGTGTGAGGCAAGTACCAAATCCCCTGACCTCAGCAAAATGAGGTCTGGTGATTTCAACTCCACAGTCTCATCTGCACAGGCCCCAGTCAATTGTCCACCAAAAAATGGGCGGAAATCAGCAGCAGCCAATGGGTAGAAATAGAATGTTGGACAGCAGGAAGTCACCGGCTGGAACCAAAGGGATGGTCACCAGCACTCAAATAATTCACAGGGAGGGAGTTTGTCGCATTTGGAACATGGGGGGTAGTGGTAGGTCTGGGGCAGGGGAAGTTTAAACTTTCATTCTGGTTTCTGGGAAAGCACTCCTGCTCTGCCTGGTCCCACAAGAAAGGTTTTTTTTTTGAAAAAAGCTTCCCTGTTGGGGCCTCTTCTGGCCCAGGCTCCTCTTCCTGCTGGGTGGACAGGGTGGGAGAGCCAATATAGCTTTCCCTGCTCAAGCCATCAGTTAAATTAATAGCTTGGCACTAATGTAATCAGTTGGCTGCGATCTGGTTATGTAAAGAAGGACCCTATCAGCTTCAGGCCAGCACACTGGCCACCTGAGCAAATTAAAATAGAAGTTAGCGGGAACAGAGTGGGATGTCGCAAGAAAGTCTCCTGGGCAATCGTAACCATCTGGAGGGCAGGGTTAGAATTGACTCTTTGGAAGTCTATACATGGCCTGGGTGATGAAGAAAATAATCATATCCTTGGTTTGTACAATGACAACTGCATATTTTAACTGTGCAACCGTGTTTCAGTTGCACTATAGAAAAGGCCATATGCTGTATGTGTCAAATAGGTGCATACACTGAACACGTGTGATTTTACTTCTTTTGAGAAGGCACCCAGGAACAGCTTCAGTACAAGAAGCTATGCCATCGCACTTATGGTCACCACCAAAACTGGAAGCAGGCTCCAATTCAGACAATGCACACACTGGAGAGTTCTCGTGATTTGAAAGAGGACACATCTTTCATATCTGTGAAAGTGACACAACTGGTGGGTGAAGAGCTGGAAGCTTCTGAGGGGAGGCACAGCATAGCCATGGTCCCTGTTGAATGCTTTGGGATTTCAACTTGATAGAGCCGTCTATGAAACAAAAAATAATTTATGAGCATGAATAAGGGCACCAGTCGTCTGCAGCCTTGCTGGAAACTGGTTTTGCCAGAACAACAGACTATACCACCTAATTATAGAGAAATAGTTGCGCGCTCTGCAGACTATTGTTCTGCAGCCAGCAAAATCAATTGTTGGAAGGAGATGCCTTGGTGTTGCTAAAGCAAGAGAGCAGCAATGTCATAGGAACAGAGGCACCATCATGTTCCCTACACAGTCAGATATCAGACGGACTTAAATGTTCCTTCATCATTCCTGGGTCAATCCCGAAGTTTCCTCCCTAACATCACCATTGAAGCACCATCACCACAAGTGCTGTAGCAGGTCAAGAAGGTGACCCACCACCACCTTCTCAGGGGAGCAAGAGATGGAAATAAAAGTAGTTTTTTTCCAGCATTGCCCACACTCCAAGAACAAATTCAAAAAGAAGTTGGGCTGCATTTTACACGCCCGCTGTAGAAATTGGCAGTGAGCATAAACAATGGCAGTCTGCCTGTGCAGACCGCATGTTGTGGACTGCCGTGATATTAAACACGGTGGCTCATTTAAATGGCCAGGACAGACCGCCCACCCTGGTGAAGTGAAGGGGGTGGGCTGTCCGTCCCCAGCAATGGCGTCAGGTGCCATTGCGCAGGAGCAGACACCATTTTTAAAGGGCTTCGTGCTTTAAATTTAACTATCTAAAGATACAGGGCTGGATTTTATAGGGACCTCGACTTCGGGATCCCTGACGGGCAGGGGCATGAAGATTACCCCAGATGAGGCGCGCCATGGACATCGATGCTGGAAGGACCCGTCCCGATCTTGCGGCGGCGGTGAGGCCTCATGGCGGCCCGCCCCCCCCACTGCCACTTGGTGATGGGACCCGTAATTTAAATAGTCAAATAAATTAGATCGCCTGCATTAATGAGGTTCTGTCGCCTCCTGAGGTGCTGCCGTGATCTTCATCCCGGCAACCGGCACTGCCGCACCTTCGAATCCCCTTCCAGGGAAACGAGGCGTAACATCTGTGGGGAGGGGGGAGGAGGTAAGTTTCTCAGTGCAGGAGTGGGGGAGTGGGGTCAAAATCTTTGGATTGGTTGCGGGGGGGGGGGGGGGGGGGAGGATGGTGGGAAGGGATTGAGAGTTAAAGTTATTATAGGTGGGGAGGAAAGGTTGGGAACTGCATAATTTTTTTTTTCGGGGGTGGGTGTGGTATGTCCAATTAAGGAATCAATTCTTCCTTGGGGGTGTGGGTGAGGGCAGTGAAAAGGTAATTCCACGTTTAGCTGCACTTTTCCACATTCTTTGACTTTAAAAATGTAAATGCACCTAAAAGGCTTGAAACTCTTTCAAAATGGCGCCAGCACCTGTGGAGTGGCGCCAGACGCTGTTGCTGGGGACAGCTTGTACGCCCCTTCCATGTCATAGTGGGGGGGCGGGGGGGAGGCAGTCCGCCCCGGCCACGTTAATGAGCTGCCGTATATAAGATCACGGCGGCTCCACAGAGTAAATCCCACACGTACGGGCCACCATCTTCTACGGCCACTGCTGTAATTGGCCAAAGTCCAGCCATTTTAAATTGATTCAGATAAATTAAATAAATGTTTCTAACCCCTCTCCCACCCATCTCCTATGACCATAGAATTCATTCCTTCCCCTCGAAAATACTTAACTTGTGCACCTGACCTTCCCCCACCCCACTGTTCATAAACTGTGAACTTAACCCTTTCCCACCATCCCCTATGCCAGTTATAATAGTTTGATCCCACTGCCACCCCCCTACCCCATGCACTGAAACACTTACCTGCTCCCTCCCCTCCACCAGTGTTCCACCTCGGATCCCCGGACAGGGTTCCAAAGGCATGGGAGTGCCAGCCACTGGCAGCAATATTGCGGGAGCGGGTAAGTAATTAATTCATTTATTTAAATAAATTTACCTATGCAAATTTGGCTCCCATCGCCAAGCAGCAGGGGGGCTATCACAAGGCCTTGCTGCTGCTTGTCAATATCGGGCCGGGCCTTCCTGGCGTCAATGCCCATGGTGGGCCTCTGGTGGAGGCATTTTCCGGCCCACCTCCAACATTGGCGGGGGGGTGGGGGGGCTGTAAAATTTAGCCCGTTGTATTACATATCAGAAATATTCCCTGATGTGGTCGTGGTCCACAGTCCATGGCATGATAAAGTTCAATTTGGAATCACACATTGGAGCATCATTAAAGGAGGATTCACATCTCCCCAGATCAAAAAGTGCAGCATACCTCTCACCAGCATCATTAAGAACTTCCAGTTACCGATCAGTAAACCTTGCTTTAGAAAATCATCCTTCAGCCTTTCCTTTAAGGATTTCCACACACTACAGGAAGAAAGAAAGAATATGTGTCAAAACTGCCCTATTACAGTTTGAACCATCAATCCCAGCCACCATATTAACTTGTTATTTTAAGTTCTACTAAATAAAGACCATTGACATAAAAATCCACTAAAAGAGGAAAATCCAGCCCTAAATAATGACAGAAAAAAATGGAATAATTTTATCACAAGCATGGCAGTAATATTATGGGTTATGAGGTTTAGATTTGTGAAAGAAAGTAGCAACTGAGTATGATTTAGCATTTTGGTTTGCTTAAATAAGTTGTCTGTATGATCCATGGAAGCCATTTTGTCCATCTCTTCGGAATTCTTTGTTCATCTCTCAAGTGAAAATAAATCTATAAATCAGCAGTGAAACAGTCCCAACCAAACAACTGAATGTAAACACATATTTCACAAGAGCCCAGGAGGTGTTTTGTTTGTCAGATGCAGAAATGTTATTCTGTCACTACCAGCTATGGAACGGGAAGCAAGGAAGGAAATGACAAGTCCCAAAGTAATTGTTTACCTGCATCTGTACATAGTTTATGAGATATATGGATTCAATTTGTTCCCAACAGTTGATTCAGTTGACTGAAAGCACGTTTTTTTTATCTTACCATTAAAATGTTACTTCCTTTTGGAACTGGATAAAACTCAAGAGGACATTCAGGGGCATGCTTTCTCTTGTTGTGCTTCCAATAACTCCCGAACCATTTGGACAATCATCATTACATTCTGCGTGTGGTATTCTGCTATCGAAATCTCACTTCCTGTCCAAACAGGATATAATTCAGATAAATGCCAAAACCGCCTCCAGCAGCACTTTCATTGCTTTTCTAACTTCGGAACTGTTTTATTTTTGTATAATGTAAGCCAAATGCTGATTGGCAGAAACACTTATGGCCTTGCTGGCTAATTCAGTGCATTGGCATACTGCAAGTATAATGTTGCTCTGGACATCTGTCTAGAATGATTAATGATTAATGATTGATAAGGGGTTGTATTGTTTCAAAGTGACTTAGTGGTAACACTTACAAGTTAAGAAGGACAAAAATGACAGCAGTTGTTAAGTAATAAAATGAGCCAAAAAATCTTGCTTACAGACAAATCAACCATTGAACTGTTAGACTGCAATATTGTTTCTGTTAGTTTACACACAAACTTTATTAAGATGTGTCAGTCACAGTCCCACTGCACAGACTTAAGCACAAAATCTAGACTGGCATTCTGGTGCAATACTGAGGGAGTGCGGCACTGTTGGAGGTGCCATCTTTCAAATGATATGTTAAACCGAGGGCCTTTCTGCCCTCTCGGGGGAAAAAGAGAAAAGACTTTTACTTATATACACTTTTCACGACCTCAGGATGTCTTAAAGTGCTTTACAGCCAATGAAATGCTTTTGACGTGTAGCTACTGTTGTAATGTAGGAAATATGGCAGCCAATTTGTACAAAGCAAGCTTCCATAACAGAAATGTTATAATGACCAGATAATCTGTTCTTTGTGATATTGATTGAGGGATAGATATTGGCCAGGACACCAGGTATAATTTCTCTGCTCTTCAAAATAGTAGCATGAGATTATTTTTATAGCGAACTGAGGGAGAAAATGGGCCCTCAGTTTAACATCTCACTTGAAAGACAGCACCTTCAACAGTGAAGCACTGTACTGTTACCCTGGAATTCTGTGTTCAAGTCTTGGAGTGGGACCTAAACACACAATCTTAAGACTCAGAGGTAACAGTGCTACCAACTAAGCCACAGGGACATGTAGATGTAAAGGATCTGATGGCACTATCCCAAGAGGAGCAATGAGTATGACTAAAACAGATTATCCAGGCATTATCACGTTGGTGTTTGTAGGGCTTGGTATGCACAAATTAGCTGCCGTGTTTCCTACGTGTTAACTGTGACTACACTTCAAAAGTACTTAATTGATTGTAAAGTATTTGGAACAGGTTGTTAAAGCTGCTATATAAATGGAAGCCTTTCATTTTGAGGGGCGGGAAAAGATGGATGGCCAATCTCAACCCAATAAGTCAGCACTGATTGACACAAATGTAGTATCTTTAAGCTAATGAACACAAAAAGTGACGTACTAAACTGGTGTAGTCAGGTAAACCTCCGAAATTACTTCTGTTAACAGAGTGATCTCACTGGCCATTGCAGACTGATGAGACAAACTTTAGGCAAAAATCCAAGATGTACTTGGCACCCATTAAATTGGGAAGATTCCAATCTTGTGATCAGAATATCTTTGCCTGTCCAATTCAAAGCTATCCTGCCCCAGCCTGATATTAGCTACCAGATTTTAGAACTAAAATGTAGACATTTAAATAAAGATTGCAAAAGCCACTGCCATGTGATGCAGAGGAAGCATTATTTTACAACCAATTTGTGCTCGACTTAACCTGGAAATACAGATGATGAAAAAAGTGGAATAAAGTTCCATTCCATTGGCATTTAGATGAACACAAAGTGTTTATTTTAACAGTCTACACTTTGCCTAATATCTTTACAGCGCTATAGTTTAACATTCTTCAGCGGTATAAGGGTATACCCTTTCAATTTATCCATTAGCCCACCAAGGAAATATTTTGGTTACATTATAACAATTATCCACTTATACAGGAAATTAAATTGATAGTTAACCTCGGCAGAGCACCATGTTTTAAAGATAATAGATTGTAATATATAGCGTACATTACACCAAACAGAAATAATATTTAACACAATAGATCAAAAGGATAAGAACTTTCATATTCAGAAGAGCAACACAAGATCTGTGTAAGAAATTTAGGAGGAGAAAAAAACTGGACCACCAAGATACTGAAGGAAAGGCGGCTGAAATTAAATAAAGAGGACGTATCTAAGTTGGGTCACTCTTAGGTAAATATTTACACTGTGTAAAGACTGTCTGTCTGCAATAATGACCTTGTGACTGGTATTAATAGAGATAATACAAACTTCTAAAGCATGCCGAAAACAAGTTTGGCACCATAAATCAGACAGTGATACTTTTGCATTTTAACTTTGCCCATATATCCATATTATGCTGAAAATGGATGTGTGCTGCAGTATAAATAAATGAGCCATAGGTACATAATATTGCAAATTATAGAAATGTAATACTACAAATCACCAGACCAGTGTTTTAAACAAAGGCCGAACTCTGGTGTGCTCCCATGTGAAGTTCATGAATAATTTAAAGTCAAAGAAGGGCTATTGGTGGAGCGTTAGCACTTTGAAAAATATTGTTACCCGGTAATCTATAATTTGCTGCTTGCAATAACTAAGCACCCATATCAGGTGCACAATGCTGTACATGAACCAGCCCTAGGTCACCATGGACAAAGAAAATGCATCTTTTTGAATACCTTTATACTCTGTGCTTTTATGCTTCACAAAAATGTAATTGCTGTATTGTTCAATGTTCTAGTCATTGCAGATTTCTATTTTATTTAACTAGACAACATGCAATGAACATTGATGCAGTAATAGGCTGTGACCTTTGGCCCTTACAAGATAAAACTCTATATGATACACTGTGACTTTAGATGTTATTTGCAAATTTTCCTTCATGGCTACAGAAATGGGTTGAATGATTCTTTTTCACTGGTCTACATTGTACTTCAAGAAAGCATTCCATATTCCACTACCTTCCTGTAACTCAGTGTTCTTGTTCAAAAGATTCTTGTGTCTGTTCTTTAAAGATTTATTGCTACATTGCCTGTTATTTTTCAGGACCTGATAAAAAATGGCAGTATTGCAAGCATTGCAAGGAGGGTTTAACTGCACCTGCATGTCGGACTCCTCCATGGACTTAATTTTCAATTTGCTTGTCTAACAGGGTAAACCAAACAAAAGAAAAGGAACTATGTCATGCAACAGTTTTCACATTTTCATTATTGACTTGAAAACCAAAAAAGCTTGGAACAAATAATGGGTCATATTGTTAAAGAGATCAATTACAATGCTCAGGCATAATCTTCACATATAAATTGGATTCATTATAAAGTAGACCTTTCTCTGGTCATTATCTCATTGCTGTTTGTGGAAGCTTGCTGTGTAAAAATTGGCTGCCATGTTTCCTACATTACAATACTGGCTGCACTTCACAAGACCTTCATTGGTAGAAAAGCACTTTGGGATGCCCTGAGGTCATGAAAGGTGCTAAATAAAGGCAAATTCCTTCCTTCCCTACAAATACTCCAGCAGAGGAAATACTTATTAATAAGCCACGCCAATTAGATCTGATCCACTCAGGCAGATTGAGGCCATTTTAGATACAAGAGTCATGAACAGTACTATCGATATCAATACGAATTTTGACTCCAATTCCATTTTAACCATCTTTTCAGTATGAAAGAATTGCAATTTAGGATGGAATACTTGTTTATTACATTTACTACCATCTGCTTAACTTTACGTCACACTGTTCAAGAGCAATACCATCACAACTGCTCTCAGCAACAGAACTGAGAATATGAAGTTTCGAACAAGACAAAGTTTTAGCGATTTATTTTGTTAAATATGTTCCAAAATGAACTAATCTGTAATATTTCCAACTCATCAGTTTTACTTTTTTTGGGAAAAGAATATAAGTGTCAAAATGCTGTAAGTATTATACAACAGGAGCCACACCACCCTCTCCTAAGGGGTTAATAACTCATTTGTTGAAAGGACATAGAGCCTGCAGGATATAGGATATGGCTGTTTAACTGGTACGTGTATCCTAGTCAGACAAACCTGCAATGTTAAGAATAGATGTTTTGCTTCCATTTTTGTCCTTTATAGCACTGTCTAGTTTCCTGCTATTTCAGTTACCGACCAAGGCTGACAGTGTAACATTAGCGTCACTGTGTTAAATTGACACCCACTGAATGTTTTATTTTGGCTGCTCTTATTGCTTGAATAGCACTAACTTTTTTCTTTGGAAATGAATTGGAAAAGAGATTTCACTGAGAGTGGATTCTCCATTCATAAACGTTCACATTTAGCTGGATTTGAAAAATGGTAGTGTTCTCGATTTCAGTTTCAGATAATATGTCAATTCCAGCAATTACTTTTCCTCCAATTACACTGAAGGTCATGTGAGGGCCAATTTCACTAAAGGAGTTGGAAACTGTCTCGTCTTGCTGTCAAACCTATGAAACTAGCTGTCCAATTGTAAATTAGTAAATTGAACATTTTAATCTCTTCACTTATCCACACCCTGAAAGAATTTACACAGTAAAATTAGTAGGATTACAGGAACGGGTTGCACTAAGACTTTAAAATTAAATTACACACAGAAAAAAGATAACTGCAGCAACTAAGCACCTCCCTTCTTTCTTTTGCTGCTGTCCTACTTAGAACACTCCAGCTTCCCTTGAAACTCAAAGCAAATGTGTCCAGTTTTGAACACAAGCACTCACTGTGCTTGACTTGATACTATTAGCCCCTAAACATGTTCAACCCTGTTAACAATGGGAGTTCACTGGCCCAAAGGAGTTGCACTTGTGCCAGTCTACCCAAGATCATTCACAACTGTGTCAACTCCAGCTGTTACACTGAGGCAACACAATGTGAATTCACACTCAAAACATCTATTTCTCGTGGATCTGACAGCAGCACAATAGGAGCACTGATATCAGAAGAATCAGTATACCTTGGTGTTTGCTAGCAACTTGGTGCCAGATCTACAGCATTATGAATAAATAAAACTGGCATTAAATTGGTGGTATAACAAAAGAACATTAGCTATTCAATAGGTAAAATTTCCACCTTGGCACACAAGATTTCTTTTGACAGTTTTTGCCAAATCTGGGAGATGAGTGAAAGCAAAGGTGTGCTCCATTCATTATTGTGCTTGTGCATCGTGCTATTGTACTTGGAACAACTGCTTGGTTCCAAGCTACTCACCTTTCATTCTCTAAGGAGAGATTTATTCATTTTGTTTGTGACATCATAAGAGGAAGTCAGAATGACCTCTTTAGGTCAGATGTCATGGAAATACAAAGGCAGCATGCACAGAGTCATGTATTCCAATCTATACATAACATTTCTGATTGACCCTCAGAGTACATTTCAACCTCACATTTTATGAGTTAAGTGATAGTGGTTTGTTTTGGGCCCTATGATGTTATGGGCCGAACAGACTAATATAATTGCGCCCAGTCTGGGCACTGCACATTAGGAAATATGTGAATGCATTGGAGAGAGAACAGAAAAGATTCATGAGCATTGTTCCAGGGATGAGGAACTTCAGGTATGAAGACAGATTGGAGAAGTTGGGACTGTTTTCCTTGAAGAGAAGGCTGAGAGGAGATTTGATAGTGGTATTCAAAATCATGCGGGGTCTGGACAGAGTGGATAGGGAAATACTGTTCCCACTAATGAAATGATCACGAACAAGCGGGCACAGATTTAAAGTGACTGGCAAAAGAAGCAAAAGAGACATGAGGAAAAACTTCTTCATGTGGTTAAGGTCTGGAATGCACTGCCTGAGTGTGTGGTGGAGACAGATTCAATAAAGGCATTCAAAAGGGAATTAGACTGTTATCTGAAAAGGAAGAATGTGCAGGGTTACGGGGAGAAGGCAGGGGAATGGCATTAGGTGAATTGCTCATTTGGAGAGCCAGTGTGCAAACAGTGGGTCAAATTGCCTCCTTCTGCGCTGTAACAGTTCTGTGATTGTGATAATATTAAATTGCCTGCTTCTTTGAATCCGCAGTGACTATTATACTTACAGCATTTTGACACTTATATTCTTTTCCCAAAAAAAGTAAAACTGACGAGTTGGAAATATTACAGATTAGTTCATTTTGGAACATATTTAACAAAATAAATCGCTAAAACTTTGTCTTGTTCGGAACTTCATATTCTCAGTTCTGTTGCTGGGAGCAGTTGTGATGGTATTGCTCTTGAACAGTGTGACGTAAAGTTAAGCAGATAGTAGTAAATGTAATAAACAAGTATTCCATCCTAAATTGCAATTCTTTCATACTGAAAAGATGGTTAAAATGGAATTGGAGTCAAAATTCGTATTGATATCGATAGTACTGTTCATGACTCTTGTATCTAAAATGGCCTCAATCTGCCTGAGTGGATCAGATCTAATTGGCGTGGCTTATTAATAAGTATTTCCTCTGCTGGAGTATTTGTAGGGAAGGAAGGAATTTGCCTTTATTTAGCACCTTTCATGACCTCAGGGCATCCCAAAGTGCTTTTCTACCAATGAAGGTCTTGTGAAGTGCAGCCAGTACTGTAATGTAGGAAACATGGCAGCCAATTTTTACACAGCAAGCTCCCACAAACAGCAATGAGATAATGACCAGAGAAAGGTCTGCTTTATAATGAATCCAATTTATAAGTGAAGATTATGCCTGAGCATTGTAATTCCGAAGAAGGGTCACTGACCCGAAACGTTAACTCTGCTTCTCTTTTCACAGATGCTGCCATAATTGCACCTTTATTGCCTTTACAATTGTGATGCTCTCCAGGCTCTATTATGTGTTGCATTTTATAAAAAATGGAACTGAATTTGTAAATTTTTGGTCCAGTGCTAAGTTTTAATGATAAATGCAACACTGTTCTGTACTAAAATGTTGAGCATTTTTTTTTGTGAGTTTCACGTTTAAACATCTCTTAACATTAACAAAAAAAAATGATTTGGCAGTACTGTACTGCTAAGAAAAATGATTAAAATTCAGCATGGTTAAAGGAACACTCCAGGGAAAAGCTTGTGGAGATATTATTTGTGAGCCATTCTTCATGTACCGACAGCTTTTAATATTTTATATTTAATTGCAACTTACATTTGTTAAGCCACTTCATTTCTTAATAGTTTAAGAGCTATGAATAGATCAGGACAACCACAAATGTTACCTGTTATCAGAGGGCTACAGCACTGCAGTATAATATGGCTTTACGGCAGATCCCAGGTTCAATCCTCCTTGACACAATGCTGGCCCTCAGTGCTGACTCACAGGGTCAGATTTTCAAATGCCAGTGGGGGTGGGAGCGGATGCAGGTGAAATTTGGAAATCACGTTCCCAGAGTGTGGCACTGGGTTCTGCTGACTCCAGGACATGAAGCTATTTTGAAAGGGATGCTGGTGAGGGAGTTGGCAGGGAGGGGGGACAGGAAACCCATACACTTCCAATTAATTGACTGTTGAGCTCATTGAGGAGCACATTGGAAGACTTGTCAGGAACAATTTGCAATATTCAATGGAAGGTAACAGGGAAAACATGATGCCTGGAACACAGCAGGTGTAGAAGTCATGAACACTGTGGGGGACCATGAGGGTTATTGGAATGGCTGTTTAATATATTATGCAGACCTAGTACTCTGGTCAACTAGGCCTATATTCACTAGAGTTCAGAAGAATGAGAGGGGATCTCATAGAAACCTATAAAATTCTAACAGGACTAGACAGGCTAGATGCAGGGAGGATGTTCCCGAAGGCTGGGGAGTCCAGAACCAGGGGTCACAGTTTCAGGATACGGGATATGCCATTTAGAACTGAGATGAGGAGAGATTTCTTCACTCAGAGGGTGGTGAACCTGTGGAATTCGCTACCGCGGAAGGGAGTGGAGGCCAAGTCATTAAATATATTCATGAAGGAGATAGATATATTTCTTAATGCCAAAGGGGTCAAGGGATATGGGGAGAAAGCAGGAACAGGATACTGAATTAGACGATCAGTCATGATTTTTTTTTTGAATGGCGGAGCAGGCCCGAAGGGCCGAATGGCCTACTCCTGCCCCTATTTTCTATGTTTCTATGTTACGGAAGTGAATCTTCAAGATGCCAATAGTCTGTTCAATGCAGCTCCGTGTTAATAGGTGGTTCTGGTTGTAGCACCTCTCTCTGGGTGGCATAAGGGCATCAGGAGCCATCTCTTGAGGGACTAACCCTGATCTCCCAGCAGCCACCCATGGAGTCTGTACATGCGCCTGAAGAGGTGCAGCACCTGGGACTCTCTCAGGATAAAGGAGTCATGACAGCTGCTCGGGAACCAGGTGCAGACCTGCAAGATGCATTTCCTGTGGTCACAGACCAGCTGAACATTCACTGAGTGGTGGCCCTTTCTGTTCAGAAATCTCTGGCTGGTCTGTCGATGCTTTGATGGCTATTGGGTGTAATCAATGACCCCCTGGACCTGAGGAAATACATCGATGGCAGCAAAGCCCAAGGCCCTCTGTGCTTGGGCTAGCCCATCTGCACCAGAATGGATGTAGTCCTCCACCCTCCGGAATATGGCATCCATCGCCTGCCTGATGGCATGATGAGCTGTTGACTGCAAGATACCTCTTAGGTCTGCAGATGATTCCTGGAATGACCTGGTTGCATAAAAATTCAACACCACGGTGACTGCCATGGGGGCCACGAGGTCTCAGGTCATTGTGAACATCTGCCTGGATAGGCACAGCCTCCTACGGCACTGGCACTGTGTTATTTGCAGGTTGCTGACTCTTGGGTGGTACATTTGATGTGATGAGAGAGAAGAGTGGGTCTAAGATTAGTATTTTAAACTTAAATAAGAACAACTAAATGCGCATAAAGGCTGAGCTCGCTGAAGTGAACTGGGTTACTAGGCTAGGAGATAGATCAATAGAGAAGCAGTGGCAGACATTTAAGGGGATATTTCAGAATACTCAGAATAAGTATATTCCTACTAAAAAGAGAAATTCTAAGGGGAGGACCCATCATCCATGGTTAACTAAAGAAGTTAAGGAAAACATCAAACTTAAGGAAAAAGCATATAATTGTGCAAAGGTGAGTGGCAGTTCAGATGATTGGTCAGAATATAAAGAACGGCAGAGGATGACAAAAAGGTTAATCAAGAGAAAGAAATTAGAGTATGAGAGGAAGCTAGCTAGAAATGTAAAAACGGATAGCAAGAGTTTCTACGGGTATTTAAAAAGGAAAAGAGTAAGTAAAGTGAGTGTTGGTCCTCTAGAAAGTGAGAACGGGGAGCTAATAGTAGATAATAAAGAAATGGTGGATGAAATGAACAAATATGTTGCTTCTGTCTTCATTATAGAGGATACAAAAACATTCCAATAATAGCTGTACATCAGGAGGTGGAAGGAAGAGAGGAACTTGGTGAAATTACTATCACCAGGAAAGTGGTACTGACCAAACTGATGGAGCTGCAGGCTGACAAGTCTCCGGGTCCTGATGAACTTCATCCTAGGGTCTTAAAAGAGATGGCTAATGAGGTAGCAGAGGCATTGGTGTTAATTTTTCAAAATTTTGGAAAGGTTCCATCAGACTGGAAAGTAGCAAATATAACCCCTCTATTCAAGAAGGGGGAGAGGCACAAAACAGGTAACTATAGGCCAGTTAGCTTGACATCTGTTGTGGGGAAGGTGTTAGAATCGATCATTAAGGAGGTTATAGCTTGGCACTTAGAAAACCTCAAGGTAATCAGGAAGAGCCAGCATGGTTTTGTGAAAGGGAAATCATGTTTAACCAATTTGTTGTAGTTCTTCGAAGGAGTAACAAAGAGGAGCCCATTGACATACTGTACTTGGATTCCCAAAAGGCGTTTGACAAGTGCCACGTAAAAGGTTATTGTTCAAAGTTGGAGCTCATGGTTTAGGGGGTAACATATTAGCATGGATAGAAGATGGAAGATTGGCTGGGTGGCAGAAAACAGAGTATGCATAAATGGGTCCTTTTCTGATTGGCAGGATGTGACGAGTAAAGTCCTGAAGGTGCCTGTGCTGGGGCCTCAACATTTTACAATTTATAATAGATAGTAGAAGCACAGAATAAATCTCAGCTGCTCAAATAATGCTGCAAAGTAGCCATTGCTGGAGCTGAAAGACTTGCATTTGTGAGCGGCCAAAGGATGACGCCGGTGCCCCATTATGGTGGCCCCTTCATCTGCTGCTTCGACTGCCTCAGCCCTTTCCTGACACCCTTGGATGCTGGATGAGGCCAAAGACTGGGACACAGCTGACATCCACTCCAAGCACCTCAGTGCCATTAGCAACACTGACCGGTCAATGCTACAGAGAATCTCACTCTTTCTGTGCGTATCAGCGTGCTGCTCCTGCAACCACTCACAGTGGTGCTGCTTATGGCTCTCCGAGAGGTTGCCCAATCTCTCAATGGAGGAGCTCAAGCGCTCGAAAGCCTGAGTCATGACGATGCACATGGACTCCTCCATTGCCGACCCATGGCTCCTCAGGACATTAGGGATCTCTGACAAATGGTAACTTATCTGCCTCTGGTTCTTGAGGAAGACTTTCCTTGTTTATGACACCCGAGGCCCAACATCTTAACCCAGTGGAGCATCGCTGTGTCTGTCTTCCATTCTTCGAGGGGGTTGCCCACAGGTGACTCTGCCTCACCCTCTTGCTACAGCTCACGCTTTCTGTGAGGTTCACACAATGCTCCCTGTTCTAAGCTACTTGGGGCTCAACCGAGGTGAGTGTGACTGTGCTGGTGGAAGGTGTGGAGGAATGATGTGACGGTCCTGGCTCTGTTACTCTCTCCCCCCACCCCTGTCGAAGAGGGCAGCAATGATTGTGCTTGGGCACTCCCTGGCCCTCTGCAACTGGCCCTGTGGAAAACACAAGACAGTGGTTATGAGAACTTGGCCCACTCAGGAAGTGACCCAGCACAACCAACCCCTTAGATGACAGCAGTTGAAGAGCCACAGCACACATTGGGCAGGAGTCTCAGGATAGAACTATCAAATGACCCTGCTGTTCATGGCCTCCCATCTCACCATTGCCCACAGACTGACTTTTTGTACCCTGCTGATATCCAGCGCCGCCTCCTCCACCGGATCAGAGTGTGGAGATCAGCCACACCACCACCCATTCAAGCCATTTCCTGTGAGTTGTGGGCTCTCTTTTCCTGCAGGATGAGGGGATAATGATTCATGAGTAGGCTGCCCTCCCTCACCTCTTCCAGCACGGCATACACATGAACTGCAGCAACCCTCAGTGATGCCCCCTCCTGAAAAGCGCCACATATGTGAGGGTGGCTGCCCTCTCAGTGATGCGACTGGACACTTGATGTGACAACGTTAGGGAGAACTATGGACTTTGATAGTTCAGCCCGCGTACATGCTGCTGTACAGAGTTGGTGACCCATCACCCGGGTGCCAGTTGCTTCTCACTTTTCCAGACTTTATCAGGTCACGGAATCTCTTTTGACACTGCACCTATGTCATTTGGGTCACTGCTCAGCTGTTAACCTCCGTTGCAACCTCCATCCAGGCCCTTTTTGTATCTCAGATTCCCAGATGCCAGCAATAAAATAAGTCACCCGTCTCCAACTGCCCAGGTTATTGCCTCAAAGGAGGCATCGGAGAAGTGTGGGGCTGCCCGTCGATGCTTGATCGCGACAGCGCTGGCCCTTTCAGTCTCTTGCAGATCCATCTCTTTAGTCAAAGGCAAGCCCAGCAATGGCTGCCATTTGCTTTTTCAAAAGGCCCTCGTTTTGCAAGTCCTGCCTCCATGCCGGTCCTGGCACCAGTAATAGCGCACCACACTTGCCCACTGGCCAATTAGGCCCTTTGATTCAGCAGTTAATTGCACTCACAACTCCTTTGTATATACTGAGGAGTTTAGAAGTGCTACTTACTGGGAAGGCAGTATACTGGTGAAACGAAACTTTACTGAAAGTCAGTGTTGAGCCGATGTTTGAGTTGGTAAGTGTTGGCTTGGCACTGCAATGCTAAAAGTTTTATTTCAGTATTCATCAGAGCAAAGACCAGGTAAAGGCTTCAGCTGTGGCAAAATGCCAAATATTAAAATTCAAATGACTACAAAAAGTTATCTAAAATATAATTTTGAGTTATCAGTATCTATCCATAGATAAGGAAATGTTCATAACTATGATTTTTGTGAGCTTTCCTTGGAATATACCTTTATAGGTAACACAATGTGGGGCAACTCGGATGAAATCTGACCAAACTGAAGGCACATCGCATTGTACTGAGTGATGCAAGCTCAAGGAGTTAGCCTGACAGTCTATCCTGTTATGTGGCACTACCACTATGCTAAATAGAATAGATTCATAACAGCTGTGGGCCATCAGCAGCAACAGAATTACATTCCACCACAATCTTCAACCTCGTGGCCCAGCATGTCCCTCACGTGATCATTGTCATCAAGCCAGGCAACCAACCCTGGATCAATGAAGAGTGTTGAAGAGCATGCCAGGAGCAACATCAGGCATATCTGAAAATGACATGCCGACCTGGTGAAGCTATGACACAGGACTACATGCATGCTAAACAGCAGAAGCAGCATGCTATAGACAGAGATAAGCAGTCCCACAGCCAATGGATCAGATCAAAGCTCTGCAGTCCTGTCACATTCAGTCATGAATGATGGTGGACAATTATATACCTAATGGGAGGAGGAGGTGCCATGATCAACCCCATCCTTAACAAAGGCAGAGTCCAGCAGGTCAGTGCAAAAGCCAAGGCTGAAGCATTCACAACCACATTCCGTCAGAAGTGCCAGGTTGATGATCCATCTTAACCTCCTGCTGAGGTCTCCACCATCACAGATGTCATTCTTCAGCCAATTTGAGTCACTGCACGTAATACCAACAAACAGTGGAATTCACTGGACACAGCAAAGGCTATGGGCTCTGACAACATCCCAGCAGTAGTACTTAGCTATTTTGAGGCATTCGTGAGTGGAGACGTCCCTCCAGAGGGTAAACACTGACAATGCCACTTGAAAGAGGTTTTGGGTTTTAGACTTCATTATAAACAAAGGGGATTGAGAGACCATGTGACCATTTCCCCAGGCTGTGTAAAACTGGGAGTTTTGTTACACACAGCAGACAAGCACCTGAGACCTAAAGCAGAGGCTTCACATGCTAACCAGGCAGAAACCCAGTAGGACTGTATATTTCTTTCTCTTTTTCTGTCTCTCAATAACATCAAAAGTTTAAAAACCGTCTGAGGCTGTGGACCATCCAAGCCTACAGATTGCCACAGACTGAGATCCAGGGGAAGAAAGCCACTGAAAATTCTGTCTCCAAGAAAATCCTGAGCCAGGTGGGGCAGCCACAAGGCAAGACTTCAAGCTCACAACTTCAGCCGGAGGACAACGGTATCATCCAATCCCACAGACAGTGTATTAAGTTTTTACTTGCTCTGGACTCTAATCCAAACCAAACTATTTCTTATCACTCTGTACCCTATTTGTGTGTATGATTCCTGTGTGCGTGTTTAAGTAAAAGTGTAGCATAATTTTATTATTTTATCTAGATTGGGTTTATTTTTTTTTAATGACAATAAAAGCACTGCTTTCTTGTTTGAACTCGAGAAAACCTGTCCGGTTTGTTCTTTACAATCACAACAAAGGAAAAAGGTAAAACATTCACTGAAGTGGTAAGCACAACCATTGTTTACAAAGGAATAAACCCTGTTGCAGTAAAACAAGAGGAAGGGCAAGAAAGGAGCCTTGCGATCCCTCCTCACCTGCTCATAGCACCTAGCAGAAAGGAAAATGGTTGTGGTTGTTGGAGGTCAATCATCTCAGCCCCAGAACATTGCTGCAGGAGTTCCTCAGGATAGTGTCCTAGGCCCAACCATCTTCAACTGCTTCATCAATCACTTTCCCTTCATCATAACATCAGAAATGGGGATGATCCCTGATGACTGCACAGTGTTCAATTCCATTCACAACACCTCAGATAATGAAGCAGTCCATGCCTGCACGGAACCAAATCTGGACAATATCCAGGCTTAGGCTGATAAGTAGCAAGTAACATTCATGCCACACAAGTGCCAAGCAATGACCATCTCTAGTAACAGAGAGTTTAACCATTTCCCCTTGACGTTCAGAGCATTATCAACACTGAATACCTTACCATCAATATTCTGGGTGTCACCACTGACCAGAAATTTAACTGGACCAGCCACATAAATACTGTGGCTACAAGAGTAGATCAGACGCTGGGTATTCTGTAAAGAATGACTCTCCACTTGCCTGGATAAATGTAGCTCCAACAACACTCAAGAAGCTCAACACCATCCAGAACAAAGCAACCCACTTTTTTGGCACCCCATCCACCCACTTAAATATTCACTCCCTCCCCCACCAGCGCAAACTTGCTGCCAACCAGAAATAGACCCAAGCACCCATCTCAACTTATTGCAACACATGACTTCCCCTATCTCACCCCCCCATCTGAGCATTACCCCATTCTAATGCATAGAACTGTATAAATATCACCCACTAAGTAGTGAAAAATTAAATTATAGATGGCTGAATTTTATAATCCCGCCGCTGAAATTGGCAGCGGGCAAAAACAACGACAGCCTTCCCACGCAGGCTCCACTCCAAAGAGCTTCCATGATTCCATGGACGGGACGTGCTGTCCGTCCCCGGCAATGGCGTCAGCTGCCTGTGCGCAGGCACTGATACTATTTTTAAAGGGCTGTAAGCTCTACTGGTAAATTTAAATATTTAAAGAAACAATGAATGAAAGAAAATAAATGCATTTTTTTGCCCCTCTCCCAGCCCCTCAATATCAATTAAATTAATTATTTGCTCGGTCCCCCCCAAAAAAAACACTTACCTTCACAATCTGACCTTTCCCCTCCCCAATCTGCACAAACTTTCAACTATAACCCTTCCCACACCCGTGATGTTCATTTGACCCCATCCTACTGCCCGCCTTCGCACCTCGCACTGATAAACCTATCTCCTCCCCACAGGTGTTGCACCTCCTTTCCCCGGACGGAGATCCGAAGGCGCGTCAGTGCTGGCTGCTGGGATGAAGATCGCAGCGGCACTTCAGGAGGCGACAAGAAAGTCATTAATGCAGATCAGTAAATTTACTTGAATATTTAAATTACGATCCCGTCGCTGAGCGGCGGTGGAGCTGCCATGAGGCCTCGTTGCCGCCGGCAATACCGGGACGGGCCCTGCCGACGTCGAGGCCTCTATAAAATTCATCCCAAAATGTATTGTGTTAAACCATATTCAGAGCAATTGTGCAGATAAAATGATTGTATAAGTTAATGAAAAATGCAATCAACATAAATTGCGTGCTTAAATTGGAACATTTTGTTTTGAACCATATATCCGTCTCCATCATGAGGCAGATATTAATGAGGTATTTTTAAACGTAACTTACTGGGCAGGAAACCCGTGAAATCGAGTGGAATGCCAGTTTTACTCTCTGCCTAATATTATTCTCTCTTGCCTTCAAAGCAGAGTAAAATCAGGCAGGGTGTAAAACCTGTATTGCGCCCAATCCCGTCAGTTTGTCAAATGGGCAGATCAGGTTAAAATTGTACCTCTCCAAACCGATTTCTCTTATTGTGCAACTACCAAGTTAAGAACTTCCCAAACCTGTGAAATTGCCATTGTAGGGATGTATTCCAATCATGCTGCAGTGCCACTGGGATCATTCTTGCACTCTGCACAATTTATTTGGGCAGGCAACTTCACATGATTTTAAGATGATGTTTTGTTGCTGCTATAATGTCATGTAGTTTTAGTGACTTTGGCATCGCATTTCTGCTTATGCAGTTAGGAGGCTGTTCAGCAACCTTTTCCTCACAACTAGTAGGACTGACAGTTGGTAACTGATGTCACGAAAGATAGTCCGCTGGGTTGAATTTGCCTGGCTGATGCTCAACATGGAACTTGTACTCTTGTAGTTTGAGTATCCAACGTTTTATTCGAGTGGGTGGTTTGATATGTGGATTGCTGTAAAAACTCGTTAGTGGTCTATAATCAGTCATTACTTTAAACTCACTTCCATATAAGTAGAGATGAAAGTATAAGATACCATATGTGATACAGAGTACTTCTCTCTCTGTTTACAAATAACATTCCTCTACAGGTGTTAATGATCTGCTTGGCTTCGCAATGATTGATGGGTTACCTGTCTTGTCTTTCTGTACAAGAACTGCACCTATACCACGGGGCTTGTAATCACAACTAGCTGGATAGTTTGCTCAGAGTCGAAATAGACATTTGTGCAATTTGCTGACAAACATGGTTTGATCTGGTGTACCACCTGTTTGTGTGATTTAGTCCATTTGGTGGTCTGTTTCGTCAGATCGCGTGGCGGGGCAGGTAGTGTTGCGAGGTCAGGAACAAAATGACTGCAGTACGTGACGAGTCCTAGCAGACTGTGGACTTCTTGTACGTTTGTAGGATCCGGAGCTTCAACTTCTGTGGATCTGGTGATATTTCTTCACCACTGAACACATCAGTGAGGAATTCAATTCTGCTTTCATGGAACAAGCACTTGTCTTTGTTCAAGGTGAGGTTACATTCTCTGAGACATTGTAGGCATGCATGTAGGTCTGTCTCAAGTTCCTTTTCAATGCAGTCACAGATGAGAATGTCATCACTGATGTTCAGCATGCCTTTAAGTCCTTGAAGTGCAGATTGAATGAAGTGCTGAAATATCTCAGCTGTTGAGCCGACTCCAAAGTTGAGCCTCTTGTATTAGAAAAGTCCGACATGAGTAGAGAATACAGTAAGATATCTCGATTCTTCTGCAAGCTCAATTTAATGGTAGCCTACATTGAGGTCAAGTTTAGCAAAGTGTTTAGCATCATTCACTTTCTCAATGATATCATCAATTGTCGGTGTCAAGTGTCTTTCTCGTTGCATGGCTTGGTTTGATGATTGGACATCAATGCAGTTTCTAATCTGGTTCTCGCTCTGGGGTTTCTTGATGACTTGTATGGGCGAAACCAACTTTCTCAATAATATCAAGGTCAAGTAGGCATTAAAGTTCCTTCTCTGACTGTTTCCTGACATGAAATGGTATTCATTGCCATTGATGCACAACTGGGGGCACATTAGGGTCTACATGCAGCTTGTATGTAACATCTTTCAGCTTTCCGATACCAGTGAAACGATTAGCAAACAGTTCAAGAATGTTTTTGTTAGGTGAAAGAATCGCGTATGTGTCTGCAATCATGTGCAGATCTGTTACTATGTAGAAACTGATAAATGTATCACGTTCTCCAGATATGACATAGAATACAGCATTTGCTGTACTGTCTTTGAATAAGAGTGGCGTTTCAAAAGTTCTGAGAATTTTCAGCAGTTTGTCACTGTTGCAAGGGAAAATTTTCATATTCCCTGATTGGCAGAGAATGGGGCAATCCTGAAGTTTGTTGAATGTTTCATCTCCCATGACACTGATAGATGCTCCTGTGTCAATGAGAGCATCTGCGTCCAAACAACCAATGGTCACAGTCACACGTGGCTGTTTGCTGTGTCTGAGAGAGAGAGCTCAAAAGTCTGTTCAGGTTCATCTGCCTCTACACTGGCTACATTCTCTTGCCTTTTTGCTGCGGTATGCATACGTGACATCCTTCTGTTGGTATTGATCTTAGCAGGCGATTTTGCTGATGAGCGACAAACATGAGCAAAGTGGCTCTATTTTAAACAGGTTTTACACTGTTGACCAGTAGTAGGAGACTGTCTAATGTGGGTAAGCACCGCCACAGTGGAAACATTCTTTGACAAGTCACCTGTTGTTGCTTTGCAGCTGGTTTCCTGGCACACGAGCGATGAATTGTGTTCACAGGAGTTGAACATGGAGTGTGGTAGCTACAGTTAGCAGCCTCAACTTTTGTAGCTCTGGACTCAGTGCGACAGTGATCTTGCTAATTCGAGCAGTTCTGACAGCTTTCTGTCTTAGTTGACTGGAGAGACAGCTTTGACTATTTTTGTTTTGATTTCCCATTTGACATGTTCAACATCACCACAGTCACATTTGGCTGCTAGTTGCCTCGATTGCATGCAATATTGGTCAATTGTCTCATTCACTTCTTGCTTAGTGTGTTGGAAGACAATGGCTTTGCATATGGTATTTTTCTTGGGCATTAAGTAGGTTTGCAGCACATTCTTTGCTGAGTCATAGACTGGGATTTCATGTTGGGCAGACGGGAGCCGGCCACCTACAGAAAAGTCTGTGGCGACCCGCTTCCGTCTCACCTGGGGATCCGAACTGCATTATACTGGTCCCCCCGGCTTTAATTGTTCCGAGGCGGGACATGCACCCGCTGGAGGAAGGAAGACCCGCCTCATTGAGCTGCTGGCCAATCAGTGGGCCTGCAGCTCTTAGTCCCAGTAGCGTCACCAGGAGCGGTGGCCACTGCTGGGACTCCAGCCCAGCCAACCGCAGAGGAAGACATGCAGCTGGGAGTCCAGGTATGTTTTGGTTACCTCACCAGAGGTAATCGGTCAGGCCCCCCACCAGAGGTAATCGGTCAGGCCCCGGCGAGGCAAGGGTGGTCACTTGGGGGGAGAAGGGGGGCATGTTGAGTCTTGGGGTAGCAGGGGGGCGGAGACAATCGGAAGTCGCCTGCTTTTCCCAGGCGTCTTCTCCCGGCTCCAGGATGCCCACTTGCCACACGTAAAATCCATGTGGAGGCGGAAGAAGGCCCTTAAGTGGCCATTAAATGGCTCGTTGGGGTGGTGTAATTCTGGCCATAGTCAATTTGCTCAGGTGTAAGTATCTCAACGATATCTTTTAATTCTTCACCTCCATGGTGGAGAAGCAAGGCCTTTTTCCTTGTGTCATCTGCGATTGCAAAACCTGCCATCGTGCCTTTGAAACATCACAGCCATTTTTGGCAATGTGGAGATACAAATGATGGCTCTGAAGGCACATCAACATGTGGTAGATTAGGTATGGACAATGCAATATTGATCAGCAACGCAGTAATAATCCAGGATCATGCTTCTTTCAGAGGAAACTTCTCTGCAATGATCCAAGATTTTTTTTTTTGATTGGATGGTTATTTTGGAGAGATCAGTGTGAGAGTATACACTGCACAAGCTTCCTGATGTCACTATAACAGTCTCCAACTTAAAACACTGTCTGTAAAAGTAGACCAAAACCTTCCAAAATGTTCATACCTGAAAGCAATGTTTTTAGTTTTTATTTTACCATCCTTATTCTTTTACCTGGACACCATTGTGATGTCTCTCAGGAATGAGGTCTGACCGAGTTTCGTATCAGATATGTGAGGCAGAGGTTGAGACAGAAGCAGCAAGCTGTTAAACACAAAGGCTGCTTCTTTATTCAGTTTTAGTTTCACTTTCCCTTTACTAGCATGTATGTTCTACAGCAGCTCCAAGTGTACACAAAGCACAACTCAATTTCAAAACATTACAACACTATGGGCTGAATTTTGTTGAGTTCCTGACGTCGGGCTCCATGGTGCGGGGGGGGGGTGGTCAGGGGGGCAGAAGATCACAGCAGCAGCAGCCCGCCACGTAGCCCGACGCCAGGCCCGATATTCCCAGTGGCAGTGAGGCTCCGTGGCGGCCCCTCCCCTGCCGCTCGGCAACAGGATCCAACTTTAAATACTTAAATAAACTTTATGAATACACTTACATACAATTTCCCGCAATCTTACCAGCTGTCTGGGATCTTCCATGTGACGGGCGGCACTCACGTGCCTTCATTTCCCGTCCAGGGGAAGCTGGCGCCACTGAGGTGGGGAAGGCAGTGTAGTGTAGTGGGGGTGGGGGAGCAGGGTCAACTTTGCATTTTTAGTGTGGCGAGGAGGGGGTGGGGGAAGGGGTGACCTTTGCACTTTGTGCAGTTGGTGGGGGGCGGGGGGTAAGTCAACTCAGCAATTTAAGTGTGTTATGGCCAGGTGAGGAGAGGGTCATAGTCACCCCTCTTGCCCTTCCTCTTATTTGACCGCAACTGGGTTTATTCCTTTTTAAACAGTAGTTGCACTTACCACCTCAGTGACTGTTTTCTGTTTCACATTTAATGTGACAGTGAAAGAACCAATCGGACAGGTTTTCTTGAGTTTAAACAAGAAAAAGGTATGTTTATTATACTCAACAAGCTAAACCCAATCTAAAATAATAAAAAATATACTACATATTCACACAAGAATTGCACAAACACAAATAGATTACAAAATGGAAAGTAGGTTTTTTGGTTGGAGTCAAGTCCAGAATAAGGTAATTATATAGGCATGAGGACAGATTTGGCCCTAGTGGACTGGGCAGGAAGACTAAAAGGTAGGACAGTTAATGAGCAGTGGCAGATGTTTAAGGAGATATTCAATTCTTCCCAACTAAAATATATTCCAGAGAGGAAGAAAGATTCTAAGAGGGGGAACAAACATCCATGGCTAAGCAAGGAAGTTAAGGATAACATATAGAATAAAACTAAGGCATACTATATTACAAAGGCCAGTGGCAGGCTGGAAGATTGGGAAACTTTTAAAGATCAATGAAGGGTTACTAAAAAAAGTAATAAAAAGAGCAAAGATAAATTATGAGAGAAAACTAGTGCAAAATATAAAAACGGATAGCAAAAGCTTTCATAAGTATATAAAAGGTAAGAGAGTAGCTAAAATGAGTGTTGGTCCTTTGGAGGATGAGACTGGGGAGTTAATAGAGAAACGGCAGAGACACTAAATCAGCATTTTGTCTCAATTTTCATGGTGGGGGACACTAGTACCATCCCAATAGTAACAGGAAATGCAGAGGTTATAGAAAGAGAGGAACTTAGAAAAATCATCATCACTAGGGGAAAAGTACTGAGCAAACTATTACATATGAGCATACAAATTAGGAGCAGGAGTAGGCCACTCAGCCCTTCGAGTCTGCTCCGCCATTCAATAAGTTCATAGCTGAACTGATTGCTCCACATTTCCACCTACCCCTGATAACCTTCCACCCTCTTGCTTATCAAGAATCTCTCTACCTCTGCCTTAAAAATATTCAAAGACTCTGCTTCAACTGCATTTTGAGGAAGAGAATTCCAAAGACTCACGACCCTCAGAGAAAAGATTTCTCCTCATCTCTGTCTTAAATGGGTGACCCCTTATTTTTAAATAGTGACCCCTAGTTCTAGATTACAAGTCCCCAGGGCCTGATGGCCTACATCCTATGGTCTAAAAGGAAGTAGCCGCAGAGATAGTGGATTCATTGGTTATAATATTCCAAAATTTCCTGGATGCGGGAAAGGTTCCAGTGGATTGGAAAAAAGCTAATATAATGCCCTTATTCAAAAAGGGAGTCAGAAAGTAGGAAACTACAGACCAGTTAGTTTAACATCTGTTGTTGTTGGGAAATTGTTAGAATCCATGATTAAGGAAGTAATAACAGGACATTTAGGAAGTCAAAACGCAATCCATCAGAGTCAGCATGGTTTTATGAAGGGTAAATCGTGTTTGACTAATTTGCTAGAGTTCTTCGAAGTTGTAATAAGCAAAGTGAATAGTGAGGATCCTGTAGATGTCGTACATCTGGATTTCCAGAAGGCATTTGATAAGGTTCTGCACAAAAGGTTAATACACAAGGTAAGATCGCATGGATTAGGGGAAATTTATTAGCTTGGATAGAGGATTGGCTAACCAACAGAAAACAGAGTCGGGATAAATGGGTCTTTTTCCGGTTGGCAATACGTAACTAGTGGGATGCCACGGGGTTTAGTCCTCGGGGCCCCAACTATTTGCAATATATATTAATGACTTGGATGCAGGGATAGAAGGTACTATAGCCAAATTCGCAAATGACACTAAGATAGGTGGGATAGTAAGTTGCAATAAAGAAGTAAGAAATTTACAAATGGATATGGATAGGTTAGATGAATGGGCCAAAATTTGGCAGATGAAGTTTAACGCGGATAAGTGTGAGGTTATCCACTTTGGTCGGAAGAATAGAAAGGCAAATTATCTAAATGGAGAGCGGTGCAGTGGTTAGCACCGCAGCCTCACAGCTCCAGTGACCCGGGTTCGATTCTGGGTACTGCCTGTGCAGAGTTTGCAAGTTCTCCCTGTGACTGCGTGGGTTTTTGCCAGGTGCTCTGGTTTCCTCCCACAGCCAAAGACTTGCAGGTTGATAGGTAAATTGGCCATTATAAATTGCCCCGAGTATAGGTAGGTGATAGGGGAATTGTGGGGACGTGGTAGGAATATGGGATTAATGTAGGATTAGTATAAATAGGTGGTTGATGGTCGGCACAAACTCGGTGGGCCGAAGGGCCTGTTTCAGTGCTGTATCTCTAAATAAAAATAAATAAAATGCTTCGGTGCAGAGGGATCTGGGTGTCCTCGTGCATGAACCGCAGAAAACTAGTACGCAGGTACAGCAGGTAATAAGGAAGGCAAATGGAATTTTGGTATTTATTGCTAAAGGAATAGAATATAAAAGTAGGGAAGTGTTGCTGCAACTGTACAAGGCATTAGTGAGACTGCACCCGGAGTATTGTGTGCAGTTTTGGTCCCCTTACTTGAGGAGGAATGTAGTTGCATTGGAGGCAGTTCACAGGAGGTTCACTAGATTGATTCCAGGGATGAGGGGTTTGTCTTATGAAGAGAGATTGAGCAGTTTAGGCCTTTACTTTCTAGAGTTTAGAAGAACGAGAGGAGATCTAATTGAGGTATATAAGATGATTAAGGGGATTAACAAAGTAGACATAGAGAGGATGTTTCCTCTTGTGGGACAATCTAGAATGAGGGGTCATTGTTTTAGGATAAGGGGTAGCAGATTTAAAACAGAGATGAGGAGAAATTATTTCTCTCAAAGGGTCGTGAGTCTGTGGAATTCACTACCCCAGAGTGTGGTGGATGCTGGGACACTGAGTACATTTAAGGAGGAGATAGACAGATTTTGAATTCGTAATGGGTTGAAGGGTTATGGAGAATGGGCAGGAAAGTGGAGTTGAGGCTGAGATCAGATCAGCCATGATCGTATTGAATGGTGGAGCAGGCTCAAGGAGCTGAATTGCCTACTCCTGCTCCTTGTTCTTATGACCTTAAATAAAAGTTAAATACACTGTCTGAGGTTGGATGATTCTGTGTTCTTCCGGCTGGAGTTGTATTCTTAAAGTCATTTCCTGGTCAAAGTGCACTTTGTGACTGGTCCGCTTGGCTCAGGGTTCTCTTGGAGGCAGTACTGTAGGTGGCTCTCATCCCATGGTCTCTGTAGCAATCTGTAGGCTTGGAGGGTCCACAGTTGCAGACGGTTTTCAAACGATGTTTTCTGGAGAGAGAGGAGGAGAGTTAGGGAGGTATACAGTCTACTCTGCTGCTGCAGTCTTAGTTACAGTATATCTCTTTGCGTGTAACAAAACTCTCAGTTTTTTCAGAGATGGACAGATAGACACGAGTGCCTCAGCGTATTCTCTGGAACATTCTAATGAGATTCAAGGTTTAGAATCGGCTCCACAGACCCCAGGATGCCAATATTTACACTTGCAGGTGTTTTCTCTTTCAAAGTCAATGTGTCAGGATTGCCTTGACTGCCGTGCTATTGAAGCAATCCTAGGTAGATCAATTACTTAGAGCAAGCCATTGTTCTGGGTTCAGGGCTTCACAGACTTCTGTCTCTGGTTGGATCTTGGAAGTGAAAGGTGTTTCAGATGCAAATTGCAGTGGCCATCTTGGCTGCCAGTTTTTTAAAAGTTAACTGTAGGATTTTTTCCATTAAAAGTCTAATGATAGCTTCCAACCGATGAATTAATATTTCTCATTTGGCATACAGTTTTTTCTTGACACCTGCGCACCATGCTGAATGAAATGTGACGATAGGTCCCTGCAGGATTCTGGAAATGCTGTTAGCAGCCTTGGTAGGGTGCCTCTTTGACCTGCATTTGAGTAGGAGAGCGTGGGGTCTAATTTTCCCAACATTTCACAGTTGGCGAACCAGACAGTATGGGGTTCCAGTTTGGAATCCTCCTGACCCTTCTCTAACCTGTCCTCACTGTCCTTTTCATCCCCAACTGTCTAATAGACCTGTGCTTGTCTGTCCCCTTTTGGTTTTGGCAGGGCTCCCACACAATCCATCAGCACTCTGCTGAGGGGTTCCCAAAAGCCAGTATGGGAATTAGGGGTGCAGGTTTTATTGCAGGTTGGGGCTTCCCCACAACCTGGCATTTGTGGCATGTTTTACAGAACTCCACCACATCTTTGTGGAGCTTTGGTCGGTCAAAATGCTGTCTTATGCGGGCTTGGGTTTCTCGTACACCGACATGTTCAGCCATTGGAAGCTCGTGGGCCATTCATAGTATTTCTTTATGGAACCCCGGTAGCACCAATATCTGGTAATACACAGTCCACTCTTCGCCGCAGGTCTGTGAGGAGGTCTCCACTTCCTCTTCAGCACCTGATTCTTTAAATAGTAGCACTCTGGGACTTCCTCTGCTTCAGATTCAGTTTGCGCAGTCTCTGCTAACTACTTTAATACTGGGTTGGCTTTTGAACCTCAACTAGAGAAGTTCTGTTTAACCCATCCTTTGGGTCCTCTAACTTCCCAAAGAAGGCTTCCGATAACCAGACAGTGGGGTCATCTGTCTGCGGTGTCAGTTCAGCCTCCTCTGATGGAGCTTATTTGGCCATGGATTGAGTCATCACATAGTCAGGGAAAATGCCAGGGACCTTCTCCTGCAACTGCTCTGCCCCCCTGACCTCTTTCGGTCTCTCTAAAGCTACTGGGGAAGCCAACAACTTCGCCCCACCAGATCATTTCCCAGGAGCAGGTCGACCCCATCCACAGGTAAACGAGTCCTGAAACTAGGCCACTAGGCCACACTCCAGGGGCACCTGATATAAAGGTATGGGCATACACTGCTCTCGGATAGCATTCACTAACACTCTAGCATTCACTGCATTCTCTGGGCAAAAAGTCATGCCTTTTCCCAGCAGAAGGGATTGGGTGGCCCCTGTATCCCTGAGTATGACAATGGGCTTGCTTGGCCCACTCGAGTGGAATGGGATCACTTTTCTTTGGGATACAAAATCCTGGTAACTTTCAGAGATTTTGTTAAATTTTCCCACAATTACAGCGGTATGTTTACAGGGTCCTTGTGCCACAGTTAAAGCCACAGACTGTTCTGCTGTGCTTTCCATCAGGGCCCCTTCTTTTGCACAGGTCTAATGTGCCCTGATTAATCCTACAGGTTTTCCCCATAATTTTCAGCACTCAGCTCGAAGGTGACCTATCTCATTACAGTGGAAACTCACAGATCTTTGGGTGTCATTCCTGCTCTCAGCACCGCCCTTTTTGGGCTGAGGAGGGCGTCCTGTGTGTCCAGCTTTCTGTTCTCATCCAGGGCTGTGGGGGGTCCTATCACCCTCCCACCTTTTATTGTTTTCGGGTTTGTAGGGGTGACTTGGGAAAGGTTTTCCTTGGGGTAAGGGCTTGTGTACAAGGATAAATTTATCAGTCAGAACTGGGGCTTGCCTAGCTCTTTGAACCTTTTGCTTCACTACTTGGGTTTTAATAGCAAGGGGAAGTGAGTTTTTAAACTCCTCCAGATGGATCACCTCTGAGGTTTTCATATGTAGGTTGTACCTTTAAGTGCCCTTATCCACTGGTCGAAAGCAAGCTGCTTAACTCTTTCAAACGCGAGGTAAGTTTGGTCAGGCTGCTTCCAGAGGGTTCGGAAGTTCTGGCAGTATGCTTCGGGTATGAACTCATATGCCCCCAGGATAGCATTTTTAGTCATCTCATATTCTGATGAACTTTCATCTGGCAAATGTGAACAATCCTCATGGTTTTCCTCAGCTTGCTTTGTAACAACAGAGTCCAGCTATTTGCCGGCTATTTCAGCTGTCTGGCAAGCTTTTCAAAAGTGATGAAAAATGCTTCCATATCCCCCTCATTGAACATTGGAATCAACTGGCAGAACTTTAAGAGCTCAGCACATGGTCCTGAGCTAGGGGTAGCTTCCTCACTCGCTCTGCCTTTGCTGGGAGTACTGGGACTTCCCCTAATTAATTCAAGCTGCTTTAACTCTCTTTCCTCCTTCTCCTTCTGGAAAGCTATTTCTTGAAACTCTCTCTGCTCTCTCTGTCTCTGGAATTCTAATTCTAGTCTCCTCTTTTCTAATTGTATTTTAGCTAACATTACCCTATCTTTTTCTGACTCTAACCCTGTCTCTGAATCTTCAGGTTCAAGTGAAAAACGGTTGGATTTCAGATTTCTTAACTTTTGAACAGAAAGTAATCCCTAACTGCCCAGCTACAATCCTCAACTCTTCAATTGCTAGGGCCTTTCACCTGTCCCAAGTTATTTCACCCTGGCTTAGGAAGGTACTGTCCTCGAATGTGGACATGTTAGTATTTTAGCAGTGAAAATCCCAAGAAAACATGGATTGAAGTTTTAAATTTTTTTTACTAGGGATCAATTTGTTTTCCCACTTTCAATTTTTTGTTTATTGTTGGGTTTATGATCACAGACGAGAGGCCCCAAATTTCTGTTACGGCCAGGTGAAGGTGGGGGTGGGGGGGGGGTCACAGTCGCCCCTCCTGCCCTTCCTCTTATTTGACCGCAACAGGGTTTATTCCTTTTTAAACAGTGGTTGTGCTTACCACCTCAGTGAGTGTTTTACCTTTTACCTTTAATGTGATAATGAAAGAACCAATCGGACAGGTTTTCTTGAGTTCAAACAAGAAAGAGGTAAATTGATTATACTCAACAAGCTAAACCGGATCTAAAATAATAAAAATAAATACACTGCCTGTGTGGAGTTTGCAAGTTCTCCCTGTGTCTGCGTGGGTTTTCTCCGGGTGCTCCGGTTTCCTCCCACAAGCCAAAAGACTTGCAGGTTGATAGGTAAATTGGCCATTATAAATTGTCACTAGTATAGGTAGGTGGTAGGGAAATATAGGGACAGGTGGGGATGTTTGGTAGGAATATGGAATTAGTGTAGGATTAGTATAAATGGGTGGTTGATGTTCGGCACAGACTCGGTGGGCCGAAGGGCCTGTTTCAGTGCTGTATCTCTAATCTAAACTACACATTCACACAAGGATTGCACAAACATAATTAGATTACAAAGTGGAAAGTAAGTTTTTTGGTTGAAGTAAAGTCCAAAATAAATAAAAGTTAAATACACAGTCTGAGGTTGGATGATTTGGTGGCCTTCCAGCTGGAGTTGTATTCTTCTAGTCTTTGCCTGCTCAAAGTGCGCTTTGTGACTGGTCTGCTTGGATCAGGGTTTTCTTGGAGGCAGTCTTGTAGATGGCTCTGTTTTCTGGAGCAATCTGTAGGCTTGGAGGGTCCACAGTCGCAGATGTCTTTCAAACTTGATGTTTTCTGGATAGAGTGAGACAGAAATGGAGGCAGACAGCCTTCTCTGCTGCTGCAGCCTCAGTTACTGTTTGTCTCTTTGTGTGCAACAAAACTCCCAGTTTTTTCAGAGATGGACAGACAGACAGCTTCAGTGTATTCTCTGGAACCTGCTAATGAGATACAAGGTTCAGAATTGGCTCCAAAGGCCCCAGGATACCGATATTTACACTTGCAGGTGTTTGCTCTTTCAAAGTCAATGTGTCAGGATTCCCTTGACCGTTGTGCTAATGAAGCAATCCTAGGTAATTCAATTACTTAGAGAAAGCCATTGTTCTGGGTCCAGGGCTTCACAGACCTCTGTCTCCATTATTCCTTGAAATTGAAAGGTGATTCAGATGCAAATTACAGTGGCCATCTTGGCTGCCAGTTTTTTTTTAAAGTAAACTATAGGATTTCTTCCTTTAAAAGTCTAATGTAAGTTTCCAACCAATGAATTAGTATTTCTCATTTGGCATATAGGCTGAACAGCGGCGAGCTTCCGGAACGACGCGGCACATGCGTGAGACGATAGTGGAGAGTCCAGAACCAGGGGTCATAGTCTAAGGATATGGGGTAAACCATTCAGGACTGAGATGAGGAGAAATTTCTTCACCCAGAAAGTGGTGAACCTGTGGAATTCGCTACCACAGAAAGTAGTTGAGGCCAAAACATTGTATGTTTTCAAGAAGGAGTTAGATATAGCTCTTGGGTTTAAAGGGATCAAAGGATATGGGGCGAAAGCGGGAACAGGTTACTGAGTTGGATGATCAGCCATGATCATAATGAATGGCGGGGCAGGCTCGAAAGGCTGAATGGCCGACATCTGCTCCTATTTTCTATGTTTCTATGAGATGTGCGCAGTGACTCATTAACATGGAGGTGGTGGTCTGCCCACCCCCGATGGCGTAGAGGGGGTGGGTGCTCTGTCCCCGGCAACGCCGTCCGGTGCCATTTTTGAAGGGCTTCAAGCCGTTACCAGCAATTTGAATATTTAAACAGAAATGGAGGGAACATTTAAAGTTATAACTTTAATAAAAGATTGAAGCCCCTCTCTCACCACCCCCTTGACCATTTATTGTCTTTTCCACATGAAACAATATTTCCATTCCCAACCTTCCCCCCTGACCTTTGTTACCTTTGCCCCTCAACCCCATTCCACTATCCCCTCAGCCAATAGAAGGAGCTTTCCCTGCTCCACCCCCAGCCTGAAAATATCACTCCTTCCCCCCTCCTCACCCGTCTTCCACTTCAGATCTCCGAACGGGGATCTAAAGGCACGGGACTTCTGGCCACTGCCCGGAATATCAGAGTGGGATGACCGTCGTGGAAAGATTAGAAAGATGATTGGAGGGTGGCAAATGTTATTCCCTTGTTCAAGAAAGGGATTAGGGATAACCCTGGGAATTATAGACCAGTCAGTCTTACGTTGGTAGTGGGCAAATTATTGGAGAGGATTCTGAGAGACAAGATTTATGATTATTTGGAAAAGCATAGTTTGATTAGAGACAGACAGCATGGCTTTGAGAGGGGCAGGTCATGCCTCACAAGCCTTATTGAGTTCTTTGAAGATGTGACAAAACACTTTGATGAAGGAAGAGCAGTGGATGTGGTGTATATGGATTTTAGCAAGGCGTTTGATAAGGTTCCCCATGGTAGGCTCATTCAGAAAGTAAGGAGGCATGGGATACAGGGAAAGTTGGCTGTCTGGATACAGCATTGGCTGGCCCATAGAAGACAGAGGGTGGTAGTAGATGGAAAGTATTCAGCCTGGAGCTTGGTGACCAGTGGTGTTCCGCAGGGATCTGTTCTGGGGCCTCTGCTCTTTGTGATTTTTATAAATGACTTGGATGAGGAAGTGGAAGGTTGGGTTAGCAAGTTTGCTGATGACACAAAGGTTGCTGGAGTTGTGGATAGTGTGGAAGGCTGTTGTAGCTTGCAACGGCACATTGACAGGATGCAGAGCTGGGCTGAGAAGTGGCAGATGGAGTTCAACCTGGAAAAGTGTGAAGTGATTCATTTTGGAAGGTCGAATTTGAATGCGGAATACAGGCTTAAAGACAGGATTCTTGGTAGTGTGGAGGAACAGAGGGATCTTGGGGTCCATGTCCATAGATCGCTCAAAGTTGTCACCCAAGTTAATAGGGTTGTTAAGAAGGCGTATGGTGTGTTGGCTTTCATTAACAGGGGGATTGAGTTTAAGAGCCGCGAGGTTATGCTGCAGCTCTATAAAGCCCTGGTTAGACCGCACTTGGAATATTGTGTTCAGTTCTGGTCGCCTCATTATAGGAAGGATGTGGAAGCTTTAGAGAGGGTGCAGAGGAGATTTACCAGGATGCTGCCTGGACTGGAGGGCATGTCTTACGAAGAAAGGTTGAGGGAGCTAGGGCTTTTCTCATTGGAGCGAAGAAGGATGAGAGGTGACTAGATAGAGGGGTACAAGATGATGACAGGCATAGATAGAGTGGATAGTCAGAGACTTTTTCCCAGGGTGGAAAGGCCTATCACCAGGGGGCATAATTTTAAGGTGATTGGAGGAAGGTTTCGGGGAGATGTCAGAGGTAGGTTCTTTACACAGAGAGTGGTGGGTGCGTGGAATGCACTGCCAGCGGTGGTAGTAGAAGCAGATACATTAGGGACATTTAAGCGACTCTTGGATAGGTACATGGATGATAGTAGAATGAAGGGTATGTAGGTAGTTTGATCTTAGAGTAGGTTAAAGGTTCGGCACAACATCGTGGGCCGAAGGGCCCGTACTGTGCTGTACTGTTCTATGTTCTATTAGTCATTTAAATAAATGTTAATAAAGGTATAATATGTTCATGTGTTTTTTCACTTGGCTGCAGTGGGGAGCAGGCCCGAGGCCTTGCCACCGTCAGTAAAATGGAGTGGGGCCTTGCTGGAAGCAAGGCCCATGATGGGCCTCTCCTGGAAGTATTTTCTGGTCCCCCCCGCCACAACCCCCGATGTCAGGGGGCTGGTAAAATTCAGCCCGATTTGTTTTCTTGATGAAGTGTTTGTGGGGCGGGTGTAAATAGGGCAACTCTGCAATCTGTGTGTTTTGGTTAGGGGGCGGGGGGGGGTCGAATGGGGTGAGAATTTATTTATGGTGCAGTGTGGGGGGTACGGGGTTCAACTCTGTGGATTTGCGGCAGGTCTGGCAGCCCTTTAAAAATGGCGCAAGCGCTTACGCAGAGGCAAGTGACGCCGTTTATGGCATCACTGAGGCTGCCCACACCATGTGATTGGGGGGCAGCCCACCCTGCATATTTAAAGGGGCCGTCATGTGCTAGATCACAGTGGCCTGGCGGTGCGTGGCCTGTGCGCGCAGGCCACCATTTTTTCACCCGCCACCAAAAAGAAAATTCAGCCCTACATGTGAGTTAACTTCATGGCCAACTACAGCAGTGCCTGTATGACAAAGACTTCAAGCCAAATTGCTGTGTCTCTCTTGAATGCTCTGACTCGGTTACTGGGGCTACAATTCAAAAGAGTCTCTCTTGCGTGGATTCAACATGCTGGAGGATCTGATTGAAAAAACCTTGGTACAAGACTTCACATACTTCATGGTTAATGGACTGATCCCATGCAGATCTTTACACATGTTGAGGGAATGTTTAACAGCTGGGACATTGCAGGATTTCATTAATGATGATGGTAATACAGCATTGATGAGGGAGTTGCTTCACATGATTTCTGTCCCACCACCTGGTCCCATCACACCCCAGGTGTCCCACTGTCACTCATACAAAGCTTTCTTTTGCACACAGACAACAAATGTGCAGCAAGAGAAAAAGACAGACAACTATTCCCAATATAGAGAGAAAGTCTGCCGAAGGGGTGGCAGGTGCGGTGATTTTCCATGGATATTTTAGGTGCTAAAGAGCCTCCGAGGTAGCCAAGATGGGGTCGTGAGCTGAAACGCCAGTTTATCCTACTTTTAGCGTAAGACACCATCTTGGTAAAGGAGTTGAAATGTGCACTAGAAGCAGCCACCTCGAGGAGCATTACAGAACTGATTGCGACTTAAATTGCCTGCCTAAAGAGGCTGCATGACATTCTGGTTGGTGCCACTATATTTAACAATCTATCCCATCAGTGACCAACTGATATGGAGCAAACAAGTAATTGCTGAGAATCTCGAGAATTACTTAAAGGGATATCACATTTTACTGTTCACTTTCTGCTGGAGGTTTGAAAAGGACTTTTGAAATGCATTGGGAGACTTTAGGCTGAATTTTACAGACCCCCGATGTCAGGAGTCGGGGCAGGGGCCTGAAAATGCCTCTGGGAGAGGCCCGCCACGGGCCTCGATGTCGGAAAGGCCCGGTTCCATATTGCCGGTGAAGGCAAGGCCTTGCGGCAGCGCCCCCCTCACCCCCCCCCACTTCAATATATTAATTAACTTAAAGGAACAAATGAATGACTTACCTTGTCGCACCGGCCATCCCGCTCTGATATTGCGGTCGGTGGCCAGCACTCCCGCGCTATCAGATCTGCGACCAGTGATGTAAGGTGGAACACTGGTGGGGAGGGGGGAGCAGGTAGGTTCCTCAATGCGGGGAGTGGGGTCAAACTAGTTTCATTGGGCTAGGGGGTGGTAGGAAGGGGTAAAGATTAAAATTTGTGAACGTTGGTTTGGGGGCAGGGGGTGGGGTGGGGGGGGGGGGAGGTCAGGTCAGGTGCACAAGGTTAGTTTTTTTGGGGGGGTGGGGAGAAGGCAACGAATGAATTGTTTGGTCATTGGAGGGTGAGAGACGGGCTTGAAACTTTTATTCATTTTTTTTCAATCAAGTGTAAGTCTCTATTTCTTTGAAAATTAAAATTAAATGTAAGGGCTTAAAGCCCTTTAAAATGGCATTGGTGCCTGTGCAATGGTACCAAGCACCATTGCCGGGGAAGAAGAGCCCACCCCCTCCACATCATCGGGGAGTGGGGGAGGGGGCACAGTCTACCCCGGCCATGCAAATGAGACGCCGCATTTAAAAATCCCGCGCATGCACATCATCATCTTTGAAGCTTGTAAAACGCAGCCCTTTACTTTCCTGAATTTTCACCAATACTGTATCAACATTTATTCCAGAAATATTCTAAGGACTTCACCTAAAAAGAGTGAGTGCTGCTTCTGAGAAACTGTGCAAACTTTCCCTCGGTCCCTGAGCCTCCTGAAATGTGTCGCTTGCTTGTCGCACTCCATACTTTCAGTGCGACACAAAGATTGTGTCTAATCAGCACTTGAGTCAGTTTTAGCACCACCATGCAAGTTCATAATTATAGTAATCATCAATTAGGATGAAAATTGCATGCTAAAACCAAGCTTTCAAACAGACGTGTCTTATTAGCACAGCACCCATTTAATGCTAGTTTCACCCTATCACCAAATAACCCTAGTCTGTTCTAACTGACTTCAGGAGCCACACTTAAAAAAAAATGTAAAAAGGAAGTCAGTCTGACTGCTGCTGGCCTGAAGGACTGGTTAAGAACAATTAGCCTCTAGTTGACTCAGAAAATCACACCAATTATACCCTGTACTCTTAAAGAGAAGCACCATCTTACATAAAACTGAGCTTTAGTAATAAAGTGATACACTGGATGTAATATCAAATAGAACTATTGCTATGAAATAATGTATCATCTGGCCTATCATGAGCAGTATTATGTAACTTCCATTAGTGTACACAAAGTCGAGACAGAAGCATTTCTTGCAATGATTTTATACTGGCAAATTGTTATCAAATCAAACTTTTTTACCCAACTAAACATATAGACAGTCTGATTATATAAGATTTTCTGTCTATATGTTCCTCCTGCATATATAGTTCTTTTTTCTTTTGGGCCTCCTTATCTCGGGAGACAATGGATACGCGCCTGGAGGTGGTCAGTGGTTTGTGAAGCAGCGCCTGGAGTGGCTATAAAGGCCAATTCTGGAGTGACAGGCTCTTCCACAGGTGCTGCAGAGAAATTTGTTTGTTGGGGCTGTTGCACAGTTGGCTCTCCCCTTGCGCCTCTGTCTTTTTTCCTGCCAACTACTAAGTCTCTTCGACTCGCCACAATTTAGCCCTGTCTTTATGGCTGCCCGCCAGCTCTGGCGAATGCTGGCAACTGACTCCCACGACTTGTGATCAATGTCACACGATTTCATGTCACGTTTGCAGACGTCTTTATAACGGAGACATGGACGGCCGGTGGGTCTGATACCAGTGGCGAGCTCGCTGTACAATGTGTCTTTGGGGATCCTGCCATCTTCCATGCGGCTCACATGGCCAAGCCATCTCAAGCGCCGCTGACTCAGTAGTGTGTATAAGCTGGGGATGTTGGCCGCTTCAAGGACTTCTGTGTTGGAGATATAGTCCTGCCACCTGATGCCAAGTATTCTCCGAAGGCAGCGAAGATGGAATGAATTGAGACGTCGCTCTTGGCTGGCATACGTTGTCCAGGCCTCGCTGCCGTAGAGCAAGGTACTGAGGACACAGGCCTGATACACTCGGACTTTTGTGTTCCGTGTCAGTGCGCCATTTTCCCACACTCTCTTGGCCAGTCTGAACATAGCAGTGGAAGCCTTACCCATGCGCTTGTTGATTTCTGCATCTAGAGACAGGTTACTGGTGATAGTTGAGCCTAGGTAGGTGAACTCTTGAACCACTTCCAGAGCGTGGTCGCCAATATTGATGGATGGAGCATTTCTGACATCCTGCCCCATGATGTTCGTTTTCTTGAGGCTGATGGTTAGGCCAAATTCATTGCAGGCAGACGCAAACCTGTCGATGAGACTCTGCAGGCATTCTTCAGTGTGAGATGTTAAAGCAGCATCGTCAGCAAAGAGGAGTTCTCTGATGAGGACTTTCCGTACTTTGGACTTCGCTCTTAGACGGGCAAGGTTGAACAACCTGCCCCCTGATCTTGTGTGGAGGAAAATTCCTTCTTCAGAGGATTTGAACGCATGTGAAAGCAGCAGGGAGAAGAAAATCCCAAAAAGTGTGGGTGCGAGAACACAGCCCTGTTTCACACCACTCAGGATAGGAAAGGGCTCTGATGAGGAGCCACCATGTTGAACTGTGCCTTTCATATTGTCATGGAATGAGGTGATGATACTTAGTAGCTTTGGTGGACATCCGATCTTTTCTAGTAGTCTGAAGAGACCACGTCTGCTGATGAGGTCAAAGGCTTTGGTGAGATCAATGAAAGCAATGTAGAGGGGCATCTGTTGTTCACGGCATTTCTCCTGTATCTGACGAAGGGAGAACAGCATGTCAATAGTTGATCTCTCTGCACGAAAGCCACACTGTGCCTCAGGGTAGACGCGCTCGGCCAGCTTCTGGAGCCTGTTTAGAGCGACTCGAGCAAAGACTTTCCCCACTATGCTGAGCTCCGCTTAAATTGCATGCTGTAGATCATGGAAACTTTAATGCAGTTAAGCAACCTCCATTGGTATGATCGGAGCTTGGGACACATTGCAATCCCTCAAAATGAAAAATTTCTGCTTCTGTGTTTGTTCTGCCTTTTTTAAAAGAATGAAAGGAAAATAATACTGAAGTAATTATATCTTTAGTCCTCAGTTGATTTTGTCACTGCTTTTTTGCCAGACTTGTCTCAGTTTTGATTGACTCTGGTTAATCGTAAAACTAAATTATGCCAAAATATGGAAATGAAGTGATCAGACTTTATTGAAAGTCTTTTATCCAATTAAGCAATTCACAAATGTAAATTGATTTAATTAAGCAGATTATAATTGGGTAACAATTAATAGGATGTCACAAGTGTTAATCTCAAGTCTTGCACCATTTAAAATTAAAGCAATCTTTTTTTATGGTTTCTGCTTTTACTCCACAATTAAAATTATGGTCTGACCTGAAATTTTAGGTTTATTTTTAGAGCCATGTCAAATTATTAGTTCAAGGACTTTGTTCAGGATCTGAGACATTACTGTGAGAAAACAGCAACAACTAACATTTAAAGAAAGACAGATTTGAATTTATATAGCACGTCAAAAAAACTTGCTACACCAAAGGGGAATGTTTTAATTCATCAACTGGATACATACATTAAATTTTTAATGAAACAGAAAGAGCTGGAATTCTACAGTTAACTTTTTATTAAAAAGCTGGCAGCCAAGATGGCCACCGCAATTTGTATCTGAACACCTTACACATTCCAAGGCCTCAAAGAGGTGACACATGTCTAATGGGCCTGTACCCAAGAAAATGGCTGCTCTATTGAGTAAACCACAGAAGACTGTATTCATTAGCAGGACATTCAAAGCCATTGTGGCACAGTAACCTTAAAAGAGCCAACCCTTCCAGGTGTAAATGTTAACATCCTGAGGCTTAAGGACTTGAAACTCCTAAACTTGAATCTCATTAGAAGGTTCCAGAATACACTGAGGCAGTCATGCGACCTTCTGTCCATCTCTGTGAAAACTGGGAGTTTTCCCTTGGACAAAGCAGTCAAGCCAGTGACTCATTCTGTGCAGAAGTCATAACGGGTGTGTGTCTTTCTCTCTCTCCAGAAGACCTTGTGTGAAGCCTAGCTGCTGGTTGTTGGATCCAAGACAAAGACACTAGGGGAAGAAAGCCACCTACAATTCTGCCTATAAGAAAAGCCTGAGCCAGGTGGGCCACCAGAAACTGCACATTTACCAGCCAAAGACTTCAGGAATACAACTTCAGCCAGAAGACAACGGAATCATCCAACCTCCACACACTGTGTAAAGATTTTTCTTTGTCTGGACGCTAATCCAACCACAAATCTACCCCTCATCACGATTGTAATCTATTTGTGTGTGTGATTCTCGTGTGGGTGCGTGCATTAATGTGTAGCGTAATTTTTATTATTTTATTTACATTGAGTTTAGATGGTTAAGTATAATAAACTCACCTTTTTCTTGCATAACCTCAAGAAAACCTGTCCATTGGTTCTTTTACGATCATAACAAGGTAAAAGATGAAACACTCACTGAAGTGGTAAGCACACCCACTGTTTAAAAAGGAATAAACCCTGTTGTGGTCAAATAAGAGGAAGGATAAGAGGGGAGCCTTGTGACCCCTCCTCACCTGATTGTAACAAGCACTTTTCACAATCAACGGACATCTCAAAGCACTTTACAGCCAATGACGTAGTGACTGTTGTAATGTAACTTACATTTATATAGCAACTTTAATGTAGGAAAATTTTCATAGGTGCTTCACAGAAGTGCTATCAAACAAAAGGAGCCACATAAGGAGATATAAATACAGGTGACCAAAAGCTTGGTCATAGAGATAGGTTTTAAGGAGGGTCTTAAAGGAGAAGATAGACCAGACCATCTGTTATTAATTCTTAGATCATGAACTGGTCATGACCTCTGAAATTTGTACCAAAACCCCTGAGACTCTTGCAGGTAAAATTCCTTTTATCAAAAATGAGAAGGAGGACAAAACAAGTTAACAAGTTCTTTTCATGCCTGGCTGTCCACTCCTCACTTGGCGATAAGGTTATCCTGCATGAATTTGGCTACAGCAGAACCTGGGATCTTTCCACAAGAGAAATATGAACTTCTCTCTTTTGGATCAGTCATTACTTATGACTTTCAGGGTGGCAAGGATATCTTGATATATTCCAATTGACCTAACTGGTTGCCTTGGAGTTGAAGGCTTGAAAAGGCAGCACTCATATGGATCCAAGACTTTTCGGTTAATGACATACAAATGCAGTTTAAGTTGAGGGAGCCAGTGGCTATTACTACTCTGAAGGCTTATAGAATCAGCTAACAATGGGTACAGATATCCAGCTTCAGCTCCTGGGGAACCTAGTAACAAAGGAACATAAGACCAGCAGTAGGGCATGTGGCCCCTTGAGCCTGTTCTGCCATTCAATGAAATCATAAATTCAATGATCTGGAACCTAACTTCACATACCTGCCTGTGCCCCATAATCCTGAATAACTTTGGTTAATAAAAATCTATCAATCTCAGATTTAAAATTAACAACTGATCTAGCATCAACTACCATTTACAGGAGAGTTCCAAATTTCTACCATTTGTGTTATCACAAACACTGAGACCAGAACTTGCAAAATGTCACTTGTGTACATCTACATGAACGACCTGATTTGTTATTTGGCACCATTCACAATGTTCAGAATACGTTACTGAGTTTAAATTTCAAGGGGTGTCACCTAATGGGTCTGAAGCTAAGTGATGCACCATCTGAGTCTCAGAGGATCGGTGGATATCCATGGGTCGTGCTGTAAATTTCTCCCCTTTGACTCTATCAGTGTAAAAATTCTGGCCAGCTATAAGGATAGATAAATGATTTCATTCCTAAAGAAATCTAACATATCTAGATAAAAGCAAAATACTGCGGATGCTGGAAATCTGAAATAAAAACAAGAAATGCTGGAATCACTCAGCAGGTCTGGCAGTATCTGTGGAAAGAGAAGCAGAGTTAACGTTTCGGGTCACTAATCAGTTAGGAGAAGAAAGTTTTGGTTTAATCAGAATAGAAAAACATAACATCCTAGAAGTAGTTCTTCTGTACTTGGAAATACATTTCCTATGTTTATTCTAATTTGAAGAGGTTAACATAGTCCCATTATAATGATAAGTTCCTGAGAGCACAATGATTGCACAGTCCAACATCACAGAAGCAATAAACCAGGATATGCTTTTGCTTTACATGCTGGAAATATTACACTGTTCCTAAACAAAAATGACACATATGAGATATATATCCACATCTCTTGTAATGAAGACTGACAGGAAGTTCTTCAATTCTCAGTAACAGGTTAGATGTGACTATTAAAGGGACATTACCTTCATAAAAAAATTAATGGCAAACTGTCTTCTACTTTGCAAATGCGCATTGTAATGACATCACATCAAAATCCACCATCACAATGAAACACTGTCACATTAAAACACATCATTGAAAGATAATGTAACTTCACACTAAAACACACCATTGTATTGAAGTGCAACATCACAATAAAATTAACCCTCACATCAAAACCTACAATCACGCTGAAATTCTTTGCTATCTGCTACAAACATGCATTGTACAAGAAAGTCACACTTCACAGCACCTGTCTATGTACTTCAAGGGCACATGTACAAGCTTGCAGGTGTTAGCTTTGGCTCAGTGGTAGCACACTCACCTCTGAGTTAAAAAGGTTGTGGGTTCAAACTGCACTCCAGATACTATATAATATAGTACTATGTAAGTTCTGAAGAAGCGTCACTGACCTGAAACGTTAACTCTGCTTCTCTCTCCACAGATGCTGCCAGTCCTGCTGTGTATTTCCAGCATTTCTTGATTTTATTTCAGATTTCCAGCATCCGCAGTATTTTGCTTTTACTATATAATCTAAGCTGGCACTTCAATGTAGTTCTTGATAACATTTATTCCTCAATGGAAGCATTGCTGTTTCTGGGACCTTGCTATGTACAAATTAGCTGCTATATTTCTTACATTACAATATGACTATCTTTCAAAAGTACTTGATTGATTGTGAAGTGCTTTGGGTGTTACATCAAGGCATATTCTTTCTTTCAGTTTTATAAGATAATGACAATGCCACTTCATTAAATGCTCACAACTTTGTGCAGCAAGCCTCGCTTTAGAGCATTTTAGATATGCTCTTTATAAATGTCCAGTTACTGTTCTTACTACAACAGGACAATTTCTCCATACATAAACAAGCAAAACACCTTACTTCATTTGTCCTTTATGATGATTGGCTTATTACTGGGAAATTCACAACTAATTTAAGCAAACAATCTGCGTTAAAGTAGTCTTGAACACCACACCAAACTCTGTAGATCAAAGGGCTGTTCACTCTCACTGGGAGACACTGAATCAGCCAGTATTAAACAGACCTTTAAGAGGCTTGGTCTTTATACCTCAAAGTTTCACTTGTGGATGTTGGAACAGGCTAATCCATTCCGAGTGACATAGCTATCAGTCAGAAGGCACATCCATATGTGTGTATTTTTGCCCAACTTTATACATCTAACAGTGGTGAGAGTGTCAGACCAGATAGGGTGAAGATAACTATAGTAGTTTCTCCTTGGTATTGTCATTTGCAGAAATTAAATCTAAATGTTTTAGCAGAGTCGATTTCTTGTTTCTATCTAGAAGACCTTGTTCGCATTCCAGAAGAAATTCTCCACATAGGGCTAAGAATGATATACGTTATTGATTGGTTGTTGAAGACAATGGAATTTTTTATCTCAGAATTTATATAAAGGATGACAGATGACCTCAAAGCCTCCAGAAAAACTTCTTCTCATATTATTTATAGTGAAATATAGTTCAGGTTTCCTGATGTATACATCAGGATTTAGATCTTGATTTCTGTAGTAGATCAAATATTTTGTAATATGCCAGGGCCCTCCTGAATTTACATCAAACCAATTCTACTGGAGTTTATAGTCCTTTTGATAATTTCCTAAAGTACCTTTCAAATTGAAACTTTCCACAAAGAAATAGATTCTAGTGGGATTGGAATTTGGGGGTTCACAGCCTCATGAATCTTCCATACAAAAATACGTACACTATTGATGTAAACTAGCTATCTTGAAACAGACATAATCATCACGTTTGCTAGTTGGAGAAGTTCATATGCTAGTAATTCAATCTTCAGACAGGCAAATCTTTCTGGACAGTATCACTTGTCGCCCTAACTCCCTAGTTTACCAAAAAAGTCATGATTTCCATTTGCCACAGGATAAAACCTTTCCAAGATTTTAAATGTGGCACCTTCATATTAGCAGCATGAAACTAGTGATTTGCCATACTATTCAGAAAATAAAATAGAATTATCCATTAGTTTAGGTTTGTGTCGTGATTCAACTATATTCACTGAGGAAGTTCATTTTTCAATTTACTGTAATCCTGCACAACTGTTGATTACATCACTCTTTTCTGTTCACTTTCAGATCAGGATCTGCTTGGCTATGTTATCTGTTAAAACTCACTCAGCAAGAACAGTTGTTGCTACATTGGCAAATATGAAAGCAGTTTCCATTGCTAAGTCTTTCAGAGTGGTTACTTGAAGTTACATTCATAAGTTAACTTACAAATTATCAGCATCATCATGTCAATCACTCTGTATTTTCTCCTTCAACATTATCCTCTCAATATTTTGTAGTTCTTTTGCTGACAAATGTAACAAGCAACAATGAAACACTTTCAATTGTAAAATTTTTGTTAAATACAACACCAAAAAAAATCTAAAACTCTCAAGGAGGAGACTATTGGGTGGGGATGTACCTTATTACTCAAAGAAGCACTGGATTAAGTTGACATGTCTGAACTTTATTCCGTTGAGATGCGACTTGTGGAATGATATTTAAAGCACAAGCTGCTGCTGTAGCATTTAATTTGTATGACAGTAATTCTATTAATTATAAGCAAGTGCCTGGAGTCACTAATTATTGGCTACTAGCTTTAACATATCTTCTCCAACATGCCAATCTCTGACAAGGAGAAGAGAGTGGTTGTTCATGTTTTTCTTTTAGATATTAAAATGGGCTGCAGTTCTCCAATGTATGTTATTTAAAGGTATTGTTCTCATAGGATCTAAGCTTTGAACTAGATTTCAGTTAGAAACAAGTTTTGTCCGGTTTATCTCGCCAGTTACTGAACTGTTGGAGGAAGTTACAATGGGATGTGCAGGAGTGGCTTTCACCAAGAATGGAGATTTCCAGAAAAAAAAAATAACCAATTTTACATTTCAATTCTCATCTCTCAGTGAGTAAGGTTAATGTGGGAACATTATGATATATAGGAAATAAATTCGCTAAGGGATCCAGTGGCATGTTCCCAGAGGAATTTCATTAATGACTCTGACCTTTGATGGCAAATGTAGCAACTTCCTATTAATTAATTTCATAATCAAATTCTGTCAGGCAGCAACAATTGGGGGATTTATGGAACTGCAGCTAATTAAAAAATAATATAGCATAATACATACAAAATTGTCACTGTAAAAGTTTATATGACTTGCCTTCTATTTCTGTCGTTTGAACACTGTTCCATTATCAGCATTTATATCAAAATGGTGTCCTGTTGTCACCTATCACCTGTGGCAAGCAACCACTCAATTCAACATTAAGAGTTACAACTGCATTCACTTAAAAAGTCATATTATTTATCATATTAGCTGGCTTGCATCATGTTTTGAACCCTTTGATTGTGTCACAGCCTTGCAGCACGCTCAAAGCCAAACACAGCATGTTATGTCCATTTGACAGTGATTACCCTTCAAAGAAAAGGTAATGGATGTTTTGAGGAAGTGAAAGGTGCTATATAAATGCTTTCTTTATGCCAGACATATTATTGCTGGACAGTCTTATCAAATGGATTTTCACAGTGGCGCAGTGGTTAGCACCGCAGCCTCACAGCTCCAGCGACCCGGGTTCAATTCTGGGTACTAGCCTGTGTGGAGTTTGCAAGTTCTCCCTGTGTCTGCATGGGTTTCCTCCAGGTGCTCCGGTTTCCTCCCACAGCCAAAAGACTTGCAGGTTGATAGGTAAATTGGCCATTATAAATTGTCACTAGTATAGGTAGGTGGTAGGGGAATATAGGGACAGGTGAGGATGTGGTAGGAATATGGGATTAGTGTAGGATTAGTATAAATGGGTGGTTAATGGTCGGCACAGACTCAGTGGGCCAAAGGGCCTGTTTCAGTGCTGTATCTCTAAAAAATCTTTCTCCATGTTTGTGTGCAGTGGCTCGTGTAAGTAAAACATCTGATGTAATGATTTAAATGCAAGTGACTCTTATCAACAACAACAACAATTGCATTTATATCAAGTCTTTAACATCGCAAAACATCCCAAGGTGCTCACAGGAATGTTATCAAACAAAATGTGCCACTGAGCCACATAAGGAGACATTAGGAATAAAGATCGGGATGAAATGATTAGAAAGATTGAAACATACACAGTATTTTTGTTTGTATTACAGAAGTGAATGCACTTTTCCCCAATTTCTATAACCCCTTCCCCCAGTGCACCACCCCCACCCCCCCCCCCCCCAATTTCCTGTGAAGATGCTGACTCTTACTGGGGTTATGGCACCATGACACCATGATAGCCAGGAGCACTCTGCTACCTCATCCAGATTGCTATTCTTTACTTCTGAGCCTAGTTTTGACAGTCAACAGTGTTACAGCCAAGCCTGATCCTGTCCTCACTCAACAGGCACACAATGTACTCTGCTTAGTTCAGGTGCACTGAGGCCAATTGTCCTATCTTACTGTCCCCTTGGCTGAGAACAATTTAGCTACTTGCAATCTTCCTGGCCCAATACCACACTGGGATAAATAACCTTGCATACCTGTAGTGAACTATGAAGAAGAAAAAATAAAACTTTAAAAAAATGGGGAATGGTAAATGTGTGTGTGGAACAAACCAATTATGCTTCTTCAGTCCTGAAACATCTTAATCCAATATACATTAAGTTTTATAAAATGGTACACTTAACCTCAGCATTTGATGCAGTTTGGTCTGCCGTAGTTAAATGAATTGTTTTAGGAAAGTAGCCAAATTCATTGTATACTGTACTCAGCCTCATTATTAACTATATTAGTATTAAACTACTAAAAAAAAAACTTAACTTAAAACTGCATTTCCTATCCAAATGGATAACTTGAAAAATTAACAACTTATTGTTTATTCTCCTCCATCCAATATGATGAAAATATAAAGTGCTGAGCAATCCAGCAAAATGCATTGTAGTTTTTTAACCCTTCAACTGCTGTGGTCCCATGAACTCAATTCCTGTTAATGAAGAAAAAGCATGATAGCTATTTAAGCATTAATCTAGGCAGCATTTAGCGTGGAGACAGCTTCAGTCATAAAAACTGCTCATTATTTATGCATCTCTTATAATGCCTTCAAAATGGTCGTGTTTTAAGTGTCCGGGTGACCTATTAGACCTTGATGACGGATGACCTTTCCCAGTTCCTATATTTCAAGCAGTGACATTCGTTTAGCTTCCTAGACACTGATGTCATCAGTTGCCCCAGGTCCATTAACAGCATTGTACAGCTGAAAAAATGAACGTGTACAATGCACAAAGTAATATCATCTCTAGACTATGTTACAACATGAAGTAAATAGCAGCATGTCCGAAAACATGCCGTGTTTCAACAGTCAGTCAATTCGAATCATTGCTACCTGTGTCCATTGGATTGATCACAACTATTAAAATTCTCGCTTTGCAATCTTTGGTCATTTTATAACTTTGTGTTTACTTGCTGTGCATCTTGTGCTGTCTTCACAAATGAGGAAACTTATGAAGACACCAACATTTTTTTTAATGTATTTTTTTTTAAACTGCCATTTATATCCCTAGCGACACGGCATCGTAAATGAATGACTTTTCACAGCAACGGAACAAATTGCTTCTAAAATCCTTTCTCAACACATTTCATGTAATCGATGTTCATGCAAATTGGGGATATAATAAGTAATCAACTCTATTCTTTTTCAAACGAATCCGGTTTGAAACGCTGGCACGCAGTGCTGAACACAACTACGAATTTTCGCAAAGGACAGGGTTTCACGCTTGGAGGGTGGTGAAGACAAGAGTTTTATCATTGCGATTTTACCACGATTGTTAAAACGTGTCACTGTACAGAAAGGTTCAGCAGCCCATTGAGATACTCAATAAAAAGTGGGGACGAAAAATTCAATGTCGCGAAGATTTAGTAAATGAATCCAGAATTTAAATCAGCATTTGTCGGGGTAAAGGGAAATGTTGAACAGTGTATTGGGGATAGAAAACTAACTTGACGCTGACTGTACTTCAATGGCCCCACCCACAAAGTTTAGATGCAAAGCACGAAAACAATATTGACCTTCCTAATGTAACAGTTCCGCTGACCTTCCAGAGAGATCAGCTGACGTGTCTGCTCTCTCTCCTTGACCTCCCCCCCAACCTCCTCCAACACCCTTTTCCTAGTTTATCACTGGGCTGAGATCATCTGAAGAATCAGTTTGAGCCCTTCCTTTTTCAAACTCCTCGAAAAAGTCACCATTTGACTTCTGGTGGGAGTGTTGTTGGTGGTGTTGTTTGGGGAGGGAGGGGAGATTAAAACACTCCAAACATCATCCAACTTTCAGACGTCCTCTGGAAACCCTGTCTGCAGACGTGAAGTTTTTGGAGATTTACTTGTTTTTATTACACTAAGCTTTTTAATATTAAAAAAAAACCGATTTGATGCTCGTGTTTCCCAGAGTGTCCGGTTTACAGATACGACTTTTGAGCAAGTTAAAAAAGGATTTTTTTTTCCCCCTGGGGCAGTCTTGTCCTCCATACCCCCGGATCATTCTTGTGGAATTGTATCCTGGTTAAGATTGGCCATCCAGTCCTTTACTGCACGCTACGCTTTCTGTCCTTTAAGTCGGTAAATATCTGAACTGTATTCCTGAAATGAACTGACCACCTCCTCCCGGTGTCATCACCAATCATAGGGGAAAAGATCCAGAGGAGTCTGAATGCACAGGGACTTGCTGACACCCACTCGCTATTTACTTCCAGTAATCAAAGGCACACAGATTTGATGCCCCTCTCTGTAAGCACTGGCGTTGTTTAAAAACGGTAGCATTGTAAAACACTGAAACAGGTCAGCACTGTTTGCTGCTAGCTATTAACAGAACGTATTTCTGCTGCGAAATAAACAAATATGAAAAAAAAATTAAATTGCACAGGGCCAGTAACAATGCTAGAATCGGGTTACTGAATAGCTGAATAGAAAATGCCATCCACGTTAATTACAACATCTCTGCAGAAATTAAATAGTTGGAATTGTCCAGTTTTTTATGGGCTGAATACACATAATTAATTGCTTCATTGTAATTATTTTCAAAAACGAGCCTTTGTAATCAGTGTTAAAAGGACACTGCCTTAATTCTACACTTGGAAAGACAACACTTTGCATCTTTAATTGCACTGTTCACAAAGTGCAGAGTTAGTCTATCTGATATTGTTTGTTTTCATCTGGAGCAACCTGGACTGCGCGCTTAACTGGACCAGGTTTCAAACACATAGAAATATGTCGATAGACAGACACAAACTCAGACAAAATAATGTTTGCGTGCATTTACTAACCCCGTCCTTTCGCGTCAGCCAACATAAACATTCCTTCAGGATTCACTTTCAGATCGACAAGCTCGCAGAACAACCTTTCAAAAAAAAGCAAATATCTTTATCAACGACAACTCGTTTAATATTTAATAAGCGATGTGTACTTTGGGCCTTTTCTATTGAAAGTAAAATACTACTAACAACCTAAATAAACATTTGCTGCGAAGGGCTGATAATGGGCCATATTTCCCGTACTCAAGGCAAGCAGCTGCCCGTCTAGCCCTGCACAAAATTTAAAAGATCCACTGCATAAATCTCGCCGAGTCGATATTGAAACTACAGTGCTACAATGCTAAGTTTATCTTCACTTCTGCACTGTTCCCTGTGGCTGATCGAATTGTTTTCCGCAGTTTTAAGCTATTCGGACACACACGACTGTGACTGTTAAAAGCCTAGACACCTCACTGATAGTTTACTGAGTGCGAGTAAATCTGCTCGTTCTGCGATTACAAAAATTCAATGATGTTTCCAAAGGTAAATATTTGTGACATTATTGGAAAAATATCCTGGACCCCCAACCACACACTATCCTCTCTTCCCACCACACACACACTTGTATATAAGAACATAGGAGGACAGTGTTTTTATCTTTGCAAAAATCTACAGAAATATATTTCTATTCCCATATTCAACACTGAAACTATTTGCAATTTCTGTACAATATTATGAATTAATGCATTATTAGATTGGTTGCTGCTAATGTTTTCATCGGCTTTTCATTTACTTCTCTTCGCGGTAATAATGCAAACAGACGTCCTTCATAGTTTTTAAACTGTCGTTTATTTTTTGCGTGTTATTCCCTTCGTGGAAGGCCTGAGAGTGGAGCACGTTACTTTGAAAGTAACTACAGACCTCGGTATAATTCCACATTTATGGCTGAAATTATGTTTCCGATAATTATTCGAGACAGGCTTATAATAAAGGACAAGGGAAAAATTAAAGACGGACCTAGATTCACTAATAGGTTACCTTTATCAATATTTATGTTTACTATAGATACCTCTTTTTAGAAGTTGAGTATCAGGGGCAGTTTAAAACTGTGGATTTTAAAAGCTAGATAATCGATTTAAGTGTGTTTTTAAAAAATATATCTTGCTTTGTTTGAACCAGTTTACTTCTTTGTAAAGTGTTTTCGTCAATCTTTTTGTTTTAAACTGTTTTATTGGCTGCTTTTTCTCACGTTTACCTGGCTGGCGCAGGAACACCTGGTTAGAGAGGCACGTACACATCCACACACAGAGAAACACAAACATACAGAGACAAACGCACATACAAAAACACACACAAATACAGAAACACAGACACAAACGCACATACAAAAACACACAAACACAGACACACAGAGAAACACATACAAATACAGAAACACAGACACAAACGCACATACAAAAACACAAACACAGACACACACAGAAACACACATACAAATACAGAAACACAGACACAAACGCACATACACAAACACAGACACAGAGAAACACACATACAAATACAGAAACACAGACATAAACGCACATACAAAAACACACAAACACAGACACACAGAGAAACACACATACAAATACAAAAACACAGAGACACAAACGCACATACAAAAACACACAAACAGACACACAGAGAAACACACATACAAATACAGAAACACAGAGACACAAACGCACATACAAAAACACACAAACAGACACACAGAGAAACACACATACAAATACAAAAACACAGACACAAACGCACATACAAAAACACACAAACACAGACACACAGAGAAACACACATACAAATACAAAAACACAGACACAAACGCACATACAAAAACACACAAACACAGACACACAGAGAAACACACATACAAATACAAAAACACAGACACAAACGCACATACAAAAACACACAAACACATTCACACAGAGAAACACACATACAGAGAGACACATGCACAGACATAGAGAAACACAGACAGAGACACACACTGACACACACATACAAGCACGCACAGACACACAACACACATATTCAAGAGGGCTTTGACATGGAACATTTGTACCTATTTATTCTCCTCGTTTTCTCACCCAAAATACAAATTCATTCCCTTTAGTATAAGTGTCGAACTTTTCAATGTATGGAAGAAACAATTTGTAAAATATTGAAACAGTCGTTCTCCTTTAAAAAAAAGGAACAAGAAGTTTAACTAAAATCCATCAACTAGATTTTCCCTTTCAACAAACTGACGATGTAATTGGTATCAACATATGTTTTTTTTCTCTGTGTGCGTGTAATAAGAACTAATAAATTATAGTCAAACCACATTCAGTATAGACAATGCTAATTAGGAAATGTGTGCGGCGTTCTGATCTATGTGAAGTCCTATCAAGCCGCACTGCGGGTTAATAGTTTTGTTAGTCTTGATACACGTCTGCTGCTACAATCTGTGTTGATTCTGAGGCACGGCACAGTGTAGGACTGGCCAAGCACAAACAATACACCGTCAGTGAGCTTTAATATTCCTTCAACATTGTAACACTGAAATGTTGATGTCGACATGTTAGCAATTCTTTGAAATGGTGGAGTCTGAGCCCGAGCCCATAACGTAACTCCCCAGTCAAATATAGGTTATCGATTTCCATTAAACAAACTCCATATAAAATAACAGCATCTACTTAGCTGAATTATGTATGTAAACAGTGCATCACATCGATCTTCTTCCTATTTGCACGCGAAAGGGAGTCTGTTTGTAAGCAGACATGTGACGCGAATTCTGTAACTTGAGAAAGTCTCGAGATAGTTATTTATTAATAATCGCCCTGGAAGTAGAATTCTGAGTATGTCGGCAAATTCTGAGCCCAGTAGAATTCCCACAGACTGAAATAGGTTTATTTATTGTTAAAATGGTACGTGACACAGAATTTTAACTAACCCCGGCAATATTGCAGTCATGACAAGCTAACCTCACTGCCTCATAAATATGCTGGATGATTCCGGCGACGAGTTAAATGTTGCTCTCATGCTCTATGTTGTGTTACTTCAAGATTGTTTTTCCTTGTCAGCCTATACGTAATATATCTTTTTTATTATTATTAAAGGGCAGATTATAGCTACAAAGTCACCGTTCGTGAACCCCCCCCCCCCCTCTCCCCCTTGCCTCTATGTTTTCAATACCACGATTGTTTGGGCTAATTAACATTATTTCTTTTTATTCTGATGCATTACATATACTTGCAGTATAATATACACATTTGTTTGATTCTGGCATTTATTGACTATATTTATGCCTTCATTTAAAATCATTTTAACCAGACCATTGTTATTTGGCACATTATCTAAGATTTTCGAAAAATGACATGTGGGGGAATGTGTTTCGCCTTCTCGCCGCTGATTTTAGATCGTGAGTTAGATCGAGATTCAAAATACATGTTTGTTGCCATTCAGAAAAAACTTTTACCAGATTCTTAAAACGTTCACTGCAAACATCCTCTACACAGCGAAAGAAACATTAAACGTTTGTTTTCCTTTCTCATCTGTTTTGTTACAAGTTTGATCTTCCTGAGCAAAGTGAACTTTAAAAAAAAAACTAGGAGGACATAGCAACTGCAAATTGCCAGTCTATCTTTTTTCCATAATTATCAGGATAAATGTCCTTATGAGAGAACGCTTCTAATTATGCCTTTATAAGTTTTTTTTGATCCGTACGAACGTATATTTACAAATTTAATAAAACAAGAACAGTTTGTTGGTTTGCCGTGGATTTTTTCCTTTGTATTATTTGCCTGACTAACCGAGAATTTAAAGAAAGCTCGTCCCCCAGTGCGGGCTGACAGCGCCCTCTGAAGGACAAAGGGGAACGATGTGACCCCCCCCCCCCCCTCCCCCACCCCCGGCCCAGGGAACATCCTGCTTCCCTGACATTAATGTTCTGCTAAAAGTAAAAAAGGAAAACGAATATTAACGCAATCAGGAGACCTTTAATGCTCCGCGCTGTGCCGGGAGAGGAAAACTACAAGAATAACTTCCGACCGATTAACTTTCTTGAGTAAACTGAAAGATTTTCCGTGCACTCAATTGCAGCCCGTGTACCTGTAATTACCAACGTGAGTGCTGAGGATTACAGAGCACATGTAACACAGAGCGTCCATTCTTAATCTTTCAATATAACTGCTACAGTAGTTTAATGCTGCAGAAATGTATAATTTGACTTCAATGAAAATCTATCTAGTAACGAATATAAAACCAGCGCCTTCTGATTTGAGACTGGCGATTATTCCAAAGTATATGTTCCGTATCTGTTTTATTTGTTATTATTTTGTAATGCGACCAATGTAAGTTGTTCAATGTTTAGAATATTCCTGTAAGTGACGATATATTGCTATTTTGTACCAATTAGAAACTATTAATCGTGTGCTTGGAATTACTTTTCAGCACTTTCTGTACTTAAAAGTTGATTCGCTTTTTTTTTTACCTGCAACGATTTCGCCCTCTAACAGTATGTGAAGTCAGTGAACTTCTACCTAAGCGCACTAACATGGGTTTGTGCAAAGACATAGTCGATGGCACACAGTAACCATCATCTCATTCACCACTGGGAACTGATTCTTACTTCTAATTGAGAACATGGGAATTTTAGATTTCCTTAAAAGAGTTTCAAAAGTTTACAAAATTATCTAGTGTGACCACGGCTTCACAAATTCATCCCGGAAATTGATTTTATGATTCGAGAAGAGTTTGTGTAAAATTATTTGTACAACAGGCATATTTGAATAAGCAAATCGAATTCGAAATATTATTTGCTTTACCAATTAAAATATAATGGAAACAGTAACACGTCAAACCACCTTTATATTGAAGTTTGGTACAGTAGGGAAGATTAAAACTGAGAAACCTTGATATCTTCAAGCCTGTTGTGTGTGAAACTGTAAATCTCCCGCATTGTGTGACTACTATTTCAAACAAACTTTTTTCAAATTGATTTAAAGCCGTATTTGCATGCGTTTTTAAAGGATCCTGCATATTTTAATTATTGTTTAATTTATTATTCAAAGTCTAATCTAGTGGAGGAGGTTTAAGCCTGACAGTGAAAATTGAAAGCTATCCGTTTCCCAAATGCTTTCAGGTGATTAATTTAATACAAGATATTACATTCAGGAAAAAACAACTCATTTCCTGATTGAGTTAGATTCTTGCCGTTGCGTGGAGAATGATCCAGGCATCCGAACGCGCAATTACCAACCAAATAAAGGTTCCGGAGCAGTTGCCTTGAAAAACAATACAGAATTGAAACGTTTATTTCAAGCTTCCATTAACCGCACTTCGAAACTGGAAAAACTTAATCTGAAAAATTCAAATATATAACTTTGCGGGTGAAACTTTCCCTTTTAATGTGAGTTCTTTTAAACATTTATTTAAACAACCAGGTAAACCCCAGCCAGCAGCATGCAGCCTTTTTACTGTGAGGAAATGGAAGTGTTGAAACCTGTTGCAGTGGTTTATTGAGTTTAACAGCTTTTGAAGAGAGTTCATTCCCTGAACCTACTCTTCATTACACATTAACCCAACAATATGGTCTCAAAGCACATGCCTGCAAGTATGTACTCCAAATGGTTAATTTAGAGTGACACTACGAAAATATTTTTAAGGCTTGAACATCTAATTGGATTGATAATATGGTTATGTATCAAGAATACGATGTGCGTTCAATTTAATTTATACGAATATAAACATAATTTTAATTTATAACATCTACTCTGGCTTGCTGTATTATCTGAATATGTTTCAATAAAGTACATACAATGACTTCATACCAGTACAAACTTTGCAGCATGCCTTCATTATAAAGTTGGTAATATGCTATATTTTAACCCATGTGGTACTACCATCATGGACATGCAGAAGCACAAAAGCATTTCATAATTTAAAAGAAACATCATTGTTATAGATGAATATCTTTGTGGAGTGGGTGAAGGTTTCAGACATGAATTCACATTTGGTGTTCAGATGATGTTTCTAAACTGCTTGCATTTTTTTTTTGTCACGTGCACAACTAGACTGAGCTGCTGGAAACTCATTCCTGAGATATTCATTATCCTTCCAGAGTACTTCACTGGTGTGGAATAAGATGTTATGTTTTGCAAGTGTTGCACGAGGCACTTGTTTTGCTTCCACATATAATCGCTGGCCTAACAACACAACTCCTGAAACAACAGACAGTTCCACTTAATACTTTCAGTCTTTAGTACAGTGCCATTTTCAGTTTCCTGGCAAACATCGCCCACCGTCTCAATTCTGCCTAAGAGTTAGCTTTGCGCCTTTTGTCTCAGTGTGCCAGAAATAATAAATCTGACAGCACTGCCCTTCTCTTTCCTCCTTCCCCATGTTGTGATTTTCCCATCTACTGCCTTCTCCTTCTTGACCCTGGGTACAGATACCACATGAACAGTGTGGGGTTACCATGAGATGGTCCACATCTTAATTCTCCACCAACCAACTAGTTCAGATCCCCCCGTCTCTAAAAAATAGTAATGTTTTACAGTGTCATAAGTAGAGGGGCAAGAGAGACTGCGGTGGGGTTGATCTGTCTGCATGTGGGATTATATTGCATTGCATAGCTCCTCAAATGTATGTGTTACATATATGAAAACAGATGTGATCAGGACAGTGATGCACATAACTGCTGTTACTGTACTGTACTGACAGGACTAAGGAAAGAGATAGAGCAGTGAAACTACTGAATCACCACTTAAAATTCTCTTCTCATGCTCAGTGCTATGGGTGTTGTTCATATGATCTATGGGCACAGATGCTAACTAAACCGTGGCAGCCAAGAGCTCTCCACAGTTCTCTCTGCACATATGAACTGTCATTTTCAATGGGATGGCACCGCTGTGATCCAAATAATTAATTCTATGCATGCAATGAAACAAAATTTTCAAAAAGACAATTAGCATTTACTGCTTAAATGACCAGTTCACCTACAACACAACTGAAAAGTGACTGCTACAAGGCTAGTTGGGTATTTGAATATCTGACCCATATATTCTAAATGTATATTTCCCGGGATCTCAGTCTTTCAAAACATTTTATCCCCATCAGATTTTGCTCCTTCCTCCATTCTACAGTTTTTAGATGATCAAGGGTGGCATCACGGTCACTTACTTTGTGATTTAGCTAATTATTCCAGTTTTTTTCAACCATATGTGATTTTAAAAAAAACCTTTGCCTTCCACTTGGGTTTCTCAATTAAAAATAAAAGAGAACTTAAAGGGTGGTTCTGGGAGATTTCCTGCCATTACCAATGGTAGCAAATCTATTATTGCCCAGTCCAGTGAAAATCGGGCCCTTTACTGTACCTTTTAGTGGGATATTGTGCAATAACATTACAAGATGCAAACCTCTAGGCACACACAGAGAAGATAACAAACGTTTTTTTTTTCCAGAGGGTTCTTTGTTGGTCTTGAAGATTTTAAAATCTCTCTTGGACAAATCGCACTCAATGGGGATTGTGTTTTTTTTAATAATATACACCCATTCTGATACTACAGTACTCTTAATTGGAAGGAAAGGATTCAAAATATTAATTGTGTCTTTGTTCATGTCATGATAATGATCAAATAAAAGAATAAAAAGTACAGGCTATGATGCACCCTAGAAATACACTGTAGCACGAGCATGTGTTCGATCTGGGTCACTTTGTGACTGTGTGGAACATCATAGCAACGGTATGACCTCATCACCTGACACCACCAGATGACATTTCACCTGCTTCAGGAAATGAATCTCAGAAAATAAAAAAGGAGGAAAAATTGGAAACATTCCAGTTTTGCAACTATGCAAACTAAGGGGATTATCTGCAGAGAATAAAGAAAATATTCTACATTGTCCTGATCATGGGTGATAAGGTTTTGCTCAGATACAATTAAGTTATCTTGGAAGGTTGCCTTTATTCCAAAGTCACATTTATTTCTACAGAAACCACAGACAAACCAGAGTGAATTAGATTACTTTTATCGTGTTCATATTATTATTGCAGATTAAATTTGCACCCCAGCTATGCACAATGACCCTAGAAATGGAAGTACTGTTTTTATTTTGCAGAAAAGAATAGTTTGCACATCTTCTACTAATAGTCCCGATGAATAGGACAGCAACAAGCATTCTGTTCCATGACATCTCTGTTATTTAATCTCTCCTGCCCTCGGTCCTATGACAGACCTTCCCTTTTGTTCTCCACCCACCACCCCCCCCCCCCCCCCACCCCCTTTTCACGTACTCAAAGACTTTTACATTTCTAACATTTGCCAGTTCTGATGAAGGGTCACAGACCCGAAATGTTAACTCTGTTTCTCTCTACACAGATGCTGCCAGACCTGCTGAGTATTTCTGGCACTTTCTGTTGTCATTTCAGAGTTCCAGCAGTATTTTGCTCTTATTATATAAGAATTTTACGACCGAGGATTGATTGAGAACACAGAGTTTAGAAAAAAAATAAGAAAAAGTTACAGCAACACAGGAGACAATCAGCAAAATCACCATAATCTTCACTAAGTACAATTTATAGAAAATAGCTGTCCTTTAGCATACGTAGTACTTGCTGATAAATTATCTCCCCCAATTTATCACAAAGGATATCAACACAAATCCAGATTATATATTTGAAATTCGTCATTAACAGTAATGCTAAAACAACATTGATAAACCAGATTAGGTGGTCATTATCTTATTGCTGGACCTGGTTGGCTGCCACATTTTCTACATTACAACAGTGATTACACTTCAATTAATACTTGATTGGCTGTAAAGTGCTGTGCAATGTGCTGAGGTCATAAAAGGTGCTATATCAATGCAAGTTCTTTCTTGGATATGGCAGTGGACCCATGTGCCAGGCTCTGTTTTGTAACCTATGTTTCAACATCTCTGCCTGTACTCACGAAGAATGGTGCAAGTCCATGGAATTCACTTTTTACATATAAGGATGCAAATTATAACTTTAGGAATTTATTCAAGTGGAAAAAGCTGTATCAATAAAAATAGGCTTTTGAAGTACTGTAAATAAGAAAGCCCTGATTATAATTGCTGATTAGCGAAACTTAGAAACTTATGTATTTTGGAGTAGTTGGCACTAGACATGGAATACTGTGAAGTAAAACTTCAATTAGGAATCCTGGTTTGATTGTTCTGTGTTATTTCTAAGGGCGTATTTAACACTGCTAGTTTAGTAATATCCACTTTGCAGTGTAAATCAGAGGTCAACCTGATTCCTGAGCAAAGAGAAGCGAGGCTTCTTGGAGGCGGTAATCTCACATCACTTTGGTTTAACTCTGCATGGCCTGTAAATCCCTGTTGGACCCCTTGGAAATGTTGTAAACATGCCTCACAATTAAAATGTTCCCCTCTCCAATCTCCAAATATTTAAATGTCCAACTTTTAAGAGACAGCTTGGAGACATGTATGTAGCCAACCTTAAGCAGAGCTCTCTCCTAATCAGGGCAGTTACAGCGTCCGGTAGGCAAGAGTGAGCAATGCAAATATAACTTTGTCTGCCTGGAACCCAAACTGTAGCAACTAGTTGAAAAATGATTCTGTACTGCTTGTGCGAAGAGAAAAAAGTATAGGAGTATGAGTAGTAGGTGATAAGAAGTAACACTCCAAAATGCAACTTCCTTTTTAATGAAATTGGATGAAAAAGGAGTGAGGGAAGGTCCAAGATGATATTTCATCACTTGGTGCAACCTGCGATGGTCAAAGGTAGTGTCATGAAAATGTGGCCTTATCACTTAGCTCTAGAGGCACATTTATGGTGTTAAAAGTACCACAAATGATTTTATTGGTGGATTTTACATTAAAAGTGACCTCTTGAGAGTTCAGTTCAGGGATCCAGCTTAGTTGAACTATCACATTTTTGACAGCTTAATGGCACAGCATGCTTGCATTTAGAGTCTAATGAAGCGCGTGTGTGTCCACAATTCCCCACATAATCAGCTCCCAGCATCAATTGGGCATCTAGGGAAAGCAGCAAGTAGAGTTAGAAAATGAATCAATTGACATCCCCCTTGGGTAATTCAGAGTGGCATTGTCAGGGGTCTGAGACCCAGGACACCTGTTGGCCCTCTCAATAGGTGCATGGCACAGGAAACCTGAGGAGTGGAACAATGTTAAATAAAATGAAAAACAGTTATAAATATTATGAAGGAGAATAAAATTCACTAGGCGAATAAAATTCACTTGGTGAAGAAAGCTCAGGCCTTTTCATTAAAACTGCTTCCACTTAAAGCTATTTGTGTCCATTTTCTTTGAAACTTGACTCACTTGTTATGCTGTCTTCCACAATGCGGAATATTAATTTTGATTAACAGCCACATCAAATGGGATTTTATCAGTCTGTTCACAGTGCGTGTTGTTCAGTCCTGTACTTAGTTGGCCTACACATTGTTTAGCAGTGCAGTGTGATTGACTTGACTCAAAGGGCAGGGTTGCAAAGCAAAGCAGCTTGCTGTGCCATCACTGCCTTTCTGATCACTACAACTTTTTATCTTGGTCTTAAAAATAAACATATGAAAATGCATAATGATAAATTTTGCGCAGATATTGTATCTCCTGTATGAGAAACTATCAACAGTGTCTAATATCACAGCTATGTATCGCAGTAGTGGAGATTTCTGTGTAGGTGTTCTATGAACTAAGGGTTTTGGAAGCTAATAAGGAGTCAATACCTTTTTCCCAGACAGTCAAGCTCGCTTTACTTCAGTTCGTAACATTTGAAAATATAGGGGTAGCCTGACAGCTGTAGTGATTGAGTGCTTAATTGTGAATTTCAGTCCCAAAATCTGTCACTGAAATAAATTCCTTTATTTCAGTTGGGTAAATTGCAGTAATAACTGGCGAAGCTGCAAGACATCAAATGATTCATTCCACCTTGGTGCAGAAAATACTAAAGTTGATGAATTTGAGCGACCCAAACTCAATCTCCTTTTGGCTCATCACAACAAAATATTAAAAACAAGAACCATGGAAAAACCACATTGCACACTGTTAAAGCACTGTTTGGAAGAGGAAGAAAATAACAATGGAAAATACACTTGTCAAATTGTAGGAGAACTATTATAAATGCTGAAAGTGTTTGAAGATAAAAAATATCCATTATTGTGATTAATAGCTACAATTATTAAAAATAGGTAAAATTAACTAAAGCTTTATTAATTGAGAGCACTGTTGTTGAACAATGGGTGTAAAATCAGTTTAAACAGATCCAAGGAAGCTACTGCACCTAGTTACCGCCAACACAACAGTGGCCCAATTCCAGATCCACCAGTTCAAGTTCCTAGTTCTCCTTAACTTTAAAACAATTTACTGATGTTTATTAATCTTGACTCTGCTTCTGCCAAACATATTGCAAATTGAACCAAAAATATTTAAAAATTGACAAACGGAACCAGTTTTCTAACTTCGATTAACTAAAAAAAAAATCTTGTATTACTTAAATACATCGTTGAGTATTTAGGTTTAAAAACTCAGATGGGTAAAAATTTTCCTTTAAGAAAAGAAATGAAATGATTAGGAGTAGACCATTCACTCCCTGGAGCCTGCTCCACCATTAATTAGATCATAGTTGACCTGTACCTTAACTCCATCTATCTGCCTTGGTTCTGTAACTCTTAATAAAAATCTATCAATCATAGCTTTGAAATTTTCAATTGACACCCAGCCACAACAGCATTTGGGAGCTGCGGGGAATGAGGTTCCAGAATTCCACTATCGTTTGTATGAAGAAATGCTTCCTGAATCAGCCCTGTACTGTCTAACTCTAATTTTATGGTTATGCCCCTTGTTCTGGACTAGCCCACTGCAGGAAATAGCTTCTCTGTCCTATCAACTCCTTTAATCATCTTAAATACTTCACCCCTTTTTATATACTAAAGGGAGCACTGAATTAGCAAGAAACTGGCAGTGGTATTAAACGTTAGAGATAATAGGGTTAACTTTTCTGTAAGTTTACTTGCTGGTCCTGTTGCAACGTGAGTAGATTGATTTTAAGTAGTGTTAATGTGATGATAGCGCTCTGAAATGGTGTTGAAATTGTACACTGAGGCACGGTGCGGCTTTCGAGCAAAGAGATCCACCATTGACATGCTGTTCTCCCTTCGCCAGCTGCAGGAGAAATGCCGCGAACAACAGAAGCCCCTCTACGTTGCTTTCATAGATCTCACCAAAGCCTTTGACCTCATCAGCAGATGTGGTCTCATCAGACTGCTAGCAAAGATCGGATGTCCACCAAAGCTACTAAGTATCACCACCCCATTCCATGACAATATGAAAGGCACAATTCAGCACAGCGGTGCCTCATCAGACCCCTTTCCTATCCTGAGTGGCGTGAAACAGGGCTGTGTCCTCGCACCTACACTGTTTGGGATCTTCTTCTCACTGCTGCTCTCACATGCATTCAAGTCTTCAGAAGAAGGAATTTTCCTCCACACAAGATCAGATGGCAGGTTGTTCAACCTTGCCTGTCTTAGAGCGAAGACCAAAGTATGGAAAGTCCTCATCAGGGAACTCCTCTTTGCTGACGATGCTGCATCAGCAGGCTACAGAGAAGAGTGTCTGCAGAGTCTCATCGACAGGATTGCGGCTGCCTTCAACGAATTTGGCCTAACCATCAGCCTCAAGAAAACAATCATGGGACAGGATGTCAGAAATGCTCCATCCATCAAAATTAGCGAACACGCTCTGGAAGTGGTTCAGGAGCTCACCTACCTAGGCTCAACCATCACCAGTAACCTGTCTCTCGATGCAGAAATCAACAAGCGCATGGGAAAGGCATCCCCTGCTATGTCCAAACTGGCCAAGAGGGTATGGGAAAATGGCGCACTGACACAGAACACAAAAATCCGAGTTTTTCAAGCCTGTGTCCTCAGTACCTTGCTCTACGGCAGCGAGGCCTGGACCACATATGTTAGCCAAGAGCGACATCTCAACTCATTCCATCTTCACTGCCTCCGGAGAATCCTTGGCATCAGGTGGCAGGACCGTATCTCCAACGCAGAAGTCCTTGAGGCGGCCAATATCCTCAGTATATACACCCTACTGAGTCAGCGGCGCTTGAGATGGCTTGGCCATGTGAGCCGCATGGAAGATGGCAGAATCCCCAAGGACGCATTGTACAGCGAGCTCGTCACTGGTATCAGATCCACCGGCCGTCCATGTCTCTGCTTTAAAGACGTCTGCAAACGCGACATGAAGTCCAGTGACATTGACCACAAGTAGTGGGAGTCAGTTGCCAGTGATCGCCAGAGCTGGCGGGCAGCCATAAAGGCGGGGCTAAAGTGTGGCGAGTTGAAGAGACTTAGCAGTTGGCAGGAAAAATGACAGAAGTGCAAGGAGAGAGCCAACTGCGTAAAAGCCCCGACAACCAATTTTATCTACAGCGCCTGTGGAAGAGTCTGTCACTCTAGAATTGGCCTTTATAGCCACTCCAGGCGCTGCTCCACAAACCACTGACCACCTCTAGGTGCTTACCCATTGCCTCTCGAGGCAAGGTGGCCAAAGAAAAAGAATGCAGTGATAGTGCTCTGAAATTGTGTTGGGTCAGTTATCACCCTGTTTACACTGGCACCACCATCTTGGGTAAGGTGCTGAGATGGGTGGCTGGAGGCAACTTGCAATATACAAATATGCATACTAAGGATTATGATTGCAATTTTAAGGTACAAGTGCCTCTGCCACTCGAGCTCCTCCCATTTGTTCAGCGTTGAGTGGCCTAACTCTTGGTCCTTAAAGGAACTGCTGGAAGCTGCTCAGAAAATAGCCCCTTTTATTCTTCAGTTTTATTTTTATGGAGCCAGGAGGAGATTTCCCTTTCGTGGCACAACTGTGCACCATACTTAGGAGGTGCCCTCCTCCTGATCCCACATCCTCTGGTGGGGACATAACTGGAGGACATTGGTGGGTTTCCATTATCAAGCAATCTTGGGGGCCCTGATTTCTTGCGCTGAATGGCTTTTATTTACCATGCCTTTTTCCACAATAGCTGAGCTGCAATTGTATTTGAAGGATAGCAAAGTGTACAAGGTAAGAATTCCCAAGGAAGTTCAAATGATGCTCAAAGTTTGTGCAGGAAGGAGAGGGAATATAAAAGGCAGGTATAGTTACAGATCAAATGTTATGTACATCCCTCTCTATACCACAGGGCATTCGTTTCCAGCCCCAACAGTCCCACCTGGGCTTTTCAGATGAGACCCATCTTCAGCATCTCTGTGAAGCCATGCGGACACAATTAAGATTAATATCAATAAAGATAGATTTTGCTGAACCTTACTTTTAACATCCCCCTACCAACCTCTTTATACTTTGGCACTATACACAACTTCAATGATTCTGTAAAGAAGAAGAATTAAACTCCTTCCTAACTAAACATTTTACAACTAATTAAATGAATTGCCTTTTTAAACTGAGAAATGATAGCATTTTGATTACCATCAATTCATTGCTGATCCTGTAAATATTTTATATTCAGTGTGTCAGCTGTAGCACTCACCTCTGAATCAGAAGGTGGTGAGTTCAAGTCCCATTCCAGAGCACAAAATCCAGGTTGACACTTCAGTGGAGTACTGAGAGAGGGTGTTGCCGCTGGAGGGGCCGTCTTTTGGATGAGACATTAAATGTCTGTCTTCTCAGGTGGGCGTGAAAGATCCCATAGCACGATTTTGAAGACAAGTAGAGGAGGAGTCCTGATGTTCTGACCAATAATGATCTCTCAAGCAATAGCACTTAAAAAAAAAATCTGGTTATCACATTGCTGTTTGTGGGAACTGGCTGTGTGCAATTTGATTGCTGCATTTTCTACAATTAATTAATTCTTTTTCTTATATTTCCAATATGTTGCACAGACACAACTTTTGTGACATCAAAAGAGGCAGCGTATTTATCATATCATTATGCCCACTCTCAATGGTGAACTATGGGCATGCAAGAAGTGAGGATAAATCCAGCCCACATGGTATGATATTCATGGGCGTGCCTGCCCTTTCCTTGCATAAACACAGCACTAGCATAAATTGTCTTATAGAGAAAACATCACTTTTTGACGCAGAGAACATTCATTTCATACAGAACGTGTCATAAAAGAGTTGCTTGTAACATTATGCTGCATTTTTGTTGTCAGGCACCAAGGTGGCAAAAGCAAGTAGCTGTGAGAACTCCATTTGCCAGTTCAAAGTTCAACCGTCAGCTATACTCTGAGGGCAGACAACTTGCATCTTAGCTGAAAGCTCCCTGCCTTTTTTCAACTGCTCATTTGGAGCCTGCCAAAGGGAGGGAGCAGTAACTTCCAAGCCCACACTTAGAGACTCATGTGCACAATTAAAGCAATGCAACTACATAAGTAGTCAAAAATTGTTTCAGCCTTTCAAAAGCAGTAAATAGTTTAAAGTATTTGCTGGTCATTCCAAAGTTTACATTGGAGCAAAGAATTGGCAATCACAAACCAAGGGCAGGCAACAATAAATATGGAGGCAGGGCACACAGCCAGTGGGTAACTGAAGATGTGGCATAGAGCTTATATTCTTTGTTTGATGGACGAGGAAGTGGAAGTGTGACGGCTTAAGGTGTGTGAAAAGAGGGTTGCCCTGTTTGGCATTCTGGAGTACACTCTCCAGAGAGCTGCCATGCCGCATGGTTGGCCATGGTCAACTCTGTGTACGCTACCCATATGACCTGGGAGCAGATGCAGAAGAAGATGGCACACCTTAAGGGAGCTGCCAAAGTGAGACTACCGGAGTGTCACTTGTCAGTTAGGCACCCCAAGTCTTTCTTTTGGGCCTCCTTATCTCGAGAGACAATGGATATGTGCCTGGAGGTGGTCAGTGGTTTGTGAAGCAGCGCCTGGAGTGGCTATAAAGGCCAATTCTGGAGTGACAGGCTCTTCCACAGGTGCTGCAGAGAAATTTGTTTGTCGGGGCTGTTGCACAGTTGGCTCTCCCCTTGCGCCTCTGTCTTTTTTCCTGCCAACTACTAAGTCTCTTCGACTCGCCACAATTTAGCCCTGTCTTTATGGCTGCCCTCCAGCTCTGGCGAATGCTGGCAACTGACTCCCACGACTTGTGATCAATGTCACACGATTTCATGTCGCGTTTGCAGACGTCTTTATAGCGGAGACATGGACGGCCGGTGGGTCTGATACCAGTGGCGAGCTCGCTGTACAATGTGTCTTTGGGGATCCTGCCATCTTCCATGCGGCTCACATAGCCAAGCCATCTCAAGCGCCGCTGACTCAGTAGTGTGTATAAGCTGGGGGTGTTGGCCGCTTCAAGGACTTCTGTGTTGGAGATATAGTCCTGCCACCTGATGCCAAGTATTCTCCGAAGGCAGCGAAGATGGAATGAATTGAGACGTCGCTCTTGGCTGGCATACGTTGTCCAGGCCTCGCTGCCGTAGAGCAAGGTACTGAGGACACAGGCCTGATACACTCGGACTTTTGTGTTCCGTGTCAGTGCGCCATTTTCCCACACTCTCTTGGCCAGTCTGGACATAGCAGTGGAAGCCTTACCCATGCGCTTGTTGATTTCTGCATCTAGAGACAGGTTACTGGTGATAGTTGAGCCTAGGTAGGTGAACTCTTGAACCACTTCCAGAGCGTGGTCGCCAATATTGATGGATGGAGCATTTCTGACGTCCTGCCCCATGATGTTCGTTTTCTTGAGGCTGATGGTTAGGCCAAATTCATTGCAGGCAGACGCAAACCTGTCGATGAGACTCTGCAGGCACTCTTCAGTGTGAGATGTTAAAGCAGCATCGTCAGCAAAGAGGAGTTCTCTGATGAGGACTTTCCGTACTTTGGACTTCGCTCTTAGACGGGCAAGGTTGAACAACCTGCCCCCTGATCCTGTGTGGAGGAAAATTTTTTTTTTTCCTTCTTCAGAGGATTTGAACGCATGTGAAAGCAGCAGGGAGAAGAAAATCCCAAAAAGTGTGGGTGCGAGAACACAGCCCTGTTTCACACCACTCAGGATAGGAAAGGGCTCTTTCCTATCCTGAGTGGTGTGAAACAGGGCTGTGTTCTCGCACCCACACTTTTTGGGATTTTCTTCTCCCTGCTGCTTTCACATGCGTTCAAATCCTCTGAAGAAGGAATTTTCCTCCACACAAGATCAGGGGGCAGGCTGTTCAACCTTGCCCGTCTAAGAGCGAAGTCCAAAGTACGGAAAGTCCTCATCAGAGAACTCCTCTTTGCTGACGATGCTGCTTTAACATCTCACACTGAAGAGTGCCTGCAGAGTCTCATCGACAGGTTTGCGTCTGCCTGCAATGAATTTGGCCTAACCATCAGCCTCAAGAAAACGAACATCATGGGGCAGGACGTCAGAAATGCTCCATCCATCAATATTGGCGACCACGCTCTGGAAGTGGTTCAAGAGTTCACCTACCTAGGCTCAACTAGCACCCCAAGTAAACATGCCATAAACAGTTGCCTTTCAACCTACTCCACATTTACTGCTTAACCATGACAAGCCCTCACACAACCATACAGCTCTTTCATTGCCAACACATAATCCAGCATGAGTCATGTTCAAGCTGTAGCATACAACTGAAAGCCTTGCCACATTCTAATTTTCAAAGAACTTCACAGATAAAATTATTGCAGCACCACCTAGCTGTATGATGCTTGCACTGATACACAGGATAGGCTGAATGTTAGGCACCAGTCTGGTACAATCTATGTGCATCTTCAACTTACTGGTCAAGACTGGTCTTGCTGTGTGAATGACAAAATGCGCCATTATACAAGGAAACAAATGAGAACAGGGCTCAGAATTTATAACTCATAGATTCCCTTCAGGTTGACTATCTTGGACACATAAAAGCATCAAGGGAGTCTGCCACATTCAAGCCAAGGCCTCCCCCAAGCTCAAGGCTAGTACCATCTGCTATTATATCTGCTCCCCTTTCTCACTCACTCCCATAAAGTTAAATGCACAACAACCAAACAAATATCATACATAGTTAACATTTTGTAATCAAATTTCTGTCTGAAGATGTACTTCAGAAACAGTATTCCAACATTTGTTCCTTTTCCATTATAGGCCTGGAAAGGTAGCCTGCTAGCACTGACGCTGTTGCGAGCCCCATTATAGAAAGGACATTAAAGGCACACAGCATTTATTAAGTCAGATGCCAGTTAAAAGGAGACACTTGAAACTAAGGGACTATTTTCACTGGAACGGAGAAGACAAAGAGATTTAATAGATGTTTTTTAAATTATGAAAGGTTTTGATAGAGTGAATAGGGAAAGACGATTTCCTCTGGTTGGGAGGGGTTAATGAGACAGGTCAGAGAATGAGGAGAGACATTAGGAGAATTTTTTATACACAGAGGATCTTAGGAGCATGGAATGTTTGCCACAAGGAATGGCTGAGACATTGCTGCTTTTAAAGGATACTTGGATAAGTATTTGAAGCAGAGGAAGAGATAGGCTGACAAGAAGAAAGCTGGGTATTAGGATTAGTTTTGGATTAATCTAGAAAAGAACTGGCACAAACACAATGGGCTGAACAGCTTCCTCTGTGCTGAAAACTTTGAATATTCTAACTTTAATACTTATTTTCAAAGGAGGAAAATCCACCAATATATACACAAATGCATGATAACATTGGTCATCTGTTACCACAGATGCCGACCGAGAAAACTTGCAAAAGCTGATGAATGACACACATCCAGCAGACCATTGAAAAGTTTATCCTGTAGCAATTAGCGATGTCAGTGTTCTACAGATTCAATACACATTATTTAGGACAAGGGGCTTTACAGGAAATTTTCCATCATGAATCAAGTCCCCTGTGCTCTGACCAATGTTGGAATCTGCTTGCTCTCCTGTGTTACACGCTTAGCATAAACCAATCAATAACACTTCAAACTCACTCCAGTTTTAGAATAATACGAACTCACAGATAGGGCTGGATTTTTACTGCTTGCCAATGGCGAGCTTCAAAAAGGGTGCGGCTCATGCGCGACAAGTGCGCCACTGAGCCGCCGCAATATTTCGTGTGGCGGATCATTAACATGGAGAGGGCGAAATGCCCGCCCCCGATGACATATAGGGGCAGGCGCTCCATCCCCCGAAATGGCATCCGGCGCCATTTTTAAAGGGCTTCAGGCTCTTCAATTTCATTTTGATGTTTAGAGGCAAAGGTTTGTTTAAAAGTTAAAATAAAATTTTGTTCACATTTGCAATCCCTTCTCTGAAGCCCCCAATGAATAAACAGTTAATAATTTTTCCTTTTCCCCCAATAAAGTAAATTCCTGATCCCGACCTTTCCCCCTCACACTTTCTGTACTTTGACCTTCAACCCCTTCCCACCATCCACTCAACCAATAGCGTTTGTTTTGGCATTCCCCCCGCCGCACCCTGAAAACTTCACTCCTTCTCTCTCCCCACCAGTCTTCCGCCTCAGATCTCTAAACGGAGATCCAAAGGCACAGGACTTCTGGCCACCAGCCGGAATATCGGCTTGGGACAGTCATTGTGGAAAGGTATATCATTATACCTTTATTAACACTTACCTAAATATGTTAATGTGTTTTTATCACTGAGTGGCAGAGGGCTGCCCCGAGGCCTCACCGCCATCGGTAAAATGGGGCGGGCCTTGCCAGTGTTGAGGCCCATAGTGGGCCTCTCCTGGAAGTATTTTCCGGGCCCCCCGCCACGACCCCTGACATCGGGGGCTGGGGGGGCGCGCGGGCTGGTAAAGTTCAGCCCATAGATTCACTCTCACTCTCTCACCTTTACTGATTGGTCTTGTGAATTCTAGCATCATTGGTAATGATCAATGTACATTCACATTGTTGGGGATATTTTTGTTTCACTTTCTAGTCAATATATTTCTCATTATTTGAAATGCATAATTCAACTGTAGAAAATACTTAATAACAGAAAGGTATATATCCCTCCAAAGGTACAGTGATCCTCATTTTCTGTTTAAAGAGCACCAAAGTGCTATTTTCGAAGTTAGCAACTCCAAACAATCAAATCATTTCTACTGAAACTTTTCAGGGATACTGATCATTGAAATACCTTGCTCTTTTTCCTGTTAATTTTGTTGTTAAAATGCATCCAAAACTTTAAATTTTTTTCACATGTCTGGTCATGGCATGAAGACAAATACATTAATAGTCATCATTTGTAGTAATTATTTGAATTGTGGACTCACATTAAAAGAAAAAAGCAAGATTCCAAAGATAACAAAACTAAGTTGAACCAGGATGAATCCTTGAAATATCCAAGACAAGAAAGATAATTTTACTAAGCACAATTTGGGAAGAAAATCAGGTGAATTGACATAAAAGAATTTGGGAAAATGATGAATCAATGTCTAAGCAATCAAAGGGATTAGTTAAAGGAATAATTAGGCAAACAGGGGATGTTATATCAGAACATCAAACACTACTTAGAACTACTAACAGGTAGTAAATATGGAGGTTTCTCTTTTACTTGCGTTAGATTCAAAAAGGTCTTATTAACAATAACACTTGCCATGCTATAATGAATCATCCAGGACAATGTGTGACCAGAGTTCTATAAAGGTCTTGAGCTTTCCTTCATAAGTTGGAGAGAGTCAGGATCAAAAGGATCAATGAAGGTTTCATCTCTCCCCAGAGGGGAAATGTGGTAAAATCATTTATTACCTTTGTGTGTTTACTGCTTGGAGACATTGGGCAGGATTTATCCTGCCCTTGGAGATGGGAATGGAGGTGGCACACAAAATGGTGTGGGGTGACGTCAGGCGGTGTGCTCAATGCTCTCCTGACTCCATGCCATTTTGTCCTGGACAGGATGGCCTTTCCACCCAAGGCCAATTGAGGCCCTTAAGTGGCCAAGTGGTGGGACGGGGGTGGAGGGAAGAAGAGTTCCAAATTTCCATTATCCTTCATGTGAAAAAGTGCTTCCTGATTTCCCTCTTGAATGTCCTAACTCTAATTTTAAGATTATGTCCCCTTGTTCATAATTGCCCTATCAGAGGAAATTGTTGTGCCCAATTCTCCCAATTTATCAATGCTCAGGTTAGGTTTCCTATAACAATGGAGTTTGGACCTGACATATTTCCTTTATCTGAGAATAATATTTCAAGTCCAATATCTCTTAACCTGGCAACCTTTAACAATTCCAATCAATAGTTTCTTCCCCTTTGTATTTAACTTAATAGACAAAATTTCCACTTCATCTAGACCAGATTCCAATCTTCATAAATATCTCCTGTTTGACATAAAAAGCCAGTCCTCTTCCTTCATAATTTATTGCTTTTCTCCCTGCAGAGTAAACTGGTCACGACAAGTCACTGAAGAATAAAACTATTACCACCCAATGTCATAAAATTATAGAACTTAATTTATGTGTGTTTAAGTTATGTGCATGTTGTTTTGCCATTGTTTTACTTAAAACAGCCTTTTCAAGTATGGGCTGGCTTTGTATCTTGGGAACTGTTATTACGTTTAGAGCTGTGCTAGCATTTAATCACAGTATATTTCTAACAGGTTTTGATGGTAAGATTCATAGCTTATTAAAAAATGTTTTTAGATTAGAGGAGGGCAGCAAATGGCAGATGGCTTGTTTTCCTGGTGTTGAATGCACTCATAAATGTAAATAACCCAAGTTGCAGAGAACAAGCAATATCTACATATCTGCCATTGGTTTAAGTACTTCCTTTGCATCAAACTAATTACACAATCCTGTAGATTTGCACTCCTTTGACAATTTGGTCTCTATATTTTGCTTTGGAACCTGCAGATCACTGGAGACTGGCATCCAATGACATGCAAAAAGTGGGAGAGCTGTGCATGAGGGTCTCTCTCCTAAGACTACTAGAGCCAAAAATTTTAAAAAGTGATAAAGTAAAAACACATAAGGGCATCAAACTGAGTTTACAACACTCACAGAACAATTGCTGAAAAGTTTGGAATAAAATGTGGAAAAAGGGCTATACTTCAATAATTAAAGATACAATGTGTCAATCATGCAAGGAGAAATTATGAACTATAAAATGAACTGATGAATTGAACTCAAAACGGACACCTTTTGCCGCAAAACAAGATGGAGTAAAAGGTCAGGTGACCTCTCCTGTACAGCGAATACACATTGTCATGGTCCTGTAGTTTTTTTCTCTCTCTGGGAAATATGTGGTGTGTCTTTAAGGCTTGCAAAGGATTAGTACTGCTTTAAGAACCAGCAAGCCTCAGGGGTTAGAGAAAATGCTTTTTTGGTTGGCGTTGGATACAACCATTTGGAGACTGCAATCCAAAGGGTGCATTCTTGTTACCTTGGATACAGCCACTGGGACTGAGTATCAAACGATACATTTGTTACAATTCAATTTTGAACTGGCTTTTTAGTTGAAGACAGTCTGTTATAACAGAGAACACAAACAGACAGCTGGTGTTAGCACCTGAAAAAAGAGTTCTCAACTGTTTAAACTTAAGGAAGAGAATTTAGACTGTTTAATTATTATCTCTCAAAATTCTAAAAAAAAAAGCCAAAACAGAGATCTCTGGTAATTTAAACTGAAGGAAGGGAAGTTAGACTTTGACAACTTCTATCCCTCAAAAACTCTAAAGTCAAATTGATTCATTTAAAAAGTGTTTGCAAGTCGTTAATTGTTGAAATTCACTGAAAGAAGGAAAGCATCACTTACTGCTGGAATTAGACTACGGACTGTTCTTCTGTGGAAAAACCTTTTCTCCCCATCAGATGTCTTTGAGGACTTTAAGCAACATTGGACTGTAAATTTGCAAGGACTCTAATTTTTTCAAATTTCAATGTTGTTTATATCTTCATAGTGTTTAAGAATTTAGTTTTTCTAATTAAACAGTTAATTTGTTGATTTAAAGACACTTGGTTATGGTTAGCCTCATTCGGGGGTTAATAGATGGTACAATTTGGCTGGGTCTTTCTTTAATTCGGAAAGTTTAAACTGATTTGTTATGACAATCTGTGGAGGGATGGGATTGAATTATCAGTGCATTTCTCCCACCACAATCAGAATTGCATATTTTGATTGGGGGCTTTGACTGGAGCGGTCAGTCATAACTGCGGCACAGTGGCGCAGTGGTTAGCACCGCAGTCTCACAGCTCCAGGGACCCGGGTTCGATTCTGGGTACTGCCTGTGTGGAGTTTGCAAGTTCTCCCTGTGTCTGCGTGGGTTTTCTCCGGGTGCTCCGGTTTCCTCCCACAAGCCAAAAGACTTGCAGGTTGATAGGTAAATTGGCCATTATAAATTGTCACCAGTATAGGTAAGTGGTAGGGAAATATAGGGACAGGTGGGGATGTTTGTTGGGAATATGGGATTAGTGTAGGATTAGTATAAATGGGTGGTTGATGTTCGGCACAGACTCGGTGGGCCGAAGGGCCTGTTTCAGTGCTGTATCTCTAATCTAAAAAATCTAATCTAACATGGTAACCACTGGAACCCTGAAACAATTGTCTTGTCTGTTCAGATGTTGAAAAAAGCATCACAAATGTAAATAACCCATTCAATGTTAATGGCTAAAATAAAAGCAAAATACTGCAGATGCTGGAAATCTGAAATAAAAACAAGAAATGCTGGAAATACTCAGTTCTGGCAGCATCTGTGGAGAGAGAAGCAGAGTTAACGTTTCAGGTCAGTGACCTGAAGAAGGGTCACTGACCTGAAACGTTAACTCTGCTTCTCTTTCCACAGATGCTGCCAGACCTGCTGAATATTTCCAGCATTTCTTGTTTTTATTTCAATGTTAAAGGCTACCCCTTTTCAACCAGTTGGATTAACAATGACTTGGCAGACATGGATACTCCAAAGTCAAATTCAGGATAAAAGGTGTGAAAAAAACACAATTTTTTCAAGATAGCAGAGAGATATGCAATATCCAAATCCATTGTCTAACAATGGCCATACCATCAAGCACCATTTATGAAAACACAATGGGAGAGAAACTTTGATCACCTGACAGAAACCAAGTCTCTGATAAGGAATTTTAATAAGAGACATTTTCTGTGCAGAGAAAGCCAGCAAACCAGAAGTCAGAAGGAAGAGAGACTATCCTAGCAAGAAGAAGGACTCTGCCAGAATACCATCTTTAAACTACCTAGAGACAGAGACAAAAGGCGACATTTGAAGCTCCCTACTTGAGAAATTGTAACAAGATCTTCGCCATTTAACTGTGACTGAGATTTAACCAAAGAAGTCTGTAACCAAAGCATCTGTCCACCTGAAACTTTCCAAAGTTTGACGTCAGTGAACCACGAGAAAGGTAAACAGGCCCGCACTGTATTTAAATCTTCCTCCTGGGGAAACAGATAAGGTTTCACAACAAACTCTTTTTAAAACCATAAAACCTAGATATATGCTATCTTTTAATCTCTATCTTTTCTTGTGTGTGCGTGTGAGTGAGAGAGAAAAGAGAGTGGGTGAGGTTGCAAATATTTTTGGGTATTGTTTAATAAACATTTATCTTTCTCTAAACCCTCAAGAAAACCTGTCATTTGTGTGCTTGTTGACCATTAAATTGCTCAAGGGTTAACATACAATTCTAATAAAAACACAGAGTCTTTGGTCAGTTTAGAGGTAAAAAGGGAAACTACCCCTATCCTTTCCCACCTGTCCATAACAAATGGCAGAACATTAATCTGGAAATTTAGGGTCAGATTTTGCTGAAAAATGATGATGCCCGAGTGGCGCACACTGTTATTAATCTGCAACTTGTAACGAGGAAGAGATACCCACTCCATGAATGGTAAGTCACAAGTTACTAACTGATTTGCACCGTTAGTTTTGCAAAAACAGCATCTCGTGTTTAACCTCCCCGTGAATTTCACCAAGTTGCTGCATTTGCACATTAATTGCCCATTAAACTCATCACAGAATGTTAAGTCTTCTAATTAACAGCACAAATACCCTTTGAATAATGTGATAATTATAACTGACTGATCAACCTCTTTTTCTCAGAAAATATAAGTGTCAACTATTTCTTCAAGCTGTGAATTGTTTTAGGAGATTTTAAAACATGTCATTTTTTTCTTACTTTTCCTTTCTCTCTCTTTTTCTCTGTCTCAGTCCAATCTTTGTTTCCCTGTATTTCTTTCTCTCCACCTGATTTGACATTGAATTCACCCACTCTAATTTACCCTTCTCTCAGTCCTTCCTCTGTTTATTTCTCAGTCTTTAAATCTGATTGGTTAAACAGATATACTGTGTGTCCCATTGTTCACCAAGGTCCCAGATGCCCTGTTGCTCTCATAAGATCATAAGAACTAGGAGCAGGAGTAGGCCGTCCGGCCCCTCGAGCCTGCTCCACCTTTCAACAAGATCATGGCTGATCTTTTTGTGGACTCAGATCCACTTACCCGCGCTCCCACCGTATCCCTTAATTCTTATTGTTCAAAAAGATATCTACCTTAGCTTTAAAGACGTTTACTGAAGAAGCGTCAACTACTTCACTGGGCAAGGAACTCCATAGATTAACAACCCTCTGGGTGAAGAAGTTCCTTCTTAATTCAGTCCTAAATCTGCTCCCTCTAATCTTGAGGCTATGCCCTCTTGTCCTAGCTTCACCTGCCAGTGGAAACATCCTCTCTACTTGTATCTTATCTATTCCCTTCATAATTTTATATGTTTCTATAAGATCCCCCCTCATTCTTCTGAATTCCAATGAATATAATCCCAATCTACTCAGTCTCTCCTCATAAGCCAACCCCCTCAACTCCGGAATCAACCTAGTGAACCTCCTCTGCACCCTCTCCAGTGCCAGTATATCCTTTCTCAAGTAAGGAGACCAAAACTGCACACAGTACTCCAGCTGCGGCCTCACCAGTACCTTATACAGCTGCAACATGACCTCTCTGCTTTTAAACTCAATCCCTTTAGCAATGAAGGACAAAATTCCATTTGCCTTCCTAATTACTTGCTGTACCTGCAGACCAACCTTCTGCGATTCATGCACAAGGACACCTAGGTCCCTCTGCATAGCAGCATGCTGCAACTTTTTACCATTCAAGTAATAATCCTTTTTACTGTTACTCCTACCAAAATGAATGACTTCACATTTATTAACATTGTATTCCATCTGCCAGACCTTTTCCCACTCACTCAATGTATCTATGTTCCTCTGCAAAGTTTCACAGTCATCTGCACACTTTTGCTCTGCCACTCATCTTAGTGTCATCTGCAAACTTTGACACCCTACACGTGGTCCCCAACTCCAAATCATCTATATAAATTGTAAATAATTGCGGTCCCAACACCAATCCCTGAGGTACACCACTAGTGACTGATTGCCAACCAGAATAGCACTCATTTATCCCCACTCTCTGCTTCCTGGTAGTCAACCAATCCTCTATCCATGCTAATACTTTACCCCTAACGCCATGCATCCTTATCTTAAGCGGCACCTTGTCGAAGGCCTTTTGGAAATCTAGGTACACCACATCCACTGGGTCCCCATTGTCCACCTTGCTCGTAATGTCATCATAGAATTCCAAAAGATTTGTCAAGCATTACCTGCCCTTCATGAACCCATGCTGCGTCTGCCCAACGGGACAATTTCTATCGAGATGCCCTGCTATTTCTTCCTTGATAATAGACTCAAGCATCTTCCCCACGACAGAGGTTAAGCTAACCAGTCTATAATTCCCCATCTTTTGTCTACCTCCCTTTTTAAACAGTGGCGTCACATCTGCTGTTTTCCAATCAACTGGGACTACCCCAGAGTCCAGCGAATTTTGGAAAATTACCGTCAGTGCACCTGTTATTTCTCCTGCCATCTCTTTTAGTACCCTGGGATGCATTCCATCAGGGCCAGGAGACTTATCAATCCTTAGCTCCATTAGCTTGCCCAACACTACCTCTTCCATAATAATGATCGTTTCCAGGTCCTCACCTACGTTCAGCTCTTTGTCAATTACTGGCATGTTATTAATGTCCTCCACTGTGAAGACCGATACAAAATACCTGCTCAATGCCTCGGCCGTTTCATCATATCCCATAACTAAATTCCCCTTCTCATCCGCTAAAGGACCAACGTTTACTTTAGCCACTCTTTTTCGTTTTATATATTTATAGAAACTTTTGCTATCTGTCTTTAGATTCTGTGCTAGTTTTTTCTCATGTTCCATCTTACTATTCTTTATAGCTCTTTTTGTAGCTTTTGGGCAAGAGAGGCAGGAGGGGGAATGGGAGCAAGAACTTCTTTACTTGAGTGATAAAGACCTGGAACTTGCTGACTACAAGGGTGGTGGAAGCGGAGACGATGAATGATTTCAAAAGGAAATTGCATGGACACTTGAGGGAAATAAGCCTGCAGGGCTACAGGGAGAGAGTGGGGGAATGGGACTGATTGAGTTGCATTACAGAGAGCTAGCAGGGAACCGATGAGCTGAATGGCCGCCTTCCGTGCTGTAATGACTCTATGAGATTGATATGATCCAAAATTGCTATGATTTTTAAGATGCTGACTTTAAAAGACGACTTGGCAAATTTACACATACTGTTTTCATTATAAATAGAGGCAGTGGAATTTAAAATGGAAATACAAAAATACGAACAAAATATTTGACGATAAATTTGGGACAGGCCCAGGTCCAATTATCAGGACATGCCTTCTAGCTCTACCTTTCATGCAGACCACACTTGAATTTAGCTCCCTTGTGTAATAATCAATTAGTGTTTTATTCGTGGTTTTTCAAACCATGATTATGTTATGTTTTACATTATGTTATGCATTCAGAACAAAAGCAGGCAAGCAGGTCTGTCTGTTACCCATGCTGTATGGTACTAGAGAAAATAATGGGACTTAAAGTAGATAAATCCCTTGGAGCTGATAATCTACATCCCAGAGTGTTGAAAGAGGTGGCTGTAGAGATAATAATTGTATTGGTGGTCAGCTTTCAAAATACAATAGACTCTGGAGTGGTTCCTGCAGATTGGAAGGTGGCAATTGGAATCCCACTATTTAAGAAAGGATGAAGAGAGAAAGCGGAAACTACAGATCTGTTAGTCTAACATCAGTTGTAGGGAAAATGCTAGAATAATAAAATAATAAAGGATGTGATAACAGGACACTTAGAAAATAATGGTAGGATTGGGCAGGGTCAACATGGATTTATAAAAGGGAAATTATGTTTTAAAAACCTGTTGGAGTTTTTTGAGGATGTAACTAGCAGAATAGATAAGGGGGAAACTGGTGGATGTGACATATTTAGAGTTTCAGAAAGCTTTTGATAAAGAAGGGATTAGTAAACAAAATTAGAGAGCGTGTGATTGGGGGGAATATACTGGCATGGATCGAGAACTGGTTAATGGACAGAAAACAGACAGCATGAATAAATGGGTCATTTTCAGGTTGGCAGGCTGTGGCCTGTGGGGTACCGCAAGGATCAGTGCTTGGGCCCCAGCTATTCACTATCTGTATCAATGATTTGGATGTGGAGATTAAATGTAATATTTCCAAGTTTGCAGATGACACAACACTAGGTGGAAGTGTGAGCTGTGAAGAGGATGTAAAGACCCTTCAAGAGGATTTGGAGAGGCAAAGTGAGTGGGCAAGAATTTGACAGATGGAATACAGTGCAGAGAAATGTGAGGTTATCCACTTTAGTAGGAAAACAGAATAATAGAGTATTTCATAAATGGTGAGAGACTGGGAAGTGTTGAACTTCAGAGGGACTTGAGTGTCCTTGTTCATGAGTCACTGAAAGCTAACATGCAGGTACAGCAAGCAATTAAGGTAAATGAAATATTGGCCTTTATTACAAAAGGATTTGAGTGTAGGAGTAATGATGTCTTACTGCAGTTATACAGAACCTTGGTGAGACTGCATCTGGAGTATTGTATGCAGTTTTGGTCTCCTTACCCAAGGAAAGATATACTTGCCTTATAGGGAGTGCAACGAAGATTCACCAAACTAATTCCTGAGATGGAGGGATTGTTCTATGATGAAAGATTAAATAGACTGGGCCTTTATTCTTTGGAGTTTAGAAGAATAAGAGGTGATCTCATTCAAACATACAAAATTCTTACAGGGCTCGACAGGGTAGATGCAGGAAGAATGTTTCCCCTGGTTGGGGAGTCTAGAAACAGGGGACACAGTCTCAGAATAAGGGGCAGGCTATTTAGGACTATGAGGAGGAATTTCTTCACTCAGAGAGTGGTAAATCTTTGGAATTCTCTACCCCAGAGGGCTGTGGAGGCCCAGTCGTTGAGTATGTTCAAGACTGAGATCAATAGATTTCAGAATATTAAAAACATCAAGGGATACGGGGATAGTGTGGGAAAATTATGTTGAATTAGAAGATCAGCCATGATCTCATTGAATGGTGGAGTGGGCCCAAAGGGCTGAATGGCCCTGTTCCTATTTCTTATGTTCCTATGGTACAGTTTTCATAGTGATTTTTCCACAAAGGCAAGTGACCTTCAATCTAAAAATAAGCTCAGCCTTCTGTTGTACTAAGCACTTTCACAAACTGAGCCCAAAAGATGAAGTATGAAAGTAAGGTAATTGATTACAACAACCTGAAGCTATGCACCATTGAATCCTGTGAAGACTTTAGGAATAGATAGCTAAAGAAGATAAGAGAGTAGAATTCAGGTGAAAACATGACTAACAAAGTAGAGAAAAGGAAAATATACAGTAGGAAAATCCTGTTCAGATGTTGGAAATTTTCCTCCATGGTTACCATTGCAAAAAAGAGTTGTTCGGGTGGTGACAATAACTCCACTTACAATTCACGCACGAGGTTTTTTTTATAATATCAAGCTTTATTACATTGGTTGGTAATGGTCTTGCAGTTACATTAAATGACAATATGACATGCAAATAATACAATCTGGTTTCCAGCTTCCAACTACCTCGAGAGCACTCTCTGACCCAAGGGAATAGCACATCTTGGTCCAATAAAGGGAGCAACCAGCTTCAGCCCTCCAGGGCCTCTATACAGCTGCATGGATCCTGACCCTCCCAAGAACACTCTGTCTTAAAGGGGAAACAGGTTCTATTCTTATACTGTATTACAACTTTGGCCGATGCCTACATTTTATGTAGGCTGCATGTTTAGCAGAGGCTGCCTTTTTTGGCCTTTGCCACTGTTCTACAAGCTTTATGATAGTGTAAGAGTGCAAGCCAATTTTTATCTTAAATTATTGGATGTGGCACCTTGGCAACTTAATAGAGTATGAGCATTTTTCTTGACCTGGGTGTTTATCAATCAGTGTTCTTGCATTTCCAAACTGTCTGTTGCTCATACAGACAGACGAGTTTAAGATTTTCCTTTTACTATAACACTAAAAACCTAAGCAAAAAGATGCTCAGATAGATTGACCATTTAAATCATCTTAAAACATTCTAACACCAGGTGTTATTTGAAACAAGGGAATATGTTTAACTGTTTAGTTAGATATTATTTCATTTCCTGCACCATTGAATTTAGGTTGGAATCATGGAAAATTTAGTACACAGGAGTAGGCCATTTAGTCCATTTTGTCTGTGCTCAAGCAATCAAAAATTAGCCCACTGTGCCAATCTCTTCTCATAACCCTGCATCTTCCTCTGCTTCAAATCTTAATCTCCTCTCCCCTTAAAGGATGTAATGGGTTCTGCTTCAACCTTTTCCTATGGAAAGCAGCCCATGTGGTAAGAAATTCTTTCGAACCTCTCTGCTCACACTGGGCAGTATTTTGTGCTGCTCTTGGAGATGGGCACGGAGGTGGGGAAGGGCAAAAGAAATGGAAGGGGGCGCTGTTCTATCCCATTCCCCGACAATATATCCACACCATCACCAAGACTGTCTACTTCCACCTACTGTCTCCACCCCTGCCTCAGCCCACTTGCTGCTGAAATCTTTATTCATGTCTTTGTTACCTCTAGACTTAACTATTCCAATGCACTCCTGGCCGGCCTCCCAGCTTCCACCATCTGCTGGCTAATGGAGTAATTAGAAATCTTTGTCCAGAGGCACCTTGTCATATCATCTCTCTGCTTGGAGCAGTCATCCTCTCCCTCACTAAATGGAACTAACATTGACTCACTTGTTAAAGAGCTAATTATGGCTCTGAATTCTTCTTTGTACATTCTTAGTGTATTTTATAGAGTTTCATACCCTGAGATCGAAAGAAAGAATGAACTTGCATTTATTTAGGACCTTTCACAACCTCAAGAGGTCACAATGGAGTACTTTGGAAGTGTAGGCATTGTATTATAGGGCAACGTGTCAGCAGGAAGGTCTCACAAACAGTGAGATAAATGGTGATATCATTTGTTTTAGTTCTGAAGGTTGAGATATAAATGCTGGCCAGGGCACCAGAATTCCCCGGCTCTTCTTCTAAGTGTAGGTATTGTAGTGTAGGGCTAGCCTTTCCGTTCCTGGCTAATTGAGGCCCTTAAGTAGTCACTTAATGGCCACTTAAAGGCCTCTTTCCACCTTCATTTCAATTTAATGGAAGGCGGAGGGGCCTACTGCCGGGGGGACATGCCGCCAGGTTAAAGCCTAGTGGCCTCTTCGCAGGGTCAAGGGGGTCCCTCCTTTGGAGGCAATCCAGAGCCCCCCAGAGGGTCCCCCCAGCAGTGTTGCTCACCCCCATGGTAAGAAACCTCCCCCCCCCCTCCCCCCATCGTCGGGGCCTTCCTGAATGGTCCCGGCAACCCTGACCCCACTTACTTCTCCCGAGGTCTCCTCCAGTCTTCGGTACTGTGGCTGTGGTCACCATTCCCAGTGGCGCTGCCAGTACTGCAGAAGTGCTGGCCTTCAGATTGGCCGGTGGCTCTGGAGGCAGGAGCTCATCGCTTAAAGGGACGGTGGGCAATTAATTGCCTGCCTGCTGTGAGATAGCAACAGGGGTCCATGGAGGGCCAAGGGTCAGTCTTCTCCACCTTCCGGCCTGCTGCTGGGTCACCTTCGTCAGAATAAAATCTGGCCCATTATCTCTCAGAATTTTATATGGATGAACCCTTGTCACTAATTCTTCAGCTACAAGAATGAAAACTCACATTTATATTGTCCCTTTAACCTAATAAAACATCATAAGGTGCTTCATAGAAGCATTATCAAACTAAATTTAACACCGAGACACATAAGGAGATATTAGAACGGATGACCAAAAGCTTGGTCAAAAAGGTAAGTTTTAAGGAGCAACTTAAAGGAGGGAAGCATGGTAGAGAGACGGAGACATTTATGGAGGGAATTGCAGAGCATACAGTCGCTAATGATGGAGCCATTAAAATCGGGGATACTCAGGAGGCCAAAATTGGAGGACGCAAAGATGGGTTGTAGGGCTGGAGGGGCTGAGAGAGAAAAGGAAAGGAAAGACCATGGAGGTATTTTAAAATAAGGATGAGAATATTAAAATCAAGGGGTTGTCGGACAGGGAGTCAATGTTGGTCAATGAACACGGGGATGATGGGTGAGCGGGGCTTGGTGTGAGTTACGATATGGGCAGCTGAGTTTTAGATGATAAGTTTATGGACGGTAGAAGATGGAAGGCCAGCCAGGAGTGCATTGGAATAGTTAAGTCTAGAGATAACAAAGGTATGAATAAGGATTTCAGCAGCAAGTGGACTGAGACAGGGCTGGAGACAGGAGGTGGAAGTAGACGGTCTTTGCGATGGTGTGGATATGTGGTCGGAAGTGTATCTTGGTGCACTGCAAAAGGTCAGGTTCAGCCTTAGACAGTGATCAGGGAATGGGATGGAGTTGGTGGCAGGACCGAAGACAATGGGTGTGGTGTTCTCGATATTTAATCGTAGGAAATTCCTGCTCATCCAGGACTGGATGTCGGACAAGCAGCATGATAAATCAGGGAGGATGGGCAGTTAATTGCCTGCCTGCTGTGTGATAGCAACAGGGGTCCATGGAGGGCCAAGGGTCGGTCTTCCCCATGTTCTGGCCCAGTATACTTTTAATACAATATCATTTTGCAAAAAAGTTAATGTTTTTGGCCAGTAAATTGCTCTTATGTAAATCAATAAATTACTCCTGTTTTAATTAGTAAGTGGCTCCTGTGTAAAGAGTCTTCTAAAATATCCAAATGCTTCTAGCAGACTTTGAATAGTTCAAGGTGCATTATTATTATTTACTGGAAGCTTTGCTGGGAGTTGACTTCACTCATGACAGGGAATTGTCTGAGGGGATTGTTTTTTGGCAGTGAACGGAGTCCTTGGATACAGTTTACATAAGATATCCAAAACTTTGTGCAGTATCAATGGCAGCATAATTTTGTTCTGCTCCATTTTCTTGTCCTAGGTCACAGAGTCCTTGAATTCAGGATCAACTTAACAACCCCAGCTTACTTCTGAATGGCGTATTTTACATTGCGGCTGACAAGCAAAGTCATACACATCTGTGAAGAGCTACTGCTGAGCTTGTAATCCTTGCCTCAGTTTCCATGGCAAGTTATCTAGAACTCTACGGCCTTGATGTCATTCTCTCTCCTTACAGCTTACTTAGTAATAACCAAAATCTCATAACTATGTGCAGTCTGCATAAAGGCAAATATTGATAGTTAAAAGTATGTTCTGAAATTGGCTAAACTTGTCTCTTGACCCACTTAGACACATCTGCTGGCTGATGGATTTCAGATTTTTAGGAATCTTTGTCCAGAGGCACCTTGTCATATCATATCTCTCTGCTTGGAGCAAACATCCTCTCCCTCACTAAATGGAACTAACATTGACTCACTTGTTAAAGAGCTAATTATGGCTCTGAATCCTTCTTTGTACATTCTTAGTGTATTTTATAGTGTTTCATATCCTGAGATCGAAAAAAAATGAATGTGCATTTATTTAGGACCTTTCACAACCTCAAGAGGTCACAATGGAGTACTTTGGAAGTGTAGGCATTGCATTGTAGGGCAACGTGTCAGCAAGAAGGTCCCACAAACAGCAACAAGATAAATGGCCATATCATTTGTTTTAGTTCTGCAGTTGAGAGATAAATGCTGGCCAGGGCACCAGAATTCCCCGGCTCTTCTTCTATTAATACTATGGGAACTTTTACACACATCTGAGAGGTAGATGGGGTCTTGGTTTAATGTAATCAAAAGATGGCACCTCCAACAGCATTCTCTCAGTACTACATTGAGACAGCAACCTTGATTATGCAGTTTAAATCTTCAGTTTGGGGCTTTAAAGACCAGCCTGTTAACACAGGCAATGTGGCTGGCACCATTTTGAAAGGGATATACTGCCTTGTATCCAAATGTTGAATTATTTTTGTGTGCAAGGAGCAGCAAGAGGAAGTTGACTAGGCTTCCACTTCCCCAGGACCCCGACCCTCCACAAGTGACCCTCCCAGCCCCCGTCCCCACGCTTACTTGCTTGTGACTCCCCCAGATGCGACTTGCACATGAAGCCTGTTTGGCACCCCACAGCCCATCTGACAAATTTATATATGAGGCCAGGGCCCCTTTGTAATGGGACAGATGGCCAGCTGGACAAGATACTTTGCAAGTCAATCATCCAAAAGCCAAATTCTATCCCATTGCCTCTACAGGAGGTACGAGTGAAGAGTTACAAGGATGATGCCTGGCCCAAGTGCATTTATATACAGAGAAACAATTTATGCCTTAGGTTTGGATTTGCTGGAGAGACACAGGGATTTGATTCAGGCCTTTGAAATTATTAAGTGCAATGATAACATACAAGTGGATTGATTATTCAAGGTGATGGGGCCATGTAGAATTCAGGGCTATCAATGGAAATTGAGACTAGGCATGTGGAAGTTTTATTTTTCGCAGAGGGTGATCAGCTTGTGGTACAGGTGATGGTAAGGACTGATCCCTTGAAACCCTTTAATTATCATATTAGATGCATTTTTTGAAAGTTACAAAATCACAACAGCAGGAAGGTTACGATTTTGGGTTAAACCAATGGGTTTGGGGTCACTTTGTGCCTGTCTGATTGCCCTTGAGGGGTCAGAGAGGAATCTTTGATGGATTTCCCAAATTGGCTGTAGGTTTCTTGTTTTTTTTTATTGACTCTCCCAAGGGAGGGCCGGCCTCGTGGATGAAGGAAGGAAATGCAATGCCACAGTTTCCTTGGCACTGCAGTATCACCACTACATAGTGTTTCCAATGTCTGCATTCCCTTGTACTGGAGTGTTGCCAGTAGCTTTCTGATGACTTTCAGTTCAATCCCTCCTGGACCGTGTAACTGAGTTTCAGTTGGTTGCAGGCAATGTGTTGATAACCACAGTTCGTTGTCTGATAAAATTGTCACACTTGCTCCATTGTCTAGTTTAAAATTGTTGATATATATATCTGCAGTCCAGAATTCCGGGTACTGCCTGTATGGAGTTTGCAAGTTCTCCCTGTGTCTGCGTGGGTTTTCTCCGGGTGCTCCGGTTTCCTCCCACAAGCCAAAAGACTTGCAGGTTGGTAGGTAAATTGGCCATTATAAATTGTCACTAGTATAGGTAGGTGGTAGGGGAATATAGGAATAGGTGGGGATGTTTGGTAGAAATATGGGATTAGTGTAGGATTAGTATAAATGGGTGGTTGATGTTCGGCACAGACTCGGTGGGCTGAAGGGCCTGTTTCAGTGCTGTATCTCTAATCTAATGCATGATTAGAGATATTGATCTCACCAAGGAAGTTTTCTGATTTCTCTTCTGATGGACATTGTTCAACTTCATTAATAGCTCTATGCATGAGGACTTTTTCTTTAGAACCTATGAAAAATAGAGGTTTCGCTTTGGCACATCTTCCCAAAATGGTCAACTTTCTTGCAGTGAAAATATTCTGCTTTATTTGCAGGACACTGTTCGCGCCTGAGAGACTTTTTGGTGCCACAGCACTGGCAGGGTTTCATGGCATCTTGCACGTTCCCTATTACATGTACCTTCTTTTCTGGTGCTTCTTTTACAGTCCTGTGCTTAAGGCACTGTATGTTCACTGGAGTTTTCCTGAACCAAGGTTTTTCTTCACCTCTCAGGATTGCTCTGTTCTGCTTACAGATCTCTGCTTGTCTCACCAGCTGTATTGCTTTGTCTAGGGTGAGGGCTTCCTTAGACTGCAATAAATCTGATCGGGATTCATCAGAAATACCTACTACAGTGCAGTCTTATATTAATTCTGATTTCAGGTCTCCATATTTGCATACTTCAACTAGCCTGCAAAAGTCATTAATAAAAGTATCTCCTGGTTCACCTGGTTTCTGGACCCTTCTGTTGAATTTGGTTTTCCTGGTGCTGCCTGCCTAGTATGCCATTAAAAACAAAAATTCTACCCTTTTTAAGGGTTATCACCAGATCCCCTACCTTTGCTTGGTTCTCTGACGCAAAGCCTGCGATCGTTGGACTGGGATTTTTTCTCTCAGACCACCAGGCCTTTTTGGTGCAGCCTGAGTATTTCTGCAAGCCGACTCCCCATGCCTCTATTTCATCTGGAGCTGCTCACAGCCTCTTCTCGAGTTCTGCAGTTTTGCTGCCACTTTTCTCAGGCCTGACTCTACAACATTCTGGATGTTGTATGAACCATCATTGCTCACTATGTTGGATGCTTGGTTAGTCTAGCTAGGAGAGATTACTGAGTCTTCAGTAAGTTTTACCCATAACCAGTTTATTACATACTAAAGAACTACATACAGCTGTCATATGACTGACTCCTCTGATGCCATGCTGCTTCTTCTCAAGTCTCTCTCGTGTGATAGCTTACATCATCATGGTGGGAGGTGTTGCTCACACTGTCCCAGCCATTAACCCTTTCAAACTCTTTTACCACAGAGAGAAAGGATCCTCACCCAGAAAATCAGGATGTAGAATCAGTATGGGTGGAGCGATGGAGCTACGAAATATCAAACGACAGAAAACATTGATGGGAGTAGTTTATATGCCCCTTAACAGGAATCACAGAATCACTACAGTGCAGAAGGAGGCCATTCGGCCCATCGTGTCTGCACTGGCTGTCCGAAAGAGCAATTCCCTCAGTTCCATTCCCCTGCTTTCTCACCATAACACTGCACATTCTTCCTTTTCATATAACTGTTGGGTAGAGTACAATTCAAGACATTAGAGGAGCATGTAAGAAGGATAATGCAAAAATTATGGGAATTTTATTCTTCATTTAGACGAGACAAACCAAATTGGCAAAAGTAGCTTGGAATACATGGATTGTATTCAAGAGTTTTTTGGAATAATATTTCAAGAAGCCGATAGGGAAACAGGCTATTTCAGATTTAGTAATGTGTAATGAGACCCAGATAATTAGTAATCATATAGTAAAGGATCCTCGGGGAAGACTGATTATATGATAACATTTCATATTATGTTTGAGAGTGATGTGGTTAAATCCAAAATTAGAGTCTTAAATTTAAACAAAACCAAATACAGAAGTATGAGGGGCAAGTTGGCTGAGGTAGATTGCGAAATTAGATTAAAAGATATGACAGTAAATAAACAATGGCAAACATTTAAAGAAATAATTCATAATTCTCAACATTTATTCCTTTAAGGAATAAAAACTCCACTGGAAAAGTGGTACAGCCATAGCTAACTAGAGAAGATAAGGATAGTATTGGATTAAAAGCTTACAATTTTACCAAAAAGAGGAGTTAACCTGAGGATTGGGAAGGTTTCAAAAATCAGCAAAGGATGACCAAGAAATTGATAGAGAAAAATAGAATGAGAGTAAACTACCAAAAAGCTTTCAGAAATATGTAAAAAATAGATTAGTGAAAGTAAGTGTATATATATCTGCACACGTACATACACTCAGAATTACACAAAAATAGAACCTTACTTTTAAAAGAAATGCAAGCATACAGTATTTTATTTGAAATTAAATTGCTGCAGTACTTTTTATTTTACAGTAACCGATTAACTTTTCAGATGCCAGAGATAGCTTTGTTTCATTTATTTATATATATGTGCAATAACCCTTTGAAGGCTCTTAAAAATTGTCATAATAACGCAGTTTAAATATACTACATTACTTGGAGTGAAGAAAATGTTGCAAAAATATTCCATTTTGCAATACTCAGAACTACGATTTAACAAAATATTAATTGATTAGGTGGCTTGCATAATCAGATGCTTTAAAGGACATTCAGTCATAAAACAAACATGTGGGTTACTACTTGAAGAAGTGGGTAATAGTAGAATGCTGGGAGAAATGCTTTTAATGTAAAGTACTTAATTCCTATGTGATCCTTATGTAGTTTATTTTTTTTAAAAAACAGACTTTTGCATATGAATAATTTTTTGAGGGGTTACGCGATGGAGTGTAGTAGAATGACATTTCATGTAAGTGGATGCACTCTGTTAATCTCCCAAGAGGGGATCCTCATGAAGCACATCCACCAGAAGCCATTACTTACAGCATAGTTTATATGATTAGAGACCAGCCCAGGAACCAGATTGTCTTAAAGTGGTCCCTTCTGAGTTTTGCTTTTGGATAGATAAGAACACAAAAAAGATTATTCTTAATAGGCAAGAATCTGTTTAAAGATATATGCTATGGGAAAAACATAAGATAAGTACTTTAAACATGAAGCATTCCTCCCATTCGCTTTGTCTTTTGATATTCTGGACCATCTATTATGAGTAATGGTGAAGACCCGCCAATCTAAATTTGCATAATTTAATCTGGCCTGGATTACATGATCTAACCAGCTTTGGGTTTGGATTTAGCTGAATAGTTATAGAGGATTTGCTGGCCAGGAATTTCCTGTTCCTACAAAAATAAAATATGGAACTGCAGTTTAATAATAAAAATATATTAACTTGCTTCAGAGAAATTTTGTTACTTCAGCTTTACCCAGTTTGGCCACTGGCGGGGTTGGGGTGGTGGGGGTGCAGTGTGGTGATTGGGGTGGGGTAATGGCGGCAGCACGTGTGCTACTCTCCACAGCTACAGTAGTGGCTCAAAATATAAACTTGACAAATATTTGATTAACACAGGCCCACCGTATCAGAGTAGTTGAGCGAGAATAAAGGAAAGGGCAAACATTTTAGAATGGAACTACAAACAGTGTAACTCGGTTTTTGTTGCTAGTCATCAGCAACGTTATTAGAAATACTGGCGGTTTGCATCTGATCTTAAAGAATTAGAACATTACAGCGCACTACAGGCCCTTCGGCCCTCGATGTTGCGCCGACCTGTGAAACCATCTGACCTACACTATTCCATTTTCATCCATATGTCTATCCAATGACCACTTAAATGCCCTTAAAGTTGGCGAGTCTACTACTGTTGCAGGCAGGGCGTTCCACGCCCCTACTACTCTCTGAGTAAAGAAACTACCTCTGACATCTGTCCTATATCTATCACCCCTCAACTTAAAGCTATGTCCCCTCGTGTTTGCCATCACCATCCGAGGAAAAAGACTCTCACTATCCACCCTATCTAACCCTCTGATTATCTTATATGTCTCTATTAAGTCACCTCTCCTCCTCCTTCTCTCTAACGAAAACAACCTCAAGTCCCTCAGCCTTTCCTCGTAAGACCTTCCCTCCATACCAGGCAACATCCTAGTAAATCTCCTCTGCACCCTTTCCATAGCTTCCACATCCTTCCTATAATGCGGTGACCAGAACTGCACGCAATACTCCAGGTGCGGTCTCACCAGAGTTTTGTACAGCTGCAGCATGACCTCGTGGCTCCGAAACTCGATCCCCCTACTAATAAAAGCTAACACACCATATGCCTTCTTAACAGCCCTATTAACCTGGGTAGCAACCTTCAGGGATTTATGCACCTGGACACCAAGATCTCTCTATTCATCTACACTACCAAGAACCTTCCCATTAGCCCAGTACTCTGCACTCCTGTTACTCCTTCCAAAGTGAATCACCTCACACTTTTCCGCATTAAACTCCATTTGCCATCTCTCAGCCCAGCTCTGCAGCCTATCTATGTCCCTCTGTACCCTACAACATCCTTCGGCACTATCCACAACTCCACCGACCTTAGTGTCATCCGCAAATTTACTAACCCACCCTTCTACACCCTCTTCCAGGTCATTTATAAAAATGACAAACAGCAGTGGCCCCAAAACAGATCCTTGCGGTACACCACTAGTAACTAAACTCCAGGATGAACATTTGCCATCAACCACCACCCTCTGTCTTCTTTCAGCTAGCCAATTTCTGATCCAAAGCTCTAAATCACCTTCAACCCCATATTTCCGTATTTTCTGCAATAGCCTACTGTGGGGAACCTTATCAAACGCCTTACTGAAATCCATATACAACACATCCACTGCTTTACCCTCATCCACCTGTTTGGTCACCTTCTCGAAAAACTCAATAAGGTTTGTGAGGCACGACCTACCCGTCACAAAACCGTGCTGACTATCGCTAATGAACTTATTCTTTTCAAGATGATTATAAATACTGTCTCTTATAACCTTTTCCAACATTTTACCCACAACCGAAGTAAGGCTCACAGGTCTATAATTACCAGGGCTGTCTCTACTCCCCTTCTTGAACAAGGGGACAACATTTGCTATCCTCCAGTCTTCCGGCACTATTCCTGTCGACAATGACGACATAAAGATCAAGGACAAAGGCTCTGCAATCTCCTCAGAAGACCTGACTGACTAGGAATACGTTATTGGAATTCTGGTTTAGATAATTAATTCTAACTTGACAGTCTTGTAAGGCTAGGCCAGTCCTTACAAACATTAGTTGAAAATGTAGCGGGATACTATCACTAGTAGTAACATTAATTACTAATTGGTGGGACCAAACTGACTGCACTCTGTACAAAAATGTTTCCTTTGCTTTCAGTCATAATTATCTTACCTTTATGTCTCCTCATTTTAAGCCCCTCAACCATTGGAAATTGTTTGATTCTATTGACCCTGACTCATCCCTTCATAACATGGAACACTTTTACCAAATCACCCATTAATCGCTTCTGTTCTACAAAATGCCCCAGTTTTTCAAGCATTTCTTCATATCTGTATTTTCTCACACCAGACAACATCTTAGAGAATTTCTGATGTAATCTATTTACTGCTATGTTCTTTCTATAGTGTGGAGCCCAAAACTGTGCATAGTATTTAAACTGTGATCTTAACTAAGGTTTTACTGCATATGGATTTATCTATCCATAAAACCCAATATATATATATATATATATTACATTATATTTTTTCATGTCTTTATTCAGATGAGGTGCTGCCATTCATGCCCTGTGAATTTGAACCCCAAAATCCCTCTGCAGTTCCACATCACCCATTCTACTCTTTTATGTTTTTAACAAAATGTACCATTTCACATTTATTGATATTGAATTACATCAGCCACTTTTTTGTCTATTCATAGACCTGATCTTCATTTCATTTCTCATTCTATTGCTGGGTGACAACTCACATTTTCAATTGCTTGTTGATGAATGGGAAGGCATGAACTGATGGGGACCAATGAGGGGATGTGTAATGGGTCGTTGGTTGGTTGGTAGCAAGCAAGATTGCTTTGTGTCAGTGGGATTGGTGGAATGAGGGCATGGGGGCGGTGGGGGGGCAGTGATCTGAGTGACATTGGATGTGATTGCTATACAGGTCCAGTGGTGGTAACGAGTTAAACCTTACAGCTATAAGGGAATCCCTGGCAGTCAACTGAGTGGCAGGTGCTGCACTGGCATAGTCATCATCTTCTTCCTCCTTGGATTCGGCCACAACGTGTGCTCAGTGCCTTGTTTCTCCTGCAGCTCCAATCCTTGCTGCTGCACAATGTTGATCATTCTGGAGACCCTGGCTGGTGAGAACTGAAGAGCACCTCCAGATCTGTCGAGGCTCCTGAAGCACATCTTTAGAAAGCTGATTGCTTGCCCAATGACACATCTGGTGGTTGTATGGCTTTTGTTGTAACACTCTTGGGCTTCATTGGTTGAGTTTCTCAGGGGTGCCATCAGACAAGTCGGAAGAGGGTCTCCCTTGTCTCCGAATACCCACCCCTTAAGCATGCTTGTAGGTACAAAGAGGTCAGGGAGCTTGGACTGCCGTAGGATGAAGGCATCATAGCAGCTCCCTAGGAATCTGGCCCACACCTGCGTCAATGCTTTCTTGTGCTTGCACATAAGCTGCACATTGATGTAGTGGAACCCCATACAGTTAACAAATACTTCTGGTTGATCTGAAAGTGTGTGAATTGCCAGTTGCATCCAGTTGATAATGCCCTGGGAAGGTGGGAAGCCAGACAGAAATGCAAACTCGAGCGCCCGATCATTTTGACTGGCATCATCATAGGCAAAGTCACCATGATTGCTGACCCTGGAAAACAACTCATCAGTGACCTGCCTTATACATTTGTGGGCAGCCAACTGGGAGATCCTAGATATGTCTCCATCAGAGCCCTGGAAGGATCCTGAGGCAAAAAAGTCGAGGGTGGCGGTCACTTTCACAGCCACTCGGAATGTATGGCAATGAGGACCAGCAGGTCTTCTTCAAGGAGAGTGCAGGTGTCTGCCACCACCTGACGTGGCAATGTTAGCCTCCAGAGGTACCGCTCTTCTGAGAGGTCTAGGAAGCGGAGCTTTAGCTTGTACATCCTGTTTATTGCAGCATTTGCCTGTTTCTGTTTCAATGGCAAGCTTCAGGAAGCCTGGAAAACCTGTGTTTGCATTGTTAAATTTGTAAGTAGGTTGAAATACCACAACAATTGCGTAATTTGCATATTTAAATTGGTAGCCTGCCTCTCCTAAGGGGGTTATGTGCAACTAGCCAAACATGCCTAAGTTAAACCCAAACACTCAAGTTGGAGCTGTGATGAAAACCCCACATGCCAGATGGAAAAATATTAATTTCGTCAAGTGGAACTTTGCTTGAGACCTTTACTGGAAATTGTTACAAATAAAACAGAACAACTAGTAGCCAAAATGGCTACGTACAATTTGCATATGAAGAAAACCAAAGGATCAGGTTGGAGACACATGTGATTAACTCAGCCTTGCCAGAACAATAGCGTGCTCTCTGATTTACTTACCTGGGATAGCCTTATCATTGTGGTCGTCAAAATTCATCAACACCCATTTACATTGAAAGAGCCTACCCCCCTGCCCCACTAAGTATGTCTGAACAGCTTGAGGGGAGAGCCTTGAATCTCAGAAACCCCTCCAGAAGATTCTCATTCAAATGCAAAGAGGTGGTCATATAGTGTAACCACTTGGGTCACTCAGGAAATTTGTGAGTGGTGATTCAGAAAGCAGACAGTAACTGAGATCCAGCAAGGGAATATCTCTCTCTCTCTCCAGCAGAGATCCAGAGAAGCCTCAAGCTGCAGCTGGTGGAAGCCATGTCTACAGATCGTCAAAGTCAGCAACTAGGGGACAAGGATAAAGCCCGTCTTCTGCCTTCAAGAAACTGAGAAGCAAGCCCAACCCATGCACGTGGCCCAGTGGGGACTTCAGGACTACAACTTCAACGAAGGACTCTGGGACTCAGCTTCAGTATTTAAATTGCATTTTTATTACGGACTCTCATCTAACCTCCCAACTCTGTTTTTCCCCTCTATAATCTATTTGTGTGTGTGTGTGTCTCTTGTGTTAATGTGGGCGTGGATGCGTAGCATCTTTTATTAATTTTAACCAGTTCAGAGTGATGAGGATAATAAACTTGCATCTTTCTTGTTCAAACTCAAGAAAACCTGCCTGATTGGTTCATTTGCAATTATGTTAGAGGAACAAGATTAAGTGCTGACTCAGGTGGTAAGTTAAGTCACTGTGTTAAAAGGATAAACCCTCTTGTGATCAAACCAGAGAAGGGGTGAAAGGAGGGGCCTGAGACCCTTTCCTCACCTGGTTGTAACAGACGATTTCCAGATGCGCTGATATTTTTGGTGAACTTAACCAACCTCACCTGCACCTAATTCCATGTGTACTTCAACATTAAAATGCTCCCCATTATATCTATTTATTTATTTATTTATTTAGAGATACAGCACTGAAACAGGCCCTTCGGCCCACCGAGTCTGTGCCGACCAACAACCACTCATTTAAACTAATCCTACATTAATCCCATATTCCCTACCACATCCCCACCATTCTCCTACCACCTACCTACACAAGGGACAATTTACAATTACCAATTTACCTATCAACCTGCAAGTCTTTGGCTGTGGGAGGAAACCGGAGCACCCGGCGGAAACCCACGCAGTCACAGGGAGAACTTGCAAACTCCACAGAGGCAGGACCCAGAACTGAACCTGGGTCACTGGTGCTGTGAGGCTGCGGTGCTAACCACTGCACCACTATCCCTGCAGCTTCCTTTAGTCTTCAGTATGATTTACTATGGCTGCTATTTTAGCATTATCTGAAAATTTCGATGCAATCCCTCTAGCTCGATATCCAACTCACTAACATGCACAGTGGACAGAAGACGTCTTAACTCATTGGGCTGTGTGAAGAAAACCTGCTTTGCCAAAGGAGGATTTTTTAATACATTGATTGGAAACCTACATTAAACTTTTAATGAAACAGAAAGAACTGGAATTCTACTGTTAACTTTTAAAAAGGTGGCAGCTAAGATGGTCATGCAATTTGCAGTTGAACACCTTGCACATTCCAAGGCCTCAAAGTGGAGACACATGTCTGATGAGCCTGTGCCCAAAACAATGGCTTGCTCTATTGAGTGAACTACAGAAGATTGCTTTCATTAGCCGGACATTCAAAGCCATCTTGGTACATTAACCTTGAAAGGGCCAACCCTTCCAGATGTAAACATTAACATCCTGAGGCCTGAGGGACTGAAATTCCTAAACTTCATTCTCATTGGAAGGTTCCAGACAATATATTGAGGAAGTCATGTGACCATCTGTCCATCTCTGTGAAAGTTGGGAGTTTCCCTTGGACAAAGCAGACAAGCCAGTGACTCATTCTGGGCAGAAGCTAGAAGGGCTCTCTCTCTCCCCAGAAGGCCTGGTGAGGACATGCGAAGCCCAGCTGCTGGTTGCTGGATCCAAGATAAAGACACCAGGGGAAGAAAGCCACCTACAATGCTGCCTACAAGAAAAGCCTGAGCCAGGTGGGCCAGCCACAAACTGCACATTTACCAGCCAAAGACTTCAGGAACACAACAGAATCATCCAACCCCACAGAATATGCATGAATTTTTATTTGTTCTGGACTCTAATCCAACAATAACTCTACCCCTCATCACTTTGCAATCTATTTGTGTGCGTGTGATTCTCGTGTGCGTGTGTGCGTGAATGTGTAGCGTAATTTTATTTTATTTTTACATCGGGTTTAGATCTTTAAGTATAATAAACTCATCTCTTTCTTGCTTAAACTCAAGAAATCTGTCTGATTTGTTCTTTTACGATCACAACAAAGATAAAAGGTAAAACACTCACTGAAGTGGTAAGCACATCCACTGTTTAAAGGAATAAATTCTGTTGCAGTCAAATAAGAGGAAGGACAAGAGGGGAGCCTTGTGACCCCTCCTCACCTGATCATAACAGCTGAATTTTGTCAGCCTGTCGCGGGACCGGGTAACGGCCCAAGAAGCAGGTGCCATTGTCGCATGTGGCACGTCTGTCCGGCTGACTGCGATCACATCCACTTAACATACTGGAGGCGTGGGATCCATCCTATCGTAGGACGGGGATGGGCATAGAGACACTCATGGCAGTGTCGTATGACTGCAACACAGGTGCTGGTGTTATTTTTAAAGCACTGCCAGGCCAGCTTATACTGCTGACTTTCAGTGAGGTAACGAACCTGGAGTGCTGCTGAACCCCTCTGATGTCCTTTCTAACTCCTGGACCCGCTACACCACTGCTGCTGACCATCTTGACAGAGCAGGAGAGAACTGGGACTATGTCCAAGGCAAGGCGATCGTTTGCAGGTCTGCATGCATCTGTGGGATCTGGCTCACCATTTAGTGATGCCTCCCTGGAGATTCTCCTCCAGGTTGCAAAGGAAAGGTGGGAGTTTCCATTTCCAAGATATCACAAGAAGAGATCTTCCTGCCTGACCAAACAAGCCAGGATGGAGATCACAGAGGAGGTCAGCAGCCGTGGGAGTCACCCCAGATCTGGGTCCATTGGTCAATGACCTCCTTCACTCTGCCAAGGTGAATCCTCTATATCTCTTTCTTCTTTGGGGCTTGCACGTGGCTACGCTGGAGGGAGCATGACATGGGGAGGGAGTGACCACAATGGCGGTGGCCAGGGGGTGAGGCATCATCATGTCCTGGCAGATGTATGGCTGCCTCTCGGCACCAGCCACCTTTTTTCACCGCTCACCCCCATTATGTCTCCTGAGAGCGGACTTGGGGAGGAGCCATGTTGGAAACCCAATCAGGGGATGAGGGGCTGTCACTAGCATAACTGTTCTGTTGCCCTTCCTGCAGTCTAACCATACCTCTCTTTCCATCTGCAGAAGAAACAGACCCATAACACCAGGGAGACCTTGAGGACTGGTGGACGGATCTCTGATATGCATCCTCTGACGTCAACTGAGGAGGCGGCTCTGGAGCTAGCGGAGGCCCAGGGCAGCCATGCAATTGCAGTCAGTGAACCTGGGGTGTCCACCCAAGAGAGTGAGGATTGTGATCACGTGTCCTCCATCATGCTTCTGGAGATCCACGTCATGCATGCTTGGCATGAGGAAATCTGAGCAACCTAACCCACAAATGTTGTGTTTTCTCATGCAGATTGTCATACGCTGGATGTAAGCGCAGCTGCTGCGTCAGGGGGTCTGCCATCGACCTCGGAGGACAAGGAGGAGCCAGAGGATGCACCGTCACATCATTCTCTTGCACTTTTCACCATGCAGATACTTTCACCTCAGTGGGTACGCGCTCGGGCTTAGATTCAGGGTCACAATCTGGTAAGAGTACCCCACACACACCCGAGCAGCTGATGGAGGCTGTGGGTGGCCAGACCCATGCTGAGCCGTCGATTGATGACGTGCCTCTTGTGTCAGCAGCACAGAGCATGCTGGAGAGGTGAGAGAACACCTGGCAGAGCTGCCCGAGGCAACGCACAGCCATGAACGGATGATGGAGCAGTCCATTCATGCCATGAGTGCTACCGTATCTCAGGTCTGCGAGCACATGGCTTCCTCCATTGGGAGGTTGGCGACCCTCATGGAGAGCCAGATCCCACAGATGCAAGCAGACCCTCAAACCATCGCCTTGGCCATGAGTTCAATGCAGCAGTGACAAGGCGAGAGTAGGGTGAGGCGCCTGGAGTCTTCTCCAGGTCCTCATCCTTCTCTGGTGAGCAGGGAGGTTCAAGTGAGCCTGTAAAGTGGGGAGGAGAGGCTGACCTCCACAGCTGGAGGCTCCCCTCAGGGTGCTCTGAGTGTGGACTGTGGCTCCTCAGTCCCTCCGCCAGTGACCCCAGCTCTAGTAGCTGTGATGACTGAGGAGACTCCTGCACTTGTACAGGAAACCCTCAGGAAGCTGGGGCCCTTCAAGGCTCAGGCACCCAGAGGACATCCGCAAAAGTCATCCAAGGCCAAGTGACAGCCTGATCAGCATCCTGCCTCCACCTCAGTTGCCAGCGCACAGGTCACATTGCGTAGAAGTACACAAAAATGTAAAAAGAGCACCTCGACACACTTGGAGCTTCACGAGGGTGTTAATTGAAGCCTTAGTGTTGCTTCCTGCAACTGGTGTCATAAACCCAGAGATCACATTCATTTTTGTGAAATGTTCATTTTTCATGCCTGAATTCTGAAATGCAACCTCTACCCTTGCTCAATGGGTTGTCTGTGTAGCCTAGGCCATGTTTGGTAAGCGTCTCAGATGTGTCAGAGTGCGTGGTGAAGCTAGGCATGGATTTGCGATAGAAAGGAGGTGACAGATAGAATACAGTGAGGTGAGTATTGTTAATTTGTAGAGGCCATCATGTTGGCAGGAAGCAGGTATGTATGAGATTGTCCTGAGCCTCCATTGCATGTCACTTAATGTGCCTGGCCTCCGGTGCAAAAGGTTCAATATCCAGTGCTGCCTGCTTGGCCTCCTCCTCCACATCCTCCTCATCGGATGAGGACTGGCAATCAATCTCATCCTCTTCATGTAAGGCCTCCCCTGTCTGCAGTGCTGGATTGTGCAGGGCTCCACCGGATTGATCAAGGCACCAGAATCTCATCTTCAGCAGCTCAATAGCCTGCTCGATGGTCACTTGGGTGCAGCATTGGCAATTGTTGGGGGTATCTCTCCTCTGCTGCGTTGCAAGGGTCCCTCACAGTGTGAGTAGCCATGTCTTCAGTAGATAGCCCTTGTCCCCGAGAATCCATCCCTGATGTCACCAAGCTGCTTCCTGGGAAGCGGTCACATGCCTACAGGAAATGCTTTCGGTAGTTGCACGCCAGTTGAAGTTTGATAGAATGGAAGCCCTTCCTGTTAATGAAGGCGGTGGGCTGGTCCTTGGGAGCTTTGATGGCCACATGCATGTAATCGATAACACCTGACACCTGGGGGAATTCAGTGAAATCCCTGAATCCGATGGCCCTCTTGGCCTAACTGTCAGGGTTGGTCTGGTAGTGCACATAGTCGCCGACCCTCTTGAACAGGGCATTGATCACCTCCTTGAAGCAACGGTGGGCTGCTGCCTGGGAGACCCCACACATGTCCCCAGTGGATCCCTGGAAAGAACCAGACGTGTAGAAGTTGAGTGCCGTGGTGATCGTCAGGGCCACGGGAATTGGGTTTCCACTGAAGCCCATGGGTCGCAACTCATCCTGCAGCATTGCACATAAATGGATGACAGCCTCCCTGGAGAGTTACAGCCTTTGCTGACACGGCCGCTTGGATATTTGGAGGTAGCCGAGTTGAGCCTGGGATACACTCTGGTATGGGTAGACCCTTCTTGACTTAGCCGGCTGCTGGCGCTCTCCTTGTGGAACTTCATGGGCGGGTCCAGCTAGATTTTGGCCATTCCTCCCTATGAGCTGCTGCTGCATGGCACGAGGCTGTATAGAGTCGGGGCGTGTGAGACCCGTGCCATCTGATCAGTAACCCTCCAAAGTGCTTTCCTTGCAGAGACAAACTTTCCTTGGGCCCTCATCATTGCTACTCCCCACATAATACGCGCTAATGCCCCTCAGTGCCCACCCATGCGAGCGCCCAGCACTGCAGGCCGACAATGGTTTCCCCTCCCCCCTTCCCTGATCCTCTGCACCCCATGGCTGCCTTGCCGTGGCATCACTGAGCCCTCGCCTCGGGTGCCACCACTTTAAATGGCTGGGTATCAGAAGGCAGATGATCCCTGTGCGCTATTGTCTAAATTTAAGACCCCCCATAAAATTGCGATCTCTTCGATGCAAATATAACTACCTGTTCACCAATTTAACTTACAGTCCCACCACGTCAGGGCAGCAATGTCTCTTTGGCATTTTCCCACCCCTGACAAAATCCGGAACCAATGTCAGGTTCAGCCAGCACAGTGGCACTGTGGTTAGCACCGCAGCCTCACAGCTCCAGCGACCCGGGTTCAATTCTGGGTACTGCCTGTGCGGAGTTTGCAAGTTCTCCCTGTGACTGCGTGGGTTTTCGCCAGGTGCTCCGGTTTCCTCCCACAGCCAAAGACTTGCAGGTTGATAGGTAAATTGGCCATTATAAATTGCCCCTAGTATAGGTAGGTGGTAGGGGAATTGAGGGAAGGTGGGGATGTGGTAGGAATATGGGATTAATGTAGGATTAGTATAAATGGGTGGTTGATGGTCGGCACAGGCTCGGTGGGCAGAAGGGCCTGTTTCAGTGCTGTATCTCTAAATAAATAAATAGGTTTCCTGACCAACGTGTCCGTAATAACTTCCCCCCACCCCACGCCTCCACTCCCACTCTTGCTGGCTGGATAAAATCCAGTCCATTGTCTGCAATAGGATGGGAGACCTACAAGTAATGTAATAAAAGGCCAGAGTGATCTGGCAGGGATTGAGCCACTGTAGGCTGGAAACATGGGGAGGAATGAGTATGCTGCCTTTTCTTTAATGTAAATCCTCACTGAAATTAAATTCCTAACCGGCTGCATGACCACTCAGCATACTGTGTTATGCACTGCTGGAAGTGAGAGACAGGCCAAAAGAAAAATTAAGTCTGGTTCTGTTGCACCTGTCAGTGTGCCAAGTTCAACAAATTAGAGGTGAGATGAGGAAAATTGTTTTCACCCAAAGGGTGGTGGGGCTCTGGAACTCACTGTGGAGGCAGAAACCCTCAACTCATTCCAAAGGAATCTGGATATGCACCTCAAGTGCCAGAATCTGCAGGGCTACGGACCAAATGCAGGAAGGTGGTATTAGACTGGGTGGATCGTTTTTCGGCCGGCACAGACATGATGGGCCAAGTGGCCTCTTTCTGTGCAGTAAACCTTCTATGATTCTATTCCACACGCAGAAGCATGTTCAAGCTTTCAGTCTTGTTGATAGCAAGGTTCCTTTCCCATCTTTGCAATTTTGTGCATTTACAAAGTGTAATTTCTCAGATGAGCGTTAAAACCACTCCAGCTAAAATGCACTGTAAACAGTGTCATTAGGCCTCACGTTTTAGAGCTTACCTCAGCTTACAATGCCGCGTTATAAGATCCCAGGCCGCCTCCAAGTATTGTTAGTCCACTGTACCACCACCAACATAAGCACTCAGAAGAGGATGCTAGATTTTGCACTGACACAAAAAGAGGCATGATTTTATATGCAACAATATTTTAAGCACTTTTGGAAAAACAAATCTTATTCTGTGCATCTAAACTATGAAGTGTTGGATAGATTTACATCTCAACAGATTGGGTTAGTCTAACAGACGGAAGGGAAGCAGAGCAACTTTGGCCAGGAATTTCCTCAGAGCTGCTGCCACTCCGCCTTGTAACTTCACCGGAAGTGTGTCGGAGTTACGCCATTACAATTAGTTTCAATTAGCATAAACACCGAAACGTGGGGAAAGTATGGTGGCAAGAAGCAATAGTGCCGGGAAGGAATTTATAATTGGTGCTGCTATCAAACTTGACAGAATAATTTGGCTTATCTTTTCATCTACAGTTTTGATGAAGATCATGGACCTAAAACATCCAGCCATTGTTTCTCTTTATAGATGCCGGATGGCCTGCAGCATATTCCAATTATTTTCTGTTTATAGCATTTACCACATTTAGTTTTGAATATATTTGACCAGAATATGCAGTGTAAGGAGGCTGAAATCCCAAATCCTCCAGTGGCAGTAACATTGCTGCAATATCTTTCCACCATAAGAAAACAAGTTCACAGACTACTCGGATACAAGTGTGCTCATCAAAACTCAGTCCAACTGTTTGCGATTACTCCAAGGTTAGAATCAAAGGCCTGAAATGAAATTCCTGCAATGGCCTTGTTCCTAATACTGTTGTTATTCCCTCTTCAAAGACTGTGCCTGCTACCTCTCTTGAGCCCATTGGTGTTCCAGTTCAAACATCATTATTTAAAGAATGTGAATCCCTTGCCAGGTCTAAAAATTAGAAAAGCAACAGCTACTCCATGGCGTGAGTCACCATATAACCCTATGATGAACCAGAAGAACTATGCCCACACCACAATTAGCAATAGCAAATGGAATTGGCGTTCAACAACAGCCCCATTAAAAGTAGCAGCTGCATAATCCTATGGTATAGGCTTGGAATAACAATGATCACAGCTTACCTCTGCCAATGTGACTCCTATTGGCACTCTTCCACTAAAAAAACTCACATGCCAAGGCAAGAGGTCAATAATGCTTCTGCTGTCACTTTGCTACTTTTCAAAGCTGAAAAGGAAAGATGGCTTGGAATCAGTTTACTGTCTGTCCTAATCATAAATTGCAAGCAGTCTGATCTCACTACCAGTCTGAGACTAGTGGAAGTAGACCAAGGGGTTAATTTGAAAACAAGGAAACGCAGTACAATAATCACAAATGATTGATGAAATCACGGAATTGGAACAAAGTAATAGCAACACAAGCACCATCAGGAATGAATCATGTAATTGATCAGAGAGAAGGGCTCAGGACTGTAGAACCAGATTGTCTTTTCTCTTCAATTGTAAGCAGTGACTCTTTGAACAGCAGAGTACCACAAACTTAACATATGAAAGGCTTTTGAGGACAAAAAAAACACATCATTTCTTAAAATTACTATGTGTAATAACTTCATTAATTTCACAAAAGAAAGCCTTTGTTTGTTGACTGTAACTTAAGCACTGTTATTAGGTGGCCACATTGTTTTTCTTTTAATTCCTGCTCTCGATGGTATGTGAAAATGACCTTGATGGCTGAACATACGAAATTGTTGTTGACTTTCAAAAACTTCTTTTCTGAGAGTCTTCTTTTGCTTCTCACGATTGCTCAACTGTTGAGCAACGAGGTAGCTTCATTTGCTTTGCCGTTATCTGTATGTGTTAATCAGGCTTCGGACACTTATAGGAGTAGCACACCTTGCGTTCCAAAATATTCTATTGTGGGGGGTGCTGCACTGGGATACTGTCTTTTGAATGGCTCATTAAACCGAGGCCTCGTCTTAACTATCAGGTAGATGTGAAAGATCCCACGACAATATATTGAAGTTGTAAGTTATCCTGGTGTCCTGACCAATATTTATCCCTCAACCAACACCACTAAAACAGGCTATCTGCTCATTGTCACATTGCTATTAGTGGCACCTTGCTGTGAGCAGATTGCCTGTTCTGCCTCCTAAATTACAACAGTGACTACACTTCAAAAGTACTTCATTGGCTGTAAAGTGCTTTGGAATTTTGTGAAGTTGTGAAAGGTGCTACATAAATGCAAGCTTTTCTCTCTTTTCCTTTACCCAGTCCTTCACCACAATTGTTAGTTGCCTTATGACAAGTATCACCTACTTTTTCCCCATCTATTCCAATACAAATAATATGGATTTGGTTCAGCAAGTTTTGGTTAATCTAGTTTCCCTCAATTAAACCCAAGCTCACTCACCACAACTAAATTGGATGTGACTACAAGACATGCAAATGTTTGTAAGTATCCAGAGGATCCAAAACATGCTGACTGGATGTTTTCTGGGGAGGCAATTAAAAAACATGCAATAGCACACACAGTGCATTTCACGATCTCTCAAAAGTCTCAGTGCCAAAAAAGATATCAATTAATTCCCTTATAACCATGCGGGACAGCCAATGGGCCCAGCAGTTCACTTGCCCCCTCTCTGAATCCTTCACTCCTCTTAGCATGTTTAATAATTTGACCCATAGTAAACTTTATTATTCATCCCCCTTCTCTTCTCCGCCACCCTCATTTTTACTACTAGCTGTCCCTGGTCTGCCTGGGCAGTCACAGGATTGCCTTGCTCCCAGGCACTTAGGGCTTTCCTTCTGCTCCATTCCTAGAATTGGCATCTTTTAGCCAGGCCTTTGTTCTGGATGTTTATCACCACTTGACACATACACAAACATGGCGTTCCTTTCTCAGGACTCTTTATGCATAACACTAATGTTCCGTGGGTCGCCATGCAAGTGTAATTTCAGTGCTGGTTAGTGTCAGTCATCAATGAGAAGGAAGTGGAAAGAGTTTAGAGATTGAAAATGAGAATGAATGGGCACACAAAGAAAACTACCTGGAAAAAGTATACAGATAATGAAATTAGAGGTGAAGAAATGCAACTGTCAGAGAGAGAGCATAGAACAAAGGACAGAAATGTGTTAACATAACAACAGTTTCAGACAGAAGATCTTTGATCCATCACAGTATTCTCTTTTTGCATTTCTAATAACCCTGAATCCCATTTATTGACGTGAACCCGACTAGTTCTTTCTTGAAACCCATTATGGTTTCTGGTACTGCCACCCATGCCAGTATTCTGTTCCACATACTTACGACTCTTATATAAAAAATGCTGTCCTGCATTTCCTATTTATTGTCTTTAGTTTGTAAAAATTACCTCTTGTGCTTTAATTCTATACATAGCAGAAAAGTGTACTTGTATCCAATTTGTCCAAACCTTGCATAATTGTAAGCACTTCCATCATACATCTACTCAACCTTCTCTTTTCAAGAGGGAAAGGATCCAGGGTAATGATCTTTTCTCATACATCCTTCCTTCACGTTCTGGGATCAAACATGTAGCCTTTCTTTGTACTCCCTCCAATAACTCAATACCCTTTTCTGAAATAGGAAGGCCAACATTGAATGCAGCATTCCAGACGTGTTCTCACCAGAGCCAAATACAGTTCCAAAATGGCCTCTCTAGATTTATGCATTATACCCATTGCTATGCACCCCAATCATCTGAGTGCGTTTTTTTTTTTAAAAGCCTGAGAACATTTTGCCAATGATTTTAGTGACATACCAACAAATAGCCCAAGCTCACTCCCCTGCCTCGAGACCTCAATGATGTTGTGTTATTGCCTTTAAGAATAATGTACCTTTACGATCTGAGTATGCTACTGAGCTAAGTGCCAGGATGTAGTCATGTGACTACATGCCAGTCTCACTCTGCTACTGTAACACCAAGAGGCAAGTCCTGTTAATAGATAAAAGCAAAATACTGCAGATGCTGGAAATCTGAAATAAAAACAAGAAATGCTGGAAATACTCAGCAGGTCTGGCTGCATCTGTGGACAGAGAAGCAGAGTTAATGGTTCAGGTCCGTGACCTTTCATCAGAACTGAGTTTTGCACATTTGTGCACGTTCATATTTGCCACTGCTCCCAATTTGGTAATTATGTGCAAATTTGAATACTTTTAGATGCAGTTCCTTAATCTAAGTCATGACGGTGATGATGATGAGAGAAAATGTTTGCGAACTATACAGAGACACACGAACAAAGAGGACACATTGAAAGAGTGGAAGCAGACAGAAAGACAGAGAGAAATAGCAAGATCCAATTAAAATGGTACAGAAGCAGAAGGGAGAGACAGATACATATACAAAATTTTCCTGCATGAGCATAAAAAGATCAATTACAATGTAAAAGGATCCCAGTATTAAAATGTTTAAAAGCCATATCTACCCAATACAAAATGCATAAACAAGCATAATTGCTATTGTGACCTTAATTAGGCTATGTTATGAACACCCAGTACCTTACTTACATGGTATTTTATTTTTTAAAAAAAAACCTTGGGTTGAATTTTATTGAGCTCCTGATGTTGGGCTCCGTGGCGGGGGGTAGAAGATCGCTGAGGCAGCGGCCCACCATGGAGCCCATGCAGGGATTGCCGGGCCCGATCTTCCTGGCAGCAGCGAGGTTCCGTGGTGGCCCCGCCCACCCCGTCTCCACCACCCGCAACCCCACCCCCCGCCCCCGCCGCTCGATGGGACACAACTTTAAATATTTAAATAAAGCTCATGAATAACTTAATAGACCTTTCACTGCGATCTTGCCAGCTGTCCGTAATTTTGCATGCAGCAGCCAGCACTCTCACGCTTTCACTTTCCCGTCGAAGGGAAGCTGGCACCGCCAAGGTGGGGAAAGGGGGGAACTTAGGATTTTTAGTGTAGTTGGTGGGATAAATGGGGTCAAATCTGCATGTGTAGTGTAAGGGAGGGGGGAATGGGTGACCTCTGCACTTTGTGCAATTGTGGGGGGGGGGTGGCGTGGAAGAGAGGTCACATATTAAATACAAATGTTTTGTGGGGGGGAATGGGGCAGCCATTTATTTTCTTTGTATTGGGGCAGGGGTATGGGCCAAAATTCAATTCATAGTGCTTTGTGGGAGGTTTCGGGGGGGGGGGGGGGGTGGGGGGCGGGGAGGGGGAGGTGCAGGATGGTGGGCAGTACAAGCTTCAACTGTGCAGGTCTGGCAGCCCTTTAAAAATGACAGGCGCCCGCACCTGCACAGAGGCAACTAACACCTTTGTGGGCAACGCCGACCCCGTCCCGGTCATGTGATTGGGGAGGGTGCAGACTGCCCAGTGGACGATGAGCCGCCGGGCGCTAGATCGCAGTGGCGTTGTGGCGTGTGGCCCGCATTTTGTTTGCCTGCCGCCGCCAATAAAATTCAGCCCCTTATAATATATTCTGATCATATTATAATGGAATGTATTGACCACACCAAAATGTCACTCAAAGAGGGATGCAAATATATGTGCAATCTTCAGAATGGTTACAACTGATGGGGGTCATTTCAAACTTTTCATCATAAAGGAAGTTTCATATGACACTTTAGCATAGTGGTCAATCTCTTGTCATATTTCTCCTGAACATTAATATTAACAATCATTTTAAAATAATTATCTGAATAATAAAATTAATCCACATTGTTACCCACTTTTTCCTCTACTTTGTCTAATCAAATCAACTTTTTTTTAAATGTCTTCTCTAATATTTGCTTTGGAGATTTGTTTAATTTTGTATGGAGTCCAACCATCATTCATCCATGATTCTTTCTATTGCTTTGAAATATATATACTGGTTTCTACGTCTTAAAATCACTTATTTATCCTATAACACTATAAACTGATTAAATCTTTTGTAGCTTCTCATTAAACTGATCAGTTTCTCTGCTTTCTATTTGTTTAATCAGTGAGAAGGGAGTGGGCAGTACAGCCCAGAGGGAGTGGATGGTAAAGCCCAGAGGGAGTGGATGGTAAACATACACGCGATCATATAAATTAGGAACAGGAGTCGGCCACTCGGCCCTTTGAGCCTGCTCCGCCTGTCAATAAATTAATGGCTGACCTGATTACTCCACATTTCCACCTACCCCCAATAACCTTTCACTCCTTGATTATCAAGAATCTATCTACCTCTGCCTTAAAAATATTCAGACTCTGCTTCTGCCACCTTTTGAGGAAGAGAATTCCTAAGACTCACAACCCTCAGAGAAAAAAATTCTCTTCATCTGTCTTAAATGGGCGACCCCTTATTTTTACAGTGACCCCTAGTTCTAGATTCTCCCACAAGAGGAAACATCCTTTCCACATCCACCCTGTCAAGACCCCTCAGGATCTTATATGTTTCAATCCAGTCGCCTCTTACTCCTAAATTCCAGCAGATACAAGCCTAACCTGTCCAACCTTTCCTCTTAAGACAGCCTGCCCATTCCAGGTATTAGTCTAGTAAACCTTCTCTGTACTGCCTCCAACGCATTTACATCCTTCCTTAAATAAGGAGGCCAGTACTGTACCACAGTACTCCAGATGTGATCTCACCAATGCCATGTATAGATGTAGCATAACCTCCCTACTTTTGTATTCAATTCCCCTCACCGTAAATGATAACATTCTATTAGCTTTCCTAATTACGTGCTCTACCTGCATACTAACCTTTTGCGATTCATGCACTAGGACAGAAGGAGTGGGCGTTAAGCCCAGAGGGAGTGGGCGTTAAGCCCAGAGGGAGTGGGAAATAAAGTCAAGACAGAGTGCGTAGTAAAGCCCAGAGGGAGAGAGCATTAATGCCCAGGATGTTTGTTGGAGCAAGGAGCAAGGGCAAAGTCATGCTGTGTCTGATGCATGCACATCCTTTATGTCTAGCTTCAGAATACTGAGTCTTAACTGGGTTGGAGCAGCCAAGAGGTCCAAAGTCAATAATGTTCATGAAGCCTAGTGGAGAACATTGGGCCATATGAGATGGGAGGAATTGGATTGATTGGAAGATCATAGAGATACTTCTATTTTACTTCTCAATTGTTCAATTTTTATGTATTATTTATGCTCTAATTGTTATTAATTAAGGTTATACAGTGGGATGGGTAGGGAACTACAATGATGAATGCATCTCTAAGAATTTTTTGCAGCAAGGCAATTGAGAGAAATTTAGGGGGCAGAATGATAATTAAAGAAGAAGATAACCAAGTTAGAAGGCTTACTGCATAAATTTAACCAGGAAGAATAATAACAATACATGGACATGACATTCAGGGCAGTTATTATAGATACACAAAAACTTATGCATTGACTCATTAATTTTTATGTCTATTATCACACAAAAGCAATCTGACAGATGAGACAAACAGAAAGCAACAAATGAGCAGGGCACTAACCTTGAGAAATCCCAGATGAATAATATCATAAGAGCAATGCTGCAAGTGATGAGGACAGCCAGGAAACACTTCAAATTAGGGATCAGAGTGATGAAAGATGAAAATGGGAACCTGTTCAAAGATACAAACATATGTTCAGTTCAAAATGAGCATTCAAAGTAGGTTGGATCCAGGGGGAGTTTACGCCAACTGTAGCAAGGTACTACCTAATGCAGGTCTTTCTCACTTGTTTCACAAGTACAGCAGTTTGAGGAAAGTCCAAGAAAAAAGTGTCACCAACAGTAAACCAGTATTCCAGAGTGGGATTTAGTGGCTACACAGGCCAGCCAGAAAAGTCATACCGGATATATCAAAAAGAAAACAAGGTAAGGGAAAGTGATATAAAAACAGAAAGTGCTGGAAATACTCAGCAGGTCAGACAGCATCTGTGGAGAGAAAAATAGAGTTAATGTTTCAGGTCTGTGACCTTTCATCAGAACCATGGAATCAGGGAAAATGATTCAATATGGGTTTTATTTAACAAGTCTTCAAACGGAAGAATAATTTAAACTGTATTTCATTTTGTATAAGTAATTAAAACTGATATAAAACTACTTATGTTCATTATCACAGATATCAAAGAGTGATACAGCACTGAAACAGGCCTTTCGGCTCACCGAGTCTGTGCCGACCAACAACCACCCATTTATACTAATCCTACATTAATCCCATATTCCCTACCACATCTCCACAATTCTCCGACCACCTACCTACACTAGGGGCAACTTACCATGGACAATTTACCTATCAACCTGCCAGTCTTTGGCTGTGGGAGGAAACCGGAGCACCTGACGGAAACCTACGCGGTCACAGGGAGAACTTGCAATCTCCGCACAGGCAGTATCCAGAATTGAACACGGGTCGCTGGAGCTGTGAGACTGTGGTGCTAACCACTGCACCACCCTGATATAACAATGTAAACTATATTAATAGAAAGAACCAGCATTTATCTAGCAGCTCATGATGTCCTCAGAACGTCCCAGAGCATTCCACAACCAGTAAACTGCCTTTGAAGAACACACACAGTTATTAGGCATATGGACATAGCAGTCACTTCGCATGCAAGATCCTACAAACAACAAATGAGATGAATGCCCAGTTAATCTGCTTGTATTGGAATGTATAACAGTGCAAGGAACATCTATAAGGCTGGGCTTGGAATAAAATGGCTAATCAGCTACAATGGCCTTTGGCCTCCTTATTTCGAGAGACAATGGGTAAGCGCCTGGAGGTGGTCAGTGATACTCAAGACTATTACCTCAATCATACCAGCGTGAACATCAGAAAACTTTGAGGAGTTTTTCGGACAACATCATACACAGAAGAGGATGCCAGCCTGTTGTCAGAGTAATCAGATAGAAAGAACAAATTTGCATTAATATAGTGCTTTTCAGACCCCAGGACATCCCAAAATGTTTCACAGTATATTTTAAGTTTAGTCACTGAAGCATTGTAGGCAAATGAGGCAGCCAGCTTACAAGCACCTCCCCTACTCCTTTTCAAAGTATCCCATGATTTCTTTTACGAACACCTGAGCGGGAAGACAGAGGCTTGGCTTAATGTCTCATCTGAAAGTCAGATGATCACCAAGGCAAGCCACTTGGTAAATTGTGCTCAGGTTACTTGCCTATTTTGATGCGAGTCATTGTGCAGCCATTATAAGATAAATTCCTCTGTACTCCTAAAACTAATCTGTGCTCAGAGCCCTCAGGCACACTAAGTTGCCTGTTGGCTCTGGGTGTGGAAGTACTGGTCATCTGATAAACTGCTTCATGGCTTTAGGTAGCACCTCAAGTGAACATGGTTTTTGTGAAATGGGGCTCTGGAGGATCCTAGAAGAGAGGACCCTTTCCTAAATTGTTTTCCTGGATGTGTTATGTCTTTAAGATATTGGCCTTGAAATTCATTCTCTTTGGCCTGCCACTGCGAATTGGGTGCCCCTGAATGGGTAGGCCCAGGGTAGCACCTGAGATTGGGCCTTGGGCCTCATTTAAATGAGACTGGTGAGCTATGGCCACCTATGGTGAGCTATATGCTGGGCGTCACCAGGCAGCTCACTGGTGAAGGACTTCAGACTTGGAACTCTGGGCCAACCCACCTTTTAGTGTAAATGAGGTGGGTGCCAGTTAAAGATTGCCCCTCTGTTATCTGAAAGATCTAACAAATCCAAAAATTCTATTTTAGTTACTTTTCCCTTTGTTGATTATGCTTGGAATAGCATATATGCCATGGCAGCCCAAACTGTATATTTGAACAAGGACCCGGCTGGCTTTTGGTTGCTGCTCCTCTTGCCTGCTCAGAAACAGTGGGAAGACAGCAGGACCAGTCTAGCTAAGACCCACATGCCATTTTAATAGGGTTAAAAATCACCCTTACTTCTGCATTCCAAATTGTCCTAAGTTTTACAATTTCACTATAAATAATATTAAATCAAGTATCACATTAAAAATAAGGCAGAATGTCTGCCTTTAAAATGGGAAGTTACGTCTACACATCCTGATCCAATTATCCCCTGCCCTTTAACTCAGCTCCACTTAAAGACTCCACTCAATCTTGACTCCATGGCGAGTATAGCTTTGATATAGGTATCCTTTGACATATTAATAAAGGCTTCAAATGAGTTGAAATTTAAGGATTCATAATGTTAAGGCCGACAACAAGTAAGACACCCAGTGGCCCTCATATAACACCAAAATAAAAGACTTCAAATGCCAGTGTTGATGTCACATATACCAAATGTTTTTTTGGGGGGACTGGAATGTTGTACACTAAAGTCAATTGCACATAAATGTGCTTTCAGTGAACAAAACCATTATCTGACTGTACAGCAGCCACGTTCTGTGAAAACAAATCCTTGAAGACTATCCATAAGAAACATATTCATGTATCATTGATTTCCCAATAAATCTGTAGGTACAAATGTTTGAAAAATACCCCTATAAGCATGTTTGTCAGAGTGAAAATATTACCAAAAAAATCTACAAATTGAGCTGTTGACAAGTGTTGATAACAGTAACAGTCATGGATTTTAAAATCAAATCACAGCAATTGATTGTAATCAAATTATATTTTTTGTTTTCGTTTGAAGCAAAATTGTAAATGAAGACAATAGGGCAAGAAGTAACACCATCTGAAATTTCTATCCCTTGCTCTCACACTGACCTCTCTGTCCTCAGCCTCCTGCAGTGTTCCAATGAAACTCAATGTAAACTTGAGGAACAGCACTTCATCTTTTGATTATACACTTTACAGCCTTCCAGACTCAACACTGGGTTTAACAATTTCAGATTATAACCTCTGCCCCCTTTTTGTTCCCTTTTCCTTTGCAAGTTTTGGTTTTTCTCTGGTTTTTGCTTTTGGACTGTAGCTGTTCATCATTCTGCCATTCACACCTTCTCTAGAGACACATCTTTTGTTTCTTTACATATCTCATTACCACTATCGTTGGCCTTGCACCACCAACTCTTGTGTCTTTTAATCTCTTGTGTCTTCCACCCTATTACAGAACTTCCCTTTTGTTTTGTTTTTTCCTACCCTCCCCCTTTCACTTGCTGAAAACCTATTGCATTTCGAACTTTTCCCAGTTCTGATGAAAAGTCATTGACCTGAAACCTTTGGCCGAATTTTTTCTCCCACCCACAGGAGGGTGAAAAAAAAATGGTGGCTGCACACATGGACCACGCGGCAGCTCATTCAAATATGCAGGGCAGGCCACCCCCCAATCACGTGGTGGGGGCAGCCTCAGCGACACCGTGAATGATGTCAGCCGCCTCTGCGCAGGGGCTGGCATCATTTTTAAAGCGCTGCCAGACCTGCCCCAAAAAGTGCAGAGTTGAACCACCACCTCCCCACTACACCACAAATAAATTGTTGCCCCGTTTCCCCACCCCCAACAAAACACCTACATTGCATAGTCGCACTCTCCCCACACCCCTTGCCCAACCCCAAAATACTTAAACTGCCGAGTTGACCTCTCTCCTCTCTAACCGCACAAAGTGCAGAGGTCGCCCCTTCCCTCGCCCCCACACTAGAAAGGCAGAGTTAAGCCAGTTCCCCCCACCACTTCCCCCCCCCCCCCCACCCCATACTGCACTAAAAATCATAAGAGCCCCCCCCTCCCTTCCCCACCTTGGTGGTGCCAGCTTTCCCTGGACAGGAAAGTGAAAGCACGTGACTGCTGCCTGTCACACGGAAGATCCCGGACAGCTGGAAAGATCATGAGGAATGGTATTTAAATGTTTTCATTTCCTTTATTTAAATATTTAAAGTCAGGTCCTGTTGCCAAGCAGCAGGGTGGTTTTGGGCGGTGGGGGGGGGCGGGGGAGGGGGGGAGGGAGGGTTACCACAGGAAGATTGGGCCCAGCAATCCCTGCGTCAAGCTCCACGGCGGGCAGCTGCCGCTGCGATCTTCCAGCCCCGCCTGCCCCCCCCCTCCTCCCCCCCATAACCCCCTCCATGGAGCCCAACATTGGGAGCTCAACAAAATTCAGCCCGTTAAACTCTGTTCCTCTGCCTGACCGGCTGAGTTTTTCCAGCATTTTCTGTTTTTAATTTCAGTTTTCCAACATCCGCAGTATTTTGCTTCTATACTATCTGAAAGGCACAAATTAATAAGTTAATCTGGTAACTACTTTCAAATAATGTTACCAAACAGACCATTTGCTGATCAGTCTCATATCACTACTGGGTAAAATAGCAATGTGGATATCTGAAGTAAGTTTAGGGATGGGCACTGTAATAATCTACTGAATAGACGTCAGCGCACACAGTGCTACAAGGCACACTCCATTGTGATTGGACAAATATCATCATTCTTTCAGTAGTGCTGGGTCAAAATGCTGAAACTCGCTACCTAACAGAAATGTGGGAGTCCCTTGGACACATGGACTGTAGCAGTTGAAGAAGAAAGGCCCCCCCATCCACCACCAAATGTAAAGTATTGCACCTAGAAAATTAAAATGAGTCCATGAGATGCACCCAAAGAACTAAAGGTAAATTTGAAAGAGGTCTCTATGTATTAGTCAGTTTTAACAGGTCCAATGTCTGTGGAACAGCAATCAATAAATCAATTAGACTACTGAATTATATAGCCAAAACATTACATTACATGTCAGAGGAAGTTGTGCTGAACTACACAATACTCTGGTCAGACTTCACCATGTATAATGTGTCCAGTTCTAAGACATTAAAGCTCTAAAAGTAATCCAAAGAGCCCTCAGGCTGATTTCTAAGAATAGATGTTAACTCCCATTGCCTGGCAAAAACCAGGCAGGAATGGGCAAGAATGGAATGGGTCTTACCCCATCTTACCCATCCTGATCAGGCCAACTGCAGTTTTCACAGAATCGTTACAGTACAGAAGGCGGCCATTCGGTCCATCGTGTCCGCACTGGCTCTCTGAAAGGGCAATTCCCTCAGTTCCATTCCCCAGCCTTCTCCCCATAACCTTGCACATTCTTCCTTTTCATATAACTGCCTAATTCCCTTTTGTATGCTTCAATTGAACCTGCCTCCACCATGTTCTCAGGCAGTGCATTCCAGACCTTAACCACCCGCTGCGTGAAAAAGATTTTCCTTGTCACTTTTCCTTCTCTTACTAAATACTTTAAATCTGTGCCCTCTCAGTCTTGATCCTTTCATGAATGGGAACAGTTTCTCTCTGTCTACTCTGTCCAGACCCTTCATGATTTTGAATACCTCTATCAAATCTCCTCTCAGCCTTCTCTACTCCAAGGAAAACAGTCCTAACTTCTCCAATCTATCTTCATAACTGAAATTCCTCATCCCTGGAACCATTCTCATGAACCTTTTCTGCACTCTCTCCAATGTTCTCATGTCTTTCCTAAACTGCAGCGCCCAGAACTAGACACAATACTCCAGCTGAGGTCGAACTCGTGTCTTGTAGAAGTTCAACATAACTTCCTTGCTCTGTACTCCATGCCTCTATTAATAAAGTCCAGGATAGTGTATGCTTTATTAACCGTTCTCTCAACCCGTCCTGCCACCTTCAATGACTTTTGCACTAATACACCTAGGTCTCTCTGCTCCTGCACCCCCTTTAGAAGTGCACCCTTTAAATTGCAGGGGGCAAGAGCACCCATCCAAAACCAGGGGGATCCTCTTATATATGTAGATTGAGCTTTGATATCATGGGGGCCCTATCTGCTATTTTAATTTAGCCTGAATGGGAGAGCAGTGATGGAATCCTCACCAAAGAAAACCTGATGGGAACAGCAACTATATCCAGAAGAGGCCCAGCAAGGTAAAGTTTTAAGAAAAAAAGTTCTTTGTAGGCCTGGAGCAGCACGAATACACCTCCAGACCCCAAAAGGAAACCTTGGGCTTCCCCCTACTCCTCCCCTCCTCAAACAGAGAATTCCCTCCTAAACATATGCCGGGGGAATCAGTCCCAGGTCCTCGCTGTTTCTCAATTGTTTGGTTGGAAAGTCAGCAAGCAACATCTTAATGAGGCCTGACCATTAAAATCAGCCAAGCACGCTGCTCTTGGACGTGCACACAACTGGCTTCACCCGCTTTGCCACATTTCAGTCCATGAGCTAAAAAGGAGAGCCTAGTGACAACCAACTAATTTATGAGGGAAAACGATAGAAAACTGGGCTTATAAGCCTTAACAGTGGGAATCTTAATAAGACATATAAAATGGAATGTTGGCCTGTCAAAGTTGGTAGAAGTCTCACATCTGAGTCATAAGGTTGTGGGCTCAAAGCACACTACAGGATCACATAATCTAGGATGACACTCCAATACAGGCCTGAGCAATGCAGCATTGTTGTAACTGCTGTCTTTCAGATTAAATGTTAAACTGGCTGCTCAGGTGAATGGTAAACATCATGCGGTACAATTTGAAGAAGCAGCACTGTCCCAGAGCTGTGTACTGTCCAGGTATTGAGCTTTCTCAGCTTCCTTTCTGGCATTCAAGATCAGCTCCGATGGTCATCTGCAGGATTCCCAGTCTGGTAATGATGGCTCTCAGCGATACCAACAGATTGGTCAACAGACATGCAGGAAAAGCCAAAATGGCCAGGTCTCCATTGGTCAAGAAAAGACAAATTGAAAGGATTTCTTGCTGCTCAAGAAATTTTTCCACCTTTTTTTTTAAGTTATTAGTTGAGGGGAATTCTCTATATTGAAAATATTCCAATAGTTCAAAATGATACTCCCAATGATAATTGTAAAGATAAAATTCTCACTTCTCAGTTACTGGTGAAAATATGGAATAAGTTATAACAATGAGGTTTACAATCATCCCACAGGCGAAGTGAAAACAAGATTCCCTAACTATACATTAGTTCAGAAACTAATATTTTCTCCATTAATGCCAAGAAGTTATTTTTATAACAGTACATTTCATTTACATTGGTAAAGCATGGAACTAAAGACAAGAACTGAACTGTAAGTGATACATGTAATAATAGTCGCAGCATATTAACTTACTGCTCCACCCACTGTTTGTAATGTGCTGCCACAACTTTTTTGTAGCTTTAGGAGATTTCTTTTAGCCTTTACAATGACATAATTGAAAACTCCCAGAAGTGTTCCTGACACAACTAATCTGTAAAGCTCCATCTCATGTGTTAGTGAAGAATGGCAGCAGCCCATAATATTCACAGTGGAAAATAGAGGAAAGAAGTGAGAGTGATGATCATTTTTAATACTCAATTTCATTTAAAATATTGTTGACAGTATCTGTGGATTTTAAAAGACCAAATGCTTTGGGGTCCTTTTTGCTGGCAAGTAATAAAATTGCATTAGTAATACATTTCGGACATGATGGCCCCATCGCCAAGCATCAAGTGTTTTACGTGCAACATCTTTAATGCATAAGCATTATGCATGGTGAGCACAGTAAACAAAATAAAGGAATATGTATAAAGTGCTAAAAACAAGTTTTGAATTTTATTCCATAAATTCGAGACAGAAAGTGGACCTGGACTAACAAAAGGAAATGCTATATCATATCTCTAAACAATTAGTTTTCCAACTTTACTGCGCATCATACCCCCTGTAAATATTAACATGCTCTCAGGTACCCCTTATAAATATTAATACATTTTGAAGGACCCTTATTAACTATTAACACATCTGTTACGACCGAGGTGGGAGGAGTACACTGTCTTTTCTAGTTCCACTTTTCCACAGGTCACAACATATATTTAAATGTTTACCCAGTTACCGATGCGGTCAATTATGTATTTTATTCTGGGATAAAGAATAAAATATATCAACCAGGTTTCTTTAATAAACAACAAAATTATCAATTTCTCAAACAAAACTTATCCAGTAATGAAGCAAAGCACTAACACACAGGTTGAAATATGAAAGTTCCCTTTTTAAATTCCACACAAAAAGAAAAACAGAAATTCTCTCTGCAGAAGTCTGTTACAAAAAAAAAAAGACAAAAATTCTTTGGTCAAATACTTGTTAATTATTGAAGAACAAAGAGAAGATACGGAAGGAAGTCAGTTGTCCCTTTTGGTCTGGTGTCCAGGTATACAGAGATGGATCACTGGGATCTTTGCAGAAGCAATTCATTCTGGAGATGTTGAGAAATAATTTGGTGGGCTTTCCAGAACACGTGGCATCAGGAGATTCAGCAAGCACACACTTGAATCACAAGGTTTGCCCATAGACAGCAGGAAAGAGGAGCTGACACATTGACCTTCTCAGAGTCTCTTCGAGAGGTGAAGGAAAAATGAGCTGAGGTTTCTTTTTCCTTGGCAGGCAAAACACCAACTCTCTTCAAAATGGTTCACACTCCAACTGAACTGAAAACTATATCCAAACCCCAAAAGAAAGTGATCCTCCTGACCTCCATAAACCTTGAATTGTGGCTTCTCTGTAAACATCTTCTCCAGGTCACCAAGGTTTCTGTTATTTATTGAGCTTAAAGCACATGATTTCCAGCAAAGGTTGTTTTCAAACAACATCTCTAGTGTCCTTTCAGTGAACTTTGTGAAAAACCACATCCATGGAATCCTTTCTTTTTTAAAACACAAGTCCTGAAAAAATTTAACATAACAACTTTCATAACTCCCAGAGAGACCCTTTGTAAACATTATCACATTCCTCGAGACTCCCTGTAAAAATTAACGTAGGAATCACCAGTCTATCTTGCAAAAGAGTGTCAGGTGCCCAAGGGCAATCAATACCATCATTGCAGAAATCATGCTTTATGGGCATATGATACAGACATAATATGTAAATAAATAACCAAATACTGGAAAATCAGAACTCTGATAACCTGAACAGACTTCCTGGAATCTTTGAATGAGCACACTGTGCTTCAAAATCCTCCCAGTTCAAATTCTTTGGCATAAATTTATATTAACAGTCAGCTAGGTGTGTGGCATTATGCAATACATCTGCAATAAAAGTTTCCCTAACCTATTTCAAAATATCAGAGGCAAAGAAGAGAGAAATCTGAAGATTGGATTTTACCAGCTTTCTGGGGTTAGGCTGGGGAAGGTGGTGAGGGAAGGTGGGGGATGCAGGCCCATCGTCGTCTCACCGCCATGCCATCTTGCCAGTGGCGGGGATGGTGGAGGATGGCTCTTCCACCTAGAGGCCAATCAAGCCACTTAAGTGTCCAATTAAGGGCATCTTCCTGGCTTAGCTGGTATTTTACCAGCGGTAGGAGGGGACCCTCTGCTACTTGGGGAGACTAAGTAAATCCTGGCGGCCTCCCAGCAGATTTAGGCATTCTTGCCGCACGGAGGGGTGCCCCGGCTGCAACGGCCATCCCCATGACAACAGCATCGCCTGCCCTCACCAACACCCCCACCACCCCTCGCCGGGGCCTGCCTGATTGGTCCTAGCGCCCTCAAGCCCCACTTACCTGGTTGGGAGGGCGGTGTCCTTCCATGGTGTCCTTCTGGGTGCAGTTCCAGCAGTGGCCACTGCTCCTGGTGGCACAGCTGAGCTATTGGTCCTCCAGACGCTTGCCACTTTAATTGTCTGTCCAGCTCCCAGTCTGATCTCCTGGCCTCCAACACCACTCCAATGAAGGTCAACAAAACAACGAAAGCTCGAGGAACAGCACCTCATCTTTCGATTAGGCACTTTTTAACCTTCTGGACTTGAACGCTGATTTCAATAACTTCAGATCATAACCACTGCTCCTGTATTTTTGGTCAATCGGCGCAGCTAATGATTCTTGCTATTGTCACTTACAGCTCCTCTGGACTCACTTTTTGTTTCTTTACTTATTGCATTACCATCCCCTTTTACCTTGCAACATTATCCCTTTTGTCATTTAATCACTCCTGCCCACCAATGCCATCACAGAGCTGCTCTTGTGTTCTTACCCCTACCCTGGCTCTCTGGTTGCTTAAAAACTGTTAAAACTCTAACTTCCTCAGTTCTAATGAAAGGTCATCGACCTGAAATGTTATCTCTGTTTTTCTCGCCAAGACGCTGCCTGACCTGCTGAGTACTTCCGGCATGTGGTAGTAGAAGAGTTGAAACAACAGGGAAGAAACTAGGGATGAGCGATCAGGCCAAGCATACAGAGCAGAGCAAGGTACTAGTGACCTCAGACACGTTCAGCTAATCATTTTTATCATCATGTTGACTCTCAGTATGAAGGGAAGAGAAAGGTAGAATCACTGTGGCCCGTCTTCAGATTCCACCACCAGCGAACACGTGCTGCTGATGGAAAGGCTAACAGTCATGGAAGGGAGGAACAAAGGAATTTAGGATATTCAGGCCCAACACAGCAGAATTAAGGTCCACCCATAGCAATAGATCACTCTGATAACATTCAAAAGGGAATTGGATGAATACTTGAAGGGAAAAAGTTTACAGGGCTTTGGGGAAAGAGGAGAGTGGGATTAATTGGACATCTCTACAAAAAGCCAGCATAGGCACAATGGGCTGAATGGTCTCCTTCTGTGCTGTATCATTCTATTGTTCTATTATTAAGATAACAGAGAGGAAAAAAGGTTTTGGGTGTGCAGAGGTGTATATATTAGTGCCCCTTTTATACTATTGCTAATACAGATGCAGATAGACAGCCAGGTTGGCACTGTTGACTCACATTGTGAAAGTGAAATGGGAAAGCCATTGTGCACAGATGCATGCCGGAAGTTCTGCTTACCCACCTTTGACTCGTAGTTTGATTTTTTAATGATTGAGAAGAGCTGACCATCAGTTAACAAAATGTGAACAGTGGTGCGTTGAAGGGGGTGGGGAGGGAAGAGGGAGATATAATGCAATAGCCAATACCCATTGTGCCGAAGAGCATCAGGCACCGGCTCGTCTCACATTGGTGACATGAAAGTTTGAGGTCTACCAGGAGCCCGGGTGTACTCTGTATCTTCCAAATGTGGCTGGCAAATCGATGAGGCCCATGATTTGCTGAATTTATCCAAATCAAACTAAGCTAAACAAAACAAAATAACATAAGGTGAAGACACATCTTTCTATTGAAAGGAAGGAAGCCTATTTCTTTAATTACCCTTGACTACTCCGTAATCAGATTTCTTTCAAAGTTTGAATCTCAGTTCAGAAGTAATTGCTATCATGTTCATTTTGTTCCCCTCCTTTCAGAACTGCTATGAAAAGCATTTTACAGCTGGGTAGACATACTGCTGCAGAAAGCACACAGGATCAAGCTGTCCCTCCCAGAGGTGTCTGCTTCTGCTTTTTAATAACACTCTGAACTAACCCTAGCTTTCAAATGGATTTCCGCACACAAAGCTTATTATCCCCCTGATACTTGCTGTAAGTGTAAGTAAGCATAGCAAAAAGCCCAGTCAAGAACTTTTCCACTTTCCTTGTATTGGAGTCACTCCACTGGGTATTCTCTGTAGTTACTCTGGAAGTCTGGCTCAGCAGATTGTCAAATGAGAAGAGTTAGGAAATGTAACACTTGCCTGGTCATGACACTGAAGCTTCAGGTCACTAATTTCTTTATGAGAATGGAGACAGCAAAACCTAAAGAAGGCAAATGCCAATTAAGCCTGCTTTCATCTGTTAATTGATCTGACCATTGACTCTTCTGTTACAAAGTGTGCAACTCCTCCTCAATGCAATTGGCAAAATTCCATAAGATATCATATAGTTTTGTTTACAGCTGTGTTGGCCTACTCTTTAGCCAGAAACTTACAAGGACAAACTAACATCCCTTTTACAAATTTTGGCTGTTAAAAGCTCCAGCTGTTTGTTATAGTAAACTGATTAATTGTTCATCCAATCCAGAGAGGTCATTATTAAACCATTGTTAAACTAATCTAGAGAGGTCACTGTTAAACCACTCCAAACTTAGATTAAAACATTTCCTATTTATTCCACCATATTTTAAATATACAGCTTTACATTGTATATAAGCACCTTTCATGAATAGTCCAATGAGTATCTCCAAATAATAGTTTTTATTTTCACATTAAATTCACAGACTACACAACTCCAAGTGGATAGTTTGTTTTCTGAAGTAATCATTTAAATAAAAAACCCACCGATAATTTGAATGCAAGTTCCTCCTAGAAATGTCCTTTATTTGTAGTTTTCTCCCTGGCCCTGCCCCTTCCCTTCCATTTTTTCCCTTCTCCGAGTGGCAATGACTTGGTCAAGTTTGATTCAAAGATTGCAAGCGGCCAACTGTTATTTCAGCCTGGCAAATATGGTTCAAATGTGAATCTAAAGAGGAGTTAGGAAATGTAACACTTACACTGAACCTTCAGCTCACTAATTTCTTTATGAGCATGATGTCAGCAGAAAGCCAATGCCAATTAAGCCTTTCATCTGCTAATTGCTCTGATTATTGACTCTTCTATTATGATACATGTACCCTCTCCTCTATGCAATTGGTAAATTTCCACAATTTGTCTTATAGTGAGATACTATTTTTTAAACTTGTGTTTTCCTACACTTTGGACAGGAGGCCAAGTGTCAATAGGCTATTTGATTGCAGAGACATCATCGTCAAGTCTGATCCTGTCCTTAGCCAACAGTCACAAGTGTACACTTTAAAGCAAAGATCGCCTGATAGTAATCGGGGCAGGATTGATTTTGTCCCTTCCTAGCTCCCAAGGCCAATGGCTGCCACTGTTGCCATGGCAATGAGCAAGCTGCTTATGAACTCGCACAAATTCAAAGATCTCCACTCAGGGAGGTGACGTATTTAAGTTTTGTTCGGCCCTCTTTGTTGGGGGAGGGAGCAACTGCTTTAGGAATGAGCCCACAGTGACAACTCGTTTCCTTGCTGTGTTTTTAAATTTCAGTTGACTTTCCATGGTGCACCATCATGTCCGCAGCAGATTCTGCCACTGAGCCCACCTCCCCCAAATGATTTCCTTCAAAAGTAGTCAACTTGACCTCGCAAATGGTTCCACACCTCTAAATGAAAGACAAGTGATTGAAAGACAAGTGATTGCAAGGCAGTGGTATGTCATCTGAAGGCTATTTTAAGGGAGATAAATCAGGGGAAGTGGCCCTTACTGTAGTACCACAATTGTCTTGACCTGCATGTGGTGCACTTTAAAAAGATCTAAACATATGGAGCTCTGGTCTGACTTCTGATCATTACTAGGGAGGCCTCTTATTAAAATTTTAAACTATAGCATTCCTTTATTATAATTATTGTGCTCTTGTTCACAAAATATTAGTCACATTCATTCATTCAAGATCAGAGCTTTGTGATCTAACTTTCAAAATGAATTCATATTCATCAGCAATTATAAAGCATCTGGATTGTTCCCCAGATGCAAATTTTACTGCCTAGGGTGCAAGCTTGACAGGCAGCTAATGTGAAGAATTTCTGTGAAGATTATCACTCAGTTATCTTATAATTGAACACGATATCTCTTCGACACTCTTTTGTCCAAATTGCTAAACTCACTGGTAATCAATATACAAACTGATCATAAACCTAGTAAAAGCTATTGCTTTAAAAGAAAGAGCTGCCAACTCAAAACCAACTCTGAATGTAAACTGATAATATGTAGGGGCAGATAATGCAGTTCTGGACCAATGACACAGGACCATTGCTCCCGTGCCCAAAATAACTGCATAGAAATCACAATATGGTTCTCGGCCATTCAGCCCAACTAGTCTATGTTGGTGTTTATCCTCTTCGGGCAGCAGCCCTAATCCCACTTTCCTACTCCCTTCCCATATCCCTTTATTGCAATTTCCTTCACACCTTTCAAAACTATTAAATGTCGGCAAAGTCTCTGCTTCAACCACTAACTCAACAGCCTCTCAGCCCTCAGTGTAAAACTGTTTTTATTGGTCACTGTCCTAAATTTCTTACATGAATCATACCTATGTCCCCTTGTTCTAAATCCCTCAGTCACTGCAAATAGTCTGATTCTATTGACTTATAATTTTAAACACTTCTATCAAATCACCTCTTAATATCGTATTAATGAAAATATCCCCAATTTTTCAAATTTTTTTTGTATTTGTAATTTCTCATACCAGGTGATATCCTAGGGAATCTATGCTGCACCCTCTCAATTGCCTCAACATCTTATTGTGGGGAACTAAAACTGTACACACTAATTGTGGTCTTTATATATATATTCGCAATTACATTTTAACTTTTATACAGTTCATTAACATTTTAACCTCCATACATCTCAAAAAACATTTTTCTTTAAAATAGAAACATTTAAACTCTACTGCACTGTCAGTTGTCAAAACCGAGAACAACTTCTCCTAAGTAAGAGGTTGACAAAGGTTTTTTCTACTGTCATTGAAATCTCTGAGGTTGTAAAGATTTACCCCCAGAATACAGATCTTCCTTAACAAATGTTTCTTGTCCAGTCTATCTGTGAGCTGGGTGTCACTGGCTTAGCATTAAATGTTTAACAACAAAGCCCTCATTGAACCAACTGCTAATTTTTAATGCTAACATATTAGCCAATTAGAAATATTAATGCTCAATGTGCTTATTCATGGAATTATTTGAATACATTTAATATTTCATTGTACTATCAGAGGGAAGTGTGCTGACTGTTAAATGCTCAATATACAAACAGGGAGTCATCTTAAATATTTTTATGTATTGTCATGAGGGAAAATAGTTTTGTTTTTATGTTACTCAGGATTTTGTAATAATAAAAAGGAAACATAACTACAGATGCTGTGAAGCACAGAATCATGCAGCTGATTCAGAGGCCATTCAGCTGATCGTGCCGATGCCGATACAGAATATTTGAAAGTAAAAAGAGAAAATACATCTGTTTGTTGAGGAAGGACATGGAGGAGAATGAAAGAGCTGGTGACCTGCTAGCAGCTATCAGCTGAATTGGTACTTACTAGAAGGTCAAAGGTTACTGTCCAGGGACATACACTTTATCAACTATTGCTCTATTTAACTTGTTATTTGCCATGCTATCTCATGACTTACCAACTCATCTGTACACGAGTATTTCTAAATCAGTTGAACCATGCATTTAACTGTTTCACCAAGCAATTCAAGAGTACACTATTTACAACAACAACAACTCATATTTATATAGCACTTTTACCATAGTAAAATGTCCCAGTGTGCTTTACGGAAGCTTTATAAAGCAAAATTTGACATCGAGCCACATAAGGTGACATTAGGTCAAATGACCAAAAGCTTGATCAAACAGGTAGGTTTTAAGGAGCGTCTTAAAGGAGGAAAGGGAGGTAGAGAGGCGGTGAGGTTTTGGTGGGGGGGGGGGGGGGGGGGTGCAGTTCCAGAGCTTAGGGCCTAGGCAGCTGAAGGCACGGTCACCAAGGGTGGAGCAACTAAATCGGGGATGCAGAGATAGGGAGGGGTGAGACCATGGAGGAATTTGAAAACAAGGATGAGAATTTTTAAAATTGAGACATTGCTTAACAGGGTGCCAGTGTAGGTCAGTGAGGACAGGGGTGATGTTGAATTCTAGGACGTAGGCAGCAGAGTTTTGGATGACTTCAAGTTTACGGAGGGTAGAATGTGGGAGCTTCACCAGGACTGTGGTGGATTAGTTAAGTCTAGACATACTTACTGACCTCTTACTGACAAATTATGAAAGGGCAATTCACATCGACGTCATTGAGAGATCCACAATGTACCACGTTTGTCAAGAGTTCAATTACATGACTCTAACTTTGGCAGATAATGCATACACATCACACGAAATGAAACAAGTAGTAGAATGAGAACATTTAAAATGAAGCGGCATCTACTTATTGCATGTCACTGACAAGTAGTAATAATTGGTAAATAACGGTCATTAATCAAATAGCAAACTACAAAATTTGATGCCACAAGAACTGTGAACCTTTTTCCCCAAAACAAAACTGTACCTACCCCCTATTGAATATTATCCTCATTCAACAGGTCTCACTGGCCTGACTTTTGGGGTAAACAAATAAAACTATAAAACTAATCCTGAACTAGACCATGGCATCAATAAAATGGTTCCTCAGGCAGAAAAATATCCAAAGACCAAGTAAATATTTGCATCTATTTAGAAAATAACCACATAATGTTTCCTCATCTTTCATTTCGTACCACAACACCGTTTTTGAGCACATATTCTATTTTCCCCGATATGAAAGTTACCTGTGCCAGCCCCTTGTTCAGCTGCTAAACTGGTTTCAGCACCAGGAGACGATGTGCTGGAACTTCAGATGTAGTTATTTAGGCAATGGTTTCATCTCTGCTTGATGAAGTTTAATGATATGCACTGACTGTGGCTTCCTGCTAATGAACTACAGATTGTTATTCAATAAACTCAAGACGACAACAGCACAATCGTGAATTTGTCTGCACAGTTAATCTTGATGCATGAATAGCTTGGTACATTCACGTAGTCAGTGACTGGCATGCTGCTCATCACCAGCAGCATAAACAAAACCCAACACAAAAGGAGGGACTTTTTTCCCCACTAACACTACAGTATGCACAATATCAAACAATAGATGGGCCTGTGTGAACTCACACAGTTCAGGTGATAGTAATAAAGGGCTAGAACAGCAAATTTACAGCTGATGCCATTGTCCAATTCAAAAAATGAGCTTACTGTCTGGTCACAGAGTCATAGAGTTATACAGCACAGAAACAGGCCCTTCAACCCATTGTGGCTGTGGCTGCCATCAAGCACCTATCTATTCTAATCCCATTTTCCAGCACTTGGCCCGTAGCCTTGTATGCTTATGGCATTTCAAGTGCTCATCTAAATACTTCTTCTCAGATCAACATGATTTTCTGCAAAGTACTTGTAACGGAAAAACCAGTGACTTTCCAAAGGATGAATCATGTCATCATGACAAACAGTTTTCAAAGAAGCAATTCATCTCAAAGCAAATAACCTTTTAACTTAGACCCATTAATGCGCTCCAGCCGACAGCACTTGTGAAATATTTAGCCTGAGGTCACGCTATGTTTTCTTTTGAGTTACTCACCATCATGTACGACCTCATTATTATATACTGACTGGCTTACTTTCTGATAATCTCCAACTGATTAGGAGAGAGTATCACACCCTAAGGGCTGAATTTTCCTTTCCTGCCGCGCAAAACAAATGGTGGCCTACATGCATGGGCCGTGTGCTGTCACACCGCCGCGATCTAGTGTGCTGTAGCTCATTTAAATATGCAGGGTGGTCACGCCCTCCCCCCAATCACATGGCGGGGGTGGCCTCAGCGACACCACGAATGGTGGCATGTGTCTCTGAGCAGGCGCTGATGCCATTTTAAATGGCTGCCAGACCTGTACTGAAACTGCAGATTTGAACCCCTTACCCCTCACCCCCACTACACTAAAAATAAATGTCTGAACCATCCCCCCCCCCCCAAACAATACACTGAAAATAAACAGTTGCCCCACCCCCCTGCCCGAAAAAACACAAACTGCAGAGTTGACATGCCCCCCTCCACCACCAACTGCACAAAGAGCAGAGGTCACTCCTCCCCCTCCCACATTAGCAATGCAGAGTTGGCCCCCTCCCTCTCCCCACCTCACCACTACAATAAAAATCCTAAGTTCCCCCCTTCTCCACCTTGGTGGCGCCAGCATTCCCTGAACAGGAAATGAAGGTGTGTGAGTGCCATCCATCGCACAGAAGATCCCAGACAGCCAGTAAGATCGCGGGGAATTGTAGGTATTCATGAGGTTTATTTAAATATTCAAAGTCAGGTCCTGTCGCCGAGCGGCGAGGGGGGGGTGCCGCCACGGAGCCTCGCCGCCGTTGGAAAGATTGGGCCCGGCAATTCCAGAATCAGGGTCCGTGGCGGGCCGCTGCCACTGCGATCATCCAGCACCACCCCCCCACCCATGGAGCCCGACGACTAGAGCTCAAAAAAATTCATCCCCAAATTTGCAATGATTATATAACAATAATCAGCCCTTCAGCATGGATGTCATCATATATCATGAGCATGGAATGTCCCAAGCATTAAACCCGGTTATGATACGGTTTCCTGGCCAAAATAAATTGGAGTGACAATGGATCAAAAGTGCCTCTGTTGGGCATGTTGGCATCGTTTTCAACGTGCCACTCAGGCATAAAACTGGCACTGCAGTTTGTCTGCCCATTATAGACACCATACAATTTTTTAAAATTTCCATTTAAATATCAGGTGGCCAAACTGCAACAATAGCTTTATGCCTGGGCAATAAATTGAAAATCTACCGAACCATAAAAAAAATGGATATGGGAATTGGTTTCAAAACACGGATCCAGATAATGGTGACTCATGTTTCATCATCACTTATTGTCTTTTAACCACAACAGGATATGCCTTATTCTGTAATTGTCATATCAGGATGGCATTATCCTGTTTGAGATGAACATTATTAGCGCCAGGACACTGACTTAAATACACAATTTAAAAAAAGTGCACTGAAATAAGTAAAGCTGGTCACATCCCATGGCTAAGAAATAAATTCAACTTCTAGCCATAATTGCTTAAATGTTTAAAACTTCAGAATGGGGTCCAAATAAAATTGTAATGTGTAAATGAGCCTTGGGCAATTTTTGAATAAACTCTTTCTTTTTAAAGTTTGGTTATTACAGCCTCAGAGCGAAAAAAAAATCACTTTTGGGAACAGTTCATCTGAATGTTGCACTTGTTTTCTGTGTGCTAATTTTCCACAGGCATGAACCCATTTGTTTTAAATCCTTCAATGTCTTTGTAGAAATAGTGTGCATAAGAATGTGTAATGAGCACATTAATTATACATGAACTTCACTGATCAGAATATCTACCCTTTGGCGTCAAATATCGTACCACAACACCTGCCTAAAGTAGCACTTGAGAAACAAAGTTCTGTTCTAATCAGCAGCTATATTAGAATAGATTACTGGCGTTCCTGAAATGAGTTTGAAACAATTGCTAAATCCATCACTGTGTTGAAATCAGGACACATTGCCATTTTTCCAACCCTAACAAATTCTCCCCAGGATCTCAAGACACTAGGTGCCTCCTAACACTGCTTCTCGATTTATCTCATCTCTCCTATTCGCTTCAAAGTTGGTGATATCCCACACTAATAACCTTAGCCCTTTAGCTGGATTTCTTAGTTAAAAAATTTTTTTAAAGCGAATTAAAAAAAACAAATCAAAACAAAAATCCATTTACTGTGAATAAAATATTTTTCTGCATTCATTGAACTCTCAGAAGCTAGCTAACATTTAATTTTATTTGCATATACATTTGATTTTAGCAGCAAAAACATTAAACATCCAGTAGAAAAATATTTTCCCATTGTAAAATTACTGTAGACATATGGAAAGCAAATGATTCGAGTAAGAATAGGTTTAGTTTGCATGGTTTTTTACATTGTTAGTCAGTTGGCAACGTTTAATAAGTACTGCATTATACAAATTTGCTACTTTTAAATCCCTCTACCATTCACATTTTACACACAATAATTGATTGAACTGACTATTAGTAAAGTTTCCTACTGAACTGTCATTTTTTTTGATGAGTTTTTTTCAGTGTCTTCTTTGGAACATTAGAAAATGTGAGCCAAAGGTTCTGAAAAAATACCAGCAAATGGTATTTGCCCGACCTGATTTTATATCGACATTGTTTTAACCCATTAATTTAAACTATTGCTACCCCTTATTAAATATATGGAAAAGCTTAAGTTGCTATTTGTGGTAATGGAAATACAGTTTACATGTGAATCTTGAAAACATTGCCAGCAAGAATCATTATGGATCATTGCAAAACAGATACTTAACATCGAAAACCAGCACTTTAAAATACACTTTCCACACTATACTGAGGCCTTTATGCCTTCACTTTCATTCAAGTCTGATATTTTTCCCATTTCATGGTTTCCTCTCTTTGTTGTAAACTGGTGTCCTTACCAGCCCAATAACTATCCCTTGTCTTAATCTTATATTTCTTGAAAACAGTAAATGCCACCTTAATGCCTTCCAGCTGCTGGGAGCTGATAGCCAGGCAGACTGAACTTTGACCTCTGGAGCAAATCACCTTGAAACCCTCTGAAAGGAGGCTGGGGGTTCATCACTAAAAACTTCACTGCAGTAAACAGCGAATAAATACTGTTGATAATGTCAAAGACTAGGCTTTCAGATCCCCTTCTGTCAACTGCAGGTGAAATGAAACTGAAGAAATCTGATTGTGTAAACGCTGCATCAGACAGCAGATGATTGCTGCTTAAAGTGATGTGTCAACAGCGCCACCCAGTAGAGTTAAACAAAAAAGCCTCAATCTGGATATTTCAAATGTTAATCAATTAAATCTTTCTCTTTGATTCTTCATGCATCTAATTAGCAATCCTAAAACCTAATATTGTGTGTGAAGCTACATACATTTTACTTTGAAAAACAAATCCCAGCAGTAACATAATTTATCATATTCTGTTTCCTGAGCACCTAAAATGTACAGTTTTTAAAAATAATGTTGAAAATTGAAAGCACTGTAAAACAAACAGCAATTCCTAATGCAGAGAAACACAAACGTTCACACAGTTTGGGCTGTCCCGCTGCAAGCGGCCACTTAACAAATTGATGGCGGCCGCCCCCCCACTACCCCAATCACATGGCAGGGGCTATTCAAGGCATCACCAGTTGCCGGAGCAGGTGCTGGAGCCATGTTTAAAAGGCTGCCAGCTTTGCAAACAGTTCAAAATAATGCAGAGTTGACCCCGTTCCCTCCCCCCATAACCACAAAATATTGCAGTCGCCCCTTTCCCCCCTTATCCTTACACACGATGCAGAGTTGACCCCTTCCCCTCCTCGGTGGCACCAGCTTCTCCTGTACGGGAAAGCGAAGACACGTGAGTGCCACACGTCACACAGATGATTGGGAATGGATGGGAAAATTGCAGTGGATAACATGATAACGTATGCAGATAGGTATTTTAAATACTTAAACCAGGGTCCCGTCGCAGAGTTAGGAGGGGCTGCCACAGAGCTTCCCCACCACTGGGAAGATAGGGCCCAGCAATGCCGGCATCAGGTTCTGTGGCGGCCGCTACCATTCAGATTCTCCGGCCCCCACCCGCCATGAAACCCAACGTCAAGCTGAGAACAAAATCCAACCTTGAATGTCCTACCCTTCAACACAAGAGGAAATTGTCTCAAAAGTGGCTTGCAGTTCTATCTGTGTTTATTATTGGGAAGGTTTTACTAAACATTTTAAACAAGAATGAGCAAACAGACTGTTGATTACATCTTTGTTGTTCATTAATGTCTTAATTGCATAATTTATTAAGTTGAGACTCCTGTACTCTCACAGACCCTGTCATAACTAAATATAGATCACTATAATATAATAGAATTTACACTGTGACAGTGTTTTCACATATTGTAAAATGTCTAACTTCACATAATTAAAGCAGATTCCCCTGTCTATTTTTTCACTTTTTTTTTAAAAAAAGGCCTCCCATACCAAATAGCAGCCATAAGATTCTCACCTGCTCCATCAAGTCAGTTCTGTAACCAGCTGCTTATAGATACAAGAAGTGACCTAGGCTGACTAGTCCTCCCATTTTCCCTCCCCAAGAGATAATATCTTGGGCTTCCTCAACTCCCATCCCAAACATTATTAGGATGTCTCTGTGGTGGAAAACACTGTTGTTAAATCATTTCCAATTATTTCATAAAGACCAGAGTTTTGAAGAGATCATTATGTGTAATGCAGGTGCCAGCGACATGCACGCATTCTGGTGGCATTGCTGTAAATATCTCACGAATGCAATGGTTGCAAATTATGTCACTAAACTAACTGAAATATAATAATGCAAAGAATGGTCTTCCACTTAAAACTCAGACTGATGGATCTTAAGGTTGGTAATGCTTAGATCTATGATCAATGTGAACAAATTAAAATAGCTCAATTGTTTGTTCTTGATTTTAAACATTTTAACAGCTTTCATAATAAACAAGGCAAAATGCAGAAATGACCTTTAATAGGACAATCACACAAACTTCTGACATGCAGTTAATTGAGTCGTCTGCAAAAATAAATGTCTACATCTTACAACAGATATCTGATTGGAATTTAATCAATGAAAACTTCTCTCTATTCAGATGTTCACTGTACCTTTTCTAATACTTGGAGGCCATCATGTATATATTCTAATAGGCCCATTATTAATTTGTGGTTGATATTTTTTTTTTTAATTTACATTTGTTTTGATTTGGGAGATTGCCCCAAAAAAGGGCAACAAGAGGAGACCGGCAGTGTGACAATATACAATATGTGAGTGAGAGAGGATGTCGCTGGCTAATTTGAGAATTACAGACATTGATTGATTGGCAGGAGCAACTCAGTGGGTAAAGGAATCCAGGGCACCTCATGGGTCAGAGAAAGTAAATTTGGAGCATTAATATCAGATACTCTAGGATACCGCCAAAAGGACATAGGGTTCATGGTGAAGGGTGAGTTTAGGGCAAGAAATATTTCTACCATTTGTAAAATAATGAGAATAAACTAAAAAAAAAAGTGTTAATTTCTTTCTAAAAATATAATTTAAAATGTTGGAATGTAATTTAGTGCAGTAGCTCACCACTTTAGTGCAGAACATCAATGATCTTGTGAATGTCTCAACAATTTTTAATTTTAACTTCTGTGGGACAGGTAAAAAAGTGCAAACTGAGAATAAAGTTCAAGTCCGCTAAACGAAAAGGATACTATCATCATGTATAAGATATTTATACATGTGTGAACAATGCATACATATTTAATATGTTTAGATGTTGTTAATCTTCCCATATTAATTTATCACCAGCAGAAAGTTAAGATCACAAATTAAATCACAATTTCAAACATTATTTTAATTATCTTTATTGTCAGAATCTGACCGTTTATGTTGTGTTTGAGGTTAAATTTGTGTTTCACTCGAGGGGTTGTTTCTATCAGAGGTAGAAGCGCCACTTATCTTGTTTCTGATGGTGGAAAGGATAGTCATAGACTTTAATGGCAGGGGCACCAATGAAGCAAACTTAGAGGTCAGGAGATGACCCATTCTTCACAGAGTACATAAACTCTGCCCTGCTCTTGTAGCTAATGTTGATATATCTGGTCAAAGATGATCCCCAAGATGTTTATGACCAGTGTGATGAAACCACACCTGCCAAATGGAAACATATCGTCATATGGAACACTATTTGAACTTTTACTGGACATTAAACATAACTTGCAAGACCACAGAGCTGAACGGCTGAAAACATGGCTGCACATTTGCATTCTGAAACAGTTGAATAGAGAGACAATGGAAGTGTACCCTGATTCAATTCACAAGATTGGGCTGGGCAACAATGATGATCCACATCTTATCTGTGTAAGAGTCAGCACCACCACCCCGCCACTCCACCTCCCCCCCCCACCCCCACTGCCCCAAGTGTGTCTAGTCAGCTTTGAAGAATCAACAATCCTCCCCAGAAGAGGCTGTTTCAAACAAAGAGCTGGTCACATGACTAACCTGCTGGCCAACCTGGGAATTGATTGAATTGTGCCTCACAGAAAGGTTTGGGCAGACTGCAATTGAACTTCAAGAAGAAAGCACCCCTCTATCTCTGACTCTATCTCCAGCAAAGTTCCACAGACCCACAGAAGCAGCATAAGAGGACTTTTTCAGCCTTCTGGTACCAGCGAAACATGTTTGAAAGTGTGCACTAGGCCCTATCGAGAACTGCAAGACTTAACTCCAATCAAGGTCTTTACATCCAAACCAAAGACAGTAACTGAATTCCATTTACTACTCCAAACCCTCCCCCTTTAATTCTTTCTCAGCCTCTGTATCTGTCGGTGCGTATGCTTATCAAGTATGCATGCTAGCGTGGTTGTGTCGCATATTTTTAGTAATTTTAACTGAGTTAGAGTGTTAAGGTTAATAAACTTACATCTTTCCTGTTTAAACCTAAGAAAGCCTGTCTGATTGGTTTGTTTACAATTACAATTAGAAAACAGTGAGCAAGGAGTCACTGAGGTGGAGCTAAAGACACTGTGTTGTAAAAAGTTAAACCCTGTTACGACCAAAGCAGAAACAGGGAGAGGGAAACCTGAGAACCTTTCCTCACCTGGTGATAACACCAGGGACTAGCAATGCCAATGCCACTGAAGGTCCTGAGGCAATGTCTGGGCTTTTTCTTGTTCAATGTGGTCATTACTTGGCATTATGTGACACAAATATTGAGGTAACAACAGGCACATGGAACCCAAACAACATCTGAGCACTTGCTCTTCAGCATTCTACGCAATCACTTCTGCTATTGTCACTGCTCTGCCACTGTAGCTTTGCTGGAAATTCAGCCTCAATCCTGTTTATAAGTATAAATGAGGCTTTATTGAACGTTGGCGAGTTCTGGTAGAGAGGGAGAAGCCCTGAGGAAATTACCAGCCTAATGTCTTCAGTTATGGATGATTGGCAGTTCTGCCTATGAACCAATGAAGTACTGGGAAATTCCTCCCTCGTTCTTTGTTCTGACAAATGCCCATTGTCTATGCACAACACTGCATCTAGAAGGTTGACCTGGAGTAAAAGCGGATGGTTCTGTCCAAAAGTTTTGTTAATTTTCAGATGCTGCATGAACTACATTCTTAAAACCAGAACATTTTAACTCTATGCACTGAATCTAACTTTGTGACTGTAGTTATTGTGTATTAATTAACTGCTAAATAAGTCTGGCCAGGTAGTTTTAGACTCTGCTGTTTGGTCTATCAGCATGGTATTTTTGCATCTTGGAAAAGATTAGAAGAATATGGAGACCGTCTAATGTGATCTCTGATGAACAATTTACTATAGCACTGGTTAATTGTTAAAGCTTGGTACGTTTAAGAACATAGGTTTTGGAGAATAGGAAACAGCTTTTCTACCATAACTGCGACAAACGTTCTGGGAAACAGCCCAAACCATTAACTATCTTATGTACAAAAATCATGCACATGTCTCCTATATTATCTTTTTTTCCCCGAACACCTAGTGAAGATGGCAGCTGTTGTACCATTGCTCTCACTTTTGGATTAACTGACTCAGTGTTAACACTTAACTACCCTAAAATATGGTTTTGCTGACATTACTAGGCTAACTAGTATTAAGCATATCCTATGATCGTCTATGCTTGAAGGATTGAGAAAAAGTCACAATGTCATTCACCCCATCCCTTCCATCCAGTTGATTGCCTAACAACTCGACACTATCCAGTACAATTTGTAATCCCTGAAACAGACCAAGAGTTTTTGAGTGACATTGTGTGGCAACATCAATTTTGAACGTTGAAAATGCAGCAAAAGATAATATCCCCTTAAATGAGAAGGCCCAAAACCACATAAAGGATATAGTAGTTATATTCTGCCATTAAGGAACTGCACCACAGCAGTTACATCACTGGATTAGTAATCTATAATCCCAGATTAATGATCCAGAGACATGAGTTCAAATCCAATGATGGCAGCTGAGGAATTTTAATTCAATTAATAATTACATCTGGAATAAAAAAACTGGTATCAGTAATGTTGACTGATGAAACTACCGAATTGTAAAAACCTATCCGGTTAACTAATGTCCATTAGGGAAGGAAATCTGCTATCCTTACCTGGTCTGACCTATATGTGATTTCAGATGTGTATGTTGACTCTTAACTGCCCTCTGTATGGATATGTTGACTCTTAACTGCCTTCTGAAATGGGCTAGCAAGCCACTCTATTAAGCACAATGCGGGATGGGCAATAATTACTGGCAGTGAGCTGTTTTTAACTGTCATCACCTTGAGTTGTGCATCCATGCACATTTTCTCTTGTGCAGCACTTCCTATAATTACATACTTCTCCTACAGCTAAAGTAACCAGAAGGTTTTTTTTTTAAATAAAACTGAACTTGCTGTAAAAATAATGACAAGGTTATTGGCATTTTTCCTTATTTATGGGTAAGTGGTACAGCAACTATAGCCAATGAGCAGATAGAGTTAAATATGAATATTCAAAAGTTGCTATCTGATTTGTGCTGCTCTGCTGTTAGCTTTAGCTTTTTTTTTTAAAATAGGAAATTGCTGTATTTGGCCATTAATCAGCCATTCAATTTGTCACGAAAAGTACATTTTTGTCTTTACCCTTTTAACGATGTGATATGTGTCAATTACTGCCAATCAACTTCTCTGACACTGAAAATTAACTTTTACAAGTGTGGAATCTCATTCCTTCAGGCTTTTGAATATTGCAGGGAGATTTTAATCTGCTCAATTTTCCTTTCTGCTTCTTTTTCCTCTCTCTCTTAATCCACTCTCTATTTCTTTCTTTTTATTTCTCTTTCTGTATCTGATTTGACATTAAATTCACTCCCTTTAATTCACCCTCCTTCTCAATCCTTCTTGTGCTCATTTCCCAAACCTTAAATCTCATTGGTTAAGGAAATCTCCTGCTGATTGCCCCCTTTTCCTCTCTTTGCTGTTATATCAGCTCACACTTGCAGAAGCTTTGTGTGCTGAAGGTTACAGGGGCAAGTCAAACTAAAAGCAGATGTTGTTAGATGCCCACGTACAACAAAATCAGGCCCAAAGTAAAGCATGAATTCTTCAATTTCTTCTAAAATAATGGGCCACAATTTTCTGTACAAATTAATCTAAAAGACTTGCCCTTGCTTGTTTAGTCTTGATATTTTGTGTGGCTAGTTGCTGAGTGTGCAAGCTGATAATGGCACACATGGTAACTGAGTGAACAGGGCCAACAACTGTGTATCTCTTTAACCAATCAGATTGAAGGATTGTGAAATTATCAGACTCAGAAGAAATGGTAAGTTAGAGTGAGTGAATTAATTGCAAAATCAGGTACAGGAAAAGAAATGAGAGGAAAAGATAGATTAGATTAAGAGAGAGGAAAAAGAGAAAGAAAAAGTAGAAAAATATTTTAATTTTACATTTTCCATTTCAAAATATCCAACAGCAACTAAAGCCTAAGGAATGAAACACCAAATGTGTAATAGTTAATTTTTAGTGCCAGAGAGATTGTTTGCAAGTAATTAACAATTAGCACATTGTTACAGGGATCTCTGACTGCTAATCTAGGTTAATTAAATACGCACAAACTTAAATAGCTCCAAAACAGACAGCTTGGGCTGAATTTTATTAGTGTGCCGCACACTTTGAAGTCGGTGACCTACAGGCAAAGATGCGCCACCACTGAGCCCCCACGATATTTTGCGTGGGGCCTTATTTAAATGCAGGGGGCAGAGCAGCCGCTCCCGATGGTGTAGAGGGGGGTGGCCGCTCCGTCCCCGGCAATGGCTTCTGGCGCCACCACGCAGGCACCAGTGCCCTTTTTAAAGGACTTCAAGCCCTTACCGGTATTTTAAATTTTTAAAGTCACACTGTTTCCCCCCCCCACTCCCCCACCCCAAACCAGTGTCTCCGAGTTCCGGTTGGCGGCTATAATATCAGTGTGGGATGGCCGCTGGGACAAAGTAAATTTATTTGCATTGATTTTAATGTTTAATATTTCATTGAAGGTCCTGCTGCCGAGCGGCAGGAGGGCCACACCGAGGCCTCGCCACTTCCGGTAAAATGCGGCGAGGCCTTCTCGGCGATGGGGTTCGTGGTGGACCGCTCCCGCAAGTATTTTACGGGCACCCCCGCTATGACACCCGACATCGAGGCGCTGGTAAAATTCATCCCCTTGTGTCACTTCAGTCTAACTCTAACTTTGTGTGGCACGTTTGGTTTGTATCTATGGCACAAATACAGCAGTTTCACGCCACTCAATGCAGTTCAATGATGAGTCAGGTAGTGAGATGATATTTTTGTAAAGCTAATGACAGAGCAGCACACCTCAGACTGATTTTGGATTTCCGTATTTAATCGTCCACCTGTCCCTCACCTGAAGTTGCTGTTGAATTTACAGATAACAAATGCTGAGCACTATTCAGTCCACTGTAATTTTGCCAGCAAATTATAGGTCAATGTTCCTGAAACAGAACTTAAACTACCATATTGAAAGGGTTTCTGCCATTAGTTCCTTTTGCACATTTAATGTCCATGATATTTTGTGTTGCAAGTTACTGCAAGTGGGAGATGGAAACGGCACAGCACTCTACACAGGGCATCTGGGAGTGACAGAGCAAGCATCTGTGTATCTCCTTAACCAATTGGATTGAAGAATGCTGAAATTAAGAGAGAAGGAAGTGTAAGTTAGGATGGTGAATTCAATGTCAGATCAGGTACAGAAAGTGAACTAATGGCCTGGATTTTGCAGTCAACGACAAACCAAGGTCAGTCTAGAGATCTCTGTAGCAAGAAATTTAACTCTCTCGATGTGCTGTTGATTGTAGTGTAGTTTAATGGGGATTCCCAGCGTTGAGCTGCAGTGATGTCATCAAGCTGTCTAAACAGCCAATAACATTAACGAATTCTCACTGACCAGGAAATGAAAAGTATTAATAATCAAATTACTTTTTTTTTTAAATTACAGAGAGCGAAATAAAGATTGGGACATACACTTGGGATTCAGGTGGAGCTGAAATATCATGAACAAACTTTTTTTAAAATTTAAAAATCTAGTAACCATAATTGAGATATTTAACAATATCCCATAGATGCAAAATTATTTTTTCAGGGCAGATCAGTTGTTCAGCAATAGTTATTACTCAGATCACTGTTAAAAACCCAGTTACAACCCATTGAACAAGGTTTAACTTTTTATGGAATCTCGACAGCAATAATGAGAGCGGAAAAGAGGAAGTTGTCGCCAAATCAATTGATTACCAGCTCTGGGGAGGGAGGCTCCACAGCGCAGCCTGTTGCAGAGCACTGAATGACAGACCGCAATTTCAGGATTTCCGCGCTTGCACTAAATCCTGAAGTTGCAGTCAGATTCAGAGGGGTAATGATGGTGAATGCTGACTGTTTGCCTCCAAAAATCCTCACAAATTCTGGGCCAAAGTGAAGGAAAAAAGATTGAATTGAGAGAGATAAAAGGAGAGACAGATAGTAAAAAAAACTCTTTTTGTGAATCTTGGACAAAGAAAATCTGAAGGAATGAGACTCCAGATGTGTAATAGTTAATTTTCAAGGACAGTAAATAACACTAATCACATTAAAAGTTACTTAGACTTTTGAAATTCTTTGACATAACTTACTATGGTAAGTTTACTTTATATTTACCATGCTATTACAGGAACCTCATCCCATTCAATGCAATTGACTGGGGAACCAGAAAACGAGAGCTAACAGCAGTGCGACTCATCTCCAACAGCAATTTTTTGATTTCCACATTTAATCACGCATCTGCCCTTCCCTGAATTTGCTGTGGCATTTGTGTATAAATAACAGTGAGTGCTATTAGTCTCACCATTATTTTGACAACAATTTTTCGTCTATTATTTTACACATAAGACCAACTTCAAACTGGCACTTTTATAGTTTATAATATATTCTAATTAGTTACAACACATGCATTCATTTCATTCATTTATACAGATTTATATATTTACATTTCAGATCAATGATTAATATAAACAGGTGGCAAATTCCAGAAGCTTCGCTAGTATTCATCATTTGGAGGGACATTCTCAAGAAACATTCTAATGTTTTACCAAAAGGTTATACTTAAACACACTAAGTTTTATTGCAGTGATAATTCATAAAGAAGAAAAGAAATAAATAAGATTAGATGAAATTGAAGTTGTATATTTCTTGGTCTTTGCTATAAAAATATAGGAACATGTAAACAGTAGTACAACATTTAACCCCTCAAACCTGAATCACAAATTCCAATTCGCTAAACAGATGGACAGCTAAAACACTACGTCCCATATTGCATGTAAATTTTGATTTTAAAAAAGGAATGGCTTGAACAACTTACATTTATATAGCGCCTTTCATGATCTCAGGGTATCCAAAGCACTTTAGAACCAATGAAGTACTTTTGAAATGTGATCACTGTTGTAATGTAGGACAGTCAACCGGCGTGCAGAAAACTCCCACAAACAGCAATGTGTTAATGACCAGATAATCTGTTTTTGTGATATTGATTGAGGGATAAATATTGGCCAGGACACCAGGGATAACTCCCCAGGTCTTCTTGGAAATAGTGCCATGGGATCTTTTACATCCATCTGAGACAGTAGACGGGGCTTCCGTTTAATGTTTCATCTGAAAAACGGTACCTCCAACATTGTAGCACTCACTCAGTGAGTACTGCACTGGAGTCTCAGCCTTGATTTTTGTGCTCAAGTCCTGGAGTGGGACTTGAACCCACAATCTTTTGACTCAGCGATGAGAGTGCCATCAACTGAGCCATAGCTGGCCCTAAAACAGTGAAAGCCTTTGTCGCTGGGTGGCTTTGAATGACTAATCATTCAGTTTACAACTGAGAGCTCTGACTGATTGCACCACAAAGACTCCCAAATCAACTGTTTTAGGAATTGGTTGAGGGATAAATGTTGGCCAGGTCTCTGGGATAACTTCCCTGCACTTCTTAGAGTGGTGTCATGGGATCTTTTACATACATTTACCCATGTAACTGTTGTACTTATGTATTTAACTACCTGCAATGGTGAGGAAAAACACAATAATTGAGGAACCATCAAAATATTCTCTTCACTGCTTCTTGGGAGACCTCTTATAAACGTCTTTGCAACTAATTTCACTGAAGGTGTGCACCCCAGCCCCATTTCCACACCCCATTGTACTTCCGTTCCATTTGTAACCTCGGACCCATCATGAGCAAGAGAAGCCTGTCAATACGAAAAGAGAAAGACGCCACTTATTTCTAATCTACAGAAAAACTTTGCAGATATAGAAAATATTTGAATCAACCTCGGAAATAACACCTTTAAAAGCTTAAGAAATAAAGAGAAAGAAGCTTGTCCTGTCGCTGTAGTTGGGAAAATTTTGGTCTTTTCCACTCAAGTGCCAAGTGTATCTGGGTGCAGTACAGACAGGAAAATCAAGTGGGTGTGGATCTCATGCCTGATTTTCTTTCAATTAATTCAATTGGAAGGAAATTCAGGCAACTCTGTTCAGGCATCAATCCTGCTGTCCTGATTTTCCTCCCTGCATTCCACCCAAGGTGATGCTCAACATCAGGCAGAAAAGGCCAAAATCAACCCCAGTATCTTATGATCCTAGGTAGGTCACAATGAAGCAGACCAGCTTTAGCAGAATAATGATATCCTGCAGCAATAGTTCTGTTGGTGACAATATTCTGGTTTGCTGAATACTGCGCAATCTGACAATACTGAGAGATATATGCACTGAGATGTCTTTTCTTCATGATTTCCGATTTGCTTACCATTGTTGTTCTTGATGCATTTCATTTACTAAAACTATTTGATGCAAAAGCAAAATGTTGCATATTGTGGAATATAATAATAGTGACAATTATGGATGAATTAGGGATTAGATGGAAATCTAATAGAGATGTTGAAAATGAAGAAGGATTTTCATAGAATACATAAGGAGAAATTGTTTCCAGTAGCAGATGGACCGGTAATCAAAGGACATAGATTTAAAGTAACTGTGTTGGCTGATAATGCAAACACTAGGTGGCTCAGTACTGGCACATGTACAAACGCAGCCTCATCGACTGAAACGGCACTGTCTGCGACGTCTCAGGCAGCTGCCAGTAATAAAGATGGTACTGCTCAATTTGACACAAAAAAGGAATTGAACCAACCTCCTCACCTCTCAATGGCTGTGATTACCGCCTCCACACTCACCCCCCCCAACAATACACCGCTCCCTCTCACGATCACCGCTTCTCTTCCCCGCTCCCTACCGTGCCCGCCTTCTCGCCACTCCCGACTGCTCGCTGCTTGATCCCGCTGCCCAGAGAAGCAGCCAGCTTGGGGGTGGGGAGGAGCGAGTAGGGGGCTAGCGGTGAGGTGGGATGTGAACAGCAGGATAGAGCGGCAAAGAGTCAGGAGTGGCGGGATGGAGCGGCGAGCAGACAGGCGTGGGAGAGAACGGCAGGAGGGAGCAGGGAAGAGAAGCAGCGATTGAGGCACCAATTTTGGGAGGGAGCGGGGTACTGCTGGAGGGAATGGAGGCAGCGATCGTGGCTATTGAGGGGTGAAGCAGCACTCAGACAGCGTTACATCTGATGTCATTACGTGGTGAGGTTGACATACGCATGCACAGGCAAATGGTCGGACACACTGATGACATCACTCTGCACATGCTCTGCTTTGTCAAGGAACATTCCGTTAAAGTAATTGGCAGAAGAACCAGAGACAAGATGAGAATTTTTTATGCAGCGTGTTGTTACGATCTGGAATGCACCGCCTGAAAGGATGGTGGAAGCAGATTCAATAATAACTTTCAAAAGGGAATTAGATAAATGCTTGAAGGGGGTAAAGTGCAGGACTCTGAGGAAGGGGCAAAGGAATGTAATGAATGGAATAGCTATTTCAAAGAGCCAGCATGGGCATGATGAGCTGAATGGTGTCCTTCTGCATTTATTTTGTTTCATAATTCTATAATCCTAGCCGGTTTGTCTCTATTATTGTTGTCTTAGAAGAATGCAAACTTCTAGATTGAAGCATCTTTGTGAATAAATCTGAGCGTTAAAATATTCATGTGCAATCTGTTGCACAAGATATAGGTCCTGATATTACACCATGCAAACATTAATACACAGACACTTAACCTTTTCTGTAATTCCCATGTTCACTATTTTAACAGAGATATTAACCCATTTAAAAGAACACACTTATGCCAACACCTCCTTCTGCTATTTAAAAAGGACATTACTTAATGCCTTCATTGTATTCATTGGACAAAGAATTGAATGTCAATGCAATGTGTTCATATGCTGATTTTTACACAGAGTAATTTACTGGGCATGATTGTCAATAGTAAATCAGGGCTGCAAGAATCAGTGTTTGATTTACATGATTTTCAACTTGCTTAAAACTGATGTTGCAATTTGGCTGCTGGTTATAGAAACTGCCCGATTTCCATGGGGCAGCCGATCCACCAGGCTAGTTTAACACAGACTACACCTTATAGGCATAGCCTGCCTTCATCTCTAACGGTTCTTGTAAAGGAAAAGCCTGATTTTTTAGTTTAGAGATACAGCACAAACAGGCCCTTCGGCCCACCGAGTCTGTGCTGACCATCAACCACCCATTTATACTAATCCTACAATAATCCCATATTCCTACCACATCACCACTTGTCCCTATATTTCCCTACCACCTACCTATACTAGGAGCAATTTATAATGGCCAATTAACCTATCAACCTGCAAGTCTTTGGCATGTGGGAGGAAACCCACGCAGACACAGGGAGAACTTGCAAACTCCACACAGGCAGTACCCAGAATTTCACCCGGGTCGCTGGAGCTGTGAGGCTGCGGTGCTCACCACTGCGACACTGTGCCACCCTTTATGCTGGACTTGATCAGTTTTGATTTTTTTTTGAGGGCCTTGATTTTATTGTATTATCTTTTTTTTAGTACTCTTTATCTTTGCCAGTATATTTTCTTTCTTTTTTCAATAGTCATCCTCCATAATGCTTCCTTATTTCCTTGTCTTTCTGGGAGCAGATCCAGGGTCTTCAAATGGTATAGTTATAAGCAAAGTACTTTAGAACAATTCAAAGGCAAGGGGATTATTTGAAATCAAAATAATTTCTTGGTTCTGTTTTAAAATTTAATCTTTAAGGTTTACCGCATTACATAAAAAATTAACATAAGAAATAAGAGCAGTGGGCCATATGGCCCCTCGAGTTTGCTCCGCCATCCATTAAGATCATGGCTGACCTTTGACCTCAACTCTACTTTCCCGCTGTATCCCCGTACTGTCCAAAAACCGATCTACCTCAGCCTTGAATATAACTCAACCACTGAGCATCCACAGCCCTCTGGGGTAGAGAATTCCGCCGATTCACAAACTGCTGAGTGAAGAAATTTCTCCCCATCACAGTCTTAAATGATCGACCCCTTATCCTGAGACTATGCCCTCTAATTTTAGATACTCCAGCCAGGGAAAACAGCCTCTCAGCATCTACCCTGTCATGTCCCCTCAGAATCTTATGTGTTTCAATGTAATCATAAATTCAATAAGAACATAAATGATGAAATAGTGACAAAAATAGATTTTTTGGGGTTAGTGTCTCAAACACAAGTAACAATCTCAGTGAAGTCATGATGAAAGGAAGTTATTAGAGATTCTGAGTGCTAGCTAAAGAATAGGTTATGAGCTGGGTCACTACCCATCCTCTAACTAATTCTGGCCATACTACTTCTAAAATTGTACGGAGTGTGAAATTTATTTTAAAAGACTGTAAATTGTCCTTTATTGCTATTCTTTCCAGAACACAGTCAGATATATGAGAGAGACTGGAAGAAGGCTGTAAAACAGCACGGCACCAGTGCTAAGTGTTCAGAGTTTCATACTGCATTCATTTGAACACAGTGAAGTAATTTAAATATAAGGGATAAGATATATTTGGTGCAAGTCAAAATTACGATGACTGAGAAAAAAGTTGAAGACTTTTTGAATATGACCTTTAAAAATATATTCCATGCCTTTCATTTCATTTTAATTTCCTCACGATTATCGAAACCACAATTGCTGCATTTATAAAGTACTTCTTGGGTCCTTCGACATTGTGAATAAACCGAACGTCCCACTGTGTACATCTGCCAGCTGCATGGACAGAAAGCCTCAAGAGTGCTGAAAATTTTATGTTAATCTCTGAAAGTTTTTCTTCCAATTTGGTGTCTACTTATGAAAACAAACATGACGAGGAACTTTAACTTTGTGGAAGAAGGGGGAAAAGAGGGAAACATTTTACAGTCAGCCTTCCCACATTATACAAACACATTTCTCTCCCTTCCAGTAGTAACGAATGTTAGATGTAGGTCTGAGGCCTTACATTACTCTGTCTTCAAAAAAAAATAGCTTCCACAGGCCACCAAAGCTCTTGCTTTGATCAAAGTAATTCAATACCAAGGTTCTGGGTTGCAAATCTAAGTAAGGCCCAGATTAAAGGAATTAGCAACACTACATCATGATTAATAAAGATGCTGTGCCTACCGCATTGTATGGCTCTAGTGACCTGTGCTTGCTGCCAGCTGGAAGTGTAGCCGAATGAGTCCCTGCATGACATCAGCTCTAACTACTGATCCTTTTACATCCCTTTGCTGCCATATTTATTAGGCACTTTGCCTTATAGTATCAAAGCCCAAACTAGGCCTTATTTATGCACTGTAACAGCCTTATAAAATATAATTACTTTAATAACCCCCAGTAACAAAGCAGATGTCTTCCTGTTTTTTTTCCTGATTGAGTTCAACAGAGGTTCACCAGTGTGGTAATTTAAGAAAGCAAAGAATGGCCACCATGTTAACTGTATTGTGCAATTCGGTTAAATCTGCACAGAACTGTAATACCACATGCAGACATTTTTAGCACAACAATTTCTGTCTCTCTGATAAAATGGCTAATAGGCATGCAGTTGATCCAGGGAAGTTCAAAGGGACAAGTATAAATGTTTTTCAATAATAAAACCTAACTACTCAATCACACATATGCTGCAAACTACCCATAAATGGGGATTTACAGAGCAGTAAACAGGGTTTAGAGACTGTGTAAAACTAAATGCTGTGTGATCCTTTCAGAACTCTGACCATTTGAAGACCACAGGCGAAACACAGCTACTAAGAACGACTTTGACCATTCCTTGTGTGGCTTTTTCCCCCCTACCCCTCTCATTTGCAAAAAGGGGGAAAACAAACCAGTCCTATCTGGACATTTGTTCAGCAAATTACAACGTAATTATTTTATTTGTGTAATTAAAACAAATGAACTTTGTTATGATTTTGTGATAGACGATAAACCATCCACTAAAAACAAAGCATCCATGTTAACACTACCAGCAGAAACACCAAGTTAAACCATGTGTGTTAAATACATATATTTCTTAGCTCTAACAGCAGTGAAGGACAACCAAAGAGCTTTCATAGAACTTGGACAAGTTTGACTCATCCTTTCCATTCACACACATTCACAATAAAACCCACAGCAATTTATCTATCTGTGTAGGATCTAACACTGAGCTCAATTTATAACAACAAATGGTCAGAGTCCTGGACATTTTAACCATGGCAATGCAAATTGGAATTCTTTGTTTCCAATTCTGATTAAAAAAAAGTGAAGTGAAGCCATAAGTTTCGATGACAAGATTGATACTTTAACATAACTTTTTAAGTATTGATATTGGATATCTGGCTACCTGACTATTTCAGTTTGGATCACCTTTGCTGAAAACCCAAGATTATCCAATTCCTGGACTGTGCTGACTGAGATGAGCTTCACTAAGTCACCTATGTAGATTTACAAATAGTGTCAACATCCCTGGCCTAAAGACTGGGGGAAAAATACAACCAGTACACCTATTCCTGCTTAGCTGTAAAGTGACTGCACATGGAAAGCGGACAATGTATGAAGACTAAGTGCAACTGTGATGCCGCCACAGATAACCAGCCTGCGAAAACTCACCATCTAGGCTGACACATGAAGGATGATAACCTGGGTAAGGTACTGGAGAGTAGATGACATGAATCAGAAGGATAAAATAATGAAATATCATTTATGTAATAGAAAGAGGATTTAAATAGTACTTCTCTTGACCTTACAATGTCCCAATGCTTCTCGTCCAATGAATTCCTTTTCAATGTCTTATCTAATCAAAGAGAACTAGCATGGATTTGTGAAGATTTGGTCAAGTCTAACTAATCTAGTTGAATTTTTGAGGATGTCACTAGCATGGTGGATAGGGAAGTGTCTATGGATGTTGTTTATATGGGCTTGCAGAAGGCATTCAATAAGGTTCTACACAAGAGATTATCTAAAATGAAAGTGCATGGAATTGGAGATAACCGCATCATAAGGGCTATAAATTAGTTGGAAGGTAGGAGACAGGGAGTAGGAATAAAGAGAATATTCTCTGATTAATGGGATATGACTTGTGGTGTTCCCCAAAGATCTGTACTGGGGCCTCAGATTTTCATCACAGATATAATAATGACTTGGTTACAGGAAAAGTGTGTTATATATCCAAATTTGCAGATGCTAATAAGTTAGGGAGCACATTAAGTAATATAGATATGTGCAGGCAGTTACAAAGGAACATAGACTAAGTGAGTGAGCAAAACTCTGCTAATTGAAATTCAGCATGGGGAACTGTGAGGTTATCCACTTTGGATCTGAGAAAAGAACTGAATATTTTCTTAATGGTGAGAGGCTAAGAGTTGTTGAGAAGTGTCCAGGTACAAAGATCACGAAAAGCTAGTGCACAAATACAAAAAGGTGAATGGAATGCTGACCATATGTGGAATATAAAAGTGAGAGAGTGATACTCAGTTGTGCAGAGCTTTGGTCAGCCCCGGGTTCAATTCTGGGTACTGCCTGTGTGGAGTTTGCAAGTTCTCCCTGTGTCTGCGTGGGTTTCCTCCGGGTGCTCCAGTTTCCTCCCACATGCCAAAGACTTGTAGGTTGATAGGTAAATTGGCCATTAGCAATTGCCCCTAGTATAGGTAGGTGGTAGGGAAATATAGGGACAGGTGGGGATGTGGTAGGAATATGGAATTAGTGTCGGATTAGTATAAATGGGTGGTTGATGGTCGGCACAGACTCGGTGGGCCAAAGGGCCTGTTTCAGTGCTGTATCTCGAAACTAAACTAAACTAAACGAGAACAGGGATTGCTCGGGTGAAGTGCCCTTCAATAAGCTGTTGCTGAAGAGTTAGCTGCAAGCATAGAAACATAGAAATATAGAAAATAGGAGCAGCAGTAGGCCATTTGGCCCTTTGGGCCTGCTCCACTATTCAAAAAAGATCATGGTTGATCATCTAATTCAGTACCCTGCTCCCGCTTTCTCCCCAGATTCCTTGATCCTTTTGGCATTAATATATCTATCTCCTTTTGAATATATTTAATGACCTGGCCTCCACAGTCTTCTGTGGTAGAGAATTCCTCAGGTTCACCACCCTCTGAGTGAAGAAATTTCTCCTCATCTCAGTTCTAAATGGCATATCCCGTATCCTGACACTGTGACCTCTGGTTCTGGACTCCCCAGCCATTGGGAACATCCTCTGCATCTAGGCTGTCTAGTCCTGTCAGAATTTTATAGGTTTCTATGTGATCCCCTCTCGTTCTTCTAAACTCTAGTGAATAAAGGCCTAGTCGACCCAATCTCTCCTCATACGTCAATCCTGACATCCCAGGAATCAGCCTAGTAAATCTTCTTTACGCTCCCTCCATGGCAAGAACATTCTTGCTCAGATAAGGAGGCCAAAATTGCACATAATACTCCAGATGTGGTCTCATCAAGGCCCTGTATAACTGCAGTAAGACATCTTTGCTCCTGTACTCAAATCCTCTTGCAATGAAGGCCAACATACCATTCACCTTCCTAACTGCTTGCTGCACCTGAATGCTTGCTTTCAGCGACCGGTGTACAAGGACGCCCAGGTCTCGTTGCACCTCCCCCTTTCCCAATCTATCACCATTCAGATGATAATCTGCCTTTCTGTTTTTACAACCAAAGTGGATAACCTCATGTATCCACGTTATACTGCATATGCTATGCATTTGCCCACTCACTTGTCCAACTTGTCCAAATCACATTGGAGCCTTTTTGCATCCTCCTCACAGCTCACAGTCCCCCCCAGCTTTGTGTTGTCTGCAAACTTGAAAATGTTACATTTAGTTCCCTCACCCAAGTCATTAATATATATTGTGAATAGCTGGGGCCGAAGCATTGATCCCTGCAGTACGCCATTAGTCACTGCCTGCTACCCGGAAAAAGATCCGTTTATTCCTACTCTCTGTTTCCTGTCTGTCAACCAATTCTCAATCCATGCCAGTATATTACCACCAATCCCATGTGCTTTACTTTTGCGCACTAACCTCTTATGTCGGACCTTATCAAAAGCCTTCTGAAAATCCAAATACACCACATCCACTGGTTCTCCCTTATCTATTCTACTAGCCCAATCCTGTTTGTGCATTCCAGGTGTTCTGCTATCACATCCTTTATAATAGATGCTAGCGTTTTCCCCACTACTGATATAAGGCTAACTGGTCTGTAGTTCCCTGTTTTTTTCTCTCCCTCCTTTTTTAAATAGTGGGGTTACATTTGCCACCCTCCAATCTGTAGAAACTGCTCCACAGTCTATAGAATTTTGGAAGATGACCACCAATGCATCCACTATTTCCAGGGCCATTTCCTTTAGTACTCTGGGATGTAGATCATCAGGCCCTGGGGATTTGTCAGCCTTTAACCCATTAATTTCCCTAGCACAATTTTTTTTTACCAAAAGTGATTTCCTTCAGTTGCTCCCTTTCATTAGACCCTTAGGTTCATTAACATTTCTGGGACATTATTTGTGTCATCATTTGTGAAGACAGAACAAAAGTATGCATTTAATTGTTCTGCCATTTCTTTGTTCCCCATTATAATTTCCCCCGTTTCTGACTGTAAGGGACCTACATTTGTCTTCACTAATCTTTTTCTCTTCACATATTTATAGAAGCTTTTACAGTCAGTTTTTATGTTCCCCGCAAGTTTACTCTCATACTCTATTTTCCTCCACTTAATCAACCTCTTTGTCCTCCTTTGCTGAATTCTAAACTGCTCCCAATCCTCAGACTTGCTGCTTTTTCTGGCAATTTTATATGCCTCCTCTTTGGATCTAATACTAGCCCTAATTTCTTTTGTAAGTCACGATTGAGCCACCTTTCTGGTTTTATTTTTGCACTAGACAGGAATGAATAATTGTTGTAATTCATGCACACATTCTTTAAATATTACCCATTGCCTATCCACCATCAACTCTTTTAGTAAAGTTCCCCAATCTACCATAGCCAACTTGTGCCTCATACTTTCGTAGTTTCCTTTATTTAGATTCAGGACCCCAGTTTCGGATTCAACTACTTCACTCTCCATCTTAATGAAGAATTCTATCATGTTATGGTCGGTCCTCCCCAAGGGATCCCACACAAGATTGTTAATTAATCCTTTCTCATTGCACAATGCCCAGTCTAGGATAGCCTGTTCTCTTGTTGGTTCCTCAATGTATTGGTTTAAAAAACCATCACGTACACACTCCAGGAAATCTTCTTCCACAGTGTTATTGCTAATTTGGTTTCACCAATCTATATGTAGATTGAAGTCACCCACGATTACAGTTGTACCCTTATTGCATGTGTCTCTAATTTCCTGTTTAATGCCATGTCACCTGCAAGATTTGGATCCCTCTTCCTCATCATTCTTGATGTCCTCAGAGTCTTCCTCATTGTACCCGAGGTCCTCCTTCACTCATACCTCAAGGTGCTGTTCCCATTGTAACATAAAGTCATGCAGGATACAGCAAACCAATACAATGATGGGCATGCAATGCTTTTTTGAAAGCTGTACTACCACACACACCAGAGCTATCAAGACAGCTTCAGTAGTCTATTGTTCTCCTTAATGATAGCTGTAGTGGAGGCAGGGATCTCGTTGTATTTAACTTCCACTGGTATTGATGGGTTTCTCAGAGAATTCACAAACCACGTAGGGAATTGCCCTTGTCCCCAAGCAGTCAGGATCTAACTTCAAATATTAAGGGGACGGAAGAACTGGTGCAGTATGAAGACATCATCTCATGTGGCATGATAGTGGTTACAATAGTAATGTTGCTCATCAGATACCTGTTGGACATTCAGAGAGTGGATGCCCTGGTGATTCATGTACACATGAGAATTTTCTGAGGGAGCCTGTCAGGCAATGTATGTGCAGTTAATGTGCCATGGACATAGGAGAAGCCGACAATGCACGTAAACCCCCTAACATACTGTTTCCAGTTATCCATGAATAAAATGATGAATGTTTACCCTTACAAACATGGTGCATCACTTGTCTGATGCAAGCATGTACTGCAGAATGACTAATGTTACCAATGTCCCCTGTTGCAGCCTAGAAGGTGCTAGAGCAAAGAAGCTGAGGACTGCAGCTTTGACTACGATAGGCAATGCTGTGCTAGTTCGTGTAGTCAGCTGCAGGTCATTGCAGGAGGTGACATAACTGTGTCAGTGTCTCCCTGGAGAAGCACAGCTTCCTTTTACCATAAATAATAAAAGCAAAATACTGCAGATGCTAAAATCTGAAATAAAAACAAGAAATGCTAGAAATACTCAGCAGGTCTGGCAGCATCTGTGGAGAGCTAAGCAGAGCTAATGTTTTAGGTCAGTGACTGTTCATCAGAACTGGCAAATGTTAGAAATCTAATAGGTTTTAAGCAAATAAAGAGGGGTGGAGCAAGAGATAACACAGGTCATGGTGTTGATAGGACAGGGTCACAGAGAATAACTGACCAGGTGGTCATGGAGCAATGGCAAACTGTATGTTAATGGTGTGTTGAAAGACAAAGCTTTAGTTCAGAGAGGGTGTTTATTGACAGAAAAATGAACAGGCCTGGCCCAAAGCACAAACATGAAAAAAAGTGGGTAGGCACATGGTAAAAAAAATGAATGATGAAACAAACTAAAATAAAATAAACAAATAAAAATAATAAATAATTAAAAAGAAAAAAATAACTAGAAATAAAAAGGGGGCCCATCGTGCTCTGATATTGTTGAAGTCAATGTTCAGTCCGGCAGGCTGTAATGTGCCAAATCGATAAATGAGATACTGTTCCTCAAGCTTGCAGTGATGTTCACTGGAACACCGCAGCAAGCCCAGGACGAATATGTGAGCATGAGAGCAGGGGAGAATGTTGAAATGGCCAGCAACTGGAAGCTCGGAGTTATGCTATCGGACTGAGCGGAGGTGTTCTGCAAAGCGGTCACCCAGTCAGCGTTTGGTCTCCCCAATGTAGAGGAGACCACATTGTGAGCAGCGAATACAGTACACTACATTGAAAGAAGTACAAGTAAATCGCTGCTTCACCTGAAAAGTGTGTTTGGGACCTTGGATAGTGAGGAGAGAGGAGGTAAAAGGGCAGGTGTTACAGATCCTGCGGTTGCATGGGAAGATGCCTTGGGAAGGGGACAAGGTATTTGGGGTAATGGAGGAGTGAACCAGGGTGTCAAGGAGGGAATGATCCCTTCGGAATTCTGACCGGGGGTGGGGAGATGCGTTTGGTAGAGGCATCATGCTGGATGTGGCAGAAATGGCGGAGGATGATCCTTTTGCCATGTTCTTCTGAGAATTGCAGGCATGATGTTCTGGGGATGAAGAATGTGGTAGGATGTGGATTCCCACTCGCTCTACTCCAATCTGTACACAACTGGTCCTTCCCACTGCTAGTGCTCCCCCATCCAAATTGAATTCCTAGCAGGAGCCCCAGGATGGCAAAAGTAGGTTACCAGAACATTCTCATCAATTGTCAACTGAGAATCTTTCAGAATCTTTACACAGCAAAGCTGAATTCAATGCTGGCTACAGAGTGCATGGCTTCAGTTAAGGGAAATGTGGAATTGTTAAAATATACAGCCCATTCACATCAGTTACAAAAGTTCCAAGTCGCCAAAAATCACAAGGGTTTACAAGCTAAAAGTCAGTAAAACCTTTCTAGCAATTGACCAGGGAGCAGCTGAGGTTCGCTTTAAATATCACTTAAAATGATACCGGCCCAGCATGTAACTTCCATGTGCTGCGAGAGTCCATATTTTTTGTTAAAACTTGGAATCTATAATTTTAGAAACTAGAAAGAGATTTCATGGACATTGAAACATCTGGAGATAGCTGAACTTTATGGATGCTTTAAAAAAAAGCAGGGTCAACAAGAGGTTCCTGGTTTTAGCCAGTAAACAAATACTGGAAACCAGGTGATTTCAAGGAAACCACACGGGGTTTTGACCTAAGAGCTGCCCTTTGTTGTGACAAGAGAGAATATATGACTTAGCATGAGATATGCTTAGAAAAGTTAGTTTTTTAAAAGCAAACAGTTGGAATCTGCAAATGGATCTGCCAGGAGATCGGAAGAAAAAACAGATAACAGTTGCCTCTCTTTGAAGAATCCTTGCTAATGAAAAGCAAAAGCTTGTATGAAGTGGCACTGTTGCCTCCTGCATTTTTGAAGAAACCCTGAATATGTGCAGAAACCTTGCATCTTTAAAAGGACTTTTGCATCAAATGTCGATGAGAACCGATGCCTGTGGAAGACCTATGTGAAGCTTCTGCAGATAAATTTCTTTGAATGTCTACCCAACACAGACTGTTCATCAACCTCACCTAGAAAGACTTCGAGTGGCATCCAACTATTCGACTTTGGGACACCTCACCAAACCAAAGGACTTCCTTCCAGATCATTTCAGTCTAAGTTTCTTTTTTATTCCTTCTATTTATTTGTAACAGCTGTAAACAAAAATCCTTTTTTATCCCCGGTTAAGCTCTTTTTGGAAGTACGTACATGTGCATGAGGGCTAGGATAATAATAGGGGGCTTTAATATTTCAATTCGTATATATATTTACTTTATTATTGGTTAAGACGTGGTTTTATAATAAATGGATAATTTTGTTGTTTATTAAAGAAACCTGGTTGGCGTGCTTTATTCTGGGGACAAATAGAGAATCTAATTGGATGTTTCGTTAAGTGGGAAAATTTATTGATATGCTGTGACCTGTGGAGAAGTGGGTCTGAATTAACAGTGCACTCCTCCCGCCTCACATGGTTTGTGAGCAGGTTCCACAACTGTCCATAACAGAGCTGGCGTTGCAGTTCTTAAACCAGTGCAGCACTCGATCTGCATATTGATATTCTACATAAAGCTCATTTCAGGTGAGAGGCCTGGTAATCTATTTTATGGCCCACTTGAAGATCACATTAGGCAGGCCTTTCTAGATTGCCTGACATCCAGGATTGGATGAGCAGAACTTGCCTCCAATTAAACATTGAGAAGACCAGCCCATTACAAGCTACATTCCCTAACTCCATCCTTCTCCCTGACCACCTGTCTGAGGCTGAACAAGACTGCTCAAAACCTCAGCATACTATTTCACCCCAAGATGAGCTTTCGATATTCTACTGGCTCTACCACAAAATCACTTACTTCCACCCCTGTAACATTGTCCCTGCTTCAGCTCATCTACTGCTGAAATCCTCATTGATGCCATTCTTGCCTCTAGACTTGACTATTCCAATGCTCTCCTGGCTGGTCTCCCACCTTGCACCCTCCATAAACTTAAAGTCATCCGAAACTCCACTGCCCATATCCGAACTGGCATCCCTGTCTAGCAGATCTACAATAGCCTGCACTCCAACAGTACCTTGATTTTAAAAGTCTCATTCTTGTTTCAAATCCTTCCATGCTCTCACCCCTCCTTATCGTTGTAACCTCCTACAGGCCTGCAACCCCCTGAGATATCTGCACTCCTCCACTTCTGGCCTCTTGCACATCTCAGATAATTTTTCGCTCCACCTTTGGCAGCTATGCCTTCAGCTACCTCGGCCCTAAGCTCTGGAATTCTCTCCCTAAACCTCTCCCACTCTCTCTTTCCTCCTTTAAGACACTCCTTAAAGCCGATCTCTCTGAACAAACTTTTGGCTACCTTTCCTAATATCATCTTCTGCGCCTCGATGTCAAATTTTGTTTGATAATGCTCCTGTAAAGCATCATAGGACATTTTATAAACTTCAAAGGTGCTATATAAACACAAGTTGTGGTTTATAGTGACAACTTCATCTTTTTGAATTTTTGTCCCACTGTCCACCCATCTCATGTTGGAAAGTGGACCGGCAGTGTAATGATTACAACACATATCCTTTAAAAGCTTTTCATTTGTATTTCTGCACATTTATATTATCACTATAATGAATGTACCATGACACAATCCAGCAGACTTGGCATTCACAAGAAAACTACAATAGTAAAAGTCAAACCCTGCTGTTATAGGATCTGAAGAATATTTTTAAAACTCATAGTTTTTGCCAAGTTTAATCTAGCATCACCTAAATTAACTTGTTGACTAGATGTTTTACCATATAATAGAAACTCATTCCTGGGAGCACTGCTCTGTTGTGAGTGAAAGAATATTTCCTTCATTTAATCATTCTAATCAAGTAAATGTCTATTTCCATTAGCAAAAACATATCTTGCAAGAACCAAGAGCTTTACTTGCATGAAAGTTATGTAAAATCTATTCAGCCATGTCTAATCAAACAAAATTTATTTATGAAAACCATATCACCATTCATTATGGAAGGGTCACAGGGTTTAACAATATGCGAATACTAATCTAAGAATGAATAAGTTGCAAATTTGGCGAAGTATTACACCTATAAAGCAACAAACGGAGTCCAATCCGTTCCTATAAACCCGTAATTTTATTAGCCTATGTAGGGATGTAACCAGTGCCAGAGGTAATGTTCCTTTCTAACTATTGTTACAACCTCAGTAATGTTAAAAATACGAGCTATAAACCCCCAGATCAATTTAAAGAAATACACAGATTTCACGTTTTAAAATTTTTATTATAACTAAACTAAAAGAAATCCCCATTAACTAAATAGGACTTTGTAAGTAGTTGGTACCCCAAATTACATAGAAAGGTATTTACTTATTAAAATACTTGAAAACCTCACACCACACTGTCCTTTTTGATGGTGAAATCTTTGTGGTTAAATGTCCCAAACTCCTCCCAGTTGCCATGGGTTAGATCTCCCAGACCTTTTCAAAATCAATGTCCTCTTCGCTCACTTCTGAGTGCTTTCGACCTGGTCGTCCATGAATAAGTTGATCCCTTGTTGATCCTGTTGGTCTTTTCCTTCTCCTCTAAAAAAAAAAGGTTCACGTCTTCGCTGCCTTTCACCGTATCAGTCTTCTTTGAGAGCAGGTGTCCCCTCTTTCCCCCTTCAGGTTGCCACCATTGGTTGTCTTCCTTTCCTACAGCCTGCTTTGAGACTGCCACCGCTGGTTTTCCTTCATACAGCCTGGCTGCCTTCAGAAAATCTGTTAAATTTATTTGGAATCAAAAGTCAATAGCTCATTGTCCTTTTTCAATATGCAAAGTCCAGAAGTCTGGCTTCAGCCGTGCAACCCAAGCTTTTCATTGTTTCCGGGTGTTAGCATCTGCCATGCACATTTGCATTCTCAGAGTCACTGATGCCTTGTTTATGATCTGACAGTCTGGGAGGGTGAAACCCATTGATCTTCAAGTGTTATACCCCTGCAGTCTCAGTTTTTCAAAAAGGTCTTTGATCTTGGATCTTTGTTGTTCTGGTAACCAAGGTTCCTGTCTTGTCTTTAAACAAAGTGGATGTGAGGTGACCTGACTTCTCTGACTCAAGCTTAAATATTTAAAAATCACAGTTTTTAAAACATAACCATGTTACAAAGTCCAGCGTTCATAACACTTGAGGGAAGGCAGTGCCGTAGTGGTAATGTCACTGGACTAGTAACTCAGAGACCAGGGCTACTGCTCCATGGACATGGTTTCCAATCCCACCATGGCAGATGGTGAAATTTAAACTGAATTAATCTGGGAATTAAAAGCTAGTCTAATGGTGACCATGAAACCATTGTCAATTGTTGTAAAAACCCATCTAGTTTACTAATGTCCTTTAGGGAAGGAAATCTGCTGTCCTTACCTGGTCTGGCCTACATGGTACTCCAGACCCACAGCAATGTGGTTGACTCTTTAAAAATGGCCTAGCAAGCCACTCAGTTCAAGGACAATTAGGGATAGGCAATAAATGCTGGCCTAGCCAGTGACGCCCACATCCCGCAAATGAATAAAAAGAAACTATACACTCCATTAACCCACTTGTGCATGTGTGAACCTTTGTGAGTTCAGGGTTTTTTTCTTCCTAATAAAACTCTGATCTGGTGAGTCAATGAATGGTGTTCTTAAAAAGACATCAATGTTTGTGTTCACTTTGGCTTGTGTGCTTTTTTTCCAGTCACATGTATACAGAAATGCTTTACATTCAAACTGAAGTGGGAGAAAGACTCCTTTCTGGGGTCTTACCTGGGCTGAACTATTACAGTCTGCTGCAACTGAAAAGGTTATCTCACATTTTTAATAAAGTAATAACCCATAAAAAATCAATTATGTGGAGAGTGACTGATATTCATCCTTATGCAAGACTCGTCCACCTCCCCTCCTCACACACAGTGATTCTCCAGCAGCACAGTTTCACACAGCCTTGTATTTCCAACGCTTATGGATCATCTATTCTTTGACCTGCTGACTTACCTATATGACATCTGATTGGTTGTACTCCTTATCATTAACCTTGATTGATATGCTGCACCCACTGAGGGAAACTGTTTGATGCTTTGCCAGATTTGCATAGTCTTCAAGAATCTTCACCTTTCGACTGGCCAATATTCAATTATGTTTTTTTTTATTCCTATTGTGAAATAAAACTATTTCAAGGAATCAGACTTACTGCTGCACCATTCCAAGCAGCTCTCTTACTGAAACCCCAGTATTATTTGGTGTAGTTTTTGCTACCGCAACATCCAGCCAATAATGGGGATAGAAGAAGGGTCAAAGGGGTTAACGCCATTGGACAGAAGGGGGAAAGCCCCCCCACAGTAACAGGCACTGCCACAGTTGCGGCCACTTATCAGCGCAGCACCTTCCCCATTGAATGGAGCCTCTGTCTCCGATGGCCCCCCACACTGCCAAAGGGAGGCCACCTCCATTGCGCTGGGGGGGGGGGGGGGGGGAAGGAACACATTTTGCTGATGACCTCGCAAAATCGCCCCAATTGGGGCTTTAATTATGTAAATTGGTTGCCCACTTCCATGGTGCAGGCAGATGATCCAGGTCCCACCCACACCTGGGAAAGTAACCAGGCAACGGGAATGCATCAGAGAGCAGTCCCGACATAGTTCCCCCTTATTTTCCTGCTGCCTCCATCTTCACTCCTGCCACCATGGGGACAGAAAAGTTCTGCCCAGAGTGTTCAGTGACCAGAGGAGGGTGGATGCGAGTCCAAGAGCTGTACAGTGCCCATATTCACCTTCTTAAATTGAAAACGTTTCTTTAACCATTTCTAACCAGGTTAGATGCATACTTCAAATCAACTATTTTACCAAGAAAAATGTTTTTCATTAGACACATTAAAGCAGCTAATCATTTCCAAAATGAGAGTGGAACACTGGCACATTCTCCCAAAAAGGAGGGCCTCTCTTATGGGGCACTTGTCAAATCTTCTGTCAATGATTTCCTGTCTAACAGAGATACCTCATTGTTCCCTGGATCAAAGGATAGGAGATTGTAATTATGCCGAAAATATTCTCTGGATAGCTCCACAAATATCATGTATTTTTCCTTACCACAGGCAGCTCAAGAAGGCCATTCTAATTTTGTAGACTGACCTACATGGATGCTCCAGAGTGAAAAGATACAGGATTTTATGGATCTGTATAACCAGAAAGTGCTGAAAAAAATTTCAATGACTTCCTGTAGGAATATTGACACCTTGGGTTACCCTTATAATAAATGAAGTAATGTGCTCTCTTGCCAATCACCATGCCAACAGAGGAGAAAGAGCCTAACTCTCAACTGATTTGTCCACTTATGTCTGATGTACAACCCACTGTGGATTTTCATACAAATTAAAGACATACATTAAAGACTTTCACAGATAATTGCCCATCTTAAAAAAGTTGTTCTAGAAATTTTAGTCATTGGATTGCACCATGAGACGTACAGCAAAGCAGAACCAACAGCTGCCACTATGATCCCATCAAAAGTTGGTGTAGCAGGGATGGGGGATTTTATTGTATGTTGCGAGTGGGAGACTGCACCCCAGTAGCAGTGCTATAGGGTACTCACCCACATAAATGACAAAACTTCAGCATGCCAGCTCACCATTCTTTGGTGGGGGCGTGGGCAACAAGCAGGTCTGGCCAAAGATTAGTGATATAACCTCCTGTAGAGCTGCTGCCTCAATGGTAGGCCAACAACTTGCAGCAGTTAAACTCTCTGAGATTGATTGTCATGTAATTTCTTCCTGACTGGGCCACAATGGCAGCAACACCTGTGCTTTGCAGTCATGGGCACCCACTGGACCTAATAGCAGCATAGCTGGTGGGGTTTACAGGAGCTCCAGAAACCACCCCCCCTCCTGCTGAAGTTGGGTCAGAGGTGTGTGAGTGGAAGGAGCATTCACCCCCATCTATCAGAACTTGCCATGGCTGCATCATGGAGTGGAAATGGAGGAGTGACAGCTTCCACCCCAACCTCCAGCCTCTCTGCTACCCCAAATTCTGACCCAAGAAAGAGGAATTTCTAAGTTGTGGTCTCAGTGCTTAAATTATTAGCCATTAGCAGCATAGAAACCATTTGATCCATTATAAAATCAAATTAAGATCAACTCTAGGTACAAAGTTCGGGCGGCACAGTGGTTAGCACCGCAGCCTCATAGCTCCAGTGACCCGGGTTTGATTCTGGGTACTGCCTGTGCAGAGTTTGCAAGTTCTCCCTGTGACCGCGTGGGTTTTCGCCGGGTGCTCCAGTTTCCTCCCACAGCCAAAGACTTGCAGGTTGATAGGTAAATTGGCCATTGTAAATTGCCCCTAGTGTAGGTAGGTGGTAGGGATTAGGGGATTACTGCAGGGTTAGTGCTTGCTGGTCGGCACAAACTTGGTGGGCCAAAGGGCCTTTTCAGCGCTGTATCTCTAAAGAAAATAAAATAAAAAATTCATACTCTTATAACTCAATGGTGAGTAGCTACACAGCACTCACTGGATCCTACAGTAGTATATCAACTCCAGGTGTGGCACTGGAGCTGACATAGCGAGTGAATCTTAGTGCAGATGTTACTGATTGAAATTTAATATCTCTATACAATGAGAGGCACAAATTCATCATGAAAGTCATAGTACAACATGGACATTAAGCTGCCACTCAAACTTTGCAACAATAGTTTGACGGTGGATAGTTGCTCTCCCCACTTCTGGAAATGCTGTCACTTTTTGATATATATACATATGCACAACAGACAGGTGTCACAAGGGACAGTTTGTACAACTGAATGTGACTAAAGTACAGCATAAAGTTAATTCCATCGCACTGTTTGTTACAGATGCAAAACAAACCTTTTTTAAAGTGTTAAAGAAAGCTAGCCCTTTCCTGTTTCTGATAATCCAACTGACCTTAGACTGAGTCCTATTTACTGCTATTCAACAGTTTGATCTTAAAAATACAGTGCAGATTATAGCTGTGCATTCACCGCAGAATAATACATTGCATGTGACACGGTATACTGTTCCTGGGCTCGTAAAACTGCATATTTTCCAACTAATTGCAAGTAATGTCATGTGACATCTGTAAATACACTTAAATACCATTCATAACAGCCAAGAATGGTGATCATTGCTTACTAGTTCACAATATATCACAGGTCAAAGATACAGTTGACAGGTGAATCCACAAGCAGGATTAACATTCTCCTGGAGGAGGTTTTATTTTCTGCATGGTTTAAAATGGATTTTTATAAGACCTGTGTCTGAATCTGAAAATACAATGAATTATAACTAGTGTCAGCTTCACTCAGTGATAATACTTTCACTTGCGAGTCAAAAGCTCATGGGGTCCACTGCAGGGATTTAGCACATAATCGAGGCCGACACTTCAGTGGAGTGGAGTGCTGCATTGTCAGCGGTGCTATGTTGAACCAAGGCCCCACATGCCTGTCCCAGTGGCTGTAAAAGATTCCATGGCACCATTCTACGAGTAAAAGAGGTGGTCTCTCTTGGTGACCTGGCCAACATTCATCCCTCATTTAGTTCATTCAAGAAAGAGTTAGATATAGTTCTTAGGGCTAATGGGATCAAGGGATACAGGGAGAAAGCGGGAACAGGTTGCTGAGTTTGGATGATCAGCCATGATCATATTGAATGGCGGAGCAGGCTCGAAGGGCCGAATGGCCTACCCCGCTCCTATTTTTTTTTTCTACGTTTCTATGTTTCATTGCTGTTTGTGAGACTTTGCTATGTATTGGCTGCCAGGTTGGCCTACAAAACACCTGTGACTACACCTCAAAATGTAATTCAGTGGCTGTGAAGCACATTGGGATGTCCCGAGGACATCAAAGGCACTATATAAATGCAATTTCTGTTTTACTCTTTTTCTTCAGATTTCACTGTCAGGTTTCTATAAACAAACTGCTCGAAATAACTAATATCAGGCAAATGAAAATGGGCATTTTAAATGATGCAGCAAATTCACATTGAATCAAACAGTCCTTTTAAAAAAATAATCTGAAACCCTTTCCCCTCAGGAGAGCCAAGCAGCCATTGAAATCACAGATAACTTGTAAAATAAACAGTTGAAGGCTCAGATGTTTCAATCTTTTCTGAATTACGTGGATGCAGAATTTACATCAATCTTTACATCAGGATGATGGCACTAGTGAGAAAGCTTGAATCAGGTTGTACGTTCAGTGCAGGCTTTGTGCAGCCCTGGTGACTGCATATTCGTGTTTAGTGTTTGAATGCTAAAAGGCAAGTCAAAGTAAAGCCTGGCTACTCAACCCCAACCTGACTAGACGCGACTACGTGTCAGGTTCGGATCAGGTCGTTTCGAAATTCCGAGTCCAGCATTCGGGCTCGGGTCGGGTTGGGCTGGACACAGCTGCAGGAATAGCCTGCTGCCGGAACAGATGGAGATTCGTGTCGGGTTGGGTGCGGAAAAAAATTAAAGGGCTCGGGCTTGGGTCACTTTCGGTTCGTCAGGTTCGGGTTGGCTGTGGCTGGGTCGGGCCCGGGTCGGGTTTTGACTTTATACCAGAGCCAGGCTTTAAGTCAAACTTCATATTTACACAAGCAGACCTTTTAATAAAGCACTACATTCCTCTAAAGAGCAGGCATAATTCTCCCAACAGCATAAAAACTTCATGTTAACAAAAGCAGCTCCTATCAAAATTCATTACCCAGGGTTACCAACACAGTAACAGAAATCAATCCAGAACCTGGGGTGTAGTCCTAATGCTCTCAAGCCATTAGTGGTTAAGTTTGATGGCCTGCAAATATAATATGGCAATTATTCAAGGCAAAACAGGTAGGCATTTATCCAGGGCATGTACATATATTATGTCTGTGTGTGGGTGCATGACAAACGGAAAATACCAGAAATGTTCAATTGCTTTATCAGCATCCAATGAAGCGTCACATTCAAAAAATTAGGCCTCCAAATTTGGTTTCATAGTGCCTGTATTTACGCTGCTATAGGTGCCATTTCATATCGAAAATCGTGCGCGCACTTCTGATGTGGGCTGCACCAGACACCATTTTGGGTAGGTCATGAGCGTGGGCATTGGAGGTATACACAGTAGGCAGACTGTGATGTCAGTCAGCGTACAATAATGCAAATGCCCCCAGTCACATAAATCAAGAGACAAACTCCTAAAAAAAAAAATCGAGAGATTTGGTATTAAAATGAATTGCTTTTTTTCCCCAAATATAAACGAATATAGATTGACAGTTGGTTTATAAACCTCATTAATGGCTTATTTAATCCCCAACAGGTCCTTGCGCTTTACAAAAACTATATTATGGCATCTGAAAATGATTCACAAAAAACTTTCACTTAGCCCCACACACACAACAGAAAGATCCCAGTCTTCTTCCCTGGCCTGTCCTCATCCAACAGCCATGCACAAGCACTTGCTGTGGGATTGCCCAGCTAGTAATCAAGACTAGGAACCATGGAGATTTTTAATCTCCTGCACCCAAGGATTCCGACATTGATTCTGACATCCCCACCGTCAACCTGACGCAGATCCAAAAATGCAGCACAGGCAACTCATATTTATATAGTGCCTTTAACATAGTTCAACCTCCCAAGGTAGTTCACAGGAAATGTATCAGATAAAATTTTACACGGAGTCACATAAGGAGATATTAGGACAGGTGATCAAAAGCTTGGTTAAAGAAGTAGGTTTTAAGAAGTGTCTTAAAGGAGGAAAGATAGGGGTATGGAGGCGGAGGGAATTCCAGAGTTTAGCACCTAGGCAGCTGAAGGCATGGCTGTCAATGGTGTAGTGATAAAATCAGGAATGCTCAAGGGACCAAAATTGGAAGAATGTTGGGATCTAGGACAGGTGCATGGATGGAGGAGATTATGGAGCAAGGGAGGGGGTGAGGATGTGGAGAGTCATTCCTGACCTGTGAGGCTTAGCTCTAATTGGGAAAACTCTCTCAATTAGTGGAGCAACCAGAGCTTGGATTCTTTTCATCCACCCCTACTTGTATTAGGAATTTCAAATTTACCAAAATAAAACCTGCAGGTGTCACCCTCTCCTATCTGGGAGAGTGTAACAAGTCTGAGCTTAGGAGACATGCCCAAATAATAAAAATAAATATTTTAAAAATGTTCACCTTTCAAAGGCAGGTGGAATGGATTATTAAATAGAAAAAAAAACACAACTGGCTTTACCGTATTTAGAATTAAAACCAAAAGGATTTGCCTATTTTCATAAAAGGGTGAATAGTTTTTGCGGGTTGATATCCCATTGAGCCTTTAGGGTTCAGGCTGCTTTTTAAACACATTCCCTTACTCATCAGAGGCTGAAGCGTGCTGTTGTTTTTTGTAATATAAGGGTCTGAAAGGGTTAATGTTAAGACAGCGTAAAGAATGCCTCCGACCATGATGATCTAAGCGATCACGTGAGAGAGACTTGTAGAGAGATGCAGCGTGACTTCAGAGAAGTCACATTTAGACTGGTGTGAAGTTGTGCATAGTTATAAAGTAATAAAGGTTAATGTTCAAAGTACTCAAGACTAAGGAATCTCTCTAAGCTAGACTAACTAAATATATTCGGGTGGCAGCATACCAACCAAACATACGACAGTTCTTTTTTGCTCCCTCCTTATCCTTTTTAACCCTTAATTTTTGAAATGTTGTTCTTCAGATCAAAGTGCAACAAGGTGGTGGGGGTGCGGGGGCACAGGGAGAAGGAAACATAAATTTGCATCGGTACACCAACAGAAGACAGATTTTTTTTTTTACAACGTAACTCCTTTGAACATTACTTTTGTATTAACAAGAAACACCTGTGTTATCTTAGGCAGCACAATGCTGGATTCCGTTCCTTGAAGATCTTGAGAAGGTTTATTAACAGCTCAACTAATACATACAATACAAAGCAAATTATATACATAAGGTTTGTCCAGGGTGTTACTGTGGCTTCTAGTCACATGGCTACATCCTGGTACTTAGCTCATTAGCATACTGAGTTCTTTCAGGGACATCAACCTTACAGCGAACATACAACACTAAAGCCTCTGGTTGCGCTGAGTGGCCATGTTTTTCTGCTTTTTACCTTGCAGGCACTCCCTCAGGTCAGATACAGTCAGGTGAAGAGTCACCAGGTCAGGTTCCTTTCATTCTCTTTCTCTCTTTTATTTCTTTTCTCATTTAAAAATATTGTCCCATACTTTGGTGCTCCAACAGCATCCCAGTGCTGACTTTAAAGCCTGCAGCCACAAGCCTCTCCTGGGATCCAATGCCAGCAGCTCCAGGTAGGTCGCAAGGGGAGAAAAACCAAGGGGATGGATTAAAGAGAGAGATTTAAAAGGAGGCAAGCCCAGGCTCAGGCCCAGCTCCACGCCCCACATCGAGCTCCGCACCATCGCTGTCATTATCATCACCATGGCTGAGACCCACCAAGGGGGAGAGGTGTCTGCTGCACAGCCTCTGACAACCTAAGGCCTCACACCCACCTCAAGTGTCATTGGGCATGTTGGCCACATGGATCCCCCACTCTACCCCCTTGCTCGCTCCCCTGACAGAATCACAAATCCCAAGATTTTAGAGCCTTCATGAGCCCACGAGGGAGACTAAATTTTGCTCCAAAATCACATCTCTCACGATGATAAGTTTGTGAGAGTTGGCATGTCTTAGCGTGTCACATTGATTTGACTTTAACGATGCTATTTTTGAGCTCAATGCCTCAGTTAATGCCCTTTTTTAACCTTGCACAGCTGAACATGTGTTCAGCAGCAGGAAAGACCCCTCCCACCAGTGCTGTTTAAAGGGATCATAAACCATTTTCAGGTTAGTTGCTGATTGATTTCTACTGGCTGTTGCTGAGTTAGTATTAATGCTTTGTAGTTTGTACGACTACTTAAAGTCTACAGGGAGTGGTGTGGCACATGGTGAAGGCCTTGGTTCTCACTTCAAGGGTTCTGCTCAGACCACTTGCTCCCAGTTATTGGTTGCTGTAATTTTGTTTCATTTGTTTGTTGAATGTGGGCATCGCTGGTTAAGCCATCATTTATTGCTCATCCCATCTCCATTGGCCAGCAGCATGACAAGGAGAATGAATAGTGGCAACACAGATAGAATAAGAGGGAGGAGGGGGAGTAGAGTTCTCAGCAGGATGCCATATCCACCCAGGGCCTTCAGGGAACAATTCTCCTATGTCACCCTAAGCCAGGAAAGGTGTGTGCACTGTTTCCGTTTCATTAAGGAGATGCTGACTGAAATCTGTCACCTTTTGCAGGCAGACTTGTAGCCTCAGGGCAGGGCAAGAACAGCACTGCCAGTGGCTGTAAAGGTGACCGTTGCCATGAACTTCTTCATGTTGGGTTCCTTCCAGGCTGGGGCAGGTGACATCTCTAACATCTTGCAGTTTGCCATCCACTGAGAGATCACTGAAGCTCTGTATGCAAAGAGGGGAATACATTGAATTCTCTCTTTCCAGAGAGAAGCAGGTGCAGCATGCATGCAGCTTTGCCAGGATAGCAGGCTTCCCCAACGTGTAGGGTGCCATTGATTGCACACACATTGCTTTGCAAGCAGTGCGCACACACCTTCAGAGATTTACCGCAACCGCAAAGAGTTCCACTCGCTCAGTGTACAGCTGGTGTACCACCATCATGCAGGTCAATGCCCACTCTTCTGGCAGCAGCCATGATGCCTTTGTTCTGTGCCAGTCTGCTGTACTATCAGCATTTGAGCCATCACGAGAGACCAAAGGGTGGCTACTGGGTGACAAGTACCATTTACTGACCACCAGGACTGTGACTCTGGTGCACAACCCATGCCACATGGGCAGCATGTATGTAAGAAGAGCTGTGCTGCCACACAAAATGACATTGAGGAGACCACTGCTTAAGCAATGCTTCTGCTGCCTGGAGGAGCCCTGTGGTACTCCCTATAGAGTATGTGATGAATTGCCATGGTTTGCTACATCCTGCACAACCTCGGCATTATGAGGACACAGCCCTTGCCACCAGTTATACGGTGAGCAGCTGAGGAGGAGGTGGAGGAAGAAAGGAGGCAACCACACAGCCCATTTCCAGCCAGGCTGTCTGTGATCGGAGCATCCCACTGTGGTACCAGCGAACACAAACCCAGTTCTCCCTTCAGCAAGAGTCTGACATCTTACCTTCCCTCTGATACTGACCATCATCGTGTCCTCTTGGCCACAATGCTGAATTAAAAGCCAAGAAAGAAACATTCCAAAGCAATTTTATAAAGTAAACCATCCGATATTTCATCAAAAGTCACTATTCACCCATGTACATTCCCTTAGTGCCTGTCTTCCATGTGCTTTTGCCTGCAGTGGCACCCCAGTGGCTACAGCATGGCTAGTGGAAGGCTGCTGATTTTCAGTGTGGGAGACTGCAGATGGTCTTGCAACCTGTCCCTAGAAGGCCCAATTTCAGTCTGAACTACCATGGCATGGGCAGCAGCAGTCCGGGTTGACTGCCTGACAGGCAACAGCAAGGGAACTACTGTCATCCTGAAAGAGGGCAGCAGGTTTGTGATCCACATTGCCATTGCCACCCTGTGGGGCAGCGCCTTAGCAATCCTGGTGGAAAGAATGCAGACCTACTGTGAGACGTTGCAAGTGCCTTTGAGCACTGGTGTCCGCAGCCATGGCGGCAGCAGTCTGAGCTTGCATGGCAGCAAGCTGCATTTGCATTATTGCATTACTTCAGTCTGTACTTCCACTGCAGCACCCAGACATTGGGTAGCTTCTGCTTGTGCTGCAATGGAAGCTGAGACATCAACCATCAGACGCTGCATCATGGTTGGATCTGCAAGTGCTCTCATTGAGTTGGCCACCACTTCAATGCTGGAAAGGATGGGTTCCAAGCTCTGCCAATGCCCTGTGTAATGTTGGTGCTGGAATAAAAATCAGTTATACAATTAAACATATATTTTATTATTGTTTCACTTACTTTACATTAAACTTGGTGCTGGTGCTGAGCAATAATTTTGTCAAGAGGTGGAGACAGCTTCACACGCACGTCACGGTCAACATTCTTTCTGGTTCAGTAATTTGTTTTCATTGATGTCATTGCTGAAAATCCAGCTTCACATAAGTAGACTGTACTAAATGGAACCAACACTTTCAATGCTACAGAAAAAGCAATGCTGTACTGGCACATTCACACCCAAAGCCCCTCACTGTCTCCAACAGAACAGAATCATAGAATAGTAAAGCACAGGAAGCCACCATTCGGCCCATCCAGTCTACGCTGGGTCTGTCAAAGAGCAATCCAATTAGTCCCACTCTCCGATTCTTTTCCCTGCAATTTTTCCTCCTTCAAGTATTTATCTAATTCCATTTTGAAAACTATTACTGAATTTGTATCCACCACACTATCAGGCAGTATGAAGATACCTGTCACCTATTACCAGTTGCAACATCGAAAACCGCAGATCCCCATACCTGTGCTTGCAGCAGCATTATTCAAACAGCTTCATAGCTCCAGGCAATCACCAACATTAACAACCACTTTCCTTCTCTTGCTTCAGTTTCCCCTCTTTCTATGTTCAAATAAACGACCAGTGTTTTTCTCAGTCTGATTCTGCAGGCTGTTCCAGCCACTTCCCCCTACATATTTCTGTCTATTTATAGCAACTCCAATCACATGCATGTTCTACACACAGAATTAACAGGCCCACTTCCCATGCCCATTGTTTCCAGCTACCTTTGCTTTTCTGACTGTTTTTGGATCCTGCTTTTGTTTGTTTTTCTCTCGAGTGGGATAGATTCTGCAGGCTCTCCCCACCACCTGCTTTTCTCTCTCCAGCTTTTCCTGCTGCCTCTAACTGGCAGCCTAAATGGTTTCCATCCAAATGTTTCATTCAGCTGCAAACTCTGGGTTTGTTGCTGTGCGGTTTCAATACCCGGAGAGATCTTTCTATTGACACTTCTATCCCTGCACATACCAATAATTCAAACAGAACAGTTGGCTCATGCCATCCAGCAACACGGTGGGGGAGTGGGTGATGAGGAGCACTGGAAGATAATGATAATAAAACAAATGTCACGCAGTCATAAAGTAACATTTTATTATTGGATCTAAACAGTGCAAAAATGTATTCAACACTTCGTCAGCAGTTTAGTTTTAATGTTGAACTTTTAAATGAATTGTTGGCTCCCGTGACTGAGTGAGGGGAGGGGGGGGTCAGGCAGGTCACATGACTGGTATGGGGTTAACTGTGTGACTGCCAATCAGCTGTCAGTGAGAGCAGAGCTGATTCGAAGGCTGGATTGGGAGAAGCTGTAGGGTGGCAGTAGACACCTTGAAACGTTCTCATGGACTCTTAGGAGCCACAGACCCCCACTATAGAACCTCTATTCTAAAGTGTGCACAGTGTTAGTATCTGAGCTGGTGGCTGCAGTGTTTCTTCAGCATCAATCTCTTCTTCCTTTTTCGATTCTTGCTCCTGCACCTCTGCCTGGCCAAATTGCAGTTCTTGGTATCCGAAAGGACAGGGTTGCGGTGAGGGAAGGGGTGGAAAGCAGGATGTGCATGCTTAAACCATCTGAAGCTTATAAATCAGAAGAGATTGTGGGATGAGAGGAAAGTGGGATGCGAGAAGGACGATTAGCTATGGGCATCCCATCATCTTTGATTGTTTCAGCCCCACCACTGGCCACAGTCTCAGTAACTGCCACTCCAGTGATGATGACCACCGTCTCCTCCATCAGGGTGAGGACATGCAGCCGTTCCTATCCCCCACTAGTTAGCTGCTGCTGCATCCAACTCTGTGCTACTTTGTTCAGTGAGAGAGAGGGAAGTGCGTCAGTGAGTGTGGTGCAATGTCTTTGGGTGATGTGCCTGTCACGGTTGAATAGTGTGCGCAAGCTGCGAGTTTTGGGTGTGAGGCTTGCAACGGTGATAAGTGTGTGAGGGTGAGGTGAGGCTGTAAGTGTGATGTATGAGTCATGCTGGATTGAAACTGTTAGTAGGTGAGTGAAGGGCGGGTTGGGGGGTGGGGGGGTGGTGGGGTGGGTGGGTGAAGGCTGAACTGAGCCTTGTGTGAGGCTTGTGGTTCAGTTGTAGGAATATAGCACTTGAAGATGCAGTCACTGACCTTAACCACTCGAATGCTTTCTGGTTCCACTGCCTTTGTAGTGTCTGTCTTGAGAGTCTCCTAATCTGATGGGTAGAGGACCTCTCTCCTCCTATCTACAACAAAAGAACAAAGAACAGTACAGCACAGGAACAGGCCATTCGGCCCTCCAAGCCTGCGCCGATCTTGATGCCTGCCTAAACTAAAACCTTCTACCTTCTGTACTATGGCCTCCAGCACTGCAGAGAGCCTTGGAGCTGCTCTCTGCCATATCATGCCATTCTTGTGCATTTCCCCGATCAAGCTCAATCTTAGAATGACTTCCATTACCTGCTTCCAGCAAAATGCACCTCCCCTTTGAGAAGCTAGCTTTAACTTGTGCTAGTCGCTTGCAATTTTGTGCCTGATGCTGAGTCATGGAGCCATTCAGTGGCATACTGCGTCCTGGCTGTACACAGAAGTCATTAAAATGAGGAGGCAGCACAAAGTTTGCAAACATCCTGCATCGGAAACAACAGGTGCAACACGAACCCCGTGCCCCTTTTTGGGCCTTATCAAATTTCGCAGCCTTAGTCTCTTGTATTTCTATTGATCCACTGATATGCTCATTTTGGGTACAAACTGTAATCAGACCATTGCACGTTCGTCATTACCTGCTTTGACTTCAGATACCCAGCACCTGATTTTCTTCTTTTAATCTGCATCTTTGTGAATTGTGCTTATCGATGGGTTCCAAAGCATTTAACAAATTACATGTTTTACATAATAAATATTTCATACAAACTTGTTCCTGACACTTGTATCAATGTAATATTCAATTGGTAACTTTCCTTACAGTGAATACTCAGTGGAGATGAAAGAATATTTCTTCTATAAACATGGAGACTAATATTAAAGCAGTACAGTGTTAAGTGAGATGGTCACGATTTCACTCACTTACAGGATAAGTTATATATTCCCAGCTTTCCATTAGTAGTCTGTTGACGCAGGATATGATTAACATAAAATATTGTTCATCTGTGTTATTCTTGATATACAGTCTATTGAATTATCCAATAATTTGAACGTAACAACATAAATAACATAGGAAAGTAGAAGTTTTGTGCTAAAGAAAATTGAATCATCGGATAATTAAATTAAGCATCTTTGATTTAACAGGAGGAGCCTGTGTTTTCACAAATAGCTATTACAAACATGGAGCATCCTTTGAAACACTTCAACAGGTTTGATTATGTAAACTGCTCTCCAGATGTGTCCTAGGCCCAACCATCTTCAGCTGCTTCATCAATGACCTTCCTTCAATCATAAGGTCAGAAGTGGGGATGTTCACTGATGATTGCACAATGTTCAGCACCATTCGTGACTCCTCAGATACTGAAGCAGTCCGTGTAGAAATGCAGCAAGACCTGGACAATATCCAGGCTTGGGCTGATAAATGGCAAGTAACATTCGCACCACACAAGTGCCAGGCAATGACCATCTCCAACAAGAGAGAATCTAACCATCTCCCCTTAACATTCAACAGCATTACCATCGCTGAATCCCCCACAATCAACATCCTAGGGGCTACCATTGACCAGAAACTGAACTGGAGTAGTCATATAAATACCGTGACTACAAGAGCAGGTGACAGGCTAGGAATCCTGCGGTGAGTAACTCACCTCCTGACTCCCCAAAGCCTGTCCACCATCTACAAGGCAGAAGTCAGGAGTGTGATGGAATACTCTCCACTTGCCTGGATGGGTGCAGCTCCAACAACACTCAAGAAGCTCGACACCATCCAGGACAAAGCAGCTCGCTTGATTGGCACCCCATCTACAAACATTCACTCCCTCCACCACCGACGCACAGTGGCCGCAGTGTGTACCATCTACAAGATGCACTGCAGCAATGCACCAAGGCTCCTTAGACAGCACCTTCCAAACCCGCGACCTCTACCAACTAGAAGGACAAGGGCAGCAAATACATGGGAACACCACCACCTGCAAGTTCCCCTCCAAGTCACACACCATCCTGACTTGGAACTATATCACTGTTCCTTCATTGAAGCTGGGTCAAAATCCTGGAACTCCCTTCCTAACAGCACTGTGGGTGTACCTACCCCACATGGACTGCAGCGGTTCAAGAAGGCAGCTCACCACCACCTTCTCAAGGGCAATTAGGGATGGGCAATAAATGCTGGCCTGGCCAACGATGCCTACATCCCATGAATGAATTTTTTAAAAATGTAAATGACTGATGACTTGAAAAATCCTCATCGTAAAAAAATGAATAATTAAATTCACAGGATTTTCCCAGTCTAAGTAAGCCTTGTCAAACTACTGAGTGTACGAGAAAAGGTGAGATTTTAATTCAGCGACAGAACATAAAAACACCATAATTAAATCAAACTTCAGCTCCGGTGGAGGATTTATACTCACAACAAGTGACCTTCCCAGGGAATTCTAGGCTTCCTGTACAGTTATTCTTATTAAAACTTTCAGCTCACACAATATAACATGGAAAAGGCCCCCAACATCACATTATGCAAATAGCAAGTGGCATTAATATTAATGTCATACTAATTTTAACCATTTTAAAAAGAAATAAGTTTCACAACTATTCTTTTCTAGTACAAAAGCACAATATTACAGATACTGGAAATCTGAAGTCAAAGCAGAAAATGCTGGAAGCACTCAGCAGGTCAGGCAGCATCTGTGAAGTGAGAAAGAGCTAATGGTTGGAATATTTCGGGTCCTGCAGGAAGGGGCTTCAAGGCAGGACTGGGAGGAACTTCAGAGAAATACACGCCGGGTCAGCGGCCCAAAGTGTGCCTGCCTCTGGGCAATATTCCTGGAGGCACATCAGCCCCGGTGGAGGCTATCCACCCAGCAGTAGTGGGTAACCAATCTGCATAATTAAGTGCCTATTTGCGAGCATGCAGCCTCAGGGACCCACCCACCATCCTTAATATGATGGCGGACCTGGAGGAGGCCTCTTAATTGGCCACCTCTAGGAAGATCTCGCAGGCAGGCACTCTGACCATCAGAACGAGATCAGAACCCAGAAATGGTGCTGAATTATGCTCATATTCTAAGAACAGAAGATTCTGCCCAGTGTTTCAGGTCAATAACTGTTCATTCACTTCTGTTTTTAGTTTTTTTCTCTTTTCCCTCTTCTTTCTCTTCCTTCTTCCTACTTCTGATAGCATTTAAATATTTGCATTATTAATTACCCAGACACTCCCTTTCAATATTTATTTTACGTTTTTTTTCTATTTCAATCCTTTCAGGTTAAGTGGTGATCCATGCAGATTCAAATTCTTCCCAGGGGAATACTTTTTAGCCAATCTAAGGAATGAATGTTGGCTGGTTGTTTGACTGGAGTGTCCATATCAAATGAAGAGGTGAATTATGGCCTAATTCTGGCAGCTGGTAGGAGTCAACAAGTCATCGCCATCAATGAGGTTGATTTGTCAAAACCCACTCAAAGAATTAAAACAGTGCACTACAGTTCCATACTGTGATCAAATACCGATTTGAAATGGGTAGCATGAGTATAGCATGTCAAAACGCCAAACAACTGCACCACAATATACAGCATTGAGTTGCCTGTGATCTCCCATTAAGTTATAAATTCACCTCTGCCATTGAGAGCGCAGCTTGCTTCAGCAGGGTCCTCTTTTAAATATGTAGATTGACCTCCTGCCACCTGATTCTAACAGATGGTGAGCATTTTGCAGCTACTTCCCAGCCATTTTGGTCAGGGTGTTAGCTAGCGACATGTTAAGAAGGCCCAGCTGTTGACATCCGCCAAAACTGTCTGCTGCTGTAACCACTCCCAAACAGGCACACCACTCACTTTACCACGTTCATGACGAGGAATTAAAATTGAGTCCCCGGCCGACTTGCCTCCCAGCAAGCAGGTAACAGCATGAGAAACCACTGAATACAGTTTCCATTGCCAACAGTCAGAGATGTTGAAAGCTGTAGCTGTGAGGGGAAGGCAAGCACTGTGCACATCCACTGCATTCTCCTGTTCTCTCCTCGCAGCCCCATATGTGGTATTCGTTTCATTCACTTCTAAAGTATGAAAGGTTAATTGAACCCAGCAGGGATGTAAAGCCAGGCTCTCTGACCCCAGTCCACTACTCAACCAGCTGAGCTATCTAACATTCAAGATAGGAATAGCTACTATAAAGAGGTAGTTACATAAAAACACAAAAATTAGTCATGAAAGAAATATTACACTTTGCACAAATTACACATTTACACTATTTCTAAGACACAGATGTAAACCCATTACAAACTATAAAGTTACCTTAGCTCAATGCCTCGACACTTCACACATTTTATAATAAGCAACCCTGTGAAATGAATGATTCAATGCAAGCAAAAGACTTCTTAAAATTGTATCTCCAAAGTTGGGTTCAGAGATTTAGGACTATGGAAGATACTAGCCCTGTACTTTCTGGAAAATATTAGCTTGTTATACATTTAGAAACAAGAGGGTCCTCAGCATCTGTAAATTTAAATCACTTTTGCTGTGTATTCTTTTTCTATATTAAAGGGAAAATGATACACAGATCAGCTTGTGCCATGCCAATGTCCAGAGAATAAACAAATTCTAGTCAGCTGTAAAATTCTGGAGTTTGCCTCTTATATGGTACATAATTAGCTTATTAGTAAATGACATAAAAACTATTTAAAGGGCCACTCTCATAACATGATTGGGGGTTCCCCTAATCTCTGGTAGAGACCATTACCAGCAGCAGAAATTCTTATGTGATGTCATTTTTCAGATGACAGTGACACAATCAACAAATTAATGCATTTGGTTGCGTCAGTGACAGATCTCCATTTGTTCCCTTTTATTTTAGATTAGAGATACAGCACTGAAACAGGCCCTTCGGCCCACCGAGTCTTTGCCGACCAGCAACCACCCATTTATACTAATCCTACACTAATCCCATATTCCTACCAAACATCCCCATCTGTCCCTATATTTCCCTACCACCTACCTATACTCTTGACAATTTATAATGGCCAATTTACCTACCAACCTGCAAGTCTTTTGGCTTGTGGGAGGAAACCGGAGCACCCGGAGAAAACCCACACAGACACAGGGAGAACTTGCAAACTCCACACAGGCAGTGCCCAGAATCGAACCCAGGTCCCTGGAGCTGTGAGGCTGCAGTGCTAACCACTGCGCCACTGTGCCGCCCGTATACAAAGTAATTTTTTCTTTCTCATCTTTTCCCTGCACCATTTGCATCTGGAGATATCCTTTGAAAAACACAGAATCCACAGTTAAGGAAAACATTTAAGAAGGTTAAACACCTTCATAGGATATTTGATATGATCAATTGTTGATGCTGCTCTCCTCACTGCAGGTAAATCATGCACGTGTGTTGGTCAGCACAATGTCATTAATACACAGCGATGGCAATATCAGATTGGTCTGTACATCAAATGAGTTGTATGCCTTTTTTAATATACATAAGAAACAGGAGTAGGCCACATGGCCCTCATGCCTGTTCCACCATTCAATATGACCATGACTGATCTTCTGCCTCAAGCCTCAACTCCATTTTCCTGCCTGATTCCTTGATTCCCTGAGAGATCAAAAATCTATCCATCCCAGCCTTGAATATACTCAACGATGGAGCATCCACAACCCCAAGTGAAAGAATTTCTCCTCATCTCAGTCCTAAATGATCGATTCCTTATCTTGAGACTGCGCCATGTTCTAGATTCCCCAGCGAGGAGAAACAACGGCCGGACTTTTACGTCCCTGTCAGGGAGGGCTGGAGGTGGATGGTGTTGGGGGGGCATAAAATTGTGAGAGAGGTGAGGGGTGCTGTTCCCATTACCTTCCTGGCCCAGCTACAATATTACGAGCAGCAGGGTAGATGGCAAACGGCCTGCCCATCTCAGGCCAATTGAGGCCCTTAAGTGGCCAATTAATTGCCAGGAAGTTCAGCAGCTGAGGAGGCCACCCAGTAAAACCTGGTGGCATCGTTGCAGGCCCAGTGGGGTAGGGGGACCGTCCTGATTGGACATCCTGTGCCCCACTGAACGCCACACCTAGCAGCTAAGGGCCCCACTGGAACACTTCCCCCGCCCTCCTGAACAACCCCCACCCCCCTCGCCAAGGCCCAGCTGATTGTCCCCAGCGAAGCCTGAAACTCCACTCAGTTTTATGGAGGCCGGCATCCATGGTCCTCTTCTGGGTGGGTACAGTCCCAGCAGTGGCCACTGCTCCCGGTGGCACTGCTGAGACTAAGGAGGTGCCGGCCTGCTGACTGGCCGGCAGCTCTTGGAGGCAGGGCTTCCTGCCTGAGAGGCATGGAAGACTCACCTGGGGCTAATTAAGGGCCTGGGCCACGTAAAATCCAGGTCCGGTGGAGTCTGGCTTGCCCCCAACCTTTTGGCTTGGGGGCAGGGCCTTCGCTGTGATGTAAAATTCCAGGTGACCTCAGTGTCTACCCTGTCAAGCCTCTTCAGAATCTTATATGTTTCAATGAGATCATCTCTCATTTTTCTAAACACCAGAGAGTATCGGCCCAATTTACTCAGCCTAACATCATAGGACAACGAACCAATTCAGTGAACATTTGCTGTATATCCAAGGCAAGTATATCCTTCCTTAGATGTGGAAACCAAAACTGCGTACAGTACCCAAGGTGTGGTCCTGCCAAAGCCCGATTGCAGCAGGACTTCCTTATTTTTGTACTCCAGTTCCCTTGCAACAAAGATCAACATGCTATTTAGTTTCCTAACTGCTTGCTATACCTGCATGCATCTTTCTGTGTTCCCTGTACAAGCACATCCAAGTCTCTCTGAACAACATTGAAAAGTTTCACACCTTTTAAAAAATACTTTGCTTGTCTATTCTTACTACCAATGTGAAAAACCTCTCATTTTGTATTCTTCATCCGCCACCTTGTTACCCACTCACTTAACCTGCCTATATCTCTTTGCAGGCTGTGTCCTCCTTGCAGCTTACATTCCCACCTAGCTTTATATCATCAGCAAACTGGGATAAATTACTCTCAATCTCTTTGTCTAAGTCATTAATATAGATTGTGAATAGTTGAGGCCCCAGCACTGATCCTTGTGGCATTCTTCTAGTTACAGCCTCCAACTTGAAAATGTCCTGTTTAGCCCTACTCTCTGCTTCCTTTCCGTTAACCAATCCTCCATCCATGCAAGTATATTACAGCCAACTCCATGAGACCTTATCTTGTGTATGAACCTTTTGTATGGCACCTTACCAAATGCCTTTTGGAAATCCAAGCATATTACATCCACTGGCTCCCCTTTGTCGACCCTACTAGTTAAATCCTCAAAAAGCTCTTAAATTTGTTGAACACAATTTCCCTTTTGCAAAACCATGTTGACTTTATCTAAACATACTATGATTTCTAAGTGCGTTGTTAAAACTTCCTTAATAATAGATTTCAGCATTTTCCTGACAACTGATGTCAGGCTAATTGGTCTGTGATTTTCTCTCTCCCTTCTTTCTTGAATAGTGATGTTACGTTTGCTAACCTCCAATCCGCTAGGACCATTCTAGAATCTAGGGAAGTTTGGATAATCATAATCAGTGCATCCACTATCTCTGCAGTTACCTCTTTTAGAACCCTAGGATGCAGGCCATCAGGTCCTGGGGATTTATTAGTTTTTAGTCCTCTAACACTTTTTCTCTGCTATTAATTACTTTAAATTCCTCACTCTTATTAGCCCCTTGGTTGCCCTTTATTGCTGTATATAATTTGTGTCTTCTACTGTGAAGACAGAGAAAAGGTGGAAATTTTATGCTGTCCCCTGTGGCCTGTTTGGAGGCAGGGAGAGCATAAAATTGGATGGGATGGTGGTGGAGGGGGTTGCCTGAATGAGTGGCACGCTGAGGGACACTCCCCTGCACTTGCTGCCAACCACCCACCCCCGTGACCCCTACCCCATGAGACCCCTTCTGCCCTGACTTACCTGAAGCCTGTCTCCAGCGATGCTCTTCGGTCTCCAGGACGGTCACCTCTAGCAATTGCCACCGCCTATGCAGTGGCGCTGCAGCCTCCGGCCTCTATTGGCAGCTCTCCAAAGATAGGACTTCTGGTGACAGGGTCCTAAATCCTATGGAAGGCCCGCCGCTGCCCAATTAAGTGCCTGATTGGCAATAAACTCGACGGGCCTTCTGGAAAAGAGGTGACACGGGGATCTCGGTGTCAGTTTCTCCAGATGTTGAGATACCCGCCACCAGCATAAAATTCACCCCAAAATATTTGTCTAACATCTCTGACATTTCCTCATTTCCCATGAAAATTTCTCCTGTCTCCACCTCTATATTTATAAAAGCTCTCACAATCCATTTTTATATTTCTGGCTAGTTTACTCTCATTCTATTATTTCCCTTATCAACTTTTTGGTCGCCCTGTGCTGGTTCCTAAAACTCCCAATCCTCAGATTTAATATTACTTTTTGCAACTTTAAAAGCCTCTTCTTTTAATCAAATACTATTCTTAACTTCCCCAGTAAGCCACAGATGGGTCTTTCTCAGAGTTTTTGTTTTTTTAATTGAATGCATTTTTGTTGAACATTTTGAATCATTTCTTTAAATTTTTCCCATTGTTTATCTACCACCATACCTTTTAGTCTATTTACCCAATCAATTACCTTCATACATATATAATTGGCTTTGTTTCAGTTTAAGATTCTTCTTTTGGGGACTTGAGTATGTCACTCTCAAACTTAATATGAAGTTCAATTGTGTTATGATCATTTTTTCCCAGAGGATCTTTTACTATGAGTTTACTAATTAACCCTGCCTCATTACACAATACTACATCAAAAATAGCTTTATCCCTAGTTGGTTCCACAATGTATTGTTCTAGGAAGCTATCACGAAAGCATTCTATAAACTCATCTTCCAGACTACCTTTGTCAATTTGATGTGTCCAGTCAATATGAAGATTAAAGTTCCCCACAATTATTATTTATTTATTTTTTATTTATTTAGAGATACAGCACTGAAACAGGCCCTTCGGCCCACCGAGTCTGTGCCGACCATCAACCACCCATTTATACTAATCCTACACTAATTCCACATTCCTACCACATCCCCACCTGTCCCTATATTTCCCTACCACCTACCTATACTAGGGACAATTTATAATGGCCAATTTACCTATCAACCTGCAAGTCTTTGGCAGGTGGGAGGAAACCGGAACACCCGGAGGAAACCCACGCAGACGCAGGGAGAACTTGCAAACTCCACACAGGCAGTACCCAGAATTGAACCCGGGTCGCTGGAGCTGTGAGGCTGCGGTGCTAACCACTGCGCCACTGCCTTTGTTGCAATCTCCAATTATTTCTTGCTTAATACTCTGTAAATTACAGTTAGGGAGCCTATAAGCTACTCCCACCAACGTTTTCTGATCTTTGTTATTCCTAATCTCCGCCCATATTGATTCTACTTCCCGATCTTCTGAGCCAAGGCCCTTTCTTACTATTGAACTTAAGTCATCCTTTACTATCAGAGCTACTCCTCCTCCTTTTCCATTCTGCCTGTCATTTCACAATGTTTTGTATCCTGGAATATTTATTTCCTAACCTTGGTCACCTTGCAACCATGTCTCTGTAATGATGATTATATCAAATCCATTTATTTTTGTGCTGCTAGTTCATCTACCTTATTGTGAATGCTTCATCAATTCTGATAAATAGCCTTTAATTTTACTCCTGAACCACTATTCTTTGCACAGACCTTATTCACTGATGCACTATTACAGTTGAACACGCTGTCCCTTTCTGACCCACTCTACTTGTCTTTACCCAATTTACTAAACTGCTCTATTGCCTCAACTTTTCTCTTTAGATTTCTAAATTTCCCTTCATCTGACTGCCCTAATTCTTCAAACACCCAGCAGAACATCATTCCTTGTTCAACCTATGTTGTAGGTTCCTCAGTGGAGCACGACAACTAGATCCTCCCCCTCCCACTCCAAGATCATCACCAGCTTCAAGGTGATGTCCTTAACCCTGACACTGGGCAGGCAACACAACCTTTGGAACTCCCAGTTGCAGCTGCAGAGAGCAGTATCTATCTTGCTGACTCTACTGCTCCCTATTACTACCACATCCCTTTTCACTCAACCCACTTGAATGGCTTCCTGCACCATGTGCTATGACCCATTTGTCCATCCACCCTGCAGTCCTTGTTCCCAACCACACATATAGCAAATACCTGTTGGTCAAAGACAAAGTCTGAGGCTCCTCCATCACTATATATGGGATCCCCATACCTGCCTGACTTGCAGTCACCCCCTCCTGTTCCTGATCATTGACCAACTCTGAAGTTTTACTTAACCTAAGGGGTGCAACTACCTCCTGCGACGAAGTGTCCAGATAACCCTCCCCCTCCCTGATGCCCCGCAATGTCTGCAGCTCGGACTCCAGCTCAACTATTCTGATCCTGTGTTGAAGCAAGAAAACAGATGGCATGGCATTTATCTCATGTCAAGTTTCCTATTTCTTAAATGGGGCACTAAATTGTATATTAAAGCGGCACACTCTAATGGAAGCAATTACAAATTATATTCTACTTCATAATAAATCTTTAATTACACAATCAGATTTATCAGACCTTACATTTTAAATCTCATTTGTTGGTGCAGTATCTGTGCTTGAGTTAGATTGATGGAATTAGACACAAAGGATTTGTAAATTCATAATAAAGTAAGAGCATCTGGTGGGAAATACCATTGCATTACAATAGCTCTTGGAAAAGCCACTAATAATGTGAAGTTTTGTATGAGTCAGATAATGCTTTTATGTTTGGCAGCAACATTTATAAAAGTCTGTAAAGAAATAAATGATTCTTTTTTTTTTACAGCCAGCAATAATCACCGCGAAGCAGAGGTAATCATTGAAATCAAAGGTCTGCAACAATGGTGGTCCTTCAGTACTCAAATCTTGCAAGGTGATACAGTCAAATGGTCTAATCTTCCTGATTTTGCTTTATGTACACATGTACATATCGTCCTGTGACAGATGTAGACACAAATTGAGGCATGCCATTTCTTGCTACATTCCTCCTATTTTAAGCCCTGGTAACGTTAATTTGAAGCCTACCTTCATCCAATTTTAACCATTTCATGGCTTTCAGGAGCTTCCATTAATTCACCCAATGTGTCGGACACAACAGTGAGTGTCCGTGGATTATTCGGTCATAGAAGGCATCACAATTGAGTCTGACCTTACCCTGACCTTCATGTCACAGACAAGAACTATGTAGCAGAGGTCACATGATTGCAGTTAAATTGCTAACCAATTTGTTTCCCTCTCTAACCTCGAATAATTGTCATACCTCTGCCACTTCCCCCAGCCAAAAGCTGTTAATTCAACACAGAAGAGAGATTATACTTCCGACCTTGCTAGTGACTGGCTCAGTACTATACCAAATGGTGCATTTTCTTCCTGAACAATTGAAGGCATTGGAACTCCTTTTCAGGGAGTATATCAGGTCAAATATAATGGGTCAGTTATCTCCATTTTGGTGCTTTTTTGATTCAGTTTTTCCCTCTTATTAAAGGTATCCCCAAACTATGCACAGCTTAACTCACCTTTATTTTCCATTGCTTCCTTTCCAGTGTCTGGAACAGTTTTCTTGATAATGATCAGAACTCACCACATGACAAATTCTGTTCAAACTGCAACCTTGTGCCACCTTCCATTTCACTGTATCTCCATTTCTCCTAACCTTTCTTCTCATTGTCTTAAGTCATCATTTCAAATTAATGAACTCTCATCATTGTGTCCCCCAACTTGAGGAAAAAGGCATTATTCGTTCATGAGATCAAAACTGTTTCTATTGCGACAAGTTTATTAATCCTGCTCTCTCTTTCTAGACTGGTCCCACCCTCTGACAGAATAACTTAAATCAGCCTCCAATGCTCTATTTATCCTTCTCCCTATGACAAGAGTGCCCTTTCAATTCAGGTGAAGGACACTGCTTCAGTATAGCTCTCTTCTTCAAGAAATTGTCTCAATGCTAAAACAATATTTATGAACGTGTTTTTCCAAATTGCTCGAAAATAAGCTGGAGGATGAAAGGAACATCTTTCCAAATTCTTTCACTAGAGATACATACCCTCTTTTGCAACAACATTGCCTCTGAATTGTAAGATTATTTTGGAGGAAGAAAATTGAAATTACCCCTTTGGGCATAGATCTTTATGGATCCCTAGATTATCATAACTCGTTCCTGAATATTCAGGAACAGAAAATTATTTTGCTGTGCACTCATATTTTCTCTCCCTTTACTCTAGCTTTCATCAGAGTCATTTCTTCAATGAAATCCACCTTTTGCCTTCTGACCCAGTTCCTCAATATTCAAATATTCATTCTCTATTCAGTCTTCACCAAAATTGTCAACCTTTCCATTTTCTCAAGTGATTTAAGAAGTGCTATCACTATCCTTTATTAAAACGTCCACCACCCCACCTCCAAGCTCATCAGTTTGGCTCTGTTGGTGGCACTCTCACCCCTTTCAGAAGTTCATGGTTCAATTGTCCCATCCAGGACTTGAGCACAGAGGCTGACACTTCAATACAATACTGAGTGCTGTATTGTCGAAAGTACCATCATTTTGATAAGATGGTAAACAGATCCCTTGATGCCTACTCAGGGGGATGATTCTTCCTGGTTCTCTCTGCAGACATTAGCATAGTTGACCCTTTTATTCTCCTCCATCGCCTTTCTTCTGTGGCTGCCTTTACAGGAAAGCCCTGTCTTAGCTATACTCCTACCTTTTCCAGTACAATTAGCTCATTTACTTCAAAGTTTCATGGCCAATTTTTTCTGACTCTTGATCCCACCATCCTTGCACACTACCACCCCAAAACAACCTCCCTTTCCTCTTCAATGTCCTTGAACATGTTGTGACCTCTCAAATCCAAGCCCATCTTTTCCAGAACTCAATGTTTGAATCCCTATAATTAGGCTTCCACCCCTGCCACAGTACTGAAATGGCTATCAAAATCACAAATGATATCCAATGTATCTGTGACAATGGCAAACTATCCTGTTGTGATCGTGTATTTGTTAGTATGTTAAATATAATCATTTCAATATATTTTTATGTTAATATGGATGTCATCACAGGAAGTGATGCAATATCATGTGATTCAGTTCTCTTGCACAGTCTGTTAGTGTGCCTAAGGTGAAGCAACAAGTCTCCGTTAAAGCTTTGCTTTCAAATCTTTAAACCTGCCCTTCAGCTTTTTTTGCATTAGTCTAAAAAGAGATAATACAACATATCCCTCCTCGTCCTGTCTGCAATCTTTGACATGGTTAACCACAAAGTCCTCCCCGCAACACCTCTCCACTGTCGTCCAGCTGGCTGGGACTACACTCACCTGGTTTCATCTTTATTCATCCAATCATAGTCAGAGTAACACCTGCAATGGCTTCTCTTCCCATTTGTGCACCGTTACCTCTGGTGTCCCCCAAGGATCTGTCCTTGGAAATACCTGCACTCATCTAATTCTGTCTGACCTCTTGAGCACCCCTGGCTTTATTTGCTCCACCACTGGTGACTGTGCCTTCAGTTGCCTAGGCCCTAAGCTCTGGAATTCCTTCATGAACCTCTTCGCGCCTCTATTTCTCGTTCCTCCTTTACGAAACTCCTTAAAACCTACCTTTTTGACCAAGCTTTTAGCCATCTGCTCTAATATCGCCTTACATGGCTGGGTGTCAAATTTTGCTTACAATGTTCCTGTGAGGTGCCTTGGGCCATTTTATTACGTTACTGGCGCTATATAAATACTAGTTGCTGTTATTATACTCAAAGTTGGCAAGAGCAAAGCTATCTTGCTCAGATCCTGCCAGACAATTTGCATCTGAGACACCTATTCACTCAGAATGAACTTGCAGATGTATGACTGCAGTCCTGCCAGGTTTAAGCCCCCACATCCAGTCCAGTGCCTAATTCCATCTTGGAATATCATTGCCTTATTTCACCCCCTTTGCCACAAAAGTCCTCATCAGCACCTTTGTTCCGTCAAGGCGCAATTCCCCCAAGCTCTCCTCATTAAACACTCATACAGAAATTGAAAATTATCCAATATTCCTTGGCCCATTTCTTACCCCATACAACATCCTGTGCACCCATCATCACCGTCCTCACCATCCTCTATTGGATCACTGTTCCTTGACTTTAAATTCTAGTCTTCCTTCATGGTCTTGCTCCATCCTACCCTCTCCAGCATAATGTCCCAATTTGCACTCACCACTCTTCTGATTAGAAACTGCTGCCAGTCCGTTGCCTCCTTCCGTCTGCCCCACCACCAGTTCCACTCTCTAGAATTCTCTTCCCACATCTTTTTTGCCTCACTACATCTTTCCCCCTCCTTCAAAAGCTTCCCAAAAACTACACTGTTTCAAATGCATTGGCAGCTTCCTTAACTACTTCCTACCGAGTATCCGCTTCTCTCCCAATGAAGCACATTGGGCCATTTTGTTGTTTGAAAGGCAATATATAAATGTAATTTGTGTTGCTCACTCTGGAGGTGCAGATTCAGTATCAAAGTGATAGTATCAACTGGGGAATGAAAATTTCAGGGACAGAAATCTTCCATTCTTCCCATGATAGTGGCAAAAATATCCTTCTAAGAGTACAGGGCGGAGAGCACCCAACGCAAAATTGAACTCTCAACATACTGAAAAGCTCCAGCAAAAAAAAAAGAAGATCTTTTCCAAAGTAAAGCAGTGGGCTTTATATGAGCTGTAAGCGAGACCCTGTCTGCCCTCTCAGGTGATGTAAAAGATCCAATGGCACTATTCAAATAAAAACAGAAGAGTTCTCCCAGTATCTTGGTCAATATTTATCCCTCAAGCAATATCACAAACAAATTATCCAATCATTTATACACAAGGCTATTTATGGAACTTAAATTTTTATCCCAGTTGAATTTTTTTCTTTAGAATATTTGTTAACACTTGGGGGCCTCAGATGTTCTACTGTTAGGGGCTTAATGAGGGAAAAAGCAAATCTTTTTTTGTCCTCTGTGCATCTGCATACCCCCTGACTTGAAACAGTTCCCTGGAGATAATCTGACGCGGTCGCAAGCAATGTCATATGCTTAAACCTATTTTTTTTCAATTCTGTTTAATATTACATCAATAACATTCTGCCTGCAGCATTCCCAAGGGTTAGTGGCATGTTGGAAGTGTCCTTAGTCATTGAAAAAAAAATTGCCTTTCTCAGATCAGCAGCATTTTCCCTGAGGCACTATCACCATAAATGTGTTGAGAATAGCAAAATTCCACTCTCCACACCATACCTCCAACACAAATGCAAGACATGCTTGAAGTGTAAGTTTTTAGAATAGCGTTGAAAATCTGTCCCACAATCTCTAAAATATCTTCACTTTCATCCAGTAAATAACTATCAAAACATGATAGACAGTCATAACATAATAATTACGATTGAAAGCACAAAACCAAATGATAAATCATAAAATTATGCTAACAGTCTAAATATCAGGCCCCTTTTATTGTTCGGCAGACTGCATCATCACACAGGCCTTTATTATTTTCAAACTGACATAACAAATACAGTCTATATAATCATCTCCTATCCAAGTGTGAGCCTTTAGCATGTGGTGCTGCACTTAACAGTGTCAGAAGGTTGTGGGTTTATAGGCCTACTTCAGAACTTGAGAACATAATACAGGCTGACAGTTCAATGAGGGAGTGTTGCACTGTCACATTGGCTGCCTTTCAGATGAGCTGTTAGTGAGACCCTGTCTGCCCTCTCTGGTGGATGTAAAAGATCCAGGGCTGGGTATGGAATTGTTAAAACTATCTCAACTAATCCAAAAGTTCAATGAGGAAGATGTGGAAGAATTTTTTGTGTCTTTTGAGAAACTGGCAAGGCAGGTAAAATGGCCAACTGAGACCTGGCCTCTTTTATTACAAAGCAAGCTAACTGGAAAAACCCATGAGATTTATTCCCTGTTGCCAGATGAAAGTTCATCAAATTATGAACTGACCAAAAATGCTATCCTCGGGGCCTATGAATTAGTACCTGAAGCCTATTGCCAGAAGTTTAGAACCCTCAAGAAGCAAGCTAATCAAACTTATCTGGAGTTTGAAAGAAGTAAGCAGCTGGGTTTTGACCAGTGACTGAGGGCTCTTAAAGTACAGCTCAGCTATGAGAATCTCAGAGAAGTAATTCTGTTAGAGGAATTTAAACATTCTCTCCCACTCTCCACAAAGACCCATGTAGAGGAGTAGTGGGTTCAGAGAGCCCAGCAAGCGGCCGTTCTGGCCGATGAGTTTGCTTTAATTCATAAGTCAGCTTCCCAGGGGAGAACCTTTCCTGGTCACCCCCATAAATCCGAAAAGGACAAAGGGTGGGAAGCTAATAGGAGCCCAAGCAGTCCGGGGGAGAAAAAAAAGCAGGATACACATGGGGCCCTCTGCTTGTCAAAAAGCAAGGTGCTGTGAGCAGGAGTGAGACCCGGAGACCTATGTGTTTCCATTGTAATAAGGGAAGTCATCTAAAGGCTGACTGCTTGAAACTAAAGGGAAAACTAAAGGTTAATCAGGGCACACCCGCTCAGTGAAGAGGAGAACCTGATGGAAGGCACAGCAGAACAAATTGTAGCTTTAACTGCAGTAAGAGTGAGACCCAGGAAGCTCACTACTGCAAGTGCAGGAAAATTTAATAGGATTCATGAAGGTTATCAGCATTTTGTGATTGAAGGGAAAGTAACCCCAGATCCCTTGAGTGGGACAAGCAAGCCCATAATAATTCTCAAGGACACAGGGGCCACTAGATCCTTTTTACTGGGAAAAGGCCTGACCTTTCCCCCAGAGTGCAGTGAACGCCAGAATGGTAGTGAATGGTATTGGAGGGCAGTGTACGCCTATACATGTGCATCAGGTGCACCTGGAGTGCGACCTAGTTTCGGGACTGGTGACCATAGGGATTGTCTCTAGATTGCCTGTGTATGGGTTGACCAGTTCCTAGGTAATGATCTGGCAGGGTAAAGGTGGTAACCCCTTCAGTAGTGAAAGAAAGACCGCAGGAGGTCAGAGAGAAGAGCAGTGGCAGGAGACTACACGTTCAGGGAAACTGCAGGGGATGATGAGTCAGACCATGATCAAACCAACTCCCCCCGAGGAGACTGCATTGGCACTGCAGGCAGATGACCATGAGGTCTGTCTATCCAATACTTTCTTCAGGAAGTTAGAAGACCCAGGGAGTGAATTAAATAAATTTTCCCTAGCTGAGGCTTAGCAAGCTGATCCAGTGTTGCAAGAGTTAGCACAGGCAGCCCAGTCTGAAAGTGAAGCAGAGGGAGTCCCTGATTAGTACCTCATTCTTTAAATAGTAGCAATGAGGAAATGGAGTTCTCCTCACAGAACTGAGAGCAAGGAGTGGACAGTAGTTCACCAGTTAGTGGTGCCGCAGAGGTACCGGAGAGAAATATTAAAAAGGGATCACGAGACTACAGTGGCTGCACATGCCAGTTTCTGAAAGACCAAAGCCCGCATAAGACAGCAGTTTGACTGGCCAAAACTCCTCAAAGATGTGGTGGAGTACTGCAGGAGTTGCCACATGTGCCAAGTTGAGGGGAAACCCCAGCCTAAAGTGAAACCTACACCCCCAGGTCCTGTACTGGTGTTAGGAAGACCCTCCAGCAAAGGGTTGGTGAATTCTAAGGGATCCCAGCTGAGAACAAAAGGCGACAGGCAGGCACAAGGCTGGCAAAAGGTTAGAAAGGGAAGGGGGAAAAGCAACAAAGTGGGAAGGTTAAAGGAAGTCCAGTCAGCCAACCCCAAAAATGTGAAAAGTCATCCTCCTGTATAAATGCAGGCACTAGAGGCACCCTACCAGAGTTGCTAACAACATTTACAGGAACCTGCAGAGACAAAGAAAGACCTCTAGGGGGCAGAGAAACCATGAAGGTGATGCCTCGCCTAGTTGAAGTGCAACAGGGGATTGCAGTAGAGTCTGCACAAATCCTGCAAGCAGGAGTGTCCTCTGGGGCAAAGGGGAGATGAGCAAAGAATCCTCCCCCACTGTCAGAAAGAGAGAGAACCCATCCCCTAAAGTCAAAAGCCTTTGCATCATTCAGCAAAGCACTGAGAGCAAAACAATTCCAATTTAGGACTAATTAAATCCCTGCCTTTTTGCAGACCTCAACAGGAACAAAGAGCCTAGGCAGTCATTGAAATGGGCAAACTGAAGAAAAACTTCCCCAAGACCCATAGGTTTATTGAGATGCCATAAAGGGCAGTTCAAAACAACACTGCTACCAAGAAAAGACAGGCTGTAAAAAGTCTAATTTATGAATGAATGTGAATGATAGAGAGAGAGGCACATGCTTTTTCCTGCATCATATATTTTCTCTCTTGACCCTTTTTAATGAAATGCGCTTTTCTCAAATCACATTTCATTCCACTGGGTGTGGAGGTGTCATGCAGGCCCCCACCTGCCAAGAATGAGGCATATTAACGTTGTCATATTAACACTGATTTTGGAAGGTTGCTGGGAAGAGAAGGCCTGTGACAAGGGCTGCCAGACACTTATCTGAAAAACATTTGCATACTGGCAGTGCTTGTGGAGACAAAGGATCGTTCCCTGACGCATTCAACCCACAATGGATTTTGATCACCAGACATTGAAGGTGTAAGGAAGAGCATTCCAGGACTGGTTAAACCAACAGGTCACATGACTAACTGGCTGGTCCAGGGCTTTTTAAACTAGCCACAGAATTTGAACTCAGAAGAAAGACTGTTTGCTCCTGGAGTGAGAAGATCTCTCCTGTGTGCTCCCATCTCTTTTTCACTAGCTTCTGGACCCACTGAGAACACATGAATGTCAAGAGAGAAAAGTCTCCTACATCGAACAAGGTTTAAGAATAATACTGGGTCCCAACGAAAAACAAGAACTACCTACAATCAAGGACTTTACAGCGAGCTTGAAGAACAGTAACCAAAACCATTTTCAGATATAGCATCAAACTTTTCCACTTTATTTCTTCTGCTCTTTTCTGTCTCTATCTGCATGTGTGTATCACTTATGCATGCTAACTTGAGCACGTCGTGTATCCATAGGCGTTAACCGAATTAGAGTTTAAGTTCAATAAAGTTCAACCTTTTTTCTTTCAGCCTAAGAAAACCTGTTTGGCTAGTTTCTTTGCCTTATAATTGGAAGTTAGCGAACAAGGATTCACTCAGGGGGAGCTAAAAACACGGTCTGTTTAAAATTAAACCCCGTTACGGAAAGGCCAGGTGAAGGCTGAGACGGAGCCCTAGACCCCTTTCTCACCTGGTCATAACAGCAAGGATCTGTTTTCCTTGGGGCATTAAAAAAAAGGGAAGTATCCACCCTAGTTCTGGAGTGAAGGAAGCAGCAGGAAAATTAAACACTTGCTATCAGACAACAAACTTGTTACTGTCATATGAAATCACACTAACAATTCAATGATCAAGGAGCTGCGAGAGCAAGAAATATAAAATGACATTTAAACCCAATTTGTATAAACAAACTGACAATGCTAAAAGCGAAGCTGAAACACACAACATGAAACAAGGCTACGTCAATACAGTTAGTGTCTCTGAGGGGAAAATTAAACTAAGGGTGTAGAATTAGCACATTTGAAAATTAAAATGCATTCAGCAAAGGACTTGACACACTAGCATACAGCAGATTAGAGTAGAAATGATTGTGCATGAAAATATTGAGATAACTCTTGTATATCTTGCAGTAACACCTCAATGTAAGGAGCGAAAATCCATTGAGACTAATAATGCAGTCTGCAACACAGCAAGTGCTGCAGAACACCTTGCCTTAGGTTACAGAGGGCTGGGGGATGATAGGTCGGAGGTGAATTCAGCACCACATCTGGTGGGTCCCAAAGGTTGTCACCTAACAGCTTGTACATACCAGTGAAAGGTCATCAGCCTGAAACATTAATTCTGTTTCTCTCTCTGCAGATGCTGCCAGATCTGCTGAGCATTTCCAACATTTTCTGTCTTTATTTGAGATTTCCAGCATCTGCAGTATTTTGCTCGCACAATCTTGGTGTTGTATCACCACATCATGTGCTATGGGCTCAGAGCACAGTATATGCCTATATTCCAACACAAAGTTGAGCACAGCTCTGACAAACTACATCTCTCTTAATAGTTAAGACAAAGCACTTGTATTTGATAAAGATGCGCAGAGTATCCCAAATGGCTGTCTTGTAAACATCTCTAAGGGGCAGCCACTTAAGTCAAGTATTTCTTGATTTTGATAGGATGTTTTCATTATGACAGTAAAACTGAATGTAGTCAACCACTGAGTTAATCACTAACATCAGCGTGCCAGAGACTTTGATCCTATAGGATGTGAAGAGTTAGAGCAACTAGCTGATATTCTTTGTTCTCTCAACATGGTAACGGCAAGTGGTCTTGGCATACAAACATGCCAGCTCAGAAAATTGAGACAGTGGATGTATCCACTATATAGGACACAATCTTCTGTAAAGCACAGATACAATGAGGTACATTACTCTCTGGATCTGTTACTGAATGAGCATTCAGAGTACTGAATATACACTTCCATTGTCTGGAATGATTGGAAGGCATTCTTCAGCATGTCCCACAAAAGGAGAAAAGCTTTGTACAATTCTATCCACTGCTTAACAGGTTGGCATCAGTATGGGTTTGTCAACTGGAAGAATACATACTCTAACCAGATTATACTGAGCTACAACAGCCTGCAACATTTGCAGAAGACAAGGTAATGGGAGCAAATCTTACCCAGTCATAAATATAATAGAAAGAAAAATGCCACCAGATTTTCTTCTTAATGGAGAGCACTCCATTTTTCTTAATGGGGAGGCGGTGGCGTAGTGGTATTGTCACTGGACTAGTAACCCAGAGACCCAGGTATTGCTCTGGGGACATGGGTTCCAATCCCACCACAGCAGAAGGTGGAATTTGAATTCAATTAATAAATCTGGAATTAAAAGCAAGTCTAATGATGGCCATGAAACCATTGTCGATTGTTGTAAAAACCCATCTGGTTCGCTAATGTCCTTTAGGGAAGGAAATCTGCTGTCCTTACCTGGTCTGGCCTACAGGTGACTCCAGATCCACAGCAATGTGGTTAACTCTTACATGCCCTTGAAATGGCCTGGCAAGCCACTCAGTTCAAGGGCAATTAGGGATGGGCAATAAATGCTGGCCTGGCCTGTAACGCCCACATCCCATGAATGAATAAAAAAAAACTCAAATGTTATTGTTATCCCTAATATTCAATATGTAAGTAACCAATATGAATATTGAACAGATTCCCAAAATCTCTACACGATGTATAAACAAAAGTGATGCTGGTATTTTTTTTGAATCACAAGTTTTGTGAATTACAAATACATTGAAACCAATGCACAGCATTCAGTTTTTGTTGCCCTATTTATATTTCCATTGTTTGTGCTGTGCCTTGTGTGCTTATTGTATTTTGTGCTGCTATCCAGTGAAGTTCATGTCGAGATTCTCAGTGGGTCTTTGTGTTCCACAAGTGAGGGGGGCAGCAATTTCCCCGTCCAACAATCACATGTGATGCAAGAAATCCAAAATGATGTCGAAAAGCACAGCAGTTCTCAGAAGATGCAATAAATAAAAGGTCATTTGAGATCTAGATGAAAAGTCTCTTTAAGAGACAGGGATCCCTCTGATTTTTACAATTGCTATAGTTACCTTACAATTGGTATTTGGAATATAACGAATTTTAAAAAGTCATGATCTGCCTATCCATGTAAATGTCACACAGGCATTAAAATACATTGCCTCGGGTTCATTTCAGATACCAGCAAAGACAGGCCTTAGTTACTACCATCAGAGCAGTCATGTTGCCTCAAGTTGTCACTTTGCTGACTATTGCTGATCTTGGGGAACAGAAGATTTGATTTGCAGGGTCAGCCCAGCAACCAGAGTTCAAATAAGACCTACTAAACACCATGTTTTTCCAATGTCTTGAATCTAATTCACATACATATAGCCCCTTGGTTCACCTGCCGATAGTGAAGACGTCAACAGGACATCTGCTAATTATAATTTAGTATTAAAGGTGTATCAGTTTGCACTATAGGTAGGTAAAGAAATAACTGCTGTACATTGAATAAATACATAAAGTAGACAATGGCAGAACAGGTGGTACATCAGGTCTGCAAAATGTGGGAATTTCTGGACAGCAAGACTGCCGTGGATGACCATAACTGTAGGGCTATGTTTTGAGTCACTCTGGCTGAGTTGTTGAGCTGGAGCATAAGATGGAGCCAATCCAACAGAAAGGGGGGAGGAATATCCGGATAGTTTATTCCAGACCACAGTCACACTGCAGAGAGTTGCATGTGCACGAATAGTAGCATGTGATTGACAGGGTCGGTGGAATCTAGTGGAGGAAATGAAGGATGGACTGGTTTTGTCCAACAGGAATAATGGCTGCAGTAAGGATAAAAAAGAAGGGTGCAGGAAGGATGCCCAGAATGCTCATCAAAGCACTGTGCAGCACAAGGGAGAGCAGAACAGAAAGCTTCAAACACTCTTAAGAGGGTATATTGCTGGCCTTAGGGTAAGGGTTATTTGAAACTGGCTGCAAAAGAATTTTGAAGGGGAGGGGAAGGACCAGTTATTGTGATCTATGTTGGAATCAATGACATAGGTAAGAATAGAAAGGACATCTGCCTAAGGGAGTGTCAAGAGCTAAATATTGAATTAAAAAGCAGGAGCTTGAGTGTGTTAATCTCTGGATTACTATCTGAGCCATATTCTAAGTAGTGTGTGAAGAAACAGATCAAGAAAGTGAATGCATGGTTGACAGATTGGTATGGGAAGGAAGGGATCCAGTTCATGACACACTGGCAACACTACAAGGACAGAAAGAAGCTGTGACAGGCTTCATCTGAACTGGTTTGGGACCAGGCTTCTAGCAGAAAGGATAAATAGGCCTGTAGAATGGACTATAAACTAGCAAAGGGGAGAAGCTTCAGTTGGATATCATAGTAACCTAAAGATTAGAAAAATGGGTAAAGTACAAAGCGAGAAAGGTAACAAATACTCTGGGATCAATAATTTCATAATAAAATATCTGATAAAAAAGGAGTAATGAAAAATATGAGTATATTAAATTGTCTGTATAGCAATGTACAAAGCATTTATCAACAAAATGAGAGAAGTGGAGAGAACAAATATCTGAGGAAATAAATGTAATGGGGTTAATGGAAAATGGTTGCAGGTAGAACAGAATTGACAGTTAAATAGTGCAAAGAAAACATGCATTTATGTAGCACTTTTCAAAATGACTTAATGTCTCAAAGCTTTACAGCCAATGAAGTACTTTTTGAAGTCTGGTCACTGTTGTAATGTAGGAAACACGGCAGCTAATTTGCACACAGCAAGCTCCCACAAGCAGCAATGTGATAATGACCAGAAAATTTGTTTTTGTGATGTGGATTGAGAGATAAATATTGGCCAGGACCCTGGGGTAACTCCCCTGCTGTTCTGCAAAATAGTGCCATAGGATTGCTTTACATCCATCAAAGTAGGTAAATGCAGCCACAGTTTAACATCTCATTTGAAAGACAGCACCTCTGACAGTGCAGCACTCCATCAGTACTGCATGCCTTGATTTTTGTACTCAAGTCTTGGAGTGGGACTTGAACTCAGAATCTTGTGACTCAGAGGTGAGAGTGCTATCAATCAAGCCACTATTAACACTCTAAATTGTAATGTCATTAGAAATGATGGAGAAGGGAGCAGGGTCAGTGAGGTAATTGTGTTAATCAGAAATAACAATGGCAGTAGCAAGAAAGGATGAAACTAAAAGAGATTAAAACACAATCCAGTTGCTTTGACATAAGGGATCACGCTCAATATTGGGGTATTCACAAACCACCAATTGTTGGAAATGAAGTGGAGGGAGAAATATGTTGGCAAATAAGTGAAATGGGCAAAAACACAATCATAAGTATGGGAGATTTCAACTACTCCCAAATAAACTGGTAAATGAGGCAGTGAAAGAGGAGAAGGGAGTGGAGAATTAGGGTGGCACAGTGGTTAGCACCGCAGCCTCACAGCTCCAAGGACCCGGGTTCGATTCTGGGTACTGCCTGTGCGGAGTTTGCAAGTTCTCCCTGTGACTGCGTGGGTTTTTGCCAGGTGCTCCGGTTTCCTCCCACAGCCAAAGACTTGCAGGTGATAGGTAAATTGGCCATTGTAAATTGCCCCTAGTGTAGGTAGGTGGTAGGGAATATGGGATTACTGTAGGGTTAGTATAAATGGGTGGTTGTTGGTCGGCACAGACTCGGTGGGCTGAAGGGCCTGTTTCAGTGCTGTATCTCTAAATAAATAAATAAATAAATTACAGGATGCACAAGACTCCATTTTGATCCAACATGAAAGGAAGCACTACTCAATCTCGTAATGTGAAGTGAATTTTTCTTTTTATAGCATTCACCAGAACAAAAAGAGCAAGTGAACCACGTGCCTTAAAACTCACAAAGAACAATCTCGTTTGTTGTGCTGCGTCTTTCATAATTCCATCAGCATGACTTCAAAGATGCTGAGTTTCAGCAGAAACTTCCCAAATCGCAGCATTTAATAAATTTTCCATAGCCACAAGCGCACTTGTGATAAATGAGCTGAAAACTGCTAAATTTAGGTATTATGGAATGTAATAGAAGCCTATCAGATCATTTCAAAATGCCACAAGACTTTTGTGGTCTATTGAAAATACAACAAGCACACAGTGAGATAAAAGACATTTTCAAATCCTTCATTTCTTTTGAAATAAATTAGTACAATATGGTTTTTATATTGGAAACAGCATTTATTGCTATAGCAACCAACCATCACACAATTTCGGCATGGGTAAGGTTTATTCCCAATATATAACTAAGGGTACATGCAGCGCTGATGGAGTAAAAAACATCTTCCAAGGCTCTTAGGACAAGACAGGGTTAAAAACAAATTAATTCTTTTCATTTGCTGCTCACAAAATGAAGACCCTTGCAATCTTGAGACTGAATCATATGCCTGCACCTGTGACGGCAATGGTCAGGAGAATAATTTCTTCAAGTGAATACAGACAATATCTGTTGTGGAGTAAATGAAACTTGTCGGAGATGACGTAGGTAGTCATTGTGTGGGAGGATATGGCCAATCAGCTCTAAAGTGCAATACTGCAGCAAGATCGAGTGCACATAATACTAGTTTTCAGGTAAAAGACAGACATGCATTTATATAACGTCTTTCACGACCATGGGATGTCCCAAAGCACTTTACATACAATGAAGTATTTTTGAAGTGTAGCCATTGTTGTAATGTAGGAAATGCAGCCTACATTACACGGCAGCCAATCTGAGCACAGCAAGCTCCCACAAACAGCAATGTCATAATGACCAGATAATCTGTTTAGTGACATTGATTGAGGGATAAATATTAACCAAGATACCAGGGATAATTCCCCTGCTCTCCTTCGAAATAGATGGAATCTTTTACATGTATGAGAGAGAGAAGATGGGGCTTCAGTTTAATGTCTCATCCAAAGGACAGCACTCCACTCCCTCAGTACTGCACTGGAGTGTCAGCCTAGAATTTTGTGCTCAAATCTCTGGAGTGGGACATGAATCATTAGCCTTGTGACTCAGAAGCATGAGTGCTACCAAACTGAGCCACAGCTGACACAACAGTAACAAAACAATTGGATAATGCAAATCACAGAATAAAACTTTCCATTGTATCTGAGTTCACTTCGGTTTCTCTATGGTAAGTGTACACACTGAGTTAAAAGCTTCTATTGTCAAAAAATTTACAGTGATAACATCTCTAGTGATCTGTGACTTCAGTTTTCATATAGAAAAATGAACATGATGTAAGTTCACTACTTCTTTCAAAACCAGCAACACTTGAAGGAAGTGTGTTCGCCCCCTGGAAATTCGTGCCTGCTCAATGCAAAATGTTCCAAACTTTGCAAGGCATTCTTCCTTTAGTGGAAGCAAGAGGGTTAAGCAAGGGTATACCTTTTCATCCATTTCTGAGCAGGAGGCTGAACATGTCGATAATCAAAGTTAAATAAGTCAAATGTTGGTGTAAAATTCAGCATCATGAGCATTTTACAACCTAAAATGTCAATGTTTTCCTGTTTGTGACACCAACTTTTGAAACATGTATCCAGAAGGTAACTGAAAGTAAACACGAAAAGGAACAATATCATCCAAATAATTAGTGTTTGTTTCTCATTTATTAACTTAAGAACGTAAGAAATAGGAGGCAGCAGAGTTGAATTTCACAAAGGGTAGGGGATGGGCAGTCTGCTAGGAGAGCATTGGAATAGTTAAGTCTGGAGTTGACAAAGGCATGAAAAAGAGTTCCTGTTTTATGATTGCCTTTAAGAGTGATGTCCCTTTAAGATCTTAGCATGCTAATGAGCTAAGTACCAGAATGCAGTCATGTGACTACAAGCGCGCTTCACTCTGCTACTGTAACACCTAGAGGCAGGTTCTGTAAATAGTTAGCTCTGTATATATAATAATTAGCTGTTTAATAAAACTGTTTAAGATCTTCAATCAACTGGACTCCACACATCTCATTTATGTTGCATTAGACAACATAAAATAACCCATTACATGGTGGCAGCTGTGGTGGGAAGACAAAGTCTAGGTTTGAAGACCACAGATAAAACAGCTTCGAAAACTACCCTGCCTACAGCCAAGGAAGAGACAGTTGGAGAAATACTAGCCAAACAGTAGCAAGAAAAAAATAACTCATTACATGGTGACAGCTGTGATAAGAAAACGAAGTCTAAGCTTGAAGATCACAGGTAAAACAGCTCTGAAAATGACCATTCCTTACAGCCACTAGAGAGAAAGTATTAAAAAAAACTTAGCTCAAGCTGTAGAAGACAGAGTTCAGAAGAACAGGCTGCAAGTAAATCAGGTGACTCATTGCTGATTTAAAAAAATTAAGCCTTAAAATGCTTAAAAATTATCAAAAGCGCAGTGTAAAAAAAAAGCGTGGAAGACCTGAATCCCCTCCCAGGCTGATCGAGGTTGACATCATTACAGGAGGCGTCTGAGTACAAAAGGTGCAGGAAAATGACTATTACTGCAAAACCTTCATCCACGCAGCCAAAGTTAAAAAAATCCATTGAACTACTTGAGCGTGAATAAGAGCTTCCATTTACAAAGCAACAGTTAAAAAAATTAAAACCACTTGAGCGTGAAGAACATAAACAAACTCTAGAAAAAGGCTATTAAACTGCCTATTGAACAGTTGTGTAAACAGAAAGGCTTAAGTGCTGCAGAAACAAACTTTATAAAAAAAAAGTCTTTGAACTGTCTATTGAGCAGCTGTGTAAACATTAGCAAACACCTGTTCCTGTCAATCAAAGCAGCTAGTCTGAATAACAGACAGTTTTGAAAGGGGAAACATTGCAGAGTCAAAGAACAAGTCTTAAAGCAAATTTTAAGCAAAGGAACAGCAGAAAGATGGGTACAAAATTTCCCAGAATGAACTGGAAAGCCTTGGATATCCTATCTGATTTCCAACTGTTCAAACAAAGAATGCAGTTATGCTTCACAAACCAAGTGATGGTAGAACTAGAAAAACAGGCTGTAAAAATGCAAATAGCAGTTGGAAATGAGGGATTACACAGAATCAATACCTCAGGCTTATCGGAAGAGGAGCAGAAAAATTCCACAAAGATATGAAGAGTGCTAGAAGATCAACTTCGATTAAGAGTGAATTTTTGAATTCACCACCTGGAATTGATGTCATATAGGAAATAGCCACAAGAAATCAATAGACCAGTTCGACTGTAGATGCCATGGTAAGGGCAATGAATGTGACTTCTCAGAAACTGAGCTGTCAGATTGAATAATGGAGCTGGTGATTTTATCAACACCCATTGAAGCATTTCTACAAGACCTCTTGGGGAAAAAGAAGGGTCACAGCATTAATACACTGCTGGAAGATGGCAAGAAATACCAAGCTATTGTAGCTGGGCAACACCATTTGCAAGCACTAGGTGCAGTCAACAGTATCGGCACCATAATGAGGTCGATCTGTCCCACTCACAGCAAACTTGCCCTGCAATTCGAGACCTGTGCAAGGCATGCGGTGCAAAAGTACACTGGGCCCGCCTATGCAAGAAATCTGGCTCCAAAGACACAGCCAGAAGTCACAGTAGGCCACAAACAAACAGATGACAGGCACAGCAACAGGGCAACAGCAGCAAGGAAAGTGCCAGAGACCTGCATAAATGCAAGCCAATACACGAAGTTCACAGCAAAACAAACATGAGAAAAGACCCAGAGAGAAGTAATTTTCAGCCAGACAATGAAGAGGCGTTCCACATTGTGAACCTGACACATCATGCTGATGAAGTCAAAAACTGGAAGCTTTCGCCACTATTAATATCATGGCCGGAATTTTACACCGCCCTGCGGGTCGGATGGTTTTATTTTGGGTGGCGTAAAATTGAGCGGCAGTCTCCGGGAAGACTAAACGCCCCGACTCTGCCTCTGACCAAGTTTACGGCGGTCCAGCAGGGGGTGGCTGCGGGGGGTGAGAAGTGGCCCACCCGCCCGAGGCCAATCAAGACCCTTAAGTGGCCACTTAACAGCCGGGGACGTGAAAGGCCACCCAGCTATAGCTGCCAGCCTTTCCACACCCCGGGGGGGTGCCTGGCAATCGGGCACAGGGTGCCCAATTGAGGGCCACCCCGGCCTCCCAACCCCGGGATCCAAGACGTCCTCCCTCCCCCCAAACAACCACCCTCGCCTCAACAGGGCACGACCGATTCCCCTGGTGAGACAACCTGAACTTACCTGCAGTCCCGGCTCCTTGGTATCCTCCTCAGTCGGCGAGGCTGCAGTCCCAGCAGTGGCCACCACTCCCGGTGACACTGCTGAGACTAAGAGCTGCCAGCCCACTAATTGGCCGGCAGCTCACTGAGGCGGGACCTCCTCCCTCAAGTGGGTGGAAGTTCCGCTTCGGGCCAATTAAAGCCTGGGGATCCGTAAAATACGGGACAGATCCCCAGGCCTGGTGGAAGTGGGCTCGGCACCGACATTTACGTCGGAGTCCGGCTCCCGTCCGCCCACTGCAAAATTCCGGCCCATGTGTCCAAAGAAAGCTGGAAAACATACACTCAGGGTTAAGATTGACACTGGCGCTAGTGCAAATATCCTACCAGTATGAATCCTCAAAGATTTGTACCGGAGTCATTGGAAATCAATGACATAACTGACAAGTTATCTGCATACAACAGGTCACCCATTCCTTGCAGTGGCACACTAACAATGCAATGCAGCTATGGCAAGTCAGCATGGAAACCACAAACATTCTACCGCACGAGCGGACCAGCGGTGGCAGGACTACCAACGTGTAAGGACCTCAACATCATAACCATCCACGAGGTCACCAAGGTACCCATTACAGCAGAGGAGACCAAGGGGAAATATCCAAGGATGGGAACCCGCTCGTAGACTCTGGCCAGCATGAAGTAGTGCAGTCTGGAAATCTAGCAACACGACAACTGTGCCGTGCCTTCACCTCTGCCCTCCAGAGAATCGCTAGCACCACAATGAGCCAGAACGGACAGGTACCTCCATTAGACATACAACCAAACGAATTAGGAATAGAAGTATGCCATTCGGCCCTGCGAGCCTGCTCCGCCATTCAATAAGATCATTGCTGATCCGTTTGTGTTTCAAATTCCACACTCCCATCTACCCCCGATAACCCTTGATTCCCTTGCCTAAGAAGAATTTACGTCCGCCTTAAAAATATTCAATGATCCCGCCTCCATCACCTTCTGAGGCAGAGAGTTCCAAAGTCACACAACCCTCAGAGAAGAGATTTCTCCTCATCTCTGTCTTAAAAGGGCAACTCCTAATTTTAATACAGTGCCCCCTAGTTCTGGACTCACCCACAAGAGGAAACATCGGCTCCACATCCATCTTGTCAAGACCATTCAGGATCTTATAAACTTCAATCAAGTCTCCCCTCACTCTTCTAAACTCCAGTGAAAACAAATCCATTCTGTCTAACCTTTCCTCATAAGACAAGCCGCTCATTCCAGGTATCAATCCAGTAAACCTCCTCTGAACCGCCTTCAACACATTTACATCCTTCCTTAAATAAGGAGACCAAAACTGCACACCGTATTCGAGATGTGGTCTCACCAGTGTCCTGTATAACTGAAGCATAACATCCTTACTTATATTTTCAAATCCGCTCATAATAAAGGATAACATTCCATTAGCCTTCTTTATTCCCTACGGTACCTGCATACACACCTTTTGTGACTTCTGCACCAGAACACCTAGATCCCTCTGCACCTTGGAATTCTGCAGTTGTTCTCCATTTAAGCAATACTATGCTTTTTAATTCTTCCTACCAAAGTGACCTTCACATTTGCCCACATTATCATTCATCTGCCAGATTTTTGCTCACTCACTCAACCTATCTAGATCAGTCTGTAACCTCCTTATATCCTCTTCACAACATACTTTCCTACCTATCTTTGTGTCATCTGCAAATTTAGCTACCATGCCATTGCTCCCCTCATCTAAGTCATTTATATAAATTGTAAAAGGAGACAAAGTACTCCTCCCCCAACAAGTCTTCGGCCTTGATTCCAAGACCTTCAGATGCGAAGGATGAGGAGAGACAATGGACACACAATGCCCTGAGGAAGCAGAAGAGAAATGTGTTGAAGCAATGTCTGTTGGTTCTTCGAGAAGAGGTGCCAGAACTTTCCAAGAATGACAAGGCCTCAAAGTGGTCATCTTGAGAAAAGCAACAGATTATATTAGCAGGTTGACGGCAGAGCAACAGAAACTGAATGCAGAGAGGGAGAAACTTCAGAAAAAAACAGCAACAGCTGAGACGCAAATTCTCCGAGCAAGAGTTGTCCAACCACCGAAATGATATATGGACTCTTAAGCTTCTGCATGTGTAAAGTTCATAATTTTGATGTTATATAATTTTATATATTTTTACTTTTAGCATACAAGACTGTTCTTTAGAAAGAAGGGGGATGTTGTCTTGAAGAGTGATGTCACTTCAAGATCTTAGTATGCTAATGAGCTAAGTACCAGTGACAAGCTAGTCACTCTGCTGCTGTTACACGTAGAGGCCTGTTCTGTAAATAGTTAGCTCTGTACTGTACATAATAATTAACTGTTTAATAAACCTGTTTGAGATCTTCAACCAACTGGACACCAAGCATCTCTTTTATGTTGCATCAGACAACATCAAATAATTCATTACAGTTTCAGCAGATGAGCTGGGGCTGGGGTCAATGTAGGCAGAGACAATATCGATGTTGAAGTAGATAGTAAACAGTAGTGATGATAGAGGAGTATGGGATTGGAAAATCAGCTCAATGTCAAGTAAAATGCCAAGCTCGTGAACAGTCCAGGGACGAGCACAAAATCATTGGCAAGGGAACATAGGAAACAGGAGGAGCAAGCCATTTGGCCTGTCGAGCCTGCTCCACTATTCCAACAGATCATGGATGATCATCCATTTCCACACTATTTTCCCCCACAATTGATGTTGTGCACTCCCTCTATGGCAAGTATATCCTTCAAAGTATGGAATTTATGCCAGCAGCAGAGATGGCTTCGGTCTTTCCAATATTTAACTGGAGGAAATTGCAGCTCACCACAGGACTGGATGTTGGTCAAGCAGTCTGACAACCCAGAGGCCATGGAGGAGTTGAGAAATGTGGTGGAGAGTCAGAGCTAGGTGTTGGCAGTATAACTGTAGAAGCTGATCCTAAGTCTTCAAATGATGTTGCCAAGCGGATATTGCCAAATGAGGGAGGGGAGGGTACCAAGGATAAATATTTGGAAGACTCCAGAGTAATGATTGCAAGGGCAGAAAGAGAAGCCATTGCTGGTGAGGCTCTGGCATGTGGATAGGCAAGAATGGGACCAAGTGGGGGTAGTCCCACTGAGACTGAGCTGGAAAAAGTGTTGGAGAAGGATGGCATGTTTGACAAGAATCAAATAATGGATGGAGAAAAAAAAAGAGTGTATTCAAACAACTGAGATGGAACTAGTTCATACAGAGGATAATCGATGCCCAAGGAGACATGGAGGCAAGTATTACCAGCAAATGCAAGATGAAGCAAGGTGGGGTGGGGGAATAAAAAAAATCAAAAGATACAAGAGATATTAGGGCTGATTATTCTTCCCTTGCTCCTGGTACTATTGGATCATGTGGGCAGAGCAAATACAGGAAAATTGGGGGAGGAGGAGCAAGCACCTCTTATGGAATATGCTTTTCCATCAATTCATTTAACCAGGTGGAAAAACATTTATTGTCACTGCCCATTGCCACATCCTCCCTGTCCAACTTTTCTGTATTCACTGTACTGATGCAATACAGCACAGCCCCAGGCTCAGGCACAGGAAAACCTGGTAGATAATACAGTTACGTCTGAACTGTGGGACCAGCCAATTGGAGCACAATGTATTTTTCCAACCCCATATCTTCCTTCTTAGGAAATGAAGTATCTATTTAAGAGCTTTCCTGGTGGTTAACTGAGCTTTGTCAATGATAAACTGGGTCACGCAGAGCAAGGCGTCCTTAATTAAAATGCAGGTTTTTTGTTTCTTTATTTGCTCTTGGGATGGAGGCAACCCTGGCAAGGTCATATTCAGTGCCCATTCCTGGTTGTGCTGAGAAAGCGATTGGCTGTCTTCTTGCCAGCAAAATCTGTTATAATTCAATGGGTAGCTGGTCCACATCAGAGGGCATTGAGGAAGCCAAATATCACTGGACTAAAGTCACCTGCGGGTTAACCCAGGCAGGTTCCTTTTCCTAAAGGGCCTCAGTGAACCAGTTGAGTTTTCAGGACAATCCAGCCACTACATGCTCATTTTTCTCAGAGCTCAACCACAAATTATCAGATTAATGGAATTTAATTTTTCATTTTGGAATTTGAACAAACAGCTTCTAATCCTGGAGCTGCATTATCACAGAAGCAAGATAGTATGGGTACTATGATTTGCCTCAGGAGCCAAGCTTATGAAAGGAACGATTGGGTGTCTACACCCAATGACAATCCAATGACTCCTGCTGGAAGTATGTAGGTGTTGGGTGAGGATGAAATCAGGCTCAGTTGGGATACCACCCTTGGTCAAATAACACACCAACACTTACCATCAAGTCCTCCACATTCAAAATGATCACTCTGGGCGAGAAATCAGAGGGCTACCAGTGACGGTAGAACACCTTCAGGAGAGGAGGGCGAAAGTGCAGAAATATTGCAACAAATAAAGTTAAGTATCCATATTTCAGCAGGTGGAATGATATGTGTTAAACTAAAGAATCTGATTTTGGATGTATAAAATTACCAAGCATCAGTATTTCAAACAAAATGTCATTACATCACTTGCTCTTTGAGGAATACAATCATAAAAATGATTAAATATGAATCCCTACTGCACATTAAGTGACTCAAACAAAACTATTCCACTGGAAGTATACTTTTTCAAACCTCAAAACTAATATTTGCAGATATAACATTGCCTTACATATTAGACCCAGCAACAAGTTGCACACTCTTTTTACTTCACTGGTGAAACAACATTACTGCAATTGGATTATGGACATTTAGTCCTGGCACATCAATGTATCACAGTCTAATTTCAGTCGACTTTGAAGTGAAGTTGCAATACATTAAGACTCCTGGTGGAGAAACATTGTCTCAGATACTCATGAGACTCCATCCCTGATGAGTTTACCTTGAAAATGTATTGATAAAGTGGAATTCGTTGCCATACATCAGCCGAAGAAAATCAATGCAGAGGTTCTTTTATGAAAAATAGCACAGCAATGAATAATAGTTTTAAAAAACTAAGAGCTTGACAAGATCAGATTCCTAAGCTTTTACTGATTACATACCCCTGAAAAGGTTTTATCCCATTCCATATTAAACAAAGTACAAAAGAAAAATCATGTTCTAAAAATTACATTGAATATCTAAAAAAACTCAACCCAATTTTTAAAACAATTATGATGACCCACCATTATCGTAAGGGACAAAAATGACAGACTGTGGGTTTTCTTCCATCAATGAATGCCAGTCCCACTTGCGTCCCATTTAGGGAAAAAAATAGACTTGCATTTATATAGCATCCTATGGCACTCATCAGATACTGCAAAGGGCTTGACAATGAATTTTTGTTAAAGTGCAGGCACTATTATTATGTAGAACAAAAAATAAAAATTGGGTTGGAAAGGAATCCATCAGAAGACAAAGAAGATGCAAAGGGAGATTGGTCCTGGAGAGGGAGGGAGGGGACTCAGTGCACCATCCCTGAGGAGGAAGGGCACTCGGTTACTGTTGCCAACAAGGGAGGGCACTCAGTCACTGTTATTGATGAGATGAAGGAATATGATCCAATAAACTTAGTTACTGGAGACCATATGTACGCCAAGTATTTCCACACAGGATAGGGAAACTCAGCAGCAAAGTTATTTCTTGAGTGGGTCACTCTGGAACACATTCTCGTGCCTGATTTCACAGTGGTTTTGTCAGAAGACTGGAAGGACTTTGCGAACTTATTAACCATCTCGATACTGCAGGCAGACCAAAAAGGGGCATGGCAAAAAATAACCTTAAAAATGGCTTCATCCCACTCTTTTGAACTGCACAATTTTCAATAGAATGCATCCACTTATTCTATGGATCAACCATTTTCACTTCTCTTTCTCTCCATGCAATAAAAAGGTTCAATAATCAGAGAATGGGACAGCACTGAAGTAGGCTATTTGGCCCATCAGGTCTGTACTGGCTTTTGAAGAGCAATCCATTCTTCGCACACTGCCCTCTCTTTCCCCATTACCCTGTTATTTTTTCTCCTTCAAATATTTATCCAATTCCCTTTACTGTTGAACCTGAATCCACCACCCTAGATAATAAATGTACCAAATTCAAATCAATGTTTGATACAGCTGAGAAAATCTCAACTATACTTTGCTACGTCAAATATCTTGAAAATGAATTTAGCTGAACTAAATTTCTTTTCACTTTATACTATTTTTCTCTGACAATTTCACTTCAGCAACATATTTACCTTACCTAGCTTCCTGCAGTTTCGTATTCCATGCAGTGGATAAATAATGAAGTGATTACCAAATGGCCATGTAATTTTGTAACTGGATACTTCAAAAACAAAGTATCTAATCAGCAAAGAGCATTGTCAAAGTTCAGATATAGTTGCCAACCATCTATCAGCAAAATTGTTTATCATGGCAACAGGAAAACACAGCAAGGAGTTAGCCCAGAAAAAAGGGAGGTTTGGTGTAATCTTATTCTGGGACCTGACTAATTACTTACAATAGATTCAGATGTAAAGTTTGTGTGTTAAAATTGGTACTTAAACTGTAGGTTTTATCAGCGAACATGTTGCATTCATAATATTTTGCTCAACTATCAGACACAAAGTGCAAGCTGGACATCAACAGCCACTGTGTATTCACAAATAAATTACATCAATTAAAATGTTACTCAATTCTCTGAAATAATAGTCTGTTCTTAAACACAGCAGTTGAGTTTGGGTTAAATTATGCATCAGAGTTAATAAGAATAACTGATATTACATTATGATTCTTTTATTTTAGACAACAGCATAGTTTATCAACAAAAGTTCTTTTATATTTGGGATCGTAACAAAAGAACAACTTTTGGTTTGAAAAGTGTTGCATTAATTAAATGTTACATAGGTGACCTCAACAACAAACGTATTGGTCACATATAGAATTTAGTGAAATTTATTAATAGCTGCATTTTTGATCTTTCTGTATTACACAATTGCTCAATTAGCATCAACGCTTGAATGTGTCAGCATGTCTCATAAAATCACAAACCAGCAGAGATTAAATAAAGGCATATTGATTGCAGTCATCTGGTACATTTCTGTTATCATTGTGTGCTGACAATACAACAGAACTAGGCATTTACAACAACAACTTGCATTTATATAGTAGTACGAACAACATTCTGGGGGTCACCATTGACCAGAAACTGAACTGGAGTAGCCAAATAAATACCATGGCTACAAGAGCAGGTCAGAGGCTAGGAATCCTGCGGCAAGTAACTCACCTCCTGACTCCCCAAAGCCTGTCCACCATCTACAAGGCACAAGTCAGGAGCCTGATGGAATACTCTCCACTTGCCTGGATGGGTGCAGCTCCAACAACACTCAAGAAGCTTAACACCATCCAGGACAAAGCAACCCACTTGATTGGCACCCCATCTACAAACATTCACTCCCTCCACCACCGATGCACAGTGGCAGCAGTGTGTACCATCTACAAGATGCACTGCAGCAACACACCAAGGCTCCTTAGACAGCACCTTACAAACCCATAGCCTCTACCCAACTAGAAGGACAAGGGCAGCAAATGCATGGGAACACCACCACCTGCAAGGTCCCCTCCAAGTCACACACCATCCTGACTTGGAACTATATCACCATTCCTTCACTGTCTCTGGGTCAAAATCCTGGAACTCCCTTCCTAACAGCACTGTAGGTGTACCTACCCCACATAGACTGCAGTGGTTCAAGGAGGCAGCTCACCACCACCTTCTCAAGGGCAATTAGGGATGGACAATAAATGCTGGCCTAGCCAGCGATGCCCACATCCCATGAATGAATAAAAAAGTAAATTAGTAAAATGTCCCAATACACTTCACAGGAGTGATTATCAAACAAAATCTGACACCGAGCCATATTAGGAGATATTCAGACAGGAAGAGATAGGTTTTAAGGAGTGTCTTAAAGGAGGAGATTGAGAGAGAGAGAGAGAGAGGTGGAAAGTTTTAGGGAGGGAACTACAGAGCTATGGGGCCCAAGCAACTGAAGGCTGGCTGGCAATGGTGGAGTGATTAAAATTGAGGATGCGCAAGAAACCAGAATTAGAGAAGTGCAGAAATCTTGGAGCCTTATAGGACTGGAGGAGGTGACAGAGATAGGGAGGGGTGAGACCATGAAAGGATTTGAAAACGAGGATGAGAAATTTACAATCGCTGTAGGGATGCACAATGCTGTCAGCAAAGGAAATGTGTATTTTATATATTTTTCCTCAACTCTATGTTAGGGTCATATTCCAAATACAATCACAAACAAGCTGGAGGTTTCTAACTGATCAAAGCTATCAGTATTTCAACTTAGAGAAATTAATGTGATCAAAGGGAAAGATGTAAAGGTAACAGGGTTGTAGTGGTGGGTGATTTTAACTTCCCCTGGGACTCACTTAGTGCTAGGGGCTTGGATGGGGCAGAATTTGTAAGGAGGGCTTCTTGAAACAATATGTAGATAGGCCAACTAGGGATGGGGCCGTACTGGACCTGGTATTGGGGAATGAGCCTGGCCAGGTGGTCGAAGTTTCTGTAGGGGAGCATTTCGGGAACAGTGACCATAATTCCATAAGTTTTAAGGTACTTGTGGATAAGGATAAGAGTAGTCCTTGGGTGAAGGTGCTAAATTGGGGAAAGGCCAATTATAACAATATTAGGCAGGTACTGAAGAATTTAGATTGGGGGCGGCTGTTTGAGGGTAAATCAACATCTGACATGTGGGAGTCTTTCAAATGTCAGTTGATTAGCATCCAGGACCAGCATATTCCTGTGAGGAAGAAGGATAAGTTTGGCAAGTTTTGGGAACCTAGGATAACGCGGGATATTGTGAGCCTAGTCAAAAAGAAAAAGGAAGCATTCATAAGGGCTGGAAGGCTAGGAACAGATGAAGCACTTGAGGAATATAAAGACAGTAGGAAGGAACTTAAGTAAGGAGTCAGGAGGGCTAAAAGGGGTCATGAGAAGTCATTGGCAAACAGCATTAATGAAAATCCCAAGGCTTTTTATACATATATAAAGAGCAAGAGGGTAACCAGGGAAAGGGTTGACCCACTCAAGGACAGTGAAGGGAATCTATGTGTGGAGCCAGAGGAAATGGGCGAGGTACTAAATGAGTACTTTACATCAGTATTCACCAAGGAGAAGGACTTGGTGGATGATGAGCAAAGGGAAGGGAGAGTAGATAGTCTCAGTCATCTCATTATCAAAAAGGAGATGGTGTTGGGTGTCTTGCAAGGCATTAAGGTAGATAAGTCCCCAGGGCCTGATGGGATTTACCCCAGAATACTGAAGGAGGCAAGGGAAGAAATTGCTGGGGCCTTGACAGAAATCTTTGCATCCTCATTGGCTACAAGTGAGGTCCCGGAGGACTGGAGAATAGCCAATGTTGTTCCTTTGTTTAAGAAGGGTAGCAAGGATAATCCAGGAAATTATAGGCCGGTGAGCCTTACGTCAGTGGTAGGGAAATTATTAGAGTGGATTCTTCGGGACAGGATTTACTCCCATTTGGAAACAAATGGACTTATTAGCGAGAGGCAGCATGGTTTTGTGAAGGGGAGGTCGTGTCTCACTAATTTGATTGAGTTTTTTGAGGAAGCGACGAAGATATTTGATGAAGGAAGGGCAGTGGATGTTATCTATATGGACTTCAGTAAAGCCTTTGACAAGGTCCCTCATGGCAGACTGATACAAAAGGTGAAGTCACATGGGATCAGAGGGGAGCTGGCAAGATGGATACAGAACTGGCTCGGTCATAGAAGACAGAGGGTAGCAGTGGAAGGGTGCTTTTCTGAATGGAGGGATGTGACTAGTGGTGTTCCGCAGGGATCAGTGCTGGGACCTTTGCTCTTTGTAGTATATATAAATGATTTGGAGGAAAATATAGCTGGTCTGATTAGTAAGTTTGCGGACGACACAAAGGTTGGTGGAGTTGTGGACAGTGATGAGGATTGTCAGAGGATACAGCAGGATATCGATCGGTTGGAGACGTGGGCGGAGAAATGGCAGATGGAGTTTAATCCAGACAAATGTGAGGTAATGCATTTTGGAAGGTCTAATGCAGGTGGGAAGTATACAGTAAATGGCAGAACCCTTAGGAGTATTGACAGGCAGAGAGATCTGGGCGTACAGGTCCACAGGTCACTGAAAGTGGCAACGCAGGTGGATAAGGTAGTCAAGAAGGCATACGGCATGCTTGCCTTCATCGGTCGGGGCATATAGTATAAAAATAGACAAGTCCTGCTGCAGCTGTACAGAACTTTAGTTAGGCCACACTTAGAATATTGCGTGCAATTCTGGTCGCCACACTACCAGGAGGACGTGGAGGCTTTGGAGAGGGAACAGAAGAGGTTTACCAGGATGTTGCCTGGTCTGGAGGGCATTAGCTATGAGGAGAGATTGGATAAACTCGGATTGTTTCACTGGAACGACGGTGGTGGAGGGGCGACATGATAGATGTTTACAAAGTTATAAGCGGCATGGACAGAGTGGATAGTCAGAAGCTTTTTCCCAGGGTGGAAGAGTCAGTTACTCGGGGACATAGGTTTAAGGTGAGAGGGGCAACGTTTAGAGGGGTTGTGCGAGGCAAATTCTTTACACAGAGGGTGGTGAGTACCTGGAACTTGTTGCTGGGGGAGGTGGTGGAAGCAGGTACGATAGTGACGTTTAAGAGGCATCTTGACAAATACATGAATAGGATGGGAATAGAGGGATACGGACCCCGGAAGTGCAGAAGGTTTTAGTTTAGGCAGGCATCAAGATCGGCGCAGGCTTGGAGGGCCGAATGTCCTGTTCCTGTGCTGTACTGTTCTTTGTTGTTTGTTCAAAGATCGAGGTTAAATGACCTGAGATAATTTATGGCACTGGGAATATTTAAGGGAAACAAACTTAGAGTACCAGAACCATAAATACAATAGAAATCACAATAACTGTATTTTAGTAGGATTTGTACCTTTAAATTTAGTATGTTTTTCATTGTTACCAATGAAAGACGTGCGAGGCTCCAGAAAGCTGGTCAAGAATGGGCTGGATTTTAAGAGCCCAGTGGCGAGCTCAGAAAACGGCTGCCTGCACATGCGGGCTGCACGCCAAAGAGCAGCTGCGATCTCCCGTGTGGCAGCTCATTTAAATAGCCGGGGTGGCCCGTGCACCCCCTCCAATCACATGGAGAGGGCGGGCTGTCTGCCCCTGGCAATGGTGTCAGCTACCTGTGCGCAGGCACTGGCGCCATTTTTAAAGGGCAGCCAGCCTTGCCAATCAATTTGAATTTTTAAAGCAGTATCCCCCCAAAATTTATACAATAAAGTTCTAATGCCTCTTTCCCACCCCCCAATAACAATTACATTCACTATTTGCCCTCCCCCTCAACAAAAACACTTACCTTTTAAATCTGACCACCTCCCCACAGACTGCACAAAGTTTAAAGTTCATCCCTTTCCACCATCCCCTACGCCCATTACGTTTATTTGATCCTGTCCGTGACCCCCCCCCACCCCCCTCCCCCCCCCACCAGTGTCATGACAGCTTTCCCCGAACAGGGAATTGAAGGCGCAGGAGTGCTGCCACCGCGCCAAAGATCGCAACGGGCCCGGATGATTTAAGGTAAGTTGATTTAAATTTATGCATGTCGGTAATTTAAGTAAGTAAATCCAGGTCACGTCGCCCAGCAGCATAGGGACCACCGCAGAGCCTCACCGCCACTGGGAAAATCGGGCTGGGCCCTCCTGGCGTCGGCCTCCGTAGTGGGCCTCATCCGGAACAATCCTCCGCCCACCCCCACCACGGAGCCCGATGTTGTAGGCTTGGTAAAATCCAGCCCAATGTGTTTTTTTGCCCCTCCAAAAATGTCAGCTTTTACAGTTAGATGAAGCACAATTGTCCAGAAAATATAAGCACAAATTCAGCAGAGGAAGGTTTAAAAACTGGATTCCGATCCATCAGAGAGGATGAGCTTTATCCTCTCTGCATTTGATGGGAAACTGCCAGAGAGAGAGAAGCCAAAGACTGACCACTTCAAAATACATCACTGTAAAGCAAAACCAAATTACACCTCCTTTGCACACGACCCGAGGGGCTCATTCGATAATGGTGAACAGTTCGTATTGTTCTGCACTCCAGATTATCAAAACAGCAACTCCATTAGGGCTTAGCAGAGCTTTCTTTCAATTATGGTCATTTAATAATTTGGAGATGGCTGAAAGGGAGTTGAGCGTAGCAGTTAATGACCTTCCATCTTACTGAGCAGGCTCCTTTCTCAGGCCTATAATGCCACATCAATTTAGACACGACTGTGAGTGTCAGTTTATTATATGGAATTATTTTCCATGTGTGCATGCTTCTGCTATTTTCAATAAGCAAAGGTTGGACTGCAGATGCTCCTGCACATTAAACCTGAGAGTTGCTTTGTTTTAAACACCTGGTTCCTGCTCCTCTATGTGCATGCTTCAGTTGAATGTTTGCTACCTATTTTAAGATTCAATTATCTCCAAGGAAACTAAAGTTGAAGTGATGGCAAAACACAAAAAGCCATGTTAAATGAATATTTGACCTTCAAATGCAGTTGATAAGAGTTCTGTCACAAAAGCCTCAAATGGCTTTTTGATAAAATATTGCACACTTATAACACAGGTTACCACATATTTAAAGTAAAGATGTTTTTAAAAATGTTGTTCCTGTTTGAAGTACAATTATATTCGACATTATACGACATTGATTTAGAAAACTAAAAGCCTCGTGTCCAGAGTACATTCATAGCATCGCACATTGCAGGGTGTTATACAAATACTGCACAGAATTTAGTAATTAACTAAAATTAGAGTGTATGAGTTCATTCACTAATGAGAGATCCAATGGCCAAAACATGAATGAATCAAAAGAAGTCTGTCTCAGTCAGTCAATAGCAATTCGGAACAACCTATTTTTCCAAGCAACCAATCCTGAACTAGTGGTTGAAGCCCACCAATTGAATCGTTTTGTCAAGTTGGTTTGAAGCACCATATTGAATTTTTCATGAGTCTGATGCACATAAAAAAACTAATTCAGAATTAAATACTTGTTTTTACTCAAAATTGCCTGCACACTGCTGTAAATGTCTTTAAAATCTTTTCTGAAAGAGGCCGAGGGTTAAATATGGAGTATTTGCCTGGGGTTTCAATTATTGAGTTGGCCTTTGCTGCCCTTTTATTTTTGATGTGCTGAAAACAGAATTATATGGCAAAGGAGGCTGCTATTTAAATATAGTGCCTGTACCGGTTCTTTGAAAGCTCTCCAATTAGTCCTACTCCTCAGCTCTTTCCTATAGCTCTGAAAATTTGTCTTTTTCATGCATATATCTACTACCCTTTTGAAAATTCCTATTGAATCTGCTTCCTCTACATATTTAGGCAGAGCATTCCATATCATAACTCGCTGCACAAAAAAGATTCTCATCTCCTCTTGCAGTTCTTTTGTATTAAATGTGTACTCTGGTCTCAATCGCACACGAGCATCCAGTGTGATCTTGATACCAAGTCAGATTCTCAGAACCAATAAATTGATCAGGGGGTGGAAGGGACACAAAATACTCCTCCAGTGGACACTCCTTCATCTCAACAATTGCGTTCTTCAACAAGGGACCCAATTAATTTTTTTTTAAAAATCAGATGGGAAATGTTGCCAGGAATTCAGGAGTTGCAAGTGACTTCAAACTGAAATACAAGGAGAGCAGGCTGCTGGTGGGGACCGAGCAAAAGCTTGTAAGACCATCAACTTATTATGAAAACATTCCAAGAATCTTGCTAATGATATCCATAGCTCAGTACGTCTACAGAATGGAAACCAATGATTTACTGTTAAACCACAAAATGGTGGTAAAATGTAAAATGAGGCAAATATAAGTTCAGAAGGGCAGAGACTTTATAAAATGTGTTTGGCAACCCTCTTTGCACTGAGACACAACTGTCATAAAATCACTGACTGATTTACACATCACAGCAATGAAAACAAGCCGTGGGTTTTTATGGTTGCTCTTTAAATATGTATGATTGACAGGTGAATAGGAGAGAACATTTTAAATTCGAAATAGATAGGTTCGCTGGGTATGAGGTTAAAGATAGTCATGAGTTACCGATTTCCTGAAGTTTGCCAGATTTCCTCCAGTGGCGGGAAAGGAATTTCTCAGATATTTTCCCTGTATTAACTGCAAGGTTTTTCTCAGCCTTTTTTGCCTCTCCTGGTAGATTGCTTGACAGAGAGGGGGGAGGGGTTTGATGGTTGACAAGGCTATACAGTAAGTGAGGTGAGCTAAATGAGCAGAATGGTCTTTTCATGTCCTTTATCATATGTTTATATATGAAATGTTTTCTTTATTCATATTTTGTCAATGACTGGCAATAACAATACCTTTATGCAGTAAGGTAACTATGCATTATGTAATTGTTTGATTATCATTCTGATGAAAATCATTCTAACATCCCCCCTTTCTTAGTCAGGACTGACTTCAAAGTAAATGACTCAAATTAGCAACCATCAAGTATATAGATCTTAGCGTGGTCACCTTTAAATAGTCTTCCCTCTCAGGTGGATGTAAATGATCCTATGGCACTATTTTGAAGAGGAGGAGGGGAGTTATCTCCAGCATCTTGGCCAATATTTATCCAAAACCAACATCACAAGAAAAAAATTACTGTCATTAGCACAATACTGATGGTGAGAGTTTGCTGTGTGCAAATTGGCTGCCATGTTTTCTATATTACAACAGTGACGACATTTCAAAAGTACTTCATTGGCTGTAAAGCACATCCTGTGGCCATGAAAGGCGCTATATAAATGCAAGTCTGTCTGTCTTCTTTTCCAATTTCAGAGGGTGAGAGCTGCTTCCCACAATCACCTGATACTCTTTGAACATTTGAGGTCACTTTGGGAATGCCAACTTGTGCTGCAAAATTTAGGGCTGGATTTTAAGAGCCCGCTGCCAATCTCAGCATCGAGCTCAATGGCCGCACGCCAAGGAGCCGCCACAATCTCAAGCGTGGCGGCTCATTTAAATAGCCTGGACGGCCAGCTCCTCCCTGATCTCATGGAGGGGCAGGCTGTCCAACCCCGGCAATGGCATCAGCTGCCTGCATGCAGGCATTGCTGCCATTTTTAAAGGGCAGCCAGCCCTGCCGCCCAATTTAAATTTTTTTTAAGTCCCCAAATTAAGTAAATAAATTTCCAACACCCCTTTCCCACACCCCCAATAACAATTACATTAACTATTTGCCCTCTCTTCCCCCCCACCCCTGCCCCCACTTACCTTTTACAGGGCGGCACAGTGGTTAGCACCGCAGCCTCACAGCTCCAGCGACCCGGGTTCAGTTCTGGGTACTGCCTGTGCGGAGTTTGCAAGTTCTCCCTGTGACCTCGTGGGTTTTTGCCAGGTGCTCCGGTTTCCTCCCACAGCCAAACACTTGCAGGCTGATAGGTAAATTGGCCATTATAAATTGCCCCTAGTATAGGTAGGTGGTAGGGGGATATAGGGAAGGTGGGGATGTGGTCGGAATATGGGATTAGTGTAGGGTTAGTATAAATAGGTGGTTGATGGTCGGCACAGACTCGGTGGGCCGAAGGGCCTGTTTCAGTGCTGTATCTCTAAATAAATAAATAAATCTGGCACAAAGTTTAAGGTTCAACCCTTCCCACCATCCCCTACATCCATTGCGTTTATTTGGCCGCACATCCTGCTCCACCCACCGCGCTGACAAACTTACCTCCTCTCCCCTTCCCACCACTGTGGTGCCGCATTTCTCCGGACGGGGATCTTAAGGCGCGGGAGTGCCGGCCCTAAGATTTCAGGTAAGTGTATTTAAATTTAATAATTTTATTCATTTGAATATGTTAATTGCAGTCCCATTGCCCAGCAATGGGGGCAGCTGCCACAGAGCCTCACCGCCGCAGAGGGGATCGGGCCTGGCCCTCACGGCGTTGAGGTCCGTGGTGGGCCTCACCCGGAGCCATCTTCAGACACCATTCCCCACCCCACTCCCCACAACATCTGAGGGAGAACAAAATCCAGCCCTCAGTGTTTGAGTCACTCTCCACCTGCCTGGATGGGTACAGCTCCAACAACACTCAAGAAGCTTGACACCATAAAAGGCAAAGCAGCCCCTTGATTGGCACACCACCCATTCACTCCCTCCATCACTGACGCACAGTGGCAGCAGTGTGTACCATCTACAAGATGCACAGCAGCAACTCACCAAGGCTCCTTCGACAGCACCTTTCAAACCCGCGACCTCTACCACCAAGGAGGACAAGGGCAGCAGGTGCATGGGAACAGCACCACCTGCAAGTTCCCATCCAAACCACACACCATCCTGACTTGGAACTTCATTCTCGCTGGGTCAAAATCCTGGAACTCCCTTCCTAACAGCACTGTGGGTGTACCTACACCCCAAGGACTGCAGCAGTTCAAGAAGGCAGCTCATCACCACCTTTTTAAGGGCAATTAGGGATGGTCAATAAATGTTGGCCTAGCTAGCGATGCCCACATCCCATGAAAGAATAAAAATAAATGCCCAGAAATGGTTAACTTCTTCCAAATATAGATGAGTCCTTATACACCAGTGTGGTTTTTCTGTTTTATTTCCTACCAAAATAGGGGAGCAACTTATTTACAATTTGTGGATAACTAGAATTTTATGGGGGAGCAATTTTCAACTCCCACCCAGGTGTAAGATTGGCCTTGTGGATCAGCTGCCCATTGTAGAACCTGCTCTATTTTCATCTCCATTGATACAAGATCTGGATTTGGCGTTTGTTGTTCTGGGCAATGGGACAAGTGCATATTGCCTAATTCTCCAGAACAACATTACTATATCAATAAACCTTATCTAACTCACTACCATGGTGAACCTGTGCCAATTTTGTGCAGTGCTTTCGCATAAATGCCTCCTAACTGGTATAAAGGGCCAATGCCTAAATAAAGGGGTGGTGAGGGGATGTTGGAACAACTCTTAGCAGATACAATTATGGTTCTGCTCTGATCACAATTCATATATATTCCACACGTTAACGCTTAAAAGCCTATGAACACTTCCTCTGATGACATGCAAATCACAAAATATGCTGGTTCTCACTCTAAATATTAAAATGCCACCCAACCACGAAAATGGTTTGGGACTCATTCTGCCGCTATCGATTGGCCATAGCAGGTGTCACAGTCACCACAGATGTCATCCATGCACTTCACCAACATCACCTCATTAAGAACTATTCCATTCTATTGCCCACAATATAATAGGGTGATTTCAGAATTTCTTGCAAATTAGGCTGGATAGGTAGGGACATTGTTAAAAGTAGTGTTATGTATATACTACTGTAGGAAATACTACATTTGTAGAGGAAATATTTATGAACTCTGGAATTCTAACTTTACATTATTTGTTTATTTGATTTAAAATGGTCACAAAAACATATTTGGGCAAAAGGGCGTCTATAAGCTTACACAATTGTATTTGTGATTACCTAGTTGTTGACACAAATGGAACCAATACTCCTAAAACAAGGTTTAGGGTTGTTTTTTTTTTAAAAAAACACAACCAACTTTACTGTAGCTTCGGCGACCAATATAAGGGACAGCAAAGCTTCAAAGATCAAAAGTACCCACTTGGCCAGTGAACTGAAACTGGATGTAGATGCAAGTTAAGGGATTTAGAGTTGCCAGATTTGTATTTTTGGTGGAGGGATTGGTGGGAGGGGCAGAAACAGCAGAACTGGCAAGTTGAAGTCAGATTTATACCTCAAAGTCAAAATAGAATAATTGAATCCATCAACAAGCTCATCTTATGGACAATCAACTGACACTACCTGTACAGTCAGAAGCCTTCTTAGAATGAAGATAATGATGCATGAACATTCCTGATGAATGTTCTACAAAAGTCTTCCTGCGGTTCCTAACAGGCATAATTACTATGGAAAGATAATCATTTGGCAGATTGTCATGCCAGATTGAATTATAAACTGTACATCTTTATCTAGTGGCGCAGTGGTTAGCACCGCAACCTCACAGCTCCAGGGACCCGGGTTCGATTCCGGGTACTGCCTGTGTGGAGTTTGCAAGTTCTCCCTGTGTCTGCGTGGGTTTTCTCCGGGTGCTCCGGTTTCCTCCCACAAGCCAAAAGACTTGCAGGTTGATAGGTAAATTGGCCATTATAAATTGCCCCTAGTATAGGTAGGTGGTAGGGAGAAACAGGGACAGGTGGGGATGTTTGGTAGGAATATGGGATTAGTGTAGGATTAGTATAAATGGGTGGCTGATGTTCGGCACAGACTCGGTGGGCCAAAGGGCCTGTTTCAGTGCTGTATCTCTAATCTAATCTAATCTTATCTACCACAAATGCACCAGCTTCACAGCATTTAATGAAATAGGGATATCATTTTTATATGCTACAGAAAAGAAATTCTGCATGTGCCCTAAATAGGGGTGTGTTACTTCCATTTGTGTAGTAGAGCTTTGACACATTAACCATATTTCAACAGTTAAAGTAGCATTGAAATAAAATGAATTTCTGTAAAATGTGTAGACACTCCGTTGGCTTCTCCAAGAAAGAAAAATTGAAAACCATTACAATATTAACTGACACTGTCAGCAAGTCCAAGGGAATTTCTGTCTCCTTTAGCTAGGTTTTTTAAAAACTGTTTTTAACTTACATGCTGTGACCTTGAAACAAATATATGTATATTACATTCATGAAGTTATTCCAAGGTTTGGAGTTACTTTATTACTGAAATACTAACCAAGTATTAATTGAAACAACTGCTGGTTGACTCAATGTTTACAGTGTGGAGGCAGGATTGGGTAGCAGTTAAGGGCTACTGTATTTTCTGTGAATTAATATTCTAATGATCTAGTCAATTGAAACTTAAAAAAACACAAATGCTAATATCGCTTCATAGGTGCCGAGCTCTATAGTTATTCTGAATAACATTTCAACGTCAGAATTGTAGCAGTTGTTCTGCTCAAGATAGAGACAATCTTGAGAGCCAAAAGGCCACCATCACCTTAGCAACACCAGTGAGATATGGAATACAAGCAGAAAATGCTACAAATCACAGCAGGACCATCAACATCAGTAAAGGAAAAAGGCACGTTGGCTTCTCAGGTGCTATCCCTTCAGCTACTGAGAGATCTGCTGTGTGCTTCCAGCATTTTCTGCTTTTATTTCAGAATGCTAATGGTTAAAGGGTTGTTTTATTTTTTATTTGTACCTAGTGAGATAGGTTCTATTTTCATACTATAATATGATTTCCTTTAGCCTGCAGTGATTGAGAGTTATGGATTTTTTGCACTCATGATCATGAATTCATTGTTATAACTGTTCAATCTATCAGCGCACGATGGTGATATTTCACAATACTGAATTTAAAAAGGTAGATTACTCACTTTAAAATCCCAGCATCATTTTTAATTGCAGTCCACATGCAACCCAGGAACAATTTTTTTTTTTGAAGTGGACTTGGATATCAAACTGTGAATTTCTAGATAATCAGGAATGTTATACCGTGTGCTCATCAATGTAGAATTAACTAGCTGTAAGGGGTAATCATGATTCTTCGTTAGATTATATTCAACAGTGTATGGGTAAACACTGCTGGATTAGTGCCTCATGGGAAGGAGGGACAACCCATCAACCTGTAATTCACTGTACATTTCGCCTGACGACATGTCTTCCTGAGCAGTTAATTCCAGGAAGTCATACTCAGTGAAGTGTGCAGGCGATATTTCACTTTGCTGCCTTCTAAATATCTTGGGACTAATATATAATGCCCAATATCATAAATTTTGCCATTCTCTCACTGGTTTGATTTGCAGGCATTGGGTAGAGAACATTGGAATAGCTACTTTGTGAATACACTTACTGAGACAGCACTAACGTATTACAACTATATATGTCCTCAACATACCATTTATTTGAAAAAAGTGCCTCCAGCGATGACCTGTATAGTATGCACTGCATGGTATGTAAATCAGCCTTACAGACCAGGAAGGGACTAAGCTTGAGCCCCAGTTAGTGCTGTCAGCTGATGTCAGCCAGAATACAGGTAGGGGTGCGATACAATTGACTACGATGCATCCGATTCTGGGGCGGGGAAGGATAAATCAGTTCGGGTTCCTGCTTACTATTCACTGATTCCTCCTGGAAAGTGAAAGAATTAGGGTCAACCAGCAAGCTCTCCATGGTCAAATAAGATCACTGCCAGGCCACATGGATGAGGTACCGGAAGGCAGTCAACATCCATGTTATTGAACCCAGCATTAGACATGTTCAGGAGAGAAAGAAAGAGAAAAAAGTTAACTTTTACATGAACTCAGTGGTTTAGGTTTTATTAGTTTAGTTTCCTTGTTGTTGGCTGCAGTCCAGTATTTGGAATATATAGGAGGGGCACATGCCTCATGACAGCAGTTTTATTATCTGTGCTGCAAGATAAAAACACTGGTATGCTGAAGCACAAAATAAATAGCATTTTCTGTTCGTGAAAGTAGTAACTTGTTCTCACTATTATGATTTGCTGGTACTAATTGTTTTTTGATTATTGAGAAAGTGTAGGTGCAACATATATTATAAATCTGCTGCTGTGGAGGTCGAACTGAGACTCCAAACTGTTTTCCTATGGGAGCAATATCAGCCATGCAGCATAAGTCATACATAGATGAACAATGACACAAGTGTCTTTATCCGCTGCGAGTTACCAATATCCTTTAACAGCAGCTTATATTTATATAGCACCATTAATGTAATAAAACATCACAAGGTGCTTCGGAGGTGCATTATGAAACAAAATGACACTGAGCCACATAAGGAGATATTAGGTCAGATGACTGTAATGAGTTCTTTTATGTTGTTTGATGCAACATAGAAACATTGAAAAATAAGAGCAGGAGTAGGCCATTTGGCCCTTCGAGCCTGCACTGCCATCAATACGATCATGGCTGATCATCCGAACTTAGTAACCTGTTCCTGTTTTCTCCCCATATCCCTTGATCCCATTAGCCCTAAGAACTATATCTAACTTTTTCTTGAATATATTTTTTGATTTGGCCTCAACTGCTTTCCGTGGTAGTAAATTCCACAGGTTCTCTCTGGGTGAAGAAATCCCTCCTCATCTCAGTCCTAAATGGCTTACCCCTTATCCTTAGACTGTGACCCCTGGTCCTGGACTCCCCCGCCATCGGGAACATCCTTCCTGCATCTAGTCTGTCCAGTCCTAAATAAATAAATAAATAAAATGCATGGAGTCCAGTTGGTTGAAGATCTCAAAACAGGTTTATTACAGCTAAACAATTATACAGTACAGAGCTAACTATTTACAGAACCTTACTCTGGGTGTTACAGTTGCAGAGTGGCTCTGGCTAAGTCACATGACTGCATCCTGGTATTTGGCTCATTAGCATACCAAGATCTTAAAGGCAATCACACAACATCCCCCTTCTTTCCAAATATAAATCTCATATGCTAAAAGTAAAAACACAACATTAGATATCAAAATTATTTACACAGGTATGGAGCTTATGAACTTTACACGTACAGAAGCTTATGAGTCCACATATCTATTCAGCAGTTTGACAACTCTTCAAGATCTGGTTATTGTATAACCTTCTGGGGATGCCATCCTTGGCTGCTTGGGGTTTGCAGGCATGTTGGCACTGTGTTGGTTGTTGTCCTGCTGTTCCATCACACCCTCAACACCAGAGTGCATTCTTTCGCGTCTGCTGTGTGTAATTGGAGCATTGCACACCTCTCTTAGTTGGCTATGGTTCCTTCTCAACACTACTCCACTAGGTGTTGTAATCTCGTAGGATCTAGACTCACTGCAAATTTTGGATACTTCTGCAGGTAGCCACATTTTCTGTGGGGTGTATGACCCTGACCTTTCGTCCTACATGCAGCTGAGGTAGTTCTGCCCCTGCATGTCAGTCATGCACCATCTTCATTTTCCCGATTTTCGTGCAGTGTCTCCTGCATCTCGGAGAATTTGGACAGATGGTGGCTTGGCAGAGTCGTCCACACTTGCCTATCAAACATGATCTCTGCTGGTGATGGTAAGACCATATCCATAGGTTTAGCTCTGAGGTGTAACATGGCAACACGAAAATCTGGTTTCGTTGTCCTGCACTTCAGGATAAGTGTTTTGATTGTGCGAACCATTCGCTCAGAAAGACCATTAGATCTAGGGTAATGTGGTGAGGACGTCACATGGTTGATGCCCCATGTGGCACACATATCCCTAAAAGGTTTGCCCGTATACTGTGGCCTATTGTCGTAATGATTTCTTTAGGTGCACCAAATCGACTGAATATGGCATTCTACGCGTCCGCGACGACTGCGCTTGAGGTGACTTTTACCTGTCTGATAATTGGAAATTTGCAGAAGTAGTCAGTGACTAAGATAAAATTGTCGCCATTAACCAAAAATAGATTAGTGGTGATTTTGGACCAAGGGACTAACGGAATCTCGTGAGGGTGTTGTTGTGGCTCGTGTCTTTGGCATGCCTCGCACATCCTCACTAACCTTTTTGATGTCACTGTTTATCCCTGGCCAAAAAAAAGAGTGTCAGTCATCTTGTTCACTCTATACCCATATGGCCTTGGTGATGTGGTGACAAGATGTTCTGTCAGAGAGCTTTGGACACAATCACCTGTTTTCCCTTGAAGGTGATGCTTCTCGAGATACTGAGTTCATCTATGTCAGGCCAAAAGCATCTGAGGGTTTCTGGCACCTCTTTTACCATGTCAGGCCATCCTTCTATGATGACACTCCATTGTGCTTTCAGTTGTTGGTCATTTGCTGTTTCTCTTTGTAGTTGGTCACATTTGTGCTAGGCAAAATGCAATAAATCAATTTTGAGCACATCTTTTACCTCAATATCCATGCTGTCCACTTACAGATCCTGTGGAACTTCTTCATTCTTGCTCGGGTTTGGTAATCAGCTCAGCGTATCTGAGGTGACCATTTTGGGACCCGGTTTGTAGCAGACGTCGAAGTTGTACCCTTGTACTTTCACTAAGAGCCACTGTAGTCAAGGCGATGCGCTTGACAATGGATGCGCCAGATCATCTCCAGTAGTTTGTGGTCAGTTTCCACAGTGAGCTGCTTGCCGATCAGGTAGGTGTGGAACCTTGTGATCCCAAACACCAGAGCAAGTGTTTCACGCTCTATGTTTGAGTAATTGGATTGTGCTGACAGACATTTGGACCCAAATGCAATTAGTTTACCATCCTGCAGGATGCACGCTCCTAGCCCTTTCTGTGAGGTGTCAACTTCCAGGATTATCTTCTTCCTTGGGTCAAAGTACTGTAGGGTACAGGTTTCTGCTGACAATGCTTGTTTGAAAGACTGAAACATATGCTGATGGTCCTCCTGACCTCAAATTGTAGGTCTTTAAGAGCTCTCTCAACCATGATGCTTTGTCAGATAAATTTGGAATGTTTGGTGCCAAAAAGTTTAAAAATCCAAGATATCTCCGGAGGTCCTCCTTGTCTTGTGGGTAGGCATATGCTTTACATCTACAATTTCGCCTGGGTCAAGACAGATTCCACAACTGGAATAGATGGAGCCAAAGAAGTTGATCCGACTTACATTCACCTGGCACTTATTGCTGTTAAAAACAAGCCCTTCGTGATGAGCTACTGCCATCAGTGAATGAAGATTTTGATCATGCTCTTCTTTGGTTTTGCCCATTACTGCAATGTCATCGGCAAAGCATATACATCCAGGTAAGTTTTCTTTAATTCTGTCCACATGTTGCTGACACAGATCTTGACTGACAGATAAGCCGAAGGGTAGTCTCTGGAAGCAGTATCTTCCAAATGGTGTCCTGAAGGTGATGACTTCTTGAGAGTCATTAGCTAGGTGTATCGACTAATATCCATGTTTTACATCCAACTTGGAGAATTTGGCTCCTCTGAACTTAGGATTCAATTCCTGTCATGTCGGAATCTTGTGGAGACATCTCTTTAGGAAGAGGTTTTGACGCCTCGGATCTAGACATATCCTGAATGCTCCATCCTTCTTCAGGACGCATGTAATTGATCTGCACCAGTTTGTGTGATGATGCACATGACGGATGATGTCATTGCGTTCCATGTCATCTAACTCACACTTAAACTTTTCTTGTATGTACACGTTGCACTTTCTGGGAGAGTTGATTGTTGGAATTGCATGCTTTGAGGTGCAGTATGATACCGCTTTTGAAATCTCCTCTGGCATCAAACCTGTCAGTGTACATTTGTTTTATGTCATGGACTGACTTAATGTGGGTACCCTTGGTCTCTTCTGCTGTAATGGGTACTTTGGTGACCTCATGGATGTTGAGGTCTTTACATGTTGGTCATTCTGCCACTGCTGATCCGCTTGTGTCTACCAGGTAAAATATTTGTGGTTTCCATGCCAACTTGCTGCATTGCATTGTTAGCATGCCACTGCTAGGGTTGGGTGACCCATTGTATGCAGATAACTTTGCAGTTGTTGGTTGCATCATTAATTTGAAACAACCCCAGTACTTATCCTTCAGGATTCGGACTGGTAGTATATTTGCACTAGTTCCCATGCCAATCTTAGTCCTGAGTGTGTGTTTGCCAAATTTCTTTGGGCACATGATATTGATATTAACAAAAGCTGTTTGACTTCATCAACACAAGTGTCAGGTTCACAATGTGAAACGCCTGCTCATCTTCTGGCTGAGAATCGCTCCATTCTTGAGTGTTGTCTCAGATATATTTTGCTGTGGACTTTGTGTATAGGCTTGTTCTCTGGCATTCCTCTTCCTGCTGTTGCCATGTTGCTGCACCTTTCTTGTATTTGCTTGTGTCCTATTGTGACTACTGGCTGCACCTTTGGAGCCAGACTTCTTGTATAGGCGGGCCCAATATCATTTTGCACCGCACGCCTTGCAGAGGTCTTGAAATGCAAGACAACTTCACCGTGAATGGGACCAACTACACTTACCACAGAACTTGCTTGCTTTTCGCAAGCTGGTTTTCGTGCCGATACTGTTGACTGCATCAAGTGCTTGCAGTTGTTGTTGTCCAGCGACAATGGCTTCATATTTCCTGCCAACTTCCAGCAGTGCATCAATGCTGTGACCTTTCTTTTTCCCCCCCCAAGAGGTCTTTCTGAAACATTTCAACGGGTGTCGAGACAATCACCAGCTCCATTATTCACTCTGACATCTCAGTTTCTGAGAAATCACATTCATTGCCCTTCCTATGGCATCTACTGATGAACTGTTTGATAGATTCCTTTGGCTGTTGCCTGTAGGACATCAATTCCAGGTAGTGAATTTGAAAATGCACTCGTAATCGGAGCTGATCATCTAGCACTCTCCATATCTTTGTGGAATCTTTCTGGTCCTCTTCAGATAAGCCAGAGGTATTGATTCTGTGCAATCCCTCATTTCCAACTGCTATCAGTATTTTTACAGCCTGTTTTTCTGGATCACTTGGTCAGTTAAGTATAAACTGCATTCTTGGTTTGAAAAGTTGGAACTCAGGTAGGATATCTATGGCCTCCAGTTCATGCTGGGAAACTTGGTATCAATATTTCTGCTGTTCTTTTGCTTTAAAACTTGTTCAATGACTGCACTGTTTCCGCTTTAAAAAAACTGTTATTTAGACTAGCTGCTTTGATTGACGGGAGGTGTTTGCTAGTTCTATGTTTATCTTGCATCCAGCAATTAAGCCTGTTCTGTTTACACAGCTGTGCACTAGGCTAGAGTTTATTTATGATCGTCACACTCGAGTGGTTATGATTTTTTTTTACTATGGCTTCGAGAATGGAAGCTCTTATTCATGCGCAAGTGGTTTAATAGCTTTTTAAAAAAACTTTGGCTACATGGATGAGGTTCTGCAGAGATTGGGGTTTTCTCACATTTTTTCTAACGGACTTCTCCCTGACCTCAATGAGCCTGAGGGGGGAGCTGGGTTTCCCTGTTTTTTTTTAAAAACAGAGCTTTTGAAAAAAAATCAATCTTTTGAAGGACTTTATTTAGAGATATAGCACTGAAACAGGCCCTTCAGCCCACCGAGTCTGTGCCGACCATCAACCACCCATTTAATACTAATCCTGCATTAATTCCATTACCCTCTCACATCCCCACCTTCCCTCAATTCCCCTACACCTACCTATACTAGGGGCAATTTATAATGGCCAATTTACCTATCAACCTGGAAGTCTTTGGCTGTGGGAGGAAACCGGAGCACTCGGTAAAAACCCACATGCTCACAGGGAAAACTTGCAAACTCTGCACAGGCAGTACCCAGAATCGAACCCGGGTCGCTGGAGCCGTGAGGCTGCGGTGCTAACCACAGCGCCACTGTGCCCTGTGCCGCCCTAACTTTTTTTTAAAGCAGTATCTCTCGACTCAATGGTTCACCTGATTTACTTGCAGCCTGTCATTCTGAGCTCTGTCTTCTACAGCTTGAGCTAAGTGTTTTTCTGTCTGAGGCAGTATTTTTCTGAACTTTCTCTCTTCTGGCTGTAGGAAAAGTCATTTCTAAAGCTGTTTTACCTGTGGTCTTAAAACGTAGACTTCATCTTCTCACCATAGCTGCCACCATATAATGAGTTCTTTTATTTTGTCTGATGCAACATAAATGAAATGCATGGAGTCCAGTTGGTTAAAAATCTCAAAACAGGTTTATTACTGCTAAACTATTATACAGTACAGAACTAACTATTTACAGAACCTTATTCTGGGTATTACAATTGCAGTGTGACTCTGGCTCAGAGTTACATGACTGCATCCTGGCACTTGGCTCATTAGCATACTAAGATCTTAAAGGGATATCACTCAAAGGTATGACCAAAAGCTTGGTTGAAGGGGTAGGTTTTAAGGAATCACTTAAAGGAGGAAAGCGAAATAGAGAGGAGAGTTGTAGGGAGGGAATTCCAGAGCTTAGGGCTAAGGCAACTGAAAGCACAGCCACCAAAAGTGGAGCAATTAAAATTGGGGATCCTCAAGAGGCCAGTATTAGATGAACACAGAGATCTCAGAGGGTTGTGGGGCTGAAGGAAATTACAGCGATAGGGAGGGGGGCGAGGCCACAGAAAGAATTGAAAACAAGGATGAGAATTTTAAAATCAAGACATCGCTTGAATGGGAGCCAATGTAGGTCAGCAAGCACAGGGGTGATAGCTGAATGGGACTTGAAGAAAGTTAAGACATGGCGGCAGATTTTTGGATGACCTCAAGTTTACAGAGGATAGAATGTTGGAGACCAGCTAGGCGTGCATTGGAATAATCAACTCTAGAAGTAACAGAGGCACAAATGAGGGTTTCAGCAGCAGATTAGCTGAGGCAGGGTAAAGTCATGCGATGTTACAGAAATGGAAATAGACAGTCTTAGCGATGGCGCAAATATGTCGTCAGAAGCTCATCTCAGGGTGAAATATGACACCAAGGTTTTGAACAGTCTGGTTTAAGTTTAAACTGTTGGAAGGGAGAGAGGGAGAGGAATGGAGTTGATAGCTAGGGAATGGAGTTTGGTTCAGGGCCTGAAAACAATGGCTTCAGTCTTCCTAATACGTAATTGGAAGAAATTTCTGCTTATCCAGTACTGGATGTTAGATAAGCAGTCTAAACAGTTAGCAACAGTGGAAGAGTCAAAAGAGGTGGTGTTGACATAGAGCTGGGTGTCATCGGCATACATGTGAAAACTAACACTGTGCTTTTGGATTATGTCACCAGTGTGATGTTATCGCCAAGGGGGCCAAGGATAGATCCATGTGGGGCACCAGAGGTAATGTTGCAGGAGTAGGAAGAGAATCCAGTGCAAGTGACACTGTGGATATGATTAGATAGATAAGAATGGAACCAGGCAAGAGCAGTCCCACCCAGCTGGACAGCAGTGGAGAGGTATTGGAGGAGCATGGGATGGCCAACCGTGTCAAAGGCTGCAGTCAGGTTGAGAAAGACAAGGAGTCAAATATCTGATTTAAAAAACTGTAAACATTTACTGGCAGTAAAAAAGGCAAATGGTATGTTGGCCATTCATAGCGAGAGGATTCGAGTACAGGAGCAGGGATGTCTTGCTGCAATTAAGGGCCTTGGTGAGGCCACACCTGGAATATTGTGTGCAGTTTTGGTCTCCTTATCTGAGGAAGGATGTTCTTGCTATAGAGGGAGTGCAGCGAAGGTTTACCAGACTGATTCCTGGGATGGCGGGACTGACGTATGAGGAGATATTGAGTCGGTTAGGATTATATTCGCTGTAGTTCAGAAGAGTGAGGGGGGGATCTCATAGTGACCTATAAAATTCTAACAGGACTTACAGGGTAGATGCAGGAAGGATGTTCCCAATGGTGGGGGAGTCCAGGAGTCTAAGGATTCGGGGTAAACATTTCAGGACTGAGATGAGGAAAACTTTCTTCACCCAGAGAGTGGTGAGCCTGTGGAATTCGCTACCACAGAAAGCAGTTGAGGCCAAAACATTGTATGTTTCAATAAGGAGTTAGATATAGCTCTTGGGTCTAAAGGGATCAAAGGGTATGGGGCGAAAGCTGGAACAGGCTACTGAGTTGAATAATCAGCCATGATCATAATGAATGGTGGAGCAAGCTCAAAGGGTCGAATGGCCTACTCCTGCTCCTATTTTCTATGTTTCTATGAATACACAGATCATTCAGTTGAATACCATATTGTCATACAAGAAATGCTAGAAATATTCAGCAGGTCTGGCAGCATCTGTGCAGAGAGAAGCAGAGTTAACATTTCAGGTCAGTGACCCTTCTTCAGAACTGACAAATATTAGAAATGTAAAAGGTTTTAAGCAAGTAAAGCGGGGGTGGAGTAAGAGATAACAAAAGAGGTGTTGATAGGACAAGATCACAGAGAATAATTGACCAGAAGGTCATGGAACAAAGGCAAATGGTATGTTAATGGTGTGGTGAAAGACAAAGCATTAGTACAGAGAGGTTGTTAATTGACTGTAAAGCACAAAGCACTCCAAGCACAAACATTAAAAAATTTAAAAAAGAGTAGGCACAGTAAAAACAAACTAACCAAACTAAAAAAAACTAAAATAAAATAACCAAATAAAAAAGAAATTTAAAAAAACTAAACATAAAAAAGGGAGGGGGCCGTCATGCTCTGAAATTATTGAACTCAATGTTCAGTCCAGCAGGTTGTAGTGTGCCTAATCGGTAAATAAGATGCTGTTCCTCGAGCTTGCGTTGCTATTCGCTGGAACACTGCAGCAATCCCAGGACAGAGATGTGAGCATGAGACCTGGCAGGGGTGGCGGGGGGGGGGGGGATGTTGAAATAGCAAGCAACTGGAAGCTCGAGGTCATGCTTTCTGACTGAGCGGAGGTGTTCCGCAAAGCGGTCACGCAATCTGCATTTGGTCTCCCCAATTTAGAGGAGACCACATTGTGAGCAGCGAATATTAAATTGAAAGAAATACAGGTAAATCACTGCTTCACCTGAAAGGAGTGTTTGGCGCCTTGATAGTGAGGAAAGAGGAGGGAAATGGGCCGAAGGTATTACACCTCCTGCAATTGCAAGGGAAGGTGCCTTAGGAAGGGGACGAGGTGGTGGGGGTAATGGAGGAGTGGATGAGGGTGTCGCAGAGGGAACAATCCCTTTGGAATGCTGACAGGGGATGGAAGGGGAAGAGGCATTTGGTAGTGGCATCACGCTGGATGTGGCGGAAGTGGCATGGGATGATCCTTTGGATCTGGAGGCTGGTGGGGTGGAAAGTGAGGACAAGGGGAACACGACAGTGCTTCTGATACGTCTTCCTTTTTCCTCAACCGAGGATTCCCCCCCACTGTGGTTGACAGGGCCCTCCACCATGTCTGGCCCATTTCTCACACCTCTACCCTCACCCCTTCCCCTCCCTCCCAGAACCGCGACAGGGTTCCCCTGGTCCTCACTTTCCACCCCACCAGCCTCCAGATACAAAGGATCATCCTCCGCCACTTCAAGCGGGATGTCAGTACCAAATGCATCTTCCCCTCCTTTCCCCGTCAGCATTCCGAAGGGGTCGTTCCCTCCACGACACCCTTGTCCACTCCATCATAACCCTCACCACCTCTTCCCCTTCCCACGGCACCTTCCTCTGCAATCGCAGGAGGTGTAATACCTGCCCATTTACCTCCTCTCTCCTCACTATCCAAGGCCCCAAACACTCCTTTCAGTTGAAGCAGCGATTTACTTGTACTTCTTTCAGTGTAGTTTACTGTACTCGCTGCGCACAACGTGGTCTCCTCTACATTGGGAAGACCAAACACAGACTGGGTGACCGCTTTGTGGAACACCTCCGCTCAGTCTATAAGCATGACCCTGAGCTTCCAGTCGCTGGCCATTTCAACACCTCCCCCCCCACCCCACTCTCACGCTCACATCTCTGTCCTGGGATTGCTGCAGTGTTCCTATGAAGATCAACGCAAGCATCTCATTTACTGATTAGGCATGCTGCTGCCTGCCGGACTGAACATTGAGTTCAATAATTTCAGAGTATGACAGGCCCCACCCTTTTTATGTTTAGTTATTTTTTTTTATTTTTTCTTTGGTTATTTTACTTTATTTTTCATTTGGTTAGTTTGTTTCTACTGTGCCTACCCATTGTTTCTGTTTTAAAAAATTTTTTTAATGATTGTTCTTGGAGTGCTTTGTGGTTTACAGTCAATTAACACCCCCTCTGTACTAACGCTTTATCTTTCAGTACACCGTTAACTTACCATTTGCCTTTGCTTCATGACCTTCTGGTCGGTTATTCTCTGTGACCTTGTCTTAGCAACACCTTCTCTTTTGTTATCTCTTGCCCCACCCCCCACTTTACTTGCTTAAAACCTGTTACATTTCTAATATTTGTCAGTTCTGAAGAAGGGTCACAGACCCAAAACATTAACTCTGCTTCTCTCTCCACAGATGCTGCCAGACCTGCTGAGTATATACAGAATTTCTTGTTTTTATTTCAGATTTCCAGCATCTGCAGTACTTTGCTTTTATATTACCATGCTGTCATAGTTTGACGCAGAATCCTGCTGCATGTAGCATGCCACATTATATACTATTCACATCATCCAAGTATAGATTCAAACCAATTATATTTCAAAGAACACATACATAATACACATCAAATTATACAGTGTTCTAAATGGAAGTGTGGAGAGACAACAAATTCCTTGAGAATTCAGTCAGTGTAGCTTAATGACATTTGTTCTCATCTCTTTTTCATGTGTTTATTTCCCACAATCAAAGGTGGACAAGCTGTGTTATATTTGGCTCCAAATTAGAGTTTCTGGCTCTTGAAGCTATAAGGAAGATGGAATTACTCCCAGCTCACTAAAATGATTCTTAATGCCAAGCTGTTCTTCAGCATGGAGTGAAGGTTACTCAGTAGGTTTGTGCTCATCTCCTCAGTACTCTTGCAAGTTAAATCTATAAGCAAAGCATTGTGATTGATGTCTCAATACTAAATGCCACTGATTATTTGCACAATCAATCAAATTCCTAGCTCTAGCAATTGCCATGAAGGGGCGGTGACCCATAGGAAAATAGCTTGTGGAGTCTCACAGTTAATTCAATTGGCTCCAAAGTGAACGCCAAGTTAACCTTCCACCCTCAAAGTGGGTGGAGGATACTGTGGCTCATTCGACATTTTTATCATTGTACACATTCTGAGCCTCTTTGCCTAGTCTGGCAAAAGGTCGACTGCAGAAAATCAATTTCAATGTCAGTTAAGATGAAGCAATTCAATTTGCACAACAAATAACAGTGGTATTTTGCTTTTGCTGGAATACCCCAGTAGAGTTTGTGTTATGTTTTGTATTGCCAGAAATTATTGAATGCGTGTCCACAATAAGGGTGTGGTGCCATTCCTGTCACAGTTCTTCACCTAAACTAGCATTAAACAGCACACCAGATCATTTGTTACTACTTGCCTCAAGCTTCAATAACTCTTCCCTTTTGATTCTCAGTCTGACTGTGCAAATTCGGCTTGTTTTTATCTTTAATTTTACTTTGTTTTCATTCCCATTTAAAACAGGCTGTAGGTATTGCTTCCTTCTATTGAAATTTCCTTCACACAAAACGTTAATCTGCAGCCTAGAGAATGACAAAACAACATGCTTTAATGTTGCTTTGTAACCAACTGCTGGGCCTTTCTGAAGCATACCCTGGGGTGAACCAAGTATTTTTCCATTCTGGCATTAAAATACTTCAACATCATGCAAGAGCTCCTCCCAACATCTCAGCCTAATGTGTGAACTCATGTTGGGAAACCACAACTAACCATTGAACTTCTTTAAAGTAAAGGAGACAAATAAGCTTTCAAGTGGGTATGGATCATCCATGTATTAAATTAGCTATCGGGGAATGGGTGAGTGACAGATGAATGAAAGAAAGGCACAGGGCATGTAGCATGCCACATTATATACTATTCACATCATCAGGGCCTTTCCGGACCTCAGGACTTTGCAAGGCATTTTATGGCCAATGAATTACTTTTGGCATATAGTCACTATTGTAATGTAGGACAGGCAGGGGAACAGTTCTTGACCATGTCTGCTCAATCTGCAAGTGTGACCCTGAGCTTCCAGTCACTTGCCATTTTAATTCTGTACCTCACTCCCACTATGACCTCTCTGCCCTCAGCCTCCGCCACTGTTACAATGAAGCTCAATGGAAGCTCAAGGAACAGCACCTCAATTTTTCGATTGGCCTTCCAGACTCAACATAAATTTCAACAATTCCCAATCATAACCACTGCTTCCATTTTTTTTCGGATTGCAAGTGCTGCTAATAATTTTGTTGTTTCCATTTACATCTCCTTTCAACAGATATTTTGTTTCATTATTGTCCCATTACCATTCACTTCTGCCTTGCACCATCATCCCTTTCACTATATCAGAGACCTGCACTTGCGTTCTTTCTTCCCCACCCAGTTTCTCTGCCAATACTTGCTTAAAATGTAGTACAAATCAAACTTTTCCCAGTTCTGAAAAAAGAGCATCACCTGAAATGTTAACTGTTTCTCTCGCCACGGATGCTACTTGAACTGAATATTTCCAGCATCTTCTGTTTATATGAACAATTCTTGATCTCTGTTGACTTAAATTCAAGTGTACCTTCACTTTTTCCCATCTTCTGAGTACTTGATTCAAAAACAGAGATGAAATTGAATCAGTGTTTAGAGCAGCTCAGAGAATTAATGTTGGAAATAAATACACTGAATGGTTTTCCAACCATTATAGTTTACTATAGAATATTTTTCAGCACTATGGAATATTTTTGAGCATTTCCTTTCAAGATGCAACTATTTTATACTTGCAGGCACCTGTTTATTTATGATAAAAAGTTGTGTCAGTATGCACAGCTATCCCATTTTAAGTTTCTGTGTGATGTGCACGATGAATGCGTCTGTTCAAATGTTTCACCGATTCTTGAGCTTTGTTCAGCTGCTCTGGACCACTGTCTCCTAAAGTGAGCGCAAAAGCAAACTATCAGGAATGGATTTGTCTTCCACTGATGTGCCAAATTATATTCAATTTTTCAGAGAGGCAGTGAGAATGTTATGATATTACTACATATACGTAAAACTGGTTCTTCTCCATATTTTAGGAGATTAAAGCACTCACCAATATTGAGTAAATCAGACAGCAACTTTTGGTGACTGGACATCAGGACATGGCTGACCGACTTCCCCTGCTCCTCTAGAAGCTTTGCTATAATGGTATCTCTCCAAGAGACTTGGCATTCAAATATATGGAAGGGTGTTGTTACGAACTGGTGAGAAAGGTGCTTAGGGGCCCCTTTCAGCTTTCACCTTGTCTTACTGTAACAGGATTTTATTTTTAAACACACTGGTTGGAATTTTACACCACCCCAGCAAGTCTGATAATGGCGGGTGATGGTGTAAAATCGAGCGGTAGGCTCTGGGAGGCCTTCCTGTCCCGCTCCCGTCTCCGCTCCACTTTACGTGGGCTGCGGCGAGGGGGCAAGAAACGGGCTGCCCGCCCCCAAGTGGCCACTCAACAGCCACTTAAGGTTCTTCGCCCACCTCCACGGAGATTTAACCTGTGGCAAGCGGGCGTTCAGTAGACATGAAAGACGGCCCAGTGATACCTGCCGGTCTTCCAGCACACCAGTGGGGGGGGGGGGGGGGGGGGGGGGTGGAAAGGGTGGTGTCCAATTGAGGGCCACCCCCCCTTCCCCAATCACCCCCAGGACCCGAGACCACCCCCCACCTTCCCCTCAAATGATCACCCTTGCCTCGCTGGGGCGGGACCTCCCACAAGCGGGTGGAAGTCCCGCCTCAGAACAATTAAAGCCCGGGGACCCGTAAAATGCAGGTCGGATCTCTGGGCTGGGTGGATGCGGTTCACCATGAACTTTTACGCCAGTGGTCAGCTCCTGTCCGCCCATCGGAAAATCCAGCCCAGTGTGTTTTAAGCTCCCCTTGGTGAATCCTTGTTCACAACTTTCCAATTGTAAGGCAAAGAAACCAGCACAAACAGGCTTTCTTAGGTTTAAAGAAAAAAAGTTGAATTTTATTAAACTTAATCTCTAATTCGGTTAACGCCTACGGATACACGGCACGCCCCATACTAGCACGCATACGCTATACACATGCAAATAGAGGCAGAAAAGAGAAGAAAAATAAAGTGGAAAAGTTTGAGGCAATATCTGAAAAGGTTTTGTTACAGTTCTTTGAGCTCACTGTAGAGTCCTTGATTGTCAGTAGATCTTGCTTTTCGTTGGGGCCCAGTATTCTACTTAAACCTTGTTCACTGTAGGAGACTTTTCTCTCTTGCAGTTCATGTTTCTTCAGTGGAGTCAGAGACTTGTGAGAGAGTGATGGGAGCAGACAGGAGAGAGATCTTCTCAGTCCAGGAGCAAACAGACTTTTTTTCCAAACTGTTTGTACAAATTCAAAAAACTCAGGTTGCTCAGCGGGTTAGTCATGTGGGTAGCTAGTTTGACCATGTCCATTTGTGTATTTGGCCATCTTAGCGGTCAAACTGGAATGCGAGCTCTACCAGCTTAAACGTTTGGTGATCAAAAGTCCATTGTGGGTTGAAAGTCAGGGAATGGCTGCTTTGTCCTCCCAAACACTGTCTTCGAATATGCAAATGTCTTTTCCAGCCACGGCTGATCTGTTTAACAAGTCATTTCTTCACTCCAGTAACAGTTTAAAATCAATGTTCATGACAAAATTAATGTGCCTCATTCTTGGCAGATGGGGGCCCAGCATGACAACTCTACACCCAGTGGAATGAAATGCAATTTGAGAAAAGCGGATTTCATTATAAGGGTCGAGAGAAAAATATGATACAGACAAAAAAACATGCATTATTGTCATTTATTCATAAGTCCTAAAACTTATTACAGCCTGTCTTCTCTTGGTGCCAGTGCTACTTTAATTGTTCCCTTTTTGGCATCTCAATAAACATGTGGTTCTTTTTTTTTGGGAGGTTTCTCTTCCGTTTGCCCATTTCCATGGATGCCGAGGGTCCTTGTTCCTGCTGAGGTATTTTTTTTTTGAAAAGGAGTCAGTAGTGGGCGGGTCGATCCTGAACACACTTTCAATGCTTTGCTGAATCATGCAAAAGCTTTTGACTTCAGGGGATGGGTGCTTCTCTTTTTTTCTGACTGTCGGGGAAGATTCTTTGCGAATCTCCCCTTTGTCCCGGAGGACACTCCTGCCTGTAGGTATTTGTGCAGACTCTACTGCACTCCCGAGGCACTTTGGCTAGGTGAGGCATCACCCTCATGGTTTCTCTGCCCCCTGGAGGTCTTTCTTTGTCTCTGCAGGTTCCTGTAAATGCTGTTAAGAACTCTGGTGGGGTGCTTCTAGTGTCTGTATTTATATCGGAGTATGCGGGGTCTAACTTCTTATATTTTTCGGGATTATCTGACTGGACAGGAAGGGTTTTCAGCCGGCATTCCTCCCAGACTTCCTTTAACCTGCCCTCTTTGTCACTTTTTCCCCTTCTTTCTAAACTTTTGCCAGCCTTGTGCCTGCCTCTCCCTTTTTGTTCTCGGCAGGGGTCCCTTACAATTTACCAGCCCTCTGCTGGAGGGTCCTCCTAACACTGGTACAGGACTTAGGGGCGCAGGTTTCATGGCACTTTGGGGTTTCCCCTCAACCTGGTACATTTGGCAACTCCTGCAGTACTCCACCACATCGTTGTGGAGTTTTGGCCAGTCAAACTGCTTTCTTATGTGGGCTTTGGTCTTTCGTATACTGGCAAGTACAGCCATTGTAGTCTCATAGGCCCTTCTTAATATTTCTCTCCGGTACCTCTGCGGCACCACCAACTGGTAAACTTCTGTCCACTCCTCGCCCTTAGGTCTGTGAGGAGAACTCCATTTCTTCATCAGTACCTCACTCTTTAAATATTAGCAGTCAGGGCTCCCTCTGCTTCACTTTCAGACTGGGCAGCCTGTGCTAACTTTCGCAACACAGGGTCGGCTCACTGTGCCTCAGCTAGGGAAAATCCATTTAATTCATTCCCTGGGTATCATAACTTTCCAAAGAAAGTCTCGGACAGGCAGACCTCATGGTCATCTGCCTGCAGTGCCAATGCAGTCTCGTCTGGGGGAGCTGGTTTGATCATGGCCTGATCCACTACACATTCAGGAAAACTACAGGGGTCTGTCTCCCACCACTGCCCTGTCTCTCTCTGACCTTCTGCGGTCTTTCTTTGGGGGGCTACCACCTTCACCCCCACCAGATCATCACCCAGGAGGTGGCCAACCCCGTCCACAGGCAAACAAGGGCCAATCCCTACGGTCACCGGTCCCGAAACTGGGTCGCACTCCAGGTGCACTGGCCTCCAATACCATTCACCACCATTCTGGTGTTCACTGCATGCTCTGGGGGAAATCTCCTGCTTTCCTTTCTCTCCCAAGACTGCTTGGGCTCCTATCACCTTCCCACCCTTTGTCCTTTTCAGATTTGTGGGGGTGATTAGGAAAGGTTCTCCCCTGGGAAACTGACATAAATTAAAGCAAACTCATCAGCCAGAACGGTAGCTTGCCAGGCTCTCTGCACCCGCTGCTCCTCTACATGGGTCTTTATGGAAAGTGGGAGAGAATGTTTAAATTCCTCTAACAGAATTACTTCTCTGAGATTCTCATAGCTGAGCTAGACGTTAAGAGCCCTCAGCCACTGGTCAAAAGCCAGCTACTTACTTCTTTCAAACTCCAGATAAGTTTGATTAGCTTGCTTCTTAAGGGTTCTAAACTTTTGGTGCTAGGCTTCGGGTACTAATTCATATGCCCCGAGGATAACATTTTTGGTCAGTTCATAATTTGATGAACTCTCATCTGGTAACAGGGAATAAACCTCATGGGCTTTTCCAGTTAGCTTGCTTTGTAGTAAAAGAGGTCTCAGCTGGCCATTTTAGCTGCCTTGCCAGTTTCTCAAAGGACACAAAAAATGCTTCAACATCCTCCTCATTGAATTTTGGAATTAGTTGAGCTAGTTTTAACAATTTTGTACCCAGCCCTGAATTATACTCCTCCATTTTGGTTATGCTTTCACTGGGGTTACTCTGATGCGCCCTAGTTAACTCAAGCCACTTCAACTCTCTCTTCGCATTCCTTCAGGAATATTCTTCCTCTCTCCCTCTCCTCAGATTCAAATTTCCTCTGTTCCAATTGTATCTTTGCTAACAATACCCTGCCAGAGTCTACTTCTAACCCTGTTTCTGCTTCTTCAGATTCAAGGGAAAAATGGTTGGCCACTAGCCTTAGGAGTTCTGACTTCCTAGCCTTGGTACGTACAGTGATCCCACACTGCTCAGCCATTTTCCTCAACTCCTCCATAGACAGCGCTTTTAACTTATCCCAAGTTACTTCACTGTGGCTTGGGGAGCTACTAGCTTCAGTTGCAGACATGTTAGTATTCAAGCACATACAACCACAAGAAAACCTGTATTGAAATCTTGACCTTTTTGATTGGGAACAATTTGGCTTCCCACTTCCAATTTCGCTCGTTTGTCTATGGGTCAACTCCGGACGCTGGCACACAAATCTCTGTTATGAGAACGGTGTCTAGGGATCCCTTTCAGTCTTCACCTGGTCTGACTGTAACAGGGTTTTATTTTTAAACACACTGTGTTTTAGCTCACCCTTGCTCACCACGTTCCAATTATAAGGCAAAGAAACCAGCACAAACATGCTTTCTTAAGTTTAAAGAAGAAAAGTTGAAATTTATTAAACTTAAACTCTAATACAGTTAACGCCTACGGATACACGACGTGCCCCAGGCTAGCATGCATACGCTATACACACATGCAAATAGAGACAGAAAAGAGAAGAGAAATAAAGTGGAAAAGTTTGAAGCAATATCTGAAGAGCTGTTGTTATGGTTCTTCGAGCTCACTGTAGAGTCCTTGACAGTAGGTAGATCTTGCTTTTCGTTGGGGCCCAGTATTCTTCTTTAACCTTGTTCACTGTAGGAGACTTTTCTCTCATGGGGTTCATGTGTCTTCAGTGGATTCGGTGGCTTGTGAGAAAGAGATGGGAGCAGACAGGAGACATCTTCTCAGTCCAGGAGCAAACAGACTTTCTTTCCAAACTGTTTGCACAAATTCAAAAAATTCAAGTTGCCCAGCAGTTTAGTCATGTTAGTAGCTGGTTTGACCATGTCCGTTTGTGTACTCGGCCATCTGAGCAGTCAAACTGGATTGCGAGTTCCCCCACCTTCAATGGCTGGTGATCAAAAAGTCCATTGTGGGTTAAATGACAGGGAATGGCTACTTTGTCCTTCCAAACACTGTCTGTTAATATGCAAATATTTTTTTCCAGCCTTGGCTGATCTGTTTAACAAGTCCTTTCTTCACTCCAGGAACAGTTCAAAATCAATGTTCATGACAATATTAATATGCCTCAATCTTGGCAGGTGGGGGCCTAGCATGACAGTGTGAAGTTGCATTACTTCAGTGATAAGATACCTGCTAAACCTGACTGAAAAGGTTAGGGCTTGTGAATTTCAGTCTAAGTAAATGTAACTGTATGATAATTCTTAATTACTGCCAAACAATCTCTCTGGCCCCGATAATTAACTGCAACAAGTGTGAAATCCTTTAGATCTTAATTATTGTTGGAGATTTTAAAAAGGTAAAAATTCAAATTAAATTTGTTTTTCAAAACATTTTTCTCTGTCTCTTATCTCTCCTTCTCTCCAGCTCTTACTTTGTTTTTTGTGCATGATTTCACATTGAATTAACTATTCTAACTGACATGTCATCTTTCAGAATCTGGGGACTGGATTTTTCCAGCTCTTTGGTGATGGACCAGGAGGCAGTTAGGTTGGCAAGATGGTGCATGATGGCTGCAGGTGGAATGCCTGATGTCTTCCCACTGCCATGCCATTTTGCAAGCGGTAGGAAAGGTGGCGGGATAGCCCTTACCCCCGGAACCCAATTGAGCCACCTAAGTGACCAATTAAGGGCCTCTCCCCACCTCTGCTGGTGTTTAACCAGCAGTGGGGGTGGGCAGTGAGAGGTGGGCCCTCCGCCATGTGGGAAGACTAGGTGGTGAACCCTGGCAGCCTCCTAGTGGGCTCCAGTGGGGGTCCTCCTTTTTGGGCACTCTATGACCCATTGAGGGGATCCCTGACAACAATGTGCCCCCACATCAACTGCACTGCCTGCCCTAACCAAGAACCCTCCCCCCCAACCTCGCTGGGGACTGCCTGACTGACCGCGATCTCCCCAGACCCCACTTACCTGCTTGTGAGTGCACACGTCCATAGATGTATCCTCCTCCTCCAGGTGCAGCCCCAGTAGTGGCTACCATTCCCGGTCGCGCTGCTAACCCTCTGATTAGTCGGCTGCTCTTGGGGTGTGCGCGGCCATCCTCAATTAATTGGCTGCCGCTGGCAAGATGTGGCCCTGGGTCCTGCTGACTGCCAAAGCAGGTTCGCCTCCTGCTTTCAGGCCCAGCAGCAGGATCCCTGCTGCCAATACTAAATCCGGCCCTGCGTCAATCAGTAAGAACTCTTCAGTCTGATTGTTTGAGGAGATACTCCATTCCTTGCCATGTTCACACAGGTTCCCAATCTCCTATAGAGGGCAGTGAAGCAAAATGGCTTTCCAATCATAGCAAGTTCCAGTACAAAAGCCCATAGAAAGGCTGTGTACGAGTCTAAATGTAATGAATGGCTGGCACCATTCATCTGCCACTAACCACAAAATCCAGATCAATGTATACAGCATAGCCATCTTCATGTGCTTTCGCACAAAATGCAAGGCCAACTCTTAACAAGTAACAATGCAATAATTCATTATTTTTCTTAAGCTTGGAATTGATCAGTTTTCATTTAATAGGCACTATGAAATTCAATACAGGAAAAAATCTTCAAGAAGCTTTTCAGTCCTTGACAAAGTGCACACACAATGCACGGGAATGTAAATCTGGTCCGATTGAAATGATTGATTAAGAGCCTTGCATTTCAGTGACAGATCAATCCCTTTATCTCTAATAACCATCTTACAAGATCAGCATCTGATGTGGATAAGCAAGACCAACTTATTTCAACATTATTGTTGGTAAGCTTTCATCTCGTCAATGAATACAAAACTAAGGCGCAGACAGTCCCTATTAAGATTAAAGAAATGCATCAGGTTCAAATTCAAAACAACTTACATTTAACACACAGCACACTGTTCTGATACTCATTTCCTAGCAGAAATTAAGTTAAGCAGTTAATTGTCCCATTAAAAACAGAACCGTCATATATTGACATTTCTAGTTTTATACGAGAAGAGCATTGACCAGACTTACATCATAGCACTATTAAACAAGACAGAAAAATAAAGTTAGCATTGGCTGATAGACTTAATGAGTACACCAGAGTATGAGATGAAAGGTTAAATGTGATACATTACTAATTGCTGGGTACAAAAAGCTTGGCAGAAATGAGAAGCCAATTATAGTAGATGGGTCAGAAGAACAAACAAATAAATGAATTTCAAAAATCAGAGAACAGGAGAAAGTTTAGTCACACTGGAATGGTTACTCATCATCCACCTACTCCCTGTACCTCACCATTACTAGGACCACCCACCACCAGTTACTTGTAAACTTTCTGTTAATCTCTTCATCCTTATCCCACAAAACCTCCTGACGTTACAGCATGATTCCCAGCAAATATTGCACTGATGTTTCTGCAGCTATGACACGAGTGCTTTTTTGAGCAATGTGGCCCAAAATTAATGTCAATGACTCATATGCCTTCACATTTATTATATATATAAATTATACACACCTCATTCTGATCATTATATTCTGCTAATATAAACCTTCACCTGTGTCTAAGTTTCTGTTTTCCTTACTACCTTAACCTTTCTAATGCAGTAAATTGGGTGTCATACACCATATTATTGCTCCACTTTCACTGACAAGGGCTAATCAGAATACAAATTTGATGTCGCCACCCTTAAGTAGATGAGAAAGCTGTGCTGATAGACAAGGGACTGGGACCTATGAACTGCCTATTTTCGACTCTATTGCCACCTGAGGGGAGCCGTGGTGTGAACTTGTATCTCAGTGGTTTAGGAACTGATCTATAACAAATTAATGTTCTATGGGCAGGGTGTCATTGATTCAGCACCTTCAGGTAATCATGAAAGAAGCAACTGCAATCCTCATGAACAACAATTTAAATAGCAGCTGATGGTAAAACTATTCTGTGACATCTTGATAGAACACTCACATACCAGCTCCAGGAAGCAGCCATCAAAATATTAGTGTGAAAATGAAATATTGGAGAAATACTGCTAATAATAAAGATGGTGTTAAACGCAATACACTTAATCATATCGGAACTGCAGTAAGCCTTTTAGCCCTTGTTCCCCATCATTCAATTAGATCATGGCCGATCTGTCGTTCAACTCTATTCATCCACCTTTGATCCACATCCCTGATACATTTACCCAATAAAAATGTTCATCTCAATCTTGAAAACTTAAATTGAGCCTTTTAAAAGGAGAGAATTCCACATTTGTGTGAACAAGTGCTGCCTGATTTCAAACCTGAATGGCTAAGCTCTAATTTTAAGAATGTTTTCCCATGTTCTGGATTCCCACCAACAGAGGAAATAGCTTCTCTGTATCTACGCTATTGTATTCTTTTACGCTTTTTAACCACCTCAACTAGATCAAGACTCAGCCTTCTAAACTCAAGGGAATACAACTCAAATTTATCCAACCAGTCCTCATATCTGAACCCTTTAAGCTCCGCGATCATTCTTGTAAATCTGCACTCTACTCCTCCAAAGACAATAGATATTCCCCAAGGGGAAGCACCCAGAGCTAAAGACAGTACTGCAGATGAAGTGTGACCAAGACACTCGACAACTGAATCATAACTTCCTCCCTTTTGTATTCCAATTCACTTGAGATAAAGGTCAACATTCCATTAGCCTTTTTTGATTACTTTTTGTACCTGTGTGCTAGCTTTTAGTGCTTTGTGTACATGAACAGCAACATACATCAAATTATATTAATATAGTGCCTTTAACATAATAAAATGTCATGAGATGCTTCATGTATTATAAATCAAATTATGACAGAGCCACATAAGGAGATATTAGGTCAGATGACCAAAAGCTTGGTCAAAGAGGTAGGTTTCAAGAGTGTCTTAAAGGAGAAATGCAAGATGAAGATGCTGAGAGGTGTAAGAAGGGAATTCCAGAGCTTGGAGCCTAGGCAACAGAAGGCACAACCACCAATGATGGAGTGATTAAAATCAGGGATGCTCAAGAGGCTAGAATTAGATGAGTGCAGATATCTCGGAGGGATGTGGGACTGGACAGATTACAGAGATAGGGAGGGGCAAGGTCACAGATAGGTTTGAAAACAAGGATGAGAATTTGAAAATGTTTCTTGACTGGGAGCCAATGTAAGTCAGCAACCACAGGGGTGACAGATGAACGGAATTTGATGCAATTTAAGACACAGGCAGCAGGGTTTTGGATGACCTCACATTTATGGTGTGTAGAATGTGGGAGACCAACCAAGTGTTTATGGGAATAATCAAGTCTAGCAGTAACAAAGGCATGAATGAGAGTTTCAGCAGCAGATGAGCTGAGACAGGGGTGAAGTCGGGCGATGTGACAGAAATGGAAATAGGTGGTCTTATTGATGGTGCAAACATATGGTCAGAACTCATCTCGGGGTCAAATATGACAGCAAGGTTGCAAACAGAGGTTTAATCTTAGACTGTTGCCAGGGAGAAGGATGGAGCCGAGAGCTGGGATATGGAATTTGGCGTGGGGACCAAAAACAATGGCCCAAATCCATTTGATGCTCAACAGTCTCTCGAGATTTCAAAATATCCTTATTTGTCTTCTTGGATCCAAAGTGAATACCTCATCACCCCACATCGAACTTCATTTGCTCGGGTTTTGTTCACTCACTTAACCTGGCTATGGCCCCTAGTGACTTACTGCTTCCATCCATTTCCAAAGCTTATTGTTCCTCCTAAATTAGTGTTACCTACAAGCTTAGATGAACAACTCTATTATTTCATCCAAGTTATTGATATATATGGTGAAAAGCCAAGGCGCCAGTACAGATTCCTGAGGCACACTGAGTGAGGAGGAGACTTACATCTGAGTCAGAAGGTTATAGATTAAGTCCCACTCCAGAGACAAGAATCCAGGCTGACACTTCAATGCAGATCTGAGGGACTGCTGCGCCATCAGAGGTGCCGTCTTTCAGACGAGGTATTAAGCTGAGGACCTGTCTGTACTCTTAGGTCGATGTAAGAGATCCCATGGCGCTATTTCAAGGACCAGGATTTGTCTTTGATGTCCTGGCCTATGCTTATCCCTCAATGAGCATCAGTAAAACAAATTATCTGGTCACTGTCGCATTGCTGTTTGCGGGACCTTGCTGTGCACTAATTAGCTGCCGTGTTTCCTACATTACAACAGAATACATTTCAAAAGTACTTCATTGGTTATGAAGTGATTTGGGACATCCTGAAGTTGTGAAAAAGTCCATCTTTTTTCACTTGTCACATTCTGTCAGCGTACATTCCCTTTATCCCTATTTTGTCTCCTACCTTCCAACCAATTATCAACCCACGGACCACGGTTACCGCCATATGCTCTCATTTATTGCCAATAATCTTTTGTGCAGAACATTATCAAATATCTTCTAGAAGTTCATTTAGACAACATCCATAGACCTGTCTACTTTTTCAGTGATCTCCTAAAAAAGTAACTAGATCAGTCAGACATCATTTACCCTTCACAAATCCATGCTGACTCTCTTTGATCAGATCAAGCTTATTCAAATGCTCAGTCACTGTGTCCCTGCTGATGAGATTCCAGTAACTTCAGGGTAGGCGGTGGCGTAGTGGTATTGTCACTGGACTAGTAACCCAGAGACCCAGGGTATTTCTCTGGGGACATGGGTTCAAATCCCACCACAGCAGAAGGTGGAATTTGAATTTAATTAATAAATCTGGAATTTTAAAAAAAGCTAGTCAAGTGATGGCCATGAAACCATTGTCGATTGTTGCAAAAACCCATCTGGTTCACGAATGTCCTTTAGGGAAGGAAATCTGATGTCCTTACCTGGTCTGGCCGACATGTGACTCCAGACCCAAAGCAATGTGGTTAACTCTTACATGCCCTCTGAAATGGCCTAGCAAGCCACTCAGTTGTACCTAACTGCTACAAAGTCAATAAAAAGGAATGAAACCGGACGGACCACCCGGCATCGACCTAGGCACCGGAAACGACAATGGCAAGCCCAGCCCTGTCGACCCTGCAAAGTCCTCCTTACTAACATCTGAGGGTTTGTGCCACAGTTGGGAGAGCTGTCCTACAGACTAGTCAAGCAACAGCCTGACATAGTCATACTCACGGAATCATACCTTACAGACAATGTCCCAGACACTGCCATCATCCTCCCTGGGTATGTCCTGGCCCACCGGCAGGACAGACCCAGCAGAGGTGGCGGCACAGTGGTATATAGTAGGGAGGGAGTTGCCCTGGGAGTCCTCAACATCAACTCCGGACCCCACGAAGTCTCATGGCATCAGGTCAAACATAGGCAAGGTCACCTCCTAAGGCTGATTACCACCTACCGCCCTCCCTCAGCTGATGAATCAGTACTCCTCCATGTTGAACACCACTTGGAGGAAGCACTGAGGGTGGCAAGGGCACAAAATGTACTCTGGGTGGGGGACTTCAATGTGCATCACCAAGAGTGGCTCGGTAGCACCACTACTGACCGAGCCCTAAAGAACGTAGCTGCTAGACTGGGTCTGCGACAGGTGGTGGGGGAACCAACACGAGGGAAAAACATACTTGACCTTGTCCTCACCAATCTGCCTACTGCAGCTGCTTCTGCCCATGACAGTATTGGTAGGAGTGACCACCGCACAGTCGTTGTGGAGATGAAATCCCACCTTCACATTGAGGATACCGTCCATCGTGTTGTGTGGCACTATCACCGTGCTAAATGGGATAGATTTCGAACAGATCTAGCAATGTAAAACTGGGTATCCATGAGGCGCTGTGGGCCATCAGCAGCAGCAGAATTGTACTCAACCACAATCTGCAACCTCATGGCCCGGCATATCCCCCACTCTACCATTACCATCAAGCCAGGAGACCAACCATGGCTCAATGAAGAGTGCAGGAGGGCATGCCAGGAGCAGCACCAGGCATACCTCAAAATGAGGTGTCAACCTGGTGAAGCGACAACCCAGGACTACTTGCATGCCAAACTGCGTAAGCAGCATGCGATAGACAGAGCTAAGCATTCCCATAACCAACGGAGCAGATCTAAGCTCTGCAGTCCTGCCACATCCAGCCATGAATGGTGGTGGACAATTAAACAACTAACTGGAGGAGGTGGCTCCACAAATATCCCCATCCTCAATGATGGGGGAGCCCAGCACATCAGTATGAAAGATAAGGCTGAAGCATTTGCAACAATCTTCAGCCAGAAGTGCCGAGTTGATGATACATCTCGGTCTCCTCCTGAAGTCCCCAGCATCACAGATGCCAGACTTCAGCCAATTCGATTCACTCCGCGTGGTACCAAGAAACGAGTGAAGGCACTGGATTCTGCAAAAGCTATGGGCCCTGACAATATTCCGGCAATAGTACTGAAGACCTGTGCTCCAGAACTTGCCGCGCCCGTAGCCAAGCTATTCCAGTACAGCTGCAACACTGGCATCTACCCTGCAATGTGGAAGATTGCCCAGGTATGTCCTGTACACAAAAAGCAGGACAAGTCCAACCCGGCCAATTACTGCCCCATCAGCCTACTCTCAATCATCAGTAAAGTGATGGAAGGTGTCATCAACAGTGCCATCAAGCGGCACTTGCTTCGCAATAACCTGCTCAGTTTGGGCTCCTGACTTCATTACAGCCTTGGTTCAAACATGGACAAAAGAGCTGAATTCAAGAGGTGAGGTGAGATTGACTGCCCTTGACATCAAGGCAGCATTTGACCAAGTATGGCATCAAGGAGCCCTCGCAAAACTGAGGTCAATGGGAATCAGGGGGAAAACCCTCCGCTGGTTGGAGTCATACCTCGAGCAAAGGAAGATGGTTGTGGTTGTTGGAGGTCAATCATCTGAGCTCCAGGACATCACTGCAGGAGTTCCTCAGGGTAGTGTCCTAGGCCCAACCATCTTCAGCTGCTTCATCAATGACCTTCCTTCAATCATAAGGTCAGAAGTGGGGATGTTCGCTGATGATTGCACAATGTTCAGCACCATTCGTGACTCCTCAGATACTGAAGCAGTCAGTGTAGAAATGCAGCAAGACCTGGACAATATCCAGGCTTGGGCTGATAAGTAGCAAGTATCATTCGCGCCACACAAGTGCCAGGCAATGACCATCTCCAACAAGAGAGAATCTAACCATCTCCCCTTGACATTCAACGGCATTACCATCGCTGAATCCCCCACAATCAACATCCTTGGGGCTACGATTGACCAGAAACTGAACTGGAGTAGCCATATAAATACCATGGCTACAAGAGCAGATCAGAGGCTCGGAATTCTGAGGAAAGTAACTCACCTCCTGACTCCCCAAAGCCTGTCTACAAGGCACAAGTCAGGAGTGTGATGGAATACTCTCCACTTGCCTGGATGGGTGCAGCTCCAACAACACTCAAGAAGCTTGACACCATCCAGGACAAAGCAGCCCGCTTGATTGGCACCCCATCTACAAACATTCACTCCCTCCAACACCGACGCACAGTGGCAGCAGTGTGTACCATCTACAAGATGCACTGCAGCAACGCACCAAGGCTCCTTAGACAGCACCTTCCAAACCCGCAACCTCTACCAACTAGAAGGACAAGGGCAGCAAATACATGGGACCACCACCCCCTGCAAGTTCCCCTCTAAGTCACACATCATCCTGACTTGGAACTATATCGCCGTTCCTTCACTGTTGCTGGGTCAAAATCCTGGAACTCCCTTCCTAACAGCACTGTGGGTGTACCTACCCCACATGGACTGCAGTTGTTCAAGAAGGCAGCTCACCACCACCTTCTCGAGGGCAATTGGGGATGGGCAATAAATGCTGGCCTGGCCAGCGACGTCTGCATCCCATGAATGAATAAAAAAAAACTTCCCACAAGTTATGCAGATGGGTCAGTAGTTGCCTAGTTTCTCTTTCCCTTCTGCCTTAAATAATGGAGTGATATTTGCAATTGTCCAATCCAAAGGCAGATTTTCAGAAACTAGAGATCTTTGGAAAATTAGGTCAGACACAAATGTAACTGTCCCATCTCTTTCCTTTAAACACTCTCGGGTGGAAGCCATATCAACCATATTAACCACACTCCCAGACCACAATTAACTCCATCTTCCACCAAACCATCAATGTAAATGCTTCCTTATGCTATTATAAAATTCTCAATAATTTGACAGGGCAGGATGCTTCCATTATATTGAATTCCACTTGGAAACAACAACTACCACTGAGAAAATGAAAATTTACAGTCAATTCATTAAAATCAGACAAATTCTGAGGATTTTTCAATGATGTACTTAGTACCCCAGCTATAAAAGAATTAAATCTGTCCAACCATTACACAACTTCAAAGCCTTACAATGGCAACTGTATCAAAACTAACCAAGTGTTCCCTGAAGAGATAAACATGAATGCACTTCTACATTTTCTCCACAGCTCCAAATGGCTAAATAATTTTCAGTCCTTCTCTCCTTTTTCTTTCATGAGATGTGGGCGTTACTGGTAAGGCCAGCATTTGTTGCTCATCCCTAATTGCCCTTGACAACTGAATGGCTTGCTCGGCTATTTCAGAGGGCAGTTAAAAACCAACCACATTGCTGTGGGTCTGGAGTCACATGTAGGCCAGACCAGGTAAGGACGGCAGGTTTCCTTCCCTAAATGACATTAGTGAACCAGATGGGTTTTTACAACAATCAATGATAGTTTCAAGATACCATTACTGAGACGAGCTTTCAATTACAGATTTTCTTAATTAATTGAATATAAATTCCACCAGCTGCCGTGGTGGGATTTGAACCCAAGTCCGCATGGCATTCGGAGGGCAACAGTGAAAAATATGGAAATATGTTTAAGAGAAATGTAAGGGAAAAAAAATGTCAATAACAGAGAGTAAGTGGCTATTAAACATTCTTTTTTCATCGTTGGGTAAAAATCTTCAAACTCACTAACTAAAAGCATTGAGATAGCACTTACACCTCATGGAATGCAACAGCTCAAGGTGACAGCTCACCAACTCCTGAAGGTGAACTAGGGATGGGCAATAAATGCTGGCTTTGTCAGTGATGCCCATATCCCAAGAAAGAATAACCAATTTGTTTTAATTTCTAATGACTTCCATTTATCTAAACAGATACTTTGCTTTGCAGAATATTCCACTCAATAGAAAGAGTGTCTTCATTGGTGATTGCAACATTCACATACAAAGATCTTGTGGTGTAGATTTTAAACTTGCAGATGTCCATGATAGAAACAGCCTGTTTTCAAATCTGCCCCTTTATCTCTCCACTCTTATGGCCCAAATTGAAGTGCACTTCTCCTAAGTAAGTGTCAGGACCACTGCTGTTTTTGATATATATTAACATAGAGTTGGGTATACAAGATATAATTTCAAATGAATTTGCAGATGAAATAAAACAAGTCTTTGAAAGTGACAGGACAAGCTCAGAGGGCTGTTAAAAATGCTGACAGGATCCTTGACTTTATAAATACAGGCAGAATACAAACTTTACTATTACCATCAAGCCAGGAGACCAATTCTGATTCAATGGCTGGAATTTTACGCCACCCCAACGAGCCGGATGGTGGGGGCGGGGGCGCGGGGGGTGCTGTTGGGGGTGGCGTAAAATGGAGCGGGAAGCTCCGGGAACCTTTCCCGACCTGCTCCCGTCTCCGCCCCCCTTACATATGGCAGGGGGAGGTGAAGGGGGAGGCGAAGAGGGGCCACACCGCCACCACCCCCCCCCCCCCCCCCCCCACCCCCCAGGACAATCAAGGCCCTTAAGTTGCCACTTCACGGCCTACTCCCGCCTCCACACGGATTTTACGCGCGGCAAGCGGGCATCAGCCCTGGAGGGCCGCCCCCACTTCCCCAACCACCCCCAGGATCCAGCACACCCCTCTTTCCCCCCCCCACCCACCCCCCAAACCACCACCCTGGCCTCACTGGGGCCCAACCGATTATCCACGACGAGGCAACCAAAACTCACCTTAAATCCCGGCTCCATGTCTTCCCTTGCAGTCGGCTGGGCTGCAGTCCTGGTGGCACTGCTGGGACGAAGTGCTGCCGGCCCGCTGATTGGTTGGCAGCTCAAAAAGGCGGGACTTCCTCCCTCCAGCAGGTGGATGTCTCGCCTTGGAACAATTAAAGCCTGGGGACAGATCCCCGGGTGAGGCGGAAGTGGGTTTGCCACCGACTTTTAGGTCGGTGGCCAGCTCCCATCGCCCAATGTAAAATCCAGCCCAATGAGTGTAGGAGAGCACGCCAGGAGCAGCACCAGGTTTATCTAAAGAGCTGCCAACCTGGTGAAGCTTCAACACAGGACTAGATGCATGCTAGACCCAACTAAGCAATCCCACAACCAACAGATCAGAGGAAAGTTCTGCAGTCGTGCCACATCCAGTCGTGAAAGGTGGTGGACAATTAATCAACTAACAGGAAGAGGCGGCTCCACGATTATTCTGATCCTCAATGATGGAGAAACCCAGGACGAGAGCCCATTACAAAAGACAAGGCTGAAGCATTTACAACCATCTTCAGCCAGAAGTGCTGGGTGGGTGAAACATTTTAGCATCTTCCTGAGGTGCCCAGAATCACAAAAGACAGTCTTCAGCCAATTTGATTCATACAATGTAATATCAAGAAATGGCTGAGTGCACTGGACACAGCAAAGGTTATAGAATCATAGAAAGTTTAAGGCACAGAAAGAGGCCACTTGGCCCATCGTGTCTATGGGCTAGGACAACATCTTGGAGCAGTGCTGAAGACTAATGTTCCAGAACAAGCTGCACCTCTGGTCAAGGCTCAAGGTTTCATTACAACCTTGGTCCAAACACAGACAAAAAACTGAATTCCAGAGGTGAGGTGAGAGTGACTGCCCTTGACATCAAGGCAGCATTTGACGAGTGTGGCATCAAGGAGCCCTAGCCAAATTGAAGTCAATGGGAATCAGGAGAAAAACTCTCCACTGTTTGGACTCAAACCTGGCACAAAGGAAGCTGGCCGTGATTGTTGGAGGCCAATCATCTCTGCTCCAGGACACTGCTGCAAATGTTCCTCAGTGTAGTGCTTAGGCCCAACCATCTTCAGCTGCTTCATCAATTATCTTCCCTCAATCATAAGGTCAGAAGTGGGGATGTTCACAGTTGATTGCAGTGTTCAGTACCATTTGCAAATTCTCAGATAATGAAGTAGTCTATGTCTAAATGTAGGACCTGGACAACATTCAGGCATCGGCTGATAAGCGACAATTAGCATTCGTGCCACACACGCGCCAAACAATGACCATCTCCAACACAGAGTCTAACCACCTCCCCTTGACAATCCATGGCATTACCGTCATTGGATCCCCCACCATCAATATTCTAGGGGTCACCATTGACAAGACACTTAACTGGAGCAGCCATATAAATACTGTGGCCAGAAGAGCAGTTCAGAGGCTGGATATTTTGCAGTGAACGATTCACCTTCTGACTCCCCAAAGTCTTTTACCATCTACAAAGCAGAAGTTAGGAATAATGGAAGATGCTGCAGTGCCTCTTAGCCAGCATCTCACAAATCCATGACCTCTACCATCCAAAAGGACAAGGGCAGAGGGGGAATGGGAACACCACCACCTGCAATTTCTCCTCCAAGTCACACACCATTCTGACTTAGAAATATATCGCCTTTCCTTCATCGTCGCTGGATCAAAATACTGGAACTCCCGATCTAACCTTCACCATACGGATTGCAGTGGTTCAAGGCGGCAGTTCACTGCCACCTTCTCAAGGGCAATTAGAGATGGGCAATAAATACTGACCTTGCCAGTGATGCCTATATTCTGTGATGGAATAAAAACTGAAGAAGCTGGGGATTTTCTTAGAGCAGAGGACGTTAAGGATATATTTGATTGCGATGCTCAGAACGATGGAAGATTTTGATAGAGTAAATAAAAAACTGCTTCCAGTGGCAGTAGTATTGGTAATCAGAGGACACAGAATGAAGGCAATTGGCAAATGCACCAGAGGCGATATGGGGAGGAAATTACTTAGTAAGTTGTTTGGATCTGGAATTCACTGCCTGCAAGGGTGGTGGAAGCAAATATAACAACTTTCAAACGGGAAATGGACAAATACTTGAAGTGGAAAAATTTGCACAACTATGGGGAAAGATCAGGGGACTAGGTTTAATTGGACAGCCCTTTCAAATATTTAGCAACGCAGACATGGGCTGAAAGGCCTCTTTCTGTCCTGTATCTGTCTATGATCTGTGATTTAAAAATGAAGCTCTACAAATGTGGAACAAATATCTGTTTTGTAATCTCATTTTCACTTGGCACCTCTCTTGACTAGAAAAAATTGAAATCAATTGTTAAAAATTTAAGAGTACAAATTAAAACAGCATCCAAACAGCACTTAGATTACTGTAAATAGGATTTGTGACACATAACACTTTCAAAAAGTGGCTCATATTACAACACATCATATTACATTGTATTGTTGCAAAATAACCTCTAAGAATATGGGAATTTAGTGGTGAAAGTAAGAGAGCTGCAAAATCCTTGTGCCATTCCACAGGATGGAGCTGTCGCACAGCTATCCAGTTTAAAGTCACAAGAAAACTACATACAAGGCAAAGATAGTTTAGTTTGTGTTCCCTTAAAGAAATGATTGAGATGAGGAAATCACGAGTGAGACATCAGAGGGAGAGTCTCTGTCCTGTCAATCTGTGGTGCAACTTTAGTGCATCAATATGCTGGCCTACCGTCATATCTGCGTCATCAATATTCCTAAATGAGAAGTTTAAAATCATAGTTGCAGAAAAAGTCTGATGCAACCCAAAGCAAGCACATGGACAAATAAGCCTCCAGTACATTTATCAGCAGGAACAAGTGATGCAAACTGCATTGGAGCTACAAAAACACCAAGATGTATGGCCTCCCTCCCTGCATGCCCATTCTCAGCCATACTAATCTCCCCACATCTCAAGGGCGGCATTAGAACTAACAGACCCCTACTAAATCCTTACTCTCCTCAGATGCCAGTCACCATACTAGTTGAGTACCCAGTGCAAATCCTCGCTTAACCTCCCCTGCACCATGTGACCTGAGACACTCAGCACGGAGAGGCTTCTGCCCAAGTGTGAAGAATCATGTAGCTCTACAGGATCTTCAATGTCCATATCTACATTCTCAATTCAATCTACAAAGCAGCAGGTACTCTCTTATTTGGTTTTACATTATTGTATAATTCTATGATAACAAAATAGGGTTTTTTGGAAAAGCAATTCAAGCAAGATCGATTGAAGACAGGACAAAAACAACGTCTATTGTGTAAGAAAGAAAGAGATATAAAACGTATTCAAGTCATAGACTAAAACATTGTACGTCAATCTGCATTTTGCCATCTGTTGAAACAATTGCGCTATATTGTATACATCTACCAAATCACTGTCCAGCATTAACAGCCTGTGCTCACTCACTCGAAGAATAAGGGTTTATTTGGCTTGCTTGTTTATCTACACTGCTACATGTCAGCAGCTGAACAAAGATTTCATGATGTATTACTTAGTAAAAGCAGTCTTAATGCCTAAAACAAACAAAGCACCTTACAACTACTGTCTGCGAGATTAGGATAGGAAAAGCACCAAACAGGTTAAGTGATAAATAGCCAGGGCAGTAAAACTAGGCTCTGCTCTTCATGAAAAGTCTATTAGAAACAAGGAAATGTTTCAAGAAAGCACAATTTTATAATAGCTTTTGTGATCTTATGTTGGCAAGTGGACAGGGCAGACTATCTCATTCTTTGCTTTTACTTGTGATTGTCTTAGAGGTGGAAATGTTTCTTCAATCTCAACATTAATTTCACTGCCAGTTATCAATATAACCTATTCTCAAATGAACATGAACTTGTGTAAATTAGCAATAAGTGCATTGCTGGAACTACAGATAGCCTTAGAAATTCTAAAAAGAATATAGTCAGCTATTAGTCAAATTATGTCATTGAAAAATATTGATGAATTATGACTTCAGAACCCACAGTAGGAATATTAAGAGCTCTAGAATGATAAAGTCATTAACCAGTGACAGGGTCAGGTCTCCCCAATGGACCAGTAGATTATACACTGTGGGTTGTTCAGTAGTACAGGCCAGGAAAGCTTCAAATTCAATCCCTTATCTGCTCATAGTGTCATCCAGGAAAGGAATAAGGATAATATATTTTGTATCAACAACATGAATTAGAGAGGGGGGGAAAGAACATCAGTTAGAGTTCCCATTTCTAATGCACTTAGTGTGAATGCATAGACATCAGGCGAGGACAGAATAGATATACAGTGAGTTAAGAGTGATTTAAGTCAAGAGTTAAACATCCAGATGACACATTGGTCAAGGCTAATCTATAAATGTGGACGAGGTACCAGAGAGTAAACAATGCTTGTGGAATTATGCTGCAGAAAGGAATCAAAACCTCCAGGAGTGGATGGGGAAGAGGTGGCAAGAAAATCAACAAAACACAACGGAAGCAGCAATACTTTTTACCCAAAGTCTTCCCCACATTTGTTTTGCCTCACCGCCAAGAATTACAAGAAAAGGAATGCTGTGCTCCATTGGTGCCATGAGGACATTTGCCAAATTTTATTGATAACCGATCTTAGACATCCGTGAAACTATAGACCTTGCATTGATTCAATACACTTCTGGCAGTGTGCAGTGTAATTTAAGTGTGAAGTCACCTCAAGTGCATTAGGGAACAGGCTGTTAAAGAAATAAAAAAACTTGCATTTATATAGCACCTTTCCTGACCTCAGGACGTCCCAATGCACTTTACAGTCAATTAAGTGCATTTGAAATGCAGTCACTGCTGCAATGTAGAAACATTTGTGCACAGCAAGGTCTCACAGAGGGCAATGAGATAATGACCAGATTATGTGCTTTAGTGATGTTGGTTGGCTAGGACACCAGGAAGACACTCTTTCCCCTCTTCAAAATATTGCGATGGGATATTTTTCATCCACCTGAGGGGACAAACAGGGCCTCAGTTTAACAACTCTTTCAAAAGACAACCAACAATTATGTTTAAAATCTAACATTTGAAAATTACTATTTAGCTGAACACATTGATGTTAATAGTCACAAGTGTGTATCAAAGGACCTTTTAATTTTCAATTATTAACAGATCTAAATGATTACAATTAACTTGCAAAACTGTAGACATAACCTTTGCCAAATGCTCATCAGAAAACTTTCAGAGCAAACCATTACATCAAACCTATTACAATAGTGATACAAATTCCATCCTGTGAGTCAGAGATATCATTAATTCAAATGATGGACACACCATCACCAGGTGTGTTAAAAACTATTACACTAAACCATAGGTAAACAATTAGCAAAAATCCTTAGCAATCCAATTGAATTATTTAAAAGTTAAAAACAAAGTAATAGATGCTGATGCATAATAAATGCATAAAAGCAGCTCAGGGGAGACGATGACTTATGTAAAATGAAGCACTTCTACTATGCCACGTTTATAATTTTGACTTTAGAAATAACATAAAAGATTTACAATTTGATGTTGCCTTAATGATTTCAATTTTACATAACACGCATTATCACTAAAATGGAGATGAGAAGTGCTGACCTGGCAGCAACAGCAGCAATCAATGAACAATCTCATCTTTATTCAGACAATTTATTCAGTCAGTAACTGAGCCTCATCAGCCAGGAAGGTCTCAGGCACTGTGAACAGTCTGTGCTGAATTAGATACTCAATGGCAAAAATATCAAGTACCGATAATTGATAATACAGGATTTTTTTTCTGGAGGTAAACTACTAATTTTACTTATATGTGTATGTATATATATATATATATATATATATATATATATATATATATGACACACAAATACACACTAAAATAGATTGTCTTTTACTTAGTTGTGACAAATACATTAAAAAAACTTCAAGTGCAACATAATAGTTGTGATAAATCTGACTACCAGGAAGATATGAAAGCTGTAAATCAGAGTAATAGAAGCAGATTTTTGAAAATGGAAAAGGCTTTTTCATCAGTGATAAACGCAAGTATCAGAGATCTAGGCTCAGCACCTCCTTAAATAACAGTAGTCTTGGCTCAGTAGTACTACCCTTGCCCAAGTCAAAAGGTCATGGATTTAAGCCCCTCTCCAGAGGTTTAAGTCCATCTTCAAAGCTGGCACTTCAGTGCAGTACTGAGAGTGTGCTGCATTGTTGGAGGTGCAATCTTTCAGATGAGATGTTAAACCTAAGCCCCTACTAGGTGGATGTTACAGATCCCATAGCAGCATTCAAAGACGAGCAGAGATTCTCCTGGGGTCCTGGACAATGTTTACCTCTCAACCATCATCACCAAGAACAGATTATCTGGTCGGTTATCTCATTGCTGTTTGTGGAACCTGGCTTCGCGCAATTTTGCTGCTGGGTTTTGCTACATTACAATAGTGATGACACTTTTAAAGTATTTAATTGGCTGTGAAGTTGTTCAGAACATGCTGAGATTATGAAAGGCACTATATAAAAGCAAGTTTTTCTGAATGTATCACCTCAGAGTTACACATCACTAAGGAGGTTTTCAAAGGGCACAAAGTCAGAGGCCAGTCTTGAAGCTGCAAATTATTTTTCATATTTATAATACCTTGCCAAACTGTCTAAAAGTATGTTAACATTTTTAGATTAGAATAGCACAATTTTGGCTTTGCCTTGGCCTGTACTACAGCTGGAAGTATGTCATGACAACAAAGGTTGCAAAATTGGAAAATACATTCCACTCCCAAATTTGGACATTGATCACTTTTATAAACACAGAAACAGTTCTCCACACACACCCCACCCAACCCACCCTGATCCCTGCTGTATCATGGGAATATATTACTGACAGTATTTTTGTTTTTGGTCTCTGAATTCATGACACTGCAGTTCAACATTTTAAGGAAATTACTGCTTTGTGCTCAATTTTAGGTATCCATTACTTTCCATGCACCTCAGTATCTTCTTGTCACCTACATTTTAAGTTCATATTGAAGTCCTCTGTACATTCCAAAACTTCTAATCTGATTCAGTGTGCAGTTTGGAAGCTGAGAATAAGGCTTTGGCTTCCAGCATGTAATAGATTAGAAGAGAACAAGGAGCATTTGTGGCTGATTGACACTTCAATGTTGCCATAGCAACAGCAAGTTATCAAGTCACAATATCACCAAAGTAACAATAGAACAAAAATAAATTACAACAGAAAGTTTGAAACCTTTATCATGGCTAATATTTGAATAGCTTCATTGCATTTCTTTGTGATGCATACATTCAAGTAGAAAATCAACAAATTTCTTATTGGAACATATGCTGAAAACTAGAATAAAGCATATACATGAGAAAGTAATAGATTCGGATGATAGGAGAGCAGGGGTGAACTGGAATAGGATCAGAAAATGTTCCAACAATAAATTGAAAAATATTCCTGGAACACTGGAATGGTGTAACGTTGTGAACTTCAAGGGAGTACCTTTTTGGAATATGGATTGAAAACACAATGGCATAAGTCAAATAAACTTTTTATATTCAACTATTTAATTATGCAGTTAGCATTTCCTCTCCCATCCTTATTTCTGCACCCCAATCCCTACATTGTCCACGAGAGTCAGTCATGGTTCAGTTAGTAAAAACCTGGCCTCCGAAGTTAGAAGGTTGTGGGATCAAGTCCCACTCAAGAGACTTCAGCACAAAAATCTAGGCTGCGACTCCACTGCAGTACTGAGGGTGTGCTGCACTGTCGGAAGTGCGGTCTTTCAGATGAGACGTTAAACCAAGGCCCCATCTGCCCTCAAAGGTTGACGTAAAAGAGCCTTTCGAAGAGAAGCAAGGGCAATTATCTCCCGTAACCTGGCCAATAATTATTTAAAAAATTATCCGGTCATCATCACAGTGCAGTTTGTGGAAGCTTGCTGTGCACAAATTGGCTGTCACATTTCCTACATTACAACAATGACCACACTTCAAAAGTGCTTAATTGGCTGTAAAGCACTTTGAGACATCCTGAGGTTGTGAAAGGCACTATATAAATGCAAGACTTGCTTTTCTTTTTGAAAGATGGTACACTTGGGAGGCTAGAATACAGACTTCTGTGCAAGCATCAATATTGACAGGAGATGCACTTTGTGGGACATAATAGATCTCATTGCTATTTATTCTCTCTCAATACAGAGCACTTTGCTGCAGTAAGACTCCAGTTAAAGAATTACTCTAAGTCTCCCTTTATCGTACAATGAAAAATTATTGCAAATGCAGAAAATTCTTGACTTACTTAAATCAAACACAATTACACAATATTCATTATTTATAATTTATTGAAGCTGAAGATGAATTCTATTTTTCCAGATGATAAATCCTGCATTTTTTTGTTACCCTAAGAGTCGAAAAATGTTGGTGCTGAACTTTGACCTGCCACTTAACATTGCTTAGTAAATACTACACTGCTTAACATTTCAGGAGCAGGAGGGTTTAATACTATGCTGCTTTAAACCATTTAAGAGATTACCCTTTTTCAGTTTTGTGCCCTTACAGCCAAGGACAACATGTACATTAAATGTACTTCTTCTCCAAACACCAATCCAAATGCTTATTTTCTTTTTGTAATTGCACCAAACTGCAAGTAGAAACATTTCACATGAAAAGGCAATTGTTTTATTCAGGGATTGATTGATCAGGAGAGAACTGATTCAGGGAGACAGCCTTCAATACAAACACGTTTCCACCTCAATCAGTCTTGTACATGCACTGATATAAACCTAGTTTTTTCCTGCAGACACAAAAAGGCAGCTGGGCAATGGCTGGGCTCTGAAAGGATCATGGTCTTTAATTTTTAAGTGTATTTTTCAATCTCCATTTTAATATGTTGGTCCTGCTTCATTGTGTCTTTCATCTCACAAGCAATACAGGTTGCATATTGTACCATTGGTGGATTTTTTGGCAATCTTTATACAGAAAAAGATTGGAAATGAGTTACATTTAAGGGTATGTTTTAAATTAAAGTAGGTTGACAGATTTAAAACTCTCCATGTGCTACTGACGCTGAGTCAGAGATCTTTATACTTCAATCAGCAGATACTGACAATGTGTTTACACAAAAACAGGGACCAATACTTAATACATTATCTCGTTACAGGCTTCTTACAGACATGCACAGCTAATATCATTGCGAAGACCCTTTTATTTGAGCCAAGCAAAGGGTGCCTGTGAGAACCCATACTGGGGAAGGAGGGGTAGGAAATTTTATTGATGAACCTATTAGCAAACATATTACCAAGCTCAAGATAGGGCTCTATCGTTTATTATATTTCTTATTCACAAAGATGTGTTCGAAGATAAGTGATTTTGATTATAGCTGTCACTCCATGCATTAGTTTGCAGTCTGCAAAATAAGGGCGCTTAATGATTTGCACCCAAACTTGCCACACCAAAGTGTTTTAGTCCACTTACCCAAAGATTGCAAGAGCGCACAATATCTAGTTCAGATGATACTATTGCTACACCCTTGGGTCACACTGTCATATGATTAGACATTGGGAAATATGGGTATATTCCTGAACTCAAAGATTTGAAGACCACTTACAAGAGTGACCAGCACTGTTAAACCCAAGAGGCCCAAGAGCTCAAGGCCAATCCAAAATTTGTGGTGCACGCAAGCACACATACGTCTCAACTATGAACAAAGTTGGCCATCGAGTAACTCGTCCCTTGAATATTCCTTGCTAAGTGCTGAAACATCTGGTTGATAACCTGATTGTCTGAAGTCTTCAGACACTCACTATACAGTGATATGATCCCTGTAGAGATCAACAAACCAAAAGAACCGAATTTACCAACCTCAATTTAAAAAAAACCCAAATGCACAAGATTTATAATTTTTACTTTATCAAACCAAAGTCAACATAAATTAAACATGAAGTAATAGACAAATCATGGTCTATATATAGATTGCAAATTACACATCAACTACCCGATACAACATAGATAGATCTCTCAGATTTACTGGGCAGTCCACTCAGTATATATGACACCAATTACAGCCACAAAGTTTTTCAAAGTTCTGAACTTCCTCAGGTTGATCTCCAGTTACTGTCTTCCAAGATGCAGTCACCGATTTTCATCTGACAGCAGTTCCCCTTCAATCTGAACTCCAAGGGTAAGGTCTTCACCAAAATGGCACACTTCTCCAGAATCTCCTCAGCTCTGCTCATGAGTCTTGATGGTGTGGATCCACCTGTATTTACCTTTATCCAAGAATTTCGGTGACAACTGTATGGCTGGGTCTGGTTAATCAGTTATTTTAAGTAACAGAAGCAGCTCCTGGATCCAGCCTTCACTTTCTTCAGCCTGCTTGCACTCCACGCCTGTGTGATCTGAGCTTGAATGGCTGTGTTTTTAATCTGGTTCCAACCAGTTTCTGTTTCCCCAGAAACCTGAAGTTTTAGTTTCCTTTTCAGTTTGGGTCTGTATAAAAAAAAACAAGCTTTGAAACCAGGGTGAATGCACCTAACAAAACAGTCTATGTCATCTGTTCAAACAACAGCTCTCACACGTTTACTCACTGGTCTCGCAAACCGTGGGCTCCCATGACAACAGTGAAACTGTGGAAACAGAACCACATTCTAGCACTGGGTTGTGTCTCATCATTTTATTTTAAAACTATTCGACCTTCAATGATTTTCTTTTCATTTAAAGAGATCCTTCTTTTGGTATGGAATATAACAATTGTGGGGTTCAGCAACCTTAGAATTCACCATTTTGATCAATAAACTGAAAAAAAGCTTTACCATTAAACCTAAAATAAAATTGAGTAATGTTTTCTTCTTTGTGTTGTCCATTTACTTAAACTCAGGTACCTTGCTGATTCTGTGCTGTTTATTAATCTTTGTCCAACCCATATGTTTTGAAAGTGAAGCACTTTTGTATACAATACTCGAGAATACGCTTTCTTTGTAAGTGTCTGATTGGAGTTATGAACAGGAATGGTATACTGGTAGATCTACAAAAGCTAGCACACAATACCAACTTTTTCTCCTGTGTACATATTCAGAATACCTAAAACCTTATATGGATTTATTTTTTCACATCGCTATGGAGCAACATTTACTCGGTCATGATGTGTAGCAAAACGCTTTCATAAAGGATGTATTTATGATTTTACAGATAGTAACCAAGGCATTTTCCCCCTCACATTAGAGGTTAGAATCGTATTTCCTGTAAATGATCCTAACATATATAGTTTCAGAGTAACTTTTTCAGTAGGTTAGTCAAATGGTAATTGTGCACATTACATAATGTAAGAAAAATTATTGCTATCTATAACACTTCACTTTTATTTTAATAAATTCATTTATTTAGTGCATGTCACATCTTCAAATACTTTTCTTATTAGTATTTCTGTGAAACTCAGTCCAATTATTTGCATACGTTTTGAAATTCCCATGAATAACTTGATAAAAGCTCACATGGTACAAATTCCATTCCTCTGATAATCCATAGTAAAACAAAAGGTAGATTATATAAATTGCAATTATTCACAGCAATAATGATACAAACTTATAACATTCATTAAATAAACTTTAATAAAACACTCCAACGTAAGTGGCACTCGCTAACCACTGCATATTACAGATCAATTTTATTTTCTAGGGTTGGGTGGATTATAGAGCTGTAATCTCTCCTCCTCCCCCAATTTCCGCTACTTATGTTGAGAGTTAATTTAACAGTAGTTTCAACATTCCTCGATATTCACATGTTAAATAATGTGAAAAGTAAAAACGATTACAGCAGGTTTTCTTTGACAGCACTTCCAAAATGCAACTCAAAGCATTACAAACATTAAGTTGAATGGTAAGGTTTAGTCTTAATTTGGCCTCTTCAAACTGTGCCTCTTTTACTGAGACCTCCTCTGATAAACCAACTTCGCAATAGTGGGTCAGAAGCATTCAGGCAATTGCACACTGAATAGGTAGATTTATAGCTGATCTAAGTGCTTCGCCCCTTGGTACCACAGACCCATTGTAAGGACAGAATGTTAACACACAGGAAATGGACCTCTCAGCCCACCATCGATCAATAATGCCACAAACATCAGTGCTGACAAATAGCAGAGGACACAGTAATGGCAAAGCACAGCAAAGGCCAAGTCTTTGTACAGTGACGCTGCAGCCACTTTGACCTCTTTGTTCAACTTGCAGAAACAGAAACATGGAGACAGATGATTACAAACTCCAGCCAGGCAAGAACCACTTTTACCCATGAATCTGAGCTCAGAGTTATATAACCGACTGCTCCCACCTGTCGGCAACAGCGTAACATTGCCCAGTACAGCTTTAATCCTGCAGCACCTCAGAAGCCTGAAGCTTCTAACAGCAACTGGGTGGAGCAGCAGAAGTGCTAGATTACGATAGTTTTGACTTCAATAATTTTAAATGTTCTTTAACATGAGAAGCTAACCCTTGCTATGCTGTGGTAAATAAGTCATTAGCCATAAAGTTAACTATCAGTCACATATAAAAACAGAGATATGCACATACAACAAAGTACAAAACAGCAAACTGGCTGAATGTGCAGAGGTATCATGAGGACTGCGTGACCCATTTGATTGCATTGGGCCATGGGCAGATCCAGTGAAAGGACACACTTTGACAATCCGTGATCATGTTATCAACTATTCGCACATAACATGTACTTATATAGCACCTTTAGTGTAATAAAATGTCCCAAGGCGCTTCACAGAGGCATTATAAAACAAATATGATACCGAGCCACATAAGGAGATATTAAGGCAGATGACTAAAAGCTTGGTCAAAGAGGTCAAAGATTTAATGAGAGTCTTAAAGGAGAAAATTGAGGTAAAGAGGCAGAGAGGTGCAGGGAGGGAATTCCAGAGCTTAGTACCAAGACAGCTGAAGGTATGGCCACCAATGCTGGAGCAAGGAAAATCGGGAATGCTCAAGAGGTCGGAATTGAAGGAGGGCAGATATCTCGGAGGGTTGTGGGGCTGAAGGAGATTACAGAGACAGAGAGGAGCCAGGCCATGGAGGGAATTGAAAACAAGGATGAGGATTTTAAACTTAAAGTGTTATTTAACTGAGCACCAGTGTAGGTCAGCGAAGACAGTGGTGATGGGTGAATGGCATTTGGTGTGAGTTAGGACACGGTCAGCAGGGTTTTGGATGACCTCAAGTTCACGGAAGGTATAACCTGGGAGGTTGGCCAGGGTGTGTTAGAATAGTCAAGTCTGGAGGTAACAAAGGCATGGAAGAGGGGTTCAGCAGCAGAAGAGCTGAAGCAGGGGTGGAGATGGACGATATTAGAGATGGAAATAAGCAGTCTTAGTCATGCTGTGGATATGTGGTTGAAAGCTCATCTCAGGGTCAAATATGACTACACAGTTGTGAACAGTCTATTTCTAGTACTGGATGCCAGATAAGCAGTCTGATTCTGTAGAGACAGTGGAAGGGTCAAGAGAGATGGTGGTGAGGTACAGCGGGGTGAAAAACTGAGGTGATTTTGGAAGATATCGAGAATGACCTATTGCAAACACATCATTTCACGATTGTATGTGTGGACATTTGGCATCAGATTAAGCAAGCAATAGTTAGTGTCATGGCCCAGTGAAATATATTGGCCCCAAACTGAACCTTTATCTGCGAATATGAAGAAGTTTACAGAAGATACTAAATTGAATGCAAAAAGCAAATCTTTAGATATCGTTAAGCAAAGCAACAGCACTTGGAACATAAGAACATAGGAAATAGGAGGAGTAGGCCATTCAGCCCCTTGAGCCTGCTCCGCCATTCAACTAGATCATGGCTGAATTTCTACCTCAACGCCATTTTCCCACACTATCCCCACATCTTTAATATCTGGGCAGTATGCAAAACCTCAATGCATTGTGTAGCAGGTACTAATGGTAAAACGGTACATGATCCAGGCAGTGGTCCGATGTTGCTCGAGACAAACTTGGAAGAATGAATTGAACATGAATTACCATTTAGTTGTTGGTCAAGGAGATTGGACAGAAGCAGAGTAGATGTGGCTATAGATTGACAAATATGCTCATGCGAGAAGGCAATTGAATGAGAAAAGCTCCACAATAAAGAGAAAAAAAGAAATGGAGAGTGCAAAAGCCAGGCTGACAAATATAAAAGGTGAGGAACATGGATGGAGGTGAGAGAGCAAGGTACAGGCAAAGCATAGAGTGTGTGAATATCAATAAAGGTACAGGAAAATATCTGCGGCATTTGGCATATTAAAACATTAACCACAGAAATATTCCTCCTGATGTAATGATATCAGACACATTGTGCAGTTGGTTTATATTCCCACCAAATTAATCAAAATGCAGCAGGGAATAATCAATAATAGATAAATGATGAACTCATTGGAGGTAGAACAAAGGCCATATGTTGAGTAAAATTTTTAATGAGCTGAAGTTTATGGTGGGTGAAAGATGGGAGCCTGGCAGGGAAACCATTGGAATATTCAAGTCGGGAGGTGAAGGAGGAATGGATGAAGGTTTTAGTAGTGGACGGGCAAAAGCAGGTAGTAATAGATGGCCCCTGCTATAGAAAGGACAAGAGGTCAAAAGCTAACTTCAGGGTTGAACAGGATGCTGAAGTTACAAACAATTTGGTATGATCTAAGGCAGGGGTTGGCAACCTTAATAACAAGAGGAGCCATTTTTAAAATTTAGTCAAAAACGTAATATCTTAAGAGCTGCAATGCTACTACTCAAATGCCAATAATAACGAAAAACAAGACAAACACATTCATGGATTTCTATACAATACCTTTTTAATGAAGTTCATAAACGTACATGTATTAAGATCAATGAAATAGGGCCTTTGATTATCAACATCATTTTAAAGGTTTTTTACAAACTTGATAATGAGGAAAAAAATGGGTTTGATCAATCAAGGCCAGGAGCCACACGAGTCCTTAATGAGTCGCATGTGGTGCCGGAGCCACAGATTGCAGACCCCTGATCTAAGACAATGTCCGGAGATGCAGAGGGAAAGAGTGGTGGGGATGAAGAGGATGGCTTTGGTCTTCCCAATCTTTAGCAGGCTATCCAAGGCAAGCAGTCTGACAGCAGAGAGGCAGTACTAAATTAAATCAAATATCTATTTGATAGGTCTACACCCCAACTTAGAAAAGGGACAAAAGTTTGGTTAAGTACTTCCCACATAGAATGTAATTTTTAAGATTGTATGAAATGCAGTATTTCAGAATATTAAAAGTCTGCACAACGTTCAAAGTCTAATTATGGTTTTCCGCTGTCTATTCAATTGATTCCTTTAATTTACAAGTGAAATCTGAGAAGAGGGCTCTTAGAAAATAAAGGTGTTAAAAGAAAAGATTATAATGAGAAATGTGTTTTCAGTATTAGAAGATCTTCCATCTAAATCAGCATAAATCAAAAGATGGTCTAAAAATCTCTTACCTTGTTACAGTTTGTTATTTTCCTCATTGATTTTTCCACAAAAGACCTGCCATTCTGTGCCTGCTCTTACATAAAAGAGTTGCTTTGATGAAATTGGTTAGGGGTGAATTAGGGAACTGTTTTGTGGGACAATAACAGAACTACACCTTCAATTGGCAAATATCGCATCAATTTACAAGGAACAATAATGGACATGAACTAGAGAGTAAACAACCAGCAATTTCACTGAAAAACTTAGAAGGCAACCTTCAATGCTGAAAAGGGTCTGTGTGCTAATTGAGAAGTCCTTAACTGAAGAATAGTCAGTAGTAGCTGAGTAGAAACTAATTGCATTTAATGTCATCTAGTATGTGGTATGAAGACAAAGGAGAGAAACTTACAAATTAACAATGCTTGGTGGGAAGTCAATGAGTACTGGTTACTTTTGGAGCCAAGATGTCTCAGTTAATTTCAAATATGTGTCTCATTGCTGTGGTAATGGCTTTTTTGATGAGCTAACAATGGGGGAGGGTACAATTAATTGCAATGACTAGTCCAGCAAACAAGACAGATAAGAGGTGTTAGCTTGGCTCAGTTGATCATGGGTTTGAGATGCACTCTGGATTTGAACACATAATCTAAACTCATGCTTCAGTGCAGAACTGAGGTGGTGCTGCATTCTCAAAGGGACTGTCCTTTTGATAAGACATTAAACTAAGGGCTCACTGTCTGTTCAAATAGATGCAAAAGGTCCTATGCAATGACTGACAGGAACATGATTTCTCCCAGTATCCTAGTCAACATTTTTCTTACAGCCAAAAACAAATTAATTGGTTATTTGTTTCATATGACGTTGTGGAATCTTACTGTGCACAAATTGATTGCTACATTTGATTACCTAAGTGACTGCAATTCAGGAGTAATTCATTGGTCTGAAGTGCTTTGGAACATCCTGAGGATGTGAAAGGTATTATATATTTGTAAGTTCTCTCTTTCCTTTCTCTGTGTTCATATGCTGTCTTCTAAAAATGAACTGGAAATGCTATAAGCTTGTATGTCTTTCAAAAGCTCGCCTCAACCCATGGTCATGGATAGTGTTCCTTCACCTCTGATATGCATGGTAGCATGTTGGGCCGAAGAACTTGAGTTGTTAAAAGTGCTAGCCCATATGCCCCACACCAAATGCTCTTCTTTGTGTTGTTCATTCATATTACACAACTGTGCCCAATCTTCATTTTGAACTTTACAAAATGGTTTATCCAAATTACACAGTAAATATGTTACTAAACTTTAGCGTATTCAGCATTATATTACAAAACAGAAAAGGCTTTCAGAGATTATATGTTAAAAGTCTATGTATTTTCAAAGTTGCAATGTTTTCAACATTCAGGTTTGTACAAATGTCAGCAATGACAAGTCGTACTGAGACAGTGATGGGCCAGGGAGGGTGTTCAGAATTAATTCAGAAAATATATACCATATTAAACATTCTCTTCTAAATAATTAAAAATTACTCAAGAGTTTTTAATTTTAGCAGATATCTTGGACATGCTCTTGGAAGACAATACTATTGCTATAAGGTAGATCCAACCCCACTACATAATGAGTTATCAGGGCCCAGAGATTAAACAGATGCAAGCAGTCAAGGATGAACTGCAGGCCTCTTCTGGTCAGCTGAAAGAACAAACTATAACCTACAAACCACGGAAATTAAGAAAGAGATGAACGTAGGAACATAATGTTGTTGGGAGGGGCACATAAAATTCAGGCCTGTTTCCAACTTAGATTGGCCCACATCAAAGTGCTATATTAAGCATATTTAAACCCCAAGACAGTGCAGTACTTAAGGAAGATTATAAATGCCAGGCGGAACAGATTTGAAAAATTATGCAGGTGCATGTTCGTCAATTCCCTTAAAATGTAATGGTGGGCATTCTAAATTCAATATTGGTGTTTAAATTGCCAAATTACCACGGACAAGAAAGATTATATCTGGAGTGCACAGGTAACAGATGAAGTTAATTATTTTTCCCAAGGAAGGAATAGCCCCACAGGGTTTGGAGATGGTGGCATAGTGGTAATGTCACTGAATTAGTAATCCAGATAGCCAGACTAATACCCTGGGGACAAGGGTTCAAATCCCACCACAGCAGTTGTGGAATTTAAATTCAATTAATTTAAATTCAAGTAATCAATGAAAATCTGGAATTAAAAGCTAGCCTCAGTAATGTTGCCACGCAACTATCGATTGTCGTAAAAACCCATCTGGTTCACTAATGTCCTTTAGGGAGGGAAATCTGCCATCCTTACCTGGTCTGGTCTACATATGACTCCAGAACCACAGCCATGTGTTTGACTCTTAACTGCTCTCTGAAATGGCCGAGAGCAAGCCACTCAGTTGTCAGGGACAGTTGGGGAAGGGCAACAAATGCTGGCCTTGCCAGTGACACCCACATCCCATGAAAGAATTTTAAAAAAAAGGAGATTGAGTAGCCCCATGTGTCCAGCATTTTATCAACTGACTACTGGAGACAGTTAAGCTTTAAGTTCATTCATTGGTGTGAGCTTCCCAGACGCTTTAAGTGCAGACTTGTGAAATAGGAGTGCAAGAAAAAATTGCTGATAGAAACCAATACAGAAGGCAAAAGAGGGAAGAAAATTAATTCATGTGTCATGAATGTGCTATGCTGAATGATGACTTTTAATTCATTGGTTGGAAAACTAAATTAAACTTTTAAACAGAAAGCTGGAAACCTGAATTCAATTTTTTTTTTAAAGAAAGCAGCTAAGTAGGCCACCACAATTTGCATTTAAATACCTCACATTCCAAGCTATCAAGGTGGAGACACATGTCTGAATAGCCCTCATCCAGAACAATGGCTTGAGCTGTTTGAATGAGCTATTGGTATCACCATCATTAGCAAGACATTCAAAGCCATCTTGGAACATTACTAGTAGAGATGAACCTCAAGGGGTAAACATTGAAACAATGACCTGAGAGAGATTGGAATTCTTAGACATGGATCTCATTAAAGTGCAAACGAGAATACACTAAGGCAGTCATGTAACAGTCTCTTCATCTGTGTGAAAACTTGGAGTTTCTTTTGGACACATCAGACAAGCCTCTGAGTTTTAACCAGTACAAACCCAAGTGGGTGTCTCTCTCTCTCCCCATAACACCAAGTTTCGAACCCTGATTGCAGGCTGCAAAACATCCAAGTCTATCATTGCTGCAGACAGAGACTACGGGGGAGAAAGCTATCTACATCACTATCACCAGGAAAACCTTGAACGAGGTGGACATCTCTACCAGCCAGAAACTTCAGGACCACGAGGTCATCCGGAAGATAACTGAATTACTAGACACTACAGACTGTATATTCTTGTATTTGTTCTGGATTCTAATCCAATCAGTCTATCCTTCTTCACTCTGTAACTTAGAATTAGAATTAGAACATTACAGCGCAGTACAGGCCCTTCGGCCCTCGATGTTGCGCCGACCTGTGAAACCATCTGACCTACACTATTCCATTTTCATCCATATGTCTATCCAATGACCACTTAAATGCCCTTAAAGTTGGCGAATCTACTACTGCTGCAGGCAGGGCGTTCCACGCCCCTACTACTCTCTGAGTAAAGAAACTACCTCTGACATCTGTCCGAAATCTATCACCCCTCAACTTGAAGCTATGTCCCCTCGTGTTTGCCATCACCATCCGAGGAAAAAGATGCTCACTATCCACCCTATCTAACCCTCTGATTATCTTATATGTCTCTATTAAGTCACCTCTCCTCCTCTCCAACGAAAACAACCTCAAGTCCCTCAGCCTTTCCTCATAAGACCTTCCCTCCATACCAGGCAACATCCTAGTAAATCTCCTCTGCACCCTTTCCATAGCTTCCACATCCTTCCTATAATGCGGTGACCAGAACTGCACGCAATACTCCAGGTGCGGTCTCACCAGAGTTTTGTACAGCTGCAGCATGACCTCGTGGCTCCGAAACTCGATCCCCCTACTAATAAAAGCTAACACACCATATGCCTTCTTAACAGCCCTATTAACCTGGGTAGCAACCTTCAGGGATTTATGCACCTGGACACCAAGATCTCTCTGTTCATCTACACTACCAAGAATCTTCCCATTAGCCCAGTACTCTGCATTCCTGTTACTCCTTCCAAAGTGAATCACCTCACACTTTTCCGCATTAAACTCCATTTGCCATCTCTCAGCCCAGCTCTGCAGCCTATCTATGTCCCTCTGTACCCTACAACATCCTTCGGCACTATCCACAACTCCACCGACCTTCGTGTCATCCGCAAATTTACTAACCCACCCTTCTACACCCTCTTCCAGGTCATTTATAAAAATGACAAACAGCAGTGGCCCCAAAACAGATCCTTGCGGTACACCACTAGTAACTAAACTCCAGGATGAACATTTGCCATCAACCACCACCCTCTGTCTTCTTTCAGCTAGCCAATTTCTGATCCAAAGCTCTAAATCACCTTCAACCCCATACTTCTGTATTTTCTGCAATAGCCTACCGTGGGGAACCTTATCAAACGCCTTACTGAAATCCATATACACCACATCCACTGCTTTACCCTCATCCACCTGTTTGGTCACCTTCTCGAAAAACTCAATAAGGTTTGTGAGGCACGACCTACCCGTCACAAAACCGTGCTGACTATCTCTAATGAACTTATTCTTTTCAAGATGATTATAAATCCTGTCTCTTATAACCTTTTCCAACATTTTACCCACAACCGAAGTAAGGCTCACAGGTCTATAATTACCAGGGCTGTCTCTACTCCCCTTCTTGAACAAGGGGACAACATTTGCTATCCTCCAGTCTTCCGGCACTATTCCTGTCGACAATGACGACATAAAGATCAAGGACAAAGGCTCTGCAATCTCCTCCCTAGCTTCCCAGAGAATCCTAGGATAAATCCCACCTGGCCCAGGGGACTTATCTATTTTCACACTTTCCAAAATTACTAACACCTCCTCCTTGTGAACCTCAATCCCATCTAGCCTAGTAGCCTGAATCTCAGTATTCTCAACAACATTTTCTTTCTCTACTGTAAATACTGACGCAAAATATTCATTTAACACTTCCCCTATCTCCTCTGATTCCACACACAACTTCCCACTACTATCCTTGATTGGCCCTAATCTAACTCTAGTCATTCTTTTATTCCTGATATACCTATAGAAAGCCTTAGGGTTTTCCCTGATCCTATCCACCAATGACTTCTCGTGTCCTCTCCTTGCTCTTCTTAGCTCTCCCTTTAGATCCTTCCTGGCTAGCTTGTAGCTCTCAAGCGCCCTAACTGAGCCTTCACGTCTCATCCTAACATAAGCCGCCTTCTTCCTCTTGACAAGCGCTTCAACTTCTTTAGTAAACCACGGCTCCCTCGCTCGACAACTTCCTCCCTGCCTCACAGGTACATACTTATCAAGGACACACAGTAGCTGCTCCTTGAATAAGCTCCACATTTCGATTGTTCCCATCCCCTGCAGTTTCCTTCCCCATCCTACGCATCCTAAATCTTGCCTAATCGCATCATAATTTCCTTTCCCCCAGCTATAATTCTTGCCCTGCGGTATATACCTGTCCCTGCCCATCGCTAAGGTAAACCTAACCGAATTGTGATCACTATCACCAAAGTGCTCACCTACATCTAAATCTAACACCTGGCCGGGTTCATTTCCCAGTACCAAATCCAATGTGGCATCGCCCCTGGTTGGCCTGTCTACATACTGTGTCAGAAAACCCTCCTGCACACACTGGACAAAAACTGACCCATCTAAAGTACTCGAACTATAGTATTTCCAGTCGATATTTGGAAAGTTAAAGTCCCCCATAACAACTACCCTGTTACTCTCGCCCCTGTCGAGAATCATCTTCGCTATCCTTTCCTCTGCATCTCTGGAACTATTCGGAGGTCTATAAAAGACTCCCAACAGGGTAACCTCACCTCTCCTGTTTCTAACCTCGGCCCATACTACCTCAGTAGACAAGTCCTCAAACGTCCTTTCTGTCGCTGTAATACTCTCCTTGATTAACAATGCCACACCCCCCCCTCTTTTACCATCTTCTCTGTTCTTACTGAAACATCTAAATCCCGGAATCTGCAACATCCATTCCTGCCCCTGCTCTACCCATGTCTCCGAAATGGCCACTACATCGAGATCCCAGGTACCAACCCATGCTGCAAGCTCACCCACCTTATTCCGGATGCTCCTGGCGTTGAAGTAGACACACTTTAAACCAGGTTCTTGCTTGCCAGTGCCCTCTTGCGTCCTTGTAACCATATCCCTGACCTCACTACTCTCAACATCCTGTACACTGGCACTACAATTTAGGTTCCCATTCCCCTGCTGAATTAGTTTAAACCCCCCCGAAGAGCACTAGCAAATCTCCCCCCCAGGATATTGGTACCCCTCTGGTTCAGGTGAAGACCATCCTGTTTGTAGAGGTCCCACCTACCCCAGAAAGAGCCCCAATTATCCAGGAAACCAAAACCCTCCCTCCTGCACCATCCCTGCAGCCACGTGTTCAACTCCTCTCTCTCCCTATTCCTCGCTTCGCTATCACGTGGCACGGGCAACAACCCAGAGATAACAACTCTGTTTGTTCTCGCTCTAAGCTTCCACCCTAGCTCCCTGAATTTCTGTCTTAAATCCCCATCTCTCTTCCTACCTATGTCGTTGGTGCCTATGTGGACCACGACTTGGGGCTGCTCCCCCTCCCCCTTAAGGATCCCAAAAACACGATCCGAGACATCACGAACCCTGGCACCTGGGAGGCAACATACCAACCGTGAGTCTCTCTCGTTCCCACAGAACCTCCTATCTGTTCCCCTAACTATGTCCCCAATGACTAATGTTCTGCTCCTCTTCCCCCTTCCCTTCTGAGCAACAGGGACAGACTCTGTGCCAGATACCTGTACCCCATTGCTTACCCCTGGTAAGTCGTCCCCCGCAACAGTATCCAAAACGGTATACCTGTTGTTGAGGGAAACGGCCACAGGGGATCCCTGCACTGCCTGCTGGTTCCCTCTCCTTCCCCTGATGGTAACCCATCTACCTACTTCTTTTACCTGAGGTGTGACTACCTCCCCATAACTCCTCTCAATAACCTCCTCCGCCTCCCGAATGATCCGAAGTTCATCCAGCTCCAGAACGCGGTTCTCGAGGAGCTGGAGTTGGGTGCACTTCCCACAGATGCAGTCAGCAGGGACACTCTTGGCGACCCTTGCCTCCCACATTCTGCAGGAGGAACATACAACTGCCTTAACCTCCATTCCCACTATTCCAAATTCCCAACAAATCTACTGAAAAACCAAAAACAAAAAGTCAAAACTTGTTAGGTTAGCAATCCAACGGACAGAACTTCTTAAATAAAAAGCTTACCTTATCAACACACCAGAGTCCTTTTTTTTGGTTAGAGGAGGAGGGTGGGTGGGAGACACTACACGTGTAGTGTCTCGGGTACAGCCACCACACAAATATATACTTTTTACTTACCCAGCAGTCCCCTGGTCCTCCGAAAACAAAAGGGAATTCACTTTTAAACTTACACAGAAATTGACTTCACAGCTGTAAGCCCGCTCACGCACCTCCGTTACTATCAAAGCTGCAGTCACCGAAACTAAAAAACCTATTTGTTGTGTGCGATATTCTCGTGTGTGAAAGTTGGAGCATAATTTATTATTTTTATTAGATCGGGTTTTGATTTTTAAGTACAATAAATGAACCACTTTCTTGTTTAAACTCAAGAAAACCTGTCCGATTGGTTCTTTTATGATCATAGCACCTAAAAGGGTTAAACACTCACTGAATTAGGAAACACATCCACTGTTTAAAAGAAATAAACCGTGTTGCAGCCAAACAGGAGAGGGACAAGAGGGGAGCTTTTTGATCCCTCCTCACCTGATCGTAACACATGAGAAAGAATCCTAAGCCTTGGGGATAGTTCACCACTATATATGCCTCAGAGGATGCAGTTAAGCTGTTACTTGCCTGTTGAAGGAAATTGGTGTCTGGTATGTATCAATGCAAAAAATAAAGTATAATTCAGGGGTGATAAACGTGGCAGTGAGCTCTGCTTTAAGAGACATATAGTGATGACCATCTGAACTTCTCCCCCCACCCCCCACCCCCCGAGATGATGGACAGTTTTCTCTCATCTACTCCAGATAGCTATGTAGCCGAGATTAGGAAGTCAGCTCTAAAGACAAGAGTGAAATCCTTTCCAAGGGACAGCAACTTGCATTGATATAGTTCCTTTAACGTAAACATCCCAAGGTGCTTCACAGGATCATAATCAGATAAAAATTGGCACTGAGACAAAGGAAGAGATATTAGTGTAAGAGGAGATTAAAAGCTTGGTCAAAGAGCTAGATTTTAAAGACGGTCTGAAAAGAGGATAAAGAGATGGAGAGGTTTAGCATCTTAGGGAGTGGGAAGCACAGAAGAGACCAGTGTTGGATGAACAGAAGTCTTTGATGGTTGTAGGGCTGGAGGATGTTACAGAAATACTGAGTGAGGACATGGACAGATTTGAAGAAAAGAATGAGAATTTTAAAATCAAGGCATTGGTGGCCAATGCTGGTTAATCAACACAAGACTAGCTCACTCTGCTTTGAGTTTGCACTGGTTGTCATTTAACTCCAAACCTAAAGGCCCATTTTAAATGTATCTGGTCAATTTGTGCCACCTGGGAACTTTTAAAAGTTTGTAAGTAATCCTCCTAATGTTGGGACAAAGTACAGACCCCCGCCCAGCATCTCCCTACAATGAAATTAGCTGTGGTTGGCAGAGAAGGGGAGAAGGATCACACAACTTCACAACATGCTCGCATGTGAAGAGCTTTGTCACATTGCATCAGACTCACCTTAGCCCATAGAATGACAAGGATTACCAATCACATGTAACAATGCTGAATTCTGATCTCAGACTGGCAGCTACAATATAACTGAAGCTCTATTGGGCAGCTGAGGAGAGCAAGGGCCAAGGAGCAGATTGCCAACTCACCCCCAAACACAGACAAGACCAATTTAAGGGGCAAAAAATCATTAACCATGTTCAAAAAGGAAAAGATAGAATCCCAAGGGATCCTATAGGAAAGAAAACCATCCATCATGGAGCAGAATTGCAGCTGAAGCATAAGAGCAAGCAAAACGGCAAAGAACACATTCAATGGAGTTTAAACTGTGAAAACATTTCTTTATTTAGTCCTTCTTTTGGAATATTTGGGGGTTGCAAATAAATGTGTAGAAATGTAATTAATTCAAGATGAATTGAAAAAAGGTCCACTACTGCACAACACATCCTCACATTTATAGGCTTATACTAAAATATAAATGTGCAAACCATAACATTTGTAAGGCGTATTTTCTCTCATAGAACCTTCCTGTCTGGGAACCCCTTGGAAATATGGCATTTTCCCAGCACCCGTCCCCCAATGCCCCACCCCCGCCTTAATATATAAAGGACAGCGTCAGTGTAATCATTGCAGAAGATGAGTATTACAGCAAGAAAGTACAGAAAATCCAGGTAACGAACAATCCTAGGGGGGGACATTTGGTGTACTCTCTGCGGACCCAATTTAACACCCTGTGGTATATCATATCACTGTTCACATACATCAGATTAGTCATTTAAATTTCAGAAAGATAGCCAATTTTTTGGGATAAAATCAACCAACTCATTAACAGAGGGTTTCACATGTGAATTTGTCCATTCAATCAGCCAGGAGACCAATTAATGAAATGCTTGCTCCATTAGACAAGTGTAGAAACTTCTGAACTTCAAATATAATTTACTACAGTTTAAAGAATCTTTCCATTTAATTCCTGACAGATTCCCTTTATATCTAGTTTTTTAAATAATGTTTCTTTTTCATTCTCTTTTAGTTCAGGGCTTTATCTCGGCAGACCAAAACAGAATATATGAACCTATCATGCATTGCATTACAAGCAAGCTTCCCTGCAGGCCCTATCGATTTCTGGATGCTGAATAAATCAAACTGACATTTCAGAACATCCTAGGAATGCTCGGATTTTAAAACACAGTAACACAACAAACCTCACCTCATCGAGCATAACTGTGATTTATTCAAATATCTGTTTGATTAACAGAACTTTTTTCAATTCAAGTTATTTAAATTCACAAAACCCCAGCCACCAGTTTCAGAGACATTTATCAGTCATTCCTTTTATAGTGAGTTTGGCTTGCAGGTTTCAAAGAAAGACTGTCTGTCTGGAACTTCTGAAGAGAGCTAGTTCAAGTAGGCAACTCATTTAGTTGATGAAGAAAGGGAAAAGAAAAAAAATCACCAATTAAGAAAGTTCATTATAGAATAGTTTTAGTACAGAGTTTAAAATGGTATATTTCATATGCTGAGGAGCTAACAAAATCTAACTAATTAAAAATATATACGTTAACCTTTACTACTGCTTGTACTGTAAACTACAGTTGTTTGAATTTTAAAGGCTAAAGCAAAGTATTATTCTACTGCCTGAACTAAGTCAGAAAGAGAGTTCTCAGTTTGTTGTGCTGGTTGAGGAATGATATATTAGGGCATGTGATATATAGGGAGCCAGGACTCTTCTAGATGCTTTTGGCTTCTCGTAAACAAGATTTATAAAAAAACACATGCAATATGAGGTTATATTTAGGCATGTACCATATATAGTAATTGCATGGTTGGAATGGAAATCAACAGGCACCTGAGCAACAATAGTGTGATGGAGTTCTCATGTGCAGACTGCGTTCTGTACAGCTGGCCTGTCAAATGGACTGTTAGGTACTATGACTTTGGAATTCAAAGCACGTTTTTTTGAGACAGACCCTGATTTGAAAATTAAATTAAAAGCTTCGATGTTCTGGGAGGTCAGTACCAGGTTAACAAAACAAACAGTATTTTTTAATCAAAGACATGTGATTGGAGCTTAGGTTTCAGTTTTGCAAGACAACTCTGGAGGGTGTTGAAACCAGCTGCAAAGCTTGGAGTTGTTGTTTAAAGAGACAAGCTGAGAGCTGCAGATTTTTGTGCTTCCAGAGAAGCTGCTTGGAATTGTAACAGACTACAAAGCAGTAGGCTGGAATAGTTGTTTAGACTACAGGCAGAAGAGCTTGGACTGAGGGCTGAACATTGGTTAATGACTTATGGCAGTTGTCTTCGGTGACTTAAAAAGTTATTAGTGAAATGCCATCGGATAGGTGTGGGCGAGAACGAGGTTGTTTGAGAGGCGACAAAACTGAACTGTTAAGGGGAAGCTTGCATCACTCGCTATTGACGGGACCTCATTACTTCTGTATCTGAATCCTGGAGGATAGGACTTGGAAAACTACCTGAGGAAGTTCCTGATTTTGTTGTACCGTGGAACTGTTCAGTGCCATCTTGCTGATAAGTCTGTTCAGAGTTAGTAAGGACTAGCTTTGTTGCGCCTGCTAATTAACGTGTAGCCTTTAAGGTATATATAGATTGTGATTTAACGGTTAGTTCATATTTAATTTATGTTGGTTTTGGTTTGAGTGTTGAAGTAAAATATTTAAAACTGCAATCTTGTCTGTTTAGTTTTTTGTTTCCTAAATGGGGTCAGTCAGTGGACTTAATTTATTTAGTTTTTTGTTGGTCCCCACAGGGATCATAACTATAGCCACATCTATCATAATTACAAGACATGGCACATCTGTTTGCCAATAACCAAGGACACTGATCTCTGCAGGTTGCAGATGAGTAAGGAAGCCAACACTGCATGGTACTGGCAGTCATTGCCACTACCACCCTTAATTTATGTTCTTCCAGTTCACTGCAGAGAAGCATTTGTGCGTCAATGAATGCATTGGCCACACATGCATCAAACACATGACTGATGAAGCAATCAGCAATTCCCTCTCTTTCTGACTGAAAAACAACAGAAGCTTGACATAGCTTTCCAATTTCATCACACTTGCACATTAGACAAAATAAAAGGAGACATTAACGGCAGTTTCGTGGTTCTTGGTCCTCCTCACCAATGCACTGGGGCTCATTCTGATGGCTTACTGGATAAATGCACTGCATGGCATACATACAGACCAAAAGGTGCCAGGTTCAATTCTATCTTACAACTGAAGTAACTAATCTCAGATAGATAGGGTGACACAATTACTCTCCCACTCCTGGAAAAGTACAAACATCAGCCAGAATTCCCTCCATCAAGTGCCAATCAGTAACTTCTGCTAGAAAATGCACCCATGTGGATATCAGCAAAGGATAGGATTGAGCTCAGCTGTGATTCACTTCATTGTCTAATAGCTTACCAATACTCACTGTCAGCGTGCATGCGCACACACATGTCTACACGAAGAGTAGCCACTTGGATGAGATACCAGAGGGCCTACCAGCATTTATAGAACTGTAGCCCAGCATGAGTCAGCTTCATAAAAGGGATAAGAATGGTAAAAAAAAAAATTCAAAAAATCTTCGGAATGTATTTTAAATAATCAATGGCATCGCCTCCATGTTTTCTTGATGTGCTGAACTTCAAATATCATATCTGATTATTCCGGACTAGCACAGAAAGAAGAAACTAAAAATTAGATTGTTGATAATCGTGAAAAATAGTAACTGCAGGAAGCAAAATGTCAGTAGTGGAATGATAGAAATGACCAGCACTTCCAGCTGCACAGGGGTGACAGAACACATCAGCAACAAGACCCCATATCTTAAGTATTTGCATACAATAGAACTGCCCAGAATTATTAGCCTACTAACCTCAACATACTGTGTACAAGGGTATTGCAGTACATTGGCAAATGCTTTGTCAGGGAGAGGAGGAAAACTCATTCTTCAAGTTACACTGGAATGCGCTCATATTTGCATCAAGAGCAACATTAGCTTTCAGTCAGAGGATGGTCTGTGGTGTCATGGCTGTAAAGGATCGGGAGAAAAATCGCTTTTATAAATGGGGGGTAGCTAAATAACATTAAATATATTTTAACTCAAGTATAATTATGTCTTACAAGTCGTCCAAATTACTGAACAGCATAACTCATGCCAAGAATATAGGTGCAAAGAAACATTTCTGAAAACTGTTGCACTGTACCATTTCTCCTTTACAGAGACACTGTAGTTGCTAAGTGTCCAATTTATCTAATAATCAGCAGTATATTAATCCACAGTTACTCTATGTGCATTTACGATGATAGAGAAATAGGATAAAAAGAGAAACACATTTAAACCATTTCTGACAGTCTTGTTATTTTCATGCAAATATTGTAGGGAATGCTTTGGTTACACTTCTGCTGACATCTGCAACCTTTGCACTATGTGCTGACAGAATTTTCCACAACACCTTGTCTGAAAAGTGTTAGCAGCATGTTCCAGTGTTCACTGGAACGTTGAATCTTGACAATCAGCAACCCAAGTAATTTTTCACACTAACTGCTGATTTTTCTGTGGACAGCTAAAAGGAAATCTTTTGTATTAAGGGCTTCTCATAAGTCTTGAAATATGACTTTTTGCTATAAATCTGACCTTTTAAATAAAATTGTGTTTTCTCCTCTTGGCATTTATTTCTTTGAAAGAACAAAGTACAAAAATAAAATGAAAGCACAGTTAAATACATGGTAAAACAAACATTCAGCTACATGGACAAAAGACCAAAGGTCACAATGTTTTCCTGTTGCAAATGGCAGTGCTGATTTTTGTCACCCATTTAACAGCTTCCATAATCAAATATTTTCAGACAGGGATTTTAAGCAATAATTTTAAGCAAATTTTGCAAATATCTAAAACTCGAACCATCTTCCAGGTTATTAAAAACAGACATAGCCTCTTGCCACGGAATGACAGAGAAAGCATTTAAGGAATGAAGGGAAAAATAACAGATAATTCTCGGCTTCACCATTGAGTAGGTAAAGGCTCCTGACAGCATTTGTCAAATCTAGGACTCTTGTACACGGCTCTGTACTTGTCCCCTTAAAAAGTGAATAGCTTTTCTTATTTTGTACTTGTTTTTCCATTTGTCTTCTAAATTGAAACCAAACTCCTATGAGATTACGCTGTTCATTAATTTCTGTATCAGCTTGGATCAGCTGGTAGCACTCTCTCCTCCGTATCCAAAGGTAGTGGGTTCAGGATCTACTCATGGACATAAGCAAATAATGTAGGCTGACACTCCTTTTCTTCCCCATTTCGTTGCCATGACTGTGGCGCTCCTGTGCCCAAGCTTGCGAGGCAATGGTTATGTTCAGTGGCTGGTATAGTACAGAGCCAGATAGACCAAAAAAATGCTGGTCTATCCAGAGTTAGAGGATCTCAGCAATAGTGCAGAACTGCAATTGCCTTCTGTGATACCAAGCTGAAGGGAAATGGAATAAAAATAACCACAGTTCCAGCTTCTGATTCCTATCCAGGTAAGGCTCAAAGGTAAGGTGCAAACCTCAGGTTTAGCTCTGGTGCTTCTCCTCCAGTATTCATTATTCATTGTATTTAGGCATTTAAAAAACAGGCATTTAGCCAAGGAACCAGCTGCCAGCTGTTGTGAACTGAATCCTAACATTAATCAGTGCTTTCAGGAGAAGAGGAAAGAACCAGAGAGGAGAAAAGGTTGAAAAAATGGTGATGTCAGCTGTCCTTTAATAACTGCTTTGGCCAGAATATTTTGTGTTCATGTAATTAGAAATCATCCAGTTTTCTTGTTAAAAATTATCAGTAAATAATGTAGTTAACTTGCATAACTCTTATGCTGCCATTATCCTTAGGGCAACATTCCTTTGTTCTAATTTCTGAACCTGACCTATTTACTTTCTTCCTAGTTTGGGATTGAGGGAGAGGGAGTTTAGGTTCAAGGGGATGCTGAAATCGGTGAGATACAACATTTTCTGATCAACGCAGAGACCAGCTCACACTCCCCTGCCTCTCATGAACCTGGTATTAGTTCAATTCCAGTCATTCACTTTTGCCATTTTGACCAACCAGCAGTAACTCACAGAAAAATAGTTTGGATTGCCTAGTTTCACGGTCCTGTAGTTTTTTTCCAGGAATATGTGGTTTGCCTTTAAGGCTTGCAAAGGATCAGTATTGCTTTAAGAACCAGCAAGCCTCAGGAGTTATAGAAAGGTACATTTTCGGTTGCCATTAGAAACAGCCATTTGGAGACTGCGATTCAAAGGGTGCATTCTTGTTACCATAGATACAGCCACTGGGAGTGGGTAACTCCCGATAAAAACGATATATTTGTTACAATTCAATTTTGAACTGGCTTTTAGTTGAAGACAGTTTGTTCTAACAGAACACACAGACAGAGGACACACAGACAGCTGTGATGACAGCACCTGGAAAAAGAGTTCTCGACCATTTAAATTGAAGGTAGCGGATTTTAGTCTGTTTAATTATCTCTCAAAATTCTAAAAAGTCAAGCCAAAACAGAGATCTCTGGTAATTTAAATTGAAGAAAGGGAAGTTAGACTGTAACAATCTTTTATCCCTCAAAAACTCTAAAGTCAGCTTGATTCTATTGAAAGTGTTTGCAAGTCGTTAATTGTTGAAATTCACTGGAGAAGGAAAGCATCACCTATTGCTGAAGTTACACTATGGACTGTTCTACTGTGGAAGAACCTTTTTCCTGCATCGGACGACTGCGAGGACTTCAAGCAACATTGGACTGTAAGTTTGCAAGGACTCTAATTTTTTCTATTTTAAATGTTGTTTATATCTTCATAGTGTTTAAGAATTTAGTTCTTCTAATTAAAGAGTTAATTTGTTGATTTAAAGGCACCTGGTTTGGTTAGCCTTATTCGGGGGTTAAGAGATGGTACAATTTGGCTGGGTCTTTCTTTAATTTGGAAAGTTTGAAATGATATGTTAGGCAATCTGTGGAGCGACGGGATTGAATGATCAGTGCATTTCTCCCACCAAAATCAGAATCATATATTTTGATTGGGGGCTTTGACTGGAGCGGTCGGTCATAACACTAGCCATTGGATTCTTTCCAGTTTTGCCAAGAGGAAGCTCCAAAATCTCTCTGGCTGAGGCAAAAAACTCCAAATGTGAGGAAACTCCTGATGTGCTAGTGTGTCAGTGTAGAAATGGGCTGTATCACCAGACAGCCAACACATAGATCTGTCCTTTGAAAATAAGTGACTAAGAGTTCATAATTTAATCATGATTCTCTATCATCGAACACTTATTTTTTTTGTGTAATTTATGCTCATAAGTAATGTTATTATTGGGAAAGAGTGTTTGTCATTTCACACACCTGGGGGTAATTGTAACCTGATCTGCTTGGCGGGCAACGGACAAGTTTGGATCAGTATCTGCTTCACAGCCCATCAGACATTGGTTTCTAATGAGGTTAGTTACCTCTCAAGTCAATATAAATCACTTGTAGCTTAAGGATAATACAGTTAGATACAGAGTAAATCTTGTTCAACCCTGCCTGTACGTGTGGCAGCACCAACCGCAAACGAGTGATTCGTACTCCAACAACATAAAATTTTCTTTCCATTTCCCAAACATCCAGTAGCATCTCAATCAAGTTTGTACATGGAGACATGCCAAACTCAAATTAGACTCTCAGAAGAGACTTTCATCCCATCGGTATTGGCCAGTTCGAGTCCCCAGGTCCCAATTTTTTTTTATAAATTGTGAGGTAGGTACACCCACAGTGCAGTTAGGAAGGGAGTTCCAGCATTTTGACCCAGCAACAGTGAAGGAACAGCAATATAGTTCCAAGTCAGAATGGTGTGTGACTTGGACGGGAACTTGCAGGTGGTGATGTTCCCATGCATCTGCTGCCCTTGTCCTTCGAAGTGGTAGAGGTCGCGGGTTTGGAATGTGCTGTCGAAGGAGCCTTGGTGCGTTGCTGCAGTGCATCATGTAGATGGTACACACTGCTGCCACTGTGCGTCGGTGGTGGAGGGAGTGAATGTTTGTAGATGGGGTGCCAATCAAGCGGGCTGCTTTGTTCTGGATGGTGTCGAGCTTCTTGAGTGTTGTTGGAGCTGCACCCATCCAGGCAAGTGGAGAGTATTCCATCACACTCCTGACTTGTGCCTTGTAGATGGTGGACGGGCTTTGGGGAGTCAGGAGGTGAGTTACTCGCCGCAGGATTCCTAGCCTCTGACCTGCTCTTGTAGCCATGGTATTTATATGGCTACTCCAGTTCAGTTTCTGGTCAATGGTAGCCCCTAGGATGTTGTTAGTGGGGGATTCAGCGATGGAAATGCCATTGAATGTCAAGGGGAGATGGTTAGATTCTCGCTTGTTGGAGATGGTCATTGCCTGGAACTTGTGTGGTGCCAATGTTACTTGCCACTTACCAGCCCAAGCCTGGATATTGTCCAGGTCTTGCTGCATTTCTACACAGACTGCTTCAGTATTTGAGGAGTTACGAATGGCACAGAACATTGTGCAATCAGCGAACATCCCCACTTCTGACCTAATGATTGAAGGAAGGTCATTGATGAAGCAGCTGAAGATGGTTGGGCCTAGGACACTACCCTGAGGAACTCCTGCAGTGATGTCCTGGAGCTCAGATGATTGACCTCCAACAACCACAACCATCTTCCTTTGCGCTAGGTATAATTCCAACCAGCAGAGAGTTTTCCCCCTGATTCCAGTTTTGCTCAGGCTCCTTGATGCCATACTCGGTCAAATACTGCCTTGATGTCAAGGGCAGTCACTCTCACCTCACCTCTTGAATTCAGTTCTTTTGTCCATGTTTGAACCAAGGCTGTGATCAGGTCAGGGGCTGAGTGGCCCTGGCAGAACCCAAACTGAGCATCACTGAGCAGGGTATTGCTAAGCAAGTGCTGCTTGATGGCACTGTAGATGACACCTTCCATCACCTTACTGATGATTGAGAGTAGACTGATGGGGCGGTAATTGGCCGGGTTGGACTTGTCCTGCTTTTTGTGTACAGGACATACCTGGGCAATTTTCCACATTGCAGGGTAGATGCCAGTGTCGTAGCTATACTGGAACAGCTTGGCTAGGGGTGCGGCCAGTTCTGGAGCACAGTTCTTCAGTACTATTGCCGGAATATTGTCAGGACCCATAGCCTTTGCAGTATCCAGTGCCTTCAGTCGTTTCTTGATATCACGCGGAGTGAATCGAATTGGCAGAAGTCTGGCATCTGTAATGCTGGGGACTTCAGGAGGAGGCCGAGATGGATCATCAACACGGCACTTCTGGCTGAAGATTGTTGCAAATACTTCTGCCTTATCTTTCGCACTAATGTGCTGGGCTCCCCCATCATTTAGGAAGGGGATATTTGTGGAGCCACCTCCTCCAGTTATTTGTTTAATTGTCCACCACCATTCACGACTGGATGTGCCAGGACTGCAGAGCTTCGATCTGATCCGTTGGTTATGGGATCGCTTAGCTCTGTCTATTGCATTCTGCTTATGCAGTTTGGCATGCAAGTAGTCCTGGGTTGTAGCTTCACCAGGTTGACACCTCATTTTGAGGGTATGCCCTACTGCACTCTCCATTGAACCAGGTTTGGCCTCCTGGCTTGATGGCAATGGTAGAGTGGGGAATATGCCGGGCCATGAGGTTACAGATTGTGGTTGAGTACAATTCTGCTGCTGCTGATGGCCCACAGCGCCTCATGGATGCCCAGTTTTGCATTGCTAGATCTGTTCGAAATCTATCCCATTTAGCACGGTGATAGTGCCACACAACAGGATGGACGGTATCCTCAATGTGAAGGCGGGACTTCGTCTCCACAAGGACTGTGCAGCGGTCATGGAAGTCCCCCACCCAGAGCAGATTTTGTGCCCTTGCCACCCTCAGTGCTTCCTCCTAATGGTGTTCAACATGAAGGAATACTGACTCATCAGCTGAGGGAGGACGGTAGGTGGTAATCAGTAGGAGGTTACCTTGCCCATGTTTGACCTGATGCCATGAGACTTCATGGAGTCAGGAGTCTATGTTGAGGACTCCCAGGGCAACTCCCTCCCTACTGTAGACCACTGTCCTGCCACCTCTGCTGAGTCTGTCCTGCCGGTGGGACAGGGATAGTGTTTGCAGTAAAAACAAGAAATGCTGGAACCACTCAGCAGGTCTGACAGCATCTGTGGAAAGAGAAGCAGAGTTAATGTTTCAGGTCAGTGAGGCGGGTGTGGGGCAAGAGATAACAAAGAAGGTGTAGATTGGACAAGGCCACATAGCTGACCAAAAAGTCATGGAGCAAAGGCAAACAATATGTTAATGGTGTGCTGAAAGACAAAGCATTAGTACAGATAGGGTGTTAACGGACTGAAGATTGAACAGCAGCATGTACAAACTTGAAAAAAAAAAAGTGGGTAAGCAAACTGAACAAACCAAGATGAAATGAAATAAACATTAAAAAAAAGTTTTAAAAAATGTAAAAAAGACAAGAAAAAATAACTAAAAATAAAAGTAAAATGGGGGGCCCGACATGCTCTGAAATTATTGAACTCAATGTTCAGTCCAGCAAGCTGCAGTGTGCCTAATCGGTAAATGAGATGCTGTTCCTCGAGCTTGCGTTGATGTTCACTGGAACACTGCAGCAAGCCCAGAATAGAGATGTGAGCATGAGAGCAGGGGGGAGTGTTGAAATGGCAAGCAACTGGAAGCTCAGGGTCCTGCTTGCGGACTGAGCGGAGGTGTTCCGCAAAGCAGTCACCCAGTCTGCGTTTGGTCTCCCCAATGTAGAGGAGACCACATTGCGAGCCGCGAATACAGTATACTACATTGAAAGAAGTACAAGTAAGTTGCTACTTCACCTGAAAGGAGTGTTTGGGGCCTGGGATAGTGAGGAGAGAGGAGGTAAATAGACAGGTATTACACCTCCTGCGATTGCAGGGGAAAGTGCCATGGGACGGGGACGAGGTGGTGGGGGTAATGGAGGAGTGGACCAGGATGTCGCGGAGGGAACGATCCCTTCGGAATGCTGACAGGGGAAGGGAGGGGAAGATGCATTTGATAGTGGCATCACGCTGGAGGTGGCGGGAATGACGGAGGATGATCCTTTGGATATGGAGGCTGATGGGGTGGAAAGTGAGGACAAGGGGAATCCTGTCATGGTTCTGGGAGGGAGGAGAAGGGGTGAGGGTAGAGGTGCAGGAAATGGGCCGGACACGGTTGAGGGCCCTCAATATAGTGATTGCAGTGTCTGGGACATTGTCTGTAAGGTATGATTCTGTGAGTATGACTATTTCAAGCTGTTGCTTGACTAGTCTGTGGGACAGCTCTCCCAACTTTGGCACAAGCCCCCAGATGTTAGTAAGGACGACTTTGCAGGGTCGACAGGGCTGGGTTTGCCGTTGTCGTTTCCAGTGCCTAGGTCAATGCTGGGTGGCACGTCCGGTTTCATTCCTTTTCATTGACTTCGTAGCGGTTAGGTACAACTGAGTAGCTTGCTAGGCCATTTCAGAGGGCATGTAAGAGTTAACCACATTGCTGTGGGTCTGGAGTCACATGTAGGCCAGACCAGATAAGGACAGCGGATTTTCTTCCCTGAAGGACATTAGTGAACCAGATGGGTTTTTACAACAATCGACAATGGTTTCATGGCCATCATTAGACTAGCTCTTAATTCCAGATTTATGAATTAAATTCAAATTCCACCTTCTGCTTCGAACGCATGTCTCCAGATCAATACCCTGGGTCTCTGGGTTACTAGTCCAGTGATAATACCACTTTGCCACCGCCTCCTCCTAAAGGATGTAAAGGATTATTATCTATTTTATGGCACCCAGTTCCCTTAATTCACTCATGGCATGACTTAAAAAAAACACTAGTTGTCTGATTAGTCCTCACCATCCTACTTATCTTACTTGGCCAATTGAAAAGTCTGGTTAAGTGGTAACTTTTACTGTAACCAGCTGAGCAATTCATGGTCGAATCAAATTGAGTGCACTAGGCTTCTTTTAATCAGTTAAAAAGGTCCAATTTTTCTAAATAAAAGCACTTTTACATGGTTTAAAATTTATTAAAGTATTTTAAAATGTAAATTATATGAAAGAGTCTAAGAAAAGTATTAGACTCCAATGTCTTCCAACCTTGGGCAGATTTGCTACAGAATCTATAATCTCACCCCGCAGAATTTGGTTGGAGTTGGTGCTGAAATGGGCCTTAAGGGTTCCACAAAATTCTAACTTGGAATTTACCATCTTACTAATTCAGGTTAAGTCACAATCCAAGTTAGGTAACATAACAGTGCATGATCAGCTTAGATCTGTTCCCATTTTCTGACTCCGATCTTCTAGCATTTCAATCATCTATCATTTTACTCAGATCTGCAACTCAAGCTATTCTACTGGCCTGTAACTAGATCAGAGTCTTGCTATTAGCTATTCCTTTCTCTGACTGCGACCTCCCGACATTTCAGATCAGCTCTAAGGTTCAGCAGTTCAAACAGATTCGATAGCAATGCTACCATCCCTGCAGAACTAAACTTGTTACGATCAGAAGAGGAGGGTTTGAAAGACTCCCCTCTTTTCCCTCTCCTTGTTTGAACAGTGGACATTCTTACCAATTCAGTGAGTGTTTAACCCTTTATGTGCCATGAAAATAAAAGAACCAATCGGACAGGTTTTCTTAAGTTTAAACAATAATGATGTTAGTTTATTGTACTTAAAACCAAAAACCCTATAAGTAAAATAATAAACTACGCTCTAACTTCCACTCATACGCACAAATCGGTTACAGAGTGAAGAATAGATTGGTTGGATTAGAGCCAGGAACAAGAAAAAAGAATATACAGTCTGTGGTGTCTGGTAATTCAGTTGTCTTCCGGCTGAACTCATGATTTTGATGTTTCTGGCTAGTAGAAGTGGCCAACTGGTTCAGGGTTTTCTTGGAGACAGTAATGCAGATGATTTTCTTTCTGGGGCCTCTGTCTGCAGCAATAATAAACTTGGATGTTTTGCAGCCAGCAGGCAGGGTTTGAACTTGCTAGGTCAACTGGAAAGGAAGCGAGAGGGAGAGCGCGAGAGGGACAGAGCGCGAGGGAGAGAGCGAGAAGGAGAACCCCCACTTGGGTCCTTCTCTGGTCAAACTCAGGTGCTTGTCTGATGCAGAGAGAAGGAACTACAAGTTTTCACACAGATGGAGGGTCTGTCACATAATGGCATAGTGTATTCTCTCTTTTGCACTTTAATTAGATCAGGTCTAAGAATTCCAGTCTCTCTCGAGTCCCATTGTTTCAGTGTTTACACTTTGAGTGGTTCATCTCCACTAGTGTTAATGTTCCAAGATAGCCTTGAATGCCTTGTTAATGAAAGAAAGGCAGGTAGCTCATTCAAAATGCTCAAGCCATTATTCTGTTTGGAGATTTTACCAGACCTACGTCTCGACCTCAATACATTGGTATGTAAGGTATTTAGATGCAAATTGTAGTGGCCATTTTAGCTACTAGCGGTGATCCTTTTATCAATTTTTTCATCTCTTGTTTCTTTTTAAAGTTTAATTCAGGTTTCCAACCGATGGATTAAAAAAATCATTCGGCATGGCACGTGTTCATGTCAAACTGTGCATACACAAGACAACTAATGTGGTTGTTGTCAAACATTTTGTCTGCAAATAGTGTTTTAATCTATAAAGATACAATTTCATATGTAGGCCTTGCTGCAAAACTAGAACCCAATTCAATTTTTGGCACTCATAGCAATGAGCCTGTTTTTGAGCATCTCATTAACTTAGTCGCGACACGAAATTAATTGCAACTAGCGATTCAATTTACTGTGTTTTTTTATGCAGTTTTGCAAAGCAGCTTGCTTTTGGTGGAATTACTGTTACTTCTGCCTCAATCAGAATTGCACCCATGAGAAAACTAACAAAGCATCTTTGGTTTTGTATGATCTGAATCATGATTTTGTACAAGGTCAAGCTCCAAACAACTTCTATTTAATAATCTTTCAGTATCAAATTCTCAGTATTACTTCCTTTTCTTCTATTGTTCCATTTAATTAAAAAAAAACAGTCATTTGCAGTACTGAAGTCACCTTTTGTCATCAGAGGATATAGCTACACTGATGCACTTTTTTGCTGGCATTTTAGAAAAAAGACGGATAACCATGAAGCTAAATATCAGTGACTCAAGCTGTTTGAAAGCTCTTCTTTACCAAATCACACAAGGAAGTTCCACTTGTAAAAGAGAATGTTGACCCATGATGGATCTCAAGTCGTTTTCAGAATCACTGTGCTCCTAAAAGAAAATAGTGGGCAAATTTTCCACCCGTTAGTAGTCAAATGGTGGAATATCTAATCTGTTACCCTTTGTGGAACTAAAGGGGAACATAAAGCGTCAAGAGCTTCTGATTTAATTTCAGAATTATATTGATGAAACTGCAGTCCGCCAATCAGTTTGCATCATAATCACACAATGGTAATATTTGAACGGGTCCGTCAAATACATTATTATTGCTTTGTCTTTGATCTGCTCACAAGAGAATTAAGCCAAACTTTTGGGATTTTGGTAAAGCAAATTTTCCCAACATCCAAAGAATGTTGATCTACACCCAACTACCTATCCAGCCCCTTTAAAAAAAAATACATCAGGTCTTAGTCAGAAAAGGTTTGATCTGGAACTGTTCCAACAGACTCCTGGCTAGCCTCCCATCTTCTACCCTCGAAAAACTTAAGTTCATCCAAAACTCTGCTGCCCATATCCTAACTCCAACAAGTCCCTGTGCTCGCTGACCTACATTGGCTCCCAGTTAGGCAATGCCTCAATTTTAAAATTCTCATCCTTGTTTTCAAATCCCTCCATAGCCTTGTCCCTCCCTATCCCCGTAATCTCTCCCACCTCTCGGATATCTGCTGCACTCCTCCAAATCTGGCCTCTTGAGCATCCCTGATTTTAATTTCTCCAACATTGGTGGCCATGTTTTCAGCTGCCAAGGACCAAAGCTCTACAATTCCATCCCTAAACCTCTCTACACTCCTTTAAGACGCAATTTAAAACTTACCTTTACATCTTTCCTAATATCTCCTTATGAGGCTCAATGCCAAATTTTGTTTGATAACCCGAGACCAATTAAGGGCCTGGGTCATGTAAAATCATGGCGTGGCTTCCAGGCCTGGTGGAGATGGGCTTGCCACCGATTTTTTCTGTCAGAGGACAGGGCCTCCGGCCTGACATAAAATTCCGGCCAGTCATGTTACAAAGTCGAGTGTTCATAACACACTCTACGACCTCTAAGTCGATCACCATCCTTCTCTCTGTTCACAATACTTCCAAGCTTTGTGTCATCTGCAAATTTTGAGATTGTGCCCTGTACACCCAAGTCTAGGTCATTAATATATAAGAAAAGCACTGGGCCAAATGCTGACCGCTGGGAAACCCCACTGTATGCCTTCCTCCAGTCTGAAAACAACTGTTCACCACTACTCTCTGCTTCCTGTCACTCAGCCAACTTCATATCCATGCTACCACTGCCCCTTTTATTCCATGGGCTTCAACTTTTCTGGCAAGCCTTATGTCATACTTTATCAAACGCATTTTGGAAATCCATGTACATCACATCAACTGTATTACTCTTATCAACCCTGTGTTACCTCATCAAAAGCTCAACCAAGTTAAACACAATTTGCCATTCACAAGTCCATGCTGGATTTCCTTAATTAGTCTACAATTATCCAAATGACTGCCCCAGATTATAGTTTCGAAAAGCTTTCTCACCACCAAGGTTAAACTATCCAGCTTGTAGTTGCTGGCTTCATCCTTACACCCTTTTTTTGAACAAGGGTATAACATTTGTAATTCTCCAGTCCTCTGGCACCAATTCCATATCTCAGGAGGATTGGAAGGTTATGGCCAGTGCCTCTGCAATTTCCACCCTTACTTCCCTCAGCATTCACGGATGCATTCCATCTAGTCCTGGTGACTTACCAACTTTAAGTACAGCCAGCCTTTCTTATACCTCCTCTTTATCAATTATTATCCCATCCAGTGTCTCATCTACTTCCTCTTTTCACTATGATTTTGGCAGCATCTTCTTCCGTGATGAAGACAGATGCAAAGTACTCATTTAGCACCTCAGCACGCTCTCTGCTTTCATACGCAGATCCCCCTCTTTGGTCCCCAATTGCCTCACCAATCTTTTCACCACCCTTTTGCTATTCACATGCCTATAGAAAACTTTTGGATTCCTTTTTCTGTTAGCTGCCAGTCTCTTCTCATACTCTCTCTTTGCCTCTTTCATTACCTTTTTCACTTCCCCGCTGAACTTTCTACATTCATCCCAGTTCTCACTTGTATTATCAACCTGATATCTGTCATATGCACCCATTTTCTGCTTCACCATACTCTCTATCTCTTTCTATGTCCAGGGAATTCTGGCTTTGGTTCCCCTACCATTCCTCCTCGTGGGAATGTACATGAACCATCTCTTTAAAGGCAGCCCATTGTATGATGACAGTTTTGTCAATCATTGATTCCAATTTACCCGTGAAAAATTCATTCTCACCCCACTGAAATTTGTCTTCCTCCAATTAAGTATTTTTACCCTAGATTGCTGCTTGTCCTTTGTCATAGCTAACCTAAACCTTATGATACTATGACCACTGTTCCTTAAACGTTCCCCGACTGACACTTGAACCACCTCATTCCCCAGAACCAGATCCAGCATTGCCTCCTTCTGCATTGGGCCCAAAACATACTAATCAGGAAAATTTCCTCAACCCACTTCAGAAACTCTTCCTCCTCTCTGCCCTTTACACTATTACTATCCCAAGTCTATATTCGGATAAAGTCCATTATCACTACTCTTACAGTTTTTGCACTTGTCAGTAATTTCCTGCAAATTAGAGTCATAGAGCTATACAGCTATAAATTATAATTATAAGTTATAAATTAGCTCCTCTATATCATTCCCACCGGTTGGTAGTGTTACGACCAAGGCTAGAGGAGTACACTATCTCTAGTTCCACTTCTCCACGATCACAACATATATTTAAATGCTTACCCAGTTACCGATATGGCCAATTATATACTCTATTTTTATTTCAGAATAAAATCCACCTACCAGGTTTCTTTAATAAACAACAAATTTATTAATTTTTTTATAAAAGACTTATTCAGTAAAGATGCAAAGCATTAACACAGATTGAAATATGAAAGTTCCCTTCTAAATTAGCCCAACACACACACACACACCAGTTAAAGAACAAATAATGACGTGATCTCTGCAGCGATCTCTTTACAAAAAAGACAAAAAATACTTTGGCCAAATACTCGTTAATTCTTGAAGGAAAAGGAGAAGTTATGGAATGATATCGATTGTCCCTTTATTCGGGCATCCCAAATAAGCCTAGACAGCTGTCACTGGGATCTTTTTGGAGCAGTTCTCTGCAGGCAACGTCGAGGATTAGTCTGGCGGGCTTTCCAGGAGAAATGTGGCATCAGGGGTTTCAGCTATCACATTGGATTTTCAGGGTTGCTCAGAGAAGTGGAGAAAGGATGAGCTGGTGGCTTCTCTCTTAGCAGGCTGACCCCCAACTGACTCAAAAACAATCCAAAACTAAACCAACTCTTGGCTACCATAAATCTGGACATGTCACATCTCTGTAAACAACTCCCCCGCGTCACCAAGGCTCCTGTTGTTTCATTAGCTGAAGACGTGACTTCCAGTAAGGGTGTTTCTAAACCAAGTTCTAAAGTCCTTCCAGTGACCTTTTTATTTAAAAAAAAAAGTCCAGCATCTATGCAATCTGTTCAATCCTCTAAAGGAATCAATTTCCACAATTTTAAAACATGAGTCTTCACAAAATATTAAAACATTGAAGTATTTTCATAACAGTATCTTACAGAAGTGTACAGTAGTGTAATGGTACCTCTCTTGCTGCTTAACTTTAACCAAAATGGATTATGCTGTTGACCCCTCCACAGCATCCTCTCTCTCCAGGGCTATAATATTCACCTTAAGCAATACTGCCACCATTCCACCTTTCTTTCCTTCCCTATCTTTCCTGAACACCTTATATCAAAGAATATTTAGTACCCAATCCTGCCCTTTTCTGAGCCAGGTCTCCATTCCCTGCAACTGCAGCTCATCAACCTGCATTCTGCGGCTCCTGACCTTGATTGATAAAACCTATTTTTTCTCTATCAAGTTTGAGAAAATAATTATCTAAATGCATTTCTAATTTAAAAAGAATATTGTATATAAAAATCCCCTTGGCAAGGGATATTGTGACTGATATTGTGAGCTAGAAATTATGAAATGTTTAAATCACAAAAATATGAAATTCTATTTAAAGCTTGCTTGGATCAAATATCATAAGTTACAGTTGCACTGTTTTGCCAAGCAAAATGACATCAGGTGCCATCGAGCTTATGTATCACCCACTAGCCACCCTTCCACCTATCTTTCCTTCCCACTTTGTATCCAAGAATATTTAGTACCCAGTCCTGCCCTTTTCTGAGCGAGATCTCCATTATCGCCACATCGCCATTACCTGCACCTACAGCTCACTCACAGACGTATACATCTAACTGTGGCTCTCGCTTTGAGGCCGTTTTGCTACAAAAAAAATTTAATTTATTACAGGAAACACAAGTTTGCGACATTCATCAATAGTACTGTGCGGAATATTAAGGTTGACTTTATTTTAAGCTGATGGCGTTTGAATTTAATTTGAAAAAAATTGGTATAATTAGAGGGGTTGAAATGGCCACATAGATTGTGAGGCACAGAACAATGAAAGCAGCCACAGATATCACTAGGCCAGCAGATTAAGAACATAAATTCAGCTTCAGGCATGTGAATGGGCGTCAGTTAAAAGGAGATGCGTAGAAATGCATAGATTTGTCTCGGTCTTGTTTTTCATTATTATTGGCATTTGAGTAACAGCATTGTGGCTCTTAAGATATTGCATTTTTGACAATTTAAAAAATGGTTCTTCTTATTATTAAGATTGCCAACCCCTTGACTCTGGAATTCTGTTCCCAAACCTGTTGCCCATTTCACCTCTTGCTCTTTAAGACCCTCCTTAAAATCTAACTCCTGAGCCAGGTTTTTAGTTAACCCTCATAGAATATCTCCTCCTTTGGCTCAGGGTCAATGTTTGTCTGATTATGCTTCTGTGAAGTGCCTTGGGACAGTTCCCTGTCTTAAAGGTGAATGTGGTGAGACAGTGCCTTGGCTCAATCCCCACTCAGCTGAGTTCACAAGCTGGTCCTGTGGAAAGTTCTATTGTCAAAAGACTGCTCTTGTCCCTCACAGCAGCAATAACAGAATGCCTGGCAGCAGATTCCAAGCAATACCTGGAGAAAAAAAATATTTTGTACCCTAAATTTCAAAAAATAATTTAAAGGCTTGAGATTCAATGCTTCAATTTCCTTTCACTTGATCTTGAAGTCTGGCAGTGAGGGATGAGGTATTAGTACAATTGTATGCTCCAGTATCATGCATTTCCTGAGAAATTAGTCAAGTTGCCGACAAAAGCTTTATTTGACAGACTGTTGATAAAAGAATTTTAGTGAATCACTGAGTATTAATAATAAATTATGGAATACAGCTTCTTTACTATGTTTGAGGATTCTCCAATATATTATTTTAAAGAAAGAAAAAGAAATCAACTTGCTCACTCACAGTTCATGTTATTTACAAACTGTCTGTTTTGGTACTTTTTTTTCTCTGTATGAATGGACACACAATTGGCCTGTTCCAAGCCGTGGCTGGAGAAGACATTTGCATATTAACAGATGGTGTTTGGAAGGGCAAAGCAGCCATTCCCTGACATTGAACCCACAATGGACTTTTGATCACCAGACGTTGAAGGCAGGGGAGCTCACATTCCAGGCTGACTGCTAAGATGGTCAAATACACAAACGGACATGGTCAAACCACCTAGTCGCCCGACCAACCTGCTGGGCAACTTGAGTTTTTTGAATTTCTACAAACAGTTTGGGCAGAGTGCCTGTTTGCTCCTAGACTGAGTAGATCTCTCTCCTTCTCCCATCTCTTTCTCAAAAGCCTCTGAATCCACTGAAGCCATATGAACCCCAAGAGAGAAAAGTATCCTACAGCGAACAAGGTTTAAGAATAATACTGGGCCCCAACGAAAAGCAAGAACTACCTACAATCAAGGACTCTACAGTGAACTCAAAGAACTCTTTAGATATTGCCTCAAACTTTTCCACTTTTTTTTCTGCTATCTTCTGTCTCTTGCTTGTATTGCGTATGCATGCTAGTGTTGGGCGTGTCGTGTATTCGTAGGCGTTAACCAAATTAGAGTTTAAGTTTAATTAAATTTCAACTTTTCTTCTTTAAACCTAAGAAAGCCTGTTTGTGCTGGTTTCTTTGCCTTATAATTGGAAAGCAGTGAACAAGGATTCACCAAGGAGGAGCTGAAAACAGTATGTTTATAAATAAAACCCTGTTACAGAAAGAGCAGGTGAAGGCTGAAAGGGACCCTTAGACACCTTTCTCACCTGGTCGTAACACCACGTTTATGGAAAAGATGTTGTGACTGTATTCAAAGAAGTGCAGGGTGTTCTTCTGGTGTTCATTACTTCATTTTATTTGCTGTTTATGGAACGTTGCCTACAAGAATGACTACGCTTAAAAAAGTAATTCCTTGGCTCTAAAGTGCTTTGGGACATCCCAAAGATATGAAAGGCACTGTATAAATGCACTTTTATTCTTTCTTCTTCCATGCGATACATGTATTAGCTTCTCCTCTGTTCCTTCACCTCCCTCTCTCAGATTGGAAAAATCAGAGCACAGTTGTATTTGTAGTGATCTATATAAATGAGCCCACATGCTGTCAGCATCCCAGCCTGGCCAATTGTGAAGAACCCAATTCCTGCCACTTTGTGACAGCACTTTTTTTTTACATCAACATACTCCACCATCCTTAAACTACTACTTTTGAAACAAAAATATTTTGTGCTCAAAGTATGGGTACATATTTCTACTTTTGACATTAGTATTCATATAAAGCACTCTTAGCCAGATACAAGGATTAGAAGTAAGGCTCCTTTTATTCCCTCCAACCCAAACTTTAGAAGAGCACCCATATTGAATCAAGCTGCATTTTACAATTTCAACACCAGGCACCTCACAGCTTCAGGGAAAGTTCACTAAATTGTTCTGCAAGCTCACATGCACTGAAAATTCTGTTGTCTGCGCAAAATAATTGTGTGTTGGTTCCTTACAGCAAGCAGAGTCATGAGGCTTATATCTCCTTGGTCTGGGTTTGATTTCAACACAGGTCCTAGAGTTGCAAAAATAATCTTTTATTCTTAAAAATTTTTTTTAAAAAAAAGAGAATTTCTAAAAACAAATGTGCAGCAGAGATTCTGTGCATCACTTGCAGCAAAAGCTAGCAGCAAGAGTACCAACATTAAATGATGCCGTGCTCACCTAATTTTTGGTCTCCCTTAATGAGGTTATATCTTATTCAAAGAACAAAGAACAGTACAGCACAGGAACAGGCCATTCGGCCCTCCAAGCCTGCGCGGATCTTGATGCCTGTCTAAACTAAATTCAATAGTACTTGGATTGATGGGAATCTATGCTCGGTATAATGCTACATTTTAAGTTGTTCTATTCAAGAGTTTAATTTCATCACCCATTCAAGAAATATTGGCTGAAACGATCGCTAGCTTGAACAGCATCACTATGAAACTGAAGAAATACATCTATTAAACCAGGAATATGTGCAACACATGAACAAAATATGGATACCAGATGTATACACAAGAGAAATAACTTTTTGCTTCCATTAATCAAGCCCACTGGGGCATTTTACAAATTATGAATACGGAAACAGTGCCCTGATTGATAGGGTGCTGATGACGTGGCTTTTTAGATAGCTCTGAAGGCAACTAGGCTTTTGTAAAGAATGAAGTAAACCACCAGATACTGTGCTGATATGCATTGCAAACTCAGTTTCCTGTCATTTATAACAATCCTACAGACTTTCTATCTACATGTTGTAAACACTTGTTAGTAATCAATCAAATACTAAATACAGGCTGCTCTTCAAAACACCTAAATGACAAACTGTACAGCAAAGCAAACACTTTATTTTGGGTACAACCACCATGGAATTGCTAAAGCTAACCATTCCTTAAAAAAATGTGCCACGATTGGATCAATGGATTTATATGTTCTATTACAAGGCTGTGTA